>NC_138977.1:47345461-52441461 GCF_964341445.2 Mesoplodon mirus
GCAGGTGGATTCTTAACCACTGTGCCACCCCGGAAGCCCCCATTGCCCATTTTTTAATCAGATTGTTTGAGTTTTGCTATTGAGTTGTAAGAGTTCTTTATATATTTTGGATATTAACCCCTTACCAGATATGTGATTTGCAAATATTTTTTCCCATTTCATAGGCTGCCTTTTTATTTTGTTGATTTTTTTTTCTTTTCCTGTGTAGAAACTTTTTAGTTTGATGTAGTCCCTCCTGTTTATTTTTGCTTTTGTTGCTTTTGCTTTGGGTGTCCAAAAAAATCATTGAAAAACCAATGTCAAGGAGCTGACCCCCTATGTTTTCTTCTTGGAGTTTTATAGTTTTAGATCTTAAATTTAAGCCCTTAGTCCATTTTGAGTTGATTTTTGTGTATGGTGTAAGATTGTAGTCCAGTTTCATTCTTTTGCATGTGGCTATCCAGTTTCCCCAATATCATTTATTGAAAAGAGTGTCTTTTTCTCATTGTATATTCTAGGCTCTTTTGTCATGAATTAATTGACTATATATCCATGGGCTTATTTGTGTGCTTTCTATTATGTTCCACTGATCTATGTGTCTGGCTTTATTCCAATACCATACTGTTTTGATTACCATAGTTTTGTAATATAGTTTGAAATCAGGATGTGTGATGTCTCCAGCTTTCTTCTTCTTTCTCAAGGTTGTTTTGGCTGTTGGGGGTCTTTTGTGGTTCCATATGAATTTTAGAATTGTTTGTTCTATTTCTATGAAAAACACAATTAAAATTTTGATAGAGATTGCATTGAATCTATAGATTGCTTTGGGTAGTATGGACATTTTAACAACATTTGTTCTTTCAAATCATGAGCACAGGCTATCTTTCCATTTATTTGTGTCTTTTTCAATTTCTTTCATCAGCATCTCATAGTTTTCAGTGTACAGAACTTTCACCTCCTTGGTTAATTTATTCCTAAGTATTTTACTCTTTTTGATGCAATTGTAGATGGGATTTTTAAAAAATTTCTCTTTCTGATTATTTGTTATTATTTACATATGTCAAAATCCAATCAAAGACTGAAGTCATCTGGATGGGGGCTATAGACTCTAAACTAACTTGAAGATTAATAATAATATGAGCAAATTTAGGGGATGTAGGTTATGTGGCCTTCTTTTAAAATGTTGGCACCATTAAAGCATTTACTATAAATAGAACCCTTTCTATCAGTATAAGACAAAGATTTAGTCCTATTTAAGGCTGATGTCCTCTGGTTATTAGGAAACTTCAGCAAATTAGGAAAATAATCAATGCTCCTTCCCCCCAGTTATTTGGAATGAAACATTTGCTTCATTACTGGATATGCTGGCATATTCTCTTATTCCCTGTTCACTCTTGAGGTTCATGTTTCTCTTCTATTCACTTTACTTTGTGTTCTAGGAGGTTGAGATCTATCAACTGGACCAACCAGGCTCCTTTCCTTTCTGAAGTGCAGAGGGTGCCAGAGGAGATAGAGGCAAAGTTTTTTTTTGTTTTTGTTTTTCCCATATCTCCCTCCCTGCCAGGCTTTAGGTTGGTAGTGGTTGAGTTCCCTACCAAGGCCACAGTTCCTGTCAGGTGACTGTCCAATAACTACAGGTCTTACTGCACTCTGCTAACTTCTCCATTTCTTTAGACCTAGGTATGATAGTCAACCTCTTGTTGCTAGCCCTGTGGTTCTTCACCATTCTTGTGCATTACTACCACACTTTTGTCAATAGTGTCTTAACTAAACTCTTCTCCATTACCGTGTTTGAATGTGCCATCTGTATCCTGACAGCACCCTAAATGGATTACATAATTGGTACCAGGAGGGGCCCCTGTAATGAGCTTTTAAAATGGGTTTCTGGAATTGAGAGTCTGACATATTTGATGAATATATGAATAAACTTTTTCCTTGCTGGGGTGGGGGAATGGGACATTGGTAATCCATAGTATGTGGTGCCATCATGATTACTCGAAGTATCACCAGTAGCAGCATATGATGGAGTACAGATGGAGGACAAGGTACTGGGAGACCAAGTTATCCAATTCTCCCAACACCATTTATTGAATAACCTATCTTTCTTACTGATTGAAATCGTCTTCTTTACCATAAACTAAATTCTTTTGTGTACTGAGGACTGTTCCTGGGCTGTCTATTTTGTTCCATTTATTTAGGTAAGTCTCACATGATCACTTTATTTTATTGACCCTCTATGTGAGTCAAGGACAGAGCACTGATTCGTAATAATAATACCTTCCACTTCGATAGTGCTTGTACCAGGCACTGTTCTAAGTGCTTTAGGTATATTAACTCATTTCATCTTCAGAACAACTCTATGAATAGAAGCTGTTATTATCTATGTTTTGCAGATGGAAAATGAGATACAGAAAAGTTAAGTGACTGGCACCAGATCCCGCAGCCTGAAAGCAGAGGAGCTGAGATTTGAGACTAGGAAGTCTGGACTCAGAGCCTGCACTCCTAACAACTACCCTACACTACCTCTAACCATGAGTGAGGGCATCTCTTTTGGGGACTACAAAGATACAGTCCAGGTGCCCTGCTCCTGGTGATTTAAATTAATCAGATAGAACTTAGATAACCTAGAAAAATTGGTAGTTATGATATCTCCTAGACTGTCTCTTTCAATTATCTGTTTCTCAAGTAACCTTCTAGTTACTGTCAGACTTCATCTGCATCAGACTAGCAAATCAAGTCTAAAACATTTTACACTTGCCCATCTTCCCTGCTGTTCATATCACTGAGTTAGCCAAATAAATTCAATTTTTTTCTACAGCAGGTTTCTCACAAATTGTGACTGACATCTATCTGTATATTTATGAAGTTTCTATTGCATTGTTAGTTTCTCATTGTATTATTATAATAGATCACAGATTGCATCGATAAATGCCAGGATGAGACAGTCCATTTTTGATGGGGTAAAGTTCTCTTTAATTTTCCTGGTCTATAAAACAAGGATTAGAACAACTGACTCATAGTGTTGGGCTGCATATTAGAAGATCATGTACGTGAGTGCAATTAATAGTGCCTGGTGTATGGTAGGTATTCAAGTAATGTTGGTAGAGTCTGAATCGTCAGAGGCTACAGTTATTATAGGGCTCAAGCTAAAAGCAGAGAGGAGACGTGGAGTGAATCATACTTATTGAGCATTTTCCATAGTCCAGGCACTATGCTTGGTGGTTTATATGCATATAGTCTGATATGGTGGAATTGGTAGGTGCTTTTATAAGATGACATCCCCATGTAGTACAAAATTATGGTCCAAATATTATGTGCTACTTTGACATCTGGTGAAAGAAGAATGCAAGGGCGGCCCTCAAATATCCTAACCACAAGTTCCCTTCCAACTCTACTCCTCAGGGAAGCTTCCCAAGCCAAACAACCCTCTTTAATAGCAAATAGACCAAGTACAGTTCCCATTTATCCCCAAGTAGCAGGTTTCAGTTCCTGGTCAGCCCACAGAATTGTTCAAACAAGCCAATTGCATCTTTCAATGGGAAACAGAGGGTGCATCACTCTCTTGATACTAAAAGCTTATCTCCCAGAGCCCCTGGTTATTCATTCTGTCACTGAGTACAACCCCCATGTGGTCTGTGAGGCATGTGATGTCTTCCTGCATCTGAGCTCTGAGTATATGTGACTAACAAACTGCTGTGATTCATCTGTCCAGTGTTGGGTGTTGGCCATCCCCATAGCCTTAGGACCAGAATTCCTCTTTCACCAACAGAGTGAATAGGAGGTGGTCAAAAACCCTAGAAGAAACTAAACTGAATGAGTTCTACTGATTGCCCTAGATCATTGCTTCTCAAACTTTAGTGTGGAAACAGTGACCTGGAGATCTTTTTAAAATATCCATTCTGACTTAGTAGGTCTAGAGAAGGTCTTACATGGGGCCTGAGATTTTGCCTTTCTAAAAATCTCCCAGGTGATGCAGCTGGCCCTTAGACCACATAGTAAATAATAAAGCCCCAAGGGAAAGAGAATCCAGGCCAGGGAGATCTGGAATGTTCACTGCATCGCTCATCAATGACCTTGCAATCATCTGGGAATCTGGCACATCAAGGAATGATGGATAGTACCTTCTAGGAATTGGGATATTCAGCCTGAGGGATTGGAAACTGACTAAGATCTGTGTAAGATGGAACAATCTACTGGAATCAGAAGAAAGAAACTTCTTAGAGGTCACATGGCCAGGAGACCCACATGTAGCTGCGAGAAAGGGACTTATCAGTCTCTTGCCTTGCTCTGGCCACTCTGTGATCCAATACTACTGCTATTTTAAAGATGGAAATACTGGTCTCCATAAAGCTTATCACTGGACTTTTTAGTTCTTTAGGATTAAAGAACTTTGCTTATTTCTATTAGTTTTTTTTTTTTTTTTTTTAGTAAGTTTCATTGGGAAAATGTCTGATTCAGCGAAAGGGGGAAAGGAGACAAAGGATTTGTTGCAAAGGGCCCCACTAACAAGCAAGACAGATACTTGTCATTGAGAAGGACAGGAAGAGAAGGAGAGAAGCAGAAGAAGAAGGGCTGGATGAAATCAAGTCATGTTTTCTCCAGGAAGCCTGACCTCAGTGAAAATCCAAAAACAGAGGCTCCCAAGGAGTCCTTCTGCTCCCAGGAGACAGTGCAGATTAGATTGGTTTTATGCTTAGCAGACAGGCCTTGATGCTAATTTCTCTTGACCTTCTCATGTGATTCTTGTCAGCCTGGCCCTCATTTGTTAAGCTTGCTTTAATTATGTGCATAATGGCTCATTATTTTTTATAAAGGAAACAGCAAAGGGAACAATTATGCAAATGAATGAGGTTTGTTGTTTATCGTAAAGTTGTGGGCTAATTGGGCACTGGTACAAAAACACCATTGTCAAACACAGTGCCAGAAATAATCCCACTAATCTCTACCTCTGAGATCTGTTCCAGCACATCAGTACCTACAAGATAAACTTAATGTCCAAGAACAAATATGAAATGCCAGAAGAACTCATCTAGTGTAGTCAGATAGGTTAGGGGGGTCCCCAGAAAAAGAGAACCAGATATGGCTTTCTTGACATAAGAGAAGCCATTTTGGCCTAGGCCATTTTGGGATCTAAGCCTGGCTACAACACCTTCCCTTGAACAGGTCTCAGTAATTAATGACCTTGGGGAACAAAGGAATGCAGGAACAGAGAAAAGGCAGTCAAACAGGAGCGCAGTGATAAAGCAGAGTCCTAGTTCCTCCTCAAGGAGGAGCACATATATATAATAACGGAATGATGATATTGACCCTCCTGACTTCAGTCAACTAAAGCTTGGACTCTGTTGACCTTTGTCCTAATTCCATGCTGAATTCTCCTCTGCTCAAGCCCCTTCATGAATATGCATGTTCCCTTAGCTTGAAACGTCCCCAGTTTTGCTGTTTGGGGAGACACTGCTTCGGGAAAGATCCCTGGTGTTCTTCTTACTTGCTGCAAATAATAAATCCTTCCTTCTTCTGATCTTCGGCTTCATTGCGTCTATTGGCCTGACACCCACCAAGAGGCAAACCCAGTTCTGGGGTAACACTAGGGCAGGGGCTTTAATTGGAACAGCTACCCTTCCTTGCTAAGGCTGAAAGCTTACCAAGCTGTCCAAGATCACGCTTCTTCAACTAGCACCTCCTTTTTGGTTTGGTCTTCGATTGTTGTCAAACAGAAAAGATTTGTGTGTTTGGACCTAGTATTCTTTCTTCTGGTCTCTGCTTTGGAATGTCTCATTCATTCACTCATTCATTCATTCATTTTGCCTGTTTTAGTTCCACCTAGTTAAATCTTTACCTGAAGACCCCTGCATTTGGCTTCTTCTTGTCTTATCCAATGTCACTTCTTTTTGACACAGCTCACTCATTACAGGTGGCCTTCTTTCAGCCTTAAATATTCCAACCTTCTTTGATCTTTGGTCTTTTACCTATAATGGATTAATTTCCCTCCACCCTCATGTAACTCCTAATTCTGATTTATTAGATTAGATCGGGAATAGATGTCATATGTTCCATGCTACCCTGTATTTCCCCCTTAGAGCATTTATAACATTTGAAATTAATTGCTGTTGTAAAATGACTTGGGCTGACTTGGTCATTTACAATTATTATATCTTCTCCAGAATTCACAACCAGCAGGGATAGTACACTGAAGGCAAGTCCTCAAATGGATTCTGCACAACAAATATCATCGAGCAGGCACAAAACACATCACACAGCCTGTTCTGTAAGCTCAATGAAATCTTAGCACTCTGTCTTTTCATGCACCCAGATAAGCTCTTAATTAAAAGGTTCATTTGAGGCAAATGTGAAAATATTCTAGCAGCAGGACTCAGCTAAATTTCTACTCAGTATCAAATACTGCCTAAATGGTAGGATATGGAACCAGAAGAAATACCAAGGCCTAGGGCATCATTTCAAAAGATATAAGGCTACTAGATTTGCTAGATTCCTAGATTTTTTAATGTAATGGTGGTAGAGTCTATACAATATTCTTAGCCATTTCCTAAAACTGGAAGATCATTTATTTCACCAAAGAAAAATTATCTCCAACATCCGTTATACCAAGTAACATTTTCCGCTGTTGATAAAATATTAAGGTAACTGTAGTTTTATAGTAGCTGTCCTCGGAGGGTGGATTTTGATTAGAGTCTTTCAAATACCACCCCTGGAATGTGTATTTCTGATTAGAGTTGTTCAGATATTAACCAACCACCCCCAGAATATAAATTAAAATGTCCATCTATATATCACACAGTATAAGTAATACAAAGTAAATTGCAGACAATATAGCAGTTGTTAAATTTGCAGGTTCAGGGCTTCCCTTCCCTGGTGGCGCAGTGGTTGAGAGTCTGCCTGCCGATGCAGGGGACGCGGGTTCGTGCCCCGGTCTGGGAGGATCCCACATGCCGCGGAGCGGCTGGGCCCGTGAGCCATGGCCGCTGAGCCTGTGCATCCGGAGCCTGTGCTCCGCAACGGGAGAGGCCACGGCAGTGACAGGTCGGCATACCCCACCCCCCAAAAAATTTTCAGGTTCATGTCTGGTTTGCTTACTGGAATATAAGTTCCATGGGGGAGGGGGGTGACATTCATATCATATACCCAGAGTCTGTGCACTTCTAGACCCAGAGCAGGTGACCAAGAAATGTAGTTGGAATAAATGGAGCTCATTTGCCAAACTTTCCCCCTTCCCTCCCAATTCTGCCTTTTTACTTCTCATTTTCTTCTATCATTCTCCCTCCCTCCATCCCTGCTTCCTTCCTTCCTTCCTTCCTTCCTCCTTTCCTTCCTTCCTTCCTTTCTTCCTTCCCTCCCTTCCTCCTTCCCTCATTTCCTTATCTCTCTCCTTTTCTTTCTTCTTCTCTCTCTTTTTTCTCCCTTTGGGTCTCTCTCATCATCTTCCCCTCTCCCTTTCTCTTTTTATTTGCGTGGGAAAGTCACGTGGCTTCTTCAGAATTCTGACTAAATATTCTGTCATTGAAGAACTAGTGTGTGAAGACTGGCTTTAGCTTGATTTAGTTGCTTTGAGGCTTTGTACTTTCTTTGTTTCCTAATCTGTAAAAGGAGAATAGCAGTGATGCCTCAGTCAGGATGTTGTTTTGAGAATTGGTGGAGTATTGCCAGCACACTTAATTCTCTCCCGCCACCCACCTCTAATTTAGACTTAGCCCCACCTTTCTCATTAATGATTAGATTACTTTAATTTCCTTATCCATGATGTCATTCACTTCTTTCTCCAACTGGCCTTGAAAGGGTGAAAGTGTACCATCTTTGCTGGCTGTGTTCGTGCGTGTGAGGTGTGTGGGGCAGGGCTGGCAGTCAAGGAGAAATGTTTTGCTCCACTCTTCTTTCTTTCCAAGCTGAGTTCTCTTAGATGCGTCAGTTAATCCCTTTCAGCTTTTGTTCTCCTATCTGTGAGAGGGAGTTATGATGCCCATCTCACATAGATGTCATGAGGATAGAATGAGATTAGTACACGTGAAGACAGCTGGTCCAGATAGATGCTCAGCAAAGGCGAATAGAACTGAAACAATCCTTTCTAACCAATTGTAATATCAGGGTTCAACCAGGAATCTGACTTCTCTGAGCTATGGGTAAGGAATAATTACAAGAAGCGGACCCTATAAGTTGTGGGAGGCTGGGGAAGTGAAGGTGTGCAGGGTGAGTTGGAGGATCACAGGAGACATCAGTCAGTCAATCTGAGAGCTAGGCATATCCAGCTGCCAAAGTGAGACTGAAAGGGGAGCTGATGGGAGGGCTGTAGGGAACTATTCTCTCTGGATCCACAACCACGCACCTTTTGAGGAACCTGAGATCTCTGTTAAACAGAGGTGAGCAGTCAGGTGGAAGAGCTTGACCTTGAGCGGAGGAGAGTGACAATAATGTGGAGCCCACTGGTACCTGCCTCTGTCTGTCACTCATGTCTAAACTTGATGACCTTAGAGATAATGGCTGATGCTCTATTTCCATCTTCCAAATCTCATGTAAATCCCAATTTTGACCAACTCTAACTCTGTATAATACCCAGAATTCTGGGAAATATAGTTTCAGCTTTACCAAGTTGACCTGGAAAAACCACCATACCAGTGTTTTCCATTTTACAGCTAACTCCGTTTGGCTTTGATGTAAATTACTTTTTTTTTGGGGGGGGGAAATGCTAAAAATACTCCTTAACCATGATCTTAAGTTTATGGAGATACATAAAGTAATATTCTAATTGGGTCAGGCCTTCTACTTTGCACTTGAAATGCAATGTCACATAGGAGAAGGATTTTTAATGTAACCTGTATTAGTTTCCTTACAGGTGGGAAAGGAGAAGGGTTTTTAATGTAACCTATATTAGTTTCCTTACAGATGGAAAGGGAGATTTTTATTGAGTATAATTTGGGTTTAAATTTCAAATATACACTAGTAATGACCATATCTAGGGTCTGTAAATTTTATTCATTTGTTTGTTATTTGACAAATTTAAGTTTTAAGTTAAATTTAACTTAAAACTTAAGATTTTAAGTTTCATTGTCTTAAGATTTTGTTTCATTGTCTATCTTGCCATCTCTTGTCTGAGCCTCTTGGGACTGTGACATGAGAAACCTGGTCTCTTTCAAACCTGTTCTTTTATATCTCCAGTGGGCCCAGAACACTGGTATGTAAAGACTAAAATAATAATATCACCTCTAATTTGTTGAAGAGAAATAATTGTTAAGGCTCTTAAGTACTTAAGGTTAGGTCCTTAAAATTTTCTTAATATAATTTTCTTCCCCTTCTTGAGGCTAATAGCACACCTGTGAGGCTACTTAGTTCAATGTAGTTTAAAGCATTTATCATCTTCCTTGTTAAGCAATGGAGACTGGAAAGAGGAATAAGATGCTGGCACTGTCTCAAGGGATTTAAACTCTGGTGTGTTTGGAGGGAGGGGGAACAAAAATGATAAGAAAACTTTATGAGTGAGGTACTCTGGAGGAACACATGGCCAATTCTTAGGGAGGAGGGGGCAGAAATCAGGGGCAGCAAACCAGTTGTCATTCTTCTAAGATTTCATTAAGCATTAAGCACATTAAAGAAAGTAGGCAGGGTGTTTATTTCCAGTAGAGGAAACTTAAGGAGAGCTGAACATTTAATTAACCTTTTAACAGCCCTGGTTGAGTGAACTGAGACGTTTCATTCTTATTTTAACAACTTAAAGTCTGACAAGCATGGATATGGTAAAAGAGGGAGAGAAAGCAAAATAGAATGAGTAAATGGTTAAGGGAATGAACTTTATTTCTAGCATCACCATTTATCTTCTGGGGCCCCCAACCCCCTTTGCACTGGGGTCTCAGTGACCTTCTGCTATCTCTGGTCACTCCCCCTGCTTTGATGACATTCCTTTGACTCACCAGGACCCTTTCCACCATTAAACCTTACTTTACCTTGTCAATTGCATTATTATGAACTTTCATCAAATCTTTAACCGTGGTCATTTTTAAGTCTTTTGTCATTTACAGACAGTTCTGGGTGTACTCTGATGCTTATGCAAAAATGTTCCTATAAAAGGGTTTCATCTTCAAGGAATTCATGGAAAAGACTCGGACAAGTACAGGTTTCTGGTAACTGACTATACTGCTGAACTGAATGAAGCATCTTCAGAACTCTAAAGGAAAACTGATGAATTCATGAAAGTGCTAACAAAAGATCAAGATGAAAAAAAATTAATTACATGGGACTGAGTGAACTGATGAGGATGATTATAATTTTTGTGACTTTCTGTTTGAATAAAAAAAAAATCCCACAAGGACTCAGAGGCAAAAAATACACAAATCAATTTTCACTGCAAAGTAAAGGAGCTGTTACAGTGGAGGATTCCTGGACTGAATGTCAATATTATGACACAGTATGAGTGTGTTTCGTTGGTAATTGCAATCGCTGCTTTTGTTGTGGTCATCGATTTACAATGCTTGGTGTCAGTTTATTTATCTCTTGTAAAAATAAAATACAGTATGTGTTTGTGAAAAAAAAACAAAAACCAAAATAAAAAACCTTACTTTACCTGTCTTCATCTTATTCTTTTGAAGCTCTGTTTATTAGAGTACCTCTTTACCAGGCACTCACTATCATCATTCAAATACCTTACATTCGTAGAGTTCCTTAAAGTATTCTAAGTGTTTTTAAGTATATTACATCATTTAATCAACTTATTTGAATGGATTAATATATTAACAAATAGGTCTCTCTAGGTAACATATTGATATGTTAACACGGGACTACTGGAAAGAGTACCATACTCTCCCAGGTCCCTTAGATTTGCATAGTTTTTTATACTTTGTAAAGTGTTTTTGATAAGGCTCTGAGGTAGTGGGAATGGGGCACTGGGGAGATTGGAAGAGAAGGTTCTTAAGGCAGAGGGTCCTTTGGGGCCAGAGCCACCGCATTGCACAACCCCAGGGCGTGCCATTGATGCTGTTGACCCTGGGATGGCACCCTTGCAGCTGTGCAGGGCACTACCTGTGAGTAGCCAGACATAGCAGCTCTGTTTGTGGTCTTCAATTCACTCCCCTGGTGCCTCTGCCTGTGCCCCAAAATGTTGGCTTACACCTACCAGTCGGTAATGACTAGAAAGGGGCTGGATGGAGGGAATCCTAACCCTATACTTCCGAGGATGGAATAACTAAAGCCCCCATAGTACGCCCTTCTTCCAGGGACAGTCATAAAACTATGCTTGGCAGAGACATTTTTCTCTCAATGCTCATAGTAAACCTTCCTGGAGTTACAATTAGAGCAGAGGCCAGACATATAAATCCATATAAAGCACAACATGATTTTTTCCTTTTAAAATACAATCCCATCTCTTAGGCAGCTGTTGTTTACAGCCCAGCTACTACACTCATGTTGCCAAGGACCTGCACACAGGCTGCTGCGATTTTCAGTTTTCCTGATGAATTCAGAAGGTACCTGCGCTTTAGAACTAGTTTGTTTGAGTGCTATGTACTGGCTGTCAGAGTCCCTTCTTATCAATCTTTCACACCAAAGTAGTATTTTCAGGGCTTCTTGGTTCTTCTGCTATAAACTTTCTCACTGTAACATTTCTGCTTCATAGGGTCAGGAGGTCTGAATGGGCTCCCCAGACCACTGGTTGGCCCAGCAGTTTATCAAGAAGTCTTCAGAAAGTGTGACACCGTTACAGGAAAAAGCAATAAACATTTTGTCCATATCTATTTCACATATTTGCAATGTAAGATTAATTATAGGCTTCAGAGAGATCCTGTTATATTCCTAGCAAACCAAAATATTCTAAAAGCATTGCTTGTGTCAAAAGGTCATGTGAGTCAGCTGTCCCTGCTAACATTTGGTTCATCTTCATTACTGTGTTTGTGCTGGGTGTGAATTTCAAAAAGTTTGCAAGCACTACTTCACACACAGACAGGTCTTGCCCCAGACCACAAAAGGACCAAAAATAAATGGCAGAAGCAAGAGTTCTTTAAACATTCAGGCATCCCCTCCTTCCCACACCTCTCTTTGCCAGGGGAGAGGATATAGAGGCATGTGACCTTTTCTTAATCTAGGCTGGAAGCATGGAGACCCATGGAGATAATGTGATAGAGCTATGAGGGGCTTATAACAAGTGGATACAGCAGATGCTCCTCATGTATACTTAAGTGGAAAGTATCCATAATGCCACTTGATTTGAGGGTGGTTTTGAGAGTTTGAAGGGAGGAGGGTCTGTGGTTGTAGGAGCCTGACCTGTAGTCCCGGGTGCCATAGCCTTGGCCAGAATGGAGATTCCATCCTCCTCTATCTGTTCACAACTGTTTTCTTTGAACTGTACTCTAACATTCAATTCCTGTGAACACTTAAATGGTTTTTACTTAATATTACAGATTGAAAAGTATGTAGATATTATCTTAGTCATCAACTTCTGATCAACATTCTAATTACTGTCATTCTTTGTCATCATCTTAGGTAGTTTACAGAGGTGAGCTTATATTACACACATGTGCATACCTTTGTGCACTCACACCAAGAACTTCTTACTTTACGCTTGTCACACTCACAAGCTCTCTATCCACCTTAAACCTAAACTGGACGGGAGACCATTACAAACTATTATGCATAGAAAACATGGCAAGTTGAATGTTTTTCCCCAACCCCTCTTCACAATTGCATTTTATTTGGTGTTATTGATCATGTTTGTTATTTTTGATTTTCCAACCTCTCTTTACAATTGCATTTTATTTGGTGTTATCGTCCATGTTTGTTATTTTTGATTTTGGCTGTTGCGTGATATCTTGATTTGACCAAAATAGTGCAAAGGCTTAAAAAGACTTATCAAAGTATAAATATAATGATAACAATAGCCACATCGATGCTGTAACTCAGAATATATGAACAGAACTTCTCAACAGAGACAGTGAATATCATGAACATACACCGTGAACTTCTATCAACCAGGACAAGAAAATCCATGGGAACAATGAATTTTCACACACACAAAAATGTATTGTTAGAAAGCATAACAATAATTATCTGAAATTGGAGTGCTACTGGCCTGACAATTTCCTCTAGTACTTAGTGTATTATATATTGAAAAACATCAAATAGAGACATGAAGACATAGTAGCCTTTGCATCTTTTTAAAACAAAGTATTATAATATATCCACTAGGAATAATTTCAGCTGGATTTAAGAAATTAACCCCAAAATAACAGTAGCTTGAATGGAAGGATATTAATTCCTTTTTCTCAAAGAAGTCAGAGGGCAAGCAGTCTAGGGTTTGTATAGCAATCACATGGTGTCATCAGAGCCCCAGGCTCTTTTCTCTTTATTCTACCATCTGAGTGCCTAGCTCCTGTTCTTATTGTTACTTCATGGTCAAAGATAGCTGCTGTAGTTCCAGACATCACAATCCTACTCTAGCCAGCAAAAAGAAGTAAGGATAGGCACACCTGTTCTCTTTCAAGGAGACTTCCCAAAAGTCCTACACAAACACACCTATTTATATTTCACTGAGTGGAACTTAGTCACATGACCATCCTAGCTGCAAGGGAAGTGGGCAGGTAGTCCTCCATCTGAGCAGCATAGCGTCCATCTAAAATGTGAGGTTCTGATACTAAGGAGGAAGGGGAAAATTGGCATTGTATAGCAGTTTCTTCCACAAATGACCTCCACAGCAAACTAATACATTTTCCAAGGATAAGCACACAATGATGCTTTCTAGTATAATATCAACAAATTTTGTTGCTAAAGGCAAAGAAGAGACCAAAAAGGAAGAAGAATATTTAAAGTAGTACTACTCATGACAAAAATGAGCATTTATTGTACAAATCACAGGAATTTGTAAAACTAGTCACAAAGTTAATAAGTATTATGTTTGAGGGTTATTAGTAAAATTCCTTTATGACATGGTTCTGTTGTGTATTGCTCAATATCAATAAAATGTAATGTGAAGGGGCAATTACTATCACAAGTGCACAATAATAATAAATATCTTGCTTTACAGCTCTATAAAACCACTGATTTCAGAGTTTTAAAAAGCCCCTGACATTTGTCACATTAAGGGACAAGTGAGGGAAAATTGCTTGACAAGTTTTTGTTCTCTTTATTCCTGAAAACCTATGATGTAGGGAGGATTTTGTTCCTTTAATTAGTAATAACTTTGTAAGTCATGATGTAGGTAGGAAAATATACATTGAGATTAGTTCTGAAGGAGGACTAGTCATGTTTATAGCTAGTAAAAGAGATGCCATTGAAACATGAAAACACTTACTGTTTTATTCACCTGGAATAGTTGGCCGTGAAGTAGGCCACAGGTTCTAATTTTAAAAAGTAGAGTGAAAGTCGTAAATACAAATAGTGGCTACTTAGTGCATTAAGTTCGGTGTATTATGCAAAAAATTGGGCAGCAAGTAAAACCTACTGATGGTAGGCAGAACACAGAGAGCCTGTTGCGTGTGGTGGCAGAAGAATTGTTCAATGTGTTAACAGTGGTGATATGGGATGCTACGTAGCTGACACCATGACTTTGGCCCCCAAGCAGAGAATCCAACTGGGTCTGCCTGTCTTCTGACCTATAGAACTGGGTGTTGTTTTAAGCTGGTAAATTTATGGTAATTTTTTACAACAATAGAAAATGAATACAAATTAATACAATTTGTTCCAGAGGGTTGGAGATAAACCCTAAGGAGATTCAGGGGCCCACAGCATCAATGTAATTATTAGTCTAATGGTCTGAAACACTCTGGAACATTCCCTCTAGTTGTGGGCAGATTATTGCCTCTTGCACTTCCCACCACCAGGAAAGAAGACAATGCCTGATAGGTGTCTCTGATATCTGGGTGCAGCACACTGGGAATGTTGATTCAATCCATTTATGGGGTGACATGGAAGATGGCCAGCTCTGTGTGGGTCTCAGAGCAGACAAGGGATCTGCAGTTGGTCCAGGCTCACGGGCCCTTTCACACTGGGTTTGGCACCTATTCCAAACATGGGTTTGCCTTTTCTGCTGCCAAGGCCTCGGCCAGCACCACTGACCGAGGCTTACGAAGTGCTTGATCCATAAACGTGGGGTCCCACATAAAATTACATTGGCTCAAGAGACCAACACTATGCAGCAAAGGAGGTGAATGGTGGGCATGTGACCATGGTGTCTACAGTCCTATCACATACCCCACCCCCACACAGGCTGCTGGACCGACAGCACACCGGCACAGTCTGTTGGAGGTCCAGCTGAGGTGCCATCTTGGAGAGAACACTCTGTGCATATGGGACGCTATCCTCTAAGATGGAGCAGATGCCTCAAGTCATTACATATTATATGGTGCTGTGTTTGCAAGATGTGGAATGTATGGATCCTGGAAGCAAAAGGTGAAAATAGTAGTGACTTTGCTAACATCAGCCCCAGTGGCCCCTTTGGGGGGTTTGTGCTTCCCTTCTCTGCAACTTTGGATTCTAACGTTTCATTGTCTTCGTTCTTAAAGGGATAATGGGTCCATCAAGGAACACAGCAAGACCATATTAAGGTCCTTAACAGGATTAAGCTCCTGCTCAGTTACTTTAAAGATCTTTCTCCAAGAGACCAGCAGGCAAAGACAGTAGTCACCATACTGGCAGGAGTAATTGACCCTGACCATCAGGCAGAGGTAGGGCAGCTAGTGGCAGGAAGAATATATCTGACACTCAGGTGATCCACTTGGGATGCTCTTGGTAACTGTTTGCCCAATTTTGATGGTAAATGTAGCAGCAAACACAGCCTGGGAAGGTCATGGTGACCAGTGGCCCATGGCCACTCTCTTTTTAAAAAATGTATTTTATTGAAATATAGTTGAATTACAATGTTGTGTTAATTTCTGCTGTATAGCAAAGTGATTCAGTTATACATATATATACATTCTTTTTCATAGTCTTTTCCATTATAGTTTATCACAGGATATTGAATGTAGTTCCCTGTGCTATACAGTAGGACTTTGTTGTTTATTCACCCTATATTTAATAGTTTGAATCTGCTAATCCCAAACTCTCAATCCATCTCTTCTCCCCGTCCCTCCTCGGCAACCACAAATCTGGTCTCTATGTCTGTGAGTCTGTTTCTGTTTTGTAGATAAGTTCATTTGTGTCGTATTTTAGATTCCACATATAAGTCATATCATATGGTATTAGTCTTTCTCTTTCTGACTTCAATTAGTATGATAATCTCTAGGTCCATCCATGTTGCTGCAAATGGCATTATTTCATTCTTTTTTATGGCTGAGTAGTACTCCATTGTATATATGTACCACATCTTCTTTATCCATTCATCTTTCGATGGACATTTGGGTTGTTTCCATGTCTTGGCTATTGTGAATAGTGCTGCTATGAATATAGGGGTGCATGTATCTCTTTGAATTGTAGTTTTGTACAGATATATGCCAAGGAGTGGGATTTTTTGGATCATATGTCAACCCTATTTTTAGTTTTTTGAGGAACCTCCATACTGTTTTTCATAGTACTGTAGCTGCACCAATTTATATTCCCACCAACAGTGTAGGAAGACTCCCTTTTCTCCACACCCTCTCCAGCATTTGTTATTTGTAGATTTTTTAACGGTGGCCATTCTGACTGGTGTGAAGTGATACCTCACTGTAGTTCTGATTTGCATTTCTCTAATAATTAGTGATGTTGAGCATATTTTCATGTGCCTGTTGGTCATGGCCAGTCTTATCCAGAGATAGGTGTCTGTGTCATCTCTGTAACCTAGCCACCTAGACCAGCAGAGGTGCTAGTTGAGGGCAGAGAGATTCTAGAATAGGTGGTAGAGGACAGGCAGAATGAGTGTCTGTTACTGCCTGTTCAATGGCAGGGATGGCAGTTTTTCTTACTAACCTTCCTCTTGTAAGATTCTCCTAGGAAAAGAAGCCAAACAGAATACTGGAAGATTTTCTTCCAGAATTTATTATATGAAGCAAGTGGATCCAAGGGGAGCAAGGAGTTGTCTACACAGGATGCCACGGTGTGCCACCCAGATCCCCCTCCAGCTTGTTTCATTCATTCCTCCAGCTGGTAAGAGTGTTGGTGGCAGGTAACTCTCAGAGAGTTCCCTTTCTGGGACTTTCTATAGGATGGAGAGAGCTGCCTTGTGCAAAGTTATGCAGAGGAGAGCCTGTAATTAATACCTCAATTTGAGACAACTTTGGAGGATCACCTCAGCCCCAGAGCTTCCTGTGGGATTGACTGAGACCTTTGTTGCCATGGTATTGCAATTCCAATTCACCTCTCCCCATCCCCAATAAGCCTCCTGCACACAAATCTCTATCTGGGAGTATGATTCTTGGATTTCTGACCTGTGACAGAAGGATTGTGCCAAATTATATCCTACTAGAAATACATGAAATAATAGTTTCATCGCAGAATTTCTGGTATTGGATACCTTGGTTTTTAAAGTTGAGGATTTTTTTATTGTGTTTATCTAAACTTATGATGCAATATGGTGCACTAGTTTTATTTAGAATTTAAAAAATTATTAGCAAGGTTGAAAATATTCTTACACATTCATTTGTAAAATGTTTGTAGGCATGACTACTATTGGACCTGGTCTTTATACGTCATCTGGGTCAATGGCCATTTCTTTGTCACTTTCCTACTTCTTTCACATGGCATACAGCAGAAGACTTTGACGCATACTGGTCTTGTTTACCATCAAATAAGACACTACTTTGTCCTCCAACTTCGCAAATTCCTAGAAGGGCAAATCCATGAAATTGGCTTGGGAATATGCTCAATATAAATAAGTTATTTATTAAAGGGCTGTAAACATACCTCATGGCTTCTCTTTGTTTAAGCTTTTCAAGCTTGTGACTTCAACTCTTCCAAGGCTAGGCTATTTTCTCTAGATTCAGGGCTACATATTTTAGGGCTAAATGTGCAGACATGTCACTCAGCATCCATGGCTCTGTACTGGGATCCCCTTCAGACTGACAAAAACTTCAGCTTTTATCTAATTTCATTAGGAAAGATTAAACAATATTAGGATATTTAGAAGCCTTTTCAAAAGTAAGAAATACTTTAATAACCCTCCAAACCCTACTGACATTTAAAAACTTGATTATGCAAAGAACTTCATCCCTGGGACATGGGATTACTGACTGCCAAAAATAATTCAGTTGAGACCTGGAATCTTTTTTCTAGCTCCAAGAGAAGCGCTGCTAGTAGGATTAGTTAACAGACCTGAATCCCCATTTTGAGCAAAGACATCATATGTGATTAATGTAATATTTGGAAACAGATACCCCATAACTTAGGATGGCTTAACTTGAGAAGTTCAAATCTTTACAGGCTTATCATAAATAGCACTTTAACCATAATGAACAAACTTTGTATTTATGAATACCTAATAGCTGAAGCTGATGTGCTTTTCGAATAGACTTAAGTCAATGCAAATAATCAGTGACAACACAATGTGGTGTGTTGATTTTTTTTTTTTTTTTTTTTTTTTTTGCGGTACGCGGGCCTCTCACTGTTGTGGCCTCTCCCGTTGCGGAGCACAGGCTCTGGACGTGCAGGCTCAGCGGCCATGGCTCACGGGCCCAGCCGCTCCGCGGCATGTGGGATCCTCCTGGACTGGGGCATGAACCCATGTCCCCTGCATCGGCAGGTGGACTCTCAACCACTGCGCCACCAGGGAAGCCCGTGGCGTGTTGATCTGAAAGGTGAAAACAACTTTTGATTATATGAATTCATGATTGGCTAAAGAGCATGCATGCTCTGAACTGAGCTATAAATTCTTAGCTTATCAATAAGGCATTGGTTGTCACTTTAAAAAAATCTTAGAACAGAGCTTGGGAAACCAAGAGGAAAAGGTGGTAAGTGGAGTAAAGGATGGGTTAGTCATTCAGAAAGATACCTGGCTGGCAAATTTCAGATTTCAGGGGAAGCTGAATGGGCTCATATAAAGACAGGGAAGGCTTCTCTGGAGAAGTGAGCTGATGTCTTCAAAGATGAAGGGTATTGTTAAGATAGGTGCTTCATGCTTTTGAAAAAGGAGCAGGATGATCTCTGTAAGAGAAGTCACCTTTGAAACTCCTCCCTTAGAGTTGACCATTCACACTCATTCACTCATCAGTGGAAAATTTTTCCCCAAGAGAACCAAATATTGAACACTTCCAGGGTCCCTAGAGCAGTGAAAACTGGTGATTCTGATTACTAAGAAAATTACCAGGAAAAGACAACATCTTCAGTCCAATTTTCAGGAACCAAACAGCCTATGCCCACCCTCACTCACCCTCAAGATATTTTAAAATATAGATTTATATTCTGTGTTTGTTTTTACATATTAAATATGTTTGTCAAAGTGTGTATCCAAAGCGAGGGTTTTTCCCCATGATTATTTTATATTTTAATGATATGGAATGGATTTTATGGAGTGAAAGTCCAATTCAAGAGTCAACTCTGGGACTCTTCTAGCTGTCATCCACAAACTTTATTGTATATCATGGGTCAATAATATTTGCATTTCTAATTCCAGTTTGTCATACCTTCTGAGGCACGGAGAAAGGAAAAGAAGAAATGAGGGTTAACAGCCATTGAGCAGTGCTCAGTTTGCAGACAATATGCATAAAGGATCTTACTTAGTCTTTATAAGCACCATTGCCAAGTAAGTAATATCATCTACGTTTTTTTAGGTGAGGAATCTGAGGCTCAGGGAGATTAAGCAGTGTGTCCAGGGTCATCAAAGTTAGTAATTGCAGAACTGAGACCTAACTGCAGGTTTATTTTTGGAGGCTGCTTTTACCAATAATCTATCCTATAAGAAGATAAAGATATGGCATTACATCATTAATTTGAAAGTGACCTTTGTGACTTTTACTTCTTTTTATCCAAAATATGCCTAGCTCTGTGCTGGGTACACAGTAGAAGACCAACGGGGGTAGGTGAGGAAATGGATAAAGTATGACATTTGGAACTGTAGCTCTCAGGCTCCAGAGCCAACCCCCGGGCTCAATTCCTGGATTCACCACTAAACAAATACGTACCCTGTGGCAAGTCTGTTTATTCATATGGCAAAATGGGGATAATAATACTTATCTTTCAGGGTGGTTGTAAGGATTAATTGAGTTGATGCTACTAAATTACTTAAAATAGTGTCTGGTACCTAATCAGTTCTCAGTGAATATTAGTTTTTATTATGATTGATCAGATAGATTCTGTCAGATTGTAGGTACGTGAACTTGGGTAAGCCTCAGTTTCCTCATTTGTAAAATATGGAAAAATAATTTGTCTTGCATGGCTATTTTATTTAGCAAGCATAGCTTTTGTCTGCATTCAGCAGGTATTAATTCACTTAACTTTTATAGCAGCCTAAAGAGGCAGGTACCCTTCTGATCCCCATTTCACAGATGAAGAAACTGAGGCACTGAGAGGATAAATGTTTTTTTCAAGGTAATACAACTGGTAATTTGTTGAATTGAGATTCAAACCCAGACACTCCAGCTCAGAGTTTGAGTTTGTAATGATGACTCAATGCTACAGATGCAATGAAATAATATTTGTAAAGCACCTGTCCAGTTCCTGACACATAGCAGAAGCTTAGTAGGTATCAGCTCTTCTCCCATCTTCTCAATAAATACCTTTTGAAATTCTCATGGAATGCAAAATGATGTGAATTTATCAGCTGGTCTACTTGCTTTCCTAACATGTCCAAGCTTGTGTGATAGCAACATCTCTGTGCTCTTTGGGGGTACCCAGAAATATGTGAACATATTTCTTTCAGATTAGGCCCATCTTAGATCATCTATTCTGTTAACGCGTTGGAGTTCCAGGAAGAAAGACATCAACGTGCACTCATGCGTGTGCAGTGATATCCTGGAGAGCAGCTGTCAGCGATGACAGTTTGCAGCAGAACAGCTGGAGGGCAGAGCTGATGTTTCTAATGACTGAGAACAAGTAATGGAAGTAAGGCAGCCAAAGAGATGGTGCCCGCAGCAGTGCACACCGCCCCACACTACTGTTCAGAGTTCCCTGATGAGGAAGCCGTAAGAATTCCAGGTGGGACAATTCTGTGCCATGCAGGACTGTCCTTAGAAAATCAACCTGGATTATTTCACACATTGTCGGATTTGTAGCATTCTTCACTCTCAGATATGAAATGCCAGTAACTCCACTGTCATACCAACGACTAAAAATCAAAACTGATCTATGCTTCCACACATTGCTTCCCTGCCGTTAAGAGGTGGTGTATCACCTCTGCTGAGAACTGCTTCTGGTCAGGCCCATGGGGTTCACCTGGGATTATGAGTAGAAGGCTTCATTTTATATTGCCTTGCAGCTTACAGTCAGGGGGCAGCCTGGAAACCTTAGCATCAGCGCCCCCTGGGAGCTTATTACAAATGCAGAATTTATGCCCCACCCCCAAACTATGACTCAAAATCTGCATTTTAACAAGATCCCTTGTGATTTGCATGCACATTAAAGTTTGAGAAGCATTATCATACTAAATAGAAGATGGGCTTTGGCGTAAGAAGGGATTGAAATCGAGACTGCCTCTTACTAGCTCTGTGACCATGGGAGGGTCACTTAACCTTTCTGGGCCTCAGTTTCTCCATTCTGGAAAAGAAGAGGCTGGCTAACAGCCAGGTGACGCTGGGAACCCTTGAAAGGCAACGGAAGTCTCAAAACTGTGCCCCCATGAGGAGGGCTGCTCGGTGAGCTTGACTGCTTTTCAGAAATGGGTGTTCAGGAGGAGACAGCACAACCGCCCAGATAGCCTCTGGGCCTCAGGACCTGAGATTTAATCCCGTATTTCATTGATCACTTATCAGCTCCAGAGCTTGTTTTCGTGGCTCAGTAAACCCATCTGCAGCCTGGAGTTTCCTCATCGGTGGGAGGTCGATTGGAGGGATGCGGAGGGCAGTGTGGCTGTTGGAACTTCCACGGTGAAAGTGAATAAATTAAAGGAAACCCTGCTCATCCCAGCAGGTCTCTTTATCATGCTCCAGCTTTCGGAAATCTGCATCCTTCTCCTCACAAGACCCCAAGCAGAGGCAGGGAGCTGGGAGCCATCGGTGGGTGGTTGGGGGCAGGGATGGCCATGTCTCTGCCTGCAGCAAGCAAAATGCTGAGAGGGGTTTTGAACCCTTTGTCTATCTTCTCCCCCAACTTTTTTTTTTTTGGCGGTACGCGGGCCTCTCACCGCTGTGGCCTCTCCCGCTGCGGAGCCCAGGCTCCGGACCCGCAGGCCCAGCGGTCATGGCTCATGGGCCCAGCCGCTCCCCTCACCTTTTTTTTCTATTTGTTGGCAGTGGATGAGTGGGCTGGAGGGCTAGTGGGAGGGGAGAGGGAAGGACAATGAAAGTAGGGAGGGGAGAGGATCTGGTACATTATATGCAATGTGAGCTGTTCTCTCTCTCTCTCTCTTCCGTGTTCATTTAAAATTTAGGTCAAAATAAAAATATATGCATTTTGTGGGTTCATAAAACTTCATTTACTGTATCTTTAAAGAAGACAGAAGTAACAGCAATGTATATAAAAGTAATGACTTAATGACTATAAGCAGGACAAAGCAATAGCATTATAAAAACAGCGTCCAGTTCAGTAGCTCCCTTTCTTTTCTCCAGTCCCCAAGTTGTACTCACATTTTGACAGAACATTTGCGTTGCCACGTAAAGAACCACGATCAGAGGAGATGGTGGCTGAGGATAAAAGGAGCCTGCGAGTGGGAGAAGAAAGCTATGGACAGCAACGTGTCACGTGACTAGCTGCAGAAAGGAAGTTATTTGTACCTATGCATATTCTCCTCCTTGCTTTGATAGGGATATAGGTATATATATTAATCAGTTCCTTTTCTCTGCTTTCTCATGCCCCCTCTAGCCAATATAAAGCAGCTAACCCTACACTTTGGCATTTAAGTCACAGGAAAGCAAAGGAATATTGCATCTGAACTAGGAATGAATATTCTCGGAGATAAGGTGACATATGGGAGGCAGTGTCTTTCTTTTTCAGGAGCAGGTGAGTGCATCCTCAGTTGTGTAAGGGACAGTTGTATCACATTAGGGATAACATGATGTTATGTCTTCTGGGGGAAGTTCTAATCTGGGGAAAGACGAATGGACTGTACTGTCTGTGTTCAGCTCAGCATCGTTACCACCCTGTGCTCTGCAATACAGAGAGGGCAGGAACCACGCTTCTTGCAATTCCCTTTCCTGAAAGTTCTGGCTAGAACTCATCCGTAAGAGGTTCTCAGGTACAATATGGAAAAGGCAAGGCCATTCTCCAGAAACTGTCGCCAGCAGGTGTGTGGGCAGCTGCGGCTCTCCCGTGAGCTCCTGAGAATGACCTGCTTCACTGCTGCAGCCTGAGACATTGCAGCCTCCCAGAGACCCAAGAATGTCAGCAGTTATCTGGCACGGCTTCCCTCACCTCTTCTCTTCCCGCTCTCGCAGAGCCTGTGTAAGACTCTCATTTCTATCTGAAATCCTTAACTTCATATTAAGATTTTAATATACATCCCAGAAATTCAAGGAAAAGTGTTTTTTGTTTTGTTTTTTTTTTTCCCCTGGTGAACCCTAGTTACAGGGCTGAATGTCCTGGCACAGGGGTTGAGCTGTGGGCGTTTGTGTCTCACACCACCCTACAACATTTGGCTTCTGACTGACTGGAACTTTTCAACACTCTGCCCAGCAGTGTTTGTTGCGGTGGTTTCTGTCCAAGTGTCAAGGGAGACATGGTCAGTGGGAGAATAGGAGGGCGGTCTGGACCATCTCACCGTAGCTGCTCTGTGATCTGGGGCCTGGGAAGGGTCAGCCTGGAGTCCCCTGCTGTTGGTTACAGTGGTTGTCAGGTGGGTGACCTTGGCTGGCAGTGCCAGAATCTACACAGAGGCAGCTTAGAGTCTGGTTGGCTGGGTGCCCTATGAGTGGCCCCCTGGCTACTCTAGAAACCTTCCTATAGGTAGGGATCTTGCTTCTGCAGTGGGTACCCAGCCTTGGCCTTGGGTTGTCCCACTGGGTTCACTGGGATGGCTGGCCCAGTGTACGTGCCAGGAACCTCTGGCACAGAGTGAGGGCTCTGTGGAAGTGGTCAAGAGCATGGGCTCTGGAGGTCCACCATTTGAATTCTGTCCCACCACTTACCAGCTGTACGACCTGGGGCAAGCTTCTAAACCTTTTGGCCCTTAGTCTTCTCATCTGTACTGATGGGGATATTCACAATAGCTCCTTCACAGGGATGTTAATCCATGTAAAATGCTTAGTATCTTTGACACAGTTAGTCTATGTGAGAATAAGCATTATTATGACGACACCAAGGAAAAGACGAGTTAGCGCAACGATGGAGCCTTCGGACAAGAGGGGGCAGTGACACCAAAGGCAGCGTCCCCAGTCCAGGCTGCTGTGGACTCACATCCGACTCCTGGGGAGAGCAGGGAGGCTGCAAGGGGACAATAAGAGAGAGGTTTTCACGAAAACGCTGGGTGACAGCAGGGGCCTGTGTTCTTGCAGAACTGGGGGGAGGGGAGGCAGTCTCCCCCTTGGCAGAGAACACAGCCCAGCAGGGCAGCAGGAGTCAGCAGAAAGGTGACAGTGCCTGACAGGGGGTATGTGCTCAGGAGCTGACTGGGCTTGCTGTGGGCTGCATACCAGGCACCCTCGAGATGGCCCAAAATAGCTGAGGGGGACTTTGCAAGGGATCTGAGAGTCTTAAGACCTGGGTTATATTTACATCAGATACCAGTCCCGTGGGTGGAAACGGCTCTGCTGACAGACAGACCTGGTTTGAATCCCACCTCTGCCACTTACTAAACTGTAAATGCTTGGGTAGCACGGGGCGTCGCATTCACTGTGGAGCACACAGAAGGATTCAGTCCATGCGCGAATGAATTTAATATCCTGGAACCTCAGTTTCCCCATCTGTAAGATGGCAAGAGTGTAATGACCCCTAAAGCTGATGCAAGGGTTACATTAGACAATTGCCCACAGGCACCTAACATTCCTAGTGAGTATACATTGCTTCTTTTTTTTTAGCGGTATGCAGGCCTCTCACTGTTGTGGCCTCTCCCATTGCGGAGCACAGGCTCCGGACGTGCAGGCTCAGCGGCCATGGCTCATGGGCCTAGCCGCTCCGCGGCATGTGGGATCTTCCCGGACCAGGGCACGAACCCGTGTCCCCTGCATCGGCAGGCGGACTCTCAACCACTGTGCCACCAGGGAAGCCCACATTGCTTCTTTTGTTTTTAGTAAATATTCGGTGTCTTGCTTAAATTGAAACACAATACATTTGTTGACTGGAACGGATTAATGCTATCTTAGTGAAGAAAATGTAGTCCATTCTACACTTGCCAAAGACTACATCCTTTAAGAGAAGAGGTCATACCTCTTACAGGTGTTTTCCCAATTTGATCAGTGTTTTTCAGTGTCATTCATGACTCAGTCCTTTCTGACAAAAATCAAAATATAGCTACTAGCTATTGATGCATACTATTGACTATTAGGAGAGTAGAAGATTGAAGATAGGTTACTCAGTGATTGACACAGATTATGACCTGACTTGGAAAAGCTATAATACAGGGAAAAAATGGATCTGGAACCAATAATTCATAATATGTAAGCACTATACATTATTATTAGGCTTTTTCTTTCTATACACACTTAATGTGCTTTCCAACCAATCCTGTTCAGGCAAGCTTGGAATAATGGAGCTGTTACTTGCTTTCGTGCCCATGGCAGGTCTTCGAGAAATGACCGAATGGTCAATGGGGAAGGGTCTGTTTCACGTCTGGTTCTCTTTGTTCATCTTGAGTCCTCCCCAGCAATCCTCCATGCTGTGCCACTGGAAGCCAGGTACCTAAACATATTAAATCTGACCTCAATTTTAAATCCATCATCAAATCAACTTGCTCTAGTTTGCAGGTGGATCCACTGCTCTCCTATGTTGCAAGATACATGGGCTTTGTTATTGCTGCCTTCTTCACAATCAGCATAGTCTTTGGTTGGCTTCTGGGGGTGGAAATTATATTCTGGATGATTGAAATTGCTTGCTGTTTAACTGTCAGATGGATGGGTATGCCGAATTTTTTGAAGGGGAACAAAGCAAGTATCAAATGTACTGCTACTGCCTTAATGTGACTTATCATGGATCACTACCTGTTTATTGAATCAAAGTGTTTATTTTTATAACTATTTTATAAGGCATGGTATATGGTTAAGAGTAAAGTCATTGCTTGGAAAGTTTCTTCATTTCTGACATCCTTCAATTCTGTTTCAAGATCAGAGAGAACTTCCCACTCTGCAGAAAGTATTATTTATTGATGTGGGATAAATTTTCTCTAAGAACAAGCCAGGACTACTTAATCTGAGCAGTACTGAGCATAGGAACCGAATGGCTTGAAGAACAAAACATATCACAATGTGAATCAACACTGTCAGATGCAAGCTTTTAAGAACTTTAATTGATATAATTATCATTAATATGCAATACGTCTTACAACAAATGTAGATACAATGAGATCAAATATCAAAGAAGTTGCAAGTTTTTCCATCTTGAAATGATGTTGGCTAACTCACCCCAAAAAAGCAATCTGGCATTGGTCTCTTGGTTAGCACTATTACCAATATCAACTAGCACTTTAAAATCAAAGTTGAAATGGTACATTCATTTGCCAAAAAGAGATAAAAGGCAAAGAAGGTGAATCAACGTGCAAATTAGCATCTGGCCCAGTTGCAAAATTCATTTCCCAGATGCGAGGGATTGAACCATGCACCCTTGCAAGCAAGATAAAGGGCAAACAGATGACAGTAAACCAAAATCAACTCCACAAGGAACTCAGAAAACTTTGGGATGGTAAAGGCCAGGTCTACTGCTGTTAGCGTTCAGGTATCCATATGTGTTACCCTAACTCAGTAGTCTGTGAGACCTATGTCCTGGGCCATCCTTTCATTCAGGGATGGAAACCATCCTTCATGGTCCCAGGAGTCAGGCAGCGGCATTGGGGGTTAGCTTGGAATTGTAACAGCTGTCTGCATCTAGTTACTATACAGCTGTCATTTCATAGATTTAAGTAAAAACAACACATCAGTCAAACAAGAAACTGAGATTACTTATACATTTATGTAATACTTAAAATGTCTATAAATATTTTTCTCCAGAAATTGAAAACACTGTAGACATGATTTCATTAATCCTCACAACACATTTGTGAGGTAGCATGGGGTGAGGTCCATAGGAAAGCATCATGCCCGACTAAGAAATGAAGACACAGACGTCCAGGGAGGGCAGGAGACTTCATTGGGGCCACGGTAAAAGAAAACAAACTTGAACCCCACTCTGTCATTTGCAATCTGTGACCTAGAAGAGGCTGCTGGCCTCTCTCCTGCTCTGACATTCTCTCTAATGCATTATGACTAGTCCGGTCCCTGGAGAGTATATGGTTGTTTTAGATCCACCGGAGCCATTTCCCTTAAGTAGGCCTGAACAGACTCGCTCCCTGAGGTAAAGGACGTCAGTTATTGGCATATATTTCAGGGGTGTGTGTGTGTGTGTGTGTGTGAGTGTGAGTGTGTTAAGCAGTTGTTAACATTTTTGGCCAACTCAAAAATAGAAAAATGCGCTTGGCAAAATAAGGTTCAACCCACTGGTATTTTACACTAACACAACAAGGAGTGTTAGAGCGTTTATGGGAAGCTGTCACCTTGCTGAATGCATCTGCTGATCCCTCTCTTTACCCTAAGGATCTGGAAATTAATAAGAGCAACCAACCCATCAAGTGCTCTTGTACATCAGCAGCCTTGGTAGGGAAAGATGCTAGTTGAGTCAGGATTCCCTGGGAAGAGGCTGGTCCCTCTCACCCAGTATTTATGACTGAAGCAACACCCAGAAGACCACCTCTCCAAAGGTGCTTCATGGACGTTTTGTCAACACATCTGTGGCCGAGGGAGTAAAAAAATATATGGAATATCCTGTCATTATCGAGTTGTCCTTTGCCGAACCGAAAGCCTATAAAGAGGGTGAGGGTAGGAAAGAGGGATAATTATTCAAGCCAAGCATGGTCAGAAGGGGTACCCTTGGTCATTCCTGGCCATTTTTCTGAGAATGTCCACTTTCTTTGTCCAATTTCTTTCAGAGCGGGGGATTGGCACATCATGGAAAGTGTCACCAGCCCTAATGTCTCTGCCACCAGAGAAGTTTAGCCCAGCACGGTAGCGGCTGTTTTCATGTCAGTACTTTTGCTGGGCCACAGTGAGTGACAGGAGGAGTTGAGGGTCAAGTTTCTGGAAACTAAACAGAGTCATGGCAGCAGGTCCAAGTTTAGAAATAAAATATGATGCAGTTTCAAGTTCTTTATGATAGCATAGGACACTATGACACATTCTGAAACAGAACCCAATGTATATTTTCTATGCTATGAAATCAGGACATAAAATGCCAGCTGCTAATACACAGGTGTTTCAGAAGGACAGGGTTAGAGCCATGAAATAAAACCATCTAGAAAACACACAGAAATAAAAAGGCAACCATGCATAGCAAAAACAACCCACCTGCCAACAAACTAAATATTTTTAAGATAAAAATTGAACGAATCATTTCATTTAGGTAAAAGTAAAAACCATCACTAACCTGGGGCATCTTGTTTTGTCACAACAAGCATCACCATAAATTAGGGTTTCTCACACTCGGCACTATTGACCTTTGGGGCCAGGTAACTCTTAGTTGGGGTAGGCTATTCTGTACATCGTGGGATGTTTAGTGCCTCCATGGCCTCTACCCAGTGGTAGCACCCCCAGATTGTGACACTCAGAAAATATCACCAGGCATTTTCAAATGTTCCCTGGATGGGGGAGGGGAAGCAAAATTACCTGCTGCTGAGAAGCACTGCTGGAAATGGATGCCCACAAAGATGATCAGCTCTTTCTCAAAATTCGTGATGCAGGATTTTAAAACTATATACCCAGGGGTGTCCATTTATCAAACAGCAGAATTAGTAAGATAAATGTTTGGGAAAAATAAACGGATTAAT
The DNA here is from genome assembly GCF_964341445.2 of Mesoplodon mirus. Taxonomy (NCBI): domain Eukaryota; kingdom Metazoa; phylum Chordata; class Mammalia; order Artiodactyla; family Ziphiidae; genus Mesoplodon; species Mesoplodon mirus. The sequence goes on from NC_138977.1 coordinate 47,374,425, forward strand.
CACCGTGTCTGTACGGAAAAGCCTCACTGAGCAACTGCAGACAAACTAGTGCCTTTAAAAAATTAACAGCAACAAGAACAACACCAAGAACAACCAGTTTACAGCCTTTATCCAACAGATAGTAAGGCAGTGAACCAGTTGCTTTGTGGGTAGAAAGCAAGGAGTCTACAGGCTCCTTCAGGCAGTGGATGTCTCTGGCAGTTACTGAGGGCTGATCTTACCTTCCCTAATGAGGTACGCGGTGTATGTTACACGCCCCTTCCCTCCCACCCTCCTCAACGCCCCCATTGCACACTCACTTCACACGTCTCTCCCTTTCTTTTCTACAGCTAAACTCATCTCACAGCCTTCTCCTGTGGAACCGCTGAAAGCTTGTGGGCTGGGATCCCAGCTGCGGTTGACTAGAACAGGCATCCTCAGCAGAGACAGGTGTCCTGGAGGGGAGGCCAGGTAGCAGGCAGGCTGAGATCTGACAGCAGCCTGCTACTCTGCCCCTCGGCCAGCTGGCCTCCCCCAGGGCACCTTCTAGGTTCCTCTTTCCTTAATTAGGCAGCTAAGAAACTGGCATCCAGCTAGCAGAGCCAAGCAGGTGTCCTGTGGGACACAACCAGATAAATTGAGATTAAAAAGGAATCTGAGAAACCCCTGCTTCCTTACCTGCAAACTCCTCCCAGCACTCACTGCCTTTCCCCTCATTGAGACTTAATGTAATCTCCTAAAGAAAAGTTTAAGAAATACCACACACTGAAAGTTCCCCTAAAAGTAACCCTTGACAACACAACTTGATCCCTCTTCCTGTTTCTTCTCGCAGTGGGACCTGCGCTGGGTAAAGGCACCTCCACCGTGGCGTCCGGCCTGGATGGCTTAGGGTTGGCCCATGTCAGCTGCATGTCAGACTCCACTCACTTTTAAATAATTTTCTTTCTTTCTTTCTTTTTTCTTTTTGGTACCAGAAAGGGGAAGTTGTAGCAGCCAGAGGAGAGGGAGGAAAACAAAACAACCAAACCAACAAAACAGGGCTTAGGATTGTCGCTCAATGCACATCAGGTACTTGTTATTAATTCTACTGGATAAGCACTGATAAATAAAGACAGTTATTCCTCATCCCAGGCCACCTTCCTTTGTTAGGAGTCGTCGTACAGAGGATTGTTGTAGTTTCCCCAGGACCCGTAGTCGTGGTCATCCAAGAGCCTTCCATAGGAGGAATGCCTGGTGGGAAGGAGAAGAGGGGTGTGGTTATTTGGAGAAGTTGCCCATCTGCGGACAGCCCGTGCCCTGGGGCCTGAACTGGGGAGAGGAGACACAATTCTTCACTAGGACACCCCTCGGTAGCAGACGCACCAAGCCGGGAGGCCCCAGTCCGCAAACACCTTGTAAGTTATGACTGATCCACTGGGAGCCCAACTGGCGCCTTCTCTTGAGATCAGCTGTGTCCTTGTCTCTCTCCTTGACCTCCAGTGCTGGAGGAAGAGGCCCCTTTTCCATGGCTATTTAATAAGAAGTAATGGGAAAGGGAAGGTTGCATTCCTGGCATTTTGGCTTAGGTCCTGGACTTCATTTTCCCTGAAATGATAACGACACAACCAGAACCGCTGTTGCTCTCACCACCCCCTCCTGACCTTTATATAATGTTTTATAATCTACAAAGTTCTTCTATGTTCTGTGTTCACTTGATCCTCAGAATAAAACCATGGGCCAGGTATTGTTCATCCTTATTTCTCCGATTAGGAAAATGGGACTCAGAGATGTTAACTGACATGCCCAAAGTCACCCAACTGAGCTATGAGTCGAACCCCCACCTCCGGGATCGGAACCCAGTTCTCTGAGCTCAGCTCCCTGGAGTCTGCTTAGCACCTTAGCTCAATGGCAATATGGGTTTATCCGGCTTTGCTGGCTCATTCTGGCAACCTGTTCCACAATTAATATTATTTCAAAAAGAAACTGAAATCAGATGCTTATCGCTCTTCCGTGTGAAGCCTTTAAGTGGCCCGTCATCCCAGAGTCAAAGCCAAAGTCACTACGATGGTTTGCAAAGCCCTGCAGGGTCTGGCTCCTGTTACTTTTCTGAGCAAATCAGCTACTATGCCGGTGCCTTTTGCTCGGTTCCAACCACACTGACCTCTTTGCTCTTTCCTCTCATGACTGACACACTCTTGCCTCAGGGTCTTTGCACTTACTGTTCCCTCAGCTTGGAGCAATTGTCCTCCAGATCTCCACATAGCTCATTCCCTCATTTCCTTACATCTGCCCAAATGTCACCTTCTCAGGGAGGCCTTCCTTAGGAGCTCTATTTAAACTTGTAACTCCCCGCCCAAAGCACTCCCTGCTTAATTTTTCTCATAGTACTCACCACCTTCTAACATGCGATACAATTTACGTATTTATTTTGTGACTGCCTCTCTCCTCGAATTAGACTATACATATGGATTATTTGCCTGTTTTGTTTGTTCTTGCCTCTATCTCCAGCACCTAGAGGAGTAAGTCCTAGATAAATGTTTGTGGCAGAAACAGTGATAGGAAAAAATACATCCTAAATATCCAATCTGTTCACAAGGTGGGAGCTTCCTGGAAAGGATTATGGCATTTTAAGAATAAAACCAATGAAAGGATTTGGAGAACACCACAAAATGAGCATCTGGTGCCTCTGAGGTTCAGGCTAGCTTGTGAATTTTGACACCTTGCCACTGGAAATCAGGTAGGCTATCTATAGTACAGATGAACATACCCACTTCCCCTAACTTTTTTCTCAGCTAGATATGAAAATTAAGCAAAATGAAAATACAACCCGAGAGGCACAAAAAGCATTTGCTATATACTTCTATCTGTTGCTAAAATAAGTGCTGTCACTCTTCTAAGCTTATTTACATCTGTCAGGTAGTTGAAAAGAGATGCTTGATGTGCTGGCTTCAGACTCTTAGCTTTCAAAATTCTGATTTCAGTCCCGAGGGCTGGCTCAGTTGACCCAGTCTATACACCTGGAAACTTCCACAATATAGTTTGTCTTCCCTGAAGACCCACACTCATTTCTGTGGGTGTGAGAATGAAAGAGGTCACAAATAACACACCACTGATCTGCTAATCCGCAGGAATAGGGGAGGGCAGTGTTGGTAAATGAGGTCCCACCCATCCATCGCCAACGCTTCCCCCACACCTAAAACCTCCAATTCCAATCAAATTCTTTAATAGGAGGGTTGAGAAATGGAAGTTATAGACTGAACAAGTAGAAACCTAGGGATTACAAGACTGGAGCTGGGCCTAAGTTTCAGCATGACTTACTGTGACAAGTCTGGCCAAAAGGGACCCAATAAGCACCTTCTTTTATTGATAGGATACTCTGTCTCACCTTTGTATGCTTTCTCACAGCATTTTTATATCTATCATATAATTTGATTCTCATGAAATGTCAGTTGAGCCTACAGATGTATGTCCTTGAATATATTTTTAACTCCCTGTTTCTTCATCTATAAAACGGAGAAACAAAAAAATTGCGTTAGGATTGGTGGGTGGGTTAAATGAGGTAATGCACATAAAAGACCTGGCACGTAGTAAATGCACAATAAATGTTGCCCAATATTGCTTTTTAATTTTTATGATAATGAAACTTACACAAGTGCATGACAGATCTGCAAATAAAAAAGGATACTGAGTGAAAAGTGCGCCTCCCTCACTTTCTCCAGGAACTCCTGAAACTAGGCCCCAGGCATAGTTATAAAACCAGCTTCTTTTATAACTTAAAAAAAATATTATCATGCTAGAGTGGGGTTAAAGGATTAAAAATCTTCTGGGCATCAGGTCTTACTGCTTGTGGTTATTGTAGGCAAGACTATTTGATCAGAGCTATACCTGAATCTGCTGTATTATAAGAGATGTCTACTACACACACACTAGTCAAATAAAGGAAAAAGATGGAGCTTTCATTTTTCTTTGTCTTCTCATTTGAATGAACTCTGAGTTGAGCAAAATACTGGGAAATGAGGGAAGCAAAGCAAGAAATAGAGATAAACCATGTTTGGGAGTGTACTGAACCCGTAGGGCATGTTTTAATGTAATAATGAGCCTAAACAAGAAGAATTGGGTGTGCTGGGATTCAAGCCAGGTTTGGATAAATCCTGTAATACTGTGGAAAGAGGAAGACAAACACATTTTGTGTGTGAGTGTGTGTGTGTGAGATAAGAAGAGAATCATTAATGATCACTTTAAACTATCTCTCTTGGTCAGAACCTCTTAAATCATGGCATGTTTTAGATGGAAATGGGGGAATTTTTCAGATTGGCATTTGTCAGGTCTAAAGTAGGGAAAAAACTCCCACTCTCAGGGCTTCCCTGGTGGCACAGTGGTTAAGAATCTGCCTGCCAATGCAAGGGACACAGGTTTGAGCCCTGGCCTGGGAAGATCCCACATGCCGCAGAGCAACTAAGCCCGTGTGCCACAACTACTGAGCCTGAGCTCTAGAGCCCGCAAGCCACAACTACTGAGCCCACGTGCCACAACTACTGAAGCCCACGCACCTAGAGCCCGTGCTCTGCAACAAAGAGTAACCCCCGCTCACCGCAACTAGAGAAAAGCCCGTACACAGCAACGAAGACCGAACACAGCCAAAAATAAATAAATAAACAAATAAACAAAAAACCCTCCCACTCTCAAGATTAAGAAGGTGGGGCTTGGCCCAAGGGATCTGGAAGACTGTCACTGTGACATACTGGGAGAGGTGGTACTAAAAGTAAGGCCTGTTGGCTCTGTACTGCAATGCTGCTGCATTTAATTTCCACCTGAAGAGCATTCTGTATGAATGACATCCTCGTCATGTCAAGGCAGTTTCATTTACTCCATTTCTTCATAAAGACTGGCACCCAGCAAGCCAGCATAGATAAGTTTTCCATTTGCTGTAGGTTGGCTTCCTTAGACAGTAAACCTTCCGGGGGCAGACTACATCTTACTTAGCTTCTCATTTTCTGAATGTCTGATATGTTGCTCTTAATGCAATGGTACTTTTATAAATACTTGATAATAACTGCTTACATCCAGTAGCATATGAACAGTACACGGAGTAAATACACAGAGTTTACTTTGTCAATACCAGCGGGGATTAATATGGCCTGTGGCAATGTGATGACATGGCTTTGAAGCACTCAGTATAGGCTCACAGTCCTTGTAAATCAACGACACTGTGCTTATTGTCACTATTAGCTAAAAGCAGAACCTGAGGGGACAAAATAGGGAATGATTTCTGTGAAGCCCTTGCCTCATCGCTTCCTTCTCAAGTGGTTTTGCTCTAACAAAGCAACACTCCCCACTCCCCGCAGTCACAATTGGTGATGCTTTGTTGGTGACAACTGGTAAATGTGGTAGTGACATTTGTGGTTTGAGGCCTTCTCCACAACTGTGAAAAGGTACCTATAGTATCAATACTTAATGGAACTCAATGCTCTTTGAAAATGAATGAGGTGTTTAACTTTTTTCTGTGTTGAGACAAACATATTTTAGAAAACACCTTCTCCTTTATAAGGGTCAACCCCAGCAGGTCTCCAACTTTGTTTATTACTACTCCTTCCAAAGTCCTCTCTTCTCTAGTAAAGTGAGTCTTGCCATTCAATCACTGGTGCTTATTATGTGCTAAGAAGGAGAGTTATAAAGATGAATAAATATGGCTTAGTGCTGGGAAAACACAACTGAACTTGCAGCTCCTTGGTCATTAGCCATTAGGCCTTAGACTCTTTTTTTTTTTTTTTTTTTTGCGGTACGCGGGCCTCTCACTGTTGTGGCCTCTCCCGCTGCGGAGCACAGGCTCCGGACGCGCAGGCTCAGCGGCCGTGGCTCACGGGCCCAGCCACTCCGCGGCATGTGGGATCTTCCCGGACCGGGGCACGAACCCGTGTCCCCTGCATCGGCAGGCGGACTCCCAACCACTGCGCCACCAGGGAAGCCCAGGCCTTAGACTCTTAATCATCCATTAGCAAAGCTAGTTTGGTGCAGCTGTCACTGTCTCCTTTGTTTTCGTTGGTGGCTTTCTTTTTCTGATTGTCATTTCCCTGCCTGGCTTCTTTCATTTATTCATTGAAACGTTATCATCGATCAGTCCTTATTTTGGGATTTGGGGAATACTTCAGTGCAGTAAGAGACAGAAATCCCTGTCCTAAGGGGGCTTACATTCTAATGGGGGAAGACACAATAAATAAGACATGAAAAGTAATACGGCAGATGGTAATAAGTACAATAGAGGAAAATAAAGCAAGGAAGGGGAATGAGGGGTTCCATATGGGAAGTGGGGGCTTTAATTTTGAATATGGTGGTCGGGAAAGTCTCACGAAGATGTCATTTGAGCAGACACATCAAGGAGATGTGGATGAGCCATGGGGATGCCTGAGGCAGACCCTACAGACAGAGAGAACAGCATGTGCAAAGGCTCTGGGGCAGAAGCAAACAACACATCTGTGTGGTAGCACTGAACTGTAATTAAAAAAAACTTTCTGTATTGGGATGGTTTTAGATTTATAGAAAAATTGCAAAGATAGTACAAAGAATTCCCATGAGCCCTTCACTCAACTTCCCTTGACGTTAACATCTGACATAACCATGGCCCATTAGTCAAAACTAAGAAATTAACGTTGTGAACTACCAATTTGAAGCTAAGAAATCTGTGACCATTAGTGGTGAATTTATTTGCCCACAGTTAACCACTGCAAGTTAGTGACAACAGTTAGAGTATCATAATTCAGTATCTTTAAATAATCACCTTTACTTTGAAGGGGCAGGTAAAATTTTATATTTTAAAATCATCTGCCAGTATCATACTGGCAGACACTCATCACAGAAAAGGCCTGCACGTCGGAACACCTGCCTATTTGTCAACAAGTTCAGAGTCACGAGATAACTAGGGGAAGTCTATGGTTTAACAGATTCCCATCGCTTCCCCTTCTCTAAACCTAGTTTCTCCTGATCTGGAATAAACCAACACTGCTGCCTCACCCCAAACTTTCTTACCCAGAATCATTCACTCAGCCAGCAAGTATCTATAAAGCAACTCTTATATGTCAGGTATTGCCAGGGACTCTCTGTCCTTCTAGTGGAGGAGACTGGCAGTGGACGCAATGATTCCAGTACAGGGAAGTGAATGGTACGAAGGAGGCATGGGCAGCATGAAACTCACCGTGGAGAGGGTGAGGGTGGGAGCTTCCCAGAGAAGATCTCTTATGAGCTAGACAACTTGGAATTAGCTAGATAAAAAAGAGGTGAACCAAACACCTCTGGCCAGGGATCAGCATGTTCAAAAAAAACAAAGGCACGGAACAGCAGAGCATTATACCTGGGAAACTTTAGAGCCAAGTGTGTTTAGAGTGTTGGAGGAAAGGGTAGAGTGGGGTTACTCAAAGTCTGGTCCTTGGACCAGCAGCACTGGCATCACCCATGAGCTGGTGAGAGCTGCCAGTGCATGGGCCCCACCCTGACACACTGAGTCAGAACCTATGGGGCTGAGACCCAGGAAACTGTGTTTTTAACAAGCTCGTCCACTGTTTTTTTTTTTTTTTTTTTTTTTAATAAATTTATTTATTTATTTTTGGCTGCTTTGGTTCTTTTTTGCTGTGCAGGGCTTTCTCTAGTTGTGGCGAGCAGGGGCTCCTCTTTGGTGTGGTGCGTGGGCTTCTTATTGCGATGGCTTCTATTGTTGTGCAGCACAGGCTCTAGGCACGTAGGCTCAGTAGTTGTGACTCATGGGCTCTAGAGCACAGGCTCAGTAGTTGTGGCGCACAGGCTTAGTTGCTCCGTGGCATGTAGGATCTTCCCGGACAAGGGTTCAAACCCGTGTCCCCTGCATTGGCAGGTGGATTCTTAACCACCACGCCACCAGGGAAGCCCTCGCCCATTGGTTCTTATGCACATGGAAGTCTTGAGAATCACTGAGGTAGAGAATCAAGTCAACTAGACCTACAGAACGCCAGAAGCTGACCGGAAAAGGTCAACCTGTAGCTAACAAACACTGGAAGATCTTAGACTTCATGGCTGGCTCTTTATGGGCCTAGTTTTTCAACCTAACAACAACCAGGAAGAATCCAGTTGTAGAAAATGTCATCACTAGAAAGACTTAAAGCAAAACAGGTGACTTCCACAAAGATGTCCTAAGGGCCAGGCCCTGTTGTGTCTACAAATCAAGATCACATTTATTTTTGTGAAGGGAACAGCCGTGTTGTCTGTCTGGGTTACCAGCACACCTAATTATAGCAGCATCCACGTTGCTGGTGATAGCAGATATGGTCTCCTGCCCAGGAGATTATCTCGTGACTGCAGAGTTTTGAGCCAACTTAAACAAAACAGAACTGACTTACCTCACTCTTCAATCATCACTAATTAAAGACAACCTTCTGCTAGAGGCAGGCAGGGCTTTTGCTTTCTTTGAAAGTTGCCCTGGAATAAAGATTTCTCAGAGATAGCTTCTATTAATGAATGTATAATGTGGATGCCACTTCACAGGTGTTTAGAAAAAGCACAATTGAAATTGCCAAGATGGAACGTGGAAGTCTGCACGTCAACACGTAATTAGAAAACTGAGCTTCTGTGCTGTCTTCCTCCTCCTCCACCTCTCCTCTCTCCTTTGAATCCCTGATGCCTATGGAACGGGGCTGCTGGTGGCTACAGTTTATTGAGCACCTAAGTAGGAAGCGCATGATGACAATTACAACGAGGACAGCAGTTGGCCCTTCCATGGCTCTCACTTCAACCCCGGAACTGCGTGTTTATCTGTATCATAGTTTAATCCTCATAACAAGCCTGAGTTAGGTATTAGTATTCTAGTCCTATTTTACAAACAAGGAAACTGAGCACAGAGTGATTAATGAACTTGCCCTAGAGTCCATATTCTTTACCACCATGTTATACGGTCTTTCCAGGTCATCTACATTCATTACTCCCCTTCATCTTCAAGACAACCTTGAAAGATAGGTGTTATCAGCTCTATTTTTGCAGGTGAAGAAATGAAGGATCAGGGAGATTATAATTTGCCCAAAGCCACCTAAATAGTAAGTAGAAGGGTCAGTATTGAACCTGACTGCAAAGCCCACGTTCCTCCCTCCACCCTACATTATTGCCGGCTACAATGCGGGGGTGGATAGTAGAAAAGAGCCTTGGAAGGTTCTGGGCAGTTCATTTTTATAAATTGCATCCAAAAGTGGCTTAGGGGGCTTCCCTGGTGGCGCAGTGGTTGAGAGTCCGCCTGCCGATGCAGGGGACACGGGTTCGTGCCCCGGTCCGGGAAGATCCCACATACCGTGGAGCGGCTGGGCCCGTGAGCCATGGCCAATGAGCCTGCATGTCTGGAGCCTGTGCTCCGCGACGGGAGAGGCCACAGCAGTGAGAGGCCCGCATACCACACACACACAAAAAAAGTGGCTTAGGTTACAGAGAGATGAGGTCCTCCAGGCAGGAGATACCGTGACAAAACTAGGGGTCATGGATCCCTGAAGAGTAGGAGTGTGAAAACGGATGGCTGATCGGTTTTCTGACGCCTTCAGAGGGAGCTAGAATTTAGGAAAGTGGTGAAACTCCTGAGCCACTGTTTAGCAGAGCTCACAAGGAGTGCCCTTTTTCTGGTGGTGAGGCTGCCCTTTCAAGTGGATCTACTTTTGCCTTTGCCAGGACATCGGCTGGGCCTGGGGTGATAGGGCGTGGTTGCAGGCCAGAAGCTAATGGTTCCCTCATGGGCTGTGATTTCAGTCATTTGCTGCTCCAGCCAAGTGAGCTAAAAAAACATACTTCTGTCATGTTATTGTTCTCAGAAATGTGGGACAATAGGAATGGAGGAAATTTTCAGCCAAGGCAAAACTCAACCTTAGGTACACACACACACCCATGCACGCACATTTGTCAATTGAGCCAAGTGTGTATTTTTGATGAATGATTAGTGGGGCTTTCCAAGAATCTCGCAAAATAACACATGAAGGGGTTTTAGCACAGCCTTGAGATTCATGAGAGCTATTAACCTCCTTATGTTATCATTTTTCCAAAATAATTACCAGAGCAGCAGAAAGAGGTTTTCCTTAGGGGGTTTCTAAACAGGGGTCTGATCACTTTATCCATCCTTAAGTTTGTAGTGCCAAAGATAAATAACAATCTAATACTTATACCATGGGGGCCTTTCTACATTAAGAGGGAGGAACTACATTACAGGGGAGAGAAACAATGACCAGTTCAATTTAATCATTCACTGAATTTATCTAGTGTTGAGAATGCTTGGAGAAAAAATATAATTTTTAAAATTTTTAAAATCTAAATTAAAAAAATTTATTTAATTTTAAATAAATTTAAAATTAAATATTTTTTTTTATTTTAAAATTAAAGTTTATTAAATTTTTAAAAATTTAAATTTAAAAGTTTAAAAAAATTTTTAAGTAAAATGTTATACAATTTTAATCAGCACTCATTAGAACCAATTTTAATGGTATGTTAACAAAATTTTCCAAATCCAGTAAGTTCTGAGATGGCAGAACTGTGTCTTATGACTGATGTGACCCCGTTGCTTGGAAGAGTTCCTGGCACATGGCTAATGCTCAGTAACTATCTATTGATCAGCTGTCCTACTGGCGTTCCTTCCAGCTGACCACTTTGATGATGATGATGATGATGATGATGGCAGTGCTATGTACTTGGGAAGCAGCATCCATTAATCCTTCCAACGATGCTACCAAGTAGTTAAAATTACGGCCCTCATCTTACAGAGGAGGGAAGTGAGGGATCTTGAAGCTCTGTTACATGCCCAGGTGATGGTAGAACCTGCTAGAAAGTGGTAGGGCTAAGATTGGAACTGAGATCTCCCTGCTCTTGGAGTCTGAATTCTTAGTCACTGTTCTAGTCTGCCTGTCTTATCATCAGTGGTAGGCTTCAGGTGGTGAAACTGAATTCTTGCCTGGAGTCAAGAAGAAGAGTCCTGAGGTTATTTTAACATCATTTCTGGCAAGTGTGTGGCGAGAGGGAAGTGTTTCTATTTTGTTCCATACTCTAAGAAGGCATTTTTGGTGACATAGCCTTTTGGAACTCACCACTGGTGATTCCAGAATGTCTCTAAAATTTCTCTGTAAGTTCCTTTCTTTGAGCCCCACCCAAAATCTCCCAAACACAAAGAGAAACTCTGTTACAAAGTGGGAATGAGGTACCCAGACTAGTTCATAAAAGCCAATTTAACTAATAATTAAAATACAGTGTATCTACCATGATAAACTAGTAATTAAGCCAGATGGAAAAGGGTAGCATTCAGTAAGCTATAATTCATAAAACTGTTTGATGCTCAAGGAAATATAGACTTAATGAAGAGAAAGATTGTTTTTTTAATTTGAAGACCTCTGGATCCTTTCATAAAGGCTTTTAGACACAGGTAATGCTGGCACTTTAATTCCGATTTCTCTTTGAAACCTGGCTTTCTTGTTCTTTGTACCTTAGATAGGGGTGATATTACAAGGCACTCTCATACTTGACACCAGTCATTAGATTGATTTTGTTCATTTGTAGAACAAAAGATGGAGGGAGATAAAAGGGAAGGGGGAGGGGAGGGTTCCCCAGTGGGCGCTGGTCTGGGCTGGGATGACAGGAGGAGATGAGAGGGGGCAGCAGAGGGGATGTGTGTGTAGAGATGAGAAACTAAATACATGAGCTCCACGTGGGGAACCAGGACACGCCTCTTAAGGGAGAAGCACAGCTATGATGAGAAAAAGTCAAGAGTGTGCATGTGTGCACAACCGTGCCTGTGTGATTGTGTGTTGTTACGTTCAGTTGTGCATTTATTCAATTTATCGAGCATCTTCTTTATGCCAGCCCTGTGCTCACAGATAAAGTCTGGGTCCTCAGGCAGTTTACATTTTTGTGGGGAAAAGAGACAATAGACAAGCAAACAAACATATTAAAAAAACAAATAAAATCACATACAGTGAAAACAGCCAGGATGAAACTAATTGAGGCACTAGGAGAATAAATAACAAAGGCACCAAACTGAAGGGAAATCTCCTGGAGAATGTGACTTGAAAGCCATGTATGAGGAAGAACTAGAAGAAAAACATTTCAGGGAGAGGGACCAACAAGAACCAAGGGCCTGGAGAGACAAAGTGCCTGGTGTGTTCTAAGAACTGGATGGAAAGCGTGTGACTGCAGCTCAGTGGTTAACAGGGAGAGAAATGTGTGATGAGCAAGAAGACGTGGCAGGGTGGGTCCATGAAGGAACTCACGCCAAGCTGAAGGGTCAGTTTAATTCTAAGGGCAGGGGGAAAGCCACTGGGGGCGTTTGAGGGAGGGAGTGACAGGTCGAAGCGAAGGAGCTTCCACAGAGATGGGCCTGGCTGTTGGGAGGAGAACGCATTGGGGGGTCAGGGACCAGTTGTGCTCATCATGGTGGCATGCGTCCTCCTGTCCCTGTTATAGGCACTGGGCAGACTGGGGAACCAGACAGCCACTTGCCTTTTGGCATTTTACAGCTGGAAGCACACTCAGTGTGAGTAACGTGGTTCTTGAGAGTTTTGATTTTACAGACAGTAGACGACAAAAGTGGAGGACTCACAGAGTACTGCAACTTTCTCTTTGGCTAAAGAAAGTAAAAACTCAACTACCATCTGTGACCACATTCTTTTCATAAGAGAAAGGATATTTTAAAACCCAAACTATAAGGATATAATCTCGGGGGGAAAAACCCAATTTTGTAGAAAACACTACACTTTCCTTGTATTTTCAACATTTTGCTTTAGAAGCGGTGAGAACCTCCTTCCAGGCTGGGTACACACTCCCACATCAGTGTTCAGAACATCAGTGTTTTGGAACCATTGAGCCTGCCTATCTCGCCCATTTCACAGGTGAGGCTCAGGATGCATGTGGCTTTCTCAGGGTGATGATGTGAGTTAAGGGCAGAGGGCCAAGGCCCCAGTCCCCTCACTCCAGGTTCATTCTCCTTCCATTACATCATCACGCTGTATAGTCCGGATGATTTCTTCTGCTTTGCCAACTTTCAGATACTGCCCCATCTATTCCTGTCCAGGGTGCAGTATGCTGGCCATTTTCACTGCCCTGCCAAGATTTCTGAGAGCTGAGATACTTATCAAGAAACAAGAACTCAGCAAAACAGCTCACAGCCCAGAGCCTGATAAAAAGGAATTCCATTCTTTATAAAGAAGAGGAAGGTGCTGTCTTACCTGATCTTTAGATAGGCTGCAACTCCAAACACCAGCAATACCACAGCAATGACTGTCACTGTAATGGCGGCGATGCTGCCTGGGAAGGAGAAAAGGCACAGGAAGAAGATGAAGGAAAGGTGTTCATTCCAGATCATTCTGCAGTGCGAAACCCAGGAGCTTAATTCTGTTATCAAAATGTTTCTCAGGGGCTTCCCTGGTGGTGCAGTGGTTGAGAGTCCGCCTGCCGATGCAGGGGACGTGGGTCTGTGCCCCGGTCCGGGAAGATCCCACATGCCGCGGAGCGGCTGGGCCCGTGAGCCATGGCCGCTGAGCCTGGGGACCGGAGCCTGTGCTCCGCAACGGGAGAGGCCACAACAGTGAGAGGCCCGCGTACTGCAAAAAAAAAAAAATAATAAATAAAAAATGCTTCTCAGGCTAGGCTAAGTTCGGTAAATGGTCAATATTTATTAAGACCGTCTGGCTGGCCTTGAGTTCAGAAAACAGTTCACAGTAATATTTGATAATTTTTTTAAGAATGCCACCAATCTGTTGCTGCTGCTGCTGCCGTCTGCAGGGGTAGTGGATTTAAAATCTCCTGAAGTATTATTTTCTTCTTTCATATGCTTTAGCTTGTCTTTCTAGCATTTGCAAAATATTGGAAGACCTAGGATGCTTAGTCAAGGGTCATGACAAAATGCTGCTGTTGATTTTTTAATAAAGCAGAACCACAGTGTTATGTCAGTAGTGTCCACTTCAAAAGGGTCATCTTGGTAGGAGATGCACTAATTTTAATGATGCCATCAAATCAAAGCATTTTAAAAAAACACCTCTTTGGGTCATGTGCCCATTTTTCAGCCCTAAAAGGTGAATCTGATTTTGTAGAGGATAAAGTCAAGTTTGGTGTAGAAAATAAGGTCAAGTCTGGTAGGTAACGCTATGTTTTGTTTGTAGAAATAACCAGGTACAATTATAAAGTAACATGAATGTTTTATTGTGTAGTTTAAAATCTGTTTCCAAAGGCAACTATTAATGGGCAGTTAAAAAAACAAACAAACAAAAACCCCTTTGAGCACATAGCCTTGTAAGAATAACCATACTGTTTCCAGAGATTACTACTTTGGGGCACAATGCTCTTTTTGTGTGAGTTGGTGGCTAATAATGTATATATTTCAGTTTTATTTCACCTCAGAAATACCAAGAATCAATTGGGCTTTTGTCTCCTCATTGTTAAAGTGACTTTTTGGCATTAAAGTTGGTACTAGGGACCCCATTTGCTCGTTCAGGCCACTGAGAAATTATTTTCTACTTCAACAAATGAATGGGACTCTTAAACACATTGAAAAGAGCATCAGATCTGGAGTCCGAATATGCGGATTCAAGTGTGGTTCTCTCATTAGCTGTCTGACTATGGGCTAACTACTAAACCCTGTGGACCCATACACCACTCACCTGCTCTGACAGAGAAGGAAGAGCTGTTCTACCCACCCACATAAGTTGAAGAAAATTAAATGAGGTGCCCTGTGCACCAAGCCAAAGTCCGATCCAGATATACCTTCCTGGACCAGTGCCCATCTTTCATGAACTACATCGCAAAGGTGATGGATCTGTCCCACATGTTTGGAAATTTACTATTTGTGGATGATTTTGCCACTTCTCCTTCTATTTTTTCCCCCTCTCTTATGAATGGCTTTTGTATATTGTCCTTCTCGTTAGCCCTTCCACCACACCACAGGAATTAAAGCAGAGCTAAGAAGCAAATGAATCTACTCATTAACTCTTCAGTAACTCCCGCAAAGGTCTGGGTGAAAGAAGGCTACAGGAGACATGCATACCCCCGCCGGTTATAATTTCTAAAAGGCCAAGGAGGTATTGCTAACATTGAGACTAAGACCACAGTTGGATGTGTCTACACAGACCGACCATAATGTACCATTTTAGAGCTTCCACATTTCTGGACACTCACACGCCCATCTCTTTGCTCCTAGAGTCCTTTAGGGCCAGATTGGTATAATTATCAG
This sequence comes from Mesoplodon mirus, assembly GCF_964341445.2. Taxonomy (NCBI): domain Eukaryota; kingdom Metazoa; phylum Chordata; class Mammalia; order Artiodactyla; family Ziphiidae; genus Mesoplodon; species Mesoplodon mirus. Next base: position 47,389,582 of record NC_138977.1, read on the forward strand.
TACAGTTCTCTTTCGCTTTTTACTATTGTCAGGTAGAATTATGGCACCGAACACTCAAATATGCAGACTGGATCACGTAGAGAAAGTTTGAGGTCAGTCCCCTTACGGATAACCTCTACTCTGCACTTAGCTTCTCAGCCTCCAAACTGCGCTGAAACTAGAACAATTCATAGTTCACTGAAGCCTCTTAACAGCTCTTTTAAGAGCTTGTGAAATGAGGATTATTACTGCAAGGTAAGGTGATGGGGGTATTTCAAGATTCAAAAAGATACACTGATTGCAATTAGGAGCTTTGAAAACTGACCTTTAAATTTAATTTCCTCCTTTCAAAAAAATGGGAGGAGAGAAAAAATATAGTTGATTTCTCTATAAGACCCTTCTTTCTTGCCCCAGGATACATTTAATTTAGGAAATCATAGGTTTGTCCTTCAAAGTTTCTTCCCTAACTCTAGGCAGTTGGATCTCCTCCAACTCTGCGATTTACTGGATATATTTAAATACCACCTCTACTGAAGATAAAACAGGCAGTTCCCCAACTCCAGTGCTGTTTTTTTTTTTTTGAAACAGCAAGTAGTAGAATGACCGTCTTCCTCTCCATGTGACTGGTGGCTGTCTGGCTCTCGGCGTAGACCAGTCTTCAAACAGGGCTGTTCAAGGCCACCCTTCTTGTTCACAAAAGACAGCCGTGCAACAAGAGCTGGAATTAGCGGGTGATTCCCCCCATGGGCCCTTGAGGGCAGCTGAGCGAAGGGGCGTTTCTGAGGGTTCATATTGCCCAAAAGGAGGCCAAAACGTGTGAGGTGAAATAGATGGTACTTAAATATTCGGGCCACCTCCTTAACTATTCTGCCACCCACCAGCTCTTCTCAGAGGGTGCCATCACGGGGGCAAGGGTCTTCTGGAACTAGATGGGCTTCATCAGGCCCCCAGCCTGGGAGGGCTTGTGTCCTAAGCTCGCTTTCACCTCCACGGCAGCTGCCCCTCTCCGAAGCAGCCGGGAAGTTCATGCTGGGAAGTTCCACGCCTCAGGCCATCGCGGTTTGAGCATCTGAGGGGTTTGCTGAGCTGACAGTAGCCGAGGGTAGCACGACTTTATGCAGGAACCGAAAAGGCCTGATTTCCTCCTTGTGAAAACAAATGCCATTTCCCCCTGAGTTCTGTTTAAAGTAAACTGGATACTTCATGAGCTTTTTTTTTTTCTTTCTTAGATTCCATATATATGTGTTAGCATACGGTATTTGTTTTTCTCTGGGATAAGGAGGGTGGGAGGGAGGGGGACGCAAGAGGGAAGAGATATGGGAACATATGAATATGTATAACGGATTCACTTTGTTATACAGCAGAAACTAACACACCATTGTAAAGCAACTATACTCCAATAAAGGTGTTAAAAAAAACAACAACAACACGGTATTGCTTTTATCTGTATTTTCATTAGCAGTCAACTCAAAAAATGTATTAATTAATTAATGACTGCATTTTGTATGTGTCAGTCATAGGATGGGTTATTACTATAATAGTAGAAATTAAAATACCATTTATAAGGAAAAAAAATAAAGTAAACTGGAATTCCCCTTCTTGTACTTCTTCTTTTGAGGCAAGGCAGGGAGAGGAAAGATGAGGAAGGTGTGGCCAGGGCAGGGAAGCTCTGCCCTATGAGGAAGGTGTGTACACTGGGTGGGCAGTGCCCTGGGGATGGGGAGGTGGCTGGCATTTCTGTCTTCCTCATCTTCCCTGTTGGCACATGTGAGTTTCAGAATGGGTGTGATTCACGCTGTGAAGCCCTGGAACCAGAAGAAATTAAGAGAGAGCCAGAGGAAATTTATATATTTTCTAAGCCGAGATGCCAGAATATTCCACTGTGCCAACACGTTCTGCCTGACCAGAGGGCTGTTGAAGAGCCACGAGCCAAAGCCTCCTTGAAGTCTGGGTCTCTCTGATGGGGTTTCTCAGGGGGTCATTTCCCCCACCTTCATAACAACTCAGAACCAAAAAACAGAACAGGCTAAAGAATGATCTGTTCTACATTTGTGGGTGGTTACTTCGGTCTGGTGCTGGGCCAAGAACGTTACAGCTCCCATCTCATTGAATTCTCTTTATGAGATGAAGAGAATGATTCCCATGTGATGGATGAGCAAGTTAAGAGAGGTTTAAGAACTTGATTCAGGTTTTATAAGCTGGTAAATGATTAAGCTATCATTTGAACCCAGGACTATTTCTTAGGCTTTGCATGTTTAATCATTAATATACTGGTGACATCCCTGGCCCTTTTCTCAGCTTGGCCAGCTCCTACACTTTCTTTATGACAACTAAATATCAACCCTTCTGGGAAGCTTTCCTGACACCCCCAAGCAAGTTGTAGTGTTGTTGTGTGTTCTCAGCTCTTTGTGCCTGCTTCTCTTAAACACTCTGTGTTGTATTTATGAGCTTCCCCAGACAGATTCTAATCATATTCATCTTGCATCTTATCCCCCTTCTCCCTGAACTCTCCGCGCTGGGCACAGTCTCTAGCCCGTAGTGGGTATTTAAATTATTTTTTAAAATGTTGAATGATTAAATGTAATACTTGTAAAAAAAAATTAAAAAGATAACTGGCAGTTTTTGAGACCAGTCACTGTGCTAAGAAGGTCCCCAAGCAGCAGTCTCTCCACCTGTCCATCGTAGAACCCCTGCTGCAGGTCTTACCTCAGCATCTATTCCAATGACTCTACAGCTATGGTCCAACCACCCCAGTGTGGGCTCGCGAGTCCCCATGGACGACTGAGCTGGAGGAGAGTTATTATAGGACTCTCTGTCTGAATAAAGTCAGAAAATATCCTTGAAGTAACCAGAACAAAATCCCAGAAGCTCACGCTTCTGGTTGGACCTGGTCAGACTACCCGAGGGAGAGGGTTTCCCTGGAGGGTATCACTTGCCCTGCTTTGACTCTGTTCTGTGCCCGTGCAGTCCTGGAATAAACTATGACATCATTTATAGGCTCTCTCTGCCGCCCCCAACACCTGCCTCTGTTTACTACGCTTCGGCTAGACCTTCGCAGACACAGGGCGTCCTCCACACTCAGAGGGGACCCTGCTCCTGTCCAGACTGCCTCCCCGTCACTTGTCCTAAAGGTGCCCTCCTGTCTTCCTGGGCTTAGCAATGTTCCCAAACCTCAAATGTTCCCCTGGGGACTCTTCTCATTGAGGGATTTCCCCCCCCAGTTTAAACATCTGACCTCTTTGGCAGGATACTTGCCAATCATATCCCAAAATGAGAATGTTAGGATGTGATAGGATGAACCCGAACGACCTCCGAAAGAAAGAGCTTTCTTAGGCTCTTTAAAAAAGCTGTTATCGGGTTTCCCTGGTGGCGCAGTGGTTGAGAGTCCGCCTGCCGATGCAGGGGACACGGGTTCGTGCCCCGGTCCGGGAAGATCCCACATGCCGCGGAGCGGCTGGGCCCGTGAGCCATGGCCGCTGAGCCTGCGCGTCCGGAGCCTGTGTTCCGCAACGGGAGAGGCCACAACAGTGAGAGGCCCGCGTACCGCAAAAAAAAAAAAAAAAGCATGTGTCTGCGCATGTGCCAGAGGACAGAAGTGGGTGACTGGTGAGGAAAGGGGCTAGAGGGTTGACACCTGTATGTGCCCCAAATCCCTCTTTATTACACTAAGGAAAGGCTCTTCCCTCTTTACAGCAATAGTCTCACATCACAACTCCTTTCTCCAAACAACAATGTAATAAACAACAACAAGAATAAAAATGATAGCAACCGACACTTTACTTGCTCTGTGCCAGGGACTGTTCTATGAACTTCACCTATTTCAATTCAAGTAATCCTCATGAGAGCTCTGTTAGGTGGGTCCTCTTATTATGTCCATTTTACAGATGAGGAAACTGAGGCACAGAGAAACTAAGGACCCAGAGCCCATGCTATTACCTGCTGGGCTCTCTGGCCGCCTGGACCCTAGTGTTAGATCCGAGTCCACTTGCAGATAAAACCCGCCACTCTGGCACATCCCGTCTGCCTTCTGCTGACTGTCCAGGAATCAGGGCCCAACTTGGGGCCGTGTGGGGTTTTGGGTCCTCATATGGGTGCTGGTGAAGGTGGGTCAAAGCTCAATGATTCTGGTTAACTGGGAGAAGGACTAGTTAGGAGCAGAAAACAGTCAGTACAGCCACCTAAGAAGGGCCATGTCATTGGTTTCTAGTGTGTGTTGTGGTCCAAAACACTGCTGGGAGTGTCACCTAAAGCTTACCTCGCAGCATATGCAATGGCACAGGATACATGGGGACTGCGATTTGCTTTGGGGCGTGTGTCTGTTGGCGTGTGCACGCATGCATGTGCATGTAGGCTGTGATATGGGGGAGAAAAAGTGAAAATGAAAGTCTCCATTTTTGAATACTGTCACCTAAGTGGATCCTAATTTTACCATTATGGAAGGTCGCTTTGACTTCTGGCCTTGAGTGCTGCTTTGATTTTACTCCTGTTTTTCCTCCCACTCTATCCCACACCAGAGGAAACTAAGCTTATCTCCCTTTGACCTCAAATCAATATCACAAGCCTCTCCTGACTGAGCTCCCCGGGCTCCTTTTGAGCTAGGATGGTGCAGGTGGAGAGAAGCAACAGGCAGGGCTCTGAGGTTTCACTACCCAGTGGCGGAGACAAGAGTCAGGCCTGGGGACCACACAGGGGAGTGTAGCATTGAATGGACAGATAGGTGGGTACTTAAGGTGGGAGGTGGGTGGTACCAAACTCTGTATTTCTGCCTCTAACTTGGGGGAGGATGTGTGTCTATAAAAGCCAGAGTAGGGGGCTTCCCTGGTGGCGCAGTGGTTGAGAGTCCGCCTGCCGATGCAGGGGACACAGGTTCGTGCCCCGGTCCGGGAAGATCCCACATGCCGCGGAGTGGCTAGGCCCGTGAGCCATGGCCGCTGAGCCTGCACGTCCGGAGCCTGTGCTCTGCAATGGGAGCGGCCACAGCAGTGAGAGGCCCGTGTACCGCAAAAAAAAAAAAAAAGCCAGAGTAGGGAAGAGGTGGGAATGAAGATGTTCTCTAAAGGATGGGCTGAACTTGGACAGACAGCAATGAAATTTTTAGGCAAGAACCAGCTAGATGGAGGTACATATATACAATGGGATATTACTCAGCCATAAAAAGAATGAAATTGGGCCATTTGTAGAGACCTGGATGGACCTAGAGACTGTCATACAGAGTGAAGTAAGTCAGAAAGAGAAAAACAAATGCCATATCCTAACACATGTATATGGAATCTAAAAAAGAAAAAAAAGGTTATGAAGAACCTAGGAACAGGGCAGGAATAATAAAGACACAGATGTAGAGAATGGACTTGAGGACATGGGTTGGGGGGAAGGGTAAGCTGGGACGAAGTGAGAGACTGACATGGATATATATATACACTACCAAATGTAAAATAGATAGCTAGTGGGAAGTAGCTGCATAGCACAGGGAGATCAGCTGGGTGCTTTGTGACCACCTAGAGGGCTGGGATAGGGAGGGTGGGAGGGAGATGCAAGAGGCAGGGGATATGGGGATATATGTATATGTATAGCTGATTCACTTTGTTATACTGGAAAAACTAACACACCATTGTAAAGCAATTATACTCCAGTAAAGGTGTTAAAAGAAATTAAAAAATAAAGGACATTAAAAAGAAAAAAAAATAAAATAACTGATTCTTCTGAAAGTGTAGCTATTTGTTAAATTGAACTTTATAAGTAGTTATGATGCAAAATTGAAACTCCTTTATAAGGCATACAGCTTGCATGCAAATATGATACAGAACTGTTTTTTTTTTTTTTTTTTTTGCGGTACACGGGCTTCTCACTGGTGTGGCCTCTCCCGTGGTGGAGCACAGGCTCCGGACGCACAGGCTCAGCGGCCATGGCTCACGGGCCCAGCCGCTCCGCGGCATGTGGGATCTTCTTGGACTGGGGCACGAACCTGCGTCCCCTGCATCAGCAGGCGGACTCTCAACCACTGCGCCACCAGGGGAGTCCCCAGAACTGTTTTTAATCAGCACAATCCAAGTTTGTCTCCATGTTAGTCCTTCTCTCTGCTGCCCCATCCCCTCAAATCTTTAAATCATTAAAGTACTGCTTAATCATTTCTTCACACAGTGGCAGAGGTAAACTTTATTAAAATTAGTCAAATATGACCACAATTGGAATCTTTTACTTCATGTTTATACTATTTCTTAAAAGCTAGTTAGTTTGCAGGATTGGTCAGTGGGCAGACTTGGGATTTAAACTTTGGGCAGGATCCCTAACATCTATACTTTTCCACTTCCTGTCATCAGAAGCCCTGGTTTGGGGACTGGCTTTACTTTTATCTAAAAGCATTTTACCTACTTGGGTAGCATATAGTTAAAAATGTATACTAGAAACACAAATCTCTGTTGAGATAATAAAAGATTTGCATTCACCCAAGCAAGTGTGTGTTTCTTTTCTCTTCATTTCTCTCTCCTGCAGGCACATCAGCTGTACTTTAAGGATGCAGGGAGCACAGGTTTGTAACCAATGCCAAACGGGGCACACAAGTCGGCACAGTTCCTGGTTACCATGGTTTTAAAATTTCCTTACTTCACTTACAATCACAATCCTTCCCAACACAAATGAAGCCTCGTTCCCACCTGGAATTTTTTTTTTTTGTTTTTTTTGTTTTTTTTTGCGGTACGCAGGCCTCTCACTGTTGTGGCCTCTCCCATTGCGGAGCACAGACTCCGGACGCGCAGGCTCAGCGGCCATGGCTCATGGGCCCAGCCGCTCCACAGCATGTGGGATCCTCCCCAACCGGGGCACGAACCCGTGTCCCCTGCATCGGCAGGCGGACTCTCAACCACTGCGCCACCAGGGAAGCCCCCACCTGGAATTTTTTATAACTACCTGTTTAGGTCGCCCAACCCCAGCTCTCCTTTGACACCTGTAATGTAAACTAGGCTGGGTTTCTAAGAATAGCAAACAGTGCCCCTCATCCCCTTTCCCTATAGCATCCTGACAAGCTGATGGCCACACAGCAGCTTCCCATCAACATCACGTCAGGGAGCATTCCTCTCATTCAGTGCTCTCCAGACCAAAAGGAGCCCACGGGGAGTAAGAATTCTTCCCGAAACAGGGGTGACCCCTACATCTGTATGCTATTAACAGACTCTCCTTAAAGACTGAATTCAGTCTTGGCTCAACAACATTTCTCAGGGGACATCTCTAGTATTGTGCCAAGAACAGTAATAAAAGCATTAAGAAAAACAATCGTGGTCATAAGTCTCAGTAGCCGTCCTTTACTGCAGTTCCCTGTGCCAGGCACTGAGCTAGGCAGAGTGGGGTAGGTATCTCCACTTAGGAGTTTAGCAAAAGCAGTTAACAAAAATCTATTCAACTGGTTAGTATGCAGAAATGGGATTCAACCTCTGAGGCTGGATTCCCCAAACGTATGCTTCTCTACTTTCTGTGACCAGAAGACCTGGCGTGAAGACTGGCTTTATACATGCACTAGCTGAATAGTCTTGGGCAAGTCGCTTTACTCCTTCGCGCCTCTATGGCCTCATTTGTGTCCCTATCTCTACCTGTAAAGTGAGAATTCGTTCAATCATTCACACAACTGATGTTTATTGTTTACTACGTGCCCAACTTTGATGAATCACTTGCTTCCTCTCAGAGTGCTTTTACAAATTAAACAGTGTATTTAAAATGCTTTGTCCATCATGAAGTGCATTACAAAAGTCTCAGTCTCTGGGCATCTCTTATCCATAAAAACTCCGAAGCCAGGAAGAAACTTGAATCCAGAGAAGATCTGAGCCAACCCTAGTATTCGAAATGATTGCAGATCTCAAGCTCAAGTTTTGCTTCCAGCCTGATCATGACCAATGGAATAATGTAATTTTACTGTTGAAAGGAAATTAAGAAGGTTCATTGCCTCTAACCCCTTCATTTTACAGATGATAACAAAGAAATTAAGAGATTTGGTTGAGATCAGACTGCATCAGTGGCAGAGCTGGGACTAGATACCTTTGAATTCCTGGTTTGCCTTCTTTTAAATTTTCTACCTCTTGGTCTTATCCCAAGTAAAAGCCTTAAGGCACTGATAGCTGAGGCAATAAAAAAAGACAAGACCTCATCCTCTATGTCACGACAATGTTTTCAAAATTCAAACATCTCTATATCACTCTCATGATTTTTGCCATGTCCACATCAGTGATTATCTTCTTAATATCTGTCTTTAAATTAAATTATTTTCTTTAGATACTGACTACATATAGCCACACCCTAAGCAATGATAGCTGTGAAATCATGAGTTTGATGTGCTATTTTAGTTTTTTTTTAAATTCATATTGAAACAAAAGCATAGATTTATTAGAATGAAAAAAGGTTCATCCTCTTGCATACTACCTGTGTAGGGACTTAAATCATACTTTTGGGAACACTGCTCCCACGAACCAAATTTTCACAAAGAAACTCGAGGTGAGATGCTGGATTGGGGGTAGATCACAGCCCTCAGATCCCCTGGAGGAGGCCACGAAGAATGGAGGGCAGAGAGCCGGGGTCATCAGGGCCAGTGTCAACACCTGTCACTACTTTAGGGAATGTGGAAGCTTCATGAATACTGCTTCTTGGTGGAGGCCAAAACAGGGGAAATGTGGCACAGAAGGGACAGCTGTCCTGACTTACCCAACCCTCGGGGTAGCAGTGCAATGAACAGAGACTGTATTTCTAAGACCATGACGCTAACTAAGCCCTGATGATTGTCCCTAAACATGCTTTGTGTCAGTCTCTGCTGCTCATTCTTTCCTGCAGGGCAGATTCACAGTGCCTGGCTTTATAAGCCTATAATAACTCTTTCAAAATTACCTTATATAATAAATGTAATTCAGCCTGGGATGAATTATAACCTGTTCTGGGCTGAAAGAACCACACCTTGGCATGAGTGGGGATCTCAGCTCTGAGTCAGACCTACCCTAGACCTCTTGAGGGATGGAGGGACAGTGTTGGAGAGATTTCTGGGGAATAATTAAAAAAAAAGATTAGAGAATCCCCTCTACTGTTTGTCCTGGATGAGGAGAAGTCTCCTTCTCCTCTTGTGAAAATTCTGATCTATAGTGTGAGTGGGTGAGCAGTATCATGTTAGGTCATCAAATCCTTTGACTGAAGGACAAAGATATTTCTATTCAGGAGTCAAATCAGAAAGAGGGAAAGAAATCCTGACATCTCTCTGCTATCGGAGTATCTTTAATGCAATTAGCCTTGAGAGTATCAAAAAGATACTGGAAACCCTGAAAACCTGGGGGTTTTCCAGTTGGGGACAACTAGCTGTGTGGCAGTGGGAAGGAGGAGGTATGTGTAGGCTGAGAAGTCAGCCTTTTGTAGCCTCTGACTTTCAACTTAAGGGGCCAAGTTGGGGATCTCAACTCTGAAGTCATCCCTTTGCAAATTTCCCCACAGAGAGGGGAGAATTATGTATCGCAGGTGCCATTTACCTCCATGAAGACAGAAAAAGAAGGTGTTTTGGTTGTTCTCTTTAGTATTTCCTCTATCTCTTCAGTATTCCAGTGATGAAAATGAGACATGACCACAGATAAAACAATACTGAAGGGGAAAATAAACCAGAAAAATTCGTATATGCCCTTTTTGAGACTCATCTAGTCTGCAGGTGAAGGCTCAGGCCCCTTTGAGGCTTATCAGCCTTGGCAAGTAAGGCCTTCCATGCTGGCATTTTCTTGGTTCCAAGGACACGGCAAGAAGGAAGGGAGGAACTTCTTAGGGCCCAAGACAGAGTCCTAACCCTATTTGCAATGATAAACTTGCAGTGTGCAAGTTTATCATTTTTTTGTCATGGAAAAATGACTCTCGCTGGGGAGCAGAGAGTCAGTTTCAGGTCACCTGTCTCAACATCTTGACAAAGGGCAGTGACACTATAATTCCTGCAGCCCAAGGACTCGGGGATCTCTGCAGAACCATTAGTTAATTTAGCTTTGCCTCCATGTAATTAATCACCTAGGCAAGGTAGGAACCTGCTTTTGGAGACTGTATTTTACCAAGCTTTAATCCCAGACTCAGGATCCCAAGGTTTTAGAGTTAAAAACTTTGGAAAGAAAATAATTTCCCAACTTTGATGCCAGTTAGGGGAAGAAGGCAACCTCCAGCTCTTAATCCCCCACCCTCAGGTGCAAGTGGAGCCTCGGCAAAATCCTGTAAACTCAGCTTTTGTATCCTCCCTCCTCCATGATTTATTTTCTCCCAGCTAGAAATCTCTAGTTGTATGCACTCTTTAACCCGTATCTTTGGATTTTCCAAGTTTCATGAAAGTGCTACTATTTCCAATGTGAACATAGCTACTTTTCTCTTTCACACTTTTTGTATTATCCTTTTCTGTATTGTGTTATAGGCAGGTGCTAAAATGGATCTTGATGACCTAATACTTACAGTAATAATCCTTTTGGGAGTCTTGAAGTGTTGTCACCAACATTTTATTTTTTCAAGTTAAAAAAACCCAAAGTCTAGAAGAGTCAAATTCTTGTTGGTAACCACACTGAGAATTAGGGACCCAACTGTAATAATAAGAGCAGCCAACATTTATTTAGTGCTAACTATGTAAGGGACTCTTTATATACTTGTCTCATTTAATTCTAAAAAGAATCCTATAAGGCAATTATAGTACTATTATTACCCTCATTTTACAGATGAGGAAAATGTGACACTCAGTGATGAATAAACTTGCCAGGTCATCCATCTAGTAAATGGCATTGGTGAGATCTGAACCAGGCAGTCTGATGCCAAAGTTCGTACTACAAGTAACATTCTTACCCTTCTAGAGCCTGGCTTTGAAATGACCCCATAATTCCACCAAACAGAAATATGGCAAGGTGTTTTTGATGGCCCACTTCATGGACTTACTGAGATTTTATGACTTTAACCTAAGTTCACCTTAAATTTTGAGCCTGTGTTCTATCCCTGAAGGCCTGTGGGTCTGATGATAAAAGCAAGATACTGTTAAATAAAACTCTGTCTCTTACTGGCTGATAATTTTCTTTCCCAGGACCGGAGAACAAGGCATACTGAGGACAATATCAACTTAGTATCCATTATGTGTTCTCCTCATGCAGTACTCCCGACTCAACCCACTTCAGGGGGGGAGTTCTAGAACCTTTTCTGAGGAAGACAATGGGTTACTGCTGATCTGGTCTCACTTTCCTGTTATTGTTTTGAACAAAAAAGACATGCTCTTCTGAGTCAGAAGATTACAGTAAGTTCAGTCTGGATATGGAATCGGGAATATTCCAACCAGTTTTCCCAGTGAGCCAAAAAGCCACAGATTCATTTATGATATCAGCAGCTGTGCTTACAAGCTAAATTCCACTTTCTCAGTGAAGTATTTCCAAAATCACTTTAGTCGTATGTGACTAGTGAAAATATTTGAAGCAGGAAAAAAAGAAAGTGTTCCATGGAGACAAACTCTCTAAATGTAATGAAGGGTGAGACAAAGTATCTGATGGAGTTGCATTGCTACTAGATAACAATACCAGTGGTAACTAGCTGATTTTATTACCTTGCCATATATTTTTCAAAGGATATTTTGGAAATATTTTAAAACCAGATTAAGATTTAGGCAGTAAAAGTAAACCAAAGGAGAAATAAAAGTAGTAGAGACAAGAATTTAGAATTATTTTTTACCTGAAATATTATCTGACCGTTGGAGCTCCTTATGGGAGTTTAGTTGGTGTAAGCAAGCTTAGAGGTTTAGCTTAAGTTTAAAGAATTGGGCACAAAAGAAAAAATGTGAGTGAGGATTTATAATCCATACGCTTGTCAGCCTTGCAGTCCATGTGGACCAAAGATAGGAGCCAGCACGAGGGGAAAAGAGAGATGTGGTGGGATATGGGAGCTTTGACATGAGAACAAGAGTGAAGAGAAGTGGGTGAATTTGGGAACTACTAAGAGTTCAAACCAACAGTTCTCAGTGATGGAAAAAACACAGAGAGGGAAGGAGGATTGGACTAAAAGATGTTGGCACCATTCACTGTTAGAGGCCACGCCTGGGCATGTCATGATTTAATATTTGTAAAACTGAGTCTAGGATAGACACAATACTTTTTAGGATTATTGCTTTCTGATATATTTTGGGCAATCTGGAAGAATATGATCAATAAACGTTTAATGTTCTTTTACGTTTTTTTGTTAAATCCTCATTTCACCCTTTAATATATTTTGAATATATCATCAAAATATAATGGTCATTAACTTACTATTGTATTACTTACAATACATATCTATTTTTTTTACTCCTAAAATCTTTCTATGTATACTTTAAAAATGATTCTTCCCCCTTTTCTAGGAGTTAATTCATTTTTCAAATCTATATCTATCCTAAGAGTTGGTCTGGAATAAGGAGGTGTTTTGACAGCTGAAAGTCCCTTGCAGGTATGGATGCAGAGAGGATTAGATATCTGTGCCTGCCTGGTGTCCTTTCTTTCAGGGTATTTATTAGCACAGTTCATACTGAATAAATCTGGAGTCAGACTAGCAAATTAAAGTTCAAAGGCCTTCACCCATTTTCACAATTATGAGTCCTCCTCTTTGTAATGGAAAGCATAGGACAGTATAAGACCAGGGGCCGCTTGGATTTTACAGACAAAAGAGAATACCCTGTCTGCAACAAGCCGAGTGACTATAATTTTAAAGTTTGCATATGTAGGAATTGGGGACGATTCGAGTATAATTTGGTGTGCAGTATCAGTTCATCCTTTAAGCATTCACACGGCACCATTCAGTTCAGTTCAGGACGTCACAAACATACTGTAGTCATAGCTTCCACCCTTGAAGGGCGCTGATTTAATAACCCAGACGATCCATATTTAACACATCACATCTCTCTCTCTTTTCCTTTAAAAGCAAAACAAAAACTGAAAAACGAAAATGAAAACTCGTTTCTTCTGCACAGCTGCTTTTGGATGGCTGTGGCTACCACCTGCTTCTCGTCGCATCGGGGAGCTCCACCCCTCAGGCCCAGCTGGCAGCCCTGGGCGTTTGACAACATCCCATGCGGCTCATGTCCACAGCAGGTCTGGAGGCCGTAGGTCCTTCCCAACTTTTCGTTTCTACGAATTCAGCTATAATGGGTACAGTGGAAGGAAGACCTGACTTAGGGTCACTCAGGAGAACTGAATTTGAATCCTGGCCTGGTCACTCAAGGGAGGACTTAAGTCACTAAACCTCTCTGTGCCTGTTTTGTCACCTACAGCAGAGATACACCATCCAGCTCACCTTGCTGGAATATTCTGAAGATTAGATGGAGGGCTACCTGTGTGAGTCACGAGCCCAGTTCTTAGAAGATGTATATTCTCAGTAAGCCTCGTATGAATGTGAATCTCATTCCTTCTGCCTTGGATAATTCTAATAAACAATTTTTGTGGTATGATAAGCCAACAACAACAACAAAACCCCTGGAAGATTGTCTCTCTTGTGTTCAGTTTATAGTGAAGAGAGCTTAAAGTCAGAGTAGCTAAATGACATGGTCTGTCAGTGACAATGGCCAACCGGAAACCCGGTATAAGCCGGTCTACGTGTTACCAGTCCTGAACTCCCTGCAGTTTACGTCCATGTATTCCTGCCAGTTGAATATTCTTAAGTATAATTCTGAACATGTTCTGCCTCTGATCAGAAGCCTTTGGTGACTATCAATGGCTTGTCAAATAAAGTAAGTTGTCTCATCCTGTTACTCAGGGTCCTCTAACACTTGTCCTGAAATCTTCCTTCCGGCTTCTTCTGCAATGTCCTCCTCCACACATCCTGGGATCCAGCCTGGGATCCATAGGCTACTTGCCATGCTGTGTACACACGACACTGTAAACTCCACAAGGGTGGCGACTGTCTCATTCATGGCCAAATCCCCACTGTCTAGCCAGATGCCTGACTCACAGTGAAAGCTCAATAAGAGTTTGTTGAAGATGATGGGCAGTCTTCATTATGATAAACACAGTAATAATGATAACAGCAATCACAATAGCAAAATAATAACAATAATGATGATGCCGATGATAGCGGTAAATAATAGTAAAATAACAAGCATAGACATCAACAGAGTCATTGCTCAACAGCCATTATGCTGTACATAGACCCTCACCGGGTCTCTCCGGTGAGGGTGTGGTGAGTGGTGAGATCAGTTACAGGGGTATTTAGTTTCTTATCTCAACTAAACTTTTTAATAACCCCATCATTTGGAGACTACCCTTATCCCATTTTATTGGTGAGAAGACCAAGGCCCAGAGAGATTAAATAGCTTCCCTGGTACTGGTTGATTGCCTCTTTCATACATTTATCCAGCAAGTGTTCTTTCAAGTCTACCATGTGTCGGGCTCTGTCTCAGGGGTTGGGGAGGTAACCTACATCTTCCCGTTCGTGAGCAACGTCCTTGCTTTCATGGAGCTGACAGTCTAGTGGCAGAAAGCAGACACCTACTCACCAAATAAATGAGAGAATGTCAGAAAGTTGTAAGTGATTAAAACGAAAGTAAAGCAGGATAAAGGGATCCATGGTGATGCGATTACTGTTTCAGAGAGGGGTATGAGGAAAGGCTCCTGAGGAGATGACAGCTGAACAAAGTCCTTCCTGATGAAAAGGAGCGAGCCACTGAAGACCCAGCAGGAAAATGTTTCAGGCAGAGGGAATGGTAAGTGCAAAGGCCCTGGGGCAAGAGTGTCTGCGGTCTGTTCAAGAAGCGGTAAGATTGCAATGTGTTTGCTGGTGAAAGTGGAAGCAGGTGAGAGCATTGTGGCAGGGCGGGTTCCGAGGGTGCTGAGCACAGCAGGCATGACACAGACTTGAGCTTTTGCTCTGATTCAGAACGGCAAGCAAATGGAGTGTTAGAGCTGAGGAGGGACAGGATCTGTCCTGGGTTTTGAAAAGGGTCTCTCCGGCAAGGGTGCGGTGAGTAGTGAGATCAGTTACAGGGGTATTAAAGTCCCCCATGTGAGAGAGGACCGAGGGGTGAGAGGAAATTGGGTTCTGAGGGACCAGATACAGTGTATATGAGAGATGAAAGGAGTCTAGGATTATCCCACCGTTTCTGAGGGAGGACTGGACGGAGGCGTGAGGAAATCAGTAATTCATCTGATCCCTATGACATCTGAAATGCCTAAGAGCCACCCAAGTGGAGACCATGAGTTAGCTGACAGCTGTGTGTCGACATGTCTTTAGTTCAATGAAACAAAACAGGGATAGAATTTTACATCTCCGGGCTATCAGCATGTGGATGGCATTTTAAGTCACGAGACGTGATGAGGTCATCTCAGGAGTGAGTGTGGGGAGAAGAGGAGAGCGTGCGTGTGGAGAGCTGGGGGAGAGGAAGACAGTGTGGGCCCTGGGGTGCTCCAGTGTAGGAAGGTGAGGGGGTGAAGTAAGGCGACAGACACTGAGAAGGAGCAATGTGACGAACCAAGAGAGACTGTCCTGGAGGTCAAGTGGAAACAGTGCTTCAAAATTGAGGGCAGTGACCATCTGTGTCAAATGCTCCTGTTAGGTCGGGTATGCCAGGACTAAGAATTAACCCTCAGAGCTGGCAGTGTGGAGGGTACCAGATACCCCGACCAGAGCAATTTCCGTGCTTGGAACTGCAGGCTGGATTCTGCACCCAGGTATGTGCAGCACACAGGTGCCTGAATCTCCCCTGCCCTGTCTTCTCCTCGGGCCGCAATTCCCTTCACCTCCTACAACTCAGTTCATGTGCTCCCTCTATCATGAAACCTTCCCTAATCTCGCCAGTCAAATCTAACTCCCATAACATTTACCTTGTTTTTGAATTATTTATTGGTGACTACGTCTGGATATTTGTTGAATGGATAAGTCCTTGGATTATAGAGATATGCTATGTGAACTCATACAGAATAAGACAATATGCTCAACAAAAGTGCAGTATGATTACTGCCACTATTAAGGCAGCACAAGAGTCTCTAAAACAAAAACATCTGTAGATAGTCACCTATGAGCACAGTGTCACAGGGTGCTGCCTAGTCTGCTGGGCTGATGGTGGAGCAGTGTGGCAATGCTGGTGCTTAAAGAAGACCCAATGGTGGTTTAAAGGATTTGGGCTCTGGGCCCAGCTTTACCACTGGGCGGTGTAACCTTGGGTGAGTCACTCCAAACTTCTGGGATGCAATTTCTTCACCCTTGAAATGAATAGATTGTATCACATCTGCTCAAAGATCCTCCCACCCACTTTGGTTCATTCTCAGATCAGAAACTGAGTGGTGTTAAGAGTTACTTGTG
The DNA here is from genome assembly GCF_964341445.2 of Mesoplodon mirus. Classification (NCBI taxonomy): domain Eukaryota; kingdom Metazoa; phylum Chordata; class Mammalia; order Artiodactyla; family Ziphiidae; genus Mesoplodon; species Mesoplodon mirus. The sequence goes on from NC_138977.1 coordinate 47,405,833, forward strand.
TCCTTTCTTTTTACTTAAACTGTAAAATCTCAGAGGACAGGTATTACGCTTATTAATACTTCTTTGTATCAAGCACTGGGTCCTGGTGGATGCACAATAAATATTCTTCGATTTAATAGATCATAAGGGATGAATCCCCTTGGGTCTATGAAATGTACACTGGCCATGCTCAGTGATCTCCCTCTGACCTGTCACACCTTCCTCTCAAGTCAATCAACCTTTCTTTCATTCATTTACCCTGGAGTTCTTACTGGGGGCCATATTCCCTAGAACTATAAAGTTCTGGGTCATGACCCAGCTCTGTCACTAATTTTGTGTCTCTTAGCCCTGCTGGCTTTGAGTTGAGGAAATCAAGACACATGGTCTAAAACACAAGCCAGAACAGTGGAACAGGGCTGTCTTGGATAATCTAGCCCATGAAACTGAGGGACTTGGAAAAAGTAGTAGGTTATGCCATATTAGGGAGTCTCTTGCATGCCAAGCTCAGAATTTGTGCTCAGTATATTGATCCACCATGTCTACGGTAACCTGGAGGGGGCAGAGGCTGGAGGAAGGGAAACCAGTTAGAAAACTGAAAAAAGTAGTGCAGGTGGTGGTGAGGTCTGAACTAGGAAAGGGAAGAGATGTGGCCACTGCCTCAAGCCTGTTCTTGGATGGCACCTTTGTTAGGGACAGACCTGAGGACACTGAGTCAACACTCACTCTCCTCCAGGTACCGCGTCCATTCTTGAGATATTCCCTGCATGCTGGCAGCATGGAAAGTATCAGACAGAAAGTGGGGATGTGGCAGAAAGTAAAGACAGAAAGTACACATCTAAACACAGCGTGCTAAGTACTGGCTGGAGGCGCAAAACAGGGCGTTAATTGGGGACGGGGCTACGCAGAGAAAGCTATGTTTGGACTGCGAGTGCCGGATTCCCTCCTTTTGCCTTCCCAGATCCACTCTCCACCTTTCTCCACTTTGCTCTCTGACTTGCCCTCCAGGAGGCTGAACTGTATGCACCACAACAGGCTTCCTTGTCCTTGGCTTCGGGCTGCATATCAGAGTAGGGGGGGAGAGGGAGGGCAGAGTATAGATTCCCTTCACTTCCAGAGGTTAACCTTGAGTTAGTTGTGTCCCTCCCCCAAGAGTCCCTACTCCTCCCAAGGTGGTCTATTCTACAAGACCCTCCTTCTGGGTTCTGGTTACTGTTCTCTCCTCCTAGGTCTGACTCATGACAGCTCTGCAATTATGATCCCCTGTGGTTTTCTTATACACCAGCTGTACTTTTGTAATTCATTCCTTTATCCCAGTTTGATTGCATCTGTCTCTCTTGTTGGGACTCTCACTGATACACACTGGGCCTTTGAAATAAGAATTTGCAATTCTTTGGGACCTTCTCCCTTAGTAAACTGTGAGCTCTTCCACGAGGAGTTATGTCTTGTTAATCTGAGCTCTGTTTCTCCCCACCTCCACTGTTTACCAGAGTTTCCGTTCATAATGGTTGTTTATCAATTATTTGTTAACAGATGTTAATTTCTCCTCACAGCCATTTCTTTGACCCCAGCTGGTGCTGTGTGGCTCAGTCCCAAATACTCCCCTCTGAGTCCATGGCCCCTCGCAAGATGACTCAGGCGAGGGCCTAAAGCTCCATTTTTCCCTTCACCTGCTGGCTGCGCTCACTGTTTCTTTCTTTTTTTTTTTTTTTTGCGGTACGCGGGCCTCTCACTGTTGTGGCCTCTCCCATTGCGGAGCACAGGCTCTGGACACGCAGGCTCAGCGGCCATGGCTCATGGGCCCAGCTGCTCCGCAGCATGTGGGATCCTCCCGGACCGGGGCACGAACCCATGTCCCCTGCATCGGCAGGCGGACTCTCAACCACTGCGCCACCAGGGAAGCCCTCACCTCACTGTTTCTTAATCAAGAGGCCAAATGTTCCTACTAAGGCCTTTTCCTGCCCAATGCCCTAAGTTTCCAGACTTCACCTCAATGTCAGATGCATGTGACCTCAGAAAAGACCCTAAATCTCTCTCTCATAATTTCCAAGACTGCAAAATCAAGATAAAAATAATACTAACTTTACAGGGTTGCTGGGAGAATAAAAACAAACGTGACATTCCACAAAAGTTGTTGTCTTTCCCATGATATATATCAGTGACTCTAAAGAATAAGCACATTCTCTCCACCCCCCGCCCTACTTTCTTTGACTGTTTCCATGAGGTAAACACACATTAATACATCGAGCAAAATCATAATAACAACTGACATTTCCTGAGTACTTACTCTCTGCCAGGAACTATTCTAAGCACTTTATATGTCATTTCATATAATCTCCACAAGAACCATGTATGATACAGCTTTCTTTATCCCTATTTTACAGATGAGGAAAAATAAGGACACCCTGATGAAGTAATTTGCCCAAGGTCAGAAGCCAGAACTGAAACCTAGGAAGCTCAACCCAAAGCCTTTGTTTAACCAGTCTCATTGGTTTACATACATGAAGACGTACGTGAAGACAAATTATAAAGATTGGCCACAATTAATGAACTATCATGGGGAAATTATTAAGAGACTAAAAGTAAAGTTTGCACTTGTGGAAATTCTTAGGAATTATAATTCAGCTAGGTGTTGCACTCCAAAATTCAAACTTAATCCACTGTGTTTGGTTAACTGAAGGGCATTCTTAGCACCCCAGTGTCATCAAGGCCACGTGCTCTAGCCAGAGACTCACCTGAACTTAGCGCATGCTCCACTTCCTGCATGATCACCCCGGCGGGGGCAGTGGTGGTCTCCGTGTCTATCAGCATACAGGTCACTCTGGGGGGCACGGTTGCTTGGGCCGTGGTCTCGGTGGGCACTGGCTCGGCGGGGGCATGTGAAGTGGCTATGTGGCCCGAGCTGTGCTCCTCTGCTGGGGGCTGTGATGTGGTTAGAGCTCCTGTGGGCTTGGTGCTGGTCTCAGCTGAGTTATGGCTGGTGCTCACAGAGGCAGAGGGAACCTCCTCTGGTGGTGAGGTTGAAGGGGGTGAAGGTGATGAGGCTGGCGCTTGAGGGGAGGTGAGCGTGGGAGACTCAACGGGGGGCTGCGACCCTGTAGCTGGCACCCTGGCCTCGGGAGTGTCTGAAGTGTGTTCCTCGAGCGTGGGTGTTAAGTGGATCCCACCGCTTGTTGGTGAGGCGTCTGTGTCTGTGCCCTCCCAGTTGGAGGCTGGGCTGGCGGGTTCCTCTTCTCTGGGCTCTGTGGAGACGTTCTTGGCAGATGGAGATGTCCGGGCCGATGCTGTATCTGGGAGGACCGAGTTGCTGGGTGTTCCACCAGTAGGGGAAGTGGGAGGGCTTTGCGGAGAGCTGGTCCAGAAGTCTGTAGGTGGGCTGCTCTTTGCCGGAAGAGAAACAGGGGAGAGGGTTGATGCAGACGCGCTCTGTAGCCTCAGTCCTGTAGAAGAGCCAGTACAAAGGTGGTTAATGTGTGAAAACCTGCGCGGCGAGGCCGTTTTACAGTATTTTCACGTCTTTCTCATTTTACACTGTGCCTCTGTAATTGTGAAGGTGACTTTAAAAATATTTTCTTCCCACTGTTGCTCTCTCCTCCCTTGGTGACTATCAGTAGGAACCAGCCTGAGGCTCTGCAGGAGCAATTAGTGGATCAGTCAACACAAGTCCAGCCAGTACACAGCATGAACTAACCTTGTCTTCTGCTTGCTGAAAACCATGCCCTTAAAAACCGAGACACTCTGCGGAACTGATTTTATGAGAAATGGTCTGGACAGTCGAGGGAGCTGCTGCACAACGCTTGTGGGGATGCCCAGCCTATGTGATGGGTGTGGGGAAGGCATGGTTGGTGAGTGCAAAGCCAACCACTCACTGATTGGCTCGTCCCTGTCAGAGGAGCTCATTGATTGGCTGTTCCCTGCCGTAGGAACTCACTGATTGGTTGCTCCCTGTTACGGTTGTGAGCTCCGCGACCTTGCACAGGGATGCAAGGGTTATGGGCTTGTCCACCGCGGTGAATAAAGCTGTGAGCAGATTTCCTGTGGAGGAGTAAAGGGGGAGGTCCCAAATGAAAAGCTGAGAGGAAGAAGGAATCTGAAGTTTGGAAATACTTTCTTAGACTCGAACCTAGTTCTCCCAAATTCTAGCCCGGTGTCTTTACCATCATGTCATTTCGCCAAATATTCTCTTTCATATTTTGTAAAATTTAAAGTTAGTTTCCTTTCTTCATTCCTCCCTACCTCCGTTTACCCATTCAGTTTCATTCATTCATTTTTTCATCCATTTATTCATTCAAGTATTTAATATAATAAATGGCTTCTATGTACTAGCACTCTGCTAGACCCTGAGTTTATGATTTCACTTTTTATGTAACACATCTCTTGATTGCCTCTCCACAGCCCTTGCCATTCCCCAACTAGCTTTTCCTCTAGTCATTTCCATCTCAGTGGATGGCAAGACCTATCAGTTACTCAGTTAAAAACCCAGATATCATCCTTAATGCATCTCTTTCCCTCACTGCCCCTCTTCCATCCAATCCATCAGCAAATCATGATGACTCTACCTTAAAAAGATATCCCGGTCCAATCTCTGCTCATCACCTCCCTTATTATCTCAACATCACCTGAGCCACCAGTCACTTGTCTAGACAACTGCCACAGTCTCTTAATTGGTCTTCTAGCTTCCAGATTTTTTCCTTTCAGTCTACTTTTCACATGGCAGCTGGTATAATATTTTAAAGTGGCATATCAGATTAACTGACCGAAACCTTCCCAAGGTTGTGCTTAGAACAAAATCCAAAACTACTCCCCTATGTCATCATCCCATGTTCTCCTCATCATTCTAGTTGACCTCTACTCAAATGTCAGCTCCTCCTCAGAGGAGCCTTCTCCAGACAGTCCTAACCAAAGTCATTCCTACTCCTTCCCCTTGCTTATTTTTTAAAAGATTTTTTTGATTTTTTATTGTTAAAATATACATAACATTTTAACCATTTTTAAGTGTACAGTTCATTGGCCCTAAGTACATTTTCACTATTGTTCAACCATCACCACCATCCATCTCCAGAACTTTTTCATCTTCCCAAACTGAAATCCTGTACCCATTAAACAATAACTCTCTATTCTTCCCTTTCCCCAGCTCCTGGAAACCACTATTCTACTTTCTATCTCTACAAATTTGACTGCTTTAGGTACCTCATATAAATAGAATCATACAATATTTGTCCTTTTGTTTCTGACTTATTTCACTTATTAGCAAAATATTGTCAAGTTTCATCCATGTTATAGCACATGCCAGAATTTCCTTCCTTTCTAAGGCGAAATAATATTCCATTGTATGTATACACCACATTTTGTTTATCCATTCATCCACTGATGGCCACTTGGGTTTCTTCCACCTTTTGGCTATTGTGAATTATGCTGCTCTGAATATGAGTGCACAAATATCTGTTTGAGACCATGCTTTCAATTGTTTGGGGTCTATATACTCAAAAGTGGAATTGGTGGTTCATATGGTAATTTTATGTTTAATTTTTTGAGGAACTGTCGCACCCTTTGCTCATTTTTATTTTTCATAAAATAAATAAAATAGTTTCTTCTTGAAACTACATATTATTTATTTGCCTATTTTACCTCTCTTCTACCAGAATGTAAGCTCCATGAGGGTACAGGGACCTGGTCTTATTCATTGCTGTTTCCTCCAAGCCTAGAAGAGTGCCTAGGTCATCATAATTGCTCAATAAGGACTTGAGGAAAGGAGGAAGGAAGGGGCGAAGGAAGGAAGGAAGAGAGGGAGGGAAGGAGGAAGGAAGGAGAGAGGAAAGGAGAGAGTAAGGGAGATAAGGAGGGAGGTAAAGAGGGAGGGTGGAAAAATGAATTAACCTAAGAACTTTATTTAAAACAATACCCCAGTATTTCTCTACTCCCTTCTACACATCACTTAGTATGGCCACATCCATCATAGCTGCCTGGGGGCTGGCTGCCTACCTGGTGTTATTTGAAGGCAGGAAACTTGCTTAAAGTGTCAACCTCTGTCCTTCCACCACAACATGCACTGATGCCTGATGTCTTGTTAGGTCTTCAACTATTTAACTCTCCAAACTCTGAGGAGATTTCCTGGGGGGTAGCATATAGGTAACAGCCAAACATGATCAAGATTCATAAGGGGAAAAAAAATGGGCCAGATTTTATCACAGAGGAAGGGAGAAAAGAGGAATGCAGAGGGATGTAAGCATTTGGGATAAGATCTGCTCACTTCTTCATTCAGCTGCATGACACACTCAGTAGCTGATGGAAAATTGTGCTATAGAATTTAACCTGAAAACAGAGTTTTCTCAATATTTAACTGAATTTAACGCTTGGATTGTTATCAAAATGATTGGTTTAATTTTTTTTTTCTGAGAGGAAGTTACATTTTAATCAGTAAGTATCACGACAGAGGGACTTTTGTTAGCTAGTTCATGATATCTGTGTATAAAGCAACAGTTTCCATCCATCCATGGGATCCTGAAAAGTTCTCTGTGTACTGACTGTATTTTCCAGTGGCTTATCATTTTAGCAATGTTGCGTGTTCATTTCTGATGGGCTTTCACCTGACCCCTGCCAAGCTTATTGGTTTAATTTTATTTAAAGGTGTTGGTCAAGACCGTAAACTACAGGAAAGTTACTCTCCTAGTAAACTGGGGGCACACCTCCCAAATTAGGCCACATAATAGTCCATGTTTCTGTGGTTGACTTTTGGCAGCTGTGAAGTGTTAACAATTTCAGGATGAATACAGGTCAAGAGGTCTTTGAAATATGGACAAAACAATAGTTGGGACAAATATTATGAAAACATCAAATCTTCATATGTGACCTTAGAGCATACTGGCTTTGCATCCTGGTAGCTCTCATAACTCATTAAAGATTCTGAGGCCAAAAAAAAAAAAAAAAAAGACTATGTTTAACTACTGTTTATAGTATCATATAATAGGTGGGCAGATGGAGGTAGAGAGAGCCTTAGTCTGGCAGCTGAGTCAGAGTCTTTGGAATTCTGGGATGAATGAAGAATGAGTCATATGCAAAGGAGCAAGACTTCATTCATTCATTCAAGCTTTTATTGAGTAACTTCTATGTCCATGGCCTAACCCTCAAAGAGTTCACCATCTAACAGGACAGAAAGGACACACAACTTTCTGTAATATGATGTGATAAGCACCTTATGGAATTACAAGCAAGTTGCAATGGGAGCCCCAAGGAAAGATGAATAAATATTGTATGGGGACTGTGGAATGCAAAAATATACAAAGTCATTTTCAAATGACATTTAGAAAAGTCACAGAAGAGATGACATTTGAGTTGGTTCTGAAAGGATGAGACTACACAAGATGCCATTAAAGTGTATGATATTCAGGGCGACACCTGCATTGTCATTTCCAGTGGAGCTAAAAGCTGTACTATGGAAATCATTATAGTGCTGAAAATGACATGCTGCAAGAATTAGTTTTGTGGCTGGAGACATCCATTTTCTTGTTTAATTCTGACTTGTATACTTTTATAACTCCTACCCTTCCTGCTTCCAAAGAGGACTGAGGTGGTCATTCCCATAGCTACCTATTTAGTACTTGTTTAAAGTACTTTGCAGTCTCGTTCAGATAATTCTGACTCCTAACAAACAACAATGCATAGAAATTGTGGGACAACGCTGCTCATCTTCCCTTGAACAAGGCATTAAAAGCCTCTGCTTTGCCTGTTTGATGATACACTCCATATTGCTCTGAGTACATGAGGGTTGGTCTTCATGAAGATATCCAAGGCTCAGGCGCCATGAAGATATCCAAGGCTCAGGCACCATGACTTTCTTCATGAAGATATCTGAGGCTCACGCGCCATGAAGATATCTGAGGCTCAGGCGCCATGACTTTCATCATGAAGATATCCAAGGCTCAGGCGCCATGGCTTTCATCATGAAGATATCCAAGGCTCAGGCGCCATGACTTTCATCATGAAGATATCCAAGGCTCAGGCACCATGAAGATATCCAAGGCTCAGGCGCCATGACTTTCATCATGAAGATATCCAAAGCTCAGGCACCATGAAGATATCCAAGGCTTAGGAGCCATGACTCTCATCATGAAGATATCCAAGGCTCAGGCACCATGACTATACTAGAGAATGCTTGCTGTTCTAGTTGGCTCAGGCTGCCAGAAAAAAGTACCACAGACTAGTTGGCTTTAACAATAGAAATTTGCTTCTCACGGTTTGGAGGCTGAGAAGTCCGATCAAGGTGTGGGCCAATTCAGGTTCTTGTGAGAGCTCTCTGTTCCTGGCTTGTAAGTGGCAACCTTCTAGCTGTGACCTCACATGGCCTTTCCTTGGTATGTGTTGGGGGAGGGGGTGGTGAAGAAAGCCCTCTGGTGCCTCTTCTAATAAGAACACTAATCTCATGATGTGGGCCCCGCCCTCATCTAACCCTAATTACTTCCCAAAAGCTCCATCTCCAAATGCCATCCCATTGGCTTCAACATTGAGAATCACTGAGATAGCCTGAGGAAATATCATTTCTGCTTTATCATAGGTAGGACCCGTGTTTCCACAGGACTACCAAATTGATTAAGTCAAACAGCTAAGGATGTATCCCAGGACTTCAAAAAATTTTTTAGAGCTAGAGAGGGTCTAAGTGATGCATGATTACAGCCCCTCATTTGATAAATGAGGGAACAGACACAGGGAGGGGAAGTGGTGTAACTGACCTTACACATCTAAGAGAAGAAGCTGGGCAGTGTTGCCTGGAAAGAATCATGTAGAGACAAGGTCAGAGTTAGAATTCCCCACCAGCACACTGTGCCCAGCCTCAAAAAGGCCGGTAGAATGTACTTTAGCAGCCACCATTATAGAATAAGAAAGGAGGAGCCCATGTGAGACTGCACAGCTAAAGAAGTTGAAATAATGTACCAACAAGGACCTACTGTATAGCACAGGGAACTATACTCAACATTTTGTAATAACCTATAAGGGAAACACATCTGAAAAAGAATAGGTATATGTATAACTGAATCACTTAGCTGTACACCTGAAACTAACACAATATTGTAAATCAACTATACTTCAAAAAAGTCATTAAAAGTAAAAATAAACAACCCCCCCCAAAATAATGTAGTGCCCCATACACCTTCCCACCCAAAGTAGAGCTACTTTCTGAAGAAAAGAATTAGTTCTAATATTTCCTTGAGAAAATGGCAGAGTAAATAGAATAAAGAAATGGAACCCATTAACCCCTAAATTAGAGGTGACTTTACCAGACATGGTGTCCCTGCCCAGGCAGTGACAGGCTCATGTGCCTGAAATGGAGTGACTCAAAGAAGGAAATCTCTCAGACTTGGCCCAAATGAGAGATCTAGGGTTATAAGGGCCAACTTAATCTGAAATTCCTCCTTGTAAATTTACAAATGTAAGTCTTTCCTGAAGTTTGGTCAAATTAAAGCTTTTATGTTGCAAGAATGGCTGACAGATTGTTGCTCAGAAGAAAAGCAGATTCTTAGGTGGATAGAAAGCTATTTGTTTCCATGTGTACTATCCTTTGATATGTGAAAAAAAACAGGTCTGGCTTGAGCCCAGTTTTCTTGCCTTGCTAGGAAGAGAGATTTGGGGGCTGATGGCTGGGACAGGTAGGCGAGTTCTCCCAGTGCTGAGGGGAGTTACAGGATATTCCAGGGTGGAGAGTCTGCGTTCTGTGCATGTGCTCCTGCCTCCTGCCCAACTGGGTGTCAGGAAGATAGGTCTGCAACGTTGGCAGCCGGTGGACAATGAGTGCCCCGAACTGTCACTTCTTCCTGGGTTTTGTGAGCAGCAAACTGGGTCAGTGCCAGAGTCCCAGATGGCCTGATTACCTGTGTGGCTCACCTGTTCTCTCCCCCTAATCCCCCACAGCATGTCCTCTCCTGCCCTTGGCTTGTCAAGTGCCTGAGAAAACATGTGACAAAGCTTTGGCAAATTCGGTGAAATTCGATCAAAACACAGTCAAGCGCTCTCCTGGGCGGCCAAGTCAGCCCGAGTGGTGCCTTGGCCTGCGGTCTCGGGGGATCATGCCAGGCCTGTGTCGCAGAGGCCCGACAGCTGCTGAAGGTCTGCACGCTAAGGAACTGCTAACAGTCAAGGCCAACTGGACCATGTCACTCCCCTTTGAGGGTGGAGGGGAGGAAAGGAAGCCTGCACAGAGGATAAAACTTCACATCCCCACGGAGGCCTAGAAGGCTCTTTGTGATCCAAGCCTAGTGTTGCCTCTTCAGCCTTGCTCCCCACCAGATCCCAGAACAAACCAGCTTTTTATTGTACTCTAGTCCTTCTGCCTCAACAGCTCTCCCTCTTACGCCTGCCTGAGTTACTCCGATTCATCTTTCCAGTGTTAGCTTAAGGGCCTTTGCTGATTCTTTTGCTAAATCCACCCCCTTCCTCCAGCCTCAACCCTTTATGTGCTCAGAGCACCTTGTATCTTAACTTCATAGCACTGAAATTGGCACGTAGCTAGGTAATCGCTTGTGGGAAGCTTTGTTTAATGCATGCCTCCCCCTGTAGACTCTAAGATTCACATGGAGCGGGGACTGTAGTGGATTTGCTCACCACATATCCTCATTGTCTGATCCATAGTTGGAATGCAAATATATACCTATATATGAATGAGAGAATGAGCTGAGGACTCTATGAAGGGCACGGTGCTGACCACTTTCTATGCATCATCTCATTCAATAGTAATATCTATTGTTATCTTGGTTTCACAGATGACAAAACAGAAGATCAGAAAAGTTAAGTAACTTCCCTAAGGTCACACAGCTAGTACCTTGCACAGCTGAAGCTTGAACCCGAAACTGTGGGGCTCCAGGCTAACCTTATAACCATTCCACTGTATTGTACTGGGAAATGCAAGGGTGTTTTGGAAGTCTGGGCCCCATGTTTGTAAAGTAATCAAGCACCAGTTTTCCTCTGTCTCCGATAATACATTCTCTAGTGTGGGCCAATAGAGTGGGCTTTAAAAAAATTACCCAACGATGCGAACGCTTTTATTCCCATTTATCCTGCTGCAGGCTCCATAATGGCCTCAGGATACATTCTGAACTCCTTGGTTCAGCACATAACACCTTTTATGACTTCCCAACCCCATCCTTCATGAGCCTTGCGGTTCTAGCAACCTGAATCAGCATGCATTCCTGAGCTATCTGTTGTCTCCCTCCCTGCATTTGCATCTGCTGTCTTTCCCACCCTGGCTCCCCTCTCCCCAGCCCAGTTCTGAGAGCTCTGGAACCTCCCCTCCCCTGTGAAGATTCACCAACGTGACAGAGCCCTTCTTCTCTGTGTGGCCGCAGCACTCACCGTAGCACACATTATCCTGAGCCGTTTCTCCCCGTGCTTGTCTCCTATCAGGCTGGGAGCCCTAATAACAGGGACTGCAGCTTATTGTTTGTGTCTTAGTGCCTGGCACAGAGAAAGTGCTCCCTAAATATTCATTCAGTAAAAACATGGATTTTTCTACCCTTTGAAAAACAGAAATATTCTCTGGCTTATATGCTGGGTCATGATGGCAGAAATGCATCTTCCCTTTGATAGGTCTGTACGTTCCATAAAAACTACCAGCTAACAGGATATTTTGGACCAGTCTCTACACACACTTCTGCTATTTTTGCTCACTTGTTTCCACTTTGGAGACCGCAGGGATTTCTTCTCTCTGTGCATGATATAGACCAGAGTCACCAGCTATTGAAATGCTGGCCATCAATCAATCGGCCTAAACACAGGCAGGCCTTACCATCCCTGCACTGAATGGACTAAACTTCAGCAAGTATTTAAGAGAGGGAGAGAGTACAAAATAATCTTAAAATGATATGTATACTTGAACATAAAAGCTAGGTCTTAATGTTGTTTAGGTTGAGTGAAGCCACTGTTTGGGACCCTCACACTTACCAAAATTCCCCATGTTGCATTTGGTTGGGCTGCTAAGGGCACTCCAGAAGGTTCATCTAACATCTGCAAACCCATTACTAATCAGAGTCTGGTCCAACCATATGGCATTTGAAAGCCCTCATAGGTCTAGACAGAATGTGCATGCCCCGAAGCCATCAAACTGTGTTTAAGAAGACACTTGTTCAAAGCAGAAGAGCCATATCCTCCGGAGTGTTTTGTTGATGGAAATGAGATCTAATTCTAGTCCAAAAAGAGGAAAAGACCTTCTGTTTTCCAGCCATCGAATCAGAACGGGCAGAACTGGTGTACGGCTCAATTTCTCTATGGGTGAAATCAGGACTCATGATATCATCAGGCTCCCTGTGGAGGCTGTGAGTGCTAATGAGAAAATAACATTTGTGAAGAATGTTGTGCTTCCTGGGGAAAGGAAATACACCATTTTTTTTCTTTTCGCCAGAAGCAGCATCTGTCTTTGTCAGTCAGATGCCCCCCCCCAAACTCATTATCTTTAAGTTGGAGGCTGACTGTGGTGGCCGGCCTCCGGAGGAGGCTTTGCTGAGCAAGGATGCCAGCAGATACCCGAAATTCTGGAGGAACCACACTGGGGCTTCTCTGGGTGGGGCAGCGAAGAGAAAGAGGACGTAGGGAGGGTGAGTACCTTCTCTTCGGCTGCTTTGAGGTTAAGGTGGATATGGGCGTAAGCCATAGGTAGTGAGATGGGAGAAGAAGATGACCTAACGCCTCCTTCAGGTTGCAGGGGATCTTCTGAGCCAGTGTTAGGTTTTGCAGTGGGCCCAGTCCTAACGTGTATGGGATCCAGGGCAAGAGTGTACACAAAGGCCCACAATGAGGATGTGTAACTGTTACAGATTCACAGCCTGTGCTCCATCTAGAGGCCTGCAGCCTTCGGAAGAGGGGGATCCCTCTGGTGACTGGAGACTAAGGGGACCAGGGCAGTGCTGGGGCAGCGCAGGCCAAAGCCGGGCCTGGGACCACCTGAACCCAGGATGGAGACTGATCCGGTTGAAAAGGAAAAAAAAAGGCTTTGTGTTCGGGTGTCATAAAATGCAGCAGTCTCTTGCCTGGTCGAAGGTCACACCCCTTCCTTACGCTCCACCTCCCACAGGCCCAAATCACAATCAAGTCATTTCTTATACCCTGAAGCCCTGGAAAGTACCAGAACTTAAGAAAGTCCATAGTATCAGTCTGCTTTGATTCTGAACCGTTTCCTTCAGAGGATCTTTTTGAAGCTTAGAATTGCCCAAAGGGCTGAGGCAGCCCTGGTGCCTTCTCAGCCCCACTGCCTTGTCAGCCTAAATGCCCCTGTCCATTTCTTGCCTCACTTTGTCTCCAGCTTAGTGGGTGCACCATCCATGCCTTCTTGTTCCATGAAGAGCCGGAGCTCTTTAGGTGGTCAGCTCCATAGAAATCTGCCTTTGGCAGGACAGTTCTTGGGGGCATTCCCAGCCTGATGCATCCTGGCATTCTGACTGGTGAATCTGTAGGCAATTTGACTACAAACAGGATAACACCCATGAAATGCAGAGAGATGTTGTATTCCTGTTTGCCTCACCACCAAGTCCACCACTGATCACCTAGGAGTCAGGCAAGAGGGCAGGGGTGGCTCCAGTGCAAACACATCTCCAAGACTGGGGATATGATACAGAGGAGATTTCCTGCGCTGCAGGAGAGGGCCGCGGGGGCTTTCTGAGAGAAGAGGAATGACGCATGATATTCGTGGGCCTCCTTTCCCTTCCTGCCAACATTTTCTTCTGAGGGTTTTCTGCAAAGGTGTCAGTCAGCACGAATGGTTATGGTTATGCTTCCTAGTTTCTTTTTTAAATTTTTGTGTCCTTTTAAGATAGAAGTATAACTTATATACAATAAAATGCATACATCGGGCTTCCCTGGTGGTGCAGTGGTTGAGAATCTGCCTGCTAATGCAGGGGACGCGGGTTTGCGCCCTGGTCTGGGAGGATCCCACATGCCACGGAGCAACTAGGCCCGTGAGCCACACTACTGAGCCTGCGCGTCTGGAGCCTGTGCTCCGCAACAAGAGAGGCCGTGATACTGAGAGGACCGCGGACCGCGATGAAGAGTGGCCCCCACTTGCCACAACTAGAGATGGCCCTCGCACAGAAACGAAGACCCAACACAGCAAAAATAAATAAAATAAAATTAATAAACTCCTACCCCCACATCTTCTAAAAAAAAAAAAAGTTCAAATGTCCATTGAATCAAGCTACTAACATCTTTAAAAAAATGCATACATCTTACGTGCACAAATCAATGAATCAATGAATTTTTACATGTGTATATACCTGCATAACCACGACTCAGATCAAGATAGAGAACTTTGGGGACTGACATGTATACACTGATGTGTATAAAATGGGTGACTAATAAGAACCTGCTGTATAAAAAAATAAAGAAAAAAAAAAGATATAGAACTTTTCCAGCACCCCGGAAAGTTCCCTCGTACCTTCTCACAGACATAATCCTCTGAAGGAAACTCATTCTGACTTTCATCACTACAGATTAGCTTTGCCTGTTTTTGAACTTCAAATCAATGGAGTCATATGGTGTGTACTCTTTCATGTCTGGATTATGAGACTCACTCACTGTGTGAGACTCTCTTATGTTGTTGTGTATTTTAATAACTCATCATTTCTCATTGCTGGATAGCATTCAATTGCATGAATATACCACAATTTATTAACCCATTTTACCAATGGTGCACAGGTAGGCTATTACCACTTTAGGGTTATTATAAATGAAGCTGCTTGCTTCATAGCTTCTTAGTTAACACTTTTCCAACGCTTATTAAAAGCCAAATCCTGTAATACTTTTCAAGAATTAGGTCACTTAATCTTTACAATAAACCTAGGATAATTATTATTATTATCCCCATTTGACAAGTGAGCAAACTGAGGCAGAACGAGGTTAAATAACTTCCCAGGATATATAACTAGAAAGTAGTACAACTTGGATTCAAACTCTAGAAGGTAGTCTATCTCAATAACCTGTCTTCTTAACCATCTTGCTAGATAGCTGCCTGTTATAGTTAAAGATATTAGCCAGACCACTTATTTGCTGCATGACCTTGGGCAAGTCTCTTAATTATTATCTCCTCGTTGGCCAACTTAGGATAACAACAGTACTTCCATTCATAGAGTTATTGAGACGATTAAATAAATAATCCATATAAGGCCGACACTGTTGCTTGACTAACCCAATAGTCATTCCCAATCCCCTCTTGCTAGTCTACCTACAGAAGCTATAAAAGCTAAATGCTCCTTTTCTAGCCTCCTTTGCACTTAGAGGTGTCTATGTGCCCCAGTTCTGCAAAATGAGGTTGATGGGATATAGGCTAAGGGGTTTCTGGAAAAATTTTGCTTCCATATAAAAATAATATATAAGGAAGAGAAATTCTCTTAGTGCCTACTTGTCCCTCCTCCTTCCTACCTTTAATGCAGATGTGATGTCTGGCACAGTGGCAGCCATCTCGTGAAGCTAAGGATGAAAGTCAACCCACTAGGGGTGATGGAAGTGAAAGGGAGAAAGAACCTTTCTCCTTGATGATACCGTTGATCTTGCCAAGCCAGGACTAGAATGCCTGACTTCAGACTTCCTATTAAAGCAACAACAAATGCCTTTGGGGATTAAGGTATTGTTCAGGTTTTCCATTACTTGCAGTATAGATGACAGACCATGTAGAATGCTTATCACAATGCCTGGTACAAAGTAAGAGCTCAGTAAATACTAGGCTATTATGTGGATCTCTGTCTAATTGGAACCTGGGCCCAAATGCCTTCACCTTCTTTAATTTGCTAATGATTTGTAAAAGGCACTTTTCAGGCATCATTAAAGAGGAACTATTCCTCCTCCCGGCGTCAGCTGTGAGCCTCCGGGATGGAGCGCTCTCCACATCCTTCCACAAAGCCATAGGCAGCTGGACCCGTCAGTGTTCCTGGCGGTATATTCTCTAGGCTGATGCCTACAAAAGCTGAGCCTCCTCCCACACCCACAGAATGCATCAGAAAGGAAAAAACAAACAAACAAAAAAAAACACCACACAGCTAAATAGGATTTGTATTTCTCCACCTTATTAAAAAAATGTTCAGAAACATCGTGGGGCAGTTTTCACCACAAGTCTTGTTAAGAACATGCGTGGGGCTAGGTGGCTGCAGCAGGCTGAGGGAGGAGAGCAAAGAGCCCTCAACAACAATCAGGGACCAGGGCCTTGGTACTGTTAGACAAGCTGGCCTGCCGTCAGAGCCATGAGGTGTAAGTCATGAGACACACTCACTAGAATGGCATCCTACTCTCGTTTTTAAACTTTAAGCATCACTTAGCAGCTTACTTTTAAAATATTTGATTAGACTTTTGTTTGTCTAGATCCAGTTCAACAAATACGTATTGAGTGCCTGCTCTGACCAAGGCACCCAGGTATCTAAGTGATTATGGAGGAAGGCGGACTGGAAGAGAAAGAAATTTGTTTTATATTTCATATAGCCTTTCCGTGGACAGCTGCAATTTGACTCTGTTTTCCCCTCGTGTATGTTGATGCTTAGGGCCTTTTGCACCTGACCTTTCCAAAGACTTCTGATATTGGCACTGTCATGTTCCTCCTCTACCACCTCTTCTCCACACAGATTGTCTGTTTTGTCAAGTATGCTGAAAGGCCGGTGCTGTGGTCTGAACGTTTATGTCTCCCGCCTAACTTCATATGTTGAAATCCTAATGCCCAGTGTGTTGGTATTAGGAGGTGAGGCCTTTGGGAGGTGCTTACCTCATAAGTGTGGAGCCCCAGGAATGGGATTAGTGGACTTATGAAAGGGACCCCACAGGACTCCTAGCCTCTTCTACCATGTGAGGACACAGAGAGAGGTTGTCGGCTAGGAAACAGGAAGAAGACCTTCTCTGGAATGCGACCATGCTAGTGCCTTGGTTTTTGGACTTCTAGCCTCCAGAATTGCGAAAAGTAAATTTCTGTTGTTTATAAGCCACCCAGTTTGTGGAATTTTGTTACAGCAGCCCCAATGGACTAAAGACAGAAGGGAATAAACTATTAGGTGAAAGGGATTAGTAGGCTATTAAGTAAGACTCTAAAGTAACATACTCATTAATTATCATTTCTTCCCTTTAATCCTCTTTCTGCATTTTTTTTTTTTTTTTGCGGTACGCAGGCCTCTCACTGTTGTGGCCTCTCCCATTGCGGAGCACAGGCTCCGGACGTGCAGGCTCAGCCGCCATGGCTCACGGGCCCAGCCGCTCCGTGGCATGTGGGATCCTTCCGGACCGGGGCACGAGCGCATGTCCCCTGCATTGGCAGGTGGACTCCCAACCACTGAGCCACCAGGGAAGCCTCCTCTTTCTGCTTTTTAAGCTATCTCCTAAACAACAAAAACTACACTAAAATTGTAAGTTTACAAACTCATGTGTCAGGGCAAAATTCCTAGAATCTGAAGATCATTGTCCCCTAAGACGTGGAAATGAGAATGAAGTTGTTACTCACTTGAGTCAAGTTCTAGGCTGGAAGTGCAGAGGTAGAATCTGCAGCCCTAAAGCTACCTGGTTTTGTGGGTGTCGAGGCCTTCGTTCCTTGGACAAGCTGCTTCTCTTTAAGACTCAGTTTCCCTGATTATTAACCCACTTCCCCATAAGGGACCCTCAGTGCTGTGCTTGGCCTCTCCGCCGAGAGGGATCATTTTCAGAACTAGAACTGGGTGGAAGATGACAGCTGTGGATGGAACCATGCACAGCAAGACCCGACTCATCACCAGAGACTCCAGGAGCGACCTTGTGTTTTACTGTCTCCCGGAATGTGGTCCAAGTCCTGATATGCGGTCAAAGATAGATGGACCATCCCTGGAGACTGGGAACTAGGTGCCCATTTGTTCCCGAATAAAGAGAAGGGGCCAGGAGAACAGGAATCAGTCATTAGGAAGTTCCAGGTATACGTGCAAGCTAAGAGCTCACATGAAGATACGAAGAGCACAAGCTAAGGGCAGACAAATCTTGTTTCCAGTTTATGTGTGATAAGGGTAATCTATTAACTTTGTAGGAGGGAATTTTCTCTGCAGAAATGTTCCTCATAATGAACAGAATCCATTGAAATCAATACGAGGAACCATGCTTTATGTAAGAGATGTTGTGGGTAATGAATTTTAATCAAGTACGTTAAGTGACGAGGGGATCTGGCTGTTTGAAGGAATTCCATGTTGAATCCTCATTTAATGTGATTAATTACCACCTGATTTGTCACCTGTGTAAAGCATTCTGTTGCCTAAAAGTCCGGACCCTATTATGCTCTTGTTCCCTAAGACGTTCACGACTCCAGAAGGCAGCAGCTCGCTCTCCTTTTTCACAGAATTTGCATCTCAGCTTAAAATAACATAAATCACTACTCTACATACAGCCACATACACATCATCTTCAGGGTTTCACTTGTTTACCAACCTCCAGTTGCTGGACCCTCAGTGTCTCTTAAATGCCTGCAGGGCAGCCTCCTCTGCTAGGAAAAGTGTCAGCAATGCCAACTGGGGAGCTGCCACTGGCATTGTTATTGGTGTACAGCATCTCCTGATGAAAATCTTTGGGGCCCATTAAAATACTACTCCATAGCCCCTGCTGACAGATGCTATTAAACACATCAATCTGGAAGGACAGACTCTGGTGACGCAAGCTGAGTTGGGTGAATTGCAGAAGCTGGAGAAAAATTGGCTCTGCTGGTAGCTCAGCTTGAAGAATGATTTTGCTTTGGGTCTACTTATTTAGAATAAATTTATAAGTGTTGCTGCTTAGAAAAGAATTATTCAAAAAGTAAAGGTGCCCAACCTATACCTCATGAACCACATCTTCCATGTACTCCTAGGTTCCCTCTGGCCATGTTGGGATTAGACAGGGATCCTCTAAAGGTACACATGCTGAATTTGAGGTAGAGGCAGCTCTACCTCATGGCTTTATTTCAAAAGTAATTCCCAGGTCTAAATAACCGGCCTGGCGTTCCCTCCTGTGTTCCAGTCCTCTGACTCCAATTGCCTTTTGGGTTTTGCCCTCAAAGTCAGTAAGTCTACCAACTGTTTTTTCTTTCCCCATCCAACCAGTTCCTCTGGGTTTATTTCTGTCATCAGTCTTCCCCTTATCCAAGTTCTTTTTATTTTTACAATAAAACTTGCATATATTTAAGGTGTACAACATGATGATTTGATAGACATATACACAATGACATGATTAGTACAGTTAAGCTAATTAACAGGTCATCTCCTCACATAGCTACCATATTTTGTGTGTGATGAGAACACCTGAAATCTACTCAGATTTTAGCAAATCTCTCTTAGCGAATTTCCAAGATTCAATACAGTATTACTAACTATAGTCATCATGCTGTACATGAGCTGTCTAGACTTATTCGTCCTATAGAATGGATCCTATAGAACTTTGTACCCGTTGATCAATATCTCCCCATTTCCCCCACCTCCCCACCCCAGTAACCACCATTCTACTCTCTACTTCTACTTTTTTAGATTCCACATATAAGTGAGATCATGTAATTTTTTTCTTTTTATGTCTGGCTTTTTTCACTTAGCATAATGTCCTCGAGGTTCATCCAGGTTGCTGTAAACAGCAACATTTTCTTTATCCATTCATCCAAAGCCACACAAAGCAAATCTGGTGTTTGGGCCTGGGTATGTCTTTCCAGTAATCCTTCGGGTCCTTTTGTAAGGAGGATCTTATTCCTGTAGATATGGAGGCTACTAAGGGAAGTACTTTGTTTGCATTGTGGTGAAACATTAAGCTACACGTTAACACATACAGACACACACACACAGACCCCTGCACCACTACCACACCCTTCTAAATGATCCATCAGAAAGGAAGAATTTTTTCTGCCTAGCCAAACATACAAACTCCTCACATATCTAACCAAAAGAAAATGGGTGGGCCGTTCCTTAGTCCATAGGACAGATGCCCTCATGTCCTTCGGCAGGGGCTATCTGCCCGCCGGACTATGGGGACACCTCTCTCTAGCTCAGAGGCTGCTTTTAGCAAACAGATTCACATCTCACCCTAAAAGCACTTATCAATTGTTAGTCAGGTCTCTGAAGGCTGGAGCAGAAGCACTTCGCCTTGGTAAGATTATGGGGCTGTAACTGCATTCACAAGTCTTCATCCAGAAAATTTACTTTTTATTAAGTCCTTCTCAAATAGTATATAGAAAAGCCAAACTTATTCTTCACAGGATCAGGAATATCATTTCTATTTGCTGTGTAATTAAATCCAGAGCATTTCAGCTTTAGCTTCTCTCTCTGAAATCTACCCTTTCATTCACAACCTAAGCAAGCAACAGCAGAATAAAAAAGATACAAGCAAACTTTCTCAACAGTAGAGAGAAAAATAATTATCCTTTCTATGTTATGACTGTATACACAACCTAGAAAGGAATACGCCAGGTATTAATTTTGATTTCTGGTTTCACCAGAATAAAGCCACAATCAGTCTAGCTAAATGCTACTGAGCAAAGTGAGGAAAGCAAAATTCTCTTTAAAAAAGTGGTAAAATTAGCAAGTCTGAATCTTCCAGCC
The DNA here is from genome assembly GCF_964341445.2 of Mesoplodon mirus. Classification (NCBI taxonomy): domain Eukaryota; kingdom Metazoa; phylum Chordata; class Mammalia; order Artiodactyla; family Ziphiidae; genus Mesoplodon; species Mesoplodon mirus. Next base: position 47,426,325 of record NC_138977.1, read on the forward strand.
TCACAAATGAGCCCCGATTCCATCATTCCAGCTGAACACAGGTTGTTTCTTCTTCGATAATATTTTATCACCAAATTCAACAGGTCCCAATCTAAACTGAGCAACTCCAAAATAATTCTCTTAAATACTCCCTTGATGCTTCCAATGGCACTAGTTACGTTTAATGTATTAAAAGAAAGTTTGACATAGATACAGTGGGTACAGAGTAGTGGTTACCAGAGGCAAAGGGATGGGGGTGGAGGGCTGGGTGAAATGGGTAAAGGGGAACAACTGTGTGGAGAGAGACAGAAACTAAGTTTTTGGTGGTGACCATGTTGTGTGGTATACAGAAATAGCAATATGATGTTGTACACATGAAACTTATATAATGATATAAATCTATGTGACCTCAATAAAAAATTGTCTTTTCCAAAAAAAAAGTTTGATTTTTAACATCCTATCAAACTCATTCCTTGTTTATCCTTCAATTAAAAAAATTATCTGGAGTCCACTATGTATTTGATACCATGCTAAGTGTTGGGGAGAAAAGAATGAACAAGGTCATTGACTTCACGGAACTTATTATTCAGTGGAGTAAGCCAATGAGTGATGGTACAGGGCAATGTCCAAGCATGTCAGAGAGGGCCTAAGGCACATGTGGTCCAGGGTGTTAGAACACTTCTGAGCGAAGTGATCTCTCAGATTGGATGTGAGGGGTGAGTATAAGTTAGTCCATGAAGAACAGGGAGGAAGGTGGAAAGGATGGGAAACATTTTATTATTTTTATTTTTTTTATATTTATTTTTTTTTGCGGTACGTGGACCTCTCACTGTTGCGGCCTCTCCCGTTGCGGAGCACAGGCTCCGGACGCGCAGGCTCAGCGGCCATGACTCATGGGCCCAGCTGCTCCGCGGCATGTGGGATCTTCCCGGACCGGGGCACAAACCCGTGTCCCCTGCATCGGCAGGCGGACTCTCAACCACTGCGCCACCAGGGAAGCCCGGGAAAAGGGAAAGAGCATCATCTACAAAATCCCAGAATGAGAGAGTATGAAGCCTTATGTCTGGAACCTAGAATGCAAAATGATCCGGAACCAGATTATGTTGGGCCTCAGAAGGCACGTAGTAGTTCTGGACTTTATCCCAGTGATTTTGAACAGAAGGGTGATGGGATCAGCTCTGGGCTCTTGGTAGATCACCCAGGTGAGGGTACAGCATTGATTGGAGACTGGCAAGTGTGGAGCCAGGGAAAGCAGCCAGAGGCTGTTTCAGAGAAGAGGAGTCACTGTCCTGGACTCGGGTAGTGGCCACGGAGACGAAGAGAAAGGAGGGACTTGGGATGTGTCTTGGACTGGGCTCCTGTAATGTCACTCTCAGTACCATCATGTGGCCTGCACAGAGTCAGTGCTTGAGGATCTGCAGAGCATACAGAGAAATCTGGGGCCAGATGGCTCTGTTCAAACCCTGACTCTGTTCCTCATTAGCTTTGTGACCATGGGTAAGTTATTTAACTTCTTGGGGCCTCAAATGTAAAATACGGATAATAATAGGGTATATTCCATAGTCAATAAACATTAAATGCATAGTTAATACATGTACCCATTTAGAATGGTGCCAGGAACATATGAAGCACTCAACAAATATTAATTATTATTATTATTAATGTGTTTGGTATTGTCATTTCCTTTATTCACAATCTCATCAAACTTTACCCAGTCTACTCCAAAATGGCATCTAAAATAGCCTTCCCACCTTATTCTTCCCTTACCTAATTCTACTCTGTACATGACTTCTAGATTAATCTTCAAGACATCTTTCACCATGTCATTCCCTTTTCCAGATTTTATAAGCCTCCCAGATAAGTCCAAAATCCTTAATCTAATGATTAAAACTCTTTCTTATCCTGGTCTTATTTATTCTTTTCTAAGCTTATTTCCCATTATAGTGATACTCCAGGGTATGCCATTTTGGCTTACGAGAATCTAAATTTGCAAGGGATTTCATGTAATATCTGCTCTGGCTTATGATGATGCATTCATTTATGTTTATGAGAACTGCTTTGGATGATGTGCACCTCCCAAGAAGCTGAGAGCCAGGAAACAAGAGCCCCTATGAGGTCATCTTTCCAGCAGTGAAATATTTCCAGTATTTTTGGTTTGCAAGTCTATAGCAGTGACAATCTTATGCACCATTTGCATTGCTTTTATTGATTTATTTTGTCTTTTGTGGGCTAAAAAAGACAGTAAAGGTTTAAGGGTATGGTATAGAATAGTTATAAATGAACTGGATAAAGGCATTCAGCCTTATCACAGGGTAATTAATGAAGGGAAATTGCCTTGGAAGGCCATGCCATGACAACAAATGTCATCTACTGAAGTGAGAGTGTTCATCTTAAAGGGATTTGGTGTTGTTTTAATATAAGTGGCTTAATTTCAGGGCTCAGGAAGTATCAACATCTCTTGAAATTAACAGTAATTATGTTTTAGACTTTATAGGAATTTGCCTTATGGAGGTTTTCTGGAAGAAATTACCCTGGAAAGATAGAGGAAGACTGTTTTCTTCAAAAGTCACACTCTGCTTAATGTTGGGCATTGACTTCTTCTCCTCCACACACATTACCAATTCCTGCTTCCTGGCCCTGCTGATATCTCCCCTCTGCCTCAGGTCCTCCCCATCTTTCTTCTACCATTTTACCAAAGCCTGATTATTGCTAGGTCCTCTGTCCTCTGTGAAGTCTCTTGTAACAATTACAACTCACATTGATGTTTCTCTTCTCTAAACTTCTATTGTTTGTTCTTTACACCTTTATTTATATCTTTTTTGAGTATATAATGTATAATTAATGTACAATAAACAGTTTATATTTAGAGTGTACAAAACTGAGATTTGACATACATATACTCCTCTGAAACCATCACTACAAATTAAGATAATGAACATATCCATCACCCCCAAAAGTTTCCTTTGTACCCTTCTGTAAGCCCACTCTTCTTCATACCCTGCCTTGTCCTCAGTCCACTAAAAATATAAAATTGCCATACAGTTCATTTTTGTATCTGTTATAAAGTCAAAATCCATTGTTGATATTCTTGCCTTAAACACTCAATTATCTTGTAAGGACATGTAAAAAAAATAAGGGGAAAAGTATGTTATATTTGTCCCCATATATATTCCACTTCCTGTCTCCTGGTGTATCAGCTACACATCGTGGCATAACAAACTACCCCCAAACCGAGTAACTTAAAACAACATGTATTATTTCACAGTTTCTGGGGGTCAGAAATTAGGGTGCAGCTTAGTCAGGTGCTCTGTGTCACCTCACAAAGCTACAAACAAAGTGTCCAGAGCTTCAGTCAAAACAAGGCTCAAGTGGGGAATGCTCTGCTTCTACATTCATGCATTTGCTGGTTGGCATGATTCTGGTGAGCTTTTGGACTGAAGACCTCAATGTCTTCACGGCTGTTGGCCAGAGGCCAGCCTCAGTTCTTTACCACATGGGCCTCTCTATAGTGTAGCACACAGCATGGTAGACTACACAATCTGAGGGAGCAACAAGAAACAGAGGAAGAGTGTGAGCAAGAGGGAAGTCACAGTCTTTTACAGTCTCCTTGGAAGTGATGTCCTAGCACCCCTGTTGCATTGCATTTGTTAGAAGCAAGTCTCTAGGTCCATCTCATACACAGGGAAGGGAGATTATACCAGAAAGTGGGGATCATTGGGAACTACTATAGAAGCTTCCTATTACATTTGGGGAGGGTATATATTATACAGGGCACAACATACTGCTATAATTTTTGTTTCAAAAAGACAATTCCTGGAGCTCTTCACTCCTTTGTTTAGATCCAGTTTCCATCTTGCATTATTTTCCTTCTGCCTGAAGGAGTTCCTTTAACATTTCTTGCATTGCTTGTCTCTTGACAGCACATTCTTTAAGCTTTTGTGTCTGAAGAAATCTTTACTTTGGCTTTGTTTTTGAAAGTTATTTTTGCTGGGTACAGAATTCTAGATTGATCATTTTTTTCTTTCAGTGCTTTAAAGCTGTTGCTTCACTTTCTTCTCATTTGTGTTGTTTCCAATGATAAGTCTGCTGTAATTTTTATCTTTGTTTTTTTTATTAATTGTGTCTTTTTTTCTGGCTGCTTTAAATTCATTCTCCTTTTCATTAATCTTAAACATTTCATTACGATGTGGCTTGATACAGTTTTCTTCATTTTTCTTTTGTGTGTGGTTTGTTAAACCTCTTGGATTTCTAAGTGTATAGTTTTAATCAAATTTGGCAAAATTTCAGCCATTAGGTTTTCAAGTATTTTTTCTGTACTCCTCATTTCCTTCAAGGACATGTATATTAGGCCACCTGAACTTGTCCCACAACTCATTACTGCTTTGTTCATTTATTTTTAAAGTCTTTTTTTCTCACTCTGTCATTTTGGAGAATTTCTATTTCTTTGTCTTCAAATTTACTAATTTTTCTTAGGCTGTGTCTAGGTTCTGTTAGTCCCATTCAGTGTATTTTTCATACTGGACATTGCAATCTTTTTTTTTTTCTTTTTTTTTTTTGCGTTATGCAGGCTTCTCACTGTTGTGGCTTCTCCTGCTGCAGAGCACAGGCTCCGGACGTGCAGGCTCAGCGGCCATGGCTCACAGGCCCAGCCACTCCGTGGCACTCGGGATCCTCCCGGACCGGGGCACGAACCCGCATCCCCTGAATCAGCAGGCGGACTCTCAACCACTGCGCCACGAGGGAAGCCCTGCAATCTTTTGCTATAGGTTTGATTTAGCTCTTTTAAAAAATCTTGCACATCTCTCCTTAAAATGCTCATTTTTCCTCTATGTTGAACATACCGAGTATATTTATTATAATTATTTTAATGTTATTTTCCATTAATTCTATCACCTGTATCATTTCTAGGTCTGGATCTATTGATCACATTTTCTCCTCATTATGAGTAGTATTTTATTGCTTCTGTATATGCCTGATAAGTTTTGATTAGATGACAGACACTGTGTCTTTTTTTGGGGCTGGCCAAGAAGTTCCTTTGTTTTTTTAAGTAAAAATAAAAGACACATTTTTCATTTTCACCAAGAACTTTATTGAACAATGTATTCACCCTTTTGTTCCATTACCTTCTGCCATTTTTCAGGCAACTTCATAATTCCACCTTCCCAAAACTTTTTATCTTTTTGAGCAGAGAACTGCTCCAGGTGCCTTTTACAGTCTTCCATGGAATTGAAATTTTTTCCATTAAGAGATTTTTGTAAAGACTGAAATAAATGGAAATCCTAAGGTGCAATGTCTGGTGAATACAGTGGATGACTCAGAACTTCCCAGCCAGACTATAACAGTTTTTGCTTGGTCATCAAGGAAACATGCGGTCTTGAGTTATTCTGATGGAAGATTATGCATTTTTTTGACTAATTCCAGGCGCTTTTCATCGAGTGCTGCTTTCAGTTGGTCTAACTGGGAACAGTACTTACTGGAATTAATCGTTTGGTTTTCTGGAAGGAGCTCATAATAGAGGACTCCCTTCCAATCCCACCACATACACAACATCACCTTCTTTGGATGAAGACCGGCCTTTGGTGTGGTTGGTGTTGGTTCATTTCACTTGCCCCACGATCTCTTCCATTTCACATTACTGTACAGTATCCACTTTTCATCACCTGTCACAATTTGTTTTAAAAAAGGAATGTTTTTGTTACGCTTAAGTAGAGAATTTCATGCGAAATATGGTCAAGAAGGTATTTTTTCCCTGCTTAATTTATGTGGAACCCAAACATCAAAGCGATTAACATAACCAAGCTGGTGCAAATGATTTTCAATGCTTGATTTGGATATTTTGAATATGTCGGCTATCTCCTGCGTGGTATAACGTTGACTGTTCTCAATTAATGTCTCGATTTGATTGCTATCAACTTCAACTGGTCTACCCGACCGTGGAGCATCGTCCAGCGAGAAATCTCCAGCATGAAACTTTGCAAACCACTTTTGACATGTTCAATCAGTCACAGCACCTTCTCCATACATTGCAGAAATCTTTTTTTGCATTTCAGTTGCGTTTTACCTTTCTTGAAATAATAAAGCATAATATGCTGAAAATGTTGTTTTTCTTCCATCTTCAATATTAAAATGGCTACACAAAAATTCACCAATTTTGATAAGTTTTTTAAAAAAAATCAACGCTGATATGACAGCTGTCACAATACAATCTAACAAGATTGTTTAGATGAAGTTAAAGACAACTAAGCGCTACTACAGCCAGCATAAGGAAAAAACGAATGAACTTTTTGGCCAGGCCAAAAAATCTGGTCTCTGTTCCTTCATCATGTTCAGAAGTAGAAATCTGTTTCATATCCTTTAGTAACCTATAACACAGGTTACCCTCCCAGCCCCAATTTTCATATATCCCTTGTGCTCATAAAAAACGTGCTCCTGGAGGGCAGAATCCATATCACCTGACTTCTTTTGCACCATGAACAGTGCTGTGCACGTGTTGAAAATATATATTTCTCTTTACATAGTCTCTTGGAAGGATGGCTGTGAAGTATCTTCTCTTTGATTTTATAATAGTGCATCCTTGTGGTCCTTCTCTTATTTCTGTCTTCTCCATATTTAGTCCTCTTTCCACTCTGTAAATACAGGAGCTCTCCTTCACAATGTCACCCCATCTGATGGCTTCAGCTATTATCTTCGTCAAATACTTAGTGGCAACTTTACAACACCAGAAGGTTTTAAACTGGAATTTATGTGCCAAATATTTTAAAGGTGAACAGAGGTGAAAAACTGCCATCTGGCAAAATTAGTCTGATTATTCTAATTACTATGCTTGGTTGACCCCCATTATTTAGGCCAACTCCCCACCTTCTGATCCTAAGCTCACACTCTCTACTGTGATTTTCAGTGTCTGCCCAACTCAGCTGGTAGTAACCTGTGACTTTCCAAGACTTTCCCTGGATGGCCCTAAGTCCCTGTCTCTTGCATCACAGACAGAGCCTGAGGTCCATTTGCTGTTTCTAGTACTGTTCCTGCATAGCTAAGTCTCATCTCTGGCTAGATCTGTATTGTGCTGAGGCCACCATTATTCCCGAGGCACTCACTAATCCCTATTTATGCTGCAGTTGCAAAATTCTTCCTCCTTCCAGCAGGAAAAACTGGTTTTGTAGATGAAGATATCAATGAAATTACTACCTTATAGGTGAAAGTCACTCCCTTAAGGACCTATTGCAGTGACTTCCAGACCTTACATGCTTGTATTAAAAACCCTACCAGTGGATGTGCTACACATTTCCACGTGGATACTCTGCTCTCACTCAAGTCTAGTATATCCACCCCTCCCTGCTAATCTGATCCTTCCACTGTGGTTTCCATTGTCATTAATGGTGCCTCCAACCTGCTAAGCTCAGGAGTCATCTTTGACATCTTGGTCTCTTAATATTTTTACTTGACCTGTTTTCTAGTTCCAACAGTTTTACACTTATGATGTCTCCTGTATGTTCGTTTCTCTTATTCATTTGTTTTCTATACATCCCCATTTTCACTCATCCCTGACTCCCCCGCCTCTAGCATCACCAATCCATCCAAAACAGCATTTCTAGGTAAATCCCCTTCAAGGACAGCTTGCTTATGTGAATTTCCTTTTCAACTTTCAACAGCTCTTCACTGTCTACAAAGTAAAGCCCAAACTACTCCTCCAGCACTGAAGGCCCTTTCCTCAGTGATTTTGGCTTATATTACCTTTGTAATCTTGGCCATTGTGCCTTCCCCCACCCAATGCTGTCAACTCCAGTTTAATTGGACTTGTAGCTTCTCTTGGAATTCTCTCAGGCCCATTGATGCCTGTTGAAACCCATGAATGTGAACTTCAAGGTTCAGTACACATGCCAACTCCTTCATGTCATTTTCTCAAAGTTTCTATCCAGAAGTAATAGCAATGTGCTTATGCTCAGAATAGTGCCTGGCACACAGTGGGCACACAAGAAGTATTTATTTGATTAGTGAACCACTCTTTCTCTTTTATACTTTCATAACATTTTGTACTTGTTCAATAGCACTTTTATCATGCTGCCTTGATGCACTGACTAGTTCATTCATTCAAAAAGAAATGACTGAGCACCTGGGATGTGCAAGGTTCCACGCTACAGAGCTAACTGAATAATGGCTGTCTCTTTCACAGCAGTGTGAACTTGCCCACTGTACACACGAGCATCTCTCTCAAGGTGGTGTGAGTGTGTCCACTGTACACACGGCTGTCTCTCCCACACTGACATCCCCAAAGGAACAGACCACATCCTACTCCTCTTGGCTTCATGCATGCACCCTAGCGCTGGGCCTTGTATGACACACAGTAAATGCTGAATTGAAAAGAAATGCATTTTCTTCTGAATTAATAAAAAAAACACAGCTCATACAAGAGTCGGGATGCTGACATTCTGTTTATGTCTTAAATAATTGAAAGGAGGACAAAGATGATTTAATATCCCAGGAGGAAGTAGGTGCTGACTTGCTTCTTTGTATTTGACTTTATTCCTTTCAAAACAGAACAGTCTGTCCTTATTGATCAGTCATAAGAGAAAACCACAAACAACACAAAATCTGTCAAGTTCAGTTTCTTCAAAAGGTGATCAAGCTAATTGAATGGCAAACTTTAAGACTTTACCATCTCCTGACCTTGATGTAACCTGGTTAGATAACACCTCAAATATTTTAATTTTTAATATACAAAATGAATATTCTTGTAGCTATTATTTCAAATTTAAAAATAGTCTTTACAAATAACTTTAGTGCATGATATTCTTATGTACTATTTAAGATAAGGTTTGATTTACACACCTTTCCTTAATATAATTACTGTTTTTAGATAGGACTACTAGAACATTCATTGTCTTTCAATGATAACTATCAGTATTTATAGTGGATGTGAAAGTGTTATGAAAATGCTATGTCTCTTCTCTTCTAAGAATGAATGCCCCCACCTAACAAAGGAGGGGTCCCTGCAGTCTCACCCCAACACCGTGGTCCTATTTTCCAATCACAGCTGACCCAATGGGGTTGCAACTTGACTCAAGTTAGACCAAGCAGATTCCATCCTCCAGGAAATTGTATTTGAGACGGACACATTAGGTAGTCTGCCAGAACTACTGTTTAAATTGGGAGGGCATCTTCCCATGTGCATAAAGAAGAAGGGGAAGCCAATCTGCAGATGAAAAATAATGTAGCAAACATGAAAGAGAAGCACAAATGACACTGAGCATTTAGTATGCGTCAGGTACTCTCTTATTTAATTCTTACAGAAAACTAAACTCAAGTGTTTGCAGTTGAGGAAACTGAGGCAAAGAGGGATGAATGGAAGTGGCAGACCTGGGAATCGAAGAGTCTGACTTCAGAGCACAGCTGGTTAGCGTGACATTCTCCTGCCTTGGAGCAGCAGAGTAAGATGAATGACCTCGAGACTCCGGAGAGCAGAGCCAGCTGGCTTCCTTATCGAGAGGTTTACTGGTCTGGCCTGCGACTTGTCTGAATTGTCTGCCTTTGGCTATAAGGAAGACCAATTTCTTTCATTAAGTTCTCCCCCTTTGCTTGAACGATTTCAGAGGTTTCAGTTACCTACAATCCCAAAGTCACATACTAGAGCTCTGCCCCCTTCATTTACACTCATTGTCAGACCCAGCGTTGTCACTGTCATTGAAGTTCACGTGCACATGCTCACATTCCCATTTCCAGCAACTTCCTCTGCTGTTTGTGTTCCTTTTCCACACACAGGCACACATGCGCAGCATGTCTCTGCACCTGCTTCTATGTTGTACATACAAATCAGTTATTTGCTTGTGGAAATGTAGGGAGGATAATGCAAAGGGTGAGGAAGATATCTGGCACTTTGTTTAATTGATGGGCCTGGTGAAATTATGAGGGAATATTTTATTGTGAGTCGCTGTTCGTAATATCTGCAATTAATGCTTTTAGGTAATTAAGCAGTTTGAACATTAGGGAGAGAAGGGTAATTAAATCTGTGTTTGTCTTTCATAGTGCAAAGGAAACCTTTCAAAACAACTGGGAAAGGTAAAACCTAGCCAAATCCATTTTTTACCAGGAAAGTTTCTGGCAAACTTTTGCTGGCATCTAAACATATGTAATCTTCAAATGGGTTGTGTATTGCAGGTCCCATGCATTGTAAAAATGCCAACTTTCAGCATTATTGTTATTAAGGGAAGAATTCAGGTATGTAATTTCAGTCTAGTCCTTGCGGTTCTTGGCTTTTTACTGAATAAAATGAGGCAATTTTATGTCATTTGGGCTCTGCATTCAGACAGATCAGGGTTAAATCATTGGGTTAAATCAGATCAGGCTTAAATCAGATCAGGGTTCTGTCACTGCTTACCACCTATGAGCTATGCAACCTGGGGCGAGTCACTTTTGAACTTGGGCAAGTTACTTTTGACCTTGGGCAAGTTAATTTGCTACTTTCTGTCCTCTGAACCTCAGTTTCTTCATCTGTAAAATGGGATAAGAGTTGTGTCTCCTTCACAGGATTGCGGTGAGGATGAAAGGGACAATCCATTGTTGGGAAAGCAGCCTGCCAAGGGCCCAAACACCTGTGCATTTCTTTGCTGAGTGTGCCGAACTACAAGCCATCATGGCCGTCTGACACTGAGCCATTTCTGTAGCTAGTCACCTGGCCAATTAAGTAGGTCAAAGTGACACAGAGTGACTACCATCTGACTACTGGCTCCTTGGCTCGTTCACTACTTGCTATAAAAGGTGAGCCCTAGGTCCTGGATTCCTCAGCTGCAGCACAATTGCCTGCATTGGCGCCATCTGGGCCCACTGTGCCACGTGGGATTTAGTGGCAGAGGAACGGGCCCAGCCATGAGATGCTCCTGCTATTTGCTGTGCCGTAAATAAAAACTGTCTTGCTCTTATTCACTGAGTCTCATTGTCGACTCTCAGCCACTTGGAGTTTTGGCGAGCCAGTCTTCTTGCTTGCTGACTCATGTCCTTTGGATCTTTTTTGGAGGCTTGTTACCCCTTGCCATCCTCTCTGACAGAAGTTGGCAAGCTTTCTGTAAGGACCAGATAGTAAATATTTTAGGCTTAGGGGCCACAGATCATCTCTATTGTGTATTTTCCTTTGTGTACTTCTGTCTTTAACAAACTTTTAAAAATGTAAAAAACTGTTTGTAATTCACAGGTTAAACAAAAATAGGCTGAGGGCAGGATATAATTCCACTCTCACGAGGCTGGTCTTCTTCCCTGATATCCACACAAAGCACTTAACACAGCATGTTCTAGATTAGTGAAAAGTCAAGAAATGTTAGCTATTCTTACACTAATACTTTCTATTTGCTAATCTCTAAACCTGAGGCAATCCTGTTAGTACTCAAAATAAGGTTCCCAGATAGTAGAGAAATTTGTTACGCATACAATGAACAATTACTAGTTCTTTCCATTCTTACAAGTGAGTTCTGCTTCTCTGGTAACAGGACAATTCTTTATATCAGGCTTCCCAATGTGGTACCAAGAACAGGTTACAGGTGTATATGTAGACACTGAGCCCCTTAAACTTCAGAGCATCTGGGCAACTGGTCCTGGGCACTCTCCTCTGTTTACCCTAATGTGCTGTGCAAATGTTATCATTTTCTATATGTTCCAAGGCCTGCCAAAGGTTGTTAAGCCCTGCTACAAGTCATTAAGTTATTGTTTCACAAAGTACGGCTTTGGTGTATAATATAAGGAGGTTTTACATTTTGCGAGCACTCTTTCAACCAGAGTGTAAGAGGCATGGCACTCGGAGAGGCTCACAGATCCTTTTACCAATTCCAGGTGACTGCAGAATGGTCTCTCCAACTGGCAAGGTGATAAAAATAAGTCACACTAACTGGTTAACTCTTAATGGTCCAGACAGCCTCTGAGGAGAAAGATGAACAAAAACCAGCCAGGAAGACATCAGTGACATCAAGAAAAAAGACAACGAGATAGGTCTTGAAGGCTTGCTGGACTGAAAGGTGAACGGTTACGGGGAAAGGGTAACCAAAGGGAACTAATAGTTCACCGTTTCCACAAATTTCCAGGCACTAGTTCTGGTTAAAAAGGCAAACTCTCTAGACAACAAACCTAAGGAAAAATGAAGACAGGAAAAGTAGTGGAAGAAAGAAGGAACAGGAGGGGAGGAGGGAAGGAAGCTGAAGGTAAGGGGCTATGGGCTGCGAGGCTGCACAGGGGACTGGAGACATTCACAGGGTGACATAGATCAGGGGCAGGCATGGCACCCAGCAGAGCCAGGCTTCAGGACAGGGTGATAAATTCCTACTGGTGTCTAATGGCTGGACCACACCAGCATCCCATGGCATCACTGCGTCACGGAAGTTCTGTAACAGTGACCTTGAGTAACCCAGAGATGCAAGGATAATGCACAGTCCGCTTTGCTTTCTGAGTCAGGAAAGCATACATTTCAGGAAGGTTTCCCTCAACAAATAGTCATGAGTCAAGACTTCAAAAACTCCCTCCGTAAAAAGATAGAGATATTAGTTTTCTGTAAAACCTCATCCCCAGACCATATTTGGGAAGGAAAACCACACTCTACTACGAATCTCATAGTGTGTGAGGGGTGGGGTGCAGGTCAGCGTTTTTTTTTTTTTTTTTTTTTCCCTATGATACGCGGGCCTCTCACTGTTGCGGCCTCTCCCGTTGCGGAGCACAGGCTCCGGACGCGCAGGCTCAGCGGCCATGGCTCACGGGCCCAGCCGCTCCGCGGCATGTGGGATCTTCCCGGACCGGGGCACGAACCCGTGTCCCCTGCATCGGCAGGCGGACTCTCAACCACTGCGCCACCAGGGAAGCCCCAGGTCAGAGTTCTTAATGAGCCTTTCCTGGTCCTGAACGTAGTCAGTTCCTCTAGTTTTCCCTCTGACTTGAGTGTAAGATTCTGAGTTATCCTTGCACATACATGACAGTATCTGATGCCTGGAACAATTTTGTGTGTGTGTGTGATGTTGAGGGTGAGAGGGTGGTGAAAATCTGATTTTTTTCTGTTACAGTGTTAATGGAAAAGTAGGGGAAGGTTCATAAGGCTAACAAGCATGTTTTACAGGGTCAGAGACCAGAATCCGCTGAATAGTGAGCTGATGGACCCGGGGTGATAACGACTGCCTGCATGAAAAGAGTTAGAATGAAAACTCCATGTGTCTTCGAATAATGGCAACTTAGTTCAGGCATATCATTGGGGAAACTGCTTTAGAATTTTTTTTCTCTTAAAGCTTGACTGAACTTCTCAGAAAATGTCCCTGAAGGAAGTGTTTCTGAAAGTTGTCCCGGAAATGGAAGGCCATTGTCTCTGGAGTAGGTCCACATTCACCAACAGTGGCCATGTTTCTAGCCTTATTCTGAGGCATCAGCAACTTTATTTGAAAAATACACTCATGCACTAAGGGTGACCAGCGGTGATCTTTGGATGGCTGGAAGAGGAAGCTGTTATTTTTTTTTTAAGTTTGCTTGCTGGAAGTTTCTAATTTTCTACAGTACATATATATCACAACTGTAATAATGCAAAGCTCGTAAAAAAAAAAAAAAAAGAACTATATCCAAGCCATTGTGGGAGGGTCCATTACATAGAGGTTGGTGTACAAGTTGCTTGCTTTCTCTGATCATATTAATCTAATTAATACAATGAATGGAGTCAAAGGTAATGCGATACCAGTGCGTTACCAACTTCTCTGGTATGTAGGTGGCTGTAAAACGTCTGGGAAATGTCAAAACCTAGTAAGGAATATCCCTTCCCTTATTCCCAGACACACTACTGTCTTTCAACTATCCCAAAGTTCATAAAGTGGATCAAGGAAACAGAGATCACTAAACTACTGCTGGTTGGAGCTTTATGTCCCATGTTTTTTGTTTTATTTTGTTTTGTTTTCCAGAAACAAAACCAAAATCACAACCTAACATGACTGGGAAATCCAAAACGCTCATTAACTATGCTGTCTGGTTATGTCTAAGAAGAGCTCATTTATCGCTAAAGCTAGGCAAAAGATGGTTTTTAAAACAATGATATATCAGAATTTAACGCATCTAATAGGGGCTGCAATCTTTCAAAAATTGGATGCCATGATTTACCTGTCTTAGTGCTCAGAGACTGCACTGACATTTAAAGCCTGGGGTGGCGGGGAGGGAGGAGAAATGTGCAAACTGTCTCTTGAGGAACATGCAATGGTAGCTTCAGCTTTCAGAGCGGGGCAGGGCTGGGCACAGTCTGACTGGCACAGTAGAGTGGGGTGGCAGGGCAGCGGCAGTGTCCAATGTTGCCCCTGAAAGTCGTCCCCTCAAATTGTAAGTGGTCACAATAATGTTTGTCTCCACATTCACCTTTCTCTACTGTGGTTGCGACCACTTCCGCATTCTATGCTAATAAACCAGAATGAGGAATGCAAATATTCTGGCAGGCAGGTATGGCCAATAAAAGACCTACATGTCTCCATGTCTCCTGACCTTGAATGGGCAGAGCCAGATTGAAAGAACTCCTCTGGAAACCAGTGCATCACGTGTGACGGTCTTCTGTGGTCCCCTATCCTAGGGGCAGCTACTGCAGAGAGCTTATTTATGGTCAACTTAGGAAAAGTTAAAGCAGGAGTCAGATGCTTTTCCTGTGATCTCTTTCAAGCTTCAACTTAACTACATTTCTCTGTATGATGTTATCTCTTCTACAGGCTCCTAGAGCACCAAAGATGAACCATAAATCTGTATATGTGAGAGCTGCTAATTAAAGTATCTTTATTAAAGTTATCTTTTTGTAAGAATGTTGTTATTACTAAAATAAATGCCATTTAAAAATGCACACACACACAAAAGACTAAGGACATTTGTAAATACTGGTATCGAGTCACTTTTGACCCCATTCATTGTATTAATTAGATTAATCTGGTTAGGAGAGACAAGCAAATTGTACACCAAACTCTGTGTAATAAACCCTCCCACAATGACTTGCGTATAGTTTTTTCTCTTTTCTTATAGCTTTGCATTATTACAGTTGATGTATTTATATGCATACATGGTAGAAAATTAGAAAATTCAGACAAGAAAACTTAGAAAAAAATAACAACTTCCTCTTAAATAAATATGGAAGTCTAAAAATCTGGACAAGTCCTCTTGGTGTGATTCAACAATTTCCAGTAGCCCATCCCCCAGCGTCATATCTTTGCTATGTCAGGAGGGAGCCGTGGGTCCAAGTGTCCTGAAATCTGAGGGAGGTGGCCTGAGTTCCCTTGGTCAACACCTCAGGAACTTGTGTCAGGAAGGAAGAGACAGCCAGAGTCTACAAAGTATGGACAGTATAGGTTTTTTACACCTGAGAAATGTATATTTAACTTAATGGCCAGCTAGAGGCTTGTGCCACTGTAAGAGGGTTCAGGGGGAGAATCTGAGGTTACCCAGACCTTCAGGGCAGGATTTGGTCTTCAACTTGTACTCCCTTCCAAGACTCAGATGCAGATAAGGAGACCTGACTCTCCAGTGGTCCAGAAGAGATCATGTCCCCAGCTCTACCCTGGGATGATGATTTAACACTGGGGAAGTGCCCAGTGTTAAAGTTTTCAAGATGCTGAGATCTTTAGGGGGCAATAGAAGTATTTTATATGCTGAGGTCATTTATTCTTTTAAACTCTTTAAAATCTGTTCATAGTTATTGGAAAAAAAATGTTACTCTCTTCCACATATATTTTTCCAGCATCATCTAATTGGCAGGTTTTGCTAATTTTTCCCTTTCAAGTTTAAGCTGCATACAACGTGTACCACCCTGAAAAGACCCAGGTTTTACACTTTGCTGACTGAAAAACAAAAACAAAAATCAAAATTCAAACCAGCAAAATCATAAACAAGGCTTCTAAAAGCAATGGGGAAGTGGGAGAAAGAGGTAAGTTTAAATACTACTGCGTAATGGGGATTGTAGAAGGTACATTCGTATATTATTTTGTTTAATCTTCAGAATAACACTGTGGGGTATTATTGTCTCCTCATTTACAAATGAGAAAATGAGGCTCAGAGAAATAAAATTCACATAGCAGAAAAGGGTCAGAGCCGATGTTTTCAACTGCCAAATGCCTGAAACAAAACCCATGCCTTCCCCTCTGTACTGGACCAGCTTCCAGACGCCCTCAACCCTCCTATGCCCAAACTGTAAATTTCATTTCATCTCGCTGCCTGGAAACATCAAGATGACATCATTAAGGACTTCCCACTGGAAATAAAATAATCCAGAGAACACAGAGGGTCAGCGGTTAATAGGCTCAGATCGATCTGTTACTTTCCTAGGGTCTCTGCCCATCAGAATAAGAAATCATGGAGTACTACTTTGTGTATTTACCAGAAGAGTTTTCACAAGGATATGAAAGTAAAAGACAAGTCCCCTAAATGGAACTATTGATTCTAGAACCTATTTACAGCAGAATATCAGAACTCACACGATGCAACTAGAAAGCTGCGCTACAAACATGTTGAGAACATTCAGATTCAGCTGGGATGTTTACAAAGGCAGAGATTTCAGAAAGGTTTTAACTTAGATTTGTGTTTCTCTCTGAAGTTATCTTATTGTTATGAAACAGACACACACACAACTCGATACTAAACGGACTAAATGGAGCATTCTGAAAGAAACACACAGAGAGGTTTCAAAACCAAGTAAGCAAATGTGGTTGAAAGGAAGTGTTGTCACAGGCTTTAAAAATAATCTTTTTTACACTGTAAAAAACAAAACAAAACAAATCCAATGTTTAGGGCAAAAAAGCAGGGATCCCTAATGGTGGAATGAGGTCTTGCATAGGATGGGGAGGTTCCAGGGCCACGCAGCCCTGCCTCTAGCTCAACCTCCCTCCATCTCTGGAGATGCTCAGGGAGCTGGTGCAGACAGCGCTGCTCCTCCAGGCGTGATTCGGGATCTTCAGGGTTTTCACCCCATGTCCCACTCAGAGCCAGGGACACTCATGTTATCAGTACCCTGGCTCACCTGTGCACAGCCCCAGCCAGACCCCTACTGCCGGTCACCTCGAGGAGCTGTATGTGAATAAAGAAGCATCCCTGATATCAAATCCTGGTGCTCGTGGCTGTCTTCTGGTCCTGGTGGGGACTGGCACCATCCTGCTAATCGGCGCTGCAGAAAGAATGTGTCCCTATACCTTGGACGTCTCAGAAGCCTTCAGGACTTTCTCCTGGAAAGAGTAGACTAGACCAGGCTGGGAGAAGGTGGGATAAGGTCATTAAAAAGTTAAGCCAGGGCCTCATTAACCTCACTGGTGGAGAAAGGCCCCGGAAGGGACAATTCAGGAAAGCAGCACTCGGAACCTCAGAGCTCACCTTGCCCACCTGCTACATTGTCAGATGAGCAAGCCCAGCACAGAAACACGACCTCAAAGGTAGTAATTCTCAGCTGCACTGTTATTTCGTGCACCATTAAGAGAGATGAAATGCTGCCGATAAACTAAGATAGGCCGTCGGCCGTGAGATGCATCCCAGTTTCAGAGGTGGTAAATGTAAAGAAAAACAAGTGGGTGTCTTAGAATGGTTGAGATGTACTAACCCGCTTGCCCACAAATGCTCAGAGCTCAGTCCTTAGGGTTTTTTTTTTTTTTTTCCTCTGCTACATTCTGTAGCTGCATTCACGGACAAAAACCCCAAAGCTCAGAGCTTAAGTGACTTAGGCAAAGTAAGTGAGCTAATAAAGAGAGAGGCAGGACTCGAACTAGACCCGGAACTCCTTCAAGATGGCTCCCATGACTCTATGTGGCCTTTGCTCCAAGGTATTGATCTCTGGCTCTGGAAAACTAAACTGAATTCCTCGGCAGAACATTTGTCTCCTGATTAGGTTTTGCATATGATAATATAAAAATTAATAAACTGCTTCCGTGAACACACGCAGACAGGTTGAGAGCAACCAGAGTAGGCATTTGCCAGTGGGGAGGACATCGCCTCTGGATTTACAATGTGCTCAGGAAAATCTATGAAGTAGATAATCCGCAGGCCTGGCAATGAAAGAGCTACTTGTGGCAGTTAGAGTTGATGTTTTATTAGGTCTTACTGGAATACAGGAGAGGGGTGAGAACAATTTTATTTTCCATTGGCCTAGCCCTTCCCTTCACCCCAAAGCTCGTGCTAAGATTCCTCCACAACTCCTGTGCCCACGAGTAAATGACGATAGCTTACCCTGCTTGTCACTAAATGCTCCAGGGGCTGACGTATGAACTCCCCAGCCCCAGGTGACCCAGAACCCCCTCAGACTTGAGAAGAGGGACAAGGCCACACAAGAGGACAGCTCCCTCTGCAGTGTCATCTCTGGCCAGGCTGGCATCAAGGCACGAATTAGGCTTGGAAGAGAATGAGGTGGAATATCTCACCTGGCTGGCTCCCCAGAAACCCCGGATACCGTGTACCTCCTGTACACACACTGTCACTTCGAAGTTTAGCTTAGGGAGGCACGGCCTCTGATTCCTCGTATGGGGAAAAGCTTCCTTTAACTCAGAGTGTTCCATCATCTGGATTACAGGGGAACCTAGTCCCTGGGCTGGTGTGAACTGCCTTGATTTTGATTCTTATTTATTTATTTTTTTAACATCTTTATTGGATGGTGTGTTAGTTTCTCCTTACAATGGTGTGTTAGTTTACAATGGTGTGTTAGTTTCTGCTTTATAACAAAGTGAATCAGTTATACATATACATATGTTCCCATATCTCTTCCCTCTTGCGTCTCCCTCCCTCCCTCCCACAATTTTGATTCTTATTGATATTGGATCTTGAGTACTCCAATGACTTGGACAATAAAAAAGAGTGCATCCGGACTCACTTGGCCCCTGTAAGGTGCCCTGCCAGCTCGGCCCACAGATTATCTCAAGATGAGGGTGCAGTGCACTGTGATCTCAAAAACAGTGGGAAACCAAACCCCGAGGCTCCCTGGCCACTCTTGCTGCCGGCCTGGTAGCAAGGTGTTGGGGAGTGCCCCAAAGAGAAGGAGCTGGGGAAGGAACAAAGGTATGGCCTTCTCAGGAGGTGTTTGGTTCCACTGCCCCACCGCCCAGGCTTTTGGCCTTTATCTTCTTTGCTTTCCCTGCCTTGTGAAGAAACGCAACACTCAGAACTGCACCTTCAAACAAGCTGCTTGAGAAAATGTATCACTGCTCTTGAGACACTGTTTGCACCAGCAAGATGGGCAATTTAGCTCTTGTGATGAAATGGGAGCCCGCCTGCCCTCTCTGTCCTCTTCTGGCTCTGGAGGACCACTGTGTGGGTCTGGAAGGCAACACCTGGGTGCTGGCGCTGGAGAAGATGTGGTGGCCGCTGCACGCAGATCTGGTGTCTGCTTGCCAGCAACCTGGACGATACAGCCTTCTGGGTGCCAGGCTGTACGCCCTGCCTCTGAGTGCCTTCTTGTATGTATGTTAAGCAAGAGTTATGGTTTGTGCCTTCCCTCTGAATGCCTGCAAATGCTCTTTAAGTGACCTAACACAGCCAGGAAGGCGCCCTGGACCCTCCAGCACGACCACCAGGGCCCGTGAGCTTGGTTTCTCGGGGCACTCCTGAAAGTGAGACGGAGCAGCCGGAGAATGTCAGCTGCCCCTCCTCACGCCCTTCCTTGTCGTCAGGAGAAGCCCTATGTACACACACCATGGCAACCTCGACAACATCAACCTGCGAGGAGAGACGGGCAGCCAAAACACAGTTTACTGCATTTGCGTACACAGTCGAGTCTGGGTCTCTGGGAGGTTATTTCTAGTTGTGAACATGAACAGCTTTGAAGACCAGCTCATCCTAGGCTATTATTGTCTTCCACAGCTTTTCTTTCTTTCTCCCTTTCTCTTTCTTTCTTTCTTTCTTTCTTTCTTTTCCTTTCTCTTCCTTCCTTCCTCTCTCTTTCTTTCTTTCTTTTTCTTTCTCTCTCTCCTCCCTCCCTCCCTTCCCTCCTTTTTTCCTTTCTTTCTCTTTCTTTCCTTTTACAAAGAAATATTTTTTACAACTGTGGTTTTCACTCCTGAGCTGTACATTACAGTGATGTTACAAAATTACCAGCGTTCAAGCTCATCCCCAGTTTCAGGTTAAATGCTCTGGTGTGGGGCAGTGACACTGGAATGGCACAGTGTCAAACCTCAAGACACGAATCATGCAGTTGGAGACATTCTCGATTCCTCACAGCCTTTCTTAAACATAGGAAAGCACCACGACTCTTGGAATGAGCAGAAACCAAAAATCCTACAGAACTGCCTGTATTTCTAGGATACGATTTTAACCTTCCCAAACTTAAGCTTGGTTTCATTCTCTCCAATGAAATTACACCATGTACCTTGCTGCCTTTGAGTAAGGAGGAGACAGAAGTACGTGATCAAAAGGAAAAGTTCTTTCTCTTGTTCTGGGAAAAAAATTGGATGCAAAATTGGCAAAAGAAAACACAGCAGACAACTGATCCTAAAGTACCTTTTCTCTCTGTAGTCAGCAGGACCGTGGCAGGGGGTGGAGGCTGGTTCCACAATTAATTAGTTTCAGTTAATTTAAGTGCCAGTATTATTCCCCCCTCCTTTTCTTCTTCCATATACACTGACGAATAATCAGGGTATGACATGTAAAAATTTCAAAACTCATTTGAAGTTGAGGTATAGGAAGCACAGAAGTCTAATTACAGAATACAGTACCCACACAAAGGATGAGGCATAAAACCAGAATAAATCGAATTTCTTATTTCCTGACCTGTACAAACTAAATTATCCAGACCTGATATTTTAGTAATCTGATTTCCAAACGATGCAATGTTTTTTTCCTTAATTTTTCTTGAGACAAATGCTCTAATTTTATATGTAGTATTTGGGGGAAAGTAAAGTTCAGTGTCTAATTTTTTCTGATCTATTTAGAGCTATTTTCCTCTGCTTTCTAGGACACAAAATAGAGAGACAGAAATGGGATCAAATTCTATAAATAAATTATGGTTGGCTTGTCCTTAAATATTATAAACTGCTGAAAAGCAATGAAGTCATAGACATATATTAATTTTATTTTGAAAGCTGGCTAAGAGATGGCATTAAAATTAAAGAGCTTTGCAAGAAGGAAAATGAAAGGAGGGTGAAAAAAACCCTGCGAAGACTTCAGAAATAATGAAACAGTTACATTTCCTTGCCAGCCTTTTCCAAGACATCAGGATCCTATGTTTGCTGCTTTATCCACTGTGCTGGTGTGATACTTAAGTAACCACCAAAGTTGGGGTAAAACCTGACAACCTGTCAGTGTGTTGCTTAATAATGGTTACTTTTTGCCCAATATTCTAGCCACTATTTCACCTTCTCCATAGATTAAAATATCCGCTAAGGAAAAAACCACAAGTTCAATAACAGCAGAACAAGAGGACCTACAGGTAGACATGGATTTGCTTGGATTTTATGAACTTCTTTCATCTCCTTTCAGAATTTAAGAGTTAGGAGAGTCAGAATGTGTTAGCTTATGAAATTTATTTTGGAACTGAAACCAAAAAAAAAAAAAAAAAAAAAAAGAACAACTTTAAACTTAAGTTTTCACCAGCTCAGCCCATGTGCCAGTGTCAGCCTCCATCAGCCCTCCCCACAAGCTCTCCCCATGACACAGTCTATCTCTCTGCAGACCGAGCTCTAAGCTGCCCCGCAGCCAAAGCCAGGTGGAGAAATGGGGCTATGTGAAGATAATTTTAGGTCAGAATACAGGCCCAAAACCAAAACTGGTTCTGCTTGATATTGCCTGGCTGTCCTCATTTCATCACTTGGCTTTACATGGAAACACAGTGCTCCCAAACTTACCCAGATTACAAACCACCATGACATTTTACACCAAGAGTAATGCAAAGGGGGACTGAGCTTATCAATTTTTGCAGACCTGGATATGTTAATGCGAATGAATGTGCTGGACCAGCCCAGAGGGAAAGAAAACCCTCCTATAGTTCATCCCTTGACCTCAACTGGCAGATGTATGGGATTTGCGTCTGCATTATAAGTAAAGTTCTTACATCTGCATAAGGATATTTTGACTGGAAAAATGACTTCTGCTCTGGGAAAGAACTGCCCAGTGGATTCTAGGTACCAAACCATCTGTAAAATTAGATGCCAAATCCTCAAAGTTTGCTGTCTCCAGACACACAAACCAATCAATTTCGGAGGAAACTGGCTCATATAGCATTAACCCGGTAATGCCAGTGGCCAAGATCCAAATGCTGAATGTGAAATCACAGGTGGAATCTGCTCCCAGGCTGCACCATGTCAAGACTATGGATGCAACCAAATCATCTGGATAGGAGTCAAGCAGGGTGAACGCTGGTAGTATAGGCGCCACTCAAATGGGAATCAGATGATATTGGCATGACTGATGATGACAAAGCCTCTCTCCACTTCAGTCAAGTTCCTCTGAGCCCTCTTGTCTGGACCTCAACCTTGGGGCCCCCTCATGCCCCTCCCCATCCTGTCTTTGGCCTGCCTAGCCCAGTCTGAGCAAGAATCCTGCTAAGTAAGTTTAGTGAGAATTCCCCCACCTTTGATTTCTGATCACCTTTGATATCTGACCAAGTTCCTCATCCCTCACCTTTGATGTAAAAGTCCTTGGCCTGCTTTGAGCAAGATTCCTGCTAAGTTGGTTTACCCAGAATCACCCACCCCTTGATATCTCCTCTTAGTGATTTTCCATCCACTGACCCTTTCACCCTGCTCCTTGGGGGATGCCCACTTGAAATTGTCGTGTTCAGAGGTGAGCTCCATCTCTCTCCTCTATTGCGATAGCCTTGACTCCTATTTCAACAGTCTCAAATAAGTCTTCCTCACCATTTTAACAAGTGTCAGAATATTTTTTTTTTCTTTAACAGTGATGACTGTACTGCGTTAGGGGCCGAAACCTTGACCTTTGGCGACAGTGACAGTGACAACAAATGTCACGGTCTGCTTAGCAGGGAGTTTTCCTTTTTGTGGTTACTTTGTTTAAATAAACTTCTTTTTAAAACTTTAGTCATTTATTTTACTGCCTTCCCCTACTAGTTTAACAAAGAGTCAATACTGACTATTTTAGTTTTGAGGCTTTATCTTTAAATAAACTGCTTATTTTGGAATAATTTTAGATTTACAGAAAACAGTGGCTATTTTAGTTATGAGGCTTTACCTTTAAATAAACTGTTCATTTTGGAGTAATTTTAGCTTCACAGAAAAGTTGCAGAAATGTTACAGAGAATTGCCATTTACCCTTCACCCAGTTTCCCCACTGTTAATATCCTACTAAGAAATTGTCATTGATACAGTACTATTAATTAAACGTTTAAATTTAATTAAAACCAATATTAATTAGACTTTATTTGGATTTCATCAATTTTTCCATTCATGTCCTCTTTCTGTTCCAGGATCCAATCCAGGTACCACATTGCGTTCAGTTTTCCTGTCACCCTAGTCTCATCTGGTCTGTGACAGTTTCTCAGTCTTTGTTTTCATCACCTTGACAGTCCTGAGGAATACTGATCAGGTGTCCAGAAGAATATTTCCCAATTTGTGTTGGTCTGATGTTTTTCTCATTAGACTGGGGCTATGAGTTTTTGGAAAGAATATCACAGAAGTGTCCTTTTCATCACATGATCAGGTTTTTGTGACTGTTTTGCTTGTTCAGAGTATTGCAAATGTGGCCCCTTTTGCTGGTTGACCTTAAAGCAAGACTTCGCATTCCACAGCTATCCAAAGGGAAATCCACTATCCATGGTATCAGTGAGGAATTTTACTGAAGATTTTTCATGGTGGAAGGTGGGGGAAGGTAAGGAGAAAGTAGCATGGCGTGTAACACAGCACAAGTTAATGAAAATCCCCACTAATACCAACGGTTCCCCTTTTTGCACAGGAAGTTCAGTCCATGTGGCCTCTACTTGCCTGGAAGCCCCCCAGCTCCAGCCCATCCACACCCCAGATCCCTCCAGCTCCCATCTCATGCATCTTTACACCCATCATCTTGTTCAGCAAAGGCCCTACTGAAGACCCATCTGCACAGAAGGCACCTGGAGATAGTAAATAAGAAAAAAAAATTTTCAGTCACAAATAGCTTTTTTTTCTTTTACACAAAAGAAAGTTTTAGGGCTTCCCTAATGGCGCAGTGGTTGAGAGTCCACCTGCCGATGCAGGGGACGCGGGTTCGTGCCCCGGTCCGGGAGGATCCCACATGCCGCGGAGCGGCTGGGCCCGTGAGCCATGGCCGCTGGGCCTGCGTATCCGGAACCTGTGCTCCGCAACGGGAGAGGCCACAACAGTGAGAGGCCCGCGTACAGCAAAAAAAAAAAAAAAAAAAAGAAAGTTTAAAAAAAAACTTTTCTACCTACTCTCTATCAGACAAGAAATGACTTCAACACAATGTCCCCTCATGCAAGATGAACTGGAGAATTGAGCAAATTGTCTTGGCCCTGGCATCTGTGGGATGGGATGAGTGAGTAGGAGCTGATTTTGCCTAAATGTTCAATATTGCCTTTCTTCAAAGTCACATTTACAAGGCGACCGCAAATTCACTCATTACTTTGCTTTCATTGTCACTCACTCTCTGCTATGTCCCAACTAGTTTTGAGGCAAGACTACCCCTAAACCTTCCAGGGAACGAGAAACTAACAGAGACAATTATTCTTTGTGGTAGTTGCTAAATCAGCTAGTGCCTACCTGTAATGCAATTTTTCTTTCATTTATTTATTTTTTAATTAATTTTTATTGGAGTATGGTTGCTTTACAATGTTCTTTCATTTATTTATGTTTTAATTCAACAGATATTTTCTAAGCTCCTACATAGTATCTAGGACTGGGCTAGAGCCTAGGAGTGGGTAGTAAGTAAAACAGACACAATCCCTACCCTCATGGAATCTATAGTCTAAGAAGATACTAAACAAAAAATCATAAACATGATGTGTCATTTCAAGCTGTGAATGAAACATAGCTTGGCTGTGCACAGTCTGGCTGTGCGGCCCCCACCTGCTCCTGCTACTCGGGTGCTGCCTTCACCTGCCAGGTCCTTCGGCCCTAGCTTGGGGCGAGCAGAGCTGCACCCAGTAGAACTAAAGCTGTTCCACGATTATCAAAAACTGAACAGCAACCTTGGGGGACCTGGGTCATCACGTACTCCTCCAGCTGGAAGCTCTTTCTCTGGCCTCAACTCCCATCTCAAGGCCCCACCTTCCACCTACAACGGTGTCTTCCGCATCCACCGCATCGACCTCTACCAGCAGGCCTCCCCACCAGATGCCCTGCGCTGGACGCCGAAGCCTTGGGAGCGGACGGGGTCACCTTCTCAAGAAGGGCCGTCCCGAAGGGCAGAGGAGCCTGGGTCCCGAGGGGACAAGGAGCCTGGATTGCCCCCACCCCGCTGAGGGAGTGCTCTTTGCCCCCGCCCAGGGGGGGCTTGTATGTAGATTATAAATATATAAGGGGGAAAGGGGCGGGTGGGGAGGAGTTGCAGGGTTGGGGCCTCGCTTCCTCTCCTCCCCCCTCCCCTGGTCTCCTATCCCTGGGGCCATTTGTTAAAAAAGAATAATAAAAGGATTAAAAAAAATCATAAAGAAAACATCAAGGAAGGATGCAATGAGACCTACTTTGAGTATGTGTGTGTGTGTGTGTGTGTGTGTGCGCGCGTGCGCGCATTGTGTGTGTGTGTGAGAGAGAGAGAGGGAGATTTGCAAGGTGTGGGGAGGAGCTGACTTGTTTTTTTGAGAGTGGGGTGTCAGGGAATGCTCATCTGAGGACTAGCTTTTGCAGGAGGCCTAAGGGATGAGTAAGAATGAGCTAAGCTGACTGAAAAGCACAGTTCAGGCTGAAAGGAGAGCCTGCAGGAATGTTCTAGGAATTGCAGATGACAGTGTGTCTGGAGCACAGAGATACGTATGACCTCAGCACTCACCCCAGGCCAGGTTAAGACCACGTTCAAGATGGTGAACACCGTCCTCCACGCAGGGCACGAAGGCAAGTGCTCAGGAGGGCAAGAGTTAAGTACCTTGCTTACTTCACAGAAGAGAACGGTGACAACTGAGAATAAATAAATGCTGGCTGACCTGCCCATGCCTCCCTCAGTTATGCCCCTGCCCCTCCCACGCCCCACCCACTGCTCAGGAAGGAGGAGAATGAGGCAGCAAACACGCAGGTCAGCTCCCCGACACCATGTGCCATTCCTACCCAGGGTCTGCTACAGAGAAGGGCTAACGTTTCTCTTTGCAGAGGAAGGAAAGAGCTATTGTAGACCGGGTAGCACAACAGTCTCCCGCAGATCTGCCTCTGAGGTCAAGGATAACTAACTACACGGGCTGTTGCAAAGACTTGTGTCTTCATCTGACCATCCCTACTTAATGAATGATTCAGCTAAGTGAGTCATTCAATCACCTCATAGTCCAAGGATAAAGAATTTGGGCTCATACTTTGTGAACAGTAAAAGAAGGTCTGTATTTTTGTTGACACTTTGGTTTAACCGCCAGGCAAAGTAACAAAAACAACAACAAAAATACTCCAGTATAACGACAACAAAAAAGTACTAGCTACGAAAACAGTGTTCTGGGCATTGTGTACTCAATGAGCTGTTGCCAATACATAATGTTTTCCATTAGCATTTGTCAGAATCAGGGACTAAAGTATCTGTCCGTGAGTTATGGATTATTGGGGATTTACTGGGTGCAGCATTTATATTAGAAAAAAAGGACCAGGAATGTACATGGTAGGGAAAAGAGAGGTGGCCGACAGTGACAACAGAAACCATGAAGCTTAGGCAAGATGCTTTCTAAAGTAGAGAGGATAATCCAACCAAACTTCAGGATAATAAGAGCCCAGGCCAGGAAGCCAAAAGACCTGCTGGGTTCTAGTGTTACGTCTATCATATCCGTGTGGCCCTAGGAAAGTCAGTTTCCGTCTCTGAGCCTCCATTTCCACAACTGTAAAATGGTAGTGCATGGGGGGAGGGGAGAATGAGGAAAGTTTATATCAATCTCTAGGGTCCCTTGTATCCTAAACATTTTGTGATTCCACGACTCTACACCTCCACTGTCTAATAGAGTAGCCATTAGGTACGTGTAGCCATTTAAATTTAATAACATTAAATAGGATAAAAGTGCAGTTTCTCAGGTGCACTGGTCACATTTCAAATACTCAATAGCCAGATACAGCTAACGGCTAGTGAACTGGCTGGTGCAGAAAGAGAACATTTCCGTTATCACAGGAAGTTTTATTGGAGAACCCTGTCTTTCTTTATAAAGGACACTTGAGAAGCCCAATAGGAACACTGCTCGTGTTTTCAGTTCTCGATTTTATTGTAAAAGTAATGATGGCCATGACGAGTACCACTACTGAGAGCTGACATTTATCGAGCCCTACTATTGCTGGACTCGTAGCAATCAGTCTAGTTTGATTTAATCCTCACAACCACCCTCTGATAGGTACCATCATTTTCTGCATTTTATAAGTGAGGAAAACAAGATTCAGAGTGACAATGTGCGTTGTTCAGAGCCACATCTGAGAAGTGCCAGAGGTAGGCCTTGAGCCCTGTGACTGTTTGTAATCCATACCCCCAGTGTTTCACCCTGGCCCCAAGTTTGGTCTCTGGTCTTGTTGTCTCATGGCCAAGCCTCATGGATTCCTCACAATCCCCCTATTGTGGACACTGGGTCTTTGTACCTGCTTTGTCTATGATGCCTTCTCTTTCCTCCTTCCCTTTGTTTGGGAACTTCCTATTTATCTTCTTAAAATATCTAAATATTACTTCTCCATCTGGCAAAATAGTTACCCTGTCTGCTTTAGGTTTCTATAACACTCCATTCATACCTCCAACATGGAGCCCACCAGGCTGCATTATAGTATCTGTTTGCAAGTCTGGTCTTCCACTAGACTTAGTGCATTCAAGATGAAGTGTGTGCCCAGTACTTACAGTTTAAAAAAGGTGCTGAGTCAATGTTTGCTAAATGAAAATGTCAAAATCTCCTTCTAAGATTAGGTCACCACTTTTTCCAACCATTCCAGCTTATCTAGATGCTTTCCACTTTCCCTGAAATTTGCAGTTTAGATGCATTCGTTATCTGCAAGCAGAGGGCTCTAGGGCCCTCAGGCAGGGAGCAAAGTTAAATACATACATACATACATAATCATTTTGCAGACATGTAATTCTTCCCGAGTTTTTCTGCAAGCAGGCTGTCATCTACAAGCAAGGAAATCTGACACTTCCTACCAATTCTGGTGACATTTTGCCCACATTTTCTAACACGTACCAGGCCTCGGCAGTGCACTGGGCTACCTGCTTATAGCGACAGAGGCCATTCAGAAATATTGCAGGCCAACAGGGTGTAGCTTGGCTGCTGTCTTGCTTCAACCCTTCCCCAAAGCAACAGGACCGCAGCAGCTTTATAAAATGATGTTAAAATTACTCACAAGGGTCTTGATGCACAGTTAAAAAGACACCTGGTCACTTCACACATTCTCTCTGGGACCAGACGGCACCAGCCCACTCCCTGCCCTGTAGCTATTCACCCCAGACAGAAGATGGAAGAAAAAAAAAGTTATTCCTGCCTTTCCTGTCCTCTAAAATCATACAGGTACCTCTAGAGTCATCTTTTTGCTTCTGCATTTTAAAAACAGCTGAGGTAGGTCAAAACCTAAAGTAAAAAAAAAAAAAAAGGAAAAGAAAAGAAAAGCCTAATTAACTGACCAAACAAAGTCAGAATTATTACCAGAACAAAGTGTGGGAAGAGAAATACTATTTATCGAAGACCTTCTGTATATCAGGATTGTTCTGGGTAAATTAATCTCTTAAAATGCAACAACCCTAAAAGATATCTTTAATGATCACATTTTACAGATGGAGACATGGAAGCCCAGAAAAGAGGTGCTGAATCATTGAAAGAGCACGGGTTTAATGGCTGAGAGATCTGGGTTCAAATTTGGAATCCATTAGCTCTGTGGCTTTGGAAGAATTACTGGACCTCCTCAAGCCTCTATTTTCTCATTCAGAAGTAGAAACCAATAGCACCAACCTTCCAGGGCTGTTGTAGAGTCGGAAAAGAAAATGCCTATAACGTGCCTAAACACGATGGCGGGCATCTTACTAGGTTTCATGTTAATTTCCCTTCCCCCCTGCTTGTCTGCTAAATGGCAGAGCTGGAATTCAAAAGTAGGATCATGGGCACCAAACCAAGGTCTTTGCAAATCTGTAATGAGAACTATTTTGAGCTGCTCCTCTACCACTGTGGTGACAGAATCAAACTAGCTGAAGCTGAGCCATTCTTACCTTTGTCCTGGCAAAACACTCTCTATTGTTTTATATATCTATGCCCAGATGTAAATCTTTCAGAAGCTAAAATCAAAACAAATAAATCATGTATCTCCCAGTGCATTATAATGCCCTTTCAGCACAGCCTGATCACAAAAATATCTCTTCCAGCCACTTAATGTCATATAACTACTTAGGAAAAAGGTTTAACGTTGGCAAAAGATGATAGAATAATTATTGGGTTTCAGTTCCTATGGAATTTGCAAAAAGCCAGTAAGACATAGGGAGAAATAATAGCCTTTTTTCTCCTCAATCTTCCTCATAGTCCCCCAACTTTGAAGTAGGCTATGTATGCTTCTGGAAAAAAAAAAAGTAAGTCCACAGAAAAAGTTCTTGTAAAAAGGTGTAGGCTGCATTTAGAACTGGGAGGAGTTCCATCTTGGTATTTTCTTGCTGGTCAGAGATATATTTGTCCTTTGCTTGGTATGGAGAAAGATTCTGAACTTGTAGAAAATTCTTCAAATCTACACTCCAGGGAACGCACTGTTTATGTTACCGCAGAATTTATTTTGCAGACAGCTTTCTCGCCAATGCACAAGTCTATGAAAATCGTCTGACCTGACAACATATGTCCCAGTCTGTGCACCCCTCGCCTACCCCCAATGCCCTGAGAACACTGTAGAGACAGCTGTGCTGCCATGAACAGGTGCAAAGTTGGAGTCGTGAGATCAGCCTGGAGTCTGACTCTGCCCCTTTCTCTGTGGCTTTGGGTTGTGTCACCTCACTTCTATGAGTCTCGGTTTTTCTCATCTATATAATGGGCGTGCTGGCTGGCTGCCAAGAGCTTGTGAGTACTGAGTGTCAGTTTGCGCCTGAAAGCTCTGTGGAAACCATAAGATGCTATGTGAATGTTTTTATTAGAATTTAAGGATCAGGAGCCTAAAGAACTGTAGGCTCAGGGCAGTATTTTCCATTTTTAGATTGAAATTCATACTCGCCACTAGTCCAATTAATCTTGGATCATTTTGGGGGGGGCCTAGAGTTTGGAGACCTTAAGTAATAAAAGTGGCTTCCAAAATACTGAGCTGCATGCAGGAATATGTAGCTTTTATGACATTCTATATAACACACTGTAATGGAAAGAAAACCAGTCTGGGAAGTCAAAACACCCATGGCTGACTCCCCAGGCTCTCACTGACTGCCTCAGTGACACATCTCTGAGCCACTTTGCTATTCCCCTCCCCACTTCTATAGCCTTAATTTGAAAGGACAATCTCCACCTTTGTGGGTGACCCAAGGTGAGGTGAATGCATGTAATAATAATCTGTACTTTGAAAGCCACAGCCCAAATAAACATAAGCCAGCACTACTGCAGTGTAAGGGTGCCCTCAAGCGCCACACCACCCCTAGGTACCTTATGAATTGTCAAAGAAAGAGTAAATCCTTTAAGGGTTAAATGAATCACAGAATGAATATTAGATGCTCTTAAATTTATTGGAGAGCCAGAGTTCAAGTACTGGATACAATCTATGGAACGTCTCCCAAGAAAAAGAAGGCACAGAAGTTCATTCATGCAATGTTGGATACGATGTTCTGTGAACTTCCTGGAACTCATTTATGGATCGCTAAATTTGGTAGGTCTCAGGTTAAGAATCTGTTTTAGATCATACAGAGTAGATGCTAAATCTCATCTCATTTAAACCTCTTATTTAACAGATGACAAATGGAGGCACGGAACTTATCAGTGACCTTACCATAAATGTTAGATATGGTTTTAAATATGCTGGTTTTTTTTCCAATTAAAAAAATCAGAACCCACATAAGAGTACAGAGAAAGCTCAGTTATTTGGACTATTTCATTTACCAGAATATGTACTTCATCATCTCTGTTAAATCAAGACCAACTTATGCATATCTTATCCATTTTCCATACCGTAAATTGAATTTATACCTTGAAATGATGCCGTGTAGCAAGGAAGCACAGACTGAATTAATCCAATGTCCCACTGAAAGCCAAACTGCTAATGCTTTTAGAAGGATACTTTATCCACTAGGGCTTAAACCTAAATTCTTAGATGAATTCGGATCTAACTGCTAATCAGGTTTCCTGAATTTACACAGCTTCTGGCTAATTGCCTATGTTCTGCCAGATTCCTCATCAAAAATAAAAATCGGGCTTCTCTGGTGGCGCAGTGGTTGAGAGTCCGCCTGCCGATGCAGGGGACATGGGTTCGTGCCCCGGTCTGGGAAGATCCCACATGCCTCGGAGCGGCTGGGCCCGTGAGCCATGACCACTGAGCCTGCGCGACCGGAGCCTGTGCTCCGCAACGGGAGAGGCCACAGCAGTGAGAGGCCCACGTACCGCAAAAAAAAAAAAAATAAGAAAAAATAAAATAAATAAAAATAAAAATCAAGTGTTACTTAAGTCTGATGCTAAGAAAAGTGCATTTTTATAAAAATAAAATCAAGAAAATGCGTGAACAATATAATTTGCACATTTAGGAATCTGGGTAATGAGGGCCACCATTCCCTTTGCAGATTGGGATTTGGTGCCTATTTTTTATTCACTGTCAGCACAACCAGTGGGAATGGCTCTTTTGCAGGTACAGCAGGGTTGGCTGTGTCTTCTGAACACAATGTTGGGACAGGCCATCAGCATCACAAGTGAAAAGAAAATGGGCAGGTAGGACCCTTGCGTTTACAGCAAGGTCCGATCGCCACATTGTGCATTGTAATTGCAACACTGCAGCATTTCTTTTGTTGGACATTTTGAGTCAAACAAGGTCATATTTGGGTTGTTAAACACCCAGCAGTAAGTGCTCGGCAAAGAACACAGGTGCCTTTTCACATCCAGCAGTAAAGTTTCATCAGTACGGCTTAGCACAGCTGTATGGAAGACAAATGATGTCACTTTGGCTAGAGAAGACCTGACAAAGTACAACTGGCACACGCCAATGAACCCGTCTCTCTAATTCAAGTTTTATGTGCCTTCCTAGAAAGCCAACCCTGATTAAGTCAAAGGGAAACTGAGTCTTTTCCCTAGAATTCCTGTCCCTTCATACATCATCTCAGAAGGCTTTGTGTTTTTCCTGGGTAGTTCTTGTTTTTATTATTTTTTTTTACTGAAGTATACTTGATTTACAATGTTGTGTTAATTACTGTTGTACAGCAAAGTGATTCAGTTATACATCTAAATATATATTTTCTTTTTTTATGTATTCTTTTCCATTATGGTTTATCATAGGATACTGAATATAGTTCCCTGAGCTGTACAGTAGGACCTTGTTGTTCATCCATATATAATGGCTTACATCTGCTAACCCCAGCCTCCCACTCCATCCCCCCCCAAATCCCCTTCCCCTTGGCAACCACCAGTCTGTTCTCTATGTCCGTGAATCTGTTTCTGTTTCATAGATAGGTTCACTTCATATTTTAGATTCCACATATAAGTGATATCACATGGTATTTGTCTTTCTGACTTACTTCACTTAGTATGATAATCTCCAGTTGCATCCATGTTGCTGCAAATGGCATTATTTCATTCTTTTTTTATGGCTGAGTAGTATTCCTGGGTAGTTCTTGATTAAATAGTGAATGATCTCTTCTCAGTGATTTTGAGGAGAATTTATTGTGGGTATTGATCCTTAGCGCTTCACAAGGTATATTCCAGATCTACTCCTAGTTTCTGCCTCAAGTGCCATGGACTCTCAAGCAGCAGCCATGCTACCCTCAGAGAGGAGGTTTCTAGGTGGCCAGGCCAGCTACCATACAATTGGTGGCCCCCAAATCGGCCAGCTTGACTTGTCAAGGGAAACAAGCTGTTTCAGCAGACGTGACCCACTTTCCTTCTTCCTCCTGTCAGGTCCCTTTGGGGTTCGAGCCCCAGCTGGCTCATCTGCTTTCCTCAGTCAAATGTCTCTGGAGAGGCCAGGATGCTCTCAGATGTCAGTAACGGTGGGGATCACTTTTCAAACTTTCATGTTTCTTGTCACTTCTTTCATTCTGGAAGAATTATCCTAAAGTCCAATCTCCCATGGAAAAGTTTGGTCATTCCAAGCATGTGCCCCAAACCAGATACATGAGCTGGTTGACCTGCTCACCATTATATAACCTCAGATTTCCTGATTAACTCCTTTAATCTTAATTGTTTTAGAAAAAAATTCAAAGCTTCTAAAGCTCTTTACTCCTAGTCTCTTGGGCACTGACATTGGGTCCCAGGCTGTCTTACCACATTGCTTTGGCGAAACAATGGCTCTCCCTGGGATTTTAAAAATATAATGAGGCTGTTCTCTTGCTTTGTAACTTTTTATCTCAGCATGAACTCAGCTCTCATCAAGGAGCTGTGTTTATAGTGTCAGAGCTTAAAACTTTTTTTTTTATTCTTTTAAGAATAACCCAAATCAATAAAGGCTTCAGTAGACCTCTCAGTTTTCTTAGAATATTTCTCTTGCCTATATAGGCAAAACTATCTGAATAATTAAATCTCCTATAAGTGAAATTATATTTTTTCCAAGGGAAAGACTTGCCAGTGTTGATTTTCACTCTGATTTATAAGGAAAGCTATGATTCCAAAAACCCATTGAATAGGCAGCTACAGAACAAAATATATGCCCATGTTCTACCTAATTAATATCCTAGTTACTAATCAGAAGACATGGATGCACATGATTATGGCTGTTCCACGTGTAGGATAACCTGTTATTTTATGGGGAGGAAGTGTTGAATTTTACATATTACAGAAAAAGCATGAATCCGCTGAATATCAATTTTCCCAGAAAAAGACATTCTTTCTATGCTACTTGGTCTCCTCCTTTAAAAATTCTTCTAAATATTTTAGTAAGGAAGGAAGCAGGTAAGAAAGGAGGGAAACACACATCCTACCCACAAATACACACACAAACACACACCGCCACACACTTTTCATGTTGGCAGACAGAAATCCACTGTTCTACAATGTCACAATTTCGACATTTTTCCACGAAAGATTCCTGTGACCTCCTGTGTCCCACATCCAATAATACATTACTCACAACTGAGGAAAAGAGACTTTTTAGGGAGTCGATCATGCCCTCTCTGCATAGAGGGGAAAGGTATGGTATCTGTAAGCAATGAGCTCCACCGCCGAGGAGCAGAAACTATTTTCATCTCCTGGCACTTTTTGCTTTTTCTATTCTCTTCCTGAGTCTACCTCATCCCCAAGGCTGCACACAATATAGTATTAAGCATGGCAGAGGAAAAAGTGACACAGTGTCCTCCAAATAGTACACATGCTACTAGCCATGTCCAAATCAGAATGTTCCTGAATCATCTAGAGGCCTCTCACAGTTGGCAGACTGGCTGAGTAAGTTCTGAGTAGGAGAACTGCTATTGCTTAGGACAACCCATTCTGTGTGGGTCTCTAAGGAGGGCCATTAAAAATCTCATTAATGTAGACCTTTGGTTTTCAGTGAGCCTGATAAGTTTAGAAACGTGTGAAGGCATTTCCTCCCTCCTTCCTTTCTTACCTTCTTTTTTTTTCTCTATTTTTCTCTTATTTTGCTTGTCAATTCCTGTAAGGTACTACTGTGATTTAGCCAAGGGCCAAGGGATGCTATCCACGTGTTATATCCCCTCCAAATGCCCAGAACATTCTGGTTGAGAAATACCTGATTTAAACAGTCTCAACCAAACTTCTACCATCAAAAGCAATAAATAAATAGATAAGTAAACAAGTAAATAAAAAATAATTTTATTTTTATTAAAATTTTTATTAAAATTATTTTAATAAAATAATTTTATTTTTAAATAAAATATTTAAGACAGCAGCTGCTATCTTGAATAAAAGTAACTCATAATTGATTAGGTTATTAACTGCTCCTTTTATCAGTGGAGGAGGGTCTTTCATGAACATGGCTTAGATGTGAAAATAATATAGTGGGTATGGGTTGAAGTGTGTCCCTGCAAAAAGACCTGTTGAACCCCTAACTAGGGGGTACTTAGTACCTGTGAATGTGACCTTAGTTGGGAATCCGGTCTTGGCAGATGTAATCAAGTTAAGATGACGGCATACTGAGTAAGGGTGGGCCCTAATCCAATCAAGACTAAATGACTAATATCCTTATGAGAAGGGAATTGAAACAGACTCAGAGGGAAAAAGGCCATGTGAAGAGGCAGAGATCAGAGTTAACACTGTCACAAGCCAACGAACACCCGGGGCTACCAGAAACTGGTAGAAGCAAAGAAGGATCCTCCCTTTGAGGCTTTGAAGGGAGGATGGTCCTGCTGAAACCTTGATTTTAAACTTCTAGTTTCCAAAACGGTGAGAGAATCAATTTCTGTTGTTTTAAGCCATCCCAGTTTGTGGTAATTTGTTATGGCAACCCTAAGACAATAATAGCTAATCTATATTTGTCCCAAGCTTGGAAGGTTGGCATAGTTCAAGGAAGCAAGGAGTTCGCAGCAAACTGGGGCAAGTAATGTTTGGGGACAGACACTTACTAACCGGCAACCTCTGCTGGATAACTGAGAAGCCAGGAGAAGGTTTCCCTTTCTATCCAGGAAGGTACACTACCTCTTAAATTCCTCTACCTGTGAATCCTTTAAAGACAATCTTTACTGGATTCACTTAGCCAGAGTGAAATTTTATTTCATAAAGACATGCAGGTAAGGGTGGTCCCCCAAAGGTAGCAAGCTTGTCTGGAAGTTGACTCTCATTCCTTTCCAGATTTCCTGTGCTGATGTGTGATGGCGTGAAGCAGGCTAACTGGATCTCCTCTCCTTTCTGTGCTACCCCTGGGGCCTTTCGGTGTTCAGTGCATTCACCATGCCTCGCACTGTGCAACTCCTCATCCAGGTGATGTCCCAGCTTCCAGGCCACTTTCCACTATCTCAAGGTATCTGTCCTCTAGGCCACCCCCTCAGGCTCCATGCTCATCTACACGCCAGCGCATGGCAGGCAATATGGTGACCTTCTATTTCCACTATGCCGTCTTCGTTAGCTGGAATACTTGTATGGAGACAGTCAGTTATCCCATCATCTAATATTTGGTCACTCAGTGTACACCTCATAAAATAAATGCATAAGATCAATCAATCAATTGAGACAATTCTTTCATCTATTATTTTTCAAAATAATGTGTTGGTTAATTAGCATCCTCTAATGGAGATCAGTGAAGTTTTGTGTAATCATTGATTTGTTTTTGGTACCATTATGAACTCATGAGCTTAAACAATGTGATTCAGACCTTTGAAATTATCCTTATGGATGCTCCAACTGTTCTATCTTTGGCCAGTAGGAGCCTCAGTAAGTGGTTCTGAGTCCTTTTGACAGGAGGCTCGTAGTCTTTTTTTTTTTTTTTGCGGTACGCGGGCGTCTCACTGTTGTGGCCTCTCCCGTTGTGGAGCACAGGCTCCGGATGCGCAGGCCCAGCGGCCATGGCTCACGGGCCTAGCCGCTCGGCGGCATGTGGGATCCTCCCGTACCGGGGCACGAACCCATGTCCCCTGCATCGGCAGGCGGACTCTCAACCACTGCGCCGCCAGGGAAGCCCTCGTAGTCTTTGATAACATCCCTGCTGTCTGGTATAACAAGATCCCCCAGGCTCATCTTATACATTTCCTAACCCCGACCTGGAGTTAGCCATTTCTCCTGGAGCCTTCATTCCTTGTATTGGAAATAAAATTTAGCAACCACCATCTGAGCACCTGGATGACTCTTAGGCAGATCCGAGTCTGCTTCTCCTTCTTTGGAGGGAAGCAAGCAATTTGGCCTGGCTTGAATGAGTCCTCACAGACTGTGAGAAGATAAAGCGTGACAAGCGACCATTTGGAGTTACTGTAACAGTCCAGGATGAGATGATAAGGTTCTTAACCAAGGCTGTAGCTGTGGGGATGGCGAAGAGGATCAGGGTTGGGAGAGATCCTAGAGACTAAATTTACACAAGAGGATTTATCAACTCACTTGGCAGTTCAAGGCAAAAGACAGCAGACCTGGGTTCAAAGCCTAGCTCTGTCACTCACCGACTGTGAGATCTGCATCTCATTACTCACCTTCTGAGACTTAAAAACCTGAACTACAAAATGGGAATAGACTGCCTATCTCTTGGGGTGGTTGGGAGGATTAGATGAAGTTGCAGATGAAATGAACATAGTATAAAGTGTGATAACCAGGACAGCTAAAAATTAAACATGTGAATTTCCCCTCTTCCCAACAGGCCTAGATTTTTCTACAAAATGAAGGGGCTGGCCCAGATCACACCAAAGCCTCTTCCAGCCCTGTCTGCTCCAGCCCCCTCTCTCTAGTATTGTTCTCTGATAATGCCATGGAGTATTAATAATGGATTTCCCAGCATTTTCCTAAACCACATTTGATTGATTATTTTATTGAAAAGATGATATAACAGATTTAATGTTGCCAAAAGGGAAATAAATCGTATATTCTTCTGGGGGCTGTTTTTCTTATTTGACATCAAAGTTGACAAATTTCATTTTAGAAAAACTTAAAGTGATGTTTTAATTTAAAATTGCTTCCATAAGAGACCAACACGGAAAATATTAAAAACTAACAAAGTACCTAAAACACTGATCAGTTAGCTCAGAGCCTCTTAAAATACTTTCCAAGATGGCTGTCCTGATCAATGATTTATGCAGCACTCTGGCTTTAGAAAATATAATATTACTTTGTCAATTCCTCCCCAGAACCTTCCTTGCCCATTAAGTCAGTGATATCCTGTAAACCTTTCTGAAGTTGTTTGTTTTTCTAAGATCTTATTTTTGAGGACTCTGTTGGAAAGATTTTTGAATCAAGATTTTGAGGACAGTAGTAGCCATCTAGCAGTTACTAGAGCCACATTGACTGTTGATAAAGAGGGATTAAAATATTGATTACAACTTTACTTTTTAAATTGTGAAGGCAATACAAACATTAAAATAAACTTCAGGCCAAACAAATGAGCATAAAAAGTGAGACTGACCCAAATCTCATTTGATGGCAATAACCAGTGTAAACTTCTAAACTCTTTTCTCCACAGGCACACACATGACATTTTAACTATTTTATCATGAGGTACATTTTATCCCTTTGCTTGCCCTTTTGATATGTTGTGAAATATAAAGTTGCAATATAGTAGTTCAATATATTGTCACCATTTCTACCTGTCAGTACGTAAATGAGCCACCTCATTCTTTTAAGCAATTGCTGAATATATCCCAGTTGAATAAACATGGAACTGTTCATTATGATCTGACTCGTACTTTATAATTACATATTTACATTGCTCCCAATTTATTAATATTTTTAAAAAGTTCTTTTGAGATTGACATATATACACTAATATGTATAACACGGATAACTAATAAAAAAAAAAGTTCTTAACCAAGACAAACAAATAAGACTTAATCGGGTCTGGAGAGGGGATGAATACATTCCTGTCAATTTCTGTGTATTTTATAGTCTCCATAATAAAAAATGAAAAACAAGTCAGTGCTTGAGTGCAACTTTGAAAAACTGTTATAAAATGAGAGAGAACTGTCACTTACGGACATTCAACTTTTTTTAAACAAAGACTTGGCTGTAAATTTCTGAATGTCAAAACCCCATCTCCCCTCTGCCTGATAACTCTATCCTCGGTGATGCAGTAATTTTTGCTCTTTCAGCAGCCACACTTGGCTTTGAGATTTTGGGTGTCACAAGCCTCCTCTTGTCAATGTCTGTTCCTTTTCCTTCCAGTGGCACTCACGACCCCAGACACAGTTCCCGGTCGGTCCTGCAGCACAAGGGCCAGCCTCCCCTCCTTGCCCCTCCTCTGTTCACGGTCCATTCTGCTCTTCAAGATGGTGGAGCGTCTTCCCACCTCAAGAATGGACAAGTGACCTCACTGAACAAGCAAGGAGCATGTTTTTCATATAAAGAATCATCTTTTCCCTTCTTTGGTTGGTTTATAGGTTGCTCTTCAAGTTAATATCATCTTAAATTTTACTATTATCCGTTAGGCTTCAAGACCAGTATGTTGTTCTTTTTCAAGATCATGTTCTCTTTGGCAGCTGCTAAATGAGTAGATGTTTTTATTTAAGGCAGAAAGTAACATGAGTCTTTGTTGGGTGATGAAGTTGGGGGATATGCCAGCCTGGGTGACTTTAACACCAGCCACGCCAAGGGGTGTCAGCCCTGCAGGGTGGGGAACAAGTGCATACAGGATACAGGTCTGATTTTAGTCAGGACTTCCCATCACTTCTATCTATCGCTTGGACTAAAACACAATTCACATTTCAGAATCACCAATGAAGAGAGAAAGAGTCTGTAAGGCCAGGAAATCTCCTATTCTGTCCTTCAGTTTATTTGTGACTAACTTACACCCTCAACACTCAGCATTTGAATTGACTTAACTTCCTCAGACGTTACTGGGACATTGCCAGTCATGCCTCCCTTTGACTTAAATCACTTTCATCACCAGGCTCTTTTTAGCTATTCAGAAAATTCTCAAAAATGTTCAAATAGTAGAAGTATCTTTATCTTCTCTAGCTGAGCTCAAAGTTGACTTTTTTTTAATTGGCCAGAGAGTTTAAGAAGTTTCAGCTATTTTCAAGTGATAGCCATGATAAAAAATAAAAGGCTTACATTTTTAAAAGAAGTGTTTTATATGTGCATAGCTTTAAAAAAGCTGATTTTCATGTTTAGCTTTTGTAACCCTCAATGAAAATGAAAAGCCTGACTCTTTTTTAAAAACAGTTATTTGGAAACACTAGACACAAGCACTTGATAGTAAGCAAGTTTGCCAATGTCTCCTTTTGGGGGGAATCTAAGGTGAAATTTAAATTAAGTCTTCATTGAGCCAGCCCTCAAAAATGTATTTTAATCCTTCACTTCAACAAATATTTTGAGTACCCCCTTTGTTCCACACAGCGCTGGGGATACCACAGCAAACAAGAGGGACAAAAATCCCAGGATGGGGGGACTAGGGATGGAGGAAGAGAGACATTAAAGGAAAAAGTAGAGGCAAGAGGCAGATGAGGGGCAATGGGAATACGGTGTCGGTAGGCAGAACAGACTGCAAATTTAAAAATGTTGGCCAAGGGCTTCCCTGGTGGCGCAGTGGTTGAGAGTCCGCCTGCCGATGCAGGGGACACGGGTTTGTGCCCCGGTCCGGGAAGATGCCACGTGCCGCGGAGCGGCTAGGCCCGTGAGCCATGGCCGCTGAGCCTGCGCGTCCGGAGCCTGTGCTCCGCAACGGGAGAGGCCACAGTGGTGAGAGGCCCGCGTACCGCCAAAAAAAAAAAATAATAATGTTGGTCAAGAAGAATAAAAGAAATCAAAGGGCAAGAACTGCGTGTTCTATGAGATACAGATTAAGAAGCATTGATGAAATTGACCAAAGCAAGGCTTGCTAATTTTAGTATGTATTACACATTTTCTTAATAAAATAAGACTGTCCACATGATTAATCTCTGGTGGCTTCTGAGCAGAAATTCAGGATAAAGATCAGGTTTCCAGGACTGACTGTAAATACGTTTATCCTGTGGGAACACAGGAAAGGAAATCTAATGATGCAGAAATAATCATAGAGCAGCCAGGAAAGAAAGAGACCAGAAGGGGAAGTGCGAACTGGACGCTACAGCCAAAGAGCCTGAAGTCAGTAATCAAACACCTCCTCAAAGTATGCTTCACAATTTCAAGGGGTGGGGGAAATAAAAGAGTAACTGACAAAAAAAAAAAAAATGTTGGTAAGGTAAGTCTCACTGAGAAGGTGACATCTGAGTAAAGGTTTTAGGAAGGTGAGGGAATTAACCACATGTATATTTAGAGAAAATATGTTCCAGAGAGAGGAAACAGCCATGGCGTGCAATAAGCAAACCAGTGTGGCTGGTGCCAGGGAAGCAGAGGAGAGGTAGAAGCCCTGGTCCAAGATGAAGGGGGAGCAGCTCAAGTGGGTCTGGATGGCTGCCTTAAGGACCTGGGCTGAGATTTCACTCTGAGCACAACAGAAAGCCACTGCAGAGCTGTGAACAGAGCAATGTCATCACCTGATCCATTTCCACTGGATCGACAGCTGCTCTGTAGAGACTAGACCTTAGGAGGGAAAGGGTAAAAGCTGAGAGGCCCGAGAGGAGGCCCCTGCAGGATTCCGGGGGCTCACACCACAGACAGCAACGGAGGTGGCAGAAAGTGTCTGACTTTATGTATTTTAAAGGTAGGGCGAACAGATTTTCTTGAAGCGTTGGATGAGGGGTGTTGAGAGAAAAAGAGACTCAAAGATGACTCACGATTTTCAGCCTAAGCAACTGGAAAGTTGGAGTTGCCATTAATTGAGATGGGGAAGGCTTCTGCTGGGGACTATTCTGGGAGATCCAAGAGTTCGTATTTGGACGTGTTGCGTTTAAGATGACTGTGAGATGGTCAGCTACTGATTTTCTTCTGACCAAGTCAATAGCCCTCAAAGAACATGAGTTCCCTGAGGGTAGACTTCTATTTTGTTCATTGCTGTATCTCCAGAGCCTTAGACAACACATGAAGATCCTCCATTAAAAATTAATTTAACAGGGACTTCCCTGGTGGTCCAGTGGTTAAGAATCTGCCTTCCAATGAAGGGAACATGGGTTTGATCCCTGGCTGAGGAACTAAGATCCCACGTGCCCCAATGAAGATCCCGCAGGCCGCAACTAAGACCCGACACAACCAAATAAGTAAATAAATAAATAAATATATTAAAAAATTAATTTAACAAATATTTGCTAAGCACTCATTACATGTCTTGCTCCGTTCTCCATGCTGGGGACACAGCTGGGACAAAACAGCTAAAATTCTCATGCATCTTATATTCTAGGAGTGTGAGGTGGACGTGCAAATGAAGTAAAATAAAATCTTCTATGCATTGTTTACTAAACTTTTGTTGAATGTTTACTCACATGGCACTTGATGTGTATTATCATAACTCTACAAGGAGGAGACTGAGACCCCAGAGTTGGCATCACACCAGCCTGTCTTCCTCCAAAGCCTCTTCCACCATACGATGTAGCCTCTCAGAGAAAGTAACACAAATCCCATCCTCATCGGGTAAATACCAGGGTTGTGTTTCTCTTCAAATAAGCATTGAACGGGGAATCTGCTCAAAATAGTACTCTACGTGAAGAGCAGTCTAGGAGGCCAGCCCGGAAGCGGGCAACCCCAGGTCACTCAGCCCTCCTTCATGCAACCAAACCATGCAGCTGAATTCCTCTTGACATTTCAGGGCATTTTCTTCTTCTTCTGCTCCTTTCACAATGCTGAGGGTACCTGAATTACGCCATTAAGGGCTGTCACATCGTTTCCTCTGAAAGGCTCAATTTGCAACCTTTCACAAAACTAGAAAGGTGTACTAGAAGAGGCTTGACGGGCATATACATTTGAGGAGGAATCTCTTATCTCCTTCACCTAAAAATGAAACTTGATGAATTTTCCATTCCCAGTAGCAGCATCAAGGAGGTGGTTTGGTCTTTAGTAGCCCCCAGTAATTTCAACGATCACTTCCCCCTCGTTCAGCCACCTGACATTCTCTCCATCTCATGCAACAGACCACTCCCAGCCTCTTCCACGTATCCTACGCAGAAATTCTGAAACAGCCATGGCCCCTGCCCTCTGTCCATTTCTTATCCAGTTTCCACATGGAATGTGATATCACACTTCCTTCCCCTCCTACATTTCCTAGAAGGTAAATGATGAATGATCATTTATCCTCAAAAACTGATAATTATTTCTCATGCTCAGACCTGTCTGAACAGTTCCTCAAAAAGGACAATTCCACGGCTCTCTCTTCTGGAACGCCATCTCTGACAACATTGTAATTTTTAAGACCAAACATGCTGAGTTCTCTTTGGTTGGGTGATGGCCGTATTCAGCTTGATGTTACCTCTCATGCAGCTGACCCATCAACAGCAAGAATTTCCATGACCAGCCGAGTGTGTGATCCACCAATAACTTGCCTCTTTTCCCAAACCAACAAAGAGGTGTTCAAGTCCACCAGATTTCTTTAGGACCCTCTCATGGACAAACAGGCTTTGAGACTCCCTCATGTAATTCTGAGATGTACTGAGTCATCTCCTAATGTGACACATTACCTTAGCTCAATAGAATGACCAGAGTCTTAAACATTTCCCTAAACACACATAGCTTTTGCATGGTGAATAAAGAGGACATCCTTTTATCTTTACAATAATTATTACTGTTCTTCCTAAAGAATCTAAATTACAGTACAAAGCAAGAATCATATAGTGTGGAGGGTTTAACAATGAAATAACTGTTCAACGCCAGCATAATGGTAGCTGCCTGTCGTCTATCTGTGGATCACAAAAGCTTTTCCAATGGAAAATGAAAAGATTTTATAAGGGGCAGACAACCCCAGTAACAACCCATCGTGGATAAAACAGTGGGTGAAAAAACTCTCTCAGGAATGAGGTTATGCTTCTGGACTACACAAGCTGGAAAGAGTATCATAATTTTAAAGGTAACATATATTTTAATAACCCCATACAGGGAAATAT
Source organism: Mesoplodon mirus (assembly GCF_964341445.2). Classification (NCBI taxonomy): domain Eukaryota; kingdom Metazoa; phylum Chordata; class Mammalia; order Artiodactyla; family Ziphiidae; genus Mesoplodon; species Mesoplodon mirus. Next base: position 47,470,002 of record NC_138977.1, read on the forward strand.
AATATGTTCTATCCAGTGAGAAGCTTGAATGATAGCTTTAAGTTTACAACCATGGCCAAAAAAATGAAAAATGAATTAAACCTTCTCTCCTCCAATTCTTCTCATGTGCAACACCTGCCCTAAAGTTCCTGTGCCCTCATTTCCTCCTTGATGGAGAAGAAAATCAGGTGTCAGAATTTGGACTGTAACTGGAAGATATTATCATCAACGCTGTATTCTATCATGCGTCTTATTTTGTATTGAACAGAAGACGTGTTTTCTAAATATCACACCTGGTAACTTTCCACATTTTTTTTTCCACTTAACATTTACCTCGTCACAGATTTGGCCTTAAGTATAAAGGTGCAAATTTCCACCACAGTCTAATTGCTGAAAGGATTTTTTCCCCCCAATCTGCCTTGAAATTCTGTCTAATATGCTGCTTCAGGCTCCATATAGCCACAGATTTCAAGTGATACCTACAGACCTCTCCTGCAGGAATTATGCAAACCTTATATAATAATTGTGATATGTGTTAAGATCCTGGCACAGAAGACAGCATTGAAATCCAAAGCTGTTCTATTAACTTTCTTTTTTAATCAGCTGCCAGCTGGATTCTGGAAGGCTCTTAGTGCCAGCTCCTATGCAAGAACACTGTTACCATTTCAAATAGTATACTTTTTTTTTTTTTTTAAAGGAAAGGTCACAAAAGGGTAAAGTAATGTAGCCTCAGGGAGGCTACAGAAATCCCACCGGTTGTTCAGAAAAACACAACAGTGCACAGTAAATGGATATGCAATCCGATTCAAAATGTTCCAACGGAGAGCTGCCTCTGAATCCTAACGTTGTAAGTTGCTTTCAGAGAGACAGAGTTGCTTTGAAATGTCCGAGTCGTCTTCCCATGAACAGATTGTGATGAATGAATGAAATGGAGCGGGATGGCTAAAGCTGGGTGGGGCAGGGTTCAAAATAAAGCCAATCCTATGTCAAACCCATTGCACTGATGAACCACACATGGAAGGTCAAAGGTAGAGTTGCTAGAATACAGGATGATCACTTACATTTGAATTCAAGATAAACAACGAAGAATTATTCAGCTTAAGTGTGTCCCAAGTACTATGTGGGATAGACTTAGAATTCACTATTTATTTGAAATTCAAATTGGACTGGGCAACCTGTATTTTTTTTTTTTTTTTTTTTTTTTGCGGTACACGGGCCTCTCACTGTTGTGGCCTCTCCCGTTGCGGAGCACAGGCTCCGGACACGCAGGCTCAGCGGCCATGGTTCACGGGCTCAGTAGCTCCGCGGCATGTGGGATCTTCCCGGACCGGGGCACGAACCCGTGTCCCCTGCATCAGCAGGCGGACTCCCAACCACTGTGCCACCAGGGAAGGCCGTAACCTGTATTTTTAATTGCTAAATCTGGCAACACTAGCCAAAGGAAAATTAAAACAGCTTATTTTCAGTTGACATTATGCCATCTTGCACCAATGAAAAACACAGATGAAAATAATTATATAATCGCCTATTTTGTTGTAATGGTTTCTATTACTTATAAAATGGCAGAAGTCTCAAGGTTTATAAACGATATTAAAACAGGTAAAAGAAATGGGCTATGCTGCTTTAAAGGATCATGCAGACTATTTAAAGATTCACACATCAGAAAATCTGATGTTACATCAATCCCCGTCCTTTAAATAATTTAAGTTGTGACTACGAAATGTAATGCCATGAACTACATACACAAATCTGTCTTATTTTATAGTAACCCTACTTGCACATTAACTGGATGATAACCTATTAGCCCTGCATTTCCAACTAAAAAACAATCGTTGCATCAGGCGGGTACCCACTATTTGCCTACCTCTTTTCATAACCACTCTGTCTTCTAAATGAAACATTAATTCTTTCTAGGCAACTGTTTTATTCAATACCTTGCTAGCAAAGCAAAGACAGCCATCTCTCTGTATCTGTGGGATCTGCATCAACCTTGGGCCGAAAATTTTGGGAAAAAAATTCCAGAATCCAAAAAGCAAAACTTGAACTTGCTGCATGCTGGCAATTATTTACACAGCATTTACATTGCGTTAGGTATTATAAGCAACCTAGAGATGATTTAGAGTATACAGGAGGATGTGCGTAGGTTATATGCAAATACTATACCATTTTATATAAGAAACTTGAGCATCTGAGGATTTTGGTATGGGGGCCAGGTTCTGGATACTTAGGGATGACTATATTTGATTCCTAAACTAACGTATCCAATTTCAGTAACAGATAACTTCTAAAAGGGAGAAAACCATCGTAAATGTTAGAGCAGGATTCCTTTCATTGGGTGTTAAAACAGTCAATCCACTTTGAAAATATTTTTTAAATGTCCCTCTTCGTTGTTTCCAGTGGATGCTGTACCCCCCAGCCCCACCCCTGTCCCCCCCAAAATTGTAGTTTAAGAAAATCTGCTCAAACAGTGTAAATATTTGGCCAATATTTTTCTTATAAAAGCACAAGCACAATGAAAGCACCACTAGACCAGGCCCAAATGATCAAGTTAAATTAGAGATCTGGCCATTATTGAGGTTTTTGGATTCTGGAGAGAGCCATGCTGGATCATTCATATGCCATGAAATGCCTTTTCCTAAGTTGTTTGATCTGAATTATCCAAAATATGTGGCTCTGGGAACCTGACCTTAAGGTTTAGCTGAGTTGGGCTTTTGAAACACACCAGTCTGCAAAAGACTTTGTGGAAGAAATAACATCTTCTGTGAGACTTTACTTCTGTTTGTTACTGAGTGTTTTTTGGACTTTTGTGCTCCGTTTGAGCTGGCACATTATTAACCTTTTCAAATTAGGCATTTAGTAGGCTCAGCTGAATCTTTTCTTAATTTGCACATGAGTGTTTGCCAGAACAGCTGGCATTGTGCTGGAATATTAGTTTAAATCTTCAATTTACATAGTCTAAGCACAAACACATAAACTTTGGAGAGGATGACCTAACTGGTGCCAAAGACAGTTAACTTTATTAATAAGAATAATAGCAACAACAATCGCTAATAGTTATTGAGTGCTTACTATGTCCCAGGCATTATAGGTATATTCAGTTATTTACCACTTTTAACAGTCTGAAGAAGTTTTATTTCCCCATTTTTGTAGATAAGAAAACTTGAGAGGTTAGGTTACATGCCCTAAATTATACAATTAGTAAGTAGTAAAACTTTGCTTTGTACTGAGGCAATCTAGCTGCAGAATCTGCAGCCGTGCTTCACCACTTTGCAACACTGTCTCAGTAAATCTATCCCATAATAATGGAGAACTTCCACCTTCTCAGGTAGGTTTCACAGCGAAGGAGGTGTCACTTTGTGACACAGACTTCAGGGGAATAGGAGGTAACCAGGCTAAAGGGATGCAAGCCACCCTTCACCTCCACTCCCAACCAACCACAGGCGACCTTGCCATTCCCATAAATGTGTGTGCATTTTTTGGTTTATTTTTTAACATGTTTATGATGAGATTTACGATATGGCTTTAATATGCTTATGATAAAGCCCTGCCATATATCAGGACCTATACTGAGAACAGAGCCATAAATGTGTAGGGTGGGGTCTTCCTTTGAGGATAAGGACATTCGAGATGTTAGTCACTTGGAGAAGAGCTAGCTGACAGGCCTGGGACACAAACAGGCTCTCTAGCTGGGTGGCCGACTGGAATCTAGCTCTGCTGGTCTTGATCACCAAGGGGCCAATAAGTCAGCTTGGGTAATGGGGTAGAATGCAGTACTCTCCCTGGGGTGGGGCAGACAGGGCAGAAACTAAGGCAAGAAAAACTGGGTCAAGGGACTTTTGCCTCTCTTACCTATGTTTGTTTCCCCTTGAACTCCTTGAATGTTTGGAAAAGGACTCTGGGAAGTTCCAGTATACCTCAGATGTCTCAGTGAGGGGATTTTTTAATATATTGAGCCATAGAGCACTGGAGAGCAGCAACGACGGTGGTGGGAATGAAAGAATTGAATCTAGAGAGGACAGGGAGTGGGATGAAGATGGAAGCTTCCTGTGGCCTGCCTTCCTCCCTCCATTCTAGGTTCTGCTGCCTGCCCTTGGAGGTTCTGGCTTGTAATTTAGAGGCAGTACTCCTGTATGCCTAGAGTACTGGCCTTAAAGGTGTTTGGGAATGGTTTGTAAAATAGCCATGCTAGTTTTCTACCACAATCAACTCTGAGAGAACTGAAGACAGCCCAAGGTTTCTCTCTTCCTTCTTTTTAAAATACATGTGAATAAGTGTAGAGATCTACTTTTGCTGTGTTGTTGACAATGCACAGGTATTTACAAGTGTCCATCATACAGGCTGGAGAAAACACTATGTATATGTATTGAGCAGATTTATTAAGCTAAAAACGTCCCCTGCTAAGCCCCATTCCTGGCTCAAGAAAGTATCACCTCAAGAGTTTTACGGAAAATTTCCTGAATCCTCTAAAGATGGGGGTGGGGGGGAAATGCAACTGCCTGATGAAACTATCTAGAGCTTTGCCAAGGGAGCCCCAGGATGATCCACTGAAACACGCATGCCATTTTCATTTCAAGAACACTTGTCCCTCTCTCCTTTACAACTTTTTCTAGAAAAGTTATATTTTAGTCTCTCAAAACACCTTACTTTGGGATGCAAACAACCTTGTACGGTATTTATGCCTATTTTTATATTATTTTCCTGATAACTTATTGCAAGTAGCTCTAACAACACACTGACCCCCGAAGAGATTCCTTCAGAGGCACAAACTCAGAGGAAAGGACACTTCATCAGTTTGTTAGGGAGATGTACTCAGAAACATAACTATGTCTTCCGGGGTCAGGGGAACCCCAGAACTGGGAGGCTGTGATCTTCTTGGCTCTGACTTCAACACATGTGTGCAGGGATGAGTGAGGCTGTGCAGTGGGTCCCCAGCTACCAGCCTCCTCAGTCTGGGCCATGAACAAGGTCAAGATTCTTGCCGCAGCAATAGCGAGGCTAAACTCTAAAACTGGCCAAGAAAAAAAAAAAAAAAATATATATATATATAAATATATATCTTGAGCTCCTTAGGGAGAAAAAAACCCCACAATACACTGCCTTAGTAGGGTTAATCCCGGCGTTGCCAACTGCCAGAGTTGTTAAAAAAATAAAAATTAAAGACAAGCCACTAAATAAAATTAGCCAACAAACCTACCTACCAGCTGTACTGGCTCACTGAAGGTTTTCTGAGCCTCAAGCCTCATGAAAGGATTTCTAGAGAGGAGAAAGGAAGGCACCTGTCCTGTCACTTCGTAAACGTCTCTTGGCAATCCTGGGGCTAGGAAGTCGGCTGTCACACTTGGGGATACAGGCGCTCCCGGCCTGGCCCAAGGCTGCGCAACCAAAGCGGCAGGAGACCGGGAACCCTCTGCGGACGCGCCTCCAAACCTTGCAGACACCAGAGAGAAAAGGGAGCTTTCTCAGGCGTTCATTAAGTAGAGGAAAAAGACCCGCTCTAGCCTCAAGTTGGGAAACTTTTCCTCAAAACTGCATTATCCTTTGTGAGCTGCCTGGAAACCCCTAGTTTCTTTTCAAGGGATTGTAACGACTTGTGTCCACAATTATAGGAACCCAAGCAATTCAGGAGGAAAAAAAATACACATACGGACTACAAGCATGAGTCAAATGGCTTGTGTATGTGGCTTTGGAACATTCTTATCTAAACACGCCCGTGTCCCCGCACTCGGGCTGCTTTTTCCACCAGTGCCTCATCCGTAGTCAGTTGTCCCTTGTCTGCCTACATTTTCTGGAAAAACTGGATACCACCCTCAGACGTAAAGCGCTGTTCTGAATCTCTCCTCTGCGCCCACCAAGCCGAGCTCAGTGCTCCGGCTCCTCTCTCCCCAGGCCCTGCTTGGAGGCCGCTGCCATCCGTGGTCCTGAGGCCAGCGATGCGCGCGTGGGGAAGCCGTCCCGAGGGTGAGTGTGTGTAGGGGAGTGGGTGGAACGGGGAGGATGCTAGTTTTAGCCAAGTTAACAGTTTCTGCCAGGGCACATATTTTGGGGGAGTTTCCGGGCCATAGGGTAGAATTGCAAATCCCCAGGGGTGATCACGAGCTCGAACCGGGTCGGAGCAGCTGCCGTGAGACTGTTAAGGCCGCATCACCCCCACGCGTCACTAGGAAGGGTCGCCGGAGATCGGAGACCACCAAATCTCAGGGAACGCAAACCAGCCCCGCCGGGTGCGCGGCCACGGCTTAAAGCTTTCCCAGATGCGACCCCCCCTGCTTCTCCTTCTTATCCCTCCCTGAGTCCAGCCGCGTCAAGAGGTCTGGTGCCCAACTCCAGCAGGGTGTGCTCGGAGACCCGAGAAGCCTCTAGTCTCAGTCAGTGTCGCCAACCCGGGTTTCAAACGCATCGTGCAGCCACCTGTTTCACAAAGCCCGGAGTTTGTGCGGGCGCGGGCTGCGGCCGGAAGAACCCTGTCATCCCCTCGGTCCGGCTCGGCCCAGGATCTCCAAAAAACGCACATCGCTCTAAATCCAAGTGCGCACGCAGCTCTGCGAAACGCTGGAGGCTCGCACCACTCCGGCCCTCAGCGCGCGGCGACTTATTTCCCGGTCTCCCCGGTTCAGCCCCCGCCCCCAGCGCTGGTCGCCGGGCCAGCCCTCCGCCAGATCGGCGCCCCAAAATACCTGCCGTGAAGATGCAGAGAGCGAAGAGAGTCTTGTAGACCATGGTACCCTGGTGCTTGGTGCCGAACCCGGCGCGGGCAGCGGGAGAGTTTGCCGGGACTGACCGAGCGCCCAGAGCGCGGGCAGCTCCTCCTCTGTCCGCCGGCTGCGGTGGGAGCGGGCGACCGGGCGGCTCGGGCGGCGGTAGGGGAAGCTAGGCGAGCGCCGCGCGGCTCCGTCAGCTGCTTGTACTCCGGCGCCCGGCGCGCTTCTGCTCCATCCCAGCCGCCCGGGCTGCCTCCGCCGCCGCGACTGCCGCCGCCAAACCCCTCCCACCCGGGTCCCGCGGAGATGACAAGGCCACCCCTGGCCTTTCCTCTCCCAGCCCTCGTGTCCCGGGAGTCGCGGCCCAGGGCGGCCTCTGCTGGACAGTCAGGGCGCGAGACCCGAGTTTTGACCCGGTTCAGCAAATGTTTGGGGCGGCTAGCACTGTGCTGGGAACTAAGGGGAGGCAAAGAAGTGGGAGCAGATTTCTGCCCTCAGGAATTTATCTCAGCTTTTCTTACAGGAGAAACAACCTTTAATCACGTGACCGTGTGCCATCTTAGGTGTCACCTCGAAGAGCAGACCCCACTACTGTAAGAGAACATACACTTCTTTCCAAGTATGAGAACCTTTTCCTTTTCTTTCATTTCTCCAGTCGTTCCTGCGTGTACATTAAACCCTCACACACATTCAACCCCACTGCATTTCCTGGTGCCTGAACCAGGATGTCTGCCATCCTACTCAGCTGCTTACGAGAAGAAACAGTACTAATGTCAGGCAACAGTGATCATGCGGTAATTATGAGCCAAGCACCCTACTGGGTGTTGTATCATGATGCTTCTAACAACCCTACGACATAAGAATTATTATTTCGGGCTTCCCTGGTGGCGCAGTGGTTGAGAGTCCGCCTGCCGATGCATGGGACACGGGTTCGTGCTCCGGTCCGCAAAGATCCCACATGCCGCGAAGTGGCTGGGCCCGTGAGCCATGGCCGCTGAGCCTGCGCGTTCGGAGCCTGTGCTCCGCAGCGGGAGAGACCACAACAGTGAGAGGCCTGCGTACCGCAAAAAAAAAAAAAAAAAAGAATTATTCTTTCATTTTAAAGATCAAAAAACTAAGGCACAGAGAAGTTAGGTAATGTGTTCAAGGTCACATAGCTGGTAAGGGCTGGATCCCGTAACTGAAGAGTTTGTGTACCAGGGCATAATAACAAAGGCTGACATTTCCTGAGAATTGCTGTGTGCTAGACAACTGTGCTGTACAGGTATTAACCAGGTCAAATTCTCAGAACAATTCTTTGAAGTGGGCACTATGATAGCTTCATTTTCAGGGGAGAAAATGAAAGCATGGAGAGGTTTAAGTACTTGCCCAAGATCACACAACTAGCTAATGGTACAGATAAGATGCCTGCCTAGGGACCTGGGGTCATCTCTGTACTATACTCTCTCTTCAAAGCCCAAGGTTTCTGTGTGTTCACACAGATCGAAGCTGATCCTTCACTTAATCCTCTCCACCACCTTAGACTTGCTTATTTTCTACACCTCTATCAGACTAGATGCTAGATCATCTTCCGATATCTATGTTATTATGAGCCTGGTGGTCCCCTAGTCACTAGAGCTGGGATTAAGGAGCCTTCCTAAAGAACTGATTTGCTCAGGACCTAGCAGTGCTGGAGAACAGCTTTCTTTCTTTTTTTATTTTTATTTTACTGAAGTATAGTTGATTTACAATGTTGTGTTAATTTCTACTGTACAGCAAAGTGATTCAGTTATATATATATGTTTATATGTGTGTATATCTATCTATATATTTTCATATTCTTTTCCATTATGGTTTATTAAAGGATATTGAATATAGTTCCCTGTGCTATTCAGTAGAACCTTGTTGTTTATCCATTCTATAGAACAGCTTTCTTGTTCTGTGACTTCTTTCTCATATACCAGACAGAGCCTCAAGTTGTATTTTCTCACTCCCTCGGGCCTCATGACTTTATCTGTGATGATGTCAGTTCCTCTTCCTGACCCCACCATCACCACTTGTAGAGCTTGTCACGCTTCCACAACCAGATTAAACTGAGCTCATGTTTTCTCTTTTGTCTTGGTAAATTTATTGATTCTCGTTGAAATGAGAAGTCAAAGATATTACAACCAAATGCCCAACCCCCTTTCCTCCTCCCTGGTCAAAGAAACTGCAAATTTATTTTATTAAACAAACTCTCTTAATGCTTTTGACCTTCAGGTCCTTCTGGTTTCTAGGGTAATCTATGTGATGATGAAGAATTACTGCATCTGTGTGGTGACTGCCGTGGAGGCAGGGACCACACACAGATGGAAGTTTGCAATCACGCTCTGTAAGGCACTGGTGCTTTTAGATAGGGCCATTTAAGTAAGTGACCCTATGACAGAAATAAAGATTTTCAAAAACACTTCACAGAAAAAAATTGTTCAGTTGAAATTCAACAGACATTAATGGAGTCCCTTAGTAGTGTAAAGCATGTGTGACAGGCTTTGATATCTAAGATGATAGTTTTGTACCCAAAGGATTGAGATTCCCACGTATGAATCAGTTAAAATCTCCAAAGTTTTCGTTGTATACAGAATAGAGTTGAAAATAATTCCTTTAACTAAAATAATTCATTTTTATTAACAATTAAAACTTTTGATTTATTACTTTAGTGAAAACATATTTGATCACTTACTAGGTGCCAGACCTTATACTAGGCTGTGGGAATGAGACAGGTTGTAATAGTCAAGGTAGGTAGGTTATGCTGCTGTAATAAACCACCCCGAAGTCTCAGAGGCTTAAGCAATAAAGGTTTACTTCTCACTTATCATCATCTGCTTTGGATCCAGGCTACCTCCCAGAGTAGATATCTTCTACATCAGGATTCGGTGGTATACTCCATATCAGAAACTGCTTCTATACTCAGGAAAGAAAGAGGAGGAGAGTTATGTGCAGCATTTATGTCTTCCATCTGGAAGTGACGATTCTTTTCTTTTTAAAATTAATTAATTAATTTTATTTTTGGCTGCGCTGGGCCTTTGCTACTACACACGGACTTTCTCTAGTTGTGTCGAGTAGGGGCTACTCTTCGTTGTGGTGCGCAGGCTTCTCATTGCAGTGGCTTCTCTTGTTGCAGAGCATGGGCTCTAGGTGTGCGGGCTTCAGTAGTTGTGGCATGCGTGTTCCATAGTTGTGTCTAGCAGGCTCGAGAGCGCAGGCTCAGTAGTTGTGGCGCATGGGCTTAGTTGCTCTGCGGCATGTGGGATCTTCCCGGACCAGGGCTTGAACCCGTGTCCCCTGCATTGGCAGGCTGATTCTTAAACACTGTGCCACGAGGGAAGTCCAGAAGTGACGATTCTGCTCATATTTCACTGGTTAAAGGAAGTCAGTGGCCATGCTTAACTTCAAGAAAGCAAGGAAGCACATTCTTCATGGTTGTGATGTATGCCACAGTGGTTAATTGTCCCTGCCATCAGGAAGCTTATATTCTAGTAGTGAGGAGTCAAACATTGAATGATCCCAAAAATATATGCAATAATTTATTATGTTAAAGTGGTGGGGGATGGGAGAAACGGGTGAACTGTTTTATAGTTGTTTGTTAAAATAAATTGAATAAAAAAGAGTTCAAAATATATGCAATACTTTATTATGTGAAATGCTATAAATAATAATACCCACTAACATGTATTGAGCTTCTGCTCTATGTTCTGTTAGGGATTGTTTCAAGCATTTTGTGTAATCTGTAAACTTCACACTCTGTAAGTTTATCCCAATTTTGCAAATAAAGAGACTGAGAGGTACTTAACAAAAGTTTAAGTATGGGGCTTCCCTGGTGGCGCAGTGGTTGAGAATCTGCCTGCCGATGCAGGGGACACGGGTTCGAGCCCTGGTCTGGGAAGATTCCCACATGCTGCGGAGCAACTGGACCCGTGAGCCACAACTACTGAGCCTGTGCGTCTAGAGCCTGTGCTCCGCAATGAGAGGGCGCAATAGTGAGAGGCCCGTGCACCGCGATGAAGAGTGGCCCCCACTCGCCGCAACTAGAGAAAGCCCTTGCACAGAAACGAAGACCCAACACAGCTAAAAATAAATAAATAAATGTATTTAAAAGAAGTCAGGAGACACTTTCTAAAAAAAAAAAAAAAAAAAAAAAAAAAAGTTTAAGTATGAAGGAAACCAAAAGATGCTAAAGATATTATGGCAGGGGGACTTGCACTCCTCATTGGGGTCAGGGATGGAATTTGCATGTAACCTTTTAGTCATGCCTTATAGCGAAAGCCAGTTTCTTCAGAGATTTCTTGGTTCTTTTATAATGCTCCACTGGGATAAAATCTAAGATAAACCTGCCTTTTACTGACTCCCACTCTTTTTTTGATCACTGATTAAATGAATTGCTAGGGTTGTAGACATTCAATATTTTTTAAAAAATTGCCCTTGGTTGACTTAGCTTTCGACATCCTGAATTTATCATAATTTATAGATAAAGTCGGGTAATACATTTTAGTTAATATGGAAGTGTTAGCTCTGGACTTTTGGATTCATCATGGCCTAGGAGAGACAGAATAACTCAGTTGAGAGAGCTGGGTAAGTAAGGCAGTCTGTGCAGTGGTTAGAGGCTGAGTTCTGATGTCTATTCCATGGTCCCCATAGGCTGGGTTCCAATCCCCCCTCTTCCATCTACTAACTGACTTATTACTTGGTATCTCTATGCCTCAGTTTCTTCCTGGCTTCATTGGGAAGATTAAATGGATTACATATGTGAAAGGCTTGGCATGTTCTAGGTGCCAGTAAATGTTAGCTATTATTAGAGGAGAAACTTTGATGTACATTTAAAACTCATTTGGGGGGGCTTCCCTGGTGGCGCAGTGGTTGGGAGTCCGCCTGCCGATGCAGGGGGTGCGGGTTCGTGCCCCTGTCCGGGGGGATCCCGTGTGCCGCGGAGCGGCTGGGCCCATGGGCCATGGCCGCTGGGCCTGTGCGTCCGGAGCCTGTGCTCCGCGGCAGGGGAGGCCACGGCAGTGAGAGGCCCGCGTACCGCAAAACAAACAAACAAACAAACAAACAAACAAACTCATTTGGGGATCTAAAGTACAAGGAGAAAACATTAATGCTGGCTGTAGCTGTTTCTTCATATAAAAGGTTACGAAACTTGGATTTTCCCCTGGGCATTTCCACTCCTGCTACATCTGAGTTGCAGGGGAAAGCTCTAAACTGTCTCTGACAGCTCCTCCCCCAGCCCCTCATCCCCAAAGGCAGGAGTGCAGCAGTCTCAAGACCCTGATATATTTGGTCTTGGTTTCATTTCTCTTCCCAAGTTGCACTGCAAAAATATCTCCGTAGCTTTTGCTATATACTTAATTACATAACTTTGCTTCTCTCTTAACTCCAATTTCCTTTTAAAAATATTAATGGTAGAAAAGATTAAAGGCAGTGATGCAATATGAGAAAAAGAGGAAATTTGGAACTTTGCCAAGAAATATCTGCTTGAACAAAGGCAGTTTTAAAAGCGCATGATGAAACATAATTGTTTCCCTGATTTAAATAAACTCGTTTGGAGCACTTTGAGGACACTAAACCACATGTCACTAATTTTTATATTAATTAAGGAGGAAACCCTTAAAATATTTCAGGAAGGAAGAAACTGGCCTCTTGGAGGTGACGCACATAATGAAACCTCTTTTTAAACTTGATTGAGTTGATACTGTAGATTTGCATTGTCCAATAGAAGTGAAATACAAGTCATATACGTAATTTTAAAATTTCTAAAAGTCATATTTTGAAAAAGGAGAAAGAAACAAGTGAATTTAATTTTAATGCTATGATTTATTTAACTTGATATATCTAAAATATTTATCATTTCAGCATGTAATGAATAGCAAAATATTAATAGGATATTTTACATTCTTTTTCTCATTGTAAGTCTTCAAAATCCAATGTTTATTCTGCATTTATACAACATCTCAATTCAGACTAGGTACATTTTGAATACTCAGTAACAAAACATGGCTAGTAGCTATCATAACGGGCAGTATGGCGATAGAGCACTGGGCCCAGTCTCTTGCCTTGCCTCATGGATATCTTCTGTAAAAGTACAGAGGCAGTGCTGGCGGGCCTTTCTTAACTGACAGTGGAGTAGTTGGAAGCCTAAGACTTGCTGATTGCGTGGCCTCTCACCCTCATTAACTTCTCTAAATCTCAGTTTTCCCCTCTATGAAGTGAAGACCATGATAATAATTACACCTTACTTCAGAGGATTACTGTAAGGATTTATAATCCTTATATTATTAATTAATTAATTAATGCATGGAAAACATTTAGAACAGACCCTAGACAGAACAGAGCCTTAATAAATGTTTACTTGTTGTATTTGGTAAGAATGGTTATGATGATGATTACAAAATGAGTATTAATAGTAAAGTCTTCCCAATTGTCAGTGTAGTATTAGCGATTCCTTACCACTCAGAGGCATTGACAATATTGCTTGTCCCTAGAAGTCTACTTTTACATAGTTTAGAGCAGCATTTATCAAACATTTTGGTCTCAGGACCCCTTTGCACTTCTAAAATTAGAACTCTGAAAACTATTTGTTTAAGGGCCCTTTCAGGTAATTGCGGGTTTTGTTCTTTTATATTGCAACAAAACTCAATAAACAGTAGTTTCTTAAAAGTTAGTAGCAAGGTGGAATCTGAAAGCATCTCAATAAAATTTTCATATTCTGTTACATTAAAATCCATTGGTCTATTTTGCACTTTGGATGTGTCTTTTACCCATGTGTGATTTTGTAACATCATGCATTGATCGTATAGAAAATATTGGTTCACTGAGTTATGCAGATCTTCTGAATTTTAACACATTTCATTATACAACATCAAAAACTATACTTGTTAATATCTCCACTTATATCATCAAAAAAGTCTTTAAGTATTGGGAAGCTATCAAGTTAGTGGTAGAACATACAAGTTTGGCAAAATTCTAATTTTCACTTGAAAGCTTGGTTGCTTTCCTTGAAGTGACATCTAACATCACAGAAAAAATGCCTGACAAATATCCAAGTCTGAATAACCACAGTTTGTCTTTTAGTTGTTCTTTTAAGTAAAAATTGTGTTCTGCAAAAAAAGTGGTTAGTTAAGCTTGTGACTCAAGTAATCACATAAGTGCATTTCCTTGAGACAATCACCTCCCTTTGGCATGCAGCAAACATGCTTTATGCATACTTCCCATTTATTTACATAAAATATGAAAAAATATACATATTCAAAATCAAGATTTAACAAAGTTAATAATTTTTACTCCTCTTTAAGGGAGTTCTTAAGTGAAACATGCTTTTTTCCCCTTTAAACTAGACATGCATGGTGTTGAAGAATACAATGACTACGAATATAATTCGGAGCCACTGCTTCATTTATGCTGAAGCACCAGACATTTTCCCACAATCGCTTTTGCATCATCAATGCAAAAAATTTTTAAAAGGACTAAAAAATTAAAAAGGTAAATAGCATCTTAGTATTATGAAAATAGTCTTGACTTTTCAGACCTGAAAGGAACTTGGGGACCCCTAGGAGTCTGTGGACCACACTTTGAGAACTGCTGGTTTAGCAAAAACATCTTAGAAGGTTGCTGAGAACATCAACTGTTTTATCTGTCCAGAGCAGCCCTTTCTTCAGAGAAATTCTCTTTTCCCTTCTCCAAGCAAGTGGTTCCAATGGTGGTTGCATCTTCCTGTGGAGGCTGCCTCTTTTTTCACAGTGATTGGTATAGGGTGGACATCAGGCTCTGTTTGTCCTACTCAGTGCACTTCCCCAGGATTTTCAAACTTGGGACCAGAAAATACCACTAATAGTTGCTCTCTGAGATGATGTTATGGGGTTCTGGTACGCTGGTGGACCACTCCAGCATGTGGAAGGAACTGGTCTGAATTAGGATACAGAAACTTGATTCTTGGAGAGAAGTAGAAATGGGAGGAAAGATGCCCAGTGGCATTCTAGTCCCTAGTCCCTAGTCTCTAAGGTTCAACCACATCCTTGCACTTCTCCCCCCCCACCCCCCCACCCCCACTCTGTGAGCATTTTCATGAATTTCCCCTTTTGGTCCAGCTAGTTCAAACTGGGTTTCTGCCACCTGCAACCTAAAGCAATTGGCTAATGCAGAGGGTAGCAAAAACTAATTTCCAAAGTCACTCAGTGTTCAGTAATAGTGACCGAGGATAGCTCTTCCCATTCAGAAAAATTTAATTATCAGCTCTGGGCTAAAAATAATCATAATAAAAACATACCACCGCTACGTTATTGAACTGATGTGTGGCAGAGCAAGTCAGGATATTCAGCTTCTATTTCTGAAAAAAATTCATGTAAATGAAAATGGTTAAGCCCATGAAAGCAAGTGAGGTTCACCATTGATACTAAAGGTTTAATAATACATGATAAATTTGAATAATTTCCACAAATATTTGTAATGAAAAATACAATGAATAACCTGGGCTTTAAACACCTTACTTTTTCACAATATTTGTGAATTTGTCCAATAAGGCCTTTTTTCTGCCCTACACATATTTTTACCACCATCAATCATAACACATCTTAGTAGATTCCATTTCAGGTTGTACTGAATTGTTGTTTTTTTTAGGTTCCTTGAAAATATTCTTGGATTTCCCTGGTGGCACAGTGGTTAAGAATCTACCTGCCAATTCAGGGGACATGGGTTAGAGCCCTTGTCTAGGAAGATCCCACATGCCACGGAGCAACTAAGCCCATGTGCCACAACTACTGAGCCTGCACTCTAGCGCCCACGAGCCACAACTACTGAACCCGCGTGCCACAACTACCAAAGCCTGCGAGCCTAGAGCCCATGCTCTGCAACAAAAGAAGCCACTGCAATGAGAAGCCTGCACACTGCAACAAAAAGTATCCCCTGCTTGCTGCACCTAGAGAAAGCCTGTGCACAGCAATGAAGACCCAACACAGCCAAAAATAAATAAATTAATTTTAAAAATATTCTTGACTCTAGTTTTACTCAGAGTATTCATAGGGTGAATTTTTCAGTCATTTCAAACTTGGTATTGAATCCTCAAATAACTACAACAGAACACTGTTATTGGTAACATCTATTGATTCATTAAGAAGCAAGGAAAAACATTAGAAATCATTTTTGTTGTTGTTGTTTTTAAGTTGACTATTGATGTTGCTTCTAAAGTTCTCAACTCTTTGAACAACTGTTCTCACAGAGAGCCTAATAGTCCAAACAAGTTTATTTTCTCTGGAAACTCTTTTTGGCCACTGCAAACAAATACAATTTAATTAACTCACAATGGTAAACCATTTTTCTTGCTTAGTTAACAAATGAGCCACTTGGAAAGTTATGTTGATTGTAGCTTCATTTTGGTTTTTAATTTTTGTGGAAAAATTCTGATCTAGGGAGATATTTGTTTTAAATTTTCTAATTTTTCTGACTGTTTTAGGAATGTTGTGCATTGGCAAGAGTGTGACAATTATTTAGTTTGGTAATATTGACCTATATTGTATTCTCTTAGCATAGCACTAGCATAATTCTTTGCAGTTTAGATAAAATATCCATGTTCCATTGTTTCTTAGAAGTGTGATACTTGGAGTCTACATTTCATTTTTCTTCTTTGTTTCTTTTGACATGATGGGTACGCAATAAAAAAAATGTGGTGGTAGGGTGATATGTGTGACACTCAAAATGCTATCAAGCTATGACCGCATCACTGTGATTTGTAGTGCACTGAGCAGCAGTGTGAGGCCATGAGAGTACCACATGCAGCCTCCGTCACAGCTAGTCAACACCACACTGCTGCTGTAGTGTGAAAGTAGTTGTAGGCAATATGAAAAACAAATAAGAGTAGCATGTAGCTGTGTTTCAATAAAACTTTAGTTATAGACACAAATTTGAATTTCATGTAATTTTTATTTGTCATGAAATACTTTTCTTTTGATTCTTTTCAAACATTCTGAGGTCACAGGCAGTACAAAAGCAAATTTGGCCTCCTGGCCATAGTTTGCCAACCCCTGCTCTAAAGAAGATTTGCATTTGATTCTGCTAGATAGCCTGGATTGGTTCAAACCTATATCAATTTCAGCTTATTAACCTGGGTTTTCCTGAACTGAGTCATGTATATTCAAACTCCATATTCATGTGAGGTTAGGGCTATAGTTCTGACTTATGAGGGAGATTCTTCTTCTTCTTCTTCTTTTTTTTCTTTTTCTTCTGGAGCTGAGCTGAGGCCCTGATAGACAAATCACATTCTGTGTCTCCTTTCACCATCAGACGTATGTATTTTTTCTAGCTTACCTTTTTATTTAGGTTGTAGTCATCCTTCAAGGACCCTTTCTTTATGCAAAAACCCCCTAATCCCATGACTGCTATTTATGCAAGTCAAGCCCTTATCTCTTGTTCCCTATGTGGTCATTAAACCTGGGGCATCTACACCTTCAGAACTGCTGACCACTCTAATAACAGCTTCATTCTCTGTCTCTGTGGGGAAGAGGGACAGGGGATTTCCTTTGCTTTGTTGTGAGTCCAGTTATATATTTACAAATTTTATAGTAGTTTACCCAGCATTTTAAAGTTATTTTGCATCAGGAGGTGGTTTTTAAGAATAACTAGACCTACATATTTACAGATGTAAAAGTTCCTTGTATCTTCTTAGTCTCTTTTCCCTCTTTTTCTTCCCTTTACTTTCTAGAACTCTGTTTCTATTTTTAAAAACATATTTATTGGAGTATAATTGGTTTACAATGGTGTCAGTTTCTATTTTAAGCCTCCCATCTCATTAGGCTGGTGGAAAATTTTAACCCTAGTCATTCTGACTTAACCCCAACTTCCTGCATGTTTTTTTCCCCATAGTTCCAGAATCTTATGCAATGGTGAAGTTTGGAGTGGGGTGAAAGCATCTGGTTCTTGAATTGTCCATCTATTTTCAATCCCAGGTTACAATTGAGAATCAGTCATTCTCTTCAACATGGCTCTTCATATCCAGGGGCTCTCTGCCAGGGTTGGGTGTAGGAAATTTTGCAAGGCTGCCCAGATTCCCACAAAGTTAGTCATTTCATTACTGAAGTCTTTCCACTTCTCCAGTGGCTTTGCCTAGAAAGTCCCCTCTGTATTTAGACCCTCAGACCTCTTTGTTCTTACTATGCAACCTATCCCCTAAAGTCCTGGGAATTTCATTCTTGTTTTAGGGAAATAATTTCCCCTTCACAATTGTGGCCTGGATGCTTTGTGTATACCCTAATCTTCACCCAGCTTTAGGGATTAGGCCTTTGGAAACTAAGGCCTGGAAGATTACAAAGCTACTTCTGATTTTTCTCTGCTACAGTCCTTCCCTTCCTACCAAGCTGACAGTGAAAACTGGATTGACTATTTGTTTGAATGATAGGAGAAGAAAGAAATACAGCAATAATAATAATAAAAGATTAATAGTTTAAAATATTTTCGTGCCATGTGTTTGAAAGGTAATGGTAGTAGTTTTGATAAAAGCTGATGGTGGTTGGACTAGAGTAGTGACAGTCAAGATGGAAAGACAAAAACAGAGGTAAGATACATTTTGGTGATAAAAGTAACAGGGCTACTAGCTAATATAATGATGTGGGGTTAAGGAAGAGGCTGGAATCAAGTGCAACTTCCAGATTTCTGCTGGACCAACCTGGGGTCCCATTTACTGGGCCGTGGAAATCTGAAGAAATAAAGAATTTAGGAATTTTCTTATATCTATTTTTCTATTTGAATCCATCCTTCTGGATTCTGTCAGTGTGATTTTTGTGGGGTGGATTGTTTTGAATATGAAAATATTATTCCATTTAATTAAGTTACAGATTGTATAAGACAATGAATAAAGATGTAAAGAACTAACCCTCACTGCTATCTTCTACCATTTCTAATCCTCCACAATGTTGTCTTGACAACTCAGTTTATGTTTGAACTGAGGAATATTTTGCAATGGGTAAAAGAGATTACTGAATAAACTTTAATTGGAGGAGCCCCAGGATGTACAATTTTGTTTGTCTTGACTATTTTACAACTTTGTAGAACTGTAAAAACCTATAGAAAACTCAAATAATATAAATAATTTTAGGCCATAGAAATGCAAATTTTGTCCAGGGGAGTGAAATTGACTATCACTTTGTGGATATTGACCAGTTTTGACAATTTTGCATCCATTTATAAATTCATCTCATCATTTTTTATTTGCTTAAAAGGTATGATATTTTGAATTCTTTGACTCAGTTGTAACATCTTACTGGTCCCCTCATTTTACTAAGGAGTTAAAATCTTTGATACGTATTCATTTGATGAGTCATGATTTTTCCTTTCAACATTTTTTTAAAAGATTAATCATAATTTTTATTTATTTATTTATTTATTTATTTATTGGAGTAAAATTGCCTTATAATGTTGTGTTAGTTTCTGCTGTACAATGAAGTGAATCAGCTGTATGTATACATATATCCCCTCCCTCTTGGACTTCCCTCCCACCCCACCCCCATCCCACCCATCTAGGTCATCACAGAGCACCAAACTGAGCTCCCTGTGCTACACAGCAGGTTCCCACTAGCTATCTATTTTACACATGGTAGTGTATTTATGTCAAACCTAATCTCCCAATTCTTCCCACCCTCCCCTTCCCCTGCTGTGTCCACATGTCCTTTACCTATGCCTACGTCTCTATTCCTGCCCCACAGATAGGTTCATCTGTACCATTTTTCTAGATTCCACATATATGTGCTAATATATGATATTTGTTTTTCTCTTTCTGGCTTACTTCACTCTGTATGGCAGACTCCAGGTCCATCCACATCTCTACAAATGACCCAATTTCATTCCTTTTTATGGCTGAGTAATATTCCATTGTATATATATACCACATCTTCTTTATATATTCATCTATCGTTGGACATTTAGGTTGTTTCCATGTCCTGGCTATTGTAAATAGTGCTGCAATGAATGTTGGGGTACATGTGTCCTTTTGAATTATGGTTTTCTCTGGGTCTTTGCCCAGTAGTTGGATTGCTGGGTCATATGGTAGTTCTATTTTTGGTTTTTTAACGAACTTACATACTGTTCTCCATAGCGACTGTATCAATTTACATTCCCACCAACAGTGCAAGAGGGTTCCCTTTTCTCCACACCCTCTCCAGCATTTATTCTTTATAGATTTTTTGACGATGGCCATTCTGACTGTTGTGAGGTGTTACCTCATTGTAGTTTTGATTTTCATTTCTCTAATAATTAGTGATGTTGATCATCTTTTCATGTGCCTTTTGGCCATCTGTATGTCTTCTTTGGTGAAATGTCTATTTAAGTCTTCTATCCGAGATTAATCATAATTTGTGATATTTCATATCTTTATTCTAAATTCTCTTTGAATAATAGAATAGTTATAATAATTATTGATGTAATTAATTAATATAATTAATAATTATATTGAGACTGGGCAAAAACCTTGGAGATACTAGGACCTTAAGGGCATTATTATAGGTGAAATAAGTAAGACAGAGAAAGACAAATACTGTATGGTCTCTCCTATACATGGTATCTAAAAACCTCAAACTAATAGAAACAGAGAACAGATTGGTGATTGCCAGATATGGGGTAAGGGTTGGGAATATGGGTAAAGGTAGTCAAAAGGTAAAATCTTCCAGTTATACGATATGTAAGTTCAGAGGATGTAATGTACAGCATGATGACTATGGTAAATAGTACCATAGGCATATTTGAAAGTTGCTGAAAGGAGAGCCTAAAAGTTCTCCTCATAAGAAAGAAAAATGTAACTATGTGAGGTGATGGATGTTAACTAGGTTTATTGTGGTGATCATTTGGCAATATATACATATATCAAATCATTGTTTTGTATACATTTGACATGTATTTCAATAAAACTGGAAAAATATAAAAAAGAACAGAAAAGGAGATATTTTTGACTTTTAGGTATACATAATAATTTATTTAACAAAATGCATCTTTGTTAGTAAATAACTTCAGTATTTTTCTTATCTGAAGTATAACACATTCTGAATTGAAGAAATCATTTAATCAGGTTTTATTATATATTTTTGAATTATTTTTGCTTTGGTTACCCCAAGTTTTGGCAAGCATAACAAGAGGTTTAAAAATCAAGAGCTTAATTTAATGAATATCATGTTAGATGAACATGATTATTTATAGTCTTAAAGGCCAACCAGCCTGGTTTTTAGTGGAATAACTAGAAAAGAGCATCTCAAAGATGAAGATCTTTCTTTAAAAAATCCTGTCTTGTTCTCACTTTAACTAATGCTCTTAACAAAATGTCCTCTCTGCTTAAATGTTACATCTGTGTGCTATAGACTGCAAGTTTGTGTTCCCCCCATATCATATGTTCAATCCTAATGCCTAATGTTATGGTATTTGGAGTTGGAGCCTTTTGGAAGTGGTTAGGCCATCAGGGTGGAGCCCTCATGCTTGAGATTTGTGCTCTTGTAAAAGGGACCCCTCTTCTACCCTGTGAGGACATAGCAAGAAGATGGCCATCTATGAACCAGGACACAAGCCCTCACCAGATATCAAGTCTGCTGGTACTTTAATTTGAACTTCCCAGCCTCCAGAACTCTGAGAAAGAAATTTCTGCTGTTTATAAGCCACCAGTCTATGGTATTCTGTTATAACAGCTTGAACAGACAAAGACACTGTGTAACAATAAATTTTTTTATGAAAGGAAAATAGATACTTTGGCTCCAAGAGAACGAATGTACCAATGACCAATGGCCAGAACACATATGACAACAGAACTCTGACCCACAACCTCTGTAGGAACCAGTCCAGAATGGTCAAGACTTGGTCAATTACTGTCAACTTCCCTATTTTTTCTCTTGTTTCCAACACAAGACCAACCAAAGAAAGCCAACACACTCCCCAAACCAATCATATAAGATGCCTCGCTTCTAGGTAGCCTCCTTCTAGTTCCCCCATCCAGCAACTTCCAACCATATCATACCTGAAGCCATCCCTTTTTTTCCCACTGTAAAACTTTCATATTCCCTTGTGCATCTTTCAGTCTCTCCTAAACACAAGTGATGGTGTTGACTCCCTTGCTATAACAAACTTTGAACAAATAGCCTATGTTGGTTCTCATTTGGGTGGTCTTTGTTTACTCATGTTTTCTTTGAGATCCCACCAAGATGCAGTGTGTACTGCTCAATGCTGTGAACCCCAGCCTTCAACCTGGTGCGGTACCCACAGAGGCCCCTTGTGCTTGCTGCTCATGACTTGTCAGATTCATGCTGACATGGAAAGTCAGCACCTGGTCTGAACTATGCTCTCTTTGTGTTGCATTCCTTGGCTGTTTATTCACAGTTTAATACTCAGGTTTTCTTATTGGTTTCCACTTGTTTGGCATCCTTAGTAGAATCAAGCCATTCCTTTTCATCCTTTTCTGCTCTCTTTGGGCTTCCTTTTTGTGTTATCTAATACTGTTACTTGTCATAAGAAGGAGAGACAAAGAGTGGACAAATGACCTTAAACAAATCAACCTGTAATAATTTTTTCTTTTTTTTCTAGAAGAGAGGGACACAACAAAGTCACAATCTACCTTTGATAACCAAGGTTATTCTAAATTTGAACTTAATAACCTATGAAGGGTGGTGGACCAAATACTTGCTATCTGTAAGAGACTAACAGATACAAATATGTGACACAACTAATGTAAAGTCTTGGTTCTGACCTTCTGCCATGAACTACTCCTCTTTCCCTAGCTTTCCATATACCTCTACCAGATACCACTTCCATTGTGTCCAGAATGCCTGGTCCTGTTTGCCTCAGACCAACACCTCATAAACCTTAGGAGTAGTACTCTGAGATTTGTCTGTACAAAGAGACTTTAATTCTATAAATCCTCAAGGCTGGAAATTCTGATTCAGACACAAACTCTAAAACGATGCCACCCTTGATTATTCAGGTATTCTACCTGGGGGAATTACTGACTCATTGTTTATTCAAACCATCAAAGCAGTATGATTCCCACCTGTGGGAATCATATACAACTGGAAAAGACTGTAAGAAACTTATCACTAGCTTTGGCAGAGGTATTAATGCTACCACCTCTGTTTTAGATGGAATACAGATTAGTCTCAACACATTCACATGAATAGTGATGAACAGTTGCACTGCTCTAGATTTCTTGTTCACTAGTCATGGTGGCATCTTTGCCATTGCTAATTCTTGCTCTACTCGTATCAGTGACAGAACATGGTTGAACAGGTTATACGTCACCATAATGAAAAAGATACTGGTTTCTCTAAGGTTGATTCTCATGGTTTATGAAATTGGTTCTTGGCCTGGGTTGAGTGATTGGAATTCCTGGTTCAAGCATTTTACAGGAAATGTTAATTATTCTTGTTGCTATCACAATGCTCGTTATGTCGGTCCATTGCATTCTGCCTCGAATAGCCACTTTCTCATCATATGATCAACATGATAATATAATAAAAAGGTCAAGACAATCTTGCTCTGCAGTTGATTGTGAAGGTGGCTAAACAATCTCTGAGAAATGCAAGTTGGATCTTTAGCCTTCCATAAATTGGTTACCTTCTGACAAGTAAGATACAGACCAAAAGGGGAGATGAGAGACTGCATATACAACAGTGGCCAGACCATATCATATATGACAGTAGAACTCTGACCCACAACCTCTCTGCAGCAACCATTGCAGGAAGTCAAACTACAGCCTCTGCAGCAAGTATACCACAGTGGGCAGGACATGGTCAGTCGCTGACAGCTTCCATATTTTTTGCCTTTGCTTCCAGCTCAAGACCAACCAGAAAAAGCCAAATATGCTCCCCAAACCAATTACATTTGATGCCCTGCTTTTGTTTTATTTTATTTCATTTTAATGGTGGACATGTATTTTATTTGCTGTGATGACTGAAAAATGTGAGCAGCAATTATGGCAACGTCCATAGAATTTCCCCTGTGGTGTAAAATAACAGACAAGACTTTTATAATATTATCCTTTGATAACTGAAGTTCGTGATGGCTGAAATTCTCTATGGGGCTCAGTGATGCCCTGCTTTTAGTTTTTCCTTTTTCAGCTTCTCAATGCCATCAACCTCCAATCAGATCATGCTTGAAGCTTTCCCCCCGACCCCCACTATCAAGCTTTCTCACTTCCTTGTCCATCTTTGAGTCTCTGCTAAATGCAAGTGATGGTGGCTGACTTCCTTGCCATTATAAACTGTGAATAAATAGCCTCATTTGTCCTGATTTCAGCAGTCTTCTGGTCAATGACTTAGCTTTGTTTTAGGATATCTATAATGATGGGCATAAGGATAGTAAAATTATAAAGTCAGTCTCAGACATGAAAGGTAACCATGAGGGATAGTGAGGGAAGGTTCTTTTCTTAAAATGAAGAAAAAGTGGTTTCTGAAAAATTGCCTAGAAATCTTCTGGAAAATATGAAGGGGAATAAAATAAGTGATTTGGTTGGCTTTGTAAAATGACATGGTGGGCTGAATGGAGTCTTTATTTTTTACAATAAGCAAAGAAAGGGAAAAAAAAAGTTCAGTGCTTTGTGTCTCAGAACAACATTATCCAGATTCTAAAAGCACTTGGCAAAAGTCATCTGGTATCAAGTATTAGAAATCCCTTTTCAAAAATGATAAGTGAGAGCACTGTGGATTTTTCCAGGAGAGGAGAATAAAGATTTTGTACTTTGCCATTAAATATCCTAATAATTATTCCAGTACCATATTATTCCATAAAGTAGTCTGTACGGCAAGCTTTTATATACTGTATTATGTATGCTAGGTCAACTCCTAACAGTACAACAAGACAATTAACAGCTTTTGACTTTTAAATCTAGTCTGTTTCTCTCTACTATGTAAAGAAAGCTGGCACTAGAGTTACATATTTATGTGGAGTGATTTTATGGCTTGAAATAATCCTCACACCTCAACTCCATCCACAACAATTTCTATCATCTTGAATTTATTCTCCTTGCCTTGATTCTATAAATAAAGAAAAAAAACCCTCTTGCCTTAATCTTCATTTTTCTGCTTTAGTCTGAAAAGTGCTTTAATATTATAAATGTGGCTGTAAATCTAATTTTTTGAAGCACAATTTACTCTTTAGACTCTATCACGATGATATGGAAAAAATGATGAGGTGTCTGAAATGCAAGTCACTATTACATTATTTTAAAATCACAATTTACTGCTATTATAGTGATTCTTAATTTCCTAGAATGTCTCCAGTGTTATCTGAAATTGTCCAAAAGGTTAATGTTAAAAACAACAGCAGGTGTGTGCCAGGTGTGGTTCTTTCCGCAGAGAGATGGGTAGTGAAATGAAATACAAACAGGGCTTAACGCTTACAGGAAGGTTGGTGGAGGATCTTCCAATTTTTAAAAGTGGTCTTTCCTTTGCACTCTTGGTTTTTCTCACTGTCAGCGTTAGAGTAGGAAACTGGGCTTGTACACTATCACTGACTGGCGGAATGTTATAGACCAGCACAATTTTGTGTGTGTGCCTCTGGTTTGCTCTTGTATAGGTGTTGCTATTGTCTGCCTTACTGAGATGACATAAGAATAAATAACACACTGTATTTTTGAGGTTAAGCTTGTCAACCTGGTCATTATTTCTTTCTGATAATCTTTGCTCACTCCTATAACCTTTCGTAAGGATTTCATTTCCCCTTACGTTTTACCTTCTCTTAGTAACTGCATGTTACTCTCCCAGCTTTATTATTCATATTTTTCAAGGGTAGTACATGACATGTAAATATGAGCCACTTTCCTGTTATCGGTCTTTGAAGATGTAATTTAATATATGCTCTCCTACTTTTTGACGCCTTCTCACACAAGCAAGACAGTATCTGATCTTCTTGCCCTAATAAAATAGAATTGGTTTTTTATCCATGAATTTTTATCCGTGTACTTAACAAATCCTTATTGACCGCTTACTCTGTGTCAAAAGCAGAATATATATATATAATCATACATGCATCCCAGATGACAACTGGGGTCCCCTTTCCTTGGATATTTAGGAAAAAATATTCAAACACTTACTGCACATCCCAGAGGAAGCCCATCACCTCTGGCAAAGTTTTGTTGTTGTTTGTTGTTGTTTTAGATTCCATGGGCTTATATTCTCACGGTCACCTCACTCTAATTTCCTGAAGACTCCAATGACTTGATTTTCCTTGTGTCCTGACTTCCATAGCTATTCTATTTTCTATGCCATGAACAGACCCAGATGTGGAGTTAGACATTTTCCCTTAATTTCCTGCAAAACATAAGGCATTCTTTTTTTTTTTTTTTTTAATTTTATTTTATTTTATTTTTTTGCTTTATAACAAATTTAATCAGTTATACATATACATATGTTTCCATATCCCCTCCCTTTTGCGTCTCCCTCCCACCCTCCCTATCCCACCCCTCCAGGCGGTCACAAAGTACCGAGCTGATCTCCCTGTGGTATGCGGCTGCTTCCCACTAGCTATCTACCTCACGTTTGGTAGTGTATATATGTCCATGCCGCTCTTTCACTTTGTCACAGCTTACCCTTCCCCCTCCCCATATCCTCAAGTCCATTCTCTAGTAGGTCTGTGTCTTTATTCCTGTCTTACCCCTATGTTCTTCATGACATTGTTTTTTCTTAAATTCCATATATATGTGTTAGCATACAGTATTTGTCTTTCTCTTTCTGACTTACTTCACTCTGTATGACAGACTCTAGGTCTATCCACCTCATTACAAATAGCTCAATTTCATTTCTTTTTATGGCTGAGTAATATTCCATTGTATATATGTGCCACATCTTCTTTATCCATTCATCCGATGATGGGCACTTAGGTTGTTTCCAGCTCCGGGATATTGTAAATAGGGCTGCTATGAACATTTTGGTACATGACTCTTTTTGAATTATGGTTTTCTCAGGGTATATGCCCAGTAGAGGGATTGCTGGGTTATATGGTAGTTCTATTTGTAGTTTTTTAAGGAACCTCCATACTGTTCTCCATAGTGGCTGTACCAATTCACATTCCCACCAGCAGTGCAAGAGTGTTCCCTTTTTTCCACACCCTCTCCAGCATTTATTGTTTCTAGATTTTTTGATGATGGCCATTCTGACTGGTGTGAGATGATATCTCATTGTAGCTTTGATTTGCATTTCTCTAATGAGTAAAGATGTTGAGCATCCTTTCATGTGTTTGTTGGCAGTCTGTATATCTTCTGTGGAGAAATGTCTATTTAGGTCTTCTGCCCATTTTTGGATTGGGTTGTTTGTTTTTTTGATATTGAGCTGCATGAGCTGCTTATAAATTTTGGAGATTAATCCTTTGTCAGTTACTTCATTTGCAAATATTTTCTCCCATTCTGAGGGTTGTCTTTTGGTCTTGTTTATGGTTTCCTTTGCTGTGCAAAAGCTTTGAAGTTTCATTAGGTCCCATGTGTTTATTTTTGTCTTTATTTCCATTTCTCTAGGAGGTGGGTCAAAAAGGATCTTGCTGTGATTTATGTCATAGAGTGTTCTGCCTATGTTTTCCTCTAAGAATTTGATAGTGTCTGGCCTTACATTTAGGTCTTTAATCCATTTTGAGCTTATTTTTGTGTATGGTGTTAGGGAATGATCTAATCTCATACTTTTACATGTCCCTATCCAGTTTTCCCAGCACCACTTATTGAAGAGACTGTCCTTTCTCCACTGTACATTCCTGCCTCCTTTATCAAAGATAAGGTGACCATATGTCCGTGGGTTTAACTCTGGGCTTTCTATCCTGTTCCATTGATCTATCTTTCTGTTTTTGTGCCAGTATCATACTGTCTTGATTACTGTAGCTTGGTAGTATAGTCTGAAGTCAGGGAGCCTGATTCCTCCAGCTCCATTTTTCGTTCTCAAGATTGCTTTGGCTATTCGGGGTCTTTTGTGTTTCCATACAAATTGTGAAATTTTTTGTTCTAGTTCTGTGAAAAATGCCATTGGTAGTTTGATAGGGATTGCATTGAATCTGTAGATTGCTTTGGGTAGTAGAGTCATTTTCACAATGTTGATTCTTCCAATCCAAGAACATGGTACATCTCTCCATCTGTTTGTATCATCTTTAATTTCTTTCATCAGTGTCTTATAATTTTCTGCATACAGGTCTTTTGTCTCCTTAGGTAGGTTTATTCCTAGATATTTTATTCTTTTTGTTGCAATGGTAAATGGGAGTGTTTCCTTGATTTCACTTTCAGATTTTTCATCATCAGTATATAGGAATGCCAGAGATTTCTGTGCATTAATTTTGTATCCTGCAACTTTACCAAATTCATTGATTAACTCTAGTAGTTTTCTGGTAGCATCTTTAGGATTCTCTATGTATAGTATCATGTCATCTGCAAACAGTGACAGCTTTACTTCTTCTTTTCCAATTTGGATTCCTTTTATTTCCTTTTCTTCTCTGATTGCTGTGGCTAAAACTTCCAAAACTAGGTTGAATAAGAGTGGTGAAAGTGGGCAACCTTGTCTAGTTCCTGATCTTAGTGGAAATGGTTTCAGTTTTTCACCATTGAGGACGATGCTGGCTGTGGGTTTGTCATATATGGCCTTTATTATGTTGAGGAAAGTTCCCTCTATGCCTACTTTCTGCAGGGTTTTTATCATAAATGGGTGTTGAATTTTGTCGAAAGCTTTCTCTGCATCTACTGAGATGATCATATGGTTTTTCTCCTTCAGTTTGTTAATATGGTGTATCACGTTGATTGATTTGCGTATATTGAAGAATCCTTGCATTCCTGGAATAAACCCCACTTGATCATGGTGTATGATCCTTTTAATGTGCTGTTGGATTCTGTTTGCTAGTATTTTGTTGAGGATTTTTGCATCTATGTTCATCAGTGATATTGGCCTGTAGTTTTCTTTCTTTGTGACATCCTTGCCTGGTTTTGGTATCAAGGTGATGGTGGCCTCGTAGAATGAGTTTGGGAGTGTTCCTCCCTCTGCTATATTTTGGAAGAGTTTCAGAAGGATAGGTGTTAGCTCTTCTCTAAATGCTTGATAGAATTCGCCTGTGAAGCCATCTGGTCCTGGGCTTTTGTTTGTTGGAAGATTTTTTATCACAGTTTCAATTTCAGTGCTTGTGATTGGTCTGTTCATATTTTCTATTTCTTCCTGATTCAGTCTTGGCAGGTTGTGCATTTCTAAGAATTTGTCCATTTCCTCCAGGTTGTCCATTTTATTGGCATAGAGTTGCTTATAGTAATCTCTCATGATCTTTTGTATTTCTGTAGTGTCAGTTGTTACTTCTCCTTTTTCATTTCTAATTCTATTGATTTGAGTCTTCTCCCTTTTTTTCTTGATGAGTCTGGCTAATGGTTTATCAATTTTGTTTATCTTCTCAAAGAACCAGCTTTTAGTTTTATTGATCTTTGCTATCGTTTCCTTCATTTCTTTTTCATTTATTTCTGATCTGATTTTTATGATTTCTTTCCTTCTGCTAACTTTGGGATGTTTTTGTTCTTCTTTCTCTAATTGCTTTAGGTGCAAGGTTAGGTTGTTTATTCGAGATGTTTCCTGTTTCTTAAGGTGGGATTGTATTGCTATAAACTTCCCTCTTAGAACTGCTTTTGCTGCATCCCATAGGTTTTGGGTCGTCGTGTCTCCATTGTCATTTGTTTCTAGGTATTTTTTAATTTCCTCTTTGATTTCTTCAGTGATCACTTCGTTATTAAGTAGTGTATTGTTTAGCCTCCATGTGTTTGTATTTTTTACAGCTCTTTTCCTGTAATTGATATCTAGTCTCATAGCATTGTGGTCGGAAAATATACTTGATACAATTTCAATTTTCTTAAATTTACCAAGGCTTGATTTGTGACCCAAGATATGATCTATCCTGGAGAATGTTCCATGAGCACTTGAGAAAAATGTGTATTCTGTTGTTTTTGGATGGAATGTCCTATAAATATCAATTAAGTCCATCTTGTTTAATGTATCATTTAAAGCTTGTGTTTCCTTATTTATTTTCATTTTGGCTGATCTGTCCATTGGTGAAAGTGGGGTGTTAAAGTCCCCTACTATGAGTGTGTTACTGTCGATTTCCCCTTTTATGGCTGTTAGTATTTGCCTTATATATTGAGGTGCTCCTATGTTGGGTGCATAAATATTTACAATTGTTATATCTTCTTCTTGGATCGATCCCTTGATCATTATGTAGTGTCCTTCTTTGTCTCTTCTAGTAGTCCTTATTTTAAAGTCTATTTTGTCTGATATGAGAATTGCTACTCCAGCTTTCTTTTGGTTTCCATTTGCATGGAATATCTTTTTCCATCCCCTTACTTTCAGTCTGTATGTGTCTCTAGGTCTGAAGTGGGTCTCTTGTAGACAGCATATAGATGGGTCTTGTTTTTGTATCCATTCAGCCACTCTGTGTCTTTTTGTGGGAGCATTTAGTCCATTTACATTTAAGGTAATTATCGATATGTATGTTCCTATTCCCATTTTCTTAATTGTTTTGGGTTCATTATTGTAGGTCTTTTACTTCTGTTGTGTTTCTTGCCTAGAGAAGTTCCTTTAGCATTTGTTGTAAAGCTGGTTTGGTGGTGCTGAACTCTCTCAGCTTTTGCTTGTCTGTAAAGGTTTTAATTTCTCCATCAAATCTGAATGAGATCCTTGCTGGGTAGAGTAATCTTGGTTGCAGGTTTTTCTCCTTCATCACTTTAAGTATGTCCTGCCACTCCCTTCTGGCTTGTAGAGTTTCTGCTGAGAGATCAGCTGTTATCCTGATGGGGATTCCCTTGTGTGTTATTTGTTGTTTTTGCCTTGCTGCTTTTAATATGATTTCTTTGTGTTTAATTTTTGACAGTTTGATTAATATGTGTCTTGGCGTATTTCTCCTTGGATTTATTCTGTATGGGACTCTCTGTGCCTCCTGGACTTGATTAACTATTTCCTTTCCCATATTAGGGAAGTTTTCAACTATAATCTCTTCAAATATTTTCTCAGTCCCTTTCTTTTTCTCTTCTTCTTCTGGAACCCCTATAATTCGAATGTTGGTGCGTTTAATGTTGTCCCAGAGGTCTCTGAGACTGTCCTCTGTTCTTTTCATTCTTTTTTCTTTATTTTGCTCTGCAGCAGTTATTTCCACTATTTTATCTTCCACCTCACTTATCCGTTCTTCTGCCTCACTTATTCTGCTATTGATCCCATCTAGAGTATTTTTTATTTCATGTATTGTGTTTTTAATCGATGCTTGATTCATCTTTAGTTCTTCTAGGTCCTTGTTAACTGTTTCTTGCATTTTGTCTATTCTATTTCCAAGATTTTGGATCTGGGAAATAGAATCTTGGATCATCTTTACCATCATTATTCTGAATTCTTTTTCAGGTAGAGTGCCTATTACCTCTTCATTTGTTAGGTCTGGTGGGTTTTTATCTTGCTCCTTCTCCTGCTGTGTGTTTTTCTGTCTTCTCATTTTGCTTATGTTACTGTGTTTGGGGTCTCCTTTTTGCAGGCTGCAGGTTCGTAGTTCCCGTTGTTTTTGGTGTCTGTCCCCAGTGGCTAAGGTTGGTTTAGTGGGTTGTGTAGGCTTCCTGGTGGAGGGGACTAGTGCCTGTGTTCTGGTGGATGAGGCTGGATCTTGTCTTTCTGGTGGGCAGGTCCACGTCTGGTGGTGTGTTTTGGGGTGTCTGTGGACTTTTTATGATTTTAGGCCACCTCTCTGCTAATGGGTGGCGTTGTGTTCCTGTCTTGCTAGTTGTTTGGCTTAGGGTGTCCAGCACTGTAGCCTGCTGGTCGTTGAGTGAAGCTGGGTGCTGGTGTTGAGATGGAGATCTCTGGAAGATTTTCGCCGTTTGATATTATGTGGAGCTGGGAGGTCTCTTGTGGACCAGTGTCCTGAAGTTGGCTCTCCCACCTCAGAGGCACAGCACTGACTCCTGGCTCCTCAGTTTGGGATGATGTGTTGTCTATTCATGTATTCCACAGATGCAGGGTACATCAAGTTGATTGTGGAGCTTTAATCCGCTGCTTCTGAGGCTGCTGGGAGAGGTTTCCCTTTCTCTTCTTTGTTCTCACAGCTCCTAGGTCTCAGCTTTGGGTTTGGCCCCGCCTCTGCGTGTAGGTCGCCGGAGGGCGTCTGTTCTTCGCTCAGACAGGACAGGGTTAAAGGAGCAGCCTCTTCGGGGACTCTGGCTCACTCAGGCCGGGAGGGAGGGAGGGGCACGGAGTGTGGGGCGAGCCTGCAGCGGCAGAGGTCGGCGTGACGTTGCACCAGCCCGAGGCGCGCCGTGCGTTCTCCCAGGGAAGCCGCCCCTGGATCCCGGGACCCCGGCAGTGGCGGGCTGCACAGGCTCCCGGAAGGGCGGTGTGGGCAGTGACCTGCGCTCGCACACAGGCTTCTTGGCGGCGGCAGCAGCAGCCCCAGCGTCCCACGCCTGTCACTGGGCTCCGCGCTTTCAGTCGCGACTCGCGCCCGTCCGTGGAGCCCCTTTAAGCAGCGCTCTTAATCCCCTCTCCTCGCGCACCAGGAAACCAAGAGGGAAGAAAAAGTCTCTTGCCTCTTCGGCAGCTCCAGAGTTTTCCCGGACTCCCTCCCGGCTAGCTGTGGCACATTAGCCCCCTTCAGGCTGAGTTCTCGCCGCCAGCCCCAGTCCTCTCCCTGCGCTCTGACCGAAGCCCGAGCCTCAGCTTCCAGCGCTGCGTGCCCCGGCGGGCGAGCAGACAAGCCTCTCGGGCTGGTGAGTGCCGCTCGGCACCGATCCTCTGTGTGCGGATCTCTCCGCTTTGCCCTACCCAGGTATGTGGGGAGTTTCTTGCCTTTTGGGAGGTCTGGGGTCTTCTGCCAGCGTTCAGTAGGTGTTCTGTAGGAGTTGTTCCACGTGTAGCTGTATTTCTGGTGTATCCGTGGGGAGGAAGGTGATCTCCGCGTCTTACTCTTCCGCCATCTTACCCGGAGATAAGGCATTCTTGTATGCAATGCACTTTATTAAAGGTTTGGGGTGATGGAGTGACAGAGGACCAAACAGAAGATAATTGAATGTGAATGCTACCCTGCTCCCTTTTTAGAATTTCTTAGGCCGCATTCACTACCAGGACCTGACAACTTCACTCCACGAGCCACCTATTTATGGAGGTGGCTTGTTCTTCAGCTCTCTCTCTAGTCTCCTTACATTTTTCCCTTGTTTGCCTCCAACCTCCCCCAAATTCCTGCTCATTTTAAATGCAAAGCAGTTTCATTCTCTCTTAATTTCACTGGACCATTCCAAATCATATTCTGGAGGTCACAGCCACAGTGGACTGTGGACATATTTTATTCAATAGAAGACTCTCTATAGCTAAAATCTGCCACTGACTTAGAGGCAGAAGTGGCTGCAGGCAGTTTTGGTTTTAAAAAGCAAGATAGTTTTCCCTTCCCGGACTTGTGTAAACAACATACTGTGAGAGGAATCACTGTGGAGACCTAGGCAGAATGTGGTGTGATGGTCCAGAGGAGACACTTGGGAGAGGAGAAAAGCTTCACAGAGATCTGAACTGGTTTTAAAGTACGAGAATGTATGTGTCAGTCAGAACACTGGGGAAAAGGACAAGAGAACCATTTATTCCAGGTTACTCTATAAATATTAGTATAATTAGGGAAACCCATTACTTGTAATTAGTAAAAGTGTGATATCATTTTTTCACCCCTCGTATTTAAACTAGGTTGTTATTCTTTCTCAGTTCACCCTCTTATCATTTAACCTTTCAAATCCTCACTCGCATTGCATCTACTGTGTATTTCAACCTCTGCTCCTTTCCCTCTTCTAGTCTTTGGACCCTCTTCTGTCTTGACCTGCCTTCTTACTCTATGATCCGCTATTTCGACTATGTTCTCTTTAACAGGCTTGACTATGTCACCGCCCTCACCAGGAGCTTACACAATTTGTCAGTTCTCAGGTCTGGATAATCCCACATTTCCCCTTTTACTCTGTCTCCTTGCTTGCTATCTCCAGAGAAAATTATGAAATGAGAGCTGAAACTAAAACGAGGTCCTGTCTCTGTGCTAAAGAATAACTGGGTAGAATTTCCTGTCCCTATGTTAAATAATACTGAGAGCAAGCACAAAACAACTTAACTTCTTGCTCCAGGAAACTATTTCCCCTGAGGAACGTGACTGACAAGTTGATCATGAAGATTCCCTTCAAGGGCTTCCCTGGTGGCGCAGTGGTTGAGAGTCTGCCTGCCGATGCAGGGGACACGGGTTTGTGCCCCGGTCCGGGAAGATCCCACATGCCGCGGAGCGGCTGGGCCCGTGAGCCATGGCCGCTGAGCCTGTGCGTCCGGAGCCTGTGCTCCTCAACGGGAGAGGCCATGACAGTGAGAGACCCGCGTACCGCCAAAAAAAAAAAAAAAAGACTCCCTTCAAGACCCTTTCCTCCCTGTGCACATTACTCTAAAATTAGGATGTCAAAAGCCCAACCAGCTTCGTGGTTGGCAAGACCTGCCTAAACATCATTCAGTCATGTTCTAAATCCTACAAGCATCCTCCTCTGACTTGACATCCCTCTTCCAAGATGCTACTAATGCTCTAGCAAGGTACTCTTCTCTCTTACTGAAGTCTAATAAACTTAGCTTTGCTTGATAAAGACCTTTTCCTGGTGACCTTTAGGGGAGTCAACAAGAAGCCTTCTCATTTGATGTCCTGTAGCTTCATGCTCTAATTTCTGCTCTATCCTCCCTAGAGTCTAGCAATTTTTTCATTCCTCTATTATCCTTTTTTAAACTTTTCCCCCCTAGATGTCCATAGCAACGCTATCTCTCAATTTCAACGAATGACCTGATTTCATCTTCTCTGTCCCTAAGAAGATAGGAAATGAACTATAAGGACAGTTACAATGTGGTCGTCTCTCTCCGAACTATCTTCTCCACTGGTTTCTATAGCTCCTGTGATCTTTACCTCACTGCTGCTCTTTATTCTCTTTCTAACTTGTCTTTTGCCATTTACTCCTTAAATAAAAGTGTTCCACAAAGTTTCTCTTTTATCCTCTCTTTGAGGACAATTTCATTCAGTTTCATAGCTTCACAATGATCTTTATGCAGGTAGTTTTAC
Source organism: Mesoplodon mirus (assembly GCF_964341445.2). Taxonomy (NCBI): domain Eukaryota; kingdom Metazoa; phylum Chordata; class Mammalia; order Artiodactyla; family Ziphiidae; genus Mesoplodon; species Mesoplodon mirus. The sequence goes on from NC_138977.1 coordinate 47,504,723, forward strand.
TAATCTGCTTTCCTATCTCTAACCTCTTCATATATGACCTTCAAGCAGAAAACTGTGCCAAGAATAACAAACCTCAGTTTCAACACAACTCACAATTTAGTCAGGCTTCTCTAAGACCGCAAAGTTGGCCTTGACCTTGGTCCTGTCCTGTCTTTGGCTTGCCCAGCCGAGTTTTAGCAAAGAGTCCTGCTAAGTCATCTCCCACCTATGACATCTGATTAAGTTCCTCATCCCCTGCCTTTATGGATAAGTTCTTGGCCCACCTTTAGCAAGAGTCTTGTTCAGTCAGTTTAGCAAGAATTCCCCTCCCTTTGATATCTTGTCTGAGTAATTTTCTATCCACTGACCCCTTCATTCTGCTCCTTGGCTATAAATCTCCACTTGTCTTGGCTGTATTGGCAGTAGACTCTAATTTCTTTTCCCTATTGCAAAGCCCTACTTCAACAGTTGAATAAAATTTTCCTTACCATTTTAACAAGTGTCAGAATCATTTTTTTTTAAAATAGAACAGAGGACGGTACACAGACTCAATGCATCCCACCTACCCACCAGCTAGTGCAGGGATGCTACATCAATTTCCCTAAATCCAGTTGCCAGCTGGGAGTAAGGGAGGGAGTAAACCCTGAATTGAAGAGAAATGAATCCAGAGAGCCTGAGTAGTAACCCCCAAGAATTAAGTTGAAATAGTACCATCAAGCAGTTCTATTTGCAACGAAAATTGGGACTGGTAAGCCAAGTGCAAGTATGGAAAAGTAAAGAAAGTTTTGTGGCTTTGTATATCTCAGCAGCTTTATTTCATTTAAGAGCCACGTATTTCTGAAAAATATCACCTCTAGGATAATTTAATTTTTTGACCCCAGAAAAAGAAAATGTACTTTTTGTAGAGGCTGATTACTGTCTGTGTACAGAGCTATTTGCCTTCTCACAGTAACTCTCTATACTTCGAGGGGAGTCAGGGGGGCTTCACAAACTTAGTTATTCCAGGGAGTCCTTTACAGTGAGCATTTCTCATTTATTAAACATTGAGACATTTACAGCCTCAGGTATGCTATGCTTCTCCACCATATAATTTGTATCACTTAATCAGTACTTATTTTTCATTCTTCACAAACCCAATCCAAATGCATACCTGTGTTTACAAGCTCTCCAACTAATAGCCAGAGGGGTCTGTCACACACAGTCTAGCTCTCCACAAAATTTCGTGAGCTGGTATGCATTAGGCAGTAAATGTCAGCCTGACAAATTGCTAAATCCAGAAAGGCCTCTCCTCCCATCACTAAGCACTTTTCAGATCATTTTGCTTTTAAGTTTTTTTCCCCCTTGTTTTTAATAGAAGAGCAAGAGGGGAGAAAAAATAGTAACGTACTTTGCTCAGACTGATTTAGTTATAAGTCTATAGCTTTCCCCCATACAAAGAGAATGTTATTCTTTTTACAGCTCTGGGTCTGGTAGATTTCTGGAAGACCAGGGAAAAAGCACATCAAGGAAATATGCCTCACTTTGGAGGCATAATTTTTTTCTTTATTTTTCTCCTGAGGGACAATGGTAGGAGTTTAAAAAATTGAGTGAAATGATTTTGAAAAATTGAGTGTAGTTAACATATTTATTACTGTCTTTTGCAAATTGTGGAATGCTAGCACTCTGATATTCTAACATATTTTCTGAGGCTTTCTGTATGCAATTTGTCAGTGTATATTTATAGTTACAAGCATTCTTTCTTTGGAAAAAGGCCTCTTTGTACTGGAATCTGAAGGAAAAAAAGAGTTTAAATGGGGTGTATTTAAAAATAATCTGCTGAATCAACATATTTGGAACAATGTGTCATTAAATATTCTTTCTCTGTATTTCCTCACCTACAGGCACATAATCAAGGAAAACTCTGAGGCCACGGATGTACCTTCAATTTGAAATGAAATTCAAGGATGAGGACCCTTGCATTGGTATGAGATTGAACTAAACACCTATAAAGCCACTTCCAAATTTGAAACTCACTTTCTCAGATAATTTAAGCTCTTACATTTTATTTGGCATTAATTATTTGACTAATTCAGGTGATAACATTTTAAGGTATGTGTATCATTCAGGTTCAAACTTATATTTCATTTGTAGCTTTCTTGTGCTGGATGGATTCTATTTCCCATATTTCATCTACCATGGAGCCTGGAGATGGTGTTAGAATTTTACCAGTTATCAGACTATCACAGAATTCTACCAGTTATCAGACTATCATAACTCCTAAACCATTGCTTTTCATCCTTTGAGCAAAATCTTTCCCTCTCCTGAAGCTCCTATCTTCAGATTTTATCACCTTCCTTGGTGTCGTTCACATCTACTCAACACCTGGTCTTTCTTTGTGGTCTCTGTCTTTCCATGTTATCTCCTCAAATCCCATGATGAATGACTTCGACATCCATGGCATCAGTAATCCACCACTGTGACTTCACTGTTCCCTGATGTCCTTACCTTCCATAACTATCATCTAGACTGCAGAAACCTATACCCATGGGCACACCTATGATCTCGCTCTGTGCAGCTCTTCCACTTCTGAAATTCTAAAGTCCATTTTACTCTAACCTCCGAATGCACACTCCATCTTTGACCTCATTGAAATCCTTGACTCAACCATTTCATCCCAGTTTTCACCTCCCTTTATGACAATTTTCTTCCCCTTCTACATTTCTTCGTTAAGATTGCATTCCACTATAGGAAATAGAAAATTCAACCAGTGGTTTAGTTTAAATAAGTAGGTGCTTACTTTTCACATGCAATAGAGAATTTAGAGGTAGAAGGTTACCACAGGGATTTTAGGCACTCTGTATTCATTTTCTAGGGCTGCCATAATAAAGTACCACAAACTGAGTGACTTAATAGAAATTTATTGACTAAAACAGTTCTGGAGGCCAGGAATCCAAGATCAAGGTGACAGCAGGGTGGGTTTTTCCTGAGGTTCGTGAGGAAGAATTTGTTCCATGTCTCTCTCCTATCTTCTGGTGGTTTGCTGGCAATCTTTGGCATTCTTTGACTTGTAGAAGCATCTCCTGATTTCACCTTTCATCTTCATATGCTGTTTCTCTTTTTATGAGAACACCAGGCATTTTGGATTAAGACTCACCCTACTGACCTCGTTTTGACTTATCTCTGTAAAATCCCTATCTTTAAATAAAGTCACTTTGTGAGGTACTGGGAATTAGGACTTCAATATATGAATTTTGGGGGACGCAATTCAACCTATAACATGCTCTGTAATGTCATCATGGGTCCAGGCACTTTCCTTCTTTCCTCCCCACCACCCTTAGCTTGTTGGCTTTGATTCTCGTGTGTGTTGCCTCACATTCAACAGATAGCTGCTGTACCTCTAGGACTGCTCCACATTCAGGGCAGGAAGTGGAAGGGAGTGAAAAAGGACCACACTGTCCACATCTGGTCGTTTTTATCAAGAAAGCAAGAGCTGCCTTTGGTTTTTATCATGAGGCAGAACTGGATTATGAGGTCAGAACTGGATCATGAGGTCAACTTCAGCTGAAATAAAAACTGGGAAATAACGTATTTAGCTTTCCAGTTTCACTAGGAGAGGAAGACAAGGGAGAAGAAGGCTGGGAATGGGTGTTGAGTGAACGTCCCTGTATTGTCCACCACAGCAGCTTTAGCCATTTTCTTACCAACCCTCTAATATCCTCAGCATATACGTGTTCGTGGCATGTGCTTTGCTAATCTCCAACCTTGGATGATCCAATCACCTGCCTTCTCTGTTAACAGCATCCAGGCCTGGTGGGAGCTCCTGGAGGAAACCTCTCATCCTCTAAACTGGAACCACTGCTAATCCATGGTCTCCAACCAAAGGAGTCTCTAGGATTATTTAGAAATACTTGTGCACATCTCTGATCAGCTCCCTCTTCTGTTCGTCATTGAAATTCCAAACTACTATGGTTTTCTTCATTTACTCTCCTGCCACCCAGTCTCTGTCCCTAGGAAAACTGTGGTTATTATTGTGAATATCCTCAATTTTCTTTTTGCTTACTCTACTCGTCTCGACTTTCCTTCGAGTTCCCTAGTCCCCTTTGGCTTGTTCAAAGTTGATTCCTTAATACAGGCTCTTTATCTTATTTCCTCTAGCCTCCCCCGGACTCTGCTGCTTGGATTACTCCCTCTGTTGTCCAATTTTCACCCTTTCCCTCACTATTATCTTCTTTTTTAGCTATAAACATGTTCAAGTCTCTTCCACTGAAAAGCAAATAAATCCATCATTTCCTGCATACACACATTTTTCTCCAGCTTCTCTGTCTTCTTATTTTCATGATAAACTTCTTGGAGGAATAGGCTTTACTTGTCTTCATCTCTTCTCCTTTTTTTTTTTTTTTTTTTTTTTTTTTTTTTGCGGTGTGTGGGCCTCTCACTGTTGTGGCCTCTCCCGTTGCGGAGCACAGGCTCCGGACGCACAGGCCCAGCGGCCATGGCTCACGGGCCCAGCCGCTCCGCGGCATGTGGGGTCTTCCCGGACCGGGGCACGAACCCATGTCCCCTGCATCGGCAGGTGGACTCTCAACCACTGCGCCACCAGGGAAGCCCCTCTTCTCCTTTTAATCACTCTTAAACTTACTATAGTCAGCACCTTGATCATCTACTAAGATTGCTGTGGTGATTTCTAGTGGCCTCCAAAGTGCTGAGTCTACCCTACTTTTTAAAGTTCCCATTTTATTTCAAGCACTTGACATAGACATTTTCTAATCCCATGGCTTCTGAGATGTGTCTCTCTCTTGACTCTCCTCCTCTCTGATTTTTTTTCTTTCTGCCCTTTACTCCTCTTCCTTACATGTATTTTGTTCAGTTTTTTAAATTGAAGTATGGTTTTATTTTTTGAATAATTATAGTTTTTTTTATAAAATGTTATAAGATCTTTCCAAAGTCAGTTTGCAAGTAGTTTAGAACTAGCGCAGCTCAGAACTCCCTTCTCCAAGGTGTTCCTTTGGGTCATGCCTGGCACCCTGTGACAATATTTCTAAATTGAAGTATAGCTGATTTACAGTATTGTAGTAGTTTCAGGTGTATAGCAAAATAATTCGGTTATACATATGTATGCATATATCTATATTCTTTTTTAAAACATTCTTTTCCATTATAGTTTATTACAAGATATTGAATATAGTTCCCTGTGCTATACAGTAAATCCTGTTGTTCATCTATTTTGTATATGGTAGTGTGTATCTGTTAATACCATACTCCCAGTTTATCTCCCTCACCCCTTCCCCTTTGGCAACCATAAGTCTGTTTTCCATGCCTGTGAGTCTGTTTCTGTTTTGTAAATAAGTTCATTTGTATCATATCTTAGATTCCACATATAAGTGATAACATATAACAGTTTGTCTTTCTCTGTCTAACTTACTTCACTTGGCATGATAATCTCCAGGTCCATCTGTGTTGCTGCAAATGGCATTATTTCATTCTTTTTAGGGCTAATATTCCATTATATATATCTATTCTATTTGTATATCTATTTGTATATATATCAATATATATAGATATATACCACATCTTCTGTATCCATTCATCTGTTGATGGACACTTAGGTTGCTTCCATGCCTTGGCTATTGTAAATAGTGCTGCTATCTTTACATGTATTTTGCATGTTGCATCTCCCTGGAGTTTTGTTCTTAGCCTCCTTCTCTGCTGGTTCTCTACATCCTCTCTGGGCAATCTCATCTACTCCCACATTTTCAGCGTGACTCAAATCTTTACCCATCTCTCCCTTAAGTTCTTCTTACTATGTTAAACTGCCTATGAGAAATTGATTACTAGCATTCCACAGGCATCTTAAACTCAACTTGTTCAAAGTTAAATTTATCATCTGCTTTTCCTCCTTACTTTCCTACCTTGGTGAAAATGGGTCCTGTATCATCCTAGCTACTATTCTTTTTATTCTCACCACTGAATGATCACCACATTTTAAGGAGTACTTACAGCTGAATTTCCTTCCTTTTTTTCCTCTGCTCCCTTTGTTTAGCTCATTATCTTTTGCCTTCTCTAGAGAAATAGGCCTAACTGATGTACCTTCCTCCTGTCTTACAGCCCAGTGATCCATCCTCCAACCTCTAAATCACTGTTACAGTACCTATCAATACAAATTATGCCCATGCTTGAAATAATGCCTGTCAACAGGACACAGTCTGCAATTTTTGCTTTGCTGTGAAGGCTCCACATAACCAAGTCCTGGCCTCCTTCTCAGGCCTTACCTCTTGCCGTCCCTCCCATCTCTGCATACCCTATGCTCTAGGTGTATCAAATTACTTGCAGTGTTCAGTGAAAAGAATAGTCAATCTGTTTCACACATATATGCCTTTGGTAATATATCCTCTGTCATCATTTGATGATTATCTACTCATCTGAAACTCTCCTTTTATGAAGACATTCATCACCCCTTCACCGTTCTTCAGGGAGAAATGTCTACTCTCTTTTGTGCTCCTTCCGTATCCTTAGGTCAAAGCTTCTTGACACTTGGTTACGTTTTCTTATTTACATGTCTGCCTTTCCCTTCTAGATTCTAACAAGATTGAGGGCAGGGACTGACCCTTGTGCATCTGTGTGTCCACAGCAGATTCTAGATTCTAATGAGATTGAGGGTAGGGACTGACCCTTGTGCATCTGTGTGTCCGCAGCACCTACAAAGCCTGGCATGCAGTAATAGGAGTGTATGAATGAACTCCTGTCTAGAGAAGTAGAAAACCACACCGAGTTTAAAATTTAAAACGTGAGGCTCAAGTATTGGTTCCACCGATTATCATCCGTGTGACTTTGGGCAAGTTATTTAAACTTTCTGACTCACAGTTTTATGTGAATATTTTTGAGCTCTTATCTTGTGCTAATGTGTGCATTTAAGCCACAGGGTTTTTCCCATCTATTGTGAGCTTTTACAGACATAATGTATGTGAAAGCACCTTGTAGGCTGTTAAGATTTATTCCAGTGTCAGGTGTAGTATAATTGCTGTGATCAATGCTTAGATATTAGCAAACATTGATGAAAATAAGAGCACTGATGTGTAACTTTGGGGCAGCAACATGCATTTGCTATTAGTGAGAATAACGACATGCATTTATTTTCATTAGTTGAGTAGTGTTTGTAATTTAAGGTTAATAAATATAAGGACTTGTTTTTGTTTATGCCTGAGCAGGAAGGCATATTTGAATTAGTTTTCTTTCCAGAATATCAATTGATTAAAAGAAGTGAGAAATACCCCTGAAACACTAAATTACATTTATTTCTTTGTCTGTTTGTTAATAGTTAACATCCACTTGCATTTCGATTTTCTCTTTGGAAGTGTGCAAAATTCTCCTTTCCGTCTTCTTAAGTCATTTCAGCAGACTTACTTCATCAAAGCCAATTTGAATTTGACACTGACCATGAAAGTATGTATTTATATATTTTGTGTGGTATTTCGTGTTTCATTTCTCAGGCTTATGGCCTAATGTTCTGACCTCTGTGCTATAATCCCGTCCTGGTAGGAGAAGCTGCTTCCCTGCGTGTTTTATGTTCTATTGTTCCATTTGCCTTTGAAATTGTGATATCAAACCCTTTTCTGCAATTGAAGGTAGAAACTATCCATGCTTGAATAAATTTTTTTTAGCAAATTTGTGAGGTAGGCAGTATTTACCTGAGGTCTATTAATCTCCATGTCTCCTACTGTCGGTATTTCCTCTCCTAATTTTCCCCACCCATTCCTCTTCCCTCACTGAGTACTCTGTATCCGTACTCACTGCCCCCGATAGCAAAGCCATTTCCAACAGAGGAGACAGAGTGAAAGTCATTGTTATGAGTTGAATTGTGTCCCCCCAAATTCATATGTTGAAGCCCTAACCTCCAGTACCTCAGAATGTGACTGTATTTGGAGATAAGGTATTTAAGGAGGGATTGAGTTAAAATGAGGCCCTTAGTGTGAGTCCTAATCCAGTCACAGGAGTCTTTATAAGAAGAGAAAATTTGGACAAACAGAGAGACGCCAGTGATATGAAGGCACCGAGAAGACTGTGTGAGGACACAGGGAGAAGATGGACATCTGTCAGCCAAGGAGAGAGGCCTCAGGACAAACCAACCTTGTTAACACCTTGACCTTGGACTTCTAGCCTCCAGAGCTGTGAGCAAATAAATTCCTGCAGTTTAAATCATGCTGTCTGTGGTACTTTGTTATAGCAGCCCTAGTAAGCTAATATAGCCAGGAAGTAGGACACACCTGGCATCACGTGTGTTTGGAGAGTGATAACTGAGCGGCTGGAAAAGGTAAGAGCCAGGTCATAAGGGCCCTTGTTAGACATTGTAAACTGTATATTACAAGGAATGGGGGGCCACTTTCAGTGTAAATACGGAATTAGTTGGATCAGAGTTCTACTTTAAAATGATCACTTAGGCATTAATGGATTGGATAGAGAGGGTAAATATATGATGAAACCAGTTGGGGGATGGGCTTACTGCTATCTTGGTGGAGATTGTGGTTTGACCTAGAAGAAAGGGTGAGCTTGAGGTGTGAGAGGGAGATAGACCTTGTGTTAGACACATTGCTCACAGCAAATTACCCCCAAAACTTGCTGTAACTTAAAACAGCAAACATTTATTATCTCATGGTTTTTGTGGGCCAGAAATTCCTGAGCGGCTTAGCTGGGCGGGTCTAGTCCAGAGTCTTTCATGAGGTTGCAGTCAAGATGTTGACTGGGGCTGGAGGATCCATTTTAAGAAGACTCGTGTGGTCTCTGTCGGGAGGTTTCAGGTCCTTGCCAACTACTTACCAGAGGCATCGGTTCCATGTCTCTTAGACCAATCCATAGCGTCAGCTTGAGGGTTTCCATGGCGTGGCGACTGACCTCCTCTAGAGCCAGGCATCTAGGAGATATCATTACTAAAGAGTAATGATGACTTAATGACCTGGTCACATATCGTCACTTCCTCTGTTTTCTATTCAACAGAAATGAGACGGTCCCTGAGTCCCGTCTACATTGGAAGGCAGTGGAATCGGGTTCCATCTTTTGAAGGGAGAAATGTGAAGGATTTATGGGCGCATTTGATAAGGATGCTGTTACTATAGTCCAGGCTAGAAACAATGAGGCTCGGGATAGTACAGCGGCTAGAGGCATCCACTTGAGACACTGTTATCAGGATGTCCCTTCTGGGCAGTTCATATGGTGGATGCAGGGCTTGCTGCCCTGTTGGCATCATTGTGTGAAGATAAAGGTTCACTGAGTGAGACCATGGCCACACGTCCTCTCAATCAACATCCATTTATAGTGCACAGACTGTAGAGCTGTAAGCTCTGGCTGTGTCTCCAAATCAATCTCCCTGTGACTTTCACTCATTGATTTTAGTTCTGTGAACTTGAGAGGATGAGATAAATTCCATTGCCTTTTAAAAATGACAGTCATTCAGTATTTGAGGAGAGCTATCACACTGTCACCTAAGACTTCTCTTCAGGGAAACTTTCATTCTTTGTTGAAAAGACATGGTTTTGAGACTCTGATTCTGTTCTCTCCCCCGAAGATGAAGTCCAGTTTGTTATCTCCCCTCTGACCTGAGCAAAACACTCCATGTGTATTCTGGTTAGTGAGGTAGACGTTTCCTTTAACAGCACATTCACTGCATTTCTATGAATGTAGGCTAAGAGAAGGTGCATTTATTTTTCTCCTGCTAACTGCATTACCCAAGTGTCATCTAAAATACTTGGGCTTAATGCACATCTCGTTTTGTCCAATTTAGTTATTTGAATATAGATTCTGGACTTTTCCTTTATCTTTGCTTTTTTTTAAACACCTCTTTTGCTTGTATGAAGGGTTTATTATTATTATTCAACAGATGTTAGCGTTCTTATCCTCAAATAGTGGGCCATCTATTCTTTGTATTTTTTTTTTTTTTTGCCGCACTGCCGTGGCTTGTAGGATCTTACTTCCCCACCAGGGATTGAGCTAGGGCCACGGCAGTGAAAGTGCCCAGTCCTAACCACTGGACCGCTAGGGAGGTCCCATCTTCGTGCATATTTTTTATGTAAAAGCACCGATCTCAATAATAAATCCTTTTAATTTCCTTCACGTAATTTAGACTAAAGCCTTGGTTCATTTTCATAGTGTTGGCACACTGTGAGGTACCCTTGCGTTTTTTTTTTTCCTTTTTATGTATCTTTTGCTCATTTAGTTGCACTCACCCATCAAACTAGAATTGCCTACTGCATTTGGCTGGTGGCATCACAGTGTCAGTTATAGTGCTTGAGAACAGCTCTACCGTATCTTTGGAAACTCCAAATGCATTAGAATGTGGCACGTCCTTTTCTCAGAGACAGGAAAAGGAAATCAGAAAGCATTCACTGAAATGGATGTCCAGAGTCCACATAGAGGGCCATCTCATAGTGGCCACTCTACCGTGCTTGGTGATACTCCCTGTTTAGCTACTAAATAAAAAAACTCAAAACATCTAATTAAAGCATTTCATTTTACCCCAGGAGATGTGTCTCATTGTGAGCTAGTGAATAAGTTCATGGGTTGACATGAAACATTTTACTGCTTCCGAGGAAACTAATACTTCCGAAAAGATTCAGCTGTGAGGCCAGTGTGTAAAGAGGGTTTTAGGGAAATACAAAGCAAAGCAGATTGCAGGTCCTAAATCTGAGGTCCATTGAAAGACACCTGGTCCTCCAATGTCTTTTTGCTTGATCTAATGAATGATATTCATTGTTTTTGTTTGTTTATTTGATAAAGCCCAGTCTCTTTAGCATGGTACCAAGTATTTAAGCCTAAGAGTGGATTCCCCTTTCCCCTCCTTAGGCTAGTTTAGTTTGCTCTGTTTTAGACTGACATCTGGTGGTCAAGAAGGATCAACCAATTGCCCTTGCAGTGAAGAATTCTATCAAAGCAAAGGCGCGGCCATTTTGTGGTCAGCTATTGCCAGGAAATACTCCACAGGATTATTTATTTTCACTTTCTCTTGTACATAAATCAGAGGGGCTGTCTGAATTTGACCACACTTATCAAAGTCTTTAAAAATACTTACAGTGTTTTGACTACCACTTTAAAAAATATATCTCAAATAAAGGCATGCAGACAGATTTATGTATAAGCATGTTCCTCAAAGTGTAATTTATAATAGCAAATTTGGAACTAACCCAAATATTCAAAAACAAGGATTGTTAAAATTAGAGTGTTGCATTCCATGGTGCGCTCATACTTTAGAGGAACATTTAATGACATGGGAAAATGTTTATGATGTCTTACGAAGTGAACAAAACCAATTAGAAAACAAGTAAAGTTCCATGATCCTGGTTTTGGTTTTCTGTATATTTCCTCCTTTCAAAGGCATGAACATGTAATATTTTTGGAAGCAGAGGGCAAAAAAACCCCAACATCATAAATATTATATAAGTATGGTTACATGCATAGTAGAGTATCCAACTTTTTTCAAAGTAACAAGTCCTTTAAGATATCTCTCCTGAAACTTTGTCCAGTAAACATGTTCCTATAGAATACTGGTGCAAAAGGTCATGAACAATTGTTTCACTGTTCTTGGGATAAGTAATAATCCAGGAAGCTTGAGCACGCAGCTGCCACTCCAAGTTTGCTAACGGGTCTTGTGGCTGAGACAAAAAGCATGATATTTCTTGCATGACCCTAAAGATTCATTAATTTGTTCTAAGGCTTATATTTTGCTTCTAAGAGTTGGTGGTGGGGCAGTGGAAGAAGATACAATTTAAATCTCTGTGCAGTATGTGCCATAACCAGGGTTCTATTTTATAATTGGACACAGTCCATTTCTTAAAGCATTTTTAAGATGTAACTTTGAGATTTTTCTTTGTGCATTGAACAGGTATAAATAGACTGCTTTGCTTGCTTCATTGGGTGATTTGCCCAGAAAGAGAAGATCTCACAGGATGGAGCTAGGAGCAGCTGCCCTTGGGTCCTGAGAGCCGCTGTGTCATGAGCCCAAACCACCTAGGTGTCCCTTTCATGGGGCTTTACATTTCACGGTTGTTTGATTAATATATTTAGACACAATTTCCACATACATGGTTAATGTGCCACTTTTGTCCATTCTCAGGGCACCAGGTGGCAGCTCCAAGAAGAGGAAAATCGTTTTCAGAGCTCCCTGCTGGCTCAATCAACACTTTTCAGTTCTCTTAATGAGATGGTTAACCTCTTTTCTCATTTAACCAATTGGTCAACAAAACTTTGATGGCTCTTACAGGAGTTGTTTATGATTTTCACTCATACAAGTATTAACACCATTGCTCTTAGATTGACAAACAGGAATTCAACTAATCCTCCAGCTCTAGTTTGAAATATATCCCCTTATGGATCCTTTACCCCATAAATTCTGCTAAATTCCTGGCTGGGGCATAACGAACATTGCTACTTAGTCATTCTCAGAGAAAGAGAAATGAAATCTGACTGGCATACATTGACTTGTGTGTGTGTGCTTCTTAAACACGTGTGCAAAGACAAACTGACTTATTCATCTGACTATTACCTTATCTGACTTTAAATATGAATGTGCATAGCGGACTATGGTTAAGTGAATATTACATTTTTTTTTTAGTTATTAAGCAGTTCTTCCTCTTCTGTCAGTCATGTTTTAGGAAGGAATTCAATAAATACTCATTGGCTGTTTTTATGTATTGGTGCTTTTGTCTAAGTAAAACATTCTCAAAATAACGTTCACTGGGAGATAGGACTCAATGCAGAAATATTTGCTTTAAACGTACCCTTTTGTATATAACGCAAGGTCATGTTCTATTGTCATAATGATATTTAAGATGTGGTGGATGCAGTATTTAGAGCTGGAGTTACAGAAAATCAAGGACAGAGAATTTGCTTTTCAAAGTTAGACCTTTCTGCAGTGTTCTAACTTCAAATCAAATTTTTTTTTTTTTTTTTCCGGTTCGCAGGCCTCTCACTGTTGTGGCCTCTCCCGTTGTGGAGCACAGGCTCCGGACGCTCAGGCTCAGCGGCCATGGCTCACGGGCCCAGCCACTCTGCAGCATGTGGGATCTTCCTGGACCGGGGCACGAACCCGTGTTCCCTGCATCGGCAGGCGGACTCTCAACCACTGCGCCACCAGGGAAGCCCTAGTTATCTATTTTATACATATTAGTGTATATATGTCAATCCCAATCTCCCAATTCATCCCCCCTCCCGCTTTCCCCCCTTTGTGTCCATATGTTTGTTCTCTGCATCTGTGTTTCCGTTTCTGCCTTGCAAACTGGTTCATCTGTACCATTTTTCTAGATTCCACATATATGTGCTGCTATACTATATTTGTTTTTCTCTTTCTGACTTACTTCACTCTGTATGCCAGTGTCTAGGTCCATCCACATCTCCAGCATGGTTGTTTATATATATTAATAACAGCTCAAGTAGTCCCTTGCCCCAGCTTCTCCTTATCACTCTAGTTAACAGTGCTATTCCGTAGAGTTTTCTGTGATGATGCTGAAATTCTATATCTGAGCTGTCCAATATGGTAGCCACTAGCTTCATGTGACTTTGGAGAACTTGAAATGTGGTTGCTGTGATCAAGAAATGGAATTTTTAGTTTTATTTAATTTTAATCAATTTCAACTGAACTAGCCACATGTGGTTACTGTATCTGATAACACAGCTCCAGTCCATAACTGGTTTTATTATCTGCATAGTACTTAGCACAAACTGCAATTACCTTTTAAATTTCATTTATTTCCTTGTTAGTTGTCTATGTTCTCTTCACTATGTTGTAAGCTCCCTGAGAGACCTGGTCTACCTCTTACTCAGCTGTGTCTTTATTACCGAGAACAGTGTATGGTATGTGGTAGGTACTCAAATTATTTATCAAAAATATTCAAGGAGGGCTTCCCTGGTGGCACAGTGGTTGAGAGTCCACCCGCCGATGCAGGGGACACGGGTTCGTGCCCCGGTCCGGGAAGATCCCACATGCCACGGAGCGGCTGGGCCCATGAGCTATGACCACTGAGCCTGCACGTCCGGAGCCTGTGCTCCGCAACAGGAGAGGCCACAGCAGTGAGAGGCCCGCGTACTGCAAAAAAAAAAAAAAAAAAAAAAAAAAAATATATATATATATATATATTCAAATATGTTATTATTATGCACACTCTACAGATGATCAGGAGCAAAGACGGAACGTACCTTGTGAAAGGTGGCAGGTTTTTGAACTCTGGACTATCTGACTCAACCTCAGAATCCTTCCCTTTTACCAGTTGACTAATCATGGCTTCACTTCAGGCTCCTGATAGACAAGCCCCAGGCATGGAAACTGTTTTGGTTGAATTAACACAAAAAGCTGAGTGGTCCCTTATATGCTTTGATTGTTGGTATTCTGGCCAGGAAACTTTCAGGCATTTGGGTTAAGGCACTGTCCCAGAAGTATATATATTACAACTGAGGGATAATATTTTAATCTCGAATTTCCCAGACTGTTCATACCACTTAAGAATTCTGACCCTCTTTGAGATGTTATTAATTGCTCTACTATATGGGGGAAAAGTTTCTGGAAATGTGTTTTTCCTAAAATGTCTTTACAATATATATGTAAGAGATAAATAAAATACATTTTCTCAGCTGCACTTATTGTTTTGAGATAATCTGCTTAAGAAAAAAGTAGTTAAAAGTCCTAAGAAGCTACATGTAGGAACCCCAGAGGCCGGCCTGCCCAATGATACACACTAATGACTTATTACAAATGATCTTCAGGGTAACCCGTAGGCTGTCAACGTACTACTGCTCTCTGTGTTGTCTGACGTGGTAAACTTACAATGACACTTTTGTGATATTATCTTGTTTACTTTTTGTTAAACACTCATACTATACAAATGTATTTCTATGTGTCTGTGTCTGGAAGAAAGAAGCTTTAAATAAAGAGCGTTCAAACTTATTTAAATAAACAAGTCAACTCTTCCAAAGAAAGTGAACCATTGTAGCCTCCGCTTTCTTAAAAAACAAGAAGCATGCGTTTCAAGATGAAATAGAGACTTTTTCAGTGGCCAAATGTAAGACTACCTGAATACTGGGAAGCATCAGTTTTATGTTCTTATCTTAGCAACCATACACCTGTGCCAAACGACATTTTCACAGGATGTTGTAAGGAAACAAAATAAATGGACAGACTTAAGACTAGGTCTGAAACACACTCTGACGTGGCAACAGCGCTTTTAATATTAAGCAATAACCAACACAAAATACTATTTTCATTTAAAAAGATGACAAAATGTAAAAGTAATGATGTTTTAACCTGACATGTGCTGCTGTCTTTTTTGTTAAGAGAATCAATATCACTCACTATATTTTATTGTTGTTTTCTTATGCTGTTCCAAAGTATAAAGAAATGCACCTGAACTAATTTTACTCGTTTCCTGAGGGAAAAAATGAAATCTTTGACCGTTTTTTCCAATCTCTTAAATCTAAGTGTGCATTATATCTTACAAACTCCTTTTGGTGTTTTGTCAATACATTGAAAGTTTTAAAATGCTTTATAGTTAAATACATTTAAGAAACTACTTTAGCCCTTTAACACCTCAGAATTCAGCAAACCAGATTAGCATTTTGGCTAGCTTTCTCTTTTCAGGGAGTATGACTCTTCAAACCAAAATGAGTCTATTTGGACTGTGAGTCAGAGGAAATTGACTAGCAAGTACTGATAAGAGGGAACAAGCCTTGGTGACCTTTCACAGTGGGGGCCTGGGATGCCAAGGAGGCAGCATGAGGGCACTTGGGCGAGAGTAAGAGAGAGAGGCTTGGCCTGGCCTATGTCCTAATCCCCCTTATGAGGCAGCAGGGACCAGATCCAGGCTTGGGGTCCTTGGGTTCTAAAGTGTAGCATATCATCCCAAATCAACAGGAATGTCTTTACAACTGGAGGATGCCTGTCAGTCAAAATTCTTAAAGTGTGTGATGAGTCAAGCAAGGAAACCAGGAAAATTTGATAAGGTCAAAGGTAAGAGCAGACCCCCAAACTGCAGAAAACCAAAAGTGTGAAGCAATTCAATGTAATAAGAGCATGGTTAGAAATAAAGAAGCTTGAAGCTCATCGGGTAAGTACGTGGGCTTGAGGTGTCTTATTTTAACCTGAAATAAAGATACAGAAGGTGGCAATATTGGAATTTGAACCAACCCCAGAATTCAAATTCTTCCTCCTATTTGCACAATAGGGTTCCTATCCTTTCTCTTTTTCTCACTAAAGGAACTTCCTTTTGTATATAATGCTGATAAGGGTAGTCTTCTCATGGGACAACTGTGAGGATTAAATGATTATAATGCCATAAATCCTTTAGACCCACATCTGTTACAGGTTGGTGCCCTGTAAATAGGGGCTGTTATTATTAAGTCAAGAAAGGTCCTGAGTTGTAATCGTGAACAGAGCTAGATGAGGGTAGAATGCTATAGTATGTAGTTATACTTGTGCTTTGGAATCAGACAGGTCTTGGACAAGTTATTCAAGCCTTTTCTTCATTAGTAGGATAGAGATACTAACTACAGCATTAGTTTGGTGTGAAGGTGAAATTAAACTGTATATGGAGTGCTTAGCACTTTGCTGCTTGTTACAAGGTTCAGGCTCTGTAAACAAAGGGCTTGAAGCCTGATTTCATTGGCTATTGGCCATTGGGTGGACTGGCTTAAATGTAAAGGATTAGATCAACATTTGAGATTTTGGCAAAAAGCCAACACTTACGTTGATCCATGGCTTGGAAAACCTGATTTTCAAAGTTCTTCATGCCAACATCCCAGTGCCATATAAATGTATCAGATACTTATGACTGCTAAGCATGCAATTGCCTCTCATAATTGGACCTGTTATTTCTTTTTCCCAGAAGGCCTAATTTTATTTTTTTATAAGCAGGTTCTTATTAGTCATCCATTTTATACACATCACTGTATACATGTGAATCCCAATCGCCCAATGCATCACACCGCCACCCCCCCCGCCCCCACTTCCCCCCTTGGTGTCCATTGTTCTCTACATCTGTGTCTTTATTTCTGCCCTGCAAACCAGTTCATCTGTACCATTTTTCTAGGTTCCATGTATATGCGTTAATATACGAAATTTGTTTTTTTTTTCTGACTTACTTCACTCTACATGACAGTCTCTAGATCCATCCACGACTCACAAAATGATCCAATTTTGTTCCTTTTTATGGCTGAGTAATATTCCATTGTATATATGTACCACATCTTCTTCATCCATTCATCTGTCGATGGGCATTTAGGTTGCTTCCATGCCCTGGCTGTTGTAAATAGAGCTGCAATGAACATTTTGGTACATGACTCTTTTTGGATTGTGGTTTTCTCAGGGTATATGCCCAGTAGTGGGATTGCTGGGTCATATGGTAATTCTATTTTTAGTTTTTTAAGGAACCTCCATACTGTTCTCCATAATGGCTGTATCAATTTACATTCCCACCAACAGTGCAAGAGTGTTCCCTTTTCTCCACACCCTCTCCAGCATTTGTTGTTTATAGATTTTCTGATGATGCCCATTCTAATTGGTGTGAGGTGATACCTCATTGTAGTTTTGATTTTCATTTCTCTAATAATTAGTGATGTTGAGCAGCTTTTCATGTGCTGCTTGGCCATCTGTATGTCTTCTTTGGAGAAATTGGACCTTTTATTTCTGACGGCCTCACCTTGATGCAGTCTTCATACTTGTTTGGGCTGCAGAAAAATAACAGTAACAACAACACATATTATCAAGAGGGAGGCTTCCCAGAAGTGCCAAAATTTTATTTCAAGTTCTACACAAGGCTGATTCTTTGTAAAAAATGGTTGGTGAAGACATAGGGTCTATTCTTTTTGATGAGTACCATTTTTCACTTGCATTTATTCAGGCAGTTCATGACTTAAAAGGGCAGAAGTAATTGGAAAGGAATCATGTAAAAATGTGATGAGCAGTTTGCTGGAGACAAAAGTCTTTGTGGTGAATAAGGGAAAAGATATGTTATGTCAGAAATTAAACTTTAGAACTTCTGCATCTGTGGAAGATCATAGAACCCCACCTTTGAGTATGTAAGAGTGTGGGAAAACTATAAAGGATGTGTCATTATTATACCAGTCCCTCAGCTGAGGAAATTACTTGATCCTTCAGATATTTTCAAATATCCAACCTTTATATCTTTTCTGCTTATTTGATTGCTTACCTAAGTCGTTGGCTTGAATATTATCAGTGTCATGACAGCCTTAAATTGTGGTCAAAGGGTACCAACTTCCAGTTATAGGATAAATAAGTACTAGGGCTGTAAGCCACAACATGATAAATATAATTAACACTGCTCTATGTTATCCATGAGAGTAGTTAAGAGAGTAAATCCTAAGCATTTTCATCAAAAGAAAACAGTTTTTTTTTTTTTGCCGTACACGGGCCTCTCACTGTTGTGGCCTCTCCCGTTGCGGAGCACAGGCTCTGGACGTGCAGGCTCAGCGGCCATGGCTCACGGGCTCAGCTGCTCTGCGGCATGTGGGATCTTCCCAGACCGGGGCACGAACCCATGTCCCCTGCAACGGCAGGCGGACTCTCAACCACTGCACCACCAGGGAAGGCCAACAATTTTTTTCCTTTATTTTGTATCTGTATGAGATGGTAGATGTTCCCTGAACTTGTGGTAATCATTTCATGATGAATGTAAGTCAAATCATTATGCTGAACACCTTAAATTTATATAGTGCTGTATATAATTTATAGCTCAATATATCAGGAAGAAAAAAATGATTTCTCGTTCATATGACATAGTTTAATGGTTTAGATTTGATTTCTTTTAAAAATAAAAAAAATATTTTTAATAAAGCACCTTCTCCTTCCCTCTCTCCCCACCCCTGGCCAAAAAAAAAAAAAAATTTTTTTTTAAACCATGTAAATTAAAGACCTTTGGTGGCTTTCTAACCTGTCAGCTTGACTAGGCTGAACTGCATTTTCCACAATTTGCTTTCCTTCATGCTGCGTTGAGGGCAGCCCCAGCAGAGATTCCTGTGTGAGGCATGGAAGGCAGAAGAAAGCCCCAGCTTTTTTCAGCTCATACACAGTGTTGCTGATCTGCTGATGCACATCCTTGGTGGGAGCAGCACTGGGTCTGTAACTGCTCTCCCATCCTCCAACCCTCCAACAGCTCTTCAGATTTTTGGGCTAGGTATACAAACACATATAGGTGTGCATGTTTAAATGAGCAACAAAAGGCTCCGAGCTCTGTAGGACAACTTTGCACAAAGTTCAGCGGTAAAGGGTTTCAGTCTGTCCAGCTTGTGCTTGTGGATTCCAGCTTGTTCTTGCTTTTTCCCATCTTACATCCATCTTCCATTACGACAGCCAAGTTAAACATTCGTGACCAATCCATGTGTGCATGTGTATATAATTACATATATGGAGAATATATGCACATAATTATATATATATGGAGAATATACATACATAATATTATATATGAAGAATATTCATATATAATTTTATGTATGTTTTTTTCTTTCTCTCTTTTTTCTAGTTGTCTGCTTCTGTGATTGAGCCTGGACCAGTTCCTTGACACCCATCCTAGGCTTTCCTCCAGAGATACCTGCTCTTGCTAAGGCTGTGCCATGATGTAGATTTTTTCTGTGCATGTACCTAGACATCACAGATGACACCCAACATGTGTCTCACTGTGCCAGGTGCTTCCATGTGATTTAGAAAAAAGAATGGAGGCTCAGACTGCTTCTGCCATCTCTCTTGAAGTGTCATTTTATTGATATCAAGCTAGACTTCTATTTCTCAGATTTGTTTGCTGACCTGACAGTGATCATTCCCCTTTTTGTTAGCAATTAGTCTAATTAAGGTTTTCTGTTAATAACTTAAAGTTTCCCCTCTCTTGCTTGAGTAAGGCAGTTACTTTTGCAACCACTGAATAACATAGGTCATGTAGACTCAGAGTAAGGATTAAAAAACTCATCCATCTACCTGTTGTTCTGTCTTAGTGATTTATAGGACTTTTTTAGGTCAAGGGTGAACATTCGTAATTTTAGCCCAGGAAAAACCATCATTCATATATTTCTCACTTTGATTTATATTGTTTCCAGTTCTGTCGGCCTCAGTGGAGGTCCAAGGTTTGGATGCAAAATAAAATCAAATGATTGAAAATCCAAATTATGTAAGGCATAGTAATAACTATTGTGAGAAAATGTAAGAAATTATAAGAAATAACCTCTGTTTTCTAGCTTATAATCTGGTTAGGAAGATTGGCACAAACATGTAAAAATCTAATTTATAACAAAAGACTTAAATTACAGCTCAAAAAATTGATGATATGTCACAGACTACTGTATAATGAATCACATGAGAGCAGAAGATTTGGAGAAGTTGTTTTCACCTAGAGTTGGGATGGGGGCTGGAGGCAGAGGGTGAGAATAAGCTGAGAAGCGTCTTCCAAACTCTTCATCTGCCTGTCGTCTGCCCCAGCCTGAGAAGCTCTGATCGAAAGAAGAGCACATCGTCTTTTTTTTTTTTTCCTTTTCTTAGCAAAGTCAAATTACTCCTTTTGAATCAAGACTCCAAGACTCATCACTGCTCTGCATCTCTCCACAGCCTCCTCCTGCACCCTGGGTCTTTTCCCGACTGTCCAAACCCCAAAGAGCACGTTTCAAAATCACTTTTACTTACATTTAGCAACAGAAAACCAAGCTACTTTCTTCTAATGTATTTTTTTCTTCGTGGTTATTTTTAAACTTACTATTCACACTTAAAATAGGTATATGCCCCCAATTTTTTTTTTTTTTTTTTTTTTTACGGTATGTGGGCCTCTCACTGTTGTGGCCTCTCCTGTTGCGGAGCACAGGCTCTGGACGCGCAGGCTCAGCGGCCATGGCTCATGGCCCAGCCACTCCGCGGCATGTGGGATCTTCCCGGACCGGGGCATGAACCCGTGTCCCCTGCATCGGCAGGCGGACTCTCAACCACTGCGCCACCAGGGAAGCCCTGCCCCCAATTTTGATTTAATTTTTTCTGCAGTATGGCTGCGACATTAATCACAAATTCCTGGGTGACTTTTATGTGCAGGCAGGATTGAGAGCCACTGTGCTAAGCATGCTTTGAGAAAAGCTGGCCTGACTAGAATTGGTAGTTTATGTGCCTCTTATCCGATTCCCCCAGTTAGATGGCAAGCTTGTCAGGGAGGGATCGGAGTCTTGCTCATCTTTGTGATTAATGTATGCACTTTGGGAAAGGGAGCTACTTGATTAACCCAGGCCTACAATTTATTACCTGTGATTCCAAAATGTCAAAGCTCTGCAAATGGAAAAATGTTTCTTAACTCGTTTGGGAACAAAATCTGACCTCAACTAAGATTGTCTATTTATAGTCTCTTTATGGATGTTTATTTGTTTCACTGCAGAATGTTAATGTGTTTGATTATGAGGTGCTGCCCTAGACTCACCAGAGGGCATTGCATATTTTAATACACTGCTGCACACGCACACACGTGCGTGCACACACACACACACAGGATATCCAAAAACAGTTGTGAATCGTGAAACACATCTGACCCCAGGGCTTCAGGGAAGATATTGTAGAACAGTATTTATCGATGTTCCACTTGAGGATTTAAGAAAGCTGAGGTCTTGGGGGCTATGGTAGAATTTAGAATTTAGGCCAGTGGTTCTCGAAACTGATTGAATCACCTGTGGAGCTTTTAAAACCTAGCAGTACTCTGGTGATACATCCAGAGATTCCGATTCAGTTGATCTGGGTTTGGGCCTGAGCATCAGATTTTTTTTTAACTTTCTAGGTTTTACTACTGGGCAGCCAAAGCTGAGAACCAATGACATAGACTAATGATTCTCAGCTGGGAGCTTGCATGCCCCTTCCTTTCATCTGAGGAATGTTTTCGAATGGCAAATGGTGTTTTGGAGACATGCCTCCATTGCTTTACACAGTTATTGGGGGCCATCGTCATCCACGAGGAGGGGGTTGAGGCCCTTAGTTGTGTCTGGATAGAAAAAACTGAGAACCACTGATTGAGAGATTAGATAGGGCAAGGGAGTTCTAGGTGCTGAGATGAGCTTGGAGAAAGAAACAAACGCTGGGGATGCAAGGGGACTAAGGAGAACAGAAAATAGCTTGGATTGACTGAAGGGTAAGGCTGGAGAGGCAGTTTTAGGACCTTGTATGCTTACCTTATTATCACTAGAATACTTTTGTTTGTTTCTTTAGATACTTTAAACTGTCCTTTTCTGCATTCATTGTTTAAAATTAACTTTTTCTGTTCTCCTGCTTTCTGGCAGTAAACAGACTCCAATTTTCAAAATTTGTTTAGCAGTGCTTTCCTTTTCCATGGTGGTCGCACTGTTAGCCTCTCTGGTACCAGGTGTGGGTTCTTGATGCAATGCTGTACAAATTCATAGCAGAAGAGAGTGAATTACCCACTGGAGAAGGGGCAGGGGAGGTGTCTGTGCTGAGAACTAAGTGTGTGGCCTTCCAAGGAACACACGGAGTTATCATACATAAGGTTGTGACATGTAACGCTGGCTGCTTTCCACCTTGGAAAATCTGTGCTTCATGGGTGGAATGTCATTCCTGTGAGCTATATTGGACACCCACCCTGTTTTAATTTATAGTGGCATGGAAGAGCCATAAATTATGAGCTTTAAAAATCAGCCTCAATAATGACAAACGAATTGGGTCATGTAATGTGCATTATTACCATGTTCAGACTATGTCTGTCTCCTGATAAAATCACCTCCAAAGTGATTTTATCTCCCTTTTTGGAATCTTAAAACAGTGAAGGAATGCTGCTAAAATCTAACAAAAGTACTTGGTTTAGAGTAAATATTCAACAATGTTAATAATTGTCATTGTTCATGGTTTTTGTTGTTGCCATTTATGGAGGTGTTGGGAGGTTGGTGGCCTGGGCTGTAGCACCTGATCCCTTGGGGACTTGACAAAGTGCCCTTCTCAAATGGGACAACCCTCTCCCCACAGCTGTCACGCTTCTTTGCTCAAGTTGGCCATGTCATTACCATCAATCTTCAAATTGGGACCAAATATGTGATTAGGCCTAGCTTAGGAAGAGATGCTTGAGTATTTAAACTTGAGTCCTATGTTGTTGGCTATTTGAGAAAAATGAATCTGTAAGAGGCACCTTGGTTTAGAGGAAAAGGTCCCAGATTAGGAGGTTAAAGAGCTGGGTTCTCATTCGGGTTCTACTACAGACTAGAGTTGAAGGCATGAGCAGGTTGCTTCGTAGTTCTGGGCATTTCCTTATGGGTAAATGGAAAAATCAAACTAGCTGACTGCTATCATCCTAACCCCCTCTATGGGTATTTGATTATGAGTTTAAACAAAACCAATATTAAACTGAAATGGTAGACGCTGAAGGTTTTCTGCCTGAAAGCCTGCACAAGGGGTTAGCAAGCTGCAGGCTAAAGAACAAATTCGGATTGCCACCTGTTTTTGTATGATATGTGAGCTGAGAAAGGTTTTTTATGATCTCCAACAATTATATTTTAAAGGATTATGTAAGTACCTACATAATCTACTCAATTTTGCCTCTTGGTTGAAAGCCTAAAATATCTGCTATCTGGCCCGTTACAGTAAAACTTTGCCAACTCCTGTATTATTCACAGAAAGTTAAAATAGGGATCCTTGTGATGATCTTTAGTTACCAAAGAAAGTTTTACTCCACCCTTCTCTTCAAGGTGGATGACGCTCTTATATTTTCCCATGAGTGAAATTAATCTTTCCTTTTGCTTTTAATTAGTGCTTTAAAAAGCATTCAATTGCTATTTTTATCAGAAGAATGGCAGTCATTTTTACAATTAGATTTAGATTGGTGATGGCCTCAGCCTTTTATGTTCCTTTTTGGCAATCCGAGGAGAACGTATTTTTTCTTTCTTTCATGATTCATACAGCACAGATCTCTGTTTCTGGGAAAAACCAACATAACTGGTTGTCCCCTGGGATTTTTAGTTCTGGAGCTGGGCAACATGGCTCTTTCTTTTCTGACCATGAAGATATAAGGATATGAGTGCTGATGCTGTCAGCGGTCCATAGGTCTCTAGCTTTACAAAGAGGTGTAAAGAATGAAGCTGGAATAGAGGTACCAGAAAAAATCTGTAACAAAGAGGGAGAAACAAGCTTGTAGTTTGGGACTGCTGTTTCATACTCCTGCCCTTTCTGCTTGTGTGAGCCCCAATTTTCCCCTTTTGCCCAGTTTAGCTCAAATGGGGTTGTAGCTAGAGCTTTTTTGGCTGGAAAGACTATTCATTTTTCTCTGAATGTGAACCTTGGAACTTCGGAATGTGACCTTTTTTAAAATTTTATTTATTTTTTTATACAGCAGGTTCTCATTAGTTATCCATTTTATACACATCACTGTATACATGTCAATCTCAATCTCCCAGTTCATCACATCACCACCATCCCCGCAATTTTACCCCTTGGTGTCCATAAGTTTGTTCTCTACATCTGTATCTCTATCTCTGCCCTGCAAACCGGTTCATCTGTACCATTTTTCTAGGTTCCACATATATGCGTTAATATACGATATTTGTTTCGCTCTTTCTAACTTACTTCACTCTGTATGACCATCTCTAGATCCATCCACGACTCACCAAATGACCCAATTTCATTCCTTTTTATGGCTGAGTAATATCCATTGTATATATGTACCACATCTTCTTTATCCATTCGTCTGTTGATGGGCATTTAGGTAGCTTCCATGACCTGGTTATTGTAAATAGTGCTGCAATGAACATTGGGGTGCACGTGTCTTTTTGAATTATGGTTTTCTCTGGGAATGTGCCCAGTAGTGGGATTTCTGGGTCATATGGTAATTTTATTTTTAGTTTTTTAAGGAACCTCCATACTGTTCTCCATAGTGACTGTATCAATTTACATTCCCACTGACAGTGCAAGAGGGTTCCCTTTTCTCCACACCCTCTCCAGCACTCGTTGTTTATAGATTTTCTGATGATGCCCATTCTAACTGGTGTGAGGCGATACCTCATTGTAGTTTTGATTTTCATTTCTCTAATAATTAGTGATGTTGAGCAGCTTTTCATGTGCTTCTTGGCCATCTGTATGTCTTCTTTGGAGAAATGTCTATTTAGATCTTCTGCCCATTTTTGGATTGGATTGTTTTTTTTTTTAATATTGAGCTGCATGAGCTGTTTATATATTTTGGAGATGAATCCTTTGTCCGTTGATTCATTTGCAAATATTTTCTCCCATCCTGAGGGTTGTCTTTTCATCTTGTTTCTAGTTTCCTTTCCTTTGCAAAAGCTTTTAAGTTTCGTTAGGTCCCATTTTTTAATTTTTGTTTTTATTTCCATTACTCTAAGAGGTGGATCAAAAAATATCTTGCTGTGATTTATGTCAAAGAGTGTCCTTCCTATGTTTTCCTCTAAGAGTTTTATAGTGTCTGGCCTTACATTTAGGTCTCTAACTCATTTTGAGTTTATTTTTGTGTATGGTGTTAGGGAGTGTTCTAATTTCATTCTTTTACATGTAGCTGTCCAGTTTTCCCAGCACCACTTATCGAAGAGGCTGTCTTTTCTGGGATGTGAACTTGTTTGGAAATAGGGTCTTTACAAATGTAATTAGTTAAGAACCTGGAGAAGAAACCATCCAGGATTTTGAGTGGACCCTAAATCCAGTGACCGATGTCCTTATAAAACGTCCTCTCCTTGGAGGACACACAGAGAAGGCCATGTGAAGATGGAGGCAGAGATTGGTGTGATGCTACCACGAGCCAAGGGAATTCAGAAGCTACCAGAAGCTGGAAAAAGTAAGGAAGGATCTGCTTAGAGCCTTTGGAGACCCTGCTGTCACCTTGATTTCAGACGTCTGGCCTCCTGAATGTGAGAGAATGACTTCATGCTGTTTTAAGCCACCCATCTGTGGTAATTCATTATGACAGTCCTTAGAAATTAATGACTCTCCTAGTATCTGGTCACAGAGAACAAAAGCATCTCTTGCTTTTCTGAGTACCTAATGGAGGCCACAGCACTTCACCTGGATTACAGTTGTCGTCATGCTGCACACTAGAATGACAAGCTCACACCTCTCTCTTTTCTACTAGGGGGTGGCTCTTCAAGGGTAAAGATCCTGGTCGTCCTTTGGATCTGCCCCTCTCCTAGCACAGTGCATGGTCCGTCACTGATGCCCAATGAAAATTTGTTGCATGAATGAAAGAATGAAGATATCCAACACTGCACTAATCAGTGAAGGGGAGGAACAAGACCATGGGGTTTCTCCAGGAGTTTAAAAGCCTGGATGAGGAGGGAAGACAAACCTAAAGCAGATATCCTGCAGCAGTGCTAATGAAAACCAGTCTGAGTGTGACTCAAGGAGATGCCGAGGATATATTTACTTTATAAAGCTCTCTACACTTGTCCTCTCCCTCTGGCCTCCACAGCACAGCATCTGCTCTGGAACCAGATTGGCTGGCTCCACAGCCTGGTTCTGCTACTTGGGAAGCTGCGTGACTCTCCCAGCCAGTTTCCTCACTGGAATCTGGTTTTTAAGGGTTTTATGTGGGTCAAATAAGATGATACATGTAAAGTGCTTAGACAGTGCCAAGCAACAGGTAAGTGCTCAGAAAGTGCTAGCGGGTGATTACTATTATTACTCCAGTCTTTTCTCTCAGGCAGGCACTGCAGTTCATTTCTACAGAACACTCTGCTGTCACCTTGAACATGACACTTCTAAAACCCAACTTTACCTCCCTCCACCAACTGGCTTCTCTCTCTGTCTTTTCGCTTTTTTTTTTTTTTTTTTTTTTTTTTGCAGTACGTGGGCCTCTCACTGTTGTGTCCTCTCCTGTTGTGGAGCACAGGCTCCGGACGCGCCGCTCCGCGGAATGTGAGATCTTCCCGGACCGGGGCACGAACTCGTGTCCCCTGCATCGGCAGGCGGACTCTCAACCACTGCGCCACCAGGGAAGCCCTCTCTCTTTTCCTTAGAGTGCATCTTTTCCCCGGCAGCCTTACTTAAAACCTTAAAGCCGTGCTTAACTTCCTGCTCGTCTGAATACATCAGCAAATTCCCTGTAAACTCTTTTCCACTTGTCCTTTCCTGTTAGCTCCTGCTACTACACGTCCTAATTCAAATTAGAATGTCACTGGCAACTCATACAGGACTCAGAATGTCTGTACTCCTTCAGCTAATTATAAATCATGGTTAAAGTCCTGTGTGTGTGCGGGGTATGAATACAGGCGTACAATCCGTGTATGTACTGTATATATAAGCAGTGCTATTTCTTATGCAACATGTTCCTTGAAATCTTCAATATTTATTATGATTCGAATTTTCTTTTGTTCTTAAGCAAAGACTATTTTAATTCAAAGTTTATGTGTTGTTTTGTAAGGTTTCAGTGGATGGAAATCATGTCTTATGCTTCTTGTCTCCCATAGAGCACATGGCAGGTACTGGGTGTATTCTAGGGAGTTACTCAGGCCCAAACTCTAGGGAATCCCCCTCCATGTCTCTGGACAGGCAACTCCACCTCTAAATCACGGCAAGTCCGGCCAGCTCACCCTTCAAAGACATGGCAAATAGAATCCCATCTTCCCTCTGCACTGCTGCACTCAGGGTCTAACCACCACTGTCTCTTGCCTAGACTACTCGAAACATCTCTTCCTGGTAACCCTCTCCACCCTTGTCACCTTTAATTCTATTCTTCACACAGCTTCCAGAAGGATGTTTTAAAAACATAAACCTTAACATCCTATCTATCACACTTAGAAGACATTTCAAACTTGAATCCCTTTGAGTGGCCTCTTCTCAAAGTTAAAAACATTTTTTTTGGAAAACAGGGAACGTTAGTATAAACAAGAGGTCCTGGGGGGGACAGGGAGGGCCCCAAGGGGCTTCTATAATTTAACATTTTTCTCACCTTGTGTCTAGGTATTCTCCCTGCCACCTGTTCTGCTCTAGCCGTTCTTGTTTTTACTTTTTCCACCAACATTCAAGTTCCTATCTGTTGCACGGCATCAGTCACATTTCTGCTGCAATTATGCTGTACAATCCCCCATCTCCCCAGATCTTAGTGGCTTAAAATGAAAACTTTTCTCTTGCTCATGGCTGTGTGCACTGTTGGGACAGCTCTGCTTCAGGCTGGGGTCAGGGTCAGGTGTGCCCCACTGGTCTTTCATCCTGGAAGCGGTGGCCACCACGGCATGTGCTTCAGATGACAGATGGCAGGGACACTGGAGACCAAGCAAAACCATATAAGGGCACTCAAAACTTTTGGACAGATGTGATTTTATGACATCCACTCCCATACCATTGGGCCCAAAACACTACACACACCAGAGCCTGAGGTTGGTGAGGGGAGAAACTGTGCAAGGCCATGGCATGGCTGGGCAGGGAAGGAGACATGTAACACATAAAACTCTCTACCTGTTGGCCTCAGGGACTTTGCTGCTGCTGCAACTTCTGTCTGGGCTACTTTTCCACCAGATTTCATTTCTTCACTTTATCCAGGTCTTTGTTCAAATGTTACCTCATCAGAGGGACCTTCCTTGATCTCCCCTGAGATAGAAACCCAGAAACCCTGTCATTCTATAACACTTATCCTGCTCTATTTTCATTCTTAGCGTTCACCTCCCCCGAACCGATCTACCTGTGTACCTGCCCTTTTCCGTGGTGTCAGGAGCCTCACTGAGCTCCATCTCTGTAACACCAGTGGGTGAACCAGTGCAGTGCATCTGTGTATCACCAGTAGGTGAACCAGTACTGACCTGTCAGTACTTGATAAGTAGTGGTTAGATTAAGCAAATTACATAATACTAATGACTGCTTTTCTTTTCTTAGAAGAAAGAGTAATTGAATGGGTAAAATTACAATCAGAACTTGTTTTGCCAGGAAGATTATATAATTTTTTTGTTATGTTTGAGGCTGTGTGTGTGTGTGTGTGTGTACGTGCATGTGAGCATGCGCTTGTTTTCTGATTTTATTGGAAGGTTACTTTAGTGCATTCTATATTCCCATATAGACTTAGATGCCTTAGCTCTAGATATGCCTTAGCTCTAATGTTCTAATTAATAGAACATTTATAATTCTACAAGTCCTAAAGATATTTTACAATCTTTGTCCTCAAAATCAGCCTTTTCTCTTGATTTCCCTATTTTCCTTGAGTGAGACCTATTCTTCTATACTTAGAACTCTAGAATTATGTTTGGCATTTAATTTTCTCTTTTCCTCCTCATTTAATTAATAACTCGCTGTGTAGACGCATCACCCCAGTGTCTCCCACGCAGTTTCCTCCTTTTCTGTTTGTATTTCCGTCTCTGAGTTTCAGTCCTCTCTCCTTCCCTGAACAACGAGATCTTGACTGGTTTAGTTGATCCACGTCTGTTGTACATACTACGTGCTAGAACTCTTGTCCTAAAGTGAAGTTCTGATTATCTGACTCCTATGTTTAAAAACATTCAGTTTCTTCTAGTTGCAGGTTATATTAAGAAAAAAATCTGAGTAGAAAATGTAGTTTTCTTGCTGCTTTAAAATATGTCATTCCTCTTTCACCAAAACGACTTTAGAGAATTATTTGCTTTGGATTAAAACAAAAATCAGTGATCAACACTTCAAAAAAACTTAAAAATTATTTATTATTTGTCTGAAGTTCAAATTTAACCATGTGTGTCCTATATTTTTTGTTTGTCAAATCTGGCAACTCTACCTTGAAGGCAAGAGCAGGAAGGAAACCCTTGAATAATTCGTAAAAGACAAAAAGCAAACACACTAACAAAAAACCCCATACGAATCTATCACAAAAATTCCAGCCTCAGAGAGCCCAAGATTATTTGATTATGCATCAAAGACTTCATATTCATCCCATTGAATTACATACATAGCAAAATTTGTTACTATACATCTGAATAGCATACTGTGGAAACATTGGTGGTTACCTTGTCAGTGTGGTCATTTGTCTTGTACAATCAATTTAGATTTAGTAATGCCTCCCAGGAATTCCAAGAATAAGTAGAATAAGTAAAATGTCCTAATGCCACCACACAGCGTCTTTCATATGAAATCTTTCCAGTGTCTTATGAATGGAACATTCACATAAATCAATTCCATTTTGCACATGGCAGAGGGTCCAAGGAGTCAGAAGGGGAGCGTAGATGTCTGGCTTAAGCTATCCCTTTACAGGCTTCCAAGCACATTTTTCATGGACTGTGGAAAGCATATCTTTTCAAAGCACAAAGTGTGTGCTCAGAAGGGAATGGGTGACAATGACAATAATGACAAAGCCTTACAGTTATATGTTGCTGACAAACATGATCTCATTTGATCCTCATAAAACGCTTGTGAGGTAGACATTACTTCCTTTTTACAGGGGAGGGAATTGAAGTCAAAATGGGAGAAATGTAGTTAAAAAGTCACTGGAATAAAAGCCTATATTACTTTGCAAGGCAAAGTAATTAAGTGACGAATATTAATTTCCTTGAAGCTGATATAACCTTTCCCCTATATAATGTTAGTGACATAGCTTTGGTGCCTAGATGGAAGATGTCCAACTTTTAAATTTGCCACTGAGGATAACTGAGAAAATTGTACTGACCTAATTTTTAGCGGTATGGACTTTCAAATATAAGCAATTTGTTGGGTGCCTTACTACTTGTCCAGTAATGGCACTAGTGCCCATTTTTTGAGCACTTAAGTGTGTTGGATGCTGCCAGGTGCTTGATAATGAATAATCAAAGTCTAAAGGACAGGTGATATTCATCATTATTCCATTAAATCCTCAGTACTTTAGCCAGTATGGTCTGTTCCATCAGCTTCATAGAAATAATGAGTCAAATCTCTTTTTTGTTTTCCAAATTAATCACCGGAGCACCCAGGCATCAGGAAGCTCACTTTTGATCCTTTGACTCTCTATCCCCATGGCCTACCACCCCTTAAAATTGTTCCAGAATCCTGAGGGCTTACTGAGTTTAAAAAAGGCCAGTGCTATTCTCATAGGTCAAGCAGAAAGGGAAAATTGCCAAGCCTTGTTTTTGTTCCAACCCCATGGTGCTTATTTTGTTGAATACAGGTCCTGAATGGTCCCTTGTGCAGGTGTCCATCCTGTGGCCGAGCTCTTGTTGATCCAGGGCATGTTCAGCCTGTGGTCTTGCCCATACTTTTTCTATAGGGCTCTGTCCACACTCACGTAGTTAGCCAGGGTTCCTTATGTTACAGTAGCTTGCCAGGAAAGCTAGAGAGCCTGATTTGGAGAGGTATCTAGGTCCAGCCACACACTGTGCTGGAATCAGCTTTTCCCACAAAGCCTTAGGGTCTTACGTTGATGCTGGATCACCAGGCCAGACTCATCCCTCCCTCCTGGCAAGTTCTGCATACATCTCACTGGGGTCTCCATCTGTAGACAGGCCTTGGTCAGGGCCAGCCTGTGCTATGTGACAGATTTTTCTAACTTGAATTCTTGGGGAGTGGGGTTGTTCATTCACTCATGTATTCATTTATCCAGGCAACATTTATTGTACCCCTACTTTGTGCTAAGCACTGTTCTTATCAGTGAACAAAATTAAGTCTCTGTCTTCATTGACTTATATTTTGAGCAAAGGTGGAAAATAAATGGAATAAAAGATTGAATGCTTAGAAAGTCAGATTGTGATAATGCTATGGAGAATAATAAAGCAGGTGATGGAGGAGGACATGGGGGTGCTGTGGATAGTTGCTGTTTTAAACAGAGAGGTCAATGCAGGACTCACCGAGAAGGAGATAGTTTATGAAAGACTTGAAGGGGTAGAGGGAGTTAGTACTGCAGCCCTCTGGGGAAAGGGCTTTCCAGGCAGAGGGAACAGAGAGAACAGAAGCCCTGTGGGGTGAATGTGCTTTGTGTGTTCTGGGGAGAGCAAGAAGGCGTGCATGGATTTGATGGCCAATAACAGAAAGCCCTATAGGCCATCTGAAGAATTTATACTTGATGTAATTTAGAGTTCAGCAGATATATCTGGAGCAGGCAGTGTATAGATGTTGGGGAGAAAAAAAATGTGTCAGTAATGTCCCCTGCTATAAGGAGCTCAAAATCTTGGGGTGGGGACAGGCTCATAAATAGCAGAGGAAGGTTCCATACAGTATAAGTGTGGTGAGAGTACAAGGTACCACGGGCACTCAGAGCAGGGCTTGCCGAGTCTGGGAAGTCGGAGAAGGGTCCTGGGGTGGGAGGTGGAGCTTTTGCTAAGGTCTGAAGGACATTGTCATGGGAAGTGGGGGACAGGATATTCCTGGCAGCAGGAACAATGTGAACAAAGGCCAGAAAACATGAAACAGTTAGAAGAACTTTTACATGTTCAGTATTAGCGTTTCCCTTCTGTTGTGCAGAGGGGTAATGAGATGGGGCTCCCAAAACTGTAGGGGTCAAATCAAGGCGAGCCAGGCATGCCATTTCAGGACCGAAAGGAAAGCCCTGGAAGTGTTTTGGAGGAAGAATGACATGGTCAGATTTTAGGAAGATGGCTTTAATCTAGGAGAATCCTGGGGAGTGAATTCCAATAGAGTAAGATGAGCAGAGATGGGTTGGGAGAAACTGCAATTATCTGGATGAGGGTCTGAGTGAGAGCAGAGATCACACCATCAGGAGAACTTGCCAGCTGCCTGCATGTGAAGAGCGGTATCGAGGCAGTGTATCATGGACCTGGGTTCAAATCCTGGCTCTGCCACTTACTACCTGTGTCTATGAGATCTTAGGCAAGTAATTTACCTTTATACCCCTCAGTGGATCATCCTTTCCTTGTTCCCTTTCCTGATCTTTACCAGCCTCAACCTGCATTCCTGACACTGTTGGTACAAGCTCTTGCTCTTGTTTCATATTCTCCCCCATCCTGAGCACCCATCACACTTCTTCTCTCTTTAGATCCAGGCTCACTGACATGCTGTCAGAGTCACATGGCTTTCTTACCAAGCCTTCCCATTCTTTCTTTATGAGGATACTTTGTAATTAAATGCTTAGAACAGCATTTTTTAGAATTTCCTTTTTGATGCTACACTGTAGAATACCTGGTCTCTGTTCATTTCTTTAATTTTTTGGACCTTGTTGATATGTGCCCTCTAGAACCTCAGCATCCTGCAGTCCTGGCTTCATGCACACTTTCCCACTCTCTGGATGGCTCATGTGTCTTAGACACTGGTAGACATCAGCAGTTTGCATGCTTCCTCTTCTCTACAGGTCAGGTTGGGATGGTGTTGGGTAGGGAATGAGGGGTCTGAGTGTAGTGGGCAAGAGGGGCAAGAGAGGTGACTTCAGGGAATACCCAATGTGAGCTCATGATAGGTCACAGCTGGGCACGTATATGTGTGCTGATGAATGTGTACATGCAAGTGTAATAGGGAAGAACAAATCTGACTCCATATTGGATCTGCTTCTTTTACTTTAACCTTTGTATTCTACTGCTTTTGTTACAAGTTAATACTAAAGGGATATTGCCTGTAGCTTAAAGTATACATAATGGCCCATCTCTGGGAAACCTGCCTCCCATGGCTGAGTGTTAAACTAAAATACCGTTGTTTAGCTCACAGGAAACATCCTGACCAGGCCCACATGTGAACTGCCACAGGAAAGAAGAAATTAACACATTCCCTCTGGAGTCTGGCTTAGAACCCAGAAACATTTGCAACAATTTATATCCCTTTTTACTTTACCTCCCCACCTCCCCTTCTTTGTTCTATAAAAGAAACTAGCATACAAACCTGGGCAAGATGGTTCTTTGGGACACTAGTCCACCATCTTCTCGGTCTGCTGGCTTTCTGAATAAAGTTGATATTTCTTGCCCCAACAACTTGTCTCTCAATTTACTGGCCTGTTGTGCAGTGAGTAGTACGAGCTCAGACTCGGTAACACAAGCTCTCCCAAGTGTGTGCATGACCCTGGTTTCCGGTGTGGGTTTATGTAGAGAGGTCTTGATTGGTTGGGTCTCTACATTGGCCTACATGCTCTCAAATGTTAATATGTGTACATAAAGTGAACAGAGGCCCCTTAGATGTGGCATAATTGTTCAGTACACACTAAACATAGTACTGGAAACAGTGGCTGGTTTTTCAACCCGTTCAACACATTCAACAATCCCAGAGGCATTTACCCCAGCACCTGTGGAAGAGTCTGCATTTCTTAATGGAAGTCATAGCAATCAGAAAAGGCTTATCACCCCTAACAAAAACTGTGGTTAGGGACCTGGCACCATGGTCTTTGCCCAGCCTCCTTGGCTGAGATAACTTAGTCCGGGACATCATTGCTGAGTGCATTTTTCCCTGAACTACTCAGAGAGGCCACACCTCTCAGGTGCAATCAGCTGTCTTCTGAAATGACTGTCATCCTAGAACCATAAAATAGCTAATGGCATACTGCTAACCCATATGCTACTCAAGTCAGTGTGACTTTAATTATTTCTCTTGGGATGAGCTCAAGGGCTCAGAGAATCTCAGAAATCTTGGAATAAGACTGTGACTTAATATGGAGCCAGACAGTGTGTGATGGATCCCCAGTAGGGCTTAGCAGCTGTGGCCCATCCACACTGAAGCAGTGATGTACACAGATGTTGCTATGGTGACCGCCATAACTCAGAGGGTGTGGGAATTTAGGGGTTCCCAGGGGAACTCTGCAGTTCCTCTCACCAGGCCCTTGTAACCTGGCATTCCCAGGCTTTTGAATACAAACTGTACCAATTAAGATCTCTAAAAATCTTGTCCCCTGGTACGCACATGCAACAACCATGTGAACTTTAATGGGAGAGCTTTTGTAGGTGTGTGCACATATATGTATGTGTGTGTTATGAAAATGTGACGAAAATTTTATATTTGTATTAATGTCTCACAAGGCAGAACACAACCCATGCATCCTATCTCAACTACATTTCCTAAAATCATAACAGTTTCCTCGGTATACAGTTAGTTACCAGAAGTCCAAAGTGCTTTCTCTTTATGCTCTGCTGTTACTCCCTTGCAACAATTTTGACTTTGTGTCTAAACTTTAATGATAATTTAATTGACTTGTTTAACAAGAAGTACTGAATACCCATTCTGTGTATAAAGTTTTACTTTCTGGTTAGATCTTGTTTATGAAAAAATGATATGAGAGGAGAAGAATTAATTTTGACTGAAGCTGTGGTATCTAGTGTTTCCTGGTACAGTTTCATCATTAAAAATCTCTACCTTAAAAAAACAAAGGGTCTGATTTAGTAATGTGGGTAGGCAGAAACAATGTAAGTCAATTTATAAGGTCTGCAAATGAAGAAAATTCCTTATCTGGTCGACAATAAATTGGTTCTTAGACATAGATAATCAATCAAAAAAATCAGTCATTCATTCAACCCACATTTATTGAATATATGCTCTGGGCAGGGTGCAGGTCCTGGGTATAGTATGATGAATGAAACAATTAGAGTCCCCTTTTTCATGAGCTAATAAGCTAGTGGAGGAGGGAGACAAAAATGCATAAACTGACATGAATATATAACTGTGACTTGAAAAATACATGCAAGAATTAAACAGAACAAAGTGATAAAGGATACCTGAAATGTACATGACACATGGAATATGATTACATGTATGATTAAGACTATGGCATACTCAGAGACTTCTCTCTGTGGTGGAGAAGAAAGGGACTTTTGTATTTGTATATTATACATGTCTGGTTCAAATCATGGTCATTTGTGTTCAGGGCCAGACAAGGAAGGAGAGACATCAGTCTTTGGTTTCTTTTAAGACCAAAATAAATTTTATTTTCTCATTCTGGGGGTGAGAGAAGACTATATTTCACCACCTCTATGCTCTCTAAGCCACAGACAGGCACAATTCCCCCTTACAATTTACGCAGACCAATTTTTGTTTGTATCTTTCCCACAAAGCATCTAATTTACACTAGTGTATTTCTCTTTAATATAACAGTAGGTACTATAACAATTTAACATAGCTATTTTAAAACATCTCTAGAAAATCCTTAGGAAATAAAATGTGGAGAAAAACCATGTTCATGGATTAGACAATCTATATTGTGAATATAACCATTTTCCTGAAGTTAATCTATAAGTGGGATTTCTGTGCACCTTATTTCATATAATATTTAGATGTCTGCCTACTGGTTTTACCAATATGTCAAAATTACCTGATTTTTATTTGAGGTTGGGAGTGAGTTAGGAGGGAGTGAGAGTAGAAATACCATCTCATTAAAAACATTTTATTGCAGTATAGTTGTGTATGGGTAACCACCCGTCACTAGTGGTTACCCTCATGATCTATTTCATCTAACCTTAATTACCCCCAAAGGCTTCATCTCCAAATACTATCACAGTGCAGGTTAGGGTTTCAACATATAAATTTGGGGGGGACACAAACATTCAGTGCATAGCACATAGCCTCATCTCTGATGAAGCATCTGGGATTGTGGACTGTTTTACACTTAGGGACATTGGCAAGAAGCCTACAGAAGAGAATGCATTCTGAGCTTTCTTGTTCCTAAGTTCAAAGAAACTGCACAGTTCCACAGACCCTGGAGCTGTGCCTGGTTTACTTGGGGCCTTTCAAATTTCATAGCAGTCATACTACCATGGACGGTGATAAGATTGCTGGGCAGGAGGTGATGGCATCACAGTCTAACTCAATTCCAGCTTTATTCACGGAATCAGGGCAGGTTCTAGCAGCTACACAGAAGGCAAAAGGTAAAGAAAAGCCTCTCAGATACCTCTTACAAATGATATAATTATTCTGGACAAACCACAATCCCTGTAACTTCTACTTAAAATAGTCCCAAATTAAACTTAGGTTAGATTTTCTTTTTTTAAAATTAAAATTAAATGTTAACTACACATAATATTTATAACATATCTGAGAAATAAAGAATAATAATAAAATGAACACCCATATACCTGACCCCAGCTTGAGAAATGGAATATTAACAGCACTTCTTCTGTGCCTTTTCTGATCCTATCCCTGCCCATGCTCTCCCTAAAAGTACCCACTGGCTGGATTTTTGTGTTCTTTTCCATCTTCTCGTTTTTCTTTATAGATTTTACCACATATGTATATAACCTACAGTCATATATTTTTAGTTTTGTACTTTTTGAACTATATATAAACAGAAAGCAAGAATTTCTTTGGCTATTTACTATGATTACATGTCCCATTTCAGAATGTTGCCACAGATATAATTTTAAAAAGAATACTTCAAAGACGCCTCATTTCCCCAAATTTTCCCTCTGATGCTTACAATAAGTGTAAATTGGAAGAAAAAGAGCAAAAGCAATGCTGCATGTTTTTAACTATGATTATCTTCTATGATAATTCTTCCTTGAGTCTATGTAGTTTGTGTGTGTGAGATTGAAGGGGGAAGGGCAAAGGGTAAAGGGAGATCAGACGGTTCTATGATTGTTGAAATGAAAACAGAACTGACAAACCAGAGCATTCCATCCCTTGGGCCACTGTGATAGCTTCAGGGTAAACATGGGACTAAAGTCAGGTCAGTAGAAATCCAATCCCCGGCCTTTTTACAATTATGTTTTACTTTTTAAGTCTTTAGATCATCACTGTCAATAGAACCAAAACTGTGTGGATAACCTTTTTTTAAATTAAAATATATTTGACATATACCATTCTTTAAATATAAGGTATACAATATGTTAATTTGGTACATTTATATATTTTAATATGATTGCCACTGTAATGATAATTAGCACCTCTATCATGTTACATAATTATCCTTTCTTTTTATTGGTTGTAATAAAATTTCTAGTTTCTTAGCAAGTTTGATGATTATAGTACAATATCGTTGTCTATATTCCCTATACTGTACATTAAACAACATGTGTCCAGTTCTTCCACCTCCATCCCCTGGTAACCACCATTCTACTCTCTGTTTTTATGAGTTTTTCTTTTTCAGATTCCACATATAAAATATCATACAGTACTGGACTTTCTCTGACTTACCTTACTTAGCATAATATTTTCAACGTCCATCCATTTTGTTGCAAATGGCGGGATGTCCTCCTTTCTCATGGCTGAATAATATTCCATTGTATATATTTCAGAAGGTCCATTCATCTGTTGATGGACACTTAGGCTGTTTCCATATCTGGGCTGTTTAACTCAACTACCCATCACAAGGCCACCAGACTGGAACACTATGAAGAGAACACCTAGACTTGTGCAATAACAATTTGATTCAGTCATCCTCAGTCAGATACAAAGCATAGCTTCACACACATTTTTCTTGTGTTGTTATGAATGCATATTTATTAAGAAGGGAGGATAAAGATACCCTATTGGCTTTTAGCTTGGGGTATATTTTACTGTATTTAGCCAAGTGCTCTACAGGCCTCCATTTCTACTCTTGCCCTAGACATCACAGTTGTCTTGGGCAGCAGAGCTGGAGCTTATTCCCATCTCTAGAGAACCCCTGGTTTCAACCCTTATGTTTCTCCAAATACGTGTCAGCGCTTCCCTTTCCATCTCCCTGTATTCCTATTAGCACCTTCTGGTTATCTGACAGCAGGAAGCCATTTTGATAAGTCTAGCACTGGGTCTATTTCTTCTACCTCTGGCAGCTTCCCATACTCCTCTGTCAGGTGATGCTTGCCCTCTGAGCACTGCTGCCTGCTACAGAGTTGCAAGGCTTCATCTCAAAGGGCTGAGGCCCAAGAGGATTTTGTTGGGGCCACTGTGTGTATGTGTGTGTGTGCACAAGTCTGTGTTGAGATGGGGATGAGCATGGAAAAAATGGTAGGAATAAAGAAAGGGAGATGAAGAGGAAGAGATATTTTGAAGGAATAAGTGGAAATAAAATGAACATGTGTACAAACTGATAACTGATGGGTCTTGGTCTTAAAATTTCAAAAAGAGACAAATGACGGTGAGCATAGGGTCCTGAGGATAATCAAAAAGAGAACCATCTCTTCATCAGTAGTCATGGGAAGCACACTTTGAGAACTGCAGATATTCAGAGTCATAGTTTCTTTAGCTTACAGGGCAAATGTGAACCAATTATCTTTAATGGACAAATCAGAATTTTACTTATTTTTTAGCCAAAGTTTAGTCAGATTCATTAAGAGGGTTTTACACTGCTTTATGAAACTCTGACCCCATTTGGCCGTCTCCTTTGTCTACTTCAGGCTAAGCTTCCCGATGAGGTGAAACCCTCTCAATCAATTGGCCAAGTTAGCTATTGCCCCATGAGTCCAAATGTCCTTTGATAACGAAAACCTAACAGGCAGTTCTGGGCAATGGCTCAGGGTTCAGAAATGTATCAATAGGAATTAAAGGCAGTTCATAATGAAAGGAAATCCCTACACTCTCTCCTTAATAGTTTATAGCTCCAGTTTGCTTCATAAGAAGAAATAGGGAGAAGGGAGATAAAGTAAGGTGAGAAAAAGAGTTCAGGAGAAAAACAGAATCAAGAGACAAACTACAAAGCAGGTGGTTGGAGAAGCTTCATCACATTGTCCCCCTAGTGGTTGTGACTCCAGTGAGGAGCTGATTAGTTTACCAGGGGACAACATTCCTGGGTCTGGAGGAAATGCAATGGGATGATTATGCTGTAAACCATAACCACATCATAATTTGCAGTTCCTGCCTAGGAAAGGAGAAGATGTGAGAGTGAACTGAGAATATTTTTCTCCTAATATGATCTGAAAATCAAACACTCATATTAGAATCACCTGGTTGTTTGTCATATCCTTGATTCCTGGGCCTCAACTGAGATTTACTGAAACAGAAGCTCTGAGATTAGGGCCTGGGGATATGTGTTAAAAAAAAATTTGTTTTTTCACAGGACGTTCATATACACAATGAAGTTTGAGAATTACTGGCTTAGAAGATAGCTAAGAACATAATTTTCTTTTATCCATTTTCTTAACTTGTGTTTTGACTGATGGGAAGTGAAGTAACACTGAAGAATACCAGGGCAAACTCAGAAAATCTCTGTAAAACAGAAGCTTGCTCTCTTAGTGTGTCACTGAATGAGCCAGCTGCCAGTGTAGAAGGCTGGTTCAACATGTTAACCTAATTTGGAATTTGAACAATTACGTAATCATGTGAGCCAATTCCTTATAATAAATACTATTGGTTCTGTTTCTCTGGAGAACCCAGACAATTACAATATTATTCTGATTGGCTTTTTTCCTGTATTTCCTTGGCATATGTATGTCCTTGGTTACCACATCAAGTATGCAGATGCTAGCATATGGGAGTGTCTCCACAGGAACAGTGATGACAAGTCAGGAACAGAGATTACAGGTAGATATGGGGTCTTGGGTCATGTGGTCTGATTTAAATGCTTCAGAGTACGTATCTGGGGTCAAATCAGGGCTTGGCCCTTTATCAGCCAGCTGGACAAATCACTTAATCTCTCTGTGTTTCATTTTTCTCACCTGCAAAATAGAGAATAATAAAATTATCAGCCTTCATAGGGTTGTTTGACTAAATACATGAATGAGTTAAATACATGAGTTAATACATGAAAAGTAATGTGCGGCTGGCACATAGTACAAATTCAATAAATTTCAGCAACTATTATTATTATTATTGTTATTATTTTTCTATTTATCATACTTTGCAACAACCTTTGATTTGGTTTTTTGTTCCTTAATTGCACTGAACATTCTGAGAGCAGAGACTAGTCTTATTTAATCTGATGTGCCTGGAGGCTTGCAATGTACCTGACACAGAGGGGGTGCTTTTCCCCTGGTTATTGAGTGAATTAATTGAAGGAATGTGAGTGTGAAAGAGGCACCTTGGGAAGAAAGGGCAGGAGACTCTCTGGCCTCTTTATGCTACAGATGTGCATCTTGCTGGAAAGGTTGAAGTGGGGGAAACAGAGCTGAGGCCCAGGATGTGTCCTGATATTCCCAACAAGACAAACTGAGGGCACAGGTGGTACATCTAGGAGACAATTTTCAGCAGTAGCACTGTGGACTTTTTTTAAATTCCTTGTCTCTTGGCCTACAATTTGAAGTTTAACTGACCTTCACGCACAAGATCCTAGTAATGAATTCAACTCATTTTTGAACAGAAGGTGATAAAATAATACTGCGCATCAGGAAAGTGGAGGAATTAATGAGGTAATTAACCTTAGTCAGCATGTTATGTGACCCTGGCCCAAAGAACAGATAACAAAACAAGGAAAAATGCCTGGATCAGGAAGAGGGTTTATGATCAAAGGGAAAAGGGGAAGATACTTGAAAGCCATGCTTAAAGGGCGGTGATAGAAAAGAGCTTTATGGGACTAGTACTCAGGGACTGTCTCCATAGAAAGGATGTGGGTTGAAATTTGGGCTAATGACAAGCAGGACATTGCAAGGGCAATTTTGGTAGAGAAAAAAGTAGCAGTTCCTTTCCTTTCCTTTCCTTCCCTCCTTCCTTTTCTCCTTCTTCTTCTCCTTTTTCTCTCTGGCTTCTCTACTATTCCTGCCTTGACATTTTATCCAGCTTCCACTATTGGAAGCTCTTTAGAGCCATCCTCCCATATGTGGTTGTCCTTCCCCTGCCCTCCACACCTTGAGAGAGTCTCCCTTGGAGTTAATGTAATTCAGCAAAGATCCAGAGATCCAGATGGTCTGGATAGGACTCTCCCTTGACTGCCATGCCTCCAATAGGTGTGAAGACAGAGCCCTAGACCTCTGCGTGCTGCTGGTCAGACTTCTGCCCTTTCTCCACATTCAGTAGTCTCTGCTTCACCTCTCTCTCTCTTAGCGCATGTCTTGAGTTCTTCTGAATGACACAGGCAGAATCTTGGACCTGGAGGAGTTTCATTTTCTAACCTTAGCCACTGCTGTTAGACAGAATCGGAACTAGCAGTATGCACTTGACATCTTTCACTCATTCCTATGAATATACAAGAATATATATTGATTGTCTGTGACCTCTATGACCCAGTCTGCACTGTGTAAGATGCTGGGTGTCTGAATAAGGTCTCTGCTCTCATGTGGCCTATGATGTTGTCAAGGAGGACAGGGGTGGAAACGAGGGAGGCCATTGTGGTGACTTTCTTGCTGAGTTAGAACTGTCTTCAGGTTATACTAGGGTCACAAAAGAGAGGCGAATATATTCTACCAGGAACCGGAAAGTCAAGAAAAGCTTCACAGTAAAGGTGATATCCTGAAAAGTGAGAAGTATTTTCCAGGTAGACAAGAGAACACAGGCATTTGGGTCAGCAGAAGATGTTCAGCTTATGGCCAGGAAACTGCATATAGTTCAAAGAG
Source organism: Mesoplodon mirus (assembly GCF_964341445.2). NCBI lineage: Eukaryota > Metazoa > Chordata > Mammalia > Artiodactyla > Ziphiidae > Mesoplodon > Mesoplodon mirus. The sequence goes on from NC_138977.1 coordinate 47,546,861, forward strand.
TTCATTGGGACTGCAGCGTGGGGAGGCATCGGTCAGAGAGCAGGGTTGAAGGAACTGGAAGAGGCCAGATGGTCAGGGCTTTTATATGTTGGCCAAGGAGTCTGACCTCCGGCCATGGGGAAGTACTGAAGGGTATTCGGCAGGGTGGCAACACATTTATTCATTCAGGGTTTTAGAGAATAAGGTATTTCATGCCAGACACACTTCCAGGCATTAAGGCCACATCAATGTACTAACAGATAAAAATCTCTGCCCCTGTGGGTTTTTTTTTTCTACTGGTGGGAAACAATATATATTAACAAATATATAGTATGTTAATAGGTATATGTGCCATGTGAAAACATAGTGCAGGTTAAGGTGCATCAACTGCACTGGGAAGGGAAGAGTACAGTTTGAACGAGGGTGACCAGAGATTTGAAGGAGGCAAGGGTGAATGATGCAGCATGTGGGGAGAAGGGAGATGTCACAGGCAGAAGGAAGCTCTGGTCCAAAGGCCCTAACGTGGGAGAGGGCCTGGCCAGTATGCAGAATCTTGAAGAAGCCTAAGGGCTGGAGTTAAGTCAAGTAGGAGGGGTGGATGAAGTCAGGGAAGTAATGGAAAGGAGGCTATGGGCTGTGCAGGGCCCTATAGATCCTTTAAGACTTTGGTTTATATTTGTAGTGAGATGAACAGCCATTAGGGAGAGAAAGAGAAAGAGAGATAGAGAGAGAAGCAGAGGAGTAATAGATCCAACACATCATTTTAAAAATCAAGAAGTTCGGGAGGAGCTTCAAGATGGCGGAAGAGTGAGACGCGGAGATCACCTTCCTCCCCACAGATACATCAGAAATACATCTACATGTGGAACAGCTCCTACAGAACACCTACTGAATGCTGACAGAAGACCTCAGACCTCCCCAAAGGCAAGGAACTCCCCCACGTACCTGGGTAGGGCAAAAGAAAAAAGAATAAACAGAGACAAAAAGATAGGGACGGGACCTGCACCAGTGGGAGGGAGCTGTGAAGGAGGAAAGGTTTCCACACACTAGAAGCCCCTTCGCGGGCGGAGACTGCAGGTGGAGGAGGGGGAAAGCTTCGGAGCCAAGGAGGAGAGCGCAGCAACAGGGGTGCGGAGGGGAAAGCTGAGAGATTCCCGCACAGAGGATCGGTGCCGACCGGCACTCACCAGCCCGAGAGGCTTGTCTGCTCACCTGCCAGGGCGGGCGGGGCTGGGAGCTGAGGCTCGAGCTTCGGAGGTCGGATCGCAGGGAGAGGACCGGGGTTGGTTGCGTGAACACAGCCTGAAAGGGGCTAGTGCGCCACGGCTAGCCGGGAGGGAGTCCGGGAGAAAGTCTGGAGCTGCCGAAGAGGCAAGAGACTTTTTCTTCCCTCTTTGTTTCCTGGCGCGCGAGGAGAGGGGATTAAGAGCGCAGCTTAAAGGAGCTCCAGGGACGGGCGCGAGCTGCGGCTAAAAGCGCGGACCCCAGAGACGGGTATGAGACGCTAAGGCTGCTGCTGCCGCCACCAAGAAGCCTGTGTGCGAGCACAGGTCACTATCCACACTTATCCTCCCGGGAGCCTGTGCAGCCCGCCACTGCCAGGGTCCCGGGATCCAGGGACAACTTCCCCGGGAGAACGCACGGCGCGCCTCAGGCTGGTACAATGTCATGCCCGCCTCTGCCGCCGCAGGCTCCCCAGACATCCGTACCCCTCCCTCCCCCGGGCCTGAGTGAGCCAGAGCCCCTGAATCAGCTGCTCCTTTAACCCCGTACTGTCTGCGCGAAGAACAGACGCCCTCTGGCGACCAACATGCAGAGGTGGGGCCAGATCCAAAGCTGAGCCCCGGAAGCTGTGCGAACAAAGAAGAGAAAGGGAAATCTCTCCCAGCAGCCTCAGGAGCAGCGGATTAAATCTCCACAATCAACTTGATGTACCCTGCATCTGTGGAATACATGAATAGACAAGGAATCATCCCAAATTGAGGAGGTGGACTTTGGGAGCAAAGATATATGTTTTTCCCCCGCTTTTTCTCTTTTTGTGAGTGTGTATGTGTATACTTCTGTGTGTGATTTTGTCTGTATAGCTTTGCTTTTACCACCTGTCCTACGGTTCTGTCCATTTTGGTTTTTTTTTTATACTTAAAAAATATTTTTTCTTAATAATTATTTTTATTTTAATAGTTTTTTATTTTATTTTATCCTCTTCATTTCTTCCTTCCTTCCTTTCTTTCTTTCTTTCTTTCTTTCTTTCTTTCTCTTTCCTTCTTTCTTTCTTATTTATTTTTTCTCCCTTTTATTCTGAGCCATGTGGAGGACAGGCTCCTGGTGCTCCAGCCAGGCATCAGGGCTGTGCCTCTGAGGTGGGAGAATCAACTTCAGGACACTGGTCCACAAGAGACCTCACAGCTCCATGTAATATCAAGCGGCAAAAATCTCCCAGAGATCTCCATCTCAACACCAACACACACCTTCACTCAACGACCAGCAAGCTACAGTGCTGGACACCCTATGCCAAACAACTAGCAAGACAGGAACACAACCCCATCCATTAGCACAGAGGTTGCCTAAAATCATAGCAAGGCTACACACACCCCAAAACACACAACCAGACGTGGACCTGCCCACCAGAAAGACAAGATGCAGGCTCATCCACCAGAACACAGGCACTAGTCCCCTCCACCAGGAAGCCTACACAACACACTGAACCAACTTTAGCCACTGGGGACAGACACCAAAAACAATGGAAACTATGAACCTGCAGCCTACAAAAAGGAGACCCCAAACACCGTAAGTTTAGCAAAATGAGAAGACAGAGAAACACACAGCAGATGAAGGAGGAAGACAAAAACCCACCAGACCTAACAAATGAAGAGGAAATAGGCAGTCTACCTGAGAAAGAATTCAGAATAATGATAGTAAAGATGATCCAAAATCTTGGAAATAGAATGGAGAAAATACAAGAAACGTTTAACAAGGATCTAGAAGAACTAAAGAACAAACAAACAATGATGAAAAACACAATAAATGAAGTTAAAAATTCTCTAGAAGGGATCAATAGCAGAATAACTGAGGCAGAAGAACGGAAAAATGACCTGGAAGATAAAATAGTGGAAATAACTACTTCAGAGCAGAATAAAGAAAAAAGAATGAAAGGAATTGTGGACAGTCTCAGAGACCTCTGGGACAACATTAAATGCATCAACATTCGAATTATAGGGGTCCCAGAAGAAGAAGAGAAAAAGAAAGGGACTGAGAAAATATTTGAAGAGATTAGAGTTGAAAACGTCCCTAATATGGGAAAGGAAATAGTTAATCAAGTCCAGGAAGCACTGAGAGTCCCATGCAGGATAAATCCAAGGAGAAACACACCAAGACACATATTAATCAAACTATCAAATATTAAATACAAAGAACAAGTATTAAAAGCAGCAAGGGAAAAACAACAAGTAACACTTAAGGGAATCCCCATAAGTTTAACAGCTGATCTTTCAGCAGAAACTCTGCAAGCCAGAAGGGAGTGGCAGGACATATTTAAGGTGATGAAAGAGAAAAACCTACAACCAAGATTACTCTACCCAGCAAGGATCTCACTCAGATTTGATGGAGCAATTAAAAGCTTTGCAGACAAGCAAAAGCTAAGATAATTGAGCACCATCAAACCAGCTTTACAACAAATGCTAAAGGAACTTCCCTAGGTAGGAAACACAAGAGAAGGAAAAGACCTACAATAATAAACCCAAACAATTAAGAAAAGGGTAATAGGAACATACATATCGATAATTACCTTAAATGTAAATGGATTAAATGCTCCAACCAAAAGACACAGACTGGCTGAATGGATACAAAAGCAAGACCCATATATATGCTGTCTAAAAGAGACCCACTTCAGACCTAGAGACACATACAGACTGAAAAAAGGGGATGGGAAAAGATGTTCCATGCAAATGGAAATCAAAAGAAAGCTGCAGTAGCAATTCTCATATCAGACAAAATAGACTTTAAAACAAAGACTATTACAAGAGACAAAGAAGGACACTACCTAATGATCAAGGGATCAATCCAAGAAGAAGATATAACAATTGTAAATATTTATGCACCGAACATAGGAGCACTTCAATACATAAGGCAAATACTAACAGCCATAAAAGGGGAAATTGACAGTAACACAATCATAGTACGGAACTTTAATACCCCACTTTCACCAATGGACAGATCATTCAAAATGAAAATAAATAAGGAAACACAAGCTTTAAATGATACACTAAACAAGATGGACTTAATTTATATTTATAGGACATTCCATCCAAAAACAACATAATAGACTTTCTTCTCAAATGCTCATGGAACATTCTCCAGTATAGATCATATCTTGGGTCACAAAGCAAGCCTTGGTAAATTTAAGAACATTGAAATCGTATCAAGTATCTATTCTGACCACAACTCTATGGAGACTGAACAATATACTACTAAATGACCAAGAGATCACTGAAGAAATCAAAGAGGAATTCAAAAACTACCTAGAAACACATAACAATGAAAACACAGGGATGCAAAACCTATGGGATGCAGCAAAAGCACTTCTAAGAGGGAAGTTTATAGCAATACAATCCCACCTTAAGAAACAGGAAACATCTCGAATAAACAACCTAACCTTGCACCTAAAGCAATTAGAGAAAGAAGAACAAAAACATCCCAAAGTTAGCAGAAGGAAAGAAATCATAAAAATTAGATCAGAAATAAATGAAAAACAAATGAAGGAAACGATAGCAAAGATCAATAAAACTAAAAGCTGGTTCTTTGAGAAGATAAACCAAATTGATAAACCCTTAGCCAGACTCATCAAGAAAAAAAGGGAGAAGACTCAAATCAATAGAATTAGAAATGAAAAAGGAGAAGTAACAACTGACACTGCAGAAATACAAAAGATCATGAGAGATTACTACAAGCAACTCTATGCCAATAAAATGGACAACCTGGAGGAAATGGACAAATTCTTAGAAATGCACAACCTGCCAAGACTGAATCAGGAAGAAATAGAAAATATGAACAGACCAATCACAAGCACTGAAATTGAAACTGTGATAAAAAATCTTCCAACAAACAAAAGCCCAGGACCAGATGGCTTCACAGGCGAATTCTATCAAACATTTAGAGAAGAGCTAACACCTTTCCTTCTGAAACTCTTCCAAAATATAGCAGAGGGAGGAACACTCCCAAACTCATTCTACGAGGCCACCATCACCTTGATACCAAAACCAGACAAGGATGTCACAAAGAAAGAAAACTACAGGCCAATATCACTGATGAACATAGATGCAAAAATCCTCAACAAAATACTAGCAAACAGAATCCAACAACACATTAAAAGGATCATACACCATGATCAAGTGGGGTTTATTCCAGGAATGCAAGGATTCTTCAATATACGCAAATCAATCAACGTGATACACCATATTAACAAATTGAAGGAGAAAAACCATACGATCATCTCAATAGATGCAGAGAAAGCTTTTGACAAAATTCAACACCCATTTATGATAAAAAACCCTGCAGAAAGTAGGCATAGAGGGAAATTTCCTCAACATAATAAAGGCCATATATGACAAACCCACAGCCAGCATCGTCCTCAATGGTGAAAAACTGAAACCATTTCCACTAAGATCAGGAACAAGACAAGGTTGCCCACTCTCACCACTCTTATTCAGCATAGTTTTGGAAGTTTTAGCCACAGCAATCAGAGAAAAAAGAGAAACAAAAGGAATACAAATTGGAAAAGAAAATGTAAAGCTGTCACTGTTTGCAGATGACATGATACTATACATAGAGAATCCTAAAGATGCTACCAGAAATCTACTGGAGTTAATCAATGAATCTGGTAAAGTAGCAGGATACAAAATTAATGCACAGAAATCTCTTGCGTTTCTATATACTAATGGTGAATAATCTGAAAGTAAAATTAAGAAAATACTCTCATTTACCACTGCAACAAAAAGAATAAAATATCTAGGAATAAACCTACCTAAGGAGACAAAAGACCTGTATGCAGAAAATTATAAGACACTGATGAAAGAAATTAAAGATGATACAAATAGATGGAGAGCTATACCATGTTCTTGGATTGGAAGAATCAACATTGTGAAAATGACTTTACAACCCAAAGCAATCTACGGATTCAATGCAATCCCTTTCAAACTACCACTGGCATTTTTCACAGAACTAGAACAAAAAATTTCACAATTTGTATGGAAACACAAAAGACCCCAAATAGCCAAAGCAACCTTGAGAGAGAAAAGCGGAGCTGGAGGAATCAGTCTCCCTGACTTCATACTATACTACAAAGCTACAGTAATCAAGACAGTATGGTACTGGCACAAAAACAGAAATATAGATCAATGGAACAGGATAGAAAGCCCAGGATAAACCCACGCACATATGGTCACCTTATCTTTGATAAAGGAGGCAAGAGTATACAGTGGAGAAAAGATAGCCTCTTCAATAAGTGGTGCTTTGAAAACTGGACAGCTGCATGTAAAAGAATGAAATTAAAACACTTCCTAACAACATACACAAAAATAAACTCAAAGTGGATTAAAGACCTAAATGTAAGGCCAGAAACTATCAAACTCTTAGAGGAAAACATAGGCAGAACACTCTATGACATAAATCACAGCAAGATCCTTTTTGACCCACCTCCTAGAGAAATGGAAATGAAATAAAAAATAAAGAAATGAGACCTAATGAAACTTAAATCTTTTGCACAGCAAAGGAAACCATAATCAAGACAAAAAAGACAACCCTCAGAATGGGAGAAAATATTTGCAAATGAAGCAACTGACAAAGGATTAATCTCCAAAACATACAAGCAACTCATGCAGCTCAATATCAAAAAAGAACCTGAATCCAAAAATGGGCAGAATACCTAAATAGACATTTCTCCAAAGAAGATATACAGATTGTCAACAAACACATGAAAGAATGATCAACATCATTAATTATTAGAGAAATGCAAACCAAAACTACAATGAGATATCATCTCACACTGGTCAGAATGGCCATCATCAAAAAATCTACAAACAATAAATGCTGGAGAGGGTGTGGAGAAAAGGGAACCCTCTTGCACTGTTCGTGGGAATGTGAATTGGTACAGCCACTATGGAGAACAGTATGGAGGTTCCTTAAAGAACTAAAAATAGAACTACCATATGACCCAGCAATCCAACTACTGAGCATATACCCTGAGAAAACCATAATTCAAAAAGAGTCATGTACCACAATGTTCATTGCAGTTCTATTTACAATAGCCAGGACATGGAAGCAACCTAAGTGTCCATCAACAGATGCATGGATAAAGAAGATGTGTCACATATATACAGTGGAATATTACTCTGCCATAAAAAGGAAGGAAACTGAGTTATTTGTAGTGAGGTGGATGGACCTAGATACTGTCGTACAGAGTGAAGTAAGTCAGAAAGAGAAAGACAAATACCGTATGCTAACACATATATATGGAATTAAAAAAAAAAAGAAAATGGTCAGAGAACCTAAGGGGAAGACGGGAATAAAGATGCAGACCTACTAGAGAATGGACTTGAGGATATGGGGAGGGGGAAGGGTAAGCTGCGACAAAGTGAGAGAGTGGCATGGGCATATATACACTACCAAACGTGAAATAGATAGGTAGTGGGAAGCAACCGCATAGCACAGGGAGATCAGCTCGGTGCTTTGTGACCACCTAGAGGGGTGGGATAGGGAGGGTGGGAGGGAGGGAGATGCAAGAGGGAAGAGATACGGGGACATATGTATATGTATAACTGATTCACTTTGTTATAAAGCAGAAACTGACACAGCATTGTAAAGCAATTACACTCTAATAAAGATGTTAAAAAAAATCGAAACGATAATTCAGCTAGTGAGCTAAGCACAGACGGTCCAAAGCAGAAGCAGAAAGGCCGGTAAGGAGGCTCTTATAATAATCTAGGCAAGAACTGATGGTGGTTTTAACCAAGATGGTAGCAGTGGAAGAGATAAGAAAGGGTAGATTCTGGATATATTCAGATTTTCATTGTGGAATTACCAGTCTTGCAGTGTAAAGGGTAACATTTTACTTAACGTTTATTCAGTGCTTACTATGTGCCAGATACTAGTCTGAACATTTTCTATGTATCCTCTCATTATTTTCCACAACCATCCAGTGAAAGAGGACTCATTATTATTCTCTACTTTACATATGAGGGAACTGAAGCAGAGAAATAATATTGGAGTTGGGGAAATCAGAAGCTCATTCCAGGTACCAGATGATAAGGGTCTGAGTTAATGCCATAGCATTGGAAATGAAGCAGGAAAGCAGGTGGTGAAGTAGCAGGGAAAAGATAGTATTTTCCATCTTTAGTTATTTTATTTCCTTCTTTCTGAGCAGGGCATTGCATAAGTGGCCATTAAGATGGTGCAGGCGGCTTGCAACTCTTCTCTGGGCAGAAGTGCTTTTGGAAACATTTTCTTTGTAACGCAATGAGAGACATTGATTGTTTGCAGAGCTATCATTTTGATTCATGGGGGAAAGTATTTCAGATGATAATAAAGGAGATAGTTGAAAATAACTGCAGTGTAAATGTATCCTTAAACGGAGAGAGATGGTGGAAATATAAAAATTGAGAGCGTTGAGGGAAGGTTTGTATAATAAACGTTTTAATTTCTTTACCACACCATCTTCTGCTAAGTAAATTTGTAAAGGAGGGGCATAATTTCGATCTTACCTGTGGGATGACAGGCAATGACAATTTGCACGTCTGGAATGACCTGAAATGGGTTTTATTAATGAAGTTCTCCGCACTAGGGTGGCAGAAGGATATAGTGTGCTAGATTATGTACTGGATTCAGTTGTAAAAGTCCTTGATTCTAGTTCTAATGCTGAGACTTGTGTTATAAAACTTCTTTATGCCTTATTTATAAAGCAAAGATAATATGAGATAGCCATAGAATGGATGCTTCCAAGGCTTTTTAAGGATGAAGAAAGTACAAATGAAAAGAACATCATGAAAAACTAAAATCTCAAATTATGAACATTTAAAGGGAGAAGGTTAAAATTATTTACTCACTCTAGGGAATTTTTCTGTTGAATTTACCATTTTGACAGTTTGCCCAAAGAAAGGGATACAGCAGTTAGAAGTCATTAAGATTTACAAACGTCATTTGTCATCACAGCTGGAAGTCTCAATAACAACTTTTCAGTCTAAACTACATTGCAAGTCTCAGCCTTCATCTTTCGGGGCATCAACTGTAGTTTAAAAGAATCCTTCCTTTAGATTTCTTTGTTCATGGGAATATTTACTCTGTTTAAATGCAATTTATGTCCATCCCCTAAGTTAAATCTCCATTTTGTGCCCTCAGGAATACATTAAAAAATATAATCTATATAGCTTAAAGATTGTGATTTGAGCTGTGTCAAAATTTAACCTTATGCAACTCACATTTAAATAATTTGAAAATTGACATAATCTTGTACTTGTTGATAGGCTAAAAATGCAGAAATTGTTAAACTGTATCATTTGTGAGACCAATAGACCATGATTTATAATAAGTATACTTTATTACTTATTTTTCATTTCTATGGGAGCTGGTGAGCACATAAATATTATGGACCATAAACTAAAAGTACTGGTTTTAAATTAAATTTTAAATTAAGTTGCAATTTGAAGATAGTTTAGAATATGGAGAATTCTTAGCCATTTGTATGTTAATTAGTTTTCAAAATTATTTTTTAAATGTCTAGTTTCATGGCAGATTTGAGCAGAAATGGTTTCTCAGTGATCTTATGGTTACTTTAAAACAGTATTGAAAGAAGAAAACATGCAGTGTTGTATTAGCATTTTATGGTTGAAAAAGGCTGTTTAAAGTCATCTGGCCTTGGAATCTCAGCCTCTGCATCTCCAGGTTAGGAATGAGATGAAATTATTGGAATTGCCTTTACAGTACATAGCATGTGCATTTCCAGTGCCAGGGAATGTATTATTTCACCAGGGGATCTATTTTCTCATTAGAATTTTAGACGGATCTTTATATTGAATCCAAATGCATCTGCCTCTAAACCTTAGGTCCTTGTTGCAACCACTGGGACTGAGTGGTATGAATATAATTAATTTTCCATGTGACAATTCTTCAAATATTTGAAGAAATCTATCATGCAAGCCACCTTCCTTCCCCCACTCCTTGCCTCTGTCCTCTCTGCTTAAGGCTAAACAACCCAGAAAGAAATGTTATTTGTGAAACAGAGGCAAGAACCCTTACCAGTCTGGTTAAGTTTAGCAACTTATCATTTAGGAGCTATACGTTCCCTTTGGGGAACACTAAAAATATATTTCCTTATCTTCAGTCTTTTGGGATTGATTTCACATAGATTACTAGTATCTCCACCTCCTCCCCAGTGTCTTGAAAAATAACTCATGAATCAAAACACTTGAATTCATCAAAGGATTTGCAAACTCTCATAAGATGTCTATATTCATCTTGGGTTTTTTATTTTTACATTTTGTTTTATTGTGGTAAGAATAAAACACATGAGATCTACCCTCCTAACAAAATTGTTAGTGTCCATGACATTATTGTTGACTATGGGTGCAATGGACAGCAGATCTTTAGAGCTTATTCATCTTGCTTAACTGAAACTTTATGCCAGTTGATTAGTAATTTCTCTTTTCTCTGTCTGCCCAGCCCCTGGAAACCACTGCTCCACTCTTTGAGTCTATGAATCTGACTATTTTAGACACCTCATATAAATGGAATCATGCAATATTTTTCTTTCTGGGACTGGCTTATTTCATTTATTATAATGTCCTCAAGATTCAACCATGTTGTCACATATTGCAGAATTCACTTGCTAGATGGTTATTATAAAACAAAGACAACAGTTGTTAGTGAGGATGAGGAGAAGTTAGAACCCCTGCACACTGGAGATGGGAATGTAAAATGGTGCTGCTACTATGGGAAGCAGTACAAAGTTTCTTCAAAGAGTTAAAAATGGGCCTACCATATGATCCAACAATCCTGCTTCTAGGTATTTATGCCAAAGAATTGAAATCAGGATCTTGAAGAGATATTAGCACCCCTACTGTGTAACTATTCACAGTAGCCAAGATATGGGAACAACCTAAATATCCATAGACAAATGAGTGGATAAAGAAGATGTGGTGTGTATATACAATGAAATACTGGTCAGCCTTAAGAAACAAGGATATTCTGCTCTCATCTTGGGCTTTGATACCTCCTCAGATGCTCTTTTTTTTCTCTTCTGTTCTGCTTGGAAGAAAAAAATTAAATCACAATAAAAGTGAAAAAAAGTGTGTATGTGTGTGTGTGATTCATGTTTGTTGCACCATTGGCACAGAGCAATTGGCCATGCCCCATTTTGATATTTTCATTATGAACATAATTAGAGCTCTGTGGTCCCAAGTCATTTTCGGATATCTCAACCTCTTCAGCAGCTTTTTTCGCAGATCTGTGATAGTCACTCTTGTCTGCACATGAATATGTGACTTCCTCTCCAGATTTTAGATAATTTTTAACTGAAATGGTTAATAATTACCTAATAGGAATCACGGTTTTTTTGAGAGTTTTAAACTCTGTTGAAAATTCACCCTTTTTAGCTTCTCAAGTCCTCTTAGCATGCCTGTTTTTCTCTGTGATACCTTCTTTCAGCTGATGCTGCGTAGCCGATTCCAGTCTTCCCCCTACATGGCCAGAACTAATTCTAGGGTTGCATAGTCATTTATCTCCTATGTTTTATTTTGTGTTTAACTTTACAGCCAATCTCACCTTGTGAGTTAGAATTACAGTCCAATGCAGCAATCCCCTCATCCCTTCCTCTATATTTTGAAGGGAAGGAATTTTTCAGCACATCAAGTGAAGAACTCATTAGATACGCTGTTGTTCCCAAATGAGACTTCCAGCAGCTGGCCAGAGGATTGACTACACTCGCTATGACTATTTGAGCTGCACAAAGTCAATGGCAACGATTTACTACTAGGTCATTGGATTTGAAGAGTGTGTCCAGGATTCAGAACTTGAGCCTACACAGCATAGCTCTGCCATATATCAACTACGTGACTTTGGGCAACTTATTTAACTTCTGTGTTTCAATGTCCTCACTGTGAAATGAGAATAACAATGATACATAATTCACATTATATTTGGTGAGCATTTAAAAAGTTAGTGTACGTAAGTGCTGGGAATGGTGGCTGCTACACAGTAAGCATCAATAAGTGTTCATTGTTGTTATTATTCTGGCAGTGGGTTGAGGAACTCATGTAAACGTAACTGAAAAAATTCCTCCCCTACCTGTGAGAGGGACTTATGGGATAGTAGGGAGGGGACAGGAACACTCACTTTGTCCACAGGAAGTGTGTCCACAGTGGGGTGAAAGATGCTACAGGCAAAATGTTCTCATCTCAGATGTGTTCATTTGGGTAATACCAGCACCTCCTAATACAATGCACGGTGCAAGGTAGGTATTCAGTATGCTTGATGAACTAGAATACAGGGACAAGAGCAGAAAAAAATTGCGGGGGTCACAGTTTTGCCATTGTATGGGTTAGGAGAATATTCTCTATCTGTCAAGTTGTTTGCAAGTTTTCCTGTAATAACATTACTTCTATTTCCCTACCTCCCTTCCTTTTTTTACCCCTAATGCTTTCTACTATGCTTCCTAAAGTCTGTCCTCAGGACCTGCGATTCCCTCAGAGATGTTGCCACCTCCTCTTCCAACAACTCTGCTTCTTTCTGATGTTCTGTTAGAATGATTGCTACAGTTGCACCAAATCCTGGGATAAGTTTGAAGCCACCAGATGAAAGAAGGTCAGAGAGGTCTAAGGGATTGCCAGAGGCATAGACAGTGCCCAAATTCATGGAATTTTAGGCTCACTGTTACTTTCTCATCAGAGATTTTTTAAAAATAAATTTATTGTTTAATTTATTGATTTTTGGCTGCATTAGGTCTTTGTTGTTGCACGTGGGCTTTCTCTAGTTGCGGTGAGCAGGGGCTACTCTTCGTTGTGGTGCACAGTCTTCTCATTGTGGTGGCTTCTCTTGCTGTGGAGCACAGGATCTAGGCGCGTGGGCTCAGTAGTTGTGCCACGAGGGCTCAGTAGTTGTGGCACACGGGTTTAGTTGCTCTACAGCATGTGGGATCTTCCCGGACCAGGGCTCGAACCCGTGTCGCCTGCATTGGTAGGCAGATTCTTAATCAATGTGCCACTGGGGAAGCCCTCCCATCAGAGATTTGCTCTGTGCTCTTTCCTTCCCTCCACTAGGAATGTTAGTAAGAGAGGGTTAATGAAGGAAGCTAGTCCCTACTCTTTTTTATGTAACCTATAAATAGATTGTAAAATAATATAATAACCATAATACACTGAATAATTTCTAATATGCCAGATTTTTGCCTTAGAGATATATATCATTGTGAATCATAAAAACTGTGCCAATCATTACCATCACATTTTATAGATGAGAAAACTGAGGCTCAGGGAGATGAGTAATTTGTGATCCAGGCATTCAGTGACAAAGTCCAATTTGAACAGACTAAAAAAACTCCAGAACCAATTGTACATAGTATACTACTCTGTGGTCCCACATGGAGGAGTATCGACACTGACGGGAAACTATGACAATGTAGGAAGGGATGAAGCCACTGTGCCAGGTGTGTTAGGGAGGGATGTCTAGGGCCTGGCCATATTACAACATTAAAATTATGCCGCTTAAGTGCTTGCCTACTTGGTCTACAACTAGGGCCTGCACAAAAGCCCAGATTTAAAAAATAATCAGAAGTATCTTTATCAAGTATGTATGAATATGGTCACAGGAAAAGGTCATAACAGAGAGCTGAAACTGATAGATATCACATAGATGATTATATTTGAGATTTACTAAACTTGTATCAATATTAAGCTGCCATTGAAAAAAGATAGCAAGTCAAACAGATTGAGGCATACGTATAAAAAATGGATACCTGAAGGACTGAAGAAGAAGGTATGATAAAATATGTAAGAAAAAAAAGACACTAATAATCCCCTTTCCCCAGAAAAACTAGGGTGTAAAGCAAAATCACCTGAATACAGCTTTTGAGCATTGATTTTTCACTGGTTTTCTATAGAGACTAATTCAATAGTTTTAAGAACATTTGAAAACCCTCTATATATACTACTAATTTTTAATAATCTACAATGCATAATGTTTACCATTACTATAAAAACATTATATTCACCATTCATATTTCTTTTTATTCATCTACTCTTATTGAATTAAATAATGTTACTACTGGGAAATCTTCCTATGCTACTGAATACCTTAAAGTCATAATGTGGAGATTACATGCTGACCTTGAATGGATACATTCTAGAATTTTCCTTTCTACCACCACATGTGTGTCTGTTTAGGTGTTGTGCCTCACAAATAACCACAAGCTTATTTTGTCCTGTCCAGTGGAGGGGGGAGGAGTGTCCCTGCTGGAGGCTGCTCTGTGTGAGAAGAGAAAACATTGATGCTTAAAGACCTCCAAAGGCATCCACTTAAGCCTCATACCAGGTTCAGGAGGGCTGGTTATATCAGCCTAGAGCTGGCACAGGAAAGACACGATTCAAGCAATCCTTGGCTTGGGGATTCTGGGAATACAAGTCCTACCTTGTGACTCTGTTATAGATTTGACCCATTCATCTCTTAGTAACAGCTCAGTTTATAATCTAAAGCATTGAGACACACCTCAGTTACACAAATGAGGCCTCATGAAAGTCAATTCTTGCCTCCTACTCTTCCAAAGTTAGTGGTTGGAACCCAGATTGGCTTTCCCCCCTTAGTGAATGAATTGAGAGTGAGAAAAAAGGAGGAGGAAGAGAAAGGGAGAGAAAGAAGGAAGGAACGCAGGCAGTAAGGAGGGTAGGAAGAAAGGAAAGAGAACGTTGCTTGATTGATCTTGAAGAGATTGAACCTTCGGTACCAGGAAATTTGGAAGACATATTCTCTGGAGTACTTATTTTACTTCTGGCAGTAAATAAAGCCCTTAGGGAAGGTTATTAATTTATCTGGCTTATTTAATATATTCAAGTACCCTATTTCATACTCCAGTGGCCTGAAACAGTTAATTTACCCTTTGAATGGCATGAATGGTGAACATTTACACCAAGTCTTGGCACTTTACAATATTCGACAAACATCTGGTATTTTTTGCTTAGGTTTGCTTTATTTTTTATTAATATTTATGGAGAAGGAAAATAAAATAGTAATGTTCTGTTGAAGATACCAGGACAGTTAGTTGTTGGCTAGGGTGCCGTCTCAGAGTGAAAGATGCCTTCACCTAGGGCCCTGATCCCGGGGGAAGGAGACAATATCAGAAAGGAAAAGGGAAGGAGGGAGATGGAAAGGAGGGAGATGATGTCAAATCCCCTTGGCTTCGTGTGCTCTTGCCCTTTTTATCTGGGGTGCAGTAACCGTCTATCTCACAACCTTGAATTCTCTAAACCTCATGTCTGTCTTCTCATAGATGCTTTATGAGCTGCCATGTGGGTGCTAGAATGGGATTCTGGAAATTACCAACTGATTTTTATTCCTCTGGATATATTGGTTGCCTGGCGCGCTAAAATAATGTGAATTGGTTTTGAAATGAAATGTCACTTGTCCAAAAAAAACACATAATAATTTGTTTAACTTAAACAATGGGGAGGAAGGGGAAGACATCTGAACTGCATTTCTTATGTAAATGAATGTTTATTGGACTTTCGGATGCTATAGAAATACAACTTCTGTACTGAGGAGGCATGATTACACGTATTGATCATGCAAGAGGACTATAGATCAGTACGAAAACTGCTGTACCCTTTAGTTATTTTGGAGACAAACATATTAATCGTGTAAGGTAAAATTGGATGCTGCTTTCTGTCTTTGAAAGCTGTGCGGATGCCTTTGTGTTCCAGGAAATGCTTGGTGCAGAACCATCAGATTCCACGTCTCCTCAAAGAAGAGGTGTGTTGAGGTAGAGATAGTGCTTGGCAAGCCCCAGGCAAAAAGCATTCTCCTTATTCTTATAGATCCAACAGAATTGATGAATTAAATAAATAAATGAAAAATACAATGGATAGATGAGTAAATGGAGAAATAAAAAATATAAGTGACATCCTTAAAGTAGCTCTTGGTGAGCCCACACTCCCAGATATTCAACAAATTACTCATGGAAAAGAGAAGCTTGGAAATTGTCAAATGCCTGAGGTTAACCACAGTGAGTGTTGGCTCTGGTCCCTCCAGGACACCAGCAATTGGCTGAAATAAGGGGAGCTGGAATTTCAGAGCAGTCCGGGTCTGCCGTTCTCGCTCAGTGGGCTCGGGGAGGGAGTTTAGAGCCGGCTTGCTCCACGGCGGCCCGCAGGCCCCGCACCTCGGGGCCCTGCACGTGCTCCCTCTCCGCTCCCTCCCCACCTCCTCGACTCCCCAAGGGGAGGGAAATGAACCTTCAGGTGCGACCCAGCAGGGGGCGTGGGTGAGCTGACCCGAGGGCAGCCCGCCAGTGTCCCGTTGTGTGGGTGTGGGGTAACTTGGGTGGGAACGGCGTGGAGGCCACCACGACGAAGTCCTGCGCCTCGTCGATGGGGTGTGTGCAGAAAGAGCGCGGATAAATAGGAGGCTCCCTCTTCCCGGCGACACTCGCGTAGCCGGTCGGCTGCCCGCCCGGGGTGTTCGCCCGCCCGGTAGCCGGGTGCCAGCCTGGGGAGTAGTTTTGCTTCCTGCTAGCTCCGGGATTCGTTTCCAGTCACCCCGTCGGGCGCCCGTGGCCCGGGAAGGGGGCTCAGGAGGAGGCGGGAGACTCGTCTCGGGGCTGCTCGGCCCGGCAGCGGGGTTGATGGCCCGGGCCGCCCCGGGCAGCGGCGCCAGCTCCCTGCCACTGCTCCTGGCCCTCGCCCTGGGTAAGTGGCCGAAGTGGGCGCTGGAGACCCAGGAGGAAAGTCTAGGGTGGAGTCGCAGGGAGGGCGAGACTTCCGCGCTGGCATTTGGACCCGAGGGGGTCCCTGGGGTTGGCAGGGGCAGCTCGAAGAACTTGGACGACTGGGGTAGCACGAGGTTAAGGATCCGGCACCTGGGCACCTGGGGCTGCACCTGTTGCGGCGGCCCTGGGCGCAGGGGGCGGTCCGAGGGCGGAAGGGATCCCGTGGGCGGGCGCAGAGAGGAGGGCCGGGGCGCCGGTGCCCTTGGGCGTTGCAGAGCTGTGCCCGGGAGCGAGGAGGTGTGGCAGGTGGAGGACTTTGGGAAATCCACCAAAGCGGGAGCCTGGGAGACTAGACCGAAAAGACATTCCCTGGGAAGAAGAGGAAAGGGAACTCCTTGGCTTGAGATGCAGGCCGCCGGGAGTGCGGAGCAGGGTGGAGAGCAGTTTGCCTGGGCACCCTGGGCTCGTGCTAGAGAGAGGAAGGGGACGACCCCGGAGAGACGAGAGCTGAGGAAGGCCCGAAAATGAATGATTCCACCCCTTTCTTACCGGCGAAGTTGGGAGGTGCAGGAGGAGGGAGAAAAGATTCAACTTTTGAGAACTGGATCTCCTGTTCCTGATAGGGAAACAAAAGGAAAGGGAGATGACATATTTTACTGAGGGCACTATTGATGAAACACATAGCTGCTTTACTTGGAGTATATTATTTCCTGTTTTAAGGAGAAGTTGCAGAGAGAAAACTTTTCTTCACTTCGATGGTGAAACTTGGGTGGTTAGGTTAAGGACTACTGGGTGTGGTCGGTCACCTGGTGTGAGGGGAGAGTGGCCAGTGGGAGAAGTGGTAGGGTGCCTGGCCCTCCTGGAGGCTCTCCTCACCTCCTTGGGAGTCAGTGCTGGCAGAGAGAGAGCTGGAACTTCGGATGCTGGGGCAAGTTTATACTGATGGAAGCAGGGTTCCCCTCACCCTCTAGTATGGGAAGGTAGCAGGTAGATACTTAAGTGGGAAAATCCTACTACTGCAAGGCATCCCCTCTGCATCATGGTCATTTGTGCGGGGTGCAGGCAGAGGGAAGGGAAACTGGCAATATTTTGTAGTCCTAGCTGGGATGAAGGGTAGGGACATCTGGGCTTGGGGCATCAATGTGGGAGGAGGGGCGTCTCCACAGCTGAAGTGTCTATGTGATGAGGACACTACCTTCCAGCCTGGAAAGGGCCAGGCTTTCTCTTATGGAGGAAAAGAGGTGAGATCTAAATGGAAACCTCCATTTGGCTGTGACCTTGGAATAAGAGAGGTGCCTTAGGGCTTCCCTGGTGGCGCAATGGTTGAGTCTGCCTGCCGATGCAGGGGACACGGGTTCGTGCCCCGGTCCGGGAGGATCCCACATGCCGCGGAGCGGCTGGGCCCGTGAGCCATGGCCGCTGAGCCTGCGTGTCTGGAGCCTGTGCTCTGCAACGAGAGAGGCCACAACAGTGAGAGGCCCGCGTACCGCAATAAAGAAAAAAAAAAAAAAAAGAGAGGTGCCTTAAAAGTGTCACGACCTTGGCCAGAAGTGGATCAGACTTAGATCTTGGTTAGAGAGAAAGGACTGATTTACAAACCCTGCAGAGGAAGAGGTCAGAAACAATTTAGTGATGGAGTGATGTGGAGCCTGATGAAGGGCAATGGGCCTGAGAGTTAGGCCTAGAGACAGTACTATGCTTTTGCCAGCATCACTTGGATGAAGCTGGCATTCTCTTCCTCCATTTTATCTGGTCTGTCCTACTGTCAAAGTGTTTGCTGAAAATCTGCTACACTCAGCAAGATGCTAGAGTATATGGGCATGGGGGTGGGAGGAGGGCTCAGGAGAGTCCTAAGACATGATTCTTGCCCTAAAAAATGTTATGTTGAAGCTGGGAATGCAGGACTAACAGATATGAAACAATAGGAGAAAAAGTCATGAAACCGGTGAAAGGAGAGCTCAACAGGGAGGGATGGAGCAGTGGGGAGATTGCATGGAGGACCTGAGTGGATTTGAAATAGGATTTGAAATATCAGTAGTAGGGGAGAGAGGGGGATGAAAGGCGGTAAAAGCATTTAGTAAAGGGTTGATGATGGGAATGAGATTAATTTCCTGGAGAGACAGGAAGTCAGCCTGCCAGAAAGTAGAACTGATGAGAGGCAGACAAATTATGAAGAGCCAAAAAAGCCAGATTAAAATATTTTGATATAAATCAATAAACAGTTAATCACACACCATCATAGGCCTTGAATACAGAGTGATATAATACAAACAATGATCTAAGGAGATAAACCTGGCAGTGGGGTGCAGTGTGGGAGGAGGGGAGAGGGCCAGAGGACCTGATTGTCTCAGGTATAATCCAGGCACAAGCTAATACAGGACAAGATTAGGGTGATGGGCCAGCAGAAGTGTTATGGTAGAAATGACTATTGCAGGTTGATGGACATTCTTCCCTATTTACTATCACACGTTACTTTATTTTTTTCTCAAAACTTGTCAAAAGGAAGAAATGAAGAAACGAAACAGAATTCTAATCCAGTGCTGTTGTAACTCAGGGTAACCTAAGTGGGCAACTGCCTCGTTGACTGTTTGGTTTAGGGAATTGAATTCAGTCTCTAGACCCCCTAAGAGGCTCGACTCCTTGCAAAATCCCAAAGGATGTAATTTGTTGACATCAGTGTTTCCATTAATTGGTCCTATTTAACTTTTAAGTCTTATTCCTAATTTAAGTCACATGTTATCTTATTTACTTCTTGAAAAGAACGTGAGCAATGGCTGTGTGATGTTCTAGGTGCGCACATGCGCGCGTGTGTATGTGTGTGTATGTATGTCACAATGAAAGTGTCTTGAGAGCGGGTACTGAGCAGACGTGAGACCTGGTTCCAGCTTCTGCCATTCCGTGACTTGAGATGTCTGTAAGTTACAATTTTCTGAGCATTGTTTTTCTCATTTATAAAATAAACGAGTTGCTTTAGATGAGACTAAGGTGCTTACCAACTTGACATTCTGCTCATTTTTTTTTTTTTTTTTTGCGGTACGCGGGCCTCTCACTGTTGTGGCCTCTCCCGTTGCGGAGCACAGGCTCCGGACGTGCAGGCTCAGCGGCCATGGCTCACGGGCCCAGCCGCTCCACGGCTTGTGGGATCCTCCCGGACCAGGGCACGAACCTGTGTGCCCTGCAGCGGCAGGCGAACTCTCAACCACTGCACCACCAGGGAAGCCCTCTGCTGATTTTTAATGAACATTTCTACTGGGAATTTAAGAGAAAATTTTTTTACAATAATATTTAACTTCCATTTACTTGTAATGGGTCTTTGTTTCCTGTAAACTTTACCTTAACAAAGAGAACCATGGATGCTTGCTTCTTTGATAAATATGGTAAAGGGGCAATAACTTTGTTTAAAGTTTTTTTTTTAATCTTGAAGAAATTGGACTCCCTATTTATTCTGTTTTTAAATTTCTCCCTCTCATCCAATTGCTATAACAAACTAAAGCTAAAATCACAACTAGTGAAAAAGGGAAAAAAAGTTTCTTTTTAAAAAAAATGAGTGAGTTTTAAGGTCAAAAACATGTTCCCCTCCTTATTAAAATCTAAACCATTAATATATGTAAGTTGGTTCTTTAAGTTCTTCTTGAGAATATGAATGTATTCATGATGTTTCAAGTTGTAAAGCAAGTAGGCAGCAGCAGGTAAAATTCTCATTGTACAAAGGAAGTAGCTGAAGCCCCACACAGTGAAGATTTTAGAATGTGCCTTTTCAGATATGCTTTTGGGCTTAGAAGAACATTGGGAGATTTTTTCCTCTTCAAAAATCCCAGGTTTCGCAGGCCACACTTGCATATTAACAAGTGTTACAAATCAAATTTTGCTATTGCTCCATTCTCAGTTGTGTGGAAATTCCCAAACAATTCTGGAAGAAAGATCCCAATAGTGCAGACAAGCTTTGTAGTGGCCACTGAAGGTGGCCCTGCTGATGCTTGGCCTGCAAATATCTGTGCTGAGGTCAAAGGTGCCCAGGACAGAGAGTCCATGTGTCTGTCTACACTCCTGGCACTGCCCCATCTCTGTTGAGACTGCTCACCCCAGTACCCTCTGCTCCTGAAATCCGTGGAGAGCCCAGTGGGAAAGCCTCATCTTGTTTTTTTCTCACCCTCTAATAGTAATCAACTCATGAATGTCACTAGGAGGCATGAATGTCACTAGGAGGCTGAGGGGACAGTCAGAGAAACAGCACCAAGCTGTTGCGTGAGTCACTCTTCTAATCCATGAACCATGCTTGTCAACTTCTCCACTAGAATTAGTGTCTTCCCAGGAGGGTCCAAATAAGCCAGAATCTGGGCTGCATGCAGTTTAGGCTTAAGTCACGATCCCTATACACTTTTAAAACTGCAGACAAACCCCTGGATTCACAAAGAATCCATATTCCAGTTGGTCAAGAGTCCCCCAAAGTAAAATTTAAGAGGAAAGTCATCTGATTAAAATGGCTATGCTTTGTACTGCTAATGACTGCAGTTTGCCCAGCCATATCTGTGTCTTAAAAGAGGAATCTTGGTAGCCCAAATGAATCTATAATTGCTAGATTTTAAAGAAATGAGGAGATTTTTTAGATGGTTGGAGAGAGATTGGGTATTTAATCTTAATTTACATCAGTTAGGTAGTAACATACTTTGATTATCAGCAAGATCAAGTCAAATAGCGAAGAAGTACTTTTATTCATTCTTTACATTTTTTGAGGCTATGTAGTATATTATTTACCTGACCTGGAGATCAGAAGCACTGATTCTGAAACAGTGACAAAATGTATAACAATGTTTGTGTTCAGCCTTCTTATTTCAAAGTGTCTCAGTTGGTTGTATAACAGGATGAGTTACTAATGTAGCATTTATCTCTTTGCAACACCATGGATTTACTCATTCCATTAGCCTTATGTTTGAGATGTTGAGATGTATAAAGAGTTCCTGGCACATAGTGGGAGCTGAAAACATATTAGTTAATTGAATGAGTGAATACAAGTGGCTGTTTGTGACAATGCCCAGGCATTAAAGGAACAGCAGGTTCAGTAAAGAAAACAGTTCTATTTCTTGTTGGCAAAACATGACCACTACTCAGAGATGATGTAGAAGGACGTGTTTCTTCATCTCTTCTTACTTGGGACTTGCTTCCCGTCTTGATAGAGATCCTTTCACAGATGGACTTTTGTTTGGCAAGTAGTAAGTCTACTTCTGTTTCTCATGTTCGGTAATGCTACCTATCTCTCATATATTTGGTTCAAGGGCAGATCTCATCAGTCAAAATATAGGTTTTTCAAATAGGTGTTTCAAGTGGGGAGGGAAAAGCATTGGACTCAGGCCATTCTCCAATGGTTCCTTAAAAAATGCCCTTTGAATTCTGTGAGGTGTGAGGTGATTTGCACTCTTATTTGATTAGAATTTCTTCTAATGCACATGTGTTTCATTAGCTGGGAGTAACCAAGTTGTTATGTTCACGGGTTTCTGCTTAGTATTAAATATATAAAAAACCTTTGGTGGCGCCTGTAGAAGTTGAGATAGATTTGCTGTGGAGGCTGGATGTGGTCTGACTTAGTGTTGAGGACTTCTCTGACTAAGGTTATGTCTAAATATTTCATAGCTATCAATTGTCTGGATTCCTTGATGGTTAGATCTAAGTACTGTAAGCCACACAGTCCAGGCCTGTCCAGAGCAGGAGAGGAAGGCTTACCTCTGCCCCTAGTGCAGAAAGCCCACTAATAAGGACAGGAAATTGTCATCAGAGCTGAATGAGGCCATTTTAGGAGACCCAGACTCGATTTGTTCACTACCACCTTCCTGCTGAGTTTCTGACACTTGACTGGTCCAGTCTCATAGGGTGACTGACACAAGGTTACTATGTATTCAGATATCTGTTTAACCTTGGGTATGGAATCTCACCATAATAACTCTTTACATTCTGGGAACCTTCACAATTGAAAGAGTATTTTGATCTTTACACCAAAAATAATAGCAGAGCAGTTATGTAGTATGCATGCTGGGCATTATTCTAGGAGTGTAATAACTTGTTTCCCCCATATAACTATCCACTGAACACACAAGCTAGACATAATGGATTATTCCCATTTGTAGACAAGGATATGAGGCAAAGAGGCATTAAGTAACTTGTCTAAGGTTCTGGCTTTATGAGCCTGAACAACGAGGATGAAGTGACAGTGCCTGGATCATAGTAGATAAATATTTGTTGCTGAATGGGGGAGACAGTGGGTGATAGGACACTAAGGTATAGTACAATGACATATCACTGTATTTAAGAGGAGCCCAGTTCTCCTGACTTATTTTAAAAGCATTTAAGTTCATTCTAGCAGTCTCCTACCATCTTTGCTTTCTCTGCTGCCTACCCATACATCTGTGGCACCCCAGGCTCTGGCTATACCTCATGTTCTTGGACTCTTGGCTCTTCATCCCAGCCAGGAAACCTGCCTACACATATCCCAGGCCCAGGCCATCCCAGCTGGTAGTGAACACTTGGAATTGGTCAGACCGGGTGTTTTCCTTTGGTCTGTGCCTAGAATCACTTTGGCCATCCTACTCTGACCCTATCCTTAAATGAGCCTGAACCTGTGGGTGCCTCCTGCACTTTCCTGGACTGCTTGCAACACTATGACACTTAGGGCACACTCCTTAAGGCAAATGGAGAGAGGTGACCTTGCTTTACATTCCCCCTGATTGGACCTGTAGGCCTATTCCTGAGGAGTAAAAAGAGCATATCCTGCATCAACGTGATGTTGTAGTCAAGAGTGTAGACTCTGAGTCAGACCATCTAGGCATGACTCCCCTGTTGCTGCGATTTACCAACTCCTTAATCTTGGACAAATCTCTTAAACCCTGTTGGCCTCAGTTTCTTCATCTGTAAAAGCTGACAGCAATAGAACCAAGACTATTATGTGGACTAAGTGAGTTACTACATAAAGCACTTACACTGTTCCTGGAACATAGTTAAGTTCTGGATTAACATGAGCTGTTATAATGGATAATTGGAAAGTACAGAAGAAATCATTAATTTAAAAAAATTTGGATTTTTAAATTCTGGGTACTTCTGAAATGTAATCAGGGTCTACCAACTGGTGGAAAAACTTTCCCTTGCCTTTATTTCTCAAATTCCAGCTCCCACTAGTTATGAAATAGGCAATAGATAAAAATTCTCAAGAGTTCTTTTTTGGCTGGCTTTGATAGGAAGGAACAAATGTAAGAAATGACACTGCAAAAGCAAAGTGCTTATCTGTTTCTAAAAAAAAAGTCTATAGATTCTTCTTCAACTGCCAATTTTGATCCTAGTTTTATGCAGTGAAAAGCTTTCCAGCACTTTCCTGGCATTGATACCAAAACCCAACATCTTAAGGTGAATCAGATAAAAAACGAGCCTTCACTAGCAGAGAAAAATGAAATATTTACAAGATAATTTTAATACTTTTAATCTCATCAAAATGAGGCTGTCTCATTTATTGGGGTTATACAAATAATTGCCTTAACTAAAAAGAAATAAACTGTCATTTTGGAAGAATGAATGATGATGCAATGTCAAAATTCATTTCTAAATGTCAGACAAATGGAAAATAAACAAGTTGTTTTAGAAAAGTTGTCTAATGACAAAATAGTTTTTTTTTACATTTTAAGGAGCAGACAGCCATGCATAAATATTCAGTTTTTCCATAATAATTGTCTTGTAACATTGAGAAAGTTACTTAATCTCCCTGTGCTGTATTTTCTTATGTATAGAATGATAATAATCATAATAGTACCTAACATCTAGGGACACAGGAGTGTTTTGAGGATAAAATGGGATAATGCAGGAAAAGATTTTAGTAGAATAGTTGGCTAGAAAATGCTCAATATTTATCAATATTCTTAACTTTGTGAATATGTAGATAACTTTTAAAGTATTTCATAGGTATGTCTAAAAAGGAGAAATAGAATCATTGTGTTCATTTAAGCCTGCTGGAGTGTTTGTACTTTGATCAAAGGAAATTGCCGTAATATTCACCACTGGAAGCAAGCAAAGGAAAAAAAAAAAAAAAAAAAAAGAAATCTGCCCCCATCATAACCATGCTTTCAACAGTTCTTTAAACAGTTCCATTAGAATGTAAGTACCACGATGGCAGAGATTTTTGTCTGATTTGTTCACAGCTATATTCTCAGTGCCTAGAGGATTATTGTACATAGTAGGTGCTCAATATATATTTGTTCAAAGAATAATTCTGAATGCACACAGCCCAGGAAGTTCTCCTAGACCCGTAGCTTCTCATAGCGCGTCGCAAAGATCTTGACGTAAACCTTGTAATTTCAGCATGTGTGCGTGCACATGCTTTCCTAGCTGCCACAATCAGAAACTAGAACTGTTTTCCAGCATCTGTTTATATTCCATCTTTAATGTCTTCGAATTTGCTAACAATGACTTATTTTAGACAGTTCCTCACTGAGATGGCGGCTATACCTCCTATTCCGGAGTAGGCTGACCTGATAGAATGAGATTTGCTCATGACATTGAGGAACCATTGACTACCACCGTCAGCAAAACAGCAACTTATCCAGAAGCAAGAATTTATCCCGAACCACTGTTGCATAGTGTTGGGTCAGCTGTTGGGAAGTACAGTCTTTATATCTAAAACATGTAATAATGAGGAAGACATAGCTAAGTATTTGTACTATTTTAAAGTGTGTCTAATACTATTATAAAGTGTGTCTAATACTGTGTTTAGCATTAAGGAGAGCTGTCCAAGTTGCTGTCTTTCCAAAAAGAGTTTGTATTATACTGGGTATAAATGTTCATCAGAAATGAAACATCGTATAGTAAGTAGTTCAATACTTAACAGAGTTTAAATTACCTAGTACAGACTAAACATCTCAAAGAAGGAGAATTTATTATTGGCTGAAGTGATTGTGAAAAAAAATATCACCAAGGAAACAGGGAATTGAGTTAGTTTTTCCACGATGGTGGTAGAGGGAAAAAATGGGAGAAAAATAAGAAGGTGGATAAATTAATTACTTTTTTTTGGTGAAGCAGAGAGTGGGAAGACTCAAAGCATAGAACAAAGAGTTGATTTTGTGTGGTATTGAGGGAAATATTGACTGGATAAGGACTTGTTTTTCAGAATGAGGACATTAGGCAGTATTCTGAATTTTTAAATTTTTTTTTTTTTTTTTTTGCTGATGAGTGTCCTGGTTGTCATGCCTTCGGCTCTTTGGTCCTGAAGGTTTTGCTGGAGAAAGCAACTCATCCCTGGCCACCAACACCCCTACCCAACAGGCAGCATAACCTACACCCTCCCCCAGGATCCTGAATTCTTAATGCAGTGACATCTTTGCAGGATTTCCTAGGAATTGGAGCTAGGAGGTTTTGTAATTTACATAAATTTATGCTTTTAATTATATGTCAAAACGTTATTTTAAAATATTATATGGTCTTCTACCTGAAGAGCCTTTTTTAATTCTGTGGAAGCGTCTAGACTCCATTTTTACTGGAGGCCCTATAGCTTGGTGAAGAGCTAAGTACAGATCAGAGGCCGACTTGAGTGGTTTGCTTCAAAGTTCCTAACCATGTACTGCTAGGTTTTCTAAGGCTGGAGGTGGCTCATAACCAGGGGGTAGCCCCACACCCATCTTAGAGCAGCAGTGTCACCTGGAGAAAGAGACTTATCCAAGAGGACAGATTCAGGGAACTGGCTCATGACCACATAACACTTAGAGAGAGAGGAAACTAAATGGGAATGAACTTTATTCTTCTCACAGAAGATCTCACTTTATTCTATGACAGCTCCATTCTCTACCATTAAGGGCATCATTTTGTCCCTAACTCATGTTAGAAGGACTCCTTCTTGGGAGTGCAATAATAATGGATAATGGGCAGCTACTGTGATATTTTCAATAGGGGAATTATACAGGGAGTGCAGTGGTGTTAAGATTGGTTTTACCTAGCCCAGAAAGCCTGGACCAGGCAATGGAGAGAAAGGAGTAAATTCAATAAATATTTCTAAGCAACAATTTATATGACATAATGACTTGTCTAAGTAACAAAAAAAGTATTAAAGCTGTTTCCAACACTGTTAACCTGGGAGAGAACAAAAATTTATGGTGCCATATGTGAAAGAGAACTTCCTTTTTCTGGTAGGGATGTGAACTGCTTTTGAGACATTCAAAAGTCTTATGAGCATTTGGAAATATGGGTGTTGACTTCAAATTAGAGTAGTGGACCCCAGGTCTGATTCTTCTTCCAAGAAAAGCAAAAAGTACAGATTATTAGGCCTCTCCCCAGACCTACTAAAGTCTGGTTGACATGTCCCTATGAATCTAAATTTTTAAAGACTTTTCAGGAGAAGAAACACATTTTCCTTATGGAATAACTGCAAATAATAGAGGTGGATACTCCCCCCTCTAAGAGGTGGAGCTTAATTCCTTGACCTTGTTGAGTGTAGGCTGGATTTGGTGACTTGCTTCCAGAGAATAGAGTATGAAAAGGAAAAAAAAAATAATAACCTTACAGTGCAAAAATCTGGTGAACACTACCTTAACCAAGTGGTCAGGGTAAATGTCATCAAAGATGCCAAATTCCTAAGAGTTTTGACACATAAAAAGGACATTAATAAAAAATCGATGAAGTCAGAATGTAGTCTTGAGTTTAATCAATAGTAATCTACCAATGCTGGTTCTTAATTTTGATAAATGTACCACAGTAGTGAAAGATGATAATATTAGAGGAAATGAAAGTGGGTGAGGGGTGTATAGGAATGCTGTGTACTTTGCAACTTTTCTGTAAATCTAAAATTATTACAAAATAAAAAAAATTATTACACAAAAGGCTCTACAGGAAATTTTAATAGCCAGCCAGTTTGGACAATCATCTGGTTAGAAAATAGGGTTGAAAATATAAATGAATCATTTAGCTGATTATAATTTCAGGCTCTAGCACAGTGCCTAGCACACAGTAAACCCTCAGTACATATTTGTTCCAACACTAAGTCTATGGGTATTTTGTGAGATCAAATGGCATTATAAAAAAGAAGACCAAGGCAACATCATAGATAGAAAGTAGAATGGTGGTTGCCAGGGATTGGGGGAGCAGGAAATGGGGAGTTAGTGGGTATAGAGTTTCAGTTTTGTGAGATAAAAAGAATTCTGGAGATCAGGTGGTTATGGTTGTACAACAATATAAATGTACTTAATATCATTGAACGGTATATTTAAAAATGATTAAGATAGTAAGTTTTATGTTGTATATATTTTACCACAATAAAAATGATCAGAAGAAAAAGAGGACTGAAAGTAGAGTGTTGATGGCACCCATATATGGTGTAGGAGTCAGAAAAGTAACTGGCAGAGTTAAGTGAAAAGGGAAGGATAAGTCAAGAAGCCAAGAGGAGGGTGAGTTTTAGATGGAAGATTTCGGAAGATCAACCATATCAAATACTGCAGAGATGGACGAGGCTGAGGCTCAGGAGGAGGTCACTGGTGAGTGAGCTCTGCGGAAATCATTGATGCTCTGGAAAGACAGGAGATTGATGGGGAAGCCAAAGACACACACACACGCATACACACACACACACACAACTGAAAGGATAGAAGGATAGAGGTCAGGGTGGTGGGTAGAAAGAGAAAGTTTTGGTTATGAGAGTTAATTTCAAATAGTTGAAAAGTTGACCCAACAAAGGTTTCCTCTCTGTAGTTCAGAGTATACAACTTGGATTAATGAACTAACATTCCTGGAAGACAGCTCTCACGTTAATTTAGGAAATTTTCTCCCAAGTAGAGCTCTGAAAAAATGGAATCAGTTGCCTTGGGATGTGGTAATCTTCCCATGCCTGGCATGTCTGTGGTCTGGATTGCATTCATGGGAAGCTGTGTAAAGGTGATTCCTAGGTGAGGTAGGAGTTGGCCCAAATGACCACCAAAGATTCTTATGACTCCATGAATTATAGATGCGACTATAATGTTACTTCACTTTGGGGGTACTTTGGAGGTTGGTACTGTCAGCTGACTTCTCTGGTACTGTCAGCAAGGAGAAGACGCAGGACAGATGGAGACCTGGGGAGCTAATGGTAAAGAATTTTGAAAAAGAAAATCACTTGAGTGACTTCACTCCCACCCGGCCCAAACTGCATTCCACCATGTCTTTTCCTGAATAGAAATATCAAGGTTAACATCACCAATAATGCCATGTAGATATCATGTACCCCTCATATGATGTGATGAGAGGACATCTTGGGACATAGTATCAATCCCTTGCCTCAGGCTCAGTTTTTGCCTTAAAGACGCTGCACTCTTTATATTTTACCATCTATTAAGATAATAATTATGACCTGGGATCCTGTTGTGATGGGGAAAAACCCTAGCATAACTATAATTGATAAGTTATATTGACAAAAGTTTCAAATGTTATTATTTCAGGAGACAAATTTCTAACATTGCAAATTTCTAACATCTTATGATAGGAAACTTCTGTGAGAAGATTCTCTACTTGTTTTTAGATAAATGATAATTATCCTGTCATAGAGGGTAAGAAGAACAAAATGTGATGTATATGCCAGGTGAAACGATACACTTTCCATTTGCCTTCGCAGAAGGGTAGCAAAAGAAATGCACCCCGTTCTTTCTTAACGATTTCTACCCAACAGCATTCACCACTATTAAATACTTCTTTATTTCTGGATTAGTCAGCTGCTTTATTCAGGATGTGGTGAACAGACATTGAAGTTTCAACTGGAAACACGGTGTGACTATTTCTTAATGAGTCATTTTCATAGGTCACACAAGAAAATCAATTGAATTATTTCACAGTCACACCACACACATCAAGAAGGTCCTTGTTTCTAGATACTTCTCTGTATAATTCTTCACTCCAGCTGGACATCTTTACTCATTGTCCCCCAAAACACACTCAGCTCATTTCTACGTCATTGCCTTCGGTCCAGTTTAGTTTCCAACTTCTTTTGTGAAAGTTTTCCCTATAATTTCTTCAGCTTAACATTGCCTCTTTTTGGAATTCTATTAGAATTTATTTTCTTTATACCTGGCAATTATACTGTCTGATATTGACTGATGGATTGATGATGTTTCTGGCCTCTGCAAATGGTTTGATCAATAAAGATAATAATGGGTTAAAGTTAAGTTGGCTTGAGTTATCCTAACTCATTTTAAGGGCTTAAATTCTGGGGCTTTTTCAGGTTGGGAGAGCATCTACTCTGACACCCTATGCTCTTTTCTTTACCATTATTAAAGTTTGATGACTGTTTCCTCATGGGTCAGAGGCTGTATTATCACTGGATCCAGAAGCCAACTCCACTATTCCTCCTCACTTTGCACTCAGATAATCCTCCTTGATAACAAATTGTTCTTTTTCCATGGTTCCTTTTGCCTCCTCTCTATGAACTATTATGGAAATTCAGTGATCCCAGAGCTTTTCATATAAAGCGCTACAATGTCTGACTGTCTGGTCCGGCCTTATCATAAAGGGATAGAATTCAAAACGTCAAGTTTTGACAACCGATGATTTCTAAGAAACTAGCTCTAGGTTGCTATAGGGTTCCCATTCAATTTAGTCATTGTCACAGATTTAATAACGGTCATGGCAAAAATAAAATGGTTGATTTACTGGCAAAGGCATTATCGTGGTGTTGACAACTTTCAGATATATGAGTTAGTTTATGTATGACAGGTTGTTAAATTACTTCCCTCTCTGGGCTTTAAAAATATAAGAGTGTGAAGTTCTTTTATGAGTTAAAAAATGTTATCCATCATTCTAAGCCCTTCTTAAACACCAAGATATTGTTTCTACCATTTGGAATAGAATTTTTTTTTTTTTGGAGGAAGAAGGAGGTCATATTCTATTCTCCTGATTTTGAATGGACATAAACTATTTGTGAAGACTCTCTTATTTTTTCTCTACCCTTGTCTTGGCCTCCCCTCCTGGTTCTGAAAATCTGGAAGCCTGTCTTTCAGTTTTATAGAATAGGCAGCCCTCCAGGTGGTGTGATTTGAGAGACCTTAGAAAAATCCCTCTTTGTCCTGGAACAAGACTCCCCCAAGGTGTCCTGATGCCCCAAATCCTCACTGTACTGGGACACAAAATCGTGCACTTCTTAAGGGCCTTTCAACTACCTCACTTGTCCCTTGATCAGCTCTCCACTCATACCAGCTTGCCCATCTTTTGGGACTTCAAGGCCATGTCCCAGGGCATGTGTTCTGGCTTCTCACTCACCAAGGGACCAGAGATTGGGGGAGGCAGCACCCAGTGGGGAAAATTTTGTCCAAAAGAAAATGGGTGATGGAAGTGATTGGGGTATAGAAATTCCTCCTTCATTCTTTCTTCTGTGAGCTACTTCAAGACACAGTTCCTTTCTGAACCTTTTACATGGCCCTTTGATGAGTGAATGTGTCACTCATTTCGGTGTCTTCGTGGCTCACTCTGGAGCTGCACCCAGCAGGATGGGTACATACATTGCATTGCTTTGCCTCCTTCTCTGCTTGCTTCCCTTTTTCTCATTCTCATGGCCCAGAGCTTGTACCTCCCCAATAAAGTGATAACCCCTTAATCTGTGTCTCAGGCTCTGCTTTCCAGAAGACCCAGGTTGAGGCACTTGATTCTAGAGTATTTCTGTTGAGTTAAACAATTTCTCTCCTTGCAAGTCTGCTTTGAAAGTAAATACATTTAGAAAGGGAAATCTATGAAGAAATTATGTTCTATTAGGGGAAATGTTAAAGCAGTAGGAGGATACTGGTTTATAGGAGGGGAAAAGACAACAACAAAAAAAGACAGAAAAGGAGTTAAAAAAAGATGAAGGAGAACATCAATGTCAAACTTAATCTATTTCATACTTCTTTACTCAGCCACCCTTAAGCTCAATGTTAAACAGCATTTCCACCCCTTAATATATTTTTTCAACTCCATTTTAGACATGTCCTCTTTTTGGACATAGAAAATACTTTTTGCGTATAGTATGCATACTCAAGATTCTGTTTTTCTTTTTGACAATAAAGATACATTGGGAAATTCCCCAGATGCTTATAGTTTTTGCTCCTAACGTTGATTTAAATTTTAAAATTTTGTTAACTTTATTTTTCAGAAATTAAAATTAGATTTCTAATCAAATATAATCCATGTGACTGTTAAATAGTATCATCTAAGATCTGACTTTATCTGTTATATTTGTATCACTGAATCACTTAACTAACCAACTGAATCAGTAACTCCCATCTGACATAAACAGCATGCTGAGTACTGGCAGAACTGTGCTGAAAATACAAAGAACCATACATGCAGAAGATGACATATTAATCAGTTGAGGTGCATTAATGTCAAATATCTTTTTAAAAACACTGGAAAAAAGCAGCATGTGGAAAGACAGATTTTCCTCATTGAACACATATGTATAAGTGCACTATAGAAGTATAATATGTATGTGTATTTATCTTTTGTAGTTTGTTTCATAAGCATATTTTATACACAAGTCAAATCATATCATAAATGTAGAAATTTGTCAATATTCATTAATGAGAGTTGAGAATCTATATTTTACTGAGTAATGAGAATTCTTTTTTACTTCTGTTCTCTTAGAGCTGCTATTTTATTGAGTGCCTATCTTGTGCCAGGCATTACTGGGGTTAATAATTCATAATTTACTTTTTGCACTTTCTTTAAACAGATAGTTAAATCGTTACCATGTAAGTTATATATTATGGGCCTCAGTTTACAGATGGGGACCCTGAAGTTCAATGCTGAATAACTTAATCTTATCACAAAGCTGGTGATTAAAAGGTACATTCAGGATTCAAGTACAGCTCCATTTGACTTCAAATATCTTTTTCCTATTAATCTGTACTGCTTCCCTCTAATATAAATGAAATATCAGAGATCTGACTGTGAAATAGTCTTCTAATTTCTGCTTATATTCATAAATTGACACATTCTCTGTTGATTTACAGTTGAATTGTCTAATGGGACATGGAGTGTGGTTTGATTCCTAAAATAAGATTGATGTGATGTCATAGGAAATCACTGGATTTAGTAAACACAAGTAGAAGTTAGGGTATCTAAGAAGATATCCTAAGTTATCAGAATATAATGTATGGACATTTTGTGATAATGTTATGTTTATTTAAAAATATGAAATGTACTTGGCTCTAAAAATGGAAAGTGCAGCTCAGAGATGAGACAAATACAACGTATATGACTGTTTAGGTTGGTCACATTTGATCTTTTTAAGTAGTTGACCCAGCTGGTGTATGACTTACCTCAGCGTTAGCAGTAACTTTGAGAGAGTGGGTCATGCTCCTTGTCAAGCTGTGTCTCTTTGAATGCTTGTATTGTTCCCAATGACTTCATTCTCCATGATGGCTGATGGGGATAATACTTTTAATACATTCTGTAATTTTTAATTTGAGAATCTCAAAGTGCATAAAAGTAAATGGAGCTTTGACTCACTAAAGTAGAATT
This sequence comes from Mesoplodon mirus, assembly GCF_964341445.2. Taxonomy (NCBI): domain Eukaryota; kingdom Metazoa; phylum Chordata; class Mammalia; order Artiodactyla; family Ziphiidae; genus Mesoplodon; species Mesoplodon mirus. Next base: position 47,580,270 of record NC_138977.1, read on the forward strand.
GGGTTTCTTTTCCTTTTTGTCTTTAATTTTATGAGTGGAGTTGGTATTTAAAAACCAACCCCAGAGAATATGGGGACATGTGTATGCATATGGCTGATTCGCTTTGTGGTGCAACAGAAACTAACACAGTATTGTGAAGCAATTTTACTCCAATACAGGTCTATTAAAAAAATAGTAATATATAAAAAAATAAAATAAAATAAAATGTTCCACTAAAAAATAAAATAAAAACCAACCCCAGAAATAGGAACTCAATATCCAGTCACTTAGCAAATGCAGCTAATCTAACATTATTTTGTTTTTATTGCTTGAATGCATCTGAGAATTCTGCAGGTCATGTGCAGCAGGGAGGCATGGATAATAGGTGGAATGAAAGAATAAGAAAACAAAGAGATTGTGAAATATTTGGATGACAGGTAAAATTTAACACAATAACATTTAAAATGGACAAGTACAAAATCATTTCTCAGGTTAAAATTAAAATGAAACAAAACAGAGCAAAAACAAAAAGAACAAAAAAGCCATCAATACACTGCTTTCCGACAGTATAAGTGCTTTAAGAGCTTCTTTTTATTCTAAGCAGAATAAAACCCCTGTATTTAATGGAATAGTTAAAAAGGTCTGATATGTTATGGAGCTGCATTATCAGGAATATGGTGCCCACAATGTGAGAGCTGAGAGACCCACTCTATTCTGTCTTTGCCAAACCATGTAAAATGGCACTGTATTTAAACCTTGTTTTTAAGGAGGATGTCAAGGCTTATGAGAGGTCTTGATGATGTCAGGTAAAATATGGTTGGAGGAACCAGCATGTTTAGCCTGAGGAAGAGAAATCCTTTCAGGAAGACTTGATCTCTGACTTCAAATATACGAGGATCAGTCACAAGAAAGAGAGATTAGATTTATTCTAGGTGATTCCAATGAGCAGAGTAAAATTATGGGAAGGCAAAAACTAGTTCAACATAAAGAAGCATTTATAGAGCTTTAGAAATAGGTGCTTAATTTTTTTTGAATGAATGATTGTGAGTGAAAGAATGGATGAATGGTCTCATTGAAATGTGATGCATTAGAAGGGAGTGAAGTCTCTGTGCTGAAATTTTAAAGGTGAGCTCTCCCAGGGGATGTTTTTAGGGGAGCTGAGGGTTGGTAGGAGATTTGAATACCTCTAAGGTTCTTAGTAATTCTGAAATTTAATATAATTTGTGACTCTTTTGAATGAAGATCTTATGTTTTCCATATCTAAGATTGGAGAGAATTGCAATGGTTCTCAACCAATGTAATTTCTCCCCCAAGGAAGCATTTGACAATGTCTAGGGACAGTTTTGATTGTGACATCTCAGTGGTAGGTGGAGGAAGGGAGGGGGATGCTACTGGCATTTTGTGGGTAAAAGCCTGGGATGCTGCTAGTCATAGTACAATGCACAGCATCCCACAGCAAAGAATTATCCAGTCCAAATGCCAGTAATGTGGAAGTTGAGAAACACATTAGATGTTTCCCACTCATTTTAACCAGAACTTGGATTTCCTTGAGCAATGAGGTCAGATGTATTGAATATAAACTACATTTAAGCTCTTATTTTCCAAAGACTTTCCATTCACTCAAAATAGAGTTATACTTGCCAGAATTACTAACTTTGACTGCAAAGAACTTCATCGCAATTGCAGAAGTGGCCCTGCCTTTTGGGCTAAATTTTCCAACGTCTCTGCTCTGTCGTTAATTCATCCTTTGCCTCTCTCCTGTACCTTTGACATCTTCCTGTCAATGATCTTTCATAATAAAACAAAAGCAAAATAACTCTCTTTTTTTCTGTACATATTGACTAATCTTAACCCCCCTCCCTTTCTCAGTTCAACATCTGTGAAGAGTAATCTCCAATTATTTGCACAGCTTTCATGCCATTACTATTTCTTTAGCAAGATATTGCTAGTGCTTTTTGGTTGTCAAATCTACTGCATATATTTCAGTTCTTATCTTTAATTCTCCATCAGTTTTTATACAGTTGACCAAATACTTCTAGAAAACCTCTCTTCTTAGTTGTGTGGCTCTTCTTGATCCCTTGAGGACTCTTCTCTTTCTGCCCCTCTATTATATTGATTTTTTCAGTATTCTATCCATAATCAGCTTTCTCTTTTCACATGGCTCTTTCTAACAGATCAATATGTGTGGCATTAAATACCAGTTTATTTCTCATAACTCCTAAATGTAGAACCCGTAGCTATGACTTCACTCCACAGCTCCAGATCTAATATCCATTTACTGTCTCTAAATGAGACACAGTCATCTCAAATTCAGAGTGTCTAAAACTGAATATTTTTCCATGCCTGTCTTAGTCAGTTTGGGCTGCTATAATAAAATAACATAGACTGGGTGGCTTGTAAACAACAAACATTTATTTTTCACAGTTCTGGAGGCTGATAAGTTCCAGATGAAGGCTCTAGTAGATTCAATGTCTGGTGAGAGCCTGCTTCCTGGTTCATAGACAGCCGTCTTTCTGCTGTGTCCTCACATGGCAGAAGGGGCAAGGGAGCTCTGTGAGGTGTCTTCCGGATGCGCAGGCCCAGCGGCCATGGCTTACGGGCCCAGCCGCTCCACGGCATGTGGGACCTTCTCGGACCGGGGCACGAACCCGTGTCCTCTGCATCGGCAGGCGGACTCTCAACCACTGTGCCATCAGGGAAGCCCAAGTGAGGTGTCTTTTACAAGGGTTCTGATCCCATACACGAGGTCTCCACCCTCACAACCTAATCACCTCCCAAAGGCCCATCACATCCCATTAGGGATTAGGTTTCAACAAGAAATTCAGTCTACACTAATCCTCAACTTGTTTGTCTTCTTGTATACCTTATATTTGTGATTGGTACCACAACCCAGACATTCACTCTAGTTACAAACTCCGGAGTCATCCTAGACTCCCTTTCCCTTATCTCCCACTCTAGCCCATTAGTCACCAAGTCTTTTTTGTGTGTGTGTTTCACTTTGTGAATATCTCTCGCATTCACTTCTTCTTCTCCATACAGATTGGTGTGTCACCACCTCATTTAGGTATGTCTGAAATCACCTGTATTTGTATTAAAGCAAACTTTTCAAACTGAAAGAAAAGAAGATGATCATGTTGCTTCTCACTTAAACTTTTCAATGACCCCATTTTAGCGACATAACAGAACTCAAAGTAACTAACATGGCTCTTAAGGCCATTTGTGACCTACCAGCCCTCCAGTCTCCTCTTCCATCACAAGCCCCAATCACCCTCTAAGCAAACTAGACAAGTTATTCATACCATGTCTTTTTATAAGTTGTCCCTTTTATTTAGAATGCCCTGGTTCATTACAATTTTATTTATCCTTTTCTTAAAAATTAATTCTGTTTTTAATAAAGTAATAAATATACACAAATTTTAAAAAATCAAATAGTACTAAAAAGTTTATAATGATGAATAGCAGATCTTTGTACCTGCCTTTCTGCCTCTTCACCTCCCTAGAATCAACCACTTTTGACTCCTTCAGGTGCCTCTTCTGTGTTTATCTCTGTATTGCTAAACAGTATGCTTATAATGCTATTTCTTGACTTGCCAAGTTTAGACTTTTACCTATTGAGATTCTCTTCTAATTCTAGTATAGTTACTATAGGGGTGATACTCAAAACACTTAATAACTAGCACAGCACAGATTATGAGTAATCACAACAACTTTCCCCACCTGGTCTGTGTTGGCTAATTACTGGTCCTGATTTCATGACACATTTTGTTAAATTATCAGTATTTACATTATTATTACCATATAAATATTGTCCACTGCTGAAACAAATAATGTACTATAATTATGTCATAGTACATTATAACATAGTTACTTACTTGCTTACACAATTTTCATTTTCTAGAAGTTATTAATTGATGTTTTAAAAAATCATTTATTACTCATTAAAAACTCACCATAATTCCCACCTTCTCAGTGAGTCTTTGCTGCCAGGCAGAGTTATTCTCCGCTCTGTGTTATTCCTGTATTACCTCTTCTGTACTCATCACACTATACCTTATAGATCTGTGTGTCTATCTTCCTTGCCAGAATGTGAGCTCCTTGAGGTTAGTGATAATATGTTATCTTTGAACCTTCAGTGTTGTGCACCAGTGCCAAACACAAAATGTTTAATACATATCTGTTGAATTATGGATGGAACAGGAGTGGCCTTTGTCTCTGAAGCAGCCTTCAATATTGGATGGATGGTTTTGTGAGCATTTCTCTGATTTCTGAGTCACTCCATACAGATCACTCACTCAAATGCCTGTCAGGGTCTATGCAGTTAAAATAAATGAATGCAGCAAGCCTGATGGGGTCTGTGGCATTTAAAGTAGTCACGTGCTACTAGGCTCTAGCCAGCTGTTGCCATGAAGGTGTTTCAGATCTGTGTTGCCAGACCTTCTGCTTTTTTTTTTTTTTTTTTTTTTTTTTGCGGTACGCGGGCCTCTCACTGTTGTGGCCTCTCCTGTTGCGGAGCACAGGCTCCAGACGCGCAGGCTTAGCGGCCATGGCTCATGGGCCCAGCCGCTCCGCGACATGTGGGATCTTCCCCAACCAGGACACGAACCCGTGTCCCCTGCATCGTCAGGCAGACTCTCAACCACTGCACCACCAGGGAAGCCCAAGACCTTCTGCTTTTTAAATAGAAGCAGGAAAATCCAGGCTTGATATGAACTGTCATGATTCAATTTTTTAAAAAATATGCAGACTAAGTAAATGGTTCTTCAGGCTCAAGCTCGATTTGGTTCATGAGCACCAGCTGATGAAGATTATTAGGTAGGTGTAGGAGGGACTGTGGACCCTGTCCCAGAGCCTTGAGCTTGGCGTCTGGTTGGCCTGAGAATGTCTCTACCTCAAGGGGTCCTCCACAGGGGCTCTACCCAGTGGAATTCCTTTGCCAGCTGATGCCAGCATGTGGAGTGAGCCTTAGCAGAAGAGAGCCTGGGCTCAGCCTGCCAGAATGTTCGGAGGGCCGGGCAGGGTTTCAATGGAATCAGAACTTCCTCTGTTAGGTGGAAATAAAGAATGATGTGTTAAATCATAAGTGATAGTGGGAAGGAGCAGAAGAAGACTAAAAATTGTATACTATGTGCCAAGCCCTGTGTGTGCCTTTTCTTATGTTACTCAACTTAGTTTTTACAATAGCCCTGAGGCAGAGATATTGTCATCTTCAGTTTGCAGATGTTGAATCTCTATGAGATTTAGTTTATTTTTCAATTTCCATCATCAGAACAGATCAACTGCAGAATTAATGCCTCTTGAATCTGCCCACGAAGAAAGCCCATGTATGGGATTTTAAAAATGATTTAAACCTTTTTTTTTTTTTTTTTTTTTTGCGGCATGCGGGCCTCTCACTGTTGTGGCCTCTCCCGCTGCGGAGCACAGGCTCCGGACGTGCAGGCTCAGCGGCCATGGCTCATGGGCCCAGCCGCTCCGCGACATGTGGGATCTTCCCGGACCAGGGCACGAACCCGTGTCCCCTGCATCGGCAGGCGGACTCTCAACCACTGCGCCACCAGGGAAGCCCTAAACCTGTTTTTATAGTAAAAAAGAAGATGGTTAAAATTTTCCACTAGAAATTGATTGTTTAGTTTGTTTATAGATTGACCTAAGATTGGTCAATCTTTCAACATTTGTTGAATATCCATTGTATTCTGTGTTAGATTCCAGGATTACCAAACTGATTAATATACAATTCCTGTGCTTGAGAAGTCATAAACGATTGTTTCTGTTTTGTTCTAAGTGTGAAAGGAGGGGGCCAGGTATTGGGATAAAAGATAGGAAAAATCTGGAAATTTGGTTGTCAAATTGTTGTTTTTTAAATTTTAAGCTATTCCTTTTTTCTTGTTGCAATAAACAGAATATTCAGGTAGAAAACTAAGAAAGTGCAAATAAAGAAAATTAAGGAAAAAGTCTTCTTCTAACCATTGTGGGCAACTCTCTACCTACTTACTTACCCAACTTTTTTGACTATTTATCTGTATGGATATTTTTATACTTATCACAAACAGACAGAAACACTCAGATCTCACTAGATCACTATTCTGTAGCCTGCTTCTCTTACTGAGGAATATTTGGAAATGTTTGAAAATCATTTTCTGTGGCTGAATAGCAGTTTATTGCATGGAAGTATTCCATATATTTAATCAATTCTCTATTGTTAGATATTTAGGTAATTTCTAATTTTTTATAACCAATGTCACATGGAGAAACTTTGTAGCAAAATCTTTTTATGTATGTTAAATTATTTCCTTAGGAAAAATTACTAGAAATGAAATTACTGGATTTAAGTGCATGTACAGTTTTGAGCTTTTAGCTTTTAGCACACATAGTGCTAAATTGTCCTCCAGAAAAGTAATACGAATTTACACATCCCCAATGGATATGAGTTTCTATTTCTCTTCGCTGTTTCCAATGCTAGTTATCACCTCTTTTAAAAAAATTTTTTTTTTCTAGTTCAATAGAGATAGAAAAGAATTTCTGTTTTGAAAGACTCTTTTTGAAGACCTTTTGGCCTTTGATCTTTCTGGATACTATTGTTCTCTGGTACAATACTATCACTTTGTGTTTTGGTTACTTGGTTGGCTATTTACCTGCCTTAGTAGCTTTGGAGCAGTTTGAGGGTAGAGCATGTCCTATCCACCTGTGTGTTTCTGGGTGCTCGTGGATATTTGTTGAACTGAATTGTACTGGAGGACATGTATAGTTTAGAACCTTAGCTAGATGTGTAAATGTCAATACAACCCACGGGCAAGTTACTCTGTTCCTACCAGTTACATAATAATGAAAATTTAGTTGAACATCGATTATGTGCCAGCAGTGTATTAAGTGCTTTGCACACTTACCTGGATGAATCCTCACAATGCTCTGAAGAAGAGATAATAATCATCTCCACTTTGCTGATGAGGAAACTGAGAGGTTATAAAACTTGCCCAATGTTCATGGCTGTAAAGTGGAAAAAGCAGGTTGTGAACTCAGGAAAAGTTAACTACCAAGCCGTCTTATCTCTCCTCCACTGCCCTCCCCTCTCCAACTTCTTATTATAGATATTTAAATATACATATATAAGTAGAGAGAATGGCAGAGTGACCCTTGATATACCTACCACCCGGCTTCAACAGTTACCAATATGTGGCCAATCTTGTTTCATCTGTGCCTTTCCCTCACTACCTCACAGCCCTCTTCCCTGGTTGGATTATTTTAAAGCAAATCAGAGATACATTAATTTCCTTAATAAGTATTTAAATACATATCTCTAAGAGATATGGACTCTGTTTTTTATATCCAAACCACAATATCATTATCACACTTGAAACTATAACAATTTCTTAATATTCTCTAATGTCCAGACAGTGTCAGATTTCCTTAATTATCTCATAAGTTATTTTTACTGTTGCTTTGTTTGAATCAGGACCCTCGCAAGGACTACACTTTGTATTCTAAGCTGTGCTAACCTCAACACGGTGTTCCTCTCTTCCCCATGCCTTTCTATGAAGCCTGTCCTTGTCAGAGACAGAGGTACTTAGCTGGAAGAATTTGAAATTTTAAAATAATTCCTATGAATTGAATATCTAGTTCGCATCTCCCCAGAAAGAAGCACACTCAACAGTTTATACCTGAAAAACACTGGGTCTGTGTGGCACGGAGAAAATACATTGCTACACAGGTTCATCATCCCTTCTCCCTGGAAATTCATCAGTGTATTTATCCACTGGCTGAGAACTCCCTCTGTTCTTCTGCTTGTAGGATAAGGCTACATCACAACTATGGTCAAGTCTCCTCATTTAAGGGGCCAGGGCTTGTCAGATGTAAGTGATGCTGGCTTGAAAATTCTGTCTTGAGCCCTGAGCTTAAAAAATGAGACATGCTGGCCTGTGTAGCCCTCCCTTGCTGCGGGAGAATGACTTGGAAATGGGAGCCACAGGCTTGTTATTTTCATAAATTGTCATGACTTTGATAGAAACTTTCACATTGAGCACATTTTCATTGAACAAGTTTTCATGTTTGTTTTGGTTCTGTTTTAAAATTGAAGGTCTAGTGATCCTCCACTGTGTTGTGGCAGATGGGAATTCAACCAGGAGTCCTGAAAATGATGGCCTTCTCTGTGGAGATCATGGAGAAAATTGCCCAGGTAATGCATAACAAGCGAAGCATTTGTTTTTTATCAGCTTTATATTCAACCTCAGAAACTTGACCCCCCTAAATTTTAAGTTGTTGATAATATAGTAATCATAAAACTAGGTAGTTTTTTGAGCACATGTTAATGTACCAGGCTCCGGACTTTATATACAGTAATTCATTCACTCCTTGCAAGAACCCTATGAGCTGGATAATATTTTTTACTTTATTTCAAGGTGAAGCTAGAAAGAATACGTAACTTGCCAAAGGTCACACAGCTGATATATCACAAATCTGGGATTCACGCTCAGGTCTTTCTCATTCTAGTGCTTCCATTCTTCATCATTATACTATTTTGGGCATTGTAGATGTGTGTGTGCTGCAGCCTCTAGCATGTGATGTCTTGGACTAGATTCATAGAAAGCTGGCATATTCTATTCAAATTAAAAAAAATTTCTTTTTCTATTTTATAACTTAAAAGAAGGGAAGAAGGCAACAATTTTAAAGCATACTTTACCTTGGAGATTCCTGAATTAGTATTCTCAAAGTTAGTAGTCTGAGGCAGGGATCAGCCTTAGTAAAGAGTCAGATAATAAGAATTTAGGTTTTGTGGGTCATGCGGTCTTTGTTGCAACTATTCTGCTCTGCCATTGAACTATGAAAGCAGCCATAGACCTATGCAAATGAATGGCCTTGGATGTCTCTAAAACTTTATTTAGAGAAACAGGCTGTGGGCCAGATTTGGCTTTTGGGCCATAGTTGGCTGACTCCTGGTCTAAGGTCTGTCTGTCCTTTATAAATTGCATGGTCTGGTGTTCTACAGGAGTTGTTTCTTATTTTAAAACAAAACAAAACACAACACAGGCCAATTCCAAAAGTAGGGCAGAGTGGAGAAGAACCTCCTGTATTCCCTGGAAACTTCTCTGAGCTGGGAGCATGGTGACGTGGTGTAAGTGCTCCTTTCCTAGCACCCTGGGAATGTTGTAACTGAGCCAGGAACACGCTGAGCAAGTCATCCTGATGTGAGTCATCAGTTCCAGCCCAACCTTCATCTTTTTTTCCCTCCCACTAGTGGGTGGTCTGGAGAGTGCCCACAGTCTTTGGAGTCCATCGCTGTCTTAGGTCATGCTTGTGTGGGTCTTGTCACCCATGTAGTGAGAAGGACAAAGCCAACTTTATGTGTTTGTGTGCTTTTCTTCAGTCTGGTTTCAAATGTCTTAAATGACAGCATTTTCACATTTCCTTTGGGAGATTATTCCATAGTCTGATGATTGACAGTGTTAAAAAATCTTCATCATCCTCCTAAATGTATCTTTAAATTTTTTATTGTAGTAAAAACATTTAACATGGGATCTGCCCTTTTAACAAAATTTTAAGTGTACAGTACAATATTATTAATTATGGCAACTGATGTTGTATAGTAGATCTCTAGAAATTATTTATCTTACAGAACTGAAACTTTAAGAGGAGAGAGGAGAAGAGAGGAGAAAGCATTGAGCCTCAATGCATTGCAAAATTTAGAGGTTAGGGGAGCTGAGGTCAAACCAGCAGGGAAGAATGAGCAAAGGAGGTATCACATGCATTCTTTTTCCACATGCACTCTTTTTTTTTTTTTGTGCTACGCGGGCCTCTCACTGCTGTGGCCTCTCCCGTTGCGGAGCACAGGCTCCAGACGCGCAGGCTCAGCGGCCATGGCTCATGGGCCCAGCCGCTCCGCGGCATGTGGGATCTTCCCGGACCGGGGCACAAACCCGTGTCCCCTGCATCGACAGGCGGACTCTCAGCCACTGCGCCACCAGGGAAGCCCCCACATGCACTCTTGAAAAACAAAAGGAAATACAATTTTTTCCCTGTCTATTCTTCTTTGTCTCCTAGCCATGAATAATTTTAGATACATGAAATACACTCAAATCTCAACACTGGATTCTTTTTTCTTCCTTTAAAGGGCTGGAATGAAAAGGGCAGCTCTAAGTGAAGGCTCACTCCTGTAAGCTCAGAAATGGTTGGCACAGTTCTTCTGGTTAAAAGACATGCTGATCAGACCTGATTGGCCCCCCGTGTAAGCATATCCTAGTAACCCAGGAGGGTAATAAGTACATCTGTGAGATTTATTTTTCTTTTCCTGGAGAAACAGACCAATTCACATTTTTACAGGAAACTGCATTGAATGTAAGACAAATGGGAATCCTCAATTACAAAAAATTTTCCAATTTTGCACATTTTCAAGAGCATCATGAATTTACATTCCCCTGTCCCACAGAGATAGTTGGCAAGATAAGAAGGAAAATTAACTTAAAAAATATAAAACTTTCTTCCTCCCTTCTTGGCTTAAGAAGGTTGTAAAATGAAGAAACCCTTATTGGGAAGATGCTTAGAATATTAAAGCCTCAGGCTGTACTTCACAGAATAGGAGGAAACATTTCTCCAGACTCTGCTGTGACCACTTGAACTCTTCTGTGCACTGGTTGTTCCCCCTATTTTTTAGGTCAGATAGCTGTGTGAGAAGATGAATTTATAGGTATTTGTTTTCCTTCCTCTCTCTCCTTGATAACACTTATGGGACTTCTATCTCAAAATTTAGTATCCCTTTTAAAATCTCTTACACAGAGATTGAATTATGTATCTAACTAAAGGTTTAGAGATACAAGAGGTTATAAACATTGTAATGAGATTTACCAAAAAAGCATTGTCATAGTAATTGTATATTACCCTTAGAATTGATTTCAGAAGAGTTGTTGATATTAATATCATTTGCAAAATCATTAAATAGATTTTTCATGAGCATTAGTGGAATAAATAAGGGAAGGTTTTCTGAAAAGTAAATGTAATGTATCAGTTGTGAAGAGTTTTAATCACAAAGGCATCAAAAAGCCTGTTTTGGCTTGAGGATAAGAATCATGTACAGAAAGACTAAGGAATCACACTGTTTAATCAAAGCATCCATCAAATTGAGGATTATTCCACATTTAAACTAGGTTATTTGGGTGTCTGCTGTATTCCTCCACTTTAGTTTAGCCCAAGGGAATCCATCACATGTCATCTAATTATTCATATGACCCTAAGAAGATGACCACTTCCTATCTATCTGCCCATACTATCAGTGAAAGCTACTCTTTTTCCTGATCCCTTTTACTAACTCTTAGAATCAAATTTTGACATCACTGATCTGCAGTAGCCCTGGTGGTTTCTTATTTAACTGGTTGTAGAATCTTTGAAATACAGTGTCTCATGAAGAGTTTATGATATGTTACCTGTGGTGCCCATCTGCTTATAAGATTGTGTTGCGATCTGGTCCTCTGGTACATGTAATTTTCTCCAGCAATTTTGTGGGACAAACTCACTCCCAGAGGAAGCTTTTGGTTTGAGGAATGTGGATTGGAAAAGAGTAAGTTGGGAGGGAAAAAGATCGGTTAAGTTCCACCACCCTCAGTATCAGGGAAATCTTCACGGGTGTTACATTTTCAAGACCATACCATTTACTTCTCAAAAGAGAAACACAATACATGGGACTAATCATTCTTTTGTCATAAGATTAACTTTTCCTTTTTCTTGGTAAACATCTCTGGAATGGAAGGGTAGATTTTGCCATCCCCTGCCCTATGTCATCAGGTCTAATGATAGTCAGAAAATGTTAGATTTCACAGCTGTTCAATTTTCAGATAATGTGACCTTGATGAATATTAGATGAAAGCAACTGGAATTTTAGGTGCATTTCAAAAGGGGGAATGCTGATAATCCTTCTCATTACCATGAGAAAGAGCAGAGGATCCCATTTGGGTTTTTTTTGGGGGGGGGAACGCGGTATGTGTGATTAATTTTTCTTCCAGGTTTTAAAGTTCCAGAGAGAAATCATAGGACATTTTCTGCTTGGTGGCATGGAAGGGTTTTTAAATCCAAATAATGCTGGGAATATTTAAGGGCATGCTTATTTGCAGAGGAGAGAACTCTGTGAGCAATCAAAACAGGGCCTTGCAAACATTTCCCTGGCATGGATTTGTGTTGCTTGGATGAACCATGGCTGATCAAATCACTGCATCCAGCAGCTGCTGGTTAAGGCGCTCTCTGGTATCTTGCTCTGTATGGTGTTTATTAAAAGACTGGCTATGTTTAAAGGGGTGTGACAGCCAGAGGAATTAGTAAAGTTCAGGATACAGAGCCATATGGCTTATATTTAAGGTCAGGTGTGGTTTGCAAAGTACAAAAGACCTTTCTGGAGCAAGGAGATCCGTCAGTAAGTCTTACTGCTTCTTTATGGGAGTATAGTTGATTTACACTGTTGTGTTAGTTTCAGTTGTACAGCAAAGTGATTCAGTTATACATATATCTATTCTTTTTCAGATTCTTTTCCCATACAGGTTATTACAGAGCACCCTATGCTATACAGTAGGTCCTTGTTGATTATCTATTCTTAAATTCATCTCCTTGCCCTCCATTTCCCTGCCCCAGGCCTATATCATGTATGTCTGCATGGCTCGGATATGCCTTGGATTCCTCTTTTCCCCCTTGGCATCTTCCTACTTTAATCCATTCTGCACTTTCCTGTCTAATACATTGATAAAATACTTCACAGTTTAGTTTTTACATATTTCATGTAATTTAATCCATAAGAACCTTCTTCAGCTCTCTCCCACCTTGTATTTCAAGGGTAAACACTTCAGCCCACTGACATTTGTGGTTTCTGACTTCCATTCACAGCCATCCTTGGCTGCTCTCCTTCCGGTCTCTTCCATATCCATTAAATCTACCACCCACCTCCTGCATAAGGCTGGCATATTCCCGACCCCGAGCTTTTGCTCTTGACATTCTCCACAACTCAACTGCTTGCTCACCTCCTCCTAAAAAAGTCTACATTTCCTAGAAATTTTCTTTAATTAGATAAGCCCTCTTTGTACTGGCACAAGATTTCTCTTAGAATTGTCAAGATGTTCAAGATTCTAGAATCAACTCATTTGCCGAGGACTTTATTGTCCCAGGTACTTTGCTAGGAATTTCCACATGTATTTTTTTTTTTTTTTTGCGGTACTCGGGCCTCTCACTGTTGTGGCCTCTCCCGTTGCGGAGCACAGACTCTGGACGCGCAGGCCCAGCGGCCATGGCTCACGGGCCCAGCCGCTCCACAGCATGCGGGATCGTCCTGGACGGAGGCACGAACCCGTGTCCCCTGCATTGGCAGGCGGACTCTCAACCACTGCACCACCAGGGAAGCCCCACATGTATTTTTTATTTGAGCCTCTCAACAGCTCTTTAAGGTAGATGTTATCATCTTCAATTTCCAAATGATGAAACTGAGGCTCAGACAGCTTAATTAGCTTGCCTGGACACATAGGGCTCATGAAAGGCAGAGCTGAAAATGAAACACTAATTTCCTTCCTCCTAAGCCAGTATTTTTTCCACTGTTTCCATGTTTCCATGGTTACTATGGTCGTTTTTACTGGTTTGTTGCTTTTTATTGACTTAAATTTGTTCTATTGTACCAATGTAGATGGTTAGATAGGATATCCCTTATTTCTTTGATGTTTTCCAATGCCTACTACAGGGCTATGGAAAGAGGAAGTACTTGATGGATGGAAGTTGACCTTCGTTTGATCAATTTATTTGCCAAAATACACAGATCTTTGCCTTTGAGACATTTTGCAGTTACTTCTGGGAGAAATTTCAATAAGAGTCCCATTGATTGGCATGCATGGGAGCAAATGTCTGGCACGTACAGGCAGTCCCCATGGCTGGTAATCAAGTCACCAACCAAAACCAGGTCAGCCAGTGCCTCAACAACATTCTGTCACCCTCTGAAACTCTGTGACCTGGCATCACAGAAATTTGCTGTGTATAGATCATCCAGAGTCCTTTGCAATTCTCCTCCCTGGTGACCCTGGGCAATTTTTTTATATATGTATATGTATGTATATATACTCATTTCATAATATTAATTAAGAAGTTTAGTAGTCAGCGCTATTTATAAAGGGATTGTGTAATGTCATTGGGGTGCCAGGTGCCATACCTAGCCTAGTGTGAAATGCCCTCTGAAGTGACCACTGTAGGCCTTCTGGTTCCACAGGTGTCTGAGTCCTGCAAGCTGTCGGTCATACCATGACTATGGAAAGGCCGACCCTGGGCTGGAGCTGGCTAGTTAGCAGTTTTCTCTGGGTGTGGGCAGGTGTCTGTTGTGAATCAACACATGGAACAGCTAGTTAGTATTTCTTTACTGTTTCTCTTGACAATCCTTGTTTCTTGAAACTTTCTGCATGTAAAGGATGGAGAAATCGCTCCATATTACACCCCCTGGCTCCCACTTTGAAAAATTAGGCAATTAAGATTCTGAAAGGTAAGACAAGGAAGTCAGTGTAGGAGTGAAATCCTGGATATGAAGCTTACAGTGTTTTCCTCCTTCTGGGCAAGAGAAACCCTCCAGGGGTCAGATGAGAGGGATAATCCTCCCATTCAGAGAAGCAGGACTTCTGGGTGCCGCAGGCTGAGAGCAGATGACAGCTACCTGCCTGAGAGAGCACCAGAGTGGAGTAGGTAGAAGCATGGACTCTGGGACAGGACTGCCTGGGTTTGAGTCCCAGGTCTGCCACATACTAGCTGCATGATCTGGGAAAGTGATTTAGCCTCTTTGAGTTGTGCTTTGCTCATCCATAAATAGCAGTTAGAACAGTGCTTCCCTCACAAGCCTCTTTTGAGTATGAAATGAGTAAATACAGCCCTCCCTCCGAATCTGCGGATTCTGCATTCGCAGATTCACCCAACCACGGATCCCAACTGGGGGATACCGAGGACCGACTGTAAATGCCATTTAATACAAGGGACTTGAGCATCTGCGGATTTTGGTGTCACCTGGGGTCCTGGAACCAATCTCCCTCAGATACAGAGGGATGACTCTCTCTATAAAGCTACAGACCAACATCTGGCACTAAGTGCTGTGTTTAAGTTAAAAAAAAGAAAAAGAAAGGAAAAAAACCCTTCTCTCTTTTCAATGCCATCAGCCCCATGTCTCTGACAATCTTCATGGAAAGAAGAGCCTTCTCTCTTATCACAATTATGCTTTACCCTTTAAACAACACTAACGTTTCTGAGAGGTAGTTTGGACAGAAATCTTAGTTAAAATATGAAACGTTCCTGTCACAATCCCCATTAGCCAATCTCTAGGGCTAGTTTCGGGTCACAAAAGTCCGACATATGCCAGTGTGGGGAGAAGGAGAATTGAGAGATTGGAGTATATTCCACAGAAAAACTAGCAACACAGTTAGGAATATGATTCTACTTACAAATGTATATTTAAAGTGAGTTGATTTATTGAATCATTTCTCATTCTTCAGCTACGACCACACAACCAAAGCGAAGAGGCCACTTCTCTCGGTGCCCCAAGCAGTACAAGCATTACTGCATTAAAGGGAGATGTCGCTTCGTGGTGGCCGAGCAGACGCCCTCCTGCGTGTAAGTGAAGCGCTGAGCCGACAAGCAAAGGGGTACAGACTGGTGCCGGTTTGGGGGGGTGACAGGACTGGAAGGTCTGAGCTAATCCAGCCATCTGTCAGGAGGCAGTTCCCCCTGGTCCTGCCCCCTCCCCTCCCTGCACCACTTGTTTAGGGGCCCCATTGGACAACTACTTATGGAGAAACTGACGCACACTTTCCTGCTGAAATATGAGCGTGCGAGAGTCCAGATCGCCTTCCAGGCAGGGCTGTGTCTTCTGCTGCCTTGCGCAAGCAAAACTGTTTCTGTCCAGGGTTAAGGATGCTTTTCAGCTCAAATAAACTCCCAGGGGTTTATTGCACTCGAATGCAAACACAGTCTTCTGGCATGTGTTAGGTGGTTCATAGTGAATGTAAATATGAAGGAATTTCTGCCAAATTACAAGCTACTTTTGCAGGTGTCAATTAAGTGCATGGAAATCAGTCCTATTTTTAGAGATTCACAAAGCCTGTTTAGTACAGCAGGGAACTGGGAGGAAAGTTCTCTTTCCAACTCTTGGTAGATTGAGTCCAAGTTTAATTTTACTCAGGCACAAACAAATTTTTTGCATATCTTAAATATTTATTTTCTTCTAAAGATGTCTCTGTAAAGTGCTGTCTGAGACCTTACCTCGTAGAGGAGCAAGATGATTTCTTAAGTACATTTTTGACCTAAAGTCATAGAATGCTGATGTTCTTCTGTGTAGTTGCCCCAGTATTCTTTTTTTTTTCTTCACAAGTATCTCAGAACAGTGATTCCAAGCCCTGATATAGTGGAACATTGAAGAGTCATGGACTTCTTCAAAGTTTGATTCTAATTAAATTTAATTTAAAAATCCATATACATACATAATACTTCGAGGGGAATAAGAAAAAAAACTAATGTAAGGAAATAAGGAAAATGTGCTTGTGCGTGTGTTGGGAAAGATAGAGCTGATTTTTGTTTTTTTTATAAATGTATTTATTTATCTTTGTCTGCGTTGGGTCTTTGTTGCTGCGTGCGGGCTTTGTCTAGTTGTGGCGAGCGGGGGCTACTCTTCATTGTGGTGCGCGGGCTTCTCACTGCCATGGCTTCTCTTGTTGCAGAGCACGGGCTCTAGGCACACAGGCTCAGTAGTTGTGGCTCAAAGGCTGTAGAGCACAGGCCCAGTAGTTTTGATGAAGGGCTTAGTTGCTCCGCGGCATGTGGGATCTTCCCAGACCAGGGCTCGAACCCGTGTCCCCCATTGGCAGGCAGATTCTTAACCACTGCACTACCAGGGTAGTCCAGAAGTTGATTTTTTAAAAAAATTCATTTAATTGCTCACTGACTTGGGAGAATATAATGAATTTTTAAAATATTAATGTCCTTTAACCCAGTACATTTCTTTAACTGGTCCCTATGTCTATAGATGTACAGTTCTTTAATATTGCTGCCTTCTAGAATGAAAACCACAGGGTGTAATCTACCTGCCTGAGATCAATACACACCCTGTCCCCCTCAGTCAGAGGTTAAAACCCATTTTCTCCCTAGCTTCTCTGATCCTGGCTTGACTTTCTAGCCATGTTGTCTCTCACCACATTCCCCAATGTTCTTCCTTAATCCTACATTCCTTTGCATGGGTTTTTTTTTTTTTTTTTTTTTTTGCGGTACACTGGCCTCTCACTGTTGTGGCCTCTCCCGTTGCGGAGCACAGGCTCCGGACGCACAGGCTCAGCAGCCATGGTTCACGGGCCCAGCCGCTCCGCTGCATGTGGTATCTTCCCGGACTGGGGCACGAACCCGTGTCCCCTGCATAAGCAGGCGGACTCTTAACCACTGCGCCACCAGGGAAGCCCTGCATGGCTTATTAGACAAGCTCTTCTCATAGTCTGAAAGTTTATTCTTACTGACACTTTAAGATACAACTCAAACATCAGCTCCTCCTGGACCCTGCGTTGATTTGAGTTTGATGTCCTTCCTCTGTGATTCAGTCACACTTCTATGGAAGCTTTTTTCCCTGGAGCATCACTGTTGATTTCTCTGGACATCCTTTCTGTGGCTGTGGGCTCCTAGAGGCCAGGGATGATGGCTTATTCATTTTCATCTTCCAGTGCTAAGCACAGTGCCTAGAATTTACTAGGTGTGCAAGAAATGTCTGATGAATAAATGAACGAGTGAGTCCCTCTGTCATGGTTCATCTAGTGCTGTGCTAGATGTCAAAAACAAGACCTTAATCTGAACCAGGAACACCTTCTTAGTGGTGGAATGATACAAAAATCAAGGGGAGGAGGAAGAACACACAAATCAGGACTCAGGTTTTGGAGTAAGACAGACCTAAGTCAAGATTTTGTCTCCGCCAGTTATAAGCAGCATTAACAATGGGTCAGTCACCTTTCCTGAATGTTTTTTTTAAAATAAATTTATTTATTTTATTTACATTTCTTTAGGCCGCATTGGGTCTTGGTTCCTGCGTACGGGCTTTCTCTAGTTGCTGCAAGCGGGGGCTACTCTTTGTTGTGGTGCGCGGGTTTCTTATTGTGGTGGCTTCTCTAGTTGCTGAGCATGGGCTCTAGGCGTGGGCTTCAGTAGTTGTGGCATGAGGGTTCAGTAGTTGTGGCACGCAGGCTGTAGAGTGCAGGCTCTGTAGTTGTGGTGCACGGGCTTAGTTGGTCCACGGTATGTAGGATCTTCCCGGACCAGGGCTTGAACCCGTGTTCCCTGCATTGGCAGGCGGATTCTTAACCACTGCACCACCAGGGAAGCCCCTGAGTGTTTTATCATCTATAAAAGAAGATAACATCTTCTTTTCAAGTGTTGAAAATTAAACAAAATAATACATCAGGCAAAAGTACTTATTGTGATACCCAGCACAGAGTAAATGTTCCATAAATTGTACCATTCAAGTGAATGGGAGGTATACATCTTAGGCCTGACCTTTTAGGTGACTTGGTGTAGCACAGATAAAGCAAAGCTGTCTTGTAATTGGTGATTATGCTATCTTGGGAAACCATAAATATCTCCTTTTGCTTGGGATCATAGGAGTTTGTGGACTCCTGTCTTTACATAAAAAAACAAAGTGTGTTTCAAATAACTCAAGTCCCTTCTTAGTCTTCTTATTATTTTCTTGGAATGGAGATGGTTTGTTTCCAGGTACATAACTTTGATTTATTTACATGGCACAATTCATTTAGGTAGTGTTACATGTGGGTGGGTGCATGAACTGGGGAGCCAGACTTCCTGCATTTGAATCCAACCCCACTCGTTTATTTTCTCTTTACCTCAGTTTCTCCACCTGTCAAATGGGGTTCATAATAGCACCTACTTCAAAGGTTGTTATAAGGATCAATTGAGTTAATACTTATACATCTCTTAGAACAGTGTCTGATGATTATTTCAGAATAGCGATCCCAAATCCTGATTTTTCAGAGTCCTCAAGGGTCATAGCATCTTTAAATGTTATTTTTAATTTTAATTTATAAGATGTTTATTAAATAAAAATGCATTTATCCATTTGCTCAGCATTTATTAAACATCTATTAGCATCTTTCACTCTTTGCCTCTTCCTCTCCCATTGAAATGACCATCAGCTGATATGTTATTAGTTTGATGAGCAGTGAAACAATGTGAGAGCCACTGTAACTGGCTGTGTAAGAGTCTGACCAGCTACATGGCTTCATTGGGTTATAACTTACAGGAAGGACTGCTTACTGAGAAATTCATTTAAAGCATGGGTGAGTAACTGAACCCAGAGCTTATAATTAGAAAAAAATTCTAAAAGAGCAGCAAGTAATTGCTATGTACTTTATGGGCACAGTTATTGTTTAAAAATGCTGTATTTAGTAAATTGTTAGAGAAACATTTCTGCTAATTGGAAGAGACTCTATTTGTAGATTTTAATTATAACCTTAAAAAAAAACCTCCAAAGACCTCCCTCCCACACATGCAATTAAAAGTGATCCCCCCAACCCAGTTCCAGTCCTATGTGCAAAAGATTTTTGATATTTCAAGATATTTCTAAGCTCTCTTCCTGTTATTTTGACCTTGCAATGAAGAGCCTGGCTATCTTTCAGGAAGCAATTTTCCCTCGTACATCCTGGGGTCATTTTGCAATAGATGGCATTAGGTGTTTTTTCTCCTTTGCTTGCATTGAGTCTCACCTTTCAATTGATGGTTGTGACTGAGGGAGGCTTTTTTCTTTTTTAAGCATTGTATCAGCTACAATATTGCCAGTAAGGGATCTCCTTACTTGAGAAATAAAGCTTTGTGGGAATTAACTGTCTTAGCTCTTAACAAACATAAACTCTCGAGTGGCCTGGCAATAGATCCTTTCGTAAAAGAAACAAACAAACAAACACAACCAAAAATGAGGTTGCACAGGAATCTTTGTAAGAAGTAGAGCTTCATCTTTCTGAGATTTCAATAATTATGTATATGACCAGTGTCTCTTTGTGTTTTGAATGAGTCTGAGGAGAAAAAGGGAGAATATTTGTTAGTGCAAAGGTGTTGATGTTACAACATATAATTTTGGTTTTAAAATAGCCTCAGACAAACTTCTTAGTCATCTTTTACACATCTCACACAATTCAGAGAATACTATGGATGGTCCCTAAATCACTGAACTTTAGGGGGTTGAGGGTTGCTTGGACAAATCTCGGCTTGGTCAAATGGCTCTGTATCGGCACCTTCAGAAGTGGGGCATCTGCTAAGTTGAGGTGAATTCAGGACTGTGTTGACGGAGTTGGAAGAATGAGAGGGGAAATAGTGTGCCATTTGGAGAGTCTGTTGATTTCTGGTCACGGCACTTTACTCAGGCCATAGGACAAAGGGGCATTTAGAGGAGAGTGGAGGGAATGGTGTACAGTTCTGAATATGTGGCCTCAGAGGGTCAGATAAAGGAACTGGAGAGGATGAGACCTATTGTATTTTGAGGGGATGCAGCTGGGGAGGTGGTGAAGGGAAGAGTGTTACCTAGCTGTTACCTCTGAAAGCAGTAGAACCAGAATGGATGCGTGGAAGTTAAAAAGAGAGGCCAGGGGGCTAGGGGTTGCGGGGAGAGAAATCCTGTAGAACAACATTTATGGAGCTTTCTATGTGTTCCACGTTTGATCATATAAAACCATATACTTTAAAAATAATTTATAATAGGAGAATTTGGGCACACTGAAACGCTTTGTATTGTCCTATGATGAAATGGGAAATCCTGGGGCTTTTTGAATTCCCTGTTCTTGGGGTATTTAAACACTTGGGAGTGCTGTGTAGGGAATTTTATCACCCCCTTCCTTTCCAGACAGAGTTTAGTAAATTGTTATCATCCCTGTTTATTGATATTAGGCATATTCTTAATGATGTTCAAGGGATGACAGGTTTTCAGCAAAGAATGAAATTTCTCATGAACACAGTGGTTGTACAACTTAATTTTTTTAAGGAACTACACCCTTTAAAATTCCAAGTAATGAATAGAGTGTTAGTTTCTTCAAAAAGAAACAGTAAAGATTCTTAAAAGTCTTTCACTTTTGACCTTGTTGCCCTCTTCTTGTTTCACTTTTATAGCTGTGATGAAGGCTACGCTGGGGCGAGATGTGAGAGAGTTGACTTGTTTTACCTAAGAGGAGATAGAGGGCAGATTTTGGTGATTTGTTTGATAGCAGTTATGGTAATTTTTATCATTTTGGTGGTCGGTGTCTGCACATGCTGTCAGTAAGTACTTTTAAATTTAATTTTAAGGGAATCTGAAAACTTTTATCTTTCCTATCTTCTTTCCTTCCTTCCCTCCTTCCTACCTTTTCTCTTTTTGCTTTGATTTAAATCACTTTTCACAGTTTGCCATCATTTATTTAGAAGCACTTATAATGAACACAGGACATATAATTTTTGTCATTTTCTGAGCATAATTATTGTAATTTAAAATAAAATTTATATAAATCTCCTAATTAAACAAAAAGGAGGTGGGCAAAATGAATGAAGGTGACCTAAATGTACAGACTTCTAGTTGTAAGATAAATAGGTCCTGGGGATGTAATGTACTAATGGTGACTATAGTTAATAATACAGTATTGTATATTTGAAAGTTGCTTAGAGAGGAGATCTTAAAATTCTCATCACAAGAAAGAAAATTTTTGTAACTATGTGTGGTGATGGATGTTAACTAAATTTATTGTGGTGATTGTTTTGTAATATAAACAAATATCAAGTCATACCTGAAATGAATACAATGCTATATATCAGTTATATCTCAATTTAAGAAGTCAATTATTTAGTCCTAAAGTCCATCATATTTTATGTGGGTTTATTAATAGGCTAAACAATACTTTTATTTTCTTAAACTGACCATGACACAACTTTGAAACAACTTTGAAAGATGGAAACAAAAAAATATATTTTTTTCTTGGTCACATTAAAATAATGAATTTTATTTATGAAAGATGACTGCACTGTTCCTCCTGTCTTTACTTTTCATTATATACCTCGTCTTTGGTAATTAAGAAAAACCTTGTTTTTTCTCTGAGACAGAATGGCTTGGTATAATTCTTAAGTTAGTTTTGGAAACTCATCAAATTTTTTATCAGGCCAGGACTCCCACATAGCATGCTAAAAAGGCATTTTCTAAAATGCTACCTTCTTGTCTTGAGAAGCCTCCTAAATTGTTACATTTACCCTCGGGCTGTGGTATTTATTAGAGGAGGGTGTTGCATGATTCCTTTCTTTACAGCATTCTGGGTAGAAAGGCATTAGCATAGCTACTGGCAGTCTAGAGTGATTTTTGTCCCAGCTCTGTCATTAAACATCTTTGAGACCTTGGACAAGTTTCTTAACCTCTTTAAACTTTAATTTTATTTTCTGTAACACAGAGGATTAAACAAAATAATCTGTAGGATTCCTCCTACCTATAAAATTGAAAGGTATTTTTTAAGATTTTACCTACTTTATGGCAAAAAGGAGTCTTTATAAGGCCAAGTTTGGGGCAGAGCTGGGAAATGCCCTATTTTATTACATTAATTTTACTTTAAGAAAACTGGACTGCAGCCCAGAATATCTAACACACTCCTTAATTAGTATATCTAGAAACTTAATTAACATATCCAGAGGCTACCCTCACTCTCTTGGTTTTCTTATGTCTGTTTCCATTTTGTACTATTTCTTATTTACACATTAAATAATGCTTATCAGTCTAGTTTGTAAAACGACTTGGCCTGAAAAAGTTTCTTGTGCTCACCAAGATCTATCAACAGTTAGGTACCATATTCTTCCTATGTACCTATAACTACACCCTATCCACACTGATGCTATTGTAGCTATCATGTGAGCCTAGAGAAAGTGATGGATAAAGAGAGAACCAAAATTTTCTTTTTTTAAAAAGGAACCTATACATTTTTAACAGTCTAGAAATAAGATCATAGGCTCTCTTGATTAATTTTGTGCTTGCATTAACTAATAGGACCATACTAATTTCTAACACTTTGTTTTCCAAGTCCTCTTTGGAAACATCGAGAAAGAATAAAGAAGGAAGAAGAAATGGAAACTCTGGGTAAAGATATAACTCCTATAAATGATGACATTCAAGAGACTAGTATTGCTTAATGGTAAGTGTGATAAACTTGGTAGATGGGGAACAGGTGACATTTACCTGGTGAAGTAGGGCTTAACTGCATCAAGTAAATCATTGTTTGGAATTTGATTATGTTTAAAAACATCTAAAAATAAATTGACATATTTTTTCATAGAATCTGAAGCCAAATAAAAGACTTTCTCATATCTTTCTTTTGGATGTCACTCTACCACAGAGATAGAATGTGGACTTTTATATACTTTTTCTAATGTACTGAGATCAGTCTGCTTTCTAGTTCTGCATGGCTGTGGTCATTATTTTATATTCTTATAAAATATTATAAAATACTTGATATATTTTTCCAATATATCACAAGAAAGAACAATTTTAGTTTAGACATCTCACACTGAAAGGAAATAACAAAAGCAATATTTTAATAACTGCATTTATCGAGCATTTACCACATGCCAAGCACTCTTCTAAGCTCTTTTAAATATTCTATCATTTGGGATTTCAGCAGGAATCACAAATCCTCTCAGATGATCCAATAAAGACATTTTGATGAAGGGGCTGGGAGGGCAGGGATGAGGGCACCCATAGGAACGTTGAGGCTCCCAGAGTCTAGCAATTGCAGGAGGCTGTAATGCTGAGGAAGAGTTACCTTGGCATTGAGAATCTGGCTGTGCTGGAAGACCCCACCAGGCAGGAGCTGTAGCTGTGGATGGAAATAGCCACAGCCGGTGGCACCTAAACAATGAAGGAGGCAGGAAGTGGAGAAAAAATGCCCCCAAACCTTCTCTCCTCTTGCCTTCAGATCTTTGGCAGATGCCTCCCACTAGCCAAACTCAATGAGAATCCAGAAGGCAAGGGAGCCCTTGTGATGCAATCTGTAGGTCAGCCCCCGCCCCCCCGGAGCGCGGAGCAGCGCAGAGGAAGACTCAAGGGGGCAGACGGAGCATAACTAACTCAGTAGCTCAGTCAGACAGGGTAGTTTTGTCTGTAAGGCATCAAGCACAACCAAACTGGTTTAAAATAAAGGAAATGTATTGGCTCATATGCACTGGCAGTCCAGAGGGAAGGTAGCATTCACGCTTGCTTGTACCAGAGTTCTCATGCAGAGAACAATTATTTCTGTCTTTCTGTTCACCAGTTGAAGAGTTGGCTTCATCTTTGGCTAATTCCTCTTAGGTCATAGAAGAGGCCAGTAGCAATCAAGGCCACATGCTTTCTTGTTCCCATCCAGCAAGCAAGAAAGGTGACTTTCTTAGCTCGCCCCACAGTGCAAAGAATCTCCTTTCCCAGGAACGCCCAGCAGATTAATAGGGTATAGTAAATGCTTATCAAGAAATTATAATATTCTCCTAACTTATTACCAGAATGACACGAATGAATTGAAAACAAAAATGCTGGCTCTAGACATTTTTTATAATTACATAGTCCATTTCTTTTCAATGGCTTGCTCTTTTTTTCCTTTTTCCTGCAGTCTATGAAGGTACCTCCAGGCTGGTGGCAAGCTACAAAATACCTTACTCATTTGAAAATGGACAGACTGTGTCTCAGGAAAACAGCTAGCAAAATGAATTTTAAATAATGTATTTACTTTTTGTTTGTAATGTTAATTTGTGTTGTTTACTATTGTTTTTATAATAATTATAAGTAATTTTATTATTATATAGTATTTGGGAAAAGCACCCAGTTAAGAAGGGAAATTTTAATAAACTTCCACTTAAGTTTTGTCACCGGGATTACTAGTCAAACAAAAAAGAAGAGTAGGAAGGAGTTTAGATCTGAGGAATTGAATTAATAATAAAGCTACCATTTATCCAAAACTTACTATGTGCTAAGAGTTTGAAATACGTTATTTCCTTAATTCTTTTAAGAATCTATGATCCTCATTTCTCATGTATAGAAACAAGCCCTAAGAAGTTAAATAATCTAACCCAGTTTTACAGAGTTAGGAGTAGGTAGAGCTGAAACTGGAACCAAGATTTACCCAAGTTCAAAGTTTGTGCTCTTAACCATCATTTTTTTTTCATTGGAGTTGTTGCAACATAACTCACAATATAACCCAAGACTTCACACTAAACTGTGTTTTGCCATGACTCTGAGACACTGGTGCATTTTCCTGCAGAAACTCATAATGCAGAGTCCTGGATATATGTTATTGTTACCATGATGCTTTCCGTAGTCTTGACTTTCATTATGCTTCTTTGCTCCTTTATAAGTTCTCAGTGATATGCATACATGCTTACATTTCTAAAGCAAACAGATTTGCCCCATAGCTAAGGTAATGAGCAGAGATGGGAAGTAAATGCCTGAAGTCTTTAAGCCCCAGGTAAGTGTCTATGCTTGCTAAAGGATAGATAATAGCACTGGAAGAGGCTATGTATCCCGGGGTAAATGGTCAGTCACAGTACAGCAGAACCCAAGCAGACACTGGCTGTGACCATATCCTCATTTGTTCTTCTAAGAAAACAGTACCCGTGATTGCTCTCAGGTGAATTTTGGTGCAATAAAATTATGACCATAGTCATCTATTACTTGGGATCATCTTGCCAAATGCTCCTTCAACTCCAGATTATGGTTAATAAAGATTCATTTTAAACCTGAAAAAGCAGAATGCACATTGAGCCAATATTCCGTAGAATATGGAATTTCCTACATCGGCCGGGTGGATCATTTATAAAAACTGATGAGATGTCCTCAAATTGCTACACTTTGGCTGTTGTGCCTGTCAGAAAAGCAGCTTTTCCAGAATCTTTGTAAATTTTACTTTTCAGTGTAGACTCCACACCCAAAGTGAATCAGAGAATTCAGAGAAAAGTTGAAGTTGTCTATTACCTTTTATCACATGTCATGTTTCAAGTGAGACTGAGGCTGTGCTTATGTATAACACAGAAATAGCTCAAATATCCATGAGAGCTAACTGAAACAACTGATAATTTTCTAAATCCATTTTTTTCTCCTGAGAGTGACCATTCTTGAAATAGGATCCGTTTCAACCAATACATGTTGTATTCACTTTATTTTCAAAAGCCTCCTCTGAGCTCCTTCATGCTCTTTCTCAGTCTTCATTGATACTAAGAGTGTTTGAAACAAACAAACAGAGGTTGGTTGACCAGTGGATTCTCTCAAGATAATTCAAGCTTGGGAATTTTCTTTTGATGCTAAAATATTAATGGTGTTTCTTGAAATTTGGTAGATTGAACTACCAAGAAAGTACTTCAAAGGTTTTCGTATCTTTTCAAAATGTATTTTATAATTGTTTTGCATATGTTAAATGACCTTGTTTATGTAAACTGTCAGTATTATCATGTAATAAAATAAATTTATTTTTAAAACAAAGCAAATATGTTTACTTAGGAATTTTCTATTGTTACCATGAATTATTAATAGAAATAAATTTGAACATTATTGTCTTAAAAAAACATATATTATAGCAACTATCATTAATACATTTGAAATAGTCTACTCTGACCACGTGTTTTCCTTTGAAACTAAAGAATTTGGAAGTGTGGTAGACACCTATGAGATTGTCTGCCCAACAACCTGGCCATATTTTTTAACCTCAGCTCCCACCTCCAGCTGCGTTTGGTTGGTCTAAGGTGGGCACTTGATGAAATTGGGCCAATTGGAGTCATTCCCAGGGAAACTGGGAACTTGAAATAAAGTTACTCTTCTTTGGATTCGTGGGGTATACAGACGTGCATTTTGACACTTTCGGCAGTCATATTTTGCTCCATGTGGACCAGAAAAACAAAAGAAGCTGGTGAGAGAAGAACAAGGGTGAGAGGTGAGTTTCCCAATAGTCTGAGTTCGTATCCCATGCATTCTCAAAGTTTAGATTCATTCCATTCCTGTGTGCAGCCTCCATGAGACCTGCTGGTATCTTTATAATAAATTCCTCTTTTGGCTTAAGCTAGTTCTATTTGGATTTCTATAACCTGGAACCAAGATCCTGACCAACTCTGGTGCATCATGAGGTTGTGGACAACAGTTTCTTAAAGCAGAAATGACATCCTTTATGAAACATTATGTTAAAATCTAAGAGAGGAGGGTGACTTAGCCAGCTTAGAAGGAATCAGGGAAGGCTCCTGAAGGAAATTACATCCGATGACTGGCTCTGAGAAATAAAGGTCTCTGCCCAAATCCTGGGTAGAGCCAGGTATTTCTTGGATCCTTGTCAAATTCTACAGAATTTCTTGGAAAGCTCTAGCAGTGGAGGGGCTAGTGGGTGTTGCTACAAGGGAATGTGAGAAGGGATGGAATCAAGTCTTCGTACCTTGTTCCAGAATGTCTTGTGCATGACAGGGTTAAATATATGGGCATGTGAGCTATGAGGTGAGATGTTCTTGATTCCAATACTGTTATATTATTAAGCGATGGGCTGAGATGGAGGAGAGCTTTTATTTTCTTTCCTGAAGTGGATTATTTGGGTTTTTACATTTTCTACTCTGTATTATTGCCCATGGAGTTGGCAGGTTACATAGAGAGTAGAGTAAATTGTTCTGGGTCAAATAACTTGCTATTTGTATAAGGCCCTGGTTTGTGCAAAATTCTGTGAAGGAAGTCCAGGACATATTTCAGCGCTCATGGTTTTAAGACCAAACTATGGCCTTAATGAGACCTTCGTTTTAGTATATTTTGCAATACTATATTATGAGAGCCTAAATATATTGGGGCATTGATGTCATTCATTCATTCAAAAATATTTATTAAGTACCTACTAAGTGCCAAGTACCTTAGTTCTGGGACCTCATCAGTGGACAAATAGTGACCTCATGGTCACCAGCTTATGTTGTAGTAGATATAATCTTTCATAGCACTGAATTTAAAACAAGGCTTATCCAAGAATTTATGTTATCCAGAGGACATTGTCATTAGACTTTCAACCTATACCACTGTCTTGCAGCATGAAACTCAAGATGAGCATTCACAGAACTCAGTATATGATAGGAAGAGCAGATTTCTTTTGACCGCCAAATAATTTACATATTTTAATAATGACTGTCGGCAAAAAAGAATATAACTATGTTTCTTTGGTGTAGGAATCTTGGTTTATACATTTTTTTGTTATGGCTGATGAATATGGGTGCTATATTTGGGCATCTGTTCTTCTTCAAAGAATTTTCTATGCTTCAAGGCATTTTTTTCTGCAAAGAAAACCTGTTCCCATGTGATCAACTTTGGCAGCTGAGCGTTGATGCTGGAACATAAAGTGCGAATTGTCTATTCTTGTCTGTCTGTTAGTGTTACTGGACGCTGAGAATGTGTATCTTATAATAACATCTAGTTGACACTTCTGTAAGCTCACTCATCCTCAGGACCTGTCAGCTATTGGTGTCTGAAGTACTCTGAAATTCTACATTAGGAAACTAAATAAACAATACAACTCCAAAAACTGTATCAGCAATTAATTCCAAGAGATAAATTATGTTTATGCTATTGGAAATTTCAAAATGTGGATACCTAGGAAAGTTTAAGCAACAATTACAGTCAGTACTTGTATTATAAAAGAAATGTTAGCCAAACATATTTTTAAAGACTTTTTCCTCCATTTTTTTTCTTATACTTACTCAGGTTTAAGTTACCAGAAAAAAAGCGTAACAGAGGTACTTCAGTAGGTGTTTTCCTTTATCTCTTTCTTCAGCTTATTTAAAAGAAGTCAAGGAAACAGAATTCTTCACAAACACAGAACTCAGTGTTGCTTGCTAGAGAAAGTGTAATTATTCTTGTGCGGTGTGTGCAGAAAAATAAAATATTTTGAAGCTCTGTGATCCAAGCTGGATGACGATTTGTCATATGCTGGGTTTTAGTAAGAACTCTTCTACATGGAAGCCCAGGGAGGTTCCGTTTCCCTGATGGGACTCAGAATGAGGTGTTGGGGCAGTGGCAACCCTCAAGAACGTCAACTTTCTTTGGCTTTAATGATTAATATTATAATTATTACTATTAATTGAATTGAACTATTAATACTATTTCACAGAAAGCTAATGTCAAGACAGGGATACCCTAGTGTTTTATTTTCCCTTCACCTGAAAGCAGACTTTGAGATGAGCACATGGGTACAACCATTTATTTGGGAAATCGTTCCAGGATATACAAGTGAGCAAGAGGGGAAAATGAGGCAGAGAAGCATGAGAAGCTCCAGAAGGGCATGTTAGTGAGAGAACTACTGCTGTGGACAGCGGGATTAATCCCACCTGGATCCACTGAGGAACCATGTGGAATGCCCCTCAGAAGTGTCCCACCAAGGCTTGTGTTAAGATGGACTTTCTATTTACAGACATCTGCCCCTCATTGGTTGAGGGTTAAATGCCCTATACTTTTGGGTTGTCCTGCTCACAGGTAGAGAAATCCTCTGCTATGTTGGAGAAAGCCTCCGGACAGAGAAACAGAGAATTGGAGGCACGTGATGTGGGAAAGTAGTGTTTCTAGATCTGTGGAGCTGACATCCAGGTGGCGGTGGTGGCTTTGGCACAAGGCTTCCTTGCAAGCCTGCCAGCCTCTCTCTTCCGCTTCACTGCAGTGACAGGGGTAGAAGGCAGGGTGCAGAAGGATGAGAGAGATGGAGAGAGGAGACAAGACACCCTCGGAGTATGAAGGCAAGCAGTGGAAATGGCTGGAATTTAACTAGGGTCCTCAGAGACGATGCCCACACCACGCTTGTGTTTATTCCCTCCCTCCTTCCCTCAATCCTCCCTCTCATCTACTCTCTCTTTTTCTCTCTCTCCCCTTCTTCCTCCTTCTCTGCTTCTTCTTATAATCGATTTTAATTTCACTTATCTTTCAGATAATGCCTACCACAAAGTTTAAGAAATTAACTGTTATTTTTAAAGACTAAGAGTTCCCACAAAATAAAATAAGATTCTTCTAAATGACCTCTCTCTAGACTGTTTCCCCCCTAAATTGAGCAAAAGCAATCACCTGCCTTCAGCAAATACACATAGAATTGCCCAATAAATATAGGTTGCCATGGAAACCAAACCAAAAGAGAATAGAGAGATAAGGTTGAATATTAAGGATTTGTTTGGCCTCAGTGACACTGTTTTTCAAAAAAAAAAATCCTTTGGTCTATGAAAGTGTGAACAATTGTTCCCTTTCAGAGATATACCAGGTGAATCCTAAAGCCATCCCTAAACCTTTAGTTTCTGTGCAGTTTAGTGCTTTTTCACCAGCCCTTCCTCTAACTCCTTTTTCCCCATCCCAGTAGCTCATAAAAGAGCAATTGCAAATGACCGCTGGTGGCAGCATGCATTGGTGGTAGTGGTGTGGTGACAGGAAAAGGAATTTGGAGTCAGATAGACCTGGATGTGCATCTCAGCTTTGTGGTGATATTTTCCCATCAGCATTTTGACACTGGAGACTCTAATTACCTACGGTATCTTGACAATTTATTCTGTAAGTTGAAATGTTCTCATTTTGTTTTTAAAAGATGAAGGGTGCTTCAAGGACCAGTGCATTTTTCTCTGTACATCTTATCATTCATATTCAAATCTGAGACTCCTTTCCTGTTAATAAGCATAATTTGCTTAGTGCTATGGTTAAAGTATTCTGACGCAAGTCATTCAGAGTGATGAGAATTCCTACCTATTTCTCCACAGCTCAGAAACTTCTCAGGAAATTCATCTTCACTGAAAAGACCAAGGGATAATATTACCAATGGTAATATTACTATGGCAAGTAGCCAAGGGCTGTTTCTTGAGGTTCCATGAAGACAATTTTTATTGGAGCTTAGGGAAGCATCATGGGGTGAGATTGGAACCAGAAATTGCATATTTGAGTTTCGGACCATGGAATTTGTTAGCTAAATGAACTCGGGCAAGTACTTACACTTTTCTAGTCTCAGTTTTCTTATAAGTCATAGAATAATTTCTAAATGCCTAATTGGACTCTTGCAGGGTTTCCTTATTCTTGATATAAGCTAACATTCATATAGTATATATTATGTGTCAGGAATTGTTCTAATGCTTCACATAGGAACTCATGGAATGCTCCCAACACCCTTATGCACAAGTACTTAGTGTTTTCCTGCAGAGGAAGCTGAAAGACACAAGGTGAATGTCTTGCCCAAGATCACACACCTAGTTAAGTGGCAAATCCAGGATCTAATGCAGGAAGTCTGGCTCCAGACTTTTATCATCACTAGAAAATATTTATGAAGTACTTACTAGTACTTACTAATTTCCTAGATACAGTATTAAGCACTTTACAAATAAAATCTAATTTGTTCCTATTTGTTCTTATACCTATAAGAACTCTATGGTATTGGTACTATTAACTAGGTGCAGAGAGGGAATTAGGTTCAGAATCTGAGCTCAAGGAACTTGCCTGTGGTCGTATGATTCACAGGCAGAAATTATTTCTTTTGCTTATAATATTCTCCTTTTACTGCTCACCCTCTCCTTTGCTGGATAAAATTTTCATCATTCTTCAAGTCTCAGTGTAAACATTGTTTCTTCTAGTAGTCTTTGCTGAAACCTTATACTAGGCAAATTTGGACTAAAATGGACAGAGATAGTTCAAAATAAAAAAATTATCTCAGTCCCCCAATTTTTATAAGTAGGAAGGAAGCAGTCTGAGAAATCTGCTTAGCTGCAAATGTGTAATTTCATATGGAGAATGAAGGACATCTCAAGTGATGGAGGAAAGGTATAGGGAGTGGAAACAAGAGACGTAGACAAAGGACAAAGTAACCACTCCCTGGGAGCAGAGTTGCCTTCTAACCAGGGATCATTCCTTTTCCCCACAGGAGGGATATCTGACTATGTATACTCAGCTGGATTTCAGAATTGCTATGGAAAAGTGACTGCCGTGTTGTCCTGTTTCTTCCATTTTTGAATGAGAGTCCTGTTATGGTTATTTTGTACCTGTTTTTCCATTGCATGTTAGGTGTGTCAAAAGCAGTTATCTTCTTGTAAGTTTAAAGGTCTCTGAATGAAGGAAATGTGCACCCAAGATGCCACACTCCAGAATTTCATCTACATTTGAACAGGATACAAAATGCAAGGTATTAGGTCCTGAGACTGATACCGTGTTGGATCAGACTTTGGGAACAGTTATGGGGAGTTCAGTGTACTTTGCATTGGGAATGGACTGTGGTAGATGAAAACAAAATGGCCACACTATTCAGCAGTTCCTTCTATCAAGAGGTGGAATCTGTTCTCCACCCTTACGTGTAGATTTACCTATGGGACTTGCTTTGGCCAATGGGGCGCTAGAAAACAGAGGCTTGAAAAATTCTGGCTCATTAAATTTGTTCTTTCTTGTTTGGGAATCCTCCATGTGAAAAAGCCTGGATTAACTTCCTGTAGGATAAAATTTGATGTGAAGAAAGTCCTCACTGAGCTCCGATAACCCACAGAATCATGAGCTAAATGAAATGGTTGTTGTATTAAATCATTAAGCTTTGAGTTGGTTTGCTATGCATCAAAAGCTCACTGATGTTGGTTGGATCTGCACGTATAGACAGTAGAGAGGAGGGAGTTCCATTTCTATCTTTAATAATATAGCATTAAGTGAGTAGCAGTTGTAAGACAACGCAGGGAAATTTACATGCTGTAGCAGCTTTTCTCTCCAACTTCTGGATTTAACGAACACACACACACACACAAAACTATGCTAATCCAGAATGTGCAGAGATCTCTATCTATAATAATCAGGTATTCCAGTGAGGATTATGCTGTGAGATGATGCATTTAGAAGAAATCTAAGCTAACAAACCAACTGATGATCACACCCACGAGATAGTCAAGAGACAAACTTAGTGTACTGAATGAAGCAATAAGAAGTAATTTCTTTCTTTCAATCAATATTTTACTAGATGCCTATTGTGTGCTGTAACTGGGCAAAGGAAAACAATATGTAATTCCATTAGTGTATTGTAATTGTAATTTAAAAATTTACTTTCTCAGGCATTTGCTATATTTGGAAGCTCTAACTA
This sequence comes from Mesoplodon mirus, assembly GCF_964341445.2. Lineage (NCBI taxonomy): Eukaryota > Metazoa > Chordata > Mammalia > Artiodactyla > Ziphiidae > Mesoplodon > Mesoplodon mirus. The sequence continues at coordinate 47,613,305 of NC_138977.1, forward strand.
AGGGCTCAATAATAAGGAAATAACTCAATAAGATCAAAATAAAGTCTTATCTGGGCAATAATTTCACAGTAAATTTGGTTTGATAAAAATTTCACAGAATCATTTTTTAATAGACACTCAAGCACTGTGAACTCTTTGGAAGACAAATGTCAAGCCTTGCTAATTTTAAATGCACTTGCAATATGGCACCTACTATAAAGGAAATACTTTTATCTGATTTTTGCAATTTATTATCCTTTTCTGCTTTTGAGGTTGAAGAGGCATTATAGTTACTCATAAGCTTTTTAATTTCCCTTTTGATATAGAATTCTTACTTTATTCTTATTGAAAGAGTTCTTTAAGAATTAGGTAAAAGTTAATAAATTAAAATATTCTTAAAATTTCTTCACATTTAGAGTCTGATTCATTTAAGTCACTTTTAAAAATCAACTTTATTTTTTAGAATGAAATAAAGATTCACAGAGAAATTGTGAAGATGAAACAGAGAATTCTCATTTACTCCATACTCAGTTTCCCCTATTATTAACATCTTATATGAGTATGGTATGATTGTTATAATTAATGAACCAATATTAATATATTACTATAAACTAAAATCCATGTTTGATTCAGATTTCCTTAGCTTTTGCTTAGTGTTCTTTTTGTTTCTTTGTCTTAAGTTCCCATCCAGGATATCACATTATATTGTATCATCAAGTTTCCTTAGGCTTCTCTTGGTTGTGACAGTTTTTCAGCCTTTCCTTGTTTTTGAACTGGGAAGTCTTGAAGAATAAGGTATTTTGTAGAATGTCCCTCAGCTGGGATATGTCTGATATTTTTCTCATGATTAGACTGGAATCATGTGTTGTTAGACGAAAAACACAGAAGTAAAGTACCATTTTCATCACATCGTATCCATGGTACCTACCATCAACATAACTTATCACTGCTGATGTTGACCTTGATCATCTGGCTGAGGTAATGTTTTCCCAGGTTTCCTCATGTTAAGTTACTCCTCTTTTCACGTTTTCCATAATATAGTCTTTGGAAGGAAGTCATTATGTGTATTCTACACGTAAGGGGTGAGAAGTTATGCTCCACTAACTTGAGGGTGGAGTATCTACATAAATTATTTGAAATTCTTCTACATGAGATATTTGTCTATTCTCCCCTATTAATTAATTCATTTAAAAATTATTTAATCATTTATATTAGGATGGATTCATGGATATTTATTTCATACTTTGGGTTATAATCTAACACTATTGCTTATTTTGTTGCTTAAATTGTTCTAGGTTTGGCCGTGGGAGCTCTTTCATTTGACACCTGCGACTGTTTGACCTATCCTCATCATTGTGGGGCCTTTATTTGTTCATAAGTTTTTGAATGACGAGCTCTAGCTAAATCTCATTTTAACTTGGTGTGTTCTCTTTCTATTTCTGTCCTGCCTTTGCCTCTGTCTCTCTTCGCCTCTGTCTCTGTTCTTTCTCGTTTCGCTTCCTTTATTCATCATGATCTGAAAATAAGAAAGGATAGGTGATCTCAGATTTTGCTGTTTGAAGGTAAGATAATTCTTCTTGGAGCCTAGCCAGTGGTTCTTAAATGTTAGTGTGCAAAAGGATAATCTGGAGAATTTGTTAAAACTGCAGACTCTTCCTCGTTGTGAACTGAACTTAATTATGTCCTCCACAAATTCGTATGCTGAAGCCTTAACTTCGACCGAGACTGTATTTGGAGATAAGGCTTTCAGGAGGTAACTAACTAAGGATGAATGCAGTCATAAGATGCATTCCTAGTCTGATAGGATTGGTAGTTTTATAAGAAGCGGAAAAGAGAGAGAGATCTCTGTCTACATGCACAAATCAAGGAAAGGTCCTGTGAGGACACAGTGAGAAGGCAACCATCTGCAAGCTGGGAAGAGAGCTCTCTCTCACCAGAAACCAAATTGGCTGGCGCTTTGATCCTGGACTTCCCAGCCTGATTCAGAACTGTGAGAAAATAGATTTCTGTTGTTTAAGCCACCTGGTATGTGGTATTTTATTATGGCAGCTTGAGCTAACACAACCTCCCCTGTTCCCCACTACAGCCACCATTTTGATTTTTAGGTGAAGGATGGGGGATGTAAGGATTCTGCATGTTAACGAGAACTTCAGGAGATGCTGATGGAGCCTCTGAGGGCTTTTCCTTGAGAATCAGTGAGCCTAGCAGTGGAGGAAGAGCGTTTGCCATGCTCTTTCCCGAGGGCAGGTAGCTGTTCCGCTACACATGTTAATTCTTCTTTTCTGGTGGCTTATACTATTTGAACACATATAACTTACCTACTGTTTGTGATAAGAGGGATATAGATTTCAGGAGTTTACAACACATTTATCATAAGACAAACACTCATATCCTCAGGATGTATGCTCAGAGTTAGGTTTTACATTTAAGCGTTTGAGTACATACGAAGTCTCACTTTTTTTCCCCTACAGAGTATGGAGGGTTAAGGACCTCAAGACATAGAATTTTAGGGCTAGAAGGGAACTGAGAGATCATCAACTCTAGTCTTCTTTTCCCTTCATGTACAGAAAAGAAAGTGGGACCATAGAGGATTGGATTGTCCCAATTCACATGATTATGGGTGGTGGAGCTAGGTCTAAAAATTGTTTTCCTATGTTCCATTAAGACAGACACAATTGAAAGTAATTAGTTTAAGTAGATTTTAGTGAAACAGACAATTTTGGACTAATCTTTCTGTTTTCAATTTTTTTACATCAAGGTACAATTGCATTCGAACTTCAGGATTATAGCTTTTGTGAGTTACAAAAGTAGACGCTATACAATATCATGTTTCCTATTTGAAGGTCTGTTGTTTAAGCTACATTTATTTATTTTTTTAAATTTTTAAAAATTAAAAACAATTTTTGTTGTTGGAGTATAATTGCTCTACAATATTGTGTTAGTTTCTGCTGTACAATGAAGTGAATCAGCTGTATGTATACATATATCCCCTCCCTCTTGGACCTCCCTCCCAATATTAAAACTGACACTTAGCTCTTGGCTTAGCCAAGCTGAATCTGAGTACAATCAGTAAAGTTGGCTTCTACTACGATACAGGCACCTAGATATAGAAGGATCCAGACTTGGAAAGTGAAGGGGGTGGGCAAGGTCTCATGATAGGCATGTTACTGGGGAAAACCTTTGTTCAATTAATTTGGGCAATATTGCCTATTATGCATAATGAGACACTATTCATATCATTTTTAGGATGCTTCATAAAATGCAACCCACTAGCCAAAGAAAGACCACCTTGTCACTAAAGGTGACATTAATTCTAGATGAGCCTGAAGCTGTGAGGTAGCATTTTATGGTTGTTTAAAGATCACTGGACTAGATTTGAGTCTTGGCTTTCCCCTTACTAGTAGTGTGACCTTGAGGAAGGCACTTTACTTCTTTTGTCTTCCGTTTCCTTATCTGTAAATTGAGGGGACTAGTTTCAATATTGTTAATAACCTTTCCAGGTTTAAAGGTGCCACAACTATGGATCTGTCATATCTGGACCATCTCTAACAAATAGGGCCCAGAGTGAATTAATTTATCTTTAAAAAAATTTCTTTCCATCCTGGAACTTTGACGTGGCTTTCAGAATTCTTTGTTGTTAGAACTGGGGAAGAGTTTTCAGGCCATTCATGTTTTAACTGTTATTTTATGATCCACTGGACGCCATTTCATAAATGAAGTGCTCAGCACTGCAGAGCTGGCAGATGATGCCTTTAATCTGGAAAAGAGATGGCATCTCAAGAAGTGGTATCTCATGTCATGGTTGTTTACCAGAGCTGTGTGTCTGTGTGTGTGTGTGTGTAAGGAGTGATCTTGGAATAACATTTGGAAGCAGATTCTTTATATATCTATGTTTAGAGATACATATTTCTCTCTCTTTCTATATATATTTCTACATATTTTATAAATTCCTATATATCTATATATATATATATATATATAGAGAGAGAGAGAGATCTAGATATAGAGATACAGAGCAATATAGACCTAGATGTAGATATATAGAAAAACATTTTGGGTATTTAAATATAACTATAGATAATTATATTATTATTATTAATATATTTGATAAAATATATTAAATATAAACATATATTTCTCCTCCTGGAATATATAAATTGATAGATAAATATCTATATATATTATATCCGTTCATATCATATAGATATAGATATAGATATCTATATATCTATCTGTCTGTCTATTACCCAGGAGGAAAAAAATATAGATGAGACTGATGGAAATGCTTCTCTCCAGAATGTGTCCCATTAGGGCAGGTGGGCAGGAATCTTCTGTACAATCATGGTGTGGTGACGTGATTAATTCATGGATGTGCCTGACTTTTCTCTCTCTCTTGCCTGCCTCTCCTGTCTCCGGGGAGGTTCTTGCCTTGCTAAGCTGGTAGTTTGGGCTTTTGTGATAAAGAATCCAGAGGACATAGGACAGGAGAAGTGGGATGAGTTGGGAAGGAGTTTTGAACTGAGGAAGGAGTTTTCCAAGGAGTGTTGGTAAGAGAAGTGCGACAGACAGGAAGTGAGAGAAGCAGCTGGGAGATAGGGGGACGTTCTAAGAAATGTCACGGTTCATATGTCCCCTTCCCAAGATTTGACAAATCCAATGACTTCAAAACTCCGTTTTGCTTCTGAACTCTGTTTTGGAGGGCAAGGCTGTTTGGTGACTGAACCACACAAACAATGGCTCAATAAGTGTCACGATAGTTGCAACCCTTTGCAAGGAGAACCAAAGGGCCTGCTGAGGAGAGCATGGTGGAGACCTTTGGAAGTGACCATTTTTGCTCTTGGAAGTCAGCATTAAGGCTCTTGATGTGATGTTGAAAAGACTGGGGGCAGTACTCCAGGGGCACAGATCAGATACCCCACGAGAACAGGACTTGCCTTGGTTTTGATTGCTGCTGTATCTCCAGTTCCTGCTCTGCAGAAGGCTTTTTGGAAAGAATGAATGTTGAGTAAATAGGAGAGTCTGTGCATGCAGGGTTAGTCTTAGGTCATTGATCTACCTTCAGTGAATGGAGTTAATCTAGGGACTGGTTCTCTGTATCCTAAGTTTCCTGAGAAAGAGAAGCAGCAAATACGTAAGAAGTTTGGAATTGAGAAAAATATTGAAACTATGTGGGAAAGTAGAAGTTCTGGCCATGGAAGTGGCTTCCTTGTAATTCACTTACCTATGGCTTGTGACATTTTGACTAAAAGATGAGAAGGGAGAGGGACTGTGTGTGTGGTCGTTGATCTCCTCTATAGGAAGGAAATAATATTGTCTCCCCAGCAAAGCTGTTGTGAGGACTAGAGGTGATGAATGTTGAAATAAAGTATTGATGGGGCAATACATCAATCCAATACACCTTATTATTAGAGCCACCATTAACCAGTCCCATTTTTCAATTCTTCTTAAACAATAACGCCCTGCCCCCAATCCTACTTCTTTCTAGCAAAATCTTATGTGGGTTAATGCATATAACAAATAAAACCTGGGGGGTGGAGACCCCAGGTTGCCCCTAAGGCCTGTGCTCAGAACCCTCCAAACGCTTCCAGGTGCATCATGGAAACCACCGAGCTGGTCCCCCTTTACAGCTGAAGGACTGGGTACCAGTCATGATTTGCTGAGAAACCCAGTTCTCTTCTTAAGCATCTCTCTTAAGTCAGTGCAATTAGTTTTTCTCAGAGAAGAGGAAAAAAACAGGGATTGAAATTTCTCTGATCCCAAGAAAAATGCTTAACCTGTCTTTTTTTTTTTCCTTTTTTTCTCACTTGGCTTGACTCTCTCTTCTCACCCTGTCTTGCTTCCTTTAGTAATTAGCTCTGCAAGGAAATAACTCACGTACTGAAAAGATCTAGAAGCTCAGATGTGAAAAAAGAAATTCTAGCCAACGTGGATATGTGTGATTCACAGTTGCTTTAAACCCACAGAAACTTGTTTGCACAAATTATTAACAACTTTTAATAAACAGACTTTGCTCTCCACGGCTAAAAATACTCCAGTCAGGCTTTAGTTGAAAAGATAGATATGATAGGAATCTATCCCCATGGCAACAGTACTTTTCAGAGTACTTTTTAAGACAATGATCTGTGACAGCTTTTGAAGATGTTTAGGGCGGTTGTATTTCATGACTAGCTAGGTTGTGTTTCACAAGAAATAGAAATGACACAGAGCTGAGTCTGTGGATTTTGAATTATCAGCTGGGTGAGCCTCACCTTAATTATATTCAGGGGTGAACCTAATGGTGCTTGTGATGATAAAACTGAAACTCTTTAGAAAGGTAAATGCCATTTCTCCGTATGTAAGCTTCCAAACCTAGTCTCTGCCTGAATAGGAGACCACATGCAAGGGCTTGGTAAGGATAATAAAGATTTATAGTTATCTAGAATTCATCCTGAGTCAAAACAAGGTTCCTTGGGCCATCTCGCAAGTCAAAGGAGACTAAGAATTAAATTAATCTCAGCTAAAAAAGATGCTGCTGTGTAAATGGCAGGTTATGTTAGAAGCTGTCTTGCAGTGCTGGTTTGCTTGGTTTCACTGTGATGGAGACATTAATAAGCCATCATGTAAATGCCGTTCGTTGGCAGCCCTAATGACTCCAGAGAGGAGTCATGCTGAGTTAGAGGAACTCACTTTGTGCCTCCAGGCTCTTCACTAGGGACTCTTGGATCAGGTCTGGGACTCACTCAAGGCAAAGGAGGCGGGTTTGATGGTAAGTAAGCATCGAAGTGAAGAAACCAGGGCCCAGATTTCCATTTTAGAACACAAATACAAATTGAATGCAATTTAAGTCACCCCCTTTATTCTTACTGTTTTCTGATTTTGAAGGGGAAGATTGGTCATCGTCAAAAATTTCAAGATGCACAAAAAAGTATAAGACAAGGAAAAATCATCCATTATCACCAGCCAGAGGTGATGTCAAACTGATTTTGACATTTTTCTGATGCAGTAGAATCAGACTTTAAGAAAGATAAAGGTATCTTTAGAGGTCAGGTTGCCAGCCCCTTGGTTTACAGATGAAGGCAGTGTTTAGGCAGGTGAGTCTGTGCTGAGCCCACACAGCCAAGTGCACCCAAGATCACAGACTGCTCATGCAGGAGGTTCTGCCCAGCATTACCGTGTTCAGTTATTTCATTTTGTTTTCTAATTATTTCAGGGAAATCATTAAGTCCTCCAATCCCCAAGATTTCTCAGAGAACAACAGCTTGCAGAAAACAAACACACATTCTGAGTTACAGACAAAGCCGGGACTCTTCCAATGTTAATGACCTAAATGCATCTTATAACTTGGACTGTCTTTATAAAAATACTAATTAATAGTAGGCTTGGTAATTCCCTGGTGATCTAGTGGTTAGGACTCTGTGCTCTCACTGCCGAGGGCCCAGGTTCAATCCCTGGTCATGGAAATAAGATGCCACAAGCCGTGCGGAGTGGCAAAAAAAAAAAGAAAAAAAAGAAAGAAACCAAAAAAGAAAACCCCAACAGGCCTGGGCAAAAAAGTTATTCTCATCAAAAGTACTTTTATTTTTTCTCTAGTCATGTGCTTGATCTCCCTATTTTCATATTTGAGAGGGAGGAACAGTAAATTAGACTTTAATCCTGGTTACTTATCCTAGAAGATGCCACTGGAGTGTCTCTTGAGTAATTAGGGAGCAACTCAGGATCCACAAACCCAGGAGCATTTTCAGATGTTCACATCCTTAGGAACTCTTATTTTTGGAGACTCCATTCTTCACCATACCAAATATATTAAAATATACCCACTTTGCAAATGACATATTGTTCTGGGCTATAAAGTTCTCAAAAGGATTTTTATAAAGTTGAGTACTGTTAAGAATTTATGGTCTTATGATATAAACTTTATTATTGTTTATACAAGAATGAGGTGTGTATGACAAGTTGGCATATGTATGAGTTTCCTAGAGCTGCCTTAGCAAACTGGATGGCTTAAAATAATAGAAATATATTATCTCACAGTTGCTAAGGCCAGAAGTCCAAAATGTGTTTCACTGGGTTAAAATCAAGGTGTTGGCAGGGTCATGCTCCCTTTGGAAACTCTAGGGAAGAATCCGTTCCTGGACTCTTCCAGCTTCTGTAGGCTGCCAGCATTCCTTGGATTGTGGCTGTATTACTCTAATCGTTGTCCCCATTTTCACTTTGCTTTCTTCTCTAGGTGTATACTCTTCTATCTCTCTAAGGACACTGTGATGATATTTAAGTCCCACCCAGATAACCCAGGATTATCTCGTCATCTCAAAATCCTTAACTTAATCATATCAGCAAAGATCCTTTTTCTAAATACGCTAATATTTATAAACTTTTAGAGACTAGGACCTGATATTTTGGAGGCCACCTTTCAGCTCACTACAGTACAGTGTTACATTTTGTAGCTATTCAACTGAACTTGTATCAATTTTGATTTGGTAGGCTTTTTATTTCTCTGTGTTGGTACCAATATATTTTTCCCAGTCTCAAACTTTTTGTGGGCCCTTCAGAAACTTCTAGCTCTGGGCACTTTGCTCATCCTGGATAAAAGCTCAGGAGAGAGACTTTTCCTAATCTATAGCCAGGTTGGTTGACAGGACTACTCTCATTGCCACTGTAATTGGAACAGGCATTTTTCTAGGAGGCACTTTGCTGGGAAGCATTGGCAAAGGAGGAGATGCCTTTCTACAGGATCCTTGGATGTCATGTTTCTGCAGCAGCAAATAAGAGAAATACAGGGAGTGAAACACTGGCTGTCATGTAAAGTCCAGGCAGAGAAGCAATATACTTTAAAGCCCAAACTTCGAGCAATTGGTTGCATTTGCCAGCTCTCAGGGACTTACTGTGCTGCCAGACCCCCTGCTAGGTCCTTGTCAAGAATTAGTTCTAACATATCTTCAAATAATCTTTACTTTATAGATGAGATCAGGTGCAGAGAGGTTAAGTAATTTGCCCACGTCATCTGGCAAGTGGTTAGTAGAGCCAGAACTTGAACCCAGGTCTGTCTAGCTGCAAGGTTCTATTTCTTTTCTGTGTACTGCACTGTAGCATTTCAGAAACAAAGAAAAGAGTACATAATACATATGACAAAGAAATAAAAAGTGTAGCCTTAAGGACAACAGGATTAGAACCAGGACAGAGACTTGACCTCTGTTACTCCAAATTAGTCTTTATTTTTATTCTGGGATGTACTTGAACTACTTCTGTGTGTTGTGAGAGGGAGAGAGAAGAAGTGTGTGTGTGTGCGCGCAAGCGCACGCACGTATGTGTTTATTTGCTGTAATTAATCACATAGTAGGGCCGCTAGCCTTTTCAAGTAAACTTCTTTTGTGTGATTTTTAGTCTTTGAGTGTCTGGAATTAAAAATAGCTCCCTCGGGCTTCCCTGGTGGCGCAGTGGTTGAGAGTCTGCCTGCAGATGCAGGGGACGCGGGTTCATGCCCCGGTCTGGGAAGATCCCACATGCCATGGAGCGGCTGGGCCCGTGAGCCATGGTCGCTGAGCCTGTGCGTCTGGAGCCTGTGCTCCGCAACGGGAGAGGCCACAACAGTGAGAGGCCCATGTACCGCCAAAAAAAAAAAAAAAAAAAAAATATATATATATATATATATATATATGGCTCCCTCACATAATGTTGCTGCCCAACATTGATGGATTCAGTTAGTATTAAGGGTCATTACATACAGATGGCCAATAGACACATGAAAGATGCTCAACATAACAAATTATTAGAGAAATGCAAATCAAAACTATAATGAAGTATCACCTCACACCGATCAAAATGGCCATCATTAAAAAGTCTACAAATAACAATGCTGGAGAGGGTAAGGAGAAAAAGGAACCCTCCTACACTGTTGGTGGGAATGTAAATTGGAGCCACTATGGAGAACAATATGGAGGTTCCTTAAAAAACTAAAAATAGAGCTACCATAGGATCCAGCAATCCCACTCCTGGGCATATATCTGGAGAAAACCATTATCCAAAAAGCTCCATGCACCCCAATATTCATTGCAGCGCTATTTACAATAGCCAAGACATGGAAGCAACCTAAACGTCCACCAACAGATGAATGGATAAAGAAGATGTAATATGTATACATGATGGAATATTACTCAGTCACAAAAAAGGATGAAATAATGGCATTTGCAGCAACATGAATGAACCTAGAGATTATCATATTAAGTGTAGTAAGTCAGACAAAGACAAATACCATATGATATCAATTATATGTGGAATCTAAAATATGATACAAATGAACTTATTTACAAAAGAAACAGACTCACAGACATAAAAAACAAACTTATGGTTACCAAAGGGGAAAGTGGGGGGGGGGGAAGGATAAATTAGGAGTGTGGGATTAGCAGATACAAACTACTACATATAAAATAGATAAACAGCAAGGTCCTCCTGTTTAGCTCAGGGCACTATATTCAATATCTTGTAATAAGCCATAATAGAAAAGAATATGAAAAAAATATATATATATATATAACTGAATCACTTTGCTGTATACTGGAAACTAACATGACATTTTACTTCAATTTTAAAAATTTAAAAAAATATTAGGGTCATTAGCACTGTGCCCAGAGAGGATGGACCAGGAAACTCACAAGCCTCACAGAAGTATTTCCTAAATGTTAATAATTTGTTTGTTTAATAATTCTACTTCTATCTGTACTATCGTCTATAGTGTCATTTATTCAATAATCCTTCATACTTGCATTTAAAATTTATATTTATTTTAAAAGGCACCTCTATCACATCACTGAAAAATCAGTATCACCTACTAGAAGTGGAAGGTAAACAACAGCAACATATTAATGCAATGAAAAGAAAATATTTCTAAATTCTGGCCAGGAAGTGTTAGCTGCCCAAGGAACCGGTATGGTGCTTGCTTCATTATTGTTAGAAAGGGAGATTAGCACGTGTTAGAGGGATGGTAAACGTACAATGGCACTAACCCCAGACTTCCTTGTTGACAAAATCTGCAGATTGAATGAGACCTGAAAAGGGAGTAACTTTCTTACCAGATGATTCAATGTGATTATCTGAATGACCTAAACCTTCCTTACTACCTGCTGTGACTCCCTTCCCATTCAGACCTGGTCTAAGGTCTGAAACTGAGACTTCATGTTTGTGCTGCTTTGACATCTGAAACTGGGAGGGCATTGAATGGTCTGACCACAAGCCCCGTCCCCTCCTCTGGAGGAAGTCCACTGGCCACACAGTCCTCCTAATTACAGTGGCCAGGCACAGGGCCTGCTTATGCCTCACTGGCAGGCTACAGTGCCTGTAGGATTATTAAAACAAACCAATCACATTTTCTGTAGGAACCAGGGGTCACCTTATTACTCTTTTGCTACTGCAGAGCCTGCCTTGCACACGCCCTGCTTGTTCATTCTGTCCCCGAGTGAAACCCTCCAGAGTGGCGAGCTTCGTCCTCCTCCACCCCGCTGACAATATATGACTAATAAACTACTGTGATCTCTTCTCTCCAGTCTTAGATGTTGTGTGTCCAACCATCCCCATAATCCTAGGGAAGTAATCCTTCCCTCACTGGTGGAATGAAGAGGAGGTGATCACAACACTCCCCACTTTGGGAAATACTGCCATCCTATAGAATAGTACCCAGATAGATTCTCTTCCTATTTATAGGAGCCCACTCATTCCTGAAAGAATGACCAGACCATCACAGAACAGACAGAAATGTTGCAGATGTCTTTCAGGTAGTAAGCCCTTGAGATGAGAGAAGTTATTTTTTATTCCCTTCAGAGTCTTCATTTAACCTCATGAAGAGGACAGTGGGCTTATCTGACACATAATCCATAGGTTCTTGGCTACAAGGTCTGACATGGAGACTTTTTTACACCACATTCTCTTTCCTGATGGTTCTGCCAAAGCATCTTTAACTCCTGTGATTGCACCAGTTAACATTCAAAACTCTTATTTTCCAAAGGTGACAGATAAAATGCTAAAAGTTGTGCAATGTGGTGGTTAAGAGCTCAAGGTCTAGAAGCTCAGGAATCAGACTACCTGGGTTCAGAACTGACCATTTATTTGCTGTGTGTTTAGGTAAGTTGCTGAAACTTTCTGAGCCTCAGTTTCCTTACTGGCAGTACCTTCCTCATGGGAGTGCAGTGAAGCTTAAGTGAGTTACGTATAAAGAACTTAGAATAGTACCTGGTACATAGTAACTGTTTAATAAATGTTAGCTATTATTATTAGAGAAGAAGCAACTCACTACCCCTTTAACACCTGGGCTCAAATGGACTTTTTAAAGTCTTCCAGGTAGTAAGAACCTGAGGAACAAGGATAGTGGACACACATAATTTGATGGGAATGTGGACATAGGGTACCTCTGCAAGGAAGGCTTGTAGCAGCAAGCTACAAGCTTGTAGCTGGTACGGGAAGAAAGAATATAAAACAGGCAGGAAAGAGGAGTGAAAATAAGCTTCACTGTTCCTATTTTTTGGAAGAATGGCTTATCATTCCACATTTTTGGGTGCTCAGAAAATGTCGTGGGTTGCCAGTGGGAGAGGTTGGTAGGACATGGTGTTCCCTTCTTTCCCTGAGGTGTTAGTGCCTCCCTTGCTTTGTAGTTCCCTCTGTACATATCTTTTTCTACTAGTTTTTAAGCTTATTGAGGGCAAGATGGTTCACTGGAGGAATAGCTTTCACTCACACTTCACTTGCCAACACTTGGCTACATGACCCCACCTAGATTGGAGAAGTCGTCCACAGATGGGCAGGCTTTTGCTCAGCCAATACTCAGGGATAAAAAGGAAGAAGGGGGATGAGGTTGGGAGACAATTAGCAGTCTTTGCAGGTTTAGTTAATTCTGGAATATTTACTTGACACCTCTGTGTGCTTGAGTGCTTCTTTTTTTATTGAAGTATGGTTGATATATAGAAATACTGTATAAGCTACAGGTGTATAATATAGAGATTCACAATTTTTAAATGTTATACTCCATTTATAGTTGTTATAAAATATTGGCTATATTCCTTGTGTTGTACAATATAACTTGTAGCTTATTTTATACCTAATAGTTTGTACCTCTTAATCCGCTACCCCTACATTTCCCCTCTTCCCTTCCCTCTCCCCACCCGTAACCACTAGTTTGTTCTTTATATCTGTGAGTCTGCTTCTTCTTAAGAATGAAGATCAGGTGGGGAAGGAGAGAACAAGAATTTTGAGGATGCTCTATGTGCCCAGCTTTCTGAACCAGGCCATCTGTGACAGACTCCTCATTTTCCTAGGAAGCCACAGGTTTTTGGGAGATTTTTGGTCACAGACCAAATAGCTTGAGAGCATTTTTTCTGTGGAAGAAAAATGTAAAGGGAAGAAGGAGCTAGGATTACATGTAAAGCATGGTATGTTTTCTTAAAATTAAATGGACATATTTTGGTTTCTGATGCAGTTCTACCAAATATAGAAAGCATTTCAGAATTCTCTGAGAGCAATCTTAGCTTGGAATGTTAATGTCGACTTGAGAAATCATTTACAGCACCAATAGACAGACACATAAATGCAAATGAGGCTCTCTAATTCAGGAGTTTTCCATTTTTGGGTCATGAAAACTTTTTTAATTAAGCAATTTGAAAGCATTAATCAAGTGATAAAATTTCTGATGTGAATGTTCAAAATAAATGGCAATGAAACCAAAAGTCCATATTTGTGGACAATCCCTGACAGTCTGGGTAGGCAGGTGGAGGTTTTAAAGTTGGAATAACTTCTTTTTTTCCTTCTTGCTTCTTACATGGGTTGTGGCAATTCAAAGGTAATGCAGCCTGCCTATATGTTGCCACAAGGACTTCATTTGCTCTTTTCTTAGCTCCTTCATCACACTTAGGGATGATTGCCTCAATATAGTCTTTAAAATGTATTTATTTATTTATGGCTGTGTTGGGTCTTCGTTTCTGTGCATGGGCTTTCTCTAGTTGTGGCAAGCGGGCGCCACTCTTCATCGCGGTGCACAGGCCTCTCACTATCACGGCCTCTCTTGTTGTGAAGCACAGGCTCCAGACACGCAGGCTCAGTAACTGTGGCTCATGGGCCTAGTTGCTCCACGGCATGTGGGATCTTCCCAGACCAGGGCTCGAACCCGTGTCCCCTGCATTGGCAGGCAGATTCTCAACCACTGCGCCACCAGGGAGGCCCCCCAATATAGTCTTTAAATGGGAGTGTAATGTTTGAGTTAGGAGAACAGGAAACAACTGATTTCACAAGTAATATTCTCAAAAAATATCATATGAAAAAAATCCAGCAATACACACACACACACACACACACACACACACACACACACCAGTGAAGTGGCTTTTAAAAATACCCTGAAGAAGCCTAGGGCTATGTTATAGCTGAGTTTCTTCTATGTCAATTAGAGGGTTGGATACATAAACTACAGTACATCTGTTCATCCGGATATGATTTCTCCACGCATGTACTACAAGAACAGGCTTCGAAGGATGTGATGGTTTATTTTATGTGTCAATCTGAGTGGGCCATCGAGTGCCCAGATTAAACATTGTTTCTGGGTGTGTCTGTGCGGGTGTTTCCAGATGGGACTAGCACTGAATTGGTGGACTCAGTACATTGTCTTCCCCTATACCCACCCATGTGAGTGGGCACCATCCAATTCCTTAAGAGACTGAATAGAACAAAAGGTGGAGGAAGGAGGAATTTGACCCTTTTTTCCTGCCTCATGGTTGAGCTGGGACACCTCATCTCATCTTGGACTGGGATTTACATCATTAGCCTCCTTGATTCTCAGCTTCCCAAACTCAGACTGAATTACATCACTGCTTTCCTGGGTCTTCAGCTTGCAGGCAGCAGACTGTGGGACTTCTTTACTTCCATAATTAACTAGCCAGTTCCTCATAATAAACCACCTTTATACACAGGTTCTATTTCTCTGGACAACCTTGGCTAATACAAGGAGGTTGTGGTGGTTCACAACCTCTGAAACCTGTCACTGAGATCACAGGGCACCTACAGGAAGCTGGTCCCTTGTTAAGCATGGTCGTATTTCCAGGAAGCAATCTTGCCCCTCTGAGCGCAGTCTTTGGTGGGTGAAAATAGAGGAGCTGCTTGTGCAGATCTTAGCAGGGGCTCTTCACATCACTGAAGTTTCAGCTCTTCTGGGAGAAGCCTCCTGTGACTACCTTTACCTAAGATCCCTCTGTACCTTACCCCAGTTACTCTATGACATCACCTCTTGATTGTCCTTTCTGTCTCTGCTTCAGCCAGGCTGGGAACTCTGACAGCAGGGACCATATCTCTAGGTCACAGCTACGTCTCCTGTGCCTAGAACTGTATCTGGCACTCACTAGGTACACCATAACTGTCAGCCTTATGGATAGATGGTCCTGGATTATGCTTTATACCTTGACTCTGTGATTTATACCTCATTAAATCTTCAGAATAGGAAGTATAGTTTTTGCAAATAGTAAATTTACTATTTAGGAGGTTCAGATAGTGAAGCAGAGGCTACAAGAGTTTAATTAGTGTTCCCAAGGTCACATGGCTTGGATTTGTGCAACTGGAATCACAGTCCACATCATCCCTAGTCTAGGACCTGTTCTTTCAATTCCTCCAAGTTGCCTACCAATCTGATGAGAACCCCGTGATGATTGTAAGGTATGTGAAAATGTCTTGGAAAACATAAAGGAAATATAAAAGATATTTTAAAAAAGTAAAAATAAAAGTAGTAATCTTTAGTGTTTTTTTGAGTATACAATATTTTAATTGGTGAAAATAGTTATTTAGATAGCAAAGTATTTTTAGTTTCCAAGTAGAAATACAGATACTGTCAAGGTGCTCATTAGAAGAAAGAACTGTGTTGAGAGAATGCCTTTCCACAGCAATGTAGCTTAGATGAAAGAGTAAAAGAGTGACATTTAGTATGTTTGTTTCCCTTTATCATATTTAAAAAATACATATTTTATATTTTGAAATGATCACAAACTTACAGAAAAGTTGTAAGGAAAATACCTTTAGAGAAAAAGAGAACTTTTTTTCTCTGAATCTTTTGAGAAGAAGTTTCCAAATCAATGTCCTGTCATCCCCAAATATGTTAATGTGTAGTTCCTACAAACAAGGACATTTCCTATATCACCACAAGACAACGATCAAAATGAGGGAATTGAAATAGATATCCATACATTATTTCTATATAATTCTCAGATCTCATTCGAGTTTCTAATGTCCCCCATAGCAAAGTGATTTGGTAATTGATATTTGTATTCTGTTTGGACTTGTCTCCCTGCCCCCCCAAAAACCAGAAAAGCAATAATTATCCAAATAAATGACAAGTAATTGCTATTTTTTGTGGCAAGATATTTTTAAACTAATTTATGCAGTTAAATACTTGTAGAAGGAATAATATTCTGGTGATTTTAATTTTCTTTAATTCATGCTATACTACATATTTACTCTTTTGACAGAACTGAAAGCATCCACACTCACTAGGAGCTTATCCAATTGGAGCTCCTATGAGGACCTTCTTTAGTATATCCTTAAACTGAAGAGTTTCTGTCTTCTCCTCAGAAGCCTTCTACTGATGCCATAGAATAGTCTGACCTGGGTCCCACCCCTTACTTCCTCATTTGCCCATCTCTCCAGCTGGTCACGAATGTGCTCAGTCAGCAGGCTTTTAAGTAAACAAAGTATTTTACTGAGCTGTGAGACAATAGAATAGTCATGCTATACAGGTGAGTAAATCACAGGAATGCAGATCTGTTACTTATTACAATGCACAAAAGCTTCACACTCTTCTACCCATTCCACACAAGTAAACAGAATGCTACTGGGAAAAAATATTAATTGTGTTTTACTGATTACAGATATAATGTACAGTAGTTGTAATTTATTTAGAGAGTTTGGAAAAGGAAAACAAGTAGATCAATAGTTAAAATTATTCACTAGACATAACCTTAGTGAACAGAAATACATTCGATCTATAAACTGTTTTTTTTCATTTAGCAATATCATTAACCATTTTCTATTTTATTGATATTTTATACAACAGAAGTTCCCAAACTTTATTCTAGTAAAACTAGTGCACTGAGATAGACAATGAAATGGTACCCCGTGGTTAAGTTTGGTAAAAACTGTATGTTATATCCCCTTAAATAAAGTAAGCTGCTTAATCAGGTTTAACTTGGTGTTTCTCAAACCATTTGATCACAAGGGTTTCTTTTTAATTAAAAATCTATTAGCACTTCAATAAATATCCTTCTTTCTATGGCATGTGCTTTATGGCTTTTAGAGCATTTCATCATATTACATCAGTTAGGAATTAATTCAAATCCAAATGGTAGAAAATTCAATCACAGTAGTTTCACCAAAGGTTTTTTTGGATTTTATTTATTTATTTTTTATATGGCAGGTTCTTATTAGTTATTTATTTTATACATATTAGTGTATTTATGTCAATCCCAATCTCCCAATTCATCCCACCACCACCTCCCCACCCCACACTTTCCCCCCTTGGTGTCCATAGTTTGTTCTCTACACCTGTGTCTCTGTTTCTGCCTTGCAAACCGGTTCATCTGTACCATTTTTCTAGATTCCACATATATGCGTTAATATATATTTGTTTTTCTCTTTCTGACTTACTTCACTTTGTATGACAGTCTCTAGGTCCATCCACGTCTCTACAAATGACCCAATTTCGTTCTTTTTTATGGCTGAGTAATACTCCATTGTACATATGTACCACATCTTCATTTGTTTTTCTCGTATAAGAAGAGTGAATCTGGAGCAGCTGCTCAATGATGTCATAAGGGTTCCTTCTATCTTTCTATTGAACCATTTTTAAATTCCATCTTTACTGTTATAAAATGGCTGCTGTGGCTCCAAGTATTCCACACGTGGTCTAGACAAGAAGAAAAAAGAAGGGGTCAGCCAAAAAGGAGGAAGGGCTAAAGAGAATGGCAGCCAAGTCCACTCCTTAAAAACCAATCATATTTTCTACAAGTCTCATGAGTAGCTTCCACTTATGCCTCACTGACCAGCACTGGGTTGCTAGGTCACCCCAAGCTGCAAGCACATCTGGGAAGGTGGATATTTTGCTTTTCAACCTTAATGATAGAGGGGCTCGAGGGGAAGTGCATGGTGAATAGCCTGTAGGTAGATAATCCAAAATATTTGCCTCTACCCATTCCTTGGCTACTCAACATCCTCAGAGGCCTCTCTTCCTCATCATCCAACACATTCTTCCTTTCCCAGTGGAGACCACACCACTGTCTCATCTAGTAACAAAATCCAGCTCCAAGTTCAGGAATCCCGTGTGACGTACTGGCCTCTCCATCAAGTCTGAATGTACCTCATGCTCTAGAGACCCATAAACCAAAAGATACATTATCTGTCTTCAACATACACAGTATTCGAGGATGGAGACAGCAAACAAAGAGCCGTCTCTGACCTACGGGAAATACCAAATCCTACTGGTGAACAATTGCGCCCACTGTCTGAGCTGGAAGGGACTCCACTTCTCCTTCTTTTTCTTCTTTTTTTACATTTAAAGTTATTAGGAAGGCTCTCTGCAGGTTTTTTTAAATTCATTTTTATTATTATTTCTTTGGCCTCGCCTCCTGTGGGATCTCAGTTCCCCAACAAGGGATTGAATCGCCCCCTGCAGTGGAAGCATGGAGTCTTAACCACTGGACCATCAGGGAAGTCCTGGGACTCCACTTCTTAGTTAACCAAACTGGCAGCCCCCCGTTCCGCCCCAGTGAGGATTCTCATTATTCACTGTCTTCCATGAACATAGGAAAGATACTTTTCTTGGAGACTCTATATCTTTTTTTAGCCCCTCCTAGTGGTACAAATTTAGAGACCCTGATCTAACTTTATGTGGGAAACACTGACAAACAAAGCTTGTCCACCAGCCCTGGGGTCCTCTGTCACCAAAGTTTCTTAAACATTTAAGAGGCCTCTTGTCTATTTTCTCTGGGTTAATTCCATGTATGAAAAATCACAACCAAAGAGCTTGCTCATAGTAGCAAACACCTGTGGTCTGCCCATCGTCCACCCCTTTAGATCATATAGCTTTTGCCTTAAGACAGCAGGGGAAAGGGTCTCCACTGGTGTGACTGACATTTTTCATGTGCCCCTGCATGTCCACGGTCTGCTTAACTCATCAGTGAGTAAATATTTCCTTTGCTCAAGCTTACATCCCTCCTCTTTACCCCATATCTACCCCACACCCTGGACACACCTTGGTTAAAACACCCCTTTTCTGTTTCTAAACATTTTATTCTCTGCTTTCATGTACATGCCCATGTCCAGTCTTAATAACAACAGCAAATGCAACCAGTTTATTAAGTGTGTTGAAGTCAGTGGGCTCACAGACAGAAAGTGGTTTTAGTTTGCTCTGACTACTTTCTTCAAACATTCTGTTTCTGATCTCCCTTCCATACTTTAGATGACATTTTTGACAGCTCCCACATATTTTCAGTTGACTTCAGCTCTTAAAAAATGGCCTTTTTTGGTGACTCTGTCTTCGAGGCCTTAAAAATGCAGAACAATCAAAATTTCAATCTCACATCTAATTAAAAACCTTCCCCCTCCCCAGTAATTGAGTACTGACCTTTGGTTTGGGGATATCTGTGGGCAAGGGGGACATGGTCTCTTTTTTTCACCCTTTATTTCCTGTACAATTTCTTGTTTCTGTCTTCTTTGGGTTAAGGTAGAGGAAGAAAGAATTTTAAAAAGAGATGCAGAGTCATACCTGTCTGGAGCTGTAGTAATAGTATTGCTGGTGTTTTCTGTCACTCTCTGATGTAGGCAGTGCACACCCAGATGACTACTGTGACCCCTCAGGTTTACCCCCTGACCCCCTAGTATACCTCCCCCATTCTAGCACTGGCGCTTCTGAGTGGGGTACACACACAGCAGCTCATGCTTGACTATTTTCTGGCCCATAATTTGACCCATGGGATATTCATGTATCCTGCATCACTGAAGGTGCGACTGTGCTCTGTCCAACGGCTGACTCCTCTCTTTTTGCCCTCCTTTCCTCTAATACACCAGCATTTCTTCTGCTATTTAACATTCTCCATGTGGAAAACAGGCATCAATCTCTATGTTCGTGTAATCCCTAAGTGCAAGGGAATCTATGTCATTTTCCCCCACTAACTCTCTCAGCATGTGTTTCTCCTTTCTCAGGGAAGCCCTTGGACTTGCATTTCTGTGTTTTGGTGAACAGAGAGTGAGGTGCCCATCTCCTCTTCCAGCAGTTCTGGAAGCCTTCCCTTACATGGCTTAGGCAAAGGGAAGAGGATCCCCTCTTCTACCCCTCCTTTATGGCTATGAATTCCAAACCTGGCAGCCCTCCTTTTGAAGGTCGAATTTGCTCTAATAGCGTCAAGATGGAATGACAGTCTCAGTACTGGGTTTGTTTTCGTTGAATAAACTTCATGGAAGCTGTAAAAAGCAGATCTCTTCAGAGAGTACAGGAACTCATCACTCGTGTTCTTAGCTGTGAGAATTTAGCCCCAAAAATTCCAAGACACCTGGGAAAGTACCACTAAACACTCAACTAACATTTATTGAGTGTTTATGGTAAGCCAGGCATTGCACTAAGATATGACATAGATTTTAAAAATATATTTCTTACAACCCTATGAAGTAGATACTGTTACTATTCCATGATACAGAAGAGAAGATTAAGGCTTAGATGAAGTTCTCACCCAAAGTCACATGGCTAACAAGTGTCTGAGCTGAAATTCGAAGTTTGGGAGTCTTACTACAGAGCTGAGACTCTTACCCACTGCCACTATGCGATCTTGTCTCCTCATCTACTTAAGCCCTCAGCATCCATTGGGATTTCTCTGTTAGATCAAGTGATGGTTGTCTTATTGTAATCTCTTTAAAAAAACCTGATTTTCGCTTTAAGAAAATCATACTTCTAGTTTGGAGGTTGGCAAACTATGCAGCTTACTTTGGTAAAGAAAGTGCAATTGGAACACAGCCACATCCATCTGCTTATGGCTACTTTCACACTGTAACTGCAGGGCTAAGTAAAAAGTATTGCCTACCTGGCTCTTCACAGGAAAAGTTTGCTGACCTCTGCTCTAAATGACTCAGGAAGTTGACTCCAACTCTGCAAGTTACACCATCTGTTGCATTATTTCAGGTGGTGTCCTCTTGGCTATCATGGGTCTTTGCTGCTCCCCATGGCCACGATGTATATAAATTGTGGAAACCATGAAACTCTTCATTTGACTTGAGCATTGATTCTCAGACTCTTAATAGAGCTTGAAGCTGATTATTATTGAACCATACGAAATTGCCAATATCTGACTATTTTGACCTACTAAATGGCAATTCCATATTTTTTTAACTATAATATTATGTAGGTTGCAAGTGAAACAGACTTGGGGTTTGAATTTTGCATCCTTTTCTTACCAAATATATGACTTTGAAAGATTAATTTAACTCTCCCAAATCTCTGTCTCCTTGCTATAGAATGGAGGATAGTAGCACCTCCCTTTCAGAACTGATATGAGAATTACAGCTGACCTTTGAACAACATGGAGGTTAGGGGCATTGACACCCATACAGTTGAAACTCCATGTATAACTTTACAGTCAGCCTTTTGAATTTGCGGTTACCTATGCGTGTATTCAACAAACGGGGTCATGCAGTACTGCTGTATTTATTATTGAATAAAAAAATTTGTGTATGTGGACCCAAATCAATGTTGTTCAAGTGTCAACTGTACTTATATTATCTGAAGCACTTAGTTTCTGCTGGAAATAAGTTCTTAATAACTGACAGCGATTTTTGTTATTGCTCTTATTATCATCAGCAATAAGATACAGATCAGGGGACTTCCCTGGTGATCCAGGGGTTAAGACTCCACACTTCCAATGCATGGGGCGTGTGTTCGATCCCTGGTTGGGGAACTAAGATCCCACATGCTGTGTGGAGTGGCCAAAAACAAACAAAAAAAAAAACAAAAAAAACTAAAACCAGATAGGGAACCCTCTTCATGAGATTTGATGAGGTGTGGCCTTGCTGGGGGCAATTTACCTGCCTTTGTGCACAGATTTCCCTTGGAGTCTCCTTACTGCGTGGCCTCACAGATAGCTCCCTCTACTACCCATCACTGAAGCTCAGCTTCTGCCCTGAAATACAGGCTATTGGAAAACAGTTTTAGAATTGACTGATTAGGTCATGATGTCTCACCCCAACCTGATGTCTTATTTCATATTTCACAAAAGAAGATTGGGCCTCTTTTCCTTAAATGCTCCTTTCAGTTCAACCAAAGACTGGAGCACACATCAACTGTCACTCAGTTTATTCACATCCATGAGCAGGAACTGTCAAATGTCACCTAGCCATACATTCCAGCTCCTTCAACCTAGGGGAGTTGTATTCTAGGTAAAATCTAAAATTATATGTCTAGGTGGTGAGCACATGTGGAGGGGAAGGGTGATTTCTAGGTAGACAGAGGAGGAGGGAATCCAGCACTTAGAGTTCATGTGCTAGCTAAGTACAATGGTGTGTAGCATGTTCACTTAAAAGCCGTAGGTTTTGAAATATTTGGAGAAAAAATTATGTCATTTAGCAAAATACATTCTAACATTTTCAGGTTATGGAAATAGATCTCTCTTGGACCTTCATAAGAAAAACAGCGTGAATTGAAATGTTGGGGGCTGGCAGCTACGATGAAGAAAAACAGTGTCAGAGAAATGTGGAAATAGGCAGGGGATAATGATGCTTTGGTTCATTTGTGTGAGCACTTTCTAAGGCCTTGTATCTAATTTTGTATTCATAATTTTGCAATGCTTGTCCTAAAAAGGGTTCTTGAAGTAGTGAAGGCTTCAGGCTCCCTGCAACTTAGTTCTTTCCCAGGAAATGGTGAGGCACAGAGGAGGAAGAAAGAGAGGAATTGTTCCTAGTGGCAGGAATGCAGAAGAAGTTTTTGAGAACAAGTGAGGCTAATGTGGATTCTAGGCTGATTGCTAAAATCAGTTACACAGAGATGTAGATTTCTTCTATACTCACACTTTCAGTGGCACTTTGAGAACTTCAAGAAGCAGGGAAATGTCTGCTTGTGAGTAAACTAGTGAGGGAAAGAGCCGAACAGGAGATGAGAGGCAGAGGGAGACCAAGACTTCAGTGGCAGATGGGCACAAAATGTGGCTGGGAAAAAGTTAAGTTTCTTTCTCCTTTGAATCTTCGGAGACCGTAGATTTTCCACTGTATATGAAATAGGTATTCTGCTTCCTTTATTTATGTCTTAAAAAAGACGACGACTCTAGCAGGGTGGGGTACTTTGCAGCTCTCTGCATTCCTGACACTCAGGATACATCTTTAAGAACAATATAGGAGTAATGATTAAGATCCACATTTGCATGAACAGAGGTGTAGTCCTGGAAGAAAGGGTATGGTTGGATCAACTGAGCCATGATAAACTGAGGACACTCTTGGTGTTAGTCTCTTTGATAGGGTAGGTAACAAGGCCTAGTAGATGGGAAATAACAGAATATAAGCTGGGAATGAAAGATGAGGGCAATTCAGGAAGGAATTAAAGAGCCCCCTGAAGTTTTCTGCAGAAGAAACCAATGTTTAAAAGAAAGCTTTACTTGACAACCCTCTCAAAGTCCATTCCCTGCAGAATTAATTATGCCTTCTGCTCTTTGATTACATTGGATACAAATGCTTATTATTGCAAATTGTTTATATGTAAGTCAGTCCTCTGTTCTAGAGCAGGAAAGAAGATTGTAGTTACTGAAAGAGTGCATTGCATGTGGTAAGCATTTAATACTGAAAAACATTGAAAGGATGGATGACTAGAGATTTGTTCACTGTAGGTCTTTGGAGCTCCTAAATCCTTCGTGTGCAGTGAAGCTTTTTCTCCTGTTTCTCATTACGTGTAAGTCAGTACCTAAAAAAGCCATTGTTCCACCTAGTAAAGTGAGAGCTCTGGATGTAAAATGCCTCTGAAATTGCCCACAAATTTTCTTCTATTTTTGATGAAGAGATGCTATAGAGATTCCTTTTAAAATACTCATATTTCAATAACATTTGCAGATTTCCACTTAAAAAGGCATTTTTTAAATTGTTGATGAAATCTTTGTAGAAAATCTTTGTCTGGGCTGACTTCCAAGCCTCCTTCCTGTCCTCTTGGCTCCCTGGAGCTCTGACCTCCCTGGCCAGACTTTTCCCTGGGGGGATTGCAGGTTTGCTGGCATTCCTCTGAGGACAGAGATGGATGAGGTGTGTGGGTTTGTTGATGTTCACTTGGTATTTTTAGATCATGGTTAGCAAAAGTAGAGACAGCGGCAGAGTGGTTTTGTTGAATATGAAATCTCACATCTCTCCTGTGAAAGTCCCTTTCTTTAGGAGAATCCGTTTTAAGAGTCTGCCCCTGCTGCCAGGATTGCTGTCTGAATCCTGGGCCTCCCTGTTGCCAGGAACCTCCCTACTCCCTAAAAGGTTTGGTGTGTAGTCTGTCATAAGAATAGGCCTGAAACACTGAAATGATAAATAATTTAGTTAAACATGTTTTTAAATGGTGTGGATTTTTGTCCATCTTAGGAAGTGTCTTCTAGAGAATTTCTTAGCTCTTGTTGTTCCTTGGTATGCTCAGAGTCTACTGTAGAAAGAACACTCATTTCCAACTTCCGAGTTCATCTCCATGCTTATCCAAATAACACATGGCAGAAAAATTGGTTTAAAGTTTCCTCACTTAAAAAAAAATGGACAGCTACATGCAAAAGAATCAAACTGGACTACTTTCTCACACCCACAAAGATAAAGTCAAAATGGATTAAAGACTTAAATGTAACATCTGGAACTATAACATTCCTAGAAGAAAACATAGGAAGTATGTCCTTTGACTTTATTCTTAACTATACGTTCTTGGATATGTCTCCTCAGGCAAGGGAAACAAAAGCACAAATAAACAAAAGGAACTATATCAAACTAAAAAGCTTTTGCACAGTAAAGGAGACTATCATCAAAACAAAAGGTCACCTACTGAATGGGAGAAGATATTTGCAAATGACATATCTGATGAGGGGTTCATATACAAAACATAGAAAGAGCTCATACACCTTAACATCAAAAAAACAAACAACCCGATTAAAAAATGGTCAGAGGACATGAAAATACATTTTTCCAAAGAAGACATACAGATGGCCAACTGGTACATGAAGAGATGCTCAACATCACTAATCACCAGGGAAACGCAAATCACAACCACAATGAGATATCACCTCATGTCTCTCAGAATGACTATTGTCAAAAAGACAGCAAATAACTACTGCTGGCAAGGGTGTGGAGAAAAGGGAACTCCTATGCACTGTTGGTAGGACTGTAAATTGGTAGAGCCACTATGGAAAACAGTATGAAATTTCCTCAAAAAAATTAAAAATAGAACTACTATTTCACCCAGCAATTCCAATCCTGGGTATTTATCTGAAGAAAATGAAAACAGTAATTCAAAAAGATGCATGCACCCCTATGTTCACAGCAGCATTATTTACAATTACTAAGATATGGGTAGCAAACCAAGTGCCCAACAATATATGAATGGATAAAGAAGTTGTGGTATGTATATACAATGGAATATTAATCAGCCACAAAAATGAATGAGATCTTGCCATTTTGACAACATAGATGGACTTAGAGGTTATTATGCTAAGTGAAATAAGTCAGACAGAGAAAGACAAATATCGTATGATTTCACTTGTATGTGGAATTTAAAGAGCAAAACACATGAAAGGACAGGTGAGGGAGATTAAGAAGTACAAAATTCCAGTTACAAAATAGATTGGTTCAAGATGGCGGAGTAGAAGGACACGCTGTTACTCCCTCTTTCGAGAACACCAGAATCATAACTAACTGCTGAACAATCATCGACAGGAATACACTGAAACTCACCAGAAAAGATACCCCACCTGCAAAGACAAAGAAGAAGCTGAAATGAGATGATAGGAGGGGCGCTATCACAATAAAATCAAATCCTATAACTGCTGGGTGGTTAACTCACAAACTGGTGAACACTTATACCGCAGAGGTCCACCCACTGGAGTGAAGGTTCTGAACCACATGTCAGGCTTCCCAACCTAGGGGTCTGGCAATGGGAGGAGGAATTCCTATAGAATCAGACTTTGAAGGCTAGCTGGATTTGATTGCAGGACTTCAGCAGGACTGGGGGAAACAGAGACTCCACTCTTGGAGGGGACACACAAAGTAGTATGTACATCGGGACCCAGGGGAAGGAGCAGTGACCCCAGGGGAGACTGAACCAGACCTACCTGCTAGCGTTAGAGGGTCTTCTGCAGAGGCGGGGGGCAGCTGTGGCTCACCAAGGCACAAAGACACTGGCAGCAGAAGTTCTGGGAAGTACACTTTGGTGTGAGCCCTCCCAGAATCTGCCATTAGCTCCACCAAAGAGCCCGGGTAGGCTGCAGTGTTGGGTCACCTCAGGCCAAACAACCAACAAGGAGGGAACCCAGCCACACCCATCAGCAGAAAAGCATACTAAAATTTTACTGAGCTCTGCCCACTAGAGCAACAGCCAGCTCTACCCACCACCACCAGTCCCTCCCATCAGGAAACTTCCACAAGCCCTTAGATAGACTCATCCAACAGAGGGCAGACAGCAGAAGCAAGAAGAACTACAAACTTGCAGCCTGTGGAACAAAAACCATATTCACAGAAAGATAGACAAGATGAAAAGGCAGAGGGTTATGTACCAGATGAAGGAACAAGATAAAACCCCAGAAAAACAATTAAATGAAGTGGAGATAGGCAACCTTCCAGAAAAAGAATTCAGAATAATGATAGTGAAGATGATCCAGGACCTCGGAAAAAGAATGGAGGCAAAGATCGAGAAGATGAAAGAAATGTTTAACAAAGACCTAGAAGAATTAAAGAACAAACAGACAGAGATGAACAATACAATAACTGAAATGAAAACTACACTAGAAGGAATCAATAGCAGAATAACTGAGGCAGAAGACTGGATAAGTGAGCTGGAAGACAGAATGGTGGAATTTACTGCTTTGGAACAGAATAAAGAAAAAAGAATGAAAAGAAATGAAGACAGCATAAGAGAACTCTGGGACAACATTAAATGCAACAACATTCTCATTATAGGGGTCCCAGAAGGAGAAGAGAGAGAGAAAGGACCCAAGAAAATATGTGAAGAAATTATAGTCAAAAACTTCCTTAACATGGGAAAGGAAATAGCCACCCAAGTCCAGGAAGTGCAGAGAGTCCCATTACAGGATAAACCCAAGGAGAAACATGCCGAGACACATAGTAATCAAATTGGCAAAAATTAAAGACAAAGAAAATTTATTGAAAGCAGCAAGGGAAAAATGACAAATAACATACAAAGGAACTCCCATAACATTAACAGCTGATTTCTCAACAGTGGCATGATATACTTAAAGTGATGAAAGGGAAGAAACTACAACCAAGATTACTCTACCCAGGAAGGATCTCATTCAGATTCAATGGAGAAATCAGAAGCTTTACAGACAAGCAAAAGCTAAGAGAGTTCAGCACCAACAAACCAGCTCTACAACAAATGCTAAAGGAACTTCTCTAAGAGGGAAACACAAGAGAAGAAAAGGACCTACAAAAACAAATGCAAAACAATTAAGAAAATGGTCATAGGAACATACATATTGATAATTACCTTAAACGTGAATGGATTAAGGGCTCCAACCAAAAGACACAGGCTTACTGAATGGATACAAAAAAAAGACCCATATAAATGCTGTCTACAAGAGACCCACTTCAGACCTAGGGACACATACAGACTGAAAATGAGGAGATGGAAAAAGATATTCCATGTAAATGGAAATCAAAAGAAAGCTGGAGTAGCAATACTCATATCAGATAAAATAGACTTTGAAATAAAGACTGTGACAAGAGACAAGGAAGAACAAACACTATGTAATGATCAAGGGATCAATCCAAGAAGAAGATATAAAAATTATAAACATATATACACCCAACATAGGAGCACCTCAATATATAAGGCAACTGCTAACAGCTCTGAAAGAGGAAATTGACAGTAACACAATAATAGTGGGGGAATTTAACACCTCACTTACACCAAAGGACAGAATATCCAAACAAAAAATTAATAAGGGAACACAAACTTTAAATGACACAATAGACCAGAGAGACTTAATTGATATCTATAGGACACTCCATCCAAAAACAGTAGATTACTTTTTCTTCTCAAGGGCACATGGAACATTCTCCAGGATAGATCACATCTTGGGGCACAAATCAAGCCTCAGCAAATTTAGGAAAATTGAAACAAGCATCTTCTCTGACCACAACGCTATGAGATTAGAAATGAATTACAGGGAAAAAAACTGTAAAAAACACAAACATATGGAGGCTAAACAACACGTTACTAAATAACCAAGAGATCACTGAAGAAATCAAAGAGGAAATCAAAAAATACCTGGAGACAAATGACAATGAAAACACGATGATTCAAAACCTATGGGATGCAGAAAAGAAGTTCTAAGAGGGAAGTTTATAGCTATACAAGCCTACCTCAAGAAACAAGAAAAATCTCAAATAAACCATCTAACCTTACACCTAAAGGAACTAGAGAAAGAAGAACAAACAAAACCCAGCGTTAGCAGAAGGAAAGAAATTATAAAGATCAGAGTAGAAATAAATGAAATAGAAACAAAGAAAACAACAGCAAAGGTGAATAAAACTAAAAGCTGGTTCTTTGAGAAGATAAACAAAATTGATAAACCATTAGCCAGACTCATCAAGAAAAAGAGGGAGAGGACTCAACTCAATAAAATTTGAAATGAAAAAGGAGAAGTTACAACAGACACTGCAGAAATACAAAGCATTCTAAGAGACTACTGCAAGCAACTCTATGCCAATAAAATGCACAACCTAGAAGAAATGGGGAAATTCATAAAAGGTATAACCTTCCAAGACTGAACCAGGAAGAAATAAAAAATATGAACAGACCAATCACAAGGAATGAAATTGAAACTGTGATTAAAAATCTTCCAACAAACAAAAGTCCAGGACCAGATGGCTTCACAGGTGAATTCTAACAAGCATTTAGAGAAGAGCTAACACCCATCCTTCTCAAACTCTTCCAAAAAATTGCCAAGGAAGGAAAGCTCCCAAACTCATTCTATGAGGCCACCATCACCCTGATAACAAAACCAGAGAAACATACTACAGAAAAAGAAATTACAGACCAGTATCACTGATGAATATAGATGCAAAAATCCTTAACAAAATACTAGCAAACAGAATCCAACAACACATTAAAAGGATCATAGACCATGATCAAGTGGGATTTATCCCAGAGATACAAGGATTCTTCAATATATGCAAATCAATGTGATATACCATATTAACAAATTGAAAAATAAAAACCATATGATCATCTCAATAGATGCAAAAAAAACTTTTGACAAAATTCAACACCCATTTATGATAAAAACCCACCAGAAAGTGGGCATAGAGGGAACCTACTTCAACATAATAAAGACCATATATGACAAACCCACAGCAAACCTCATTCTCAATGGTGAAAAACTGAAAGCATTTCCTCTAAGACCAGAAACAAGACAAGGATGTCCACTCTCACCACTATTATTCAACATACTTTTGGAAGTCCTAGCCATGGCAATCAGAGAAGAAAAAGAAATAAAAGGAATACAAATTGGAAAAGAAGAAGTAAAACTGTCACTGTTGGCAGATCACATGATACTCTACATAGAGAATCCTAAAGATGCCACCAGAAAACTACTAGAACTAATCAATGAATTTGGTAAATTTGCAGGATACAAAATTAATTCACAGAAATCTGTTGCATTCCTATACACTGATGATGAAAAATCTGAAAGAGAAATTAAGAAACACTCCCATTTACCACTGCAACAAAAAGAATAAAATACCTAGGAATAAACCTACCTAAGGAGACAAAAGACCTGTATGCAGAAAACTATAAGACACTGATGAAAGAAATTAAAGATGATAGCAACAGATGGAGACATATAACATGTTCTTGGAATGGAAGAATCACCATTGTGAAAATGACTCTATGACCCAAAGCAACCTACAGATTCAATGCAATCCCTATCAAATTACTAATGGCATATTTTACAGAACTAGAACAAAAAATCTTAAAATTTGTATGGAGACACAAAAGACCCCAAATAGCCAAAGCGGTCTTGAGGTAAAAATCGGAGCTAGAGGAATCAGACTCCCTGACTTCAGACTATATTACAAAGCTACAGTAATCAAGAAAATATGGTACTGGCACAAAAACAGAAATATAGATCAATGGAACAGGATAAAAAGCCCAGAGATAATCCCATGCACCTTTGGTCAACTAATCTATAACAAAGGAGGCAAGGATATATAATGGAGAAAAGACTGTCTCTTCAATAAGTGGTGCTGGGAAAATTGGACAGGTACATGTAAAAGAATGAAATTAGGACACTCCCTAAGACCATACACAAAAATAAACTCAAAATGGATTGGAGACCTAAATGTAAGACCGAGCACTATCAAACTCTTAGAGGAAAACATAGGAAGAACTCTGTTTGACATAAATCACAGCAAGATATTTTTTGATCCACCTCCTAGAGTAATGGAAATAAAAACAAAAATAAACAAATGGGACCTAATGAAACTTAAAAGCTTTTGCACAGCAAAGAAACCATAAACAAGACGAAAAGACAACCCTCAGAATGGGAGAAAATATTTGCAAATGAATCAATGGACAAAGGATTCATCTCCAAAATATATAAACACCTCATGCAGCTCAATAGTAAAAAAACAAACAACCTAATCCAAAAAATGGGCAGAAGACCTAAATAGACATTTCTCCAATGAAGTCAAACAGATGGCCAAGAAGCACATGAAAAGCTGCTCAACATCACTGATTATTAGAGAAACGCAAATCAAAACTACAACGAGGTATCACCTCATACCAGTTATCATGGGCATCACCAGAAAATCTACAAAGTACAAATGCTGGAGAGGTTGTGGAGAAAAGGGAACCCTCTTGCACTGTTGGTGGGAATGTAAAATGATACAGCCACTATGGAGAACAGTATGGAGGTTCCTTAAAGAACTAAAAATAGAATTACCATATGACCCAGCAATCCCACTGCTGGGCATATACCCAGAGAAAACCATAATTCAAAAAGACACATGCACCCCAATGTTCATTGCAGCACTATTTACAATAGCCAGGTCATGGAAACAACCTAAATGTCCATAGACAGATGAATGGATAAAGAAGATGTGGCACATATATACAATGGAATATTACTCAGCCATAAAAGGGAACAAAATTGGGTCATTTGTTGAGACGTGGATGGATCTAGAGACTGTCATACAGAGTGAAGTAAGTCAGAAAGAGAAAAACAGATATCGTATATTAACATATATATGTGGAACCTAGAAAATGGTACAGATGAACCGGTTTGCAGGGCAGAAGTTGAGACACAGATGTAGAGAACAAACGTAGGGACACCAAGGGTGGAAAGCAGCGGGGGTGATGGTGGTGGTGGTGGAATGAATTGGGAGATTGGGATTGACATGTATACACTGATGTGTATAAAATGGATGACTAATAAGAAAAAAAAAATAAATAAATAAACATTAAAAAGAAAACCAAAATAAATTAGTCACAGGCATAAAATGTACAGCGTGGAAAATATATTCAATAATAATCTAATATTTTTGTATGGTGACAGATGGTAACTAGAAGTATAATGGTAACCATTTTGTAGTGTATAGAAGTACTAAATCAGTGTATTGTGCACCAGGAATTAATATAGTGTTATAGGTCAATTATACTTCAAAGACAAACAAACAAACAAACTCATAGAAAAAGTGATTAGATTTGTGGTTACCAGAGGAATGGGCCAGGGGGCAGGAGAACTAGTGGAAGGTGGTCAAAGGGTGCAAACTTTCAGTTATAAAAAAAATAACTACTAAGGATGTAATATATAACATGATTAATATAATTAACATTGCTTTATGTTGTATATGATATTTGTTAAGAGAGTAAATCCTAAAAGTTTCACCACATAGAAAAGAACTTTTCCTTTTATAAATTTTTGTATCTATATGATATGATGGATACTCACTTAACTTATTGTGGTCATCATTTCATGATGTACATAAGTCAATCATTATGCTTTATCCCTTAAACTTATACAGTGCTGTATGTCAATTATATCTCAATAAAACTGCAAGAAAAAAATAAATTAAATTAAGATATATGTTCTTCTCTATTTTTTCTTAACTACTAATCGATTTCAGAAAATTATTTGCTAATTGTTTGCAGAAACTTTTTTCTTTTTAAGGTTACTCATTAGCAGAGATGGGGACTGAATTTGCTTGGAAGTCTAGAAAAGGTATAACAGGTGGAAATAAAAACAACTGGGAGAAAAGATATTGGTGGAAATCCTCAAAGATTTGAGATGAATACTCTTTGTTTAGGGGCATTTGGGTTGTTTCTAACTTTTGGTATTGTGATTAGGGTACACATATATCTGTTTTAGTTCCTGCTTTCAACCCTTTTGGGTGTACATCCAGAAGTGGAATTTCTGGATCATATGGCAATTGTATTTTTAAATTTTTGAGGAACTTCCATATTGTTTTCCATAGTGGCTGCACCATTTTACATTCTCACCTTGTGCCAACAGTGCACAAGCCTTCCAAATTCTTCACATAATTGTCAACACTTAAAATTAAAAAATAATTAATATCCAGGGCTTCCCAGGTGGCGCAGTGGTTGAGAGTCCGCCTGCCGATGCAGGGGACACAGGTTTGTGCCCCGGTCCGGGAAGATCCCACATGCCGTGGAGCAGCTGGGCCCGTGAGCCATGGCCGCTGAGCCTGCGCGTCTGGAGCCTGTGCTCCGCAACGGGAGAGGCCACAACAGTCAGAGGCCCGCATACCGCAAAAAAAAAAAAAAAAAAAAAATTAATATCCACACTAATGAATGTGAAGTAGCATCTCATTGTGGTTTTGCTTTGCATCTCCCTAATAACTAGTGATGTTAAGCCTCTTTTCATGTGCTTCTTGGTCATTTGTATATCTTCTTTGGAGAAAAGTTTACTCAAGGCCTTTGCCCATTTTTTAATCAGACGTTTTTTTTGTTGTTGTTGCTATTGAGTTTTAGGAGTTCTTTATATATTTTGGATATTATTAACCTATTATCAGATATGATTTGCAAGTATTTTTTTCCATTCCCTGGGTTGCCTTTTCACTTTGTTGATTGTATCCTGCCCAACTGATTTTTTTTTTTACATCTTTATTGGAGTATAATGCTTAACAATGGTGTGTTAGTTTCTGCTTTATAACAAAGTGAATCAGTTATACATATACATATGTTCCCATATCCCCTCCCTCTTGTGTCTCCCTCCCACCATCCCTATCCCACCCCTCCAGGCGGTCACAAAGCACCGAGCTGATCTCCCTGTGCTATGCGGCTGCTTCCCACTAGCTATCTTCCTTACGTTTGGTAGTGTATATATGTCCATGCCACTCTTTCACTTTGTCACAGCTTACCCTTCCCCCTCCCCATATCCTCAAGTCCATTCTCTAGTAGGTCTGTGTCTTTATTCCTGTCTTACCCCTAAGTTCTTCATGACATTTTTTTCTTCTTATATTCCATATATACGTGTTAGCATACGGTATTTGTCTTTCTCTTTCTGACTTACTTCACTCTGTATGACAGACTCTAGGTCTATCCACCTCATTACAAATAGCTCAGTTTCGTTTCTTTTTATGGCTGAGTAATATTCCATTGTATATATGTGCCACATCTTCTTTATCCATTCATCCGATGATGGACACTTAGGTTGTTTCCATCTCCGGGTTATTGTAAATAGCTGCCCAACTGATTTTTGACAAAGGTGAAAAATTCAATGAGGGAAGGATAGCCTTTTCAACAAATGATGCTGGGGTAATTCTACATTCAGAGGCAAAAATGAACCTCAACCTAAGATCTTATACAAAACTTAACTCAAAATGGATCACAGACTTAAATGTGCAACACAAAACTATAAAACTTTTAGAGAAAAAGAAAAACAAGAGGAATTATTTAGGAATTATTTAGGGCTAGGCAAAGAGTTCTTAGGCTTGACACAAAAAGCATGATCCATCAAAGGTCAAATTGATAAATTTGACCTTATCAAAATTTAAAACTTTTTCTCTGTAAAGACCCCGTTAAAAAAATTAAAGGCAAGCTATAGGCTGAGAGAAAATATTTGCAAACCACATATTTGATAAAGGACCAGTATCTAGAATATATAAAGAACTCTCAAAACTCAACAGTTAAAAACAAACAACCCAATTAGGAAATGGGCCGAAGACATGAAGAGACCATTTTGAAGGGGATAATGGCAAATAATCATATGGAAAGATGTTTGACACCTATAGCCATCAATTAATTGCAAATTGAAACCACAATGTGTTATTAACATCCACCTATCAGAATGGCTAAAATAAAGAATAGTGACAATGCTGGCAGGTATGCTGGCAAGTATGCAGCATGACTACAGACACTGCTTGTGGGAGTGTAGGGTATTATAGCCCCTTTGGAAAACAGTTTGGTAGTTTCTTAAAAAGCTAAACATGTACCTACCATTCAACCCAGTGATTACACTCCTGGGCATTTATCAAAGAGAACTAAAAACTTTGGTCAAACTTTGTTCACACAAAAATCTGTACACTGATGTTTATAGCAGCTTTATTTTCAATAGCCCCAAACTGGAAAAACCAGGTGTCCTTCATTGGGTTAATGGATAAAGAAAGGGTGGAACAGTCATTCTATGGGCTACTACTCAGCAGTGAAAAGAAACAAACTGGTATACACAACAACCTGGATGATTCTCCAGATCATTATCCTGAGTGAAAAAAAGCCAACCCAAAAGATTACATACTGTATGATTCCATTCATATAATCACATTCTTGCAATGACAAAATTATAGAAATGTAGAAAAGGTTAGTGGTTTCCAGGCAGTGAGTGAGGGCAGGAGGGCAAAGGTTGTGGACATAAAAGGGCAAAATGAGGGGTCCTCTTGGTGATGAGAATTTTCTGTATCTTTACTGCAGCAATCTCAATAAGCTGGTTGTGACATTATCCTATAGTTTTGTAAGATGTTACCATTGACAGAAACTAAAGCATACACAGGATCTCTCTGTATTATTTCTTACAACTGCATGTCAATTTATAATTATCTAAAATAAAAATTTTAATTAAAAAAAGGTAAAGCAGTTAGTGAAAATGGAGATGGCTTACTTTTCATGTCTTAGGTGCCAGCAACAAGAGAGAAACTGTATGTATGTCTAACGGCTTTGGAATTGAAATGGGATCTTAACATTAATTTCAAACAAAATGTTTCACGTGATAAAAACTACCTGAAGCATAGAGATTTAAAAGTCATTGAGAACATTCATATCACTCAAGTTTAGACTCACCATGAAGAAGGTAGACACAAACATCCTCTAGGAGTAAAATATAGATGGGAAACGGTTCAAAAGTGGGAGAGCTATCTCCTACTCTGCAGGACTTGGACATCACCAGAAGAGGGCGCAATTATTCAAGCTATTACGTGAGCAAAAGGGAACAGACAGAGAACCTTGAAACAAAACAATAGAGATAAATGGAAATGATGCTATTTTATAAACCACCTTTCTAAACAAATGCTTACACTGAGGGATATATTTGGTTTTTTTTTCATGTTTTCTTTCTTTCTTTCTTTCTTTATTTTTATTAGTTTCTGCTTTATAACAAAGTGAATCAGTCATACATATACATCCATTCCCACATCCCTTCCCTCATGCATCTCCCTCCCTCCCACCCTCCCCATCCCACCCCTCCAGGCGGTCACGAAGCACCGAGCTGATCTCCCCGTGCTCTGCGGCTGCTTCTGAGGGATATATTTGTGATTAATTTTTTTAACTACTGTAAATCACTTGATGAAAATTGGTAATTACTGGGCAAAACAGGGAAAGGGAAGCAGATCATAAAAGAGGTACGAGAGAAGATCTGATTAGGAGGTAGTCTCTGAAGGATCAGACAGAAACCCACTCCCTTACTTCCTGTGGAGATGTCCCTCCTACAGCAACTCACACATACACAGGTACTTGAAAGCATCGGTACAGCTAGGTATCAGATATTCAACTGGTGTGAGGCTAACTTCCCATGCTTTATATGCATATTTACAGAGAAAATGATCTCAAAGAGAAATTATCCAAAACTTCTGCCATTTAAGTTAAATGGGGGTTATAACATGAGGTCAGAGGCAAGAGGGGGTGGTTAGGAGATTGGTAAAGGTAATTCTTTTTAGAAAGTATGGCCCTGCTGTGAGTCCCCATCCTCTTTCTCTTTAGTAGCAGGATAATGGGGTTTCTTTCATCTAAACCCTAGTCTAGAAATGGACTTCTGGATGCCAATCAGAAAACTAGGAAATGGGTCCACAGAGCACAGATACCCAACCTATGCCTGGAAAGCTGAAAGGGGCTCTGGACAGAGCTTGACTCCCTCCCAGCAGAAAATCCAAAGAGAGAAAGAGGTGGGTTACTGGATGCCCAAGGGCTGAGGAAGGAGGGACAAGGGATCTAGAGAAGTATTTGCCTTGGTCCAGGGAAGTGTAGGAAGTTTTTGAAGACTGCCCTCCTGAGAAAGACAGCCTTAACTTCCTACCTCTTAGAGTGTGAAGTCTCTCAGCCAAGTGAGAGCCTCTCCATCTACTTACATCTCCCCTCCTTCCTCTGCTCGGTCTTTGGTGCTGAGCAACAGAGTACCCAGAACCAGGGCTAAGCTGGGGAATGGGAGGGCATTTGAAAGTAAGTTCAGTGGGTAACAAATGACAAAACCCTAATGAAAAATCTCATGACTTCATCCAGATCAATAGGAATTAATTACATGGGACTGAATGAACTAATGAATATGATTTATAACTTTATGAATTTTGAGGAAATATACTAGCTTTAATCTTTGTCTTCCAGAAAAACCTTTCCTCTTATGCTACGACCTAAAAGGAGTTGATAATGTATACCTTTGTAAACAAAGATGAAACATTTATCTTTTTCTCTCTACCTGATCCTTCCAGAATATGGCTTCTCCAGCTCGCTCTCCTGTGGACTTGATGGCTTATTACAAATGGATTACAACTGGATTACAACTAGTTATACTAATCATTGTTTTAATCGGTTCTTTGTTTCCAAATTGTTTATGATTTGTGTCTCCCTACTACACTATGATTTTGTCAATGTTACTAGCTGCATTACTTATATCCTGTTTATTTTATAAGATTGTTGTATCTTACAGTACCTAATGTGTAACCAGGCCACCAACAAAATGGATGATGGTTAAACATCTTGAGGAAATAGATCACATTTATGACTCATAAAATAACTGTAATAGTATGATTCTAGGTATGGGGAGAAATAACAAGGGAAAATAGCTCCTGGATCATAATAGAAAATGTTTAATTATCAACAGGACCTAATTCAGAAATTAGCACCTGGGGTGGCATAGCAACAAGAATTTTTGCTTAATCTGGGACGAGCCTCCCAGCGCCATGGGACAAAAATTGATCATGGACTGTCTCCCAAATACTGGTCGAACTCCAGACCAAGAGGAGGAACTGAAAAATGGAATATTGCCTGACATATCAGTAAGCAAAGGATGTCACAGTCATCAGCAATTGCAGCCACCATGGACATTAAACTGGTGAACCCTGAGCTAATTCAGGAAGGAAAAGAATACCTGCCATCTAGCAGCCATCAGACTGCAGCCACTCCCCACGGTGAGCCCTGAGGAGACTCAGGGTAGGAAAACGCAGGATACTGGCCCCAGATAGCTGAGGTGCATATCAAAGGAATGATTTCAGTGAGCCCAGACTCTCATCTCTTCCCATACATAGAAAAGCGCTAAATTCCTTAACTTGACGTGTCTGGTTTTCTTTAACTGACAATAATATTTTTGACATTCAGATTGCCTGCCCTTCGTTGGAAAACTGCTGTATATCCTGGCTCCCCCCTTGCCTCCTTGGTTACTTGAGATGTTGCCTCCTGAGCTTGAAGTCCTAAAAATTTCTTCCAGAAAACAATAGAACTCTCAAAAAAAAAAATAAATACAAGTAAGTTCAGAATTTTGACTGTAGCATGGATTTAGGCATTTTATATTCTCAATTAAGACTGTTTTCTGAGTAAAACTGATCTGAAATCTTATCTAAGAGTAACAAGAAAAGTCATGGATTCACTCATTTCTCCATCCAGAGTGAGAGGAAGATGCCCCCTGTGAATACAGTTTAAGGGACAGCGGAGACCACAGTGAAGATGTGTTCTGTACTGTGGGGTTAGAGTTACATAATGTGAGATGTAAACTAATTCATAAATGTTGATCTGATGCTTGCTTTTGAAACATCTTTTTTTCCTGGCTGTTTGAGAGAGTGCTTCTGGAAATCTAGCATTTTATCTTCTGACCACCTGTCATTGGGTCAATAACATGGAGGGAAATTTTCAAAACACCCACAAAACCGAACCACTCTCAGCAGCAACAGATATGAGAAGTGCAATGGCCTATTGATTAAATGTCCAAAAAACACGTCAACCTGTACACGTCCCAGACAGAAGTCCTGATTTCCTTACGTGCCCATCCCACCTGTTGTTCCCCCATTTTCTTCATCTCAGAGAATAACACCACCATTGATTTGGTTTCTCTGAATAAATCCCTAGAAATCCTCTTGATTCCCCCTTTTCCCACATCCTCCAGCCAACCAATCTAAGAGTAGTCAATCATCTCTGCCTTCAAAATGCATCCACATCTGATGGCTCTACAGCCCACTCCACTCTGCATCCTGGTCCGTTCCCCAGTCTTTCTCACAGACTCTTGCAATAGCCTCCTAGCTGATCTGTATTCTTCTTCTCTGGTCCCCTTACAATCCATTCCTCCCACAGCTAGACTGATCTTCAAAGAGAAATCAGATCGCATTAATTGCTAATCCCAAACCTGTGATATCAGTGTAACATCTAAATCTTTATTGTGGTCTCCAAGACCTTCCACTACCTGACCACTGCCAGAATCATTTGACATTATGTTTTACTTCTATCTTTCATGACTTTCTTGCAATCACACCAAGATCATTCACATTTCAGGGACTTTATTTTTGTTTTCCCCTCTATCTTTACATCATGTGCTTCTTAAATCATTCAAAACATAATTCAATTTTACATTCAAATATCATCTCCTCAAAGATGCTTTTTATTACCAGCTCATCTAAAAAAAATTGTAGTCACTAGCTATCCTTTATATTGCTTTATTCTTCTTCTTAACAGTTATTATGTGACATTTTATTACTTGTGTTGGTATATTGTCTGTCTACCCCATGAGAACAGGGACAATAACTGTTTTCTTCCTTGAGCACCTGGAACAATCCTGACACTTAGCAAGCATTCAACCAATATTTTAAAAACTATTTAGTGATTAGTTCATTAATCAATTAATTTTAAGGAAGT
This sequence comes from Mesoplodon mirus, assembly GCF_964341445.2. Taxonomy (NCBI): domain Eukaryota; kingdom Metazoa; phylum Chordata; class Mammalia; order Artiodactyla; family Ziphiidae; genus Mesoplodon; species Mesoplodon mirus. The sequence continues at coordinate 47,652,831 of NC_138977.1, forward strand.
AAATATGCAGTATAACAAAAAGAGCACTGGAGTTGGAGTTGTGGATTCCTGATATAGTTTTTCCACTAATTAGTTGTGTGGATTTTGACAAATAACTTTAACTTCCGATCCTTCTCTTTCTTCACTTAAAGATAATCTTAAAGAAACCCAATGCCCTGAAATTCCATGATGTGTAAAACACAGAGACATCTCTGATATAGGTAGTACTTCGATTTCTTTGCATTGAATATGTAGACATTATAAATTAATTAATTCACATGCTTCTTCTGCATATATTTAGATATCTGTCAGACTTCTCTCCCTCTCGCTTTCTTTTTTTATTAAAGATTTGTGGGTCACCTTCTATGTACTATGCCAGGCACTTGTAAGACAAAGATAACTCAGACATTTTCTCTGCTTGCAAGAAGCTCATGATCTGAAAAGGAAGGCTGAAATATAAACAAATGAATTAGAGTATAATTTGAAAGTGCATAAGCAGAAATTTGTTCAAGATAAAAGGGGATGCACTCTATCTGGGAGCTCACAGTAAAATGAGACAGGGAGATTATGTGATGTGTCTTATTTTGAACGCTGCACTGCTGGAGGGAAGGCAACAGTGGTGTATGTGGAGGATGAGGTCAAGGAAGATAAACGCTGAGCAGTGAGTCCACTTGGCCTATTGGTTAGGAAGTCCTTGACAGTGCTTATCATTGTATTTTGGTGGATGGTGGGTATGAAACCAGGATGCTGTGAATTGTGATTGGAAGGAGTGGAAGAGGAGATCTGTTGTGTGAACTTCTCTTTGGGAAAGTTTGAGGAGAGGAGAGGAGAGAACTACGTCAGGGAAATGGTCGAAGAGAGACTTTAAGGATGAGAGAAACCTAGGCATCGTTGAGGAATGAGCAAGTAGAGCTCAAAGAGCTGGGATGGCAGTGACCAGGATGCTGTGTGAAAGCTTCTGAGTTTTCATAAGGAGGGAGGGGATCCAGGGGATCCACGGGAAGGAGATCCAGAGCACAGCTCAGCTGAAGGAGGGAGCTCATCTTCTTCTGGGACAAAGGGGAAGAGGGAAAGAGGACATACTCAGGGGCATTCACAGAGCACAGTTAGGAGGTGAGGAAATTCTCACCTTAGTGAAGTAAATGTTAAGGTCATGTGCTGAGCTGAAGTGACAGAGGTTGGGTAGGAGATTCGAGGCTTTGAAGCACTGGGATATATTCTTATATTCCTTACATATGAAGGGTATAGCTGGAGCCCATTGCCTGACTAATGCCTGGCAGATGAGGAGATTGTATTTCTGTTGACAATTATACTCTCAACCTAATGGGTTCCTTATTTTTGATGATTTCTATCTTCATCATGGGCTATTAGGAAGTACTAAATTGTGCTTGGACCTACTCTTGTTTCCAAGGCTAATTATTGTTAATACTATTTTGCTGGTTTAACCTCTTAATAAGAAACACAATAAACAATGATGCTGAGACAGAAGGTTCAACACAAAGTTTCCTAATTGAGAAGCTGTGGATGCACGTTAGTCAGTTGTCAGGCAAGCAGGTGTGCTCATCTCTACTTTGTAGTTTCATCTGCAAGAAACAGATAGGCATGTGTATTTATTCATTCATTCATTTGTTCAGTAAACATTTGTTTATCAACTTCTCTATGCCAGGTAACCCGGCAGTGAGTGAGGATTCAGCAATAGAAAATTCAGTCCTCATTTTTCTATGAATGTGGACCCAGGGATGTATCCAATACATCTACTGAATTTCTAATATTAAAATCAAATATTACAGCTATATTATGGAACATGTGGAATATTTTTGTTTTATTTTATTTAGGTTTTTGTAGTATCTTTGGTGCAGCTGCTCAATTGCAATCACGGAGACTGTATTTTCTGCTACTAAACTGCCTTTAGCACCCTAGAAGTGAACAAGTAATGTAAAAAGAAGAGCCTCTCCTATGCTGCTTTATTCCCTACCCTCTGCACTCAGCATTCAAATTTCCATTCTGTGCATGCACCTGCCCTTTCTCTTAGTCGTGCCCCAGGGGACCTCCCTGAGCACTCTGCCCACAGGAAGGAAACCTTGGCTGCTTCCCAAGCTGCTGCCTTTGGCCTCTGGGGGGCACTGTTGCCCTTTCTTACCCATTGATGTCTGTAAGTAAATAAATTTCGCGGAAATTAAAGGTAATTTATATGCAATAATAAAATAAACCTTGTAAGAAATTTCAACCTTATTACATTCCTAGGGATCTGAGGTCATATATTTTCCCATTTCTTGTTTATTTTTAATTATTAGAATAGTCATTTTGCATCATACTTGAGGTTGGAGAGTAGTTGTGTTGACCATAATCTCCAAAGGAAATTTCCAGTTTCCTTCCATCCCAATTGCCTTCCTTCTTTCCTAATCTTCCTTCTTCATTTCTCCCCTCCCTCACTCCTTTCCTCTCTCCCTCTTTCCTTTCCTCCCTCTTTCCCTTCTTTCCTTCTTTTATTCATTCATTCCACAAATCTTTACTGAGCACTTATTCTGTGTTAGGGTCTGAAGCTATAAGCTAGAATAAGAAGCAGCCTTTGTCCTCAGGGACCTTACAGTCTAGACAGAGACAGGGAATACCAGCCACGACTGTACTTCAGTGTGTTTAAGTCTGTGATAGCAGTAGACACAGGACACTATGGGAGAACAGAGTGTAGAAGAGAGGCTTCTAAGTCAGCATGGAGCTCAGGTAGGGCTTCCTTTGAGTTGATTCATAGAGGCTGCACAGGAGTTAGGCCATGTGAAGCTGGGCAGAGAGAAGGGAAAGACTGTGACTCCAAACTTAGAGCTTTTAGTTTCGATCCTTGGTATAGAGGAAATTAATCACATAATTATGATTAGCTTATTGTAGCATCTACTGAAGGGGACCAAGAAAGAATATATTTCTTTTTTGTATTTCTCTTTGAATGTGGACTTCCCATCCCATCTATTAATTCATGTCTGAGTTGAGAATTATTGGAGTACTGTGTACCACATTTACATCAGTCAAATTGGGATGGGAAGATGTGAGATTTAATTCTTTCTACCCTGTTCACTGTTTCTGGTATTGTACGATCTGCTTGTAAGGGTGAACACAAGTCCTATACAGAAGTATAATACATAATCCTTCCAACCAATAAACAAGGATATAAATCCCTTCATTTCATTTAGCTTTCCAATGTGGGTGAACTTTTTTTCTTACATCTACGAAGTAACTTCTCAACTCCACTCATACATTGGAATTTTTTGAGGATGTATAGAAAAGCATAGGTACCCCTACTTTTCCCTAGGAAGTTCTGATTTCATAATCTACAATGGTATCTAGACATCTCTGCATTAAAAAAAAAATCCCCTAATGATTTTGATCTTGAGCCAGTGATGGGAACCAAAGTCTTTGACTATACTCAAGGAGTATCTCATGATGGAAAAGTTTTAACATTGGAGTCATACAAATTTGACTCTAAATTCAGGTTCTGTCACATACTAACTGTGTGACCTTGGCCAAGTTACCAAGCCTCTCTGATCCTCAGACTCCTCATCTGTGAAGTGGCACCAATAACATCTACCTTATAGGATGGCTGAGCTCAATAGAGGCTGGAACACTTTCCTATAGGAAACATAGGGGATTCATTATATACTAGGCTTGTAATAAAAGTGGAATCTCAGGAACCATCTTTTCTCAACTGAGCTAGTGAAACAACCAAAACACTAATAACCCATCACATTTCTCAGCTCCTCCTGAAGAAGACACTGAAAGCGAGAGGGATAGGGTCAGAGGGGACTCTGACACTCAGTGCTGTGTTGTTGGTCCATGCATTTTTTTGAGAGAAGATTTGTTGAACATCTGTATTTATGTAAGTAGTATTTTTCTTTTTCTCTTGAATATCCACAAATCTCTATCCCTACTGTACTGTCATGACTTAGTCTCTCATTGGCTCTCACTGTTCTGACAGATGCCTAACTGATCCTCCTGGCTTCAATCTCATTTGTCTCCAATACATTCAGTCACACTGCTTCGCTGCTTAAATCCCTTCTCCTGCAGGATCACATCCATGCTCCCCAGCAGGGAAAACAAAGCCCGTAAGAGTCTCCTACTTCCTCACTTTTAGCTTGTTCCATTTCCCTGTTAATCAAGGATTATAATGAATATAATGGTTCTGAACAAAATCTCCTGTCTCGGTAACTTTTTTTTTAACATCTTTATTGGAGTATAATTGCTTCACAATTGTGTGTTAGTTTCTGCTTTATAACAAAGTGAATCAGCTAGACATACACATATATCTCCATATCTCCTCTCTCTTACGTCTCCCTCCCACCGTCCCTATCGCACCCCTCTAACTTTTACGAAGGACCTCAGCCTGGAGAACACGTCTCCTCTTTTCTGTCTAATGAAGGACAATGTTTTTAACCTCTATTTATTGAGTGTTTACTTTGTATGGGCCACTTTGGAGACATTTCATTTATTTCTCAGCCCCTTATATGTTATGCACCGTTACTTCCATTTCACCATAAGGAAAACTAAGGTCCAGGGAGTTTAAGGTTTTATGTAACTATCTTCCCCCATCCTCCTGGAGCCCTGTGTCCATTGTCTAATAACTGCCTTTTTAGTATGGAAAGTGAAGGGAGGAAGGGAAGGAAGGAAAGTAGGAAGGGAGAGAGGGAAGGAGGAAGGGAATAAAAGTAGATGTGGGGACTTCCCTGGCGGTCCAGTGGTTAAGACTCCATGCTTCTACTGCAGGGGGCATGGGTTTGATCCCTGGTCGGGGAACTAAGATCCCACATACTGCGCTGTGTGGCCAAAAAATGAAAGAAAAAAACCCCCACTAGATTTCAATATACTGTAAAAACAGGAACTTGGACTTCATCATCTTTGAATTTTCCTTATGTAGTGCAGTGCCGGGTTTGTAGTAGTTACTACAAATGAATGTAGGTCAAATGAATAAATGAATGTATGACTTTGTTTCTGCATGCTGTTTTTAAAAAATGAATAATATCCATTCCTTCAGATCAAGGGCTATGATCGATATCTAAGTAATTACAGATTTAGTTCAACCATTCTCTCCAACAACTGTGAAAAAGGAGTATACTGAATTTTCATTTAGTCTATACAACTGCTCTAACAATCCTACTTTTGTTGTCCAAACAGTGTACCCCATCCAGTGTCCCCCCCATTTTCATCATCCGCCCCCCACTTCTACCCTATACCCTCAATGAGGACAGACTAAGTTGAAACAAACAAACAAAACAAAACCAAAAAGCAACTTTGGTGAAAAATCCATTAGCAGAAATTCATTTCCAACAAGATAAGTATTTTTGCTTTTATAAAAGGGACTGCCATTTAGAAAAAACACACCCTGTTCCCAAAGCCTGTCCCCTATTAAATGTGGCCTTGTGCTAAGAGTTAATTATGTTACTTTCCAAACAAACCTGGAGACCTCTGCTTCTTTGAAGATGGCTTTGTGTTTAGAAGTCCATGGAATGTTACATGATATTGAACCATATATCATCATTCATAAAAGTTCATGATTTGTTAAACAAACATTCCTCTATTAATAAAACAAAAGAAGCATTTCAACATAAGGGTGCAGGTATATCAGAAGGGCTGCTGTTCACACATCCCTGTTTTGCAGTGATAAAACAGTCATTAAAACATGCAAGCTCTTTAAAACTACAGCTGCCAGGCCCAATGAGCTTTATCTGAAGAGAGATTAAATGTGAGGGTATTCATCTCACATTCCAGGACAATCTCTGGGAACACAGCTATAAAAATAAAAGGGAGAGAGGTCAGAGTCAACGGGGCATGGCTTTGAGGGTAGCAGTTCTTGAATCTTGCCCAGGACATCATAGGGTGAAGGCAGAATGCCCTCTGAAAGAAGAGTAAAAGTCAAAGAGGTATCACATTAAAAACATAGTGCTTTCATTTCATTAAAATATTAGATCAGATACAATTTTAAATGTACTTCTTGTTGGTTAGCATTTCTCACCAACAAGCCTTTGTCTAATATTTCCAGAACCGCTTTCCAATCAAGAACAGTGACAGAAAAGTAGAAACTGGAACTCGATTTTTAGGAGGAAAAATGTTATTTGCAGTTACCTAAACACGTCAAAACTTCACGGTTCAAGAATGAAAACTAGCTGCTCTGTACTTCATCTTATGCCTCTGTTTCTTTTTCCCTATTTAAATTCTACTTTATGAAATAACAAGATATATACTCAGTGTATAAAGAGTTCCTGGAGGTCAAAGAGAAGAAACGTTAAGTTTTCCTAACCACTAACTTGAAACAACGTGAAGATCAGACAGTAGAGGAATAGTTGGGAAAATAGGATGAATTACAGTGATACTGACAAAGATTTGTTTCTTATGGACAATGTTAATAATATAATTTTGTCTGCTGCATGCTACCAACTAACTAAAAGCTCCTCTTCCTTCTCCCACTAATATTGCTAATAAAGCCAAAAGGTATCGAGTATTTGCTATGTGCCAGGAGCTCTTCCAAACCCTTTACATGTATTAATTTATTTAATTCTTACAACAGCTTGTAAGGTAAGTTTTACTATCCCCACTTTACATATGAGGAAACTGAAGCACGCAGAGATGAAATAACTTGTCCCAAGTCACACGGCTAGAAAGAGGCAGGGTTAGGGTTCTATTTTTTCAAAGATTTACTGAGATATAATTCACATATCACAAAATTTACTCTTTTAAAGTGTATAATTCACAGGGTGAAGTAGAGTAGACACTGGTCACAGGCAGCATCTTTGAAGTAGCAGGGACTAGAGAGCAGAATTTTCTAGAATCTGGGTAATTTTCTTGCACATATTACATGAAGACAAGGCGCTTTTCTTTTCTCCTCGTAGTATCCCAGGGCCTAGCAGAGCAACTGGGCCCTAGTGCACATTTTTGTGTGTGTGTGAATGAATAAATGTGCTCTAGTGACCTGGAGACTAATCCTCAATGCCAACAGTACCCAGCTGGCTAAGCCTGGGTTTGATTCTCCACTGCCTCTCTGACCTTTGGCCAAGGTTGAGCTTCTGATTTCTGAACGGCCCACCTGGTTTGACCCACTGCCTTGTCTGACAGTAGGCGACTCGACCCACCTACCTGCACATTGTGACCCAGACTGTCAGTTCATGGGATGCTTGACCGCCAGCTTCATTTGAAGATAGCCCAACCGGATCCTGTACAACCGATGGTCTACTCTGCTCACTCAGCTCAGGTTCGGTTTTCAGGGTTGTTGCCACCTTGCTCCCATTCTTACCAGCCATGGCTACTTCTGGTGAAGAAATTCCCCTGGGCTGGTTCAACTTCTTCCCATGAAGGTCCCCTTATGTGTATTTCCTAGTCCCTTAGGATGCCATGGAGTGAAGGATTTGGTGAAGAAAGAAGCTCCAGAACTTCACTCCTGCAAAGTGCCTCTCTCTTTTGTTTGTAAAAACAGAAAAGACTTGCCATTTGGTTGAGGATTTGTTTGAAGTAAGAATTCTGCTGTAAATGAAACAATCACCATTCTACCCTTTTCATTAGAAAACCTATGTAAAAGTATCTCCTATGACTCCAAACCTGTTCTCCCACTTGAACTATAAAGGCTTTTAAAAAAAACCTATCTAAATAAATATTTCTACCTGAATACCCCATTATTAAGATCAATGGCAACAAAACAAAACTTACCATTTCTCTGACACCATTTTTACTTTCTACTTCCACCAATTGATGTCACTATTTTCATAGCTACTTAGTCATTTTCAGCTAATCCCTGCCTTTCATGTTCTTACCTTTATCTGGAGAGTGGTCTCAAATGAGTTTAAATTTTTTTTCTTTGAAATGCCTTTGATATTGAGTCCTGGTTTTTATTTCACTTCCATGATCTCACCACTCAATCCATATGTGTTTCTCTGTTGACCCCAGTGGCTGTGGAATTTTTTCTCCTATATTTTGCTTTTGTGGCACTGTTAGAAGAACTAGTAAAGACTGCTTCTACATTCTCCAGTTCAACACTCCTCAATGCTTTTTTTCTTAAAGTATGAAATTGTGTGACTTCTGGTTTTCAAATTACTCCACCATCTCGTCCCAACCTACCAGTTTGAAGCAACTGATTTCTAACTCCTTAGATGGTTCCTTAGCTTTAGACAGCCTCACTGACCCATGTGTATACCATGGCCACGCCTGTCTCTGGAGCTTCGCTCTGACTGTTTTCTTTGTCTAGAATGTCCTCTCCAGTTTCTACCTCCCTTCTCTTGCCAACACAAATCCCTTCCATTCTATAAAATTTTCCTTTTCAAGGAAAACATAATTAATTTAGTCACCAGAAATTAGACACCAATGGACTATACAGCAGATACTGTGGTTTCTAACAATATTAGTTACACTAAATATTAACTAGTCACTCTCTTCTCCTTTTTTATATGAATTTACCTTTATTCCCAAGAAAAATGTAATCCTTTCTGTGGCCCAAAACTATGCCATCTAATAATCCTTTTGCATTTCCTGTTATCTAGCAAATATGCTCAATATACTTTTGTTAATGTGATTGGGGAGGAGGGAAGATTTAACCCAACAGAGAAGATACACGTAACACCCTTCCAAAGAACTTTGTCATTTCCTTTGTATGACATCTGATCTAGAGATTTAAACACACTCGGGTAATCTTGGAGTCAACCGTTTTTGTGTGTCATCTTTAATGGTATTCAAACGAAATGTTTATCTTCTAACTGAATCTTTATAGTCACTGGTATCAGTATACTTCAGATTGTACTCTCGGTGTGTCTGCTGATGATCTTGTGGGTCAAGAATGGCACTTTTAGATAAAGGTAATTGCCAATTGCTTCTCCTGTGACTATGGTCTTTTAGGTCATGTCAGAACACTCTGGAACTTGAATTGAGACTCTTTTTATAGACATCCTTGGCCATCTCCAAAGCTTACGTGCTTCTTCTTCTAGGTATTTGCCTTTCCATCTGCTTGGAATATTTTCTTTCATTTTCTTAACTACTGTCTCTTTGTCAGATTACTTCTACACCATCATCAGAGTTCTCTTCTCATCTTCCAGTGAGCCTCCTGAAACCCACAAGGTATGCATCCTGTTTGTTCCCTGAGGTCTCTGTGTACACCCCACATCACAACACTTGCTGGGCAATAATATTATTGCCTGTTAACTTGGCTAAATCTCCACTAGACTGTAAACTCTAGGAAGGCAGGGAGTAAGCCTATCTTTTTGAGCATTATATCTCCACCCTTGGTGTATGAAATGAATATAAACTATTATGTAGCAATAAATCTTTGCAATTTAAGAGAATTGACTGGTTAAATGGTCTCTTACATCAATTGTCTTCCATAATTAAATTCCATACTTTAAGGAATCTCCCTATAATATATATGATTCTTTCAATAGTAAATATTCAGAATCATATATATTATTTTTCAATCATATATGTTAAGGTAAATTCCATAAAATATGGAATATATGTTTTCCTATAACTCTCAATGCATTTCCAACCCGTGTCATTATTCATGCATTCTATACCATTATAGCAATTCTATTTTGTGTTGTTTTATTTAATCTAACTGATTTACTTACATATGTCTTGTACATATTTTTTAAATTGAAGTATAGTTGATGTAGAGTATTGTGTTAGTTTCAAGTGTACAGAAAAGTGATTGTTATTTTTTGTTCAGATTATATTCCATTATCGATTATTACAAGATATTGAATATAATTGCCTGAGCTATGTAGAAGATCATTGTTGCTTACCTATTTTATGTATAGTACTTTGTATCTGTCTATCTCATACTCCCAATTTGTCCCTCCCTCCTTCTCTTTCCCATTTGGTAACCATAAGTTTGTTTTCTATGTCTGTGACTCTGTTTCTGACTTGTATATAGATTCATTTGTATTATTTTTAAATTCCACATATAGGTGATATCATATAGTATTTGTCTTTCTCTGACTTAACTTCACTAAGTATAATATTCTCTAGGTACATATTTTTGTAAATGGAAATATTTCATTCTTTTTTATGGCTGAGTTTCATATATATATATATCACATCTTCTTAAACCAGTTATCTGTTGATGGGCACCCACCTTGTTTTCATGTCTTGGCTATTGTAAATAATGCTTCTATGAACATATGAACATTGGGGTGCATGTATCTTTTTAAATTATAGTTTTCATTTTTTTCCACATATATACCCAAGAGTGGGATGGCTGGATCATATGATAGCTTTATTTTTAGTTTTTTGAGGAATCTCCATACTGTTTTTCATAGTGGCTGCACCAGTTTACATTCCCACCAGCAGTGTATAAGGGCTCCCTTTTCTCCACATCTTCTCCAGCATTTATTATTTGTAGACTTTTTGATGATAGCCATTCTGACCAGTATGAGGTGATACCTCATTGTGGTTTTGATTCACATTTCTCTAATAATTAGCAATGTTGCACATCTTTTCATGTGCCTGTTGGCCTTCTATATGTCTTCTTTGGAAAAATATCTATTTAGGTCTTTTGCCCATTTTTTAATTGGGTTTTTTTTTTATATTGAGTTGTATGAGCTGTTCGTGTATTTTGGATATTAAACCCTTGTTGGTTGCATCATTTGCAAATATTTTCTCCCATTCTGTAGGTTGTCTTTTTGGTTTTTTTATGGTTTCTTTTCCTGTGCAAAAGCTTTTAAGTTTGATTAGGTCACATTTGTTTATTTTTGCTTTTATTTCTCTTGCCTTGGGAGACTGATCTAAGAAAATATTGCTATGATTTATGTCAGAGAAAGTTTTGCCTATGTTCTCTTCTAGGAATTTTATGGTATCATGTCTTATATTGTCCTTAAACCATTTGGAGTTTATTTTTGTATATGATGTGAGGGAATGTTCTAATTTCATTGATTTACATGTAGCTGCCCACTTTTCCCAACACCATGTGTTGAAGAGACCATCTTTTCTCCATTATATATTCTTGCCTTCTTTGTCATAGATTAACTGACTGTAGGTGCATGGCTTTATTTCTGGGCGCTCTATTACATACATCTTTAAAGTAACACAGTCTCATTTAAAAAAAATCTTTGATTCATTTTTAAATAACTTAAGCTCTCAATCTTTACTTTTTTTAAGGCTACCTGTATTTTTTCCAGTACTCATATTTCCAAGGAGATGGGCTTGTTTCTTTTTATTTGGACACTATAAGTAACAAAAATTATGAACTTTACCCCTTGTGATTGTTCTTGGCAGAACCCTTAGTAAACAGTTATACAGGTAACTTGAGACTCAGGGTAGATATGTAGAATCTGGTCATTGAGTCTCTGATAAGAATAATTACTGTTAAATTGGGTTATCTTTACTGAAGGGCAGACTTTTTTTAAAATGTGGTTTCCAGGTCAAGTCATCATTTGTCTAGAGGGAAGTTGTGTCCTTGAAGAAATGGAGTAATAAGTTATTTAAGTTTTCTGTGTCAAGGAGATCCCCTTTGAGGTAGTGAGACAGTAGTACAAACTCTTACTCAGATTCTGTCATAACAGTCACCACAAATGGTGAGCCAATTCATCACAAGACTCAAGGTTGGGCTGGAGTTTCTGGGAAGTTAGGATGGGGCGAGACGAGTGGGAATTAAGCATGTTTGTTATAGATTAATGCATTCCCTTTACATGTGGGAAAATGAGTCGCATTCAGACTAGACCCCCAAAATGACCCTCCTGGGCATTCTCCAGGGTCAGCAGATAATTTATAGAACAGTTCAGAGAATTTCCTGCAAGGTTTTATGATGAGTTGTGCCCCCAGGCTGCCACTATGTGAAAACTAACAGCCTTTATCTCACCTGAGTGAGTCATTTGAAAAAGGAATTTTCAGTAACTGACATTTTCCATTTTGCCATTGCTTCTGGAACCTGTGTTTCATCACATCTATTACCTACTTGTCTTATCCTGTAGCAAGTGAAAACGCAGCCTTGTTTGTCTGGGAGTTTGTGTCACAGTCAACTTCCTCCTTTAGGGTCAAATATGCATTCCTTTGAGGAAAAAGACTGTAGGAATCTGCAACGGTTATGATGACTCTGTGAGAAGATAAGTGGGGTCTTCAATAGTCACATATCAGCAAATGTTTTGTTGAGACCCAAAGGATTGTGACATTAAACTACAGATAATGACATTGTTCTGTTGCCTTCTGGCTCTGTCAATTTGCTGAGACAGAAAATATGGTTATGTTACAAATTGTACCATGGCCTTCAGAGCAGCCCTTCAAAGCTTAGAGGCCTGGAAGTAAAATGCGTCCCTGAAAGAACAATCCATTAGTCACAACATTAAAGTTCGTACTCCAGACCTCAACTCATGTGCAGTGTTTCCTGTATTAATGAATTAAAATATCTGAGAAAAGGTCACTTACCACATCAACACTTGTATTAGAAAAAAAAAGAAAGCTCATTTAAAGTTTTACATAAAACTTTCCTATTTGGCAGAAGTGCTGAATTCATTTTCACCAGTTATTGGGTTGGCCAAAATGGTCGTTCGGGTTTTCCGTATCTTACGGAAAACACGAACGACGGTTTTGACCAACCCAATACTTAACATGACAATTATTCAGACAATTCTGGAGAAATGGCAATGAGCAAACCAAGTCTGAGCCTGTAGATGAGGGGTTCAGAGACCTGGGTTCAAATCTCAGCTCTGCTTCTGTGTAACCTGGAAAAGGTCACTAACCTACCTAGACCTCTGTGTTTTCTGTACTGTACATTTTTGAGGAGATTTTTATGTGCTTGGCACTGTTTTAAGCACATTATACTCAATGTCTATAATGCTATCAGGTAAGTAATGTATCTACCTTCATAAGGTTAGGGAAAGAGAAGCATGGAGAGGTCAAAAGTTATCTAAGGGGATGGAGCAAGGAGGGGACAGAACCAGGATTCTGACCCAAGTTATCATGATAGCTGGTGCTACTGACCACTGGTCAATGCTGTTGTGCCAACCACCACCCTTATCCGTAAGTACAGTGGAAGAACTCCCTTTGGAAGAGCCCATTTATTTTTTTTTCTCTTATTTTCAATGTCCAGTCAGGTCTTGAATAATAACTAAGGGTTAGAAAGTTCTTTCTAAAGCTTTTACTTGGCAGCTAAAAATTTTAAAAAGATTACTAATTTATTGGGCCTCCCTGGTGGCGCAGTGGTTGAGAGTCCGCCTGCCGATGCAGGGGATACGGGTTCGTGCCCCGGTCTGGGAGGATCCCATATGCCGCGGAGCGGCTGGGCCCGTGAGCCATGGCCGCTGGGCCTGCGCATCCGGAGCCTGTGCTCCGCAACGGGAGAGGCCACAACAGTGAGAGGCCCGCATACCGCAAAAAGAAAAAAAAAAAAAAAAAAAAAGATTACTAATTTATAAACAAAGTTTTAGTTTGACATGGGCCTCAACAGGCTCTTCCAAAAGATGAGGAGACTTACTGGCTAAATTCCAAGTCTGTTGCTCTGGCTAGTGCTAAGCTAGTGTTCCAGAGCCTTGATGCCCACAATCAGTGATCTCTGTACTCTCATTGGATCTGCTGGGTTAAACCCTTGGACCCATATATTGTCACATTATTTTAGGAATCTTAAATTACTGGCTGTAAACTAATTTAAAAGAATCAATTTGTATATACTCTGCTTAGAATGGGATTCTGGTTGAACTTAAAAAATACGTACATTTTCCTATCTGTATTCTTGATGTTTAGATGAATTCTTCTAAGACCATGCGTTGTTCGATGGCCAAGGATAAAGTTGAAAAACTTGATTTCATTCAATTAATCTATAATCAATGATTCAGGATGCTACATTTAGCTGTATGATAAAATAATTGTGGAGAAAATCATGGGAAAAGAGTATTTACAACAGGGAAGATTTTAAATGAGAGCAAAGTTTTCTCTCTCTCAACTGTGTGTGAGTGTTTGTGGATGCCTATTTCTGGGAAGGCTAAGAAAGGATGACTCTCAGAAGTAAAGAGTAGTCATTAAAATTTTGTTTAATTAATAATTCCTTCAAAAGTTTCTAGAGGAAATTTGACTCTTGGTCTTTTTTGTCCCATGACACTTCCTTGTGAAATGCATTGGGATATCCACCTCACCTTTCACCTTACCTCTGAATTTCTCACTCTTTCATGACTCATAGCAGCAACTCCACCCATTCTTTTCAAAAAAAACAAAAAAAAAACCAAAAGAATGGTAGCTGCTATGGAAATATTTCTGAGTCAGTCAGAAGTGAGGCAGGTTGCCAAATGGCTGATTCAGTCCCCAGAACTTAGAGGAGGACAATTAGAGAACTAAAGGTTGTAAATTCAGTTGTGGGGTTAATGGCTTATACAGTGATTTATGCAAGTTCACTTACTACCTGTGACACCACAGGAAATTCACCTTAATTTTTATTCATACACCTACGCTACTCCTGTCTTAACCTGTTTGGTATGGTTACATACTAGGTAAAAAGTCTATGACCATCCTTTCTAAGTCTATTTGGACAAGATTTATAGTAGAAAAAAATGGTCAGCAACTTAACACTTAGGATCACTTCCATTTCATTTTTCATGTAACAGGCCCAATAGGGTACCAAATTCCTTGGGTAAGGGTCCTAGTGTAGTCCCAAAAAATGTGGATCAAGTACACCCAGGTGTGTACTAATAAGTATTGTAATTGCCTCATACATTTGGACTGAGAAATATCCTTTCTATGAAGCTTGAAGTACCTATGAAATAAAAAACCAAACAAGCAAATATAGAAAAACTGTTACACAGAGCTCCTATATGATATTTTAATGCACACATTTGCTTCATTCTAATTCTAAAATTTGATAAGGTGGTTCTTTATTTCATTTGAAAAAAAGTAAAAAATATGTTAAAAATACATGGAGGCAAATCAAGCATAGTCTGATCTTCAGTTCATTCAGCCATCATACCCAATAAGTGATCCAGAGCTTTGTTTCCTCTAAGCAAGATGAATAGATCTATATTTAGTTTCACTGTAAGGATGACAAAAGAGTATGTCTCTACCACATTAGTCTCCATTATGCCTAGGGTGCTTTTCTCAGACCTGAGTTTAAATTCACCTACTTACCTCTCACCTTTTCCACATGAGAGTTAGACAGGAAGTTACATTGAACAGCTTCCGCTCTTTGGGTTGACACTTGGAGCAGGCCCCAAATGCCACATGACCATCCTTTGTATGTTAATCAGTAGAGCTTCTGTAACGTATTATGTCCAAATGGATGATAGGAGAAATTGGAGAAAAGGAGCCAAGAGCAGCATTCCTCTTCTACTATCTGGTGTGGGAGAGAGAGTGGAGAACGGAGTTAATATAACTGAGTTGAAAGCAGTGTTCATAGGCAAAGCTTACAGATCCATACTTGGAAGACAATGAACAGACAAGGAGAGTGCTGAGTGCAAAAGGTGAGCATTCTTTCCGTTAGTCCTTTCCTCTGCGTGTATGGCTGGCCAGGTCTATGTAAATAGAGCATGTGACAGAGTCTTGGGGGACTCCAAACTGATGATTATTATTATTTTTTAAATCTGGAGTTTAAGTTTTCTATTCTGTCTAAGAAGCTGTTTTTCTTTTTAGCAAGACAATATTTTAACACAAAGGATTGTAAATTTCCTCAGTACTGATGGTATATTTAGTTTTTCCTTTATATCTTCAATAGAATCTAAGCCAGTGCTATGTTCTCAGTAGGTATCTGAAGTTGGGGTCTCTATGCAACTTTCCCTCCTGAAAATGGTACCTCATTTCCTCCATCTTGTTTTCAAACAAGCTGAGCAATAATAGGAGGCCAAAATATTGTTTTTATTTCTAATAGAGACTAGATTGGAGAATTAGGCTTTAGGTTTGTTAACTAAGTGGACTCACTAATGAACTCAGATTTAGGTAGACTCACTGACCCAATCACAACAATGATGGTAGAGGGGGGCCACCAGGATGTGGCTTGTCTTAGTAATGCTTTTGCCATGGGGGCACAGACAGAATTTTTGCTGTCTATGGACAGATTCATTCCCATGAGGAATGTATGGGAGCTGAGCCAAGCATACCCAGTTATTCATCCTATTTACCAATCAGATAAGTCAGTCACCACCCTAAATATGGAATGAGTAAAGGGGTTAAGAGAGATTCAGAGTTATATAATTTAAATATCTTTCATAGGAAAGAAATACTAGGCTTCAGAAAGAACTATTCTCTACTCCTTTTTGTCCTTGATGAATGTAATGAATGACAATTCACGGGCACATCACATGTTTATGTTTGTGCATATAAGTGTGCTGGAGGATGCTTTATGCTGGAGATGCTTTAAAGGAAATGATAAACTAGAAAGGCTAGTTTATTTGTTTTGTTATCTAGGGGGTTGGGATTTTGTAGCAGGAAGCTATTCCTTTCCCTTTGAAAATGATAGGTTTTTTCCATAGGTAGTTACATAGTAAGCCCCATCATGTGCCTCCCTAATTAAATTCCTCGGATGACTTCGCACTATACTTAGACTATAATCCAAACTCTTTATGATGCCCCAAGGACTAGAATGCCTCCATAATGTGGCCCTTGCCTACTCTTACCTCTCATATCTCCTTGATCACTCTGCTCCAGGAATAGTGATATTTGGTAGAGATTGCTTATAATTTTATTAATTCATTTTTAAAAAATTGGCTACACAAAGTTGATTCCCATTTAAAGTGTACTTGCTGTTCCCTTTGCCTGGAATCTTTGCATATTTGAGTCCTCTTGTCATATAAGCATTTGCACCAATGTCATTTCCTTGGAAAGGTCTTCCTTGATTACCTAGTCAAAAGTAGTCGCCCAGTCACTCAGTCATTTGGTTGTTCTATTCTCTGTATAGCTCTTACATAATCAGACAGTTTTGTTTGTTGTTTATCCTTTATTTTGTTTCTCCCATGAAAGTTCTATTAAACCAGTGGGCCTGTCCTTCAGTTTGCTACTGTAGGTCCCAGTCATGCACTTGGTAGGAACTCATCAAGTATTTGGTGAATGAGTGAATTGTTCCCCTCATCATACTACTGCTGAACATAAACACCACCTTGTATATACAGCAGTTATTTCAGAGGCCACGCCAAAGTATAATGTCATTTTGGACATAGATGAAAGTGAGGATGCATTTCCTAACAACCTGCTGTCAGCTAACAAAAAGGAATAGAGCATGTTAACAACACACCTTGACAAAGTTGAGAACGATCACTGTAGTCCAGAAAATTCATGAGATTTCACTGGCTAATAGATTTCATTGGCTGCAAAGAGTTTTCATGGTTCAAAAGCAACTCCCATTCCACATTTCCTGTTTTATCAAATTGTGAATCACTATGTTGTACACCTGAAACTTATGTAATATTGTAAATCAACTATACCTCAATAAATTTAAAAAAGACTGGCATGGAAACAGACCTACAGCCTTTAATCTGGATCTCAAACATCTTAAAAACAAAGGTATTGTGCAGATCTCAAAGGCCAGTGTGCTCTTTTTTGGGACTAACAAACCAGAATAGATTATCAATTCTCAGATCTTATATTTGGACTACTTCTTATGACTGGGAAATGACATAATATCTTTGGGGCTGTGACTTGACTTTTCACTCCCTAATTTAACCTAATAAAAAAAGGTTGGAAAGGTTGAATATTTCAAAGGTAACTCTGATAAAAGGGTTGAATGTTATGTGAAACTGAATTTCAGTTTTAGGTTTCCTTTTTGTCCATCTCAGTGTATTGAATGGAGGCATGCAAAGTCTGCATCACTGTGACAGAAGTATATTTGGGCATTTCACTTTCACCATCTCCCCTCCAAGGAAACCTGATGTTCTAGACAAAATGGACCAATACGTAGCAGTGGTGATACTCCTCTTTCTCTTCTACATACAAAAGAATTTGTTTAATACTTGACAATGTGAAAAGGAAGCCTAGAAGCTGGGCCTCATCCAAGAGTTGGGGCAGCCCATGGGTAGGTTTATAGCAGCTTCAGGTTTAGGGCATGAAGCCTGGAAGGGAGTAGTTAAATATTTTCTTCTTCTAGATCTCATATATATATATGTATATATATGATTATATATATATATAATTATCTTTATACATTTATATATATAATCTATATATTATATTGACATATTTGTATATATAGTTTATATACATAAATTTACATTCCATGATTATTAAATTATATTATACATATATTTGTCTACATATCTTTAACTCACTTGTGCCTCTTCACTTTTCCAGCATAAATTGTGTTTTCATGACTAACTCTTGTTAAAATCCCAGTCTCTTATGCTCTATTTCCTGCACTCGCATTTCAGGAACACAGGTTAATTTAGACTGTGCCTCAGGATCTGAGGTCTGTACTGGATTCCAGGACTTAGCTCAAGGATCCAGCAGTCTCATGTTGATATGGAATGGTCCAGGTATGGACAAAAAAATGCCAAATGTGAGGTATGCCAAAGGTCCATTTTAGCCCCAGCCCAAATATCTCCAGCTGTGGGTGCCAGAATGGAAATAATGATGCAAAATTGATACGTCTGAGTCAAAAGGAGTAAGCTAAATTCAACTTTAAACTCTGAGGACTATTCAAAGGAGGTAACTGAATAGTGCCTCCCCTTGTGACAAAGGCAGCAAGCATGATCCAGTAAGTTCAATCTCCTTTAGAGAAAAGCCTGCCTTAGGACCTGTTCTCTTTACTCACCTCAGGGTCAATCCCTTCCTAAATTCCCCTGCCCAGAGAGAACTTGTGGCCTGAGGAGTCACATCGTATAAATCTTCCTCAGTTTAAAATTCTACCCTCTCTGCCAAGGATTGGAGGGTAAGAGAATTAGAGTTTTGGGGAAGGAATTAAGATAGAATTATTGACCTCTGTGTTATGCCTCATAGCATGAAGAAAGGCACAAAAGTTTCATTATCATCATTGGTATATATGAGCAGTCAGACATCCAGTCAGTGAGGACAGGAACTTTAGCTTCTTCACTGTTGTCTAGAAAAGTACCTGGTAAAAGAGCAATGAATATTTATTGAAAAGTTGAATCAATGCATTGATGAAGACCTTACATTCTGTCATGCTTGTCAGAGTCTGAGAGTTCATTTGGCTCTGATAAAGAAATTCCCCTGCATCAGGTCTCAGGGCAGATTAAAAGAGAAAAACCCATTCTAATTAGCTGAGATCCACGTGATACCCATCATTTTCATTTACATATGCATAGCATTTGAGAAACAGAAAGTGTGACCCTATATACCCGCAAATACTTGTCAGCTGGCCAACAGATGCACTAGACCAGGTGAACAGATAACCCACTAGATAAGCCTTCTATGGTTGCAACATGCAAGAAAATCATTTACCAGACAGAGGAGTCTAGTTGTCTCTTGCACACAATGGGTAGGTGAGTGCAGAGAACAAGGGACATACTCCAGGATTTTTCCTGCATTTCAAGTATCACAGGGCAATCACAAGTCAGTCAGAGTAAGCTGGGGTCAATTCTACCCCACCCACCCTGTGCAGCATTCCGTTGTGTTCCTGTCAGAGGATCCATGGGTCAAATCACCTTTGACTTGACTCTGGAAAACCACACTGTCACCTGAAGAGGGCCAAAGGGGGAAAAAAAATCATATAAATAGTTAACATTAATTTTCAGTGGGAATTAGCTCCTCTTCCACATGTTTTTGCACAAATATGAACTAAGTCAACAGGTGATCCTAGAAAAAGCACTACAAGCATCTTTCTGGACACCTGGCTGAACCTGATGCTGATGCTCTACTGATGCTCTACTTTCCCACTCAGTTATTAAAAAGTTAAACTTCATACCTGAAATCCAATAACTTTTAAAGATGTAAGAGATTATGTAGATTCATCTGTAAGGAAAGGCAATAGAAAAAGTATTCTTATCTTCATCCATGACTCTCTTCACATTGTTTTGTGCTAATTTCTAGATGTATACACAGGATATGATCCCCACAACCAAACAAGCAACAGAGCATCTTTAGTCTCCCATGCACATTCAGTTCTAAGAATAGACAAGTCAGTGTCACAAAAGAGAAGAAATCATTCAATTTTTTCACTCAAAAAATCTCATTCAAATTTTTAAGTATCCTCTCCTATGGAATGAGCTTTGGTTTTAGTTTTTATTTAGCTTTTCTTTGTAGTCTTTAAAAATCCCTTGCTTATATCCTCCGAAATCTCAGCTCCTTACTTTAGTTGATAATATTCAGTATTTCCTTTGGTGCTGTGAGGGAATTTGTTGGAGGAATAAACATAAATGTCCATGGCTAATAATTACCCAATTGTTATTATGTGTCAGGCTTACCACAACTCCATGAGGCAGGTTCTATATTAACCTGAGATTTGGAATAAATATTAAAGTAACTTAGGGTCTTGATTTACTTTAAAAAAAAACGTCATTAACTCAAAATTGAGCATTAAGCTAAGAACTAAAACTATGAACCTAGAAGAAATCATACTAGAAAATCTTCATAACCTTGAGTAGGCAAATATTTCTTAGATAGACCAAAAAATAACATGCTTTTGAAAGATGCTGTTAAGAAACTAAAAAGGCAAACCACAGATTGGGGGAAAATATTTGCAAAGTTATACCAATAAATAATTCTTACAACTAAGCAAGAAAAGGATAACCTGATTTTAAAATCATTTGAACAGACACTATGCTAAAAAAGATATATGAATGGCATAAAAATGCATAAAAAGATGTTCAACATCATTAGTCATCAAGGGAATGCAAATGGGGGCTTCCCTGGTGGCACAGTGGTTGAGAGTCCGCCTGCCGATGCAGAGGACGCGGGTTCGTGCCCTGGTCTGGGAAGATCCCACATGCCGCGGAGCGGCTGGGCCCGTGAGCCATGGCCGCTGAGCCTGCACGTCCAGAGCCTGTGCTCCGCAGCAGGAGAGGCCACAACAGTGAGAGGCCTGCGTACCGTGAAAAAAAAAAAAAGGAATGCAAATGAAAACTGTGACAGAATACCACTGTACACCCACAAGGATGGCTAAAATCCAAAAGAGTGACAATGCCAACTGATGGAAAGGATGTGCAGCAATTATAACTCATATATTGGTGTGGGAATGCATAATACAACCATTTTAGAGAACAGTTTGGCAATTTCTTATATAGATATACATTTACCATGACTCAGCATTCCCAATCTTAGAAATTTTCCAGGTGACAATGAAAACATACATCCACAAAAGATGTGTATTTTCTTCATAAATCAGCTTTTAAATAACTGTCCCAAACCAAAAAAACCCAAATCAACTTGTGAATGGATAAACAAATTGTATTGTATTATTATATCTGTACAATGGAATATCACTTAGCAAAAAGAAAAAAAAAGAAAAAGAAAAAAACAAAAGAAACAGGACTCCTACACAAGCAATGACATGAACAAATCTCAAATCATTATACTGGTTGAAAGAAACCAGGCATAGAAGACTGCATATGTCTGACTGTAGGTATAGGAAATTCTGGAAGAGGCAAAACAAGAGTGACAGAAAGCAGATCAAGGATTGGCAGGGGCTGGGAGTAGGGGGAGGAGAATTGTGGGGTAGTGAAATCTTCTATTTCTTCACTGTGGTGGTGGTTACATGACAGGATGCATTTGTCAAAACTTTTTGAACTCTACACTTAAAATGGGTACATTTTTATTAACATAAGTTATGCCTCAATAAAACTGATGAAAAAATTCTAAGTTAATGTGCTAGGATTACACGAAGAGACATTAAAAAGTGGCTTCCCTTCCCATATTCTTATGTACGTTACACTTACCCTAGGATTTTGGCATCAGGAATAGGTTTTTTTATAAACTGCTATCAGGGAGGGCACAGATACAGTCCAGAATTTTGCTGTCTGATATACGAGCCACTAGACACATGTGGCTATTTGAATTTCAATTAATTAAAATTAAATAAAATTTACAATTTAGTTGCTTAGTCACCCCAGCCACATTTCAAGAGCTGAACAGCCACATGTGACCGATGGCTACTATATAGGACAGTGCAGTTATATAAAGCACATTTCCATTGTCACAGAAACGGGACTGTGCTGGCCTAGACACATTTCTGAATAAATTTTGTAAGCAAATAACAAATGCAGGAATCTGAAAGCCTTTGGTTTACAAAAGACAAGCTTTGTTGAAAGAGAGTGTGCCCTCTCCCCACTCCCCGTTCCCCCTCCCCGCCCCCACCCCCCACCCCCAACCGGGTATTAAAATATCTAAGAGTGAGCCGTCAGCTTAGAGTCACACTGAATAGCGCAGAGGGTGCGGAGGATGAGAATCAGTTACGGTGGGTATCACAACTTTCAAAGGAAGGTTTCAGCCTACAAGAACATGGACTAGTCAAGATCAACAGACACCCAGAAGTTATCAGCAAATACGGAGAAAGTCAGGCAGACAGGGTGTCCGTCTCAGAATGCCAGGAAAATATCCAAGGTCCCTTAAGCTTAGATCACCTTAGAAATGAAAAAAGGAGGGAAACCTCAGCGGAGTAAGAGGTCCTAGAATTTGACTTGGGAGCTACTTAAAGTAGACACAGGCTTTAAATGCAAATGCTCATGTTACCGTGAGTTGGCAAGACAAAGTTGTCAGCCAGCAATAGAAATAGGCCTTGTAAATCTAACATGAATTCCGTTAGAGGAGAATAAAAAGGATATTGTTGCAGCTCAAAAAATTCATCTAACTTTATCAAATCAGAAGTTTTCGGCTGGCTTGGAAGACTAGTGGTGTGCAGGACGCTATCCTGGACAGGGGCTGAGACGCCGCTTCCCCAGCAGCGCCGGTGGCGGAGCCCATTTGGGCGTCGACAGCAGCAGCGCCAGGCTCAGGAGGCACTCCTCGGGCCAAGGCCATGGCCCCGCGGCTGCAGCTGGAGAAGGTGGCCTGGCGCTGGGCGGAGACGGTGGGGCCCGAGGAGGTGTCGCAGGAGCTCATCTGGCTGGAGCCCTGCATCCTCGGTGTGAGCAGACGAAACTGCAAAGGAAACCCGAATTGCTTGGTTGGGATCGGTGAGCACATTTGGTTAGGAGAAATAGATGAAAACAGTTTTCATAACACTGACGACCTCAACTATGAGAGGAGATAAAAGAGCTCATCTGTGGGCCTCACTAACCTGGGAGTTACTTGGTATGTCAACACATTTTTTCAAGTGTGGTTTCTTAACCTGGAGCTTCTGCAGGGGCTCTACTTATGTCCAAGCACCTATAGTGACTACATGATGGGAGGTGGTATCCAAGCAGAGAAGGATGAACCTCAAGAGATTTGTGAGCATCTCCAGTACTTATCTGCCTTGTTGTAAATCAGTAATAGGTGCTACATTGATCCATCGGGATTTGTTAAAACTTTGGGCTTGGACACAGGGCAGCAGCAGGATGCCCAAGAATTTTCAAAGCTCTTTATGTATCTTTTGGAAGATACTTTGTCTAAACAAAAGAATCCCGTTGTGAGGAACACTGTTCAACAGCAGTTCTGTGGGGAATAAGCTTATGTAACTGTCTGCACTCAGTGATGCAGAGAATCTAAGCTTTTATCAAAGTTTTATCAACTGGAGTTAAATATCCAAGGCCACAAACAGTTAACAGATTGTATCTTGGAATTTTTTTTTTTTTTTTTTTTTTTTGCGGTACACGGGCCTCTCACTGTTGTGGCCTCTCCCATTGTGTAGCACAGGCTCTGGACGCGCAGGCTCAGTGGCCATGGCTCACGGGCCCAGCCGCTCCGTGGCATGTGGGATCTTCCCAGACCGGGGCATGAACCCATGTCCCCTGCAACGGCAGGCAGACTCTCAACCACTGCGCCACCAGGAAAGCCCTGTATCTCAGAATTTTTGAAGGAAGAAAAATTAGGAGACAATCAGTACATTTGTGAAAACTGTCAAAGCAAACAGAATGCAACAAGGAAGATCCGACTCCTTAGTCTTCCTTGTACTCTGAACTTACAGCTAATGCGTTTTGTCTTTGACAGGCAAACTGGACATAAGAAAAAGCTGAATACCTACATTGGCTTCTCAGAAATTTTGGATATGGAGCCTTATGTGGAACACAAAGGTGGGTCCTATGTGTATGAACATAGTGCAGTCCTCATACACAAAGAAGTGAGCGTTTATTCTGGTCACTACATTGCCCATGTGAAAGATCCACAGTCTGGTGAATGGTATAAGTTTAACGATGAAGACATAGAAAAGATGGAGGGAAAGAAATTACAACTAGGGACTGAGGAAGATCTAGCAGAACCTTCTAAATCCCAGACATGTATACCCAAGTGTGGCAAAGGAACTCACTGCTCTCGAAATGCATACCTGTTGGTTTATAGACTGCAAACTCAAGAAAAACCCAACATACCTATTCAGGTACCAGCCTTTCTTCAAGAGCTGGTAGATCGGGATAATTCCAAATTTGAGGAGTTGTGTATTGAAATGGCCAAGATGTGTAAGCAAAGTGTGGATAAAGGAAAAGCAAAGCATGAAGAAGTTAAGGAGCTGTACCAAAGGTTACCTGCTGGAGCTGGTCTGTAAGATCTTCTGGGACAGTCGGTGCCCAATCTGAGCTGCTAGCTCCAGGTGGGCACCCTCACAACCTTATCTCTCAGGGCCTGACTAAGGCCTGGTTTAGAGCCTTGTGGGAAGTCTCGGGGTGGGGGAGGCTAGGGTAGTGTAACGGATGTAGCTTGCCACGTGGATGTGGCACATGGGGTGCAGTCACCCCACATCCCTGGTTGTGCAAAGATTGCAGAGCATGCAGACAGACCTCTGTTGTGGCTACCCAAGAAAGAAACCAAGGAGCCCTAGTGAATTTACAGACTAGTGAAAGTAACGGCCATTTATTGAGCACCTGTGAATCAGGTGTCACCAGGAGCAGCACAAACTTGTTTTGTGATCTCACTCTTGGTGCCTATACATCTGCAGTCATTCTGTCACTTCCTAAGGCATCCTCTTCTTTATTGCTGAAGATCTGAGAAAAAAGTTTACCTGGGCACATTGCCTCAGGGAGCGCTCACCTCATGAAGAAGCTCAGGGTAAAGGCACGACTGCCAAAGCAGGAGTGAGAGCGACTTGACGCCAGGAGGGAGACCCCAAAGAGGCCACGGCCACAGGAGCCTGGAGTCCTGGCCCCTGTCAGCCTTCCTGGAGGGCTTCAACTGGGCTCCTCAGGCCATGCTCCGGCTGAGCACTGCCTGCCTCACAGACCCTGTGTTGCCTCGCATTGCCTACCCAGTCATCCTGTTGCCAGAATGACCTGAAGTCTGAAAATTGCTCATCAGGACAAAGCATAGCATGGGCCTCTTCTCTGTGGTTTCACTTGCCAATGACCACTATCTTGATAATTCCGTGTGGTTGACAGGGTCTTGGTACTCCAGCCACAGCCTCTGAGGTGGGAGAGCCAAACTCAGGACATTGGACCATCAGAGACCTCCAGGGCTCTTGTAAGAGGCAAGAGCTCTCTCAGAGATCTCTGTTTCAATGCTAAGACCCAGCTGCATCCAACGTCCAGCAAGCTATGGTGCTGGACGCCCCATGCCAAACAACTAGCAAAAGAGGAACACAACCCCACCCATTAGCAGGGAAGCTACCTAAAATCATACTAAGTTCACAGACATCCCAAAACATGCCACCTGACATGCCCCTGCCCACCAGAAAGAAAAGATCCAGGCCCACACACCAGAACAAAGGCACCAGTCCCCTCCACAAAGAACCCTACACAAACAACAGAACCATCCTCACCCACTGGGGGCAGACACCAAAAACAATGGGAACTACGAACCTGCAGCCTGTGAAAAGGAGACCCCAAGCACAGTAAGATAAGCAAAATGAGAAGACAGAAACATGCAGCAGATGAAGGAGCAAGGTGAAAACCTACAAAGCCAAACAAATGAAGAGGAAATAGGCAGTCTAACTGAAAAAGAATTCAGAGTAATGATAGTAAAGATGATCCAAAATCTTGGAAATAGAATGGAGAAAATACAAGAAACATTTAACAAGAACCTAGAAGAACTAAAGAGCAAACAAACAATGGTGAACAACACAAGAAATGAAATTTAAAATTCTCTAGAAGGAATCACTAGCAGAATAACGGAGGAAGAAGAACAGATAAGTGACCTGGAATATAAAAAAGGGGAAATAACTACCACAGAGCAGAATAAAGAAAAAAGAAGGAAAAGAATTCAGGACCGTCTCAGAGACCTCTGGGACAACATGAAACACACCAACATTTGAATTACAGGGGTTCCAGAGGAAGAAGAGATAAAGAAAGGGTCTGATAAAATGTTTGAAGAGATTTTAGTTGAAAACTTCTCTAACATGGGAAAGGAAATAGTCAAGTCCAGGAAGTGCAGAGAGTCCCATACAGGATAAATCCAAGGAGAAACATGCTAAGACACATAATAATCAAACTATCAAAAATTAAATACAAAGATAAAATATTAAAAGCAGCAAGGGAAAAGTAACATAAAACATACAAGAGAATCCCTGTAAGGTTAACAATGGATCATTCAGCAGAAACTATGCAAGCCAGAAGGGAGTGGCAGGACATATTTAAAGTGACGAAAGGGATAAAACCTACAACCAAGATTACTCTACCGAGCAAGGATCTCATTCAGACTGAACAGAAAAATTAAAAACCTTATAGACAAACAAAAGTTAAGAGAATTCAGCACCACCAAACCAGCTTTACACAAATGCTAAAGGAACTCCTCTAGGCAGGAAACAAAGAAAAGGAAAAGACCTACAATAACAAACCCAAAACAATTAAGAAAATGGTAACAGGAACATACAAACAACATACATAATTACCTTAAATGTAAATGGATTAAATGTTCCAACCAAAAGAAATAGACTGGCTGAATGGATACAAAAACAAGACCCATATGTACGCTGTCTACAAGAGACCCACTTCAGACCTAGGGACACATACAGACTGAAGGTGAGGGGATGGAAAAAGATATTCCATGCAAATGGAAGTCAAAAGAAAGCTGGAGTAGCAATTCTCATATCAGATAAAATAGACTTTAAAATAAAGACTATTACAAAAGACAAGGAAAGACACTACATACTGATCAAGGGATGAATCCAAGAAGAAGATATAACAATTGTAAATATTTATGCACCCAACATAGGAACACCTCAATATATAAGGCAAATGCTAACAGCCATAAAAGGGGAAATCAACAGTAACACCATCATAGTAGGGGACTTTAAAACCCCACTTTCACCAATGGATAGATCATCCAAAATGAAAGTAAATAAGGAAACACAAGCTTTAAATGACACATTAAACAAGATGGAGTTAGTTGATATTTATAGCACATTCCATCAAAAACAAGAGAATACACTTTCTTCTCAAGTGCTCATGGAATATTCTCCAGGATAGATCATATCTTGGATTGCAAATGAAGCTTCAGTAAGTTTAAGAAAATTGAAACCATATCAAGCATCTTTTCTAACCACAATGCTATGAGATTAGAAAGCAATTACAGCGAAAAAACCATAAAAAATCACAAACACATGGAGACTAAACAATACATTACTAAATAAACAAGAGATCACTGAAGAAATCAAAGAGGAAATCAAAAAATACCTAGAGACAAATGACAATGAAAACACAATGATCCAAAACCTATGGGATGCAGAAAAGAAGTTCTAAGAGGGAAGTTTATAACTATGCAAACCTACCTCAAGAAACAACAAAAATCTCAACTAAAAAACCTAACTTTACACCTAAAGTAACTAGAGAAAGAAGAACAAACAAAACCCAAAGTTAGCAGAAGGAAAGAAATCATAAAGATCAGAGCAGAAATAAATGAAATAGAAATAAAGAAAACAACAGCAAAGATGAAAAAAACTAAAAGCTGGTTCTTTGAGAAGATAAACAAAATTGATAAACCATTAGCCAGACTCATCAAGAAAAAGAGGGAGAGGACTCAAATCAAAAAAATTAGAAATGAAAAAGCAGAAGTAACAACAGACACTGCAGAAATACAGAGCATCCTAAGAGACTACTACAAGCAACTCTATGCCAACAAAATGGACAACCTGAAAGTAATGGACAAATTCTTAGAAAGGTATAACCTTCCAAGACTGAACCAAGAAGAAATAGAAGACATGAACAGACCAATCACAAGTAATGAAATAGAAACTATGATTAAAATCTTCCAACAAACTAAAGTCTAGGACCAGATGGCTTCACACGTGAATTCTATCAAACATTTAGAGAAGAGCTAACACCCATCCTTCTCAAACACTTCCAAAATATTCCAGAGGATGGAACACTCCCAAACTCATTCTATGAGGCCACCATCACCCTGATACCAAAACCAGACAAAGAAACTACAAAAAAAGAAAATTACAGACCAATATCACTGATGAATATAGATGGAAAAATCCTCAACAAAATACTAGCAAACAGAATCCAACAACACATTAAAAGGATCATGTACCATGACCAAGTGAGATTTATCCCAGGGATGCAAAGATTCTTCAATATATGCAAATCAATCAATGTGATACACCATATTAACAAAGTGAAGAATAATAATCATAGATCATCTCAATAGATGTAGAAAAAGCTTTTGACAAAATTCAACACCCATTTATGATAAAAACTCTCCAGAAAGTGGTCATAAAGGCAACCTTCCACAATATAATAAAGGCCATATATGACAAACCCACAGCAAACATCATTCTCAATGGTGAAAAACTGGAAGCATTTCATCTAAGATGAGGAACAAGACAAGGCTGTCCATTCTCGAGGCTGTTATTCAAAATAGTTTTGGAAGTCATAGCCACAGCAATCAGAGAAGAAAAAGAAATAAAAAGAATACAAATTGGAAAAGAAGAAGTAAAACTGTCACTGTTGGCAGATGACATGATACTATACACAGAGAATCCTAAAGATGCCACCAGACAACTACTAGAGCTAATCAATGAATTTGGTAAAGTTGCAGGATACAAAATTAATGCACAGAAATCTCTGGAATTCCTATACACTGATGATGAAAAATCTGAAAGAGAAATTAAGGAAACACTCCCATTTACCTTTGCAACAAAAAGAATAAAATACCTAGGAATAAACCTACCTAGGGTGACAAAAGAGCTATATGCAGGAAACTATAAGACACTGTTGAAAGACATTAAAGATGATACCAACAGATAGAGAGATATACCATGTTCTTGGATTGGAAGAATCAAAATTGTGAAACTGACTATACTACCCAAAGAAATCAACAGATTCAATGCAATCCCTATCAAATTACCAGTGGCATTTTTTACAGAACTAGAGCAAAAAAATCTTAAAATTTTTATGGAGACACAAAAGACCCCGAATAGCCAAAGCGGTCTTGATGGAAAAAAATGGAGTTGGAAGAATCAGACTCCCTGACTTCAGACTATTCTACAAAGCTACAATAATCAAGACAATATGGTACTGGCACAAAAACATAAATATAGATCAATGGAACAGTATAGAAAGCCCAGAGATAAACCCACACACCTATGGTCAACTAATCTCTGACAAAGGAAGCAAGGATATATAATGGAGAGAAGACAGTCTCTTCAATAAGTGGTGCTGGGAAAACTGGACAGCTACATGTAAAAGAATGAAATTAGAGCACTCCCTAACACCATACACAAAAATAACCTCAAAATGAATTAGAGACCTAAATGTAAGACTGGACACTATACAACTCTTAGAGGAAAACATAGAACACTCTTTGACATAAATCACAGCAAGATATTTTTTGATCCACCTCCTAGAGCAATGGAAATAAAAACAAAAATAAACAAATGGGACCTAATGAAACTTAAAAGCTTTTGCAAAGCAAAGGAAACTACAAACAAGATGAAAAGACAACCCTCAGAATGGGAAAAAAATATTTGCAAACCAATCAACAGACAAAGGATTAATCCCCAAAATATATAAACAGCTCATGCAGCTCAATATTAAAAAAACAAACAACCCAATCCAAAATTGGGCAGAAGACCTAAATAGACATTTCTCCAAAGAAGATATACAGATGGCCAAGAAGCACATGAAAAGCTGCTCAACATCACTAATTATTAGAGAAATGCCAATCAAAACTACAATGACGTATCACCTCACACCAGTCAGAATGGGCATCATCAGAATTTCTACAAAGAACAAATGCTGGAGAGGGTGTGGAGAAAAGGGAACCCTCTTGCACTGTTGGTGGGAATGTAAATTGATACAGCCCCTATGGAGAAGAGTATGGAGGTTCCTTAAAGTACTAAAAATAGAATTACCATATGACTCTGCAATCCCACTACTTGGCATATATCCAGAGAAAACCATATTTCAAAAAGACATATGCACCCAATGTTCATTGCAGCACTATTTACAATAGCCAGGTCATGGAAGCAACCTAAATGCCCATCAACAGATGATGGATAAAGAAGATATGGTACATATATACAATGGAATATTACTCAGCCATAAAAAGAAGCAAAACTGGTCATTTTTTTGAGACGTGGTTGAATCTAGAGACTGTCATACAGAGTGAAATAAGTCAGAAAGAGAAAAACAAGTATCGCATATTAATGCATATATGTGGCACCTAGAAGAATGGTACAGATGAACCAGTTTGCAGGGCAGATATTGAGACACAGATGTAGAGAACAAACGTATGGACACCAAAGGGGGAAAGCGGCAGGGGGTGAGGGTGGTTTTGTGATGAATTGGGAGATTGGAATTGACATGTGTACATTGATGTGTATAAAATGGATGACTAATAAGAACCTGCTGTATAAAAAAAAAGAAAGAAAATGCCCAAAAAAAAAACCCCACTACAATGATGTATCACATCACACTGGTCAGATTGGCCATCATCAAAAAATCTACAAACAATAAATGCTGGAGAGGGTGTGGACAAAATGGAACCCTGTTGCACTGTTGGTAGGAATGTAAATTGTTACAACTACTATGGAGAACAGTTGGAGGTTCCTTAAAAAACTAAAAATAGAACTACCATATAAAGCAGCAGTCCCACTACTGGACATATATCCTGAGAAAACCATAATTCAAAAAGCGTCATGTACCACAATGTTCATTGCAGCACTATTTACAGCAGCCAGGACATGGAAGCAACCGAAGTGTCCATTGACAGATGAATGGATAAAGAAGATGTGGCACATCTATACAATGGAATATTACTCAGTCATAAAAAGAAGTGAAATTAAATTATTTGTAATGAGGTGATAGACCTGGAGTCTGTCATACAGAGTGAAGTAAGTCAGAAAGGGAAAACCAAATACAGTATGCTAACACACACACACACACACACACACACACACACACATATATATATATATATATAGGATCTAAAAAAAAAGTTTCTGATGAAACTAGGCACAGGACAGGAATAAAGATGCAGAGGTAGAGAACGGACCTGAAGACTCGGGGATGGGGGAGGGTAAACTGGGACAAAGTTAGAGAGTAGCATTGACATACCCTACCAAATGGAAAATAGATAGCTAGTGGGAAGCAGCTGCATTGCACAGGGAGATCAGCTCAGTGTTTTTTGAGCACCTAGAGGGGTGGGATAGAGAGGGTGGGAGGGAGACACAAGAGGGAGGGGATATGCGGATATATGTATACATATAGCTGATTCACTTTGTTATGTAACAGAAACTAACACAACATTGTAGAGCAATTATAGTCCAATAAAGATGTTAAAAAAAAAAGAAAAAATGGTATTCTGGAGCAGCTCCGTTGCCATTAAGTGCCTTGTTTCTTTTATGTTCACAAATGTGTATGAACAAACTTTCCCCTGCCCTTCCTTATTTATAACCCATTAATGCCAACTTATTCACTATACAATTACTGTGTAAACCAACAGTAACTTAATGTGTAGCATTCTGTATAATTTTCATTATCATGGACTTTTAAAAATGGGAGGCTCTTAATAAATTATGAGGTTTAAGTTTAAAAAAATAAGTTTTCATGCATTTTCTAACGACTCAAAATAAGAAATACATTTCCTATCCCAGCCTCGTATACATTCATACATATATAATTCAAACAAAAATTTAACCTCGTTACTTGCAGTGTGATATATTTTCTATCATAATCTATTTTATTTCATTTGAAAAAAATGTTGGTCAAGATTCAGTAAATTAGTCTCATGATCAATTAAAGGGTCAAAATCCAATTATAAATACTGTGAAATAAATTTTCATTTGGAAAGAAGGAGACTCAGAATGAGTTAGCATAAATGTTATTGAGTAAGAGTTATACTATTTCATTCATGTAATCATGTCATTTTTTGCAAGTTGAGAGTCATGGGATTTTGGTAAGTAGATCAGTAAAAAGAATGATGTAATTCTTTCTCAATCTTTACAAATTCTAATCTGGAAGAGGAAAGTTCAAAGAGTAGAGAGTGGAAATGAAAGGTGGTTTATTACTTTCTCCAAAACTAGTTATTTATAGATAAAAAGAAACAGCTGATGGGGGAAAGATACACCATTAAATTTAAACTGAACAGTGAGACAAAGTGATTAATGGATTTTGTTACCAAGACTTTAAGTGAGAAGGGGAAAGGGAAGTAATGCGCATGGAATACCTACTAGCTATTGAAGATTGAAAGAAGTATACAGCAAAGTGAGGAATCACCTGAATAAGCCAAGCTGGTCATTCACAATACCGGCTTAAGGTCTAGTTCTCTATCTGGAAATTTAATTTTGTTGGGCCCCTAAACTTGATCAATTTCTTGAGGGTACTCACACTAACCAAGCACATAAGATTGTCCTATAAACCAGATGCCAACACATATATTTATAATGGGAAATGAAACTCCTCAGCCAGACAGACACTCTCTCTGGATTGCCCATCCTCTGCCTCTAGAGTGATATTTTTTTAGGGTGTGTTTCTAGGATCATCCATACCAGAAATCATCAGGATTTGTTGAAAATTAAAAATTATCACCTTGGGCTTCCCTGGTGGCGCAGTGGTTGAGAGTCCGCCTGCCGATGCAGGGGACACGGGTTCGAGCCCCGGTCCGGGAAGATCCCACATGCCACGAAGCAGCTTGGGTTAAGACACTGAGATTCTGATTTGAATTGTCTTACGCTTGGGAAAAGGTAGCATCTGTACAGTGCTAATTCTTTCCACTCAGCAACATGCCATGTGTGTCTTTGTCCAGCCCTTGTTTTATGTTCCTAAAATTTACACCTTTTTGGGAAAACTTGATTCTTATATTTATTTCCAAATATTCATTGAATTTTCTTACTGGTTATCAAAGATCTATAGCAAAACTATCTGTTTTTGTATGCTTGTCTGGAAAACTTCCACCTTGTTGAAAGGGTTTATAATTTCCAATAGATTTTCCACTGATTTTTAAAAAACTTCCCTCATAGATGATTATGCCTGAACATAATAGCAATACACTTTCTCCTTCCAATATTTATAACATAACATTTAGAATCTTATTTTGACAGAACTCTCAGAGCCATTTTAAATAATAAAGAAGAAAAAAAGAAAATTGTTGCCTCTTTTTTTTTGTATTTCAGTGAAAGACTGTGCTATTAGGATGTCTTTAGCTGCAAATAATAGAATTCCCTACAGAAGAGGCTGAACTTGTAGGTCTTCCACGTCAGCTTTTTGATAATGTATATAAATATTTTTGCTTTTCCTTGATGATATTAAGGTGGCTGCTGGGTCAAAAAGCATACATTACATTAAACTTTAACATATAATGCTGAATTATTTTCCAAAGGGTTACACACCCACTAGTAATTTGTAAAGGTTTGTGTGGCTTCACATTTTCACTGACACC
The DNA here is from genome assembly GCF_964341445.2 of Mesoplodon mirus. Classification (NCBI taxonomy): domain Eukaryota; kingdom Metazoa; phylum Chordata; class Mammalia; order Artiodactyla; family Ziphiidae; genus Mesoplodon; species Mesoplodon mirus. The sequence goes on from NC_138977.1 coordinate 47,686,563, forward strand.
TGGTAATATATTTCTTGATTTTTGGCACTATATGATCAGAAAAATTCAAAATTGGATTATTTTGAGTTTGAGTATATTTCCAGATATTTGTTAATCAATTGTTTTCCTTCTTCTTTCTTTCTTTCTTTATTTTTGGCTGTGTTGGGTCTTTGTTGCTGCGTGTGGGCTTTTCTCTAGTTGCAGTGAATGGGGGCTACTCTTTGTTGCGGTGCGCGGGCTTCTCATTGCAGTGGCTTCTCTTGTTGTGGAGCTTGGGCTCTAGGCATGCGGGCTTCAGTAGCTGTGGCACGCGGGCTCAGTAGTTGTGGCTCACGGGCTCTAAAGCACAGGCTCAGTACTTGTGGTGCACGGGCTTAGTTGCTCCATGGCATGTGGGATCTTCCTGGACCACAGCTCAAACCCGTGTCCCTTGCATTGGCAGGCAGATTCTTAAACCACTGTGCCACCAGGGAAGTCCCTCTTCTTCTTTAAATGCATATTAATATCTCTTGCTTGTTTTTCTATTCTATGTTTATTTTTTAATTTATATTCTTTTTTAAAAAAACTATTCTTGATTAAAAGATTTCATTGGTTTTATATATATAGTAAATATTTTCTACCAGTTTGTAACGTGTCTTTTCAGTTTCTTAATGGTGTTTTTTAAAGAACAGATTAAAAAAATACTTTTCTTATATTTAATTATCAGTCTAATTCTTAATATTTCTTTGTATAAGAAATCCTTCCCTACTGTGAGGTTATAAAACACTTTAAAATTTTGCCTTTTATATTTATCTTTTAATTCCTCTAAAGCTAAATTTTGAGAATGGCACATTGTAAGAACTTAATATTATTATTTTTTCCATATGGATAATGAGTTGTTCTAGTTGGATGGTTGAAACATCTGTCCTTCCCCTTAATGGTTGAAATGTCACCTGTATCATATACCAAATTTCCATATTTATGTTGGGGCTCTTTCTAGTTTCTCTCTTCTTTTCCATTGCTCAACTGGTTCATCTCTGAGCCAGTATTATACTGTCTTGATAACTATAGCTCTCTACAGTCCTTATCTCTAATAGAGTGAGTCTCCCAACTTGTTCTGCTTTGAAACTTGGTTGGCTCTCCTTGGTCTTATGAATTTTTTCTATGTAAGAGTCTAATATGAGTTTATAAAATTCCTCAAATGATCTTCTTGGTATTTTGATTGGAATTAATTGGAATTAGACTCAATTAAGGATAAACAGCATACTTACGAGCTGAGGTGTTTCCGTGATAGCTTTCCATTTTTTCTGGTCTTTTTTCAAGTTTCTCAATAAACGCTTTAAAGTTCTCACCATTTATGTCTGTTATTAGATAAAGTACTATGTATCTTATGTTTTTCTTGCTTTTTTGAGTAAGATTTTTAAATTAAATATTTCCAATTAATAATCACTGGTGTATAAGAACTCTTCTAATTTTTACATGTTGATATTGCTTCCAGCATCCTTGTAAGCTCCTAATATATGTTTATAAATGTTTTTAGATTTCTATATAGACACTGATATCATCTGCAAATAATTACAGTTTTGTTTTCTTTTTCCCAAACTTTATAACTTTATTTTTGGCTTACTTAATTAGCTAGGACCTCCATTACAATGTTAAACAGAAGTGGCAGCCTTGAACACATCTGTCTTAATGAGATGTATCATGTTATACCATTAACAATGATATTTGCTGAAATTTTTTGGTAGATATTCTTTAACAGGTTAAGGAAGTTTACTTCCATTCTTATTTTATCAGAGAGTCCTTAATTTTTATCAAGATAAGTATTTATTGTTATCAAAAATTTTTCTGCCTCTATGGAAACAATCATATAATTTTTCTTCTTTAATCTATTAATATGATAAATTCCATTTATTGATTTTCATATGTTCATCCATCATTGCTTTCCAGGGATAAACTACATGTGTTGATGGTGTACTATTCTTTTTATGCATTGCTAGATTTGGCTTTATTGTATTTTGCTAAGAAATTTTGCATCTTTTTTCATGGATCATATTATCTAGTAGTTTTGTTTGTTTGTTCCTTTATCTCTTTTTTTGTTTGTTTTAGTATCATGGCTATACTCCTTCTTAAATGAGATTGGGAGTGTTCTCTCTTTTCCTTTCTATTCATTAGAAAAGTAAAGGGGATATAAAGTAAAGTAAATGCCCTGTCATACCAAGTTAGGTAAAACACACCTATAAAACTATCTGTTATCGGTGTTGTCTGTGGAAAAATTAAAAAAATAATAATTTTAGGATTTTTCAATCTATTGGGTTGGCCAAAAAGTTCACTTGGGTTTTTCCATATTTCTTCTGAATCAATTTTAAGTGAAATATGTGCTTTCCCCCCTATTTTTAATATCATCTTTGTCTTCAGTGTCCATCAATTTCACCACAATATGTCTAATTGTAGATTTATTTTTATTTGTCCAACTGGATAATACATTAAACTTATTTTATCTAAGGGTTTGTGTTTTTTTTGTTTTTTTTTATTTTTTTTATTTTTATTTTTTTGCTTTATAGCAAATTTAATCAGTTATACATATACATATGTTTCCATATCCCCTCCCTTTTGCGTCTCCCTCCCACCCTCCCTATCCCACCCCTCCAGGCGGTCACAAAGTACCGAGCTGATCTCCCTGTGCTATGCGGCTGCTTCCCACTATCTATCTACCTCACGTTTGGTATTGTATATATGTCCATGCCGCTCTTTCACTTTGTCACAGCTTACCCTTCCCCCTCCCCATATCCTCAAGTCCATTCTCTAGTAGGTCTGTGTCTTTATTCCTGTCTTACCCCTATGTTCTTCATGACATTTTTTTTTCTTAAATTCCATATATATGTGTTAGCATACAGTATTTGTCTTTCTCTTTCTGACTTACTTCACTCTGTATGACAGACTCTAGGTCTATCCACCTCATTACAAATAGCTCAATTTCATTTCTTTTTATGGCTGAGTAATATTCCATTGTATATATGTGCCACATCTTCTTTATCCATTCATCCGATGATGGACACTTAGGTTGTTTCCATCTCCGGGCTATTGTAAATAAGGCTGCTATGAACATTTTGGTACATGTCTCTTTTTGAATTATGGTTTTCTCAGGGTATATGCCCAGTAGTGGGATTGCTGGGTCATATGGTAGTTCTATTTGTAGTTTTTTAAGGAACCTCCATACCGTTCTCCATAGCGGCTGTACCAATTCACATTCCCACCAGCAGTGCAAGAGTGTGCCCCTTTTTCCACACCCTCTCCAGCATTTATTGTTTCTAGATTTTTTGATGATGGCCATTCTGACTGGTGTGAGATGATATCTCATTGTAGTTTTGATTTGCATTTCTCTAATGAGTAAAGATGTTGAACATCCTTTCATGTGTTTGTTGGCAGTCTGTATATCTTCTTTGGAGAAATGTCTATTTAGGTCTTCTGCCCATTTTTGGATTGGGTTATTTGTTTTTTTGTTATTGAGCTGCATGAGCTGCTTATAAATTTTGGAGATTAATCCTTTGTCAGTTGCTTCATTTGCAAATATTTTCTCCCATTCTGAGGGTTGTCTTTTGGTCTTGTTTATGGTTTCCTTTGCTGTGCAAAAGCTTTGAAGTTTCATTAGGTCCCATGTGTTTATTTTTGTCTTTATTTCCATTTCTCTAGGAGGTGGGTCAAAAAGGATCTTGCTGTGATTTATGTCATAGAGTGTTCTGCCTATGTTTTCCTCTAAGAGTTTGATAGTGTCTGGCCTTACATTTAGGTCTTTAATCCATTTTGAGCTTATTTTTGTGTATGGTGTTAGGGAGTGATCTAATCTCATACTTTTACATGTCCCTATCCAGTTTTCCCAGCACCACTTATTGAAGAGACTGTCCTTTCTCCACTGTACATTCCTGCCTCCTTTATCAAAGATAAGGTGACCATATGTCCGTGGGTTTAACTCTGGGCTTTCTATCCTGTTCCATTGATCTATCTTTCTGTTTTTGTGCCAGTACCATACTGTCTTGATTACTGTAGCTTTGTAGTATAGTCTGAAGTCAGGGAGCCTGATTCCTCCAGCTCCATTTTTCGTTCTCAAGATTGCTTTGGCTATTCGGGGTCTTTTGTGTTTCCATACAAATTGTGAAATTTTTTGTTCTAGTTCCGGGTTTGTGTTTTTTAATACTACTTGAACATTCTCAGTTATTATCTACCTCTTCAAACTGTGAAAGTGAAAGGCAGATATCTAAGCTTATTCCACATGATATTAGCAGATGAATTAAATGAAAGACATATATCTATGTTTATGTCAGATAATATAAGCAGCCAGTGTGATGGCAGCAGCAGTAATTAGGGAGAGAATTCTGGAGTAGATGTGTATTGGTTTGAGTGCCATGAGATTCAATTTTCCGTTCCCATATGAAAAATGTTCCATAGCTGCCAAGTGTGGATGAGTTACCTTTTATTGTATTAAGGAGTTTATAATAAATTTAAAGGTTTAATTTATCAGATGGTAGTTAATTTGCTTACTGATTTTACTTTTATATATTCTTTTTTTTTTTTTTTTTTTGGCGGTACGCGGGCCTCTCACTGTTGTGGCCTCTCCCGTTGCGGAGCACAGGCTCTGGACGTGCAGGCCCAGCGGCCATGGCTCACGGGCCCAGCCGCTCCGTGGCATGTGGGATCCTCCTGGACCGGGGCACGAACCTGTGTCCCCTGCCTCGGCAGGCGGACTCTCAACCACTGCGCCACCAGGGAAGCCCACTTTTATATATTCTTAACTTTTATTTTTGGCGGTACAAACTGTTGAATCTGAAGAATTCAAGCATCTTTTCATTATTTTCTTTCATGGAAAAGGAGGTAAAGCCTCGTGAACAGATCATATTAAAGATGATTAAAAAACCAAATAATCTGTTAAAATTAATGCCATCTATAATATTACATTGAACACAGCATAAAATCTTTCAGAAGAAAATGCTAAGGTTAAGAAAAAGGATAAAACTTACCCAGACAATTAACAAGTACTATTTTCACATGAAACTTCTTTTTAAAAATATAGGAGTCAGCTTCAATCTCCACTTTTTTACTCTTGACATTTCTGAGCTCATTTCCAGGTCAAGACATGTAGTAATATTGCCATTATTTCCAAGAATCTATGACAACAAATAGATTTTCCTGCCAACTCTTTTCCTTGGTCTTTGAGGTCTATTCAGAAGGGGAAGAGCATGTTTATCAATCACCAGTAAATGTAAAACTTATAATTATACCTCTCTTTTTCCTCACAGATCTTTCAATGCCTGAACCAAGGCTTGTGCATAGTAGGTATTCAAAAAATGTATTTGATGATAAAGAAATAGAAAACAAGAGAAATCCAGAGAGAAAAATGATACAGAGTTATCCTTTTCTATTTAGAACAGAACAAAACAGCTGAATCCTTCAGAAGGAATAAATGCATCTTGCTTTCCAATTTGAGACTTCTGTTGTGTAGTCTCCCCTCTGAAGTGGTCTCATTCTGAGAAAAGCCCTAGGGTAGTAGGACTGGGAGCCAGACTGCCTGAATCCAAAACCCCAGGTTTGCCACTTGTTAGCTTTGTGGCCAGACACAAGTTGCTTGAATCCCCTGTACCTCAGTTTTCTCATCCATAAAATGGGGATTATAGTACTTCTCTCAATGGCTTACTTTGGGGATTAATTTAGTTAAATGCATGGGAAAATAGAGTAGTGCCTGGCACATAGTAAGCAGTCAATAAATGTTAGCTACTTTTACTATGGACACTTATACTTAAGAAAATTAATTAAAAAGAAATTCACAGATTTCTTGGTGTGGTAGTAGAGGTTAGAGGGAAAGAATTTTTTTCCTTTTTTTTTCTCTTGTATTTTCACGTGGTTCACCTGGAGTATAATTATTAACTTATGATTGTACACTCTGAAATGCAGAATTTAATAACTGCTAAGTTTTTCTTTTTTACTTCTACCATATTTAGTGGAAGGAGAATACCAGAACTTATATAGGGAGAATTGTGATATATGATGCAGTTCACTTCAAGTTACTTCTAAATGATACAGAGAGTAAAATGTATAGATTGTTTTTCTTACTTTTAATTTATCTTTAAAGACACCATCTAGGTAGCATTCCATATGATTGAAGAACCAACAGCTAATTGCTTGACTCTGAGATGAAAAGTAGAGGCAAGATACCACCATTTCTTCCTTCTCGTTCATGATGGAGGCAAGAGCAACTTTCTTGAAACCGAGATGCAACCTCTGCGTGACATTCTAAGCATCCGAATTCTAAGGTCAGAACTGATATTCAGTTAAACAAACTTGCCATCTCTAGCTTAAGTAATAACAAGTATGACAGTAGAGATTGAGCACGTATGTAGAAACCAGAGCACGTATCTTATGGGTTTCGTCTCCTTAGCTAAGATAGTAGGATGCAATGAAAACCTGAAAACTGTTTAAAGAATTCATTGAAAATTTGTTTCTAGGTTTAGTCTTTTGATACTTTAAGATGACAGAACTAGATTCCTTCCTTTGTTACTGTCATCTGTAGTGGTAAGTGCCTTTTTGGGGGTGACTTTGGATTTCTCATAGTCTTATCGTAAAGAGGTAGGAATTATACAACTTAGCACCTCTATTTCTTCACGGAACCTGTTTTTTTAAAAGGGACGTATAGTTGCTCAAGACTATGAAATTAGAAGAGAGGTTGCTCATGAAGGTATTCGTATTCAAGGGGGAAGGGCATCTGGTTCATCTTGCAGTTGCCCCTGGAATGAGTTGATGGAGAGTTGGGGGGTAGGGGGCCACAGAAGAAGGCTGCGTCTCAAAGTCAGTGGGGGTGGGGCACTGGGGGGTGGGTCTTATCACCCAGACAGTGGTTTGGTGATGAGGTCACAGGGCTGAAGAGCCAAACCATATATTTAATCTTGGTGTTTTGTCAAAACTCATAAGAGTTAGTGACCTGACATTAGCCAAGGTCTTCCTGGAAAAAATGGGAGGGTGAGCTCACAAAATCCACAATCTGACCTCACCCTCTCCTCAGGGTTCACCCTTGGCACCCAAGGCCCACAGGTGAGTACATTTGCCATTTATGAGTCAGAGCCTTTAGTGTCCAGGGTTGGCAGTTCACTCCCACCTCAGCCCTTCCCTTACTATATTAGAACAGTCTCTCACATTATAAATTATGATAATTTATCTTGTCCCTTTAAGGTGAACTTATTTAAAGTATCAGGTTCTGGATTAATAGTATCTTTTCTTTGATATTTCCATCCCTGTGGAGTGTTTACTCAGTCGTGTGCTAATGATCGGTTTCATGGTCCAGCATCTCAGGGTAGATTTCCATGTCAGGGTTTTATTTTTTAAATGTGGGAACTGATTCTTTTAAACCTAGGAATTGTTTTTCATTAAATGACCTTCCAAGTTTGAATCTCATATATGAGCTACCTCTTTTGAGAACAGTTGTAACTCACTTTACCCAGGAGACATTTTTTTCATTATTTTACTTTATTTTATTATTATTTAAAATTATAGGTGATTTGCAATATTATTTTAGTTTTGGGTGTACAGTATAGTGATTCGGTATTTTTTCAGATTATACTCAATTGTAGGTTACAATTGGTTACAATTCCCTGTGCTATCTACAATATATCCTTATTGCTTATCTATTTTATACATAGTTTGTATCTGTTAATCACATATCCCTAATTTGTTTCTCCCCTCTTCCCTCTCCCCTTAGATAATCACAAGCTTGCTTTCTATATGTGTGTGTCTCTTTCTGTTTTACATAAACATTCATTTGTATTATTTTTTAGATTCCACATATAAGTGATGGCATACATTATTTGTCTGTCTCTGACTTATTTCACTAAGCATAATATTATCTAGGTCCACCCACAATGCTACAAATGACAGGATTTCATTCTTTTTTATGACTGAGTAATATTCCATTGTATATATACCACTTCATCTTAATCCAGTCATCTGCTGATGGGTACTTGCGATGATTCCATATCTTGGCTATTGTAAATGGTGCCACTGTGAACATTGAAGTTCATGTATCTTTGTGAATGAGCCAGTAGGCATTTACCTATTGTTGTTGTGGATAAATAAAAACTGGAGTAGTAAAACCATACTTAACATGCCAGGTGTTTATAATATTATTTAAAGAAATTCTGTGTAATTCTTTATATAAAACCAAAAAAAATTATAAAGTAAACAATTTTTGTAAAGCAGTAAAGCTAATTTATTTACCTTGAGATCAGATTTTTATATTTTAGGTTTTCTTAAACATGAACCTCCATATTTACGCTGATATAAGAACTTAGGCATTTTTTTCATGTGAGACCTTTACTGCTCAGGTATTCATAGTCCATAGTCACTTTAACCCTAAAAGAAATGTATACATTATATTATTTCCCTGAGTGTCAGTCTTCTTATCAGAAAAATGGAGATAATATTACTAAAATCAACGGTTTGTGGTAAGGGTTGTACGAAATGGATAATGAATGTTCAAGGGCTCTGTAAATAGTAATGTATTATACAAACATGGTATTGTTACCTGAAACATCACTATCATTTCCAGTGTGTGTGTGTGTGTGTGTGTGTGTGTGTGTGTGTGTGTATAAATAGTTCTTTTGTCAACCTTATTGATCTGAGTACTGTCAAACTGGGGGCAAACTGACCATTCTAAATCTTTAATATCACAGAGATTATCTTTGTAAAATCAACTTGGTTGGCATTCTCTGAGCCTACAACGAGTACATGGCAATTTGAAGTATTTAAGCAGCCAAGTCCTTTTGCAAGCAATAGTGTCTTTGTTTAGCTCAGCGAGAAGGTTTCCTACGTAGGATGGTCAGATAAATAATATCTATAGCTACCAACTGGACCAACTGCAGATACTCACCTAGAACCTTGTGCTATTCTTTCACTACTTTTTAAAAGAGTTCAAAATCTTGGTGATAATAGTCATGATTTTCCACATAATCGAGAAATAAATACCATGTAGTTAAGGCATAGAGAAGTCCCTGAATGGACAAGACACTGAACTAGAAAAATCCTAGAGAGAGCTATGGTGCTCCTGTTTAGAATGCCTTGCTCTGGGTCACCCACCTCCTATCTCACCTACACAACCCATCAGTGACATCAGTGCCTGTTTACTTGCTAAGTAGGTTTAGGTGATTCTAAGAACCTGAGGTTTCCTCTGACAAATGGACAAATGTGAGAATAGAAGTTGTGCATTGTTTGATGTTCTTGCAAAAGATTCAGGAAGTCAGAGTTAATACCAAGGTGATGCTACCATGGCAGAAACTATGGGTGAAGTTAGAGTAATGTTGCTCTACCCAGTGGTCTCAGTGCTTTGAAGGACATTTACAGTGGTACAAAAATTTAGCTCAGAGGAATTTTGAGGGTCAGAGGTAAAAATGATTTTATTGTATGTCTGGTCCTCTCTTCAGACATGCTTAGAAGTTTCAAGCATGTATGTCCTATTAGAATCTGCACTTCTAGTGTCTAGTGCAGTATCTGATAAGAAATGAGTTTGCAACATATTCATGCGGAGTGAATGAAATTACTTTTTGAAGATTTCAGACTTCCACCATTTCATCATCAAATGGTACTTTGATCTATCTGTCAATATTAAGAGAAAGAGGGAGAGAGATGGGGAGAGAGAGATTTATGAGAGAGACATTGATGATAAGGTGTCAGTGATGTATAATAACTTAACAGATTATCTCTCTTTTTAAAGTATAAATGATGTACAATATTATATAAGTTATGGGTGTAAAATACAGTGATTCATATTTTTTTAAGGTTATACTCCATTTATAAAATATTGGCTTTATTCCCTCTGTTGTACAATATAACCTTGTAGCTTATTTTATACATAACAGTTTGCACCTCTTAATCCCTTACCCCTATATTGCCCTTTCCCCCTTCCCCCTACCCACTGGTAGCCACTAACTTGTTCTCTTTATCAGTGAGTTGGTTTCTTTTTTGTTATGTTCACTAGTTTGTTGTATTTTTTAGATCCCACAAATAAGTGATATCATACAATATTTGTTTTTCTCTATCTGACTTATTTCACTTAGCATAATACTCTCTAAGTCCATCCATGTTGTTGCATATGGCAAAATTTCATTATTTTGGGCTTCCCTGGTGGCGCAGTGGTTGAGAGTCCGCCTGCCGATGCAGGGGACACGGGTTCGTGCCCCGGTCCGGGAAGACCCCACATGCCGTGGAGCGGCTAGGCCCGTGAGCCATGGCTGCTGAGGCTGCACATCCGGAGCCTGTGCTCCGCAACAGGAGAGGCCACAGCAGTAAGAGGCCAGTGTACTGCAAAAAAAAAAAAAAAAAATCATTATTTTTATGGCTGAGTAATATTCCATTGTATATGTATACCACATCTTCTTTATCCATTCCTGTGCTGATGGATACTTAGGTGGCTTCCATATCTTGGCAAATGTAAGTAATGCTGCTATGAACATTGGGGTGCAAGGAATTGCTGGGTCACATAATAGTTCTATTTTTAGTTTTTTGAGAAACTTCCATACTGTTTTTCATAGTGGCTGCACCAATTTACATTCTCACCAGCAGTGAACAAGGGTTCCCTTCTCATCACATCCTCATTAACATTTGTTATTTGAGTTCTTCTTGATGATAGCCATTCTGACAGGTCTAAGGAGATATCTCACTGTAGTTTCGATTTGCATTTCCCTGATGATTAGTGGGGTTGAGCACCTTTTCATATACCTGTTGGCCATATGCATTTCCTCTTTGGAAAAATGTTTATTCAGGTTTTTTGTCCTTTTTTTTTTTGCTTTTTTAACAGCTTTATGCAATGTAATTCTGAGACCTCTGGAAAGAGCTCATACAACTCAATATCAAAAAAACCCCAAAACCCAAAAAACCCCCAAAACTAACTAATCAAAAAATGGGCTAGCTATTATGAAGTTTGCCCATTTTTTGATTAGGTAGTTTTGGGTTTTTTTTGGTGTTTTTTTTTTTGATGTTGAGTTGTATGAACTATTTCCAGAGGTCTTTTAATAGGGAATAGAATGATAAACTTGAGAAATATGTCCGCAAGAGTAGAATTTCTGGCAAAAGAAAGAAACTCGTGAGCTAGACATTCTTTTTTAATAAGGAAGGAAGCAGCAGAACAAAAGGGTCTCCTCTGTGCCTCTCTAATACTTTTACATTCATGACTTCCTGCTCTGCTTCTGCTCAAGTCACACGACCAATTCACATTCTCAAATTATTGCTTTGCTCTTTATCTTGATAAGGAAAAATAATTTTTATTTTCTAAAAGAGAAATCTTTTCCTAGTTGCTTTAGCTTAATTGAATTTCCTATTTTTTATTCTATGATTACCAATATTCAAAATGTGTTTCTAATCTTGAAATAAAGGAAAAATTTTAAGGTTAAAGTTTAGGCTTGATGGAGCTTGCAGGGTATAAGAGTGAAAAGAGAAAAGAACATGCAAACCAGAACATGACAGATTCCCATAAGTTTCTCTGAGAAATGCAGGAGTCATCTGCCCAATTGCAAAATCAACACTATCATTAAATATGCAGCAGGATGATAACACAAAGTATGAGCTTGGCCAAAAACCACAAGCTCTGGAACAGGTTCAAACCAGACACAGACAGGAAACCACCTACTCAGGCATGGAGAGGTTAGGTGCTCCTGAGCACAAAGCAAACGTGCCCAATGACTGACAATTCTCCTTGGTGAGTCTGACTAGTGCCTCTGAACTTACTTACATCTGGGGAAAAGAGTAAGTGTATCCAAAAACATTTTAGGAAAAAGTGAAGACATAAAAGATATTGTAACTTAGAAATGTAAAATGTCTAATATTTTACTATTTTTAAGTGACCCAAATCCCTTAATAGTTTTAGTTATTTACTTAGCTATATTGCTGGAAACAAGTTTCAGTAAAATATTGTGTAGTATGGGTTATAGGTCGATAATTAAGACCTTATATTTACTTAAACATGAGAAAGTTTTAGTTAAATTGTTACTATTGTCCTCTAATGCTCAAATTTTGAGTTTTATGATATATCATTGGATGGTATAGATTGATCTTCATACTACTTGTCACCACCACTTCTACTACTACTTCTACTACTGCTACTACTGTTATTACTGCTTCCTCTAGATCACATGAATAAAGCATTTAACAGGTATCAGGCACTGTCCTAAGCATTTGACATATATTAACTGCAATTTATCCAACAATCAACCCTATGAGTTAGTGTTATTATTATCTCCAATTTTTAGAAGAGGAAATTGAGTCACAGAGAGATTAAGCAATTCTCTTTATAAGTGGCCAAGTCAGAATGATTACAATAACATGGAATTCCAATGATAGGAAAATGAATTTTTTATGGGAATTTTTTTCTGAAAACTTTGCTGGATCTTGGAAGCAGTCATACAATATCAATTCACATATTCAAGTATGTATAAGGTGTCTATTATATGGCAGGCACCCTGCAGGGGATTGAAACTATAAACATGACATAGGTATCTGTCTTCATTTAAAGACGTACAGTGATGAATACTCTGGTTCTATTTGAACATTCTTAAGACAGCTGTTACTCTGTGGTGACTCTTGGAGAAAGGGTTGAGCAGGAATTTCTTCCCAACCATTTCAGCCATTCTACTGACAGACTCAGCCAGGCTGGTTTCCTTGTGCTTTAATTGTTCTTACACTTGTTGGAAAGCAGGATGTCTCTATAGAAAGATCCCTCTTCCTTATATCTTGTTAACAAAACCACTTTGGCTGAATGTTCCTTCATGCCAATCAGCAGAAATCTGTCCAGTTAGAACCGGATGATAGTTTGACCCAGAAGAACAGTTCCTTTAAGGATGTTTTAGTAGATCTAGAGCTTCCTTGTGCAGGGTCCCTCAGTTCAGCCCAGGAAAGAGAACAGGATGACTTTCTAATCAGGAATATTCCATGCCTCCCTTCTACACCTAAGACCCAGGTAAGGCAACAGAAATTTCTGTGTTGAATCTCTACACCAGCTCTCTTTGTCTTTGGTACTATGCAGGTTCTGTTCCTCAGCCCAGTGTTCTTGGAAATTGAAGACAAGTTTTAAACTCTAAACCATTGAGTGCATATCTCATAACATAATATTGATCCTAAATATACTTACACATTGTCTTGGTTTTGGTTTCTCCAGATAAAAATTTGAGGGCAAGTAGCTTGTTTGAGAAATTTATCACTTTTCTATTGACAGAATAATTCTGAGTAACAGGCAACTATTGCTGTATGTTGGGCTACAGCAATAAGCAGATATTTAGCTGAAGGATCTGCAGCATCAAGCTGATTTGAGTTTGGCTCAACTGATCTTGGCTGGACTTGCTCACCTGTTTGGGGATTAACTCGCTGCCTGTTGATCTGGGAAGGCCTCAGATGGGAAGACTGGGTTGTTTTGCTAGTCTCTCATCTTCTTCCTGGGACCAGGGACAGTGCGTGTCCTTCTCATGAAAATGACAGAGGCAAGAGCAAGCAGAAAAACACAGGTATGTTTTAGAGCCTCTGCCTTGGTCACATTGGCTAAATCACCATAGCAAAGTCACAAAGCAGGTCCAGGAAGCAGATACCAAGACTGCCAAGATGAGATTAAGCATGTTAGGTTTTTGTTATGGAAAACAGTTGTGAAAGAGAATGGGGGAGGGCTTCCCTGGTGGCACAGTGGTTGAGAGTCCTCCTGCTGATGCAGGGGACACGAGTTAGTGCCCCGGTCCGGGAGGATCCCACATGCCATGGAGTGGCTGGGCCCGTGAGCCATGGCCGCTGAGCCTGCGCGTCCGGAGCCTGTGCTCCGCAACGGGAGAGGCCACAACAGTGAGAGGCCCGCGTACCACAAAATAAAAAAAAAAAAAAAGGAGAATGGGGGAAAAAGCTTAGAAACACTGGGATAGCCATGGACCACAATACAGGTCTGACCCTGCTGAATGAGAGAGGGAAGGGAAGTGGGTGGATGTGTCCTAGACTGTCCTGCAGTCTAAAAATGCTTTGGCAATGCCATTGGGGAGTCTTCAAGACAGAAATGGCCATCAGACCCAGGAATCCTGTGTTTCCTGAGAATGGTCAGTCATTGGCTAGGAGCAGTGTCTGGGAAGCATTTCCTCTGTACAAATGTAGCAGTGAATTTTAAAGCATAGAACTGTGGGCTGGGACCTGTGGTCAGTTGTGCTTCACGTGGTTGGAGGCTTGTGTGGTACATTCTCATTGTTGCCACATGAGTCCAGCCTAGATTCAGAAGGTGGGAAAATATATTCTGCCTCTTTAGTGAAAGGAATGGCAAGGTGACCTGGCAAAGAGTATGGGTATAGGGAAGAGAAAAGATTTGGGACCATTAATACAACCTACCATAGGAGGCGAATGAAATACCAGCAGAGGAATGAGGGGAAGGAGACAAGGAAAAGAAGCAACCACTGAAGAGGTACCAGCAAGGGAGCTTCCACTGTGGGAGACCAGACAATCCATTAGCAAAATTCTAGAAGCAAGTGTAAACGACCTACTGCAGAAATATCCCAGCCAAGGGGAGATTGAGACGAGTATTTACAGTTCAGTCTGGATGGAATTTAGATTGGGATACAAGAATCATGGAAGATAAAGGTCTGGTAAATAAGGGGCCGGATAACTGAGGGTCTTGATGGCTGGGCTAAGTTTGTCATTTATTGATAGGCCCTGGTGAGAGGCATGTGGATATTTTAAAGCATAATCAGGGTTTTATATAATCCAAAGGTCAAGCTGACAGTGGAGTGTGGATGGGTTTGATCATGGTGAGACAGGAGAAAAGGGAACCTATTATGAGTCAATTATAAAAGTCTACATAAGAATTTTGAGAGCTTAACCTAGAGTAGCATCAAAGGAAATAAATAAAGGTGGATTTAATAGACATCTTGACATCACAGAGGAAGATTTGGTGAATTCATTGTGGGTGCTAAGGGCTAGGAAAGTCAAAGATGATTGGGAGAGAGTCAGTCTGTGTGACTGAAGGAATGCTGGGGCTTAGGACAGAAATGGTAAAGCCATAACAAAAATGTATTCTTGGTGGAGGAAGACTAGTGATGTTAGATGCTTGGTTTGGTTTTACTCTTGTTAGGTTGAGGTATTGACAGAACTGCCAATTAGAGACCTTTGTAGATAGCTGGGCACAGAAAACTGCAACTCAGGTGAGAATTAGAGCTAACAATATAGAATCAGGAATCATTCCAATGGCACCAATAGCTGTGGGCAGGCATGAAACAGGAAAGAGGTGATATGGAGATGTCCTCACAGACTAGCAGGCCACAGCACTTCCTAGATCTGACTTATCAGAGAAGAGATGACTTCTCTTCTGCTCAGGACCAGCTCAGCACTTTCCCCATCTGAAGCTGGCCAAGGCATAGGAAGCAGTCAGCGCAGAGCAGAGGACCGAGGGAGGATGGATGAACTTAAGAGATTGGTCCTCTCTTCCATACAAGTCTCTATTAACCCCTGACCCTGATTGTTTTGCATTTTTTAATCAGCCGTGCCTTTTTCTCTTTTTTTTTTTTCCTGGCTCACTTTCAGGAATTTGTAAACCCTGTTATGAATTTGTCTTTGAAAAATAATACCTACAAGAAAGCTGGTTTTCCAATTAGTGTCAGAATTGGAGGAAAAAACTGGGATAAGTTCTTCAAGGTAACTGGTGTTTGTATTTAAACCCACCTTGAGACTCTAAACCAAATGCAAATGCCAGTGGAAATTCCCAGGTTTCTGCCAGACACGTTTAAATTAGATCAGGACAACACTGGTTCTTCTGAGAGCTTATTCATGGAAGATGTTATAATCATTTGTAGTGTAGGAGGTAGTTCACTTCAAGGTCCCTAACAAAACTTGTTTGATGCTCCACATCTTTCTTGTATACCTGGAAAACCTTCTCATGCCCACATGCCCAGCGATATCTGGCCAATTAAAGAAATTCTTTATTACATTCACAAACATGGTCAGACTAGACTCCTCTCAAGAATTCTCCCACTGTGGTTACATGTTCTCTTCCACTGAATAATATTGCATCATTTACTCACGTTTGTGCTATGTGTCAGCTTCCTTCCCAACCAATTATGTGCTTATTAATAATTATAACAATAACTACTCTATATTAAGTATATGTTATTGCCAAGCTCTGTGCTAAGCATTCTACCTATATCACTTCATTTTCATCTTTACAATAACTCTCTAAGGTAGATATTATTATTTCCATTTTCCAGTGGAGAAACAGATTCATTGACATTTGTAACTTGTCAAAAGCCATAAGAATAGGAAGTGGCAAAGTTGGGCTTTGAACGCACAACTTCTCATTTATTTAAATAAGAGAATATGTAAAAGTGTACATATGATAGTTGTGGAATCACCTCTATTATATTTCTTACATTGTTAAGTCTGTAAATTGACTGGATGTTTAGTTTTTATATGACCTCTCCAAGTTGCTGGCTTCTTGGCTTATTTGCAAAAGATGTAGTGGTGGAAGCTGTCCTACATAATTAGGTCATAAAGTTCTGATTACCTACCTTATTTGGTGAAGGTTTTTTTTTTTTAATGGCCCCTCACATACTAATGATAATCATTACTTGAGATACCTGTGAAACAGTAAAGTAACAAAGATAAGAATAGTGCTGTGGGGCTTCCCTGGTGGCGCAGTGGTTGAGAGTCCGCCTGCCGATGCAGGGGACACGGGTTCGTGCCCTGGTCTGGGAAGATCCCACATGCCGCGGAGCGGCTGGGCCCGTGAGCCATGGCTGCTGAGCCTGCACGTCCGGAGCCTGTGCTCCGCAACAGGAGAGGCCACAACGGTGAGAGGCCCGTGTACCACAAAAAAAAAAAAAAAATAGTGCTGTATCATAGGCACAGAAACTTCTGCCTTTAAGGTTGTGTTATTTCTGTTTATGTAGAGTAGGGAGGGTCTGATTTGGCCTGCCTTTTTGCCTTCACTGAACGTCAATCAATACATTGACATCAACTTAAAAATGTTGATGGCTTTTAATGGACCAGGTGATGTGAAAAGGCTAGACACAGATGTCTTCCACTCAAGATGGGCTGGTCAAAGTACCACAGTCCAGAGTTTGGCCTTCAGCTGTGTCGATTTAGAAAACAGAGTATATAACCACAACAGAAATGGAGCTGGTTCTCGGAACAGATTTAGTTAACCTTAGAGAATAAGTTGTAAATTCAAGATGGAAATTTATTACTATATTTCCTACATGCTGAATTGCAACTTTTTAAAACACTTCCACATTTTTTAAATGACGGTGTTTCTTGTGATGGAAAAATTTATTTAATATGTGGTATTTCTTTTTCTTTAATGTTCTTTTAAACTAAGTGGCATATGCTATAATCAGCAGCTTAGCACTGAGAAAAAATTAAAATGTGAAATACAAGCCCCAGGAAGACTAGGATCCTATGGCCAGTACATTTTCTCCCAGTTTACAAGTGTATAGGAAGTAAAGTTGTGATCAGGTGGTTTCCTGGGAACATGGGATCCAATCAGAGAGAGTTCTTTTTTTTTTTTTTTTTGTGGTACACGGGCCTCTCACCGTTGTGGCCTCTCCTGTTGCGGAGCACAGGCTCCGGACGCGCAGGCTCAGCGGCCATGGCTCACGGGCCCAGCCGCTCCGCGGCATGTGGGATCTTCCCGGACCAGGGCACGAACCCGTGTCCCCTGCATCGGCAGGCGGACTCTCAACCACTGCGTCACCAGGGAAGCTCAGAGAGAGTTCTTTGATTAAGGTAATTTCATGCATCCATCTCTATGATCAGACTGCAAGTGCCACTAGTTCCTTACTAGTGGCACTTGCCACTAGAGACCACCGGATGCCCATGGCAGATATGGTGGATTGGCTTTCCACATCCGTTCTTACCTCCTTGTGCTGGGCATTCCTGCACTGCAGAGGTTAGAGAGGTGAAACTTACCATTCCTGTTCTCTTGTATAACTAAGGTTCTGGAGGTGAAGTAGGCTCCTCCAGTGAGATATGTTTGTGTAATATTTGAGAGAAATGGCAAGCTGAAGCCATTTATATTTTCTGATTCTTTTAGCTGTTTTATGCTAATAACAACAATGCTCCAACATCCAGTCTCTTGCTTTGAGAACCAGTTGCCATGGTGGCAGTTTTTTGACCCCTGGGTAGCTATGATGATATGTTCTTGAATAAAAGAGTTTCAGTGGCAATTTCTCGATTTCTTATCCTCTTGACTGAGACAGACTCAGGTCTATAGTGGTCTTGGGCGAGAGGATTCCATGGTTGGGTAGAGGGCTACATGACTGTAATTTCCATTTTCCTGCACTGAACCCTTCTGGTACATTGATTTCCCTCTGATAGACACATATGTTCCTTTGTTATGTTAATACATCTAGGGAGTGAAACAATCAGTTCTGACAACCTGGGAGCCATTGTCTCCTTAGGGTAATTGTTTACCTCTATTCTCTGTCCTAGGATGTTTTGATTTTTATCTTTTGGCCCTTGGAGAGCAATGTTTTTTCCAAGTGTTGGAGAGCAGCTCTTTTTTGCCTTCCTTCCTATCTACAGGAAGAGATAAAAATGTACTGGGAAGATGTTTCAACACATGTTACAGATGTAGCACCCACAAGTGAGTAATGGAGAACACCACCAAATATGAAAGCACATCACATGATGACACTATTGCAAGCATTTTGCAATTGTGAAGATTTATACTCCTTCTCACTCTACAAGTTAAATTACGTTAGACCAGAGACATCTCTTATTTACTTAAGTATTTTTTCCCCTCTGAAACAATTACTTTATTTTTCTCTTCGGCAGAAAGAAAAACAACCTCAGGATGTCAACAGTATAGAGTAGCTTAACAATTTTATGCAAGTCATAGCTGATATGGGTCATGACCATGGGGGATGATACATGGTTATTTTATTCATATGGCTAAGGAAAATTATAATTTAGAGTAGTTAATATTTTGCATAGACTTGTTTAATCTTCCAAACACAAGATAATATCAGAAATGATGTTTCCAAGTGGGAATTGTAGGATATGACTCCCTCTCTTTCCTCCAAAACCATCAGATAGAGCCAAGGTAAAACTATCTTTGTGACTTAATCTAGGATTTGACATGCCATCTAATATTTATCAAGAAGTAATAATATACTGATCAACTGACCATTTGCTTCTTCTCAGGAATCAACAATTACTTCTATCTCTTAAAACTAGCTAAGACACATTGTGTCTATGATGCAACAATTCCGTTCCTTTTTATCTCCCATTGCAGCTCCTTGTTTTATCCACTCATTATATTTAATTGTGTTTAAATTAACAAGCCAAGGCTAAAACCTTTCTGTTCACCAGGACAGGTAACTCTAGCTCACCTAGACAAATCTAGGCTTAATCTTAACACTAGGTCTGACGCCCCAGGCATTCAGGTACATGTCTTAATGGTTCGAAAAGAACCAAGGGCCTTTTTACATGGCAGAGAAGTGTGGACTCAGTGATGTCATCTCAACAGGATATGTCCCCAGCTCTCTTTAATGACTCATTATAAATTCATGTTCCATCGGTATATCTAAACTTTACTTTGTTCTCATATTGTACAATCTCTTTGGATGTTGATTACTATACAAACTGTGGTTATTGAGGTTCTAAAGTTCCCTGCTTATATCCCAAATGTTCTAGAATTCACTGAACCATACTGTATCCATTCTTTAAGAAGAAGGAGCAGATGACAATTGAAAACTATTAATGAGAATGTGAGTTAAAGAAGGCACAGGAGAGAGTAAATAACAGAAAGCAAAAAGAAAGAATTTCTTCTCTTCTTCCCTCCTCTCTTCTTGTCTGTCTTCTGTTAATGTTTGCCTTTTCCTTAACTATCTTTAGTTTATACCATCAGGTTTTTTTCCTTTTCTCTGCATTATTCTCTCTATTACTTTGGAAGCCAGGGAATATTGACCAGTAACAGCATCATTGATACCATGTGCCATGATGAAGAGCAGAAAAGTAGGAGTTTAGTTTCTTCTTCATGTTTGGGCTTTTAGAGTATACAGCATGCTTGCCTCAAAAATAACCACCACTGCCACTATTACCATCACTGAAACAGCTTATATTTGTAAAGTCTATTGTTTTCAGGAAGTTTACACTGTAATTTCTACCTCCAGTAGCATCTAACCATTTGCCTTTATTCTGTCCCTCACACCAAAGGAATCCATTCTTTTTACATTGCAAGTTTTCCAACGTTTGAAAAACGAATCATGTCTTCCGTAGCACTTGCCCCTTCAGCTAAGAATCTCATTTGGCATGCATTTAAACTCCTCATTACCCAGGTCACTTTTCTAGTTTGTCAAATTCCTTAAAATATAGTGCAGAGAACTGCAAAGACTCTTTTTCTCTCTTACCTTTGCTGATCCAAAAATGATACTTAAAAACATGGCAAGTTAACATTCTGTGTGTTTTCACACTTTGGCATATATTGAACCTGAGGTCAACTAAAATCTCCATGCCTGTTTTTACAAATGAGGTTTCTGCCATGTCCTTCTGTAAAATTTTGTTTTTATCTTAAATATAGAATTTTATCTTTATTTCCTTTAACGTTCGCTGCTTGTTTTAGCCCCAATTCCTGGTTATTAGAAACAGTTTTGAATCTTGAGTTTGTCAATTTATTTAGCTACACTTTGAATGTTGATAATATTTCAATGGCCTTGAGGATAAGAACATTGTAACTCTATAATGGAGTCCTTTGGCAGCTGTTCGGTACAATTTAATCGAATATTAACAGACTATAGAGCCATGTAGGCCAGAGAAATATATCCATTAAAAAGCATCTTTTTCTTGAAGTTTCTCAGAAAATTACATTTTCTCTGATTAAAATAGATGCCTGGTCATTATACACAATATATACAAGCAAAAATAAGAAAATAGGGCTTCCCTGGCAGTGCAGTGGTTGAGAGTCCGCCTGCCAATGCAGGGGACATGGGTTCGTGCCCCAGTCAGGGAAGATCCCACATGCTGCGGAGCAGCTGGGCCCGTGAGCCATGGCCGTTGAGCCTGTGCGTCCAGAGCCTGTGCTCCGCAATGGGAGAGGCCACAACAGTGAGAGGCCCACATACCGCAAAAAAAAAAAAAAAAAAAAAAAAAGAAAGAAAATAAAAATCACCAGTAATTCCTCTGTTCCAACATAACCAATGATGACATCTTGGGACATATGTTCTACTCTCTTTTCATGCATATACATCTATCTTTTAAATGAAATTATAATTGAACACACTGTTTTGTCACCTACTTTCTTTACTTAATGATCTGTCTTGTCCACTCATTACATATTTTCCTACAACATCGTCTTTAATTGCTCCATAGTATTCCACTGTGTGAATATATGATTATTTTATTTAATTATTTTCCATTGTTGTGGGAAATAATTATATTCAATACATTATATATCCACGTACTTCTTCCCATTATACACTTGCTCTCTTGCTAGACTGAAGTCCTCTCATTCCTTCAAGTGATTCTGACAAGAAAGACAAGATGATATAATTCAAGGAAGCTTTGTGATAGTGTTGGGCTGGCCCTATGTGTGTGCTTGTCTTGAATAATTTCTTTCTGCTCTATTGCCACTTCTAGCATATTCAAGATGGAGAACTCTGGAAGGAAGAATGAGATAGAAGATTGCCAAGTAGCTCTAGCAGATGGAAGTAGAGATATTTGATGGGCCCTCTCTCCTTTCATTAAAAAAGTTAGAGTGCTAACTAACATTAGTGTTTTATCTTCCGAGGAAAAAGCATAGTGCTTTGAGTTTCTAAAAGTTATTGAATTTGGGGAGTTGCAATGGAACAATTGATGATGGGGCCTTGTTTTTTAGTTCCCTGTTTCTGTGAAGGAGCATCCACTTCTACATCCAGAAACTCAGAAATCATCCTTGAATGCTCCTTCTCTTTGACTACCTCCTCCCAATAACCAATCCACCACCAGGTCCTGTTTATTGCAGTCTCTAAATGTCTTTCACATCTGTCTACTTCTCTCCTTCCCCACAGACACCATCTTGTCCAAGCCAGGAGGAATGCACTTTCCTCACTAGGAGTTTAATCATTGCAACCTAGCCCCTCCCACTCCCACCTCTTCCCAATATTGTGGCCAGGATGCTGTCTTTAAAGCACAGGTCTCATCATGTCTTATCTTCCTTAAAGCATTTCAATGACTGCCCAGTGTTGTGAAGATAACACGTCCCATAAAGCCCAAGCAATCCGTGGTCTGAGATGCAGTGTAATGTAGGAGTTAAGGGCATGGACTCTGGAGCCAAGACTGCCAGGGACCAATTCCCACCTCTAACACTCACTAGCTGGGCCATCTTGAGAAGTTTCCTACCTTCTCTATGCCTCAGTTTCCTCACCTCTAGGATGGGACTAATAGTGGTCCCTCCCTCATAGGGTTTTTTAGGAAAAATTTAAAAGTTAATATTGTAAAACTCTTTAAAAACCTCCTATAAGCATTGTAACTGCTCTTGTAAATCTCTGTTTTCCCTTCTAGCATATTCAAAGTGGGGAACTCTGGCTATGTAAGTGTTAGCTATTATTGTTATCTATTCAGCTTCATCTCCCACTAAAACCCTCCCTTCCTTCCAGCTCTCTACGTTCCTGGGTTTCCCTGAGTTCCCCAGAAACACCAGGGTCCATCCTGTCCCTGCCCCTCCCAGCATGCTCCCCTTCCTCTCTTTTCCCTCCCTTAGCCTAGAGACCTGTGGTCCTGCCTTCATCATCTGCACTTCCTGACCCCTGAGACTAGGACATTTCCCTCTTATTCCTTCTCTTGTGATTATCTGATTAATGTTTATCTCTTCTGGTATAGAGGAGGTATTAGTCTGTTTCACTGACCTCCGGAGTTCCTGTGCCTAGCACAGTGTTTGACACAGAATACAGCTAGATAAATATTTGTTGTGCTTTTGCCTATAAACTTCTTTCATGTTATATCACATCATACCAACCTGTGGCATCAAAATGCATATAATCAGCAGCTAAGCCACTGGACTCTGGTGCTTTCACAGCAAAGCCTGGAGCTAAGGGCAGTTTTGAATTTCTGTTTCTCATTTTTTAGGAGTAAAAGAAGTTTGGGAATCCCACAGACATTTATTTTTATGTTCAAGCAAGTCTTACCGAGTAGTAAGATCTTCTAAGTGAATTATTAGGGATTATGAAAATTTGAGATTCATGAATTAAAGTTATTATGCTTCTAAAATTGCAGAGGATGCAAATTTAATATTTTCCTAAGGAGCTTCACTAGCAAGCTATACTTGGTAAGAACTTCTAATACATACCCAGGTCATTGGAATTTCCCAAATTATCAGAGAAGATTCTCTGATCTCATTGTATTAACGTTGTTTTAAGTTAGTCACAATTTTCAATTGCTCCTGTTATTGTATTGTTTAATTTAGTTGTTGAATTATGCTTAGAATACACTTTTCACAGTGACTTTGTTGCTGTGTAAGTTGCTGAAATGCTACTATTTTGTTGTTCTTTTGTTCCTCTCCAGTTCTTTATTGCAAAGTTTTTTCCATGGTAGAATCAGTGGAGTAGGTGGGTCATATTTTCTTCCTTTTCCCTCTTAGCTAAGTGGGTCCTGGTCAAAAAAGTTTGAGAAATTCTGCTCTTGAACAGCACTTAGAGAGAAGAGTGACTGTCTCTGCAGGGAGCTGGGGCTGGGAGGTTCTGGGAATCAGATCTAAATTGAAAGTGGGAAAAAAACTTGGGTTAAAGTTTAATTTTACTCATGCAAAATTTGCATTCTATTCTAAAATCAACCAACACCCATGATACTCTCACACTGGGTATTAAAAGAAAAACAAAAACAGGTTTATTTCCAATTAAGTATCACTGGATACAATCAATGATTCCCTAGGGTGGGCCATTTCATCCTGCAACACTTGTGCCCCCAAGATGAGTACTTCATTTCCTTCTGCTTTGCACAAGTCTGGAAGATGAAAATGGCAATGGATAGAAAATGGAAAATAATTAATGTTCATGGGAAAAATTTACTCTAAGCCACTAAAATATATTAGGTCAGTACTTTTTTTTGTTTTTTTAGTTAAATGATAGTTTTATTTCAAGGGTCCTGAAGTTTAAAATTCAGAAGTATAAGACTATGTTTAAGACTCTGATGATAATCTGTCACAGAATTTACCAGAGAAACCTCTGGTTCTCATAGACTCTAGCATCCATTCTTCTATGACTTCATTTTGATGAGTCTGAGATATGAATGTAATAGTTTCTGATAGACATTATAACTGTTGGAAGACAAGGAAAACCTAAATGAATTCAATTAATAGATAATCATCAAGTCCTATTTACTCTAACATCTAACTCTTCTGTGAACAAACATTTTACAATGCTTTAAGGTCATTTGGCATCTCTCATTCATACATCTATTATCTTTTTCATTAATTAATTAATTTTTTCACAAAACAGTGCTCCAGATGCCGTGAATAATAAAATACTTGGATGATGTAGTCCCTGTCCTCTGCAAGCTTACAGTATAATACTAGTACATTTGATCTTTCTAAGTTTCAGTCCTTCCACTTATATTCTCCTCTTCCTATCTCTCTTTGTTTGAACCTTTCAAAAGCAGCTAACTCCAACCCAACAAAAAAATACAGAGTTCAGGGAAAAGTATTATGGTCATGATTAGGATTGGGGGTTGAGGACAGAAACTGGATGAACTCGTTTTTTCTCCACAGAATAAGGAAATACGTTAAAAATGTTAAAAATGAAAATATGTTTAAAATGAAAATATAATTTGGCTTAATAATTATAAAATGATAAAAATAATCAACATTTCAAATCACTTTACATATATTAACTTTTTTCTGCCTAACAAGAACCCACGTGGTGAGCACTATTATTGCCAATAATTTGTAAATGAGGAAGTAGGCATGTTTGATAAAGGTTGGAAATTAGCACCAGGGACTGAGGAAAAAAAATGTCAGTTTTATGATTGTTCTTTTCTTAGAGTCAGTGTTTTAAAAATGTCTTGACAGTAGACCTACAAGTTAGGGGGTCTTTTTGGGACCTTTAGTAACTAAATCCTTTAGAAGAAGTAGGAGGGAATTTGACTTACAGTAAATAGTATTGCAGAGTTATTGTATTTGCTTTAGTATTGGTCCTACTAAAGGCAGTCCAGGAGATCCATGAGATCACAGGAAGATATGAAGTCTTAAGGAATCAAGTTTCAATTCAAGTCATTACTGGATAGAGGTCAATGGAAGAATTCCTGTGAAACTTGTTTCAGCTTTTTAAAGAGATAGTCTTAAACAAAGAAGTATTGTGTTAAGCTTAAAGAAAGAGAGATGAAACAAAATTTTCATAAAGGATATGAATTCTAGGACTCTTCCTTTTCATATACATTAATACAACCTCTCATTAACTACAGCAGATCTGTTTTCAGCAAAAATCTCCAAACAAGTATGTCAGAATGATAAGAAAAGAAAAGAGTAGCTTTTCTGTAGTTTTGTGTTTAAGGGGGAAAAAATTCAACCAGAAAAATGGGGGAAATGTTGACTTTAGTCTTCAGCTATTGTGACCATACCATGATTACTATGGCAACAGGTAGTAAAACAATGACGTAGTCTCAGTTTGTGTGCCCTGTTTAGGCAACTAGTCACACCCTGCACAGCTCAAAGGGCTGCCTCTCTGTCTCTCCTTTCCTAGCTGAGTGGCTATTGAAAGAGCAAAACTACAGAAACACTCATCAGTAGCAGAGACAATACTGATTAGCTAAATCAAACATTTATTTATTCATTCATTCATTCAGCAAATATTTACAGTCCAGCTGCCTAGAAACACTTTCCCTAGAGGTAAGGTCAGTTCTTAGAGAAAGCTTGATTTACTGCTTGATCTGTTTTGTCCCTAAAGAGGCTATCTAAAAATAATGATGCTTCTTTCCAAGTTTCTTTTAAAAAAAGTTCCTAAAAGTTCATCGGCTTGCTCCATCCATATTCGCGGGCTATTGGGGCAATAAAATGACCTGACAACATTTTTTTCTAGAACTTCTGAGTCTGTTGAAAGTTGAGCCCCTGAAAGAGTGGAGAGTCTGCTAAGTCACCAATAACGAGTTCCCAACTCAAGCTCTCTTTAAGCTCTCTGAGCATGATTATTCTTACCTAGTAAAGCCTTTTGATTTAGTTTTTAATTCGAAAGTGCAAAAGAGCTTATATTCCCAAGAGCAAAAGTGAAATGAATAAACAAATAAATAACATGCCTAATATACATAACATGCCTTAACATTTATATTAAATTAATTTCCAAAAATGTTCTTGCACTTTTATTTTTCTCCATTTCATTTTTTGATACTGTTGGAAAGGAAAAAGTAAAACTGTCACTGTGGATGACATGATTTTATATAGAAAACCCTAAAGACTCCACTAAAAAAAAAAAACTATCAGGAATTATATAGTAATACAATAAAGTTGCAGGGTGAAAAGTCAATATACAAAAATCTGTTGTGTTCCTATATTCTACCAAAAAACTAGCAGAAACAGAAATTAAGAAAACACTCTCATTTATGATCTCAATGACAAGAATAAAATAGCTAGGAACAAATTTAACCAAGGAGGTAAAAAACCTGTACACTGAAATCTATAGGACGCTGTTGAAAGAAATTGAAGAAGATACAAAGAAATGGAAAGATAGCCCATGCTCATGAAATGGAAGAATTAATATTGTTTAAATGTTCATATAACCTAAAGCAATCTACAGATTCAGTGCAATCCTATCAAAATCACAATGACATATTTTTACAGAAAAAGAACAAAAATTCTAAAATTTATATGGAACCACAAAAGACCCCAAATAGCCAAAGCAACCCTGAGAAAAAAGAACAAAAAGGGAGGTATCACACTCCCTGATTTCAAATTATACTACAAAGCTAGAGTAATCAAAACAGTGTGGTATTGGCAGATAAACAGACACAGAGATAAATGGAACAGAAATAAATCCACACTTATATATACAACTAATTTACAGTGAAGGAGCCAAGAACATACAATGGAGAGGGGAAAGTCTCTTCAATAAATGGTGTTGGAAAAACTGGACAGCTGCATGCAAAAGAATGAAACTATCTTACACCATACACACAAAAATTAAGTCAAAATGGATTAAAGACTTGAATGTAAGACCTGAAGCCATAAAACTCACAGGAGAAAACATGGGCAGTATGCTCTTTGACATTGGTCTTAGCAATTAGTGTCCTTTTGGATCTGTCTTCTCAGGCAATGGACACAAAGGCAAAAGTAAACATTTGGGATTATATTAAACTAAAGATCTTCTGCACAGCAAAGGAAACTATCAGCAAAACAAAAAGGCAACCTAATGAATGAGAGAAGATATTTGCAAATTATTTACCTGATAAGGGGTTAATATCCAAAATGTATAAAAAACTCATACAACTCCACAACAAAAACCCAAACAACCCAACTGAAAAATGTTCAGATAATCTGAATAGACATTTTTCCAAAGAAGAAATATAGATGGCCAACAGGCCATGAAAAGATGCTGAACATCACTAATTATCAGGGAAATACAAATCAAAACCACAATAAGATATCACCTCCCACTCACTGGAATGACTATTATCAAAAAAGAAGAAATAACAAGTGCTGGAGAGGATGTGGAGAAAAGAGAACACTTGTGCACTGATGGTGGAAATATAAATTGGAGCAGCCACTGTGGAAAACAGTATGGAGGTTCCTTAAAAAATTAATATGATCCAGCTATTCCACTTCTGGGTATTTATCTGAAGAATAAGAAAATGCTAATTCAAAAAATATATGCGCCCCTATATTCATTGCAGCATTATTTATAATAGCCAAGATATGGAAACTACCTAAGTGCCCATTAACAGATGACTGGATAAAGGAGATGTGGTATATATGTATAATGGAATACTACTCAGCTACAAAAAGATAAAAATCTTGCTATTTGTGGAAGAATAGGTAGACTTTGAGGGTATTATGCTAAGTAAAATAAGTCAGAAAGAGAAAGACAAACACTGTGTGATGTCACTCACATATGAAATATTAAAAAGACAAAACAAAACAAACAAACAAACAAAAACAAACACATAGATATAAAGAACAGATTGATGGTTACCAGTGGGGAAGGAGAGTGGGCATGGGGGTCAATAGGTATGGGGGTCAATCTACGGTGATGAATGGAAACTAGACTTCTGGTGGTGAACACACTATAATACATGCAAAAGTCAAATTATAGTGATGTACACACGAAACATATATAATGTTATAAGCCAATGTTACCTCAACAACAATCAAATCAAATCAAAGCGTGTGATTCCAGTGGGGGAAAAACAAACAAACATGAGAACCTGCAGATATATTTTGTTTGACCTGTATGGTGTTTTTAAAGTTCAGAAGTTTCACTTTAAAAACTCCACACTTTTGAACTCTATGGAAAAAGAAATCTGGCCACAGCAAGCTCATGTAACGACTTTACAACAATTTGTTAAACTAAGTAGTTGTTTTTCCTTTAGGATGCAACACATATAGCAGTTCACCCCAGACCACTACCTCATGTCTTATACTTGCCCCATTTCACCCATTTAAACCATCTACTGTGCTTCTGTAAGCATTTGAGTTTCAAAACCATGGTATATTACTTAATCTGATCCAGGGATACCTCTAGGGGAAATGGAATAAAGGACATCTTTTCTGAGACCCACATTAACTATGGGGGGGTGGTGGAGAAATTCCCCCAGGATAAAGAAAATACTAGATTTGATGTGAGAGTCCTTACATTTACCTGTGCAAGCTATATGGAGGCTACACACTGAGAGCTCACTCTAATATCTCCACCCCATTCTTTTCCCTCTATTCTTAAGCAAAGTGAATATTAATCAGAAATAAATCTGCTGGGGGCCCATGCATAACATTGTAATCAATAAGTTCATTAAAAAGTGAGGGGAAAAATAAGCAAAAGAAAGATGAAGTAAATATATTAAAACAATATAAATACAAGGAGTCCTCATATATTAATTCTCCAAAGTTTTGCAGAGATTATAGGTACCATTAACAAAAAAGAATTCTTAGAACAGATAGTTCAAAGAAGTGATTTTAGAGCAACAGAAGAGACGGTAAAACAAGGTAGCAGAGCTCAAGAAAAATGTGGAAGGGAAAAATAAATGAACCATTATAGAGATAAAAACTAAATAAAACAACAAAAATTTAATTAACATGACAAAGTAGAATCATGAAAAAGACAAATATGCTTGAAGAAATCACACAAAATGATATAGAAAAGAACAATGATATAAAAATGATTAGAGAGAAGAGGACAACTATGGGCAAAGGAGTGTCAACATTCATAAAATTATTTCCTGAGGGAAAAAGGAGAACAAATGATCAGAAAACACAGAGAAATCATTCCAGGAAAAGAAATGTTAGTGACTCTACACATTGAAATGCCATTATACATTGTTGGAAATACTGATAGAGAATGATAAGCATTAGGACATATCCTAGTGAAGTTCCATTATTTCAGTGATAATTAATCATATGTGCATCCCCATAGAAAAAGCACGTCACATACAAAGGGGGAAAGTCACGTTGGTCTCAGATTTTTTCATAGTGACATGTATTTCCAGAGACAATGGAAGCAAGTCATGAGGAAAAGAAAGTGTGAGCCAAGGATTTTACAATCAGATAAGTGTTAAAATACATAGGTCAGATACAGTCTCAAACATGCAACATCTTAGAAAATACAGCATTCATTAATTACTTTATTTGTGAACATAATCCAGTGGTCCTGACCCCCATATAGTAATATTTTCTTTGCTGACTGCAATTTTTCCGAAACAAAAATAGATAAGCACTGAGTGAAGGCCTAAGTGCTACATTAGGCTCACTTATCCTCAGTAACTGACTACTTGAACTGAGAACACCATGGCACTTTTAAGTGTAAGTAGGCACCAAGGACAAGTCTCTGGCTTTAGTTTGAGTCAGTTGGTAAGTCTATTGGAAGAGTAAATAGGAGTACCGTTTCATCTTCGTAACTGCAAAGACACTGGAGTCTCTCTACAGTGTTTCATATAGAGTTCACACCGTGGGGTTACCTTTTAGTAATTTTAAAAATCAGTATATTTAGTGTTTAAGAGCACAGCCTTTGGGATCTGTAAAGGTGGTATATAGCTCTGTGATGTTGGTTAAGTAACTTAACCTCTCTAAGCCTCAATTAGTCTTAAAATGGAGGTAATAATATTGTGGTCAAATATTAATCAAGCGAGTGTACAGAAAGCACTTATCAGAGGACCTGGAACATGGTAGATTCTCTGTAATCAGTTGCCCTTTTGCATGTTATAACTTAGATTGAGTCTGTAAATTGGATTTGTTTTTACTGTCAAAAGTACCAAAACTTATTTACATAAAAGGCAAGATAATGATTGTATTTTAAAACTCAGTCCTTCTGATCAACAAACATTTGGTGGACACCTAGTCTCTGTTAGACCAGAGTTAGATGGTAATGATACAAAGATGAGTAACATGTGATCTCTAGTTTTAAAAAGATTGTGGTCTTAAAGGAGAGATAACCACATACCCAGAATATTCTAATATTATATTCTAATTATAATATGGCAATTATTAAAAGAGACAGACATAGAGTTTCTCATTCGTGTTTCTCAGAGCGTCTTCTGTAGTATCAAAACTTGCTTAAGAATCATCTAAGGACTTTGCTAAAATGCAAATATTTACTTTCATTTTTTTTACCACTGATGCAGAGGGAGTTTCCATGTTTAACAGGTGATTCTTGCTTCTGAAGCTTGGTATCCACTGGTTTGTAGGACCACAGAGGAAACATTCTTAGCTTAACCCAGAGGGTCAGGAATGACATCTCAGCTGAGTTGTAAGAGTGAATAGAAGATAGCTAGGTGAAAAGAGGCAGTGAGAGCTTTCAGGGCTCAGGGCTCAGGGCTCAGGGCCCAGAGCAAGACAGATGTGGCTGCAGACAGAAGTGGTGTGACGTGGGTGCACAGTAGGGTGTTGAGGATCACTAGAGCTCCCAGTATCATGGGACATTGGGAGGGGGCAGGAGAGTGTGGCCATCAAATATAATGGAAGTGTAGATTCTTGGCAAATTGCCTCTGTATGGTTTTTACCTTCTCCTCATGACTTTTCCTTGTCTCACATATTGAACCATCTACAAGTCATGCCTATATCAGAGCTTCTCCTGAATTACCAAGGAATAGTAGAATAACAGAGTTGAAGAGACACAAGGGATTTTGAAATATCCTAAATTTTCCCTTTTGCTTCTAGATAGATTAGATTTGAAAACAAAAGAGGGTATTACTCGATGCTCATTCTTTATCTCTCAGTTAATAATAACCCAGCAGGTCTTTCAAAGCATAATAGCAGGTGCTAGCAGACCAAGAATTCCACTGGTGATAATATCAGGTGAGTTAGCTTTCTGAAGGTTCTTACAGCTTGGTCCATGAGGTGTGGCAGCCTGTACCTTTTCACTCTTACTGAGATTTCTCATAAGCTGGGATGCCTCAAAGATAGAATATGTCACACCGTCACTTGTTGGGATTGCCTCACTATCCCATGATCCACCTTCTGTGGTCTATAGAATTCTTCTTTTAGTGAACGACCTTGGTTCCTTCTTAATAACTGAAATCTATGAGCAGGGGGACTGTTAGAAGTTGTGGTTTCATCAAGGGGAATGAGACACAACCCAAAACAATGGCCAGACTTAACTGTGTCCTCTGCTAAGGATACCACTTCCAGCGGTCTTTGATCCTCAGGGAAGCATGTTTGCCTTGGACCCAGCATTTGACATTGATCTTAATGATTTCTATCTCAGGATTTATTGAAGAGATTAATAACCTCCCAGCTTGGTGAGAAATGTTGTGCCTTATATATAAGATCAACAATCATTAAATTCCACTGGACATTCCTGGATAGGAAGAACAACAGTGACAGATCTTTATCTTTGCTTATCTACCCAATGTAAACTGGACTCTCATGCTTGGAATGCCAGTACCCAGTGCTGAAACATTAATTAACTCTTTGCTAACATCTTTCAAATTCTCTGGGGACATCTTATCATTTGTTTCTGTTAAAAAATTTTTTAAAAACAACATCAATAGAAATCAAAAAGATATAAAGCTTACCCTTAATGACACCCCTCAATTATACTACTTTTATTTCTTGTAATATTATGTTGTAATTGAGTGATGCCAGCAGATGCATGATTCATGAGTTTTGCTCAGTTTTTAATCATATGAAACTTTTGATTAACAATCAATTTATTATTTCCACACCTCTGCACACAAATTATTTCTCTAAGGCTTTTTATATTAATCAGAGCTCATGTTGCAACCAGCAGAAATCGAGTCCAAAACATCTTAAACTTTAGAAAAGGAGCTTTGTGCTTCCCTGGTGGCGCAGTGGTTGAGAGTCCACCTGCCGATGCAGGGGACATGGGTTCGTGCCCCGGTCCGGGAAGGTCCCACATGCCGTGGAGCGGCTGGGCCTGTGAGCCATGGCCGCTGAGCCTGCATGTCCGGAGCCTGTGCTCCACAACGGGAGAACCCACAGCGGTGAGAGGCCCACGTACCGCAAAAAAAAAAAAAAAAAAAAGAAAAGTTTAGAGGCAGACACACTCACAGGTAGAACAACACGTGAAGGTGAAGGTAGAGATTGGGGTCATAAAACAGAAACTAAGGACTGTCAAAAATTTCCAGTGAACCACCAGAAGCTAGGAGAGAGGCATGGAACAGATTACATCCCTCATAGTCCTCAGAGGAACCAACCCTACCAACATTCGGATTTTGCATTTCTAGCCTTTAGAACATACATTTCTGTTGTTTAAATAGAACTTTCACAGTTTGTAGTGCTTTGTTGTGGCAGCCCCAGCAAATACAGCATGCTTTTGAAATTAAAGACTCACACCTACATTTTCTGAAAAGAGTGAGAGAGTTTTCCTGGTCTTCTCTGTGTCAATTAGTCTATCCCTTTAAATCAGGAGTCTCTAAGTGTGCCAGGAAGAGTCACGTAGCTCCTCTGAAAAATGTCATAAAATCCAGCTCTCTTCAGGAATATGAGTTTCTAGTGAGCAAGAAAATGCAGTTAGAGAAAGTGTGATGCCAATATTTCCAGTGTCCTGGGACTAGTGGCTTCTGGCCATAATGCTGAACTTGAGCTTGGGTGATTATTATACCACAACCCTTCTCTGTGGCCTACAGGCATTTGAATTCAAAATCTGAACATGACAAGAATTCTATCAGTATGGGACATGGAGAGGAGGTTACATAATGAGAAATAAATATTAAGCTGGCCTAAATTATCTTTTCTCTAACATTGAATTCCAGAAAGCAACAAGGAAATGTTGCATCATTTTGATGGAAAAGTATGTGATCCTCACATTTCATATATAGTGAATTGTTCATACAACTAGAATATGAAGGTATAATGCCAATGAAAAGAAAAAATCTCCAAAAAGTTGGTAATGCTTGTGGTAGATTGTATTTTCCAATGACACATGCAACAATATTGCCTCTTGAATATAGGTGGGATTTTGACTTGCTCGTAACTATTGAAGTGCAATGAAAGTGAAGCTGTGTGAATCCTGAGGCTAAATCATGAAAGATGACACAGCTTCTGCCTTGTTAATTGGGACTTTGGCCTTGGAATTCTTTGATACCGTATAAGAAGTTTGACTCACCTGAGCCGTCCTTGCTGTGAGGAAGCCCAGACCACATGGAGAGGCCACACAAAGGTGTTCCAGCTCAGAGTGTCAGTTGAGAGTTCTAGACTGAGCTGACATTTGAATTGCCAGACATGACTTCCGATGATTTCAGTCCTCAGCCTTTGAGTTTGCCTAGCTGAGGTTTTCAGAAATGTGGAAAAGGAAGAAGTCATCTGAACTGTGTCATTTAAAATTCCAAACCATAGAACTGGTGATAAAATAAAATGGTTCTTTTATGACATTAAGTTTCACAGAGCCTTGTTATGTCACAATAGTAACCGGAAAAGTAGCTTGGTGAACATTGCTTCTTGTGCAGAAGTCCCATATCTGTGCTTTGAAATGTTTCTTTCTCTTTAATCTACAGTCTTGCTGGCAAGCAATGTATTATTTAGGAGCTATTTATTAACCTTGGAGGAAAAAAGAAAACACGCTTGCCACTGAATCCAATTTTTGTCCTTGAACACAAACACAAATTAATCAATATACTGGATTGGCCAAAAGTTTTCTTCATTTTTTTCTGTAAGATGGCTCCAGTAGCACTTAGTTGTCTTTAACTTCATTTGAAACAACTTTGTTAGATTGTATTGTGAGAGCTGTCATATCAGCATCCATTTAAAAAAAGACATCAAAATTGGTGAATTTTTGTGTTGAAGAAATAGCAATATTTTCGGCATATTATGCTTTATTAACTTTCAAGAAAGGTAAAAACACAAGTGAAATGCAAAAAAAGATTTGTGCAGTGTATGGAGAAGGTGACTGATTGAATGTGTCAAAAGTGGTTTGCGAAGTTTTGTGCTGGAAATGTCTCGCTGGACAGTGCTCCATGGTTGTTGGGTGGACCAGTCTGATAGCAATCAAATCGAGACATTACTTGAGAACACTCAATGTTATACCACGCGGGAGATAGCCGACATACTCAAAATGTCCAAATCAAGCATTGAAAATCATTTGCACCAGCTTGGTTATGTTCATCGCTTTGATATTTGGGTTCCACATAAGTGAAAAAACCCTTCTTGACCGTATTTCCGCACATGATTCTCTGCTTAAAAGTAACAAAAACATTCCGTTTTTTTAAAAAAAATTGTGACAGGCGATGAAAAGTGGATACTGTGCAATAATGTGGAATGGAAGAAATCATGGGGCAAGAGAAATGAACCACCACCAACCACACCAAAGGCCGGTATTCATCCAAAGACAGTGATGTTGTGTATATGGTGGGATTGGAAGGGGGTCCTCTATTATGAGCTCCTTCTGGAAAACCAAATGATTAATTCCAACAAAGTACTGCTCCCAGTTAGAGCAACTGAAAGCAGCACTCGATGAAAAGTGTCCAGAATTAGTCAACAGAAAGCGAGTAATCTTCCATCAGGATAACGCAAGACCTCATGTTTCATTGATGACCAGGCAAAAGCTGTTACAGCTTGGCTGGGAAGTTCTGATTCATCCACCGTACTCACCAGACATTGCACCTTTGGATTTCCATTTATTTCGGTCTTTACAAAATTCTCGTAATGGAAAAAATTTCAACTCCCTGTAAGACTGTAAAAGGCACCTGGAACAGTTCTTTGTTCAAGAAGGTAAAAAGTTTTGGAAAGATGGAATTGTGAAGTTGCCTGAAAAATGGCAGAAGGTAGTGGAACAAGAGGGTGAATACATTTTTTAATAAAGTTCTTGGTGAAAGCGAAAAATGTGTCTTATTTTTACTTAAAAACTGAAGGCACTTTTTGGCCACCCCAATATTTTGTACAAGTACAAAAATAATCGCTGACTGGTGAGGGGATAATTCTCACATATTTCATGATAGAATCAGTTTTTACCTCTGCCATGTTTTCATTGTCTGATAGGACCATGTCATTTTTAAGAAAGATTGAAATAAAATTTTATCTTAAAGCAAAATAAAACTAAAAGCCCTGCTTGTTACCAAGGACTTAATTTTTGCAGACTCAGCTTCCATCTGTATATATGTCAATCCATATTGAGTTTGGATAACCTTGCAGCAGGCTTCATCCTGAAAGCAGCCATTAGCTATTTGTCAGGATTTCATTCCCTTTTTTGTACCCATCAGTCTCCTCTGATACATATGACTGCTGTCCCTTCTGGAACAGAGTGATCTGCTCCTTTGCCCAAAGGCTGGAAAGTGCATTTAAAATGTATTTTGCTCTATCATTATTTTTTCAAGGTGTTTCTGAGAACACTGGGCCTGGTGTAGTTTTGGGCAGTAGTTTGACCAGAATCCAGCTCATTTGTTATTCAAACATATAGTACAAGTAATTTCTAGAATCTAATCTGGAAATGATAAAATAGTAACTGAGACACTCAAGGCATAAATATTGCTGATTCATTTTGACTTATTCGTCATGCATTTATTGTTTAAGTGAAAAAAAATAATGATTAATAAATAAATACACCCCTTGTTATACGCACTCCTTTGAAAGCAAATCTCCATGCTTTCCAACAACTATCCTAATGACTGTTTTTAGGCAATTGACTCCAGAACCTGATAGTAGAACAGGGGAACATTCTCACTTTCTGCTAAATAATTTAAAAATAAACAATGCCATGGTCGCAGGGAAGAAGTGGCTCAGCTACTGGGATGCATAGCCCATTTATTTAGTTAGGTCTAATTATTCTGCTGCACAGACTAGGTAACAGGATGGTACCTACAGACATCCACTTTCCTCTCTTCCATTTCTACCTAGAGCCTTGAGGCTGTTTATGTCCTTCAGCTCACTCTGCTGGCCAGCTCTTCCTGTTCTCAGTTCTGTGTCTTTAAGTATTCTCTGATGTTCGCTTTGCCACTACAAAGCTTTACAAAATTTGCAGTGAAATGGAATCCTTGGCCCCATTCTTATATATGTGCCAACTCAGCAAATATTAAATGTTGCAGAAAATCACCATGCTAAATTAAGGCAGAGCTCAAGATGAGAAACATAATAATTACTTTAAGAGACTTGGGCTTCTCCTTGCTATTACCTAAATTAAAAAATACAGACATGTTTATCAATCTTCCTTGCTCACATTTTTTTCTGCACTAGTTTTTATAAGATATAGCTTTAAAAAGATTTTTTTTTAAATTGTAGCTGTGTTTGGTAATGAATGTTGACTAGACTTACCATGGTGATTCTTTCAAAATGTATCCAAATGTTGAATTAATATGTTGTACACCTAAAACTAATATAATGTTATATGTCAATTATGCCTCAATTAAAAAAAAAGGTATGGCTAATCTCTGAGAACAAACCCTTTGTGTAAATAATCCAATTAACACATCTTTTTCTGCTACAAAAGGGCACTGTGGCAAGTCAAATATTACAAAATATACCCTCTCTGGGCCTTAGTTTCCTCATGTGTATAATAAGGAGTCAGATTTTGTGAACACAAGGTTTATTCTAAGTCTGAAATCTCTAGGTCCTGCCATTTCTAAGTGGTACCTGGGGCCAGCAATGGGAAGGCAGATGATATATAAGTAAGTTAGTCACACTCCATTCTATGCTAACCTTGAGCTGTATACATGCTTCATAGAATTTAACACATTTTGTTATAACTATTTATTTTCACATTATTCTTCCCTTCTGGTCTGTGTGTTTCTTGACAGAATACTTAACAGTTACTCCTCTCTATATACCCCACACCATGACATTTTCTGTACCTTACTAGGTACTAAGTGGTTTTTAGATGACCATATAATTGACCACCATCTACAACAGGAGTCTGTAAACTATGGCCTGTTGGCCAAATCTGTCCACTGCCAGTTTTGTAAATGAAGGGTTATTGGAACACTGTGTGCTCATTCATTTATATACTATCTGTGGCTGCTTTCCTACTACAACAACAGAATTGAATAGTTGTGATGGAGACCACATGACTCAAAAAGCCTAAAATATTTACTATCTGTCTCTCTTTTCAGAAAAGTTAGCTCATGCCTGGTCTGGAGCATAAGAAATAAATTATTTTCTAAGAAACAGCCCAAGAGTCCCAGCAGCCTAAGGTTAACCCTGTTTTCCCACAATCCTGTGAGTATACATCTCTTCTAAAATGTGTGACAATATATTTGTAACCTGTCTTTTCCACTTGACTCTGGGTATCTGATTAGTTTTCTAGGGGCCCTGCATGATATAGGTCAGTGGTCTCTTTCAAACTTTTTAGCCACTTAAATCTTAGGAGAATTTTGGAAAAACTAGCATATTTTAAAGTTGAGATCTAGAATGTTTCATTAGAAATTTTGATTGTTGCAAAGGATATAACTTTATGCAGATGTAAATATTCAACTTTAAAATAAAACTGTTACATCCAAGAGTGTTCCACACCCAGTATCATCCATCTAAACAGATTTTGTCTTCCAGTTAGGATGGAGAAAGGCACAAGACAAAATAGTTTCTACTCTAAGTTTGAGAACAAGTCAGAGAGTCTACAAAATCATGGTTTTTAGAGCTCATTAGAGAACTGAAATTGCAAGTCCACCTGCTGAGCTGAGATCCAAGGGTAACCGGCCCCTCTGAGGAGAGGCAGGACAGAAGCGAGCTGGTTGACATTTGGCCCAGCAGTGAGAGCAGGCGGTTGCCATAGAAGTGGAATTTATGGGGTGTGTGAGTTTGGTGTGTCTTTAGGAGCTCATTCACCTGCCAGCTCTGTCCTTGAACTTCTGCCTCATGCTTATGAGAAAGATCCAGTCAGGGGTTGAGATCAACTGCAGAGGTGCAGAAGGAAACTTCTGGGGTGAAAGTCCTGTTCTATATCTTGCACTGGTGGTTACAAGATGGATAAAATTACCAAAATTCATCAAAATGATTCACTTAAGAGAAGTGAATTCTACATAAATTGTGTTTCAGTAAAGCTGAAAAAACACAAGTTGGGGTATATAACAAGTGGCAGAATTTTGTAAGCAATATGATACTCTTTATGTAATTTTTAAAACATGAAAAAAGACAATATTATTTATGGATAACAACATGCATGGGAATGATAAACACCCAATTCAAGATCAGGTCACTTTGGTGGAGGCAAGAGGAGAACGGGATAAAGAGGAGGACACAGTGGGCATTACCTGAGTATGTTGTGCATTATTTCTTTTTCAAATATCTGAAGAAAACTTGGCAAAAGTTTAAGATTTTATATAGCTGGATGATGACTTTACAGGTACAGTATTTGAAATATTACCTTTTGGGATTAATGGAAGTAATCTGGAGTTAAACTCACACAGTACAAAATTTAAACAATAAATAATATCGACATCATTTAAGAAAAAAGGGGGAGGTGATAGATGAAGGTAGGGGAGGGGGTAGCACATTCAATGTGTGGATTCTTTTTTTTTTTTTTATGTCTTTGAAGGTCAAATAAAAATCCGTCCAAAAGCACAATTATAAGTCTTACCATTCCTTTCTGTGCCGGTGCACGTTGCCCTTCTTTTGTTAGGAAAAATAGATCCTTACTCCACAGTGAGGTTTTCCCTTTGTAAATCTGAAGGAATTCTGGTTGCCAGGTAGGTCTACCATCTGAATCTATCTTTGAGGACAGTCACTTAACACTGGCAATAAAAAGTATAACCTCTCAAATGTAACACATCAGGACCCTATGGAGCCTTCCTGGGACTGACCCCCCTCCCCACCATGTCCTCCACCTGCCTCCTGTTTGTAAAAAAACTTTAGCCTTCTAGGCCTTCCCTGAGTTCCAAAGAATAAATTTAACCAGAGAAGTGAAACAATGAAGAAGCAAAGGGAAATAGTGAAGCAAGGCAAAATAATAGTAGTTTAGCCACTCAACAAAATCAAGGACGTTTAGTTCCTCCTCAAGGGCTATAGATAACATTCTAAACCATATCCTTTGAGCTGCTTTGCAGACACTGAAACCCCTACCTGGTGGAAGAAGTTAACTTTATGCTGCCCACAAGTGTGTAGACCACAGATCAGTTGGAACCAGAAGGTTGATGATGTTGACTCTGGATTACCTCACCACCAACCAATCAGAAGAATGTCCATGAGCTGATCATGAGCCCCACAACCCTCCTCCTTTATTCTGTCTTTAAAAATCTTTCCCTGAAAGCCATTAGGAAGTTTGGGTCTTTGAAGCACTAGTTGCCTGGACTCCTTGCTTGGTGTCTTGTAATACATGCCGCACTTTCCTTTACCACATCCTGGCATCAGAAGATTGGCTTTATTGCCCTCGAGAAAGTGGACCCCAGTTTGGTTTGGCACCATGAGCAACCAAAAGAGAATGATTATATTTGGACATTAGTTCTCTGGGATCCCCAAATTTGTGTTCTTCACCGTCATGAGGGGATAGTTACTCAGCAAACTTCTGCTTCAGGTCCCTACTTTTTAAAAATAAAGTTTCCTCCCTGAGCACCTTCACCTCCTACCACTTTTGGTCACTTCCACCCCTTCGTAGTGTGTGGCTTGATCTGGGGGAAGATGTTAGCCTGCGCAGAAAGACTACAGGCACTTCCTGCTCCGCCTCCTCCTTTCCTCCTGCCCTTGTCTTCCTTCTCTTTCTTCCCTCTGTTCTTCTTTTGTTGTTGTTGTTGTTCTTCTTCTTAATAGGGATGGCAATTGAAATCTTGGTTATGCTTTAACACCCATGATCTTTTCCTATTTTTCAGTACCTTTTTTCCTGACAATATTACTGCTAAGAACTCAGAAATACAAGAATTTCCATTTTAAAATTTTCTGTAAATAGATTTAAATCTATCTTTAAGCCTGTATCTTACTTTTCTGGTAGAAATTAAATTTCACCCATTATTAAGGTGCCTTCTCTTCCCAAGGGCAGGTACCACCGTGTTGGGATGTCTTTGTGGGCATTACTCATTATTTCACACTTGGTGAGACCACCTTTGTTCCAGTGTGCATAATTCCTAGCATCAGAAGTCACTGAAGCATGGACCTCTGGGGGCTGATTTTCCATCAGGCTGGGGGCACCCTGGGGGCATCTCTTTGAAATCTTGAGGTCTTGTCACCTCCCCTAGATACTGCCTCTGATAGTAATTAATGCTTCCATCTTCCACTACATAGAGACATCTTTATAATTGTGAGTAATCTCTTCCTTTTCTTCTTTTCATACTCAGCTATGATCATTCTCCCCTACAGTTGCCCTCCAAGGTTCTCATCCTTTTTACCTCCCTTTCTCAGTGGGAAGCATCATCTCTTCAATAAGCTTAATCATTTAGAAGGAAAGAAAGAGCTCTCCTCTTCAAGCATCAACTATTTTCTGCCCTGCAAAAATCTCGAGGCAAGGAAATATAATGGCCAAGGCACATACTTGAGATGGGTAAAGAAAAAAAAAATCAGTTAATTATATTCTAATACACTATCCTGAAACACAAATGATAGAAATGATTCCTGAAGATAGCCACAGTGCATTTTTGAATAACTCACCTCTGGGTTGAAAAGGCATTTGTAAAATTTTTTAGCCTCCTTTAGACAACTAACTTTTAGAGTTAAACTTTCCTATGTTAAACTTCTCAACTCTATCACTTTCTAATTCTGAAATCTTGGATCTCTGAGGTGAGCACTGTGATGTGCCTCCCAGACTCCCCCTCAGTGAAGGATCTGTTACCTCAACTTGAGAGTGCTTTCTGCAGACAATCTTCAGCTGTCAGCCTCTCCAGGGCTTGCCTCCACTGCAAAGAGCCTCCTCACCCAAGGTCGTGCCTTTCCCTGGGGTGGTCCACAGTCAGTGACTGATTGATGCTGAGATGAAAAGGCTTGGCCATACTCGCCCAACTTTGGATGACTCTGAAAGGCGTTCTAGCTCCAGAGTTCTCCCTGGTTGGTTGAGTCTGCCATTGAAGCTGCATCACAGCTCCACTTCTTCCTCTCCCTCTGCCCACTACTTCACCCTCCTCTCCCTTTCACTAGTGTAGATCGCAAGGGTGCTCCTTAATAAACATCCTGCCTGCAAAACTCCATCTCCAGTCTGCTTGTCAACCTGCAACACTTTTTAAACTCAACTTCTTCACTTGTATCACAGAGCTATTGTAAAGATTACATGAAATAGTATATGTCTTACTATAGTGCCTGACGTATTATAAGTCCAATAAATGGTGGAAACTACAATTATTGTTCTCCCAAAATCAGTTTGCTAACCGATATTCTCAACCACTCCTCTTTCTATATTTCTAGTCGAATCTAGTCAAATCAGAATACACAAATAGAGAGCATCTTTGTATCCAATAGTGAAAAAAGAGTCTATAAAACCAGACCAAGAGGATAAAAATTCTCTTTCCTTGCTATGGTTGCTGGATTTCTCTATTGACCATATGTTGCAACATTTCTGCAAACAATGGCTTGAATTGTATTCTTCTGAACTAAAGTAGGGAGTTCTAACTGTGACACAACACTTGCCAAAATGTTTTCATTTTGGTGCCAAGACATCTTTAGAAAAAATACTATGTATACCTTAATTTTGTCAAAATGGAGGTATCTATAGATCTTTACAGAGAAGTGGGTAACTGAGAGTAGAAATTCCAATATCTGAATATGGTTTTTGTTTAACCACCCTCTTTGAAAGTTCCTCGGCCCACTGTAATGCCCTGAATTTGACTGTTTTAGATTAGCTCCCTTCCTTCTTCATGACAGGATGAGAATATAGATATAGCTTATTGTTCTCCAATTTAGTGTGCATGACAATTCACTTAGGAACATATTGAAAATGTCAGGATTAGGGTGCTGCTCTCATAGGTTCTGATTCAGTGTGTTTGAGAAGTCAGGAATGTGCATTTTTTAGCAAGTGCCCAGGTAGTTTTGATGCTCACTGTGAGAAACACTTGCATAGCAAATGGCTTGATTAATTTCCATTCAATCCAGAGAATAAAGAAGAGGGAATGTCTAATTTGCCACACCTAGGATTTCAATTAGCGTCCTGTGGAATCCACATGAGACACTCTTGAAAACTTTCAAACAATCATCTCTGTTCCAAGCTAAACTTGTCATGACACCCTTATTATTAGGTGAATATTTAATGTTGTGAAGCATGGCTTGACCTAGGATAGAGCACTTACTTGTTTTTTTCTTGCCTTACCTCAATGACCGCTTTTTCTCAGTGTTGGTTGGGTTTTCCCAGCCTCTCTTGGTGGATCCCAGGACTCAAACCTTGGTCTTCTCATTCCCTAGGTCATTCATTCTCATGATTTTAAACAACATCCATTGAATAATACTTTCTAAATTTGTATTTCCAGTTTTGATTCCCTGAGCTTCAGATTTATATATCTGTTTACTGGGTGGGTAGCTCTACTTGAACGCAGAATAAGCATTCCAAATTTAATTTGTCCAAAACTGAGATCTTAATTTTGTCTCCCCAACAATTTATCCCCTTGACTCATGTATCTCAGCAAATAGTAACTCAATTCATCTATTGTCTCAGGACCTTAAAATCATTTTTTACTTGTATTTTTATCTCCCTCAGGGTCCACATCAAATGGATCAGCAAACCTATTGGCTATACTTCCAAAATGTATTTGCTATCCAAGACTGGATTTCAGTAGACTGTACTTTTCACCACTTTCATTGCTATTACCCCGAACAAAGCCACTACCATTTACTGTATGAATTCCTTTCTGGATCTTCCTATTCCTGTCTTCCCTACAATATATTCTCAACAGAGCAGCCAAAGCGATACTATTAAAACATGTCTGGTCATATTAAGACCCTTCAAAATTTTCCAACTCACTTGAAGAGGAGTAAAATCCATGCCCCTACCATGTGTCTTTGTCTGCCTGGGGTGCCATAACAAGGTACCAAAGGCTTGGTGACTTAAACAACAAAAATTTATTTTTT
Organism: Mesoplodon mirus; assembly: GCF_964341445.2. Classification (NCBI taxonomy): domain Eukaryota; kingdom Metazoa; phylum Chordata; class Mammalia; order Artiodactyla; family Ziphiidae; genus Mesoplodon; species Mesoplodon mirus. Next base: position 47,730,025 of record NC_138977.1, read on the forward strand.
CATAGTTCTGAAAGATGGAAGTCTTGGTGGGGGGCAGCATCATCAGTCTCTGGTGAGAATCCTCTTTCTAGTTTGCAAGTGGCCACTCATTTCACTGTGTATTCACATAGCAGAGAGAAAGAACAAGCTCTCTGGTATCTCTCCTTATAAGAACACTAAACAATCTAACCCTAATTACCTCCCAAAGGCCTCACCTTCTAATATCATCATGTTGAGGGTTAAAACTTGAACATACAGATTTTGGGGGGACACACACATTCAGTCCATAACAGCATACAAGACCCTTCACAATCTGGACCTTGACCTTATTTCCTACCTCTTTTTTTTTTTTTTCACTCATTCAGATCTAACCATCTCTGTGTCTTTGCTCTTCCTTGAACCTTCCCAGGCATGAGCCTACCTTGGGGTCCTTGCACTGGCTATTTACTTTTCCTCATATGGCCAAAAGTTTCATTCCCTTACTTTATTCAGGCATTTGCTCAACTGTCCATTCATCAGAGATGACTTATCTTAGCTAAAGTGCACCAGGAACACACCTCTAATCAATGTTGGGTTTCTTGGCTTGTTGAAGTGGGAGAGGCGGTACACCATGGTGAGCTGTGTGGTGTACCAGGAAGAGTGTGTTGGAAGAAGACTATCATAGGGCTCAAGTTCATGCTAGGTAATTTAGGGGAGGAGTCAAAGAAGCATTGTTTTGCTCTGAGGCTGTCAGAAAATGAGGGCAATTTCATAATTGGGCACCTTAACCATTTTTAACTAAGAGGAATGTAGTGAGGATAAAGCTGTAATTGCAAAGTGTCAGCAAGAATTAGCTATTATTCATATTAGTCTGATGAGGGGGATGTTTGGTTATTTTTGTAATTTGCACAGTGTTCTTGTTTTTATCTGTGCACAGACATGATTACTATTTGGTCTTGTTTTGCTCTTGCTCTAATAGAATTACAACAGTGGTCTTATCTGGTTTTAGTTTTCTGTAAAATTGTTTATGTTCAGCAGGAAGACACTGTGGCCATTTCCAGGTTGATAGCAGTCAGGGGCTTTTTTTTTCATACTTAACCTGAAACACAACTTCTCATTATTTCTCCCCTCTTATACTACTTTATTTTTATTTCTTATTTTTCTTCTTAACACATGTCACTCACCACCATAGTACAGCCAACATATCATTTATTTGTCTATTATCTGTACTCTTCTACATGTAAATTCCCATGAAAGTCAGTATTTGGATTCACTTGTTTCATCCTCCGTACCTTTTTATCCTCCCAGATATAACAGATGTTCAGTATGTATTTGCTGAATGTATTTGCTCAATAACTTTATAATTTTCACAAACACACTTTAAAATCAAATCAATATATAAAACAGCCAAAAGCTGAACAAACATCATCTTCATAGTGTGTGAAGTTAAATATAATTCAGATGTAAATAAAAGCACAATGAACAGATGGTTACCAAGTGACATGTAGTAATGAATGCTGTATTACTATAAATCATGGTGTGACTTTTACAACAATCTTCAAGTATTTGACTATCTCTTACACAAAGTAGAACTAGCTTTTTTTCATCTCTGCAAGAAAAATTGGGATTAACATAGATATAAAAGTAATTCCCCAATTGGGCGGGCTGCTAGACTAGTTAATACATATGAATGAATTATTATATAACTTTTAAGAAGAAAATAAAAAGTACTAATTTGATAATATACATTCACATTTTTCACACCTGTACAATAAAGTTTTCTTTGAATAATTCTCATAAGTAAGTGAAAGGGAAGAAACTTACTTTTATGAATTATACACATACCCTATTTAAGGCCACTGCTCATATTACTTTGCTAATTTGCCTCTTATCTTTAAAAAGATGTACTGTGTGCCTGTGTGAGTACTCATCCACTATGTGTGTATACACATTCATCACTCACCACCCAGTGAGCTGATTACTAGTACAGCAAACAGAACAGAAAACCTCCTGCAAATATTGCCAGCCAGTGAATGCTCCTCAGGGATGCTGTCTGGAGAGTGGCTGGGTCAGTGTGCCCTCAGTTATGAAGTTAGCTTTGGTTAAAATTTCTGAAGCCAGAGCTTCCTAAAATATTTCCTCTTTATTTTTATTTTACTCTTGAGATCTCATTATTATTTCCCTTTTGAGGAAATAGGTCATATTGACATGTTGTAAAAATTGAAAACACAAGATGTTAACATTTGAGGAAGTGAAAAAAACAAAGCTTCTATACTTCTAAGTTCTATGTCTCTATGATCAGAGTTAATGGAAGAACAAATATATCAGATCAGCCAAATCCAATAATAATAATACATACTAGCCATCACTTATTGCCACTGTGTATCAGCTAATGTGCTAAATGCTTTATACTCAGTCTCCTTTAATTCTTACAACACTGAGATTTATATAATTCCCATTCTAGAGAAAAAAACCAAAGGATGAAAGATATCAGATTTCACCTTATAATTAGCAAAGTAGGCATATAAACTATGGTAGACAGAACAACAACTCCTCAAAGAAGTCCATGTTCTAATCTTCAGGACCTGTGAATATGTTACTTTACATGGCAAAAGGGACTTCACAGATAAGATTAAGTTAAGGTTTTTGAGAGGGGAAGATTATCCTAAATCCCAGGGTAATCATAAGGGTCCTTATACAAGCAAGGCAGGAGCATCAGAGTCAGGGAATAGACGTGACCACAGAAACAGAGGTTGGAATGATGTGCATTGAAGATGAAGTAAGAAGCCATGAGACAAAGAATGAACATGGTCTCTAAAAGCTGGAAAAGGCAAGGAACAGATTTTCCTTTAGGGCTCCCAGCAGGAACACAACCCTACTGACACCTGGATTTTAGTCTTGTAGACCCATTTCAGACTTCTGGCCTCTGGAACTATAGGATAGTAAATTTGTGTTGTTTTATACCATTAAGGTTGTGGTAATTTATTACAGCAGCAATAGGAAACTAATACATAAACTAAGGTCTGTCTAACCCCTCTGCTATATTGCCATATGGTAAGATATGTATTTTAGCTGACTCACTAACTGCTTGGTTACATCTGGCAAATTAGGCTGAAAGATAGCAATAATCCCCCTCTAATTAATGTAGGTCATATCGCTTCTGCATATTTGGAAATTACTTCATGAAACATGATCTCTGTTTCGATTGTGTATGTTAAGAAAGTGTATTCTTTCAATGAGTTGCTCCAGATGAAGTTATTTGTGTGCTCTGTCCAAAATAGATCATTAATTTATTTAAGAAAGAGTAATAAGCAATTTTAATATTGTATTCAGTCATCTGTTTGTACTTATTATATAACTGCTTAATCTGCTAGTTTTAACATGCATGTTGACTTGTCCACTCAAGTTAATCTCTTTGTGTGTATGTCTTGAAAAGTATGAAGGTGAAAATGTGGCTATAGTTAATCCATCATCAAAATAGATTTATAAACCAGGATAATTATAACTGTATTTATCAGCAATCTTCCTTTAGCAGGTATCTCATTATGGGATTAACAATTTTCCCCCCAAATGCTAGTTTGTCTGGTAAGGTGATCTGAGGTGAATTGTCCATCTTTAAAGGAGAGAATCACAGTGTGTTAGTTTCTCTTCCACATCAAAAAGTGAAGTCTGACAAAGATGGAAACTTTCTGAAGGAAGATGATAAATGTCCCCATGCTGGGAATGCCTCCTTTCATTTACCAAATACTTACTGAGTATCTACTAAGTGTTATAGGAGCTAAGATCACACTGCTGGGAAAGCTAGACAAAGAGTGGGGTTTACTTTCAAGTGTTCAAGATAAAAAAATAACAGTAACATAAGGATCAGAAGAAGTTCCATGAAGAAATAATGGTAAAATTGAAAGTGAATATGCTGTGAGACCAATATTTGGTTCTAACACCCAGAACAGAAGAAAAAGTGGAGAAATAATTATTTCAGGGTTAACACACTTAATTATGAATGAATAATTTGGGGGAATTTAGATCTTATTTAGAGCAAAAGGAGAAAGACCATTAACTACAGATCATGCATATTGGCTCATCTGTTTATTTGACACAAGCATTCACTAATATTCTTTTCATCATAAGCCCCTCTGTACCAAAGACTGGATCTCACTCACAGGGACAATGGCGGGAGACAAACACTTCAACATAACATTCTGGATTTGTCTTGTAGCACCAGAGAATGAGTGCTTGTCTTGCTGTATCTTTTAGTCTATACCACACAAGTTTCTACTGAACGTTGCCATTGGATGTGGTGTGTCCAAGAAAAATACCATCACCTCAGAAGTTGGCTTTTGTTGTTGATCATCATTACTCTGTCTTTTGGCACCATTGGGACTAGTCATTATCTTTCAAAGATAAGCTCATTTGAGGCATTGGAAAATACATTCTCAACTTCCAAGTAGAGTTTCATGTCCCCCTGATCTGAACAGCATTATACTGAATATCTGGAAAAGAAGTTGCTTGATTTAAACCTTGCCTCATTGTCTGTAGGTAAAATCTCAGGTTATTTATGTATCTCTAAAAAATATGAGTAACAAGAAGAGTCGATTTGTTTTCTATTAATACTCTTTAATAACATAATCTATGGCAGTTTGGAGGGTTGCCTGACATTTCTCCATTAAGCAATTACTAATAAGGATTTTGTGTATAAGTATACTGCTAAGTGGTCTGCTTACTGGGAGTTCCCTGGAAATAACTGAAGATCAAATATAAGCCTGGTCTTACATAAAGGCGTTAAGAAAATATTTTTTTCTTTTCTTGATCTTTTATGCTCTTTTAAAATTGGCACTGTCTTCCCTCTTTGGGAGAGACTATGGTTTATTTCCTCTTATCATAAAGAGGTAGGAATCATCCTAGTACTTCTGCCTGAAGTTGTGATTCAATAAACTCTTTGAGCGTTTAACCCATTCGCAATAATGATCCCTCGAGGTCTTCTGGTGGGGTTAGGAGGACAGAGGGGAGGAATGTCTGTTCCTTTTATTGTTGCACTCAGACAGAATTTAAGGCCCATGGCAAACGTCCAAACACAATCTTCTTTTATTATCTTATTGAGGATAATATAGGGCAAGTTTTCCCTTTGTCTTTTATATGTTAAAAGTTCATTCATGGGTGCATACATTCACTTATTCAATAAAAACTTTTGGAATACATTTAGGAATCCATACTATTTAGGAATACATTCATGCTGCTGACCTGTGCAAGGAGTTCTAGTTCAGTCCTTTTGTGTTTTGGTAACTTTGCTATTGATATCTCTGTCCTAGGTCCTGAAGAGTGGATGTGGTAGTTCTACTGCTGTAGGATGAGACAGACCACATATGTTTTACATATGTTATCTATTTATTGTTTGAAGAAATAGTGCTCAACTGTTTCTTTATCTTCTAAGGCTAAAGCGAACAAAGATTTCTTTCTTTTTCTCCTTTCTATTTCCCAGTTGCTCTGAAAATAGAAGTAACTGTTAGTTATGTCTTTTAAATTATTTCATGTATCATTTCTTTTATCCACCTGCCACAACTGATACAATGATGACTGCTCATTTTTTTCTCTCTTAACAAGACTGACTCCATCTGAATATCCAGAATAATGTGTATGGTAATGTACTCTTTTTCCTTCCCTGCCCCCAAATTGATTATTTCAATAATTAATGAAATCAAAGGACTTAGCCCAAATCATGTATATATCTGTAACTTCTCATGCATTTATTAATTCCTTCCTTTCTTCTTTCAAGCTGTATATATGGAAAACCTACTATCTATATTTGTTAGATACTGTTCTTTAGAGTTGGAGAAGAAATAGTAATAATAATAATGATAATAATAATAATAATAAATATTAACCCTTCAAAAACATATAATTAGAATGGGAAACAGAAATGTAACAAAATAAAGAAAAAGAAATGTTGTAAGTGTTGTGATAGCATTAGGAAAAGTGTGCTATGGATGCAAAGAAGTAAAAGATGACAGATTCTGTTTAACATGAAGTCAAACAAAATATCTGTTAAACAAAAGAAAGAGGAAAGTGTTCCTAGATGTTTGTAAGTTTCTAAAATATGTAGGATCATACACCCAATACTAGGAGTAAGAAACATAGCCATGCTGTCAACTGCATCTGACTTTAAATTAAATGGAATATTCCGTATCCTAACACTTGTCCTTTGCAGAGTAACACAGGAAGGAAACTACTTCATAGACAAGAGAACATGTTTTAAACACAAGAGTCAGTGCAACCTGGGACCTGAGAAGCCCTGGAGCTTTGAAATTTCCCAAGAAATAATAGACTTCTATTATAGACTTCAAGTCTTATAGCATTGCCATCATGATTAAACAAAATCAATATACCTTATCAGCACAGCACATTAAGAAGTTTTATTCTAAAAAAAAACAGTCACACGAATATTACAGAGGTGTCTAAACATGAAATGGTCTCAAGTATAGACCCAAGATTATATGTAAATCAAAGGGAAATTTCAGTTTGTTGCTCAGTTAAGTGAATGTGAGACATCTGAAACTTTATTTAGACAAAGGACAATTCTTTCTTTTCTAGGAAAGACATTGATTGTAATCTGAAAGTCACCACCATAGTTCAGTAAAAGCACCAGTACACATACCCAGTCCCATGTTATTGATAAAAGGTAGTTGGAGGACCATTCAGAATTATATTCCTTGATTTGTTGATTGATTGCTTGACTTAAAACAATGTCTTGAAAATTATGAGATGTATAGAATTGGACTAAAATTCAGTTTAACCACACAGCAATTTGACTTAAACTTTACTTAGCACTGGTTTCTACTACCTGGAAAATGTCTCTATGCTGAGTTGCATTGTCTGTTGACTGTGATAGCATTAGATTCTCTTTGAAGGGTTACTTTCATTACCAGGAAAGAACATGATTACACTCATGGTCAGAATGCACAGTACCTTGGTAATATGAACATCCTTAATTTCTTGTTCAAACAAACATGCTATGTGGTTTGTTTGAAGTCTTTTCTCATGACTATCTGTTCTCACAGGACAGGTGAAGGCAATGATTCCTTTCTTACTAATAGTGCTCTTCAACTCCAAAAACATTGCATGTTTCTTAGCAAGCAGGAACATTGTGGGTGTTGATAACTTTTTGACTTTTATCGTTTAAAAATACGCACTCATGGGAAAAACATAACTGTTCAGAATGAAGTGTAAAATCCCTTACTCTTGCACTCCCTCATTCCAACAAATCTTCAGAGGTAACCACTTAACAGTGTTTCATGTTGCCACTCAGCTATTTTCCATTTATATATATGCATATGTCCACACCTTCATTTTTTATTTAACATAGGTCATACTTCACTGTCTTGAGAATGTGGACTTTAACCTGATGAAGAGAAAGTAACAGCAAGTTCAACATTTCATTGTCATTTAATCATTTCAGAATAAACTCAGAATTTTGAAATTTTTAAAGCTCAATTAATTTTTAACCATCAAATCGGATATGGTCACTACCTTGATTAACAGAGTGAAGACTCTGGAGCAAGTCTGCCTGGTTGGAAGCCTCGTTCCATCACTTTCTTGATATATGGCTTTAGGCAAGTTGCCTTAACCCTTTGTGCCTCAGTCTCCTAATCTGAAACACAGGACATAATACCACCTGCTTTGAATTGTTGTACAGTGAGTTCATATCTCTTACATGTGTCAAATAGATATTGGCACATCCTAAACACTACATTTTATCCATAGTTATAAATATTATTTTGATTCAATGGCCTCTTATGGCTCTGGGTCTTAAACCTATAAATTTACTGCTAAGGTTCTACATGATCTGCCACTGCCTGTCTTACCAAACCATGCCTTGTTCACAAGTTCTTGAAATGGATCAGGCTTCTTCACCCCTTAGGTCTTTGTACCTGCAACTTCCCCTGTCCTCCCTTCATTTTACAGTACCCTACCGCTTCTCTGGGTAGCTCTCACATCCTTATGTCTCAACTGAAAAGTCACTTTTTGAAAAAAAGTGTTCTATGGCTCTCAAAATCAGATCTCCTCTTATGAAAGTGAGCAATAATCACTTATTTATCACCCATAAACACTCATGACTGTGAAAGGAGGTAGTACTGGCTATTAATCTAGGATGGTAGGCATACATGGGAATTCTCCAAGACCTACTGAGGTGTACACATTTTCTACCTATACTACATTGCTATAGCATCTTTTACTTTTCTTCTATACATAAATTTACAATTGTATTTCATTAATTATGCAAGTATTTGTTAAAGTCTTATCTTTCTGCCTGTCAGCTCAGTGTGTCTTATTCACCACTGTGTTGCCAGCTCCTAGAATACTGCCTAGCACACTGTCCCCAGAATATTGTTAAGTGAATGAGTGAGCAGTGGTCCTCATTGTATCGAAATCAAAGCAGGTTCTACATTGTGCCATTTCAGACCAGTCATAGGTGCAGAAGACTGACCTTTCTCTCATTTGAAGAAATCATTAATCTAGCTGCCCTCTTCCTGGTCATACTTAGGTCTTTGCCTGAGGCCTCCTTTGAAGAGGTAGCAAATCCACTGTTGTGTGATTCCAGTATAGGTCTAGAACTCTTGACATTGTGTCCTTAGCTTGACAGCTTTCCTATACTTTTGGTTTGCAAAGGTATATCAGTGTGCATGTGTTTGAGGCAGCATGTTAAAGTGGTTACTGTAATTTGTGTAATTATAGGGATCTGGGTTAAGGCCAGGAGAATCTGGGGCTATATACACTTCAGTGAGTGGCTTGGGCAACTGTTGTTGGGCAACAATAAGCATACAACTGCCCAAGTGGCTTGGGCAGTTGTATGCTTATTTCTATACAACTAACTGTAGCATGGAAATCATAATTATTGAAATGGAACCAATATTTATATTATCTTGAGGTTTCTAACTGTACAATAGAAGTAATATTTAAATGGTCAAATATTTTGTAGAATATCCAAAAATTTATTAATATTTAGAACAATAGGTAAAAAGTACAAAAGAAAAATTTCCAAAATTTATAGAATATGTACATTTATTGACTTGGTTCTTCTGCATTGCCACAGGTAAGACATCAAAGTAGGTCATATTTCAGTAATAGTAGTTCTCACATTTGGGTTCTTTGTAGACTACTATGCTTGCCATGTCTGACTCATTGGTTTAGGAGGATTAGGTGTGCATTCCTCCTGGATCACATTCTATGGGTTATAGCAAGGTACACACTCCACTGAACAGGAAATTGGATCAGTTAATGGAAACTAGATAAAGAATAGAACATAAGCATGCAAGCTTTTAACAACACTATCGTTTTTTGCCTCTGGACCTCCCTGACACAACCTCATTGCATTACCTTCTTTGGAATGAATTTAGATTACAATTTTATTTATGTTTCAATGCAAGAATTTAATTAGTAAACTAGTTTTATTCTAGAAGGCTCTGTTTCACCACCATAGAATGCTAAAGTGTTCCCTTAAAAACCCTTCGAAAAGTCTTAGTTATTCTAGAGACATTTATATATATACCTTTCATTCATGCCACTGATTCCTTCATTCATTGAGCATGATATTTACTAAGAATCTCCTCTTGGGTATAATGAATCAGTGGAATTTTAAAATGAGAGACAGCAACTTAGGCTCCTTGGCCTTCACCCTTACTATAAAAGGCCAAAGTTGAAGTCCATTTTCTCTCATTCCCTATCTAAGGTTTCATCAATGTCACTCTAAATGCCAAATCTCCTACAGGAAAAAAAAAAAAGTTTTATGATCTCATTTCCTATTTCCTTGAGAGGTTTCAGCGTTCAAAATCATTTTCTGGTTTCCCATGACTTTCCATATTTCTAAGCTGTCACCTCTAGTTTATGTAAGATAGTATAAAACAATATTCTTAGGATCCCCTGCATCCAACAAAATCTTAACCAGTTATATTTCCTTATCATTTTTTCTTCTTATTTGTGATCTAAATATGAAATATCTCACAAAATCATGAACTGACAAGTAATTGTTTATAGTAGTTGTTAAGATTTCTCCTTTGAAACTGTAACAAAATGTGATACATATTTTATAATAATAGGAAGTATTTTTTTCTTCATATTCAAAATGATCTTGATAACAATAAATTACTTAGTTGGAGAACAGATTTTTTTTCACTGAATACAGTTGGAATATTTCTGATGAATTTGTGCTGTGTCTCTATGATAATAAAATATCCAGCCAATTTGTTAGAAAAAATGAATTGGTTCATTAAAGTCATCTCTAATTTTGCCATCTTTTTTTTTCTAGTCATGCTTAGCTGGCTTTAAAATGTCTCCATTTGAAGAATGTAAGAAGTATATCTGCTTAGTTTTTGCCTCCATAGTTAAAACTAAACATGAGGAAAAAATGAGGTTGGAGGTGGGTTGAAAAGGAAAACAAAAGTAAGGAAAAATAAAAGTAAAACTGAGTTTTCTTCTCACTAATTCCATAGGCACATCCAACTTTTAAATTCATTAGGTGAAGATTTTTAGCCTTTTTATTTTTGTATATTGTTAAATACTTCCAAGAGTCAAATTCAGATCCAATTTTCAGCTCTTCATTTTCACTGAAGGTTGTATAGTCAAAAGAATTTTTTTTTCAATTTGGTAGAAATAAGTCACCTAAGAATTTTAATGTAGTAATATATTCCTGCCTTTAACTATCTCCATTAAAATACAAGATTTGAGTAAATTTATCACCATTGCATTTGTTTTGAAAATAATCAATTACAAGAAAAACAAATACAGAATATATGTGTATTTTCTATTTCTTCTCCCGAACAATTATTTCTCTATAACCTCTGGAACCAGTCATTTATTTTATCCAACTTCAACTTGTATAAAAACTAGCAGCAGAAAATCCAGAAGTTATCTTTGTAGTAAATTTGGTGGTTTAAGAATAGCTAGTTTTCCCGGGTAAGTAAGAGACAAGAGTATCTTAGGAGAGTGTTATGGCTAAAGATACTGCATTCAGCAATTGTGGCAGAGTTCACTATATTATCAAACTGGAAGCATTTAGATAGGAACAGTCCTTCTCAATTCCTCAGAATCCTCAAAGGCTGACATTGTTTGGGAACTCCTTTCCAAAGTGGTCTTGTTAAGCTAAAACGTCCCAGTAGGTTTTTCTGTTTTTTAATTGGAGTATAATTGCTTTACAGTGTTGTGTTAGTTTCTGCTGTTCAATGAAGTGAATCAGCTATATGTATACATATATCCTCTCCCTCTTGGACCTCCCTCCCAACCCCCCATCCAACCCATCTAGGTCATCACAGAGCACCAAACTGAGCTTCCTGTTCTTTATAGCATGTTCCCACTAGCTATCTATTTTACGCATGATAGTGTATATATGTCAATCCTAATATCCCAATTTGTCCCACCCTCCCCTTCCCACCCACCCCGTGTCCACATGTCCATTCTCTATGTCTACATCTCTATTTCTGCCCTGCAAATTGGCTCATCTGTACAATTTTTCTAGATTCTATGATATTTGTTTTTCTCTTTCTGACTTACTTCATGATGTATGACAGACTCTAGGTCCATCCACATCTCTACAAATGACCCAATTTCATTCCTTTTTATGGCTGAGTAATATTTCGTTGTATATATGTACCACATCTTCTTTATCCATTCATCTGTCGTTTGGACATTTAGTTTGTTTCCATGTCCTGGCTATTGTATATAGTGCTGCAATGAACACTGGGGTACATGTGTCCATTTGAATTATGGTTTTCTAAGGATACATGCCCAGTAGTGGGATTGCTGGGTCATATGGTAGTTCTATTTTTAGATTTTTAAAAAACATTTTTATTAGAATATAATTGCTTTACAATGGTGTGTCAGTTTCTGCTTTATAACAAAGTGAATCAGTTATACATATACATATGTCCCCATATCTCTTCCCTCTTGCATCTCCCTCCCTCCCACCCTCCCTATCCCACCCCTCTAGGTGGTCACAAAGCACCGAGCTGATCTCCCTGTGCTATGCGGCTGCTTCCCACTACCTATCTATTTTACATTTGGTAGTGTATATATGTCCATGCCACTCTCTCACTTTGTCCCAGCTTACCCTTCCCCCTCCCTGTATCCTCAAGTCCATGCTCTAGTAGGTCTGCATCTTTATTCCCGTCTCATTCTTAGGTTCTTCTGACCATTTTCTTTCTTTTTTTTTTTAGATTCCATATATATGTGTTAGCATACGGTATTTGTTTTTCTCTTTCTGGCTTACTTCACTTTGTATGACAGTCTCTAGGTCCATCCACCTCACTACAAATAACTCAGTTTCGTTCCTTTTTATGGCTGAGTACTATTCCATTGTATATATGTGCCACATCTTCTTTATCCATTCATCTGTTGATGGACACTTAGGTTGCTTCCATGTCCTGGCTATTGTAAACAGAGCTGCAATGAACATTGTGGTATATGACTCTTTTTGAATTATGGTTTTCTCAGGGTATATGCCCAGTAGTGGGATTGCTGGGTCGTATGGTAGTTCTATTTTTAGTTTTTTAAGGAACCTCCATACTGTTCTCCACAGTGACTGTATTCCCAGTAGGTTTTAACTAGAGTGTAGGGCTTAGTATTAGACTGTGAAGAGTATCTATTAATACAGGCCAGGCTGGTGTAATGAAATCATTCTGGATTTCTTTCTTAAGCTTATGGTGGTGAAACAATGGTGTTTAATTTTTTAAATAATTTTTGCAAAAATTTGGAATGCTTATGGATGGATACACAAAGGGATTGTGTTGAAAGGCACAATGGTTGAAAGCATGACCTTCAGGGTTCCACAGACTGGGGCTAGCTCTGTCCTGGCATCATCACCTACCAGCTCTGTGTCCTGGAACAAGTTACCTGGCTTGCTGAGCTTGTGTTTTCATGTGTCCTAGGGCACAATGAAGTCTGTGGTAGATATACTTGGTTGTCTATGCAAAATCCACTCCCTTCCTGCTTCCTTGGTAACGTAGCAACTAATGCGCTCAAGTTTTGGGCATCCTTGCAAACAGAGCAATCTGGACCTCTTCTCAGTCTTAAGAGGAAAATATTGATTAGGTTAAACACTATTCACCATGAGAGATTTTTATTTGAAATAACAGATTTCTGTTATTATTTACACCATTTTGAATCTGATCTAACTCTAGCTCTTGCAGCTGAAAGCATTTGAACAGGTACAAATAGTTACCTCCACACAGTTGTTTTGAAAATTAAATGAGATGACTCATAAAATGAGTGCTTGGCATAGGTCTCAAAAGTATTTATTATTATGATTGTTGATGTTGTTGATGTTAAAACTGCTACTTCTGCAATGTTCCTCATGCCAGATTTCAGCATTAGTTTCAGGCAAAATTATGAGGCCTGAATTGGAAGAAAAAGGGGGAAAAGTAATTTTCTACAGCCTATTTTCCTCCTTCAGGATGTCCTTCACTTGCTTTTGTATCCCTGCATACCCCCAACCATGCAGAAAAGGGATTAGTGATTGTAACATATGAAGGTATGATGTTTAATAATTTTTAACCCCAAGTAATGATACCCCAGTGTTAGAATTCTAAATACCATATTAAGTTAGTAAGAATTTGGGGTAAGTGAGACCTCTCTATCTCTAAAATGTTATCACATAAGTTTACACCTACATCTAAAGCCAAACCTTCCAGCATACAATTGGTCACTAAATCCCGTATAGTTTTTTATCTAGTCACTGCCTTGTAAGAGAAGAATTCCTTTTTCTGGTGTAATTGTTAACACTGGATATTTATTGGGTGGTGTCCTGAGCATTTCAGGTCAGTATCTGTTGACAGTGAGAGTACTGTTCATTTTTAAACCAGTAAGAGAAGCTATTTTATTTTATTTTTTTTACATAGGACTTTTGGGGGGTTTTAAACTGGGAAGATGTGTCTCCCTTGCATTTCCAGTGGACATGGCCACTGTATTTACTGTTCTAAAGTTGCAAAGAGTTGCTAATTCCTTCAAACCATGAAAAGGGATGGGTGTGTGCTGTACATTGACTCACAAAAAGATGCAACCTCAAGACTTTTCAATATTTCTTCCTTTAGAGCTCTTATTTGGTGTGAGATACTGCCACACACTTCAAAATGTAAAGCAAATTATTAGGTGTGACAGCTAACTATAGGGGGAAAATGGACAAACACTACTTCTCACTTCTATCTCCCCATAAGAAGAAAGACAGAAATCGGAGTATTTTCCCAAATACCTAGAGTGTCTTGAGGTCAATTTTATGACTGATCTGCTAAGCAACGAACTATACAGAAGACAGCCCTCTTCATTCTGATGTCCCCAAGGGGGATTTAATGGGACTGTTGCTTCTGCTGTGTGTTATCCTTACTGGTAGGACTAGCTAGATAATTGGCAAAATCAGGGTAAAATGAAATGTGAGGCCCCTTGTCCAAAAATTATTAAGTATTTCAAGACAGTGGCAGCAGAACATTAAACCAAGCATAAGGACCTTCAGATCCTGACCTTGACCCTGACCCTGGCCCTGTGAAGATTGTACCATGGGCAGGGGCTGATGTTACTAATCTCTCCGCTTCTTTAGAGTTGGGCATGTGAAGTAGTGGTAAGAGCATGGAGGGAGACAAACCTAGTTGAAAGCCTGGCTCTTTTCCCTCTAAATGTGTGAATGTGAGTGAGATACAGTCTCAGCCTCCTGCACAGCACTGCTCCGAGGCTTAACTGCTCAGGGCACCCAGTGCGGCACTTTGCACAAGGCAGGCTGAGTGAATGGTTTCAGAGGGCCTGGGTTTAAATTCTGGAAAGATCTAGTCTTTTGTCCAGGTGACTAGGACCCCATTTGAGTGAGTGTTAGGTCATGTTTTTCTGACTTTACTCTCTTCTGTAGTCCACACCCTAATGTCAGCTTACAGATAACTTACAGGTAACTGTGAATGTGGTCATAAGGAAAGCTGAGTGAGGGATCTTGAAGAGGTCAGCAAAACATACCCTCATATCAGGAAAAATAATTCAAAAGGCTCAGCAGTATAATATTTGTGTAATAATAGATGGCATGTTGTCATCAATAATAATGGAAGATACTTTCCTTTCCTTTCTTTTGTTTTAATTTGTTAACATACTCCAAATAGGAAATTACATTCTAATATTTTTTGCTTTGAATTGACAACTGTAATATATTTCTAGTAAAAAAGCAAATATCTAGATTCTAATTAACAGAGAAAGAGGGTACTCCTTTGGAAATAACCAGCTAAAATAAAATAAAATAAAATAATCATTTGTTTGAACTTCATAACTCGTGTTGGAAAAGTGGTTAACTCGCCTATCTGCTTCTTGTGCTCACATTTCTAAGAATGATCATAATGAAATTAAACAGGTAAGAGGGAAACACATCATGTGTAGTATTAACTCTCATATAGCTGAATCAAATGTCAAAGAAAGCTTTAGATCAGCAGTAAAATAGTCTGCCCAGATTTCTTGCTACTCTGTGCTTAGAATTTCTGCCCATCCTTGAAAAAAGTTGCGACAGGAGAGAAGGAAGCTTCCCTTTGCACTGGGATTTAGTCCTTGAATATTCCTCCAGTGTTGACTGGCACCTGCGAAGACATGATTTTTGGAAAACCTTCTTTTAATAAGAGAAGATATTGATCCCTGGAGACGTGAAACAAACATGATACCTGGGGCTATGCAGTTTACAGGAATGATGGTATTTCCATGTTCTCTGGAACTGGGAAGATTGTCTCACCCAACAAATATTTGTTCTTCCCAGTGAATAAGGATCTGCCCAGTGTACTTATTGCTTGATTGTGTTTATGCTCCTTTGTGTTTGGCTCTGTCTACATGGGTGTGAGATTAGATTTTTAACCCCCAACTGGTGGGACTGGTACTCAGCGTCATCTAATAATGCCTTCAAACCCCTACATAAATCTATAAGCCAGGACAGGTCTACCTTGATATCATGATTAGGAATCTATTTTGAGATTCAGGTTTCACATAATACACATACAACATGAAGCCAGACAGAGGTCGTAATTTTTAACGACTGATTTTTGTCATACCAACTCATGATTAGCAGACATGGGGGCAATAAGAGAATGAAGAGAATTGATTACATAGAATAGAATATATGATATTCTCACATAAGCTTTTCATAGAAGCATCAGCTGTAGGCACCCAGCCCTGTAGATGAAGGAAAGTGGATGACCACACTGGTAAGGCTCCAGAAACAATAATAAATATAAAACCTATGAGGAATAATTAATCAAATGAAAAAAAATTAAGAGGCTCAATTTTCTCCTCCTTAATCCCAATTTCTGCCCAAACTGTCATGGATCCTTCAGAGAACTAAAACTCCACAAAGTTTAAAATATAAAAGTAACTGACAAATGAGAGATTATAGTGAATAAGTTCTGAAATTTTGCAGGATCTTTGTGTGGCTACCTTTGACCTGAAAATAAGAGCCTTTTGTTTATAGCCATTAGTGCATTCATTCCCCAGTGATAAAGTGGTGGTTTCAGATGATTGGCTATAGGCGTGGAGATGGACCAGAATTTCGGGGAGAAGGTGATATATGGATGGGATTCACACCATAACACAGAAGGCAGCAGTGATGTCAGAATCAGTCAGACTCAGGTCTAATCCAGGCTGTCTTGTGTTCTTTTGAGAAAATTATTCACAAGATTTGAACCTTGAGTTCATAATCTCTGAAAAAAGGTTAAACAATCACACTTACCACAATGAATTGGAGTAGTATAATGCAGTAGCTAAAAGTATCAGATCCATCTTCATAATAGATTCATCACCTTGGTCAAGTTACTGAACCTCTGTGTGCCTCAGTTTCCTCACTTTTACATTGCAGTGAATGACACCTACTTCACACAGTTGCTTTGAGAATTAAAGCCCCTGGCACTTAATAATTGCTCAACAAATGTTAGTTATTATTCATTTTCAGCAAATAGGTATTGAGTACTTTTTATTTGTGGGGCATTGGCCCAAACCACTGATGAAACTAACTAATGTACCTTGGTCATAGAAGACACCCAAGAAATATTTGATGAATGAAAGGGAAAGCAAGCTGCTTGGTGTGCCCCTAAGATTTGGTTAGGCTTTGAATATCTAATCCAGCATTCTTTATATGTCACTGGACAAATGGCTGGTTGTTTTTTTCCAACTAGCATTTCTGATTCACAGTGAATAGAGTCCAAAGTATTCCTTTATCCAACAATAAGGTTAACAGGAAAAGAGAAATGATTCACTGTACTCTTCTGAGATATTTTCTTTTTGGAACAAGTGGTGATAGGGACCAAGCCAACCAAAGGAAAAGATAAACGAAGTGATCACAGGGATCTTTTTTAAAAGGTACCTGAGATGGAAAATAAAATACATATTTTTTCAACTGTCAAGGTCAAAACCCATTCAGGGAGAGCGTTCACTGCACAATGGCTGTCAAGATACACTAAAGCTTGCTGGATCCACTTACCCCAATTCATTAGGGCCTTGGAAGGTTTTTTGAGAGATCATAATTATGCATTATGCAAACACATTCTCAACTACAGTTTCAACCTGTTGATATTTCTAACAGGCTGATTTGCTTAAAATATAAAACTTTAAAGAAGTAGACTTTGTAAGTAAAAATAACAACAAAAAGGCAAAAATGATATGTCATCTAAACTGACTGTTCAGTGCTACATAAATGCTATTGATTGTGCTTAAAAACAAAGCATGCCAACATCTATGGCACATAAACAAAATGCTGTGACACAAGCACATTAGTTTTTGATGAGAGCAAATGCCAATAAACACCCCTGAAATTTCAGAGGCTTTTTGCAAGCATGGGCATTAGGGAGGATCTGCTGGGGTTAGGATGGATTGTCACCTCAGAACATTCTCCCTATTGTTACGAATAAATGAATCAGCCACTTAATTTCTATCCTTTCTGAAACATGGGGAATTCCCAAGAAAAGATTTCTTAATATTCTGTCCTGAGCAACAGAGAGCAAAGAACTTTAATTGCTTTGCACCATTTCCCAACTTACTTATTTTTTATTTTTAGTTCTTAGTAGTAGGATGAAATGATAGTCAAGGGTTGGGAGAGGAGAATGGGCATGAAACATGGTTTATAGATTAAATATTTTAAAGCCTGGTTTTGTAGAACATTTAAAAAACAGGTACAAAGTAAAACAATCCCTGAAAACATCATAATTTATTTTTATGATAACCATTTGTGCTCGTGTTTAAGAAAGTCTAGGTCTGTATAACCTTGACATATTTCTCATTTCTGAATAGTTTTTTATACCATGGTGGTTTCTGACTCCTAACATCCATTTTTCCTTCCAGGAGTACCTCTCTGATCTTTCTTTGCAGAATTACTTCTATATAGCTCATCACCTGTTAGGCTAAGGTGGCACTAACCTCCCATCTCCAGTCTAACCCAACTACATGGGCTCGTGACCTAGATCAGGTAATAAGAGCATTCTGTCACTTTGGCCTCAGGATTGGCTCAGAAACAGGCTTGTCTCCAGTGAGGACAATGGGACTCAATCCCAGGACATACGTGTTTGCCCACTTAATGAGTTATCAGGCTATGAATCTGGAGCTTCTAGGCCCTACTGTAAAGGAGAACATACTGGAGAATGAAGCCAACACAGAGAATCACAGTGGTGTTTGGGCATTTGCCTTCAGTCATATCTGAAGCTGGAGCTACCCCTAGACTTTTCAGTGTCTAGGCCAATAAATTCCTAATTCTTTTTTTGGGGGGAGATGAGGAAGGTGGGAGAGGGGAATAGGGGAAGGGTTTCTCTAAATAAGCCATACTGGAAAACACTCTATTCCCTTTGCTTGGAAAACCTTCTTGCCTTCTCTTTACCTCTCAAACGTGTGCTCTTTTTCAAGGTTCAGCTCAAACCCCACCCCTT
The DNA here is from genome assembly GCF_964341445.2 of Mesoplodon mirus. Classification (NCBI taxonomy): domain Eukaryota; kingdom Metazoa; phylum Chordata; class Mammalia; order Artiodactyla; family Ziphiidae; genus Mesoplodon; species Mesoplodon mirus. The sequence continues at coordinate 47,748,882 of NC_138977.1, forward strand.
CCAGGAAGTCTTCCTTGACTATCCCAACCTAATCCCTTCCTTGACTCCCTTGACCTCTTACATCACTCAGTGTTCTTAGTTCTTATTCCTTGTCTGCCAGGGATTGTTGACCTTGTCATGCTAGTTTCCTTTTTTTTTTTTCTTTTCAGGTGATGATCTTATTTCCTAAAGGGTAAAGCCAGTCCTGAAAAATTCTATGTTCTTCAGCCTTTGCTATAGAAGGTTATAGAAAGAAAGTGAGCAATATATATCTGTGGCTTTAATTAAATGCAACGAAAATGTATACAAGTACGTTTCTTATCCACTTGTTAGTCCAGAACAAAACCTTGCATGAAGTACATGGTTGCACAGTCATAAGGAAGATAAACAATTACCAGGGATTGCAACTATGAGGATGATACTATCTGGTGTAAAGGGAAGGGCAAATAGAGAGTATCAGAATTTTCAACTCATGTATATTATATTGTGAACACGTTTTTATTGCTAATAGATAAGGGACTCAAGGCCAGTATCTTCTCTGTTTATCATGTTTCACTCACAGTATTCTCAATATCAGTAAGAGTCTTGGGCACAAACAAGATATAATGGCATGTTGAGCTGAAACCTAAAAACTGAAATAAACTTTAGTTATTTAAACATCTCAATCAGGAGTCAGTGCCACCACATTTAAGATAATTTCAGCACAATCACCAAGCTTCAGGTAGAGACCACACCCTTGCTTCCCCAAAGACCAAAGATGATTGCTGCCTTACTCCCCTGAGCACTCAGCTACTGCAATCTTTTTGCCTTGTTCAGCCCTGCATGTTTTACTAGCCTCATTCTACAATCTGCCTGCCACCAGTTTGTAAAACTTAATCAAATCAGTAGACAGCTGTATGAGGATCAAATCATCTAGATTTTCCTAACAACACTGACTTACATAAAGGTGTTGTGCATATACTGTAAGTCCAGAAGGTTGTAAATAAAGTTTCCAACAAAGAGCTTAAGGTCTAACAAGAGAAGGAAACCTTACTTCACACTAAGTGAAGTAAGCCAGATGGAGAAAGGCAAATATCATATGATATCGCTTATATATGAAATCTAAAAAAATGTGATACAAATGAACTTACTTACAAAACAGAAATAGACTCACAGACATAGAAAACAAACTTATGGTTACCAAAGGAAAAGGGGGAGAGGAGGGATAAATTAGGAGTTTGGGATTAACATATACACACTATTATATGTAAAATAGATAGCCAACAAGGACCTACTGTAGAGCACAGGGAACTGTACTCAATATTTTGTAATAACCTATAAGTGAAGAGGATCTGAAAAAGAATATATATATAAAAAACTGGATAATTTTGGTGTACAACTGAAACTAACACAACATTGTAAATCAACTATACTTCAATAAAAAATGTTGACAGTTCTTATTTCTGAATGATTATGTGACTTATGATTTAAAATTCTGGGGTATACATTTTTCTGATTTAATAAATTAATTTGTTATTTAAAAAAAAGAAGAAACCTGAATATCAGTCTTTGCAACGTAAGAGGAGGCAAGGGGAGGGTCCACATGACAAGAGACCCAGCTCCCCCGCCCCCAACCTTCCCAGCATTCCCAACCCTACACTTCTCCTTCCATCCTGGTGGACTGAGTTCATCATAGATCTCAAGAACTCTAAAAAAGAGGAACTTGGGATAGTTAAAAGCAACACAATTTTCCTAGTCATACAGTAAATTAGCAGCTTTCAAATCTTAAGGTTGCAAATCATAGCTCTGAGTTTATTATCTCAGATTCAGCTGCTTTCCATTCTCACCACCAATTATGTTTTTTTATTAGAGATGGGAAAGTAGTTTTCTGACTTTTCTTTTTTTATAAAGTTGCTCCAATTTAAAAAAAAAGTCTTTTTGTTCCAAATTTACATTTCATCAATTCTGCTTCACAGATGGTATCTTATAACATAAATCCTCTGTTAGACCATTTTCTTTCTCACACTGATCACTGCAACGTTCCTTTGTGAATGTTTATTTTCCTGTTCTCAGTGGTAACTGGTAACTGGTGGCACTTCAAGGTGAAGAAGTTGTTTTTCTTATTCATTACATATTTGACTAACACTAGAAATTACTTCCAGTTCCAATCTCTCTCCTTATCCTGTTACCTGAGAAATTTGAGTTTGTTGCTGTATGAAAATAGCAATTTGGGAGGACCTTCAAGATGGCGGAAGAGTAAGACGTGGAGATCACCTTCCTCCCCACAAATACATGAAAAATACATTTACATGTGGAACAACTCCTACAGAACACCTACTGAATGCTGGCAGAAGACCTCAGGCTTCCCAAAAGGCAAGAAACTCCCCAAGTACCTGGGTAGGGCAAAAGAAAGAAGAAAAAACAGAAACAAAAGAATAGGGACGGAACCTGCACTTCTGTGAGGGAGCTGTGAAGGAGGAAAAATTTCCACACACTAGGAAGCCCCTTCACTGGCAGAGATAGGGGGTGGGCAGGGAGGAAGGTTTGGAGCCATGGAGGAGAGCACAGCAACAGGGGAGCAGAAGGCAAAACAGAGAGATTCCCACACAGAGGATCAGTGCCAACCAGCACTGCCAGCCTGAGAGGCTTGTCTGATCACCTGCTGGCCAGTAGGGGTTGGGGCTGGGAGCTAAGGCTCGGGCATCAGAGGTCAGACTCCAGGGAAAGGACCGGGGTTGGCTGTTTGAACACAACCTAAAGGGGGTTAGTGAGCCACAACTAGCTGAGAGAGAGGGTCCGGAAAAAAGTCTGGACCTGCCTAAGAGGCAAGAGACCATTGTTTCAGGTTGCACAAGGAGAGGGGATTCAGAGCACTGCCTAAATGAGCTCCAGAGACGGGCGGGAGCCGCAGCTATCAACGCAGTTACCAGAGACTGGAATGAAATGCTAACGCTGCTGCCACTGCCACCAAGAGGCCTGTGTGCAAATGCAGGACACAAACTACAACTCTCCTCCCAGGACCCTGTTCACCATGCCACTGTCAGGGTTCCGTGATCCAGGGACAACTTCCCCGGGAGAACACATGACATGCCTCAGGCTGTTGCAATGTCATGACAACCTCTACTGCCGCAGGCTCATGCCGCATTCCATACCCCTCCTTCCCCCCCTGGCCTGAGTGAGCCAGAGCCCCCTAATCGGCTGTTCCTTTAACCCCCTACTGTCTGGGAGGAGAACAGATGCCAGAGGGCAACCTACATGCAGAGGCAGGGCCAAATCCAAACCTGAACCCCAGGAGCTGTGAAAAAAAAAAGAGAAAGGGAAATTTCTCTGTGCAGCATCAGGAGTGGATTAAATCTCCACAATCAACTTGGAAAAATCAACATTGTTAAAATGACTCTACGACCAAGAGCAATCTACAGATTCAATGCAATCCCTATCAAGCTACCACTGGCATTTTTCACAGAACTAGAACAAAAAATTTCACAATTTGTATGGAAACACAAAAGACCCTGAATAGTCAAAGCAATCTTGAGAAGGAAAACTGGAGCTGGAGGAATCAGCTCCCTGACTTCAGACTATACTACAAAGCTACAGTAATCAAGACAGTATGCTACTGGCACAAAAACAGAAATATAGATCAATAGAACAGGATTGAAGGCCCAGAGATAAATCCACACACATATGGTCACCTTATTTTTGAAAAAGGAGGCAAGAATATACAATGGAGAAAAGACAGTCTCTCCGATAAGTGGTCCTGGGAAAACTGGACAGCTACATGTAAAAGAATGAAAGTAGAACACTTCCTAACAAGCCTACACAAAAATAAACTCAAAATGGATTAAAGACCTAAATGTAAGGCCAGACACTATAAAACTGTTAGAGGAAAACATAGGCAGAACACTCTATGACATAAATCACAGAAAGATCCTGTTTGACCCACCTCCTAGAGAAATGGAAATAAAAACAAAAGATAAATGAGACCTAATGAAACTTAAAACTTTCATACAGTAAAGGAAACCATAAACCAGATGAAAAGACAACCCTCAGAATGGGAGAAAATATTTGCAAACAAAGCAACTGACAAAGGATTAATCTCCAAATTATAGAAGCAGCTCATGCAGCTCAATATCCAAATAACAAACAACCCAATCCAAAAATGAGCAGAAGACCTAAACAGACATTTCTCCAAAGAAGATATACAGATTGCCAACAAACACATGAAAGGATGCTCAACATCACTAATGATTAGAGAAATGCAAATCAAAACTACAATGAGGTATCACCTCACACTGGTCAGAATGGCCATCATCAAAATGTCTACAAACAGTAAATGCTGGAGAGAGTGTGGAGATAAGGAAACCCCTTGCACTTTTGTTGGCAATGTAAATTGATACAGCCACTATGGAGAACAGTATGGAGGTTCCTTAAAAAACTAAAAATAGAATGGCCATATGACCCAGCAATCCCACTACTGGGCATATACCCTGAGAAAACCGTAATTCGAAAAGAGTCATATACCACAATGTTCATTGCAGCTCTATTTACAATAGCCAGGACATGGAAGCAACCTAAGTGTCCATCGACATATGAATGGATAAAGAAGATGTGGCACATATATACACAATGGAATATTACTCAGCCATAAGAAGAAATGAAATTGAGTTTTTTGTGGTGAGGTGGGTAGACCTAGAGTCTGTCATAGAGTGAAGTAAGTCAGAAAGAGAAAAACAAATACCGTATGCTAACACATATATATGGAAGATAAAAAAAAAATGGTTCTGAAGAACCTAGGGGCAGGACGGGAATAAAGTCGCAGACATAGGTAACGGACTTGAGGACACGGGGAGGGGGAAGGGTAAGTTGGGGCAAGGTGAGAGAGTTACATTGACATATATACACTACCAAATGTAAAATAGATAGTTAGTGGGAAGCAGCCGCATAGCACAGGGAGATCAGCTCGGTGCTTTGTGACCACCTAGAGGGGTGAGATAGGGAGGATGGGAGGGAGACGCAAGAGGGAGGGGATATGGGGATGTATTTATAGGTATGGCTGATTCACTTTATTGTTCAGAGGAAACTAGCACAACCATGTAAAGCAATTATACTTCAATAAAGATGTTAAAAATGTTTAAAAGAAAAGAAAGTAGCAATTTGAAGAGATGAAAGTTTAACAAATGCTATAAATAGCAACTGATGCTCTTGTCATTATAGTGAACTACAGCTCCACACCCACTTCCTTTACTACTGTCAGTCATTAGCTATTATATTTGAAGTGAAACTTGTTGCTGGTACAATCTGTACAATGAGCAAGGAAACCATAAAGAGATCAAAGGATCGATCAGTGGAAGAATTTGTTCTCTTGTACACACAGTGAATAAACCTGACTTTCTGGCATTCACACTGGCCAAAGCTCCCTTGGACTTACCAAATTTCATGCGTATATCCTCTTCTGCTTTCTTCTAAGGAATATCCCAAGTGCTTAACATAAGAAATCTAGTAAACAACAATAAAATATTCATGGAAAGGCATTACTTCCTTAGGTGTCTGAATGGGTAATTATTCTAAACTCACTCTACAAGTCCTAAGACCCAACCCTTGCTGAATAACCATCCAGCACGGTATCCATTTCTAAAGCAGCTTCTTTCCACTAATCTTGGAAATGTATTTATACAAGTGCCAGATTTACAGTTTCCATGAGGAAAGGTATTTGTGGAGGTAAATTTTTCCAAGCCAAAAATTACTTTGTTCCTCTCAGAAACAAAAAGTATTATATGAAAATTTGTCACAAACACGGATAGAGGTGTTGGCTTATCATATCTTCTGAAATATATGGCTATTTAATTTGGTTTCTCTACTCCATCTTTTCCTCTTTCTAAGAATAGGACCAATGTCCTGGTCATTCAGGCTTCCATGAGGTGTCTTTGGGTTTTGTTCTCTGTTCCTGCTGCTTTTGGTTCCAATGTGCCTAGTCTCTTTTGCCCTCAGGAAGTGCACAGGCATCCAGTGCTGGAGTCTAGGATGGCTGTGCTAGCTTCTTGTGTTGAGGAGACACATAGAGGCTTTGGGGACCATGAAGGTGCTGTCTAAGGTGCTCTCTGACTGAACACGCCGCAGTGCCATTACCTCTCTGCTGCTCCCAGCCGGTTGGAGCAGCACACCTTGTGAAGTAGGTGAAGTGGTCCCTCCTCGAGGTTCCAATGTGACCTGGGCATAAGCTTCTGCTTTTTTCAAACTACCCCTTCTTGTACATGAAGTTTCTTTCACCTCACTACTCACTCTCATCTCGGGGTGAAGCCCAGGGCATTGCAGGCAGCATCTTCATCCCTGTATTATACTCAGTTTTAAAGAGTGAAATATTGAGCTAAGGCCCTCAGTCTCTGGAGTTGGTCTGACTTCGTTTAACACCTGACTCATCCATTTACCAGCTGTGTGACCTTGGGCAAAGCTATTTCTACACCTTAGTTTACACATCATAAACCATTATAATAGTATCAACCTTGTCAAGGTTTAAGTGAATTACGTAGTACCTGGGAAATAGAAAGAGTGAAAGCAAAGTGTTATAAACTTCTAAACCTTATTGATACCGAAAGAAGAGTTATTTTCTCGGAACTGCCTCACAACTAGGGGCATTCTGAGGGCACTAAACAAAGTTAGTCATAAGCAGCGCTTTGAGCCTATGATAACCTCCTCTCTACATAAAGACTTCTACAAACTAGGAGAACTGAACTCAATTATATTAGAGATGATGAAACAGCAGCTGTCCCATGAAGAAATTATTGCAAGGAATATAGATAAAAATATTTGGAAAATGTATTATTAGATGTGTGTCAGGTAGTTAATGAACAGGAATATTATGTTCTCATTCTAAATAATAGTCACTTTCATAAATAAATGTACATTTGTAATTTTGCATTCTTTTTCTTAAGGAGGCCCTCAAAGTTTCATCCCCCTCTACAAATCAGAATTTTGTCACTGAAATGCCCTGAATCTTTTTAAAAAATAATAAACCCATGTAAGAATTTTATGCAAAATGCACACAGTTTTTTTCCTACAAGCTCAAGGAGTTCATCTGTTCCCTTAAAGCTCATCCATTGACCTCTCGTTAAGACCTCTGGTTTTAAGGAAGAATCAGCTAAGTTTGGTATTGTATACAAAAGAGTTGTAAAGGAATACGATACAATTGCTGTTCTGAATTTCCTCACAGGCACCTCAGCTTTACTTCCCTTCTTCCCCACTTATTTCCCCCAGGTTCTCATAAGCCTATGGCTTTTCTGCAGCCCAAGGTAGTAGGTAAAACTTTGGAAGGCTGATGGCCTGGCACAGGTGAAGAGAGGTTCAAGTGTTCTTACCTGTGAGCTCTCTCTAAAACAAACATTCCTCGGGAGAAAATTCACACTTATGAGGGGTAAAGAGAGAGGAGAATTTTTTTCCTGTTGCCAACTATTTCAAATAAGTCATTGGCTTCCCACATGCTCCCATAGCAACTTGTGTTTATACCTACCTCACCACACCATGCTAATGTGATCTGATTATTTGTCTTTCTCCCAGACTATGAGGTTTTAGCAAATAGAGATTATATTATTTATCATTGTGATTCAAGTTTGGGAATATAGTAAGTCATTAATAAATGATTATTGAATGAATGAAGGAAGAGAATGAAAATAACTAGGTTTTGTTAGCTACTTTTTATATCTGTTGAATAGAACCCATAGAACCAAAATTTCTTTCCCAAACATAATAACCACAAAGCATCCTACAGTTATGTTACTAAGAACTTTTATTCCCTTTTTAGCCTAAACACATATAGCTAGCCAATGTAAACTAGTAGCAAAATCTGAGGTGATATCTGTGAATAGGAAAAATCTTTGAGGTTGCAACAGAAAGATTTGTGCTACATATGGATTTCTTTCTACATTCTTTTCAATATTGCTGGTTCATGGCCTCTGGGTGCATTGAGAATTTTAATAATTAAAACATGTCTGGTTCCACCAGGAGATGGCGCACTGGATGACATACAGCAGAATGCACATGTTATTTTTGTAACGAAAATATCAAATGGAAATTAAAACTCTGCTTCTAAAGCAAGATCATCCTGGGCTGCTGCTCGATTGACTTTCAGAGCCAGGTTAAAGACTGCCCTTAGGACTGAATCTTGTGCTTCTCCTTGGCTTGCCACCGTAAGAGCTTGCAATGCTAGAGCCACTTTAAGGGTTAGAAATTTCCTGCTATGAGTTTAGTAGATGAGTCGAGGTGAGTTCCCAGAAAGAGCCCTAGATATGGAGGTGATCAGAGTCCAGGCCTTTATCAGATGATATCTTTTCACACTTTGTCCTCACTGGAATGTTTGAAGTTAGTGAATGCCAGTTCAGAGTGATTTAAAAGCCCTGGCTCTTGGGTTCATTGGTTCTCTTTTATAAGATTGCTTTGAATTCACATAAGGAGTGTGTGTGTGTGTGTGTGTGTGTGTGTGTGTGTGTGTGTGTGTGTTGCCTAACGGCTAAAGGTCTTTACTGTGGAGCTACAGTTGCACAAGTTATTTAATCTCTTTGGACCTCAGTGTCTTCCAGGGTAAAATGGAAATAATAATAGAAACTCACTACCTAACAGATGTGTTGTAAAGATCAAATGAGTTAATGTATACAGAGCACTTGGAACATTGTCTGGTACATAAGTGCTATAGAAGGGTTAGCTATTTTTAGTATATTGCATCAATATAGCATTCCACTCTTCATACATTATACATATTGTTGGGTTGTATTATTATACCGGGCAATGAAGGGAAAGTGTCTAAGTGGAAAGGGCACTGTCTGACTTATTCCCTGAAATATTTTAAGTTTTGTAATGAAGTGAAGGAAACTTTTGAAGCAGAAACTCCTCTGTGGAATTTCAGGGACTGGTGAGCACATGTGCTGTTGATCCGCCCAATCATCTGGTGTCGACTGAAAGTGCATGAACAAACTCGGGGATAGATATTAAGGGCAGTATATGCAACCCCAGTATAACCAAAAAAAGGTAAATTTTCCTAACTATTCTGTAGTTCTAGGGGTTCACCAGTAAGAACAGTACTCCAGTCTTTAGCTGGGATCCTGAAGGCATAACACCAGGATTTCAGCCAATGAAACAAATGGTGTAATTTAAATAGTCTCCTTGCAGAACTTCTCACACCAAGCTCACCAAGTCCACTTACCTTTCCCCTGAGTTCATCTTACTGGAGTCATCTACAACAGTTGACTTGAAACCCTCTCGCCTCTTGACTTCCATAATGCCATGCTCTCCTGGGTTTCTTTTTACTTCCCTAGTCCACTCATCTCAGTGCCCTTTGCTGACTGCCTTCCTCCTCATCTCTAGATGCCATAACTCCTTGGGGCTTTGTCCTAGGTTCTCTTCTCTCTCCCTATGCTTTTCCCCTAATGATTCAATATGTTTTTATGGTTTTTAGCACTATCTAGAGAATAATAAATGTCACAGTTATATGTTGAGCTTAGACCTTTATTCTGACCACAAGAATCATTGTATTCTACTTCCTAACCAACATTTACAGTTCCATGTTTCTAACATAACATGTGCAGAAATAAACTTTTGATCTTTCCCGCATTTATTCCTTCTCCTGTCATTCTCATCTTAATAAAGGGCAACAGAAATCTGGAAATTTACCTTGATTATCTCTTCTTTGTTAGATTCTATTTTCAAAATCTCTCTAGAATACACACTTCTCTCCATTCCACTGACACCAGCATAACTCAAGGCATCCTACCTGTTATCTAGAAGACTCCTTATTTTATTTTATTTTATTTATTTTTTTAGAAGATGTTGTTGGTAGGAGTTTATTAATTAATTAATGTATTTTTGCTGTGTTGGGTCTTCGTTTCTGTGCGAGGGCTTTCTCTAGTTGTGGCAAGTGAGGGCCACTCTTCATCGCAGTGCGCAGGCCTCTCACTATTGCAGCCTCTCTTGTTGCAGGAGCACAGGCTCCAGATGCGCAGGCTCAGTAGTTGTGGCTCACAGGCCTAGTTGCTCCGCGGCATGTGGGATCCTCCCAGACCAGGGCTCGAACCTGTGTGCCCTGCATTAGCAGGCAGATTCTCAACCACTGCGCCACCAGGGAAGCCCCTTATTTTATCTTAAATTACCTCCTGACTTTGTGTCTTTCCTCTGTCTAACACCTTCTCCACCTAGGAACTTGAAAAATCTTTCTAAACCTGCACCAAAGCATAGATAAAGAACCAAATGTAGGGAGGTTATGAGAATAAAGCCAAGTGACTAAAGAGCAGAGCTTTTCACACACAACTCTCCTTTCTGGTTTCCACAGGCCTGCTGCCCCATTGCTATATACTTTAGGGCAAAATGGTAGCCACACTCATAAATATGTTTTATTGACTTTCAGAATGTTATTATTTTCACTTTTCTCAATGGTGTCAGCCTTTGTGTTTCGCTCCACTCCAATCCCAGTCAACATGCTTAGAAAGTTTGTTCTCAGCATTAACCACCTGTCTGACACTGAGGTCTCTTAGTTCCCCGGCATTTTCCGCTCAGAGATCTCAAAACCCACTTCATGTCAGTCACCTGCTCACATCCCCATAATGTTGACTTCAACATCATTCAACACTGCTCCACCTGCATGTTTCAACATGAGGTTCCTCCCTCTGACTGCAATCTTCTTCTCCCTCCTCTGTCAGTTCCTGAGACCGACGGTACCACTCTTGAGCCTCATCAAGCCTCTAAGTCATCAGCCTCCTCCTCATCTGCAATTTCATCGCTCCTGCCTCCTCCTCATCTGCAATTTCATCGCTCCTTTTCTGGAAACAACTGGCCTTATGAAGCCAAGATTTCATTTCAAGAAGAAAGCCACTTCTCGTCCTTCTGACATAGCCAAACATACCTGGAAAAATCTTAAAGCAGTAGGGTGGGGTCCAAAACAAAATCATGCAGTCATCTCAGTTGTCCCTGTGAAGCTGAGCATTTCTTTCTTTCATCTGTTTTTGATGTTCTATTGAAGTAATCATAATAGGTGTTTTAAACATTTTTCATTAGTTAAAATTTTATTACTTAAAATAACTTAAAATTTATGGCTTAAAATTACTTAAAATTTCATCCTGTCACACTCTGAATAGAGTGGCTTTTCAACATTTTTGCTGAAATAAATCAAAGTAAGTCATGCTAGAAAACTCACTTTCTCTTTATACATATTCAACTTCTTTCTCTCCTCACCCCACCTCACACACACATAACAGGATAAAAAGTAAATATACAGTTTGGAATTCTTTAGAAGGGCCAAGGACATACAGTCCAAATTTTTATTTTCCTTTAGATTACTATCTGCAAAGACATGCTTTTTTAGTTCTCTTATTACAAGTAATCACATTTGATATATTAGGCCTTTATCTCCATCTTTACAAAGAAAAGGTTGACATATTTAATTAACATATTTCTGAAGCTAGCCAGCAAGAAAGCTGTCAAAGCAAAAACTGCTTTTCTGATCAGATTGATGCCTAATGCACACAAAATCCAGTAACACCACCAGCCTTCTAAGTTATAATAATTTGTCAGAACTAATTTCTATAGAACTTTCAGCACAGCTTTAAATAATTTGGATAAATTTCCTTCCTGTTGTGATATTAGGACATTTTTTTAATGTTTAAACTTTGTGTACAGTGTCTTCATCATCAAGACAATAATATAATTAAACATTGACACAATAAATTCTACAGAAAAACCATAGCTGAAATTCATTTCACAATTACCATATACTAGAACTAAGTACCTTACATAGTATTAATTCCCTTAATCCTATGACAAGCCAATTAGAAGTGTACTATTATTATCTCCATTTTACAGCTGAAAAACTTAGGTCAGGTTAGTTAACCAAGTTTACACAGCTTGAGCTCACACTTAACCATGAAATTTTTTTTTATACTGCAGGTTCTTATTAGTCATCAGTTTTATATACATCAGTGTATACATGTAAATCCCAATCACCCAATTCAGTACACCACCATCCCCACCCCACCGTGGTCTTCCCCCCTTGGCATCCATACATTTGTTCTCTACATCTGTGTCTCAAATTCTGCCCTGCAAACCGGTTCATCTGTACCATTTTTCTAGGTTCCACATACATGTGTTAATATACGATATTTGTTTTTCTCTTTCTGACTTACTTCACTCTGTATGACAGTCTCTAGATCCATCCATGTCTCAACAAATGACTCGATTTCGTTCCTTTTTAGGGCTGAGTGATATTCCATTGTATATAATTACCACATCTTCTTTATCCATTCGTCTGTCAATGGGCATTTAGGTTGTTTCCATGACCTGGCTATTGTAAATAGTGCTGCAATGAACATTGGGGTGCACATGTCTTAAACAAGAAATTTTATATCTAATCTTGTTCAGCATCATAATATTGAATATATCATAGGATCCTACACATAAATCAGTATGAAAGCCTAATACTGAAAAGCAAGCATATAGTAACAGCATCAATTTAATATCCATTGGTCAAATTCAGCTGATTGTTCAAAAAAGGGACTGGTAAATAGAATTTAAGTATCTGTATTCACAAAGCCAATCTAAATAATTGAACACATACATAGGTCAACAATTATGTCAGTCTAAACAACAATGATTGACATTTATATCTGCTCAGTTTATCAGAAATTTTGGTTTCTGAGATTGAGCTGTTAGCTATGAATATTTTTTCTTGGCGATTAAGGTTATATATTTTAACATGTGTATTTATATCTAGCACCTTGTCCATGGAACTAGTAATTTAGTTTAAAATTTTGAATTCATTTAGTGCAAATGGATTTTAGTTACCAAAGTTGTAATAAGATTTCCACTGCAATTCTTTTCTCTTTACTGCTCGTGATTTAGTGTGCTGAGCTTGAAGACTGAAACTTTCAGTTCAAGGCCTAACTTTACTATTTACAACTACTAGTTGTTTGACCTTAGGCAAACAACTGAAGTTCCGTGAGTTTCACTTTTCTCATTTGCAAAGTGAAGATAACAATACCTTCCCTGCCAACTGCACAAGGCAGGTAGAAGGGTCAGGTGAGATAACATATATGAAAGTGCTTCTGATACTGTGCAGTACAATTCGAGGTGTTAGTCACATACCATCTGATTGCTCATATGAAGGCAATAAATTTCTCCCCAAGAAACAATGGTATAAAATTTAGGACTGTGTTAACTTTCCTTAAATAAGGTAACAATAAAACAAAACCCCTCTACATATTAAAAAACCCCAGTAATTTCTACTTCTGATTTTAATTATACCACTTTGGAGGCATGAATTTGCTTTTTCCAATTGTCTTGGCAGACTAGAATTAGTTCAGTACTGAAAGGAGGTTCAGGGCACATGATTGAAGCTTTCTTTCAGAGATTCTTTTATCTACAGCATGGATATAAAAGAGGCATAATGAAAAGATATTTCTTGGTCCATAAAAGAATACATTCTTTTGTTATTGCTAATGCTACGTAAATTTAAGCCATCTACATATTTAGATGTCTTCTTGGCAAGTTTTTATTTTTGAAAGGAAGTCTTTTACTGGAATTCACATATTCTTGTTAAGCCATGTGAGTTGTTTCACCTTCTGAGTTCAGCTACTTCCAGGAACAAGACATGGGGTGTCATATTCTCATTCTTTTGAAATTCATCACAGTGAAGAAGTCAGTTATGGTAAATAAAAAACATGAGTAAAGTAGCATTGAATGACACACATAAAATATAGCTTCTGTATCGCTTACTTTTTACCAGAGAACTTAGTATTCTCCTTGTCACAATCACCTTCCTAGCAATAAAACTGGGAATTATAGCCATAAAAACAAACCAATGTTACTCCATGATTTTGTGGAATAAAAGTGAACACAGACTTAAGAAATAAGATAGTTTGACAAATGTCAACATACCTTATTTAGTAGCTTTTGTATTTGTGGTAATAGAAAAAGAAATGTTTCTATTCTGAGTGAGAATTATCACATGATTTTGATTAAGGGTTAAGGAAGAAAGAGATCCCATTAGGAGTTCTAACGGTTGCTAACAATGAGAACCAAGACTTAATCTCTCTAAGCTACAGTGTCTTCTTATCTAACATGCTTCTGAGAATCAAATGAAATTTCATTCATTCATTCACCAAATATTGGGCACCTACTGTATTCAAGAAAGTGGGCTAGACACTGTTGCAGATTCAGTAGTGTTTATAATAGCCTCAGGTTTTATGAACTTAAAATCTAATAAGTAGATCAATGTCATCAATATGCAGAACAGTAAAAAACAAACTGAAAGTGTTAAGAGCCAGAAGAGGCTAAAACAACATGATATGGAAATTCATGTCACGAGAAAGTGCTTTGAAATTGTAAAATGCTACACAGATGGACACTATCATAGTAGGTCAGAATATGGAGAAACTGAGGGAAGATTTTGATGATTTGTTCCTGTAAACATTCCCCTTCCCCCATATTTACCATGCTTAATAAAATAGGATAGGAATCAATTACCTAATACAGTGTCTTGCAAACTTTATACGCTCAGTAAATATTTGTTGAATAAATGAATGCTTAACAATCTTTTTCTCAACGATATTTAAAGGAATACTTGGTAAGAATTACTCTAGTTGGAAACAGAAAAACACTACTTAAATTATTCTTAATTAATAATTAGAATAATAATGCTATTTTAGAACCTGTTTTAATCAAATGTATTTCATGACTTTTTTTTCAGATGAAAGAGCTCATTCATAGATTACTTGTGTGAAATTTGGGTGCTTATATGCTTTTTTTATATAAAAGTATAAAATGTATTGATTTGGGAACCAGAACTTCTACAGGAGAATCCTTGTTCTGACACCCACTGACTTTAGGGAAGCTACTGTTTTCAACCTGAGGTTTCTGATTTGTAGAACCATAGACTAGAATAGATGAGGTTAAGAGCTCTTCCAGATTTAACATATTCATGCCTCAACAGAGGAGATATTATGGAAGACATTTAAACTGTATAAAATACACAAGTTACAGTGGGTTATCACCAAGTTCTAAAATGATATTACTATATTTTTGGATTGATAAATTGTGCTTAACTCTATAAGAGTGGAAAAACTTTAAAAACATATTAAGATGTTATAATGTAGGTAAAAGAACTAGCTCTGCACCTGCTCCCTCCCCTCAACACACATACACTTGGGGGATATTTGGGAAGTAATAAGTTCTACATAGTTAAGGCTAACTTAGTGGCACCATTATAAGTGAAAGAAGAAACATTCAGTTATTCAAGGATACTCCCATCTTACCATTCTGCTTAGACTTTGGTTCATGAGGGACAAAAGGAGCTTGGTCCATCACTTGCTGAAGCAGTACATACCAGCAATTTTACTAATAACAAACTTAAGGGAATTAATGACACATCAAATGTATTACACATGAATAATATGACTATAATCAAAATGGTCTTTTGAGCAATATGTTCGTGAAGGTGACTGAATAAACCTTTCTAAAGATAGGAAGTCTCAATGATCTCAAAGCAGCTAAGATAGCAAGACAAGGTACTATTTACGAAGCATCTGCATGTGTGTGACTCTGTGCTAGGCTGTTGAATACATTTACCTATATTAACCCTGGTCAGAAACTAGGCAACCTTGTTCTCATTTTAAAAATAAATAGTTTCAGAAAAGCAAACTGCTTACCATTGAAGAGCTCACTGGATTTGAATTCAAGTTTCTGAAACCTCAAAGCCCAATGCTCTAATAATCACTCTACCATGTCGCATTAACTCTGTTTAAGTGTACAATATTATATTTTAGGAGATAAAAATAGAAATGTTAAACATGAGTGTGAAGTGTTTTATGCAAATCATGAACCTTCTAGATAACCCATGAGTTCACAGGTGTAGCGCTGTGTCACTAAAAATTCATTCTTTTCCCAGAGAAGTAGCCCTTGCTCATCCTCCTTCATTTTTATCTTGTCATTTTCTGGCCTCTTTCTGGTCCTTTTTAAAGGTCATTTCCTAAGCTTTAGATGATATATTAAACAAGATGGAATTAATTGATATTTACAGGACATTCCATCCAAAAACAACAAAATGCACTTTCTTCTCAAGTGCTCATGGAACATTCTCGAGGTACATCATATCTTGGGTCACAAATCAAGCCTTGGTAAATTAAGAAAATTGAAATCGTATCATGTATATTTTCCAACCACAACATTATGACACTAGATATCAATTACAGGAAAAACTCTGTAAAAAATACAAACACATGAGGCTAAACAATACACTAAACCAAGAGATCACTGAGGAAATCAAAGAGGAAATCAAAAAATACCTAGAAACAAATGACAATGAAAACACGATGACCCAAAACCTATGGGATGCAGCAAAAGCAGTTCTAAGAGGGAAGTTTATAGCAATACAATTCTACCTCAAGAAACAAGAAACATCTGAAACTAACAAACTAACTTTGCACCTGAAGCAATTAGAGAAGGAAGAACAAAAAATCCCCAAAGTTAGCAGAAGGAAAGAAATCATAAAGATCAGATCAGAAATAAATGAAAAAGAAATAAAGGAAATGATAGCAAAGATCAATAAAACAAAAAGCTGGTTCTTTAGGAGATAAGCAAAATTGATAAACCATTAGCCAGACTCATCAAGAAAAAAAGGGAGAAGACTCAAATCAATAGAATTAGAAATGAAGAAGGAGAAGTAACAACTGACACTACAGAAATACAAAGGATCATGAGAGATTACTACAAGCAACTCTATGCCAATAAAATGGACAACCTGGAAGAAATGGACACATTCTTAGAAAAGAACAACCTTCTGCGATGGAACCAGGGAGTAATAGACAATATCAACTGACCAGTCACAAGCACTGAAATTGAAACTGATTAAAAATCATAAAACAAAAGTCCAGGACCAGGTGGCTTCACAGGCGAATTCTATCAAACATTTGGAGAAGAGCTAACACCTATTCTTCTCAAATTCTTCCAAAATATAGCAGAGGGAGGAACACTCCCAAACTCATTCTATGAGGCCACCATCACCCTGATACCAAAACCAAAGATGTCACAAAGAAAGAAAACTACAGGCCAATATCACTGATGAACATAGATGCAAAAATCCTCAACAAAATACTAGCAAACAGAATCCAACAGCACATTAAAAGGATCATACACCACGAACAAGTGGGGTTTATCCCAGGAATGCAAGGATTCTTCAGTATATGCAAATCAATCAATGTGATAAACCATATTAACAAATTGAAGGAGAAAAACCATAGATCATCTCAAAAGATGCAGAAAAAGCTTTCAACAAAATTCAACACCCATTTATGATAAAAGCCCTCCAGAAAGTAGGCACAGAGGGAACTTTCCTCAACATAATAAAGGCCATATATGACAAACCCACAGCCAACATCGTCCTCAATGGTGAAAAACTGAAACCATTTCCTCTAAGATGAGGAACAACACGAGGTTGCCCACTCTCACCATTATTATTATTATTATTATTATTATTATTTTTTTTTTTTTTTTTTGCGGTATGCGGGCCTCTCACTGTTGTGGCCTCTCCCGTTGCGGAGCACAGGCTCCGGACGCGCAGGCCCAGCGGCCATGGCTCACGGGCCCAGCCGCTCCGCGGCATATGGGATCCTCCCAGACCGGGGCACGAACCCGTATCCCCTGCATCGGCAGGCGGACTCTCAACCACTGCGCCACCAGGGAGGCCCTCACCATTATTATTGATCATAGTTTGGGGAGTTTTAGCCACAGCAATCACAGAAGAAAAATAAATAAAAGGAATCTAAATTGAAAAGAAGAAGTAAAACTGTCACTGTTTGTAGACGATATGATACTGTACATAGAGAATCCTACAGACGCTACCAGAAAACTACCAGATCTAATCAATGAATTTAGCAAAGTAGCAGGATACAAAATTAATGCACAGAAATCTCTTAAATCTCTATACTATAAAGATGAAAAATCTGAAAGAGAAATTAAGGAAACACTCCCATTTACCATGGAAACAAAAAGAATAAAATACCTAGGAATAAATGTACCTAAGGAGAAAAAAGACCTGTATGCAGAAAACTATAAGACACTGATGAAAGAAATTAAAGACGATACAAACAGATGTAGAGATATACCATGATCTTGGATTGGAAGAATCAATATTGTGAAAATGATTACATTACCCAAAGCAATGTACAGATTCAATGCAATCCCTATCAAACTACCACTGGCATTTTTCACAGAACTAGAACAAAAATTTCACAATTTGTATGAAAACACAAAAGACCCCAAATAACCAAAGCAATCTTGAGAAAGAAAAATGGAGCTGGAGGAATCAGGCTCCCTGACTTCAGACTATACTACAAAGCTACATTAATCAAGACAGTATGGTACTGGCACAAAAACAGAAATATAGATCAATGGAACAGGATAGAAAACCCAGAGATAAGCCCCCACACACATGGTTACCTTATCTTTGATAAAGGAGGCAAGAACATGCAATGGAATAAAGACAGCCTCTTCAATAAGTGGTGCTGGGAAAACTGGACAGCTACATGTAAAAGAATGAAATTAGAATACTCCCTAATACCATACACAGAAATACACTCAAAATGGATTAAAGACTTAAATGTAAGGTCAGACACTATAAAACCGTTAGAGGAAAGCATAGGCAGAACACTCTATGACATAAATCACAGCAAGATCCTTTTTGACCCACCTCCTAGAGAAATGGAAATAAAAACAAAAATAAACAAACAGGACCTAATGAAACTTAAAAGCTTTTGCACAGCAAAGGAAACCATAAACAAGATGAAAAGACAACCCTTATAATGGGAGAAATATTTGCAAACGAAGCAACTGACAAAGGATTAATCTCCCAAATATACAAGCAGCTCATGCAGCTCATTATCAAAGAAACAAACAACCCAATCCAAAAATGGGCAGAAGAGCTAAATAGACATTTATCCAAAGAAGATATACAGATTGCCAATAAACACACGAAAGGATTCTCAACATCACTAATCATTAGAGCAATGCAAATCAAAACTACAATGAGGTATCACCTCTCACCAGTCAGAATGGCCATTATCAAAAAATCTACAAACAATACATGTTGGAGAGGGTGTGCAGAAAAGGGAACCCTCTTGCACCGCTAGTGGGAGTGTAAATTGATACAGCCACTATGGAGAACAATATAGAGGTTCCTGAAAAAACTAAAAATAGAATAACCATACGACCCAGCAACCCCTAGGCATGTATCCTGAGAAAACCATAATTCAAAAAGAGTCATGTACCACAATATTCATTGCAGCTCTATTTCCAATAGCCAGGACTTGGAAGCAACCTAAGTGTCCATCGACAGATGAATGGATAAAGAAGATGTGGCACATATATACAATGGAATATTACTCAGCCATAAAAGGAAATGAAATTGAGTTATTTGTAGTGAGGTGGTTGGACCTAGAGTCTGTCATACAGAGTGAAGTAAGTCAGAAAGAGAAAAACAAATACCGTATGCTGACACGTACATATGGAATCTAAAAAAAAAAAAAAGGTTCTGAAGAACCTAGGCACAGGACAGGAATAAATACACAGACGTAGAGAATGGACTTGAGGACACGGAGATGGGGAAGGGTAAGCTGGGACAAAATGAGAGAGTAGCATTGACATATATACACTACCAAATGTAAAATAGCTAACTAGTGTGAAGCAGCTGCATAGCACAGGGAGATCAGCTCGGTGCTTTGTGACCACCTAGAGGGATGGGATAAGGAGGGTGGGAGGGAGACACTAGAAGGAGGGGATATGGGGATATATGTATATGTATATGTATAGCTGATTCACTTTGTTATACAGCAGAAACTAACACACCATTGTAAAGAAACTACACTCCAATAAAGATGTTAAAAAAATTAAAAAATTAAAAAAACATAAATGTCACTTCCTGAGCAGGCACACTTTGATTTCTGATGAATAAAACTCCCCTCTGACCCTTAGGTCTCCTGGTGTCTTTCCATGTTAACGTTCATCCCCCAAGCCTGACACTGTAACGTCCATGGGGGCAGGAACATATCTGTCTTATTCATAGCTGTGTCCCCAGCCACCACTATATGGCCTGGCATTTGACTCACAAACAAACACCCGTTGTATGACTAGCACATGTATCCAACATTGTGGAAAATGCCACAACACTCTCAGAATGTCTGGTCCTTAGGTAACTTATGCTGTATGTTTTATATTATAGGATTCTCTACAAAATGAGAACTTTAAAAGTCTTGTAGTGTTAACAGATTAAAGAATGGAGCCCCCAGTATGGACTGAAATTGTTTCAGGGTGACTTATGTGTAAGTAAATTCATGAAGCACTGCTCCATTTTGTTTTGTTTTGTTTTGTCAGTTCCAAAGAACTTCTACCAGTGGAGAGGGTGGTTGCATCAGCATTGCTTTCATTTGTAAACTGGTACCAGTAACACATAGTAAGGCCTCCTTTCTTCTGCCTTTTTGGTTATACTTCTCACTGCCAAAAGATGGCAGTGTGATAGAGACTGACAGCCTTTCTGAGTCTGAGCTGACCAGCAGGCTGAGTCGTTGGCTGTGGTCCTAAAGGGCCGACCTAACCTTGCAAAAATCTCAGGCTTCGGAAGGATATCTGAAGTGGAAACTGCGCTCCCCAGGAGAAATGCACCTGCCTGTTGGGTTTGTTACCTGCCTTTGTTCAGGAGACAAGAGCTCCAGAAAGTGTATGTTCTATTAAAATGAACAAACAATTTTGAGCCACAAATAAAAAAAGATATTATTTAAATGCCAGAAATAGAAATATTTCTGAATTCAAATTCCAAATGTCAATGCTATGCTCAATCCGTCTGCTGATTCCTCATGGAGAACTACTGCCTCCCCTCACTGATAGGACAAAGTATGTCTCCTAAAAACTATTTTCTTTTTTTTTTTTTTTGCCTGTTTGAAGGTTTATTTAACCATTTATTTTATTTTATTTTATTTTATTTTTTATTTTTTATTAGTTTCTGCTTTATAACAAAGTGAATCAGTCATACATATACATCTGTTCCCACATCCCTTCCCTCCTGCATCTCCCTCCCTCCCACCCTCCCTATCCCACCCCTCCAGGCGGTCACAAAGCACCGAGCTGATCTCCCTGTGCTATGCGGCTGCTTCCCACTATCTATCTACCTTACGTGTGGTACTGTATATATGTCCATGCCACTCTCTCACTTTGTCCCAGCTTACCCTTCCCCCTCCCCATATCCTCAAGTCCATTCTCTAGTAGGTCTGTGTCTTTATTCCTGTCTTACCCCTAAGTTCTTCATGACATTTTTTTCTTCTTATATTCCATATATACGTGTTAGCATACGGTATTTGTCTTTCTCTTTCTGACTTACTTCACTCTGTATGACAGACTCTAGGTCTATCCACCTCATTACAAATAGCTCAGTTTCGTTTCTTTTTATGGCTGAGTAATATTCCATTGTATATATGTGCCACATCTTCTTTATCCATTCATCCGATGATGGACACTTAGGTTGTTTCCATCTCCGGGCTATTGTGAATAGAGCTGCTATGAACATTTTGGTATATGTCTCTTTTTGAATTATGGTTTTCTCCGGGTATATGCCTAGTAGTGGGATTGCTGGGTCATATGGTAGTTCTATTTTTAGTTCTAAAAACTATTTTCTTCTATGGGAAGTTAAAATGGATATACTTGTCTTCCTCATTAACTTTAAAAAAAAATTTTATTTACAGCAAAGCCATCACTAGTAAGGCTGAGCTTTGGCATGGGTGTAGATGAAGTGAGGCTGTCCTTGGTACCTTCTTCTTACTCTTAGAGCTTCCTTCCCCTCTTGGGGCTGCTGTTGTCAGGCGCCTAGACTGAATCAGGTGCTGGCTTCCACCAGTGTGCCCTCCTCTGAAGGCTGCCTCAGGCTCTAACTCAGTCTTTTCTGCCCTCCAAAAAGACTGTTTTTCAAGAGCTGTCTCATTGTTGGAAAGACTCTAATCAATGGTTTTCAAATTACTATTAGATCACACTGTATTGCTGGTCATTTATTCATTATCCATCACTCACAAATGGAGCCCCTGCAATGCATCAGTCACTACTACATATGGGGGGTTACCTACACAGAGGCCGTGACTTCATGGTCAAAGCTGGAGAGATAGAAAATTAACAGTTAACAATAATCATGCTTCGGATAGATAAATTCTGAGGCAGAGTAAAGAAGGCAGTTTACTATGGCAATGTATAGCAGTTTTTGGACTGTAAGAGTATCCTTTTCATCTTTGTATCTTTAATTCATAGTGTAATGCCTGACCCATGGTCAACATGCAATAGATACTTCAGCCTAAGCTTTTATTGATGAGAAACTGAGACAAGCTGATGGGGATGATATTTTCGGATCTCTCACTGTTCCCCTCATATCACCACATGTTGGAAAAGAGAAATCTCTGCCTACCATGAACTGCCTCTGCCTGTGACAGTAGAACCAAAACAGAAATTGTGCTTTTACTTCTTTTTTAAAAATTCTTTTTACTTTATTTTTTTAATCAAAATATAGTTGATTTACAATGTTGTGTTAGTTTCAAGTGTACAGCAAAATGATTCAGTTATACATACATATATATCTATTTTTTTCAGATATGTCTCCCTTATAGGTTATTACAAAATATTGATTATAGTTCCCTGTGCTATACAGTAGATCCTTGTTGGTTATCTATTTTATATACAGTAGTGTGTATATGTCAATCCCAAACTCCTAATTTATCCCTCTCCCCCACTTCTCCTTTGGTAACCACTTTTGCTTCTTCTTAATATTGGTTTTGAATTGGAGAAGGAAGAAAGGCTTGTTAGACAATAAGACAGTAAAATGGAGATTGGAGTAAGTTCCTAAAGCTCAGCTCTGGTCTTATTACAAAAAAGCCACTGGGGCATGGGCAGTGCCATGTGGCATTGGGCACTGTCCCTAGCAGTGAATAGACCTCATTTGTTTGACTTGGCTAATAAGTGTGACTCAGGCATGCACACCAGCAAAAGTTCATTTCCTTAAAAAGTGGCTATGCTTTTGTCTGATGTATTCCCCCCAGAGGTTTTAATTTACCTCCAAGGCATCTCCTAAGTAGTGTAAACACTTCTCTTAAGTGTTTAAGAGAATGTTCTGTCTTTATGGATAAATGAATCAATATTGTGATGATTTACTTTACATATTTTTAACTGCTTTACAGTAACCAGGCTAAAACACTGTCAGTTTCCTGGGTGATCTATCTATAAATGACCTGTGATACAGTTCACAGCACCTTTCTTGACTTTTCTCTAGAGCTGATTTCTCCCAAGGATAAAATAAGTATATCAGCAAGATTCTCTCTCCTCCTTACTGCTTTGAATTGAGGCACATCAGGTACATCAGGAAACAGCTCAGTGCAAGCAAAGAGGAAAATCACCCAAGGGATGGAGCCTTCACTGCTGTGACTTCACGCCTGGAAACTGAGGACTAGCCAGTTGATCCGGCACAGTGGGGCGTGTGTCTGTTGAAGTTCCCAGGGAACAATGGCTTTCACTGTGCAGGCTGCCATGTGGGAAACAGACTTGTTTATGTTTTCCTTTGTGTCATTTTGGGGGATAAAATATGGTTGCTCTTTTCTTTATCCCAATGCCACAGAGGCAGCAGGGACCTCTATCTTCCTAGTCCCAAATACAAGCCTGTTATTTCAAGAAACTATGAAATCCAATGACCTGTTTGAGGTTCTGTTATTGTGATAGTGGCCTTTTTACCTCCAAGGGCAGGAGGAGCAGGTTTTCTTGTAGAAGAAGAGGTAGATTTCTGGAAGTTCCCAGACAGTCCTCTGCCATCTCTCCTTGGGACGGAGGAGAAACGATATAAGGCAAAGGTGGATGGGATGACACCTTCACAAGGCAGGGTACCCACCCTGGGGATGTGAAAGATCAATGTGAGTTCGAAAGCTGTGTAAACTCGTCTTCCCCAGTCAGAGGCACATACATAATAAAACGTTCCACCTTTAACTTATCATTTTACGTAGAATTTTCTCATAACCTAGTCTTTTAACACCATGAAAGTTTTGAGACAAAAAAAAAAGAATTTTTATTAAATTTAACTTGCATGTGTATTAAATTGCCAAGGTTAGCCAGACATGGGAAGAACAGCTACCTCTCTTATAATTTCTGATTTCAAATCTTCTGTTCTATCAATTCAATAAATGTACTCATCTTTGTCAGATGATGGGACCCAACTTCTGACCTGTTTATGAAATTGAGAGAATTTGGTAAATAACAATAGAAGATAAATTTGATTTAGAACATAAGTGTATGGGGATATTTGGTCAAACAATTAATTTTTAAGGGTTTCTAGCCATTACCTTGTAAGCTTGACACTATGTATTAGTAGGCACAGTTTTAATGAAAACATAAAAGACACCCAGACATAATTGGTAGTAAAACAATTGAAGTATCTCCTAGATTTTATGTAACTGTGAGTGCTGCAAAAACATAACATGAAAAGCATATGCTTTTTTCAAAGTCAAGTCCAATCTATTTATGCTTATAGATATAATGGAGCTTACTAGCTATTGAGGATAAATGGAAAGATAATGGGTTATATAGTTCTCATTGTCTAATCAAAGGAAGCTGATCAACCACAACATGAGAAATTTTGTTTGCCTTGGCATTAAATCTCTAATGATGTATATTTCCCATTTATGATCACGGCTTCCCAGCCATAAATACACATAGCCCCCAGATCCTCCTTTTTTTACATGGGGTGTTACAAAAGAAGCATAAATCCCTGTTAAAATTCCAACTAGCCCAGTTTAATAAGAGTGCCCAGAAAATTATTAAATTACAGAGGAAAATATAGATACAATGACTGACATGGTACAAAATATTAAATATTGTGGCAGTGGTAGGGAGGACTCAATGGTTCCACTTCCCACATTTCTCAGTCTCATAAGTTAGTAATGTGTGATTCTATCCATGCTTTTAAAAATCTACATTCTCTTTACCTTCTGTGGCTGGAAGTGAAGGACTTCAAGGGAGAGATATTGCATGACGGGCACAGCCTGGGTCCCTGAGTTATTGTTTGAAGGAGAGCTGTGCAGGAGAGTTGCCCAGCCCCCACTGGGCTATCACATGAGCAAGAGACCCACTAGGCTATGTTAACCAATTGAGATTAAAGCTTTGAAATTGGAACTGATTTTGTCACCCGATATTAGAAAACCTATTCTAGCACTCTTTCTAAAATAATAAATTTTCCTTTTAGTGCTAGTGTTACAACAATTTGACATTTTGGAGAATTTAAATGGTGAACCATACTGCTACATAGTCAGTCTTGTCATTATATTAACAGGAAAACTGTAAAACATTAGATTTCAAAATTTTAATGTGTTTAGTTGATATATGTTGGCAGTATGCACTATGTCTTTCAGGGTGGCTTTGACAAAGGCTCTTCAATTAACTTAGGTTTAACTAAAATCCCCACTGTGAAATTACATGGTTTTACTGCATATGAAATTTTTTAATAAGAATCTTTATTTTCATAGTAAAAGGAGAAAAGAAAGTTGTTTATCCATGAGAAGGATAATCTCTTAACACAAAATTAGATATGGCCAAAGAGAATAAAGAATAAATAACCATAAAGGACATTGGTCAAGAAAACTCTTTCTATAGAACAGTATCAAGATCAAATCAATGAATATTCCTCACCCTAAAATAGAAAATCTTCATAAAGTCTGTCCTGTAGGATTTCAGAATTGCTATGGACCAGTGATTGAAGGAGGTCACCCCACAGTCCTCCTTTCTGAATGAGAATGCTTATTGCAGTTGTTGTGTCCTTGTTGTATAACAAGTGTGGATGTGCTTATGCTGGAGGAGAGACAGATAACTTCACAGTTTTCTCAACCTATGAGGAGTCATATTTGTAACTCATGGAAGGACAAACCTGCAGGAATTATCCAGAGATCCTGAGCTTAAGCTCAATGTGGTAACTGCTAAGACTTTGGTTTTCTCCCCTGGAAGCTGTTAAGTGTATTTGGAGACTAGAAGAGCAGACTGTGACAGAGATTGCTAGTGTTCACCAAGTATTTCATGGGCCTTCCCTACTTCCTGGCTTTTATTACAGTTGGGTTGGGGTTAGGTGGCTAATTCTGGTCAGTGATCTATGAATGTAGATGAAGTGTGTCACTTTTGGTTGAAGGTAGTTAAGATTAGGGCAATCTTCTATAGAGGCAAATGAAGAAGCCAAAATGATGGAGTTGAAAGATGGGAGCTCCTGGGCAAGTAAAAGGTAGTGCAATAAAACTGCCTGAACTACATGGAACTGTGGCATAACATGAAATAAACTTTTGTTGTGTTACTTCACTGAGACTTTAATGTATGACTCTTAAAAGCTGACTTTAATGATCTGACTAATAAATAAAATATTATAATCACCACTGATGTCCTAACACACAGAAAATGTTAATTTTATTTTACAGGAAGCCCCTATAGAAATCAACATTTATTTCATCATATATCATTTGAGCCAGCTGTCATGACAGATACAAAAAAATAGGACATGTTCTTTTCTCTCCTCTCTGAAATTTCACAGTCCAGTTTTCTCACCTGCTTTCCTAAAAGGCAATGCATGACTAAATTTCAGTTCAGGATTTTGAGGTAGCTTCTACTAGCTTCCAGGAAAGCTCTTAAGGACTCTGAGTAAGAAAGTACCAGGCACTCCACCTTTTCTGCATAAGACAGAATCTTGAAGAGATCATCAATGAGTTCAGCTTACCCAAACACAAAGTTTAGTTTCCATATCACCTCCTGTGTCTTAACTACTCATGTCTAGGTTAAGGGTCTCCCTATGTGCTCTGATAGCAGCCTGTGTACTCTCTCTCTCATAACACTTTACATACAATATTGGGATTGTCACTATTTCTCAGTAAACTGTAAATTCTATGACGGCCAAAATATTGTCTATATAGTTTATCATTACAATTCCAGTACTCTTGCTATTATTTACTGTTTCTTAGAGTATAATTCTCATGTATTATTTTCTCTTTTTCTCTAATTTATTTACAATCCTTTCTATTGATATATATTCATAGAGAAGATGATGAGTTTAGTTTTGAACACCTTGAATGGAAATGAAGTGAAGATGTATAGTAAGTAATTGGGTAGATGGTTCTGGACCTTAGGAGAGAAATCTGGGATGGAGACATAGAGCAGCATAGAAGTGCTAAAGCCATGAATGTGCATGAGATCAGCTAGAAAGAGAGGGTATATTAAAAGGTAAGACATCTGGAAATGGAATGCCATTCCATGAAATATTCATGAAATTCTTAGAGACAGCACTCAGAGAAATGAAAGGAAAGCTACAAGAGTGAGGAACAATGGGAAAAAAGGAGAAATTTTCAAAAGGAAGGAGACTCAAATGTTGCATAGAGTCAAACAAGATAAGAACAGAAAAACTTCCATTGATTTTAGAAATAAAGGCATTATTAGTGACCTTCACCAGAGTGGTTTCAGCATGGTGGTGGGTCTGGAAGCCAGGCTTCTGTAGGTTAAGAGATAAATGAGTGACAAGAAAATAAAGAAGAGTTCCAGAAATTTGAGAGGGAAGAAAACTATAGAGAGCTAACTCTTCTTACACATCCTTTAAGACTCAATCAGATAGCACCTCCTCCCCAAATCTTTCTCCGATAATGTCACCACTTTCTGGTTTCTATCACATACACAACACATTTGGTCCTACGCATACCTCCATATTATCATTGATTACACACTCTATTATAATTGACTGATTATTTGTCTTTTCCAATAAATCAATGGTCTTAAACTTCTTGGGATTTCTGATATTTTTTAGAATCTTCTGACATCTAAAAATCACCTTTGCTAAGAAGTTCACACATGCACATACACACAAATTTGTGCACTAAATTTCAACAAGCTAAATGGAACCCTAAAAGCTCATTCATATTCAGAAGTTCCCACGTTAAAAAACCCTGCATACACTTTAAACATTTTATAATAGAGACTGTGTATTATTTGTTTTGTATCCTCTGTGACTGAGGCAGTGCCTATTGAATAATAGGTACTCAAAAAAGGCTTGATGAATGAACGAATGGATGGATTGATGCATTAATTGTAAAGTAGAAGTATGGAAGTGTGAGCATCTAACACTGCCTGGGAGAAACAGGAATCCTTTGGTGTACTGATTTGAAGGAAGAGGTTGCTGGGATGAAAAAGTGAGGAGGAACACTTCTTACAGAAGGAACATCAGATAAAAAGATTCACCAGATTGTGTAGAGAACAGGTAACGTAATTTGAATGGAGTACAAGAAGCATTGGGGGATTCTCAAAAGTCGAGGTAAATAGCTGGCAGTTATTCTCTCAGTTTTAAGTGGGTCTGAATAGAGGCTATTTTTAAAGATAGCACAGCTTTCTTTGAAACTCTTTTCTAGAAAAATCTCAGCCTTTATTATCTAGATATCTGCCCTTAAATCACACCAAAATCCTTTTGGTTAATTTAGTTAACCATTTCAAATAAAGATATTTCCAAAGGTGCAATTTTGGAAAAATTGAATTAGAAAATAGACCAATAAAGTAAAAAATTTACCTCTAGTTAAGCATATTACTCTCTGTATATTTTTTCTCACACATCACTATATTCTCAACCACTATCAGCAGTTCCAAAATCTATCCAAAACTAGAGTGAAATAATTATGGAAATTTGAAGTGCTAGATCAGACTTAACAGATTAAAATATAAAAATTTCAACATTTTCCACCTATGTCATTCCATGGAAAGTAGAATTTATTGAACAGGAGTATTCATTGTTTGTATACACAAATACCATCACCAAATTATTGGCCTATCTTGGGTATTTTTTTTAAAATCTGTAAATAATGTTGAGCTAAAAGAACTCTGATTTAAAGGATTTGAAATACACGTGTTTGGAATTCCTACCAATAAGGAATTATCATTGACTCTCAGGTGCCCTTCTTGGTCTATTTTTCAAAGACCCTAAAACTCATTTGGAATTCCCAGAGCTGCAGTATAATTAAATATCTATTAGACTAAGCCAATATTATAATAATCTCCTTTAATTATTCACAATGTTTAATGCACTTCTCTGTTTTTTTATCCATCTGTTCCTTATTATTATCCTAAGATGTAGTTATCACATCCATTTCATAGTTGAAGAGTTACAGAGACATCTGCCTTATGATCTACTCAAAATAACACAGCTAGTAAAAGTCAAAATGACACCTTCTAGATTTGTGTGGTCAACTCAACTTCAATTCCAATACCTTTTCCAAGGAAGAAATTTGCCTTTTGCTATTGGTAACATCACCATTTGGTATTTGAGATAACTTCAGTGGCTGAAATGGATTACTGCTGATTCATTATTCATCATAAAACTCTAAAATAAATTGATTAGTATTTGATAGATACAGAGAATGCACATTGACAGTAAACTCTAAATCCTAGGATGGACTGAAACAATGTTAAGTTTTATAACTATAACATTGTATCTCTGAAATTTTACTGAAACTCTCTTGCAAAAGTCCCAGGCTGAGTGTGGGCAGTGGGTGGAATTATTAACTAGAATTCTTTGGTTTGCTTTGCTTAGTTCAGTTGGTCAAAACATGGTTCAGAGGAAGGGACGGATGTGGGTAGAATCTAAGTGGGCCAGTTCATTTACTTTAACCTTGCACCGTTGTATCAACAATGGAAACAGAAAAGATTATACCCTCCTAAAATAAAGTGAATGTTTCAGGGGAAATCAAAGCTATTCCATCATCACAATTAAGAAATCAATATAAAGTTCATGGTCCTTTTGTGGTTGGATCATCTCAGTAGCATCATCTTCTCAAAAAACAGTACATTACTCTCATTAACCAAAAGGTCATTATCAACACTGTTAGTCACCAGTATATAGTAGAGTTTATCTGAAGCAAATATTTAAATGATCAGTGGTGAGAATCAATTGACTGTACATGAGTTGAGGATAGAGTGAGACTCTAAAGTTTTCCTGAATTAATGTCATTTTAAAAGTTTCTCTTTCTAGAGCTTACTCAGCACCATAAAATGCTAGTAAATACAAAAAGGTTGTTTAAGTGAGTCAGAAAGGGTTTGAACCTTTGTGTTCTCATTTATTAAGTGATCCCAGCAAGTTATTTAACCTCTCTGGGGTCTCAGTCTCTTCATCTGAACATGGGCTGACAACAGTACCTACCTCAAGAAAGTTTGGTTAGATTCAAGTGAGAGAGAATAGCTAAAACTCTTGCTGTAATGCTGCCATATAGTAAGTACTTAATGGATGTATACTGGTATTATTATTATCATTATTATTAATTTATTTTTATTATCCCACTGAGAAAAGTTTGAGCTGGAAAGACCAAAGGAGATTTAATATTTTGATAAGTATTGCTCCCTCCCCAATGAATGGGGGAGTCTTATGGAGGGGAAATATTTGAAGGGTGGTAGG
Source organism: Mesoplodon mirus (assembly GCF_964341445.2). Taxonomy (NCBI): domain Eukaryota; kingdom Metazoa; phylum Chordata; class Mammalia; order Artiodactyla; family Ziphiidae; genus Mesoplodon; species Mesoplodon mirus. The sequence goes on from NC_138977.1 coordinate 47,779,324, forward strand.
GAGAACATAATATTGTCACATCTTTTGTTTTAAGGTTTCATGGTATAGCTCTGTTTGATTTGAAATTAATCCCCAGACTTACATATCCACATTAACTTTAATTGCTAAAGTATTCTAAAAGCCTAGTGTCATTATTTTATGTAGATAAAATCCTTCCTGTAATCATTACCACATTCTTATCCTCCTCTGTGCTGTGTCCTAACCAGCTGAGCTAAGCAACCAAGACAAAGGCTTGTACTTCATAACTCCATCCACAGTTTATCTCATGGAATTTCATAATAGATTCTAATGAAACTTCATAGGTAAAAATATTATGGTTGTGATATTTGGTCTAATCCATCTTAGAACATATTTAGAAGGTACTGCCCATGTACATTGACTGAATCCATCAAAAAGCGCCGAATCTTATGTTTTAAAGTTTTATTATTAATGTGTTAACCAGATTAACTCTGTAGCAATGTAACACAGCTATTCTACATATCTGAGTTACCAATATCACCAGTAGCACAAGCCAAATTAATTATTATGGAAAGAGTGCCAGAGTTGGAATTGTTAGCTACTTGGGTTTAGAAGGCCTGATTTGTATTATTCACACTGCTTTTCACATTCTTTTTTTTTTTTTTTTGCGGTACGCGGGCCTCTCACTGTTGTGGCCTCTCCCGTTGCGGAGCACAGGCTCCGGACGCGCAGGCTCAGCGGCCATGGCTCACGGGCCCAGCCGCTCCGCAGCATGTGGGATCCTCCCTGACTGGGGCACGAACCCATGTCCCCTGCATCGGCAGGCGGACTCCCAACCACTGTGCCACCAGGGAAGCCCGTCTCATTCTTTAATAAGCAGTTGTGAGCATAAACTAGGGCATAAACATAGGACGTCAGAAATATTAACAGAGAATTTTCAATATTATTTCATTCATCATGTGTTTCCAAGTAATTTACATTAATATAAACAGATTCCAGAGAATGGTTTCTTTACAAAGGCATCTTTTCACACTTTATTTACTACACTACATTTAAGGCCTCGGGAAACATTTTGCTCCGCGGCACGTGGTACCTTCCCAGACCGGGGCACGAACCCGTGTCCCCTGCATCGGCAGGCGGACTCTCAACCACTGTGCCATCAGGGAAGCCCTCGGGAAACAATTTTTGATTGGCACAAATGTTTATGATTACAGATGGTGTGATTTCCTAGAGATGATGCTGTGTAATGTCGAGGTTAAGGCTAAGATGGGTTTGTCTTGCCAGAAAATGATGGTAATGTGTGGGAGAGGCTGAAGATGATTCTAGATATTATGTTTCATGAATAATAAGTCTTCTCTTTGCAAATTTATAGTAATAGGATTAGAAAAAGTATTGTCATAAGAAATGTCTTTCTTGCTCTCTGAAATAAGAGCCCTTGAGAAGATATGTTACAGTGTACTTCTTCAGCTAGCACTCTGCTACTTTGAAAGACTCTCAAAGGGATATTTGATGCAATTTTCAAAGATCAAACAATCATGCCCATGATCAGGGGTTTTTACCTCTTTCTGCTGCTTGGATATCAAGAAAACAAGTTTGTTTTTTAAATCTTCTTATATAGAACAATTGGTGGAGAGCAGTAAAGTGTAAATGGTAAAATGAGAGCCTGAATCTATGTCTCTTTGGTGAACGTAAGTAACATGCTTGCTGTGCACAGAAGGGTTCAAGTCTTTGGTTCACCTTCACCTTGGATTTTCTCTTTGAGATAGAATTAGTAGCTAGATGGATATGGTTCCATTCCAAAAAGCTACATAAGGGTATTTTGCCTTGATCACTACAATGACGTGAGTGCTAATGTCATTTATCTGCTCTTGTGCTTTAAAATACTTCCCCATTTATATAAATCCAAGATCTTGCTTTGTGAAATTTTATTCATCCAGCCAAATTCTAAACTTAATGAATTTGCTCTTCAGGTTTAACTATAATTAAATAGAATTCCTTGAACAAGATGTTGTTTGGTTTTCCTTGTTTATTCTTATCATAATTTGTAATGATGGTAGGAACTAAAATATTTTTAAATCTAAAATGTTCACCCATAATTCTGTTACGAACTAAACTATTTTTCTTTATATTTCATTCAAATCCTTGTCCACATATAGTCACTGTGTATGTATAATTTGGTGAATATTCTTTTTTACATTTAAAAATAAATAATAAGAATTTTATAAATTGCAGCTATGCATTCATAGTCATAGTTTATAATAGTTTAACAATGGTTCACTAGGTAAAAGCTACCATAATTTCATATTATACAGTAGCCATAGTCCTAATGCAAATATATCATAAGAAAAAAGACCTGTGATTTATACCTCATAGGTGCTTAGTTGTGTTGAGATGAAATATTGGTGTTGTGAAAAGTCCTATTTGTACATTATTTGGGACAAGTTAGAAGGTGATGGTTGAGGTTATGGGTACAACATATCCAGATCTTGTTCTACCAAAACCCCTTCCTTTTATTTTCATAGAAGTAAATGCTATAAGGATGTTCAGTAACAACCACATTTCCTGGTGTATTCTATCTTTAGACTCTACACAGACTTTGAAAAAACTATGAGAACTTAACAGTATGGGCAAGACTATATTCAGGCCATTCAGGTGGGTCCTCATAAAACCTCAACAACGCATCCATTAGGAAAAGTAATTCAACAGATTTAAGTATAGTCTGCTCTCCCCACACAGTACGGATGCCCCGATGTTATTTTCTTCACCAAAACAGGGTTATAATGGGTAATCTCTTCCTTTTGCTTTTTTGCTGCTTTTGAATGATTACAACAGAGATATTCTCACTACTTTCTTTTCTAGAGGAAATAAGTAAGATTCACATAAGAATCTTAGACCTTGTGCTTTTTGAGATTCCTTGCCTTATTTATATCAATGATTATATTAGGGTGAAACATAATACAAACCAATAATGCTTTTAGGGGTTTACAATTATTATGTGAACGGCAGTCATGAGCCACTCCCCTACATACAAAAAGCATGTTAGATTTATGGGTGATGAATAGCATCAAACCCACAACCCATTTTGCTGTAAGAAAATTATTCACTTGTTTTGCATGTGATGGTGGCAGACTTCGTCAGGTTTTGACTAATTATACGTAGGTAATGCTGGGGTGGGACGGGGTTTGGGTTAATAGTTCTTCTAGCATTTAGAAACTCCTATCAGAGAGCATATGTGACAACATTTATTATTTTAATAAAACTGTGAAATTGGTCCCAAAGTGGATTTGATCACCAGATATATCAGATTTTCATGCTACTTGGTCTCTCAGTGAAGCTACTGTGACTGTGAATTCTGGATCCTGGTTCAATTCCACAGAGACCCAAAGCTGAAGAGGACAAAGGTTGAAGCAAAGCTCAGAGATGAAGGCAGCCATTCTTCTGGGCATGAGGAAAGAATACAATCTAGTACATTCATTCCTTTGTTATCAAGCAGTTTTGAAATTAGTCACTGGCCACATATGACTGAGGAATGCTTGGAATGTGGCTAGTCAGAATTGACATGTCCAGGAAGTATGAAATACACACCATAGGGACCTTCAAGATGGCGGAAGTGTAAGACGTGGAGATCACTTTCCTCCCCACAAATACACCAGAAATACATCTACATGTGGAAGAGCTCCTACAGAACACCTACTGAACGCTGGCAAAAGACCAAAGGCAAGAAACTCCCCACATACCTGGGTAGGGCAAAAGGAAAAAGGAAAAACAGAGACAAAAGAATAGGGACGGTACCTGCACCAGTGGGAGGGAGCCGTGAAGGAGGAAAGGTTTCCACACACTAGAAGCCCCTTCCCGGGCGGAGACTGCGGGTGGTGGAGGGGGAAGCTTCGGAGTAGCGGAGGAGAGCACAGCAACAGGGGTGCGGAGGGGAAAGCGGAGAAATTCCCGCACAGAGGATCGGCGCCGACCGGCACTCACCGGCCTGAGAGGCTTGTCTGCTCACCCGCTGGGGCGGGCGGCACTGGGAGCTGAGGCTCGGGCTTCGGTCGGAGCACAGGGAGAGGACTGGGGTTGGCTGCGTGAACACAGCCTGAAGGGGTTAGTGCACCACGGCTGGCCGGGAGGGAGTCCGGGAAAAGGTCTGGACCTGCCGAACAGGCAGGAGACTTTTTCTTCCCTCTTTGTTTCCTGGTGCGCGAGGAGAGGGGATTAACAGCGCTGCCTAAAGGGGCTCCAGAGACGGGCGCGAGCCGCGGCTATCAGCGCGGACACCAGAGACGGGCATGAGATGCTAAGGCTGCTGCTGCTGCCACCAAGAAGCCTGTGTGCGAGCACAGGTCACTATCTACACCTCCCCTCCCGGGAGCCTGTGCAGCCCGCTACTGCCAGGGTCCCGGGATCCAGGGACAACTTCCCCGGGAGAACACACGGTGGGCCTCAGGCTGGTGCAACGTCATGCAGGCCTCTGCCGCCGCAGGCTCGCCCCACATCCGTGCCCCTCCCTCCTGGCTTGAGTGAGCCAGAGCCCCCGAATCAGCGGCTCCTTTAACTCCGTCCTGTCTGAGCAAAGAAGAGAAGCCGTCTGGCGACCTACACGCAGAGGCAGGTCCAAATCCAAAGCTGAATCCTGGGAGCTGTGGGAACAAAGAAAAGAAAGGAAAATTTCTCCCAGCAGCCTCAGGAGCAGCGGATTAAAGCTCCACAATCAACTTGATGCACCCTGCATCTGCAGAATACCTGAATAGACAACGAATCATCCCAAATTGAGGAGGTGGACTTTGGGAGCAATGATTATATATATATATATATATATATATTTTTTTTTTTTTTTCCCCTTTTTCTCTTTTTTCTGAGTGTGTATGTGTATGATTCTGTGTGTGATTTTGTCTGTATAGCTTTGCTTTTACCATTTGTCCTAGGGTTCTTCTGTCTGTCCATTTTTTATTACTTAAAAAAATTTTCTTTTCTTAATAATTATTATTTATTTTTATTTTAATAACTTTATTTTATTCTATTTTATTTTAACTTCTTTCTTTCTTTCTTTCTTTTTCTCCCTTTTATTCTGAGCCATGTGGAGGACAGGCTCTTAGGGCTGCAGCCAGGCATAAGGGCTGTGCCACTGCGGTGGGAGAGCCAAGTTCAGGACACTGGTCCACAGTAGACCTCCCAGCTCCATGTAATATCAAATGGTAAAAATCTCCCAGGGATCTACATCTCAACACCAAGACCCAGATCCACTCAACAACCAGCAAATTACAGTGCAGGACACCCTATACCAAACAACTAGCAAGACAGGAACAAAGCCCCATCCATTAGCACAGAGGCTGCCTAAAATCATAATAAGGCCACAGACACCCCAAAACACACCACCAGACATGGACCTGCCCACCAGAAACAAGATCTAGTCAAATCCACCAGAACACAGGCACTAATCCCCTCCACCAGGAAGCCTACACAACCCACTAAACCAACTTTAGCCACTGGGAACAGACACCAAAAAAAATGGAAACTACAAACCTGCAGCCTGTGAAAAGGAGACCCCAAATACAGTAGGTTAAGCAAAATGAAAAGACAGACAAACACACAGCAGATGAAGGAGCAAGACAAAAACCCACCAGACCTAACAAGTGAAGAGGAAATAGGCAGTCTACCTGAAAAAGAATTCAGAATAATGATAGTAAAGATGATCCAAAGTCTTGGAAATAGAATGGAGAAAATACAAGAAACATTTAACAAGGACCGAGAAGAACTAAAGAGCAAACAAACAGTGATGAACAACACAATAAATGAAATTAAAAATTCTCTAGAAGGGATGAACAGCAGAATAACTGAGGCAGAAGAACGGATAAGTGACCTGGAAGATAAAATAGTGTAAATAACTACTGCAGAGCAGAATAAAGAAAAAAGAATGAAAAGAAATGAGGACAGTCTCAGAGACCTCTGGGACATTAAAAACACCAACACTCGAATTATAGCGGTCCCCGAAGAAGAGAAAAAGAAAGGGCCTGAGAAAATATTTGAAGAGATTACAGTTGAAAACTTCCTTAATACAGGAAAGGAAATAGTTAATCAAGTCCAGGAAGCACACAGAGTCCCATACAGGATAAATCCAAGGAGAAACATGCCAAGACACATACTAACCAAACTATCAAAAATTAAAAACAAAGAACAAATATTAAAAGCAGCAAAAGAAAAATAACGCATAACGGAATCCCCATAAGGTTAACAGCTAATCTTTCAGCAGAAACTCTGCAAGCCAGAAGAGAGTGGCAGGACATATTTAAAGTGATGAAAGAGAAAAACCTACAACCATGATTACTCTACCCAGCAAGGATCTCCTTCAGATTTGATGGAGAAATTAAAAGCTTTACAGACAAGCAAAAGCTAAGAGAACTGAGCACCACCAAACCAGCTTTACAACAAATGCTAAAGGAACTTCTCTAGGCAGGAGACACAAGAGAAGGAAAAGACCTACAATAATAAACCCAACAGTTAAGAAAATGGTAATAGGAACATGCATATTGATAATTAAATTAAATGTCAATGGATTAAATGCTCCAACCAAAAGACAGAGACTAGCTGAATGGATACAAAAACAAGTCCTGGATATATGCTGTATACAAGAGACCCACTTCAGACCTAGGGACACATACAGACAGACTGAAAGTGAGGGGTTGGAAAAAGATATTCCATGCAAATGGAAATCAAAAGAAAGCTGGAGTAGCAATTCTCATATCAGACAAAATAGATTTTAAAACAAAAAGTATTACAAGCGACAAAGAAGGACACTACATAATGATCAAGCTATCAATCCAAGAAGAAGATATAACAATTGAATATATTTATGCACCCAACATTGGAGCACCTCAATACATAAGGCAAATAATAACAGCCATAAAAGGGGAAATCAACACTAACACAATCATAGTAGGGGACTGTAATACCCCACTTTCACCAAAGGGCAGATCATCCAAAATGAAAATAAATAAGCAAACACAAGCTTTAAAAGATACATTTAATAAGATGGACTTAATTGATACTTATAGGACATTCCATCCAAAAACAACACATTCTACTCAAGTGCTCATGGAACATTCTCCAGGATAGATCATACCTTGGGTCACAAATCAAGCCTTGGTAAATTTAAGAAAATTGAAATCATATCAGGTATCTTTTCTGACCACAACGCTATGAGACTAGATATCAATTACAGGAAAAAATCTGTAAGAAATACAAACACATGGAGGCTAAAAAACACACTATTTAATAACCCAGAGATCACTGAAGAAATCAAAGAGGAAATAAAAAAATACCTAGAAACAAATGACAATGAAAACACAACGACACAAAACCTATGGGATGCAGCAAAAACAGTTCTAAGAGGGAAGTTTATAGCAATATAATCCTACCTTAAGAAATAAAAAACATCTCAAATAAACAAACTAACCTTACACCTAAAGCAATGAGAGAAAGAAGAACAAAAAAACCTCAAAAGTAGCAGAAGGAAAGAAATCATAAAGATGAGATCAGAAAAAAAAAAAAAGAAATGAAGTAAACGATAGCAAAGATCAATAAAACTAAAAGCTGGTTCTTTGAGAAGATAAACAAAATTGATAAACCATTAGGCAGACTTATCAAGAGAAAAAGGGAGAAGACTCAAATCAATAGAATTAGAAATGAGAAAGGAGAAGTAACAACTGACACTGCAGAAACACAAAGGATCATGAGAGATTACTACAAGCAACTCTATGCCAAAAAAAGGACAAACTGGAAGAAATGGACATATTATTAGAAATGCACAACCTTCTGAGACTGAACTAGGAAGAAATAGAAATTACAAACAGACCAATCACAAGCACTGAAATTGAAACTGTGATTAGAAATCTTCCAACAAACAAAAACCAAGGACCAGATGGATTCACAGATGAATTCTATCAAATATTTAGAGAGGAGCTCACACCTAACCTTCTCAAACTCTTCCAAAATATAGCAGAGGGAGGAACATTCCCAAACACATTCTGCAAGGCCACCATCACTCTGATACCAAAACCAGACAAAGATGTCACAAAGAAAGAAAACTACAGGCCAATATCACTGATGAACATAGATGCAAAAATCCTCAACAAAATACTAGCAAACAGAATCCTGCAGCACATTAAAAGGATCATACAAAATGAACAAGTGGGGTTTACCCCAGGAATGCAAGGATTCTTCAGTATATGCAAATCAATCAATGTGATACACCATATTAACAAAGTGAAGGAGAAAAACCATATGATCATCTCAATAGATTCAGAGAAAGCTTTCAACAAAATTCAACACCCATTTATGATAAAAAACCCTTCAGAAAGTAGGCATAGAGGGAAATTTCCTCAACATAATAAAAGCCATATATGACAAACCCACAGCCAACATCATCCTCAATAGTGAAAAACTGAAACCATTTCCATTAAGATCAGGAACAAGACAAGGTTGCCCACTCTCACCACTCTTATTCAACATAGTTTTGGAAGTTTTAGCCACAGCAATCAGAGAAGAAAAAGAAATAAAAGGAATCCAAATTGGAAAAGAAGAAGTAAGATGTCACTATTTGCAGATGACATGATACTATACTTAGAGAATCCTAAAGATGCTACCAGAAAACTACTAGAGCTAATCAATGAATTTGGTAAAGTAGCAGGATACAAAATTAATGCACAGAAATCTCTTGCATTCCTATACACTAATAATGAGAAATCTGAAAGTGAAATCAAGAAAACACTCTCATTTACCACTGCAACAAAAAGAATAAAATATCTAGGGATAAACCTACCTAAGGAGACAAAAGACTTGTGTGCAGAAAATTATAATACACTGATGAAGAAATTAAAGGTATACAAATATATGGAGTGATATACCATGTTCTTGGATTGGAAAAATCAACATTGTGAAAATGACTCTACTACCCAAAGCAATGTACAGATTCAATGCAATCCCTATCAAACTACCAATGGCATTTTTTCACAGAACTAGAACAAAAAAATTCACAATTTGTATAGAAACACAAAAGACCCTGAATAGCCAAAGCAATCTTGAGAAAGAAAAATGGAGCTAGAGGAATCAGGCTCCCTGGCTTCAGATTATATTACAAAGCTACAGTAATCAAGACGGTATGGTACTGGCACAAAAACAGAAATATAGATCAATGGAACAGGATAGAAAGCCCAGAGATAAACTGATGCACATATGGTCACCTTATCTTTGATAAAGGAGGCAAGAATATATATTGGAGAAAAGTCAGCCTCTTCAATAAGTGGTGCTTGGAAGACTGGACAGCTACCTGTAAAAGAATGAAAGTAGAACACTCCCTAACACCATACACAAAAATAAACTCAAAATTGATTAAAGACCTAAATGTAAGGCCAGACACCATCAAACTCTTAGAGAAAAACATAGGCAGAACACTCTATGACATAAATCACCCCAAGATCCTTTTTGACCCACCTCCTAGAGAAATGGAAATATAAGCAAAAATAAACAAATGGGACCTAATGAAACTTGAAAGCTTTTGCGCAGCAAAGGAAACCATAAACCAGACGAAAAGACAGCCCTCAGAATCAGACAAAATATTTGCAAATGAAGCAACTGACAAAGGATTAATCTCTAAAACATACAAGCAGCTCATGCAGCTCAATATCAAAAAAGCAACTGAATCCAAAAATGGGCAGAAGACCTAAACAGACATTTATCCAAAGAAGATATACAGATTGTCAACAAACACGAGAGAATGCTCAACATCATTAATCATTCGAGAAATGCAAATCAAAGCTACAATGAGATATCATCTCACACCGGTCAGAATGGTCATTATCAAAAAATCTACAAACAATAAATGCTGGAGAGGGTGTGGAGAAAAGGGAACCCTCTTGCACTGTTGGTGGGAATGTAAATTGATACAGCCACTAGAGAGAACAGTATGGAGGCTCCATAAAAAACTAAAAATAGAACTACCATACGATCCAGCAATCCCACTACTGGGCATATACCCTGAGAAAACCATAATTCAAAAAGAGTCATGTACCACAATGTTCATTGTAGCTCTATTTACAATAGCCAGGAATGGAAGCAACCTAAGTGTCCATCAACAGATGAATGGATAAAGAAGATGTGGCACATATATACAATGGAATAGTACTCAGCCATAAAAAGGAACAAAACTGAGTTACTTGTAGTGAGGTGGATGGACCTAGAGACTGTCACACAGAGTAAAGTAAGTCAGAAAGAGAAAAAAAATACCGTATGCTAACACATATATATGGAATCTAAAAAAAAAAAAGAAAAAGAAAATGGTCAGAAGAACATAAGGTCAAGATGGGAATAAAGACACAGACCTACTAGAGAATGGACTTGAGGATACAGGGAGGGGGAAGGGTAAACCTGGACAAAGTGAGAGAGTGGCATGGACATATATACATTACCAAATGCAAAATTGATAGGTAGTGGGAAGCAGCTGCATAGCACAGGGAGGTCAGCTTGGTGCTTTGTGACAACCTAGAGGGATGGGATAAGGAAGGTGGGAGGTTGGGAAATGCAAGAGGGAAGAGATATGGGGATATATGTATATGTATAACTGACTCACTTTGTTATAAAGCAGAAACTAACACACCATTGTAAAGCAATTATACTCCAATAAATATGTTAAAAAAAGATTGGAAAGACTCAGTATGAAAAAAGAATGTAAAATACTCATTAATAATTTTATATTGATTGTATGTTAAATGCTTATTTAGACATTGGGTTAAATAAACTTCATTATCCAAAATAATTTTACCTGTTTTCTTCTTACTTTTTATAGTGTGACTATAAAATTTAAATTCAAAGTTATATATGTAGCTCTCATTATGTTTTTTTCTTGCGGTATGAGGGCCTCTCACTGTTTTGGCCTCTTCCGTTGCAGAGCACAGCCTCCGGACACGCAGGCTCAGCGGCCATGGCTCACAGGTCCAGCCGCTCCACAGCATGTGGGATCCTCCCAGACCAGGGCACGAACCCATCTCCCCTTTATCGGCAGGCGGACTCTCAACCACTGCGCCACCAGAGAATCCCTCTCATTATGTTTTGACTTGACAATACTACTCTAAAACCTTGCCTCAAAGTAGATAAATATTTATTCTCCTGAAGTCATCTAATTTCATGTTTGTGTCCTTTCATGAAGTGTTTATCAACATTATGGCTTTCCAGTTAATTTCAGTCAGTTTCTCTTGAAGGCCAGGTAAACATTGTAGCTGGAAAATGTCTAATGCATTTTCTTGCCTAATCACATGAGATGTTGTATCTGTATTTCTCTTAAACCACAAATGATGAACAATCCACAAACACTTCATCTGGTTTATATAGTCATCAGCTGAATGTTCTTCATGTAGGTATAAGAGTAACTGACAAAGGAAATTCCATAGAAAATTTCCAGTTGCTTTTTAAGATGCCAGCAATTGTAAATTTGTTATCAGATACCAAAATGTACCATTTGAATTACACAGGAAATGACCATTGATAGGTACAGAAACTATAAATTCAGAGAACAAAATATACAGTGGTTTAGTTAATTGTATGCTGAACAAGAACACAAATATTCATTCCTAGTAACATGAAAGAAATGTGACACAGAGACATGAAATGAGCAAATGTTGTTGGAAAAGTGGAGCTGATAGACTTGTTTGATGCAGGGTTGCCACAAAACTGTAATTTGTAAAAAACACAGTATCTGAGAAGTACAATAGTGCAAACTGCCGTAAAACGAGGTTTCCTTGTATATATAATATGATATATAAATAATCTCCTATATAATAAATAAATGTATATTATACAAAAGGAGATTTATTTTGAAGAATTGGCTCACACATTGAAGGAGGCTGAGGTGCCTTCCATAATAGAAAGCACAAAGGGCGTGTAACAGGGATACCTAAGAGAGCCTGGAGGACCATGATCAGGGAAGACGTCTTTGAGAAAGTGACATTTCAGCCGAGGCTTCAAGAGTCAGTGAGGCCTGGACAGGACATGGAGAATGGAAAGTGATAGGCCTATGGGAGGTAACTAAGGATGGAGAGACTCTGGTACCTTTGAAGAGCTGTAGGAAGGCCAGTTGGCTGCAGCACAGTGAGAAGAAGATGAGGCTAACAAGACAAAGTAGCTGGGGACCACTCACACAGGGTCTGATATTGCATTACTATCCTTTCTGGGGAGATAAGTAATAAAATGCAGACCCATGCTCAACAACACTAACCACAGCAGTAGCAATGGAAATAGCACTGCTGAGGGTTTACTCTGTGTTGTGCCCTGTTCTGGGAGTTTTAAACTTAATATTGTACTTAATCTTCACAACAACCTATTAGGTGGTTATTTATTATGTTCCATTATATTGATAGGATATGGGTATTAGCTTACAGAGGGTGGGCAATTTTAAGTTGACATGGCTAATAAGTGACAAAGCCAGGATTGTAAAGCATGGTTTTCTAATTCTAGATTCTGTATTTTTACCAGAGTTCTACCCTGAATATTGTCTTATACAATATTTAAGTGAATTCCCTTCCATATGAATTAGCTGTAGTTGTTGTTTCAAAGTCTTTTTTCAAGGCAAGCATTGTTTTCATTTTCTCCTTAGGCAAGGCTTATTAAAAGATACCTCCCTCCCTTCCTCACATGATTCTGTCTAGCAAACCCAAATGAGAATTCCCTCACCTCTCGATTGGTAGAGATTTTTTGCATGGCATTTGGGACAGATGAGTAGGGAGATTTAGGATCTATAGACCACACATTCCTTGTGCTGGTTCCATTAAAACACCTAATAGTCTAGGTGAGAATAATTTATTCTTCCTGAGCTTGTTGAAGTTGAAAAATAACATTTTGATAAATTTCCTCAATACGTTGAAGACTCTAATGGAACCCACTCCAGAATCTAGTGATATGGTCCAAAAGATAGTTTTAGAGTCCAAAACTTTTTTGTTTTTGTGATCTCAGCAGGTTAATTAACCTCCCTGAATCTCTGCTTCTCATCTGTGAAATAGGGATAATATAAATAATAAATAAGGGTAATAATAGTACCTACCTCACCTGAGTGTTGTGAGGATTAAAGGAGATAATATATATTCCAAGCTCAGTAATTGGTAGTCAGCTATTATCAATCCATCTTTTGGAGACATTGAATACTTTATGGATTCAAATCTTAGGGCAGTCACAAAAATAGTCAACCTGAAGTATAATGCTTTGAATTATATAGCCAAATGAGACATAAAATGCCAAATAGTAAAACTGAATAACACACCTAAAATAACAAAACACTTGAAAGAAAAAACAAATTAAAAAATCCCAAGGTCATTTCTCTAAAAATGTTTTATTTTTCTTTAAAAGCTCAGCATTTAGTTCAATGCTAGGAAACACAAATCCCTCAATAAATGTTTGTGCAATGAATGGGCAAATAATAAAGGAAGGAAGGAAGGAAGGAGGGAAGGAAGGAAAGAAGGAAGGGAGGAAGGAATAGATGGATGAATACAGCTTCATTTGTTGAGCTGTGCAAACGTAAATTCAGTGACTGTCAGATGCACGTGTGACTCCAAACTGAGTCTAGCAAAGAGAGAGCAATGTGAACCTACTTACTTGGAAGATAGCCAGAAAGTAAGGTTGAAAAATAGAAACGCCATCAGGATCAGCAAGAAAAAATGATGAAGACTTCCTAGTCCTATCCTTCCTGGCTGTAGAGATATACTTTAAGAAAATCATTGTTTAATTTTAGTTTTATGGACATAGTTGTAACCTAAACGATCTTGCAGAAGGGACAGCTCTGCACTCACGGGCACCGATGCCTACAATGCAGACCCTCAGATTCAGTTTCAAAGTTTATGCTCAGAAATAAACATTTCTAAGACATAGGGTATTTGTCTGTCCTTCAATTCATATATGCCACTCAGTCATAGTTAGTTTTCCAGGAATTTCCAGTATAAATTCTTGCTGTCCAAGCTAAGAGTTTTAAATATTGCATTGTTTCCCCCAGAAAATATCATGTATCTAGTTCTTGAGACAAAACAACTCAGAGGCAAATGCTTGGTTATTTAGGGAATCAAACCAAAATGTATTGTAGATGAGTTAATTAATGCAAACAGAGATTGACAAAGGTGGCAGAGTGTGTATGTTATATGTTGTCAGCAGAATTTTAATGTTCAAGAAAAGTCACACACGTTAAGTCGAGAGTGCTATTTACAGAATTTTCTTCTCATGAATATATATATATATATATATATATATATATATATATATATATATATATATATATATAAAGCATTATGTACTCGAGATCTGATATGTCTGTATAAATGGAGGGAATCCAGCAATTGGCCATTAAGGGCCGAATTTAGTTTATTACACCTGCAGAGGGCTAGGGACAAGGTTAGACTGTTTAGGAGAGTTGTCATTCCATGGCTCAATAATTTTCCATTCTGTCTTTGTCAAGAAAGTTATGGAAAGCTATCAATAAAAAGTTGGCTTACTGCAACACAGTAAGATTGAACTGTAGAGATTAAACCTGGCTGCGTTTATTAACAGTGAACACAAGCTGGATGTGGTCCCTCTTCACATAATCCTTCATTGACTTAGGTACAGTAGTCAGCATTTATCAACATGTATGTTAACAATGAATGTTTTTGTTTATATTAGTGAAGAATGTAAAGACCGGGGAAAACAGGTAAAAAACAGTGTACTAAACACAAAAGGAAAAGAAGAATTAATGTGATTAATAACTCATTTCAAAGAATACTTTTGACAATACACACAATTTACCAGTGTACCTGTGGGCATTTATCTTTATAATTCTACAATGTTCATCACCTTGACACTTCTGTCCTACGTAAGAAGCATGAGCACTGAAGTAGCTATTATGGGGAAGAGAATACTACTATTAAACAATAACAACAATAAAAGACCAGTCTGTCCCACATCAATTTCTCCTTCATTCTACATTTGCTGGAACTCATGGATATTTTCTCCTCTTGCTCCATATATATATATATATATATATATATATATATATATATATATATATATATATATATATATATATATATATACTTGATGTTAAGTAGATTATATGTTTTTCCTGGGCAAACAGTGTGTCTTCTATTCCTTTTGCACAAAATTATTTCTTCTCTATTCTTTCAACACTTCCTACTTCATTTATTTTATAAAAATCAACATGAAATATCTGTGGATGAATGCATAAATAAATGAGTAAATGAATGAATGCACAAACATGTTTTTAAACTGCTAGACTATAACCTCCTTGAAGGTAGGAAACTCGTCTCAACTTTGCCTATTATGTCATGACAAGAATGGCCAAAACCCCAAAAAACAAAAAATTCCCTGAAACAAAAAAACAATCTCAGCAAATATACAGGGATTACCTCCTCCCAAGCCCCAAACTACTGATCCTAGACTAGATGACAGAGTCCTTCTCAGTCTCAAGCCACTTAAGACACTTCTCAATGAATTACAAATGGCCCCTGTATCTGAGCCATCTCTGACACTTAGTAGGTGCCCAGTGAGTGTTTGCCAAATTGTGGATGTCATTTAAGATTTTCTATTAAAACAGACATAAATGAAGAGACAAAGTGAGGGGAATGCAGGGATGTCATATTGGGGTTTTAACAAGAAAAATAAAAATTTTTATTAAAGACAGTTTTATTGCTTTAAGTGGAAACACTATAAGGGTCTTTATTTCTTGTGTTATTTCCTCGTTTCCAAAGGTATGAATAGTGATGTGCATTTTTTTTTTCTTTTGCGGTACACGGGTCTCTCACTGTTGTGGCCTCTCCCGTTGCGGAGCACAGGCTCCGGACACGCAGACTCAGCGGCCATGGCTCACGGGCCCAGCCACTCGGCGGCATGTGGGATCTTCCCTGACCGGGGCACGAACCCGTATCCCCTGCATCGGCAGGCGGACTCTCAACCACTGCGCCACCAGGGAAGCCCCACTGATGTGCATTTTTTTAACAGGTATCCAGGCTAACAATCACTGAACGCTCTGACCGTAGATAACGCTTTTATCTACCCAGATTGTTTGCCACGACTCCACACGCTGCCATCAGAGACCCACAGGCCTGGAGCATCAAGCAGGACCAGGAAGGGGAAGCCATTTCCAGATATTGTACTTCTCAGGGGTTTAAAGGCAAAACAGACCTTCTCGGTGAAAATAAGTACCTGCAACTAAATCTCGCGTAAGCATAGAGCAATATTCTCTGGGCTCTGCATTAGAAATACCTCTTTGTTCCATATTTGTGGCTAATGCCACCCAAATGGTAAACTCCGTTAAACCTAACATTCTGATTGTGGGCAGTGCCAAAGATTTAACTGGGGATGCTGTTATGTTTCCATCCTACGTCCTTGATTTTTCAAACAATTAGTGTGTCTCTTACAGTCAGAGTCTCTGACAATTAAGGCTATTCAGAACCATGAAAATTGGGGGTTCTAGCTTCAGAAAAGGAAGACAAAACCTTCTTCCAGTGGGCACTAGTCTTTATTTTTAACTTCATAGCTCATAAACATTGATATTAATTAGCATTCTTTTACTGCACCTTGCATTGAATTGTAATTATTTGAGTCTCTGTTTCTACTGGTAGATCCTCTATAATAAGAAAGTATCTTATGCATTTTTCCATTCCCAGCATTCAGGATTATTCCTGGAACTCCTGGGAGATCTTTGAACCTTCCTTGAAATTGAATCTGTGCATATCTTTGAATTCTCCAAGCTTTAGTTTTCCGTGGATTAGGAGCTCAGTGTTCACACGTGAGATGGAGTTACACATAAGCAGAGGAGTTCCCAGTACAACAGGTTATAATTACAGGCAGGTATGGGTAGGAAATAAAAATGTTTTGTTTTGTTTTGATTTGCTTTTCAGATACCCTTACAAGATAAAGAAATTAGATGGATTCATTTGAATATTTCTCTCAGTTGCTTTTTAGAGAGTCAGAGAGTTCATATGCCTTTCAGATTCTGCATACAAGAGGATGGTGCTTTCCACCTGCTTGGGAGAAATACAAGCTTCTTTCACTGCTGCTGACTTAGAATCATACACATACAGACTAGAAAGAAATCTAGCCCCCACTGTCTAAAGGTTTAGTGACTCCAGAGGAAGATAAACATTTAAAGTAGCAACGGGGTGTGTTTACCATTGTTGAACACCTCATGCCATTGAAGAAATCTCTGCTCAGGCTCTGTTTCTTTTCAGGCATTTCCTACATTTTTGTTGTTGAGTTTTGATAGATCTTAGAAAAGTTTTATCTTTTTCTGGTTGCCTGATACCTGAGGCTGGGACGGAGCCTGCCATTCCTCTCAATCTAGATCCTTATCCCCCCACTTCATCTGTTATTTGTGCTGGGTCACAATTGACTTCAAAGGTGACTTTGGATTAAAAATAAATACAGCTTAGTGGGAAAGGATGAGATAATTGGATGCCTTATGTTGTAAAAAGAAAGTTCCTCAAATTTTTCCTAAGAATAAAATTCTCTGCGCATTTTTACGCAGAATCTGACTTTGAGTCATTCTGTAATATCAATAAAGTATCCTTTTCTGTCATCTCTAAGGAAATAAATTTTCCCAAATCAGAACGAGAGCATTCCTTTAATTTTAAATGATATATCTGCTCTTGTCTTACTTTTAACTACCACTGAACATATAGAGTAATGTTAAAAATAGAGACAATCCTTGTATGCCTACGAAAAAGTCAATGACTCTTAATAGACATTGAGTCCAGTTATTAATTTGGGGAAAATATGGGAACAAGAGGAACAATCATCTCCTTTTTGTGTTCTGGAAGGTGTGAAATGGATCATTATCCTGATTATACGCTCTCATGTTGCCAGTCTCATGCAGATGTTATTGGTGTAAAAGTGCAGTGCAGATTTTTTAGCCAGCTAGTTCTTCTAGTATTTAACAGATAATCTCAACCACACAGAGAATATGTTTATTTTTGTCTGTAGCTGTATCCTACAGATTGTCTACACTATCTGGGGATAATTACAAGATCTCCATTTCAACTGGATGTGCTTGCTTACAGCTGAGATTATGGGCTTCTTTGCAAATATACATATGCTGGGATAGCTCCAATCCAGTCTCTAACAGTGTATGTAATTAGGTGAACTGGTGATGTGTCCAGCAAAATATATCACTTTATTTGACCAGATGTCAACAAATTTCACCTTCTCCCTTTCTATTCTGACAGTTATGACAGCTGATCTCTACATACGTTGTTCAAGACCAGAGTTTGCTGATTTCTTATGCACTAATTAAGGTTCTATATTACCCAGAATGAGATTGCCACATTCCTATGCGTAAGGAGATTATACTGTTTGGCAAAGGATCACATTTACTTTGCAAACAATACCTTGATCTCAACAGAGCATGGTCTCCTTTCTCGGGTGATCCCGGATTTCTAAAGAGTGTTTGAATGCACCACTGCCTCATGGCATTAGATTTGTGAACATAGTTTATACTCTGAGGCAGATGCTGGGAAATACAGTTCCTTCTCACTCCCCACGTTTCAGCTAACACTTTACAAAATAGAAGTGAAAAGTTACACATGTGGAAGGTATGATGAGTGACAGTTATAACCTGGCCAATCTGCCTTGGCAAAGAGTGCCTGGGAGAACACAATCTGCTCTTTGGGTAGGGAGGTGGTACCAAGTTACTCCTGTCTGAGGCAGCTCAGTGCTATGGCCTCTACCTGCGTGTATGTGATACAGATGTGCTAGCAAAGTCATCCCGAACAACTTGTGCCTTTTTTCTGCCTCTAGACAAGGAGCATAGACACTAGACAAGAATGAAGGAGAGAAGGTACCTCCTCAGAAAACACCATCTAGAGAAACGTTAGATATGTAGCAGTAGCAATATGCTCTCTCAGGGTTGAAGATCTCTGTAAAAAGACATAAGAGATTCTTATCCCCATTTCCCCTGGCCCTTTCTTCATGGTTCTTTTCAGCCCCGTTAGCTCATGGATGACTTGTTTTTCGGCTGAATCAAACCTCATCATATGTGTTATGACAAACTAGTAACATTTGAAAAGATGGATAACCTCTAGTGTTGACAAGAGACAGACTTTACATTGTTGCTGGAATTCAAAATGGTATGACCCAGAGGGTTGGGGGCAATGTGACATTACTTTTCAAAATGTGAAGTATGCATACTTTGGGTATGGTTCTAGGAATGCCCTCAAGCAGGAGGGTGCTGGGGGTAGCCAGAAGCTTTCTAGAGCTGATTATGTGCATTTTGACTTGTGTCTAGGTATCTAGAAAACTGATAAGCTACTACGAACGTGTAAAGGTACATAGAATAGGAGCTAACTTTTACTGAGCAATTTTTGTGTACCAGGTATGTGTGTTAATTTACTTAATCCTTATGACAACAATAGGTGTTGTTATTATCAACCTCAATTTGCAGATTATGAAATTTAAAGGATAAAAAACTTGTTTAAAGTCACACAGGTAGTAGGTGGCAGGCCAGGGTTTGAACTCAAATAATCTGTCTCCCAGAGAAGTAGCAAACTTAACCACTTACCTCTCCTGACCAAGCTGCTTATTTCAGCATGCTTGTAATAAGGATAAAAAAATGAAACCGTCTAAATAGCACCACTTCCAAGCTATTACTTGGACTTTCAAGCATGCATTAATATGAACTTATAGAGCTGAATGAGCTCATTGAAAAGACACACATTATATGTTTTGTTAATTGAAAAAACAAGTTTTAAACTATATATACTATGCTCTCACTTCTGTACACTACTAAAACAAACACATTAAAAACAAAAATAATAGGGAACAATATTTAATATCTTATGATAACCTATAATGGAAAAGAATCTGAAAAAGAATATATATATATTATATATGTTATATATATATAATATATATATATGAATCACTTTGCTGTACACCTGAAACTAACACAACATTGTAAACCAACTATACTTCAATTAAAAAATTTTTTTAAGTTTTAAAAGCTAAAATATAACCTGAAAACTCTCCTACCAAAAAAAAAAAAACCAAAAACCCAAAAATAAAAGTCCTATATCTGTGTTTGAATAAGAATAGGAATAAACCCAGAATGATACATACAAAATTGTTATTAGTGGTTATTTCTGAGGTTAATTGGAGGTAGGAAGGAAGGGAATATTGCTTTTACTTTACAGGTCTCTGTATTGTTTTATATTTTTTTTCCATGAGCATTACCTTATATCTTGAAATTTAAAAAGGAAAGATAAAAATATAAGCAGAGGGAATCAATACATAGTGATATCCAAATATTGAACTTCCTAATGCTGCATTTGAACAAGTACAGAGTGAGATTTCTGCATCTGAACACCCTTTTGGAGTCCATCCTAAAGAACTTCCATCTGTGTTGATGACTGCCCACAAGTCTTCCACAAGACTCTCAACCTCACAATGTTGAATAAAGATGCAGCCCGCCCCCTCTCTCCATCCTCATGACCAAGCTCAGTTTCTCTAAGTAATTTTAAAGTGTGATAAGAGCAGTGATTACTCACAACAGCAGTGACCAGAAGCAGGTAGAAACAAAGTTTCTAAAGATAAGCTCATGTAACTAGTGGCTAGGCTGTACTGGTGATATCTGACCTCAGTCAAACGGTGCTTGATTCAGAATGACTGGTCTCAGCAGCTACAGCCCTAGAACTTAAGAGGTTCCATGGGTTTCTAGAGGTAATTCTAGTTTGTTCTTTCTCAGACACTCAACATTTCAGCTAAGTCGCCAACCTAGTTTTGTTCAGAAAAGGATATTAGAAATATCCTCAAGCTGTGGTGTGCTGAGGCCAGCTGGGACTCACTTGCTAACACTGGTGTGTGTATCACTTCCCAACTCTGAGTTTGCTAACCCATGTCACTGAAATGGTATATGATAGGAATATTTACACAAGGGATATCAGCAAATGCTGCAAATCAAGTCTTCCCCAGCCAATTAAACATTTATCTGCACACCACTGCCCCAAAGGCTTTCTAACTTATTAACCCAGAAACTTTGAAAGTTGTTCAAAGGCTTCAAAACCACACTATCTGCCTTGAGAAACTCAGAAGGCTGACTTCTCCTCCCTCCTCTTAAGAAGGAGCAGTCACATAGGAAGAGATGAAACACTTAGGTATTGCTTGTCCAAGAAGACATCAGTCATTCTCCAGAAGTTTCAGAAGCAGAACCAGAAGAATTGTTAACCTAATTCTTACTTTATAAATTTCCTCACTATGTCCTACAAAGCCTCCATCCCTAAAATGAAAGGAGGAAGAGAACTATTTCTCACCATGATCTGGGTGGTGAATGAACTTGGAGGAAAAGAAACGGCCCAGAGAACTCATCTCTGTGTACCTGAGCCCTGTCCCCTAAAGGTCCACATCCACCCAGGACAAAAGTCCCACTCAGAATGTTTCCTCCCCATCTTTTTATTCCTCTTAGTTTAATAGTAGGTATTGTGGCCTAACTGAACTTTCTTGTGATGAAATCTGTTTATTTTTAGAACAAATCGTGAGGCAGCAATAGAACACTGCATTATTTTCTTTACTGTGAGCATTTAAAAAGAAGTAAACAACTTAAAACCAGCAGTTTCAGACACTGCACAAGCAGTACTTCTCCTTCTCACCCAGCCTGTCTGGGAGCCCAGCCTAAAGGGGTGGTGGCTTCAACACACCTCTCCACCTGACACACGGCTCTCACTGCCAACAGCATTCCACATCTCATTCAGTCAGTCTGAAAAGCCAACATGCCTACCCCCAGATCATTGAGGGAGATAAAGCCAGAGTAATATAGTTTTCGACTAGAAAGGACTTCAAATGATCTTGCCAGCCACCTCATTTTTATAGCTGAATAAACTAGCACAGAAATGTTAGGTGATGTGCCCAAGATCACACAGGGAGTAGCAGAGCCACAATCAGAATCCAGGGCTTTCTCACTTCAAAGCTGATGTTTGTAATCATTAGATTGTAGTCATTTGAAATCTTTATCATCCTTCAATGTCCAACTGGAGAAGCTGCACCTGTCATTCCTTGGACCTCAAATGGGTATCATTCCTGCCTACTCTGAACCATCCTAATATTCTGCATTTTCTTATCATGCTCTGTCTTGTATTAAAATCACCTGTCTTCTTATTCTGTTTTATTCCTCCTCCTGGAATATATATTTTTTGAGCTAAAATTGGGTCTTCCTTTTCTCTGTTGCTGCCTTGTACTTGGTATGTGTTTAATAAAAATGTACTGAATAGAATTGAATTGACCTGAGATTTGAGTTCATTGTTCTGCAGTAGTTATCAATTGCACATGCATGAGAAGCAACTCAGGAGCTTATTAAAATGGAGATTCCTGGAATTCTGATTCAAGAGCTCTTGAGAGGGTCCCAGGGACCTTCATTTTCAACAGGCCAACAGGTGATTCTGAAGCATAGATCTATCTGTGCTTTCTTTCCAAGTGTCTCTTGTAACAAATATAATTTTGAGATATTTGGCCAAGGTTAGAGGTGTCATTGAGTTCCCAGAACATGACAAAGGTTACAGGTCTACACAGTGTTGGATCCTATAGTCTTTTTTTTTTTTTGCTGTACGCGGGCCTCTCACTGTTGTGGCCTCTCCCGTTGCGGAGCACAGGCTCCGGACGCACAGGCTCAGCGGCCATGGCTCACGGGCCCAGCCGCTCCGCGGCATATGGGATCCTCCCAGACCGGGGCACGAACCCGTATCCCCTGCATTGGCAGGCGGACTCTCAACCACTGCGCCACCAGGGAGGCCCTGGATCCTATAGTCTTAATTTCACTAACAGAGATCTCTAATTTAAGCATTCTCAAATGGGCTGTGGGCTAAGAATTTAATATTCTGTCAAGTGCCATTCTCACCAAACTCCCCTGCTCCTCAAGCTGAGATAAAATTCTCTAGCAGTGTAGAAGGAGGGACAAATAAAGTCTTTCTGTCCATGAAGTCAATGTGGAACTCATACCTTCCAAGAGTACACAGACATTTTAGAAAGAATAAAGAGCTTAAACAGAGGCTCATTACAACACCAACACTCTGCAACATGATACGCTCAGTGAGTTAATGTTTGTAAAGTGCTTTGATCTCATAAAGCAGTGAGATAATCCCGGGCCTTGTTTACTGAGTGCTTCTCTTCCCAAGGGCTCAAAGTGACTTATAGGGAACAAGCCCAATTCTTTGCTTGCCAGTTCAGAGGGGCACTCAGAATAATTGGGGGGTGGGTGCCTTGGAGCGAACCTGAAGGAGGGCACTGTGGGTATTGTGATGGTCCATGTTCGGGAAGATCACAGACCCCTGCCAAGTTCCAGGAGGTAAAGCTGACCTTCTGTGCTCACGTATCACCTGTGTAGGTTGCCATCAGAGCATTTATCATGCTGTAGTGTACAGTCAACATCTGTTTATGAGTCTGCCTCCTCATTAGAGTATGAGTTACTTGGACAGAGAAATTGTGTCTTTCAGCTTTGCATGACCTGGCCGCTGCCAACTCTCCAAGTCTAACTCACACAGCTTTCCCTCTCCCTCACCACCTCCAGCCAAACTGGTCTTTCTCTTTCTCAGACACACCAAGCTTCTTTCATCTGTTGGGCCTTTTGCACCAAAGTTATTTACTACCATGGCTGCCTTCTCAACATCCAAATTTCAACTCAGCTGTCACCTCCTCAGGTGAAACTGACCATCCTTAGCTAAATGTGTTACTTCCTAATCAGTCTCAGTCATATTACTCTGTTTTATAACTTTGATTTTCTTCATAACACCTATATTTTCTGACATCATCTATTTTTTTATTTCATATTATTTATTTTTTGTCATTCTGATGTCATTTGGGGGGAAGTGGTGGCTATCTTCATTTCTTCGCTTTCTTATTTGTTTTTATTTTATTTCTTCTACAATAGTCTGTAAGCTTCTAGAAAATGGGGATTATCTATGTCATTCATCACTGCAACTCCAGTACCTAGAAGATTTTAAGTGGTCCATTAAAAAAGTTGATATAAATATTGGTTGTTTCAGTATTTTATACAACACTTAATAAATACTTTAAAAATAAACGAATACATGAACAAATGTTAGACTAAATGTTATGCTTCAGCATAAATTCCTTACTTCACTAAATTGAATCCTTTTGTTCACAAAGTAGGTTTGGATTTAATATACCTCTGGTATAAAGTGATAATCTTTGATTTTCAGCTATCTTTCATCCTATGATACATCCAGTCCTCAAACTTGTTGATTTTTTCTATTGCATTGTTTCATACACCTTTTTTTCCCTTTCCCACTTCCATTGCTCCTCCCTAGACCATAATAGTAAAATTTCACATCTACGTATTTCAATACTGTCTTTAACAACAGCCTCCAGACAGCCCACCCTGATGGGTGTTGCACCTTATTGGCAGATTTTTCTGTGTCTCATCCTGTCACTATCCCCCTCCAAAAGCTTCAATTATTTATCCTCAAACACTTTGGCACCTCTGTTTGCCAGCTGTGAGGCCATGGGCAAGTTACTTAACATAACTTCCTCTTCTGTAAAAATGAGTCTGATTAATAGTATCTAACTCATGTCTTGTCATGAAGATTAAAGGAGTGAATTAATTCATATAAAGATGGTCACAGTTGTAGGGAATCAACAAATGGTAGCTCTTCTTATTTTCTGATTAATGACAATGATTATAATAATAAAGCTGAAATGCTTTAGCTAGAGTTTTCCACTCTGCTCCAGGACTATCCTTCTATCTTAATTTTTCAACACCTTGACCCCACTATTAGCTTTTGTTTCCATCTTTACTCTCCTAAATCCCAAACATGATTCACTTTTTTTCATCCAAGAGACTATTATTTCTTCTTGTTGCAAATTTGATGAGGATGATCTTATTGATGATGCTGATTTTTCCCACTCTCCATTTTCTATCACTCCTCTGAAATTCTTTAGTTCTCTCTCCTGCCTTCTTAACATATCATACTAACTTGTGAAACCTGTCCCATCACTGTATTTCCTTAACTCTTGTTTTTAATTTGTTTTTTTATTGTAACTGGACGGCTGATACATGGGAGGCCTTTGAATCCCAAGGAACCCAGCACAATGTACAGCATCCTTTTGTTCTTGTGTAATTCCTTGTATTAGCCAACTGTTCACACTGAAAATACTGACATGAAAGGAAAAGGAAAGATAGGGCCAGCCATAGTTCTTTGTCTCAGTCCCTCCTTACTCAACTGTAAGCTGAAGTTAAAGTATTGGCAGAATGTGTACATATCAAGAAGTGAAATAAAAACAGTTGAGTTAGTTTTACCCAGTGTTTCCCCTATTCTGGAAACAAAGAATTACATATGCATGTGTAAAGGAAGGAATTGTGTAATTTCAGTGATTCTGCAAACAATGAAGTGCTATTATATTTGCTTTTAAAAATCGACATTGCACAATATAAAAAATATAAAAAAAGAAATGACAAAGCTTTGTATATCAGTTCATTTAATGGCACAACTTTCCTGCTTTTTGAACAAGCAACCCCTCATTTTCACTTTGCACTGGACTCCACAATTTATGTAGCTGATGAATATTAATATTAATGCAATTTCACTTGGGGCTTGAGAATATTTAGATTATATATGCATTTTATACTCTGATTCTTATGAAGTTAACTTACATGACTGTACAAGTGTTTAGGGTAAAGCCTTGAAACATATTTGTGTCTACATGTTCCTGGTTCCAGCAGAAAGGGGATTTGAAATATGGTTCTTGTTTAGTTTTTTTGTTGTTGTTGTTTAGAAAAAAAGAAATCTTAATTGTTGTTTTGTTTTTCTCTTCCTTGCTGTCATGTTTATGTTCAAAAGGTTATCACATTGATCCCAACCTTATTGCAGCAAAACTATCACCACTCTACCAACAAAGTCATCAAGTCAGGACTATAAGTTCCCCTCAAATTAAATGATGACTGAACCATAGCAAAGCCTGCTAGAGCTGAATGGCTCTTGGCCCAGAGTGGCCTTCACTGTACAAACATATGTAAATATATCCAAATATAGAAATCCAACCTTTCAGAAACTCTGACCCACTTTTTTTCCCCTCTTTGACATCCTTCTTTTACAGCTGTTTATAGGTGGCATGTCTCTTATCTATTGGTGCCAGGCCCTGCTTCTTGTGCCCATCCCAGCAGGCTGGCCCCTTTGATGCTTTGTAGCCTATGACTTCAAGACTGTGAACTTGGTGCACTCTCCCAAAGCCATGCCTTCCCCTGGCAAGGCCAAGTATTCAGGGCCATGAGCAAAACTGGAGTTGAGGCAGGTTAGATAAGGGCATGGTGCCTTGTTTTAACAACCTGTCAACAGCTTGAGGAGACTTATAGAAAATTTATTTGGCAAGGTAAAGAGATAACTTAAGCTGTCAAGTTGCCCAGATTTGAGGGAGTCTTTTTTTAAAATAAATTTATTCATTTATTTATTTTTGTCTGTGTTGGGTCTTCGTTGCTGCGCACAGGCTTTCTCTAGTTGTGGCGAGTAGGGGCTACTCTTCTTTGCGGTGTGCAGGCTTCTCATTATGGTGGCTTCTCTTGTTGCAGAGCACAGGATCTAAGCGCACGGGCTTCAGTAGTTGTGGCACACAGGCTTAGTTGCTCCATGCCATGTGGGATCTTCCTGGACCAGGGCTCAAACCCACGTCCCCTGTGTTGGCAGCTGGATTCTTAACCACGGCACCACCAGGGAAGTCCCCAATCTCTGCTTTTACATAGGAAGCTTTACCCAGGGATGGCAGTTCTACCCTGCAGAGCTTTTGTTGTGTTTGGAAAGGTAATCTAGTTAATCATCTGGGCCTTCCCAGAACAAGTTCAAACAGTACCTTTCCCTGAAATGTCTTGCTAGATCTCTGAGCTTTTTCCTCTCACCTGTCTCCTGCAGCTCTTCCTCCCATTGGAGGTGTGTGATTGTCGTTAAGATTCTCAAAGTGATCACAACTGGATGAAGTCCCAAAAGAAGTCCTCTTGGAGCAGCATTCCTTGGAAAAGGTGATTTTTTTTTTCTAACGGAGAAGACACACTTTCAGTAAGGATAGTTTTAATTCATTTTTTAAATTTCCTGCTACACGTATTCTCTATTTTTTCTTTAAAGGAAATATATAATAAGTTTGAAGGAGCCAAAATTAAACAGAGACTTATATGCTATATGGGAAGGGTTTTTGTCCCCGGAAAATGAAAATACATCTCAATATTCATAATTATGCCTCTTCTTTCAAATATTTTTGATGACACATTAATTTTATTCTTTCTCTTCCCAAATGAAGGCAATATACTGGTTTAGCACAGTAAGTTTCTGACCAGGGTTAAAAATTCGTCACTTTGGCCGTCTAAACTGTATATATCTTTCACTCAATTATATTAAGTTATTGGCACCTTGATCTTTGTATTTTCCATTCATTTTATGAGATACTGATAAAAATGTAAAATGATATGAGTAATTTTAACACTTTTTAAGTTGCAGAAGAGTTTATTCAAATGAGGACCTCCTTAGAAGGTCATTCAACACAGAAATGGAAGCAGAGATTCCTGATGAACATGGGAGCAGAGGACATAGAACCTTATGGAAGAGCCCCCAGAAGATAATCCTGAGGCACATCCAACTTTTATGTTTGAATACCACTACAACAAAATGTTTAAATAATGGCACAAATAAAAGTTGTCATACTAACAACAGGGCCAATAAACTCCAAACTGAATTCTTGGCTGACAGAAAGTCTGCCACACCATGACTTGAAATGTGTGCAAATTGATGCATAAATGTTCAAAGAAGTTTATTAAAATCTAGTTTAAGGATGTAAGCTTATAATGCATGAAAGTAGAGGTTGAAAATTAAATGTGTGGAAGTTTAAGACTGCCTTTATAAAATGGAAAATTAAGCTCTTTATTGCTTTTGTATAATTTTACTGTCTATCAGGGCACCTGACATATAGTAGATAATCAGTACATGTTTTTAAAAATGAGTTGAATAAGATTACTTATATGCATTTTTTATAGGGTTGATATGTAATTTATTCTTGACATATTGTATTAATAGAGAATGGGTTGTATCTATTGTCACTTTACTTAAGGTGAGACTAGAAAACAAAAAAAATGGAGGCTAATTTCTCCAGTCTTTTGTATGGTAGAGGATGAATGACCACAACAGTGACATCTTGCATTATGCTTTAACCTGTAGTCCCATTATGCTTCAAGGGAAGCCTGCAAGCTTGAAGTAATGGTAAATAAAAAAGAGGGCATGGTGCTTCTTGATCTGGTAGAAATGTATATTATTTAGAGCACAACCTTTTCATTAGCTTTGAGTAGGGTCAAACAAATCTTTGCAGTATGTAAGTAAAACTCTTTGGAAGAAAGTACTATCAAGAATAAGAGTTTGGGGGAACCACATTGTATATTTAAGTGATCTGATGACCATGGCTACACATAACTGTCCATGTGCAGTTGTACCTTACTCTTCTGACAGCTGATAATCTAGAAAAATTATAAAATTGTCAAGGTATCAACCACTCAAATAGACCATTGACTATGACAAGACAGCTAAAGAGTTCATTTTAGTTTAAGATAAAAGCTTATTCTTGACTAGAAGGAAAAGTCTGTATATAAATAATAAACAGAACTTCAGAAAACATGACACTTGTTCTTTTTTTTTTTTTTGGTACGCAGGCCTGTCACTGTTGTGGCCTCTCCCATTGTGGAGCACAGGTTCCGGAGGTGCAGGCTCAGCGGCCATGGCTCACGGGCCCAGCTGCTCCGCGGCATGTGGGATCTTCCCGGACCGGGGCACGAACCCGTGTCCCCTCCATCGGCAGGTGGACTATCAACCACCACGCCACCAGGGAAGCCCTGACACTTGTTCTTTTTTTCATTGGAACTTGAGCAAAATAATGCTGTTTTGGATGTCCAGAAAGTTTTGATTGGAAGTTGGACATTTTAATACTATGTTGTTGAGTGTCTGGCTTTTGTTGTCTTCCTTTAATTTTTTTTTTTTAGTATAAAGGTACATTAGCTCAGATCAATTTGATGCTTTTTAAACTGGTTCTTAAGCTTTATTTGGTTTTTCAGAGTAACCTCTAGTCTAGTGATAAGACACGACTCTACCAAAGTCTCTATTGAAACTCCCATGTGTTCAGTGAGGTTTTTCCACAATAGATGGTATGAAGTTGAACATCTTTTAGTCCTGTTGGAGCCCTGGGAATTTTCCATTCACAGATATCCAATCAATAGCTGTTCTTTGCATGGCTTGTGGAATTTTACCCTAATTATGTAAAGTCTAATATTTAATCAAAAGTTTGAGACCTCTGTGCAGATTTCTGCACCTCTTTCTTTGCATATGTTTTATCTCTATGGTATTCTGCCCCATAAATTTCAGCTGCCTCAACCACCTTGTACTCAAATCTATGTTTTCTCAGCTTAGTGAGATTTCCATCCTCTGCTTAGGTTTCCTCTCCCTATGCTGGGACACATTAAGTACCCCCAGGCAGAAATTCAGGATAATAGTAAAGCCCACCTAGTTTGCTCTCCTGTTGTCTGTAGTCTGAAAAGCGTTGTTTAATTTTTTATTTCTTGTTTTTTAGTTGTTAACAGCACAAGGGAAAATTCAGCCTTAATTACTAAATCATAACTAAAAGTTAAATTTTTGCTATAAATTGGGAGTAAATAGATCAATTTTGCCATGGAAAATCCTGCCATTCTAAAACGCAAAACCTATCATATCCAAGTAACAATGTTTCATGTTTATTTTTCCATAATCCTATTGCTTATGGAGAATTTATTCCATAAAAACTAATAGTCACTTAGTCTTATAAAACAGAGATTATAAACATTCTAAAAGATTCTGTGAGTTGTGGAAAATTGTGTTGTGTTTAATTACAACCTATTTTATTGGCTTCCACCTTGTCAATGTTTCTATACCCACATATATGTATACACACACATATGTATATATACATATTTTTACAACAATAATGATAAAAATGACAACATATTGCTCAGCCTAAATGCCCACTTTAATCATCAGATTTTCTCTTTAATTGTTTGGGTTGCTTCCAAGAATGTAATCCATGTAAAAACATCAAGATTTGCCATCACTGAGGATTTTCACAGGAATGTGATGCAGTCTCTAAGGACAATTTCAGTGGAAAGTCTGAGTATCAATGGGCTAAGAATAGAGCTTCCCAGCAGGCCAACATGGACTTTAGTAGTTAAATTCTGATGTATTTCCAAGGAAAAATTTAGTCTCCAGTGTGCTCAAGCTGCTATTGTTGTTACACTTTCATCCTTTTCTTATGATAGCATAGACCTACAATCCCTTATCAGAAACTTTTGAAACCAAATGTACTATGAAATTTAGAATTTTTCTGGTTTGAGGATGGTAATACATTACATATCCCATATATTTTATAGTATCTCCAGCTGGGACTGGGCAACATGGAAATCATACTCCTTGATATTTTACAGTGAAATGAGTAAATATTCTCACTAACTGGAATAAACAAATAAAAACAATTAAAAAGTTGGTTTTGGAGATTCTTAGACTTGGCAGTTGCAAATAAGGGATTAAGGATAAGTATTTAAGTCTCTAAGATTCTCTAAGAAGGTCCCTAAGAAGCCTCTAGGAAACAAAATATGTTCAGAT
The DNA here is from genome assembly GCF_964341445.2 of Mesoplodon mirus. Lineage (NCBI taxonomy): Eukaryota > Metazoa > Chordata > Mammalia > Artiodactyla > Ziphiidae > Mesoplodon > Mesoplodon mirus. The sequence continues at coordinate 47,809,950 of NC_138977.1, forward strand.
ATTGATATAATCATAATATGTTCATATACATTATTCATTAGATTAAAATGTATGTCAGTGAAATAATCATTTCTATTTTGTTTGGAAACAACAAATAAACTTTCATGGAAAACATTTTTTTTCTTAATTAATGTATGAGTTTAATTAGCTTACTGGTGAAATATCAGATAGATAATATTGAAAGAAACAAAGGGGAAGTAATTTATTATCACTAATAATCATACTGTTCAGGGTGTTACGACATCTAATCTTTTTATAATACTACTGTTTGAAAAGCATTGACATATTATGTGATGCTTGTCAGAATCTTCTGTGGCTTATAGGATGGGTATTATTATTAATCTCAATTTGTAAGTGAGAAAATTGAGGCTTAGAAAAGCCACCTGACTGTCAAAGACCATTCAGGTCTCGCAGTTGGGACTTTGGCTGTCAAATCGAACGCTCATTTCACTATATTTCTCTGACAGTACAGTTGCAGCAAAATTTTATTGTAATATATTTCTCATTGTAAAGAGTCACTTGTTCCCTCTATATGGGTTAAGAAGTGTTCATTTATTCATTTACTCATATGTTAAAAATAAAGTGTACTGGGTATTTGCCATGAGTTCTAGGCACAGCACAAACTCCACAGAATAAAGGATTCTAACTTACTTAGCTTTAGGAATTGCTTTTGGGAAGAAGCAGAGGAACTTGATCAACTAACTGGGAAGACTAAAATAAATAAAATAAAATTCTTAAAATTTTTATAAGGCTCCTTTGTGAATAATAATCAAATTAGGCTTATGCCCAAGGAACCATTTCAGTACTAGAAGAGAGGTCACCGACAGCTTTTCTAAGAGCCTTGTTTTCAGATGAGACCAAGGTTAAGTGTTGAGGTACCTGTCTGAGGCCCTATAGCTCATGAAAAGCCAAAGAGTCTGTTTACCAGACCAAAGTCCCTGACTCAGAGTTCCGTGTTCTTTCCAGCATTCCTTTCAGTTCATAGTATTTTTAAGGATAGCTTATCTTCTCTCAGTGGACGGGCCTGAGCTTTCATAAATGAGGGAAAATGTCATGCAGAAAGGGGAAATGCAAAGTCCACAGCAGGTCCAGGCCTGATCAGGAAAGGACACAAGCTCCCTAAAGACCCTTCTCACCACATTGACCCTTTCAGTGAGCACACGTGCCGCTATGCCTGTGGTTGTCAGCATGGTCAGCTGCTTGGACTCCGTGAAGTCCTTTGGGGACTTGAGTGACAGATCAGCTGACTGGGATTGAATTAGGTGGCACTTTGTTTTCCTCACCCATGATTTGTCTCTAATGAAATCCTGAGCAATTCAGATCCTCTCTGCTAACTCTTCATTGGAGGCTACTGAATGGGCCACATCTCCAGGCCTTGTTTCTAGCACTGAGGCTATTAGCTCTAAAAGCCTCCATGGAATGAGTCATGTGCTTGAAATGATCCTGGAGGAACCCAACAGGCAAGCTGCCAAGTCACTTGCAGGTGGTCTTTGACTAAGAGAAGTACTTGAAAATTAATGCCTCACTGATTTCAGGCCATTCTTGGAATCCCAGAATATTTTAATTAATTACCTGTTTTAATTAATTAATTAATTAAATTGCTAATAGCTAAGCACTTGGGCTATTAAGGGATCTATGTTCACATGGATGGTATGGTAGAGCCCTTAGGAACCAGTGTCCTGGAATAAGGCCTTTCTTATTGTGTCCTCCTCCTTTAAGGGTAAGGATCACAGCAGTATACAGTGTCTTATTCTACAGCACATATTAATATTTCTGAAATAAAATGAGTATATATTCCCACTAATTGGTATGTGAATGAATGTTCATGCTATATTCACGTGTGTTTATGATGCTAAACTCATATAATATAAAATGCCTTTTAAGTAATACCATATCTGTATAAGCAATATGCTTATTCTTAAGTTCATTCTGGGTGTATATCCAATTATTCTCTTAACAGTGAAGTATGATTTCCATCAAATCTTCAGCCTGCAAAATGAGAATCTTGCAATAAAAAAAAAAAAAATTGAGTTCAGGAATTCTCCCTACCTGGAAAGAATATGCACCAAGTGAATTGGAAAGGAGAAGCAAGAATGTAACTCACTGATCCATACAGAACCTCAAAGGGTCTTTGTTTGTTGCCTAAGCAAGGGTTCAAGTCAGCTCTCCTGACCTTTGGTTGTTTGCCCATCCCTGTTAGTTTTCACAACAAGGTACTTTGCACATTTTCAATAGTACAAGGAAGAGCTTCTTCGTGGCTCCCGACTCCAGCGCCATTCTTATCCTGCCCATCTTTCTGCATTTATTTCTTCCTCTACTTCATTCCTTTCTTGGTAATCTTAATCCACCAAACTCATGTATTTTTTTCCCTAGTCTTGGAAATTTCCTCCAACTTTCTCCCCATAAATGAAGAAACCTGCTTCTTGTGGTTCCACCAAGCATCCTTATATTCTACAGAAGGGTTAGGGCTAGGATAAAAGGAGTTTTTATTTGCTTACAAACCTCTAGAATTGGAGCTGAGTTTTTGAGAATACCAAACAACTTTTGAGTGCATTAGAGAGTTAAAATTAAAGAAATCAAGGCACACAGGACCTGTTAAAACATTTTAATCCAGAGTTTCTTAATCCTGGCCCATGGGCTCTTGCATGGTTAAGGATGAATTTGAAGGAGTATGTGTGTCCCTTGTAATTGGAAACAACAAAAAAGTATGAATGAGTGGGGAAAGCTTTCATTTATTTTCACAAGATTTTGTGATCCCAAAGAGTCCCATAGTTAGCCTTATAGTAAAAAATTCAGCAAACCAGAATGGCTGGGAATTGGGGATTTCAATCATTCTCTCCTGCTCTCTTCAGTCTCTAAACAACTGAGGATTGAAAAAGGTAGCCAAACTGAGCCCAGAGAATTAATGGTAAACCTTGACTGAACAAGCATAGTAGGATCTGAGCCTCAAATGGGGTTCCTTACTTCCTCCTTTCTGAATTAAAGACAAGTAGGACTAAATATGTGGACTCGCCTGACCTACCCACCTAGTTACAGGCAGAGAAACTTAATGAAGTTCAGCCTGCTTGCTCACAGTTATCCAAGGAGAAGGAAGAGAGTAAATGTTGGCAGATCCGAGAGCCTTGCCTTTGTAAGTCAATGACAACCCTTCTGATAACCAAGGGCCAACGGACTTTTACCTATTACTAATTCACCAAGTAGGTAAGTCATTCACCTTATGTGAGGGAGAATCAAGTAAGAAGGAAAAGGAGAAAGTGGAAATATTATAATACCAGAGGGAAGTCACTTTGCCTCTGTGGAAATGTGGTATGAGAGTTAGGGTTCCCAGCTAACAGGAAATGTGATGTACATCACTCACCATCTACATTTTTCTTTGAGCCCTGTGGAAGTAAATTTAGTAACCTCAGAATTACAGCTTGTGCATTAACCAGAAGGAACGGCTGATAATGTCTGTCCTCTAGCCCTTCCAATATTGTGCCTAATAGAGCTCAGCATGGAGGTTATGAGAGCAAGACCAGAGCATGACACCTACATCCCATTCCTAAACCCATCATTTGTGTGGCCTCGAGCAAGTTATTAAAACTCTGTGCCTTAGTTTCCTCACGTGTGATATGGGCACTTAATATTTAATAGAGTTGTTGTAAGGAATAAATGAATTTATACATGCAAAGTGCTTAAACCTCTTTTGACCACGGTAAACACTCAAAGCTAGTTGTTACTTGCTAAAGCTTTGCAGTTTGTCCAGTAAGAAAGTCCTTCAGACATTGCTCTCCTATCCATACAATTTTTTTTTTTTTTTTTTTTTTTTTTTTTTTTTTTTTTTTGCGGTACGCGGGCCCACCACTGCTGTGGCCTCTCCCGTTGCGGAGCACAGGCTCTGGACGCGCAGGCCCAGCGGCCATAGCTCACGGGCCCAGCCACTCCGCGGCATGTGGGACCCTGCCGGACCGGGGCACGAACCCGCGTCCCCTGCATCAGCAGGCGGACTCTCAACCACTGCGCCACCAGGGAAGCCCTATCCATACAATTTTATGTGTCATAAATTTTATTCAGAGAGTCTTATCCATGCTGTGTCCATTCATCCCACTTTCAAAATTATCCACAAAATGTCCAAGGATTGCCAAAATAATGGGATGCTCTACAGCATTAAAAGTTATATTTATAGAATAATATTTAATGATATAGGAGAGATATTTACAATATATTTAAAATCAAATAGAATTTTTAAAGCAGTGTGAAAAGTACGACAAACTTTTTCTTAAATAACAGATATATGTTTTTTTTTTCTGACCACATGATATTTATTTTCTATTAAGTGGAGAAACACAATAAACAAAAATCAACAAGAAAACTCTGTAGCAATCAGTGCTATGATTTTTAAAAGAGTCAACATAAATAACACCCATTGGCACTATCACCAGCTCTACATATTCTATTTCTGCATATGGTTTCCTAACCCACTTTTCTGGGCTTAAAACTAGTTAGATCATATTTCTTTTACATTTTTATTTTCTTCTCTGAGGACCCAGACCAACACAATCTAAATGGGTACCTGTGTCAACAAAAAGAGTTGAACATAACCTACAAAGAAAGAATTAAGTACTCTATTGGGGGAGGAAGCAAATTGAAGGAGTAAACTTCAGAGGTTAAACTATTTTCATTGTTCTGTTTCCTTATTTTATTTTTTTTTATTAGTTTCTGCTTTATAACAAAGTGAATCAGTCATACATATACATCTGTTCCCACATCCCTTCCCTCATGCATCTCCCTCCCTCCCACCCTCCCCATCCCACCCTCCCCATCCCACCCCTCCAGGCGGTCACAAAGCACGGATCTGATCTCCCTGTGCTCCATGGCTGCTTCCCACTATCTATCTACCTTACGCTTGGTAGTGTATATACGTCCATGCCTCTCGAAATTCGCTTTGTCACAGCTTACCTTTCCCCCTCCCCATATCCTCAAGTCCATTCTCAAGTAGGTCTGTGTCTTTATTCCCGTTTTACCCCTAGGTTCTTCATGACATTTTTTTTTTAAATTCCATATATATGTGTTAGCATACGGTATTTGTCTTTCTCTTTCTGACCTACTTCACTCTGTATGACAGACTCTAGGTCTATCCACCTCATTACAAATAGCTCCGTTTCGTTTCTTTTTATGGCTGAGTAATATTCCATTGTATATATGTGCCACATCTTCTTTATCCATTCATCCGATGATGTACACTTAGGTTGATTCCAGCTCCGGGCTATTGTGAATAGAGCTGCAATGAACATTTTGGTACATGTCTCTTTTTGAATTATGGTTTTCTCAGGGTATATGCCTAGTAGTGGGATTGCTGGATCATATGGTAGTTCTATTTGTAGTTTTTTAAGGAACCTCCATACTGTTCTCCATAGTGGCTGTACCAATTCACATTCCCAGCAGCAGTGCAAGAGGGTTCCCTTTTCTCCACACCCTCTCCAGCATTTATTGTTTCTAGATTTCTTGATGATGGCCATTCTGACTGGTGTGAGATGATATCTCATTGTAGTTTTGATTTGCATTTCTCTAATGATTAATGATGTTGAGCATTCTTTCATGTGTTTGTTGGCAGTCTGTATATCTTCTTTGTAGAAATGCCTATTTAAGTCTTCTGCCCATTTTTGGATTAGGTTGTTTGTTTTTTTGCTATTGAGCTGCATGAGCTGCTTATAAATTTTGGAGATTAATCCTTTGTCAGTTGCTTCATTTGCAAATATTTTCTCCCATTCTGAGGGTTGTCTTTTGGTCTTGTTTATGGTTTCCTTTGCTGTGCAAAAGCTTTTCAGTTTCATTAGGTCCCATTTGTTTATCGTTGTTTTTATTTCCATTTCTCTAGGAAGTGGGTCAAAAAGGATCTTGCTGTGATTTATGTCATAGAGTGTTCTGCCTATGTTTTCCTCTAAGAGTTTGATAGTTTCTGGCCTTACATTTAGGTCTTTAATCCATTTTGAGCTTATTTTTGGTAATGGTGTTAGGGAATGATCTAATCTCAAACTTTTACATGTCCCTGTCCAGTTTTCCCAGCACCACTTATTGAAGAGGCTGTGCTTTCTCCACTGTACATTCCTGCCTCCTTTATCAAAGATAAGTTGGCCATATGTGCGTGTGTTTATCTCTGGGCTTTCTATCCTGATCCACTGATCTATCTTTCTGTTTTTATGCCAGTACCACACTGTCTTAATTACTGTAGCTTTGTAGTATAGTCTGAAGTCAGGGAGCCTGATTCCTCCAGCTCCGTTTTTCGTTCTCAAGATTGCTTTGGCTATTCGGGGTCTTTTGTTTTTCCAAACAAATTTTGAAATTTTTTGTTCTAGTCCTGTGAAAAATGCCAGTGGTAGTTTGATAGGGATTGCATTGAATCTGTAGATTGCTTTGGGTAGTAAAGTCATTTTCACAATATTGATTCTTCCAATCCAGGAGCATGGTATATCTCTCCATCTATTTGTATCATCTTTAATTTCTTTCACCAGTGTCTTATAATTTTCTGCATACAGGTCTTTTGTCTCCTTAGGTAGGTTTATTCCTACATATTTTATTCTTTTTGTTGCAATGGTAAATGGGAGTGTTTTCTTGATTTCATTTTCAGATTTTTCATCATTAGTGTACAGGAATGCCAGAGATTTCTGTACATTAATTTTGTATCCTGCTACTTTACCAAATTCATTGATTAGCTCTAGTAGTTTTTTGGTAGCATCTTTAGGATTCTCTATGTATAGTATCATGTCATCTGCAAACAGTGACAGCTTTACTTCTTCTTTTCCAATTTGGATTTCTTTTATTTCCTTTTCTTCTCTGATTGCTGTGGCTAAAACTTCCAAAACTATGTTGAATAAGAGTGGTGAGAGTGGGCAGCCTTGTCTTGTTCCTGATCTTAGTGGAAATGGTTTCAGTTTTTCACCATTGAGGACAATGTTGGCTGTGGGTTTGTCATATATGGCCTTTATTATGTTGAGGAAAGTTCCCTCTATGCCTACTTTCTGCAGGGTTTTTATCATAAATGGGTGTTGAATTTTGTCGAAAGCTTTCTCTGCATCTATTGAGATGATCATATGGTTTTTCTCCTTCAACTTGTTAATATGGTGTATCACATTGATTGATTTGCATATATTGAAGAATCCTTGCATTCCTGGAATAAACCCCACTTGATCATGGTGTATGATCCTTTTAATGTGCTGTTGGATTCTGTTTGCTAGTATTTTGTTGAGGATTTTTGCATCTATGTTCATCAGTGATATTGGCCTGTAGTTTTCTTTCTTTGTGACATCCTTGTCTGGTTTTGGTATCAAGGTGATGGTGGCCTCGTAGAATGAGTTTGGGAGTGTTCCTTCCTCTGAAATTGTATGGAAGAGTTTCAGAAGGATGGGTGTTAGCTCTTCTCTACATGTTTGATAGAATTCGCCTGTGAAGCCATCTGGTCCTGGGCTTTTGTTTGATGGAAGATTTTTAATCACAGTTTCAATTTCAGTGCTTGTGATTGGTCTATTCATATTTTCTATTTCTTCCTGATTCAGTCTTGGCAGGTTGTGCATTTCTAAGAATTTGTCCATTTCTTCCAGGTTGTCCATTTTATTGGCATAGAGTTGCTTATAGTAATCTCTCATGATCTTTTGTATTTCTGCAGTGTCAGTTGTTACTTCTCCTTTTTCATTTCTAATTCTATTGATTTGAGTCTTCTCCCTTCTCTTCTTGATGAGTCTGGCTAATGGTTTGTCAATTTTGTTTATCTTCTCAAAGAACCAACTTTTAGTTTGGTTAATCTTTGCTATTGTTTCCTTCATTTCTTTTTCATTTATTTCTGATCTGATTTTTATGATTTCTTTCCTTCTGCTAACTTTGGGGGCTTTTTGTTCTTCTTTCTCTAATTGCTTTAGGTGCAGGGTCAGGTTGTTTACTCGACATGTTTCCTGTTTCTTAAGGTGGGATTGTATTGCTATAAACTTCCCCCTTAGAACTGCTTTTGCTGCGTCCCTTAGGTTTTGGGTCCTCGTGTCTCCATTGTCATTTGTTTCTAGGTATTTTTTAATTTCCTCTTTGATTTCTTCAGTGATCACTTCGTTATTGAGTAGTGTATTGTTTAGCCTCCATGTGTTTGTATTTTTTACAGATCTTTTCCTGTAATTGATGTCTAGTCTCATAGCATTGTGGTCAGAAAAGATACTTGATACAATTTCAATTTTCTTAAATTTACCAAGGTTTGATTTGTGACCCAAGATATGATCTATCCTGGAGAATGTTCCATGAGCACTTGAGAAAAATGTGTATTCTGTTGTTTTTGGATGGAATGTCCTATAAATATCAACTAAGTCCATCTTGTTTAATGTATCATTTAAAGCTTGTGTTTCCTTATTTATTTTCATTTTGGATGATCTGTCCATTGGTGAAAGTGGGGTGTTAAAGTCCCCTACTATGATTAAGTTACTGTTGATTTTCCCTTTTATGGCTCTTAGTATTTGCCTTATGTATAGAGGTGCTCCTATGTTGGGTGCATAAATATTTACAATTGTTATATCTTCTTCTTGGATCGATCCCTTTATCGTTATGTAGTGTCCTTCTTTATCTCTTCTAATAGTCTTTATTTTAAAGTCTATTTTGTCTGATATAAGAATTGCTACTCCAGCTTTCTTTTGATTTCCATTTGCATGGAATATCTTTTTCCATCCCCTTACTTTCAATCTGTATGTGTCTCTAGGTCTGAAGTGGGTCTCTTGTAGACAGCATATATATGGGTCTTGTTTTTGTATCCATTCAGCCACTCTGTGTCTTTTGGTGGGAGCATTTAGTCCATTTACATTTAAGGTAATTATTGATATGTATGTTCCTATTCCCATTTCCTTAATTGCTTTGGGTTCATTATTGTAGGTATATTCCTTCTGTTGTGTTTCTTGCCTAGAGAAGTTCCTTTAGCATTTGTTGTAAAGCTGGTTTGGTGGTGCTGAACTCTCTCAGCTTTTGCTTGTCTGTAAAGGTTTTAATTTCTCCATCAAATCTGAATGAGATCCTTGCTGGGTAGAGTAATCTTGGTTGCAGGTTTCTCTCCTTCATCACTTTAATTATGTCCTGCCACTCCCTTCTGGCTTGTAGAGTTTCTGCTGAGAGATCAGCTGTTAACCTGATGGGGATTCCCTTGTGTGTTATTTGTTGTTTTTCCCTTGCTGCTTTTAATATGATTTCTTTGTGTTTAATTTTTGACAGTTTGATTAATATGTGTCTTGGCGTATTTCTCCTTGGATTTATTCTGTATGGGACTCTCTGTGCCTCCTGGACTTGATTAACTATTTCCTTTCCCATATTAGGGAAGTTTTCAGCTATAATCTCTTCAAATATTTTCTCAGTCCCTTTCTTTTTCTCTTCTTCTTCTGGAACCCCTATAATTCGAATGTTGGTGCATTTAATGTTGTCCCAGAGGTCTCTGAGACTGTCCTCTGTTCTTTTCATTCTTTTTTCTTTATTTTGCTCTGCAGCAGTTATTTCCACTATTCCATCTTCCACCTCACTTATCCGTTCTTCTGCCTCAGTTACTCTGCTATTGATCCCATCTAGAGTATTTTTCATTTCATTTATCGTGTTTTTAATCGATGCTTGATTCATCTTTAGTTCTTCTAGGTCCTTGTTAACTGTTTCTTGCATTTTGTCTATTCTATTTCCAAGATTATGGATCTTGGAAATAGAATCTTGGATCAGCTTTACTATCATTATTCTGAATTCTTCCTCAGGTAGACTGCCTATTACCTCTTCATTTGTTAGGTCTGGTAGGTTTTTATCTTGCTCCTTCACCTGCTGTGTGTTTTTCTGTCTTCTCATTTTGCTTATGTTACTGTGTTTGGGGTCTCCTTTTTGCAGGCTGCAGATTTGTAGTTCCCGTTGTTTTTGGTGTCTGTCCCCAGTGGCTAAGGTTGTTTCAGTAGGTTGTGTAGGATTCCTGGTGGGGGGGGACTAGTGCCTGTGTTCTGGTGGTTGAGGCTCGATCTTGTCTTTCTGGTGGACAGGTCCACGTCTAGTGGTGTGTTTTGGGGTGCCTGTGGCCTTATTATGTTTTTAGGTAGCCTCTCTGCTAATGGGTGGGGTTGTGTTCCTGCCTTGCTAGTTGCTTGGCATAGGGTGACCAGCACTGTAGCTTGCTGGTCGTTGACTGAAGTTGGGTGCTGGTGTTGAGATGGAGATCTCTGGGAGATTTTCGCTGCTTGATATTATGTGGAGCTGGGAGGTCTCTTGTGGACCCGTGTCCTGAAGTTGGCTCTCCCACTTCAGAGGCACAGCACTGACTCCTGGCTGCAGCACCAAGAGCCTTTCATCCACCCGGCTCAGAATAACAGGGAGAAAAAGTAGAAAGAAAGAATTAGTAGAAGAAAGAAAGAGAGAGGGAAAGAAAGGAAGAAGGGAAGAAAGGAAGGAAGGAAGAAAGAAAGAAAGGAGGGAGGGAGGGAAGAAGGATGGAAAGAAAGAAGGAAAGAAAGGAGGGAGGGAGGAATGAAAGCAAAAGGAAGAGTGAATGGACGAAGGGAGGGAGGGAGGAAGGAAAGAAAGAAAGAAAGACAGGAGGGAGGGAGGGAGGAAGGAAAGAAAAAGAAAGTGGAAAGAAGAAGGGTGGGAGGGAGGGAGGGAGGAAAGAAAAAGAAAGAAGGAAAGGAGGAGCGGAGGGAGGGAGGGAGGAAGGGAAGGTAGGAAAAAAAGAAAGAGCAGGTAAAGTAAAATAGAATAAAGTATGAAATATAGTAGCGTTATTAAAATTAAAAAGTAATTATTGAAAAAAAATACGGACCGATAGAGCCCTAGGACATATGGTGGAAGCAAAGCTATACAGAGAGAATCTTACACAGAAGATTACACATACACATTCATAAAAAGAGAGCAGGGGGAAAAATCAAAAATCTTGCTCTCCAAGTCCACGTCCTCAATTTGGGATAATTCGTTGTAAAAAGAGGAAAAGGGCGAGAAGTCTGAAATCTTGCTCTCTAAGTCCACCTCCTTAATTTGGGATAATTCGTTGTAAAAAGAGGAAAAGGGGGGAAAGTCTTAAATCTTGTCCTCAAAGTCCACTTCCTCAATTTGGGATGATACGCTGTCCATTCATGCACTCCACAGGCGCAGGGCACATCAAATGGACCGTGGAGCTTTAATCCGCTGCCTCCGAGGCTGCACAGAGAGATCTCCCTCTCTCTGCTCTCACAGCTCCCGGGTCTCAGCCTTGCACCTGGCCCCGCCTCTGCGCGCAGGTCTCCGGAGGGCGTCCGTTCTTCGCTCAGACAGGACGGGTTTAAAGGAGCCGCTGATTCGGGGGCTCTGGCTCACTCAGGCCGAGGGGAGGGAGGGGCGCGCAGTGTGGGGCGGGCCTGCGGCGGCAGAGGCCGGCGTGACGTTGCAGCAGCCTGTGGCGCTCCGTGCGCTTTCCCGGGAAAGCCGTCCCCGGGTCCCAGGACCCCGGCAGTGGCGGGTTGCACAGGCCCCCCGGAAGGCGGGGCGGACAGTGACCCGCGCTCGCACACAGGCCACGCGGCGGCGGCGGCGGCGGCGGCGGCGGCGGCGGCGGCAGCTCCAGCGTCCCACGCCCGTCTCCGAGGTCCGCGCCTTACCCGCGGCTCGCGCCTGTCTCTGGCGCTTCCCCAAGCAGCCCTCTTAATGCCCTCTCCTCGCGCACCAGGAAACAAAAGGGAAAAAAGTCTCTTGCCTCTTCGGCAGCTCCAGACCCTTTCCCCGCACTCCCTCCGGGCTAGCCGTGGTGCACTAACCCCTTCAGGCTCTCTTCCTGCCGCCAGCCCCAGTCCTCTCCCTGCGCTCCGACTGAAACCCGATACTCGAGCCTCAGCTCCCAGCCCCGCCCACCCCGGCGGCCGAGCAGACAAGCGTCTCGGGCTGGTGTGTGCCTGAGGGCACCGATCCTCTGTGCCAGAATCTCTCCGCTTTGCCCTCCGCACCCCTGTTGCTGTGCTCTCCTCCGCTACTCCAAAGCTTTCCCCCTCCGCCACCTGCAGTCTCCGCCCGCGAAGGGGCTTGTAGTGTGTAGAAACCTTCCCTCCTTCACAGCTCCCTCCCACTGGTGCAGGTCCCGTCCCTATCCTATTGTCTCTGTTTATTCTTTTTTTCTTTTGCCCTACCCAGGTATGTGGGGAGTTTCTTGCCTTTTGGGGGGTCTGAGGTCCTCCGTCAGCGTTCAGTAGGTGTTCTGTAGGAGTTGTTCCACGTGTAGATGAATTTCTGATGTATCTGTGGGGAGGAAGGTGATCTCCACGTCTTACTCTTCCGCCATCTTCCTCCGGGTCCAGATATATGTTGATAAAGTATTTGGAAGAACGCGACTTAACATTAAAGAGACCATAATCGTCACTTAGCCTAACCTCTCCATACTACACAGATTTCACTGCTGCTACCTGTTCTCTCTTGCCGCAGATTCAGACATATTCTTGGCTTACATGTTTTCATTCAGAAAGGCAGGGGCATCAAAGTCTACTGTTAGATTTCTCTCGGATATTTCTTACTTGCATTAAACAAAATCAACCCTTAAAGGATTGAAACAATAGAAACATTTTATTTTCTCTACAGTACCAGGGTAATTATATTTTTGAATGGATAAGCTTTAAACGCTTAACTAGAGTTTCAATTCCCACCCCCGCCCCCACCCCCCATCAGTTCTCTCTCCTCCAGGCTAAGCCTCTTGTGTTCTTCCAAGTTTCTTACCTCTCTCAGTTGGCAGTGCCACCACCCTAGTTCAATCTACTTTTATCTCTTACCTGACCCATTGAAAGTCTTGAGTCTCCTCAACAATTGATCTGCTTCCTCCCTGTCCTTCTCTAGTTAATTCTCCAATGTCGTTTGTTAATCCAATCATGAGACTTTCCACTTTTAAGTCAAACTCCCCACTGCACTCACACAAGAATCTAAACGTCAATGCCCTGTGGAAGATTTGGCCCACTGTCCCTCCCTCCTTCTGTCCTCATCACAGCTCCTCAAAGGGACCAAACACCTTCCCACATTGTCTTACTAGGTGCCCCTACACTTCTCTTCTCACACTGGTCCCTCCTCAGTCTTTAAGTATTTAGCTAATTCTCCATACTTTCTCATCACTTCCCTGCTCCTATTCACCCTTCCCTCACTGTTAGGTAACCATTCTTTTGTTTTATATTTAATTAACATAAGTATTACTTAATATAGTTTGTGACCTTTGTAAAATGTGTATTTAATTAACATAAGGAAATGTGAATTGTCTTGGTTTATGTCTTATTTGCTTGAGCACTACCTTTAAGAATTTTTAATTTAAAAAAGTCTAACTGTACTACTATGAGTTCACCTCATTTGTTTCTAATAGCTGCATTGAATTTCCCAGTATGCACCCATCACCTTTGACATTTGCATTATCAGGTAATAGACACCTAGATTGCCTCTAACTCCCCACTATCATAAGCAACACAACAATGAACATCCCCATGTAAGTTCCTTCGTGGGCCTACATGTCTTAGGAATATGTTCACTCTGGGTAACAGGGTATATTTATTTTTAATTTGATCAAGTACTATTATAATGGTAGTCCCAGGCTAAACTCCAGCCAGTAATGTTTAAGGATCTCTATGTCCACAAGCTTCTGCCAACATTATCCATCTTTCTATTTTTGCAAATTTGATGGGCATAAAGTGATATTCTGTTTTGTTTTATTTTGTGTTTTGGTTTCTATTTCTGCCATTTCCAATAAATTTGAACATTTCTTTATATGCAGGACGATGATGTATATATAGATGTGAGTTATATACTTACAAGAGTGTCCAGCCAAGAATGTGAGTGGGAGCTGAGCTCCAGCCAATGCTCTGTGAGCCCTGGCATGGGACTATAGCTATCTAGAGGAAGGGCTGACTTCCATTAATTCTGATCAAAGTAATATCTGGGTTAGCACTAGTCCAGATAACACACTTATTAGTCACTTAGGTTTCAAATTCTAGGAGTTCCTTGCCATATCCTTGCCCCTCTTTAAGCCAAAAGTCCTGTATTTTCTCATTGATTTTTAGTCATTCCTTGCATATTATAATCCCTTTTTGGTCTCAGACATTTCACATATCTTCTGCATTATGTCAAGTGTCTGTCAGATTTGTCCATGACATTCTTTTTTTAACCAAATTTCTGAATTTTGACATAATCAAAAATAGTATATTTTTCTCTTCATGTATTTTAATCATGAGGTTTTGCTTAAATCCTTCCCCAATCTTAATTCACAAGGGTATTTTCCTGCATTATTTTGTATTAACTTTATAGTGTTACATTTTACATTTACATATTAAATCTTTGTGGGAGCCACCTTTGACTGTGCTGTAATCTTATTTTATTTTTCTTCACATTCAGAGATCCTTTTCTCAACAATATTTTCTAAGCAGTCAAGTTTTCCCTATTACTTTACAGTGCTACCTTTATCATGTAATAAAATGTCTCTGAGCTCTCTGTGATGTTCCATTGGTCTATTTGTCCATACTTATTCTAGAGCCACACTGTTTTACTACTGTAATTATTAAATGTTTTTATATATAAGGCTCCTTTTTTCCTTTTTTTTAATATGGAAGATTTTCATGAATGTATTTTCCCATGCAAATTTTAGAATATGATATATGAAGTTCCTCAGAATATCTAGTTAGAATTTTGATTAGCATTTTGTTGAATTTAAAGATTATTTGGGAAGGGAATTAACTTATTTACAGTCTGACATCTAAAAGAAAGAAGTGCCTAACCATGACAGATTTCTTTGTTTTCTTTTAACTGGTATCTAAATTTTTCTTAAATGAAATCTTATGGACTCATTGTTAATACACATATATCTGATAGTTTGCTAGCAAATGTGAATGCCATTTTATCTTTTAAGATTGAGATAATTTGTCATTGAAAATTACTATTAATTTTGGAATTTTATTTTATATCTAGTAATCACATGAAATTATCTTATAAATTCTAATACTTGGCATAATGATGATATTGGTTATTCTTAGTAGACTATCACATTATCTGCAAATAAGAACAGATTTACTTCTTTATTATAAATTCTGATAGCTCTTATGTTTGTTCCTTTTCTTTCAACTTCAGTTGGAATTTTTGTACCACATTAAACAGTAGTAGTGATAATGGCATCTCTGTCTCATTCCTAATCTTAAAGGAAAAGCATCTATAGATTTGCTACAAAGTATAAATTCTTCTGTATGTTCTAGTACATAGCTTTTATCAAGCTCAAGAAGTGCCCTATTCCTGGTTTTTAAATTATTTTAAATTATAAGTAAATTTTGCGCTTAAATGCTTTCTCTGCCTTTAACAAGAAAATGCTTTTGCACTCTATTTTGTATAACAGAAAATTCTAATTTTTTTACTGTATTTTATATAACAATGATATAATTTCTTATGTTGAAAAATCCTTGCGTTCCTGGTAAAAATCTCTACTTTCATGATGTAATTTTTCAAATATACTTGTAAATTTTCACATCTATGCTTATAAGTAAAATATGCCCTTTTTTTTCTTCTTATATTGCCCTTGTACAGATTGGAATTGTCATCATACAATAAGCTGAGCATATTTTACTCTCTCTTTATATTCTGAACATATAAAGCCATATGGGTTGGTTTTCCTTTTGGGGGGTTGGGGGCATGAACTCTGATCACTCTTTCCATTATTTTTTATTGCATATTGGTTTAAGTTTTCTGGTTTTATCCCATTAGACATTTTGTATATTTTTTGGTATTTTTGTAGAAATTTATCCATTACATCTGGGATTTTTATATGTTAATGCCATATTGCAACCATGAGGATAGAACCTATCCTAATGAGGTAAAGGACCTAGATATTTGCTATTATTATTATACCATTGTATAAAGCAAACTTAGAGTATCCTACCTCTATACATCATTTATTAGAGATAATAACATCTCTTTAAGCCTCTAAAATTTATTTATGGATATGAATCCTAATACTCTCTTTTTTTCTTTTTTAAAATGTGTTGCAAGAGGGAGGAGGTATGGGGATATATGTATATATATAGCTGATTCACTTTGTTATAAAGCAGAAACTAACACACCATATAAAGCAATTATACTCCAATAAAGATGTTAAAAATAAAACAGCATATAAGTCTCCAAGTTAGACAACAGTATGAAGGGCATGGCCCCATTTGTATAAAATTGCATGTGTGTTCATATAGAGATATCTGGAAAGGTATTAACAAAATAGTTTTCCTGGGTGATAGCATTTGAGCTATTCTTTACTTTGTACTTTTTAAAAAATATCTGCAATAACCATGTATAATTAAAAAAATTGTTTTTCCTGTAGTTATTTCTTCTTTTACTTTCTGCCTTTCATTTTTTATATCCTCTCTTTATTTTGATCAATTTTAACAGAGGTCTATCCTATTAATTTTTCCAAAGAGTAAAATTTGGGCTTTGTTTTTCAATTATCTTTATCGTTTGTTTCTCCCCTTATTTAAATATTTTTATTCTTATGTTCCTTGGGCTTATTCTATTGATCTTTATCTAAATTTTGAGTTAAATGTGTAGCTTTAAGATTTTATTTCCTTATAAATATATTTAAATATACAAATTGTCTATTAAGTACTATTTTAGCTGTGCCTCACAAATTTTGACAAACAAAACATTTTCTTTCAGTTCTAAATATTTTGAAATCTTCTTTAGGATAATATTTAACTCAGGGGTTTTTATATTATGTTAGTGTCTAGGCATATACCAGGATTTTTCTAAATCCTTTAAAAAATGTTCTAATTGTATTACATTGTGATGTAAGCTGCCAACCACCTCACCACCAGCACACACACACATATATATCTGAAGCTGTTTATGACACATTTGGTCTCCCTAGAGAGACCTGGAAGAAGGTTGGATTGCACTGTGCAAAGCATCACTATGCTTATAGTAAATGCTCAATAAATATATATTACATTAATGATTAAATGAACATAGTATATATATATACTATGTATATGTAGTATAGTATATATACACATATATATGTGATTTGACAGACTGGAAGATTGGAGGTTAAGGTGAATATATTCACACAAAGTATTACTAAGGAATTAGGTTGATTTCTAAGCCACAGAAGAAAACATGTGTCATTACTTTAGTCATACCTCATAAAGGTCAAATCCATCTAACAAAATGAATTATTAATTACTGAGAGGATAACTATCTAGTTTGACACTATCTGAATCTTTTACTCTGCAATTTCTTTCTGTTATTAACTTTACAGATACTTCTTAGGACCTATGAGATGTTACATTTCAGTAACCTATGCTTTCCTGGTACATAGTTAGAGTTTAATAATTATTTGTAATTATTTATTGAATGAACTGCAAATTAGCCAAGATGTAAGAGTTACGTTGTTCAGCAGTAAGCCACTTTAGCCACTTTGTGCACCACCCATACACCCTAGGTTGTTTCTGTTTCTAAACACATTGACCCTACCTACAGCAGACCTGTATTTCATTTCCTGAGGACTTTCTCTGGCTACTGGAGTTCACTTTGCCTACACATAAGGCAGGCTGGAATTTCCAGACAACTACAACAAGCTACACCCCAGGAGTAGCTCTTAACCAATTATTTGAAAATTTATGAATAAAATATATAGATAAATATTTCAGCTTTCTTACATTTTGGGTGGGCTAACTCTGAGATATACATTCTGTATTGTGAGGGAGTTGTATAGTTTGGGTAGTTTGGAGAAGACGGAATAGGTTGATAAAAAGGGTCAACTTATCTGAGTCTTGAAGAAATAAACCAGCTACCTTATGAGTGGTGGTTTTAAGCCATGCTAAATTGGTATGCAGATAGCATCCTGCAAACCAAAAACAAACACCTTGACTACAAGAAAAGTAGGAGAGAGAGGAGTTTAAGTGAAGCAGCTCTAGAGCCACAAAGCCTAATTCTCTCATTTACTAGCTGTATGCCAAGTTACTTAAACTCGCTAAGCCTTACTTTTCTTACCTATAAAATATATTTACCTTCTAAGGAAGTTATGAGGACTAGATGAGTTTCTGTGTATAAAACAGTGATAAGATATCTGAGTGCTCAATCAATTTAAGATTATTATTTTTATTATGAAGGTAATAGGGAATTTTTCCCCTTCTCCACTGTAATTGTTTTACTAAACTTTTGTTTTAAGGACTAAGAAAGTACATGGGATAGCAGGCAAGTGCCTAGAACCTTCACAGTGACCAGTGACTATGGTAGTCTGGGTCCTCCCTCCAAGGGTTGGATGACAACAGGGAAGATTTGTCAATTCAAATACATTTTTCTGCAAACTCATTATAGCCTCCTTTAGTAATCTTGAGCACTTATGTGGCTTCAGTTACCATATATATTTTGACAACTCCCAACTTATAATTCTTCCCCTCACTGCATTTCAGACTTGTATATCTAACTGCTTAGTAGATGTCTCCTGATATCTCAAAGTAACAGACCCAAAGCTGAATATATTATCATACTTGTAGACCTGGATTTTTCCTCTCATCTACTCAATCTCAGATGTGAGGTGAGGGACAGGGTTGATTCAGTTGACTAACTGACTGGGCTGGTACTTATTTCCTCATAAGTCCATTAAAAACTAGAAAGGATGATTTTACAAGGTAGAGAAGAGACATTCTTCATTCAAGGATAAATAAAAAGCCATGCTTCCCTCCTAGAATATTCAATAAGCTAGTTCAAGAGATTCCCTACTTAAAATTATGTCACCATTTCCCTAGCCACCGAAGCCAGGAACCTGAAGGCCACCCCAGATTTCTTCTCTTCTCTCACTGTCTTATTACCCTCAGCCTTGTTTGCAATAGTAAATCACCTTGTTTTTGTTTTTTAATCTATAAAAACATCTCCAAATACATGCTGAGTATCTTTCCCTGCCTTAACTTCCCAACTTCAAGGGTTTTTCATTTCACACTTGGGATATTTCAACTGCTTCCAAGCTAATCTTCCTACCTCTGGCTTTGGCTCAAGTCCCTTCAGCATATGGTTGCCTGATGACCTACTTGGAACACAGATTTGATCAAGTTTCTACCTCTGACCAGCTGGCTTGAATGATTCCTCATTTAACTTACAGTACAAGTTAAATGCCCTGTGTGACCCTGTCCTTACCACTCCAGCTTCTGTTACAGCCTCTATTGACTTTACCCTCTCTGTTTGAGTAATACTGAACTATTTTATATATGTTCCTTTTTAGCACACACATTTTGATGACTTTGTAATTTTGCTTGTGCCTATAATGGTTTTCTCTATATAACTCCTACTCAACCTTCAAGGATAATGTTAGGTGACACTTCTCCAGGAAGCCCTCCCTGACTCAGTCAGCCTGGGATGGGTGAGTACTCCCCTAAATCCCATGGATTCCTGGTAACACACCTCATTCAGTTTTTTACTGCACTGTACTGATAAGACATTCTCTCTCCCGCCAACTTGGTGGTAAATGTCTTGTATTCCTAGCACTCTATTTGAATCATCCACAATAAATATTCAGTAAATGAAGTTGAGGAAAATGTGTACTGTAGATGTGCAAGCAGAGGTGAATCACAGGTTCTCAACACTGGCTGTAAATAGGAAACATCTAGGAATCTTTAAAAAATACAGGTATCAATGACCCACAACTGTCCATTTAAGTAAGAAGCTCTGGGAGGGGGGGCCTGGACACTGACATTTGAAACTGAAGTGATAAGGTGTAGGTGAGGCTGGGAGCCAATTGCTTAGATGATCACTGGGCATGGATTTGGTGAATGGTAGGCTAGAGACAGATGTAAGTATTGATGCTTGAGGTACTTTTCATTCGTGAAATTCTATGAGATGATTGCTGGAATTATGCTTATTATTGGTTCATTTTCTCAAAATATTCCCTGCACAATATGACGGTTGTTTTGTTTTTCGTGCAGGTAACTCAACTGACCAGCCAGGAACCAGACTGAATCATTCCACAACATTAATGTTCTTGAAAGAACACTCATCACAAATACACATGTATTTGTTTAAAATAAGAAAAGAGTAAGAAAAGAGTAGCAAGTGGAGAAAAAGAAGAGTGGGTTTTAGATACTTTTACATTTATGTCGTGATATTAGGGAAAGATGTCTCAAATCTAAATACTTCCTGGTTCTCTTGAAATGCCGTATTCAAACCTTGTCTCCTCCTTGTTTACGGTGATGATTATGATGGGCAATATATATTTCCTTCTTTTATAATATCTGTGTTTACTGTAACAGAGAGGCCATGCCATGTGTTGATCTTAGAAGCTTTTATAATTAACAGGACTTGGAATAAGTTCTACATAGAATAAGAAGGACCAGTTTGGGATATTAGCATTTGTGGGAGGACCAAGTGATTCTGGTTTATAATTTTCCCATTAAGAGTGCTTTCTAAGAAAAGCAGTAAGTTTTGAAAATGAACACAAAAACAGTAAAAAAGGGAAGGAACTCTTTTTAAAATGATCATTTAAATGTTAGAAGAAAAATACCCTAAAGTCTCACAATGTCAAAACTAATATTCAAACTCTCAATCTGTTTGTTTAAAAAAGTTTATTGAGCTGTAAAATAAATACATTTCCATTAAATATTAAATAAATTATTTACAACTTGAAAAAATACTTTTTATCTCCATGCATCTTTATATACAGAAATAAGACTTAGGGTTAAAAAGTGACAATTGAAAGTTTAAAACTATCAGAATGGAAAGGTTCTGTTTTCTCTGGATCCACTGAAAAGAGGAACCAATGCATCACTCAAGGTTGTGATTTGGCAGCGACTCGGATCTGATACTCTGTTAGAAAATAAAACAGTGTTAGAGATAAGCTCAATTCCAACATAGCTTTAAGAAAATGTCAAAGAATAATCAGGAATCTGAATTTCTGTCAATTTTTTGTCTAGGATGTCTTGTGAAAAATGCTAAGAGCTTTTCAGAGACAAACTATCTCTTTGACTTGAATCTTTCTTTCACATCTGCTTTGGTTATATGCCTACTTAGGTAAAGACTGCATATGCTCAAAGCTGTTTCATCAAATTCTGCTTAATAAAACTGCAGCAATAGTCATGAGAAATAGTTTTCCTAACCAAATCTATGCAGTGGATATAATTAAAAATGAAGATGAAGTGGCTCAGTGTATTTATGATATACAGTTAATTTAGGATAATTAGTACCAAGGGCATAATAATAGTAGATACCAGTTATAGGCAGCCACTATGTGCCAGCTCAGCATACGTCCTTTTCCTAAAGTCATTCTGGACCTCCTTTGAGAAATTTCAATTGCACTAAATAACCAGAAATCAACCCTTATTCATGCTGGTGGTTTTAGCTTCAGATCATTAAGCCAATTCATTAATAAATTTTGATGAATAAGTATTCAGTATAGAATTGTCATGGATAATTATCTATTTCATGACTTATTGAGCTAATTCTGTAACAGGCTCAGAACATAGTGCCTGTACTTAACCAATGCTAAATATACTGGTTCTCCAAGCATCTGGAGTGTTGATTAAAAATGGTATTACTGACTTTGTAGATTTAGGATTTGGCTTAGGAATATGCATATTTAACAACCATCTCAAGTAGTTCTTAAGTCCACTGAAGGCAGAAAATAATAACTTAAGGATGTGATGTCTTTCCCGAATGTCTGAGGGAATGGAGTTCCTTCTTCTGACCGACTTATGTGTGTCCTTGATCTTGCCTCCCTCTTCCTCTGGAAGTTTGAGACATTAGCTGTTCACTTTAGTTATCAATGAAATATTCCTCTCTATACCTTCTCCCTACAACATGCTCAGGTCTCCCTCTTTACAAAGCAAAAAATTTAATAAGAACTACAATATATACTCTGACCAAGCTGCCTCTCAAATCTGAACCCCTTCTGCCCTCCTATTTCTTTTCTGTATAAGGGTATTCCACCTGCTGTTTCCACTCCCTCCCATTTGTAGTGCAAGCTCCTGGATGCTGGCTCTTCACCATGTGAGCTCAGCCTATCAGTTCAACCTTATCTTCCCCAACGCCATTTGAACTAGGCCATTTCTCAAACATTTCTAAAATAATCTAGCCCATATCCCACTATTTATCTTCCTTTCCCTTTATAATAGCTTGTCCCCATCGCACCAGTTCTTTGAGGCTCACTTCCAGTGCCATCCATATGCACATCTTTTTCTGCCCCCTAAATGCATCCCACTGGATTCTATTTCTCCTTCACTGGAAACTCCTCATATTCTATTGGTTCCTTTCTTATGACATATTTTACTTCCCCTAGTATTCTCATTCCTTACACTTTTTTTTTTCTATCTACTAAACACTAAGTTGTTTGAGAACATAATTTGTGTCTCCCTCATCTTTATGTCCCTTATAATAGTAAGGACATAGTCCAAAAGGACATAGTCCATCCTCAGTACTGAACTCCAGCTCATGCTCAAAGAATAACACTTTAATGTAGCCAGTGTTCACGGTGTATAATTAAAAAAAAACATGCTTTGCTCATTTTTCTTCATAATAGAGAGGTCATATTTTTTTAATTGTAGGATATTATATAAAGACATCTTTTAAGACTCAAACCTGTAATATTCTCTTTAGTTATGCTATGGCATATGATTTTCCATTTTCTTGTTGAAGTTTCTTTCGTTCTTCAGCCGCACCTTCATATCCCCTGAAGTGTCGTTTTCGAAGCCTTCAGAGAACAAGATATTCTACTGTTATCAAAGTTCTATTCAACTATATATTGACTGGGGTTTCATGAGTATAGGGAATTCCTTCCCTAAGTTGTTATAGACCGTTGCACACTTATGGACTACTCCACCAAAACAAAACCTAAACCCAACTAAAAGTACCAATTTTTGATACATGATCTTTATGTTGACTTTACATAAATATATTTCCAAAGTACTGAGATTTAAATAAGTGTGCCTTGAGATGCAAACTTTCAGAAGGCATGAAGCACATCCATATCCCTCCCCACCCCGCCAACTTAGCACAATTGCCATGCACAATTGGGAGATGAAGATAGTATAGTTTTACCAGAGAAGGACTGTATGCTTGTACAAATTAATCTGAATGCTTAGTTTAAAAAAAAAACAGGCTTACAAAACAAATTGAGTTTTATTTATTTCTAAATATAATAAATACCTCTGGATTTATTTATTACTACTTACTACCAAAAAACTCAATGGTCTGAAATGTCTTAGTGTTGTACAAGCAATTCTATTTTTAGTAGGTCTTTATCTAATAAATGTTACTATTAAAATCTTAAGAACTTTTGTTATGATGTTTGGGGAAAAACTCAAGTTCAGTTATGAAAAAGCAGCAACTATGTCTTAGGCAAGTATTTGCTATGTGTTTCAAATACAGGGAGAATACCAGAGAAAAGGACAACATGACAAAGTTTTTCCATACTTTTCCAAAGGATTATTAAATATCTCAACTTGAATAATTACAAGCTTAAATAATTCTTTCAAAACATCTTCCCTAACCGGCAATTTCTTCTTCTATCCTTCTATGTCCAATAGCAATGGTTTGTCTGAGGGAATCTTTGCTAAATACATTTGCATATTTGACTTGAGGTACTAAGAGACCGAAATAATTTCTAGGATGTGCAAAACAAAATTAAACCACACATAAAACTTTACATGCATCAAAAACAGTATTCTATGTGTCATTTTATCATTATCTGATCTGAGTTTAAAATAATAGTAAACAAAGGCAGAAGATAACCCCTTGTTTCCTGAATGGCAGGAGTAGTAGATCATGTACACAGTCCAGCTGTTAAAGTAATTTACCAAGACCTAAAATTAGAATAATGAGTCTTGCTTTCCCCCAAGCTCTAGTAGCACATGAGTCATTATAGAGCCATTCACACCCTCCCCCAACTTCCTTAATTCACTGACTTTTGTTTGACAGACAATACCATTTTTACATACCCACCAGTGTCTACTACCTGGGACAGTCTAGTTCTAACATTCATTGGTCATGCAATGAGGTATGTGGTCTCTTATTACAAGCACAGGGAAGATACTGCAGGAATGAGACAGTAATAGAATTGTCCCTACTTCCTATGCCATGCCATATGGAGGAAATTTATTTTAAAACTTGAGTTCCCATATTGCACTTGACAATAATAGGCATAAGCTCTAAGTATGTCAGTACACCATGCTATAAAAGTCCTAACTCAGAATTTTGCATTCTAATAGGAGCAGAAGACATATTTTCTTGGCTCCTGGTTTGAAGCTTTTTGTGATTTTTTAGTACCAAAGCAATATCTCTGACAACCTACTACGAACCAGGCCTTAATTAGCTTTAGGGAGGCTTGTTTTAGCTTAATATAGTCATAGGCGATATCAACTCTCTGAGATTTGGAAGTAACCATGAGTAGCCATATAACATGAAACAAAACTATCAATTTAAGTTCAAGAAAAGGGCTTCACGTATTAAGTTTCAATGGTGGCCCAAGTAATATGCATTTGACCATATTCTATGAGTTGTCAATGAAGTGTAAAGATATAACCAAAGATCTTTTGCCACCAATAGAATAACTCATCTAAAATATGATACCACACTGTGTTAGAAATACTGAAAAAATTAACCTGGCATTATTTTATTAGGGATTTTTAAGATATGCCTTACTTACAGGAATGTAATAACAACAACAATAGATGTGAAGCTCATAGTGGAGACAAAAGCAGCCATAACTGCTAAAGCAGTTTTTGATAAATCGCTGTCAGCCATGCTGTGAATCTTCATGGACTTTTCCCCACATCGTTCACCAAAGTAATCCTGATGACATCTGCAAACACCCATATTTTAAAATTATAATCACTGAAAAAATTCCAATAAATTTTATGTTTGCTTTCCAGATCATAAAAAAAACATTAATTCCAACATTAAAAAATGTCATGCCATACATTTATTTGTATTTCAAAATGATGAGACACAGAATGCATTTGAGCCAAAGATCTATTAGTATAAGAAAAAGTTGAGATTCGTTTGGGTGTGATATTCCAAGACACACCTATTCATTCTTTGTGCTCTATGTATGACCAACTGATGAGGTCAGTGACTTGTTATGGAGCGAATACATTCCACTATCATTTAATGTGCTAGCGGCTTTTGGGGGGAAGGAAGCTAGAACAACATTATGTGAAAACTGCCTTTAGTTCCTTTTTTATCAAGTGGTTTTGTAAATATATATTGTAAAATGATGGTTTTCACCAGGGTTTAGCAGACTATCGCCCATGGGTTAAATCTGGCCATTTGCCAGGTCTTTTACAGCATGCAAGCCAAGAATGTTTTTTTCTATTTTCAAATGGCTATATTTTAATTGGTTATACGAGTACATACTTCATCTTGACCCACGAAGCCCAAAATATTTCCTACCTGTTTCTTTAAGAAAAAGTTTGCAAACCCCTGGTTTATACATTGAAAAAAATAAATGGTTTTCTGCAGTTCAGGGTTTCAGACACAGTGTTAGAAATATAGAATTCTACATAATTTAGGAAAACTTACTGGCATGATACTGTTTCCAGGTGCTCTATAAATTTGCAATCTCCATGAATGCAGAAATTTTGGAATTCTGCATCACATGGATTTTTCTTCTTTCTATTTCTTCTATTTTTTCCATTTTTGCCTCCCTTTTTCTTTCTTTTGGGTTTATCTGAAGTCTTTTCACTTTCAGTTTCGTCTTTCTTGGGCTTAACTACCTGTTCAACTGAAAAAAAAGATTTATTGATAACAGTCTCTCTTCACCTGGAATACCATTTTGGAGACATGAGAGAAAGAAGTCCTAGCAGTGAGAGCTCACAGCCATATTTCTCTCATTATTTAACACAACTCATACACAATAATTGAACAAAGAGAATATCTGTATTGTGTGGCACTTAAAGATCTGAACCCTTTCGTTATTTTATTAGCTTAGAAACATATTTTGAATTTATTTGTGTCAGTAATATTATTATTATTGATAATAGGAGTAGTAGGAGTTACTTGTCTAAGAAAATCCATGAAATATTTTAAACATTTTTTTCACCTCTAATACATACCAAGTTCTTGGTAATGAGCATTAATTTAATTAACCCAAATCACAATTGAATGGCTTGTTACTATCCAGATGATACAGATGAGAAAAATGAAGTTGAGTAAAGACAAGTAAATTGCACTAGGACACGTAGCTATAAAATGGCAGTCCTGGGATGTTAAAGCCTATTATTTCCCTACCATATTATGTTTTTACTTGGAAAAAGTTCGGTTCCTTTAATTAAAGGGGGATTCGAGTATATCTGATGATTTTCTTTACTCATATTGGTCTTGTGCTCACTATCATAATTGGGAATTAGTGTGTAATACTTGAAATGAAGAAAACAGAATTATACATTAGGGTTGATCAATTTTCTCCAACTCCCAGATTACAACAGATTATAATTAATCGATACCTTCTGGAGGCTCATTTCTGTGATCAATCTATTTGAAAAAGGGGAGTCCAGAAATAGTTGTACTTGCTGCTTCATAGATTCATCCTAACTCTTCAGATCCACAGAAACCTTTGCTCAGTGTTACAGTTATGCGGGGTATAGTATAGCCATATGGTAAATATAAGAAGAAGGAGTTTCCATGTTAGAGCTGTGCATTTTGTTATACTAATTCCTCAATAGGTTTATCTGAGCAAGTATTTAGCAGAGTCCAGTGGAAAGAGGAAAATATCATAGTGTCTTAATAAAATTAGTCATAATGGTCCTGCAGTACCCATTAAATAGAAAACCCTGGAAACATAGGGTAGGGTATCAAAGATAGAACCCTATGATTAAGGTAATGACTAATAAATATTATGAATATTTTAGCAGTTACTATATCAACATTAACAATAGTCAAATTAGGAGCAATGTTTAATAGATGGCTATGCAATTTTTATATTGAAACTTTCCTCTGATGATAAGAAAAGTACCACAGATTAGGATAATTCCTCTAACAGAAACATTTCAAATCACTGTGATGTACTTTATCAGATATATTACAAATTTTAGACAGAGACAAATGGTCACTATGCTGAAGTGCTTCAGTAGAGATTAACCCCATGGATCAATTTTCTCTCTATTTCACAATGCATTGCAATTTTATCCACTAGACATTTTCATCACCAACAATTCATTTGGCCTTATGAAATGTTAACTTGAAGCATCTTTAAGACAATAGTTTCTAGAGTCTTAATGGTCTAATCTCATCCCCCTCAAAAATAAAAATTATAGATGGACCCCTTCACCTTATGTATTATAAAAGCACAAATTCTGAAGCAAAGGAGGAAAGTGGAGTGTTCGATAAAGGTTTCCCACCTGCCACTTAACCCAGTCACTGTCCTTTTGGTGTCACCTGCTATCCCTTCACCAGTTCTGGGAGCTAGACAGATGGGGAGGATTCAGGGAAACTACAGTCAGGAAAGAGGGTCCTTAAGTCCTGCCTCCATAGTGGACGCTCCTAGGATATTTAGATCTGATTTATTGATGATCTGGCCTCAAACTGCAAAGTAATATGAGGGAAATGAACAATACTGACCTCTTACTTTGGTACCCTCATTTTAAGCAAATGCTCTTTTTAAAAGATCAGATAACAGCAGAAGAGAAGAAAATTATAGGTCACTATTATTTAACTGACAAATGAGATTTGGGGTTAAATAGTGATTTTAGCAATATAAAATCCATGTGTATTTGTCCTTTAATATTTCCATAAGGTGGTATTACTATTATTATTACCAATTTCTCAACATCTAATTCGCAAAGGCTAAGATCCAATTGTTCCTCTCCCATTACTTCTTTCTGTTCCCTTATTTGTGTCAAAATGCAGTTATTTAGAGAAAAGTGTGGCGGGGAGTGGCTATAAAAGCTGAGATACTAAGTATATAGGACTGGTTGATGTTTAATCTGTTTCTCAGATTGGGGGCGGGGGGGGGGGTCGTGTGGCAGAGTAGCTGGGACCAAACAGATTGGAGTTTCTCATTCTGGCTGTGGAATTTGGGGCAGAATGCTTAACCTTCTTGAGCTTTAGTTATCACATCTGTAAAATGATAACAATTCCTACTTCACAGAGTTGTGAAGATTAGACTCACTAGACATAAAACGTTTGTTAGAGGTCCAGACACATAGGATGTGCAAACAAGTAGCCCTTTCCACCTCAGTTGCTAGCTTACCTAGTGGGGTGTACAACAATCATACATGCAAGAAAGCCCTTGGGAGATCTGGGGAGCAGCTTTTCTTTGGAAGCAGCTTTGCTCATCCAAACCACACATCTTATAGGCTACACTGTCACCTTATCCTCTACTCACCTCTGAGTAAATCCTCTACAATGTAGTCAGGTATTTGTGGTTCGTTGTCGTACTCTTCTGCATAGTCAAAGTCAATCTCCGAGGACAGTTCGCTACTAGAAGGCATTTCACTCTCAGGAGAAATCTTACTTCCCGAGGACATCTGACTTCTTGAGGTCAGCTCAAGAATGTAGTCAGGTATTTGTGGTTCGTTGTCATACTCTTCTGCATAGTCAAAGTCGATCTCCGAGGACAGTTCGCTACTAGAAGGCATTTCACTCTCAGGAGAAATCTTACTTCCCGAGGACATCTGACTTCTTGAGGCCAGCTCAAATCCATCAGCAGTGTGGTCCCCAGAAAGTGGTTCCCCTTTTCCAGAGTAAGTGTCATTGACGTCTAATCCAGCAGTATAATGGGCTATGGGAGCAAGAAAAAGGGAAGAAAAGAGAAAGTAAAGCAGAATGCCTTTTCTCACCAGTCAGTTGCATCCGGGAGACAGGTTTATCTTCAAAGCAGTTATTGCACATGTGCTATTGTTTGTGATTGAGTCACTTATGAAAGCAACTTCACATTTTGCCAACAAATGGCTGTTTGTTGTGCCAGTTACAGAGCTTCTTTCATTGTTTTCTTTTCCACAGATAGCCTACATTAATTTCCACACCAAAAAAAATACTACCAAGTAGGCAAATGAATGTAATATAATTATTTAAGAAGTAATACCTAAATATTGTCATAACTTCACATACCAAATGCATTTGTAGTTTCTAGGATGTTACCTGTCCCATTTTAATAAACAGGTTCTAGAGATAAATACTAGATTTTCCTAACACGTGCTCACAGTTTTAACAAGAGTATGTATATCAACTGTAAACAGTAGTTGATAATAATTATTCTTATTGCCATTGTTTCTTATTATTGTTCTCACGTAGAGTAGAAACTAGGGACTAGGTAAGATTTGGGGGCCAGAGTTAAGCCCCTGCTTTATCTTTTAGGTCTCAATAAAACAGCATCAGAGTGGTACTTTTTTTTTTTTTAACATCTTTACTGGAGTATGATTGCTTTACAATGGTGTGTTAGTTTCTGCTTTATAACAAAGTGAATCAGTTATACATATACATATGTTCCCATATCTCTAACTTCTCCCTGGGACGATGCGAGGCCCTCTAGAAAAGTAAAAACAAAATCACTTGTCAGAGGAGATGGAGAATTTAGGCAGGAGTTAGCACTCCTCGGTCCGAGACTTAACCACTCTTCTCCAGGATCTGCGGAAATCACTTCACCTCTCTGTACCTCGGTTTCTTTATCTTATCTTTATCTTTATTTGGATCACAGGATCTGTAAGTTCTCCTTCAGCTGGACTAAAGTAAGAGTACAAGGATTCTCAGGCTCCCTCTTGCTAGCCTGGAACATCTAAGACACCCACCCACTTTTCTCTACCTCCCAGGGAAGGAGGAAGGGAGGGACCATTGGGAGGGAGGGACATCGATCAGCTCCCACGGGACAGAGCCGGGGGCGACGAGGGGCGGTTATTTTGGAAAAGCAGCAGCAAAATTCAAGAGGTGCCCGCGGTGGGAGAAGCGCTGGGCAGCGGCTCAGAGCCGGGATGTCCTCACCTGAGCAGAAGATAAAGAGCGACAGCACCACAGGCGCCGGCGGCAGCAGCGGGGCTCTCATTGGTCCCTCGGAGCGGCGGCGTCGCGGTCTCTGGGGCAACTCAGCCTGGAGCTGCTGGAGGGAGGAGGAGGTGGGGGGGCGGGGGAGGGGGGACAAGGGGAGTCTTGCGGCCGTGCTCGCAGGCCCGGCCGGGCTCGGGCGCTGGAGGCAGCTCCTGAAGCTCGCTTCGGGATCCCTGGGCTCCGTCTCGCGCGCAAGGTATGCGAATGTTCCGGAGGCGCGGCGCGCACCTGCCGCTTTATAGGCCGGGCGGGGAGCCGGGCATCGTCTGTGACGTCAAGGCCGCCGCGGCGGGTGGAGGCGGGCGGCAGCCCCGGGAGAGGTTACTACCCCCAAAGCACACACGGATGCCAGGCGCCCCACCTTCTGGGACCGTAGACAGCCGCTGGGAGGAAATGAAAATTAAACCCCTCGCTGCAAGCTGAAAAAAAAAAAAACAAAACAGATCTATGTTCAAGGGAAGGAGTGGAGTTTGGGAGCTAGTATCTGACATTCAAAAATCCCGAAGTTTCAAACTCTCTGAAAACCCTCCGAATATACTTTGGTTGATCTAGTATTACAACAGACAGGGATTAACTAGAAAAGTTCCATATTAAGATGTAGAAGTACTTTAAGACCAAGAATGACTTAACAGTAGCCCGATGTCTTTAACAAGAATAATGAAATGCATTAAATGACTAGAGAGCACACCTCCTCATGAGAAGCTGCTTTATTTACCATATCTCAGCCGGGGCTCTTTCCCACCCACTACTAAGTGGCCAGAATTTCCAACCACCTCCCTTCTGGTTTCTTTATGTGTCCCAGGGCCCTCGTCAAAGTCATTATTTATTGATCATTTACTTTGCAGAACAGTACACTAAAAATATTGCCAGTACCACCTCATTCAAAAACCTTGCTAAGTATCATTTTCCCTGTTTAACAAGAGGGACTAATGTCAGCTTTACAAAGCAAGGAGGACTTTACACAGCTGGCCATGGCAGAAGTCAGATAGATTTAACTTCAAGTTCATTTGACTCTTAAAATCTCTTTCCTTTCTGATAAAGGGATTTAGACTAAACTTCTCTTTGAAAAGAGAATTTCTGGGAGAGAATAATATTTAACATAAAGGAATAATCTCTACTGGTAGCATGTTGGCATTTGGATGAAGGGTGGTCCCAAGATTTTGCCTCTGGAATCCCAAGATAAAAAGGGCCAGCTTTTAGGGCCCATTTAGAAGCTAGTAAGGCATTTTAATCATGACAAGTAGATAATATGAAGGGAGAGGGAGAAAGCTGCTTAATTTGATTAACATTGATGTAGAGACAACTCCAGAACTGGATTTCTCTTGACTTGAGGAATCGAAAAAAGCACTGTTCTCTCTTAGTGTTTCTTTGTCCTGAAGATACGTATCTCTTCCGTGACTGTTTCAGTAAAACAGCTCTTTTAGGAATGTGGGCCACAGTGCATCTGTCCTAATTCTGGGAAACTTTTTAAAAGCTACTTATTTTTTAATGACACATCATAATAAAGTAGGCTACATAGTACCATATGTTTAGTCGGATAAAATAAACAGTCATGAATCATGTCTTCTCTCCTATTGGACACTTGTGGAGAACATATTTTGTGTAATCCACTTGTTTTGTGTTTTATGCAGGGAGGTAGTAAAGAGGGAGATTAAATGATGACCAGCTCCCTGATCCCAGTAGCTCAATGACGTGAGAGCCAGATGCATAGGAAAGTAATTCTGTTACATCAGATGAAAAGAAGGATTGGGTACCATGAAAAACCAGGACGCAGTTTAGTTTTGCCATGTGTATCATGGAAAGTTCTGTGGAAAGATGGAGAGGCCACTCAGTGGCCTTCCCAGCAGAAAGTGTAAATGGAAAGAATACCTGAAGTCGAGGTGTGACTGAGAGCCGAAAAGCAGACTAGAAAGATGACACTGCCCATTCCAGAGTGAAGCAGGGGCCTGCATGGTCATCTTTTTTGGTGAATGAGGCAGTTGTGATTCAGAGAGGTTCACAGTCTTACCCGCAGATTTCAAAACATGGTGGAGATTTTGTTTAGCTTGCAGCCTGTCAGCCTACACTGGTGCAGCTTTCTGCTCTCATAGGTTTTGATTTTGTTCTAGTCCTCTTCTTCCCTTTTTATTACTCTTTCTTCTTATTGATGTGAATGCAAGTTGTGCCTATCTGTCATCGAAAGTGTTTTACTTTGAAGTGAAAGGAGCCTTTACAATGGAAATTGTTCTGTCTTTTTCCAATTGGAAATTTAGAGGGTGATACTTTACATTGGTGTGGAATATAACATGGCATCACAGGGACAGAGTGCTTAGATTCAAACAAGTTGGGTTTTCATATACAAATTCCACCATATAGTAAGTTACTTAATATTTGAAAAATTCAGATTCCTCATCTAAAAATAGGAATAATGATCCCCTCCTGCTGTTAAGCAGATTCAATGAAATAAGACACATAAACATTAGCACACATCCTAGCATATGGTGAGTGCACGATAGATGGTAACTATTATTAACTTTGACATTATGATAGTTACATTATATTAATCACATTGAAGAACTAAGTGACTCTTATAAATGCAACTACTCACAGAGTAAGTGAATAATCTCTTCCAGTATTTTCAAGCCGTGAACTTTATACCTACTTCACATTAAGATTAAACATTTTGAACATTTATGGTTCATCACAGGGTATCACGGGCGTCATCATAGTTGCATCACAATGGCAGCACCCCTTGATGACTCATGGCATTCTGGAATATATGCATGAGAAGGAAACCAGCCCCATGTATGTGTGGGATTCTTTACATTCTGCATGTTAAGTTGAGACAAGGAGGAACAATTGCAGGAAATTCAAGTAGAGAAGCAACTCTTCTTTATCCTGATAAATTGATGGTTCCCTCATCTAGTATAAGGTTAAGGGCAGCCCTAAAGGCAAATGTTCCTAGCCAGCCACACTCATCTTGCTGCCTAGTATCTGGATCCTGATAATATTTTATATGCATCGTGGAAACAAACTCACTTTGACTCTGCTAAAATGTGTGCTATAGAACCCAGAGTTGAATTATATGTTTGTTCATATAGCTGATCTTGAGTTTTTACAGATAGCACCAGGGTCTGAGTAAATATTACATCATGGTCATCGTTACGAGTCAACCAATGAACTCCCAAACTAAAATGAAGAAATTCTCTAAAATATAAGCAACATTTCTTTTATTAATAAATACATTAGCTCCATTTAAAGGTCTATCATTTTCTACTTTTCACCTTGGAATTTATCCATCTAAAGAATATATAATTTCTAGTCCCTTCAAAAAGAGACCTTAAATGAACTTGATTTATCTTGACAGAATAAAATAAATTTACTTGCCCTTTATATCTTTCACATGATGGCTTTTGCAGAGCAAGGACTAGCAGATGGGACTGGAAGCAGTGATGATTTGGTACAGTGGAAAATAAATAAATGTAATATACAATTAACTACATTTATACACACAAAAAATCAATCCTCTAGGTAGTTCATTTACTCATCAAATATATTTTGAGATCTAGATACTCTTTTAGGTTTAGGCACTGGGCTAGAACTTTGAATAAGTCATAGTGTCCTTGTTTTTAAGGACTTTACATTCTATTAAAGGGAAACACATAATAACCAAGGAAACAATACACATAATCAATTTAGGTATTTAGAAGTGCTAGAAAGGAAATAAAATGTGTGATATAGAGGACTTGGGTCGGTAGAGGACGATGATAAAAAGAAATACAAGATAGCTCCTACACTTCAGTAGTTCACATTTTCTCTCTAGAGGAAACAGATGGCAGGATAAAAAGGAGAGCATTATCCTATAGGACAATAATAACATCATAGAAGAGCAGAGATAGGCATGGGCAGGAAGGAGCAATAGAGACAGGCACATACAAGAAGAATGAGGGATGCTGAACAGAGAGAGGCCTTACAGTGGGCCTCAAATGTGTAGAGGAATTTAGGGCATTGTTGAAAAGAGTTCATTCCACTAATCATTTCTTAAACACCCCTCTTAACAGTGCTAGACAAGAGCTCTCTTTAGCTCTTAACCGAAGGTCAGCTGGTCAAAATCACCTGATAACCATTACAAAATGTACTCTCCATTCTCCTCTCTTGATTCAGTAGGTTTGGTGTGGGGTCCTGGCCTGTGTATTTTTTAACAACTTTCAAGAAAATTCTGATGTGCACCTCTGATTAAGAACTACTCCACTACGGGACATATAGGTGAAAAAAATCAAGATACATTCAGAGACGTTATAAACTGGTGGGGCTGCATATTTATACAGATAGAAGTTTTGTTGGAAATGTGAAGGATGGAGAAATGAATTTTAAGAGGAAGCATGTGAGTAAGTGCGATGAAGACATTAAATTTACCACTAAGAAACTCATGTTACAAACTGATTTAGACTATTCATCTAATAGGGTACTACTTTAATGTAATAAAAATGTCTAAATATATGAAAAAGGAAAAATCCACTTTGCATATATTTCTTCAGGACCCAGTTTGTCACATAAATGGAATCATATCTACACCAAATGATTATGAGTTCTCACTAACTCAATTCTGAATATAAGATCAGAAAACAGAATGTCTGCAACCATCATCATACACTGAGTTAGGAAGCATGTCAAATTTTAGTATGCCATTAATTCTTTTTTTTAACATCTTTATTGGAGTATAATTGCTTTACAATGGTGTGTTAATTTCTGCTTTACAACAAAGTGAATCAGCTATACATATACATATATCCCCATATCTCCTCCCTCTTGTGTCTCCCTCTTACCCTCCCTATCCCACCCCTCTATGTGGTCGCAAAGCACTGACCTGTGCTATGCAGTTGCTTCACACTAGCAATCTGTTTTACATTTGGTAGTGTATATATGTGTCCATGCCACTCTCTCACTTCCTCCCAGCTTACACTTCCCCCTCCCTGTGTCCTCAAGTCCATTCTCTACGTCTGCATTTTTATTCCTGCCCTGCCCCTAAGGTTCTTCAGAAACATTCTTGTTTTTTTTTTCTTAGATTCTATATATATGTGTTAGCATACAGTATTTGCTTTTCTCTTTCTGACTTACTTCACTCAGTATGACAGACTCTAGATCCATCCTCCTCACTACAAATAAAGCAATTTCGTTTATTTTTATGGCTGAGTAATATTCCATTGTATATATGTGCCACATCATCTTTATCCATTCATCTGTCGATGGACACTTGGGTTACTTCCATGTCCTGGCTATTGTAAATAGAGCTGCAATGAACATATTGGTACATGACTCTTTTTGAATTATGGTTTTCTCAGGGTATATGCCCAGTATTGGGATTGCTGGGTCATATGGTAGTTCTATTTTTAGTTTTCTAAGGAACCTCCACTGTTCTCCATAGTGGCTGTATCAATTTACATTCCCACCAACAATGCAAGAGTGTTCCCTTTTATCCACACCTTCTCCAGCACTTATTGTTTGTAGATTCTTTGATGATGGTCATTCTGACCGGTGTGTGATGATTTCTCATTGTAGTTTTCATTTGCATTTCTCTAATGATTAATGATGCTGAGCATTCTTCCTTGTGTTTGTTGGCAATCTGTATATCTTCTTTGAAGAAGTGTCTATTTAGGTCTTCTGCCCATTTTTGGATTGGGTTGTTTGGTTTTTTTTTATTGAGCTACATGAGCTGCTTGTAAATTTTGGAGATTAATACTTTGTCAGTTGCTTCATCTGCAAATATTTTCTCCCATTCTGAGGGTTGTCTTTTGGTCTTGTTTATGGTTTCCTTTGCTGTGCAAAAGCTTTGAAGTTTCATTAGGTCCTATTTGTTTATTTTTTTTTAATTTCCATTTCTCTAGGAGGTGGGTCAAAAAGGATCTTGTTGTGATTTATGTCATAGAGTGTTCTGCCTATGTTTTCTTCTAAGAGTTTGATAGTTTCTGGCCTTACACTTAGGTCTTTAATCCATTTTAAGCTTATTTTTGTGTATGGTGTTAGGGAGTGTTCTAATCTCATAGTTTTACATGTACCTGTCTAGTTTTCCCAGCACCATTTATTGAAGAGGCTGTCTTCCATCCACTGTATATTCTTGCCTCCTTTATCAAAGATAAGGTGACCATATGTGCTTGGGTTTATCTCTGGGCTTTCTATCATGTTCCATTGATCTATATTTCTGTTTTTGTGCCAGTACCATACTGTCTTGATTACTGTAGCTTTGTAGTGTAGTCTGAAGTCAGGGAGCGTGATTCCTCTAGCTCCATTATTCATTCATTCATCCATTATTCGTTCTCAAGATTGGTTTGGCTATTCGGGGTCTTTTGTGTTTCCATAAAAATTGTGAAACTGTTTGTTCTAGTTCTGTGGAAAATGTCAGTGATAGTTTGATAGGGATTGCATTGAATCTGTAGATTGCTTTGGGTAGTAAAGTCATTTTCACAATGTTGATTCTTCCAATCCAAGAACACAGTATATCTCTCCACCTATTTGTATATCTTTCATTTCTTTCATCAGTGTCTTATAATTTTCTGGAAACAGGTCTTTTGTCTCCTTAGGTAGGTTTATGCCTAGGTATTTTATTCTTTTTGTTGCAATGATAAATGGGAGTGTTTTCCTAATTTCACTTTCAGATTTTTCATCATTAGTGTATAGGAATGCAAGAGATTTCTGTGCCTTACATTTTTTTTATTAGTTTCTGCTTTATAACAAAGTGAATCAGTCATACATATACATCTGTTCACACATCCCTTCCCTCATGCATCTCCCTCCCTCCCACCCTCCCCATCCCACCCCTCCAGGCGGTCACAAAGCACCGAGCTGGTATCCCTGTGCTCTGCGGCTGCTTCCCACTATCTATCTACCTTACATTTGGTACTGTATATATGTCCATGCCTCTCTTTTGTTTTGTCACAGCTTACCCTTCCCCCTCCCCATATCCTCAAGTCCATTCTCCAGTAGGTCTGTGTCTTTGTTCCCGTTTTACCCCTAGGTTCTTCATGATATTTTTTTTTAAATTCCATATATATGTGTTAGCATACGGTATTTGTCTTTCTCTTTCTGACTTACTTCACTCTGTATGACAGATTCTAGGTCTATCCACCTCATTACAAATAGCTCAGTTTCATTTCTTTTTATGGCTGAGTAATATTCCATTGTATATATGTGCCACATCTTCTTTATCCATTCATCCGATGATGGACACTTAGGTTGTTTCCATCTCCGGGCTATTGTGAATAGAGCTGCAATGAACATTTTGGTACATGTCTCTTTTTGAATTATGGTTTTCTCAGGGTATATGCCTAGTAGTGGGATTGCTGGGTCATATGGTAGTTCTATTTTTAGTTTTTTAAGGAACCTCCATACTGTTCTCCATAGTGGCTGTACCAATTCACATTCCCACCAGCAGTGCAAGAGGGTTCCCTTTTCTCCACACCCTCTCCAGCATTTATTGTTTCTAGATTTCTTGATGATGGCCATTCTGACTGGTGTGAGATGATATCTCATTGTAGTTTTGATTTGCATTTCTCTAATGATTAATGATGTTGAGCATTCTTTCATGTGTTTGTTGGCAGTCTGTATATCTTCTTTGTAGAAATGCCTATTTAAGTCTTCTGCCCATTTTTGGATTGGGTTGTTTGTTTTTTTGCTGTTGAGCTGCATGGGCTGTTTATAAATTTTGGAGATTAATCCTTTGTCAGTTGCTTCATTTGCAAATATTTTCTCCCATTCTGAGGGTTGTCTTTTGGTCTTGTTTATGGTTTCCTTTGCTGTGCAAAAGCTTTTCAGTTTCATTAGGTCCCATTTGTTTATCTTTTTTTTTAATTTCCATTTCTCTAGGAGGTGGGTCCAAAAGGATCTTGCTGTGATTTATGTCATAGAGTGTTCTGCCTATGTTTTCTCTAAGAGTTTGATAGTTTCTGGCCTTACATTTAGGTCTTTAATCCATTTTGAGCTTATTTTTGTGTATGGTGTTAGGGAATGATCTAATCTCAAACTTTTACATGTCCCTGTCCAGTTTTCCCAGCACCACTTATTGAAGAGGCTGTGCTTTCTCCACTGTACATTCCTGCCTCCTTTATCAAAGATAAGTTGGCCATATGTGCGTGTGTTTATCTCTGGGCTTTCTATCCTGATCCACTGATCTATCTTTCTGTTTTTATGCCAGTACCACACTGTCTTAATTACTGTAGCTTTGTAGTATAGTCTGAAGTCAGGGAGCCTGATTCCTCCAGCTCCGTTTTTCGTTCTCAAGATTGCTTTGGCTATTCGGGGTCTTTTGTTTTTCCAAACAAATTTTGAAATTTTTTGTTCTAGTTCTGTGAAAAATGCCAGTGGTAGTTTGATAGGGATTGCATTGAATCTGTAGATTGCTTTGGGTAGTAGAGTCATTTTCACAATATTGATTCTTCCAATCCAGGAGCATGGTATATCTCTCCATCTATTTGTATCATCTTTAATTTCTTTCATCAGTGTCTTATAATT
The DNA here is from genome assembly GCF_964341445.2 of Mesoplodon mirus. Lineage (NCBI taxonomy): Eukaryota > Metazoa > Chordata > Mammalia > Artiodactyla > Ziphiidae > Mesoplodon > Mesoplodon mirus. The sequence continues at coordinate 47,848,374 of NC_138977.1, forward strand.
TTCTGCATACAGGTCTTTTGTCTCCTTAGGTAGGTTTATTCCTACATATTTTATTCTTTTTGTTGCAATGGTAAATGGGAGTGTTTTCTTGATTTCATTTTCAGATTTTTCATCATTAGTGTACAGGAATGCCAGAGATTTCTGTACATTAATTTTGTATCCTGCTACTTTACCAAATTCATTGATTAGCTCTAGTAGTTTTTCAGTAGCATCTTTAGGATTCTCTATGTATAGTATCATATCATCTGCAAACAGTGACAGCTTTACTTCTTCTTTTCCAATTTGGATTCCTTTTATTTCCTTTTCTTCTCTGATTGCTGTGGCTAAAACTTCCAAAACTATGTTGAATAAGAGTGGTGAGAGTGGGCAGCCTTGTCTTGTTCCTGATCTTAGTGGAAATGGATTCAGTTTTTCACCATTGAGGACAATGTTGGCTGTGGGTTTGTCATATATGGCCTTTATTATGTTGAGGAAAGTTCCCTCTATGCCTACTTTCTGCAGGGTTTTTATCATAAATGGGTGTTGAATTTTGTCGAAAGCTTTCTCTGCATCTATTGAGATGATCATATGGTTTTTCTCCTTCAGCTTGTTAATATGGTGTATCACATTGACTGATTTGCATATATTGAAGAATCCTGCATTCCTGGAATAAACCCCACTTGATCATGGTGTATGATCCTTTTAATGTGCTGTTGGATTCTGTTTGCTAGTATTTGGTTGAGGATTTTTGCATCTATGTTCATCAGTGATATTGGCCTGTAGTTTTCTTTCTTTGTGACATCCTTGCCTGGTATCAAGGTGATGGTGGCCTCGTAGAATGAGTTTGGGAGTGTTCCTTCCTCTGAAATTGTTTGGAAGAGTTTGAGAAGGATGGGTGTTAGCTCTTCTCTACATGTTTGATAGAATTCACCTGTGAAGCCATCTGGTCCTGGGCTTTTGTTTGATGGAAGATTTTTAATCACAGTTTCAATTTCAGTGCTTGTGATTGGTCTATTCATATTTTCTATTTCTTCCTGAGTCAGTCTTGACAGGTTGTGCATTTCTAAGAATTTGTCCATTTCTTCCAGGTTGTCCATTTTATTGGCATAGAGTTGCTTATAGTAATCTCTCATGATCTTTTTTAATTTCCTCTTTGATTTCTTCAGTGATCACTTCGTTATTGAGTAGTGTATTGTTTAGCCTCTGTATTTTTTACAGATCTTTTCCTGTAATTGTTGTCTAGTCTCATAGCATTGTGGTCGGAAAAGATACTTGATACAATTTCAATTTTGTTAAATTTACCAAGGCTTGATTTGTGACCCAAGATATGATCTATCCTGGAGAATGTTCCATGAGCACTTGAGAAAAATGTGTATTCTGTTGTTTTTGGATGGAATGTCCTATAAATATCAACTAAGTCCATCTAGTTTAATGTATCATTTAAAGCTTGTGTTTCCTTATTTATTTTCATTTTGGATGATCTGTCCATTGGTGAAAGTGGGGTGTTAAAGTCCCCTACTATGATTGAGTTACTGTCGATTTTCCCTTTTATGGCTGTTAGTATTTGCCTTATGTATTGAGGTGCTCCTATGTTGGGTGCATAAATATTTACAATTGTTATATCTTCTTCTTGGATCGATCCCTTTATCATTATGTAGTGTCCTTCTTTGTCTCTTCTAATAGTCTTTATTTTAAAGTCTATTTTGTCTGATATAAGAATTTCTACTCCAGCTTTCTTTTGATTTCCATTTGCATGGAATATCTTTTTCCATCCCCTTACTTTCAATCTGTATGTGTCTCTAGGTCTGAAGTGTGTCTCTTGTAGACAGCATATATATGGGTCTTGTTTTTGTATCCATTCAGCCACTCTGTGTCTTTTGGTGGGAGCATTTAGTCCATTTACATTTAAGGTAATTATTGATATGTATGTTCCTATTCCCATTTCCTTAATTGCTTTGGGTTCATTATTGTAGGTATATTCCTTCTGTTGTGTTTCTTGCCTAGAGAAGTTCCTTTAGCATTTGTTGTAAAGCTGGTTTGGTGGTGCTGAACTCTCTCAGCTTTTGCTTGTCTGTAAAGGTTTTAATTTCTCCCTCAAATCTGAATGAGATCCTTGCTGGGTAGAGTAATCTTGGTTGCAGGTTTCTCTCCTTCATCACTTTAATTATGTCCTGCCACTCCCTTCTGGCTTGTAGAGTTTCTGCTGAGAGATCAGCTGTTAACCTGATGGGGATTCCCTTGTGTGTTATTTGTTGCTTTTCCCTTGCTGCTTTTAATATGATTTCTTTGTGTTTAATTTTTGACAGTTTGATTAGTATGTGTCTTGGTGTATTTCTCCTTGGATTTATTCTGTATGGGACTCTCTGTGCCTCCTGGACTTGATTAACTATTTCCTTTCCCATAGTAGGGAAGTTTTCAACTATAATCTCTTCAAATATTTTCTCAGTCCCTTTCTTTTTCTCTTCTTCTTCTGGAACCCCTATAATTCGAATGTTGGTGCGTTTAATGTTGTCCCAGAGGTCTCTGAGACTGTCCTCTGTTCTTTTCATTCTTTTTTCTTTATTTTGCTCTGCAGCAGTTATTTCCACTATTCCATCTTCCACCTCACTTATCCGTTCTTCTGCCTCAGTTACTCTGCTATTGATCCCATCTAGAGTATTTTTCATTTCATTTATCGTGTTTTTAATCGATGCTTGATTCATCTTTAGTTCTTCTAGGTCCTTGTTAACTGTTTCTTACATTTTGTCTATTCTATTTCCAAGATTATGGATCTTGGAAATAGAATCTTGGATCAGCTTTACTATCATTATTCTGAATTCTTCCTCAGGTAGACTGCCTATTACCTCTTCATTTGTTAGGTCTGGTAGGTTTTTATCTTGCTCCTTCACCTGCTGTGTGTTTTTCTGTCTTCTCATTTTGCTTATGTTACTGTGTTTGGGGTCTCCTTTTTGCAGGCTGCAGATTTGTAGTTCCCGTTGTTTTTGGTGTCTGTCCCCAGTGGCTAAGGTTGTTTCAGTAGGTTGTGTAGGCTTCCTGGTGGGGGGGACTAATGCCTGTGTTCTGGTGGTTGAGGCTCGATCTTGTCTTTCTGGTGGACAGGTCCACGTCTAGTGGTGTGTTTTGGGGTGCCTGTGTCCTTATTATGTTTTTAGGTAGCCTCTCTGCTAATGGGTGGGGTTGTGTTCCTGCCTTGCTAGTTGCTTGGCATAGGGTGACCAGCACTGTCGTTTGCTGGTCGTTGACTGAAGCTGGGTGCTGGTGTTGAGATGGAGATCTCTGGGAGATTTTCGCTGCTTGATATTATGTGGAGCTGGGAGGTCTCTTGTGGACCCATGTCCTGAAGTTGGCTCTCCCACTTCAGAGGCACAGCACTGACTCCTGGCTGCAGCACCAAGAGCCTTTCATCTACCCGGCTCAGAATAAAAGGGAGAAAAAGTAGAAAGAAAGAATTAGTAGAAGAAAGAAAGAGAGAGAGAAAGAAAGGAAGAAGGAAAGAAAGGAAGGAAGGAAGAAAGAAAGAAAGAGAGAAAGGAGGGAGGAAGGGAGGAAGGATGGAAAGAAAGAAAGGTGGGAGAGAGGGAGGAATGAAAGAAAAAGGAAGAGTGAATGGAAGAAGGGAGGGAGGGAGGGAGCAAGGAAAGAAAGAGAGAAAGAAGGGAAGGAGGGGTGGCGGGAGGGAGGGAGGAAGGGAAGGTAGGAAAAAAAGAAAGAGCAGGTAAAGTAAAATAGAATAATGTATGAAATATAGTAGCATTATTAAAATTAAAAAGTAATTATTGAAAAAAACAAACGGACCGATAGAACCCTGGGACATATGGTGGAAGCAAAGCTATACAGAGAGAATCTTACACAGAAGAATACACATACACATTCACAAAAAGAGAGCAGGGGGAAAAATCAAAAATCTTGCTCTCCAAGTCCACCTCCTCAATTTGGGATACTTCGTTGTAAAAAGAGGAAAAGGGCGAGAAGTCTGAAATCTTTCTAAGTCCACCTCCTTAATTTGGGATAATTCGTTGTAAAAAGAGGAAAAGGGGGGAAAGTCTTAAATCTTGTCCTCAAAGTCCACTTCCTCAATTTGGGATGATTCGCTGTCCATTCATGCACTCCACAGACACAGGGCACATCAAGTGGACCGTGGAGCTTTAATCCGCTGCCTCCAAGGCTGCACAGAGAGATTTCCCTCTCTTCTCTGCTCTCACAGCTCACGGGTCTCAGCCTTGGACCTGGCCCCGCCTCTGCGCGTAGGTCGCCGGAGGGCGTTCGTTCTTCGCTCAGACAGGACGGGTTTAAAGGAGCTGCTGATTCGGGGGCTCTGGCTCACTCAGGCCGAGGGGAGGGAGGGGCGCGCAGTGTGGGGCGGGCCTGCGGCGGCAGAGGACGGCATGATATTGCAGCAGACCGAGGCGCTCCGTGCGCTTTCCCGGGAAAGCCGCCCCCGGGTTCCGGGACCCCGGCAGTGGCGGGGTGCACAGGCCCCCCGGAAGGCGGGGCGGACAGTGACCCGCGCTCGCACACAGGCCACGCGGCGGCGGCGGCAGCAGCAGCAGCCCCAGCGTCCCACGCCCGTCTCCGGGGTCCGTGCCTTTAGCCGCGGCTCGCGCCCGTCTCCGGCGCTTCCCAAAGCAGCCCTCTTAATGCCCTCTCCTCGCGCACCAGGAAAAAAAAAGGGAAGAAAAAGCCTCTTGCCTCTTCGGCAGCTCCAGACCCTTTCCCCGCACTCCCTCCGGGCTAGCCGTGGTGCACTAACCCCTTCAGGCTCTCTTCCTGCCGCCAGCCCCAGTCCTCTCCCTGCGCTCCGACTGAAAGCCGATACCCGAGCCTCAGCTCCCAGCCCCGCCCGCCCCGGCGGCCGAGCAGACAAGCCTCTCGGGCTGGTGTGTGCCTGAGGGCACCGATCCTCTGTGCCGGAATCTCTCCGCTTTGCCCTCCGCACCCCTGTTGCTGTGCTCTCCTCTGCTACTCCGAAGCTTTCCCCCTCCGCCACCTGCAGTCTCCGCCCGCGAAGGGGCTTCTAGTGTGTGGAAACCTTTCCTCCTTCACGGCTCCCTCCCACTGGTGCAGGTCCCGTCCCTATCCTTTTGTCTCTGTTTATTCTTTTTTCTTTTGCCCTACCCAGGTATGTGGGGAGTTTCTTGCCTTTTGGGGGGTCTGAGGTCTTCTGTCAGCGTTCAGTAGGTGTTCTGTAGGAGTTGTTCCACGTGTAGATGAATTTCTGATGTATCTGTGGGGAGGAAGGTGATCTCCGCGTCTTACTCTTCCGCCATCTTCCCAGGGTCCCGCTGTGCCTTACTTTTGTATCCTGCTACTTTACCAAATTCATTGATTAGCTCTAGTAGTTTTCTCATAGCATCTTTAGGATTCTCTATGTATAGTATCATGTCGTCTGCAAAGAGTGACATCTTTACTTCTTCCTTTCCGATTTGGATTCCTTTTATTTCTTTTTCTTCTCTGACTGCTGTGACTAAAACTTCCAAAACTATGTTGAATAATTGTGCTGAGTGTAGGAAACCTTGTCTTGTTCCTGATCTTAGAGGAAATGTTTTCAGTTTTTCACCATTGAGAATGATGTTGGCTGTGGGTTTGTCCTATATGGCCTTTATTATGTTGAGGAAATTTCCCTCTATGCCTACTTTCTGGAGGTTTTTTATCATAAATAGGTGTTGAATTTTATCGAAAGCTTTTTCTGAATCTATTGAGATGATCTTATGGTTTTTCTCCTTCAATTTGTTAATATCGTGTATCACATTGATTGATTTGCGTGTATTGAAGAATCTTTGCATTCTGGGGATAAACTCCACTTTATCATGGTTTATGATCCTTTTAATGAGCTGTTGGATTATGTTTGCTAGTATCTTGTTGAGGATTTTTACATCTATGTTCATCTGTGGTATTCGCCTGTAGTTTTCTTTCCTTGTGACATCTTTGTCTGGTTTTGGTATCAGGGTGATGGTGGCCTCATAGAATCAGTCTGGGAGTGTTCCTCCCTCTGCTGTATTTTGGAAGAGTTTGAGAAGACTAGTTGTTAGCTCTTCTGCAAATGTTTGAGAGAATTCGCCTGTGAAGCCATCTGGTCCTGGGCTTTTGTTTCTTAGAAAATTTTTAATCAGAGTTTCAATTTCAGTGCTTGTGATTGATCTTTTGATATTTTCTATTTCTTCCTGGTTCAAACTCAGAAGGTTGTGCTTTTCTACGAATTTGCCTATTTCTTCCAGGTTGTCCATTTTATTGGCATAGAGTTGCTTGTAGTAATCTCTCATGATCCTTTGTATTTCTGCAGTGTCAGTTGTTACTTCTTTTTCCTTTCTAACTCTGTTGATTTGAGTCTTCTCTTTTCTTGATGAGACTAGCTAATGTTTTATCAATTTTCTTTATCTTCTCAAAGAACTAGCTTTTCAGTTTATTAATCTTTGCTATCATTTCCTTCATTTCTTTTTCATTTGTTTCTGCTCTGATCTTTATGATTTCTTTCCTTCTGCTATCTTTGACTTTTTTGTTGTTGTTGTTCTTCTTCTCGAATTGCTTTAGGTGTAAGGTTTGGTTGTTTATTTGAGATGTTTCTTATTTCTTAAGGTAGGATTGTATTGCTATAAACTTCCATCTCAGAACTGCTTTTGCTGCATCCCATAGGTTTTGGCTAATTGTGTTTTCATTGCCATTTTTTTCTATGTATTTTTTAATTCCCTTTTGATTTCTTCAGTGATCTCTTGGTTATTTCATAGCATATTGTTTAGTCTCCATGTGTTTGTATTTCTTAGAGATTTTTTCCTGTAACTGATATCCAGTCTCATAGTGTTGTTGTTGGAAAAGATACTTGATATGATTTCAATTTTCTTAAATTTTCCAAGCGTTGATTTGTGATCCAAGATCTGATCTATTCTGGAGTATGTTCCATGAGCACTTGAGAAGAAAGTGTATTCTGTTGTTTTTGATGGAATGTCCTATAAATATCAATTAAGTCCATCTTGTCTAACTTGGCATTTAAAGCTTGTTTTTCCTTATTTATTTGCATTTTGGATGATCTGTTCATTGGTGATAGGGGGTGTTAAAGTCCCCTTCTATGATTGTGTTACTGTCGATTTCCCCTTTTATGGTTGTTAGCATTTGCCTTATGTATTGAGGTGCTCCTATGTTGGGTGCAAAATATTTACTATTTTTATATCTTCTTCTTGGATTGATCCCTTGATCATTATGTAGTCTTCTTCTTTGTCTCTTGTAATAGTCTTCATATTTAAGTCTATTTTTTCTGATATGAGAATTGCTACTCCAACTTTCTTTTGATTTCCATTTTCATGGAATATCTCTTTCCATCCCATCACTTTCAGTCTGTATGTGTCCCTAGGTCTGAAGTGGGTCTCTTGCAGACAGCATATATACAGGTCTTGTTTTTGTATCCATTCAGCCAGTCTATGTCCTTTGGTTGGAGCATTTAATCCATTTACCTTTAAGGTATTTATCGATATGTATGTTCCTATTCCCATTTTCTTAATTGTTTTTTGTTTGTTATTGTAGGTCCTTTCCTTCTCTTATGGTTCCTGCCTAGAGAAGAAGTTCCTTTAGCATTAATTGTAAAGCTGGTTTGGTGATTTCTCTTAGCTTTTGCTTCTCTGTAAAGGTTTTAATCTCTCCCTTGAATCTGAATGAGATCTTTGCTGGGTAGTGTAATCTTGGTTGCAGGTTTTCCCCTTTCATCCATTTAAATATGTCCTGCCACTCCCTTCTGGCTTGCAGAGTTTCTGCTGAAAGATCTGCTGTTAACCTTATGGGGATTCCCTTGCATGTTATTTGCTGCTTTTCCCTTACTGCTTTTCATAATTTTTCTTTGTATTTAACTTTTGATAGTTTGATTAATATGTGTCTTGGTGTATTTCCCCTTGGATTTATCCTGTATTGGACTTTCTGTGATTCCTGGACTTAATTGACTATTTCCTTTCCCATATTAGGGAAGTTATCAACTATAATCTCTTCAAATATTTCCTCAGTCCCTTTCTTTTTCTCTACTTCTGCTGGGACCCCTATAATTCAAATGTTGGTGTGCTACATGTTGTCCCAGAGGTCTCTGAGAGTGTCCTCAATTTTTTTCATTCTTTTTTTCTTTATTCTGCTCTGTGGTAGTTATTTCCACTATTTTATCTTCCAGGTCACTTATCTGTTCTTCTGCCTCAGTTATTCTACTATTGATTCCTTCTAGAGAATTTTTAATTTCATTTATTGTGTTGGTCATCAATGTTTGTTTGCTCTTTAGTTCTTGTACATCCTTGTTAAACGTTTCTTTTATTTTCTCCATTCTATTTCCAAGGTTTTTGATCATCTTTACTATCATTACTCTGAATTCTTTTTCAGGTAGACTGCCTGTTTCCTCTTCATTTTTTAGTCTAGTGGGTTTTTACCTTGCTTCTTCATCTGCTGTATATTTCTCTGTCTGCTCATTTTGCTTATCTTACTGTGTTGGGGTCTCATCTTCACAGGCTCCAAGTTCGTAGTTCCCATTGTTTTTGGTGTTTGCCCCCAGGGGGTAGGATTGATTCAGTGGGTTTTGTAGGCTTCCTGATGGAGGGGATTGGTGCCTGTGTTTTGGTGGATGAGCTTGGATCTTGTCTTTCTGGTGGGCAGGATCGTTTGTGGTGGTGTGTTTTGGGGTGTCTGTGACCTTATTATGATTTTAGGTAGCCTCTCTGCCAATGGGTGGGGTTGTGTTCCTGTCTTGCTAGTTGTTTGGCATAGGGTGTCCAGCACTGTAGCTTGCTGGTCATTGAGTGGAGCTGGGTCTTAGCATTGAGATGGAGATCACTGGGAGTGCTTTAACCATTTGATATTACATGGAGCCAGGAGGTCTCTGGTAGACCAATGTCCTGAACTCACCATTCCCACCTCAGAGGCTCAGGACTGACAGCTGGCCAGAGCACCAAGACCCTGTCAGCCTCACGGCTCAGAAGAAAAAGAAAATAAAGAAAGAAAAATAAAATAAATTTATTAAAATAAAGAATAAAATTAATATTAGTAAAGGTAAAAAAATAAAAAAGTAATAAAAAAAAGAAAGAAGAGAGCAACCAAACCAAAAAAGAAATCCACCAATGAAACAAGCGCTAAAAACTATACAGAAAAAATAAATATGGACAGACAGACCCCTAGGACAAATGGTAAAAGCAAAGCTACACAGACAATATCACACAAGGAAGCATAAACATGCACACTCACAAAAAGAGAAAAAGGAAGAAAATATATATATATATATTTTTAAAAAGGAAGAGAGCAACCAAATCAATAAACAAATCTACCAATGATAATAATCTCTAAATACTAAACTAAGATAAACAAAACCAGAAACAAGTTAGATGCCTAAAGGAAACCCCAACTCTACAGGTGCTCCCAAAGTCCACCACCTCGGTCTTGGGATGATTCATTGCCTATTCAGGTATTCCACAGATGCAGGGTACATCAAGTTGATTGTGGAAATTTAATCCAGTGCTCCTCAGGCTACTGGGAGAAATTTCCCTTTGTCTTCTTTGTTCCCACAGCTCCTGGGGTTCAGCTTTGGGTTTGGCCCCGCCTCTGTGTGTAAGTTGCCTGAGGGCGTCTGTTCCCCTCCCAGACAGAATGGATTTAAAGTAGCAGCTGATCAGGGGGTTCTGGCTCACTCATGCCGGGGGGCGGTTGGGGGGGGGAGGAGGGGTACGGAATGCGGAAGTGAGCCTGTGGCGGCAGAGGTCAACCTAACGTTGCACCAGGCACCGTGTGTTCTCCCTGGGAACTTGTCCGTGGATCACGGGACCCTGGCAGTGGCAGGCTGCACAGGCTCCCGGGAGGGGATGTTTGGATAGTGACCTGTGCTTGCACACAGGCGTCTTGGTGGCTGCAGTAGCAGCCTTAGCTTCTCATGCCCATCTCTTGTGTCCGTGCTGATAGCCGTGGGTTGCACCCATCTCTGGAGCTCGTTTAGGCAGTGCTCTGAATCCCCTCTCCTTGCACACCTCAAAACAATGATCTCTTTCCTCTTACGCAGATCCAGAGATTTTCCTGGACTCCCTCTCGGCTAGCTGTGGTGCACTAGTCCCCTTCAGGCTGTGTTCACCCAGCCAACCCCAGTCCTCTCCCTGGAGTCTGACCTCCAATGCCTGAGCCTCAGCTCCCAGCCCCCACTTGCCCCGGCGGGCGAGCAGACGAGCCTCTCGGGCTGGTGAGTGCTGGTCAGCACCGATCCTCTGTGCGGGAATCTCTCCGCTTTGCCCTCCGCACCCCTGTGGCTGTGCTCTCCTCCACGGCTCCAAAGCTTCCCCCCTCCGCCACCCACACTCTCCACCCGCGAAGGGGCTTCCTAGTGTGTGGAAACCTTTCCTCCTTCACAGCTCCCTCCCAGAGGTGCAGGTCCCATCCCCATTCTTTTGTCTCTGTTTTTTCTTTTGCCCTACCCAGGTACGTGGGGGAGTTTCTTGCCTTTTGGGAGGTCTGAGGTCTTCTGCCAGCATTCAGTAGGTGTTCTGTAGGAGCTGTTCCACATGTAGATGTATTTTTGATGTATTTGTGGGGAGGAAGGTGATCTCCACATCTTACTCCTCCGCCATCTTGAAGATCCATCCCTGCCATTAATTCTTTATGAATTTAAGATTTCAGGAGAAGATTTGGCATTTTATTGTTTCCGAAAAATAATATATTGAGGTAGGATTGTTGAAGTAGGCCTGAGTCCTATGAAAGATTTTTACAGCCTACCCATTTTAGTCATTACATCATTATATCCTTAATTTATTATTTCCAAACTTAAAAATAATACTTTTTAAGTACTTAATCTTCCTGTAATGCATTTCTATTTTCCTTATTTTCTTGCATTTTGTTTTACAATTTATCACGCCAGTTATCACACATTCAATACTGTGTGATGACCACTCTTTCATAGTGGAAGAACTCTCCTATTTGCCGTGGTTTACTTAAAAATTGACAACATATGCATACCTCTAATAATTAAATGATCCTATTATTAATGATCCATAATTGATGTGATTTTGTTATCAGCTTAGATAGTCTCTTTAAACATTCATGTGTTTTTAGCAAAGGTAGGCAATATTATATATAGATTTTATTGTATTTTCCCATGAACACAACAGGCTTTTGTTTCTGAGTTCAATGAGAATAATAACATTTAAATATAATTTGTTGAATAGACCACACATGTACAGTTTGTCCTAGGCAGGGATAGGTTAAACCTCAAAGAAAATTGCCTTTGTATGTCATACTTCCCAAAGCTTTCTGAATGTATGCACTGAAATTATGTGGCCAGAATAAGAAAAAGTATTTGCAAGTTAATATGAAAAAATACATACACATGTAGAACTCATAGAAAAATAATGGAAAATATAGTTATACATTTTATAACTATCATATGTATCTTTCAATAATCTTCATGAAATCAATATTTTGGTCTTAAACCTGGGTTATGTACTCCCAGATGATTTTACTGTTTGCAGAAGATATAACTTCACTCCTAGATTTCTTTTCTTCCAAAGGAATTCCAAAAATCATTAGTTTTGGTCACTTCTCAAGATAGCAAACATTCCAAGAAGATACTTTTAATATCAAATTTGCTAGCTAATTTTTGAGATTCTCAAGCACTACCTTGTGTGACTATAAAAAAACATTAGACTTTTCAATGGTACAATTTGCCCGAGCTAAATCTGATGTATAGTGAGGCAGTGTTGCTTACATGATAGGAAAAAACTTTAAAGAATTTTTTAAAGAAATATAAATGTGATCAAAAGTTCCCATCTCAAAAATGGTATTTATAAAATTCTTACTCTTATTGAAATAGAAAAAAACAAAAACTTGGAAGACATATTTTGCCTTAAATTACATCTTTGGAAAAAGTCATGTAGTTTGCACTTTTAAAAGTTATTGTAACTGCCAGAGAGCTAAGGATATAATAACTTCTAAAAATTAAATATATTAAACTTTATGTTTCTAAATTTTCTCAATTTGGAGATTTGAAGCTATGTCTATACTTGTTTATAAAATATGCTTCATTTTTATTTTCCTTACAATACTGCAATCTGCACAAAATGATTATTTTAGTGGGATTTTGTTGGGAAAAACTTTAAAAAATGTAGCTTTACTTCTGCATTCATAGATTTTGAGGGGTAACACACACATAAGAGGAAAGAGAAAAGAAGAGTATAAGAATAAGTCTACATTTAAAAAAATATACAGTATTTTTAAGAATAAAACAAAGTTATATAGACGTATATTTATTAACATTTTGAAAATGTATGATACCCGCTATGTAAAAATTGAACAAAGCAGTGTGTACATTATGAAACTTCTATTAATATATTTACAAATATTTGTGTACATATTATATATAAATATGTATATGTAGATATACATGTATAGAAACATTTTGAAAGGCTATATAAGAAAGGTCAACAATGTTTATCTTTGGTTAAGGAATTAATTGTTCATCTGTATGTCCTAATGTGTGCATAAAGATCATTTATTATTTCTGCTTTTTTTTTTTAAGTTAAAAACCCCATGGGCTTCCCTGGTGGTGCAGTGGTTAAGGATCCGCCTGCCAATGCAGGGGACACGGCTTCGAGCCCTGGTCTGGGAAGATCCCACATGTGGCAGAGCAACTAAGCCTGTGTGCCATAACTACTGAGCCTGCACTGTAGAACCCACAAGCCACAACTACTGAGCCTGTGAGCCACAACTACTGAAGCCCGTGTGCCTAAAGCCCATTTTCTGTAACAAGAGACGCCACCACAATGAGAAGCCTGTGCACTGCAACGAAGAGTAGCCCCCGCTCACCGCAACTAGAGAAAGCCCACGCACAGCAACAAAGACCCTATGCAGCCAAAATAAAATAAATAAATACATACATACATACATACATATATATATATATATATATATATATATATATATATATACACATATACATATATAAACCCAATTCAAGGCAAGAGGATGATTTCACAAGCAAACTGATTTGACATTATTTCTATAATCAATGGTTTTTCCAAAGAGGATGTCAGTTTTGAAAGAAAATGATCACTAAAGCTGTCTGCTTTTCCCCACGCTTTCTTACCCTTGCACAGTTGTTCCCACATCTGTGCTGTCCTTTGTCGTGTGGTATCTAGGAAGTAGAGTGAGGAGGTTAAGGCTGTAGCATCTGAAGTTGAGACTACTGGATTTTAGTACAGTCTTCCTCTTACCAACCAGGGAAAATTATTTAAATGTTTTGTGGATCTAGCTTTCTCATCTCTGAAAAAGGAGATGATAATAACAGTTCCTTAATCAGGATTCTTTTAAATGTGATAATGCATGTAAGACACTTGAAACAGTATCTGACCTTTCATAATTACTCAAAAGATCTTTTGTATTTTCCTTGTGATTAGCATTGAGACCAATGAAAAAAGTACTAGGGATTCCAATGGAAAAAAATTTCAATGAATATTTGTGGACAGGGATAATTAAGTAAACACTGTTATAACTGATTTCATAACTTGAGAACATCTGCTTAATGTGACAGATAAGCTGTAGGAATTCAAAACTTTCCTAGAATGATGAAGGCAACAAGAGTGAGCCCTGTTATTAAGGTCCTATTTCAAATAGCTTGCACTGCTGACTCTAGACATGTGACTTTTCCAGAGCATTACTTGTTTTTAAACATGTAAACTCTATATAGAAGAATCATTTTCTTGCTTTTTATTTTTTTTCCAGCTGTGCAGTATTTTCCTACCTTATGATGTCTTCATACCATGATTTCCTACAGAATCAGGCCACTTCTGCTCTGAATAAATTGTTTGTTGGTGAAATTTCTTTTTTCGACCCAACTGAGTGCTTTTTCAATACTAACTACCACATCAGTAATTTGGTCATAGACTCTACTCAATATCCATTCCCATCTCTTTCCTTAGTAACAGAACCCTGATGTTATTCAGACTGGCAATGTGTACAACTTAAATATAAAAGTTCCCAGGTTTCCTTGAAAATGATGGTGATCATGTGACTACGTTCTGAGAGTAAGGTCTGGTGAACTGTAAGTAGAAGCATGGGCAGAATTTCCTGGAAGGCTTCTTGAAGGGAGTTGATGAAGGTGGGAGCCACATGCCTATTATTTTCCCTATATTCCTTCCCAGTTGCCTGGAATGTGGACACCTGGCAGCATCTCCAGGAATTGTACTGGACCATGAACCAACCCTGAATCTGAAGGTATGTGCTAGAATGGTGGGAGAGAAAGACAGAAAGACCCTGAATCCCTGATTTGGAGCTGCCACACCAGCTCTGTACTCTTTACATTAGAAGAGAAAAACTTCTGTCTTGTTTAACCCACTATTGTTTAAGGTTTTCTGATACAGGATTTTCTGAGTCCAATACGAAATGATTTGGTAATCATTCTGTTGTATTCATAACAATGTTCCCTTCCTAACCAAATGTCCTCCAGCCAGAGCTGAACAAGTTGCAGGGAGGGAGAATGTACACCATGGGGAACATGGGTATCTCAGTAAAAGACGGTGTGGAGTGTTAGAAAGGACATAAAGGATTTGGGCTTGTATTAGGTGATTTAGGGGAGGAATGAAGGAATGACATTTTGCTCTAAATTGGAAGCTGTCAGGCAGTGGGCATAATTCTATGACTGGGTATCTTAGTCTTCTATAGAAGGAGAGAGGGTACAGCTGCCATTATTAAAGAATCAGCAGTCACCCAGAGTAGTCAGGATGGGAGGATGTTTGGCCACTCTTTTGGCTTGAACTATGTTCATGTTTTGTCTGTGTTTGGATATGATTATGAAATGTTCTTGCTTTGGCCATAATCCATCATAACCATAGAGTGGTCTTGTTTGATGTTGATGTTGTGTAAAATTGTTAGTGTTCAGCAGAAGAACATCAAGGCCAAGGTGATAGTACTAGACCAGCTCCTGGAAGTCAGGGACTGCTTTTTTCTTTGTCAACTGTAACACTGCTTTGTGTGGGGTAAGGGCTCAATTAATGTTGGTTGAATGAATCAACAAGTATGTAGTAAACAAATCAAGAGCCTCTGGTTACTACCTTTATTTCACAATGACCAAGGTAACATTTGGATGAACTTACACCTTTTTTTTAATGTTTATTTATTTATTTTTCTTATTAGTCATCCATTTTATACACATCAGTGTGTACATGTCAATCCCAATCTCCCAATTCATCACACACACCCCCCACCTCCTGCAGCTTTCCACCCTTGCTGTCCATACTTATTTTCTCTACTTCTGTGTCTCAATATCTGCTCTGCAAACTGGTTCATCTGTACCATTTTCTTGGTTCCACATATATGCATTAATAAACGATATTTGTTTTTCACTCTCTGACTTACTTCACTCTGTATGGCAGTCTCTAGATGCATCCATGTCTCTACAAATGACCAAATTTCATTCCTTTTTATGGTTGAGTAATATTCCATTGTATATATGTACCACATCTTCTTTACCCATTCATCTGTTGATGGGTATTTAGGTTGCTTCCATGGCCTGGCTATTGTAAATAGTGCTGCAATGAACATTGGGGTGCATGTGTCTTTTTTTTTTTTTTTTTTTTTTGCAGTATGCGAGCCTCTCACTGTTGTGGCCTCTCCCATTGTGGAGCACAGGCTGCGGGCATGCAGGCTCAGTGGCCATGGCTCACGGGCCTAGCTGCTCCGTGGCATGTGGGATCTTCCCAGACCGGAGCACGAACCTGTGTTCCCTGCATTGGCAGGTGGACTCTCAACCACTGTGCCACCAGGAAAGCCCTGTGTCTTTTTTTTTTTTAATAAATTCATTTTATTTATTTATTTATTTGGCTACGTTGGGTCTTCGTTTCTGGGTGAGGACTTTCTCTGGTTGTGGCGAGCAGGGGCCACTCTTCATCGTGGTGTGCGGGCCTCTCACTGTCGTGGCCTCTCATGTTGCGGAGCACAGGCTCCAGATGCGCAGGTTCAGTAGTTGTGGCTAATGGGCCAGTTGCTCCGTGGCATGTGGGATCTTCCCAGACCAGGGCTCGAACCCGTGTCCCCTACATTTGCAGGTAGATTCTCAACCACTGCGCCACCAGGGAAGCCCCCCTGTGTCTTCTTGAATTATGGTTTTCTCTGGGTATATGCCCCGTAGTGGGATTGCAGGGTCATATGGTAATTCTATTTTTAGTTCTTTAAGGAACCTCCATACTGTTCTCCATAGTGGCTGTATCAATTTACATTCCCACCAACAGTGCAAGAGGGTTCTCTTTTCTCCATACCCTCTCCAGCATTTGTTGTTTGTAGATTTTCGGATGTTGCCCATTCTAAATGGTGTGAGGTGATACTTCATTGTAGTTTTGATTTTCATTTCTCTAATAATTAGTGATGTTGAGCAGTTTTTCATGTGCTTCTTGGTCATGTGTACGTCTTCTTTGGAGAAATATCTATTTAGGTATTCTGCCCATTTTTTCATTGGATTGTTTGTTTTTTTAATATTGAGCTGCATGAGCTGTTTATATATTTTGGAGATTAATCCTTTGTCCGATGATTCATTTGCAAATATTTTCTCCCATTCTGAAGGTTGTCTTTTCGTCTTGTTTATGGTTTCCTTTGCTGTGCAAAAGCTTTTAAGTTTCATTACATCCCATTTGTTTATTTTTTGTTTTATTTCCATTACCCTAGGAGGTGGATAAAAGAATATCTTGCTGTGATTTATGTCAAAAAGTGTTCTTCTTATGTTTTCCTCTAAGAGTTTTATAATGCCTGTTCTTAAATTTAGGTCTCTAATCGATTTTGAGTTTATTTTTGTGTATGCTGTTAGGGAGTGTTCTAATTTCATTCTTTTACATGTAGCTGTCCTGTTTTCCCAGCACCACTTATTGAAGACACTGTCTTTTCTCCACTGTATATCCTTGCCTCCTTTGTCACAGATTAGTTGACTATAGGTGCATGGGTTTATCTCTGGCCTTTCTATCCTGTTCCATTGATCTATATTTCTGTTTTTGTGCCAGTACCATATTTTCTTGACTACTGAAGGTTTCTAGTATAGCGTGAATTCAGGGAGTCTGGTTCCTCCGGCTCCGTTTTTTTCCCTCAAGACTGCTTTTGCTATTTGGGGTCTTTTCTGTCTCCATACAAATTTTAAGATTTTTTTGTTCTAGTTCCGTAAAAATTTCCATTGGTAATTTGATAGGGATTGCATTGAGTCTGTAGATTGCTTTGGTAGTATAGTCATTTTCACAATATTATTTATTCCAATCCAAGAACATGGTATATCTCTCCATCTGTTGGTATCATCTTTAATTTCTTTCATCAGTGTCTTATAGTTTTTGGCATACCCGTCTTTTGTCTCCTTAGGTAAGTTTATTCCTAAGTATTTTACTCTTTTTGTTGCAATGGTAAATGGGAGTGTTTCCTTAATTCTCTTTGAGAAGTTTCATCTTTAGTGTATAGGAATGCAAGAGATTTCTGTGCATTAATTTTGTATCCTGCAACTTTACCAAATTCATTCATTAGCTCTAGTAGTTTTCTGGTGGCATTTTTTGGATTCTCTATGTATAGTATCCTGTTATCCACAAACAGTGACAGTTTTACTTCTTCTTTTCTGATTTGGATTCCTTTATTTCTTTTCCTTCTCTGATTGCCGTGGCTAGGACTTCCAAAACTATGTTGAATAAGAGTGGTGAGAGTGGACATCCTTGTCTTGTTCCTGATCTTAGAGGAAATGCTTTCAGTTTTTCACCATTCAGAATGATGTTTGCTGTTGATTTGTCATATATGGCCTTTATTATATTGAAGTAGGTTCCCTCTATGCCCGCTTTCTGGAGAGTTTTTATCATAAATGGCTTTTGAATTTTATCAAAAGCTTTTTTTGCATCTATTGAGATGATCATATGGATTTTATTTTTCAATTTGTTAATATGCTGTATCACATTGATTGATTTCCATATATTGAAGAATCCTTGCATATCTGGGATAAATCTCAGCTGATCATGGTGTATGATCCTTTAATGTGTTGTTGGATTCTGTTTGCTAGTATTTTGTTAAGGATTTTTGCATCTATATTCATCAGTGATATTGGTCTGTAATTTTCTTTTTTTTGTAGTGTCTTTGTCTGGTTTTGGTATTAGGGTGATGGTGGCCTCATAGAATGAGTTTGGGAGTGTTCCTTCCTCTGCAATTTTTTGGAAGAGTTTGAGAAGGATGGGTGTTAGCTCTTCTCTAAATGTTTTATAGAATTCACCTGTGAAGCCATCTGCTCCTGGAAGTTTGTTTGTTGGAAGATTTTTAATCACAGTTTCAATTTCATTACTTGTGATTGCTCTGTTCATATTTTGTATTACTTCCTGGTTCAGTCTTGGAAGGTTATACCTTTCTAAGAATTTTTCCATTTCTTCCAGGTTGTCCATTTTATTGGCATAGAACTGCTTGTAGTAGTCTCTTAGGATGCTTTGTATTTCTGCAGTGTCTGTTGTAACTTCTCTTTTTTCATTTCTAATTTTATTGATTTGAGTCCTCTCCCTCTTTTTCTTGATGAGTCTGGCTAATGGTTTACCAATTTTGTTTATCTTCTCATAGAACCAGCAAATAGTTTCATTGATCTTTGCTATTGTTTTCTTTGTTTCTATTTCATTTATTTCTGTTCTGATCTTTATGATTTCTTTCCTTCTGCTAAATTTGGGTTTTGTTTGTTCTTCTTTCTCTAGTTGCTTTAGGTGTAACATTAGGTGGTTTATTTGAGATTTTTCTTGTTTCTTGAGGTAGGCTTGTATAGCTATAAACTTCCCTCTTAGAACTGCTTTTGCTGCATCCCATCAGTTTTGGTTGTCGTGTTTTCATTGTCATTTGTCTCTAGGTATTGTTTGATTTCCCCTTTGATTTCTTCAGTGATCTCTTGGTTATTTAGTAACGTATTGTTTGGCCTCTATGTTTGTGTGTTTTTCAAGTTTTTTTCCCTATAATTAATTTCTAATCTCATAGCGTTGTGGTCAGAAAAGATACTTGATATGATTTCAATTTTCTTAAATTTACTGAGGCTTGATTTGTGAACCAAGATGTGATCTATCCTGGAGAATGTTCCATGCTCCCTTGAGAAGAAAGTGTCATCTGATGTTTTTGGATGGAATGTCCTATAAATATCAATTAAATCTATCTGGTCTATTGTTTCATTTAAAGCTTGTGTTTCCTTATTAATTTTCTGTTTGGCTGATTTGTCCATTGGTGTAAGTGGGCTGTTAAAGTCCCCCACTATTTTTGTGTTACTGTCGATTTCCTCTTTTAGAGCTGTTAGCAGTTGCCTTATGTATTGAGGTTCTCCTATGTTGGGTTCATATATATTTATAATTGTTATATCTTCTACTTGGATTGATCCCTTGATCATTATGTAGTGTTCTTCCTTGTCTCTTGTAACATTCTTTATTTTAAAGTCTATTTTATGTGATATGAGTATTGCTACCCCAGCTTTCTTTTGATTTCCATTTGTATGGAATATCTTTTTCCATCCCCTCACTTTCAGTCTGTATGTGTCCCTAGGTCTGAAGTGGGTCTTTTGTAGACAGCATATATATGGATCTTGTTTTTGTATCCATTCAGCAAGCCTGTGTCTTTTGGTTGGAGCATTTAATCCATTCACTTTTAAGGTAATTATTGATATGTATGTTCCTATGACCAGTCTCTTAAATGTTTTGGGTTTGTTTTTGTAGGTCCTTTTGTTCTCTTGTGTTTCCCACTTAGAGAAGTTCCTTTAGCATTTGTTGTTGAGCTGGTTTGGTGGTGCTGAATTCTGTTAGCTTTTGCTTGTCTGTAAAGCTTTTGATTTCTCCATAGCATCTGAATTAGGTCTTTGCCCAGTAGAGTAATCTTGGTTGTAGGTTCTTCCCTTTCATCACTAAGTATATCATGCCAGTCTCTTCTGGCTTGTAGAGTTTCTGCTGAGAAATCAGCTGTTAACCTTATGGGAGTTCCCTTGTATATTATTTGTCATTTTTCCCTTGCTGCTTTCAATAATTTTTCTTTGTCTTTAATTTTTGCTAATTTGATTACTATGTGTCTCGGTGTGTTTCTCCTTGGGTTTATCCTGTATGGGACTCTGCACTTCCTGGACTTGGGTGGCTATTTCCTTTACCATATTAGGGAAGTTTTCAATTATAATCTCTTCAAGTATTTTCTCTGGTCCTTTCTGTTTCTCTTATCCTTCTGGGACCCCTATCGTGCGAATGTTATTGCATTTAATGTTGTCCCAGAGCTCTCTTAGGCTGTCTTCATTTCTTTTCATTCTTTTTTCTTTATTCTGTTCCACAGCAGTGAATTCCACCATTGTGTCTTCTGGGTCACTTATCCATTCTTCTGCCTCAGTTATTCTGCTACTGATTACTTCTAGTGTTTTTTTTTTTTTTCATTTCACTTATTGTATTGTTCATCTCTCTTTATTTGTTCTTTAATTCTTCTAGATCTTTGTTAGCATTTCTTGCATCTTCTTGATCTTGGCTCCATTCTTTTTCCAAGGTCCTGGATCATCTTCACTGTCATTATTCTGAATTCTTTTTCTGGAAGATTGCCTATCTCCATTTCATTTAGTTGTTTTTCTGGGGTTTTATCTTGTTCCTTCATCTGGTACATTAATCTGGTACATAGCCCTCTGACTTTTCATCTTGTTCATCTTTCTGTGAATGTGTTTTTTTCCCCACAGGCTGCTGGGTTGTAGTTCTTCTTGCTTCTGCTGTCTGCCCTCTGACTTACATCATTTTTTAGAATATTTTTTTCTCATAAGAAACCTGTATAGTGACTAGGTTAATATGATTACCAAAGCTAAGTGAAAGAGATACTTGAAAAGATACCAGGAATGAGAATTAACCATAACCAACATGGGTAATTTGTGAGAACAGGGGCAGGGATGTATTCTCTCTATCTGTTCATCACCCTTAATTCCTAGAACAATTTTATATTCATTGGATGTTCTCAGTAAACAATATTATTTTCATTGTATATAGGTCCTGATATAAGATCAGAAATCTATTAAGTATTTCCCATGCTTAAAAACTGAAACTATTAGGCTAGGTTTCCATTTCCTTTACAGTAAGGAGTGCCTCTTATTGGAAAGAGTATCTTTGAGCTGTAAATATTGTCATATATTTTAAATAATATGTATTGAGAGTTCATACTCTAAGTACTTATTAGACTTCATGTCATTTGATCTTTGTAAAACCCTGTAAAGTAAGTGCTATCATCCCCACATAACAGATGAGGAAGTGAAAGGTTCAGATGACTTTTTAGAATGTAACACTTTTATTTGATAAGAAGTAGGATACAAACCTTGGTCTCTTTGACTCAAAGCCCATAAATTTAATCATTATTATATACCATGGCTAGCATAGCACTAGACATACAGTAGATGCTAAACAAGTGCTTATTAAAAGGAAATTAATTGCTTGATAAACTGAAATACTAATGATATCATAGTGTAAGAGAACTTAGAAATAAGTTGACCTGTAAGTTTATAGTTAAGAGCAGAGTAGACGTGAGATAACTCTAAAGTTCAAAAGACTCATAGGTCTACAAACATTGACTGTTTTAATAAACTGAAAGCCAACATGCCAATCAGAAGGGTGGTTTAAGAAGGCTAAAGTTGGCTCTGTCCATTGGAACACATTTCCAGGAAGGATCTTCTCTGGCCCAAGGAGTCCATCTCTTTTATTCTGATAGCTGACACATCATTATTGAAAAAAAAGATATATCTATTTCATTCAATCTAATGCCATTGCCACTTTCTAATTAGAATTTGTCTTCTTTAGTTGTCCAAAGTCAGCAGGCCAGAAAGAGTCCTATAACAAGGCATATCAGCAGTCATATTTCTCACAGCAAATTACTAAATTGACATCTGGATTTCTACCTCACTCTGTGCAAGTTTGCTTAGACCACCTCTGAAAGTCAGCTTTATCCTTGAAGAATGGCCATGATGGTGTTCTGAATGTGTAAGTCATTCATTCATTCATTCATTCATTCAACACCTATTACCTATTATGTATTACTGTGTGTTACCTATTATATCCCAAGAACTATGATAGGCCTTAGGAATTCAAAAACGAAAAAGATAATTCTTCCAAACAGTTTACAGTGCAGAAGTAGATACAGATGAGAAGCAGACGATTACAATGCATTGTGATAAGTGGCATGGTACTAAGGAAAATACATGGTACCCTGAGATTTACAGAGTGTGGGAATGTAGCTTAGACTTAGGAGATTCAGCAAGGCTTCCTAGGAGAAATGATATCTGGGAAGGATGACTTGGCCTAGTTAGCTGAAGAGTAGATGATTGTGTATATAAGTTTATTGTGGGACTGGGGGTGAGAGTGAGGAGAATGCTAGCATTCCAGTCAAAGCTAACAGCACTTTCAAAGGCCTGTGTCTCATCAGGACCCAGGGACTAACTGCTGACAGCTCTGTCTATCAGCTGTCTGGGCCCGTGTCAGCAGCCTTACAACGTTATGACGAAATAGATCACCTAAGACATATTTGATGTTTTGTCCTTGTAACAACAAATAGTCTTCTTCTCTGACCACTTTTCTTTTACACGAGCCACATAAACAGACAGGAAGCCAAAGCCCAGGCAGTCAGTGGCACACCTCTGGACTTGATCCTCTATGACATCATCTTGATTTGTTTCCTCGTGTTTTGAGAAAGACTGTGGAACAGTTGCTGTGGCAGTTCTATTAAACATGAGTCATCCTGGACACTTTAATATATGTAGAACCTTTCATGCATTCAGGAGTTCTCAATATGTGCACTGTTTGCAAATGACACAGAGTTCAGGGATTTGGAGTCTGCCCTTAGAAGCCTCTAGTATATTGTAGTTCTGTAAAATGTAGGAGGAATCAAAGAATGGCTTTCACAGTGCAAGCTGAAGAGGATGTTCTTCAAGATTTCAACATGATAAAGGTGAATTTTAGTATAGAATAATATTGGGAATAGTATAGAATAATAGGGAATATTGCCATATCCTACATATGAAAGCTTACTGGGGTAATTCCCTGGAGGTCCAGTGGTTAGGATTCCGTGCTTCCATTGCAGGGGGCATGGGTTCGATCCCTGGTCAGAACTAAGGTCCCACAAGCCATGTGGCGCAGCAAAAAAAAAGAAAAGAAAAGAAAAAGAAAGCTTATTTGTGTGTCATCTAATATTGATCTGAGTTCTTCTCAACACACGGACACAAGAAACGTCAGTGTTGGATAATGAGGATGAGATTCTCTGATGCCTCCTAAATCATTAACATGTCTCCTTGCAGCAACCATGGATTTGTTTTAAGAACATTTCCTTCAACTTCTTGTATACTCAAGATGTCCAAAGTGTATCTTGGAAAAAAAAGAAAATTTAAAATGCTTTGTTTATGACACAAAAAAACTTTTAATAAATTTCTTTCTGGAATGTCAACGAATTAAGAATAACTGACTTTATGACACTTTATGACTTTATGACAATTTAAAACAAGTTGTTTTATTCACCTCATTGTTAAATTTTCAAAGTAATTACTAGATGTGAATAGATCAGATCAAGAGACGAAGTGTGAATAAAATAATTCACCTCCACTACCACTTCCCCAGTGCCATTTCTCAGATGTTATCACTGGTGTCCATTTGTTTTTGGCTCTTCTAATATTTTTTATATCTTTATATAATACAGTGATAGCTCTATTCTTGACTTATCAGTTTTAGGTATTATTTAATTCCCCCATTGAAGGAAAAGAAATATAATACTTAACACTGTCACCCAATCACATTTGGCCCTCAATTTTTTAATTATATTGCAGTTGTATTTTTATCAGTTGCCTTTATGATTTTAAACAACAAACTTAAAATACTCCTTTGGATTTATTGAATTTACATAGAGAATATTGACTGCCTTCCAATAAAAAATTGAAATGAGTTCACTTTACTCTTTTTCACTTCTTAGTCTTCTTCTTTTTCACTTCTTAGCTTCTTCTTAAGCTTACCCTATTTTATAACTTTGAGGTCCTATTCTATTACTATAATTAGTGTCACTTTGCATATTTATATAGATGATTTAAAAACTGAAAATAAATGAATAGCATTTGGGACATTACAGAACTGAGCATATATTGCATCTGTAGAGAAAGAGATGTCACTTAAATTTTGTTGCTCAAAGGAGGACCTTCCTAGCATCTCCATCTGTCCATCTGTCTCAAAGTGTTTTTTGTTTAGTTTCCTTCTCTTCTTAAAAGTTACAATCAGCTGTTACTCGTTCTTGAACCACGTGTCATCCTCTTTCATGTTCTCTCTATTTAGTTCCTTCTTTCCCTGGAATGTCTCCTCCAATAAACTTTTTGACATAGGAGTTGTGAACTGTTAGTTGTCCACGTTCTTATACATCTTAAAATGTATTTTTCTTTTACATTTGATTGATAGTTAGCTGTGTATCAAATTCTAGTTTCAAAATAATTCTATTCTGAACATTATAGTCACTGCTCTTTGCCTTCTAGTGCTCCATGTTGCTGCCGAGAGGTTCACCATCATCAGTCTGACTCTCACTCTTTTCAGGACACCTTTCATTTGTCTCTGTGAAAGATTTTAGGATTTTTCTCTTAGGACAACATATGGTTATGGATTTTAGATATTGGTTTTAAATCAAAAAGAAGATTATCATTCTCTTTTAATAAGAATCGTTAATGCTTTCATGTGTAGGTAAACTTAAGTTTTCCAGCTGTAAATAATTTTAACTGAAATGTTAGTGCAACAAATGAAAAAACTTAATAACGCAGACAATGAAATGCAGGACAGCATTAAAGTTTCTTGATGTATCTTTAAATGGGAAATGTGTTATAATGCTTTTTTTCCATTTTTATCATCAAATATGCTATATAAACAAAAGCATACTTATAAAATATATGTAATTATACAAAAGAAGTGATAAAAAGAGAGAACACGTGTGTATCTATTTTCTAGTTTTGGTATAATTGCTTGTCATCTGTATGATGTTAGAAATCATTTGAGATACATTTCTAATCAGACGTAAATATTTTTCCCAAATGAATGTTATCTAAATCACTGACCATCACATTATTGTTTTCTTCTACATGTTTCTTAGTGCATTTCCATCACAGAGCTTTAATTGACTTCAAAAGGAACTCAGGATAAGGAGGAACTATGTGGGATACAAAGAAAGAGCCAGACATGGCTTTCTATAAACATATTGTGTACTACGTCTGAGTCATAATAATTTTGTTGACTGTTTACTTTCCCTGTTGTCAGCATGATAGAGCTAACACCAACGACTTGGAAGTTAGTTACATGCAATTCTTAGTTTATTATGATCAGCTCTTAATAACTTGGGGACTCATTATGTACTCGGTGAACTGTTTTTTATTCCCCTTGTTATGGCCTGGAAATGGCCTTGTACTAGAGCATTAGACCCTTTAAAACCAGAACTTTTATCAAAATGTCAAAGTGTGAACAAGGGAAATGAGGAAAGACAAAACTCAGAGGACAAGTATGATGCTTAACGCAGGTTAAAAAATTTGATCAGTCTTTGGTGGACATAGAATTCTGTGACCTTTGGTACTTTTTGACTCTTAAAATTCTTTGACATTATTAGAGTGGAAGCTTTAGTTTTGGGGTAAAGTGTTGATGGAGATGATAATTAGTAAATAAAAGAAAAATACCCTGATTCTTGATGAAGAAGATTGAGCAATTAGAGAGGATTATACTCTTTATTTTCTTTAAAGTATACATTTATCTAAATAATACATAATATCACTAATCATCAGGAAAATGCAAGTTAAAACTATAACAATGTATCACCTCACACCTGTTAGAATGGCCAGTATCAAAAAGGCAAGTGATAAGTGTTCTCAAAGATGTGGAGAAAAGGGAACACTTTTGCACTGTTGGTGGGAATGTAAATTGGAAGAACCACTATGGAAAATAGCATGGAGGCTCCTCCAAAAATTAAAAACAAAACTACCATATGACTCAGCAATCCCACTTCTGGGTATATATCTGAAGAAAATAGAATCACTATTTTGAAAAAAAAAATCCCTTCTTCATGTTCATTGCAGCATTACTCACAATAGCCAAGATATGGAAACAACAAGTGTTTATTGATGGGTGAATGGATAATAAAATATAATATATATATATACAAATATATATATATATACAAATATATATACAAACATATATATATATATATATATATATATATATATATATATATATATATATATATATATATATCACATACACACACGCACACAGACCCACACAAGCACAATGGAATATTACTCAGCAACAAAAGAGAAGGAAATCCTGACATTTGTAACAACATGGACGGACCTTGAGAGCATTATGTTATGTAGAATAAGTCAGATAGAGAAAGACAAATACTGTATGATCTCATTTCTATATGTATTCTAAAAAGACAAATTCACAGAAGCAGAGGGCAGAATGGTGGTTGCCAGGGGTTGAGGGATGGGAGAAATGGGAAGATGTTGATCAAAGCATACAAACTGCCAGTTATAAGATGAATAAGTTGTGGGAATCTAATATACAAAATTTTCCATTTAAAACTAAGTTTTACCGCTAATTCTTTCCTCCTAATGTATCCTCTCCACATTCCATACTCCAACTTCTTCCTAACCTTACTTAAAGATATGGTAAACCACTGTTCGCCATATTTACATTCCAAGCATCTAAAAATTCTTTACATTTGTGTTAACACTAGATATTTCTTAAAATTCTTTATAGGACTTTCTTACTTAATCCTTATTCACTTTTAACTAAACAAATGGAAATGCTATGTAAATTCATATGCTATATATAGTAACTAAATATTATGTACCCACATGAAACTAATAAATGGACAAAATAAAAACATGACCTTAGTCTTTCCCAAATTAATATTCTAACTTTTTGACACTGTTTTTTCTGAAGTAAACTAAAAAAATATTTGGAAATAAAATATAAAGACTTTGACTTTACCATCATACTCCTACAACTTCCAGAATGATCTATTAAACCATAAATGAGATTATGTTACTCTTATAACTAGAAGTTCTTCTCATAAGAGGAAAAAACAAACAAACAGAAAACCCTAACAATTTCATAGCCAAAAGCACCTGTGTGATCTGACCTCTGCCTGCCTGTCCACACTCGGTTGGTCACCATACATCTTGGTGTACAACTAATTGTCATAAAGTCATTATTAAGAATGCATTCTGTCACTCTCCAAAATACTGTTTGATAATAAATTAGGTAGGTGGTCACTCAACTCCAATCTCATTTTTTTTGCCCCTTCTACTTCTTAACTACATTTGAGCTACACTGGTCATCTAAAAATGTCTAAAGATAAAGTTTCATAAGGAAGCAAAAATGTCTAAAGATAAAGTTTCTTTCATGTCTTAGGGTCCCCACCCAAGACACGCTTCTGTCTGGAACACTTTTCTCCTTTTTATGGTTAACATTTAGGCATCGTTCAAGTCTGCTGAAATTCACATCTACACACCCCAGTGTAAATCTGTTAGTCTTTTTATTACACTCTTTATTGCAATGTTAAGATTTATAATGTTATATTTGCATATGTATTTATTTCTTTAGTATTTGTCTTCTCCACAGGACTCTGAGGCAGGGACAAGATTGGTTCTCAGTTGTTTCTCTACAATGGCCCTTAAAGGGTTGCTATGAATCTAGTCTTTTCACCATGGATACCCCATGCCCACCACAGTGCCTAGAACATAGTAGGCTCTCAACGCATTTGTTCAATAAATAAAAGAATGACAAAGTCATAGCATGACCTCATGAAATCAATTTTCAAGAATTCAATTAAAATCAGTCTCTATTGAACTCTAACTCTATGTAAGATATGAACAGAGTGGTTCAAGAACCTTCAGCATCAGCAACAGCTGGTGCTTGATAGAAAGGCTGAATCTCAGGTCCAAACCTGCTGAATCACAATCTGCTATTTAACAAGGTACCAAGGTGAGCCCAATTGTACATTAAAGTCCAAATGCACTAACTTGGTGCACATTTATGTAATAAGCCTGGAAGAACAAGAAGCTAAATGACTACT
The DNA here is from genome assembly GCF_964341445.2 of Mesoplodon mirus. Lineage (NCBI taxonomy): Eukaryota > Metazoa > Chordata > Mammalia > Artiodactyla > Ziphiidae > Mesoplodon > Mesoplodon mirus. Next base: position 47,876,388 of record NC_138977.1, read on the forward strand.
CATACTCATTTCATTTTTAAGCAACCTTCATGGCCTATCAAATGGGCTAATTCTTATTTTAAAAGTGGGTGAAATTTTTGCCAGTTATTCTAAACTTCTTAAATGCTATCCTCGGTCTTTCTTGTAAATCATATAACAAAATAGATAGTTCCGTTAGGTTTCTGATTTCCTTTCTTGGCATGTTACCCTAATCTAAGCAAGAATAGTCAGATTTGGGGGTCTAATCTAAAATAAACATAAAGGTATATAGAGTACTGAAAATCTGCAATGGTTTTAAAATAAGTACAGTTGTCTCACATAAAAAATATTAGTGATTAAAGGTAAAATCATAGTAATGCATAATAAACTCATTCATATTGGTGACTCACATGTCATTTATGCATGTGTTCAAAGGCCCAGTGAACTTTCACACACAAAAAATTTTTGCCTTTTGCTTACTTCACCAGAGTCCATTGACTTCCTGTTAATCAAGATTTTAAAACATCAACTGAGAATAAACAAAGACAATTTAGGAGGACCCAAGTCAGTATCCGGAATGCCAGAGGTGATCAAATGAACTTTGATTCAAAGCAAATAATGTTACAAATTCCATAGTTGATCTGGCATTCTCATTGACCCCAGGACCTTCTTTATCAGCCAGAATGCCATAAAGAGGGCAGAGAAAGCAAACTCATTCTTACATGGCAAGGCATGTTTAAGCTCAGTGCTTAGCATGCCAGGTAGCTGCCAGATACAAATCTTGCACATTAAGCAAACCTGAATACATATAATTGTCATTGTATTCATTATAATTTTTTGACTATAGTATTGAAAAATAAGGTAAGGTACAAATTTGCCTTCCAAGGCTCCAAACCCAGAACCTAAAAATACAAGGCCATAAATGGATTACTCAATTGAGTATTTGGTTACAGTATCTATTGATGAAGTAGGGTGTTTTAGCTTACTTCTATTAGATTCTGTAAATACCCAAATAAACAGAGAAGAACTAAGTTTCACTAATGTGAATTCAGGGCACTCCCCAAGTATAGAAGTGTCTAAGGCTTCAGGAAGGAACCAGAAACCTGTGGAAGTCTCTAATATTGACAAGGCAGTACAGTGGAGAGGTTAAGGCACAGGCTTTGGAATCAATAGGACCGGGCTCAAATACTGGTGTCCATCATTTGTTCTGAGCTTCATCTCTGAGTAAACAATAATAATCACCTCGGAAAGATTTTAAAGGATTAAATCAAATCATCAGGTAATTCAAGAGTTACTACTAACAATGAAAGAGGACCCTAGCATTAAGATAAAACTATTAACAAAAATTCAGCCTTCCGGGAACTTCAAAGCACTCACAATGGTGTAAAATAGCTATATTTTAACTCCATTCTTCCCAGAGGTTAGCTTGGGAAAATTCATTCATTCATTCATTCAGCGTATATTGATTGAGAGTCCACACTGCATTTGTGCCTGTAGTTGGGATATAAAAAGAACTCAAAGATCTTGTGAAATGACACTTAGATTTTAGTAGAGATAAGTATTTTTTAATAATAATTATACCATGAAAAACTATATGAATTGTGATCCATATTATGGAAGAAAATTATAGGATGCTAGCAGAAAATACATCAAGAAGAACTAAGTTAAATGGCAAGGTCAGGAAATGTTTCTGAGACAAAATGACAGTTCTCCTGAAACATGAAGAATGAGTAGGCGCTGGCCAAGTCAAGGAGTGGGGGGCAGGGTGGGTTTAAGCTGATGAATGATGTGGTCTGATTGCCCTGGCTTCCACGTGGAGGATAAAATAGAATGTGACTATATTGGAAACAAGGAGACTAGTTTATTAGGGGAGTGTCTTAAAACACTGGAACACAAATTTACGTTTAGCACACTCTTTGTGTAAGCAACTGCTGGAGCATGAAAATCATGGGGCAAGTTAGGGTTTCACAAGCTCACATTCCAGCTCCCCTTTAAACCACTTTAAAACATGTGTTTCCTGCATGGACATATATATAGTACCAAACGTAAGGTAGGTAGATAGTGGGAAGCAGCTGCATAGCACAGGGAGATCAGCTCGGTGCTTTGTGACCGCCTGGAGGGGTGGGATAGGGAGGGTGGGAGGGAGGGAGACACAAGAGGGAAGGGATGTGGGAACAGATGTATATGTATGACTGATTCACTTTGTTATAAAGCAGAAACTAATAAAAAACAAACAAAAACAAACAAACAAAAAAAAAACCATGTGTTTCCTGAGGGATTAACTAACAACTGTGTATGTGGGCTCATGCACTTCCAACAAATATTTATTAAGATTTCTCATGTACCAGTTACTGTCCTAGGCACTAGGAACAGAGCAGTGAACAAAACACATGAAGACATTGCTCTCATCAGTCTTATATTCTAGTGCAGAAGAAATTAAGCAAGTAAACAACTAAATATATATAGCATGATAATACTTTTATAAAGAGAAATAAATCCAAGTGAGAGGACAGAGAGTAAGGGAAGGTGGTACAGATTAGGGTCGTCAGGGAAGATCTCTCAGGTATGGTGATTTTTGAGCACAAATGAAAAGTAGGCCACTTAAAATCTAGAGGATGATATTTCAGGCAAAGACAGCATGATTAAATGCAAAGGTCCTGAGATGAGTGTTCTGCTTAAAATTTTCAAAGAACAGCCTGGAATTTTGGTCAAAAATTAATGTGATTCCATCATCATCACCATCACCGTCACCATCATAATCATGTAACTTTGGAAGAGCTTCCTAAAGGCTTCATAAGACTTGCTGTTGATGAGCTCCATCAGAAACAGTCTTACATTAGTCAGAGCTTAAAGCTCAGCAAAAGTTTAAATGTTTAAGTAATCCCAGATTTTATAACACTTTGGTCTTAAAAATTAGGAAAATAAGTCTTTTTAAGGCAGATATTTTCAGTCTTCGTGTGAATAAGAATAAATTGAGTTACTTACCACATGGGCAACAAACATCCCAGATGGTTTCTTGTTGCAAGTGGTCCAAGGACTGTGCCTTGAAAAATGCCATTTTAATCCCTTTTAGTGATTGAGATCTCACAACTCTTACAATTTGTAATCACTGTCACCACTGATCATCTGTGCTTGAATGCAATAATGGGGGCCTAAACCATTATAAAAGTGACAAGCAAGTCAAGAAGAACCAACCTTAATGAGAAACAATCTACTATTGGAAAATTGATGGAGAAGGGAAACCGATGAGTTCAAATTCATTGTCACTTAAAGTATGAGACTGATGACACTTATTAATATTTTTCTCCAATGTAACTCACTTTTCTAATTGGCCTCAATGACAAATCTTTTTCTACTAATGTAACTTAGGAGGGAATTCTTAAAATAGAAGTGATTTTCAAAATATCTGGGATTTCTAGGGAATAATGGTGTGGTTTATATGAAATACCAAACATGATTTACATGTTTATTTTCCAGTATTAGAGAATACAAATATGCTTAGAATTTAAATAATTCTTCACGATATTTTAATATCCCAGTGTTGTAATAATAACTCTATGTGTACTGGAAATTTTCAGAAGTGTCAATTAGTAGAGAATTCTGGTTAATAAAATGCTGGAAAGTAGAAAACCAATGTAACTATATTTCTTCCTTTAAATATTAATATTTGCAACATAGAAATGTGCTTTTAATAAAATTTCCCTTGCCTTTATACCAAGAATCAATTGATATTTTCATCTTGCTTAATTACATGGTGTTAACCAAATTCTCTTCTACACAAGCCTCATGACAAGATGATTATATCCTGTTAGTTTCCAGTCTTTAAAAGTAGTCACTGGATCATCATCCTGTCCTGCCTTAGAAAAGGAAAGTGATACCTAATATGAGTCATCTCCTTAGATAAGTAGGGTTTTTTTTTTCCTTCCCTAGTAATTAGCTCTTTTTATTACCTCATTTCAAAAGGGCAATAAGGGACTGTGTAACAGCTACTGTTTTTGAAAACATATATCTGAGATTAATATTTGTAGAAACAGAAAGGACTATTAACAAAGAAAACAGTAATTTTAGATGAGACTCTATGATTCTGATCTTCAGATGATTTTCCACTCTCCGAATTTTTTCAAAATGCTTTTTAAAATAATTATGGTTACTATGATAAATAGTTTCAGTTGGAAGTTGAACTTGAAAGTAAACTAATATTTTTCCTTCTGTGTTTATCACTTGTATATTTGGCCTCAAAACTCAAAATAACTTTTCTCCCCACCTCTAGCTCCACAATTCAGTTCCCAGTAAAACGGTAATTCTTTAGTCAGTTGTTTGCCTGAAATATTATCTTGTCTCCAAGTTAAGCCCAGGGTTTTTGGTTTTTTGGGGTTTTTTTTTAACAGAATTACTGCCATTGCTCCATTAGGCCTGCCAGTACTCTTAAAATATATTTGATTATGAGTCCAACAAGCCTGAATTCTAAAATCCAAAGCAGAATTTTAATAGCTAAAGGCAAATTTATTTGAGGCCAAACCTCATCTAGCCCACCCCAGAGTCAAGGTGCCGGTGAATCAGGAGTAAAGTTCTACTCCTCTTCCTTCTCAGGGGCAGTTTTGGAATCAGAAGGGCCAATGAGACTGTCTCCTGTTTTCAGATCATGTTATAGTCCCCATCCCGTGATGATGATGATGCCCCATTTCCCTTGAAAGGGGAGTATAGAACTTAGTCTTTGCTTAAAAGGATGATAAACTAGCATCTGACTCTGGAGTCATTTGGGAGAGGGAATGTTTATATTATCAGCAGGCTTTTGGAGGCTCTTAGTCACTTCTTCAATTTCCCAAGGAAAAGCCACACTTATTCTCTTCAGTATTGTCAATGGGATCATTACACATGTATATTTATAATTTTTAATTGGATATTAAATGTTCTCTCCATGCCAAGACTTCTCCTTAGCACATATATCCATTTTATACATTGCAGGTGTAAATCACCAGTTCAAAGAGAAACCTCAGGTACAGTCCTTCCAATGGGGAAATTAAACGTAGATTACTCGGTAACCTGAGGCATCTGCATCATGTGTTAAGCTTTCAGGTTTCTGTTCTAAACATTGCCAATATCCTCCTTTGGTTGTGCTTTTCAAGATCCCTGTGTGAGGAAGCTCAAAGTAATAGGAAGTTGTTCAATTAAAATGATGGAACAATTGCAACGATTCCAGACAGGCTGATTCTTAACTTAGCAAAGGAAAAGGCATGTGTCTCCTGAGTTTTTGGCTTGTGCCAGTCTGGAACTCTGCTGTGGCATGTCAGTACTGATGCCAGGCTTATGGAGTAGTTCTGGAGGTTGAAGTCTTAAGATTTCATTCATTCCCTGGAATGTAAGCACCATGAAAACAGGAGCTGTGAGCATAAATTTCACTGTATCTGGAAGGCCTAGGTAGAGGCGAGCACGGAGTACCTATTAGTATTCATCTAAGCAAATGGAATTATCCAATCATTTGTTCAAGATAAATTTACTGAATACTTACCAAGTATAAATATTTATTGAACACTTGTGTGGAATACAAAGATAAATAAGATACAAAGTGAACCTCAAGGAATTTTTAGTTTATCAGAGGAGCTAAGTATGAGTTAAAATAACTGATAATACCAAGTAGATAGGCAATATTAGACAGGTATTAGTTTTATATTTTTAAGTTATTTGCAAAATATTTCCATACCAATTTAATATGATCTAATGCTTTGGGAAACACTCTGAAATGTACTGTATGCTAAATAAATGTGGAAAATTATTATAATTATAAATGTCTTTTGTCTCTGAAGAGATCCAATGTTGGTGCCACTGCTTTAGAAGTCTTCTTCTTTGCGGATTTCTACATATCTCTAAACAAAAGATGCAGGCATTTTATAAGATCATCATCTTGTCCCGGTTGCCCATTAGAATCACCTTAGGGGGCTTCCCTGGTGGTGCAGTGGTTGAGAGTCCGCCTGCCGACACAGGGGACGCGGGTTCATGCCCTGGTCCGGGAAGATCCCACATGCTGCGGAACAGCTGGGCCCGTGAGCCATGGCCGCTGAGCCTGCGTGTCTGGAGCCTGTGCTCCGCAACGGAAGAGGCTGCAACAGTGAGAGGCCCACGTACCGCAAAAAAAAAAAAAAAAAAAGAATCACCTTAGGAATTCTCAAAACTTCCAATGTTCAGGCACAGCCCAGACCAATTAAGTCTGAATCTCTACAGGTAGGATGTCAACTGATCCCATTGGTTGAAACCATTATTTTTAATCATTTCTGCATGTAAGCAAGCATCACAAGCAGCTTCTAAGAACCAAGCCTTAAAAACACGATATTCTGATTAATTTGTCTGGAGTAGAACCTAGGCATAGACTTTTTTTTTAATCTCTTAAATTCTTTAGTACTGTGCAACCAGGGTTGATAAACAGAGTTAGGGAATAACAAAAAATTATATCTAATTGTGGGGAAAAATATGTTTTTGTCACTGATCATCTGTAATAATGAAGTAATATCCAGTTTAAAGGACTACCCTGTTTAACTAATTTTTCCCACTCATAAGTGATTATGAGGATGATCAGAAAGGGTTTCTATCCCTGAACCTATGCCAGGTTGGGTCTGGGCAGGCAAGAAGACTGCCCTGGAATTCTTGGCCTGTGAGCTGGTGTGGTCACTCTTAGTCATTTCTCTTTGACGGAAAAAGCCTGGGCATGAATAGCGTGCAAGCCTGTGTGATCATTTCAACACAGATGTCACCACCTATACAAACTACCATGTGGGAAGGAAATGTGTTTACCCCTTGAACATCTTACATGGATAAAACAAAACATTGTGTTATTTCAACTATCCTTAGTTTGTAAATACTTCTATTGTATAATCCACGACACAGTTTGGAAATTTCTTGAATTAACCAGTTTCTCAGAACCATTGATATGTGTCTCCTTCTGATGCATTATATCAACTGTTTATAAAAAGAAAGTATTACAGAATTGAAAGTTTATTGAAAAACTCAGATGCCTTCCATCAAAGGCAAAATTATCAACCTTAATTTCAAAATTTAAGTAATAGCATGCTGCTTTTACAATCTTGAGAGAGTCTATGTGATTTAAATTATAGAAGAACAGAGGGGTGAATACAAGGTGAAGGAAAAGGTGGAATAATTACAGGAAAACTAATGATTCTAAATGATGTCAGCAGTAATTCTAGCACTTCTGGATAAAAGAACTGACTCATCTCTCAACATTTAATTCATTTTATTTAGATCACTTAATATAAAGTTTTCCTTATGTCTTCAAATAATTTCACATTTCCGTTCAAATGAATCATATGGATTGTAGCCTAGGGTAGTTTATTTTGCTCGATTTTTTTTTTCTTTTTTAAGTTCAGCTCCACCTGGACAAAGTCTGACAAGTTATTGTGGATTCGTGACTGCAAAGATCTTCTTCAGCGAAAGCAATTTTGATGATAAAGGGAATGCAAGACAGCACTGAAATCACTGATGATTTTGTTCAACTCTATTACACATCCTCTAACTGATCATGGCCTCAACTCAACTCCACTGTTACCCTGGCAGTGACACTTTCCAAATCAGACTGGGGAAAATGAAAGACAGACTTAGTGGGTCAGCTCTCCTGGTTATCCTCTGCTTCTGCTGAAGGGAGTCCTTCTTTCAGTACAAGGGAAGGTAACAATCACATACTCTATATCCATTGGATATGTTATCCCATGTAATTCACATCACAGTCCTAGATGTTAGGGGAGATAATTATACTAATTTTAAAGTGAAGAAAACAAAAATTATTAGAAATAACTAATATTTATGTCTTTAAATTTTTCATCATGTTAATTTTTATAGATATAAATATATAATTTGAAAAAATCTACATCTATATTTTAGACTATTTGTTTGTACTCAAGTGATTCCATAACAATTAAATGACTTGGCAGCTAAGTGAATTATAGGAATTGAAAAAAAAATTACAGACATAGGAAAAAAGAAAATCTGTGAAATACTGGACTCTCAAATGCAACATGTAATGTCAAACATACTTGTATAAAGGGATTTAAAAAAAGCATGTGTCATATATTCTACTATCTGAAACTTATAGAAGCTAACTTGCCCATTGATATTTCTCTTTTTAAATAGATCTTTTTTTTTTTTTTTTCTTCACAGAGGTGGGCATAAGTAGGGCTTTGCTAGTTGTCTGAGCTGATAATCCAAAGCCCTTCATTTGGAGCATGTCTGGGGGCCAGAGAGGGGAATAAAGAAATGAAAACTCAAGTTCCTTATTGTAGCTGTTAACAGCAGTTCCTGTAAAAGGTGAGGCAGGACACAGTTGGTGGCAGTGTGTCATTGCTCCTAGAACAATCCCAAATCTTTACATGGCCTTAAGACCCTACCTAACTGCCCTCTTCACAGTCTCATCTCCCACTACCCACCTCCTCTGTGCTAAACTGACCACATAGACATTCTTCCAGGGCTTCAAATGTGACACTTCTCTTCCATCTCAGTCATTGCTCAAAGTCCTGCTTCTATTTGGATAGGAAACCCTTCTCCTCGCTCCTTCCACTTAACTAAAATGTGCTCAGAGCTCCATTTAAGCATTTCCTCCTCAGGGGCACTTCCCCGATTTCCCAGAGTTGAGGTCCTTCTGGTATATACCGTCATAGCATCTCTGGTTCCTCTTCTGTAGCGCTTAATGACTTTATGATTTTTTACTTAATATCTGTCTTCCTTAATGATGATGATGTTGATAACATTTATTTAATATCAATAACAACTTCCTTACAGAGCTATTATTACTCCTATTTACAGATGAGGTAACTGAGAATTAGTGATATTGAATAACTTACCCAAGGAGACAGTAAGCGATAAAGCCAGGATTTAAACCTGGAACTTTAACTCAAAGCCATACCCTTGAGCACTTTATTGTTACCTGAGTTCCACCTGATTGTCTTCTTTTCCCATCCATACATACCTTGTACCTTGCACAGTGCCAGGCACATCTCGCAACTCATACATATTTGTTGAATGTAGGAATAAATGAGCTGAGAAAAGAGTAAGAATAAAATAAAATAAAATATAATATAAAAGAAAAGAAAAGAAAAGGCCCTGGCAGCTTATATCTCACAGCTAGGCCATGGTTTCCTCCACTAAATATAAACTACATCTACCAAATATCAAGAGTCAGATAGGGCCACACCGTGACTATGGTGAGACATAGCAAAAGTAAGACCACATCCCAACTGTGTGTGAACAGAGACAGGGTGCAAAGCAATCACAAAAATATTCAAATGCCCTTCTATCCCCACTAACCTGAGTGGCTATTATTTTCTAAACACTGGCAAATCTAGCCTCGCATACTTCCTCCTGCCTCTTAAATAAAAACATTTAAGGTACCTAAATTGAATTACCCAAGCTTTCTGACGGCGCTCAATCGAGAAAAAACCTTGGCTTCCTCATATTTTCCCCAAAAGCATCCAGCACAGATCCAAACCCTATAAAAAGTTCCTCCTTAGAAGAAGTGCATTCTCCCAGCAGACTAAGAAAAACATGGCTTTTTCTGACTGCATGCATGTTCCCAGGGGACATTCACAAGTGAGCATGGACAGAGCAAATGAGAGTTATTTAGCAAAGTTATGGTGAAATGAATTTAACCTCAGAAAGGACTTGTACCCATAAAACTGCTACAATTCTTATTAGTTGCTTATGCTGTGAATTTTACTATACTGAATAATGTTAGTCCTAACTAGTTCAATGAGATATTTATGGATTTAATTGACCAAGTGGGAATTCCCCCCATTTAACCAATGTACATGAGAACTGACTTAAAAAGCAAACAAATAGGGTTTCCCTGGTGGCACAGTGGTTGAGAGTCCGCCTGCTGATGTAGGGGACACGGGTTCGTGCCCCAGTCCGGGAGGATCCCACGTGCCGCGGAGCGGCTGGGCCCGTGAGCCATGGCCGCTGAGCCTGTGCTCCGCAGAGGGAGAGGCTGCAACAGTGAGAGGCCTGCATACCGCAAAAAAAAAAAAAAAAAAGTAAACAAACAAATAATCAGTCCTAGATCATATTGTTGCTCTTTGAGAAAGTATTATTAGTTACCAGGAGGAGAAAGGTGAATTACAGATAGAAGAGAATGATATAGTTAGCTTACTTTATAAACTCCATTGCATTAGTTACAGAATTTTCTTATCTTTGGGAAAATTGGTAAAAAGACTGAAACTATGTGTTGATGTCCTCCATATCTCTGTGTAACATCCCTTTCTCTATATATTATCACGATTCCAGCCTTCAAAACCTTCCTTCTGTTGTCTCAATTCTCACAAAACCACTCTAACTTTTTAGCCAGGATCATCATCTTTAATAACTTTCCATATTCTGTAATTTTCCTTCACTCTCCTCTTATTAAAATCCCTCTCCTGGTGGGGCACACTTTACTGCTAAGATGACACATGAAAATATGCTAATGTAGTTTAAAGTGCTAATGAATTAATGAGTTATCCCTCCTCTATGACACTGGTCTTTTAAAGGGAGTCATTTGTCTTAATTTAAAGAGTTGATGTTAATTCTGGGAAGAACATTTATGGTTTAGGAGATCAAGATGCTGAGGAACTGTTCCAGATTAAAGCAAATTAAATAAAGTTGACAACTAAGTGCAAAGTGTGATCCTGGATTGAATTCTCAACCAAAAAAAAAAAAAAAAAAGAGAGATAACATGGGGACATATTAGGACAGTTGATGAAATTTAGATATGAATGAATATCAGACAGTAGTATATCAATGTTAAATTTCTTGATTTTAATAACCTGTTGTGGTTCTGTAAGAGAGTGTCCATATTCTTAGGAAATAAATACTGATGTATTTAGAAGCAGAGTTCCAGATATCCAGAACTTTTCCCAAATTGTGCAGAGAGAGAAGGAAGGAATGATGGAGGAATGGGATGACAAACTCATAGGTAACTCATGATCAACTAATTTGCCAGAGTATTTTATTGGTATTAAAATGTATCTTTTATTTTATCATCTGGAACTTAGAGAATGATTGCTGCAAGTTGTATCAAAAGTAAAATTTTATATATCCTTAACTTTGTTCGAGTAATTTTACTTTCCTGTGTTTATTCTAGGAAACAATGGTTGTGTTACAGGTATATTCATCAAAATTTGTACAAATTTGGAAAATTAGAAACAATTTACACATCCAGTAATATAGCTTTGCTTCGAGATTACACAGTCATTAAAATGCTATCGAATAATATTTAATGGCATGTGAAAGTACCATTGTTAAGTGTTAAAAACAAGAAGCAAAATGGTACACACAGAATTACTCCATTCCTGCACATATAAATATACTCCCAATCTCATTCACATAAAAGACTGCAAAACTATAAATCAAGATGTGGTAATTTAAGAAATAGGGAAAAGGGGTAACTTTAAACCTATTTCTACTTAATAGTATTTTAAAATTTTGCTAAAAACAAACATTATTTTGTAATTAAAAACTAGTTATATAAACAAATAATTTATTGCAAATATAGAGCACATATTTTTAAAAGAGGCATAAGTAACCATAAATTTTATTTTTATTATTTATTTATTTATTTATTTATTCAGTGCCTGCTTTGAGTATATTTTCTTCCAAAATTCCATATTTTTTTTATTAGTTTCTGCTTTATAACAAAGTGAATCAGTCATACATATACATCTGTTCCCACATCCCTTCCCTCATGAAATTTCTGTTCTTGTTATACACACACCTGTTATATACTATAACTTTTTCCAATGACACAAGATCTTGCAGCTGAAGTCGGTGAGTGACATTTAGAGCATGACCCCTAAACTCTTCCTTTAGTGGAATATATTGAAACATGCAGGTGTTGGAAGAGGTCAGCTAAAGGACATGATCACCGGTTGACCCTAGAGCTGGACCAGGGCAATTAGAGTTTCCTAATCCCATCCCCTGTCCTTGGAACATATATTCTGTCCACTGTTCCCACAGTGGGAGCCATTTTCAAGGATGCAGCCTTGAGAAAATAACGTGTCATTGAGACCATTTGGAAAGTATATGTGACTGAACCCCATTAAGCCCTCTATATAAAGTTTTAAGAATCTGGCAGGTGGTGTTGGAGATTTACCCATCTTGCCACTGCCCAAGCCCTCATATATAAGTTCCTTTCTTATTCAATCTGCCACCTAACAATCTGGAGTGTTCTGCCCCTTTCTTTGGTATCTCCTTGCCCTCCCTGTATGGGGACCAGTTTGTGACCCAATACCAGAAAATCATTTTATCATTGTAGTAAACAGATCTGTGGCTGCTCTAAGGGCCATGGCCTTTTGGATTTGTTTCCTGATGAAGTAACAAGCCTGAAACTAATGCTGCCCATTCTGATAAGAAAATACAAATTTATTAAAATCTGTGAAAAATGCACTTTTTTATTATATGCTAAATTTGCATTTTCTCAATGTCAAGGACTTTCAAAGGAATTCCATTCTCTTGTGATTTGATTTCCAAGGTTGGTTTCTTACATGTTTTTTAAGACCTAAAATTCCAATAGTATAGGCCTAGATTCAGAACCTATTTCTGTGATTTTTAAAACTCTTTTCTTTGTCATTCAACTCTGGATGCATTTATTTGTAGTTTTATATGCAGATTGCTAAAAACAAACTGTATTTTATGTGTGTGTGTGTGTGTGTGTGTGTGTGTGTATGCCTAAAGAGGCAGACACTGTCTGTACAGTCTTGGTTTGGGACTTTTTTACAGTCTAGATTGATCCTAATGACAAATCATTACTTACATTATCATTTTAGTAATAAATATTGAACTCTTCTACTAAGTATCACAGAATGAAAAATGGCTGGAAAGCAAATATATATTAAGCATAAAAACTACTGAAGATTGGGTCCCAAGCTATGGAATAATACAGTGGAGGCTATGGACTGTAGGAGATTCTGAAGCACAAATTAAAAAAAGCAGAAACAATGCTATAATGTGGCACTTTATTTCAACTACCAGACCTCACTAGGATTCCCAGTCTAGTCATGTAAAGGAGAGCAGATTGTTACCTCTGAGAAGTCAACTATGATTGTATCCACTAACCTGAAATCTTCTCCTCATGATTTCTAAATTATATGACATGACCAACAGATCAGGAGCCATCACATACATTGGAGGGGAATAAATTCTCAATATAGCTGCTGTGTATGTTCTTCAGTTCAACTTTCTGTTCTGTAGTCCAGCCCACGTTTTATAAAGAGGCCCTACCCAGTTATAGGGGCTTATTTATATATCCCCAGCCAAATTCTCCAACTGTAATCTAGACTTCATCTTATGTAAGCACATGACTCATATGCATTTGTCCCTTTCCTGAAACCTGGGATGAGAGCCAACTCTTAGTTACCTGTGGTATAAATGCCAGAGTTGACTGGAAGTACTAAAATCCATTGGTTAGCCCTAACTTGCATTTTAACCAATAATGTTAACCTCCTCTCTGATGTCAACTTTCTTTAACTACTGATTCTAATGAACACAGAAAAGGCCAAAGAGAAAAGCATAGGGTCTGGTAAATCAAAAAACTATACAATTATTGAACAGTTGAGAGCTTGCCATTTCCATTCTCTTTCACAGTCAAGATTCTGGATAAGCATTTTCTACCAGCAGCCAACACCAACTCCTTTAATCTAGAGCAATCTAACTTCATCATCCACTTCAACAACTACTAAAAACATTCTTTGAAATGCATGACATTCAGAAGTCAAAACCAGTGATATTTTTACTCTTCAGTTTTTTTTTTCTTCTGGGTTTCTTGTGTACTGGACAGTGTTGGCTATTGCCGCAAATCTTAGATTTTTTTTTTTTGCAGTACGCGGGCCTCTCACTGTTGTGGCCGCTCCCGTTGCGGAGCATAGGCTCCGGACACGCAGGCTCAGCGGCCATGGATCACGGGCCCAGCCACTCCACGGCATGTGGGATCCTCCCGGACCGGGGCACTAACTCGTGTCCCCTGCATCGGCAGGTGGACTCTCAACCACTGCGCCACCAGGGAAGCCCTTAGATGTTTTTTCTCCTGATTTTCATGCCACTGTGCTCCCACACCTGCTCTCCTGGTTATAGCCATCATCAAGTCCTGTTGTTATGAGGTTCATTCTAAACACAGCCCAACTTCAACCACGTCTCATGACCCTCACTACTATTATCTTTGTCCTAGCCATGTTATAATTTAAGTGGGTGAATAAAATAACGCCCTACCTTGTCTTCCAGGCTTGTTTTGCCCCTCTTTAGTCTATTTTCCCCAGAGTAGATAGACTGGTCTTTTTGGAGTACATATTTTTTTTAATTGAAGTATACTTGATTTACAATGTCATGTTAGTTTAGTTGCTGGTGTACACCAAAGTGATTCAGAATATGAATATATATATTCATATTCTTTTCCATTATGGATTATTACAGGATATTGAACATAGTTCCCTGTGCTATACAATAGGACCTTTTTTATCCATTCCATGTATAATAGTTTCCATCTGCTCATCCCGAACTCCCAATCCAACCCTCCCCTGCCCCAAACACTGCTTGGCAACCACAAGTCTGTTCTCTATGTTTTCGGGTCTGTTTCTGTTTCATAGATAAGTTCATTTGTGTCATATTTTAGATTCCACATGTAAGTGATATCATAAGGTATTTGTCTTTCTCTTTCTGACTTACTTCGCTTAGTATGATAATATCTAGGTCCATTTATTTAGCTGCAAATGACATTCTGAAATACAAATTGTATCATCATCCTATTCCCAAACCTTTGATGAGTTGTTACATTTTTAACAAAAGGCAAATACCTTACCAAAGCCGAAACCTCCTAAATTTTATGCCCTCACCTACTTCTCTGACTTCTCTTGATATCGCACTGAGCATGCTCCAGACATACTGATCTTACAGACTTATTCTTTTTTTTTTTTTTTTTTTTTTTTTTAGCTTACAAACAACAGAAATTTATTTCTTACAGTTCTGGAAGCTGGAAGTCCAAGACCAAGGTGCCAGCATGGTCAGGTTCTGATGAAGGGCATTTTCTGGGTTGTAGATTGTCAATTTCTCACTGTGTCCTCTCATGTTGGAAGGGACTAGGGAGCTCTCTGGGGTCTCTTTTCTCTTTTTTTAAAAACATTTTTATTGGAGTATAATTGCTTTAAAATGTTGTGTTAGTTTCTGCTGTATAACAAAGTGAATCAGCTATATGTATACATATATCCCCATATCCCCTCCCTCTTATGTCTCCCTCCCACCCTCCCTATCCCACCCCTCTAGGTGGTCACAAAGCACAAAGCTGATCTCCCTGTGCTATGCAGCTGCTTCCCACTAGCTTTCTATTTTACATTTGGTGGTGTATATTATGTCAGCGCCATTCCCTTACTTTGTCAGAGCTTACAAACCCCCTTACCCGTGTACTCAAGTCCATATCTACATCTGCGTCTTTATTCTTGTCCTGCCCCTAGGTTCATCAGAACCATTTCTTTTTTTTTTAGATTCCATATATATGTGTTAGCATACGGTATTTGTTTTTCTCTTTCTGACTTACTTCACTATGTATGACAGACTCTAGGTCCGTCCACCTCACTACAAATACCTCAATTTCCTTTCTTTTTATGGCTGAGTAATATTCCATTGTATATATGTGCCACATCTTTTTATGCATTCATCTGTCGATGGACACTTAGGTTGTTTCCATGTTCTGTCTCTTGTAAGTAGTGCTGCAAAGAACATAGTGGTACATGACTCTTTGAATGATGGTTTTCTCAGGATATATGCCCAATAGTAGGATTGCTGGGTTGTATGGTAGTTCTATTTTTAGTTTTTTAAGGAACCTGCATACTGTTCTCCATAGTGGCTATATCAATTTACATTCCCACCAACAGTTCCCTTTTCTCTGCACACTCTCCAGTATTTATAATTTGTAGATTTTTTGATGATGGCCATTCTGACTGGTGTGAGGAGATACCTCATTGTACTTTTGACTTGCATTTCTCTAATGATTAATGATGTTGAGCATCTTTTCATGTGTTTCTTGGCAATCTGTGTATCTTTGGAGAAATATCTATGTAGGTTTTCTGCCCTTTGGATTGGGTTGTTTGTTTTTTGAATACTGAGCTGCATGAGCTGTTTGTACATTTTGGAGATTAATCCTTTGTCAGTGGCTTCATTTGCAAATATTTTCTCACAGTCTGAGGATTATCTTTATGTCTTGTTTATGGTTTCCTTTGCGGAGCAAAGGATTTTAAGTTTCATTTCGTCCTATTTGTTTATTTTTGTTTTAATTTCCATTTCTCTATGAGATGGGTCAAAAAGGATCTTGCTGTGATTTATGTCATGAAGTGTTCTGCCTATGTTTTCCTCTAAGAGTTTTATAGTGTCTGGCCTTACATTTACGTCTATAATCCATATTGAGTTTATTTTTGTGTATGGTGTTAGAGAGTGTTCTAATTTCATTCTTTTACATGTAGCTGTCCAATTTTCCCAACATCACTTATTGAAGAGGCTGTCTTTCCTCCATTGTATATTCTTGCCTCCTTTATCAAAGTAAAGTTGACCATATGTGCATGGGTTTATCTCTGGGCTTTCTATCCTGTTCCATTGATCTATATTTCTGTTTTTGTGCCAGTACAATACTGTCTTCATTGCTGTAGTTTTGTAGTATAGTCTGAAGTCAGGGAGCCTGATTCCTCCAGCTCTGTTTTTCTTTCTCAAGATTACTTTGGCTATTCGGGATTTTTTGTGTTTCCATACAAATTGTGAAATTTTTTTTCTAGTTCTGTGAAAAATGTCAGTGGTAGTTTGATAGGGATTACATTGAATCTGTACATTGCTTTAGGTAGTATAGTAATTTTCACAATGTTTATTCTTCCAATCCAAGAACATGGTATATCTCTCCATCTGTTTGTATTGTCTTTAATTCTTTCATCAGTGTCTTATAGTTTTCTGCATACAGGTCTTTTTTTTTTTTTTAATGGTTTTATTTATTTATTTATTTATTTTGTGGTGCGTGGGTCTCTCACTGTTGTGGCCTCTCCCGTTGTGGAGCAGAGGCTCCAGACGTGCAGGCTCAGTGGCCATGGCTCACGGGCTCAGCCACTCCGAGGCATGTGGGATCCTCCCGGACTGGGGCACGAACCCATGTCCCCTGCGTCGGCAGGCAGACTCTCAACCACTGCGCCACCATGGAAGCCCCTGCGTACTGGTCTTCTGTCTCCTTAGGTAGGTTTACTCTTAGGTATTTTATTCTTTTTCTTGTAATGGTAAATGGGAGTGTTTCCTTAATTTCTCTTTCAGATTTTTCATCATTAGTGTACAGGAATGCAAGCGATTTCTGTGCATTAATTTTGTATCCTGCCACTTTACCAAATTCATTGATTAGCTCTAACAGTTTTCTGGTAGCATCTTTAAGATTCTCTATGTATAGTGTCATCTCATATGCAAACAGTGATAGTTTTACTTCTTTTCCAATTTGGATTCCTTTTATTTATTTTAATTCTATGACTGCTGTACCTAAAACTTCCAAAACTATGTTGAATAAGAGTGGTGAGAGTGGGCAACCTTGGCTTGTTCCTGATCTTAGTGGAAATGGTCTCAATTTTTCGCCATTGAGAATGATGTTGGTTGTGGGTTTGTCATATATGACCTTTATTATGTTGAGGTAAGTTCCCTCTATGCCTACATTCTGGAGTGTTTTATCATAAATGGGTGTTGAATTTTGTCAAAAGTTTTTCTGCATCTATTGAGATGATCATATGGTTTTTCTCCTTCAATTTGTTAATATGGTGTATCACATTGATTGATTTGCATATACTGAAGAATCCTTGCATTCCTGGGATAAACCCCACTTGATCATGGTGTATGATCCTTTTAATGTGCTGCTGGCTTCTGTTTGCTAATATTTTGTTGAGGATTTTTGCATTTATGTTCATCGGTGATATTGGCCTGTAGTTTTCTTTTTTTGTGACACCTTTGTCTGGTTTTGGTATCAGGCTGATGGTGGCCTCATAGAATGAGTTTATGATTGTTCCTCCCTCTGCTATATTTTGGAAGAGTTTGAGAAGTATAGGTGTTAGTTCTTCTCTAAATGATTGATAGAAATAGCCTGTGAAGCCTTCTGGTCCTGAGCTTTTTCTTGTTGGAAGACTTTTAATCACAGTTTCAATTTCAGGGCTTGTGATTGGTCTGGTATTTTCTATTTCTTCCTGGCTCAGTCTCGGAAAGTTGTGTTTTTCTAAGAATTTGTCTGTTTCTTTCAGGTTGTCCATTTTATTGGCATATAGTTGCTGTTGTAATGTCTCATGATCCTTTGTATTTCTGCAGTGTCAGTTGTTACATCTCCTTTTTCATTTCTAATTCTGTTGATTTGAGTCTCTTCCCTATTTTGCTTGATGAGTCTGGCTAATGATTTATCAATTTTGTTTATCTTCTCAAAGAACCAGCTTTTAATTTTATTGATCTTTGCTATCCTTTCCTTCATTTCTTTTCCATTTATTTCTGATCTGATCTTCATGATATCTTTCCTTCTGCTATCTTTGGGATTTTTTTGTTCTGCTTTCTCGAATTGCTTTAGGAGTAAGGTTAGGTTTTTTATTTGAATTGTTTCTTGTTTCTTGAGGTAGGATTATTTTGCTGTAAACTTACCTCTTCGAGCTGCTTTTGCTGCATAGCATACCTTTGGGGTCATTGTGTTTTCATTGTCATTTCTTCTAGGTATTTTTTGATTTCCTCTGATTTCTTCAGTGATGTCTTGGTTATTTAGTACTGTATTGTTTAGCCTCCATGTGTTGTATTTTTTACAGTTCTTTTTTCCTGTAATTGATATCTAGTCTCAGAGTACTCTGGTTGGAAATGATACTTGATACAATTCTGAATTTTCTTAAATTTACCAAGGCTTGATTTGTGATCCAAGATATGATCTATCCTGGAGAATGTTCCATGAGCACTGGAGAAGAAAGTGTATTCTGTTGTTTTTAATGGAATGTCCTAGAAATATCAATTAAGTCCATCTTGTGTAATGTGTCATTTAAAGCTTGTGTTTCCTTATTTATTTTCATTTTGGATGAGCTGTCCATTGGTAAAAGTGGAGTGTTAAAGTCCCCTACTATGATTGTGTTACTGTTGATTTCCCCTTTCATGGCTGTTAGCATTTGCCTTATGTATTGAGGTGCTCCTATGTTGGGTGCATAAATATTTACAGTTGTTATATCTTCTTCTTGGATTGATCCCTTGATCATTATGTAGTATCCTTCCTTGTCTCTTGTAATGGTCTTTATTTAAAGTCTAGTTTGTCTGATATGAGAATTGCTACTCCAGCTTTCTTTTGATTTCCATTTGCATGGAATATCTATTTCCATCCTCTCACTTTCAGTCTATATGTGTCCCTAGGTCTGAAGTGGATCTCTTGTAGACAGCATATATATGGGTCTTGTTTTTGTATCCATTCAGCCAGCCTATGTTTTTTGGTTGGAGCATTTAATCCATTTATATTTAAGGTAGTTGTTGGTATGTATGCTCCTATTACCATTTTCTTAATTGTTTTGGGTTATTATTGTAGGTCTTTCCCTTGTCTTATGGTTCCTGCCTAGAGAAGAAGTTTCTTTAGCATTTGTCATAAAGCTGGTTTGGTGGTGCTGAATTCTCTTAGCTTTTGCTTTTCTGTAAAGGTTTTAATTTCTCCCTAGAATCTGAATGAGATCCTTGCTGGTAGAGAAAACTTGGTTGTAGGTTTTTCCTTTTCATCACTCTAAATATGTCCTGCCACTCCCTTCTGGATTGCAGAGTTTCTGCTGAAAGATCAGCTGTTAACCTTATGAGGATTCCCTTTTAAGTTATTTGTTGTTTTTCCCTTGCTGTTTTTAGTAGTTTTTCTTTGTACTTAATTTTTGATAGTTTGATTAATATGTGTCTTGGCGTGATTCTCCTCAGATTTATCCTGTATGGGACTCTTTGTGCTTCCTGGACTTGATTGACTATTTCCCCTCCCATATTAGGGAAGTTTTCAACTATAATCTCTTCAAGTATTTTCTCAGTCCCTTTCTTTTTCTCCTCATCTTCTGCGACCCCTACAATTCGAACGTTGGTGTGTTTATTGTGTCCCAGAGGTCTCTGAGACTGTCCTCTATTCTCTTCATTCTTTTTTCTTTATTCTGCTCTGTGGTAGTTATTTCCAGTATATTATCTTCCAGGTCACTTTTCCATCCTTCTGCCTCAGTTATTCTGCTATTGATCCCTTCTAGAGAATTTTAAATTTCATTTATTGTGTTGTTCATCATTGTTTGTTTACACTTTATTTCTTGAAGGTCCTTGTTAAACGTTTCTTGTATTTAATCCATTCTATTTCCAAGATTTTGGATCATCTTTACTATCATTACTCTGAATTCTTTTTTTAGGTAGACTGCCTATTTCCTCTTCATTTGTTTGGTCTGGTGAGTCTTTACTTTGCTCCTTCATCTGCTGCATATTTCTCTGTCTTCTCATTTTGCTTAACTTACTGTGTTTGGGGTCTCCTTTTCACAGGCTGCAGGTTCATAGTTCCCGTTGTTTTTGGTGTCTGCTCCCAGTGGGTAAGGTTGGTTCAGTGCATTGTGTAGGCTTCCTGGTGGAGGGGACTAGTGCCTGTGTTCTGGTGGATGAGGTTGGATCTTGCCTTTATGGTGGGCAGGACCGTATCCGGTGGTGTGTTTTGGCGTGTCTTTGAACTTATTATGATTTTAGGCAGCCTCTCTGCTAATGGGTGGGGTTGTGTTCCTGTCTTGCTAGTTTTTTGGCATGGGGTGCCCGGCAGTGGAGCTCATTGGTCATTGAGTGGAGCTGGGTCTTAGTGTTGAGACAGAGATCTCTGGGAGAGCTCTCACCCACTGACATTGTGTGGGGCCTGGAGGTCTCTGGTGGTCCTGAACTTGGCTCTCCCACCTCAGAGGCTCAGGCCTGACAGCCAGCCAGAGCACCAACACCCTGTCAGCCACACGGCTCAGAAGAAAAAGGAGAAAATAAAAGAAAAATAAATAAATCAATAAATAGAATTAAATTAAATTAATTTAAATAAAAAAAATTAACAAGTAATAGAAAAAAGAAGACAGTAACCAAGCCAATAAACAAATCCACCAGTGATAACACATGCTAAAATCTGTACTAAGATAAACATAAAAATCAGAAAACTAGTCAGTTGCATATAGCAAATCCCAAGTCTATAGTTGCTCTGAAAGTCCACCGCCTCAATTTTGGGATGATTCGTTGTCTATTCATGTATTCCACAGATGCAGGGTACATCAAGTTGATTGTGGAGATTTAATCCGCTGCTCCTGAGGCTGCTGGGAGAGATTTCCCTTTCTCTTCTTTGTTCGCACAGCTCCCGGGGTTCAGCTTTGGATTTGGACCCGCCTCTGCGTGTAGGTTGCCTGAGGGCGTCTGTTCTTCGCTCAGACAGGACGGGGTTAAAGGAGCAGCTGCTTTGGGGACTCTGGCTCACTCAGGCCGGGGGGAGGGAGGGGCACGGATGCCGAGGGAGCCTGCGGCGGCAGAGTCCAGTGTGACGTTCCACTGGCCTGAGGCGCGCCGTGAGCTCTCCTGGGGAAGTTGTCCCTGGATCCCGGGACCCTGGCAGTGGCGGGCTACACAGGATCCCGGGAGGCGCGGTGGGGATAGTGACCTGCGCTCGCACACAGGCTTCTTGGTGGTGGCAGCAGCAGCCTTAGTGTTTCATGCCCGTCTCTGGGGTCCGCACTGATAGACACGGCTCACGCCCGTCTCTGGAGCTCGTTTAGGCGATGCTCTGAATCCCCTCTCCTCGCGCACCCCAAAACAATGGTCTCTTGCCTCTTTGGCAGGTCCAGACTTTATCCCGGACTCCCTCCCGGCCAGCCGTGGTGCACCTACCCCCTGCAGTCTGTGTTCACGCCGCCAGCCCTAGTCCTCTCCCTGCGATCCGACCTCCGAAGCCCGACCCTCAGCTCCCAGGCCCGCCCGCCCCAGCGGCCGAGCAGACAAGCCTCTCGGGCTGGTGAGTGCTGGTCGGCACCAATCCTCTGTGCGGGAATCTCTCCGCTTTCTCCTCCACACCCCTGTTGCTGTGCTCTCCTCCACAGCTCCGAAGCTTCCCCCCTCCGCCACCCGCAGTCTCTGCCCGTGAAAGGGCTTCCTAGTGTGTGGAAACCTTTCCTCCTCACGGCTCCCTCCCACTGGTGCAGGTCCCGTCCCTATCCTTTTGTCTCTGTTTATTCTTTTTTCTTTTGCCCTACCCAGGTACGTGGGGAGTTTCTTGACTTTTGGGAGGTCTGAGGTCTTCTGCCAGCGTTCAGTAGGTGTTCTGTAGGAGTTGTTCCACATGTAGATGTATTTTTGATGTATTTGTGGGGAGGAAGGTGATCTCCGCATCTTACTCCTCCACCATCTTGAAGTCTTCCTTGATCTTACTGTCTTTTGAACGTTAGAGTCCTTGTATTTCCTGCTCCAGGTCCAAAATACTTTGGCTTCACAAATTTGTATAGCCGAGTTTGCCGCATCTCTCTACATCTATGGTCATATATTACTTCCATATAGATGCCTCTCTGGCCACCCTAGCTAAAGCAGCCCCCAAACCAGATTATATTATGTATTACTACCTTATTTTATCACTACCCACAAGACCTCGGGCAGTTACTCTCTGCCTCAGTTTCCTCATCTGAGTCTTATAAAAGTAGTTACATACCTCATAGTGTTGTTATAAGTGTTTAATAAGTTATTACATTTTCAAAGCTTTACAGTAAATGGCAAGTCCTATATAAGTGTTTGATACTATTATTGTTATTAGTATTTATTTATTTTCTTTCTTTTCCCACTTGAAATACAAATTCCAGGCATTATCTGTCTTGTTCATCACTTGCTGTTGGGATGTAGAACAGTAAAACACATACAAAGCCTTCAGTAAGTAATTGCTGAATGAATGAATGAAATATTTAACCATTCCTTTTGCCTTCACTGGCTCTTTTTCCTTTTACCAATTCCTCGGGTGAAGACGTTTCCTTGGCGTCAATCATTGGTTTTCTTGGCATTTTTCCTCTACCCTCACTCCTTTGAAGTGTTTAACTTGAAATATTTCTCTGGAATCAACTGTAGTCTCTGTGATGGGAGTTCCTATTACATCTTTAGCTCACACCACACCCCTAAGTTCCATATCAAGGAGGCAGCTTTAAGTAGATGGAAATTTGGGGCGCAGGAGACCTGGAATAACATGTAAGTTCTGTGACTTTACTTGTTTTGTGACTCAGAGCAAATCACAACCTTTCAGGAGACTATATTCTCTTATAGGTAATAATTATTAATCTCTTCCTTCCATTACAGAGAGTGCATTTAAACAAAGAGTTAACAGATGTGAAAGTATTCTGTAAATTGTAAAATAGTATATATAATTTTGAGGTATTACCAAATACCTTGAACAGGCTATTTCTACAAATATACCCTGCTGTTATCTTACATTCAACATATTTAAATTAAATTAACCTCCTTTTTCCCAAACTGAATTCTTATTGACTCCAGTTTCTCTTATTTTGCATATCCAATCACTAAATACTTCCAGTTTTCTCTCTGTGATGTGTCTAAAATTTTCTTTCTGCTCTCTGTTCTCCCAGACATAAGCTTTCTTCAGTTTATATCTAGGTTGTTACTACACTCTACTAGCTGGGATCTCTGTCTCCAGTATCTTTTTTCTCAGTCAGTCTTCTCAGATAAGTTCATTTCAATTTTCCCAAAACACCATTTATCTTCAATTTATATTCCTGCTGTAACACATTACCACAAATTTAGTGCCTTAAACCAATAGAACTGGTTATTTTTCAATCCTGTAGATCAGAAGTCCAACTTAGGCTTCCCTGGGCTAAGATCAAGGTGTCAGCACTGAGTAAATAATAAGGTGTTGGCAAGGTGACATTCTTTTCTGGAGGCTCTCTGGGAGAATCCATTTCCTTGTCTTCTCAAGCTGCTATAGGCCACCTTCATTTCATGGTTTATGGCCCCTTTCCTTGGCTCAAATCAGTAACTATGGGTCACGTCCTTCTCAGACTACAGCTTTGACCAAAGCTGGGAAAGCTCCCTGCTTTTAAGGGCTCATGTGATTAGACTGAGTTCACCGGGCTAATCAGAATCATGTCACCAGATCAAAGTCTGTAATTTTAATCACACCTGCAATGTCCCTTTTGCCATGTAAGGCACCATATTCACAGGTTCCAGGGATTAGGACATGGACATCTTTGGGGCACGGGGGGCATTATTCTGTTTATCATACCAATTTATGGTATGGATCCCCTGATCAAGAACTTTAAATGATTGCCTATTACTGATTAATGTGAAGTTTATCTTAGTATGGCTTTGAAGAGCCTTCAAACTAAATTCTAAACTATTCCCAAATAGAGATCCTATACTACTGTCAGGGTGGTCTCCCTTACATACCTTTAACATGCTATGATTGTCCTGATTATTCATTTGAAATATCCTACAGTCCTTCCTTTGCTTATCAAAGTCAGGTCAATCTTCCAAGTCAAGTTAAAGTCTCCCTTCCTCAATAAAAGCTTCCCCATTGACATCACCTTTCTCTAAATTGTTTGATCTGATACTATTTAGTATCTATGGTGGACTTCTGTTGTTTGCCTGTTCAGAATTCATTTATTCTTCCTCTAATAATAGCTCTCTGATTTTCCTCTGTGGGAAAAATTTCTCCCATTAGATACAAACTTGGTGGCTTTTCAACTACAATGTACTGGTCACCTGGCCAAGAGGTGAGCCTGTGATCCCAGCTAAGTAATCAGACACTGTCTCCCTTGACCACATGCAGCCAAGAACTAAAAATAGTTGGAGTTCACACCTTCAGGAAGCAGTGCACTGCTAACTACATCATTAGAACTTCTCTGATTCTTTGGCTTTTATTTTAATTCTATCGAAACCCCTATATCTTTCTCACAAATTTCTTCTTGGTTAAGTGAGAGTTGTTTTTGTTCCCTAAAAACCAAAGAACTCTAACTACTAAAGCCTTGCATTATTCTTTATATGTCCCCATAACTTCAAATTCCTCTTCTAAGTTTCTTGAAAACCACAGTACATTTTATACTTCTTTTGAATACTCTATACCCCTTATACAATTACTAGATACACAAAAAAAGATACAAAAAAAGATTTTCAATAAATATTGATTGACTGATTCATAAACTATTAATTTTTATCATTTTTTTACCAGAATGTGAATTAATCCTCATGGCAAGTTGAGGGCAAGGAATATGACATGTATTTCCTTGCTATCTATCCTGCCATCCAGAGAAAAAGAGAGTAAATAGAAAATCATTGCTCCCTTCTGATAGATTGACTGCAAAAGTCACCATTCCACTGATATCTTAATGTATATTTTCTATATTTCCAATGACTATAACCACGCCCTTACCCAAAGCTTTGTATCATCCTGTCACATGGCCTCCTTTTCGCATGTGTTGGATCCATTAACAATACCTGCATTATATTAGCTTCGGCTGTGCTTCTTTCTTTTTTTTTTTTTTTTTTTTTTTTAATTTAATTTAATTTTATTTTTTTGCTTTATAACAAATTTAATCAGTTATACATATACATATGTTTCCATATCCCCTCCCTTTTGCGTCTCCCTCCCACCCTCCCTATCCCACCCCTCCAGGCAGTCACAAAGTATCGAGCTGATCTCCCTGTGCTATGCGGCTGCTTCCCACTAGCTATCTACCTCACGTTTGGTAGTGTATATATGTCCATGCCGCTCTTTCACTTTGTCACAGCTTACCCTTCCCCCTCCCCATATCCTCAAGTCCATTCTCTAGTAGGTCTGTGTCTTTATTCCTGTCTTACCCCTATGTTCTTCATGACATTTTTTTTTCTTAAATTCCATATATATGTGTTAGCATACAGTATTTGTCTTTCTCTTTCTGACTTACTTCACTCTGTATGACAGACTCTAGGTCTATCCACCTCATTACAAATAGCTCAATTTCATTTCTTTTTATGGCTGAGTAATATTCCATTGTATATATGTGCCACATCTTCTTTATCCATTCATCCGATGATGGACACTTAGGTTGTTTCCATCTCCGGGCTATTGTAAATAGGGCTGCTATGAACATTTTGGTACATGTCTCTTTTTGAATTATGGTTTCCTCAGGGTATATGCCCAGTAGTGGGATTGCTGGGTCATATGGTAGTTCTATTTGTAGTTTTTTAAGGAACCTCCATACCGTTCTCCATAGCGGCTGTACCAATTCACATTCCCACCAGCAGTGCAAGAGTGTTCCCTTTTTTCCACACCCTCTCCAGCATTTATTGTTTCTAGATTTTTTGATGATGGCCATTCTGACTGGTGTGAGATGATATCTCATGGTAGTTTTGATTTGCATTTCTCTAATGAGTAAAGATGTTGAGCATCCTTTCATGTGTTTGTTGGCAGTCTGTATATCTTCTGTGGAGAAATGTCTATTTAGGTCTTCTGCCCATTTTTGGATTGGGTTGTTTGTTTTTTTGTTATTGAGCTGCATGAGCTGCTTATAAATTTTGGAGATTAATCCTTTGTCAGTTGCTTCATTTGCAAATATTTTCTCCCATTCTGAGGGTTGTCTTTTGGTCTTGTTTATGGTTTCCTTTGCTGTGCAAAAGCTTTGAAGTTTCATTAGGTCCCATGTGTTTATTTTTGTCTTTATTTCCATTTCTCTAGGAGGTGGGTCAAAAAGGATCTTGCTGTGATTTATGTCATAGAGTGTTCTGCCTATGTTTTCCTCTAAGAGTTTGATAGTGTCTGGCCTTACATTTAGGTCTTTAATCCATTTTGAGCTTATTTTTGTGTATGGTGTTAGGGAGTGATCTAATCTCATACTTTTACATGTCCCTATCCAGTTTTCCCAGCACCACTTATTGAAGAGACTGTCCTTTCTCCACTGTACATTCCTGCCTCCTTTATCAAAGATAAGGTGACCATATGTCCGTGCGTTTAACTCTGGGCTTTCTATCCTGTTCCATTGATCTATCTTTCTGTTTTTGTGCCAGTACCATACTGTCTTGATTACTGTAGCTTTGTAGTATAGTCTGAAGTCAGGGAGCCTGATTCCTCCAGCTCCATTTTTCGTTCTCAAGATTGCTTTGGCTATTCGGGGTCTTTTGTGTTTCCATACAAATTGTGAAATTTTTTGTTCTAGTTCTGTGAAAAATGCCAGTGGTAGTTTGATAGGGATTGCATTGAACCTGTAGATCGCTTTGGGTAGTAGAGTCATTTTCACAATGTTGATTCTTCCAATCCAAGAACATGGTACATCTCTCCATCTGTTTGTATCATCTTTAATTTCTTTCATCAGTGTCTTATAATTTTCTGCATACAGGTCTTTTGTCTCCTTAGGTAGGTTTATTCCTAGATATTTTATTCTTTTTGTTGCAATGGTAAATGGGAGTGTTTCCTTGATTTCACTTTCAGATTTTTCATCATCAGTATATAGGAATGCCAGAGATTTCTGTGCATTAATTTTGTATCCTGCAACTTTACCAAATTCATTGATTAACTCTAGTAGTTTTCTGGTAGCATCTTTAGGATTCTCTATGTATAGTATCATATCATCTGCAAATAGTGACAGCTTTACTTCTTCTTTTCCAATTTGGATTCCTTTTATTTCCTTTTCTTCTCTGATTGCTGTGGCTAAAACTTCCAAAACTAGGTTGAATAAGAGTGGTGAGAGTGGGCAGCCTTGTCTTGTTCCTGATCTTAGTGGAAATGGTTTCAGTTTTTCACCATTGAGGACGATGCTGGCTGTGGGTTTGTCATATATGGCCTTTATTATGTTGAGGAAAGTTCCCTCTATGCCTACTTTCTGGAGGGTTTTTATCATAAATGGGTGTTGAATTTTGTCGAAAGCTTTCTCTGCATCTATTGAGATGATCATATGGTTTTTCTCCTTCAATTTGTTAATATGGTGTATCACGTTGATTGATTTGTGTATATTGAAGAATCCTTGCATTCCTGGAATAAACCCCACTTGATCATGGTGTATGATTCTTTTAATGTGCTGTTGGATTCTGTTTGCTAGTATTTTGTTGAGGATTTTTGCATCTATGTTCATCAGTGATATTGGCCTGTAGTTTTCTTTCTTTGTGACATCCTTGTCTGGTTTTGGTATCAAGGTGATGGTGGCCTCGTAGAATGAATTTGGGAGTGTTCCTCCCTCTGCTGTATTTTGGAAGAGTTTGAGAAGGATGGGTGTTAGCTCTTCTCTAAATGCTTGATAGAATTCGCCTGTGAAGCCATCTGGTCCTGGGCTTTTGTTTGTTGGAAGATTTTTTATCACAGTTTCAATTTCAGTGCTTGTGATTGGTCTGTTCATATTTTCTATTTCTTCCTGGTTCAGTCTCGGCAGGTTGTGCATTTCTAAGAATTTGTCCATTTCTTCCAGGTTGTCCATTTTATTGGCATAGAGTTGCTTATAGTAATCTCTTATGATCTTTTGTATTTCTGCAGTGTCAGTTGTTACTTCTCCTTTTTCATTTCTAATTCTATTGATTTGAGTCTTCTCCCTTTTTTTCTTGATGAGTCTGGCTAATGGTTTATCAATTTTGTTTATCTTCTCAAAGAACCAGCTTTTAGTTTTATTGATCTTTGCTATCGTTTCCTTCATTTCTTTTTCATTTATTTCTGATCTGATTTTTATGATTTCTTTCCTTCTGCTAACTTTGGGATGTTTTTGTTCTTCTTTCTCTAATTGCTTTAGGTGCAAGGTTAGGTTGTTTATTCGAGATGTTTCCTGTTTCTTAAGGTGGCATTGTATTGCTATAAACTTCCCTCTTAGAACTGCTTTTGCTGCATCCCATAGGTTTTGGGTCGTCGTGTCTCCATTGTCATTTGTTTCTAGGTATTTTTTAATTTCCTCTTTGATTTCTTCAGTGATCACTTCGTTATTAAGTAGTGTATTGTTTAGCCTCCATGTGTTTGTATTTTTTACAGCTCTTTTCCTGTAATTGATATCTAGTCTCATAGCATTGTGGTCGGAAAATATACTTGATACAATTTCAATTTTCTTAAATTTACCAAGGCTTGATTTGTGACCCAAGATATGATCTATCCTGGAGAATGTTCCATGAGCACTTGAGAAAAATGTGTATTCTGTTGTTTTTGGATGGAATGTCCTATAAATATCAATTAAGTCCATCTTGTTTAATGTATCATTTAAAGCTTGTGTTTCCTTATTTATTTTCATTTTGGATGATCTGTCCATTGGTGAAAGTGGGGTGTTAAAGTCCCCTACTATGATTGTGTTACTGTCGATTTCTCCTTTTATGGCTGTTAGTATTTGCCTTATGTATTGAGGTGCTCCTATGTTGGGTGCATAAATATTTACAATTGTTATATCTTCTTCTTGGATCGATCCCTTGATCATTATGTAGTGTCCTTCTTTATCTCTTCTAGTAGTCTTTATTTTAAAGTCTATTTTGTCTGATATGAGAATTGTTACTCCAGCTTTCTTTTGGTTTCCATTTGCATGGAATATCTTTTTCCATCCCCTTACTTTCAGTCTGTATGTGTCTCTAGGTCTGAAGTGGGTCTCTTGTAGACAGCATATAGATGGGTCTTGTTTTTGTATCCATTCAGCCACTCTGTGTCTTTTGGTGGGAGCATTTAGTCCATTTACATTTAAGGTAATTATCGATATGTATGTTCCTATTCCCATTTTCTTAATTGTTTTGGGTTCGTTATTGTAGGTCTTTTACTTCTGTTGTGTTTCTTGCCTAGAGAAGTTCCTTTAGCATTTGTTGTAAAGCTGGTTTGGTGGTGCTGAACTCTCTCAGCTTTTGCTTGTCTGTAAACGTTTTAATTTCTCCATCAAATCTGAATGAGATCCTTGCTGGGTAGAGTAATCTTGGTTGCAGGTTTTTCTCCTTCATCACTTTAAGTATGTCCTGCCACTCCCTTCTGGCTTGTAGAGTTTCTGCTGAGAGATCAGCTGTTATCCTGATGGGGATTCCCTTGTGTGTTATTTGTTGTTTTTCCCTTGCTGCTTTTAATATGATTTCTTTGTGTTTAATTTTTGACAGTTTGATTAATATGTGTCTTGGCGTATTTCTCCTTGGATTTATTCTGTATGGGACTCTCTGTGCCTCCTGGACTTGATTAACTATTTCCTTTCCCATATTAGGGAAGTTTTCAACTATAATCTCTTCAAATATTTTCTCAGTCCCTTTCTTTTTCTCTTCTTCTTCTGGAACCCCTATAATTCGAATGTTGGTGCGTTTAATGTTGTCCCAGAGGTCTCTGAGACTGTCCTCTGTTCTTTTCATTCTTTTTTCTTTATTTTGCTCTGCAGCAGTTATTTCCACTATTTTATCTTCCACCTCACTTATCCGTTCTTCTGCCTCAGTTATTCTGCTATTGATCCCGTCTAGAGTATTTTTTATTTCATGTATTGTGTTTTTAATCGATGCTTGATTCATCTTTAGTTCTTCTAGGTCCTTGTTAACTGTTTCTTGCATTTTGTCTATTCTATTTCCAAGATTTTGGATCTGGGAAATAGAATCTTGGATCATCTTTACCATCATTATTCTGAATTCTTTTTCAGGTAGAGTGCCTATTACCTCTTCATTTATTAGGTCTGGTGGGTTTTTATCTTGCTCCTTCTCTTGCTGTGTGTTTTTCTGTCTTCTCATTTTGCTTATGTTACTGTGTTTGGGGTCTCCTTTTTGCAGGCTGCAGGTTCGTAGTTCCTGTTGTTTTTGGTGTCTGTCCCCAGTGGCTAAGGTTGGTTTAGTGGGTTGTGTAGGCTTCCTGGTGGAGGGGACTAGTGCCTGTGTTCTGGTGGATGAGGCTGGATCTTGTCTTTCTGGTGGGCAGGTCCACGTCTGGTGGTGTGTTTTGGGGTGTCTGTGGACTTTTTATGATTTTAGGCCACCTCTCTGCTAATGGGTGGCGTTGTGTTCCTGTCTTGCTAGTTGTTTGGCTTAGGGTGTCCAGCACTGTAGCTTGCTGGTCGTTGAGTGAAGCTGGGTGCTGGTGTTGAGATGGAGATCTCTGGAAGATTTTCGCCGTTTGATATTATGTGGAGCTGGGAGGTCTCTTGTGGACCAGTGTCCTGAAGTTGGCTCTCCCACCTCAGAGGCACAGCACTGACTCCGGGCTCCTCAATTTGGGATGATGTGTTGTCTATTCATGTATTCCACAGATGCAGGGTACATCAAGTTGATTGTGGAGCTTTAATCCGCTGCTTCTGAGGCTGCTGGGAGAGGTTTCCCTTTCTCTTCTTTGTTCTCACAGCTCCTGGGTCTCAGCTTTGGATTTGGCCCCGCCTCTGCGTGTAGGTCGCCGGAGGGCGTCTGTTCTTCGCTCAGACAGGACAGGGTTAAAGGAGCAGCCTCTTCGGGGACTCTGGCTCACTCAGGCCGGGAGGGAGGGAGGGGCACGGAGTGCGGGGCGAGCCTGCAGCGGCAGAGGTCGGCGTGACGTTGCACCAGCCCGAGGCGCACCGTGCGTTCTCCCAGGGAAGCCGCCCCTGGATCCCGGGACCCCGGCAGTGGCGGGCTGCACAGGCTCCCGGAAGGGCGGTGTGGGCAGTGACCTGCGCTCGCACACAGGCTTCTTGGCGGCGGCAGCAGCAGCCCCAGCGTCCCACACCTGTCACTGGACTCCGCGCTTTCAGTCGCGACTCGCGCCCGTCTGTGGAGCCCCTTTAAGCAGCGCTCTTAATCCCCTCTCCTCGCGCACCAGGAAACCAAGAGGGAAGAAAAAGTCTCTTGCCTCTTCGGCAGCTCCAGAGTTTTCCCGGACTCCCTCCCGGCTAGCTGTGGCCCATTAGACCCCTTCAGGCTGAGTTCTCGCCGCCAGCCCCAGTCCTCTCCCTGCGCTCTGACCGAAGCCCGCGCCTCAGCTCCCAGTGCCGACTGCCCCGGCGGGCGAGCAGACAAGCCTCTCGGGCTGGTGAGTGCCGCTCGGCACCGATCCTCTGTGTGGGGATCTCTCCGCTTTGCCCTACCCAGGTATATGGGGAGTTTCTTGCCTTTTGGGAGGTCTGGGGTCTTCTGCCAGCGTTCAGTAGGTGTTCTGTAGGAGTTGTTCCACGTGTATTTCTGGTGTATCCGTGGGGAGGAAGGTGATCTCCGCGTCTTACTCTTCCGCCATCTTCTGTGCTTATTTCTTAATAGGCACATGGCACTAAAGGCTCATACAAAATTTTTGGAAGACTTTTCCCAAGTATTTCTCTGAATTCAAATAAACTGAATGTCATAACTGTGTTTGGTTTTATATGATGGGTAGTTACCATTAGCTGGTTATCAGACAGGATTTTTTTAAAAGATCCATATTTTATGTCTCCTCCTTAATGAATCCATGTTTGGATCCTAATGAACAGCACTTATGTTTTATAATGTCTTGTGACCATTTGGGGAGAAATATGTTCTAGAATTGACCAAATTCAGTGCCTACAGTTTCTTCTTTTTAAAAAATTGTGATAATCGAAGTCTGGTTTTCCAGAATTTTTTTCCTTCTGCATAATGCCTTCAAAATGGCCAATTCTGTCACTGTTGTAAAAAGTTTAGGGTAATCCTCTCTGAAATCACTTGAAAGTGAGCCATTCTGCACCTTCCAGAGGATGATACCAGATTTTTGGTCTGAGATACAAGAAGGATGGAGTTGAATTTAATTGAATGGAAACATTGTGGAAGGAAAGACTTTTTAGGGGACTGTCAGTTATTGAACATGTTATGTTTTAATGTCCAGTGTATATCCAAGTGGATGGGTAGTTTGATAGGTCATTGGATAATGAAGTTTGGAAATCAGGGAAAGTATCTAGCCTAGGAATAATCAGTATATAGATGGCTATTAAAGGCAGAAGACTATATGAAATAAAGAAGGGAGTGGATACACAGAGAAAAAGTTCTGTAATTGAGATCTGGGAGCACTCCAGCATTTACAAATCAGTGGCGGGGGATGGAAGATATTAAGGAAGATCCAGCATGAGACTGAAAACAGGTGGAAAACCAGAAGAGTGTGACATCCTGTAAGCCGAGTGAGAAGTGTTTCAAGGAGTTCTTTTCCTTAATTAACCCTCTGAGTTCTCAGACTTCAAATAGAGTCAGTCTGATGGTTCTGTGAGATCCCAAGAACTTCATTTTACAGGAATTTCTGTTTCTCCCCCACAAAATTCCAAACTGAATCTTAGACTAACTCCACATGATGGTTTGTTCTGCTGCCCTGACATGGCCAGGGCTGTGGTAGAATCGGGGATCAGAAGACCTTGTTTCTCATGCCAACTTCATCTTTTACTACCACTGTGACCCTGGACAAATTGGTTTACCTCCTTGGAAAATGGTCATAGCTATGCCTCCCTGCCCTATCCACAGGCTAATGAAGTGGTCCAAGGAGCTAATAAATGGGCAAAGTATCCTATAGGTTTTGAAGCATGTACTTCGGAAGCCATTACTGTGTTGGAGGTTCAGAGGGATGATGTTTCCTGCTCTGAAGGCTTGGGAAAGCCAAGCCTCTTGGTTGGCAGATGCTGCGGGAACCATGGGACATGCTTTTGGCTGATGTGTCCTTCCAAAAGTTACTTCTCAATAGGATATTTATTCTTTTTAGAAATATTTTTAAAAATATTCTTTAAAAATATTCTTAAAAAAAAATACTAACCCCCAGAATTTTATAATTAATGTGATTCCTTATATTTCAAAGAGATTCTTCACTATGGTAGGCCATAAAATATGATAAATTTATATAATGCTTTCCCAAACTAAAACCATATGTCTTTATGTCTAAGCACATTATAGTCTTGTCACTGCTTTTAAGACCTTTAATGTGGTATGGAAAAAAAGAAAAACAAAACAAAAAGAAAGAAAGAGACTAAACTTATCAGTGACATTTTTAATGCAAGGTGTTTTATTTTTCAACTTTGTTTTTTTCCAGTTTCCAACAAAAATAAATAAAAATTAATAATATCTTGTAAAGTATCTATATTCTCCTTCAATATCTTAAGGTACGCTATTATCAAAGCTGATATTGAATACAAACAAATTGATACAATTCAGTACTCTGATAAAATTCATTGTCAAATAAGTTACTTTAAACTGCATGCGATACAACTTTATGTTCCATGGCATCTTTAATATAAACTGTGTATCAAAATGGCTCTTCAAAGTGCAATTACAGAGTGCAAAAAAAGCAGAGAGAAATTCACTATCTTACATTTAACCTCATCCAGTTTGAATAACAGGTATGTTTAGATAAAATTATTCTTCAGTCAAAACATTAAAATGTACTCCAGCAGCACTGCATATACCAGTTGTTACTCCTCCTTTTCCCATACGAATAAGAGTAGAAAAAAATCAGAAAGTATTGGGCAGCAAATTAAACACATTTTTTCCAGAAGTCTACTGACAGACTATTGCAGCAAAAATGGCAAAATGGATCAGACGTAAGTTTTTAAAAACTGCATTATTGAATTCAACAGAAATTAGAAGCTAGTATCATGTATTTGCTACATAAAAATTGATTTGATACCTCACGGCAGTTGAATTAATCTAATTCTCTTCTCAAGGACTCAAAAATAAAAATCTGTCCTACCAGTGCACCATTTCTCCCCTTGCATTGACTTTGGCAGAGAGATAAGAGCAAAAGAATGTCCAAAAGAATAGTAGCATTTGATTGTATTTTAAATATTTAATATATTACACAAATCTTAATTATGAGGTTATATCTTTAGTACCAATCTTAGAACTTTACCTCTTTGGTTATACAGTATGTCTACTGGGCTACTTTGTGGCCTTGGTGGGAAGCCACAAACTATGGATTTATGAATTGGATTTGCATTTATTCTCAATACGGTGGGTATAGATAGTCCTTTCTAGAAATATATACAGGGAGAAATCTATAAAATAAGGAAAATAGACTAAATGTAAGCCAAAATATTTCCATTGTTTGTAGGAAACATGAGTTGCTAGCAATCTTTTTTTTTTTAGCAATCATTTTTTATGTTTGTTCAGCATTAACCTCATTAAAACTATTATTTTTTTACTAATTTTCTCCCATAAAAGCAATCTGTGTCATACCTTTTTTATTATTTAATATGCATTTATAAATAAATATTTAACTTTTACAGGGGTTAGTTTTTAAATAAAGATTAAAAAACACCCCAAACTATTATTTACAATTAGTTATGTAATATGAATTGAGATGCTTAAGATAAGCCAATATGACTCCATTTTGTAACAAAATAAATGGATTGCAGCTGATTTCTTGGTTAGTCAATAAATTTTCTTTGAAGCAATCAAGGTCACTCAAAATATGCAGACCTCCTTTACATACAGTAGATATCAATAAGTATGTGTAGGATTTAAAATGTATTTTTACACAGCACATTTGACTTCAGCTCTATTAGTGGGAAATAGAAATATCCTTTTAGATCTCTTTAGACTGTATATAGAATTATTGTCTTATATCACACTTTAAAATAATAATTAGTCCATCAAATTTTGGACTATGATTTAATCTTAGAATTCTTCAGCCAAGTCCCTACAGAAATAAATACTCTTGAAAAGAAGCACAGATCTTGGCTTCACATGTGGATTTCTGTAATTGCCTCATGAGCAGTTACCTAGCATAAATGTCATACTAAAAAAAAGAACATTGTGAAGCTATAAATTATCTACTATTTACATAAAAGATGGTATAAAATTAAGTTCTCAATTCATTTTCTTAAGGAGAATCTGTTAGATGGATGACTAATATACGTAGCAGTTGTGGTTGGGAATAGGGAATCGTGCACCTTCTCTCCAGGCAAACAGTGAGTTATAGCCAAGGATGTGTGTGGAGGGAGCAGAGCCCTCCAGGGTTTAGTCTGTTTCAAATATGTAGTGTTTAGCACGTGATCTATATTTGCTTCTCCCCAATTCCCACAGCATTACTGTTTTGACACATGGCACAGTGGTGCCAACTCATACATCAGACTATGATATAGTCAAACCAACTATCATTGATTCGAGGAGTTGAAATATATACTTATTAAATTGATTCGACCATATATTTAGGCTTACAGAAACCTGTCACTTGCTGACACTTCCTGAACAATGAACTGGGCATTGCTCACTCCTATGCATTGTACAGCAGGCAAAAAAGCTTTCAATAAGGCACTTAGCCCAGGAAATAATTTCTTAGAAAAATATCCGTTTTCTTTCTATAGTAAATATTTTGTGTACATTATATATTAGCAAATAGTCTGTCAAAAATAAAACAAAAATAAAAACTCTTCTTAGTATATTAAAATACATCATTGTTGACTTAACACATGACCCCACATAAATATTATTAATAAAATAGGAATATTAACATAACCAGGTATGCAGTGCATCCCTGCCCAT
Source organism: Mesoplodon mirus (assembly GCF_964341445.2). Classification (NCBI taxonomy): domain Eukaryota; kingdom Metazoa; phylum Chordata; class Mammalia; order Artiodactyla; family Ziphiidae; genus Mesoplodon; species Mesoplodon mirus. Next base: position 47,912,700 of record NC_138977.1, read on the forward strand.
AAGTTTAATGGCACCATTCAGACTTGTGGCAATGCTGGATCCCCTGAGGTCACTCTTTCATATTCCTTCTTTGGTTCTTTACCTTTTCGATTTCTGTACCTAGAAATATTCAGAAATTAAACCGTTAACCCTGAAGTTAGCAGTAATAGGATCAAAGTATGTTAACAAAAGAAACAAATATATGGACGCTAAAGGTACATTAGCACAGTGTTTCCAAAATGTCAGAGGTGAATAGGTTTAGGCTGGATGCTAGAGAAGAAGCGGGGAGGAAGGGGTAGTTTCTCTGAACAAATAATTTTGGGAGGAAACGGTGAAATGCTGTTAAAGGACTTCTCAAAGGCTTTCACATGATCATGAAAATTGTAAAATTCCAGGAGAGCATGTGACCACGTTTAATCCTGGCCTGTTTTATCCTTTTTTTAATTCTCTCTGTCTTTTCTTCCTTCTTTCCTTCCTTCCTTCCTTCCTTCTTTTTCTTTCTTTTCTTTCTTTCTTTCTTTCCTTCTTTCTTTCATTCTACTCATCACATTGATATAATGCTATCACCAATAATAATGAAAATAAATCGGGCACTTATTAAGTGACAGACAATGTTCTAAATGCTATATATCCATTATTTATTTTATCCTCACACTTACCATTATCATCCTCATTTTACAGATGAAGAAAATGAAGTACAAATGGGTTACATAACCTGGTCAAGTTCTCCCAGCTAGGATTCATAAATCTATCGCGATTCAGAATCTTCATTCACTCATTCATTAAAGCTATCTTCCTAATATTTTGAGTTCATTTTCTACCCATTTTGAAGATGAAGCATGTAGCCTTAAGGAAACTGCATAATGTTTTTGCTTAGTGGAAGAATATGATTAGAAAACGTTTGTTTAGCCTTGATTTAGCTACTTGTCAACTAGATGAGCCAGGACATGTCAATTTACTTCTCTGTATCTTACTTTCCCATCTTTATAAAAGAAAGGATTGCAGTCAAAGACCTTTCAGGTGCATTTCAGTTTTAATAATATTCAGTTATGTGATCATAACCAATTAAAAAGGCATTATAATTTGGTGAATACTTAGACTCAAGCATGGACCAAATAAATTTAATCTTATAAAAGTAACACTTTTGGAGCTTCAAAAGTAGGAGTGCATTCCTGTCAGCAGAAATAAAATAAAATTCACTCAAATCTACACTGAAAAATCTGCACCACTTCCAAAATAAGAAGGATGTTATGGAGGCATTTTACAGGCAGCTATTATTAACTAAGTCATTCTATTCCTATACCCTGGTCCTAAGCCTAAAAACTGGCCAATCTGATATACTGTCAGTAGTTCGGTGCCCACTCTATATTTTCTCAGTTATCAGCACATATCAGTAGGGCACTGTACATGAAGATGGAGTGTTGAAGATGGAATTTTGGGGGACTGACATGAACCAATTTTTAAAAGTCAGCTCTTATAATTATCTGGACACTCGTTTCTACTAGTCCAGATGTTCCGCTGCTAAAACTTCTTTATAAATATCGTTAGTGCAGAGTCTATCTTATCCCACTAAATAATACTTTGCCATATTTTTACCCAGTTTGTAAGTGTGGATTGTATAAAAGTAATTTACAAAAGCAGAGTGTTAAAACAAAAACAAAAACACTGGCTTACCATCTGCAGAAATAGTATACAGAGCCAGCAACTGTGATGAGGAACAAGATAACAAGAATCACAGTCAAAGCCACATATTCTTTGCTCAGAGGCTTTTGGACGGTTAAAAAGAAGTGCTCACATCGGACACCAGTGTAACCCACTTCACACCTAAAGGACAATGCAAGAGAAAGATCAGTTATTTAAGAAAGAAATCATGGTTCTGAATTAGTTTTGTAAGAGCTAATCTTACAATGTAATGCAAGATACTGACAAGGTTTGCCAAAAGTTGTAAAGATGAATTCAAAGACTGACCTTAAAGCTAGCCCAACTTGGATAAAAGAGGCCCACACTGCTCTCAAGCTCAACTGCTGTATTAGAATGATAGTCTGGTTCAACTGGCAGGGTGGCTGACAATGGTGGTTTGTAAGTTTTTTTTTTTTTTTTTAAATGTTATACTTTTTTTTTTTTTTTAAGGGCTTCAAATGCTTGGCTTTTATTTATTTATTTATTTATTTTTGGCTGTGTTGGGTCTTTGTTTCTGTGCGAGGGCTTTCTCTAGTTGTGGCAAGCGGGGACCACTCTTCATCGCGGTGCGCGGGCCTCTCACTATCGCGGCCTCTCTTGTCGCGGAGCACAGGCTCCAGACGCGCAGGCTCAGTAGTTGTGGCTCAATGGCCTAGTTGCGCCGTGGCATGTGGGATCTTCCCAGCCTAGGGCTCGAACCCGTGTCCCCTGCATTAGCAGGCAGATTCTCAACCACTGCGCCACCAGGGAAGCCCGCTTTGTAAGTTTGAAGTGCTTTTTGTCTAAGTCAGTGGAATCGATTCTTATAACAATGGCTGACATATAAGTCCAGATTAAAGGCTAAGCTACTACTGTGGTAAGTATGAGAGAAAGGCATGTGAAGCCCTGCCCATTCTGCAGCCCTGAAGCATCCGTACAATTTGATAACTGCTGTTTGTTCTACTATTTGTTCCCTAACTTTAAAAAAACTCACTCAATAAAGTTTCTAATAGTACACATAAACTGCATGCTAATAGTACATATAAACGGCAGCCCATGGAAACAATAGAGTATTACAAAAATAAAAAAAGAGAGAATGTGGGTTTTTAAAAAACTGTTTTTGTTTGCTTGTATTTGGCATATTACCTGCAGTGACTTTCACTCATGTCTACCAGGTAGATGCACTGTCCATGAAAACAGTAGCCGTTCATGTCAGAGCTACACTTTGATATTGACACTTGAGCCACACGTGGATTATCTTCTGTCCGAACTGTGAAAGAAATAGAAAGTGGAATATAGTCTGTTGCTTTCTTTGAAGAATTAATCACCCTTTCATAATAGTAACCACTGAGCTACTGGAACAAAGCAGGTCATGCATTTTCAGGACAAAAAGTCACTCTAGTTGTCACGCTCCCTAGACCAATAAGCAAACACTGGGCCCCCAAAGGAAAATGGCCAACAGGCTAAACAAAACAAAATAAAACCTGGGGGTAAAATTCTCAAACGACAATGTTTAAGGATAGAAAAGGTAAGCTGAAGACACACACACACAAATCATGATCCTTCACAGTTATTTACTTATCCAAATAAAGTGTGTATAATTTTTTCAAATCTCAAAATAATTCTGACATTCATTACTCCCAAAGCAATTGCAAACTGAATCCATTAATTAATTTAAAAGAGCTTAAATCTATAGTGGGTTTTAAGCCAGCAAGGCTTGTTTTGGTGTGCATTCCCAAACTTTCGGGTTCAGGAAATCAATCACAGTCTCTAACGATGAGACCTGGACATGAACTAGACAAACCTTGAGCTATAAATGCCTCGGTTACACAAATACAACAATGAAAATAGTAGCCTCTTTAGAATAGTGTTGCAACCTACACATAAAATTCACTTTAGAACGTTTTAATTACTAAAATGTGAAGGATCTTTATGAAATAACCAAACAAATCATCTTGATTGTAATACTCTTGTTCAAATAGCCAAAAATAGGGAGTGAAGCACACCAAACTTCTAGAGAGCACAAAGAGGAAGGACAAGAAAGGAGGTGAAGTTGTTGCAGGTAATGCTCTGGTTCCTCAGGAAAACTCTGGACTCAATAACTCAGAGTGAATATAAAGCAGATGTCTTTCTCTCTCTCTCTCTCTCTCTCTCTCTCTTTCTCTCTCTCTCTCTCTCTCTCTTTTTGTGCCTAGGTGCTATTACTTTTATTTTATTTTTTTAATTTTATTTCTTTTATTTTTAATTTATTATTATTATTATTATTTTTACTAGAGTATAGTTGCTTTACAGTGTTGTGTTAGTTTCTGCTGTACAGCGAAGTGTATCAGCTATAAAGCAGATCTCTCTTGAACCACATTCAGAGTACTCTGGGCCCCAAAGATAAGACCATGCACCACTTATTTTTGTAACCCTATGCCTAAGCACAGTGTTTAGCATGTATTAAGTACTCCATAGATTTTTCTGAATGAATGCTGTAACTCAAAATAAAAGACATCATTTTCTCCTTTTACAAAAAAATAACAACAAAATATATTGACTGTCTACTGTGTACAAAGTTTACATTTTCCTGGGATCCAAATCCTCACAATGGTTTCTCAGCGACGCTCTGAAATGACCAAAGGGAATCTGATTTTCTTTGTTCTCTATCTCTTTAAGATCAAATCTTTATATATATAACTAGGTGCTCAGTCCCTCTGTCTCCAGTTATTCCTTTATATAATTTTTCCAGATCCCTAGTTCACTGGGTTCTTTTGTTAATACAGCAGCTATTTTCCCCCCCTTTTTTCCACTATCACATATTTATAGTCTTTGAGTTACATTTCTGTTAAGAATGTGTAATTCTTTGATGCAACATTGACAAACCTGGGCTTACCTAAAGCTGTGCAGTTATCTTCGGACTCTCCTGGGATACATGAAGGAATCACAGTTGTACTGAGAACTGCTTGTAGAAGATGGAAACCTATTTATGGAGAAAAATCAAATATATAACTAATGCTTCAAGGAAAGAAACCTTAACCAGATTTCCACATAATTATAGTATTTATAAAGTTCTTTTAATTATTTCAAGAATTTGATCCATCGAAACCATAAACAAAATAATTCATGGAAACAGGCATATCATTGAAAATAAATGAACCCCCAGCTCTTCTGTCCAAGGGTAAAAGTCCTGGCATTACATTCAGAGTTACAGATTTGACCTACTCTAAACATTTCACAGTAACCTTTTCAAATACCTGATTTTAAAGATTGATTTCTTAAGAAGTTTAGCCATTGGAAAATTGGAAAATTTCCACAGTTTTACTTCATGATGTGTTCAGAGCAATGCTCCAAGGTAGAAACCATCACAAAGAAGGTTTCAAATAAAACTCAGCTTCTATTTATGGTCACAACTAAACAGGACTCTCGACCTAAGATACATCAGTTATTGATTTAAGTACCTAAGTTACTCTTTGCATTACACATTAAAATCCATTTTAATGAATAAAATGTAATCTAAGTAAAGTCAGAATATATCTTATCTAATATGGAAAGGAACACACATGCTAGAGGAACCACACTGTGCCAAAGAATCCAGTTTCTGTCAGCCCAGTAAGAGTTTAAACAAGGCATTTCATGGTGTTTCTCCACTGAAAAGATAAATGTTGGGAAACAGGCACCAGAAGGATTCAAGTAGTGTTCTGAATTGCGTAGAAAGAATGAAAGAATCCTTTTAATTGCACGGATGTTGACTGAAAAGAGTTTTACTCTTCTTAGGAGTCATGTAGTTGCTCTTCACTCTTCCAGGCTATAGGAGTAACTGTTATATAAGAAACATTACTTGTGATGGTGATAGTAGTAGGTAGCAGTTAACATTTCTTGCCCACGTACTGTATGTGGGCATGGTTCTACCCTCCTTACCTATACTATCTAATTTAATCTACTCAGTGACTCTTTGAAGAAGATACTACTGTTCTCCCCATTAGACATATGAGAAAAGTGAGTTAAGTAACTTTCCCAAGAGTACATAACAATGTTGTTAATGGGCTGCATTACAGAATCTGGCAACAGGCAATAATACTAGAGTATAATGGACATCACAGGGAACAAACTCAGATAAATGTAACTGAAGCAGAGTATTTAACCCTATAGGGAGGCAACAAAGTATGTGGAAAGGCAATCTGGGAGAAAACTTGAGCTATGTAATTTTGGAAAAATTAATTAAATTCTCTGGATCTCCATTTTCCCTAGTTTATAGAGTTTGGGAGAGAATTAAATGAAATTATATTTTTCTGAAACATCTAACATACCAGAGACTCATTAATGTTCCATGCCACTCAACATCTAGCCTCTGGTTTTAGCAGTAGTATATGTGGGTAGTGCCCTCTACTGGTCTATAGCAATGTTATAAATCTCTCTGTACTTTGGTATTTTAAAGGATAATTAATCCATGTAATAAAGAATTTTATTTTATTTTTTCACAATCAGAGGAGGTATGTTAAGAAAATTGCATATGATTTGGGTAAAACTGAAATTAAAAGCTGAACTACACATAAGCATCAGAATTTGCAATTTCTTAATGTTTCAAACTTGACACATAACAATCCTGTGAAGTAGTTATTAGCCCCAAACAACCTCAGCGTTAAATTACATGTCTGGTCCAAGACCAATTATCTAGTGACCATAGAAGATAAGAGTTAGGAGTCCATCTTTGGACATCAAGCCTCATAACCCTTCAGTGATTTGAAAAGTTTAGAAATATCTCCTCCCCACTCCATAGTTCTTCTACAATATAAATGATGCTTCAATTGCTCTTATTGGGGAAAAAAAGCTTCTTTTTTAAATGACAAAAAAATGGCTAAAGTTTGGATTCCATTATCAGTTGAACAGAGATGGAAAAGGATAACTTTGTCCACATAGCTTTCTAGGGTGAATTAGCTAGATTCTCATCCAAGCCAATTTTGTTCTATTTCTCAATATAATTTTGCCATACACTTTCACTATTGAAGAATTACCTCCCTTTAATTTATACAGTCTGCTCAACACAAAGTGGAGTCCTAGATGTGTGTTTGTATATCCCTGACACTCCTATGCCTCTATGCTTCTTCAACTAATGGGAGGAGATATTACCGATTCTCCCACTGCAAAAGGGCCATTGTGCAAATGCACATTTCTCTCTTTGCAAAGGATTGTTTCTTCATCCTTTGCAGAAATCAGATACTAGCCTTTCCTGTTCAGAATTGCTTACAAATGCAACCTGCGACTATTATAGAATCCAGCTAATTGCTTTGAGGTGTTGTTTATTAGTCTTTTTTTTTTCTCAAAGATTTTTCGTATTGTTAGTTTTTCCACTGTTGGAAACTTTGTTCCAGTTAGTCAGGCCACAGTAAAATATTTGCCTTTGTGAATTAAAGAATATTCAGGGAAGGGCGTGCCTCCACAAAAACTGGGCTGTCCTAACCTGTGACACTCTCTTGGACATAGTCCATCACTCAGGATGGTTTCTGTGAGACTTGGTACATTAATCCAACATTTGGGTATTTTACAGATGGAATTGTAAATAATTTTAAATGCTATTCTCAAATGAAAATGTTTACACTACAGTTCCATCATAGATGCATGTAGCCAATAAACTATCAAAATTGGTTCTAAATCGTGTGTCCAGCTACAAAGCTCTATTGCCTAAAAGCAGTGGACCTCAAGTTTTTCTCAACCTCACCTCTGGCCCAGGGCTTTGCAAAATGGGGTAGAGGAGTAAGTGGGAATGATCAAAAGATTGAAAAAGTCCACCCATGGAGAATTTTGATATCCAGCACCCTGTCACCCTTATAAATCACTACTCATTAAAGTCATACAGGGAAGGAATAGATGCTAAAGTCCTATCCATATATTTCCTTAATCTTTCAGTTGTTCATGACTTAGTGTTATTTGAACATAATGATCTCTCTGTAATTCAAATGCAAATCTTATATTTGAGTTTTCAATCTTGACCATGGGTCCCTGCTAAGAAAATAATTCCCTGTGATATTAAAGATTTTAAATAGGGTCAATGTGTCAGAAAACAGATCTGCTAGCAAGCTCTACATTGGTAACTAAGATATAGAGGAATTCTGTGCTAAATGATAATCTGTAAACTCAAAACTGGCCATTGGAACTTCTGCTTCAATAATGTTATGAAAACAAAACTCCCTTTGAAGGCCATTATTCCTGTCAAATTTCCAGATGGGTTTCAGTAATCTAAAGCTCACCTGTTCATCTCTCTACCTTCATGTTTCAGAGATTTGTTTCCGTGAAACCTCAAATGTGCCAGCAGGAAGTGACACCGGTGACTCACAGCATACATATCACCTGTACTCCGTGGGTCAGGGCCGAGCCTACACCTTGCACAATACTGCGGACAGGGCGTGGGAGCGGTTGAGTACCATCACCCCAGTGGGGCGAGCACTAAGTAAGAAGTGCTTGCCTGATAGTCAGGAGGAATGCCAGATGTAGAAAGCATCCTTTTTATTGTATATGGTTTCTTTTGTCCTTGCTTCCTTATGGCCACACTGAGGGGCCATCTCGAAGGAGGCTGAGATTTGGTGACTGGCTGACCAAGCCTATTCCTCAATAATCAATTGCAATTCTCAGAGATAAAATGGCTTTCCTGAATAACAATCAAGCAAATAAAAATGACCCAAAATAAAATGAGATAGGTTACAGAATGAAAAGAATGCACCTTATTTTCCCAATTTTACCTTTTAGGCTATTTAGACTGGAACAGCAAATTCATAATGAATCACAGTATTTGCCCAACCCCAAAACAGGCAGCAAAATCTGCTTTGTTCACACTTTTGCTGTGGTCACATGCCTACCTATTTATGGACTGTTAGTTTTCTACCTTCTTCCAGGGCAGTCTATAATTTTAGGATTTGTCTGTAACATAGTAGGCTTGTTAGGTCTTGAATACTTTCAAGGAGTGAATATGCTTTTACCACTTCCAGATGCCTTTTTGTCTCAAATCCACTATTAGATAAAGTCCTGCTCCACTTCGTTAAAATAACTGTAAACTAACACATCAGACACTAAAAATAACTATTGTCAGTACTTTCTAGTAACAGCCTATGTTTTCAGAGAATAGAATATATATATGTGTGTATATACATATATATCATAATATATATATATCTATATATCACAAATCTTGCTTCCTACCAGCAATCATTTTCTTCCTACAGTTTTTCAACATTAACCTTATCACTAAGCTTCATTAAAGTAAAAGCCAACAACTATTTGAGATAAAAACAGGATAACAGGGTGAAACCAGAGGTTGATATAATAATGGGTTACAAAAAAGTCTTTAAGTTTGAGTTTCAAATATAGCCATAAGATCTTCCTTGTCAAGTGTCAAGAAAAGATTTAATACGCCATGTTTTTCAGTTCAGAGACATTAAACTAAACTCTTCAATTTTGGTAGTAATTTCTAAATTATACTTCAAAGTGCTCATATATTTTACTGATCATACAATACTATACTTAATGCTCTCATAATGCAGGAGAAATCGTATCAACTATTGTATAAAGGATACAATTTGTACTAATCTAGGTGTTTTGGAATTTTGTGACTAAAAGCTCTAAATATGGAACTTGCCCCTCCTAAAACCAAAGATTCATCTCTATAGTATTATTTCAAATGATCTATTGAAACTGTATTTTTTTTCTTTAAGATAATGTTACACAGGAGGGTCTTTTTAGAACCTTTTCTGTCTTCACTCCCTTCCACCATGCTTCTCACACTATCCCTATTGACCCAATTCAGAAATTTAAATTACTATTATATTATTGTCTCAAAAAATCTTCTAAAGGAGCAACAGTTTGGATTATAAGTGTTTGTCATTTGCCTTTTTTTCATTACGGTCATATTGTGTACTACAGCTTTGAAAACTTAATGACATTTTTAGAAGCATATTGTCTATCATATCATTCATTCTTTATAGAAGCCTATTGCCAAAAATGAATTTGCAAAAGGATAGAGTTAATCAGTAAGCATCAAAAAAAAAGAGGAGAAAATGAGTACATAAAAGATAATTTTAAAAGCCTTAAAGTTAATTACACTTCATTCCAAGAATCTGTGTAATGCACCTAGCATAATGGAAGGTGCTAAGAAATTTTATTTTGTGAAAATATATTTTTTTGGTTAACAGTGGAGACTTCAACTTTCGTGAGAAGCACAAGTTCATCTGTAGTATGATGGTAGGGCGGGAATGGCTTAATTACACTTGATAAATGGGAAAGAAGGAGAGCAGCTTAGCTCTCTTATACTTACTTTTAGTAACTACGTGTCTCTAAGAATATTTGTTCAATAAATATCTACTGAGATTTTTCTATATGCAAGATACTGAACGAGCTGCTGAAAGGAAAACTGATGCAAAGGACATAGCTCCTGTTCTAACTAGAGTTAATGAGGCTAGACTCCAGGTGGTGGCGAGAGAAAGAGAGAATTCATAGAAGACACCGAGTTTCCGGCCAGAAAATACCAAGGAAGGTGGTGCCATTAAAAGAGTCGATAACATAGGCAGGACAGCAGGTTTGTGGTGGCATCTGAGGTTTTAGTTCATATATCATCTATTTATATTTATGAGGCACTTGGGAAAACACATCTTGAGTAAAACAATAAGAATGGAGTTGATGGAGTCTATTTGAAAATCATATGAGGAAATATCACCTTTAAAGGCATAGGAGTCATTCAAATGTTCCACGGGAAATAGTACGCAATGGAAAATAATAGAACTTTGGGAAATAGGTGATAAGGAGTGGATAGAAATGGCCAAGGAATTTGAGGAAAAAAGGGAGTTCAGTCTTGCGGGAGCCAAGAGAGCAGAATTACAAAAGGAGGCATGGGGTGGTCAGCAATGCAATGATTGAAGAAAGTATGAGTGACTCCATCATAAATAAGATTCATCATTATTCAGAGAAAATAGTGTTAAAATCAGCAATAAAAATTGCTAAGTTGATTTTTTTAACACTAGAATTGGTTTTATATTTGCATCCAGCTTACCATTAATATGAATTTTATTTGTCTTGGTAACTCAAGCACTGATTATTCAAACTGTGAACTATGAGTGGCAATGTGTTATAGCAATGGAAAACACATTAGCTAATGCTTCTCACCCTGGAATAATATTGTCAACCAGGGACACTGAGCAATGTCTGGAGACATTTTTGGTTGTCACAACTCAGGGTGGGTGGGGTGCTACTGTCATCTAGTGGGTAGAGTCCAGGATTGCTGCTAAACACCCTGCAATGCACAGGACAGTCCACAACAAAGAATTATCCAGTCTGTAATGTAAATAGACCCAAGGCTGAAAAACCCTGCAGTAGACCCGTGAGGTATGGAGTCCAGTTCTAGCTCTGATACGAAGTTTATCCCTCTGAAGCTAGGTTTCCTTATCTCTGAAAATATCACCTAGGCTTGGGGTGGAGTGGAGGTGGAGATGGAATTTAGATTAGGTTATTCTAAGGTTCCATTCATTTCTAAAACAATACTTTTCTTTTTCTTACGGACTATCCATCATTTAGTCATAGCACTGCCTGACCTCTCTCTCTCTCTCTCTCTCTCTCTCACACACACACACACACACACACACACACACGTACACACACACTGTGATATACTTAAATTTTGTTAGGCATACCATCAGTGAATACAGACTACATTAAGAGATAGAAATGGGAAAAATAGGGAAGAAAAGGTATTCAACTGTATTATTAAATAGAACTGAATTTTCAAAAACTATTGCTCAGCCATAATATTTTGCTTCTCAAGCACATTTTCAAAGAACAGCTGGTTGAGTCAAAACATAGTGCTGAGAACTCTAAATAAAGTACTATTCTAATCACCCATCCAACAACATTTATTGAGTGATTAACGTAAGTCTGTTACAATGTGAATGATAAAAGATAAGTACAGCACCAGTTAGGAGAGACAGGGCCAGATACACACTTACAGGGTGACGTGAAAAGGATAGGACCGAAGGATTCAGAGGGATGCAAAGGGGTTGGGGGAAGATTGCACATTTATTTTCCAGTGGTGAGGGGAAGATGAAAGGGGCTATCAGAGAAGGCTTGATACTTTTCTTCAGTCTTAAAGGATGAGGGGAACTTGCACCAAAAGTGAAGAGTGAGTTGGGAACATCCACAGTAGACGCTTATACTCTGGGTAACTCACTTCTTTTTAAGTCTGTTTTTTCATTTGTAAACTGGGAATAGTAACACTTTTCCTGGCTAAAAGGGAGTTATTATAAAGATCAAATGAGGCATTTTTCTAAAAAAGCACTTGCTGCTACTGATAACAGCTCTAATTTCAAAAGTGTTTTTTATTATTTTAATATTATGATATTTATAATGTCTGTATATAATAACCTCACGACATAGTTATTATGATCTCCATTTTACAGATGACAAAACTGAGGCTCAAAGAGGAATAAATCCTTCCAAAAGTATGAAATAAAAGAACTGGGGTGTGAAACCTATATTCTATATACTATGTCTCTTGCTTCAAAACTATACAGTTTGACTAACACACCACTGTAAAGCAATTATACTCCAATAAAAACGTTTAAAAAATATACAGTTTGACACACATACGTGTGTGTGTGTAATAAACATATACATATATGTGTGTGTGTATATATATATATATATATATATATATATACACACATATATATTTATACATATATATGAGGAAGAGAGGCTTTTCCCCTTATCCTGAGGACTTTCAAGAGGATTTGTATTTAACTCACTTTCATGCCTCAAATTTAAAATTCAGGATTTTTGACCTAAGTAATTAAGGGTTAACATATTTTTCTGGACAATTATCAAGTTGTCTTGTGTGTTATAAATAGTATTCTAGTTAATTAAATTATTACTTTAAACTAGAATGTCACTGAACCTTTATTTGCCCTATAACCAGACATGCACTCTTACATAAACTGCATTGCCAGAGGACACTGGGGCTGTCGCATTACTTCATTTTTCCAAAGGTTCCAGAATTGCCATACCAAGGCAATGGTTTTCAGGGTGCTCCTCCCTGAGGACCTTTCCTATTACAGCTCTAGGGAGTCTTCCCATTGTCTTCTGAAGGAATGTTCTCAACAGTAGTTACAGCCATATGAATTAGACAATTTGCATAGGCCTATATTCAGAGCGAAGACTGACAGATGAGGAAGCCACACCTTAATTTACAGTCTTTTTAAAAAGGATTCCTTACTTGACATTTGCATCTCCTGGGTGATTATTAACCAGGAAATGGGAGATTCTTGGGCAAAAATGAACAGAAGACATTCAAATTCAATTTTTCCAAAGTGATTATGTGAATATTGCACTTTTTTTTAATCAAAGAAGTATGTCTATTTCCTCACTGTTAATAGAAGTGTGCTGTGGATTCCAACTTGATCCCTTATCAATATTACATTCAATTCACAATATTGTGAATGATTCAGGGAACAAAAAGGATGTGGGTTTCCTTCTCCTTGATTGCTTTACTTACTATACATCTAGGAAAGTATAAAAATAGAAACAAAGGCCTCAGTCAACTGATGTCAATGATGGCTTCATAATAAAAGTCATTTCCTGGGTATTAAAAATGCTGAATATAGGTTAAGTAAAAATTTAACATATTTCAGCCGAGCTTAAGGAAATAATTGTATCTTTTCTGTGCTTGATTTTGAGTGATACCATAAAGTACATTTTTGCACAAATACCAATCCCCATAACAGATTCTAAGCCCTGGGGCAGTCCACAGACTACTCTGGAACTTCTCTATTAGAACCTGTTACTTTTATTATGCTCTGATAACTCTGAGAACCTCTGGCTCTTTACACATTGCTCCAGAATGACCTAGACATTTGCCATCTCTAAATCCTTGTAAGGTACCTGACTTCACTGAGCCTCAGTTTCTTCATTTGTCAAACTGGTCTAATCATACCTACCTCCTATAGTGTTTTAAGGAGCAAAGGAGATGATAACGTGGAGAACACCTAACACACGACATGGTCGGCTCACAGGAGGCATTTGGTAACTGTTTGCTCCCTTCCCAGCTCCTGGATTTGGGCCTCAGTGCTGAACCACACACCTTAATTGCCCAAGTTGTTCATGTGGCAAGATGATGCGGAAGGCAGCTAGAATACCTGGACCAAAACCCAGACCGGAGAGGCCTGTCATCCTGTTTCTACCTATGATGTGTCATCTCAGGTTGTGCCAGCACCAGGCAGCTCATAAACTTTCAGGGTCAAAAGAAAAGATCTGAGGTGAGCCATTGCCTCATTGAGATCCGCGTTTCTCAGGTTTCAAGAAAGAATGTTTATTCTGCTCAATTCTCTGTCATTGTGCAATGAAGTGGACATCAATTGTCTTGGATCTGTCATTCAGGAACACTCTCAAAAGCCTGTTTGGGTATCAATGAACATGTCTGACTTTTAGATCAAGAGCCCCTAAACATTAATTGCAGAACTCAAGAGAAAAATTTCTCCTCTTCATCCTGCAACAATCAAAGATTAGAAATGATAATTTAACTCTAAAATTATATATTATTTAGAATGTATTATCTAGTTTGAGGTATCTCAACCCTTTTACTTAACGTTGAGTAAGCTAAAAGTGCCAGCAAACCTGGGTGTGAACTTTTTCAGTGTAGCTTTGCTTTTCTATGGGACACCGGGTAATAGTTTCCCCATATATAAAGCAAGAACATCAATATCAAATATTTATAAAATGTAAAGGTAACCAGATGATTGTGGGGTGTGTGTAGCAATTTAAATCTGCATGTGTTGGAGACAGAGGATGGAAATGAAAGTGTCTGTATTTTTTCCACAGATATAAATACATGTGAATTCCACAAAAAAAGTGATAATAAAATGTTTGCTGAAATCTAAAATAACTTTCCTTCTTTTGAAGGCTAGACATTTGGGAAAAGTATTTCTAGGTAATCTTTTGTTTGGGGGGGGAATGTCCATTTCAGAAGTAACAGTAACATGCCTTTTTTCCATGTGCTTTGGAATAAGACTATTGAACTTGCATACCTGAATAGAGTACAGAGAAATGATATAGAACTTCAAACAGGAACTTTCCTAGTGGCAGGGAAATATCTAAACAAACTGGGAAAACAGAAACTGACCTAGCTCATTTGGAAATGGGCTTGGCAGCTGATGAAATAGGTGAACTGTAATTAAGTAATGCAATAAAGGAGTTAAGCACTTTTATGGCGACAGAAACACACACAACACATATGCTAGGTAGGTAGTAACCAGGTTATTCAGAGGCTCTTGCTGTCTCAAATTAGCATATTCAATGAGTGGCCCAGAATAGATACTTGCATTGTTCAGAGCAACCTTACAGGTGGAAAAAAAAAGTGTTAAGCTATTCTGATCTCTAGGTTAATTTCTAACTTTAGGAAGACTGTCACCTTTGTAAATTCATTCTTTTCACGGAGACTTCAAAACAAAGACATTATTTACTGAGAACTTTCTAGCACGTCGTTCTTAGTACAGTTTTGGTAGAAACCACAGATCCAGTTTCCTCCTATGTCCTTGAAGTTGGACAAGTAAGTTACAACTATGCATAGTATGCATTTCATTAGGTTTCCCAACCCGTAAGATAAGGCGTGTCGAAATAATAATTGAACTGTCACATCCTGCACAGGTAGAGTGAGTTAGGGGAATTCGCCTCATTGCAACTCCAGAAAAAAAGCGAGATTGGCAACCTTTATTTCCTTATTAAAATTTTCATATATAGCTCCAAATTCCTCTTGAAGTTTAGGAATTCGCAATATATATTTTTAAACCAGGAAAGTTAAAGATTTTTTTCCCCTGTCCACAAGAACTAAATTATCTCAAATAAGAAGACAAGCATTAAAGTACGCTCAGCCATTACAGAATACAAGGGTGCAAGTAGCAGCGAGCGAAAAGAGCCCGACCAGCCCGCGGGGGGAAACCGGAAGCAGCAGGTGTTGGCGTCCAAGGGCCTCCAGGGGCGCCCGAACCTGCGCGTGACCCTCCCGCTCCGGGTACTCAAACAGCCTTTTCATTCTCTGGAGCTTCAGCGAAGCTGGCACCGCCGCACGCCAGCGCCCCCAGACGCTTAACCCGGCTCGATTTAGAAAACTGAAGGCAAGACAGGCGGAACAGCGTTTCTTTCCAAAAGGTCTTTCCTAGGCGCGGGTCTTGTCCCTACTCCCGCCTCCTGTCCCCGCCCCCAGCCCGGTTTTCCCCTGTCTTTTGGATTTCTAGAACTGTCACATTTTCAAAAGGAAACAACAAACCCGAAATCTTTTCAACTTTTTATTTCGCCTAATATGGAGCTATATTACTTCATGCAGAACACACAGACCAAGTTCATCTATCCGTGCAAGGTATTTTAACACCAGCCCCTTCCCCTACCCCACCCTCTTCCATCGCCGGCTGGAGGGAAAGACGGGCTCGCCTAACGAGAGACGTCGTTCGAAACGGAGTACACCTGAATCTGGTGGAAAGCGCGGTACTTGTCAAAGGACAGCTGCCCCGGGGCCGCTCAGTCTCGTCTTCCGCGGCGGGAAGGGGCGGGGGACTCACCCAGGCAGAGCAGCGGCGCGGGGACCCAGCGGGCACGGCGCGGCTCCATCCTCCTCCCCGCGTCAGCGTGTGCGGGGCGCGGGCGTGGCCTGGGCGGCGGGGGCGGCGGGGGCGGCGGGGGCGGCGGCGGCGGGAGCGGTGGGAGCTGCGGGAGCTGCGGGGGCCACGCGTCGGCAGCTTGTCCCTCCGACACCGGGCCTGTAGGGCAAGTGAGCTCCACAGTCCCGCGCCGAGACCTTTATAAGTACGGGGCGGGGCCTGGGGACTGAGGACTAACTGCGTGTCCGGAGTTTCATAATCGCCCCCGGGAGAGGAGTGGCCGGAGGACTGTCCGGATGTCATCCTCCCTCTCTGAGCACCTGCGAGTGGCTGAGGAATGAAACAATGCTCTTCGGGTGAGCCGGGGACTACTCCCCACACTTTTGCAGCTCCCTTTCGGGCTCCTGCGGGCGGAGGTAGGGAGCGTGGACCAGAAGGGTTGGTTTGCGCTGTGGGACCACCCGCTGGATAGTGGGCGGTTTTAGTTGCTCTGGGTGACAGGCGTAACTTGAGTCAGCCAGTCTTCCAGCCAGGGCTGGAGTTCCCAGTACGTGCATTTGGAGAGCTGTGTGTGTGTGAGTGACTTACAGACGTTCTTGAAACTTGTCAGTGGCTCAAGGACTTACTTTGTGTTCACACCCACCACTGCTCAGAGTTGCTTTTTGTGTCTACACCTTCTTTCGAAGCCCCTCGGCTTCCTACGTGGTACAGGCATTTATGGCTTTAAAATCTAGTGATTATGAAAAAATAATCATAATTATTTCTTCCCCTAAATGATGTTTTCCCCCATCCATCAGCCTGCTGCTTTTGATTTAACTTCCCTGAACTTTGCCTTAATCCTGTCACTCCGCTGTACAGAATCTTTCAGTAACTTCCTGTTGCCTTTCGGACAAGGCCAGACACAGATGTAAAGCCAACAGTCTTTTCGACCTCAGCTCCCACTAGTTCACCGGACAAATTTTCGCACCCCAGCCAGGCTGGGAAACTCACTCTGCCTTTGCTTATTCGCACTTTCCTCCCTGTGCTGGTGGAGTCACAGTTTAGGGAAATGGCTGCCTTTTACTGGAGCTGGTCAAATCCTACTCACTTTCCTGGTTCTCCTCAAGGGCTTGGATTTCTTGACTCTACAGGGATCTCTCTCCATTCTGATCTCTTACAGCTTGTATTGTTTATCTTTCCCCTAGACTCAGAATTCTAGATCTGGTACTTCATACCTGATGAAACTACTTTGACTTGTTTAACTTTTCTTGTTTGTCAGTCATATGTTCAGATCTGTATGAATACATAAATTGCCTTACTTGTTATTGTATTTCCCCTGTAGGGCCTGAAAACAGTGTGTCTATATAGCAGTACTGACAGCATAGTTGAATAGAAAATGGAATCTAATGGATGTTGGTTAACTCCTTACCTTTCTACTGTTTGTTTTCTTCTTATTATTCCTTTCCTTTTCCTCCCTCCCTCTCTCTCTCTTCTTCCTTCCTTTCTTCTTTCTTTCTCTTTCTTTTTCTCTCTCTTTTTTTTTTTTTTTGCAGTACGTGTGCCTCTCACTGCTGTGGCCTCTCCCGCTGCGGAGCACAGGCTCCGGACGCGCACGCTCAGCGGCCATGGCTCACGGGCCCAGCCGCTCCGCGGCATGCGGTATCCTCCCGGGCCGGGGCACGAACCCATGTCCCCTGCATCAGCAGGCAGACTCCCAACCACTGCACCACCAGGGAAGCCCTCTGCTGTTCTTTTTTTTTTTCTTTTCTTTTCTTTTTTTCTCTCTCTTCCTTTCTTTCCCTCTTTCTTTCTTTCTTTTTCTTTCTTTCTCCCTCCCTCCCTTTCTTTCCTTCTTTCTTCCTTCCTTCCTTCCTTCCTTCCTTTCTCCCTCTTTCTCCTTCACCAGAACTCTCATGTTGGAAACAAACACTTTATCTTTCCCTCAGTGGTTAAGATCATGGGTTCTGGATTTAGATTGTCTGCATGTGAATCCTTGGACAAGTTATTTAACCTCTCTCCGTTTCCTCATATGTAAAATAGGGGTAATAATAGCATCTAACTCATCGGAAGATAATGAAAGTGCCTTCTGTAATGCCTAGTACAGAGTTGGCACTCATTAAAAATACCTGTTATGATAGGTAAACACATGTTAGGATGATGGTACTTAATAGTTTGGCAGTATTCATGAGCTAAATGAATGAATGCATGGTAAGGTAGAGGTAGGATTATGGGTTCCTAAGTCTAACTTCTGAATCCAGAGGGAAAACAAGCAGTAAGTAACTTGTCACTTAATTGCTCTTTTGTAAAAGAACAAATGGAACCAAGAAAGATGATCCTGGCTATGGGTTAGTTTTATGGAACATTGACAGGGATCACAAATTTGGTAAATTAGAATTAGGAAAAGGGACTGCTGGCTCGTAATGGTTTTTGTTTTACAAATTGGATCTGGAAAACAAATAACTCAAGTGTCTGAAAAAGCAGAATTCAGTGGAAAGAATGAGGGGTCAACTGGGAGCATTTCCTTATTTTACACAATGGCCTGTCATTTACCTACGAAGAGTGACAGGAAGAAGAATGTCTTAGTCCTAATTAATGTCTTATTTCAACAAATACAGTGTTGTGGTTTGTGCTCAAAAGAAGGATGGGGTGGGAACACATTGGGGAAAATGGGGTCATGCAGCAACAGTCAACTCTTTGGTACTGATATGTGAAGAGGAATTTTTTGGTGCTTTGTAGCTAATGCCTGTAAGCATGAGATATCATCATCGTGAAAAAAATCCTTGTGCTTATCCCAAAATTTTCCACAGCAAGGAATTCCTCTACGGGTTAAGTTCACATGGTGTGAAGAAATCTTTTCTCTATGGGTTCTATGTTTACTCAGTTTTCTAGCCATTAGTTTTCGAGAATGACTCCATCATGAGACATCAGGGAAGATTTGCCACTGCCTCTGCGAAATAGCCATCTTCTTCTTCTTCTTCTTTTTTTTTTTTTTTAATAATTGGAAACAATTTTCATTAATCTTTCATTTAAACGTATCATAGTATGAAGTACAATCATAATTCCTCTTAAAGGCACAAAATATATTTGAAGATAGGACAGTTTGGGAAGAAAATAATCAAGTCATAGAGAATTTTCCAACTAGGAAGTGACTTAAAGACATCAACTAGATCAGCAATTCCCAATCTGAGAGGTTTGGGGATTTTCTTTGTCAAATGGTTAGTAAATATAAATAATATTTATAGTCTAAACATCTATCTAATACATTGAGTATTGTGATTATTAAAATGTATTCATTTTAAATTGATAATGAATTCAAGGTGGCTTGGTGGCACCTGTAGTTTAATTGATACATAACAAACATGTAACCTCTGTCAGGTGGGGAGATGTGGCAAAATAATCTTTTTACATTAAAAGGGGTCTTCTTAGGGGAATTAGGAAACCCTGGGCTGGCAACATCCACATACAGGCCTAAATGGGTATCAGCAATAAACCTATTAGAGACCATAGCCAAATCCAGCCCTGGGCCAGACCTAAAAAACTAGCATCTAGCTTCAGACAAGAATGGATAAAACCTCACAATTATTCTTCCATCTCTTGCTTTTTTCCTCAAGTCAGTGCTCCTTGGGACTGCAACGGGCACTTGTTTATTATGAAATTACTGCTTTTCAAACTCACAACAGATAATACCTACTTTGGTGAATTAGCTTTTATATAACACAAAATGTTTAAAGTCTTTTATTAGCTAATCCTTAGCAAGAACTGCTACAATGGAGTGGTGCTGGATTACTTTTTTTTTTTTACAATGAAGGTGTTGAAAAATATAGGAAAGTGTTCAAGATCAAGTTGTTAAATTTGATATTCAAAACATGAGTCCTAGGGCCTCCCTGGTGGTGCAGTGGTTGAGAGTCCGCCTGCCGATGCGGGGGATACGGGTTCGTGCCCCGGTCTGGGAGGATCCCATGTGCCGCGGAGCGGCTGGGCCCGTGAGCCATGGCCGCTGGGCCTGCGCATCCGGAGCCTGTGCTCCGCAATGGGAGAGGCCACAACAGTGAGAGGCCTGCATACCGCAAAAAAAAAAGAAAAAAAAAAAAACAAAAAACAAAACATGAGTCCTAGAACATGAATTCTGTTCTATCAGATGCTAACTTCGGGAAAAAAAAAAAACTGATTTTATTCTAAATTTAGCCAAATATTAACCATATGGGAACTTTTTAGCAAGTTCCACTTGAATGAAGAATTTATGTCCTTCAGGATCATTTTTAAAATGTGTGCTAAATAATGTCTTATAAACTACAAATAAAACACAGATTTCCAAGCAAAATTCTGGGCTCTCTATATCCCCATATATCACCTTTATGGGAAAGTGACTGCTTTGCTTTTCTCCTTGACCAAAAATCAACAGACTGCCATGCCATCTCTCAGTGATTTATTTATTCATATCATATACAGTTAGAGACAAAAATAAAGAAGGGAGGAACATATATTGAATGTAGTGATCCTCCCTTTTTTTAAATAGCCTTTATCATAGACTTTTTTAAAAAAGTCATTTTCCTCTGGACTAATCCATTCTTAATCGAGAATTAGTATAAGAATTCAAAAAAGAAAATTTCCTTGTTTTTCTTTCAGTATATACAGAAGTAGAGGAAAGTAAAAATTTAGAAAGCTTTAAAGTCTAATAAATAGTAAATTATTATTTCTTATTGATTGACCTGGTAATTTGAGTTTTCTGAAACCAAAAATGATTCCAAAACATTTATAAATTTACGTACCATTTGAATGTTGACTGAATGGTGTGGATGGCTGATTAACTGGTTAGATCAGTGAATTCACTCAAAGACACTATCTTCTGTTTGTGGTTCTGTTTAGATTCAGAACCATAGGTGGAAAGGAACATGAAAGTAGTGGATATTTGTTCTTAAATCTAAATGTGGATGGATGTGCCTAATAATAATAATAATAATGACAACTACTATTTATACCTAACATTTTTAACTCACTAGGTAGTTTAAAATATAATGGCTTACTTATTCCTGTAAATTACCCCGTGAGGTCAGTACATTTTTATTTCCATTTTACAGATGAGACTAAGGCAAAGTTGTAAGGAATTTGTTCAAGGCCCTTCAGCTCATAAACAACAGAGATGGGATTCAAACCAGGCAACCTGACTCCAGGTGGTAGCAGACTCTTTCACCATCACACTGTATTGCTTTGACCCATAGCAACACCTGGTTCACTGAAAGTGCAGTGCTTGTTATATGTGCAACGCTCTCAGATATTTTCATTAAAATCCACGTTTCTGGAGTTTTCTAGTCTCAAATTATTTGCAAAGAGCATTCACATCCCTTTGCAGATAGTTTTTATACTCCTTCCTTAAGACGAATGTCCTATGTTGTTGTTATCCTATTAAGAAGAAAATCAGGTGTGCCAGCCTCCCAGCTTCCATTGCCAAAGCATTTGTTAATCTTACTTTTTTATGGTTCGTTGTACTTATGTAAAACACTTTATTCTACAAATGTCCCATCAGAAATGTCACCTGTGAATTTCATCAACAGAATCCTCTGAAAAAATCATTCAGTAATCGCAAAATGTAAGAAAAAGACAGATACTACGTGATATTAGGAACCTGATATCTGACGCTGCTGCTTCTTGTACTTGCCGTGAACTGTGCCCTAGTAATAGAAGAGCCTCCCCTTCCGTCGCTTATACCCACAGAGCGTTAATTACACACGTAGTGATGATGAATTAGGAATGCAGCTATCCCTATTTAAAGCACTGCTATTTCATGTTTAGCTAACTCCTAGTAGGATGTGATCATACATTGCCTACGTTGGTGCTTCTACTCCTTAAGCAACACTTTACAGTTAAAAGGTTAACTTTCAGTCATTGATTCAACAATCATTCAATAAACATTTTATGTCTCATACAACCGCACATCAGCCTTTGAGAAACTTTGCAATTTATTTCTAAATCATCTGCATGATTATTGCATGATTGCTTATGGATTTATGTAGTTTCATAAATATTTAATGTTAATGTCATTATCAGGTGTGGAAAAAGGACAAAACATACACAATAGATACTTAAGCTTGAAACGTTCTTGTCTGTCAGTCTCTTCAAAGATATCTGAATTACTTTCTAAATCTATGTCTCAATAAACATTACCTAGGATTGCTTAATTTATGCAGACCCTGGGGGTAAAAATATCTAGAAGATAGAGTGCCACAAAAATCCTAGGAATTGTTTTATGATTAATATTTTTTTCTCAGCTTAGCACTACCACTAACAGGTTAAAAACCTGCTAGTGAGGGCAATAAAACAATAGCTATTAAAGCCTTCATTTTTATTGCATTGGATATTGCTGGTAATATCTGTTTGACTTAGAAATTATCCCCAATAAAATTACACACAAATGAGATTGTATTCTATCTTGCAATGCATCTTACTCTGTAAGGAATGATTTGTGTAATTGCTAATAATTTATTGTATGGCTGGCTAGACGCTAATTCTCACCCATGGCTGCACTTTAAACTCACTTAGTCAGTTTCAGAAAAAATTCCTGAAGTCCGGACCTTACTTTCCCAAAGGTTGTGATTCATTTGGTTTGGGAAGGGCTTCAAATGAATGTATTCTTATAAGCAGAAAGCTTGATGTTTTAACTAAAACATGGAAAAAAGAAAGAATACTGAGCCACATAGTTTAGATCCAAGTTCTAGTCCTGACTGAACATAAACTCTTGTGTGATCTTGTATAGGTCATTTAACAGCTCTGGGTTAGATTTTTTTCATTCTTAAAATGCAGGTTTGAACCACATGATCTCCAGTGGTATAGCTTTCTATGACTTCTGAGTCTGGTACTGAGAAGATGGAAGCACAGCTTTTTATCTCTTGACTGTATGTGCTTTAAGCATTGAGCAATTTTAGGCATTGGCTAAAATATCCTAGAGTGATAGCACAGATAATGTCCTCAGGATTTGAAAAAGTAGTTTATCTTCTAAACGGGCTACTCCAGTTCTCTAAATCTTGTCTTCATCTCCCGTAGTAGTTTTGCTTAGGTGTTTTGGTCATTTTCTTCCCCTTGCTTACAACTTATAAATCATAAACTCCACAAAAACTATATGGGGTTTAGAAACTTGAAAATCTTGATACTGTTGCAGATAAAGAGGACTGTATTGTAGTATAAACCAAATCACATTTATGACAAAAATTTCACTTTTTCTGAGAGAAAAGGTATATGATAAATGTGCCAAAAAATCAGAAAAAAAAATTTATGGAAAGAAAGAAGGAAGGAAGGGAGGAGAGAAGGAAGGAAGGAAAAAATGAAAGAAAAAGAAAGAAAGGGAAGGAAGGAAAGAAGGAAGGAAAGGAAGGAAGGAAGAGAAAGAAAAAGAAAAAGAAAAAGAAAGAAAGACACTAAATCAAGAATAGTTAGAAGCACTAAGTTGCAATCCTGGCTCCTATCATTCTGAGTCTTTTGACCTTATGAGCTTGTTTATACTGCAGTAGCCTCATCTGTAAAACCTGGAAATAATTGTTCCTTTCATTCATCTCAGATATTTATTTAATGCCAAGATATATAAGAGGGTCAAAAATTTAAAAGGGCAACCATGATAGTGCTGAATTCCCAAAGCAAAAGGTGGGCGTTCCAAAGAGGAGGCATAGGTATCAGTAGCAGGTGGAACAATGAGGTCAAGACAACAGGAATGGAGGAAGAGGTTTGGCAAGAATGAGGTCACTGGTAACCTTTCAGGAGAAAGTTCAGTGGAATGGAGAGGACAGAAGTCAGATTACAGGCACATAATGTCCTGTATTTCTTCTAATAATAAATATTACTATCAGAGGAGTCGTCAGTGAGCCTCAGCATGGGAACATTCATAGCACAGGTCTCCCAATAAGTCATCAAAACTAAGTGTAAAACTCATGTAGTAGAGATGAGTCATTCCTGCAGGCAGGCCTCTGTTTAACTCATATAGTATTCAAATGAACAAGATAAGGAAGCTGCTTATGGTGGGCTTTACTATAACATACTTTTCTTATTTTTTACTTATTTAATTTGGAGGGCAATATCAAAAATAATTTTCTTCACTTCTACATAGATCTAAGAAGGTATCCTTATATTTTTTAATAGAGGGATTAGGGACAAAGTGATCTATACATATATATTGAGATTCTATACATACTATCTCACTCACTCCTTACTTAAATGTATTGGTCTCTCCTCTTATTCCTTTCCTACCTATCCCTATTCCACTATTTGTGTGTGAAGGTGAGGGGGTACAGGGAGACATTGGGTTGGCCAAAATGTTTTTCAGGTTTTTCTGTAAGATGTTGTGGGAAAACCCAAACGAACTTTTTGGCCAACCCAATACATAACAATAGGTACTCTATATAGAGTATACATACATACATATACACACACACACATATATAGTATCTGTTGTATCTGCAGTGAGGGCAAATAGCTGACTCTAGAGAAACAGACATGGATCATCATCTTCAGTCTTTATATAGTGCTGTAGAACTTAAACTGATTTGGACTTCAGAATAGCATAATATTAAAAAAATAAGGGGCTTCCCTGGTGGTGCAATGGTTAAGAATCCACCTGCCAATGCAGGGGACACGGGTTCGAGCCCTTGTCCGAGAAGATCCCACATGCTGCGGAGCAACTAAGCCCATGAACCACAACTACTGAGCCTGGGCTCTAGAGCCCGTGCTCCGCAACAGAGAAACCACCACAATGAGAAGCTCCACAATGAAGAGTAGCCCCCACTCGCCACAACTAGAGAAAGCCCGCACGCAGCAATGAACACCCAACATAGCCAAAAATAAATAAAAAATAAATGTATCTTTTAAAAAAATGACGTGAAAGGAATACCAGTCCTACAACTCCTAGAGTCTCCTCTCAAGTTACTGTGGCTCTTGGATTGTAAATTCAGACTCAAGATTCTCAAAACTCCCATCATCTCACCAATCAACTCCCTGAACTCCCTGTAACAGCATTAATTTTCCTTCCTCTAAAGATGCCTCTTAATACATACCTATTTGTAAAATCTAGTTATCTTTCTAGCTTTGTACCAGAGGAAATAGTTCTTCAGCTCTATCGGTCCTGGGTTAGCGTGACTGCATTCCTAAGAATATAAGAAAAATAAAGTTAAAGGAAACCTAAAATCTCACCAAAAGGAAAACTGAGTTTTACATGAATCTTGAACCAATTTCCTAGAGGCCTCCTGTACCCTACCTAGATGACAGAATGTGTCTCTGGATTTGGAAAGAAGATCACCCAGGTAGCTGTGGGGCTCCACAAGGAATGGTTGTAAACTGCCCTTCCCTTTTCAGTTACCCTGTGCTCCAGTCTTGTAATGGACATCATGGCATCCTAACAGGAAACCTTCCGCTCTCTGTTCTGGTGTCTGTTGTACCAAGGTCTCTGGTGGCTCTGAGAAGTCCTTGACTCTCCAAAATCACAAGTCAGTAAAAGATATTCAAAATCAAGCTCAACGATGGATAGGGATAGGCTGGGATAGGCTAGGGATAGCTTTTGATGTTAGAGGATAAATTTGAGGATAGAAGCATTGATGTTTATACATTTCTGCTTTTGTGACTTTTGAGTTCAAAATAGTTTTATGACACTTGAGCCGCAGGTTCTTGGCAATTTTGTTTAATTTTTGTCCTGGCTCACATTCAAATGAGTGTCAACTTTATTATTACTTCCTCTGGGAAACTTCCCTCATCTTTCTAGACCATATTAAGGACTTCCAGTGATGGCCTTTATTACATCCTGAACTTTCTTCATCATAAAACTTATCAGTTCTTCATGTATTTGCTTCTTTGCTTCTCTCATGGAAAAATAAGCTCTATGAGGAAAGGATCCATAACTACGCTTTTGAGTAACTTGAAGTTAAAATTTTTAGAACATTGCCTGGCACAAAGTAAGTTACACAGTAAGTATTGACTTTTATTATTGTTAGGGGTGATTTAAAAGCTTTATTCTGAATACCAGATTCTAATATTCTTGAAGCCAAAGTGATGCCTTACTTGTGTTCGGATACACTGCTGTACCTAGTTTAGTGTCTTGCACATAGTAGGCACTAAATACATAGTTGTTGAATGAATTTGTTGATTACCAAAGCTGAACTCCATATTATAAATTATAAGAAGAGAAGAAAATTACATTGGGACACAGTTGTCCTATATCTGGCAGTGATCCAACATGACAATGTTAATAATTATTGCCAGTATAATCCTATTACATTAATGGTGTGCATTTTATCTCAACAAGCTCCTGGACCAGTTTTGTTAGATATCTATGAGTCAGATTTAGGGCCAATGGTAAGGAAAACTTGCCCATTAAGCAGGCACTTACATTTTTGACCAGAGACATATTATGGCCGTAGGCATTAGTTTCTGCAAAAATCCCCCGGTCAATTTAACAATACTTCTCTGCACTGATCAGTACCACTCACAAGTCACAGTGTCACAGGATGGGTTTGGTGTGGACAGCCAAAAGCCTGTTGAGCAGAAGAAATACTTGAAGCAATCTCCAGAAAATGCTGCTTGTTAAAGACTATAACATCTTGAATCATGCTGAGAACTGGTCAGAGATGAGATGAATCATTTTGAGAAAATCCTACAGCTTAAGGAGCCAAGGGACTCCTTCTGTTGGTAACCCAGAAATTAGGAGCCCAACCAACACAAGACTCTTGTGTTCCACATGAAAAAGACAAATATGCTTATCATATTTGGATGCCCATCATTGTGAAATTAATACTGGAATGATACTGAGGCCTGAAAGATAAACACATCTGCAGTGTTATTAAGAGAAGTGGCATCACCCAATTTCATGGATTAGCCAAGTTACTGCTATTGCCACTTTTTACATTTGAAGTATTTGAAATACCTTTACATCTATATCCCTGGTGTATGAAGAACTTAGCAACTATGATAGAAGGCATAAGACAGCCCGAGTTATTCAACAATCTTAGGTTTAACTAAACAGTTTTTGATAGACAGCAAAAAATAGCATGGTACTTATAATGAATAAATTATAAATACATAAATAAAAATAAACAGCTAAGAAGACCAAATTACTTCTTTTTATTACTAACAAAATTCATGCCTCTAGATTCTTCATTCATTGGCCTGTATGTGTGTTCAGTTGTAACTTTTTTTCTGTACACAGTTCCATTATGTATATTAGAGTTAGCAGTTTGTTCTTTCAAAGTTATTTTAGCAAAATGTTACAATTTTCATGAGGTTTTCTCAACCTCATGAAGTAGTGTGGGGTCTGTCAGACTTTTCTTGGCTGAGGCTTAAAACCATTTTACATTCTGATGCAGCATACCCAAGAATATATAATTATATCTTTCTGAAATAAGTGTCTTAAAAGCAATATTTTATCTTGTTGAAATGTGCTGTGATCTCTTCTATTTTATCTCATATGAAAGATGGAATAGGTGAGAATCATTTAAATGTATTTAATTACACACTAATTGGTTGCAATATGCAATTTCGAAAAAAGAAACATAGATCAGTGATGCTTTAGAGCAGTGGTGAGTCCTGTGAGACCTAAAGCCATAGGGGCTATATGAGTGGATGGGGGCTCAGAGTTTCTGTCATGGTCAGAAATGGGAGAGAGAATGTGTATTCTTGGAGTGGATGGATTCCAGGTTCTCACTCCCACTTTTGCTATGTTTTGCTCTATATACAGGTCTTCCATAGAAAATTTCATTTAAGGAAACATGTCATTGGGTAAAACGTTTGACAACTGTCTCTGCACATAATAATTTCCTTAACTTATAGGTCAAATCCTGTTATGACAAAAATGACTACCTCTGAAATCACTATATAAACTAATAACTTTCTTATATGTTGTTCTGTGTATTTCAAGCAATACTTTAGGCACAAAGTTGCAGTAAAACTAAGGTATTTGTTTGGGTCCTTATATTTTCTTAGAATGCAGTTTTTCTTACATCTTTTAAACCTGACATGAGAAGTTTGGAATTTATATTATGGGCTTGTGTTAATTTGGTTAGATAATTTACACGAATTTTAACACCTTTGCTCAGAATTCAGTGCTAAGTTTTGAGGGATTGCTGTTTTTGTTTCTGGTAAGTGAAGACATTCTCTTCTTTAAGGGTCAAGATAGTTTATTTATTTCTTTACTCTTCGTGCCTGTTTAGATAAAGACCATTTCATTTCAGTCAAAAGAAAAAATAGAATATTTCTTTAGATTTTATCAGTCGGTCAGGAATGGGAACAGATTATTCTCAGAAAGATAAGTGGCATTTCAAGCACAAAGGTGACATTCCATAGTTTTAAACTAATTAAGAAGAATTAAAAATGGTTGTTAGAACTTCCTAAAATCACATTTGTGTAAGATGGGGACACAAACCCAGCTTATAAAAATGACTCAAATTGGGATGTGGATGGTAGAGGGGGAGAGGAATAGGAAGCAAAAGAAGGGAGAGAACTTGTGTTTATTGAATATTTGCTATGTGTGAAACATTAAGCTAAGTCTATTACACATATTCCTCCTTTTAATCCTCACAACAATCCATTGAGTAGACGTAATGATTCCCAATTTACTGATAAGAACCTGAAGGTTAAATAACATTTACAAGGTCAAGCAGTGATGGAGCTGGGGTTTGAAACTTGGTTTGTTAGATTTTGAATCCCTGGTCTTTCCCGGTGTTCCTTTGGCTCCCAAGACTGGTCTGTTTTGGTATGGTTCCTGTAAAATGCCCTTCACACTCCTGCCCAAGCACCTGGTTCTCACTGATCAGGTCTGAATCCCCAGCCACATTCCATCCCATTCTCCATCTCCTGAGTCCTCTAAAAGCCAATCCCTTTGTGGCTCCTCCTCCCATTTGAGGGCCCATCTCACCCTTCAGAGGCAGCACTCTTTGCTCCACTTGTTCCTTGGCTTCCACTTGACCCCAGGTTAGCTTTAACTTTTAACTACGCAACATTAGGCTACCTTAGGTTAATAAGCCCCTTGGTTTAAAGCAATACCAGAGCCCCACTTTTCTTTCTTGCGAGAAAGGCACATCTCCTCAGCGTAGTATGTATTCCAAAAGTATAAGATTAACACATATACAGACATTTTGCCTCACAGTAACTCAGGCTTTGGAGAGAAAGCCTTTAAGTTCAGGATCTGAGGGTCTATTTACATGAGAATTAGAGGAGCTGGAGAATTGAGAGGCCCAAATGAGTAAACTATTGGAGGTCAGCAACTGGTTCCCAGATGAAGCTGTTGGAGGCATGCAGTGCCAAGAGTCAACCCTTTCCCCAGCACAAACAGCTCATCAGATAAGGAAGAGGGTCACTCAGAGGGGAAGACAGTTGAGGGTCATAAGCTTGAAGTTGAAAAGCAGTAGTGGTTGGGGACGAGACGTGACTGGGTGCATGGAGGGCATAAAACTCGGAACGTTTTCTAGCCAAAGGCTGAACAAAAAGGCTGGAATTATGAGTAAGTCAAGCATGAAGCTGTGCCATCTGGTTTTGTAGAAAATGAACAGTAGAGAGACGTAGTTCTTTTTTGTTTGTTTCTTTTTTGTTTTTGTGTGTGTGTGACATAACAACAGAATGTAATGCTGTTGAGGAAAAGGGGATTTCTTCTTACTGTTAAGCCTGAGTAGTAGAAAACAATCAAGAGCTTTTTCTCAGGTGACTTACAGATCCTTAGGAATAGAGGTTTCTTGCACGTGGGATCCTCCTGACAATCTGGAGAACTCTGGTGTAGAATTCACAAAAGACCCTCCTCTTTTGTAGGTCAGAGATGGATGTGGGAGAAGGATTGAATTTCCCCAGACAACACTAGAAAGGCTTGAGGAACACTTTTTAAGTTTCTTTCCTTTCCCCATGGTAAACCAGGCACCATGTGTTACACTTTTTTCATATCCTGCAGCTCCTGGCTCTGTACCTGGAATATAAACAGTGCTCCATTAATGTTCTTTAGGTGAATGAATGGGTTTGGCATCAAACAGGATGATATATGCAGAAGTACTGAAGAGGGTGGAAGGTAAAAAGAGTGTGCTTGGAGCTAGATTGCCTGGTTTCAAATCCATACAACCCAATTTACTAATTGTGTGACTTGGGGCAAGTCACTTAAGCTTTCTGTGCCTCAGTTTTTTGCCATTGATAAAGCAGAAATGATAGCATTCCTATCCCTTAAGGATGTTGTGGGTCTTAAATAAGCACAAAGTATTTAGAACTGTGCCTGGTCCATAGTAAGAGTTCAGTAACTTAGCAACTTGGAAATTACAAACCATACCAGGTTTTTATTGTTTTTTAAATGACCCAGATTGGATAAAAGGCTAATGCAATACAGTAAACCCATGGAATTCAAGTGTATAATATTTTAAGTTTGTTTATTCTCAGCCCTAATGGTTGTAACTTGGAGTAATTTGTAATTTTACTTATGCATGAATTTAAATTGTCAATACTGTTAGACTTGTATGCAAGATGAATCTTATCTCTGATGAATCTTATTTCTGAAGAGTGTGCCCCAAAATATTGCATCTGACACCTCTTGTAATCACATGTTCATTATCTATTTTCTTAATAAGCACTATGAGCACAAGGACTATGCCTATCTTATTTTCAGAGCCTAACACAATAATAAACATAGCTAACAAATATGGTACACTTACTATGTGCTGGCTACTAGGCTAAAAGCTGAAATAACTTGCTTCAATTAATATCTCATTCAATACTCACGACACTTTGAAATTGGCACAATCATTATAATAGATTATTCAAATAGTTTATTATTCATAAATATTCACCCTCCTACTGCCACTCCCCTACCTCTTGATTCTGGTTTCTGCCACCTGACTTGCTTGGGCCAATGGGACATAAGCAGATGTAGTGCAAGCTAAGGTTTAAGAAGTACATGCATGGATGGGCTTGCTTTCTTGCATCTCTGCCATCATCATGAAAAACACTGCCTGGACTAGCCACTGGTTCCAGGGAAAGGATGAGAAACATGTGGAGCAGAGCTAAGCCCTTAGCCAAAACCAGTCAAGATCAGCCCACCACCAACCAAATTCCAGACTCATGAGGAAGCCCGTCCAAAATCAGGAGAGCTTCCCAGCTCCTTCTAGGCACTGCTTCATCTGTATCCTACAGATTTTAATAAGATGTATTTTTATTTTCATTTAATTGAAAATATTTTATTTATTTATTTATTTATTTATTTATTTATTTATTTATTTTTTTTTTTGCGGTATGCGGGCCTCTCACTGTTGTGGCCTCCCCCGTTGCGGAGCACAGGCTCCGGATGCGCAGGCCCAGCGGCCATGGCTCACGGGCCCAGCCGCTCCGCGGCATATGGGATCCTCCCAGACCGGGGCACGAACCCGTATCCCCTGCATCGGCAGGCGGACTCTCAACCACTGCGCCACCAGGGAGGCCCTGAAAATATTTTAAAATTTCACTTGAGACTTCTTTGACTCAAGTGTTGTTTAGAAGTGTGTTGTCTTATTACAAAATATTTGGGGATTTTTCCAGCTATTTTTCTGTTGTTGATTTCAAGTTTAATTCCACTGTGCTCTGAAATCAGACTTTCTATGATTTCTAGTCTTTTAAATTTGTTGAGGCTTAAAATATGGTCTATCTTGGTGAATGTTCCATGGGAGCTTCAGAATAATGTGTTTTCTGCTGTCGTTGGATGGAGTATTCTATAAATGTCAATTAGGGCATGTTGATTTATAGCACACTTCAATTCAACTATATTTTTACTTATTTCCTGCCTTCTTGATCTATTAACTACAGAAAGAGAGAAGTTGAAGTCTCCAACTGTAATAATGGTTTTGTCTATTTCTCCTTTCACTTCTATCAGTTTTACCTCTTTTTTTTTTTTTTTTTTTTTTTTTTTAATGCTCTGTTACTAGGCACATACACATTTAGGACTGTTCTGTCTTCTTGGAGAATTGAGCCCTATTCATTATGTAATGCCCCGCCTTATCCTTGGTAATTGCCTTATTCAGAAGTATGTTCTTTTGGAAATCAAAACAGCTCCTCCAGTTTTCTTTTCATTAGCATTAGCATGGTATGCCTTTCTCCATCCTTTTACTTCTAACTTTCTGAGTTTTTGTATTTAAAGTGGGTTTCTTATGGGCATGATATGGTTGGGTCTTCTTAATCTATGCCCTCTGACAGTCTCTCTTTTAACTGCTATATTTAGAACAATTCTCATTAAAGTGGTGTTTTTCATATAATTGGCTCAATACCTACCATGTTTGTAACTGTTTTCTATTCATTGCATTTGTTCTTTGTTTCCATTTTTGGCTTCAACTATTTTTCTGCCTTCTCTGGTTTTAATTGATTGTTTTATATGATTTGCTTTCACCTCCCCTTTTAGTGTATCAATTATAATACTTTTTTAAAAGTTGTAATGCTTGCTCTAGAGTTTGAAGTACACATTTTAAACTAATCTAAAGCCATCTTCAAATAACATAATACTGCTTCACATGTAGGGCAAGTATCCTATGACAGGGTATTTCCAATTTTTTCCTCCCATCCCTTATCACATTACTGTCATTTATTTCATTTATCCACATGTTACAATCATCCAATGCATTGCTATTACTGTTATTAATTTAAGCAGCTATCTTTTAGGTCAGTTAACAAGAAAAATATTTATTATTCCTTCTTCAGTGCTTTTTCTCTTCTGCATGTAGACCCATGTTTTTGATTTATACTGTTTTCCTTCTTCTTGAAGAACTGCTTTTAACATTCTTTACAGGGCAGGTCTGCTGACAATTACTTCTCTGTTTTTGTTTTTCTGAGAAGTCTTTATTTCTCTTTTACTTTTGAAGGGTAATATTGCTTGATATAGAATTCTAGGTGGTCATTTTTTCTTCCATGACTTTAATTATGTCACTCCATTCTATTATTTGCATGGTTTCAGATGTGAAGTTTACTATAATTCTTACCCTTTTTCTTCTACAAGAACATGCTTCTCCAGCTTCTTTCAAGTTTTTCCTTTTGTCTTTGGTTTTCTGCAGTTTGAATGTAATTTGCCTAGTTGTAGATTTTTTGTTATTTATCCTGCTTAATATTCTCTGACCTCCCAGGATCTGTACTTTGGTGTCTATAATTAATTATATTACCCATAATATAATATTAATTATATTACCCATCTGTTAAAAAACAAAATTCAACCAAGTAAATTTGAAGATCTAATTGGCTTTAACCAATGATTCATGAACTGGGCAGCATCCCATCTAATAAATCAGAAGGGCACTCCAAGGAGTTGTACAAAAGGAAGGCTTTCAAAGACAGAAAGATGGTGGCCCAAGGAAGCTATTAGTAAGAGAAAAGAAAGGATTATTTCAGGCCAGGTCATTTCTTTTGGGGGAAGTGTGAGGATCAATCATTCGGATTACCTCTTCTTCCTTTGGGGAATGGAGAGGACTCAGGTGACAGACTACCTCACTGGTGCTGATCAGAAAATTCTAGACTGGCCAATTAAGATTACATTCCTGGGGAAGGTCAAAACTGCAATTAAGTCAAGTGTTAAATCTAAGTTTGGTACCATGGGCTTTAGCACATATGACATTTTGTGCCTGTGGTTTTCTCTTTAACACATCTGTTCTTGTGTATTGTCTACTTTTCCTATTGGTGTCCTAAATATATTAATCATAGTTATTTTTAATTCTTTATTTGATAATTCCAACATCTGTGTCCTATCTGAGTTCTGTCACTTGATATGTCTGTGTTTTTTCTTGCCTTTTAACATGCCTTGTGATTTTTGGTTGAAAATTGGACATGATGTATCAGGTAACAGAAACTGAGGTAAATAGGTTTTTAGTGTGAGGTTTTATGTTAATCTGGCTATAAGTTGGGCGGTATTCAATGTTCGCTGCAGTTGTAGGTGTGAGAGGCTTAAAATTCCTCTAGAGTTCTTGTTTTCAGTCTTCCCTCATTACTTAGGGCTTCTCTAAGTACTCCTCCTCAAAGAGTCTGTACATCTTACAGCTCTTTCAGCTATAATCTACTCTTATTATACCAGACCCCCATGTCATGGTGATTAGGTGTGGGAAGGGAAGTGTTCTATAATCTTATGATTAAATCTGCCTTTTAATCAGTCTGTGTCCCAGGGATGTGAGCTTCGAAAGTGTGCCTTAGCTTGTTTTTGACTCCCTTATATGAACTAAGAAGAATAGAAGAGGCTGGAGTTGGATAAATGCCCTTCTCCTAGATGGGATAAGGCTCTGGTAAAGTATTTCCTATGGAGAATAGGTTTCTGTTATGGAGAATGCTCTGTGCATATTTTATAGGGTTATGCTTCCCCTCCTCCTGCCCGAGCCAGGAGGTTATTTTTCTTGGCTCTTCTCTATGAGAAACTAATGGATTCCTGGAGATAAAACCCATTAAAGTATGGGGGACTCCCTAAGATGACAACCCCCAAGGGTTTCTTACTTCCATACTACTCCACATTCAGCCTCTAACAATTCATCAAAATTACCATTTAAGTATGCCTACTAGTTTATAGCTCTAGCGACTTCTGCATTAGATAAGCAGGTTTCAACAGTGACTCTCTGAATTCATCTGTCCTCTAGATTTTTGGGTGGCAGTTTGTCCTGTAACCTCAGTTCTCTGATAGGTACAAGGAAATCTGTTGATTTTCAGTTTGTCAGCTTTTTTTTTTTATTCTAAGGATGGGAGTGGTATCTTCTAAGTTCTTTGCATGTCAGAACTGGAACTGGATAGCCATCAAATCATTTTGTTACATTTTGTTACCAAGTCCAAGGTTTCTCTGCTCTCCTTACAACAGGCCAATAAATAGGAAACGAGATGTTGAGGCAAGGAACACGACTTTATTCGGAAATCCAGCAGACCGAGAAGATGGCAGACTAGTGTCTCAAAGTAACCATCTTATCAGGGTCTGGATGCCAGTTTCTTTTATAGAATCAGAGAGGGAAGTAAAGTAAAAAGGCAGAATAGAGAGGGAGAGGCAGGGAGGAAATAAAGTAAAAAGGGCCCTGGGTCTTGCAAAACATTTGCTGGAATGGCCAACCTCCGGGAGGGGATGTGTTAATATCTTCTTTCTTGCAGCCATTCACAGGTGGGTAGGGTTCCCTGAGGCAGGCCATTATGTATGGTTATAATAACAAAAGCAACGAAAAGCAAAGACTAAAGTCAAAGAAACAGATCCAACATGGAGTCAAAATTGGCTCTTCCCTGTTACAATTTTTTAAGTAGGAAAGATGTCAGTCAGAAATTACATTCTTACTTCGAATAGATTAACCTCATTCTTAACAGCATTCCTCAAATAAGATTAACATATGTATTTTACAATTAAAAAAAAAGTCCATAAAAATTATCATGAGATGAAACAACCTTGCCATTGAAAAGCAGAGGTTTAGTCAACCTCTATCTGTGAATTCATTTTCCCCTTGGAGTTTCTCTCATACCCAATGCAGAACCTGTGAATTTATTTGGTTTATAGAATTGTATAGTAACATCAGAGACCTGATAAAGATAGTATCTAGCAAAGAGGTGCCTATGAATCTACTGTTTGTAACTGGAAACAAAGACAACATTGGATACACAAAAGAACCTATGTGATTATTATTATTATATTCACTTAAGAATGAGTAATAATTATGGCATAGATATGGTCACAGAAATGTACTGGTAAAAATATAGGTAAAACTCATTAGATTTCTTTTGTTTATCTATTTGGGAAGCTTGGAGGTATTTAAATTTATCCTGTTACTCCTGTTGATTTCCTTGTTGAATACGCAGTCGTACAGGTACTTAAGATCGCCAGGGTAAGCTCTAGGAGATCTAGCCCAACTTAGAGCCATTCCCATTTGAAATGAAAACATGGATTAATGTTGGTGATTAGTCTGTTCATGTAAGTTACCAAATGGACTCCAGGAGTTTACTTGAACTTGTGATTTGGTGGTAGGATTGCCCTGGGAATCCAGGGTGAAACATGAAAACAGACTCAGATCAGTGTCTATGCTGGAATCTCTGGGCTGAGCAAACAAATGAGAACAGCCACAAGAATAGGGTGTGTTGGGTAGAAAGAAAATTTTTCAGTTTTGAGTGGTGGTAAACAGACTTTCTCTCCTTTAGCTGAGACAGGGAAGCCGAATCCAGCCTTTGTACCCTGACACTGAATTAAATCTCAGAGACAGAGTTTTGGGTGAAGTAGAAAAGAATAGCTTTATTGCTTTGCCAGGCAAAGGGGGCCACAGTGGGCTAATGCCCTCAGAACTGTGTGTCCCAACCTGGAGGGGGTAGTGAGAAGTTTTACAGTAACGGTTCAAAGACAGTGTGATCAGCTCATGGACATTCTTCTGGTTGGTTGGTGGTGAGGTAAGTGGGAGTCAACATCATCAACCTTCTGGTTCCAACCGGCTGGGTTCCATTAATTTCTCCCACCTGCTGGGGGTTTCAGTATCTGCAAAACAGCTCAAAGATATTGTTGTGTATATCCCTTGAGGGGGAGCCAGGACCCTGCCCTAAGGCTGCACTATTGTTTCTCTTGACTGTTCCTCCGTTGTCTCTGAATCCCCTCTGTTCCCTAACTAGCAACTGTTTGAACCTTCCCCTTGGAACTCAAGGAAGGTCCTGGAGGCTGAATGAAGCCTATATCAAGAAATGGGAGATACAGAAAGGTTTTTGTGCCCAGGAGCCACATGGGTCCTGCGTGGTATCAACAGGACAAATCAGAATGTTCTTAAAGGATTAGAGGCTTCCAGGAGGTACTCTGGCA
This sequence comes from Mesoplodon mirus, assembly GCF_964341445.2. Classification (NCBI taxonomy): domain Eukaryota; kingdom Metazoa; phylum Chordata; class Mammalia; order Artiodactyla; family Ziphiidae; genus Mesoplodon; species Mesoplodon mirus. The sequence continues at coordinate 47,949,651 of NC_138977.1, forward strand.
ATTAAGACTAGAGACTGGAATGGACCACAAGGGATTGGTGTAGAGTCTTGTCCTTGAATCTTTTAAGGGGGGGCAGCAGAGGTGGAGGGCAGACTGCTATCTATGTTTTAAGTGCAATTTTGTCCAAAGACCAGAGAATGGACTAAGTAACTCCATGGGGTAATGACTCTGTTAATGATGATTTTCACTATTTTTAAACTTCATTCTTAGATCCCAGCTCCTACACTTATTAGCTTGAAGTGGTTTAGCAAGCTTGAATCACAGATTTATCTATAGAATTGAGTTAACATAACATACATCAGGGGATACTTTTGAGGTTGAAACAATTTCACATATTCAAAATGTTGAAAATAATCCCTGGAACATAGAAGGTACTCAAGAAATAAAGTGTCAGTTCCCCCTGAACACATACGCATGTGCGCGCGCGCGCGCGCACACACACACACACACACACACACACAGCTTGTGCATGACCACGGTTAGAGATAAACCATGCCAAAATGTCAGAAAGGGTTCTTTACTTTTATTATTAAATAAATAAAAGTTTAACAGATATAAACTTCCTCATTGTGAGGAGTGTTGCAATGTTGTGACAGTTTAAGCAATGTTTTCACGTATGCACAGTTGCTGGATATCTGTAGGATACTTAAATTATGAACAATGACTCTTCAAGATATAGAGTAAATAGGATCTTTGTCTTTCACAAAACAGAGTTGAGTGATAGGACATATTTTTTTTTAATGTCTAAATTTTGTTGGGGAGGATAAATAATAAAAAAAATTAGGAGTACTTACCATTAGGTACAATATGAGAACTAATTTTACTTTCAGCTGTCTATATTGTACTACATATTCAAGCTTGAAAGACAAGAAGAAATAATTTAATGTGATTCCTTCCTCTAGTTTTTGTTTATTTATAAATGTGATGTCTGTCTTCATTTTGGTTCCTGAATTGATATCAATTTTATATTCTAAATGCTACAATATAAACTTGGAAAGCCTCAGCTTAATTTTTTCTTTAGAATTTTTTTCAGAAAGCATAAACATTACAACAGTTTTGAAATAGCTGCATATTTGAAGTCTTATTTTGTTCAAGGATATAGCTAAGTTATTTAATAAGACTAGATAAGGGCTTCCCTGGTGGTGCAGTGGTTGAGAATCTGCCTGCCAATGCAGGGGACATGGGTTCGAGCCCTGGTCTGGGAAGATCCCACATGCCACGGAGCACCTGGGCCCGTGAGCCACAACTACTGAGCCTGCGCGTCTGGAGCCTGTGCTCCGCAACAAGAGAGGCCGCGATAGTGAGAGGCCAGCACACTGCAATGAAGAGTGGCCCCTGCTCACCGCAACTAGAGAAAGCCCTCGCACAGAAACAAAGACCCAACACAGCAAAGATAAATAAATAAATTAAATTAAAAAAAAAAAAGACTAGATAAACTTTGGAGTAGAGGACTCTTGAAAGCATACATTTTATTGATCTAAAGTTCCAAATAATCATCATAAACAATAGTGACATTGTAGGAAATCTGAAAAATTCAGTAATGTATAAATTCTGTAGTTATCTATAAAAGTCAGGTTAACTGAAATTTGCTACAAATACTCATAACATTATTTATTCATTTCAACCTTAGTCATGGACCACATGATTTTATTGCTGGCATTAAAATATAACAAATTTTACAAACAACTTTTTCTATTTACAGAATCAGTATTTTTTTCATTTGTTTACCATTCCTTTAAACTAATTATGTTGATTTTTCACCAGTCTGAGTGAGAATAATTTTGCACTGTCAAGGTAAAAAATTATCATTTGAAATAGAATGGACAATGATTTGTGTTATGGGTTGAATTATGTCCTTCCAAAACTCATATGTTGAAGTCCTAACCCTCAGTACCTCATAATGTGACTATTTGAAGATAGGGTCTTTAAAGAAGTGATTAAGTTAAAATGAGTCCATTAAGCTAGGCCTTAATCCAATCTGACTGGAGTCCTTATAAGAAGCGGAATGTTGGACACAGGCAGAGACATCAGATATATACACGTGCACAAAGAAAAGAACATGTGAGGATACAGCCATCTGCAAGCCGAGGAGAGAGGCATCAGAAGAAACCATGCCTGCTAACAGCTTGATTTGGACATCCCAGCCTCCAGGACTCTGTTACTTTAACTGCCTAATCTGTGTATTTTGTTATGGTAGCCCTAGGAAACTATACAGATTTGGTTCTTACAAACCCCTGTGAAGAAGGTATGACTATTAGTCTCTTTTCATTTATTATTTTATACAAAAGCAAAAAGAAAAAAACTAAGACACAAGGAACCAGGGTTTGAACCCAGCAGTAAAGAATCAGAGCTTTGCTTTTGACCTCCAAGCTTTTATGCTTCCCTTATTGTATATTGTATGCAATGCTATTAAAACTATACTTACATTATGCATATTTATTTTACTGTCTAATTGAGTATTTTTTAGTGAAAACAAACTTTTTTGTTTTTTTTAATTGAAGTATAGTTGATTTACAATGTGTAAATTTCTGCTGTATAGCAAAGTGATTCAGTTATACATATATATATATATATATATATATATATATATATATACATTCTTTTTTTAATATTCTTTTCATCATGGTTTATCACAGGATATTGAATATAGTTCTCTGTGCTGTACAGTAGGACCTTGTTGTTTATCCATCCTATATATAATAGCTTACATCTGCTAACCCCAACCTCCCACTCCATCTCTTTCTTGGCAGCCACAAGGCTGTTCACTATGTCCATGAGTCTGTTTCTGTTTCATAGATAAGTTCATTTATATCATATTTTATTTTTTATTTATTTTTATTTTTATTTTTATTTTTTTGCTGTATGCGGGCCTCTCACTGTTGTGGCCTCTCCCGTTGCGGAGCACAGGCTCTGGACGCACAGGCTCAGCGGCCATGGCTCATGGGCCCAGCCGCTCCACGGTATGTGGGATCCTCCCGGAACAGGACACAAACCCACGTCCCCCACATCGGTAGGCGGACTCTCAACCACTGCGCCACCAGGGAAGCCCTGTATCATATTTTAGATTCCACATATAAGTGATATCATATGGTATTTGTCTTTCTGACTTACTTCACTTAGTATGATAATCTCTAGTTGCATCCATGTTGCTGCAAATGGCATTATTTTGTTCTTTTTATGGCCAAGTAGTATTCCATTGTATGTATGTACCACATCTTCTTTATCCATTCATCTGTCAATGGTCATTTAGGTAGTTTCCATGTCTTGACTATTGTGAATAGTGCTACTATGAACATATGGGTACATGTATCTTTTTGAATTACAGTTTTGTCTGGATATATGCCCAGGAGTGGGATTGGTGGATCATATGATAATTCCATTTTTAGTTTTCTGAGGAATCTCCATACTGTTTTCCATAGTGGCTGCACCAACTTACATTCCCACCAATGGTGTAGGAGGGTTCCTTTTTCTGCACACCCTCTTCAGCATTTGTTATTTGTAGACTTTTGAATGATGGCCATTCTAACTGGTGTGAGATGGTACCTCAATGTAGCTTTCATTTGCATTTCTCTAATAATTAGCTATGTTGAGCATATTTTCATGTTCCTATTAGCCATCTTATGTCTTCTTCGGAGAAATGTCTATTTAGGTCTTCTGACCATTTTTTGATTGAGTTACTTGTTTTTTTGTTGTTGGGTTGTATGAGCTGTTTGTATATTTAGGAAATTAAGCCCTTGTCAATCTCATCATTTGCAAATATTTTCTCCCATTCTGTAGGTTTTCTTTTCATTTTATTTACGGTTTCCTTTGCTGTGCAAGACTTGTAAGTTTGATTCAGTACCATTTGTTTATTTTTGTTTTTACTTTTATTATCTTGGGACAGTGACCTAAGAAAACATTGGTATGATTTATATCAGAGAATGGTTTGCCTATGTTATCTGCTAGCAGTTTTATGGTGTCATATGTTTAAGCCTTTTTGAGTTTATTTTTGTGTATGGTGTTGGGGTGTGTTCTAAAGTCATTGGTTTACATGTGGCTGTCCAACTTTCCCAACACCACTTATAAATTATGACCAGAAAAAATGAGAAAAGAAAAAGAGAAAGCATGGCACGTTTAGAACACTTATAAGAAAAATATTTCCACTGAGCAGATACAAACCATGACAGTACATTGCCATAAACTTGCATGGCTCAGAGTATTAATCATAGTTCTCATAGATATCATTGAAGATCTCAGGGCCTTGTGATGAGAAAATAGAATGACCAGAGGCACACATTGTCAGATCTCAAGAAAAATATAGAAGAAAAGTAAAATTTTGTATAAATAAACACCTTTTTGAAATAGCAAAACAAGACAATAGACATTGTTTAACACACAAGAGGGGACATAGAGGACAGAAGTGAGAAAAGCAAGTAAAATAATAGATATAAACAAAAGTAAAATAATTACTATAGCCAAAAATCTTAGTTTGTTTAGGTTTTAGACTGATTATAAAAAGTGGGGAGATTATGGTATTTTGGGTTAACCTTTCCACTGAGAATACCTAGAAAAGATGGAGCAAAGTAAAAGAAAGTATTGATCTGAAGGCATCAGATAGGTAGCAGTAGGTATTGAGGGGTCCACATCTGGGAGAGAGTGTGGTGAGCCCCACAGTTTGGACTTTGGGTGATTCTCAACAAAGAAAGTAGTGGATGATAGATAGAAAAACTGAGCAGAGCTATTGACAGACTTACAAGGATGGGGACAAAAGTTAGAGTTTAAATCCTATCAAAAAGAGGGTCCTTCATGGAAAGCAAACTTATATTTACCAAAGGAGATAGTGGGGGTGGGGGGAGAGATAAATTAGGAGTTTGGGATTAATGGATACATTCTACTATATGTAACAACAAGGACCTATTGTATAGCACAGGGAACTATATTCAATATCTCGTGATAACCTATGATGGAAAAGAATCTGAAAATGAAATTATATATATATATATATATATATATATATATATATGTATGTATAACTGAATCATTGTGCTGTATACCTGAAACTAACACACTGTAAATTAACTATACTGCAATTTTTTTTACAAAGGGCAAAAAAAAACCTTGCTGGCAAATAAACGTTATACAAGAATGTCATTCATTACCCTATGTTGAAGCAAACTAAAATGTAGGATGATGCTAAGCTGCAAATAAAGTGTAAACTTTGATATCAAGGGCATAGTAGAAATGAAAATGTAATGGCTGGACAGTGAACAAAGTTTACATAGTTATTTTAAAAAAAGGAGGGTCCTTGTTACCACATACTTAGCCTTTCATTTGGGACTTGAAGAGTTACATCCTAATAGTAAGAAAGAACTAGACATACAGAGAGGTTGGATAGTTTGCCCAAAGTCATACAGTCACTAACAGCAGAGCTGATTTGAACCTGGGTAGTCTGGCTTCAGGATTCATGCTTTTTATCATCACAGTTCAGTATTCAGCCTCCATGATATTGACACCCAAATCCAACAAAGCACAAATAAAAACTTTAAAACGATTTCACATATTAATTTTGACATAATAATAATCTTGAAAAAAAAGAGAAAATAAAATTCAGCAGCAAATTTAAAAAAATAGAAAAAATAAGAGCAGGTGTGATTCATACCAACAATGTAAATAGGACTTACCACCATGAAGAAAATTATTAATTTAATTCAACATATTAAGAGAACAAGGGCAAATCATAACAGTCTCCGTAGATGATGAAATTCTTTTGATAAAATTCAATATCCATTCTTGACTTTAAAAATACTTTTACTAAAATATAAATAATAGGATTTATTTTTATTATACATAGATGGAGTCAAGAGTCCATATCATGTTAATGGAAAACACTAGATATATTCATAATAAATGGGAATGAGATAAATTCTTGTTAACTAGTATAATTGTCAGCATTAGATGAGAGAGAGAAAGAAGGGGCAAAAATATTTGAATAGTAGGAGGTAAATTATCATTCTTAATAGAATAAATGATTTTATATCTTTAAAAACAAGGGAATTACCTTATAAACTATTACAATCAAATAGATATTTCAGTAAGATGGCTGAAATATTTATATACAAAAATTGATGGCCTTCCTATATAGAATTAACCACCAGTTAGAATTTAAAGTAGAAGTTGATCCATCTTACAGTAGTACCAGAATGAATTTTAATAGCTATGAATAAATTTAACAAGAAATGTACGAGTTCTATAAACCAAATATTAAAATGCTATTGTGAGAGATAAAAGAAGACTTGAATAAATACCCTAACCTTGGACAGAAACACTGAACATCATGATAATGTAAATTCTCTCTAAACTAAGGGTATGCACTTATTATAATAATAACAAAATAACAGCGTGTCAGTTTTTGAAATAGACTAGGTAAATTGATGAAATGAAACAGACTCCAAACACAGAGAGCAATATGGGAGTAGTATATCATATTAAGGTAGTATTGCAGATCAGTGTGTAAGAACAGGTATTATTCAATAAATATTGTTGAAAAATTGGAATAGGAATTTAAAAAGTAAACAACTTTATTTGCTTACTCTTTACACTAAAACAAGTTTTTAGATGGATCAAGCATTTACATTTGAAAATGAAGCTATAGAAGTATAAAAGTATTATGGAAAAGAAACCATAAAATAAAAAGATGGATGTATTCAACTACATGAAACATTGTAGGCATCAAAAAGCAGCATAAATAATTCAAAAGACAGTATTTGCAAAACATCTCTAAAGCAAAGAGCACTATTTTCTTTATATAAATGGTACCTTATTTCTAACTAATGGCATGGGCCCTTGGGTTGATAAAGAAATGGAAATATTAACATTTTAAATACAGAAAAGAGATGTGTCTTTGAAACAGCAAACCCATGTTTAGGAACCAGCAGTCCCATTTCTAAGAACTTACCCTTATAGATATGTTTTCATATCTGCAACCTGATGTACATGTAACAGGTTACTCCTGACAGTCTTGTTCGTTGTAATTAGAGACTGGAAGCAATGTAAATCTACCAAGTAAAGACCAATCAATTAATATGGTGCATGGAGCAAGGCAATACTATGCAACTCTAAAATAAATGATGCAGCCTGGATGCATTTGAATTCAAAAAACCTACAAAAATATAACATTAGGTAAAAAACAAAAGCTAGTGTATATAGTATGGTAAAGTTTGGGGGCAGACAAGCTTATAAATGATTATATTAGTTTATGTATAGAATATCTCTGAAGTGGTACAAAATAATTGTTACCTCTGAAAACTGTAAGTGGTGGTTGAGAAACAATAACGGAAAAAATAATTACTAGTCTCTGAATTTTTTTAAATTCTCTATATCATGTTTATATAAAACATATTAAAAGTTGTTTTTTCAAAAGCTTAATCTGGAGAAATAAGCAAGAAGAGCCAGTACAATTTTGAAAAAATCAGCTTAATAATGAGGTTCTAACTTTACCTGATCTTTAAGCATATTATATAGCTACAATTATTAAATATATGTGTTAAACTGGTGCTAGAAGAGGAAAAGAGATCAATGAAATAGAACTGTAGTTTGGAAATATAAATAAAAATTAAATATATATATGTATATAATATATATGACTTTTGTATTATATACAATAACTTGGTAAATGATGAAAGACTCATCACAAATTAGAAAAAGAACAACTAAGATTTTCAGCATTCTGTACAAAGAATCTCTAAAAATAAAAAGTTACTTCTTGTGTGAATGAGAAACTTTCTCAAGTGAAAACAACTTTAATGTAGAGAAGATTAGATATGAAAAATTACTTTTCAAGTTCCGTATTTCAAAGAGAAATATAGACAAAATAAAAATGGAAAACGACTTGGAATAAACGTTTGCAACCCAAATGATAAACGGTTAGTATTTGAACTTTTTTACATTTTCTATATGTCAATAAGAAACTGAAACAGCCTAATAAAAAACATCAGTTATGAAGATGAGTAGGAATTTCACAAAAGTAGAATTACAAATGATCAGTAAACATATAAAAATATTCAGTCTTACTCGTAATGAAAAAAGCTAATTTTGTTCCAGCCTGAGATGGCAATTTCACTTCTTTTTTTCCAGTCTATAATCTTGCAACATAGATATGAAGAAACAATTCTCATGAATGTTTCGATTTTATGACCAATATTTTTTGTGATAAATTAGCTAGTTATTACACCCAGTGCATGCCTTGATGTGAATCACTCCCTCTGAACCCATTTCATCTCTGAACAGCTTGGACTCAGGGCTGCTCTCAAGCAGTGAATTTATGTCACATATCAGCAATTTAGGGTAGGCAGGGAAAGGAAACTGGGCACATCCATGGTCACATAATCTGAGGAGGAAATTACTCAGATGGGTCAGGGTTTGCCTGCCCCAGTCCGGTTCCTGGTTTGGAATTGTTTATCTCTTCTTAGATATTGATTTTGATAACCCAGCAAATCACATATATAGCCTGGTGTACCTCAGATTTTAATTTAATCTGCAATGTCTTTCACAACATTTTACCACTTGAGTAGATTTAATGAGATTCTTATTTGCAAAACCACCACACCAGTTTCTGTGGGATTCTGTTTTTCCTGTGTATTTTCTTTTATTACTTGTAAACTTTACCTCTCTGTCAGGGAAATTGGCTGATATTTTAATGTATTCTTTACTTTTACAGTAAAGTTCTCCTGTAATGGGGACTGAAATACTTTGAGTCTGCAGGATAAGTGTCTGAAGAGAGACAGAGCCCCGGGGTCCAAGTGAACTTGGCTACAACACTTACTAATTGTCCATTGTAGACAAATTACTTCACTTCTCTGGGCCTCTAAGACCTCATCTTGTAAAATGGGGTAATAACTCATACTATTATTGTAAGAATTAAATGATTAATATATGTAAATCATTTAGAACAGAACCTAGCACAGATTGAATGCTCAGTAAATATTATATGTTATAATTTCGTGCAATATGCATTTTAGCAAGCATGTTCAACATCATTTCAAGTCTTTTTTTCCTACAGTTGCAACTGTACTCTATGAATGTCTTACATAGCAATAAGCTCACAACATGTCTGTCTTCAGGTATGAATGACTAAAATAATATACTACAAAATCTAACTTTAGATATGTTTTTCTATTTTTCAAAATTATTGATAAGTAGCAGTAAGAATATGGATTATGAATTGTACCTGCATTCATAATAACACTGAGAAAATACCATTTAATGTTTGAAAAAATATATGTATATATAAATTCTTCTTAATTTTAATTTATTTTAAAGATTTATTAATTTTATTTATTTTTGGCTGAGTCAGGTCTTAGTTGTGGCACGCGGGATCTTTGTTGAGGCACGCAGGCTTCTCTCTAGTTGTGGCATGCAGGTTTTTTCTCTTTAGTTCTGGTGCACAGGCTCCAGGGTGCATGGGCTCTGTAGTTTGCAGCACGTGGGCTCTAGTTGAGGCGCAAGAGCTCAGTAGTTGTAGCGCACGGGCTTAGTTGCCCCACGGCATTTCGGATCTTAGTTCCCTGACCAGGGATCAAACCCGTGTCCCTTGCATTGTAAGGCAGATTCTTTACCACCAGGAAAGTCCCCTTAATTTTAATTTAAAATAATTTTAGCTTCATCTGACTAAGATACTCAACTACCTGAAATCTTTTCTGAAAAAAGGTACAGTTTAAATAAATTCTTAAAAACAAACTCTAGATTTCTTCAAGAAATAATAACCCTGTGATACTTTCTGATATTAAAAAGTAGCCCCTGATGATTTGTTTCAAGTTTTCCTTATAAAAATTTGAAAATTGTCTCCGTTAGAACTACGTTACATATGCTATACTTGTAAAAGGGAAACAAATACAGTGCACTTGCTTTGAAGCTGTTGTTCATTCATTCCTTCATTTGCAAGTATTTATTGAGGTCCTAATATTTGTACCAGGCACTGTTCTAGGTGTTGAGAAGAATCAGTGAAAAAAATAGACAAAAAACCATACCCTCTGAATTTACAGTCTTGCGGAGGGAAAGATAAACAATAGACATCATAAACAATTAAATTGCATAGCATGTTTGAGTGTTATAAACACTATGGAAAAAGAAAAAATATGATACAGGTTAAGGGTGATAGAGGGTGAAGACATGGGTTGAATTTTATGAATTTGAAATGTGTTGTTGCATAACTTCCTCTGAACGAAGTGGAGGGCCTGATACTTTCATTCAATTTAAGAGCAAAAGTTTTAAGAGACAGGTAACTATAACTGGACATTCCTAGGTGATTATTCTCCATTTTGCAATATTCTCCTTACAACTGCTACTTAATTATGTTAATATATTTCTATTTTATTTAAAGATAATCTGCATTTTACTAGGCCTCAGCAGATTTTGGGCTATAGGGAAAAGATTATCTCCTGTCTTTTGCTCCTTCTGCCTTGCCACCTGAAGTTCTCCTTTCCCATTTTTCCTAATCCTGTTTTCATTCTTTCTTCCTTCCTTCCTTCCTTCCTACAATTTTTTAAAATAAATCTTAAAAATTTATTATTTTTTTCCATTTTTTAAACGTTTTTATTAGAGTATAATTGCTTTACAATGGTGTGTCACTTTCTGCTTTATAACAAAGTGAATCAGTTATACGTATACATATGTCCCCATATCTCTTCCCTCTTGCATCTCCCTCCCTTCCACCCTCCCTATCCCACCCCTCTAGGTGGTCACAAAGCACCAAACTGATCTCCCTGTGCTATGCGGCTGCTTCCCACTACCTATCTATTTTACATTTGGTAGTGTATATATGTCCATGCCACTCTCTCACTTTGTCCCAGCTTACCCTTCCCCCTCCCTGTATCCTCACATCCATTCTCTAGTAGGTCTGAATCTTTATTCCCGTCTGGCCCCTAGGTTCTTCTGACCTTTTTTTTTTTTTTTGGTTCCGTATATATGTGTTAGCACACGGTATTTATTTTTCTGTTTCTGACTTACTTCACTGTGTACTGACAATCTCTACGTCCATCCACCTCACTACAAATAACTCAGTTTCGTTCCTTTTTATGGGTGAGTAATATTCCATTGTATATATGTGCCACATCTTCTTTATGCATACATCTGTTTATGGACACTTAGGTTTCTTCCATGTCCTGACTATTGTAAATAGAGCTGCAATGAACATTTTGGTACATGACTCTTTTTAAATTACGGTTTTCTCAGGGTACATGCCCAGTAGTGGGATTGCTGGGTCATATGGTAGTTCTATTTTTAGTTTTGTAGGGAACCTCCATACTGTTCTCCAAGGTGGCTGTATCAATTTACATTCCCACCAACAGTGCAAGAGGGTTCCCTTTTCTCCAAACCCTCTGAGCATTTATTGGTAGATTTTTTGATGGTGTCCATTCTGACCTGTGTGAGATGATATCTCATTGTAGTTTTGATTTGCATTTCTCTAATGATGAATGATGTTGAACATTCTTTCATGTGTTTGTTGGCAATCTGTATACCTTCTTTGGAGAAATGTCTGTTTAGGTCTTCTGCTCGTTTTTGGATTGGGTTGTTTGGTTTTTTTTTTATTGAGCTGCATGAGTTGCTTGTAGGTTTTGGAGATTAATCCTTTGTCACTTGCTTCATCTGCAAATATTTTCTCCCATTCTGAGGGTTGTCTTTTAGTCTTGTTTGTGGTTTCCTTTGCTGTGCAAAAGCTTTGAAGTTTCATTAGGTCCCATTTGTTTATTGTTGTTTTTATTTCCATTTCTCAAGGAGATGGGTCAAAAAGGATCTTGCTGTGATTTATGTCATGGAGTGTTTTGCCTATGTTTTCCTGTAAGATTTTGATGGTGTCTGGCCTTACATTTCGGTCTTTAATCCATTTTGAATTTATTTTTGTGTATGATGTTAGGGAGTGTTCTAATTTCATTCTTTTACATGTAGCTCTCCAGATTTCACAGCACCATTTATTGAACAGGCTGTCTTTTCTCCACTGTATATTCTTGCCTCCTTAATCAAAGATAAGGTGACCATACGTGCGTTGGTTTATCTCTGGGCTTTCTATCCTGTTCCATTGATCTATATTTCTGTTTTTGTGCCAGTACCATATTGTCTTGATTACTGTACCTTTGTAGTATAGTCTGAAGTCAGGGAGCCTGATTCCTCCAGCTCCGTTTGTCTCTCTCAAGATTGCTTTGGCTATTCGGCATCTTTTGTGTTTCCATACAAATTGTGAATTTTTTTGTTCTAGTTCGGTGAAAAATGCCAGTGGTAGTTCGATAGGGATTGCTTTGAATCTGTAGATTGCTTTGGGTAGTAGAGTCATTTTCACAATGTTGATTCTTCCAATCCAAGAACATGGTATATCTCTCCATCTGTTTGTATCATATTTAATTTCTTTCATCACTGTCTTATAATTTTCTGTATACAGGTCTTTTGTCTCCTTCTGTAGGTTTATTCCTATATATTTTATTCTTTTTGTTGCAGTGGTAAATGGGAGTGTTTTCTTAATTTCACTTTCAGATTTTTCATCATTAGTGTATAGGAACGCAAGAGATTTCTGCGCATTAATTTTGTATCCTGCTACTTTACCAAATTCATTGATTAGCTCTAGTAGTTTTCTGGTAGCATCTTTAGGATTCTCTATGTATAGTATCATGTCATCTGCAAACAGTGACAGCTTTTCTTCTTTTCTGATTTGGATTCCGTTTATTTCTTTTTCTTCTCTGATTGCTGTGGCTAAAACTTCCAAAACTATGTTGAATAATAGTGGTGAGAGTGGACAACCGTGTCTTTTTCCTGATCTTAGTGGAAATCGTTTCAGTTTTTTCATTGAGGACGATGTTGGCTGTGGGTTTGTCATATATGGGCTTTATTATGTTGAGGAAAGTTCCCTCTATGCCTACTTTCTGTAGGGTTTTATCATAAATGTGTGTTGAATTTTGTTGAAAGCTTTCTCTGAATCTATTGAGATAATCATATGGTTTTTCTCCTTCAATTTGTTAATATTTTGTATCACATTGACTGATTAGCGTATATTGAAGAATCATTGCATTCCTGGGATAAACCCCAATTGATCATAATCTATGATCCATTTAATGTGCTGTTGGATTCTGTTTGCTAGTATTTTGTTGAGGATTTTTGCATCTATGTTCATCAGTGATATTGGCCTGCAGTTTTCTTTCTTTGTGACATCTTTGGTTTTGGTATCAGAGTGATGGTGGCCTCATAGAATGAGTTTGGGAGTGTTCCTCCCTCTGCTATATTTTGAAAAAGTTTGAGAAGGATAGGTGTTAGCTCTTCTCCAAATGTTTGATAGAATTTGCCTGTGAATCTATCTGGGCCTGGGCTTTTGTTTGTTGGAAGATTTTTAATCACAGTTTCAATTTCAGTGCTTGTGATTGGTCTGTTCATATTTTCTATTTCTTCCTGATTCAGTCTCAGAAGGATGTGTATTTCTAAGAATTTGTTCATTTCTTCCAGGTTGTCCATTTTATTGGCATAGAGTTGCTTGTAGTAATCTCTCATGATCCTTTGTATTTCTTCAGTGTCAGTTGTTACTTCTTTTTCATTTCTAATTCTATTGATTTGAGTCTTCTCCCTTTTTTTCTTGATAAGTCTGGCTAATGGTTTATCAATTTTGTTTATCTTCTCAAAGAACCAGCTTTTAGTTTTATTGATCTTTGCTATCATTTCCTTCATTTCTTTTCCATTTATTTCTGATCTGATCTTTATGATTTCTTTCCTTCTGCTAACTTTGAGGTTTTTTTGTTCTTCTTTCTCTCATTGCTTTAGGTATAAGGTTAGGGTGTGTATTTGAGATATTTCTTGTTTCTTGAGGTAGGATTGTATTGCTATAAACTTCACTCTTATAACTGCTTTTGCTGCATCCCATAGGTTTTGGGTTGCTGTTTTCAATTTCATTTCTTTATCAGTATTTTTTGATTTCCTCTTTGATTTCTTCAGTGACCTCTTGGTTATTAAGTAGTGTGTTATTTAGCCTTCATGTGTTTATATTTCTTACAGATTTTTTCCTGTAATTGATATCTAGTCTCATAGCATTGTGATTGGAAAAGATACTTGAAAGGATTTCAATTTTCTTAAATTTACCAAGGCTTGATTTGTGACCCAAGATATGATCTATCCTGGAGAATGTTCCATGAGCACTTGAGAAGAATGTGTATTCTGTTGTTTTTTGATGGAATATTCTATAAATATCAATTAAATCCATCTAATTAAATGTATCATTTAAAGCTTGTATTTCCTTATTTATTTTTTTTTGGATGATCTGTCCATTGGTGAAAGTGGGGTGTTAAAGTCCCGTACTATGATTGTGTTACCATCGATTTCCCCTTTTATGGCTGTTAGTATTTGCCTTATGTATTGAGGTGCTCCTATGTTGGGTGCATAAATTGTTATATCTTCTTCTTGTATTGATCCCTTGATCGTTATGTAGTGTCTTTCTTTGTCTCTTGTAGTAGTCTTTGTTTGAAACTCTATTTGTCTGATATGAGAATTGCTACTCCAGCTTTCTTTTGATTTCCTTTTGCATGGAATATCTTTTTACATCCCCTCACTTTCAGTCTGTATGTGTCCCTAGGTCTGAAGTGGGTCTCTTGTAGGCAACATATATATGGGTCTTTTTTTTGTATCCGTTCAGCAAGCCTGTGTCTTTTGGTTGGAGCATTTAATCCATTCACATTTAAGGTAATTATTGATATGTATGTTCCTATGACCATTTTCTTAATTGTTTTGGGTTTGTTTTTGTAGGTCCTTTTCTTTTGTGTTTCCCACTTAGAGAAGTTCCTTTAGCATTTGTTGTAGAGCTGGTTTGGTGGTGCTGAATTCTCTTAGCTTTTGCTTGTCTGTAAAGCTTTTGATTTCTCCTTCCAATGTGAATGAGATCCTTGCCAGGTAGAGTAATCTGGGTTGTAGGTTCTTCCCTTTCATCACTTTAAGTATATCATACCACTCCCTTCTGACTTGTAGATTTTCTGCTGAGAAATTAGCTGTTAACCTTATGGGAGTTCCCTTGTATGTTATTTGTAGTTTTTTCCTTGCTGCTTTCAATAAATTTTCTTTGTCTTTAATTTTTGCCTATTTGATTACTATGTGTCTCAGCCTGTTTCTCCTTGGGCTTATCCTGTATGACACTGTCTGCGCTTCCTTGACTTGGGTGGCTATTTCGTTTCTCACGTTAGGGAAGTTTTTGACTATAATCTCTTCAAATATTTTCTTGGGTCTTTTCTCTCTCTCTTCTCCTTCTGGGACCCCTATAATGCGAATGTTGTTGTACTTAATGTTGTTCCAGAGGTCTCTTAGGCTGTCTTCATTTCTTTTCATTCTTTTTTCTTTATTCTGTTCCACAGCAGTGAATTCTACCACTCTTCTAGGTCATTTAGCCATTCTTCTGCCTCAGTTATTCTGCTATTGATTCCTTGTAGTGTATTTTTCATTTCAGTTATTGTATTGTTCATCTCTGTTTATTTGTTCTTTAATTCTTGTAGGTCTTTGTTAAACATGTCTTGCATCTTCTCGATCTTTGCCTCCATTCTTTTTCCAAGTTCCTGGATCGTCTTCACTATCATTATTCTGAATTCTTTTTCTGGAAGGTTGCGTATCTCCACTTCATTTAGTTGTTTTTTCTGGGGTTTTATCTTGTTCCTTCATCTGGTACATAGCCCACTGTCTTTTCATCTTGTCTATCTTTCTGTGAATGTGGTTTTTGTTCCACAGGCTGCAGGATTGTAGCTCTTCTTGCTGCTGCTGTCTGCCTTCTGGTCTGGAATTGCACATTTTTAATATTTGCTACCAACTCTTCTTACTAAAATTAATAAGATATGATAGATAAAAATAGCTGACCTTGTATAGCATTTCTTTTGTGTTAGATGCTGTTCAGTGTGCTTTCTGTATATTAACTCAGAATTTCTTATGTTAACTAATATGAACTCATCTGTTAACTAATCCTCACAACAATCCTATGAGTTAGCTTTTACTATTACTCCTATTTTACAGGTGAAGAAACTGAGGTGTAGAAGGATTACGTAGCCCGCCTAAGGTTACATAGCTGGTTAGCTAAGTAACCCAGGCTGCCTGGCACTGGGGTTCGTGCTCTTACCCCCAAAGCCATATGCTTTGTTTCATTCTCAGCTTTTTGTTGTTAATTTCTCATTCATTGCTTTTTAATCAAAGAACACTTGTATAATTTCCCTTGTAGGATTCTCATTGAGGAGTTCTGTTGTGATGGACTCTTATAAACATTCTTAATGTGTTTGAAAAGAATGTCTGGACCTTCTTTATGGGATAGTGTGCATATCTTTTAGATTGAATTTATTAATTGTGCTATTCAACTCTTCTTATTCATATTAAGTTTTCGTTTGCTTATACAAGCAGTTGTTGAGAGACATTTTAAATTCTCCGCCTATGAACATATATTTGTCCATTTATCCTGGTAATTCTGCCAACTTTCATTTTATAGATTTCAGGTTATTATGTAGATATCTGTTCAGGATTATTATAGCTTTAAATGCATCATTATTTGTATCTATATCTCAGTTCAAGCTTTTTGCCTTAAACTCTATTCCAATTAATATTTTATGTCAGCTCTCTTTTCATGATAATTTGATATCTAGGCTTCTGTCATTTGGTTTTATGTGTATCTTTTGAAAGTAACTGAATGCCTACGTTTCATTTTTTATCCCAGTTTCAAAGTCTCCAACTGTTTACAATTATTATAATTCATAATATATTCCACCTTATCATTACTATCTCATTTTGTTTTCTATTTAGTATGATTTTTTCCATCTTTTACTTTTCCTTTTCTGACTTTTATTGGTGAAAGTTTTCTCTGATATATTTTTACTTATTCTCCTATTTTAAGAGTAATACATAGTGTTCATCCTTATGCTATAAATATTTAATATTATTAATGGTTTACCATATTCTTTTCCACTCATTTTTTTGGATAGTATAATGATTCCATATATACCCATCATTCAGCTACAAAAATTACCACCATTATCAACATTTTGCCAGTATTGTTTTATCCATCCCCCCTGCTATTTGCTCTGAATTGCTTTATTTTTTTCCTTTTTTTTGAATTTCATTTTATTTTTCCACTTATTCTTAATTTTTATAATTTTATAACATAGTCTGTTTTTAGTCAATATTTCTATCCTTGTTTGAACAGACGAGGACCTTAGTACAGTTTAACTTCTTTCTAAATTCCTTCTCCAATATCCTTGTTGTGCTCTAGTGTTTAAGTTTTACATCATTTTCTAACTGTTGCCCAAGGTTAATTGTAACCAGAACTCAACATTTATCTCTGTTTACCAAAACATATCTCTGATTTTCTTGCTCATCATTGCTACTTACCTGACATTTTTTCCTGTGCGATCTTTTTTCATCTTGTTAAAATATATTCATTGGCAGTTCTTTCAGTGATAATTTAGAGATAGGAAACTCTTAGTCTTTTGCAGAAATAGAAAATTCTAAGCCCAATTTCTTTAGACTTTCCTAAAAAGAATGGTCATAGGTTTTAAACCTTTATTGAGTTTAATTAGAAATCTTGAGAATGAGAAGATAGTTACCATGGTCTTTGGAACGGTAGATCTCTGTTTAAATCATAGATCACAGAAATAACAGGTTAGCAAATATTAACTGGTGAATTACTACAAAATTGCATTAAACTTTTCAGGTTTTTTATCTTATCATCATAAAGTTGAGTATCTCTTTAAGTTTGTTTACTAAAGACAAAGAAACTTGCAGCTTGACTTATAACCTAGAAACCAAACATGTTTGTTTTAAAAAACTGTATTTGTTAAAATATTTGCTTCATCAAACTGTTCACCTGAAGTTGTAAACTATGTATGTAATAGGAAAAAAATGTGAAATGAAACCATTATGTAGGATTTCACTGAATTTTTGTAATCTCAATTATATATCAGTGGTTTGAGTACTTTTGTTGGAAAGTATTAATATCCTTTTGGGCTGAATGTCTTTATTTTGTTTTGCTCTTAAATGGGGGTAGAATTCTATAGTAACATTGACTTTACCTAAATATTTTGAAAATTATTCGTTTGTGTAATAATAATCTGTTTTTGCTGAGAGGAAATATGGCATCATTCTGACTGATTTTTTTAGAAGATATATCTTTTTTTCTTGACAAATCTTAAGCATTTTTAATCCTTCATGTTGTTCAGTGTCATTGTGATTTATTTAGATCTTTTCACTCTATTTCTCAAGACTAAGTATATATCTTCAATTTGAAGATTCATGTCTTACTTCAGTTCTGAAAGTTCTTAGCCATTATTTCTTGAATATTTCCTCTAACCTATTCTTTCCTTCTGGAACTCATATTAGACTTATTTTGGAAGTTTTCATGCCTTACATCTCTATTGCTCTGAGCTACATTCTAGATGATTTCTTCAGATTTTCCTTTCATTTCTCTAATTCTCTCTTTGTTGTGCCTAAACTACTGTTTAATCTATGTAGAGGATTTATTTTATCCTAAAGCCTGTCTATTTTCCAATTCACTGCTCTTATTTTATGATTCCTTCTCTCATCACTTGGAACATTTTAAGCTACATATTTTAAAAAGTGTTTTAGATCACACTTCCTCTAATTACTTAGGTGTCAATTCCACATTTCTTGCGTCTGTGGACTCTCTCCTATCTGAAATTCTTTATGTGTTTTATAATTTTTGTTTATGAGACCATCTTCAGTGGGAAATATGTTCTCTGGAAAGCTATAACATGCCATTGGTTATGGAGACCTCTCCATAAAGCGTTGTGATGCACTCTGCTTACATGTAATGAGGACCATAGGTTCTGAATCTTTCTTTTGTCTTACACTCAATTTGCCAGCGTGAGATGCTTATGCAATATGAATAATGTGATTTCAGGCCCCTACATCTTTGCTTGGTATATCTTCAAGCTCTGCTTTCTTGTAGTTGATTCTGTTTCTATTCACAGCCTGGGGTGGGTATTTTCCATCTACTGAGATTTTGACTATCTGGTGGAGATTTTCTAGTCCTTGTGCATAAGTAGAATTTTCCTAGTTCAGTGCTCTAAACATGTGCCCATGAGATCTTAACATCCTAAGCCCTAAGACATACATCTATTACACATCCAACCACCTATCCCTTTCTTCTCATTATAGCTTCACCTTCTGCTCTATGACTCTGGGATCACCCTTTTTGATACCTGGTGAGATCCATTTCTTTCTTCTGAGTTTAGTCATGCAGTAGCAATTTGTGACACAAAAATCATTTTGCAAGTTAAATTGTACACATTAAATGATGAAATTATGATGACATCAGAAAGCATAGGAAAAGAACTTTGCAAAGCTATGTTTTGAACCCCAATGATGGCATCTAATTCTGCTGCTGTGCTAAGCAAATCTATAGTACATAGTTTTTCTGTGACAGAGTTGTGTTAGTGGTAAGTGAACATTCTCACTGATGTGATATAATTGAAGTTCAACCTGTCTCACTTTGAACTTCAAAGTTTTTAAAGTATTTCAAAATAGAACTGATAGTTGAATAGTCATCTGTACTATTGAAGATACAGCTTGGATAGCATGATAGGCAATGAAAGGCAAATTACAGAAATAACTGTGTTGAAAAGGTACGAATGCAGCATGAATGAAAGTGTAGAACATTCCTAGTCCCAGCACAACAGGATTTGGCATCAGTTGACATGTCAAAACATTTTAGACCTATACTGAAACGGACTTTTTTTTCCTCATTTATTCTGGTGAGAGTGACTCTAATCACATGTTTACTTTTGCCTGACAGTTTCACGTTAATAAGAACTAACTTATGAAAAACTTTACATGGATGACACATAAGAAAAGCCATGACACATGATTTAGCAGCAATTAGATTTGTGTTTCCTGTTTTATTCATGCTGCTGCTCAACAAGCTAGAACAAATGTACTCACATAATTTTGAAGCCAAAAAAAATCCTGTGGCTAAATTCTACATCAACATCTCTATCCATGTACTCTAAATAAGAGGTTTTAAAAGCAATCTGTTTGAATATCTCTGGTGCTGAATATTTCAGGGTTTTTTCCCCCATTTTTTAAAAGCATAAAGAGAAAAAACAAACAAACAGCAGAGTTAGGAGCAAAGAAAATTATTGTATTGCTTACGTTTCATCTCTGCCAACAAAGATCTCCAATGGTGTGTTTCTATGACTTTGGGATTGGAGGAGGTGTATATTACTATTTAAAATATCAATTCCTATGCACTGACTCTTGGAATTCTGATTCTCTTGATCTGTGTTGGAGCCCAGTAATCTGCATTTTAATAAACACCCCCTCCACATGATTCCTATGCACACTAAATTTTGAGAACCATTGATACAGAGGCTAAATTAAGAGCATGGTAGTAAATACACCAAGACAGGTATTCAGAGTACTGGATTTCTGTGGAAGTTGGTCATTTTCTTTGATGACTACCAGGCCATGCTAATTTATAGAAGAACTACTGATACTAACAACTCTGTAAACAGTTCATCCAAGCTACATATAGCAAAAGCAAGGGGAATTGAAAATATATCATCCTACGGTTTGGAATTCATACACTAGATCTGCTGGATTAAATGAAGAAAAGACCAAGAAGAGTTTTCAAAAAGAAATGCCACCAGAGAAGTGATTAAAATGTGAACAAATATAAAGAAGAATTTTCAACCCATAGGGATTTCGATAATGGAGCAACTCTAATATATCTGATGGGAATAACTTACAATTTTCTGATGGATTAGGTAAGAAATACACAAATTACTAGAATTTGTAATTCTAGTAAACTGATCACTAGAATATCATTGGTAGAAATAAGCCATAAAATAAATGGCTAAAATTACACAAAATCAAATTTATTATTCATGGCAGCATTTATATTAGTTGGTTGAGCAGTCTTAAAAATATTACTTGTTAAGGAAGCCAACTTTTAAACTTTATGCTATTAAGATAAGCCATGGACTCATTTTCATTTTTTAATCGAAACAAATCAATGTTGCAATATTATTACTTTTTAATAATTATTTTTTTCATATAGAAAACAGTTATCCAGTTCTCGGTTTGAAGCTTGATGAGCACCTATGCTTCTCTGTACTACCATATCAGTAAAACAAGTTTTTAAAGTCTTATTTTTTTACTTCTTAATTACTTGTTATTTTATCACACATTTTTCTAAAACAAAACATTTCAAACTACTTTAATTTTTATTTTGTTTTCTTTTAATAAATGTTAACATTTGTACCAACCCATATGACAGACTGAGAAAATCATGAAGCAAATTTTTGAGGTAAGGAGAACCCAGATACAGTGCACAGTAGCTCTGATGTAGGCTAAACCCATCAGAAATTTTGTGTCATAAATTTTACACATATATATAAACATTGCACTTTAAAAAATATCAGTACCAAGGATACCAAAAACTCTTTAAAATGTCTTCAGTCGTTTTACCGTAAAGCAGTTCACAAATTTATGTTATCACAAACATTGTCCATAAATTCAATAAAAACAGAATATTCAACAACAAAATTTTCTGCTTTCATCCAATTTTAAGGTTAAACAAAATTGAATTGAGTTCAATCTTTCAATCATTTGTTTAATATTAAAATGTAACTTGTTTTATAAAGACACCTACTTCAGCTTGGCTTCAGCTTGTGGTTGCATGAGCAATTCAGGGCTTCATAAAATATCCTCTAGTTATATCCAGTTTACCCTCTAAGATTATTCTAAAATTGACTTTGAAGGAAACTTTGAACAATTTTAATTTGGTCCTGTGATTGGGTTCTCCATTCTACCTACTTAAGACATCTCTCTTTGAAGCTGCAAAATAGACTGATGATTTTCTTTCAAATGTGTAAGATAGTTTTTAAACATACTTTAACACTGATGATTTCACACTTTATATCTTGGCAGTTTCTCATCAATGAAACATCACTATTTTGGATCACTTGCAGCTTCACAACAATAAAACTGATTCTTAATTAAGCATCTAAGTATCTCTGAAAATTTGAAGATTTGCTGCTCCTGTTTGCCACTACTGGTCCACTATGTGTGGTTGAGAGCCTGTTCTCACCTGCTTTACTTTCAAGTTCAGTTCAGGGGACCTAAAGGACAATTACTTTATTTCAACACGCTTCATGATTTTAGGTTGTTCTGAATTTATCTCACCATGAACATTTTCTCTATAAGCATATGAGTAAGATTTCTTATTTTAAGTAAATGAAGAACAATATTTTTAAAATGGAATTTTCAGTTATTTGTGTTATTTGGGAACTTATTACAGAACAATGGAGCTGTGTATATAGAATAGGGGAAAACATTTGTTATAGCTCAAACCTGGCAGACAGTGAAACTGATATATGGAAGCCAGTGGTTTATGTAATCAAAAGATTTAAATTGCCACGAATTTATGAAGTTATAAACTAATTTTTCAGAAAAGCTCTCTATGCAGAACTCCTGAATACATCTAGGAAACATACTTTCCAGCATAGCTATATGGGTTAGTGGCTGTAATGTTAAAATCCAGATCCTCCCAAGCTTTAAAAAAAAGTGTCATATTTTTCTGTCTCTCTCTGCATGTACAAATTTTTGTCTTTGAACTTTCATTTCTTAAAGAATGAGTTGGTACTGTATGGAAAAGTGAGACAACATAATGTCTTATAAAAACTCTAAAGGAGAAAATATTCAGAACTTTCTACTTTAATCTTGGAGTAAATTTCATAGTTTAGGAAGATGGTCAATAATGCTTAAGCTAACAATGACATGTATTGATTAGCTTTATTTTAAAAAGTCTAGGGACAGAGTTGGAACTCCAAACATGGCTAAAATCAGGGCCTCAAAAACTGTCATCAGGAGTTAGAATCTCTTCCATGCTTCTTATTTTTTCTCTCTGTTGTAATTTCATTCTCAGGCAGGCTATTGTCTTGTGGTGGCATTGATGACCTTTAGAAAAATCTAAGATTTCATTGTGCTAATTTAGCAATGCAATCTGAAAAAGAGAACTTTTCCTCCCAGACAATTCCCGTAAAAATCCCAGAGCTGATTTTTATTGGTCTGGATTAGATAGCATGCCTGCCTGTCTGTTAATAGCTAGTACTGTATGATGGAATGCTCTGATTACCCCTGGGGTTAGAGATGAGGTAAGTACACCTAAACCAGGTACAATGAAGGTGAAGGAGGATGATATTCCAAAGCAAAATTGAGGTGCTATTTTCAGAAGGGGCATGGATGCTGGCAAGGCAAACAAATGAATTGTTACTGCATTTTACTACATACCATATATTTCCCTAGCCATGCAAACACAAACTGTCTGAATGATAAATCAATTTTCATCAGGTGTGAGAAGCACCTGAATGTAGGCTCACTCAGAGAAGGCTCCTTAGTCCCTCAAGCAAATGGACTTCAATCTATCCAAGGCACCAATCTGTAGACACACGTTTTTGTCCAGTCCACCTAGACAGGTCTGGACCCTGATGGTAACATGTGTTAGGCTCAAGCTGGGGACCCTAGTATATACCAAGTTTGACTCATCTTTCTTACTGACTTCTTTTTGCTTAATGGCCCATTTTTTCTATTAAATGCTTTGTTAATTCCTAAGTAAGTTCTTGCTGTTCAAAGGTCTGCAGTTTGGCATAATTTATTGCCTAATATAGACTGCTGAAGGAAGCCAAACTTTTTTTCTGCTGCACCACTTAAAGACTTTTGACCCTCAGAGGGTAAAAATAAGAGGAGGGAAATAAATCATGATGAAAGAAAGAAGAATTGGGACTCTTCACATTAGGATGGTAAGTCAATAATATTTGGAAGAAATCCATCTTAGAGTGATTATGATTTAAGAAGGAAAATATAATCATGAGGTTTTCTGTCCATTTATAGTTTGATAAAGAAAAGAACAAACACGATAATAACAAGTCTGCCTGAGAGAACTCAAAAACCCAGTATCATGGGTCCTTGGAAATATGTCCTTGACACCCCTGATAAAATTTAGACTGAGAAATAAGGGTCGTCATAACCCCCAGCCCTCAAGGTCTTGAGTGTCTGATATAATCAGAATACTTCAAGTGCCTAATAATAATAATTAAAGTTTAGTTTGAGATTCAAGGGTTATGATCATTTCAAGACACAGTCAGTTTTATTTGAATGCTTGTTTTGAAAATGTGCGTTTATTCCAACATAAAGGAACAGTTTGAGAGTAATAGGAATTCTGTGTTTGCTTACACATGATTTCACTTGAGAGAAGCACTAGATGAATGCACAAAGCTGTTGAGCTGAGCTTAGTAGACTACACCAAACACACACACATGCCCAAATCGCAAATGTATGCCAACTACATTGGTTCAGGTTGGTGTTAAGAGCATCTGCTGTTACAACTTTCTATCAGTTTCTACAATCCTTCCCCTATCATTTCACAAGCAAACTTCAGGTGTTTTTTGAGATAAAGTACCCTACATACTGAACAATTTACATATTATTTCTTTGTGTATTTTTAATCATTTAAAATGTACAATAAGACTATGCTACTGTTTTTATTGAAGTATAATTAACTTACAGTATTATATTGGCTTCAGGTGTGCAACACAGTGATTTGATATTTTTGTACATTATGAAATGATCACTGTGATAAGTCTACTTACCATTTGTCACCATAAAAAGTAATTACAATATTATTAACTATATTCCCTATGCACATTACATCCCTGTGACATTTATCTTGTAACTGGAGGTTTGTACCTCTTAGTTCCCTTCCCCCCACAATGCCCATTCCCCCACCCACCTCCCCTCTGACAACCACTCATTTGTTCTCTGTATCTATGAGTCTGTTTCTGTTTTGTTATGTTTGTTGATTTGTTTTGTTTTTAAGATTCCACATAAAAGTGAAATCATATGGTATTTGTCTTTCTCTATCTGACTTATTTCACTTAGCATAATACCCTCCATGTCCATTCATGTTGTCACAGATGGCAAAATTTCATTCTTATTTATGGCTGAGTAATATTCCACTGTACATATATATATATACCACATCTTCTTTATCCATTCATCTATCCATGATCACTTAGGTTACTTCCATATCTTGGCTCTTGTACATAATGCTGCAGTGAACATCAGAGTTCATATATGATTTCCAATTAGTGTTTTCATTTTCTTTGGATAAATACCCAGAAGTGGAATTTCTGGATCATATTGTAATTCTACTGTAAAATTTTGAGGAACCTCTATACTGTTTTCAATAGTGGCTGCACCAATTTACATTCCCACCAACAGTGCACAAGGGTACCCTTTTCTCCACTTCCTCACCAACACTTGTTATTTGTTTTCTTTTTGATGGTAGCTATTCTGACAGGTGTGAGGTGATATATCATTGTGGTTTTGATTTGCTTTTCCCTGAAGATTAATGATGTTGAGCATCTTTTCATGTGCCTGTTTGGCCATCTGTGTGTCTTCTTTGGAAAAATGCCTATTTAGATCCTCTGCCCATTTTTAATCTAATTCTTTTTTTTTTTTTTTTTTGCTATTGAGCTGTATGTGTTCTTTATATATGTTGGATATCAACCCCTTATCAGACATATCATTTGCAAGTATCTTCTCCCATTCAGTAGATTACCTTTTCATTTTGTTAATGGTTTCCTTCCCTGTTCAAAAGGCTTTTAGTTTGATGTAGTCCCATTTGTTTATTTTTTCTTTTGTTGCTTTGCCTGAAGAGACAGATCCAAAAAAAAAAAAAAATACTGCCAAGATTGATGTCAAAGAGTGCCTATATTTTCTTCTAGGAGTTTTATGATTTTAGGTCTTACATTAAAGCATTTAATCCATTTTTAGTTTATTTTTGTTTATGGTGTAAGAAAAATCATTTCATTCTTTTTCAGGTAACGGTCTAGTTTTCTCAACACCATTTATTGAAGAGACTGTCTTTTCCCCATAGTGTACTCTTGCTTCCTTTGTCATAGATTAACTGACCACATAAATGTGGGTTTATTTCTGGGTGCTCTATTCTGTTCCACTGATCTATGTGTCTGTTTTTGTGCCAGTACTATACTATTTTGATCACTATAGCTTTGTAGTATAGTTTGAAACCAGAGAATGTGATGCTTCAAGTCTTGTTCTTCTTTCTCAAGAATGCTTTGGCTATTTGGGGTCTTTTGTGGTTCATACAAATTTTAGGATTATTTGTTCTAGTTCTGTGAAAAATGCCATGGGTATTTTGATAGGGATTGCATTGAACCTGTAAATTGCTTTGGGTAGTATGGACATTTTAACAATAATTCTTCCAACCAATGAGCAAATAATATCTTTCCATTTGTTTGTATCTTATTCAATTTTTTTTCATTAGTGTCTTATAGTTTTCAGAGTACAAGTCTTTCAACTCCTTGGTTAAATTTCTTCCTAGGTATTTTGTTCTTCTTGAGGCAATTGCAAGTAAGATTGTTTTCCTAATTTCTCTTTCTGATAGTTTGTTATTAGTGTATAGAAATGCAACAGATTTCTTCATATTAATTTTGTATCCTACAACTTTAATGAATTCATTTATTAGTTTTAATTGTTTTCTGGTGGAGTTTTTAGGTTTTCTATATAGAATATCATGCCATCTGCAAATAGTGACAGTTTTACTTCTTCCCTTCCATTTCAGATGGATTTATTTCTTTTTCTTGTCTGATTGTTATGGCTAGGACATCCAGTACCATGTGAATAAAAGTGGTGAGAGTGGGCATCCTTGTCTTGTTCCTGATCTCAGAGGAAAAGTTTTCAGCATTTCACCATTGAGTATGATGTTAGTTGTGGGCTTGTCATATACAGCCTTTATTATGTTTAGTTGTGTTCCCTCTATACCAACTTTGTTGAGAGTTTTTATCACATCTTGATGTTGACTTTCATCAAATGCTTTTTCTGCATCTATGGACATGATCATATGATTTTTATCCTTTGTTTTGTTAATGTGGTGTTTCACAAAAACTGATATGCAGATATTGAATCATCCTTTCATCCCTGGAATAAATTCCACTTGATCATGGTGTATGATCCTTTTTATATATTGTTGAATTTGGTTTGCTCATATTTTGTTGAGGGTTTTTGCATCTATGTTCACCAGGGATATTGGCCTGTAATTTTTCTTTTGAATTTTATTTACTTATTTTTTATACAGCAGGTTCTTATTAGTTATCTATTTTATATATATTAGTGTATATATGTCAATCCCAATCTCCCAATTCATCCCACCACCGCCACCCCACCAGCCTGTAATGTTCTTTCTTTCTCTTTTTCTTTTTCTTTTCTTCTTTCTTTCTTTCTTTCTTTCTTTCCTTCCTTCCTTCCTTCTTTCCTTCCTTCCTTCCTTCCTTCCTTCCTTCCTTCCTTCCTTTCTTTCTTTCTTTCTTTCATCTTTCTTTCTTTCTTTCTTCTTTTTTGTGTGTCTTTGTCTGATTTTTGTATCAGGGTAATTCTGGCCTCATAGAATGAGTTTGAAAGCACTCCCTCCTCTACAATTTTTTGGAATAGTTGTTGAAGGGTAGGTATTAACTTTTCTTCAAATGTTTGGTAGAATTTTCCTGTGAATCCATCTGATCCTAGACTTTTGTTGGGAGGTTTTGATTACTGATTCAGTATCATTACTACTAATCATCTGTTCATATTTTCTATTTCTTCCTGATTTAATCTTTGAAAACTGTATGTTTCTAGGAATTTATTCGTTTCTTCTAGCCTGTCCAATTTGTTGTTGTATAGTTGTTTGTAGTAGTCTCTTGTGATTGTTTATATTTTTGTGGTATAAGTTGTAACTTCTCTTTCATTTCTGATTTTATTTGTTTTGGCTCTTTTTTTTTCTTGATGAGTCTGGCTAAAGGTTTACCAATTTTGTTTATTTTTTCAAAAAACTAGCCCTTAATTTCATTGATCCTTTCTGTTGTTCTTTTTTGTCTCTATTATCTTCACTTTGATCTTTATTATTCCATTCCTTATGCTAAGTTTGGGCTTTGCTTGTTCTTCATTTTCTAGTACCTTTAGGTGTAAAGTTAGATTGCTTGTTTGAAATTTTTCTTGTTTCTTGAGTAAACCTGTATTGCTCTGATATTGCCTCTTATAATTGCTTTTGCTGCATCCTGTAGATTTTGCAAAGTTGTATTTCCATTTTCATTTATCTCAAAGTAGTTTTTAAGTTTCTTATTTGGTTTCTTTGTTGACCCATTCATTGTTTAGTAGCATGTGGTTTAATCTCCATGTGTTTGTGTTTTTTCCAGTTTTTCTTGTAATTTCTAGTTTCATAATATTTTGGTTGGAAAAGAAGCTTGATATGATATTAATCTTCTTAAATTTATTGAGATTTATTTTGTGGCCTAACTTGTGATCTATCCTGGAGAATGTTCCATGTGCACTTGAAAAGAAAGTATTCTGCAGTTTGGGGATGCAGTGTTCTGTATGCATCTATTAAGCTCGTCTGGTCTAATGTGTCATTTAAGGCCAATGTTTCCTCATGGATTTTTTTGTCTGGTTTATCTATCCTTTGATGTAAGTGGGGTGTTAAAGTCCTTACTATAATTGCATTACTGTTGATTTTTCCTTTATATCTGTTAATATTTGCTTTATATATTTACATGCTCCTATGTTGGATGCATAATTATTTACAAATGTTACATCCTCTTCTTGGATTGCTCCCTTTACGATTACGTAATGCCCTTCTTTGTCTTTTGCTGCAGGTTTTTCTTTTTTAACTTTATTTTATCATATATGAGATTGCTGCCCCCAGCTCTCTTTTTGTTTTAATTTGCATGGAATATCTTTTTTCATCCCTTAACTTTAAGTCTGTGTGTGTTTAGATCTTGTAGGCAGCATATAGATAGGTCTTGTTTTTTTATACATTCAGCCACTCTAAGTTTTTTGATTGGAGAATTTAGTACATTTATATTTAAAGTGATCATTAATAGGTATGTTCTTATTGCCATTTTGTTAATTGCTTTCTGTTTTATAGTTTTTCTCTATTCCTTCTTCTCTTTGTCTCTTCCCTTGTGGCTTGATGATTTTCTTTAGTGTTTCTTTTTTTTTAATGCATCACTGACAAAATTTTTTAGTATTATACCCTTAGCGTTAGTTATCCCATAAGACTTGCGGTTTATATTGCTTAAATTTGCAGTGTGATAACTTTTTTAGGAAGGCATATGTCATGTTATAAAAAAGAAAACTGACCATATTAAGTATCGATAAGAATTTCAACAGGAGTTTCACATGTTTAATAATTGTAAGTAAAATTTATTGAATGAGTACTGTGTTCTAAATATTTTACATACTTAGCTATCAAATTTAACTTAATCCTAAAATGACCATATGGGTTAGGTGTAATTATTATCCCCATTTTATAAGGGAGGCAACTGAGATTTAGAGGGATTAAATAATTTATTCTCCATCACATAGTTAACAAACAGTTGAGACTCAAAACCCAGCCCTCTGAGATTTCAGATCCTGCTTTAGACAACATTAGCCAAGTGAAGCCATGGTCAAAGTACTGTGCTAAGTGAAGTAGGCCTCAGAACTGGACAGCCTTGTTGTAAAATCCAGGTTCCACCATCTACTAGCTGCATATCACTGAACAAGTTACTTAAACTTTCTAAATTTCAGTTTCCTGATCTGAAAAATGGAAGACAATCATAAAATAGCTAATATTCATTGAACACTCACTATTACCCTCCAAACAGCTCTAGCAGATAAATATTATCCTTTTTCTACAAATGACAAAACTCAGGCTTAGAAAAGTTAACAAACTTGGTCAAGGCAGCACAGCTGGTAGGGGGTGGAGCTGGGATTTAGGCCACAGACTTTTCAACTCCAAAGACTGTTATTTTTAACTGCTATTCATCACAGTTCCCAATAAAACCTTCCTCCAGGCTGTCTTTGAGGACTGAAAGAGATGCTGTATAGAAATAACTTAGCACTGTGCCCAGTCTATGGTATGAACTTAATGAATGAAGTCTATTATTATTATTATTACCACCACTGGAAATTAGCCAAGAACAAAAATCATTATAACACAAGGCAGAATGTAAGCACTATTTGAGAGGTTAAAGAAAATAATAATCAAGGAGTTCAAAGGAAAGGAGAGATGATATTTGTAAATAACATAATTCTTCAAGGAGAAGGCAGGATTTGAAAAAAATTGCATAGGATCTTGGCAGACAGAGATGGAGGAGGGTAATACATGTGGAGGGAAAAGCAGAGACCCTAACACAGAGATAGGAACTGTGAGGTCTGTTCAGAGAGCAGAGGGCAGCAGGTGGCTGCAGCTGATGGTCTGAGTAGGGAGCCCTTGGAGGGTACATGAGAAAGAGAGACCACCAGAGCCTCCCTGTGGAAGGCCTCACACTACTGGGAGGGGAGACTTTGTTAAACATTGTGTGCAATGGGGAGTCAGGTTTGTTTTTGAGCAGGGAGTTAACATAAGCAGGATTGAACACTGAGAAAACAAATCTGACAAAGATTGTAGCAGAGAGTGACTGAGGTCATGGGCAGGGCAGAGAGTCTGAGTCATTGGATGCTGCCCCTGCCAGCTTCCAGGTGAGTGTGGGTTCTCCTAAAGAATCTGAGATTCTTTTATGGCTTGAGTGGTTTTCAGTACAACAAGGCCCTCTGCAGGTACTCTGATGACTAGACTCAGAGGAATTTAGATGAGGCAGGATCTTAAAATTAATCCAATCAAAGAACCATGGAAGCAGACTTTAAGGTCTATAGGAACCCTGAATGGGAAGCATAGTGACAGAAGCAGGCTGGGTGTCAAGGGTGCACTCCTTCTGATCAAAGCTATGTAAGAATACAGGGTCAGAGCTCTATCTCCCATTTTTCTAGGACATCCCCTATATCTCCTATTTTTCTAGAATCTAGAAAAGCTGGATTTTTATACTAAAACATCTTGATTTCTAAATATGGGCTTGATTTAAAACAAACATCATGAAAGCCAAAAGAAATACGCCTGTGGACAGAATCTGCCTTTTAGGCTGCACATTTTCAACATATGACTTTCGACTAGGAAAGGAGTGTGGAGGTCATCTCTAGAGTATAACTTCTTCACTTAACAGACAAGGATAGCCTGTCCAAAGGGCCCCAGCAAATTAGATAGTCATACAGCCAGACTAGATCACAGGTCCTTGAAGTGTCCATCCACTGCAGATTTTTTTTAATGTTGCTTCCAGTTTTTGCCCCAAGCTGGACCACTACCATTGACTGTTTTTCTCTAAGGTATATATGGCAGTAGGGTAGGATTGAGAGTGATGTGTTGGAAGGAGGTTGATGAGATTTTCCTATAGAGGTGAAAAACACTCACTCCTCATCTCATTACCAAACTGAACCAAGAGTGTCCCAGTTAGGATAACACTGGTGCCAGCGAACCCTTGCCCACAAACAGGGATCAAGTGTTCCCAAATGACCACCTCATTCTCTATGTCCTGAGGATAAACCAGGGTTCATTTACAGTCTAAAGTCTCTCCCCAGACTGTACATTCAACTGTGAACAGGCACTTGAAGTTTGTTCTGGCCCCACCCTAAGGAAGATATGCTGCATATTTTAATAATCTGCAGATGACAGCAGGGAATTTTTGTGGTTGATCCATGACAAAGGTCATTATTTTATATATTTTAAAGAAAAGAACTTTTTTTCATTTGTATACAAATCTCTTGGGTATATCTCCAAGCTCATCAAGAAACCAACCCCCAACACTAGTATTTCTCATAAAATATTGGGAAGCATTATCATCTAGAGTTTAGATGAGGGACTTTGGCATTAGATCTAGCTGGTTCATGTCTAGGCTCTGCCACTTAAAGGCTATGTGACCTTGAAAAAGTGAATTGCCTTCTCTAAGCCTCAATTACATATAGGTGTGGATTAATTAAAACAAAGCTAACAATGCTTTTCAAATATTATAAGTGCTTATAAATGATAGCTATATTACACTTACTTCAACTTGCTTTGTGAAGGGACTTAATATTGAATCAATATTTTTGTACAATTTAAAAAAATCTATATATACCATTTTTTTCCGGAAAGATGGGAAGCCTAATTAACATTCTCTTAACACTGCTAGTTTGATACCTGCTTGGCTATGGTCTTAATGTAATTTCAATCTAAGTGACTTATGCTCCAATATTATCTGAGACATAAAAATTACCAAAAAAGGCCATGAAGTATAGAGATAAGACCCGATTAAACAATTCAATTCTTCTTGTTACCGTATCATCACATTCCTAATCTTTAGGAGATGCTTCTCTGGAAGCTGTGGGTGTTGTCCACAATCTATAACAGCCCTAATGTTTAGTTTTGGCAGAGGAGTGAAATGTCCAGATGGGACACATTTATCCATGTGGGTATTCTCAAGGAGTCTAGCCTTTGAATTCTTAGGATATTAACTACTTAGGCCCTTGTACTCTGAGTTGTGCATTCATTGAACATCTCATAGAATTTGGAGCTGAATTTGGAAGATATGCTTCTGAATATGCTACTGACTAGAGCTGTGCCAAAGGTTGGACAGAAATGTGGACTCATGCAGATTAGCAGTGCCAGGCTCACAAATTAAATTTCAACACTTCCAGCTCATCTTGGCAACTGCTAATATCCTGCTGTCATGAAGTCATGATGTAAGCCAGAAAGAGTGGTATTTTGCAACAGATTCTGGTAACCCTTCCCATGAGTATGAGTTGTAGGATATCAATATTTATATCATACCACAGAATGTGTTACAGTTTGTAAGACAGAGAAGTTAAATTGTTTACTCATGTCCTCTGTGGCGAATCATCCTATGTTCAATATCAAAAGGTTAAATTACTCATGTTTGCTTTGTTATTTCCTTCAGACATTTTTTTCAATTATATATAATGAATAGAAATCTTCTTGATGTCATCAAAATAGATGTTTCAAAATTAAGGTTGTATTGTGACAGGAAATACTAAAAGATGGAATGTGTTATGATTTCTTCTACTTTCCAACATTATAAAAACATAATTATACAAAAAAGTAATTTGGAGAAAGAAGATACAATAACAAGCAGTTATAATTCCCTTTTTGTAAATTTACTCACTCAAGCATGACTGAAGTTATAGTGTTTGCTCCCACAGCCATTATGCTCCAAAAGGCTAACTAATGACTCACTCATGAATATTGATGACCTAAGAATGTGTTCTCAAGAACTTAAGGGCAGACACAGGAAGGAGACAAAATGAGAAATAAAAGAAATTGATGAACCCCTTGGCCCGTTTGATTTAGTCAAAGATGCCAGAAACATGTTCTCATTTCTTTCCTAAATGACCCACCTCACCTAATAGCTGAAAATGTAGTTCTGTTGCCAGGGCTTCACTGATAGGCTTTTTTCAGGGTCTTATTGCATATAGGAAAAAATAGAAAGTGAAAAATTTGCAGAACATCTTATACTTATGCATTTTCCTACTTAAGGCCTGCTTACATATGTAAATATTGCCATAGGAATGCCAGGGATTCCTTCCCAGTAAATGAACTCTAGGAGTTTATCACAAGATTCTTTTGTATGATGAACCATAAACAGATGGTTTCTCATGAGCTACACTCTAAATTTCCATATACATAGAGACTTCCCTGGTGGCGCAGTGGTTAAGAATCCACCTGCCAATGCAGGGGACACCGGTTCGAGCCCTGGCCCAGGAAGATCCCACATGCCGTGGAGCAACAAAGCCCACGTGCCACAACTACTGAAGCCTGCATGCCTAGAGCCTGTGCTCCACAACAAGAGAAGCCACTGCAATGAGAAGCCCGTGTACCGCAGTGAAGAGTAGCCCCTGCTCGCCGCAACTGGAGAAAGCCCGTGGGCAGCAAAAATAAATAAATAAATAAATAAATTTATAAAAATAAATAGATAAATAAATTTCCATATATGTAGTCTCACTGGGTGGATTATCTAATGTTAACGTATACTCTTCCACAGGTGAAAAAAATTGAATTTCTATTGGTTTTATGTTTTGGTTCACTTTTTGGTTTGGCATTCTGGGAATTTTAATTTGTTGATTAATATCAATTCAATTATGTTTGCATTTTAGAAATATTTATAGACAGCAAATATTTATAACTTTTTAGGTTATCACCTCCCCAGATTCTACCCTTACTTCCTCTTCCTTTCATCGGGAGGCAGTCCTTAATTAAGCTTTAGTGTTCCTGGACTCTACCCAGCTTTTTAACACCTTTTTGAAATGCTCAGGAAAAGCCTAGCTTTCTAGGTGCGGTCACTGGAGTCACTGGGAGGAAACTTCATCTCCCCACTCCTTGGTATGATGTAACCTCTGCATACTTTGTGAGGTCATGCAGAAAGTGCTGACATGCAATTCATCTGCATTAAATTCCTTCTGAAGGAAAAACAAAGCAAGTGAAATGCCTTCTATTCAAAGGAAAGCAGAATGTAGTTTTGTTTAGAAGTGAATGAAAAGTCACAACTTGATATAAGAGAAAGGCTTGCTACTAGGTTACCATTGTAAGAATATTCATGTTTGATCTTTTTTTAACCCATCTCATGATCAAAATTATTTTGCTTATCTACACCACAATAGAAAAAAAGTCCATAGTCTTAGATTGAATCTAAAAGAAAAATGGTAGATATTATTTTTAATTTCATGTTTTAC
Organism: Mesoplodon mirus; assembly: GCF_964341445.2. Taxonomy (NCBI): domain Eukaryota; kingdom Metazoa; phylum Chordata; class Mammalia; order Artiodactyla; family Ziphiidae; genus Mesoplodon; species Mesoplodon mirus. The sequence continues at coordinate 47,984,256 of NC_138977.1, forward strand.
TTCCTTTAAAAACAAATTCTTAAATTATTACTTACAAACCAAATAATAAAATATACATCTAAGATGATATCCAGTGGGGTGAGAGGTGAGGTCAGGGACAGAGATGGAGTTGAGAGGTGGAAAGTTTTCTCTCTTCTATCACAATCAAATTTTAGAGCTAGAAGGACCTTGTAGAAACTGATCAAAGCCCAAAGAAATTAAGGGACCTGAACAAGACTATTCGAATTTGGTGGAAGAAATATGATTAGAGAGGAAGGACCCTAATTCTCAAATCGTTATTTCTACCAATATTCCGTTTTCTCTCCCTCTGTGCAAATCTTCTCTCCGGTACCCAGAAATGGTAAAGAAAATTTCCACCTGCTGTTGGCTGGTGAAAATTTCTTATGTCAAGTTCTTCAGTTTCTATTTCAGAGCCAATTGTAGAATTTTATTTGTTAGTAGAATTTTAGAATTTCAGTCCAAATAGATCATTGCCAGGTCATTCCACTAACAATAGGAGAAAGTGATGAACATAAGCATTCGGGGACCAGTGAGTCCAACACAAAATTTTATAATCCATGCAGAAACAAAAACGTTTTGCCTCCTCAGGGCTCAATATCCAGATAGCTTTCAGTCATCAGAAACTCTTTAGCTTATTCCATATTTCACAGTGTTGTCACAAGTTGGGTATCATTATGTTTGCCTTGGACATTCCATTTCTTTTCTCTAGCTTAGACTTCAATCATAAGTTTGGTTCACTGGAGGTGCCATAATACTAATCTCATCTGAATAGCTGACATCACATTCTGTTAGACACCATGAAAGCATCATGTTTGGGATTTGTTCCGTAGAGCAGTGGTCCAGAATCCTGGTAGCAAGCATAGTGAAGAATCCAAGCTTGGCATTGCCTTGGCTGGCTGCAAGGTTGATAATTATTCCCATGAAAATTCACATCTGACATAGTCGGAAGCATAAAACTTAGTCTCTCTGCAGTGAGAACAATAATCACACAACAGCAACAAACCCAGAGTAGAACTGTGAACTTGACCTCTGACACTGTACTTTGTTCCCTTGGCTCCCTTGGCACTTTAAAAATGGCAAAGTCTAAGGACCAATGTTGAAATTTATTCTCTTGTTTCATCATGATCCCAACTTTCTAGCCAGCTTAGAAAGTTTTGTTGTTTCACTTGAAATTTTCAGTTTTGGGCCCACTGATTTTCACCAACGACTCTTGAAAATTTCTTACAAAGGCCTCATAGTGGTCTTCCTCCGGAACAGACGTTGTAAGGTGATTTCAGTTTTAGACACCTAAAACAGAGTATTGGTTTTCATATGAATTTGACTGCTGTTTGTATAGCTTATTGAGGATTATTTAAATGCTCTGGTGTAGCAATTGCTCTTGGTATCCCACCCATATCCTCTTTACCCACTGGTATACCCATCCCCCAGCAGTTGTGGGTGTTAATAAGGCTCACAGCACCATCCTTTTCTAGAAGATTGTCCTCAGCCAAGAGAGGACTTTGCCTGAAGATTCCTAGGAGATTCCAAGCCCCTCCCCCTTACCCTGCCAGGAGCACTCTGACACCCATGCCTGATGATGCTGGGTACTACAACCAAGATCCCTCACCTTCTTGGGATGGGTCAGCGATGCCAGTCATGTTCTAGGTCTCCCTTTGGAATCAGGCTGAGGATAAACTTCAGCTAAACTACATCTTTGCTTACCTTCTTCCTCTGTTCTAGCTTCCCTACTTCATTACAGATTTCACCTTTGAGCATTCCCTTGACCAGTCATCACTCAGTCAGGAATCTCTATCTTAGGTTCAGCTTCTAGGGAACCTGATCCCAGACAGCTGTCTTGTTAATATTAAAAGGTCTTACTTCCTTTTTTATTTTCTTTCTTGGTCTCTTAGGCAACTGATATAACAGATTTTATATCAATTGATCCACAATTGATATAACAGATTTTATTCTCTCTAAGATGCATTTTTTTTTTTTTTTTTTTTTTTTTTTTTTTTGCTGTACGCGGGCCTCTCACTGTTGTGGCCTCTCCCGTTGTGGAGCACAGGCTCCAGAAGCGCAGGCTCAGCGACCATGGCTCACGGTCCCAGCCACTCTGCGCCATGTGGGATTTTCCCGGACCGGGGTACGAACACGTGTCCCCTGCATCGGCAGGCGGACCCCCAACCACTGCGCCACCAGGGAAGCCCTCTAAGATGCAATTATTAAGCAAACTTTTTTTTTTAATGTTGTACAGTAATTTTTGGTCATTTTAAAAATGACAACTTGGTTAATAGAGTACAGCAAGGGAAATGTATTTATACCTTTTCTTTAACGTATATCACATTATTTCTTGACTTTTCCCTATACATGGATTAAAGGAAAAATTACCAGTGTGGAAAAGCCAGAAATAATGATTAATAATTAATGCATGAGTAATTTTTACTTAATGGATCAAATTTATCTTGTTTAGCTTTTAGCAGTAGATAGTATCTCCTGAATATACCCTCAACTATGTCTGGGAAGAAAATGGCCCACATTTATCACACATTTTCATTCATTTAATACTCATGTTTTGATTTGTCCATTCAACAAATGTTTACTGAGTTTCTATGATGTGCCAGACATGGTATTCGACACTTCATATAATTGTGTACAAAACACATTAATTTTTACCCTTGTGGGCCAACTGTCCTACACATTTATAACTTTGATGTAGGTAGACAGAGTTGGGGATGAAGGGAAACAGTAAATTGGAACTATCCTATTGCAACTGTGGGTAAATTTTTACCTCTTGTCTGGGTTTATGAGAAAAGGCATCAAAACAAATATGCAGAAACTTGCCAGATTTACAGCCATATTTTCACTAAAATATTATATATGTCAGTGCCTGGTACATTGTAGGGGCTCAGTGAATATTTCTCAAATGAGTGAGTATCTAGTGACTTCATAATTTGTTTTTTATCATACCTCTTTCTTATGTAGCAGTAAAAAATAACAAGAAAACTACTTAATAATAATCCAACGCCAATCCCAATTGCAATGTATTTTTCATAAGAATCCACAGCATATGAAGTTAAGGTCAAGTGCTCACACCTTTCTCCAGTATAACCAGTAAAACACCTTTAAAAAAAGAAAATAATGTATAATTTTAAAACTCATGATAGAAACACAAATGACAAATTTCGAAGAATGAAAAAAATTTAACAAAAAGTGATTTAAATTAAAGAGGCCAATACCAAATGAAAGCCAATCTATTAAATGTATTGAAGAAGCCATGTATTTTACAATAATCATTTGATTAAGACCCCATATTAATGCAACTTCCCTCATTGGTAGGAGGGAAAGGTAGGACCCTTGCATGAGTTGATCTAGAAAATTGTTAACCTACTCTTTCATAGGAGGATGCTGAGCAAATCAATGATCATAAAAATGGTATCTCAGTTGATCTAGAACTTTATATTCCTGAAGTATTTTTGCCATAGTCTGTTTCATTTTATCCTTTAATCTATCCATAAAAACTTGGAAACTTCTTTGCGTGTTGTTAAAAGTTGATTTGGATTCAGTAGTTTTGAGGTACGGTGTGAGCTTCTACATTTTCAACAAGCTCCCAGGTTATACAGATGCTGCTAATCTAGGAACCATATTTTTGAGTAATGAGAACTAGGTAGGTTAGAAAAAGACCCCTTAGATATTCAAATACAAAGAGAACTGGTGAATCACATTCAGATCATGTACCTTTTTTTACTAGATAAGATGGAGGCATGTGGAAATGTACTATGTTAAACACCATGTGAAAGGAGGCATACCTTCTCCTTCTCCCATCTCTAGGGCTTAGGAAGTTCTTTGCAATTACCTGCAGATGGCTTTCTCCAGCTCATGGTGGAATGCACAAACACCATTGATGCAGTAACTATGGTGGTCTTCCAAGCAAGTATGTGAGAACCTCAACGCTATGGGTCCTTCTGTGTAGCCAGATAGAAAAAGGAGATACAGTATTAACAGATGAGGTGGTTCACACTTCCACAGTAGATTTGTAATACATATACAAAAAGACCTTTAATTTTAGGAATATTCTTTGAGTGCTCTGTCATTTGAACTATTGATTAATTCCTTTGACAGGTTATATTTACAAAGGTTGGGTTAATATCATCTAAGACATATTAATGAATTAGGGGCTGGAGGTAGATTGATGATCATTCCATTCTTTGGAAACTATGTAATAAGATATAGATACAAGTTTGCCAAAAGGTGGCAGCATTGATTCTAGTCTTAGCATGCTATCCTGGGCAAGACTTCCCAAATATATGCCTGGAAACAAAAGAAATAATACAATTTTTTTCATTCTCCCCTTTACATCTGAGAAGTAAGCACTTAGGAAGATTTGGATTTATGGTTGGGAGATAATGAACTTGATTTCTGTTCATTCTCCAGAGAAGAGTGAGATGAGAATCCTCCCTTCTTCTAATGCAGACTACCTTAAGTAGCTAATGGAAAAGGGATTGTTTTCCCTAACTGATTTCCGAAGAGGTATTGTTATGACCTATACATGAAGCCAGAAACAACTTATGGCTCAGGCTTAACATAGCTAAGACAGTAACTTCAGATGTTAATTAGAAAATTTACTCAGTTAAGAGGCATCATGAGATTGTGGGAAAAGCCATGGAATTGGAATTAGAAAACCTGTGTTTTGATTTCTAGCTTTTAACACTATGCAAATGACCACACTTGGCGAAACCTTTGTGGTCAAGTGTCCAGAAGCCTCTTTATGGGAAACTTCCCTTTGGGAAGCTGTACTGTGGCAAAATACTTAGATTTCAGGATGCTTATCCTTCATTCATTGATGTACTAAAGACATATACCTATACTATCTTTGAGGTTTATGCAGTGGGAATGGCAAAACAGCATAAATGAGTCCTTTTTAGTATACTTTAATTACTGATTCTTAAATTCTTCTCAAGAAGAATTAGTGGCATTTTATTTTTGTCACTGTTATGAATAAACATATCTCCTCAACCTTAGTTATCATGTTATATTATATTCACCTTGCTAAGTAGATTAAGAGAATCATACTTATTTGTTTTCAGGAGAAAAAGATCTAAAAAGGCATACTTATTTATATTGAAATTACTAAATCTTTAGGTACTAAGTCACCAACAAGATACTGTTATATAACTTCATTTTGGTTGAGAACACACAACATTACCTTAAAATTCATATTCATTTTAAATGTGGTATAGTAAATCTAATTTCTCATCTTGATCATTAATTCTAAGGCAGTGGGAATTTCTCATTATAAACTGTGGTAGGTTCTTCCTACTTCAAGATTAAATAAGTTCAATTAACCAAGCCTGAACCAGGACTTACTAGAAAATGTGAGAATTGAAAGAAGACATTTCCAAAGAAAGAATATACTAGAGACTCATCTTTCCTCTAAGGAGAAGAATATTAGTTATAACTTCATGAAACTTTCCTGAGATACTGGATTCAGATTTTTAAATTAAATGAAAAGTAGGGAACTAAAATTCACCCATCAAGAAAGCAAAGAAAAACTACTGAAGTGATATATTCAATCCCTTTTGTCCATAATTATTACCTGTAACTTGGAGGATTTGACTTGCAGTTCACTACTAGGGAAGAAAAAAGGTGGTGATGGACACACTGTTATGTCACTTAGAGGAAACTGTGCTTCTTCAATTCTCTACAGTATTATCTCTCAACAAAGATGTTTTCTCTTTGTTTAAAGGCTCAAAAGACATGAAGAATTTGGCTAAAAGTTATTCTAAAAGCCACACTAATTTTATTTTTCAAATTGATATATATTCAAAAACTCAAATGAGCACAATATTTTAAGCAAATTTTTTAAATTTAAAATTATTGGTGAAATGAAGAATACTTAAATATTACTATCTTCCATATTCAGAAACAAAATATTTAACTTGATATTCTTTTACTTGCCTGGCTCTGAGAGCAAGATATGGTGTTTCTTTGGTCCTAAGTCACAAAGCCCATCTTCACATCAGGGGGTGGTATGTGATTTGTGTGAGAATCACAACCACCTGATACACAGGTCTTGGCAGGTAACAAATTTCCCAAGTTCACCTCTAATAGTTCAAAGAGTTTGGAAAAATGCTGATGCTCAACAGTGGCCAGAAGCTATTTTAATAACAATAATAAAATATATCATCACTATCAACAACAAAAATTGGATACAAGTGGTTGGGAGATATAGCATATACTAAAGCAAAACAAAAAAAGCCCCCAAAGACAAGAAAAAAGATCTTTCCAAAGATGAGGGAAAGTGGATTAAGGCTTCATCTGGTAGCCATAATTTATTTGGCTGCAAAGCTCACAATCACAGATCAAAATATAAAGTCACTCATCAAGAATGCCAAAATAGGGACAAACTGCCTCTGGAAGCACATGGGTCATTGGGAATCCAGCAGGAATCAAGCAGAAAGTGTGGCATGTTTCACATCCAGGACAGTAACTGAAAACAACTTTTTCTCATTTGCTTCACTTCCTCCTTTTAAAAAGACAATTCTTTGCTGACACATTTACCTGTCACTTCCATTTAACAGCATCCTGATAAAAGATTGTCTAATAATAAAATACATATTTAAAAATTTCCAGTGTTGCTTTTATCACAATCCAAATTTCTCTCAAACATTAAAAAAAAAAGTCACTTGAAATACAAAAGTGTGAAGAAAATACCTTCTGTTTTGTTAACGGTCCAGTTACTTTGCTGGGTTGTGATTGGGGGTGTTACAGTCCTGGCTGCCTCTTCAGTCAATGCTGTCACAGCTGTGTGAAAGGGGCGGGAAGGGAAGGCATCTTTAGCAGGTGAGCCTCCTTCTACGTACCAGCAACAGATCAAAAGTTATTCTATCTAGTCCCACATCTGTTCTATTTTTAATTCATTTACATTTGAAATCCATAACCTGACAAGGGCAGTTTCCTGATAGTTTCTCATGCATATCAATTCCACTCACTACATTATAGTTAGAGAAAGTAGAAACACATTAATTATTAAGAGGAAATAAATACATTTTATAAACTCATTCAATCACAAGGACATTATCATATCATATGTATCAACTACTCTTCAGTTGTATAGAACAAACAATATAAAGATCTCAGAAAAAGAGGTGTCAAAATATGTTAAAAGAGGAACATACATTACATAAGAAACTAAATTAATTCACAAATTCCTTGCTTGGATCTTTGTCATGAAGAACAACCGCTAAAAGCCAACTCCTCACTAATTCAGATAAAACAAATCCTATTCATATTTTACAATGTCACAAAATTAACACAGCAAAAAGAAATGACCTACCATTGAATAAGATACAGACTGATACTGAAACTCCGAAAGCCATTTCCTGCGCTTGTTAACAGTATCTTGCTCTTATCCTCCTAGAATGACGGGTGGAAAGTTTTTATTGAGCTCTCGGAGGCTTTCTTGCATTTATATTTCATGAAGCGTCATCTGTCAGTTCTTACCAATCAAAAAAGTATGTCTTTCTGGCAGCAGCTTGAAGCCTTGAGGCGTTCGTGTACTTGTTTAGGATACCTGTGTTATCTAGCAGTGTGATCAAATTTTCTTTTGAAACACTGGTTTCCTGTTACCTGTGGGCATAATCGTGTCTGTAAACGTACTGAAAACAACAAAAAAGAATCTGAATTCAGGAAAAGCCCCGTTGGTGTGAACAGAATTATCCCAGCTCCAAAGTTGATAGTGACCTATAAATGATTCCAAAATGGGGAGTTTTGATATTTCCAAAGTAGGAAACATCTTAAACTGTTCGTAAAAGAAATATCCCTGAAGCTGCAGTCAGTTACACTACTTTTCAGTACAGATTGGGTTCCACTGCAAATCAAGACATTTTGTAATTTATGGGCAGGAGAGAACAATTAAATGTGTGTAAAAATAAAGGTTTAATATTCCATTTTGGTTTTTGCTACTTAGTTTTACTATTTCAAGTTCTGAAAAAAATAATTGTTTTTAAGAGCATAAGATTTACATTTATGTCATTCTGCCATTTATTACTTTTCTGAGTAAATGGAATAGGCTACCGAGTTCTAGGAACTACAGTTCTTAACTATGTGCCCCAATGATTAGGCTCTAGAGAGAACCAGTAAAGCACTAAAAGAATGATAATGATAATGATAATAATAATAATAATAATAATAATAATGTCATCTCCATTAAGATAAAATTAAAATATTTAAAATATTTATGTTTGGTACATCTAATGAATAGAAAGCTTTTAGTTTAATACAACATTCACATTTTTCTTACTATTAATCTACTTACGATTATTAAAGTACCACTTTTAAGGCCAAAATATGTAATTATTGCTATTACTTTTTGTGACTATAGGAACTTCCATTAATTTTTCACTTGCCCCAAATTATTATAAATAATTTATAAATATGTTTTCCTGAAGTATTGCAACTTTCTACCAGGAATTTCAATTGCTTATATTTTCTGTACCTTAAAAACCTGTTTAAGTCAAGATAGGTTGTCATTTGCATCATGTCCACCCAGCAAATTCAGTTTACCGGAAAGGATACCTTTCACTATTCAAATATGAATTTGGCTTTAGAAATCACACAAGAATGAGCTTGTTGAACTCATTATACCTTGTGCAATCACTTGCCACAGAGTCATCCTTTTAAAGTTAAAAGACTATACCTGGCTTGCTTTAAATGTGCCTACAGTTCATATTCCTACTTTCGTGGAGTTTTAAAAAACTATGTATTATTAAGACAAGTTCTGGATACTGTTTTTCCCAAGCAAATCATATTTGAATTATAAGTCAAATAATCATCTCTGTATCACTGGTAAGAATTTAAGGAAAAATCATTTACAAAGGATTAAATAAACCACAACCAATTGCAGTTTCAGGAGGAAGATGCTAGGTCTAAGGTTAAATATGTTTATTTCTAAGACTGGGACATAGTACCACAACCATCTTTATAGTAACTGTTAACTGGCACTTGACAGTGCTTTGCATTTTGCAGGTTTTCACACATATCTCAATTCTGTCTTCAGTAATCCCGGCCCCAACAAATCCAGTGCCTAATATATAGTGTAGAGTATACTCAATCAATCTGTCTTGAGTGAATAAAGAAATAAATAACAGGCCTTATTTTTATTCCCATATAACAAGTAAAGAATGAGGACTCAAAAGAATTAAGTGACTTGCCAAAGGACACACCCTAGAGTCGGGACTTGAGCCCATGTTCAGATTCCAGATCATACACCCTCTCCAGTTTCCCAGCTGTGTCCTCTGGTAGGAGTCAGTATACTGACCTTAGAGAAATTCAAATTATCTCCTAAGGTCAAGATTTAAGTAAATTACCTTACCATAAGTATCTAAACAAATGAATTATGGCTTTTACACATGTTTGGGCTGAGAGAACTGGACCACTGTCTCTCTAGATGTTTCTCCACTCTGGTGAATTAAGCCATATAATATAGAAACTCACCTACCACTTGAGCTTAAGAAAATAGCTCCAAGTCATCCCATATGTTTCTTTTCCTCTGGGACTCATCATGATGGATCCCACTTACACTCTCTATAGGAAAATCTCCTATCTTCACATCTTCAATCCTCTTATCAGGGAGTCCTTCCGCAATCCTGAAGAATGGGAGAGGTGGGTACTGTAACATGGCCTCACGGATACTTGTATTCATTCTTGATACATGTTAGAGTGAGAAAGAAGGCTAAGAGCTGCAGCACCCCACTATCATTTTTCCCTCCGACCATTTTTCTTTTTAATTTATTCATCTCTCTCTAGTCATAAGCATCTCTGGAAGTGTCTTCTCTTCCCTTCCCTCACTGTTAAGTTTATTTTTTTCTTCCCTTCTCCTACTTTCCCTTTCTTTCCCCTCCTTTCCTTTCTTCATCTCTCCTCTCTTTTCCTTTTTTATTCTTTCTTTTTTATAAACTTATTTATTTTATTTTTGGCTGCATTGGGTCTTTGTTGCTGTGCACAGGCTTTCTCTAGTTGCAGCGAGCAGGGACTACTCTTCCTTGTGGTGCGCAGTCTTCTCATTGCAGTGGCTTCTCTTGTTACGGAGCATGGACTCTAGGGCGCATGGGCTTCAGTAGTTGTGGCACGTGGGCTTAGTAGTTGTGCCTCTCGGGCTCTAGAGCGCAGGCTCAGTAGTTGTGATGCACAGGGTTAGCTACTCTGCGGCATGTGGGATATTCCCGGACCAGGGCTTGAACCCGTGTCCCCTGCATTGGCAGGCAGATTCTTAACCACTGTGCCACCAGGGAAGCCCCCTTTTTCTTTCTTGCTCTTTCATTAACAGCCAAAATTTGTTGCTGGACATTGGCAGGAAATGGTCATCAGCCCATTGCTTATCTCTCTCTAAACTTATTCTGTAATTCTCATGAATTCGTTGCCATTCATCCATTCATAAACCATTTTATGCCTGTAACATGTAATGTTTGTAAGACAAGTAGAAAAATCCTGCATGGACTCTGACCTCAAAGAACTAGAGGGGGCTAAGGAAAGTACATACATAACTACAGTGCTGGGTAGAGACTGATGACTGCCATGAATGTGTACATAAATGTGTATAAGAGTTCAAGGGTGGGACTTGGTCAAACTCTCATAGCATTTCTCATGGATGAGTTTCATTTGAAGTGAATCTTAAATAGCAAGTAGAATTTAGACATATAGTGATAAGAGAAAGGATTCTAGGTGGCAGGGCAGGTAGGCACTGTGGGGAGGTAGAGTGATAGAATGAAAAGAGAGTGGGTTCCAGCTAACATCATCCTAACAGACCTTTCTTTGAATTCCAGTTCTACCTTTGCTATCCATTTGGCCTTTGCTGAGGCTTTTTAATAACCTCAAGGGTTGATTTCCTCATATATCAAATGTGGATTGTCAGTAACAACAATAACAAAAAAGTAAAGCATTTAGCACATGATAGGTGCTCAATTAAAGATAGCTGTTACTATCAAACAAGTGTAGAAAGATGCAGGGTGTGTATAGTGGTCAATCAAGGTTAGGAATTTAGCAGTTAACACACGTTGATGCATCTTAAGTTTTCATCATTAGCCATGAATTATTCTCATACCAGACTGATACTATGTCAGGACTTTTATTTATATATTATGCCATCACCTCAAACTCAACATGTCAAACTGAACATATTATCTCTTCTTCAAAATAAGCTCCTCTTTACAACTTCCTCATGATAATCAGTGATAATGTCTTCTAGGCTTTAACTACAACTCTCATCACTGACTAAATATAGTCTAAATTCTGATTTATCCAGGCTTTCTCTAATCTATTTCTGCTGTTATCCAGCTGTATTTCCACCACTTTGCAACACACACTTTTCATTTCAGTCTGACTGTAGTCCTTGCTTTCATATATATATGCTAAACTCATTCTCACCTCCATATCTTCATGTTATTGTTCAATCCTCATTAATTCTTCAGGGTCCTTTTTACAGATACGTGTAGAAGAGAACTTACTTCTCCAGACCTCCTCCACAAGACAATCATATGTCTTTTATAGACCCCAAATATGCATAAGTAAAGTCATGATAACAATGAACCAACTTTATTTCCTTTATGTGTTGACAAAGGCTTCCTTCTTGACCAAACTTTAGACTTCTCCTAGTCCTTTTCTCAACTAGGCATCCACTTAGCCTGTTGAGCCCAGTTTTAGCAAAGAAATCTGCTAAGTTAGTTTATGGAGAACCCCCCTGCCCTGCTCCTTGCACCCTTGTCCCTGCCATATCTGATCAAGTTCCCTATCTCCCACCCTTGATATCTGGCCTAACTGTAACAAGAATCCTTGTAAGCTATTTAACAAGAATCCCTCTAGCCTTGTTATCTAATCAAGTTCCTCTTAGTAATTTTCCATCTACTGATCCCCTCACTCTCTTTATTGCCTATAAATCCATTTCTGTCTCAGCTATATTTGGAGTTTTCAATCTCTTCTATTGTGATAGTCGCGGCCCCATTGCAATAGTCCTGAATAAAGTTGTCCTTACATTTTTAACAAACGTTAGATAATTTTTCCTTTATAGTGTTTTAATTGGTCTCTGGAAAGGCTCACTCCTGAATTTTAGCCTCACCAAAGGGGAAAAATATTTCCAAAAAATAACTCCTCCTGCATTTGGGGTTGGGGGAGGAGGAAGCTCAAAATTACAGACTTCACCTTTTCCATGTAAATGTATTTTGGGTCATTATGTTTGCTTTGGGAACATGGGGCACTTAAATATTAAAAAGAGGGTCTTTCTGAAATGTTTGCTTGGGAGCTTTGAATTTAAACTTTTATCAGGGTTATTAGACAAAGATTGATCTGGAATGGGCTATAGAACCTTTTCTTTCATGTTTGAGGAACTTGTACATTTCCCCAGCATGCTCTGAAGAAACAGATAACAAATATATGAACAAAGAAACTTATAGATAGCTTAAAGAAAAAGAAGACAGGTATTCCTTTCCAAATTGGTTTTATTATACAGTTGAAATATTAATTACAAACATCTAGTCTATTTTCACACAAATGATCAAGAGTATACACTAATAAAGACATGTATTGGGTAAGAATCATTACTGGTACATAAACAGACTGGGATTTGGGCCTGAAAGCAATACAATTATATGCCCAGGGTAGTCTCAAAATAGCCTTCAACGGACAGTCACATGTTTTTTCTAATTTAAATTGTGTTAGAAACATGGCATCTACTTTGAGAACCAAATGCTATAAGAGAAGAAGGAAGAACTGTGAGTAACAAAGCAATAGATTTTTAGTCATATCCTAAGGCTTAGCTTGGGCACATTGTGTCATATTTTTCTATTAGATTTCTAGATTTGTGAACAAACATAACTCCTATTCTTTAATGAAGTCCTCAATCATATTATATTGTATTTTCCTGATATTTGTGGGAAAATACAACCTTAGTTTTGTTTTGTATATTTGTTTGGTTTTGGAGTTTCCATTATTCTTCAAGGAAGGTATTATCCAAATATTTTTCTAGAAGAACAAAGAAATTACATGTAAACCTAACACATTCTTATTGCATTTTTACTTGGCAAGTAGTAATTCACCATGTGAAATAATCAATACCTTTCCAAGTAGCACTGCATTTTTTGCCTTCCTTGCGTGTTTTTCTTTCCTCGAATGGAGCATCATTTCTCATTAGTATGCCTCGTAGGATGCATTTGGGAAGTATATAAGATCAAAATTTTATTTTTCATATTTTATCTTTCCTTTAGCAAATAAATTTTTTCATCATATGATATAGTACATAAAATATATAAAAATTGGCCATAATTATGGCAAAACCTAAATTACATTTTACAAGGGAGCTTATTTGTCTGACAAAATGTTTGTTGAAAACACACTATTTGTGATATTTGTGTCAAAAATATATGCATTTATTATGAGCCCTTTATTAGTTTTAACATTATGAACAAATATTAATCACAAAATAAACAATTGTTACCAAAGTTTTCATTGCAGTTGTTTTGTTTTCTTTTCCTAAAACTCAATATCCACTCAAAATATTCAGTAATTATTAGCAGGAAATGCATAAGATTGTGTGAATCATCTGATCCACAATGATTCCATCTGTGAAAAAATAAATACAATGTAGAAATAGCTTTGTAGTAAAATATAAAGGTTTTTGCCTTTTGTCAAATAGATACGTAGCATGACTTCAATTTGCTTTATTCTTTCATGTGATCTAGTAAATGATTTTTTTAGCTGCCAGAAGGGTGTTCTTGAGAAGCATTGCCACTGTCATGGGTCCCACGCCTCCTGGAACTGGAGTGATAAAGCTAGCCTTCTTCTTAACAGCTGATGGAGGAAACAGAAAGGATTCTTTATTTTTTATTTTTTCTGAGAATTGCATATTTTTAAACATACTGAACTGTTAAACCTGAAGCATTTTAAAAATTTAAGAGTTTATCTGAGGAAAAATGGAGTCTAATCGGGCAGTGCCAAACCTGAAGTATAGCTAGGAAAGCTTCCACCGACAGGAAAGACTTACAGAGAAAAGGTGGAAGCAAAGCAAGGAAATCATTGATTGGTTATAGCTTTAAGTCTAGTTGGCTGTTTGTGATTGGTTGTCCTTGGGTTTTGATTTTGTAACCTTGAGGCAAAATCTACAAGCCAGATTTTGGTTTGCTTACATAGGCAGCCAGGGCATTAGAGCCATCTCAGTCTAATGGCTCCCTTGTTTAATTAACAGAATACAGTGGATTTTTCTGCATTACACATATAACCCTAACATTCTCAAATCATTTTTAGAATGAAGTAGACTGTAACACACACACACACACACACACACACACACTCTTCTGTGTATGATATCTAATGTGTATAGAAAGAACACAATGAGGCCAACACTGTAGGATGAATCTCTACACAGCTCAGTTAGTTTTACATAATGAAAATCTATAACCCATGATTTATCCAACTACACGTATTTCCAGTTAAATACTTCTAAAATACATGATATTGGTCACAAAGGGGATACAGGGTATAGATAGTTCAGCACACATCATCCGTTAAATTAGAACAATCCTGTTATCAAAACAGCATCACGTATATGTGGATAATACATTCCACTGCAAGACTAATAAAAATCATTAAACATATTAAAATTAACTGAGCAAATACACATAGTCCTGTTCTAAGGTATGAATGAAGACTTCTTATTCAGTGAATATACTCAAAGAAAATGGCAGAGAATTTTCATCAAGTTTTATTTAAGAATGTTCTCACACCCACAATATTACAGGTGAATGGTTTCATGAATTGACCTACTGGTTTAGTGTTTCACCGTGTGAATAAGAACAATGAACTTTTCCCAGATAACTCTTTTAGTACAAAGTTAGCATAGACAATACTTCTTTAATGCATACTCTGACCTTATCAATCACTTGCTATTTAGATGTATTGCCTTTACAAATTTGCTCGTATATGCTTCTACATAAACGAAATCAGTAGATGTTCCCTAAATCTTAATTAAGCATTACTTTTGTTCAATTTATATTGCCTTCTTGAAATATGGTTTGTAAAATTTACATTTACCTTATTTTAAGTGTATTGGTATAATGCAATATTTTTTTAATAATAGGAAAAGAAAAGGAATAATATTCTTTTACTTGAAGGAAAGTCCAGATAAGCTTGAAGGCATCACACACACACAAAATCCAGCTAGTGTATATCACAAATCTTCTCATGGCATATCACAAAGAAAAGATAAGAATGCTATGATTTAGAAGGTAATATGTTAGTTTTCCAACATGTGCCTCTATACATGAAGCAGGCATGTCCTTTTCCCGCCATACTTCTATCCAATGTACTTTATGCTGTAGAAACACTAGGCTAGGTCAACAGCTATTTCATAAATAGCTACAAATTATCATTCCTTTCATCCTTTGCTCTCGTTATTCCTTCCACCTGGAATACGCTGCTACCTTATCCAAATAAGAAATTCCTTATTATTCTTTAAAAGCCAATAAAATGTTACCTGCCCTTGAAATTTAAAATCTAAAATCAATTTGTAGGAATGTGTCAGTGCTTTTGACTAGATACAAACAACATCAAAACAATTTAGTTCAAGTTAATTTACTGAAATTTTCAAACTACATATTTTTCATGATGGTGACAAACTGCATTTTTCATTTTCCAATAAGCTGACTTGATGGCATGAATAATGCCTTCCAGAACTTTTTCTATAGGATTAGAGAAGTAATGCCTTTAAAAATTTCAGCAGATCTCTAGAAGAAATGTACTATACTACTATTATTTATGCTGATAGTATGTAAAATCATATATTTGTAGAGTACTTTGAAATATTAATAAATAAAAATAGAATACTACTGAATAATATGGCAAATTAAGAATCAAGTACAAACTACATCTTCAATGGAAAATAAAATGGTTTATTTCACAATCAAAAGTTAGATAAAATTGGGAATCCATTCTGGGTATACAATAATTTTTTATATAATTTGGTTTTCAACTTTGAAAAATGAAGTGGCTTGGAATTAGGTATATATGGAAAAATAGTAATAATCATAGCCACTATCAGTTGACTACTTGCCAAGAACTTTATACACATCATTTTAATAATTAATATTTAATTATTATTTCATTTTAATAGCTGAAGAAAGTGTGGCTCACTGAAGTTAAAGTGACTTACCATTTTCTAATATGGTACAGACATTATTCACAGCTAGGTTTGAATCATTCTATGATTCCATAATTCTATCTCATCCCAATGCAACTGTATTACCATGACCTGAACAAGTTGAAAAGCCTCAAGAAGGGCTCATGTGCCCCAAATTAACTCAGTTTTCTCAAAGGGTTAAGAGGATATTTTGAAAAAAGAAACAAAGGGGGAGGGAAGTTCTAATATAGTAATTTTCCTACAATTTTACTGTGAGGACTCATAGTTCATTATCTTTGAATTATATCCAGCACTTCAAATTTCAGCTGGCTTAGCAGTGTGAGTTGCTTTCTTTTTTGGGTGAGATTCAGATCAGATAAAGCACTGATCTGGTATTATACCCTCCTCTTTCAAATTATGTTTTTCACAACATGCTTACTATTGCATTCTTTTGCTCAAAAAGTGAGGTTTGAGGTGCAGGAATAGGGAATGAGAATAAGCTGTTGCATGAAATAATACCTGCCCGATATTTGTAGCTCTGTGTCTGTAGTTTTGCACACTTTACTGTGGAAGCTAACACACATTTATCCTGTCCTGTCTATCACTTCATAGAATTAGACTATGTGATAGGTAATGGGTCTTTAACTGACCTGGGCGAGGACTTCTCTGGACATTCATAAGCATTTAGCTGCATCAACAGAGCCCTGTAAATTACTCACTAGGCAGAAGTTTATGACATTACTGTGAACACACCTGGTTATACAAATACTTGTTTCAAATATTTTTATCTTTGAAATAAACTGGACAGATGTGAAGATGAAGTTTGTACACAGTCATGAGAGGCAGATTGTGATGAATCTGATTTAAAAAATATAAGATCTCTATTCCTTTTAATTTGATTTTCATTAGGTTCTACATCTGAGAAAGAAATGTTAAATTTTTCTGCTGCTGGCTAGTGTTAATGTATTCTTTGTCTATTTACATAAGGACTAAGATATGGAAGTGACTTCTCAAGAGAGATGAGAAATTATCATTGGCCAGTACCAATGGATACAGATGCCAATGCTTAAAAGAAATTCTCTAGTCTAATGATTTTGCATAACTATTTCAAGGCTGTCTTAAGTGACATGTTTATGAAGTACCAGAAGTGGCTTATGAGCTAAACTCAGTCATGTGAGAAAGAGTTAAATTCAATACATGTTTGACGCTCTGAAGAGCATCTTCCCCAGTCATGTCCAAGAGATAGTTAACAAGCATTACATCACCAGAATAACTTCTCATTGGCTGGTCTTTCCCAAGGGCAGACAAGGGTTTGCACCTGTTTGTAGAAGATGATGCTATTAAAGATTAAACCCATTATGTGTGAGGAAAAGGTGTACTACATGCTCCATTGAAAACAATTACAGAAGAATTTTTAGGCAATAGTTTCATTCAGAAATTTATTTACTGTGAGGGAGTATGTGCGGGTTTTAAGGAAAATACTAACAATTCTGTATATATGAGAATCAGGTATTAGATCTTGATTGATATCAGTGCTTTCAAGAGAGGCTCATGAACAGGTATCTCAAAACGAGAGTTAGATTAAATTTCATAAAGTCAACATGAGTTTAGAGTTACTGAAACTGACAATGGAGGCAAGTAAAATAATCACCAAATCCTATTGTTACCTGTGTGGAACTTACTCTAGGGAATGAGATTTAGATGGAAATGACTTGATAATGTTTAAAGCAGTTACCTGAAAATAAGAATATTTTGAGGAAAGGTGACAATTATGATAATTTATCTGAATGACCTCTCTGTAAACTTTTGACCCTGCAAAGTATATTCTATAGATTTCCTTAAAAATAATGCTCTACCAGCCAGATTTAGACATTAGAGAGTGTATGTTCAGTTGTATAGAAAGGAAAGAAATTACCATTTAAAATCAGTCATTTTGGACACAAGATTTGCCTCTGTACATACTATTTTCTTTGACATATACTTCCTGCACTTCTCCATTTGATGAATACTTATTCTTCCTTTTCAGATCTGGCTAAATGTCACTTTCTTAGTGGTACTTGTTAGCTCCCCAGGCTGCGTTAACTGTTCATTCATTGATCCATGAAACTTAGAGTGATTTTCAGTTTGTAGTCATAGAGTATGTTGGAATCTCCTGAGAACTGTAGTCAAACTAGATATGCCCCCTCCCGCCACATGATTCCAGTACACACCACTGAGAATCACTGCTGAAATGAGAGATGTTTCTAACTGGTGGGGGTAGGGGGGAGTATTATACATATAAACAGTGTAGAGTAGATTTAAAACAAGGTCAAAATTCACTGCTTCAGTGAAGGCTACTTCACATGGTGGCCTCAGGTTTCCCAGTCAGGTCCCAGGCAAACCCCAGTGTGCAATACTTGAATGCCCCACTGGTCAAAGCAAGTCACATGGTCAAGCTCAAATTTAAAGACCTGGAATAGGAAGAATGGCAAAGTCACATTGCCAAGAGGATGTGCTTATGAGGACAGAAGATAGTATAGTCATTTTTTATAATCTAATATAATCGTCTCTTGGATTTCAGTCTCTACCTTATTAGCCATATAACCTGCTGCCAGATTTATTCTTTAAAACACAGATTAGGTCATTTCAGCTTATAAACATTTGATGAATCTTGACTGTCATGGCAATTAGGATCTTTTATGATATGGCCCTACATCCATGTTTGCATTATTTCCTAACCCTGGCATATTTTCCTAGCCTCATTATTCACTGTTCCCACACATGCTAAAAACTGCCGTGGATAAATTTACAGCAAAAGTTTCATGAGAGAGACAGCCATAGTCACTGTCCCTTTGAAATTACAGTCTAGTTGGGGGCTATATATTACAAATATAATTACCTAAGTAGTAATTGAGCTAAGGCTATGAAATATCCTACAAACAAAATGCTTCCTACAGTGTGAACGTGTTGGGAGGACCTAACTGAGCCTGAGCACATGTGGTGTATCTCTGCCAAGTCCAGAAATCAGAGGATGAACCAAACTTTTCCACGTGAAATGGAGAGGTGAGGAGTAGACAGTGTTCTTGGTCGGGGAACAATGTTTGTGATGAGGTGGAAATAACCTTTCCCCCAGGCAGAAAGTGGCGTGAACTCCTGGGAACACTGCAAGACGGGCAGCAGGGCTGACATGTAGAAGTGAAGAGTGCAGAAGATGACGTGAAAGGGTCTAGCTCGTGTAGAGCCCAGCAGACCATGCTAAAACTTTGGGGCATTTAACCTAAGAGCAATGGTTAAAGTATTTTTATGTTTATTTATTGAAGTATAGTTGATTTCCAATGTTGTATTAACTACTGCTATACAGCAATACAAAAGTGATTCAGTTATACATATATACATACTTAAAAAATATATATTCTTGGGGCTTCCCTGGTGGCGCAGTGGTTGGGAGTCTGCCTGCCAATGCAGGGGACGCGGGCTTGCGCCATGGCCTGGGAAGACCTCACATGCCGCGGAGCGACTGGGCCCGTGAGCCACAATTACTGAGCGTGCGCGTCTGGAGCCTGTGCTCCACAACAAGAGAGGCCGAGGTAGTGAGAGGCCCGCGCACCGCGATGAAGAGTGGCCCCCGCTCGCCGCAACTAGAGAAAGCCCTCGCACAGAAATGAAGACCCAACACAGCCATAAATAAATAAATAAATAAATAAATAAAATTCTTTTCTATTATGGTTTATCATAGGATATTGAATAGAGTTCTCTGTGCTTTACAGTAGGACCTTGTTGTTTATAAAGTATTTTTAGAATTTGGAAAAAAATATTCTGAGGCAGGATAAGTCAAATGGGGAAACTACCTATTCTGTGTACATTTTTCTAATGAGATCAGTTTATCATCTGGGACAGAAGGGAGAACACAAAAGTATCAATAGCAACATAAAGTGAGACGTGCTAAGATGGAAATAAATTCTGGTTCTTGTGGGAGCACCCCAAATCAAATGGGTGTCAAAGAAATATCTGTAAAGTGACAGAAAATCTTCAAGATTTTATGGATGTCTGAGGGGGTAAGAAAGAAGGAGAGAATGCAATGCAAACATCGGGAATAATAAAAGCAAAGGGGGCTTCCCTGGTGGCGCAGTGGTTGGGAGTCTGCCTGCTAATGCAGGGGACGCGGGTTTGAGCCCTGGTCTGGGAGGATCCCACATGCCGTGGAGCAACTAAGCCCATGAGCCACAACTACTGAGCCTGCGCGTCTGGAGCCTGTGCTCCGCAACAAGAGAGGCCGCGGTAGTGAGAGGACCGTGCACCGCGATGAAGAGTGGCCCCTGCTTGCCGCAACTGGAGAAAGCCCTCGCACAGAAACGAAGACCCAACACAGCAAAAATAAATAAATTAATTAATAAACTCCTACCCCCAACATCTTCTAAAATAAATAAATAAATAGATAGATAGATAGATAAAAATAAAAGCAAAGGAAATTTGGACTTGACAATGAAGCTGATGCAATGGAAGATCTCAAAGTTCATTATGACCGAAGCACATGGTGGAAACAGAGAGTAGAAAGAGATGAGGCTAGGAAGGTGGTCAGGGGCTGCATGACCCCAAAGTGAGGGGTCAGGAAACTTAGATTGGGTGATGGCAGCTGTAGTTACTGTGTTCAGGGTGAATGAGCTTTTTAAAAAAATATCTTTTGTGAATGAACCTAAGCATTTATATATTTAAGAATAACCAGTTTTGCAAGATGAGAAATTGGAGAGAAAAATGTATGCTACTAAATAATTTTCAGAAGAAAATTTAAAGGAGAAATTCATGTTGTATTTTCATAAAGTTTCAGGTTCTTGAATACTATTAAATTATCATTCAAGAAATCCTTTTTCAGCCTGGAAGATATATCTAATCTGCTGTGCTCCCTTTTCTCCACTATAGAGACTACTTTTTATCATGTTATTGGCTTCAGATTTCTAGAGGGAAGAATTAACACAGGTTTCGCTTGACATAATTTCCAACATTTCTTACTTGAAGTCAACCATCTTTCAATGTCATGATAAGAAGAATAGGTATGGAGCAGAAGATATTCATGTTTAAAATTTGAGGTGATGAGAGGGATGATGAAAGAAACTAGGTGTTCAGTTTATGTGTGTGCCTCAAAAAAATCCAGGGGTGACACAAGGTGTGGAAATATTACTAATAAAGGCTACTTATAACAACATAAGGGACATTAAAATGCCTTTTAACAATTAAGTTAGGAATAAAGGAATAAGTATGTGATCATTAACCTTTTGGCACCAGCAACCCATGCTTCACCACAGGGTGTCTCTGGCGTGTGTGTTCTGTGTCATTTCCTCTGGAAAATTTATGTTCCCAGGTTCCCAGGTCCTGAGCTTAATAACTCTCATCTAAAATACTTTGTTAGGAAGACTCACTAATTCTTAGGCAGACAGTGAATTTCTGCTACAGTACATTATATACTACTCCAAAGTTCCCAAATAATGGAATCTCCATATATACCTAAACAGAATTTAATTTTGCTAATACAGTTTGGAAATTGTATATTCTGGCAAAGTCAAAGAATATATTTGTGTTTTATAAATCTATTTTTGGGTGGAAGAGGAGGAATTGATATCTCAAGTTCCTGTAGTATTGTTTTATTTCCCTTTATATTTTGTCCAATTCTCTCTCTTTCAAGGAAGTACTCTATAGCCCATGTCAGATTTCCAACAATGCTACAACTAATTTTTAAAACCAACCCCCTTCTCCAAAAGGAAAAAGGGGTGATTCCTTATCTGTGGCAACTGAGCAGCAGAAGAAAAACTCCTCATTCCTTTCATATGAATTTCAGCCTCCTCCTATACATGTCCAATTGCCTAAATTAAATGCTTGGAGATTTCCCCTTGCTTCTAAATGCAGTCCATTTAGGCATGACGTCTCAAACATATCCACTGTAATGAAGGAGAGACACGCTTCAGGAAAATGAAGTGCATGAATAACAACCAGAAAAACCTGACTGGCATAAGACTGGAGAAATAGTATGACTCAGGAGATAGTATGGAAAACACTCTACTTTCTCATATGGTTGATTAAAAAATGGCACTTGAGAGCATGATGAGCTAGACAGAGTAAAGGGCTCCTTGAGAAGTGAATGGCTCGCCACTGAATTTTTGCAAGGCAGCGAGGAATCAGGTGCCCCAGAGACAATTTGCTATGCTTTCTCTTGCAATTACCTAGCTGCCTGATTCTTGGGGTTTCTACAAGGCTTTTGTTTTTTTTACATATATTAAGATATTCATTATCATGGCACCCAGTTGGGTATTAATGGGACAGACAGGATTAAAGCTCTACTGGGGAAAAGAATATGAGACTCTGGTCACATTTCTATAAGTTGTACTTACAAAGACTTCCTTCACCTGTTTACTGTATTACCTGAATGGGTAAGGTGGCTAAGCCTTTTCTTTCTTTTTTGTTTTTGCTTTAGTTACTTTTCTCCTTATGTTAAACCAAATCTATGTATATCCAGCTACTGTATCATAGATATGAATATCCAAAACTGCCACTCATACAACTCGGAAGGCTTTCAATTGAGCCAAATAGCAAATCAATCACCCGATGAAATTTTGAAATTGTTTTCTACAAACTCTGTCTATGACCCACCAGAGGAACCTCCTTTCTGACCATGAATGGTATCAGCCATCATTGCCAGTTTCTATTTTGGTGGGCAGGAGTAGGGAATCACTGCTAGGATATTTCTAGTACTCTATCAACATGACTAAAAATATCTTCCTTTCATGACTTCCTTTACAAAAAATTATCATTTACTCCTGTCATTCTCCCTAATCCTTTTACTTTCCTACCCAATCCTTTTCCTCAAGCTTCTGAACATTTGTACAATAGAGTGGCAAATCTGTACACTTGATAGGCTATTTGGAGTCTTCTCAAAATCTCTTGGCAGGGTCTTGATCCCAGTAGTCTGTCATGATCAACCCAAGACACTAGGAGATAAAATTTCCCTTCCATAGATATTTTTATTTTTAAAAGGTCCTGAGAAACAACTCCAAAAAAAAAAAATCTCATCCTTCAGTATAAAAGAAGAAGAAAGACTTGCAGAGGCATCAGGCACTTCTCCTGTTCTGGTAGATGGCCTTTTTGTGCTTCAACTTTCACTCTTCTCTATAAAGATAGATCATTCAATGTCAAATACATTCTACTAAAAAGTATGTCTCTAAAGGTTGACCTGATTTCAAAGACATAGACTTCACAGTAAGCATCTTGTCCATGTTGTAAGTAACAAGGTGGCAGTTGGCTCACTGGTAGGGGTTTCATAGTGACCATCAGTGGTTCTACCTGCTTTCTGAAATGACATATGTAGCACTATCACCACAGTATTAGTAATAGTCTAACAGAGGCTTTTGCCAATTTCCATCAGCTTTTAAAAAAATGACTGGAAGAGATCACCTCTGGGCTACAGTGTTAGATCTTCTTTTATACTATAGCTGAACTTTTGAGCTACCTTGTAATCATTTACCACAAAAAGTTGATATTTTGAGTTGGACTGATCAACCATATTGTTATTGACTGAATATTTATGTTCCTCAAAATTCATATGTTGAAATCCTACCCTCCAGTGTGATGGTATTAGGAGGTGGGGCCTTTGGGAGATGATTAGGGGTCATGAGGGTTCCAACCTCATGAATGGAATTAATACTCTTAAAAAAAAAAGACCCCAGAGAACTCTCTTGCTTTTTGTGCCATGTGAAGATACAATGAGAAATTAGCTGTCTGTAATTCAGAAGGGTTCTCACCAGAACCTGACTATGATGGCACTCTGATCTTGGACTTCCAGTGTCCAGAAGTGTAAGAAATAAATGCTTGTTGGTTATGCCACCCAATCTATAGTAATTTGTTATAGCAGCCCAAACTGACTAAGACACATATCATCAAATTAAAATGATTAACACGGAAGCTGAGTTGGTAGAGAGCCAGTCTAATTCTGGTTCTTTACAATGTCATCACAGATTAATAGTTCTCTAAAAGTGATATCATTCCAAAATAGTCTTATTTCCTTAGAAACTGGTAACACATGCTCTTACTTTCCCATCTTGTAGAACAGCGGTCCCCAATCTTTTTGGCACCAGGGACCGGTTTTGTGGAAGACAATTTTTCCGCAGGGTGGGGGGTGTGTGGGGGGGTGGGGAATGGTTCAGGTGGTAATGGGGGTGATGATTCAGGTGGTAATATGAGCAATGGGGAGTGATGGGGAGCGGCAGATGAAGCTTCACTCCCCCGCCCACCGCTCACCTCCTGCTGAGAGGCCCGGTTCCTAACAGGTCGGAGGACTGCTACCAGTCCACAGCCCAGGGGTTGGGACCCCTGTTGTAGAACACACATTTGGAATAAGTAGTACACAAACCACTTCCAAAAGAAGCTTACTTTGACATATAATCTAGAGAATATAAGTTCCGTGAGAGCAGGGACTTTGTCTCTCTGTGCATGGCTATATCCCTAGTACCTGGAAGGTGTGTTGAGTGAGAAATATGTGCTGAGCAAATCAATGTATGACTCAATGGATGTATCACTACTGAACCTGGGTTTCTGTAGATTAATAATGTGTTGGATGCCATCTTGAGTGGGAGATTTTGTTCCCATTAGGGCAACTATAAGGAATTGTTTCTGTAATGTAAGAGTGACATAAGAGATTTATAAGTATCGAGGATGATCATACAAATGACCAATGATATGACTAAGAAGGCTGAGAACTGGTATGGGATTGAGAGACAAAAGAAATGTAGGACAAGAAGCTTACGTTACAGAGGCATACAATTTAGTAGGGAACAACTAAATAAAAGTGCAAGGTAGTATAGGATTAAGAGCAAAAAGAATAGAGGCAGACTGAGATCTGCTACAGGAGTTTGGAGAAGATGTAATAAGCATGAGTACTTTAAAGTTATTCATATGACTGCTGGGTGAAAACATACCTGATCAGAAGAGAGCTGAGGCCAGAAAAGTAATGAGGAGCTGGGTGGTAATTGAAATGTGAAGTTACATATTTCCGGACTAGTACTCTAGTGAAGGGGTCCCCAATCCCTGGGCTCCAGACCGGTCCCTGGCCTGTTAGGAACCAGGCCGCATAGAATGAGGTGAGTGGTGGGCGAGTGAGCAAAGCTTCATCTGCCGCTCCCCATCGCTCCCCATCGCTCGAGTTACCACCTGAACCATCTTCCTCCCTTTTCCATGGAAAAACTGTCTTCCACGAAACTGGAACTGGTCCCTGGTGCCAAAAAAGTTGGGGACTGCTGCTCTAGTGGGAATGGAGAGAAAGGCTGAACAATGTGCATGTACACAAACACAAACATACAGTTTTCTGCCAGGTATTATGCTCAGCAAGTCACATACATTAGCTCAGGTGAGGTGATTATTTCATTTAATCTTCATAACAACTCTATAAGATAGGTATTATTTAGCTCAGTTTTTCAGATGATAAAATCAAGTCTCAGAGAGGTGAAGTGATTTGCCAAGATCATAATTGTTTTAAGCAACAGAGCTAGAATTCAAACCTAAATCACCCTAACTCTAAATCATAATCTTTTATGAAAGGTTGTATATAATATAAAAACAGCATGGAGTAAAAGGTAACTCTCAGGTTTTGAATGTACAGCACTATGCATAAATAAGACATCTGCAAGCAACTGTAGTAAAAGAAGAGAAAATACAGACAAAAAGCTGCTTTAAAAGCACTCTGGGAGTTTTATACTAGTTTCCTTTATAGTAGTTTCTCAGAAGAATGGTACCTTCTATGTAATTCTAGATTCTCTTCTGTTCTCATATTTTGACTACTGGGTTGGAATTTTGAGGAATAATTCTGACCAGATGGAGTCCCAGATTATAGGGTTCTTTTTGCTCTAGGAGAGATTTATCCAGTGGAGATTCTTTTGAAGAAATCATAGTAAAGCTACAGCTATTTGGGGCCAAATCATGATTATTTAGAATATCATACTTTCCTCATTCAACAATGTTGGACCTATTACTGAGTACATAAGGGCTTTTGTAATTTTTCCTCCTTGCCTTTGATCTGCTGTTCCCTCCACATGTAAAGAGCCCCTTTTTCTTCTCCCACTTTCTGCCCTATATACACATAAATAGATGAAATTCATTGATCCTTTCAGACTAATCTCAAAAGGATTCTAGAACAGGTACCTTCACTCTTGCCTATTTGAAAACTCTTAGAGTCATAAATCATTCTCCTCTTGCTTTTACATCTAATCATTTAGCCAACCATTCTAACTCTCCTTTTAAATTTTATCTACCATCTAACTACCTCTTAGTACTTTCACCCATTACCACCCTGGGCCACACCCCATCTTGGATAATTTCTTATCTGGATAATTACAGTGGGCTCTTAACAGGTACCCAATTTACATCCTCACCTCTCTAAGGTCTATTTGCCATTCAGAAAGCCAGGGTTATCCTGGTAAAATGCAAAAATACCATGTCTTTGGCCTGAATCCTCCAATGGCTTTCCATTGCACTTAGAGTAAAATTCAAATTCCTTTCCATGGTCTGTAAGGCCGGTCATGATGTCGCACCCCTACTGCTACCTCGTTGAGTTTACATCCGAGCATTCTTCCCCCTATTTATTCTGTCCCAGTTACAGTGGCCTTCTTCAGCTTATCAAAACCAGCAGCCACACTGCACCTCAAAGTTTTTACACATGCTGTTCCATGTGTCTGGACTGTTCCTCCCCCATATATCCACATGGCTTTCTCCCTCACTTTGTTCAGGTCAGCAGTTAGCTTTCTCTGACCACCCTTTCTAAACAACCTCACTCCATAAATCTATAGCCCCCCTTTTCTTGTTTTATTTTTGTAACATTAAATACTGCCTAATATAGTATATGTATATATTTGTTTATTATCTGTCTTCTCCAACCAGAAGGTAAGCTACTTTTGGGGAAGGACTTGGCTTATTTCTGTCACTGTTGCGTCCCAAGTGCCTATGACAATGCCTGACATGTAGCATCTCCCACCCCCTCCTGCATCCCATCCCACAGTTCCTCTCTGGCCTCCAGGAATTCCTGAGAGGACCCTGAGCAGCCCCTCCTCTTCCCACTGTCCTCCTCAGCATTTTTTAGAAAGGGTTATTGTGAGGGGCCAGAGAACCCCTAGGCCTCTACTGTGCAGGGAATTGTGGGCCAGAGAGAAATCACTGCCAGGGGTGGGCTCAGCTGTTGTTTCCCCTTCAAGGCTGGACGTGTCTCGTCCCTGGGGCAGTTTAAGAAACGAGTGGGTTATAGGCCTGGAGTGGATGGACAGACCAGCTCAAGGTTTGGCCTTCTCTTTCTTCTTACTTTCCCAGGGTGGCTGGGCTAGATGCCCCCTTTTCCCTCCCTCTCTAGGACCAACCACTCCTCATCCACAAATCCCTCCCTGAGTTCAAGCACAGACTCCATCATGAAAACTGTTTTCCTTGGTAGCTTAGTGAGCTGGTGCTGGTCCTGCCTCCCTGTGCAGCTAACCCAGCCGCAGGAGGGCACTTGGCCCCACTGCCTTCCCAGACTGTCCACAGGAGGGTGCCCAGCAGGGTAGCACACAGGGCCCCAAAGGAGGATCTGAAGGGCGAGCAGGGCACTGAGGAGCAGAAGCCCAGGTATGAGAGTCCCTGTCCCCATCCCTGCCTGCACTGTGTCTCAGGCCGAACCTAAGATCCTGCATGCCATGTTCTTTTAAAAAAAAAATGTATTGAGATATAATTGACATTGTGTAAGTTTACTGTGTACAAACCTGTTAATTTGATACATTTATATATTGCAATATGATTACCACTGTTAGTTAACACCTTTATCATGTCACAGAATTATAATTTCTTTTTTGTGGTGAGAACAACTGGTCTTTTAGCAAGTTTGAAGTTTATAATATAGTATTGTTGACTATATCATTATGCTGTGCATTAGACCTTCAGAACTTATTTATCTTCTAGTTGCAAGTTTGTATCCTTTAACATCTCCCCAATTCTCCCACCCAGCCCCTAGTAACCACCATCCAACTCTGTTTCTATGAGTTCAGCTTTTTAGATTCCACATATAAGTGAGAGCATAGAGTATTTTTCTTTCTCTGTCTGGCTTATCTCACTAGCATAATGCCTTCAAGATCTATCCATGTTGTTGCAAATGGCAGGATTTCCTTCTTTCTCATGGTTATATAATATTCCATTGTATATATATCACATCTTGTTTATCCATTCATCTATTAAGGGACAGAGGTTATTTCCATATCTTTTGTGAATAAAACCGCAATAAACATGACATATCTTTTTGATATCCTATTTTCATTTCCTTTGGATATATACCAGAAGTGGGATTGCTCATAAAATCAACATACAGAAATCAGTTATGTTTCTATACAACAATGAAATATCTTTTTTTTTTTTTTTTTTTTTTTTTGCTGTATGCGGGCCTCTCACTGCTGTGGCCTCTCCCGTTGCGGAGCACAGGCTCCGGACACACAGGCTCCGCGGCCATGGCTCGCGGGCCCAGCCGCTCCGCGGCATGTGGGATCTTCCGGGATCAGGGCACAAACCCGTGTCCCCTGCATCGGCAGGCGGACTCTCAACCACTGCGCCACCAGGGAAGCCCTACAATGAAATATCTTAAAATGAAATAATGAAACTATCTTGCTCACAATAGCTTCATAAATCAATAAAATACTTAGGAATAAACTTAACCAAGGAAATGAAAGATCTGTACAATGAAAACTGCAAGACTTTGAGGAAAGAAATTGAAGAAGACACAAATAAACAGAAAGATATTCCATGTTCATGGATTGGAGGAATTAATATTTTTTAAATGTTCATACTACCCAAAGCCATTTATATATTTGGTTCAATCTCTACCAAAATTTCAATGGCATTTTTCACATAAATAGAAAAAAAAAATCCTAAAATATGTATGAAAACACAGAAGACCCTGAATAGCTAAAGCAGTGCTGAGAACAAAGATGGGGGCATCACACTCCCTGACTTCACACTATATTACAAAGCTACAGTAATGAAAGCAGTACCATGCCAGCATAAAAACAGACACACAGACCAATGGAAGAGAATTGAGAACTCGGAAATAAACCCCACATACAGGGTCAACTAATATTTGACAAGGGAGACAAGAATACTCAATGGGAAAAGGATAGTCTCTTCAACAAACAATGCTAGGAAAACGGGATAACCACATGAAGAAAAATGAATTGGAGCCCTTTCTCACAGCACTCACAAAAATTAACTTGAAATGGATTAAAGTCTATTTAAGACCTGATACCATAAAACTCCCAGAAGAAAACATAGGGAAGAAGCTCCTTAACATTGGTCTTAGCAAGAATTTTTTGGATATGACACCAAAGCACAAGCAACAAAAGTAAAAATCAACAAGTGGGACAACATTAAACTAAAAACCTCTAGTACAGAAAAAGTAACAACAAAATGAAAAGGCAACTTACAGAATAGGAGAAAATATTTTCAAACCACATATTGGATATGGGATTAATAACCAAAATATATAAAGAACTCATACAACTCAGTGGCAAAAAAACCCCCAAACAACCCAATTAAAACAATGGGCCAAGGAACTGAATGGATATTTTCCCAAAGAAAACATACAAGTGGCCAATGGTACATGAAACATTGCTGAACATCACTAATCATCAGTGAAATGCAAATTAAAACCATAGTGAGATACCACCTCACACTTGTTAGAATGGCTACTATCAAAAAAAAAGAAGTAAGTTTTAGCAAAGATCTGGAGAAAAGGGAACATGTGCACTGTTAGTGAGAATGTAAATTGGTACAACCACTGTTGAAAACAGGATGGATTTCCTCAAAAAATTAAAAATAGATCCAGCAGTCCCACTTCTGGGTATATATGCACAGGCTGTGTTCTAACAGCAGGTATCTCACCTTGCCTGGCTGGGCATATGCAAAAAATCTTAACACTTGAACCAGGAGAAACATGGGTCTTTGGGACCCTGTGCAGCCCTGGGCCCCAGGAACAGTAGCCAAGAGCTTTCTCATAGGCTTTTCCCCAGGTCCTACAAGTATGACCCAGGCCTTCTTGACTCAGGCTGCCTTAAAGTACCATTGTCCCCATGACTGGGGTCTCTGTAGGCTGTGCCCAGGCCTGGCCCTTGGTCTTCAGAAGAGCCTCATGGCAATGGCAATAGCTCCATCTCCCGAGGCCGGGGGCCCTGAGTCTCAGTCAGACCCCTACACTGTGGCCCCCTGCCCACCTCTTGGCTGACATGGCCCAATTCAGCCTTGGCTAACCTACTCTCTGTTGCTATCCCATTTATCTGGTGTCCCAGCTTTACCCTTAACCTGGCCTGGGACACTCTGGGAGCCCTTTCTCAGTTTGTGTGCCACTGTGAGACCAGCAGGGGCAGAGGGAAGCTTGTGGACCTGAGCCAGCTGGCTTTCCTCCCAGCATACCACCCTGAAGGCCTCCTGCTCTCCTGCCACATCTCACTGTGTAGGTTTCTCTTTCTTACCAGTCAAAATAAGTAGTAAGTCATGGGCCTTTCCTTCTCAGGACATGTTGCAGATGGTCCCTGGGCCAAGGAGTGTCTCCTGACCTGCTCCCTTTGTTATTTTTCTACTTCTGGACATACTGCATGACATACACTTCAATAAAAAGTATAGCCTAGTGAATTAGAAGGGCTACTGAAAACATCAGTAATAATCAAGAGCCTGAAAGTAAGGTCAGTAAAGGTGGAGTTACAAAAAATGGAAGCCCCAAAAGGTCTTGATACAATTTTTGACATTGCATGAAGTAGTCAAAAAGTGTCTAGTCTCTGCCAATGATTGAATAATAAAAATGAGTGTAACTAGTTAGAACCAGATAGTTTGATGAGGCTATACTGACTATGCAAATTCTATTGCAAATCTACATATCCTTTACCTACAGAGAGATCAGAGTTAATCCTGTAAAAACTGAGTCAAGACATAACTTCGCTGACACTAGGCATCCACTAACCCCCTAGGGAAAAACAAAGCAGCTCATGCTTTGAAACTGACTAAAAAGTAAGCAGACAATGATGAGATTGTCCTTGAGGTTTTCATAACAGAATGAATTTAGGATAGACTGAATGGTATATGGATGCTGGATGAAGAGATCTTTTTTTTCCCAAGTAAGAGATTGGTCTTCAAGTTCTTATATACAGAATGGATTGTTATTCACCCAATATGGTGCCCATCTAGAGACTATAAATTCCACATCTTTTTTACTCCCACATAGGAGTAGCCATGACCTATGTTTAGGTCAATAGGATGCTAGCAGAAATGATTCGTGCACCTTCCAGTTCAATTTTCTCAAAAGTGAAGTCACTTGCCTTCGTCTCTCTTTCACCTCCATGGAAGGAACCATGGATGAGGAGGCAATTCAATTGTGTGGATAACAATGCTCAAGTGGAATAGTGTTACAGGCTGAATGGTGTCCCCCCAAAATTCATACGTTGAAGTCAACCTCAGTATCTCAGAATGTCACTGTATTTGGAGAGAGGGTCTTTCAAGAGGTAATTAAGTTAAAACAAGGCCATTGGTGTAGGCCTTCATCCAATATGACTGGTGTCCTTAGAAGAAAGGAAATTTGGACATAGGCATGTACAGAAGGAAGATGATGTGAAGATACAGGGAGAAGATGACCACCTATAAGCCAAGGAGAGGGGCATTAGAAGAAATAACCCTGGCCACACCTTGATTTCTGACTTCTAGCCTCCAGAATTATGTGAAATAAATTTCTGTTGTTTAAGCCACGCAGTCTGTGGTACTTACTTACGGCAGTTCTGTCAAACTAATATAAAAAGTAAGATGGATGAAACCAGTATCCCTGAATGAAGCAGAGCTGATTGTCTGCCTAACTCTGGACTTTTATGAGAGTGAACTAAACTATTCTGTTGAGTTCATGTATTTTGGTGTCCCTTTGCTATAGCAGCTTAAGCTATACTCTAGTATAATACTTAGAGGGGGAAAAAAGGGAAACAAGCATTTAACAAGAGAGAAGGAGTGAGGCAAACCATCATATATTCACTGGACATAACCAGGAACTAGGACCTCAGCATGGAAAATGACTGATAAAAATTTAAGTGCATAAGTCATATAGTTCTCAAAGTATGTAAAATATGCATACACAAAGTCTAGAAGCAACTGTAGTTATAAAAAAAACAACTATTGGTTGTGTTAGAGATTAGACACATAAAATGTGGCTTCTTTATTCTGATAATTTAAATCAGTTCCATTAACAATATATGTACGTTTAGACTTACCTCTATAATTTCTATTTACTATCCTATAAGTTTAAGTCAGCAAAGAGAATCATGCTTAGACATTAACCCCGCCGATTCTGATTCTGAGAAAAGTGCTACACACTGTCCCTCCTTCCCATCTCTTTGCTTTCTTCTCACCAGTTCTTCCCAGCATTGTCTTACTCCCTGCTTTCTTACAGACCAGTAAGTGGAGCAGAGTGGTCAGGGATGGAAGAATTGAAGACAAGGAGGAGAGATGGGCAGAAATACAGAGCAGACATTTCACTTCCTTTCATTCCACCTCAATCCCTGCAGAATTCATCACAAGACTGAAGCAAAGCTATTGGAGCTTCCAAAAATTATAGACATATCTGTGTGTTATCTACAAGGTGTAAATGAGGCATATGAATGTTCACCAGTGTGAACAAGCTTAGCTGAAGTAACAGCATAGGAAGTAATTAATTAGATTGTTCAGCTGACCAAATCCATTCAGTGAATGGCTGTTATAAAAGCATCGTAATTATGTGCTTCTAAGTCCTGGCCCATAGACTGTTTTCCAGCTCATTATTCAGAAGAAGCAGTTTACACCTCATACCACATCATCTCTTATTTCTGTTTCATGAGAATACAGCCTTCTTTGTTAGGAATGTATGAATTTCCTTTCAAAGCTACCAATAGAAAATGATTAAAAGAAATTCCAAGTGAAAGTGGGTATGCCACATTGTTTTGTTTTAAATCTATATTAGCAAATGTAAGGTTTTCAGAAGGTTATTTATTTTATGATTGCTTGTAATGAAAAACAATTTTTCGACATACACAGTAATTTTATCACTGATGTTTTAAAATACCGTTTCTTCTTGTAATGTCTTAAATTGAAGGGGGGAGGCATGTTCAAGTAATTGAAAGGTAGCAGTAAGCACCTGTCAGATGCTGGAAGCAATGATGAGCTATCTTGAGTTCTATAACTGAGGATCAATACAAAACAAAATAGCACTTTAGTAATAACTTTAAGGCTTTATTAATTCCTCAAAGCACCCAGAGAGGAATGGTGTTGCACAGAGGCCTAACTTGGATCTATTTTGAGAAAAAGCACTAGTGTGGATTTCCTAGAAAAGGTGCTAAGCAAACAATGCCTCCAACACTGCATAACCTCCATGGGTAGTAATACTGAGAAACTGTAATCAAACACAGTTGAATAATCGTGTAGTAGAGGTGATTATGACAGTGGATATGAATTTGAACTATATGACCACTAATTTCATGAATTTTATTGAACATAGAGATAAATGCAGGGAGGGCTCACTTTTTACAGTAATGTAAGAGCATAAAAATGACTGTGCAAGCTGAAACAGTGCAAAGTAATCTTAATAATCAATGGGAGGATATTACATTTGCTCAACGACCTTTAAAATTTTTTGTCAAAACACTAAAAACTCTTTTACTGTGGTTTACAAATGTGTAGAGAATTGAAAATAATAGTAAAACCAGTATTTATTATACCATAATTTAAACATTAGAAACATTGAGAATCAAAGTGTTTTCTTTATTTGTAAAAATCGTATGAAGAGTAGTTTGAATACTGCTTTTCTTCCCCTGGTCGTATACCTTATAACACAGAGGTAGTATCTCTTTTATGACTTGATGAATTGTCAGATTCCTTTCTAAGTTTGGATTCACTTCCAACATTTTGTCTTTGCCCTTTCTTATGTCATGAAATATCTCTGAGAGTTCCTTTAATGTAGAGTTTTATGCCAGTGTCACTTCCTCTGGGACACTGTCATCCTTTCAGTAACAACCACTTTCCTCATTTATGTCGATAAGTTCGTCTGGCTGTATATCTGGAGTCTCAAATGGCAAACAGTGGCACTGTCAACATCCCATGGTCAGCTATTTCAAATTTCACTTTCAGAATTATCACTTTTCATTTCTTTGCTGGCAATTCTCTCTTTGCGTGATCTATTTTTGCAAAATGTTATGTGGTTTATCACTGAGAAACAAAGAGTCAACAGAACTACACACTTTGCTGTCTGAACTGAATAACAGATGTGCCATGACCAATCGCCCACAGACTTTGAAAGAATTGGTATAATTGGTCACAGATCATGATGCACATTTGTTACTGACATAATGATTTGTGCCCCGAAGAGCTAGCAGAGAAGTTTGCACTTGATGCAATTACTAACTAAAATTCAAATCAGTCTATTGGGGGACTGGTGTTATTTAGCTAATCCGTGGTAATTGAAATTTGTGTATATCAGAACCATGCAAAGTGAGGACTGTTGTACACCAATACTGTTGTTTAGGCACTTTAAAACCTGCTATTATACATAAGGTGGGTGGGGGATAAAAGAAATAATTCAACGTCCTGAAAGGAAAGTATTAACCAAGTGAAGTATAGGACAGTCGAAATAATAGAGGGTAAAAATGATGAGTGCCTACAAACCCACGGTGCCCCCCGTGCTATGTCCTCTCAGGCAAGATGCCCAGGCTTTGTGTGCCTCCGCAAAATGCAGCATAATAACTGTCAACTGAAAAAATAAATAAATAACGTGAGAGTTGCCAGTTAAGTTTTATTTGGAGCAAAATGAGGACTATAGCCCAGGAGACAGAATTTTGGAAAGTTCTGAGAAACTGATCTAAAGAGGTAGGGGGCGAAGGTCCGTGATTCTGGTGAAGGGGGAGTACATGCAATCAAGTACATATTTTTTGCAGAAGGTTGCTGCTAGTCTCGTGAAGGTTACTGCTAGTCGTGAGCAGGCATCACCATGAAGGATTTTAGTGCTTCTCTAGATACGAGGAGATGCAAGAATTGGGCTCATAAAATCTCCTGCAAATCTCCATCTGAAGACCTGTCCTGCCAGTTTTTCCCAGAGTACAGAGGGCCTCTTTCCTGACCTCCACCCTGAACTCCTCTCAGGGGGTGTTGAAGGTCAGCAACTGCAGCAGCTCTTGATTTAATCCTTGTAGAGGCAGATGGCAAGTGCCAATTTGTAGTTGGCATAACAATACCTATCTTATAGGGTTATCATAATAACTGAATCAAAATTAAACAATTATAGGGTTATCATATGTAAAATGATAGGGTTATCATAGGGTTATAGGGTTACCATACGTAAAAGCCTGAGAACAATACCTAGCACACTGTAAGCACTACACAAACACTAGCTATGAGAGCAGGAAATAAGAGCCAGGAAACCCTAGCAGATGAAGGAAGATGTGGTCTAGAGGAAATTATATCTAAACCAAAACAAAAAACCTGTCCTTAAAGTCAAAAGGAAATATTTAGGGTGCTTTTTTTATTTCCTTTTTTCAAGAACTATAGTAAGGGTGATGCAATCTTCATGTTGTATTTGATATAAAATATCACTCTTCTTAGAAGACTGATTTAAAATTGAAGCTAAAATATCTAATAATGAAGAAGAATACAAATAGGCATTTATATTTTCTTAGAAATAAAATAGATTAAATGACTCCTGGTTTTATTAATCATTGAATTTGTAAAATAATGTGCAGTTATTTACATATTTCCAACAGTGTCCAAATGAGGTCATGGATGAAATTTTTCTTTAAAAATCATTCCCATCAAAGTAATCTACTTGAAATAGGCCATGTTGTTTCCTTTATTAGTGAGCTAAAGATTTCTGCAAGGACAATTTACTTCAGCACTGGATTTTACCTGTATCTGTTTTATCTATCTTGGCTATGGTTATAGTGAAACTTTCACTGATACTCACAAAGCAGCCACACTCCCTGTGGCAATTTACAGCCAAACACTCCCTGTAAGTTTTGCATCAGAACCCACGTGAAAGCTCCTCCCTCTCAGCTGCAGGATCATCCCACACCTCAAGTTAAGTCCTGATCAACAACCTGAAGAGCAGCATGTCAAAACCTATCACTTGCGTGCTCCTCTGGGTGGCTGAGTCATGGCCTCACCGACAAGGCTTTCTTTACCAAGTCCAGGTCTTCCTTAGGGCTCTGGTTCCATAAACCAGCAGGGCAACAAGAGTAATATTATCAGTCACATGGGCGTAATTTATGATAGGGTCAGAAAAACCTGACTTTCCGAAAGTTTCTGTGTTTTTACACAATCATGTGGTAGCACTCAGCTGAATGTCCAAGATGCACCAAGTGTTAGAGCTGGAAGGAGCCGTTGCCAACATTGTTATCATTTAACTGATAACAACACTGATGGCCAGAAAGGTTGCAAAGTTATCAGGTTGCCATACTAGGTCTAAGAGCATCTCTTCAGTCTCCCAGCCCAATGCTCTTTCCTGCTTATCTTATATCTTTGTCTCTCATGGTCATTTCCTTTTTCGTTTCATTATATACTTAGATACACATAACTGCAATTTAATTGAATAGATACTATCAAGAGATTGCATATCCATGTGTGACTTAGCATGTGCACCCACCCCAAAATGCTCATTTTTTAATGTTTTCATAATACCCTTACAAGCAAAAAAAAATTCTTAGCTAAACATAAGAATGCATGGAAATGATCTGAGACCAATGAAACATCATATAAGAGAAGGGTCTTATAAAACATTGCCAACTGCTGAGTGAGCGTGCCCCACAAGCACAGTCAAGGTTGTGAGCTGTTAACATCCCTGCTTTTCTTGCCTCGAGCGGTTATTATGTGCTGTCTGTGCCATCTGGGTGCATCATAAGTGTGTGGCGATTTTGCAATAAACCTGGTAACTAAAATGTAATCATGAAGCAGAATGACAGTGTAAGAAATAAGGTCAGAAATAAAATACATTTTAAAATGAAATGTACCCTTACTCTTTCAAGTTGAGAAATTCAAATATATTATTGATATCTGACATTAGTGATTGAACATGAAAAATGAAATAAAGAAAAAAGGTCATTTCATGAAGAGGTCAACATGTACACATAACATACACACATACATACAGACACACATGTTCACTTGGAGAGCCACCCTGCTAGGCTGGCAGGGCCCTGTGAATGACAGCCTATGAGGGCAGTAGATGATAAGGTCCATCTGTACTTTGCTCTCTTCACCATTCTGTCCCCAGAGTATTTTGTTCTCAGGTTTTTTTTTTTTTCTTTTCTTTTTAGCACCAAGCTCACCTTGCCTACCTGGACCTGGTCCCTAATGCACCTGGAATCTCACATACATGGGGCCAATACCTTACTCAGAAGGACACTTCTGAGTCCCTGCATATTCATTTGTATTCCACACCATGCTAGGACTCGGGCAAACCATCAGCTGATGACTAGATTCCAAGAGAAAATGTAAAATTTGAATTATTTTAGAAAGAGCACCATTTTTTCCTTTCAATTTGTCTATAAAGACACACTTATAACTTAAGGAAGTTCTCGCATGGCCCTAAATTTTTTGGTCAGAATGATCAATCGAATATATAAAATATTTCTAATGTGAAAATATCTCCACTTTATTATATTCCTGTAGTATTAGACATCTAAGATTCCTAGACTATACTGAAAACCTGAACGCAGGTAAGTATCTAACAAGGGTATTGGAAGTAAAATTGGATTGGGGGGGTGAGGCATCTAAAAATATATCTATATTGCGGTTGGTTTCCTCATCTGTAGAGATACAGCATTGGGCTGGAAATTTTTTTATTACTACACAATGGGTGCTTTATCTCCTTCATTGGCCATGGAAATGTTAGCCTAACTCCTTTTTGTCATCCTCTTTAAAACACAAGTGAAGAATGTTGACTTGAATTATCCAGGTAACTGTCTAGATCTGAAATATAGAGTTAGCAAACACACCCTAAGATGTCTTCTTGCTCCGAGAGTGAATGGCTGAGTATAGAGCATGGATGATGAAGTACAGAGACACACTCCCAAAAGTCAAAATAATGCTCCCTATAAAAGGCCGGCTGAATTCTTTCATTAAAAAATGCACTATAAGAAATTTCATCTTAAAACTAAATAATAATGGTACAATTATATTTTTCTCCCAAGGAGGGAAAGAAGGAGGAAAGGAAGGATAGAAGGAAGGGCTGAAAGAAAGGGGGAAGGAAGATAGGAAGAAAGGAGTGAAGGAAGGAAGTCAGGCAGAAGGAAGGAAGGAAATATGTAATTGTCATTAAACTCTTTTCCCTCAGAGGAAAGATTAATGTAATGGTTGATAATAATGCCCCAATCGAATGGAAAGTTTCTCTTTCTATTATCAAAACATGCAACATAGAATCTTTGTTTTTCGTCACTTATCAAAAGAGATATAGTTTACTACCTTCAAAGTCCACGTCTCCAACTAATTTTGTCTTTCCTGTCATTGGGTCATGGACATAGTTGATACCCACATCAATTACAGCAGCACCTTCTTTAACCATATCAGATGTAATCAACTTTGGAATACCTGAAAGCAAAACAGAGTTGTAAAACACTGGAAAATACTTAAGCTTTGTCCTGGAGTATAACAAAGTTTATACATTAGTTTATACATCTAATGTTTTTATTGTCATGGAAAGGTAGCACATGGGGGCATCTCTGGGTGAAATCCTGCCAGGATTTACCCTTTCACCTTAGAGACTGCTTACCAAAGCAATTTCTTACCAAAGCATTTCTCCAAATGGACACCCACTTGAGCAGCATCCTTTTGTATTTCATGTACTATAAATAGCATGGGAAGATTATGGAGATAAAACAGGCTCCTGCTGAGGGTGAGTGGAGTGAAAACAACTTGGAAGATGGAGGTGGAGAGAAGGAAGAGAGGGAGGGAGGAAGGATAAAAAGAAAAAAAGTGAAAATGGTAATAATTCATATTCCTCAGGGTTGTGGTAAACTGTAAAGTGCTGAATACAAAGTATTATCTCATCCACTCCAAGCATGAAAGGCTATCTTGAGCTTTATATTTATTTTTTTCTTGGTTTCTTTGATTCATTATATCTGTATATGACTTGGAATGGTGTAAGAAACAGTTAGTTCTACTCACTATTTCTCCATTCAAGTTTGAAAGATAGCTCTACAGAGATGTTATGTCACTATCTATATTTTATAACTCTTTTCAAATTTTATTTCAGGCACAACAGTACCAGCTAACAATGGCTAGTGTTCCAATTTTTTGTTATAAATTAACAAACCATTCCCAAACTTAGTGTCTTAAAACAACAACTAATTATTATGTTCCACAGTTGTGTGAGTTGACTGAGCTCAGCTGGATGGATCTTCTTGGGGATCTTTCATATAAATGGAGTCAGATAGTGGCTGTGGCTGAAGTCATCTAAAGCTGTGATGCAGCTGGTTGTCCGAGGTGGCGCACTCACAGGGCTACAGCTGATGCTCATGGTGGCTGAGCTCAGCTGGGGCTGTCAAATGGAGCACATGGGTGTGGCCTCTCCATGCAGCTTGGGCTTCTCACAACCTGGCAGCTGGCTTCCAAGAGTAAGTGTTCCAAATGATAGGAAATAGAAGTCACTTAAGACTGGAACCTGGAAACTGGCACAATGTCACTTCTGTCATATTCTATTGGGCAGGCAGTGACAGAATCCACTTAGATTTAAAAGGAGGGATGGAGATGCCATTTCTCAGTGGGAGGAGAATCAAAGAATTTGAGTGTCCATCTTTACTCCACCAGAATGCCTCTGGTGGACATTGTGTCTGGTGGGTGATTTACTCACTTTCACTTGCTACATCCCTTGCTGGAAAAGGGTTACCTGTTGTTGTGTCGGCAGACGCTTTCTTCTAGCATCTGAATATTCATTTAAGTATTCCAGATGGTTTAAATGTCACCTTGTGGCATATGATTTTTACTGCTAGTAAGAATTGAAAGGCTATAAGGAAACAGTGCCAGAATAGATGTAGCTAACTGATAGGTTCCTCAGCCACATAATGATACAACCAAGAAGGCATCAGTGTTTGAGATATATATTTTCTCTTGCTTTCCTATCCTATCCCATAGAACTTCTTCCTTTTTACCAGTTCTAGCATTGATATTGAGTATTGCTCTAAAGATACTCATAAAATCCTGTTTCTCCTTGGCATTCAATAGAAAAAGAAACCATAATTGATTATGACTGCAGGAAATATTTTTAAGATCAAAATGTTGATGAAATAGTTATTAAAATCCAGCTACTATGCTTTTGAGAAAGATCCAAATCTCCCTCCTAATTAGAATTGTTCAATACAACATCTCAGAAAATATCAACTGGGAATGGTCAAATGCACAATTTTCAGAAAAGAGGGAAATGTGGGCTTGATTTTAATTCCCAGGAAAATTACAAAATGGAAAAAAACTTGAATGCATTTTTTTCTGATGATGATGTTACATATGTCCATTGCAGAAAATCTGAAAAATATTTAAAAGTTTAAGAGTAAAACAAAAATCACTATAATCTTGCCATCCAAAGATAAGAAGTATATTTTTATTGTATTTCTTTCTAGGATTTCAAAATATTTCTACATTATATATAAAAGCCTGTAATTTTGTTTGCACCATGCTTCATTGTATATCTTACCACTTTGCATTAAAATTAAATTGTGAGCTTTCTCCTATTTTATCAATTATTTGAAATTTAAAAACTACATGAAATAATTTATTATATGAATTACCATAAGTCATTCATTCCTGCACTCTTTCCAATATTTTGCTGTTATAAATAATGCAGTGATGATCATTTATGTTCAGAAAACTATGATGATTTCTGAATTGCAGCATCACATTTGACAGAATTTTTCACTGAACCCTTATTAACATGACGGAAAAATGTGGGCTGTATAAAAGCTCTCATTGGTACAGTCATGACAGTTTAAATAACATATTCTGAAATGGTTTATCAATGCATCTGTTAAAAAGGTCTATTGAGGTCTTCCATGAAAACTATTTTTCAGTGCCATTTTCAAATTTTGTATGAAGAACTTCG
The DNA here is from genome assembly GCF_964341445.2 of Mesoplodon mirus. Lineage (NCBI taxonomy): Eukaryota > Metazoa > Chordata > Mammalia > Artiodactyla > Ziphiidae > Mesoplodon > Mesoplodon mirus. Next base: position 48,025,493 of record NC_138977.1, read on the forward strand.
AAGAACGCACTGGCATTATAATGTTTGCTTTATCTTTGTCTTCCTCCAGGTCAATTTTCCACCTTTCCCTGCTCTACTTTATGGCAGAGATGGGACTGATCCTTACAGAGGTCTTGTGTGCTTCCTGTCTTATTTGGAACCCTGTCACAGCCTTGAGAACAAGTACAAGCTAGCCAACTGGCAGATTCAAATCCTGTGAAGAGAGCTGAGTTGTTTCAGTGGAGGCCATTTTCGACCAGTCAACTAGCCAAGCACCAGCTGAAGCAGATGCTTGAACAAGCCAAGTCAAGGTCAGAAGAAATGAGCCAAGGTCACCATAACTGACCAGCTGAGCCAGACTCACGAGAAATTTTTTTTAAAAGGTAGTCGCTTTTTTATTTTATTTTATTTATTTTTTATTTTTTATTTATTTATTTATTTTTTGTGGTACGCGGGTCTCTCACTGTTGTGGCCTCTCCCGCTGCGGAGCACAGGCTCTGGACGCGCAGGCTCAGCGGCCATGGCTCACGGGCCTAGCCGCTCCGCGGCATGTGGGATCTTCCCAGACCGGGGCACGAACCCATGTCCCCTGCATCGGCAGGCGGATTCTCAACCACTGCGCCACCAGGGAAGCCCGGTAGTCGCTTTTTTAAAAGGTAACTGAGTTTGTTTTTGTTTTTTGTTTTTTGTTTTTGTTTTTTACACAGCTAAAGCTGCATAGCCCATATTAGCAAATGACACAAAATTGGATAGAATAGCTAGTAGGTAGCCACTTTGGAATAATGGATGATAAACAGCAATAAGAATTAGAAAGGGGTTACATGTATAATTCTGATCAGTTGCTTTACTTGATTAAAAACTCATTAAAAACTATTAGGCTATGCTAAGACAAATAGTGTCCAGATAAAGAGATATAATGTTTTCCACAATATTTTCAGCAGATTCTCTCTGGAAATGTTGGTTGTATTCTAGAGGCTGATCTAGAGAAGAACGATTAGAATGGATCTAGAAATCATGCCATATGGAGCCAGTGCTATCAAATTAACTGGTTCAACTGTTTACCGTCAGTCTTTGATAAGATGAAAAAGCTTGTGCCACAATGTAAAGCAACTGTATCACTAAACAAGCTGTTGAATTCAGCTAGCTTTATTTTTTCATAGCAAGACTTTTTCAATGAAGAAAGCAGTATGTTGACTTGTATTCTTCCACAGCTCCTTATCTTGTTGTGGACCTATAATTATAGTTCCCAGAGGGTAAGAAACAGTCATGGGTCAGTACTGGTCCACACGCCGAATATCTCTGAAATAGAGGAATGGTTGAATAAACTCAGGCTGCCTATCTAAGGGGAAAAAACCCAAAGAAACTAAAAACAATCAAAACCCAATAATTGTGGCAGTGTCTCCAATATGTTAAACTGAATAGGGAGTAGATTTACTTTATATATTTTCAGAAGGAAGAATGAAGGGACAAAGGAAGGGAATAGATATTAGCTCAATATAGAGAATTTTAAGAGTAATAAAATAAGCCACAAAGAGAAATACTGTCCTTATTCCTCATTAGAAATATTCACAATAGGGTAAGGAAGAGATTGAATTGGTAAGGTTAATGAGGCTTTCCAGTTCTATGATTTAAACATTCTCTTTTGTCTAGAAAAATTAAAAAAATTTTTTCTTTCTTCTTTAACATTCATTTCTGAACCCTTGTAGACTTCTGACCTTTTATTCTACTAAAGAAAAGAAAGAAATAATGCAAATTGTACTTAGTTGAAATGATAACAAATAGGCATGTATGATGTCTACTTCAGATATGTTAAATACTCTAAGTTGTCCACTTATATTGTTGTCTTCTAGAGACAAATGCTTGGATGTGTAAAGTTGCTCATTAATTGTGTCTTTAAGGACACTGAAAAGAAATTTCTTAGACATGCTGTATTTATTTCCCTCAATATACAAATGCAACATATTTAAATTATCATTTGATAAAAGTGAAATATCATTAAAAACTATTTATATATTTGAAAAAGAAAAGACATTAGATACCAGTAGAATGTGAAGTCAGAAAAAAAAATTTTTGCTTTTTGTTAAAGCTGAAAATGAATAGTACCTTCAAGTGAACATTTCCTATGAGCTTTTTTTTTTTGATGTGATAATCCCATAGAAACCTATCCTTAATTCTTATATAATTTGAAGGCGCAAGCATTATATGTGAGAACTGAAACCATCCACACCCACATAGCTTACTGTATACATTAATATGATTTTACTATTTCACTGTCTTCATCAACATGACTTTATGATTCCAGGAAACTCTTGCTCAGAAAGATAAAAGTTTCAAGTAATTTTATTGTCTCAAGAACATATTGAAGACTCATTTTAATTAACATCAAACTGTTTGACTTTTCAATAGATAGTATCAAAATTTTCAAGACTCTTGGAAATCCTTGCTTTAATTAAATTCTCTCCTTGTTGTATCTGCCAATCCTAAACTTTTATATTATGATCCTTACCTAATCCTAATCAAACTTTCACATTAAGAGACTTGCCTTAAAACAAACTTCAACATCTCTTAAATATCCCAACTTTGCTTCCACACCCCGAGATGTTACTAAGGTAAAGTGGCTCCCTGGGCGGCGTGGGGGGGGGATCCCTGATTTGTGGAATTTGATGATTTCTGTGGTATATATACTCCTACCATGGCTGACTTCAAGCTGCCGAGGTGACATCACTGAACATGGAATTGGGAAGAGATGTTCAGGATCCTTCACAGGCTGATAGAAGCTAGCTCCAGCACACCACTGCTCCTATGCGACTGTCAAGACAGTGTTCTCCCATGCTTCTGTAACCTAAACTCAGATTTGTCTTATCAGTGGATTGTTTGGGTGATATTTGGGAGAAGTCAGTATTCAACAATACTGGGGACCTGTGAAAATCTAGTCAAGAACTTCTCTTGGCCATGGTCCAGGACCTCAACTTGGAAACCATGGTTGCCTCTGTGGCCCCTTGTGCCTCTTGCTGGTAAAGGGAGCTGCTGGCCTCTGTGACTGGGATAATGAGGTAAGTTTTGCATTGAGTCCAAACTTTGATTTCTTTTCATTAAAGCTCCTCAAATGCTGAGTTTATTTTGTCTTCTTTAAATAAGAAATTAATTTTAGGAATCCTTTGATATCTGTTCAGTTAAATAACTTTTGTCCTTGGTGGAAATCAGTGTTATTACTTACAGCACAATTTGTCTCTGTTGCTGTCATCTTTTTCTGTAAGGGAAGAGTTCACAGGGAGGGGATGGGGGTAAGCTGGATAAATCCATTGCTCAAAATGACCCTGAGGACTGAAAAATTCAGAGAGTGTCTTGAATTTTGGAAAATCTTTGCCTCAGGTCACTTAGCAACATTTTATGAGAACTTGTCTCAGTCTTGTCTTGTTGTGTTGGTGAAATCTCTCCAAATCTTTCCATCTGCAGGGAACTGTAAATTAGTCAAGTTTGAAGCTGGAAACTGGCCAGCCACTAGGCCAAGGTGGGGGCAGGGTGCTGAGGGACCAGGGAAACAAGCAGCACTTTCAACTGAAGAGTCCTAGACTTTCCTAGATCTGCCTCAGTCTAAAACTAAGAGCATTCCACCTCTGATGTAGACTCCTGCATCTTACATGTATTTGCACAATATCCCAAATTCTTATACTTACCTTTGTAAATGGCATCATTTAACCAAGGATAATTTAGAATTATAATAGACATTTTGAGGAACTTCTGATGTGAGCAAGTGTTCTTTTGAGAGGTACCATAGAACATAATGGAATATTATTCCAAACATCTAATGGTCTGCATTTTTTATATTTTTGAGGAAGTATCCAAAGACGTTTAGATTCCAAAATTGCTTCCTTAAAAGATGTCTTGGCCAAGGCAAGCAAAAGGTGAAAAACTAAAAATAGTCTCTCTTTTAGATTCCTCCAAATCCCAGTACAAATCTAATAGCTTTTATCCTATTATTTCTCTTCCCCCAGCCTATGTTTCTCCATTTCCTCTGACTTGTTCCTTTTACCTCCTGGCTGGCCAGAAAAATCCCCAAAGTGCAATTACTTCATAAAATTAACGACGCCCCCCCCCACCAGAAACATGGAAAGTTGAATTGGTTTTAAGATCTAGTCTCATACTGAGCCGAAAGCTGTTAGATTTTTTTCAAAGCCTAGAAAGATAAAATTTGCAGAGGAATTAGGAAATTTCTAGCTTACAAATAAAATTATATACTAAAGCCCAAGGCAGGTTTACGGAGGTAGCTTGTGGTTTTTTTCCCCAAGCCAATTAATCCATCTATGAAGTTATTTCTAGCAGAAGTAAAAGGTCTTTATTAATGCAGATTTTCAAAAATAATTGGGATAACTATTTTAGAGTGAAATATTGTCATCAGAAAATTTAGTAAGAAGATTTATGATTCATCTAAGATTTCTCTGTTGTGTGTGAAATCTCTTTGACTGATTAGTAAACTAACCAATGGATGATCTACACAGAATCAGTCACATTACTTCAAAGGTTATGACTTTCTTATTAAGTGGATGCAAATCTGTTATTTTGTGATTACTTACATGACAAATATGAAATAAATCACCAATGTTGTCTTAGCTAAATATACTGAATAAACATAATATTTAAAAAACAATATCAATACTTAAAGTACAAACAGGACATTGTTCTAGACCTTAGGAGCTAAGTTTACTTTTATATGAAGGTATAAGCAATACCCCTTGAGCACATAGAGGCTATATCCTTTTTCTTATCAATTAGAACACCAACTAGGTATTTTCATATGCTTCTTTGACAATCTCAGAACTCAGTTCACATGAATTTTTTTTAAGTAATCCTTTCCCTATGAATCCTCCTATCATAGTCATCTTTCTTTATGAAATGGCTCAGTCAAGGTATCCTGATAAAAGGAAGCACCATATTTACACAGCAATTTAGTAGAGTTCAAAGGGCTGTGCAAACATCTAATTAAACTTCACAACAATTCAGTGAAGCAAGAGAAGGTTTACCCATTATCCTCATTCACAGAAGGGAGATTCTGAGGTGCTGAGAGGCTAAATGATTTCTTGGTTTCACAATGATGAGTCAGAGGTAAAGGCTGGGAACAAAACCAGAACTCTTGCTCAGATATAAAAGTAACACCATGGAAATGCTTTTTCAGGTGGATCACTCCTTCAGCTGGAAGTTGTCCTACTACATAAATAACAAGAGTAATTGCAATGGAATTTGTATGAATGTATATGTTTCTGTCTAGATTAGAAAAACTTTCTTCAACAGTATTTAATTTGGAGACAGTCATATGATGGCTAAATGCATCCTAGCTAAATAGAACCAACATTAGTAGTAAGAGTACTTCAGTGTCTTCCCCAAAGTGTCCTCCTGTTACTTCTAGGAATCCTGAAGAAATGTTTATAAACCAGTGAGTCAGTGGCAATGACCACAGAACATACCCTCTTTTTTCTCTTTTTCTCTGGCTTCCTTGATTCCTACCTGATACGTGTTTGACTATGATGCCTGTCATGAGAGTAATGTCTATACGTAGGACAATCTCTAGCTGCTCCCAAAGCTTGTAATCCTTGGGGTGCCAGACCAGTACTAAGTTCCTTACAGAGCTGAGGGCCAGCAGGGCCCTGCTCTGTGCCCTACTTGATCATTTAGGGGTATGGAATCCTTTGTTTTCAAAAATTCATAGGATCACTCTTGAGTAGTTCTTTCAGCTTCTGCCTTGAACATTTTCTCTGCCAAGTCCAGTGGACCTTTGGGGCAAGATGCATGTTTCTCTTTTCTTCCTCCCATTAACAAAACTATGTTCCCTTCAAATAGACACTGGTGTATTGGGGGCATTGGTGGAGGTTGGAGGCCAGTGGGGCCAATAGGTAAGGGTCTACATTATCAATCACCATGTTATATACAGAGCATATATATACAGCATACAAATGGAATGGGATTCAAACATTTTTTCACCCTTTCTTTAAAGGAAAAACGTTTACCAACTCAGTATGTAAAATGATCAAAGCAAGGACAGATGTACTAGTTGAAAAGAGAAGGTAGGGTTGGGGGAGCTCTGCAGGCAGTCAATAGCTCCTTAGGTTCCCAAGAGTCCAGTTTGAAAACCAGTGTGTCTAATTGCTTTTGCTTAAAATATAGCTCCTGAAGGCCAGAGAGTCTAAATAATGTATGCAAATAAGGCCGATATTTAGGAAATACAAACTATTTTTTCATAATTCTCTTATTTCCTTTGTACTTATTCTTAGACCTTCTCTTCTTCCACCTTGTTGCCGGCTGGTCTCAGCCTATTAATAACCAATGTTGTGGCTGGACCTGCCCTGGTGGTTCTTATTATGATTGCAAGATGCTCTCAGCTATAACCATCAAGAAACTTAAAAAAAAATCCTTATTGATTACAGGACCTGGAAATTACATGGCACACCTGGGGCCACAGAGCAAGGTCACAGGTAGAGAGAGAGTGAGAGAGCATGGGACTGGGGTTCTGCTTTTTATTGGGGTTGAGAGGTGTCTAGGGTTTCAAAGGCTCACTCCTTACTGGTGAATTTAAAACATAAGAATGGGAATTAACAGCACAGGAAGAGAGAAAACAAGCAGCCCAAATCATCAGTTATCAAAATCAACCAAGATCTCTAAAACAGAGAAGTCTGTTTAGACTTCTCTAAAGTCTAAAGAGGGGATGGGTAGCTGGGGTCTTTATCTACTGGCTGACAATGTGTTTATTCAAGATAGCCATCTTTGAAGTGGATGCCTCTTTGAAGTGGATGGTTCCACAATTTAGGCACTTGCATTATAAAAAGAAAAGCCAACTGTCAGGGCTTGCACTGCGCACTTCCTTTAAGTATTCAAGCATCAGCTAAGACAACCTGTGTTTATTGACTCAGAGAAGTGACACAGACAAGAAAGAGAAGCTGAGAAGAAAGAATTTGCTCCCTGGGTCCTGGATTTCAAAAGACTAGCACTTTAGAAGTGGTGGGGAGGAAGAAATTTTCCTTTACCCTTCTAAGTTCATCTGGCTGGTCTAAGAATTAAATTTACATGAGACAGATTAGCAGAAGTAAATCACACAAAAGTTTAATAACTTGTATACATGGGAGAGACCCAGGAAAACTGAGTAACTCACCAAAATGGCAAAACCCCTCACTTAAATACCATCTTCAGCTAAAGACAAAAGTGGATGCTGGGAGTTTGGGACTTCAAAGAAAAGAAAGGCAATTCACATGGAGATGGAAAAACAAATGTTTGGTAAACAAATGTTTGCTGGGCCATGCACAGATGACGGGACAGAGTGGACTCTGCTCTCTAGGCCCTCCCAAGTTTCCCCCATCACACCTAGCCCATTATTTTTTGCTGATGATAGCTCTATTCTGGGAACAGTCCCTTCAACTAAATTCTTTTAGGCAGTTAAATAGGAGGTAACAAGAAAAACTTCTTGAATCTTCTGTTTCTTAAAAATAATCAACCTAAATTAATCCTCATGCCAAAGAAACACATTTTGGGGTGGCAAATTTTGCTCCCCTGCAGAAGAGTAGAGAGACTCAAACTAGAAAATGGGAGTGCTAAATATGAAGAGTCAGGAAATTTGGAAGAAGTGATGAGAGCTTAGACTTAAGAGGTTCCCAGGGACAGGTTGCTAGTCAAATTGCCTAGAGCTGTGTCTTGGAGAACTGGCAAAAAATCCAGCATTGGTTTGGGATATCCAAAAACAAAGGGACATTTTCCTCATAGCCTGTGTAGAAGCTGAGGAGGTGTCATGGCCCCAAATAATTAAATGGATGCAAGGAGGGCCTAGGAAGATGCTTTAGACACTTTTTTAGAGTTTCCTGTAGCAGAGTGATAAAGCCACTAGAGAGAAATTGACCAGTGTCTGTGCAGATAGTTGGCAAAGACCAAATAAGGTGAAGGACATCTTATTGGATACCAATTTAGAAACATAATAGTGAGAACTAAATACCCCCACCATGCCTTGGTACTTACATGGCAACCTCAGGAAAGAGGGAAGTGTTTAATAGATGCTTAAGTATACAGTGGTTTGGATAACTGGCCACCAAATAACAGAAATGTTTTTAGAATTAAATCAGATCTACAAATACCAGAATCTCAAGCATAAATAACTGACTTTAATCTAACATGTTTAAGTACTTTGGAAGGACAATTTAACAGTGCTTTGCTTGCTAAAAGAAAAACAAATAATGAAGGCTCCATATGTGCAAATTAGGCAAACTGTATTTCTTCATCTACCACACAACGTATTGCTCTAGAAATCTTGCTGTACAAATCTGGATATACAGAACATTAAACTTAGCAGATTGTATGATACACCAAATTACTATTTTACTAACATATATTTAGAATTATCCATAACAAAAATACTAGCTAGCCATGGCAAATTTTAAGTGCTTGTCTAGTGTCCTCTGTTCCCTGGCCAATATCTAAGACTCGGATCCAGACTCAGGCTTTATAGTTTAGTGCCTGGGTTACCTTGAAGAATTACCTGCCTAAGCCTTAGCTTTCTTACCTATATATTTAGAATAATTATAATAGTTACTTCATAAGAATGGCTATAGAGGTGAACGAAATAATGTATATAAAGTGCTTAGCACATTGCCTGCTGCATAGAAAATATGCAGTACGTATTGTACTGAGGACATACCAGTTATTCATATATTATCCTGGACAAAACATTTGGAAAAAGAGAAAGTTACTGTACATGCATATATTATGTTATAATCTACTATTTTTCAAACTGTGTGGGTTTGAAACAATGCAGTGGCAATCACCATTTTTTTCAAAGGAATAGCACAGCATAACATCCATGGCATAAATCAAAGAGCAAGACATGTGGTAAAGGTAAGTATTCTTCTGTAAAAATTTGTCCTAATTAAACTCAAAAGCTTTTGCACAGCAAACCATAAACAAAATGAAAAGATGGAGCTCCCTGGTGGTCTACTGGTTAGGATTCAGCGCTTCCACTGCTGTGGCCTGCGTTCAATCCCTGGTTGGAGAACTGAGATCCCACAAGCTATATGGCATGGCCAAAATGAAAAACAAACAAACAAACAAAACTAAAAGACAACCCACAGAATGGGAGAAAATATTTGCAAATGATGCAACTGACAAGGGACTAATCTCCAAAGTTTACAAACAGCTCATGCAGCTTAATATCAAAAAAACAAACAACCCAATCAAAAAATGGGCAGAAGACCTAAACAGACATTTCTCCAAAGAAGACATAGAGGTGGCCAAGAGGCAAACATGAAAAGATGCTCAACAGCGCTAATTATTAGAGAAATGCAAATCAAACCTACAGTGAGGTATTTCCTCACACCAGTCAGGATGGCCATAATCAGAAAGTCTACAAAAAATAAATGCTGGAGAGGGTGTGGAGAAAAGGGCACCCTCCTACTGTGTTGGTGGGAATATAAATTGTTACAGCCACTATGGAGATTCCTTAAAAAACTAAAAATAGAGCTATTATATGATCTAGCAATCCCACTCCTGGGCATATATCTGGAGAAAAACATGGTTCAAAAGGATACATGCACCCCAATGTTCACTGCAGTGCTGTTTACAATAGCCAAGACATGGAAGCAATCTAAATGTCTAAAGACAGATGAATGGATAAAGAAAATGTGGTACATCTATACAATGGAATATTACTCAGCCATTAAAAAGAATGAAATAATTCCATTTGCAGCAACATGGATGGACCTGGAGATTATCATACTAAGTGAAGTAAGTCTGACAGAGAAAGACAAATATTGTATGATATCCTCATATGTGGAATCTAAAAAAAATTATAAAATGAACTTATTTACAAAACAGAAACAGACTCACAGACTTAGAAAACAAACTTATGGTTACCAAAGAGGAAAGGTGGGGGGAAGGAATAAATTGAGAGTTTGGTATTGACATATACACTGCTATATTTAAAATAGATAACTAACAAGGACCTACTGTATAGCACAGGGAACTCTGCTCAATATTCTGTAATAACCTACATGGGAAAAGAACTTGAGGAAGAATAGATATAAGTATATGAATAACTGAATCACTTTGCAGTACAACTGAAACACAATACTGTAAGTCGACTATAGACCAATATAAAATAATTTTTTAAAATTTTGTCTTATTTTATGAACATATATATAAGTATATATAGCATTATGAAATATGTTATATAATGCATTAAAGGCTAATTTTTATCCCCATTCCCCTATATTCAAACTCCTTACCATGTGACTATAAAAAATTAATAAACAGAAACATTAAATAAATAGAGTCAGGAGACTAGAAAGGGGAGTTCCCATGCCCTATGCTGATAGCAGAGCCCAACAGGAAGAAGAAAGACCTCCTCTTCTTTCCTGGCAAGAGCTCAGCCAATAAGAGACTGTCACAACTCAGTCAATATAAAGCCATGGATGCTTTGTTTACTACAGTCTTCCCAACTTCCTTTTCCCCTCTATAAAAGAGTTCTCCTCTCTTTTTTTTTGCTGGGAATTTGCACATGGCTCACCATGGTTGCAGACCCTGAATTGCAATTCTTTGCTGACCTGGAATAAATACATTTTTGCTGGAGAAATAACTGTCAGTCTATTTGTTTTAGGTCAACATGACCTTGTAGTTCCTTAATTTAAGAGGTGGAGTCTTTTTTCCAGTGCTTTGAATCTGAGCCTGGCCATGGAAATCAATCTAACCAATAGAATAGGGCAAAAATGACAGAGTGCGGGCTCCCCTGGTGGCGCAGTGGTTGAGAGACTGCCTGCCGATGCAGGGGACACAGGTTCTTGCCCCGGTCTGGGAAGATCCCACATGCCGAGGAGCAGCTGGGCCCATGAGCCATGGCCACTGAGCCTGTGCGTCTGGAGCCTGTGCTCCGCAACGGGAGAGGCCACAGCAGTGAGAGGCCTGCGTACCACAAAAAAAAAAAAAAAAAAGTGCCAGAAAAATAGAAGAAATAGTTGTTTTCTATGTTTCATCCTTAAAGGGAATAATTCTAGTATTTAAAAATTGATTATATTTTTTCTATTTATTTTCAATTGATAACTTTCATTAGACTAAGAAAATTTCCTTTATTCCTAGCTTTTAGGATTATTCCTGATTTTTTAGAAATTTGTTTCTTTGTTGTTTTATTAAATCATGAATAGGTGTTGACTACTATAAATTGCTTTCTCTGCATCCATTGAGGTTATAAGAGTAATAGTTATACAGTTTTAAAATTTTGAATTCTTGTCTTCTTTTAATACTGTTGTTTTTAATTTACTAATATTCAGAAATAAGACTAGGCTGAAGGCTTTTTATTCCCCTGTCACCCTTTGTCCTGTTGTGATATCATTATCATAATCTTATAAATTAAATTGGGTAATGTTTCTTCTCCCTTTCTGTCACCCTTCCCCTACCTATCCCCCTCCTTGCCATCCCATAACTAAGTTTGTATAAAGCATAATTATTTATTTTTTAAAGAATTAATAGAAATTATCTCCAAATCATCTATTACTTATGTTTTTTAATATGAAGAACTCCGTTTACCATTTCAAATTATTTTATACTTAGTAGCTTAATCAGATTTTCTACGTCTTGGGCCAATTTTGGTCATTTTTTCCCCCTGAGTTTTAAAATGTTATCTAGATTTTAAGTTTCAATCTAAGTTTTAAAATTTAACGGCATAAAATTATTTATATAATTTTAAAGTGTTCCACTGTCTCAGTTATATTTTCTGATTTTACTTTTTGTGCCATCTCTTTTTCCTTTTTTCCCCTAATTTTGATCCTAATGACTACATACATCCATGAAAATTTTGGTGTATTCTAATACTGATTATGAATTTATCCTATTGAAAATATGAACTCCATCAAATGATTCATACCATTAACTGAGATATTCCAAATTTTAATTATAGAATTTAAAAATTAGATGTGTATACAGCTTTTGATAGCTCACATTTAATTTCTTCTATTTATTCTTTGAGTCATAAAGCTATATTTCAATAAATTAAGCCTTATAATAAATGCAAATAAGTGCAATAAACCCTGCAGAGTCTTGGTATTCCATTCATTGAATACTTAGATTTGAAATTTCCAACTGATTTTGAATAAAATGCAAATAAAATTTAGATGATTCATTTATAAAATTTCAACTCCACTCTAGTACACTTAGTTTGATTGACTAAAATATTATTTAAAGGTTCAAAATTCTATAATATCAATGATGAGCAGAAAAGAAATACATACACATATATGTATGCATATGTGTATGCATATTTTTAAAAATTGCAAATTTTGACAGCGACTGCTTCTGCTTCAATTGATACAATATCTCATCTCATTTGGAAGAAAGTCTGAATTATGTGTGTACCACAATTAATCCCAAGTCATTTCTGTCCATAGCATTTTTTTCTTAGCAGCTTTATTGATATATAATTCACCCATTTAAAATCTACAATTCAGTGGCTTTCAGTATTCATCACCACAATCACAAAGTTGTGCATTTATCACCACAATCAATTTTTTACTATTTTCATCATCCTCAAAATAAACCTCTTATCCATTAGCACTCCCCATTTCTCTCTTCCCCTAGTCCAAATCACTAATCTATACTTCTATATTTATGGATTTGTCAAGTCTGGTCATTTTATATAAATGGAATCACACTATGGTGCTATATTTGTGTACTAGCTTTGTGTGGGGTTATGTGTTCTTTTTCTTGGGGTATATACCTAGGAATGGAATTATTGAGTCATATGGTAACTCCACGTTTAACATCCTGAAATGCAAAATAATTTTCTGAAGAAGCTGAACCATTTTATACTTCCATCAGAAATGTATGACGATTCCAATTTTTCCACCTCCTTGCAAACACTTGATATTATTTGCAGTTTTGATTACAGCCATCCTAGTGGGTGTGAAGTGGTATTGTATTTGGTTTTGGTTTGCACTTCCCTAATAATAATGATGGTGAGAATCTTTTCATGTGATTTTATTGACTATTTGCATAACTTCTTAGAGGAACCTCTGTTCAAATCATTTGTCCATGTTTTAATTACGTTATTTGTTTTTTCACTGCTGAACTGTAAGAGTTTTTTGTATATTCTGGATAAAAATCCCTTATCAGATATTTGATTTGCAAATATTTCCTCACATTCTTTGGGTTGTCTTTTTACTATCTTGATGATATGTCCTTTGAAGCACAGCGTTTTTAAATTTTTTTATGACCTTCAATTTATCTGTTTTTTTCTTTTGTTGATTGTGCTTTTGGTGTCATAGTTAAGAAGGTTTTGCCTAGCCCAAGGTTATGAAGATTTACTGCTATATTTTCTTCAAAGAGTTTTATAACTTTACTTCTTATGTTTGGTCTATGATCCATCTTGAGTTAAATTTTGTGTATGGTATGAGGAAGCAGTCCAACTTCATTCTTCTGCATATATGGATATCCAGTTGTTCCAGAGCTATTGATTTAAAAAGACTTAATATTATTGAAATGGCAATACTCCTCACATGTTCTACAGATTCAGTGAAATTCTTGTCAAACCCCAGCAGACTTTCTTCAGAAATTGACAACTTAATCCTAAAAATCATATGGAAAATTATGAACGTGGGATGAATAAATATGGGACATCTTTCTTTTTATTTATGTTGTCTTTAATTTTCTTTGAAAATGTTTTCTTGTTTTTCAGAGTAGGATATTTTCTATTCTTTTTGTTAAATTTATTCCTGAGTATTTTATTATTTTTGGAATTGTTTCTTAATTGTGTTTTCAGATTATTCATTGCTAATGTATAGAAATACAATTGAGTTTTATATACTGATCTTGTATCCTGAAACATTGCTAAACTCATTTATTAGTTCTAATAATTTTTAGATTCTTTAGGATTTTGTATATATAAGATAATGTCATCTGCAAATAGAGATCATTTTACTTTTTCCTTTCCATTATGAATGCTTTTTATTATTTCTTCTTGCCCCGGCTAGAACCTCCAGTATAATATTGCATAAAAGTGGTGAGAATGGTCATCTTTGTCTTGTTCTTCATCTAAGGGAAAAACATTCACTCTTTCACCAATAAGTATGATTTTAGCCATGGACTTTTTAAAAATGCCTATTATCAAGCTGAGAAAGTTTCTTCTATTCCTAGTTTGTTGAGTGTTTTTATCTTGAAAGAATGTTGCATTTTGTTGAATGCTTCTTCTACATCTAAGGAGATGATCACATAGCTTTTGCCCTTTATTCTCTTGATGGTGTGTATTACATTAATTGATTTTGTATGTTAAAGCAACCATATATTTCTAGTATAAATCCCACTTGGTCTTGGTATGTTATCCTTTTTACTTACAGCTGGATTAAGCTTGCTAGGATTTTATTGAGGATTTTTGGATCTATATTTATAAGGAATATTGGTCTGTACTTTTTCTTTGTCTGTTTCAATATCAGAATAATATTGGCCTTGTAGAATGAGTAGGGAAATGCCCCCATCTCTTCTATTTTTGGAAAAGTCTCTGAAGAAGTGGTATGAATTTGCCTCTAAATATTTGGTGGAATTTATTAGTGAAGTTGTTTGGGCTTGGGCTTTTCTTTGTGAGAGGCAGCTTTTAAATTACTGATTCAGTCTCCTTACTTGTTAAATGTCTACTCAGATTTTCTATTTCTTCTTGTGTCAGTTGTGGTAGTCTGTGTCTTTCTAGAAATTTGCCCATTATAGTTTTTATAGTATTCCCTTACAATTTCTTTTTATTTTGGTAAGTTTGGTAGTCATATCCTCTCTTTCATTCCTGATTTTAGTAATTTGATGTTCCCCTTTTTTTTTCCTGGTCATTTTAGGTAAAGTTTTATCAATTTAGTTGATCTTTTCAAAAAAACAAATTTTGGTGTTGTTTATAATCTTTATTGTTTTGTATTCTCTATTACTTTTATTTATGCTGGGAACTTTATTATTTCCTTCCTTCTGCTTCCTTTGAGTACAGTCAGCTCTTCTGTTTCTAGTGTTCCAAGTTGGAAGGCTAAGATATTGATTTGATACATTTCTTCTTTTTCAAATACAGACATTTACAGCTATAAATTTCTCTCTAAGCACTGCCTTAACTGCATTCCGTAAGTTTTGCTGTGTTATGTTTTCATTTCCATTCAGTTTAAAGTAATTGCTAATTTTCCTTGTGATTTCTTTTTTGACCCATTAGTTATTGAGTGTGCTGCTTAATTTCCACACATATGTGAATTTCCCAAATTCCTTTCCATTTTTGCTTTCTAGTTTCATTCCATTGTGGTTGGAGAACATACTTTATGTAATCTCAATCCTTTAAAATGTATTGAGGCTTGCTCTAAATCCTAGCATATAGTTTATCCTGGAGAATTTTCCATGTGTTCTTGAGAAGAATGTGTATTCTGTTGTTGAGTGGAGTGTTCTAAAGATGTCTGTTAAGCCTAATTCGTTTGTAGTGTTGTTCAAGTCTTATATTTTCTCGTTGCTCTTCTGACTAGTTCTGCGATCCATTGTTGAAAGTGGGATATTGAAGTCTTCAACTATTGTTGTTGAATTGTCTATTTCTCATTACAATTCCATCTGGTTTTGCTTTATAGATTTTGGGGTTCTGTTTTTAGGTACATAAATGTTTATAATTGCTGTATCTTCTAGATAGGTTGACAGTTTTTTCATTATAAAATGTCCCTCTTTATCTCTAGTAAGTTTTTTGTTTCTTAGTTTTAAAGTCTATTTTGTCTATTAGTATAGCCACTATCATTTTTTTATGGCTGCTTTTTGCATAATATATCTTTTTGCATCCTTTTTACTTTTTAAACTCTTTGTATTTTTGAATCTAAAGTGTGTCTCCTATAGAAAACATAGTTAAATCTTGCTTTTATACCAGTCTGACAATCCCTGCCTTTTGACTGGATTGCTTAATCAATTCATATGTAGTGTTATATTGGTAGGGCTGGATTTATGTTTGTCATTTTACATGATTTTTTGTATATATTTCATGTACTTTGTCTTCCTCTGTTTCTCCTTTACTGCTTTACTTTTTAATTAAGAGAATATTTTCTAGTGTAACATTTTAATTTCTCTATTTTTTTTCACTTTATTCTTTATTTATTTTCTTAGTGGTTGCCCTAAAGTTTACATACTAACTTATCAGAATTGACTCTAGATTTATCTTAATTTAGTGCCAATGAGATATAGAAATATTAATCCTAGTATCTCTATTCCTTCCTCCATTTTTTAGTTTATTATTATTATACATATATCTTATTACATCTTTATATGTTACAAACACAACAATATATTGTCATAAATATTATTTTATATAACTTTATGTCTTTTAGAATATATGAGAGAATATATTCGAGCAAGAACTAAATGTCACTTCTGTTTCTATTCATCTGTTCCTGTGGATTAAACTTACCACCTGGAGTCATTTCATTACAGTTTTGTTCTCATCTGCCTCCTTTGTATGCTATTATCAAATATATTACATTTGTATATGTTATAAGCCCATCAATACAATTACATACATATTTTGTATGTATTTACTATTTAAATAAGAGAAGAAAAAGGAAATATACAGTTATAAGTCTTTTATAATTACCTATGTAATTACCTTATTGGAGCTCTTTGGTTTTTTTGCCATGTTTGCATTTGAATTATTGTCTGGGGTCATTTGCTTTCAACCTAAAGAGGCTTCTTTAGTATTTCCTGTAAGGCAGGTCAGCTGGCAATTCTCTTAGTTTTTATTTATCTAGAAATGTTTTTTGCCTTCATTTTTGAGAGATAGTTTTACTAAATGTAAGATCCTTGTTTGACAGTTCTTTTTTTCAGCACTGTAAATATGTTATCTCACTGTCATCTGGCATCCATTGTTTCTGATGATAAATGAACTGTTAATTTTATTGAGGTTCCCTTATATGTAGTGAGCCATTTTTCTCTTGCTGTAAGGTTTTCTCTTTGCTTTTCAACATTTTAAGTATGATATGTTTGAGGGTGTATCTATTTGGGTTTATCCTAGTTGGAGCTTGGTGAACTCCTTGCATTTGTACATCAATGTTTTTCATCAAATTTGAGGAGTTTTCAGCCATTATTTCTTCAAACATTTTTTTCTGCTCATTTCTTTCTCTCCTCACATTCTGGTAACTCCATCGCACATATGTTGGTGTGCTTAATAGTTTTCCACATTTCTCTGAGGCCCATTCATTTTTCTTTATTCTTTTCATTATCTGTTCTTCAGATGGCACAACTTTATTGATCTGTTTTCAAGTTCCCTCATTGTTTCTTCTAACAGCTCAAATCTACTATTGAACCTCTCTAGAAAATTTTTTCATTTAGTTATTTCACTTTTCAACTTCAGAATTTTCATTTGGTTCTTCTAAATAATTTATATCTCTTTACTGATATTCTTTTTTACTAAGACATTGTCATCATAGTTTCCATTACTTCTCTAAGCATGGTTTCCTTTACTTCTTTGAATATACTTACAATCGCTGCTTTCAAGTCTTTGTCTGCTAAATTTGACAACTGGGCCCTCTCAAAGGCATTTTCTTTTGCCTTTTTTTCTCCCTCTATATATATTGCTCTCACACTTTACTGTTTCTTTGCATGTCTCAATATTTTGTTGAAAATGAAACATTTAAATAACATATTATAGCAAATCTGGATATTGATCTACCCTACTTGAATTTCTTTTGTTGTTTTTATTCTTTAGTTGTTTAGTGACTTGGCTATACTACTTCAGTGAAATCTATTTTACCTGTAGTGTGCATCCTTTGATATCACTCCTCAGAGAGCACAGCCTTGGGCATAAACACAGTCACCATGGGATGACAGTGGTTTTAACAAAGTTCACTTTAACTATATCTTTCTCTGATCCCTCTGGTAACCTAGTCTCTCTCTTTTAGCTAGTCTTCCTCTATTGGTATCACACCCAGCTTTTAGACTCCACTAATTGTCTATTGATTGCTCTATTATTTCAACAATACCTTGGGGAATAGACTGTTCTACAGTCTGATTCAGTTAGAGTCAAGCTTCTTTACAGGGGTAGTTTTCGAGGCCAGTCTTTTGTTCCAACCACACGAGGTGTTTTCCTAGCTTTATCTTTCCTTGTTTCTCTCTGTTAAACATATAGCTGATCTTTGATTTAGCTTGTAGCTTTCACAGACTACCAGCCTCTTCTTAATTGTCTGCCACCAAAATCTTCATTGTATTTGACAGTGCCTTTAGGCTCGAACTTCCCTATACTCTCTCCAAATAAAATCATTTCCCTTAGGAAGAGTTATGGAGCTTTCTGTTCTTGTAGCCTGCCTGTCCCCCTGGGTAAGAACTCTGAGCAACCTCTCCAGATCATTATTCTGCACTGATATTTATGTTCATATTATCATCACAAAAACTATTTCATTTCAAAGATGAACTTTTAAACCAAATTTACTATAATATTCACTATAATGTCAGATGTTTAATATTTTATAGAATAAAACTCTAAAAGTTTTACATTGATTACATGAATTCAATAAAAAAATCAAACCATTATTAAAATTAATTGAGTTTCTCTGCAGTGTCTGATATTTTTAAGCACACTTTTATTTTACTCAGCAGGTACCATGCACGCTGTTCAAAGGGAGGTGTCTTTGTGTCAGGAAAGAAGAGGGAAAGAAAGATAGCTTATCTCTGTCTTTCAAATTTAATCACAAATTAAAATAACAACTCTTTTCACTGCAAAGATGTGTCACATTATACTAGATGAGATGATGGTTAAGTCTGGAATTACAATATGGAAGTCACCATGTCCATTCTGGATTTTCAATACAATAATAACAATGCATACTACTACTACTAAAAATAATAATATACATTATATATATAACATTGTATATATAATGTTTTATATATATATATATATATATATATATATATATACACATATATGTGTGTGTGTGTGTGTGTGTCTGTGTATTCCAACACTAAACTAAATGGAATTCCAGATATGGAATAAGCTGGAACTGTTCTGGGAAAACTGGAACATACAGACAATACTCTCCATGTACTGATTTGATTAAAAAGTGACATATTCACATGGTATCTCTGTTTATTTGGGTCCTCTTTAATGAGTTTCAGAGAAGAGCCAGAACTCTTGAACATTTCAACTGACGAGGTTTTCTTTGTCCCACACTTTTACTTACTCTCCACGGTCTTCCTCCCCACATATCCAATACTATTACTGACTGGAAATTTTATTCCCAACTTATCAAACATGTTAAATTGAATTATTAATATTTTATATAGTCAGCACTCAGGTGATGTATAATTTTTTTTGGCGGGGGGACTTACCTTTACATCTTGTCTTCTACTTCTGTTTTTGGGACTCATTTTAAAGGAGATAAACTTTCTGAGTCCTTATGTATCTGGAAATTTCTTTGTTTCATCATCACTTCTGAGTGATAGTTCAGCTAGGTACAAATTTCTAAATTAAAATGTTTTTTCCTCACAATTTTGATGATATGACTCCATTGTCTTCTGGCACCAAAACCACTGATAAGTAATTAATCTTCACTGCAGATTCTTACTTGTGTGTAGATACTCTCTTTTTCCATTGTATATTTTAGGATTGTCAATGTCCTGAAGTTTTCATCTTATGTACCTAAGTATAATTATTTTATTGTAATATTTCTCAGCATGTGGTAAATTGTTTCAAACTCAGGACTCATATCTCTCTTTAGCTTCATAAAATTATCAGTGATCTTTCCTTAAAATGTTTTGTTTACATTTATCTTTAATATCTCCTTCTGGAGAAATTTCTTAATTTATCATCCATATCTCAAGCCATATATTCTAGCACTTTATCTCTTTGTGTTTAATTCTGGGATGAGTTCATTTTATTATTCCAGTGGATTTACTTTTCCTCTGTATTAATTGTATTCAGCCTCCTTTAAAGTTTTTTTTTAATTTCAATAACAATTCTTCATCTACAATGTTTCTAATTAATTATTTTTCATAATTATCTGTTCTTGCTGCATAACCCCCTTTTTCTTGTTTTTAAAATTTCATTCTTCTCTCATGGTTGTATTCCCTTCTTCTTGCTAATGAAATCAAAATAACTCTTTTAAAAGTCCTTTCTGGTTGTACTAGTATGCTTATTTTCCTTAGTCAGCTTTTCTGTTTACCAAGTTTGCTGTTTGTCTTTTGTTATCTTTGTTAAGTGCTTGTATAGTCATTTTCCACAGATTTCTCCTCCTAGGGCATCCTGGTCTCTTACAGCAAGTTTGTGGTGGCCTCAACACAGGCTCTGCTGGTGGTCTGGCTCCAGAGCAGGCCTGGAACTCAGGGTTGCACTCTTCACAAATCCACTTCCAGATTTGTTCCTGCTAAGGCACAGATCCAGACTCCCATAACTGTACAAGCTGTGCTGCAGGAGCCCCAAGCTATATGGCAGAAGGTACTGCTGTTCTAAGCTCAGCCAGGAGAGTAGAAAGCAGGTGGCACCTTTCCCAGAACCCAGTTTTACTCAAGCTGTGCAGATGTGACCCTGAGCTATGTGCACATCTTGTGTGGGCATAAAGATGCCAGCACTTTTTTCCAAGCATTCACCTGAGTCTCAGCCCTCTCCTACCCGATGGGCTAACTTCACAGCTTCAGACTGTTCTGAATTTTATTTGTTCCTCATTGCTTTTTTCTTTTAGTGGAATATCCTTATTCTAGTCTACAGAGACCTACCTTTCTTATTTTCTAGAATAACTATGTTTATTAATTTAAAAAATAGTTTGCCATATTGTCAAATGATATACAAAAACATTTTATTTCCCACTATTCACTTAGGAGAAGAGAAAGGCTGATTCAATTTCAATTGATCAACATTCCAGTTCAGGTGTATCCTGAATTTAAAACTTGGTTTCTTCACTGAAAAGGTCAGAAACATCTAGTTTTATATTACATTCAATTCTTGGAAAACCTATGGCTGGGTGTACCCAATGATGTGGAGGGATGGGCATGAAAGAAGTACCTGTGGGGAGGACAGATCTTCCAAATGACGTGACATATCATTTTACAGTATTAAAAAATCCTATTCATTAATATCACCACTGCTCTCATGAGAAAAAAACATTAAGTATTTGGAAACTGTCAAGCTCACAGTGGGGACACTGCTTTTGCAAAATTCTAAGTTTGCTTGAAATCAAACTATAGCCTAGCTCACACAGCTAGTACAAGCCCACCACAACTCGTCTGGGTGCCTTTTGTACCTGCTACCAGTCTTTGCTTTCATATCTTCCTTCCCACTGACGAAAACAGACCAGTGGGCACTCTGATCCATTTCCTTCAAGCCCAATAGAAGGATCTGTCTTTAGCGCCAAGCAAAGATTTCCCCACCTCATTCACCTTTCTGATCTGAGGGTCATGCCACTTTACATCACATTGGAAAGACCGTGGTGATGAATATAATGAATGATTTCATTCTTCACTTGAGACCCCACCCTCCACAAACAGAGAGTGTCACAACCTTAGCATATAATCATCCCATGACAACAGTTGGGACAAATAGTAACAAGAGGATTGTTATGTCACACCTATCAACAAACTGAAACAGTGTTAATTCTAAGTTTGGTCCTCCATAAAGCATAACAATAATGTTATTAAACAATGTTTGGAGCCAAACCTTACAGAGTCCACTACCATAGACGGGGTCAGTATGCAAGCCAAAGTCAGGAAAGAATGGGCACCTTGAAAGAACGAAAAAACCTCTCTGTTCTCTTAGGGATTTAATGGGTGGGTCTGTTACCTTGCCTACAAGCTTTGTTTTGGGAGAATAACTAGTGGCTTATATCATTATCTGTGAGGCAAGGACCACAAAATTAAGGGCAACACATTCATATTCATTTGGAAACATTAAAACTATCCAGAGCATGGAACTCTGAAGAGGCTTGAGGTGAAAGGCGGGAAATCAAGGGAATAATTTTTTGAGGTTAAAAAAAAAAAAGCTTATTAAAAACAAACAAATGAAACTAAATAATAAAACTAAATACCAAAAAAAAAAATCCAATGCTTGTTTTAAAAAATGAAGAAAATCCACACAAAGGGATTTGAGAAAGCTTCTCCATTAGGAACTAGTAGTTACCCAGTAGGGTAATCAGGTTTGCCACTTGGTCTGCACAAGCATGCAGTCTGAGTCATTGGAAAGAACCTGGGCTTTGGAGGCAAACAGATCTCCACCTTGACAATTATAAACTGTGTGTTCTTACACTAATGGTAAGATTATATTCCACATTTATAAAAATAAACACAATGATACTTTCCAAAGCCCTAAATTTCTTGTAAAAATAAAATTAAGTAGATGAAAGCACAGAGCATGGTGCTCGGCATACAGCAGCATTTGATGAATGACAATTGCCTTTGGTTTCTTAGTTTTCTAACTGAAATCTCAAACACAATATGAATATTGTGTTGTATATAGCTTTAATGACATTAAGTTACTGTAAGTGACCTTATTCCTAGGTAAGTAAAATGTCTTTCTTTATATAAGTTGCTTCAAACTTTTTTTTCAAAAAAGTCAAGGTATAATTAAATATCTTTAAATAAATGTCATTGTTAACTTCCTTTTGGCAATTTTAGCAATTCAATTTATTTTGTGAATATCCCTAGTTATTTGTTTAGGGTAAAAAACAAATATAGCTTAAAGGACCACATATAAATAAACCAAAATTGCCCCCGTTTTACCTGTTTTAGCCACTATTGTTATGTGACTATGATCTCCAGCTGATTCCAGGAAAACAATGTCATAATCAGTGAGCCATTATTTTTGTCTCTTTGGTCAGGGGAGGGGAGGGGAGGCTTTCCCTTACATAATTATTCTAGGATCAGTGGTGCACCAACCATTTTCTATCTAGAGTTTACAGGCCAGAATCCCTAATGAGGCACATTGGATGATGAGAGAACATTTATGAATATATAAGAATAAACAATAGGTAAAAAAAGATTTTGATTTGAGTTCTAAATTAATTCCTTGGCCATGAAAACACACAAAAAAATGTACAAGGAGTTAAAACTTCTCCAGTTGGAGCACATATTTTGCTAGAAACAAATATGGGTCTATGACAAAAAGAAACGGAGATGAAGGGATAATGTTTGCCCCTTTCAACAGATTATTGATTCCTAAAGAATGTCAGCCTCACTCTGTGAGATTATGCTCTTTAGCACTGTCACGCATTATGAATGGGACACAAATGGCAGGCTGTTTTGTAAAAGCATAACTGGAATAAAGATGTAACAATACTCTATTCAAATAAGGAAAATGCCAAGTTTCTTGCTATTTGAATATATGAATGTGAAATGTTCTAAATTGGCAGAGAGTTACAGAAGTGTACATATAACTCTGGAAGCTTTGCAAATTTAAACTCATGCTTGTTTTTTGTCTTCCTTAAATATGCCCCTTGGGTTCTATTAAAAAGTGTTACTAATAAAATGTGGAGCATGACCAACATAGCTGTAAATTCTTGAGAAACAGTTATGCATGCTTGATGCCTGCTCCTTCAATTATTATAACACTGGCACTTAAGAAAAAACAAATAAACATGGAAAATAAAAGCACATCCCCACTTTCCAAAATTATGGCAACAATAGCCAAAAACAGAATGAAGAATCAAGATCAGGGGCTTTAGAATAAGACAGGGTTCCAAGTGCTGGTTCAGCTACTTCATTATATGACCATGGTAAATCAATTCACTATAAGCCTCAACTTTTTGCATCTATAATGTAAGGATAATAAACTTACTAACCTCATAAGGGTGTTGTGAGATTTAAATAAGATGATGTTTCAGGAATGCTCAACAACTATTAGCCCTTATTACCATAATAGATAAACATTATGAACACTAATATTTAAATAAAATGATGAAAATCCTATACTGAAACTCTCTATTCAAAGATTATTTTCAAATCTGCTTGATAACAACCACTATGTTTTAAAAAATAATGTCCCATAAAACCGTGGTGGGGTGGGGATGGTGGTGTGCTGAATTGGGTGATTGGGATTGACATGTATACAATGACGTGTATAAAATTGATGACTGATAAGAACCTGCAGTACAAACAAACAAACAAACAACTAATACTAAACTTTCTTTGGGTTATTTGTATGGAAATATGTTAATATAAATGTTTCAGACATTACATGAAATTTCTAAAAATCTTATATGTTCTGGGACTTCCCTGGTGGCACAGTGGTTGAGAGTCCGCCTGCCGATGCAGGGGATACGGGTTCGATGCAGGGGATATGGGTTCGTGCCCCGGTCTGGGAAGATCCCACATGCCACAGAGCGGCTAGGCCCGTGAGCCATGGCCGCTGAGCCTGCGCGTCCGGAGCCTGTGCTCCGTAATGGGAGAGGCCACAGCAGTGAGAGGCTCGCGTACCACCAAAAAAAAAAAAAAAAAAAAAAAACCTTATATGTTCTGGTATAATGTTTTAAGTCATAATTCTAGTTATTACTTTAAAATGTATATCTTAGAAATAACTAAATTTTCTTGTCAATTGCATTATTATGAACTTTCATCAGATCTTTAACCGTGGTCATTTTTAAGTCTTTTGTCATTTACAGACAGTTCTGGGTGTACTCTGATGCTTTTGCAAAAATGTTCCTATAAAAGGGTTTCATCTTCAAGGAATTCATGGAAAAGACTCTGACAAGTACAGGTTTCTGGTAACTGACTATACTGCTGAACTGAATGAATAAGCATTTTCAGAACTCTAATGGAAAACTGATGAATTCATAAAAGTGCTAACAAAAGATCAACATAAAAAAAAGAATTAATTACATGGGACTGAGTGAACTGACAAGGATGATTATAATTTTTGTGACTTTCTGTTTGAATAAAAACAAAAATCCCACAAGGACTCAGAGGCAAAAAATATACAAATCAATTTTCACTGCAAAGTAAAGGAGCTGTTACAGTGGAGGATTATTGGACTGAATGTCAATATTATGACACAGTATGAGTGTGTTTCATGTTTGGTAATTGCAATCGTTGCTTTTGTTGTGGTCATCGATTTACAATGCTTGGTGTCAGCTTATTTATCTCTTGTAAAAATAAAATAGTGTGTGTGTGTGTGTGTGTGTGAAAACAAAAAAATAAAATAAAATGGTAAAAAAAAATGTCCCATGATACTCAAATATAAGAAGGTAATAATTATTTAATTATTTAATTATTTAATACCTCTCTTTTCTTCTAAGAGTTACTGTTTCAGCTAATCCATTTAGGTGTTTAATGCATTTTTAATTTAGTTTTTCTATATGATGTGAGGAAGGGATCCAATTTTAATTACTTGTATGTGGATATCTGCTTGTCCAAGTAAAATTTTTCAAAAACACTGTTCTTTCCCTATTGAATTATCTTAGTACCTTTCTACAAAATCAATTGACTATAAATGTAAAGGCTCATTTCTAAACTCTCAATTCTATTCCACTGAGGGAAATACACACACACACACACACACCTATCTTTATGCTTGTACCACATAAACTATAGTACTATGGATACCATAGTTTGGTAGTAAGTTTTGAAATCATGAGTTGTAAGTCCTCCAACTTTCTTTTTGTTCTAAGATAGTTTTGGCAATTCTGGGTTTGCTGCATTTCTGTATGAATTTTAAGATAAACTTGTCAAGGTCTACAAAAAAGGCAACTGCAATATTGATAAGAATTGCATTGAATCTGTATAACAATTTGGATAGTGTTTCCATCTTAACAATGTTAAGTCTTCTGATTTATGACTATAGGATATTTTCCCATTTATGTTGGTCTTCTTTAATTTAATATGTTATATCATTATTTTGTTAGATTTATTCATAAGCATTTTATTCTTTGTTGGTGTTACTGGAAATGAAATTGCTTTCTGATTTTATTTCAGATTGTCCATGCTAATGCATAGAAATAAACTTGGTAATGTGTATTGATTTTTGTATTCTGCAAAAAAAAATAATAATAATATCCCATGATACTCAGATATAAGAAGGTATTAATTATTTAGTCACATAGAATAAAACTTAATGTCCCTATACATGCTTTTTCAGAAATGTCAAGGGCTAGCTAGTGCTGGAGATGAATCAGATAAATTTGAAACTAAATAGGTTTTTCTAAGGTTTAAAATAATTAACACAGGGGCAAAAAATGACTGTGCCTCTATTCATTACAAAGCTTGCTTCAGTTAAAATCTGGATTTGTCTGTGACTGACTATAGTAGAATGAGGTATTAATGACATCTGGATAGCTCTAGGGGCTTGAGGCAAGAGGAAAGACTTTCAGCAGCAAGGAACATTCAAGACAGAATGGCAAAGGTAGAAAAAAGGAACCCAAATGAAAGCAGGTACAGGTTTTCCTTTCCTACCTCTTTCCCTCATATTCTTGCCCCACTCCTTCCTCTTGGTGCTAATTGAAAACTAGATGACTTCTTTCTACTTTTTTCTACTAAATTAATTTAAAAGCCAAAATTACCCTCAATTTCAGCATCCCTAGGCCTTTATGTTTCCCATCTGTTTTTATAAGCTTCACTGAGATATAATTTATATCCCATATAATTTAATTATCCATTTAATTCACATATCTTTTCATTTCTTCTTTTCTCCCAAGAAGAGTCATTTAATTAGCACGCTTGGTACTTTGCAGGAGACAAGCCATTTCAGCTTAGTACACCACTCCCACGCTCTTCTACCTTAAAAGATTAACAGTCCCAGAAGAAAACATGGACCACAGGCAGAATCTTGCCACAGACTGGGAATGGATCATCTTAATATTTTTTATTTCATTTTATAATTGTGAAATCAGTACATCTTGAAGAATTTACTTGGAGAAATCAGAGAAAGATAAAGAATCAATATTTATCTATCACCTATTAGCCATTAGCCTGAGGTAACAACTCTTCTCAAGTTGTATTTTTTCATCTTTATTTTCTGTTGTCAATGTGTGTGTGTGTGTGTGTGTGTGTGCGTGTGGTTTCATTTAGATTTCTAGCATGTCTATAACCTAATATAATTATTTTTCAAAATATAATTGGTCGTAAGAATTCTTTCTTATAGCTACACCATCATTCATGAAATATTCCCATGTTGTTGGATGTTTAGGCTGTTTACAACTTTTTGCTATGATAAATAAATCTGTGATGGATATTTCTGAATATTTCTCTGAAAGCCTCCTTGTTTTGCTCTTTAGGATAAACTCCTGGATGTAGTATTTTGACACCTAAGATAATGTCTGTTCACAAGCGTATATCTGAAACAAATTTTGAAGTCTATTTATTTGTGTTTGACGAAATTTACTCAGGTTTACAATCTCATCTAATGCCCACAGTAAACTAATGCCATTTTCTAAGTTCTTTTCAAGCCATACAGAGCTTCCACTAAAAAGTCAGAAATTTTATCATAAAGTAGAGGAGGGGGAAACTCCTTCAAGTAGTTTTTTATCCAAAAAAAAAAGTAAATTTGGGGTGACATCTTAATGACCTAAAAGAACTTATGTTACTCTTATGTACAAAGAGGAATTCTCACTCATTCTGACATGGTGTATCACATTATTTTTATGACTATCCTAAGTATCCTGTGAAAGATGTATGTTATGTGTCCTTTGTTTTGTGTGTGTGTGTGTGTGTGTGTTTTACAGAGACAAGGAATCTTCCTGCCTATCTTTAAAATAACTGTAAGTATGAATTATTAGACACATACAACAGAAACATGATGGAAATACAACTGCCCTTTTTTTGCAATGTAATATGTGATCCCAGATATTGATTTCTATCTTGATTGGGGCACATATTAGGAAGATACTAAGAGCAGATTGGCTGCAATCTGCACACTCAGAGAAGAACTATGACTTATTTAAATTTGTTCCAACCACATAAAGCCCAGACCCATGCATAGTTACTCATTAATGCTCAAGTTTTGTAACAAAGGTAAGTCATTCTAAAATAATCAATTATTAAGTAACCAAATCAGAAATAAATTAGGGAGGAAACGGAGGAAACGCACTTAGGTGAAAGATGGAGAGCCAGAGTCAGAAACATTTCTCTGAATATATACATGGGTGAGAAGAAAGGACTTTCACAGAAACCTGCCTGAGGAGATCTATGGCAACACAGTGATTCCTTCCTTCTCGTTGCCCTGCTTCAGAACCAAAGCCACACCTAAAGCAGGTAGCTAGGTGCACAGTCAGATTCTCCATAGCCTATTTCAAACACCACCTCTGTATAGATTATTACACAAGCGTTGATGTGTGATATTTCATCCCCGAATTTTTTTTAAAAAATAGCTTCCTGAATTTTAATTAGATGTGCGGTGTTATTGCAAAGCCACAACTAGTAATGACTGACTCTAGATCTAATGAAATCATTTCACTTTCTGCCAGTCATCACACATTTGCGAGAGACGTTCAGCAATACCACAAATCTGAATATACCGCAGGAATGATGACTCCACCAAAGAAGGGCTCATACTGCTACCCCCACGAGAAAGTAAAGCAATGGTATTTTCTCGTTCTTTCACTGAGGATAGTCATCACCTCTCAGCCGTTTCTCTGTCTTCTCCCTACCTTACCTTTGAATTCTGCACCTGTAACCTCTGAGTCAATGGTGTCGATGCAATGCTATATTAAGCTTTCGGGAAGTGGAACAGCCCTAAACAAGGTGTTAAAGAGAATCTAAGTTTGAATGGATCCTGAAGAGATCATCTACCCCGATGAAGGTTTTTTTCAAGTTTTAGGAAAAAACCTTAAACCAAGATAAGAAACTGACTTCTAAAGAAGGAAGTTTATTCATTTAACAGTGAGTTTTCTAGTTTCCAATGTAAGGTTCTTCACGAGGTATAAGAAATACAACGATAAATAAGACATGGTCCTGGCCACTGGAGGTCACAATGCAGTAGGAGTAACATCAATACTATCCCCTAATGTGGTCACCTCAGTGCTGTCCCACTTGTAATCCGTACTGTTCTTTACTCATCACATATCTCATCTAGGTCCTCTGTATTGCCATTCTCCTTTTCCTCTGTCACTGTCTTGTTACACTTCAAAATTTGCGATGTGATGCCTGAAAGAAGACTTTTCTACTTTAAATAAAGGCACCCACTGTCACCCCATGTCAGCATCATGTATTTAAATTTTACATAATATTAAGGCATATTTTATGCCTTACATGGGTCTTGTTAAACAGCTTTGTTACAGCTATAAACAATGACTTGATACAGCCTCATACAAAGTAAGGGCTACTAAAAAAATAATAAACTAGAAAGAGGTAAGCCCATTGAAGGCATGGTAAAAAGAAAATGCCTTAAACCTCCTCTTCAGTGTAGTCCAGATAGCATTTATTGGAGTCACTTGTTGAAATGAGTCATAATATTCAAGGGACATATTCAAAAGGGCACAGAAGCTGTAGAGCAGATTTTAAATCATCTACTGATAACCAGGGAAAATATCATGGCTTTAGGCACCACTCTTTATTCAATATGGATTAGATACCCTAGAACCTATTGGTTTTTAATGCAGAGAGAATAATTTGCTAACAGAGGGGTAGAGGGCTTTTAATCCCTACTAACATGTAGACTCTGAATATCATACCCATGTCTGCCTTGACCAGACCCTCCAGAGAGTTGAATAGACAGCATAGGGGTGTGATAATAAATAGAAAAAAAATAGAATGGATGACCAGGAAAAAAATAGCCTAAATGGCCAGGAAAAACTATAGAGCATATCCAAAGTATATAGAACTTTTGTTTCAGGTCTTAGTTTTTAAAAAAATAAGAATGAATTTAAGTCAATAGATGGTTCAAGCAAAAATTAAGCAGCCCAGCCTCAGAAATCAGATAATCAGACCATAAAGAACTGAAAAAATAATTTGTTATTGTTTTACAAAGCATTAAAATAATTAAATAATAAGCATGAGAAATACATGGTTACTGAAACCAGGCTCTCTGGTGAAAAAAATTATATGAAGATACAATAGTCTGTGAGAACTGAGGCTGGAAAAAGCAAGTCAACTGGGAAACCTAGCCAAGCCATATAATGGAAATCAAATGCATTGAAGGATAAAGGATGATCATGACAAGTCTACTAGGCACATACCAGAAACACAAGCTCAAACAGAAAATACAATCTGTGAGAAACATTTATTAATGATGCTTAAGTTTATATGTGGAAAAATTCAACATTTATGAAGTTAAGACAATCATTCTATTTTTAGAGCATAATTTTGCCTCTACTATATGGTGTATTTTGTTTTCCCAAAGATGTTTTCTCATGTTACTCAAAAAGTACTTTCAAAGATGACAAAGAGTGGAGCTACAAGGGAACAACAAGTATGAAACAGGAAAGCTTCAGAACAAAAAACCACAATATTTTTCCTACACAATTATTCAAAGTGAATGCTGCAGCAAGAATAGGTCATCCTTCATTAGCACTGGTTATACAGAGGCAAAAAGGAAACATATGGAACTTATACCAACCAATAAGCGTCAGACATGACAGGACAGCTCAATCCACACAGCTTCGTTCTTAAAAAAGCTATTTAACAACACTCATGTAAGGCATAAAATATACCTTAATATTATGTAAAATTTAAATACATCATGCTTACATGGGACAATATTGGGTATCTTCATTTAAAGTAGAAAAGTCCTCTCAAGCACCACATTGTGAATTTTGAAGTGTAACAAAATAATAAAAGAGGAGGCGAATGGCATTGATTGTATAAACAATTGTTTTGTATAAACAAACTCACTCTCATGGTTTTATCCATGCCTCAGTGTCGGGTACCATTGATGCTAATGACTTCCAAACCTATCACTCCAGATTAGAGCTTTCTCCCTCACCCCAAATCCACATATCTCAATCCTCTACTGGACTTCTCCACCTGAATATACCATGAGTGTTTCCAATTTAACAAGTTCAAATGGGATTCATCATCACCTCCCACCCTCTCATCTTCTTCCCCCACCCCCAAACCTTGCTTCCTTTCTGTATGCTCTTCCTTGTTACTGGTATAACACCATCTGCCCAGGATCCAAAGCCAGAAAGTCCTTCTAGTCTACTTTCTGTTTCTCTGTTTGATTTTCAACTATTCCTGTATTAGTTTAGAACCATATCAATGCTCCTTCCAATCTCATCCTTGTCCAGGGGCTACCAGAGTAACCATTCTAAAACTTAAATATTATCATGTTATTCCAACGCTTACAACTATTTAAAGGTTGCCCATAACCTACAGGATAAAATTCAAATATTTTCATTTATTTTGCTGTCTGGTCCTTCCCAGATGCTCAATTTCATTTTTCACCACTCGCAGACAGACATCTATCATTTTGAAATAGTTAAAATTTTTTGATATATGCATAGTGTTTTATAGCTTTAATCTACCAAAAGTCCTCTTCCCTTTCATTTTTCCCAGGGAGTTTCTGCTCATTCTGTGGGATGGGACCCACTCAACCATTTCATCTTCAGAGTCAGTGAAACACAGCTGTCCCTCCTCCTCAGTGGCTCTTTCTCTCTGTCTCTGTGTGTCTCTGTCTCTCTTGGACTCTGTCCCTCTCTCTCTTCTCTCTGTATTGTCTCTCTTTCTCTCTGTTTCTCTCTTCCTAGATGATAGCCAGACATATACATATCTACACACATATACCTCTAATACTATGTCAGTGAACTGTATTACCCTAATTTGTTTGTACTTCTTTCTCCTCTGCTAGACTCTGAATTTCCCAAGAGCTGAAACTATAATTTATGTATCTTTGTTTTCCAGGACCTGATGTAGGCCCTAATATATGTAGTGGCAAAATTAGTATCTTTTTAAAAAATGAATGAACACAAGGAAATGTGTACAGACTTCTACACTACAGCACTGTTTATAATAGCAATAAATTGGAAATAACATTCATATCCATTAACAGAAAATGGATACTTAGTCAACTGAGTACTATACAACTAGTGCTACATGTATTTACATGAGCAAATCTCCCAAACGTAATGCTAATCAGAACAAGTTGCAGAAATGTACAGCATGTAGAATTGAAAACATACATAATATTCAGATCTAACAAATCTGGTTGATGGTTGTATAGGTGTTAACATTATTTTCTTGCTATTTTTATGCATATTTTAAATATTTCACAATATAAATTTCTTAAAGACTTGGCCATAAAAACATAACAGAGTAATAATAACAATGGCCAGAGACATTTCTTGAAAGGGCCTTTCCCCTTTGTGATATACATATATGTAACCAAGTAAAATTAAGTATAAACAACATATCATTTAACAATATAAAACACAGTTCAAAGGAAATCTGTATTTCTTCATAATAAAGAAAGGTCTTTGATTTAATTGCTCTTTACCAAAGAAGTTCTTTTGGATACTGCTATGGACACTTGCTTTATTCATGAAAATTAGGAAGTATATATGTGTGTAAGAAAAGAATCTCCAAAGAAAAAAAATCAGTCTCTGCTTATCATGTACTGATACCATCAAATGAAAACACTTGGAGATGAAAGATTGCATAAGCCCATGCAGTTATAACAAGCTGATATATATATATATATATATATATATATATATATATATATATATATATATATATATATATATATATATATATATATATATATATATGTCTCAAGTAAATGAAGAAAAAGAAATTAAACCTTGGGATGCTTCCAGATGCTCATTCTGGGGGGAATGTTTTTGCTTAGGATAACATGGGTCAAGGAAAAATATAAGAGTAAAAGTTTATATACACCTTTCACAGCATATATATCAAGGTACCAGCAACTTAAATAAGCCCTTTAGTGCTAGATGATAAATTTGTGTATATTTTCATTTAAAGCATACTGTAGTATTAGCCATAGAGTCATAACATGACAAACTGAAGGGAAGAGAAACTACATTCATTTAGTACCAATCATGTGCTAGGCACTTAATTCTTATAGCAGACTGTACCACTAGTATTATTACCTCCATTTTATAATAGTTGAGAATGAAGTCCAGAGAGTTAAATCTGATTTTTAAGGTTAAAACTGAAATTGAACCCAGATCCTCCTTACTTTAAAGGCAAGCTTCTTCTACTACAATACCCTGCCTCATATTCTAGTCCCTTTCTCTTTACCCCACAGAATACCATCTTCCTGTATGTGTACCCTTAAAGCCTCATAGTGTACCTATTTGTAATAATAACAGGCTTAGAGAATGGGTTACAAATGATACTCATATATCAACTTTGTATATGTTAAAGCGGTTTAATTACACACATGTTAGACATGAAATATTATATACACATATATGAATACTATATACACATATACAGCTTCTGTTATACACAAAGGTTTTAATGTTAATTTTGGTTTTGAGAATACAAGTAACCATTCATAAGCAAAGAAAAAACTTAACACCAATATAATAAATATTAAAGGTCCCTTTTGAAAATAATCTTAGGTATTTACAAAGATGATCACAGTTGTTTACTGCAATATTCATAATAGTAAAAAACTGGGAACAATCTAAAAGTCCAACAATCAAGAGCTGAATATATAAATTACAGTATGCCCATCATATAGAATACTATGGAGTCATTAGAAATCATGTTTTGGGGACTTCCCTGGTGATGCAGTGGTTAAGAATCTGCCTGCCAGTGCAGGGGACACGGGTTTGAGCCCTCATCCAGGGAGATCCCACATGCCGCGGAGCAGCTAAGCCCGTGTGCCACAACTACCGAGCCTGCGCTCTAGAGCCCGTGCGCCACAACTACTGAGCCTGTGAGCCACAACTACTGAGCCCGTGCACCTAGAGCCCATGCTCCGCAACAAGACAAGCCACCACAATGAAGAGTAGCCTCTGCTCGCCGCAACTAGAGAAAACCCGTTCGCAGCAACGAAGACCCAACGCAGCCAAAAAGAAAGAAAGAAATCATGTTTTAGAATAATGCATTTTATGAGAAAACACAGTGTGGAGCCCTAAAATACAAATGTACACACCAGGTGAAAGAACTATTGTAAATATTTAGATTTCTATACGAATACAAAATAGCGGAAGGCCAAACAGCAAATTGTTAGCTGTGGTGGGCTTTGGCTGGGATTATGGGTCTTTCCCCTCTTACTGTCCATGCTTCCTAGGTTTTTACCTTACGGATATGTTACTGACATCAAGGAAAAAAATCAAGAAGCAAGCCGCCCTCTTATACATTGATGAAGCTTACTTATTTTAGACCAGGGAGGCTTGGCCTATGTGGTATCTCATTTGGGGATGGATTGTGGGGACTGGAGTGGGGACGGGGAGGAGGCAGAAGGAGAGAGAGGGAGACTGGGAGGGTGGGTAAAGGCCTGAGATAAATCCCTTAGCCGAAGTGCCTCCACCTTCCCCAGCTCCTTGCAAAGTCAGACTTCCAAAAGACAGAGAGGCAACAAGGGACTCATCCAGGGACAACAGAGTACACAGCTATGAGCAAAGGCTCATGGCATCATGAGAAGCCACAAATCTTAAGTGAAAATAAAGCTTTTATGCAGTTGGTCTCATGCATAAGTCACACCTTAGATTAATTTATTTACATTTATGATGACTAGTAAACATTGATACTATGTTAGTATCAAAAGTAACCAAAAAGTATATGGATTTAGTTATATAAAAGTTGTAGCTTAATAATCAACTGATTTATTATTTCTAAATTATTGTTCAGATATATATATGTAATGGTCTGAGAAGGACTAGCATATAAAAATTAGCATATAACATTTATTGAGTATTTGTAATTTGCAAGTCACTGTGCTATGTTCTTTACACAGACTGGCTGGCTTAACAACACTATTGTTAGAGGTTATCATATTTTTCACACTGAAGAGATTGAGGCTCAGAGAGATGGGATAACTTGACAAGGTTATACGATTAGCAAGTGGCAAAATTGGGAGTTAAATTCTGGAATTCTTACTCTAGCAAGGCCTGTGCTTTCACACTACTCTATACCATTGAAAATAATTGACAAAACTAAGATAAATGACAAATTTGGGAAGGCAGGAAGGAATTCTAAATGGAGAAGCAGAGGCTAAAGGTGATAAGATGGAGAATGGGAAATAGGATATGGGAGGAACAATAGCTTTAGTGAGACCATGAAGTGTGCTGGCATCCACTCAGGAAGCACCCAGGGCTGTAAGTGAGCAAGTTCCACTCCCGAGTTGCATGAGCTGCCTATGGTGGAGTTGAGTATTTCCACGCCCCACCCCTTGGAACTTCTCAGTGTCCCGGCATCCTGAAAATTACTAACCTGGCTCCAAGAGGAGGAAATTTAACAGAGGGAAAACTCCGAGTAGGATGATGTGTAAGGGGAGTGTGTCTAAAACGTGATAATATGATGGGAGAAGCAGTGAAAAGAAGTTGGTTGGTCACCTTGCATTTTATGACGAGTAAGTATGAATATTCCAAATTACTGAATTACCCATTGTTTTATATTACAATGTCTATCATTAAAAGTGTTGCAATAGAGACGCCTCAGTTACGATTGTGAAGGTTCATTCATCATGCTGGTGGGGAGAGCTTAGTAGACAAAACATCAGCTATCACTAACTATGACATTCTGCATTCAGAAGTTAATATGCTAGTGGCATTGACTCAGCAGCTTATCTTCTGAATGAAGCCAATTCCACAGAGTTTACTCAGATGGGTGGAGGGTCCTTTGGACAATGTCTGGGAAAAAAGTGCCTATCCTGCCTGGATAATCAAGATTCCTAGAAGTTTTACAAACTGAAGATTTCCCCCAGTTTCCTGGAAGCATGAGATATAGGCCAACCAAAGGTCTTCTACCACACTCTCAGAATTAGTGTCTTATTCTGGCTAGTTTCCCCTGCTTTATCACTAGCCTTACACAAAGCCAATTTAGCCTTCCCCTAAACTACTTCCATTCAACTGTTTAATACTCTTACTATATTTTATTTTATTTATTTAATTTTTATTTTATATTGGAGTATAGTTGATTTACAATGTTGTGTTAGTTCCAGGTGTACAGCAAAGTGATTCAGTTATACATATATATATATATATATATATATATATATATATATATATATATTCTTTTTCAGATTCTTTTCCCATATAGGTTATTACAGAGTATTAAGTAGAGTTCTCTGTGCTATACAGTAGGTCCTTGTTGATTACCTATTTTATATATAGTAGTGTGTATATGTTAATTCCAACCTCGTAATTTATCCCTCCCCACACCTTTCCCCTTTCTTACTATATTTTAGATGTCTATAATAGTCTCTTTACTTTCTTCATCCTGCTCATAATTTCTTAATCTTAATCTTTCAAATCAAATCAGTCCATTCATCCACTTAACGATAAGAACTATTCTTTTATAAATAAATCTTTCACTTTTATGGCTTTATCAATTTACTTTACAATGACAAAGTAGGTGTGTTTAGTAGTCATAAAAATAACGCTATCACTAAGTGAATCAACCAATATCTCAGACGAATGATTCCATCTTCATAAAATTATTCTTAAAAATTTATCATCTAAGTTTATATCAATTTGAAGAAATCCTTGCTCCAGTTGTAATCTCAAAATGAATACAGCACACATTTATTGAGTACCCACTGTGTGTCTGATATTGTTCTAAGCACTTGGCTTAGAAAAAAAGCTAAAACAAAACAAACAGTCCTGTTCCTGCTATAATCTACTGAAGGTGACCAACAACTATAAACAGGTGTTAAGTGCTATAACCATGATACAGGAAAATGTCCTAGAAACAGATTCATGCTCTCTGTGAACTCAGAGGTAGCTATAAGCAGAGACTTGAAGCTCCTTATTTCTAAATACAGTTTGACAATCTGATTTTCAGATTCAAGCTTCTAAATTAGCCCAATTTTTGATTTTTGAAAGTAAATGCTTAAAAAGTAAGTGATACATAGTTAGATCTATAAGCATAGGACTATGGGAATTTGAGAAACTGAAGGGGTGAGATTAATATTAATATAAGTTAATTTTATTAATGCCCCAGGACCTTCACACAATGATTTCCTCTTTTACATTTTTCTTCTTCAAGCCCATTCTGAGATTTCGTCATTACATTCTGTACTGTCATCTATCAGACATCATTAATCTTTCTGATACATCACACACTGCTCCTCCTCTACTCTTCCCGACTTCTAGATGGGACTGCTTCCATATATGATGACACCCTAGTTATGACAATGATCCTGCCCTCCCTGTTCCAGCTACCTCTGCCATTAGATCGCTATCTCCTTCTTTAATACCCACTGCTAATCGTATTTGTTATTTCTCACACATAATGCACGATGTGATCATTTTAGTAATATTTCATTCCTATGGTCCGGTTATATAGAATTTCTTTTTTACATTAACTCCTGCTTTCTATATAATTTCACTGTAATTTACCTTTATGTATTTTACCCTTAAACTCTCCAGATGATTATTAAGGAAGTGGAAATGTAGCAATCTTTAGTTATTTTTTATAAATTCTCAATTTTCTACCCTGAAATTTCCCATTATCCAAATATGTATTTCTTCAGCATGACTGCAGGGCTTTGTGCAGGGCTGTCTTCCAGCATTCAGAATACCTTTGTATCTAGTTAGAGGCTTTAGAGACAGAATACAAGATGGGAGCAAGACCTGTTTGCACTGCTTTTGTTCAAAATGTCTTCCAGGTCAGGATTAGGATGGTGTGCAGCCAACTGGCTGTCTGAAGTAGTTACACACCTGACTGGCGCACTCTGGTGGTAAGAGGATACTCTGAGCAGGATGGCTGCTGTACAAAGCCTCCATGCTGTCTCTATCCCTAGGGGCCTGAGTACCTCCTGACTCATTTTCTCTTCATTTTATATAGCCTTGGTCCTTCCTTTCCCTTCTCTTCCTTAATTTTCCTTTTTCTTTTCCCTGTCTTATTTTTAACACCTTGTACTCAGTGCTGATTTAGGCCTTTACAAAGGAGCATACAATGAGTCTATAGGAGGAACTCAAGGATGATGATAGTATTCGCATGCATACTTGGGACCTAAGGTTTGATTTAGTCACAAAAATATGTCATTGGTTCTTGAAAGAGGATTTTAATCACCCATTTGTCATTTCTTGTCAAAGGAAATATGATCAGCATGAATGTACACTGAGGGATTTTTCCCCACTAAAAGAAATATTCATTCAATGTTATAATTGGTAAATGGGAACTAAGGTCAATTGTGAAATAGTCTTTACAAGTTGGTAACATTGAAGTCAAGTAGCACCTTTTAAAGACAGTGTAAATTTCATTCTGTCTAAAGATAGAAATGAAAAAGGACGACCAATCAAATTCCTCTCTACTCACCAAATCCTGAGACTGGTGTGTGAATCCAAGTGTTTCTAAAAAGAAGTCAGCAGAGGGCAGACAGCAGAAGCAAGAAGAACTACAATCCTGCAGCCTGTGGAACAAAAACCACATTCACAGAAACATAGACAAGATGAAAAGGCAGAGGGCTACGTATCAGATGAAAGAACAAGACAGAACCCCAGAAAAACAACTAAATGAAAAGGACATAGGCAATCTTCCAGAAAAAGAATTCAAAATAATGATAGTGAAGATGAACCAGCACGTCGGAAAATGAATGGAGGCAAAGATCGAGAAGATGCAAGAAATGTTTAACAAAGATCTAGAAGAATTAAAGAACAAACAGAGATGAACAATACAATAACTGAAATGAAAAATACACTACAAGGAATCAATAGCAGAATAACTGAGGCAGAAGAACGGATAAGTGACCTGGAAGACAGAATGGCGGAATTCACTGCTGTGGAACAGAATAAAGAAAAAGCAATGAAAAGAAATGAGACAGCCTAAGAGACCTCTGGAACAACATTAAACGCAACCACATTTGCATTACAGGGGATCCAGAAGGAGAAGAGAGAGAGAAAGGACCCAAGAAAATATTTGAAGAGATTATAGTCAAAAACTTCCCTAACATGGGAAAGGAAAGAGCCACCCAAGTCCAGGAAGCGCATAGAGTCCCATACAGGATAAACCCAAGGAGAAACATGCTGAGACACACAGTAATCAAATTGGCAAAAATTAAAGACAAAGAAAAATTATTAAAAGAAGCAAGGGAAAAATGAAAAATAACATACAAGGGAACTCCCATAAGGTTAACAGCTGATTTCTCAGCAGAAACTCTACAAGCCAGAAGGGAGTGGCATGATATATGTAAAGTGATGAAAGGGAAGAAACTACAACCAAGACTACTCTACCCTGCAAGGATCTCATTCACATTTCATGGAGAAATCAAAAGCTTTAGAGAGAAGCAATAGCTAAGAGAATTCAGGACCACCAAACCAGCTCTACAACAAATGTTAAAGGAACTTCTCTAAGTGGGAAACACAAGACAAAAAAAGGACCTACAAAAACAAACCCAAAACAATTAAGAAAAATGTCATAGAAACATACATATTGATAATTATGTTAAATGTGAATGGATTAAATGTTGCAACCAAAAGACACAAGCTTGCTGAATGGATACAAAAACAAGACCCATATATATGCTATCTACAAGAGACCCACTCCAGACCTAGGGACACATATAGACTGAAAGTGAGGGGATGGAAAAAGATATTCGCTGCAAAAGGAAATCAAAATAAAGTTGGAGTAGCAATACTCATATCAGATAAAATAGACTTTCAAATAAAGAACGTTACAAGAGACAAGGAAGGACACTACATAATGATCAAGGGATCAATCCAAGAAGAAGACATAACAATTATAAATATATATGCACCCAACATAGGAGCACCTCAATACAAAAGGCAACTGCTAACAGCTCTAAAAGAGGAAATCAACAGTAACACAATAATAGTGGGGGACGTTAACACCTCACTTACACCAATGGACAGATCATCCAAACAGAAAATTAATAAGGAAACACAAGCTTTAAATGACACAATAGACCGGATAGATTTAATTGATATTTATAGGACATTCCTTCCAAAACAGCAGATTACACTTTCTCTCAAGTGCACACAGAACATTCTCCAGGATAGATCACATCTTGGGTCACAAATCAAGCCTCAGTAAATTTAAGAAAATTGAAATCATATCAAGCATCTTTTCTGACCACTACGCTATGAGATCAGAAATCAATTACAGGGAAAAAAACATAAAAAACACAAACACATGGAGGCTAAACAATACATTACTAAGTAACCAAGAGATCACTAAAGAAATCAAACAGGAAATCAAAAAATACCTAGAGACAAATGACAATGAAAACACAATGATCCAAAACCTATGGGATGCAGCAAAAGCAGTTCTAAGAGGGAAGTTTATAGCTATACAAGCCTACCTCAAGAAACAAGAAAAATCTCAAATAAATAATCTTACGTTACACCTAAAGGATCTAGAGAAAGAAGAACAAACAAAACCCAAAGTTAGCAGAAGGAAAGAAATCATAAAGATCAGAGGAGAAATAAATGAACTACAAACCAAGAAAACAATAGCAAAGATGAATAAAACTAAAAGCTGGTTCTTTGAGAAGATAAACAAAATTGATAAACCATTAGACAGACTCATCAAGAAAAAGAGGGAGAGCTTCCCTGGTGGTGCAGTGGTTGAAAGTCTGCCTGCCGATGCAGGGGAAACAGGTTCATGCCCTGGTCCGGGAAGATCCCATATGCCACGGAGCGGCTAGACCCATGAGCCATGGCCGCTGAGCCTGTGCATCCAGAGCCTGTGCTCTGCAACGGGAGAGGCCACAACAGTGAGAGGCCCACGTAC
Organism: Mesoplodon mirus; assembly: GCF_964341445.2. Taxonomy (NCBI): domain Eukaryota; kingdom Metazoa; phylum Chordata; class Mammalia; order Artiodactyla; family Ziphiidae; genus Mesoplodon; species Mesoplodon mirus. The sequence goes on from NC_138977.1 coordinate 48,066,203, forward strand.
CACAAAAAAAAAAAAAAAAAGAAAAGAAAAGAAAAAAGAAAAAGAAAAAGAGGGAGAGGACTCAAATCAATAAAATTAGAAATAAAAAAGGAAAGGTTACAACAGACACCACAGAAATACAAAGCATCCTAAGAGACTACTACAAGCACTCTATAGAAATAAAATGGACAACCTGGAAGAAATGTACAAATTCTTAGAATGGTATAACCTTCCAAGACTGAACCAGGAAAAATAGAAAACATGAACAGAGCAATCACAAGTAATGAAATAGAAACTGTGATTAAAAATCTTCCAACAAACAAAAGTCCAGGACCAGATGGCTACACAGGTGAGTTCTATCAGAAATGTAGAGAAGAGATAACACCCATCCTTCTCAAACTCTTCCAAAAAGTTGAAGAGGAAGGAACACTCCCAAACTCATTCTAGGATGTCACCATCACCCTGATACCAAAACCAGACAAAGATACTACAAAAAAAGAGAAAATTACAGACCAAAATAACTGATGAATATAGATGCAAAAATCCTCAACAAAATACTAGCAAACAGAATCCAACAACACATTAAAAGGATCATACACCATGATCATCATCCCAGGGATGCAAGGATTCTTCAATATACGCAAATCAATCAATGTGACACACCATATTGACAAATTGAAGAATAAAAACCACATGATCATCTCAATAGACGCAGAGAAAGCTTTGGACAAAATTCAACACCCATTTATGATAAAAACTCTCCAGAAAGTGGGTATAGAGGGAACCTACCTCAACACAATAAAGGCCATATATGACAAGCCCACAGCAAACATCATTCTCAATGGTGAAAAACTGAAAGCATTTCCTCTAAGATCAGGAACAAGACAATGATGTCCACTCTCACCACTTTTATTCAACATAGTTTTGGAAGTCCTAGCCACAGCAATCAGAGAAGAAAAAGAAATAAAAGGAATACAAATAGGAAAAGAAGAATTAAAACTGTCACTGTTTGCAGATGACATGATACTATACATAGAGAATCCTAAAAATACCACCAGAAAACTACTAGAGCTAATCAATGAATTTGGCAAAGTTGCAGGATACAAAATTAATGCACAGAAATCTCTTGCATTCCTATACACTAATGATGAAAAATCTGAAACAGAAATTAAGGAAACACTCCCATTTACCACTGCAACAAAAAGAATAAAATACCTAGGAATAAACCTACCTAGGGAGACAAGAGACCTGTATGCAGAAAACTATGACACTGATGAAAGAAATTAAAGATGATACAAACAGATGAAGAGATATAACATGCTCTTAGATTGGAAGAATCAATATTGTGAAAATGACTATACTACCCAAAGCAATCTACAGATTCAATGCAATCCCTATCAAATTACCAATGGCATTTTTTATGAAACTAGAACAAAAAATCTTAAAATTTGTATGGAGACACAAAAGACCCCGAATATCCAAAGCAGTCTTGAGGGAAAAAAACGGAGCTGGAGGAGTCAGACTCCCTGACTTCATACTATACTACAAAGCTACAGTAATCAAGACAATATGGTACTGGCACAAAAACACAAACTTAGACCAATGGAACAAGATAGAAAGCCCAGAGATAAACCCACGGACCTAAGGTCAACTAATCTATGATAGAGGAGGCAAGGATATACAGTGGAGAAAAGATAGTCTCTTTAATAAGTGGTGCTGGGAAAACTGGATGGCTACATGTAAAAGAATTAAATTAGAACACCTCCTAACACCATACACAAAAATAAACTAAAAATGGATTAGAGACCTAAGTATACGACCAGACATTATAAAACTCTTAGAGGAAAACATAGGAAGAACACTCTTTGACATAAATCACAGCAAGATCTTTTTTGATCCACCTCCTAGAGTAATGGAAATAAAAACAAAAATAAACAAATGGGACATAATGAAACTTCAAAGCTTTTGCACAGCAAAGGAAACCATAAACAAGATGAAAAGACAACCCTCAGAATGGGAGAAAATATTTGCAAACAAATCAACGGACAAAGGATTAATCTCCAAAATATATAAATAGCTCATGCAGCTCAATGTTAAAGAAACAAGCAACCCAATCCAAAAATGGGCAGAAGATTTAAATAGACATTTCTCCAAAGAAGACATATAGATGGCCAAGAAGTACATGAAAAGCTGCTCAACATCACTAATTATTAGAGAAATGCAAATCAAAACTACAATGAGGTATCACCTCACACCAGTTTGAATGGGCATCATCAGAAAGTCTACAAACAACAAATGCTGGGGAGGTTGTGGAGAAAAGGGAACCCTCTTGCACTGGTGGTGGGAATGTAAATTGTTATAGCCACTATGGAGAACAGTATGGAGGTTCCTTAAAGAACTAAAAATAGAACTTCTGTATGACCCAGCAATCCCACTACTGGGCATATACCCAGAGAAAACCATAATTCAAAGAGACACATGCAACCCAATGTTCACTGCAGCACTATTTACAATAGCCAGGTCATGGAAGCAACCTAAATGCCCATCAAGAGACGAATGGATAAAGAAGATGTGGTATATATATACAATGGAATATTACTCTGCCCTAAAAAGGAAAGATGTCAGGTCATTTGTAGAGATATGGCTACATCTAGAGAGTGTCCTACAGAATGAAGTAATTCAGAAAGGGAAAAACAAACACCGTATATTAACACATATATGTGGAACCTAGAAAATGGTACAGATGAACCAGTTTCCAGGGCAGAAATTGAGACACAGATGTAGAGAACAAACGTATGGACACCAACGAGGGAAAGCAGCGTGGTGGGGTGCAGGGGGTGTGATGAATTGGGTGATTGGGATTGACATGCATACACTGATTTGTGTAAAATGGATGACTAATAAGAAGATAAATAAATAAACATTAAAAAAAAATAATAAATAAATAAATAAATAAAAAGAAGTCAACATAACATTGGGTTGGCCAAAAAGTTCATTAGGCTTTGCCGTAATGAACTTTTTGGCCAACCCAATATTTGTCTTCTGTGAATATATCAGCTGCTGCAGCAGTATTTTACTTAATGTTGACCTGTGGTCTGAAAAATTGTATTGGCTCTCTAAACATCTGATGTCTTACTTATGTCAACCCAGTTCAAAAATTTGCACTTGATATCATCTGAATATAATTTCTCAGAAAAATGGGAAATGTGCTTAGCTTTACCAGATTACTGGTGACTTCTTGAAAAGGGAATATTTCTATTTTTACTCTATGAAGAGGCAAATTACTCCACCTGGAATCATCACATATATATTCTGACTTTCAGAGAAGGGCCTATATTATAATAAAAAGTGAATTAAACTTGGTTGAAACTAATTTAAACTGTTATTATTCTTTTCATCAAACTCAATTTCTTCTGGAACTTTTACCCTCCCTTCATAGTTTGTAAATACTCAGCAAATCAAGTGTAAAGCCTAGAAATCACCAATAACATCTAATTGATAAACAAAATGAAAAATGCTCCCATTCAAGTCTTGGATAAAACAAGAAGAGTCACAATTATCTGCAATGTAGAAATGCTATGTGGCAAGAGTAAAGATAGAAATGAAGGGTAGAATTACTTTGTATGTTTGATTATAAAACAAATTAAGGAAAAACCTAGATCCATTAAGTAGAAGTGCAATAACTGTTCTCTCTGTTTCTACTCCTGTTCTTCTAGACTCTATTCCCCTTGACACAGTATGAGTAATATTTTAAAAACATAAGCCAGATCATGTCAATCTCCTGCTCACAGCCATCTTTGGCTTATATGAAAGTCTTTACAGGGTCTACAAGGTCCTATGTGAGCTAGCCCTGGCTACTCTTTCAACAGCATTTCCTATCAGTCTCCCCATAACTTATTCATATTTAGAACCAATCATGTCTGTCAAAGTAACTGTCAAAGTACACATTTATTCTTGTGCTTAATCTGTCATTCCAAAGGCTGTTTTGTTTTTCCACAATGAAGTGGTGAATGCTAACATAGGCATAATGGACCAATATGATGATTGCCAAGAGACAGAATGGAAGTCAGTCCTACATATACCTAAGTCTCCCAAGAAGCTGTTCTTATAGACATGTCAGCAATTAGGGCAGGAATTAGTCTGCTGATGACATTTCACCAAATAACAGCCACTAAAGACTTACCTGCAGCTACTACGATAACATCTGCCAGCAGAGTATGGATCTTCAGTTGTTCTTTGGGAGTATATCTGTGAGCTATTGTCACAGTTGCATCACCTGGAATGCAGAATAACTTCCATTAATGATTACTGAGGGTTTTTTTTAATTTGTGAATGTTCCAATTCTAGAGGAGTTCCAGTTACATCCTAAGAATAGGAAAATTGCTTTGAAATTATCAAATCACTTAGCAAGCAAAAGCTAGATAAGGAAATCTAGATGACTCAAAATATTGTACCCCTCAATTGAACAGTGGAAAATCAAATGAGATAAATGAAGGTATGTGCTGACCATCATAGGAGAGTTGTAAGCAGAGTCCTAGAAACCCAGGATTTGAAAGTTCTGTATTGACAGGTCAATACATAGATGCAGGGGATACTCACAGGCTTTATAACATGTAAATATTGAAAACAAAAAAATAAGTGCACTAAAAATGGCACAATGTACTGTGGAAGCATAGGTGAGAGATTAATTCTGCGTCATCCTGAGGAGGTGTCAAGGAAGGTTTCCTGAAGGAGTTAATATACATTTTTAGGTCATAAAGTATGGACAAGAGGATACTAAACAGGGAAAGAATAAAAGAGCATTCCAAGCCAAAAGGATAGCAGGAAAAAATGGACCAACTTTGAAATTATATGTTTAGAAAATGATGATGAGGTCTAGGATATAACAGGAAGTATTCATACATGCTTTAATTAAAGAGATGTAGGAATAAGAGAGGTTAGCAGTATGAGGGATTCCAGTGCTTAATGTGTGAGCCAAGGAAGGGGAATGAGGGAAAGGCAGTGATGAGGGAAGTCAAAGGAAGGACTTCCAGTAAGAACAGGGCCATGTGAGACAGTATTGTCTCTCTTCTCCTCCCAGATAACATGCAAATGCTACACAGTTAATGACAACAACAAAAACTGCACAATTTTTAGCAAAACTAGAAGATATATTGTACACAGACTCCAAAAACATGGAAGAGTTACCCAGGATCAGCAGAGTTAGTAGATACCACACAGGGAGAAAGGCAGAAAGAAGTTCAGAGAATAACAAGATGGCCAGCAGTGGCAGATCTCTGGAAATGACTACAAAAACATACTTCCTGAAGGTGAAGGGATCACATAAAATGCAATATATATCTCTTTTATTTGTAGCAGAAAATGTGGGAATAAGGGCAGAAGAAGCCCTCTTGGACCTAGCATAGTTCACAGTGGGTAGTAACACAAAGACTCAGAGGAGCCATTCAAACAGGAAGTAGTTTGACTCTGTGAAAGTGGTGAAGGAAGAATCTGAAGGCTGCTCAGCATGTCCTCCCCAAACCCTAACAGAAGCACCCTGCAAAGAGAAGATCCAAGACAATCCAGCTCATTCCATGATAAATAATTTTAAAAAGGATTTTACACAGCATCAGTAAAAGGATACTATATAAGAATCAGCCCAGGGGAATTTTGATTCTAGTGGTAGTTACATGACTATATGCATTTGTCTAAAGTCATGGAACTATACACCAAAAAATGAGTAAATTTTACTATATGCAAATTTTTAAGTAAATAAAAGGATACATTTTAAAAGTGGCAGACCCAAGGAAAAAAAAAAACAAAGAAAATTTTAAATTTAACAACAAAGTAATAAACTCAAGAGAAAAATGGTGTTATGGAAAAGTTGAACATTATGACCAAACACTATGCCAAACACTTTAAAAATAAGAACTTAGAGTCATACAAAATGGGGAAAAAAGACTTGAGTTCATATAAATTGACCTATAATAGTCAACAGTGAGACACATATCAGTAAAGTTGCTGGATTTTAAAGACTAAAAAAAGAATCCTATGAGCAACCAGGCAAAAAATTCAGATTTTTACATTCAATTCCAGAAAACAGCAGAGCAATACCTACAAGAGACCCATGTAAAGAAACTGGGAGCGAGGATTTCATATCCAGTCAAATTGTCTTCCAAGATTAAAGTTTGCAAACAATTTTGAAATTGAAAGAACACAGGAAATATTGCTCCCATGAGTTTTTCTGGAGGAATGTGCTAAAAGATGAACTTTAATGAATCAAAATATATCTGAGGAAACTGGCAAAAGGACTATTGGAGTGTTTTGAATATATTTAATAACAAAATTAAGGCAAAAAAGTGTGAGGATTGGGGTGATAGACAAAATGTTAAATGCTATTTGCTCTGATTAGGTAGAATTGGTGCAACTAATAAAATTAGAATAGGAAGGACAAAACTGAGAAAGTTTGCTGATTGCCTTATATTTAATGAATAGAATGAACAGATATAATTTAAAGCTGACCAATCAAATAATAGAAATATGAGAATATTTAAAAGTATAAGGTAAACACCCTACAAAGATAATTTTTAATTGGCAAATATCAGGTAGGAGACAAAAGAAATGGAATCATGGAAGGAAAAGGAAACATTTTATCATTTCTTCTAATAGAGTATCAATAGATACCATATAAAGAAATAGAGAACTAAGAGTAGTGTATAAAGTTATAATTATTAATTTCCTAAATCTTCCTAAATAATAAAACAACTATATACAAAAAAGAAAAAATATAAAAAGAAAACAAAAACTGTAAAAACAACAGAAGATAATATGACATTTCAGACTGTATATATTTACCATAATAATAAACATAAATTTTTCTGTTATCTATTAAAAGAATAATATATTAAAATTGACTCACAAAGTCTAGTTCTACACTTTATATAAAACACATCTAAAACAAAGCTGTTCAGAAATGTTGAAAATAAAAGGTGGGCAAACATACAACAGGAAAACGACTAACCAAAAAAAATGATGCTCTTATTATCAAATAAGGAGAAATCAGCAAATTTATCAAATAGGATAAAAAGGTACATATTATAATGCAAAGGTGTGATTTAAATGAAGACACGACAATGATAAATATATATGTAACAAATAAAAAAGAAATCAGTTCATAAAACAGAAATTACAGGAGATACATGGAGAAATAGAAACACATTGAATTTGTTGAATTCAATTAACCTTTATCAATCCATTACAGATCAAAGGTATAGAAAATATAAGCAACATAATTAATGATATATATCTGATTACAATATATTAAACTCTGAAAGTAGATCATATATTTTCCTTTCAGGTGCCCAAATAATATATTTTTAATGATATGACTTTGGCAACAACAAAAAAAGTAATTAATACCAAAAAGTAGATAGCTAGATAAACTATAGATATTTTCTCTGATCACAAATCAATAAAGTTATAAGTATTGACAAAATCAGAAATTGAAAAACCCTTCCATTGGAAAAAAATTTTAATACTATTTTGAACAATCCTTGAGTCAAAAGGAAAACACAAACAACATTGCAGAATTTCTAGAAACATTTATAGTAAAAGTACTACAGATTAGATCCTATAAAATATAAATAAAGCAAAGCTTAGAGGAAAATTCAGACTTAAATTATTATATAAATAAAATAGAAATTTAAAAATGAGTGAATCAATCATTTAACTTAAAATGTTAGATAAAGAACAATAAAATAAACAAAAGATATTAGAAAAAAATTAATAAACATAAATGTTAAAATGTTTATAATAACTAAGCCTAAAAACTGTAACATTATAAGGAGGGAATTCAATAAATTAGCCAAGTAAAAATGAATATATAGAAATAAATGTGAAAATTAAAGAAAACCTCAACTAAAATTAGAGTTGAGAGGGCCTGTAGAAGGTGCGCTCACTACTATCACTTTCCATCGTTTGCATGCACTTGCCTCTATTTTCATGCCCCGTGGGAAGAACTGAATCTTGCTTTACCAAACAAGAGGAAGTCTTCTATTTCAGGAAGGAAGATTTTCCTTGCCCAGCAACAGCCCAGCCAATGAGAAGCCATTGCCACCCTGAACTCTTACTTTCCTCCAGTAAACTTTTGTTTAGAACAGTCCCTCCAAACTACACCCCGCCCTTCTCTTTATAAAAGTAAGCTCCCCTCCTTTGTTCTCTGGATTTGCCTATGGGCCACCATAGCTTGCATCTCCCAAACTGTAATTCCTCTGGCTATTCCCAAATAAACTCATCTTGCAGGTATGGTAAATGGCTATTTTATTTTTAAAGTTGATATAAATACTATCATATACAAAAACATGTAAGACGATATAATGAAATTTCTTCATCCCCATTATCATAGCAATACAAAAATAAAATACTCAGAAGTAAACTTAACAAGAAATGTGTAAAATCTATATGGTAAAAGGACATCTCTAGAACAACACCAAAAGATTTAAGACTGAGGAACTAGTCATGGTTTTAAGACAAACAATATTCTTGAGTAGGATTCAACATCATAAAGATGACAGTTCCCCCTATATTCATTATACATTTAATACAACTATAATAAAAAATAGTATTTTGATTTTTTCTAGATGAATATAATTTTATTCTAAAGTTAATATGGAAAAATAAAAGAGAAAACCAGGAAATCTTTGAATAGGAAGAACAATGAGAGGGAACTCTTTGAACTTGATACAGCAGTCTTTTTCATTTCATGTAATGGTACCACCTTCTGCCCAGTTACTTAGAGTAAAAGTCTATGAGTTCCCCTTGTTTTTTCTCTTTCTTTCACTTGCTATAAATAATCAACAAATGTAGAGTATATGTTTAGAACCATCCCAAGCCACCAAAATTATGAAGCATCCTCCCATCTCTATCTTAATACAGTTCTCCTATATTTAGAACGTTCCCCTTATACATTAGCAGCCCACTCAAGCATTCTCTTGCTCCAAATGAGAGCCTCCTAAATTCCTGCAAAAACCAAAACTTCCCACTTCATCATTACTGATGATTTCATCAAAGAACTGAGCTATACATAATCCAGTGAGTTATATACACATATAATCAACAATCTGTAAAGCTTCAAGCAAAAGAAAAAATATTGAGATGAATTTCAATCAGCATGGAGAGATCTTTTAGATAACTCCACTCCTTCAATAATAATATCTAGTTAAATTGTTTTACTCCTAAGTGAGTTTGGCTAGGAATACCCTTGGAAATATCAAAGTCTTATTTAGACTTGATTGATCAGTTTCTGACTATTGTGCTATCAAACAATGGGAAGGTTTTTAGCCTGCTATTCATTAAACTGGATGATGATAGCAAAAGAGAGTTGAGCTAAGGGAGTTAAGAGCAAATGTGTTCAAATAATGCCTCAGATGCTTCTGCCTTTGCCCCTTGATACCTGTTCCTCGTTCTGAGAACTAGATATCCTAACTATACTCTTATTTAACCTGTCTTACTTGGTGTTGTGAAAATTCTTGTCATTTCTGTTTTCAATTCTGGTGCCCCATTACTTTTGTTCAACGAATCCTATGGCTTGCTGCACCTAGTCATTTCTAGCGCCTCAAATTTTTCCCTAGGGTAATCAGAACCAACAGGTTACAGCAGCTACTCCATAAAATGATGTATATACCTCTGACCCTCAGATGACTTTTTCCCTCACTCAGTTTTATCCTCATATTGTGAGTATGATAAGAGCCTGGGCTCAGGCTTAATTTTTCTATCACACAAACCCAGATAAAAATGCTTTGTGACCACCTACAGGGGTGAGATAGGGAGGATGGGAGGGAGACACAAGAGGAAGGAGATATGGGGATATATGTATATGTATAGTTGATTCACTTTGTTATAAAGCAGAAACGAACACACCACTGTAAAGCAATTATACTCTGATAAAGATGTTAAAAAATGCTTTATAAGAAGTATTAAGCAACTTCATTGTGCCCAGTGCTTTACATCATGTTTGTAAGATATAATAAGAATAAAAGACTTAGAACCTATCTCCCAGAATATAGAGTTCTGTTAGAACTTAATAATTAGCTGCTGGGCAAGATATGCTTCTTACTATATAAAAGTCCACAGTCAATCAAGACTTGTTCACTGGGAGCCACCTGCACAGTTTTCTAGGCTATCATTACCTCTGTAATTTATGCAAATTTGAAGAGTGTAGCAAAGAGTTGTTGGCAATTAAAATTTGAGGAAATTAATATTTTCTATTTAAAAATGTTAAGACAAACAACACAATATGATTCATTTTAGAGTATCATTTTTTTTGTTAAAATTACCTAAATGAGGAATTTACTTTTGTCAGACATTTCCAGCCATTCCCTACATTCATTTATTCGACAATCAAGAAATAATCCCAGGACCATGCCAAGTGATGGAGATGATACACAATTCTCTCCTCTCATATGGAAAACAGATATGTGAATCAGAATTATAATACAGTGTGATAACTCCACACTAAAAGGAGGTATAAGTTACAGTGTTGGCACAGAGAACCATTATCTACTCTAGCTAAGAACAGCACAGGGGCACTTAAAGGTCTAAGAGAGAGGTTCTTGATGTGAGTAGGAATTTGGTTTGCTTCTGCTTCAATTCCCTTATGCTTTTCCTATCCTTTCTAACTGAAAAATCATTTTCCATAAAAATAATTATAGGCATATTATTTCGCCCAGACTGTTAGAAAGTTCTTTCTTACAAGAGCTAAAGTCTCCCTTTTTGCAAATTTTACCAGGATCCTAGATCTATCTTCCACAGCAACGCAGGACAAGTCTCATCTTCCTTTTCTATGAGGCAAATCTTCAAATACATACTTGCTTGTGCCTGTATCAGCAGATGAAGCCAAATGGCAAATCCAACCGTAGCTAGAATCTCACATGTAGGGTTTTGCTTTGTCACCTTTTAAGGGAAAAATGAGTCATTCCCAATATATTAACTCATACCGTGGTCTGTTTTAAAGGAAAATCACCAGGAAAATCACAAGAAGGAAAACTCAGTATTTGTCAACAGAATAGCACTAGATGGATAAGAGAAGCCTGAGTTCTATTTTTGGACAAATGCCTCCAGAGGCCTAAAGATTCTGAATTTGAACATGTATTTCTTTCTCTCACCATAAGCTTCAATTACATCTTTAAGCATAAAACAGACAAACAAAAAACAAAATGCACAGAGCCAAAACATATGTGATGAAAATAGCTCTTATATAAGAACTTACTACACGTCTAGCACTGTTCTAGTACTTTACACGTATTAACTCATACAATCTTCACCAAACACTGTAAGCGTATTTTTTATGAGGTAGAAACTAATATTATTTACATTTTTATAAATGATAAAACCGAGAAAATACAAAAAGCCCATAATTTGTCCAAGGTCATAAAACTATATAAGAGTCAGAATTCAAATTTATTTAGTTCAGCTCTAGTGGCCAAGCTCCTAGTCACTTCACTACACAGCCTCTGCCCTGAGCAGAAAGGAAAGGAACCATCGGAGTTCACAGTTGTAAAATCAGAGCTGAGAAACACTATGTTTTCACTTTGGTCAGCAGAATAGCATTTCTGGGATTATCATCCTGGCTCTTTCAGGAGGCCAGTGTGGGATCTTGGATGACACTTCTTTTTCCTTAGGGATAAAGCCTGCCTTTAGATCTCACCTGGAACACACTAGTAGTACTAATAAGACGGCATCTGACAGAAAAAACATGTGTCTCTAACATAAAAAGGACATTTTCAGCTTCAGTTTTACCACTTGTAAAATAATCAAGAGATAATTTCCCCAGATCTTAAAACAATACTGTACTCTCTTGGCTCCTGAATTCCATCTACTGTAAGTTTTCTGTTTCAACTTCAGCTGTTTTTTCTTTGTTTAAATAACTTTAGATAGAGTTACAGAGTACTCAGATCTAAGCCTTCTTTTCATGCTTAAAATGGGCCAGACTTTTATCTGGTATCTGGTCAAGACCTGGCTGGTTTGATTTGCTGTTTATCAGTCTTTCAGTTATCTTCCAAACACCTTGGGTCACTAGGTGGATGACAACTAAGGAATATGGTTTCACGTTTAGTTACTCAAATACCGTTTCAATTTCACTCCTTTTAAACATCTATCTCAATCTATCTCTTTTGTGAGAAAGATATTAGGAAGGACTTACTGAATCTTGATCACCATTGTCTCTAGATAGTTAAAAGATCCGCCCCTGGTTTCAGCCAAAATTTACTGAATAGAAATCATGGACTCATTCATTTAACATAGACAATATATAAATGAGCAAATACATATATAATAAAAAGTTTGCATAGAAATAAGTGCTATGAAGAAAAAAGCACAGAGTAAGTAAACAGAGTAATAGCATAGGTGCTACTTTGATAAGGTGGTCAGGGACAGCCTGGGGAGGTAACATTTGGACAGAAACCCTAAGGAAGTGAGGAAATAATTATGTAAATAACTTCCAAAACGAGCATTCTAGGCCAAAGGAAAACCAAGGGCAAAGATCCTGACACGTGAGCATGTATGACATGTTCTAGGAAAGCAAAATGCAGGTGTGGCTTGGAGGGCAGTGATGAAGGTAAGAATGGTAAAAAATGAGTAAGGAGAGGCAGCCCAGGTAGGATCATGTAAGATCTTGCATATCATAGTAAGGAATTCGGATGTTATTCTGGTGTTTTATTGTTTTGAATGTTATGGGAAGCCACAGATGATTGAGACACACCAGTTAGAAAACAGAACTGCACGCGGGAGATGGGACAAGGGTGGAGGCGGGAAACTGGTTTGTAAATTTTATAGTGTGAGATAACGGCCGTCTGAACTAAGGTCTTATTAGTTAAGGTGGTGAGATCATGGGTATATTTGACACAGACTGTTAATGGATAAGACATGAGGTGTGAGAGAGAGAAGTCAAGGATGGCCTGAGCAACTGGGTGAATTGATGGTGCCATTTACTAAGACAGGGAAGACTAAGGGAGTAAAATTAAGAGTGAAGGTTTGTATATGGTAATTTTGAAATGCCTACTGACCATCCAAGTGGAGTTGTCAAGTGGACAGTGGTTATGTGGGTCCAGAGTAACAGGTGACACAGGCGGTATTTAAAGCTATGAGGCCGGAAAAGATCGATTAGGGAATGACTCTGGAACAGGAAGTGAAGCCCTAGGCTCATTCCCATGCTTTGAGTAGTCTTCCTCAGTTACCCTCACTGTATTACATTCTTCTAGGGAGCTTCCTAAAAACTACTGATACTCAGATCCAACTCATAAAGACTCTGATATGATTGTTCTGTGTTGGGCTTAGGTGGCTACATTTTTAAAAGCCCCCAGATGATTACAGTGGACAGCTAAGTTTGAGAAACACTGGTTTAGAATTTGGGAAGAAGAGAATGACTCAAAAACTGAGAATGAGAAGAAACGTCTAAGTGAGATCAGAGAAATGCATGCCAATGGTAGCTTTGATCTATGCTAAACAATAAGAGAAACAACCCTATAAAATATGGCCGTTTCATTAAATTAAAAAGCATGTTATAAATATTACTCAGTCCATTACATAGTTCCCTGCTTATAAGTAATTTTAGGAGAAAATATTTTTTGGTCTTAATATCAGAAAATGTTTTATTTATCCTGAGCATGTGTTTCCTTTTTATTAATCTTTATTGGAGTATAGTTGATTTACAACATAGTAGTTATAGTTTCAGGTGTACAGCAAAGTGAATCAATTATACATATACATATACCTACTCTTTTTTTTTAGATTCTTTTCCATATAGGCCATTACAGAGTACTGAGTAGAGTTCCCTGTGCTAGCAGGTTCTTACTAGTTATCTATTTTATATATAGTAGTGTGTATATGTCAGTCCCAATCTCCCAATTTATCCCTCCCCAACTTATCCCCTGGTAACCATAAGTTTGTTTTCTACATCTGTGACTCTATTTCTGTTTTGTAGCATGTGTTTATTTTTAATCCTAAAGATACTTACTTGGGTAACTAGTCATCTTTTTTTCCTGCCTAAAAGCTCACAGGCTGAAATTAGTAACCCTATCACAGAAAGTGTAGTTTAGACTCAATTAAATAAATGCACCAAACACATATTCAGTGTGCTTGGCAGGGGAAAATATCCATGAAGATTTAATGATATGCCTATTTTTAATAGTAGCTTTATTCTTGGCTCCATTTTAGTTCTAGGCCTTGCTTCCCCTTTTTCTTAACTATTAATACTTTTTAGAAGAATAAATGCAGTATAATAGCTTATATGAACTGAACACTGAGTTCTAGGGAAATGCAGGAACAGAGGGTGCACTCGGGCAATATGATAAAGAGCCTATTCTCATTAACACTAGGCTCTCCTGCTCCAGCAGTCAATCTTCACCCATCAAGACTTCAACTATGGTGTAAACAAGTTGCCATTTATAAAGGAAAATATTGGCTTTGGAGTCTTATATTTTTAGGATTATTTTCCTATTAATAGGGATAAAATGTGTTAAATCATCCACATGAATCAATTCCCAAGTGACCAAATTCCTCATGGTACCAAACTGCCAGGTGAGGGTTGATGGTAGTATTCCTGACTGTGAAACAGATTTTAAGCTATATATATATATAACTAAATTTTAAAGCAATCAGACCCTCCCAAATCTTAGCCAAAATGAGGTAGTCAGCTCAGTCATGGGATAAGGGGCATGGGCCAAAGTATTGCCCTTTCCTTTCTAGTTGTTTTGGCTGGGAGATGTATGTATGAGGTCTATTTGTTAAAGCTTTATATAACTTTTACATTTATTTTCTTCTTTCCAAGATTAACAGATGAAAAGAAACTCAGGAATCTTATTACAAAGTCTTATTCTGCAAACTTGCTTAAAAGACCATAGACTAAGGCTAAATAAGTATTCTCAAGGTTCTGAATTCATTCTCTGTGTGGAAAAAGGCAAGACCTCTGGGGTATATTAGTACAAATTTAGCAAATATATAGATACAAATATGGCAACTATAAATACAAATATATATATACACACACATATATATATGTATATGTGTGTGTGTATATATATATATAATAGTTTGAGGGGGGATAAAAACAACTTTCAGGGTCAAATACTAAAGACCTTTACTCTCTCAGAGATTTATAGTACTTACTATATTAAAGGTTATATTATATTACTATATTCACAGTCAAGATATATGTTTGATTTTGTTTAACCCAGATTTCCCAGACTTATTTGACTAATTTTTGTCCCTTTAAAAAGAAAACTAAACCCATTTAGAGAAACACTCCACAGGGTGTGGGCCATCTCAAGAGGGGAGAGGCCCCGAAATACGGGGTGGTTAGTTTTTATGGGCTGGGTAATTTCATAGGCTAATGAGTGGGAGGATTATTCCAACTATTTCAGGGAAGGGGCGGAGATTTCCAGAAATTGGGCCACCTCCCACTTTTTGGCCTTTTTAGCTGGCCTCAGAACCATTTAAAATCTTGTGGTACACCCATGCTCCTAAGAATACAGCTTATGAATAACTGTATTAAAAATTTCATGATACTCTTGGTCTACAAATAAAGAGAATTTATTCATTCATTTATTGAACAAAGACTTTTTGGAGAGCTATTATGCTAGATGCTGGAAATAAAATGGGAAGATAAAGAGATATGGTTTTCACTCTTGTGGAGTTAATAGTCCAGTGAGTATGATGAAAATTAATCAGATAGTGACACAAATAAATGACAATCACAAACTGATAAATGTTGTGAAGGAAAAGTTCTTCAATGTGTCTATGGTGGTGTGTGTGAGGGGGTGGGAGAGATTTTCAGAGAAGCCTACTTGAGGAAGTTCTATCTGATGTACTTACTATATATGTATAATAACACTGCTTGGCATTGACTTGATTTTTTTTAAAATCATCAAATCATCATTTACCATTATGGTATGAATTATTTATTTTGTACAGAGTGAACTTTTTCCTTCTAGAGATTTTAGAAATTTTTAATAACTTCAAGTAGAATATATTTTTAGTTTTGTCTGTGAGGTGGGATTTTTTAGTCTGAAGTGAAGAGCAGTGACAGAAGGTAGACAGTAAAAACATGCTATTGCAATAGTACAAAAGATAGGCATAAAAAGGTATAACAGCAGCCGCATAGCACAGGGAGATCAGCTCGGTGCTTTGTGACCGCCTGGAGGGGTGGGATAGGGAGGGTGGGAGGGAGACGCAAAAGGGAGGGGATATGGGAACATATGTATATGTATAACTGATTAAATTTGTTATAAAGCAAAAAAACAAAAAAAACCAATACTATCCCCCTTCCCTTTCAGATGCGACTGCATCTGATCAAAGCTGAATTATTAAATGTCTATAGATTAATAAAAAAGGTATAATATTAATGTATAACTGTAGCTAGAAATCATCCATTCCTTCCTACAACCAAGCTTTTTATTATAGAAAGCTCTCCTCCTTTGCAGCTTTTTGCACAATTATAATGATTAATCATTCATACTTAATTGTTTGATCACTGTCTTTCCTACTAAATTGTAAGCTCAAGAGGACAGGGCAATATCTGATTTATTCACTATCATATTCCCAGGCTTAGTGACAAAGAAATCAGCTCCTCTGTAAGAAGGCAGCACTACATGTCAGCAGCTCAAGAAAAAAAAAAGTCTAAACAAAATGATAGATTTTAAATGTTTTACTGTAAAAATGCTATGACCTCTTCCAATTAATGCTGTCAGCAATAACTTTCCTTCCCTTCCCAGTATCCTTAGGTCTCCTCTCCCCTTCCTGATGGTCATGAGGCATTCTCCTCTTCTGTGATCTGATTCTTGGGTGAAGGGGAGTCATAAGTTATACTTTTATATAAATGCCTATAATGTTAAAATATGAAGGAGTTAGTTTATAGTAAGTACCTAGCTACTTCTGTTCCCTCCTCCCCACTATATAGTGTTTTTTTTTCCCATAAACGGCAGTATTTTATTTTAAATCCCTAGCCTGCAGTCTTAGTTTCTACAATACAGGCACACAGGAAACATTAAATAAACTGTTATTGATTCACTGACTAGTTGCATCATTACATGCCAAGCCCTGTGCTAAATTTCAGAGATACAAAAAGCCTAAGACAAAATACTTGTCATTGAGCAGTTCATATTTACTATGTGTGTGTAGAAAAGGGGACCAGGTAGACAATCAATATGCAACAGGATTAGTATTGTGATGGCAGCACATATAACATGTAAAAGTTAGATTTGGTGCACATCTTAAAAGATGGGCTGGAGGTGAGAGGAAAGCAGGCAAGTGATGGGATACAGCATTCCCTGCAGAGGGAACAGGGTATGTAATGGAAAGGAGGCCTGGAAGAGATGGTGTGTTTGGGAAACAATGTGCAGTTCTATGAAGCTTCAGCATAAGGTACCAGGGGGAACTCGATGGGATGAATGGCTGAAAAGGCTGGTGGAGCAGAAATGAATATCCTTACAAGTAATGCTTTGAATAATCGGGCTTATAGACATCAGAAAAGGGATGCTTTGTGCTGATAATCATGAAAAAAAAAAAAAAAAGCCTGGTACTTGGAGGGCATGAGGAAAGAGGGAAAATGAAAGGGAGAAAAAAAAGATTTGGACTTCACTTTATATTTTAAATAGTATTTAATGTTATTTTCAACAGGGCAACTAATAGTTCCAGTTGCCTGATGTGAGAATATGTGACATTTTCCCAAGTACAGTGCTTTCCAGACACTAGCTGGCTGAATTTCAGAGATGTTGAAAATGAAACAGTACTCCTACTATTCAACTTAGAAAATGAGACTACAACAAGCATTTGTTCTTCTCTATTGCTGTCCACTATGCAAACTCAAAGCTGTAATTCAGTAAAGTTTAGTCAACACAGAGGCGACATATAACATAATACCCCCAATATCTTACCACGAGTACTTCTACCTTAGGAATAGAGGAATGGGAGGAGAAAAGACTATAAATACCTGCCGTCCCCCTGCACCCGTTTGACAATGGTTCATTCCACAGCGGCAGCAAAAGTCCCACTCCATTCCACTGGCAACAACACTAAGAATCTCCATCTGGGAGGCGTGATTGCTTTGCATGACTCCTCTCTCCTAGGTGTTCCTTTTTGTCTCCTCTCTTTGAAACTTGAGAGCACCTGGTCCAACCTGGCACTGGGTTGACCTTCATCACACATAACCACTCATATCACACTGCACTGCCTGGAACATCCATTCCTGTGTTACTACCTAAAGGCCCCTCCTGCAGGTGAGAGACAATGCTCCCAGGCTGGCAAAAATGTTCATTTTCACAACTGGAGCCAATTTTCACAAAGGAAAGGCATCACACTAACAAAATATCTTGTGGTTTTCCGTTTAGATAGGATGTCCCCTTGAATGAAAGATACCTGATATATAGAAGTTGCAGCAGGTGGGCAGCTTGAGTGCAAAAGCTGAACACCAATGCGGAAGCTGTGCTTTGAGAAACACAGTGTCCTGAAGATGCAGTCTGTCATCTTCTGGAAACAGGGGGTCAAGTCTTTTTCACCCCTGTACCACTCCCCCACCCCAGTGTTTCACAGAGAATATGTACTGAATGCCTATTACCTGAATGAAGTCAAGAATATCCCAAAGGACTCTAAGCAAAATCAGCTAGTTGCTGACTCTTCCAAAATGCTCTTTTAAAAAGTCCCAGCAACCAATGCCACTGCAATAGTTCCCCAACCTTTTAGTTAAAAGGAGGAGCATGTTGTGGCCATTTAGGGGGTTCTATTTAGATGACATGCCCTATGTAAGAATATAAAATAGGCAGAAATGAATTTACTCTAAAAGAATTTGAAATAAAATCAGACTATGTATTCCTTTGGTTATAATTAATACACATAATGCCTGGTCATTATGGCACTTTGTTATCTTAAAGGAAAAAAAAAAACTGTTTCAGAGAAATTGGAGAACTCTGTTTTACTCCACCAGGGTAAGCTGAACATAAAGACATTTTGCTAAAGCCAATAGTATTCAGTTTTCATTCTGAATACTGAAAGGTTAAGTTACCTGGGTAGGTTACTACATACAAAGACGTTAAAAGAAGACCAGTGAATTATAGGTGACCACAATGATATTAAAACATCCTAACAAGTAGTGGGGCTCATGAGAAGAGACTCCACTGTCAATCTCTTTACATTTCCTCAATTAACCAAGGGCTTCCCTTAGCAAATTGAATGTTTTCTTAGGGATGCTGAGTTTTATTTTGTGCCACTAAATATTTATCATTTAAATCACCCATACTTGCATATCATGCCCCCTCTGTACCCTATCCCCCCACCCTACCACCACCAAGACTATAAGCTCTTGGAAGACACAAACTATCTCTCACTCTCTATAAAGTACATAGTGGCTTGAATGTCATGTCATCTTTAAAGCCTCCTGTGATTACATGTCCTCAGCAGAAGGTTATCTCCCTGCAGCATCCTCCTGTGTTGAGTATCAGCACTAATTCTTTACCTCAAGATTTTAGCACATTCTCAGTCCTCTAAATATTTCAAGCCCTTGAAGAATTAAAAGAAGCTCTTTCTCACAAAATAGCCGGGATCCATGTCCTAAATAATCAAGACTAAAAGCCAGCCCTGTGTAGACACACATTAATCAAGCTAAATTACAGTATCGCCATTTTTCTTCTAGTGCAATTATCTTTGGCTTTAAGACACAAATGAATCATTAGGGCTCTGAATCTTTTCTGGCAAAGAAGTACAGTGTGAGCTGAATGCTCAACATTCTGAGTGCCATCAGAACAAGTTCTATAGATATGAATTTGCCCAGTTAATCCTCCTTCATTATCTCTGTAAGCTAACAATGCACATGTAGTCACTGCACATCATTACTGCTCTAGCAGACATGGACATTTGAAATATAAACTTTCCCACAGACTGCAAATCTTCAGTAAACAGCTCTCAACAATTCATTATATTAATCATATATGTCACCATACTCCTATTAAATATGCATGAGATTAATAAACACCACCCATGTTGCGAACTATCCACCATCTTTTTTTTTTTTTTTTTTTTTTTTTTTTGCGGTACGTGGGCCTCTCACTGCTGTGGCCTCTCCCGTTGTGGAGCACAGGCTCTGGACTTGAAGGCTCAGTGGCCATGGCTCACGGGCCTAGCCGCTCCGCAGCATGTGGGATCTTCCTGGACCGGGGCACGAACCCGTGTCCCCTGCATCGGCAGGCGGACTCTCAACCACTGCATCACCAGGGAAGCCCTATCCAACATCATTTTTAATACAATTTATTACCTTTTAGATACTGTAATTATAACGGCACCTGTATGCCACTGTAACTGTAAATTTAACCACCTGGCATTTAAGTAACCAATACTATATCTAATTCCAATTTTACTCAATTTCTAACATGCATTCAAGTGAAAATATTTTGTAACACAAAGTATAAAATATTTATAAAGTAAATGTGTTTTATGACATAGGAATATCTAATTTAAAATTGCATAAATAAGAGGTAAATTAACTTTCTTAGACTTAGGTATTTTATAGACAAATAATTCAAAATTGAAATTTATCAAGAAATTAGCACACAATATATTAATATCCACAAGAAAAAGTGCAATGTAAAGTAAAATTTGGAATATTATGATGTCATATTTCTAATCTTTTATTAACTTTATAAATTCTATGTTTATGAAAATTATTACAACAAAGACTAGATGTGATCCGAATAAAAGCAAATATAAAACCTACAGAAAAAGAAAATAAAATTTCAAATGAAGGTGAAAAATACATCATTGACCTTGGATTATGTTATTCTAAACTTTTTAGTTAGTATGGCCACAGATTATTATTTAAGCATAATAATGGAAATAACAGTAATAGTCACAGTTCACATGTACCAAGGGCTTACTTAACTTACTGTGTCAGGCACTGTGAAGAGTGCTTTACATTCAAGTCTCATTCAATTTTCATAATAACCCAATGAAGGAGATATTAATGTTATCTGCACTTTACAAATGAGGGAAGTGGAGACTTACACAGATTAAATGACTTATCCAAGGATACAGAGCTTGGCAGGGGAGGGGTCTGACTTCAAGTCTATCCTCCTAACCAGACAGTCAGCACCCAGCTCCCAGCTTTGTACACCACTTCCTTGAATGGCCTTGGGTAAGTCACTGAAGTCGCTAAAGCCCATTTCCTTTAGCTGCAAAATGTGAATATGAATATATTCCAGAATTATTGAGAATGAAATAAGATAGTTCATGAGAAAGTGCTGTGCAATTAATAGAGCTACATAATGCTGCTTGTTATGTTATTGATGAGATAAGAAAATAATATGTTTAAAATGAAGGAAAAACTGCCTAGTTTGGCTCTTGGTCAAAATCTTCCAACAAAAATGGTACACCTAGGTAAACTTTCCTGGTTGTTTTACCTTGCTTAACAGAAACTATTAAATAAAGGTAAATATGA
The DNA here is from genome assembly GCF_964341445.2 of Mesoplodon mirus. NCBI lineage: Eukaryota > Metazoa > Chordata > Mammalia > Artiodactyla > Ziphiidae > Mesoplodon > Mesoplodon mirus. Next base: position 48,087,636 of record NC_138977.1, read on the forward strand.
ATCAATATCTTTATTATACCCTAAGAGATAGATGAGCATTAACAGATTAAGTTAGAAGTTAATAGTTAAGCTAGAGATGCAACTTTGTAGATGGTTACCATGAAAACTATGTTGATACTACCAGATTTGGCCTTTCAAAGAGCCCTTCAGGGCTTTCCTGGTGGCGCAGTGGTTGAGAGTCCACCTGCCAATGCAGGGGACATGGGTTCGTGCCCCGGTCCAAGAAGATCCCACATGCCGCAGAGCGGCTAGGCCCGTGAGCCATGGCCGCTGAGCCTATGCGTCCAGAGCCTGTGCTCCGCAACGGGAGAGGCCACAACAGTGAGAGGCCCGCGTACCGCAAAAACAAAACAAAACAAAACAAAACAAACAAACAAACAAAAACAGCTCTTCAAAACTAAGGCTTTTTAAAGTTACTTTGAGTCACTATCAGGCACTAGTTTACTATGATCTACATACATATTTTGATTTGTTGCAATATTTAAGTCCTTAAGTCCAGGCAGGCAAAAACAATTCAAACTCTAATAATTTAAAATTTTAGATAAGTGATATGTTATCATTGGGCTTCTTTTTCCTTAGGGCTTCGTGGCTTAAAAAAATATTTCATATGCATTATGTCAACCAAGATCATAAAATTAGTACAGTTGACCCTTGAACAACGTGAAGGTTTGGGACACCCACCTTCTGCACAGTCTAAAATCCACCTGTAAGTTTACAGTCAGCCCCTGGATTTACAATTCCACATCCATTGATTCAACTAACCACAGATTACATAGTACTGTAGTATGTATTTAGTGAAAAAAAAATCTATGTATATGTGGACTTGCACAGTTCAAACCCGTGTTGTTCAACAGTCAACTGTATTTGAAATTTGAGATCAGGAAACTGGAGTTCACCAAGGTTAATAATGGTAGAAAAAACACACCAAACTTATATCTATACATTGGTGGTGTGTTTTAGGGGGGTAGTGTGTATGGGTATACAGATATCTATTAACATGTGATTTTTATGTATCTAGTATGTATCTAGCCTTTCTATCCTTCTTAATGTCTATATCTTTAATGATATAAAGGAAGTATATAATAGCCAAAGGAAAAAGTAGGAACAAAGGGGCCACATTTTTCCAGTAATTCTTTTATTCATTGTCAAGGTGCTCATGTCATTAGATAGGGAATAAAAGGAAACCTTTATTTGCAGAAGCCCATAAATATTCTATGTCACACTTTCAAACACATTTCTTTGATGATTGTAAGAAGTGAGAAAATTGTAAGAGTACATAGAATCTCCAGGTTGCCCCTACCTCCTGGCCGTTCGTGCTCTCCATCAGTGTGTAAGAGCATGGCGATGGGCATCCCTGCATTCTTGGATCTTCCAGCCACAACCACATTTTTCCCAAATGTTTCAATTCCTTAAAACACAGAGGTTGGTTTAAATGAAGAATAAGCAACAAGAAGCAAAGTAAACATCTCAACAGCCAACTGCAATATTCTTTAAAAACTTCTGATTTAATTTGAATTATTTTGTGGCTTGTCTATAATGTTCCCACATTCACTGTTTATAAATATTTCTTTTTATAATTCTTGGATCCGTCATGTTCCCTCTCATTATGGCCTCAGTAAAAAACCACAGACATTTTCAAGCTTCCATTAAATTAGTTTTAAACATTAAAATTCATATGAAGTGTTAGAAGTGTGGAGACAAAATTATGAACTACTAATCACAAAGCAAGCAAAGTGAAAGGTCAAGATTAATTGGCAATCAAACTTTGAGCAAATCTAGGAAAAAATGAAGTGGGGGAAAAAAGTATTTTTCACAAAACTCATGCACTTTATTCTATAGGAGAGAAGCACTAAATTTATGGACTTAGAAAGGTCTGAAAGATAAAGCTTACAGATTTAACACACTTAACCTCTTTGGGGCATAGTATCTTCATAAGTAAAATGAAAAAAATTAGAATTAAGGTTTTTCTAAGTACTAACATTCTAAGAGTATAATTCTAGGATCTGCTTTCCCTTGGAAGTTCTCTCCCTCAGTTAGAAAAGAGAAGATTAGCAGGAGGAGATGCTGCCAAAAATGTAAGAGACAGTGATGAAGGCAGGAGAACTACCGAGGGTCTTTGAGAGCATTATTGTATTTAGAGCACAATTCAAGTGTAAGTGTTTATAATGAAAACCTAGTTCATTAGAGATGGTGCAAAATGTTCGGCACATTTTTTTAAATAAATTTATTTTATTTATTTATTTTTGGTTGCATTGGATCTTCGTTGTGGTGCAGGGGCTTCTCACTGTGGTGGCTTCTCTTGCTGTGGAGCACGGGCTCTAAGAGCGTGGGCTTCAGTAGTTGTGGCTCACGGACTATAGAGCGCAGGCTCAGTAGTTGTGGTGCACGGGCTTAGTTGCTCCGCACGGCATGTGGGATCTTCCCGGAACAGGGCTCGAACCCGAGTCGCCTGCATTGGCAGGCAGATTCTTAACCATTGCACCACCAGGGAAGCCCAGCACATTTTGTTTTTAAAGGTAAGGAAAAAAATAATACATTTTGAAAAATGTACATCAAAATACCTTCAGCTTACGGTTTTAGAGTAAGGGAGATAAACTTTCTATTTGGAAAATTCACTCCCTGAAAGGTGAAACAGCAGTTTCTTGTAACCTGGCATGTGTTCTTCATTTTATCTTATTTCAGATTATTCTTTGACTTCTGTAACTTTGTATATTCCTGTAGATTGAAGTTTAATGCTTATTTTCTTTCACTCTCTTTCAAGGCAATGTGCAAATGCTCATTTTGGCACTTAGCACCCATGTCCCATAGACCAACCTGTTCGTTTGATAATTTCCCAAACAGCACTAGCAGTGGCAGGTATGAGAGAATGCTGATCCAGGCATAGTCTTCCAATGTTAATAATATGAAATCCATCTACGTCTTTTTCCGGGGCAATTCCATTGCATACTGTCCGCTCATCCACATGGTCTGAAAAGTAAATAAAATTGATTTAATTTTACAATTGCTTTCTAATTGCAAGTCTGGAAAATTAAATTGGAGGGCCTACAGACAGATCACTTACTGTTCAGCTTTAGTTAAGATATAAAATCATTACTCTATTCCTTTTATTGCCATGAAAATAGTAAGCCAAACTGCTCTTGACCAATGGCTGTAATTAACTGCTGTAAGAGTATATGCAAGTACAGGGCCAGAAGTGGCTGGCCTGGTAAAAGGGAAAAATCTGTGAAATCAAACAATATCAATGAGATCTGGGAACAGTCAGATGATAAGGCTTTGCCTCTATAAGTTTGCATATTTAAATGTATGATTTTCCTATACAAGATAGTTCCACGAATAGGCTTCTGTTGAATATTGTTAGCATTACAGATTAAAAGGGCTTTGTTAGTGTTAAAAATAGCCATGACATTATTAATGCCTAGCTTCCTCCCAAATGACATATTAGAAAAGCAAACACACACATACACACACACACACACACACACACACTACACATCATTTCCCTGAAGCATTATTACATTGAAATCCAAAATACCATTATGGTTTCCTTTATGAAAGGAAAAGAACATAACTTGAGTAATGAACTAATCAAATGAGATATGAGATGCCAACCGTCTCATTTTGAAAAGTAATAAGTATAGAAATATAAAATAGGCTCTTAATACTACTATATGCAGAGTAGCTTAGGTTACCCTAAATCCAACAATTAACCCACATTCCTAAAATACTAAAATAAAGGTATATTTGCTACAGAAAAGTTTCCTCATGTATTACACAATGAATGCCATTTAGAAATAATTTTTTTAAAACATTATCAATGTCCAAGTTCAAACAGTTTTCAAAGAGACATGCCCTATGTCTCAGATCTTTTATATCCTAAAAGTGACACTACTGCCATCTTACTTTATATAGATCCAATTTGTCATTACTAGACTACCAAATCATTTACATATATAAAAGTCATAATATGAATCATATTCAATTAGAAATTGGGTCTTTGGAATATCTCTCCAATGACTAGTTTGTCACTTTCAATAATTGTGTTCATTCTATAATGTCCTAGCAGAGTAAGCCTCCATCTGTTTTCTCTGAAGGTAGAAGATGATTATACAAGTTCTAGCAAAATATTTTTTTGAATTACATATTTAACTTACTATTTGAGGATAAAAATAGTGGTTCCTTTTAAAATCTGGTTGATTATGATGATGATGATGATGATGATGATGATGATGATGGTGATGATTCAGTTTTTAGACACCTACCACTCATGCAGAAGCTTCATGCCATGGATATTTCTTACAACAAAATCAAAAGCTTTGTAAATAAAAAAAGAAATAACTGTAATTGAACCCTCCATTATTGAATTATGGCTTAAATTAGTTCATTTCTAAATTTAAAATTGACTACTGTACGTATGGGCCAATAATGTATTGAAAGAATTCAACAAAGGTTCTTTTGTAGATTTTGAGCGTCATCCTCTTACCAAATAAGTCTGAACTATAGTGAATTTCACAGTTTACTGGTCTGTGCTGTTTTACTCACTAAAAATAACATTAACTTGTAATGAACAATTCATCTCACACAATAGCTGAAATACTCAGGAAGAAATGTAAGCATCTGAAAATTTGGGGGCAAGCACTAGAAACTGGCAACTATAGACCTGTCCTCTAATGTATTTCTTAAAACTTCAACTCAGATCTTCATTTCAGAACAATTTTATCTTAAGTTAATTAAGTAATTTTTGTTTAAAAGACAGATGTGTGGACATAAAAAAGGTGTGATGTAGTGAACACATGAAATCTGATGATTAATGTGCTTACTATTTAATCTAAAAGGAAAAAACCTATATGAGTAGATTAAAAATGTTAAGATCATAAAAATCAAGGACACCAATTCATACATCACTTTTATGTAACTCTATGTTATCTCAGGAGTGGATTAAATCTCACATACATCCTTTGCCAGGAAAGATGTACCTTTCACTATGTAATCAACAGTGTATGGAAATAATATGAGTTAGTATATCTTACATTCAAACAGTGCTTTATAATGTTCATGTTACCATCACATAGGTTTCCCCTTTGGTCTTCATAGTTACTGAGGGCTAAGATAGAAAAGGTATTATCTTCATTTTAAAGATGAAGCTCAAAGATTTTGAGACTCAGCCAATCTCAAACTACTACTAAGAAGAGGGGTCCAGAATTAAAATCCACATCTGTTTGCCCTAAAACCAGTTTTTCTTTCTGTGTTATATAGAAATCATAAATATTAATCAATCTTAAATACCACTCAACAATTAATATCAGCAAGGGCCCCGTCCCTTCTAATCAAGACATTTTGATAATCCTAAAATATCCCAAGGAATGCACTGTTTCTTCTAGACCTCCAAAAACAACAGTATTTTTGGATTAACTAACATGTATCTAAATACATGCAAAAAAGCATCAAACATTTTATAGCACCTTTTGTTAAATGAGTAAGAGAAATAAATATATTTCATGCTTTTAACTGACTGCTACTGAAAGTTCCCTGATGTCACATCCCTGGGGCCCATGACTTGAAAAGAAGAAACAATCATGAGCCTCAATAGCAATAATTTTTTTACAATGATTATAAAACATTTTTGATTCATAGAATACATTGGCAAACAACTAACCGCTTAATATCTTACCCAAATGAACGGGAAAACTGGCATTATTCACTTTGTTAGTGTGTGTTTTTCCCATCTATTTAATATTATGAGAAGTCATTAAATCATGCCAGGAAAAAAAAGTCATCAAATTGAATTCATACTACTGCAATAGAACAGCTCAAGGAATGTCTTTAGGGGTCACACTTTAGAACTACAAAATTGAATATATATTTCTGTGATTTATTTATAATATGTTTAATTGCCTTTGGACAAGTAACAACAACAAAAAGAAAACAAACAAATTACTGGTTTATTTTCCATCCAAGGATTTTCATGTTACTGTTCAAAAGTACCTCTTTCCACTTCCCCAATGCCTGTTGGATAAGGGCAAGCTCATGAGCAGAGTAAATATGTTCTTTAGCTTGATTATATCTTTTGTCCTATACTTCCCTCCCTCCAAGTGCCCCATCCCTTCTCCTACCATCATTATGACACATCCTTACCTCAAGTCACACCAATCTGTGTCCCATTCCCAAGCCCTTAACATTAATTTTTGCATTTCTACATTCTTGCTCATGATTATTTTTCCATTGCTAATTCCTTCCTCCCTGTTGTTTCACATCCTATTTATTCTTCAATATATTGATCCCTTCTCAGCTGTTCCCTCATCGCAAAGTGATATGATACTTTTTATCTCTTCTCGTCCCCATAGAACTACTATAAAAAGCACTTACCACATTACTTCAGTTAGTTGATCACATTGGTTATTTAAGTATCTCTCTTACTTACCAGTGTGAGCCTTTTAGGGCATAGACTTTGTCTTATTAAACTGACTCACCCATAGCCTTGTCCAACTCAGTTGATGGCAATTCTATCTTTCTGTGTTATACAGAAATCATCCTTACTTGCCAGAAAAACCTGGAGACATTCTGCACACCTCACTTTCTTTCACACGCAACATCTAATCAATTGAAAAATCTGTTGGTTCTTCCTTCATAACATATCTAGTCCTTCACTAGCCTCACCATGTCCTCTGGTTTGAGTGGCCATTATCTCTCCTGTGAACTCTTGCAACAACTAATTCTCCTAGCTAATTATTTGCTTCTATATTTGCATCCATATAATCTATTCACAAAATAGCAGAGGTTATTTTTTTCCCACATGTTTATTGGAGTATAATTGCTTCATAATGTTGTGTTAGTTTCTGCTGTACAAAAAAGTGAATCAGCTATATGTATACACATATCCCCATATCTCCTCCCTCTTGAGCCTTTCTCCCACCCTCGTTATCCCATCCCTCTGTGTCGTCACAAAGCATCGAGTTGATCTCCCTGTGCTCTGCAGCAGCTTCCCACTAGCCATCCATTTTACAGCCGGTAGTGTATATATGTCCATGCCACTCTCTCACTTCATCCCAGCTTTCCCTTCCCCCCCACCCCGCCCGTGTCTTCAAGTCTTTGTTCTCTACGTCTGCGTCTTTATTCCTGTCCTGCCACTAGGTTCATCAGTAGCACTTTTTTAGATTCCATATATATGCATTAGCATACGGTATTTGTTTTTCTCTTTCTGACTTACTTCACTCTATATGACATAATCTAGGTCCATCCAACTCACTACAAATAATTCAATTTCATTCCTTTTTATGGCTGAATAATATTCTATTGAATATGTGTACCACATCTTCTTTATCCATACATTTAGGTTGATTTCATGTCCTGGCTATTGTAAATAGTGCTGCAATGAACATTGGGGTACATGTCTCTATTTGAATTATGGTTTTCTCAGGGTATATGCCCAGTAGTGGGATTTCTGGGTCATATGGTAGTTCTATTTTTAGTTTTTTAAGGAACCTCCATACTGTTCTCAAATGCATGTCTGCTTACACCACTCTTTTCCTCAAAACCCTGCTCTTCTTGCCATTCCTCTAACATATCAAGTATTTCCCACCTTGGTTATTGCTCTTGTGTCTGCCTGGAGGATTTTCAAAAAAACCTGCCACTTTGGCTAAATCCCTCTCTTTGCTTAATTTCCACATTCTCTGTAAGGACTATTTTGACCACATTATTTTAAAATGTAAGTTCCATGTCTGATAATGTTGAAGTTGTTTACATTGGACCAAACTTCTCACAGGAAACAACTGTAAACATTGGAAAAATTATATGAAAATAGAAGTATCAAGGATGTATCATACAATACAGAGAATATAGCCAATATTTTGTAATAACGGTAAATGGAATGTAAAATTTTAAAATTAAAAGAAAAAAACACAGCTATCTGACACTGGAGAGTTACTAGAAGCAGACAGATTTGGAAGAGAATGGACATCTGAAAGGAATATTGCTGAAAGTGTTTCCATTTTGGAGGGTTTTCTAGACAAAGGATAGTTAGAATTTGGATAGAAATCTTCAGTCTTACTTGCTTGAGGAATCAAAGGACAACGTTTGGAGCTACTACAGAAACTGGAAATTGAAGGGATATACCCAGGAAAAGAGAAAACCACAGAGAGGAGACTCAACTTGTGTCTATAAATTCTTCCCAAATCTCTGACTGACCCCTGAACAACACACACAAGAGGCAAACTCCAAGCAGCCCATCTAACACTAAGAGAACTAAACAGAATGCAGCTGTGGCTTACCAAGGGCAAAGCAAAGCTTGAAGTCCTCAATATGACAGGCATTCAAAAAAAATTTACAGTTAACATTATACTTAATAATGGAATACTGAACCTTTTTCCCAAGATCAGAAGGTGGCAAGGGTGTCCACCCCCACCATTTCTATTCAGCATTTTATTGGAGATCCTAGCTGGTGTAATAAGATAAGGAAAATAAAAAAGAGTTCTAAAGATCAGAAAGGAAGAAGTAAAACTCTCTAGCCACTCTAATGGTTGTTTATGTAGAATATTCTAAAGAATATACAAAACAATGAAACAAAAAATAAAGTGAATTTAGCAAGATCACAGAATACCAATTCAATATACAAAAAAAAATCAATTGTATTTCCGTATAGAAGCAGCAATTCTAAAAAATGAAATTTAAATAATTCTATTTACAAAAACTCACAGATCAGAAAATTCTTAGGAGTAAATTTTAAAATTGGGGCCATAATTTTTATAATGAAAACTACAGAATGTTGCTGACACATGACCTAAATAAATGGAGGGTGTACCATATTCATGGATTGGAAGACTCAATAATGTTAAGATGTCAATTCTTCCAATTAGATCTATAGATTCAATGTAATCTCAATCACAATCCTATGAGGTTTTTTTGGTAGAAATTGACAAACTGATTCTAAAATTTATATGGCTATGTAAAGGACTTAGACTATCCAAAGGAATCTTGAAAATGAGCAAAAAGGACTTACAATACCTGACTTCAAGACTTGCTACAAAGCTACAGTAATCAAGACAGTGTGGTGCTAGTGTAGGGATAGACAAATAGATCAATGGAACAGAATAGAAAGCCCAACTTTAGACTAACACTTATACAGTTATTTGACTTTTTACAAAGTTTTCAAAAGCAATTCAATGGGAAAAAGAAAGTCTTTTCAACAAATAATACTTGAACAATTTGATAGCCATATAGAAAAAAAACCAAACTGAGCCACAATCCCTACTTCATACTGTGAAGGAGAAAATTTGCCACACCCAAATGTGTCTCTTTGGCATGAGGATTTCATTTTACCTCCCCCTTAGCTGCCTAAAGAATTTAGATAAAAGACCTTTTCCCAGAATAGAGGTATCATCAGAGATAATCTGCAAAGAATATGGGCTAGGTTGCTGGGGGAAACTCTAGGCAGGACCTAGAAATCAGAATCCACTCTGTGCCCCACTATCTCTTCATGGCCCAGCAAATATTTGTCTACTAAACATTTGCTTTTCCATCCCCAGGTGAATTGCCTTCCTCCCCTTTGAAGTCCAAAGCCTACTTGCTAAGAGAAGATGGGGAATGTAAGGAAAATTGTGCATGTTTGGAGTACTTTATTTGTCTGCCACAGAAAAAAGCAGATCTAAAATAGGGATTAACAGCATTTTAAAAATTTCAGAAGGGCTGGGAAGGGCTCTCTGAGCCAGTGGCATTTAAGCTAAGACCTGAAGGTTGGGAAGAAGTCAGCCCCCGTATGTTTGAAAGATAACCAATGTAGTTAAGAGTTCAAAGGCTAAACTCTATTCAAGTAATAAAATGTGCATTATTCTAGCATGTCCTTTGTATAATAAATACTATAAAATAAAAATAGAACATCCCTGAACATCCCCCGAACATCCCAATCCTCTTTACCATGCTCTACTTTTTCTTTTTTACCATAGCATATCAACTTCTAATAGATATACAGTAATTACTTATTTATTGTGTTTATTTTTTGTTGTCTGTCTTTCCTACTACTCAGCAAGGGCAAAACTTTCTGTCTTTTTTTTTTTTCATTGATGTATTCCTAGCACAAAGCACAGTGCTTGGAAATTTGTTGAATAAATGACTACAATTACCCTTGATTTATAAATGAAGAAGCTGAGACAAATGAGTGGAAACCTGCAGACAATTAAAATAGACTAATATAAGAAAAAGATGTCTGATCCTTCTACAACCTCTGACATCCATCTTTTTCAAATACAATGAAAAACCAAAATGGCTTTCATTAACATTTTGATTTGTCAATAGCTGCATCTACATTATCAGATATTTGGCACTTTTATATCCTCTGATATAAATTTAATGTAAAAGATTCATGTCTGTTTTTCATTTATTTCTTCCTTTCAGGACTTGAAAAATAAGAAATCTCGGGCAAAGCTTTATGCTGATACATTAAAGTCCACACTCTGAACAAGTGTAGACAAGGCCTCTGAAAATTCACTCAATAAATATTTATGTATTTATAATATTTAAATATTTATTGTCTACCATGTGCCTGGCACTGTTCTAAGGGTTTAGGATATATAAGCTAACCAAACAAACAAAACTCTTAACCTCTGGAGCTTACATTCTAAAGGAATAAAGATCTGCCTAATCAAATTATTTAGCTGCAGCCTCTTAATGAGTTAATTATTTTCTAGGAGTAAATGAGAGATATACTTTTGGAAGCTGTGTTCACTGTTCTCACCCCAATACATAAGTTGAACACTCTGGGTTCTACATCAATGTTTCAAGACAGAAAATACTTACCAGGTCTTACCACTTACCCAATATCATTTTAGAACTGTTTCATCATCAAGGGGTAAGAGGACAAAAAGGGAATGGGAAGTGACTATTATCTCACTGTATTACTCTACCCCCAAATCTGAGAAAACAATAGAGCTTGGAGGTGGAGCGGAAGGTGTTCTCTAGGTCAGAAAGGGGTGGATCTGGCCCTTTAGCCTTCCGTAGCCTCTTTCTCCTATAGCCACGAAACTACGAGGACATCCCTAGGCAGGCTTACTTCATAGGCTATTAAAAAAAGTTAATGAAGTGGGAACCTACAGATCACGCGAAGGTTGCTACCTTTGACCCTTAGAGTTTCTTGAGTCATATGAAGAGTACATAGAGATCCAAAAATTGCCTTATTTTTCAGAAGTAGTGTTGAAGACATCCTGGTTTATTAAGCCCTTGGATTCCTAGACACTATACACGGTGACTTCTGTCAAATACATTGTACTAAACTTGAAGCAGTGTCTATTCCATAGAGGAAACAGTTGGATAAGTGAGCATGTCTATTCTGATTAGCTTATTTTACACAAAAGGGAAAAGAAGAGATGCTGTGTTTTAGGGACTTGATTGCAAACTTCTCAAGGACAGTGAGTCTCAAATTGTTTTCTAACTACGCCTTTCCCCTAGTGACTATCACAGACACATATATATGAATAGATTGGATTCTAGGTAAATATTTTTTGAACTGGTAAATGAACAAAGAGCGTCAGAGAGCAATCATACAAATACTTCTATTGAAAGACCTTCTACAAAGAAATATCCAGATGTTTCAAAGGGCTTTTTGATTTTGGTAAATTCTTTATCAAAGCTGAATGCACCCAAAAATACATGAAAATATCATGATAAAGAAAAGAGAAAAATATGAAAAAGAAAAGAAGTAGCTATTGTTGATCCAAGAAATTCCAGATTTTGAAGATACTTTGGAAAGTAAATAATCTCAAGTTACATGATATAGTATGTTTATGATAGCAACTGCTCAAAAAGACGTAATTATATAGATCTGAGTGACTAAAATAACTCTTGGGATGGTTTCCATCTGGAAATGAATAGGAAGAGACACATATGGCTACAGGGACCTACCAATCCCACTGATAGGTAAATCATATCAAAATGATTTACTCAGCTTTCAGTATAAACCATTAAACTTTTTTTTTTTTTTTAAGCACTGCTTGCCTGATGCTGCCATCATGTGGTTTACATAAACCACAGCAGGAGAATTTTCCGTTTTGTTCCCCCACATAAATTCTGATAGAAATGTTACCTATGAGAAAAAAATTTTAAGTAGATAAATGATATTGTGGGGATGCCTTTGTTTCTATGTTAACACTAAAATCATGTTAGAAAGGATTTGAATAAAATATTGTTTAAAATCTGGACCTTTTTCTCTGCATAAACCTTAAATGCATAAGTTGGTTGAATGGATTGTGACACAATCTCAATATTGATCCAAGCACAATCGAATTTTAAATTATTAATTAGTTATTTTTCATAATAAGCTAGATATATGCAAATCCACCACCCTAAACAAAAGTTATGGACTTGACAATAGTCTATATTTAATCACATATTTCGCCCATGAACCCACCTCATTTCCTGCTCCAGCCTTAGGTAAACTTCATCCTGCATCCTGTGCTTATCATTCCCTTGACTTCCTTTCCATATAGTTTTATTGCATTTTTATTCCTAATAGATTTTTTTAAACAGCTTTATTTAAGAATATTTGAATATAATACACTGCACGTATTTAAAGTGTACAATTTGATAGGCTTTGACATATATATATACTTGTGAAACCATCACCACAATCAAGATAATTAACATATACACCACCCTGAAAAGTTTCCACAGGCTCCTTTTCCTCATCCCTTCCTCCCTCCCTTTCCTGTCCTCTCACCTCCAACTACATGTAACCACTTGCTATGGGCTGAATTGTGTCCCCCCAAAATTCTTATGTTGAATCCCCCAACCCCTAATATAATGATATGTAATTAGATTTACATGAAGTCATCAGGGTGGGGCCCTCATGATGGGACTAGTGCCCTTATAAGAAGAGACACCAGAGAGCTTGCTCTCTTTGCCATGTGCAGACACAGAAAGAAGGGGTTGTCTGTCTGACAGCCAGGAAGAGAGCTCTCACGAACATGACCATGCTGGCACCCTGATCTCAGACAGGCTCCAGAACTGTGAGAAAATAAATTTTTGTTATTTAAGGCACCCAGTCTATGATATTTTGGTATAGCAGCCCAAGCAGACTAATTACCACCGATCTGCTTTCTGTCACTATACATCAGTTTGTATTACATAAAATTTTATATAAATAGAACCACAGAGTATGTACTCTTATTTGTATGGATAATTTCACTCAGCATAATTATCTTGATATTCACCCAATCTGGAGTGCGCATCAATATTTCAATGCTTTTTTTACTGCTGGGTAATAGTTCATTGTATAGATAAACCACAGTTAATATCTATTCACCTGTTGATGCATATTTGAGTTGTTTATAGCTTTTGGCTATTGCAAATCATACTTCTATGAATATGCATATACAAGTCTTTATATTGACACATATATCTTTTTCTTTAAGTAAATACATAGACATGGAATGGATGGACCATATAATAAATATATATATGTAAATTTTTAGGACACTGCCAAACTATTTTTCAAAGGGTACCATTTTGCATTCCCACTGGCAACACATCCTCACCAATATATGGTATTGTCAGTTGTAGTTCTAATATCAGCCATTCTAATAGGTGTGTAGTAGTATCTTATTATAGTTTCCATTCGAGTTTCTCTAATGTCTACAGACGTTGAGTATCTACTTATGTCCTTATTTATCATTTGTATTTCTTCTTTGGTGAAGTATCTGTTCAAATCTTTTGACAAGTTTTAGTATTTATCCTGTTTGGTGTTCTTTATGGTTTGGTGTCTGTTATTAATTTTGAAAAGTTTTAGCCATTATTACTTCAAATATCTCTTCTGCCCTGTTCTCTCTTCTCCTGGTATTCCGACTGTGTGTATGTTATACCTTTTGAAAATGTCCTATAGTTCTTGGATGTTTTCTTCTGTCTTTTTTGTTTTCCTCTCTGCATTTCAATTTGAGAAATTTCTACTTATATATTCCCAAGCTTACTGATTCTTTTCTTGGCCATGTCCAGTCTACAATTGAGACCATCAATGCATTTTCCATTTTTGTTAAAGTGTTTTTGATTTCAGCATTTCTTTTTGAATCTTTCTTAGAGTTTCCATCTCTTTGTTTTCATTAGTCATCTGTTCTTGCATATTGTCTACTTTTTCCACCAGAGCCCTTAATATATTAATCATAGTTATCTTAAATTTCCTAATAACTCCAAAATCTGTGTCAGATATGAATCTTCTTCTGATGATTTTTGGTTTCTTCAGACTGTTCTTCTTTGCCTTTTGGCATGCCTTGTCATTTTTTTGTTGAAAGCTACATCCAAGACTAGGGCCCCCAGGAGTTTCTCATTCTTATGCTAGTACACACTTTACTTCCAGAAATTCATCAAAATTCACAATTACGTTGTTTCCATCAGTTTATGGTTCCAGTAGCTTCTGTACAGGTAAATAGATATTGGTTGCAACTTTCTGGATTTTCTTCTCTCTCCAGATTTTGTGATGGTGGTTTGCCCTGCAACCTCAGTTCTCTGAAGGGTCATGAAAAGTATTGACTTTCAGTTTGTTCAGTTTTTTCTTGTTTTAAGGAAAAGAGGATTTATATTATTCTGGCTAGAGCTGGGCTTTGTTTAATTGGGTTGTTTTCATTTTCTTGATATTGATTTTTGAGAGCGCTTCATATATTCCGCATATACATGTTATCAAATATATGCTCTGCAAATATTTTCTTCTCATCTGCCTTATCTTCTCATTCTTTTAATACTATGTTTTGAAGAGCAGAAGTTTTATTTTATTTCTTAACATCTTTATTGGAGTATAATTGCTTTACAATGGTGTGTTAGTTTCTGCTTTATAACAAAGTGAATCAGCTATATATATACATATATCCCCATATCCCCTCCCTCTTGCGTCTTCCTCCCACCCTCCCTATCCCACCCTCTAGGTGGCCACAAAGCACCAAGCTGATCTTCCTGTGCTATGCGGCTGCTTCTCACTAGCTATTTTACATTTGGTAGTGTACATATGTCCATGCCACTCTCTCACTTCTTCCCAGCTTACCCTTCCCCCTCCCTGTGTCCTCAAGTCCGTTCTCTACCTCTGTGTCTTTATTCTTGTCCTGCCCCTAGGTTCTTCAGAATCTTTTTTTTTTTTTTTTAGATTCCATATATATGTGTTAGCATACAGTATTTGTTTTTCTCCTTCTGACTTACTTCACTCTGTATAACAGTTTCTAGGTCCATCCACCTCACTACAAATAACTCAATTTCGTTTCTTTTTATGGTTAAGTAATATTCCATTTGTATACATGTGCCATATCTTCTTTAGCCATTCATTTGTCGATGGATGCTTAGGTTCCTTCCATGTCCTGGCTATTGTAAATAGTGCTGCAATGAACATTGTGGTACATGACTCTTTTTGAATTATCGTTTTCTCTGTGTATATGCCCAGTAGTGGGATTGCTGTGTCATATGGTTTTAAATTTTGATGAAATCTAATTTATCAAGTTCTTGTTTCATATCCATATGCAATCCAAGTGTTCCAGCACCATTATTGAAAAGCACATCCTTTCTGCACTAATTTGTCTTTCCACCTTTGTCAAAAATTAGTTGTTAATTTAGGTGTGGATCTACTTGTGGACTTCCAATTTTTGCCCATTGATGTTTCTCCATCCTGATTCCAATACCACTCTGTCTTGATTACTGGAGCTTTATAATTAGTCTTTATAACAAATTTTGATTGAGGTATAAATGACATATGACATTATATTAGTTTTAGATGTACAACATAATGATTCAATATTTACATATATTACAAAATAATCACCTCAATAAGTCTAGTTAACATCCCTCACCACATATAGTCACTTTTTTCTTCTTATGATGAGGACTTTTAAGATGTACTTTCTTAAGAACTTTCAAATATGCCATACAGTATTATTAATCTTAGTCACTGTGCCGTGCATTACATTGCCATGACATTTATTTGATAACTGAAAGTTTGTATCCTTTAAGACGTTTGATTAGTCTTAAAATCAGGAAGTATTACTCTTTCAACAATATTACTCATTTTCAAAGCTGTTTTAACTATTCTAGGTACTTTGCATTTCTATATGAATTTGACAATCAGTTTATCAACTGCTACAAAAAAGTATGCTGGGATTTTAATTGGGACTGCCTTGAATCTACAAATTAATTTGAAGATAACTGACATCTTAACAATATTTAGTCTTCCAACCCATGAACATAATATATTGATTTACTTAGGTCTTCTTTAATTTCTCTCAGGAATGTTCTGTAGTTTTCAATGCACAGGTTCTCACATCTTTTGTCAAATTTATGCCTGAAGATTTCACATTTTTGATGCTATTTTAAATGTCTCTTTTTGGGCTTCCCTGGTGGTGCAGTGGTTGGGAGTCTGCCTGCTGATGCAGGGGACATGGGTTCGTGCCCCGGTCCGGGAAGATCCCACATGCTGCGGAGCGGCTGGGCCCGTGAACCATGGCCGCTGAGCCTGTGCGTCCGGAGCCTGTGCTCCGCAACGGGAGAGGCCACAGCAGTGAGAGGCCCGCGTACCGCAAAAAAAATAATAAATAAATGTCTCTTTTCATCTCAGTATCTGATATTTGATGCTAATACATAGAATGGAGATTGATATTTGCATATTAATCTTGTATCTTCCAACCTTGTTAAACTCATTTATTAGTATTAGTAGCTTTTTTTCCCCTAGATTCCATTGGATTTTCTACATAGACAATCATGTTATCTGCTTTTTATTTTCTTTCCCTTGCCTTGCCTCCTATGTTGGTTAGAATCTCCATGAATAGACATAAGAATGGACATTCTTGATTTCTTCCTGATCATAAGAGGAAAATATTGTCTTTCATAATGAACTATGATGTTAGCTGTGAATTTTTTATGTGTCCTTTATCAGCTTGAGGAAGTTCCCTTTTATTATTATTAGTTATATGACAGTGTTTTATCAGGAATCAGTGAATTTTACCAAAAAAATAATCTATTTATTGAGATAATCATATGATTTTCCATTTTTAATTTGTTAATGTGGTGAAATACATTGTTTGATTTTCTAATATTAAACCAATGTTGCATTCCTGTAATAAAAGTCATGATGAATTTTGGTCATGATGAATGATACTTTTTATATATTGTTGGATTTTATTTGTTAAATTTTGTTAATACCTTTTTCATTTATGTTCATGAAAGATACTGTTCTGTGGTTTTCCTTTTTTGTAATGTCTTTGCCTGTTTTTTGGTATCAGAGTAATGGTGGCCTCATATAATGACTTAGGAAGTATTTCCTCCTCTTTAATATTATTTTTTCTTTAAATATTTGGTAGACTTCACCAGTAAAGTCATCTGAACATGGAACTTTCTTTGTGGAATGGATTTTCACTACAAAGTCAATTTTTTAATAAGAGTTATTCAGGTTATCTATTTCTTTGTGAGTGCGCTTTGGCAGTGTGTATCTTTCAAGAAAGTAGCCCATTTCCTCTAATTTGTGAAATTAACTGGCATAAAATTGTCTGACATATTCCCTTTTATCCTTTTAATATCTGTAAAATCTATAGTGATGTTATCTTTCTCATTCCTGATATGGGTAATTTGTATCTTCCTTTTTCCTTGATAGTCTACCTTTCATTTCATTATTTTCTTCATTACTTTTTTGTTTTCTAATTCATTATTTTCTGCCCTGATCTTTATTATTTCCTTTCTTGTCCTTAGTTTGTCTTTAACTTGCTCTTCTTTTTCTAGTATCTTAAGGTGGGAGCTGAGGTTATTGATGTGGGACCTTTCTTCTTTTCTAAGATAGGTGTTTAGTGCTATATATTTCCTCCTAAGTAATTTTTTAGCAGCATACTGTAAATTTTGATATGTTATATTTTCATTGAAAAGTTAAAAGTGATTTCTAACTTCCCTTTTATTTTCTTATTTGACACATGGGTTATTTAGATGTTAATTAGTTTCCAAATATTTGGGAATTTTCCAGATATTTTTCTGCTAGTGATTTTTAATCTAACTCCATTGTGGTGAGGGAAAATGCTTTAGGTAATGTAAATCCTTCTATATTTGAGATTTGTTTTATAGTCTACAATATGTTATCTCTTGGTAAATGTTCTATGTGAACTTGAAAAAAAATGTGTATTCTGTTGTTCGCAGGGAGAGTGCTCTGTAAATGTCAATTAGATCAAATTGGATGATATTCTACTTCAAATTTTTGTTCTTACTGATTTTCTCTCCACTTGTTCTCTCAGTTATTGAGAGAGAGGTACTAAAATCTATGATTATACTTTTGGATTTGTCTATTTTCCTTACAATTCTATTAGTTTTTGTTAATGCTTTCTTCTTAGGTATATAAACAATTGAGGTTGCTATTTCTGTTTGATAAACTGACTCCTTTATTACTGTGGAATGACCTTCTTTATTCCTGGTAGTATCCATTGCTCTGAAATATACTTTGCCTGCTATTAACATAACCACTCCAGCTTTCTTTTGATTTATGTTAATATAGTGTGTCCTTTACAGCCTTTTTCTTTTAACCTCTCTGGATCCTTATACTTAAAATGTATTTTCTGTAGGCACCATATAGTTGGGTCTTGTTTTTTATTCAATCTGACAACCTCTGACATCTAATTGGATATACAACATTACATTTATGTGATTAAATCTATTGTTCCCCCATTTTCTTTCTTCCTTTAGAATAATTTGAACATTTTTAATTATTGGATGTTATCTCTTTTACTGGCTTATTAGCTATAACTCTTTGCTGTGTGGGGTTTTTTTAGCAGTTGCTTGTGATTTTATAGTATGCAGCTTTAACTTATTTCAGTCTACCCTCAAGTGATATATCACTTCACATATAGCGTAAGAATCTAACAATAACGTCCTACCATTTCTTCCTTTCTGACTTTTGTGCTATTGTTGTACATGTTACAAACCACACATTACATTGTTTTAATTTTGGGATAAATACCAATTATATTCTAAAATTATTTGACTAATAAGAAAAATATCAGATATACTTACTCATGTAACTACCATTTCCATTGTTCTTCATTCCTTTGGCTAGATACATATTTTCATTTGGCATCATTTCTTTCTGCCTGAAGGACTTCCATTTTTTATAGTGTGGGTGTGCTGTTGATTGTTTTCAGCTCTGTCTGGATTCTACTCTTCCTAAAGGTCTAAAAAATGCTTTTTTGCCTTTGGTTTTTAAAGATATTTTCACTGAGTACAGAAGTCATGATCAATAGTTTTTTTTTTTCTTTCAGTACTTTAAAAATCAAGGTGTTCCACTGTCTTCTTGCTTACATTGTTTTTGACAAGAAATCTGCTATTTCCTTCTTTTTGTTTCTCTGTATATAATGTGACATTTTCCCCCCTCTTGCTGCTTTCAAAATTTTTTCTATCACACTGCATTTGAACAATTTGATTTTTGGTATAGTTTTTTCATATTTTATGGGCTTGGAGTTCGTTGAACTTCTTAGATCTGTGTGTTTATAGTTTTCATCACATTTGTGTTTGTGTGTGTGTGTGTGTGTTTTAATCTGAAATCCCAATCATTTATGAAAGGATACTTATTTCTTACTCACATAAGCCTCTGTTAAGAATCCCACTTCCTTTCTTCTCATAACTGGCAATCATCTATAACACGTAGCTTTCATGATAACTGCAACAAAAGGGGGAGAGGAGATGGGGCCACATAGCTTTTAACCATCTCAGTCCAGAAGTGGCTCAAAAAAGTCACTTTCCCTCACAGTCAAATAACCAGTAGTCACATGGCCCCAACCTAGGAGAAGTTGGGAAATGTAAGGGAACATGTGGATATTTGGAGTACTTTATTTGTCTGCCATAGAGAAAAGCAGATCTAGCATAGGAATTGACAGAATTAAAGTAATTTTAGAAGGTATGGGCTGGGAAAGGCTCTCTGAGCCAGTGGCATTTAAGCTAAGGCCTAGCAGTTGGAAAGAAGTCAGTCCCAATATGTTTGAAAGATAATCAATGTAGTTAAGAGGTCAGAGGCTAAAGTCCTATTCAAGTAATAAAATGTACATTATCCTAGCATGTCCTTTGTATAACAAATTCTATCACTTAAGAAGCCTTCAAGGGTACAGGGGTATAAGATCCTCACCAAATCCTGATCAGTGACAGAACTTATACACTGCTCTCTTAGATGTAGAAGAATAGGTAGAAGGATGAACCTTCAATGACACACATACACACAAAGCAATAGCTGTGAAACTACAGGGTTCATTCATTCCAGCAATAACATTCACTAAGAGTCTACCATGATGCAAGGTGGCATAAAAATGTTGACTACAATTCCCCCTGCTTTGATGGAACTAATAGTCTAGTGGAAGAAACATATTACTAAAAAGCAATGAAATACTCTATGTGGAATCATTTTTCTCCATAAAGAAAGGGGGGGAGCTATAACAAAGGTCAAGTCTAATTTAGAAATTATTTAGAAATAAACAGAAAAGAAGCTCTCCAAAAACTGAGGAGTCCGGAGTGATTAAGATTTCCCACTCTGGTCAAGAACATTAAAAATAGAGTAAAAAGTATTCTGCATACATAAATTCCATAAGCTCTCAAGAAGAGCAATTAGAGCAAGACCTTTTTTCTCCAAATGAAAAATCAAGTTTTAGACAAATATACATATCTACGTGAACTAATTAGGTCAATATCCATATTTTTATGCCTATTAAATTCTAGAAAATTTTGTCTTTGTTATATCTACACCATGAATTCTCACTTTTCTTACTTGCTCTCTCCATATTTGATCCTTTAATCCTGTATTTCATTCTGATTTCTCTGTTCAAGCCTCTTACATAAATTGGAAGATGTTAATCCTCAAAGGCTTCAAACTAGATAAATGAAGGGAAATATTTGAAAAACTATTTTAGAAAGAGATAGATAAGATAGAATAAGTTTTCCCATTCTACATAATAATTTTGTTCCCAGAAATAAACGAGAGGTAGATTTCTTAGAAAGCAAGAAAATACAAAAAGGTGAGTAAGCACCTCTCTTGGTGCTTGGCTTGCAGTCTCAGTTGTGGGACTGTGATTATGATTGAAAGAACACTATAATTGGGTCTCCTGGTACTTCTCTGCTACTCACTTGTTGTGACCTTACACAAGTTTCTCAGTTCAGTTTCCTTAACTATAAACCACAGATCAAAAAAAAATGTACCTACTGTTAAGGGTTGTTCTGAGTGTTAAATGATTTCTTGTATATAAAGCACTTTATAACAATGTCTGGCAATAATAAATGATAAAAATCACCAGTACTAATACTAGTAATAGTTAACATGGAGCAGTAGTTGTAAAAACCCACATTAAAATTTAATTGAGTGATTGCTATTTTCTAGACTTACGTCTGAATGCTTTCATATAATTCATATAATTTAAACCCTTTTAAACCAAATTCACCCTGTACCAAATACCACCCTACAACAAACATTTATAGCAAATTTCCAGTGTGCTTCAAGCTTGTGGACATTATCATTTCCTTTTCATTGCTTTAGTCCAAAAAGAATGTCACTGGTTCCCAAGTTTTAAAGACCATTATTCCACCTTATTTTTAACACTACAAATTGACACATACTTGTGGAAAGGGAATGTTGCCTGCCATTCCAGTCAACAACAAATGTTGCCCATCATCAAGCTATCAACCACTGTAGTCACCCCACACCCAGCCTAACAGTGCACCCTGAGGGTAATTCAGGATGGAGAAAAACAGGAAACATTCTGTGTTCTGGATACTGACCCTAGATAGTTAAGATGCATATCTAAGGAATAATTTCAATGAGCCCAGACTCTTGCATCTTCCCATACATAGAAAATCACTAAAATCATTAACTTGAGATGTCTGTTTTTTGTGATTAGCAGTAATCTTTTGATGTTCAACTACCTTTTATTTTTTCAGCAAAAACTCCTAGATATCCTAGCTCCTTCCTTACTTCTTTTTTTTTTTTTTTTTTTTTTTTTGCGGTATGCGGGCCTCTCACTGTTGTGGCCTCTCCCGTTGCGGAGCACAGGCTCCGGATGCGCAGGCCCAGCGGCCATGGCTCACGGGCCCAGCCGCTCCGCGGCATATGGGATCCTCCCAGACCGGGGCACGAACCCGTATCCCCTGCATCGGCAGGTGGACTCTCAACCACTGCGCCACCAGGGAGGCCCGTTCCTTACTTCTTTGGAGTAGTTTCTCAGAGCTACCTGAGAGGCTGTCTCCCAGGCCATAGTCCTCAGTAATGTCCCCAAATAAAACTTAACTCTCAACTTTTAGGGTGTGCATTTTTCTTCAGTTGACATACTCTACAAATGATATTTATATAAGTTTAATAGATGTAACTCAATAAAAGCTAAAAGCAAACAATACGTAATTAGGAGAAAAATATATACAACACGAATAGCAGACATCATTCCGGCCTTGACAAAATGATCACTTATTGATACTGATAGAATCTATGCACAGTTAGGAAAGGAGTAGGGAAGCATCCACATATGATTGTTTCATCTCTCCCTAGATATAGGACTAGCTACAGGACAAACAGCCAGACCATGTGACTGTGGACACACAATTTTATCCTGAGTACTTTCAATCTGGACCAAAGTTACACAGCTCCTGAACAAAAGCATGGGCTTAAGCCTGTGATAGATTCATTCCCATCAAATAGGACAGAATTCTCTCTCATTTCTTTGCTTTCTTACCCAAATGAGATGTATGAAAACTGCTTGCACATTCTGTTTAATCCTTATGCAAGCTTGTATTCCAACACCAGAATTATAATTCTAATTTACAATTTCTTTTGTTCAAGATAGTGCCCTAATTGTGAAAAATAATTACCGACTTCTAATCATGAAATAACTTGGAATCCAGATTATTAACAAAATGATGGAAAATTGGAGATGTAATTGACTAGAATCATTTCATTTGTTCATTTGCTCATTGTTTCATTGGTTCATTATAACAATCTTATAAGACATGTACCAGAGAGAGGCCATTTCAATCCACGTGCACATAGCCAACTGTTGGGGCTCAGGGCAGGCCATCCCAAAATACGCCTCAATGGCATATTAATTATTTTGAATTAGTTACTTAAGAAAAAGCCATAGTAAGAGGGACACTCTGACCCTCCTCTCTGTCTCCTTGAAAGTAGGAAATAAATCTCTCATGAAAGGTGCACTCCTTGCATCTGAAGGTAGAAGGACACCCTGATTTCCAGAGATAGGGAATTTGGGGCAAGAAACTTATATAAACAGAACTTGTTACTCCTTTAGTTTACCATCCCAAACTCAAACTCTGCTTAGATTCTTCACTAATTAAGTACCCAAAGCCTAATTTTCTTTGTCCTGTGAATTCCTCACAAATTTATTGTTTGTTTGTCTAAAAAGTATAAAAGCTGCCTGCTTTGGCCACTTCCTAGGTCATATGACTGTGGGATCTCCATATGCATAAGTTAAAGTTTGTTTCTTTTTCTCCTGTTTATCTGTCTTGTGTAGTAGTCCAGTCACACAACTCAAGAGAGATAGAGGGGAAATTTGCCCTTCCCCAACACAACCTATCAAAATGACTAATGAGTTCCACGTCTTCTTAAAGCATGCAGGTTGATGCCCAGGGCTTGCTGAAAGAATATCAGAATGTAGTTAATAAACTACTCCTGCACCTACCAGTAGAGTTTCGTGATAATCAAGAGACAAGTGTGTGTATTTCTCAACCTGTTTTGCCAGTTCTTTCACAGTAAATTATGTGATTTAATTAAAACAGTACAAACAAACAGTTGTTATGTCTATGAAGACTAAGTTGAATGTTCTCAAAAGACTCGAGAATTAAAAAGAATTAGCAATGACTTAGATAAGGACAAGACAACCATGAACACTGGGAGACACTTTAAAAATATAGATGAATTTTCACTTAGTTTTATCTCAAACTGAAAATTATAGGCAGTGATTCATAGGTATTATTAATGCCAGAAGATAACACAAAATTCCAAACAGTAGGTTCCATAGAGACTTGGATCTTGTAGGGAAGCACAATTTGCCACCCCAAAATGTCTCTTTGGCATGAGGATTATTTTAGTCTGAATATTTTTAAGAAACAGAAGACTCAGTAAGTCTGTGTTTTTACCTCCCCATTAGCTGCCTAAAGAATTTAGATAAAGGACTTATTTCCAGAATAGAGGTATCTCCAGAAATATCTGCAAAGAAAATGGACTAGTTGTGTTGGGGGAAACACAGCAGCGCCTAGACATCAAAGTCCACTCTCTGTCCCATTGCCCCTGCATGGCCCAGCAAACATCTGCTTTTGCATCTCCAGGTGAATTGCTTTCCTCCCCTTTGAAGTCCCAAACCACTATGCCCAACATCTTCTTTTGTCTTTAGCTGAAGATCGTATTTAAGGTGAAAGCTTCAGCCACTCTGGCGAGCTACTCAGTTTTCCTGGGTCTCTCCCAAATACACATGTTATTAAACTTTGTTTGTTTTTCTCCTCTGAATCCATCTCAGGTCACCAGCCAGAAGAACCTAGAAGGGAAGAGGAAACTTTCCTCCCCAACAACTTACATCAAAAGATTGATGAATTAATATATAAATATTTTATGTCATAATACAATGTTTAAGGTAAAATGCATTGTTTTATGATTTCCTACTTTATCCAACTTTTTCTAATAACCAACAAGCTATATGTTCCAGTATAATGTAGGTTAAGTAATATAGAGTCTCCTGATCTGTAAAATGAAGAAAGTAATTCTTACTCATAAGGCTGTTTTGAGGATTAAATAAAATCATCCATATAAAAGAATACCTGTCACCTAGTAAGCACAGATTACTCACTAGCTAACACGGTATGCTGGTGAGGGTGGTAACATAACGGTAATGGCATGAGGGACCAGTCTGCATGGATTCAGATCCCAGCTCAATTACCAGCTCTGTGATCTTAGAGGAAGTTACCTAACCTCTCTGTACCTTAAATCCATAATCAGTAAGATGTACATAATAATAGCTCCACCACCATTGGGTTATTGTGAGGATCCAACGAATCAATAAATGTGAAGTGCCTAAGACATAATACATGCTTAACGTAACACATTTTAGTCACTGTTATTTTGTATATTATTGGCTTTTCAGCTAGATAGAAAATTGCCCTTCCTCAAAGCATCCAAATATTTGTTATCTTTCCTTTGGCTCTAGGCTTCTCACCTTCTAACATGAACACAGGACTCAATTTATTTTAGTACAGACAGATCACTAGTGCCATCTAGTGGCAAACTGCTAATAAATTTAACAAAAAGGAATATTGCCCATAAAGGGGTAAAATTTCTACAGACATGAATTTAATTTTTGAAGACAAACTAGATATTTGGAAATGTGATATGTTTTCTTTAATGATTTGAATGTAATACAAATATAACTGGGGGAAATTAAAAAACTGCACACCACAAGAAGATTGCTTGGCAAACAGTACAAAAAAAAAAAAAAAGATTCTTGCTTTGCATGAGCCAAACAACTGGGTTTAAACCCAATGTCAAAAATTTGGGGGCAGATTTGTGATGTTAATATACCCCTGTTTTGACAGGGGTATATTAACATCACAAATCTGCCCCAAAATTTTTGACATTGGGTTTAAACCCAGTTGTTTGGCTCATGCAAAGCAAGAACACAGACCTACTTGAGAATGGACTTGAGGATATGGGGAGGGGGAAGGGTAAGCTGTGACAAAGCGAAAGAGAGGCATGGACATATATACACTACCAAACGTAAGGTAGATAGATAGTGGGAAGCAGCCGCAGAGCAAAGGGAGATCAGCTCGGTGCTTTGTGACCGCCTGGAGGGGTGGGATGGGGAGGGTGGGAGGGAGGGAGATGCATGAGGGAAGGGATGTGGGAACAGATGTATATGTATGACTGATTCACTTTGTTATAAAGCAGAAACTAATAAAAAATATATATATATATATATATATATATACCCCTGATATTTTCTAGACCTTAATTTCCTATGATATCAAATAAGTGTGCTATATGTGTTGAATTTGTTTCGTAGTTATAAAAGTAAGGGATAAATCACTATGCTAATTTTAACATAATGAATCTATAGTATTATCTGTCAGAAGCATTTTGAGGGGAACCTTGATAACTTCTAACATCCTTTCCAACTTTCTGATTTTTTTAAATGCAGCCATATTGGAGGAAAAGAATTAGAAATGTGAATTTTGGGTGTAATTTAAACAGCATAAATGTTATAACATATACTAAGATATGAAGTTATATCATTGGATAAATTAAAAATGAATACCATACAAAGATCCCAGGTGATAGCATCATACAGCTTTACTTTCTGCAAGTCAGAACTTACAGAACTCAAAACTGAACAAAACTACTGTAATCTATAATATTCAGGCAGTCCTTGCCTTGCTCATTGAAATATGTACAAATTTCAGAGCCACAATTTAGTCAAATAACAGCAGCCTTCCAACAACACAGTTCAAATTTCAGTTATCATGGCATATTAACTGTGACTGATTATATAAGGGCCGCTAGCTCTTTGGTCCAAAAATCACTACGTAAATAACAGATGCGCATCATGATCAGTGACTAACATGTCACTTCTTTCAAAGTCTGTCAGTGCTTGGTCACCGCACATCTGTTATTCAGTTCAAACATAGACAGCAAATCATGTTGCTTCCTTGTGTTCCTGTGATAAACTCCCTTGACATTTCACAAAAGTGAGTAATCAGAAGAGGCTATTAGCCCATAAAGATGAAGGTGCAACAAAGAAATAAAACGTGATGATGCTGGAAATGAAATTGGATGTGAATAGAAGATCTGAAGATGGTGACAGCAAAGCAAGGATAGAAGAGACCTAGGCCAGCAAGAAGGTAAGAGCCATGAATGTAAAAAAACAAGATAAAGTCGCTTCAACAGGATTCTAACTAAATGTAAATGGGTTGTACAAGAAATAGGGGATGACCCTGGAATGTTGACACCATGCCCTTTGGAGCAATGTAGCTATGCAGCCATATGAACTTAGTGAAGGCAAACTGATCAAAATAAATGAGGAATGTGATTGTGACAAAAAGGATGACAACGCCCCAGAGGAAGTGACACCAGAACAAAACTTCACATTGAAGAAACTCTCAGAGATATCTCATGACTTTGAAAGGACAAAGGACAAAATGGAAGTTGATCCAAACTTAAAAAGAATTTGACAGTTCAATTCACCAAGGCATAGAAAAGATGCTTGCTCCATATAATAAGTCGTATGATGAGAAGAAGGCAAGTAACTGTTCAAACTCCTCTTGACAAGATTTTGGCAATGAAATAAAATACTTTAATTCTCAATGTTTCTAATGTTTTAAATTACAGTGTACTGAATAAATATTAATTTTACTATTTTTCATTTCCTTATACATTTATAAACCACAGTAAGAGAGTTTTTAGTGTTTTGAGAAAACATTTTAAAGGTCACAGAACAATTGTTATTCACTTATTGATTTGCTTCATCCAGTTTCAACTTAGTCATTTTCATGGTTTTGCACTATTGTGTAAAATAAGAACTGGAAGTATTGCCAAAGCCTAAATTTTTCTTTCCCAATTTTCAGTCATTGTAAACGTCATTCAGAAATTGCCACCTATTGCATGCTAATATAATAGCTAGTCCCCTTCTGAACATATTTTATAAATTATTTGCAGTGTCATGATATACTGTTGAAAGATGTCCTTGCTCCTAACCAAACCAGACATATAGAAGAGCATTATGTACCTGGTAGTGGCAACTGAACTAATATACCACTGACTCTTGGGTCCATGTTCAATTGATTGGTTATATCCAAAAGTTCTTCCTGAGAAACATCCTTAGGTTTTAGAATGATCTCACTACAGATACCTGGAAGAAAAACAAGTACAGAAAGTCACTTTAACAAAGATGTGTTTTTTCATTGATGGTGTCTTACACAGTGTGTGATTGGTTCCCTCTGCTCCTATCCCACTGGAAGAAAAGGCCCTTCTACAAAGATGATGTTCAAAGCACCAACAGGAGGGAATTTTCAAACAGCACAGATGCTTTCTCGTGATTCACATGCATTCTTTGGCCCAGTGACCCATTTAGCAACTTGCGCTCATCTGTGATAAGCTACTGTTAGTGGATTTGAAGAGAGTAAGAATACCGATACTACCACCACCACTATTAGGCCAAGTTCGGCAGAGTGAACTAGTCAGGTTTATCATGTGATTAAAGCAAAAAAACAGGCCCTTTAAATGTAACATGTTGCTCTCACATCTCATCATAGGGTCTGAAATCACACTGAATTGATTCAATAAGAAATTTGAAGAAAAAGAGTAAGAAATGAATATAAACTTTGGTAACTAAATAATCTATAATAATAATTAATAATAATAATAATACATGTCATTCAAATAGCACTTAGTTGACAGTTATCATTCATAATTATCACATTTTGAATTAAAACCAGAAAACGTTATCTATTAACAAATACAACTAAAACACGTCCCCACCTACAGCAGCAGCGGCTTTGATCTTCTTCCTGACATATGTGTGGCTTGCTGGGTTATCACCCACTAAAATGATACTGAGGTGAGGTCTTCCATTCCCAAGAGAAATCCAAGATTCCACACCTCGCTGTATTTCTTTCTGGATTTGTTTGGCCATTTCAGTTCCTGAGATAATAACTGCGTCATGTCTGTGGAAAACAAAGGAATAAACATAGTACTAAAAAGGCAATAAGGAATATTCAACCACATAAATTTAAAGTACAAGAGTGAACAAAACATTTATGATTCCCCAAGTGAGCAACCAAAATTTGATTTCTTTCAGGTATATTTGACACTCATTATTCAGGTTCAAAAATATATTTATAATTTTTTAAAGGAGTCCAACTCTGCTTTTTAGTTCTGCATTACAGTCTATCTATAGTATACATAACTTTTACATATATATATTTCAATTATCAAACCACATACTAAAGTTCTAGAATATTGGCTCTATAATATTGACTGTATTAAAAGCTCTGCTATTTTTTTCAGAAGAGACAGATCAGCACAGTCTAGTTAAAACTAGCACCCACCTTCAAAGCTCCAGGCCATGGTGTATATATGTGGCCCCATAGACTTTTGACCCAAAGGCAAAATCTTCACTCTTAATAGAATATCCTGTACAAGCCCCTGAAGTCATGAGCTCTGTACTACACAACTCTTCTCACTTACTCAAGGAAAAATTTTATCCCACAGCTCCAGGACAAGGACAACTGTGATGACAGCTGCCAGTCTTGCCAAGCTTGTCATTGATTACTGTGGGGACCAGGCCAGTAAGGTTCAGTTGCCCCCCTACCCAAACACCCACACCATGGCATCATTTCTAATAGAAAAACTGCACAAAACATTACTTCCTGGCAGTTTTAAAGTGCTTAAGTAGGTAAGAAATACTATACTTTGATAGATGACATAAATCTATCTCTGGAAAGGCACAAAAAATGCCTTATGGGAAAGTTTTCCTGCTCTCCATGATCTCAAACTTAAAAGTGGTGAATTAATGTTGCTCCTACTGCATGTTTAGTTTTTAAAGGTACCTGATAAAGTAAAAGATGGTTCCTTCTTCCTGGGGCCCCTGTCCTTTCACTATTGAAAAGCCTGGTGAAAGCATGATCTATAGCACATAAATATTACCCAAAATATCAAAAGCAAGTCAATGAATATTGTGAAGGAGAAGAAAAGGAGGAAAGAAAAACCATATAGCAACTTAATTTTTTCAAGCACCTGTACATTTTCTATGTTCTAGTGAGAGCAGTCATCATGAATATCAGCCAGCACAAACAAAATGCAAACTTGCTGCCCCTTCCAAATAAGTCAACCCCCCTCTCTAATAGGTTGATGTACACACACATAGACCAGATCAAGAATATTCCATATCAACCTGGCACCAGTGGTCCACAGAGTTCAACCGGATTCAAACAATTTTGATGTAAACAATGTTCTGCTAAGAAGTGATTCTGAAATATGGTCTATGGATACATACGTCAAAATTGCCTGGGAACCTTACTGAACTTGCATATTCCTAGACCCCAAGACCACACCCATGATTTGGAATCCCTGGGAGAGGGGAGAGCGCCTGGGGATCTGCACATCTAACAGGTCCCCACAGGTATTCTTGCGCATGATCGTGTTTGAAAACCACTTCTTCAGTTCAACACAAAAGTATGTTTCAATAATAATCATAACCATGGGTAAACAATTAACTGAGCAAATATACATTGGTTAGATAATACAATTATAAGTAAACTCTACTTTTGATTCTAATTTTGTCTACTTTCCACTTTCAAGACATGGAAGGTCATGGTAAATGCAATGTATCAATCTTGCTCCACTGTCTTAATTTTGTAATAGTCTTATTACAGTATAATTGATATACAATGAGCTGCATATATTTAAAGTGTAAAGTTTGATGTTTTAGTATATGTGTATGTCTGAGAAACCATCACCACAATCAAGAAAATGAACATATCCATCACCCTCAAAAGTTTCCTGGTAACCCTTTGTAATCTCACCATTCTGTCCCTGCCATGCCTCCAGACAACACTGATCTGCTTTCTGTCACTATATATTAGTTTGTATTATCACGAGTTTTATAAAAATGGAATCACGCACTACATGCTCCTTTTCATCTAGCTACTTTCACTTAGCATAATGAAAATTCGTTCATGCTGTTGTATGTATCAATAGTGCTCTCCTTTTATTGCTGAGAAGTTTTCCATTGTAAGGATATATCAAATTGTGTATATCCATTTAATTGTTGATGGATATAGGTGTGTTGTTTCCAGTTTTTAGTCATGACAAATAAAGCTGCTACACTCATTCACGTACAAGTCATTGTATGCACATATACTTTCATGTCTTGAGCAAATATCTAGGACTAGAATGGCTGGATCATATGGTATATGTTTAAATATGTAAGAAACTGTCAATCCGTTTTCCAAAGTGGTTGTACCATTCTACATTTCTGCAAGAAGTATATGTGAGTTCCAGTTGTTCCACATACTTGCTATCACTTGATATGGTCGGTCTTTTAAATTGTAGATATTCTAGTGGATATATGATAGTATCTGACTGTGCTTTTAATTTGCATTCCCCTAATGAATAGTGATGTTGAGCATTTTTTTATGTGCATATTTTTTTCATATGCCTATCTTCTTTGGTGAATTGTGTAACTTAATTTTTTGCCCTTTGTTTAATAGGTCATTTCCTTATTGAGTTTTGAGAGTTCTTCATATATCCTAGATTCAAGTCCTTTATCAGATAGATAATTTGAAATACTTTCTCCAAGTCTATGCTTTGCCTTTTCATTCTCTTAACTGTGTCTTTGTATGATAAGTTCTCAATTTTGATGTATTTTAATCAATTTTCCTTTTATGGATCATGCTTGTGGTATTGTGCATAAGAAATATTTGCTTAACTCAAGGTAACAAAGGTTTTCTCCCAAGTTTCCTTCTAGAAGTTTTACGGGTTTAGGTTATGCATTTAGTTTTATGGCTTAGTTCTATCTTAGTTTGAAGAGACTTTATATCAGGATACTGCTGAATGCTTTTTCTGTGTCTACTGAGATTATCATATGATCAAATGGTTTTTTGGGTTTTAGTCTCTTAATATGGTAAATAACATTAATTTTCAAATGTTAAACCAACCTTGCACTCCTGGGATAAACCTCCCACATATCCTTTCCAGATATTGTGGATTTCATCAATTTTTAAAAAATTTTTTTGCAGCTATGTACATGGCAGATATTTGTAGTTTTCTTTCCTTGTACTGTCTTTGTATGGTTTTGGTATATGGTTACTGCCCTCATAGAATGAGTTAGGAAATATCCCATCCTCTTCACATTTCCGGAAGAGTTTGTATAGAATCGGTATTATTTCTTCCTTAAATGTTTGGTAGAATTCACTTGTGAAGCCATCTGGTCCTGGAGCTTTCTTTGTGGTGAGGTTTAAAACTCCAAATTTAAATTTTTTAATACAAAGAGGGCTCTTCAGGTTATCTAGCATTTCTTGAGTAAGATTTTGTAATTTGTGTCTTTGTACATTCTAATAATTAGTACATAATTATTAGACTAAATCAAGTTAAGATAAAATACATTCACTTTTGAGTTTAAATTTTATTTTTCAGGATTAAGTAATGAACTGTTTTCACTATCTGCTTTGAATTCCTGTTGCTCATTTGTTATTGATTCATTTAAGTGGACTTTTAATACTAAGAAAACAAGGACCTCCTATGTTAACAAGTACTAAGGGCTGCAGATATGGCAAACAATTTCAGGTAGTAAAAAAAAAAATACTTTCCAAAACTTAAATTGTGTCAGCAATATTCAGATAGGTAAAATACTCTGCTATAGAAGCAAGTTTATCTGCTAATAGACTAGAAGTCACTCTTATAGTAAAGAACATACATTTGGATTTTAAAATATAAAACCATCTGAGCTCCATGTTGCATTCTATAGCATATGAATAGCAATGCAGCTGCTTACATGTTTTATTAGCTGATTCTCTGTTAAACACAATGATTTAGTCATAGGTTACTGTGAACAACTGAACATAATCCAGGATAATTATGGCCTAGACACTACAAAGCTGTGTGACCCTGAGAATGTCAGATGACAATGGCATAAACTGATTCCTGACTTCCAAAAAGACAATCTACCTACAGATTAAACCTGACTGCACATTTTTTGTTGGGGTCTGAGGTGACAGGGCTTTACATTATAGTACCGATGTGCTAATTCAGCTTGCTAATTATAGCTGACATGATATGGCCTGGCCTAGTTGGTGTTTATGGGTAAACACCCAAAAGACTGCCACCCAATTATGAATAGGGATTTAAAGCATTTTCAGTAGCAGCTGGCCCATCCCACTGATTCCCTCAGTCACTGCAGAGCCTCAGCAAGCCTGGCTCTATGGGAGGCACAATATAAGGATAAATGAAGCAACCCGGACTTAGTGGAGGCCCAATTGGAGAATGCCTGTATCAGTCCATATGCTGGAATAAATGGTAAACACACACATTAATAGCTCATATAGACTTCAGTAAATAAAGAAATGAGGTTTTTCTCAACATGC
Organism: Mesoplodon mirus; assembly: GCF_964341445.2. Lineage (NCBI taxonomy): Eukaryota > Metazoa > Chordata > Mammalia > Artiodactyla > Ziphiidae > Mesoplodon > Mesoplodon mirus. The sequence goes on from NC_138977.1 coordinate 48,120,717, forward strand.
ATATTGTTGAAAAATGTTACATATCAGCAACCACTCGAATGTTCAGCCACAGAAGCACACAACTCCTAAGAATTCATCCTGGATCAAGTCTTAATCTCTACCAGTCCATTTTCCACACTGCAGCCAGAGTGATTTTCCAAATGGAATCATATCAGTTCCCTTGTTAAAACTGCACTACATGTCAAGTTTTTATTAATTTAATAAATACATATTGAAAACCATTTATGTGTCAGTCACTATTCTATGATATTTAACATATCATGTGTGAAACATGGACCAAAAAAAGGCACATCTGGAGGCCAGAGTTACCATTTTACATAGGTTGGTTAAGGTGTCACTTCTCTGATTAATCGGGTAACATCTGAGCATAAATTAAGGAAATGAAGGAATATGTTATGTGGTTATCTGGAGAAAAGAATTTAGGCTAAGGAAAATACACCGCAAGTACAAAGGACGTTAGGCAAGAATGTGCCTGGTATGTTTGATGAATAGAAAGAAGGCCAGTGGCTACAGTAGAAAGAACAAATGGACCAGAACAGGACATGAAGTCAGAGAAGTAGTGTGACATCAGATCACATAGGGTCCTACAGGCATTCAGAAGGATGTTGGCTTTTATTACAAGAAAGAAAGCCATTTAGAAATTTTGACCTGATTTTCATTATTCAGTGATAACTGGTTAAAATGTGGAGGAGAGACTCTATGGGAGGAAGGGGCAAGTGGGGACACCAGTTAAGAGGCTAGTGTGGTATCCTAGGCAAGAGATGAGGGTGGCTTGGGCAAGGGGGGTAGCAGTGGAGATGCTAAGTAGTCTGATTCTGAATCTATTTGAAGGGTGGAGCCACTGGAATTTACTGAGATTGGGTATAGGGTGTGAGAAAAAGAAGTCAAATATGACTCCCAAATTTTTGACATGAAAAACTGAGGAAAGGAAGTTTTTTTTTTTTTTTTTTTTTTTTTTCTTTTTGCGGTATGCGGGCCTCTCACTGTTGTGGCCTCTCCCGTTGCGGAGCACAGGCTCCGGATGCGCAGGCCCAGCGGCCATGGCTCACGGGCCCAGCCGCTCCGCGGCATATGGGATCCTCCCAGACCGGGGCACGAACCCGTATCCCCTGCATCGGCAGGCGGACTCTCAACCACTGCGCCACCAGGGAGGCCCGAGGAAAGGAAGTTTTAACTCAAATCCAAACATCCTGTAGCTTACATGCCTCTGCATGAGCTTTCTTTAGCTTCCCTGTGCTCACCAAGTCCCACACTACACATAGCTGCATTTAAATTTATCACCTGTGCTAGGTTCTCACTTCTGGGCCTTCACATACACTATTCTCTCGACCTAAAACACTCTTCATCCTCCTTCTCACTTCTCTAACATCCCTACCAAATCTGTTCCTCCTTCACTCCCACACAGTCCTCAAGTCTCAGCTTGGAAAGCACTCTGGGAAATGTTCTCTGACCCCTTCAACCTGGGGATCTGCCTCTTATATGAGTGCCCACAGCACCCAGCTTTTACCCTCATGTAGTATCTTAAGTCCTTGTTAAAATTAGTCTCCCCCACTATACTCTAAGCTGCGTAGGACAGGAAGCTTATATTTACAACGACATCCTTAATACCTAAGAGTATTTTGCACCTTGTGTTTATCAAATATTTGTGGAATTATCGGAGTTAAATTGTTTATTGTATTATAATTTGTTGGAATTACTATGCAGCCACTGAAAATAATAATTATAAAAACAGCAATATGTGAAAATGCTCATTGCATAAAATTAAGTGAAGAAATTAAATGAAAAATTGTAGGTACATAATTATAATTTAAAATGTGCATGCATATGGCCAAAGATTAAAAATAAATATGCAAAATAAAATGGTGAGATAGGTAGTATTCTGGATATTTGTCTTTCTATCTTAGAACATTTTAAAGTGCTATCAAAACAGATCTTGAATTATATTAAAAGTGAGTAGATGCAAAATATCTATAAAACACATGAAAAGAAAAAATAATAGTAAAATTAACAAACTTACCACCCAGTTTAAGAAAGATATTACCATTGTCATTGAAATTGTCTTTGTAATCCTCCTCTACCAAAACCTGATCCTCTCCCATAGAGTTAAACACAATCCTGAAATTTGGGTTTATAATTGCATTGCTTTCCTTTCCATTCCTTTCTTTTATCATTTAACCTAATGCTTATATCTATAAATATTAAAAATATAATAATATACATTATTTTTAATATAATGTAATATTATACATATGTATACTATATATGATAAAGTATAATATAGATGATATATATGATATATATCACATTTACATATGATATAAATATAAAATAACATGCAAAATTATAATATTTCGGGCCTCCCTGGTGGCGCAGTGGTTGAGAGTCCGCCTGCCGATGCAGGGGATACGGGTTCGTGCCCCGGTCTGGGAGGATCCCATATGCCGCGGAGCGGCTGGGCCCGTGAGCCATGGCCGCTGGGCCTGCGCGTCCGGAGCCTGTGCTCCGCAACGGGAGAGGCCACAACAGTGAGAGGCCCGCATACCGCAAAAAGGAAAAAAAAAAAAAAAAAAAAATTATAATATTTCTCTAAGGTTTACACCCAGGGATGGAATTGCTATATTATAAGATACATTTATGTGTGTTCAATTTATGCCAACCTGTTTCCAAAGTGGTTGCACTAATTTATAAGTCCACCAGTAGTGTTTAAGAATTTCTATCGCTCTACTTCCTTGATATTGTCAAAGTTTTTAAATTAACCAATTAGCTAAACGGCATTTTGTTGCGGTTTTACTATGCATTTCCCTAATTACTAGAGGTTGGATGTCTTATAGGTTTATTGGCCATTTGGAGTTCCTCTTCTATGGGATGCCTGTTCCTCTTCATTGACCATTTCTCTAATGGATTATTAACTTGTGCCTAATTTGTAGTAGTTATTTATGCATTCTGAACATGAATCTTGTATCAAGTATACCTATGTATCAAGTATCACCTGTATGTGGCTTGTGTTTTCACTTATTATATGGTTACTTTTGATGAAAAGTTCTTAACTCTAATGTGAAAACCATCTTTGCCTCTAGAGTTTGTACTTTTGTCTCTTAAGAAAACCTTCATCTTTGACAAAATTTCTTTTACAGAACACAACAGTACTCACAGTTGATGAGACAGACTGGCTAAGGAACTGCCAGGAACTTTCTGAGGATCTCTACAGGCTAGATCTAAAAATCTCACAGGGTTGAGCTTCCCTGGTGGCGCAGTGGTTGAGAGTCCGCCTGCCGATGCAAGGGACGCGGGTTCGTGTCCCGGTCCGGGAGGATCCCACATGCCGCAGAGCAGCTGGGCCCGTGAGCCATGGCCGCTGAGCCTGCGCATCCGGAGCCTGTGCTCCGCAACAGGAGAGGCCACAACAGTGAGAGGCCCGCATACCGCCAAAAAAAAAAAAAAAAAAACTCACAGGGTTTAACAAAAACATCTAGAAAGTGGTTCTGCCAAGCCTCAGTTAAGAACCACTTATTTATGCCCCCATCATTCTCAAAGCAGGAATCCCCACTCTAGTATTCTTGATAGGTGGTCAGCTACTTTCAATATAAAGAAACCTATGAAGCATATGTACTTGAAACTGGTCATGGAGCAAGATATCCATAATTGTATGCAAACAAGCTATAATCTACCAACTAAAGCATAAATTGATAAATTAAAAAATACTGTACACATAAACTCACTTATTATAACTAAATTACGAAGCTATTGTGAAGTTTATATTGAATACAAAAACTTGAATGTACTATCTCTTCATTGCCTACATCAGATTTTAGAAATAAGTGTTTAAAAATCTATTTTGTAAATGAGCCAAAAAGACCTAAAAGTGTTGCATTTTGTTCAAAATGTTTGAAATTGTTAACATATTCAAAAAATAGGCCAAGACATGGTGGGGGGGGGGGCTTCAGATTTGAAACTTTTAGTGAATTGCAAATACCGAAACCAAAGCTTACAAACAGAAATGTACCCCTTCAAGCACAAAGGAAGTACTGAGCTAATTAAACAATGATGCTTCAAACAATATACAAGCAATTTTGAAATTCTATTGTTGTGGGTTGAATTGTGTCCCCAAAAAGATATGTTCAAATCCTAATCCCTGGTACCTGTGGCTGTGACCTTATTTGGAAATAAGGTATTTGCAGATGTAATTATGATGTAGGATGAAGTCATACTGGAGTGGAGGGGACCATAAATCCAATATGACTGCTGTCCTTAGAAGAAGAGAAGACAGAACTCCACGTGAAGACACAGAGGCAAGATGGCCATATGACCACAGAGGCAGAGTTGGGGTTAGGCAGCTATAAGCGAAGGAAAACCAAGGATTGCCAGCAACAAGAGGCTAGGAGAGCATGGCTCTGCAGATTCCTTGATTTCAGACTTGTAGCCTCCACGGGTGTGAGGATAAGTTTCTGTTGCTTTAAACTGATGGGGTCGCGAGCCACAACTACTGAGCCCGTAGTGCCTAGAGCCCGTGCTCCACAACAAGAGAAGCCACCGCAATGAGAAGCCCACGCACCGCAACAAAGAGTAGCCCCCACTCGCAGCAACCAGAGAAAGCCCGCGCACAGCAACAAAGACCCAATGCAGCCAAAAAATAAAATAAATAAATAAATAAATAAATAAATAAATAAATAAATAAAATAAACTGATGGGGTTCAGGGCAAGCTGCCCCAAGTTGTGCCACTCTGGCATGCAGATTATTTCCAGCTGAAAATAACCAAGGCCTAATAGACTCCAGAAGAAACCTCTGAACTTCCCCCTAAATGCCTAAAAGAACTTAAGATAGAAGGCCGGTTCCAGGAAGGAGCTATCACAACAGGTAACTATTCTAAAGTATGAACTAGGTGTGGTAGACAAGCAGGAACCTAGCAAGGCCTGTTTTTGATCAAAGTCCTCTGTGTCCCACTGTCTCTAGATGGCCCAGCAAACGTTTGTTCACCGAACATTTAACTCTTTTCATCTTCCTGTGAATTACCTTACTTTTCTTTTAAGTCCCAGACCCTTACCTTCTTCTTCTTAGTCCAGAATAACATATATACCTCATCTTGCCTTACTATCTTTGGAATTCTTCATGTTTATGTGAATTCCCTTATGTACTTAATAAATTTGGTTTTCTCTGGTTAATCTGCTTATGTCATTTTAATTGCCAGCTAAAAGAACTAAGAGGAAAAAAAGGGGAGTATCCCCTCCTTCACAAAGCCATCTAGTTTGTGGTACTTTATGACAGACTTAGTAAACAAATACATCTATAATCCCAATTTAAAATATCCCAATTTGTGGGAAGAACTTTTGATGACTATTTTTCATTGAATAAATTTATATTTTGTAATGTAATGGAACATAATTGAGAAGACCTATCATTTTACTGCATCTAAATATGGCAAAATATTTTAAAAATCATAAATAGATACATCTTATTTGATGACTTTTATCTTAAATATTTGTCAAAGAAAGGTACTTTGAAATGAGACATGAAAATAGCACTTGTGAAAATATTTAGGCTGAAACATCTTCATGAAAAAAACTAGAACTGAGACTATGTTCAATTTAGAAGAGTTTGCTCTGAGTTTACCAGGTGCTTTAGCATCTGTAGAGAAAGTATTTTTAAAACTAAAAATACTGCTGTCTAAAGAAAAGAGTAATTTGTAACTCACAAGAAAATACAGCAAATTTAATTTTTAAATTAAGCGTTAAGTTTGGGGTTTTTTTCCAGAAAATTATCAGTATCAAGGCATTAAACGAAGATATGGCTAATAAAGTGATTCAAGTTCAGTTGCCCTTGAACAACATGGGTTTGAACTGTATGGGTCCACTTATACATAGATTTTTCTTATTAACTAGGTACCCTAGTACAACACGATTCTCAGTTGGTTGAAACTGAGAAGGCAGAACTGCAAATACAGAGGGCCACCTGTGAAGATTTCTGACTCTCTGGAGGGTCAGCATCCCAAACCCCTGCATTGTTCAAGGGTCAACTGTATGTATATGTACCAAGAATGTGTCATATGTTAAAAGTTAACAGTCGCATAATTAACATAAAAATGTAAATGTGTTAATATAAAATTAATATTAAAAATTTAAATCGTTTTAATGTATAAGGGTATAAATTATATTTTAAAATGTTAATTTTGAAAATAGTTTTCAATAGAACTCTTATAGGTCGACTAATATAAGTCAATAAATATTCTAAATATGTAATTTTCATTACTTTAATGGGGTTTTTCTACTCTTAAAAATGTGGTTTCGTCAAAAAATTATATACTGACATTGCCATTAATACACATCAAAAGTGAAGTTAATTTGACGCCTTAGATATCTTTCACACAATGCACCCTGTCATTACTTGCTCAGGTGACATCTCCTGCAAAGGCAGAAATGTTGCAAGTCACCCCCAAAGAAGGCAGAACAAGGAGCTCTCCCTTTCAGCACTTTATTCTCCCCTCCATTTCTGGGCTAGCACTAAATATGGCTTCATTAGGAAAGAATAAATCATAATGAAGGGGCTAGGGAGGAGAGTTGGCAGTAGGGCAGCACAATGCAGTACAAATTACTCACCCAAAGCCAGTAGTTCCGAGTGTCAGCCCTGGTTCACCCTTAGCAGATATAATGAAGTTGGACAAGTCACGTAACTGCTTTCAAAGGCATGCAATTTCCTCATCTATATAATGGGAATGGTCGGCTAAGAGTTGATTGGCTGATTTGTAAAAATGGCTCTCCTAGTTTCTGTTAAGAAACAGATGGAGACATATTCAGAGAACCAGAAGTAATATGTGACTAAAAAGCCATCAACATTTAGTGTTGTTTCTATGAGCTTATTTACCTATTTACTTTCCAGAAAATAAACTGCAACCATCCTATTCTACAGTTCCAAGACTTAATTAAATTTATAATTCCTGGAATTAAATGAAGTTAATTTAGTTTAACTAACTAAAACAAAGTAGCAAACAGGAGGGAAAAAATCACTACTTTTCTTGTGTATCTAAATACTCCTTCACAAAACAGTAAAATAACAAAATCTGCTCAAGATCAACAGTGTATTTAATTTGTATACTTCACATCTTGCTTCTGCATCTATGTTTTAATCTCATTTCCAACCACAACTTTAATTAGAGATGCAATAAACTGTTCTATGATCTATAAAGATGAAAAAGCCAAATACAGTCATTAGCAATTCAAATATCTCTGTAAGTCCTTAGCATAGTTTAATCGCTTTGTATCTTAGAGCATAATTTTAAGATTTTGAGTTCAAATTAACTATACAATAGAAATGAAAGAAACTCAAGGGAACCAGGGCAAAATTACATATGGAATAAAACCAACCAATCAGTAGTACTTGGGAGCTATTCGAAGTAAGTGAATGTTTTTTTAAAGTAAATTAATACTTAGAAATGTTAAGTTTATGGCCTTTTAAAAACATTTAATTTCACATCCTAGATACTATCTTACACCGTGAAGTAATTTTATCAGAAATTATACTTTTATAAGTCAAAAAAGGTAAAGCAAGTTCTTTTAATGATGTGTGATTCTGTTATTCAATTTTGTAACTTAACTCTTTCAGGACACTAACCTGTAACTTAGAACATCAGTAGCAACCTAAACATCCATAATTTTTGCAGAAAACATCTAATATGCTAAAGTTTGTACCATGAGGACCCTTGGGCAGTCTGTTGAATCCGATGTATATCTTCTCAGAACAATCTTTTTTAAATGTTTAACATAAAATACACAGGTTTATAAGGAAACCAATTTTATTGAAATATTGTTATCACTTTTTTTTAAAGCGTTAAATAAAAGGATCTAGTGGCAAGTCTAATTACTACCATAATACCAAAGTAGTGGTGAGTGTATATGATGTTTTGAGATCTCTGCATCAACTGTTATTAAAATATCTATGTTTTCACTGGCAATATCATAAGTACTACTAATATTACTGTGATTTGAGGCCAACATTCAACATTGAAGAAAATGCTAAGTTTATTAGAGGTTAGTGACCTCCCATCTAAGTTTAGGGATCCCCTAAATTCTATCCATTAAGTCCCAGGCTAAGAGACACCCTGTATTAAGGAAATCTAACTAGACAATTTTTAAGATTGATATGCAAAATCAGTTTTCTTGATTCACAAAAGTTCTACAGGATTTAATAAGAGTTTTCAGAAAGAGGAAAAGCAAGAGGGAGATATGTCAACAATTATAAATTGCTTGTAGAGTAAAGCACTGGATAGATCATGCAGGTTCAAATCCTGTCTTCACCATTTATTAATTGTGTTATCTTGGATAAGTTACTTAATGTTCCCTTAAATATTAATAAGAATTTATTTTTCAACAATACAACTGGATTATTCAAAGGCAAGATGATATTCATTGCAGAGTTAATGATAAAGAGCTGAAGTGGGAAGAGGAAACATATATTTTAAACTATAATATGCCCTCACTTTAGAATTACGAATCTTTGAATAGTCTCTTGGCTCTAGGCACATTCTTTAATGAAAGTAATTATAGAAACCCAAGTAGAGTTCAGATCATTAAGTGAACAAACCTGGCTGGTATGATGTTTACAAGAACATGACCTGAATCTGAGAGTAAATTATTTCATGTTTCAAGGACTAGACATTAAACAACAGCAAGATGGTTAGGTAAGTTAATGGTCACTTGACTTAATATGATGCAGCCAATAAAATGTTAACAAAAACAATGGCAACATAGAAAATGCATATGATGTAATATTAAATGGAAGAGCTGGATAAGCCTTCTTGGATACTATCCAACCCTGGGTTCTCCTTTGACGCTAATTTAGGTTTGGATTATATTCCATACACGAATTAGGTAGGGTTTTTCTTCTGGTCCAAATTGCACTTCTTAATAGTAAATCTCACTTATTAGTAATCATTAATTTATCCCACTCATGGACAGTTCAGATTTCACCCAAGCTCCTATGTCTTTAAGCATCCTTTCACAACTTAATCACCCCTAAGCCAAACTATTTTAAAAAATCTTCACTGAGCTCCATTGAATTCCATGAAGAGTATGTAACCATGGAAGATAATCTGGTGGGTTTCTTTCCTGCTATTTTTTATCATCCCATCAGGGTATTAACATGAAAGGATAATATAACTTCAAAACATCTGAAAAACAAAGATATGGGTCATTAAAGAAACTGCTAGATTATTACTAAAACCATGACTGAGTAACAAGATCTGAGATTAGTATTAGTCTCCTTTGTTCATCTATTGATCCAGTTTAATCAGAAAACTTGATTTTGGAGACATTACGTTAGAACACATTATCTCTGAACAGCTGGGACACAGACATAAAACTAATATATAAGACACTAAATGGTGAAACTTTTAGTTCTAAATTTAAAACGACAAAAGAACTGCTTAGAAATAAAAACTATCATATCTCATTTTCATTAGAATAGGTAAGGCATTAAGATAGGAAAATCACACTGTTTGCCAGCAAAATAAAATATGCCTTTGAGAAACTGCCTTTGCTAGTCACTGGGACTAACTCTATCTTCGTTGATATAATGCTATAGAAAATCAGCTTTACTAATGGTCCTAACTGGAGTCTGGGTCCTTCAAGCTTCACATGAGGATAAAAGGATCTTTAAATCAAATAATTCTATAGCAGAGAGAGAAACTGAGTAAGTACTAGAGGAGAGAGTCTAAAGAAAAATGAACAGCCTTATAAATAAAATTTGTCTTTTAAAAATTAATAAACTATACACTCTATAAGACATTATTATTTAAATAACATAAACCGCTTATCTCTTACTAGCTCCAAAAATGTAGTTTGTTTTTTTTTTTTTTTTTTTTTCCGGTACGCGGGCCTCTCACTGTTGTGGCCTCTCCCGTTGCGGAGCACAGGCTCCGGACGCGCAGGCTCAGCGGCCATGGCTCACGGGCCCAGCCGCTCCGCGGCATGTGGGATCTTCCCAGACCGGGGCACGAACCCGTGTCCCCTGCATCGGCAGGCGGACTCTCTACCACTGCGCCACCAGGGAAGTCCCCAAAAATGTAGTTTTTTAAAATGCTGGCCTAGCTGCAAAAATGATAAAGCCATTGGCAGTGAGACACAAAGGAAAGGTGAGGCTTCCAAAAACAGCTGTAGGTCAGTACACAAAATTTTGCAAATGCTGAAAGGAATCATAGTAAGACAGGGAAAAAGGGGAAATCTGCCAAGTTAATTTTTTTTGGAATACTGAGCAACAGCATAAATATGGAACAAATGCTTGGGATATCCATTTAGTTACTAAAAATGAGTTCAGGCAATAAAGCAGCGTTTAGGGAAGCCCCCGCTGTAGAACACCTGCAAATCTGATTTGAGCACGGCATTAATATACAAACTCTGTTAACCCTGCCTCCGAAAGGGACAGACTGCTGCCCAGCTCCAAACACTGAAAAACACTGGGCCGGACTCATGTGATGTTTACAACCCAAGTACATTTTGATTTGTAAACTCCTCACACACTGAGGCAAAATTGGAAAATTTAATCACCAAGAATTTTTTATTTGTAACTTTTTGGCTGTTTAGGTAATTCATTTTAAGAAACAATAAGCTGCAACAAATAGAAGGGCTATTTATTTCTTTGACATTAAATATATTTTCTTCCAATTAATAAATAAATCTATTTGTTCATGAGTAAATGGGAAAAAAAACAGCAAATTTTAAAGGGAAACCATTGAGATATAAATATTAAATGATATCTCAAGGTTTTGTAACTTTCAAATTCTGTCAAACATTATTTCTTGAAATTCTGCTTATTAAAAAAAAAAAACTTCTCCACTAAAAAAGTATTTATATATTCCATTACTACAGGTATCTAATTAGCCAAAAATATAAAAAATAATCAAAAATACTTTTTCATTTAAGGCTCTGTACCAGAAACTGGTAATAAATCTGTTAATTGAGAACAGTCAATATCATTGTGGAAAGAGTTTATCAAACTCAAAGACACTTTTCAGAAAGAATAACACTAAGGCTCAAATTTTAAGCCAATAGGATGATGTCAGACTTAAACCACATGCACTATGAAGAACTAGACAACTAATGAGTCACTACATATTAAAAGAGATGACTGAGGATGGGGACAAGTGGGGAGGCAGACAGTGGCGACCTCTGGAAGATGGAATCTCTTCTCTCTGCTGGTCCTAGAAGAGAAAAGAGACACCAATGAGCATCGACACACTGTCTGCATTCCTCCCCACCCGAGACCCACCAGTCCACAGGTGTTTCTCAACCTTACAGCCAACCTCACCTTCATATATGGTACTCAGTGCCAAGAGGATGTCAAAAACACCACCCTATCCTAACCTAATTAGTACTGCCTTGAAAAAATTAAAACCTATCAAAGGTATTATTTATTTTTATACAGATATAATCTGCATCAAATGGAGCTGAAAGCAGCTGGGTTGAAAGCAATGCTTCTTTATATTAAAATAGCTTTCCAAAATTATTGCACTCAATTACTTTAAGTTACAGAGGTCATTAATTCAATTTAAAAAGATCTCAATTATCCGTATGTGTGGCGCATGTGTGTAGCAAGTGACTTCAATAAGATGCTGGGGTTTTAACTGTCGTGGCTCTCATTCAATGTCCTTGGAGAAGATAGGGTGATGAGGTTGTCTATTTACATCAGCTGACAAAGGGAAATTAACCAACTTATACAATTTGAAAAAGGTTACCTTCACTCTGGAAAGAAGCCGTAAAATAACTGAAATTCCAAAAATAATTATCTAAAAGAGGTGACTAGAGTGCATAATTCCTTCAAACCTGTAATACAAATAGGATTCTATAGAATCTGCTTTTCCTAGGTTGTAGAGTCGATAATTCCAAAGAACTAGCAAATTTTTTCAGACACCATGAGAGCTTCCACAATCATAACTCTGAGTCACTGCTATTTTTTCACATATCCACATGTCCATATTCTATGGACAAGTAGTCCATAGAAACCTCATCCAAAGTAAACCCGATAGGGAATATTTTTTTTAAATTTCAGTCACTCAAGACTAAGGTCCAAATATATACAATGAAGAGTTAATCAATTTAAGTTAAAACAGCAGTAGCTATGTTTCCACATTGCCTATCTTTACTTTCTTCCAGGTACAGTGCTGGGCATTGGGGATACAAACAGACGAGTAAGACACAATCTCTGGTCACATGAAACCGCAGTGAAAGCACGTTACTGGAAGCCCTTAAAGTCTGAAAACAGAATCTCTTCTGGACTCACTGGCTCTGGGTCAAGGGAGTATATTTTTAGCTTCTTAGATTTGAGTTTGTAGCTACAAGTAGATGACGGACGGGCGAAGTGTTCCTATTTGTGCAGAAGAGTTAAACCCATACTCACAATCTGCCAGCCAGCAACAAGGTCCAAAGAGATGCAGTGAATCTAAGACTGAGCACGTCAATCTAAGACTACAGAGATTCGAGAAGCGACATACAGAAAAAGACTGAGAAGTCAAGATTAATGCCTTATTTTGTGAAATCATTAAGAATTTTACAGCTGGAAAAGACCTCAGTATTACCACCAACAAAGAAAGTCAGAAACTCAAACACTACTAAACCATCTGGCCATCGCCCACTCCTTTGTTTACGAAACACAACAATAACCCAAACCAAAACAAATGCTTCAAACAAGCAGACCACGTGTTTCTAGGGCCTCTCTCCTCTGGGCCTCAAAGGTCTTCCTCAGTCACTCAACCGCACCTGCTGCAGTTCCAGGGAGCGCAGATCACGTCCAAGTTGCCTGACTTGAGGCCGATGCTACCCGCCCGCCCGGCCCTCAAGGCCAAGTTCGGGGCCAAGGCCGGCCTAGCCCCAAGCCCCGCCGCGCCGCACGGGTGCCCGGAGACCCCGGCCTCACGCGTTAGGGCCTCGCCCGCGCCAACGGCCACCGCCCCTCCCACAGCCAGCGGCTTAGCACCCGGGAGCGCCCTGACCCGAGGAGGTCCAGCGTCCGGGAGCACTCGTACCTCAAGCCGCTGCTCCGAAAGCCCCGGAACGCGCGCCCGTTCGTTCCCGGCGCCGCCAAGAGCGACACCGCGCTCCGGCCCAGCGCCGACACTCGGCCCAGGCGGCCGCGGAACAGCCAGAAGGCGCGGGCCGACACTGTCATGGCCGCGAATCCCGGCTCCAGGACAGAGGCGCCACCTCCCGCCGCTCCGGTCCTCGCAGCTGCAGGCCGGGCTCTGCCCCGACCGGGCTCGGCGGGAGAGCGAGTCCCTCCAGCCGAGAGTTCCCGAGGGCACCACGCACCGGTGGGGCCAGGAGCCGAGTGAGGGCCGGAGGCGGGGCCGAAGGAACCCCTGGACCGTCAGGGGGCGGGGCCGGGACGCAAACCCTAAGCTGGGAAGAGTACTGGCAGGTGTGTCTAGAGACTGTTGGCTTGGGATGTGGCCTGGCGGCGACTCGGCTTCTCACCCACTGGGCACGCTGCTGATGTGCCCATAGCGAGGACACAGGGAAAGCGTCTAATCAGTTCAAGCAGCACTCCCCCTTTCTTCCAAACCAGAGCTCCGCCCCACAATCGGCTACCTGGAATTTCATTAAAAGCAAGAAGGGTGTTACAGGTTCTCTGTTTCCCTTGGTGAGACCTTGGGATACCTTGAGAGCAGGAGAAAGAAAGAAAAGTGTATGTGTGGAGGGAGGAGGAGGACCTGGCTGAGCAAGCCCTGCACCTAAGGATTTCTATAGCTCTACCTTATCATCTCCACTTTGGAGGGGAAAAACTGGCCAATGCCTATTATTTTCTAGAGTCTGTGATCAAGGTTACACAACCTAGGAACTGTGTTATGTGGTGAATTTGTAGTGAGAAAACAGAACATCAGCTCCCTTTGAAAAAGTAAAAATCAGAATGGCCATTCATTATGCTGGGATATGTTAAGAGATGAAGTGAGGCATGCTTTTAAATTTTGAGTTTATTTGAGCAAAAATCAATTTGAATCAGGCAGCATCCAACCTAGCAGATAGAAAGGAGTTTTAAGGAGCATGTCTTTCACAAAATGAAAGACTTGTAGGCAGAAGGGAGCAGGAACAAGGAAGTTATACTAGACAAATAAGCGGTTTGGGCATTGCAAGTTTACTTCCCTTTAAGGGATGGCAGGGGTCAATCAGACATCTTCTCTAACTAGTGATAATAATGAAGAAGGAAACAGACAGAAGTATCTTTATGCCCTTGAATTAAGTCTTTTTTTTTAAATTTTTCCTGTAGTCTGGCCTAAGTGATAATGCAAAATATAGAAAAAAGTGTGCACAAAACGAAAAATACATAACTGAGAAAATTAAAAATAATTTACATGTTAAAAATACAGGGTTATTGGGACTTCCCTGGCTGTCCAGTGGTTAAGACTTTGCCTTCCAATGCAGTGGGTGTGGGTTCAATCCCTAGTCAGGGAGCTAAGATCCCACATGTCTCGCGGCCAAAACACCAAAACATAAAACAGAAGCAATATTGTAACAAATTCAATAAAGACTCTAAAAATGGTCCATATCAAAAAAAAATCTTTAAAGAAAATACAGGAGTATTTTTGTGAACTGTTCTATTCATTAAATTAAAAGTCATAAAAATATCAGTAGTATTAGCTAGCAGTTCCTGTAGTCTTATTCTGTTCCAGGCACTCTTCTATGTCCTTTACATAGATTGCTTCATTTAATCTTCACAATAGTTCTGGGAGGTAGAGTCTCTTATTGTTTCCATTTTACATATTATAAATTTGAACTTCAAAGAAATTAAGGAACTTGCACAAATCTACAAGTCTAGTAAGTGGTACATCCAGGAATCAAAGAAAATCACTTTGATTCTGTAGGTAAAAAAATAACAAACTTCTAATAATCCATGGGACAAAGAAAACATGAAAAGGAAAATGAAAAGAGAACATATCAAAATTGAGCAATGCAGCTAAAGCAGTACTTTTGGAGAAGTTGGAAGCCTTAAATGCTTATTTTAGAAAAGAGTAAAGGTCTAAAATCAATGGTCTAATAATCTCTAGGTCCATCCATGTTGCTGCAAATGGCATTATTTCATTCTTTTTTTATGGCTGAGTAATATTCCACTATATATACATACCACATCTTCTTTATCCATCACCTGTCGATGGACATTTAGGTTGCTTCCATGTCTTGGCTATTGTAAACAATGCTGCAATGAATTTGAGGTGCATGTATCTTGTCCAATTATGGTTTTCTCTGGATATATGTCCAGGAGTGGGATTGCTGGATCATATGGTAGTCCTACTTCTAGTTTTTTAAGGAAACTATTCTCCATAGGGGTTGTACCAATCTACATTCCCACCAACAGTGTAGGAGGTTTCCATTTTCTCCACACCCTCTCCAGCATTAGTTTGTAGACTTTTTGATGGTGGCCATTCTG
Source organism: Mesoplodon mirus (assembly GCF_964341445.2). Classification (NCBI taxonomy): domain Eukaryota; kingdom Metazoa; phylum Chordata; class Mammalia; order Artiodactyla; family Ziphiidae; genus Mesoplodon; species Mesoplodon mirus. The sequence continues at coordinate 48,136,120 of NC_138977.1, forward strand.
ACTGGTGTGAGAAGATACCTAGACTCACAGACTCCGAAAACAAACTTATGGTTACCAAAGGGGAAAGGTGGTGGGGGAAGGCAAATAGGAGTTTGGGATTAATATATAAACACTACTATATATAAAATAGATAATCAACAAGGACCTATGTATAGCACAGAGAACTCTACTCAATATTCTGTAATAATCTATATGGAAAAGAATCTGAAAAAGAATGGATATATGTATAACTTTGCTGTACACCTGAAACTAACACAATATTGTAAATCAACTATACTCCAATATAAAATAAAAATTACATTAAAAATAAAATAAAATAAAATCAATGGCCTAAGCTTCTATCTTAACAAATTAGAAAAATAAGAACAGTTGAGCTAAAGGTAAGAGCTAAGTTATAGAAAACAGAAAAACTGCAGAGGAAGTTAATGAAATAAAAAGCAAATTTTTGTTAAAGATCAATACAATTGATAAACTTTCAGTTAGACTAATTAGAGAAAAAGAGACTGTAGGGAGGCAGTGCATTCCTACATGTTTTCGCATTCCTACTTGTCTTGCTGAGTGTTAAGACTAGACCCTGACCACTTTTTACCTGGGCCATTTCTCAGGGGTCTTCAAGGTAATTCTGAGAGTTGAGGTAAATTCTCCCTGTGTACAAAGAGAATATTTGCTTACTGCTTGCCAAAAAAATTGATGGACTCCTTAAGCTCAGAGTTCCTCTTCTGTGGTGCAACCCACTACCCATGCAGGCTTCATCTGGTCTTCCACATCACCCTGTGGTATGTGGGGACTGGGAAAATGGAATGATGATGTTAATACTCCAGCAGCTATGTTTTTTGGTCAGTATCATTTGATCACACATGTAAGGGTTTAATCCTGAGCTCTCTATTCTATTCCATTGTTCTATATGTCTGCTCTTTGCCAGCACCACATCTTTTGATAAATGTGGCTCTGTAATAAATTTTTAAATCAGAGAGTGTGAGACCTCCAACTTTGTTCTTCTTTTTCAAGATTGTTTTGGGTATTTGAGGCCCTTTAAGATTCCATATTAATTTTAGAATGGATTTTTCTACTTCTTCCAAAAATGGCATTGGGACTTTGATAGGTATTTCATTAAATCTGTAGATTGCTTTGAGTTATATTGGCATTTTAGCAATAATATGTCTTCCAATCCATGATCACAGAATGTCTTTCTATCTATTTATGTCTCCTCTGATTTCTTTCAACAACATTTTTCAAATTTCAGTGTAAAAGTCCTCCTTGGTTAAGTTTATTTTTAAGAATTTTATACTTTTTGGTGCTATTGTAAATGGAAATATTTTCTTCATTTTCTTTTTGGAATGGTCATTTTTGGCAACTACTTTTGCTGTAACAAATTTCTTTGTCTCCATCCAGCAGTCTCATGTCTTCTGTAAGTATTCATAAAACTGTAGAGGGCTAACTTATTAGACTGTAGATAGGGCACAGTTAATTCCCTCATAAAGACAAAAATTATCAACATAGAGAATGAAAGAGGAGATATCACTACAGATATAAAGGCATTAAAATGTTAATAAAGTAATAATATAAAAATATTTAATGAGATGGTAGTGTGGGAAGACACAGAGTTACTGTCGCCCCACAACTAGGGTGCCTGCCGGCCGCTGGTGGAGAACTCTGACCCCCAAGGAGACGGGAGGAACCCCAGAGTGAACCAGTAGGACGTAGGGGGGCCGAGGGTGTGGGAGAAGTGGAGCCCAGACAAGATTGGTGCCCCTGAGGCGGGGAGATCAGGAGAGGCAGGTAAGAGGGACTCTCTGGGAAGAGAGGGAGCAGAGTGGTGGACAATCGCCTGGACCACTTGGGCTGGGGAGCCTGCTGAGCTCCCGGATGGGTCCCCTGCCCTCCAAGCCCTGCCTTCCTCTCCTCTGCCCACATTGGTCCTGGGGGCATACAAGGGAGGCCAGGGAGATCAGGAGAGGCAGGTGGAAGGGGCCCTCCCAGACCCCAGAACAGGAGAGGAGAGGAGAGCATTTGCCCTACCCACTCAAGCCCAGGAAGCCTGCTGGGCTCCCAGGTGAAGTCCCCTGCCTTCTGAGACAGGGGTGGAGGCACGCCTGGGCCCCTTCTGTTCCTTGAGCCTAAGCCCCACCCTCCACAGCCCCCAGGGTCTTTTTCAGCCCTGTGGGTCTTAAGCATTGGCCCCACCCACTGCCCAAACCTCGCCCTTGCTTAGGCCCCACTATCCACAGCCAAGGCCTTCCCTCCTACCTTTTTTTTTTTCTCTTCCCTCCACTTTTTTTTACTATTGTGGTATTGATGTACCTTCTGGCTGTTGATTCATCTATATTATTATTTTTACATTCTTTCTAACATATCTGTTAGTTGCCTAGTCTAATTTTATTTTTTACTTTGTTATTGTCCTCTCTCTTTTTTTTTTTCTGCCCCCAGTAGCTTGCGGAATCTTAATTCGCAAACCCGGGGTCAGGCAGAAGCTCCTGCGGTGAGAGCTCTGAGTCCAACCCACTGGACTAAGAGAGAACCTCAGACCCCAGGAAATATTCATTGGAATGAGGTCTCACTGAGCTCCTCATCTCAGCACCAAGGCCCAGCTCTGCCCAATAGCCGACAAACTCCAGTGTTGGTAGCCTCAGGCCAAACAACCAGTAAAAGAGGAACATGATTTCACTCATAAAAGAAAAAAAAAAAAAGGAGATAGCAAAAAAACATGTCACAGATGAAGGAGCAAGGTAAAAACCTACAAGACCAAATAAATGAAGAGGAAATAGGCAATCTACCTGAAAAAGAATTCAGAGTAATGATAGTAAAGATGATCCAGAATCTTGGAAAAAATATGGAAGCATGGATTGAGCAAATACAAGAAATGTTTAACAAAGATCTAGAAGAACTAAAGAACAAACAAACAGAGATGAGCAACACAATCACTGAAATGAAAAATACACTAGAAGGAATCAATAACAGAATAACTGAGGCAGAAGAACGAATAAGTGAGCTGGAAGACAAAATGGTGGAAATAACTGCTGAGGAGCAGAATAAAGAAAAAAGAATGAAAAGAATTTAAGACAATCTCAGAGACCTCTGGGACAACACTAACTGCACCAACATTTGAATTATAGGGGTCCCAGAAGAAGAAGAGAAAAAGAAAGGATCTGAGAAAATATTTAAAGAGATTATAGTGGAAACCCTCCCTAACATGGGAAGGGAAATAGTCACCCAAGTCCAGGAAGCACAGAGAGTCCCATACAGGATAAACCCTAGGAAAAAAACACCAAGACACATTTTAATCAAACTACCAAAAATTAAATTCAAAGAAAAAAATGTTAAAAGCAACAAGGGAAAAACAAAAAATAACATACAAAGGAATCCCCATAATGTTATCAGCTGATTTTTCAGTGGAAACTCTGCAGGCCAGAAGGGAGTGGCAAGATATACTTAAAGTGATGAAAGAAAAACACCTACAAACAAGATTACTCTACTCAGCAAGGATCTCCTTCAGATTCTATGGAGAAGTCAAAAGCTTTTCAGACAAGCAAAAGCTAAGAGAATTCAGCACCACCAAACCAGCTTTACAACAAATTCTAAAGAAACTCTTCTAGGCAGGACACACAAGAGAAGAAAAAGACCCACAAAACAAACCCAAAACAATTAAGAAAATGGTAATAGGACCATACATATTGATAATAACCTTGAATGTAAATGGATTAAATGCCCCAACCAAAGGACACAGACTAGCCAAATGGATACAAAAACAAGACCCATATATATGCAGTCTACAACAGACACACTTCAGACCTAGGGACACATACAAACTGAAAGTAAAGGGATGGAAAAAGATATTCCATGCAAATGGAAATCAAAAGAAAGCTGGAGTAGCAATACTCGTATCAGATAAAATAGACTTTAAAATAAAGACTGTTATAAGAGATAAGGAGGGACACTACATAGTGATCAAAGGATCAATCCAAGAAGATATAACAATTATAAATGTTTATGCATGCAACATAGGAGCATAGGAGCATAAGGCAAATGTTCACAACCATGAAAGGAGAAATCGACAATAACACAATAATAGTAGGGGACTTTAACACCCCACGTACACTAATGGACAGATCATCGAAACAGAAAGTAAATAAGGAAGCACAAGCTTTAAATGACACAATAGACCAGATAGATCTAATTGATATTTATAGAACATTCCACCCCAAAGTGGCAGAATACACTTTCTTCTCAAGTGCACATGGAACATTCTCCAGGATAGATCACATCTTGAGTCACAAATCAAGCCTCGGAAAATTTAAGAAAATTGAAATCATATGAAGCATCTTTTCTGACCTCAATGCTATGAGACTGGAAATCAATTATAGGAAAAAAACTGTAAAAAGCACAAATACATGGAGGCTAAACAGTGTGCTACTAAATAACCAAGAGATCACTGAAGAAATCAAAGAAGAAATAACAAATTACATAGAAAACACGATGACCACCCAAAACCTATGGGACACAGCAAAAGCAGTTCTAAGAGGGAAGTTTATAGCAATTCAATCTCACCTCAAGAAACAAGAAAAATCTCAAATAAACAATCTAACCCTATACTTAAAACAACTAGAGAAAGAAGAACAAAGAAAACCCAAAGTCAGTAGAAGGAAAGAAATCATAAATATCAGAGCAGAAATAAATGAAATAGAAACAAAGAAAACAATAGCAAAGATCAATAAAACTAAAAGCTGGTTCTTTGAGAAGATAAAATTGATAAACCACACTCATCAAGAAATAAAGGGAGAGGACACAAATCAATACAATTAGAAATGAAAAAGGAGAAATCACAACTGACACCACAGAAATACAAAGGATTATAAGAGACTACTACAAACAACTATATACCAATAAAATGGGCAACCATGAAGAAATGGACAAATTTTTGGAAAGGTATAATTTTCCAAGGTTGACCAGGAAGAATTAGAAAATATAAATAGATCTATCACAAGTAATGAAGTTGAAACCATAATTAAAAATCTTCCAACAAACAGAAGTCCAGGACCAGAGGGCTTCATGAGTAAATTCTATCAAACATTTAGAGAAGAGCTAACACTGATCCTTCTCAAACTCTTCCAAAAAATTGCAAGGGAGAAACACTCCCAAATTCATTCTATGAAGCCATCATCACCCTGATACCAAAACCAGAAAAAGATATCACAAAAAAAGAATATTATAGACCAATATCACTGATCAACATAGATGCAAAAATCCTGAACAAAATACTAGCAAACAGAATCCAACAACACATTAAAAGGATCATATACCATGATCAAGTGAGATTTATCCCAAGGATGCAAGGATTCTTAAATATATGCAAATCAATCAGTGTGATACACCACATTAACAGATTAAGGAATAAAAACCATATGATCATCTCAATAGATGCAGAAAAAGTTTCGACAAAATTCAACACCAATTTTATGATAAAAACTCTCCAGAAAATGGGCATAGAGGAAACCTGCCTCAACATAAATAAAGACCATATATGACAAACCCACAGCAAGCATCATACTCATTGGTGAAAAACTGAAAGCATTTCCACTACGGTCAGGAACAAGACAAAGATGTCCACTATCACCACTCTTATTCAACAGAGTTTTGGAAGTCCTAGCCACAGCAATAGGAGAAGAAAAAGAAATAAAAGGAATACAAATTGGAAAAGAAGAAGTAAAACTGTCACTATTTGCTGATGACATGATATTATACATAGAAAATCCTAAAGATGCCACCAGAAAACTACTAGAACTAATCAATTAATTTGGTAAGGTTGCAGGATACAAAATTAATGCACAGAAATCTCTGGCATTCCTAGACACCGACAACAAGAAATCAGAAAGAAATTAAGGAAACACTCCCATTTACCTTGCAAGAAAAAGAATAAAATACCTAGAAATCAATCTGCCTAAGGAGGCGAAAGACTTGTACTCAGACAACTATAAAACACTGATAAATGAAATCAAAGATGACATAAACAGATGGAGAAATATACCAAGTTCTTGGATTGGAAGAATCAGTATTGTGAAAATGACTATACTACCCAAAGCAATCTGCAGATTCAGTGCAACCCCTTTCAAACTACCAGTGGCATTCTTCATGGAATTAGAACAAAAAATCTTACAGTTTGTATGGAAACACAAAAGACCCTGAATAGCCAAAGCAATCCTGAGAAAGAAAAACAGAGTTGGGAGAATCAGGCTCCCTGACTTCAAACTATACCACAAAGCTACATTAATCAAGACAGTATGGTACTTACACAAAAACAGAAATATAGATCAATGGTACAGGATAGAATGTCCAGAGCAAAACCCATGCACACATGGGCACCTAATTTATGACAAAGGAGGCAAGAACAAGAACACACAATGGAGAAAAGACGGCCTCTTCAAGAAGTGGTACTGGGAAACCAGGACAGCTACATGTAAAAGAATGAAATTAGAACACTCCCTAACACCATACACAGAAATAAACTCCAAATGGATTATAGACTTAAATGTAAGACCAGACTCTATAAAACTTTTAGAGGAAAATATAGGAAAAACACTCTTTGTCATAAACCACAGCAAGATCTTTTTTGACCCACCTCCTAGAGTAACAGAAATAAAAACAAAAATAAACAAATGGGAGTTAAAAGCTTTTTCACAACAAAGGAAACCATAAACAAGACAAAAAGACGACCCTCAGAATGGGAGAAAATAGTTACCAATGAAACAACAGACAAAGGATCAATCTCCAAAATATACAAACAGCTCATGGAGCTCATATCATAAAAACAAACAATCCAGTTAAAAAATGGGCAGAAGACCTAAATAGACATTTCACCAAGGAAGACATACAGATGACCAAGAGGCACATGAAAAGATGCTCAACATCACTAATTATTAGAGAAATGCAAATCAAAACTACAATGAGGTATCACCTCACACTGGTCAGAATGGCCATTATCAAAAAAACTAGAAACAATAAATTCTGGAAAAGGTGTGGTGAAAAGGGAACCCTCCTACACTGTTGGTGGGAATGTAAATTGATACAAGCACTATGGAAAAAAGTATGGAGGTTTTAGTTAAAAAACTAAAAATAGAATTACCATATCACCCAGCAATCCCACTACTGTGCATATACCCTGAGAAAACCATAATTCAAAAAGAGATATGCACCACAATGTTCATTGCAGTTCTATTTACAATAACCAGCACATGGAACCAACCTAAGTGTCTATTGACAGATGAATGGATAAAGAAGATGTGGCACATATATACAGTGGAATATTACTCAGCCATAAAAAGAAACGAAATTGAGTTATTTAAAGTAAGGTGGATGGACCTAGAATCTGTCATACAGAGTGAAGTAAGTCAGAAAGAGAAAAACAAATACTATATACTAACGCATATATATGGAATCTTAAAAAAAAAATGGTACTGATGAACCTAGTTGCAGGGCAGGAATAAAGAGGTAGGCATAGAGAATGGACTTGATGACATGTGGTGGGAGGGAGAAGCCGGGGTGAAGTGAAAGTAGCATTGACATATATACACTACCAAATATAAAATAGTTGGCTGGTGGGAAGCAGCAGCATGGCACAGGGAGATCAGCTTGGTGCTTTCCGATGTCCCAGAGGGGTGGGATAATGAGGATAGGAGGGATGCTCAAGAGGGAGGGGATATGGGGACATGTGTATGCATATGGCTGATTCACTTTGTTGTGCAACAGAAACGAACACAATATTATGAAGTAATTATACTCCAATAAAGATCTATTTAAAAAAAAAAGGGTGGGATGGAACCACGGGCCAGCCATGTGCCCAGGGCAGCCATCAGCCAACCTCCACCAGGGGCACGCACTCCACATGAGGTGAGCAGGGCTGTAGTACAGGAACACTGTTCAAGAGGAAGCGGGTAGCCTTTTGAGTAGAAAGCCTGGAAACTCCAAAAGCATGTCAGGTATTGTAACGAGGAGAAAGGGATGTGTCACTCTGGGGAGAACATGTTTTAGTTCTTGCTGCCCTTTGCACGTATAGGCTTTGTCACCCACTAGTTAGTTCATTTTAAAACAATGTAATGAGAGAGGGTGGGAGGCACAAACTATTAAGATAAGCTCAGAGATGTATTGCACAACACAGGGAATATAGTCAATATTTTGTAGTAACTGTAAATGGAAAGTAACCTTTAAACATTGTATAAAAATTAAACAAAAAAATTAAATTAAAAAAATGAAACAGTACAGTGAAAAAAAATTAATAAAATATATTTGGCAACCTAAATAAAACAGACAAATTTACTTAAAAACACAAATCATCAAAAGTTGACCCCAAAAGAAATTTAAAAATTGAATAATTCCATGAAAGTTTTAAAAATCAAATTACTAATTAATTATCTTCTGACCAAGAATCTCCAGGCTTAGTGGGCTTCATAGATGATTTCTCTCAAACATTTAATAAAGCAATAATAACAATATTACGTGAATCTCTCAGCAAATAGAAGAGGCAGGAACCTTCCCAATTCATTTATAAGGCCACTATTGCCCTGATACAAAAGCATTACAAGAAAAGACACTATAGACCAGCATACCTCAACAACAAAGTAACAGAAATCTTCAAAAAATTTAATAAAACAATATATAAAAAGGGCAATATATCATGATCAACTGAGGTTTATCCTGGGAATGTAAATCTGGTTCAACATTCAAAAATCAATCAATGTAATTCACCATAGCAAGAGATCGAAGACGAAAAAAACAATGATGATCTCAATAGATGTAGAAAAAGTATTTGACATAATTCAACATTCATCCATGAAAAAAATTTAAAACTTGCAGAAAACTATAAATAGAGGAATATTCATCAAGCTTATAAAGGACGTCTATGAAAACCCACAGCTAATGATGGGTTCACTTCGTAGTGAAAGATGCCTAAGATTAACAGAAGACAAGGATGTCTGTTTCCACCATTACTATTCCATACTGCTTGTCTGGGGCTGACTCCAAAAGGGTACAAAAGAACTTTTGGGGGTGATAAAAATTTTCTATATTTTGCTTGTGGTATTGTACATGGTCTATACATTTGTCAAAACTCAACAAGTTACACACTTAAAATGGAAAATTTCATTGCATGTAAATTTTACCTCAATTAAAATTGATTAAATACAGGGCTTAAGCATTTGTTGATTCTCCTCAGAAGTAATCCACACATGTAAGGTTTTATATATCTTTTCTAGATATCTAGAAAAGAAGCATCTTTTTCTAGATATCTAGAAAAGAGGCCTCAATAAGAAGTCTCTCTTCTAGATAGCTAGCTAGCTAGATATGGATAAATAGATAGATCTACTAGATAGATCCATAGTATAGTCTATCTATATCTGTCTGTCTATCTATATCTATCTATCATCTAACTATCCATCCATCTCATGTTGATTTTCCATAATTAATTTGACCACTAGAGGGGGCCCATATTCCATGAGCACAAAAGTGGCAATGATTTTAAAAAGCACTGGATGTAAATGCATAGAAAAGAATAATGGATATGAAAAGTTTTCATGAGCATATTTGTAAGAAATTTTAATAAAACTTGGTAAAACCTTTTCTGGCCATAATAATAAAGAAAATTAAAATGTTACTTGTGGAAGAGATAAAGCTTCTTTCGCTAGTATGTTTAAATAGTAGACCTGATCTTGACTTTCATCTAGATGTTGTGGGTCGTTTAAACATAACCTTGGAATTTTTTTTAAATAAAGGTTACGAAGTTATACATGTTCATTACAGAAGATTTGAAAGTTACAGAAAATCTGAATGAAAGAAGAGAAAGAGGAAGAGAAAAATCAAAAGTACAGTTGTCACTATAGTCACAATCTGAAAATAAGAATGCTATCAAAATTTGAGTGTATTGCCCCAGAGATTTTAGTGTACATATTATTTTTACTTGATTGTAATCACAAATAACACAAAGTTAAAATTTAACCACTATTTGGTATCTTAACCATGAAAATGAAGTATAAATGAAATAATTGTACAGAATGTAGAATGCTCATAATTACATTAACTAATGCTCTTTGAAGTGTTTTTAAACAGTACTCAATTCAAAAAGTCATAATAAAGGCTTATTAATATTTAGTAGTCACATTAAAATGTCCTTTGGTTTCTCTAACCTTCTTATGCAGGAAATCTGAGTCATTACAACAGGAAAGGGGAAGGGAGTGGATGACAAAATCCTTTTTCCTTATCCTAAATAATCTCCACTTAACTTGTTAGAGGGAAAAAAATGTAATTTATGAGCAAGAAAAAGTCTTGGATAAAAAGCACATTTTTTGACTTATTTACATATTGGTCATATGGTGCATTTCCAAAGAAAAGGAAACTGTACATGCATTCCAACTCAGCTTTATCTTGCCACATAACAATAATTTATTCATTCTTAAGTAGAGGGGACAATGAAATGGATGATAAACAATAGGTTTTGAGCTTTGTTGGAACTACCTGTAATCTTATTAAGATGCATTTGTCACAAAAGAGTTATATGTAGATTTTAAATGATGGAGAGGATAAAAGGAAGAGAGCTAATATGAATGTTAACAATTATATTAAAATAAACAGTATCTACTAATGTTTATTTTAAACTTAATATATTCCTGGTATGTTAGGTACTGTGTTACATGCATTACCCTTTCTTCATTTAATACTTACAACAGCTCTATAAGGGTTTAAGTGGAACTCCTATTTTCCTTCTCATTTTACAAATATAGAATCTGAGGTTCTGAGAGGGTAAGTAACTTTTTCAAAGTCACAATTAATATGTGCTAAAGTTGGGGTGCACACATAAGTCAGGTCTGGCTATAACAGAAATACCTTTAACCTACACATTCTTATTTTCAGGAATTTTACACATAAAGCCCTTTCAAAACAGAACTTTTTGCCACTTTAATGCGTATCGCCATCAACATGTTGTATTCAAAGACACCTAAAGAAATAATTTAAAATAATTGATATTTACTTCAGTCCCTGAAAACAAACCCAAAGTACAATTTCTTTCCTAACACAAAAGATGAGGGTCTTGGTTTAAAACTACTACTTTATCAAATAACAATATAGGGAATGATTTATTCTTGTAATTATGATTGCTATTGTCTCCATTATCCAGAGGCTATTATATTTTGGTAGCTATAACATTATTTATATACACAGATAATTGTAGTATATTAATTTGTTCTATAAGACACCTTTCTGGTACCATATCTGAGTGGAAATGAAACTCTTTCTTAGCCTCTAAAATTAGAAGAGAATAAGACACATCCCCATGGTATTCTTTATTGATGCTTTTTAACTGATATGGTGTGAAAATGAGTAAATTTAGGAATTATACCTTAAGGCACAAAACTGTTGTATTTATTTATGAATATACAAATACAGTGATTTAAAAATTTTATTTAATAACTATTCAGCACATACTATGTGCCTATATTAACAAACTGACAATGAATTAAATTATCTGTAGTTATTGCTAAAGATAGATTAAACACCCATTCTAGATTTTTAAAGCTCTTAAAAAAATACGATTGCAGGGGCTTCTCTGGGGGTGCAGTGGTTGAGAGTTTGCCTGCCGATGCAGGGGAGATGGGTTCGTGCCCCGGTCCGGGAAGATCCCACATGCTATAGAGCGGCTGGGCCCGTGAGCCATGGCCGTTGAGCCTGCATGTCCAGAGTCTGTGCTCCGCAATGGGAGAGGCCACAACAGTGAGAGGCCCACGTACTGCAAAAAAAAAAAAAAAAAAAAAAAAAAAAAATATATATATATATATATATATATATATATATATATATATATATATATACGATTGCACATTTACTGTTGGGGTGTCTAAAAGAGCTCAAGAAACCATCTCAGCACTAAAAATATGCCAAAAAAAAGCCAAATGAAAGACAAATGGAATAAAAAACAGTATTTAATATTGATTAAAAAAAACATTGGAAGACAGCTGAGTATGTGTCAAATAGGCTGCCAACTGAATACTACAAATAAGGAGACAGCCATCAAGTCATTGCAAATGCTGAACAAGAGGGAGCTCATCCATATGGAGGGTCTGCTTCCAAGAGTAAAATGGGAAGTACGGAACTGAGCATTCCCAATTCATTCTTTCCAAATAAGGCAGGTTATTTCTCCACTGAACAGAATCAAAAGGAATGAGTAGAGAATAGGAATGTTATGCAAGTTGAGCTACTTCAATTTAAAAAGAAACATGAGGGGTGGAAAAGTGTTCCAACAGATATTTCTAAAATATTAAAAATAACAATAGTAACAACCTATATGTATAACAGGAGTCACAATCAGCATCAAGTCTAATGGTGGAAAAATAGAGGAATAGCTTGAAAGGCTGAACTTGAGACAAGGATGTCTGGAACCACCATTATTATATAACAGAGTTTGGGAAGTAGACAATGCAATTAGACAAGGGAAAGAAATTACATACTGTAATTAGAGCAAAAGATGCAAAAGACTAGAGGAACCTTAGCTATATCTGTATAGAACTTCTTAACTAAATAATGACACACTCCAACAATAAAATACTATGCCTCACGTCTCTCTACCTCTAGGGAAACATTTGAAAATACTTCCTGAAATTGAACAGTCACCAAAACATATTTTTACACAAAGCAAGCAAAGTACAGAACAGCATGTATGGTATCTCCCCATGGGTACCATAAAAAGAAACATGAACAGACACAATGCATAAACACATGTGCTAATTTATGTATAGAATATTTTTTCCAAGATACCTACACACGGAAAATTAATAATCCTAACATTTTCTGGGAAAGAGAAACAAAGGTCTTGAATGAGAGGGACAGATTTGGGGTTTTGTTGTTGTTTTTTTTTTTACTGTATAACCTTTTTTACCATTTGAATTTTTATGAAGTACACATCTTTTTTTCTTCAATAAATAAATATAACCAGTTTACCTAGTCAATTGTACAAGTTTTAGATTCTGAATGATCAACAGCATGTTGAGTAAAGTGTTATGGAATCATCATAAAGATAGTTAGGAATTTGGATCTCTTTCTGTTAGAGAGATATTAAATTTTGAAAGGCTCAAAAAAGACTGAGTCAGTTCTTGGGCCAACTAATAGTTTTGTATGTATTGAGACTTATAATGTGGGCAAATAATAAGAATTTTTATAAAGAATAAGATGAGTAAGCCACTTCTTTATATACTGAAGTTGTCCCCCCTAAAATTCAGATGTTGAAATCCTAATCCTCATTACCTCAGAATGTGACCTTATTTGAAGATAGCCTACTTTAAAAGGTAATTAAGAAAAAAATGAGGTCATTAGGGTGGGCCTTGATCCACTGTGACTGGTGTTCTTATAAGAAAAGGAGATTAGGACACAGATGCATACAGAGAGAAGACCATGTGAACATACAAGGAGAAGATGAGAATCCGCAAGCCAAGGAGAAAGGCTTTAGAGGAAACCAGTCCTAATGACACTTTGATCTTGGACTTATAGCCTCCAAAACTATGAGAAAATATATTTCTGTTGTTTAAACCACTCAGTCTATGGTATGGTACTTTGTTATGGCAGCCTGAGGAAATTAATACACAACTAAGCCCAGTGATATTGGTTGCAGGTGATAGGCAGCCACTGAAGAATTTCAGATAAAAAGAATGACCAGAAGAGACCTGCTCTTTTGAACAATCACTTTGCAGTCAATAAGACTGACTGGACAGGCCAGCCTGGGAGACCCGTTAGGAAGTTACATCAATGGTCCAGTGAAAGCGGATGAAAGGCATAAATAAGGCAATTTCACAAGGAAGGGAGAGGAGGAGTTTCATATAAGAGTTGTTAAGGGGATGGAAATGGGGGGACCTAGAGCCCAGTCAGATGCAAAGCAAAAGCAGAGAGTCAGTCTGTGATGAAACCAGGGCCCCTGGTTTCTACAACTGAGTGAATTGTTTGTAAAACAAAATGGACAAACAAAGGAGCAGTGGGTTCCCCATGTAAAATCTCAGAAGAGCTAAGTAAATTGCCGTGGTTACATGTTAACACAGGCAGCAAGGAGAAAATGCAGGAGATAGGCCTCAGTCCAGATTAAGATCATAGCACCTGATGATCCAGTGAAGGGAGGCTGGTAGAGCTGGCAAGGAGTAGCAGTCAGGATGTCTTAGACAGCCTGATGAATTACATGTCATGGGAAAGAAATGTGCCTCACCCAGAAATACACAGAGGGTTTCTTTCTGGAAGTTTTTTCTCAGCATTCCATGGAATCTGGGTGCAACCATGGTGAAGCTGGCCTCCCTAAGGCAGAAGTAATGAAAGAAAAGGGAGATAATGATCCTGGCATCATGTTTTGGCTCTGCCCTTAACAGGATTTATAACCTTGAGCAAGTCAGTTGACTTCCCTTTGCCTCACTTCCTTTCACTAGCAAATCAGGGTGAAAATAAAATGATTGGCAACTTCACTAGCTAATTAACACTTGAAGGGCTCAGGAAAAGTCTCCTCCAGAAGGTGATTTATAAACTAAGAGCTGAAAAATAAGTAAAAATTAACCAGATGAATGAGCTAGGAGGTGGAGAGGAGATGAAAGATGTTTCAGTTAGAGAGAACAGCATTTGTTAAGACCCTGAGCCCAAAGAGAAATGGTGTTTTCAGAGAACCAAGAAGTGATCTGATACACTAGAGCATAGAGTTTCAAAGGGATGAAGTGAGAAAACCTAAACTGTAAGCAGTTAATAATTTGTTCAAGGTCACATAGCTAGTTAAAGAGTCTTATCTCTGAATTGAGCATGTCTGCACCAGGACTTGCAGTTAAACTATGAATCGTGTACAACCTCCCTAGAGCACCATACAAACAGGAGAAGACCACGACTGAGGGTAATACAGGCCTAATATTTCCCAGTGTGTCTAAGAGATTATAGAGTGAATAGTCACATGAGATTAAATAGAAAAATAAAGGTGAGAATATTAGAGAAACCAGCTCAAAGCGAATTTTGTGACTAACAAAAAATGAAATTTTATTTTTATTTTATTTTTAATTTTTGATTTACAATGTTGTGTTAATTTCTGCTGTACAGCAAAGTGATTCAGTTATATACATATACATTCTTCTAAAAATTATTTTGTATTATGGTTAATCACAGGATATTGAATATAGTTCCCTGTGCTATACAGTACAACCTTGTTGTTTATCCATTCTATATATAATGATTTGCATCTGCTAACCCCAAACTCCCAATTCATCCCTCCCCCACAAAAAAATTTTCATAATTAGTTTTCTATTGTAAACTTGCTTATCACTCACTAAACATTCACTAAACTCTGAAAATCCATGGTAATTGCATTTATTTTACAAACAAAACAAAACCCAGATCCAGATCAATTCAGTTTCATATGGACTTAGCAGCAGGGTGAACTGTGTTGTATACTACCCAGAAACTGGATAACCTGGTCTGTCTGTGCCTCTTCCCTGGAGCACTGACCCACGAAGATTACACTGATTTATTATAAAATCTTCTTTTTGTCCTCTGTGTTCTATTGTTTTACTGTGAGGTGACAAGGTGTGGAATTATTTCTGTTCATCCTGAATATACTTTGTTGGGTTCCTGAATCTGAGGCTTGTTGTCTCTGATGGCCATATAGGTACATCACTCAGATCCTCCTCCAACAGAACCTGCTTCAGGAGCTCAGCTGATGTCCCGGTGTGACACCTGGCTTAACACTGCCTGCTTTACTGGTGTTGTTCCCATTTGGATATTGTTTCTGTACACTTCTCTGCTGGCCTTCCCTGCACCTCCCCAATGCATACTTGTTCTTCAATCCTTGTCTCAAAATTTGTTCTCATTATTCCATTTCTACCCAGTGATTTGTCAAATGTGCTGGAAGTTGAACCTTTAGCAACACTGTGTTGGAGTTCAAGGATTTCCTCCAAAGGGAGAAGAGAAGGGAAGAAGTTTTGCTCAAAATTTTTCCTAGTCAATATACCTATGTTTCAATCTGCATAAGACAACTTATAACCATAGTAATCACTTAGCAGGGATAACAGATCCCACACTCCATAAAATGTAGAGTTGTAATTCAAATCTATAGCAGAACTTTTGTTTAAATATCAACCTATTTAAGAGGAAAAAATTTTGCCTCAAGACACCTTGGAATGTACTGTACCTGTCTTTCTCTTTTTGATAATGATCATCACCCATACACCCTCAGGAACCAAACAAATTTTCTATCTTTCACTGTGACACTAAAAGGAGACTATTTGGATTACTAAAACTGGGAGCACTGCCTTTAAAAAATGGTTTATTTAAAATTCTAAGGTATATTAATGTTATTTATTGAGCTTTCAAAAACAACTACAAAATACATGTATTTCAAAACAAATTTGTCTCAGATATCACACTAACCACATATTTAGGATACACAGTGTTCTGTATGTACTACCACAGTTTTCGACTACTGACTAGAAATTATGTCAGTCAAAATGTAATGTAGGGGCTTTTCTGGTGGCGCAGTGGTTGAGAATCCACCTGCCAATGCAGGGGACATGGGTTCGAGCCCTGGTCTGGGAAGATCCCACATGCCGCGGAGCAACTGGGCCCATGAGCCACAGCTAATGAGCCTGCGCGTCTGGAGTCTGTGTTCCACAACAAGAGAGACGGCGATAGTGAGAGGCCCACGCACCGCGATGAAGAGTGGCCCCCACTTTCCACAACTAGAGGAAGCCCTTGCACAGAAGACCCAACACAGCCAAAAATAAATAAATAAATAAATAAATAAACAAATGTTCAAGTACAATTGGTGTCTTTAAAAAAAATGTAATGTAGACTTTTTCAACAATAAGCAAGTCAGAAAGCATTTATTATTATGTAGGTAATATGTACATAATACAAGTAATTCTATGTACAAGGTTCTGTGTTAGGTTTGGTAATCTACACAAGTATCTTCCAAGCTGCCACCATAGAATATTTACCATATATCATTTAGCATTGTATTTCTGGCAGTCTCTCTGGTCTATTTTTGTTTGTTTGTTTTTCTGCTTTTAAAATCTAAGATCTCACTTATTATTGGGAAGGGAGAGCATATGTTGCCCAAATCACAAGAAAGTATTCTGTGTCCTAATTAAGTTCCCATTAAATTAATTCTGAAGTTGCCAACTGCTCTTCATAGACCACAGGTCTCTACCTGCATCTCTAGGCATCCTCAGAGTTCATTAGGTTCAGATGTGACCATGTCACCATAGTTTGAACTCAGAGTGGAAATTCCAGGATTTAAAAATAATATAATTCAATATTAACTTGTGATTTAAAAATAAACTCTTAAGAAATCATTAATAGCAGGTTACTTCTTTAACCTCATAAAGCTATAAAACATCTATAATAAATATTATACTTAGTGATGTAAGAGGTTTACTGAGAACAAAACATGAGAACCTGCTATAATCACTTACATTCAAGATTGTGTGGAAAATTTTAACCTGTGCAGGAAGGCTAGAAAAAGACAAAACTGCCATTAGTAGCAGATGACATAATTGTCTATGTAGAAAATGCAAAATAATTTACAGATACGTAAGTAGAAGGCTGATGGATACAAAAATAATAAAGAAACATCAGCAAATGCAGTTTTAAAGACACCATTTACAATAACACCTAGATTAAAAAAAGGTCTCTAGAAAGAAGTTTAACAAATCATGTGCAAGAAGAAAAAATTTAAATGTTATTTTATGGACCATATTAAGGTCACAAAACATAAGATTTACTGTTTTAAATGTGCATCAATTACCCCTACCCAAACTGATCTATTAACTCAATGTACTTTTTTTTTTTTTTTTTTTTTCCCTTTTGCGGCACGCAGGCCTCTCACTGTTGTGGCCTCTCCCGTTGCGGAGCACAGGCTCCGGATGCGCAGGCTCAGCAGCCATGGCTCATGGGCCCAGCTGCTCCACGGCATGTGGGATCTTCCCGGACCGGGGCATGAACCCGTGTCCCCTGCATCGGCAGGCGGACTCTCAACCACTGCGCCACCAGGGAAGCCCAATTCAATGTACTTTTATTCAAAATTCCCATATTGACAAGCTGACTCTAAGATGTATATGAAAGAACTAAGAGGAGCTAAGACATTCTGAAAGAAGAACAATAATGTTGGGGGCTTGCCTTTCCACTTATCAAGAATTTTTATAATGCTATAGTCATTACAATGGTATGGCACTTGTGTACGTATAAACATATTGACCCCTGAGGAAAACAACAGGGTCTAGAAACAAACCCATACATGTACTTATCTTGATTTATGACAGAGACTGGAAAATGGTGGACTTTTCTATAAATGATGCTGGGACAATTAGTTATCTATATGTGAAAAATAAAATTGAATTTCTACTTCACATTGTAGAGGATAATCAATTCTGAGTTCTAAATATAAAAGATAAAACTACCCAATTTTTAGAAGGTAACACAACAGAATATTTTTATGATTTTAAGAAGAGACTAGCCATAAGAAAAAAAAGTTACTTAAAAAATCCCACAGATACACCTTTTTGCCACACATATGAGGGACAAATGGTTAGTACAAAAAATGTATGTTTTTTCAAAATGTTGTATGAAATAGCAAAGGGAATAACAGAAAAAATGGGCAAAAGGAATAAAATTTCACAGAGGATCAAATGCAAATAGCCTGTAAACATGAGAAAAGATATTCAATTTCATTTGTAATAAGAGAAATGCAAATTAAAGCCACAATAAGAAACCATTATATAATAATTTGATTGTCAATAGTTTAAGAAGTCTGACAATTCCAAGTGCTGGCCAGTAGGTAGAGGAAGAGGAGCTTTCATGAATTGCTTGTGGGTGGAATAAATCAGTACAACCATTAGGAAAAATGGTTTTGGGGTTGGCCAAAAAGTGCGTTTGGGTTTTTCTGTTACATCTTACAGAAAAACCCGAACGAACTTTTTGGCCAACCCAATAATATTGTTTGGTGAAGCTGAAGATGTGTATACTTTCTGGGCCAGTAATCCCCCTCCTACATATATATCCTAGAGTATGTCTTACACATGTGTAGCTAGAGACCAGCACAAAAATGTTGAGAGCTGCGTTGTTCATAATAGCAAAACTGTAAGCAACCCAAATTTGGTATTGTCATGAAGTGCAACAGCAGTCATCTGTAAAAATAAATTAGCCTGGATTAAACTCACAAACATATTGCCAAGTGAGGGAATTAAGTCATATTTACACATTATCTCATTTATTAAAAGTTCAAAAACCAACAAATCTAAAGAATTGTTTAGGATTTCACTCATAGGTGGTAAACTTATAAAAATAAGTGACAAATTATTGATGCTGAGTTCAAGATGAGGGTTACGGTGTGTGTGAGGGGCAGAGCAAACACGGAGGGAGAGGGATGAGATTTGAGATGGGTACACAGAGGGCTTCCAGTATCCTGGTAATGTTTCATGTCTTGGACGTGGAAATGAGCACAGTTGTTCATTTTGTTACTCTTCCTAAAGCTGTAAATGTATGTATGTATACACACACACACTTATACATATGCATACACATATATTATTTTATATAATCTTTTATATTGTATATATTAAAATGTATAGATATGTTTTATAAAATGTTTTTATACAATCTTTTATATCTACAATATATTGTACAATTTAAAAAAACTTTTAAAACCTGTTAAGTCATACTGCATCTTTTGAATGTCCAAGTATGTAAGGCACTTCCAAATTATCTAGAATTATCCATGTATCCTTACTACTAACCAAGTAGCTTTGCTTAATGAGGATATTCTTCCCTTTCAAAATTAAATCTACACACCCTAGTTCATACCTTACTCATGTTCCCATGTTAGATATTTGGGGTTTTTTGGAGAAGGTACATGGCAATTTCTAGAATGGGACCTTAAAGACTGAGCAGTTTCTTCCTGCACCTTATATGGATAATGCCCAAAGCTTTGATTGCCTATATTCTCAGTCTAGCTCATTTTGTAAGCATTTCAGCTCTGAAAATCCCACTCTCAGAGGTTCTTATTTTCCCCCTCATGATTCCTACTTATATGATTTCTTTTCAGCTACAGCAAGAAGCTTCAAGTATTAACTGGACATGTTCAACAACATCAGGAGAAATTCCTGAATGTCAATATATGACATTGCAACTTGGCTTTCATAGGCATTAGCTATGTGAGATAAGTATAGCAAAACTCTGAGTGAAGATAAAGGCAGTCATGCTTCCTAACTCTTGGTTTAATATTTTAAATCAATGTAGCAGGCCGCAATATTGGATTAACAATTCAACATTGATAGAAATAATTAAGGAGAAATTTTTAAAAAATCATTTGCCAATATCATAATAAACATTGCTTTTTTTTTTTTTTTTTTTTTTGCAGTACGCGGGCCTCTCACTGTTGTGGCCTCTCCCGTTGCGGAGCACAGGCTCCGGATGCACAGGCTCAGCGGCCATGGCTCACAGGCCCAGCCGCTCTGCGGCATGTGGGATCTTCCCAGACCGGGGCACTAACCCATGTCCCTTGCATCGGCAGGCGGACTCTCAACCACTGCACCACCGGGGAAGCCCTGGTTCTCTCTCTTGTTCTGTGTCTAGACAGCTCTACGAGGGCACTGGCTGGGTGGTTCTATGCACTCCTTGCAGGTTTTGTGGCCCATTGAGCAGATTTCTCTGAGTTCTAACCCAGTGCTATGAGTGCAGGTCCACTTCATCTGTTCACAATTGCCCAGACCATCTCATTTTCTTTTCACGGGACTGCTAAAAGTAAAAGGCACAATTCAAGAGTCCTGCTGCTATCACTCTGAAAACAGAGGATAAAATGTTTCCACGGGGTCCCACACACATAGATGAAGATTAGTCCCAAATGTGAGCTGGTGGACTTAACAAGGCACTAGCACAAGGGCCTTTACCTCCAACTGCTTTATGGGAAACTTAGAATGAAACAAGACCCTTACCTTCTAATTTTCCTGTTGCAGCACAGAAAACATTGCTCCATCTTGCTATTACAAAAGCTCTTTCTCTCCTATCTCTCACATCCTGTCAATTTTTTTTGTACAGATGATATTTATTATAAACAATAAAATATATGTAATGTCTCAACTACAAACCTTTCATGTTGAAAGGGTCTCTAAAATGAGTTGCTTTAATATCATGAAGCGAAAAAGTTTAAGAACCTCACAGTGGAAACAATCCAACACCGACGAACTCTAGTGATCAGACATTCTCTTTTAGTTAATGGAGAACAAGGACAATTTGAAATTACAGAGAGAATGTCCTAGCTGTGGGTATTATGAGACAAGCCAACGTTCCAGACCAAAAGGCACTCACAGCTAGGGATGAAACGAACTCCGAACCAAACCATCCAAGGTGGGGCTGGTTCCTTGAAAACAGTGGTTACTGTTCAGCTTCAGCAGCCCATGGACAAAGGAAACACCGAGCAGAAAAACCTTCCCTTCTCTTTAAACCCACCACTCCCCCTACATGGACTGGCTGCCCTCATCACTGCTGTGGTCAAGCACGTGGAAGGCAGGTCAGTTCCAGTTCGGAGCTGTCATCTCCCTATGCAAAGCTGCCACGTGGATGATCCAGACTTAGTATTTTTCCTGAGAGCCACCTGCCATACATGTTCAGGAGGTAACCTTGACCGTATACTTCCAGACCACTTCCTGACTAGGCTCCATTCGGGACACTGACAGTGCCATTCCTCACGGGGCCAAACAGTTTTCCTCGGTCGACTCCTGAGTCCCCTCGCCAAGGCAAGAGGACCTAGAGCATCTCCACTGCTGGGCTTGGATGGGGGCGTGAGGGAATGTGCAGGGAGTCAGGCTTCTTCACTCCAGAAAGTGAAGAGAGCCCGCGGAGCCCTCGTCAGTGTGGTGCGGGGCTTCAGGAGCCCGATTCTTGTGCACTGATTTCCACCCCCCCCATTTCCTGGGTTTTTTAATCTTCTGCTCATTTTCTTAAATGGCAGGTATCCTACCCCGCCCTCAATAAAATAAAAAACAAACTATACATTGGGGAAGACAAATAGGGAAACATTTCTACGAGAAGAAATAGGCTTGAAAGAGCATGGCACTGAAAATGCTTGCATGACCAGTCTCACTGAGCGTGCTCAGGGGTGAAAGTTTAGCACCATTTTTTTTTGCTTTTTTTAAACTTTAGAAATTAAACACAACTTTCAACATATTAGACTTGAACAGGAATGAGTGTAGCCCTATGTATCAATACTGTTGTACAAATTGGAGGTGGGCGGTTTAGTCCAGAGCTGCTGACCACCCTGACATCAATCCATGGCACCTAAGAGTAACTGCCGTCACATTTATTTGCAACAAGACATTTATTATTCTCAGCAGCAGGAAATCACGAAACAAACCCTTCCTCTTCGGAAGCCTGTTTTCATTAACACCGCGAGGGAAAGGCGGCGGCGTGCAGGAGCCCAGCCCGCGCATCCAGACGTCAGCCGGCGCTTCCCTTGCCCGTCCCACACCCTCGCCAACAGCAGAGGACGGTGCCGAGCTCACCTGCTCACCCTTACCCATCTCTTCAAGAAACGAGACAACTACGCCTAGAACAGCACGTGTTTCGTTCCTCAGATTGTGCCCCTGCTCCCCCTCCCCCGTTCCTGGCAGAAGCAAACTCCAAAGACCCTTTGACTTGAACATCTGCCCATTTCAGAAAGCCACACCACTACCACATAAACATTAAAAATAAATTAAATCAAAACATTGTGTTCACTGGGTTGACACCCAATCCGCGTCAAGAGTTCTCTAAACACGTTGTTGAAAACCAGTGTATCACCCGTAGGGTCCTTTCTTCCAAGTGGCCACCTCTTCCTGTGAATCATTTCAGCAGTGCCTCTGTGACCATGTTTTCAAAGCGTCTTCCAAGTCCCCAGCATCTATGAACTTTGCCACCATATGAGTGAAGAATAGGCAAGAGGGAGGAGAAACTTGCTGACAGGTATTTGGAATCAGCAACAACGAGAAAGGGAAATATGCCACATGAAAGTATGAATGACCTAGAATAAAATGAGCTATTTGGAACTCTGCCATGGTGGGGTGAAGATTCCCGGCATGTTAGACAAGATAAAGATTCACCTTGCTTAATGACACAGCTTTGTTCTAAAGTCCTGTAAGGACTGTAACAGCAACAGTTTTCCCACTTCTACAGGCAAACTAGAAAAAGGAACTCCTCTGCTTAAAGGTCTCTCAGGATGTTTGCCTGAACAGAAAAACAGCTTAGAGACCCTGGATTCTCTCCTATGCCGACGTGCCCTTCTAGAGCCCAACCCAAGTGCTTGTCTGAACACCTCTGCCCTCTGAGAACCTAGATCCAGCTATAGGCACTGCCACCAGTAGAGGAGTGAGGTAGCCGGGTGGTAAGGAAGAGGTCTCTTCCCCGACACTGCACGCAGCGATGCCATCAGGACCTCCCGCGGGCATCCCAGTCCATTCCTCACCAGGCTACACCACAGCGCTCTGCTCAATACCAGGAGACTCGACGCAGGAAGAGTGCCAGAAAATCCAACCGATAGTGGGATGAGAATTAAAACCTTTGAGGCTAACTGAGCAATGAGATCTACAACGCCATCCAGAGGGCTTCCGATCTCGAGGTGGGTCTCTGTCCAGGAGCCGCAAACGACTCAGGGTGCCCACGTTCGACCCTAACATGGCGTCCACTTATGAAGCATGGAGGTTGAGATCAACCCGTGGTATGCAATACACTGGAAGTTTAAAAAAAGGAATTTAAAACAACCTAAAAACGTTTCTTGTTGGTCTCCGTTGCCCAGACTGCCAGGGGAATACACCTACTCGATCTGGGGAGGCTGCAGGGGTGTGTGTGGGCTAAGCCTTCATGGACCATCAATTCCAGCTTCCACTGAGTGGCCAACACACAGGCAGCAAATCAGCAGCGGCACCTGCAGCCAAGGTCTTCTGAACCCACACGGAATTCTCACTAGTCATGGAGGAGCCCCAATCCAACGGAACCCCATACTGAGGAAAGGCTGAGATAAGGCTTGGGCCCCTCAAGTTCTGTTTCATTCGATGTAACCCCGCCCCCCTCAGTCGGCTGGAGGCAGACTTGGCAACGGAAGCTAGCATCATAAAATGGTGCAGTAATAAAAGTAATTGGACCAGGAAGAGGAGGCATCTGCTCCAATGATGACATAGCCATTGGTGGCCACGGGGGGGTGGGACTGGTCATGCAGCCGTGTGTCAGGAGTAATGATTGTAGAGGGGCGGGGCATGAAGAGTGCCATTCTGGAAACAGTGCTGTGGAGAAGCGATATACTCTGCGTAACTGATTGTCACCTTCTCACTTCGGTACCTGGTGAGTTTGATGGTTTTTCTGAATTCACTGGTAATCGGAGCCTTAAAGCCACCTTTCCTGAGCAAGGAGTCTATCGTCTGGATCTGATCCCAGTCTTGTTCCTTTGCGACCTCAGGTAAATATGTGGCTGTACGTTTGACGCCTTTTTCATTGATGAATTCAATTCGAATCCCATAGAACCCAACCTCCCAGTCCAGGTAATCACTGGCATCCTCAAAGTTAGTAAGGAGGGAAACAAAGCAGAAAAGTTTAGGCAGCTCCTCTCGGGTCAGGGTGGGGGGGAATCGGCTGTCCTTAAGTGCACTGGTTAGCGTGTATTCCCTGAGTCCTGAATGAAGATTCATGGCTGAGAAGGTCCCAATGCAGCCACGAAGCCGCTTGTCCCGCCCTGTCTTCCACGTCACAAAGAGCGGACAGGGGTCATTGGTGAATCTAGGAAAGCGTGGCTGTGGGAAGCCGTAGAGGTGACAGTAGAGGACGTCGAAGCAGTAGCAGCACATCTCTGCGGTCACCACCAGATTCTTGGTGGTGCTGGCAGTTCCGTTGGGCCTGGGGAGAGGGCTCAGCGCTCCCGATGCGGGGTTCATCCGTGTGATGGGAGGGTTTCCAGGTCCCAGAGTTAAGACCGACACGTTCTCGCGACCACCGCCGCCGTCCACATGCTGGTGGTCCTGAAGAGGTCCCGCACTGGAGCCGGGGACGGCGGTGGACTGGCTCCCGTGACCGTGCGTCCCACCTGCAGACAGCTTAGGCTTCTTAACCCCACAACAGACTGCTGCCAGCTTGGGCTCCAGTGGGGGGACGCAGCGTCTTTTTCCCATCCTGAACCAGTGCTTGAGGTCTGGAATGCTGCGGAACCTGAAAGCAGAAAGTTTGTATTGCCAGGGGAACAGCTATAACAGAGGAGGGGAGCTATTTTGTCTCCGAAATGAATTTTCTTCCTTCCGATTCCATTCCTTCTTCCTGTACCTTTCCTCCTGGCCCAGACGCAGCCGGGGCAGACGGAACCTCTCGCGCTCTGCCTCCTCCTCCTGCTTCATGGAGCCATGCACCTGGGTGGGGGCTCCCGAGAGAAGCGGGCCGCGGGCGGGCCAGACGCGCGGCGCGGACGGGGCGGAGCCGAGAAGGCCGGCGGGGGGCGGGCGGAGGAGGAAGCGGCGGGGCGGCGGTAGCGGTAGGAAAGAACTGCTAAATTCCCCGGGGCAGCTGGAGGACTCACATCCTGTCAATTTTTGAAAGTCTCCTGAGGATATCCCAAGAGAACTCTCAAATAAGTAGTCATAATCAGTGAGTGGGATCACCCATCATTCCTCTTCTTCTGCTCTGGCTTCTTTGCCCAGGAAACCTCAGGCAGTGCTGCCATTACTGTTTCCTGGTGGCTTCTCAAGGTTACATGGTCCTACTGTGTCATACTGTTCTAAGACTGTTCGCTCATGCAGCGAACATTTCTTTCCTGAGCTCATCAATCTTTGACCATCCTCTCAAATACTCCTGTCCTCCACTTCCTACCTTGATGTTCCCAGTGGAGGGCTGCCTTGTACTCCAAACTCCCCCAGACAACTTAATGGGATACCCACTCTTGCCATTTCTGTTTGCTCTAGGATATGTGTTGATATCTGCAAGAGCAAGCCAGAAGACCAATGATAAATGTAGACCCAGAATTTCCTCCTGCTCTTCCGGTCAGTCACATCTTACCTCCAGATATATGATAAATATATTTTGGTTCACTCTGAAGCTTTCCAGTAGCAGCCTGGAGAAAATACCTATATCTGCTTCCCCTTAACTTATAGACATTAACAGTAGTTGCTTTTATTGAACATTAGCCAGTGCTGATACCATTCTGGTTTCTCCCACAATCTCCAACACCGCTCCTATAATTCATATAAATACATTTTATTAAACAAATCAAAAATACTTTTAACACTGAAATTCAAGCACCCTGAATTCAGAAGGCTGAATAATAACTCCCCAAAGATATCCTTGTCCTAATCCTCAGAACCTGTGAATATGTTACTTTACATTGTTAAAGCAACTTTGCAGATGGGATTAAATTAAGGATATTGCAATGGAAAGATTATCTTGTATTATCCTGGGTGGCCTGATATAATCATAAAGATTCTTACAAAAGGGATGTAGGAAGAGTCAGAATCAGACAGAAGATAATGTGACAGAGAAGATGGACAGAAAGAAAATGTCAGGGAGGAAGAAATTTTCCTCTGCCCTTCTAAATTCTTCTGGCTGGTCTAATAATTAAATTGACGTGAGATAGATTAACAGGAGGAAGTCAAACAAAAGTTTAATAGCATGTCTACATGGGAGAGACCCAGGAAAACTGAATTATTTCACCAAAATAGCCAAAGCCCTCACCTTAAATACCACCTTCAGCTAAAGACAAGAGAGGATGTTGGGGGTAATGGTAATGGGACTTCAAAGGGGAGGAAAGCAATTTACCTGGAGATGGAAAAGCAAATGTTTGGTAAACATTATTTGCTGGCCCAGGCAGAGACAATGGGGCACAAAGTAGACTCTGATTTTTAGGCCCTGCTTAAAGAGTTTCCCTCACCACCCCTGGCTCACATTGTTTATAGATACCTCTGGTGATACCTCTATTCTAGGAGCAGGTCCTTTATCTAAATTCTTTTAGGCAGTTAAGAGGGAGGTTACAAGAAAAACTTTTTGAATCTTCTGTTTATTAATAATAATCAGCAAAGAGACACATTTCTTGGGGTAGGGACAAAATTTGCTGCCCTAGAAAGAGATCTGAAGAGGTTAGGTTGATGGCTTTGCTATGTTGATGGCTTTGAAGACACAGGAAGATGGCCATGAGCTATGATATACAGATTCCCTCCGGAAGCTAAAAGGATCAAGGCAATGGCTTCTCCATTGACTCCAGAAGGACCTCCTAGGGCGTTCAGAAGGAGACAGCCCTGCGGACACCTTGACCTTAGTCCAGTGGAACTAATTTTGGTCTTCTGACTTCCAGAACTGTGAGAGAATAAGTTCTCTCTTTTTTTTTTTTTTTTTTTTTTTTTGCGGTACGCAGGCCTCTCACTGTTGTGGCCTCTCCTGTTGTGGAGCACAGGCTCCGGACGCACAGGCTCAGCAGCCATGGCTCACGGGCCCAGCTGCTCCACGGCATGCGGGATCCTCCCAGACCGGGGCACAAACCCGTGTCCCCTGCATCGGCAGGCGGACTCTCAACCACTGCACCACCAGGGAAGCCCTGTATGCTTTTAAATTACTGAATTTGTAATAATTTGTTACAGCAGCAATAGAAAATCCAAGTGCTGGGTACACAGGAGGGGAATAAAAAGTTCAAGAAGTACAAAAGAAACCTAAGCAAGAAATTTTTGTAAAGGGCTTTATTTTCATGATATTTATAAAAATACATCAATAAATATTTAAAATTCTCTATTCCAAGACAGAGAAAAATACTGCATAATTAGCACAAAACAAGGCATTATGCCTAACAAGGAAGACATAAAATGTCCAAGGGATATTTAGAACATTGTCATTTTTAAAGTTTCAGCATCAGAAATGTTGACCAGATGGTGAAACTATTTCCATAAATAGATCGTCAGCAACTGACAATCTTCTCATCAGTACACAAAGTAAATGTACACATACATTCCCCTACCTTAACAGTGATCTATTTGTTTGGATACCCCGCTATTGTCTCCAGCTTTTATCACCATGGATGGTACAGTGTGGTATCCGGCCAAAAATAAACCACAATAGTTTTATGAATGAAAAACATTTAAAACACATCACCTTCAAATAAATAATAGTCAGCACTGAACTAACTTTGATTTAATGTAAAAATGACCTTTTAAAATAACAGTACAGAGAACTGCCAAACACATTCATACCTTTAACTATTAGATAGAATAGTAATATACAGGCTTTGAAAAATAAATAAATAAATAAATACATATGTATATAAATAGAAGAACTCTCATAAGAAACAGGCAAAAACATTAGACACAGTCCAGGTGGCCCCAGGAGCTATTTGTTTCTCTTCTTTCACTTTGATTCCACTAAGGCTGCAGTAGTAGCCAGTAAGCTCTCTCCAGCTCTCTAGATCAGTTGGCATTGTTCCTGTGATGAGAAAATGGGTAGTTAGTAGGACCCAAAACGTTGACCTCACAGCCCTGCACCAAGTGGTTGCTACCTAAACCACTGCTGCCCTGTGTGGCAGAAAATGCCAGGCTCTTAGATGCTGTTTAATTAGGAATAAGGAGCCTGTGATCACAATCTTATTATTATCTTCAAAAAGCCCCAACATAATGCCACATTGGGCTGAAAATAGTACATGCATAACATCACTTAAGCCTCATAGCAAACTCCATGAAGTAGCTATTATTATTTTCCCCATGTTATTGATACTTAAAGAGAGTAAGTATTTTCCCTGGGGTTATAGGAATATAAAGGGTGGAATCTAGACTCGCATTGGGGTGGAAGAGGTTGGTCTCATGACAAATTCCGGGCTCTTCACCACTAAGCCTCAGAGACCCGAATTGTCCAAAACCAAGGGTTCTATTTTCAGGGCTGAAGCCCATGAGAGACTGAGGTAAACAATACCTGTTCCTTAATGGGTAGGAAGCTTTTTCGCATCGTTGGCTAAATCTACTTCATCTTTTAGGAACATACATTTACCCACACTCATGAGAGGCGGATGAGGATGGAAGGCACTAGAAATATCCTTCTGATACCAGAGCAGATTAATGACCTTAACAGCAAATATAATGGTGAAAGTATAATGGCTTTCAGTCCTGCAGCTAAACCGTTCTGATAAAAAAAAAAAAAGGAGGCAGATGCCTGACTCTAGCCACACGTGTGAATAAAAACCATAACTCACTTGTTTAGCATCTTGTTGATGACTTTTTTAACCATGGGAGCTTCAGGGTTGAGACAAGCTTCCTGACCAGTCTTGAGAGTGGCTCTGCAGAGAGAAGGGAGAATCCACGTGAGGTCGGGCTGGGGGTCGGGGTGGGGTCGTCGGGACGGCGGGGGTGACAAGCACAGCAACAGCGGCAGCACTTACACGACTTCCGTTTGGCCGCAGTGGGGTCCCGGCGGCGTCACCTTCACGCTCTGGATGTTCTTGAAGTGAATCCCCTGCAAGGTCTGCAGGCACTGGCAGCGCAGTTCGGTGACCACAGGCGCCCCTGCGGGGAGGACAGACTCGGTCAGGGGGCTGTCCCGGGATGGGCCCCCACCCGCCCCCGTCCCGCCCTGGGGATGCCGGGCGCCGGGTCTCACCTGCTGCGCGCTGGCCATTGGCCACCAGGAGCAGCAGCAGCATCGCGGCGCGGAGGAGCCGGGCGGCGGCGGGGGTCGCGGCGCGGGCCATGGGGTTAGCTCAGAGGGTCGCTTTCTGCGGCGGGAAGGCGGGCTGGAGGGCTGGCGGAGCGGATTCTGTGGCTCCCCGAGCCGGGCGAAGCCCTTTTATCCCGATCGGACAGGGGCTGGCAGCCCAGGGCCAGGGAAATTCCCCGACGTAAGGGTAGTTCACGGGTCCGGAAGGAGGGCGCGGCCCCGCGGGCCTCCCGCGTAATCCGCGCTTTCGGGGTGGGGGTGGGGTGTCGTCTCTGCGCCGAAATCTCCGCAGTGGGAGTGAGTCGCCTTGCAGGAGATGGTGTCACATCTTAGAGGAGAACAGGCATCGTGACGAAAGGTAGTTAAGACTGAGGGAATTAAGGCGAGGGAGGAGGGAGGCAGAGATAACTGATTTTTCTTTTTTTTTTTAGTTATTTCTGAGATATACATTTTAAAGTAAGAACTGATATTTCATGTGTTACACATACGTATCTTGGGGTTTGATTATTTTATTTACGTCTGCATAAATACACTCTGTTAAAACACGTCATCTCAAATTATGCATAAGAATGTTCCCTTATTTCCTGGTATTTTACAAGCACAAATCAATCAAACCTGGTGTCATATCATCCCGCAGTGGTGAGGGGATGACCAGGTTCAAAAGTTTAGTTCAGTGTTTAAATTAGAACAAAGTGGCACAATGCTACAAAGCTGCTTTCCCCTGTGAAATTTTGGAACTTCCAGAGCTCGAGTAAATCCATGAATACCATCTTTTTTGTGTGTAGAGGGTGTTGATTAATCCATGAAATAAGGAGCCGGTGGTCGTTTGGAGCTCTTACAGGGAGGGAAAGCTGCATTGGGCTCACAGGTACACAGTTTCTAGTTTTATCCAAGAACAAAAGAGGTCATAAGAATCAGGAGGGGATGCCTAGTGTGAGTAGCACCCTTTGCTCATCTAAGCACCAAAAAGCATGTGTTCCTGTGAAGTATCTAAGAGCTAGATCGTGAATTTAATACCATTTGCTTGTTTTATGATCACAAAGCTCATTTCATTTCCATGTTATGTGGACTTTTCTGCTTCCAGCGATTTGATTTCCCTCTAGAGAAGTAATTGCTGTCATATTTTACTTTTTTCTAATTTCTAATAAGACATTTCAGCCTGTTAACTGGAGACTTTATTATTGTGTAGTTTATTTTTCACCCTTAGTTTTAATGTCCTTTGTTGGATTATACTCAGGTAGGTTTCAGATGGTTTAGGTGTGATTCTGGATGCAGATCTGTGAGAGGTGTGGGGATACCCAGTGGGAAGCAAGAGCAGGGAGGGGATGCTCCAGGGGTGGGTAGAGGCACAGAGCAGAACTCTGCTCCAGACTGCCTGGTGCATGACATTTAAACTGTCTGTGCCTCAGTTTCTCATCTGTAAAATTGAGATTAAGGGTAGTATCTACTTCAGCAGGTTGTTATGATGAATAAATGTGTTAGCATTTGAACACCCCAGTACATATTAAATGCTATAAATAATTTTTAAATAAATAAAATAGAAATTGCTTTTTCTGTATTACTAAGCTGAAACTAACCTGGGGATAAAATCTTTGTACAAAGAGAAAAGAATTATTGAAAGAAACAAAACAAAACAAAAACTCCTCCAATATAAAATGTTGTTTTTTGTTTTTTTTTTGTTTTTGTTTTTCTTAAGAGAAAACTTAGAATGAATTTTTTTGTGTCGTCTAGTTTAATTGCTGGGTAATTTCATAATTCTAGTTTCAGTAATTTCAACTACAAAATGTGAATAAAAGTAAAGATGTCCCATCTTGATTATTAGAAAAGAATATGAATGACTAGATTATAAATAAAGATTTGTCTTTACATTTATTTTTTGTCAGTAATCGTCTGTACAGTCCTGAGAAAAAGGACAGGAAATTTAAAAAAAAATTTTTTTAAAGAGTAGGGAATGAAAGATGACCTAAAGTTTATAAAATATGAGTAACTCAACAATAATTGAGAATTTTTTTAGATATTATTGTTATTTTTTATTTTTCTGGGATTCTTAATTGGAATACAGTTGATGCTTGAACAACATGGGCTTGAACTGCACAGGTCCACTTATATGTGGATGTTTTTCAATAAATATATTGGAAACATTTTTGGAGATTTGTGACAATTTGAAAAAAACTTGCAGGCTAACCACATAGCCTAGAAATGTCAAAAAAATTAAGAAAAAGTTTGGTATGTCAAGAATGTATAGAATATATGTACATGTTAGTCTGTTCTTACATAGGCATAAGGTGAGTGATATTTAATATAAAGTTAATGTGTTAGTTTTCTTTCTGTTTTATAACTTTGCTTTCATTACATTACCTTCATTGCATTACCATACCGTATGTCTTTCTCTTTCGTAATTGGGGAAACTGTGTATAAGGCTATCATCACAGGTACATTTTTTTTAATTTAACAATATTTCTAATACTATGTTATGAATATGACTGTAATACCGTAGGCCATAAGATTGTTATAATGGTTCATTCATTAGTGTATAGGCTAGGCAACTGTGAAGCAATTGTAACAATTACACTAGGCTACCACAAAGCAATCATATTGCTTCTTCATTATTAGTGAATTAATTATTATATCTGAAATAAATATAAATTTATTTTTTACATTATCTTTCATTTTTGATGAATCATGTTAGTAATACGTATAACATCTATAGTGTTTTGTATTAAATAAGACAATATTGATGGAGGTACTGACAGATGATTCATCTTATAAACATGACTTAAACTTACAGTATCAATAAATACAGTACAATAATGTAAATGTATTTTCTCTTCATTACAATTTTCCTAGTACTATTTTCTTTACTGTAGCTTACTTTATTTTAAGAATACAATATATAATAAATATACAAAATATGTGTTAATTAACTGTTACACACTTTCCGCCCTTTCACTGCCAAGGGCGCAGGTTTGATCTCTGCTTGGGGAATTAAGATCCCACAAAGAGCAGGGTGTGGCCAAAACAAAACAAAACAAAATTTAAAAAATAAAAAGCAATAGTGTTCTGAAACCTACTAAAATAATCCAGTTCTTTCTTGTTTTAACAAGCATCCTCCCTAACTACTCATTTTATAAACTGAATGGCAGATGTATATGCCCAAACTTTCAACTAATACAATCACCAATTTTAAAAATATAGAGCCAACCCTAAAATAAAAACACAGGTTGCTAAATTTTATTTTGAGCTACCGTATTTACCGCATCTTGCAGATTTGATTGGCAGTATGTAATCTGCCTTTAAAATCCAGAGTTGTTGCTGTATCCCGAGATGACGGAGCAGCAGGAATGGACAGTACCGTCCTGCTCTCCCCACACTGGCCTTGGGAAGTTGTGCCTACAACTGCTAACCCTATTTTGTCACAATTACTACTTTGAGTAGAATGAATCTGGCTCTGAGGGGAGAAGAAGGAAGATGTTGGAAGCATTAAATCCCTGGATCCATCCACTTCTTCAGTCCAGAGCGTTTCATCCAATGTCAGTGTCATCCACCTGGTCCAGTCTCTAGTGCATTTGTCACTTCTGCCTGCCTTGAGCCCCTTCCCACAACTCCTGGTTACAAAACCTTGGTTTTCCTGTGGGAACCATCTTTTCTTCCTCCCAATGTGAGTAGCTCAGGTAGGGTGACCCTGCTCCAAAGCTCCAGAAGTGAGCTGATGACTGAAAGTAGTATTGGTCCTTCCAGTCTGGGTCCAACCCCCAGCCACTCTATAGGTGCAGGGGTGGGTGAGTGACCTAAGCCTGGCCAAGTCATAAAAATCCCTGGGGGACTTCCCTGGTGATGCAGTGGTTAAGAATCCGCCTGGCAATGCAGGGGACACGGGTTCGAGCCTTGGTCTGGAAAGATCCCACGTGCCACACAGCAACTAAGCCCGTGAGCCACAACTACTGAGCCTGCGCTCTAGAGCCCATGAGCCACAACTGCTGAGCCCATGTGCTGCAGCTACTGAAGCCCCCGCACCTAGAGCCCATGCTCCGCAACAAAGAGAAGCCAACGCAATGAGAAGCCCGCGCACCACAACGAGGAGTAGCCCCTGCTCACCGCAACTATAGAAAGCCCGTGTGCAGCATCAAAAACTCAACGTAGCCATAAATAAATAAATAAATAAGAAAAATCCCTGGAGTCCTTTTTGTCAAGAAATTGCTTTAAAAAAAAAAAAAAAAAAGCCCTTGCTTCCTGTTGGGTTATATCTGGTAGAACAGAAGCTTAACGCTTTGCCAGTGCTTGAGAACAGGTTGCCTAAAATGAAGCCAACATAGAGAAAAGCAGCCTGATCTGGAGTGAGATTGTTACGGAA
This sequence comes from Mesoplodon mirus, assembly GCF_964341445.2. NCBI lineage: Eukaryota > Metazoa > Chordata > Mammalia > Artiodactyla > Ziphiidae > Mesoplodon > Mesoplodon mirus. The sequence goes on from NC_138977.1 coordinate 48,170,138, forward strand.
GAGAATTTTTGAACTGCAACACCAAGTTTTATCACACCTACTCATCAATCTTTTAGTTTCATAGGTCAAATGCTTCTCCTCTTCATTAAGCTAATTTGAGTTAGGTTTTTGTTACTGACTCCACTTATGCTGGTTATCTTACTTATCTTACACCTAGGAGGGTGTTTCAACTCACATTTAATGTCTTTCTTTCTCCATTTGTTTCAGCATTTTCAATGATAATTTTCTCAGCATTTATAAGGTGAGAATGAAGTTTGGTGCTGGGGATATAAAGAGGAATAGGAGACTCTGCCACCCTCTAACTCCCAATGCAATAAGAGAAATGAATGTACAAATAGAATTTTTTTTTGCCCCGTAGCTTAGTTCTCTGGGCCAGGGATTGAATCCGTGCCCCCTGCAGTGGAAGTGCAGAGTCCTAACCACTGGACTGCCAGGGAAGTCCCAACAGACAGAAAATTTTTAGGAAAGCTTGATAAATACCATGGCAAACCATTCCCAAGGTATCAGGAGTGAGGAGGGACACCCAGTGCAACTCTTATATAGAGTGGCTTTATGAGAAACATCAGACAAATTTTCCTGAAAGAAGTGCTCACTCACGTTAGTCTTAAAGATAAGGAGTTTTCCAGGTAAAGGGGGAACACTGAGGGGTGGAAAACATTCCAGGAGAGGGCCAAATGGGCAAAGCCATGGCTATTAAAAAGAGCATGGGAATACTGGGAGAGCAAGTGGCTCATGCAGCTGGAGCTCACTCTGCGAGCAAGGAGAGGGGAGAGCCTGAGGCAGGAGCAGGTGGGAGGGCTCAGACACTGGAGGCCATGTGCCCATAGGATTCTGCTTGTCCTTCAAGACCCAGTTTGGGTGTTGCCTCCATTGGGAAGTCTCTACATGCACCTCAAGGTGTTTTCATAGCCCTCTTGCACGGACTACACCATGACCTTTATTAGCTATCTACCACGGGGAGGGGGAAAGGCTAGGGTAACCTAAAGCTTCACAGAGTGTGTGGAAAATGAGGGGTGGTAGATACTGTAAAAGATTAATAAGCAGAAACCTCAGTTAAATAGAGTTGAGAGACCAGAAGGGGGAGCTCTCACACCCTGGGACAAGAGCAGAGCCCAAGAGGAAGAAGAAAGACTCCTTTCCTGGCAAGGACATGATCAATGACAATCCATGGACTCTTTGTTTACCATGGCCCTCCAACTTCCTTCTCCTATCTATAAAAGTGTTCTTTTTTTTTGCCACGTGGGGACTTGCACGCAGCTTGCTGTGGTTACAGATTTCCAAATTGCAGTTCTCTGCTAATCTCAAGTAACCCATTTTAGCTGAAGAAATATCTGACAGTCTATTCATTTGACATCAAAAATATTAAATCAAAAGACATTTATGAAGCACACACAATATACAAGAGACTGTGGTCAGTTTTGCAAAAGACATGTAGTGGGTAAAGCTTAAATATGAAGTTCTTCCTCACGCATACTTTCTTCTGCAATAGAGCTAGTCTTACCTTCTATTCCTATAGTAAAGACAGCCTGGTGGTTTCAAAGTCTATGATTATATCAATTCATTTCAACTAACTCTGAATACCAACTAATATATTAGATTTGGGCATTATTCCAAGGCTTCTAAAGAATAAATTTCAATATAAGCTTTATATTTCCATTTTCTTAAGATTGTTTTTTAAACTTTTACAGAAGTAATTAAATTACATTACATATAGTATAAACCAAAGAAAGACAGAAATGCCAAAATTACCAAAGAATACGTCAAGAAATAGATATAGGAAATGAGGAAATGTCTCTGTGGAAATGTTTTTTATCACACTTGGCTGTGATGGGCATGAAACAGCATGATGACCCTGCTTTGATGCTTCCTGTATTGTGGAAGCAAACTTTAGGAAGTTGAGAAATTAGTTATAAACCACAGCACACACATTGATATGTTACATATTTCAGCTAGGAAAGTTACAATCTTCATAAAAATCTTGATGACCAGAGAATATCTTCTGTAACCTTTCAGAATTTAAAAATCTGTTGATACATTCTTTATGGCTCATATATGCTCTCTTTTAGAAAATGTTATCTGTGTGTTAGAAAAACAAATGTGATTTATGCAATTGTTAGGTGAAGCATTCCTATGTGTTTTCTTCAGGCCAAGTTGGATGGTCATGTTGTTTAACTCTTCTATACTGTTACTGATTCTTTACTGCTTTGTCTATTTATTAACAGAGGTTTGTTAGAATTTTTAACTATGACTGTGGTTTCATCTATTGCTTCTTTTAGTGTTTCTCCATTTTGCTTTATGTATTTTGATAATATGTTATTAAGTTCATAAAATTTTAGAATTATTTTTGTCCCTTGTAAAATTGCCACCTTTTTATTTTATATTTTTGCCCGTGCCACAAGGCATGTGGGATCTTGCTTCCCCAACCAGGGATCAAACCTGCATCCCCTGCTTTGGAAGCACACAGTCTTAACCACTGGACCACCAGAGAAGTCCCACCATCTTTTTATTTTAAATCAGCCTTCTTTGTCTCTGACTACCTCTTTCCTTAAGTCTTAACATATTAATTTGGTCTTAATTAATATATCAATCATTAACAAATACATCAATAATTTATATTAATAATAAATTAATGATTATTAATAAGTAATTAATATATCAATATATTCATGCCAAGTTTCTTTCAGTTGGTTTTTACATGATATAATACTTTCAATTATTTTCACTTCAAGCAATCTGGGTCTTGATATTTAAAGTGTGCCTCTTTTAAGCAACATAGACTTTTTTATCTTAATTACACAACCTGGTAATTTTTGACTTTTAATTGGAGTGTTTATTCCATTTAAATTTACTATAATTCTTAATATAGTTGGATTTAAGTCTACTATCTTGCTATTCTAGTTGTCCTATCTTTTTAAAAATAAGCTTTCAATCTGGAATAATTTTAGATTTACAAAATATTTGTATAGATAGTACAAGGAGTTCCTGTGGACCTTTTGCCCAGTATTTCCTAATGTTGATATCTTACATGATTATAGTACACTTGTCAAAACTAAGAAATTAACATTGGTACATTACTGTTGACTAAACTCCAGTCTTCCTTCAAATCTCATCAATTTCCATTAGTGTCTTTTTTCTATTCCTGGATCCAGTCCAGAACACCACCTTGCATTTAGTTATCATGTCTCTTTTTTGTCCTCTGGCAGATTCGCAGTCTTGTCTTGTCTTTCATGACTTTGACGGTTTTGAAGAATACTCATTGGTTATTTTGTAGAATGTTCCTCAATTTGGATTTTTAGGATGATTTTTTTCATGATTATACTGGGGTTGTGGGTTTGGGGTGAGAATATCACGGAGAAGAAGTGCCCTTCTCATCAAATCATATGGGGGAGGGGTAACATGATATTCACATGACATAAGCGGTCATAATAACCTTGAGCTCTTGGTTAAGGTGTATTTGCCAGATTCTCCACTGAAAGGTTATTGTTTTTCCTTTTTCCTTATCTCTTTTTTGGAGGTAAGTCACAAAGTCCAGCCCAAACTCACGTGGGGAGGAGAATTAAACCCCACCTTCAAGAGGCTTTACTTATATTATTAGGCATTCTTCTGAAAGGAAGCCATCTCTCCCTGTGCCATCTGTTGTTTTGTTCCTTTATTCCTTAATTTTTGTTTACTTTTGTATTATTGAGGTATTTTCTTTTATTCCATTTTATCCCCTTTTCAGATTTTTAATCCAAATTTTTGCATTTCCTTTTTAATGGTTGCCCTAAAAATTACTATATGCTTGCCACAGTATAATTTTCCTTAATACTTTCTCTAGCAATTGAAGAGATGTATCATATTCTAAATCCATTTATCTCTCTACCTATCATTTGTTATTTTTGTCATGTATTTTACTGTACAGTATGTATTTATCTCCATTGGTCATTACTATTGTTAAATAGCACAAATTGTTTGAGTTCTTAGGGAGAATCCATTTTTCTATCCTTTGCTCCCAGCTTCATTAAAAGGAAAAGAATTGCATAATTGTTTGAAAAACCACTTACCAAAACCATTTAATAGGAGCTCTTGTTGAAATATTGATAAAGATTCAACAGTTTATGAAGAACTAGTTTTGAATAACAAATTGGTCAGTTTGAAAAACAGCAATATTTTATATAAAACTAGGATTCTCAAGGTGGTTGGGGAGGGTAGAGTGCCAAATACTCTTTCTTGAGTAACAGAAAAGTAAGGGAAGTAACAGCCAGAAGCAGGTATAAAGTTAGGTACAACCTAAGTCTAACTGTGTAATACCTTGGGGGCACCCATGAGGAACCAAAGATCAAGATGAATAAAACAAAACCTAAGCATGTTATTTTTTTTGCAAAACCTTTATTTTCGTGTCATTTAAAAAAATGTAACAGTAGTTTTAACTTCTCTGTTCCAAAACAAAGAGAAACACTACATAATGAACATTAAACAAGGCATTATGCCCTACAAGAAAGACATAAAATGTCCAAGGGAAGCTTCAACATAAAAATGTTGACCACATAAAGTGAGATAATTTCAATAAATAATAACTGACATTGCTTTAAACAAGTACAAACATAGATGTGCACACACTTTCCCTGATTCTAATAGTGATCTCACTGTCCAATTCCGTGGATCCCCTCTCCCACCCACCCCCTCCACCTCTATCACAGTGCCTGGCACTTTATGGTCTCCCAATAAATATCACTTTAATGAGACATTTAGAACCCATCATCCTCATATTAAATAACAATCAGGACTGAGTTAAGTTTGATTAAACACATTGACATCTTTAAATACTAACATGTAAAATATTAAAATGTGAGCTATAAAAATAAATAAATACACGTATAAATAAATAGAACTCATAAAAAATAGTCCAGCACATCAGGTCCTTTCTAGGTGTCCCCAGAAGCCAGCTGCTCTCTTCTTCATTTTCAGTTCCTACAAGAGCAGAGACCGCTCTTCAGGAAATGCCCTATGAGCTTCTTACTTCTCTCTAGGTCAGTTGGTGCTGCCCCTGTGATGAGAAAAGGGTTAGTGTTACAGGTGCTGAAGAAAGCTGCTTTTCTCTTTCAGGCCCTTGAGGCTGGAGGGACCTCTGCATGTAGACCCCGGCCCAGCTCTGCACTCAGAAAATGTTCCTGCTCAAAGGGGTTAGAAACCTTTCACAGGTATCCTAGATTTGACCTCAGGGAGGTCTCACTGAAAAGTCCCTTCTCTTCACTACTAAGCTTCAGAGGCCCATGTTGCCCAAAACCAGGGGTTCCACATTTCAGGTAGAAACCATTGAGGAATGGAGGTAAACAATGTTTGTTCCTTAATGGGTCAGAAACATTTTACCATCCCTGGCTAAATCTACTTTATCTTTTAGGAACATACCCACACTCATTTGAATAGGGATGGAGAGGGGGATCAGGACAGAGAGCCCTGGAAATACCCTTCTGACACAGAGCAGATCAAATTTAATGGGGAAATAATAATGATTTTCAGTCCTGAAACTAAACCATAGGTTTCTCTAATAATATTTTCCGGAGGTAGATGCCAGTATTTGTGACCAATGGCTCTAGTTGCAAGTGGGAATAAAATCCATGACTTACTTGTTTAGCATCTTGTTGATGATTTTTTTAACCATGGGAGCTTCAGGGTTGAGACAAGCTTCCTGACCAGTCTTGAGAGTGGCTCTGCAGAGAGAAGGGAGAATCCACGTGAGGTCGGGCTGGGGGTCGGGGTGGGGTCGTCGGGACGGCGGGGGTGACAAGCACAGCAACAGCGGCAGCACTTACACGACTTCCGTTTGGCCGCAGTGGGGTCCCGGCGGCGTCACCTTCACGCTCTGGATGTTCTTGAAGTGAATCCCCTGCAAGGTCTGCAGGCACTGGCAGCGCAGTTCGGTGACCACAGGCGCCCCTGCGGGGAGGACAGACTCGGTCAGGGGGCTGTCCCGGGATGGGCCCCCACCCGCCCCCGTCCCGCCCTGGGGATGCCGGGCGCCGGGTCTCACCTGCTGCGCGCTGGCCATTGGCCACCAGGAGCAGCAGCAGCATCGCGGCGCGGAGGAGCCGGGCGGCGGCGGGGGTCGCGGCGCGGGCCATGGGGTTCAGCTCGGAGGGTCGCTTTCTGCGGCGGGAAGGCGGGCTGGAGGGCTGGCGGAGCGGATTCTGTGGCTCCCCGAGCCGGGCGAAGCCCTTTTATCCCGATCGGACAGGGGCTGGCAGCCCAGGGCCAGGGAAATTCCCCGACGTAAGTGTAGTTCACGGGTCCGGAAGGAGGGCGCGGCCCCGCGGGCCTCCCGCGTAATCCGTGCTCTCGGGGAGGGGGTGGGGTGTCGTCTCTATGCCGAAATCCCCGCAGGGGGAGTGAGTTGCCGCCACCCCGGGGCTACGGCCTGTGAGGGCGGCCTTGGGCGCCTGGCCACCCCTGGTCGCGGGCGGTGAGTGTCAGACTGGTTAGACCAATATAGGGACTGCACCACAACTTTTGGGCGAGAGTTAACTTTTTTAAAAAATAAATTTATGTTATTTATGGCTGTGTGTTGAGTTTTGGTTGCTGTGCACAGGCTTTCTCTAGTTGCAGAGAGCGGGGGCTACTCTTTGTTGCGGTGCGTGGGTTTCTCATTGAGGTGGCTTCTCTTGTTGAGGAGCATGGGCTCTAGGTGTGCGGGCTTCAGTAGTTGTGGCATGTGGGCTCAGTAGTTGTGGCTTGCGGGCTCTAGAGCAGGCTCAGTAGTTGTGACGCACGGGTGTAGTTGCTCCGCAGCATGTGGGATCTTCCCGGACCAGGGCTCGAACCTGTGGCCCCTGCATTCACAGGCAGATTCTTAACCACTGTGCCACCAGAGAAGTCCAAGAGTTAACTTCTTCTAAAGACACTTCTATTTTGGAGATTGGAAGAGTTGAGGCTGGAATGGCAGCCTTTTTTGGTCTCTCTTCCTTCTCTTTAAGTTGGGTTTTGTAGATTTTATTTATCCCTGGAATAAACGCACTCTTTAAAATTACATCTGTCATCTCAGTTTGTGTGTAAGAACGTTTGTCGAATTCTCGGTGTTTTAGGATCTCAAATAAATCACACTTAGTGCCATTGTTTTTACCAGGTTGGGCCTGGAGGTAGGCCATTGAGCAGATTAATTCACTGTTTATTTTAATATACAGTGTTGTAATCTCTTATCTGCCCTCTCTTTTTTCTGGAATTTAGTCATTACAGGAGCACCACTTTTTGTTCTATAGGAGGCTGTGTTTTCACTCATAACAGTTACTCGGGTGTTGAAAGGGGCCGTGCGGGGCTCAGGAGGTCCATTCCCCTTTTCTAGGCTTGTCCGTGGACAGAAAAGATCATAAACATCAGAAAGCTAGTATCTAATGATTCCTGACTTTACTATTGATACAAGCAGCAAACAGATATGGTTTTTGACATACATAAGCACTAGCTTACTAGTATATTTCACTCCAGGTTGTCTGAATTTGCCTGTTTCCTGGGATTGATTCTCTCTTGAGTATCAGCTATCAATGTACTTACATTTCAGATTCTATGTAACTGAGGCCTTCTCACTTTCACCATCAGTTCCAATATCCCTTTTGGATTACAACAGCAGATGGTTTAAGTTGATCCTCCTGGATCGATGAGGACCTCGGGGATGTGTGTGATATTCTGTGGTTGCTGTGAGAAGGATTGGGGAGCTGAGGGAGTGGTTCTGCCTCAGGAACAGCTGAGAGTTTTTCAGGCAGTCAGGGCTGAAGTCTCAGCTGCACACTTACTTGCCACATGGCCATGGGACCACGGGGAATTATTTAATCTCTCTCTGCTCTCGCTTTCCCTCTGTTTAAGAGAGCTAATGATGGTGCCTGCCTCACAGAGTTGTTATGAGTATTAAATGTGTTAACATTTGTAGAAGAGTAGCACATACTAAATGCTGTATAAATATTTATTAAATGAACAAAATAGAAGTGTTTTACAACCTTAATGTTATAGACTAGATGTTTGGGTCCTCCAAAATTCGTATGCTGAAGCACTATATTTCATTGTGATGGTACAAGAAGATGGGGCCTTTGGGAGGTAATTCAGTTTATATGAGGCCATCAGGGTGGGGTTCTTATGATGGGATTAGTGCCTTTATAAGAAAAGACACCCGGAGAGCTTATCCTCTCTTTCTGTCTGAAATGTGAGGATACAGAAAGAAGGCAACTATCACTATCTGCAAACCAGGAAGAGGATTCTCGCCAGATACTGAATTTGCAGACACTTTGATCTTGCTTCCCAGCCTCCAGAACTGTGAGAAATAAGTACTTGTTATTTCAGTCACCTAGTGTATGATATTTTGTTATAGTACCCGACATGATTAAGATACTTACATGAACAGCAACGGTCTATGGTGAATCCTTATGTAAGCAGAAAAAATATATTTTTTTTCAAAGAAACATCTGTTAATTTATCTTTAAAATTTTTCAGCATTAGGGCTTTTTGGTGGTGCAGTGGTTAAGAATCCGCCTGCCAATGCAGGGGACACGGGTTCAATCCCTGGTCCGGGAAGATCCCACATGCCGCAGAGCAACTAAGCCCATGTGCCACAACTACTGAGCCTGCGCTCTAGAGCCTGCAAGACACAGCTACTGAGCCTACGTGCCACAAATACTGAAGCCCGTGCGCCTAGAGCCTGTGCTCCGCAGCAAGAGAAGCCACTGCAATGAGAAGCCCGCGCACCGCAATGAAGACCCAATGCAGAAAAAAATAAACAAAATATATAAATAAATTTATATAAAATTTGTCAGCATTAGAAATTTTGTAAGAAGGATGCATCTGTATTCTTTGGGAATCTTGGAATAGATTTTTAAAATCCATTGTTTGAAATTTTGTTTTCAATCACTTCCCACATAAAATAGGAATAAGAATAAAATTCTTCCCAATTCATTTATGGGAAAATATTTAAGAAATGACTCTCTGCCTTGAGCATTAATAGCTAGCTCCTCAAACAATGAAAAGTATTCGCTGTAATGATTCCCAGACCCAACCCAAAGACGTGAGTAAACACCCAGGAAGAGTAGAATTTCAGCTTATTTATGGTAGCAGCCAAAATGATGAGATACTTCAAGAATCAACTCACTATCTGTAGAATTACCTATAATGTGACTCCTAGAACTTGTTAAATTAAAATCATTTGCTTTCAGGAAGGAATAAGAAAGACTATTTTTTTTTCTTTTATAATGTGCCTCTTTCCATTATTTAATTCATGACAGCCCCATAGTAAGTTTCAGAAAATTTTAAGAGCACCAGTGTTATGAAGTCTATCATGATAAGCAAATTTCTTCTTGTGTTAACATGTCCCGAATGCCTCTTTTATAGGTACAAGCTATAAACCAATGCAATCACTAACTCAATGAAGTCATCTCTAAAATAGGAGCTCAGCTTCCTAAATTCCATTCTACCCTGTAATTTTTATTGTATCTTTGAGATTTGACTAATACAATGTACTATGCCTGCAAAATCTGGGATCATTGTTCCATGCTGAAAACTGACCTTGCTTAATTGGCCAGCAAGAATTAGTGGTGTGGCTCTGCTTTATCCTAACTTGCCTTGAGAGCTTTGCCATTGACACTGCCACCCCTCCCATTTCCTAACAGCTATAGTTTGTGTATAATGTTTCTGGTTCTACACTGAAGGGAGAAAATGAAGATGACTGAACATGCTACTATTGATAGATCCCAAGATTTCCCATCCCTCTAAGAGCACTCAGTTGAAAATCATTGTTAACCTCCCCTTCCAAGCTCTACTACAACTGCTATTTCTATCTGTCTCCTGCCTGGCATCGAACTTCCTTTTTTTGTTGTTTTTGGCCGCTCCAGAGCAGTGTGTATCTTAGTTCACTGACCAAGGGTCCAACCGGCACCCTAGAGAATGAAAGCGTAGTCCTAATCACTGGACCACCAGGGAATTCTCCTTCCTTCTTCTTAAAACAGAGCCCTTGTTTTCCTTTGGAAATCCTCACCTCTGCCCTTGTCAGTCCATGTGATTAAGGTGTGGTGACTTCAATTCTGAGCTGAAGACGGGGAGCTTGTGACCCTACGGCAGTGTTGTTCCCTGCTTCCTACCTATGCCCTTGTCCAAGCCAATATGGGTTCACAATGGAGCCAATGAATTAAGATTGACCAATGAGACAATGCCAGTTGTGCAGGAACAAAGGGAATTGAGGTGATCTTGCTTCTTGCTGGGATTGCTAAACTGGTAAAATGGAAACCCAAGGTCTTGCCATGACTTGGAGAAAGCTTGCCTGGGAGTAGACTGCCACAGAGGAAAGCATAGACCTGGCCTGCACAGACAAGATTATTGAAGATGCTTGAGCATCTGAGTCTAGCATTGTCCTATCTAATCCTTTGACTTTCACTGTTATATAACAATAGATTCTCTTCTCTTGTTCAGCCAGTTTGAGTTGTAATTCCATCACTCAGTGAAAGAGTTCTGAAAAATACCTCCGTCTTTCATATTGCTTCTAAAGTTATCTTTCTAACAGACTGATTTCTTCATTATTTAAATCCTTCCTTCCCTTCTTTTCTCCTTCTATTCATTTTAAAGTTAGCACTTATGAGTTTGGAAACATGCTATGTTCAAGGAATACAAAAAGTTTAAGATTCATTCCATTACCACAAAACTTTCCATCTAACGGGAGAAGCAGACATACATACAGAAAATTATGAAGCAGCCTGGTAAATCCCATGAAGAGTATGCCCAGGATATGATAGGAGCATAGCAGTGGGATATCTGACCTTATTTCTGAAGGGGGTGGGCCAAACTCTCAGAGAAGAACTTCAGAGAAGCTTCTCTGGAGGGAAAGTGCCTCTTGAGTTGAGTCTTAAAGGATGGATGAATTTTTCCCAGGCAAACTGGGAGATCAAAGGATAGAGGATACATTCCAGAAAGAGATGACCAGCTGAACAAAGCCATCAAGGCTAGAATGAGTATCATGTCTGCTGGGAGCAGCCAGCAATTCATGTATCTGGAGCTAAACCTGTGAGGCAGGGAGAGGGGGGAGAGATGGAGGCAAGACCTGGTCACTGAAGGCTGTGTGTAGCCCCTATCTGTTGTTCAGAAACCAGTTCAGATGTTACCTCCATTAGAATGCTCTTAAATCCATCTCAAGATGCTTCCATGACCTATGTGAACAAATTCACCAAGTACTAAGTGGTGTGTGGGAAGGTCAGAGTAAATAAAAGGTTCAGGATAAGACAGAAAATGAGGAGATAGTGGATATTCAATTCAATAGACCTTTATTAACCACCTACTGTCTATAAGGTGCTAGGACAGGATTTATAAGAGATGCAAAATTGGATAGACTCCAAACTCTTAACTTGACATTCATTAATATCTATCCAATATACTCCCCTCTGCATGTTAGGTAACTTCTGTTGTTGTTATATGTATAGTAAAGATTTGGATGATTTGAGCAATTTGCAACAATTTAAAATCGTTTCAAGTTACACTAAGTACCCTTCAAAAATATTGGCTTTGGGCAATTTTTTAAAGATTTAAAAAAATTGCTTCAAATTAGGTTTTCATCTTTATTTTCTTAAAATTGTTTCCTAAATGTTTATGGAAGTAGTCCTGATTAAATAAATGTTACCATGTTCAGATAATGTAACATGAAGAAACGGTGCTATGACAACTTTAAAAAAGGGAACTCAGCACAGAGAAAAGGGAAACTTCTCCATGGAAATATATAGTTTATGTTATAAGATGTTTTTGGAGAATAAAATCATGATGACTGTGGTTTTATGGAAGCAAAATTTAGGAAGTCAATAGATGAGTATATAAATCACAAAAGTATCACACACATGGTGTCACAATATGGGTTTTAGCTAGAAGAATTATGAATAAAGAATAAAAAACTTGATTTTTAAATGTTGTCAATAGTATATTTTCCAATGATTTTTTTACTACATTCCACATTTTTTTTTCATCAGAAATACTTTTATTTTTGTTTTTACTCTTCTTGACTCTGTCCATTTGTACATGCATTGTTTTTAAAGAGACACACAGAACATATGTCACAAGTAACTGAAGGCTTATACAAAAAACATAAGCAAAATAAAAGCTCTGTGTGAGGGGATAGCAATGGTATTAGCATTTATTTGGTACTTGCAGAAGCCCAGGAAAGAAGTCAATACATGGCCAGGGCAGGAAATAGCAACACTTATTACTTGGGGCTGGAATGGATAAATAGAAAATCAGGAATAGAGCTTATTCTCTGTTTTTCCTGTACCATGTGATCTCGTGTTACAGCTTTTCTTATTGTATCTGCTTCATTTTTATCCATTCTGCATTCCACCAGCTTATAGCCAACCTAAACATTTTTACTTCTTTTAAAGTCCTGAAAACAGTCCTCATATGATTATTATGAAAATCAAGTAAGTTCACATTTGCAAAATGTGCTTGAAAGTAAATTCTATATAAAATATTGTTAAAGGAAAATAATAAAATAACAAAAATTAAGAATAGCTTTTAAAAGCAAAAGGAAAATAAGTCATGCATGAATTTGTACTTCTATAGTTGAGGTTAAGTGATCAGTTTTATTGATTGCTTAAATTTAGCAAATGGGATCAGGCTGGGGTAATTGTTTCTCAATATCAACAAGTAAAAGGAGAAAAAGGGGAAGATACAGAGATTTTGAGGATGAAGGGAGATGAGTTTAGGTGTCATCACAGTAAAGTAGGAGGACAGAGCAGGCTGAGTGATAAGGGCTAACAACAGAGCTGGGTGTTTGAGGGAAATTGTGAGGTTCTGGAACAACAGTTTCTGAAAGTGCAAAGGTAGTTGATCTTTTAATTTTTTTCCCATTCTTGACCACCATTTTATATTTTGTTTTTCTTTAACAACTTTATTGGAGCATAATTGCTTTACAATCATGTGTTAGTTTCTGCTTTATAACAAAGTGAGTCAGCTATACATATACATATATCCCCATATCTCCTGCCTCTTGTGTCTCCCTCCCACCCTCCCTATCCCACCCCTCTAGGTGGTCACAAAGCACCCAGCTGATCTCCCTGTGCTGTGCGGCTGCTTCCCACTAGCTATCTATTTTACATTTGGTAGTGTATATATGTCCATGCCACTCTCTCACTTCGTCCCAGTTTACCCCTACCACTCCCCGTGTCCTCAAGCCCATTTTCTACGTCTGCGTCTTTATTCCTGTCCTGCCCATAGGTTCTTCAGAACCATTTTGTTGTTGTTGTTGTTGTGTCATATATATCTGGTAGCATAGGTATTTGTTTTTCTCTTTCTGACTTACTTCACTCTGTAGGACACACTCTAGGTCCATCCACCTCACTACAAATAACTCAATTTCATTTCTTTTTTATGGCTGAGTAATATTCCATTGTATATATGTGCCACATCTTCTTTATCCATTCATCTTTCGATGGACACTTAGGTTGCTTCCATGTCCTGGCTATTGTAAACAGAGTTGCAAAGAACATTGTGGTACATGACACTTTTTGAATTATGGTTTTGTCAGGGTGTATGCCCAGTAGTGGGATTGTTGGGTCATAAGGTCGTTTTATTTTTAGTTTTTTAAGGAACCTCTATACTGTCCTCCATAGTGGCTGTATCAATTTATATTCCCACCAACAGTGCAAGAGGGTTCCCTTTTCTCCACACCCTCTCCAGCATTTATTATTTGTAGACTTTTTGATGATGGCCATTCTGACTGGTGTGAGGTGATATCTCATTGCAGTTTTGATTTGCATTTCTCTAATAATTAGTGATGTTGAGCATCCTTTCATGGGTTTGTTGGCAATCTGTATATCTTCTTCGGAGAAATGTCTATTTAGGTCTTCTGCCCATTTTTGGACTGAGTTGTTTGTTTTTTTGATATTGAGTTGCATGAGCTGCTTGTAAATTTTAGAGATTAATCCTTTGTCAGTTGCTTCATTTGTAAATATTTTGTCCCATTCTGAGGGTTGTATTTTCATCTTGTTTATGTTTTCCTTTGCTGTGCAAAAGCTTTTAAGTTTCATTAGGTCCCATTTGTTTATTTTTGTTTTCATTTCCATTTCTGTAGGAGGTGGGTCAAAAAGGATCTTGCTGTGACTTATGACATAGAGTGTTCTGCCTATGGTTTCCTCTAAGAGTTTTATAGTGTCTGGCTTTCAACTTAGGTCTTTAATCAATTTTGAGTTTATTTTTGTGTATGGTGTTAGGGAGTGTTCTAATTTCCTTCTTTTACATGTAGCTGTCCAGTTTTCACAGCACCACTTATTGAAGAGGCTGTCTTTACTCCACTGTATATTCTTGCCTCCTTATCAAAGATAAGGTGATCATATGTGTGTGGGTTTATCTCTGGGCTTTCTATCCTGTTCCATTGATCTATATTTCTGTTTTTGTGCGAGTACCATACTGTCTTGATTACTGTAGCTTTGTAGTATAGCCTGAAGTCAGGGAGCCTGATTCATTCAGCTCCATTTTTCTTTCTCAAGATTGCTTTAGCTATTTGGGGTCTTTTTTGTTTCCATACAAATTGTGAAATTTTTGGTCCTAGTTCTGTGAAAATTGCCATTGGTAGCTTCATAGGGATTGCATTCAATCTGCAGATTGCTTTGGGTAGTAGAGTCATTTTCACAATGTTGATTCTTCCAATCCAAGAACATGGTATATCTCTCCATGTCTTTGTATCATCTTTAATTTCTTTCATCACTGTCTTATAGTTTTCTGCATACAGGTTTTGTGTCTCCTTAAGTAGGTTTATTCCTAGGTATGTTTTTCTTTTTCTTGCAATGGTAAATGAGAGTGTTCCCTTAATTTCTCTTTCAGATTTTTCATCATTAGTGTATAGGAATGCAAAAGATTTCTGTACATTACTTTTGTATCCTGCTACTTTACCAAATTCATTGATTAGCTCTAGTAGTTTTCTGGTAGCATCTTTAGGATTCTCTAAGTATAGTATCATGTTATCTGCAAACAGTGACAGCTTTACTGCTTCTTTTCCGATTTGGATTCCTTTTATTTCTTTTTCTTCTCTGATTGCTGTGGCTAAAACTTCCAAAACTATGTTGAGTAATAGTGGTGAGAGTAGACAACCTTGTCTTGTTCCTGATCTTAGAGGAAATGTTTTCAGTTTTTCACCATTGAGAACCATGTTGGCTGTGGGTTTGTCCTATATGGCCTTTATTATGTTGAGGTAAGTTCCCTCTATGCCTACTTTCTGGAGAGTTTTTATCATAAATGGGTGTTGAATTTTGTCGAAAGTGTTTTCTGCATCTATTGAGATGACCATATGGTCTTCTCCTTCAATTTGTTAATATGGTGTATCACCTTGACTGATTTGTATATATTGAAGAATCCTTGCATTCCTGTCATAAACCCCACTTGATCATGGTGTATGATCCTTTTTAATGTGCCGTTCGATTACTTTTGCTAATATTTTTTTGAGGATTTTTGCATCTATGTTCATCAATGATATTGGCCTGTAGTTTTCTTTCTTTGTGACACCTTTGTCTGGTTTTGGTATCAGGGTGATGGTGGCCTCCTAGAATGAGTTTGGGAGTGTTCTTCCCTCTGCTGTATTTTGGAAGAGTTTGAGAAGGATAAGTGTTAGCTCTCCTTAAATGTTTGATAGAATTCGCCTGTGAAGCCATCTGGTCCTGGGCTTTTGTTTGTTGGAAGATTTTTAATCACAGTTTCAATTTCAGTGCTTGTGATTGGTCTCTTCATATTTTCTATTTCTTCCTGGTTCAGTCTCAGAAGGTTGTGCTTTTCTAAGAATTTGTCCATCTCTTCCAGTTTGTCCATTTTATTGCCATATAGTTGTTTGCAGTAATCTCTCATGATCCTTTGTATTTCTGCAGTGTCCGTTGTTACTTCTCCTTTTTCATTTCTAATTCTATTTATATGAGTCTTCTCCCTTTTTTTCTTGAAGGATCTGGCTAATGGTTTATCAATGTTCTTTATCTTCTCAAAGAACCATCCCTTAGTTTTATGGATCTTTGCTATCATTTCCTTCATTTCTTTTTTCATTTATTTCTGATCTGATCTTTATGATTTCTTTCCTTCTGCTAACTTTGGGATCTTTTATTCTTTCTCTACTTCCTTTGGGTATAAGGTTATGTTGTTTATTTGAGATGTTTCTTGTTTCTTGAGGTAGGATTGTATTGCTATAAACTTCCCTCTTAGAACTGCTTTTGCTGCATCCCATAGGTTTTGGGTCATTGTGTTTTCATTGTCATTTGTTTCTAGGTATTTTTTTATTTCCTCTTTGATTTCTTCAGTGATCTCTTGGTTATTTAGTACTGTATTGTTTAGCCTCCATGTGTTTGTATTTTTTACAGATTTTTTCCTGTAATTGATACCTAGTCTCATAGCGTTGTGGTCAGAAAAGACACTTGATATGATTTCAATTTTCCTAAGTTTACCAAGGCTTGATTTGTGACCCAAGATATGATCTTTCCTGGAAAACGTTCCATGAGCACTCAAAAAGAAAGTGTATTCTGTTGTTTTTGGATGGAATGTCCTATAAATATCAATTAAGTCCATCTTGTTTAACGTATCATTTAAAGCTGTGTTTCCTTATTTATTTTCCTTTTGGATGATGTGTGCATTGCTGAAAGTGGGGTGTTAACGTCCCCTACTATGATTGTGTTACTGTCAGTTTCCCCTTTTATGGCTGTTAGCATTTGCCTTATGTATTGAGGTGCTCCTATGTTGGGTGCATAAATATTTACAATTGTTATATTTTCTTCTTGGATTGATCCCTTGATAATTATGTAGTGTCCTTCTTTGTCTCTTGTAATAGTCTTTATTTTAAAGTTTTTATTTCTGAGAATTGCTACTCCAGCTTTCTTTTGATTTCCATTTGCATGGAGTATCTTTTTCCATCCCCTTACTTTCAGTCTGTATGTGTCCCTAGGTCTGAAGTGGGTCTCTTGTACACAGCATATATATGGGTCTTGTTTTTGTATCCATTCAGCCAGTCTGTGTCTTTGGTTGGAGCATTTTATCCATTTACATTTAAAGTAGTTATCAACATATATGTTCCTATTCCCATTTTCTTAATTGTTTTAGATTTGTTATTGTAGGTCTTTTCCTTCTCTTGTGTTTCCTGCTTAGAAAAGTTCCTTTAGCATTTGTTCTAAAGCTGGTTTGATGGTGCTGAATTCTCTTAGCTTTTGCTTGTCTGTAAAGATTTTGATTTCTCCATCAAATCTGAACGATATCCTTGATGGGTAGAGTAATCTTGGTTGTAGGTTTTCCCCTTTTGTCACTTAAATATGTCCTGCTACTCCTTCTGGCTTGCAGAGTTTCTGCTGAAAGACCAGCTGTTAACCTTTTGGGGATTCCCTTGTATGTTATTTGTTGTTTTTCCTTGCTGCTTTTAATATTTTTTCTTTGTATTTAATTTTTGATAGTTTGATTAATATGTGTCTTGGCATGTTTCTCCTTGGATTTATCCTGTATCGGACTCTCTGTGCTTCCTGGACTTGATTGACTATTTTCTTTCCCTTATTAAGGAAGTTTTCAACTATAGTCTCTTCAAATGTTTTATCAGTCCCTTTCTTTTTCTCTTCTTCTTCTGGGATCCCTATAATTTGAATGGTGGTACATTTAATGTTGTCCCAGAGGTCTCTGAGACTGTCCTTGATTCTTTTCATTCTTTTCCTTTATTCTGCTCTCTGGTAATTATTTCCACTATTTTATCTTCCAGGTCACTTTTCCATTGTTCTGCCTCAGTTATTCTACTATTGATTCCTTGTAGAGTATTTTTAATTTCATTTACTGTGTTGTTCATCATTGTTTGTTTGCTCTTTAGTTCTTCTAGGTCCTTGTTAAACATTTCTTGAATTTTCTCCATTCTGTTTCCAAGATTTTGGATCATCTTAAATATAATTACTCTGAATTCTTTTTCAGAAAGACTGCCTATTTCCTCTTCATTTGTTTGGTCTGGTGGGTTATTACCTTGCTTCTTCATCTGCTGTGTTTCTCTGTCTCTCATTTTGTTGAACTTACTGTTTGGGATCTCCTTTTTGCAGGCTGCAGGTTCGTAGTTCCTGTTGTTTTTGGTGTCTGCCCCCAGTAGCTAAGGTTGGTTCAGTGGGTTGTGTTAGCTTCCTGGTGGAGGGGACTGGTGCCTGTGTTCTGGTGGATGAGTCTGGATCTTGTCTTTTTGGTGGGCAGGACTGTGTCCGATGCTGTGTTTTGGGGTGTCTGTGACCTTATTATGATTTTAGGCAACCTCTCTGCTAATGGGTGGGGTTGTATTCCTGTCTTGCTAGTTGTTTGTCGTAGGGTGTCCAGCACTGTAGCTTGCTGGTCATTGAGTGGAGCTGGTTCTCAACGTTGAGATGGAGATCTCTGGGAGAACTTTTGCCACTTGATATTACATGGAGCCAAGAGGTCTCTGGTGGGCCAATTTCCTGAATTTGGCTCTCCCACCTCAGAGGTACAGGCCTGAAATCTGGCCGGACCACCAAGACCCTGTCAGCCACATGGCTCAGAAGAAGAGGGAGAAAAAAATAAGTAGGTAATAAATAAATAAATAAAATAAAATAAAATAAATAATATAAATATATAAAATAAATAAATAAATAAAAGTTATTAAAATTAAAAATAAAGAATTATTAAAAATAAAAAAATTTATGTAATTAAAAAATAAAGATAGAAAGAAAGAAGAGAGCAACCAAACCAAAAAACAAATCCACCAATGATAACAAACGCTAAAAAACTCTACTAATAACAAGAACAAAACCAAAACAAAACAAAAAACCAACAGACAGAACCCTAGGACAAATGGTAAAAGCAAAGTTATACAGACAAAATCACACATAGTCAACCACCTCAATTTTGGGATGATTCGTTGTCTATTCAGATATTCCACAGATGCAGGGTACATCAAGTTGACTGTGGAGATTTAATCTGCTGCTCCTGATGCTGCTGGGAGAAATTTCCCTTTCTCTTCTTTGTTCGCACAGCTCCCGGGGTTCAGCTTTGAATTTGGCCCCGCCTCTGCATGTAGGTCGCCTGAGGGCGTCTGTTCTTCGCTCAGACAGGATGGGGTTAAAGGAGCAGCTGATTCGGGGCTCTGGCTTACTCAGGCCGTGGGGACGGAGGGGTATGGAATGCAGGACAAGCCTACAGCGGCAGAGGCCGGAGTGCGTGACGTTGCAACAGCCTGAGGCGCACCTTGCGTTCTCCCAGTGAAGTTGTCCCTGGATCATGGGACCCTGGCAGTGGCGGGCTGCACAGGCTTCTGGGAGGGGAGGTGTGGATAGTGACCTGTGCTTGCACTCAGGCTTCTTGGTGGCGGCGGCAGCAGCCTTAGCATCTCATGCCCGTCTTTAGGGTCCACGCTGGTAGCCTTGGCTCACGCCCGTCTCTGGAGCTCGTTTAGGTGATGCTCTGAATCCCCTCTCCTCGTGCACCCAGAAACAGTGGTCTCTTGCCTCTTAGGCAGGTCCAGACTTTTTCCCAGACTCCCTCCCGGCTAGCTGTGGCGCACTAGCCCCCTTCAGGCTGTGTTCACGCAGCCAACCCCAGTCCTCTCCCTGGGATCCGATCTCCGAAGCCCTAGCCTCAGCTCCCAGCCCCCACGTGTCCCTGCAGGTGAGCAGACAAGCCTCTCGGGCTGGTGAGTGCCGGTCGGTACCGATCCTCTGTGCGGGAATCTCTCCGCTTTGCCCTCTGCACCCGTGTTGCTGTGCTCTCCTCCATGGCCCCGAAGCTTCCCCCCTCCGCCACCCGCAGTCTCTGCCAGGGAAGGGCCTTCCTAGTGTGTGGAAACCTTTTCTCCTTCACAGCTCCCTCCCACTGGTGCAGGTCCCGTCCCTATTCTTTTGTCTCTGTTTTTTTCTTTTTTCTTTTGCCCTACCCAGGTACGTGGGGAGTTTCTTGCCTTTTGGGAGGTCTGAGGTCTTCTGCCAGCGTTCAGTGGGTCTTCTATAGGAGCTGTTCCACATATAGATGTATTTCTGATGTATTTGTGGGGACAAAGGTGATCTCCATGTCTTACTCCTCCGCCCTCTTGAAGGTCTCTAAGGTAGTTGATCTTAATGAACAAAAGGATGGTAAAATATCAGGAAATGGTCACCTAGGACTAGAAAGCATTAAAGTACACTGATACCAATTCACATGATTTCATTTCTTCAGCAATGTTTTGTAACTCAAGGGCAAAAACAGAGAAAGACAGTGAGAGTGAGCAAGACCATGGTATTAGCCTGGTGTAAATGATAAAGACCATAATTTGCAGAAATGGCTAAGGTTAGAGTCCAGGCTGAGCTGGAAGTTGCAGGAAGCAGGATAAGGTATGATAAAGTGAAAAAACGGTGGTGGGGGTTATCTTTGAAGGACTTTCAGGTCCCTATAGGATGTTGGGTATGTTCAGTGTAAGTTTGAGAGTAGAAGAGTTAGGACAAAATGTTATAGTCTTGGTAAGACCTTTCAGAGTCTTTACTCTTGAGCACCATTCTGAAGATAGTGATGTCAAAGGTGAGGTTCTGCTTGTGGGTGACTGAGCTAGTGTGTCATTTGAAGGTTCTGAAGTAGAGGAGGTTAAAGAACCATGAGATCCAGTTAGGACAGGTGGGTGGGAAATACGGAGGAAAAGGGAGGGAGGATGACTTGGTTATGTGTCACATATGATACAGTCTACCTTAATATATATATATATATATATATATATATATATATATATATATATATATACACACACACACAATTAAATATTATTTACTGAGAACATTTTGTGATATTGTGTGATTATGGTTGGAGGGTGTGGATGGACAGATGAGGGGAAACGTTGGCATGACCCTGAAAGTTCTCAGATGTACTTTGTACTGAAAAAAGACTAGAAACACTGCTGATGGTAATGACTTGGTGGGAGATTATCATATCTGTAAAGTATTTTATGACAGTTGAAAACCAGATTAGGTAATTATTGGCATTACTCTTCTTAATTAATTCTTGCTTAGTTGAGTTACTTATCCTAGCAACTTACCGAAAGTATTAACCACATGTTTAAGTGTCTACTGTGGTTGGCATTTCCTTGGAATGTAGATATACTAGGAAGGATGAAGTTTGCTCCTCTAGAGGAAGAGATCAGAAAGACAAAGAAATAATGACAATAGATTTTAGATTGACATCTGATGGAGGTTGGGATACTGTGCTTTAAAATTACAAAGGAGAAGATAGAGTAGCTGATGCTGTTGGTAATTAAGACTTGAGAGTCCTTACTCTGTTTATGCTTGGTGACCCCTTTGTTTTCAAACTTTGCTGTCCCCCATACAAAACTGGACACTAGTAAAATCTCTTTGTTGTGTCTGACTCAGAGAAGAAATAATTGACATGGTTACATAGTACGCTTATTTCTTCTTGTTTTTTTCACTAAAGAGAAAGTTAAGATAGCCTCTCAATTACCATAGTCTTATAAACATGGTGGTTGACTGGCTTTACAGGCTTTTAAATTTGATTTGGGGGGGAATGTAGTTTATATTCATTGTGTTAAATTTTTCTTAATTGACTGTAACACCCCAGCTTTGGGTTCTGGTTCTGCCAAAGAAAAATTCTTGATTACCTGTGGTGTCCTTAGTGGGTTGCTTGTTAGCTCAGGGATTGTGCCCACTGCTGTTTGAAAATACTATGTGTTCTGGGGGTAAAGAATCAAGGGAAGGGGAGGAGAGTAATATTTGTTAGGTCCCAACTCTAAGTCAGATGCAGTGCCTGAGTTTTTCATAATAATCATGTTAATAATTTCAAGAATACTATGAAGTTGATATCATTATTCTCATTTTATGGATGAGAAAAGTGGGCTAGAGAATCCTAAAGGTAGAGTTAAAATTCAAACCCAAGAATGTCTAATTCAGAAGCCCATTGCCTCAAAGCCAGTCTTTCTCTGGACAAGGAAAGAAAGATGCGGAAGAAAGACACCATGTATATCTTAAGCCTAATGAGAGCATTTCATTTTTTAAAACCCTCCTAGGAAACAATGCATTATTTAAAATCTTCAATCTAGTTTGTCCTAGGAATCAAATGAAAATTTATGAGAAATGATGACAGGTACTAGCCCCAGAGTATCAAGAGCCCAGAGATCCTCCTACTTGTGCCACCTCAGCTCCAAACACTTCATCCCATGGAATTCTTAGAGACTTCCAACAATAGATCAGGATCTGATAATCAGATTGAAGATGGATGATAGGCAGGGTGTGTGAAGGGCCTAGCTGGTCTAAGCATTCTACCTCTATCAACTCTCCAAGTACCTTGGAAGGCACTAATAAAGACATAGACTCTATCATGGACTGTCAAACCTTGGCTCTGTCATGAGAGACTAGAGCAATGCTTTTAGACTACAAGTTGTGATGCATTAGTAGATCATAAAATCAATTTTGTGGGTTGTAACTATCATTTTATTATATAACAGAATCAAATACAATAGGATAGAATAAAAAAAGGAAATACTATAATACATCACATCTAATTAGTTATCTTGTAAAAAAAAGTTTCTTATATACATGAGTAACTGTGAGAAATTAAGCCCTTGATGCACAAAATGTAGAAAACGAATTTCCATGGGCCAAAATATTCTTTCAGTGATTTTGTTTCATTGATCAAAGTTGTGACTATAAATTCCTGGTTTGTAGACATTACCTGCTGAGAATTTCCAGTCAGAAAAAAACCTTGAAGTAATGCCATTTCAATTTCATCACTCCCTGAAACTTTGCACAACAGGTAACCACAGTAAATTACCGTACAACCTGTGCTTTTCCTGACAGGAATGCCTGCTTCTAATGTTCTTGCAGATAAGGGTGACAGCCTCACAATGTTCTCAGTGAAGTTCATCTAAAAGGTTAACATGGAGCAAAATTTGTTTTGGTTCTTTGGCCTGTTGGGTCATATTTGCTAATTATTATATCCAACTAAGAAAATTGTTTGTGGCTGGCATAAAAAGGGAAATAAAGAAAAAAGTAAAACCATAAGATCTTACCCCCTGCACTCCACTTCCTAATGTGTTAATTTTTCAAAAAATCAATTGAAGTACTTGTATTTCAGTTTCAACATTCTTTATTTTCACCAAAACATCTCTGCTAAATGTCTGATTTGACTCACTATACTATGATAGCACAAAGAATAGCAATAATAATAATAATAGTTATTATTAATAATTACTAACATTTAGTAAAAACATACCATTTTATATGTTATAAAAAACAGGGCTGAGACTGTATGTGTGTGTGTGTATAAAGTCTCCTTATAGTAACCGAGGAAATAGATATTCAAAATATACCCATTTCAAAGATTAGAAAAACAGGCGCATGTGCCATCAGTGGTAAGAAATATGGACCTTAAGCTGGAGAAAAAAAGAGAAACCTTGAATGCTTATACATAGATGAGTGACATCATTCTATTTTAGCAGGATAATTCTTCTGGCATTGAAGGTGAAATATGAGGGCGAAATTCAAAAAGGGAGCAAAACTCTTTGAGAATGACTATCTACTCTCTGTGCAATATATCCCTCCCCCACCCTTCTGTATTCTACTTGTTTAGAACAATAAACTCTTCTCTAAATGTGCAATGATCATTCAGGTTTTAATGTTTTTGTACCCATTTTTCCTTCTTTTTTCAGTTTAGTTCTTCCCTTGACCATTAGTAAATTCTAACTCTTTTTTATCTTTCAAGATCAAGCTCATCTATTGGTACCTCCAGGAAGCAATTACTTACATGTTATTTCCCTTTGCAAATAGCATGATATGGTAGGAAAATCAAGGGGTTGGGAATCAGCCAGGTTTTCTCTGCCTCTTAACCTTGAGCAAGTTTCTTAAGGTTTTTGAGATTGTTTCAATTGTAAAATGGGAATATTACCTGCCTTGAAGAGTTATTGGGAGGATTAGAAATGATCCTTGACATTTAATAGGGACCTATGAGATGGTACCATTTATAATTATGTTTTTTCCACAGTCTCCCAGACATTCTTTTCTACATCTTCTTACGGCACTTCATTTAATCTGTATAAACATTTGCTACATAAGACTGGGATTATCTTAGTTTGTGAGCAAGGGCAGAGACTCGTTTTTGAATCCCAATAAATAACACAATTTCTCGCCCAAAGCAAGATGCCCTTCATAGAATATTTGTTGACATGAATGATGTGGGCCTATCCTGGGGGTAATGATAGAGAGAATATATACCTGAAAGTTATACAGGGAGAACTATGGGAGTTGATGATTGCAACACTCATTATCTAATCAGCAGTAAGTAGTCTGATGCTCAGAATGAAAATCAAACTGATGAGACACAGTACTGAGGTGGAGTGCCTATATTTAGTAATTTTTGATTGGATGTCAAATATTATGAATTTTATGTTGGTTATAAATGTAATTATATATTTTATATCACTTTAAATATTTTTTCATTTTGTTCTGACACGCAGTTAGGTTATTTGGAATCAATTTGACTTTCGAGGCTTGATTTTAAACTTTCTTAGTGTGTATTCAAAATACCCTTTAGGGGAATTCTCTGGCGGTCCAGGGGTTAGGACTCTGCTTTCACTGCAGTGGGCCTGGGTTCAATCCCTGGTAGGGGAACTAAGGCCCGGCAAGCCATGCGGTTCAGCCAAAACCAAACAAACACAAAACACAAAAACAAAATTCCCTTTAGGCAAGGATTAATTTGACCCTACTACTGATGCAATATCCTTCTGAGAATTCTACCTTTTAGCTTGAAGTGTGCCTTGAATCAGGACAATTTTCAATCCCATAACAGATTGATGATACTCGTTATTTTTGTAATAGAATTTGGTTAAACCCAATATCATTATACATTAGCTGGTCATTAAACAAATTGAAAAATCTTTAAATTGCAAAGAAATTTGTATAGTAATATGTTTATCTAGGGTATAATCTTTTTGTCACATCTTTATAGTCTTTTTTTCTCTATCTTGCATAAATATCCATTATAAAAATAGATAAAAATAGGCAGAGCTTTATGAAAGAGGCAGTCAGCTCTGTTGTATGCCTTCTAATAGTTACAGTTAAAACAAAAGCAAAGACAGTGGCTATATTTTAAATTCTGAGCTTTCAACCTGCCCTTATAAAAGTTCAATCTCTACTGTCCTCCAAATCACTTTTTTGAGTCTTCCAACATTGGGTGGTGAGTCTGAATTTGCTCCATAAACTTGAGTGTGCAGGACATTTTGAATTTCTCTGTTTTCTTTAAAAACAGATTAAAGTTTGCTCCTATTTCACCAAAAAGAAAATTATTCAATCTCAGTCATTATTGTGGTTCCCTGATCACACCCCTTGGTACTGCAAAGGTCCCAAGCGATTTATGCAGAGCGAAACATCCAGGAATGTCCCTCTGGACTTTGGCTTAAGCTTGTTTTCCTTAAAAGGATAAACATTGGCACGGTCATTTGAAATGCAGCACTGTGCAGATTTTCCCATTCTGTAGAAATGATTTCTCATTTCTATTGTTGGTAATACCAGTGCTTATGAGTCTTCTAAGTACAGAATGCAGGCTTTCTTCCATAGTCATGTTACTTCCCTGGAAGGAGAAAGCTGAGGAAAAAACCAAAATTGTTCATCTTGGCAGTATGTATAACTCTGTGACAGCCTCCTTTCCCTTCCTACTCTTCCATCTCTGTGGTATTCAGCAGGGAACTAGATGAAGATAAAGGGTTGATCATGAGTTCAAAAAAAAGGAGAGACCAAGAGAGCCGTGTGAAAAAGGGAATGAAAGAATGAAAGATCCTTGAGAGAGGGAAAAGAGAAGTAAGTCCAAGGGATATGAAGTTCTTTAGTCAACCTTGAGGCTTTGGCCAAATGGTGGTCCAAGATTCAGGAATCTTTGAACAAAGTAAAATTAAAGGTAGCCAAAAGGACACAGTGGAGACAGGAGCCACTTCTGTGTTCTAATGCCATTCTTGTTCTATTATTTTCTTCTTGCTTCTTTTGGATGTTTACCAAAGTAACATTAGGACCGTGTAGGACATGGATTACACCATTTCTTGTTTTCCACAGTAGGAGTAGAGTTCTAAGGATACACATACATTAACCAATGAACTCATTGATTAAACAGTGACCATGCTTCCAAGATTGGGCGAGGCACTGAGATCCACAAACCAAAATATCTATTTCTTCCTCCACAAGAGTCACAATTTTGTTGAGCAGACAGGGTTGTCAACAGCTAATCCTAACAGTATTTATGCCAGACTTTATCTATGTAAGGAACTGGGAATAAAAATAGCAAAAGAGGGCTTCCCTGGTGGTGGAGTGGTTGAGAGTCCGCCTGCTGATGCAGGGGACACGGGTTCGTGCCCTGGTCTGGGAAGATCCCACATGCTGCGGAGCGGCTGGGCCCGTGAGCCATGGCCGCTGAGCCTGCGCGTCCGGAGCCTGTGCTCCGCAACGGAAGAGGCCACAGCAGTGAGAGGCCCGCGCACCGCAAAACAAAAAAAAAGAAAAAAAAGAGTGTGCCTGTTCTTGCAGGGCTTAAATTCTAAAAGATAGATAGAATAGACAAATAAAGGGGGAAAAAAAGTGTATCGTGTTATGGCCAATTTCACATGGGGTCCATACTGATCTTAGTCTCAGAAAAGAATGGCCCCCTGTTCTTAACCAAAGGCTCAGAAGGCCTTTCTCTCAGAAACAGGAAAAAGCAACGTACCAGAGAACACACTGGCAACTCTGCCACATAAGGAACCAGAGCCCAGTGTGGGCATTGAATCACCTTTAACATCCTAAAAATCCTTAACCTTAAATGTCCACTCTTTTGACTAACAGAGTTCAGTCCCAAGGCTGTGTTGTCCCAGGATAACACAGTGGGGAAGCTAATGAATAATAAAGGTGAGGGTCGGACTCCCTTCCATTTTCTTCTGCCCTGGAATGCCCATGAAGAGCTGGAGGTACATTTGAAAAGACAGAATTTTCACAGAGGACTTGACCTAAAAATCTTGGGGGAACTCAAAAGGGCCATGTACCCTTATGACCAACAATTTCCCCATACTCTCAATAAACAACCTGAAGGAATCTGTTCATTGTGTGTTTTCTCATTTATTCTGGAAGCTCAGTGTCTAGGCAATTTATTGTAAGCAACCCATTACAATGTGTGAACATGATATAAAATTCATGGTTCATTTTTGAATCCAAGTAATACTTTAGAAATCTAATTGACCATTCAAGTCACTGCATTAACAGAGTGAAACCTCTAATTAAAATTAATAACAAAGCTATCTAAGGATTATTAATTCAAGTAACATCTAATTTGGCATGACTGTCTGGGAACACAAACTATGTGAAAATTTCAATTATAAAAACTTAAGAATTAATTTTGCTGAAATGTAGCCAAGAAAAATAAAATTTAAACTATTAATATAGCATAACTCATAAATTATGTATCTCTTTACTTTGATTGCATCCAAACATGGCTGCACAACAACAGAACACCCAGATTTGTGAAATAATTAAATCTGTTATCTTTGCTATTTTACTGACTCTCATCACGTAAAATCCATAAGCTTTATTTATTTTTTAAATGTTTTTGATATATATTTGTCAAAGTATATTTGTCAAGGTAGGAGGATAGAACTATTTCATTCAACATTCTGTTAGCTTGTTTAGAAAGTTTCAAATATTTAGGCAGGGGAATGTGGGCCTCTCTTTGAACCTTCCCCCAAGACCCCACTATTATTAGAGATGGGTCTGAGGGCATAGATATTGGAGAAGTGTATTTGAGGAAGGATTTCTGGAAAGCATCCTAGGACAGATGACTGAGGAGATGAATTTTGGAAAAAAAAAGTTGAGTAATATAATAATGTATTTAAATTTCTGCTCATTTTTGATACCCCTCAGAGAACATATTGATTTTTGGAAACAATAATTATTTATTTTCTACTTATGTTTTTATCTACACACAGGGATCATTTTACAGTGCTTGGAATGCAACAGTGCTTAATGACTTGAAATACTACGTTCTTGGGAAGGAAGAGGAATGGAGCGTAGATAATAAGTTTTAATGGTTAAGACCTCAGATAGGAAAGCTATACTAAGGGATATAATAAGTGTTTTTCTTTCAAGTATAGTTTCTTGGCCAATTAACAGATGCTATTTTAACTATAATCAATTCTTGATAGCATAATGCAATAAGGCATTATTAGGAAAAACAGAATTATTGTCTTACTTTCAATGATTCCTCAAAGTATCCTTGAAAACTTGTGCAACGGGAGACAGGCCTATTTTTTAGTGCTTTAGAATCTAACCTACTCTACACACTTATTCTAAGTTAATTTGGTCTGGTTTTAAGTAAATCTCTTTCATAATTATATTTAACATGCTAATTTGTTCCATTTTTTCAAGTACTCCAAGACGTAGAAATTTCAACCGCAGGAAGGAAGTTTATTTCTCAACTTGCACTTATTGCACAAGAGGCATCAAATTGCTCATGAATTAACAGCAGGACAGCAATTGTCATTTCCTGATGTGAGACTATCACAGTTAAGGCAAAAGTCTGACCCGGTCATCATGTGTCTTGGGATATGTTCGCAGATGGCTAAGCCTAATGTTCAGTTTATACAAACAATGTGACTATTAAATAGAGGGGAATCCAGATCTTAGAGCAAGAATGGGCTTGGCCTTGCCAAGTTCATCTTTGGAGCTTAACTTTTGACTACAGCCTCTCACAGACTGGCATTGCCACAGGAAATGCTGCTTTGTGGTTCAAAGAACTTGATGGACTCATGGCTCAACAAACTAAAATATCAGCAAAATGAAATAGTATTGTGCAATATGCATTCCTTAGAGCACACAATATTGGGGGGGAAAAATCAGCAGGACTCAGCCTGCAGCCTCAGATCTGCCAAACTTGAGTCCACTAAAAGGAGCAGAAATGAAACAAGAGGAGGAACAGTCTGATCTTTGTGGGAAAGGCAACAGGATGCCAGCAGACTCAAGGTCTTGTTGTTTTCCCTCTTCTATTGTAATGGTGAAACCAAGCATGACCCTGTGGGGCCCCTGGGCCTGGAAGCCTTTCTGTGTCCCCCATGGAGGCTGAAATAGACTTTAGCCTCCATGACCTTCCCTGAATTCCAAAGGACAGGTTCAAACAGTTGCTAATCAGGGAAGGCAGGAAATGCAGAGATAAGGGAGAAGCAGTCAAGAAACAATAGTGCAGAATTCCCTAGAGTTCCAGCAGTTAGCACTCTGTGCTTTCACTACCTAGGTTCAATCCCTGGTCAGGGAACTAAGATCCCACAAGCTGTGAGGTGTGGCCAGAAAAAACAAACAAAACAAACAAACAAAAAAACCATTAGTGCAGCCTTGGGACAGGGTCCTGGTTCTGCCTCAAGAGATACACATAACAATATCTCTGAGCTCTTCTGCAAAACTAAAACCCCCAACAAATGGAAGATGTTAACTACTTGATGAAGCATTCTTCATTCTAGAGAGAAGGTCACAATTTGATAACCTCAAGAACCACAGAAGTTCATCAGGAGACCACTTGAGGCCAGATTAAAGGAATGCAGGCCCTGAACACATCCTAATCTTATCAGAAGCCCCGCCCTTGAACCACTGCTATAAAACTCCTCACCAAATCCCCCCTGGGTTGGACACACATTTTGAGGGCATTAGCCCACTGTGTCCCTCTTTGCCTGGCAAAGCAATAAAGCTATTTTTTCTACTCTGTCTCCAAGATTCAATTTGGCTCTGGTGCACAGAGGCTGAGTTTCGGCATCAGTAGCAGGCCCATGACAAACGTATGCAAATGTAACATGGAAGGTAATTTCTCGAAGATAACTTCTTTGTGCCGAATGTTTCCCTGGTTTTCTTTGGCCTAGACTATGGATGATAATAAGCTTATTTTAGAGTTCAGCCCTTCCAGTTTTCCTCCAAGCTAGGGCCAAGGGTGTTTATCTCACAGAAAGATCAGGGCCTTACATGCAGGGCTAGGAGTGAGAGAGGCCAGAGGGCAGGGTGAGAACACAGGGCCATGTCCCTAATGCTCCATTCCTTTCTCCCACTCCTCCTAGCATCTCAGAGTGGCTAGAGTTCATTCAAGGAACAGTGATGGTCATCTAAACTGGGGAGCAGAGATGCCTGTCATCTGTAAAACCACTTTACTTTACACAAGCCCCTGCCCAAAAATCTCCTCTGGAAGAACAGGATATGCACACTGACACCCTGGAGTAAAATATGGTCACAGTTTCATTAAAAGAAAAACTCAGAAGAAGTAACTTTTTGGTAACTGGAAAGTTATCAGCCCAAGGTGACTGTAGGAGCTTATCCTTCGGTCAGTGAGTGTTTCCTCGCATTGCTTACAGTCATTGCTGAGCTCAAGCCAGCTCATCCCACTGCAAGAGTTGAGTGTTAGGTTAATAATTCTGTTAGCTGGTTAGTAATTCTTGGCAGCATAAATTTGGCCATGGAGAGAATGCTCATACCATGGAAATCAGCAAATGCTCTAAGTCTGGGCTTTTCCTTTTTTTTTTTTTTTTTTCTTGAGAGTTGCTTTACCAACATGCTACTAATACATATAATCCCTCTCAGGTCTGCATGAACATGACCCCCTATTCCCTCTCCCTTCTATAGCCTCTGTTATCTGCCCCACTGTCCTCTGCTCAGATCCTTTGGACGTTTTTTATTTCCCTTTGCTGTTCCTTTCTCTTTCATTTTTTATCTTTTTCCTGGGGTTTATCATTCAGGCAGACTTCATGCATGGAAGAAGCTTGGGAGTTTGTTCTCCTTGGACTGATCAGAGAAAACAACTTTGTCTGAGGAGGGGTGGGTTGGTGGGCACAAGCAAAACTCTAGAAATGAAATTCTAGAAGATAAAGGATTTATTCCACTGAGATCATAAACCCGGGCACCCCTGCCTACATGTCCTGGGGCTGGTGAGGCATATTCTGTTATCCCCAAATTACTATTAGTAGACACCAAGTGGCAGTTCTCAACGACTAGCTCCCCTAATCAGCCTCAATCCCAGAACATACTGTTTTTTTTCTAAGCAACAACTGAAGTCTGTATGCCTTAGGAATAAAGTGTGTATTTGTGGGTGGTTTAAATATTCCTAAATGAATGTGGAAAGAGACAGTGTTTTAGAACTGAAGGCACCTTAGAAGTAATCTTGTCCAACTTGCTTTTTAATATGGTAAGTAAACAGAGGCACAGAGAGGTAGTGGTAGAGATAGTGGTAGAACCAAGACTGGGATTCAGAACCCTGACTCCTACTTCTGGGAACTTTCAAATTTGCAACAATGTCTATTTTTTAAAAAAATATTTTAACTGGGGCCAAGATAATGTTCATTGAAATCAACAAATACTTTTTTTGACTATCAGATTTATATCTATGTGCACTTACTTATCCTAGGCACTGTACTAGGAGTTGAGGCTATAGACAAGTTCCCCACTTTCCTAGAGCTTTCTTTTGAGAACAAAGATTATTTGTGTTAGCATGACTTAATAATTCTGTGTTCCAGGAAATTCTTACCTAGAAAATAAAGCTGTCATCCAACTGAGAACTTTATTGTTTGCTTCAGGAAATGTTTATAAGTCAGTTTATCTGGATCAGCAATCTGATCATCTAGGCTAACAGCCCTTGTTTTAGACAATAGGCTGCTTATCAAGATTCCTATCCAGACACTTGTCATTCCTCACCTCACTTGTCGACCAATCCGAAATTATCATGTCAGCTAACTTTGCCCAATTCCAGGCAATTTCCTGTCATGAATGTCCTGTTTTAAATTTTTGATTCCAGTCCCCCTAATATCCTCTCTTCTGAGAAACTATGATTCTGTCAAAAATACTCTTTGCCATGTTAAATAAATCTAACACCTACCTTCTCCTGATCAAAATATTTTTGCTGTTGGTATTTCTGAAGAGGTAAGAGTGGATACATTCTACTGGAGAACTGGATGTAAGGATGAGGAATATATATTTATCATGACCTGTCTGGGTGTAGTAGGACCTTCACTTGCCACATTCTGTAGCGAGGTAATTTGCCTTGGAAATGTCTGGCTGCATGTTGCTTTACAAACTTGGTAAGTTCACAGAGGTTTTCTGTGAAATTCCAATTTAAAAAGTTCTACTCTTCAGTGCATACTTAGGATTGGAAATTCTGTTCTCTGATTCTGGAAGTTTGGTGCCAAAATCCATAGGAGAATGCAGGAGTGGGTGACTGAATACAAGTAAAAGAAAGGCAGTCATGGGAGGAGCAACTCCAGGAAGCCACAGAACATTATCCCAAACTAGATGGGAAAGTTTTTGATTTAATGTAATTTTAAACATTATTGTCTTTATTTATTTTGCTTAGGGTTTAAGTCACTGTTTTCTCTAATTAGCCTTTTGTGTAAAATTCTCTGCCCCTTCCCCCATTGGAAATACTATACAGCATGAAATACAGTAACCACAAGCACCTAAATGACAAGGGCGGGACTGGGGGGACCCTAAACTGGTCACAAGGGGGTGATTTCTGGGAGGCCTCATCATGGTCTGGATGGCACAGGCCTCAAAGCTCCTTTGCCTTTAATCCCATCCAGTCTTTGATTATTCAGGCATTTAGCAGAAAGAACCTTCTGGTTAGAGGATAGCAACATACAGGTTAGGTTAAGACTAGGATTACAATTTGTAGAAATATCAATTTCTTAAAGAGGAATTATTTATTTGTTTACTTATTTATTTATTATGCACCTGCTGAGACTTATCACTGCGCTATGTACTCTTGTCCTCAGACACAGGGTCCAGCTTTTCTTCCAGAAGAGTTTACAGTGTAGGTGGGAGACCACCTGACACCTCACCTGACACCTGACAGCAGTTCCACGTAAACTGTCCTAAGTGCTTTAAGAATTCAGACTAAGGGCCACCTTACAGCTGCCCAAAATTCCCTTGTGAGGTCAGAAGTCAGAATCTCATTCTTGTTGAGTAGAATTCACTCATTCAACAAATATATATTGAGTACCTACTATGTTCCAGGTAGTATCATAGGATCATAGGAAGTTTGGACACATGAGTGAATAAAATGGACAAAAATCCCTACCCTCATGGAGCTTTCATTCTGGTAGGAGCTTGGTTTATTTGCTTCTGTACTGGGTTTGTTTTCCCATGCATGACCATGTCCCATGATGCTTTACAGCACTCAAGATAAGCAGGATGGTTGAAGTTAAGAAGATGAGTCACCAGAACCCATTCTGAGAAAGTAAGGAACAGAACAAGGAAGCAGAAATGACTTCCTCTTGTAATTTTAAACCTTGCCTTAAGCATGTCCTTGAAAATTTTCAGTCCAAAGTAATAATTCATGGACCCAGCACACTTTCCCTTTCTATAAAGTCCTGCCTATTGGACGTACCAGCCTGAAAGCTGTGTAAGACCCTCTGTGGGGAGAGTGGAGAATGAGGGGTTCTGCTGGACCTGGAGTCTGGAAAACTGGTTCCACAGCCTCCGCTCTGTAACTAACTAGCTGTGTAACCACAGGAAGTGGTTATCATCTCTGTTACCCATGGCAGATCATTCCAAAAACACCAAGGTATTTCACAAATGCATGAGCTCATTAGTAGACATGTTAATGTCTAGGTTTATGGGACTTGAGGCTATCGTAGAGGTCACAATAAAGAACAACAGCTGGGCAACGCTGCCAAGAGAGCGAGGATTAAAATATATGTTAAGTATCTGCTCAATACAATGTGCCCCAGGGTGCTGGTTTATTCATTGGATTATTTTGATTCTCGCACCAGCCTTGAAGCCAAGTCGGCCTCTCTACCTCAACACCGAATTAAATCTTGGAGACAGAGTTTTGGGTGAAGTAGAAAAGAATAGCTTTATTGCTTTGCCAGGCAAAGGGAGCCACAGCAGGATAATGCCCTCAAGACTGTGTGACCCAACTGAGTGGGTAGTGAGGAATTTTATAATAATGGTTCAAAGAGGGTGTGATCAGCTCATGAAAATTCTTCAATTGGTTGGTGGAGAGGTAAGTGGGAGCCAGCATCATCAACCTTCTGGTTCCAGCAGGTGTGGGGTCTATGTGTTTGTGGGTAGCATACCGTTAACTTCTCCCACCTCCTGGGGGTTTCAGCATCTGCAAAACAGCTCAAAGACATTGTTGTGTATATGCCTTGAGGGCGAACCAGGACCGTGCCCCAAGGCGGCACTATTGTTTCTCTTGACTGTTCCTCCCTTGTCTCAGCATCCCCTCCCTTCCCTAATTAGCAACTGTTTGATCCTTTCCCTTGAAACTCAAAGAAGGTCCTGGAGGCTGAATGAAGCCTATTTCTTGTAATCAAGAAATGGGGGGCACAGAAAGGTTTTTGTGCCCAGGAACCCCTCCTGCTTGGCATTAGCCTCACCAGGAAGGATTATCAGCCCTTCACCCACGAGTTGACTGGAACTCAGAGAGGTTGTCCTTAGTCACACAGGCAGCAAGTGGGAGAGCTGGAATTCTAGGTTAGAGCAATATGACTGGACCAGGCAGCTGCCTTTTCCCAGTAAGTGGTACTATCACAGTGTTTGATTAAAATACCGTTTCCCTGAAACAAAGAAATAATGGCTTTAAATTTTTTTTTTTTTTTTTGGCCAGGGAAGACATTTTGAGCATATTTAAATATATGAGGACCATTTTTTTTCTTTAAAAAAATTTTAAAACAATTTATTGGATTATGAGTATAATGACTTTTTTGCTTGTTTTTTCAGCTTTATTGAGGTATAATTGACAAAATTGTAAGATATTTAAAGTATACATGGTGATGATTTGATATATGTATACATTGTGAAAGGATTCCTCCCATCTAGTTAATTAACACATCCATAACTTTACACACTTTTCCTTTTTTTTTTTTGTGAGAACATTTAAATTTTATTCTCCTAGCAAACTTCAGTTACACAAAACAGTATTATCAACTACAGTCACCACGTTATACATTAGATTCTCTGGACCATTTTTTTCTTTAAATATGTATCTGGTATGAAATGTCTGATATTTATCTGGTTCAGTTAGTTGAATTATTTTCTAACATTAAGAGAGACTACAGTAGCAACTTCATTAGTGGATTTGAGATTGAGTTTAGAATATTACTTTAAATAGATCTAAGTCTTTCAAAAATAATAAATAACTCATGTCAGAAATAGAATTGAATTTCTGTGACACCTTTATAATGATACCTATCACTTATTGAGTATATATTCTGTGTTAGACACTGGTTGACAAAAATGTACCTTAATTGGCCCTCACCCCCTTCTGAGTTCATTGGATCACCCTTGTATTAGAGGTAAGGAAATGGAGACTGAGAGAGAGAGAGCAGCAAAGTCACACAGCGAGTAAGTAAATTGTAGTGGTGGATTCAAACCCAGGGGGGACCACCTTTTACAAATACTGCTCTTGCATGCCATGTGAATCCAAGCGAGGGGACAAGGGCCCCTCTGCTGAAGACACCAACAGAGCAGTATACACATGAAACTTTTAAAAAATCTTAAGTTATGCATATCCTGGTTTTGTAGGGTCATACAATTACGGAGACACTCTAAACGAAAGAATACAAATTACAATGAAAAATGAACATTAATTTTAAATAAGAAAAAATTTATAGCAAATTACAAATTCATAAAGCTGAAAAACACCATAAACAGAAAAAAATAGTATGTGCTTATTAAAAAACTGCTTGTAATATCTCTAAAATACTCTTACTCTTTGGTTTTGCTTACATACTGTTGATCTCCTCTTCACATAACAATGATTTTTTTTTTTTTTTTTTTTTTGCAGTACACGGGACTCTCACTGCTGTGGCCGCTTCCGTTGCGGAGCACAGGCTCAGCGGCCATGGCTCACGGGCCCAGCCGCTCCGCAGCATGTGGGATCTTCCCGGACCGGGGCACGAACCCGTGTCCCCTGCATCGGCAGGCAGACTCTCAAACACTGCGCCACCAGGGAAGCTCATAACAATGATTTTTTAAGATGATCTTCTATGCATAGAAAGATAGTTTATTCTTTCTGTTAGGATGGTTGATCAAAATTTGTTTTTATTATAGATAGCTGGATGCATAAAGCATGAAATTTCATATACAGATGTATTTATTTGTTGTGCTATTGCAGGTGCATGCTCCACAAACATAGGATTCCAGTCAAATAGGAAAAAAAGTATGAAACAATTGTCGTTGTATTCCCTGAATTATTAACTATATTCCTGAAATGAGAAGGTTTGTTTTATTGAGGGTTGATGTGAACTGAATCCTCTGCTCTTGACTTTACATTTTGATAACTGAAAGAGTTTTCCCCAGACTAACTTCTGGCTCTGTGTATTTCAATCTTGTTTCTCCCATACCTACATAATTTTTTTTTTTTTTTTTTTTTTTTTGCTGTACGCAGGCTTCTCACTGTTGTGGCCTCTCCCGTTGCGGAGCACAGGCTCCGGACGCACAGGCTCAGCGGCCATGGCTCACGGGCCCAGCCGCTCCGCGGCACGTGGAATCTTCCTGGACCGGGACACGAACCCGCGTCCCCTGCATCGGCAGGTGGACTCTCAACCACTGTACCACCAGGGAAGCCCACCTACATCATTTTGTTGTTGTCCTCCTTAAGACCCATTCTAATCCTCGTATCAGGAAGGTGGGTGAGTAGGCACAGTAAGTAGAGGGATATTCCTAGCAGCTAGTCTCACACCAGGATGGCTAGTAAAAACAGAACCATTCATAACATGACTGTGACCCAGTAAAATATATATCATTAAATCTACATTTAAACATCTTCAACTCAACTTCTCCTCAGCCGGATCTTAAAAGCACAGCTAGATCGACATCATCTAGTATAAGCAGAAGTGTAAGGAAGGAAAGTGAGAGTGAGAAAAATAAGCAGTCATAACAAATTTGGTTAAAATATGTGACTTCAGCAAATTTCATAAAAATATATGACTCTTGTTAGTAAACTAGTGAGGGTCCTGGAGCTTAAACTAGTTAGCTTCGTGATACATCCACCTATGGCTGTGATAAAGTTCTCATCTATCTGAGTGGCATCATTGCTTAAAACATGTAAAAATGTTCATCCTTATGTTTAAGTTAGTAAATATGACCCTAGTAACTGGTAACAGTGACAAATATAAGAGGATTCTGTTGTATGGTCAAAACGGTGAATCAGATCTAGGTCACTGAAATATTTTTATGAAAAACTTACATTAGGGTACGTTCAAAGAGATTTTTCTTTCCTTGGTTTAGTATTTTGAACTAGCCACAGAGATTTCTTTCTGCCTTTCTGATGTCCACCCAAACCACTCTCACATCTGCTATATTAAAATTTGCATGTTAAATTTTAATTCATCAAATTTATAAACTAACTCTCACATGGTTTCCTCTTTTGTGACTCCTAAAAGCAAAGTTAATGTGGGAGATTTTTTCAGTGGTTGATTTATCCTCGGGGTAACAATGCCTTGTTACTCTTTTTCTCTGGAGGCACTTATGATAGAAATGTTGGGGGAAAGGGACTTTAGAGGGAGATTCTGAAATCGTTGGGAAATTCCACAACTGTTCTTCATAGCCATATCAACAAATGACCTCGTCCAGGATCCATGATTCATGCGTCAGGCATGCCGATGATGGAATAGAGTCAACAGAAGGAAGCTGACCTCAGACACAGGGACTCACAGCTGCTGAGCCAGAATAACTTTGAAAGATGTCTTCTTTTTAGCAGATTTTTCTTGAATGTTCGCTCTGTGTGATGTGCTAGGGAAAAGAAATTCAACTCCTGCTGTTAAGGGAAAAGAAACCAAGAAGTCACTTAAGAAAGGGTACAGTGGGCTATAGGAAGGCTCACAGACAGGAGAGGGCAAACCTTGAGATCCTCACTGGTATGGTGAGGTGGAGGCTGAAAGAATGAACTTTCAGGAAGTGCCCACACCGTGTTGCGACCTGGGTTGAATTTTAAAAGTTGCATTGGTTTTGTCATGTAAAAAAAGGGAAAGATACTCCAGACAGAGAAAATAGTAATGAGCAAAAATTCAGAGGTGCAAGAATGTAAAAGACTAAAACTGAGGGTGGGAGGAGAGAGACATCTAGAGAGGAGGTTAGAGAGAACAGAAGGGGCCAAGCAGAGAAAAACTTTTATCAGGGCAAGAATGTAAACTATCCTGAAGACCATGGCAAGGGGGTAGACACTGATGATTAAGCCTGGGAAAAGACATGGCCAGATTCCTATTTTAGATAGCTCACTTGGCAGAAGTGAGTGAACAGTGGAGGGCGAAAGCTTGGGGTTAGACTATTTAGGAGATATTCTGTGGTGGTCTGGGGGAGAGAAAGGGGGGCTCAGTCCAGTGTAGTGGAGCTAGGAAGGGAGGAGAAATTCACTAAGAAATTATTTAAAATGTTTAAAAGACTAGGTAGTGTTACATGTTGGAATACTTCACAGATGCAAGTAGAAGTAGAAATACTGGCCAGACAATTGTGAAATAGAAGTACTGATTGATATTAAGAAATGCTAACAACAAAATAGCAGGTGAAATAACCAAGACCTAAAGTTGTGGCATACACACAACACATAAGATTGAAATGAAATATATCAAAACCTTAATAGCCATAATCTCTGGATAGTGAGATGACAGATAACTTTTATTTTCTTTTTTATATTTTTATATACTCAGAATGAATCATATTTGTAATGCAGAACTGTGACAAAAGTTAAGGAGAAAAGAAGGATGAAAGGAAGTGAAAAAAAGGAGGAAGGCCGAAAGGAGACATTTCAGAGATGTTAAGGATATACACTCAGTGGTGTATGGGAAGTGGAAATGGTTTCATAAAGAGAGAGAGACTTATGATTCCTACAGAGGCCTCTTTAACTTAACCTATTCTAGAAGTTTCTACAAAACAAGTGTTATAGGCTATAGGACCCAGGTTGGATATATAGTAGGTTGGGGAGTAAACATGAGATTGGAGCCAGAGTGCGAAAGTACTTAAGTTGTGTTCTTCTGACTGTCCATTAGTTTAGCTATGGCTGCTGCGGTACCTGGAGGGGAATGTGTAATGCGTTTTGTAGGAAAGCAGCAGACTTTGATTCTGGTTTCTTGGATAGAGGCTGCCCTGCTGAAGTCGGATCCCTGACTGGCTACGCAACTCTGCCCCGTCCCTGTCCAGCCCTAGGCTCTACTTTCCTGACTCAGAGCATTCGATGCCTTGGTTGTTTGTATATATTGAGAATTTGAATGTGTTGGAGCAGAATATTGTGGTAAATACCCAGTCGTTATTTACCCTGGCAGCTGCTTTTTCTTTTCTGAGCCCTTGGAAAATGAACCATAATATTCATAACTATATTAATAACAATAGTCACAATGATGACTAAAAAATAGGGACAATACAATATATTTGCCAAAAGACTTAGGAATAATATCAGCAGCTTCACTGAGTGTTCAAAGGTTCAAATTTGGGGGGGTCATTTTTTTCCAAGAAGAGTCATCAAGTGGCCTGAAATTCTGTGCAATATCTTCCCTTATTAGAGCTGTCTCTATGAGAAAGCTCAGTGTCTCTGAAGGAGAGACCATGTGGATGTAGGTGCTCCTTTCTTCCTAGGAGTGCCACTTCTCTCTCTGCATACCACCTTGGCCTTAAGAACTCTATGCTCAAATGCACAGTTCAGTTCATAAATACATTCCACCAACATGACTGAAAGGTCCTATCCATGTACTCCCGTGGCTTCTGCACTTATCTATATTATGACACTCCACCCATTGCATTTTACTTGCCTGTCTGTACTCTCACTAGATTTTAACATCTATAAAGAAATTATATCTTATTCACTGTTGTATTCACAGCACCCACCACAAAGCCTGGCACATAACATGCTGAAGAGGTTTTGCTAAATAATTAATAACACAGATTTTGTTAAGTGACATTGTTAAATTAATAAACAAAGGATTAAGTTCAGAAAAAAAATACAAAAGTTAAAAACGAGAAGACCCAAATACTTCTAACATTTGCTCCCCTTCACTAGTGAGCACTTTAATGTAGATTTCACCCCTCCCTCCCCCAAGACACACACATAGGCCTTACTGTTGCTTTAAGCTCCTGAAAAGAGGAAAGGTGCTAGATCAAAATATTTACTAATTGTAACTACTGCAAAACTCTTGGACAGTGCTCATTATAGCCAGAACCTGAAGCTATTCTTACAAAACAAGAAGAAGAACAGTGGGAACAGAGCAAAGGAGTTTCACTAAGCAAGTCTTTTTTCTAGGGCACAAACTGATACTTTAATGTCTATTTTGAGGGGGTGCAAAATTATTTTAATTATTATTTGTGCATATGGAAATAGGGATATATATTCTTATATGAGGCAGCAAGAAGTACAAAACATCACCTTGGATATTGCTGCCCCAAATGAATCTAATCATGAAGAAATATAAGCCAAATCTAAGTTGAGGAAATTTTGTTTCAGAATAAAGAAAACTAAAGACATATGACAACTAAATGCAATATGTAATCCTAGATTTGGATCCTAGAATAGTTGTATCTTTCTCTGTCTCTGTCCACCAATCCATTCGTCATTCATCTATCTATACATCCATGTATCCGTCTATCTATCCAACTATTCATCTATGTAAAGAATATCACTGGGACAATTGTCATAAAATGGATAAAGTTTGCAGATTAAATAATAGTATTGTATCATCTTAATTTCCTAGTTTTGATCATTGTAACGGCTTAGAGGAGAATTTTCTTGTTCTTAGGAAATAGAATTCTTTATACTCTTCTTACAACTTTTCTGTAAGTTTAAAGTTATTTCATATATAAAATAGATAACCAACAAGGACCTACTGTGTAGCACAGGGAACTATATTCAGTATTTTGTAATAACCTATATGGGAAAAGAATCTGAAAAAGAATGCACACACACACACACACACACTCATATATATATGTAAAACCGAATCACTTTGCTGTATACCTGAAACTAACACAACATTGTAAATCAACTATACTTCAATTAAAATATAAATGAATTAATTTTTTAAAAAATCCTGCATGGGTTCCACGAGCTGCAGCATTTGATTAATGTGTGAACATATTTCTAAAAACAAACTTGAATGAAAATTTCAAGACTGTGAAACGTTTTCAAGAATGGAAAAAGAAATTTAAAAAAACAACAAAACAAGTGGTAGTTTCTTAAAATTTGTGCCTAAATAAACCATATAAATAAATTTTTCATACTCTGTTCCATTAAAAAAGTTATTTCAAAATAAAAATATTATACAAATTAGGGTTATAAATACAAATAATCAGATTGAGAGATACGTACTGTGATGGACTGAATGCTTGTGTTCTGCCCCCAAAATTCATATGCTGAAACCTAAGCCCCAATGTAATGGTATTTGGAGCTGGGACCTTTGAGAGGTGATTAGGTCATGAGGGTGGAGCCTTCATGAATGGGATTACAGGCATACCTTGGAGATATATGAGTTCTGTTCTAGAAACCCCCAATAAAGTGAATATCTCAACAAAGCAAGTACACACTATTTTTGGATTCCTAGTGCATATAAAAAGTATGTTCACACTGTACTGTAGTCTATTAAGTGTTCAACAGCATTATGTCTAAAAAAACAATGTAAATACCTTATATTAAAAACACTTTATTGCTAAAAATGCTAATCTGAGCCTTCAGTGAGTCCTAATCTTTTTGCTGGTGGAGGGTCTTGCCTTGATGCTGACGGCTGCTCACTGATGAGGGTGGTGGTTGCTGAAGGTTGGGGTAGCCATGACAGCTTCATAAAATAACAATGAAGTCTGCATCATGAATTGACTCTTCCTTTAACAGTTTCTCTGTAGCATACAATGCTAGTTGACAGCATTTTACCCACAGTAGAACTTCTTTTCAAAATAGAAGTCAGTCTTTTCAAACCCTGCCGCTGCTTTATCAGCTGAGTTTACATAAAATTCTAAATCCTTAGTTGTCATTTCAACAATTTTCAGTGCATCTTCAGCAGGAGTAGATTCCATCTCAAGAAGCCATTTTCTTTGTTCATTCATGAGAAGCAACTCCTCATTCATTAAAATTTTATCATGCAATTGCAGCGATTTAGTCACGTCTTCAGGCTTTGCTTCTTAGTCTAGTTCTCTTGCTATTTCCACCACATCTCCACTGAAATCTTGAGCTCCATGAAGTCATCCATGAGGGCTGGAATCAACTTCTTCTAAACTCCTATTATTGTTGATAGTTTGATCTCTTCCCATGAATCGTGAAAATTCTTAATGGCATCTAGAATGGTGAATTTTTTCCAGAAGGTTTTCAATTGACTTTGCCCAAATCCACCAGAGGAATCACCGTCTATGACAGCTATAGCCTTATGATATATATTTCTTATAGAATAAGACTTGAAAGTTGAAATAACTCCTTGATCCTTGGGCTGCAGAATGTATATCGTGTTAGCAGGCATGAAAAACAACATTAATCATAATCATACATGTCCATCAGAGCTCTCAGGTGACTGGGTGCATTGTCAATGAGCATTAATGTTTTGAAAAGAATCTTTTTTCCTGAGCAGTGGGTCTCAACAGTGGGCTTAAAATATTCAGTAAACCATGTTGGTAAATGTATGTATTGTCATCCAGGCTTTCTTGTTCCATTTATAGAGCATAGGCAGAGTAGATTTAGCATAATTCTTAAGGGCTCTAGGATTTTCAGAATGGTACATGAGCCTTTGCTTCAACTTAGTCACCAGCTGATTAGCCCTGAGAGTCAAAAGAGTCAGCCTGTCC
The DNA here is from genome assembly GCF_964341445.2 of Mesoplodon mirus. Taxonomy (NCBI): domain Eukaryota; kingdom Metazoa; phylum Chordata; class Mammalia; order Artiodactyla; family Ziphiidae; genus Mesoplodon; species Mesoplodon mirus. Next base: position 48,212,806 of record NC_138977.1, read on the forward strand.
TTTGAAACTTTAAAGCCAGGCATTGACTTCTCTCTAACTCTAAAGGTCTTAGATGGCATCTTCTTCCAATAGAAGGCTGTCTCATCTACTTTTAAAAATCTGTTGTTTAGTGTAACCACCTTCATTAATTATCTTAGATGGATCTTCTGGATAAGTTGCTGCAGCTTCTACATCAGCACCTGTTGCTTTACTTTGCAATTTTATCCTATGGAGACGGCTTCTTTTGTTAAACTTCATGAACAAACCTCTGCTAGCTTCAGACCTTTCCTCTGCAGCTTCTTCACCTCTCTCAGCTTTCACAGAAGTGAGGACAGTTAGAGCCTTGCTCTGGATAGGCTTTGGCTTAAGGGAATGTTGTAGCTGGTTTGATCATCTACCCAGACCACTAAAACTTTCTCCATATCAGCAATAAAGCTGTCTTGCTTTCTTGTCATTTGTGTGTTCACTGGAGGAGCACTTTTAATTTCCTTCAAGAACTTTTTCTTTACATTCACAACTGGGCTAAGTGTTTGGCACAAGAGGCCCAGCTTTCAAGCTACCTTGGCTTTCAACATGCCTTCTTCACTAAGCTTAATCATGCCTAGTTTATGATTTAAAGTAAGAGATGTGAGACTCTTCACTTGAAGGCTTAGAGGTCATTGCAGGATTATTAATTGACCTAATTTCAAAGTTGCTGTGTCTCAGGGAAAAGGGAGGCCCAGGAGAGGGAGAGAGATGGGGGAATAGCTGGTCGGTGGAGCAGTCAGAACACACACATTTATTGATTGAGCTCACCATTTTATATGTACATGGTTTGTGGTGCCCCAAAACAACTACAATAATTACATCAAAGATCACTGATCACAGATCACCATAACAAATCGAATAATAATGAAAAAGTTGGAAATATTACCAGAATTACCAAAATATGGTACAGAGGCACAAAGTGAGCAATTGCTTTTGGAAAAATGGCGTCAGAAGACTTGCTTGATACAGGGTTGCCCCAGACCTTTGATTTGTAAAAAAAGTAATGTCTGCAAAACACAATAAGGCAAAACACAATAAAATGAGTTATGCCTGTAGAGCCCTTATAAAAAAGACCCTAGAGACCTCTCTCACCCGTTCTGCCATATGAGGACACAGTGAGAAGAAGGCTGCCTATAACCTGGAAGTGGGTTCTCACCAGACACCCTATCTGCTGGCACCTTTGTCTCGGACTTCCCAGCCTCCAGAACTCTGAGAAATAAATGTTTCTTGTTTAACCCACCTAGCCTATGGTATTTTTGTTACAGCAGCCCTAATAGGTTAAGACATGTACATTAAACAAAATGGTTTTATACCAAATCAGTTAAACTTTAAGCATGCTGAAAATTTTTTGAGACCTAGGAGTGTTTGTTTGGGTTAGTTTCAAAGTGCAGGGGGACATACTGGATTTTGTGTAATTTCCAGTGACATAGTGCAAAGATGAGGTCCCACACACCTTTAGTGTTGCAACAATATAAAAAGCCTCAGGAGCACTCCAGCCAACACAATTCCTCAGAGACAGCCAAGCACACCAGTGTCTGGGGCTGCAAGACACTGGAAAGAAAGGATCCAGTGTAAACATGACTTCCAAGCTGACCATAGCTCTGTTTCTTTCTTGGCAGTTCCATGCTTTCTGTAGCACCGTGTGAAGGTAGGCAGATCCTTCTGATCACTAGAGCTTTCTTTTGTATAACTATGATCCTCAGAAAGCAAGGGGCTTTAAATCTGATCAAAATTGCTTTAAGTACAAACATTTATTTTTATTCAAACAAACAAAAAAAATCATTTAACGTTGACAGGGCTGCAAAATGACTTCCATGGACCCTAGACAATTTTACCTTTGTGGGGTTCTCCCATCATAATAATATCAATATTAAAAATTGTTTTTGATATAACTTTAAATACTTCACCTTTTTTTCTGCTTCAGGGAAAATTTAATAGATTTTTGTGGGTCCAAAAAATTTCACCTTTTTCTGCTGTGAGAAAAAAATAACACTTTTTTTGACTCTAAATCTTTGTTTCTTTTTTAATTTTAAAAGAAATCAAAATATTTTCAAAGTTCCCTAAAATTATTGTGGGCCCTAGACACTGTGTCTACTATGCTTAATGTACAAGTCAGCTCTGATTGAATTAGATTTTGAAATATTTAGGCTGTATCTCTATTCTTCTAAGGAAGGTGTAATATTTGAATTGATATAAACATTTCATTGCTAAAAATATATGTCTGAATATTAGTTGAATTTTATAGACCTATGTATCACTATATATACCTAAATCCATTTATAATTTATATTATATTCCACTGGGAGCCACAGTTGATAAATATTGTCCATTAACATCAAACCAGGTAACCCATATATTTTTACTTAGCAATCTGTTAACAAAGGTTCAGACAACTATCATTTCCTATCTGTTTTGAAGACCCTATGATGGATCCTAGACCCTTCTGAGATCCTGTTCTATAACAAATAATATCTTGTTTTTAACATGCGGTTTCTGCACTTGAATTTTTTCTTTTATTAGCATTAAAGAATTTTTCTTAAACATAACACATCTCTGTGAAATAGTATATGTTTCTATTAATTCTTTCTAAAGGTGACTTCTTTGTTGATGAGATCATAGCTGACCTGTAAATACCATTATGGTGTCACAGAGGATTCTGCAAAATCAAGTAGAAGAAAAATTGTCATACGGAGGTTCAACATTAATTTTGAAAACTACAAATATTAATCTTCATACAGAAAGTTATTCAAAGTAGTCAGTGAAAATCATTTTTTAAAAAAGGAAATGGATGTCAAGGCCTGGCCAAAAAGTAATCTTTTATTTGTAGCAATCTGTTTCTTAAAATTAAGACTTTTTTTGTGGACCTCGAAATCATCATATTAGAGTTTAAAGAGTATGTAGCAGAGTTATGACTTTTAATGAAACTGGTACCTGTTCCCTTATTGTTTTCACTGCTTCCATTGTGTCAAGTATGAGTGCAGTGTTTCAATGCCAGTGGGTGCTGACACATTCCCCTCCTTTCTATCCAAAATGTAGCAAAGAATGAAGAAAGATTCAGAATAGATCACACTATAAAAGTTGAGAAATCATGTATTTTAAAGTGCTGAGTTATCTTCTTCTGCAAATGTAGAATATCTAGGTGCTGGGTGTTCAGTGGTAAACAAAAATGAGAAATATCTCTGTCTTGATGAAACTTAATGTGGTACTGATGTCTGTTTAGTTTTGGCTCCAGTGTTGCCTTATTTCTGAATCCTAGAAGAGTAGTTTCATTTATTTAATATAAGCAGATTCCAAAACACAGCCTGGGGAGTGGGTTAACCTCCATCCTGTAGAGTTAACATAATTGGAGAAGCAGGACAAAATTTCTGAAATAATTATTAAGTTTGAATTGGGAATTAGTGTGATCAAAGCAACTTTAGGTGCATGCTGGCTAACCCTAGCAATCTGACTCCAGGTAATCTGGGAATTCCTTTCCCTGTGACTGCTGGGTCCAGTGGCCTTTGGCAATATAAGTGAAGTGCTGCCGTGGCTTCCAGAAAATTGTGAAGAAATCCTGTTGGCACCATTTCAGTTCACCGCTGAACTCAAAGGACCAAGATTTCAATAACAAAGGAATATCTAAAACAGGTAAATAATTCATCCTCCAAATCTTTTTTTTAAGCTCATTCACAAAGACCTGTATCTCTGCCTAGACCTTCAGCAAAAGTGGGTGCAGACAGTTATACAGATAGTTTTGAGGAGGTGAGCTGATTTTTCTCAGTTAAAATTCTTTATCATACAACTAATAAGGAAAATTCAGAAAACTCAGCTCCTCAGTTATCTGATGGAATCTTACTAACTCCACCCCTCCTTTTTTTGCTGCTGCTTAAAAGTTTTCTTTCATGTATTTGCCTCTTCAATAATAGAAAAAAAAATAGCAGCAATAGCAATTTTGCTTTTTTAATAACTGAAAATGTAGAACAAATCAGTAAACCTAAAACTATTAATTTCTCAAAATAAAGAGAAAAGCACAACAAAAAATTCCTTTACCCTTTTTTTAAATTAATTAATTAATTTATATATTTTTGGCTGTGTTGGGTCTTCATTGCTGCGCATGGACTTTCTCTAGTTACAGGGAGCGGGGGCTACTCTTCGTTGCGGTGCGTGGGCTTCTCCTTGCGGCGGATTCTCTGTTATGGAGCACAGGCTCTAGACTTCAGTAGTTGTGGCGCACAGGCTTAGTTGCCCTGAGGCATGTGGGATCTTCCCAGACGAGGGCTCGAACTCGTGTCCCCTCCATTGGCAGGAGGATTCTTAACCACTGCCCCACCAGGCAAGTCTAAGTTCCTTTACTCTTAATTCACTGTTTTCTATTGATAGCTTTGAGGAATGAGAAAAAAATGATAAAAAAAATTAAAGGATAATTCTTCCATGGTTTCCAAAAATTTCTCAGTGAATATGCTCATGAAATTCAAGTAAATAAAATCAGAGCTCTAGCCAATTCTGTTCGATCCCCACCCACATTACCCTATCCTCACTACTTCAGTACTCACTGTATTTAGTCTTTCAGGGCTTTCTCTGGCCACTGGAGTCCACTATAACAGCAGAACCAAAGGCTGGAAATACTGGGAAATTAATGCCCCTGGAAGCAGCCTTTAACTAATGACTCACTAGAGTAGTGTGTAGATAACCCAACTCCCTCACCCCTCAGGTGGGATAGCTCTGAAACATGCTATATGTGGTTTCCAGTGAAGTTCCAATTAACCCATAGCAGTAACTGACACTTTATTGGTTGCCTTCTCTTTCCTTTGCTATTATCCCCGTCACCAACTGCTCTTGTTTACTGGGATCACTTCCAAAATAAACTACTGACACTTGAATCCATACCTGAGTGACAGCTTTTAGGGATAACTAGACGGAGACAGTAGCTTTGAATGCTCTGCGGGGCTGGAAACCAACCACTGTGTTTAGTTTCTCCTGAATTTCTAAAGTGGGATAAAAATATGCCACTTTGGGCTTCTCTGGTGGCGCAGTGGTTGAGAGTCCGCCTGCCAATGCAGGGGACACGTGTTCATGCCCTGGTCTGGGAAGATCCCACATGCCGCAGAGCAGCTGGGCCCATGAGCCATGGCCACTGAGCCTGTGCTCTGCAATGGGAGAGGCCACAACAGTGAGAGGCCCGCCTACCGCAAAAAAAAAAAAAAAAGAAAAAAGAAATGCCACTTTGTATCACACAAGAGAATTGTGAGGACATGTAAATATTCTTTAAGTTTTTAAATAGTCATATAAAATATTATTTTCAAATGTAACTTAGCTCAAATACAATATAACATATGTACTTAGATTGTAGGGTTAACTAAAGGTAATATAGACAATTATAAAGAAAAAATATTAATAGGATAATATAATGGCCCAGCAGAACATTTATATTTCTTTTAGATTCTTAATGATGTTCCATTAGAGAGCTTTTGATGCTGCTGCTCTCATCTTTTCTCTGCTGGTACCCTGCTTATCCTGGTTTCATTTTTACTCAGTTATAGCTTGAACCATGAGACTCTTGTTTTAGAGCAATACCCCTATAATAGTTTCATTATATTGAAACACAAAATAGCAAGGATTCACTTGACATTGTGTTCAGTGTCATTGTTTATTGGTCAAAAGTATTTATTCTCTACCATAGGTTGTCATTATTTTATTCAGATAAATGTCATTTGTCAACATCAAGTTTTATTTTTTTAATTTTTTTTTTTTTTTTTTTTTTTTTTTTTGCGGTACGCAGGCCTCTCACCGCTGTGGCCTCTCCCGTTGCAGAGCACAGGCTTCGGACGCGCAGGCTCAGAGACCATGGTTCGCGGGCCCAGCCGCTCCACAGCATGTGGGGTCTTCCCAGACCGGGGTACAAATCCGTGTCCCCTGCATCGGCAGGCATACTCTCAACCACTGCGCCACCAGGGAAGCCCTAAGTATTCTTACATATGTACAGACATACAGATATATAGAACTACATGTATATCAAGGCAGATTAGAGTTGATGGGAGTAGTTTGGTGCAATAGTTAGGGGAAAGACTAGAAACTGTGAATAAAGGTAAAGCAGATTAAAGAGTATTCCTGTTAAGACTTAGTACAGTCAGAGATACTTTGGGTACATCTGAAATGTCTCCAACAGGTTAATTTAAAACACGATGAAAATTTCATTTTTCCACAATGAGTTTTCAGCTTATTCAGTTAATTAGTGATAACAAAGCAAGAAGAAAGACAAACTACTACAAAATGTGGGAGAACAAATATTGACAATTCACAGGGAAGTAAAACTTAATGTAAGCCAATATGCATGTGAGAAGATGTTAATGCTCATTGCCCATCAGGGAAATGCAAATTAAACCACAATGAAGTACTAAAAAATCATATATATCGAATAACTCTGAGCATTAGTATATGGAGAAATGGGAGCTCATACAGTGCCCAAAGGGGAATGTAACTTTATATATCCACTTTGGAGATGATGAAGTAGCTTTCTAAATTACTTTCTATCTGCAACAGAGCATCTGGATATATAGACAGGGTATAGCTGATGGAGAGTGAGGTGTACTGGGTTTCAGGGGAACTGTCCAAGGCAGTAAGAAGGGGGATCATCGGAACTTATCTGTAAATAAGTGCCTATGAATACCTACTTTCAAAGCACTTTTTAAAAGATTGTAGAAGCTAGAAGTTGCAATTGGGAGTGTGATAATGTCCCTGGTAGAAGTTTTGAGGTCTCCAAAACAAGGTATACTTTGGAGAAGATAAAATTCCTTGAATAAATTGTAGGATTAAAGAAAGAGATAGACGTGGTTACTCTGGTCATATAGATCTAAAATTTATAGTAGGAAGAAGGGGCATTGACTATTTTTATTCTCTTTAAAGTCCAGGTATATTAGTGCCACAACATGCCAATGAAAATTAATTACCTCATAGAATATAGAGATGGGGAAAAAAATAAAGCATGCTCCTTTTCTCTCCTGGGCATCATTATAGAAAACCCCATGAGTTGGATCTAAATAGATTTTATTTAAGAGAAGCTCAAGTATTTGGGAAATAGAAAGGTAAACTAGAGGGGAAGATTTGTGCTAGGGTTGAGGTATATTCTCTAGATGGAAAGAATACTGGATATATATATATATAAGGGAAGCAAGAAATGGTAACATTGAGTAACTGAAGGCTATTAAACAATCTTGGAGAATTATTTTTGGTAAAGACCAAGGGTCTAAGAACATCTATTAATGAACAGTTGACCAGTATAATTATTATGGTATCTCATCATGAGAATACGTTTCAAGTTGTCATAGTGCAAAAGAATCCTGGGAAAAATGTGGCTGACTGTGGGTTTCCATACTTCTATTGGTCAACTAAGGCTGGCTGACAAATACTTAGTTTCCATACCCTGTTAGGAACAGTTCAGCTTGTTGTGAAGCCAGGGTTTCATAGTTAGATTGTGAGATGATAATACCAGGTACCAAAAGCTGTTAAAAATAAGAAAGAAACCCCACTTTTTCCCTTTCAAAAACATTTTTATGAGTTTTAATAGATGCTTCTGGGCTTATCTGAGAAGTCCCAGTAGGATTCAGTACCTAAAGAGAAGATGGTCTGTGTTGAAACTCACTTGGAAGAGCTATCTTAACTCTGGCATTGGGTGGTAGCAGAGGCAGCTGATGCCTTCCTTTTCAGATGCAGCACCAGAAACAAACACTTTCATGAAAGCAATCACTTTTTAGGAGTCCAGGGGTCAATGGTGCAATCTGTGGTGTCCCTGTCCAATAAGGAAGAGTTGTATTTGTCAGCCTCATTCTGTTGTGAAATTCAGGTGAGTTTTTTTTCCAGCTATGGGTCCTCTGGGCCAGACTTTCTGGCACCTGAGGAAATTCTCTGAGCTAATCAATCTCTCTCTCTCACTTTCTCCAGCTTTAATGAGGCATACTTTTCCTACAAAAACTGCACATATTTAAAATGCAGAATTTAATGATCTTTGATATACATGTATGTCTATGAAACCATCACCAGATTGTTGCATTACCAGAAACTATTCTTCTTGGTAATAAATATATCCATTATCCTCAAAAGTTTCATCACCCTCCTGCCACTTGTAATCTCTCCTTCCAACCCTACCTCTCAAGTCCCCGGGAAAACACTGGTCTGCTCAGAGACTCCCAGGAAGAGTGGTCCTAGGGATTAAGGTGAAGCTGCAAGCCTTTATCTGTTCTAGCTCAAAAGTCATGTCATATCACTTGTACCACATCCTATTTATTAAACAAGTCGCTAACATCAACTCAGTTTCAGAGGGTAATTAGATTCTACCTTTCAATGGAAGGAGTAACAGAAAATTCTCAGCCATCTTTAAATTATCACAATAGGACTGAAAACCACTGTGAATAGCCTAGCCTTCTCATTTTATAGATAGAGATACCAAAGCATAGAGTTTTGATGTGACATCAATTTTGAGTAAACACAATTAACTCTAAAACTCCAAATGTGATTCTCAGGACTGAAAACTTTATGTAAAAACTTTGTTAGATACCTGCCACATTGCTTTTGGCCTCTCAATAAAAAATACCTTTAGCTGTCTGCTTACAACTTCTCAGGAGAAAGCCTTCCAATTCCTATCTACTTCTCATGTGGGCTAGAAAAAAGAAAAACCTAAATCTTCAAGGTGCATGAAAAACATTCACAGACCCCATTTTAAAAAAAAGAGGGTGTGATCATTGCAAATACTCTGCATTATGTGGTTTCTGCCATTTTTCAATCTCACAATTTCATATTGCAAAACTGTTCAGGGTATTACCAAGAAAGAAGAGCTGCACTTCAAAACATCCGAAAAAGATTTAGATCATTAGAGAAAGTATGATCACAGACTGACTTTTCAGGAAGCAGATTCTGATGAAAAAGTTTTGGAGATCCATTGAACAGCAACGTGCATACAGTTAACACTACTGTAAGGTACACTTAAACATGGTTAGGTAGTAAATTTGATATCATGTGCTTTTTCTCACAATAAAAAAACCAGGAGGCAAATTCTGAGATGATTTTGGAGTTCAAGACATTTATTAAGGATCAAAACCTAAGAAAAGAAGTGTGAGGAAGCTGAATTAGGCAGAGGAGAATAGTCGAATTGCTTTGCAAACCTTACATAGACATAGACAACCCAGCAGGGCAAGCCCCAGAGCAAGTATTGTCATCCCACCTAGAGCTGAAATGACCCACCTTTGCACTCTCACTGAGCTACTGGATGCAGGCAGCTCCAGGAAGGCCACGACCTTGGTCAAAGCAGCTCCCTGCAGCAGAAACAGCAAGTTCTTTTATAAAGGGGCATCTGGGCAGTGGAACTCCATGTCTACTGCCATCACTGGAGATAGGAAATTCAGACAACATAGGGGGAAATTAATAATTCTACTTTTGAAGATGTTGTCTGCAATTCCTGAGAAAAAATATAGGACACATGATTCAATGACAATTCCAGTACACTGAAAATAGAAATCAAGAGTATTTAGTACTAATTTTAACTAGAAAATATGTGCTCCTTTGTTTCACACACACACACACACACACACAGATCATCTTTTAGCATGACAGAAAGGGCAAAAATAGAATCTTAGGTGTATAAGTATAGGGCATGTAATTATTTATGCTTTTTAATTTCTATTCTGTTGAGTTTATTCATAATATTATCAGTTCATTGGTTTTCTTCCAGGATTTTTGCATTTTTCTGTTATTTTGTGCATTTATAAATACAGAGCCTGTAATCCAAACTATGCTAATTAAATGCAATTTGAAGCTTTAAAATGTTACTAAAGGGTAATATGTTGATTTACTTCTTAATACTTTTATGTCATTTTTGCACTTTCATAAAGAACAACTTTTTTCCCACATCTTCAGCCAGAGTATTTTGAGGCTTCCTAAGATCTCTCTTGCTCTCTTCAAGAACTTACACAAATTATTTATTCTCTCTAAACCTCAGTTGCATCAACTGTAAGATGGAGATATGATGGCACTTACTTCATAGGATTGTTGTGAGCATAAAATGATATAATATATGTAGATGGCTTATGGCAGTGGCTGGCACATAGAAATAAGTCAATATGTGTAACTGACTATAGCATAACACTGGTAATCATTATGTCATTAGTAAAAATCAACCATTACCATATGAAACCCTTTTGCAAAATATATTTGTTGAAAGGTAACAATTTAGTAATTGAACCCAAAATTCCGATCCCAGGGTTCAGTCTCCAGGACTTTTCTAAATCTGTCACAAGGTGGCCCCAAATCCATATCCTTCATGGCTCTGCATTCATGGAAAATGAATCAAACAACAAGAAGATATTGCAGCAAAAATCCATGGTAATAATAATCCAAAGTGTAGGTGGTCCACCTAATAATCAATTGTCCATTGTCTGGAAGAAGATAGAAAAGCAAGCCTTATATGTTTGAAATGAACAAGGAGGCTGTTAAATGATTTTTTTCAAGGTTAGTCTCAATAAAAGTGGTTAATATATCATCCTTGACATCGAACACTTCAAGTAGTATATGGCCTAATATGCTTTGTTGAGAAAAATCTCTGATCTTTACCTTCTTCCTCTTTTATAAATTGGTTAGTTAGCAATTATTTATTTTTTGGTTTTTATCTGAACACTTGTAAAGCAGTTTCAGAACCATTTCCTCTTTATTTTCTTCTACCTGAAACAGAGAGAAAAACTATAAATTATAAATCCTATAAGATCCTGTCAGGAAAGCCTCAGATTAAACATTTTACAAGATCATGACTAATTCATTACTTCTTCCTCTTATTTCTGAATCCTTGAAGTCTCAAAACCTTCCTTCCAGACAGTGAAAAATGCTTTCCAGGCTAGGTAATGTAATTCTAGAAGAAATGCTTGGCAATTGATTGCAACTGGTAGGTGATACTTGAATAAATGGTAAAAGAATTAATACCATGGGACTGAGCATTTAAGAGCCACCATATTGTAGTATACTGGTTACGAGTCTTAGCATAAGAGTCAGAAGTTTGGTATTCCAGTTTAACCCAATAGTGGAGTAGCTTGGATAAGTCACTTCAAGATTATCAAACTTTCTTCATGGAGGTTTTTGTGAGAATTGAATGTGTGTGTAAATTGCTGAATATTCTGCTTGGAACACAGTAAGGACATAATAGTACCTTTTATTACCATCACTGCTTTCACTCATGATACCATGGGATAAAGGAAAGTATTAACTGAATCTTCAATGGAAAGATCCAAACACATCCCTGCTGACATTTTCCAACTGATTCTGAATTGAGCTTCAAAACCCAGCTCTAACTGACACACCATCTTCCATGTTGGTTGGTTTGTTTTTGCAGAGCAAGAGGGGGTCAGCAGTATGGGCAGTCCAGCACTGCTTGGAAGAGGGCAGCCTGGAATTTAGTAAGGTGGTCTGAGTATACACTTTAGCCAAAAATACAGAAAATTATATTTTTTCAGTGAGCTCATAGACTTTTCAAAGTAACTGAGAGAGACCTGACTTGATGTGCACACTCTACTACATATTTGATTTTTATCTCAGGAAAAGAAGCAGAAATAAGATAAAATAGTTGAACTTAGTAATCTACAGACGTCTTTCCTGCATCTATCTTTGTAAGTAAGAAGGTAATTTAGACAGTCTAATTGTAGTGTAGATAAATTACAATTCATAATCAAATGTGACTCACTGTATGCCCAGGATTTCCAACTAAATGTTTTATGTGAATTGTTAAAATTCTATTTTTGCTTGCCTTATGGCAAGGGCTTGCAGGTAGCCATCAATACTAAGACCTTAGACAGCATTTGTAACACTAGATGGAGGACACGCGTCTGATATTCTCCCTACACTTTCGAGAAGGCTATTCAGCGCTTGTTTCCCAAGATAAATGTGTTAAGACATGGCCACTTTCATCAAGAATGTACTTGTAATAGATAACTAATAAGATCCTGCTGTATAGCACAGGGAACTCTACTTCACTGTACAGTAGAAACTAACACAACATTGTAAAACAACTATACCCCAATAAAAAAAAAAGAAAAAAAATGCAAATTCATTCTTCATTGTGCATTGTATTAAATTAAAAGCAAATCAAGAAAAAAAATGTACTCCTAAAACATTTCAAGATGGATTCAAATGCAATATTCATACATAATCTTTTGAAACTTACCAAAAATTAAATTACACTTTTAAAGACCAATTTTAAAATTGGAACAAAGGTTAGCATAACTAGCTATATAAATTATACACACACATCAGGCACTCTGTTGCATATTTCATCCAATTTTAAAAACAATTTTATAAGTATTATCTCCATTTGTTCTGAACCATCAATTTCTTCTGTGCATTTCTTAATGTATTGCATGATAATTACAAAAGATTAATATTTGGGGATATGTATCCTAATGTTTTTAATATACTGGTAATTAAGGATGAGAAGAGGGATATGCTTAAACGCTCGTGTGTGTGTGTGCATCGTAATATATAGAGTTTTACTTTTACAGATCTTTTTAATTAACCTCTTTCTCTCTTTTCCAGGTGGGGACCAAACTCGACGGGGAAAACTGGGATGAGTTGATAGGGCGGAGTTTTGTCGCCTTCGTACTAACCTGGACATATTGTGAGTTCACTAGGCAAAATTACCAAGGCATGATTGTTAAACAATTTTTCTTTTTGTCACCTTCCTACTTTCATTCCCAAGCCTTTTTGCTTCCTCCTTGTCCTTGCATCTTGGCACCTAGAACTTTGTCAGAGCTCTCTGACAAATCAAAGCCTGCTCTCCAGAGCCTCTGCCTCTCCTTCCAAATAAAGATAACCCTTACCACCACCCGTCCCCATTTCCACCCCCACCTCAGTGTTGCAGATAAAATAAGTCACTGATCTGGTTATAGTGCTTGATGCTAAGAAAACTGAACGGGCCATAGCTTTTATCAACGAACTTTAAAGAGAATATGCAGAACTAAAAGCGATCTCTAATAGAAAAATATATGGGGGTTAATTTTCATTGCAGACTACCTCTTTTTTTAAAATTTTTGGCCGCAGTGGGTCTTCATTGCCGCGCGCTGGCTTTCTCTAGTTGCGGTGAGTGGGGGGAGGGGGGGCTACTCTAAATTGTGGTGCACCGGTTTCTCATTAGGGTGGCTTCTCTCGTTGCGGAGCACGGGCTCTAGCATGAGCTTCAGTAGTTGTAGCACGTTGTCTCAGTAGTTGTGGCGCACAGGCTTAGCTGCTCCACGGCATGTGGGATCTTCCCGGACCAGAGCTCGAACGCGTGTCCTCTGCATTGGCAGGCAGATTCTTAACAACTGCGCCACCAGGGAAGTCCTGCAGGCTACCTCTTAAGAACAACTTAACAGTGCACAAACAGAAGCCGCCTCCCACCCCACACGCACACTCCCATGCTGAAAGTAAAATGACAGGAAAGGAACTTTTCCAACATGTACAATCCTTTGCTTCCACACGTCTCCTCTCTTGCCCACTCTATATTTTCATACGCAGAGCTTTAGTGCTGGAGAGGTTTATATGTATGTTCTAACAGTGCACTCTTAAATGCCATGCTTCACTTACTAGAAATGTCCTGTAGATTGATGCATTGTTTTATCCAAAGGAATGCATCCTTGCTGTTAGAAAGCAATCTGGTATTGATTTGGTCAGGATGAGGTTCAGAAAGCGATGTAAGGAACTAACATGCTATTCAGTATTTTAAATGATTTTGTTTCTCTCAGTTATAAATAATTTAATCGCCCTGCATCAGAATTCAACTGTTAAATAGAAGGATGAAAGATCACTCTTACTTCTTTTGTAGTCAAAGTATATTTCCAACCACATCAAGATAAAACAACTAATAGAAACACTTTAGATTTTAAACACGCGAAAGTGCAGTGGAATTAGGGCCATTTCTAATTTAAGCTTCTAAGAGGCTCCTAGAACTATTATTAATTCTGTTTTCTTTAGTCTGAGATACGGGTAAAAGCTGGGTAGCTCCATTACAGATGGAAAAACTGCCCAGAGAGGGTAGGAGATTTCTCAACATAATAAGTAGAATCGTAAAAAGGACTCAAGGGCCTCTGACTCAACAGTCCAGTGTTTTCTAAAGGCAGACCACACTTAGATGTTTAGATTCATTGCCAAATACCTACAAACACAACTAACCACAGGGACTGTGAGATCAGGCCACTTGGGAAAAATACATCAGAACTGTAACCTCTTGAGCAAGTGTAAAACATACCCCAGAAGTATGGTGGTGTCTCAGCTTTGTTCACTGTAACATAAAATTAGGGGAGGTGAGGGACAGAACATCTGGGGCTGCACTATCACCATCCTGTGACCAAACTACGATCAGTGTCTATGGGCAACTGGCTATTTCCTAAAAGAGAAGACAACATAGGATCAAAGAAAGGCAAACCAAAGAACTTTAATGTGGATAACTGGATAATGGAAAGCTAAATATTTTTACAATCCATAGAACTCCCAGAAAGAGATGTATTTCTGTAGAAAAAAGAATATTTTTGCATCTCTCTCTTTAAAAAAAAAAAAAAAGAATTGCTATAATTTTTGCTTTCCTAAAATCAGAATCTGAAACGAGGCCTTGGGTGCTGGTAGTTCATCTGTGAAGGGATCCAGGACACCAGAATAAGGAAGTAGAGAAGTGGACCAGGGAACGGTGGAAAGCCAGTGTAAGTAAGTATGCCTCACTGAATTGCTGCTATGGGCAACAGGGAGGGTCTCCATTCCCCTGGAACTTCCAGGAAGTAGACAGAATGCCTCCTAGAATATTCTCCCTTAAAGGCGTGGAGTCTGGAGTATATAACATCAGTTCTCCTCACCCAGTGGTTGAGGATGGCCCTCAGGGGCATTAACTCCTACCCCCTACTTGTAGCTCTTCTTGTGCACTAGTGAGACACACTCCCACTACCTTGGGGAAAGCTGTGAAAGCAGAATGCAGAAAAATGCCTGCTCTTGAGATGGGAAGCTACCAGTGCAAGATGCACCTGAGATTATTGTATAGAACTCTTCTCCACTGTTGTGACTGAAATCAGAAGAACTTTTAGGGGTATGTGATGTGGAAAACAATAAATGCATGTTGAAGGCTGCCTCTTGTACTACTCAGATGCACTGGAGCTCCAAACTGAGTTCACTTGGTCAACTGAGTCTTATTGGAATAAGCTACACTCCCCATGACTGCCTCTGGTCCTAGGTAATTATTGATATTAGTCATCTCCTTCCTTCACATTCATTCTAGACTTTCATTATCCTTGGTCTGAAATTGAGCTGATTCCATTTGCTCACCTGGTAGAGGGAACTAGACCTTCATCCCTGAGGGGTTTGAGCTTTTGGTTGTCTTTGCCTTATCTGGCCAGTTTTTGAAATTGCCTATTTCCCATTTTCCCATGGCATAGAGACACCACAAGTCCCCATAAGTGTCCTAACTCCTCATGATAATCAGGGTCAATTATTTCAATCAGGAAGTTAACCCATTTATTTATCTGCTGGTCCACAAGGCCAAAGTGACCAGGCAGCAGTTGTAGTTTTAGATTCAGTGGAACACAATTTTTGTGCCTTGGTACCAACATTTTTCTCCTTGGAACCAGAATCTTTGAGTTGTCAGAGTTTAGCATCATGAGTTCTGGAAGCACAAAACCTGCAAGTGGGTAGCTGAACATGGTGGTTAGAGAGATCGGTACTACTGCTACCCTTTGTTTCCCAGATCTGCATATATATTCTAGCACCATTTACAATGGCCATTATTTGATCCTTTTCTGAACGTTCTGAGTTGCTTCTGTCCCATAATGTCTTTGCAGAAATGTCTATTTCCTGTTTTGGACCCCATATTATTAAACCATGATAATTCTTATACTAGAGCTTACACATTTATTTTTAAAAAATCAAACTTCAATTATTGAGTTGTCTTTATTCCATATCCTTTGAAGATTTTGCTGTCCTTCAATATGATCTGCAACATATTGCACAATGCCTATTGTCTTGGAAAACAGTTGTGATTTTGCATGTCTTTCTCTAACACAAGCTCTCTATGTTCTCTTTGGAGAAAGAGGCCTCTGCCACAGGGAGTATTCTCAGCATTGTGTGACAATGTAAGGAATGCCAGCAGTAAGTGTCAATTCCTATTTGGAGTACAAGCTGGAAACACATCTTCATTTCACAGTGTCACATTCTTTCTGTGAGTTACCATTAAACACCCCCTCAAAGCATTAGTTAGGGTTGTTACTATTTGATCTCCTTCATGTCTCAAAAAACTTGAGCAACACTAGTGCAGATTCTATGCATTTATATTCTTCAGAAACTGTTATCTCTTTACAGACAGCAGATAAAAACACGTAATTACTATTTGACAGTATTTCTTATCTTATAAAATCATGTATGGGACTGATTATAAATTTACAGACAACACTTTTAAGCTTAGTTTAAAGCCACAATATGAAGAAGTTTTTGTATTTTATTACAAAGAACAAAGTGATTGATATTGTCGGAAAGCAATGGGAAGGGAGAAAGTAGAGACAGAATTGAAGGTATGTGCCCCTCGGCTCTCCACCTAAGAGGTTTTGTTCCTTTTGAGGGGCAGCTGGAATAATGGGGGAAAGAGGTTGTAAACAAGATCAGGAGAATGGAACTGAGATTGACTTGATCTCAAAGAAACATCTGGCTATTTGAGCAGCTATTTTCATTTGTTATTCTCTGTTTTATCAGAACATTACCAGGTTTTCACTTTGAACAAGCCAAAGCTCATTATCCTAATTCTCTCTGAACATTTTTTCTATTTTGGCAAGTTTTTCTATTGGCAAGTTTCTACTGCCAATAGCCAGGTTCAAAGCATTGAATATTGGAGTAGCTCTATAGGTCGCCATGTTTGTCCAACAGAAAGAACTTCCATGTGATTGTACACCTTTCATCATCAAATTCAAAATAAGGGCTACCTCTGGAGGTGCAATCAGGGAGAGTCCACAGGGGCTTCAACTACAGTAGTAATTTTTTCATTCCCAAAGGGGAAGAACTATTTACTAGATTATTTTTACACTGTTCTTAATTTCCAAAATATTTTACAATAAAAATGTTTAAGCTACTCAATTTAAAAAAAGGATTATATACTTCTTCATTGTTATTTACCTGTCAATACTGAGAATGTCTTATTAGCTCTACATCCACCTATAAATGGTAATCAGTAAAACAATACAATAGTTCTTGCAGCGATTTCATGCAAGTTCTTTTGTTCATTTACTTAACAGGAAAGAATAACTACATGATTGAGAACAGGTGATGAATATTCTTCGAAAAGAAGCCTTTGCAGAATATATGACCTCTCTTTAAGCTTCTGCCTAGCTAAGACGCTACACCATATTTTTCTTCACAGAATAGATGTACACATCTCCCTTCCAAAGTATGTCATTAACCTACCTTTGGCTTACCCTCGGTATTTTACTTTTTTCTTCTCCTTATTTACTAGTAGTTGGATTTGTATTTTTAGATTGCCAGGAAACTGGTGTTTATATTCAATATGATATTGTCTTTATTAATATACTTATAAACTTAACAGTCAACTTGACTTGCCACCAGTCATATCCTATAAATCATAATCCTTTGCTCAAATGTGTAGGACTGTCTAATTCCATTATCTCTGAGCATTCACTTTAGAAAGTGAAACTGATGCTCTATAATGTGTTATAGTCCTTCCTACCTACTAAGCTTCTTCTTTTGAAGTTCTCAGGAGGGTGATGCATTAATTTTGGAGCATTCTAACATAAACCGTGTAACAGATATGTTATATAATATCACTCCCAGCATCCTCAATCTTTCTATTATGGTGTTGAAATCAATATTTGACTAACATTTATTTAAAAGTTATGTAAGGCCCTTAAAACAGTTAAAGAGATAAAAACATTAACAGTTCCTGCAAATAGCAATCAAAATTGCTCTCTAAAAAAGGTTGCATGATTATTTCCAAGGAAATGTTTATTGGTAACCATTAGCATAGGCAGTTGCATCTTTAAATAAGTGTCATCTTGTATTACTGTAGAGTAAAATTTAAAGGAAATTATGGGCTTTTCAAACTACTCCATGTCCCCATTGGAATATAAAAACACATTCCTGAACAACCATAGCACTTCCAGAAGCCAATAAAATGATGACTCAGAAGGTGAAATACTTTAGACCACAAACCACTTACATATGAATATTTTAAAATTATGTAAAAGTCCTATTTTAAAAGCATTCATATAATCAAGAAAATAAATGTATTGTGCAAAAGTCATTTAACCCCGACTCTTCCCTGAAATGTCTGAAGGCAATTCATTGATTTCATGAAATACTGTTCTAAAGGAGATTTTTAGATTTCTGACAGATTTATTATAATGACTTTAAACATTCTTTGGGGTTCACTTTCTTTGATGTCTTAATGCAGAAAATAATTACATATAAGGACTTTTTGCTAGTATGCATTCTATTACATTGCTTGCAGTTCTCTGATGAGCAAATCCTAGTGTATCTCACTTCAGCCATATTAGTGGCCACTTAAAAAGTCTCTGAAGATTGTGGCCTGGTCCCCAGTTATTTCTATGGTCTAATATCTGGTCCAAATTTTTATACATTTGATTCTGTTAATTACATGGACAGAGGACTTGAGTGAAGAGCAACACCAGATGAAAAGAATGGACTATGTTGTTGATTCAGTGGACTCAGCAGAAGGTGATGAAAACACTGAAATGGCAGCAGAGATGCAAAAACAGCAATCTACAGCACTCCATGTACCTCTCTCTATTGAGTTGTTACTCAATACAAACTGATGAATATCTTACTATGAAACTGTGATCTTCAAGTGTGAAAATATGTATTATGGATGACAAAGATACACTTAGTTCATTCTTTTGTAACCACTGAAATCTTAAATAAAATTAATTTCTGCACTGAACACGGTACTGATTTTCATCCACGGAGGCAGATAGATTCACTTTAGAATATATATATTTTATGTTTTCTATAAACCAGGCAAAAACTGGGAATACAAAGATCTGTTTTTTGTCCTTGAAGAGTTCACAGTCTAGAGCGAGAGACACACTTTATAAGACAAATACTAATAGAGTTGCATGGAGCTCCAAAGCATATTTCATACTTCAAACTACATTTTATACTTAGTAACCTCACTATCTAAAACAGAGAAAAGTTAATGTACAAATTAATTTTGGGTAAAATAATATTATCCAACTCTAAAGGCTGTTGTGAGGATTAACTGTGTTATTATAGGTAAAGTGCTCAAAATAATGCTCGGCACCTGTTAAATATTGGCAATTATTTGTACTTGTTGTCATTATGGAAACTCCACATTTCCTTTTGTTCTTCAGTTCCTGTACAATAGTAGCTACCATTTAATGCATGCCTACTATATACCACAGATCTTACCCCAAGTAATATATATATATATATGTGTGTGTGTGTATATATATATATATATATATATATATATATATATTTTTTTTTTTTTTTTGCGGTACGTGGGCCTCTCACTGTTGTGGCCTCTCCCATTGCGGAACACAGGCTCTGGACGCGCAGGCTCAGCAGCCATGGCTCATGGGCCCAGCCGCTCCGTGGCATGTGGGATCTTCTTGGACCGGGGCACGAACCCATGTCCCCTGCATCGGCAGGCGGACTCTCAACCACTGAACCACCAGGGAAGCCCCCCCAAGTAACTCTCTGAAATAACTGCTATAGCTTCTCATTTATAAATGGAAAATTCAACATTCAGAAATTAAGTAATTTTCCCAATTTCAGCTCTAATAAGTCCAGAGCTAAAATTCAGTCTATAATTTTCTACTAAACCACACAGCCCCATGGATAGAGATCGTTAATGAAGAATTGGGATTAAACTGCTTAGTTCTCTGAGAGGTTGGCTCTTTTGATCCACCCTTTGCTCCCTTTTGGAGTAAAGACAGACACTGAGAGAACTATTATAACTTATAGGGAACTGGAAAAATATACAAAGTCAATCCAATGCATTTTTCTAACGTTTCCTCCCTTTTTACAGCTGGCCTGTAGAGAAGATGGAGTTTGTGGTCCTTGATGAGGGGAGAAGAAGTATTTGAGCATTATACTTCCCACAGTCAATGGTTTGTAGAAAAATCTATATTTCTAGGTCTATCATGTCATATTCATAGAACATTATTAATAATCTCAAATCATCCAAAAGCAGTGAGCAATCAGGAGAGAACTGGATGAATATGATCCATGAGGAATGGGGATGAATGAAGCTGTAGGGAAGAGGCATGCTTTGCTTCGGCAGGGCCTACACCTATGGCCCTGACCAGCCTACTCTTTGCCTGGTTCCTCCCTATGTCCTTCTCAAAGTAAACTAAGTAAGCAAGGTAACTAAGTGTGCTTAAATTGGGTTTTTAACAGTACTCAACTGCCTTATTGAATGGGCATCTTGTTTCTTTTCTTTGTTTTAAAACTTAAATATGTGTGTGTGCGTATGGACATACTCTTTTTTTTTAAGGTAATAAATGGTTAAAATTTATTAGATGGTTAACTATGTGCCCGGACTGTTCTATGCACTTTACACTATTTCATTTAATCCTTAAAACATTTCTATGAGTTAGGTATTATTATTAACCCATTTTCACAGATGAGGAAACAGACCCAAGATAACAAGGCTGGTACAATATATGAGATCATAAAGCAGGTAAAAATGAGAAGCCAGAGAGCCAAATGCAGACTTTGAGTTTTTATGTGTTATGTTAGACTGTTTTCCATGTTCCTTAGAAAATTTGGAAAATAATTGAGAAATAAATGTCACTCATAATTGCATTGCCAAAAGATAGCTCTTATCTATATTTTTACAGTTTTGTGCACATAAAAATATTATGTGAAAGGTTTCATATTTTCACTTGATATATCATAATGCACAATTTAAGATATTTTAAATTGTTTGAACATTATGACTTTTTTATTTTCCATGGTATATCATCATTTATTTAACAATTTCCATGTTTTTAAGAATTTATATGGCTCATTTTTTTTTTTTTTTTTTTTTTTTTTTTTTTTGTGGTACGCGGGCGTCTCACTGTTGTGGCCTCTCCCGTTGTGGAGCACAGGCTCCGGACGCGCAGGCTCAGCGGCCATGGCTCACAGGTCCAGTCGCTCTGCGGCCTGTGGGATCTTCCCAGACCAGGGCATGAACCCGTGTCCCCTGCATCGGCAGGCGGACTCTCAACCACTGCGCCACCAGGGAAGCCCAAATTTCAACTTTTAATGAACCGACTGGGAAGAGCTTTGCAATGAGTTGCAAAGATGATGGCCCTGGGAACCTGCAGAAGATCATTAGCGACCAACTGTATTGTCCATGACAGCTTTCTGTTTAGATGAGATATTAGTACCAGCCTTATAGAGATAGAGATCAGAAGGAGAGAATCCTGTGAATCAAGCTGAGGACTAGGAGATAAGAACCAGAAAACCTGGGTTCTAATCCTAGCCTTGACAGTGACTTTACATATTTGGACAATTACTTTAACTTTTGTTTCTTAATAGCAAGTGCTAACTATGAGGGAACTTACATTGCAATAACAAATACTAACTACAAGAAAAATTACAAAACAATTCATTGAGGTAAAATTCTTTATCTGAAGATGTGGAAATAGAAGTCACTGTTCACCTTGCAGTCCATATCATCTTTTAAGTGTGTGTGTTTTAGTATTAATATTTACAAATTTTAATGAAATAATGGAAAAATAGTTGCTATATTCCAACATATAACAGTTGAAATTATTCCAAAATGATGGCCAAGTGGTGGAGGCATTAACAGAGATCAAAGCCTCATAAAGATATTAATTGGCCAGATTGCAACTCTTAGGTTTCATTTCCCAAAAGAAAGAAAATACAGACTCATTTTGTTAATCACATGTTGACAGATTTTTGGAACCATAGGAAAGGGAATAGTCTTATTCAAAACACTGTTAAATATTTATCTCTAATCCTGAGTGACATTTCTTTTTTTTTTTTTTAATTTTTTTTATTTATTTATTCATGGCTATGTTGGGTCTTCGTTTCTGTGCGAGGGCTTTCTCTAGTTGCAGCAAGTGGGGGCCACTCCTCATCGCGGTGCGCGGACCTCTCACTATCTCGGCCTCTCTTGTTGCGGAGCACAGGCTCCAGACGCACAGGCTCAGTAATTGTGGCTCACGGGGCCAGTTGCTCCGCGGCATGTGGGATCCTCCCAGACCAGGGCTCGAACCCGTGTCCCCTGCATTGGCAGGCAGACTCTCAACCACTGCGCCACCAGGGAAGCCCCCTGAGTGACATTTCTTAACAAAGAAAGTATACTGGCTGAGGCACAAGTGGTCAGGGAACACAGCAGAGAAGTAATGGGATATTCTAGGGACAGACAGCCAAGAGCTTAGAAGATTTATAAATTCACTGAAACAAATATGGCTTGATTGTCTATGACTAAAAACTTGAACTTAGATAGGAAAAACTAGAAAATAAAATGGAATAAAATGTGGAATGTATTTTAAATCCACACAGGCTAAGTAAAATATAAACCCCATTTTGTAATGAGATTTGATAGCAGGAAGTTCCTTGGAAACTACTGCATTATACAACTTTCCAAAGAAGCATGTTATTATTGATAGAGGGGATCTGTTCACTTCTAGCATGGTAATTAATTATTTATTCTAATGTAAGAGAGAAAAATAGACCTATGTTAATAGATTTCCAGGGATCTAGTAAATCAGTACTTGAAAAACTATATGGAAAAGGAAATCTACATCTTTTTGCTTGGCAGAAAAACAAGGTAGTAAAATTTTAGGCGGCAGGCCCAGATTTGCATTTTCTGTCATCAGTTTAAAATTTATAAGTGGGTTATATTCTAAAAGTTTTAATCCAAGTTAGTTGGTTAGTATTTGAAACGTTTTTCCTCTAGAAATAATGTCCTGGATGATGGATTAATTCACAGAATTACCCTGGTCCTGACACACCCTCAGCACACACACACACACACACACACACACATTTCTATCAGTTTCATTTTACTCATTTGAAGATGGAAATAATAACTTCCTCATAGGGTAGTTTGTTGTCAGCCTTAAGTAAGGTAAGGTAAGCTAAAATTCTTTTTACATTGCAATATCCTACAAAATATTAATTATTAATGTACTCTAGTACTATATGGTTTAGCTCCTCTTTAGATTAAATCACCCTTTGTAAACAAGGTCGATAACTAAATGCTATTTATAATGTTTCTATAGAGGAAAGTGCTTTGTGTATCAAGAAGAGGCTGCAGCAGATCAAGAAATATGGAGTCCCCAGCTGTGGTGCTGCCAGCCAGCCATCTGGCCAACAGAAATATTTCTTCACTGCTTCCCCTCCTTTTCCCAGCTGTAGTGATGGCTATTTCCCAGAAAGCAACAAACAGCTATTCTCATTCCTCTGGTGGGCCCATATCCTGTGTTTACCATATTATCCTCCCTTTTTTCATAATTGCCTTGCCTCTATTCTCTAGTTGTTTCATGCATATGAGATTTGTTTCTTTTATTAGATTCTAAACTGTTGGGAAGCCAGACCTGTATTTTGCACCTGTAGACTCAGGGTACGTAGTAGAGAACAGGAGGGCACTTTCCAGGTAAAGTTAATGCTATTACAAAGCTAGAAGGTGAAAATAGCCCTGTTGCCTCCAAGAAGTATTATATAGATTGAAGGAAAGGCAGTAAGATCCAAACAACATGGAGGAGTGGTCATGACTACATAAGATTTATGAGCTGTGGCCAAGCCTGAAGATATTTGAGAAGGAAATCACTTGATAAAAATGTTTAATAAAAGCAGTTTCTCAAGAAACAGAGAAGTTCTATATACCAGAAGTTTAGAAACATAACTTTATTTATTTATTTGGTTGTGCCGGGTCTTAGTTGTTGCATGTGGGCTCCTTAATTGGGGCATGAGAACTCTTAGCTGCAGCATGCATGTGGGATCTAGTTCCCTGACCAGGGATCAAACCCTGGCCCCCTGCATTGGGAACGTGGAGTCATAGACACTGCGCCACCAGGGAAGCCCCTAGAAAATGATTTTTTAATGGGAAAAGAAGATGGCATCTATTAGAAAAGTCATTTTCAGGAGAGTAAATTTAGGTTAATGCTATACTGAGTAAATCTAAGAAATTATATCATTCAGCCTGCAAGGTAGATGTCTAACTCATCTTCCTTGTCATTTGCACCACCTACAATAGATAGACAATTACCTCTACTTTCCTTATTTTGAGCTGTGTTGACTTAGCTAAAAGCTGAAATCACAATTACAATAGTTAACATTTTAAACACTATGTGTTTAAGACTATTTTTGTGTTTAACATTTTATTTATTTATTTATTTTTATTTATTTATGGCTGTGTTGGGTCTTCATTTCTGTGCGAGGGCTTTCTCTAGTTGTGGCAAGTGGGGGCCACTCCTCATCGCGGTGCGCGGGCCTCTCACTATCGCGGCCTCTCTTGTTGCGGAGCACAGGCTCCAGACGTGCAGGCTCAGTAATTGTGGCTCACGGGGCCAGCTGCTCCGTGGCATGTGGGATCTTCCCAGACCAGGACACGAACCCGTGTGCCCTGCATTGGCAGGCGGACTCTCAACCACTGCGCCACCAGGGAAGCCCTAACATTTTAAACACTATGTGCCAAGACTATTTCACCTGCTTTGTATGGATTATAACATTTAATCATTGCATTAATGTGATGATTTAGAAACCACTGAGGAAACTGCTGCTCAGAAATTTTAATTACCTTGCCAAGGCTATACTGCTCACCAGTAGTGGAGCCAGGGTTGGAACTCAACAATCATTATTTCTAAACCACATTTCTCAACCACTATGCCATAACACCTTCCAAATATGAAGAAAGCTTTTTCACTTAGGTGGTCTAAATCTGTGTTTTGATGTGAAAACAAATACCCCACCTCCCTCTAAATTAATGTATATGCTGTCCTCTGCTCTATATCCATTATAATCATCGCTTATACTTTCGATCCCCAACTGCCCTGTCTGTTGGCTCTTCCTTCTTTTCTTATTTTCCACACTTTATCCAGTTGAAAACACTGCGCAATGGCTAACCCACTCATTGGCGGTCTGTGGCTAATTTTGGTTATGTGTTAGTGGGAGACAGACAGCAAGAGGGCTGGCAAGTGAAGGGGTTGGGTTGGTTTCATTCTTCTTTTGTCCTTCTCTGAAACCCGTAACTCATGATCCAAAACAGTGTCTATCTTCTGCCTGGCTTCTCACCAAGACTGGCTTTGAGGCTAGACATACCTAGGTTGAGGTCAGGGTGTGTGATTTTTCATCTCTCGCAGCAGATGTAAGAAGAAGCTCAAAAACGATAGGGAATGCAACTTCTACTATGTGCTTACCCTGCACCAGTCTAGCTACTCTATGTAAATTGTTTCCTATGATCTTCATAACAACCTTTGGAGGGGGGAAGTACTCTAATTATTTCAGGAGGAAACAGGGTGGTCCTAGTTTTAGAAAAATGCCCACATTCACACCACTTTAAACAACAGAACAAGCATCAGGTTTACCTGACTCCAAAGCCTGTGCTCTTTGCATCCCAGGGGCTGGGAGTTATCCAAGAGTAAAGAGTTATGGGATTACCAGCTCCCTGCATGAATACTTCTTGATAATAAAAACTATCCTTTTGGGAGACCTTCAAGATGGCGGAGGAGTAAGACATGGAGATCACCTTCCTCCCCACAGATACATCAGAAATACGTCTACATGTGGAACGACTCCTACAGAACATCTACTGAACGCTGGCAGAAGACCTCAGACTTCCAAAAAGGCAAGAAAATCCCCATGTACCTGGGTGGGGAAAGAGAAAAAAGAAAAAAAAGAGTCAAAGGAATAGGAATGGGTCCTGTGCCTCTGGGAGGGAGCTGTGAAGGAGGAAAAGTTTCCACACAGTAGGAAGTCCCCTCACTGGTGGGGACGGTGGGTGGGGAGCTTCAGAGGCACAGAGGAGAGCGCAGCAACAGGGATGCACAGGCAAAAGTGCAGAGATTCCCACACAGAGGATCGGTGCCGACCAGCAATCAGCAGCCCGAGACACTTGTCTGCTCACCTGCCATGCAGGTGGGGGCTGGGAGATGAGGCTCGGGCTTTGGAGGTCAGACCCAGGGAGAGGACTGGGGTTGGCTGCATGAACACAGCCTAAAAGGGGGCTAGTGTGACACAGCTAGCTGGGAGGGAGTCCGGAAAAAAGTCTGGACCTTCCAGAGGGGCAAGAGACCATTGTTTCAGGGTGAGTGAAGAGAGCGGCTTCCTGCTCCGTGTACCCACTGACAGCAGTGCACTACCTAAGTGAGCTCAAGAGACGGGGGTGAGCTGCAGCTATCATCTTGGAACCCAGAGGCAGACACGGACTGCTACTACTTCTGCCACTGCCACCAAGGGTCCTGTGTGCAAACATGGTCAATACCCACACCCTCCCAGGAGCCTGTGCAGCATGCCACTGCCAGAATCCCATGATCTAGGGCCAACTTCTTTGGGAGAATGCATGACGTGTCTCAGGCTGTTGCAACTACACACTGGCCTGTGCCACTTCAGGCACTCCCCGCATACAGTTATGACTACCATACCCCTCCCTATCCCCAGCCTGAATGAGCAAGAGAGCTGTAATCAGCTACTGCTTTGACCCCCTCCTGTCTGGGTGGGGAACAGATGCCTGAGGGCAGCCTACATGCAGAGGTGGGACCAAAACCAAAGCTGAACCCCAGAAGCTGTGTGAACAAGGAAGAGGAAGGGAAATCTCTCTGAGCAGCCTCAGGAGCAGCAGATTAAATCCCCAAAACCGGCTTGGTAAACCCTGTATCTGTGGAAAACCTGAATAGACAACGAGTGTTCCCAAAATTGAGGTGGTGGACTTTGGGGGCAACTGTGGACTTAGGGTTTGCTTTCTATGTTTGACTTGCTTTTGGTTTTATGTTTCTCTTAGTTTAGATTTTAGTGTTTGTTTTCATTTGTGGTTTTGTTTATTGGTTTGGTTGCTTTCTTCCTTTATTAAAAAAGCATTTTTTTCCTCTTTTTGTGACTGTGTGTGTGTATGTTTCTTTGTATGATTTTGCGTGCTTAGTTTTGTTTTTACCATTTGTTTTGGGTTCTGCCTGTTCATTTTTTTGTTGTTTGTTTGTTTGTTTTCTTCCTTTTCTTCTGTGACATGCAGCTGGCACTGTCTTGGTGCTCTGGCCAGGTGATGGACCTGAGCCTCCTAGGTGGGAAAGCTAAGTTCAGGACATTAGATCACCAGAGACCTCCCAGTCCCAAGTAATATTAATCGGTGAGAGCTCTCCCATAGATCTCCATCTCAACACTAAGACGCAGCTTAACCCAACGGCCAGCAAGCTCCAGTGCTGGACACCTAACGCCAAACAAGACAGGAACACAACACCACCCATTAGCAGACAGGCTGCCTAAAGTCATAGTAAGTTCACAGACACCCTAAAACACACCACCAGACATGGCTCTGCCCAACTGAGGGACAACATCCAGCTCCACCCACTAGAACACAAGCACTAGTGCCCCTCAACAGGAAGCATACACAAGCCACTGAACCAACCTCACTCACTGGGTGCAGACACCAGACATAAGAGGAACTACAAACCTGCAGCCTGTGAAAAGGAGACCCCAAACACAGTAAGTTCAACAAAATGAGAAGATAGAGAATTATGCAACAGGTGAAGGAGCAAGGTAAAAACCCACTACACCAAACAAGTGAAGAGGAAATAGGCAGTCTATCTGAAAAAGAATTCAGAGTAATGATAGTAAAGTTGATCCAAAATCTCAGAAATAGAATGTAGAAAATACAAAAAACATTTAACAAGGACCTAGAAGAACTAAAGAGCAAACAATGATGAACAACACAATAAATGAAATTATAAATACTCTAGAAGGAATCAGTAGCAGAATAACTGAGGCAGAAGAATGGATAAGTGACCTGGAAGATAGAATAGTGGAAATAAATACCACAGAGCAGAAAAAGAAAAAAGAATGAAAAGAACTGAAGACAGTCTCAGAGACTTCTGGGACAACATTAAATGCAACAACATTCGAATTATAGGGGTCCTAGAAGAAGAAGAGAAAAAGAAAAGTCTGAGAAAGTATTTGAAGAGATTATAGTGGAAAACTTCCCTAACATGGGAAAAGAAATAGTTAATCAAGTCCAGGAATCACAGAATCCCATACAGGATAAACCCAAGGAGAAAAACAAGACACATATTAATCAAACTATCAAAAATTGAATACAAAGAAAAACATATTAAAAGCAGCAAGGGAAAAGCAACAAGTAACATACAAGGGAATCCCCAAAATGTTAACAGCTGATCTTTCAGCCAAAACTCTGCAAGTCAGAAGGGAATGGCAAGACATATTTAAAGTGGTGAAAGGAAAAGACCTACAACCAAGGTTACTCTACCCAGCAAGGATCTCATTCAGATTCAACGGAGAAATTGAAAACTTTATAGAGAAGCAAAGTTAAGAGAATTCATCACCACTAAACCAGATTTACAACAAATTCTAAAGGAACTTCTCTAGGCAGGAAACAAAGGAGAAGGAAAAGACCTACAAAAACGAACCCAAAACAATTAAGAAAATGGTAATAGGAACATACATATCAATAATTACCTTAAATGTAAATGGATTAACTGCTCCAACCAAAAGACACAGACTGGCTGGATGGATACAGAAACAAGACCCATATATATATTGTCTACAAGACACCCACTTCAGACTTAGGAACACATACAGACTGAAAGTCAGTGGATGGAAAAAGATGTTTCATGCAAATGGAAATCAAAAGAAAGCTGGAGTAACAATACTTGTATCAGACAAAATAGACTTTAAACTAAAGACCATAACAGAGACAAAGAAGGACACTACATAATGATCAAGGGATCAATCCAAGAAGAAGATATAACAATTGTAAATATTTATGCACACAACATAGGATCAACTCAATACATAAGGCAAATGCTAACAGCCATAAAAGGGGAAGTCGACAGTAACACAATCATAGTATGGGACTCCCCTCTTACACCATTGGTGTAACTCCCCTCTTACACCAATGGACACATCATGCAAAGTGAAAATAAAAAAGGAAACACAAGCTTTTTTTGTTTTTGTTTTTGTTATATGGTACGCAGACCTCTCACTGTTGTGGCCTCTCCTGTTGCGGAACACAGGATCCGGACGCGCAGGCTCAGCGGCCATGGCTCACGGGTCCAGCCGCTCTGTGGCATGTGGGATCCTCCTGGACTGGGGCACAAACCCGTGTCCCCTGCATCGGCAGGCGAACTCTGAACCACTGCATCACCAGGGAAGCGCCCACTAGCCACATTTTAGGTGCCATCAGTCACATGCAGTGCAGTGCAGATTTATAGAATATAATATTTTATGGAATATCTCCATCATGACAATAAATTTTATTGGACAACATTGTTCTAGAAATGTAATTTTTTTAATCTCAAGATACTTTTGAATTGTTAAAATTTATTGAGGACCCCAAAGAGTTTTCTTTAAAATATGAGTTATAACCATTGATATTTACTATATTAGAAATTAAGACAGAAAATTCAAAATACCAACTCATATCCCATTAGCCATCAGAGCAATGACATCATCACACATCACTCGGTCACCGAAACCTTCCCTGTTCACTCAGAGAGAGTCAGGGCAGGGTAGGGGAAGGCAGGCAACATCTTAAGGTTGTGAAATGTTTTGACCTCACCTTGAGACCTGGAAGTGTCTCAAGATCTTCTAAGGACCCCCAGATCACACTTTGAAAACCACTGGTCTAGACCTCACTCTAGTGACCCTACTCTGTCACTACCTATTTCTTATTTTGCCCAATCAAAGATCAGTGTTCTGCCAAATGTTAAATGTTTGGCAAAGGAAAATAAAAATAGTCTGAATCCTTTTGTCAAAGCCAGGCTTCTTTGAGGGGAAGGAAATGAAGACCCTTTCACCCAGAGACTATTTCTGGCTAAATTGAGTAGCCTAACAGCCTACTCCAATGAATGCATTAGCTGGGATTTGAAGTGATTTCTCTGCTTTGGCTCCAATAGATTTTCCCAAACATGTATGAAAATCACAATGGCTAAGGCTGCACAGCCTCAGGCAGCAACTTGATATTTACATTTCGAATTCTCCCAGTATCTTTTGTGTTCACCATCGTGTCACCATGTTAGAAAGGGTCTGTTAAAAGATAGTTATGATTTTGCAAATGTATACAATTATGTAACTATTATGTTGAACACCTGAAACTAATTTAATGTTATATGTAAATTGCTCAATTTAAAAGACTGCTATGCAGTACAAATGGTAAGTTCAAAAAGCATCAAAGTCCTGACTCTGACCTAAACACCTTAAAATTATTTCAGAACATTTGATTTTAGACCGAGTAGTCACAGGTCCTTTCCACCTTGTCCTAAAAGTGTGAAAACGTTCCAAAATACTATACAACATCCTGAACTTCAGAGTCGCTTCTTTCTCTGTCAATGTACTATTTCTAAAAGTAAAATTGATTTGTTGATAAAGCACATTGTAACAGGTTAACCATAATAGAATATTCAAATATGCTTTTAGTAAAAATATGGCTCTTTTCTAGGAATTTGTAAATGTCCATTCTGGTAATTATCTGAATTTGAATGATTTTAATGACAAAAACTGAAGAAAGATTCCATAGATTTCATTACTCTCTGTGACCCAATTTACCCCTTGCTAGGGTATCTTTTTATGTAGGTGCATGATGTTTGAGAGATATAGTGAATGAGATAGGAATGCAAGAATTCCCACTGCAGTGGTTAAAGGTAGACCCAACTTGGTAAAACACTTCATCAAAGGAAATTGTTGCCTCTTCTCTTCTGATATTCTTTGCTAGTCATTGGCAAGAGAAGTAACTCACAAATGATCTCTTTACTCTGTGAATGACAAAGTCCTATTTCCTCTTCTTCTTTCTAGACCATATCAGTTCACCCTTCAAACCCACAAAAAAAATTTTTTCTAGGTGAACCAAGTGTATATCTTGAGCCAGTGTGACCCTTGAGGCCTCCAAAGCAAGATTCCTGAGTGATCCTATTTGGTTGAGCTGCTGGATTGATCTTCATTCATTCCAAGTTCTTTCAGTATTTGAACCAGGTCTACAGCTGAAGGCAGTGATATGAGGAAGACCTTTGTCATATATAACCCAAAGAGAAAGAAGTCACCTCTGCAGACTCATAACAGTCTGACTCCTTCTCTACAGTAAGTCTGGCCTTAGAAAAAAAAACAGGAATGGGTACAATTATTCCATTATTGATCTGGACTCAGTGAGTTGTTTCTCCAGCTTTGCTTTGGAAATGTCTCACTGATAAAAATCTCACAAATACATAATCTGTAATTGTGTTGGAAACACACTGGGCTTGGCATCATGTGGTAATTTGATCATCTTGATTTGAAAAGAAGAGGCTTTGTAAAATAAGTTACCTATATTTAATAATTGTATCATTGCAATTTGTAATGCCTATGTAGCATGTTGTAATGGATTAGATCTATCTAGAAGTACTGAAAGTCTTCCAGAGAAGTCTAAAGTAGTATTTTTAAAATCATTGTAAGCAGAGTTGACCTTAAGCTAAATTATGTATTCATTGAGCACTGAGTCTCACTTTTGTTTCTTCATTCTTGCTCTCTTTCTAGTTGATGATCATAACCTCTCTTTCAGTTAGAGAGCTATACCAACCTCCTTCCTTTAGGGCCAGTGCCTTTCTCTTGAAAGGATGTAAGATCAAAGTGTGGTACAAACTGGTTTGACCATCTCTGTCTGCATTGTTCTAAATTCACTAGCTCAAAATGTTATTCTATCCTTTTGAGGAAGTTCATGTTTTATCATACTTCTGATCTTTAGGGATGGAACCTCTACAACCTGTGACAGGTGCAGAGACAGTGATAGTACCCAGTATAGATGTGCCTCAGAATTGTCTGCCCTAGGGACAGAAGGGGGAGAATTTACCCACCAGTATTCCCCAGTATGCACTTGTGGCACCAAAGGGGTCAACTGCCTTTCACTTCTGGGTACCCCTGTGCCGGAGAAGTTCCAGGATATAAATCGAGAGACATGGTGTCTAGCCAAGGCCAAGTGCTGTCAGGTTATACCTGCATAGAGCTGTTTGCTGCATAAATGGCTGGGCCAGGGGATGTAGGGCAAGACACAACCTAATAAAATAATTACAAATTGTATAAGTAATATGCAAGTTTGTGGAATGTATGGGGATAGTTTCACTCAGTGCAAAAAAACAAAAGTAAGAATTGTGGCTGAACTTTTATGGCAAAAAATATAATTTATTTGTTTTGATACAGAATGTATACAAGGAAATAAGATGAGCATGGAGCTGGGCAAGATTCCTCCTGCCCAATGTCCTGGCTGTCCTCACATCTCAACTTCTTGATATTCCTGCATAACTACCTTTGGTCCCAGTTTGTTGGTCTCTGAGAATGTGGCCAAGCAAAGTAGGTTGTTGTTTTATTGGTAAAGTTCCTTATCCTCTTAATTTGATGGCTCACAGTAAGTCAATATGTGGCCTTTGCTGGGCCTTTAGGTAATACTCTGTCATCTCATAGACTGCAGCTCCCTTCCCTTTAGTTAGTTCGGATCAGTGCCTGGGTTGCTTCTCTGCTGGCTAGTGGCAATGAGAGGACAGCCAAGCTCATCACAGGCCAGAGATAAAGCTTTGGATAGCACTGTTGATGGGAGGAAGCTAAGACAAGCCAGAGAAGAGGGAAAAGAAAGGAGTGGTCCCCCTCCTCAGCAGATAAGAAATATTTGATATGGGCTGGTTGTCTGACTGTGTCAGACAGGGTGAGGAAGGGACGGTTATGGGATGAATTGAATTTCCCAATGACATCTTGAACAGGCAGGCTTTATCATCATTTCTGTATTCTAATACAGAGGCCTGCCTGTTCACTAGAGCCAAGGGCAGGTAGAATAGTTGTTCTTTTAGGGAACTTACAAATAGTACCTCGTTAAAACTTCCTGAATTATGAGTCTTGATCCAATTTAGAAAATGTACAGTAGAAAAGAGACCAAAATATCACCCTTACTAATAATAAAGCTGATGTTAGAGACTGTGGTTTATTTCTGTGGGTAGGTGAACTTTGTAACACAGATCCAAGGAATTAGGCTGATGTACCTACCCAGTCACAAACTGGGTTAGAAAATCTCAGACTTCCTCTGTGGGATAACTTTCGTACATGGCATAGCAGATCTCTTCCTTTAGGTGGGCAGGTGGCTTCCCTGAGAAAGGCGAGAGGGAGATGTTATGTCATACAAATGCTGTTAAGTTATTGCAAACTCACCCGTTTAAATAAGTCAGTTTTCCTCTTGGAAGCAGAGAGATCAGACTAGTTTACTTTCTAATACCCCCTCTTTTCCATAGGTAGATACATCATGAGAGGGTATAAGCAAGTTTACAGATAAAATACCTGCTTTTTCTGAGCTGTACAACTTATAGCTCAAACAGCACAACCTCCTGTGATCTGTTTTTCTGTGGGTAGGTTTGGTGCCATATTCTTTACCTTCACATTATGATTCATTCTCTTCCTGTAGATTGTGACTCCGCTGGGTCAGTATTGAGACTGATAAAGAAAGGATAACAAGGAAACTAACATTTATGAAGAACATACTTTTTTATTTAGAATATTACATAAACTTAGTTGATAAAGCAGCAGGGTTTTTTTAATTGGAGTATAGTTAATTTGAAGAAAGTATTTTTATAACCATTTGTTTACTGAATGAAAAAATGGAGCTTTAAAGATGTTAAGATCTATACTATACTCCAATTATTCTAAGAAGCATATTATACCACTTTTTACCATTCCTGAAACCACAATATGCTTACCACTAATGGGAAACATAGATTATTTGACTGATTTTTTCCTTTCTAAATGGTATGTACAATAATGATGTTTTATAATCCATGGTATCTCAGATTCAACAAGTAGGTAGAAAAGGGCAAGCCTAGAATTTGCCCCCTGGGTTGTGTGATTTCAAATTTTAGATGATTTTCTGGCAACAACAATTTTTCTTAGAAATATACAAGCAATTAAGGCAACACATGATTCACAGTCTTTCCCCACATCATTTCATGTATTGTCATGCAGTTTGACATTCAGTCTTGCTTGACCCCGTCTGTATAGAATTATGCTCCTTGGAAGCCAATTCCTTCTTTCCCTGTGAACTGAGGCTTCTTAGTGGGTCTGTGAAGTAGGCTGATGAAACATGTTTGTTATCAGGAATTGAACTAATGGTGATTGAATGTTCTAGCAGCTGGGTCTTGTTAGAAGAAGAGTAGACTGGGCTATCACATTATTTTATGTAAACTCTACTTAAGTGGAATATGAGGGAAAAGACGGGAACTTTTTTTATTGCTCAAGACTATTTGGTGTTGCAATTGAGAAATGTGGGAAATAACTGAAGTGATTGTATTATGGTTGGTTTCTCAAGCAATACTTTGAAATCTTTTTCAATTAAATAAATCAAGTGTTTGCTTTGTGCAAAGCATGAACTATTTGCTTCAGGGGATAAGACATGCCACCTGCCATTAAGAATCTGCATGATATAAAAAGGGAACTGCTGGATGCACTCATGACTAATAGATAGATGAGTAACAGAGGGTCAGAGATATGATATGGGATTTTGAAGGAGGAAGAAATCACGTGTATGAGGCAATCAAGAAGGACACTGTGGAAGCAATGGTGGAGCTTTGAAAACTTGGGTAAAATTTTCTCTAGTAGCTATGGGAGTGAGCCTTCTGGTTTCCAATAATAGCAGCCTAGGTTATTTGGATCACAATCCCACAGAAAACAAATAAAAATTGTAGATAAAACATTTTTAAAAATCTTTTAAAAGTTGATTAGTCAAAAAAGAGAGAATTATTAGATCAAAATTTGAAGAACATCAGGAACTCAGATAAATAAATGGAGCATGAAAAACCTCTTTTTCTCTAAGGAGATTTGTTAATTCCCCCAAATCTGAACTTATTTTGATCACTTACATCTAATGTCCAGTCTAATAAAAGACTGCCTTCAATAAGTTCACAACCTAGGAGACAGCACAGACAAGATAAAGAAGAACCAGGTGTAAACTAGACTTCAACCATATTTCACATTGGATGATGAAGCCCAGGTAATAACCTCAAACTTTAAGATTTAAGGTGGTCCTGGATTGGTAGAAATTTGGAGCACAAATCAGTTTGGAGAAAGACAATGAGCAGCATATGGGTGTGCACCATCAAGTTCAGTATACTTTATTTGCTGCTGGTAAGAATAAGACCACATCAGTGCAGAAACTGAGAATGTGTAAAGGTGTGAGTGTGAGAGAGAGAGAGAGAGAGTGTGTGTGTGTGTGTGTGTGTGTGTGTACCTGTTGGTGACACTACTTTACTTGTAGCTATTACCACTTTTTTTTTCAGGCTGGTACCTTTAATGATGAAGAATCTGCCTACACTTGTAATTTTCTCAACTTAAGATACTGGGTGAATATTTAAGTAAAAAATACCCAGTTTAATGTTTTACCTGTATCACATGTCTTTCCTGCCATGAAATAGTTTCTTTTATTCTAATAGTACTGAGTACTGAGCCATTACAAAGAATTTCTATCTTCAAAATACATTAATCATGGATCAGTGCCCTTTGAGAATTTGTAATCAATAAAGCAACTTTTCTGAGTGTATGGCAGATATTTTCCTTGTTATTTGGAATGTTATCAGGTGTCACATATTTGGTGCATTCATGTTGGAACCATTAGTTATTTGAAATACAAGTATAAAATATGAAGTTTTTAGTCTCTATTGCTGGATCATCTTCAATATTCTTTTTTTTTTTTTTTTGGCCATGCCACACATGGGATCTTAGTTCCCCATCCAGGGATTGAACCCAGGCCCACAGCAGTGAAAGCGCTGAGTCTTAACCACTGGACTGTCAGAGAATTCCCAATCTTCTATGTGCTGACCCCTAAATGCTGGCAGGTACTCAAGTCCCTCCTGTGTGACCTCTTCTCAATTTCATCTACAATCATGACTTATGTTAACTGATCTCCTTCCATGGCTTTTATTACTACTTGTATGCAAAACTTGCATGTCCAAAGAAAGAACTTGAGTTATTCTCCAACACAAACGTACTTATTCCTCATCTTTCTTTTGTAAATGGCACCACCATTCACTTAATTACTAGGACCAAAACTGTGCTGCCTGTTTGGATGCTTCACTTTTCTTGCTTTACACACTGCATCAAATCCATCAGCAAATCCTGTAAACTCTATCTTCAGAATGAACCACTCATTCAGTATTCTCACTTCCCCTACTCTTACCTCCTTGGTCCAAGCCACCATCACTCTCTCACATGAACTACCAAGCTTGTCCCTTTGCCTGCATTGTTGCTCCCCATCCTCACTGCCTATTCCCTACACTTTAGCCAGGGTGCTATTTTACAAGGAAACAAAACATTTCATTCTCTTGCACTCAGGCCTTCAATGGCTTCTTACCTCCACTACGTGGAAAATGGAAAATAGTTTCCATGGCTGCAAAGTCCTTTATTTTATTCCCTGGCTACCTCTTCAGCTTCATTTCCGAGACCCTTCCACTCATTTATTCCACTATTTCAACCCTTTTTTCATTATTCTTTCTAGAACTCGCTACTCAAGTT
Organism: Mesoplodon mirus; assembly: GCF_964341445.2. Lineage (NCBI taxonomy): Eukaryota > Metazoa > Chordata > Mammalia > Artiodactyla > Ziphiidae > Mesoplodon > Mesoplodon mirus. Next base: position 48,249,511 of record NC_138977.1, read on the forward strand.
TCATTTCAGGAATTTTATTCTTGCTCTTCCATCTGCCAGGAATGTTCTTCCACCAGAAATTCACATGACTTGCTCCCTCATTTTATTCACTTTTCTGTTCAAATGTCCCCTCCTCCGAATAGCCTTTCTGGAACATCCTAGCAATTTCCTTGACTGTTTATTTTTCTTCCTTGCCCCATTTCATTTTTCTGATGTAAATATCAGAATAATCCTAATATAACTTGATATTATGTGATATATTTGTTTGTTTGTTTGCTATGGTCTTTTCTCTCCCAGTATACATAAGCTCCATGAAGTCAGAGCTTTGCTATATCCTCAGTTTCTAGAAATAGTCCAGGTAAATGGAAGCACTCAACACATATCTGTTGATTTATTGAATGAGTGAATGAAAATATACTGGTTAAACTTAAATAAAATGGTTCTTTGTTCATTCCACATAATTAGACTATTAAATCTCTACACCCCATTGTAACTGTTTGTGGGGATAATAACTACCTACTCCATAAGATTGTTGTGGAGATTAAATAACATGATACAAAAAATGTTATAAGGTACCTGGCATATAGTAAGTGTTCAATAAGTATTATCTACTGCCATTAATATTACTGTTACTTTATCATTTTTTCATTTTTTCATTGAAGTATAGTTGATTTAGAATGTTGTGTTAGTTTCTGGAGTAGAGCAAAGTGATTCAGTTATACATATATATATATTCTTCTCCATATTCTTTGCCATTATAGGTTATTACAAGATACTGAATATAGTTCCTTGTGCTATACAGTAGGACTTTGTTGTTTATCTATTTTATACATAGTAGTTTGTATCTGCTAATCCCAAACTCCTAATTTATCCCTCCCCCACCCCCTTTCACCTTTGGTAACTATGAGTCTGTTTCTGCTCTGTAAATATGTTCATTTTTATCATATTTTAGATTTCACATATAAGTGACATCATATGGTATTTTTCTTTCTCTGTCTGACTTACTTCACTTAGTGTGATAATCTCTAAGTCCATCCATGTTGCTGCAGATGGCATTATTTCATTCTTTTTTATGGCTGAGTAGTATTCCATTGTGTGTGTATCATATATTACATACATATAGATAGATAGATAGATAGATATAGATATAGATAGATAGATAGATAGATAGATATAAAACCTCACATCTTCTTTATCCATTCATCTGTCGATGATCCATTTAGGTTGCTTAATATTGTTGTTACTTTAAATTTAGAGTTTCCTGCTACAAATTTAAAAAATCTAAAAAAAAAATTAGAGTTTCCTTCTATATTTATTTTAACCAATAATGGGCTGCTTTCATTCTCTGTATCTGGAATATGGAAGCACTCATTAAAAGTTACTATATTTACTCTATCTGATATAGACTGTTCTGTCCTCAATTTGCACAGATGTGTGAGGCTACAAAAATGAACATGCAAGGTGTAATTATACAAAGGGTTCTTAATAATTATGAGGAAAATTACCATTTTTCCATCACTTTAAAAATTTTTGTCAACACATTAAAATTCATCTTAATGTCAGCTGTAAATGTATAGGGAAATGAAAAAAATAGAAAAATAAAATTTATTTACTACATTAATTTTTAAGGTTATAAACATTGAGTATGAAAGTGTTTTATTTATTTGTAAAAAAAAAAAACAAAACGACTCATTAAATAGTGTTTGCCTTCTTCTCACTGTATGACCTTGGCTATGGCCTGAGCATCTTTTCTATGTGTTGGCTGTTAGACTTCTTTCTAACTTTGGATCAGCATTTTACATTTTATCCTTTGTACTATCATTGTCATGAAAGTTACATATGTCTGAATTTATGTAAATGTGCAGGGTTTTTTATTTGTTTTTGTTCTTTTTTTTTTTTTTTTTTTTTTTTTTTGCCAAAGTCAATTCCTCTGGCATATTCCTATCCTTTTCATCACAACCACTCTCCTATCAAGGTGGATAAGTTCACCTTGGGTGAATTCCTCTGGCGACATAGCTAGAGTGTCTTCAAAGGTAGTAGCATCAGCACAGTCATGACATCAGTTATTTTTTCTATAACTACATTTATGTTTGACTTGAATTTCACATCCAGACTTACCACTTTTCATTTATTTGCTGCACTTTCTTCTTTGCTGGCCACGTTCCCTCTTTCAATGATCCTTTTGTAGAATATCTTGTGGGTTTAACACTGAGAGGACAGGGAAGTACCATGACTACAGTCCTGGCTGTATGTGAACAGCAGATGTGCTGTGACCAATCACTGACAGACTTTGTAAGAAGTACCATGATTGGTCACTGATATGATGCTCATCTGTTATTTACATAGTGATTTGTGAGCTGAGTAAATAGCAGCAAAGTTTGCACCTCATGCAATTACTCATGGTTAATATAACTGAAATTTGACATGTATTGGGATATTGGAGTTATTTAACTAAACTATACTAGCTGAAATTTGTGCACATTGGAACTGGAATCATGCAAAGCAAGGGCTGCCAGTATATTAGGCTAATACGAGTTGCTGCATTGTTTGCCAGAATTATAAGTAAAAAGACCTTCCACTGGTATATCCATTTCATTCTTCGTTGTCTAGAAGTTGTGTTAGCATAACTGTGAAAGAGCTATTTGTGGTGCTTTCTTTTCTTACCTTTAATGTATTACATAAAGATAAAAAATTCTCACTCACTGGAGTTTTAAAGAGGCAAGGGACTTGTGTAATTTCTTTATGAGCCTATCTAGACCCCTATGAAACCCTTGGGAATATTCACCAGGATGTCTAATACTGGGATTTTGTAAAATGTAAATTAGCTGTTAAAGAGTTGGGTATTGGGTATTTTTAAAATTTTTGTCAATTGAAGTATAGTTAATTTACAATGTTGCATTAGTTTCCAGTGTACAGCAAAGTGATTCAGTTATACATGTATATATGCATATAATATATTATATATAATATTCTTTTCCATTATAGTTTATTATAAGATATTGAATATAGTTCCCTGTGCTATACAGTAGGACCTTTTTGTAGAGATTATTATACTAAGTGAAGTAAGTCAGTCAGAGAAAGGCAAATGTCATATAATATCACTTACATGTGGAATCTAAAAAAAAAGATAAAAATGAACTTATTTACAAAACAAAAACAGACTCAGAGACATAGAAAGCAAACTTATGGTTACCAAAGGGAAAAGGGGGTAGGGAAGGGATAAATGAGGAGTCTGGGATTAGCAGATACCAACTACTATGTATAAAATGGGTATTGGGTATTGACTGGGTACTGATTCTCCATATTTTAAGGCAGTGTTTCTCAATGTTGTTTTTGTTATTATTATTGTTATTATTATTAACCTCTCTCCTGCAAAGAGACTTTTTAAACATGATTTTCCTAATCAATCACCACTCCTCTATGACATTTTATTTATTTATTTAATTTTTTTGCTTTATAACAAATTTAATCAGTTATACACATACATATGTTCCCATATCCCCTCCCTTTTGCGTCTCCCTCCCACCCTCCCTATCCCACCCCTCCAGGCGGTCACAAAGCACCGAGCTGATCTCCCTGTGATATGCGGCTGCTTCCCACTAGCTATCTACCTTACGTTTGGTAGTGTATATATGTCCATGCCGCTCTTTCACTTTGTCACAGCTTACCCTTCCCCCTCCCCATATCCTCAAGTCCATTCTCTAGTAGGTCTGTGTCTTTATTCCTGTCTTACCCCTATGTTCTTCATGACATTTTTTTTTCTTAAATTCCATATATATGTGTCAGCATACAGTATTTGTCTTTCTCTTTCTGACTTACTTCACTCTGTATGACAGACTCTAGGTCCATCCACCTCATTACAAATAGCTCAATTTCGTTTCTTTTTATGGCTGAGTAATATTCCATTGTATATATGTGCCACATCTTCTTTACGCATTCATCCAATGATGGACACTTAGGTTGTTTCCATCTCCGGGTTATTGTAAATAGGGATGCTATGAACATTTTGGTACATGTCTCTTTTTGAATTATGGTTTTCTCAGGGTATATGCCCAGTAGTGGGATTGCTGGGTCATATGGTAGTTCTATTTGTAGTTTTTTAAGGAACCTCCATACCGTTCTCCATAGTGGCTGTACCAATTCACATTCCCACCAGCAGTGCAGGAGTGTTCCTTTTTTTCCACACCCTCTCCAGCATTTATTGTTTCTAGATTTTTTGTTGATGGCCATTCTGACTGGTGTGAGATGATATCTCATTGTAGTTTTGATTTGAATTTCTCTAATGAGTAAAGATGTTGAGCATCCTTTCATGTGTTTGCTGGCAGTCTGTATATCTTCTGTGGAGAAATGTCTATTTAGGTCTTCTGCCCATTTTTGGATTGGGTTGTTTGTTTTTTTGTTATTGAGTTGCATGAGCTGCTTATAAATTTTGGAGATTAATCCTTTGTCAGTTGCTTCATTTGCAAATATTTTCTCCCATTCTGAGGGTTGTCTTTTGGTCTTGTTTATGGTTTCCTTTGCTGTGCAAAAGCTTTTAAGTTTCATTAGGTCCCATGTGTTTATTTTTGTCTTTATTTCCATTTCTTTAGGAGGTGGGTCAAAAAGGATCTTGCTGTGATTTATGTCATAGAGTGTTCTGCCTATGTTTTCCTCTAAGAGTTTGATAGTGTCTGGCCTTACATTTAGGTCTTTAATCCATTTTGAGCTTATTTTTGTGTGTGGTGTTAGGGAGTGATCTAATCTCATACTTTTACATGTCCCTATCCAGTTTTCCCAGCACCACTTATTGAAGAGGCTATCCTTTCTCCACTGTACATTCCTGCCTCCTTTATCAAAGATAAGGTGACCATATGTGTGTGGGTTTATCTCTGGGCTTTCTATCCTGTTCCATTGATCTATCTTTCTGTTTTTGTGCCAGTACCATACTGTCTTGATTACTGTAGCTTTGTAGTATAGTCTGAAGTCAGGGAGCCTGATTCCTCCAGCTCCATTTTTCGTTCTCAAGATTGCTTTGGCTATTCGGGGTCTTTTGTGTTTCCATACAAATTGTGAAATTTTTTGTTCTAGTTCTGTGAAAAATGCCCGTGGTAGTTTCATAGGGATTACACTGAATCTGTAGATTGCTTTGGGTAGTAGAGTCATTTTCACAATGTTGATTCTTCCAATCCAAGAACATGGTACAACTCTCCATCTATTTGTATCATCTTTAATTTCTTTCATCAGTGTCTTATAATTTTCTGCATACAGGTCTTTTGTCTCCTTAGGTAGGTTTATTCCTAGATATTTTATTCTTTTTGTTGCAATGGTAAATGGGAGTGTTTCCTTGATTTCATTTTCAGATTTTTCATCATTAGTATATAGGAATGCCAGAGATATCTGTGCATTAATTTTGCATCCTGCAACTTTACCAAATTCATTGATTAGCTCTAGTAGTTTTCTGGTAGCATCTTTAGGATTCTCTATGTATAGTATCATGTTATCTGCAAACAGTGACAGCTTTACTTCTTCTTTTCCGATTTGGATTCCATTTATTTCCTTTTCTTCTCTGATTGCTGTGGCTAAAACTTCCAAAACTATGTTGAATAAGAGTGGTGAGAGTGGGCAACCTTGTCTTGTTCCTGATCTTAGTGGAAATGGTTTCAGTTTTTCACCATTGAGGACGATGCTGGCTGTGGATTTGTCACATATGGCCTTTATTATGTTGAGGAAAGTTCCCTCTATGCCTACTTTCTGCAGGGTTTTTATCATAAATGGGTGTTGAATTTTGTCGAAAGCTTTCTCTGCATCTATTGAGATGATCATATGGTTTTTCTCCTTCAATTTGTTAATATGGTGTGTCACGTTGATTGATTTGCGTATATTGAAGAATCCTTGCATTCCTGGAATAAACCCCACTTGATCATGGTGTATGATCCTTTTAATGTGCTGTTGGATTCTGTTTGCTAGTATTTTGTTGAGGATTTTTGCATCTATGTTCATCAGTGATATTGGCCTGTAGTTTTCTTTTTTTGTGACATCCTTTTCTGGTTTTGGTATCAAGGTGATGGTGGCCTCGTAGAATGAGTTTGGGAATGTTCCTCCCTCTGCTATATTTTGGAAGAGTTTGTGAAGGATAGGTGTTAGCTCTTCTCTAAATGCTTGATAGAATTCGCCTGTGAAGCCATCAGGTCCTGGGCTTTTGTTTGTTGGAAGATTTTTTATCACAGTTTCAATTTCAGTGCTTGTGATTGGTCTGTTCATATTTTCTATTTCTTCCTGATTCAGTCTTGGCAGGTTGTGCATTTCTAAGAATTTGTCTATTTCTTCCAGGTTGTCCATTTTATTGGCATAGAGTTGCTTGTAGTAATCTCTCATGATCTTTTGTATTTCTGCAGTGTCAGTTGTTACTTCTCCTTTTTCATTTCTAATTCTATTGATTTGAGTCTTCTCCTTTTTTTCTTGATCAGTCTGGCTAATGGTTTATCAATTTTGATTATCTTCTCAAAGAACCAGCTTTTAGTTTTACTGATCTTTGCTATCAATTCCTTCATTTCTTTTTCACTTATTTCTGATCTGATCTTTATGATTTCTTTCCTTCTGCTAACTTTGGGATGTTTTTGTCTTCTTTCTCTAATTGCTTTAGGTGCAAGGTTAGGTTGTTTATTCGAGATGTTTCCTGTTTCTTAAGGTGGGATTGTATTGCTATAAACTTCCCTCTTAGACCTGCTTTTGCTGCATCCCATAGGTTTTGGGTCGTCGTGTCTCCATTGTCATTTGTTTCTAGGTATTTTTTAATTTCCTCTTTGATTTCTTCAGTGATCACTTTGTTATTGAGTAGTGTATTGTTTAGCCTCCACGTGTTTGTATTTTTTACAGCTCTTTTCCTGTAATTGATATCTAGTCTCATAGCATTGTGGTCAGAAAAGATACTTGATACAATTTCAATTTTCTTAAATTTACCAAGGCTTGACTTGTGACCCAAGTTATGATCTATCCTGGAGAATGTTCCATGAGCACTTGAGAAAAATGTGTATTCTGTTGTTTTTGGATGGAATGTCCTATAAATATCAATTAAGTCCATCTTGTTTCATGTATCATTTAAAGCTTGTGTTTCCTTATTTATTTTCATTTTGGATGATCTGTTCATTGATGAAAGTGGGGTGTTAAAGTCCCCTACTATGAGTGTGTTACTGTCGATTTCCCCTTTTATGGCTGTTAGTATTTGCCTTATGTATAGAGGTGCTCCTATGTTGGGTGCATAAATATTTACAATTGTTATATCTTCTTCTTGGATCGATCCCTTGATCATTATGTAGTGTCCTTCTTTGTCTCTTCTAGTGGTCTTTATTTTAAAGTCTATTTTGTCTGATATGAGAATTGCTACTCCAGCTTTCTTTTGGTTTCCATTTGCATGGAATATCTTTTTCCGTCCCCTTACTTTCAGTCTGTATGTGTCTCTAGGTCTGAAGTGGGTCTCTTGTAGACAGCATATATATGGGTCTTGTTTTTGTATCCATTCAGCCAATCTGTGTCTTTTGGTGGGAGCATTTAGTCCATTTACATTTAAGGTAATTATTGATATGTATGTTCCTGTTCCCATTTTCTTAATTGTTTTGGGTTCGTTATTGTAGGTCTTTTACTTCTCTTGTGTTTCTTGCCTAGAGAAGTTCCTTTAGCATTTGTTGTAAAGCTGGTTTGGTGGTGCTGAACTCTCTCAGCTTTTGCTTGTCTGTAAACGTTTTAATTTCTCCATCAAATCTGAATGAGATCCTTGCTGGGTAGAGTAATCTTGATTGCAGTTTTTTCTCCTTCATCACTTTAATTATGTCCTGCCACTCCCTTCTGGCTTGTAGAGTTTCTACTGAGAGATCAGCTGTTATCCTGATGGGGATTCCCTTGTGTGTTATTTGTTGTCTTTGCGTTGCTGCTTTTAATATGATTTGTGTTTAATTTTTGACAGTTTGATTATTATGTTTCTTGGCGTATTTCTCCTTGGATTTATTCTGTATGGGACTCTCTGTGCCTCCTGGACTTGATTAACTATTTCCTTTCCCATATTAGGGAAGTTTTCAACTATAATCTCTTCAAATATTTTCTCAGTCCCTTTCTTTTTCTCTTCTTCTTCTGGAACCCCTATAATTCGAATGTTGGTGCATTTAATGTTGCCTGAGAGGTCTCTGAGACTGTCCTCTGTTCTTTTCATTCTTTTTTCTTTATTTTGCTCTGCAGCAGTTATTTCCACTATTTTATCTTCCACCTCACTTTTCTGTTCTTCTGCCTCAGTTATTCTGCTATTGATCCCATCTAGAGTATTTTTTATTTCATTTATTGTGTTTTTAATCGATGCTTGATTCATCTTTAGTTCTTCTAGGTCCTTGTTAACTGTTTCTTGCATTTTGTCTATTCTATTTCCAAGATTTTGGATCTTGGAAATAGAATCTTGGATCATCTTTACCATCATTATTCTGAATTCTTTTTCAGGTAGACTGCCTATTACCTCTTCATTTGTTAGGTCTGGTGGGTTTTTATCCTGCTCCTTCTCCTGCTGTGTGTTTTTTTGTCTTCTCATTTTGCTTATGTTACTGTGTTTGGGGTCTCCTTTTTGCAGGCTGCAGGTTTGTAGTTCCTGTTGTTTTTGCTGTCTGTCCCCAGTGGCTAAGGTTGGTTTAGTGGGTTGTGTAGGCTTCCTGGTGGAGGGGACTAGTGCCTGTGTTTTGGTGGATGAGTCTGGATCTTGTCTTTCTGGTGGGCAGGTCCATGTCTGGTGGTGTGTTTTGGGGTGTCTGCAGACTTTTTATGATTTTAGGCCACCTCTCTGCTAATGGGTGGGGTTGTGTTCCTGTCTTGCTAGTTGTTTGGCATAGTGTGTCCAGCACTGTAGCTTGCTGGTCATTGAGTGAAGCTGGGTGCTGGTGTTGAGATGGAGATCTCTGGAAGATTTTCGCCGTTTGATATTATGTGGAGCTGGGAGGTCTCTTGTGGACCAGTGTCCTGAAGTTGGCTCTCCCACCTCAGAGGCACAGCACTGACTCCTGGCTCCTCAATTTGGGATGATTTGTTGTCTATTCATGTATTCCACAGATGCAGGGTACATCAAGTTGATTGTGGAGCTTTAATCCGCTGTTTCTGAGGCTGCTGGGAGAGGTTTCCCTTTCTCTTCTTTGTTCTCACAGCTCCTGGGTCTCAGCTTTGGATTTGGCCCCGCCTCTCCTCTATGACATTTTAAAACGACAGATATGTCTGTTCATGTACTGTGGCCCTTTGGAAAGTCATGAACCGATGTATTATCTAAGACTATTCTACTCTCCAAGCATCAGCGTTTTGTCTCTTTAACGGTACTATCACCCTCATTGAGGTTGCATTTCTTAATGTAACTCCAGGTTGTTATACTCAGTTCCCATTAGAAACATCTATAAATTTTAACTCATATAAAGGAGATAAGTTGGAAATAGCAAAGTCAGATGGGGTGACATCCTATTACTTAAGCAAACAAGTTGGGACCACAGCTTCATGAAATACAGACTCGAGCCAGACCCCTATCTGCCCAATAGAATAAGGTCAACCTTCCCCCTCATTCTCCACCTTCTTGCAAATTTCTTCCCCGTTGCCTTATCATAATGTCTGTAATTCTACTGCTGTCTTCAGTGGGAGTGGGGGGCTAGGTTTACTTGATTTCCAAAGGCAACTCACTAGTAAAGGCCTACTTCCTCTAACTCCAACTTACCTTTCGAGCCTGAGCTTCTTTGTGGCCTCCTCTCTAAACAATTCTTCCCCACCCACCCGGCCCTGGCTCTCTGGGTCACTTGCAGCCACTCTCATCAGGCTCATTACCCCTCCTCCTCTGTCTGAGCCTCCACTATATGTCCAGCTCCTTGTAAAGTATCTTAGAAAGTTATGTGGAACAACAAAAGAGAGAACAAGATAAGGGGACCAAGGGTGCTAGACAGGGTAGGTAGCAATTGTAAATAGGCTGTTGGGTCGACTTAATTGAGAAGTTAACATTTGAACAAAGACTTGAAGGAGTGATAGAGTTATCCATGGGGATATCTGAAGGTAGTATACTCCAGGCAGAGTAAACAACAAGTACAGAGTCCCTAAAGAAGGCATGTGTATAAATTGTTCAAGGATCATCAACCAGGTCCATGTGGCTGGAGAGATTGGGCAAGGGGGACTTAGTAGGAGATAAGGTCTTATTTTTAGTGAGGGTATTATGGACTGAATGTATTGCCACCCTACCCCCCCCAAAAAAAAAATTCATGTTGAATCCCTAACCTCTGATGTGACTGTGTTTGGAGATAGTACCTTTACAGAAGTAATTAGGGTTAATTGAGGTCAAAAGGGTAGGACTCTCATCCAATAGGGTTAGCATCTCTATAAGACGAGATACGAGAGGACTCATTTCTCTCTCTCTCTCTCCCTGCCACGTGTGTATGCAGCAAGAAGGTGGCCATCAACAAGCCAGGAAGAGCACTCTCACCAGAAACTGACCATGCTAGCACTCTGATCCAGCCTCCAGAACTGTGAGAAAATGAACTTCTGTTGTTTGAGCCACCCAGTCTATGTTATTTTGTTATGGTAGACTAAAACAGAATGAGGTGGAGGTAATGGGGAGGGGCAGATAACATAAGGCTTTTTGGCTGTTGTTAGAATTTTGGCTTTTCTCTAAGTGAGATGAAAAATGATTGAAAAGTTTTGAGTCAAAGAATGACAATCTGATTTATGTTTTTAAGACAGTTATGGCTGCTGTTTTGAAATAGACTGTGGGAGTGAGGGAGACAAGTATAGAAACAGGAGGTCTGTTTGGAGATTGGGGCATCTCAAGGGGCGAGAAGATGCTAGATCCAATCAGAGAGGTAGTAATTGAGGTGGTGAGAAGTGGTCAGATTCCATATATATTTTAAAGGTAGATTCCACAGGATTTTCTGACAAAAAAATAATATGCAATGTGTGGGTCAAGAGAAGTCAAGAAAAACTCCAAGATTTTTGGTCTGAACAATTGGAAGGGTGAAGTTGCCATCAACTATAATGGAGAGAGTTTGCAGGTAGATCAGTTCGTTGGAGATGATGAAATGTTCAGTTTTGGATGTGTTAACTTTGAGATGTCCATAAAGTGGACATGTTCAGTAGGAGAACTCCAGACTGAACTAAAGTCTGGAGTTCAGCAGAGGGTTCAAGCGTGGACTCTAAGTTTGAGAGTCATTGGCACATAGATGACATTTAAAGTCATGAGACTGGATGAAATCACTAAGGTCTGTTTTTTCCTCTCTTTCTCTACTTTCAATTTCCTCTCTTCCTCCTCTACTCATTGTGCTACTTCTGCATTTTCTAGGATCAGAACAGGGGTAGAGGGATATAGTGGAAAAGGGCAAAACTTTATTATTTTTTGCTTAACTGGTACTGTTTGCAGTTTTTTCTTGGAAGACAGTGGCTGGTTATGCATTATTTTATAGCAGGCTACACATGTTAGCTTTTTATGGATGTGTTGGTTAGTTCTCCAAATACGCTTACACAAAATACTCTGCAACTTTTCATTTCCTGATTAGGGGTGGGGTAGTGTGCGACGGGATGCAGGGCCTACCAAACTTCTTATAAACCCCTCCCTCCAACTTCTGCTCCCAAAGCACTATACTTCCAACTTCTTTCTGCTGTTGTTTCCTTGATCTAACAGGAGACCCCATTATAGTGTCCCTTAAAGAAGACTTATGCCATTATATTTATAACTAAAATATATATACTTGGGAAAAGAGACTGAAATGAGATACACTAAAATGATGGCAGTAATTACATCAATATAGTGAGACTTGGGTAATTACTTTCTCATCAGTTATCCAAAATATATTATAATGTGGTTAAGTAAATATATTTTTCAGTGAAAAAGTTATGTATATAGCATTTTTGTATATAAGTATGTATAGTATATTTTGTATACAAGTATGTATATCATATTTTTGTCTTAAATATATATGTATATAAATATATATAAATATGTAAAGACAGATATTTCTATACATATATATTTAAGACAAAAATACTACATTATAGTTTTTACTGAGTATATATACATACACAAAGACACACACACACACTACTAAGGAAACATTTAATGAACTAACTATACTAAAAATAACACTTTTTAAAAACTGAAATAAAATAAAAATACAAGTGGAAAGTAAAAAATAAATATTTTACAATTTATTCTGAAGAAAAATGTTTATTTTCTCAATGTATAAATACCATTTTTAAAAAATGATAAGGCCCATGAACAATAGAAAAATTTCCCAGAAAGTAAAATATAAATGGCTGGGGAAAAAAGAAAAGAAATGCAAAGAAGTCCTATATCACTCAGAATTAGAGAAATACAGACTCAAACAATGAAATGGCATTTTTCACCTATCAGTCTGGCAAAGGTCAAAATTTTGATATGAGCATGATTACCAGGATGTTGAGAAATAGATATTTTTCATAGTTTAACAGGCAGTTCACTACTGCAAATTCTTTGAAACGGTTTTGGTGATGCTTATCAAAATGTAAAATGTACATACCCTTTTTTTGTTTGTTTTTTTGCGGGGGGGATTTTTTTTTAACACCTTTATTGGAGTATAATTGCTTAACAATGGTGTGTTACGTTCTGCTTTATAACAAAGTGAATCAGTTATACGTATACATATGTCCCCATATCTCTTCCCTCTTGCATCTCCCTCCCTCCCACCCTCCCTATCCCACCACTCCAGGTGGTCACAAAGCACCAAGCTGATCTCCCTGTGCTATGCAGCTGCTTCCCACTAGCTATCTATTTTACGTTTGGTAGTGTATATATGTCCATGCCACTCTCTCACTTTGTCAGAGCTTACCCTTCCCCCCCCATACACTCAAGTCCATTCTCTAGTAGGTCTGTGTCTTTATTCCCATCTTGCCTCTAGGTTCTTCATGACCAATCTTTTTTTCTTAGATTCCATATATATGTGTTAGCATATGGTAATTGTTTTTTTCTTTCTGACTTACTTCACTCTGTATGACAGACTCTAGGTCCATCCATCTCACTACAAATAACTCAATTTTGTTTCTTTTTATGGCTGAGTAATATTCCATTGTATATATGTGCCACATCTTCTTTATCCATTCATCTGTTGATGGACACATAGGTTGCTTCCTTGTCCTGGCTATAGTAAAGAGAGCTAAAATGAACATTGTGGCACATGACTCTTTTTGAATGATGGTTTTCTCAGGGTATATGCCCAGTAGTGGGATTGCTGGGTTGTATGGTAGTGCTATTTTTAGTTTTTTAAGGAACCTCCAAACTGTACTCCATAGTGGCTATATCAATTTACATTCCCACCAACAGTGTAAGAGGGTTCCCTTTTCTCCACACCCTCTCCAGAATTTATTGTTTGTAGATTTTTTGATGATGGCCATTTTGACTGGTGTGAGGTGATATCTCATTGTACTTTTGATTTGCATTTCTCTAATGATTAATGATGTTGAGCATTCTTTCATGTGTTTGTTGGCAATCTGTATATCTTCTTTGGAGAAATGTCTATTTAGGTCTTCCACCCATTTTTGGATTGGGTTGTTTGTTTTTCTGATATTGACCTGCATGAACTGCTGGTAAATTTTGGAGATTAATCCTTTGTCACTTGCTTCATCTGCAAATATTTTCTCCCATTCTGTGGGTTGTCTTTTCATCTTGTTTATGGTTTCCTTTCCTGTGCAAAAGCTTTGAAGTTTCATTAGGTTTCATTTGTTTATTTAAGTTTTTATTTCCATTTCTCTAAGAAGTGGGTCAAAAAGGATCTTGCCGTGATTTATGTCATAGAGTGTTCTGCCTATGTTTTCTTCTAACAGTTTTACAGTGTCTGGCCTCACATTTAGGTCTTTAATCCATTTTGAGTTTATTTTTGTGTATGGTGTTAGGGAGTGTTCTACTTTCATACTTTTACATGTACCTGTCCAGTTTTCCCAGAACAATTTATCGAAGAGGATGTCTTTTCTCCACTGTATATTCTTGGCTCCTTTATCAAAGACAAGGTGACTATATGTGTGTGGGTTTATCTCTTGGCTTTCTATCCTGTCCCATTGATCTATATTTCTGTTTTTGTGCCAGTACCATACTGTCTTGATTACTATAGCTTTGTAGTATAGTCTGAACACTGGGAGCCTGATTCCTCCAGCTCCGTTTTTCTTTATCAAGATTGCTTTGGCTATTAGGGGTCTTTGGGTTTCCATACAGATTGTGAAAGTTTTTGTTTAGTTCTGTGAAAAATGCCAGTGGTAGTTTGATAGGGATTGCATTGAATCTGTAGATTGCTTTGGGTAGTAGAGTCATTTTCACAATGTTGATTCTTCCAACCCAAGAACATGGTATATCTCTCACTCTATTTGTATCATCTTTAATTTCTTTCATCAGTGTCTTATAACTTTCTGCATACAGGTCTTTTGTCACCTTAGGTAGGTTTATTCCTAGATATTTTATTCTTTTTGTTGCAATGGTAAATGGGAGTGTTTCCTTGATTTCATTTTCAGATTTTTCATCATTAGCATATAGGAATGCTAGAGATTTCTGTGCATTAATTTTGTATCCTGCTACTTTACCAAATTCATTGATTAGCTCTAGTAGTTTTCTGGTAGCATCTTTAGGATTCTCTATGTATAGTCTCATGTCATCTGCAGTGACAGCTTTACTTCTTCTGTTCTGCTTTGGATTCCTTTTGTTTCTTTTTCTTCTCTGACTGCTGTGGCTAAAACTTCCAAGACTATGTAGAATAATAGTGGTGAGAGTGGGCAACCTTGTCGTGTTCCTGATCTTACTGCAAATGGTTTCAATTTTTCACCATTGAGAACGATGCTGGCTGTGGGTTTGTCATATATGGGCTTTAGTATGTTGAGGAAACTTCCCTCTATGCCTACTTTCTGGAGGGTTTTTATCATAAATAGGTGTTGAATTTTGTTGAAAGTTTTCTCTACATCTACTGAGATGATCATATGGTTTGTCTCCTTCAATTTGTCAATATGGTATATCACATTGATTGATTTGAATATATTGAAGAATCCTTGCAATCCTGGGATTAACCCCACTTGATCACAGTGTATGATCCTTTTAATGTGCCATTGGATTCTGTTTGCTAGTATTTTGTTGAGGATTTTTGCATCTACATTCATATTGGCCTGTAGTTTTCTATTTTTGTGACTTTTTTTTTTTTTTTTTTTTGCTGTACACGGGCCTTTCACTGTTCTGGCCTCTCCCATTGCAGAGCACAGGCTCCGGATGCACAGGCTCAGCAGCCATGCCTCAGGGGCCCAGCCGCTCCGCGGCACGTGGGATCCTCCCGGACCGGGGCATGAACCTGCATGCCCTGCATCGGCAGGCGCACTTTCAACCACTGCGTCACCAAGGAAGCCCCCTATTTTTGTGACATCTTTGTCTGGTTTTAGTATCAGGGTGATGGTGGCCTCGTAGAATGAGTTTGGGAGTGTCCCTCCCTCTGCTATATTTTGGAAGAGTTTGAGAAGGATAGGTGTTAGCTCTTCTCTAAATGTTTGATAGCATTCTCCTGTGAAGCCGTCTGTTCCTGGGTGTTTGTTTGTTGGAAGATTTTTAATCACAGTTTCAATTTCAGTGCTTGTGATTGGTCTGTTCATATTTTCTATTTCTTCCTGGTTCAGTCTCAGAAGGTTGTGCATTTCTAAGAATTTGTCCATTTCTTCCAGGTTGTCCATTTTATTGGCATAGAGCTGCTTGTAGTAATCTCTCATGATCCTTTGTATTTCTGCAGTGCCAGTTGTTATTTCTTTTTCATTTCTAATTCTGTTGACTTGAGTCTTCTCCCTTTTTTTCCTGATGAGACTGGCTAATGGTTTATCAGACTTTTTATCTTCTCAAAGAACCAGCTTATAGTTTTATTGATCTTTGCTATCATTTTCTTCATTTCTTTTTATTTATTTATGATCTGATCTTTATGATTTCTTTCCTTCTGCTAACTTTGGGAGTTTTTTGTTCTTCTTTCTCTAATTGCTTTAGGTGTAAGGTTAGGTTGTTTATTTGACATGTTTCTTAAGATACTATTTTATTACTATAAACTTCCCTTTTCGAACTGCTTTTGCTGCATCCCATTGGTTTTGGGTCATTGTGTTTTCATTGTCACTTGTTTCTAGGTATTTTTTGATTTCCTCTTTGATTTCTTCAGTGATCTCTTGGTTATTAAGTAGTGTATTGTTTAGCCTCCATGAGTTTGTATTTTTTAGATTTTTTTTCAGTAATTTATATCTAGTCTCATAGCGTTGTGGTGGGAAAAGATACTTGATGCGATTTAAATTTTCTTAAATTTACCAAGGCTTGATTTGGGACCCAAGATATGATCTATCCTGGAGAATGTTCCATGGGCAGTTGAGCAGAATGTGTATTCTGTTGTTTTTGGATGGAATGTCCTATAAATATCAATTAAGTCCATCTTGTTTAATGTATCATTTAAAGCTTGTGTTTCCTTATTTATTTTCATTTTTGATGATGTATCCATTGGTGCAAGTGGGGTGTTAATGTCCCCTACAATGATTGTGTTACTGTCGATTTCCCCTTTTATGGCTGTTAGTATTTGCCTTAGGTATTGAGGTGCTCCGATATTGGGTGCATAAATATTTACAATTGTTATATTTTCTTCTTGGATTGATCCCTTGATCATTATGTACTGCCCTTTTTGTCTCTTGTAATAGTCTTCATTTCAAAGTCTATTTTGTCTGATGTGAGAATTGCTACTCCAGTTTTCTTTTGAGTTCCATTTGCAAGGAATATCTTTTTCCATCCCCTCACTTTCAGTCTGTATGTGTCCCTAGGTTTGAAGTGGGTCTCTTGTAGACAGCATATATTGGGTCTTGTTTTTGTATCCATTCAGCCAGTCTATGTCTTTTGGTTGGAACATTTAATCCATTTACATTTAAGGTAATTATTGATATGTATTTTCCTATTACCATTTTCTTAATTGTTTTGGGTTTGTTATTGTAGGTCTTTTCCTTCTCTTGTGTTTCCTGCCTAGAGAAGTTCCTTTAGCATTTGTTGCAAAGCTGGTTTGGTGGTGCTGAATTCTCTTAGCTTTTGCTTATCTGTAAAGGTTTTAGTTTCTCCATCAAATCTGAATGAGATCCTTGCTGGGTAGAGTAATCTTGGTTGTAGGTTTTTCTCCTTCATCACTTTAAATATGTCCTGCCACTCCCTTCTGGCTTGCAGAGCTTCTGCTGAAAGATCAGCTGTTAACCTTATAGGGATTCCCTTGTGTGTTACTTTTTTTTCTCTTGCTGCTTTTAATATTTTTACTTTGTATTTAATTTTTGATATTAATATGTGTCTTGATGTGTTTCTCCTTGGATTTATCCTATATGGGACTCTCTGTGCTTCCTTGACTTGATTAACTATTTCCTTTTTCATATTAGGGAAGTTTTCAACTATAATCTCTTCAAATATTTTCTCAGTCATTTTCTTTTTCTCTTCTTCTTCTGGGACCCCTATAATTTGAATGTTGCTTTGTTTAATGTTGTCCCGGAGGTCTCTGAGACTG
The DNA here is from genome assembly GCF_964341445.2 of Mesoplodon mirus. Lineage (NCBI taxonomy): Eukaryota > Metazoa > Chordata > Mammalia > Artiodactyla > Ziphiidae > Mesoplodon > Mesoplodon mirus. Next base: position 48,267,012 of record NC_138977.1, read on the forward strand.
TCCTCAATTCTTTTCATTCTCTTTTCTTTATTCTGCTCTGCAGTAGTTATTTCCACTATTTTATCTTCCACGTCACTTATCCGTTCTTCTGCCTCAGCTATTCTGTTATTGATCCCTTCTAGAGAATTTTTAATTTCATTTATTGTGTCGTTCATCACTGTTTGTTTGCCCTTTAGTTCTTCTAGGTCCTTGTTAAACGTTTGTTGTATTTTCTCTATTTCCAAGATTTTGGATCTTCTTTACTATCATTATTCTGAATCCTTTTTCAGGTAGACTGCCTATTTCCTCCTCATTTGTTAGGTCTGGTGGGTTTCTGCATTGCTCCTTCATCTGCTGTGTGTTTTTCTGTCTTCTTATTTTGCTCAACTTACTGTGTTTGGGGTCTCCTTTTCACAGGCTGCAGGTTCGTACTTCCGTTGTTTTTGATGTCTGTCCCCAGTGTCTAAGTTTGGTTCAGTGGGTTGTGTAGGCTTCCTGATGGAGGCGACTGGTGCCTGTGTTCTGGTCGGTGAGGGTGGATCTTGTCTTTCTGGTGGGAAAGTCCACATCTGGTGGTGTGTTTTGGGGTGCCTGTGGCCTTATTATGATTTTACCCAGCCTCTCTGCTAATGGATGGGGTTATGTTTCTGTCTTGCTAGTTTTTTGGCATAGGGTGTCATGCACTGTAGCTTGCTGGTCGTTGAGTGAAGCTGGGTCTTGGTGTTGAGATGGAGATCTCTGTAAGATTTTGCCGTTTGATATTACTTGCAGCTGGGAGGTCTCTTGTGGACCAGTGTCCTGAACTTGGCTCTCCCACCTCAGAGGCACAGCCCTGAAGCCTGGCTGGAGCACCAAGAGTCTTTCATCTGCACGGCTCAGAATAAAAGGGAGATAAAGAAAGAAAGAAAGAAAGAAAGAAAGAAAGAAAGAAAGAGAGAGAGAGAGAAAGAAGGAAAGAAAGAGAGAGAGAGAGAGATGAAGAAATAAATAAAATAAAGTAAAATAAAATAAAATAAAGTTATTAAAATAAAAAACGCAAAAAACGGACAGACAGAACCCTAGGACAAATGGTAAAAGCAAAGCTATACAGACAAAATCACACACAGAAGCATACACATACACACTCACAAAAAGAGAATAAGGGGAAAAAAGTATATATATATCTTTGCTCCCAAAGTCCACCTCCTCAATTTGGGATGATTCGTTGTCTATTCAGGTATTCCACAGAGGCAGGGTACATCAAGTTGATTGTGGAGATTTAATCTGCTGCTCCTGAGGCTGCTGGGAGAGATTTCCCTTTCTCTTCTTTGTTCGCACAGCTCCCGGGGTTCAGCTTTGGATTTGGCCCTGCCTCTGCGTGTAGGTTGCCTGAGGGTGTCTGTTCTTCGCTCAGACAGGACGGGGTTAAAGGAGCCGCTGATTCGGGGGCTCTGGCTCACTCAGGCCGTGGGGGGAGGGAGGGGTACAGAGTGCGGGGCGAGCCTGTGGCGGCAGAGGCCGGCGTGAAGTTGCAACAGCCTGAGGCCTGCTGTCTGTTCTCCCGGGTAAGTTGTCCCTGGATCACGGGACCCTGACAGTGGCGGGCTGCACAGGCTCCCTGGGAGGGGAGGTGTGGAGAGTGACCTGTGCTCGCGCACAGGCTTCTTGGTGGCGGCAGCAGCAGCCTTAGCGTCTCATGCCCGTCTCTGGGGTCCACGCTGATAGCTGCGGCTCGCGCCTGTCTCAGGAGCTCCTTTAAGCGACGCTGTTCATCTCTTCTCCTCGTGCACCAGGAAACAAAGAGGCAAGAAGAAGTCTCCTGCCTCTTCGGCAGCTCCAGACCTTTCCCCGGACTCCCTCCCGGCTAGCCGTGGCGCACTAACCCCTTTAAGCTGTGTTCACGCAGCCAACCCCAGTCCTCCCCCTGCGCTCGGACTGACACCTGAAACCCGAGCTTCAGCTCCCAGCCCCGCCTTCCCCGGCGGGCGAGCAGACAAGCCTCTCGGGCTGGTGAGTGCTGGTCGGCACCGATCCTCTGTGCGGGAATCTCCCCGCTTTGCCCTCCGCACCCCTGTTGCTGCACTCTCCTCCACGGCTCCGAAGCTTTCCCCCTCCGCCACCCGCAGTCTCCGCCCACGAAGGGGCTTCTAGTGTGTGGAAACCTTTCCTCCTTCACGGCTCCCTCCCACTGGTGCAGGTCCCGTCCCTATCTTCTTGTCTCTGTTTATTCTTTTTTCTTTTGCCCTACCCAGGTACGTGGGGGAGTTCCTTGCCTTTTGGGAGGTCTGAGGTCTTCTGCCAGCGTTCAGTAGGTGTTCTGTAGGAGCTGTTCCACATGTAGATGTATTTCTGATGTATCTGTGGGGAGGAAGGTGATCTCCGCATCTCACTCTTCCGCCATCTTGAAGCTCCTCCTGCACATACCCTTTTTGACTCAGAAATTCCTGTTCTCTGAATTTATCCTATAGATTAACTTGTATAACACGTACACACACATAATACATAAACGTTCACTGCAACATGATTTACCATATTAAAAAAATACCTATATGTCCATCAGAATGGACTGGTAAGCTAACAATGGTACGAACCTGCAATAAAACATTCTGTCTCCACTGACTAAATAAGTAAATAGATACACTGAAATGAAACAATGCTTCCAATTTTGTCATCAGATATGCTGGTGCATGCAGAGAACATTTCTGGGAATATATACCCACCAAAATTGCTAAAAACAATACCTCTAGGGACGGAAACCAGACAACTCAAAAAAATTAATTTTTTCCCTTAAAAAAACTATTTAACCCTTACACTGCTTGAATTTTTACCATGTACATGTTTTCTTTCAGTAAATGTAACACATGTACCTATTTGCTGATGTGTAAGTTTTGGCCCATGGATAAGGAATAGCAAATTGAATAAAATGATGTTACGGTAGGAGTGTGGATTTTTTTTTTTTGACCAGATGGCCCCAGGAGTATCATGATTTGAATGACTCCAAGAGAACTGGGTCAGAGCTGTGTCCATTTAATGTGTTTTGAGGCAAATATTAAGAATAATAGATAATTTTCATAGAGAACCTGATTAACGGTCTTCCTTAATTATTAATCTGCCTTATAGATTAGGGATCCTTCCCACCTGGTGAGATTTGCATTTTAGAAAAATCTCTTTGCACTGAATAAGACTGATAGGGACAGAGACAGTCTGGAGTCATGGAGACCAGTTAGGAGCTATTTTAGTGATACAGGTGAAAATTTGAGATAGCCAGAACTAAGGCAGTTCCAGAGGAAAGAGAGAGGAGGGCTAAGTGAGTGTTAGAAAGGGTGCAGAAATGGCAGCACCTAGTGCCTGGCTAGTTGTGAGGCAGAGAGAGAAGGTCAGTATATGATGAACCTCAGTCCCTGGCTTAGGCAGCTGGATGAACTATAGTGTAATAAAATGGAAAAACAGGAAAACAGCAGATTTGGGGATGATAATGAATACATCTTCTTCTCCTTGAGCTTCCTCACCTATGGGGTTGGGCACAGTCATGGGTAAATGTGTTTCAGGGTGCAGGGTGGTGGTGAGAGATGGGGGGACAATTCATTTCAGTAGTAACAATGATTGAGTCTCAAGGAGAGAGAAAAATCTCTATGTGAATGATGAGTTCTGGAAAGAGACTTGACTAAATTAAAGTGGTAACATATTTTTGTTGGCACCAAGAAGAAAATGGCATCGGTCCAGACCAAGATTATAGTATCTGAAGATCCAGTGAAGGGAGGCTTGTAGAGCTGGCAAGGAGTAGCAGTCAGGATGTCTTAGACGGCCTGATGAATTACATGTCATGGGAAAGAAATGCACCTCACCCAGGAATACACAGAGGGTCTCTTTCTGAAGGTTTTTTGTCTCAGCATTCCATAGAATCTGGGTGTAACCAGGGTGGAGCCAGCCCTGCTAGGTTAAACAGAAGTAATGGTGGTAACTGGGGATAAAAATCAAGATTCCTGGCTTCATGCCTGAGCTCTGCCACTAGCTGGTTTTTTCATCCTTGGCATGTCATTTAAGTTTGTTGCTGATTTAAAAGCTTCCTCTATAAAATGAGGTAAAATGTAAAGCAATTGTAATTTTGACTGCTTATAGAGACAAGGAGCACCAGCCTTGAGGAGTATGAGGACGAATCCTGGAGGAAGTTATATACAAACTAAGATCATTCTTCAGATTTTAGTTCCTTTAACTGTTAGGTCAGATGAAGGGTAAGGAGGCAGGACAAGGGAAACTGGCCCAAGTAGAGGGAAGAGTATGAATAAAAGCTTTAAGCCAAGAAATGGAATATTACCTTCAGAAAGACTATGAGTAATTTGATATGACTTCTGGAGCATAAATAAGTGAAAGACATTTACTTCTATGGTCCTTTTAATCACCCTCTAAAGTAGATATAAATGTTGACATTTTATGGAAGAAGAAACTGAAATTTAGAACGTTTCTTGCCTAAAATCACATAACGTTTAAATGGTAGAACTAGTAGGGTCTGTCTGCTCCAAATCCTGTTTTAACTATTAATTTTTACCACTTCTCCACATTAACACATTAAGATGGATGGAGTTGAGGGGAGTAGTAATGAAGGCATACTTTTCTCAATAATCCAGCATTACATTTTGAAAGATGCTTTGAACCTAAAGAAAAAAAAAATCATAGTGAAAAAAATGTAAAATGTGTGAGTCATGAGGTAGATAGGGTTTGAACCACAAACATTAGGAAGGAAAAAAATTCTATTAATATTTGTCAAATGAATACATGAATCACTAACCCTGTATTCTCCTTAGTAGTTCACCAAACCCTGTAGAAACCGTCTCACCTTTAGTCATAATGAACACAAGCCACATTTGGTGACCTTGATTCTTCACTGCAAATGTGCAGAAAAAAAACACAGCAATTTGATACTCTTCTACAACTAATTTATCCAGAGCAATTCCATTTTAGAAAATCATGTTGTTCCAGAGACCCACCACAGATTCGACTTTCCTTGAGTCTTTGTTCTAGAGCACTTGCGACATTGTAGGTCATGCTTACTTATTCTAAGGTCTTTTCTTTGTGTTCCAGATCTTGCAGGTTCACTACGAGGTAGTTGGGTGTGAATGTTACTCTTCTATCTTGCTTAGAATCTATTGGGCTCCCTGAATATGGTGGTTTCATCTGTCCTAGAAAATTCTCAGTCATTATCCTTTCCAATATTACTTTTTACCCATTCTCCCTCATCTTACAGTCTGGAATCCCTTTCAGAAATAAGTTAGATATTCTCATACTATGCTTGAAGTCTCTTAACCTCCTTTTTGTATATCCTATATTTTTATCTCTCTGTTGTGTCCTAGATGCATATAAAATAATTGTCTCTCTAGCTGAAGCTAACCTACTGTTTAAGCTATCCAATGAGATTTTACTGTATGTAATCATATTTTTATTTCTAGAAGTTCCTTTCTTTTAAATCTGCTATTCCTCTCCCTATTATCTATTTGTCCCTGCCTGCCCTCCCCACCCCTGAATCTGCTTGGTTTCCTAATATTTTATTATTTTCTTATGTTCCAATGCCTTCTTTAATGTCTAATGATTTGAAACATACTTATTCATTATGGTCTCACTTGTTGATTTTAACACTTTCAATTTTAGGGATGTTCTATATAGTGGGTCTTAACGGGTCTTAGGCTATTCTGTCAAACAAACAAAAAAGTTCTGGAAGCCGAAGTGCCACACTCAGTTTTGAGAAGAGTGCTCTCTGAGTTGTAGAGAAGCCCCACTGAGTTGTCTGCCAGCTACTCTGGAAATTACCTGTGTCATCCTGGTTGCCTCCTGGCAGCCATGTCTCTGTGGTGTGTTCTTACACTCCTGTCCACAGGAGGCTAGACTAATGAGTGGGTGCGAGTCTCAAACTGTGCCGACTAGATCCTTTTCTCTTGAAACTTGGAATTTTATATTCCAAACTATTCTTAGTCTTGTACTCGTGGTCCTGAAATAGTTCTTTCACCAAGCTCAATCTCAGAGCTAGTCATTAGTATACAGCTTAATAATATGATTATTATTTTTGCCATGATTCGCAGCAGTAAAACTCGCCATCTGCTTTGGACAGTTTAGAGACTTGATCCATATAATTGTGGGTAAGACAATGTGTATAGGTACCATGAAACTGGTTTTATTAAATACTAACTGGGAAGTGATTTTACAATTTTAATAATAAGGATAATGCTTTATGATTGCTCATGCTTACTTTCAAAGCAACTTTAATTTTAATATTTCCTCTCAACTGTTTTGCCAGTGATGGAGATACTTTGTTTTGTTTTTGCTGTGTTTTCACACTTACAACAGAGTAGAGAAGTTCAGACACTTGCTCAGAATCATAGAGCCCAGAATCACCACTGGACTTTTTGCGTAGGGCTCTTTCAATATGTGCATATTACCTCTCTAAAGAGCAATAGTTTCTCCTGAGGAAGTGTGTTTTTTTCTTTCTGTCTGTTTTTGTTTTTCCCACACATCCAGTGGTATAATCCTTTGGAGGTAACCGCCCAATTCATAAAAACTCTCACTTCTCTGGGAACTGTTTCTTCATTCCACAGTGGTGGGTCCCAGGTGGCCTTATATGCACCATGTAACCACGGTCCCTTGGCCATAGTTTGTTGGACCTGAATCAATATGGTCTTCCCTCTCAGGAACTGGAAATTGAATCTTAGGGAAAGCAAGTTGCTTTTTGTGGATGACTTGCGACTGAGGACAGAATGGCAGATAGAAAGAATGAGAAAGAGAGAAATTTCAGGCAGGAAGACAGAGGCAAAGACACAGCAGATGAGAGACTTCCCTGGTGGTCCAGTGGTTAAAACTCTGCCCTTCCAATGCAGGGGGTGCAGGTTCAATCCATGGTTGGGGAGCTAAGATGCCACATGCCTCATGGTGCAGCCAAAAATAAAGAAGACACAACAGATGACAAAAGAAAGTTCTGAGGGTTCCAATTCAGATAAAGAGTCTCTTTCTGCTATGGACTAAATGTTTGTGTCCCTCAAAAATTCATATGTTGAAACCCTAATTCCAATATGATGCTACTTGGAGGAGGGGGTTTTGAGACGTAATTAGGTCATAAGAGTGGAGGCTTTATGAATGAAATTAGTGCCCTTATAAGAAAAGGCCAGAGAGCTAGTTTTCTCTTTTTCCACCATGTGAAGACACAGGAAGAAGGTGATCATCTGTAAACCAGGAAGAGGGTCTTCACCAAGAACCTGACCATATTAGCACCCTGACCTTGAACTGTGGGAAATAAATGTTGTTTAAGCCACCCAGTCCATGGTAATTTGTTATAGCAGCCCCAGCTGACTAAGACACTTTCTGAAGCAGCATTCTTATTCATTGGCTCCATGAGAACATCACTCATCGGTTGACACATTTTTTTTTTTCTTTCTGAGGCAGCATCCTTGCAATCTTCCCTGGTTCTTGATGGTCTTAAGATCCTTCCCTCTTTTCATCCCAGAGGACAACTTTACCATTTCCTAGGATGGATCAGTTCTACTCTTGGTTGATGTAATTAGGCTGATGATCTATTAAGTTTGCTTTATTTAAAAATAAATTATTAAAATTTAAGACAATTCTGTTATACAACTGTATGACACCCCCTAAATGCATACTTACTTCAGACATTATAATAAAGGAAAATTCCCCTAAAATAAGAATTTCAGTTTTGAAGACTGTAGGTAAACAACCTTACTTTATTCTGAGATCCAAAGTCATAGGTGACTAAAATAGGGAGGAGGTTTACAGCCTTTGGGATGCAAAAGGTTGAGCATCGAGAGACCACAGTGATGATAAGTTAATAAAGAAACATACTGATGTCATTAAAGATGATATAAAAGGAAGAGGTAGAGAGAAAAACAGTGATAAAATGCCAGAGTCAACTAGGAAGTTAAGTGGACTAAGGATGGTAGGCGACATCATGGAGAAGGTAGAATCTGTTAAGACATATTGAGCCTAACAGGGAACTCTTTCACCTACTGTGTGAGTTCAGGAGATTATCCTTCCTACGTAATGGAAATTTTATTACCTCTCCTCCCATTACTCCTCTCACAAGTAGCCAATCACCTGCCTGAAAACAATGTTTAAGTCGCCAGAATGAGTAGAGGGAGAAAGCAATTCAATCCACTCCTAAATTAGCATAAATCGGTGTTATTTTCATAGAAAACTCTGGAGGATGTCCAAGTTCATTATGATACCAAGAGCTCTTGAGACCCATAGAATGTAATGTTCCTTGTGTGGTCATCAGTTAGGGGCCCTACAATACAAGGAGAGTGAAATGTAACTATACACATACACAGTATTACCCACTGGTGGTCCCTTGTAAGAAAAAAAGTACCTAAATAGTAAAGAAAACTCCTATGTATTTAGTAAGTTAAAAAACAATAATGGCCATAATTAAACATTTTACATGTTTTATCTCTACTTCTCCAATGATAGAACAAAGTAAGAACAAGTGAAAGCATGTAAATCTCAATGTTAAGTGAATTATTGAAAATGACATAACTTAGAGCTGAGGATGTGGAACACTAAACCATAGCTATAGGATTAAAAAACCCAACTTCGTCTCACCACCTTACACCACTCAACTGCCAAGGTGACTTTCAGGTAAATCACAACTTCCACATACCATTAATTTATTTTCCTTTTTATTTTTAAATTAAAAACCCACAGAATTTAGCTTTTCTATTAAAAATGGTCACCATTATAAGTTTTTCCATTATAAGTGGTCTTACCCACTGCTATGACTTAAGAATTTTTTAAAAAACCTAGTTTGGGTGTTTTATTCAGAAGTTAATCCAAATACACTCCCATTATCACCTGCATGTCTTTATCCCATATCATCTGCCTATATCTTCTCCATCCACCAATACGAAAATTCTATTTGGAGTTTAGTTTCTAGATGTGCCAAAAATAGTTTTTTTCAAAGTGGGAGAATTTTTTTCTTCTTAAAATTTCTTTCATCAAATGGGCCTATTGCTTGCCTGGTTGGTTTCTGTAAGAGAGCTTCTAGTAATTTTAAATCACTTTTATATTCAATGGAGATATTTATAAATAGGTCAACTTGGATATCATGTTAAATAGGTTTGAACCAATTGTTCTCAAACTCGGGAGTGCATCAGAATTACCTGGAAGGCTTGTTAAAACATAGACTCTTGGGCTCATCCCCAGAGTTTCTGAAATGAGGCCTGTGAATTAGGATTTCTAACAAGTTGCCAGGTGATGATAATTCTGCTGGTCTTGGGACTACACTTTTGGATTTTCTGGTATAGACTTATTCTAGCCTTACTGTAATTTTATTCTGATCTGTGGCAGAGTCTGCATATATTTCTAAATATATACTTAATTAAAAGAAAATTATATCTGTCCATAATCTTTTTGATAATAGTCATCGCACACTCAATGTCAGGACCTAAACAAATTAATTTTCCATCTTTCAATGTGACTCTGAAAAGAAAAGTGTTTTGGTTAAATAATAACTATTTAACTTTATAACACTTTAAATTTATTCATTACATTTCTGTAACATGAAATTCATATGCTTAAAATGAACACACAGATTTCTCAAGCTAAATTAATCTATTATTATTTAGAATATGACTTTTAGTCATATCAGTGTACATAACAAACTTTTAAAAAAATCAACTAGAAGATAAATTTCTTAGACTCTTTTGAGATATCAGCTGATAATCAGTGAAAATTTTTTGGACTTAGATGTACAAGATATAGTGCCAGACTCTGGAAAATCTGCATATGGAGGGTATATTCCAGGCTGTCAGTTATCAACCACTTACTATGTACTCTTTATCATTATACCTCTGCTAATTTGGTTAACTTTTAGGACCTCATTAAAGCCTCATTTATTATCAGGAGAGAGACGGAGAGCATCAATTAGTTATTTAAATTAATTCTGTAGTTTTCAACTGCATTTCACAGGACAGCAAAGCTTTACCCCTCTGAGGTTCATTGAATGAGGACCAGATCATAATAAAAATTATAATGATAATAACATAATTATAATTCCTTAGTAAATTACCAATACAAGGATAGACATAAAACATCACACATAACAGTGAAAACTTGAAAATATTCCCAAGACAAGGGTGCCTGCTATCACCACAGCCATCTCAGCAAAACTAGAAAGAGTCATAAGGTCTCCAAAGGAGAAAACTAAACTGCCATTATTCCCAAATGATGTGACTACATGAGTAAAGTGTTGATGGTTAAAAAATCAATACAAAATTTTATGTCTAAATGCTAATAACAACTGAAATGTGAAATTTTATAAGGCTATCCTTTACAATAGGATCAAAAAGAAGTAGCATTGTGGATCAGTGAGAAAATGATGATATTTTAATAAGTAGTGCTGACACACTTGATGAACCACATAGAAAAATAAAATAAAATTGGATAATTCCCTCACATCATATGCAAAAATCAATTCCAGGTGGATTAAAGCCTTAAATACAAAGGAAAAAACTATAAAAAATTTTAGAAGACAATACAGAAGAATATTTTAGGAACTCTGTGAAGTTTTTTTGAAATAAGACACTAAAAGTGCTAACCAGAAGTGAGAATACTGTTAATCTCAAGTACATTAAAAACATAACTTTATATTAATTGAAAAGACACCACAGAAAGAATGAAAATATGAACCACAGATTGGAAAATGAGCTTTGCTATCCATAAATATGATGAGGGTTTAATATCCAGAATGTGTAAAGAACACCTGTAAGGCAATAGGGAAAATATAGTATTCACATTGGAAAAGCAAAGAGAATTAATAGGAATTCACAAAAGAGGGAACCAAAATGCTCATAAATATATGAAAAATATTCATCCTCATTAATAATAGAAAAATGGAAATTAAAAGAACAATTAAAAGTACCATTACATACCCTGCAGGTTAACAATACCAGGTGTTGACCAGTATATGAAGTAACAGATGATTTCATGTAGGAAGGAATGTCAGCTGGCACAATTACTTTGTAATGCAGTGTGGCATTTACCTAGTAAGGTTGAAGATGTGCAAACCCTAAACCCAGCAGGTAATTCCTAGGGAAACTCTCATATACCTGACGCAGGAGACATACAAAAAATATTGATAATGTAAAAAATCTGTGCACCAATGGTGGATTAGGTAACTAAATTGCATTTATTGATTTAATATTCCTATAATAAAATACTAAGTAGCACTTAAATTGAATGAACTACAGCTAAACACATCAAAATTCATGTACTGCAGAATAAAATGTTGAATAATAGAAGCAAGTCACAGAAGAATACATTTAGCAAGATTCCATTGACCTGGAGTTCAAAAGCAGGCTGTCTTAGTCCATTCCAGTTGCTATAGCATAAATACCATAGGCTGGGTGGCTTAAACAACAAAGACTTACTTTGCACGGTTCTGGAGACTGGGAAATCCAAGATCAAAGTGCTGGCACATTTGGTGTCTGGTGAGGACTCACTTTCTGGTTTATACGGCCATTTTCTTGCTGTGTCCTCACATGGTAGAAGTGTGAGAGAGCTCTCTGGGGTCTCTTTTATAAGAGCACAAATTCCACTGATGAGGGCTCTAATTAACCAGCTCCCAAAGGCCCCAACACAATGGGGATTAGTATTTCAACATATAAATTTAGCAGGGAGGAACACATTTAGTCCGTAACACAGGCGAAATAAGTAATAATTATTTTAAGCTTCATAGGTGATAAAACTTTTTTTTTTTTAATCAAGAAACAGGGGACTTGCCCAGTGGTCCAGTGGTTAAGACTCTGCACTTCCACTGCAAGGGGTGCAGGTTCGATCCCTGGTTGGGGAACTAAGATCCCACATGCCGCAAGACGTGGCCAAAATAAATAAATAAATAATAAAAAGATTTTAAAAAATATCAAGAAACAACACAGTTCAAAATAGTACTTACTTCTTGGAGGGGGGTGAATATATGATTTGGGAGGTGTATTAGTTTGTCAGGGTGGTCATAACAATATACCATAGACTGGGTGGCTTAAACAACAGAAATGTATTGTCTTATGATTATGGAGGCTGGAAGTTTAAGATCAAATGTTGGCAGACCTGGTTTCTTCTGAGGCCTCTTGCCTTGGCTCACAGATGACCTCATTCTCACTGTGTCCTCATAGGACATTTTCTCTGTGCGTGCACATTCTTGGTGTCTCTCCCTCTTCTTAGAAGGACACCAGTCATATTGGATTAGGGCCAACATTATGACCTCATTCAACCTTAATTTTTTTTTTTTTTTTTTTTTTTTTTTTTTTTTGCGGTACGCGGGTCTCTCACTGTTGTGGCCTCTCCCGTTGCGGAGCACAGGCTCCAGACGCGCAGGCTCAACGGCCATGGCTCATGGGCCCAGCCGCTCTGCTGCATGTGGGATCTTCCTGGACCGGGGCACGAACCTGCGTCCCCTGCATCGGCAGGCGGACTCTCAACCACTGCACCACCAGGGAAGCCCGAACCTTAATTATTTTTTTAAGGTCTTACCTCCAAACAGTCATATTTCTAAGGTATTGAAAGTTAGGACTTCAACATATGAATTTAGGGAGAACAATTCAGCCCATAATAGAAGTTTCACATGAGGGATGCCCTGATATACTGATTATATTCCAGATTTTTGCCTGGGCAGCAAGTAAGTGGGTTTTTATTCTATTACTGATCTTTGAACTGTTTGTATATGTATTCATACACTCTTTTGTATGTGTGCTAGGTGGAATCCTAAGAAGGCTCACCAGGTTTCCCTCCCTAATCCCCAGGAGTGTGAACATGATGAGATATTACACTCATGGTTATGTCACATTACATGGCAAAAGGGATTTTGCAGATGTAATTAATTCAGTTAGCTAAATTAAACCAAAGAGTAATTATCCAGGTGGGCCTAGAGTAACTGCGTGGTTCCTAAAAGTTCTCTGCTGGCAACAGAAGGGGAAATCGGGGAGATTTAAAGCATGAGATCCATTCAATGCAAGGAATATATAAAAGCAACCTCTAGGAACTGAGAGTAGCCCTGAGCCAACAACAAGTAGGAATAGGATACCTCAATCTTACAACGGCAAAGAACTGAATGTAGCCAACAACATAAATACTCTTGAGAACGGATTCATCTCCAGAGCCTCCGATGAAACTTCAGCCCAGCTGACACCTGGACTTTTGTCTTGGAAACCCTAAGCAGTTCTCACTATAATAATAATAATAATAATAATAATAATAATAATAATAATAATAATAATTGTGATGTGATAGAGGGGTTAACTAATACCATGGTGGTAATCATATTGCAAAATATAAATGTATCAAACAAACATGGTGTACACCTTAATCTTATACAATGTTATATGTATATCTCAATTAAAAAAAGAAAAGCAGATAATCTAGTCAAGCCACCTGGACTGCTGACCTATAGAACTGTGAGATAATAGATAGGTTTATTTTAAGCCACTAAATTGCAGAAATTTGTTACTTAGCAATGAACAGCTAAAACAGTACGTATAATATAGTTCACAACAAGCTGTTTCAATAAAATGCAGAAGGATTCTCCACAGCCTCTAAGCTCTGTATTTGTAGGCTGTTGCTTCAGAAAGTTGTCAAGTCAGCCTCTAGTGTCACTAGGCCATATTGAACTTATTTTGTATCCAAGTATGTAACAGAGAGATTTCCAGACAATCAAGAATTATCCATGATTCCTTACTGAGGGCCATATATCCTTGTTTACTGTATGTGTTTATTGAATTCAAGGTTTAATCAGAGCAATTCATTTCCTAACCATGTTCCCATTTGAGAACATTTTGTTTTTTGGAAAGAGTAAAGTATGTTTTCAGAAATGAGAGCATAAACACTGGGCAGTTGTCTTCCTATACGCTGCAGGGATAATGCTCAGCAGTTCCTGTATTCTCAGTCTAGCACATTTTGTAAGAAAATGGCAGCTTTGAAAAGCTCAGTACTGCAAAAGACCTGAATAGACATTTTTCCAAAGAAAATATATAAATGGTCAACAGATACATGAAAAAATGCTCAACATTACTAGTCATTAGGGAAATGCAAATCAAAACTGCAATGAGGGCTTCCCTGGTGGCACAGAGGTTGAGAGTCCGCCTGCCGATGCAGGGGACATGGGTTCGTGCCCCAGTCCAGGAGGATCCCACATGCCGCAGAGCGGCTGGGCCGGTGAGCCATGGCTGCTGAGCCTGCGCATCCGGAGCCTGTGCTCCACAACAGGAGAGGCCACAGCGGTGAGAGGCCCACGTACCGCAAAAAAAAAAAAAACAAAAACAAACAAAAAAAAAACTGCGATGAGATATCACCTCACACCTATTAGAATGGCCATAATGAAAAAGATAAGAGCTAACAAATGCTAGTGAGCATGTGGAGAAAAGGGAACTCTTGTGCACTTCTTGTGGGATTGTAAATTGGTGTGGCCACTATGGAAAACAGTATATGAAGGACCCTCAAAAAATTAAAAATACAGCCACCATATGATCCAGCAATTTCTCTTCCGGGAATATATGCAAAGGAAATGAAAACACTAACTCAGAAGGAAGTTTCATGTTCACAGAAGCATTATTTACAATAGCCAAGACATGGAAACAACCTAAGTGTCCAGACAGGGATGATATATACACACATATATATATGCAATGGAATATTATTTAGCCATAAATAATGGAGAAGTCCTGCCATTTATGACAACAGAGATGGACCTTAAGGGCATTACACTAAATGAAATAAGTCCAAGAAAGACAAATACTGTACGATTTCACTCATATATAAAATCTAAACAAAATAATAGAAAAAAATCACATTTGTGGTTACCAGAAGCAGGGAATTGGGGAAGGGGGAATTAGACGAAAGTGGTCAAAACACACAAACTTCCAGGGGCTTCCGTGGTGGCTCAGTGGTTGAGAATCTGCCTGCTAATGCAGGGGACACGGGTTTGAACCCTGGTCTGGGAAGATCCCACATGCCGTGGAGCAACTAAGCCCGTGAGCCACAACTACTGAGCCTGTGCATCTGGAACCTGTGCTCCACAACGGGAGAGGCCGCGATAGTGAGAGGCCTGCGCACTGCGATGAAGAATGGCCCCCACTTGCCACAACTAGAGAAAGCCATTGCACAGAAATGAAGACCCAACACAGCAAAAATAAATAAATTAATTAATAAAAACTCCTACCCCCAACATCTTCAAAAAAAAAGAAAAAACACAAACTTTCAGTTTTAAGGTAAATAAATACTAGGGCTATAATGTACAACATAATGACTAGAGTTAACAATGATGTATTTTATATATTTTTATATATGTATTTTATATATAAAGTTATTAAGAGAGTAGATCTTGAGTGCTCATCACAATGTAAAACATTTTTTTCTTTTTTTAATTATATCTATGAGATGAGGGATGCTAACTAAACTTATTCAGTAATTATTTCACAAAATATGTAATTCAAACCATTATGCAGTACACCTTAAACTTATACAGTGATGTATGCCAATTATATTTCAATAAAACTGGGGGAAAAGTTTACAAAAAAATAGTACTAGAGGCTTCCATTAACCCCCCACATCTTCACTACTTACATGATTTCTTTCCTATTGCACTAAGCACCTTCAGGTATCACCTGGACTTTTGCAATGAATTTGGGAGAAATAAAGTCAGACTGTGTCTGAATACACTGGCATCACAACTCTTGGCTCTCACAGGGATCAGCTGTGTGAGAAAAGAAGAGCAAAACACTAGGAACAAAGACTGCCATGAGGCTTAATTCTTTACTTGAAATATGAAATCAATGCAGCAGGACACTCAATTCACCAAATACTGTCAGTAATATTTAGGGAGATAATCACACAAGTCTAATTGTCTGCTATTATTATGATCAATGAACCTTACTGAGCATCTACTATGTTTGACCAACAACTTATTGCTTAAAAGTATGTATGGTTAATAAGATAACTTGTTTAATGGTAAAATCAACTTGATTGCCTTCTATAAAACGTTTTAAACACCAAGGTTTTATGTGAATTCTATCAGTTGAAGGTAGCAATTTCTATCTGCCTAAATTTCTAAACTCCCTAAATGTATTTTCACTAATGTTGTTGCTATTATCTCTAATAAGAGATAAGGACCTTATGGTCAGATATTTCTAGGAAGTTCAACAGATTTTTACAATTTAATTCAACAAGAAATTCTTTGATATTCCATAATCTAAATCTGTGTTCTGCTTGGGTTTTAATTTTATCGTTTCTATATTTTGCACTAATACCAGATTCAATCTCATTAGATCTGGAAACTTTTATGAATTTTCCCAGTGCCTAGGAGGAAAAGATAAAAGCCATAGTTGCCTTACCAGAGATGCCCAGGACAAGGACAGCCAGCAGGAGGAGTATTTGTGAGCTCTCAGTAGCTATGTCTGTGCTTGATCTTGATCCTTGTCTGAATGGTGGAATCAATACTGCAGCCCTCTTTTATGTGCTCTCTGTAACCCTTGGTAATTTTTGTTGTTCTTGTACTCTTTTTCCACTGAAGAATAAAAGGAGCAGCTTATCAAGTGGCATGTTTGTCACTTACAAGCCAATAAGGAAGCTGGGTTTGTTTTTCAAGCTTTGTTTTAATTGGGGGGTTTGGGGCATGATGAGATGAATTCGTTGAACAGAGAAATTAACCCTTTATCTCCTGAGCGTGAAACTGTATAATTGTGAAGGGTTCAGTGCCAGTTGCAGTTAGTAACTTACAGAATGGAATTTTTAAAAATGTCTATACATCTTTTCAATTTGTACAATGTAGGAAATGAAGATGCTTTTCCTCAGCAAGTATTTGCTTTTGGCTTTTGTGCCTGTTTGCATAATACCACTCAAGGTTATAATAGAATCTTCCAAGCTCTAACTACACTTACAATATAGGTAACCTATAAAGATAATGAATGAAGTTCAGACTACAATAACCCTTGTCCTGTCAAGAACAGCAAACTACAGTTTACTACTGGTTTGAAGGTAGCAGCTTCAGTTTGCTTGAAGCTGAATTAACTAAAAGTGGATTATGAGCTTCAGTTTTTTCCCTTAAGCAGTTTTATAAATGACCTTAATTATCCTATACTGACCACATTTTTTTTTTTTTTTTGGCATTAACAAACCAAACACCAAAGCATTTGTTTCAGTTTCCTGGGGCTGCCATAACAAAATAACACAGACTGGGCGGCTTAACAACATAAATTTTTTGTCTCACAGTTCTGGAGTCTAGAAGTCCAAAATCAAGGTGTTGGCAAGTAGTTCTATCTTAGATCTATGAGGGCAGGAGCTGTTCCAAGTGTGTCTTTCCTTGGCTTGTAGATGGTCGTCTTCATCTTCACATGCTGTTCTCCCTGTGCACACATCCAACTCCAAATTTCCCCTTTTTGTGAGGACACCAGTCATATTGGATAACCCACCCCAATGACCTGACTTTAGTTTGATTACCTCTGTGAAGACACTATCCCTAAATGAGGTACTGGGCGTTAGAATTTTAACCTATGACTTTGGGGGGTGGGAGCGGGGGGAACACCGTTCAACCCATAACAACATTTAACTGAAGAATCAGTGATTGCTGAGGGCTGATATAGTCTGAGGTAAACTTATTCTAAATAATGTCTTCTCTTTTGCCAATTCTCACTGAACATCCATTACATGCCAGGGCCTTTGCTGGACACTAAGTATTTAAAGAATAAAAATTGAGTTTCTGCTCTTGAGAAGTTCATAGTCTGTGTGGAGAGGCAGACATGTAAGCAGATTAAACTAGATGGTGATCTATAATATATAGGCACCCTGGAGACAGAGCAGGGAGGACCTCCCCTGCAGAGCCAGGAAAGACTTTACAGAGGAGGCAACACTGGAGTTGTTAAAGATGAAAGAAGCTCATATTAACAAAAGGCTGACAAACATTTATGACAGAGAAATGTACAAAGAGGCATAGCTTCATGAAGGGCTGCTATGGTCTGAATGTTTGTATCTCCCCCAAAATTCACATGTTGGAATCCTAACCCCTAATGTGATGGTGTTAGGAGGTGGGGGTATTTGGGAGGTGATTAGGTTATAAATGCGGGGCCCTCATTAATGGGATTAGTGCCCTCATAAAAGAGACCCTATAGGGCTGTCTCATCCCTTCTGTCATGTGAGGATACAACCCAGAAGAGAGACTTCACCCAACCATGCTGGCTACCTGACCTTGGACTTCCAGGCTCAAGAACTGTGTGAAATAATTATCTTTTGTTCATAAGCCACCCAGTCTGTGATATTTTGTTGGAGCAGCCCAGATGGACTAAGACAACAGTCTTGGTATATTAAGAAAGTGGGAAAAAATTAGTTCGATCTTAAAATGAGATAAGTAACAATAACTTGACAGCATTCAATTGACTCATCAGATCTTGGCCTTTATACAAACCAAAATGCTGAAAATAAGTTAGAAACACTATTCAGACACAACCTTAATACCTTTGAGTCTCATTTTTCTTCTGTACCAAGTAGAGATAACAAAATACTATGTTATCAATGTGCTTAGATATTATGATAATAAGGAAGGAAACAAAGATAAAATAACCAAATATTTAAAGACTCAAAATAATTCAGTTTTCCAAAACTTAAAAAATAGGCTCAGGACATCATGATAGTTATTAATGAGTTTGCTAAAGAAAATAGAGCTCTGGAAATCGACATTGAACTTCTGTTGGGTCTCTTTGATCAACAGTAAGTCACATATGGTCAGGGAAAGGATGTCCAGAGATGTTTAGGCTGAGCAATTCTCAGATCTCTTATGGGGTGGGGAGATACTTGAGATCTGACTTGTTAGAGTGGAGAGATCTTGTGAGCACTCAGGGCATTCAGTAGAGACAAAGAAGAGGCATGACTTAGCAGTACAGTTAAGTGAACCCTAAAACAAAGAACTCTCTCTAGACCACACTGATAAAGCTTAAAAACAAGCCTCAAAAAGATCAAGCTGATACTCCAATAACTTAACTGCTCGCCAGAAGAGAGACTAAAACTCCAAAAGAAGAAAACAAAATCTTGATGCTGCACAATAGAATATTCAATTTTCCTTCACCCAATCAAAAATTACTACACATGCTGAGAAGTAGAAAATCATAACCCATAGCCAGGAGGGAAATTCAGGTAATAGACTCAGAAATGACAGAATTATAGAATTAATAGACAAGAATTTTAAAATAGCTATTATAAATATGCTAAAGCATTTAAAAGAAAATATGAACATAATGAAGAGAGAAGTGGAAAGTATATATATGTAGTGTAACTTCTAGGAATGTCCAACTAGAAAATAGAATACACATCCGCTAACTCCTGACCTTCAGTGAGAGTTGTCTCATGACAGGCCATCCCACCTGTGAGCTGAGAAAACTCCTCTGCCATTCCTGCCTCTATACCCCCAAATGGAGAAAGCTCCCAGGAAAAGAAGCAGGAGAGAGGAGCTTGAGTTGAGAAGCCACTAGCATATATAGATGTTGCCCATTGCAAATTCAGAACTCATCAGTAAGCACAGGGGATATGAGTGGGGCACCAACAGTGAAGACAGGATGAGCCCTTCCCCTTGTTATTTGTATGAGTCGTCAGAGAAAGGAGAAATAGCAGCATCTGTGATTCTGGATTGCCTCCATTGTGCTATTGCAGGTCTGCCACCTCTGCCATCTCCCAGTGTTTCTCCAGTTACTTCTGGAAGTCCCAAGAGGACATCTCAATATGACTCACAAAGAAGGACTCACAATGACAAAATGGGGTAAGCCATATTTTCTCCTCTCCAGCTCTAGCTCATTTAGTAACATTGCTCAGGAAATCTCAGTCACTGTTGCCATTGCTGTTTCCCACTGATGATCTCTCAAAGTTGTGATGTGACACATAATATTCTTTTCCTACTTACTTCATCCTATGACCACTACCTCACATGCCTTTCACTTCCTGCCATAACATGTCCAATGGGAACTGCCTTATACTAGGAAAGTCTCAGGGAAATTTGGTGTGAAAACTACACTACATATCCACCTGGTCCAGGACTGAGACTGAGACAACACCCATGGAGCTGGCTTGAGGACCAATGGCAGATTCCTGGAGACATTGATAACATTTAAATCCTTGCACAACTTCAGAAAGGGTATTTTGTTATTACCTTTATTGTATAGAAGGGAAAATAAAGTTAGGTCAAGGAACTTGCCCAAGAACACTCAGTCCACAACTGATAGAGCTGGAATTTACTCCAAAGTAAATCTGATTCTTTGAAACGTTTGCCTTTAATGACCATGTGAACAGAAACATCTTTCTCCTTTTTAAGCTGCATGTTCTGTATTGACAAGACATAGGTGGCCAATATAGCAAACTCCGTGTTTGAGGGTAAGGACTGGTCTTAGGTGTGGGGTCTTAACTGAACCCTCTGGGTCCCACTTGTAAACATTTTCCCATGTCCTCTGACTTGGGGTTAGTGAGTGAATACCAGCATTTATGGAGTGCCTAGATAGTTTACATTTATTTACTCTGTAATTCACAAAGTTTCTTCCTTCTCATCTCGATCATAATCAATACATTGGAATTATGAAGAGATTATCATTTTTAACTTTTTAAAGTGTGAAATAAAGGTTGTTTTTTGCTACTTAGAGCCCTTATTTACCCAGCTACTTGGAGCAAGCCTGAACTTGATCTCAAGTATTCAGGATGCCAGCCTCACCTTGTTGCCTCTGCTGAAGGCCTTTACCTAGGGCTTAGGATTTCCTGAATGAGTCCTGAATCAGAGAAAACACACACCCCACACATCCACAAACATTGTTCCTTTTCAGGTTTGGAGTGTGGTTCCTTTTAAATAAGAATCAGGACTAAATTAACTTGGGTTTTTTAATAAAATAAATAATAAAATTAATTATATGATGTGCAAGTAGATTCAATCACATCCTTAATTATGTTACATGTAAATATTAACACAGAATCTTTGAAAACCAAGCATCACATAAAGGGATCTTTCTTCACGTGATGTAACAACTTTGTTTCTGTCTTGGAAACGTGGTGTACTGCAGTTATCCTGGGACAATGTTGAAGACCAACTTCTAGGGGGCTTTCTCAGGCTAAACAACCCATCAGGTTCCCTAAAATTGCACCAGGAAGCATGGGAACTAACACATTCAAATCTTAAAACCATTCTACTGTATTTGATAAACTGGCAAAAAGGGTTGGGATAAACTTAAACTCACTTGTAGTTACTTATAAATGAAGGTTACAAAATTGAACCAAAATATCAATTAGATCTTTTTATGGATTAACTAATCAGCCACTCACTTCTTCTATTGATGACACAAATTATTTGAGTTTTGAAGAAAAAGTCTCTTTATCACCATTTCACCATCAGTTTCATTAAAATGTTAACAATTCTTTGAAAAATCCTATAGCAAAAGCAATGAAATGAGAGTTCTTGTTAAGATAGCTACAAGAATGAAAATGTTAATCAGGCTCCCTGACTTCAGACTATACTACAAAGCTACAGTAATCAAGACAGTATGGTACTGGCACAAAAACAGAAATATAGATCAATGGAACAGGATAGAAAGCCCAGAGATAAACCCACGCACATATGGTCACCTTATCTTTGATAAAGGAGGCAAGAATATACAGTGGAGAAAAGACAGCCTCTTCAATAAGTGGTGCTGGGAAAACTGGACAGCTACATATAAAAGAAGGAAATTAGAACACTCCCTAACAGCATACACAAAAATAAACTCAAAATGGATTAAAGACATAATGGAAGGCCAGACACTATAAAACTCTTAGAGGAAAACATAGGCAGAACACTCTATGACATAAATCCCAGCAAGATCCTTTTTGACTCATCTCCTAGAGAAATGGAAATAAAAACAAAAATAAACAAATGGGACCTAATGAAACTTAAAAGCTTTTGCACAGCAAAGGAAACCATAAACAAGATGAAAAGACAACCCTCAGAATGGGAGAAAATATTTGCAAATGAAGCAACTGACAGGATTAATCTCCAAAATTTATAAGCAGCTCATGCAACTCAATATCAAAAAAACGAACAACCTATCCAAAAATGGGCAGAAGACCTAAATAGACCTTTCTGCAAAGAAGATATACAGACAGCCAACAAACACATGAAAGAATGCTCAACATCACTAGAGAAATGCAAATCAAAGCTACAACGAGGTATCACCTCACGCCAGTCAGAATGGCCATGATCAAAAAAATCTACAAACAATAAATGCTGGAGAGGGTGTGGAGAAAAGGGAACCCTCTTGCACTGTTGGTGGGAATGTAAATTGATACAGCCACTATGGGGAACAGTATGGAGGTTCCTTAAAAAACTAAAAATAGAACTACCATATGACACAGTAATCCCACTACTGGGCATATACCCTGAGAAAACCATAATTCAAAAAGAGTCATGTACCACAATGTTCATTGCAGCTCTATTTACAATAACCAGGACATGGAAGCAACCTAAGTGTCCATCGACAGATGAATGGATAAAGAAGATGTGGCACATATATACAATGGAATATTACTCAGCTATAAAAAGAAATGAAATTGAGCTATTTGTAGTGAGGTGGATGGACCTAGAGACTGTCATACAGAGTGAAGTAAGTCAGAAAGAGAAAAACAAATACCATATGCTGACACATATATACGGCATCTAAAATAAAATCGTTCTGAAGAACCTAGGGGCAGGACAGGAATAAAGACGCAGACATAGAAAATGGGCTTGAGGACACGGGGAGGGGGAAGGGTAAGCTGGGATGAAGTGAGAGCATGGCATGGACATATATACACTACCAAATGTAAAATAGATAGCTAGTGGGAAGCAGCCGCATCACACGGGGAGATCAGCTGGGTGCTTTGTGACCACCTAGAGGGGTGGGATAGGGAGGGTGGGAGGGAGATGCAAGAGGGACGGGATATGGGATATATTTATATGTATAGCTGATTCACTTTGTTATACAGCAGGAACTAACACAACAATGTAAAGCAATTATAGTCCAATAAAGATGTTAAAAAAATTAAAAAGCAAAAAAAAAAAATGAAAATTTTTTAAGAGGTATACTTGAGTAACAAGGTAGCAAGGAAGTCCTTATAAAAAAACAACAATATATTACCATAGTGACTCTCACAGGAGGGGGAGGGGCCAGTGCACAGTTTGGAAAAGTACATTCTTTTTTTTTTTTTTTTTTTTTTGCGGTACGTGGGCCTCTTACTGTTTTGTCCTCTCCCGTTGCGGAGCACAGGCTCCGGACGCGCAGGCTCAACGGCCATGGCTCATGGGCCCAGCCGCTCCAGGGCATGTGGGATCTTCCCGGACCGGGGCACGAACCCATGTCCCCTGCATCGGCAGGCGGACTCTCAACCACTGTACCACCAGGGAAGCCCCCAAAAAGTACATTCTTGAGTAGGTGAGAGCCAAGGGGAGTGACAGCTATCACCAGATGAAATTATGTATAACTTATAGTTTGATTTATCTGTGTAGCAAATGAATGCCCAGGAGGAGAAAAAGAAGTTGGGAAACATTGATGTAAATCATCAGATTATCTAGTAAAGATAGACCTTTTTTCCTCAAAAAAATGAAACAAAACTTGTTTAGTTGAAATACTTTATTTTCATGTTCTTTGTAAATCAATAAATATTTAAACTTCTCTTTTGTAAGATATAGAAAAGTGCTGCATAATTAACACTAACAAGGCATTATGCCTTACAAGAAAGACATAAAATGTCCAAAGGATATTTAAAACATTGTAGTTTTTAAGCGTCAACATGAGAAATGCTGAACACATATTGTGAAATCATTTCAATAAATAATAACTAACATTCTTTTAAACATTTACAAAAATAGATGTACACATACATCCCCCCATGCTGACAATGACCTCACTATTTGTTTGGATGCCCCAGTCTCTGTCACAGGGGCTGGCATGCTGTGGGCTCCTCAGAAATATTAGTTTAATGACTGAAGAATATTTGCAACCCTTCTACTTCAAACTAGATAAGAATCAGGACTAAATTAACTGGGGTTTTTTTTCATAAAATAAATAATGAAATTAATGATACGATGTGCAAGTAGAGTCAATCACATCCTTAATTATGTTACATGTAAATATTAACAGAGTCTTCGAAAACCAAGCAACACATAAATAAATAAAGTAAATAAATAAGTGGGAGAACCCTCCTAAGAGATGTTCAAACATATTAAGCCCGATCCAGGTGGCCTCAGGAGCTGGCGATTCCTCTTTTTCCTCTTTGATCCCTGTAAGGGCAGGGCCTACTTCAGGAACAGCCATCGAGGAGTTTTCTCCTTCCCCCTGGTCAGTTGGAGCTGTCCCTGTAAGGAGAAAAGGTCTTCCTTACTAGCTGCTCCAGAAAGCCAACTGCACAGCACTCTTCTCCTGTCCTGCTCCCTGGTTTCCAGAGATTTGAGTCCAGTCTTTCCAGCCTGGCACCAAATGACTACTGCCTGTAACCCGCTATTCTGTGTGGCAGAGGCTTCTAGGCTCTTGGAGACTCTTATTTAGGAATGAGGGTGGGGCCTGTGCTCTCTACTGTATTATTGGCTCTATGGGTGACAAATGGCCAGGATTACTCTCTCTACCTGTCCCACTGGGCCTAACTTAAGCCACAGAGCAAACCGATTTGGTAGCTACTATTGTTTTCCTTGTTTTACTAAGTCTTAGATAAACCAAATAATTGTCCTTGAGTCACATGGCTAATAGGTGCTGGAACCCAGATTTGTACCCAGTACTGTGTCACTGCAAAGTCCCAGCTCTTCACCACTAAGCTTTAGTGCCTATGTTGCAGAAAACCAGGGTTCTGATTTTCAGGTGTGAGGTCCAGAAAGAACTGGGAGAAAAAAATGCCTGTGTTTTTTAAACAGGTGGAAAGCTTTTCAGTATAACTGTCCATGTTAATGAAAGCAGCTTAACTCACATTCATTTGAATGGGGAGAGTCAGGGGCCAGGATGGAAGGCACTGAAAATATCCTTCTGGCAACAGAGCAGATTAATAATCTTAATGGCAAATTTAATTGTGGAATAATGGTTTTTCAGTCCGTCAGCTAAATCCTGGGTTTCTCTGATATAATTTTCAGGAGGCAGATGCCTGACTCTAGCCACACGTGTGAATAAAAACCATAACTCACTTGTTTAGCATCTTGTTGATGACTTTTTTAACCATGGGAGCTTCAGGGTTGAGACAAGCTTCCTGACCAGTCTTGAGAGTGGCTCTGCAGAGAGAAGGGAGAATCCACGTGAGGTCGGGCTGGGGGTCGGGGTGGGGTCGTCGGGACGGCGGGGGTGACAAGCACAGCAACAGCGGCAGCACTTACACGACTTCCGTTTGGCCGCAGTGGGGTCCCGGCGGCGTCACCTTCACGCTCTGGATGTTCTTGAAGTGAATCCCCTGCAAGGTCTGCAGGCACTGGCAGCGCAGTTCGGTGACCACAGGCGCCCCTGCGGGGAGGACAGACTCGGTCAGGGGGCTGTCCCGGGATGGGCCCCCACCCGCCCCCGTCCCGCCCTGGGGATGCCGGGCGCCGGGTCTCACCTGCTGCGCGCTGGCCATTGGCCACCAGGAGCAGGAGCAGCATCGCGGCGCGGAGGAGCCGGGCGGCGGCGGGGGTCGCGGCGCGGGCCATGGGGTTAGCTCAGAGGGTCGCTTTCTGCGGCGGGAAGGCGGGCTGGAGAGCTGGCGGAGCGGATTCTGTGGCTCCCCGAGCCGGGCGAAGCCCTTTTATCCCGATCGGACAGGGGCTGGCAGCCCAGGGCCAGGGAAATTCCCCGACGTAAGTGTAGTTCACGGGTCCGGAAAGAGGGCGCGGCCCCGCGGGCCTCCCGCGTAATCCGCGCTTTCGGGGTGGGGGTGGGGTGTCGTCTCTGCGCCGAAATCCCCGCAGGGGTAGTGAGTTGCCGCCACCCCGGGGCTACCGCCTGCGAGTGTGGCCGTGGGCGCCTGGCCACCCCTGGTCTCCGGGCGGAGAGCGGGGAAAGCGCTAGGGGCGGATTCGTGAGACCCTCACAGGGGTAGAGGGACAGTTTTAGGGAGATTTCTGTTTCTTTAGTTATCAGACCTGGGAGAATTAAAGAGGAGTAAGCGGGTAGATTTTGCTTAGCTGTCTGTCCTCTAACTCTATATATCCTGTCTCTCTAAATTTCGATTTTGCTTATTTCATACCTGTGGACTGAGTGCTGTCAAAAATACAGCCGACATCTCGGAATCCAGAGAAGAACGTTCAGCTTTTTCTTCATGTTGTACATTCTCAAATCACACTTAGAATATCTTGGTTATGTTTTCCATTTGGTGGGAACTGGGATCAGTGACAAAAGTTGAATCCGGAGTTAATTTCAGTGAAAGTTGAGGGCCGTAACACAACCTAGTTTTTTGGGCCCTGCTGAAATTCCTTCTCTCAGCAATGCTGGAATTCCAAAATTCCCTGCAGATCTCCTTTTCCACGTATGGAGGGTAGAGTTGATCTAAGAATATGGAACTGGTGGTCACGCTGTAGCTGCCGGCAGGCTAGTCGGGGTCACCTCTTCTGGTTCTGTCCTTGGACAATATAGCACATGAACACCAGGGAGTGGGTACCTGCTGCATAGCACGCTTACTCCGGATGTGCGTGGATGAAACATGAAACATCGAATCACACATGAAACACCGTTCCATTCACTGAAGGGGGACCTTCAGTGTTGGTCTTCCTTTTTCTTGACACAGTGACATGCCTCTCTTTTCTGACCAGGAATTTCAGTCTCTTCACCTGATGTCTTTACTAGTTTTTCATCAGAAGTTTTAGAGCTCTAGCATTGACTCAACATTAAATCTAGAGGATTGGATTCAGACTTCTTGGAGACATGGAGTATGATGGGAGTGGGAAGAGGAGAAAGAAATGGCCTCTGGCCCAGGGATGGGTGTCTAGGGCCCGGGCTCTGGGCAGCTCAGCTCAGTGAGGGAGAACTTGGATCCCGCAGCCAGCCACCTGGCCTGCAGCGAAGCCGATTGCATTTAGTTGCCACCTATTACCTGCACATTGTTAAATGTTTCTTTGCCTACCCCATGGTGGTCATGAGAAATGAGTCAACGTGTGTGAGAGCCGGCAGGGATTAAATGCCTTATAAATGTTTATTAAATAAATAAAATAGAAATAGCTTTTTCCAACAGCACCTAAGCAGAAACTCTACCTGTTGTGAATCCTTCTATATCCAAGAAACCAAAAAAAAAAAAAAAAAAAAAAAAGTTAATGGAAAAGTTCACTCCCCAATTTTTCTCTTTATATTTAAAAAATTTCTGAATCAGGATTTCTGAAAGGAAGGCACAGCTACACTCTACTAGGAGATGCACTTACGTTGGGTTTGGGGTTTTTTGTTGTCATTGTTTTTACTTTTGAGACCTATCATTGATTTATTTTGTAGTCTTACTTTCAATCACCTCATCTGTTAGAAAAGAGTTTGAATTAAAGACTCCCCACCTTATTTATTGGAAAAGGTTTTTAAAATGAACGACTGTCTTTAAAAATACTCTAGTGTTTTTCAGGATGATCCTGTGAGAAACACCGGGGAAATTAAAGGGATATTCACATTTGTATTAAGCAGTAGGAAATGGAAAATAATCTAAAGGCTATAAAATATGGTGACAAGCTCAGGAATAATTGACAGTTTGTGTGATCTCTCCTCTTGTTATCAATTGTTTTTTTGGATTTCATGGGAAACTGGCCCAGATATACAAAAGTTAGTCTTTAAAAGTTCTAAGATATGTTGTTTTGTTTTCTAATCCTAAATCATGCAGACTCAGTTTCTAAAGTTTATAAAAGAAAGGCATGAAGAGATTATTTTTTCCTCTAATCTCTCTTAACTTTTGTCTATGGAACTAACTTTAACAAGTCATTGAAAATTTGCTTTTTTCTTCAACAAACATGGTAGCTGACCAAGTAGAAGAGCACACAGAGTTCTGAGTAAATATGAAAGAGGCTGTTTCCTTTATTTAGTTGCCATATACCATTGGCAAGTTATTAAACCTCTGTACCCACCCCGAGATGCAGCACAATCATTTTGTGCTAAATTCCAGGCTCTCTTCTAAGAGTTATACAAATATTGACTTATTCAATCTTCCAAACATCTCTGTGATAGTATTTATTATTATCTTTGTGGTACTTTAAGCTTACAAATAAGGAAACTGAGGTGCAGAGAGGTTAAGGAACTTCCCTAAGGTATTGAACCTTGGGACTCTTACCCAGACAGAATGTCTTTTAACGATTGTGCTATGATAAAAATGCTCTATGATATATGGCTAAAAATTTCCAGGGAGGAGTGATTTTTTAAAATCTGTTTATAATTCCACTAGCTGAATGTTTCAAATTTTTTTTTACTTTAAAATTCAAACACAGACAATGGTTATATACCTCTATAGTTTGGTTTCACTAACAGCATAACTCTCTCCTGTGGCATTGATATAGCCTGTTATATTTTCTTAAAGTGTCCAATTCTGAAAAAATAGTAACTTTACCTTAGAGAAATCTGGCAAACATTCCCTTATCCAAATGATGATGATGAAGGTTAATATCATCAATGTGATGTCAGGTTGATATCATGTACCCTTGATATGATGTGATGAGAAGGTCACTTCACCTCTTTGGTATTCTTTCCAAAAGTTCATAACCCCAGTTCAACTATAAGAAAAACATTTTTCAAACCTAAATTGGGGGCTATTACATAGCTGACCAGCATTCTCCGAAAATGTCAAAATCATGAAACTGGGGAAAGACTAAGGAACTGTCATAGTCCAGAGGAAAGTATAGAGACAAGACAATTAAGTGCAGTGTGGTACCTGGGTTGAATCCTGGAACAGAAAGAGGATAGTAAGTGGGAAAACTGGTGAAATTCAAATAAAGTCTGGAGTTTCATTAGTAGTAATGTGCCAATATTGGTTTATTAGCTTTGGCCAATGTACCATGTAATGTAAAATAGTACAATAGAGGAAACTGAGTGAAGGGTACACAGAAGTTTTTAAAAAACTTCTTTTTCTAAATCAAGTAGAATACCACTACAATGAAATCAGTGGACATGCATGCTTTACCTGGTAGCTTCCTAGAAAGGGAATTAAGTTTTCGTTGAGTTCATATTTGTTTAAATATGAAAATCCAAAATATCTGCTGTCCCATTTTGGATACATCATCATGTTTCATAGGCTTAAATTGTTTGTCTTCAGCATTAATCATGCTGTGCAAATCTCTCATCTATTTCTTGTAACTGGTGAAAAACAGAAAGTGTTTGCTGTAATGGTTTCCAGACGCAACCCCAAACTGACATAAATGAAAGTATTCACCAGTTTATATACTGGAGCTACCAAAAAAAAAAAAAATGAAGCATGTCAAGGGGTAGCCAACATCTGTAGATCATGTAGAATTTAACTCCTGAAGATGACAATCAAAATCACTTGTTTTTGGAAATGAAGTAAAAAAGGAAAGATTTCTTTTTTCATTGCTATTTTCTCCTTCATATGCCATTTGAATTCATGAGATCCTCATCAACAAAAGTCCAGAAATATTTATACACAAAGGAATGCTTAGTCTAGTACAATAAACAAATTCATGTTCCTGTTTGAACAAGTGCTTCTTTAAGCCAATTACTTTTGCAAAAGTGGAAAACCAGTTTTTTGTGCACAATCTTTAAACCCACATAAGCGATGACTGTTAATGAAATGGAATAAGCTTTAAAATGGAAGCTTTGGTGGTGAAACTCCATTTTCCCTGCAATCGGTATGAATCTTTTGGAATTGACAATGAGTAAAATCCAGGATGCTCACATCTTGTAGGCCTACTGTCATTGCTGCAGCAACCAGCTACAAGCAGATGTGAACTTACAGCTCCTCGCCTCAGCTCTGCTTTCTGCACCAAAGTTTCTCTGTCACTGCAGTGAAAAGTCGCTTGCCAAATAGGGAACAGCAGGCAATAAGTATTCCCCCCTCTTTCATGTTTTAGGCAGATATTCTACATGACTTCTCAAAGGACACCTAACAGGATTGAACCCCTGCCACACCCTCTTTTCCTATTTCACTCTTCCCAATTACCCAGTCCCATACATAGGTATAATTTCCCCAAAATAAATCTGCCTGCATGGTAGGCTGATGACTCAGGCTCTGCTTTCTGAGGGGACACCTTAGCTCCAGGGGACACTGCTCCATCCTGAAAACTAACCAACTAACCATGCTGATTGGCAGGAAGATATGGGCAGTGTCACTTTACTCTACTCCTAGCTTGCTGTTAGAACTTATTCCCTCTCAACTTCCATCTATATTTACCCTAGAATGATCTCATCTGATGTAATGACTCTGGCTCTGAGGGGAGAAAAACAAAGATGTCAAAACATGATATTAAATTCCTGGATCCATTCCACCTCTACAGGCAAATGGCATTAGTGTGTACAAGCATCAAGGTGTAGGGGGGGAAAACGTTTCCCTTCTTCCCTTCTTGTTTCTTTGGCTGGCCTAATGATTAAATAGACATAAGACAGAATAATAGGAGAAAAACAAATTTAATTTTGTACATACAGGAGCCCAATAAAAATATAAGACTCAAAACAGTGACCAGAGTAGGCAGCTTTTATACCTTTTAGACAATATAACAATCCATTTGTGAAGCATGAAAAAGACAAAGCGGTTTGTACTTGGGGTAGTAAATTAGTGAAGAAGGAATGAGTTTTCTTTATACAGCCTTCTGGGCCCTAGATTCTCTAACTCTCATGATAAGGATGTCTCTTTTTCACCTGGTGCAGGAAGAGTACCTTTCACATGGGAAATTTATTTCCTGCATTCCAGGGGACAAAGGAGGGTCAGAGTGTTGTCCTTGCACCAGCTGTTTCTTAACAAACTTTAATTCAAAATAATCAATATGCCAGTGAATCTCATAGTATTGAAAGTAGATCAGTTCAGTTAAACATCTGTGTCTCATTTTAGGAGGTGGTAATGTAGTTGGGCTTCCAAAGTTGGGTCTCTATTATGTGAGAAATAAGGTAATTAATAAGGTATTAATAAGGAAACAAAAGAAAAAACAACAGTTAATTATTGCATCAAATTGTAAACCAATTTCTGAGTTTTGAGGGTAGCCAGTTGAGAATATTTCCAGATGCCAGGCTCAGAGCATCTTCAGATAGATTGAGGAGAGGCAATGACACCATGACAGATTTCCCTGGTTTACAGTTTGAATGTTTCTGGTGATCTTTCTAAGTGGCACACACAGCCACTGGCATGAAGACTGTTTATATGTGAGCTGTTGTGGTGATTCCTCTGAAGTTTATATCAGGCTGTCCAACATTAGTTTGCATGGCTTTGTGGTTTTCGTGTGTGTGAGTGTCTGGGGGGCAGGGTGTGTGTGTGTCGCACCATGAGGCTTGCAGGATCTTAGTTCCCGGACCAAGGATTGAACCCGGGCCACGGTGGTGAAAGCGCCGAGTCCTAATCACTGGACCACGAGGGAACTCCCTTGTGTGGCTTTGGAAATAGGGAAGTTTTACTTCTCAATGATTTCAAGTCAGAAAGGTGGGAGAAAAATTGGAAACGATAGTCTGGATAGTTGTAGCCAGATATTGAAGGAAACTAGAAGAATTCAGGATCCAGTTAGTTTACAGGTAGAAAAGGAAACCTCAAATGTAATTAATGGAACTAGAATCTAATACCCCTAAAGGTGTATTACTGAAACATAATTTTTCTCTCTGTAGACATTCTAATTTTTATCAAAGATAAAGACCAATAAGACTAATTTGTTTGCAAATTGAGGCTAATTTCAATAAACTTGGCCTGGTTTTTACATAAGATCAGCAAGAATGGAGATTTGCCATATAGGCTCTTTTATGCTTGCTTTGTTGGAAGTTTTCATAAGGAATCTCAGATAGAACTTTTAAAAAGCCTCTTGAGGCTAGGAAGCCAAGCCAAAGACTTGCCATCAGGTTTCCATACCTACAGATTTAGATTAGTTCATCTCTTCTCTAGCACCCACTATATCTTGAGGTTCCTGTACCTGCCAGGGAGTGTCCTTCTTACCTGGTAAAGCTGCTGTGAATCCTGTAAACAAGTACCAGGCTGATTTTTTTCAAGGAACTTTATTGGCTCCAAAAGTCAACCGTGGTTCCTTAAAGTTGTCTGGTCATATCTGAGTCAATGGACATCTCTCCCAAATATGACATTCCAGTCGAAGCCTTGGTAAAATAACCTATGGATCCAATTGTGTTGGGTTACGAGGAGAATGGAATATCAGTGAACTCATGCTAATATCTATATTGCCATGAAAATAAAAATACTCACTGAAGGTCACTTAATTCTGGAGGAATCAGGTAGGGAGGAATAAAGAAATGTTTCACCTTTGTTCACAAAAGGATATTTCACTAAATTTCTGTAAGTCAGAGATAGCTTAAGAGGAAAGGTTTCCTTATATCTGGAAAACAAAAGACTAAAGAACCAGCAATATTTTTTAATTCATAAAAATTATAATCGTCCTTCTCAGTTCATTCAGCCCCATGTAATGAATTTTGTTGATCTTTATATTTTGCTAACAGTTTGATGAAGCCATCAGTTTTTCTTTTTTTCTTCATTAGAATTCTGTAATTTTTTTTAAAGAAAACACTTTTAATCTTACAGTACATTGAACAGTACAGTAGTACAGTACAACAGCTGGCATACAAGGGCTGGCATCGAGTGAACAGGCAAGAAGCATTACTGACTGGAGGAGGGAGAGGAGGTGGGAGATGGTAGAGCTGAAGGATCGTCAGCAATAGGAGACGGAAGGCAAGCTGCAATTTCACTTACGCCTGAGGTTGATGGCACAGGTTCTGGTTCCTTGCTGGGTTCAATTCTCTCTACCCTCCTGAAGAAATGATCCAGTGATGCCTGGGGAGCAGCTCTCTGTTTCTCATCATAGATGATGTGGTAGCACTGGACTGCATTCTGAATGGCTGCTGCAACTTTCCTGTACCATTCTAAGTTCCTGTCCTGTGCCTCAAAAGCTAACAGTGCCTCCTCAAATAAAGAAAATCCCCTTGCCATTTCCTGCAACATGAATCTCTGCGGTTCTTCAGTTACTTCTTCCTCTTGTCTCTCTTCATCCTTTCTCAGGGGCTCCAATTCCATCAGGTCTTCATTTGTAAGCTCCTCATATTACACAGCAAGGAGTTCAATGAAGTCGTCCTCTTGCAGATCTAGCTTGAAATAAAGATACTGTACTGCTGTACTCTATACAGTACTGTACAGTAAAGTACACAAAAGCACAACCACTTGTAGAGGATGCACGTACATGGCAACATATGCCAGACACGTGAACTAACTTATGTGATTGGACATGCGAACACATGTTCGCACCTTTGAAAGTTCGCATCTTAAGGGGACTTACTGTATTATTCAGCCTTAAAAAAGAAAGAAATCCTGTCACATGCTACAACACAGATGAACCTTGAGGATAATGTGCTTAGTGAAATGAGTTAATCACAAAAGACAAATACTGTGTGATTCAACTGACATGAGGTACCTAGACTAGTCAAAATCCAACACAGAAAGTAGAATAGGGGTTGCCAGGGGCTGAGCAGAGGGAGGAAGGGGGAGTTCTGTAATAGTTATAGAATTTCAATTTTGCAACTCGAAGAGTTCTGGAGACTGCATAGCAATAGGAAGGTACTGAATTGTGTACTTAAAAATGGTTAAGAGGCAAATTGTATTTTAACACAATGTTACCACAATTAAAAACAAAAAAGAAAAGAAACAACAGAAAGTAAGTTGGTGAAACCATAAGTTCTTTGGCTAATCAGTCTGATAGGTTTTCCCCTTTTATCCTTCATTATTTTGAATTTTGAGCTTGAGCCTAACTTCATGTAGTTACTTGGCATTAAACAAGCCCTCTCAGCAGAATGTGTAGCCCAGTACTACTAAGGCACCCAAAAAGAGATTACTTATCCTTAAACCAAACAATATTCCAAAGAAAGCTGTACCTTCACCACAATATTCTGTGAAGATTGATGGATTTCCTTACATTAGTTTTAGAATTCTGTAATTTCTTACCCAGTTCAGTGGTATATTCATAAACACATCAGAAACATGTATTCTAGAGTACTTGTCAGGGTCCTTTCCATGAACTTCTTTGAAAATGAAAAACTTTTGCAGGAAAACTTTTGCCAAAGAATGAGAGTAGAACAGTAACTGTCTGTAAATGAAAAAAGACTTAAAAAATGCAATGGTTAAAGATCAGATGAGAGTTTAGTGCAATGCAATTGACAAGGAAATTTAGTAATTTCTGTGACACCAACATTTTAGGATAATTAGAATTACAATAACATTATACCACGATATATCAGATTTTCTTTGGAATTTCATGTAATTTCTAGAACACTTATATTAATAACATTCTCCCATACAATATAACCTAAGAAGGTTTATCATCATGTATTTAACAATGTTTTCCATGTAATTTAATGTACCAAATAAGCATAATTAATGTAATGTCTCTCTCTCTCTCTACTCTCATTCTCACTCTCCCTCCCTATTTTTATATGGAGAGAAAGAGAATCTTTTAAGATGTTCCAGGGGACCTCTGGAAAATCCCAAAGTTAGGTTGAGGTCAAAAAATTTTACTAAGAATTTGATTTGAGGAAGTTTGTCAAAAACATCAAGAAGTTTTGACACTTGACCAAAAAGGATCACAGGTCATCATGAAACAGTACCTCATTATTCACTTAACCAAAGTAACAGTAACAGATTTCAAAGGCAAATCTAGAAGGTTACATAATTCTGAACAAAATTTAGCTGTTTCAATATTTGGAAGACTTGGTTTATTAAGTAATCAAAGACCAATGATAAAGACAACATGAAACGTAGAAGATTATTTTGAAAAAGCACATATTCTTTGTTTTCTAGGCAGATCATTTAAAAGATAAAGAAAAGCCTTTCATAATGTCTTATCAAGAGCAGAGCAATAGTCCAAGAAAACTTTGTCCTCTTAGCAGATGAAAGAAAATTAATTGCCAGTTTTACATAAGTACACTATTGACCTTAAAGTTTATATTTAAAACAATTATAATAAATTCATTTAATCTTATCCAGCTTGATCACACATAAAATTCCTTTCCTAAGATTCATCTTTTACAAACCTTCTATAACTTTGTGTGTTCATTTTAGTTTGTCTCTTCTTCTCTTTCCCATTCTGAAATAATCAACTTTACTTTAGGGCAACATTACTTTATTTTCCTCCACAAATTGTATCTTCAGTCTTCATAACTTTTCTAACCAAAAAATGCATCTTATTTTCCTGGCGTTCAGAAGCGTTTCCTTTATTTTTTCTAGTACTTTTAATTGCATATATTAATTAGAATTATTATCCTTTAGAAACCTTGATTTCTAGTAAAGACTAAGAAGTAAGCAGTTGTGAATGCTTTCTTATACCAGAATTCTTTAGACTGGCAAATCTGTAAATGCATTTTACATTTTTTAATAGCATACACTTCCTCACAACAGAACAATTTTTTAAATGTATCACAAGACATGGTTACTAAAAGACCCAAATATCTTTAGTTTTTCTGTAATAAGAAGCCAAAAGTGGACACATTTAGGTTCAATAATCACCGTTTCTATATTTTACCTTATTTGGAAATGATCTAGATACTCAATGAAATTTCATCATTTAATTTAACAGAGCAAAACTCTTAATAGTGGAAAAAATCAAAGAGATTTGAGTAACAATTTTTAAATAGGTATACTATAGGACAATCATTGCTGAAAATTTAACCAGAAAACTGTTACCTCACTTACATCTATTTAATTTCTTTAACAATCATATTTAGATTACTCCCCCCAAATAGGGTGAGACTCTAAAGCAGTTAGCCATCATCTTAAGTTTTTAGAGTTGGTTTTGTTTTGGCTGAGAAATTTTACAACAAAGATAACATGAGCTTCCTTGACTTTCAGTAAACCTAAATAGGATAAAAGAATTACAACTTCATGCTGATAACTCTAGGGACATGCCTGTGTTAATTAAGCTAACAAACTTAAACTGGCTTTTCTTTACTGAAAATTAACTTAAATCGTGTGAACTTGAAAAACATTTGGATTTTCCTTCTGTTATATTTCTGAGATTAAGAAATACCTAATTTATAAATGCTTATTTTTAAGCCAATTAAATAGAGCTCTTTACAGATTAATTGCAATAATGCTATCCAGAGGAAGAAAAATAATATATCTAAACGTACATACTTCAACATACATAACCATATAGACAGACACAAAAGAAATCTCTTTTCTTTCATTTCCAAACTTTAGCCATAAATCAGGTAAAATAAAAAACACCAGTTTACAAATAACTGTGTCTCTAGCCCACTGAAAAAGTTAAGGTTATCAGCTTAAAAGCTTTTTCCTAATATTTGTGGACAATATTTTACAATTTAAATTGTCCTTGACATGTAATCTTAAGGAGGCTATGGTATAGAGTTTGAGCAAAAGAGCATTTTAATCAGTTTATATTTAAAAACAAACCTACTCTCCCCCCTTTTTTTTTTCTTCAGGCTCTGGTTGAGTGTGGGTTGTGCTCTGGTTACCTCCTGGGGGGTTTACATTTCAAAGACATGGTAAGAGTTACATCTTTAAGGGAAAGAGAAAGAATGCAATATGTTGTTGTTGTGGCTTGCAGTTTTTGCTTTTTCTTGTCCTCAGCCTTTTAAAATTTGGTAGGATCTTCTAAATGTGGAAGTAAAAGGACTTTATAATTTAGGAGATTCATTGCTATCCAGGGGACATAAATTCTTTGTGATAGAGTTCTAGGATATGTCCACAAAGGACATTGCCTAGGAAAGCCTGAAGCTGGCAGAGCCTGATTATAGAGCCCAGCAAAGCACGTCTTACTGCCCTTACCAGGTGCTTCTGCTAAAATCACTTCCTGACTTCTAGTATTTACATGAGTAACCTGTATACTCTGGATATTAGACTGGAGCACCTTCTGTATTTCCTGTAGGAAAATGAAAGCAAAAACAGGCAGCTGGGCATTTAAGGGATTTTCTGGGGAAGGTGGAGAAGTTGGGGAGTTAAAGGAATGCTGCTTGTGACTTCATGTCTCAGAATCCCAGTCTACTTGACTGGCTATCAGATGCACACTGGTATCTACACCTCCCAGATGGCAGAGGCCAGACACAACATTCTCCATGGTCGCATAGCCATGTTCTCAGGGTATAGAACAAGACGAAATGAAAACCTCATCTGGTTTGTATATAGGGGACCCACAGCAAAGTTTGTGTAAGCAGATGCTGGTCTGGTGAGAACTGTGAACTCACCACTCTGTGAGGCCAACTTGAACAACTGGCTTATAAGACCTATGCCTGCGTGTGCTTTACGTTTTTTCTCCTTATGACAAATGGAACAAAAGACAGAGAACAAAGGTAACAATGACCATCTCTGGGAGGAAAAGGGTTAATAGAAAATCAGAGTACTCCTAACAAAACTTTACCAGAGTTGCTATGCTTAAGTAACTAATTCACAGAAATATTTTCTCCTGCTAACCTAAATTTAGAAGAAGAAAAGGACTCTCTCCAATCTTGCTTGCTTCCATCAGACTCTACAGGCAGAGACTGAGGCTGACATAGTAAGAACTCTTCCCTTATGCTGGCTCTTGTCAGGAGTCCCAGGATCTCTCAGAGGCAGCAACCCTGGAGTGAGCAGGGTTCAGTCAGTGAAGTAACCCATGTTGGGCACCAAAACTGTAGAAGAGGAAAACTTTTCCCTTCTTCCCTTCTTGGTTCTTTGGCTGGCCTAATGATTAAATTGACATAAGACAGAATAACAGGAGGAAAACAAATTTAATTTTGTACATACAGGAGCCCCATAAAAATATAAGCCTCAAAGAACTGACCAAAATAGTCAGCTTTTATACCTTTTAGACAACATAACAATCCATTTTTGCAGCATGAACAAGACAAAGGGCTTTGGGCTTGGGCTTGTAAATTAGTGAAGAAGGAATGAGTTTTCTTTATACAGCCTTCTGGGCCCTAGATTCTCTAACTCTCAAGATAAGGATGTCTCTTTTTCACCTGGTGCAGGAAGGGTACCTTTTACATGGGATATTTATTTCCTGCTTTCAGGGAGACAAAAGAGTGTCCTAATGTCCTTGTACTGGCTGGTTTTTTTTAAGTTATTTTATTTATTTATTTATTTTTTTATAGAACAATTTACTCCCTTTTTTTTTTTAAACCCCACATTTGTTTATTTATTTATTTTTGGCTGTGTTGGGTCTTCGTTTCTGTGCGAGGGCTTTCTCTAGTTGCGGGGAGTGGGGGCCACTCTTCATCGCAGTGCGCGGGCCTCTCACTATCGTGGCCTCTCTTGTTGCGGAGCACAAGCTCCAGACGCGCAGGCTCAGTAGTTATGGCTCACGGGCTTAGTTGCTCCACGGCATGCGAGATCTTCTTGGACCAGGGCTCGAACACATGTCCCCTGCATTAGCAGGCAGACTCTCAACCACTGTGCCACCAGGGAAGCCCCTGTTTAAGTTATTTCAATTCAAAATAATAAATATGCCTAAGTGGCATATTTGGGAAACCCTGAACCACATCAAGGGTCAGCCTCTGTTCAGTCTCCCCACAGACTGCATGTCTGGCTCCCCATTTTCTTTCTTCTGGTAATACAGTCTAGATTTACTCTGTTTTCGGTGCATGGGGTTCATGTGGGATGACCTATTTCTCAGCCCCTTCCTATCAGGGCCCACCCCTGTACGCTCAGAGAAGGGCAAGTGACATAAGCCTGGGCAAATAAGAAACAGTCTCTAGAATTTTTGTTGAAACAATTGAAAAAGAAGTTCTTAGTTCTTCCTGGAGTTCTAAACAGGTAAAATGGGTCTTAGACATGAGCTTATGCTTCAGGAGAGATTTCCATATAATGAAGTTGGCCCAGAGGAAAGCACTTGAAATGGGGCAAATTACTGAGGACCTTGTTTGGGCACCTATGTCTACCAGGTGGCTCTGATTTTTTCACGGACATTATGTAGGCCAACAGATTTTCTTTTTCTTTAAATTTAAATTAGATTTATGTCTCTTGCCAGTGAAATAGTCTGGCTTAATACCATCCATCTTTCACATTTCTGTTACAGATAACTTTCCAACACAAGTAACTCTATTTATTCTATTTAATCTGTGTATTCATTTATCTCTTCAACATTTATCTATCACTCATAAGCTAGGAACTAAATTAGGTTCTAAATTAGTTTACAAAGAGGAAAAAAATAAACCAGACTCTGCCACTACCAAACACAGCCTATGGAAGCATAATGGAAAGATATGAAGTTGTCTGGAGCTCCATGATACTCAGCAATGTACCGAGCTTTATAGGCACTCAGAAGAGGGTGGGCATCAGACTCCCCTTCTTGGAAGGGTGGGAGCTGTCAGAGAAAACTTGCTAGAGGAGGGTGCTACCTAAGGAGAGTGGGTAGGTACCTATTCCCGACAAAGAGGACCAAGTGAGCAGAGGCATGGAAGCTGAAAGCAGTGCAGTATGACCTGAGAACAAAAATAAGCAGTTCATTTTTTTTTTTAACCTGGAGTTTAACAACAAGGCAAGGATGTATAGAGAGCAGGAGGATAGGCATGGCTCAGACACCAGAGGTTCCCTTGTCACTCAGGAGCCATTTCAAATGTCACATCCATTAGAAATCTCATAACTCATCTAAGTGTTTACCTTGGCCCTTGGATACAGAGCACATTGTGGTTTACATGCTCCCATGCTGGATTATGTACTCTGCCAAGAAACTATCATATCTTATTTCTCTTTCCATGCCCATCTTCAGTGTGAGTTGGGTTCATACTCATACTAAGGATTCGACAAATGTTTGTTGAAATAATACATGAATAAATGATTTCAGGCCACTATTGGTTTTCAAGGAATTTGTTTTGGAGATGAAAACATCATTATGACATTATGGTATTATGGAAACAAAATTTAGGAAGTCGAGAGATGAATGTATAAAATGCAAAAGAAAATAGCATGCATAGCAAAAAGATGCAGATTTCAACTAGGAAAATTATGACTCATCATAAAAACTTGATATTGAGCATAATGTCCACAGTATTTTCCAGTGTTCATTATTTCCCAGTTTTTTAGCCAGAAATGTTTTTGTTTTTATTTTTACCTTCTGGGTGCTGTCCATACACTCAGATAATCTTGGAGGCAGAGGATTCTGAATGATGCTTATTTCAAAGGAGGGGCTCTGCTACTGTATGACTGAGCTAGTTCATTGACTGACATTTTCGAAGTGGTTGACAACATTAAAGAAATATGACAACATTAAAGAAATTTGCACCAATTAGGTATGGTGGAAATTATGGTGGAGGTAGAGAAAGTATGGCTTTGTTGTGTGTATTTTACATATGTGTATATTATGCACTGAATGTGAATATCTACAATCAAATGTTTAATGAGCACATATTATAGCATCTGTGTGTGATTGAAGGGTGTAGATGGACAGATGAGGGGAACTCTAAGCAGATTCCCTAACAGTTACAAATGTGACCCTAACAACAACAAAAAATCATATAAATTACTTATTGGGAAAATGCATGCGTGTGTTACGATGTCTGTGGATAGTTTGGTGAAATCTCAGAACTTAATCTCTGAGCTGGGAAGAGACTCTTTAATGTTCAACCAATTTTCTGCTGGCAAGGTGCCTTATCCAGCACCCAGCTGCAGTATTACATCTTAATACTAACTGTGTTATTGTTTCATGTAGTTAATATCTGACAAACGTTTATTTAGCACGTACTGTCAGGCATTTTTATGGAAGCGGGAATGAAGGGAGGTTAATAAGCATGACCCTTATTCCCTGATCTAAAGAAGGAAAACAGATAAACAAATAATCACAGTGCAGTCTAATTGCTATTCTAATGGAGGTGTGTATAAATTGCTTTACTCCTGTTTTTCCAGGAGATCCTATCATCATCCCTAGAATTACCACAAAAAGAAGACTCTTTCTCCAACACAGCTCATAAATAAGAGCTGATTGTTCCAACACTGCTCACTGACTGCCCTACTTTCAAGTTTTACTAACCCTCACCACAACACAGGCTACTAATAGCATAATCCCCATGTTGCGTCTGCCTAAGCAAAGAAATAAATGTTTGACAAGGTTATACCCAAAGTTTATTTCTTTTCCTTGTTTTAGATACACAGTTAAGCCAGGCTTCCAATCACCATATGTCCTGTGGATTTTATAATCTTATAGATATTCTGGTTGATAAACATTGTGGTTTGTTATTTGATTTTCTTTTAGTTGTTAACCATGATGGGAAAATACAACTTGTGTCTATCACATTAAACTTTTTTTCTTAACTAGTTATCTACGCCCACATGTTGAGTTGTGGTTCTGTTCAGGGGAAGTTATAGCTTGTTGGCCACGTTCTTAATGGGTTGCTTGTTAGCTCAAGGATTGCGGCCACAGCTGTTTGGAAATGATATGTGCTCTGGGGGTAAAACTCCAAAGAAAAGAAACTTCTACTTACTAGGTTTGAAGTTTGAGTCAGGCCCATGCTGGCTCCTAATTATTATTTTTTTTTTTTGCGGTACACGGGCCTCTCACCGCTGTGGCCTCTCCTGTTGCGGAGCACAGGCTCCGGACGCGCAGGCTCAGCGGCCATGGCTCACGGGCCCAGCCGCTCTGCGGCATGTGGGATCTTCCCAGACCAGGGCACGAACC
The DNA here is from genome assembly GCF_964341445.2 of Mesoplodon mirus. Classification (NCBI taxonomy): domain Eukaryota; kingdom Metazoa; phylum Chordata; class Mammalia; order Artiodactyla; family Ziphiidae; genus Mesoplodon; species Mesoplodon mirus. The sequence goes on from NC_138977.1 coordinate 48,308,692, forward strand.
TGTGTCCCCTGCATCGGCAGGCGGACTCTCAACCACTGCGCCACCAGGGAAGCCCCTGGCTCCTATTTTAAGTGAGATTTACTCCTTTCCAGAGTCCTGTGGGGTGAGCATTACTGCCCTTGTTTGGCAGATGAAGAAACAGGAAACTCGGGGTCACACAGACTCAAAAGATGTAACCCAGACTGTCTTATTCAGAAGCTTGTTGGGCTAAAGCCAGCAACTACAGGGATAAGGAAGAACCATACAAGAAGAAGAAATAATTATAAAACCACTATTAAATTCATCGAATGTCTTTGCTTCTTTCCCAAGGTGTCCTAGAAATCAATGTACTTTTGACCCTCAGTTCAGTTTGCATTAGACCCGAAACTAAGATGCACATAGCTGAAGCAGAATGGGCAGTGAATTTAAGTAGGGGCACCCAGCTGTAAAGGACATAGAATCTCAACAATACAGATAATGTTCTACTTGGTGTTACATCTTCCCCTCAAAAGCTGCTCCTGGGCTCCCCTGGTGATGCAGTGGTTGAGAGCCCGCCTGCCGATGCAGGGGACACGGATTCGTGCCCCAGTCCGGGAAGATCCCACATGCCGCGGAGCAGCTGGGCCCGTGAGCCATGGCCACTGAGCCTGCGCGTCCAGAGCCTGTGCTCCGCAATGGGAGAGACCACAACAGTGAGAGGCCCACGTACCGCAAAAAAAAAAAAAAAAAAAAAAAAGCTGCTCCTTATGACATTCCCAAAGACTCCATCCCTGAGTCAGGCCTGGAGACTGAGGTAAGGAGATTTAACTGTCCTGCTGTTCCTGAGCTTTCTGCCCCTACTAACTAGCCAAGCATCTTGAGAAGCACTAATTAGAGTGTGGACTCCAACATGAAATGTTAAAACTTGACTCTTTAGTCAAAGAACTAGACAATGTTTTTAAACTACAAGTTATGATCCATCACTGGGTTATGAAATCACTTTATTAGAGGCTTGTGGCCAAAATTTATTTTTAAGTGGATAAATAGGATAGGCTAGTATGAAACAGAGCAGCACCCTGTGGTGGGGTCCCAGGTACAAATCCTTTCCATGCCCTCGATTGTTTTTCTTTTTTAATATTTATTTATTTTTTATTTTTTGGTTGAATCGGGTCTTAGTTATGGCATGCGGGATCTTTTGTTGCAGTGTGCGGGCTTCTCTCTAGTTGTGGCGTGTGGGTTTTCTCTCTCTAGTTGTGGCACGCGGGCTCCAGAGTGCATGGGCTCTGTAGTTTGTGGCACGCAGGCTCTCTCGTTGAGCGGTACAGGTCGGTAGTGGTGGCATGTGGGCTTAGTTGCCCTGCAGCATGTGGGATCTTAGTTCCCTGACCAGGAATTGAACCCACATCCCCTGCGTTGGAAGGTGGAGTCTTTACCATTAGACCACCAGGGAGGTCCCATCCATGCCCTCGATTCTTGTTGGTAGGAAATAGGCTTCATTCAGCCTCCTAGACCTTTCCTGAGCTCCAAAGGACAGATTCAAAGAGTTGTTTATCAAGAAAGGGAAGGGATGCAGAAACAAAGGAGCAGTCAAGAAACAATAGTCCAGTCATGGGGCAGGGTTCTGGTTCCTCCTCAAGGAATATACGTAACAAAATACCTTTGAGTTCTTCTGCAGGAACTAAGGCCCTCACCTAGGTGGAGGATGGTAACTTCAGACTGAGCACAAGATTCCTGGAACACCACCCTGCTACCTCACCACCAACCAATCAAAAGAAAGTGCCCACAGTGAAAGATAATGAAGACTTTGACCCCCTTCACCAAATGATTCTTTCTCCCTTTAAAACCTTTCATGGTCAAGCAGAATCTTCAGAGTTGGTTTTAGGACATGAGGTCTACCTTCTCACCAGGTTGCAACCCTCCTGAATAAAGCAACCTTTCCTTTTCCAACCAACACTTGCCTCCCAAATGCTGGCTTTTGAGCAGCAAGAAGACGAACCTAAGTTCTGTAACAAGTATAGAAAATAAAATATCAAAACACAATACTTGACAAAGCAAGTATAAGTATTGTATTTTAAACTTGTTTTAGGCCTGTGTGTCTATACATGCATACATACACACACAGTGAATACATACATACACAGTACCTATAAATCTATAAATAGATGCCAGGTCACATGGGTTTGATATTATTTCTCTGGCCAAGTAAAAACTTATTTTATTAACCAAAATTGGAAAAAGAATACTCCCTAACTAGTTTCATTGCAATGAAGTAATTACTGTGTTCCTTTTATGATTGTGTACAATGGCATTTTATTGAAAATCAGCAGTTCACCTCATAACTACATCAAATGACTAATATTTTTAAAAATGAAAAGAACATTTTGAGTAGTGAAATTACAGTTTTTTTTTTAAAGTTTCCTCCTTATTCCCTCTGTATTTCTAAGTTTCTGTAGTGAGCATGTATTCATTGTTTTTATAATGAGAAAAAAATATGAATATATCTTTATAACCAACTAAGACCTCAATACTCTATGCATTGAAGAGGAAACTGTTTTTACCACAAAGACCTTAAAAGGGGGGGTGGAAAAAGCAAAAATTAGAAAAATGCTGAAGAATGTCCCAGAGCAAAATACCCTTTGGTGGTTTTGTTTGTTGATAGGGCCTGTGACTGTGCAGTAAGCACTTGGTTGTGGACATTTTCTGCTGACTACTTCCAGCCAAAAAAAAAAAAAAAAAAGAAGAAGAAAAAGAAAGAAAAAATCATTCAAGTTCAAGTACATTCAATCTATATCACTCCATGAATGTTTGAACAGCAGGCAGCTACAGTAACTTGTTCTCTAATTTAGCCTTTTCCTGGTAGGAGAGTCCTCTCCCAGTGCCATTGCTGATAAAAGCGACCACTTGAAAGCATTCTCTGGCTGGTTAGCCAAGGTAATTCTGAAGGGAGAATTTACAAGGCACCAGCATTGGTTGACTTTGCACAATTTGTTTAGGTCCTTTGGCCCTTTGAGTCATACCTAGGAGTTATTGAATCCAACTAAATATGTTGTTTGATGCAGGCAGTAAAAGGAAAATAGGCAAAAAAGTATTGTACCATTCACAGCCAATTTCACTGTATTCTTTCCCAAAGTTCATTTGGTTTGAGAAACTTTTATTGCTATTGCAACTTTTTTTTTTTTTTTTTTCTACTTATCACCAAGAACCACTCTGTTAAATGCCTTACTCAACACTTCAAACTGACTGGAATTGTGTGTTAAGAACAATATTGAAAGCAAAAAAAGAAAAAAGAAAAGAAGGCAATAGTAACAATTAATCATTGCTAATTTTTAAGCACAGACTATGTATGAGGAACTATGCCAAGTGTTTCACATACATCATCTACTTAGTCTACACAATAATCTATGAAGTAGACACTCATCCACATTTCATGGATGAAGAAACTAAGGCACAAAGGGGAAGTGAGTATAGCACAACCTTGTGCGCCATGATAAGAACTTTGGACCTTGCAGATAATTTGAGTGAAGGTGCACAAGATGGATCGAAAGTGAGAAACACCAAATGGGTGAAAACTAGTTGGGAGACCCACCCCCATAGACATTCCAGTTCTGCAGAATGGTAAACATCCTGAGGACTTAATGATCTTGTGTCTTTCTACTTTGTCATCTTGTGGCAGTTTCATTCTTCCCTTTGCCCCTGGCAAATTCATACACCACCTCCACGAGCTGGTTTTTGGGTCAGTTCCTCTCTGAAAAAATTAGCTAACATGCCACTAGCTTGTGTGAAAGGCAGCGCAGCATGAAAGCAAGAGCGAGGAGTTGAAAGTCAGATTGATCTGCTCAGCCTCTAACAAACTGGTCTTGGGAGACACCTTAACCTTTCGGAGACTGTTACTTCAACTCTACAATGGGAATAATATTACCTGACGTGCAAAGTCGTGAAAATTTAGATGGTACTCTGGTACTTCATAAGTCTCTATAAATAGCATCTATTTAAGTAGTTTGTTATCTCAAAGCTTCCTCCCTTTCTCCCACCCCAAGGAGACTGAAATGGACATTCTCCATTTTCTCTTAGCAGTCTAATCCTCCCTGTACACAAACATTGACACCTTAGGTTGAAATGACTTTGGCTCATGAGTAAAGGTCTGTAGCTTTCTCCTGCCTCAACTAGATTCTGCCTTCTTGCCCACTATGGTAGGCTGAATAAAAATTTCCATATACTAACCTCTAGAACCTTGTGAAAATGTTACCTTATATGGCAAAAAAGATTTCACAGATGTGAAAAGATCTTGAGATGGGAAGATTATTTTAGATTATCCAAGTGGGTATAGTGGGATTATCCAAGTGGCACAGCATAATCACAGGCCCTTTTTAAGAGGCAGGCAGGGTATAAGAAGAAGAGTCAGAGGTGACAACACAAGTAAAGGTTGGAGTGATGTAGTTTGAAGATAGAGGAAGGGACCAGGAGCTGAAGAATGCAGGTGGCCTCTAGAAGCTGAGAAAGACAGGACATAGATTCTCCCCTAGAACCTCCAGAAGGAATGAAGCTCTGAGGACACCTTGACATTAGCCTGTAAGTCCCGTTTTGGACTTGTGATGTCTAGAACTGTGAGATAATAAATTTGTGTTGTTAAAGCCATTGAGTTTGTGGTACTTTGTTACAGAAACAAAGTAACTAACACACCCAACTTTCAATGCCATCCTTTCTTCCTAAAGTATAGTAGTGTCTTCTTAAAGCATAAATGAAAATAGAACCTGTATCTCTCCTAATTTCCACAGCTGTTTAACACACAATCTCAATATTTCCAATGTTAAGAGATTTATGGAACAGTGGTAAACTGCAAATAAGGTTTTACTGAACCCGAGAATACTGAGGGAAAAGTCTATTAAAGACATTTTCATGCTTAGAGCAAAACTCATGTTATATAAATGGAATGTAATAAGGACCAATTCTGTAAGTTTGCCAAATGTGGAATTTATTACAGGCAGTAACATGAGTACAGGAACTGTCTTTACCATTTCATTTTTGTTAAATGTCAGCATTATCAAAGGATCAATAAAGAGTACAATATTTTAATGTAATGCTCTGGAAAGTATCAGTATATTTCCACTAAGTTGTAGAGAATTCTAGTTTCATTTTTATTAATTTTCTATACTGGGGTAAAGTATAAATCTTAAGGGAGTAAAAGCAGAGTCTACTTTATTTACTTAATTTTTTTTTAAAAAAAGCAGCCCAGAAAACTTAAGTGCAATTAATATTTATTGGCAAAAATAATCATGACATTATTATGTAAATAAGTAGTTATTAAGTAATGCAATCCTGGAAATATGCAAATATATATCAACCAACATACAACACCAAGTAAAACCAGTCTTTATTAAACCAAACCTTCTTTCAAAATGTATTTTTGCTTAAAATTCTGGAGATTTTTCTTTATATGAAATTGTGATATGTCAACATTATTTCTTTCCTCTATTAATACATATTGACTATACCACAACTTCATTTATTTTGTTTATGTAGAATTTCAAGGATAATAAAATCATCAGATGATTTTTCCACAGTTAGATTGAAAACGAAAAAAAAGAAAGAAGAAACACTTTATATAGCAAAAGTACAGATTTAGGCAGCTGACTCTTCAAAAGTACAGATTTAAGAGCTAACTCTTCAAAAGTTTCTTGATTATTTTCTTATACAGAGGATTCTGCGGGTCCAGGCAAATTTTCCTCCCGTCCTTCAGCGTAGCTCTGCCAGGGAAAGAAGAGGCGCGCCTTTCAGTCCTTGGGTTTGAATTTGGGATTAGGCTGGCGGGAGGCGGGTGGAGAGGGGCCGTAGGGAAGGGGAGAGGAGAAGAGGGTGGGCACGAAGGAAGCGGGTGCAAGGACTCACATCAGTTGGGGGTTGGGGCAGTGGAGTCCAGCCCCGATCACCTCCAGGCTGGAGATGCTCCGGGGATGGACCACAGAGGTGGTCTTCACACACACGCAGCGCAGGTCTCCAGCTCCACCTTCAGAGTCTACTGCGGGTGGGGCGGGGACGGTGGAGAGTGACGACTCTGTGAATAGCCAGAGGTACCTTAGGGGTCTTCTCGTGGCGTGGCGTCTGACCTTCACTTCCTCATCCACAAACCAGACCTCCCTCAGAAAGTGTCTGACTGTCCAGGTGGTAGAGCGCAGCGGGCAGCACCTGGCACAGCGCCTGCGCTCTTAGCCGCGCTCGGTCAATCACAGCTGGGAACCGAGAAGGGTACAGACTCCGCCCCAGCCCGGGGGCTCCCGCACCCTTTCCCCGCCGCCCCCGACCTCCCCCAGGCCCTGCTTCATTCAGCTCTCACCTTGGGCGAGAGCGACGGCTAGTAGGAGCAGCAGCCCGAGGCTGGGCCGTGGGCCGGGGGCGCGGGTGCCCGCTGCCAGGCTCATGTCGCAGAGATGCCAGCAGGAGCCGCGAGCACAGGGGCAGCCCGGGCTGGCGCTCCGCAGACCGGTGGTTCCCGAGACTCTCAGGCCGTTTTATACCCGCGGTGGGTCAACTTCGTCGGAAGCCTGGGGTTGAGGATGGAGAACTGCGGTGCGGAAGCTGAGACACTTCTGCAGAGTTGGGCACTGGGCAGCCAAGATTAGGGCAAAAGGAAAAGAATCAGCAGTCTTGCTGGGAGCTGGTAGCAGGATCCAACCGCCACCCTGAATTCATATAATACATGCACATTTGTGCAGTTAGAAACAGTACTTGAACCTTATAAAAATGTATGTTTTCTTGGTTATGTGCAACAGTAGAGTTCTCTGTAGTCACCGTGTTGCAGTTGGTACAGCAGGAAAGTTTGTTTCCTTCTCAACTCTCAACTGCCTCATCAAGAACAAATACCGTATGCTAACACATATATATGGAATCTAAGGGAAAAAAACGTTCATGAAGATCCTAGGGGTAAGATGGGAATAAAGACACAGACTTAACTAGAGCATGGACTTGAAGATATGGGGAGGGGGAAGGGTAAGCTGTGACAAAGTGAGAGAGCTGCATGGACATATATACATTACCAAGCGTAAAATAGATAGCTAGTGGGAAGCAGCCGCATTGCACAGGGACATCAACTCGGTGCTTTGTGACACCTAGAGGGGTGGGATAGGGAGGGTGGGAGAGAGACAAAAGAGGGAAGATATATGGGGATATATGTATACATATAGCTGATTCACTTTGTTATAAAGCAGAAACTAACACCATTGTAAAGCAATTATACTCCAATAAAGATGTTAAAAAAAAAAGAACTGCTCCTTCACTTCTGCCTTTTTTGTTGATTACCATTGAGTTGAGTTTGGCAGGTGCGTTTCTTCCAGATGTGCCATTTGTCATTGTTTTCTGCTATTAAAGAGTTGAATTTGGTCTCCAGGTGATGACTTGCTTCCAAATTTCACGTGAATGTGGAAAGTCTCCTCAGTCTCTTGAATGGGATCCACCTGGCTCTACCAACCATCATCCAATATACTCTAGAAAGCAAGCTCAGTTAGCCTCATCTATCTTCTTATTCTGAGAAAAATTGTAATGATAATGTTTGGATGCACGCTTTCTATAAAAATTGCTACCTGGATGTTTCTCCATTCTGCTCAGGAAGAAGAGAGGTCAAGGAGAGTTTTCAGGCCATATTTCCCAGTGCCTGCTGCCACCTGGCCAGTACAAGTGACAGGGTGAGATGGGCTGCACCATTGGCGGGAGTAGTGAAGCTCTCAGGAGGACACAGAGCATCTGTGAGTTGCGGGTGGAAAAGATGCAACAGAATCCTTCACAGAAAAGATCCAGAGATCAATATAGACCATCTTCCCTTCCCTGAAAAAGAATGACTTTGGCTCTTGATCAGGGCAAAGCACACCCTCATCTCAAAGCCAGAGGCTCCCTGTCACACTGATTAACAGTGGTGAAGGGCCTCAGGAGCCCACTGCATGGAACTAGCAGACCCCTTAATGCTCAGCAGGACCAGATTTCTGCAGGGATATGGAATTCAGTCCCTGGGCCTGGAATGTGCTTTCTCTTACTCTCCCACCACCTGTCTTTTCAGCTGGCTAGGTCTATTCATATTTCTGGTGTCTGCTTAAATATCACCTCCCCACAGTGGCCTTCCCCAACAGCTAAAGCTACTTGTTTTCCCTGTTGTTGTCCTGTAACACCCACTGCTTCTCCTGTTTCTCACAGCTCATACAAACACAAATATATGACATACACACACACATTCATATATATTTAAATGTGTTTAAAATGCTTTCTCTTCTTGGGCTTCCCTGGTGGCGCAGTGGTTGAGAGTCCACCTGCCGATGCAGGGGACACGGGTTCGTGCCCCGGTCCGGGAAGATCCCACATGCCGCGGAGTGCCTGGGCCCGTGAGCCATGGCCGCTGAGCCTGTGTGTCCGGAGCCTGTGCTCCGCAAGGGGAGAGGCCACAACTGTGAGAGGCCCACGTACCGCAAAAAAAAAAAAAAAAAAAAAAAATGGTTTCTCTTCCTAAATGGAAAGCTGCGTGTGGTGAGAGGTAGTACTGTCTATCACTATTCTAGCTCCCTGGAAGGAACTCAGTATAAAGTACTACACTAGTGAAGATAGATGATAAATGTTGAAAATGAGGCTTTGACGTGTTCATGTGTCTGTTTCTTTGTGTAGTTGGAGCACACCTCTATATGAACTTGTGGTTGTGATTATTTGTCAGCCTGTCTGCCTCTCCCACCAGACAGTACTCTCTTCAATGGCACGTCTCTGTGACTTATAGTCTTTGAATATCCAGCATCCGTGCAATGGCTGGTACAGAATGTATAAGTCATACATGTTTATGGAAATGAAACTTGAGATCCCAAATTGAGTTAGCCCAGAGGGAATGGATAGGAGGGGTGGTTTGGCATATGGATGGGCAACATACTGGATTTGTACAACCTTACCCTGCAGATTTCAAAATTTGCAGTATAAAGGAACCCAGGGAGTAGTGACAATTCATTCATTCTTTCTCTGCATCTAAATAGAGTAATTCAATATGTGCACACAAAAGTAAGAGACATATGCATTATGCAGGAGGTATTAGCATAGTGTAAAAACTGTGTCATGTCTCAAGAGGTGGCCCTGTTGGATTTCAGTAGGAAACCACTAGAGAAATGAATGAGATGCTGAGCTATTTTAAATTATTGGAGAAAAACTGATCACCACGACTGCAGTCACCATTTACTGCTTTATTTATTACATGTTTATTCACGTATGTTATTTGTTAACTATTACTTAATAAAAGTATTTATTTTGTAGACAAACATCTAAGGCATTAAACCTAAAATAGTGAGGAGATAATAAAAGGAAACCTAATAATGCAGAGTTTGTGAACTATGTGCTTAATACATGAGTGCTCCCCAAGGTCCATGTGCAGTTTGGGATAGATGAACTGATATCTTCTCCTATAACCATCATAGTATATGCAGTATGCTATTTATGTATCAAGTCCTATTTTCCGTGTCAATAACATTATGTGATATATAATGTAATCTCTTAATTAGAGAAAGAAAAATCAAGCAAAGTGATATGGTATGTGCTTAAGAGCACAGTTTCAAATTGCCACTCTGTCACCTCCTTAGTTATCTGATTCTGAGGCAAATTTCCTAATCTCTTTGAACTTCGTTTTTCTTCCCTATAACACTGGGAATACTAATGGTAATAATAATAAATACTAACTAACATTGACATATGGGTTATTGTGTGACATTCATTATCTTCAGCACTTTGAATTTATTAACTGTTAATTTCACATCAACTCTATGAGATAAGCAATATTATTATGCCATTTTAGAGATGAAGAAACTTAGGCACAGAGAGGTTATGCAACCTGCCCAAATTTACACAGCTGGCAAGTGGTGGACTAAGTTACTCTCTCTTTAGAGGACATGCTTTTAACTAGATCATAGCTACCTTGTAAGAATTATTTAATTCTTTACAATTATTTAATTGTAATGCATGCAGAACAATTATTTTGTCTGGAATATTAATCTTATTAATATAACTTATAATATTAATAGTTATTAATAAAGTTTAGCTATTACTATAGTACATTAAAAATAGCACGTATCATCAGCTAGTGACTTTTGTTGGCCATATTGTTAAATACCAAAGTTTAAAAAAATAAAAGGATAAGGCTTTTTCCCCTAATAATTTTGTTAAAAGTAATAATATATGAAAACAAAGCAATAATAAATTTGATTTTATATTAATATTTCTTTAAGAATAGTATGGGTGTAAATTTAAGGGATTAGACATTAAAGAAAGTTCTGTTGATTGTAAAATAACAATTAGTAGCCTGGTAAAGCTTAAATTCTCTATTGTGTTTATTTGCAAGGCTGATTCTCATACTGAAATGGTTACCAACTATATATTTAGTAAATGCAAATATGTACAAACATGTCAGGGTAACACATTCAACATCAAGTAGAATCTGTGTTGTTATTATTATTATTGAAAATACTATCATATATTATTAAAAATATATATGATATCATATATCATCATAAATTTTTTGCTCTCCTGGTATTAAATATATCCACTTTAAAGTAAATAACCACTGCTTACAAGACTCACATTCTACAGCTTTATTATTTTTAGGATTTGAAAGCTAAAATAAACATTAGAAAAATCTTTCAGAGAATGTTTTGAAACAAGACATCCTAGGACTAAGACAATGAAAAACACTATTTAAACACTATTAATATATAAGTGCCTAAATATATTAATAAACATTTATTGAGCAAGTGTTCCATGCTGGGCCCTGTGTGGTGCCTAATATCACTGACCATTATGGAATCATCATGGGCACATCTAGTCTAACAGTACAGAGGAGCAAGATAAGTGAACACGGTTGTATTTGGAAAGAAATTTTTAAAGAGGAAATGCAAAACACAGTACCACATTTAGCCAAGAGTTAGGGAGTAAACCACGTATTTTGAAACTAGCCTTGCTTACTTTCTTTTTTTATTAATTTTTAAATTTTTATGCAATTTTTAAAGTTACTTTCCATTTACAGTTATTATGAAATATTGGCTCTATTCCCCCTGTTGTACAATGCATCCTTGAGCTTATCTTACACTCTAGCCATGCTTACTTTCATCTTCTCTCTGTCATCTATTAATCAGCCATCTCAGAACAAAATGTGACTTTTTGAGCAGAACAGAACACACATCCAAAGCTTCATACGGTATTACTCGGTATCCTGGATAAATAAGAACTCTAGAAAGCCAAGACCTCAAACTTTTATCCTTCTTGGGAGATAAAATGGCTTGACAGAAAGCGAAAAGATTAAGCAGCTGACCCACCATCTTCCAATATTTTCTGGACTATTTTCTTGATTCTGGGAGCTTCTGGGTCCAGGCAGATTTTCTTCTCATTCTTCAACGTTGCTCTGCAAGAGAGAATAGAATTATCCGAGAGCATCCTGGCACACTATCAGAAGGGATCCAACAGTGTCGGTAGGGTTGGAGGTGAAGGGCTTCCCTAGTGAGGCAATACTGCAGAAGCAGAGACTTACATTACTTCGATGTTGGTGCAGTGGGGTCCTGCCCTGATCACTTCCAAACTTTGGATGTTACTGGGATGAATGCCAGAGGTGGTCTTCAAACATGAGCAGCGAAGTTCAATGTACCGCCTTCTATCCATACTTTTAGCTAGGGTAGAAGGTGTGATTCTATGAGTGGTCATGATTATCTCAAGGATCTTCCCTATTGATGGGTACCTCTCTCACAAGGCCATTGCGAGTCTGATCGGTAAACCTTTAGGAAAGTACCCTAACAGAATTCCTGGCACATGAGTGCAGCGCCTCCATTTAGAGTTATTCATATAGTGCCCTTCTCCAGTCCCAGGAGCATCAGGACAGTCCATCCCCCAGACACAGCTGCAGCAGAAGCAGCCTCAGGTGCAGGGAAACAGAGACTCCACCTTCAGCTTTCCCTAAGTTTCTCTTACGTTCTCCAGTGGTGGAGGGAACCAGCGTGGTCAGGAGCAGTGACATCAGCAGCAACTCCTGCAGGACAGGAAGTGGGATGGCCCTGGTACAGGAGGAGGTGGTGCTGCCTCTGAGGCTCATGGCAGAAAAGACTGAGTTAGAGGTGTTAGCCTGGGAGTCTGCAGCTAAGTCGCTTTCACGGTCTCCTGCTGTCTTTTATACACACTCCCTCAAGGCCAGTAGGGAGAAAAAGGATAGGGATGGGGGAAGTGAGGATGTGTGGTAATATATGTGTAAGAGTGGTCAAGTTGTGCCCAACCCAGATAAATGCCAGGCAAGTCAAATTCCTGCTAAATTTCATTTTAAGCATCCCTGCACACTCTCACTCCCCCCTTCTCAGTATCCATCTCCCTTACACATATTTAATACTCTACTCAGGCAAGAACTAGACTGAAATATTACATATATTTTCTTTGTATAATTATGTAATATGCCCTGCCTTTCCTATAATGCAATTTAGAGGCCTTATAGACACTTTATGTGTATCTGAAAGCATAAGTATGCGGCCCTTGGAAAAGAGAGTTATCTTCTCTTTCCAGTTGCCAAGGAAAGCAGATGTTCCTATCTTGGTTGTTGATAAGTACTGGGATTCGTTTGGAGTATGTGGATAAAATAGGAGCCAATTACCATCAAAGTCTCACTTTGCATATTAGTTTATGGGCTTCTTTCTGTCTTCCAAATATATTATCTTTTGTAATTTTATCCAGAAACTAGAAGCAAACTCATCCTCTTTTCTGTTATAAAATAAACTACTTTTTTCTATCATCTGAGTATACCCTAGAAAACAAGACCCAGCAGCTTTATTTTTCATTGTTAATCTAGCTGAGAAATGTATAATACAATTCACTGTAAAAGATGCATAACCTGCAGATGCATGTGGGATAAAGCATGCAAGTTCCTCTTCATCATTACTCCACATTCCCGGTCTCCGATGGTAACCACTGGTAACAACTTGGCACTAGTTTTCTATTCTCTCTACATTTATATACACACATATACATATACATAGAGCCACACACATAATATTGGGTAACTTTTTGGCCAACCCAATACATAGAGATAAATATATAAAGAGGTAGATATAGATTTTTTTATATAAATGGGATTATTATATAGCTTTTATCCTTCAAAAATATGTCTTCAGCATCCTTGCATGCTACCTCAGTGTCACTTTTCCCCACTCTTTTCAATGTCTGCATAACATTCTATAGCATGGGCTCTTGTTCAACTTCTGTCCCATTGGTGACCTTGAAGGTGTTTCCATTTTTGAACTTTTATATGAACTGCAGTAACATCTTTATTCCTCAAGTCTCAGACACCAATTAAGGGTCTTGATCTCAAACCCCACATGATAAAGCCCTGCAGCTATGCAGAGATAGACCTGCACATCACATACTGGCTTGCATACGCTATTGTCTGGATCTCTGCCCCATCTATGAGGCTTGCTTCCTCAACAGGACTGTACACTTTTTTTAAGGTTTTTAAAATAATGTTTATTTCTTAAAAGTTAACATGTGCATAATAGGAAACCGAAAAACACAAGAAGTAAAAAACAGTCATCCATAATCACAAGCAGTTTGCTGTTTGATGCGTCCTTCTAAATCTCATTTGTGTATCTACACAACTAAGCATCCATTTTTATGTAATTCAGATTTTACAGTCATGTATCATGCTTTTTCACACATCATGAATATTTACCATTTCAAAGTCCCACAGCTATATGAGTATTTTTATAACCAAGAATACACTACATCAACTCAATCTGGAAGGAAAAATATATAATCCTGCCTTTCTTGGCAATAAAAATTTCATTAAAGACAAAAATGGCAACAGGCCTCTAGATATTGGCAGACTTATGATTAAAATACTACATTCCCTTAACGTTAAATTAAAAATGAGACATAACACAACAGAGTACACAAAGCATAATGCTTCTAAGAGGATTCATTATCTGATCTAAACAATTAAAGTATTAGCAAGAAGGTATGTTTCCATTGACTTACTTAACAATATATTCCTATAGCACAGCCAAGAGATGCACACACATCAACGGTTATTATCAAAATATAAATATGAACACGTCCACATACATCCCTCCCTTTATACTTCCTTCTGTCCCTCTTTTGCCAACCTAATGAAAGAGTCCTGACGTATATTTCTGAGACGGTTTAACCATTCCATGTCCAAGGTGCTGCTTTTTTTAAAATCAATTATAACAAAGATATTTACAAATTGGTTAATTCACTAGCTCTAGTTTTTATCCTACATCGTCACCTCAGGTCATCTAAAAAGCTTAGATGTTGCAAAGTAAAGAATGAACCTTGGGCTTCCCTGGTGGCGCAGTGGTTGAGAGTCCGCCTGCCGATGCAGGGGACATGGGTTCGTGCCTTGGTGCGGGAAGATCCCACATGCCACGGAGTGGCTGGGCCCGTGAGCCGTGGCCACTGAGCCTGCGCGTCCGGAGCCTGTGCTCCACAACGGGAGAGGCCACAGCAGTGAGAGGCCCGCATACCGCAAAAAAAAAAAAAAAAAAAAAAGAATGAACCTTGTCCACAATAAACATAGGTACTTTACAAAAATGCACATATAGACCTATGGTTATAACCTAAAACTGTCTTCTAGACATGGAGATATTAACCAAGAGCCCTTCCTTTCACTCTTCCTCTTACCCTTCCACCAGCATTTCAATGACTAAGTACAGGACTACATCTAGCTCTAAGAAGTGGATTAACATAGACACTCCCAGAAGATACAGCCCTTCCTAAAAAACAACAAAAGAGCATTTATAAAGGGATTATTTTACTACCTCTACTTTTAATATATTTTAGGCATTAGGACTTGCTTATTCTTTAATGCACAACAATATTAACTGAAATGCACAAGTAGAACAATGGTTAGACAATCTGAACGTCTAGACTCATGGGCACAGAATCCCCCTCTGTACACTTTTGAATACAGAGGCATGTCCAAGGTTTCTTTGAATGCCTCATGTATCCTATAATGTGTAAGGTAACACGATATACAGTAGGTCTTAGCTAAACAGTGTTAGTGAATAAATCAATGAATATGTATCACTAAAGGAAAGTTTCGTTTTCATTTCTAATCAGTCACAATTCTCAAATTAGACTTCACATGGCCCAAAGTACCTGTGGTATAAAAAGGTGATTTGGAAGGCTGGGCAAAAAGGATGAGGCCCCAGACACAGGTTGTCTTCCTCTTACAACTATGTCCAAATCTTACACAATATTTAAACTTCCCATTTTCTTTTTTCTTATTTATTTATACCTTTAAATTTTTAGAAGAAACTCTTAAAACATTAAATGTATAAGATTACTTTTTATCAAAAGAATGACTACAGTAAATGATTTCCAACTTTTAAAAAATTTTAAGCCAATTTTTCCTGTTGTTTAGCAGTTACTGACTATGCCTACTTAAGTTCTTATTTCCTGTTTTCCAGTGTATTCCTTATTTTTCTCCACCCCATTTGTTTTCTTCTTATAACTTACAGTCTAGCAGTAGAACATATTAAATTAACCTGATTTTCCACCTCTCCCAACCCCAAAATTCATAGCGTAGCAGGTAAGCTTAAGGAAAATCTTAAGCTGAAAAAAATTAGTATCCTTCTAAGAGTGACCATGTGAAGTGAATTATAGAAAGAATTTCAACAGGAAACAGAATCAGGAGAGCAAACTTCCTTCTGGTTCTTCCTGAGT
Organism: Mesoplodon mirus; assembly: GCF_964341445.2. Classification (NCBI taxonomy): domain Eukaryota; kingdom Metazoa; phylum Chordata; class Mammalia; order Artiodactyla; family Ziphiidae; genus Mesoplodon; species Mesoplodon mirus. The sequence goes on from NC_138977.1 coordinate 48,324,364, forward strand.
GATGATGGTATAGCCTTTCCCCATTATTGTGATTAAACTATTGCTAATTCACAAATCAGATATGTTTGTATTCAACCATAAGCTCAAGACCATTTCCACAGCAAGATATAAAGTTTTTTGGCATTATTCATCATATCATTCTTTTTCTGTCCATCCCACCTCTCCCCTCTGCAACACGTGCTGTTTACTATATCTGTGAGTTTCACTGTACGCTTCCCCCTCCCCGACCCCCATACAAACACTATCCACATTTCCTTCCTGGTTCACTTACTAAGATTAGTCAAAAGTTCCTAATCCTTTTGGGGAAACTATATGGAAAGTCTTCTGAGCTAATGATGCTACTTGACTTAGTTGATACCAGGAAAGAGGTAGGCATGTAGCACAGGATCATCAACTCATTGTCTTAATCAACAAGTGTATTTTGTCACAAAAGACACATCGACAGCAAGGTTTGTGAGGAAGTATTAACACATTTCTTGAGTCACTAAAATTTCACAAGCCTATTAGTCAGCGTTTGAGGTAAGTAACGTTTTGCTAGTTTTCATTTCTTCAATATACATTAAGTATCTACTATGTGCCAGGCATTACAAAGTCTCTTTGCTGTGTGACTTAGTCATTTAACTACTTCTTTTTTAAAAGTGAGCTCTCAAATATTTGTGCAAAGCAATGGGGTATAAATACTAATTTGCTATTACTACTACTACTATTGCTAACTGCTATTACTGTCACATGCAAAATTTTCTTGGGTTTCCATGAAGAGAAACATAATACTGACATGAATAACCTGACTATACAGAAATGGGTAAAAAATATTGTAAAATCAGTTATTCAAGCAAAAGAAGTTGCTTTATGCAAAGTTATAACTTCAGAGAATGCTAGAAAATTAGTGTCAGAGGTTCTTGGGTTTAAAAATGACTTGACAGCTTTTTATGACTCTTACATTTTCTCCCTGTTTTTTTTTTTTTGTGGTAAGTTACTTTATCTCTTTTTCCTTTAAGTCATTGTCTTATAAATAGCAGTGTCATTCAGGAAACTAGCAAGTTTTCTAAGACTCAGAACAGAACTTATCTGTTAGCTATTTTAAAAGAAAATATCTAGAGACACTGGAGGAACATTAGTCTTTAAAATTAAAACATATATTAATTTTGCATTAATTAGAATGTTTTGAACTGACATCTCCTAAATATGAAGGGGATAAGCCACTGCCTACAAATTAGTAATAAAACAATGGGTACACTAGGGGCAGGACAGGAATAAAGACGCAGATGTAGAGAATGGACTTGAGGACACGGGAAGGGGGAAGGGTAAGCTGGGACGAAGTGAGAGAGTGGCATTGACATATATACACTACCAGATGTAAAATAGATAGCTAGTGGGAAGCAGCCACATAGCACAGGGAGATCAGCTCGGTGCTTTGTGACCACCTAGAGGGGTGGGATAGGGAGAGTGGGAGGGAGGGAGATGCAAGAGGGAGGAGATATGGGGATATATGTATACATATAGCTGATTCACTTTGTTATAAAGCAGAAACTAACACACCATTGTAAAGCCATTATACTCCAATAAAGATGTTAAAAAAAAAAACCCAATGGGTACAGAAGATCCTAGAGATGATAAAATGGAGGGTCAGTTTGTTAAAGCACTTTAATCAATAAATTGAAATACTAGCCAACAAAAGCTTCCCTATAAGTGCTGAAATCTAATATGTCTTCCATATAACTCTGAGTGGCCAAGAATGATCCAGACCTCAAATACTCTGGCACTAATGTAACTGAGGCTGTATCTTATCCAGGGGTGAGGCATGGTGTGGGGAGTGGAGGGAGAGGGGGGAAGGTGAAAGAGCTGATGGGGAAATATCTTCCTGGGTGCTGTTATACAGGAACAATGCAAAGTTTTGAAAGCCTGTGGATTTTTATTTTAATTATATTGATTGTTACTATTTGTTGAACATCAGATGCCTGACCATGCTTTTCTGATCCTCTTTTACTGCATAACAAGCCAACTCCAAACTTAGTGGCTTATGGCAAAGGTTTGTAATTTCTGATAATTCTGTGTGGTAATGAGGGGTTCTTCTGTTTTCATCTTGCCTGAGCTCACTTGAGTTGGTGTGGTCAGAGGGCAACTGGAATGGCTGAAAAGTCCAAACTGACCTCTTTCACATGGGAGGTGTTTCGTGCTGGCTGCTGGCTGAGATTTTTTGCTGGGGCAACTTGGTCCTCCTGTTCATCCTCCTCTTTTAAGTAGTATCGTTATATTTGTCATGAATAAATGAAGAAGGAGGAAGGAAGGGAGCAGGAGAGAGAGAAAGAGAGAGAGAAGGAAGAGGAGAGTAAGAAAGAGAGAAACAGACAATGAAAGACAGAGCCTTCCACCCTCCTCCCTTCCCATCCTGTTACCTTTCTTCTCCTCCTCCTGCTCTGTCCCTCTCCTCCCCTCCTCGTCCCTCCCCAGCCCCAGAAACCATGATGCACCTCCAGGATGCCCTTTCAGGATCCTCTGGAGGTGCACCACAGCTTTCTTCCTTTGCTGGGAAAGATGGCAGCAGATAACACAGAACAAACGTCCCCCCTGGGCATAGCTCACCACCTGAGGGCGCTCTCTCACCCAAACTATGCCCACTCCCCAGGGGTAGCCCACATCTAATGGCTGGCCAATGGGCGGATTCGGAGGTCTGCCTCCTTGCCAAAATTCAGAATAACTCTGCAAAGCCATGCCAGCTCCAGAGCTTCTCACAGGGCCACCTGAATCTTCTGTCACACAGCAGCTCTTCCTTTGCCCACTGCTGCTGGCTTAATTCCTGACAGATGTTAATTTTTAAAGCATTCCTCAAATTTCCTGCATGCAAATCTCCTCTCAGAGTTTGATTCTAGGCAATGCCACCTAAGACATTATTGCTCGCTCTCCCTCTCTCTCTCTCTCTCTCTCAAAATATCTAGTTCCTTTTCATTCAGCTTTCAAGAAAAGCTTTGTCAGAGAAAACTTTGAGTGTATTTGCTGCCAAAAGACCTTACCTTAGGTTGAAAGCTTCTCATCTTTGTAATCGCCATATCATAAGGATCCTGCACAAGGTCCAGTATGAAACAAGATTACCAATAAATGTCAATACCGATATTTGATGGATTAATGTTTATAAGAAGGGAAATACATCATACATCTTTATAATGTTGCCACATAATTGACAGAAAATATATAGAGAATATGAATGCATTGTTTCCAGAAGCTTCCTGAAAAAGACTGGTGGAAAAAAAAAGATTTCTTAGAAGCACTAAAAATTAATCATTCACACATAGGTATAAAGAATGGTAATAAATATGAGAAAAATTAAGGGTGCTTAAATGATTGAATCCTCAGTTTTCTCATTTAAAGAGGAGCTTGAATTAGGAGGCTTGAGAAAGGAACTAACATTTATCAAGAAACTACTTTGTTCCAGGTTAGTCTTTATTGCCTGAGAGATAGATATTATTGTACTGCTTTTACAGATGAGAAAACTGAGGGATGGAGAGGTTAAATAAATTGCCAAAGTCACGTAGCTAAAAATACTCAAAACTAGACTTGAAATGCAACTGCTTTGACTTGCACTTCACCACAAACTACAAAGAAATATCACTGGCCTCTCTTGCTGGAAGTGAATCAAATCAACTATTTTTCTCCTTGTTCAACCCAAGAGGTGGGTCAGAAATAATCATCACACATTTATGTGGTAGTGGAAACACATCCATTAAGAACACGGATTTTTCAGAGGGCAGGGGATGTTCTTGCAATTTCTCAGTATTTAAGAAACTGGACTCTAGACTTTGTAGAAACAAAGTTTTACACCTAAACTCTATGTCTTTCTATGTCATTATTTCACTTTACATACTTGAAGTATGAACAATCCTTGTCATGAATATAATATTAATTTTGCTGACTAAAAGCCACTGAGAACCGTCAGCCAAAATCAGAATCATGTGCACTGATTCTGATTTTGGCTGGTGGTCCTCAGTAGTCAGGGAGGCAAATTGAAATCCCCACGTGTTTCTTCTCTCTGGTAAATTTCTCAATCTGTAACATCCAGGAAGGACTTTTGAAGTTATGAACAGCCTGAGAATTACCCACAGCAACTCTTTTCCTCATGCAAGAATTAAAACTATGATAGAAAAACAAAGCCACTAGTCATATTTTATCATAGATCCTGTCATGCCTTCAGGAACTGAAGGATTATGTAAATGTGTCACACCCAGAGGCAAACAAGAAAGTCTGGTAGAATGAAGGGCATTGATTGCACATAAAAAATTGTTTGGATTGGGGGAGTAATGTAGAGTAAATTTTAGCTGAGCATGTGTTCAATTCCCATTGATTTCATATATGAGAATGAATTTCAGAGGGATAACAGAGTGAATATAGTATTTAGGAATTTAGAGGAGGAAAATAGAAGGTATATCCTTAGAAGATATACATTAGTTTAATTTCCCCCGGATATGTTAGTCTTTGAGTTTGTTACTAGCAGGATCAATAGTAACAGAAGGATTGGTGAGTAGTAGCTGTCACTGAGGTTCTTGTATAGGTTATACTTTGGTAATATACTGTGATCTATTTTATTTGTAGAACAGCCAATTATGGCATGAGCATGACAAATACGATTTCAAGAATATTACAGTAAGGTCTTATTCTATGATCTATAAACAAACTAAACTTATAAATCTTGCTTCTGGGAAAAACAAACATCTTGAATTATAATAAAGAAGTAATCAGTATTGCTTATTTCTTCACATAACTTATGTTTTGTCCATCCCGAAGACATTTAATATGCTTTCATTTGTTATTATCAGGCACTTACTCAATGAGTATTTTGGGGCTGATACAATAAATCAGGGATTGCTTAAAACACTGAAATTTATAATTCAAACATTTATAGTAACTGGTTTGGTTTTTTAGGATTAGTGTATAACTTATGGGTTCAAAGGGGAAAAATGCTATTTGAGAGAGCAATAAAATACCATAGAAGTTTAACAATTTTTTTAAAAAATTTGAGGTATTTTATGATTTTTTATATTGTTGAAAAAATTGTCAGCAAACTCATCTCTTTGAATCTACTCTAGGTTTTTTCATATCTTTGTATCTCTCTGTTTCTCTCACACATACATTCTCTCTCTATTACAAAGATATATTAATATGTAATAATAGAACATTTATTAATCTAATTGATATTTGATATATATGGAAAGAGATGAAAAGATGTAAAATAACTTAGGTTAGATATAGATATGTTAATAATATATTAGCATATATTAATAAATACAAATACATGTTAATATAAGCATATATAACATAATTAATCCAATTGGGGGATGCGTGTATGTATACTAATTGGATTAGTCTCTTTCCTTTTGTTTTCTTGCTCTTCCTCAGAATGAGCTATTCGCATGAAATTGCTATTTTAATACCAGAGAGACAGTGGGACTTGTTTAGATCACTTATCTTTTAAAGCACCTACTATGTGCTAGGCACTGTCCTAGGAACTGAGGTGAACATCATAAACATAGCCCTGCCCTCATGGAGCTTACAGTGAAGGTGGAACAGACACTAAATAAATGACCACATGTACATAGTCTCTGTAGGCTCTACAGTCACGTTGGTGACAAAATGCTATGAAGGGAAAGAACAAAGTTCTATGACAGGATACAAAAGGGGCTTTAATTTAGTGGGGGGAAGGGTCAGAGAGGCCATGAGTGACACGTAAACTGGCCTTGAAGGAAGCATGGGAGTTAGTCAGGTGAAAGTGAGGGGTCAGTGTTATAGGCTGAAGGGACTGCACATACCAAAGCTCTTGTTGGATGACTTGTAGGCAAGAAAGAGAAAAGACAGTAAAGGAATTAAAATTTATTCAGCACCTACCATGAACCAGGTGACTGATTTTAGGACACTATCTGACAACCTGAGTTTCAGGATAATTTATTAATTCATTAAAGTTAATCTGTATCAGGTATTGGGGATGCAGAGATGAACGAAATATGGCAGATGCTCTGGGAGAACTCTAAGTAGAGTAGGGTAAAAACACTTATAAGCAAGTAAAAGCAATGCAATGTTGGCTATTCACATAAATTTAAATATTTAGAAGATACTATGGGAACATCAAAATGGAAACCACGAGTTCTGCTGGGAGTGCCAAGGAAAATTTCATGAGGGAGGTGTTGTTTGAACTGAGCTCTGAAGGATGAATGAGCTTCCTCCTATAGACAGAAAATGGGAAGGGCCTTCCCGGTAGAGGTAGAGGCCCTACCAAATGCAAAGGCCTGGACCTGGAAAGAACATGCCCTGTAAGGGAGCTAAATTCTTGACTGCAAAGATGCTAGGGAAAAATGAAGTTGAAGTAATAATCAGGAGTCATGAAACAGAACCTAATTTGTCATACTTTGCAACATGTATTTCATGTCTAGGAAACAGGCAGCAGTAAAGGATTTAAGGTAAGGAAGGCTTATCTATTTGTGTTTTCTAAAGAACCCAGAGATTGTTGGTGCTGGGAAGGAGGAACTGGAAGGGGAGTGAGCTCGGAAATAGGTTGAACTAATGCAAGGACACTAGGAAATGAGGGTCCTCTCTGCTAGCCAAAGAGGAGAGTGGTTAATTTTTATAATAATGTAGAATTAAAGAGGAATGACATTTTTGTAGCAGTACAATAAAGAAGAAAGAACTTGGGCTTCCCTGGTGGCGCAGTGGTTGAGAGTCAGCCTGCCGATGCAGGGGACACGGGTTTGTGCCCCGGTCCGGGAAGATCCCACCTGCCGCGGAGCGGCTGGGCCCGTGTGCCGTGGCCACTGAGCCTGTGCGTCTGGAGCCTGTGCTCCGCAACGGGAGAGGCCACAACAGTGAGAGGCCCACGTACCACAAAAAAAAAAAAAAAAAAAGAAAGAAAGAAGAAAGAACTTGAGTAAATTTTTTAAATCTTTTATTGTTTTTCCCAGAGAACAAAGGAAGTAGCATAAACCATTGAGACCACATTTAACAAGTGCAATTTTAACATAGTAAATGTGATGCATATGTAATTCTTTGTAACAAAATGGTCAAAACCTTTAAAAGGTACAGTATAAGCATCTGCAAATCTTAGCAGGGCAGTGCATTTTTTTTTTTAAGCTGCATGATGAGTTTATATTCAAAGAGCTCAAATATGTTTTCAGAACTTTCAAAGTATAAATCATTGTTAAGTTTGCCTTTACTCTTTTTTTTAACATCTTTATTGGAGTATAATTGCTTTACAATGTGCCTTTACTTTTAAAGGATGTATTTTTATAAAAACTAGAAATAAGGAATTTACCTAGTTCCTGGCTTCTTCATCAATCCAAAACATATACTTAGAAATATAATACTAGAGATATAATACTCTTAATAAACTAGATAATAAATACCATAAAAATCAAAAGTTTAATGAGTAAGTTGTGACATTATGTCATACTAAGAAGACATCAAATATCTAAATGTATAGGAAAAGAATACATTAGTCCTTATAGAACTCATACATTTAGAAACTCTAAATAAGGAAATATATTCTACACAGATAACTGTATAATACATACAGATTTCTAATGCAATATAACTTAAATAGCTAACCAGGGTCAAGAGTAAGAAAATTCTCTAACATATTCTTCAAGAAACAATACTAAAGTAGTTCCTATTTCATGAAAGAGTGAGAATAACAGTTTATCTCCATATACAGCATTCTAATGAAATATCATTCCCACATTAAAGACACAGCTTTTTCCATAGCACTATAAGAACTATATTCTAGAAATACAATAGTCACTTTGAAAGATTAACAACCAGTGATTCTTGATTCACAATTTAGTTAATTGCCAAAGATTTCAGTAGCACAGCAGATAAAATAACAGAAATAAGGAGCAGGAAATACTATGCTAAACACACCATAAACTGAGCAGAAAGCTGCAGGGACAAACATAGTTTCCCTCCTCTCATCTCTCTCTCATAGTGGGAAATTCATACAGAAACCTAACTCACTGGAGAAAATCAGCCCTTGCTTCTTGTCTTCACTGGGTCCAGAGATCCCCAGAAAACTCTTCTGCTGAAGAACTGGGCAATTTTTCCAATGCACGGTCCTTTCTCTTAATTTTTCTTGTTTCCACTGTTGGGAAAAGAATTACATCAGTATAACCAAATTTCCACACACCTGTCTACCCCAACTTGTTTTCAAAACAGAGTCGAGGGTCAATAAAAAGCAAAGGGTGGACTCAGGGTCCCTAGTAACAACAACAACAAATACATCTCAGCGGTGAGTTCTGTGTAACCTCCTAGGCAACTACACATGACACTTGTGATAAGGGTTTTCCCAGGACATTCTAGAACAACTTTCGCCCCTTCTCCCCGAACATCCTTTTTTTTTTTTCTTTTTTTTTTTTTTTCTAAGCGTGGCTGGAATGTGGTTGCCAAATCCCACGTGGAGAATAAGGACTTTGAGGAGTCCGCACTCCAAGAGACATTCAGAAACCAAAAAGATCAAGGTGACAGGTACCTGTCCAACATTTTCTGGATGACCTTCTTGATCAGAGGAGCTTCTGGGTCCAGACAGACTTCCTTTCTGTTCTTCAAGGTGGCTCTGCAGAGAGAAAAGAAGGATGCGCCCATGAGCTGCGGGCGCTGAAGTCAGGGCTGGGGAGACATCACTCTTGCCAAGGTCACAGTGGACAGCGCTTACACCACTTCCACCTTGGAGCACTTACACCACTTCCACCTTGGAGCACTGCGGTCCTGGGGCGATCACCTGCAGATTACTGACCATTTTGGGATGAATCCCCGGTGTGGTGGTTAAGCACATGCAACGCAGCTCTCTCACTATGGCCGCGACAGGACCCGCTGGGGTAGAAAGAGAGACACGGTTATGGGCAGGTTGCTGGGAGATCTCTTCCCCAGCCAGTCCGCCCGGGACATTTCCCCACGCCCGGGACGCCGCGGCCGCCTGGCAGGCGGGGCCGCTCCGCCTGTCGGGTGCGTCCGGCTGGCGGTGAGCTCTCACCGCTGGCGAGGGGCCCTGGCGGTGTGAGCAGCAGCAGCGCGAGCAGCAAGCACAGTGAGCCCGAAGGGCCGGGGATGCGGGCGGCGCGGCTGGATAGAAGTCTCATAGTGGCGAAGAGACAGCGAGAGGGGTTCAGGAGGGAGAAGGGGTGGGATTTGAAGCTCTAGAGCACCGTGACTTTTTCGGGTCCTCCGCATCCCTTTTATCTGCACTCGCCCCTTCCTCCCGGCAGGAAATTCAATCTTTGGGATGCTTGGGAAATTCCCTGGACTGAAGCGGGGCGGGGCAAAGGAGGCTGAGTGGAGCGGGGTTAGGCAGTGGGGTTTGGGGAGGGCGGCTGGAAGCCGCTGACTGCACCCGTTCCGCAGTGGACGAGTCAGCTCGCCCCGCGGCGGATGGAGTGCTGCGCTGCTCCCGCTGGAAGTGAGAAGCAGTCCTGCGGAGACTTCATCCTCGGGGCCAGCCTGGGCTAGCGAAAGCCAGCTTCTCCTGGGATACAGAGTCTTCTCAGAGATGCCCGTCGTCTCCATCTAAACAGGAAGACTGGGAACAAAGTAGCCCGGAGGTTTGACTTTAGAAAGATTTCTGAAATTCCTTTCTAATTATTATTAGTATTATTATTCAGGAAATGTAAGCCGTGATTAAAACTGTGCCAAACTCCAAGACCTTGCACTCCTGCTTGCAGACAGACCATTCTAGGTTCTTCAAATTAGTTTATAATTCTCTGGTCTTCAGCCAGCATTAGAAGCCAAGATAATACGATGAAAGTACCTCTACTCCCACTTGAAGTCAGTGGGAGGAACAGGCTCCAAAATCAAGTCTACTTACTGGAAATTCTATACTTAGTTTTGCAAACATGAGTGTCAAGATGGTTTAACAAAAATCTTCAAAAATCACCCAGCACGGCTTCCCTGGTGGCGCAGTGGTTGAGAGTCCGCCTGCCGATGCAGGGGACACGGGTTCGTGCCCTGGTCCGGGAAGATCCCACATGCCGCGAAGCGGCTGGGCCCGTGAGCCATGGCCGCTGAGGCTGCGCGTCTGGAGCCTGTGCTCCGCAACGGGAGAGGCCACAACAGTGAGAAGCCCGCGTACCGAAAAAACAAACAAACAAACAAATCACCCAGCAAATTGCCCTGGGAAATGATGCCTTGCTTTCTGCACATCAATACACTATAGAAGTGGAAGATGTATGGTCTTGTTTGGGGGTGGAATGAGGAGGGGTGAGTGCAGACTAAAGCAATGCCACAGAGCCCAGCCTCTTAGCTATGGCTCCAGACCTTCCTAACTCCATGTGTAATTGACCCAAGTTGGAGAAGCTGCGGAGTCTGATGAGTTTAAGCAGCTCATCTGGAAGTTTGGTTCTAGGGATTTGAATCAATTTGGCAGCAAGACAGCACCCACTCTGGCTTCATTCAAACAACTTCATGGGAGGGAAGGGTGACTCACACACACACAGGCTACTGGAACCATCCAGCTTCTTGATCAGTGGTGTGACCAAGCCTATTTCCACAGTACTGTTCTAGTCAGAGTGAGCCCACAGCTGCGCCCCGAACCTGAGGTGTGAGGTAGCTTCCAGCTTCCTCTCTTTCTCTTCTCTGTGGAAGCAGTTAGCACTCTGAAGTTTTAACGGCTGGGTCTTTCACATGTCTAGCTCCATGGCAGGCATGGCAATGATGTTAGAATGGCATGTAGGCTTTTTTTCATGGAAATCTAACTAGATCCTATTCTGGATTGTTCTCAAGACTGTTGTCCTCACAGTTGGCCAGCCAAGGCAATCGGTAAACATGATGGCAATTAGAAACCAGTCATGGAACAAAATTCTTTTCCTTGTCTCTCATGACCCTGGAACCTTTTCTTAACTCCTTCACACATCTTCCTTGGCAGGACATCACCTCCACTGGTGAGCAAGAAGGAGGTGTCATAGACCTTTAGAACTTTTAGTCCAGAAGAAAACTTTAGAAATCCCCTAGTTGAAGAGGGCTGAGAGGTTTGGCCTCACTTTGTGGGAAGTTAAATGGGAAGTTCTCTATCCTGCGCAGCTTCATGATCCCATCAGCATCATATCTGACTCAACTAATACAATCCTTCATCCCTCTGGGAAGTGGTGACCTGGGAAAATAGCCTTCAGATTATTATTATATATTGCCTTCTTAGACATTAGACTGTATCTAAAGACAACAGCCTCACTGATGTGGATAAGATAAAATTTCAAAAATGTAACTAAAAATCCTGGGCAATTAAATTCAATTTAACCACAGGGAATAAGCCATAGTATAATGTTTTGTGGGGGAAAAAGTGTGTAATGAGGGCTTCCCTGGTGACGCAGTGGTTGAGAGTCCGCCTGCCGATGCAGGGGACACGGGTTCGTGCCCCGGTCTGGGAAGGTCCCACATGCCGCGGAGCGGCTGGGCCCGTGAGCCATGGCCGCTGAGCCTGCACGTCTGGAGCCTGTGCTCTGCAACGGGAGAGGCCACAGCGGTGAGAAGCCCGCGTACCGCAAAAAAAAAAAAAAAAAAAAAAAAAAAAAAGTGTGTAATGACTCAAGTAGGTTATTGACTTTTTATAAGTGTATATGTGTATGTATGTGTGTGATTGTGTGTATGTGTATGTGTGTTTAGGTTCCAAATAAGCTGTTTTAAATATAAAGGAACTTAAGAATTAGTTTTGGCACCCAATGGTAAGATCATAGAAGGGTCATGAGATGTGATTTCCAGTTCTTCTGGACACTCTTCTTACAGATGTGCATGCTTCACCTGGTTTGTACCCTGAATCAACTTACCATAGGTTGTTTACAGAATATAAGGCAAAACTAAATATTTCTACAGCTGGCAAGCAAGTAATAGGAAGTCCCCCCTAGAAATTAGCTGTTGGTCTGCCCAACCTAATCAGGAGGCAGCAGGTAACTTAATCTGAGTTCTGATTGAAACCATTCGGGTGCATTGCCCGTGTCTGGTTCCTGTCTAGGCATCCCTGATGTAGACCTTGTGCAAAGACAGATAGGAATGTGGATGGTCCAAAGACTCCCTGCAGTTGACAATGCACCAACTAGGAGGCAGAGCTCTTCAAAAGTAATTGCTTCTTTATTGCAAGTCTAAAGGGAAGCCATTTGCCCTGCCTGTACTGTGTACAGGTAGTATAGAAAGGCACTGTGTTATTTTTGTCCCAAGGTATAACAAAACAATCCACAAAATGACATCCTGATAGCCTGAAAAGTTGACTGTCAAAAGCAACTCAATTTTAGTCTTAATACCACAGAGTAATGTAAGAAGAATTAAAACATTCTTGATGGTTTGCCGCTCTGAAAACACTTTCATGTTCATGACCTTTTGATCCTTATATTGATTCTTTGAAGTAGGTAAGAAACATTTTCCTCTCCTCACTTTTCAGCTTGGGAAAGAAAGGCCAGAGAAAGAGTTAAGAAACAGAAAATCCAGGATTGGAAGTCAAGCACTGGAGAATCCACCCCAAGACATTTTTAATGGTTTCCAGATTACAAACTGCTTTCTTCACAGTACCGGCAAATACCCCGTGGCTCTCCACATCTGGTTAACTTTACTTTACCACTTTACTTTATTGCCCAATAATCATATGTTAAAGTGTTGCAATCCACAGTCTATCTACTCCTGGACTTTGAGGTCACAATGATGTCAAACATCCAAGAGGTTTTCAGGTTAACCAGCCTAATACTGTCACCTGCTTTCTAAGTCCTTCTCTTTCTTCAAAACCAAAGTCTTGTCTTCTCTGAGAAGGTTTATTCTGACAAAGCCAACTGAAATGAATACCTTCCACTTTTAGTCCTTGAACAATCAATGTACTTGTAAAAACTCTCTCCTGAGACAGAGCTGATTATTAATTACTCCATAATTTTTGTTTTCTCTCCCAAGTTAACCATAAACTTTAAAATCAGCACTGGGGACTTCCCTGGTTGTGCTGTGGTTAAGAATCCGCCTGCCAATGCAGAGGCATGGGTTCGAGCCCTGGTCGGGGAAGATCCCACATGCTGCGGAGCAACTAAGCCCATGTGCCACAACTACTGAGCCTGTGCTCTACAGCCCTAGAGCCACAACTACTGAAGCCCACTCCCATAGACCCCATGCTCCACAACAAGAGAAGCCACTGCAATGAGAAGCCCGCGCTCTACTATGAAGAGTAGCCCCTACTCGCCACAACTAGAGGAAGCCCGTGCACAGCAATGAAGACCCAACTCAGCCAAAAATAAATAAATTAAATAAATTTATAGGTAAATAAAAAAATAAACAAAATCAGCACTGATGTCTTATATTTCTCACATGACCTCCCATAAGTTCCAAGTTCAGTAGCAAGCAGTCTATGAATATTTGATGACAAATAATGTTAACTTTTAAATTTTGTAGTGTTCTTTAAATTTCAAGTGGATCTTAAAGTTAAGGAGGAAAGAATAGGGTGGTTTACTGTCATTAATCATTTGAACTTAGCTATTTTGAATTGGATTTCCCAATGTTGGAAATTTTTTCTTGACTATTCTTAGGGACTGTTCAGATGATATTTTCAGTCTTTGGAATCTGAACCATTCAAAAGAATGTTCAGAAACCAGCAAGATATTTGTTATTAAAAGAAAAAATATATACAACTAAAGTGTCAACCAAAATACATGTTTTTTTTTTTTTTTTGCATTGTGCGGGCCTCTCACTGTTGTGGCCTCTCCCGTTGTGGAGCACAGGCTCCGGACACACAGGCTCAGCGGCCATGGCTCACAGGCCCAGCCGCTCTGTGGCATGTGGGATCTTCCCAGACCGGGGCCCGAACCCGTGTCCCCTGCATCAGCAGGTGGACTCTCAACCACTGCACCACCAGAGAAGCCCCAAAATACATGTTTTATGTGACTTAGAGATTGTTGGAGATAAGTGATAAGGGAAAATTCTGATTAGGTTATACTGTGTTGAATGGTAACAGTGTGGGAATGTTATTCTAAATTGATCTCTTCCAACAAATCAGAGAGGCCTTTAGTGATGTGATTTAGTATATGACTTAGGCCTTTTCAAATATTTTTTGAAGTTTCTATTTTCTCTTATATCCACTACTCTTTATATTACCTTTAAGAAATGCTGTATATTGCAGTAAGAAAAGATGTGGACATATCATTATCAGGTTAAGCACATCAAAGATATCAGTATAAGAGTTTATCAATCAATAAGAGTTTAAGTGGAAAATAGAGTTACTTGCTTGCATACAAAAGAAAAGGAAAAGGCCAGTTGCTTTTGGCTTAACTTTGCAATATCAATGCAGTCTGTCTCCTTCCTTATTGGGTTTGGCAGCCCAATGAAGAAGGGGCATCATTTAGGGAAGAACTTTGCTTCAAAGTTGCCCCAGATTTACTGTGATATGTCAGGAATGTTTTCTCTCTTTTGTTCATTATCTAATTTTCCTGCTACCCATTTCAGATTAAATCTGCTTGAGAAGTAAATGAATGAACTTTGAGTCTAAACTGGGCGACAGTTTAGACAACAGTCTAAACTGTTGCTCCTAGCAACCATAGGTAAGTTTTTCCTTGCCACTTCCTGGGTGTAAGGGGTAGCTAGTTATTTTTGTTCAGCTGTGCAAGCCTGGCCTGCAAAATGTTTTCGTTGACAAGAGATGATAGATGGAAAAAAACAAAAAAAGGGATGAGCATTAAAGTTTTAAATGTTGCCAAAAGCCTTGGGCTTCTCAGAAATGGGAAGTATTCATTACTCTCTTCAGAAATTTAGTCTGGGCTCAGCAAGAAAAGAAAATCTTTCAAAGAATTAGCTATCTTAAATAACTTTTTCTGAGAAGTCATTTGTCTGATACTACAGAGGTCCTTTGTAGAAGTTAGACCTCTAATGCTGTGCTTAATAATGGTCATTTACTGTACTGTTTTTGAATACCGTGATCTTCATAACTTTTTTTAGGAGAATATCCACCTCTACATGAACTTACAGTGTCTTTCATTCTCATTTAATATATATTAGAACATAATTGATTGCTGTTTTAATAAGGATAATTGTGATGTATTTATATGTGTGTGATTTATGCATTTCCTAGAGAATCAAAACTCTCTTTGGCCCCCCTTGTCACATTTGTTCACTACTTAAACAAATAGCAAAGACTCAGCATTTGACAAGTATCTAAGGCAATGTTCATGAACTTAAAAATCAAACACACACACACACACCACCAACAACAACAGTGCTATGGTCTGAATGTTTGTGTCTCCCCCAAAATTCATACATTGAAATCCTAACCCCCAATATGATGGTATTAGGAGGCCAGGCCTTTGGGAGGTGATTAGGACATGAGGGAAGATCTCTCATGAATGGGATTAAGGTCCTTATAAAAGAGGCCCCACAGAGCCCCCTTACTTCTTTCGATCATGTGAGGATACAGCAAGAAGGCACCATCTATGAACCAGGAAACAAGATCTCACCAGACACTGAATCTGCCAGCATCTTGATTCTGAACTTCCCAGTGTCCAGAACTGTAAGCAATAAATTTCTGTTATAAATTTAGGCCAAATGGACTGAAACAAACAATAACAACATCAACAAAACAAAGTTCAAAAGAGAAAAATAGGAATAGAACACATCTTATAGTGAATTTTTTGCCACAAAATTTTTTCCATAAATCTAATTATGAATCCCTAATAAATAACCACTTTTATGTATTTTTGAAATGTTATTTTCATAACAACTGGGAATTAGGAAATTGATGCCAACGACATAAGAGGTGTTGCAATGCCAAACCAAAAGTCACAAAATCCTAGAAATTCTGGCTAATGATGGACTATGGTAGCTTACTAATCCTTTGGGATTTTAAAGCATGGCTTCCCCTGGAGAGTAAATTGACCAAGCCATTAAGAAAACGTTTTGCTTTGAATCATTTTGGTTTAAAAAAAATTCAATTTTAATAAATCAGACTGGAAGTAATAGTCTTTGGAACAGAATGTTCCTTGGGACCAACTTTTATTTTTCCCTAATTTAAATTTGAGAACTAGACTGGTGAATGCTAAGACCAAAGACTATGTCATAGAAAGAGAAAAATAATAGTGGTTAATGTATTAGAAATAGACCAAAGCTGGTTTTGCTCACAGTGTGATTATGCACAAGTAGTTTTTTTAAATAACAAATGAAAGTTGTGAAGGTTTTATATGAAGTATATCCAATTAGCTTTCCATGATGGCTTGAAAATAAAATCATAACTTAGATTGAGGGAGTAAAATCCATGAAGGAAAGAATTGACAAGCTGGACTTCATTAAAATTAAAACTTTCTGTTCTGCAAAAGACACTACCAAGGGAATGAAAAGTCAAGCCACAGACTAGGAGAAAATATTTGCAAAAGATATATCTGATAAACGATTATTGTCCAAAATACCCAAAGAACTCTTAAAACTCAACAATAAGAGCACAAATAACATGATTAAATAATAAGAAAAAGATTTTAGCAAACACCTTACCAAAGAAGATATACAGATGGCAAATAATATGAAATACTGAATATTATGAAAAGATGCTCTACATTATATGTCATCAGGGTAATTCAAATTAAAAAAAAAAACAAACAAAAAAAAAACAAAAACACAATGAGATACCACTACACACTTATTAGAATGACCAAAATCCAGAACACTGACACCACCAAGTGCTGATGAGAATGTTAAATAACGGGAACTCTCATTCATTGCTCTTAGGAATACAAAATGGTACAGCCACTTTGGAATACAGTTTGGCAGTTTCTTACAAAACTAAACATATTCTCAGCATACATTCTGTCAATTGTGCTCCTTGAGATTTACCCAAAGGAGTTGAAAACTATGTCCACACAAAAAACCTGCACACAGGTGTTTATAGCAGCTTTATTCATAATTGCCAAAACTTGGAAGCAACCAAGATGCTTTTCAGTAGGCAAATGGATAAAGTATTATATATCCAGACAATGGAAAATTATTCAGTGCTTAAAGGAAATGAGCTATCAATCTATGAAAATATATAGAGGAAACTTAAATGCATATTATTAAGTGAAAGAAGGCAATCTGAAAAAACCATACATACTGTATGATTCCAACTATATAACATTCTGGAAAAGGCAAAACCATGAAGACAGTAAAAAGATCACTGGTTGCCAGGGGCTTAGGGGCTAGGGAGAGATAAATAGGTATAGCACAGAGGATTTTCAGGGCAGTGAGAATACTCTATGATATTATAATGATAGATACCTGTCATTATACACCAGTCCATACCATAGAATGTACAACACTAGAATGAACCCTAATGTAAACCAAGGACTCTGAATGACAATGATGGGTCAATGTAGGTTCATCAGTTGTAACATATGTACCACTCTGGTGCAAGAATCTGATAATGCGGGAGGCTATGCATGTGTAGAAGCAGAGCATATACAGGAAATCTCTATACTTTCAGTTTTGCTGTGAACCTAAAACTGCTCTAAAAAATAAAGCCTATTTTTTAAATTTAAAAAAAATTTGAAAAGATGTTATTTTCAGCCATGAATTGCTGGCTTATCTAGATTCCATTTTTTCCAATGCCACTAACCTTCTGTGAAATCTTAACTTATCACTTCTTTAAAAGAAAATACCAATACCATTTTCTTCTCTATATGACGACTGAGAGGAACAAACAGGATAGCTATGAAAACTTTTTATTTTTTATGTTTCAAATTGAGATAAAATTTACATAGTGAAATGCATACATCTTAAGTGTACAGTTCAATAAGTTTTGAAATATGTAAACAATTAATCAAGATATAGAACATTTCATCTTCTCAGAAAATCTGTGCTCTTTTCCATTTAATCTCTTTCCTCCTGAGGAAACCACTATTCCTAGTTTTAGTTTTCCTATACTTGAATTTCACATAAATGGAATCATTCAATATGTACTCTTTTGTGCCTGGTTTCTTTGGCTCAACTTAATGTCTATGAGATCCATCCAGGAGCATATTCCTTTTTATTCAATTGAATATGCCTTAAATAATTCAAATGAGATTCAGTTGTACAAATATACCAAAATTTGTTCATCTATTCATCTGCAGACACTTGAATCATTTTCAGTTTTGGGTTCACAATTTGACTATTATGAATAAAGTGGCCATAAACATTATATAAATATTTTTGTGTGTTCTCAGAATAAAGAGAGACATAAATTATTGCCATTCTTCACATTGAAATGTTGCATCTATTTTTCATACCCTTGTATCTGACCTGTTTCTCTGACTGGTTTTTAATTTTTTAATTTTTTAATTTAGCTGTACAGCATGTAGGAACTTGGTTCCCCGACCAGGGATCGAACCTGTGCCCCCTGCAGTGGAAGCACGGAGTCTTAACACTGGATGGCCAGGCAAGTCCCTCTGTGACTTGCTTTTTTTTTTTTTTTTTTTGAGAAGCCTGCCCACCACAACGAAGAGTATCCCCCGCTCGCCGCAACTAGAAAAAGCCTGCGTGCAGCAACTAAGACCCAAAACAGCCAAAAACAAATAAATAAATGTATTTATTTTTTAAAAAAGCACAGGTATTTTGGTCCATATCTCTTCTTTAAGGTCTTTTTTTTTTTAACACACACACACTGTATTTTACTTTTACAAGAGAGAAATAAACTGATACCAAGCATTGTAAATGGATGACCACAACAAAAGCAACAATGACTGCAATTACCAAACACGAAACACACTCATACTGTGTCATAATATTGACATTCAGTACAGTAATCCTCCACTGTAACAGCTCCTTTACTTTGCAGTGAAAATTGATTTGTATATTTTTTGCCTCTGAGTCCTTGTGGGATTTTTTTTTATTCAAACAGAAAGTCACAAAAATTATAATCATCCTCATCAGTTCACTCAGTCCCATGTAATTAATTTTTTTATCTTGATCTTTTGTTAGCACTTTTATGAATTCAACAGTTTTCCATTAGAGTTCTGAAAATGCTTATTCATTCAGTTCAGCAGTACAGTCATTTACCAGAAACCTGTACTTGTCAAGAGTCTTTTCCATGAATTCCTTGAAGATGAAACCCTTTCATAGGAACATTTTGGCAAAAGCATCAGAGTACACCCAGAACTGTCTGTAAATGACAAAAGACTTAAAAATGACCACAGTTAAAGATTTGATGAAAGTTCATAATAATGATATTGACAAGGAAATTTAGTTATTTCTGAGATACACATTTTAAAGTAATAACTAGAATTATGACATAACATTATACCAGAAATAGAAGATTTTTAGAAATTTCATGTAATGTCTGAAACATTTATATTAACATATTTCTATACAAATAACCCAAAGAAAGTTTAGTATTAGTTGTTTGTTTGTTTGTTTATACTGCAGGTTCTTATTAGTCATCAGTTTTATACACATCAGTGTATACATGTGAATCCCAATCACCCAATTCAGCACACCACCATCCCCACCCCACTGCGGTTTTCCCCCCCTTGGTGTCCATACATTTGTTCTCTACATCTGTGTCTCAACTTCTGCTCTGCAAACCGGTTCATCTGTACCATTTTTCTAGGTTACACATATGTACATTAATATACGATATTTGTTTTTCTATTTCTGACTTACTTCACTCTGTATGACAGTCTCTACATCCATCAACGTCTCAACAAATGACTCAATTTCTTTCTTTTTTATGGCTGAGTAATATTCCATTGTATATATGTACTACAACTTCTTTATCCATTCGTCTGTCAATGGGTATTTAGGTTGCTTCCATGACCTGGCTATTGTAAATAGTGCTGCAATGAACATTGGGGTGCTTGTGTCTTTTTGAATTATGGTTTTCTCTGGGTATAGGCCCAGTAATGGGATTGCTGGGTCATATGGTAATTCTACTTTTATTTTTTTAAGGAAGCTCCATACTGTTCTCCATAGTGGCTGTATCAATTTACATTCCCACCAACAGTGCAAGAGGGTTCCCTTTTCTCCACACCCTCTCCAGCATTTGTTGTTTGTAGATTTTCTGATCTGTGATTGCTTTTTTTTTTATTATTAGTTTCTGCTTTATAACAAAGTGAATCAGTCATACATATACATCTGTTCCCACATCCCTTCCCTCATGCATCTCCCTCCCTCCCACCCTCCCCATCCCACCCCTCCAGGCTGTCACAAAGCACCGAGCTGATCTCCCTGTGCTCTGCGGCTGCTTCCCACTATCTAACTACCTTACGTTTGGTAGTGTATATATGTCCATGCCGCTCTTTCGCTTTGTCACAGCTTACCCTTCCCCCTCCCCATATCCTCAAGTCCATTCTCAAGTAGGTCTGTGTCTTTATTCCCATTTTACCCCTAGGTTCTTCATGACATTTTTTTTTAAATTCCGTATATATGTGTTAGCATATGGTATTTGTCTTTCTCTTTCTGACTTACTTCACTCTGTATGACAGACTCTAGGTCTATCCATCTCATTACAAATAGCTCAGTTTCGTTTCTTTTTATGGCTGAGTAATATTCCATTGTATATATGTGCCACATCTTCTTTATCCATTCATCCAATGATGGACACTTAGGTTGTTTCCAGCTCCAGGCTATTGTGAATAGAGCTGCAATGAACATTTTGGTACATGTCTCTTTTTGAATTATGGTTTTCTCAGGGTATATGCCCAGTAGTGGGATTGCTGGGTCATATGGTAGTTCTATTTTTAGCTTTTTAAGGAACCTCCATACCGTTCTCCATAGTGGCTGTACCAATTCACATTCCCACCAGCAGTGCAAGAGTGTTCCCTTTTCTCCACACCCTCTCCAGCATTTATTGTTTCTAGATTTCTTGATGATGGCCATTCTGACTGGTGTGAGATGATATCTCATTGTAGTTTTGATTTGCATTTCTCTAATGATTAATGATGTTGAGCATTCTTTCATGTGTTTGTTGGCAGTCTGTATATCTTCTTTGGAGAAATGCCTATTTAAGTCTTCTGCCCATTTTTGGATTGGGTTGTTTGTTTTTTTGCTATTGAGCTGCATGAGCTGTTTATAAATTTTGGAGATTAATCCTTTGTCAGTTGCTTCATTTGCAAATATTTTCTCCCATTCTGAGGGTTGTCTTTTGGTCTTGTTTATGGTTTCCTTTGCTGTGCAAAAGCTTTTCAGTTTCATTAGGTCCCATTTGTTTATCTTTTTTTTTAATTTCCATTTCTCTAGGAGGTGGGTCCAAAAGGATCTTGCTGTGATTTATGTCATAGAGTGTCCTGCCTATGTTTTCCTCTAAGAGTTTGATAGTTTCTGGCCTTACATTTAAGTCTTTAATCCATTTTGAGCTTATTTTTGTGTATGGTGTTAGGGAATGATCTAATCTCAAACTTTTACATGTCCCTATCCAGCTTTCCCAGCACCACTTATGAAGAGGCAGTCCTTTCTCCACTGTACATTCCTGCCTCCTTTATCAAAGATAAGTTGGCCATATGTGCGTGGGTTTATCTCTGGGCTTTCTATCCTGATCCACTGATCTATCTTTCTGTTTTTATGCCAGTACCACACTGTCTTAATTACTGTAGCTTTGTAGTATAGTCTGAAGTCAGGGAGCCTGATTCCTCCAGCTCCATTTTTCATTCTCAAGATTGCTTTGGCTATTCGGGGTCTTTTGTTTTTCCAAACAAATTTTGAAATTTTTTGTTCTAGTTCTGTGAAAAATGCCAGTGGTAGTTTGATAGGGATTGCATTGAATCTGTAGATTGCTTTGGGTAGTAGAGTCATTTTCACAATATTGATTCTTCCAATCCAGGAGCATGGTATATCTCTCCATCTATTTGTATCATCTTTAATCTCTTTCATCAGTGTCTTATAATTGTCTGCATACAGGTCTTTTGTCTTCTTAGGTAGGTTTATTCCTAGATATTTTATTCTTTTTGTTGCAATGGTAAATGGGAGTGTTTTTTTGATTTCATTTTCAGATTTTTCATCATTAGTGTACAGGAATGCCAGAGAGTTCTGTACATTAATTTTGTATCCTGCTACTTTACCAAATTCATTGATTAGCTCTAGTAGTTTTTCGGTAGCATCTTTAGGATTCTCTATGTATAGTATCATGTCATCTGCAAACAGTGACAGCTTTACTTCTTCTTTTCCAATTTGGATTCCTTTTATTTCCTTTTCTTCTCTGATTGCTGTGGCTAAAACTTCCAAAACTATGTTGAATAAGAGTGGTGAGAGTGGGCAGCCTTGTCTTGTTCCTGATCTTAGTGGAAATGGTTTCAGTTTTTCACCATTGAGAACAATGTTGGCTGTGGGTTTGTCATATATGGCCTTTATTATGTTGAGGAAAATTCCCTCTATGCCTACTTTCTGCAGGGTTTTTATCATAAATGGGTGTTGAATTTTGTCGAAAGCTTTCTCTGCATCTATTGAGATGATCATATGGTTTTTCTCCTTCAACTTGTTAATATGGTGTATCACATTGATTGATTTGCGTATATTGAAGAATCCTTGCATTCCTGGAATAAACCCCACTTGATCATGGTGTATGATCCTTTTAATGTGCTGTTGGATTCTGTTTGCTAGTATTTGGTTGAGGATTTTTGCATCTATGTTCATCAGTGATATTGGCCTGTAGTTTTCTTTCTTTGTGACATCCTTGCCTGGTTTTGGTATCAAGGTGTTGGTGGCCTCGTAGAATGAGTTTGGGAGTGTTCCTTCCTCTGATATTGTTTGGAAGAGTTTGAGAAGGATGGGTGTTAGCTCTTCTCTAAATGTTTGATAGAATTCGCCTGTGAAGCCATCTGCTCCTGGGCTTTTGTTTGATGGAAGATTTTAATCACACTTTCAATTTCAGTGCTTGTGATTGGTCTATTCATATTTTCTATTTCTTCCTGATTCCGTCTTGGCAGGTTGTGCATTTCTAAGAATTTGTCCATTTCTTCCAGGTTTTCCATTTTATTGGCATAGAGTTGCTTATAGTAATCTCTCATGATCTTTTGTATTTCTGCAGTGTCAGTTGTTACTTCTCCTTTTTCATTTCTAATTCTATTGATTTGAGTCTTCTCCCTTTTTTTCTTGACGAGTCTGGCTAATGGTTTGTCTATTTTGTTTATCTTCTCAAAGAACCAGCTTTTAGTTTTATTGATCTTTGCTATTGTTTCCTTCATTTCTTTTTCATTTATTTCTGATCTGATTTTTATGATTTCTTTCCTTCTGCTAACTTTGGGGGTTTTTTGTTCTTCTTTCTCTAATTGCTTTAGGTGCAGGGTCAGGTTGTTTGCTCGAGATGTTTCCTGTTTCTTAAGGTGGGATTGTATTGCTATAAACTTCCCCCTTAGAACTGCTTTTACTGCGTCGCATAAGTTTTGGGTCGTCGTGTCTCTATTGTCATTTGTTTCTAGGTATTTTTTAATTTCCTCTTTGATTTCTTCAGTGATCACTTCGTTATTGAGTAGTGTATTGTTTAGCCTCCATGTGTTTGTATTTTTTACAGATTTTTTCCTGTAATTGATGTCTAGTCTCATAGCATTGTGGTCGGAAATGATACTTGATACAATTTCAATTTTCTTAAATTTACCAAGGCTTGATTTGTGACCCAAGATATGATCTATCCTGGACAATGTTCCATGAGCACTTGAGAAAAATGTGTATTCTGTTGTTTTTGGATGGAATGTCCTATAAATATCAATTAAGTCCATCTTGTTTAATGTATCATTTAAAGCTTGTGTTTCCTTATTTATTTTCATTTTGGATGATCTGGGGATGATCTGTCCATTGGTGAAAGTGGGGTGTTAAAGTCCCCTACTATGAGTGTGTTACTGTCGATTTCCCCTTTTATGGCTGTTAGTATTTGCCTTATGTATTGAGGTGCTCCTATGTTGGGTGCATAAATATTTACAATTGTTATATCTTCTTCTTGGATCGATCCCTTGATCATTATGTAGTGTCCTTCTTTGTCTCTTCTAATAATCTTTATTTTAAAGTCTATTTTGTCTGATATGAGAATTGCTACTCCAGCTTTCTTTTGATTTCCATTTGCATGGAATATCTTTTTCCATCCCCTTACTTTCAATCTGTATGTGTCTCTAGGTCTGAAGTGGGTCTCTTGTAGACTGCATATATATGGGTCTTGTTTTTGTATCCATTCAGCCAACCTGTGTTTTTTGGTGGGAGCATTTAGTCCATTTACATTTAAGGTAATTATTGGTATGTATGTTCCTATTCCCATTTCCTTAATTGTTTTGGGTTCGTTATTGTAGGTATATTCCTTCTGTTGTGTTTCTTGCCTAGAGTAGTTCCTTTAGCATTTGTTGTAAAGCTGGTTTGGTGGTGCTGAACTCTCTCAGCTTTTGCTTGTCTGTAAACGTGTTAATTTCTCCATCAAATCTGAATGAGATCCTTGCTGGGTAGAGTAATCTTGGTTGCAGGTTTCTCTCCTTCATCACTTTAATTATGTCCTGCCACTCCCTTCTGGCTTGTAGAGTTTCTGCTGAGAGATCAGCTGTTATCCTGATGGGGATTCCCTTGTGTGTTATTTGTTGTTTTTCCCTTGCTGCTTTTAATATGATTTCTTTGTGTTTAATTTTTGACAGTTTGATTAATATGTGTATTGGCGTATTTCTCCTTGGATATATTCTGTATGGGACTCTCTGTGCCTCCTGGACTTGATTAACTATTTCCTTTCCCATATTAGGGAAGTTTTCAACTATAATCTCTTCAAATATTTTCTCAGTCCCTTTCTTTTTCTCTTCTTCTTCTGGAACCCCTATAATTCGAATGTTGGTGCATTTAATGTTGTCCCAGAGGTCTCTGAGACTGTCCTCTGTTCTTTTCATTCTTTTTTCTTTATTTTGCTCTGTAGCAGTTATTTCCACTATTTTATCTTCCACCTCACTTATCCGTTCTTTTGCCTCAGTTATTCTGCTATTGATCCCATCTAGAGTATTTTTCATTTCATTTACTGTGTTTTTCATCGATGCTTGATTCATCTTTAGTTCTTCTAGGTCCTTGTTAACTGTTTCTTGCATTTTGTCTATTCTATTTCCAAGATTATGGATCTTGGAAATAGAATCTTGGATCAGCTTTACTATCATTATTCTGAATTCTTCCTCAGGTAGACTGCCTATTACCTCTTCATTTGTTAGGTCTGGTAGGTTTTTATCTTGCTCCTTCACCTGCTGTGTGTTTTTCTGTCTTCTCATTTTGCTTATGTTACTGTGTTTGGGGTCTCCTTTTTGCGGGCTGCAGATTCGTAGTTCCCGTTGTTTTTGGTGTCTGTCCCCAGTGGCTAAGGTTGTTTCAGTAGGTTGTTTAGGCTTCCTGGTGGGGGCGACTAATGACTGTGTTCTGGTGGTTGAGGCTCGATCTTATCTTTCTGGTGGACAGGTCGACGTCTGGTGGTGTGTTTTGGGGGTGCCTATGGCCTTATCATGTTTTTAGGTAGCCTCTCTGCTAATTGGTGGGGTTGTGTTCCTGCCTTGCTAGTTGCTTGGCATAGGGTGACCAGCACTGTAGCTTGCTGGTCGTTGACTGAAGCTGGGTGCTGGTGTTGAGATGGAGATCTCTGGGAGATTTTCGCTGCTTCATATTATGTGGAGCTGGGAGGTCTCTTGTGGACCCGTGTCCTGAAGTTGGCTCTCCCACTTCAGAGGCACAGCACTGACTCCTGGCTGCAGCACCAAGAGCCTTTCATCCACCCGGCTCAGAATAACAGGGAGAAAAAGTAGAAAGAAAGAATTAGTAGAAGAAAGAAAGAGAGAGGGAAAGAAACGAAGAAGGGAAGAAAGGAAGGAAGGAAGAAAGAAAGAAAGGAGGGAGGGAGGGAGGAAGGATGGAAAGAAAGAAGGAAAGAAAGGAGGGAGGGAGGGAGGAATGAAAGCAAAAGGAAGAGTGAATGGAAGAAGGGAGGGAGGGAGGGAGGAAGGAAAGAAAGAAAGACAGGAGGGAGCGAGGGAGGAAGGAAAGAAAAAGAAAGTGGAAAGAAGAAGGGTGGGAGGGAGGAAAGAAAAAGAAAGAAGGAAAGGAGGAGCGGAGGGAGGGAGGGAGGAAGGGAAGGTAGGAAAAAAAGAAAGAGCAGGTAAAGTAAAATAGAATAAAGTATGAAATATAGTAGCGTTATTAAAATTAAAAAGTAATTATTGAAAAAAAAACGGACCGATAGAACCCTGGGACATATGGTGGAAGCAAAGCTATACAGAGAGAACCTTACACAGAAGATTACACATACACATTCACAAAAAGAGAGCAGGGGGGAAAATCAAAAATCTTGCTCTCCAAGTCCACCTCCTCAATTTGGGATAATTCGTTGTAAAAAGAGGAAAAGGGAGAGAAGTCTGAAATCTTGCTCTCTAAGTCCACCTCCTTAATTTGGGATAATTCGTTGTAAAAAGGGGAAAGGGGGGGAAGTCTTAAATCTTGTCCTCAAAGTCCACTTCCTCAATTTGGGATGATTCGCTGTCCATTCATGCACTCCACAGACGCAGGGCACATCAAATGGACCGTGGAGCTTTAATCCGCTGCCTCCGAGGCTGCACAGAGAGATCTCCCTCTCTCTGCTCTCACAGCTCCCGGGTCTCAGCCTTGGACCTGGCCCCGCCTCTGCGCGTAGGTCGCCGGAGGGCGTCCGTTCTTCGCTCAGACAGGACGGGTTTAAAGGAGCCGCTGATTCGGGGGCTCTGGCTCACTCAGGCAGAGGGGAGGGAAGGGCGCGCAGTGTGGGGCGGGCCTGTGGCGGCAGAGGCCGGCGTGACGTTGCAGCAGGCCGTGGCGCTCCGTGTGCTTTCCCGGGAAAGCCGTCCCCGGGTCCCAGGACCCCGGCAGTGGCGGGGTGCACAGGCCCCCCGGAAGGCGGGGTGGACAGTGACCCGCGCTCGCACACAGGCCCCGCGGCGGCGGTGGCGGCGGCGGCGGCGGCGGCCCCAGCGTCCCACGCACGTCTCCGAGGTCCGCGCCTTACCCGCGGCTCGCGCCTGTCTCTGACGCTTCCCCAAGCAGCCCTCTTAATGCCCTCTCCTCGCGCACCAGGAAACAAAAGGGAAAAAAAGGTCTCTTGCCTCTTCGGCAGCTCCAGACCCTTTCCCCGCACTCCCTCCGGGCTAGCCGTGGTGCACTAACCCCTTCAGGCTCTCTTTCTGCCGCCAGCCCCAGTCCTCTCCCTGCGCTCCGACTGAAAGCCGATACCCGAGCCTCAGCTCCCAGCCCCGCCCGCCCCGGCGGCCGAGCAGACAAGCCTCTCGGGCTGGTGTGTGCCTGAGGGCACCGGTCCTCTGTGCCAGAATCTCTCCGCTTTGCCCTCCGCACCCCTGTTGCTGTGTTCTCCTCCGCTACTCCGAAGCTTTCCCCCTCCGCCACCTGCAGTCTCCGCCCACGAAGGGGCTTGTAGTGTGTAGAAACCTTCCCTCCTTCACGGCTCCCTCCCACTGGTGCAGGTCCCGTCCCTATCCTATTGTCTCTGTTTATTCTTTTTTTCTTTTGCCCTACCCAGGTATGTGGGGAGTTTCTTGCCTTTTGGGGGGTCTGAGGTCTTCTGTCAGCGTTCAGTAGGTGTTCTGTAGGAGTTGTTCCACGCGTAGATGAATTTCTGATGTATCTGTGGGGAGGAAGGTGATCTCCGCGTCTTACTCTTCCGCCATCTTCCTCCGGGCCCCCTGTGATTGCTTTTGATCAATATAATTTGACAGAAGTGACGCTGTGTAACTTATGAGTGTATATCTCCTGCATCCACCTTTGTCTTCTGGAATGTTCCCTCTTGGAAGCCAACCACTATGCTATGAGAGGCTCAAACTATGTGCAGAGACCCCATGGAAGAGAACCCAGGCACCCCGGCTGATATTCCCAGTTGAGCTCCCAGCTAAAAGCAAGTACCAGTGTACATCCATGTAAGTGCTTATGTTGTGCATTCCAGCTCAGCCAAGTTACAAAAGATTGTAATTCCAGCTATATGGAGCAAAAGAATGACCCAGATGAGTTCAGTCAATTCAGATAATCCTGAGACAAAAAAGAGTTGTTTGAAGCTGCCAGATTTTGAGATGTTTTTTACACAGAAATAGATGAATAAAATAAATATTTTTATTTTTTGGATAAGTATGTAGGAGTGGAATTGCTAAGTCATAGGATATGTATATATCTGACTTCATAAAAATCTTCTAAATTGTCATATTCCCACCAGCAAAGTAAGAGTGTTCCAGTTTTCCCACATCCATTTTTTTTTTTTAAATTTTAGCTTCTGGGGAGACATTTAGTGATAAATCATTGTACTTTTAATTACTATTTCATGATTATTAGTGATGTCAAACACCTTCCCATGTGCTTTGCTATTTGTAAATTTTCATTTGTGAAGTATATTTTCAAATATTTTGCCTATTTTGTTTCAAATTGGTTTGCGTGTCTTTTTATTATTGATTCATAGGAGTTAATTATATATTCTAGTACAACTCCTTTGACTGATAGATCAATGTATTGTGACAATTTTGCCCAGTCTGTAGCTTAAATTTTAATTTTCTTAAGAGTGTCTTTGAGGAGCAGAAGTTTTAAATTCTGATGGAATTCAATTTACCACATTTTTCTTTAATGATTACTAATTCTTTGATGTCCACTCTAAGAAATCATTCTCTACTCCAAGGTTGAAATATATTCTCCTGTGTTTTCTTCTAGAAGCTTTACCCTTTTAGGTTTTATTTATTTTTACTTGGAGTATAGTTGATTTACAATGTTGTGTTGTAACCTTGGTAACCATAAGTTTGTTTTCTACATCTGTGACTCTATTTCTGTTTTGTAAATATGTTCATTTGTACCATTTTTTTAGATTCCACATATAAGTGATATATGATATTTGCCTTTCTCTGATTTATTTCACTCAGTGTGAAAACCTCCAGGTCCATCCATGTCACTGCAAAAGGCATTATTTCTTTTTTTTTCATGGTTGAGTTATATTCCATTGTATACATGTACCACATCTTCTTTATCCATTCTTCCATTTATGTACATTTATGTTGCTTCTATGTCCTGGCTATTGTAAATAGTGCAGCAATGAACACTGGGGTACATGTATCTTTTCCAATTACGGTTTTCTCTGGATATATGCCCAGGATTGGGATTGCTGGATCATATGGTAGCCCAAATTGCAGAATCGTGAGCAAATAAATAAGTGATTACTATTAACCGCTGAGTTTTAGGGTGGCTTGATTTGTAGTAATAAATTACAAAGATAGAAATGATCAAGATCTTTCTCCTTAGCACTATTTATATGATCAATTTTATTGTTTCCTGTCTAATTCTACTGTATTATACTTCCCTTCTATTCTTAGGATAAGCTGCAATTAATCATGATTATTATTTTTTAAATTAATTTTGATTGTAGTATAGTTGATTTGCAATGTTGTGTTAGTTTCTGCTGTACAGCAAAGTGAATCAGTTATACATATACATATGTCCACAGTTTTTAGATTCTATTCCCATATAGGTTATTACAAAGTATTGAGTAGAGTTCCCTGTGCTATACAGTAGGTCCTTATAAGTTATCTATTTTATGTATAGTAGTGTATATATGTCAATTCCAGTCTCCCAATTTTTCCTTCACCCTTCCCCCCGGTAACCATAAGATTGTTTTCTACATCTGTGACTCTGTTTCTATTTTGTAAATAAAGTTAATTTGTACCCTTTATTGATTCCACATATTAAGTGATATGATATGATATTTGTTCTTCTCTGTCTGACTTACTTCACTCAGTATGACAATCTCTAAGTCCGTCCATGTTGCTGCAAATGGCATTATTTCATTCTTTTGTATGGGCTTTTATGTTTAGGTATATGGACCACTTCAAATTAAATTTTTGTGAATTGTTCAAAGCAGTGGTTGGGATTTATTGCTTCAGTTTTGTTCCCATATAGATATCCAGTTATTTCAGCAAAATTTTTTGAAATTTTTTTCCCATTGAATTTCCTAGGAGTCATTATCAAAATTCAACTAATGGTGTGTATGTGTGCTTATTTCTGTACTTTATTTGGTTTCATGGATCTGTTCCTCTTTCCTTACACCAGTATCACAGTGTCCTTATTAATGTAGCTTTGTAAGTCTTGAAATCAAATAGTGTGATTCCTTCAACTCTGTTCTTCTTTTTCAAAATTGTACGGACAGTGATAATTCCTTTACTTATCTATATAAATATTATAATGGATGTGCCAGTTTCTCCAGAAGGAGCTTGTTGGAATTTTTGTTTGACATTACTCTGACTGTATACATCAATTTGAGGAGAATTTTTATGTCCATAATATTTACTCTTCCAATCTGTGAACATGGTATATATATCTTTTCATTTATTTAGATCTTCTCTTTTTTGCTCTCTGCTATGTTTTATAATTTACAGTACAGAATTCTTGTACTTCTTTGGTTAAATGTATTAAATATTTTATGATTTTGATATTATTGTAAATGATATTTAAAATTTAAATTTATAATTATTTGCTGCTGGAATACAGGAAAAATAGATTTAATACATTGACATTGTATCTTGAAATCTTACTGAATTCACTTATTCTAGTAAATTTTGTTGTTTTCTGTTTCTTTTTCTCATTTTTTTCTTTTCTTTTTTCTGTATATTAGCTCCCTCAAATTTATCTTATAACTGGAAATTTGTACCCTTTGACCAACGTCTCTCCACTTCCTCCACCCTCCCAAACCATGATAACCACCATTCTACTCTTTGTTTCTATGAGTTTGGCTTTTTGTAGATTCCACAGATAAGTGATATCATACAGTATTTGTCTTTCTCTGTCTGACTTATTTCACTTTGCATAATGCTCTCAAGGTCCATCCATGTTGTCACAAATGGCAGGATTTCCTTCCTTTCTTATGGCTGAATAATATTCCCGTGTGTGTGTGTGTGTGTGTGTGTGTGTGTGTGTATACAAATATATCACATCTTCTTTATCCATCCTTCTGTCAATGGACATAGACTTAGGCTGTTTCTATGTCTTGGCTATTGTGAATAATGCTGCAATGAGCATGGGTCATGCAGATATCTCTTTGATAGAGTGATTTCATCTCCTTTGGCAGAAGTGGGATTGCTGGATCATATGGTAGTTGTATTTTTCATTTTTTGAGGAGACTCCATACTGTTTTACATAGTGGCTGCACCAATTTACATTCCCACTAATAGTGCAAAAGAGTTCTGTTTTCTCCAGATCCTCACTAACTTAACTCTTGTCTTTTTGGTAATAGCCATTCCAACAGGTGTGAAGTGATATCTCATTGTGATTTTGATTTGCATTTCCTCGATGATTAGTGATGTTGTTCCTCTTTTCATGTATCTGTTGGCTATTTGTATGCCTTCTTTGGAAAAAATGTTTATTCAAGTCCCCTGCCCATTTTTGCATCAGATTATTTATTTTTTGCTATTGAGTTGTATGAGTTCCTTATATATTTTAAATATTAACTCCTTACCTGATATGTGGTTTGCAAATATTTTCTCCCATTTTATAGGTTGCCTCTTAATTTTTTATTGTTTTAGAGTTTTCTACATAAAAGATTATTTAATCTGCAAATAAGAACAGTTTTACTCCTTCTTTTCCAATATTTATGCCTTTATTTCCTTTTCTTGCCTTATTGCACTAGCTAAAACCTCCAGCATAATGTAAGATTGAAATTGTGAGAATGGACATAATTTTCTCATTTCTATTCAAGTAGGTGAAGTTGGTTAACAGAGTTGTTTAAAAATCTGTATATTAACTGATATTTTTGTCTACTCTCAATTACTGAGTAAGTGATATTAAAATCTCTAACTGTGATTGAAGATATGCCTGTAATCAGTTTTATTTCATGTAATTTAAAGCTCTGTTATTTAGGTGCATACATATTTAGAATTGTACATTTTCTTTTTTTTAAATTAATTTATTTATTTTTGGCTGCATTAGGTCTTCGTTGCAGCATGTGGGATCTTTCATTGTGGCATGCGGGCTTCTCTCTATTTGTGGTGCATGGGCTCTCTAGCTGTGGCATGGGCTCCATAGTTGTGGTGTGTGGGCTTAGTTGCCCTGTGGCATTTGGGATCTTAGTTCCCTGACCAGGTATCAAACCTGTGTCCTGTGCATCGGAAGGCAGATTCTTAACCACCAAACTACCAGGGAAGTCCCTGTTATGTTTTCCTAATGAAATGACCCATTATCATTATGAAATGTCTTTCTCTATCTCTGATATTCCTGTGTTTAAAAATACCTCTTTTTCTTCAAGTCTATTTGTCTAATATCAATAAAGCCACTCTAGGCTTCATATGCTTACTTATTACATGGTCTGCCTTTTTCCACCCAGTGACTTTCAATCTATATGTGCCTTTGTATTTAAAGTGCACAGCTTGTGGACCGCTTATAATTTTGTCCTGATCTGTTTACCCAGTCTGATAATATCTGCCTTTCTACTGAGATTTTTAGTTGATTTAATTGTAATTATTGATGTGACTAATTTTAAGTGTACCATGTTGCTTTTTGTTTTCTAATTATATTTTCAGTTTTTTGTACAGTATCTGTGTTCTACCTCTCATGCTTATTCAGTGAATTTTTTCATTTCCAGTGTTGTACTTTCCAGTTCTAAAATTTCCATTTTTTATAGTTGCCATTTTCTTAATAATATAACTCATCTATTTACTCATTATGGTTATACTAACCTTGAAAGCCTTGAAAATATTAATAATAGGTGCTCTAAATTCCTAGACTGCTGATTACCATATCTGGTTCACCTTGGGTCTAGTTTGAATGACCTCTTTTTTTCTCTTGGTTTAGGTTACATTTTCCTGCTTCTTTATATGTCTAGTGATTATATGCAGAGCATTGTATATGAAATCTTGTCAGGAGTTGGAATAATGCTTTCTTTCAAAGGGAATTAGCTTTTATTCTGGAAAGTATTAGATTAGTGTTAGATTATTTTGGTCCTTGCATGATGACTTGTTTTTTATTTGGTCTTGAATTTAATCCTAGTATATGTCCTTTACTTTAGGGCATATATTACAGGGTTTTTGTTTGTTTGTTTGTTTGTTTGTTTTGCATCTCATCTAAACACTGGAGATATTCACCAAGGTCTTTTTTACCCGTTCTAGACCAGAGCTGCAGCATTCTTAGCATGCTATGCTCTCTGCTATCACTATCCAGCTCTCAGTTACATAGCAGGCCATATTTTCTAAGCCTCAAAGAGTCTCACCCTGTACCTGGATAGCCCAGCCTTTGGCCAAAGAACTACAGTAATTCCTATGCAGTACTCCATTTTCTCCAGTACTCTGTCCCAGCAACTTCAGCTCTTTCGGGAGTCTACTCTTTTTGAGCTCTAGTTAGGTTCCTCCTCCTTCCATGTTGAAGATCCCCCAAGGCAGAATGTCAGGATGGTTGAGGAGCTCACATCATATGTTTCCCTTCCCTCAATGATTATAGTGCAATGACTATTGTACAATGACTGAAAACCATTATCTAATAAATTTTGTTTAGTTTTTAATTGTTTTTGGCAGAAGAACAGTAGCTCCATCGTGGCCAGGAAAGGAAGACCTGGAAAGCTTTTTGTAAAGTGTAAAGAGCTAGGTAATGTAAAATATTATTGCTAATATTACTGTGTGTTAGTAAAGTTAAATAAGGTAATATTCACTACTATATATATAACAGTTAACTAATAAGAACCTACTGTATGTATAGCACAGGGAACTCTACTCAATACTCTGTAATGACCTATATGGGAAAAGAATCTAAAAGAGTGGATATAGGTATATGTATAACTGTACCTTGCTGTACAGCAGAAACCAGCACAACATTGTAAATCAACTGTACTCCAATAAAAATTTATTTAAAAAATAAGGTGATATTTAAGGAAGAGTCTTACAGGGTGACTTTATGGATTCAGAAAGTTAATATTTTCATTCTTCTGGGGGTGTACCTAAGCATTAACTTTTTTTTCTTTGCCCCCTTCAGTCTTTTCATTTCTCAACTCTGTGCCCCAAATTCTAGGAGGAATGACTCATTTCCTTGCCTTAAACTTAAGTCCTGTCACTGGCAAGAGATTTTCATTATATGTATAACTAGGCTCATTTCATTTTTTTCTTCTTGCACATTGTACATAGATCATATGTCACACCATGTCATGGCTAAGGGTGAAGTTTTTCCATAGTCAGCTATTTTATGCCTGTTTAAGAGTCTTGAATTCCATAACTGTTCCAGGGTACAAAATGTTGGGTTTTACTAAGGAAAGAAAAAAATTGCTGTGTCATTTTGTAACAAGTATTGTACTCTGTTGGAACCATCTACAGGTCTTAAGAAACAAAACCACAGTGGATACTAAGACTTATAAATGTGGGGATGTAGAAAAAGCAGACAGTTGCAAAGAAAGGAAAAAGCACATTTCAGAAAGGAAGTTACAAAGAGGTGATCTCTAAGTCTAGTGAAAATGCATTAATAAAAATCTGTTTGAGAATTTATAAGAATTTAGATATTTAAAAGTTTGTTTCCTCAGTAAATTTTTTAAAGAGCATCCTCATCTGACCTGAGTATCCACTTGGAGAATGTTTCTGTGGTCCGTGGTGATAATAGATTTAAAAAGTAGTCTAGATTTCTTAAGCTATGTCCTTAACACTCTCTGTGAGCCAAGGCCAGTTATAGGACAAGTTTTTATGTAAAAAGTAAAGTATTATTTATGGAAGAAATTACTCTAGGGAAAAAAATCCAGGGTCAAGTTGTATCTTTTTCTTTTGTATTGCATGTCTGAGTAGGGTATACCATTTGTTGTTACGCTAACTTCAGAGAACCTGTCTGAGATATAAAACATTGATACAAAATATTTGAGTATAATCAAATGTACTACAGAATTCTCTATGTACTACAGAATTCTCAAACAAATTCTTAGATTATTGGTCTGTTCTCAATAAAAAATTGTAAACAAAGATTTTTCTTTACCTTTTTTTTTTTTTTTTTTTTTTTTTTTTTTGCTGTACGCGGGCCTCTCACTGCTGTGGCCTCTCCCGTTGCGGAGCACAGGCTCCGGACACACAGGCTCCGCGGCCATGGCTCGCGGGCCCAGCCGCTCCGCGGCATGTGGGATCTTCCGGGATCGGGGCACGAACCCGTGTCCCCTGCATCGGCAGGCGGACTCTCAACCACTGCGCCACCAGGGAAGCCCTTCTTTACCTTTTAAGTAATCTGCCTAGAACAAAGATTTTGTGTCTTGTCCAAAATTATTTTTCTGTGTTTCAGGTCTTTGATTACTTGAGAAGGCTGTCTTACAACTATATAACTGTCCATATTTGCCTACAAAGTCTTCAATTATCATTTTGGTTAAATGGATAACTAATTGTTATTTGTATAGTGACTTATGATCCTATTTGGCCAAACCTTTTGATATTTTTGACAAACTTCCTAAATTCAATTTTTCCTTATAAAAAAGGAGATATTAAACTAATTAAGATTATTTGATAAATTACATGAGAAGCATTGTCAAATAAGAAGTCATACTAAGACTTCTTATATCTGTATGGGTATATAAGTGTTCCAGAAATTATGTAAAATTCCTGGAAAATATGATATGTTCTAATATAATGTTAACTTTGACAAGTATAGTTTTTCTGATAACTTAAAATCATAAAACTGAACTGGGTAAAAATTTCCAGAACTAATGGAAAAATTGGATTCAAGCAGAAAAACAATAACACAGGACTGAATAAACTGAGGACCTAAATATAAGTGCTAACACTATATAACTCTTAGAAGAAAATGTAGATGCCCAAGGTGTTAATCTTTATGACTTTGGATGAGGCAATTGTCCCTTAGATATGACATCAAAAAGACAAACAGCCAAAGAAATTAGGTTAATTGGACTTCATTAAAATTAAAGACTTTTGTGTTTCAAAGGACATTATAAAGAAAGTAAAAAGACAATCCACATAATGGAAGAAAATATTTGCAAATTGTATATATGATAAGCACCTAGTATCCAAAATGTATAAAGAACTCTTACAACACAACAGTAAAGAGACAAATAATTCAATTAAAATGGACAAACTATTAGAATACCCATTTATTCAAAGAAGATATACAAATGGCCAGTAAGCACATGAAAAAATGTTCAACATCATTATTGCTTTAGGAAAATACAAATAGAAAATCACAATGAGATACCACTTTATACCTACTAGGATGGTTATAATAAAGTCAGATATATCAGGTGTTATGAGGATGTGAAGAAATGGGAATCTTTATACACTGCTAGTGGGAATGTCAATAGTGCAGCAGCTTTGGAAAACAGTTTAGCAGTTCCTTAAAATGTTCAATATAGAGTTACTATATGACCCAGCAGTCCCACTCTTAAGTATGTAACCAAAAGAATTGAAAAAAAATATTTTCACACAAAATATAAATAGCCACTCAAAAACTTGTCCATGTATGTTCATGTCAGTATTATTTGTTATAGCAGGAAAGTAGAAACAAACCAAATGTCCACCAATTGACAAATGCACAAACAAAATGTGATATAATCTAAACAGTGGAATATTATTCAGCCATTAAAAATGCTGATTTATGCTACAATGTAAATGAACTTGGAGAACATGCCAAGTGAAAGGAGCCAGACGCAAAAAGCTGTATATTGTATGATTCCATTTATATAAAATGCCCAGAATAGGCAAATCTGAAGGACAGAAATAGTAATTGTTTCCAGAGGCTAGGCAAAGGGCAGAATGAAGAGCGATTGCTAATGGACATGGAGTTTCTTTTTGGGATGATGAAAATGTTTTGGAATTAGTGGTGATGGTTGCACAATTTTGTGAACATATTAAAAACCACCAAATTGTAAACTTTAAAAGAGTTAATTTAATGGTATGTGAAATATATACCAATAAAAACAATAAGTAAAAAAATTATTGGGCCCTGCCATAGAACTATTAAATCAGAAAGGGGAAGGGGGTTGTTTGCTAGGCATCTGTATTTAACAAGCTCTCCAGGAGATTCCTGTGCACACTGTTTGAGAAGTACTCTTTTAAAACATTAAATAATAAAAAAAGACTCTAGCCAACTAGTGCTTAGAATGGACTTTCTGGCTTCTTTCATCAAGGATTCAGAGAATACCTTTATAGAGCTTCATAAATAATAAAGTATCAGCCTATAACAATAATAACAATAATGGCTACCATATGTGCCATGCAGATTTTAAAAAATCATATAGTCATTCAGAGTACAGCACCTCACATTCTCCAAGTTCTTTCTACTGACTCAGTGCGTGTAAAGGCTCTTATTTTTTCTTGGTCAGCTCTTTCTCTTGTTCCCTTCAGCAACAGTTTGAACTTTCCCTGGTTTGGTCTCTTCAACTGCTCAATCTCTGTCTCTGTTAGAAATTTTCTCAGTTTATGTCTTCCTGTCTTCAGACATTTATATTTGTACCTGGCTTTGTCTACTTCCAATTCATTCATTCATATACTCAATTTCTATTTGTTGAAAATATTCACTGTGCTAGGAGCCCAATATACAGTGATGAACAGGGCTGTCGGCTTATAATCTAGTGGGAGAGGTCAGAATAAAACAGGCAAAAGAACAAGATAGAGGTAGTGATAGATGCTGTGAAGAAGGCAGAGTATTTTCATAACTTGATAAAAAGAACATAGGCTGGGAATGCTTACATTATAGAGTACTGGGCATTGAGACAATATCATTTAAGCTGACACCAGAAGCATAAAAATGACACAGCCCTGCAAAGAGCCTAGAGAAGGGGGCTCTAAGCACAAAGAGCAATAAGGGCAGAGTTAGGAAAGAGCTTGCTGTGTTTTAAAAAGAAGTTGGTGATGGCTGGAACTTAGTTATAAAGAGGGAGAGTGCCATGAGTGAGGTTAGATAGAGAAACAAGAGCTAGATCATAGAGCTGGCCAAGGTACAGAGCTTATATCTTGTTTTACTGGCAATGAAAAGCCTTTCAAGGATTTTATGTTGCAAGAAGTTACAATCTGTTTTATGTTTTTAAAAACCTCTGACTTCTGCATGGAACTCTAGTAGTGTAAAATTTGAACACAGAAACACAATTTAGAAGGCAATTCTAACAGTTTAGGTGAAAGGTAGGCAAACTGTTATCCATGGGCCTGTCACCTGTCTTTGTAAATAAAGGTTTATTGAAACACAGTCAACAGTGATTTGTATGCATATTGCCTATGGCTGTTTTCAAGCTACAATGGCAGTATTTGAATAATTGTGACCGGGACCATTTGACCTACAAAGCAAAAATATTTACTATCTGGTCCTTTATAGAAAAAACTTTGTCAACCCCTGGTCTATGTGAGAAATTATGATGGGTGGACTACGATGATATCAGTGGAAATGTAGAGATGTCAGAAGATGATGAATATAGTTTGTAGATATAATCTTCAGAACATGTTGCTGAGTTGGATATAGGCAATAGAAAATTAAGAATTATTCCTAGTTGTTTAATGAAAACAACTAAGTGTATGGTGATGCCATTTATTGAGATGTAAAAGACTGGGGAAGGAACATGATTAGATGGTAGTGAAATGAAGAATTCTCTCTTAAACATAAATGATTTGAAATGCCTGAGAAATATCCAAGTGCAATTGTCAAGGAGGAAATTGTATATGAGTATGGAACTCAAGGAAGTGGTCTGTGCTGTAGCTATTGTGAGAGACATAAACATAGAGAATTACTTATGGAATCTACCTAGTGAGAGATTTAGAAAGAAATCGTGGTCTAGAACAGTGCCTTAAGGACTCCAATATACAGTGGTCTCTGGTCTCAGAGTATTTATCCTCATGTTTAAGTGACTTCCTTCTCTCTGCATTACCCAACCTTTCTCATCTTCTCTAGGATCTGGCACATTACTTCATATCAATTTTCTATAATTTTTATAATAGCACTGCAAAACAAATGCTATTATTCTTTGTATACATATAAGGCAAAAAAGAAAAAAGAAAAAAAGAAAAGAAAACGTCCCAGAGAGGTTAACCGACTTGTTACAGCTCTTATAAATGATAGTTTCTGATTCCTCTCTGCCACATTGCTTCCCAAAGAAAGTCTTTAGGCTGATATTTGGTGGGATGCAGCTAGCAGATGACGTCAGGTATCACTTCTGGTTGTTGTTCACTCCCTCCTGGGGTGCACTCTGTCCCACGTTGTACATAAAAGCCTCACAAAACTGGCCTTTTCCAGAGATATTTTCAAAGAGACCTCAGGTAGGCTCTCATGTGATCCTAACATCTTGCTTAAGACAATGATGTCATTAGTTACAAAGGACAAATAACAATATAATCAAAAGATAAATATATTAAAAAGATACGGGGGGACTTCCCTGGTGGCACAGTAGTTGAGAATCCACCTGCCAATGTAGGGGACACGGGTTCCAGCCCTGGTCCCGGAAGATCCCACATGCCGCGGACCACTACTACAAGCCTGCATGTCACTACTACTGAGCCTGTGTTCTAGAGCCTGTGAGCCATAGTCAACAGACATTCACATACTTTTTTCCCAGACTTCTTTTTCTGTTGGTGAAGCATTTTGATTATGGGATCCTATAATAACTCTCTGGCCAGCTGTTAGCCAACAGCTTCATAACAGATGTCTTTAGATCACTAATCTCTAATAAAGCAATTATCCAAGATTTATTCCAACACTTCCATGAATCATTTAACATTTTGATGTCTTGTTTGCCTTGTGAATAGCCAACATTCATTTCATGTATCAAAAGTACAGTAACTCGGGCTTCCCTGTTGGCGCAGTGGTTGAGAGTCCGCCTGCCGATGCAGGGGACATGGGTTCGTGCCCCGGTCCAGGAAGATCCCACATGCCGCGGAGCGGCATGAGCCCATGAGCCATGGCTGCGGAGCCTGCGCGTCCGGAGCCTGTGCTCTGCAACGGGAGAGGCCACAACAGTGAGAGGCCCGCGTACTGCAAAAAAAAAAAAAAAAAAGTACAGTAACTCTAGCCATGAATTTCCCTTCAATATATCCTACTAACCACAGGTAATGAAACTTTCTTCAGTTAAAAGCTGTTTGGACTCAATCCGTAGGGTCTTCTATAAAGATACTCAAGAGAAAAAGGAATTATTAATTTTTTTCTTTTCTCCCCATCTCTAGTTTCTAGCAGTCAAGGTGATTAATTTTAGCTAGACTACTCTTGTGATAATGTATCAGAACCTTAGAGAAGATAAAATAGTCTTGTCAATGTCACTACTACTATAGTTCATATTGAATTCCCATGAAATACAATACCCAGGGCCATCTGTTCCTTTAATGTTACAATTTCACAATTTCTTCAAAGAATTTCAACCTTTCCTTAATGTACCCTAGGTGG
This sequence comes from Mesoplodon mirus, assembly GCF_964341445.2. NCBI lineage: Eukaryota > Metazoa > Chordata > Mammalia > Artiodactyla > Ziphiidae > Mesoplodon > Mesoplodon mirus. The sequence goes on from NC_138977.1 coordinate 48,364,585, forward strand.
AAAAAGCACCAGGACTCAAACCACAAAGGCCCATTGTTGTTAATTTATTAATGCATTTATTCTACAAACATTTTTGATTACTAACTTTGTGTGAGAAGCAAGACTGTTCCCTCATAATATTAAGTGATAGGAGGGGCAGATAATAATGAGAAAAGGTCTTTAAAATGATCCTTCCTTCTAGCCTTGGTTTGTTTTCTAACTGATAGAGGCTTATCAGTTAGAGAATAGACTTTAGTAGTTCAGTCTAGTTTGTCATTAGGAGACTAAAGGACTGTACCATTTCTATCCCTATGGCACTTCTCTGACTGGTTCTGAGAGGCCGTGTTTTTAGTGGTTCCTCTGGTAGGTAACTGGGTTACCTCGTGGTGATAGCAGAGACACAAGTATGCCACTGGACTTTGGTCTTTCAAGGACTGAGTATACGTAGATTCTACTTAGGGAAGGAACCCTGGTTACTCACAACCGTCAAAGCTTTTAATGTGGAAGGCATACCTTCAACATGCTGCCATGATATCAGAACCTATAACCAAGTTATGAGCTGAGATCCCAGAGCTGCCTTTGTGGTTTTCTCCTTTTGTCCCTGCTTTAAGATTCTAATAGCACTTCCCTCTCTTGCTTCTCCCAAATTCTAATTACTACCACCAAAAAAATAGGGTGAAGGGGTGGTCACTCACATTCTCAATTCACATATGTCCCCACAGAAGCACTTAGCAGCTGCTAGCATCTGTTCTCATATTTTCTTAGTGAACTTTATCTGCCAGAATCTGCTCTGTTGCTCCTCTCTCCACTATCCTCAGAAATAGCTTTTTCAGCATCAGCACATAAGAGGTTTCTATTTCTCCCTGCCATTTTGTGGATATTTAAGAATTTAATATACATATCCCTTCTTTTGTTCATTTCCTTTCTCTTCCATTTTCTTTCCTTCTCTTCTCCAAATTCTAAATATCCATTCAATATTCTTTAATACTCAAGCCAGAGTCTCAGAGTTATTGGTAATCTTTGGTCATTGAACAACTTCTATAAGAGGACTTTTTCAACAAATTTGCATCAGTGTCCTTCATTTTTGATTATTTTGTCTATATTTCTCTAGGATGATTGAGCCCCTACCAGAAAGATATAGTTCCATAACGACAACTACAGTTTTTGACACATAAGAGATTCTGCCATGAACATTAAGACCTATCCAATCACTGCTCCTGAACTACTATAGCACAAACTTCATAGAAGCCTGCCTAAAAAGCTAAGAAAAATTTGAGGCTTCTAGCTAGAGAAAACTTTCCTCTTTTTGGTCTGTTTTTAAAATTTGGTGATTGTTGGTACAGACTCATAGGTTAGTCCCAGGGAATCTTCCTCCCCTGACACCTTGGACAGTTCCCACAAAATCTAGCCTCCCTCTCTTTCAAATATTATGTATTCATCTAAGGGCTCTGATATAGGGAAAAAAGTGGTTTAATAGCTGCCCCATCATCTCTAGGTGGTACTGCCAAGACCAGCAGATATAGGAGGGGTCAATATGAACCTTTTAGCTCTCTCAGCTCATAGAACCTCTTGGGTCACAGTGTGGCAACCATGGGAAGGATGCCCCCACTAATTCTATCTAGGGATAGTAATGTCTGAGATGGGGAAATGTTACTCCTCTCTCCTCCTCTATGCCTGAGACATCATGTGAACCTGTAATACACAATGTTTAAAACCTTAAACGTAAGCATCAAGGCCATAACAGGCTAGGTGGACATTTGGCATGTTGGATGTTATTAAGTTAAAAAGTCTGTTATTCCCTAGAAATGATGAATGAATTTACATCCTCTGTTATCATTTTCAGGTGTGTTCATTTCCAGGCGGTTGAGAAGTTGCCTTAGTTATATTTGATTTTTCAGGATCTGGAACAGCACTGCCTAAAGATAATCTGCTGTGGCAGTATGTTTCATGCTTGCCTTTTGTCTTGTCCTTCCTCAATATCTAGGCCAACACTTTGCCTTGTGTGAGGAGTTAAAGAGCACCAGAGACTTCTTCTCCTTACTTATCATCAAGGTGACCTCATTCACTTCTTTCTTTGTCCTCTTCTTGTCTCAGAAAGACCTTCCTGAGGTGTTGATCCTCTTAGTTCAAGGCTGGGGCCAGACCTCATTCTGCTGCAGCTCCTGTTGGTCGATGATTCTTTCATTTAAACTGCAGTTGCCCATCTCAAGATGGGGTTGTATTAGCTCTCTTTCTCTATGGTGGACATGCTTAGAGGAAGACTTTCTATGAACTTCATTCCACCCATTTTCAAAGCAGATGCCTTTCCCCAGAGTCCCACAGCAGATGTGATTTAAATGTTGAATTTTACATCGAAACATTTGTTTCATGTTCAACGAGTCTGTTCTGCTTCAATATCTGACTTAAGGATTCATTTGTTACTGGTCAACACCTCCAATTTTGGGGTTTGTGGAAAACCCCTAATACTTAACAACAGAGGTAAGAATGAGCTGTCTGTTGATTTAGCAGCATGATATATTGCAGTGACAAATCGAGAGCCCTAATTAAAAACAATATTAATGCTCAATTGCACACTTCCGTGTCTGTGATCAGTCATTTCTGAGAGAGTTTTCACCAATCTGGTTGCCTTAATCATGTTGATATCTGTGATACGAATCTTAGCATTAACTGTGTTCGTACATATTAAAATTGTGAATTGACTCCAAATCTATTCAAGCATGCTTATGAATCATAGAAACCTTAAATGGTACAACTGAATGTGAGCCAATATTTAGGAGATTTACCAACCTATTAAAGGTATGTATATTGGGGAAATGGGGAAAAAAATAGAAATAGTAGAGTCAATATAAAAAAACCACGTTCTTACAAAATTTTGGGTCTTTTTTATTATTGTGATTGAATGTAGAAATAAAATTCCATATCTACATAATGCTATAATTAATCTATCATTTCTCCAAATGCTGGAATTATAAAGATATTTCTCACTTGTATTTTTCTAGACCATTTGATGGCCATATTGACTAAAGCAGGAGCTGGTTGCCTCTGGCAATGGTTGCTGATGTTGATTAACATTAGTCTTAACCTTATGCTGCTGGGCCACATGATACTGGTTAAGGGTCTACAAAAATAACAGGATGTGGTATAACATGACTCACTAAATCTTCTGCTGAATCAGTTTTTTGTTTTTCTCAACTACCTTCCTCTTTTCATCTGGCATTTGACCTGATTATGCCTTACCTCTATTCATGAAATCTAAAGGTCTAACTAGGTCAACACTAGAAAGATTGTGACTATTGGTGTTCTATTTACCTCTTACTCTCAATAAGCATTTTAAAGGGGGAAAAAGACCTTAGTTATCTAAATATTTGCTGCAGAGTAAGCCCAATGTCTTGTCTTTTTTGATCCTCTTATTTTCTCTTTCTTTCATTATCCTACCACTAACTAGCCCCATGCTACCATATGATAATAAACAACAGTTAATATTTGATAAATACCTTGTGCCAAGTGCATTTTATGAATTATCTTCATTTAATCCTCTTCCAAACAAACCCATTTAGTCCATTTTTTGGGTAAGTATATAAAGGTTTGGAGAGGTTGACTGACTTGACTAAAGTCCCACAGGAATGTGGTGGAACTGGAATTCAAAATCAGGCTTTCTGACAGCAGAGTCAATACAGGTAACACTGCCTGATAGTCTTCCTTGCCTCTTCTAAGATTCTATTTGCATATGCATAACGGTACCTGCCAAGGAGGATGGGATTTGACTATTGCCAATGGCAGGCAGGTGTGTCAGAGATGCCACTATGAACCTTTCATGCCCTTGCCACCCATCCCCATCCATTTCTCCATGTCTGTCTCACCATATTTTCCTTTTCTATGCCATTCATTCATTCCTCAAATATTTACTAAGCTTCTACCAAGGAATTCTCCCATCACTGAAGATACAGCAAGAAACCAAAGTTTCCCTCTCAAGGAACAGTCATTCTATTGGGAGTGACAGTTGACAAATTATATATATATATATATACTATATATATATATATATATATATATATATATAGTATATATATAAACTATATATATATAGACATACATATATACACATAGCTGACAAATTATACATATATAGAAAATATATATACACATATATGTGCATATATATACATACATAATGTGTGTATATATATATTATATAGACTGATATAAGAAGGACCTAACATAATTGTATTTGAGCAAGGCACTGAAAGAAGTGATGGACAAACTTTACAGGTTCTAGGAAAAGTAGTATTTCAGGCAGAGGTGCAAATATCCCAAGATAGGAGTTTGTGTGGTATATTTAAGGATGAATGTGGCTGAGCGTTATTAGTAAAAAGCAGTTAGAGGTGGTAAGGTTGAAGGGTTTGTGCCTTGTAGGGTATGAGGAGAACTTTTAATTTCCTCTAAGTGAATTATAAAGCCATTTGGAAGATTTTTGAACAGAAGAGTGAAATGACCTCTCTTTTTCAAGGTTTACCATGCACTGTGTGAAATAGAACATAGGAGGCAAGCAAAGATGAAAAGAGACCAGTGCAAAGGATTTTACAACAGTTCAGGTATGAGATAATGATGCTTTCATTTGCAGTGGCAGCCTTGAAGCTGGTGAGAAGTCGTTGGGTTGGGGGTGTCTTTGAAAGGTAGAGCTGACAGGACTTGCTAGTGAATTGGATGTGTGGCATGAAATACATGATGTATTATGGATGGCTCTGAGATTAGCTTGAGCAAGTGGAAACATGAAGTTAACATCACAGAGATAGGGAAACTCAAGGAGAAGATTGAATGGGGAATGGCTTGGGATTTAAAATTTTATATTGGTCTTGTTAATGTTAGAAATTCCTATTAGATCACCCAAGTAAAGATATAAAGTATTAAACTGTTGCATATAGTAGTGCATAGTTCAGCAAAGAGGTTTGGCTTAACTTATATAAATTTGGGAGTGATTATCACAAGGATAGCATTTACAGTAGGTCACCCATGGAAGTGAGTGTAGAATAAAGAAGAGAAGCATCCCCTTAATAGTTCTATATCTTAGTTATACATCAGAATTTCCATGGGACTTTAAAATATACACATATCAGAGCTCTACCACAAACTCATCAAATCAAAATCTTTGTGAGTAGAACCCAGGAATCTACATTGTCAATCAGCTTCCCTAGGTGATTGATTATGTAGAAACTGACATGTGTTTGAGAATTAGTACTATAAGTGTCTGTTTATGTTATACTAGGAATTAATTTTTAATGCTAAGATACTTCTCTCCATATAAATTGCCATCTACTCAAATCCAAGCTGTGATTTTTCCTTACCCTAAGTGTTCTACCTATATCCATCCTTACCTCTATTTTTGCACAATTAGCTCACACAGTCTTTTCAAAGAATAAAAGTCTTCAGTGCCATCTTATTGTTCTCAAAGGCAACAATCCTTAGCATGGCCTGAAAGATCCTACCTGGTGTTGGCCACCTGTCTCTCCATGTCATCAGGCACCAATCCCCTACCTCCCACCCCCTTGCTCACTGCACTGCAACCAAACTCTGGCTTTCCTCAGTCCCAAGGATACATCTACATCCTCTTGTCCCCAGGTTTTGCACCTGCTGTATCCTCTGATGACTCTTTTCTCCCTTCTTTTTTTTTTTTTTTTTTTTTAATTTATTTTATTATATTTTTTTGCTTTATAACAAATTTAATCAGTTATACATATACATATGTTTCCATATCCCCTCCCTTTTGCGTCTCCCTCCCACCCTCCCTATCCCACCCCTCCAGGCGGTCACAAAGTACCGAGCTGATCTCCCTGTGCTATGCGGCTGCTTCCCACTAGCTATCTACCTCACGTTTGGTAGTGTATATATGTCCATGCCGCTCTTTCACTTTGTCACAGCTTACCCTTCCCCCTCCCCATATCCTCAAGTCCATTCTCTAGTAGGTCTGTGTCTTTATTCCTGTCTTACCCCTATGTTCTTCATGACATTTTTTTTTCTTAAATTCCATATATATGTGTTAGCATACAGTATTTGTCTTTCTCTTTCTGACTTACTTCACTCTGTATGACAGACTCTAGGTCTATCCACCTCATTACAAATAGCTCAATTTCATTTCTTTTTATGGCTGAGTAATATTCCATTGTATATATGTGCCACATCTTCTTTATCCATTCATCCGATGATGGACACTTAGGTTGTTTCCATCTCCGGGCTATTGTAAATAGGGCTGCTATGAACATTTTGGTACATGTCTCTTTTTGAATTATGGTTTTCTCAGGGTATATGCCCAGTAGTGGGATTGCTGGGTCATATGGTAGTTCTATTTGTAGTTTTTTAAGGAACCTCCATACCGTTCTCCATAGCGGCTGTACCAATTCACATTCCCACCAGCAGTGCAAGAGTGTTCCCTTTTTTCCACACCCTCTCCAGCATTTATTGTTTCTAGATTTTTTGATGATGGCCATTCTGACTGGTGTGAGATGATATCTCATTGTAGTTTTGATTTGCATTTCTCTAATGAGTAAAGATGTTGAGCATCCTTTCATGTGTTTGTTGGCAGTCTGTATATCTTCTGTGGAGAAATGTCTATTTAGGTCTTCTGCCCATTTTTGGATTGGGTTCTTTGTTTTTTTGTTATTGAGCTGCATGAGCTGCTTATAAATTTTGGAGATTAATACTTTGTCAGTTGCTTCATTTGCAAATATTTTCTCCCATTCTGAGGGTTGTCTTTTGGTCTTGTTTATGGTTTCCTTTGCTGTGCAAAAGCTTTTAAGTTTCATTAGGTCCCATGTGTTTATTTTTGTCTTTATTTCCATTTCTCTAGGATGTGGGTCAAAAAGGATCTTGGTGTGATTTATGTCATAGAGTGTTCTGCCTATGTTTTCCTCTAAGAGTTTGATAGTGTCTGGCCTTACATTTAGGTCTTTAATCCATTTTGAGCTTATTTTTGTGTATGGTGTTAGGGAGTGATCTAATCTCATACTTTTACATGTCCCTATCCAGTTTTCCCAGCACCACTTATTGAAGAGACTGTCCTTTCTCCACTGTACATTCCTGCCTCCTTTATCAAAGATAAGGTGACCATATGTCCGTGGGTTTAACTCTGGGCTTTCTATCCTGTTCCATTGATCTATCTTTCTGTTTTTGTGCCAGTACCATACTGTCTTGATTACTGTAGCTTTGTAGTATAGTCTGAAGTCAGGGAGCCTGATTCCTCCAGCTCCATTTTTCGTTCTCAAGATTGCTTTGGCTATTCGGGGTCTTTTGTGTTTCCATACAAATTGTGAAATTTTTTGTTCTAGTTCTGTGAAAAATGCCAGTGGTAGTTTGATAGGGATTGCATTGAACCTGTAGATTGCTTTGGGTAGTAGAGTCATTTTCACAATGTTGATTCTTCCAATCCAAGAACATGGTACATCTCTCCATCTATTTGTATCATCTTTAATTTCTTTCATCAGTGTCTTATAATTTTCTGCATACAGGTCTTTTGTCTCCTTAGGTAGGTTTATTCCTAGATATTTTATTCTTTTTGTTGCAATGGTAAATGGGAGTGTTTCCTTGATTTCACTTTCAGATTTTTCATCATCAGTATATAGGAATGCCAGAGATTTCTGTGCATTAATTTTGTATCCTGCAACTTTACCAAATTCATTGATTAACTCTAGTAGTTTTCTGGTAGCATCTTTAGGATTCTCTATGTATAGTATCATGTCATCTGCAAACAGTGACAGCTTTACTTCTTCTTTTCCAATTTGGATTCCTTTTATTTCCTTTTCTTCTCTGATTGCTGTGGCTAAAACTTCCAAAACTAGGTTGAATAAGAGTGGTGAAAGTGGGCAACCTTGTCTAGTTCCTGATCTTAGTGGAAATGGTTTCAGTTTTTCACCATTGAGGACGATGCTGGCTGTGGGTTTGTCATATATGGCCTTTATTATGTTGAGGAAAGTTCCCTCTATGCCTACTTTCTGCAGGGTTTTTATCATAAATGGGTGTTGAATTTTGTCGAAAGCTTTCTCTGCATCTATTGAGATGATCATATGGTTTTTCTCCTTCAATTTGTTAATATGGTGTATCACGTTGATTGATTTGCGTATATTGAAGAATCCTTGCATTCCTGGAATAAACCCCACTTGATCATGGTGTATGATCCTTTTAATGTGCTGTTGGATTCTGTTTGCTAGTATTTTGTTGAGGATTTTTGCATCTATGTTCATCAGTGATATTGGCCTGTAGTTTTCTTTCTTTGTGACATCCTTGCCTGGTTTTGGTATCAAGGTGATGGTGGCCTCGTAGAATGAGTTTGGGAGTGTTCCTCCCTCTGCTATATTTTGGAAGAGTTTCAGAAGGATAGGTGTTAGCTCTTCTCTAAATGCTTGATAGAATTCGCCTGTGAAGCCATCTGGTCCTGGGCTTTTGTTTGTTGGAAGACTTTTTATCACAGTTTCAATTTCAGTGCTTGTGATTGGTCTGTTCATATTTTCTATTTCTTCCTGATTCAGTCTTGGCAGGTTGTGCATTTCTAAGAATTTGTCCATTTCTTCCAGGTTGTCCATTTTATTGGCATAGAGTTGCTTATAGTAATCTCTCATGATCTTTTGTATTTCTGTAGTGTCAGTTGTTACTTCTCCTTTTTCATTTCTAATTCTATTGATTTGAGTCTTCTCCCTTTTTTTCTTGATGAGTCTGGCTAATGGTTTATCAATTTTGTTTATCTTCTCAAAGAACCAGCTTTTAGTTTTATTGATCTTTGCTATCGTTTCCTTCATTTCTTTTTCATTTATTTCTGATCTGATTTTTTTTTTTTTTTTTTTCTTTTTGCGGTATGTGGGCCTCTCACTGTTGTGGCCTCTCCCGTTGCGGAGCACAGGCTCCGGATGCGCAGGCCCAGCGGCCATGGCTCACGGGCCCAGCCGCTCCGCGGCATATGGGATCCTCCCAGACCGGGGCACGAACCCGTATCCCCTGCATCGGCAGGCGGACTCTCAACCACTGCGCCACCAGGGAGGCCCTGATCTGATTTTTATGATTTCTTTCCTTCTGCTAACTTTGGGATGTTTTTGTTCTTCTTTCTCTAATTGCTTTAGGTGCAAGGTTAGGTTGTTTATTCGAGATGTTTCCTGTTTCTTAAGGTGGGATTGTATTGCTATAAACTTCCCTCTTAGAACTGCTTTTGCTGCATCCCATAGGTTTTGGGTCGTCGTGTCTCCATTGTCATTTGTTTCTAGGTATTTTTTAATTTCCTCTTTGATTTCTTCAGTGATCACTTCGTTATTAAGTAGTGTATTGTTTAGCCTCCATGTGTTTGTATTTTTTACAGCTCTTTTCCTGTAATTGATATCTAGTCTCATAGCATTGTGGTCGGAAAAGATACTTGATACAATTTCAATTTTCTTAAATTTACCAAGGCTTGATTTGTGACCCAAGATATGATCTATCCTGGAGAATGTTCCATGAGCACTTGAGAAAAATGTGTATTCTGTTGTTTTTGGATGGAATGTCCTATAAATATCAATTAAGTCCATCTTGTTTAATGTATCATTTAAAGCTTGTGTTTCCTTATTTATTTTCATTTTGGATGATCTGTCCATTGGTGAAAGTGGGGTGTTAAAGTCCCCTACTATGATTGTGTTACTGTCGATTTCTCCTTTTATGGCTGTTAGTATTTTCCTTATGTATTGAGGTGCTCCTATGTTTGGTGCATAAATATTTACAATTGTTATATCTTCTTCTTGGATCGATCCCTTGATCATTATGTAGTGTCCTTCTTTGTCTCTTCTAGTAGTCCTTATTTTAAAGTCTATTTTGTCTGATATGAGAATTGCTACTCCAGCTTTCTTTTGGTTTCCATTTGCATGGAATATCTTTTTCCATCCCCTTACTTTCAGTCTGTATGTGTCTCTAGGTCTGAAGTGGGTCTCTTGTAGACAGCATATAGATGGGTCTTGTTTTTGTATCCATTCAGCCACTCTGTGTCTTTTGGTGGGAGCATTTAGTCCATTTACATTTAAGGTAATTATCGATATGTATGTTCCTATTCCCATTTTCTTAATTGTTTTGGGTTCATTATTGTAGGTCTTTTACTTCTGTTGTGTTTCTTGCCTAGAGAAGTTCCTTTAGCATTTGTTGTAAAGCTGGTTTGGTGGTGCTGAACTCTCTCAGCTTTTGCTTGTCTGTAAAGGTTTTAATTTCTCCATCAAATCTGAATGAGATCCTTGCTGGGTAGAGTAATCTTGGTTGCAGGTTTTTCTCCTTCATCACTTTAATTATGTCCTGCCACTCCCTTCTGGCTTGTAGAGTTTCTGCTGAGAGATCAGCTGTTATCCTGATGGGGATTCCCTTGTGTGTTATTTGTTGTTTTTGCCTTGCTGCTTTTAATATGATTTCTTTGTGTTTAATTTTTGACAGTTTGATTAATATGTGTCTTGGCGTATTTCTCCTTGGATTTATTCTGTATGGGACTCTCTGTGCCTCCTGGACTTGATTAACTATTTCCTTTCCCATATTAGGGAAGTTTTCAACTATAATCTCTTCAAATATTTTCTCAGTCCCTTTCTTTTTCTCTTCTTCTTCTGGAACCCCTATAATTCGAATGTTGGTGCGTTTAATGTTGTCCCAGAGGTCTCTGAGACTGTCCTCTGTTCTTTTCATTCTTTTTTCTTTATTTTGCTCTGCAGCAGTTATTTCCACTATTTTATCTTCCACCTCACTTATCCGTTCTTCTGCCTCAGTTATTCTGCTATTGATCCCATCTAGAGTATTTTTTATTTCATGTATTGTGTTTTTAATCGATGCTTGATTCATCTTTAGTTCTTCTAGGTCCTTGTTAACTGTTTCTTGCATTTTGTCTATTCTATTTCCAAGATTTTGGATCTGGGAAATAGAATCTTGGATCATCTTTACCATCATTATTCTGAATTCTTTTTCAGGTAGAGTGCCTATTACCTCTTCATTTGTTACGTCTGGTGGGTTTTTATCTTGCTCCTTCTCCTGCTGTGTGTTTTTCTGTCTTCTCATTTTGCTTATGTTACTGTGTTTGGGGTCTCCTTTTTGCAGGCTGCAGGTTCGTAGTTCCTGTTGTTTTTGGTGTCTGTCCCCAGTGGCTAAGGTTGGTTTAGTGGGTTGTGTAGGCTTCCTGGTGGAGGGGACTAGTGCCTGTGTTCTGGTGGATGAGGCTGGATCTTGTCTTTCTGGTGGGCAGGTCCACGTCTGGTGGTGTGTTTTGGGGTGTCTGTGGACTTTTTATGATTTTAGGCCACCTCTCTGCTAATGGGTGGCGTTGTGTTCCTGTCTTGCTAGTTGTTTGGCTCAGGGTGTCCAGCACTGTAGCCTGCTGGTCGTTGAGTGAAGCTGGGTGCTGGTGTTGAGATGGAGATCTCTGGAAGATTTTCGCCGTTTGATATTATGTGGAGCTGGGAGGTCTCTTGTGGACCAGTGTCCTGAAGTTGGCTCTCCCACCTCAGAGGCACAGCACTGACTCCGGGCTCCTCAATTTGGGATGATGTGTTGTCTATTCATGTATTCCGCAGATGCAGGGTACATCAAGTTGATTGTGGAGCTTTAATCCGCTGCTTCTGAGGCTGCTGGGAGAGGTTTCCCTTTCTCTTCTTTGTTCTCACAGCTCCTGGGTCTCAGCTTTGGATTTGGCCCCGCCTCTGCGTGTAGGTCGCCGGAGGGCGTCTGTTCTTCGCTCAGATAGGACAGGGTTAAAGGAGCAGCCTCTTCGGGGACTCTGGCTCACTCAGGCCGGGAGGGAGGGAGGGGCGCGGAGTGCGGGGCAAGCCTGCAGCGGCAGAGGTCGGCGTGACGTTGCACCAGCCCGAGGCGCGCCGTGCGTTCTCCCAGGGAAGCCGCCCCTGGATCCCGGGACCCCGGCAGTGGCGGGCTGCACAGGCTCCCGGAAGGGCGGTGTGGGCAGTGACCTGCGCTCGCACACAGGCTTCTTGGCGGCGGCAGCAGCAGGCCCAGCGTCCCACGCCTGTCACTGGGCTCCGCGCTTTCAATCGCGACTCGCGCCCGTCCGTGGAGCCCCTTTAAGCAGCGCTCTTAATCCCCTCTCCTAGCGCACCAGGAAACCAAGAGGGAAGAAAAAGTCTCTTGCCTCTTCGGCAGCTCCAGAGTTTTCCCGGACTCCCTCCCGGCTAGCTGTGGCACATTAGCCCCCTTCAGGCTGAGTTCTCGCCGCCAGCCCCAGTCCTCTCCCTGCGCTCTGACCGAAGCCCGAGCCTCAGCTTCCAGCGCTGCACGCCCCGGCGGGCGAGCAGACAAGCCTTTCGGGCTGGTGAGTGCCGCTCGGCACCGATCCTCTGTGTGCGGATCTCTCCGTTTTGCCCTACCCAGGTATGTGGGGAGTTTCTTGCCTTTTGGGAGGTCTGGGGTCTTCTGCCAGCGTTCAGTAGGTGTTCTGTCCTCCCTTCTTTAACCTAATTAACTGTTACTCATCATTTGACCTCAGCTCAATAATCATTTCCTTAGGGAAGACTTCTCTGACTTTTCTGACTAAGCCAAATCCCCCCATGGTAGTAGGTTATGAAATAAATTTAGGTAATTATGACCAGCGTTTTTTTAAAAAAGGAAATAGAATAGAATATTATTAAATATGTCAGAGTGGGTTGCCCATAGTAAGGATAAGTATTATCTAATAAACTTTTGTTTCTGTGTGCACTCAGAAGAAGATGTATTCTGCTTATAATACTCTTACAGTTGCAATATTTTGCATGTTTTATTACTAGCTTACTGACTCACTCTCTTACTAAACTGTAAGTGCCATGAGGTCAACGGACTGTGTCTGCTTGCATTTCATTTTATCTGTAGTCCTTGATCAAATGGCTAGCCCTTATCTAAGCAATCAAAGCATATTTGTGGGAAGGAGGAAGGAAAGAAGACAGATGTGGGAATTTATACTGGGAGCAGGGTAAGCCTGTACCATCACACTTTATAGCACGGCCATAACTAACTCCGACAATGCAGATTCTGTGGGATCGAACTCATAAGTGAAAAACACAAAGCTTTCCATAATGTTTATATTTATTTTTGATGATGTTTAAATAAACAGTGAAACACCTTCATTTACAAGATTAATGGTAAGCTCAGGAAATCAGAAATTGCTGTAGTTGCATTGTTTCTTGAGGAGAGACTTAGAAACTCAAGTCTTTCTGAGAACTGCAGTGAAAATCTTCACTTTTTTAATTCTGGAAATTTATGGAAAATTTAGAGATAATATCAGACCTAATGAATGGGTATCTTATTTCTGCCTGGGACTACTTTTTTCTTCCCCTTGGCAGCTCTTTTATTCACTCCATAATCACTGTTTCCAACCTTTCCGACTCTGTTAGTTGTAATTTTTCTGTTTCAAGTGTCAAAAAACTCAACCAAACTAGGCTCCCGAGAAAAGGGAATTAATTGGCTATTTAACTGAATATTTCAGTTGAGAATTAGTTCCAAGTCTAGCTGAACCCAGGACTCAACCACTATCAATCACCTAGCCTGTTTTCTTGGCCCCATCCTCCTGGTGCTGGCTCCATTCTTGGGTTCCATGTAGTTGCAAGTTGGTGGCAGGTGATCTCATTCCCTCTATCCTCCTAAGTTCATCCAGTGTATTTCCTAGCAGAATTTCCCTTTTTGTTCCATTAAGGTTCAAATCTGCCCCTGAGCCAATCATTTTTGTGCAGGGGAATGTGATATTCTGATTGACCAGACCTGAGTCACGTGCCTAGAGCAGATTCAATTTTCGTAAAGTGCATGGACTGAGAATGGGGAGGTGATGGTTTCTCAGAGGGAAATCAAGGTCTGGGAACCAGAAGGAAAGTGAACTAATAGCAACCATTAAGCACCCCACCTGCCGTGAACCCTCCCTCTCATTTTCAGCAAATGATCTTCATTTCTACCTCAAGAGACCATAAAGTTAACTGTTTTCCCTCATCTCTATATCTAGCTATGCCAGCCCCTACCCTTACTTTAGTTCCTATCAGAGCAGGGCTTTGGTGTCCAAGACACCATCAGTGTGGGTGATTATTAGCTTGGATCCTGTTCTTAACTTCTCTGGGACTTTACTTCATCAGTTATCTTATTTCTCCAGTTTATTTACTCTTTCCTTTTTCACACATAAACCTGTTCAAAGTTTTCCATCTTTACTAAAACGTTTGCCTCTTGAACCTACAATTCCTTTGGGTTACGAGCTAATCTTGCTCCTTCGCTTATAACCAGGTTTCTCAACAGTTTTCTTTTCTCTATTAATTTCTCTTTCATTTGCTCCTAATTTTATGACAATATGTCTTCCATCTTTATTAAAATTGCTATGGCTAACATTACCAATAGCCTTAAAGGGCCCCAAAATACCTCCTTTTTGTCACTCTCATTTATTTTCTATTCACCTCTCAAAAGAAACAGGGGCCAACATATGTTTTTCAAATTTCCTCTCCTGTATAATTCCACTACCACCGCCATTCAGGATTCCATCATCCCTCCCCAAATATTTCAACAGTTTTCTATGCGATTTTCTTGCAATCAGCCTCTCCTCCCTTGAGTACAGCTGACCACTGTCACCAGTTAAATTTAAAGAATTAAATGTGATCACCTTACTCTCTGTTTAAAACCTGTATTGAAACCCACAAGATTAAACAGTTTTCTACCCTACCATTAGAGCAGGCTGTGAATCGTGATCAGTGGTAAGATGTGGCAAAGTAATTTGTTACCAATAAACTATCTACAGTTTTCTCTTTTTTTTTTTTTGCATTTTTATTTTTGAATTAAAAAATTGATCTCAAGATGATAATTTTATTAAAAAAGAAACCTCACTCATTTGCATCCTAACATACTACCTTAACTGTAAGAGACCTAGAAGAATGTATAGGCAAAATATTAGGGCTTATAGATAACTTTCCTTATATCCATGAGTGTGTCTTATACATATGAAAATGATCCATCACTAAAAAAAGGGTTGAAAACCACAGCTTAGCACACAAAGTCCCTCATAACCTGAACCTCTTCTCCTAGTTTTCTCCACTGTCCCTGTCAAGTCCATTATACTCTAGCCACACCAGTTTCTTTTTACAGTTCATAAAATGTACTACGTTCTCTCATGGCTCTGTTGAGCTCTTCTATCATCAATGTACTCACATCACAAACTCCTACTTATCCTTTAAGATTCAGTTTAAATGTCACTTCCTCCATGATGCCTTCTCAACCTCTCAGGAGGCATCTCTTTTCTGCTAGGAATCTGTGAGCCACAGGACAGGAGAAGTTAGAGAGGGAGTAGTACATTATCAGTTTCCATATACTTGGCCTAACCAAATTGAAAACACAGCTTAGCAGTGGACCAGCTGATATGGGAAAGACTAGGAGCTGAACCCTCTTAGGAGGCTGACTCAAACTATAAACCTAGCCCGCTGCAGTGACCTGTTACTGCAGTATTGCTAAAGGCTTTAAACCCATAGCACATAATTTAAGAAGATGGCTCAGGTGCACTTTAGGGGCTACCTGACAAACCAATTTATGCTAATGAGCTATGCCCCTTAATTTGTCATCTTCTTTCCAGACTCTTCCAAAATGAAAGTGTAATGAATCAATACCAGGTGAATGGGTGGAAGCCCCAGTCATTTGTAAGTTGCATAACCAGGATAACTCTGTCACATTCATAGATAACATCAGTCCATGCCTTTTACGTGTGTTATTCAATGGCTTAGAATCTTTGGAGCCTGGTTCTTTCTAGTTGAAAAATGAGTTTTCTCACTCTGTTGGTGTATACTATAGTGTACTTTCTATTCTTCCAGAAACCATGCCTAACTTTCTTATGAAGTTGGGAATTTCCTCAAGGGCGTCTAAGAATTCAACAGCAGAGATGTGACCCTATGTGTTATTGTGGCCATTATGGTAACCATCAGCATAAACAAGAACCACATCCACAACCTCCATTCTCAATCCATTCTCAAAAACACAAAAGATATATTAGGGGCATAGCCATACCTAATGTGAGATTAAATATATTTGGGGCTGGGAGTTCTAATAAAGATCTTTACTGCCTCTTTGTGATATGGTAAATGCAGAACTGACTCTTCTGTGTATCGAATTGATAATCCTACTACAGGAGTTTGCAGAGGAATGGCCCTGAAATTGTTTAGATATACATATACCTGTTTGTTTTAAAAAATAATCCTATTTTTTTAAAACAATAGAAAACTCTAAAGTGGGAAATAAATAAAGGAACACACAAAAATGAGAGTTTCTATAGCAATTCTGGCATACTGGGGCACAAAGATCTTTTCCTACTGTCTGGCTCACACCTCATCATTTTCCTCAGTTTTTCATAGTCATTTTGTTATCTTGATCATGCAACAAAACTGTCTTGACTTCAAAGAAAATATACTGTTTGGTGTTTTCTTTAAAAACACAGATGATGGGCTTCCCTGGTGGCACAGTGGTTGAGAGTCCGCCTGCCAATGCAGGGGACACGGGTTCGTGCCCCGGTCCGGGAAGATCCCACATGCCATGGAGGAGCTGGGCCCGTGAGCCATGGCCGATGAGCCTGCGCGTCCGGAGCCTGTGCTTTGCAATGGGAGAGGCCACAACAGTGAAAAGCCTGCGTACTGCAAAAAAAAAAAAAAAAAAAGAACAGAAAAGAAAAAGAATTAATGCTTTAAAAATTATGTAGTTCTGGGCTTCCCTGGTGGCGCAGTGGTTGAGAATCTGCCTGCTAATGTAGGGGACACGGGTTCGAGCCCTGGTCTGGGAAGATCCCACATGCCGCAGAGCAACTAGGCCCGTGAGCCACAACTACTGAGCCTGTGCGTCTGGAGCCTGTGCTCCGCGACAAGAAAGGCCGCGATAGTGAGAGGCCTGTGCACCGCGATGAAGAGTGGCCCCCGCTTGCCACAACTAGAGAAAACCCTCACACGGAAACGAAGACTCAACACGGCAAAAATAAATTAATTAATTAATAAACTCCTACCCCCAACATCTCCTAAAAACAAAACCCAACTTCTAAAAAAAAAAATTATGTAGTTCTTCCCTTAAATAGAATTCAGCAGGTAAAGCACCTAGCGTACTTCCTGGCATAAGGTGGAACTTAATAAATGACTAAGCTGCATGATTATGGCTATCTATCATGTGGAGTTTTTGACTTATGTTGTTGCTGTAATAATGATCATATGGAGTTCAGTTACTGTATGAAGTGTGTCTGTGTAAAGCTCCAATCTCTGTTGGTACCTGTTGTGTCCACCCATTTCTCAGAGAACTGTAAATGAGTGGGAAATAATTTTGGGAACTACTCACCGGAAATCTGTCTCTTTGGTTTAACAGTGAAAGGTCAAAATGCCTCAGAAGGAACTTGTTGAGGTTAGGTCACAGGTGATACCTAGCCTTCACCTAGAGATAGACCTAACTCAGAAAGTAAGAGATTCAAGCAAGGTGTCTACAGATGTATATAAGACTTTGTGAACTAAAGTGTTTCTAGAACATTAATTCCTAGGTGTATTTTTTCCTCTCCTTTTTATTTCATAACTTTTAAAAATGTGTCATTAAGTCTCAATTATATTAAGGAAAACCCAAAGCAAGGGGTTTGTCCATGTATAAATAGAGAGCTCCATGAACTGATAGAGCCAGTATGACAATAATGGTGGGAATCACCATGAGAAGGACCCAATAAGGGAAACTCAGGAAGACAAAGCCATGGACTTAGAATCAGATAACCACCTCTTCCCATTTTCATTCCTAACCTCTGGCCAGGGAGGTCCTGTGTTTTATTCTAAGTGAGACACTTTTTCCTTACATAATACTTTATCTTTGAAAGAGGAAAACTTTCAAAATGCTCTGGCTTGATGTTTAAATTTTTGGACTCATATATTTCAAACAGAAGCAGATACTTCAAATGAAACAAATTTTATGCTGTGGCCTCTTACGTGCTTTGCCAGACCAAATCTGCTTTTAGTACACTTTCATTTCCCACTATACCCACTCACAACACAGGCTTTGTGAAATTTATTATCAGAGAGAATATGACAACTCAGCATTCTGATTTCATAGAAAGAAGTCTTTTGTAAAATTCAAACTGAAAATTACAAAAAAAAAAAAGATAAATCCTAGCAGGAAAGGGTCTCTCCATTTCTTCATTTTCTGTGAAATGCTATGGAATGACTTTTGATATTCCAACCTCTCTGCGTTGATTTAGAAGCTTACAATCCCAGAGTCAGAGAGGCACTAGCCTATTCAAAGTATATGAAGGCCCTACTACTTCCTTTTTTTGTGTGTGTGTGTGGTACGTGGGCGTCTCACTGTTGTGGCCTCTCCCGTTGCAGAGCACAGGTTCCGGATGTGCAGGCTCAGCTGCCATGGCTCATGGGACTAGCCACTCCGTGGCATGGGGGATCTTCCTGGACCAGGGCACGAACCCGAGTCCCCTGCAACGGCAGGTGGACTCTCAACCACTGTGCCACCAGGGAAGTGCAGCCTTACTACTTCTAAAATAACAATTTCATTTACTTGTTCTGAATACTGATCATCTGAATCTATTTTGAGCTGATTATCTTAAGCTATTAGATTAAGTGTGAATATTTTCCCAGAGTTATAGAAAGAATTCAAAAGAGTCATGCCTTTTTAAAAAAGTCAATGTAGGAGTGACATCACCAAAAAGGCAGCATAGGAGACACCAGCCTCCATCTTCCCACAAAAATTAACAATTAGGAAGCTATTCACAAAAAAAACAGCTCTGGGGAAGCTCTGGAGTCCATTTAAGAAACTTCAGAGATAGCCTAATCTACCAGAGGGCAGACAGCAGAAGCAAGAAAAACTACAATCCTGTAGCCTGTGGAACAAAAACTATGTTCACAGAAAGATAGACAAGATGAAAAGGCAGAGGGCTATGTACGAGATAAAGGAACAAGATAAAACCCCAGAAAAACAGCAAAATGAATTGGAGATAGGCAACCTTCCAGAAAATGAATTCAAAATAATGATAGTGAAGAAGATCCTGGACCTCAGAAAAAGAATGGAGGCAAAGATTGGGAAGATGCAAGAAATGTTTAACAAAGACCTAGAAGAATTAAAGAACAAACAAACAAAAATGAAAAAGGCAATAACTGAAATGAAAACTACACTAGAAGGAATAAATAGCAGAATAACTGAGGCAGAAGAACGGATAAGTGACCTGGAAGACAGAATGGTGGAATTCGCTGCTTTGGGATAGAATAAAGCAAAAAGAATGAAAAGAAATGAAGACAGCTTAAGAGGCCTCTGGGACAACATTCAACCCAACAACATTCACATTATAGGGGTCCCAGAAGAAGAAGAGAGAGAGAAAGGACCCGAGAAAATATTTGAAGAGATTATAGCTGAAAACTTCCCTAACATGGGAAAGGAAATAGCCACCCAAGTCCAGGAAGCACAGAGAGTCCCATACAGGATAAACCCAAGGAGAAACACGCTGAGACACATAGTAATAAAGTAGGTGAAAATTAAAGACAAAGAAAAATAATTGAAATCATCAAGGGAAAAATGACAAATAACATACAAAGGAACTCCCATAAGGCTAACAGCTGATTTCTCAGCAGAAACTCTACAGGCCAGAAGGGAGTGGCATGACATATTTAAACTGATGAAAGGGAAGAACCTACAACCAAGATTACTCTACTCAGCAAGGATCTCATTCAGATTCGACAGAGAAATCAAAAGCTTTACACACAAGCAAAAGCTAAGAGAATTCAGCACCACCAAACCAGCTCTACAACAAATGCTAAAGGAACTTCTTTAAGTGGGAAACACAAGGGAAGAAAAGGACCTATAAAAACAAACCCAAAACGATTAAGAAAATGCTAATAGGAACATACATATCGATAACTACCTTAAATGTGAATGGATTAAATGCTCCAACCAAAAGACACAGGTTCACTGAATGGATACAAAAACAAGGCCCATATATATGCTGTCTACAAGACACCCACTTCAGACCTAGGGATACATACAGACTGAAAGTGAGGGGATGGAAAATGATATTCCATGCAAATGGAAATCAAAAGAAATCTGGAGTAGCAAGACTCATATCAGATAAAATAGATGTTAAAATAAAGAATGTTACAAGAGACAAGGAAGGGCACTACATAATGATCAAGGATCAATCCAAGAAGAAGATATAACAATTATAAATATATATGCACCTAACATAGGAGCACCTCAATATAAACTGCTAACAACTATAAAAGAGGAAATCGACAGTAACAAAATAATAGTGGGGGACTAACACCTGACTTACACCAATGGACAGATCATCCAAACAGAAAATTAATAAGGAAACACAAGCTTTAAATGACACAATAGACCAGATAGATTTAATTGATATTTATAGGACATTCCACCCAAAAACAGCAGATTACACTTTCTTCTCAAGTGCACACGGAACATTCTTCAGGATTGATCACATCTTTGGTCACAAATCAATCCTCAGTAAATTTAAGAACATTCAAATCATATCAATCATCATTTCTGATGACAACGCTAAGAGATTAGAAATCAATTACAGGGAAAAAATGTAAAAAAGTCAAACACATGGAGGCTAAACAATACGTTACTGAATAACCAAGAGATCACTGAAGAAATCAAAGAGGAAATAAAAAAATACCTTGAAACAAATGACAATGAAAACACAACAATCCAAAACCTATGGGATGCAGCAAAAGCAGTTCTAAGAGGGAAGTTTATAGCAGTACAATCCTACCTCAAGAGACAACAAACATCTCAAACAAACAGTCTAACCTTACACCAAAAAGAACTAGAGAAAGAAGAACAAACAAAACCCAAAGTTAGCAGAAGGAAAGAAATATAAAGATCAGAGCAGAAATAAATGAAATAGAAACAAAGAAAACAATAGCAAAAATCAATAAAACTAAAAGCTGCTTCTTTGAGAAGATAAACAAAATCAGTAAACCATTAGCTAGACTCATCAAGAAAAAAAGAGAGAGGATTCATATCATTAAAATTAGAAATGAAAAGGGATAAGTTACAACAGACACTGCAAAATACAAAGCATCCTAAGAGACTACTGCAAGCAACTCTATGCCAATAAAATGGACAACCTGGAAGAAATGGACAAATTCTTGGAAAGGTATCACCTTCCAAGACTGAACCAGAAGAAATAGAAAACATGAACAGAAAAATCACAAGTAATGAAATAGAAACTGTGATTGAATATCTTCCAAAAAACAAAAGTCCAGGACCAGATGAATTCTATTCACAGGTGAATTCTATCAAACATTTAGAGAAGAGCTAACACCCATCCTTCTCAAACTCTTCCAAAAAATTGCAGAGGAAGGAACACTCCCAAACTCATTCTATGAGGCCACCATCACCCTGATACCAAAACCAGACAAAGATACTACAAAAAAAGAAAATTACAGGCCAATATCACTGAAGATTATAGATGTAAAAATCCTCAACAAAATCTTAGCACACAGAATCCAACAACACGTTAAAATGATCATACACCATGATCAAGTGAGATTTATCCCAGGGATGCAAGGATTCTTCAATATATGCAAATCAATCAATGTGATACACCACATTAACAAATTGAAGAAGAAAAACCATATGAGCATCTCAATAGATGCAGAAAAATCTTTTGACAAAATTCAACACACATTTATGATAAAAACTTTCCAGAAAGTGGGCATAGAGGGAACCTACCTCAACATAATAAAGGCCACATATGACAAACCCCCAACAATCATTCTCAATGGTGAAAAACTGAAAGCATTTCCTCTAGGATCAGGAACAAGACAAGGATGTCCACTCTCACCACTGTTATTCAACATAGTTTAGGAAGTCCTAGCCATGGCAATCAGAGAAGAAAAAGAAATAAAAGGAATCCAAATCAGAAAAGAAGAAGTAAAACTGTCTCTGTTTGCAATGACATGATACTATACATAGTGAATCCTAAAGATGCCAGCAGAAATCTACTAGACCTAATCAATGAATTTGGTAAAGTTGCAGGGTACAAAATTAATGCACAGAAATCTCTTGCATTCCAATACATTAATGATGAAAAATCTGAAAGAGAAATTAAGGAAACACTCCCATTTACCATTGCAACAAAAAGAATAAAATACCTAGGAATAAACTTACTTAGGGAGACAAAAGACCTGTATGCAGGAAACTATAATACACTGATGAAAGAAATTAAAGATGATACCAACAGATGGAGAGATATACCATGTTCTTGGCTTGGAAGAATCAGCATTGTGAAAATGACTCTACTACCCAAAGCAATCTACAGGTTCATTGCAATCCCTAACAAACTACCAATGACATTTTTTACAGAACTAGAACAAAAAAATCTTAAAATTTGTATGGAGACACAAAAGACCCCAAATAGCCAAAGCAGTCTTGAGGGAAAAAACTGGAGCTGGAGGAATCAGACTCCCTGACTTCAGACTATACTACAAAGCTACAGTAATCAAGACAATATGGTACTGGCACAAAAACAAGAATATAGATCAATGGAACAGGATAGAAAGCCCAGAGATAAACCCACGCACCTATAGTCAACTAATCTATGACAAAGGAGGCAAGGATATACAATGGAGAAAAGACAGTCTCTTCAATAAGTGATGCTGGGAGAACTGGACAGCTACATATAAAAGAAGGAAATTAGAACACTCCCTAACACCATACACAAAAATAAACTGAAAATGGATTAAAGACCTAAATGTAAGACCAGACACTATAAAACTCTTAGATGAAAACATAGGAAGAACTCTCTTTGACATAAATCACAGCAAGATCTTTTTTGTTCTACCTCCTAGAGTAATGGAAATAAAAACAAAAATAAACAAACAGGACCTAATGAAACTTAAAAGTTTTTGCAAAGCAAAGGAAACTACAAACAAGATGAAAAGGCAACCCTCAGAATGGGAGAAAATATTTGCAAACGAATCAACAGACAAAATATATAAGTAGCTCATGCAGCTCAATATTAAGAAAACAAACAACCCAATCCAAAAATAGGCAGAAGACCTAAATAGACATTTCTCCAAAGAAGACATACAGATGGCCAAGAAGCACATGAAAAGCTGCTCAATATCACTAATTATTAGAGAAATGCAAATCAAAACTACAGTGAGGTATCACCTCACGCCAGTTAGAATGGCATCATTAGAAAATCTACAAACAAATTCTGGAGAGGGTGTGGAGAAAAGAGAACCCTCTTGCACTGTTGGTGGGGATGTAAATTGATACAGCCACTATGGAGAACAGTGTGGAAGTTCCTTTAAAAACAAAAAATAGAATTACCATATGACCCAGCAATCCCACTACTGGGCATATACATGGAGAAAACCATAATTCAAAAAAACACATGCACCCCAATGTTCATTGCAGCACTCTTTACAATAGCCAGGATGTGAAAACAACCTAAATGTCCATCGACAGATGAATGGATAAAGAAGTTGTGGTACATATATACAATGGAATATTACTCAGCCATGAAAAGGAACAAAATTGGGTCATTTATATAGACTTGGATGGATTTAGAGACTGTCACACAGAGTGAAGTAAGTCAGAAAGAGAAAAACAAATATTGTATGTAAATGCATATATGTGGAACCCAGGAAAATGGTACAGAAGAACCAGTTTTCAGGGCAGAAATTGAGACACAGATGCAGAGAACAAACATATGGCATCAAGGGGGGAAAGTGGCAAGGATGGTGGTGGTGGTGTGATGAATTGTGAGATTGAGATTGACATGTATACACTAATATGTGTAAAATGGATAGCTAATAAAAACCTGGTGTATAAAAAAATAGATAAAATTAAATTTGAAAAAAAACCTTCAGCAACACAGTGGAACAAAAAAATCTGTGAATAATGCACACAAAAAAGAAGGAAGACCACTTTGTTTTGCCTGCTTTTCCCCATCTCTCAAGCTGACATTGCTCAGTGCCTAGAGGGAACTCCCCAGTTAGAGAAATTCCCCTCATCAGGAAAGAGCACACTGAGCAACCAACTTCCCAGCATTTGGGGCCTTGCACAAAGGTCCCACTTTGTTTTTACTCCACTGTAAAGCTGAGACATATAGAGATAGCTAGGAACAGGAAGAAAAGCGAGGCTACCCGTAGCAGCCACATAGAAGGAGCAATCATAGTTCACAGTGACCTGCTTTGCAGACAAAGTCAGCATCATTAACCGTTGAAAAACAACCAATGGCCAGCAGAACTGCTTTGGACCCCCCTTTAGATTTTACCAGCTTTTGACCCACAGGTATTTGTGTTCACTGATACCAGCCACCTCAGTCCCTTCCTGCTCTCTCCCCACTGCCCCCACTGGAGCTCAGAAACCACACTGGCAGTCAACTGAGTCCTCTGCATCTGTGAGAGTGGAAGACACCAGCCTAGACCCCCATGACTGACTCCCACTACTGTGCATGCACTCAGGGCTGGCCCCTACAGCTGTGCGCTTACACACCACTGGCCTGACTCCTATCATCAGATTCCACTGCCACGTGCATGCCTGGGGAGAGACCATACAGCCATGTGAGAGCATGCCAACAGCTAGGGTCCCTGAGCTGCTTTTGGACCTGGATCAAGCCCTATCTTCTGTCCTTGGCCTGCATCACAGTGCTCACCTTCAGCTAACCACTCCAACTGTGTACCTGCATGCCCTTAGCTTGACCCTCATCATTGGTCTTCACTGCCATGCACCCATGGTGAGACCCAGCAGCCATGGTACTGCTTACTGACAGTCATGGCCCCGGTCTCTGCCAGTGCACCCACAGTTGACCTGGGACTTTACTGCGTGCTCTGGCTTCCACCGCTACATGTGTGTTTGCAACCGCCCCATCACTACACAGGCATCTGCAGCACACCACTGGCTCCAGCCACTACTGCTGCCTGCTCTGGTCCCTGTATGCGATTGAAGCTCAGTTGTTATCAACATAAAATAGATTCCTATTTATAAGATATTTTACATAAGCCTCATGTTAAAGCAAAACACTACAGTAGATAAAAGAAGATACAGAGTGGATTAAAGAAAGATAAAGAGAAGGAATCAAAGCACATAGCACTATGGAAATCATCAATTCACAAAGGAGAGCAGCAAGAGAGGAAGAAAGGAACAAGGAACCTACAAAACAATCTGAAAGCAATTAATAAGATGAAATTAGTAAGTTTTAGCCATCAATAATTACTCTAGATGTAAATGAATTAAATTATTCATTCAAAAGTCACAGTGTGGCTAGATGGATAAAAACAAGACTCAAGTTACATGCTGCTTACAGAAAATTCACGTCAGTTTTAAGGACACACATAGGCTTAAAGTAAGGGGATGGAAAAAGATATTCCATTCAAGTGGAAACCAAAAGAGAGCAGGAATAGCCATACTTGTATCAGACAAAATAAGCTTTAAGCCAAAAATAGTAACAAGAGACAAAGTTAATTATATGATGACAAAGCAGATATCATCAAGAAGATATGACAATTGTAAATACATATGCACTTAGTATCAGAGCACCTAAATATATTGAACAAATAAATCTGAAGGGAGAAATAGACAACAATACAATAATATTGTGAACTGTAATACCCCACTTTTAGCAATGGATAAGTCATCCAGACAGAAAATCAACAGAGAAACATTGGACTTGAATTATACTTTAGACCAAATGAGCCAAACAGATATATACAGAACGTTCTATCAAACAGCAAGAGAATACATATTCTTTTCAAACTCACACAGAACGTCTTCCAAGATAGATCATATTGATAAGTCACAAAAGAAGTCTTAGAAATTTTAAGAAGATTGAAATCATACCAAGTATCTTTTCCAACTGCAATGGTATGAAACTAAAATTCAATAACAAGAAGAAATCTGAAAAATTCACAAGTATGGGGAAGTTAAACAACACACTTTTGAACAAACAATGGGTCAAAGAAGAAATAAAAAGAAAAATCAAAGTCTTGAATCAAATGAAAACAGAAACACAACATATAAAAAGATAGGGGAAAAACCCTATGACATTGGTCTTGGTGATGATTTTTTTTTTTTTAGTGTGATGCTGAAAGCACCAGCAACAAAAACAAAAACAAAAAAGTGAGACTACATCAAATTTAAAAGTTCCTGAACAGCAAAACAAAAACAAACAAACAAAACCCTAAAAGTAACCTACGGAATGGGAGAAAATACTTGCAAATCCTATATCTGATAAGGGGTTAATATCCAAAATGTATACAGAACTCATACAATTAAATGACAACAACAAAA
This sequence comes from Mesoplodon mirus, assembly GCF_964341445.2. Lineage (NCBI taxonomy): Eukaryota > Metazoa > Chordata > Mammalia > Artiodactyla > Ziphiidae > Mesoplodon > Mesoplodon mirus. The sequence continues at coordinate 48,390,814 of NC_138977.1, forward strand.
CATTCCTTTTAAAAAATGGGCAAAGGACCTGAACAGACATTTTTCCAAAGAAGACATATGGCCATACAAATGACCAACAGGTACATGAAAATGTTCTCAACATCATTAATCATCAGGGAAATGCAAACCAAAACCAGAATGAAATATCACCTTATACATATTAATATGGTTATCATCAAAAATACAAGAGATAACATGTTGGCAAGGGTCTGGAGAAAAGGAAATTCTCTTTGCACTGTTGGTAGAGATATAAATTGGAGTTTCCTCAAAAAATTAAAAATAGAACTATTATATTATCCAGCAATCCTACTTCTGGGTGTATATCCAAAGGAAATGAAAACAGGATCTCTAAAAGGTACCTGCCCTCCCATGCTCATTTCAGGATTATTCACAATAGCCAAAATATGGAAACAACCTAAGTGTCAAGGGATGAATAAATAAAGAAGATGAGGCACATATATAATGGAATTCAGCCATGAGAAAGAAGGAAATCCTGCCATTTACAACAACGTGGATAAACCTTGAGGGCATTATGATAAGTGAAATAAATCAGGTAAAGAAATACAAATATTGTATGATATTATTTATATGTGGAATCTCAAAAAGCCAAACTCATAGAATCAGAGAATAGAGTGGTAGTTATCAGGGGCTGGGGGTGGGGGAAATGAGAAGATTTTTGTCAAAGGGTACAAACTTCTAGTTATAAGGTGAATAAGTTCTGGGGATCTAATGTATAGTATGGTAATTTTAGTTAATAATACTGTACTATACACTTGAAAATTACCAAGGGTGTAGATCTTAAATTTTCTCACCACAAAAAGAAATAGTCATTGCGTGACAGGATGGAGGTGTTAGCTAATGCTATGGTGGTGATCATCTTGCAATATATATGTATATCATATATACACTCTTTACACCTTAAAAGTTATATGTCAATTATATCTCAATAAAGCTGGAAAAAATAAGAAAGTCATTGTACTAGAGTTCAATGAGTTATGAACAGAAGGTCAAATGATTTGGGTTCAAGTCTCAGCTCTGCCACTAACTTACATGTCTAACCTTGGGCAAGTCACATTACTAAAGGCCTTTTGGCCTTAGCTCTTTCCCATATTTATGCCTGGAATAAGAAGAATAAGCTCACTCAAGGTCACCATGCTATAGAGTTGAGATGGGATTTAAACTCAGAAGGTCTAATTCTGGAGCGTGAGTTCTTAATCAATAACCTTTAGAACACACATATATGGCCAACTGATCTTCTACAAAGATGTCAAGGTAATTCCATGGGGAAAATACAGTCTTTTCAATAAATGGTGCTGGAACAACTGAATATACACATGGACTAAAACGAATCTTGGTCTTTGCTTTACACCAAACTCCAAAATTAACATAAAATGTATCATATACCTAAACATAAAAACTAAAATGATCAAATTTCTAGAAGAAAACACAGAAGAAAAATTTTCAGACCTTGTGGTAGGCAAAGGGTTTTTAGACAAGATTGTAAAAGGACTTATAAGTACTTTGAAAAAATTACTCAATTTGACCCCATCAAAATTTGAATCTGCTTTTCAAACACTTCTAAGAAAATGAAAAGTCAAGTCACAAAAAGGGAAAAAAACATTTGTGATGCATGTATCTGATAAGATTTATAATTGAAATATATAACAACTAATACAGCTCAATAATAAGACAAACCATTTAATAATAAATAGGGACAATTTTTGAACATGTACTTCATAGAAGAAAGTATGTAATTGGCCAATAAGCACGTGAAAAGGTGCTCAAGATCATTAGTGCCTAGATAGGTCGATATCTTTGTTAAAACTCATCAAAAACTATAGTTTAAAAGGATGCTTTTTACAGTGTGTAAGATAATCTGGATTTTCTGCTTTTTCATATCCTTATTCAAATGGAACATCAGTATGGCAACTCCTAGGATTTGTCCCAAATGGGAAATTGTGTCATCTTCACCTCAAAATTACAGGTCTTAAGTATGGGGAAGAAGCCAACACCCTTTTGGAGCCATGAATATTGTTCAGACCATCTGTTGCTCTGATTGGAATTTCAGCAGATTTACAGATTCTTGCAGGGAGTGCTGCAGTATCCTTAGCTGATTCATTCATTCAGTCATCCATAAACTGTGGGGCAATTTCCACCACTTTGCTTCATCATTTGCTGTTTCTGAGGCCCAGATGATATCAAGCCTGTCTGAAATTTTCATTTCAACAAGGGAAGCTTAACAAATGCTATGAAAATTTCAAAGATGACTAATACAGAGCCCTCTCTTCTGAAAACCATAATCTGAATAAAATAATTTTTAAGGGTTCTTAAACTTGTCATGTTTTAAAGAAATGACATGATATACAGTCAGGAAGCAAAAAAAAGAAAATAAAGACTAATTTTTCTAAAGTACTTCTTGGCTGTATATCATTATTAAAATAAACTTTTATAAATATAAAACATAGAAAAATGAAAACATGTCATCATTTATGACTTTTTCCCCCTTAAACTTAAAATACTATTCAGAAGCAAAAGTTTTATTTGTTTTGGCTCAACATGTATTACTTAAAATTAAGTATATCCAAAAAGCAAAAGTAGTATGCTTTTAATGTTTCTCTAGTGATTTAAAACAAATTGTCAAGCACTGCTCTATTTCTAATCTTTTATTTTTCAATGATTTACTATAGTAGTTAACAAAATCAACTACATCCAATTTCTAGAGACTTTATGCAAAAATATATCAAGCTGAAAAATACTTTTCAAGAAGGTTTTCTTTGGATTACAAGTACTTCAAATAATACAGATTAGATGTCATTTTTTATATCTGTAAAATCAGACTTCTTATGTTTGTTTAATAAAACTCTCATGATAAGTACAGATGAGCTTTATTCAATCTCATTAAAGTCATGAGACATTGTATGGAATATAGGATTTCATAGATGGAGAAAAAGGCTTTGTTTCCCACCTCAAAGTGCACACTTTGACACCCTTATACCTTTAAGAAAATACCCATTTTATAAAATATAACTTTATCATATAAGCCGAAAAACATAAGCTAGCATGCACTGTACCATCAGCAATCTCAGCTGGCTGACTTCCTTTGTCACGTAAACAGTGAGATAGCCACTCAAAGTAAAAGTCTGAAAACAATTTTGAAAAATTTGGAAACAAGTAAAAGCAGTGTATTAAAGAAGAATGAATCCCAGGAGAGCATCATGCATGTTCTCAGAATGTTTCCATTCTACTCCAAGTGATGGTTGGAGCAGGGCTAGTTTCTAGGCCCACATTGTGGATCCCATGAAGGATCACAGACTTGGTGACCTTTATGGCATTTCACCAGAAGTTGTGTCAACATCAAAATGTTTTGGCTTTTCTCTTTAGCTCTGCCATAGAAAATAATTTCCCCTGAGAACCTCTAGCTTAGAATCTAGGTTCACAGAAGACTTTTTCTAAATGAGCCAAACCTTTTTCAGAGTGAAACCACAGAAGTAAATATAGTTTGAGGTTACTAAACCTCATAACAAGGAAGAAGGAAGTCTGGCAAATAAAAGCTCAAAGGGATTTTTGATGAAGGAAATGTTTAAATTCCCTTATTTTTCCCTATTAAGAAAAAAAAATTCCACAAGGATTCAGCCTTTTCACATTCAATTATAAAACCTTTTAAGCATGAAAGTAAAATATATATACATATAACAATTACCTATTTATCCACTTCTGAAATTAAGCAGTATTAACATTTTATTATATTTGCTTCAGGTCTTTTTTAATGTAAAAAATGATATATATACTAAAGCCCCACTGGCCAATCCTTTTCCCCCTTCACTGCCAAATTCCTATGATAGTGCCATTCTCATTAATGTTCTGAACTGATGAAATAAAATTCATATTTTAAGGCAAGACAAGAAAAACTTAACATAAACTTTTCTCTGCCCGTTTCTGCCTCCTCCCTCTCCTCTAGTGTGCTTTGTGTATCTGCATTGTGCATTAACCAGACCTCCCCAATGGCAGAAACACCTGCTCAGTCATAAAGATCAATTTTTCTTCTTCTGGTGCCAGCTGTGTAACTCCTTAGACGATAACATTTCTTTCTCAATACTGCCAGGGGTCACAATGACCCACCACTTGCCCTTTATATGCAGATATCTTTGGTGAACTTTGGTGAACAGTCAAGTTATCATTTCCTTTAAAGATAATGATTGGTGAACAGGCTGGTCAGATGACCTGGGGAGATACTGGATCACACATAATGGAAGTTCTTAGCTTAAATACTTACTTATGACCTTATTAATGTTACTAGCTATATTATTAGTATCATGCCTGTTTTTTAAGATTATTGTTTCTTGCATTACCAAATGTGTGACTAAGCCTCAGATAAAATTAACGATGATTAGGTGACTTGAAATGATTGATCAAATATATATCCTAAAACATCAATGATTGTAATAGTGAAACTCTAGATATGGGAAGAAGAAACAAGAGGGAACCATTTCCTGGACCACAGCAGACTGGTAAGACAGGCAGTCCAGAGGCTTTTGGTTATGGTTAAAAAGTCTTCATCCAGTAATAACACGTTGAGTGGCCTATCAATGAAATCCTCGCCCGACCCGGGAATGAGCATTCCTAACACCATGGGACAAAATTGGTCACAAAATGCCTCCCAAATTTTGGTTGAAATTAAGATCAAAAGGGAGGGGATTGTAAAATAAAGAATGTTGCCCACCATCGAGTTCTACAAGAATCAAGTCACTAGCCACTGCGGTTGATGGCCTACAGTAACCCTGAAAGGGATTCATGGTAAAGATCAGTATGAGGCACTTTGTGTTCTAGGAAAACTGGCAGAACTGGCCCTGAAATAGTTAGATATTTTCAGGAGAAAATTTTATGAAACCAATTTCTTGCATCTTCCCATACTTAGAAAAACACTAAAACCATTAACTAAGATATCTGTTCCTTACAAACAGCATTAAAACAGCAGTAACCTTCTACCAAGTTGTGTGCTTGATTGCACGTATACCTTCATCAAAATCAATACATACCGGCCAACCCTCTTATCTCTTCAGAACAGTCCTCAGAGTTTTCTGAAAGACTGTCTCCTGGATGAAAATCCTCAGGTTGGCTTGAATAAAATTTTCCATTTCTTTCTTAGATTGACTACTTATTAAATTTTCATCTACAGAAACTTTACTGAAATGCATGTTTCCAGATGATAGATACAATACCACTATTTGGAACCTTAACATTTACATGCCTGCATCGGCAGGCAGACTCTCAACCACTGTGCCACCAGGGAAGCCCGACATACTATTTTTTTTTATTAAACTTTTAACAATATTTGCTATTTGTGATTGCTTTCATTGTTCTTGCCCTCCTCTGCTCTCTGATATCCGAGTATTTAAAAGTTATTACACAGCCATGATCCTGAGCCAACATCCAGGTGAGCAAACTGTGTCAAAAGAGGGAGAGAAAGAAATCATGAGGGAAACAGTGCAGACCTGGTTTAACTAGGGTGGACATGCCAACATAAGGTCATAGAGATACAAGTCTCATGCACATGCTGCAAATAACAAGGTTTCCCAGAAAATTCAGAAGAAGTAGAACTGTCCTCTCTAATAATTCTGTTAGCCTACCTAGGGGAGCATCCTCTCTTTTATAGCTTTTAGCCAATCAACTTACTTTAGGCAGAAGAAAATACAAGACTCTCTATTTGGAAAACTGTCTGAGGTTTTTGCTCTTATAAACTTTGACTTATAAGTTTATAAGAGACCTCTTAGACCTGAGGAGACCTCTGAGACCTGAGAAGAAACAAGTCACTTTAATAAAACATGTCTCTACGTGGGCTTCCTGTAAAGGGTCATGGTGAATACCTGTGGAAGCATAAAGAAGTAAATCTAGGCAGAGGTATCTACATTTAGAATGCTTTCCCATAAACTTTTTATTTAGAGGAACACTGAAAATATAAATGTGAAAGCATTTTGAAAAGCATGGGAAGAATGGCAGAAGATTAATTTAGGATGCAGAGAGTAGAAACAATCACAACAAAACATGATTAAAACATGAGCTAAACCATGCCCTATGAAATAGAATCGCTAGATACATTAAAAGCTTATCTTCAGCCCCAGCACCATGATCTTTTACAAAGCTATTAGAATATTCCTCTAGATAAAGTCTGAAGGAAACTTTGAGTGGAAATATCTATGAATGTTTCCCCATCTTAATTTTTCAGCATGATATGATTTTAAGTCCATCTATCATTTAACCAAATAATGTTTAAAAGTCTTGTAACAATGATATTTATCCAAATTGATTTTTATCTATGGGAATGCAAAGAGCATAGAAAGCCCTCTTTCTCTACTCATTAAGCGTTAGGTTCTTTGACCCTTAAGTAATCTTTTGGAGAATTTCTGATTGTCCCATCTGTAAATCTTGTGGGAAGTAATAACCCTGCTATTTACTCTGTTACATGGAAAAATTCCCTATTTGCTGTCTGTGATCCTTGCAAACTCAGCAGATGGTTACCAAACTTGAGGCAATTGTTGTCTGACCATCTTTTTAAGTGGGTAATGGAGAAATCATTATCTAAACTTTCTTTTGTTATTGCAGGGTTAATACAATCTTAAGTAATTTTTTTAGCTATATTACTACCACAAGCAAAAATCAAAATAGTTTTTCTTCTGAAGAAGAAAATGTCAAAATAGATCTATTACAGCAAAAATAATTATCTATTGATACTTATTTAGTAAAATCTTGAGAATAAAAGATTTTGCTTAGGTAACTTCAAGCTATGAATCTATTTTCTGATGCTTATCTAGCAAAAAAAGGGCAATTATGAAAATTACTTGATTTGTATGTTGTATGTACAATGTATGTGTTATAGTATTTTATACTTAATTCAATTTTAAGGTGAACATTTTATTATCTCTCCATACTTTTTTATTGTGTGTATCTCTATATTTATATTCATGTTTCTACTTGGAAAAATTTGATTTGTATTTTGTAATCCACACAAATGGATTAAATGTATAGGGTAATAAACTGCATGCTCAATTTTGTGTCTATACAAATAAAACTTGTGTCTATATACATATTTTACTAATATCGTTGAAGCAAAATAAAACAAAATTGTCAATTCCACAAATTTACTGACTTTTCCTTCTCTCACACTCTTGTTCTCACATCGTCTCTCTTTTACTCTTTTTCATTTTTTCTTTTTGGCTTGTTTACATGGTGCCTAATCTTCAATTTGATCCACTTAATTGTCTTTTCAGTGGAATGCTTTGTTGTCTTATAGATAGTGCTAATATAGATGAGAGTGAGGAAAAGCATTTGGCATATTTTAAAAGTGATAAAAATGGAATTAAGAGGTGGATTTTTTAAAGTATCATTAAGATTCACCAAATTGGTGCAGATGTCTTTACTTTGCCTTCAGGGTTGGACATTGGTCATATTAAGGATGTGTACTTAACACATTAAGAGGTTTTGTTAAAGTTGGGGGTTTTCTGATGATTCAACCCCCAAATGACATAAAAAAAACCCAAGATCAGACTTTTGGGTTGCTTTGTATGGCTTCCCATTTCTTTTTGGAAGGGAACCCAGGAAGAAGAATAGCTTATAATGCTCACCATTTAAAATGAAGGTAATCAGAATCCAGTAGAACTTTTCAATTCCAAATCTAAGCCCTTTAGAGCTTTCCACAGTCCATTTAGCATGGCTTTATCTGTTAGTACTTGTTCTGTTTCAAGCCAAACTCCTGTCACTCTGATATTCTTTCACTTCTCAAATCACACAAATCACTTCTCCCTTGCCTTCTAGATCACTCTTCCCCACACGTCCTTCTTCCCTTTGTGTGGCTAACTTGTACTCATCCTTCAGACTCTAGTTTATATTTTCTCAGGGAAGCCTAAGCTACCTAGGTTAGATAACTCCTTGCTATCTGCTTCTGAAGAGCCCTGTATCTCTCCCATCATCATTTTTTTAAAAATTGTTTGCTTGTTATCTTTTTTATTCACTGTGTATGAGATCCACAAAAAGATTACAAAAGTGGGTAGGACAAGAGAACCTGAATTTGAAGAAGAGAATATGGAAATGAAATTTAAGCAGAACTCTGAGGAAGAAGAGGTCCCACAGTGGGACCAGAGAAGATCTATAAGTAGGGAGAAATTAACTCTAGAGGGAAGCAATGTTTCTAGGAACAGAAACTACAGGAGTTGAATTTTCAGTTGGTTCCTGTTTGTGCATAACTCTCAAAACTTTTATTAATTCTATTATGCTGCACACCTTTGTGTTAACATGCACTGGGAAGTAGAAGAGAACAGGCTTTGCTCTACACCACTGATAAAGTTGACTCAGAGAGAAAACGGCAGTTGCAGGTACCCAGAGCAATTGTAAGGAGATAAATGGCATAGGAAAAGTAGATTGCAATGTGAATGAACAAATGAGAAAATAAGAGCACACTCTCTTCCTCACCCCAAATTGTGGAGCTTTAAAAAAAAAAAACATGGACTTAAAATATCCAACAGCAATAGTAAATGAGTTGGGAGGTGGATAAATGTCAGTCAGAGTTCTAAGATCCTTATTTTTTGACTAGAAATGTAAAGTTAAGAATTGGTAAATTGGATTTCTTAAAACAGTGGATTGTTATTTTTTATTATTTCTGGGAAGTTTTCAGCCATTGCCTTCAAATGTTGACTATTTCCTCTATGTCTTTCTTTCTATTTTTCTTTCCAATTTACTGACTCTATCTCTCTGATTTAAATTTCAGATAAAGTTCTTTGGGTTTATTTTCTAATTTCCAGTTTTCTTTTCAGCTGTGTCAAATCTGTTAGAAAACCCAGCCACTGAGTTTTTTGTTAGACTGTGTTTTTACTTTTAAGAGTTTTGTTTGATTTGTTTTCAAATATGCTCTGTCTTTAATCATATTTCAAACTTATTTGCCTCAGATGTTCAGTTTTCCTCAATTAGCTGAGAAGTGCCTTATAATGTATACCCTCTTCCCGCTTTCACTGAGTGCCCAGCTGTGTTAAGCTGTACAGACACCTAGGCTATCTGTTGAAAATCTGAAGTCACCCTTATTAGCAAAATGGTATACAGTAGGGAGTTGAGAATATTTCCATCATTCTATGGAAGAGACTACTGATTGTAATCCATCTCTGGAAAGGAGTTATGTTTTTCTACAAATAAAGGTTGGTAATTTTCCACATGATATATAAAATACTAAGGGAAAGCACTTATGTTTTCTAAATCAAAGTATGATTTTTAAATATAAATGAATAATACAATAAATCTTAAAACTACCAAAGAAAAACAGACAAACCCCTGATGATTTTGACAATTAATTTTATTTTAAATGTCTTATAGTTACATTCATATTTTCATACTATCAAAAACAGTAGAAAGAGTCTCTTTGGGAACACATAAAAGCATCTTAAAGTAAAAAATAAAGTTGATGTTAAAATACACAATAATTTAAATAAAATTATGAGAATCTAATTGTTCAGAATAAATAAATAAGAAATAACAAGAAATTACTTTATTCATATTCCCTGGTGAATTTTTGCTGTTTTGAGAAAGATAGTCATAACTCAGGATTCAGGTGATTTAACACAACACTGCATAATAAGACTTGCAGTGACAAGACCAGACCAGGCATATTAAAAGTAGGATTGCCAACACAATTAAAATTTCAGATAAATAATGATGTACTTATACTAAAAAATTATTTATTGTTTATCTGAAAGAAAAATCAACTGGATGTGTTTTTTGTTTATTTTCTATTAATTCGCTAAATCTGGCAACTGTGATCATAATATAACAACCTTGATCAAAGTAGCTCTGTAATACATCACTTAGTATAAAGTATAAATAAATATAAATTCACTACCATCATTATACTGATCAACAATGCTTCTTTCCCATTTCTCCAAATTCATGCACAAACATTACTATATTTGAGGCTTAAATAAATATATAAATAATAAATAGGTGAATAAGTTACACTTCAAAATAATTTACATAACTGAATAAAAGTTAAAGTGTTTCCACATGCCCTCACAGCTCTGTGAGGTAGGTTAGTGGCTGAGATGTTTTTCTCCAGTTTGGGAGTGAAGAAGAACTGAGGCTCAGTTGAACAAGGACTCGTGAATCCTGGCCAGCAGACTAGGGTTGCAAGATTTAACAAAAAACAAAAATGACAAACAGGATTTCCAGCTAAATTTGAATTTACCGTACACAATGAATAATTTCTAAAATATAAGTGTGTCCTACATGGAACAATGTACATGGGACATTGAAAAAATATTCATTGTTTTACTTAATATTCAAATATAACTGGGCATCCTGTATTTTAGCTGGCAACCCTACACCAGACCTACACAGTACATGAGGCATTGAAGTAGATTTGTTTGAAGTTTCATTGGTATCTTTACTGAGGAATTCTTGGAAGCCAAGGACAAATGGATTTTTGGTTGTTGTTGTTTTCATGGATCTTTCTTCTCAGCTCTGAAAAGAAATAAAATTAAATAAAAAGTTTAAAAATTAGCAATGTTCTAAATAAGGAGGAATGTATGGCTCCTGAAAATATATTTAATATAGAAATTAAGAGAGTCTTAGATATTTATGTGTTAGAAATACTCTATACTTTCAGCTATAAATAGTGAGATCAGATAAGTTATGTAAAACAGAACACTTCTGAGATTGAGAGAGAGTCATACTAATGACACAGGACACAGGCATATACCCGCACTTCCCTGGACAAACTGAGATATATGATCTCTCAGTCATGAGTACAACAAACTCACTATTGCTGCTATTTTTTTAAATCAAAGAGGAAGATACTTAAAAGAAAATTTTCAGCAGCAGCAGGAAATTTATAAGTTGACTTCTGAACTGTACATCACAGGATAAATGAAGAATCTAAATTAAAAAAAAAAAAGACAACTTACCTCTTCAAAAATATCTGCACAACCTTCTGCACCCACTTTTCCTTGGGGTTTAAACAGACAACTCTTCCATTGACAAGTTTAACACTGAAATAAGAGAGAGATGATTAAAATCAGTATTTAATGGGTTTCCAACATCTCTTTGGCATTCAAATCATGGTTCCTTAAGTACAGGCATAAAATCTAAGTCCAAACTAATTTTTAGCTATAAGTCATAGAGTGTACAATATTTAAATGTCATGGAGACAAAGAATTTTCCCTTTCTGTTTTGCTTACTATGTATTCCTAGTACCTAGAACTTTGCTGGATTCTTCCACCTTCCTCAATTCTAGGTTTACTAAAGTAAAATATCTAATCACTTTTGAAATTACTTACATGATTTCTGAATTTTCACAGTGTGGTCCACTCTCAATCACTCGCAATTCTTTGATAAATTTGGGGTGGAAAGGTGTGGAGTGTGTATTTATGCATTGGCATCGAAGTTCTGAACTCATTCTTGACAGAACGGCAGCTGTGAAAAAAAAAAGTAATTAAGAATTGATTTTATTAACAGGCATAGCTCAGCTAGCTTCACCCTTGCTAATTCCAGTGTGATCATTTGGTGACTGTGTGTTTGGGAAACAGCACATCTTTAGCAAACTTATTCCTGAAATTGATGGATGGATATTCTCCTAGCCCCTGACCTCAGTTTTTCTCTTTGTTTTAAAAACAGTCGTTCCTGACAACATTGAATGACATAAACACTTAGAGTTGTCTTTGGGCAATGTTGACATCCTCATGGTACTTTTTCTCCTACTCGACACTGCATAATCTTCTGTGATACCACAATGTTATATTCATGGTAGGCAAGATTCACCAATAGGAAAATTGCCTTTGGAAGAATTAATAGAAATATAAGTGAGTTACACAGAGATTGTCCTATATTTTAGCAAAATCTTTGATGTTTAAGAGTATATATATATATATATATATATATATATATATATATATATATATACACACTCATATATATATACCATATAAAATGTTTATATATACCATAAACATTCTAAACTGTATTTATTTCATAAGAAGGATCCCAATAAGGTTTATAATCTGTCTTTAAGCCAAAGAGAAATTGATGGTTGTTTGAAGCTTGTCAATTAAATAGTACATGGAGTAAAATTACCTGAGTTTTTACTCAGTATTAAAAGATAAAATGGGTAAATGTGCCCTCCAATAAAACATACTCTAAATTACAGATTTATGTTAAATATATGTATACTACAGAGTATGAATGATAGGAATAGAACTCTATATAAATCAAACTTTACAATTTTCTAAATATTATATTTATACAACCTAAAAAAATTAAAGACTTCAATTTAACATTAAATGACTGCAAAGATGGCTTTCTCTTGCTGAATAAAAGGATGTCTGTTATCGAGGCATTAAGGATAATCTTTCTATCTGAGGATCACATTTAGACACAGCAAACTTCTGTAGATCAGAAGGATGTGCTTACCTTTACACAGAGCTGCAGAAAGCAGGAAGGCTGCCAAGAGAGCAATAGCCAGCTTGGAAGTCATCCTTACACAAGGTGCTGTCTTTCTGGTTTCTTCCTGGCTCTTGTCCTAGACGGTTGTGAGCTCTGCTGTCCCAGAGGACCTGTGTAAAATGGGGAGCTCCCGTGGCTTTTTATATTATAGTAAGAGTAGGAAACAAGTGCACCCTCATGCTTGCATCATGTCAGAGGAAATTCCACAATATGCAACCATCGGCCCTCCCTTTGAGAGCAGACCTGAGTCATCTGACTCCCCTAGTGATTTGTTTCTTATTAAGTTTTCAGCATGATTGAAGTTTTATTTGATCTTTCAAATAATTTTATTGATTTTTTGAAAACATGTTTCTTTTAAATATTTTTTTAAATATTCAAACTTCTCAGTTTGATACATTATTGTCAGTGGTAGTTCTTTTTATTTATAAATAACTTTATCATAGTCCTATCTTGCAGTAGTCAGAGTAAGGTCCTTTGTTATTGTTCTTTTATGACACAGTCATTTTTTAGGTAAATTATATATGTTGTAATGATAGAGAAGATAATCTAGCCAACCACTTTTACTGGGGACATAATTTACAAGAAGTCCATTTCTAAGCACTTTGGAAAGTTTCCAGGAAAGATTATGGCTTTCAGGGAGCACGTTACAACTTTTCAAAAGATTTGGTTTTCTAATGCATGCCTGACAGAGTGAAAGGGGATAGCTTTCAGTTCAGTATCATAAATATTATCAAGTAACTTCTGAGTAATGTGGGAATCTATAGATGGATAAGACTAAGTACTTGTTTTTAAAGAGTTTGGTCTGTCAGAAGAAGAAATCAATATAAGGACCAGGCTATGTTACAGAACAGACAAGTGGTACCAAGATATTTATTCCAACAAGGGCACAAGGGCAGAATCTTCCATAAGCATTTTGAGCAGAGTATTGAAGTACAGAGGACTCTAATAAAGGAGGGTGAAGGGAAACAGCATGTTCTAGATAGGGATGCTGTTCAAAGACACTCAAGTGGTAAAAGGAAGAATTGTTTATGTTCCAGGATGTGGTTCCCTGGGCTTAGTTGGTTGGGGTGGGATGAGGTGGTGTGTAATGGAAAAGTAAGCAGTATATACTTAGTGGAAAGAGCATCTGGGTTTAAACCCTTGTTCAGCCACTAATTTTTGTGTGGCTTTTAAGCTTTCTGATTTCCAGTTTCACTATCTATAAAATGGTTTTAATAACATCCACCTGTCTCATAAAGTTCATATATGTAAACTTCCTGGCTTAACTTTTAAGCTGGTGAATTTCCATCTACCCCAAGAGCCATGGCTTTTATTTCTCATTTTTGTCGGATGGTTGACTTCCAAACTGCAAAGATATTCCACCAAAAATTATTTATTAAAAATCTCGTTTGCCTTAGAAAATTCTTGATAAAAGATTGGTTTCTGAAATACGAAGTTGAGCCAGATTTCAGCATGTAATGCAATAATATAATAAAATAGAAACAACATCAGTGTAAATTATGATTTGCTAGAATTTAAAGCTCCAGATCAAAATCTGATTGCATTAGAGTTCATTACCATTTCTGATAGAAAATCTGGAGTACAGAGTCTTAAAATCTATGGAATTCTAGAATGCTTGAGGAAGCACCTAGTTTAAATACTGATATAGGATTTAAATTAAATTTTTGACAGAAACATTATTGAAAATTAGGCCAAGAGTAATGATGTTTCAGAATGAGAACACTTGTGGTTTGGGGAGAGAACTTCCTTTCCTGAAAGATTTGTATAGTGACCCCAACTAACTTCTTAAATATAACTTCAATTTACTTGATATCAGGGACTATGTGTGTGTTTTTTAATCCTCACAACAATGGGATAAGTAATAATGTCCTCATTTTACAGATGAGGAAACTCAATAATGTCTCCAAGTTCATATATCTAAGTAGTGGTGGAGCTGAGAGCTTTAGTCCTGGTCTAAAAGCACATTTACAAAGGGGAGATGAAAAGACTTTTCTTCAGGACACTGGAACAAAATCCACCTTTGTATGACTCAATGAAGTTTCTTTCTCTGTCCCTTGTGGGTCCTCAGAGATGAGTCTGGACTTCCTTGGAAAGGGAACACTAAGGAAGGGAGCTTACAATAGTAAAAGAAAAAATAGAACCTTACATCAACTTCTGTAACAAAGTAACTGTTTATTATGTACAATGCAGTTCTTACTCTTTTAAAATCTATTTTAGGAACTTGATTGTTCACTTATTTATTTAATATATGTTGATTATCTGCTAATGCCAGGTCTTGTAGTAGGAGATGTGAATACTCTGTAAATCATATATAGTCTGTGACTTCGAGGAGTTTCCAGTCTAATATAGAATATGGACAATTAGTTACACAAGCAAGTACAATACAGTGGATGAGTATTATAATACGTATAATTATAGGAAGTTTAGGGAGCAAACAAATGGGACCTCTGATGCAGTTTTGATGAATGGGGTTGTCTGAAGAAACAAGTTTAAGACTGTGATGTAGTGCCTTAGTCTTGGTCATGAGTAGGACTAAGACCAGTGGAGAGGGGAGAAGGGGGTCCTGCTTTGCTAGTGTGGGGGAAAGCAAGTACAGTGTGGTAAGACGTAAGAGAATATGGCCCAACTGTGTTCCTGAAATTGTTGAGCATTGAATGGAAAATATGCATGGAGTGAGGAGAGAAAAGTAGGGACCAGATATGTAAGCAAGACCTGAATCTTTAAGAAAATTATCAGTCTCTTTGCTTTAGTAATGCTGGTTTGTTCAGCGAAGACATATTCTTATATGGAAAGACCCTGAGGTGACTGGTTCAAGGCATCATCATTAGGACCCAATTATACTAGTGGTACCACTAAGACACTCAGAGTTCTGAGGAATTGCAAACATTCCTCTACTTTTTCCTCAGGGTTGCCTTAGTAATTTTGCAACTTACCTAAGCACCTCTTTTCCCTGTCTATCCCATCTCCTTATCTCTTCCCTTCCTCTTCTCTGCATCCTGACATCATCCTTAGAGGTTGAGCTAATGAGTTCCATTTAACCTAGATGCTCACAATTTTTTTGGAATGGAGCATTCATTTATAAAGCAAAGGGACATCTTTGCAAATGTTGTTGATCTCTCCCAGTGTAACCTTGATGCATTTGTCCTTAGATTCTCTTCATCAGAGGTAAGGTTGGACAAAGACGAAGTGACTAGAGGGGGCAGTAATTCTGGGCTTGTCCCACTTCTGTAAAGGTAACCCTATGAGTCATTGCACAGTAAGTAAAAGGGCTAAATTGGGTTAGGTAAAAAACAAACAAACAAACAAAAGGCTAATTAGCCTGTTTGAGGAAATGCTGCTTCAAAATAGAGCAGATTGGAATGAAAAGTTTAAATGAAGAGCAAAGATGCACATAAATACAAGTGATATTTTGTCACCCTGTAGGAATGAATGGGACTATTGGCCAGTAATCTGTTCATTTAAGTTCCAACCAGCACTTAACAAAGAGCATCCAGAGATCTTCACCATAGCCATGGGACCAAGTCCATCATCCAAGAAAGGGAAGAGCTGAGGAAAGAGCCAAAACAAAGACAGGCATTTACTTTTTCCACCTTGCCAAGTAACTCTTCTTCTTCCATGAAACTCCTCACAAGAAAACTGAATGTCTTTTTAGTGCGTTAAACAATTTATGTCCCATCCCCACCTCTCTACCCCACTCCCACTTCAAATAGGTATTGTAGAATTAGGAATTTTTTGTAAATGTAAACAAAGTTGTATTCACATAATAAAGCAGAATGTGGTGGTACAAACATGGACTTTGAAGTGAGATGAACTTGTGTTTGAATCTTTCCACTGCTGATTAACCAAGAGACCTAGAGCAAGTCAATTCTATGCTGGCATTGCATCTGCTGCTGCTAAAATTTGAGCCACCTTTCCCAAAACCAGTAGCAAAATCTCAACTTGCACCTGAAATTTTTTCACCTTTTGAGGAAATTAGTCTCAGCTCAACAATCCTTGAGATTAAGAGAACCATAGACAAATGCTAAACACATATCACTGAATTTGACCTACAATATTGTTAATACTAAGATCATAAACATAAAATACCTACCCCCTGAAATTTTAGTCAATAAAACTAAGAGTTAGTTGAAAGATTTAAAACACGTTCTTGCCTTTTACAGATAAAAAACATTTATCTGTACTTTGTTTATATGATAACTTAATCTCCTCCAGGGCTACAGAACATTTCAGTTCCATCTCCAAATTCAAATGTCTCCAGTTAACGATTCATAAATATACTAAGAAAATTTGGTCCATACTGCTAAAAGTGTTCTACATTTTAAAGAAAAGACATTTTTCAAAGTCTTGACAAGTTAGAGAACAGAAACAGCAAAATGCTTTGGTTTTGAGCAATGTCAAGTCAGAGTAACTTAAATTCAAGGGTATGCATGGCTGTTGGACTAGGTCAACCTGCCTTCAAACCTACCCCTCCACCACTTATTAACCAAACAACCATGGGAAGTTATTTTAACCTCATTGTCTCAGTTTCCTCATCTGTAAAATGAGGATAACTCTGATTCCACAGGATCACAGTGAGAGTTAAGTGAAGAAATACATGGAAAATGTCAAGAGTGGTGCCTGGTGCTCTTGATACAAAGTACTCAATAAATTTCATTTTTTTCCCTCTAGTCTGTCACCTAAATTACACTTCACCTTGCCTGGAGTGGGAGAACTATATATATATATATATATATATATATATATATATATATATATATTTAAATTTACCAATCAAAAAGTAAAGATGTATTGACACAACAGATCTCTTAAAGCTGTTTTTTTCTTCTAATTATAGAGCTTTCTTTTTATGCCTAAAAATTTAATTCATGTTTATGTGTTAAAAAAAACACTGTTGATATACACAGGGGATTGAGTATTGTTTCTAATTCTATCTCCCAAATCAATGAAGATTTTGAGATGGAGTTTAAAGGATGGGATTGGAGGAAGAGGCTGGTTGTGGAAACAGACATTTATTATGGACTTGGGAGATCTAAGATCAGCCTGTCTTCAATATGAAAAAAAAAAACATTAAGTGTAACTGTTTACTTGTAGTCATTTCTTTGTTATATTTTTGGAAAAAAGTTTTAGAGATTGTTTACTCCAGTGTTTATAATAAAATATATATCTTCAAAATAACAATTATATGTTATTTGCCACTAGGATTTCTTTCATGTGAAGTAAAGATCATAGGAAATGACATCACATGGCAAAAAGAGAAGTTGCTGTATTAGAAATGACTGGACTTATGTGTGCATTTAATTATGTCTTGAGGTAACCAAGACACACACAAGCAGTTGAGTCAAGGGACAGGAGGTAAAAAAAAAGGTTTTAAAAATACTGATTCAAGGTTGTACAATTTTATAAGGTTATTCTTCCTCTTTTCTTAAAAGTTTATTACTTTGATCTTTTTTTCTTATAGACAAGTGATATTTTTAAAAGCTGAGTTGAGATGAAACTCTTAGCAATTTGAAGAAAGTAGCTAAAGAGGAAAAATAGATCTTATGTTGTAGTTTCACCATTCTCCTTTCATAAGACTTTGATTGTTTTGAAGTTTTTATTTCAAAATGTGAGCTTCACCTTAACTAGTTCTTTTCCCCAGTTTGCCCTTAGAGATTGTTGAAGTATTTAAGACACAATCTGACTGGAATCCAAAGTCCATGTCAGTAAATCACAGCAAGATCCTTTCTGACCCACCTCCTAGAGAAATGGAAATAAACAAATGGGACCTAATGAAACTTAAATGCTTCTGCACAGCAAAGGAAACCATAAACAAGACAAAGACAACACTCAGAATGGGAGAAAATATTTGCAAATGAAGCAACTGACCATGGATTAATCTCCAAAATATACAAGCAGCTCATGCACCTCAATATGAAAAAACCAAAAAACCCAGTCCAAAAATGGGCAGAAGACCTAAATAGACATTTCTCCAAAGAAGATATACAGATGGGCAACAAACACATGAAATGATTCTCAATATCACTAATCATTAGAGAAATGCAAATCAAAACTACAGTGAGGTATCACCTCACACCAGTCAGAATGGCCATCATCAAAAAATCTACAAAGAACAAATGCTGGAGAGGGTGTGGAGAAAAGGGAACCCTCTTGCACTGTTGGTGGGAATGTAAATTGATACAGCCACTATGGAGAACAGTATGGAGCTTCCTTAAAAAACTAAAAATAGAATTACCATATGACCCAGCAATCCCACTACTGGGCTTATACCCTGAGAAAACCATAATTCAAAAAGAGTCATGTACCACAATGTTCATTGCAGCTCTATTTACAATAGCCAGGACATGGAAGCAACCTAAGTGTCCATCGACAGATGAATGGATAAAGAAGATGTGGCACATATATACAATGGAATATTACTCAGCCATAAAAAGAAACAAAATTGAGTTATTTGTAATGAGGTGGATGGATGTAGAGTCTGTCCTACAGAGTGAAGTAAGTCAGAAAGAGAAAAACAAATACCGTACACTAATGCATATATATGGAACCTAAAAAAAAAAAAAGTGGTTCTGAAGAACCTAGGGGCAGGACAGGAATAAAGACACAGATGTAGAGAATGGACTTGAGGACACGGGGAGGGGGAAATGTAAGCTGGGACGAAGTGAGAGAGTGGCATGGACATATATACACTACCAGAGGTAAAATAGATAGCTAGTGGGAAGCAGCTGCATAGCACAGGGAGATCAGCTCAGTGCTTTGTGACCACCTAGAGGGGTGGGATAGGGAGGGTGGGAGGGAGGGAGATGCAAGAGGGAGGGGATATGGGGATATATGTATACATATAGCTGATTCACTTTTTTATACAGCAGAAACTAACACACCATTGTAAAGGAATTATACTCCAATAAAAAAAAAAAAAAGTCCATGTCAGATTCTGTTAAAACAAGGTCAACCCATCTGTGCAGTTGTTGATATAAGTCTTACCTGACTGGAAATTCCTCAAGGTCAGAGACCATATCTGCCTTCTGTACACCGTGTGCCAGCTTCTAGCCCAGCGTCTGCAACAAACAGGTGCTCAATAAACATTTCTGAAATGAAAGTAAAACTTCCCCAGTTCTCAGAAGTTTTCCCACCAAGAGCAATATCAACAAAAGGAAGTAAAAATGTTTATCTTTGTCTATTTTTGTTCTCCCTCAGGGACCGTTGTTTTATTTTCATGAACCCAGAAGGATCCAGTATGGAAACTACAGTTTTAGTTCATGCTCTCATTTAGTGATGGATAGATAAAATATTAACAAGTTCAGCCAGGCAGCAATTTCCTCATTTGGTGAATAAACCAAACCAAGCAGGCTTCTAAGCTGCTCCCAGGCTGGGGTAAGAGGTACAACATAGCAGGCAGGGAGAGGGGTGGAGAGCAGTGTGTGGGGACTATCGGTGACTAGCATCCACTGATGGAGGAGGCCTCTGCTGCCTCCTTCTTCCCATCAGCTGTGTTTCACAGACCACGGAGAGTCCAGAAGACCACACAGACAGTCTTTCCATAGGCCAGTGAGTGAACTTGAATGGTGACCCACAGATTTAGTCTAATTAACCTTAAATGTGCTAAGACTAAACAGATTCACTTCCCTTGTGAATAAAAATAAGACTAACTTTTCTTTAATCATACATACAACAGTTATTGCCATCCAATGGAGAAAGTGAACAACTTTTCCTGTGCATTGTTCCGACCACATAATCAGTCCCTAATAACCCGCAGTGGTTCTTAACCTTTTTTATTTTAACCACTTAATCCTTTGAAAATATAATGAAAGTTCCATGCCCTCTCCTTACCCCTAAATCCACCTAAGCCTAAATGTACAAAGTTGTGCCTCGAGTTTCAGAAATTCACTGACCTCTGTTAAAAACTCTTAAGGAGTAAAATCAATAAAGGGTATATTGGAAGTGGAACACTTGAGAATAATGAGTGCGTTCTGAGTTTACTGTCTTTAAGTCAGCTGAAAGAGAAATGATATTTTCTGCCTGCTGCTTGTGGTCCCTGCATACGTCCAGGACAGTGGCTTCAGGAAAACATTCTTGACGTTCTCAAAAGAGAAGGTGGAGATGGATAAGGACAAGAGTGAGAAGGTGGAAGAGAATCTTCATATTCAATGAGTTCAAGATATGAATGACCTTTAGTTTTCTTATTGCCCGCAAGAGGAAAGCCCAAATCCATCCAAAAAGATGAAAAGTGAGTACTGCTTTCAACTGATGCAATCTCCTTAGCTAGTCTGCTAAAAGGCAGTGCCAGTGGCATAAGGCGACTAAGATAGAGGGTGAAAGTTTATTCCTTTCATAATTCCCTTCAGCTCGCCAAATAGATATATAATTCAAGAAAAATCTATGTGATGTTTTCACATAAAAAGAAAACAAAATCAGAAAATAATTCAGCTTGTGTATGGGTTTAGAGATGTGAGCCAGTCTCTCAGAATTCCCCAAATTTATGCAAAATAAGGATATAAAACTTCTTTATCCACCTCTCCTTAATCTGGTGCTCTGTATTATCTGATCTCCAGATTTGAGATGCTTTTGCCTCGAGGCAGTTTATCTTCTCATCTAACATAATTTAGTATTTACCACATCTAGGGTGTGCTTTTTCTTGACTATATCATTGTTACTCATCAAAATTAAATCCTTCTTCGTGATCCCTAAACCAGGAAGGAGGAAACCACCACCCACAGAATCTAGTGGAGTTTTAAACAAAGGAAAAGCTGCCCACTCCAGACCTGTTGGATGAACTTTTCATGTACTTCCCTTTCCCCAACTGTGGGGGTGGGGGTGAATCTGGAAAACACCACTGGCATCATGCTCTACAAAGTTGGAGATAAAAGCAAAATGGGCAGCAGAGAGTAGAAATAGATAAAAATAACACACCCAGACAGAAAAGCAGGACCTTGAAAACACAGACTAAAGAGACCCAAAGAAAAATGAAGCAGGTATTGGAGAGCCAAGGTTAATGGGGAGAATTAAAATGGCACATTTCTTTTCTGAGCTTGACTTACTGAGGCATTAGCAATGAGTGCAGAGATACCTCCCTCAAGAATAATTGTACTAACAGGACCTTATAACTTAGTACATCGTATGTTTTATTTTTTGTAATAGTCACAATGACCTTATATTATTTTATTTTATTTTATTTTATTTTTACGATACGGGCCTCTCACTGTTGTGGCCTCTCCCGTTGTGGAGCACAGGCTCTGGACGTGCAGGCTCAGCGGCCATGGCTCACGGGCCCAGCTGCTCTGCGGCATGTGGGATCTTACCAGACCGGGGCACAAACCCGCATCCCCTGCATCGGCACGCGGACTCTCAACCAGTGAGCCATCAGGGAAGCCCGACCCTATATTTTTGTATTATTTATTCCCATTTAACAAATGAGGAAACAGACTCAAAGAGATTAAGCAATTTGCAGATGGTCAGCCAGCAAGTAGGAGAGAGAATTAGGATTTGAACCTAAACAAGAAGTCCAGAGATTCTGTGCCACCACAAGGAAGTTTCTCTCCTGTGTCTGTGAGTCTCACAGACTTGGTTTTGAGCACATTTCCCTTCTTTCCCACACCCTCTCCTGCCTGAGAGGTTTTAGAAGGCTGGAGAAGAGGAATTTGATTCAGTGAGGGAGAGGGGGACACCATAAACCAATAGAAGAACTAGTTCCTCCTCCTGTTAAAGCCTTGGGCTTTCATTTGTAAAATCAGGGAATTTGCCTATATGGTCCCTACTGTCTGATGCTTTATTCTAAGAAGCACAGTGTTATGTGTAATAGGTGGAGAACTGTACCTGGGAAACTCGACCACTTGTGCCAGGAGAGGGCACTCGCCCAAACCTGAGACTTCTCAAAACTTCAAGAGAATGTGCACTTGCCCTTAAATGTAGTTAACTGTAAAGTGTCACTTGCATGGTTCTCATCAACTGAGAGGAGAAGAGCCTTAATTTTAATGGGTTTAATGAAGAAAGAGTCTAGAATTGGAGGTCACGGGGATGGTGTGTTTACCATCTGACTCCTATTCCCCCCACCTTCCAAGAATGAGAGGAAGTGCTTCCTGTGCTCCCCTCTCTCCTGACACCATTTCCTCTTACTTGGTTTCTTCATGACTCTTAGATCATTTGCAGCTGCTGACCCTTTACTGTGAAACAAGTGATGCGGTTGGAGTTGGAAACTTTTTTTGAAAGAACTAAAGCCCATCTGATTTGTTGGAAAGCAAAAACATCCAATTTAATGGCTATTACTTGAAAATATATGAAAAGAGAATTCATTTTCCCATTATTCATCCATTTAACAAATATTTACAGAGTACCTTCTATATTTCAAACACTTTTCTAGTTGCTGGGGAAATGTTAGTGGATAACGTGAATACAAATGGTTACCCTGGGTTTTAGTTGTATAAATGTTATGAGGAAAAGAGTAGGGCAGGGTGATCAGGCTGTCAGGTGGGTGAGGGGATGAGCAGATTACAGGACTGGGGAGTCCAGGGAAGCCTCCCTGAGAGGTTGAGTTTGAACTAAGAAGTGAAAGATATAGGAACTGGCTAAATGGCTATGTGGGAGACTATTCCAGGCAAAGGGCCAGCTGGAGGTAACAGTTTGAGTTGGGAGCTTGGTTGTGTACTTGAGGAATAGTAAGGAGGCCAGCGTGGCTGGTGCAGGGAAAGGAAACAATGAACAGGAAAGGAGGACAAAGAGTAAGGGGCTATATCAGGTGGGCTTTGTAGGTCATTATAAGGATTTCAGCTTTTATCCTGCATGGAGATCCATTGGAGGGTCTGCAGTAAATCAGTGACATGATCTGACTCTCTAGCTGCTGGGTGGAGGTGGGGCAGGGTGCAGGCATTGCGGGGGAAGAGTTTGTAGGGAAGGCAAAGACGACCAGTTAGAGGTTACTGTGGAAAGCCACAATGATAATTGTTTATACCAGGCCAGAGTGGTAATAGCAGAGGTGGTAACTAACTAGTGGTCAGATCCTGGATATTTTAAAGGCAACACAAAATCCTGAGAGATTGGGTATGAGAGATGAGAAAAAGAAAAGTCGTTGATGATGAAGATTTCAAATATAAGCTTTTGGAAGGATGGAGTCTCCACAAGCTTAGACACTTGAGGCAGCATCTAAACTACTGTTGCCAAATTATTTAGGTATGGTGCAATTCTTGCTTAATAGGAGTCTTCCAACTGCATCCTGAGTAGAGCTCCTTAATTACAACCATAGCTGCATGAAGTGGTGGCTATAGCTGGTAGTGCAAAGAAGACTGAGGCAGGAAGGAGGTGGAAGTGAGGGATAGTTTAAAATTTATTGTATTCCAGTCACTGTACTAGGTTCTTTTTTAAAAAATAAAAATTACATATGTTTAAAGTGTACAGCATGATGATTTGATATACACGCACATAGTAAAGTGATTACTAAGTCAAGCTAATTAACATATCATTGCCTACCATTTTTTTGTGTGATGAGAACACTTGAAATCTACTCAGCAAATTTCCAGTATTCCATACAGTGTTATGAACTATAGTCACCATGCTGTACATTAGATCTCTAGACTCATCCATACTACAAAACTGCAACTTTGTACCCTTTAACCAACATCTCCCCATTTCCCCCACCCTCCCAACCCTGGTAACTACTGTTCTATTCTCTGCTTCTGTGTATTTAACTTTTTTGATTCCACACATAAATGAGATCATGCAGGTTGGGTTTTTTTTTTTTTTTTTTCTTTCTGTGTCTGACTTATTTCACTTAGCATAATGTCCTCCACATCCATCCATGTTGTTGCAAATGGCAAGATCTCCTTTCCTAAGTCTGAATTATATGTGTGTGTGTGTGTGTGTGTGTGTATATATATATATATATATATATATATATATATATATGTATGGAAATTTCTTTTTTTCTTCCAGCTTTATTGAGATATAATTGATATATAACATTGTATAAGTTTAAGGTGTACAATGTATTGATTTGATCCACTCATCCATTGAATGCTTGGATCGTTTCCACATTTTGGTTGTTGTGAATAATGCTACAGTGAACATGGAGTGCAGATATCTCTTCAAGGTACTGATTTCAAGTTCTTAGGGTATATGTCTAGGAGTAGGATTCTTGGACCATATGGTAATTCTATTTTTAGTTTTACAAGCAACTTCCATACTATTTTCCATAGTGGCTACACCAATTTATTTTCTTACCAGCAGTGTACAAGAGTTCCCCTTTCCCCACATCCTGGCCAACACTTACTATCTTTTATGTTTTTTCTTTTCTTTTCTTTTCTTTTTTTTTTGTAATAGCCGTACTAACAGGTGTAGGTGGTGTTTCATTGTGGTTTGCCTTTCCCAGATGATCAGTGATGTTGAGCACCTTTTTATATATCTGTTGGCCACTTGTATGTCTTCTTTGGAAAAAATGTCTATTCAAGTCCTTTGCCCATTTTTTTAAATCAAGTTGGGTTTTTGGATTTTGTTGCTGTTGTTTTGCTATTGAGTTGTATCAGTTTTTTATATTTTGGATATTAGCCCCTTATCACTTATATGGTTTGAAAATATTTTCTCCCAAACTCTGGGTTGACTTTTCAGTTTGTTGATGGTTTCCTTTGCTGTGCAATGGCAATTTAATTTGATATAGTCTCACTTGTTTATTTTCCCTTTTGTTGTCTGCACTTTTGGTGTCATATCCAAAAAATCATTGCCACGGACAATGTCCTGGATTATTTTTCCTATGCTTTCTTCTAGGAGTTTTATGGTTTTAGGTACTACATCTGTGTCTTTAATTCATTTTGAATTGATTTTTGTGTATGGTGTAAGATAAGGATCCAGTTTCGTTCTTTTACATGTGGATATCCAGTTTTCCTTATACCATTACCTGAAAAGGCAATTCTTTCCCCATTGTGTGTTCTTGGTGCCTTTGTTGAAAATTAGGTGACTGTATATACTTGGGTTTATTTCTGGGCTCTCTATTCTGTTCCATTGATCTATGTGTCTATTTTTATGCCAGTACCATATTGTTTTGATTACTAAGGCTTTGTAATATAATTTGAAATCAGAAATTGTGGTATCTCCAACTCAATTCTTTGTTTTCAAGATTGCTTTGCCTATTCAGGGTCTTTTGCAGTGCTATATGAATTTTAGAATTTGTTCCCATTTCTGTAAAAACTGCCATTGGAATTTTGATAGGGACTGAATTGAATCTGTATTTAGCTTTGAGTATATTAAGTTCTTTTTATAAGTTAATGTATTTAATTCTTACCACAAATTTATGGTTTTGGTGCTATTTTCATTTGACAAGTGAGAAAACTGAGTCTAAGAGAGTAAAAATTGTGTACACACAGCAAACAAGCAGCTGGGCTCAAATCTGAATTCATATCTGAACCCCAGTCTCTGTGACCCCAAAGCCTGGGCCCTTTCCTCTCTACAGAAAGAAGGCCAGGCTGGGTGTGGATCCAGCAACCTATAGAGTTTATATCTTGATGGCCTAAGTTCTGAAAACCATCATGCAAAAGACCTTTTTAAGCCTAGAAAGTAAGGGTTATAAGAACATCAGGAAAAGCTACTGATAGGTCTGAAGCTGCTTAGAAGACCGAAAAGTGCCCCATCACTACCACATCCATAAATCTATTCAATAACATCTGTGGCTTATAAATAGAGTTTATCAACAGGGTGTGGATGAGGGATGGAAGTATATTTGTCCAGAGTCTTGCATTCACAAAAACTCTTAAAGCTGGTATTTAATGTTATCACTGAATAAGGTCACACCCTCAGTCACAGAGATATATTGGCAGGATTGAAAACATTAGATATTTAGTGTTCAGCTTTGAACTGTTTATCCCATCCTGGACACAGAGCCTGAATGAACTAGGAAATGCTTATATTTTTAGTAACATGACTATTGCAATATATTTGTGCAATCTTAAGAGTATAATTTATTAAATATAAACTGTTGGTTTATTTTTAAAAGTCTTTTAATCCCGTTTTGATATGCCTTTTCCTTTTTCTTCTTCCTCTTCTTTCTTCTCCTCCCCTTCTCTTCTTCAATATATTCATATTCTAAAAAAAGAGAGAAAAAGAGGGAGTGGCTCAGGTTCACCTTGACCTTTCAGGGGATTCATGAAAGAACCCTACAGAACAGCAAAGCATTACCTACCTTCACAAATATATGATGTTGAGGGAAAAGGATTCTGAAAAAATAAGATATTTTATCTTTCCTGTGTTAAATAAGTGTTCCTGATGCAGGTCTTGAGCTGCGCATAAATTTCACCCTGGGTGCTTTCAGAATCCTGCAGCCTGGTCAGTTAGTGTGTAGTAAGGTACTACTGGTTGCCCTTAATCATATCTAGATGGCACTGTAGAAAGGTTTGTAGATGGAAAAGGCAAACACAAAGAATCCTAGAGCCGTTCAGTCTGTCCCAATACAAGCCCCACCTTGTGGTCAGAAAGCAGCAGCCCCATCCTCTTGTCTACAAAAGAATTGCCAAAAGGTGGGGCTCGGAGAGTTTCAGGAAATGCAGCCAGCATTTTAGGCAAGCATGTCATCCTCTTTTCCTTGGCTTTTCTCATTTTCTGGAACTGTACCAGTTCACTGGTTCATTTCCTGCGTGTGTGTATGTGTGTTTGCTGTTGCATTTAAAAACCTGAGCTTGTCATTTGCTATGTGTACCTCCTCTTAGTTTCATCTTCATCAGAATTTCCAAAACCTCCGGGAAATTTGGCTTCCCAGTTGCTTATTCTTCCATTTACAGTGTTGGGTCAAGTGAATTTGCTCTGAATTGTCTCAGTTTGGAATCACCTTGAGAATTAACATGTAGCCTCAGCAACAGTGGCTGGGCAGAGAGTTTGTGGCTGTGGATTGTGTGCATGTGTGCTGCGGAAAGGGGACAGTCCATCTGTCTGTCTGTTTGTTCAGGGTGGGGAGGGATGAAAGGAGGAGAGAGAGGAGAGGATGAATAAGAAGAAGATGAGCAAAGGTTTTAAGACACCTCAGTTTTTCTCTCCAAAAAGCACGCATTACCTTAACTTCAAAGAATATTAAAATGGTCACATCAAAACAGCTCTGGGATATGTACTAATGCAGTGTACAGTAGTACCGCCTTTTTCAAAAAATTGTGGTAAAATAAGCATAATGTAAAATTTACCATCCTAACCATGGTTAAGTAAGTGCACAGTTCAGTGATAGTAAGTACATTCTCATTGTTGTGCAGCCATCAACACCGTCCATCTTCTGAACTCTTAGTACTGACTTCTGAATAAAAATTATCTTAGTTCAAACTGAGGTTCTGATATTTGCTAGAATCATATGCCTGAGGCCTCAGTTTATCTCACCTATACATTTTTTTTTCTTCAAAGCAAACTCATAGGGCTGTTGTGAGGCTTAAATAATAATGCTTGTAAAGTGCTTAGCAGAGTGATAAATGATCCATTACTGCTAGTATGATCTCCTGGAATTCTAGCCACTTGTTACTTCTCCATGAATGGCGTGAAAACTTTCTACCATTATCTTGTGTTGCTAGATCCCTGGCAAACACACTTTGTTGCTATGTAGAATTTTTGTTATGATGATGATGTTTAGAGCTGTGTATCATTTCCCACAGCAGGGAAATTGGCTGGGCGGGGGGCGGGGGGCGGTGGTGGGAAGAGTACCTGCCAAGGAAATCAAAAATAGCCTTTTGGATAACTCTGTTCCAACACGTTCAAATTATCTACTTATATCAACAACTAGAGCAGCAAATGCTCCAAATCTGTGAGGCAGGGCCTGGGTTGGGGGAGAGCTTGGGTAGGGTCTGGGCAGCCAGTCCTCGGCACAGCTTTGGTAGGGCAGCCTCCATCCAAGAAGTCAGACTCAAAGACAATGACTTCTCTGGGCCCATATCCCCTTCTTGTGACTTTGTAGCTCTGGCTAACCCAGTGGACAGTCAGGGAGGGCACAGCCTACTTACTTCCCTAGCTTGGTGCCTACCTCATGTCCAGTCTTGCCCTTGCCCCTCCTAACCCCCAGTGCCCCATAGAATATCTGAGTTCAGTGCCATAGCCTGTCAGGGCTGCTTTATAGGCAATTTTATGACAGATTAAATTTAAAAGACTCTTGTAGGAATTATAATTTATCTCTGTTTATGGAACCATTCTGACTTCCCATACATTATCCCATTCATTCCTCAAATATGACCCTTCCTCCCTTCCTCTCTCCCTCCCTTCCTTCCTTCTTTCCTTCCTTCCTCCTCAACATTTATAATTCCTGATTATAAATATGATTCACAGTCAGTGTTAGAAAATTTGGGAAATAAAGAAAATATAAAGAAGAGACCCAAAATTATCTGCAATCTCACCACCCAGAGATAAAGACTTTTATATATACATTCCAATATTGCCTGTTTTTATGAGCATATATTTCAAAATTTGTATTGTACTGTACAGACAATTGTCCGTCCTATTTATCTCACCTTCCACTCTCTTGTTGGCATTCACTATCAGTCAGTACACCTCATGCTTTTTAGCACTTATAATCTATTATAACATGTGGTTTTTCCAAATCACTTTTTCAAACATCTCTTCTATTTGGGGTTTCTCCCTCTCCCCAGCTCCACCCACTGCACTGGGCTGAGCCCTCTTGTCTTTGGTCTGGATCAGCACAGAAATCTCCTCACTGGTCTAACCTCAATCTTCATTCCTTCACCATCCATTCATTCCTGCCAAGTGAACTTTCTAAAATGCAAATCTAACCAAGTCTTTCCTGGTTTTAATCTTCAATGATCTTCAAGATAAAATCCACACCCTCAGCTTGAGAAAAGTCCTTCTCCACTGAATGCTTCTGGATCTGTCTGTCTCCTCTCCTCTGGCTTCGGTCCTTCCATTCTTGGCTCTTGGAGCCCAGTGAATGTTGTCTGGAACATATTTCTCCACTCCCTCCGCCCACCCTTTTCCTCAGCAAACCCACTGATCATTTACAAGATCTAGGCAAAGTCTCAGCAAACATACTGATCCTTTACAAAGATCCTCTCCAACTTGCCCGCAACCTGCCCCGTCTGGGTTTGGGCCTCCTGATTTGCTCTCCCTTGATTATGTGAGCCTACCTCTAGCCTAGTGGGAACAGCAGAATCACCTGGAAGTCTCAGTAAAACACAAATCTTGTAACTCTACTCCTAGAGTTTCTGTCTCAGAAGGTCTGCGGGGCCCGAGATTTCGCATTTCTACAAGTTCCCACATGTTACCTATCCAGAGAACAGACTCTAATCCCCACAGCTATAGCCTCATATACCATATCGTAAGTGATTTCTTTTGCTTCTCCCTTCTGATCAGTGACTTCTGTGTAAAAGAGTCTGAAATGAACCCCAAGATCCTAGCCTATGTTGAACACATTAAAAACAACTCCTGAAGAGAGGAACCCTTCCAGGAGTCCTGACTCAGCAGCAGAGCTGTAACCGTGACCATCCACATTTCCTCAGCAGAGGCCACTGTGATAAATTCCTGAGGCATGACTCAGAAGAAATTCCTGTGCAATGCCTTTTGCAGACATGCTGCAGGAGTCATGAGTATGAGCCCTTTGATCATGTGTGGAACTTCCTGAGGATTTTGGAAATCTCCCTTTAAATCCCCTTTCCTCAATGAATTTTCTCTCACAAGATGCCTCAAAAGTAAGAATAAAGCATTGTTTTCCTGTGGATAGATCATCAGTTGTGTAAATGTCTCTAACTTTGCTGTTAAGAGTCACAAAAAGATATAGAGGAAGCTACATGAAGTTTATCTTAAATTTTTTGTAAAAATCTTTTCTGTTTGCAGGTTATTTGTTTTTCTGGTAGAGGGTAGGGAGCAAGAAAGGCAAAACTCGATGTCAAGGAAAATATAATGCCATGGAAATTAAATTCCCTTTGAATGTGACTTAATAAAGCTTTCCTGGGACAGATTCTGTTCTATCCATTCCCCTACTAACCAAACAGATGACTTGTCAAATATAAATCTAAATTTACCAAATTAAGGTAAACAACTCTTCATTCAACGTCTCATAAACATATAAAGCTAGGAACCAAAGTGCTGCTTCCCTAAATTTTACATGTTAAAATTGTAGGTGTTAAGACAGTCTTTTAAAATGAGCTAATAATTTGTATATTAGTAATTTCTATAAAACAGTGCAAATAGTTTCTATAGTAGCAACAGATAAAATGATTCATGCTGGCTCCATCTTTTTGACGACCCTCTGAAAGAAATTTCAATTTCTTTAGGCAAGCTTGCTTTAGACAGGCTTAGAAGCTAGCTTTCTTTCCCAGTACTGAAAAGAGGAAGCAAGGCAATAGGAGTATCCAGCTCCCTATTTTGGGTGCCTATTTTCCCCAAATTTTTTTGCAATTATTGTTCAGTCTTTATCGGGCCACCCAATTCTGTTTTTTTTTTTTTTCTTTCTTTCTTTCTTCATTAACACCATACTAAGCAGGGCACAAATTACTTAGTATGTGAACACATATAGGAAGCTGAACTGGAAAATGACAATTCAGTTACATAACTCATGGATGATCAACAATTAACTAGATGACTTATAGATGATACTTAATCAACAACAAAAATAAAGGTAGCCAACAATGCAGACACATTTCAACTAATTTCTACCTATAAACAATATAAAGGATGGGCATGAAAGGACCTTTTCCCCTCCCTCCTAAAATAGGAGAACAAGATTTGCTTTGAACAATTCAGGTGGCTCTTTCTTGAGTTCTATCCTCTTACTAGGCATATATAGTAATTCAATAACCAGTAAATAAAAACTCAGGAGTTCTAGTCTCTCACTCCAGCAGAAAGTGGACAGTCCTAGGTCTCAGCCCAAAGAAAAACTATCACCAACATTATTCAACCCTGAGCTGGAATTCAGAGACTCTAAAAGCTATACATGGAGACACACACATACATGAAATGTTTGTAATGACAGTTAACAAAAATTACAGAATGATAGAATGATTCATTTGACTCATTTAAAATTTAAAAATGATTTTCAATATAAACTGACAAAGCAATTTAATTGAAGATTTTGATGATTCAACCTTATATATTAATTTGACAAAATACACAAGTAACAGAAAATGTCGAGAATTTATCTAGCATATAATTATGGCAGTGCTTTCCTCCATCTTTCACTATGTTCTTAAAAGGGATTCTGTGATTAATTTTGTTCATTAATGTGTTTCTTTCATTCATCCATTGGATTAATATTTATTGAAAGCCCTTAAATGCTAAGCATGGTGTTCGGTACAAATGAATTTTTATTAAAATTTATTAATGCTTTCCACTACATTTTTAATAAAAAAGTCTAAACACTGAATCTAAAAATTAGTGGTATCAATATTATTTTAAACACAAAAGTTACATTCAGAAAATTCAACCTCAAAACTGAATATTTTGTACTACACAATATTAGTTCAGCCTGAAAATTATAACAGATTATAATATATTTCCCTTACTGTATAAACAGAAGAAAATGTAGTATCATCATTATAAAAAACTCTGACTAATGTCCAAAGGCAGGAGGGGAGTGGGGGGAGTAGATTATGCTCATACTATGCTTCAATTTAGCTTTATTTATTTCCCAAATGACCATATACTAGCATCTTCTTTTTTATGCTGCTTAGCACAGAAAAAGACAAACCTATAAATATTGGGTTACAAATAGGAGAGCTAGACACACAATAGGCACACTTGACAGTGCTAAGAACTCTGAAGGGTTATGACCACCATGAATCTGCTTCACGAGTTTAATTTTTCCCTGATCCTCCCCTCCCTCTGCTAGTTATTGATCCAAATGGTGTTAGGATGTCCAGCAGGTTGTAATTAGTGTGTGGAAGAGAAAGCATAGGCCATTCTAACACTTGCTTCCCTCCTGGCCATGACTCAAGAGTTTTTGATGGACTATACAGGAAACTGGAGAAGACAAATGGTGACAGGAACACAGGAAATGTTGTCAGTGTTAGGCCTCATGCTTTCATACCACCGAGCACCAGATTGGAGCATCCTGGTCCTCAAAGTTACACAGCATTGTACAAGATTGTACAAGAAGCCACAGATCAAAGTGGGCATCTCCCTGGAGCATCAATTTCAATGGGTGTAAATTAAAATATTACTTTTATAATGTATTAAAATAATCAAGGGGAAAATTGCTAAGTAGGAAATTTTGCTTGCATCTTTAAGTTAAAACAAATGCTTTCAAAGGAATTTCTCACTCGTATGGGTCATCAGGCTCCCACATCTGGACCCCAATCCCTAGGCTCCCTCTGTGCTCTCCTGTGTCATTAGAGCTACTCTGTTCACGGGAGTGAGAAGTGCTGGTGTACTGCAGTTTCCCTCTGACTCCTACTCACACCCTTATGTTCTACTGTGCTTAACAATTTTTGTAGTTACTTATGTGTGTTTGTTTTCTGTCTCCTATTAGATTGTGACTCTGTGAGAACAGAGACTGTGTCTACCTCTTCCACTGTGCCCAGCATGTGGCTTAGTGCACTGCAAACAGAGTAAGACTCATTAATTCCAGGACAAATGCTATTTCAGGAATATTCAAGTGGAGAGTTGATTATAAGTAAAATTCTGGAGAAGTCTGCTCTCAAAGTTCCCAAGCCACCCCAATACTATGCTCTACTTCAAGGGCCCAGGATCTTTGTTTCATCTTCTTTCCCCCTTTTCAAAACCTCCCTTTTAATTTGCTTTTTACAATATAACAAAAGTGATTAATAAAACTTGAAGTGTTCTCCATATTAGAAAAAATGTGTGTTTGAACAAGGAACAGATCCTTAAACCAAAGAGAATTGCAAGCATCAGTCAGTTGGGTGAAGGGAAATTATTTTTGTCGTAGGACATTCCTATTTCTCCTAACACACAGACAATTACAAATTCCAATGACTTATAAGGCCAGACTTGAAGTAATCATATAATGGATCACATGAATCAGATTGAACTCACTTTTTTTCTAAAAAAAAGTGATTTTCAAAGTCCAAAATGAGCAGTCATTACCAGATGACATTACACAGGGTAGAAACCATTGGGATTAATTGCATGTATTTAAATCTATAGCAGGTAAAGCTCTATTCTCTGAAATATAAAGAAAATCACTTGATCCTGATAGATTTCACTTTCCTCATCTACTAAATGAAAATCTTAGGCAGTTAGAGCAAAGATTACTGAACTGTGCATTTTCTATGTGACAGGAGCTTTCTTCTGGGCTTTCCAAGCAGTAAGTCCTTTAATCTTACAACACCCCTAAGAGGTCAGTACTACTACTGATATCAATTTGCGGATGGGGTCTCTGAGGCAGAAGAGGATATGCAGCTTCTCCAAGGTCCCACAGGGACTGAGTAGCAGAGTAAGAGTCAAACTGATATCAAATTCCAGAGCCTGCCTTCTTAACCCCATACCATGAGCTACAATGCTCTTCCAACACTAAGAATCTACAAGTCTCTTGCATTCACCCCTGATGCACATCTGACAGAACAGTGAAGCATCATAATAAAGAAACTGCACAATCTACAACACCTGCATAATGAAGAAACCATGAAGGTGATGATGTGTGCCTTGTGTGTCCAAGTTTCTCACTATTACAATAATTATTTGAGAAAGGCTTATCTAAACCTCTCTGTTTTCAGGCTATTTTAAAGTTCTATGGTATTTGGATTCTGGAATACTGAGAACACTAATAAATAATCATTAATGTGGAATGCTTTTTCTCCCATTTGCTGATCTTAGCAGAATGGATAAATTTACCTCATGTAATCCCATTGTACACAAGAGATAGCAATGGGCCAGAGTCAAACCTAGGATTTGAGAGCTATAAGTGTTCATCTAGTCCAAATTCTACATTGCAGATAATATTTTCTATTTTTCATTTATTGTGCATCCAGAGCCTAAAATGCAGCTACAATTCAGGGAGTCAGAAATATTTGGCCATGTTTTTTCACGGGCAAGGGATTTCTACCTACAAAGTGGGACAAAACCTCTAAACATTAGAAGGGACTACATTATTTGTGGCACCAGAACTAATCTATATGTCACGACTTCTGACTTGTATTTGGGGTTTCATCTAATGGACTGACCTAAACAAATCATTTCCCTTTCACTCAGAGATTTGGGTGATTCTTTCACAATAATACATTTATAGGACTCAGCTATTAAAATCCTGTTGCATGCTCACCAGACCAGACGAACTTCAGATAATGAAGTCTATCCTGACATATCAAAGGCTGATAATTAAGCACATTAAATGCTTTTACACAATTTCTCCTTCTCTGCACTTTCCAGGCAGTTTACACTGGCTAGGATATCAGGAGGTTTGTTTATGAGCTCTTGCTCAGCTGCTTGTCTGCTCTGTGACCCTGGGAAAGCCACTCCATCTCTTTTGGCCATGATACTTCATCTACTAAACTAAGGGGTTAGCCTCATCTTCATCATTCCTTTCTGCAGTTGTCCTTGTGATGAGTTTACACATGGAACCTCAACAGGGTTGCTATCATTTGATGGAGCTGTCAGGAGAAGTAAATATCATATATTTTAAGTTACTAAATCCAATCAGTCACAAAAAGTTGAAGTTTCCCAAAGTATAGCTATAACCACACCATGATATAGTTTGCTTTTGTCATCTTTCTCCTTTAAAAAACTGTAACATTTTGTATATTTCAGAAAAGAATTCACATATCTGATGTGTGTGCTCATTTTAAATCATAGTATCTTTAACATATATGAGCTCTTATATAACCAAGCTTGAATATGCTATTCTAAAGGATAACCAAGCATTACAAGGAAAGTTTACAGTAATCTGTACCTATGTCTAGTCTAAATTGTTAATTATTTGAACTACCCTAGTAGGTCAGCTAGTCTTTAGTTTACTGGTGTGTTATTTTGACATCTCGTCTCTTGGCTTGGGATAATTTGAGCATCTTTAGGGAAATAAATAAATTATTTCAAAGGAAGTGTAAAAAAGAAAGATTAGAATCTATCTAGTAAATATTACCTGTATTAATTTCCAGAGTAGATGTATTTTAATAAGCAATCATCATTAGCACCTTGAATTTTGAGCAATTGTTAAGAATACAATTAATGAACCTGGAGAGAATTTTCATACATCATACACTGATGCTTCTGAAATGTTTTCAAAATAGAGTCACATTAGTATGCACCATACTGTTTGACTGCCATCATTGAAGGAGAAAATGATCAACATTTCTCAAACAGTAACCAATTTTGGAGAGCATTTATTGAAAAAGGAGGTCATGCCAAAAATATTTCATGGGAGACTTGAAACATTTCTGTTTAGCAATAACATTTTTACCTAGCTTCCTGAACTCAGGTTAACTCGATCCCACTATTGGTAGCTTGTGTTTATCTTTTGCAGTGACTGAGTCTGCAAACTTCTCGCTACCCACATCTTCCTTCAAACTTTGAATCATGTACTCACAATGACAGTAAAAAATTGAGCAACAATGCACCCTAGGTTGGGATGATTTTCGTTCCCAAGCTGTGAAATATGTGAATATTAAGCATAATCCCTCACCTTCTGAACCCACACAGCTGATTTCTCAGCAGAACTTCGGCAGGACAGAAGGGAGTGGCAGGACATATTTAAAGTGATGAAAGGGAAAAACCTACAACCAAGATTACTCTACCCAGCAAGGAACTCATTCAGATTCAAAAGAGAAACTAAAAACTTCACAAACAAGCAAAAGCTAAGAGAATTCAGCACCACCAAACCAGCTTTACAACAAATGCTAAAGAAACTTCTCTAGGCAGGAAACACAAGAGAAGGAAAAGACCTACAATAACAAAAAAAAAAATTAAGAAAATGGTAATAGGAGTATACATATCAATAATTACCTTAAATATAAGTGGATTAAATGCTCCAACAAAAGGACATAGACTGGCTGAATAGATACAAAAGCAAGACCCGTATAGATGCTGTCTAAAAGAGACCCACTTCAGACTTAGGGACACATGTAGACTGAAAGTGAGGGGATAGGTAAAGATATTCCATGCAAATGGGAATCAGAAGAAAGCTGGAGTAGCAATTTTCATATCAGACAAAATAGACTTTAAAACAAAGACTATTACAAGACCCAAAGAAGGACACTACATAATGATCAAAGGATCAATCCAAGAAGAAGATACAACAACGGTGAATATTTATGCACACAACATAGGAGCACCTCAATACATAAGGAAAATGCTAACAGCCATAGAAGGGGAAATTGACAGTAACACAATAATATTAGGGGACTTTAACACCCCAATATCACCAATGGACAGATCATCCAAAACGAAAATAAATAAGGAAACACAAGCTTCCAATGATACATTAAACAGGTGGACTTAGTTGATATTTATAGGATATTCCACACATAAACAACAGAATACACTTTCTTTTTGAGTGCGCATGGAAGATTCTCCAGGATAGATCATATCTTGGGTCACAAATCAAGCCTTGGTAAATTTCAGAAAATTAAAATTGTATCAAGTATCTTTTCCAGCAACAACGCTATGAGATTAGATATCAATTACAGTAAAAAAAAAAAAAACTAAAAAATACAAACACATGGAGGCTAAACAATACACTATTAAATAACCAAGAGATCACTGAAGAAATCAAAGAGGAAATCAAAAAATACCTAGAAACAAATGACAATGAAAACACGACAAGCCAAAACTTATCAGATGCAGCAAAAGCAGTTCTAAGAGGGAAGTTTATAGCAACACAATCCTATGTCAAGAAACAAGAAACATCCCAAATAAACAACCTAACCTTACAACTAAATCAATTAGAAAAAGAACAACAACAACAAAAAAAAAAAACCCAAAGTTACCAGAAGGAAAGAAATCATAAAGATCAGATCAGAAATAAATGAAAAAGAAATGAAGGAAACAATAGCAAAGATCAATAAAACTAAAAGCTGGTTCTTTGAAAAGATAAACAAATTTTTCATAAACCATTAGCTAGACTCATCAAGAAAAAAAGGGAGAAAACTCAAATCAATAGAATTAGAAATGAAAAAGGAGAAGTAACAACTGACACTGCAGAAATACAAAGGATCATGAGAGATTACTACAAGCAACTCTATGCCAATAAAAT
This sequence comes from Mesoplodon mirus, assembly GCF_964341445.2. NCBI lineage: Eukaryota > Metazoa > Chordata > Mammalia > Artiodactyla > Ziphiidae > Mesoplodon > Mesoplodon mirus. The sequence goes on from NC_138977.1 coordinate 48,428,372, forward strand.
GGACAATCTGGAAGAAATGGACAAATTCTTAGAAATGCACAAACTGCCGAGACTGAACTAGGAAGAAATAGAAAATATGAACAGACCAATCACAAGCACTGAAATTGAGACTGAGATTCAAAATCTTCCAACAAATAAACCCCTGGACCAGATGGCTTCACAGGCAAATTCTATCAAATATTTAGAGAAGAGCTAACACCTATCTTTCCCAAACTCTTCCAAAACGTAGCAGAGGGAGGAACACTCTCAAACTCATTCTATGAGGCCACCATCACCCTGATACCAAAACCAGACAAAGATGTCACAAAGCAAGAAAACTACAGGCCAATATCACTGATGAACTTAGATGCAAAAATCCTTAACAAAATACTAGCAAACAGAATCCAACAGCACATTAAAAGAATTATACACCATGATCAAGTAAGGTTTATCCCAGGAATGCCAAGATTCTTCAATATACACAAATCGATCAATGTGATACACCATATTAACAAGTTGAAGGAGAAAAAACATATGATCATCTCAATAGATGCAGAAAATGCTTTCAACAAAATTCAACACCCATTTATGATAAAACCCCTCCAGAAAGTAGGCATAGAGGGAACTTACCTCAACATAATAAAGGTCATATATGACAAACCCACAGCCAACATCATTCTCAATGGTGAAAAACTGAAACCATTTCCACTAAGATCAGGAACAAGACAAGGATGTCCACTCTCACCAATATTATTCAACACAGTTTTGGAAGTTTTAGCCACAGCAATCAGAGAAGAAAAGGAAATAAAAGGAATCCAAATCAGAAAAGAAGATGTAAAACTGTCACTGTTTGCAGATGACATGATACTATACATAGAGAATACTAAAGATGTTACCAGAAAACTACTGGAGCTAATCAATGAATCTGGTAAAAGAGCAGGATGCAAAGTTAATGCACAGAAATCTCTTGCATTCCTATACACTAATGATGAAAAATCTGAAAAAGAAATGAAGGAAACACTCCCATTTACCATTGTAACAAAAAGAATAAAATACCTAGGAAAAAACCTACCTAAGGAGACAAAAGACCTGTATGCAGAAGACTATAAGACACTCATGAAAGAAATTTAAGATGATACAAAGAGATGGAGAGATATACCATGTTCCTGGATTGGAAGAATCAACATTGTGAAAATGACTCTACTACCTAAAGCAATCTACAGATTCAATGAAATCCCTATTAAACTACCAATGGCATTTTTCACAGAACTAGAACAAAAATTTTCACAATTTGTATGGAAACACAAAAGACCCCCAAATAGCTAAAGCAATCTTGAGAAAGAAAATCGGAGCTGGAGGAATCAGGCTCCCTGACTTCAGACTATACTACAAAGCTACAGTAATCAAGACAGTATGGTACTGTCACAAAAACAGAAATATAGATCAATAGAATAGGATAGAAAGCCCACAGATAAACCCACGCACATATGGTCACCTTATCTTTGACAAAGGAGGCAAGAATATACAATGAGAAAAGACAGCCTCTTCAGTTAAGTGGTGCTGCGAAAACCGGATAGCTACATGTAAAAGAATGAAATTACAACACTCCCTAACACCATACACAAAAATAAACTCAGAATGGATTAAAGACGTAATGGAAGGCCAGACACTATCAAACTCTTAGAGGAAAACATAGGCAGAACACTCTATGACATAAATCACAGCAAGATCCTTTTTGACCCACCTCCTAGAGAAATGGAAAGAAAAATAAAAGTAAACAAATGGGACCTAATGAAACGTAAAAGCTTTTGCACAGCAAAGGAAACCATAAACAAGACAAAAAGACAAACCTCAGAATGAAAGAAAATATTGGCAAAGGAAGCAACTGAGAAAGGATTAATCTCCAAAACATGCAAGCATCTCACGTAGCTCAATATCAAAAAAACAAACAACCCAATCCAAAAATTGACAGAAGACCTAAACAGACATTTCTCCAAAGAAGATATACAGATTGGCAACAAACACATGAAAGTATGTTCAACATCACTAATCATCAGAGAAATGCAGATCAAAAGTACAATGAGGTAACACCTCACACCAGTCAGAATGGCCATCATCAAAAAATCTCCAAAGAACAAATGGTGGAGAGGGTGTAGAGAAAATGGAACCCTCTTGCACCATGGGTGGGAATGTAAATTGATACAGCCACTATGGAGAACAGTATGGAGCTTCCTTAAAAAACTAAAAATAGAATTACCATATGACCCAGAAATTCCACTACTGGACATATACCCTGAGAAAACTATAATTCAAAAAGAGTCATGTACCATGATGTTCATTGCAGCTCTATTTACTATAGCCAGCACAAGGAAGCAACCTGAGTGTCCATCAACAGATGAATGGATGAAGAAGATGTGGCACATATATACAATGGAATATTACTCAGCCATAAAAAGAAATTAAATTGAGTTATTTGCTGTGAGATGGATGCACCTAGAATCTGTCATACAGCGTGAAGAAAGTCAGAAATAGAAAAACAAATATTGTATGCTAATGCATATATATGGAATAAAAAAGAAAAAAAATGGTTCTAAAGAACCTATGGGCAGGACAGGAATAAAAATTCAGACATAGAGAATGGGCTTGAGGACATGGGGAGGGGGAAGGGTAAGATGGGACGAAGTGAGAGAGTGGCATGGACATGCATACAGTACCAAATGTAAAATAGATGGCTAGTGGGAAGCAGTTGCATAGCACAGGGAGGTCAGCTCAGTGCTTTGTGACCACCTAGAGGAGTGGGATAGGGAGGGTTAGAGGGAGATGCAAGAGGGAGGACATATGGGGACATATGTACATATATAGCTTATTCACTTTGTTATAAATCAGAAAGTAACACACTATTGAAAAGCATTTATACTCCAATAAAGATGTTAAAAAAAATAAAGAATAATCCCTCACCTTAGTCCTCATTCTCATGTTTTATGAAATAATTATACCACTCAGTTCCTCAGTTATTATTCATCAGTAGACAAGGACCCTCCTTTTACGGTTCTCAGTTATCTCTTTGCTGTTTTTTGGTAAATATCTGAGCTAAAATTAGTTCATACCATTATATTTACCCCTCTTCTGTGTTCTGGTGTTTGGGCTTGGGTCTAACTTATAAAATAAAAATATAGTCATGAATTTATCTTCATGTAGCCCTAATTTATCTCTACATAGCACAGAATGTATGATCAGACAATCCTGGCTTCCAACCCTGAGTCTGACACACTTGCCAGTGGTATGACCTTCAGCAAGTCATTAAATGACAGAGTCTCTGGTTCCAGTGTGCAAATTTGGGATAATTATAAGTACCTTGAAGGATTACCCAATATGATGTATGTATGTAGAATAATCAACACACAATTGGCACCCAATATATAGCTCAATTATTATGACTGTCATTTGTTGAGATATAGTTGCTTATAGTTGCTCACTTTGAAGACCTAAATCAAAGGAGATCTTAAATCAGCTTCCAGTGCGTCAAGAGTAGCCATGTGAAACATTCTACTTACTTGAAAGTATGAATATTTGTAACTTTCCTGGAAGTTGTTAAGGAAGACAGTCTAACATGGAGGACAACATCCTCTTACCTCACATGTTATTGACACTGCCATGAGACAGCATTTCTTATGATGATTTAGAAAGCTTGTTCCTCATACGAGAACATAAATGTCATTTAGATGTGCCAACCATTCTACCCAGGATTCTGACCTGGAAAGTATAGAAGGTCATGACTCTACTCTTTGACATCATGAATCTAACCTTATAGATTAGCAATACATGGCTACAATTTTCTTAGTTCCCCATTTTCCCTTTTTCTTTTCTTTCTTTATTTTTTATTTTAACATTTACTTTAGCATCCTAGGCATTTTTATGTATGCTACCTTATTTCATCCTAACTACTCTGTGAGATAGGCATTATTACTCCCCATCACTGATGTCAGCTTCTCATTGGCTGTGAGCTATCAGAGGAAGAATGTGGGTATATAACCACTCCATACAAGGGCATTTCTCTTGGCAAGGGGGCAGCTATAAGTCCCTTTTAGCCAGCATTTCTAGCAGCTAGAGGATAGATTCACTAGCCCAGGAGAAAGAGGATATGGATGGGCACCAGCAGGATCTACTATATCCTCCTTTTGCAGGAGGTAGTGGGGAAATGAGATTCAGAGCATTTAAGTGACTTTACCATGCTACTTTTTCTGGTAGTGAAAAGCCAGTTCCTAAATCAGACTGCCTAATTCCTGTTCTCTTTCTATCATACCACAGCTGAAGGATACTAGAAAGGCAGTTTTGAATTTATAGAAACATCTTATAAAGTAGCAGGTTGGAAGAATGACTTCATTAAGTATATTACTCACTATAAAAAGTCATAATTCCTTTAAGTTTCTTGACATTTAACCCTTGTTAATATTAGCTGATGCCCCCTTCACCTTTATTTTATAGGAACTGGAGAACAAATCCATGGTCTTTCTATCCATGAAATCCACAAATGCATGCAACTCGATTTCAAGTCTTCTCAGAAATTCACTCCAAACTCGAGTCCTATCCTTTGCATCTGACCCCATAGAGCATTTTTTTCCCCTTTATCCCCTTGGAATAATGGTCAAGTTTGGGACTTGACCACAAAAAAACCTGATATTAAACAGATCTGTTCCTGTATGCCACATGTCCTGTAGCTCTAGTCTGGCTGACATCTACGGTCAGCCCTTAAACTTTGACCACTACAAAGCATCACACTGGTGGAATGGTCAGCACTTCAATTCAGTAAATTGAGGATACTACTTTGTCCAGGGCATTTCACAGGCATAGGCTTGGAAGAAGATCCTTGCTGTAAGATAGTTTCACATTTAAGGCAAACTTGGAGAAATGTTGAGATACAGAAAACACAGAAACCAAGAGAAGAAAAGTTTATTCTAACTGAGAGGATTGGGAAACGTTTCTTGGAAGAGAATGTAATTAAACTAGATTTTGAAAATTGAGGAAAATTTCAACAAGTAGGATCATTTGAAAGAAGGCATGAATAAGGAAGCAGATTAAGGGACACAATTTGAAGGTCAAACATTATCCCCCAAAAGCAAAGGTCAGAACTCTAATCAGGAAATAAAGCAATTAGATAAATACCTGAAACCAAGACCTAACAACACTAAGTTTAGGAGCAAAATGAGTTGAGGGTCAGATTTAGCACCCAAAGGATAAACAAATCTAAACCCCAAACCAAAACCTGGAGTCACAAGTAAAGACAGACATATATCAAGCCCAGAAAGATGAAACTAAAGATACTATGGGAAGTTTGACAGAGTCTCTTATTCAAAAGCGAGCTGCCCAAAGACTTAGGCAAGGCTATACAGGAGGTAGAAGTGGGTCATTAGGTAGCTTTTGCCTTGTCTGGTCAAGGTCACCCTGAAGCTTCAAATCACAACCCGATCACCACAACTTACTTTTGTGGGTAACAGTTCATGAAGACATATTGCCCAAGAATCACTTTGGAGGAACAAAAGATCTTCCTTGCTGCATTCCTAAGAGAAGCATAGATCCACTTAGCTCAGGACTGGTTCTGGGAAGGTCAAAAGGAAAGGGTCATCCTCCTTGCATATCTTAGGTCTAATAACACAGGTTAGCAAGGGCCTTTAACATCTTAGGGCTTTTTTCTTTCTTTTCTTTCTCTCCCTTTCCTTCCTTCTTTCCTTCCTTCCTCCCTCCCTTTCTTTCTTTTTTCTTTCTTTCTTTCTTTCTTTCTTTCTTTCTTTCTTTCTTTCTTTCTTTTTCTTTCTTTCTTCTTAAATGTTACTTAGCATCTCTCATCTGTCTAGTGGCCTAAGTTTTATTACATTGTAACTAATCTACTTTCAACTACCTGAATGAATGTCCTAATTTGAAGTAGTAAAGAAAGAAGAAGAGAAGATAGGGGAAGAAAGAGTAAGGAGATACTTAGAGTCAAAATCAAAAGGCATTCTTTCAGGGAGCTTAACAGTCGTGGTGCTCAGACATAATGTAGCTGAACAGTCATGATTAAGAGCTCTCAAGAAGTGAAGCAGGAGGGAGATGAGTGGCAGGAAATAACATTTCCAAGTGCCTATTTGAACTAGGCACAGTGCCAAATATTTTGAATGATTTTTATCTCCATTTAATCCTCTACATATTGCAAGTGGGTGGTAAGTTTCTAAAAGTAAAATCATTCAGAATAAAACATGTTTCCTTTAGCTGCATGCATCCAAACTGAAGTGTAGCTTAGCTTGCATTATGGACCAATTTTGGACCACTTAGCAGGTCTTCACTGACCTTTTTTCGTTCCAGATAATGATTAAGAATCACTGCCCTTACCAGATTAAAAAATCATAATAATATGTTTTATCTTTATGCAGTTGAATAGCAGATACAGCCTTATTTATGGATGATGAAGGAATGATGAAAACGTATTATTTGTTTCTGTTTCTGTTGGGTAATTACCCATAACTGGCATCACAGCTCTAAGGAAAACATTGGCATAACAAAATGTAACCATACATAGTTTCTGGGGATGAATAAAAATCATTACTAATGTCAGGGCTTCTTCAGCTTTGAGAGACCTTGTTATATCTCAGTTGAGGCCACTGTCCGTTCTAATTTTGTTTATATCTATACAGATATAATTGAAGATGAAAATATTTTTATGGGCTTCCCTGGTGGCGCAGTGGTTGAGAGTCCGCCTGCCTATGTAGGGAACGCGGGTTCGTGCCCCGGTCCGGGAGGATCCCACATGCCGCGGAGTGGCTGGGCCAGTGAGCCGTTGCCACTGGGCCTGCATGTCTGGAGCCTGTGCTCCACAACGGGAGAGGCCACAGTAGTGAGGGGCCTGCATACTGAAAAAAAAATTTTTTTTATAAATATATTATAAGACTACTTACTTGCTACAATGAGAATTAAGACTTAACCAGTTCTTGGCCTTTACCTAACCACTATGTGGAACATTATTATTTAATTCAACAAAGATTTGGTATTTGAATTTTAAGATATTGCTGAAATGGCTGGAGTTTCACAAAATCATTTTTAATACATTTGGCACAGAGATTCAGGATAGCACTAAATAAAATTTTTTTAGATAATCAGATTCTGAACACCAGTTAACATATTAACTGTCCTATCAAACCATTTTCTATTAATTGACCATCTTTTCTGACATCTCTAGTTTTCTTTGAACAAAATCTACCTTAAAGTAATATTTCTTTGGTGTCTGCTGTGTGCTCAGTCCCAGAAAGTTATTTATTACACCAAAAAAAAAGGGTGATGAAGAGAAATTCACCCAGTGGAGCTCACCACAGGACTCTCATAACTGTCTTTACTTCTAGCACTTAATGCTGATCCTGTCCATTTTTATCACTGCTATTCATCAAATACCTTTTTTGATAAATTAACTGTTTAAAAACTGATTATTAACAATTAATATACACTAGGGACTGTGAAGCCTCTGGGAAAAAATGGTGAGTGAGATAAATATGGTTCCTGCTCTCATAGAGTATACAGTCCAGCAGACTGAACAGTCCCCCTAGTTGAAGATTCTGAATTTCAAAGTATGCGGCTGTACAGTTTCCAGAGGAATTATTCACATTCCTCTATCCCTTGGTCTAAAGTGGTGATGTTAAAAATAGTCTATATGGGCATCTCTTCAGCTAACAATGGGATTGAGATTTGTCATGCAGGTAGAATGAAACAATTCATTCATAGAGCAAATGTTTATTGAATACGAAGTATACACTAGATAGGGTTCATATTTTTTGGCAGCAATAAACATAGTCTCAGCTCTCAGAGAATTTTACATTCTGAGAGGATGGATGTTTCACAAAGGTTGTTAAATTATCATGTGCTACAGCACAGATCCCATGAATAGGGTACACTCTCTCCCCCACTCCCACATAGATCTTACATGTGCTTGTGGAACCCTATTTAGTGATTGAGACCGTGAAGAACCCAGTGTCCTGTGCAAACTGAATCCATGAGTCACAAGAATACTCAAAATATCTGTGTTCAATCTTTGTATTCACCTCCAAGGCAAAGCCTTATGGCCATTTCTGACGAACAGTCTAGTCTACAGAAAATCTGCAGATGACACAGGTGAGAGCATTCCTTAGTAGTCTAGGCTCACCTGCCTAGACTAGGTGTTGTGTATGGGCATCACAAGACAAGAGCAGAGAGCTGGTACGCTTGGCTATGTCTCCCGAATCCTTTCCTGTCATCTGGTTATACGATTAGAAGAAAATCATTTGGCCTTGTTTATCTCCAACTAAGAAATGAAGAACTTGGGTCAGAAGAGATAGCATTTGACTTATAAGCATTTGACACAGTACGTATTACACTTTTTCATTGCTTTATTACTTGACTCTACACAATGTCCCCTCCTCCTACACACACAACAGAATACAAACATGGGTGAGGATTTTTTTAAGTGTTCTTCACAGCTGTGTCCAGCACCTATAACAGTACCTGACACATTGTGGGCATTCAATATATATTTGTTGAATAAATCCCCATTTCACAACCAAAGAAACTGTGGCTCAAAGAGATTAAAAGCCTTGACCTAGATCACACTGTGTGAATGACAGAGCTGGAATTAAAAACCAAGTTCTGTCTGCCTCTTATTGCTCCCCAACTATGTACTATCAGCCTTTGATATTCATTCATTCATTCATTCACTCTTCTTGGTGCCAAGTAACTCCATATTTGAATAATATCCAATTGTCCACCTGACATCTCACTTGGGAACCAACAGGAATCTCAGACATAACTTGTCCAAAATAAAAAAAATGGTCATTTTCTTGGCAGACCAACAGCTCTGAGAACAAGGAACTGCTAATGGCCTTCTCTTAGAAATGTTAGGATCTCTGATATGGGAAAAGGAAGGACAGGACCAGAGCTCTTTTCTCACAGGACCGGGTGATTTAATCCTTCCCTTGCCCTCCCTTATCAAGCTCAAGACTCATGTCACATACCCTGCTTTCCCAAGATGTTATTTATGCACATTCTTAATGCTTTAAGGAAACAGTAGGCATATGCAAATTAAATTCCAGGAAGAAAAGGTTTATAACTAGTAAATTTCATTGAATTAGAGGTTTCATCAGTGCTTGGAACATCTTCTTTATGTGATTAAGACATAGGGGACAATTGTGAAAGTTGGAGAACTGATAAAGTACTGAAATGCATATGTGTATCAATTTTTTAATTATGCAGAATATTTTTTAAGAGCTGCACACATATTTAGTTCACACTAATTAAATTAACAACTCGGAGAGACAGAATAGAATTATGGATAAGAACATATGGCTTTGGAGGCAGAATGCCTGAGATGTGAACCCCAGTTCTACTAACTACTATAGGTGATCTTGGGCAAGTTACTTAACCTCTTTGTTTTAGTTGCTAATCCATAAAGTTGAGGTAAAAGAGTACTTACCTGACAGTGTGGTTAGAATTTGGTGTGTTAACACAGGTGCTACAAAAGTGTTGTCATTATTATTACTACGGGTCTTGATCTCCACATGTAACAGTGTGACTGGAAACCTGTCTCCATGAAGTAATGGAAGAGCTGCTTAAAACTCAGAGACAGTGCTTAGAAACACAGGTCAGATAACACTCGGTTAAAGACACATTTCCAAAGACGATCACCAGTGTGGACTTGGAACACACCTCATCCTTTCCACATCTTATGCAGTCTAAAATGTGATGCCAGTATTCCCTACTTCAAATATGGTAAAGAATTAAGTTAGTAAGGAGCTAAGTAAAGTCCTCAAATAGAATTTAGTGCACAATTAGTGCGAAATCATTAGAAGCACTCATTCTTACTACAAATAAGTGAAACTAAATTACCAGAAGGAAATTTTAAAATTTAGTCCAAAGAATAATCTGGTATATGTAGCCTTACATATTATTTCCTTTCAGAAGGAAAGAAAGAAAGAAAATGAAAGAAAGAAAAAGAAAGAAAGAAAAAAAGATTCTTTTACTAAAAAACTTTAAACTTTCAATTTTTTACAACTCTCCTCTGTCATCCGAGACTAAGCAAAGGATACTTGTCAAGACACTGATCACAGCTGGAATTCAAGAGTTGTTGATAGCTTGGGCAATCTTGTTCCTCAAACCTAGTCAAAATTCATTTCCCTTTTCATAATTACACAAACCCCGTTCAGCATCCTGGCAAGAAAACAGAATGTTCTTATATTTGTTAGTGGTGTCATGTTATTTGCCTAAACATGAGGATGCACATTTTGGACTAACTTAAGAAATGGTATAAATCAGAAAGACCAGACCTTCGTCAGAGTGGACCTAATCCCTAGAAATCTTGCCTAATCTTTCTATTTTTTTTTCCCCTCTTTTGCTGTCTGCTGTCAACCCAGAAGTTGAGGTAGCCTTCCCTGGGCTGGAAACCCAGCTCTGTGTTTCTCTGTCTCCTTTTTCTTATCTATAAAATGGAGAAATAGTGGCACTTCAGACTCAGAGGGGAGCTGGGAAAATTAAGATCAATGTAAAGCCTTATGCTAATATCAGAACATACAACAAATACCATTATGTGGTAGTTATTATTATGAAAGTTGTCAGAGATCCAATTAATCTTCTTAAGTGAATGACAGTGTGAATTTTTGCTAAACTATAATCTAAATAAAGGTAGTATTTTGAATTAACCCCTTAATCCTGCACTGGAATTTTCTACTGTAGTTTCCCACTTTCAGAAAGGATGATGGTAAATGTCACATCAGAAGAATGTTTAAAAAAAAAAAGACGTGACCCTTGTATATTTTTGTAGTTTCAAAAGACTCCTTTGACCAAAAAGTTCTATCATTTCTCCATTCAGGAAAATTGCATTTTAGTGAAACACTTTTCTAGGAGATTCCATGATAGAATTATTTATTGTGTATGAGCAGCCACTTAGCCTAGATAAAGCACAAGTATAAAGTCCAATTGTTCAGAATTAGAATCCCAACCCTCTGCTCATTGTCTGTGGGACTCTAGGTAACTCTCTGAATCCTAGTTATTTTAGGTATAAAATAAACTAATAATCTTTCCTTACAAGAGTGGTATGAAAGGTAAGTAACTAGAACCACATTAAAAAACCCCAGCACATTACCTAGCCCAATGCAGATTCTCAATGTGTATTTGAATTTTCACCCTCTTTGTAACATTTGCTCTATTATAGTCTCAAAGTTCAATAATGTAGACATTGGTATGCATATTTATAATCACTCGTAGGAGTATAACAATTTATAGTTCGCAAATAGTTTGCATTTAGATCATTGGAAACTGAGGCTCTGAGCTCTTGATTGCCTTTTGCAAAGCTGCTAAGGCACAGCTGAAGAGGTGGGCCCAGTGCTCCAGGCCCAGTTTCAGCAGACTGCCTGCTCTCCATTCCCTCCCTCAGGGCCTATCACATAGCCAATACCAGGGTGATCCATTCTTTACCTAGCAATTTTCATAAAGGGAAAGTGTCATAGTCTGTGGATTGTTACCTTGCTTAGAAAATTTCAATAGAAACTCTTAAGACAAGAGTTTTAAATTGCAGGAGGAAGTCATACGTGCTCTCCTACCACAGTCCTTACTTCCTCAGACTGGGTTTTCCTCACAGTTCTGGTGACTCACCCCTTTTGCTGCAGACACGTGGCCTGTCTGAGTGCTGTGGAGCATCATGGGAAATGAGCTGTCGTGGGGTCTATCAAAGTAACTAACCAAGCTTCAGCTAAAATATAAATTCTTACGAGAGTGAGGAATTAGGTCTGTTTTGTTTACAGGGGAGTTGTAATTGTCAATATTAGTAGCTGAAACATAGTAGTGCTCAATATACGTTGTTTTAATGAGGGAATTCTATTTCACATGAGTGGGATTCCGATTATGACTTTATATGAAATCCCAGATAGCCAGGATCTGGTGTTGAGTCTGAACTACTGCTAAATTTAGAATAGTTGACCAGAAGTTGCCCATCTCATGGTGTCTCCCCATCTGGACTGTAAACTATTCTAGGGCAAGGACTGGGTCTTGCCTCTTGAGGAAACAATACCTAGCATGACATATATTGAATATATGTATAACCTCACTTTGAGAAATTACTTTTGTCTAAATTACCAAGTTGCTTTTACAGACACAATAGGAGAATTCAAACAATTTGGTCTATACAAAGGGGCATAGGTAACATTTCCTTAAAAAATTTAGAATGTCATTGTCCTAATCTGCAATTCAGTCAGCAGGATTTTGGTTAAAAAAAAAGAAAAGAAAAAAAGATTGGAATCAAAAGCAAAGGAAGTGGAGGATTTGAGGGCTTTTTCAGGTAGGTCAGGGAGAGGCTTCTCCACAGAAAGCCCACTTCCCAGTGGCCACATTGATGGAGTCTCTTTCCTGCTCTCCCAACTTCTTCTTTATCTAGATTTCATGAGGTAATTCATTTCATCAAAGAGGAATTTTTTACAGAAATATTCAGAGGAAACTCTGAGTTAATATAACTCCTCAGCAAGGAAAAAAATAGTAATTAATGTAAAAAAAATTTTCCCAATTTGTTTGGGTAAACTTCCGCTTTGGCTTTTTGTAGCCGTTCCTCCAATGACTGCCTTTCTAGCATGCCTTCTAAGTAGCCCACCCACCTCTTGCTACAATTGTTGTGACTACAACCTCAGAACCAGAGAACAGGATAGCCAATGCTAGGCAAACATTCAGACAGCTGGAATGTTATAACTTGGGAATGTCATGGAAGACAAACATGTTCAAACCTTTGTAGAGCAACTTTAAGGCCAGCCATCCAGTTAAAATTACCTCATTGTGCAGTGTAACAACTAAAGATCATAATCATAACACAAATAGTGTTTTTCTTTCAATCTATTCTCCAGTTAAATGTGAGCTCCAGTAGAGCAGGGCCTTTGTGGGTACATCCAGCTCCTAGGTCTGTGACTAACATATAGTGAGCTGTAGCTGTACGTGGTGGGGAGTCAATAACCATTGGTTGGATTGAATGCACTTTGCTGTGGCCCTTGTAATAATGAACATAGTAGACATCATGGTACAAGTAACAGTGCCCAGAAGGGGAAATCAGGGACTTGACTACCACCAAGTAACTTTGAATGAGTAACCTCTTCAAACCTCTCTTTGCTCATCAGAAAATTGAGAGAGTTGGGGTAGATTATTTTTTAGATCCCTTCCACTTGTAAATGCTATCTCTCTCCACCTTCACTTAGGATAATTTAACACACCTTATCCCAGGGCATGACGAATTTTTTTGGTCATTGCATGAAACAGTATTTTCAGTAGAAATGGGGTGGGGACAATAGAAGTGGACCCAGAGCTGGTCACTGAGAATACGTACCTGGAATCTACACACAATAATTTGGGCACACAGAGTGCTTACCAGTCCAGGACATTTGGGAAGGGATGTCCATGAACAATGAATTCTTGATCTTTTAACACTTCATTTCTAGACCCTTGGTTGTTGTCAAAAGAACCACCTTCACCCATTAATCCATGAAGACAAACTCCTGGGACAAGCATCCTCTGCCACAAGAGATGCCTGGATGGGTAAAACTAGAAAATTGAAAGCTAAGGGAAAAAATGGAACCACCCAGTAGAGAAGAGTGCAGGTGGAGGCCAGAGTTCCCAAGTGGCAGGATGTTCATACAGTATGACAGATGGAAATAAGTGACACTTGGAAACATGCTGACTAACAATGGGCTCCGATAGGACCCATGGACTAGAATTCTCCTGTTGTAGAATACTTACTTTTTGTAGATATTTGTTTTATTTTAATGTAACTTTCTTTTGATATATTAATGCCCCTGCATTTTCACTTTAAGGAGTCAATTATCAGGTTCTATTAGTCATGAGGAGAGAGTTTTCTTGAGTTGGATCTTGAATAAAGTGATGTGGTTTCATCCTCAAGTGCCAGGCACCTCTGTTCCCAGGTTTAGATGATAATTACTATCCTTTTACTGAACCCTAGTCACTCATGAGATGGGAAGAGATGGTTGAGAAAGAAAAGAACATCAGTGAAACCTCCTGGTATTCTTATCCTGCAGCAGAGCCTCTCACACTCCCAGCCCTACATGTAGGGCCTTGGCCTTTTTGTGACATAAACACTCCTTGGCCCTAGCTTGGAGGAAAATTGGAAGAACTAGACTCTAAAGTAAGCTAATATCATCCATAGTCTAGTGCAAAGAAAACCAGAAAATGTTTGGCATGAAGAAATTGCCTTCGAGAAATTTTTTTCCATGTAGTATTTGCATAAATTTGTTACAGACCTGCCATTTCAATAAAAGGGCGAAAAGAGCAAGACCTTGAGTCTGATGGCATCTTGTTACCCTTTGCAGCCAAGGTCAGATTCTGTCATCTCTTGCTTCATTTCTGCTTCCCTTAGTGGACTCAAGCCTGCCAGATCTGAGGCTACAGATGATTATAATCAAAATTATATGTGCTATGAGTGAACAGGCTGAATTGTGCAACATTTCTTTTGGCTAATATTTCAGTGTCTTGATTCATAAGCCTGACAAGTAGCTACAGAACATGAAGCAGCATATACTGAGTCAGTGCATATGAGAAAGAAGTTATAGCTAAAGGTTAAGCATAGCAGGCACTCTTAGGACCACCATCTGACTCCACAACCTTATTCTAAGATGTAGGTTTCTCTCTTTTAATTCAATTACATTTGTTCCTATAAATTTAATGTAAACTTCAGACCTTTGGAAACACCCCAAGACACATGATAAACAGTACCTTGTATGAAATCTCCTCCTGTCCTAAAACTGTGAAAGTCTCCCACCAGGAAATGACAATATCTGTCAGCTTATTAATTCATGAGCAATTTGATGTCTCTTTAAGTGACAAATGAAAGTTGAGAAATGAATTCTTACTGTTGTGATTCCAACACTTTAGAAACTCTTCAATGAACAAATATAAATTTTCTCTTTGTGTTAACAATGAAAAAAAGATTTTCTTAAAACCAAACAAATTAAGTGTCTTAACACATGTCAGTGTGATGGGTTAGCTTCCTAGATGGGTCTACTTTATGCTGTAGTTTTTCCAAAGATCCATTGAGGTTTCAAGAAAGACAGGACCATAATTCGCCATTTTTTTAATCATGCCCCATTGTTCTATAATAAAAAGACTTTAATTAAAATGTTATTCCATTAATTTTCCAAGAAATTATACTTGAAAGAAATGTATGTTTACACCCTGGATGTAGCTGTCTCATCTGGAAGCCTTAACCATTGAAACTGTACCCCAGTCCCTTCCCAAAATGTTCTCCAATACTGGGTTCAAAGCACTGTACTATGAAAGCTATGAGAAGAAAAAGTATAAATAGAAAAAACTTTTTTCAAACACATAAAATATAAAATAATCATAATAACTTTATTTTCAAAACTCAGGTCTTCAACTATTTCTTTCAGAATTCCCTTCCACAATTCTTCCCCCAAGTCCAACACTCCCCTTGGAGAGCTACACATAATATGTAACACCCTCGCTCTGTCTTGATCAGTCATTTTACTTTCTAGGTATACTCTTTAAAGACAGGGGTCATGTGCACTCCTTTCTATCATCCCTAGGGTCTGACCCAGAGCCTGAGGTCTGGTGCCGTGCTCGTCCTTGACCTGTCTCCTCAGCTATAGCGTGAGATCCATGACAGAAGGGACTGTCTTATCAGTGGCTCTCAGAGCCCTGCTCAGAAACTTGATGTCTAACCTATGCTTGTAGAGTTGCTAAACTGAATACATGTGAAGCCTCCAGAACTGTGTTTCTATTGAGACAAGCGGGAACAGCACTGTCCTTGTCCCACATGGCCTAAACATTAATCTGACAAATAGCTGAAAAAATTACAAAGAAAATATAAGATGGGAATAGGTGGGAGTCCAAAGTGGCTTCTGGGCCCCATTCCACTGCCTAGGTAACACATTTCTCTTACTGTAGCAACGTCACAATTGTTGACCTTCAGTTCACCTAGTTGAACTGATGAACCTAGTTAAAGTCGGTTGAGGAACCTCATACCCCTTCCTCCTATCCCAAAGGCCCTTTGTCCCTTTACACCCCTTTCTCGGGACTTCTAGTTGTTCCCTCCCTGCTGAGCTCATTATCAGCCCTTCCTCTCCAGCTGTTTCCCAGATGAATCAGAGGAGGGAAGGAAGACCGAGAGCTATGTGACATGAAGGATAATCCAATCTTTTACACCACTCAGATTAACAACCTTCTAGGCTGTGTCCCTTTGTCATCTAGCCTGTATGAACTTAATCCCAAGAGGAAAAAGAATTTTAAAGGCTCATTCTGCTACTGATGAGTTTCGTTTCAAATGCGTTGATTCTGAGGCACCTAAAGGCATGCAGGAGAGAAAGCTGTCCAGGCAGATTAAAACACAGACCTCAAAGCTCAGAAGGAGGTGGATAGTTCAGCTGTCCATGGCTTTATAGAGAGATCAGAATCAACACCAACACAGAGTCTGGACCACCAGGATTCCAGAGCTCCTTGTTCAAAACCAGACAATTTGGGGAGGCTTTTGCAAAATTTCGTGGTTAGTGGCTGAAAAGCACATTAACACACACAGAATTCTGTGACCCTGACCCTTGGCTGACCCTTCAAGGGTACTCCCCTGCAGTCACCTGCTCTGTTTCAATATGGTTTTCTTTATTCCCTCTATTTTTTTAAGAGATAATATATGCATCACACTTATTTATTTATTTAGGCTGCACTGGGCCTTAGTTGTGGCACGCAGGATCTTTGCATTGTGACATGTGGGATCCTTAGTTGCAGCATGCATGCGGGATCTAGTTCCCTGACTAGGGATCGAACCCTGGTCCCCTGCATTGGGAGTGTGGAGTGTTACCCACTGGACCACCAGGGAAGTCCCCCTCTATTTTTTAAAAACATGAGATTAAGTGGATAAGAATACAAAACTATAGTTTAAAACATTATTATAAAGTGAGCACATGAGTAACCACCACCCAGATCAGGAAATAATACATTCCCAGCACCCCTAGAACATCCTTCCCAATTCCAACCTTTTCCTCTTCCTCTCAGGTAACCACTTCCTGGTTCTTTTCAGTAATCTTTGCCTTGCCTTTCATTATGCATGCATTCCTAAACAATACAGCTCCTTTTGCCTGGTTTTGTACTTCATATAAATAGAATCATACTCTTTGCATTTTTGTGCCTTGATATTTTTTGCTCCACAATATGTTTGTGTGATTCATTTGTGATAATCCATGCAGTTCCAGTTGGTTTATTTTCTTTGCCATTAGTGGTTAAGAGCAGAGAGTCTAGAGCCAGATTGCCCAGGTTCAAATCCCAGCTCTATCACTTTCAGATATGTGAATTTGTGCAAATTACTTCATCTCTCTGTACCTGTATTTTAATTTACTTAGAGTTGATTTGGGGGTATGGTGTGGGTTAGGGGTCTGTCATAGGTGGACCTCCCTAGGAAATAGCTTCTGAGATGCTAATTTACACACCTGTGGTTTATTGGATAATGCTCTTAGGAACAATACCCAGCAGAGAGTGAGGAAAGTGGGGTTGGACAAGGAAAACTTGAACTTGAACTCGATGGTAGAACAGATGCAGCAGAGGCCTCAGCAGATTCCATGTGGAGTTGTGGAACTGGTATAGCCCTTCTAGGATGCCTCATATTGATAGATCTTTACCGCCACATCAACCAGTCTTTGGAGCTTGACTACCCTTAGGGAGAGGGCGCAGCTTTGAAAACGGTATCTTCTTTAGGCCAAAGGAAATTCCTGAGGTAGGATTTGCTCTGAGTTGTGAGCTAACAATACTCCTGGAAGCTGGGGAATTAGTGCTACCATCCTGAAGGGGAGATCTGAGCAGGCATTACAGCATCCAATATAGGGTCCAATTTAATTTTTACCCATACAGATACTCAATTGTCCCAACAGTTTTCTCCACTGATATGCAATACTACCTCTTTCATATTAAGTGTTCATGCAGAAGTCTATTTCTGAGGTTCCTTTTTTTTTTTCTTCAATTCTGTCCCCTTGGTCAATTATCTAATTGTGACAGATTATCAACATATGTATGGATAATTGACCAACAGAAGAGAAACAAGAGAAGATTTGCTCTATTAGATATCAAGAGTTTCTATGCTATTCTTGGCCCTTTGACTATCTCTCAAATATGCATATTTGAGAACATGAAATATCCTCACCTGTCTTGTTCACCTGGGATGCCTAGTTTACCATTCATCCTTCAAGGCTAAACTGAAACATAAGTTCTCCTCAGAAGTTTTCATTAGCCTCAGGTCCTTCTTTCACTGTGACTCTTCATTGCCTCAAGAGTTGTCTCATAAGTTGTGTAGGTTCAAGTCCTGACTCAAGCCGTAGTGCTGTGTGATCTTAGACTAGCTATTTAATCTCCATATGGCCTTTCCTCAAAATTTTCTGTGAGCATTCAATTAAAGTATTTATTATATCACTATTTAGCTTTTATAATAGAGCTTGAGTTGTTCTTAGTTTCCATTCTAGATGATGAGGTTCTTCAGTGCTGGGATCATGGACCATTCATCTTTGTACCCCCATCTCCTAGCACCTAGTTTCACCATATGGAAACAACAGAAATTCAAGACAGTACGGTTCATGATCTAGAATCCAAGTAGTACATTGGCTCACCAGAAAGAATGATCAAAGACATTCATACATAAGTCCCTTTCTTCTGGCAATAAAGCCCCAACACTGAAGAATTTAGTCTAAAACCATAAAACTAACAATTCTTTCCTTAATTCGAAGCCCCATATCCCACCTACTCTTTTCCCCAAGTGAAGGACACCCCTCTCACCACCATCACTACCTTACACAGAATCCCAGATTGCCCTGCAGACTAAGGCAAATTGATAAACTCAAGAATAAGAAGAAGGAGAATGAGAAGGAGGAGAGGGAAGGAGAAGAAAAAGGGTAAGAGGAAGAGGAAGAAAAAAAGAAGGGAAAGGAAGGAGGGAGGAAGAAGAAGAAGAAGAAGAAGAAGGAGAAAAAGGAGAAGTAGTAGTAGAAGAAGAAGGAGAAGTAGTAGTAGAAGAAGAAGGAGGAGGAGGAGGAGAAGAAGAAGAAGAAGAAGAAGAAGAAGAAGAAGAAGAAGAAGAAGAAGAAGAAGAAGAAGAAGAAGAAGAAGAAGAAGAAGAAGAAGAAGAAAGAGAAGAAGGAGAAGAAGGAGAAGAAGAAGGAGGAGGAAGAGGAGAAGGAGGACAGAGAGAAGTGGGGGTGGGGGGCGAGAAGGGGGAACAGAAGGAGGAAAGAACAACAAGTGGAGAAATAAGAAGAAAATAAAATGTAAAATATGTTTATATACTCTTTCCCATAAAACAACTTTTAAAAATGTTAAGTAGGATATCATTTAATATTCCAGTCTGATAGTCCTTTGGACTATTTTCTAAGTAGCTGAGCAACCACAAGGAGAAAGAATAAACAATTCCCAGAGCGAGGTTAACTATCTAAACGGTATACCACTTAGGACAGTGAATGAGTATGCCAAAGGCAAACATTCTGCTTTTACCCTGGAAGTTCAGGAAATAAATTTTTGACATTTTAAAAATAGCTACCTGATCCCTGTTTTCAGGTATTGTACATTCAGAAACATTGAAGTTCATTTTTTTAAAACAGGTCTGGATTTGTTTTGCTTTTGAATTTTTGTTTTAATGAACAGGAAGCTCAAAAATTGGACTGGGGCTTCGCTGGTGGCATAGTGGTTGAGAGTCCGCCTGCTGATGCAGGGGACATGGGTTCGTGCCGCGGTCAGGGAAGGTCCCACATGCCGCGGAGCAGCTGGGCCTGTGAGCCATGGCCGCTGAGCCTGCGCATCTGGAGCCTGTGCTCCGCAACGGGAGAGGCCACAACAGTGAGAGGCCCATGAATCGCAAAAAAAAAAAAAAAAAAAAAAAAAAAAAAAAATTGGACTGTTTCAATAATGGATATGTGTAAACTATACTGGTCTGTCACAGGTCAGAGTAAATGTTTGATGAATGACTCTAGTCATTTAATCACCAAATGACACCAAATGGCAGGGTTATTTCAGATTTAACTCAATAAAAGACCTTGTTAAGAAATAGGACCCTCACCTGCTGTGCATCTCCCTTGTTAAGGTTGGATTCTTGGAGTGTCAAGCATCATTTTCTCTCTTCTACTCTGTCATATTCTTAATGAAGAAGTTGCTTGTATCATTTATTATGATGTTATCATGTCAAAGGGCAATAAGAATGGGCTCAATAGAAATCAAATTTACTAGTGTAAAAATTGAACCAACAAATTTCCTTCTTATTTCCAGAAATTTCTTTGGGAAAGTAGATGTGATAGATGTGAAATTAAGTCAATAAATTTGGATTTATAGCCTTGTTCCTTGCCAAGGCTATGGAAAGAGGAAACAAAGGGTGAGCTGACAGGGCTGTCCTCAAGGCAGGTCATGGGGCTCAAAAATGAGTAGAGTCCAAGAAGCTCAAGAGCCAAGGAGTTGTTTGGGTCTATTCACAAAGTCAAAAAGAATTGTTCCCTTTGTTATAAGGCTTATGTTGTGAGCCCCATGAATTAGGAGGTTTTCCTTTCCCAGAACTACCTTTGTCTTCATTCAGAGTACCATTACATGGAGATCACGGCACAACTCAGTAAAGCAGAAATGCGTCTCCTCCTTTGGGGCTTAACCTCCTGTGGAGCTGTTATTTAGGTGATCTTATGACAGGGCTCAGAACCTCAGGAATGTTAGTAGGTCAGTAGGGTATTACGAAAGTAAGCTATACTGACTGCAGTCATGCAAGAACAGGCCTGGGGAGTTTGCTGTTGTTTTCTTCCAGGCACAAGTGAGAGAGTGCATTGTTAGCCCTGCCATGTGCAACTGGATGCCACAGTGAGTTTTAATGGCAAAGCTCTAATTAGATAAGGAATTGTACTGATGAAGTGAGTAACTGATAAGGCTAAAAATACCTGAGGATTTCAGAGTGTGCTCTATTTATTACTCTCCCTCAGCACACAACTAACTGAATAGTAGATAGTCAGGGCCAAGGTTCATATCAGCATGGTGATGGTCTTTCCAAGTGCAGTGGGATACTTTATGGGATTATTAGTCTATATTTTATGCTCCCTGTGCTTTTTGTACTCTCTTGGCTCAGGGAAGCTCCAACTTTATTTGTTTTAAAGCAGATGTCTAAAAACTAACATTTTCTTCTTTTGGAAAAGCCTAAAGAAGCCTAATTAAGAAGGTTATTCCAGCAATCCTGCTGGGGGATGAGAAAGAGGAGAGTGTCTTTGAGGAGAAAGAGACCTGAGAAGGGGAGAGAAGGTACATTATCCTAGACTAGAAAAGACAGTAAGATTTGAGTTTCCACTAGAAGGAGAACACTGAACTTCTCTCAGATCCCCAGAGAGGTGACAGGACTCTGGGGAAATGGTTGATTTTATACCTAGGAAAGTTAGACCTGGGATCTGGAGTTTCCAACTTGGCAAAGACTTCTGTGCTCTGAGCATGCCCTTCTGTGTTTCAACAAACCATGTGGGCTTGTAAAATTGGTCTCTCATGGATTTCAAGACCAGAGGAACATTCTCCAAATGTTTTCTTTTTCATATGTCTCCTGGGATCTTAGAAGTATCTGGGAGGTGGGGTGGTAGAAACCAAGGAATCCTATTAATGATTTAGTGAAATTAAATCTCTCATGACTCTGGAGGAATATGAAGTAAGCTCAAATTTAATATATTTTTTAATGAATGTGAATTTTCCCATATACTTAGTTTGTAGTGTAAGATTCATATTCTTTACACAGGCTTGAAAATAAAAAAAGTGTTTGAGTGATAGTGGATAAGAGATGACTCTTATTACAGGCAGGTTGGGAACCCAGAATTTAAACTTATGCTACTAATTTTGCTATGGGTCCTAATCTTAAATGCAGTAGACATAAAATTGAGCTAATGACCATTCCTTATCTCATAAAGCTTTGCCTGTTATTCTAGGTATATTTTTACAACTCCAAAATTGCAAGATATAGAAAATTGTCTGCATGAGAATGTGTCAGAAAGTGGTCGCACTCCAGGTACATATGTGAAAACAGAGAGAGCTCTGTACAGTCCAAAGATTTTCAAGCCTTAACAAATGATTTGCTTATGTAAAATAATGTTTATTTAAACAAAATTTTATCATCAAATGATGAGCATATGCCTTAGTAATATGTGAATATAATATTTGATCTGTAGGATTCCAAGAGTGTAAAAATGTCCTTCAAAAGACAGAGCATTATATGAGATGTTTAAGTACCACAAAGTTAGTGGAAACTGGAAATTTGTCATTTTTTCTTGTATTTTAAACATTAGACAAAATTTGTCAGGAGTGGTACTTCAAATTTTGAATCCAGAAAAACCACCACCACATCCACCAACGTGGAAAATTTATATGTCTAGGCCAGACCTCTTTCTATATTCCCTACACATTTATCCGATTGCTTCTTTGCAATCACCATTTGCATATCTAAAAAGCATCTCAAAAAGGCATATCCAAAATGAAACTTCCATTCTCTCTCCTACACAAAGCCCTGATTCTCCTTAAGTGTTCCCCTTTCAGTAAACAGCTAGTCCATTCTCCAAGTTGCTCAAGCTAAAACTTGATTTTAGTCATCTCTGCTTCCCTTATCCTACACCTACATTCAAATCATCAACAACTCCTGTCTGCTTTCTATTTAACATATATCTAAAATTCATCTACTTCTTAATTCTTCTTCTGCTGTCACCGAAGTCCAGACCACCATCATCTCTCACCTGAAGTATGGCTATATCCTCCTATTGGTCTAGTTGGCTTATTTATCTCTTCCCTTCTACCCCTACACTCTATTTTCAGTTGAAAAATGTTCATTCTGAATGAATAAAAGAAACAAAAGGCTTTTGTTAAAGTACAAGCCTCAACATGTTACTGCTGGGCTCAGTATCTCCAGTGGTTTCCCATCTCACTAAGATGAAAGTCAGAAGTCCCTCAGTGGCTTTCAAGTCCCCATGTTATCTCCTCCTCCCACTCTCTGACTTCATCCTCTGCCATTTCTCTGCTTTGTCCTGTGTGTTCTGCCTTCTTGCCCTGGCCTCCCTGCAGCTGCTGGCACATTCTAAGTGCGCCCCACCCAGATTCTTCCTCTGCTTTGCATGATCTTTTTTTGTTTTCTTCTATTCTCCATGCAAACGTCCCACTTCAGAGAAGTCTTCTAACTACACTATAAAACACAGCAATTCCCTAGCACTCTCTATTCCTCTTACCTACCCGTGGTATCTGATTTACTAATTTGCTCACTCTGTCAACAATTTTTTTTCTTTTCAAATTAAGCGGTGAAACCATCAGGATTAAATAAACATTTTTATGAAGAAACAGCCAATAAAGCTGTCAGAGAAGTGTCATACTTCCTTATGTTCTCCATTTCTCTCCTTTTATCATCTATAAATTGGCCTGGCCTGACATTATTTTTTATCCTAGTGTCCACACCCAGACTCCTGGGCTTTCATTTCTGTGCACTTCTTGTATGGAGCAGCTTATAAACTACTTACTTCTCTCAAATGTAAATTTACTCCTTATAAATACGTACAAGGTTCTGTCTGCTCCATTATGTCTTCTGATGTATCTATACCTGGACATTTATGTAAAACACATATTATTTAATTATAAATTGCTTTCCCTCTGTTTCTGCCCTATATTATGGAGAGAATACCATATCAAGTTCCACTGAATTATAACTGCAAAGAGATTATATTGCTTCCAAATTTCATTTTTAAATAGCAGGGAGTAGTATAAAGTATCTAATAATAAAGAGGAGTTTGGATCTGTGTGGTTGTAGACAACCATCCTCACATAACTTCCTCAGTTAATGGATGAGGAAATAGAAGCAGAGACATCCAAAGACCATGGTGTTGGGGACAGAGGCAGGGCTGGCACAGGACAGGTACAGAATGATTGTCACTCACTCCTCTTTTTCTATAGCAGATTGCCTTAATGTGATTCAAATTCTAAAATCACTAATAGAAATGTTTGTTAAATTATCTTTCTTGCCTAAGAATTTTTCTTTTACAGGGAAATTTTATTCCTAATTTGATTATGTGAAGTTATGTCAATGAAATTTTAATCCTAATTGGATTGCCAGAAATCACTTCAATTCTCCATCTTTTTACAGAAGTCTATAATTTAAAAGACTTGACCTTTTATAAAAAAATAAAGTATACCAGCTCATAAATATAACCTTTTAAAAGGCCATCACACACAGTCATATCATGCTGTTGGTTTTAAGTGTTTGGTTTCTACTGATTGTTCAGTGAAGTCTCCCCACCGACACTCTTGTATTTCAGTATCAAATATACACAAAATGCTTATATTGTGAGAATGTCTTTAATTCCCATGGAAGAGCTCAGTACTTCAGACATGAAATCAAACATTGCATGGAGACACCTGCAAAGTAGCAGCTTTCACATTTAACATGTAAATATGACAGCGTCCACAAGATGGAATTAGCAAACTCAGATCCAGATTGTGGACTAAAATGTATTTTGTTTGTAAAAATCACACTGGTTGAGGCCCTACATCATGCACAGTACACTGCAATCAGCTTTGAAAGAGCTGGAAACAAGAATTTGTATTAAAGTTACTTGGTTGTATGCCTAGCCTCATTGCAGCACTCATATGATTATTAAGCAAATATTTGTGAGCACCTTCTATGTATGAGGTGCTGAAGCTATGAAAATAAAAATGATAGGCTTTGACCTGCTTTCATGAGACTGTCTTCTCCTGAAGAAGAGAAAACCATGTCTTTCATCTCTGTTCCTCCATATGATGGCTTAATATGATGCTTTGCACAACACGTGTTCACAGAATTGAACAAAAGATAACAAGTATAATTAAGAAGAAAATAACAAATGTGCTGTTGACAGCAAGATCCAGCAGGCCTAGTCTAGTCTCTAAGATCCTTAGATCTTTTCTTGTTGTTTTCTGTTTCTCATAATTTTTTTAAATAATATCCTGAATAGAGGATGAGTCTACCTCCTTCTCTGGAAGACATCGAAAGAGTCAGGGAAATGTTCCAACTTTAAGCTGTTTACACTCTGACTTGAACTAAGTCAAAACATTATTATGTAAACAAAACTGTAATACACTAAAACACTCTAGACTCCCTTTTGTACTGCTTACTACTGGAAAAAAAAATTGGGTTAGCACTGTGTTTCTTTTCTTCCTTTCTTCCCAAGGATTAATAATGATAAGAGCCCACAAATAAACCAGTCTAAAATGTCAGGATGTATCTTGCAATCATTTCTGTTTTCTCCTCCTGAACGTTACCCTCCCACCACCTTAACTTCATTCGTCAGCTTTCCTATTCACCTCCTGCCCATGAGCACTCCCAGGAGATGAACTCGGAAGTCTATCCATCCTTGTCTCCCTTAGGGGTTCTCTGAGTTGGCTTCAAGGAGAGATCAGAGGTTAGAAACACCCCTCACCTCTCTAGCCCCTTACTCTGCAGTGCTTTGGGTCCAGCGAGCCCACATCTGACACCTTCCCATGGCCCTTCCAATCCTAATAGTCACTCATGAAGACAATCTGTGTCCAAATGCTGTTGACTTCTTTCTCTAATAAAAAGTCATTCAAGATCCTCACCACCTACATAATGGTAAGTAAACTGTTCTCAGCATTTGAGAAACTTATACTTCTAGAGATCTGTGAATATTTACATTAAAATAGGTAGGGTGGGTGTGTAGACAGACCTAGTAGTTCTTTCTTTCCATGTGCCCACACAGGAGCACTTGACCCTGTGGCCTACTCCCCTGTTACTGAAAATCTCTTCCATTGGCTTCCCCAGTGTTAGACAATTCTGGTTCTATTGTTTACTCTATCTCGGTTTATTTTGCAGAGTCCCCTTTCTCTTCCGTGTTTTAAAATTTTGCTATTTCTCTCTCAAGTCTTTCTTTTCAGTAGAATTTCCCATACCCAAGTAACCATTTATTTGGTAATAACTCCCAACCTATATTTTGAAGCCAGACCTCTCTCCTAAATTGAAGAACTATGCATCTATTGTCTCTTGAACACACCTACTTGGATGGCTTATGGTTCACCCTAACCAAGTAAATCCCAAACTAATGCATCACCTCCCTCCTGACACTGGATCTCCTCTTCTCTTGTTTCTGAAAGAAACCACCAGCTACTGCGTTGCCCAAGAAAGAACACTAGAATCTCTCCCTGACTTGTCCCTCTCTCTTAACCCCCCAAATCCTATCAATAACCAAAGCTTCTATTCCACTGACATTTCACAAGTCCACATATCCATTATCCCTCACCTAGATTACTAGAAAGTCTTGTTTCTTGCTTCATATCTTGCTCCACCCTACTGCATTCTCTATACTGCAGGCAGAAATGATTATTTTTTAGAAATGATCTTTCTAAATCACAAAACGATTATATTATTCCTCACCCTAAAAAATTCTACAATGGCTTTTCTATTGCTCTTAGAATAAAGACTAAATCTAATTTGGGAGTATAAGACCCTCCATTAACAAGCCCCTATAGAGTTCTGCACGGTCTTCTCCTACACAGCCTGCTTATACTCTAAGATCCAGTCACATTGAACTTCTTTCCATTATGAAAAGTCACACATTCTTTGTGTCACTGGACTTCTATACAAGCTCGTTCCACTTCCTGGGACACTCTTCACTCACCCTCATAGGAAACGTTTATACATCAAAGTTTTTGTTGCTTGTATCTCAGTTCTTGGATTATAGGTAGTTTAATTTTTTTGCTATTGTATTATTAAAATGTTATATAATGAACATGTATTACTTTTATAAATAAAAAGTAAATAAATAACATATGCATACTCTCTGACCCAGTAATTCACTCTGAATACATATACAACAGAAATGCAAATATATATATATTTTTTCACCACAGACCCAATTACTTGTGAGAGAATCTCTGCCCTTTCAAATTAATTAAAGGCAAATATATTAAGATTTTTTAAAAATAATAGTTGCTACCAGGTGAAGTGTACAGTGGACTTCTCTGTACTATCTTTGCAATTTCCTATTAATCTATTTTGAAATAAAAATTTTAAGTATAATAGTCATTGACATAAATATTATCTGCTAATTAAAAAAAACATTCCTCTGAAAATTCAGTTGGCAACTGAGTGTATGAAAGAAAACAAATCATTGATAAGATGTGTCTTCAGTGTTAATTTATGGTTTAGAAAACATTTCTTTAAGTGAATCATTTGAGTTACTTATATTTACTGACATATAAATATCAAAGAGGTACATGCTGAACTATTGTTCAATAGGAGCAAGTGTTTTCTCTTCCTGGGTCCTACAACGCAGTGAGCCCAGGAGTTCATAGATTATGAAGCCTCAATGTGACAACTAGAATAACAAACCAAGAAGTGTGATAGAGTTTCAAAGGCAAATGAAGATTGTAAAAGAAAGAATATTTAAGTCAATTGCTATTTTCCTTCTGAGAAATGTGTCATCTCAGTCTCCAGCAAGATGGTCTGAAGAAGTCATGGGAGAGTAAAAGGAGTAAATTTCTTCTCAGGGGCACATGGCAAAGCCAAGGCTGGATTGCCTGGCATGGCAGTCAACAACAGCAATCACATGAGTGAGCACCATCTCCTCCACGCTTCTGTGCCCCTCCTCTCTTCACTCTTGTCTCCTTCTTGTCCAGCTCTCCCCATCTGCCCATACAATCTACCCATTAGTTATACACATAAAAAAATTTTAAGTATATATTATAGTCTGTAAATGGAAGGTGTCAGCAGTAATTCTTCACTTGGAAGGCTTGGAGATTTCTCCAGCATCATCTGACCAAAACAGAGTTCCTGATACTCCCTCCACTCCCTCTTTGGCTCATCTCCAAGGCTTCCTCAGTTTGTTAAATGGTACCATTATCCACCTAGTTGCTCAAGTCAAAAACCAAGAACCTATCCTCAATTCCTCTCTTTCTTGCCACACTGCCATTTTATCCATCAGTAAGTCCTCTTACTTTTGCATTCAAAATGCTTCTCAAACCTGTCTGCATTTCTCCATCTTCACCACTACTACATTAGTCCAAACATCATCTTCTCTTCTCTGGATATAACAGCAGGGGTGATCATTTAAAAGGTAAATCAAATCACATCACTGCCCTGCTTAAAAACTTTCCATGACTTCCTACTGTAACTAGAATAAAGTACTCTTTTAAATGGCTTCTTATGATAGCCCCTCAGGGTTCTCAAACTCTAGCCCACCTCTGCATCTCAGATGGCACTCAGTTGGCCTTTTTCTGATCCTCAAACATGCCAAGTTCAGTTCTTAGGGTCTTGTGCTCTGCCTGGAAATCTCTGTTCCCAGAGCTGTGCATAGCTTCAATTCATAGCTCAAATATCATTACCATGTAACCAAGGCCTTTTCTGAACATCCAAAATAATTTAACCCCTCAATGTGAAATAATTCTTGGGTTCATTTATTTACTTTCAATCGCATGTAAACTCCAGTTGAGTGGAGTTTGGGGGTTCTGGTATTTGGAGGGGACTAGAATAGTCTGACATATAGTAAGCTCTTTAAAAGAATGTACAGAGATATTTTTGTCCATTTTCTTCTCCCTTGTCTTCCATCAGGATGACTAAAATGTAAGGAGAAATAAAAAGCAGATGAATAGGAACCTCAAAGGAAACAGAACAGTTCTTCCAGATTCAATGTTCAACATGAAATGAAGAGAAGAGAGAAGTGTACTGCGGAATGAGATCTATGCAGATTATGGGCAGGCGGAGTTCAATGGAGTTGTCTATCGATTTTGGTTAGTATGACTATTATGCAAATATTTTTGTTTACTCTTATTTCAGGGGGCATTATTTTCCATGGTGGATTTTGTGTGGAGTATAAGTCTGCTTTGCAAAGCTGTTGACATCCTGTACTTAAAAAAACGAAATCAAAGCTTTATTCATTCTGTAACTACTGCCACACTGCCCAACTTCCCCCAGTTGCCACAAGTCTCTTTTCATTTAATCTAACAAAACTTCTTTTTATTTTAAAAGAACATGAAAGAGAAAGAGAGGTGTAGATTTAGCCAATCATCCATTGAACACTTTGCATATAAAATAAGAATCTACTTTCTATATATTTGTGACCAAGGCCCGCCAAAGGACTGGGGGATTTTTCACTCCTGTTCTTAAATAGAGATTGTTCTTTTTGAGTCATACATATTAAAGTTATCCACTCCATATTAAAGACTCCACTCAAAGTGATGAGTCAAAAATTTTTCCTTTGTTTTTTGAGCAAAGGTTTCTATTTACCTAAGATGTGTCCTTTTGTCTAGAGATAAACAATCGGCTGACATGAATAGCAGCTTTGTTATCTCATTAGCCAAGGCACGTAAGAGAAGAATGAACTCTCCCTAAAATAGTTCTCTGAGACAGGTAGGAAAGAAGTTGGTTACTGTGCCTAAAATATCAAATGATATCATTCCACAGTTCCAGAGGTCTGTGGACCAACTGTTGGAGAGCTCCAGTTAAGCTGTTCTTAAGCTAGAAAAGCTGCTACAATTCTATCTGATGATAAAACAGTGGAACACCGCTGTAATCTCCTCCATCCAGACTCACCCTTGGGCTAAAGTACAACCTACAGGTCTAATAAGCACTTACCTGTTGCCCCTAGAACTCCAGATTCTCTGGCCATGTATTTTACCTCTATATTTACTGCTTGAGAAAAGGGAAGATGCTTCTGGAATATGAAGCAATAACAGGAAACCATGAAGGGCAAAATGTTGTAATGGAAAAAAATCCCAAACTGAGAATCAGCAACCTCATTCCTAACACTGTATCATGTCTCTGGTTTATTTAAAATGCCCTTTCCCTCTTTATCTCTATCCACTCGTCTGTCATATTTTTTTCATAGCCCTGATAACTCCCTGACATATATATTTATCTAATATATTTATTTGTTCCCGTTTTCTTGTGTCCGTGACTAGAATGTAAACTCCATGAGAACAGGGATTTCCATTTGTCCATTGCTGTAACCCAGCACCTATAACAGTGGCTGGCATACAGTAAGTGCCTAACAGACATGTGTTGCGTGAATTTACTAAATGCACCCAATATATTTGACCATCCTTTAGAATAAGTCAAAACGTTGGGCAGACATAGAAAGACACTGTCAAGTCTATTTTCTACCCTCTCGTTTTTCCTCTGCTCCCTCTTCCAAAGGGTCGATAATGGCTTCCTCTCAGGAGACAATTACAAATCATAGACAATATATAAGCTTATCTGTTTCTTGTTTTCTGGAAATGACCTTAAAGCTGTAATTTTCTGAACAGGACCATTTATAAGGCATGTTTTATACATTTAACTGTCCTGATAACAAAACAATGGCTATAGTTTAGGGATAGAAACTTGAGGGGTAGGAACTGATATATAAGGTAACCTATAACAAACATATATATATATATATAGTGATTATTTAGACAGTTTTCTTTTCCCCAACCTTTCCTGGAGCACCCCCTGCCAAAAAAAAAGAAATGGGCAGTGCAATTTCCTAGCTTCACAGATCCTAAAAAAATAAAGAGAGAGGAAGAAGAATAAAATGATCACTTTCTCCTTCCTTCTTGGATTTGGATGTCAAGTCACTAATGTTTCAGGAGTATTTATAAGTTTTAGTTTCCTGAGTGATCCTGGATAGAAGACATCCTCAAAGGAGGTTTGTCTGATATTTCATTGAGTTCCTGCTTTGTATCAGAAAGCATGTTCTATTCAGATGACTTGAAGCCATTATTGACATTTCCATCACCAGTTTCTAGACAGCCTGTTGGACTGATTGAATGTCCCATGAACATCTTAAGAACTTCCTTTCCCTGAACTAGACAATAGTAGAACTACACCTACTGACTGTATCCTTATGTTAAATAATGCTGGCACCAAGCAAAACAAGTTAGCTTCTTGATCTAGGAAATACTCTTTCCTGGAAGTTAAGACTGCAAGCCAATTAGTTTATTTATCAAGATTTAGGAGCTTCTCTTCAAGTCAAGTCTTGCTTCAAGATCTGTGCCTCAGTGTGCCCACTGACCCCTACCACCCTTCTCCTTGAATAATTGACCTTAAAATCCCCCAGCCCAGGCCCTAAAATACTATAGCTTCCCTAACTTAATTTAGCATTTTGAGATATCATTAAAACTGGTAGTGTTCTAATAAACAGCATTGCTTGATCAACAGGTTTTTCTGGTAGACTTTTTGGGAATTGACTGTCAACACCTAAGTGCAATTTTTTGAATCCGACCCCATTATTTCCTCCCCAACCTTGCTCTTTCTCCTTTGATGACATTAGAATCCACCCAGCATAGTCAGCTAGAGACAGAATTATCCTTGACTATTCCATTCACCCCCCAAAACTAATCAATCTTAAAGTCCTAATAATTTTGTTCCATAAATATTTCTCAACCTTCCCCTTTATTGCTGTTGTGTTCCTACTCTTTTTCCATGCCCATCCTGAGTATTGTAGGTAATAATTCCACTTACCAGTGCGGAATGATCGCAGGCTAACATCGTGTATGCTGCTTAAATCCCACAGATGCTATTTAAATCCACATCTCCCAGGGTGAGGGTTTGGGGGTTTCCCACCCCTTCACCTTCCTCCACAGATGAGGAAGCAGGATTTGCTGGGCACTCTCTCTCCTCCCTGAACAATATATTCCCTCTCTTATACAAAAGTGCCACCACCTAGGCTCACCCAATGGTAACTGTTACTGCTGCTTGTTAAGTTAGCTGTAACACAAAGGATTTGCTTGGACCATCTTGGAAGGAAGATGAGTTTGAAGCTATGAAGATGATTTTGAAGAGAGATGATTTTGAAGGGGAATGCTTTTGTCTTTCCAGAGTCCAACATTCCTTTAGAGAAAACAGCAGGTTCTCACCCTACCAATGTGTAATGGTAGCCAGGGGAATGTGAAAAAAAGAAGTGGTCTTTATCTATTTACCATGTCCACCTCATCATCTCATGGGCCACAATTTTTAACATTTTTACCAACCATTTGACATCTTTTTATTGTCTTCTCTTCTCTAAAACTGGCGAAATGCCAAGTTGATGTCTCAAAATTGAAGTGTCTGGATGTTGGCTTGCAGAGCTCTCAGAGGAAGGAACAACTGAGAACAAGGGCTTCAGTCATTTACCCACACAGGCAGCCCTGCTAGACAGCCTTCTCATGAACAAACTCTGAGCCCCGGGTGAAGAATTTTCTGGTCCTGAGAACTCAGAATTATAGACTAATAATATGAGCGCCCTGTGGGCTGGGAGAGGAGCTGTGTGGATCCCTCTCACCATAAAAGGATCTTCTTGCTGCTCAGTGTTATTTTCAACTGCATGATTAAGTCAACAGCACCCTTGGGCATAGCTTACCGTGAGGCAATGTTCAAGGTTTGCTTTTGTTTGTTTGCTTTTTGGAAGGGGGTCCCTTGCAAGTCAGCAGATGACCATTTAAGAGGAAATAAGATTAAATAAAATTAAATTACATGAAACTGAGGAAACTAACACAAATATGCAACTGAAGCATCCTTTAACAGAGAAAATGTTTATATTTATTGAATGCTAACCAAGACCACACTTAACAAAACCTTATGAGATAGATGTCGTTATTATATTAATTTTACTGAGGAAGAAACAGAGAAGGCACCGAGGGTTTAAATATTTTTCCCAAAGTCACACAGCACCTAGGTGGTGGGGCTTTGATTTAACCCTGAGCCTACAGGCTTAACAATTTTTTACCAGAGTTTCTCAAAACGCACTCCACAGGAAAGTAGTTCTACAAGATTCTCGGTAAAAAAATTATTCTAGTCATTTATCTTACCTTAATTCATTGCAATTCACCATTAACATTGTCAAATGAAGACTCTGAAGAGACCTGTTTAACTTAGTATTACACACACTTTCACAGACTTCCTTGAGCACAGCACACTCTTCTGCATAACCACCACTAACACCCCAGCAAACACACAGCTGCAGAAACACAAATCCACTGTGGTGGCAAAGGATAGGATCCCAGACTCCCTTCATGGTTTTTTTTTTGGCTTCAGATACAACATATCACAAAGAGGCTTGCTCCGTATTTCCCAAGTGAATCACAAAATAGAAACACTTTCAGGAGAATCTCTAAACATCTATGACAGATTTGTGTGTGTGTATCAGTGTATCTGTGTGGTCTTTAGCTTTACCTGGTTGGAACATCCTCCAGGATAGGCCAATCAAACTCTTAGTACATAGGATCACTAAGCAAAGTGCTAGACAAGGGTCATAACGGCTCTGTGGCTTCCTAAAAATGAAAAAATAAAAGTACAGCCAGCTGGCTGCCCTCTGGGGTCAGTGAAAGTTTCTATAGGCAGGCAACTATGAAATATTCAGCTAGTGAGTTGATAACAGGAAATGATAATATTTTGTGTTCATGGATTGGAAGAATTAGTATTGTTGAAATGTCCATACTCCCAAAAGCAATCTACAGATTCAGTGCAATTCCTATTAAAATTTCAATGGCACTTTTCAAAGAAATAGAAGAAACAATTCTAAAATTTGTACCATAAGAGAACTAAATAGCCAAAGCAATCTTGAGAAAGAAGGACAAAACTGGAGGTATCACACTCCCTGATTTCAAACTATACTACAAATCTTTAGGAATCAAAGCAGTATGGTATTGGCATAAAAACAGACACATAGATCTATGGGACAGAATAGAGAGCTCAGAAGTAAACCCACACATATATGGTCAATTAATTTATGACAAAGGAGCCAAGAATATACAATGGTAAAAGGACAATCTCTTCAATAAAAAGTGTTGAGAAAACTAGACAGCCACATGCAAAAGAATGAAACTGGAGTGTTACCTTACACCATACACTAAAATCAACTCAAAAATGATCAAAGGTTTGAATATAAGACCTGAAACAATAAAACTCTTGAAATAAAATATAGGTGACAACCTCCTTGCCATTGATCTTGGCAATTTTTTGGATTTGACACCAAGGCAAAAGCAAAGACAACAAAAATAAAAATAAACAAGTGGGATTACATCAAACTAAGAAGCTTCTGCAGAGCAAGGAAAATCACCAACAAAATGAAAAGGCAACCTACTTATTGGGAGAAAATATTTGTAAACCATACATCTGATAAGGGGTTAATATCCAAAATATAAGAAGCTCATATAACTCAATAGCAAAACAACAACAAAAACCCATCTTGATTAAAAATGGGCAAAGAACTTGAAAAGACAGTTTTTACAGAAAATACATGCACATATTCAACAGGTATATGAAAAGGTGCTTAACATCACTAATCAATTAGGAAATGCAAATCAAAACCACAATTAGATATTACCTCATTCCTGTTGGAATAACTATTATTCAAAATACAAGATGTAACAAATGTTGGTAAAGATATGGAAAAAGGGAAAGCCTCGTGCACTGTTGGTGGAAATGTAAATTGGTGCAGCCGCTATGGAAAATAGTATGGAGGTTTATCAAAAAAAATTGAAACAAAACTACCATATGATTCAGCAATTCTACGCCTATATATTTTTACAAAGAAAACAAAAACACTAACTCAAAAAGGTATATGTGGGGGACCTTCAAGATGGCGGAGGAGTAAGACATGGAGATCACCTTCCTCCTGACAAATACATCAGAAATACATCTACATGTGGAACAATTCCTACAGAACACATATTGAATGCTGGCAGAAGACCTCAGAATTCCCAAAAGTCAACAAACTCCCCACATACCTGGGTAGGGCAAAAGAAAAAAGAAAAAACAGAGACAAAAGAATAGGGACAGAACTGCACTTCTGGGAGGGAGCTGTGAATGCAGAAAAGTTTCCACACAGTAGGAAGCCCTTTCACTGGCAGAGATGGGGATGGGTGGGGGTGAAACT
Source organism: Mesoplodon mirus (assembly GCF_964341445.2). NCBI lineage: Eukaryota > Metazoa > Chordata > Mammalia > Artiodactyla > Ziphiidae > Mesoplodon > Mesoplodon mirus. The sequence continues at coordinate 48,463,228 of NC_138977.1, forward strand.
TCGGAGCCACCTCGGACAGCACAGCAACAGGGGTGCAGAGGGCAAAGTGGAGAGATTCCCACACAGGATCATTGCCGACCAGCACTCAACAGCCTGAGAGGCTTGTTTACTCACCTGCTGGGGCAGGTGGAGTCTGGGAGCTGAAGCTCGGGCTTCGGAGGTCAGACCCCAGGGAGAGGACTGGGGTTGGCTGTGTGAACACAGCCTGAAGGGGCCTAGTACTCCACAGCTAGTCAGGAGGGAGTCTGGGAAATTCTAGAACTGCGTAAGAGGCATGAGACCATTGTTTCGGGGTGCATGAGGAGAGGGGATTCAGAGGACCTCCTAAATGAGCTTCAGAGAGGGGCACAAGAGGTGGCTACCACTGCAGACACCAGAGACGGGCATGAAATGCTAAGGCTGCTGCTGTAGCAACTAGGACCTTGTGTGCAAGCACAGGTCACTATCAACACCTCCCCTCCTGGGAGGCTGTGCAACCCGCCACTGCCAGGGTCCCGTGATCCAGGGACAACTTCCCTGGGAGAACGCAGAACCTGCCTCAGGCTGTTGCAACTTCACACCAGCCTCTGCCACTTCAGGCTTGCCCCGAATTCATACCCCTCCCTTCGCCCTGCCTGAGTAAGACAGAGCCCCCTAATGAGCCACTCCTTTAACTCCCTCCTGTCTGGGTGGGAAACAGATGCCCTCAGGCGACCTACACGCAGATGCGGGGTCAAATCCAAAGCTGAACCCCAGGAGTTGTGCGAACAAAGAAGAGACAGGGAAATTTCTCCCAGCACCCTCAGGAGTGGATTAACTCTCCACAATCAACTTGGTATACCCTGCATCTGTGAAATACCTGAACAGACAACGAATCATCCCAAAATTGAGGTGGTGGATTTTGGGAGCAACTGTAGACTTGGGTTTTTTTTTTTCCCCTTTTCTCTTTTTGTGACTGTGTATGTGCATGCTTCTTTGTGTGATTTTGTCAGTATAGCTTTCCATTTACTATTTGCCCTAGGGTTCTGTCTATCCTTTTTTGTTGTTTGTTTAAGTATAGTTTTTAGCGCTTGTTATCATTGGTGGGATGGTTTTTTGGTTTGCTTCCTCTCTTTTCTTTTTTTCATTTTTATATTTTTCATAATTTTTTACTTTAATAACTTTATTTTATTTTATTTTATCTTTTTCTTTCTTCCTTTTTTTTTTTTTTTTCTTTTCTACCTTTCCTTCTGGGCCGTGGGGCTGACATGGTCTTTGTGCTCCAGCCTGGTGTCAGGCCTGAGCCTCTCAGGTCAGAGAGCCGAGTTCAGGACATTGGTCCACCAGAGACCTCCCAGCTCCATGTAATATCAAACAGCAAAAGCTCTCCCAGAGACCTCAATCTCGATGCTAAGACCCAGCTTCACTCAACGACCAGCAAGATATAGAGCTGGGCACTCTATGCCAAACAACTAGCAAGACAGGAACACAATCCCACCCATTAGCAGAGAGGCTGCCTAAAATCATAATGAGTTCACAGACACCCCAAAACACACCACCAGACACGGTCCTACCCACAAGAAAGACAAGATCTAGCCTCATTCACCAGAACACAGGCACCAGTCCTCTCTACCAGGAAGAATACACAACCCACTGAATGAACATGACTCACTGGGGGTAGACACCAAAAACAATGGGAACTATGAACCTGCAGCCTGTGAAAAAGAGAACCCAAATACAGTAAATTAAGCAAAATGAGAAGACAGAGAAATACACAGCAGATGAAGGAGCAAGGTAAAAACCCACCAGACCTAACAAATAAAATGTAAAAAGACAGTCTACCCGAAAAAGAATTCACAGTATTAATAATAAAGATGATCCAAGATCTTGGAAATAGAATGGAGAAAATACAAGAAACATTTTAAAAGGTCCTAGAAGAACTAAAGAGCAAACAAAAAATGATGAACAACATAATAAAAGAAATGAAAAATTCTGTAGAAGGAATCAATAGCAGAATAACTGAGGCAGAAGAATGGATAAGTGACCTGGAAGATAAAATAGTGGAAATAACTACTGCAGAGCAGAATAAAGAAAAAAGAATAAAAAGAATTGAAGACAGTCTCAGAGACCTCTGGGACAACATTAAATGCACCAACATTCAAATTATACGGGTCCCAGAAGAAGAAGAGAAAAAGAAAGGGACTGAGAAACTATTTGAAGAGACTATATTTGAAAACTTCGCTAATATGGGAGAGGAAATAGTCAGTCAAGTCCAGGAAGAGCAGAAAGTCCCATACAAGATAAATTCAAGGAGAAACACACCAGGACACATATTAATCAAACTAACAAAAATAAAATACAAAGAAAAAATATTAAAAGCAACAAGGCAAAAGCAACAAATATATAGAAGGGAATCCTCATAAGGTTAACAGCTGACAGTTCAGCAGAAACTCTGCAAGCGAGAAGGTAGTGGCAGAACATATTTAAAGTGATGAAAGTGAAAAACCTACAACCAAGATTACTCTACCCAGCAAGGATCTCATTCAGATTCGACAGAGAAATTAAAACCTTTACAGACAAGCAAAAGCTAAGAGAATTTATCATCACCAAACCAGCTTTACAACAAATACTAAAGGAACTTCTCTAGGCAGGAAACACAAGAGAAGGAAAAGACCTACAATAACAAACAAAAAACAATTAAGAAAATGGTAATAGGAACATATATATCGATAACTACCTTAAATGTAAATGGATTAAATGCTCCAACCAAAAGATATACACTGGCTGAATGTATACAAAAACAAGACCCATATATATGCTGTCTACAAGAGACCCACTTCAAACCTAGGGACACATACAGACTGAAAGTGAGGGGATAGAAAACAGATATTCCATGCAAATAGAAATCAAAAGAAAGCTGAAGTAGCAATTCTCATATCAGACAAAATGGACTTTAAAATAAAGACTCCTACAAGAGACAAAGAAGGTCACTACATAATGATCAAGGGATTAATCCAAGAAGAAGATATAACAATTGTAAATATTTATGCACCCAACATAGGAGTACCTCAAAACATAAGGCAAATGCTAACTGCCATAAAAGGGGAAATTGACAGTACACACTAATAGTAGGGGACTAGAATACCCCACTTTCACCAATGGAGAGATCATCCAAAATGAAAATAAATAAGGAAACACAAACTTTAAATGACACGTTAAACAAGATGGACTTAACCGATATATATAGGACATTCCATCCAAAAACAACAGAATACACTTTCTTCTCAAGTGCTCATGGAACATTCTCCAGTATAGATCATATCTTGGTTCACAAATCAAGCCTTGCTAAATTAAAGAAAATTGGAATCATATCAAGTATCTTCTCCAACCACAATGCTATGAGACTAGATATCAATTACAGGAAAAAAAACTAAAAAATACAAACACATGGAAACTAAACAATACACTACTAAATAACCAAGAGACAGCTAAAGGAATCAAAGAGGATATCAAAGAATACCTACAAACAAATGACAATGAAAACAGGATGACCCAAAACCCATGGAATACAGCAAAAGTAGTTCTAAGAGGGAAGTTTATAGCAATACAATCCTACCTAAAGAAACAAGAAAAATCTCAATTAAACAACTAACCTTAAACCTAAAGCAATTAGAGAAAGAAGAAAAGAAATACCAAAATTAGCAGAAGGAAAGAAATCATAAAAATCAGATCAGAAATAAATGAAAAAGCAATGAAGGAAATGATAGCAAAGATGAATAAAACTAAAAGCTGGTTCTTTGAGAAGATAAAAAAAAATTGATAAACCATTAGCCAGACTCACCAAGAAAAAAAGGGAGAAGACTCAAATCAACAGAATTAGAAATGAAAAAGAAGTAGCAACTGACACTGCAGAAATACAAAGGATCATGAGAGATTACTACAAGCAACTCTATGCGAATAAAATGGACAACCTGGAAGAGTGGATAAATTCTTAGAAATGCACAACATTCCAAGACTGAACCATGAAGAAATAGAAAATATAAACAGACCAATCACAAGCACTAATACTGAAACTGTGATTCAAAATCTTTCAACAAACAAAAGCCCAAGACCAGATGTCTTCACAGTCGAATTCTATTAAACATTTAGAGAAGAGCTAACATCTATCCTTCTCGAATTCTTCCAAAATATAGCAGAGGGAGGAACACTCTCACACTCACTCTACAAGGCCACCATCACCCTGACACCAAAACCAGACAAAGATGTCACAAAAAAAGAAAACTACAAGCCAATATTACTGATGAATATAGATGCAAAAATCCTCAACAAAATACTAGCAAACAGAATGCAACACCACATTAAAAGAATAAAAAAAAGAAAGAAAGAAAAAGAATCATACACCATGATCAAGTGGGGTTTATCCCAGGATTGCAAGGATTCTTCAATATACACAAATCAATCAATGTGATACAACATATTAACAATCTGATGGATAAAATCCATATGATCATCTTAATAGATGCAGAAAAAGCTTTTGAGAATATTCAACACCCATTTATCATAAAAACCCTTCAGAAGGTAGGCATAGAGGGAACTTATCTCAACATAATAAAGGCCATATATGACAAGCACATAGCTAACATCATTCTCAATAGTGAAAATTGAAACCTTTTCCAATAAGATCAGGAAAAAGACAAGGTGCCCACTCTCACCACTATTATTCAACATAGTTTTGGAAGTTTTAGCCACATGAATCGTAGAATGAAAAGAAATAAAAGTAATCCAATTTGGAAAAGAAGAAGTAAAACTGTCACTGTTTACAGATGACATGATACTATATACAGAGAATCCTAAAGATGCTACCAGAAAACTACTAGAGCTAATCAACGAACTTGGTAAAGTAGCCGGGTACAAAATTAATTACAGAAATCTCTTACATTCCTATACACTAATGTTGAAAAATATAAAAGAGAAATGAAGGAAACACTCCCATTTACCACTGCAAGAAAAAATATCTAGGAATAAACCTACCTAAAGAGACAAAAGACTTCTAGGCAGAAAACTATAAGACATTGATGAAAGAAATTTATGATGATACAAAGAGATGGAAAGATATACCATGTTCCTGTATTGGAAGAATCAACTTTTTGAAAATGACTATACTACCCAAAGCAATCTACAGATTCAATGCAATCCCTATCAAACTACAAATGGAATTTTTCACAGAACTAAAAAAAAATTATCACAATTTGTATGGAAACACAAAAGACCACAAATAGCCAAAGCAATCTTCTTTTTTTAACATCTTTTAGAGTATAATTGCTTTACAATGGTGTGTTAGTTTCTGCTTTATACCAAACTGAATCAGTTATACACATACATATGTTCCCATGTCTCTTCCTCTTGCGTCTGTCTCCCTCCCATCCTCCCTTTCCCACCCCTCTAGGTGGTCACAAAGCACCCAGCTGATCTCCCTGTGCTATGCGGCTGCTTCCCACTAGCTATCTATTTTACATTTGGTAGCGTATATATGTCCATGCCACTCTCTCATTTTGTCACAGCTTACCCTTCGCCCTCCCCATATCCTCAAGTCCATCCTCTTGTAGGTCTGTGTCTTTATTCCCATCTTACCCCTAGGTTCTTCATGACCTTTTTTTTTTCCTCAGATTCCATATATATGTGTTAGCATATGGTATTTGTTTTTCTCTTTCTGACTTACTTCACTCTGTATGACAGACTCTAGGTCCATCCATCTCACTACAAATAACTCAATTTCATTTCTTTTTATGGCTAAGTAATATTCGATTGTATATATGTGCCACACCTTCTTTATCCATTCATCTGTTGATGGACACTTAGGTTGCTTCCATCTCCTGGCTATTGTAAATAGAGCTGCAATGAACATTGTGGTACATGACTCTTTTTGAATTATGGTTTTCTCAGGGTATATGCCCAGTAGTGGGATTTCTGGGTCGTATGGTAGTGTTATTCGTGGTTTTTTAAGGAACTTCCATACTGTTCACCATAGTGGCTGTATCAATTTACATTCCCACCAGCAGTGCAAGAGTGTTCACTTTTCTCCACACCCTCTCCAGCATTTATTGTTTCTAGATTTTTTGATGATGGCCATTCTGACTGGTGTGAGATGATATCTCACTGTAGTATTTTTTGTTATTTGAAACCCCACATTTGTTTATTTATTTATTTTTGGCTGTGTTGGGTCTTCAATTCTGTGCGAGGGCTTTCTCTAGCTGTGGCAAGCGGGGGGCACTCTTCATCGCGTTGCGTGGGCCAATCACTATCGCTGCCTCTCTTGTGGCAGAACACAGGCTCCAGACGTGCAGACTCAGCAGCTGTGGCTCACAGGACCAGTTGCTCTGCGGCATGTGGGATCTTCCCAGACCAGGGCTTGAACCCGTGTCCCCTGCATTAGCAGGCAGATTCTCAACCACTGTGTCACCAGGAAAGCCCCTCATTGTAGTTTTGATTTGCATTTCTCTAATGATTAATGATGTTGAGCATTCTTTCATGTGTTTGTTGGCAATCTGTATATTTCTTTGGAGAAATGTCTATTTAGGTCTTCTGCCCATTTTTGGATTGGGTTGTTTGTTTCTTTGTTATTGAGGTGCATGAGTTGCTTGTAAATTTTGGAGATTAATCCCTTGTCAGTTGCTTCATTTGAAAATATATTCTCCCATTCTGAGGGTTGTCTTTTGGTCTTCTTTATGGTTTCCTTTGCTGTCCAAAAGCTTTTAAGTTTCATTAGGTCTCATTTGTTTATTTTTGTTTTTATTTCCATTTCTCTAGGAGGTGGATCAAAAAGAATCTTGCTGTGATTTATGTCATAGAGTGTTCTGCCTATGTTTTCCTCTAAGAGTTTGATAGTGTCTGGCCTTCCATTTAGGTCTTTAATCCATTTTGAGTTTATTTTTGTGCATGGTGTTAGGGAGTGTTCTAATTTCATTCTTTTACATATAGCTGTCCAGTTTTCCCAGCACCACTTATTGAAGAGTCTGTCTTTTCTTATTTTATATTCTTGCCTCCTTTATCAAGCATAATGTGACCATATGTGCGTTGGTTTATCTCTGGGCTTTCTATCCTGTTCCATTGATCTATATTTCTGTTTTTATGCCAGTACCATACTGTCTTGATTACTGTAGCTTTGTAGTATAGTCTGAAGTCAGGGAGCCTGATTCCTCCAGCTCCATTTTTCATTCTCAAGATTGTTTTGGCTATTGGCGTCTTTTGTGTTTCCATACAAATTGTGAAATTTTTTGTTCTAGTTCTGTGAAAAATGCCAGTGGTAGTTTGATAGGAATTGCATTCAATCTGTAGATTGCTTTGGGTAGTAGAGTCATTATCACAGTGTTGATTCTTCCAATCCAAGAACATGGTATATCTCTCCATCTATTTGTATCATCTTTAATTTCTTTCATCAGTGTCTTATAATCTTCTGATACAGGTCTTTTGTCTCCATAGGTAGGTTTTTTCCTAGATATTTTATTCTTTTTGTTGCAGTGGTAAATGGGAGTGTTTTCTTAATTTCACTTTCAGATTTTTCATCATTACTGTATAAGAATGTCAGAGATTCCTGTGCATTAATTTTGTATCCTGCTACTTTACCAAATTCATTGATTAGCTCTAGTAGTTTTCTGGTAGCATCTTTAGGATTCTCTATGTATCTGCAAACAGTGACAGCTTTACTCATGTCATTTGCAAACAGTGACAGCTTTACTTCTTTTCTGATTTGGATTCCTTTATTTTCTTTTTCTTCTGTGATTGCTGTGGCTAAAAATTCCAAAACTATGTTGAATAACAGTGGTGACAGTGGGCAACCATGTCTTGTTCCTGATCTTAGTGGAAATGGTTTCAGTTTTTCACCATTGAGGATGATGTCGGCTGTGGGTTTTTCATATATGGCCTTTATTATGTTGAGGAAAGTTCCCTCTATGCCTACTTTCTGCAGGGTTTTTATCATAACTGGGTGTTGAATTTTGTCAAAATCTTTCACTGCATCCATTGAGATGATCATATGGTTTTTCTCCGTCAATTTGTTAATATGGTGTATCACGTTGATTGATTTGCATATATTGAAGAATCCTTGCATTCCTGGAATAAACCCCACTTGATCATGGTGTATGATTCTTTTAATGTGCTGTTGGATTCTGTTTGCTAGTATTTTGTTGAGGATTTTTGCATCTATGTTCATCAGTGATATTGGCCTGTAGTTTTCTTTCTTTGTGACATCTTTGTCTGGTTTTGGTGTCAGGGTGATGGTGGCCTTGTAGAATGAGTTTGGGAGTTTTCCTCCCTCTGCTATATTTTGGAAGATTTTGAGAAGGATAGATGCTAGCTCTTTTCTAAATGTTTGATAGAAATCACCTGTGAAGCCATCTGGTCCTGGGCTTTTGTTTGTTGGAAGATTTTAAATCACAGTTTCAATTTTGGTGCTTGTGATTGGTCTGTTCATATTTTCTATTTCTTCCTGATTCAGTCTCGGCATGTTGTGCATTTTTAAGAATTTGTCCATTTCTTCCAGGTTTTCCATTTTATTGGCATAGAGTTGCTTGTAGTATTCTCTCATGATGCTTTGTATTTCTGCAGTGTCAGTTGTTACTTCTCCTTTTTCATTTCTAATTCTGTTGATTTGTCTTCTCCCTTTTTTTCTTGATGAGACTGGCTAGTGGTTTATCAATTTTGTTTATCTTCTCAAAGAACCAGCTTTTAGTTTTATTGATCTTTGCTATCATTTCCTTCATTTCTTTTTAATTTATTTCTGATCTGATCTTTATGATTTCTTTCCTTTGCTAACTTTGGGGGGTTTTTTTTGTTGTTGTTGTTCTTCTTTCTCTAATTGCTTTAGGTGCAAGGTTAGGTTGTTTATTTGAGATGTTTCCTGTTTCTTAAGGTAGGATTGTATTGCTATAAACTTGTCCCTTAGAACTGCTTTTGCTGCATCCCATAGGTTTGGTTCATCGTGTCTCCATTGTCATTTGTTTCTAGGTATTTTTTGACTTCCTCTTTGATTTCTTCAGTGATCACTTCGTTATTAAGTAGTGTATTGTTTAGCCTCCATGTGTTTGTATTTTTTACAGATTTTTCCTGTAATTGATGTACAGTTCCATAGCATTGTGGTCAGAAAAGATACTTGATACGATTTCAATATTCTTAAATTTACCAAGGCTAGATTTGTGACCAAAGATATGATCTGTCCTGGAGAATGTTTAATGAGCACTTGAGAAAAATGTGTATTCTGTTGTTTTTGGATGAAATGTCCTATAAATATCAATTAAGTCCATCTTGTTTAACGTATCATGTAAAGTCTGTGCTTCCTTATTTATTTTCATTTTGGATGATCTTTCCATTGGTGAAAGTTGGGTGTTAACATCCCCTACTATGATTGTGATACTGTCAACTCCCCCTTCTATGCCTGTTAGCATTTGCCTTATGTTTTGAGGTGCTCCTATGTTAGGTGCATAAATATTCACAATTGTTATATCTTCTTCTTGGATCGATCCCTTGATCATTATGTAGTATCATTCTTTGTCTCTTGTAATAGGCTTTATTTTAAAATCTATTTTGTCTGATATGAGAATTGCTACTCTAACTTTCTTCTGATTTCCATTTGCATGGAATATCTTTTTCCATCCCTTCACTTTCAGTCTGTATGTGTCCCTATGTCTGAAGTGGGTCTCTTGTAGACAGCATATATACGGATCTTTTTTTGGGGTCCATTCCGTCAGTCTATGTCTTTTGGTGGGAGCATTTAATCCATTTACATTTAAGGTAATTATTGATATGTATGTTCCTATTCCCATTTTCTTAATTGTTTTTTGTTTGGTATTGTAGGTCTTTTCCTTCTCTTGTGTTTCTTGCCTAGAGAAGTTCCTTTAGCATTTGTTGTAAAGCTGGTTTGGTGGTGCTGAACTCTCTCAGCTTTTGCTTGTCTGTAAAGGTTTTAATTTCTCCATCAAATCTGAATGAGATCCTTGCTGGGTAGAGTAATCTTGGTTGCAGGTTTTTCTCCTTCATCACTTTAAATATGTCCTGACAGTCCCTTCTGGCTTGTAGAGTTTCTGCTGAAAGTTTAGCTGTTAACCTTATGGGGATTCCCTTGTGTGTTACTTGTTGTTTTTCCCTTGCTGCTTTTAATATGTTTTCTTTGTATTTAATTTTTGATACTTTGATTAATATGTGTCCTTTCATGTTTCTCCTTAGATTTATCCTGTATGGGACTCTCTGTGCTTCCTGGACTTGATTAACTATTTCCTTTCCCATATTAAGGAAGTTTTCAACTATAATCTCTTCAAATATTTTCTCAGTCTCTTTCTTTTCCTCTTCTTCTTCTGGGACCCCTATAATTCGAATGTTGCTGCATTATTGTCCCAGAAGTCTCTGAGACTGTCCTCAATTCTTTTCATTCTTTTATCTTTATTCTGTTCTGCAGTAGTTATTTCCACTCTTTTATCTTCCACGTCACTTATCCATTCTTCTGCCTCAGTTATTCTGCTATTGATCCCTTCTAGAGAATTTTTAATTTCATTTATTGTGTTTTTCATCATTGCTTGTTTCCTCTTTAGTTCTTCTAGGTCTTTGTTAAATGTTTCTTGCATTTTCTCTATTCAAGATTTTGGATCATCTTTACTATCATTATTCTGAATTCTTTTTCAGGTAGACTGCCTACTCCATCTTCATTTGTTAGGTCTGGTGGGTTTTTACCTTGCTCCTTCATCTGCTGTATGTTTTTCTGTCTTTTCATTTTGCTTATTTTACTGTGTTTGGGGTCTCCTTTTCGCAGGCTGCAGGTTCGTAGTTCCTGTTGTTTTTGGTGTCTGCCCCCAGTGACTAAGGTTGGTTCAGTGGGCTATGTAGGCTTCCTGGTGGAGGGGACTAGTGCCTGTGTTCTGGTGTATGAGGCTGGATCTTGTCTTTCTGGTGGGCAGGACCATGTCCACTGGTCTGTTTGGGGTTGTCTGTGGACTTAGTATGATTTTAGGCAGCTCTCTGAGAATGGGTGGTGTTGTGTTCCTATCTTGCTAGTTGTTTGGCATGGGGTGTCCAGCACTGCAGCTTGCTGGTCATTGAGCAGAGCTGGGTCTTGGTGTTGAGATGGAGATCTCTGGGAGATTTTTGCCATTTGATATTACGTTGAGCTGAGGAGTCTCTTGTGGTCCAGTGTCCTGAAGTTGGCTCTCCCACCTCAGTTGCACAGCACTGACTCCTGGCTGGAGCACCAAGAGCCTTTCATCCACACGGCTCAGAATAAAAGGGAGAAAAAAAAAAAGAAAGAAAGAAAGAAAGGAAGGAAGAAAGAAAGAAAGAAATGAAAGAAGGGAGAAAGAAAGGAAGAAAGAACAAAAAAGAAAGAAAGGAAGAAAGAAGATAAAATAAAATAAAGATAAAATAAAATAAAGTTATTAAATAAAAAATAATTATTAAGAAAAAAATGTTTAAGTTAAAAAAAAAAAAAAAAAAAAACCAGATGGACAGAACCCTAGGACAAATGGTGAAAGCAAAGCTATACAGACAAAATTTCACACAGTAGCATACACATGCAGACCCACACAAAGAGGAAAAGGGGAAAAAATAATATATAATTTCTCCCAAAGTCCACCTCCTCAATTTGGGATGATTCGTTGCCTATTCAGGTATTCCACAGATGCAGGGTACATCAAGTTGATTGTGGAGATTTAATCCGCTGCTCCTGAGGCTGCTGGGAGAAATTTCCCTTTCTCTTCTTTGTTCGCATAGCTCCCGGGGTTCAGCTTTGTATTTGGCTCTGCCTCTGCATGTAGGTCGCCTGAGGGCATCTGTTCTTTGCTCAGACAGGACGGGGTTAAAGGAGCATCTGATTTGGGGGCTCTGGCTCACTCAGGCCGGGGGGAGGGAGGGGTACGGATGCGGGGCGAGCCTGCGGTGGCAGAGGCCAGCAGGATGTTGCACCAGCCTGAGGCGCACCGTATGTTCTCCTGGGGAAGTTGTCCCTGAATCACGGGACCCTGGCAGTGGCGGGCTGCACAGGCTCCCGAGAGGGGAGCTCTGTGGAGTGACCTGAGCTTGCACACAGGCTTCTTGTTGGCTGCTGTAGCAGCAGCCTTTCATCTCATGCCCGTCTTTAGGGTCCACGCTGGTAGCCTTGGCTCACGCCCGTCTCTGGAACTCCTTTAAACAGCGCTCTGAATCCCCTCTCCTCGTGCACCAGGAAACAAAGAGGCAAGAAAAAGTCTCTTGCCTCTTCAGCAGCTCCAGACTTTTTCCCGGACTCCCTCCCAGCTAGCTGTGACGCACTAGCCCCCTTCAGGCTGTGTTCTTGCCGCCAACCCCAGTCCTCTCCCTGGGATCCGACCTCCGAAGCCCGAGCCTCAGCTCCCAGCCCCCGCCCACCCCGGCGGGTGAGCAGACGAGCCTCTTGGGCTGGTGAGTGCTGGTCAGCACTGATCCTCTGTGCAGGAATCTCTCCACTTTGCCCTCCACACCCCTGTGGCTGCACTCTCCTCCGCGACTCCGAAGCTTCCCCCGTCCCCCATGTGCAGTCTCCACCCACAAAGGGGCTTCTAGTGTGTGGAAACCTTTCCTCCTTCACAGTTCCCTTCCACTGGTGCAGGTCCCGTCCCTATTCTTTTGTCTCTGTTTTTTCTTTTTTCTTTTGCCCTACCCAGGTACGTGGGGAGTTTCTTGCCTTTTGGGAGGTCTGAGGTCTTCTGCCAGCGTTCAGTGGGTGTTCTATAGGAGCATTTCCACGTGCAGATGTATTTCTGATGTATCTGTGAGGAGGAAGGTGATCTCCGTGTCTTACTCTTCTGCCATCTTCTCAAATCCCCCCCAAAACAATCTTGAGAAAGAAAAATGAAGCTGGAGGAATCAGGCTCCCTGACTTCATACTAAACTACAAAGCTACAGTAATCAAGACAGTATGGTACTGTCACAAAAACAGAAATATAGGTCAATGGAATAGGATAGAAAGCCCAGAGATAAACCAACGCACATATGGTCACCTTATCTTTGATAAAGGAGGCAAGAATATACAATGAGAAAAGACAGCCTCTTCAATAAGTGGTGCTGGGAAAACTGGACAGCTACATGTAAAAGAATGAAATTAGAACACTCCCTAACACCATGCACAAAAATAAACTCAAAATGGATTAAAGACCTAAATGGAAGGCCAGACACTATCAAACTCTTAGAGGAAAACATAGGCAGAACACTCTATGACATAAATCACAGCAAGATCCTTTTTGACCCACCTCCTAGAGAAATGGAAATAAAAACAAAAATAAACAAATGAGACCTAATGAAACTTAAAAGCTTTTGCACAGGAAAGGAAACCATAAACAAGATGAAAAGACAACCCTCAGAATGGGAGAAAATATTTGCAAATGGAGCAACTTACAAAGGATTAATCTCCAAAACATACAAGTTTCTCATGTAGCTCAATATCAAAAAAACAAACAACCCATCCAAAAATGGGCAGAACACCTAAACAGACATTTCTCCAAAGAATATATACAGATTGCCAACAAACACATGAAAGAATGCTCAACATCATTAATCATTAGAGAAATGAAAATCAAAAGTACAATGATGTATCACCTCACATCAGTCAGAATACCCATCATCAAAAAATCTACAAACAATAAATGCTGGAGAGGGTGTGGAGAAAAGGATACCCTCTTGCACTTTTGCTGGAAATATAAACTGATACATCCACTCTGGAGAACTGTATGGAGGTTCCTTAAAAAACTAAAAATAGGACTACCATATGACCCAGCAATCCCACTACTGGGCATATACCCAGAGAAAACCATAATTCAAAATGAGTCACGTACCACAATGTTCATTTGAGCTCTATTTACAATAGCCAGGACATGGAAGCAACCTAAGTGTCCAACAGAATAAAGGATAAGGAAGGTTTGGCACATATATACAATAGAATATTACTCAACCATAGAAAGAAATGAAATTGAACTATTTGTAGTGAGGTGGATAGACCTAGAAACTGTCATACATAGTGAAATAAGTCAGAAGGAGAAAAACAAATACTGTATGCTAACACATATATATGGAATCTAAAAAAAAAAAAAAAAGTGGTTCTGAAGATCCTAGGGGTAGGACAGGAATAAAAATGCAGACGTAGAGAATGGACTTGAGGACAGGCGGAGGGGGAAGCGTAAGCTGGGACGAAGTGAGAGAGTAACATGGACATATACACACTACCAAATGTAAAATAGGTAGCTAGTGGGAAGCGGCCACATAGCACAGGGAGGTCAGCTCGGTGCTTTGTGTCCACCTAGAGGGGTGGGATGGGGAGGGTTAGAGGGAGACACAAAAGGGTGGAGATATGAGGATATATGTATATGTATAGCTGATTCCCTTTTTTATATAGCAGAAATTAACACACCATTGTAAAGCAATTATACTCCAATAAAGATGTTAAAAAATAAATAAATAAATAAATAAATAAATAATGCAAATTTTTTTAAAAGATATATGCATCCCCATGTTCTTTGGAGCATTATTTATAATAGTCAAGATATGGAAACAACCTAAATGTCCATTTTTGGGTGAATGGATAAAGAAGATGTTCTCTCTCCCGCTCTCTCTCTCTCTCTCTCTCTCTCTGTATATATATATATATATATATATATATATATATATATATATGTGTGTGTGTGTGTGTATAATTATGGAAAATGGAATAGAGTATTATTCATCCACAAAAAAAGAGGGAAATCTTGACCTTTGGGAAAACACGGATGGACCTTGAGGGCATTATGCTAAGGGAAAGGCAAATACTATATGATTTCACTTATATGTGTAATCTAAAAAAAAACATAAGAAATGAAACAAAAGTCAAACAAACAGAGCTCGTGGCTACAGAGAACAGATTGGTGGTGACCAGAGGCAGGGGGTTGCGGAGTGGGTAAAATGAGAGGGGGCGTTAAAAAGTGCAAACTCCAGCTATAAAATGAATCTGTCATGGGAATATAATGTACAGCATGGGCAGTATAGTTAGTAATAATGTATTGTATATTTAACCATTGCTAAGAGAATAGATCTTAAAATTTTTCATCACAAGATAAAACATTTTGTAACTATGTATGGTGATGGATGTTAACTAGACTTACTGTGGTGATCATTCCACAATACATACCAATATCTAATCACTGTGTTGCATACCTGAAACTAATATAATGTTAGATAGCAATTATATCTCCACAACAACAAAAAGAAATAGGCCCTGTACCCATACATATTTTTTGGTTGTTGAAATAACATGTTCTTTCATACCACCTGGCAAATAACCTTCGCTCTTGTTCTCTGAGTGTTTCCTAGTCATCACAGAAACCTGAGTCACCCTGGAATTCCCCAGGATCCAGGAGCTAAAGGGTTAATGGTTAGCACAAATAAGCTCCAAGCCCTTGCTTCTGTATTTGGCCAGCATCTCTACCAGTTGCTAAATATTTTTAATATCAAACCTGCTCAGGATGTGAATTTCTTTTTGAAAAGTCTTTTGGGAGCCCAGAGGATGAGGTGATTAATTTCAACCCTGGAGATCTAGGAAGGCTATAGAAAGCAGTTGAAATGTGAGTTGAGTCTGTAAGTGACCAAAATAAACCTTTCTTCTTTTATCTAGTCGTTTTTGCTTTGATGTCTCTAATTACCTCTATATTAGAAAATAAAGCTATTACTTAGTTTTAAAAAATCATGTATAGGGAGCTTCCCTGGTGGTGCAGTCATTGAGAATCTGCCTGCCAATGCAGGGGACACAGGTTCGGGCCCTGGTCTGGGAAGATCCCACATGCCGCGGAGCAACTGGACTCATGAGCCACAACTACTGAGCCTGCATGTCTGGAGCCTGTGCTCCACAATAAGAGAGGCCCACGCACCATGGTGAATAGTGGCCCCCGCTCGCCACAACTACAGAAAGCCCTCGCACAGAAACGAAAACACAACACAGCCAAAAATGAATAAATAATAAACTAATTAATTTTTAAAAATGTATAAAGAAAAACAAAACCTAAGTGTCCATCGACAGATGAATGAATAAAGAAGATGTGGCACATATATACAATGGAATATTACTCAGCCATAAAAACAAATGAAACTGAGTTATTTGTAGTGAGTGGATGGACCTAGAGTCTGTTATACAGAGTGAAGTAAGTCAGAAAGGGAAAAATAAATACCGTATGCTAACACATATATATGGAATCTAAAATAAACCAAAAAATGGTCATGAAGAACCTGGGAGTAGGACGGGAATAAGGACGCAGACCTACTAGAGAATGGACTTGAAGACACAGGGAGGGGGAAGGGTAAACTGGGACAAAATGAGAGAGTGGCATGGACATATATACATTACCAAATGCAAAATCGATAGCTAGTGGGAAGCAGCCACATAGCACAGGGAGATCAGCTGGGTGCTTTGTGACCACCTAGAGGGGTGGGATTGAGAGGGTGGGAGGGAGACGCAAGAGGGAAGAGATATGGGTATATATGTATATGTATATGTATAGCTGATTCACTTTGTTATAAAGCAGAAACTAACACACCATTGTAAAGCAATTATACTCCAATAAAGATGTTAAAAAAATAAAATAGAATAAAAAGTAAAATTAAAAAGAAAAACAAAAAGTTCAACAGAAGTTAATCTTTGCCCTTCCAAAAATATATGTACCCTACAGCCCTCAGAGAAACAACAATTTTCATACACAAAGTCCTTACAGAGTATCAGAGCACACCCTGGTTTTTCCAAGTTGTGGGGATTTGGACAAATTGCACACCTCTCTTCACTTCAGTTTCCTTGTACTTAAATGAGATAATGAAAGTGCCATTCCAAATGGTAGTTATGAATAATAAGCAGGATAATGCATGTACAGTGCTTAACTCAATGTCAGTACATAGTAGATGCTCATTAAAGTTGGCTATTATTAAGACTGTCCGAGTAGTACTGCAGAAACCTGGCCTCAGGCAAGTCACTTCTTCCTTCCAAGAACCCTCTGTCATGTGATGACAGTTTTCTCAATAGGTCCTTGGCCAATTAAAGAAAGCAATGTGTGAAGGTGGCTTCATTAGGTGGGAACCATATAGGAATGTGTCAGGCAGCTAGTCTCAACCTGACTCAGGCTCTGACAGGAACAGGGTGGGTAGCCATTTACAGGACCTTCTGGTCTCACCAGTGATCAGATCATTTACTGAAACACAAATTAAAGTTCCCTGAATATGCAGGTCTCGGTACTAATCAGGAAGAGCTTTCTTCTCACCATTATGTTATTTACCAATGCAGCGGCAAGGTAGAAATTGTCTTCAAATAATAGTAAAAAATAATGGCTGAAATGTAGTGGATTCTTACTATACAGTCTGTGGGCTAAGCACTTCATTACACATTCTCAAATTTTATGCTTACAGTAATGAAGTAGTACTATTTTTCTATCAATTTTCTAGAAAAGAAAACAGATCTTTAGAGAGGTGAAGGAATCAGCCTGCGGCCGCACACCAGTTAGTGCATCTGTGCTTTGATCTGATCACAGGGAGTTTCAGAGCCAGTACTTTTGATAACTCTTCTGCAATGTCTAACTGGGTCAAACCCACTACCTTGCTGAAATAATTCATTTTGAGTCACCTACAAGAAGCTGTGTACATGTGATATAGATGCAGCTTTTCGATGACCAGAGAAATAACCAAGATGTTATCTTTTGGACCAGGACACACTGCTATGTTTCACCAACACTTTGCCTATATTTCATGGTTTCCAATGATCAGAAACTCTTGTGTTACTTGAGCAATGTCAACTGGATATTTCTTTGGTTAAAATATACTCTAACTGCATATGAACTGTTCATGAGCCTTCTATTCTCTAAATAGGGATTATTCCTCAATACTACAACCTCTGTCATCAACTAAACCATTAGAAATCCCAGTACCTCCTTAAGATGAGAAGCAATGATGAGGTCCAGGCATCCTAAAGTCATATGGATGTTAGGTGGGAAGATTATGTGAAAGGTAGTCAGATTATTACACTGAAAACAATGGAATTGACCCTAGAATTTAACAGTCCTAAAACTAAGAGCCTTGTGACTGAATTGGTTTGTTGTTTTGCCATTGTGAAGGGCTTGCCTCTCAACTGATTTTTTTTTTAATTTTGAAAATAGTACATTTTATATTTGACACATATGTAGCACTTCTGTATTGGGTATATGAAGAAATTCATAAAGAAAGTCCCAGCCCTTGAAAACTTTATATTTTAACCTGAAAATAAAGAAATTATAGGAAAGATATTTAAGAACATTTATAACAAAATACTGATGCAAAATGGTGATCACAACCACTGCTATACAGTTTACTTAGTCACCTATCTTGCATAGCCGAGAAATTTCTAAGTTGATGCCACTGGTGTACAGTCTCCATGTAGGATTGCTAAAGTTGTTATACATCTGAATTGGGATGGACACAAATGATGATACTCTTACTAACTTACACAGTGTTTTCTCTGTGGCAGACAATTCTTTCATTTAAACTTCCTTAAGCCCTACACCGTAGGGGAGGAAAGTGAGGCAGTGAGGTGAAAAGAGGTACAGCATCTGGGGTCATAGAACTTGCAAGTGGCAGAGTTGGGATTTGAACCCAGAAAATAGGACTCCAGAATCTTAGATCATCACTACCATACTCTGACTCAGTGTTACTCATAAAAGCTCAGCTTTAAGCCCAAGGCAATGGCTTCTCATAAGTAACCCTAGGGAGGAAGTTCGTGCTCTGGGAAGACTGCAAGAGCTACCCAAACTGAGAATGATGGAAGATGAACAAACTAATGGACCAGAATGACCAGCCCTCCTAGAATGGCCACTTACCAAGAGAGAGTGAGGGCAGGATGACCACCTAGGGACGCTTCTATGTGCAAATGCCCCTCTGGCCCTCAGTGTTCATGATTCGGGAGGAAAGAAGGGTATCTGGCACATGTGAACTTTCCTGAGCATTACACAATATAAAGTGTTGTAGCAAATCACCAATGGGGACTGAGGACACAGAAGTCACAGGTCTCTGTTTTCCAGAAAATTACATTCTAACGTTAAAGTTTACTGGAAGCTATTCTTGATTCTCACTTCCCTCAGGCTCTGCTCGTATTTCTGTAAATATTTCATTTTCAAGAAATTTCTAGTATTACACAGTGGTTCCATCATTTTCACACTGAGAAATGAGCTGACTGTCCACATTAATCAGTCAATTCCTGAAAACCAGACAAACAAGTTATAAGAAATCCTGCACCCCCAAGCCTTGCTGTGATTCAGACATAGCCATCAGTGAAGCTTAGGATGTGATGTGAGCTGGTTCCCAGAACTACTGATATCCCTCAGCTATGGACTCTGAGACCAATGTGCAGTAACGAGCTCGGGACAAATGGAGGGCTTTGTGCTGCAAAAAACAGTCTAAGCGCCACATCTACTCTGTGTGTGCCAAGTAATGCCAATCCATGAGTTGACTCTGTCAACACCACTTGATACATTCACCATAAGCTGGAGGATCATTGACAAGCTGCCTCAAGTATGGTCATAGGAAAATTAGGAGGTATTCATTAATGCCAAGACAATGACTTTGTCTTATAACTTTGCCAAGTTAACGTTGCATGAAGTCGTGTGTTTTGAGATTATTTTCAACACAACATTTATCATACATCTCCTATGAGCCAAGAAATGAGTCAACTTCTTGGAATACAAAGATTAATAAGACACAGTCACCTCCAGTGAAGAACTCGTAATACAGTATTAGTGGAAGCAACAAATGTCCATGATATATTAATACAACAGGAGCAAAATTTGTCCTCTTTCCTCTCTGATTTCAGATTTAAATTTGATGTTAACCTAGTCCTTGTTTATAAATAAAAATGTAATTTTGCCTTCTTGGTCTTAGATTTTGAAGAGAGCAACAAAGATCATACTGTTTTCAACTTCTAGGTGAAAACTTTCAAAAAGCTTATGGCAATGCGATAAGAACTCTTTTACTAGAAACAAAATTTCCAAGATACAAACTGCAGCCATTCTCAAGTAAAGAAATAAATCAGTTTGGGGATAACAAACCTGCTGATGATTCCCTGTGGGCCAATGTAATTGCCTAATTCGGAGATCATCTCAACAATGAAGAAGGACAACTGTTAATGGTGTTTTAAAGACCTACGTTGTCAATACACTAGCATATCCCACTTTTCCCTGCTAAGAGGATCCTGATTTGACCGTGTGTTCTCCACAATGTGACAATGTGAATTCTGCCCAGGGATGAATTATGAGAAATCTAAATCCATAATGATAATCCCATTCTTATTTGTCAGTGATTGGTTCAGGGGTTGACCTGCAATCTATTCCTGCTCAGTTAGATAACAGGGCAGTCAGCTAGGGAGTCTTCTAGATAGGACTTTTTTCCCTGATTAAATAGAGGTATATGATATACGCTGTCTTTCTATTAAGGGCATTGTCCTGTGTAGGTATGATACCTGTGCAGATATGATACTTGAAGTTTCCACAGTCATCATGATGAAACACATTGTCAATGTGACAGGATCAGGAGAAACTTGATAACATGGTCAAGCTGCATGGTGAAGCTGCATGGTCAAGCTGCTGAGCCATTCCTAAAACCATTATTTCATAACTTCTTGTTATGTGAGATTATAATAAGCAATGATTTATGCAAACAAGCAAAGTACTTTGTCCCAAACTCAAAGACAGAAAATAGGAAGGGCTGACATTTCAAACCTAGATATAGCTGACTCAAATGCCATTGGCTTGGTCGACTATGCCAGGCTAAAGAAGTAAAAAAAAAAAAAAAAAACAGCAAGAAAGTAAAAAATGGATATTAAGTATCCTGGCTCTCTCCTTTAAAGGCACAGCACTAACGTGATATTCCTGTGCCATAGCCTGGACAAGTCCCAGATCTATTCAGGAGTTGCTGCTTTCTTTACCAAAAGTCAAGGTCAGCTATGGGGCAGCTGGTAACAGTCTGACCAGTGGAGTTTAGCCAAATGATCCTGGACGAGACAGTTCAGTTTAAAGCTGCTTTGGGGATTCAAATCTAAATCTCAGCAGTATCAACAATTCTTAACAGTCTTCAGTGTAAACAAACACTGCCTGAATAAGCATTCTTCTTGATTTTTAGTTGTGCGTAAATTATCTTCTTTAAAAACTTTTCAGAGCAGTCAAATTTCTGAAGGTGTTCATATTATGTCAATACTTTTACAATTTTTTTCATGATAAAATTGTGAGTCATCTTGTACTGAAGACAGAGGTATATATTTTTCATAAGTCAAAATTACTGATATTTTTTTTTTTTTTTTTTTTTTTTTTGCTGTACGCGGGCCTCTCACTGTTGTGGCCTCTCCCGTTGCGGAGCACAGGCTCCGGACGCACAGGCTCAGCGGCCATGGCTCACGGGCCCAGCCGCTCCACGGCATATGGGATCCTCCCAGACCGGGGCACGAACCCGTATCCCCTGCATCGGCAGGCGGACTCTCAACCACTGCGCCACCAGGGAGGCCCAAAATTACTGATATTTTAAGAAGGGCAAAGCAGTTTGAAACATTCCTGGAGAAAGAATAATATTCTCCTATCATGGATAAAGATGACAGTGACCTCAGAAGTAAAAGCAATTCCTAGGAGAAATGTAAATCAGATCCACAATGAGATATCACCTCACTCCTGTTAGAATGGCCATCATGAAAAAGACAACAGATAGGTGCTGGTGTGGATGTGGAGAAAAGGGAACCCACGTACACCGTTGGTGGGAATGTACATTGGCACACACACTATGGAAAAGAGTATGGAGATTCCTCAAAAATTTTTAAATGGAACTACCATATCGTCCAGCGCTTCCACTTCTGGGTATTTATCCAAAGAAACCAAAAACACTAATTTGAAAAGATACAAGCACACTAGTGTTCATTGCAGCATTATTTACAATAGCCAAGACATGGAAACAGCCTAAGTGTGCATCAGCAGATGAATGGATAAAGAAAATATAGTACACACACACACACACACACACACACACACACACACACAGAAATGTTATTCAGCCATAAAAAAAGGAGGAAATCCTGCTGTTTGTGACAACATGGATGGAGTTTGAGGGCACTATGCTGAGTAAATAAGTCAGCCAGAGAAAGACAAATACTACCTGGTATCACTCACACATAGAATCTTAAAAAAAAAAATTCTTAGAAAAAGAGAACAAGTTTGTGGTTAACAGATGCAGGGTGTAAGGGGTGGTGGAATTAGATGAAGGTTGTCCAAATGTACAAACTTCCAGTTAAAAGACAAATATGCTCTAAGGATGTAATGTACAACACGATGACTACAGTTTACACTGCTGTATTGTACATTTGAAAGTTGTCATGAGTGTGGTTCCTAAAAGTTCTCATCAGAAGGAAAAAAAATTGTTTGTACTTATATGAGGTGACAGATGTTAACTAAACATATTGTGGTAATTATTTCACAATATAGGTATGTCAAGTCATTATGCTGTATACCTTAAACTTATACAGTGATATATGTCAATTATTTCTCAATAAAACTGAAGGGGAAATAAAGCTATTCCTAGGAAAGAGAAAGTATTTTTATAAAAGGCTTTTTTTCCCAGAACTGGGTGGTGGCGGAAAGAGAGAGAAAAATAAGCATCTGAGTGTCTGGCTGCTCAAAGTGTGGTCCGGGAACAAGCAGCAATGGCATCGCCTAAAAGAGTACTGGAAATGCAGAGGCTCAGGCCCCACCCCAGATCTATAGGATCAGAACTTGCAAGTTAACTAGACCTCAGGTGATTCACACGCACATTGTAGTTTGAGAAGCAACAGCTTAGAGCAATGATTCTCTAGCTTGGCTACACTTTGAATTTTCTGCAGAGCTTTAAAAAACGCATGGCTGGATCCAACTCCCGGAACTTCTGATTTAATTGTTCTGGGTTACGGTTGGGGCATTTAGGTTTTTCAAAGTTCCCAAGCAATTATAATGTGCAGCCGAGCATTGATTCAGTGGGCTGACAGTGGCATTCCAGTTTATTTGTTCTCCTCAGTGACACTAGGAAGTGTGTAAGTCTCTCAGTTTTAAACCTGAAGTGATGAGATCCTGTGACAAAAGAATGCTTTAGGATCAGATGTAGGACATTCAATAAGAAGTCATAGAATTCTGAGTGTAGACGTGCTTTACTTTATATAATTGATCTTTCCTTATAACTTACATGTTCAATGAATCTTTATAAATAAGAATAATTTTTGTGCTCTTTACATCTATTATTCATTGTGCTAGACAATTCTTTTTTAATCATTCCATAAACTCTTACAAAGAAGGTATTATTGTCCCTCTTTCACAGATTTGGAAACTGAGGGCTCAGAGATGTCAAGTTATTTTCCAAAGTCACATAAGTAATTTTCCAAAGTCACACACCTGACAAACAGTGATGTCAGGATTTAAGGAGTGGTCTTTCTGTCTCCAAAGCTGATGTTCTTTCCCTTGATCTAATTGTTTTCATATACTTAAGCACAAGTCATATTCCAAATTCATCAAGTTTGTCATTTCTGTAAATACATAAGATAAATCATTTTGAAAAGCAAAGAGCTATTTGAAGGAATCACCCTAATTCATCTACTTTATATATTATGAGGTTTATATAGATTTTTCAAAAGAATGTAGTCCAAGCTCCATCTTTAGCCCTCACTTGATGGGTTTTAAAACAATTAACCAGGGTTACTTCACCTCCTTTCTTCTTGCTCTCCACTGTCCCACCTCACCACTAGCTTCAATTAAAATGAAATTTAAAAGTTGCAAGCCAAAAGAAAATTACTTTGCTATTGCCATATGCTTATATTCAGCTATCCAATTACTTGAACTCATGGAAGTAAGCAAGGAATAATCAAAACTTTATTGCCCTGTATGGGTTTAGCAGGCCTTCTGTGGTGATTTTCCTAACAAGAAGCTATGGAGACCCAGTAAGATGCTGCTGGTACCCTGTATTCAAACCATTTAAGAATGAAATTTATCCTGCAAAGGAAATTCCTTATCACGAACACTTGGTGGGGGTTTTTTTTGGAGAATTTATATCACAATATGCCACAGCATATCACTTCTTTAGTACCAGACTGCTGGTCTCTGGGTCAAAGAACTGAGTTTACTTAAAATAAATTAGTTAACTGATAAAAATGTCCTAAAAATGGGAAGAAAAACCTCCAAAACATTCTGGGCAGCGTGCACATGCCCCAACAGATAAAACAATGCCTTAGAGAGTCCATCAAATGGCTATTTCACCTGCAAATATATTGTTCCCAATACTTAGAAATTGACAAGCACTATGCTAAGTGGTGTATATGCATCATTTCACTGAAAACTCATAGCAGCTCTACAAAGAAGATTCTACTAATTTCATCTTACAAATGAAGGCGCTGAGGCAAGGAGAGGTTAAGTGACGTGCATAAAACCATACTGCTTGTAACTGTCGACCTAAGAATTGAATGACTGCAACCTGTCTAGATCCCATGTCTTTAGCCCAATACTGCCACTTAGAGGTAAAATGGGATATCACTTCCAATAGGTCAAAGATTTAAAATGAAAAGTCCTGGACAGGCCTGACCAGCATCTATTCCCTCTGTTCCTCCTACCCAATAGATCTCTGACTTTCCTAAGGAAATATCTGGTAACCATGTAGTAATCACGCAGTAACTGTGATGTGAAAATGGACTTATCCATTTCCACAGTTCCAGTTGACAGTCAATCAGCCTATTCTCAAACCCCTTGCAACTATGGTCAATGTACCTTAGTTCAATCTGCCCGAAGAACAGGAAATATCATTTGATATGTAAGAAGTGCCACTTTCTACCCTGGAAATAGACAAGGAAGCCTGTCGCCCCTTCGTGACCATGCCTCTTTGTGACTGTGGAGTGACGTCCAGCTCGGGATAAAGCCAGAATGAAGAAACAGAACCAAGCTCTTAACCAAAACATGTCTGATGTGGGATTGTCCTTTGGTTTTCAGTTACAAGAGCCAATAAATCCGCATTATTGTTTAAATCCCATTGACTCAGGTTTTCTGCAACTGAAAGCTCTTCATTAATAAATAGACACCAACACTGTATACTTGGGTGTTTGAAATGACTTTAAATGAGGGATTTACTTTCTACATGCTATAGTTTTGTTTTGTTTTGTTTTTTGCGGTACGCGGGCCTCTCACTGTTGTGGCCTCTCCCGTTGCGGAACACAGGCTCCGGACGCGCAGGCTCAACGGCCATGGCTCACAGGCCCAGCCGCTCTGCGGCATGTGGGATCCTCCCAGACCAGGGCACGAACCCGTGTCCCCTGCATCGGCAGGCGGACTCTCAACCACTGCTCCACCAGGGAAGCCCTACGTGCTATAGTTTTAATAAGGGCTTCCTTGTGGACATCTTCCTGGGATAACAGATATAGAATTATATCCAGACCCAAGCAGTAATCAGATCATTTTTATGCAGCTTATCTAGATTTTGTCATTTGAAATTCATGATAGGTTCATAAGACTAAAGGAATTCATGCTGAGTCAGTCATATTACTATTCACCAACTTGTGTAACTGTGTGAAATAAAAGTTACATCAAACTCAAGGAAAACAAATTTTTTTTCCTAGCATTATGGGAGTTTTATTTGGAAGTGAACTTTTAACTATCAATACAAATGCTAAGATACTACACAAAACATCCACAGGAACTTTTTTCATCTTTTTTTGAATTGTTCACAAATATTTCCTACATAATCCAACATACAACAGAGAAATGGTACATCTCTTTCTTTCAATTTGCATACGATGGAAAAACAAGAATATATATATATATATATATATATATATATATATATTTTACAAAGTTTAGCTAATAGACACTACCAAGCTGACAGTTTAAGTCTATAGGTGAGAAATTATCTAATAAAAAACATCACTATTTATTTAGCATCAGTCACTTCCATAACCAAGTATTATTCTGATTAATAAAACTTGCCACCATTAGGCTTCTGGTATATTCTTATACCAAATACTCCATCTGTTGTATTGTCCCCCATCTTGGTTCTTCACAATTACAAGCAGAAAATCGTTGCAAAGTAGGGGCAAGTATTTGCAAAAACAAACAAAAATCGCCAGCTTATTATAAGCATGAATGTATGGTGGAATTTCCTCCCAAGCAATGGACTTTCAAATCACTTAAGAAATCACCAATGTGATTCCTTGAATATTTCGAATGTGTCAAGATATTTTGCCTTGAATGTGTCAAGATATTTTGCCTAAGTCAAACAAGAGATGTATTTATTTATATCCAACAGAGGACTGAAAATTAAACTTAGTGTTTAGTTTGGGGGCAGTTTGGGGGGAATTCAGCCATTTTAAAAATGACCGTCTTACAGATGAATGGATAAAGAAGATGTGGCAATATATACAATGGAATACTACTCAGCCATAAAAAGAAATGAAATTGAGTTATTTGTAGTGAGGTGGATGGACCTAGAGTCTGTCATACAGAGTGAAATAAGTCAGAAAGAGAAAAACAAATACCGTATGCTAACACATATATATGGCATCTAAAAAAAATGGTTCTGAAGAACCTAGGGGCAGGACAGGAATAAAGATGCAGACGTAGAAAATGGGCTTGAAGACAAGGGGAGGGGGAAGGGTAAGCTGGGACGAGGTGAGAGAGTGGCATGGACTTATATATACACTACCAAATGTAAAATAGCTAGTAGGAAGCAGCCGCATCACACGGGAAGATCAGTTCGGTGCTTTGTGACCACCTAGAGGGGTGGGATAGGGAGGGTGGGAGGGAGACTCAAGAGGGAGGGGATATGGGGATATATGTATATGTATAGCTGACTCACTTTGTTATAAAGCAGAAACTAACACACCATTGTAAAGCAATTATACTCCAATAAAGATGTTAAAAAAGGGGCTTCCCTGGTGGCGCAGTGGTTGAGAGTCTGCCTGCCGATGCAGGGGACACGGGTTTGTGCCCCGGTCCGGGAAGATCCCACATGCCTCGGAGCAGCTAGGCCCGTGAGCCATGGCCACTAAGCCTGCGCGTCCAGAGCCTGTGCTCTGCAATGGGAGAGGCCACAACAGTGAGAAGCCCGCGTACCAGAAAAAAAAAAAAAAAAAAAGTCTTAAAAAAAATGACCACCAAAAACAGGTTCACTAAATTTATTTGAAAAATCATAAAATGTTTCTTACAAAAGAGCATTACATTGTGCACACTGCTCCGAATAGATGCCAGGGACATATGGACTATTGTTACTTTTCCTCCCTGTCCCATCACCACAAATGTTACAGTGGCCACAAAGCAAAGTGTTCACAATAATTACATGGGGGGACTTTTTTTAAACCACCAACAATGAGCAAAAATTAAAATTCACTCACTCTGCTGCTGTTTCAAAATTTCAATGTTCGTTTTTGCACACCCTCCCCCAACCCCCAACCCTGTTTGTAAGGAACTAAAACATTTCATCTGGTGAACTGCAAAGATTTCGCTACACCTCAAATGCAGCGCACCCATGAAGCAGAGGAATGTTGGCTTTTTAAACAGAAGCAGATTAAAAAAAAAAATGCAGGACTCCTTCAGTTCTTCACTATTCTTAGAAAAACTTTCCAGAATACTGCTTCACAGTATAAAAAAGAAAAAAAAATCTTGCATTAGAATCCTTCAACATCTGCATACTTCTTCACACTGTTCTGCAGCAAATACTGTGCATTCTGTATCTGGTCTTGTGTTCCTGTAATGGTAATGATCCGATCTTTGGACCCTTCTAAAGGCTCATCAATTTTGATTGAAGCTCCTGACTCATGACAGGTTTGTTTAATCTGCTGACCACATTTGCCAATAATCAATCCAGCCAAATCTTTGGGAATAGTTACTTGTGTAGTAATAATAGGTCTACCAAGATCACCATATGAGCCACGACCCCCTGCATAGGAATAATCATGTCCAGAGCCACCCTGTGGTTCATAAGCCATCTGTCACTCTGATGGGCTCCATGTATCTATGGCAGAGTCCCAGGTTTCATCAGCACTGAAACCAACCATGCCATCATAACGGTCTCCAGGTCTCCCTCTTCTGTCATAGGCCATTAGCTCTCCTCCTCTAGGCGGTGGTGGAGAAGGAGGAAGATTCTGAGCTCTGCCACCACCCCGGCCACTTCGTCCAGAAGGAGGTCCTTGACGAGGGCTCATATCATCATAATCTCTTCTGGATGGAGGCATGGGACGCCTACCCCGACGAGGAGGCATTCTGTCAAAACTACCTCTTGCCCGCATGGGAAATCCCAAGGGACGTCCACGGCAGTCATCAAACATTGTAAAGCCACCATAATCATAGGTTTCATCGTAAAAATTGGGATCATACGGCTGAGAACGTCCTTTGATGGGAGACTCTGATATAAGATCAAGGATGATCTTTATGCACTCTACAACCTTAAAAGGTTTTCCTCCAGTAAGGACTACTCTGTCAGTGGATTGAGGACAACATTCCTGGAAAAGCTTGATTGTTGTCTGAGTGTTCACTTGAAATTCTTTGATTTTAGCACCTTTGACCCCAATAATTCCTCCAGCCAGACTCTGATGAATCAACAGTCTCAACTCACAGTCAAAGTTGCCTCCTTTATAGTGTTGGTAATTTAAGCATTCCATAGCATCAGATTCTAGCGGGAGCTGGCTGATTGCAGTGGGTGATGGCAACTGCAGGCCCTCTTCCAAGTTAGGGATGATTTTCTTCAGAATTTCTCTGTTGCAGTATCAGCACTGATACTCAATGTGCGCTCGGGGCCACTGCTGTCTGGGACTGAAACACTGGCATTGCAGTCTGTATGGAGAGCCTTAATATTCTTGCCTCCTTTTCCAACCACTGCCTCAGCATTCTTGCTCTGAAACAGAATGCATAATTCAACCATCTCATCAGTGTTTCTAGATCTTTTAAAAGCTTGTTCCTCTTCCATATCTTCAGCAGGGTGTTTACCAAGTTCGCCATTGGTTTCGGTGTTGGTAAAGGCTTCCTCTGGCTGTTCAGTTTCCATTTTCTTGTATTAAAGGGACACACCAATCAGTTATTAAATATATCCTTGCAGGGCAGAACTGAAGTGTTCTGGGAGGGACCAACTGACACCCTAGTGCTGCAGTAGCCTGTAGGCCGCAAATAAGCAGGAAGTAGGCAAGATGTCAAGGTTGATGCATCAGAGAAACAGGATAATGACACCTTTCATGGAAAACAAGCTTTATTTTCTGAGAATTTGGAGCAAATGTTATCAGTCATAGGTACCTTTTAGTCTAAGAACAGGAAATGATGTTGAGAAATAAAACATGACCAAAAGGATTGTTTCTCATTTTGTTCAAAACCGTTTCCTCCATGAACTTTTCCTCTAGGAATTCAAAGAATTACATAGATGGAGCATGACTCAGTCTCTCCACTGACCTCACTTATTGACAGTTGGGAATTTTGGTTTCCCCATGTCAGTACCCTGACACAGGTCTTTCTACTTGTTTACCTACAGGGAGCTGACTCAGAGGAAACCTCAGAGTTTCAAAATGCCTTACAAGCAAATGGCAAAACATGCGCCAGCTAAACAAAAACTGGAATGTCATCTTTCCATAAGCATTTCTATGTTTCTATGATGAATAAATAAATAAATAAATAAATAAATAAATATCACATTTATTAAAATACTTGGAAAGGAGGAAGATTGCCAAGCATTTAACAAAATTATTGTTGACCTATTACATGTCTAAAGAAAAAAATACTGAAAAATTGAGGAAATCTGGAGAGAAAATACTGTGTAAATTAGAGATGTGAACCTGGAAAGCTAGATTAAGATACATCAAGTTTACCTGCAATGTTCTAGCCAAGTTAAGTTGAAATTACTAATAGGTGAAGTAAAGAAGGTGTCACACCCTCCACTGGGACACCACTGTGGTTGAACATGCAGTGTGTGCTTCTCATTGTGTGAGGGAGAAATCACACCTTGGGGAGGGGGTATCTCATGAAAATGGCATTCATTCAGAAGAATTTATTTTTAGATTTGGACTTGCATTAGGTGATTTGGGGGGAGGGTTAGGAAATAGGGCTTCGCTCTGGGCTGAATGTTGTCAGAAAGTGGGGCAATTCTATGGTTGGGTCTCTTATTAAATCTTACCTAGACAGAGGGATATCAAGACTGAGGCTAAAACTGTAACGAGTAAAGAAGCAGCAGGCATGCTGATCAGCCTGCACAGCCGAATGTTTGATCATTTTTGTGGCTTAGCCCACATTCATGATTTACTCTGTGTCCAGCTGTAGTTATGAAGTGGTCTTATTTGTGTCTTGATCCATCAGGGTCACAGAGCAGCTTGTCTGATGTCAGTGTTCTGTGAAATTGTTTATTTCAAAAGAAGAACATGAAGATCTTGCTGGGAGTACCAGCTCAACTCCTGGAGGTTGGGGACAGCTTTTCTCTTTCTCAAAACCATACGAGATTTTCAGCATCAAATTATATAAAGCAATTCTTCCTAATAAACAAAGAAACAGGTCCAAAAAGACTGAGAAAGAGATCTGTAAAGTTATAGTGTGAGTGAGGAGAAAATTGTTTTATCAAGTTGACAGCCACTTTCATTAGACAAGCTGATAAAATTTCTCATCTTCATCATTCAAATTCAGATAAATTTTTTAAACTTTGTCAATGCAAAGTTTCAAAATTAACTAAATAAATTTTCTTTATGTCAAGAAAAACTGGGCAGAATTTTTAAGAGTCCACAAATACTGAGCTGGAAATATTTACAAAGCACGGGCTATACAGAAACATATTTTGATGTATGCCACAACAAACCTGCCTGACCCTTTTGAAAAGTGATTAGGCCGTAGACGTCAGGAGGTATAAAATTATACATGTGTTTTGAGTTAGTAACACTGATCATAAGGCTATATTCTTTGTAAATATTCTTTAAAAATAGAAAAATTACATGCTTAAGATGTTACCATCAAATTACTAGTGGTAATTACAGTTGTTTTTCTTTTTTAAAAAAGGTGCTGTCGGGCTTCCCTGGTGGCGCAGTGGTTGAGAGTCCGCCTGCCGATGCAGGGGACACGGGTTCGTGCCCCGGTCTGGGAGGATCTCACGTGCCGCGGAGCGGCTGGGCCCGTGAGCCATGGCCGCTGAGTCTGCACGTCCGGAGCCTGTGCTCCACCATGGGAGAGGCCACAGCAGTGAGAGGCCCGTGTACCGCAAAAAAAAATAATAAAATAAAATAAATAAATAAAAAAGGTGCTGTCAAAGGCAGTACTCTTTTTAATTATTTATTTATTTAATTTATTTATTTTTGGCTGCGTTGGGTCTTTGTTGCTGCGCACGGGCTTTCTCTAGCTGCTGCGAGCGGGGGCTACTCTTCGTTGCAGTGCGCCGGCTTCTCATTGCGGTGGCTTCTCTTGTTGCAGAGCACGGGCTCTAGGCACGTGGGCTTCAGTAGCTGCAGCACGCAGGCTCAGTAGTTGTGCCTCTGGGGCTCTAGAAGCGCAGGCTCAGTACTTGTGGCGCATGGGCTTAGTTGCTCCTCGGCATGTGGGATCTTCCCAGACCAGGGCTCAAACCCATGTCCCCTGCATTGGCAGGCGGATTCTTAACCACTGCGCCACCAGGGAAGTCCCTAATTACAATTTAATAGCATCCTAATTTCAAACAATAGGAGAAACAATAAATTTGCATCTAAGTCTCCTAGATTATCTACTAAGGCATAATTTAACTGATCATTACTGGAGGTGCTATGGCCCGTCAAAATCGTCCTGCTTTTGAGTCCAATGGGTCTTTTATCTCCACCTTATCAGTCATCGGATATGGGTAGGGCCCAGAAGGCTATGACCTTAGG
The DNA here is from genome assembly GCF_964341445.2 of Mesoplodon mirus. NCBI lineage: Eukaryota > Metazoa > Chordata > Mammalia > Artiodactyla > Ziphiidae > Mesoplodon > Mesoplodon mirus. The sequence continues at coordinate 48,495,041 of NC_138977.1, forward strand.
TGAGGTCAGCTCACCTCGGCAGTTCACCTCAGCAACTGAGGCAATTTCTGAAGGGTCTGAGCTGAAGGTCATCTGCTCACAGTATTCCAGTAATGTTACTGAGTCCAAGCTCATTCTGCTCGCCCCACGACAGGCCGATAAATCTGGAGGTGAGGTGTTGGGGCAAGGTATAGCGAGTTTATTCGGAAAGCCAGAAGTCCAAGAAGATGGCAGACTAGAGTCCTAGAGAACCGTCTTCCCAGGGTCTGGATGCTAATTTCTTTTATAGATCAGAGAGCAGGTTGGTGAGGAGGTAAAGTAAAAAAGGCCATAAGTTTTGCAAATGTCTTCTGGTTTCGCCAGACTCAGGAGGGGGTGTGTTAATTTCTTCTTTCCTGCAGTCATTCACAGGTGAGCTGGGTCAGGATGTTCCTTGTGAGCTGAACAAAGGTATTTTAGTTTAACATTCAGGCAGAGGGGCAGGATGCCCTGAGACAGGCCATTATGTATGTTTATAGCTATAGTCAACATCCTTTTAGTGAGTAACTTGTAACAAAAGCAACAGAAAGCAAAGAGACAGATCTAATATGAAATCAGATTTGTTCTTCCCTATTCCAGTAGCTAAGGTGATGAAGGAGAACCTAGGGCACAGCCCATGTCCACTGCAGTCCACCCCTAGCACTGCCGGGATCCACTTCCTCACATACATAGAGGGAGCAGCTTTTCTAGGATTCTGGGGATCTCTCTTCCTAAGGGAAGCTTGGGTGAGGAAATGAAATGGGAAGAACTATGGTCCCAACCACTGCAACTGATATGATCTCCCTCCTCCATTATCCATTGTAGATTTCCTTTCTCTTTAGCTGGCACCTCTGCTTGTCTCAGAGGCTTCCTGGTGACATGATTTGGAAATTCGTCCTCAAAGAGCCTAAAGCCCTGATCACCATGATCTTCTCAAGGCAGGATTACTATACTGGTCTATTTTCCATCAAAACTGGGCAAGAGAATGCCAAGTGGCACCTAAGTGGATCACCTGAGTTTGATCCACTGGTATGGGAGGCTACATAACATCATATTCAGTCAGAGTCACATGTTCCACAAAGGAGATGAAGGAGTCAGCCCATGACCATGAGCTCTGCTTGTACTTAACAGAGTGCCTGGCACCAGGAAAGCTCTTGTCATCCTCAGCAAATGTGTGAGGGAGGAAAAGGAGCCTACTATGCAGAAATTGCTTAGGGGTATGTGTGTGTGTGTTTTGTTTGAGCTGAAGCATAGTAGGTGCTTAGTACATATGAATTTAATGAACTGTAAATACACAGTTTTTACATTTTGCAAAATACATTTTGCAAAATAAGGTATTTTTAACCATTAACATTCCCCTTGCTATCCCCAAACAGCATAAGAGCAGCTAACCTCCAACCATGAAGGAAGATGACTCCATATTAAAGGATACAGATTTTTTTCTATTTCTATGGTATTCCATTATACATTTTATTTCTATATTTCTATTGTGTTAATCCTTTATAGGGTTTCTAACCATCCTATATTGCCACGTCAGGCTCCGATCTTCAGGCTGGAGAAAAGGCTGATTACTATTCCTCCTTTATGTGTCACAACTGAAAAAAAATACTGTGAAAACAATAGTAGTATGGACAGGATAATTAGTTACTTTATTACTAGCTCAGGTGGAAGCTCAGGTAAGTCTCTTAATCTGTGACCTCTGTTATATAAAAAGCAGGCAGCTGGATCTCAGCTCCTTTCCATTCTAACAGATGTTTGTTGACAGTTTTTTCATTTAATGGGAAGTGCATCTGTAGCCTCCACACACACACACAAAAAGTGTCTCAGTCCCTGCCACTAGAGGACGCCACAGCCTAAGACCTGAGATGAGGTTGCCACTAAGGCCACTGCACTGCGGCTGCAGTGAGTTACCGCATTGTATTGCAATGCATTTTTTGCTGTATTGTAGCGTAATGTATTGCATTGAATTGCATTAGATTAAGTTGTGTCATATGATATGGATTTATATGGTATTTAATTGAATTGCCTTAGAGAACCTGTTCTCTATTTGCTACTACATTTTTAAATTGATGCCTATAATTCGTGCCCATAATCGTCATTTTCTTAAATCACAGTGGCTAAATTGAAGTACAATAAAGCATAATTCATCTCAAGAAATCTTCACCAGACTCACTTAGAAAGAGGCAGAATGTTCTAGTTGGAAGGGCGTGGGTGATCCAATCTATCTTGTTAACCATTGCCTCTTCACAGCCTAGAGCACTGCTTGCACACAGTAGGCTCTTAAGAACATATTTCAATGAATTACACACAGTTTTATTCCATGTATGCTATTATTGGGGTGAACTTGGGCAAATTATTTAATCCAGTATTTTTTAGAGTGGATCCACTGATGAGCCATAGTTGGATCATCTGGGTGTTTATTTAAATTGTTATTTCTTAAACTACCTTAGATATAATACTTTAGCACTCCTCTGAGCTGCTGGTGGTGGTCGTGGGAAATCTGCCTTTTTAATAAGCATCCCATGTGTAATTGAAGCTTCAGAACCACTGGCTTAGTCTACTTCTGGTCTCAATTCCCCCCTCCCATATTCATCTGAGGAATTAATCAATTAACTAACTCATTTCTTTGATGCAAATATGTCTATGGAGTCATCACCACTTGTAAGGGATGGAAAATGTCAGGCCTCACGCTGCAGAAGCAGAGCACAGTCAGGGAAGAGTGAGACGTGGGCTTTCTCCTGCCCATTGCTTCTAGTCCCTGCCTTGCTCAGCCACAAGCAGCAGCCCTGGATGTGAAGAAGAGGGAACACAGGGTCCAGCAGGGATGGTGGAGGAGGGGTTTGTACACAACCTTGAAAAAGAGAAGCAGCAAACAACAGTCAAGGCTCTACTGTATTCCAAAGGCTGATCCCTGACCAGCAGCAGAGCATCACTTGGGAACTCATTAAAAAATGCAAGTTCTTGGATTTCACCAAGGACTGACTGAATCAGAAACTCTGGGACGGTCACCCAGGAGTGTAAGTTCTAATAAGTCCTCAGATGATTCTGATGCATTCTAAGTTTTGCGAACCAGTGCTCTGTCTGTATGCAGTGCCCCCAGGGCCAGCTGAACCTGGGGCACCTGAGTCCCTACCTGATTCCCCAGCTGAAGCCTGGGCCCCTGTTGACCCACATATGCAGTGGTCTCCATGCACAGTGGCTGCAAGGTCGTGCTTTTCCTTCACGGATCAAACGGTGTTTAGCAAGATGACCACCTTGGAAAATCTCACAGACCCTTAAATAAGTATTAATATTGGCATATTAATTCATCTGTTAATTTTATCAATCAACAAATAATTTTTAGTGTCTACTGTATTCCAGGCACAATTGTACCACTCAGATTATAGTATGGAACTGAAGAGATGAAAAGCCCTGTCCTCATGGAGTTTATAGTCAGGTGAAAGGAAATGAGCAGTACACAATGGCAAAATTGAAGAGCACTAAGCGCTGCGGAGTCCTCACTGTTCATTGCAGCACTATTCACAGTCACCAAGACATGGAAGCAACCTAAGTGTCCATCAGCAGATGAATGGATAAAGAAGATGTGGCACCTATATACAATGGAATATTACACAGTCATTAAAAAGCATGAAATAATGCCATGTGCAGTAACATGGATGGACCTAGTGATCATCATACTAAGTAAGTCATACAGAGAAAAACAATTATCATATGATATCTCTTATATGTGGAATCTAAAATATGATACAAATGAATTTATTTACAAAACAGAAACAGACTCACAGACACAGAAAACAAACCTACGGTTACCAAAGGGGAAAGTGGGGAGACGGATAAGTGAGGAGTTTGGAATTAAGAGATACACACTACTATATATAAAATAGATAAACAACAAGGACCTACTGTACAGTACAGGGAACTATATTCAATATCTTGTAATAACCCATGGAAAAGAATCTGAAAAATATACATATACATATCTATATACATATATATTTGAATCACTTTGCTGTACACCTGAAACTAACATATTGTAAATCAACTATACCTCAATAAATAAATAAATAAATAAATAAACTAACTTTAAAAAATAAGTTCAATGGAGGAAGTAAAGCAGGGAAGGGGGATGGGTGGTGCCAGGGCGGGGGGGTAGGCATGCAGTTTTAAGTGGGGAATCTCTATGGAGGTGACAATTCAGCATAAACTCAAGATAAGCCATGTGCATGTCTTCTCTGGGAGGGATGTATGTCAGGTAGAGGACATAGCAATTGAAAGCACCCTGAGGATGATCCAGAGGCCAGCATGGCTAGAAAAAAGAGGGTTGGGTTGCACTGGTGTATACATTTGTCAAAGGTCATCGAATGGAACATTTAAGATTTGTGTATTTCATTATACCTAAAAAAAAGGAACAATTTTGGTTTATACAGCTATATTGAACTCTAGTTAATAATGTTAATGATATGCACACAAAGGTGTCTGGGGGTAAACTGATTTCTATAATTTATTTTAAATGGATCAAAACATAAGATGATGACGTAAAATGGATAGATGGAAGGATGGATAAATAGATATATAACTTAATAAACAAGTATAGGAAAGTGTTCATTGTTGAATCCATGGAGTGAGTATATAGTATTCATTGTAAAAGTCTTTCTACTTTTCTGTATATTTGAATTTTTTTATAATAAACTGATCAGTCCAGGTTTTCCTACCCCAGCACTGGTTCCCATGGAGATTTCTGCTCGTGGGTTTCTGTTCCAGCAAGTTGTGATTCTCTGTACATGCCTGTTGGTCTAATCAATTTGGGGGAAGTGGTTTGATTGTGACCTCACTTCTCTTACACATCTAAGAAAAGATGTTGCATTTTCAGTCTGTTCAGCATTTTATTTGTTAGGACAGAGTGGTGACTTCCAAGCTCCTTACATGCTAGATCAGAAGCCAGAAATCTCTATGTTATTCCTTAGATTTGTGACTGAGGCCGTGAAGAGTAGGCCTGCTGGTGGCAGCTGAAGGGCCGCCTTCATAGGGGGACTCTATGAGGCTTTGGACATGAACAGTACAATTGGGGCCTGGTGCCAGTGTGGCCGAGAGCAGGAACGTCTCTTGTGTATCTGCTGACATATGCACCACTTTGGCCCTTTCACAGTGACAGTGTTGGAAACCTCAGGATAAAATACTCAGGCTTGGGCATCCGACGCTTCACAAAGAAACCCAGCAGCAGTGGAAGTGGAGTGGCCTCAAATGGTTGTAGATAGGGGTCAAGTTGAAGAAAATGGAGAACTGAGTTGTGATCCCTAGAGAAAGCTAGAAGCCCTGAGGAGGGATATTGCCAGGGCCGAGTTCTCGTGCTGTGTCAGTAGAGAACAAATGGTAGTGAAATATGAGGTTATACTTACCCCAGGTTGAGCCACATTTCACCCTCACGAGTGTTCACCTCTCCTTACAGAGGTTTCTGGGTTAAGACAAATGATTAGAGCAAAGAGAGTTTCTGGGTTAAGACAGAGGTTTCTGGGTTAAGACAAATGATTAGAGCAAAGAGAGTTAGGAACACAGCAACTCTCAGTGGCAGCAAAGAAAATGTGTTGAAGTCTGCAGCGTAACAATCCACACACAGGTCAGATAGCAACATGTGTAGAAAGGAAAACTGGTAATGTGTGTCCTGCAAGTGCAGCCTCAGTATCACTGAGCACCGGTGTCTGCAGCCTCAAGTTCTCCAGCTTTATAAAGAATGGCAAAGAAACCAGACTCAAAGTAAGAGATTGGCAGGAACAAGGGCACCCTCTGGCTATAACATTGCAATGGAAATGTGAGCCTCTGAGGTTCAGGTTCCAGGAAGCTGCACCAATAGGAGCCTGAAGTTAGGAAAGCCAACCTACTGCTTCTGATGACAGCTGATGTGGAGTTAGAGAGGTGCTGATGGGTTAGCTAATCCCTTCTTGTTCACTCAAAGCCTGGGGATACATCTTGAGTCCCAGCCTACAAGAGCTCAGCCTTCTGCAAGCAAAGGTGGCCATGGGACCTTGGTCTGGATACAGGAAGCTAAACTGTGTGCAAAATGAGGCAACGGTTTCTCAACTCCCTTCCCTGCTATCTAGCTCTTTACCTTTTCCTCAGGCTTTAATTATGCTGGGGTGGGTGTCAGGGGATGGGGCAGCCGGGAAGATTGATGTGGATTGATGGTCACACGTGAAATTTGGAGGAGGAAGAAGAGCTGCTCCCCAAATAACCCTCCCACTTCTTTCTCCCTCATGCACTGACTATTAAGAAACAACACTACGGGGCTTCCCTGGTGGCGCAGTGGTTGAGAGTCCACCTGCCAATGCAGGGGACACGGGTTCGTGCCCCGGTCTGGGAGGATCCCACATGCCGCAGAGCGGCTGGGCCCGTGAGCCATGGCCGCTGAGCCTGCGCGACCGGAGCCTGTGCTCCGCAACGGGAGAGGCCACAACAGTGAGAGGCCCGCGTACCGCAAACAAACAAACAAAAAAAACCAACAACAACACTAGTCCCTGGAAAGATGCTGTCGAAATTAAAACATTCTTCCAGGGGACTTCCCTGGCAGTCCAGTGGTTAAGCCTCCGCTCTTCAAATACAGGAGGCGCAGGTTCGACCCCTAGTTGGGGAACTAAGATCCTACATGCTGCGCGACGCTGCCAAAAAAAAAAACTTCTTCCCTTTGTCTATGGCCCTTAATAGCTGCAGCATTTGAAAACTCATGAAATTCAAAGCCTTTTCAATTATATACAACACTCTAAGAAGTTTATACACATCTTGATACCAAGATTATGAAAACCTTATGTGGGTGTATTTATTCATATTTATATACGTACATAGGTGTGCATGTGTATATGTTGGAAGGGGGGAGGGGCAAAACTGGCAACTTCTTCAGGCATTAAAATAATAGCTAACACTTACACATATGCTTACTCTGTGCCAGGAACTGTTCTAAAGCCTTCGCACATTCACTCTGCTTACTCATTTAATCCTCACAACAACCATATGAAGTAGATATTACTGTTTTCATCATTATCCCTATCTTACAGATAGGGAAAAAAGGACACACAGAAGTCAAGAGTGAAGATGGGATTTGGATCCATGTTATTCGTGCTACAGGCTCTGGGCTATAGGGGCTCTCATCCTGGGGTCCATTTAAAAGGCTGGATGGGTGAGTCTTCCTAATTCTACAATTCAATTCAATTCCACTCTTACTGCTAAAAGAGATTCTCTACAGTTGTTTCCTTGTTCAGACCTTTGCTTGCAGGAACATGTTGGGAGATTGGAACCTTTGCCTGTAGGATAGAAAATGACAGATTAGGGGAACGGAATGTCACATTTCCAGACATGTCTGGGGAAAAAAGATTTAGAACATCGAGCTTCTTTGACCTCTTCCCTCCTTCCTTTCAACCATGCCTTTTAGACATTCCTCTTCTCACTGACAGGCATCTTACATAGTCCAAGACCAAAAGAAAACACCCCACTTTCTCCCTAAACTACAGGTCTGCTGGGCAATGCAGGGACTGAGACACATTTGTCTGCCAGTAGCCCATCACAAAGGTCAAGCACAAATAAGTGTTAAAGACAAGGTTGATTTGATTTACGTGATTCAAGAAATGTCTTCATCTCTGCAGCAATTATGTTATAATAACTGTAGCCACCATCTAACTAGTAGCCACTATTTGTTGGGAATTATCTTAGGCTCTCACTAATCCATAAGATAGCCCTCTACGGTATTAGCTCCAGTTCATAGACAAGGAAACTGAGGCTTCTGCATTCTCCTTGACTGTCTTCACTCCATCTACCTTTGATTTTTCTGTCTTTTAATTTTCCCTTCTCCCTCCTGTTCCAGATCTTTTGCACATGCTGTTCCTTCTAAATATAATACTCTTCCCCCAACCTCCTTTAAATTATGATACAGTTTAGAACTTATCTAACAGTGTAATTATACATTCATTAGTTTCATTTTAAAATAATGTCTGCCTCCCACTTGATACTCTGAGGTCCATGAGAGCAGGGATTAACAGGTGCCTTTGTTCACCATCATATCATCAGAAATTTGTGCAATACCAGGGACATGATAGGGACTCAATAATAGAGGTTACACTAATTAGTTTGCTCAAATTGGCAGAGCTAAGAGTCAAACCTACTTCTGCCTGTGTGTGTTGCCTCTAACATATTCGTGACATTTCACAAAAAGAAATCAACCTTAAATTAATAACCTAAAAAGAAGTGCCAAGGAAAAGGAGCTAGGCAAACAGTTGCACAACCACAATTGCAAAACATAGGTCTTGGGCTGAATGACATTGCAAAGTCTTCAACTTTTGAGTTCATGGAGATCCCCTGTCCTTTCTACCTGACTTCTCTCATAGTTACCTCTCCACCTGTCTATCTAGCAATCTGTGGCTTAGGTTCGCACCACTCTTCCTACCCTTTCCTTGTCCCCGATTAATTGCTGTTGCCTTCAGCCTAAGTTTGTCATTAGATATAGATATAGATATAGATATATACATACATATACATATAGACATATATGTCTATGCTTTCGGAAAGTATTAAAATGGATTCTTGAGTCACATTGGAAAACAAAAAACTTCAAATTAAACTTTTTTCATTGGCCACAGTCTACTTTCATTTTTCATGTAGCTCCATCCTTCCATTATAACTCATAACTTCAGTCTTGGAAGCATCACTTTTGAGATCTTTGCCCTCTCCTGTTCACACATCTGTAAATAGCAATAACAGCTCCTATTAATTGAGCAACTATTATGTGAAAGGCACATGGTGCTTCACTTACCTCTCCTTATATAATATGACTACATCTGAGGTCTCTATCAAGGTTCTTATGTCACAGATGAGGAAACTAGGGCTCCAAGAGTTTAGCTGGTCAAGGCACAAACGCAGTATGAAGCAGGACCAGAATTAAAATCACATCTGATCACAGTGTCTGTGTTCTTTCTGCCAAACTGCAAAATGGCCAAAACATTTAACTCAATTTAAAAGAAGTAATAAGGTGGAAGCGTGCACTCGGATCCTTAGGCACCACTTTCCCCTTCGTGAGTAGAGCCTGGGTACAGAAACTCACCATCCTTTGCCTGATTTCATCAAACAAGCCTTCTGACAGGTCTCCAATCCTCTAGCTTTCTCCGGGCTTCAGTCTCTCTTCTCCAGCATGACCCAGCCATGGAGCTGAAAGGATCTTGGTGTTCTGGCCAGGTGTCAGGCCTGAGCCTCTAAGGTGGGAGAGCTGAGTTCAGGACACTGGTCCACCAGAGACCTTCTGACCCCTCATAATACCAATCAGCAAAAGCTCTCCCAGAGATCCCCATCTCAAAGCTAAGACCCAGCTCCACTCAACGACCAGCAGGCTCCAGTGCTGGACACCCCATGCCAAACAACTAGCAAGACAGGAACACAACCCCACCCCTTAACAGAGAGGCTGCCTAAAATCATAATAAGTTCACAGACACACAACCGGACACGGTCCTGCCCACCAGACAGGCAAGATCCAGACTCATCCATTAGAACACAAGCATCAGTCCCCTCCACCAGGAAGCCTACACAACCCACTGAACCAACCTCAGCCACTGGGGGCAGAAACCAAAAACAATGAGAACCACGAAACTGCATCCTGTGAAAAGGAGACCCCAAACACAGTAAGTTAAACAAAATGAGAAGACACAGAAATACAGAGCAGATGAAGGAGCAAGGTAAAAACAAACCACACAAAACAAATGAATTGGAAATAGGCAGTCTACCTGAAGAAGAATTCAGAGTAATGATAGTAAAGATGATCCAAAATCTTGGAAACACAGTGGAGAAAGTGCAAGGAACGTTTAACAAGGACCTAGAAGAAGTAAAGAGCAAACAATGATGAACAACACAATAAATGAAATTTTAAATTCTCTAGAAGGAATCAATAGAAGAATAACTGAGGCAGAAGAACAGGTAAGTGACCTAGAAGATAAAATAGTGGAAATAACTACCACAGAGCAAAATAAAGAAAAAAGAATGAAAAGAATTGAGGACAGTCTCAGAGACCTCTGGGACAACATTAAAAGCACCAACATTCGAATTATAAGGGTCCCAGAGAAGAAGAGAAAAAGAAAGGGACTGAGAAAATATTTGAAGAGACGATAGTTGAAAACTTCCTAAATATGGGAAAGGAAATAGTCAGTCAAGTCCAGGAAGAGCAGAGAGTCCCATACAGGATAAATCCAAGGAGAAACATGCCAAGACACACATTAATCAAGCTATCAAAAATTAAATACAAAGAAAGAATATTAAAAGCAGCAAGGGAAAAACAATAAATATCATACAAGGGAATCCCATAAGGTTAACAGCTGATCTTTCAGCAGAAACTCTGCAAGCCAGAAGGGAGTGGCAGACATATTTAAAGAGATGAAAGAGAAAAACCTACAACCAAGATTACTCTACCCAGCAGGGATCTCATTCAGATTCTATGGAGAAATTAAAACCTTTACAGGCAAACAAAAGCTAAGAGCATTCAGCACCATCAAACCAGCTTTACAACAAATGCTAAAGGAACTTCTCTAGGCAGGAAACACAAGAGAAGGAAAAGACCTACAATAACAAACAAAAAACAATTAAGAAAATGGTAATAGGAACCTACATATCAATAACTACCTTAAATGTAAATGGATTAAATGCTCCAACCAAAAGATATAGACTGGCTGAATGGATCCAAAAACAAGACTCGTATATATGCTGTCTGCAAGAGACCCACTTCAAACCTAGGGACACATACAGACTGAAAGTGAGGGGATGGAATAAGATATTCCATGCAAATGGAAATCAAAACAAAGCTGGAGTAGCAATTCTCATTCTCATCAGACAAATTCTCATCAGAAAAAACAGACTTTAAAATAAAGACTATTACAAGACTCAAAAAAGGACACTACATAATGATCAAGGGATTAATCCAAGAAGAAGATATAACAATTGTAAATATCTATGCACCCAACATAAGAGCACCTCAGTTCATAAGGCAAATGCTAACAGCCTTAAAAGGGGAAATTGACAGTACACAATAATAGTAGGGGACTATAACACCCCACTTTTACCAATGGAAAGATCATCCAAAATGAAAATAAATAAGGAAACACAAGTTTTAAATGACACATTAAACAAGATGGACTTAATTGATATTTATAGGACATTCCATCCAAAAACAACAGAATACACTTTCTTCTCAAGTGCTCATGGAACATACTCCAGGATAGATCATATCTTGGGTCACAAATCAAGCCTTGGTAAATTTAAGAAAATTCAGAATTGTATCAAGTATCTTTTCCGACCACAATGCTATGAGACTAGACATCAATTACAGGAAGAGATCTGTAAAAAATACAAACACATGGAGGCTAAACAATACAGTACTAAATAACCAAGAGATAACTGAAGAAATCAAAGAGGAAATCAAAAAATACCTAGAAACAAATGACATTGAAAACACAGTAACCCAAAACCAATGGGAAGCAGCAAAAGCAGTTCTAAGAGGGAAGTTTATAGCCATACAGTCCTACATCAAGAAACAAGAAAAATCTCAAATAAACAACCTAACCTTACACCTAAAGCAATTAGAGAAAGAAGAAAAAAAAAAACCCTCGAAGTTAGCAGAAGGAAAGAAGTCATAAAGATCAGATCAGAAATAAATGAAAAAGAAATGAAGGAAACGATAGCAAAGATCAATAAAACTAAAAGCTGGTTCTTTGAGAAGATAAACAAAATTGATAAACCATTAGCCAGGCTCACTAAGAAAAAAAGGGAGAAGACTCAAATCAACAGAATTAGAAATGAAAAAGGAGAAGTAACAACTGACACTGCAGAAATACAAAGGATCATGAGAGATTACTACAAACAACTATATGCCAATAAAATGGACAACCTGGAAGAAATGGACAAATTCTTAGAAAAGCACCACCTTCCAAGACTGAACCAGGAAGAAATAGAAAATATAAACAGATCAATCACAAACACTGAAGTTGAAACTGTGATTAAAACTCTTCCAACAAACAAAAGCCTAGGACCAGATGGCTTCACAGGCAAATTCTATCAAACATTTAGAGAAGAGCTAACACCTATCCTTCTCAAATTCTTCCAAAATATAGCAGAGGGAGGAACACTCTCAAACTCATTCTATGAGGCTACCATCACCCTGATACCAAACCAGTGGTTAAATATGAGTTGCAATGTAGAATCTGAAACGATGTCAATGAAGTGTTTTTTTTTTTTTTTTTTTTTTTTTTTTTTTTTTTTTTTTTGCGGTACGTGGACCTCTCACTGCCGTGGACCCTCCCATTGCAGAGCACAGGCTCCGGACGCGCAGGCCCAGCAGCCATAGCTCACGGGACCAGCCGCTCCGCGGCATGTGGGATCTTCCCGAACCGGGGCATGAACCCGTGTCCCCTGCATTGGCAGGCAGACTCTCAACCACTGTGCCACCAGTGAAGCCCTCAATGAAGTTTTTTAAAAAGTCCAAGTTCTAAAGTCTTTGTTTTTATTTTAAAAGCAATTAAATGTTTCTTAATTTAAACAGGAAATGATGGTTTATTCTTCAAATTCAAGAAAAATGTTGGGATTTTTCCCAGAGAATTAATGTTGTTATTATAATTTATTAAGATCTCTATGGCAAAATTCCCAAATGTAAAATGTATTTATTTTAAGCTTTACATATTGGAAAAATAATTTATCCTGTTGCCTTATCAATGCCTGGCTTCCTTTTTAAGGCGATTTCTAGTTAGGTTTTTATTGCGAGTCCGCTCATTGTTTGGAGCTCCTCTGCTTCCTTTCTTTACTTCATTTAGTGCGTTGCCTTGGCTTCCAGTGCAGCCTCAGATACCTAACAAGGTGTAGGCTATGAAACAAACTGGTATGAGTGACCCACAGCAATTGGGTCATAGTGTTAGAATCAAGCAATTTGTTGTTCTCTTTGTATTTTCTTCCAGTTGCAATCAGCTCTAAATATTTTTCAGGAGTGATTTAGTGGGATGTAGAAATGACCCATTCTAATTATACACATCTCTTTTTTTCTCCTTTTCTGTGCCATTTCTATGGGTGATTGTATCCCTGCAGCAGAATTATATTAAGAACACATTGTGATGGACATATATACACTACCAAATGTAAAATATAGCTAGTGGGAAGCAGCCGCATAGCACAGGGAGATCAGCTCGGTGTTTTGTGACCACCTAGAGGGGTGGGATAGGGAGGGTGGGAGGGAGATACAAGAGGGAGGAGATAATGGGGACATATGTATATGTTTAGCTGATTCACTTTGTTATACAGCAGAAACTAACACACCATTGTAAAGCAATTATTCTCCAAGAATGATGTTTAAAAAAAACACACACATTGTGATCTTAAGATTTCTCTCACTTTCCAAGTAATAATATATTAGTGTGTACGCATGTTCATGTGTGTGTACATGTGTGAGAAAAACACCAGATGTATCAGTTAGCCTGTGCCCTGAAAAATACCACCCTAAAACTTAGTGGCTTAACGCAACAGCCATTATGCAGCTCATAGTTCTGTGGATCAGCAATTTGGGCTGGGCTCAGGTGGGCAGTTCTGCTATTCTCAGTTGAACTCTGTTACGGGTCTTCAGTCAGCTGCAGGTTAGCTTACTGACTCTCCTTTTAGGCTGTCAGCTGGGGTAATAAAACAACGGAGCCAAGGGTCTCTCATCATCCTACAGGCTAGCCCAGGCTTGTTCACATGGTTGTTCAGGGCCCCAAGAGCAATAAAAGGGTATGTGCCAGTGCACAACTAGTCTTCAAGCCTCTGATTACATCACTGGGTACTGACCCATTGACCAAAGCAAATCATATGGCCAAGCCCAGAACCAGTGTAAGAAAGTCCTTCCAAGGGATACAGGGAAGCAGGAACAAATGAGAGCTATTATTGCAGTCAAACCACCATTCATTTCAACGTCCTAAAACAAAGCATCAAACAAGAAAAGTATCTACTTCTAGGATCCTTTAGCCCCTAGACCTGAAGTCATTAATTGCTAATATGGAGTAGCCTACTGGCCTAGGAGAATTGCCAATGACAACGGAAAATCGTGAAATCACTAAATGTAAATAAACTATTTATGCTATAGTGAGCAGTTATTTATGTATCACAAAGCTAGAATAACCCAGAAAATTTTAGAAATAAATGATGATCAGGTTATACTGCCAGATGTTAAGTTGTACTGTAAAGCTTTTATAATAATATGGAACCAATGCCAGTATAACTAGATAGGTCAATGGAACAAAGTATAAATTCTAGAATCATGTTTTAAAATATATATGCCCTTAGTACTAGATAAAAGTATCACTTCAAATCAGAAAAAAGTATGATCTTGATTTTTTTACTCAACACGTATTTATTAAGCCACCATGAATTGCTCACGAACCAATGTTTCTTTAGCCTTTGACATGGACCTGGCATTGTTCTAGGCACTGAGGACAGAACACTGAATCTAGAAGTCAAGGTCCCTGTTCTCTTAGATCTTATTTTTAATGAGAGGAGATGTAAAATAAACAGGTCACCCAAAACAATAAATATATATTCAATAATAAACAGAACAGCAAAATACATTCAGATAGTGATAACAATTGCCCTTAATGCAATAAAACAGGGGACTCTGATAGAGAAAGACTGGAGGGTTTATTTAAATAGAGTGGTCCAATGTTCATTGCAGCACTATTTACAATAGCCAGGACATGGAAGCAACCTAAGTGTCCATCGACAGATGAATGGATAAAGATGTGGCACATATATACAATGGAATATTAGTCATAAAAGAAACGAAACTGAGTTATTTGTAGTGAGGTGGATGGACCTAGAGATTGTCATATAGAGTGAAGTAAGTCATAAAGACAAAAATAAATACCATATGCTAACACATATATATGGAATCTAAAAAAAAAAAAAAGGTTCTGAAGAACCTAGGGGCAGGACAGGAATAAAGACGCAGATGTAGAGAATGGACTTGAGGACACGGGGAGGGGGAAGGCTAAGCTGGTACGAAGTAAGAGAGTGGCATGGACATATATACACTACGAAATGTAAAATAGATAGCTAGTGGGAAGCAGCCGCAAAGCACAGGGAGATCAGCTCAGTGCTTTGTGACCACGTAGAGGGGTGGGATAGGTAAGGTGGGAGGGAGGGAGACCCAAGAGGGAGGGGATATGGGGATATATGTATACATATAGCTGATTCACTTTGTTATAAAGCATAAACTAACACACTATTGTAAAGCAATTATACTCCAATAAAGATGTTAAAAATAAATAAAAATTAAAAATAGAATGGTCATGGGAGGCCTCTCCGAGGAGTAACATTTGAGGAGAAAAAAAAAAAGAAAAAAATGAAATAAAGAAGCCGTGACAAGAGCAGAGCTTTCTTGGCAGAGACAATACCAAATGCAAAGGCAGTGAGGCAAGAACCAGCTTGGTGTGTCCCAGGAACAAAACTCAAACCAGGACAGCAAGAAAGAGTCAGTATCAGGAGAGCAGAGAATCAGTAAGGTCAAAGATGTAGGGAGTTCAGATCTAGATTTTATCCCAGATACAGGGGACAACCGGCAGAAAGGTTTTCAGCAAAAGAGATGAAAGGTGGCATTGTGATCTGGTTTTTGTTTATAGGAGATTACATTGGCTACAGGTGGAGAATGGACTATTGTGGGACAAGAGTACAGCCAGAAAGACCAGTTAGGAGGCCATTTGTAGTATCTGAGCAAGAAGTGATACTGCCTAATCTAGCAGGTAGTGGAGATGCAGAGACTAAGATACAACTTCAAGACTTGCTGGGAGTGGAAGGATGGAAAGAAAAGAATCGAGTGACTATTAAACATTTGGCCTGAAGAAACAGACTGACAGATATTGAGAACAAACTAGTGGTTACTGATAGGGAGAGGAGAAAGATAGGGGTAGGGGATTAAGAGGTACAAACTACTATGTATAGAATAAATGAGCTACAGGATATGTTACACAGCACAGGGAATATAAGCAATATTTTATAATAACTTTAGATGGAGTATAACCTATAAAAATTTTTAATCACTATGTTGTACACCTGAAACTAATATAATATTGTAAATCAACTATATCTCAACTATATAAATAAGTAAGTAAGTGAATAAACAAATAAAACTCTGGCCTGAGTTAACAATGAACCTGCTAGTCATGTGCTAGGCTTTGGAGATAAAATAGAGCAGAAGACATAGTCCTTACCTTGTGGAATTTATAATCTATAATTAGTCAATAAATCCTACTTGGTTAATAACTAATAATTTTTAAAAATTAATTTAGATTTAAATATCACAGTTGTTAGCATCATAAAGTCCAGATGGGTTGAGATGTTAAATTTAATAGATAATCTCTAAATAAATAAACTAGAAGAAAAAAATATATATATATACTTTAAGGATGGGAAAGCTTTTTAACACTGAGTTATAAGCAATAAAGAAAAATAGTAATAAATTTAATAACTAAATTTTTAAACTCTCGTAGGTCAAAAATTATCATAAACAAAGTTAAAAGGCAAATAATACTGGGAAATATAGTCACAGCATATATGACAATATGTTGATGTGATTAATATATAAAGAGATCTTAGAAATCAATACCGAAGAAATGAACAAAGAGTACAATAAACAAAAAGCAAAAATGCAGGGTCAGTCTAAATGTGAGTTCAGTCTTACAGGTAATCAATAATATACATATTTAAAATAGGATATGATTTTTTTACCTTTCAAATAGGGAAATGTTTAAAAGAAGAAAAACAATCCAAGAGTTACTCCAGGAGTATAAAATTGAGAGACACTTGAGAGAAATTCTATGAAAATGTGCATTACCTTTCATCTGGCAACTTGATTTTTTGAAATGTCTAAAAGGCATAATTGTGGTTGTGTGCAATTGCATACAAATATTTACTACAGCGTTGTTTATAGTAATATAAATTTCTCAATAGGGAACTGATTAAATAAATAATGGTATATCCATATGGTGTAATACAGTGCAGCTAGTTAAAAACATATTGCAGAAAAAAAACTGACTGACATGTGGTAAATTGTTCATAATATGTTTAATGTGATAAAAGCAGGTTATAAAACAATAAGCAAATGTAATAGCATTTTGGTAAATATCCATAGAGAAAGTATGTCAATAAAGACATTCACCAAATTGTTCTTGGTAACTATATTTGAGAGATGGAATTGTAGGTGAATTTTTTCCTCTACATATCTGTGCTTTTCATATTTTCCACATGTGCAATTATGTATTTTTTATATTACAAAATAAAAATTACATATTTATAAAAGGTTAAGTACTCCAGAACAAAAGGAATCACTGAAACTAGTGAAAGGAAACCAGTTGAAAATGAATAATCGGAATAAAGGTTTCAAGGATGCTTGCAGATAAAAAAGGCAAAACAAGGTTTCTCTGATACTGATAATAAAGAAATGCAGACAATGGGAGTGGGGCATGGATTTGAACAAAGACATTCTGGAGCCTAGGAGCTGTGGACGCTGCAGCTGCTGTTAGTCATCATTCAAAGGTCAGTCCATACCAGCAGTCACAAATGGGGGGTTGTAAGGCCAACGTGGCCATCAAATGAATCCCCACAGGTAATACCAGGTCACACTGTCCTCATATATGAGGTTGTAGAAGGTTTGATTGTAATCCAATAAGCCCAGTTGCCTGTTCAGTTTATTAAAATAGCCCAAGGAATGATCAGTCTGATCATCCCTGGTCTCCACACACCGCAAGTTAACTAGATAAACTGTCTGACCTTTCGAACATAGAGAATCCTTAAAGTTCTATATCAAATATGTAACCTGCAAATCTAGAGTGACGGTCAGTCTGTTAATTTGACATTTGAATACACAGGACACCAGAAATCAACTCTGCCTACTCAACTCATTGTAGGAATTATATTTAATTCCTTTTGAGGGCTCTGAGGTTTATTCTTGTAAAATAACCTTTTTTTTTTTTCATGATCAAAGTGCTTTACACAGGAAACAGGTAAAGTACCAATGATACCAAAAAGTGCATTTGTGTGAGTGTAAATAAAAGCACTATTTCCAGAGTATCTGTCATCTGGTTGTCTCTAATATTTTGGTGCTCTTTTTTGGGGTCTGATTTTACTAATTTTAAGTAAATTTGGTAGTTTTCAAAGAGGGAGCTCTTTTTTTTTTTTTAACTGTCAGTTCCTTTATCCATTCCTTTCTTTTTAATTGAGGTATAATTGACATATAATATTATACTAGTTGCAGGTATACAACATAATGATTCAATATTTACATATATCATCACCATAATAAGTCTAGTTAACTAGACTTTAGTGCCTTTTTTAAAATTAGAGGTATTAAGGAAAAGCAGTCTCCAAACACAATTCACTAGGTAGTGACTAAATTACTATTCATTTCCTCTTGTATACTTTTATTACAATAGTTTTGAAATTTTGATATCTACCAGATTCTTCTGTGAAGCTTATTTAAAACATACTAGATCTACTAGATCGGAGTATCATAGGTGCTGAGGCCCATGGGTTATGAGTGTTTCGCAAGATACTGGGTGGCTCTTGTTTGCTCTGAGCGGGAGAACCACCGCTCTGGGTGAAAAGGTGCCAGTAAGGAAAGGAGGTGGCAAAAGAACAAGGGGGGAAAATTAAGAAATTTCTGATTAAAAGAGAAGATTTTCAAAAGAAAGACAAGTGAATAACTACATTCAGTCCTAGTCGGTGTCATTTCTTAAAGACTATTTCTCTACAGACTAGAGAGGAGAGATTCGAATCCGGCCAGTTCAGAGGTTAAAGCGTTAACCAGCATGTCAATTCACTTGTCCTCAAGATGTGTGACAGGGAGCAAAGGAGAGTTCCTATCAGTGGTTCCGAAGAAAGAAAGTAAACACTCCCAACATGCACTGAGGCACAGGGAGTGGCTCAGGTTTCTAACACCTCCCTGCTGTGGCGAAAAGGAGTAATAATTAACAGTTTCTTGGGCTTGCTGTTCGTGGGAGGGACACTGCCAGGCGCAGAGGGAGCCCCTCCCGGGCAGGAGCGTGTGCGCCCCTCCTCCCGCGCTTGTCTCCGACCCCGGCTCCACCTCCGGGACAGGTGAGCAAGCCCTGACTTTCCAACGAAGATCAGAGTTTGGAACTGAGCAGGAAAACACACTCTCCGGAGCAGGTTCAGCTCAACAACGAAGGTAAAAATCTCCCATTCACAGTGTAGCAGGTGAAACATGGGGGTAGGGGAAAACAAAAACCCTCTAGTCTACTCCCTGAGGTCAAGTTGAGGGCAAGTTGTTAGAAAGCAAAATCCATAGGGAGCCAAGTTTGAAGGCGTGCATGTGTCAGAGCAGCCCGAAACCCGGACGTATTTTCCTTTTGATTTTTTCAGAACACCCTTTCCTGACCAAGGTAAGCATATGGGGAGGGGGGAGGGAAAAGAAGGGAGGGCTTGAAGGTAAGTGTGGCCATCAAACCCTCCCCCCTTTTCTGACAGGTGTCGAACTCAAGTTCTTCACCCGGAATTGTGGTTTGCCTGGAAAAGATACTAGACTCCTGCATGACTTCCCCCTTTCCCTCAGTACCCTTATGGTTACAAGGTTACGTTCAACCAGCAGACTTGAAAGGTCTTTTTAATTGCGGTTCAGCTAAACTTTTATTATTTTCCACAAATCAACAGAGACTTCACACACACACACACACACACACACACACACAATTGAAAAGGATTTCTGATATAATTTAAGACTGCCCCAAACAATGAAAGGATAATCATAATTAAATAAGAGTCCATGAGTTAAGGGTCCAATTCTGAAGCAAGAGAGCTATAGGTTCAAATCTTGGCTTTGCCACTTACTGGTTTGGCCCATAGCAAGTTACTTAACCTAGCCAAGCCTCAGTTTGTCATCTATAAAATAAACGTCATAACAGGATCTGCCAATAGGGCTTTGATGGGAATTAAACACTTAGCAAGCCTTCTATAAATAGCTATACGTAGTGCCTCCAATTAGCATTAAGAAATTTGCAGCTCTGCCAAAGGGTCCATGTCAAGGAGGGTGAGTGAGCTAGTGAGACCAGACAGTATGGGGGTACCGCAGTTGAACTGGTTTCCAGTGAGTGGGTCCAGGACACAAAAGCAGATGGCAAGTGGGCAAAGCATGACCTCTGAGTAGCAATGAAATTATCTGGCTTCTTGCCACTTTTCCAATAGAGTATGTGGTGGCAAATTCAAACTTTTTGCTACTCAATTATTTTTACTTTGGAGAAGTCTCACTTATATGAATATGTTATTTCTAACAAGAAACAATAATTTCATAATAGGAGAGAAACACTCAACCCCCTGCTGTAGAACCCATCAATTTTGAGTTTTATTTATGAGAGAGACTGCCCCTGAATAACTTTGATAAAATTAGACCATATAGTCCATGTTCTTACATTGTAGCACATATTGTATTGTTTGTATTAAAGTGATATGGACTTTTATTTGTGTTTACGGACAAAAAATATAAACGAATGATACCTGTGTTTTGCTGGTCTTTACCAGTTAAATTATAGGGAAGTGAACTTACTTTATGAAATTTTCTTTAAAGGGCATTTTGGTTAATGTTGCTGATGGTTTTATTAATGTGTATAACTTTGAGGAAGTAATAAACTTAGTAGGTGTGACTAGCAAAGTATTTCCAATTATGACATTTTATCTTTTTATTTTATTCATATAAAACAGTTAAATGCTTTGCAATTGATCCTAGCTTAATATTATCATTGTTTTAATGGATTCAAATTGCAGGGTTGAAAATCTGCAAAGTATGTACTGTGTTTTTGTTTTGTTTATTTGAGTTTTACTTTGGTTTTTTTTTTTTGTTTTTAGGGCTAGAAGGAACTTTTTTTTCTTCCAGTTTTATTGAGATATAATTGACATACAGCACTGTATGAGTTTAAGGTGTACAGAACAATGATTTGACTTACATACATCATAAAATGATTACCACAATAAATTTAGTGAACATCCATCATCTTACATAGATAAAAAATTAAAGAAATAGAAAAACAAATTTTTACTTATGAAAATTCTTAGGATTTACTTTTTAACAACTTTCATATACAACATACAGCAGTGTTAATTACATTTATCATTTTGTACATTACATCCCTGGTACTTATTTGTCTTATAATTGGAAGTTTTACCTTTTGACTACCTTCATCCAATTCCCCCTCCCACCCACCCTTATAATGGGATAGTGACTGGAGAATTGGAGATAGAATTCTAAAGCCAAGTAAACTGAACTGTACTATTATATTGTCCTCCGGGGCTTGACTGAGTTTAGTGTAGTTTAACTAAAAACTTATAAAATAATCCAATCTATTTAGAATAAATTATAGTACCAGTGTTTACTAAATAGTTTTCAAAGAGGAAATATGCCTTTATGCTGAATAAATATTGTTAGAATTTAAACAAGTTATCAATATTTGATTTTTGTATTCCTTAATAGGCATATATCTAAATAACAAATGGTGGCCCCAACTGAGATAAATCCATTAACCATACTTGAGAATAATTTGAGACTTATTTATTTAACCACATAACCAGTTATAAATCTTCCTAAAGTCTATTTTAGTATACAAATGTTTTTCTGCTATTTCTAATGTTTATAAAATTTTGTGATAAACTATTAAATGTTTTGGTCAATCAGAAGAGATAGAAGTAATCAGCAGTGATTAAGCAAAAATTAACTTTTCTTGGTTACATTTAAAATAGTATAACATATATGTAATATGTCTTTTTAACATGTAATTCAAGGTTTCATATTTGATACTTGTTTTAACTTCCTAAAGTAAGATGCATCCTATTCCTTTCATCAAAATAGAAATCTAGTGCTAATAGTCAATTTACTTGTACAGATTCTTTGGTTACAATGCAGACAGGGAATTTAGGATTGTTAGAGATACATGGGCTTCATATAAAAGTTTAGATTTTTAAAAATAGTCAAGTAAAGGTCAATTGAAAATACAACCTCTGAGAAAGAACTTCTTTTGAATGTTCTCTCTTTTCACTAAAGTCTAGGTTTAGAGAGGGTTGGATCTGTTGGGAAAAAAATTAGTCTTTTAAAGCTATCAAGTAGAGTGATTTCATCATTTCATAACATCGTCTCAAGTACCAAACGAACCAATACTACTGCTTTCAGTAGTTGAACATGAAGGTTTCTCTCTCTTAAGGGATGAGGGTGTTATCTTAGTAGCTGAGACGGTTGAAGGACATCGCCGTCATTATCCCAGAGTCTAGGAAATGGAGCTCAAGAGGAGGGCTGATTCTTTTGCAGCCAACAGATGAACAGGAAAAACTGAGCCATGGCCCCTGTGAAGTCAACCTTAGAATTTCCTCTTGGAAACCCAGATGAAACAGAAACTCTTGAGCTGTGCCATAGAAGCAATTCCAGAAGAAGCCATTGGCAGATGGAGTAGCTCCTTCCCAGACTGAGTGGTGGCAAGATGCCTTGAGTCCTGAATGGCTTCCAACTAGCTCACTTCTACTACTCCTGCTTTTCTCACCTCCCTGAGGGCACTCTGGGGAGAATGGAGCACAGGGCATTAGCGCCATGTAAATATGCAATAGCATACTAAAGGTTTGGCATTTCAAATTAGATTCCACTGGACTGACGGTGATGGTATACTCACATAGAAACCTAGTTGTTTGATATTCATCCTGTTTATCCTGTCTTAAATTCAAGCACTGTAATACAGTTTTGTTTGTATCTCAAAACAAGCATTCCCTAACTGCAATCAATATCACTTAATAAAATGACAGTGATTATAGTCCAACGCTCAACTTTTACCATCTCTGCAAATGACACACATTCTTTAGAAAAAATATAGAGCCAAATATTTCCCAGAAACCACACTTTTCTTGACTCTTTTCCTGTTTTCTAAGAATTGGATAACGGTTAGAATTATAGATGTTTTGTCTTGTTTCCTTGAAGTGATGTAATTGTATACGGGTCTACTCTTCTCTACTACAAGGTTCCACGTCAGAGCTTAGAGAAAACAGATTTATTTTATAGGTAAATACATATTTGTAACTTTCCATTGCTTCTTCAGGCCAAAATAATAAGTAAAACAAAACCCACTATGCATACAGCCTTTAGTCTTAATTCATAATTGAAATACACACTGGCTATTCTAATGTTATACTCTCTGTTCTTTTTTCTTTTTTTGGAATTTTTATGGTGTGTGTTATTAAGATATGTTCCTCGTATATGACTTAGAAAGTACATATGAAATCAAAAAGAAAATAATTATCACTCAATTTCATAGCTCTCAATTTTACTGTTAATATTTTTGTACATCTCTCCACATCTTGAATATACAGATATTCATAATTTTATATATGTATTCTCTACATACTTGCATATATACATTCACTCTAGGAGATACAAAAATGAAATGAGCAATCATCCTCTTCTAGAGGAAATCAGGTAAAATAAAATATGATTAGGGAGAGAAAGTAGTAAGTAATTAGAAAGCTGCAGATATTTTGCTATCAAAGTTCAAAGGCAGGAGAAATTCTCTTTGGCTGGAAGACCCAAGGAAATTAGCACATGTATTTTTTTTGGTTCATTGTAAAATCATGACCACTTTGACACTTCCTTCACTCAGGGGCTTCAGGAATCAGGAGCTGCAGATATAGATGCAGGCTACACTTCCTGGCTAGCACAGCAGCAGCACAGAGAGGGAGCTCATGAAATATTTGTTGATATACAAAGGAGTGAGCCAAGTTTCCCACTTTTAAACAAGCAACCATTTAATTAATCCACGTTTGGACCAAGGAAGGTACTTTAAATGAGCGGCACTTTTGAGTTCACTGAGCTTCACCTCCCATCCTCTGGCCTCATTCTGGCCAGTCCAGGCAAGCCCACATCTAGGCAGGATGCAGAGCAGGAAGAGGTGAACCACTGATGCTCTCAGATGCTCTCTGTTCTCAGCGTTGCCCAGATACTGGTGCTGACTTATTCTACTTTCTCAGGTTCCTGAACCCTGCTGCCTGCTCAGACTGATTCTATCTTCCTGGTCTTCTCTCTTCCCTGTTGAGCCTCCAAGGTCTGTTCAAGCCTAGACCTGCCTAGTACTTCTAGGACTGTTTATTTCTCCAGGATTTAATTACTTGCCTGTTTAATTCCATATCTCTTGAGCTCTAGTCTGTCTGGACATAATTAAAAAATAAATAGCCAAACATTAAATAAGTGATCTTATTTCATACACAATCTAAGTAATAAGCTCTGGCCCCAGGATGGGAGAGCCCTGTACGATTATCCCTCCCAGTGAAGTATATAGAGTTTTAACAACTACCTTCCTCCTCAAGTCATAGTTTGTTCTGTTCTACCAAAATAATTGTGAACATTCAAAGTAAGACCCTTAGGCTTCTAGACCTGTAATTTTTCTTTTGTTAATAAATCTTTCTGTTAATCATAACCTCTGGTTATCCTCCTCTTAAGCCTTTTGAGGTAACTAGCTCAGACTCTTAAATTTACCAAGTCTTTATAACTTAGAGGATATTCACAAAGGCATTACCAGATTTTAATTTGCAGTGAATCATGGTTAATGGGAATGCAAAAGGGAAACTTTTGGAATTCATAGATCTATTTCTCACTTCAGCAATTAATAATAAAATGGGACTTTTACTAAATCACATTTTTACCTTTCAGGTATTTCAATTGTTTGAATATTTTGCTTAGCCAACTTTTGGATTCAGACATGGTCGATATTATTTCCTATTCAATTAGCATATACTGCTTATGAAGACAAATTTTATCCTATTTTCATTTTTCTTTCATAATTTCCATTCAACTGTCCTTATTTCTAGGGTCAGAGAATAATGTAGGGGCTTTTGAAATTGTTTCCTTTTTAATTAATTAATTAATTAATTAATTTTTGGCTGCACTGTGTATTCCTTGCTGTGCACAGGCTTTCTCTAGTTGTGGTGAACAGGGGCTACTCTTCGCTGCACTGTGCAGGCTTCTCATTATGGTGGCATGTCTTTTTTCAGAGCATGGACTCTAGGTGCTTGGGCTTCAGTAGTTGTGGCTCACGGGCTCTAGAGCACAGACTCAGTAGTTGTGGTGCATGGGCTTAGTTACTCCATGGCATGTAGGATCTTCCCGGACCAAGACTCGAACCCATGTCCCCTGCATTGGCGGGCGGATTCTTAGCCACCAGGGAAGTCCCAGGGCTTTTGAAATTGTTTAATCACATCTTCTGAAGCTAACTATGATTTGCTTCAGCATAGGTCATGAGTTTGACAATATAATTACATAGCGATTTTTGCTATCTTTAATGATACCTTAGCTAATTTTTTTTTATGAACACAAATAGAATGGAGCCAATCAGGAAGCCACTGCCATGATTCTTCAGCCCATCACAGTCAATTTGCACTTTGTGCTTCTTCAGTTCAAAATATCCCCGACTTCTAGTCCCAGCTAAAATATCATATTAACTCTGAGGTCAATAAAAGTTTTATTAATCGTAATTAGTCCTTTGGGTCACAGCTACAATTTGACATTTAGTCAGTCACTCAACAAATATTAATTAAATCCCTTCCATGTTCTAGGCAAAATTCTAAGAACTGGATGTACACAAGTAAACAAAAAAAACAAACAAAAAAGCCCACATCCTAAACAGTTCATGTTGTAGTTGGGGAATACAGGCAATGTAAATAAATAAGATCCTTTCAGATACTGATGTGTACCTAGATGAAAATAATGTGATAATGACTGACTGAGACTTGCTTAGGGAAAGCCTCTGAGAGAAGAGACCCAGGGACTGAGATCCACATCATGGGAAGCAGGCAGCCACGTGAAGGTCTGAGGTAAGGTGCTCCAAGTAGAAGGAGCAACAAGTTCAAATCCCTGAGGCAGGAATGAGCTTAGGGAGTGACTGAAAACCAGAAAGAAGGCCAATGTACTGATAGATGAAGTGTAATCAATGAGGGAAATAATGAAGGAAATGAATACTGAACAGATTGACAGGATCTTGGGGGTCATCATAAGGAGGTTATATTTTATTCTAGTTCATTCTTGGAAGTCTTTGCAATGTTTTAATCATGAAATGAGAAGATCTAATTTGCTCTTTGAAATTATCATCCTGGATGCCATGTGGAGAATGGAATATGGGTCATGATGTGGGTGCAGGGAAACCAGTCAGGAGGCTGATGCAATAAACCAAGAGAACGATGGTGGTGGGTTGGCTCAGAGTGGTAGCATTGGAAACAGAAGCTTTGGAGTTACCTATTGGAGGTACCAATAGGACTTACTTTCAGACTGGAATCTAGTTATGATGAAAGAGGAAAAAATAAGACAGAGTTTTAGTTTTGGTGCCCAGTTGGGTAGATTGGAAAGAATTGTGGAGGAGGGAGTTCTGGAGCATGGGAGAAAGTCAGTGATTCTGGTTTGGCCATGTTGACACTGAGATGCCTGATAGACATCCAAGTAGAGATAAAGTAGGTAGTGACATGAGTCTGGAGCTCAGCAGAGAGGCTGGGATGGAACTGGATTAAATTAACTGGAAGAAAGTGTAGTTAGAGAAAAGAGGATGGCTGAGGACAGACTATTAGAACTAGCCAGCATTTTATATAAAGGAGGAAGCAGTAGAGAAGACTAAAATGTTGAGACCTGTGAGACCAAGGAAATAAAGTAAGGTTGTGTGATTGCTGTTTTGTCTCAAAAGTCTCCAAAAAAAGTGTTTCAGAGGAGGGAACAACCAAGTCTGTCAATTGCTGCTAAGAGGCAGAGAAAATGAGGAGAGAAAATGAACCACTTGGCAAGATATGGGGTGCTGGAATGTGGAAAGAGAGGTACAGGAGAAATAAAAGTATAGAAGTAAAGAATAGATGGTAAATAATGGTAAATAATTTGGATCCAGGAGGGAGAAAGTTACGTTTGGGTAGCAAGGTGACCACCTGGGGGTGGGGGTGGGGGGTGGACCTCACTAGGGAGCATCAGTAACTCTTTCTGAGGATGATTAGAATGACAAAGTCTAGGGGCAAAACTCAGGTTTTAGAAGCAAGAACAAAGGCTATATAACCAAACAGCCCAGACCAAATCTTGTGACTGAGTAATTGGGATCTGTTGGGCTCTTGGAGCTTGCTGTGTCTCTGTCCCAAGGGAGCCTAAAATGCCCTTGTAGCTTCTGACCTATACAGTTAATTTGCCTGGTTGGCTAAGCTTCTGTCTCTTCTGTCATGAGTCCTCCACAAAACCCCCTTCCAATGATGTGCTATCAAAGAGGATGACATTCCCAACTAGGGGAGCACCACTCTTTGAGCAAGAGGATATGAGTAGAAAATTAAATAAGGTATAAATCAATCATGACACTACCAATGGACAGCAGAAAGCGGCATCACAGCAGTGTAGAACAGGTCATGGGGAGATTGATACGATCCCACTTGAGCAGATACTAGAATCTGCAATGATGAGGGAAAGGGAAATAGTGAGAAGAGACTTGATGACACGTAATTCCACTAGACTAGAAGGCCTGGTATTAAAGAAAGCTTCAATTTTGAGTTTGGAAATGTAGGTTTGGGTGAAACTGCAGAAAACTTGAGCATTAGGTTAAGAGACTTGGGCTATATTTGCTAAGAACGAGATCCCAAGGTTTGTGAACAAGATGATGTGATGATCAAAATGGTAAAAGCATAAAGGGAAACTAGTCAAGCATTCAGCTTGACTATTACATTATGCCTGTTGAGATGTGCTCATAGCTCACTATAAGGAAAAACTATGCATCAGGATTTCGTGATGATAGCTTTTCTTTATCTTTTTTTCTTTCTCTCTTTTTCCCTTTCTTTCTTTCTTTTTTTTTTTTTGCTGGTATTCTCCTTGAGAAAGAAAACATAGAATGTCTTTCACACAGCTTACCCCAACCAAAATCAAAATGACCTGCTTCAGAAGGAAAAGGAGGAAATTCCTCCCCTTTTTTTAAAAAATAAAAAAATTGAGTTATTTGTAGTGAGGTGGATGGACCTAGAGTCTGTCATACAGAGTGAAGTAAGTCAGAAAGAGAAAAACAAATACTGTATGCTAACACATATATATGGAATCTAAGAAAAAAAAAAAGTCATGAAGAACCTAGGGGCAAGACGGGAATAAAGACACAGACCTACTAGAGAATGGACTTGAGGATATGGGGAGGGGGAAGGGTAAGCTGTGACAAAGTGAGAGAGTGGCATGGACATATATACACTACCAAACGTAAAATAGATAGCTAGTGGGAAGCAGCCACATAGCACAGGGAGATCAGCTCGGTGCTTTGTGACCACCTAGAGGGGTGGGATAGGAAGGGTGGGAGGGAGGGAGATGCAAGAGGGAAGAGATATTGGGACATATGTATATGTATAACTGATTCACTTTGTTATAAAGCAGAAACTAACACACCATTGTAAGGCAATTATACTCCAATAAAGGTGTTTTAAAAAATGGAACTTTTCTCTCTAGCCTACCTTTTTATCCTGGCTATAGCTCCTATGATTCAATAGGCTTGAAGCAATGATAATTAAATATTCTATTTCTGCAAAATGGAATGACTAGAAAATATTATATAAAATCTCTGGTCACACCCTAATGCCATTTATATGAAGACATAAATGAGGTTATTACTCATGTCTGACCACAGTTTCCAGAGCCTGAAGGAGACTGGAAGGATGTTACATCACACTTAATCAACACTGCAAGTCAGAGCTTGATTTTGGCTGCCTGGTAAATTCGGGCTGTGTTTGTGAGATGGGACAGGGTTCAATCAGTTTGAATTCAATTGCTGGAATAGAAGGAATATGTTCCCTTGCACAGAATCATACAGGAGAGAATTTCTTCTAGAAATACTCCAAAAACAGACTTACTAAACTGCCTGATCCTTCCTTGCCTTGGGCCACAGTTTCTCTAGTTTTTCAGTTTACACAGTACATTTTCCTTTTTTCTGCACACCGCCAAACATGGCCCTAGGATTTCTTCCCTACTTTAGCTAGCTTGTATTATCATGTTGCCCCCCAAAATTTCAATGATTGCAACATGCCTCTTTTTGGGTCACATAAGCCTTTGGGAATTTAATATATTTTTAAAGAAAATAACACTGAGCTGCTATATAAACAGGAGTTTAAAACTAAATGAATTTTTTTCACAAGTCAATTTTATTTTACAAATAAAATTTGGAAATTTTATTTACAAATATAATACGAAGACATATTTTTTCTCAAAAATTTCTAGAAATTTTACTATAAAATATAACATCAGGAAGGCTTCAGAAACATTATTTCAACTAGACAGAATTCCTCATGGGCCTTCTCTTTTTTCCTTTTTACACTTCTCAGTAAAGCATAAGCTCTGCACCAGGAAGCAGCAGCTTCAAACACCCTAAGCCCATCTGTGCATTTATAGAGAGATGGAACAGGAGGATAACTTTTTTTTTTTTTTTTTTTTTTTTTTGCGGTACGCGGGCCTCTCACTGCTGTGGCCTCTCCCGTTGCGGAGCACAGGCTCCGGACGCGCAGACTCAGCGGCCATGGCTCACGGGCCCAGCCGCTCCGCGGCATATGGGATCTTCCTGGACCGGGGCACGAACCCGTGTCCCCTGCAGGCGGACTCTCAACCACTGCGCCACCAGGGAAGCCCGAGGATAAATTTTAAATCACTAAAACCTGGTAGTATCGGAACTGTGGATAAATGGAAAAATGAAGAAAATTCTTAGCATGTATTCCAAATCAAATACTAAAAGTTCAGAAATAGGACTCCTTATAAAGGGAGTTATGCCAAATTCAGAGATACTGGATCCCTGCGTCACTGGGAGCATGGCTAGTACAGCCGTGAACTGGGAAGTGATTATCAGCACATCTTTGATCCAGGATTTCACTTATAAATTTGCAAATCAGTAGCATTTATCATGGGCCAACATTGCAGTTTGTTTTGTCCTTTGTTAGAAATCTTGCTCCACCCCTGTCTGCCTTTCTCTCTCCCCTTCTCTATCACACAGTTGTCAGTCTCTTGAATTGATTACCAAGGGGAAAACCATATGTCAAGCTATGTATTTCTGGCTCATCTAGTACTTCTTCATATGCCCTCTTTATCATCTTTCTTTCGATGGTCAAAATTAAATTATATGTTCCTCTTCCTTTACTACTATTTTCCATAGATTATATGAAGAATATAATTTTCAGTTTAAAATGGGAAAGTGATATCAAAAGAGAATAAAATAGATTTTTCTCAAAAGCATGTATTGAGTAATAAGAATGGAGTGAAACACCTAAACATCTTAAAGCTATATGGAGGCGGGGGAGGGGGTGGGAGGGGATGGGAAAAAACAACACAGTATTACTTGTTCGAAAAACAAATTATCCTGTGAATAACCATGAAAAGCAGGTTTAGAGGATGCCATTTAGAAACCCACTCAAAGTGAGTTGTAGTTAGAACTCTGAACTTATCCTCAAAATTAATTCCCTTTGACATAGGAAAAAAATCTTTTAAAAGAATCTTAGAACAGACAAATTTATAGAAACTCAAACCCTTTTCAAGCTGCAAAAACAATGCTGGAAAGAAAAAAAAGAGGAAACCCTAAAGACATTCAGACCTTGCTTCAAATTATTTGTTCCACTACTTACTAAGTGAAATGGAAATAACACCCCTACTTTGCTGGCATGGTCTGAGGAGTAAATGAGATAACATCCATCAAATGGCCCACAATCAGAATGTAAGATCCAGAGCAGGCACATGGTTAAAAAAAAAAAACTCTCTTTCCTCCTGGCCCCTCCAACCCAACCCTCATGCCCATACAAAAAACACTACTTAAAAACTCTCCCCAAAATACTTTTACACAATAGGGACACAACAAATAATTTCAGTTTAAGGCAGAAACTAATTGATGAATGCATCACAGGAACATATCATTAATATTATTCTAATGTTTTAGGGTAGCCTCAGATGATCTCAGAAAGGGGGAGAAAATGACTATGATGGCTCACCACTCCTCTTCTTGGATCTTCATCAATGAGAGGACATTCATTACCAGGTAACTGTACACCTGTATTATATGTTATTCTAGTTATCAGTCATTTGTGGATTACACCTTATGTGTATTACGCATTTTGTCATTCTAAGCTTCATTTTGAAAGCTTTAACTGTATTGGAAAAACTTGGAAAATGGCATCATTACATTTTCTAATTTTTCTCATTTGCTACAAAGAGAGCCCAGTGAATTAAAAGTTATAAAAATTATGAGGGCTTTGTAAAATATTTCAGAAAATATGATATAAAGAGTGCCTAAATTTGGGTCTTCCATAGGTATTATAATAAAGTCTAAATGTGTATCAATAAAAAAAGCATGATGTATGACCCACAAGATCAATGATATGAATCATCAGTTGAGACACTGAATTAGAAATTGAATAAATATGTTCCTAAAGACTGAAAAGCCATAGCCTATCATGGAACAATCACTCATATTTCATAAATAGTGGTCTAATTTCACCAAAAGCTAAATTTCTATTTTAATAGCTGTCACAGTTCTCAGGAACAGCATTAAGTAAAGGATCCGGGGCTCCTCATAAATAATATATCCAAAGAATTAGCCTATGGGCCTAAACCAGGCTTTCTTGGCCTCTCCTTCCCTCCGTTGCTCCTCAGGACATACTTCATTTTTACTGTCTCCCTCTTGATGTTAGATTATGCAATAGATGGCCAACAGCTATGGCTATTTTCTTATACACAACAGACAGCATCTTATGCTAGTTTAGGAATAATAGAGCAGGGATTTGAAAACTATAAGAGTAAAGATAAGAGATAAACCTGGATGAGCTAGAGCAGAAACTGAAAAGGGAAAAGACACAAAGGTAAGAAAAAAAACAAGTCACCCTGGAAAGTGATCCATGTCTTACAGGGAAGAGAAACAAAGCCAGATAAATGACAGAGGAAAGTCGTATAAATGATGCAGGATTGCACAATAGGAAAGCAAAAGGAATAAATATGGTCAAAAATGGAATTAAAGCTACAGCTGAAGGATAAGCATGAAATATAAGAGGTGGGAAGAAGGCAGGAAGTAAAAGATAGAGGAGTTACTCATTCATTCCCCAAATACTTATAAACTGCTTCCTAAAAGCAGTTTATACTCCTGTGGACCCTGAGCGTTCAGTAATGAATGAAACAAAACGCTTACCCTCTTGGGGTTGCCTCCTACAAGAGGGATACAGTCAAAATGTAGGATAAATGTAAAACAAGATGCACTCTTAGGTGCTGAAAGATATGAAGAATAAAAATAAAGCTGGAAGGGGAGAAATAATTGTGGGGGGTAGAGAGCAGTGAGTTATGATTTCATATAAGATGGCCAAGGAAGGCCTCAGGAAGGAGATAGCAGTAGAGAAAAGCCTGAAGGAGGGAAGCTAGTGAGCTGTGTGGGTATCTGGCTGGGAGCCTCCCAGGTCCCCTTCCAGGAAAGGGGACAACAAGTTTACAGCCCTGAGGCAGGCACACACCTGTAAGGGTGCAGGAAGCTGGTATGGGAAAGTGAAATAGGGAGGACAGTAGGAGAAGGTGAGGTCAGAGACAGAATGGCACCAGAATATGTAAGGCCTCATAGGCCACTGAGACTTTGTCTTTCCCACTTACAAGATGAGAAATCATTGAAGATTATTGAGTACACGAGTGACTGAATCTGTCTGGCTGCTGCTTTAAGAACAGACTGAAGAGGAGACAAGGATAGAAGCAGATAAACTATCGAGGAGCTGATAGTCCAGGGTAGAGATGATGGTGGCTTGGACCAAGGTGGCAGCGGTGGAGGTGGGGCAAAATGGTCAGATCCTGGGTATATTTTGAAGGAAGGAACAATAGGATTTCCTGAAGGATTAGATGTGGGTATGAGAGAAAGAGAATGATTAAGGATGATTCCAAGGATTTGGGTCAGGAAGAATGGAGTTAATACTTTCTGACATTATAAAGACTACAGGAGGAGCAGGTTTGGGGTAGGAGATCGGGAGTTCAGTCCTAGACAAGTTACATTGGAGACTGACTAATATCACCAAGGGAATAAGTGTGATAGAGAAGATTCAAGGTCCAGGGTTAGAAAAGAGTGAAAGGAAAAGTAGGAAACAACAAGGCAAGGCAGTAGTACATTGGATGGAAAGTGGGCAGAAGGAATGTGGACACTGAACAGAGAGGAGGGGCAGTGACAGAGTGGGTAAGTAGAGAAAACACCACTCGGGGATGTCAAGGTAGCTAAAGTGTTGCTGGAGATACAAGGAGAAGAGGGAAGTTGAGAAAATGGAAAATTGAAATGAAAGGCAGAAATTAATTTTTAAAATAAGTGCAGATGACTGATAATGAAAGTCAGAGAAAGTAACATCCATATGAAACCAAAGGGAAGAGAGACAGGAAGATCCTAGAGAGAACTAAGAGATGGACATGGTAACAGGATGGACATTGTTGAGAGAACCTGAAAGATGATGGTTTGGGAAGAGAAACTGATGAAAAAATCATGTGAGTGATCTGCAGGGGAAGCAGCAAGCAGGCAAATGAGATTCAAGATAGAGGGATGATGGAGAAGATGGGAGAGACTGTGAAGAAAGGGAAGAGGCTCACGAGAGAGTGACAGAAAGGGCAAAACAGGGTAAGAGCCCAGCACAGCCCCAAGAAGGTCCCCCTACCACAGTGCCTCCCCCCAGATAAAATTACAGAAACATTGAACAAAGGTGTCTCCAAAGACAGTAGCCCTGGGTCTACACCAGTGTTCCTTTTTGCGTAAATGCCTTCTGTGCAGTGTAAGTTTAACCAGCCAGGAAAACAAATTTACCACACTGGGAGGCAAGTTTCGAGAAGAAACAGTACACGGCATAAGAGAAGAATGTACGAACCCTTGTCAGTATTTTCCTGTTATTCAACTCTGCTTGACTCAGGTCAGCCCATGGAATCCTGATTCTCATCTCCCACCAGCCCCGCCCTCAGTGCATTGCTAAACTACTCCTGGGGCCACCTCTCAGTCTGAGGTTGCAATCGTTTTCTTTTCCATCTACTTCAGCTACACAGCTGCTCTTCACCTCTTGGATTCCTGAGGAAGCAAAGTCCTTTCTCACCAAAACCTTTAGATTTACCCTTATGATCGGATTAAAAAGCACCCTAAGCAGGCACTGCATAATCCAAATAGCAATTCACAGTCCCCTTCTGCACTCACTGGCATCTCCATGACCTCTCTTCCCCTATAAAGCCTCAAGACAAATGTCATAGAGAAGTCCCAGCGCCCTCCCTAACTCATGTCTGCTCCAAGGGGTGGTCCTGTTCTTCCCAATCCTGCTATTTGTTCACATGTGTTTCTCTTTATTCTCAGTCCTTGAATCCTCTGTTTCTCTAGAACAGCTTTCTTCCACCTTCATGAAGCTCTTTGTTCTGTTCTTAATTGGTTTATGTTGATCTCATTTGTAGCCATGAGCAGCTGATGGTAACTTCTAGTCCTGGACACCACATTCCTGTTATTCATCTGTGTATTCAAGTATTTTCACTGAAATAAACACCTATTCCATACACTGGTGGTTACCAGGGCAACTTTTGTTTCCTTTGTAATATTTTATAGTTTCCTAGTCTCAGTTCCTCACTTTTCCCATGAAATCCTCCCTGAACTGCAGTAAGATTTTAATTAGCCTGTTAATTACTTGTGTATTTGTTCTTTTCAAATATTTACTTCCTAATTATGAAAGTATGATTATTTTATAAATTATTGTATTTTATATATTTATATTATAAAAGCTGAGAAAATATAGAAACATATAGATTGAAAGAATAAAATTATCCGTAATCTTACTACTTAGAAAATGTACTGTTTAATTTTGTCATATTACCCATATTCTAAGGATTTTATTTTATAGAGTTGAGATCATTCTATATCTTGTTTTACACACCTGGAATTATATTACAAATATTTCCCCATACTATTAAAATAATCTTCCTAAAGATGATTTTAATGATACTATATCACTCAACAATATAGAAATGTCATAATATAATTCCTTTAATTTTGACCTTCAAGATGGCTCCAATATTTTGAATACACAAGGACTAGTTCACAGAAGTGTAATTACTGAATCAAAGTATACAAGTAAATCTAATGTTATTGTTACAAATTAACTTTCTAAACTAGTTTGATGAGCTGTCTCTCCCACCAACAGCTTAAGGCTTCTTATCTTGTCTTTACTGCCTCATAACAGATGCTTGGTTTCCCAAGGTAGAATGTAAGCCCCTTGAAGGTAAGACTTAATTATCTTTTGCATCCTCTTTCCCAAGGTGAGGTACCTGGATGCCCTTGATACATGAGATGATTTTAAGTTAAACGTAAATAATTGGTTTTTATTTGAACACTCTTGGAAAGCATTACAAAAATATAACTAGCACATGAAATCTTTGATTTCACAAACATTATTTCTCAGGACAGATAAAAGCTTACTTAGTAACCAAGTTACTAAGTAACTTGGTTGGGTTTCTGTCACTCACAACCATGGGTCCTATAACTAATGAAAACACCCATCCTGAACCACATGCTATCAGAACACTCTCACTTTCTAATGTATTATATTTATTTATTTTATTCCCCAAATAAGACTGAAAATTTAAGGGGAGAGTGTAGTGTTTCATATATAATCCTGCAAATATTAATGCAATAAGTAATATATAATTGTTGAATAAATATATAAAAAGAGGAACATCAACTAGAAAAATATTAAGTGATAACAGATTATACTGGGAGTTAGCCAAACTCATAAAAGCAGTACATGAATAATTAGTTTTGAACAGCACATCCATAGCCCTCAGCCAGACTGTATCAATCACTTTCCCACAAAATACCTTGAAGCCAGCATTTTGTAATTTTTTAATCGCTGAAAATATTTTTATACATATATTCTAATCATTTAGAATATCAGAAGAGAAAGAAAACTAACAAAATTTGAGAACCTATATGCATTCCCATTTTATAACTGGCCTACAATGAAATATGTTAAAATGAAACCACATATTCTGGGGGAGGATATTTCCAAAGTGTCTGCATTTCTAGTGACCCTTATTTTGTGTCATATTTTGAATTGACTGAATTGGGCACTTGCAGTTTATCTTCTATACCACAGAGACCCTTTCAGACCCTAGTATCCATGTATTATTGGCATTCCAGGTGGTAAAGTAAAATAATATAGCATTTACGCAAACACTGGACTAGAAGATAGCGTTCCTCAAAATGTGGTCCAGGGGCCACCTGCCTTCCGATCAAGATGCTTATTAACAATGCAGATGCTGCGCTCCGCCTCAGAGCTAATCAGGTGATTCTGATGTATTACTGGAGTCTAGAAACTACTGCTCAGAGGAGGAAAGGCTTAAAGTTTGAGAACTTCTACCCACCTGAAATAAACAAAATTTCTGGAACTCAGGGAATCTTTACAAAATAGTCACCAAAAATTATAATGATACCATTGACTACCTATGATATCCAGCTTGTCATAAACCCCTCCATTCTTCATTTATTCACTTAAGTAGTTATTCAGCTCCCATTCTGTGATAGGCATTGTTCTGGCAAGACAGAACTCACCAACTTATTAAGGGATATTTATTTTCATGCCCAGAAATACATGAAAAAGCTGCAAATTAATAGGAAAATAGACCTTCCTTAATGTAAATTTTGCTTTCAGCAACTATATGATCCAGGAAATAAGAGGTATTGATTTAATAGCACAGTAAGCAATATAACATTTATGTCTTACTCCTGGATAAGAATTTTCTGAGTTTAGAAACTTCCCTGAGTGAAGGGTGTTGGCATAAGTTAACTCCATGCTCAAATGATTAAGATTCCAGTTGCTGTTTCCTTGCCTGGGGTTGTCACTGCTTTGTTGCTTCACGTGGTAAATATTCTAAGTGAGCTGAGTATTAAAAAAAAAAAAAAAAAAAGTGGTTCCCTATGGTTGCTTTCAAAGTGCTTTCACTTCAGGTTTTAGGCTAAAATCAGGGCATTTTAGGCGTGAGTAAATGCCAATCCTGAATTTGAAAGAAGAGTTCAAATCCAGTTTTAGAATGTAGATCAGATTTCACTCTCAGAACTTGTTAGATTTTTTTATTCTCTTACTTAGGAACCTAATACAAACCCTTGCAGGCTGCAGCTCTTCCAACAGTGGCCACAAGGCACATGTGCATTCCTGTCCTTACTAACTAACCTTAATTAGCATGATGTAATAAATTTGAGCAGAAAGTGCATCACTCCAAACAGTTCCTTTTGCCAAGCATGTTGGCCAGTACCCTTTGCTGAAACAAAGAAAGCAGCCACCTGCACCTCTGAGCACAAAGAGCCAGTGTTCCAGAGGCTGCGTCCTACCTGGCGGGCAGAACCAGAGGGCAATGTTTGCCCAGGTCCCATGGCCTGGGTCTTCTCTGGATCAAAGGAACGGGCGCAAACACTGCGAGCCCCAGCATGCCCTGCAGGTAGGTGTATAAACACAGGGCACCACTCTTCTGAAGACCGTTGGACTTTTGTCTTTAATGAAGGATAAGGGAGTCCTCCCTGACATAGTTTGATAAGAGTCAGGATTTTAAAATAAGCTAGGGCAAAAAGTTTGAGACATGTGTAGGACCATCTCCTTTAAAAATGAGGAATCTTGGGCTTCCCTGGTGGTGCAGTGGTTGAGAGTCCGCTTGCTGATGCAGGGGACATGGGTTCGTGCCCCGGTCTGGGAAGATCCCACATGCTGCGGAGCGGCTGGGCCCATGAGCCATGGCCGCTGAGCCTGCGTGTCCGGAGCCTGTGCTCTGTAACGGGAGAGGCCACGACAGTGAGAGGCCCACGTACCGCAAAAAAAAAAAAAAAAAAAAAAAAAAAGAGGAATCTTTTTCTATGTGGGAGTTTTTCTTTTAAATTTATGTAAACATTCCCATTATTCATGTCTGGTGACCTAGTAAAAATTCATTTTTATTGTGAGAAATTGGATATCACAATTTTACATAAAGGTCAATAATATCACCCCCAGACTAGTGAAAAGGGTCATTAAGCTTTATGTCAGATATTTGTCAATGAATATATATTAACAGTCATTGAGCATACCAATATGACTGCTATTCACAATAAAATTTATCTACTCCACATTTACCTATTTTATCACTTTAGTCCATTAAAAAACAACAAGATCATCTGTCTGCCCAATACACACTGAAAATGTTTCAATAGTCTGATGAGGTCAAAATTCAAAGACTCTAGAAATAGATGACACAGAGTTTACTTGAATTTCTGGTCATGTTAGCTATGCTGGTAAAAGATCTTTCCCCTCTAAATGTTGCTCAGCATTCAGTTTTCTATATTTTATTCCCTAAACAAACAATTGCTGAGAGCAAACCATTAGCTGACTAGAAGCTGGGGTAGCAATTTTGAGCAAAAACAGACAAGAGCCCTACTCTCATGGAGGTTGTAGTCTGAAGCCACAAATCTCCAACTTGAGCCTTTATCAGAATCTCTGGAGGGCTTGGTAAAATAAAGATTGCTGGGCCCCATTCCCAGAGTTTCTGATTCAGCAGGTCTGGAGTAGAGTGAGCACTTGCACATATAAGTTCCCAGGTGGTACAGATGCTACTGCTCTGGAAATCACAGTGAGACCACAGCTCTAAAAGCCTGGTAACAAAATGAGGTCAGTGTTCAGAAGGAAAAGAACCAAGTTCTACGAGAAAATAAGGATCTAGCCTAAGCAGGGAAGTCCAGAGATCTGAAGGTGAAGCAAGCTAACAAGGTTAAGAGAGTCAGCAGGATAGCACTCCTGACACAGGGAGCCAGCCTGACATCTTCACAGCCAGAGGGAGCACAGAGTTCCAGCCAGTGAAAGTTCCCAGAATGGTTGAGGTGCAGGACACAGGAAAAAGCATCTCTGTAAAAGAGGCTAAAGAGGAAGAGAGACCAAGCAGGACTTTACCTGCTGTGATAAGGATTTGGGGTTTTTATACCAAGAGCAGTAGAGAGACATTTAAGGATGTTAACCAAAGCAGATGATATGCTTATGTATGTTCTACATACTTTGGATAGAGTGTGAAGAGTATATGGAGGATGCCCAGAATAGAAACAAGGAGGCCGCTTAATATGTTTTTTCCAGTGTAAAGAGAATCAGTGGTCAAAGTCACGGTGGCATTACAGAAGAGCACCATAAAAGCCCTGTAAGGAAAGCCCTGTCTCTAGTTCACGCTCACGTAGACGGCCCCGAGGATCACTGACCACCTGTTGTGTTTCAGACACTCTAGTAACAATCCCGATGGTCCAAGTGGCTGAAAGCCATATCAGTCCGAAAGCCTTAACAGAATAGTTTCCCCATCTCAAGGGAACAAGGGGCATCAGACTGTGATGTCAAGGTAATCATCCTCAACAAGCACAAAATTTCCTAGCTGTTCATACACAAAGCGTGTTCTTTTACAGTCAGCCTGCATCTGCTCCAATCATGACACATGTTGTGTGACACATCTGTGTTTACTTTTTAACTGGCTTTAACAAAAACTCTATAGGGCACATATTAGGGAGACCTAAAAGTTTAAATCATGGAAAAATGAGAAACAAGATCCTAACGGAAGCTAGAAACCAACGTAATTGTTTCATTTCCCCATTTCTACACCCAGCCCCACAGCAAGTCCCATCATCTCCACCTCCAATATCCAACCACTTCTCACCATCTAGTCCAAGCCACCACTCTCTCTTGCCTGGACAACTATAAGTGCCTCCTAATTGGGCTGCCAGCTTCCATTCCCTGTCCCCATAATCCATCCTCCCCCAGCAGCCAGAATGTCTCTTTACAATGTCGTCACAGCATCCTGCTTGAACCCTTCAAAGCTTCCTATTGCAGACTCCTTAGAGACTCCCAATGCGATCTAAGGCCCAATGCAATCTGGCCTGGAGAACCTTTTGAACCTAATCTTGAGCCATTCTTCCCTTGTTTTTCTCCTTTAAACATGTCAAGCTTAGTCCTGCACACAAGATGTGGCACCGGCATCTCTTGCTCG
The DNA here is from genome assembly GCF_964341445.2 of Mesoplodon mirus. Classification (NCBI taxonomy): domain Eukaryota; kingdom Metazoa; phylum Chordata; class Mammalia; order Artiodactyla; family Ziphiidae; genus Mesoplodon; species Mesoplodon mirus. The sequence continues at coordinate 48,535,062 of NC_138977.1, forward strand.
GGACACTTTCTTTGACTCTTCACAGGGCAATAGCTCCTTCCCATTATTCAGGTGTCAGTTTAATATTTCAGGCCTCCTGATCACCTTTTCTAAAATGTCCTCTTTCATCTGCTGCATCACAGGATGATGTTTTCTTGTTCTTATGGCACTTACCCCTATGTAAAATCAACATATTTCTTTATTTGCTCTTTTGGGTTTTTTTTTTTTTTTTTTTCTATCTTCCTCCTCCAGAAAGCAACTCCCATCACTGCAGGGGCCCACTGGTTTTAAATATTGCAGTCTCCCCAGCATCTATTACATTGTTTGTTACATAGTAATCCCCCAATAAACTTTTGTTGATGATGAGTGAGTATGGGAGTATCAGCATCAAGGAACTAAATCAGGACTTTAGTATTTTGGCTTGACATATGTCACCCTTAAATACTGTTTCATACCTAGTGGCAAGGTGATTATATCAGGGCTTCTCTTCATTTTAACATACATGCAAATTTCCTGGGGATCTCGGTTAAAATACAGATTCTGATTTCTAACAAGATGCCTCCCAAGTATTCAGACAATATTTGGATAGGAGTCACCCTTGAATCCCGTGATAGAATAATGACCTCCTAAAGATGTCTACTTCCTAATCCCCTGAACCTGTGAATATTTTACGTTACGTCGCAAAAGGGAATTAAAGTTGCAGATGGAATTGAGGATGCTAATCCATTAGCATCCCTTAAATTTGGGAGATTATCCAGATGGGCCCAATGTTATCATAAGTGTCCTTAAATGTGGGACGGTAGGAGAACTATGTGAGAAGATTCCATGTCAAAGTAATGGAGTGGGAAGGATTGTATAGACACTGCTGGCTTTGAAGATGGAAAAGGGAGCCGGAAGCCAAGGAATGTGGGTAGGCTGTGGAAAGTGGAGAAAGCAAGGAAATGTATTCTCCCCTAGAGCCTTCAAAAGAAGTACAGCCTTGCTGACACCTTGGTTATAGCCAGTGAGACCTGCATTTGACCTGTAGAACTGTAAGATAATGTTTATGTTGTTGAAAGCCACTAGGTTTGTAGTAATTTTTTACAGCAGCAATAGGAAACTAGAACAAACCTCCTCCCAAAGAATGTCTGCAAGGACAGTGTTCTCTGGCCTCTTGGTTCAGTAACAGAGGAGGAAAGGGCAGAAGTGTTAGCAGGCTGGTTATATGTAACTATTTTAGTTTCAGTTGGAATGTCCACCTATTTCAACCTGCAACCTGCGAGTTGATAGACTTCCCTTCCCCTAAAAGAATAATATCACCATGATTCTCAGCATCTTGAGATCTAAAAGAATGGATCTCAAAAGTGTGGTGTCTGGACTAGCAGCATCAGAATCACCTGGGAACATGTTAAAAATGCAAGTTCTGGGGCTTCCCTGGTGGCGCAGTGGTTGGGAGTCCGCCTGCCGATGCAGGGTACACGAGTTCATGCCCCGGTCTGGGAAGATCCCACATGCTGCGGAGCGGCTGGGCCCGTGAGCCATGGCCGCTGAGCCTGCACGTCTGGAACCTGTGCTCCACAACAGGAGAGGCCACAACAGTGAGAGGCCTGCGTACCACAAAAAAAACAAAAGAAAAAAAAAAAAAGAAAATTCTCAGGACCCACACCAGACATAACTCAATAAGAAACTTTGGAGGTGCCACTCATGATCTGTTTCAACAAGCCCTTCAGGTCCGGTTTTAGAACCATTTATCTAACATAGCACATCTACCACTGTGTTTCATATTGTCCACACATTCAGGGCACGTAATTTTTCTGTAGTTTTCAAACAGCTTTTTCTTGGGCACTAAATATTTCTTTGTTCTCTCCAAAACCATCAGCTACAACAAGAAACAGACTATTCCATCAAAGTGGAGGTAGTTTCAAGTCCCTACTTTGGATTAGAATATAATATAAAAATCAGTACCGATTTGCAAATAGTGTCAGGGCTGCGAGCCAGAGACCATACTTCTCTGTGTTTCAGGCCAGAAAAGGAGATTGTAGGGCATAGACTTCCCCCATTCTTTCTCCCCTGTCCACAAACTGCTTGGGCTGCCCTTAGGAAGTCAGCTGCATGTGATAACAGAAACCAAGGTCTGATGCGGAAGCTGCTCATTGCAGCCGCCAACTGGAATAATAGACTGTGAATTTTTAAAAAATCTTTTTCATAAAAATCTTCAGAAGCCAAACCATAGAGGGAAAGAGAGTAGATAAGCGTCTTCCTTTATCTGAGGTTGTTAGAAAACAAGCTAGTGTGTTAATATATAAAATCTGATAGTTACACTTATAAAGGAATTCTCTTCAAAATCAGATATCAGTTCTAAAGCAGAAGCATGAGCATTTTAATAAATGATACAATCCTTCTTTGCCTCTCCCTTTTTATCCCCTCTTCCATGTCTTACCAACATCTAGTGACTTTGTTCTGAGTAGATACAGCTCCTCTCTTAAACCGTGGAGTTTTCATAATCAATAAAACATTTTGGGGGGTTTTGTTTTCTATCAACCGACTAGCCATCAGTCACTTCAAATTTCTTTTTAATATTGTGAAATTATACCTTAATCTTTAATTCTTTTGCTCTTATCTGAGTTCTAGGTGTTAAGGACCTGAGAGAAGTTGATGGATCTATTTATTAATGGCTCCAGAGCCATTGTTTACAGGGGTAATCTTAAAAAGATGTATACCTTGGAAAATACAAAAGTCACAAAATGGCCACAAGCAGTCAGAGGGTGGTTATGTGGTGGAAGTGAGACAAGCCTAGTTATATTACCTTATTGATTAGATTACTAATGGATTTCAGGAAACTCCCAGGTCCTTTTTTTTTTTTTTTTTTTTTTTTTTTTTTGCGGTACACGGGCCTCTCACTGTTGTGGCCTCTCCCGTTGCGGAGCACAGGCTCCAGACGCACAGGCTCAGCGGCTATGGCTCACGGGCCCAGCCGCTCCTCAGCATGTGGGATCATCCCGGACCGGGGCACGAACCCATGTCCCCTGCATCGGCAGGCAGACTCTCAACCACTGCTCCACCAGGGAAGCCCCCCAGGTCCTTTTTATTATCAATTGTCAGCACTGACAGAGACAGGGTCTAGAATAAAACTGCTTGGAAGAAAAAGGCAAACAAGTCACAGGCACCATCATCCCAACCACCAGCAATAATTAATGATACTTGAGCAGAGTTGCTAAAGATGTTCAAAACCCTTCCTTTTCAAAAAGGGCAGCCCTTTGAAGGAAGTCAGGAGAGTTAAACAAATTCAGGGCTCCCTGATCATTTAGGTTTTGCATTTTTGCTTCAATCGAGATAGCCCTTCCCTTCCCAGCTTCTCAGTATTCAAACTGTGGAACCCAATCCCTTCATTTGCAATGGAAATGAATAACCTACTTTGCTAGCTGAAGAAAGTCTCTAAGCAAAGATTGAAAAGCAGTCTTCTTTCCTCATCGTTTGAGCCAGGAGATGAGGCCAAAGACAAAAAGAAATGGGGCCGTAGCCACTTATGAAAGAGGGGCGGCAGGAGTTTGCAATTTTAATTCCAGGATTCAAGTGGACAGTAACAAAGGATAACGGGGGTTAAGAGAATCCTGCTCCTGCTTGCAGACGTCAGTGATATGGAATGATGGTTTGTCTTGGCAAAGAGCTTAATGATAAGGCTTTACTCGTTCTTTTGCCCGCATATTTCCTGGTTCCCCTTTCCAAAAACATACGGAAGTTCATATTACATGTTTATGGAAGAAAAATGATGAAAACATTATGACTGTATTCTGCACTTACTATATAGAGTTTGAAAAGTATACAGAGCTACAACACATAAAATAAAAAATCACAACCGTAATTCCCAGAAAATGATCAATTTGCTATCTTTACATGTTAATATGTTTTTTGTAAAACTAATCCTGAGTTAAGTTTTAAATTCAGTTTTTTGAACCTGACATTAAATAGTTAATCTCAATGCTAAAATGTAACATTATGAACAAAATTGGGAGGGGCGACTGTGTAAGAGAGCAAGCTAGCATTTTTATTCTGCCTCAATTTCTCATCTTTTTGAAAAGACTCTTTCGAATGTTTTAGGTTCCTGCTCTTGAACATGGCAATACCCACAGCAGAATGCTGTCTCTAGTGCTGCTATCACTATCTGGTTCGGTGGCTGCCTGGCTGGGAGCCTGGACATTTTTCAGCAAGTCTCCAAGAGGCAGAAATAACACAAACGCAGGAAGCACAACCATGGCCAAATTTGCCTTTGGTGACTACATTGGGTTGTATTTTCCACTGAAGTTTATTTTGTGTCATGTGGCAATCTCTGAAGCTTGTGTTGGGCTACAGCATACAACAGTATTTCTGGTTTGCCTTTGTCCAAATTGTAAGAATCACTTAGCAAAGAATGAGACGGGGTTTTCGGGTTTCCAGGAAAAGGATCAGATAGCCACTGAATTATGCTGTAAATCACTACTGAAATGAGGGAGAACTCTTATTACAACGAAAATTTGACATTCATTCTGTCTATGGATGCAGGGCATAACTCATTTCCACTCATCATGCTGTCCAATATGTCAATGCATATTACAGTTTATAAAATTAAATACAAAGTGTTTCTTCCGGCCAAATAGCGTGATAAGATTGAGGAACTCCTCTCTTGCTCAGCCCATTATTCATGACAAACGTCAGAATGTGGGTAATTCCCATCTGCTGAGCAGATGCAATTCAGACCACAAAGTGCAAAGTACACCTAAGCATTTTACAGTCAACTCTGGATCCACTTTTACTCATTAAAACTGAGCTGGGAGACTTACAGGATCAGGGAACCTTTAAAGGAGCAGGAACCCTGGCATCATCCCCCTACACCTGTCGCCCCCCCCATGTTAAGTCTTTCCCTGGTTAGCACTCACCCAGGAGCTGTAGTGACTAATTCTGGGTGTCCATCTGCATCTATCAGGGTCCCCTCTCTGTACTGTCAATGCACAGTGCCAGCTTCTGTCCTGGTGAAGCTTAAGATTCTATGTGTTCATTTAGTTAGAAGTCCAGTTTACATGGAAGTTTGCTATTCCTTAGTTTTATAAAAACACTATTCATGTTATATATTATGTGATAATGGTTTTTTTAAATCCTTACAATATATTATGATACAGTATTTCATGTTTGAGAAAACCAAGCTCTTCTTAGAAAATCAATTTATGTATCACACATAAAGTATGGCTTTATGCACACATAAAGTATGGCTGTTTGTACCATGCCAACTTCTTGGGTGTCCCTGTGGCTTCTAGACAAATTTGCAAACTGAGAAGGCTGGATATGGAATTCATTTCTTATCACCCACCTTATAGCTTTGTTAGGGCAGCTGAACAGTTGCTAAGCAGTCTGATCTAGGCTGGTGGGGGACTCTTTGGGGCTGAGAGGGAAAAGTACACAGATGATTTTTTTCCTTTTTTATGAGATAGGGAGGTCCATAGGTAACATTTAAGTTAAATTCTAAAAAATACATTATAATTAGCACTGACAAGTCACCATGTATATTAAATCAGTCTTCCCTTTCCTGACTAGGGACTGCCTAGATAACACTTTAGTGGTGGCCTTTGGATCTCCTAAACCAAATAATCCCTATACTTATTTTAGGTCTCTTCTAGACTTTAGATTCTTCTGTACATGAGGGACATTTGAGCACCTTTCCAAAGAACATAGCCTTGGCTCTCCACCCCAATACCATTGCAATTGTTCCACTCACCTTGCTGCCTCCGTGTTGTTTTGTCCTGAAATCTGTCTCCCATAAGCTCCCTAGTGGCCCTTAGGAGCATCATACCTTACACTTGCCTGCAACCTCCACTAAGTGCCCATTGCCTGCAGGGTGAATTTTAAGCTTCTTAAAATGGTTCACAAGGTGCCTGCCTGCTTCTTCATCACTCACCATTCCCCATTTTACATGTTCTACTCTTAGAGTCCCAACTCTTTGAGCTTTTGCCACAAAAACTACAGAAATATCTAGAATGTCCTTGTTAATATTTTCTTTGCCTGGTAAGCTTCTCACACTCTTCTTGCTTAATCCTTCCCCTCCAGAGTGCACAATAGGCAGCATCTATTCCCTCAAGCTCTCACCCACCTCAGTGTATGGCTGAGGCCTCTTTATTGTGCTCACACAGCAAACCATTAGGACAGGTCTTCTGTTAGAGGACAAAATTTGAATCAGTCAGCAGATAGGGGTAATCAACTTGACAATAACTTCTTCAGCTCTTTGTGCCCTTAATGCCAACAAGTCGAGTTCGAATGTTGCAGGCTACACTTTACCCTCATGTTGTAGTAACCCATTGCTTCAACAGGTGCATAAACTAATCATCTCCAAAAGTTCCTCTGGTAAAATCCATACGATTAAAATGTGATGAAATTTTAATATTTAGAATGCATACACCATTACTATAGTTGTTCATCTAACTTCTGAATTTTCTTTTCTAGTTCCTCACTTTATTGCACCATTAACTTACCTAATTTTATCCCAACACTATTTTACTGAACTCTTTTCTTCTTCCACATGCCAAAATCCTTCAGAGTTTCACTGATAGTCAGAAAGATCCTGCCTGTGGTGAGAAAAATATGGAAGATTTCTGTGGTATTTAGTTACCCTGTGTTACACATGGTTTATAGGTTGGCCAATTGCCTCTGTAAAGTGTCAGATAATAATATTTTAGGCTTTGTAGGCCATATGGTTTGTATCACAACTACTCAACTCTGCAGTTATAGAAAGAAAGCAGCTATAGACAATAGGCAAACAAATTAGTGTGGCTGTATTCTAATAAAACTTTATTTGCAAAAGCAGGTGGCCTGGGACCACAGTTTGCTGACTCCCTGGGTCATTTGGAGACTTATTTCTGTGCAGAAAGATTTAGTCAGGTTTTTTCAGATATAGAAACATTTTCCAAGTAGCTTGTTTCCAGAGAATAGTCTTTCTAATCAAACATGGTCCTGAGGTAAATACTTTGAAGGATACTTGTACCATACCTTACCATGCAGTTTTATCAGAAACAGAAGCTGAGGGAATAAGGTTATGTAAAGATTCATTTACTTTAATGACAACTCTCACAGCTCAGCATATCAGGAGTTGCATCCCAAGTGAACCGGAAATTTCCGTATGCTGCCCTGGCACCCAATAATGAGAGCTATAAAAGTGTTCATGCTCTTTACCAGTATGTTAATTTTAAGGAACTATTCCACAGCAATGACTCCAATGAAACAAAATCCCTTGTGTGCCCAGTGATGTTTAGAACAGAATTCATCAACACTAAAATTCTAAAGTAAGCCATTTGGGAAACGGAAAAATAACATGGAGGAATTCTGTAGAATTTTTTTTATGTGGTATTTGTGTGGAGTGTACTGATCCTTGGAAATGTGTGCATTAAAAATTACAAGTGAGGGCTTCCCTGGTGGCTCAGTGGTTGAGAGTCCGCCTGCCGATGCAGGGGACACGGGTACGTGTCCCGGTCCGGGAAGATCCCACATGCTGCCGAGCAGCTGGGCCCGTGAGCCATGGCCGCTGAGCCTGCACATCCAGAGCCTGTGCTCTGCAACGGGAGAGGCCACAACAGTGAGAGGCCCACATACCGCAAAAAAAAAAAAAAAAAGAAAAGAAAAAAAATTACAAGTGAGAAAAGTCAAGTGGAAAGTATGTTTACCTGATCTCAAACATAAAAATCAATATACATGAACTCTGTCATTCATTATTCATTAAATGCTTATTGAATAAGCACCCACTATGGGCAAAGCTCTGCTCTAAGCACTGGAAGACAGCAATGAATAAAATAGACCAAAATTCCTGCCCTCACAGAGCCAAGTATTCTTATGGGAGGGAGGCAGGTATTGAAGATCAAAGAGATTTTAGCAATTACTATATCTGGAAGTTTAATATCATGAGATGTCTCCCCCATAAAACAACTTATATAAAAAAGCTTTCCACCTGTTGATATGTTTGGTTTTATTTTAGGAATAAGACTTCTTCTGATCCTTTCATTCAACCAGTGTTTGTTGAGTTCTTACTATGTGCCATGCTCTCTTCCAGGCACAGGAAACATAGTGTGAACAAAATATGGAAGCAAGCCTAGTCTCTTGGAGCTACAGTCTAGTGAAGGAGACAGAATATAAGATAAATAAATAAAATATATTCAAGGTTAGATGGTGACCAAGGGGCAGAGTTAAGGAGGAAAGCAGGATATGAATGTTGGGAGAAAGGATACTTTCAGATTTGGTTGTCAAGAAGGACTCCTTGAGCAGGTGACTTTGGAGTAAATACCTTAAAAAAATGAATGCACTAACAGTGTGATGGCGTGGGGGAGGTCATTCTGGGCAGAGGGATCAGCATGTACAAAGACCCTGGGGTGAGAATGTGCCTGGAGTACTCAAGGAACATCAAGGAGGCCAGCGGCTAGAGTTCAGTGAGTGAAGGAAAGAGAAGTAGAAATGAGATGGAAGGTGTAACAGGGATCAGATCACAACTGGCCTTTGAAGTCATTGGAAGGATATTGGCTTTTATTCTAATGATGAGAAGATATTGAAGAGCTTTGAGTAAAGGAGAGAGGTGATCAGGTTTGTTTTAATATAACTCCTGCTGTTGAGAATAGACAACAAATACAGGGAGGCTTTTAGGAGACTGTTGCCATAATGCAGGTTAGAGAAGATAGCTTGGACCAGCAGGGTGAGTGAGAGCAGCATCTTGAGCTGTGGTAGCACAAAGGGAGGATGGAGGTGTGGCAGGAACCAGCATTCCCGTTGCCAGAGCCCACCTGCCACAGAGGGTGAGATGCTCAGGAGCAACAACCATTCCTGAACTGTTGCTGTATCTCCAGTGGAAAGCATAAAGTCAGGCACATACTAGGTGCTTAAATTAGGTTGATTAAATGTTGTAAAACAAAAGAGGAATGTGAAACGAAATCTGTTTTACAGCTGTCTCCTGCTACAGAACACTCTCCTCACCACTTTGTCTGCAGTCATTTTCCATCCTTTGGTTATTTATTTATTTATTCTCTTATGAAAATATTTTAATTGTTAACTGTCAAAATAAAACTAACTCAAAATTTTATAAAACAACAACCCCAGGAAGAACTTGACAACAGAGAGGACAGTAGAAAAAAAGTTAAAATCATCTCAAATCCTACCACCCACTAGAAATATTTTGATGTATATACTCCAGAATTTTTTTTTTTTTGGCCACATTACATAGCTTGCGGGTCTTAGTTCCCTGAACAGCGATCAAACTTGGGCCCTCGGCCATGAAAGCCTGGAGTCCTAACCACTGGACAGCCAGGGAATTCCCTTTTACTCCAGAATTTTAAACAAAGAATATTTTTAAATGTCGGTTTGTTACTGTCAGATAAAAAGAACCTATACTTACACCATGTGGAAAATAACTCCTTCCTTGTTTATCAGGAAAGTCTTTCAAAATAGCACATAAATTAGCTACTACACATTGTATATGCAAAACTATGTGTTTATATATAGGATTAACCCACTCCACCCCGTGCAGGGAAGCCAAAGCTTTCATCAGGGTTTCAAAAGATACTGTGACTTAAATGGGTTGAGAACCACTGCTTTAGATTATAAATTCAATTCAAACAGCTCTTTGCAGCCAGTCATTTCTTCATTAAGGAAAATTTTGAAGGACTTATTAAAAATCAAATTCAACTTTGAAATTCTTAACACACATCTTCACTAAGGGAAAGTAACCACCTAAGACCAGATTTTATTTGTTTTACTTTGATTATTTATTTATGAATTAACACCTTCAACATTTGTTGATGTCCTAAGAAGGCTTCAGTTTTCAATGACCTATATTAAAATGATAGAATAGTAAAGATTCCATTGAACCATTTTTTCCTATCTCATACCTTTCTGAACTGAAGGCACCATTATTGCCTTCTACCATTAAAGAGCCTAAGACTGATTGTAACTGAATGTAATATTGTTTTTTTAGGGAACAACTTAATTCTTTATTGAAGACCTATAACATCTTTTATAGGAACCAGAAAAATCTGCATATTTTATATGGACAGGTAAGCCCATCAAAGAAATGCAGTACAGTTTGATTCACAGGAGAAAAAAATCCATAAAAGTACAGAGAAATCAGGATAACTTGGAGTCCATAATGCAAAACGTCTGGGAGAAGCGGGTGAATCTTTAACTTGATCATGATTTTTCAGTTTTAGACTATATTGCAAAATCCTAGTCCTGAAACATCTGTGACTTTCCAAGTGTTTTTTAGAATGGGAAAACATTTAAAACAACTTTAATGACATATTTGCTTTCTACTTTAAAAACGGAGTATGAACATCTTTTGAACAGCAATTCCATTAAAAATCTATCCTAGAAACAATTCAGCAAGCATTTTTAAGGTTGCAACTGGCAGGCTACTGTACAAAGTGGCCTTAGATTGGTTTTTTTAATGTCTCATCCTCCACAAGCCTTCCTACTCAGTCTTGTATTCTAATGGGACTCACTTCACATCTTTACAATATCTTCCTGGTCCTAGGGAAAATTAGAACTTTCTACCTACGTTTCAGATCTTCAAATGTGTACAGCATTGACTTTAGGCCACCATTGGCTTAAATCTGCAATTGGAACAGAAGGAAATTTATAAACCTCTCTGGCCTTTACTAGTGAGCTTAAATGATTTAGTTTGATTGGACATTTCAATTACCTTCCCAAATATAATTTCTTACAGAAGTAGGAAATAACTAATCCCTTTATAAAGAAATGGGCCTAAATTTTTTAAATGGCCTAATTTTAAATTATTTCAATATTATCCTGTATCTTAGATTTCTCATATAGGTAACTGTAAAAATATAAAATTTAAGAAAAGATCAAAACTTTAAGAAAATGATTTTATATTTTAATTCAGTTGTTTCCATAGAATTCATGATGTTAAGAAGTTCATTTCCTTTAGGAAAATGTTTGAATTTTGATGTGACAAGCATATAAGTTGAGGCATGTCATTTCCTATTCTGTGAATCAGTGCTCAATCTGCAAAAGTCATTTGATTATTTAGAATAAAGTGTCCTGTCTTACATAATTTTTTAAAACTGTATGAAGTAAAGTATACAGTGAGAATATCAGATTGCTTAATATTTCCATCTTTACTCACCACCAATAAAGTTAGAGTCTGGAATTTTCCAAGTCTCTGACTTAGTTACAATGATGGACACTGTTAAAAGGGGCAGTCCATGGAGAATAGCGTGTAGCTTTCTAAATCTCTGATTAATTAACTCAATGAATATTTATTGTATACAACACAGCAGACATTGTTCTAAAAGCTAGAGACATAGCAATGAAGAAACTAGACAATGTCCTGCCTTCATGCTGCTTACATTTTAGTAGTCAGAAAAGAAACAAAAAAGTAAACTGTGTATCCAATGGCAATAAAGGCTGTGGAGAGGGACTTCCCTGGTGGCACAGTGGTTAAGAATCTGCCTGTCAATGCAGGGGACATGGGCTCGAGCCCTGGTCTGGGAAGATCCCACATGCTGCAGAGCAACTAAGCCTGTGCGACACAACTACTAAGTTGCCTACTGCAGCTACGTGCTGCAGCTACTGAAGCCTGCGCACCTAGAGCCCGTGCTCTGCAACAAGAGAAGCCACCGCAATGAGAAGCCCATGCACCGCAGCAAAGAGTAGCCCCTGCTCGCCGCAACTAGAGAAAACCCACGTGCAGCAATGAAGACCCAATGCAGCCAAAAAAAGAAAGGCTGTAGAGAATAACAAAGCAGGGAAGAGGGCTTAGGAATCTAAGTGGATGGGGAAAGAGGAACATTTGACCAAAGACTGAAAGATGTCAGGGAGCAAATCTTGTAGGAGTCTGTGGGACACACATTCTAGGCACAGACATATCCAGCAGCCCAGTAAAGGTCCTGAGCCTGGCTGGTGTAACTGAGGTACGGTGGAGAAGCCAGTGCAGCAGGAACCTTGTGGGAATGGGGTAGTAGAGAACAAGGAAGCTATAGAGAGAACTGAGAAGGGGAGAGCACCAGAGCATGTAGGGTCTTATAGATCATTGTGAAGGCTTCAGCTTGTATTTGGAATGAGATGGAAAGCCACTGAGGAGTTGTGATATTATCTAAAGATTCATTTTAAAAGGATCTCTCTAATGAGCTTATGGTTACCGGGGGGGAAGGGGGGAGGGATAGTTAGGGAGTTTGGGATTGACATGTACACACTGCTATACTTAAAGTGGATAACCAACAAGGACCTACTGTACAGCACAGGAAACCTGCTCAATATTATGTAACAATCTAAATGGGAAAAGAATTTGAAAAAGAATAGATACATACATATGTATAGCTGAATCACTTTGCTGTACACCCAAAACTAACAACATTGTTAATCAACTATACTCCAATGTAAAATAAAAAGTTAAAAAAGTAAAAAATAAAACGATCTCTCTAGCTACTAGGAATACATAAAGGGGCAAGAGAAGAATGAGGTAGACCACAAAGAAACTATTGCAATAATCAGGCAAACAATGACAGTGGCATAAACTAGAATTGTGGTAGTACCCATGGTGAGTATAGCCATATTGGGGATATATTTTTAAGGTAAAGCTAATAAGATTTGCTAACATATTGGATTTTGAGAGGTTAAGTATGAAAGAAAGATTAATGGTGACTTTAAAAATGTTGACCTGAACAACTGGAAAGATGGGGGTTCTATTTACCAAGATGGGGAAGACTGGGAAAGGAAAATATTTACAGGAAGAAAGATCAAAAGTTAATTAGGAACATACTAAATTTGATGTCAAGTTTGACAACTGAAGTTTAGGGGAAGGTTTGGGCTGTATATATAAAGTTGGGAGCTATTAGTTTAGAGATGGTGCATAAGGATCATTGAGATCACCAAGGGTATTGGTGTAGATCTAGAAGAGAAAAGGCCTGAAGATTGAGACAATGAGATTAGATAAGTATAAACAAGCCTTCAGGGATAATTTATTTAGTTAATTTCAAAAGGGATGATTTCTTTTTTTTAATTAAATTTATTTATTTATTTACGGCTGCACTGGGTCTTCGTTGCTGCGCACGGGCTTTCTCTAGTTGCGGCGAACGGGGGCTACTCTTGGTTGCAGTGTGCAGGCTTCTCACTGTAGTGGCTTCTCTTGTGGAGCACAGGTTCTAGGTGCACAGGCTTCAGTAGTTGTGGCGCTCAAGCTCAGTAGTTGTGGCTTACGGGCTCTAGAGCACAGGCTCAGTAGTTGCAGCACACAGGCCTCGTTGCTCCATGGCATGTGGAGTCCTCTCAGACCAGGGCTTGAACCCATGTCCCCTGCATTGGCAGGCAGATTCTCAACCTCTGCACCACCAGGGAAGTCCTATAGATGGTTTCTGAAATTAAAAAATATTCTGATATTCCTTACATGAGAAAACCTCATTTTCTGATAATAGTTGGAGTATTTCTTCTTGAAAGCAAAAGTTAGATAACCTCAGAAGAGCAGTTATTCTATGAGTTTTTGATATAAGGGATTCATTGTAGTATAATTAAGCCACGACAATATGTTATACATCAATAACTAAAATGTAGGCTCTGCATCATGTACTACCCTTTCAGAGAGCAAATTATGTTTGGCTGTTAAGGACAACTGATTGGTACCTGACCTCACAGTGATCTGAAATATGAACTCAAAAGGGGGGAGAAAGAGCAAAACTTTGTTTCAGGAGTGACTCCAAAGTAGGTTTGTCAGCCAAAGAAATAATAAGCAATAACATTTATTGAGCACTTTAAATACGAGGTCCTATGAATCAAGGATTGTTATGATTTCATTCTTCAGAAGAAGCAGCCCAGGTTTATAGGTTTGACCTCTTGTCCAAGAGAACACGCCTAGGAAATGGCAGAGCCAGAGTTCAAACACAGGTCTGTCTGATTCCAGAGTCTGGAGTTTTCATTACACTCTCAAATAATAATTGAGTCATTTATGTTTATATTTATTATGTTTTCTGATTATTGATTTTTCATAATAACAAGTAGTTATTGCATGTTAGAGTAGTTATTGGATAGTTGGAATATTCTTTCTATATTTCCCAAATTTATTATAATAATAACACTACTTTAATAACAGACTTTTACATATATAAGAGAGAAATAAATTAGAAAATACATTCTATGGGAATGTGCTTTGGTATTAATATCTACATCCACAGGATAAATAAGTGTTCAATCCTGTTTACTAATTTTTCTTTGCATAGAATTTCCTTCTTTTGTTATAATAGTTCCAACTTAAAAGAGATTACTCAAGTGCTATTGATTTTTTTCAAAAATATAATTTGTTGTGTATTTTACAGTGTTTTTACATACATTATTTCACTTCTTCTGCATACGTTTGTGAGCTAAATTTTTCCTGTTCAGAAATGAGAAAATAGCCACTAAACTAACAATAGCTGTTCTTCTGAATTCTACTTTAGAACAGTTTTTAATTCTGCTTTAATTTTACACTAAATAGAATTAGAGAATTAAAATTCCACTTAATTGAAGAAGCAGAGTTCAGAAAATATTTTAGCGTACTGTGCCCTCTGGTGGGCATGTCATTACCATTATGACTTATAATAGCTGGTTATAGCTGTTTTCAAAAGTAAAAGAATGTTTCAAAAGTAGAAATGTTTTGTAGATAAATTTAAAAGCCAAACAGTCCCACCTGGGAATTTATTTTTTATCTATTAAGATGTCTTACAGACTTCATTTCTCCATCTTCAGTTAAAACATTTGCCTTCTATAAAAAATACAAAAACAGTGTTTGTGATGATTGGTTTCTTCCCTAGACTGACGATGGTAAACTAATTGTTGAAGGAACGCTGGACATTTTCTGGGGAGTAAAGCAGCCTATACAACTGAAAATACAAGATGAGAAGCAAATCCCTTCTTTCACTGTGCTAAAGTCACCAGATGTCTTTTCCAAAAGGTGAGCTACCTTTTATGATTTTAGTTCCTTAGAAAATGATCTTCATATTTACCTTTTTTGTGTGCCTCAAGGATGAAAGCTCTAAAATTTATATACAACCTCATTTAATTCCTCATCAACTCTAGGACATATGTGTCCAGAAACCAGGTCTCTGAGATGTTAGGTAGTTTGTGCAAGATCCCCAATTACCATGAAGCAGAACTGGACTGGACCTCAGGTCTGTGGGCGCCAGCTCTGGCTCTTGACCTCTCTGCTGTATTCCTTCTCTTCTGGGAGACTGCATTCTTTCACTAGAAAAAACAAAATGTAAAGGCAAGATTTCATTAGCCCTGGTCTTATCACCAAAAAGAGGGGGATAAAATTTAAATTTCTCCTCTTCTTAGAACAAAGGGCTTTTCCGTTGTTCTGGAGTTTTCATTACACTGCTTTCTGGAAAGGAGACTTAATTATGTTCCATCTGATTGCTGTGTCCTGTTAGGACCAGGACAAAGTGCATGTGAAGTACAGTAAATGCACAAAACAGTACTCTGTGTGGGTTTATGCAACTGTACCTTGAATACATAAATTGGGCTGAGATATATATTTTAATTATCCTTAACAATTTTTAGAAAAATTAATAAATATTCCCAAGGAAATCACAGATATAAATATTGTTTTCTTCCTCTCTCCCTTCTCCCCTTCCTTTTTAATCCTTGACTTTCTAACACATCTCCTTTTCGCGTGTACTTGGAGGTATCAAGCGTTCTCTGCATCCATCCTTCTATCCATAACTAGATGGGCTGGAGTTCTAGCAGGAGAGAGGATGGAGAGAGAGCAGCCAGGACCTTTTCCTCAATCTGACCTTTGGTCATAACAGAGGAAAATCAGGTATCACTTTGAGGGAAGCCCCACTTTTCCTTTGGGGAAAACACTGAAGTCCCACTATGATTTGCACCTTGCCAATCTTTCTCAAATGTGAGGTTCCAGCAATTCTGAACATTTTATAATTCCCTACACATGTCATGCAGTTTCTTAGTTTCCTGACTCTCTGCCTGGAAGCCTATCTGCTTCTCGACATCCATTTGCTAGACTCTTCCACCAATCCTTTAAGATTCAGGTCGGTAACACGTTCTCCAGAGAGCCTTTTCTGACCCTGTAGTAGGTGCCCTGACAACTTTTCTATATCCCTTTCAGAGCACGCCATTAACTGTATTTTTATACCCCTGCCTCCCCCTCTAGCCTGTGAGCTCCTCAAGGGTAAGGAGCATGCTTTATTTATCTTTATCCTGGTGCTCAGCAATGTGTCGGCACAAAGAGAGGACTCAGAATTTAGTATCAAATGAAGCCCACAGAATCCTGGTGGTTAAATTACCTCTGCTCTGTTGGGTAAACTGTCTCTCCATCTACCACTTCTGATTAGTCTCCCATCCAAGCTAATGAAGGGCAAAGGGCCCAGTACTTATGAAGAGCAGAAGAGAAACCACAGACTTAGGCAGCCTGATGAAGCCCTGCATCCCTCACATTCAGGTATTAGAAGATTGATGGGGCTAATGATTCTAAATGATGAGGAGCATCATTTAAAAGTAAAAATTACCCCTGGGCCCTGCTTTTAGGAAACTGTACAAGATATGAATTTGGCAGAATTAGCTATCATTCTTCATATTACCTAAGAACTCATTGCAAAGTTCTCTGAGCAGCCAGCTCTTTCTGATGCATTTAAATTATTTGAATCATGAATGCTTGATTAATATGGAACACTATGGGAAGATGTCAAAGAGTTGCAGTAAGCTACCTGTATTAGCACATTAAGCTATCACGATTTTGAATGGATATCCCAACATATTTTCTTTAATTTCTCAAATTAAAATTCAAACCCTTATTCCTAGAAACACTGAATTTGAGGATGAGTTTCAGAAGCCCAGGTAGACAAGGCATATTGATGCCTTTCCATATTCTGTGGCAGATTATAAATTAATCTCCTTATGATGTGACTTCCATAGAATCCATTTACCTTTTCTTATTGTTTATCAGAACAGTGCTGTGAAACAAACATAAATTATCTCCTTTAGTTTAAAGCTGAGAAAAAAAATAATAAAGTTGAGAAAGACTACCCTAGAAAACTTTGCTTGCCCTTTACCACAGTAATGAGATTTACTGGGAGAATATTTGAAGTGCAGTGTATCAGATTTTTCTGGTGGGTAAGAATTGTCAGAAAAAGATCCTTGGTCTCTGATTCCCTAGTGGGGTGCAGAACCACTTTGTTTCAATCCATTCCTAGACACCCTCACTCTGGTTGCCACCCTCAAGGTGGTATTCGTTTAAACTCTGAGCCTTGAATGAAATTGTGTAAGGAAATGGACTATTCCCTCACTCCCTAACAATTCTTATTGTTCTCTTTCCCACACTGGGTTTCTGAGGGCAGGACTTATACCTCTACTCTCTCAGGATCACAGATTAAATATCTCCAGTGGATGGATATGGAACGTGGAATGAAAGACGTGGAAGTTGTGTACTCAGCTGCAGGAAGGGCTGCAATCTTTTCTTTCAATTCACCGTTGGGGAGAATCATCAGTTTGTCAAGCTAGTTTGTTTTAGTTATCTTTGAAATGAGTCACACTGAATCAGCTTAATGGGAGTGGTATACGTTTAAAAATAAATCAGGTTGAGCTGTGACCACTTGTGATCTTTTATGGAAACAATTCTACGGACAGTACTTTGATCTCTCATATCTGGTCCAAGTATTTTGTTTTGGAAAGTTTTCCAAAAAAAAAACAGCTTTATTGAGGTTATGTTTGCTTGCACCAGTTTTCATTTCTGCTTTTAATGTCTTTCCAAAGTCTGCTTTGACATGCGTTGGACAAGTCATGGCAGAATGGCATAAAGAGCAAAAACTGGACAGGTATACATTTGAATGGCATCAATAGTGTTTTTTCTTTGACCATGTGGGTAGAGAAGTGGCCGCCTTCTATGTGTCTATCAAATTTCTACCTCCTATTTATTTTGCAGCTCATTAGAAAACCTCCCCACAGTTTAAATTTGCTAACGATTTATATCCTGAAGCTTGATCAGGGCAACGCTAACAGTCCTGTGCTTAAGCAAGTTAAACTGTTTGGTAGTACATGAAGTCCCAACGAGTTTTCTTTGGAAAACTTTGGGTAACTGCCTTCAAGCTTAGTCACTTGCACAGTTGTATGTGGAGGCGCTTCAAATTACACAATCCAGAGCTGAAAACGGGTGGGTTTTGGGGTGATGGGGGGGTTGTTTATTTTTGCTAAGATGGTAGGAAGAAAAATGGGCCAAACACTGACCATATTGAGGCATGTTTGTTTCTCTGTATTTGTGTGACACCATTAAGCTGAGAGAAGGTGAGGACAGGGGTGAAGTTGGGCAGGATTACCAAGAATTTATAGCACATCACTGGTCTGGTGTGCTTGGGCTCTCTCATCTTCCCCCATGGGAGATAGCATTGGGGTGCTTTGCATTTTTAGTTGCCATTTTTCGTTTGTATTCTGTCTTTTCCATTGCCAACACTCTTTCTATGACAATCACATCTGCCTTTTTAAATTAATCTTCTATAGATTGGGGAAAATTGATCATTTTATCTATCATAAGAATAACTAGAGGGCTTCCCTGGTGGAGCAGTGGTTGAGAGTCCGCCTGCCGATGCAGGGGACATGGGTTCGTGCCCCGGTCCAGGAAGATCCCACATGCCGTGGAGCGGCTGGGCCCGTGAGCCATGGCCACTGAGCCTGCACGTCCGGAGCCTGTGCTCCGTAATGGGAGAGGCCACAACAGTGAGAGGCCCATGTACTGGAAAAAAAAAAGAATAACTAGAAAAGGGAGCCCTCCTACACTGTTGATGGCAATGTAAATTGGTGCAGCCACTATGGAGAACATTATGGAGGTTCCTTAAAAAACTAAAAATAGAGTTACCATATGATATTGCAATCCCACTCCTGGGCATATATCCATAAAAGATTAAAACTCTAATTTGAAAAGATACATGAACCCCAATGTTCATAGCAGCACTATTTACAGTAGCTAAGACTTGGAAGCAACCTAAATGTCCATTGAAAGATGAATGTATAAAGATGATGTGGTGTGTATATATATATATATATATATATATACACACACATATATATATATAATGGAACATTACTCAGCCATAAAAAAGAATTAAATAATTCCATTTGCAGCAACATGGATAGACCTGGAGAACATCATACTGAGTGAAGTAAGTCAGACAAAGACAAATACCAAAAATATCACTTATATGTGGAATCTAAAAAAAATGATACAAATGAACTTATTTACAAAACAGAAATAGACTCACAGACACAGAAAACAAACTTACAGTTACCAAAGTGGAAAAGTGGGGGAGGGATAAATTAGGAGTTTGGGGTTAACAGATACACACTACTATATATAAAATAGGTAAACAACAAGGACCTCCTGTATAGCACAAGAACTATATTCAATATCTTGTAATAACCTATAATGGAAAAGAATCTGAAAAAGGAAATATATGCGTATATATATATATATATATATATATATATATATCTTAATCACTTTGCTATACACCTAAAACATTGTAAATTAACTATACTTCAACTGAAAATAAAAAAGAAAAAGGAAGAATAACTAGAGTCTGAGTCAGGACCAAAACAATTCTCCTTTGAGTTAAAGTTATTGCCTAAAGTTCTTGAACTTTTAAGACATTTATTTTGACTGGCTATATTCTGTATACTACAGCTTACTAGAAAATTAATAAACAAATATATTAGGATTATCTTATCTATGTCATAAGGCTTTTATTATGAAGCTCAAATGATATAGAAGTTGTAAAAAGACATCAAAGGAATTCAGAGATCAAGGAAGAAAAGGACCATGTTTATTCATATTTGCTACCACTAGTATGAATAAGCATTTTTTGTTACTGTTGCCACCAGTGACATTAGGGAAGAATTAATGCCACAGATTCCCTATGGGTGAATATTTTTTGGTCATAAGGAAAACAGACATTATGGAAGAGACTCTTGGTAGGACTAAGACTGGTCCCAGCTACAATAGTGTCTATTAACCTAGAGACATCTAGGAATATCTTGGATCCCTAATGGCTCCTGACCCATCATGAAATAGATACAGATGATGGGGATTATTATGAGGATGACAATGAAGATGAGGACAATCACGATAGTTTTTAACACATATTGAGTGCTTACTATGTGTTGGGCACTTTTTCAAGGATTTTACACAAATTAACTCATTTAATCTTCTCAATAACCTCATCCTACCTCATACTATAATCATCCCCATTTCATAGGTGAGAACACTAATGCACAAAGAAGATAAGTAGCTTATCTAAAACCAGAAAGAAAATAACAATGAGTGTTGGCCCAACTGGTAAAAATAAGCAGTTGCCCAGTTTTATGTATTCTGGGCATTAGACTGCATTGAAAATTGTTAGTGCCCTACATAAATCATGATCTTCAGAAAAGAAGTTTCTCATACACTTTCCTCCTTTATAAATCGCATTCTGTATAGTGCTCAAGGGTCTTAAAGACAGGCTTTATATCATTATATTGGAGTCACTTTACCTAAAAACGCTTTGAATACAACAGGAACTTAATGCAAGTTGGTAGAATAAACACTTTGTATCTAAACTCTCCTAAAAGCATTGTGAGATATCTGTATAAGAATGGATTCTGTATGGTATTAGGGAGTGTGCTAATTTCATTCTTTTACATGGAGCTGTCCAGTTTTCCCAGCACCACTTATTGAAGAGGCTGTCTTTTCTCCATTGTATATTCTTGCCTCCCTTATCAAAAATAAAGTGACCATATGTGTCCATCGACAGATGAATGGATAAAGAAGATGTGACACATATATACAATGGAATATTACTCAGCCATAAAACAAAATGAAATTGAGTTATTTGTAGAGAGGTGGATGGACCTAGAGTTTGTCATACAGAGTGAGGTAAGTCAGAAAGAGAAAAACAAATACTGTATGCTAACACATATATATGGAATCTTAAAAAAAAAAAGGTGGGGGTTCTGAAGAACCTAGGGGCAGGACAGGAATAAAGATGCAGACATAGAGAATGGACTTGAGGACACAGGGAGGGGGATGGGTAAGTGAGAGTGGCATGGACATATATACATTACCAAATGTAAAATAAATAGCTAGTGGGAAGCAGCTACATAGCACAGGGAGGTCAGCTCGGTGTTTTGTGACCACCTAGAGAGGTGGGATGGGGAGGGTGGGAAGGAGATGCAAGAGGGAGGAGATATTGTATATGTATAGCTGATTCACTTTGTTATAAAGCAGGAACTAACACACCATTGTAAAGCAATTTTACTCCAATAAAGATGTTTAAAAAAAAGAATTATATTGGTTTCTACTAATTCCATTGGCACATATGTTTTACAGAATCTATATAATCTTGTGGTTCAGTGTGTAACTGAATTATTGTGTCAAAACATGCTCAAAATCAGTACAAGAATTATTTAAAATGCAAGCTGACTACTCTGGTATAAATATAATTTTAATAATATAAAAAATTGTTATAACTTAGGATGATGTGTCTACCTATAGAGGCCCACAGCATTATATTAATACTGTAAATCTGAAAACCATCCTATGCCTTTTTATGAATAGAATAATATCACTTACAAGATTTATTACTTTTCAGGGGAATGACACGCTGGGGAGAATTTGATGATCTTTACCGCATTAGTGATTTGGACAGGACTCAGATTCCAGTGTCTGGAGCAACAGATTCCCAGGAAGGTCAGTATCAAAATCTTATTAAGGAGGAGACTTTTTTAAACTAATACAAAGCATGAATCCTAAATGTTTTTTCGGAAATTCAACATTTTATATACCGTTACTTATTAAACCCTTATTTTATATTAAAAAAATATATTTTAGGAACATACTAACTTAAGTCACTACAGTGCTCATATGATGTTTAAGAACCTTACTTTGCTATATAAAAACATTATTTTTTAAATTACATCAAGTCCCTTAGATTTACTAGATTAGGGAGAACTGATGGTTTGAATAAAGTTTGTGTACATAAAATTGTTTTATATTTTCCCCAAGGATTAGGATCATTTATTATACTCAGAAGATTTCTATGTTAGACCAAGCCCTTCAGATTGAATTTTACATCTTTTGAGAAGCTGAACATTTCGGTTAATAGATATTTATATAACATTGCTTCTCAGAGGCAGATATACTGCCTTCACTATATTTGATAGGGTTGTTACAAGCATTTATTTAAAAAAGAGAAATCTACTTGAACATCAAGTGAGTTCATTATCAAATTTGACAAATGAATGGAAAATGCCAGCCCCTATGACATGTGACAACAGTAATCATAATAATGATGATGTGTTAGTAATAATATTAGTATCTGTCATTTACTGAGACTCGGGCATGATATCTTACATTTTACACGGATTTTCATTTTCATGTAACATGTAGAGATCCAAGGAGAAGATGATGACTGAGGCTGGGGTGGGGTTCACATTCCCAGGATAGTGATATTACCAAACTGACTTCAGACTGAACAAGGGTATGGTGCTGGCATTATCTTCATGAATCTACCAACAACTTCCAATGTTTAGCTTAATTTTTTTTCAAAGCATTCTCAGTTCAGTCCTCTCTGCTGTCTCTATAACAACTCAGATTTTGTAACAAGCATGATGCTCCTTCCTGGATTCCCTTATTTTTGTCTTATGGCCTTTTGGCATCTTTTATATAAGGGTCCTTATAATTAGCCCTTTGACAACACTCATCTAAACATAAGGGAATCCCAATCTCTTGGTACCAAAGATACAATAAAAATACATTTTTATTTAAGCACCAGTGCTAGAGAAAGATGAAGTATCACATGCTTATACTCTAATTACAATATAATTAAAATTCCAAGGTAAAATAGAAAACAAGTGTCACCAGATGGCCCTATTCTTAAAGAAGATCATTGTTATTTTCTGTTTAAAAGCGTTATAGCCCATTGCTTAGCTATATAATTACTAAGTATGTAATCAAATCCACCCATGATGCAAAGAGGTGAGCAGCTAAATTATATGGGCTTATAACCTTTATTCTCCCCAGATTACTTATCTTATCACAGTAGCACTCTGAAGCTTCATGCAGATGAAGAACCTGAATCCCCATTGCTCTATAGAACCATGAGTGAAGCAACCTTGGTGAGAAAAAGGATGAAGCCTCCGATGATGGATAGAAAGGACAGACGGAAGCATAGGGCCTTTATTAACGGACACTTTTATAACCATGAAGTGAGTTACAGTTTCATTAATGTCATTTAAAAGAATGTTGTCTATTGTGCTAACAATATCACTCAATTCAATTTTTTTTTTTTTTTTTCTGTATGCGGGCCTCTCACTGTTGTGGCCTCTCCCGTTGTGGAGCACAGGCTCCGGACGCGCAGGCTCAGTGGCCATGGCCCACGGGCCCAGCCGCTCCGCGGCATGTGGGATCCTCCCGGACCGGGACACGAACCCGTGTCCCCTGCATCGGCAGGCGGACTCTCAACCACTGCGCCACCAGGGAAGCCCTCAATTCAATTTATAATTTAAAAAAATAATAATGTCTTTAGATATACTACTACTATTATTATTGGGTACTCTCTATGTGTTAAGCATTAAACTGTTTTGATGGATTATCTCATTAATCACTAAAACAATCCTATGAAGCAGATACCATTATGTTCCCTACTTTATGTATGAGTTAACTGAGGTTCACAGAGGTTACACAATCCATCACTGGTCACACTGCTTTTAAGTAGCAACTCTGAACCCGAACCCAGCTTCTGTCTGATGCCAGAACCCAAGTTCTTAACCAACATGATCAGTGAACCCTAAGTGGCAGGCCCTGTGATACACACTGGAAATATAAAGATGACTCAATTGATGCCTTTGCCAGCATGGAGCTCAGGGCTTGGGCAAAGAAACCGATACATCCTCAAATGGTATTAAAATATGTAAGTGCTACAAAAGAGATTGGTTCAAAGCACATTCAAACATTAATATTTAAATAAAAGGAAAAAATCAGCTATAGACTTGTTTATTCTGATCAATTAAATTTTCCAGGTCTTATACATAAACCCATAGCAGTTTTTACACAAGTGCCATTGTAGTTTATACTATTTGCATTTTGATTTTTTTCACTTAATATGTGTTAAATTTATATGTGCCTTTCTATAGTATTTATAAGACATTTAACTTGGCGGAAGGTAGGAAACACATCATGTTTTTGTAGAACTCAAATTTTTCATGTCATGTACTATAACGATCATTCATCCATTCATTTAATAAATACTTAAAAAGCACTCACTCTGTGCAAGGCACCACTCTAAGCCCTTTCATACAAAATATTGACTCATTCATCATAAGCTTTTTTTCTTTTGGACTTTCTACATTTTTCCCTTTTTTTTTCATCCCTTGGGAGAGTATCCATATGTTCCTTTGGAGACTGGTATGGAGAAATCTCCCTTGTGAATTCTCTGTTCAAATTAGACATTTTTCTGGCTCAAGAATTTCCTCCTGGCCAAAAAGTAACATTGACAGTCCCCCAAAGATATGCAACTACCAATTGTCCTGGTTTCTTCTTCTCCTCAGAATTATGCTGTATGTCATCAGCACTTGTGAGGTGATTTGTGTTAAAGTAGGCTGTGAAAGCCACATTATTCCAAATGAGCAGCTTCCAGATGGGATATGCGGGGCTAAGAATGAAATGGGCACTAAGTTGACAGCACAGCATCATAGCTGAATGCTTGGGCGTTGCAGCCTGATGGCCTGATTGCAAATTCTTGCTGAGCAAATAAAAAATTACTCAATCTCTTAGCCTTCATTCCTTCATCCTTCCTTCTTTACAAGGCTGTTGATGGGATTAAGTGGAACGAGGTGAGTTCAGTACTTAGCATAAGTATCTGCACGAAGGAAGAACTCTGTCTACATTAGCTTTATTGATATTGATTGAAAGATCAAGTGGAACTAAAGATATTTCACACAAATATCATTCACTGCAGTATAATAACTAGCAGAAAACAAAACCCCGTAACCCAAAGCACTCTATCAATGTGTATGCAATGATGGGCATCCAGGAATTTAAGTTGATATAGTTGTAAGGTATGTTTTTATATCATGAAACCTCTTGATAATGCCTCCAGTATTAGAGGCTTATATTGTGATGCAGTAGTCCCAAGAGAATACATTCCAAGACTCCCAGTGGATACCTGAAACTGAAGATAGTACTGAATTCTATATATACTATGTTTTTCCCTATACATACATACCTATGATAAAGTTTAATGTATAAATTAGGCAAAATAAGAGGTTAACAACAATATCTAATAATAAGGTAGAATATTTATAAAAATATACTGTAAAAAATGTTATGTGAATGTGGTCTCTCTCTCCCTCCATCTCTCTCAAAATATCTTATTGCACTGTATTCACCTTTGTAAGGGTGTGAGATGATAAAATACCTGTGGTATGATGAGATGAAGTGAGGTGAATAACGGAGGCATGGTGATGCAGCATTAGGCTACTCTTGACCTTCTGACAGTATGTCAGAAGGGGGATCATCTGCTTCAGATGATCCTGGACCATCAAGCCATGATGACGTCGATAGTTGGCTGTCAGGAGCAGACATTGTCAATGGTTGGGGATCTTCGGCCGGATGGAGTAGGATGGTGCAAGATTTTATCATGCTACTCAGAATGGCACACAATTTAAAACGTATGAATTGTTTACTTCTGGAATTTTCCATTTAATATTTTTTCATCTCTCTCAGGATTCTATTCATTTTAAAATAGGAATAATGATCAAATAATGAGAAAAATTTTATGGTTATATGTTTCTTATGATTTTTTTATGGTGCATTACTAATCCCCAAGAGGAATGTGTCAGACTTATCTGACCATAGAAATCTTTTACCAAGTATTATCTAAAAGGCAGACTCTTGATTAGAGCAATTTGCAGGAAATATTGTTCTAGATATTCAATTAGCAACACTTTTACCTCAATCCTCAGTTGAGATATAGGCTGAACCATATGAAATTGCCAACACTGGACCATTTCTGACCAACCAAAAAGGAGTGATTTTATACAGTTCAAACTAAAACAATTTAGAGCAATTATTCCCAACCAGGAGGGAATTTTGAAATCTTAAACTACACTGAAGAATGGTGTGACTATCTAGTGAAACTGTTTTGAACATTCTCAAATGATGTTTTACCTAACTTACTCTAGAAAAAATATAAAGCTGCTTAAAAGCATACATAGTACAGTATTCAACAACAACAAAGAAAGTAAAAATAAGAAAGCAAATTTTTAAACTGACGATATTGGATTTTTTGTCCAAAGGAAGGCCAGGTTCAAAATATTGACTCTTGTTAGTTTGTCACGTTAAGTCCTTAAAATTATATCAATCTTTTTTTTTTCTCTTTTAGACATCAATTTTCACTCCAGCCTTTGGATCAGAAACTAAGGTCAGAATAAACAGTAATATGAGAACTGAAGAAGTAATAAAGCAAATTCTCCAAAAATTTAAGGTAATCTTTATCAGTGAACTGAGCTATAAATATCTTGTATATAATTTAACTGTAGACACATAAATGAATTTTTCTGAAATTAAATGTTCAGTTCCAAAGAATTCTTTCCTATGTATGGTTGACCCTTGAACAAAACGGGTTTGAACTGCATGGGTCCATTTATAATATAACTGGACTGTGCCTGAGAAATTACATTATCCCCAGAAAGCAGAAAAGGTTTTATATCTGAAAGTAAAAAAATGAAAGTGAAGAAACATATATAATTTGTGTCTGGTTGGCTTGGAAAGCATTGACAACAAAGAATTCATGTCTGTTCTTTCTTTTCCACTGACAGATTGAAAATAGTGCCCAGGATTTTGCACTTTACATTATTTTTGCAACAGGAGGTAAGAAAGCTTGGTGGTTGTTCTTACATGACTCCAGTGTGTTATTGTTTTCTGACCATAAGAAAGGCAGAAAAGCAGTTTACCTCCTTCTGTGGAAGAACGGGAGGGAGGGAAGGAAGAAGGAAGAGAGGGGGAGTGTTTTACATTATTTGTATTTCACAATTTCAGAGGAAGACACCCTAAGATTAAGGTATCCTAGAAGAGTTTATAATACAAAAGACTTTGCTTGTTGGCCAGTCATTAAATTATCTGAATGACGATCAAAGAGCACTGGATAATAGGTGGAAGGTTCCCAGGAATTGTTAGGCATTTAAGTTGACCTCTGTACTTCTTTCTTTTTCACTTTCCC
Source organism: Mesoplodon mirus (assembly GCF_964341445.2). Classification (NCBI taxonomy): domain Eukaryota; kingdom Metazoa; phylum Chordata; class Mammalia; order Artiodactyla; family Ziphiidae; genus Mesoplodon; species Mesoplodon mirus. The sequence goes on from NC_138977.1 coordinate 48,562,262, forward strand.
TTATCATTCTAGCTCTTACTAGAGCCATCATTACATAGCATTTCTTCCTCATCTTTCTTAGCAGATTGTCTGACACATTGTGGGAGTGTTCTCTCTTCCTCAGTAGAGAAAAATGTGCAGAACTTTGTGGTGGAGGTAAAAGTTTAGCAGCAGGACATTGGAAAGAGGCTATATGTGGGGTGCTAGGAGTAGGGAGTGAAAGATTAGAGAAACCCTAAAGCAATACTAAAATGAAATTTTTGAAAGCCTTAAAACTGAAAAAAATTTAAATGTTAAATTATAAAAATAGCTCAGGTTATAATTTAAGTATCAGAATGTTTGAGCCAGAAATTGAATAGAATAAAATAATACATTTTGATCTGGAACAATTACAAGAAAATGAAAGCTGGATTTCCAAACACATACCAAATTAAAGTCCTTATAAATCAAAGCTTAAATATAAGAAATATATTACATTTTTGAAAATTCTAAGAGTGTGTGTGTGTGTATTCATTCTAGTTGTTTTAGAAAAGAACGAAAAGGTAGAAACATTGAACTGTATAAAAATGTATTGATAAAAGATACAAACATTATGAAGAAGGGTCACAATGAAAGCAACTGTAGACATATAAACAAAGTTTTAAAATTGATTCAACTATCAACTGCTATGGAAGAAAATCACAGAGATAGGCACCACTGAAGACGAATTGGAGCAGAAGCAGAAGAACTAGAAGCAGACCCTGTGGTGTCTTTCTACCCTGCTGCCTCTGAAAAAGAGCCCAGCAAATAGTTAAAGACCCAGAGTGAGGGCAGAGACCAGAAGCAAGAAGAGCTACAATCCTGCAGCCTGTGGAACAAAAAATACATTCACAGAAAGATAGACAAGATGAAAAGGCAGAGGGCTACATACCAGATGAAGGAACAAGATAAAACCACAGAAAAACAACTAAATGAAGTGGAGATAGAAAACCTTCCAGAAAAAGAATTCAGAATAATGATAGTGAAGATAATCCAGGACCTCAGAAAAAGAATGGAAGCAAAGATTGAGAAGGTGCAAAAAATGTTTAACAAAGATCTAGAAGAACTAAAGAACAAACAAACAGAGATGAACAATACAATAACTGAAATGAAAAATGCACTAGAAGGAATCAATAGCAGAATAACTGAGGCAGAAAAACGGATAAGTGACCTGGAAGACACAATGGTGGAATTCACTGCTTTGGAACAGAATAAAGAAAAAAGAATGAAAAGAAATGCAGACAGCCTAAGAGACCTCTGGGACAAGATTAAACCCAACAACATTCACATTATAGGGGTCCAAGAAGGAGAAGAGAGAGAGAAAGGACCTGAGAAAATATTTGAAGAGATTATAGCTAAAAACTTCCCTAACATGGGAAAGGAAATAGCCACCCAAGTCCAGGAAACGCAGAGAGTCCCATACAGGACAAACCCAAGGAGAAACATGCCGAGACACATAGTAATCAAATTGGCAAAAATTAATGGCAAAGAAAAATTATTGAAAGCAGCAAGGGAAAAATGACAAAAAACATACAAGGGAACTCCCATAAGGTTAACAACTGATTTCTCAGCAGAAACTCTACAAGCCAGAAGGGAGTGGCATGATATACTTAAAGTGATGAATGGGAAGAACCTACAACCAAGATTACCCAGCAAGGATCTCATTCAGGTATGATGGAGAAATCAAAAGCTTTACAGACAAGCAAAACCTAAGAGAATTCAGCACCACCAAACCAGCTCTACAACAAATGCTAAAGGAACTTCTCTAAGTGGGAAACAAAAGAGAAGAAAAGAACCTACAAAAACAAACCCAAAACAATAAAGAAAATGGTAATAGGAACATACATATTGATAATTACCTTAAATGTGAAAGGCTTAAATGCTCCAACCAAAAGACACAGGCTTGCTGAATGGATACAAAAACAAGACCCATATATATGCTGTCTACAAGAGACCCACTTCAGACCTAGGGACACATACTGACTGAAAGTGAGGGGATGGAAAAAGATATTCCATGCAAATGGAAATCAAAAGAAAGCTGGAGCAGCAATACTCATATCAGATGAAATAGACTTTAAAATAAAGAATGTTGCAAGAGACAAGGAAGGACACTACATAGTGATCAAGGGATCAATCCAAGAAGAAGATATAACAATTATAAATATATATGCATCCAACATAGGAGCACCTCAATACATAAGGCAACTACTAACAGCTCTAAAAGAGGAAATCGAGAGTAACACAGTAATACTGGGGGACTTTAACACCTCACTTACACCAATAGACGGATCATCCATACAGAAAATTAATAAGGAAACACAAGCTTTAAATGACACAATAGACCACATAGATTTAATTGATATTTATAAGACATTCCATCCAAAAACAGAAGATTACACTTTCTTTTCCAGTGCGCACGGAACATTCTCTAGGATAGATCACATCTTGGGTGACAAATCAAGCGTCAGTAAATTTAACAAAACTGAAATCATACCAAGCATCTTTTCTGACCACAACACTATGAGATTAGAAATCAATTACAGGGGAAAAAATGGAAAAACACAAACAATATGTTACTAAATAACCAAGAGATCACTAAAGAAATCAAACAGGAAATCAAAAAATACCTAGAAACAAATGACAATGAAAACTCGATGATCCAAAACCTATGGGATGCAGCAAAAGCAGTTCTAAGAGGGAAGTTTATAGCTATACAAGCCTACCTCAAGAAACAAGAAAAATCTCAAATAAACAATCTAATGTTACACCTAAAGGAACTAGGGAAAGAAAAACAAACAAAACCCAGAGTTAACAGAAGGAAAGAAATCATAAAGATCAGAGCAGAAATAAATGAAATAGAAACAAAGAAAACAATAGCAAAGATCAATAAAACTAAAAGCTGGTTCTTTGAGAAGATAAACAAAATTGATAAACCACTAGCCAGACTCATCAAGAAAAAGAGGGAGAGGACTCAAATCAATAAAATTAGAAACGGAAATGGAGAAGTTACAACTGACACTGCAGAAATACAAAGCATCCTAAGAGACTACTACAAGCAACTCTATGCCAATAAAATGGACAACTTGGAAGAAATGGGCAAATTCTTAGAAAGGTATAACCTTCCAAGACTGAACCAGGAAGAAATAGAAAATATGAACAGACAAATCACAAGTAATGAAATTGAAACTGTGATTTAAAATCTTCCAACAAACAAAAGTCCAGGACCAGATGATTTCACAGGTGAATTCTATCAAACATTTAGAGAAGAGCTAGCACTCATCCTTCTCAAACTATTCCAAACAATTGCAGAAGAAGGAAAACTCCCAAACTCACTCTATGAGGCCACCATCACTCTGATACCAAAACCAGACAAAGATACTATAAGAAAAGAAAATTACAGACCAATATCACTGATGAATATAGATGCAAAAATCCTCAACAAAATATTAGCAAAGAATCCAACAACACATTAAAAGGATCATACAGCATGATCAAGTGGGATTTATTCCAGAGATGCAAGGATTCTTCAATATATGCAAATCAATCAACGTGATACACCATATTAACAAATTGAAGAATAAAAACCATATGATCATCTTAATAGATGCAGAAAAAGCTTTTGACAAAATTCGACACCGATTTATGATAAAAGCTCTCCAGAAAGTGGGCATAGAGGGAACCTACTTCAGCATAATAAAGGCCATATATGACAAACACACAGCAAACATCATTCTCAATGGTGAAAAACTGAAAGCATTTCCCCTAGGATCAGGAACAAGACAAGGATGTCGACTCTCACCACTGTTATTCAACATAGTTTTGGAAGTCCTAGCCATGGCAATTAGAGAAGAAAAAGAAATAAAAGGAATACAAATTGGAAAAGAAGAAGTAAAACTGTCACTGTTGGCAGATGACATGCTACTATACACAGAGAATCTTAAAGATACCACCAGAAAACTACTAGAGCTAATCAATGAATTTGGTAAAGTTGCAGGATACAAAATTAATGCACAGAAATCTCTTGCATTCCAATACACTAATGATGAAAAATCTGAAAGAGAAATTAAGGAAACACTCCCATGTACCACTACAACAAAAAGAATAAAATACCTAGGAATAAACTTCCTTAGGGAGACAAAAGACCTGTATGCAGGAAACTATAATACAATCATGAAAGAAATTAAAGATGATACCAACAGATGGAGAGATATACCATGTTCTTGGATTGGAAGAATCAACATTGTGAAAATGACTATACTACCCAAAGCAATCTACAGATTCATTGCAATCCCTAACAAACTACCAATGACATTTTTTACAGAACTAGAACAAAAAACTCTTAAAACCCCAAATAGCCAAAGCAGTCTTGAGGGAAAAAACCGGAGCTGGAGGAATCAGAATCCCTGACTTCAGACTATACTACAAAGCTACAGTAATCAAGACAATATGGTCCTGGCACAAAAACAGAAATATAGATCAATGGAACAGGATAGAAAGTCCAGAGGTAAACCCACACACCTATGGTCAACTAATCTATAACAAAGGTGGCAAGGATATACAATGGAGAAAAGACAGCCTCTTCAATAAGTGGTGCTGGGAAAACTGGACAGCTACATGTAAAAGAATGAAATTAGAGCACTCCTTAAAAACATACACAAAAATAAACCCAAAATGCATTAAAGACCTAAATGTAAGACCAGGCACTATAAAACTCTTTGAGGAAAATATAAGCAGAACATTCTTTGACATAAATCACACCAAGATATTTTTTGATCCACCTCCTAGAGTAATGGAAACAAAAACAATAATAAACAAGTGGGACCTAATGAAACTTCAAAGGTTTTTCACAGAAAAGGAAACCATAAACAAGACGAAAAGACAACTCTCAGAATGGGAGAAAATATTTGCAAATGAATCATTGGACAAAGGATTAATCTCCAAAATATATAAACAGCTCATGCAGCTCAATAGTAAAAAAACAAACAACCCAATCCAAAAATGGGCAGAAGACCTAAATAGACATTTCTCCATAGAAGACATACAGATGGCCAAGAAGCACATGAAAAGCTGCTCAACATCACTAATTATTAGAGAAATGCACATCAAAACTACAATGAGGTATCACCTCACACCAGTTAGAATGGGTATCATCAGAAAATCTACAAACAACAAATGCTGGAGAGGGTGTGGAGAAAAGGGAACACTCTTGCACTGTTGGTGGGAATGTGAATTGATACGGCCACTATGGAGAACAGTATGGAGGTTCCTTCAAGAACTAAGAATAGAATTACCATATGACCCAGCAATCCCACTACTGGGCCTATACCCAGAGAAAACCACAATTCAAAAAGACACATGCACCCCAATTTCATTGCAGCACTATTTACAATAGCCAGGTCATGGAAGCAACCTAAATGCCCATCGACAGATGAATGGATAAAGAAGATGTGGTACATATATACAATGGAATATTACTCAGCCATAAAAAGGAATGAAATTGGGTCATTTGTAGAGACATGGATGCATCTAGAGACTGTCATACAGAGTGAAGTAAGCCAGAAAGAGAAAAACAAATATCATATATTAAAGCATATATGTGGAACCTAGGAAATGGTACAGATGAATGGGTTTGCAGGGCAGAAATTGAGGCACAGATGTAGAGAACAAACGTATGGACACCAAGGGGGGAAAGCAGCCAGGGGTGGGGGGGTGATGAATTGGGAGATTGGGATTGACGTGTATACACTGATGTGGATAAATTGGACGACTAATAAGAAAATAAATAATTTTTTTAAAAAGAAATAAAAAGATACAAGCATTATGAAGAATATCAGAAAAATATTAATACCTACAATATCAAAAAGTTCTTGCAGGGCTTCCCTGGTGGCGCAGTGGTTGAGAGTCCGCCTGTCGATGCAGGGGACACGGGTTCGTGCCCCGGTCTGGGAAGATCCCACATGCCGCGGAGTGGCTGGGCCCGTGAGCCATGGCCACTGAGCCTGCGCGTCCGGAGCCTGTGCTCCGCAACAGGAGAGGCCACAACAGTGAGAGGCCCGCGTACCGCAAAAAAAAAAAAAAAAAAAGTTCTTGCGAAATGATAGTGAAAGGACAATCCAATACAAATAAAGTATGATAAAGCAATTCAAAGAATAACAAAGTAACCAATAAATATTTTTAGGAAAGCCTTAAACTCAAGGAAATACAAGTATTAAAGGAAATGCAGAAGTTAAGGAAATGTAAATTCAATCCTTAAATTCAATGTAATATTATCACCTATGTCTGGTGTGGATAAGGGTAAAAGCATATGTTCTTGCAATTCTGGTGAAGATCTGTCTGTCTACTTCCTTAAAATTCATTCTAGCAACATTTGTTAAAATCCACAGTATACATATCCTTTAGCCCAGCAATTCCACTGGTTGAGAATCTGTTTCACAAAAATAAAAGGACTACTGACTACAGATTTATGTGCAAGCCTATTTATAATGACAAAAAGCTAAAGGCCAAGTTACCCATCATAGAGGAATGATTTAATAAGTGATTATTTATTATGCAACCATTAAATGAGTTAGATCCATACCAGTTGAATGGAAGGAATTCTATAATATACATTTAATTAAAAATGCAAGATGCCTATAACTGTATATAGTATGATCCCATTTTAAAAAAAGAATTATAAATCCCTATTTATATATGTAGTTTATATGATCACATGATCAGGGAGAAAGGTATGGAAAGATAAATACCAAGCCATTAACATTGATTACTTGGTTAGGGGGTTGGGGAGATACAGAAAAGACAATGGGAAGGAGAAAAAGCACAAAAGGAAAAAACAAATTATGATTTTTAAAAATATATGTGTACAATAAAAATAGCAAGTGTGATACGACCACCTTTATGTATTTTTTGTGTGTGTGCATAAAGAGATATGTGAAGGGATGACCACAGAAAGTGAAAAGCTGCTTATCCTAGAGTTCTGGGATTCCAGGTGATTTTTACTCTCTGCCTTATTCTTTTCCTCATAATTACAGTAGTATGTATGTTATTGAGGAATAATTCAGAATAACTGACAAATATAATTGTATATATTTGTATTGTGTACAATGTGATGATTGGACATACATGTACACTGTGCAACGATTAGCAAGATCAAGATAATCAACACATCCATCAGCTTACATAGTTAACTCTTTTTTTTTCTTGGGCTAAGAATGCTTAAGATCTACTCTCAGCAACCTTCAAGTGTACATTAGATCCTCAGAAATTATTCTTCTAATAACTGAAAATTTGTACTCTTTGACCTATATAATGTCCTTTCCCCTCCCCAATATGTATGCTATTTTTAAAATCAGGGGAAAATGCTTATTTTTACTGTAAAATGTAGTTATTTCAGTTTTACCTGTGAAAATTATGTTTTCTTTTAAAATGTGTCAAAATTTCTTATACATGAAATCCAGAAGTGAAGATAATCATAACTAGGACCTTTTTAGGGACCAGGAATAGAGAAAAGAATGGAGCTTATAGCACCTGTTTAGGTAGTAATGTGGAAAATAGATGGCTGTGTTTTTTAATACCTTTTATCTACTAAGCGCATGATCTATAACAGTGTTTCTCAAATTGTAGCACACTTCAGAATTACCTGGAGAGTTCATTTAGAACACAAATTCTCAAGCCCCTCCAGATCTGAGGACAGTCTGGGAATGCATATTTCTAATAATTATCCCAGGTGACCATGAAGCAAGGAACATTGCCCTATGATATCAAGAATGAAGCAAATTGAGGATGCAAAACCAAGTTAATACAAGATGTAAAGGTCAGAAGAGGACTCTGGTGGGTTAATGACAGGAGCTAAATTATGGGGTTCCCCATTGCTTCAGAAAAGGTAGAGGAATTAAAGCAATGAACACTGACTCTGTGGACATAGGAATGGATGTCACTTTAATTGTGGGGAAGCTGGACTTCTATGTTCTAGATCCTTTCTTGCCCTTTTTCCTGGGGTAGGTCCAGTCCAGGGGATGAGAACAGTTCTGACACTTGGAACTTTTAAAAGCCCAAGGAAACACATGATACTGTAGAAAGGACTAACTGGTCCACGTTTTTCCCTTCAGTCTACTTCAACAGAGCCAACAGGTTATTCTTTAACCATGGAAGTCAGACCATGTCACACCTCTTCTTAGATCCTCTGATGGTCTCTCTTCTGACAGTAAAGTCACAATCTTTGTGCTGGTCCCATTACCTCTTCTCTTCATCATTTAACAACCCTCCCCTCATCTCCATGCCAGCCACCCTGTTCCCTTGCTGCTCTTTCACAGCATTAGGCATGCACTGACCTCAAAGGTGCTCTATTGATTTACTTACCCTTTTGGCACACACTTCCCCTAAATAGCTTCATGGTTCCTCTCTCATCTCCTTCAGGTCTTTGCTCAAATGTTACATCTTCAGTGAGGCCTTCCTCCACCACCCTACAATAATTGCAAACTTCTCCCCTGCACACACATATTTACACATGTGCATGCTTTCTACCCGCTCCCTTGCTTTATTTTTTCCCCTGAATACTTATCACTATATGTGACATGTCTTATTTATGTATCTTCCTTATCATCTTCTTCTCCACTAGAGTGTAACGTTCATGAGGGAAGTGATTTTAGTCTGCTTTTTTCTGTAGTGTACCCACTACTGAGAACAAGGCCTGGTACATAGTTGTAACTCAAAAAATGTTTGAGGAAGGAAGGAGGAAAGAAAATGAATGTAAAGGCACTGTGTCCTAAAATGAAATCACAGATGTGAAACTACTTCAGCAGAAAGCTAGAAGTATTTTGTGGTGGCAGTATTTGTGACTTTTGGAAATTTGAAGTTCTGGGACTATACCAAATAGGAAGTTATTTTTTTCTCATCTCATTATTATGGTTGAATGGATGAAGTCCGTAGTTTAATGAAATAATAAAAAATACCCCTGATGCGAATAACAATTCTGAATATATTTTTAAGAAAAGCCAAGGATTGGACGTGGGGTGAGAGAGAAATGAAGAACTGAAGATAATTACAAAGTTTTGGATCTGAACTACTAGAAAGATAGAATTACATTAATGGAACTAGGAAAGATCAATAAATATTTGTTGAATGAATGAAAAATTGTAAAAAAATTTTTAGGAGTGTTGCATGATAAAAGGCATAAATGAGACTGAAGATTTGTCTGAACATCCAAACCAAAGGCAAAGTTGGCATTCTGAGATAGAAAGTCAAACCCTGAAGGATAGCAAGAGAAAGAAGTCCATTTTTAGTTCATTTAAATGTTTTAATTTCAATTTACTTTTTTGAGTGAGTTCCTCCTGTTGTATGTTCTTTTTAGGTCTTTCAAAGTGAGCTGAAGAAGCAAAATGAATGGACAAATTATGTTGCTTTTTTTTTCTCTAGAATGGACTCCTGACTGTAGTTGATTCTTATTTTCATTTGCAGAGCAGAGACGGCTAAAGGAAACAGACATTCCGCTACTGCATAGACTCCTACAGGGACCATCCAAAAAGAATGCTCGCATTTTCCTCATGGATAAAGATGCAGAAGAAATTAGCAGTGATGTACGGATGCCATTGCCCTGAATCTATCTTTGCCCTCTCCTCACTCAGCATCTCTCACACAAATGCTCTGCTTTTTTTTGTTTGTTTTTCTTTCAGGTGGCTCAGTATATTAACTTTCATTTTTCTCTCCTGGAGTCCATCCTTCAAAGATTAAATGAAGAAGAGAAAAGAGAGATTCAAAGAACAATAACAAAGTAAGTTAAGAGCTTGCACACTGGGTGCTTCGTTCTTTAATAGGTTCAAGGCACAAAATGTGTCCAGTTGTTAATACTCTTTTTCTCCTTATTTCAGATTCAGTACAGAAAAGGCTATCATACTGAAATGTCTTCGAAGTAAACAGGTAATAAAAACAGAGACAACAGTTTAGCAATACAGGTCACTATTGCTAAAACACTTCAACAAAATTAGAAGGGTGTTACAACTATTTGAGTGCATAAATTCTATACTTGCATTTATACAAATATATGTGAACTTGAATCTGTAGGAAATTGAATGTGGAAAAAGCTTGTCTCCCTTTAAACTGAAGAGGTTAAGTAGGGTTCACAGTTGGACTGAAGGAACTTGAATTTAGTTTCAGTAGCTGGAATAAGCTTGGATACTATGTATTTCAAATAGTTTTTATAGTAAAACACTCAATGAACTTGAATTTAAATGGCATCTTCAGATGCCATGCAGCTTAAACTTATTTTAGCTTCAACTGTCAAGAGAACTTTCATCAACTGACTCTCAGAAATGATTCAGAAGTAAAAGCTGCCAGCTCTTAAAATAAAAAATCAGCACATTACTACCCCACCAAGGAATCTGATGGTGATGGTGTTTCACAGCTCCTTAAACTCTAGCCTTTTCATAAAATCTAGGACTATCTTTCTATGGATATGTGGCTTTGGGCTATCTATAACATCAGAGCTATCTGTCCTTTGGGATGGAAAAGATTATAGACTCTGTTAAGAAATCCAAATTGTAATTTTCTCAACCTAAGCCCTTCTTTTTTTTCCCCCTCTGTTCTACTGATGACTTTCAGAAGTGTTCTTAAGCTTTTCTTTTGTCAATTGAACTAGTTTTCTTTATTTTTTCCAAACAAACATATCACAGAGATTTAGTGTATTTTGTTGGCTAGGCTAAGACTTGACCCATGATAACCATTTGTTGCTGAAAGAATATAGAAGATAATGCAAAGCTGTGGTAGCCAAAGTTGGGCAGGAAATCTGGAGCTCTGCCCTTTTTCTCCAAGACAACTCATTCTACAAAACAACACTCAGGGTCCATCAAGTACACTTAACCAATCTGAAAAAGCACTGAGAATGCCACAAGTATCATCTATGATTTTATTTATGAACTCTATATTAAAAGGGAGTTTTATGCAGCTCTTTTCCATTCCACTACTACTTCTATTTGCATTCCTCATAAGCATTGGATTAAACTGATTATATTACGCACACTATGGGGTAAGGTTGAATGTAATAAACCCAGTTGGAAGATCAATTAACAAAATATGAAACATGTTTAAGACAAAGGTATTACTTCTCAGTGTAACCAAATCCTAAACCAGACGAAAGTAAAAGTGTGCTGTGAGCTTTTCAGTCCTAGGAAATCTCCTTTATTGAATAAGACATGGGCTTGCATCTTCATCCTATTATCTATCAGTTAATAAGAAAATCCCATCTCACAAAAATAAAGCGAATGTAATGGTTAAAATTCGGTATGCTTATTTAAAGTAGTGTCAAGTATCTGCCATAAACATGACAAAAGATTCATCTTTAATATATTGAAAGTCTACAAAATGCATTTAAAAATACCATGCCTGGATAGAATAAATAAGACATATGGCTTGAAAAGTAAAATTGCAGAAGAGGAAATGCAAATGGCTACTAAGTATGTGAAAAAAGTTGTATCTTAATAGTGATCAGTTGTATTAGTCTGTGTCTAATCAGGAGACAGAAACCACACAGTCATTTAAACAGGCGAAATTTAATATAAAGAATTACTTAGCGGTGATGATAGAGTAATTATAAAAATGTGAAGAGAACCCCAAAGGGTACCCTAAGCCTGAGGAAGAATACCCCACAAAGGAAAAGCTTGGAGAGAGGAGCTGAGAATTCATTGGAGAAGGTGTGGTTGCAGCCCAGTGGATTGGGGAGACATCCTCTGGTTGCCCAGGACACAGCAGGGCCACAGTCATAGGCCAATCAGGAACAACCCTCTGGAGTGTGGATCAGGTGGGCAGGTGAGCAGAGGGACTTGGGGCTTCTCTGCAGGCACAAAGCCAGATCACAGAGTGTCGGTGCCTGGAGGTCTACAGGAAATAACGTCTGGGGGAACAGGTAAGCTGAGGCTGAAGGGTAGGCACACAAATGAAATCAGGGGCACTGCTGCCAGTGCTGCTAGGACTGGGGGGCTGCAGGGGCCATCTCTGCAGGAACCTAGTACAACTCTGTGTATGCCTTGGACTGTGGCATCTTTGAGGCTGCATGGGACAAAGGTGGGGTAAATGGCTTACCAGATGATCAGCCCCACAAGGCACTCTCTGAGAGCATGCACCAAGTTGAGAAGGTATGGAGAGTAATGATCTGAGCTAGGACACAGGCCTCTACTGGGCCTCCAGGCCATGCCACCACAAACCAAATCAAAAGGGGTTGGAGGAACACAAGATAAAGAAAGCTGCACCCTACAGGCAACTAGAACTGAAGAAACCACTCTGGGTAGAGCAGTGAAGGAAGAAAGTCAGCTTCCCAGAATCAGGAAAGACCAACTTCCTCCTACAGTGTTTCTCCAGTGCCCCTTACTGACAAAGCATGACATCATGTAAGCTGCAAAGGAAGCATATAGAAAGGCTCCCATGTACATTTTCACAGACAACAACAACGTGAATTTGGAGCAGAGACGCAATAAAATAACTGGCATGTCAACAAAATGCAAAGCAAAGGAAAGTAAAATTCATCTATTAAAGAAGATTAAGAAATGATAATACTAAATACTCAACAAATTACAATGAGATGGGCACTTAAACTACTGGTAGAATTACAAATGAATATAACTTTCCTTGAAAGCAATTTAGTAATAAGTTCATCCTATAATTCTACTTGTAGGATCTTATATGAAAATAATCAGATATACAAAGACACTATGTAAAGATGATTATTATTTATTGTGATAAAAGGAAGTAAATAGCCTAATGTTCAAAAATAGGAAAAAAAGATTAAGGAAGGAAAGAAACATTTACCTATAGAATGTTATGCAGCTCTTAAACTGTTTTCTAATAAATTTTAATTATAAGAGTAAATTCTCCTTATGTATCTGGATAAGAATATAGATACAATATCCAAAAGTTTATTATCCATAAGATATATAGATATATGTTTATATATGTAAGTATATTATTATTTGTACATAAACACTACAAACCAAAAACATGTTAAATGTGGTTATGTCTGGTTTGTAGAATTATGTATGGGTGATTCTGTTTTTCATATTTTTCTACACTTATTAAATAATCTGTAATGAACATGTATTGCTTTTTCTATTTAGGAAATAGAAAATGTATGATTAAAAAGTTGCCAACAAAAAAGTAGCAAGTACATGCAAGCACAGAGTTCTACTAGATGCAAAAAAATTCAAATAAATTATTCAAGTGAGATGTTAACATCACTACCGTGGTAGTTTTAAAATATATGTATGAAGTCTTTGATACTCCTCCTCTCAAGATATGGAGCCTAATCTTCCTCACCTTGCCAATGGGCTGGACTTAGTAACTCACTTCTAAGGAACAGAGGAAAACAGAAGTGCCAGGGTGTGGCTTTGGAGACTAGGTCATAAAAGTCACTGTGATGTCCTCCTTGTTTGTTCTCTTGGATTGCTGGCTCTGGGGGGAGCCAACTGCCACATCCAGAGTAGCCCTAGGGAAAGGCCTATATAACAGGAACTGAGACCTTCTTCCAAAAGCCCAGAAGCCAGCAAGGAACTGAGGTACCCTATCCACAGCCCACAGCCGTGGGAGTGCATCATCGGCCAGCCGGAGTCAAGCCTTCAATGACTGCAGTCCTGGCAAAGAGCTTGACTACAACCTCATGAGAGACCTGAGCCAGAAATCCCAGCTAAACCACTCCTGGATTCCTGATCCTCAGAAAATGTGTGAGGTACGAAATGTTTGTTGTAGTATGCTGCTACGTTTTAGGATAATTTGTTACATCACAAGAGATAACTGATATAATTTCTGAGACAAAAATCTGTTCACTTCAGAGTCGTCTTTACATAATACAAGAATATAAGCTTTTGTCACAAAACCGTTCATCTTTGTTTTAGGTGGTCCAAATATTTCACTACCAGTTACATATTAGTTCAAATTCAGTTCTAGATAATGTTATATTTATTAATGGTAGAGGACCTGTCACATTCATCTTTGTATACTTTGTTATACTTAATATGGTGTCCTGTGTATTGGATGTGCTCAATAAAAATCAATTGAATAAAGGACTGAATGAATTAATGAATGAATAAAAGAATGAGTGAATAAATTGTCTAAAATATTTTTTACATCCCCTGTATATATATGCCTCCTTTTTCACAAATCTGATCTAGTAGCTAAAAACATATCAAAACTTTTCTATATGGTTTTCCCTAATATGGTGGTGTATTTTATCTCTTGGCAGTATGAAATATACAGTTAGACAGTGTTACTATGGAATTTTGTTTAGGGTTGTTCAGCTTGGCTTCAAGAACTGAAGAAATCCATTTGCAAGGCAGTTGATCAGGTGGAAATGATGGCAGATGTATCTATTATATTGAGATATCTACATGTGAAAGGAAAGGAATAGGATGCAATTCAAGAGGGCAAAACCCTCAACGGCATCCATTTTTCTCCTAAATAACAGCTAAACTATTAGACTGAGACATTTGAAATTGTCCATATTTGGCCTACAAAAGCAGCAATTTTATATTGTTGAAACTAACCACACTTAGCATTTGCCTTACATAGATCAACTCATTTAACATCCATTACACTCCTGTGAGGAAATTAATCTTTTAACCTGATTTTAAAGATGAAGAAAGTAAGCCATGGAGAGGTTAGGAGATTTGCTAAGCTCTTTAGTAGAAGACTGAGGTAGGATTTGAACTTATGGCTCCAGAACCCACACTCTTAACCACTGGAATATATGGCCTCACCCTAATTACACACCCTCAAATGGCATCTCTCTGTCTTCATTTGTGATATAGAAATAATAGTACCTACTTTATTATACGGTTGTAGGAGTTATAGGAATAATATATTTAAAGGCTGACACTTTGCACATAAGAAGTGTGTGATAAATATTAGCTGTTGTTATAACTAAACTATAATATGTCCTCACCCAACACTGTAGCCTAGGCTTTCACTAAGTCTTACTGCCCACAACTACTTTATTCTTGTCTCAAAACCCACCCATCTGAATCACTCACAATTCAGGCTCACACTCTCCACATCTATCTGTTAAAACATGCCTAAGTTTCTAGTCATTGGTCAGGGTCACTCCTTCCATGAACTTTCCTGGTCTCTGTGGCTATGTGTGATCTCAAACTCCTGGGTTCCACAATAGTTAGCTCTGCTCTTGTGACACTGGAAACATGAAATCTGCCCATTAATATAATTCCTTATGTGTTTATATCTTGTTTAAATTCATTAGTGATCTGGTCATATCATATTCATATTATTCCCTGCAACACCTAGCACAGTGTATTGAATACAATAGATACTTAAATGTTTATTGGATTTACTTTGCTAGTATATATGAACATGCTGAAATTACTGGAGTAAGGAAAAACTGAAATCAAGTAAAGAGCACTATAATGAGAATTAAACATTTTCTCTAACCAAAATCATTTATTTAGTAAGCACTAAAATATCACTGCTTATTTTTACTTCATTACACACACACACACACAATCTGCAAAACTAAGTCAAAATGATGAGTTCTTTATGTCATTTATGCCGGGATTTCCAGGGAAAAGACTACTATTACAAATCATCACTGAAAGCTCAAGTGAATATAAATATGTTAGGACCCCTTGGTGACAATGTCAACATCACATATCTCAGGTAAAGATGAAAGGGAATACAGTCATGTAAGTACCTTTATTGTAAAACACACTTCATTCAGTTCATCAATAATCATTTTCAGTAGTGGTACAGATAGAAACCACAAATGGCACTTGGGGTCTTTTTCACTCCAGAAACCCAGCAGCCAGGTCCCAATTCAATGTGGCAGCTCATTACATCCACCTGAGGTTTTGAAAGGCCCCTTGGTTTCATATTTCTGTTGCTGCTTTTGAGAAGTAGAAAGCTTATGGGGAGAGAGAAGGGATGGAAGTGGCTTGTAGGAGAGTTACAGTAAGTAGATTTCTCTGCTGAGTAGGAAAGGAGAGATTTAGTGTAGACTAGTTAATGTTCCTGAGTAACATTGCTAGTAGCTGAAAAATGATGTTGATTCTTCTTTTGAATATTAGACATGCATTTCATTATTCATGAAAAACAAAAAGCAGTTCTCAGCGAAGATTGTACATTGACATATGCTGGAATCATTTAGCCTCCCAAAAGAGACTGGCACTTTTTGATCAGTTTGGACCCCTAAAAAAAAGCAAATAAGCACATCTGTGAGAAAGAGAAAACAGCTAAGCAGCTCTGATCCCCAAACAGAAAACCTTTAAGACTTCCCTTTTGCATGCCTGAGATGGATTCTAATAAGCCTGCCTCTAAGGGTCTCAGAATTTCTAACAGGCCTAGTCCCTTAGCTTAAGGACTTAATTAACTGCAATGCCTCATCCACTTTCAGGATCCCAGATTTAGAATAAATAAAAATTTGCTTCCTCCTCATAAAAATACAGCACTCATTTGCTGCAGGGTAAGAATGAACAATCAACATTAGCTTCTCGCTGCATTTTAAAACAGCTCTAGGGTAATCCCATGCTAAATCACTACATATTCAGGTATAGAAATTCAAGAGGAACAAAACCACTAAAATTGATCAGATTATCTCTACTCCCTTCATATGTACTGGTGTAGGCCTTGAATATTAAGTCCGAAAGTTTTCCCCAATTTGTACCTGTATAGTCCTTATTCAAATAAAAATCATTTGTGGAAGCCCAAGTAGATAAAAGTGAAATTTTTAGCTTAGTGGAAATGGGACCCCTAGAACTCCACTGCTAAGGAATGAACACACACACATCTGAGGGATAGATGACTCACACTCCTAAAAGCCTCTAGGATCCTGTAGAAAATGGTTAGAAGTCTAATAATTTAGTTCTTCTTCCCACCTTCAAACAGTACCACACCTAAATTGTCTAGAAAGATTGAAATCTATTTAGGCTTGTTTTTAAAAATACCTCTGGAACTTACGTATCCTTACTTCCACGGTGACCCATGACTTTTTTTGTTTTGTTTTGTTTGAATGTTAATTTATTTCCTTTTTTTAATTCATGTTTTAAAATTAGTTAATTTACAATGTTGTATTAGATTCAGGTGTACAGCAAAATGATTCAAGTATATACATCTATTCTTTTTCAGATTCTTTTCCATTATAGGTTATTACAAGGCATTGAATATAGTTCCCTGTGCTATATGGTAGATCCTTGTTGTTTATCTATTTTATACACAATAGTGTGTATATGTTAATCTCATATGTTAATCTCAAATTCCTAATTTATCGCCCCCACCCCCTGCCATCCCCTCTGGTAACCATTAAGTTTGTTTTCTATGTCTGTGAGTCTATTTCTGTTTTGGAAATAAGTTCATTTATATCATATTTTAGATTCCACATAGAAGTTGTATCATATGGTATTTGTCTTTCTCTGTCTGACTTACTTCACTTAGTATGATTATCTCTAGGTCCATCCATGTTGCTGCAAATGGCATTACTTCACTCTTTTTTATGGCTGAGCAATATTCCATGGTGTATATATATCACATCTTCTTTGTCCATTCATCTGTCGATGGACATTTAGGTGGCTTCCATGTCTTGACTATTGTAAATAGTGCTGCTATGAATATTGGAGTGCATGTATCTTTTTGAATTAGAGTTTTTGTCTTTTCTGGATATATGCTCAGAAGCAGGATTGCTGGATCACATTAGTAGCTCTATTTTTAGTTTTTTAAGGAACCTCCATACAGTTCTCCATAGTGGCTGCACCAATTTACATTCCCACCAACAGTGTAGGAGGGTTCCCTTTTCTCCACACCCTCTCCAGCATTTATTATTTGTAGACCTTTTAATGACGGCCATTCTGACTGGTATGAGGTGATACCTCATTGTAGTTTTGATTTGAATTTCTCTAATGATTAGTGATATTGAGCATCTTTTCATGTGCCTGTTGGCCATCTGTATGTCCTCTTTGGAGAAATGTCTATTTAGGTCTTCTGCCCATTTTTTGATTGGGTTGTTTGGTTTTTTGGTATTAAGCTGTATGAGCTGTTTGTATGTTTTGGAAATTAATCCCTTGTCAGTAGCATTGTTTGCTAATATTTTCTTCCAGCCTGTACGTTGTCTGTATGGGAGACTGCTAACTTGTCATCCATCTGAAGACTTTGGAATAAACATTACTAGTCTATATCTCCAAATCCTGTGACATGCTTTTCAAACCATTTTACATTCTAGATACTGCTGGACATAACAACTTGCCAAGATCCTTTTAAAATGGGTCACCTCTTATCTCTTTTGAAATCCCAATTCAATAAGAGTAACAATATACTGGAAAGAATAAGGCCTACTGATGCTAAAAAGAAAAAAAAAAAACACCATCAATGTAAGAGCTATAATGAACTTCTGAAAAATAGTCATTGGTGTGATATTAATCAACATATCAAAATGAAATGCAGAGATAGAAGCTCAGAATAGTAACATTAGAGAAGTACTAGCAGTAAAAGACCAGAAAGTCATTGATTTCTGAGCTGCTTTGGTTCTTATCTCCTGCTCAGGAGATAAGATAAACTTCCTAAAGGTTCCTGAAGTAACTACTATCCTTTCAATATACTAATTTTACTTAGGTTAGCCAGAATTTGATTCTATTATTTACAACTAAAGAACCCCAACTAACATACCAGCTTAAAATATAACTGTATAAATATATGGGTGAAATAATATTTAAATATGCAAGGGCCCCTACAGTATATCACCCGGGTGCCCATTCTGAAAAAATACATAAATACATACACACCTAACTTAAGAATGTAGCCAAAAAAACCTTAAAAGAATCCAAGAAAAAAAAACACAAAGTGGGATGTTAGAAATAGTCAATTTTACCCAGAGTTACACTTAAAAAGAGACTCTTAGTGGACAGCCATAAATCAGTCCCAGAAATAACTAAATCCAAACTGAAAGATTAAGTCAGAGGACTTTTCAAATGTTGTCAAACTTTAAGTTTCAAATCTTATCAAACTTTAAGATGGTAGAATATTCTATTACAAAAACTATCACTGCTAAACCTGATATAATTTAGCAGTGTGATATATTTTAGTGGTGTGATGAAAGTAGATGCTTTATTTGTCAACATGGAAAAAGAATGGTAATTAGAAACTCTCAAAAAAGAAGGATGTACTAGGAAATCATAGTCCAAATATGTAAAACTAAATAAATGTGGCATATTTTCTGCAGTTGATAGTAAGAAAAAAGACTTCATTTAATCTTGACACTTTTTAAATGATCCAAGATAAGTCATTGAACTATTGGTCAATCCATTCATTGTACGGCTGTAAGTAATATTACAGTTAAACACACTATTGAACACTATTTAATGGCTTCCAGTTTTTGGATCAACCTATTGACAAAGCATATAAGCCTCACATTTACAAAGCAGGATGAATAAACCTAGACAGTGTGGAAGTAATGGTATAGCTTTAAAAAGGGAAGCTGGCAAGGAAATCAAAAGAAGTTTAGACATGTTAATTATGTTTTGGAAAATCACTAGATGCTGATTGAAGTCGAAGGACCAAGAAATAGAGCATAACCAATAAAAGAGCTAAAACTACAAAAATACTTTACCTAAAAAAAAAAAAATTGAGAGTCTACTGGTAGTATTGTCGAAGTTAGTGTAAGTATACTACTATATTCTTTAAGTGACAGTGGTATTTTAAAAAACTATTAAAGTAATAATGGTAATCACTAGGCATACTAAAAGTGAAAACTTAAATTGCTTACCTTTTGGGAATGGGAAATGTACCCTGCTCTTCTGTCTGAACTCTTTTCATGTTCATGTATTACTTATGTAATTTTCAAAACTTGTGTGATGTATCATAAGAAACTAAATTCAGTATCCCAGAGTGACCTGATCCATGTGGTTGCGATATCACATTGCTTAATCTGACCCTTGTTTTTTCTCCAGAAATGCATCTCAGGATTGCAGTAGCTTTGACAGTAGACCCATCAAGTTGTAAGCATAGGCCACTTAAACCAGCAAGTCTTTCCACATGAACTTGTGTTAAGTCACAACTAAAAGCAGAACTTGGCTTTTTTTATTGTTAAATTTCATGTATTATTTTCAAACCATCATTTCAACCTGCCCAAATTCCTGAGATTTCTTGTTAACTTTCTTCTATGTTATATTCTGTTGGGTGACAGATAAGTATCTCAGGCTACAATTATCATTCCCCACTGACCTGGAAGAGAGAATTTCTGAGTAGTTTTCTCCTTAAAACTGCTGAAGTCTACAATTCACATCATTATTTCATGAAATATGAAATTCCTTTCCTTTGGAAGATCCGAATTCACCTTGTATAGCTGAGTTTGTTATTTTATTCCTTCTTTTTGTTTCATTCTTATTCTTACCAACATTCCAACATTAATTTTGGTTCACTTTTTTCTCCTTAGAATTTTCCTGCATTCTGGTTTACTTCTCAAAATATGTCTTCCATCTTGCCTAAAAATGTTTTACCCTCCCACTAGCCACAGCTAGAAAGGCAGTCTTCAAAGCTGCCCACTTTCTCTTTTAACAGGCATAACAGATTCATATAATTGACTATTCTAATCTCAGAAAAGAAAACAAAGAAAATGCATGTAGGTCCCTGGAGCAGTTAGTCTAACTTGGAACATCTACAGACTGCTAATTGGCTAAGCCTCTTCACTTCTGGGATTTTGGTTCCATGGAGACTCCCAAAGCCACTAGGTATTATTCCTTTGCATTACAGTCAAACCTAGACCTCTTCCACAAACATAGAGGCACAAAGACTCACCGAAATTCTTGATGATAAGATTCCAAAATATTTCGATCATATATTCCTATATTTTTTTGCTCAGCCTATTCATATAAGGTTATTGCTTTTATATTCCAGTCTTACTTTGTATTTAATGTCCCCAAAATCTTTCACTTCCTTTCATAAATAGGTTATTTTTCTATTGTTTTATTATTTTTGTGACTGTCCTTGGTTCCAACTTCTCACTAAGTTAGATATATAAAAGTATTGGGAAGGGAGGGAGGAAACAATTTATGATTATCTATTTTCACCTTAGGAAAGTTGTTCTTAAAGTCGTCACCAAACCAGCAGCATGAGTAGCACCTGGGAATTTGTTAGAAATGCAAATAATCAGACCCCACCCTAGCTCTATTAAATCAGGAATGCTGGGAATGGAAAATATTGATTTTGTTTTAACAAGCCCTCTAAGTAACTCTGATGCACACGAATATTTCAGAATCACCTCCTTAAAATAATCATACGGAGATATACTTGGTCGAACTTTATAGCTGGTGCAGAATTACATATAATAAGCATTTCTATCTGAAGAAGTTCATCTAGCAAATTTTAATTAACATGATATATTTCTCAGATAGCCCCTATTTTCTCCTAAAAGAAAGTAGAGAGGGAAGGGGAGGGAAGGGGAAAAGTTTGGGCTTTTCAACGATTAAGTTGAAGAGCACTGTCAGACAAAAAGTGTGGGAAAAAAAGCACACAGATGTCTTCCTATCATGTTATTGATGAAATAGTTCAAGCAAGAAGCATTCACACTCAAGAGCAAGAACACTTCAAGAAAATTCCTTTGGGAATTTTTAGACACAGGCCCTTCTGCAAAAGTGTTTATCTGTGTGGATATGGGGTTGTTACTCAGGTAGAGATCTGTTTTCTGAACGTTTTACAAAAAAGTGAAAGGGCTTTAAAGTAAATAAATGGGCACTTGTGACTATTTTCATTTTGTGTATCAGCTGGTCTGGGAGTCAGCAAACATTTTTTGTGAACAGCCAGATAATATTTGGAGCTTTGCAGTTCATTCAGTCTGTCACAACTACTCAGTCTTACAACTACTCAACTCTGCTGTTGTAAAAAGCGGCCATAGACAACACATAAATAAATGGGCAAGGCTGTGTGCCAACACAATCTTGTTTACATAAACAGGGAGTGGAGCTGAGTTAGCCAGAGGGCTGTAGTTTGCCTACCTTTGACTAGACCATAGATATATGACTTTTAACATAATCACATGTACAGTTTAGGTAAAAAAGTAGAAAAGAGCCACTGAAGGTAATTGAGGCATTCATGAAAATTGTTACCTGTGAAAACGTTTCCCTGGGCCACTGCTAAACCTAGTCCTAACTAGGACTAACTAGCCGCAGCCTGTTTTGACTGTAAAGCCTGCTATATTATATTTTATTTTTTGAACCACACGCTTGCATTCTTCTACTCAGATACTATTACCTACTATATCCTAGTTTCTGCTTCTCAAGTCATGTCCCCAGGAGAACGGTCCATCCCAGGTCCCCTCCATGAATTTACATGAATTTTCTGTGCCACACAGGGATGGTAGGATTAGCATGATATTCTTAGAAATTTAAGTCATACAACGTTACCGTCTTATGAAAAGTCATTTGCTTGTTAACTGTATGCAATTAGATTAGTTACACAAAACAGTCTACTGGTACTCAGTTTGGTGTGTATGCACAAAGAGACACTTTTTTCTGGTCACTGTTCTTTTCTCTTTCTATTCTTCAGCCCCCTGTTCTAATGATCTGCCACTGAGAAAATGTAATCCTTTTCACCTAAACCGGTTTCCTAGTTAAGCCCCAAACTACATTTGGTGACTCTTCCTGATTATGCTCCCAGAAATTTCTAGAACGAAGCTACAGTTTGCTCTATATTTCCAAGGACACCATCTCTATAATGAGAAAGTCTTCAACTCATCCTTCTTCTTCCCACCCTCAGTCCTAAACATCTCAGTTCATTTGCTGTCATGACTTTGTATTTATCTTTATTCGTGTCTAACATGACTAGTTCCCTCAAATGAACATAAATATTAATATATCTTAAACCCAAATATAGTCAATTACACCCATCCACTTAAACTGTGATTTTCTGCTAATCCATTCATGATTGGCATGGAGAAAGGATTTTTTTTTAACTGTACCCTAAGAGTACTAAGACAATAGACAAGGAAACAGAGATACCTCTTCTTGGAGACACATTTCACTTTTCTCTGCTTGACAGCACATCTCCACCAGGTGAGCAAAATCCACAATAACTGATTGGAACTGCATCTCTGATGCATATGGTTCCTGCTTCACAAGGTTGCTGAGGAGTCTGAATAAGAAATGAGTGGCAAAAATACAATCACTCCCTGAGTTCTAGAAGGCCAGCTTGCAAATCTGCCTTACTTATTTAAAGCTGCACACCACCCATGCCTTTGCATAGCTCTCACTCTTAAGTTTACAGGCCCTGAAAATGCCCTGATGTCCTCATAGTTTTCACAGTATCCATCTCCATCTTTTATTCAACATATTTTTCTTCAAGCACATCTCATCAATATAACTATTATATTAAATTAAATTAAATTACCTTTATGTAATTATTACTAGGGTAAATATTATTTTCTATTTTTATTACATTGGGTGGTAAATAGGTTATACAATAAATTAGCTTTTCCTATAATATTTTGTTATGAGCAACATTTATTCTAAACAACTAACTTCCCAATAAATATTACAAGTATAACACACCTGGAAGTTGAGGCCCCCTTATATGTTATTAATAATAAAACCAATATACTAATTCGAAACTTCAGTAGTTTGACAATCATCTCAGATTTCCCTCACAGAATGAGCTTCCCCACAACTATATAAACATCGGTGTTTCAACCACTTCGAATATTTAAAATTATAACCTGTTTTCTGTCTCTCTATTTAATAAAGTAGTATCGGGCTTCCCTGGTGGCACAGTGGTTGAGAGTCCGCCTGCCGATGCAGGGGACACGGGTTCGTGCCCCGGTCCAGGAAGATCCCACATGCCGCAGAGCGGCTGGGCCCGTGAGCCATGGACGCTGAGCCTGCGCGTCTGGAGCCTGTGCTCTGCAACGGGAGAGGCCACAACAGTGAGAGGCCCGCGTACCGCAAAAAAAATATATAAATAAAAAAATAAAGTAGTATCCCAAATCTTCCAATGTTGTCTTTTTTTTTTTTTTCTTTACTGATCAAGAGAGATTTAATTACAAAGAAAACAAGCATGAAGGGTAGGGGAAATGTACATTAATCCATACTTTATTGCTTACACCAAAACCTTCATTTACTCTTCATTTTCAAATTCGCATTGATAATACCTAGTGGCCTTATTTGTACTTGAATAGGTATAAAAGAAAACATCTCAAAGCTTTAAGTAGCTACTTCTATGACACTCTAACCCAAGGGTCCGGCAAATATTTTAGCCTTTTTCAGCCAAGAGGCAAAATTGAGGATACTATATAAGTACTTATATCACAAGACAGAGAACTCCAGGCCCGCCCCAACCCTGGGGTGGGCTGCCCCAAGTGGCTGGCGGGCATAGTTTGTGCCAGTTGCCATCAGCTGGAAATGATGGTGAAGAGGGACCAGACGTGGGGAAGGGGGCGCGCGCCGCTTGTCTCACTCTGTACCCCAGTGACACGCCCTTTTCTTCTCCCCGCACCCCGCTCTCAGTGCGGGCAGCTGGCCCAAAGCAAGGTGACTCTCTGAGTCACTTGACTCCTGGACTGAGATGCCACCTACCCCTCTGCTGCCCGGTAGTCGTCAACAGTGAAGTCCCCACCATGCACGTGACACCAGCGCAGTCACTGGGCAGAGCGAGCTCGGTCTCAGGCGGGGAAGGCAGGAGCGAAGCCGGGAACGGAGGCGAAGCAGACGCGGCACTCTGCAGCTCCCAGGCTTAGCTTGTTCAGGCGGTGCCCGCAGGACCTACAGAAACAGCCCTGGCCAGATGGCCGTAGCGTGCTGACCCCATCTAAGCAATCAGATATTTAGCTTAACCTGGTAGCGCCCTGGACATGCCTCTGAACTTCCCATTTCAGCTCCACCCTCTCCCACTCTCCCCCAACCCCCAGTCTTGAGGATAGACAGAGCTGAAACAGCAGCATGACTGAAGATAAGGAAGCACAAGCCAATTTTCTTGTCGGAAACTACTACAGTGATGAGGTGGGTTTGAGAAGCATGTAATCACTGCATCCTCTGAGCACCAGCAAGACACAGTCAATAGAAGCTAGGAGATTTTAATTAACTCCATGTTTGCCCCTAGTCCTAAGACCTGGGAACTTAGAAAAAAATCAGAGAGGGGACAAAGACATATGTACGAAAATATTCATTGTCACAATTTATGATACTTAGAAACTGAAAACAATTTTCATGCCCAGAAACAGGGACTGGTTAAGTTCATTATTGTACCCACAAACTGGAATATTAAAAAGCCATTAAAATGCTGTTTTGAAGAATAATCAGTGACAAAACTGCATACATTATCATTATTAAAGCTACATTAAAAATGATGACAACAGCCAACATCTTTTGAGTATCTTGATATTTGTTCTGTTTCAGACAACACGCTGAAAATTTATAAATGTTACCTCGTGTAACGTTCTCTGTCACCTCCTTAATAAAGCTCTATGTCATCTCCACTTTGCATTTGTAACACTAGTTTCAACTCCTTGGGAATAATATAGATCTGGGCATATATAACAAGCCAGTGAGGTGAGCCTCCCTCCCAGAAGGCATGAGGATTGAGAACTACTTTCGAGAACTCGTCCTGAGACAAAAAGTCAGGCTCACAGACTTCCGCCCATTAAGAAAGGTCTGGTCAGTGGAAGACGGGAGTAATTCAGTGGTTCCCCAGCTGGGCCTCCATTACACTCATTTCTGAGTTATATGGAATCAGGATAACTCTTTGAAAGGGGGCTGTAGGAGTGCTTTCATTAAAGTCCTGCACACTGCCACAGCACCTGCTAAACGTGTACAATCCTGAGCTTTGGGGGAGGTATTATTTTTTCCTTACAACAAAACATAAAGCAACTTTGTCATCAACTGAAAGGGATCCAGTCTGCTGCTGAGCAGGAGACAGAAGTACCTGGAGGACATGACTGTTCCCAGTGGCACAGGAGTGGTGCCAAGGATCCAGGAACGCCTGGAGAATTCCTGCGGAGTGGGAGAAGCAAGGGGAGTTTCATAAGCTCTCCCCTGAGGATTCTGAGGATAATTGCTGGAACTGAAATTCTGTATAAGCAGGTAGTAGCAAGAATGTGCCAAACTTGCATTATTATGTATTCAAACCATAGACTGATGGATAGAGGGCAATTGTGGGAGTGTGCACTTGTGTACAGATATGGAATTATGTATCCCTACACTATACATATATTTATAATGGGTATCTCTGCAGTGTTGGAATAAAAGTATTATGTTTTTCTTCTCTTTTCTGTATTTTCTAAATTTCCTGCAAAGACTAGGTATTACTTTAATAATAAAGTAAATCAACATTTTACAAAGAAATAGAATAGTATAAGCATTCTTTCTTCTATCCAACCGTTCTGTACATATTTGATCTTTTTTTAAATTATGTTTTATTATAGTTGAGATATGTACATATTCAATTTTCCAATTAGACCTAAACTTGATCTCACTTGAAAGAAAACACTGTGCTTATTTTTGTCTCTGTATCATTCAAGTCTGTATGGTTATGTATGATGTATGGTCAAAACAGTTGATACTATCTTTGAATAATAATTATCAGTTTTTAACAAATTAATTATTCAAAGTGAGAAATACAGGCTACTTCCCATTGGAATTTTGGTGGTTTTTGTCTCAGAATATATTCCGCCACAGATAACAGTATTGTTCATGATGCTGACATTCACTACCCAACCCATAAAAGCATAGGACAGCTTCAGTCCCATGTTACAGAAACGAACCATCATGAGTACCTACACAGTGAGATTACCCCATTTCCCAGCCCCCATTGGGGCTTCTATGGTCTGGCCTAATAGATTCAGCATCCCAAGTGGCCAAAGCTGGTATAGGAGGGGCACTGGTTTTACTGTGAGTTCATGCAAAATCTGGACTTCTTTTTCCTTCCAATGTCATAAAAAGTGCGCAAACTTTGCAGTCAAACTTACTTTGGCTCAAGTTAGGTCCTCCACTCACTAGTCTGTGTGACGATGGGTAAGATACCTAACCTCTCCGACCCTGCTCTATAAAATGAGAATTTGAACACCTACATTGCAAGGTTTTTGTGAGGACCAAAAATAATACTATATTAAAGGGCTGAGTACAGTAACTGGCATACTGAGGCACTTAATAAATAGTGGCAAAGATAATATGAATAGTTATATTAATTATTTCATCAAATTATGGCAATGATAATGAATAATTGTAGTAATAGCACGACTTGCAACTTTCATTTCAAATTATTGGTTGCTTCCAACCACAGTCTCCCCTCTCCCTGACTCCCACAATAAATGGTACATTGTCACAGCTTCTCATCTACTTATTCATTTATTCACTCAGCAAATAATTGATGAGCAGTTTTATAATTTTCCTGAGGGTCTGAGCTGTAGATTTAACAATAATAGAGAAACCTAGCGGAGGAGGTAGGAAGGCTCTTTCATATGTACCCTTCTTCTCTTTCCTCACAAGCTCTGGGATTCCAGTTGTCTTCATGGTTTGGCCCCTCCCAACCCCTCTAGTCTCAACCCCAAAAGTTTCTCTCCCCTCTCTCACCTATGCCTCAGACACACCCAACTATTCTGCTCTCTCCTCTGTCCTGCTGGGTCATCTGGTTTCTGGATGCACGTCCCCAGAGGCACCAGTAGAGGGAACACTTGCATGACCGCTGAGCTTCCAGATCAGGTGGCAGCTGCTTACCTAAAGCACAGGGAGCTCAGCTCTGTGCTCAGTGATGACCTAGATGGGTGGGATGGGGGTGTGGAGGTGGGAGGGAGGTCCAAGAGGGAGGGGATATAGGTATACATACAGCTGATTCACTTCATTGTACAGCAGAAACTAACACAACACTGTAAAGCAATTATACTCCAATAAATAAACAAACAAGGAGAAACACTTTCGCTGTACTGGGATAGGTAAGGGGAAAAAAGGGTCCCATTATGAGAATGCAGGTCTGGGAATGAGATTTGGAGCAGAGGTATCAGCATGTCATGGTACCTTTCCCTGACACTCCAGATATGAAGGCTGCCTTTTCTACAACTGGGGACTCTGTGCCATTTGGAAGCTAGGCCCCCCTCCCTTACAACGACTTGCCACATACCTGTGATCTGCTTGCAGCGGGTTTATCTCTCCTGTCCACTTCCTCGCACCCACCCAGCCCATCCCCCGGATCTCTCTACCTATCAACCTAACTGCTGTTTTAAAACATTTCCCCTAATTCTATTCATTCCTTTAGTTTTAAATTTTTTAATTTACCTTTTAAAATATTAGATCCTACTTTTAATCCTCAACACCATCAAGTTGTTTCCAGCTTTTCATTTCAATGATATTAATCTTTTATTTTCATTACATTTATTCACCCTTTCTTTAAAGCACATTCTAGTCTTTATATACTATCTTAAGTCTTAACATTCCAACTCTGTATTTTTCTTAATTGGATTTTAAAATCTTTTCCTTTGAACTTCTATTCTCTTTATTTCCTCTGTCTTATTCCATGACCTCATTTCTGCCTTCTCTTTATAATCCTGCTGCATTTTGTCTTTCCCCTCCAGGAGCCCCTTCACTTTTTTTTTCTTTTTTGTGTGTATGTGGACTTATGCTATGATGATCAGTCAGAACTATATAAGGGTGAAAACCATGGGGAGAACCCCTACCACTTCCCAGGAAAGTGGAGAGCTTTGTCCAGCCCAGCCCTTGACTCCCAATATGTATCCTCTCAAAATATTCTAGAAATCTCTACATTAGCTGTCTCTGTGTTATTGCTTTCTCCATACAGAAAACACAGTGAATTCACTAGAACACGGATGCTTCCTAATATTTCACACTTTTCATCATCTAGCCCTTACATGAAGAGTTTCAAGTATTAAAAATTATCACCAGCATTATAACCCCTTGATTAGGGCACACTAACAGCTACATGTTGGTAGTTAAGTATATGTGCTTTGAGCCAGGTAGCTTGGGTACAAATTCCAGTTCAACAACTTATTTACCTGTTGCATGATCTCATACCATTTCTTCTTGCCTTCTTAGCCTCAGTTTCCTCACAATTAAAATGGGGTAATAATATTATCTACCTCCTAAATCTGCGGTAAGGATTTGGTGAGATGACATACATAAAGGGTGCCTATCTATGCCAGAGAATTTCCTCAAGAGAAAGCAAAGCCCGAACTCTAAAAATAAAGTATTATCTTCTCACATCAGCCTAGGCTAAAGAAAGAATGGCTAAGTGTTACAATGGTTTTTGGATGCTTACTGCAAAGTTTTACAGTCTAGTTTGTGATCAGCTCACCTTTTGTTCTAATGAGCTGGAGTTTCTTATGCTCCATCAAATTAAAATCAAGTCTCAGGTCAACATGACTGCTAATTTGACCCAGATGCAAGACTGATGATTGCACTTCTAAAAAAGCTCAAATCCAGTGTGTTTCTGTGTTTTATAACCGGGCATCTGTAACTACTACAGAACTTGGAATATGATAAATCACCTATAATCACTTGTTGAATTAATGAAAAAGTGAATAAATGAATGGTGAAAGGAATCCCTGGGAACTGAATCACCTTGGGAACTGAAGAAAAGACCTCAAGGGACAGTTGGCTTATGAATTTTAAGTACTGTGATAAAACAGAATAAGTGACAACCTTGCTCTTGCTCACCACGGGAATGTGTTTATTCCCAAGGCAACAAAAACTTTGCCTCACTTGGCAAGATGATATTGTTGGACAAATAATATTTAGACTCTCCAAGAGCAAGGCTTAGAGTAAATAAATTAATTAGAAGTAAGCTATCAACCATTTCTAATGATCGTGGGGGAGAAGGAACTATGAGGACCAGGACCTGCTTTCTCCTGAGGACAGGATCAGGGGCACTTGAGGAGGGTGGGAAGAGTGGGTGGGCACTAAAGGGGAACTGCCCCACTGCCAGGAGGTGGAGGGCTTTTGATGCACTGTGTTGATTCAGGGTAACCAGAATATATATATATACATATAAACAAAGATCCTTACTTTTGCTTTTCAGTTTGTAATTCCTCCTCCTGAGCTCTGCACAAGTCCACATTAAGGTTGACGACTTGGTCACAGGATAAATGTGGAGAAATGTAAGTTCCATCTATTTGCAGATCATCAAAGCAAGGCTTCCTGAAGGCATACGAATCATCACAACAGTGACCCACGCCAGCATTGATAGGCTCTGCTTCGTGTCTTCTGCATAAAGCTCCAAGAGTTAGCTTTGCCTTCCCCAGAAAAGAATTAAAATAAGAGCCATAAGGTTTGTGGTCATTAATATTATTTTTTTATCCATAGAAAAGTATTCTCAAATTCTAGTTTCTGCTAATTTGGCCTGGATTTCACGGTCTGGGAAAGAGCAAGAGTGTCAGGTGAAGCCTGGTTCTCATCCTTGTCCTCCCTCTTCCTGTCATCCTCAAAGGTCAGTTCCCTTGGACCCGACCTCCCAATTCCTCCCCAGTGTGCAGTTTATAGACCAGTGTTGACTTGAGGCAGGAGTTTCTTATGCTTCATCAAATTAAAATCGTCTCAGGTCAACATGACTGCTAATTTGACCCAGATGCAAGACTGATGATTGCACTTCTAGAAAAGCTCAAATACAATGTGTTTCTGTGTTTTATAACTGGACATCTGTAACTACCACAGAACTTGGTATATGATAAATCACCTATAAACACTTGTTGAATTAATGAAAAAGTGAATAAATGAATGGTGAAAGGAATCCCTGGATTTTATTTCAGTTGTCTCCTTCCATTTTCTTGTCTCCTTCTAGAACAGTCACCTTGCCTTGCTCCCAGGGTGTGTCTGATACTTATCCTGATGTGTCTGCAAGGCTGCCTGTATTCCACTCTGAGTATAATGACCACACAAATTCCCTGTCACTTATGTATGTGGGGATGAAGTGAGTGAAACCAGTGAGCATCAACATTTATGAATTTATTGAAGTAACCAAAGAGATCACTTAAAAACAAGGTTTTAGGAATAGAAATCAAGAGTTCCCCAAGGAAGGCATGATTAGATAATAAAAATTTATAATAAAATAATCGGAAAACAGAGCTGGATAATAAAAAATTTTAAATCTGTAACCAAAAAAACTATATTTTATCAGAAAAAAAGACTAACTTAGTATAGAGGAGATGCTCTACCAAGAATATAGGACAAAGAAAGCTGTAAACAAACAAGAATTCAGTAGCGTTAAAATATACCACTTGAGAGAGACCTAGAGATGAGCATCCAGGTCCTGGAGTAATGTTCTCCATTGCTAGGAGGGAATAATTCATATTCCTGGAAGAACTATCCCTCAAGACCATCCCTGCCCTTCCTCTGATTCCATTTGCATGAATACCCATATCCTGATTCAATTTCCCAAGTAATGTGATTCAGGGAAAAGTGTAGCCTAGTTATTAGACCCAATTATTCTTGACATTGGGAAGACATTTCTCACTGTAAATGAATACCTGGTATTCTGTCTAATGAAGGTAACACTTGTAAATTTGATGTAAGATAACAGAAAATATAAATATTTGGTCGTTGACCCTGGTTCCTGACACAAAGCTCCTGGTATGCTTATAAATTGCTAAGTGATAAGGGCATTGGGAGAAGCTTTTGTTCTAATGAGATGACTCTGAGTGAGCTCCTGGATGGCTCCTGGATGGGGGTTGGTCTCCAGAAAGACCAAGACATGATTAGAAGCTTGGAATTTTTAGCCCCACCCCCATGCTCTAGAGAGGGGAAAGAGGCTGGAAATACAGTTAATAATTGGTCACGTCTATGTGAGGAAGCCTCCATAAAATCCCAATAGTATGGGGTTCAGTGAGCTTTCAGGTGAGTGAACACATCCATGTACTGAGAGGGTGAGACACCCCAACTCCACAGGAAGCTCCTGCACTTGGGACCCTCCCAGGCCTCACCCTATGTACCTCCTATCTGGCTGTTCTTCTGCATCTTTTACATATCCTTCAATAAACTGGTAACTGTGTTTTCCTGAGTTCTGTGAACTGCTCTAGAAAATTAATTGAACCCAACGAGGGGGTCGTGGAAACCTCCGATTTATAGCTAATCAGTCAGAAGCACAGATGACAACTTGGACTTGTGATTGGCATCTGAAGTGAGGTGGGAGGAGTCTTGTGGAACTGAGCCCTCACCCGTAAGATCTGATGTTATCTCCAAGCAGATAGTATTAGAATTGAGTTAAAATTGTAGGATTCCCAGTGCTTGCTTTGGGGAAAAAAAAAACCCACGCATCTGGTGTCAGAAGTGTTGTATGGTAATCGTGTGAGAGTAAAGGAGAAACACAAGAGGAAACTGGGTGGTTTTTTCCTACACTCTTGATTAGTATGAGTTAGTCTAAAATCAGCAAAATCACTGTTGTTGACTTGAAAATCCAGGGAATAGACCTTGGGATATGATCCAGGCAAAGGTCTGGTGAATCTGACATCCCCAGTTTTTGCAAAGTGATAGTCTTATCCCTGCTGCTAATCAGACAATTGGCATGAACTGACCAGAAATAAATTATCTTAAGGACAGAATTATTAGGTTCCATTGACAATTCATAGACGTGTCCACCAACATGAGACTGGTTGCTGGGGCTTGGAGTTCAGAACTTTTAACAACAGACAAACATGCAGTCAAGGATGTGCTTACCGAGTTCTCCATGCAGAAAAACTGTTGCTCATCATTCAGTGGGCAACATTTGGTGGCAGCAGCTGCCATGTTCTTCGTGAATATAACCAACTCCTGAGCAGACAGTTGTGGGGCTTTCTTAGTATAAAGGACTATGAGCCTGAAAGAATAATTTCCTTTTATTCCTGGCGATGACTATGTGCCCAAAATGAAGAATTCTACAAAGTTTTCCTCAATATCTGACATTGTCTCTGATGGGGGATGAGCAAGTCATTAGATTGGGTTTAAGTCTGTCCCTTTAGTTCTTGACCCAGTGGCTCAATGGCTTACTCAGTATACCTGGAATTCCCTTTCCACTTCACACATTGCTCCACTCTGATCCATCTTCTTTCTACTTATGAAGGATACTGTGATAGCTAATTTGGATGGCTGCAAAATCAGACTCATAGTAAACAGCTTCTGAAATAAATATATGCACAGGCCATTAAAGCATGTATTGGTTGTCTACAATGTGTACGAATAGAAGCTACAGCAACCAACGATCAGTAAACATGTCCTACTCTCATGGTCTCACACCCCTAGTGGGGGAGATAGAGGAGTACACTCAGTGTCATGAGAGGAATAGAGAGTGCTATAGGTGCACACAGAACAACATCTAATCCCATCCCAGGGAGGTCAGGTAGGCTTCCTAGAGGAAATGACATGTGAGCTGAGATCTGACAATAACTAAAAATGAGCCAGGTGAAGGGGAGTGAAAGTAAGAAGGGAGCACTTAGAAAGTCACTGATTGTGATTTTTTTCTTAATTAGGGGGGATTGGGAATTGGAGAGAGGAGAAGGAAGAAAGCTTAACTATAGAATCAGATTTACATTGTTTTTAAGATAATTATGGTTGCTATATAAAGAATGGATTGGAGGTGGGCAAGAGGCGAAGTGAGGGAAGAAAAGTCCATGCCAGTAATTCAAGTGATGGCCTGAACTAGGAGAGTGGTAGTGGGAACTGAGGGATATGGAGAGAGATTTTAATGAGAAAGACTCTGCAGAACTGAATTTGAGGACAACAAAATGTCAGAATCATTTATTGCATTTATATTATAATGGAGTTAGGGGAAGAATTTAGCTATAGCATCCAATGAAATAGTCAACCTAATCCAGTGCTTCTTAAAGTGTGACCCCTGGATTGGCAGCATCCCCTGGGTACTTGTTAGAAGTTCTCATGCCCCACCCCAGATTTACTGAATCAGAAACTCTAGGGGTGGACTGTGTTTAACAAGTCCTCCAAGTAATTTTGATGCACTCTAAAGTTTGAGAGCCACCAGTCTAATCCTTAAGCTAGACGTTAGCAATTAAACACAACAGTAAAAAATAATAATAAGCCGAATATTCTAAAACAAGAATAATTTTTTTTGATCCATTATTCTGGACATTTAATTTAAGCTCAATATTATGGGACACTGTATCAAACTGAACTTTTCCCCAATACTCTCCTTCTTCTTTTTTTTTTTTTTTTTTTTTTTTTGAGTAGAGTTCCCTGTGCTATACAGCAGGTTCTTATTAGTTACCTATTTTATATCTGTTTCAATTTTAAGATCATTTTATCAAAACACAAACACACACACACACACTAAACTGTTTGGATTTTTATTGAAATAACATCCACAAACATGTAGTGCCCTCCACCTGGTTTTCTGCATTCAGTTGTATTTTTTTTTTTGAATTTTTGAATTGTATTTTACTTACTTTTTTATACAGCAGGTTCTTATTAGTTATCCATTTTATACATATTAGTGTATATATGTGTGATGAATTGGGAGATTGGGATTGACATATATACTCTGTTTCTTAATAAACTATTACAGTAAGATCTTAAAGATAACTGAAAATTGGCTTTTCTTTTTTTGGTTATCTTAATCTTTGAAATACAATGGAATTTACCAGGCTCTCTGCACACAAAGAGTTACGTGTGCTCCCTCTGACTAAGGTACCTATTTATCTCTCTCTTGATGGTGAAAATACTGTATTTGCTATATTGACCTGACTTGAAACTGACAAAGCAAACCTAGATTAGATCTCTGTTGCAGCCTTGACTCCAGATTGCATGCAAAGCCCCAAACTAAATGTCCAGGTGAAGGGTAGAGGGCTCCTATGGGATTGCGGAAGGGCAGTCAGGGTCAGCTGGCTCCCTGACCTCTGGGCATTGATTGGAATCTGGAAACTGGCCTAAAAAGCAATGTAAAAGCACCCAAGGTTATGTGGACAACTGTCTTATCAAGACAAAGATAGCTAGGTTAATTCTGAACTGAGTTTTTCCTTGGCCTCTGAGATTTTAAGGTTGAAGATAGACTCTTAGCAACTCTCAGCAGCAGGAGTCAACAAAAACTCATGAATAACCATAAATCTGGACAATATCTTGGAAGCATACCTGTCATGGAAGTTACTATCTCCTAATTTCTCATGTAAATCACACTGATTTTTCACATGCTCATGGCTTTCATGAACCACTCTTTGAAACATCTCTTCCTGAAAAATAAAGATAATCAGTGTTTATCTATCGTTGCAACAATATATCTTGAGGTAAGATTGCAAAACCATCTTCTGTAATAGTTTAATGTGACTGTTTTACTAAACCCAGGGTTTTATTTACTTAGTGAGTTTGGAAATGTTGAAAAAAACGCATTTTGCTGAAACAGGAATGGCCATGTACTTTGTGGAGAAAAAAGTGGGACAGCAAGATTGATATTTAGTTTCCTGTGGTATGAACTCATTTATGGGCTTAAATGGCATATTTTATAAGCATAAAGCTAATCATTCATCAAGCCAAAAAGAGGTCCTTAAAAGTAATTTATAGATCTAAGTTTAATTGATCAGAATGTGGGTGTGTATGCGTGCATATTGGTTATTTTTAATAATCCAGTATTTTTATGTAAACAGTACAGATATAGAGATATGGATGTAGGTATAGAAATATAGATACATATTAAGAAGTCATGGTTTAATAAAAACAAGTACCAAACTTGAACATAGTAAAGCACTCCACAAATACACGTTGAAGGGAATCACATGGAATTCACAGAGCTAAATGAAAGTTCAAAGAATTCTTGAACAGTGCAAATAAAATTCCAGTGGGAAGATATGAGTGACCTTGCAGACTTAGCTCTTTGGTAGGAGCACTGGTTATCTTCTTAAGTAATCAGACCCGGTCCACCTGATCCTAATAAACAGTATTTGTTATAGTAAAAATTTTACCTGATTGGTAAACTGTTTGCCTGGATTTAACACTTAGCCTTGTCCTTACTGCCTGTGTGACATTGGACAAGTCACCTGAACCTTCTGAAACTCAAAACTCTCATCTACAAAATGTAGCTAGTACTTATGCCATTACCTATCTTACCAAGCTGTTGTGAGGATAAAATAGGACACTTGTTGTAAAGCTACTTTGTAAACTCCAAACATCCATGCTCCTATAAGGGGCTATTATCATAATGATGATTGTGGAGTCTACAGGTGATGTTATGAAAGGGTGCTAACCTACAAAAGACTAAGTCGCCTTCATTTAGCCTTCTCTCCGGGAACAGGAAGATGCTAGGTGTACCTGCTTGAGCTCAAACAGGACAAGAAATGCCTTCGTCCTCCATCCCCACCTCTCTATAAATATGTAAGCCACCAATTAGCATAACAAAAGCCGGAACCACCTGGCTCCTGGTAAACTGTGGATAACAGATCATCTGGTCAGAGATTTGTAAGGCAACTGGCTTTTTCCAGGTCAACTACACAACAGGAGCTGCTGACTGTGAACAGTATGATTTCTGGCCTGAGATAGGGACAGTTTCCAGGCCTGCTTGGTGGAAACCGTCAACCTTCCCCCACCCTAATAGGCTATGCTTTCATGCTACCTGCTACCATGCCAAGCAAACTTTAAAGAGAAGATTGCACAGAGTTGTTTTCATAAAACACAGAATCTATGAGGCAGTGACTCACACAAAACGTTGCTGCTGTATAATGATGTGGCCTTTGGTTTAGACAGAAATCAAAGTTTTGGGGTAGTGCTTGCAATTAGAAAGGACATGCATCATCATCTTACAAAAGTACAGCACTATTAACAGCATTGGACTTTTCCCTATATTTATAATCACTTATGAGAAACAGGTTTAAAAAAAGGAATTTACCCCATGACTATAGCATTCCAGAGGATTTTCTAATTTACAGCACTTTCCCAGTAAGTTTTGATATACTGTATCCACTCTTAAAATCACTGGAACTGCCAACTCTGGATGTCTTCTTGAATATTCATAAAGAAACCTGTAAGCACATGAAGCACATTAGAAAGTAAACACTGAATTTCTGAAGCCATAGTTTTCTTTCAAAAGCCAACTATGACCATGACATTTATTCAATATTTTAACTGACTTTAGGTATTTGCAAATCTTGGGAGGCTGGCAGGAAAGTTTTATTGGCTATATTTTGAGATAAGGAAACCAAATCAATAAAATTACGTGATTTTTCCAAAGTTACACAGTAGTGAGTGGCAGATTCAAA
The DNA here is from genome assembly GCF_964341445.2 of Mesoplodon mirus. Classification (NCBI taxonomy): domain Eukaryota; kingdom Metazoa; phylum Chordata; class Mammalia; order Artiodactyla; family Ziphiidae; genus Mesoplodon; species Mesoplodon mirus. The sequence goes on from NC_138977.1 coordinate 48,599,379, forward strand.
CTTGAACCTAAAACATCCCGATAAGATTTAGTTCCTGGCTCAAGGTCTCCCCTTACTTTTACTAGAAATTCATTTCAAGTGTTTGGGTGAGAACATTTTCTTGATGACTTTGAGGCTAGATTTTATAAATATTACAATTTTTTTTGTAAGACTGTGCTGACTAGGTATTAAATAAGCACCTTCCCCTATTTTCCACATAGGCCTTCAAGCATGAGTTGTCCATAATCTGCACATTCTTCTGGGTTACAAGAAAGAGAAATTTGGACTCTAGAATATTTTCAAAGGAATCATAGAATTGCAGAAGGGACATCTGAAGTGATCTTATCCAACTGCCTCAGTTTATAGTTGGAACCCAAAAGTGTGGGGAAATCAAGTGGCTTGAACTGCATTTCAAAGTTGATGCATGACCAAGCTAGACTGGAACTCAGGTCTCACAACTCAGAGTCTAACGTAATTTCCACTGGGAAGTTGTGCCTATCGACTTTTTCAATACTAAATGCAAGTTTAGGGATAAGTGAGTTCAGGTAGTGACATTTACTTTATAAGCCAATGTCAAATGTAATTTCAGAAATATAGCTAAAGTCAATCTACAGAAAACTTTGAGGAAAATTCAAATTCTTATGTTTTGTTAGAATTTAGCTGCTCCAAGTAATACTTCACAAGGTGACTTTGGAACTATTTCGATCATTCAGTAATACTGTCTTAATATTATAATATATTGAAATCAGTTTGCTTTATGCCCAAAATAGTTTGCACTTCTGAATGGACACCAGAGATGTTAGAACTCCATCTCTTTAATCTTGTAATGCCACACTATGGCTTTGATAGTAGGCATTAAATTAATTAGAAGAGCTGGCCAGGCATACCAATCTGAAACCCTTACTTAGGGATGACTCTAAGTCCCTCAGAGCAAAGCTTGCACACACGTGACACTCACTGTGTTTTCTAAAACTCCTATATTAGTTGTCAACATTTAAAAATCAAGAGACTTCCAACTTCTCTCAAAATGCAGTTGATCCAACGACCCAAAGCCTACATTCCCATATGGTAACAAATAGCTAGAGCCAAATAGTAGCTGAAACCTTGGACTCCACAAGGCATCTCCTCTCAGCCATTTAACCATTCACTCACATCATTGGCTCGCCTCTGTCAACATTCAAGTTTGCAATCTCTCCCAAAGAATCCATAAATACAATATACCATTACTAAGATTTTATAAAAAGCCATATTACTCTTGTAGGAAGTCATCTTGTTTGTCAGTGAATTGTTTGCATACAAACTGGTCTTCTGTAAACCTGCTAAGTGGCAGGGATGAGAGATCAGGTTTGTCATTTTCTGAGTTGATAATGCATTCCCCTCGGAATGGTTCTGGCAGTTCACAGCATGAAGTGATCTTGCTGGATAGTGTAGCCTGTTTAGAGCAGGTATAGTTCATAAGCTGGCTCTATAAACATAAAAGAGCAGTTATTTTTGATGACTTCATTCTGAACTTATTTCTTTTTATTGTTATTAGTAGAAAACCAGAGAAAAACTTGGCATCTTATATTGCTTTTTCCATGGCAAACTGAGAGACCAAAAAAAGTCATTTATAGTGACTCATTCTAATAAGAAACCTTCTCTATTTGACTTTGCTCAAGTGTCACAAGTTCTTCTAACATCTCTTAAAGAACTTAAAGGGAGACAGACTGTATTATTGTTTTCAAGTTTAGCCCAACAAAATACAAATGAAGAGTTTTATTACTTGCAACTGTTGTTATCGTTCTGGGATCCCAGTTTAGAAAACATTTTGTCTCTGTCATTTTCTACATACATTACTGTAATATTACTATAAAACTTACATATTTACTTATATATACACATACAAAAATAAGTACATGTGTGTATGAACAAGCTAGTCTCTATACTTAAGGAACTCACAATCTAGTTGGAGAGTCAAATAATTAAACAACAATAATAATGCATTATAAACTAAATTGTTAGAGAAATGCATGTATTATATTTTGGAAGGAAAAAGAGAGATTGGCAATCCAGACTGGATAAAGGTCAGATTGAAGATCTTGAATGATTTGAATCTTGAAGGACAAATAGTTAGAAACAAATGGAGAGGAAAAGCATACTAGAATTATCCATCTTTATATATAAAGAGTCCTAGAGGTGAAGAACATGGCATACTTGGGAAATGGTATATAGGACATTTTGAGCTCATTGGGAAAATTTAGTTGAGATTAAGATTAAGGGATCAGGAGAGAAGAAGAATGTACTGAAGTTCTAGATCTGAGAGTGGTAAATTGAAGCTGCATTGTGAGGTCAGGTTGAGACCAATAAGGGAGAGTGTGTACACTAGTTAAGTGGCGAGCCTGCTCTCAGTGGCTTAATAGGATCCAGTCTGTTTCTTTCTCAATAAAGTCCTATTGAGAAGGGGAGGTGTATTGCCTCTGGGCAGTAGTTCTGAGAACCAGGCTGACAGAGGCCCTGTCATCTTCAACCTGTAGATTCTAACATTGACCTCAGATTGGGTGTTTTGGACAGGAGATTTTATAGGCCAGGCCTAGAAATGACATAAATCACTTCTGACTAGGCTCCACCTAGTTGTGAGACTGGAGTAAATGTCATTTTCCAAGAACTCTGTCTTGGAAAAGAACAGTAAATTAAATAGTCCCTTTTCAAAACTAATTACTTAAAGGAGAAAACATATATACATGCGGGGAAAGGAGGTATAACTACATAATTGATGTTTTTAGTTATCAAATAATAATATTGTCCTGTAGAACTGTATATTTCTAAATGAGAAAGTGCTAATGAAGGAGATTTTTTTAAAGTAAAATGTATATTTTAAAACCTGACAAAAATAAGTACAGTTGATTCTCATTATTCACAGTAGTTATAAATACTGAATTCGTGAATATTGAATCATCTACCCTAGAGGAAATACAGACCAAGTCTTCTGCAAGTCTCTGGCCACATTTTCATCAACAGATCAAGACATAACCTTATTTTGTGTATGTTTCTGTTTAAAAACACCTTATTTAATATAGAGTAGCCCCCCCTTACCCACAGGGGTTACATTCCAAGACCCCCAGTCAATGCCTGAAACTGCAGATAGTACCAAATATTATATATACTATGTTTGTTCCTGTACATACATACCTATGATAAAGTTTAATTTATAAATTAGGGACAGTAAGAGGTTAACAAAAATAATTTATAATAAAATAGAACAATTATAACAATATACTGTAATAAAAGTTATGTGAATCTGGTCTCTCAAAATACCTTATTGTACAATTTTAATGCCTTTTCCACCTTAACTAAGCACTTATCACGCACTGTGGTGAAAACTTTCACAGTTTGAGGTGTGACAGCAAAACTAACATGAATTTCTTTTTCCTTCTTCACAATTTCACAGATAAAAGGTTTGTTCTTACCATTGATCTTAGCAACCTCAGCATATGATTTTTTTTTTTCTTATTCCTATTAAGTTGAGAACTTTCACCTTTCCACTTCAAGGGTACACTTTATGGCTTCTCTTTGGCAGATCCAAATTGCCAGCATCACTACTCTTGTGCACTGGGGCCATTGTTAAGTAAAGTAAGGGTGACTTGAACACAAGCACTGTGATCCCAGGACAGCCAATCTGATAATCTATATGGCTGCTAAGTGGCTAATCCCCGAGAAAAGGGATGATTCACGGCCCTGATGAGATGGAACAAGATGGCACAAGATTTCATCATGCTACTCAGAACGGTGCACAATTTAAAACTTGTGAATTGTTTATTTCTGGATTTTTCTGTTTAATATTTTCAGAGGAAAGTTGACTGTCATTAACTGAAACCTCAGGAAGCAAAGGGGGCAATAAGGGGGACTACTGCATATGGGTGATTTATTCACATTGAACTCATAGCCACCAGCACTATTCCTCATGCATGAACAAAGCTTATCTAAATTACATATTCTAAAATAGAGCTACCATACAACCCAGCAATCCCACTACTGGGCATATACCCTGAGATAGCCATAATTCAAAAAGAGTCATGTACCACAATGTTCATTGCAGCTCTATTTACAATAGCCAGGACATGGAAGCAACCTAAGTGTCCATCAACAGATGAATGGATAAAGAAGATGTGGTACATATATACAATGGAATATTACTCAGCCAGAAAAAGAAACTAAACTGACTTATTTTTAGTGAGGTGGATGGACCTAGAGATTGTCATACAGAGTGAAGTAAGTCAGAAAGAGAAAAATAAATACCGTATGCTAACACATACATATGGAATCTAAAAAAAAAAAAAAAAAAAGGTTCTGAAGAACCTAGGGGCAGGGCAGGAATAAAGATGCAGACATAGGGAATGGACTTGAGGACACGGGGAGGGGGAAGGGGTGAGCTGGGATGAGGTGAGAGAGTGGCATGGACTTATATATACTACCAAATGTAAAATAGATAGCTAGTGGGAAGCAGCCGCATAGCACAGGGAGATCAGCTCAGTGTTTTGTGACCACCTAGAAGGGTGGGATAGGGAGGGTGGGAGGCAGACACAAGAGGGAGGAGATATGGGGATATATGTTTATGTATAGCTGATTCACTTTGTTATAAAGCAGAAACTAACACGCCATTGTAAAGCAATTATACTCTAATAAAATAAAATACATATTCTTTCCACAAGGCACATCACAGCTTCTAGGAACACTAGACAACACTTCAGAACTATTCTCAGGCCATTTTAAACAGCTAACTCATCAACAAAAAGCACAGAAATGCAGAAAATGTGGCACTAAATAGACTGTAAAAAGAACACCTATTTACAGTATGAGAGCTACAACAAGAAGGCAGAGAGCATCAACTTGTTCTATTATAGCTGGAGCCATGCACATCTGGCAACTCAGATTTCCACTGCTCTGAGCATGCATAAATCTGGGAATGACCACAAAGTGCTGTGAGTATTGATTTGGGGGTCACAAATAAATTTTGGCATGTAGGTGAATTCTCAAGTACAGAATTCATGAATAATAAAGATTGACTTAAACAATGTTTAAATAAATCCATAACAAAAGAAATGGAGAAGCTGTCACATCAGTTTGTATCTCCATCCCTCCTCCAGTTTCACAGACAAACCTGAAAACAGGTACGTTACAGTGCTATTTAAGTTATTTCAGAGAATTCGAAAGGAAAAAAATTCTAATTCATCTTTTAGAAGTTATCATAACTGGATACTAAAACATGATAAAATATGTGCCAAAAAAGAAAGTTCTAGATCCATTTCACATCAAAAGATAAATGCAAAAATGTGACATATATATATATATATGTAGAGAGAGAGAGACACCATACATATAGTAAAATGATATTGACTTGAGCAATGTAAAAATGGGTAAATATTAAGAAATCTTCTAATATACTTCTTCAATGGATAAGTCAAACAATAAAAATCAAATGATCACCCTAAGAAGACAAAAGAATATTTACTAATGTTCAGAATTCATCCTATTTAAAACAAAACAAGACAACCTCTAAAACAGAGTGAAACATCTCAACACATAAAAGTATTTTGTCAAGCTAATAACTCTAAACCTGTTTCCTTTATAGTCTAGAATAAAACAGGAATGCCAGAACTATCTAAAGTTACCTTATATTGCTTATGAATACTACCTAATACAATTAAATAACTGGAGATTGTTCTAGCATTCCTGTCATAGTATAGACCATAACAGGAGCTGTTCTAGAGTTACCAGTTTGGCATTGGTATTTTTTATGTGTTAAAGGATTTTAGAGATTTTTCTTTTGTTTTGTTTTAATACCTATGGATAGGTCCCAAAGTTCCCTGTAATTTTCACCTAATCTTCATGCAAATAGGATTCTGAGAGTCTGTCCTAAAGAGCCAGCATGACTTCAAAGTGTATAGAATAGTATTGCTTCCAGTATGCGTTGAGATTCTTGCCATACAGGAAGTAATCCAAGAAGCAACTTTATATTGTCTATCTCCAGGATGGAATTGGCAGTAGCAGCCACCATCTTTCGGTAAAGCTGAATGTGGCACTGACCAAACAATGGCCAACTGCGATGGCTGCCAAGGGAAAGCTATGGTCCGACCCCAACTCTCCGTTCCAGCTAAGTAGACATTTGAGGACTTAGAATCTTAGGGGTTCTACTGAGTGTTCGATTCAATGATTTTTCTATTTTAATTGATATTGTTACCCACATTCCTTAATCTGTTGTGTAATGGGACAAAAATTGTTGGGGGTAAGGATTCCTGCCCATAAGAGTCATAGATTTCTCACTGAAATCATGATTGTAGTCTTCCTTTGTTTCTGTTTTATTTTTTATCATGATGAAAATTATTCAGTTTTCAAACTTGTAGAATGAATAGAAACATGTTTGTAACTTGTGATTTACTAAAACGTTATCAGGATTTTAACAGCTACAATTTTTTCCTTCTCTGGGATTTTGAGACTTTACATTTGGACGTGTGGCAGGTGAGTTCTATGCTGTCCATGCCCCGGCCCTTGCCCTTCGATGCCACATCTTTGCTTTTGGTGGTTTCTTCTTTCCTCCAGGCTGATAAGGCCTGAGGGTATAGTTTGCAATTCTAAGACTTTCTAGAGATTCAAAGATTAATGAAATACAATCCCAATTTGGAAGAAAATTAGTAGCCAGCTCTAAAACTTTAAGAATAAAAGAATAAAGTAGATAGAATGAGGAAGGAAGGAAGGAAGAAAAGAAGGAAGGAAGCAAGGAAGGGAGGAAAAGAAAGAAAAAAAATTGTTTCATGAGAAGAGAAGAGAGAGGAGGGGAGACACCATTCTGTTGGTAATATTGAGAAATGATAATTACTTTTTTAGATTCATTTATACCACCCTCACCTTTATTTTAAAAGTACAAGTATTTTAAAGAGTTTTAAGAAAAGAGAAAGTCTTACTCTGCCAAGCACACACGCTACTGCATTTCCTTCACAACAGATCTGATGCAGATTTTTAATATCCATGGCCAGTTTGGCAATTTCAGAAAAGTTAGCTTTAGGTTGTTTTTTAGTCAACAGAACCAATTCCCTGAAAAAAAAAATGTACATTTTAAACAGTTTTTTGAATTCAATTCTTTCTAAAATTAGTTGTAGTTCATTGAGTAACCAAAAGAATAGAAACACAGTTGCAAATGTAGGATGAAGACAGTTGTATATTATAAATGTCTTCTATTTCTACAGTGATAGAACCCAGAGCCATACAAAGATGTAAATCACAAAACGAAAATTATTCAATTCATAATCGTGTAAATACAGTCATTTTCATCATTCAAATTATTGCTTAAAGTAGTTGAGTTGCTTAGATAGGTAATTTGGGAATTTATCTGACCTGACTTTCCAAATAAAATTCTTTATCAGAAAGATAATAATTGTAAGAGGTTTGGTTCTCCCTTGTCCCTCTCTGTTGACTGAAAAACATCCCTGACATTTTTCTAGAAATATGAAAAATGGGCTTGCCTTATAAGGAAAACTGAGCTTCCAGGCAGCCCAATGTTATCCTAAATTGGGGAAGAAGGTGATATAAGGGAAGATGCATATCTTCAGGGGTAAACTTGGGACAGAAACACAATCTGGTCCCAAGATAGAGGCACACTGAGTAGCATCAAATTCCCCTCCCACTCCACACTCCTCTATCCCCACCCCAAAAAACACCACTCACTTTTTCTGTCCTACATGACATTAGAGCAAAAATATTTCTTATCTTCCAAGAGAAAAATACCTTTTGTACTCCAGCCTTTACCATGCAGAGCTACTAAGTGTGAGCATCTGAATGTACAGAATCTTTTGTGCACTGGAGAAGACCCTAAAGGATTTGAGCTGTTGGAAGAAGTTGATAAAGGAGATATCAACCCCACAGGAGATAGTGGGTAGAGAGGAGGACTGTGCAGTTTCAGGCACAGCCCAGTGTGCCCTATTGAACAGGCAAGTAGCACACGTGAAGAAAAAGGAAACAGATTTGCACTGAGACATTAGCAAACGAAAGATAAATGATTTTTCAAATGAGTTTAATCAAAGAGGGTGATCCAAAGCAACAAAGTCCACAAATCTAAATAGGTTACTTACACTGCTTTTGCTACTTTGTGGTTGAATTTAATCCCAATCTCACATAAGTGGTGATGCCTGGAAGACATTTCTCTAACGTATTTTCTGATGGGTTCTAGCTGTAATTAGAAAACCGACTCATCAAAGAACAGAAGAAGTTCATCTCATGGTTAGTAAAGAAGAGAGAAAAATAAAAATCATGTATCTCCTCAAAATTAGAAAGTTTTTATTGTCTTATCTATGAGGCCAAATGTTAAAGCATAATTTGGTGAAGGTTCTGTTTTTTTGTTTTTTGTTTTTTATAAAATAGCATCTCCCTTCCCCAGAGATTGTTCATCCCAGAACTTAGACATTTGGCATATAAATGAGAAGAAGAAAGTGAACAAACAAAAATCCAGAGAGCCACTAGAATAACTTTTGATAATGTCTTACAGTTGTATTTTGGTTTTATTCAAGTTACTAGCCCTGTCATCTTGAACATGTCTCCAAATGCTTATCTATGATATATGCTCCAGTTTTGCAATATATATTAATGGAGCCCCCCCCAGAAAATGTTCGTATTCTTTAACCCAGAATTTTGACTTTTGACTTCTAATAAAAAGCACATGTATTTAAGTCTCTAACCAAAACTATATATTCAATTTGATCACAACAATGTACAAAATAAAACCTGTGAATGAAAAAAATGAATAAAAGGAAATATACCAAAATTGGTATCTCTGTGTGGTGGGAGAATAACAACATTTTAAATTTCAGAAGAGCTCTATACATTCACTTAAAACATTATATTGACCATATATTATTTTAACTTGGGGTAACAGCACCTTACAATGCTTTTTTTTAAGAACAAGTTAGATAATGTATACAGAGGCAATATTCAAACCACAAATCTGGCACAACGATAATAAATTATACTTTATGATTAATTATAAATATAATTATTATTTTTATTCTTATTTTGTTGTATTATACTCATTTGAAATCAAATACAAACAAGCTTATCCACTTCTTCACAAGAGAGTATGTGAAGGCTTAACTCATAAACCATATTCTCTGATCATAGATACAACTTTTTACATGATTGGCTATGCAGTTTTCTCTGGGCAAGGAGTAAGAACTTCTAGGAACAGACATTCTGGAGGCAGCAAGACTGTAAAAAACACAAAGTGAGGGAGAGGTGAAAAGAACTCTTAGCTAACTTAAAAGCATCTGCTTATGCTTAGTATGTGGATGGACCTAGAGATTGTCATACTGAGTGAAATAAGTCAGACAAAGAAAGACAAATATCATATGATATTGCTAATATGTGGAATCTAAAAAAAAAAGTACAAATGAACTTATTTATAAAACAGACATAGAGTCGCAGATGTAGAAAATAAACTTATGGTTACCAGGGGGAAATTGGGGTCGGGGGAGGGTAGGGATAAATAGGGAGATTGGGATTGACATATACACACTACTATATAAAAAATCGATAACTGAGAAGAACCTACTGTATAGCAGAAGGAACTCAATACTCTGCAATGACCTATATGGGAAAAGAATCTAAACAAGGGTGGATATATGTATATGTATAACTGATTCACTTTTCTGTGCAGCAGAAACTAACACAACATTGTAAATCAACTATATTCAAATAAAATTTTTTAAAAAAATTATAGGGGCATGTTATACATTAAGGAAAAATTTCCTCCGAAAGGGTTAAGATTAAGAAAACTTTGAAACAAGTTACCTAAAAAAAACTAACCTTCATGAAAAAGTTCATTCTTCCAAAATGCCAGGTAATGAGACTTAAGTCTACACAATCACTTGTTTTTGTTGTTTTTAATAATATGAAACCAACAGGAGAAAAAATGACTGTCCTGCTTAGGAATTCAGAATTGGCTTCTGAAGGAATTGGAGATGACTAGGGAAAGAAATATATATAAGTAGCTTTAATGATAATAGCTACGATTATTGAGTACTTGGCATATGTCAGACTCTTTATATACATTATTTAATTTCTTACACAAGGTAGATATTGAGGAGCTCAATAGGAGAAATAGCTTTAGAGGAATAGAGAAATAGGGGTTGAGAGGAATATGGGAGAAATTCTCACTGAGGAGATCAAAGAAAACAGCAAGGAAGAAGCGGCACTGCCCTTAGACTTGAGGAATTCATCAAAACGATTATCAAACTACTATTCATTTCAACATGACCTTGGGAAAATCCATCTGGTGTGCCTTCTAAGGATGGTTATTTTGTGTTGATATTTAGAACCTTTAATGAACATACATAAAAAGTACTTTTATCATGGAACTAGTCACCGATTTATGTCTATTCAATGAAGGAGAAAAAGCCACACGGTTCAAATTAAGTGTGAGGCTAACTGTATTTTCCAAAGATGGCTATAATAACAACTTCTATCCCATATTCTTCTTACAATGAGCCTTCGTTACAGTATATTTACTTTCCCCTTCAAACTGGTGAGATTTTATGATATTTCAACCAATAGAGTAGAGTAGAATTAACTTTTGAATCCTGGTCATAAAAGGCCATGCAATTTCTGCTTCATCCACTAGAAAACTCATTCTTGAGACTTTGGCCATATGTCAGCAGTCCAGCTGCCCTGAGGCTGCCATTCTGTGAAGCAGCCCAAACCAGCCAAGGCAGAGAGACCACATTGAAAGGCCCTGAGATAATATGAGGAGAAAGAGATGTTGGACCAACCCCCAGGTACTACAGACCTTCAGAGCCCCAGCCATTGACTGCAACCCCATGAAAAATCAGTAGCCAGAAAAGCCCAGATGAGCCCTTCCTGAATTCCTGACCCACTGAAACCATAAGAGTAATAAACTAATTGTTATTCTTCTGAGCCACTAAATTTTGGGGTGTTTTGTTATACAGAAATAATAACTGGAATATTAAATATTTATTATGAAGTTATATTTATGCTAGATCATGCTTCTCAAAATTTAAGGACTATATGAATTGCCTGAGTATCTTGTTAAAATGAAGTCTTTCGCAAGTCTGGAGAAAATCTTCAGACTGTATTTCTAACAAGCTGCCAGGTGATGCATATGCTGCTGGTCCATAGCCCACACTTAGCATAGCAAGTCCCTAAGTAAGAGCTGACATATGAATAGTTTACCTTTATCTGGAAGCATTCAGTCTTATTTTCTTCTCGGCAACAAGACTGAACAGCTGTTTCATAGCAAGCAGACATGGTCAGAATAGTGGGTCCATACAAGAATGGATGTTTCCTAGAAGTTTCATAAATGTACCTGTAATTTGACAAATACAAAGCTATATAATTTGGAATTCAAGAACATATGCTGACACTGTTTCTTAAAAACTTAGGATTCATTTAGTTTTGTTGACCTGAAACTTCTAGAATTTCATGGTGACAGAAATAGGATAGCACTGTACTTAAATGCATCAAAAGTTCACTACAGAGAGATCACTGTGAGGTTAGACAGTGCCCATGAAGTCACCAACTGTACTTTCTGGACCAGTAGGTAAAGAAAATCAGTAATTAAAACTTTTCATTTTTATATAAGTAGTAGGAGATAGAAAGTTCAATAGTCTAAACTGATTGTAAATGGAGGATTGTACAACTGGTGAAGGGGAATTAAATTTAGAAGCTATTGGTGGGTGAAGAGGAATCTCTGAAATCATCCATAAGATCTTTCTAGACTAGAAAAGTTAATGCCATTGTCCTCCAAGACATGTCACACAATATTTTGGTTTCTTACTAAATCCCAGTCTTAATTTGCTTCTCAAATTTATTCTTCACACTCATTATACAGCCTGGGTACCAGGTCTGCCTTTCACTTATAATCATACCTCCTCACACTATTCCACAATGCGTACTCATATTATTTACTCCCCACCTCCCCATACACACAAATACCCCAAAAAAGTTGACATTGCAGACAAAAACTGGCTCAATGCTCACACAAATCCACTTTCTCTTCTTGTGTTCACAGGAAGACTACTTTTCCAGCCTCTCTTGCAGTTAGGTGGGAATATATAACTGAGTTCTAATCAATGAAATATGAATAAACATGCCATACACCACTCCTAGGTTTGGGCATTAATTACTTTGCACAGTTCCCTAGTCTCTCTCTTTCTTTTTTGCAGTAACCTTGGAAACACATGCTCCAGATTGTATAGCTCCAAGATGGAAGGATCTTGCACTCCTGAGTTACCCCTTGGAAGAGAGGTGTCAGGAGCTGAGCTGAGCTGGAGAAGCCTGACCTGCCAAGTTCCAGAGTAGCCAATGAGGACGAAAAGGCCAAAATGAAAGTATAGTTAAGGCTTTAATCATTTATTTGGATAGTATAAGCAAAAGGCTAAGCTAGAGAAAATGCTGACCCCCGCCCAACCTCCACCCTCACCCCCCTTATTCTTGGAAGTTCAGTCAATAGATTTGTTTCATTTCAGCAAAGTTTCTCAAGCCCAACTTGTAAAACAAGAAAAGCAGAATTGACATTATCAAGATACAACTGCCACCCAAGATAAGGCAAAATTCTTGGTTGATAGGAAATTTCATTGGAGCCATTCAATATCTCTGCTCTCTGTTCTAAACTAAGAGTTCATTTTTGTGCTGCAGTAACTTAGTTCCCATAGAGGATTTTCAGTATGAACTAATCTAATTTCAAATCACCAAAGGCAAAGTTGAACTTAGTATAAGGAAAAAGCTTTCTAATCATTAGAGCCATTTAAAGATAGAATGTCCCTATTGCATGGTAACGAAGGGTACACTTATCTTACAATGATCAAAACTGTTATTGAAAATTCCTTAGATAATCCAAAGATACAGTAACTACAGTTTGGTGTATCTGTATTCTATGCTATCTTTTGATAAGACTGAAATAGCAGACTTTCCCTCTAGCTTTGATATAAGTTACTGTTTCTTTGGTTGAGAACTAAACAAAGTTGTTGACATAATTATGAAGCAAGTAGTTAGAAAATTATTTTCCCCTGAATATTTATGGTTGTATGCACATAAGTTAAATTAACATATAAGATAACTCCTTGATACTGACTTAATTGTAAATGTTCAAGAAGAGATTAGATTCACTGCCTGAGTATTGGTTAGATTTCATAATCTCTGAATGCTCAAACCTGATTTTATAAATCTCACCTAGAGTGGCTAGCACTTCACTTAATATGTAGCCAAGCTCATATTACAGTTTCCCATTTGGTTGCCCCTAATGTCAGACCAGTTGGAACTGGCCCAATCCCTTGTCCCTTAGTCCTTTCTCCCTAAGTGACTGGGGCCATTTAATTCCTTCCTGAAGGCTCAGTAACTTCTGGGGCAATTCTGCCCATGTATAAGTGAATTAAAAGTGTTTACATTGTTCAACATCAAGTCACCCTGTCTGCTCATTCATTTCTGGTTTAGAGTTTCATGTCTAAAGTCTGAAATCAAACCACCACCATGCATTTTGCATTAGATCCAGCAATCAGATCTTTCCCTTATTCCCAGTGTCTGAGTCTGTCTTGACCAGATGGCCAGAACTGCATTCCTTGAGAACTGAAGCTTTGTACTTGTCATTTCTACCTCTCTCTGGTTTTGGTTTCCTGCCTCTAACTTGCTCATACCTCACTCTCAAAAGATAGACTTCTGTGCTAACTAGGAAACCAAAATATGAGCTCACCTACCCATGGGCTATCATGCTATCCACTCCAGGTGGAAATTACAGAATCAGAGTTCTTGAGTAGATAACTCATCTTTGTCCGATCCACAATTATTACTTATTCCTAGGTTCCCAATGACAGACTCTATCTCCATGCCTATCAGGTACCCCTCCTGCTATCCCTTGATGAGCCACCCAAATACCAGCCCATTGCCTGAGCTATTACCTGCTCTCTATTCCCAATACTCTGTTTATTGTGCTTTGCCTACTAGACTGTATTTTTCAACATCATTTGCTACTGGTCTGACCAATTTAACCTTTGAGGAGATGGGTCTTTTACAGATCCTAGTACTTTTTAATGTTTCATGGCACAGACATTTTCATGCCCTCTTGGGTTTACTAAGACCATGTTGTCATTGTGAGGGAAAAAAATTAATTGTAGCTCAAATTTTCACTTTAATTTTATATAATCAAGCATTGTGTACTCAGAGGCTTTTATATTAAAACAAAAGATCTGTCTTCAAAATTGGAAAATACTCTTTTTCAAAGACCTGGCAAGGAAAAGTGACTTACCTCTCTTTCACTGGCGCTTGATTCTCTTTGTTCATCTCACAGATCTGCTCAGGATTTGAAATTTGAAATATATCACTGTAACCTGCAACATCCTTTTTGTATGATAGGAAGCACTTGTGTCTTGTTGAGTTATTTGTATTGCAACAGTCAGAAAATACATGTCTGTCAGCCAACCCTTGGTTATTGCAAATATGTTCTAGGAAGGTAGTCATCTGTAGGAGGAAATAAAAACTTAAGGGAAGGCACTTGTGGTCTACATTTTTAACCACAGGAAAGTTAAGGAATTATATAGAAAAGGCAACTGAGTGCATAATGTTATACTCTGTATCCAATAGTCCCTGGACATAGCTCTTTTCAGTGAAAGCCTTTTAAAAGGTTCTTAAGTCTAAATTCCCACATGCTGGACATTGGCCAAATAGAATTTATCATTTTCTCCCTACTTATGTAAGTGCTTCATTTTCATACTGTTGAAGGTATTAAAATAAAGGTAAGCCAAAATGTCCAGGACCTAAAGAAATCAAGGTATTTTTAATAAGAATTCCCCACCAAGAAACAGCTGTTAGTTTGCTTTCCTTGCTTCCTGATTGTTTTTAGTTGGTTTCCATGGGAACTTATTTTAAAAGTTAAACTCTGAAGCAATGTGTATTCAGTGTCAAATATTCAAATAGAAATGTAATGATTCAGTTTTCAAGTATCTTTGAATGGCAGTAAATATGTGGGATGCTGTAAACCTCAAATGACGTATTCTTCCAGATTTGTGGGATAAGGGCAGAAAAAGGTCATCTTTGGAAATGGAAATAAGAAGAAATCGATATAAAATAAGTGAGGCTAGCCACTGGCAAAGGAACTTCATTTAAAGTGTGTCTCTAATTAGACTAATGATTTTTCTATGACTACTTAGAGTCTGGTAAAAAATAGGTAGGTTTTAGCCCAAGAAGATGGAGTGAAAAAAATCTATAAATAAAAAAGAAAATTATTTATTTGTATTTAAATTGTTGATATGAGAATAATTGATCCAAAAATATGTAGATTATAAGAATATGTTAGTTTTTATCAAGAAGTTTTCTAATCACAAGATAGACATATTTTACGAGATGATAGTAATTTTCAAGATTTTCTACTAAGTGGGAAAAAAGCCTATAATAATATTCACTTTTTTCTTCTTTTTTATATTCCCTTAGAAACTTTTAAAATGAGTACATTAATTTCCCAGAAACCTTTATATGAGGATGTCAGACAATAATATTCTAGTGACAGAGACAGAGCAACCGACTTAAATTAAGAAATTGGCATTCTAGGGTATAATTCATTCTCTTGAGCATTTGGTTCTCAGAGTCTGATTTCCCAGATATGAAATGATAAAATGTAAGTTTATAAACCTACAAAGATTATATCTTGAGTGTGACACATGTACATATTGTTGCCTTAAAATCCCTTGCCTAATTATTCAATCATCACACTTCATAACAACATCTTTTGTTTGCAATTTAGTTTTTAAAACAACAGAGAGAAAAAGGCAGAACATGATTCACCTACCAATTGGTGACAACATTCTGAAGGTGATTCATGTGGCTTGAGACTCTTGCACTTCTCTGCAAGATCTAGCAATTCTTTAACTATGGTTTGTACTTTTTCATAAGTCAATTTCTGAAGAAACTGTGCAATCATAATACTAGTGCTGAAACAGAACACTTGTGTGAATGCTGAAGATAGAATCAAACTCTTTTCCTCCATCAATCTTGTTATATCACTGCCCTACTCCCCCCCAAAATAATTAATATGATTTTACATTTCAAACAAAAGAATACTGATAATAAAACTCACACAGCTCTTAAGTTCTCCTCTAGATAATTCTGGCTATTAGTGTGCTGCATGGCTGAAAAAAAATGAGATTTTATTTACAGAAGAGGAAATCTTGCAGACTGAAATCCCCCCTGACAATTCAAATCTATATTTATTCATTCATAAATTTCCAGATTTATTTTTATTTATATCATAAACCAGAACAAATTATAAGAATATATCTTTTATTTAAACCGTATTCTGTGAATGATTTCTTTCTAGTCAAACACATCATGTAGTTTAACTGTCATTGGCTTACAAATAAGTTGCACATACCTGTATTGATACTTCTGAATTAATTAAACTTCACTCTTTGGTTATCTCTTATTAGAAGTTACTAGCACACCCAAAGAACACTAAGAAAATCAAAGCCTGGCATTAGGAACAAAAGTATAAACATTAACACTTTGCCAGGCTTAATTTGGCAAAGAGAGTAACTCATACATCTTGGATTCGCTCATCATCTTCATCTTCATCATCTCCACTCACCACATACACATACACATGCTCTCTATTGAAAACAGTGTCTTCCTTCTAATATCAATAGCTTCAAAAGAGCTTAGCAGCTATCTGTTTAATAAAGAAACCATTATTATTTACATATTAACAAGTAAAGGCTTTGGAGACAGTTATTCTGAGTTCAGCTTCTAGCTCTGATACTCAATATGGCCTTGAGGAAATAACTTAAGCACTCAGAGTTTCTGTTTCTCTATCAAATGTAAATAACTTCTACTACATTGGGTAGTTAAATGAAAGCCTATGTGTGAAGCATTGAGCACAGTGCCTGGCACATAGTAGGTACTGAATAATGTAGCTCATGGGATTATTCTTGCTACTATAAACAATATTGCTGTATCTAAAATCATTTATCCAATTTTAAATACAAGTTTGAAATATGTCATTCTCTGACCTAGAGTGGAAGTAAGGTGGAAAATGGAAAATGAGATCTTCCTGTGTGTGTTGCTTCAATATATCAATTCTCTTTCTGTATCTATTCCACAGGTTAATTTCTAGCAATCTTCAATGACTCTACTGACAGTGATGAGCACAGAGAAAGATAAGCCTTTCCATGTATATGTTAATAGTCATTATGTTTCATCTCCTGGCACATGGGTGTATAGATTGTAAATAGGATTCCCTACCTGCATCTAGTAAACTTCTCTGAAGAGTCTGACATTTAATGTAGCTGAAGAAAACAAGCAAAGATATGGGTCTAACAGTCTTCATTATTTCAGATGAATCTTTATAGAGTACGTTCTATCATTTGAGAGAATTGAAGAATCCTTTTATATTCTTTCCAAGTAATTGCTATTAATAATTAACGTTTTTCTGGTGAATGTTTTTCCACCTTGGCCACTATGACCCTCAAAAAATTACAGAAATTCATGACAATGAAGAAATATTTTTCATAGATAGCATTCATTAACGAATACTGGATTTTAAAATGAGTCATGTCGGGGAGGAGCTTCAAGATGGCAGAAGAGTGAGACGCGGAGATCACCTTCCTCCCCACAGATACATTAGAAATACATCTACATGTGGAACAACTCCTACAGAACACCTACTGAACGCTGGCAGAAGACCTCAGACCTCCCAAAAGGCAAGAAACTCCCCACGTACCTGGGTAGGGCAAAAGAAAAAAGAATAAACAGAGACAAAAGGATAGGGATGGGACCTGCACCAGTGGGAGGGAGCTGTGAAGGAGGAAAGGTTTCCACACACTAGAAGCCCCTTCGTGGGCGGAGCCTGCGGGTGGCGGAGGGAGGAAGCTTCGGAGCCCCAGAGGAGAGCACAGCCACAGGGGTGCGGAGGGCAAAGCGGAGAGATTCCCGCACAGAGGATCGGTGCTGACCGGCACTCACCAGCCCGAGAGGCTTGTCTGCTCACCCGCCGGGGCAGGCGGGGGTGGGAGCTGAGGCTCGGGCTTCGGTCGGAGCGCAGGGAGAGGACTGGGGTTGGCGGCGTGAACACAGCCTGAAGGGGTTAGTGCGCCACAGCTGGCCGGGAGGGAGTCCGGGAAAAAGTCTGGAGCTGCCGAAGAGGCAAGAGACTTTTTCTTGCCTCTTTGTTTCCTGGTGCGTGAGGAGAGGAGATTAACAGCGCTGCTTAAAGGAGCTCCAGAGACGGGCGCGAGCCGCGGCTATCAGCGCGGACCCCAGAGACGGGCATGAGACGCTAAGGCTGCTGCTGCCACCACAAAGAAGCCTGTGTGAGAGCACGGGTCACTCTACACACCTCCCTTCCAGGGAGCCTGTGCAGCCCGCCACTGCCAGGGTCCCGCGATCCAGGGACAACTTCCCCGGGAGAACGCACGGCGCGCCTCAGGCTGTTGCAACGTCACGCCGGCCTCTGCCGATGCAGGCTTGCCCCGAACTCTGTACCCCTCCCTCCCCCAACCGGCCTGAGTGAGCCAGAGTCTCCGAAGCGGCTGCTCCTTTAACCCCGTCCTGTCTGAGCAAAGAACAGATGCCCTCAGGCGACCTACAGGCAGAGGCGGAGCCAAATCCAAAGCTGAACCCCGGGAGCTGTGCGAACAAGGAAGAGAAAGGGAAATTTCTCTCAGCAGCCTCAGGAGCAGTGGATTAAATCTCCACAATCAACTTGATGTACCCTGCGTCTGTGGAATACCTGAATAGACAACAAATCATCCCAAATTGAGGAGGTAGACTTTGGGAGCAACAAAATATATATATATATATTTCCCCCTTTTTCACTTTGTGAGCGTGCATGTGTATGCTTCTGTGCTTCATTCTGTCTGTATAGCTTTGCTTTTACCATTTGTCCTAGGGTTCTGTCTGTCCATTTTTTAAATTTTTTTATTACTTTGGAAAAACTTTTTTTTACAAAACGAAATTTTTTCTTAATATAATTATATTTTATTTTACTAACTTTATTTTATTTTATTTTGTCTTCTTTCTTTCTTTCCTCTTTTTTTTTCTCCCTTTTATTCTGAGCCGTGTGGATGACAGGCTCTTGATGCTCCAGCCAGGCATCAGGGCTGTGCCTCTGAGGTGGAAGAGCCAAGTTCAGGACACTGGACCACAAGAGACCTGCCAGCTCCACGTAATATCAAACAGTGAAAATCTCCCAGAGATCTCCCTCTCAACACCAAGACCCAGCTCCACTCAACGACCAGCAAGCTACAGTGCTGGACACCCTATGTCAAACAACTAGCAAGACAGGAACACAACACCATCCATTAACACAGAGGCTGCCTAAAATCATAATACAGCCACAGACACCCCAAAACACACCACCAGACGTAGACCTGCCCACCAGAAAGACAAGATCCAGCCTCATCCACCAGAACAAAGGCACTAGTCCGCTCCACCAGAAAGCCTACGCAACCCACTGAACCAACCTTAGCCATTGGGGACAGACACCAAAAACAATGGGAACTACAAACCTGCAGCCTGTGAAAAGGAGACCCCAGACACAGTAAGTTAAGCAAAATGAGAAGACAGAGAAACACACAGCAGATGAAGGAGCAAAGCAAAAAACCCACCAGGCCTAACAAATGAAGAGGAAATAGGCAGTCTCCCTGGAAAAGAATTCAGAATAATGATGGTAAAGATGATCCAAAATCTTGGATATAGAATGGAGAAAATACAACAAACGTTTAACAAGGACCTAGAAGAACTAAAGAGCAAACAAACAGTGATGAACAACACAATAAATGAAATTAAAAACTCTCTAGAAGGGATCAATAGTAGAATAACAGAGGCAGAAGAACAGATAAGTGACCTGGAAGGAAAAATAATGGAAGAAACTACTGC
This sequence comes from Mesoplodon mirus, assembly GCF_964341445.2. Lineage (NCBI taxonomy): Eukaryota > Metazoa > Chordata > Mammalia > Artiodactyla > Ziphiidae > Mesoplodon > Mesoplodon mirus. The sequence goes on from NC_138977.1 coordinate 48,619,254, forward strand.
AGAGCAGAATAAAGAAAAAAGAATGAAAAGAATTGAGGACAGTCTTAGAGACTTCTGGGACAACATTAAGCGCACCAAAATTCGACTTATAAGGGTCCCAGAAGAAGAAGAGAAAAAGAAAGGGACGGAGAAAATATTTGAAGAGATTATATTTGAAAACTTCCTAAACACGGGAAAGGAAATAGTCAATCAAGTCCAGGAAGAGCAGAGCATCCCATACAGGATAAATCCAAGGAGAAACAGGCCAAGACACATATTAACCAAACTGTCAAAAATTAAATACAAACAAAAAATATTAAAAGCAGCAAGGGGAAAACAACAAATAACACACAAGAGAATCCCCCTAAGGTTAACAGCTGGTCTTTCAGCAGAAACTCTGCAAGCCAGAAGGGACTGTCAGGACATATTTAAAGTGATGAAGGAGAAAAACCTACAACCAAGATTACTCTACCCAGCAAGGATCTCATTCAGATTTGAAGGAGAAATTAAAACCTTTACAGACAAGCAAAACCTAAGAGAATTCAGCACCATCAAACCAGCTTTACAACAAATGCTAAAGGAACTTCTCTAGACAGGAAACTCAAAAGAAGGAAAGACCTACAATAACAAACCCAAAACAATTAAGAAAATGGTAATAGGAAAATACATATCAATAATTACCTTAAATGTAAATGGATTAAATGCTCCCACCAAAAGACATAGATTGGCTGAATGGATACAAAAACAAGATCCATGTATATGCTGTCTACAAGAGACCCACTTCAGACCTAGGGACACATACAGACTGAAAGTGAGGGGATGGAAAAAGTTATTCCATGCAAATGGAAATCGAAAGAAAGCTGGAGTAGCAATTCTCATATCAGACAAAATGGACTTTAAAACAAAGACTATTACAAGAGGCAAGGAAGGACACTACATGATGATCAAGGGATCAATCCTAGAAGAAGATATAACAATTGTAAATATTTATGCACCCAACATAGGAGCACCTCAATACCTAAGGCAAATACTAACAGCCATAAGAGGGGAAATCGACAGTAACACAATCATAGTAGGGGACTATAACACTCACTTTCACCAATGAACAGATCATCCAAAATGAAAATAAATGAGGAAACACAAGCTTTAAATGATACATTAAATAAGATGGACTTAATTGATATTTATAGGATATTCCATCCATAAAACAGAATATACATTCTTCTCAGGTGCTCATGGAACATTCTCCAGGATAGATCATATCTTAGGTCACAAATCAAGCCTTGGTAAATTTAAGAAAATTGAAATGGTATCAAGTATCTTTTCCAACCACAGTGCTATGAGACTAGATATCAATTACAGGAAAAGATCTGTAAAAAATACAAACACATGGAGGCTAAACAACACACTACTTAATAACCAAGAGATAACTGAAGAAATCAAAGAGGAAATCAAAAAATACCTAGAAACAAATGCCAATGAAAACATGACAAGCCAAAACCTATGGGATTCAGCAAAAGCAGTTCTAAGAGGGAAGTTTATAGCAATACAATCCTACCTTAAGAAACAAGAAACAGCTCAAATAAACAACCTAACCTTACATCTAAAGCAATTAGAGAAAGAAGAACAAAAACTCCCCAAGGTTAGCAGAAGGAAAGAAATCCTAAAGATCAGATCAGAAATAAATGAAAAAGAAATGAAGCAAACGATAGCAAAGATCAATAAAACTAAAAGCTACTTCTTTGAGAAGATAAAGTTGACAAATCATTAGCCAGAGTTATTAAGAAAAAAAGGGAGAGGACTCAAATCAATACAATTAGAAATGAAAAAGGAGAAGTAACAACTGACACTGAAGAAATACAAAGGATCATGAGAGATTACTACAAGCAACTCTATGCCAATAAAATGGACAAGCTGGAAGAAATGGACAAATTCTTAGAAATGCACAACATTGCAATACTGAACCAGGAAGAAATAGAAAATATGAACGGACCAATCACAAACACTGAAATTGAAACTGTGATTAAAAATCTTCCAACAAACAAAAGCCGAGGACCAGATGACTTCACAGGCGAATTCTATCAAACATTTAGAAGAGAGATAACACCTGTCCTTCTCAAACTCTTCCAAAATATAGCAGAGGGAGGAACGCTCCCAAACTCATTCTACAAGGCCACCATCACCCCAATACCAAAACCAGACAAAGATGTCACAAAGAAAGAAAACTACAGGCCAATATCACTGATGAACATAGATGCAAAAATCCTCAACAAAATACTAGCAAACAGAATCCAACAGCACATTAAAAGGATCATACACCATGATCAATTGGGTTTTATCCCAGGAATGCAAGGATTCTTCAATGTATGCAAATCAATCAACGTGATGCACCATATTAACAAGTTGAAGGAGAAAAACCATTTGATCATCTCAATAGATGCAGGGAAATCTTTTGACAAAATTCAACACCCATTTCTTATAAAAACCCTGCAGAAAGTAGGCATAAAGGGAACTTTCCTCAACATAATAAAGGCCATATATGACAAACCCACAGCCAACATCATCCTCAATGCTAAAAAACTGAAACCTTTTCCACTAAGTCAGGAGCAAGACAAGGTTGCCCACTCTCACCACTATTATTCAACATAGTTTTGGAAGTTTTACCCACAGCAATCAGAGAAGAAAAAGAAATAAAAGGAATCCAAATCAGAAAAGAAGAAATAAAGCTGTCACTGTTTGCACATGACATGATACTATACATAGAAAATCCTAAAGATACTACCAGAAAACTACTAGAGCTAATCAATGAATTTCTTAAAGTAGCAGGATACAAAATTAATGCACAGAAATCTCTGGCATTCCTATACACTAATGATGAAAAATCTGAAAGTGAAATTAAGAAAACACTCCCATTTACCACTGCAACAAAAAGAGTAAAATATCTAGGAATAAACTTACTTAAGGAGACAAAAGACCTGTATGCAGAAAATTATGATACTGATGAAAGAAAATAGATGGAGAGATAAACCGTGTTCTTGGGTTGGAAGAATCAGTATTGGGAAAATGACTCTACTACCCAAAGCAATCTACAGATTCAATGCAATCCCTATCAAACTATCACTGGCATTTTTCACAGAACTAGAAAAAAATTTTCACAATTTGTATGGAAACACAAAAGACCCTGAATAGCCAAAGCAATCTTGAGAAACAAAAACGGAGCTTGAGGAATCAGGCTCCCTGACTTCAGACTATACTACAAAGCTACAGTAATCAAGACAGTATGGTACTGGCACAAAAACAGAAATATAGATCAATGGAACAGGATAGAAAGCCCAGAGATAAATCCACGCACATATGGCCACCTTATCTTTGATAAAGGAGGCAAGAATATACAGTGGAAAAAAGACAGCCTCTTCAATAAGTGGTGCTGGGAAAACTGGACAAGTACATGTAAAAGAATGAAATTAGAGCACTCCCTAACACCATACACAAAAATAAATTCAAGGGCTTCGCTGGTGGCGCAGTGGTTGAGAGTCCGCCTGCCAATGCAGGGGACACCGGTTCGTACCCCGGTCCGGGAAGATCCCACATGCCACGGAGCGGCTGGGCCGGTGAGCCATGGCCGCTGAGCCTGCGCGTCCAGAGCCTATGCTCCGCAACAGGAGAGGCCACAACAGTGAGAGGCCCGTGTACTGCAAAAAATAAAAAATAAAATAAAATAAAAATAAACTCAAAATGGATTAAAGACCTAAATGTAAGGCCAGACACTGTCAAATTCTTAGGGGAAAACAGAGGCAGAACACTCTATGGCATAAATCACAGCAAGATCCTTTTTGACCAACCTCTTAGAGAAATGGAAATAAAAACAAAAATAAACAAATGGGATCTAATGAAACTTAAAAGCTTTCGCACAGCAAAGGAAACCATAAACAAGACGAAAAGACAACCCTCAGAATCGGACAAAATATTTGCAAATGAAGCAACTGACAAAGGATTATTCTCCAAAATTTACAAGCAGTTCATGCAACTGAATATCAAAAAACAAACAACCCAATCCAAAAATGGACAGAAGACCTAAATAAACATTTCTCCAAAGAAGATATACAGACTGCCAACAAACACATGAAAGAATGCTCAACATCATTAATCATTAGAGAAATGCAAATCAAAACTACAATGAGATATCATCTCACACCAGTCAAAATGGCCATCATCAAAAAATCTATAAATAAGGAATGCTGGAGAGGGTGTGGAGAAAAGGGAACTCTCTTGCACTGTTGGTGGGAATGTAAATTGATACAGCTACTATGAAGAACAGTATGGTGGTCCCTTAAAAAACAAAAAATAGAACTACCATATGACCCAGCAATCCCACTACTGGGCATATACCCTGAGAAAACCATAATTCAAAAAGAATCATGTACCAAAATGTTCATTGCAGCTCTATTTACATAGCCAGGACATGGAATCAACCTAAGTGTCCATCAACAGATGAATGGATAAAGAAGATGTGGCACATATATACAATGGAATATTACTCAGCCATAAAAAGAAACGAAATTGAGTTATTTGTAGTGAGGTAGATGGGCCTATAGTAGTCTGTCCTACAGAGAGAAGTAAGTCAGAAAGAGAAAAACAAATACTGTATGCTAACACATATATATGGAATCTAAAAAAAAAAATTTTTTTTAATGGTCATGAAGAACCTAGGGGCAAGACAGGAATAAAGGCGCAGACCTACTAGAAAATGGACTTGAGGATGGGGGAGGGGGAAGGGTAAGCTGTGACCAAGTGTGAGAGTGACATGGACATATATACACTACCAAACATTAAATAGATAGCTAGTGGGAAGCAGCTGCATAGCACAGGGAGATCAGCTCGGTGCTTTGTGACCACCTAGAGGGGTGGGGTAGGGAGGGTGGGAGGGAGGGAGATGCAAGAGGGAAGAGATATGGGGACATATGTATGTGTATAACTGATTCACTTTGTTATAAAGCAGAAACTAACACACCACTGTAAAGCAATTATACTCCAATAAAGATATTAAAAATTAAATAAATAAATAAAATAAAATAAAATGAGTCATGTCAATCTACCTGTTTTTTCAAGATTACACCACATAGACCTTGGAATAAAGTAATCAATAAACACTTTTGGTAAATATCTCATTTCCTAGAAATGTTTGTTGACATGTGCAAAGTTCAAAAATGCCAGGAGATCAGGTAAACAGGTACTCTCCCAGATTCAAATAAATGGTGAAGGCCTGGGTTCCAGTGCTGGGCACATTTTTAGGTCACTGGAGAGAGTGGGGAGCATAGATCTTGGGAGCAAACCCAAGGGAATGTGACCTAATTTACTGAGTGCTTGCTGTGAGTGTGGCACTTTGTATGATTATATTTAGATAACCATATTCTTATTTCTTGAATAATAAATTAAGACTCGGGGTCATATAATTTGCTTATGGACTCACAGGTAGAACTTCAGGTCTGTCTGATGTCAGAGCCCACACCACCCAAGAGCTAGTATTAACAGCTGAGGTCCCAACATCCCTTAGCTATTTTCTGTTTTGCCAATCATCCAGTTCTTGGGTCTAGGGCAGGACACAGGTGATTACTAGTTAAATAAAATGTTTAAGCTAGGGACAAAGTGAGAGAGTGGCATGGACATATATACACTACCAAGTGTAAAATAGATAGCTAGTGGGAAGCAGCCGCATAGCACAGGGAGATCAGCTCGGTGCTTTGTGAGCACCTAGAGGGGTGGGATAGGGAGGGTGAGAGGGAGAGGCAAGAGGGAAGAGATATGGGGATATATGTGTACGTATAGCTGTTTTACTTTGTTATACAGCAGAAACTAACACACAATTGTAAAGTAATTATACTCCAAAAAAGATGTTAAAAGAAAAAGTTTAAGCTAAATGTAAAGACTAGAAGTTTTGGAAATGGAAGATCACTGGTTAATACTTTAACCATTCCTGTCCTCAGTTTCCTCATTTATAGATGGAGGGTTTTGACCGGATAATCTTTACAGCTGGCAGTCCATTGATTGATTCTTCTACCCACATATTCTCATTTCTGGTTTCCTAGGCGAAGAAATATCACAAGTGAGACATATATTTGCCTGCAAAACAACAACAACAACAAATCTGTTATTTAGATTTGGGACACACTGGCTTATGGTAAAGAATATGGATGGCCCTGTGTGGTAGATTTTCGGAGTCCTCTAAACAGTCCTAATGCTCAGCATCTCTTTCTGTCTTGCATCTTTAGAGCTGTTCCCTTGAGATCTTACTCTAAGCCTCCTGGGACTATCAGAAATGGACCTATTGCTCTAGGGATAGCAAATCCTTCAGAAGAGTGCTGCCAGACTTTCACCCATTGCAGACATTACTAATTGATCACTGTACTCTTTCTCTCTGAACCTAGACTAGCCTTAGAATCATTCACAGCACAATGCCTCATTATAGCCACTATTAATTAATTGTAACTGTCACTTAAAGAAAAAAAAACTGTTTTATGTGTGCTAAACTAATTCCTCTTTTTAAAAATTTTGGAAAAATTAATTTCTCATGGTAATCCTTCTTTCACAGTAAGAGATTCTTGAAGACATAAAAAGAATTAAGTTCTTTATTAGTAATTAGTAACAGAATTTTAGACCAGAAGAAAAACAAGCTGTGGGGATTATTTAAGCAAAGGCAAGGGAATGGGTTTTGTGATAGAATTCAAAAGACAGCACAGAATTTGTTCTCTAAGAGAGGAAGATCTCCATGCTGACCTTTAAGATCAAAAATTGAAGGTGTCCAAGTACAAAACACAATGATGATTTTTAATAAATATTATTTTTACAGCAAACCTAATTCTAGTCCAAGTCATAGAAACAGAGTTAGAAAGAGCAAGGCTGGATCCCTGGATCCCGCCAAAAACCTGGGTGGTGATGGCTCATGCACGTTCAGCCTTGGCCCTCATTATAGCACCCGAGGCTGATCACATTTCCAAAAATCTCTAGTACTAGCAAAGTCTTCCTGCATCGAGTGAGTCTAGGTATGTTCTATTCATTGGTACGGATTCTGTCTGAGCAATATAGAGTAAGTGTGACTTGCCCTTGTTCCAAATCCTCTATTCTCCAGGAAAAACACGACTTCTGTATAAAATATTCCTCTCCTTCCTTTTTTCACATCACACTGGTTACCCGCCTTCTATCAGTGTGTTCTCTGGCACATCAGTGGAGAGAGTTGAACGACAATTTCCTCTGTGATAATAGAGTCTTGTGATGGCAGAGTTTCCTGGGTCTCTGGTTTCATATCTGCTGCCCTTAACATAGCACTAGACACATAGCAGAATCCACTGCTAGGTACAAAATTGAATTAGCAAACTATTCTCTGTTTCACTTCTGTTTGATGAACTTATTATTCATTATTTAAGTAAAATTTTCTTCCTTATTATCCTTGTTAATAAAAAAGAGTGCTTGGAAAAATGGTAAAAGGACAGAATAGCTTCATGAATTAAACACCTGTTATCTGCTGGCCATTGTATTGGATACTTTATATAGTAATTTAATACATTTCTCTAAAGCCTTTGTGACATGGGGATTATTCTTTCACCCTACACCAAGAAATGGGAGTCTTAGATCATAGGGTTCTTGTGTCTGAGGCCATACAGCAAGTTACTGGCAGAAGGAATATAATCCCCACGCTCCCCGCCCACCTGCATCTTCAGCTTAGATTGAGTGCGGGTGCTATGTGCTCCCACAGCAGCGGCTCTTTCCATCCTGCACCTATGACACTGTATGCGATTGCTTAGTATCCTTCTCCCCTGCCCAGCAGGACTTAAGAACCATGTCTAATTGCCTCATATTTGCATCCACAATGTCTGACACACAGTAGGATCTAATAAATATTTGTTGATAAATGAATAAGAATCCTAAACACTATGCTCTAAATGTTAAACCAAAAGAACTCTGAATATTTTCATGTATTATCTCTTTGATGGTCATAATCTTTCATTTCAGACACTGAAATACTAAAAACCTTGAAAGTTCAGAGAACAGCCAGGATCATCAAGCCATGATCCCATGACCAACCTTCATTTCCTGGCCTCCCAGTTCCTACCACTCCCTCTCCTTAGACGTCACTGCCAAGCTTACAGCTCCAGCATAATAGCAATTTTGGTGTGGAGTGGGGATGTGGGGAGAAAAGAATCACTGTCACAGATGCCTTGGGCACTTTTCCCCTTCTCCAAATAACAGATTTTATAAGACACCCACAACACGGCCATACACAGGCAGTGTGTACAGTGGCTAAGAATATTCTTCTGAAATTAGAGGGCTCAAATTCAAACCTTGGTTCTGGCAATTACTAGCCATATGACATTGAACAGATTTGTTTATATCCCCAAGCCTCAGGTTCCCTATCTGTAAAATGGGAATAAAAAAGGTTTAGTTCATAGAGTTGTTGCAGTTAAATGAGGTAATGCATTAGAAGTATCTACGACAATGTTTTTACATTGAAAACATTCAATCCCAGCTAGTAATAACAGTAGTAGTAGTAATAGTAGGCGGTAGTAGTAGAGGTCATGGTGCATGCCCACAACTCCCCATTTTCTTCCCAGTAACATCAAGAACAGAATCCGTGAGGATTCTGCCCTCACAATTGCTATTTCAGAGTCCTGTCTTCCATAAAGCAGTAGATTTAGCCAATGAGCCAAAGATCCTGATGGAATGAATGACTCTTGATTGTTTAATTTTGTTAACAAGTTGACACATGACAATTAGTCTTTGAGAAATAACTTTATATTGTTGTTGTTTATTGCTTGCTGCAATAACATGATCTCAGATAATGATTACAGAAGAATCTTTTTACTGTGTTCTTCTCAGAAAATGAAATTCACCACAGGACAGATAGGAAGCAGGTATGTTGGTCTTCCTCTTTTTTCTCTGAAACCTGGAAAGAAAAATAGTATCTTGTGCAGCAAAAGCATATGAAATGTTATAACTTGAGTGATGGAAAGTCATGTATATCAAAAAAAACTGTTAGTGGTAACTATGTTTTGCTTTTCATAGATCCAAACCTACTCCCTGTGGAGGTCCAGGTCTCTCTTCCTGGACACTGAACATCCTTGCTATATCTACTCAACATTTTGTTCCTAAAGTTTGTGAATTCATCTTACACAAACTGCAGGGAAGAAGAGATCCTTTATACACATTTTTGAAATCCCTAACATATCACTTTTCTTTTATGTAAATACTGAAGCAAGAGACACTTAGAACAGCTTTACTGAGGCCTGTCTGCCCATCCCAACCCCCTGCTCTCCCTGTCAACATTCATAGATTTGGTTGCCTTTCCTTCCTGGTCCAGACATCTGACTGTAGTAGCAGAAGTGTAGAAGAGTGGATACCTTTAGGTATTAAGAAAACTGCTGGGACAGTAAGAGTGTGCTAGCACAAATGCAGCTGTGCCATCCCATAAGGAGTGAATGATACTCAGAGAAACATTACAGGACCAGTACTGGGGTCTGTTAGGTGTAAGGCATGGGGGATGAGCCAGAAATTGACATTGAAGCATGAGAAGGGAAAAGCCAAAACGACCAAATAAGTTACCAATACATTTAGCCTTTGATTGAGATACAAGTTATTACCTTTGGTGAATTTTACTTGATGTTTTTCAAGCAACCTGACTTTTGGCTGACAATTTCGGACCCTGAGAGAGAAAAAAAAAGAAATAAAAACACATAGGAAGACTTTTGAGAAACCTCCATACTGTTTTCCACTGTGGCTGCACCAATTTACATTCCCGCCAACAGTGTATGAGGGTTTCCAAAAACTGAAAATAGAACTACCATACAACCCAGTGATGCTATTCCTGGATATGTGTCCAAAAAAAACCCCACTAATTTGAAAAGATACATGCACCCCAATGTTCATTCATATCAGCATTATTTACAATTGCCAAGATATGGAAGCAACCTAAGTGTCCATCAACAGATGAATGGATAAAGAAGATGTGGCCTGTATATACAATAAAATACTACTCAGAGATTTAAAAAAAGAATGAAATTTTGCCATTTGCAACAATAAGAATGGACTTGGAAGGCATTATGCTTAGTGAAATAAGTCAGACAAAGACAAATACTGTATGATATACGCATATGTGAAATCTAAAAAAACAACAAACTGGTGAATATAACAGAAAAGAAGCAGACTCGCAGATATAGAGAACAAACTAGTGGTTACCTGTGGGGAGAGGGAAGGGGGGAGGGGTAATATAGGGGTAGGGGATTAAGAAGTACAAACTATTAAGTATAAAATAATCTATAAGGATATATTATACAACATGGGGAATATCATCAGTATTCTATAATAACTATAAATGGAGCATAACCTTTAAAAATTGTGACTTACTATATTACAGACCTGTAACATATAATATTGTGCAGCAGTTCTACTCCAATAAAAAAAATGGAAAGAAGAATTTAAGACATTATTATTTGAATTTAGAGAAGCATATTGTAAAGTTTTGTAAAGAAAAGTTAAACCACTCCAGTGTTGTACAGGAGACAATGAACAATTTCTTCTGGTGATCTTGGAAACAGACACCCCAGCCTTTTACAAACTGCCAGGGAATTCATCTCTTCTTTTATGTGGTCTCAATGCATACACTCACCTGGATAAATGCTAAATGTTACTAATACCCTCTAATGAAATCAAGCATGTTTTTCAAAAAACTAGTAGTTTGTGCCAAAAATAATTCCCAGATTAAGAACTCACTCAGAAAAACAGAGGGCTCTCAACCAGAATGAAAGCTCTGTGTGTGTGTGTTGTGTGTGTGTGTGCCTGTGAGTCCTCATTTAAAGAAGATGAACCGCGGTTCAGATTAAGTGACATGACCAAGACTGCTAGCATAGAACCTATGATTTCCTGACACCTTTTCTTACAGCATGTCGTCACCAAGGAGATGGTGCCAAAACCCTGTCAGAGAGACGTCTGCATATTTAATTGTGTAGCGATTGTGCTCTTGGGCCTCAGCCTGGGAGACATTGCAGGGAGGAAGCGGGGTCCTAAGGGGAGTTCTGGTTTCTTTTGTTTGACCAGGAATACCAGTTGGATTTCAGGGGGAAAAGAGCTAGAAGTACCTCTTCCTTGAAGCAGGCTTCAGGCCCCTGGGCCTGGCAGCACTTCTTCACCACATTCGTGAAATCCACCAGCAATGACCGCAGCTCCACCCCTGTAAGTTCAGGCTTCAGTTTCACTAAGTTGACAAGAAACCTGTGACCCAGTGATGTCAAACAGAATTAAGTTAACGATTTCTTTCTGCAGCCCTCTTCTCCAAAAAGCTAGTTATAGAATCATATGTCTTAGGAATCTCCATTTGGGTGAATGTAAAAAGTAAAAATATTCCACTTTTGAAAGGATGTCCTGAAACTTTCCTGTTAAACACATGGGATGGATTCCGTTATAACAATCTTTGGAGAGTTACATAATCATGGACAAAATTGTATAAAATATGGGAACATGTAGTAAGTCTTCAACATGCACAATATTGTAGAATATGTGACTACGTTTGATGTCTCTAGAAAATTCATGTCCAAAACAACACCTATTCTCCCTTCCTCAATAACTGAATTCTGTTTCCACTCCACTTGATACAGACACTGCTTAATCCAAAAAAAAAAAAAAAAAAAAAGATCTGATTCCTTGGCATTTATAGCATCGCCTGAGAAAACAAAAGCAAAATTCCTGTTCCTTTTGGGCCTCTCTTATCTTCAAACATTAAGAGAGATTCTCAGAGCAAACATCTATGACATTCTCTCAAGAAAATCTGATTCATTATGACCCTTCTAGGAACTTTTTTATGGCTACTGTTACCCACCTTTTCAAATCACAGTCTTTTGGACACTCCAAGGCTCTAGCAAAGGAAAAGACTAGCTAGGCTTTAACCTACAATTGGGAAGACTGGACAGTTTGACAGAAAGAACAGGATTATAACACCAAAAATCACATATCCATTACAATAAACCTTCTCATTAATATATGCTATGTCTTCTGGCTGTAGAAAAAGGTGAACAGTAGAGAATGTCTGTACCTGTCTTTCTTTCTCTGGAGCTCCTCATTATGAGCCTGACACAAGTCTATGTGAAAGGTAAATAAACCTTGAGAGGTAGATGGAGGCACATATGTCTTATCGGCTTCCAAGTCCTCAAAGCAGGACCTTCTGAAGGCAAAGCTTGTTTTACAACATTGGTCCACAGTAGGGTTGATACTTCGATTTTCATTTATTTCACATAACTCTCCAAGAACTAAGTCCACCTATACCAATGAAAGTTGCAATGGAGTTTTGAAATACAGCTAGATGAATTGTTAGTTTGTGCTAGTATCACTGTCAACTTAGAAAAACCCATGCATTTGTAACATGCAACAACGTGCAAAGAAAAGTAGAGGCTGGGGTCCTAAATGGCATTATAACAAAAATGCAAGCCATAGCAATTTAAATGTCTAGAGATTAATTCTTGTTAACATATATACAAATTTGTGATTTTGAGCAGAGAGCTGCAAACAGCCAACTGAAAATAGCATCAGGACACTGTAGCCCTTAGATTTAGTCCCCTTCTGGGATGTCCCCCACGTACTGTCCACCCAGACCTAAAAAGGTGCACCCAACCCGAACTGGGCTGGAAATAGCAATTCTCTTACTGACCTGGTGGGACAAGAGAGAGAATTTATCCCGTTACTTAAGCTTATGAAGTTTTCTCTATCATTCTGAAATAATTCTATGATTCCAAGTGGTTTGCTCTAACAAATTGCTTCTAATATAAATAAGAAGTAATAAAGATGATTTGGAGAACCCCAAGCAAATATTTAAGACTTCTCTTTTGCTTCTCAGGATTTTGACACAGTAAGCCAAAAATAAAACTTGACCTTCCTTGCTTAACAATCTTGAAAACAATGAAGAGAGGAAGACGGATAATCACTATAAATCAATGGGTGCAAAAACATCCTTTTTTTTTTTTTTTTTTTTCTTTTAGGAATAGTCAGGCACATGGGCCAGGCTCACCAAATTATCAACGCAGGCAAACTCTTCACTCAGTGTACAGCAGGTGGTCAAAGCTGTCACCATTTCCTTGCCAAGAAAGGTCAGTTCTTCAGTGGAGAGCTGGGGGACTAGCTTTGTGAGATTGATGAGGTAGCTGAAAGAACATTTGTCTGTTTGTTCTGAACAAAAGCAGGTACCCATTTTCCCCTGTCTAGCCCCCTGAAGTCCCAACCCTGACAGGCTAGGGACAACCAACATAAGGGCAACATGAACCTCAGCTCTCTCATAAAGTGGTAGAGAATAGTCTCTTCACTCCCTGTTTTCCTGCACGTGCCTCCTAGATCACTGTATTTCGGTTTCCTTCTAACTTCAAGATAATTCAGAAACTCTCAGATTTGCCCATCCTTCTTCGCCTGTGAGTATAGGACCTCCTTGGTAGAAAATATCTTAGCTAGTATGTAAAATCCTGCCTGAAATCCCTTGAGCAGTTAATAAATATTTCAAAGGGAAAATTTAATAGATACATGTTGGAAAAGGATAATCTGAGATGGAGGAAACAAAGATATTTAATGGGCTGAGTTCTCAGATAACAGCCCAATTGCAGAAATAGTGAAAATATATTTTTTAAATTGTGTTTTGTTGTGACTTGAAGATGTTTGGTTTCAACATGCAATACATTAGCATGGTAATTAATTAAGAAAATTCAGAACAAACTTCATATTATTCATGAATGCTCACAAGAATACTTAAAAATGAATATTAAAGTGTTAAGTAAATCCAGAATTATTTTTTTTACTCAATAAGAATTATTTCCTTAAATAATTCTTCCTTGGGAAATTATAACAACCTGAAGTTTTCTCCATCCCACCCCACACCCCTGAAATGGGGTAAAATCCATTTCTAGCCTCATTTCTGGTAATGGCTTAATATGACAGCTCAATGTGCCATCTTGACTTTTGTGTTTTTATTCTTTCCCAGAGTTTATGAACTTGTCATAACTAAAAGACTGAACTAAGATTTTGACACTTTGTGGCACTCTTTATTTTATCCTGGTCACCATTGTTAACCTACTTGTGCAAACAACTTACTGGTATTTCAAGTCATCCTTCCCCAAAATCTGAAAATGTGCACATTCTCGCTGTACTATCTTGAGGCTTTTCTCAGTTGTCTCATTGAATTTTTTTTCCTGAAAATACGAACAATCATGTTTATGAACATTTTATCTAAAATTTAATCATAAGCTTCAAGTCAACTTGTCTAATTGCTTTTTTAATTTATATAGCATTTTCAAACTCTAATTATCATACACTACTCATTAAATTGAGGGTAGTTTTTATATATGTAAGAATTTGAATTTTTTAAGTTATAGTTATAGATAAGGCTTTTGCTAAATTTGAAAGCTCAAAATTTTCATTATCATTACCTTATAGAGCTTTCCAGTCTGCAAAGTGAAATTCAAATCTGATGTTGACAATGATCATATTTTTTTTTAGAAAAAGGTGACAAGCTGTTTATTTTTTTATGTATATATATATTTATTTAGTTATTTATTTTTGGCTGCATCACGGCATGTGGGATCTTAGTCCCCCGATCAGGGATCGAACCTGTGTTCCCTGCAGTGGAAACCCGAGTCCTAACCACTGGACCGCCGGGGAATTCCCAGACAATGATCATATTGATTCTCACTTTGAAGTGGCCAGAGAAGTTATCTGGCCCTATGAAGTCAAGTGGCTTGCCTAGAATCACCCAGTGAGTAAGTATTGCTACAGAACATTTTTAATCACGTGTATCTTTTTTATATCTTCTTTTTCATCACTTAGAATTGGAACTTAAAACCTCCAATAACTGTCTTCAAATATTTGACAAACTCTGTCTCACGTGGCATAAAATTGGATATCTACTAAGTGACCACTAGAGAGAAAACTACACATCAGTGGATGAATGCTGTGGGACGAATTGTGTCTCCATATAATAAAGAGAATTTTCTAGCACTATGATTCATTTAAGGATCAGGAACAGACCTCCTTGTTTGGGACAGCGGTAGAGCTGGATAAAACTTAAGTCTTCTTACTTCTTGCTCAAATATGAATGGGTGTAAACTGGCATTTTTGGCAAGTGGAGGTAATTTTTTAAGTAAAGCCAAAAGCAACACTTATCAAATGAATGAGAAACAAATCAAAAGTGACAAATAATTAATTTCTATAATACACAAAAAGTGCATATGAACTGATATTTTAAAATGCTAATTTCAACAGGAAAATGGGTAAAAGACGTGAACAAATTGTTCACAGGAAATTTATAACTACAGTAGCTAAAATCATATGGGAAAAATTTAACTTCATTAAAAAATTAATTAAAATTTTAAAACATGCTCACTATTTAGCAAAGTTAATTTCTATGTGCAATGTTGGTGAAGGTGGAAGTAAAATGAGCATTTTCAAGCACTGTTATAGGATTGTATGCTGGTAATAACTTTCTAGATAGTAACCTGGCCATTTGTATCAAATATTTTTTATTTTAAAGTCTATATAATTTGACCTAATAATTTTCCTTCTGATAATCTGTCTAAAAAAATAACCATAAATATTAATAAAGATGAATGGAATGAGATACTTAGGGTCACTTATAAATAAAATTTTTTAAAAGCTAAATAAATGTCCAAAATGTCAAACATACAGTATGAGAGCATTTAAATCAATTATTATGATGGAATACCATCATGTAAAATAAATACATTTTTTAAAGTCTGTTTAATAACATAAAATGTTTTTTATGCCAATAAATAAAAACAGATCCAAAAATTTCTTAAGAAAGTATTATTCCAATCTTATTTTTAAACACACATATAAATATATCATATATGCCTAGAAAAGATGAAAAAATGTTAATTATAGCTATTTCTTGGTGACAGAATCAGAAAATTTTTCTTTTTTTCTTTGTAAATTTTGATACTTTCCTAATCATCTTTAATAATCATTTATTATTTTTACTATAACAAAAAATTGAATTGGCCCAAGAAACTACAGAGTACATAAATAAAAATATAAATGTTTAACGGGAAGAATTTTTTGCATCAACACACAGGATTTGTAGTTCAAAACATTATGAGTAACCCAAACCGATGATGTTGGTCTTCCCCATGATCAACTTACACTGAATTTAAGGTAGACTCAGATTTGTCAATCACATTTTCTACCCTCTGAACCAGAGTGAAACTTTGATAGTTTTTAAATGTTTGTTGTTTTATTTTGTTTATTTAATTCTCTGAGCCTACTAGGATGGAACTTACCGCATGTCTGTAACAGTCTGGAGGGTTTTTCGTGTTGCAGCATTCTCTCAGGAGATCCTCATACACTCCAGCAATTCTTAACAACTCTGGTGTGGACAGTTCTGGATGTCTCCTTGAGTATTGATAAAGAAACCTGTGATGTGTAAAATATTTTGTATATTAGAACTTTGAGAAAGAGCAAAACACCAAATCCTGCTATCTTTTACTCTAGAGAGATCTTCTAACACTGAGTCTGTCTTCAAATGCTAAGTTCCTCCTCTGGTTTGGTCAGGGAATGATTTAAGAGGACATTTTGACAACAGGAGATCATTTTACAAAGGTTCTCTTCCATATTATGTTTTAGACTAACGATCCTTTTACTTGGAGGGATAGAATGATTAAAGGTATTTAGCATTCATTGTTAGAATGATTTAACCCATCAAGCATCAGAAATAGTAGATCATGCCACCAATACTTTAGAAAATACATATCGAGCATAATTCTGTTGGAAAATGCATTCAGACCTCCATCTTGAGGTGGTGGGAATATGGATTTCTCCCCACTCCCGGTGCCAACTTGGGGAGAGATTGTGGAGCAGCCTTTGCTCATTCCTTCATCCTGTCACTTGTCAAATATGGGAATAATCACTCCTGCCACCCTAAGTCATTGGTGAAGGTTTCCATGGCCTCGGTGAAGTATATGTGGGTGTGATTTGGGGAGAAAGGAAGAAAGGGAGAGAGAAGAGGCTAACACTTATTAAGCCCTTAGTAGGTGCGAGGCACTGGATCAAGCTTTGTGCATAGGAGACCAAGATAGGCTTCCTACCCTTTATAAAACACTTTCTCATTTAACTTCACTTAACCCTCAAGATAAGTACTATTTTATAGCTGAGGAAACTCAGTCTCAGACCAGTTAAGCACCTGGCTGTTAATGGAAGTATAAAATTTGAACCTAGGTCCCATAGGATGCCTACTTCATTCTTGTTTAAACCAAGCTGACTCTCTGCTCAAAAGAGAGGTGTTTTCTTCAACTACCTCGACTGTGCTGTTTACCATATTCTTCATAAAAGTACCTTCTCTATTCATTCAAATTAAGTAAAAATGATCTATGTTTTGAGAGAGCAATACCTCACAAGGGTTCTCCAAGTCCAAGGGACATTTTTTAAATCTCTTTTTGTTTTGCAACCTTTTCCTCTTGCTTAATCTTGGTTTTTCTGACATCATCTCTCCTGCTTCCCCACCTGCCTTCTCAATCCCATTTGTGGGATACATTCCCATATCCTAAAGCAGTGGTGTTTAACCTTCAGAGAATCAAGTGTTCCCCTTAATATCTCATGTAAGCCGTGGACCTTTCTCCAGGAATAAAGTTACACCTAAAAACACACCACCAAAATATTGCAAAAAAAACCTCTGGGAGCCGACCCTAGCCTGACAGATCCACTGAGGTCTTGCATCAAATGTTTGCATCCAGAAAAACTGCACCTGAAACATTTCTGGCTCAGCATGTTCATTGCTGCTGTATCATTTCTCCCCAGGCTTCAAACCTTATTTTAGTTGTCATAGTGATGTTGATGGAGATGATGAGGACGAGGATGAAAATTGCTTCCATTTAGCAAGCATATGCCAGATACAAGTGAAACACATTGCATCTATCATTTAGATTAATTTGACTTAGCATCCATGACTCATGAGAAGCAATAGAGCACAGTGGTTATAAGAGCAGGAGTTTGAAGCCACACTGGTTACATTTGAATCCTGGCTCCACCACATATTAGTTGTGTGATTTTGTAGCAAGTTACTTAACCTCTGTGCCTCAGTTTCCTGGCCTGTAAAATGAGGATAATAAAAGTGTTCTAACCTCAGAAGGTCATTCTGAAAATTAAATTGGTTAATAGATAAGAAGCACTGAAAATTTGGTAAGTATTCAATAACTTGTATCTTCAATCCAGACCTCCTTCCAGAATTCCAGGTTCATATATTAAATTATCTCATGACATTCCCAATTAATTACCTCACAGGCACCTCAAAGTCAAGGTGGTCAGATTCAAACATATTCTCTTTCCCACAAAACATTCCCCCATACTTCCCATCTCATTGAGTCTGAAAACTACTTACCAACCACCTAAGCCCCAAACTGGGATTCATTCCAGATGAAGTTTCTAAAAAACAAAAGTGATTTTGTCCTTCCTTATTCTTCAGTGAAAACCCTTCAGTGGCATCTCGTTACTTAGCATGCCTGTATGATCTGACCCATCTACCTCTCACTACCCTCCTTTCTCACTGCAGAAACCCTATTCACAACCACATATACACCAAGAAGTTTTACACTTCTATCCGTGCTCTACTCCTTCTGTCCAGATTACTAAAATTTCTTCCAGTACCTCCTTCCCATCAAGACTTTCCAGGATCCCCAGGGACTTCCTCCCCTGTCTCCACATTACCTATCATCTAGTGCTATCAGAAATTAAAGAGCATTTCTTGCACTCATTTATTTATGAGGTTATCTCTTCTCACATCACACTTCTTATTGATAAAAGCTTACTGGGGATAAGAACCCTGTCTAACCTAGTAAAGTCCCTGGATTATATTTTATTACCAAAATATTTGGAATGAACAAATATTCTTATATGAATTTTATATATGATTACCTAAAATACAGAGAGGTTAACTTTTGTCCCACTGGCTCAACCAGGACTCACATCTAGTCCTATTGGCTCCAAGTCAACTAGTCTTCCCCTGAACAGCTGGGCAGCTCTGTAGGGGGAGGGATGGTAGGGTAGGGCAGAGCATGGAAGGTAAACCTGCAACTTCTCAGGTCAGACCTCCTGGGATCTAATCCCTACTCTGCCATATTTTAGCTGTGAAACTTGAACAAGTTACTTCACTTCTCTGTACCTCAGTTTGCTCATCTGAAAATTGGGAGAAATCACACTTATTTTACATGACTGTATGAGAATTAAAATAAATAATCCATATAAAGTACTTAGCCCATTGTCTGGCACATATCAAGTACTCAATAAATGTTAGCCATCACATCATAACACAGTTGCATTTTCTTAAAATCATGTAAAAAGACTATAATCGATAGCCATGACTCTTAAAATTAGGTGAGACCCAATACTTATGTGATTTAAATGATCCCTATTCCTTCCACCCAAGTTAGCCAAAATAGGTCAAATCCAAAGTTTCTGTTTTCCTGATAAATGTCAATATAGAGTTATGTTACTCAGCCATGAAGTTCTCTTGGTCAGCATCTCGTTCCTCACACACATTTTCGCTTTCAGTAAACTTTGCTTCTCTTAGGGGTAAGTTGTTTGGTCTATCATCTTTATTTGAGTAAATTATGCACTCGCCGCGCTCTGGTATTTTCTTTTCACAGCACTCTTTGATTTTGCTGGAGATGGAATCTTGTTTTGAACAAATATGGCTCATAACCTTGCTCTGTATCAAATAAGAATGGGAAATGACTTTATTTTCACAATATCTTCAGGGCTGGATTTTCCTTCAAAAATCAATGCAAAATCAACCATGTGCATAACATCTGGACTTGTTTCATCAGCCAATTTGATAGATAATTAAATTTTGTATTGATTTAATACAATGAAATTTCATATTAAGGCAAGCTTTATTTCTCAGGATTTTAGATGATATAATTATGAAAAATAGACTCATAAGTTTACATTCATTGTTAAGTATTAATCTTTTAAATACTTTACCCCTACTCCACTGGTGTATCAGCATTTTAAATTCTAAATGCTGTTTCTTTCCCATGAGAGTTCATCTGTACTTTAATGAGGGCCACCAAAGACATGTTACTGTAATATCTATAATCCTAGATTTCTTCTCTTATGGCCTGAAACCACATCGCCAGGTATATAGTAGAAACTCAAGAAATATTTGATAAGTGAATGAAAGAATGGTAAACAAATGAACCACTACAGCAACTACCAGATGAAGGCTTCACAAACATAAGGAGATATTCTGCTCATTGTTGTCATTTTCCTATAGACATTATTAATTTGAAGCTGTTCAAATTATCAAATAATGTACAAAATAGTAAACCCTACTCTCTCCCCTCTCCCTACTCTCCTTACCCAATTCTGACCTCCATATAAAGTTATGGGAATAAGGGAGAAGGTGAAGTTATCTTGGTTACACATTAGTTGGATAATTTTTTAAAAGCTAGTCTAGCCTAGCCTCTAGTCCTCTCTCCAGACGCTCAGGAATTAGACTGTACATTCCTCCTACTCTCTGTCCTAGCATCCCATGAACTACATTGAGTTCTGTCAAAGCACCAGGCTATTCCAGCCTCTCTGACTTTGCTCAAGCTGTTCCCCAGCCTGGAATCTTCTTCTGGGGAACACTGAGGATAAAGAATGAGATGAAGCTCTAGGCTGAGGTGAGAAATGGAAAGGAGGCTGGCACCATGTTTCCAGCAAACCGCCTAGAACAAGGGAGCCCGTCTTTGCAAACATATATACATTTCCCCTAAGGCTATCATTGTTCTAGGCAACGCATCTCTTATTGTCTGAGAATTAATTTCTATTTTGAATAAATTACAATTCTATTCCTCTTATTTCTACATAAAACCATCAAAGAAAAGGATATTAAGAATATAATATGATCCCTTAGTCTCAGCTCCAAACTTCAGGGGAAAATCTTCAATTATATCCTTTCAGTACATTAAATTTAATATTATAAAACCAACATCTCCATAAACAAACAAACAAAAGTAAATAGCAAGTGAGATTGCTTTTCATTGAAATACAGTTAAGGACAAAATAATTCTTGGTGATATCTACTGTCCACTACTTGAAATAAAATGTACATATCTTCATATTCTAAAATTCAAGTTGTCTAACATGATGTTTCCTTGTGAATTTAAAACAGTAAGACTAATTAAAAGTCACTAAGAAAAGCCTAATTTCAACTAAGAAGTTGGAATATTTTTAATGAAATTGTGTTACCTTCGTATGCATGAACAACTTCAACTAGGTCAACAATATATTTACCAGTATATGTCATTAGAGAATCACTTTAAAGACTAGAGTAAGAGTTATTTTAAATTAACATATTTACTTATCTGGAAAGACTGTTCCTAAGTAGCCTGAAGAAACTCAGAGAAAGCAGCTCTTAAAAACATAAAGATGAATCATTTTCTGAGCCTTACTGTTAATTTCTAATATAGCTAAAGAGTATTTGCAATATTAAAGAAAACTTTAGTCTGGCCTAAATTAATGTCCACAAATTCTAAATTCCTGGAGTTTATGTCATGTGCATTTAGTCATATAAAATAGAATCTGCTGAGTAATCTAAAAACAATCCCATGTATAAAAAGCTCCAAAGATTTTTTGGTCTTATTTGTTAACATTTTATTTTTTATTTTATTTATTTTATGTTATTATTTAACAATTTATTTTTTGTTGAAGTATAGGTGATTTACAATGTTGTATTAGTTTCAGGTGTACAGCAAAGTGATTCAGTTATATATATAACTGAATATATATGTATATAAAAGAATATATATATATTCTTTTTTCAGATTCTTTTCCATTATAGGCTATTACAAGATATTGAATATAGTTCCCTGTGCTATACAGGAGGTCCTTGTTGTTTATCTAGTCTATATATAGTAGTGTTACCTGTTAATCCCAACCAATTTATCAACATTCTGATTTTATTGTGGTGAGTAGCCACACATTAAGGCAACTTCAAAATAAAAAATAGCCACCCCCCAAAATCACCATTTTTACTTGGTTTTATAGAATATTTACCCTGCCATGGATGCACTGCACAACATCCCCTTCACAGCATCCATCATATTTGGAAGAAACATCTTCTAGGAGGGAGATAAGTTCCTTAAATTCAATCTTGGGGAATTTTTGACTAAGTACAGCAATGTTTCTGGAAATAGAATTGATAAACCACTAAAACAACTTGAACAGCAAGTAAGGCAAGAGGGAGCTCTTTGCTAATACAGTACAAATAGCTGCAGTAAGCATGTGGTACCCTTGTTTTTTTCACTGATGGTTTTACCAATGTTTATACATTGCATGGCCCACATGATCATTTTGAAAATCCTAGGTTGATATTTTGAGTCCTAGATCAGGACTGGGAAAAAAAGGGCCTGAGAGATGTGCCCTCTTCCATAACTGTTATAGCAAAACACTTCTTTTAAGGACCACCATTTCTTGTTGTGAGCCCATGGCTGGCATAAGGTATTCATCACAGAATCCTTTCCTGCTGATCTATTTGAAATCTCAGAATTTTTCACAAAACATTGCATTAGCATCATTGCTAGTTGGTTAGGGTAAGCATGTAAAATAAAATTTATCCCTAGAGGGTAGTCTCCTAGTCATTAAAGTCAAAGATGGATGGATAAGTCATGTCTAAAGCACGTGAAGGTTTTAAAACTCAGGTTCAGAACTCCTAGACCCACTCAGATTCCCAACTAACCAAAAACTAACTCAGAAGTAGTCCTTTTTCTCTCTGGGGTCTCCCCATCTTGCAGGTCTTCTCTCATCCGGACCTAATGTCCTGGTCTGAGTAATCCACCCAGACTGAGGCCCACCTCAAAACCCTTGAGGAACTAGGAAGAGTATAAATAAAAATTCATCAATGATTTAAGAAAAACGGGACTTAGACAAGAAAATACAAGTAGAAACAAAATACTCATTATAAAACTCACATAGATTTTAAGATTTGCGGTCCAAATTTCATAAGTGCCCCACAGACATTTTTTTGATAAGAAGATAATGCTTTTAAATATTGTATGAAAGTTTCTGCCTGAAGGATAAAGAGAAACTCTGTTGAAGCAAGAGCAAAATCCCACTATTCTCTTATTTCTTAACCACATGTCAACCAAACAATTCCAAACTTTGCTCAGAAACAGAAAATTATGGGGTTTTTAATCTCAGGAAATGTACATATCAAAATATAAATTTGTGGCTTATTATAAAGGTAGGGCTAGTCTTCCCAATGACTGAATTATACTTGATGGGAAGATGAGTGGTGAAGAGTGCTGTGAGCTTGTCCATCTCTATCAGGGTGATTCAGTTTTATGGGTAGTCAAAAGAGGACTTGTCCAAGATAGAAGATAAAATGTCATTTTTACCCTGGTTATTTACTCACTAGCATTTCCTTCCAATTCACAAGAAAGACAAAGCCAGAAGAGAGACCGCAGAAATGGGCAATTGTCTTTCAAGGGTCTCAAGTAATAAGAAATTTAGATCAGTAGCAGGTGGCCAATGGGTTGAAAAACCAGTGAAAGTGGCAGGAGAATGGTTTTTAAATGGTAAACAACTCTTTTGCTATAATTTAATTTTAAGTAAAGATCTACAGTTTGGAATGAATCCTTGTCCTTTTAAGAAAACAAATGTAATACCCACCTTTGTTCGAAAGCAGTTAGCTTTCTCTTGTTCTTCACAACATGTTTTAGTCATCTCCTCAAAACGAGCGGCAGCAGTAAGAAGTGTAGGGGCAAAAACAAAGGGGTTCCTCCTGGAAACTTCGTAGATATAACTATAAAAGAAAAACGGAAGGAAGGAGGGAAAGGAAAAACCAGGAGGGTAATGAAGGAATGGTAGACAAGGGAAGGAAAAGAGAAGATTTAAAAGGACAAGAAGAACAAGTTGTGAAAGTAAAGGTGAGAGGAAGAAGGATTTCCCATTACTGAAATCTTCAATGGAAGGCAGCGTTATCAAGTCTCCAATAAAAGTTGTATCACTGAAGTTGCCAACTCCCAAAGAAGAATGATGATTTCCATTCTAATCATGAACACAGGGCTCTGGCTATTCTTTTTCTTCCCCTATCATGCCAGATGGTCAACATCTCTTCTTTTCAGGTTCAAAGAACAGCTACCTATACACACTCCATCCAAGATTCGGAGATCATAATCAATTATGTTCAAACAAGCTTTGTGGTTTAAGCTTTCCAGAAAAAGTCTCTGCTTCTACAACTACTACACTACTGAAAACAGATTTTTGCTAAACATCCATTGATGTAATGTTTACCCTTAGTAAAAGCTATAACTCTCCATTGAGAGACTATATTATTTCCTCCAGTAGAACTTTGGTGCCATGCACACCCTTCAGTTCTGGGGATCATCCCATTAGAAAATACACATCACAATGAAAGGATCTTGAAATCAGGTTTCATATCTTGTTCATCTCCTCAGCAATGACCACAGAATCTGACACACAAATACATGTTGAATGAACTAAATGATCAAGAAACCCAGCTATGTTCCTTTGGAAGAGATATTGGATTTAGCCTAAGAATAATTCTTCAATTAAATTATTTTTCTACTAAAATTAAACTTACTTGTTTAGAAAAGATTCTCTGTCATTTTTATAAGTCTGGCATTTCTCTTCAGGATCCAGAGTAGGGAGAGGAGGCAAAAATCCTACATCAGCTTTCTTATTATGGAGAAAACAATGTTTTCTTTCAAAGTCAGCCTTATGGCAGCAGTGTGAAAAATTATGCTTTTGTGGCAGTCCCTCCATAGTACATATATTTTCCAATAAAACATCATTCTGGACAACAGAAAAGTAAAAGACATTTTTTATTCATTGTGATATTTTTCAACCATCTGAGATGACACAATGGAGACAATGAGTGGTGAGTGTCACCCTTTGCGAAAGAGATTCCCAAATTTTCCCAATATTACCAGCAGAGCATCTTTACCCACACCCTTGACAACCACCCCACACTTTGGGAAGTTTTCTCTATCCTATCCTGAGGCTCTTCAACCTCTTCCTATTTCTCTACTGCCTACATTTCTCTTACATAATGGCTTTTTTCCTTCTCTTCCAAGGTGACATGGTCAGAGTGTAATGTGTTGGTGAAGTATTTAGTGGTAATATTTAGTAATAGTTTTCTAGAGATGCAGATGGTGACTCTATTGGGAGGAGGCCAAGAAAAGGGGGTGTGACAGCAGAGTACATATTGAGAGAGGCAGGTAAGGAAGGTACCTCTACTTCCATGCACTTTGCCAGGCTATTGCCTGTCTTCCTGCCTGTATACTTACGGCGTGGACTGCAAGCTCATAACCAAGTCCTCCTGCGCATCATTACACAGAATTGCATCTCCTAGGAAAGTGCCTTACCCTAAATACTAAAGTCAGGCAAAATAAAAATGAGGGGCCCAGGGACTTCCCTGGTGGCACAGTGGTTAAGAATCTGCCTGCCAATACAGGGGACACAGGTTCCATCCCTTATCTGGGAAGATCCCACATGCCACGGAGCAACTAAGTCCGTGTGCCACAACTACTGAAGCCCACGTGCCTAGAGCCCATGCTCTGCAACAAGAGAAGCCACCGCAATGAGAAGCCTGAGCACCGCAATGAAGAGTAGCCCCCACTCACAGCAACTAGAGAAAGGCCAAGGGCAGCAACGAAGACCCAACACAGCCTAATTAATTAATTAATTAATTAATTTTTAAAATTAAAATTAAAAAAAAAATGAGGGGCCCAGATTTCTCCTTCCTGACACCGAGAGATGATGCTTTTAGAAATCTAAGATCTGCACTCACCTCCCTCACCATGATTTCTGCTATGAGCAGTTCCTATATTAATTGCTTCTCTGGGTTATAGATAAAATTAAAGTACATATTTTGAACAGAGACTCTCATCCTGCCCCAAAACCACATTTGAGTGGCGATTTAGTAGAGATGGCAGAAAATAGCCTGTACATTTCAGCTTTTTTAGTGTCCTTCTGGAGACATAAGCTTTTGGCCACTATGTTGGTACATGGAACTAACTCTTCCTTATTCCCAAGTTGGCTTCAAGGTCCAAATTCATTCAGGCGGAGGAAGAATTCGTTATTGGAATTTTGTAATGAGACTAGCCAGATACTCATTGTTGTGGGTTGAAAAATGTCCCCAAAAAAGTTATGTTCAATTCCTAATCCCCATACCTGTGTATGGGACCTTATTTGGAAATAGGGTCTCAGCAGATGGAACTAAGTTATTGAGAGGGTCTTATCCAATGCGACTGCTGTCCTTATAAGGTGAGGAGAAGAGACTCAGAGAGAAGATGGC
The DNA here is from genome assembly GCF_964341445.2 of Mesoplodon mirus. Classification (NCBI taxonomy): domain Eukaryota; kingdom Metazoa; phylum Chordata; class Mammalia; order Artiodactyla; family Ziphiidae; genus Mesoplodon; species Mesoplodon mirus. The sequence goes on from NC_138977.1 coordinate 48,645,562, forward strand.
TATGTGATGACAGAGGCAGAGATTGGAGCGAGGTAATTATAAGTCAAAGAATGCCGAGGATTGCTGGTTACCACAAGAAGTTAAGAGAAAAGCATTCAACAGATTCTTCCCTAGAGCCTCTGCAGGGAGCGCACCCTACAACACCTTTATTTTAGGCATCTGGCCTCCAGAATTGTAAGAGAATAAATTTCTGTTGTTTTTTTAAAAAAAGTTTTTTTAACTAAAAAATAAAAATGAGGGCCATATAGCATCTCTCTTTTTATATTTCCAAGGCAAAAATTCTCTCAGTGTTGACAAATAAGCTTGTTTGTTTAGGAAATGCAAACAATTTACTTACAGCTAATTTTGAACACTCTGGGAGTGTCATGTCAGCCAAGCATTTATCTCTGTATTCTGTCATGGCTTTTACCAACATTTCTACTTCTTCAAAGGATGCCTCCTGAATATATTGAGCAAATGCAATGGTGGTGCTGCAACAGTCCACACAGAGTACACAATGATGACCTGCAGAATTTCGATTTATGTCCAACCAAAAACTCATAGGAACACCCACTTGCAAACTAACCTCAGGAAATTATCAAAGTGTGAAGGCTATAAGTTTTACAACTTCTTGACAATAAAATTGCCTCATCTGAATTTTATGATTAACACTGTATTTATTTTTTGATATGGTTTATATTTATTTACATTACTTTTGAGAAGCATTAATATTACCAGATAAGCTTATAGTAAACACCATCATCATCAAAATGAGTTTAGAGAAACTCACATATATCCAATATTATCCTCTATAAATTTCTGGGTGATATTGACATCATCTGAAAAGCAAAGATATTTAGGTTATTATATATCCTGGTATTTTAACATTTTCCCAGTAAATAACTATATGTGATAAATTTATAAAGTATAAAGTAGATAACTGATGGTAGAAAATAATTTTGGCATATTTAACATGAAGAAGAGACATCATATGAACCAAATATTAGATCTTAATCACAGTTGATTACGTGCTCAAAAAATATTCATTAAGTTGAATTGACTTGAATTAATCTCACACTGACCAGACTTTAGATTTACTATTGATGGCTCCCCAGCCACAAATGTCAAATACAAGCACCATTTCCCCGCTAAGTGTCATGTATGACTAGAAAAGTAGTATGTGGGTTCATTGTTAAGTGATATAATGCTACAACTCTGCCCAACAAGAAATACCAGAGCTTGCTGGTAGTAGTACAGATTGTAGTGCTAGTCAGACACAGGTATTTAAGTGATCTCTGAACTAGTCTAAAATCACTGATTCCCTCCCAGTGAGCATATACTTCTCAGAGCACATTTATATTTGTTCACATAGACTATTTTCATGGAGTCCTTACTTTTGCAAAGTATTGTGCTGGATACTATGAGGCAATCAATGATGACTAAATCTCCCCCTGGACCTTGGGTTCTTAAATACTTTCATAGTGCAGGTGACTCATGAACATGACTATAATACAATGTAGAATCTATATGACATTCTAAAGTAATGTGGGTAAGTATATGACAGGAATGTTTTATGATCTCTGGGTGAGGAACCAGAAAAGGATTATAGGAGGAGGTGCATATGAGTTGAGTCTGAAAAAAAATGTACAAGATTTCAGCTAGCTGAGAAATAAGGAAACTCATATTTCTATGTGGAGAGAATGATGTGAGTAAAAGCACAAAGGTAAGAAATCCTGGGATGTCTTTGGGGAAAGTCAATTAATCCACTCTGATGAAAAAGGGGGTCATAAAGAAGAATAATGGAACCTAAGATAGAAAGAAACTGAGTCCAGATTATGTAGATCTTTCATATAAAGCTGAGGAGTTTGGGCTCCAACTGGAAGCCATGAAGAGTCACTGAAAATGTTTATATAGAATAATAATATCATCATTTCTATATACTAAGAAATACCAGGCAGGTAGTGGTATGTCTGATATGCTGGGATCTCCCACAGTGCCTGACAAATAGAAAGTGACGAGGACTATTTGTCAAATAGATGGATGGAAGAATGAATGGATGGGGTGGAAAAAGGCAAGAAGCCCATTAGGAGACTTTTACAATTATCCTACTGAGAAATCAGCAAGACATGAATTTTGGTAGGAGTAGTGGAAGTGCAAAGGAAAACATGAATGCAAAAGATATTGGAGACAAAAATCAACAGGATTTTTTAATAAGTTGTTACAGGGGCAAAGGATAAGGAAAACTCAGGAATGACTACCCTTCTTCAAGCCCGGTGACTGGGCTCACTAGCAGACACTGTTGGGGGTACCAAATTAAGACACAATCCACGTCTTCAGGGCCATGGCAACACTTACAGCACCTTGGTGCAAGGTACAAAAGTATGCTCCTTTCAGACAAGAGGGATTACAAAAAGACACCTCTGAACAGATGAAATTCAAAATGTTCCACCTTTGAGCAGAAGAAATATAAAAGTCACCTTTTTCTCCAGGCTGACACTGCATCAGCCAGGCATGGGGAATGTACAGGCTTGGGGAGATTTACAAACTGTACAGTTGGAAGAAGAAAGGTCCTGCATACTTTTATGGTGTTTACCACCTAGTTGGGATATACATTGAACAACCAAAGGTTCCAGAAAAATCTTAACTCATATCTAATGTTCCACTGTTACCATACACTATACACATCTGCAAGAAATACTAATATTTTCAAATCCAAATTATATCTCTCAGCAACATTTCCTATACTACCATAAGGCCAGTGACCATTTGCTGGGTGTGATAACTGTCTCTGTCTATAGATAGTGTAATATGATCACCAAAATACAATATCTGGGAAGGTTAGTTCACGATATCTGATCAGTATATGTAAACTAGGGAGAGGGAGAAAAAGCAAGCAAAAAATTAAATTGAAAGAAAACAAAGTTAAAAAATAGAAATTATCCCAACTTAGTCATTCCTTAGGTGATATACAAGTAAATTTCTTACCTACATCTTGAGGCTTTGTGGGCAGGGTTAAGGATTCAGTCAAAAAGAAAAAGAAAAGAAAACCTGTAAGTTTTAACTGTTTCATTTTTTAAGAAATCACATTCACAAAAGAAACTAACGTGACTGAGGAAAATCAAGTTTTTATATTATTCTTTGACACTATTAGTAAAAAAGTAACTTGTTTAACCTATTTCTCATATACCTCATATTTGATTTTTATTTGATCACTCTGCAGAATTTTTTGCTAATTATTAACTAGGAAAAAATTATCTCAGTGTTTCACTGGAAAAATCTATTGAGTTAGAAAAAAAGTCCACAGGTTAAGTATGCACAATGCCTAGCCAAATAGACAACCAAAAAAAGAAAAAAATCTTGAAATATTGCAAATGCTAAAAGAGAAAGGGCAAGAATAAATAATTCACCAAAGATAAACATAACTAGAAAGCTGCTAAATTTTGCTGGTAATCAAAGAAAGTTAAATTTAAAATATATAATTTTTATATATTTGATAGAATTAGAAAAAAGAAAAAAATTAAGATCTAATTCTGGTAAACATATAGCAAAACAAGTACACACAAAATCAAAACTTCTGAGAAACAAGTTTATAATAAGAATCAATACACTAAAATGTTCATGTTATTTCAACCAACACTCAAATTATGGGAATCTATATTAAGAACATGATTCTAAATATGGAAATATTTTTTAGTACATTATATAAAAGAAGAAATCTATTTCTTAATTATGTCTACTAAAAGGACCTGAAAGCAGTAGCAACCAAGTAGCTATTTGGTGTCCTTGGAGCACATTTTATGTCCACACCTTAGGTTATTTTTTTATTTTTTTATTTTTATTTATTTATTTGGCTGCGTTGGGTCTTCGTTTCTGTGCGAGTGCTTTCTCTAGTTGCGGTGAGCGGGGGCCACTCTTCATCGCTCTGCACGGGCCTCTCACTGTCGTGGCCTCTCCTGTTGCGGAGCACGGGCTCCAGACGCGCAGGCTCAGTAGTTGTGGCTCACGGGCCCAGTCGCTCCGCGGCATGTGGGATCTTCCCAGACCAGGGCTCGAACCCGTGTCCCCTGCATTGGCAGGCAGACTCTCAACCACTGCGCCACCAGGGAAGCCCACACACCTTAGGTTTTAAACACTCTTCTCTACTATAAGAATCCTGAGCTTCTTAAAGAAATGAATAATTCCAGGGCTGATCCATAAAAATTATAAAATAAGCTGACAGCACCATGCCAGAAACTAAGGAAATTTTCAAAAACATATCAAAAGAAGATAGAAACCAATGGGACAATTTGACAGTAAAGTAAATAATGACAAGAATGCATTATAACTCATTAAATTTAGGGGAAAAAAGAATTCATGAATCTATACCAATACTAAATTAAAATAAAAGTCGAGGAAGGAAAAGCTCTTCTCTATATAAGAATGCCAAGTGATAAATGTCAATAATCATTTGTAACTCTCATAGTAAAAACTGATTTAAGCCAGTATCATAAATGGATGCTAAAGTCACTGATGAGAAATTATCAGGCAATGACATATTTACAGTTTCAAAGTATAACTCCATAGATTACTTATTAATTACCAAGGGGAAAAGACATCTTTACAGATGGATAAGTAAACAGCGGTATAGAGAAAGAGAAGAGTTGAGGAGAGAAAGAGAGAGACACAGATAGAGATAAAAGTGGAGAGAGGGGGAGAGAGAGACTGAGATTTATGCAACGGGTTTGGTCAGCATCTTTGGTCGCAGCCAGTGAATGTTACTGATCTTGCTGACCTCTAATTGGCCTTTTGTCAGGGTATAAAACCTGTTTCTGGGTATATTTCAACTATTAGATCAACTTGCTTTTAATTTTCTTCTCAGATATGTTACTTAGTACTTCTGATATCCATTTCATGCCTGGCAATTGTGAGAGGACAGCTCCAATTCATCCATTTCACAAATCTAATCCCATATCACTGATAAGAATGTGATTTTTTGTGATTATATGAAATAAAATAGCAGTCTGTGCCTAGTTAAAAACTTAATGTATTTAAACCAGTTTTCTTCCTGTCATTTTGAATTTGCCTGGAATTATCTAACTGCTAATCCCTCATTAATGAATAATAAACTTTGAAACTTACTCAGATAAATATGCCTAAGAAGTTTTGCTTCAACAATACAGACACATACATATATATAAGGACACTGGGGGGAAAAAAGAGGGAGATAGCCAGCAGAACATTCAAAATCTTGAGAAAATCCTAGAAACTAACACAGAAGGGATCAAGCTGACGGAGAAAATAAATAAGTGGGAAGCAGCCGCATAGCACAGGGAGATCAGCTCGGTGCTTTGTGACCACCTAGAGGGGTGGGATAGGGAGGGTGGGAGGGAGACACAAGAGGGATGGGATATGGAGATATATGTATACTTATAGCTGATTCACTTTGTGCTACAGCAGAAACTAACACACCATTGTAAAGCAATGATACTCCAATAAAGATGTTAAAAAAAAAAAAAAAGGAACTTGAGTTCAAAATATGGAAGATGAGACCAACGCTTCCCAAGGGCATTTCAGAGAAGCTCTAAGTCTAAAGATTAGATATAGGCTATAGGGCAATAATCCAGAGAACAATCTAAAAAGCAACATTCTGAACAGTTAAATTAGAAGGCACCACTTCTCCCTCCCCTTCTGTACCACCACTCACACCTATATAGCATACTCAGGTCTCAGTGGTCGGTATCTTTTACATCTAGGTCAAAATCTAAAAATGACTCTTTCTTAGTTTGGGTTCCTCAAATGCAGAACTCCAGGCAAAGACTTTTAATTTATTTGGAAGATGATTCGAGGAGGCACAAGTGAGGAAGTAAGACCAAGAAGAGAAAAAACTAATAAAGGAGGTGTTAATGAGGAGAGTAACAGTGTAGGCAACTGGATGTAATCCTATCTGAGAAGTGGAAGATGATTTCCTAGAATTGTCCTGCCAGAGACTGGGAAGCTGGGGCATTTATGCACTGACTGAGGTATATATATGACCAAGAAGAATAATCATGAAAACCCTAAGGAGAAAAAAAAAACTACTGAGGTGAGGGGTTGTGCAAAGCAGCACTACCAGATAATAAAACACATTCTAAAACAGCATAGTAATTAAAACAGTGTGGTAATGGCAATCAAGAGAAAGACACATACAACTAAAAATCTAAAATTAGATTCAAGTGCCTATCCATGCACAAGGAAAATTCCAAATAGATCAGAGGTCCCAATGTAAAAAGGGGGAGAAAACGGCAAATGTACCGGATGAAACCCAAGTGAAGTGGGGAAGGTTTTCCTATGATGCAAAATTCAGAGGTAGTAATAAATTCAACTACACACAAAGAAATTGTAAGGCTTTACATAGAAAATTACTATAGGCAAAGGAAAAAATGCAGAGAAAAAATGAGAAAAGATAGCTGCAATCTATACCAGAATATACAAAGAGCTCCTGGAAATCTGAAGCAGAAAAAAAGACCAACAATCTGATAGAAAAATAGTATGATGATATAAACAGATATTACACAAAAAGAAAAAACATAAAAAAGGGCCTTAAACCTAAAAAAGATGCTCATAACAAGAAAAACAAACATCTATGCAACACCACAGCACCATTCCTCACCTATCTGACTGGCAAAAATCTAAGTTTGACAACATACTTTGAGGATAAAACTGTGGGAAATACGTCCTCTCATCCACTGCTGGTGGGAATGCAAAATGGTGATGTAATACCTACTGAGGAGAATTTGGCAATATCTAAAAAAATTATGTATTTGTCTTTCAAGCCAACAAATTTCTAATAGGTACCTATGCTAAAAATACACTACCAATATTACTAAATGACTAAAGCTCTAGGTTATTCATTGTGGCATTATTTGCAATAGCAAAGGATTAGAAATGATCCAAATGTCAATAAAAGGTCAATTAATAAGTTATAACATAATCACACAAAGAAATTCTGTGAAGCTGTTAAAAAATTGAGGAAAAAACTTATGCATAATATGGAGTAATCACCAAGATTGCATTTTTAAGTGTAAAAAGGTATAGAACAATATATGTAAGTATGTAACCCCTTGTGTAATATAGGTAGAATGGTGCAATAGAAATATATATATATATATATATATATATATATATATATATATATATATTTGCTTAGCTGTTAAGAATAAAGGGGAGAATGGGTAACCAAGAATTGAGATAAGCTGTTATCTATAGAAGAAAGGGAGAACAGAACAGAAGGAATAGTGTCTAAGTCAGTTCAGGCTGTTATAACAAAATGTCATTAAGTGGGGAGTTTATCAACAACAGAAATTCATTGCTCACAGTTCTGGAGGCCAAGGGTCTGAGATCAGGGTGCCAGCCTGGTCAGGTTCTGGTGAGAGCCCTCCTCTGGGTTGCAGACTGCCAATTTCTGGTCATGTCCTCACATGGCAGAAAGAGGGTATCAGGGTAATGCTGGCCTCACAGAATGAACTGGACAATATTCCCTTCTCTTCAATTTTTTGGAAGAGTTTGTGTAGAATTAGTATAATTTCTTCCTTAAATGTTTATTTAGTAGAATTCACCAGTTTTCTGGAGTTTTCTTTATGGTAATAAATTTAACTAAATTTTCCATTTCTTTAATGGATATAGAAATAATCAGATTATCTATTTTTTTCTTGAATGAGCTTTGGTAGTTTGTGTCTTTCAAGGCATTTGCCCATTTCATCTAAGTTGTCAAATTTATTAGCAAAATATTTTTCAAAATATTCTCTTATCATTTTGATATCTGAGGTGATGTCACCTCTCTCATTCCTGATACTAGTAATTTGGTTTTTTTCTCTTTTTTTCCCTAAAATCCAGCTAGAGATTTATCAATAGTATTGATCTTCTCAAAGAACCAGAATTTGGTTTCATTGACTTTTATCTGTGTTTTTTCTCTTTTCTATTTTATTAATTTCTATTAGTTCCTTGCTTTGGCTTGCTTTGTTTTAATTTGCTCTTTTTCCCTTAAGGTGAAAGCTGAGTTCATTGTTTTGAGATCTTCCTTCTTTTCTAATCTATGTTAAGTAAAGATAGCAGAGTGTTATAAATTATAAAACAGAGTGACTTTGGTGCTATAAATTTTCTTTAAGTACTCTTTTAATGGTATCCCACAAATTCTGATATGCTGTGTTTTCATTTTAATTCAATTTAAAATATTTTAAGTGTCCTTTTAATTTCTCCTTTCATTCATGAGTTCTTTAGAAGTGTGTTATTTAGTTCATGAACACTTGAGGATTTCCAGATATCTTACTATTATGTATTACCAATTTAATATTATACCATCAAGCAATTCTCTGGAATCTCCCTTAACTCTTCGAAAGTGGCATCATTGGGAGAAGACAAATTCTTTATATGGTAATCTACCAGTCCGGGGACAGTAGGGCATGGCAAGGGAGAGGTTGGAAGAGAAATTTTTAAGAGTGGCTGGTCTATATTCACCTGCTTTCAACAGTTTGTTACCTCAGCAGGAGTTTAGTCCTATCCTAATTCTATCCTGTAGACACCAGGCTTTTTGGGTTTTGCAGATGTAATTAAGGGTCTTGAGATGAGGATTATCCAGGCAGGCCCTTAATCCAATGACAAATGGATTTAAGAGAAGGGCAGGGGGAGATTTGAGACAGAGAAGAGGAAGGAGAAGATGCAGACACACAGAGAGAAGATGATGTGAATATGGAAGCAGAGACCAGAGTAAAGCAGCTCCAGGCCCAGGAATGCTGGGACAGCCACCAGAAGCTGGAAGAGGCAGGGAATGGACTCTCTGCTAGAGCCCCAAGGGGAGCAATACCCTGGTAAATTTCAGACCGCTGGCCTCCAGAACTGTGAAAGAGAGAAAAAACTGTTGTTTTAAGCAACCAAGTTTGCAGTAGTTTGTTACAGTAGCCACAAGACCACAAGACCCCAACACATATTCATTACACACACACACACACACACACACACACACACACACACACACCCCAAACCTGAAGTCTTGAACCTCCTCAGTGGTTTCTTATGTTTTTGATGTTAATTTCTCAGACCCATGCTTCTTCTCCCCAGTGTGACTTTTAGAAGATGAAGCTAACAACCCCTCTAGATCACCACCTTATAATAAAATACAACCTGTGGCATGTGTATTCCTTTACATATCTGTCAAATATTCATATAATGCCTATTATGTTCCAGACACTGTTCTTATGTTGAGGATAACAGAAGTGAACAAAACAGAAAAAAAATCCCTCTCTTCATGGGGTTTACAGTAGTGGAGGTAGAGAGAAAATAAACAAAATCTACTGTATATGAGATGGTGATAACTGGTGGGGGGATAAGAATAGGTGTACAATTTAAAATAGGACAGTCGGGGCTTCCCTGGTGGCGCAGTGGTTGAGAGTCTGCCTGCCGGTGCAGGGGATGCGGGTTCGAGCCCTGGTCTGGGAGGATCCCACATGCCGCGGAGCAACTGGGCCCGTGAGCCACAACTACTGAGCCTGCGCATCTGGAGCCTGTGCTCCACAACAAGAGAGGCCGCGACAGTGAGAGGCCCGTGCACCGCGATGAAGAGTGGCCCCCGCTTGCTGCAACTAGAGAAAGCCCTCGCACAGAAATGAAGACCCAACACAGCCATAAATAAATAAATAAATTTTAAAAATAAAAAATAAAATAAAATAAAATAGGACAGTCAAGGAAGACTTTTCATCTAGCAAGTGATAACAAGTAGAAGCCTGAGGAGGTGATGGAGCGAGCCCCACACATATCTGAGGGCACAATTTCCAAGCAAGAAGAATTGCAAAGGCAAAACTCTGAGCAGGAAATTAATTGGTAGCTTGAAGAACATCAAGGAGGCTGCTGTGCCTGAGCAAGGAGACCCAGTGGAAAAGAAGAAAGAGAAAAGTGCGGAAAGCTATCATCATGTAGAGTCAGTGTAGAGACTTTACTCTGAGTGAGATGTGGAAAAAGTAGTATAATGTACTTAGATATAAAGGAGCGTCCAATTACTGTGTTGAGTCTAGAGCAGGGGGTGAGGCAAGGGTACCTGTAAGGAGAGCAATTAAGCTATTGCAATAATCTCTATGTTATATGATTGTGGCTTGTACTAGTGGTATTGGGAAAGAGTCAAATCCTGGATGTACACTGAAGGTAGAGCCAACAGGTTTTGCTCATAGATTGCATGTAGGGGTGATATGGAAGAGAGGAACCATAGATGACTCTAAGGTTTCTGCCTTGAGTAAGCAGAAGGAAGAACAAGACAGAGGGAGACACAAATTTGGGATGGGGCGGAGTTCAGTTTAAAATGTGCTAGGTTTGGATTGTCTCTGCATTATCAACATGGAGACATCAGGGAGGAGGCTGACCTGAGAGCCTGGAAATTAAGGGGAAAAAAATCCAGGCTGGAGATATAAATACATGTTTTCAACATCTAGATGGTATTATTGCATCAAGTCTATATGAGATCACCTAGAGGTAAGTTTAGATTCAGGAAGAGCAGCTCTGGGACACTGCAACATTTAGTGGTCAAAGAATTGCAGAAAATGCAGTGAAGAAGATTGAGGAGATTCAGCCAATAAGGTTGGAGGAAAATCCAGAAGCCAAGTAGAAAAATACTTCAAGGAAAAGGGAGTGATCAATTGTGTCAAGTTCTCCTGAGAGAAATCAGGTAAACTAAACATTGAGAATTAACTACTGGATTTTGCAGCATAGAAGCCACTGGTAACTTTGACTAGAGACGTTTCTACCTTGAGTTTTTATTTATTGTTTGCTTAACTTATTTTTTCTGAGAAGTAGAAATGTTCTAAAATCTCCAATTTACTATTGTATTTGTGTCAATTTGTCCTAGTGTTTCCAATCATTTTATATATGTCAATGAAATATCATTTAGCTCATAAATTTTCCAAACAGTTTTATCTTACTTGAACTCTCCTCTTAACAGTAAAAGATTATTTTTCCTGTTAAATACTTTATGTTGAATTCTACTTTATCTTACTGTGATCTCTAAGTTAATACTTCTTAGAGTTACACCACAATCAGGCAAAGTCCACAGATGTTCCATCAAAATTGAAAGAAAAATATAAAGGACAAAGTAACTGAGTTAGAACAGAAAGCCCATTTTATTGCTCTGAGCAAATGTTTTCTCCTGCAGCAGACACCAAAGCATGAATGTGATTTTTAGATTTCTGTTCAAAGCTAATACAATAAACAGCCTCCCTACTGGTGGACTGATCTTTTTGTCACCACTTACTGACCTTGTCCCTCTCTACTCTTTCCCCTGCCCCTACTTCCCATCCTCCATATCTCATGAGTTATCTCCTTAAAAGCTAATCACTCTGCTTAGATATTACTCTGGTCCCCTGTTACCTATAAGACATCATCCAAACCCTTTGGAATAAAACCCATGAGAATCCACTCAATCCTATATAGCTTGAATGTCTTGCTTGATCTTCCATGTCTATAGCCTTCTTCCCCACCCTATACTCCCCTAAAATCATTCATCATCATTTGTCATAGGCCATGTTTTCCTCTTTCATGTGTTTGCCTTCTCCTTTACTTGAACGGATGAATGCCCACTCATCTTCTAAGATGCTTCTTAAATGTTTGTCTCTGCCAATGTGACTTTCCCCAGTCACAATTGGTCTCACCCACCCTTTGATTCTCTTAACATGTTGTTGCCTCTGTAATGGCCATAATCTTGTTGCATTGCTCTTAGTTGCTTCCTTCTTTACTGAAGCAACTAAAGGACAGTGACTGCACCCAGAACAGGACCTGGGACACAATGAATGCTCAATAAGTACTTGTAGAACAAAAAATAATAATAATTTCTGAAAATGTTAATTATATTCAATCAAAATAACTATAGTACAGTTAACATTTATGTTTTAAAAGGTTTATGAACAAGACTAAGAAAAAAGTAGTTGTTAAATTTTGAGTAACATCATTCTTGATGGATCCTATAAAAACAATAATTTCTTTTCTCATCTCCAACTTATCTGTTAGAATACTTAAATGATCATTTAATGAACAGTGTGCCCTAGAAGCACCAAAAAGTGCTTCACTTGGGAACACGTTTTTAGTTCACCACGTAATATAGCCTTCAGTGTCGTAAATCTATCCTTGAGGGGCTTTAATCTCCTACAATAACCAATATTCAGTGCTTTGTGACCAGAGTCTGCTTCAGACAATGGTATACAAAACTATTTAAAGAAATTATTTATAAGTGTTCATAAATAAGCAGGCTAGGAAAAGAGAAACATTTGGAGATATTTTATTTTTATGATAGGGAAATTTCACATAAAAGTCTTCATCATTTCTTTAATTCACAAAAAACACAAATCAGTTAGAATTAAAGGGAAAAGTTCACACCAAACAATAAAGACTTTTGCTCTTTTCTCTTCCCCCTGTAACAAGAACAAAAATAGAAGTACTAATTAAATTAATAGATGCAGGATGTAACTGGTTTTATTATTTTATATCATATATATACATATATCAGATCTATATCAGATAAACTGATAAGAAGGTCTTCTAATGACATTCTCTGAAGCCTTTGAAATAACCTTAAAGAATTTTGAGTTAGTTGAATCACTAATTTAACATTGTGGGCATTATTTTGTTCCAGGGTTTTTAAATAAGTTTTTTTTTTTTTTTTACTGAATTGCATTTATTTTTAAGAAAAGTATTTAATGTTAGCTCTTAGGATGTATTTAACAATGGATCAATATTTGGGGAGAATCAACATTATAGTTAACCTTATCTGAATTTTTTGTTACCTGAAGTAATTTAAACTCCCAAGGCAGCACGAGTTTTTGAAATCAGTGCTGGACCCTGCAAATTAAAAAGAATCATCAACAAACTAGTGAATATAAAAAAAAAAAAGAAGCAGACTCACAGATATAGAGAACAAACTAGTGGCTACCAGTGGGGAGAGGGAAGGGGGGAAGGGTAATATAGAGGTAAGGGAGCAAGAGGTACAAACTATTAGGTATAAAATAAGCTACAAGGATATTATTGTACAACAGAGAATGCAGGCCATATTTTATAATAACCATAAATGGAGTATAATCTTTAAAAAATTGTGAATCACTATATTATAGACCTGTAACATATAATATTGTACATCCACTCTACTTCAATTAAAAAATGAAATAAATAAAAATAAAATAAATCAGTCAATAAGAATCAACAGATAAAAAAAGTAGACCACTGTGCCAGTTGTACAGTTAACTCTCCACTAGCTAGGGGTGAATTCATTGCTTTATAGATTAACCAAGTTAACAATAAAGATATACAACTCTGATGTCAACAAGCTAGGACAATAGAAGGCAGAAGGAAAACAACTCCACTCTTATCAACAGGAGGTATTGTTTTTCCTATACCAATCTCCAAACTCTTACAAAGCCTCATCCCATCTCTCCCCTTTCTCTACAAATCAGTCACAGAAATTAAAAGGTTTGCAGAGAAAATACTGCTATGCTACTATTTGTTAATGTTCTCTGCATGTAAATGAGCATGTTCTCAAAACAGAGGACATTAATCTTTTTGTATCATATTTATCAGAAATGGTTTACATAAAATCTATTTTATCAGTTTTGTTTTATCTCATTTCATTATCTGTGTCCCACCCTCTCCTACCAAAAACATACACATACTAATAAGTACACACACTCAAACCCATGTAATTATATTATCTATTGAAAAACTCAACATTTCTAAATATTATCAAATAACAAAACATCTAAACTTCTACATCATGATATAGTCAAATAAAATTGGCAAAAAGGCTGAATTATAGAATATCTTTTTAAAATATAGTGACGCTGTATTCAAATATATTTAGTAATACAAACTAGAGGCTTGCAAAATGTAGTCAATTTACAAATCCAGCTAAAATTGCTAAATAATTATATTAAGATAATACCTAATTACTACTCTGTTAGTATTCAAAGGCTTGCTCCTGAGTTGAATATACTTTCTATAAATATTCCCCCAATATCCCATGTGCACAATTAATTTGCTATTAAATCCTTTTAATCCATTTAGCTCAAATGATAAATTGTAAGCCAGAAGCTGTCTAAATTATCATCATTTAATTATATATTCACTTTACAGTTTTCTCCACTAGAAAATAAATCAAAATTACTAATTCTCATAATATACTCTAAAATTACACTTCTCTTAATATTTAGTGAGAAAACTGTGATTATTTTTAAATATTATAAAGTCCTTCAATCTATTTCTAAATTAATATTTTTGGCATTATTTTAAAATTATAAATTAGTGGGATACTCTTTTCATTATTCGTTACAAAAAATTCCATACCAAGTATTCTGAGTGTAAATGTGAGCTGCACATACCTCTTCCTCAAAGCAGACTTCCTGCCCTTGGCCTTGGCAACACTTTTCCAGGAGGCCAGAGAAATCTGCAATGACGGCCTCAAGTTGTTCCTCTGTGATTTGTGGCTTTTGCTTCACAAGGTTAATGAGAAACCTATGATTTAAAACAAAACAATATAAAAGAGAAGTCTGCTATGCAATGGTATTTTTCTAAAGCCTTCCTAGGAGAGAACTTTCAGAGCTCTGGCAACCCTTACCCTAAACCCTCATTCCATTAACCCATCACCAGACTCGCCACATATATCTTGGCTAATACTTTATTAGAAAGACTGAGGTGAGAAACATGCTAAATGTTCCATTGGTCTGGACTTGTGCAGGTTATAGATGAAACACTATTTCACAGTTCCACCTTACTTATATGTAGTGAAATGGTCTTTTTCTTATTTGCCTAAAATATTCTTTCCAGTTCTCTCTTCTAAAATATGTCTTATCCATACTCAAAGGCTCCAACTTCCAAACCCTTGTCATTCACATTATCACACCCCTAACCTGAGCACCATCTGTCCTAATTGCCTGTAATACTCATCTGGTAATACATTCAGGATGGAATTAATGTTGACCCAGGGAATAGGGGAGGCTTGCCAGGCGGCATTCTTACTGTACCTAGAAACATGCCTCAGATTGTGACAGAGAAAAAAGGGATGAACAAGTTTTCCAAAAAGAAGGAAGACCTTTTACAAAGTATGGGAGTATGAAAATGCATGGGAATTTGGAGAACATGAGTTACATTGACTTGCATTACTATCATCATTACAGAATGCCTCCCACAATGAACTGAAATATGTATTCCACTTCATAACACCCATATTGCATGGTTGAATCAAATGTTATGATTATTCTCTTCAAAGAGTAAACAGTATGGAAAAAAATTCAAAGGTGTTTATTCAGTGCTTGGAATGGAAGTACCCAAGACTTATGGCAAAGATATATCCTAATTACCTGAAATAGATTGCCCTTTTTCCCTCGATCCCAAGATGCACCACAACAATAGTTTAAAAGGAGACTATTTTTACAAAGAGGAAATTATCTGCCCCAGTGAATTTTTCCAGACTAGAGGCTATGAAGACTCTGAGACAAGACTATTCTGAAGGTCACTTTAAGTGCTTTGGAGTAATAATTTTCTCCTGGTGAGCCCAAGGGTGTTGGGTGTATGAAGTAGAAATCTCAACCACTATTTAGTGTTGTCAGTCTTCTCCATGCTAGCAAATACCCATTTCTTACTGTTGCTTCATTGTTTGCAGTGCTACACCCTGAGCTTGGCACAGATCCTTATGGAAGATGAACTTGTCATCAGAGAATGGCGGAGAAATATATGTCTCATCCACCACCAAGCTGCTGAAACATGGCCTCCTGTTGGCGTATGAAGAGGTGCAGCACTGGCCAACCCCAGGGTTTACAGGAGTCTCTTCATGTCTGATGCATAACAGTCCAATAATAAGGTCAGCCTAATTAGGAGAATGAGAAAGAAGAAAGCAAGGAGATGGAGCATCAGCCATAGAATTGATTCAGCAAAATTGTTGCAATAGTATTTAATGTCCAGTAACTTATAATTAATTTACAGGAAAATTTGCTGTCTGTGTAGGGATCGTGTGCTGCTATATTGTAGATTCTTATTTACCCATTTGTTTGGGATAAACTTCAGCATTTAGTGACCAATGTTCCACAAGTGATGTTGAAGAGAGCCACTTCAGCTATTTGTGCCAGTGATTTGAAACACATTTTCAGTTACATACATACTTCTGAAGGGGAAAAGTCTCTGAAATCAATACATGGCCTACATTTTCCATGTATATTTAGTTGAGCTTTCCATTTTATTTTTGGGATTCAGAGAATCACTTTCTGAGGTAAGAATAACACAAACCTAACCCTTTCACATATGTACATACATACATATGTACAGCTAATATGTAGTCCTAATTGTAAAGAAATAAGATGTGTGTGTATGTGTCTGTGTGTGAGTCTGTGTGTCCTTAAGGCTTTCCTAATGTAGAATTCGCCTACCTTCCACACTTCAGAGATATTTCTTAAACACCTAATAATAACTTGTAACAAGGGCCAACATATTTTGTGGGCATACTATGTATCAGGCTAGTACTGAGTGAGTCACACGATTACCTCATTTAAGACAGCCATCCTAACTTTATTCTCAAATGTCAGATGAAAATTCTCAAGCTTAGTGAGATAACTAGCTTTCCCAGAGTGACAAGACTCACAAGTGGTGACAGTGGGATGGGAATGTAGGCAGGAGGCCCCCAGAACCTATAGTCCTGAACCATTACGCCATCCTGTGCCCCTGCATCCTCCCAACATGTGGGATTCAATAAATGACAAAGATGATGCTTAATCACGGGAAAGTTTCTTTTCACTTCTAACCTTTGACAAAAAATTCCAGGACATGAAGACTGACTAGCAAATGACTCCCCATCATCAAAAAGAGGAAAAGTGAAAAAAAAAAAAAGATACACAATTTAATTCACATTTGTGACTTCAAGGGAAAAAATAATTTTAAAAAATTCAACCTGTAATCATATGTATGACACTAGTGACATTAAGAAGTAAAGATTTTTGGCATTACCAACTGGAAAGTCATTTTACTATTCAGAACGTGGGACCTACCTGTTCTGTACCCTGCACCCTGTCAAAGGGAATAAATTGTCCCTAATATCATCATAAAAAATTAAACTATAAAAGACAAAAACATAGGTATGGCTAAAAACAAAATAGCATATTTTAATCTGTCAAAGTTGAAGCTTTTTCTGTTTTAACATTAAAGTAGGTATTTGGTGAAATCATGAACTGAGTGACGTGTCAGTCTTTCTGTCTCCCCTGTATATAACGCTTTCTTGTTTGTTGAATAGACTCACTGCACTTCTACCAGCCATTCTAGAAGGACAGGAAGCTTGCCCACATGCCAACCATTCAGAGCCGAGTTCTTACACCCCTTCAACTGCAACTAATCCAACAAGTCCAGGAAAGCCATCTCCACACTGGTTTTTCCCATTTCCCCTAAATGGGAATTATAAGACTATTTCAAGCCCAACAGGGCAGAAACAGGATGGGACTAAATAAAACACTCACCGCTCCCTCACCACAGGCCAATTGTTTGTCCTCACTGAGATGGCAACAAGTGGCTCCCGCGGTCGCCATTTTCCTGGTCAAGGTCATCAGCTCAGCTGGGGTCAGCTGAGGGGCCTTCTTTGTGTAAGCAACAAGAAACCTGAAAGAAGCATTTTTCACCAAATCTTGCTGAGTCCTTCAGGAGTCTCTGGACCCTCATTCCTTCTCAAAGACCCTCTTTTGGCATCAGGGGACATGAAATCAGCTCATTTGTTTCACCCACATGGTACCTGGACTGACGCTGGAGGTGCATTTACTCTGATAAGCATTCCCTCCCCTCTTCTTACACCAACAGATCACAATGGGAAAATAAACGCTGGGCAGCAGGCTGACTCCTATTCCCAACCTCAGAAGTTTCCTCGATATGCACTTTGATCTTTTGGTGCTTTAACTATGACAGGCTATGATAGAATGGGTATCTTTACTGCAAAAATCTGCATGCTTTGGGGAACCCAAAGCCAGTACCACAGATCAGGCTTCACAGGCCATCTGTTGCTCCTAAAGAGAGAGAACTGGGGAAGGCCACCTTCTGGAACTGGAAACTGGGTGATCAGATTAAAAGACCTCCAGTCCAACATAGGGGCTGGAATTAGGGTAGCCATGGGTGATTAATTTAGATGGGTCTTTCCCTCACTAGTTAATTATCTTAAATCACTCAAAATACTGTTTAAAAAAGCATACGCATTTTGTAAGTAATATTCTCCTAATTTCTGGAAGAGGCCGCAGCTTCGCTTTGCCAGCGCTTGGCTCTCCTGGATATATTTCTCTAACTCTTCTTCCTGAAAATACAAGCATTATTACATACATTTTTTTCTCTTTCTGCACACATAACTTTGTATGTAAAAATTGGCCAGTAATAGTTTATTCTATTATGATACCAATCTTAGAGAAACCACTTTTAGAGGGTTTTTTAATATTAAAGATGAATTGTGAGAATTAAGGCAAATGAACTTTAGGGAGATTAAGTTTAAAACTTTGTGAGTCACCAAGTTATTTGATGGCAGAACTCAAACTTTGGGTAAAAAGTTACAATTCTTTCTGTACAAGATTCTTGCCTTTCTGGAGTGGAGCTATTCAAAAATGAATATTATTTTTATTCTGTGCATCAAAGAACTTTTGGTTAAAACATTCTTATTTCTAAAATAAGCCAATATTTGTTGACTACTAGTTAATCACTACTTAATAGCTAGATAGCTAGTTAGTAGACATAACTAACTAACTGCTCATTAGTAGTTAGATGCTTTCAAACAAACAGCACTTTTAATGCATGATATCCATCTAGTTTTCCAGATTTTCCTTAAAAAACTAGAGTATTTTACCCCTTTATCCTGGCATTCAGGAGGGTTTTCAGACTGGGAACATTTCTCCAATAACTCCTGATATCCTTTAGCAACTCTTAGAATTATTGGGACAGCAAGCTTAGTATGTCTTCTTGAATATTCATAAGTAAATCTGAAATGTGTGAAAAAAATCATGTTATTGGAATTAAGAGACAAATTATACCTGTGTTATATGGCATGCAGAAGTTAAAATGCAAATAACTAAACCTAGAAATCAAATATTATTTCAACTATATTCATGGCAAAGCTATTAATAAAAATTATAATCCCTCAAATTGTTCTAAAATGGTATTTTGTTTTCTTTTGTACTATTCACTTTCAATTATGGACGTGAAATCTATCCATACAACAAATATTTTTCCACTGCCAAGTCTGTGCAAACAATTTCTTTAAGCAGTAAGGATTCAATAATGTATAAGATAAAATGTCTGACCTCTCAAAAGCAGGCATTATAGGGAGACAGAAACCAATAAGAAATAGGTCATCCAATCTTAGGCAGTGATAAATCAATGAATAGAAATAAAGGAAGAAAGACAAGAAGGAAAGGGGTGACAATTTAGAGTGTGTGGTCAAGAAAAGTCTCTTTGAGTAGCTCTTTCAGGAGAAAAACCTGGGTGAAGGAAGCCACACAAAGTGTCTGGGGGAAGATCATTCTTGGCTGAGAAAATTTCTACTGCAAAGAACCATTCCAATTGAAGAATGCTTCTATTAAATAAACAATTAGCTTCAGAATGTATGAATGGGTAAATTTAAAGAGAATTCTTGAATTTACTAATTGTATTCCCAGGTTGTAGAAATAGGTCATATTAGTTCTTCCTCCAATAATGTCATTATGGGTTTCTGAAATCTGGACTTTGTTCTTGTTTGCATAATTTAATTTAGCAGTGCAAACAATGTGTGCATGTCTAATTTTAATCAACAATAGAGTAATATCCTCCAGGAATATTAAAAAGAAAATTGCACCATTCTTTTCATTACTACATTAAAAGCAGACTCAAATTTAGAAGGACCTTTGGAGATCACTAAGTATAGTGTCCTAAGAGCTGCACAAATCCCTCCTCTAATAGTGCCCACTGATATACACTGTACAATAAAGGAAAATGTGTTAACTGCTTGCTCCCCTTAAAGGCAAATAGAATGAGAACATGTCTTGTCAATTACAACTACCATACTGCAAATGTCTCTAAATGTCTTTTCACTTCCTTAAAAAAATAAAACATGTATTCAATAAATAGCAAATAAACTGCTACAATGAAAGCCCTTCTATCTAGCATTATCTATTAAGTTATATTTGGGGGGAAAAGTTTTTAAAACATGCACAGTGAAAAAGCACATTCTTAATTATGAGCCCTTCTTATTACAAAAATATCCATATCCTATTCGGAAGTTCAATGGTAGTCTTTACATGAGTAATCCATACAGGGATGACAATGCTTCTGATTCCAGAGAAACTGATACAAAAAAAATGCATCCTCATAAGCAAGCCAGTTAATAACAGCAGCAGTGAAAGTCTCATCAGTATAAGATAGACCCTATTCCTTATTTCCTAGTTATTTCCTCCAACTATATTTTGGCTTAGAACATTCTAACATTATCCTCATATACTGAGTTCAGAAACCCTTTCAACAACACAAAGCTGTCAGTCACATCATAATTTTTACTTGTGTGAACATACATTTACAGAGTGTGTTACCTTGCCATGTAGAGATCTTTTTCCCTTGAAGAAAGTTGGTTGAAATCTGTCTCTCCTAAAAACCTATTTAGAGTTGGAGATAAGCCTTCAGGTTTGTCATCATTTTCTGCATGAATTATGCAATGACCAAGTTCAAGTGTGGTGGGTAATTTGCAGCATTCTGCTATTTTGCTTGACAGAATATCTTGCTGAGAACATATGTAGGACATAATTTTTTCCTGTAATAGAAAAATAAAGTCTAAGTTTTAAACATTTATTCTTTAATTCAGGACCTCATGGCCAGTCCTAGGAAGGAAAGAAGGAAGGAAGAAGACATTTACCTTGTCTCCCATTTTAGTGCTTTCTCCCTACTCTACCTTTCCTCACTCTTTTCCACCTAGCCTTGTTTGTTCAATTCTTCTTTTCATAGTTGTCAACTAAAATCTACTATTTTATTCTAATAGCAAGCTTTTAAAAACAAAAGAAAAATGTACTCCTCCAACCAAATGACATGCACGTTGATGCATATCTTTCTATTAGCATTGAAATTTGGTAGTAAACATTTGCTGTTTATATAACCCTGCAGTAACCGATTATGACCTCCAGAGGGCAGTCTATAGATAATGAAATGCACGTAAGTGGCCAGAAAGAAGCCGAGCTTAAACGTACTTGTCAAAGGACTGAAAATTCTATGCATTCTCACCAGGAACAATTAGAACCCATTATTCAGCCATTAAAATCCAATTTATATACCATACTTTTAAATTATTTTTTTCACTTTAATGGAGAAGGGTGGTTTGAAATCCAAAAATTGAAAAAACTAAACTTTAAAAAATGAGTATACAAATTAGTAAAATAGTCAAGTAAAACTGATGCAACTTATATCAAAGAAAAATAAAATCATTCTTATTACCATCCTAATATGAAGGTAAATGCTTCTAAAAGGAAAAATAAATGATATAGGAAAATTTGTCTTGGAGGCAGCCCCAACTACTGACACCAGGATTCTCTGCCTGGGCCCAAAGACTCACCCTCAGGTCTCCCCTACAGCCTTGGCTTCTTACTGGTTTTCAAGTGTATCTCAGCCAAATTGCCGTGGACTGGCTGAAAGGAGCATTCTACCCTCACATTCAACCTTCTGGAAACCATATTCCAGCCCTGGTTTCAAGCCACCGAAATATCTAGGAGCAATGATTCTAAGCCTCCTTGAAGAAGAAGGTGTATCACAGGGGACCAGAGAGGGAATAATTTGGGGATAGACAGGCCTCCAACATCTAGGAAGCCTAGGGTGGCCCGAAATAGACCAATGCCACACTGCTTAAATCGCAACTGACTATGGCATGCTTGAGGATTCTGTTTTGGGGGTATTTGTTTTTGGTTTTTAATTCTCCTAGAGCCCTTATTCACACCTCTCCATGATGGCTAGCTTTTTGCCGTATAGAATAATATCTTGTGTTATTTTTTATGTTTCTTTTATTATTTTGTTGTATTCATGTAATAGCTCTATGTATATAATATAGAGTGCCTTCCATGTGCCAGGCATGGTGCTGATGGCCTATGGAAATAACAGTAAACCAAAGACAGTCTGTAACCCCAATGAGGTCACATGTCTTATCTCTCTTATCAAACTATACATTTCTTGAAACCAGCTTATGCCTTCCTAACAGGTATGCCCCACAGTGGCTAGCACATAGAAAGTATTCAATATTTATTTATCAAATGAAAACACAAATGGGTGAAAAAGCAAATATATTAAAAATAGAGTTTCCCGCCCCCAAATTCTGTGTGGAGACCTCCAGAGAGGTTACCATCTCCTTTAGAAGTAAGAATGAATGGGCACTGGTCTAGGAAGAGGGGCACATCCCTTAAGTGAAAAGCAGAGTCAACAAAAGAGATTCAAGTTTTACTATTAAGAAGTCTGTAACTTCACTCAGTCAGCTAGTTTCCACATTCTATGACCAACTCACGGCAGACACCCTTCTCCCATTTAGAATGAGAGCAAAAGAAAGAAAAGGGAGTGGAAATATCTCTTTTATAGGAGGCAAGACTCTTCACCCCATCCTGCAGACACTCCAGCACATTTCCTCTGCAGCATTCCTCGTGTACGTGGGCCACATCCACAACCAGTTTCTGAATTTCAGTAAAATTAGCTTTGGGAAACTTTTGACTCAGTTTAGTAACAGTTCTAAGGGGAAAAAAAGAATAAGAAATCAATCTTGGTTATCTATCAAAATTAAATAACGACAGGAATAAAGACGCAGACGCAGGGAATGGACTTGTGGACATGGGAGGGGGAAGGGTAAGCTGAGACGAAGTGAGAGAGTGGCATGGACATATATACGCTACCAAATGTACAATAGATAGCTAGTGGGAAGCAGTCGCATAGCACAGGGAGATCAGCTCGGTGCTTTGTGACCACCTAGAGGTGTGGGATAGGGAGGGTGGGAGGGAAACGCAAGAGGCAAGAGATATGGGGATATATGTATACATATAGCTGATTCACTTTGTTATACAGCAGAAACTAACACAACATTGTAAAGCAATTATACTCCACAATAAAGATGTTAAGAAAACTTAAATAACATTTATAGAGTATTAGTATAGTTACAGCTCCAAGGATAAAAGACCAATATGTTCTTGTTTAAAAAGAAAAGGAAAAGTGTTATGTCTTCTTAATTCTAGCCCAGTCTTTCAAGACAGTGGCTCTATAAACTGTGATCTGGCCCTACAGAAGGCTTAGAAGTGATTTATCTTTTCCTAAAACCTTTCCTGTGAATTTTAATGATATCTATCTTTTTGCTGTTCAACCCTGATGCTGAGTATTGGGGATCATTGCTGTGAGAGGGTGGGAAAAAATTAAAAAGGATAAACAATTAAGAAATGGAAAATTCTATGAGAACAATAATCATTCCTTTACTTGGGAGAAAAAAATACATCTTAGAATATAGGGAAGGATGCATATGTGCATATCAACGGGACAAGAAAGTGGAGCAGACTAAGCACTCAAATGTGTCATCATGCCAAGACATGTAGTGTGAAAGGAAGTAAGAAACAAAAATTCTTATTTCTTCTGCATAGTTCATGTAAATTTTAAGAGATGTCTTGGTGAGACCACTGTGGCCTAGAGCAACTGGTATTGTTGCTGCTACTGATAAAGACGGATTTTCTTTTTAAATTGAGAGCATTTAAATTTAATTACTTATGGATAGCAAATGATAAATAATGTCATTATAATAAAATCTTAACTTACATTGTATTACTAAGATAAATTTAACTAAAGCAGATCATGAATCAATCTTTAAGTTTCTAATAGGGTTGGAGGGTGGTTAAAGCATAATCTGACCTCTTCCAAGAAGAATCAGTCAGTCTTGGAACTAAATCCTGACTAAAAACTTTAATCTGTCTTCATTATGTACAATATTTTTAAATGTGTCATTTAACAAGCAAACAAATAAATAAACTTTAAATGCATGAGCTTAATACTCTTCAATTAGCAGGTCAGATGTTTTTCTAGGCTAGAAATGTTTCAGCATAAAAGTTGAAGAATACTTTAAACCAGTTATGTAATTTAAAATTTCCTAGTAACCATATTAAAATGTAAAAAGAAACAGGTTAAATTTACTTTAATAATATGTTTTTTAACCCAATATATCAAAAATAATATCATTTCAATATGTAATCAACATTAAGACTTATTTTTTAACCATTTTTTATTGAAGTATAGTTAATTTACAGTGTTGTGTTAGTTTCAGGTGTGCAGCAAAGTGATTCAGTTTTATATATATATATATATATATATATATATAACTGAATATATATCTATTCTTTTTCAGATTCTTTTACATTATAGGTTATTACAAGATATTGAATATAGTTTCCTGTGTTATACAGTAGGTCCTTGTTGTTTATAACATTAAAACCTATTAATGAGATATTATATATTTTCTTTTTCATACTAAGTCTTTGAAATCAGGTTTTACACTTAGAACGCAGTTCCTCATTTGCAGCAGCCACATTTCAAATGCTCAGGAGCTTCGTGTGGCTAGTGGCTGCCGTACTGGCTAGTGGAGCTCTAAACTACTGGTAATTCTGATTCCTATACTTGACCTCAAATCCTCAGTTGTCAGGACACCAACAATTAGAGATCACTGACATAGCAGACAAGTAGGTGTAATGGAAATAAATTATGACAAGGATCACCAGCTGTATAAAAGTAAATAAATAAAATAAAATGGAAAAAAAAAGAAAGAAAAATCATGAAAAGGATCTAGAAAAACTTTGTTCTCATGACAAGTAGTGTGGTCTTGGATAAACTGCTTTAATCTGTCTGGACCTCGGGTTACTCAGGTGTAAAAATGAAGAGGTTGAACAACCTGATTCAATTGTTTGGGCTTTGTTGTTGTTGTTGTTGTTTAATATTCCTCTCATCCTAACAACAAAGATAGATGAGATAGAGATAAATTAGATACATGAAAGGTAGATAAATGATAGATTAGATACATAGATAGATAGATAGATAGAATCAAGGGAAAAGAGAAAAGGCAAATATGCTAAGTGTAAGAGTTAATGCAGTCAGTTGAAGAACTCCAAATTTGCTTCTGAGCTTTTTAGCAGCTGGGACAAGAAAAGACTTCAGTGAGTTACATGCTTTCATCAGTTAGGAAAATACATGCCAGTTCTTCAGAAATGACTATTTTGTTTTCCTCTGGACAATGGATTCTAATATTATTGCCTCAAGTGAATATTTTCATAAAAAGCAACAAGTGACACAATGGACTTTTATAGCAGATTAGGAAGCAGAGTTAATGTAAAGAATTTCTTGTTAAGCCAGAAATTTTAAATGATACTTAGAGAAGGCTAATCTACCTTGTAGAGAATCTAGGAAAATGTGGTATATCTGCTTAAGATCATTCCATCAACTTAAAAAAAAACAGTTTAATAACATATGGAGATCATAGATCAAAACCATTGTGTCGGGTACTGGGAAGAAGGCAAACTTGTTACCACAGAACCTTAAAATTTCTTGCAGATATAAAGCATACAAACAAGCACAAATGAAAAGAGAAACAACTGGAATTTTTGAGCACTTCTTTTAGACCATAACACACATCAAAAAGCATATATCTCAATGAACTAATGCATAAAAAATAATAAAAGGTAATACTTCTCTAAAAAAAAAAAGTGTAGTATAATTATGAGGTGTAAATTGATTGCAGTCCAGAACTTGAGTATCTAGAAGAATAGGTAAAAAGCATAAATCTCCAAAGTCTTCTCAAGTGTTATCTCATGTAGACTTTAATAAGTGTTAAACAGCAGACTGATCTGTTCCTCCCAATCCTAGGATTTCATGATTCTAATCACATTAGCTCTCATCAAAGGAAGCTTCATTCCCTACAACAGTAACAATGTGAAAAATGGACTCAAACTGCAAAATGGGAGTTTTGCAGATCTCACCTTCTTCCCTAGATAGAGCTTAAACTTACATGGCTCGGAAGGTTTGGGATCCAAACTTTCTCATTACTGCACATATGTGTTGATTTAACAAGCTGCTTTCTCTTAATTCTTTTGTAATTGATGCTGCCTAGATAGAAAAATGAGGTGTCAAGAAAGGATGTATTTCCCTTTATAGGCTCTAATAATTAGAAAAACAACAGATACAACTAAAACATGAAACTATAAGAATTTTTGCTAAAACATAAATGCAATATATCTTTGCAGAACTTTATTCATTCTTTCTTTTAGATGGGTTTATATACATCTATGCCAGGTAGATTTATTAAAAATATCTTGAAACAGAAACCCTTGTAACTTTCATACTTGAGATAATGAATAAACAACTGTAATTTTGAACAAATTGAAGCCTGATAATTTCTTAAATGTCTTCTCAGTAACAAAATGTAAGATTGCATCACAGCCTGACAGTCTGGGAATAGTCACAGTTCTTAGGAATTTTGTTACAGGACTTTAGGCAGCAAGTAATTAATCGTGGATGTTGTTCTAGCTCTCCAAAACCTAAGAAAACTATTTGCATCTCTAAACCTAAGTTTCCTTGTTTGTTAAATGACAACAAGATTTACACCTCGAATTTGTTCTAAGGTTTAAAAGAAATAATAAATATAAAGCACTTATCATGCTTCTCGTTCACCTTTTTTTCTCTTCTTCTGCTCTTTTTCCTTCTGCTCCATCTTCTTTCACTTGCTTCCTTCACCTCTTACTCTTCTCTCTTTCATTTATGCTATCACCTCTACCTCTGTCTTTCTTTATCTCACCAAACTCACTTCCTTAACAATAAAATGTTTGTTGGCTGAATGAATGGATAAAGGAATGAATAAAAAAAGAGCAAATCCAGTGTTTTTAGCCCAAAGAAGAGCAGAGTGCTTAGGGCTCTATTCTGAAAATGATACTCTGCCCACAGAGCATATTTCCATTTTTAACTTTGTTTGGTTTTAGTAAGTCATAGCCAGATTGAAGTTATTGGTTCAGATATCCACACAAATACAATACCTTTGTCTGGAAGCATTCAACTGCATTTTCGGCTTTGCAGCAAGGTGGAATTATTTTGTCATATTGAGCAGCCAAAGAAAGAATTGTAGGTGCATATAGGAAGGGGTGCCTTCTTGCTATCTCATAGACGTATCTGTGAAATGAAAAGGAGCAGTAAGATTTACAACCACATTAAAATAGGACTGCTACTGCTTGGAACTGGACTCTGGAATTGTTTAAAGATTCGGAAAATAGTCATATTTTTTTCCACGTGCTGTCAAAATTTTCCTCACTAAAGATCCTCCAAGAAAAGGAAAAATCCATTATGAGGTTATAAGAGCAAACTAGGCAAAAACCCTGATTATGATTCTTATGAAAGTATCCTTTTCAATAAGCCTACTCAGCTATGTTTCGGGGTCAACAAGGCCAAACCTCCACTAAGTAAAAGAGAAAGGTGGAGTTTTTTTCTCATCAGTTCAGGACGAGATTATCCATGCTGGCAGTCAACATAGCAGAGATGTTCTAAGGGCAGGCTCTATATTTCTCTGGATTAGGCAGCAATGTGGAAGGTAGAAGTGATTAAGAGTTAAACACGGGCTTCCCCAACAGAGAACCTGGGTTCAAATCCCAGCTTGGGAATGTACTAGTGGTCTGCCCTTATCCAATTGTCTTAACCGTCTAAGCTTCAATTTCCTCATCTGCAAAATAGGAAGAAGAAAAGGAATGAAGAGGAAGAGGACAAGGAGACGATAGGCTGTTTGTGAGCATTAATATGATCATACATGCCAAGCACACGTGTTCCTAAAACATCCTAAGTGCTCAATAAATGTTAGACACTCTTATATACCTTAAACATTCCTGGATCGCTAACATTTCCTATTTTCAGGCAATTTGGTGAACACAAAACACCAAATATTTGGCTCTGGAAGGAGTCATTTTGTGCCACACTAATATATTCTTGGGCAAGCTAAAATTAGAGAGAAAAAACAAGGTGTATCTAAGAGACTAAAGGAAAAACTGGTGGGTCTCCTGTGTGGTCTATACCCATCTATCTACGTGCTGTGGAGACAAAGTTACACTTAATGTTTCTCACCTAATCTCGTAGGGCAGGAGCTCAGCAGATGCCACACCAAACATTATTTCTCCATGTTTTAGAATACAGCCACAAATTGCAGAATTTGTAGATTCTGCTTGGTACTGCACTCTTTCTGGGGTCTTATCTACCTTTAAAATTGGATCCTTACCGGTTCATAAATAGCTCCCTGTCTTCTTCATATGCTTTACAACTTGTGACAGGTTCTGGAACTTGGAAAGGTGGGATGGATGCTGGAACAGCCTTTTTGTGTGCTAGGAAACAGTCATGCCTTTCCTCTCCACTTTGGCTGCAGCAGTCTGAAAGCCCATACTTTTCAGGAATTTCCTTTTCATGGCAAATTTCTTCCAGAAAGGCAGATACCTATAAGATTTATTTTTAATGAAAGACAACTAATTTTACCTAAAAATGCTGTAAAACACATGAAAAGTTTTCTAATATTTAAAGTCAGAATGGTAGATTAGGAAAATAATTCCCCCTACAAATTCCAATATATTTAGTTTCAGCCTGATGGGATAGCTTTCTTTTATGTGTTTGGAAAATGGAATTTAGTTTTCAACCTTAAATAATACACATGCCTATTAGACAAAATTATTTTATCTTAAAAGGGGGACATAGATACTCCATCTGGCATTCTTATTATGAGACACTGATATAAAATTGGATATTATTTTCACATAAAAATCAAAATATTTTGAAACTGAATAAAAATAGCTTCAAATACTTTTAATGGGTCTAATTATAGATTTGGCTAAAATGTTTTAGGGAATTCCCTGGCAGTCCAGTGGTTAGGACTTGGCGCTTTCACTGCTGTGGCCTGGGTTCAATCCCTGGTTAGGGAACTAAGATCAAAAAAAAAAAAAAAAGTTTTAAAATGTACATTGTAAGTGTTTAAAATCCCTCTTGTTTGCCTTAGCTTTACCAAAATCAGGTGATGACACCACTAGTCTGATGAATGCCTCTGAGGAATACGTGTGGTTCATTCATCTCAGGAAACTTTTAATTTAGCTTTTATAACTGCTAATATTTAGAGAATCCTGGAAATCTTAACTAAGACTTCCAGTTCCCAATCCACCTAAAAAGCATGCCTTTAAGTTTACAATGGTAAATCACTAATCTGTAACAGCACCTTGGATATCTCATTGGATGTTAAGTTGCAATATAAAATGTATTTTGTTTATTTCACATGTCAAGCTAAAAATAGAGATGCCTATCAGGGATTTTTATTTAAGTCATCAATTTCAGAGTTGTAAAGTACTTTATATCTTTAAAGGGCGTCTCCTTTACAATATTGCAGATACATCATTTTTTGGCTACTTCACTAGCTCCATCATGTCAGAGGACTCTCTGGGCATTTTGTCCCAGAACTGGTAGCTCTAATCATTTTAAAGTTCTTAATTCTTTTCTATATTGAGATAATAATAAACACTAATAACTGTTATTTATTAATCTGCTACATTAGGATATCCTATAATAAAAAAGTAGTCACTGTTTACCTGAAATTTAAATTTAAGTTGAATTGAATTTGAAATTCAAATTTGTTGTTGTTCGTTTGTTAAATCTGTCAACCCTAATCTATGCTATGCACCTCACATTCACTATAGTGTATAGTATAATGAAGTCACTGAGGGTGTCAGTTCTGGAGCCAGATGACATAATTTAAATCCTGGTTCTGGGCTCCCTTAAGAAAGTTGTTTAACCTCTCTGTGCCTCACCTTCTCCAACTGAAATATTAGCATCTATCTCCTAGGATTATGGTAAAGATTTAATAAATTAATATTTGCAAGCAAAGCTGATATTCTACCAATAAGCCCCAACCAGGGTCTCTTGGCTCACTGGACATTGATTCGGATTCATCAATGCTATGTTCCATGTCACAAAGTATTTTGATTATCAATGGATATGTAACACCCCTGAGAATAATGCCTGTCACATTGTGTGCTTAATAAAAATTAACCCCTGCTACCATTATCATATCAATCTCCATGACAACCTAGAAATGGAAGTTATTATTTTTCCTCACTTTATATATAAGGAAACTAAAGCTCAATGAAGTTAAGTAATATGCCCATGGTCATCCAGATACTCTGATTTCAGAACCTTAGCTCTTAGTCACCATGCTTATATTGTCTCTTTACAATAGACACCCATTGTTTTCTCCTCTGCTCTCTCCAGCAAATCAGAATTAACCTAAACCTCCTTTCATAAAACAGGTCTTGAGATATTTAAATGTATTTATTTCTTATTCAGTCCCTGCATCTTCTCTTCTGCATGCTGAGTTTTGGTCAAATATCACAGTGCTTTTTAAAAAATATATTATTATTCACTCACCTGGTTTTCTAAACACCCTGCAGGCTGCTCACTGCCAGTGGATTTCTCTATTACAGTCAATACATCTTTCACCATTTGATTTACTTCCTTGTAAGTGGCTTCTTGAACAAACTGGGCAAAAAATATGGTAGCTCTGAAACAAAAATCCATATGAATGCTTAAGGAACAGACTTATCAATCTTTTTCTCAAGGTTAGTTTTTGTTGGTTTTTATTGTCTGTTTTGTTGTGACCTGTTTAGGAGATCACTTTTGCTAAAAAAGTATGTGAAATTTTAGCCATCCAGGAAGAAATGTCTGTCTTCTTCTTGTGCCCTTCCCCCATAAATATATATATATCTGTTAACAATGAAAATAAGTGGATTTCCCCTAAGAGTGGTTCCTCCTTTTATGGTCATCCACCCACTGCAATGTCTCCATAATTGAAGGTATTTATAGCTTTTGTAATTTTTTGTTTTTTGTTTTTTTTAAGCAAAGAATTGGTCATTAGACCTCTACCTGTGTCTACTACCAACGTGATCAAGGTCTGATCATGGATTGACCCAAAGCGATGCTTTTGCAGGTTTCTGTGTGCAACCAGTATCTGTAACACACGACTTTAAATTCCTTATTAGAAACTTCAGAAGTGTGGGAAAGAAAGACAGCATTCAAGGGAACAACATACCTTCTACAAATAACCAAAAATAGAACATTTTACCTCCCATTATGTGCTGCTAGGATTAAATAGTATTCAGAATAGAGAATATGGTAATGTCATCCTACTGGTATTGATGAGAAAAATTCCTGAATTCATACATAGTTGCCATC
Organism: Mesoplodon mirus; assembly: GCF_964341445.2. Lineage (NCBI taxonomy): Eukaryota > Metazoa > Chordata > Mammalia > Artiodactyla > Ziphiidae > Mesoplodon > Mesoplodon mirus. The sequence goes on from NC_138977.1 coordinate 48,676,777, forward strand.
AATCAGACATTATTCTTCAGTTTCTAAAATCTGATTTTGTTTGTCCCATCTCTTTACAAGGAATCTACAGTTTGGGGTTAATATCTAAGGCATGGGGTAACAGTTCAACCTCTTCAATATCAATTTGATAATCAACATAAATAACTTTTCTTAGCATTGTCTAGTTTGCTTTCACACTTTTAAAAACTCATAGGGCTATCCAACTTTATTCAATTACTTAACTAAAATTTTCATTGCTTTGCATATTTAAAGTGCATTTATACAAGCAAAACTTACAGGTCAACTAAATTCATCTCTGCAGAGCATGGGGAAGAATCCAATATGGAAGCTGGAAAGCAAGATAAACTTCATGAGAAATGATATTTTCAACTGCAATCAGGAAAGTAATCGTTGTTAGATGTAAATGTTTATGTCTAAGTTAAAACTATACAATTTTAGAACTGAGAGGACATTAGGAATCATGTATCCAAGCATCTTAATTTTGTACTTGAGAAAACTAAGAAACTAAGGAATAAAGTTAATGAGAATAATTTATAGTAGACAACACTAAAATTCAGATTTTATATCTTCCAATTTCTTGGAACCATTGAACCATTCACAGGTAACGTTAAGCACTGCCATGATTTTGTAAAACTCTTGTACTCTTATAAATATACAAGTTTATCATTCATTTAATGATATTCACCAATTAAATATTTTTCCTCTGTGTCGAACAGTAAGTATGATAAATAAATCAAGGCAAATGAATAAAAGCAAATTTAAGAATTTTCTTATAGGAAAAAGACAAAAGAAAAGCAGAAAACATCTTACCTATTCCATATGCATTTTTCTGCATTGTTCTGGATTCAGTAAAATTTAGTAGAAAAATTAAAAATATTGATACCTCCCACTTCATGGTTGCTAGTTATTTTGTTGTTGGTGATGATGATGGGGGCAGAATATTGAAAATCATGCTGAAATTCTTTTATAGTCTTCTCTAGCAATGCCTGTTAACTAGTAATCTTCTGTTGGTATATCTGTTACTTTATTTCCTTATGTTCCAAATGGGACGACTTGCTAATAATTAACAGCACAGGGATTATTTGTGTTTTACGTTCAAGGACACAGACCTCTTTTGGGTGGAAAAAGGGGGGGAAAACTTGCAAATTCATTCCATTTTGCAAATATAACAAATATTCTTCTCAAACTACAGAGTATTCAAGGAGGTGACTTTTCCCTAAATTGCACAACAGAAGTTAACAGGGCCATAGACAAAAGACATCAGACTTTGTATGAAATTCAACTAAATGCACTAACTCATTACTGCCATATTATCAGTAGGACAGTACAGTGTCATGGTGCAACATGAGGGCTTGGGGACCAGGGTTGAATTTTTGCCCTACCACTTATCAGCTACATAACTTTGGATGAGTTGTTTAATTTTTCTGAGCTTAATTTTCATCATCTATAAAATAATGAGAGTGACAGAATTCTTTCATGATTAAATAAATTAATGAGTGGAAAGGGCTAAGAATAGGGCCTTTTGCAGAATGGCACTTAATAGATGGGAGTTTTATTTATTCACTCAACAAAAGGAGGAAGTCTGCATACCAGGCACTGTTCTTTGATAGAAATAATCAACAACAAGAAACAGGCACCACCCCTGTTCTTACTGAGTTTACCATATAACAGGAGAGACAGACAGTTATTATCAACAATCACAACACGGTGTGATAGATGCAGTGATAAGTAGAGTAAGAAGAGGAACACCTGACATCTTTGGAGGGAGTCAGGGTAGGCTTCCTGGAGGAAGCAACCTCTTAGTGGGGACCAGTAGAAAAACTGAAGGTGGGCCAAACAAAGACGGAGGGAAGTGTCCAAAGCAAATTAGAAAGCTGTGGAAAGGCCCACTAGTGAGGGCCAGCACAGTATATTTAAGGAACTGGAAGAAATGCAACTGCAATGAGATACAAAGTTTAAAGATGAGGAAACTTACTCTATAAAGGGAATTTCTGGCAAAGTGAGGGGGGCCACATCTCAAAGACCTTTTAAATCAAGTTTACGCTTCATCCTAAAATAACAGAGACTACAAAAGGGAGCTAATAAAAATCACATTTGTGCTTTGAAACCACCTCTTTATTATAAAAGGAGACAAGATTGTGATAAAGAGAACTGTTAGGAAGTTTTTATAATAATATGGTCCAGTAAGTAAGTGTCCTGGATGAGGGCAGTGCTAATAGGAATGAGAGTTGTGGATGAATGTAAGTGATATGAATGAGTTAAAATCAAAAGGACTTACTTACTGAGTGTGTGTTCAGGTTTGCATATATCAAAGTTTAAGGCAGAGTGACCAGTCCACTCTGGTTTATGCCTGTTAACTTAGTGTAATTATTAAGCAGAACACCCTGGTTTGCAAGTTTGAAGTAAGACCTCCACTAGAGCAGCTGATGGGCAGTTGAATAGTACTTCTTAACCTCTGCAACAAGATCAAAGCTGGAGATGGAGATTCAGGAATCATCAGCTTTTAGATAGTTATTATAGCCACGTGATGGGATGAGAAAGAGAGATGGTAGTGAAAAGAGGTACCCTGAGAAACACCCAATTTTAAAAGACAAGCAATAAAGAGGAGCTGTGAACCAGAGTTTGTCTACTAACTGCAAACAACCCATGATGTATATGTGTCATTGCTCAAAGTGTTGTCCAAAGTGCACAGTTTACATCAAATGTGTTTCCATTGCTCTAGTTCTGATTGCTTACTTTTTAATAAATCTATGAAACTGCTCAGAAACAGCTTAGCATGGTAAACTGGACTTTTGTATCAGGCAGATGTTAATCTTGGCTGTAACAATTATTAACCATATGACTTTGGGCAAGTAATTTAATCTCTTTGATTCTTAATTTTCTCATGTATATAATGAAAATGATAATATTCACCTGAAGTTTTTTGTGTATAGATGGAATAATGTATTTAAAACGTTTGATACCTAACAGACATTTTTAAAAGACAATAATTTTTATTAGCATGTTAGCATCGCTATTAGTGTTAAATATTAGAGGTACTTTTCTTCAAAGCAATTAAGCTATACATGTGGTTGCTAGAAAATGCCTTCTCTTCAGACAATACTGGACTACTTATTCCTTCTGGGCTCTATTTTGTTCTTGGGTTGAGTGGTTGGGTGTTTGAAAGCTTGGCGGGGAGGGGGACTGTGCTTAATCTCTCTTCCCCTTTCTCAACAATGCTTGTAAAAATTTTATCCATCCTTTAAGGTCGATATCAAATAATTTTCCATGACTGTATCTCTGATTACTCCCTAACTAGAGAAGAATGCTCTCACTTTGGGCGACCTGTAACATCTTTTAGGTTTTTTCTCTTGGTACTTTTCATTTGACCTTACATCACAGCCATTTGCAAGCTTAGGCAGTTCTTCCTAAATAGTTGACTTCTTGGATTCAAGGGCTCACCTTCATGACTCCTGCAGTGCCTAGCACAATGTCTGGCACAAAGCAGAACCTTTATATGTAGAAATTGAGTGGCACTGAATCAGATTTTTGCAGTCAGGATTTATGCACTCACTGTCCTCACTCACTCATTTGACATATTTGAATGACACATCTCTCATACCCTTCTAACCAGAGATCACTACTGAAATGTTTACTTTCATATTTTCTCTGATAGTCAGGGTCTAGAGGCCCTGAGATAGATATGAGAAGATGACAGTACCTAGGATCATGGTTAGGTGATCCTCATGGAAGATGATGAGTTTGTTTACAAGCCATAATGCTTAAAAACACACTCCATTGGGCTTCCCTGGTGGCACAGTGGTTGAGAGTCCGCCTGCCGATGCAGGGGACACGGGTTCGTGCCCCGGTCCGGGAAGACCCCACATGCTGCAGAGCGGCTGGGCCCGTGAGCCATGGCCGCTGAGCCTGCGCATCTGGAGCCTGTGCTCTGCAACGGGAGAAGCCACAACAGTGAGAGGCCCGAGTACCGCAAAAAAAAAAAAAAACACCACACACTCCATAGAGCACATATAAGCCAAATTCTAGCAGGAAGAATGTTTCCAAAGTCCTCCAGTCCAATAGAGTCTTCTTGTCACCTAAAATTTAATTACATTTAGCCCAATACTGATGCAACTTACAGAAAGCCACCAGAATTACCACCACCACCCTCTCCAGATTTCTAAGAATCAAGGAGTAGGGAAGGACTACTTGCATTTATCCTGGACACCTGTAGCTCTTACTTTCTTGTCCTGCTGGGTTCTCTTTACCTGTGCTTTATCTTCTCTCCTACATATGCTATCTCTTATCCTGAACCTTATGTTGGGTACCCCTCAGTCACTTTTGTAAAGAACCCCCCAACACAAGTGTGTATCAAGATATTTGAAATCAAACATGAAAAGTCCTTTTCAGGTTGTAGCAACACCACCTGACATCTCATGTAAAGTGCTGAACAACCTCTTCCTTTCCTGGTTTCTCTTCCCTACTCCTTTCTTATCTTTTCTCGGCTGGCCTCAGCCCCTCCACTCCTCTTCCTATTACTGTCTTCAGGCAGAGAAAACCATCTCTCCCTTTGTTTAATGTGAGCCTATCTAAATCATACTCCAGGGCAGAAGCCACTTTTCACATTTGCTGGCCTCCAAAAGTTATCGCCGTGTTTTGCAAAGGAAGGAAGGAAGGAAAGAAGGAAAGAAGGAAGGAAGGGAGGGAGGCAGGGAGGAAGGAAGAGGAAGAGAGAGAAAGAGAAAGGGAACAGTTTTCCTTCATCAAAGGGATTTTGCCTCTTTGGGCGGGGGGAGGCATTTTTTCCTCTCATCCACACCAGGAACAGAAAGAGAGGGATCAGAGTCAGAGAAGACAACAATCTGCCTGCCAAACTTGAAAGGACAGAGTGCCTCAAAGTTGACAAGGTGAAGTAAAACATCAACATAAGTCAAGCAGAGATACAGCAAAGTAAGTCAGGGGCCAATCATAAATTAATCTCACAAAAATCTATGTTCTGTTTACATCATCTCTCCTTATATGGGTGGACTGCTCCTGCTAGCTTAAGCATGGGTCCTTAAAACAGCAGAACTGGTCCATATACCCAAATAGATTATAAACTATTTCAGGGAAACATACTTTGAGAGCATCTACCAAAAGTCCTAGAACAATAAATTACACAGAAAAAAATAGCACTTTCTAAATACTTTGTTGTAATGACATATACTTTCTCTGATGAGGAAATACTTAACACGACTCCCCTCTTCCCAGCTGCTATAGCCAAGGCAGAATATGAGAAATAACAAAAAGGGTTCTCTGGCCTTATGCCATCATCAGCATAACTGCCAGACACTCCCTTTCCTTAGCAAGGTGGAGAGATGGCTGATCCTCATAGGAGATTCAGAAAAATCCCTTACATGGTCCAGAGGTTTCACACACTCTTATGGACTGAATGTTTGTGTCCTTTCAAAACTCATCTTTTGAAGGCCTAACCCCCAGTGAGATGGTATTTGGAGACTGGGCCTTTGGCAAGTAATTAGCCATAGATGAGGTCATGAGCAACGGGCCCCAGGATGGAATTAGTGTCCTTATAAGAAGAGACACCAGAGAGCACTCTTGCGTTTGTGTTCTCTCTCTCTCTCTTCCACCTGTGAGGACACAGTGAGAAGGTGGCCATCTGCAAGCCACCTAGTGAACACTCACCTGAAACTGAACCCTACTAGATACTTATCTTGGACTTTCCAGCATCCAGAGCTATGAGAAAAATAAATATCTGTTGTTTAAGCCACCTTGTCTATGGTATTTTGTTATGGCAGCCCAAGCTGACTAAAGCACACACACACACCCGTACACCTGTAAACATGCATTATTTTCATGAGAAATATATAGAATAAAAAATAGAATTATTATCTATTGTTCCTTAAGCCAATCACACTGCACCCCAGAACATAAACTACCTCATTCTAAACAGGTTCTGTGTATTTAGAAAAATGTAGCTTACTTTTGATGTTCCTGAAAAAGAATGAGAACATATGTGCTCTCCAGTATTCTGTGGGAGGAAAGAAATCTTGTGAGTGGATTGTGCTGTGGCCTCACAATTTCTGTCATGAGAAAGGTAATAAAATGGGTCAGAGCACATCTCCATTCCCATCCTCAATACCTCATAATCGTTCTTGCACTGAATCAGTTTTACCTCAAGCAATGCATCTGTTGTTCACCCCATCACAAAGTTAGGGAGGCCAGCTCTCTCATCCAAGACGCTTCTGAATGTAGAAGAGCCGATCCTTCAGCACTGGGAAGAAGCAGTGGAGTGAATATCTGAATACGGCTGCGGAGTTCTACATTTTTTTCCTTGTTGCAATTTACAATAAAAAAGAAATCAAGGGAGCATCTTTCCCACAGTGCAGAGGCGTTCTTAGTTCGGGCACACATTCTTCTTACCAGCTGCTGGAGCTAACTCTGCACTCTGCTCCCTTACAACTTCTGCTTCAGTGCCCTAGACTTGAGCCCAATGACATAGGCTAAACTTATCTGAAACTTTAGGGTGTTCATCTGCCTTGTTGATGCCCCTTCCATCACTGGAAGATGTTTGTGACTCCTGATACTCAACTGTGTGGCTTCTCAAATCACCAACCGAATTATTCCATCTGAGGTGGGCGAGGATTCAGCCCACCCAAAGAGGATGGGCTTCCTCTCTCTGTCACTTACAACACCCTCAGTGGTCCTACTGCTTATTCTCCAGTCATAGTGCTCCTTAATTCAATTCTTCTCTTGAGATTCTTAAATTCAGCTTTTTTAAGGAACCAGTTCCTAGAATCCAGGTATCAACTGACTGAATGAAGAAATTTGCAACAAACTGAACTGAGTAAAACCTGAGAGGAGATAAAAGAATAAATATTCTAAAAGTGATCTGTTCATTTGATGCAGCATTTTTCAGAAATTGTCCAAGTAATTGCTAATAGTCTAGTGCTGAAGAAATTATACATGTTTCACACAAATTAAATAAAATGGAAAAAATGGTTATTAATCCACATATATATCAACCATCATATGTAACATTTTATGGATATAAAATTTTTCATTAGTCAGAAACTTACCCTTCCCAAAAGATAGATCTCAAAGTGCTAAAGCACTTTCTTTGGTGTCATGCAAATATTCATGTATTTATTCATCAGTTACTCACATAGGAGAGAAAATTTGGATACTTTTGGATTAGTTGGACTGATGCAAAAGTGACACCATCATATGGAACATTACCAGGTCTATCAGTTTTAAATATGCAGTTCTTGATTATTTTAATTTGAGGGAATTTTCATTATTTAACATTTTACAAATAAAATGTATCACTATTAGTATATTAAAACATAAACTTTCATGATTCAAATTAACATAAAGTTCAATTTACTATACTTACTATTTTGGAAGCCCAGGTAATTGCTGTAAGTCAGGATTCTGTGATTTGTAGTTTAGAATATTTACACCCCATAGCATGTCAATTTATTCATGTAATTTTTATTGAATATCCATTATATATCAGGTTATGCTTAGTGCCAAGGGAGATGCACAGACTTCTAATTCATGGTCCCCTCTGGTGAGAAACAATATCTAGTTGAAGAGAGAGATATATAAATGAACTGATACTATTAAATGGACCTGCTCCCAGGAGTCAGAACCATGTGTGTTTAAATTCCGGCTCTAGGACTCAGATTTCACATATTTAAAATGGATATAAGATCTACCATAATTATAATAAAATATAAATCTTGTAATAAGTCAAGTTTAAAGAATGAATGGGGCATCAGAGAAGGAAATAACTAACTCTATGCAGGGAAATTTCCTCAAAGAAGGTGACCTTTGAGTTGAATTAAGCGGATAAACAAGAGAGAGAAAGACATACCAGGTAGAAGGGAAAAGCATGCATGAAAAAGCATGGTGTGTTCATGAATAGTATGAAGTGGAAACTGATTAGAGTATCAAAGGAAAGGTGAAAAAAATATTGAAACTACAGTGAGTCACTTAATATAGTGACTAAGAGGAACAAAGAGAGTTGTTAGATGAGACGGTAAGGTAGAAATGATGTGATTCATGTGTAATTCCCATATATCCAACACATCAGTTATAAAACAGCAGTCTTATCACACTCTCAGCTGCCCCTTCATAAACCAAATCTCTAAAATGTTAACAATAGTAATAAAAATAACTGAGCTCATGTTGTTCAACTCTGGAAGGCACCCTTCACATTTTATTCTACAGTAATGATGTCCTCTGGATTTATGCAGCACCAGCATGGGCCTATGTGAAGTATACTAATTTATCAATTAAGATTTAGAATAATGAGTAGAGAAGTGATACTTACATACTTCCTCATTGTCTGCTCAATGAACATGAAGATTCTTCCTAATGTCCTGGCACCATATCTTCCTGTTCAGGTCCAGGTACCACCTCTGTTTTGGTACTACCTTCTGTATTGTCAAATGCATCTCCTTCCTGGCTAATTTTATACCTACCATCTCAACAAAAAAGGTAAAAATGTTGTTATTTCTCATGATGTGATGGCTCCTTGGAGCTTATTTGCATTGAAACAAATAAATCCTCTTGCCACTATAGTTCTCAGTTCATTTCTTTAATTTAATTTAATTTAATTTAATTTAATCTGGTTACATCATTATTCATGATGATTTAGCATCCAGCATATCACCATGAATTCTGACTTCCAATGACTCTCTTGAATGTTATTATTGTGCTTCACTGACGATAACCACAAATGCAAGTCTCTGGTTATCTTAAACTCACCATTACAACTTTCTTAGCATACATATAGATCAACACATCTTCCAACCATGTTTTCTCCTGAACTCTTAGATCATAATCACTACATTTTTAGAATGTGATCTCTTTCAATGTTAACTGCACTCCTGGATTCCACACACAACCACCAACTGGGAGGATGGGTGAGAGACCTGGGGTGAAGCAAGAAGAGTGACCCTATTCTTGCAAGGGGTGTTTGGCAGGGCTCAAGACCAACCCAGGGGAGCACAATGTAACCACGGTGATGAAGGCAGGAGAGGATGTTGACTGGCAGGGTCCAGGGGCATTATGGAGGAATGATCTCCAAAGCCCTTGGAAGAGATAGATATATCCACCCCTAAAGACTATCGGAGGCTTTATGTGGAGGTTGTGGAGGAATTGGAGTGACCACCCTGGGTGCCAGCATCAGGGAGCACATTGAATAAAGGACACCTGCCAGACCCCTGCCATCTTTGTGTACTGTAAACAGAGGCTGCCCTATCGGGACACAAACAACAAAGAGCTGCTGGATGGGACCACACATGCAGCTCAAGCCTAAGGGTCAGTTAACAGCCCAGACCCCAAACTCCTCTTTTGTCCAATGTGAGTCACACAAATCTCATCAGTCATAACCTTACTTAAGTGGGTAGAGGGGGAATGGAGTTGACCCAAGTAACGTTGGCAAATGATATTTTGACTGGAAATTGTGCTTGCCAGGTCAACCTCTCAGAACCAGAGAGGGCCTTGGGCTCCTGGATCACTCTTAGACTCAAGTGTCTGAATTCCCCTCAGGAATCTGATTGACACTGTGTGCAGCAGGGAAGCCAGGCTCTTGGAGTTCTGCATTCTGGAGAGTCTTTCTCCAAAATTTTCAAGTCCCCTTTCAGTGCCTGGGCTGCAATGCCATCCACACAGGGCATGTAGATCCTGGTCCCATGTGGATCCAGTTCTGTGGAAATGCCTTAATCAAAATTTTCTAGGTCTGACTCCAGGACTTTCCATGAGCCCACCATCTCCATTTCTCCCCTTAAAGGCTCTCTTTGAGCTTTTTGATGATAGCAACAAATGTGGAAAAGCATTTGATACAGTCAACATCAGGTCAAAACAGGGGTTGAGGGTCAATAGGGAGGGAGTGTGGAGCCTTTTTTAATTTGGTACAAAAATCTTTGTAAGCATCATACTTAAAATTGTAAAGCATTATTATTAGGGACAAAATAAGCAAGTTGTGAATAGTATGTAGAGTATAAAACCAACTTTTAAAAAAATTTTAAAAATACACAAACCAATAAGGTTAGACACGATTTTTAAGTATGTAATTGATAGACAATGATCTAATATCAGTGGCAACCTCTAGGAACAGGGAAAATAGGCTCAGTATTGAGTATAACATCTTAATTTTTTATAAGAAAATTTCACCTTCTAACTGTTGCACTTCCTCAGTTCAAGATATCTTAATTATTCATTAGTGTACATTTGTCCAGACCTCTTAATTCTCTCTTCCAATAATGCTTCTCCAAACTTGTTAAACTTCTTACATTCTTCTTGTATTGTCATCCTAAACTGTCTTAAATTTCTTCTAGGATCATTTTGTTTTCTAATTCAGTTAACTACCCTAGTCCTCCTTATCCATGGCTTCACTTTCTGCCATTTCAGTTACTCAGGTCAACATGGTCCAAAAACATTAAATAGAAAATTCCAGAAATAAATAATTAATAAGTTTTAAATTGCACACTGTTCCAAATAGCATGATGGGATCTCGTGCTGTCTGCCCTGGACATGAATTATCTCTTTGTCCAGCATATCCCACCTGTTAGTCACTTAGTAACCCTCTCAGTTATCAGGTCAACTGTCATGGGATCACAGTGCTTGTGTTCAAGTCGCCCTTATTTTACTTAATAATCGCCCCAAAGTACAAGGGTAGTGATGCTGGCAATTCACGTCTGCCAAAGAGAAGCCATAAAGTGCTCCTTTTAAGTGAAAAGGTGAAAATTCTCAACTTAATATGGAAAGAAAAAGAATTGTATACCGAGGGTGTTAAGATCTATGTAAAGGACATATCTTTTATCTGTGAAATTGTGAAGAAGGAAAAAGATATTCATGCTAGTCTTGCTCTCACACTGCAAACTGCAAAAGTTATGGCCACAGTGCATGGTAAGCGCTTAGTTAAGATGGAAAAAGCATTAAAATTGTACGATAAGGTATTTTGAGAGAGTGACACCACATTCACATAACTTTTATTACAGTATATTGTAATCATTGTTCTATCTTATTATCAGCTGTTGTTAATCTCTTATTGTGCCTAATTTATAAATTAAGCTTTATCATAGGTAGGTATGTACAGGAAAAAAACATAGTATATATAAGATTTGGTACTCTCTGCAGTTTCAGGCATCCACTGGGAGTCTTGGGACTTATATCCTGCAGATAAGGGAGGACTACTATATCCTTACAATCCTCTCTATCTTTTTGGTCCCCCACCTTTATTATTGAGTCTTAGTTGTAAGAAGAAGCCATGTTTTGTATGCCTTACCTATACCACATTTTCTGTTGTTTTATCCAGAATTATCATAATGTTAAAATATTACATTGAATGCTTATAATCCATAACTCAGAGCAGTATTAATGTTTCTTTTACATAATTAACCCATAAGGAACTAGAAATCCTCCACTGAAATGGGGAGAGAACAGTGGAACTTTCATAGCACCTACAAAATTTTCAGGATGGCAACACATCTTTGAAAAATAACAGTCATGGACAATTATGTTAGATTCTTTTCATTTTTTTTTATTAATTGTAGCACAGAGAAAAGAGGCAAAATAAAGAAATTTGTGGGGCTTCCCTGGTGGCGCAGTTGTTGAGAGTCCGCCTGCCTATGCAGGGGACACGGGTTCGTGCCCCGGTCTGGAAGGATCCCACATGTCGCGGAGCGGCTGGGCCCGTGAGCCATGGCCGCTGAGCCTGCGCGTCCGGAGCCTGTGCTCCGCAACGGGGGAGGCCACAACAGTGAGAGGCCCGCGTACCACAAAAAAAAAAAAAAAAGAAAAAAAAAAAAAAGAAATTTGTGTTCTTAAGACAGGGTGTTGGTTAACACCAACAGAAAAGAAGAATAAGCTCTGAGTTTTCATTTCTCTTTTTTTCCTCTTACTCTCAGGGTGGGCTGAAAAACAAAAAGATAAATATAATTACAGTTTATAAAATGGCATGTGTTTTTTCAAATCTCTTCAAATGAATGCCAAATTGCTTAGATTGCCTTTCTGCAATTTCCACCAATGAAAACATTTCAAGCCTGTCCTAGACTCATGTCAGCTGAATTCTTCTGTTGGGCTAGGGGAGAGGACACAGCAATAAGGATTGTAAAGTCCTCTCTTCATCACACAGGCTTTTCATCATTAGCTCTCAGGGTCATTTACTTAACTCCTACTTTTTTTTTTTTTTTTTTTTTTTTTTTTTTTTGCCACAACACGCAGTGCAGCTTGTGGGATCTTAGTTCCCGGACCAGGAATCAAACTCGTGTCCCCTGCAGTGGAAGCGTGGAGTCGTAACCCTGGACTGCCAGGGAATTCCCAACACCTACTTCTTACCTAAGTTAATTACAAACAAAAAAGTTGTCTTCTCAACGTTAGACCTCTAGGAAGAAAATCTTGCCATTTAGGACTAAAACAAATCACATATTGAAATGCCCAAATTTGCAAAGATATGAAGTTGGTTCCTTTCCTGAATGTACAATATGAAGGTATTACCATATAGGCAAAGAGCAAGTTAAAATCTAATAGTGGAATAAACATCAGAGTTTAAAAAATATGAAAATAATTCATGCTAAAAAGTGGTTGGACAAATTGTTTCAAAAAGGAAGTTCATTCTATTTTTTATTATAATTTCCCCCAACATACTATACCAAAATGGGTAAAACATGTTTATGTTTAAACATCTAAATTTTAAAGTGGGCCTTTTTGTCATAAGAAGAGAAATTCTCATAAAGCTCAGCATGTTGACACATTGGAAACTTAGTAGCAAATTATTTACTTGTAATAAAAGTTCACATAAGGTAGACTTATCATATTCTCCAATTAATTTGTTCTTGAGCTAAATGGTTGAACCATGTGAAATCATTGATATTGAACTGTTTTCGTACATACAAGAATTCACTTTCATATGGGCCAGCCTATTGCCTAAAGTTTCCCACTCCTGAGCCAGTACGTAGTAGAATGACTCTGTCTTCTGCGTCACATTGGGTCAGAACAGGCCAGTGGTTAACTCTCAAGCCCTGGTTTGAATTTTTAATTTTAGCTCTGCCTCTCACTGGTTGGGTAGTCCTTGGGTAAATTATTTAACCTATTTCTTGATCTATGCCTTCATTTTCTCATCTGCAAAATGGGAATAATAATGGTACTCAACTCAGGCAACTATTTTGAGAAGTAAAGAAGTTAATATATATAATCAGTTTAGAACAGTGGTTAGCACTGGTCAGTTGATCTTTGCTATTTTAACAATACTACTAAAATTAGTTTTTTAACAAAATCTAAAGTGTAGTTACCTGAGATGCTTGTGGTTGTGTTCTTTTTAGGCTATGGCTTCCCGAGTTGAAACAACAAGTTTTGGACCCTAAATACAAAGAAATGACAGATGTGGGGAAAACATTAGCACCACTATTAGGATACAAAAGTAACATTTATACAGCCATTGGTGATTACAAAGTAATTTTATGTACATCACATCCCTTAATAACAGTTTAGTACTAGAATCTCTAGAAGGAAGCTCACCAGCAACATTGCCCCCAAAGGAATAAAAAAATTACTGTCAAGTCATAGGGGGACTATTAAATGATTCAGACATCTAAATATAAATTTCCACGCTAACCTGTAAAATAAACATTCAGATTCAACCAAATCACAAACCAGCATTTTCAAGAAAATGTTTAAGTAAATTAATGTTTTGGTTTGATGATGTCTCTTTCAAAATATCTCAGGCTTTAGAAATATTTCTATCTATATTCATAAACATCACAACTTTAGAAACGGAACAAACATTACAAACACTTAGTAATAAACTACAGTGCAGCAGGAGATTTAAAGGAAAAAAGAGCTATTTCAGTCATTTGGTAAGATAATTGTATGAAGAATAAGATTCCTGTTCTACATGTACATAATGTCTTTCAGATACTTCCACCACTAACCCCTAGCTTGATCAAATGCAACAGCAAAGGAAATTAGACATATGAAAATGAAGACAAACAACTCCAGTACCTCCACAGCAAAGCAGGCCTCTTTCTCATCAGCTGCACAGCACTTCTCTACAAAAGCTGCAAAATTCCCCATAACAGTTTTCAGTTGTTCCTCTGTTACCTTGGGTTTGTGTTTTACCAGCTCAACAAGTGCACTGCATTTGAATGAAAACAAAAAACAAACAAACAAAAAAAAAACAGAAAAAAAGTTTATTCACTACAGAAAAATGGAGATGGTAAAAATTGTAGCGCTGCTACTTAAGATGCTAATTCTTAAAGCCAGACAACTCTGGACCTGAGGCCCAGGCTTACCATTATAAGCTTCAATAGTCTCATCTGCATAATGAGGATAATAAAATCCACCTTTGCAGGGTCAGTGGAAGGATCAAATTAGGTAATCAATGTAAATTGCTCAATATTTGTAGTGTCAGTAAATCTCAACAAATCATTCTTCAGTAAATCACTGGAAAGGGTGATGTCATTGCATTTATATGTTATTCAGATTTTGGAAGTTATGCCATATGGAAGTTTAAAAATTTAGGAGTTAAAAATGATCCTGAAAAACTTACTTATCTTGGGCTCCATTTTAAAACTTCCTAATCTGAGAATCTTTATATTTGGTTTTTGTAATTTGCCCCATTCAAAGTTAATAGTGGAACAGCCATAGGAAATAAAACTATCCAATTCATGGGAGTGGGTGGTTCTCTTTCATTTACATCTACAGAGACAATAGTGCTAGAGAAAGAGTCATATGGGCATGACAGGTTTTGAAATATTACTTTTAAGTCTATGTCCATGATCAGAATCCACCAGAGATAATAGCAAATTTATGTTGCTAAATTTCATGCAATTATAACCCCTTGCAACAGCAATAGGGAGTCATGCCTCAGAACTCGAAATCCCAGATATTTTTAATCCAAGTTCCATTCTCAAAAGTCAGATCTTGAGGGGTTGCCTTGTCTGTGCGTTGCCATAGAACAAACTGAAAATAACCATTCATGCCTAGAATTAAATTTTCATATGATTTCTACTAACTAATTTGCTATCTGCAAAAATGCATCAGTTCAGTTTTTTCTACTGGACCTAGCCTAAGCTGTTATTCTACTGCAGCTTTTATCCACAAGATTATTCTGAATAATACTATTTTTTTTTCTTTTGCTAAGAAAACAAAATGCTATCCATTTTATTCTTGACACTTTTATCTGCTTAATAAGGTCAATACTTAAGTATTTAAGGTATAGAATCACTACTTAAGGAAAAGTTGCTCATTTTAATTTACAATTCTCCCTATCAAGACTACAAACACATGCAGTAATGAAGTACTCCTCACATTTGTTTCTTGATTTGTTTCTCATTCTCGGGAAGTGTGCATAAATCTGCATGGAAGGTGAATGTTTTCTCATCAAAGGCTTTGGGTTCATATGTTTCATCGACTGTCAGGGCAGAAAAGCATGGCCGTCTGTTCACCAAGGACTCCGTGCAGCATTTGGTAACTCTTTCGCTCACTGGTGTCTTCTCGTGCAACACGCACAACCGGTTCAGGACCAAGGACAGCTAAAATCAGGCAGGAGAGCAGAAGTTCAAAGGAAGCATAATGAAAAGTTTTGCATGAACTCCTACCTTCCAAAGGACTAAAACAAATGTTATATTTTAACTAGCAACATTGAATCCTAGGTTGATTTGAGGCAACGATTTGCTTATTTTTAGAACTACAAATAATAAGGGACTTTGAAGTCTTCTCTTTTAATTAAATATGTCTACATTTTAAGAATAATATATTGAGAAAATAATTGATTAAATAATTTGAGGTGGATCCTGATCTATGTCTTGGAGTAAGGAAGAAATAGTCTTATACTGATACATTAAAGATCCAAAGAAAGTAAAAATTTAGAAAATCCCAAGATGGAACATTAAAAATTCACAGAATTTTTTCAAAACAATTTATCATTTTTGGAATCTTATCTAAAACCTCTTTCTGATGGTCAGGATAATACAGGTGACCAAATCCTGGCTGCCATTACCATATACACAAAACACACACACACAAACAAACACACACACATTAGCCCACCCTTGCTTCTGAAAGTTAGCTTTGTCAATATCTAAAAGCAAAAATTCATCATTATTAACTTTATCATATTCTAAAAGACTCACATAGTCTTCAGCACAGGACATTCTTTCTGATTCAGGATTCTTACAACACTTAGAGCCCACTCTTCCTAGGTTTCTTGAGACCTCCACGAGAGTTGGAGTTGACACTTGGGGTACTTTCTTGGTGTAACGAACTATGAGCCTATAACAACATAATCCATGTGTTTTCAGCCAGGCAAGAAACTGTCTTTTTCTAACACATCAGGTCAAGCAGAGATCACTTGGCCAAATCCACTAAGATGGCTTTCCATTCATAAAATTATCATCTCCAGGTCGGCAGGGTAATGTGGGAGAAGACCTTGTCCTGAGCAACTAATTAAGCCTAGCTTTGAATCCACCTGTGCTGTATAATCTAAGTGGCTTACCTTATTGTAATTCAGTGACATTAAAATATTTATTAATTGCTTCTTTCTTTCAATAAAACCTACTGAGAGCTTAACAAACATCAGCACTGTACTTAATTTGAAAGATGGATGAAATTTCTAACCCATGAAATGGAAGGAAATATACCTGACTCAAAAGGGATGGTACAAGGATTAAATTAAAAGGAACCAAGTATGCAATCAACCTGATGTGGTATCTAGCATGTAATAATCATTTACTAAAAATGTTAATCACCGTTGAAAGCCAATGTATGACCATAATCTACTCAAGGGAAGAGACTATGTCTTGTTTATTGTTGTTATTCCTAGCACCTATAGGTAGAAGAGTGCTAACATGTGTAAGCTGAACAATAAATAACTAAATGATGTATCCCTTCCTGTCTTAACTTCCACAGATAAGGCTCTATTTAATCGGGACATTAATCCATCATCTTATTGAGCTACTGCTACTGAAGACATACTATTTTCTGCTCTGTGAAGTATTGCTATATTTTGTTTGCTCATAAACTATTTCTTAACTTTCAAATGGCATCCTCAGTTCCTATATCCCAAGATTTGATATTTTTCCTCCTAGACTTAAGAGCCCAATTTTTTAAACTGCACTCAAATATAGGCCTCTTCATCCCATCAACTATTTTATTTCATTTTCTCTGGTCTTTTTTGATGGAGAGTGATTAGAAATGATACTTTATTTTCAAGATTAAAAGTTCTATGATAGGGCTTCCCTGGTGGTGCAGTGGTTAAGAATCCGCCTGCCAATGCAGGGGACATGTGTTCAAGCCCTGGTCTGGGAGATCCCACACACCGCGGAACAACTAAGCCCATGCACCACAGCTACTGAGCCTGCGCTCTAGAGCCTGCAAGCCACAACTACTGAAGCCCGCATGCCTAGAGTCCGTGCTCTGCAACAAGAGAAGCCACCACAATGAGAAGCCCGTGCACTGCAACGAAGAGTAGCCCCTGCTCTCCACATCTAGAGAAAGCTCGTGTGCAGCAAGGAAGACCCAAGGCAGCCAAAAATAAATAAATAAATAAATAAAATTTATTTTAAAAAAAGTTCTGATAGGTGGTCTATAAATTGGCTTAAATATTTACTAAATGAACATGAAAAATTTAGTCAATAAGCAAAAATACTTACGCATTTTGGAATTGATATTCTCCAAGTTTTTCAAAAAGTTCACAGTTTTGTTTAATTAAATTCTGAGGCTCCTCCACAAGAGGCTGAAGTTTCTCAAACTGAAAAATAAAAGAATTGTGTTTACAACATTCTCCCTGAGGACCAGATGCAGGTTGTTTTTCATCCTTCTAGGCAGAATGAGATCCTTCCTCCTTTCTGCCCAAAGCCATGTAAATAGATTTTTAATGTCAAATCTATTATAATATGCCCAAACTGTTTATTTAATGAGACCGTATGAGATAAGTGATTAAGAACATTCAGACTCTGGAGTGCAACTGCTGATGTTTGAGCCAGGCCAACCTGACTTATGTTCTAGTTGTGCAACTTTACTTCCCATCTCAAAGCTTTAGAACCCTCATTTCTAAGATGAAGAACATGGTACTCACCTCAGAGAACTGCTCTGTAGACTACCTGAGCTAGTGAAATTTAAACATAGCCTGGAATATAGTAAAAACTCAATAAATGATGGCTATGATTGTAAGTATCATCATTATTTAGCCATCTCTCCAGTTGGATCCTGAGCTTTCTGAGATAAGAGATTTAACCTTGGTCATCAGTTCCTGTGTGGCACTTGGCATATAACCAGTTTCTTGGTAGAGGAAAAAATGACTTTCCTCTGATTCTTAAGTTTGCACACCACTATATGTGCTAGGAGTACTAAATATCTCAAACATGATAAAATTCTATTTTAGCATAGCTAAATATGCTAAATATTTTCAAAACAGATTTCCTCTCCACACTTAATTTCTTGTAAAACCATTCCTAAACTGTCTCAAAAAAGGATTTGAAAATATTCTAAAGTACTAGATTTCACAATCTTTCTTATGATACTAATTCTTGATACTTAATAAAACTTGGAATCAGGTTAACTTTCTTTATATCTAAGTTAAATCTCTTAACATTTAAATTTACTTTATTTGGTTCTCAGGAGTGTAAAAAGGAGAAAAAGCATGGTCAAGATTTTGTGAAATTAGGGCTTCCCTGGTGGTGCAGTGGTTGAGAGTCTGCCTGCCGATGCAGGGGACACGGGTTCGTGCCCCGGTCCGGGAAGATCCCACATGCCATGGAGCAGCTGGGCCCGTGAGCCATGGACACTGAGCCTGCGCGTCCAGAGCCTGTGCTCCGCAACGGGAGAGGCCACGACAGTGAGAGGCTCATGTACCGCAAAAAAAAAAAAAAAAAAAAAAAAAAAGATTTTGTGAAATTAGAGATTGCTCTCTTTGATCTTTCTATTTAAGGCTATTATTCCTATAATGTTTAAAAGCACAGAGTTGAAACCATCTTAAGAAAAATTCTAAATTGCACTATGTAACATTCTTGCATTATTTTTCTTTCCTGTTATTAGAATCATCAGTTAAAGAGCTATATTTTTTTTCCTTCCAGAAACCTACCACTGTGGCATAGCATGCAGGAGGATCATCTTTGGCACAGCAATCCTCCAGTGTGGCTTCATATGCCTTGGCAATTCTCAACAGCAATGAGACAGAGTACTCAGGATGCCTTCTCGCATATTCATACAAAAACCTAATTAAGATGACAATAAAATAGATTTAGTTGGACAAATGAGCAAGAAAAACTACATAATTGGGACTTCCCTGGTGGCCCAGTGGCTAAGTCTCTGCACTCCCAATGCAGGGGGCCCGGGTTCAATCCCTGGTCAGGGAACTAGATCCCACATGCATGCTGCAACTAAGAGCCGGTGCAGACAAATAAATAAGTAAATAAAACATTAAAAAAACCCCATAATTAACCACAAAAATAACTCATATCCTAAAGGTCTGAATTTGACTAAACCCCATGCAGTAAAGCTTAGTGGCTAAGGACTTGGAAGTTCAGAGTTAAAGCTATCAAATCCTGACTCTGCCACTTATTTTATTATATCACCTTAGGCAACTTATTAAAACTATCAAGACTTTGTTTCCTCCTCTGTGGAATGGGGATAATAATAGTACCTATCTCATAAGGTGAACTGTGGGAAGTACATGACGTAATCTATGCGAAACACATGCGCTCTGGCACATATTAAATGTCTGAGGAATGACACCTGTTACTATTGGGTATAATTTGTTTGATTCTGACTACACCTCAAAAAGGTTCTGATAGATAAATAGAGATATATTCTTAATTTTTTTCCTCTCTGTATGAGTAAATTCTTGACGGGTACATAATTTTATGAAATATTATTTAGTGCACAGAATACTATTATAATTGAGCAATAAAAATGCAAAGTTTATCACTACACTTACTGACTTTATATAATCATCAATTTTGTCATTCAATTGCTGTCATTTAATGCTGCCTTGCCATGCTACCAGACTTCTGGTCTTTTTAACCAAATATAAAGCACCTGGTAACATTCTACTTCTCTTTATAGTTCTTTGCTGACATCAGATATATCAATAGATAGATAGATAGATATAGAGACATAAAGATGTATCACATATATTCACAGATATGTAAGTTCAAGAAATACTCTTTGAATGAATGCATGAATGAATAATATGTATATAATTTATGTATACACAAAATATTTCTATAGGTAGTTCCAGAAATATTCCTAAGGAGTAAGGAATGAAATGGGGGTGTAAAAATGAACTTTTATTATTACTTTGTACTCTTCTCTATTAATTGAGCATCTGCTATATGCATGTATAATTTTACGACAATTTTTAAAATTAATTTTTTCCAAAAATGTTTAAAGACTGGGAGAAGAAAGAATAAAGAAACATTGTAGGCAACATGAAGATTGTAGCAATTCCAAAGGAGAGCCTAGAATAATTTCCTAAATCCTGAGACCACATAAAACTATGAAAGATCATTCCTTATCCACTTACGTGCCCAGGAAGACATCTTTTGCTTCATTATAGTTTTTGCAAACTTCCTTATCTTCAGCAAAATCAGCAGCTAATGGGGACAGGTTTTCAGGCAACTCATCTTTTTCCACCTCAGCAATGCAGTGGGATTTTTCCAACAGAGGCTTATCACAGCACTTCGTCAGTTTAGTGGAGATTGCAGCTTGATTTTCACATATATACTTGGCAAGATCCGCCTACAAGCAAGTTGATGGAAACTTTTCAACGTAAATTGACATTGCTGTGCTGCCTCCCTAGACTTTTACTATGTTGGCAGAACAAGTTCATTTTATTCTAAGACCATACATATACCAACCTGCCTTCCATGAATATTTTCAGTCTGTGCTGCTAAGTCTAGAGACACTGATAGAACTACTAAACCATTTCCACTTGATTTGAAAAAAACTAGTCAGTAATAAGGTCTCATATCAGTTATTTATTAATTTTATATTTCTACTGTTAAAGCATTTAAATTTTAAACTAAAATTCAGTACTGTTTTTCCAAATATTCCCCACAAATTAAGTGCAGGCATCTTGAAACCAAAAAACTAAATAAATGTTACAGATTTTTGAAAAATTAGTCAAGATCATAGTCACAGACCTTACTTACACATGTAAAATATCTGCCTTAAATTTTCTAGAAAGTGTCCTAAGAGATTAGGATTCTGGTATTTGGTCATATTTTCAGTTTGAGAAAAAGAGATATGCTAAATATTTGTATTTTTAACACAGACAGTTGAGAGAATATAGAGCAAAAATTACATAATTTCCAAAGGTCTCTTCAGATTCTAGCCTTTCTCCAACTCCTCCCACCTCATTAAAAAATCTTCTTACAAATCTATCTTTGTAACTGTCTTACTTCAGTTTTAAGCTTTTGTTCTCAGAATATGAATGAAAGGGATTACAAATTACTGAATGAGCTTATCAGATCACTTACTGAGTAGGAGAAAGAAAGAAAGAAAGAAAGAAAGAAAGAAAGAAAGTGAGCGAGGGAGGGAGGGAGGGAGGAAGAAAGAAAGAGAAAGAAAGAAAGAAAGAAAGAAAGAAAGAAAGAAAGAAAGGAAGAGAGAAAGAAAGAAGGAAAGAACCACAAGGCAAGGCAAGTATTGAGCAGATTAGAGCATAGAAAACTATCTCAAACCACTCTCAGTTGTTCTGATGCTAAACAAATTGATTCTACCAACTTAAGCAAGTAAGTTACCAAAAAGTATACTGAGGATTCTTTACCCTGTCATCTGCACATTCAAGCAGGTCACCGTGGCAGCATTCCTTGTGGACTTTCGTAAGATCTGTCACTATCTTGGAAACCTCTGCAAAATCAGCCTTGGGAAATTTCTGGCTCAGGCGAGCTACTGACCTAAAGAAGAAAATTCTCCCATCAGAATATTATTAACAGGCAACATTTTATATGAAAGCACTAGGAAAATACTACGTATAACAAGAAAATTTAGGATAAAATAACATAGAGAAATAATTTGTAAGATTTATTAGTTCTTATTTTAATGCTAATTCTGAACCAAATTTTTTTCTTGGGGCAAAATGTTTTCGTAGGGCCTAATTATCCATTGTAGGAGTGTGTATTGTTGTTAGAAGTCCAGCAATTCATGAAAGCAGAAATCAAAGAGCGATTCTAAAAAAGGCAACAGGCTGAGAGGCATCAGGTTTGGAGCCCAGAGCTGACTTCCACATCTGGCTTTATAGCTTATTAACAGTGTGACCCTAGGCAAGTTACTTAGCCTCTCTGAGCTTCAGTCTCTACAGAGTCACAACAACATGCTAAGCCAAAGGACTGTTGTGAGGATTAAATTAGATAATACATATGAAAGCATTTTATGAACTGGGAAGTGCCATACAAATTCCAGTTATCCTTTTTTTTATTAACTAAAATACATTCTTCCTGACTTCCAAAGGTCTCTGAGAAAAGAAATTTCATAGCTTCTACAAAATTAGAGAGTTTTGATTCAGCATATTTTTACCAAGAAATTGATTCAGCATAATCTCTCAGCTCACTGACAAGATGTAAAAGGCTAACATCCACAAGCTTTCCCAAATCATTTCGGAGTTGCCTAAATCTGACAAAAGACACTTCTTCCCCCAAACCAATCATAGCCTGTTTAACTATGTATCATTTCGTGTCAAGGTTGTTTCGTTTATTGATTTGGTTGCTTTTGGTGGTATAGATGGTAGGGATGACAGGCAAAGATAGCTCAAGTGCTAGTTTCTAGAGAGTTTGCAAAATATCTATTTTCATTTTATTTCCTGTTCGTGTTGACTAGAAGGGAGGGATTGGTGGCGGTGGTGTGGGAGATGGAGAAGGGGAGTTTCTTGGCTCAGATACTGAAGGATGATGCTTCTAGAGCTAGCTAATAATATAAAAACAGAGGCCCAGACAAAAACAAGACATTAAGTGCAGAACTGGTGCTACAAGAAAATGAGGAGAAAACCTAATGGCTGAAATTAATTATCAGAACATAAAAAGACAAGCAGACACTTCAGATAATTGGGTGGAGGGGAGATAAAATTAAATAAAAGACCCTGACTACAGCTTTATAAAAACAGTGGACCATTATACTAAGATCACAATCATTATAAATACATGGGAGTTTAAACACCTGTCCTAGAAGAACTAAAAAGTCCTCTAGATTCTTTGGCTACTTAGAAAAGATATGATAAAAATATAATGACAAATTGTTACTGATGCTCTGGTTTTCACCTCTGTCAAATTTCTACCTTTTAGACAACCAAAAAGATATATGTGAAAGCACTGCATAAAATGACATGCAAGTGTACAGTTTTGTCAACTGAACCATCATCATTTACATCATTATAAAAATGCAAACTAAGTTTAAAATACCATGCTTTTAGAGCTCTTTCTCCAAATTTTTGGATACTGGTACACCTGAGTCTCTGTCTGGCAGATGAAGCCAGTACTCCTTCTCTCATGGTCTCAATCTGTAAAAAGAAACAATTTTGGAAAAATTAGAAAAGAAAAATTTTACACAGACCATCCCTTCATAAGCTTAGATGAGACTATGGCAAATTGAATTTTAAAGAGAGAATTTACCCCTAAATTCCCAAGTATCACTATTGGCAAATAACTATTTTGTTCTGTAGGAAGAGGAAAAGTCAGTCTGCTCCTAGTGGAAACCTCCAGGTAGTTAAAAACCAGCATGGAGGCATTGCTAGGGAAAAGGGAACGGAAAGGAAAATTGGAAGGACAGAGTACACTAATATCCCAGGTAACAGAACTTTGTTGACTTCTTAATTTTGCATATAACCCCTTTCAATACCTCCTCCACCAACTCTCATAACATCAATAAACTCCCTGTAAAAGAGAATGCAGTGTAAATATTTATGGAATGAATGAATAAACCCAGGCTTCTAGATGCAGTTAAATTCTCCCCTACTTTAAATTCCCTTCCGATTAAAAAAGTCTCATGAAAAGAGAAACAAAAACTGTGTTGCGTTGCTGTGTAATTTTAAACATGAGTTTCCGTATTTCACTATAGCAACTTGCACTATTAAAAGAGGCAGGATATTTAGACACATACACAGCGATTCCCTCTACCAAATCCACTTAGGCAAATCTTAGAAGGAGGAAGGTGGAAGACATAGGCCTTCAAAAAATGTGAAAGATCTTTGTGGGGGAAAAGACGGAGGAAACCCTCAGAATGGGAGAAAATATTTGCAAATGAAGCAACTGACAAAGGATTAATCTCCAAAATTTATAAGCAGCTCATGCAGCTCAATAGCAAAAAAACAAACAACCCAATCCAAAAATGGGCAGAAGACTTAAATAGGCATTTCTCCAAAGAAGATATACAGACTGCCAACAAACACATGAAAGAATGCTCAACATCATTAATCATTAGAGAAATGCAAATCAAAACTACAATGAGATATCATCTCACACCAGTCAGAATGGCCATCATCAAGAAATCTAGAAACAATAAATGCTGGAGAGGGTGTGGAGAAAAGGGAACACTCTTGCACTGCTGGTGGGAATGTGAATTGGTACAGCCACTATGGAGAACAGTATGGAGGTTCCTTAAAAAACTAAAAATAGAACTACCATATGACCCAGCAATCCCACTACTAGGCATATACCCTGAGAACACCATAATTCAAAAAGAGACATGTACCAAAATGTTCATTGCAGCTCTATTCACAATAGCCCGGAGATGGAAACAACCTAAGTGTCCATCATCGGATGAATGGATAAAGAAGATGTGGCACATATATACCATGGAATATTACTCAGCCATAAAAAGAAATGAAACTGGGCTATTTGTAATGAGGTGGATAGACCTAGAGTCTGTCATACAGAGTGAAGTAAGTCAGAAAGAGAAAGACAAATACCGTATGCTAACACATATATATGGAATTTAAGAAAAAAAAAATGTCATGAAGAACCTAGGGGTAAAACGGGAATAAAGACACAGACCTACTTGAGAATGGACTTGAGGATATGGGGAGGGGGAAGGGTAAGCTGTGACAAAGCGAAAGAGAGGCATGGACATATATACACTACCAAATGTAAGGTAGATAGCTAGTGGGAAGCAGCCGCAGAGCACAGGGAGATCAGCTCGGTGCTTTGTGACCGCCTGGAGGGGTGGGATAGGGAGGGTGGGAGGGAGGGAGATGCAAGAGGGAAGGGATGTGGGAACAGATGTATATGTATGACTGATTCACTTTGTTATAAAGCAGAAACTAATAAAAAAAATGAAAAAAAAAAGACGGAGGAAGGTGTTTTTGACCACATAAAGAAGTTTCTATTGGAGGCTTAGGTTTCCTAAATCTAACCATAAGATGTCCCCAAACTGAGATTTGGTTATGAATTGGTTCTTCTATTCTTCTTCTGGGGAATACCTTTGGTATCAGGCAGGCACCTTTATCAGCAGCTTGGCAGCATTCTGCAAAAACTCCTTTATATTGATGAGCATAGTAAAGGAGTTCTGGGGCATAAAAGTAGGGGTG
Source organism: Mesoplodon mirus (assembly GCF_964341445.2). Classification (NCBI taxonomy): domain Eukaryota; kingdom Metazoa; phylum Chordata; class Mammalia; order Artiodactyla; family Ziphiidae; genus Mesoplodon; species Mesoplodon mirus. The sequence goes on from NC_138977.1 coordinate 48,702,284, forward strand.
TCTTCTGGCAATTTCATATAGGTATCTAAATTTTTAAACAAAAAACAGACAGCCATTTTTCTATAGCAGACAGTATTGCAAGAACACTTGTAATCTACATTCTCCCCAGAACCTCCAAAATCTAAAGACATCTAATTGACCAGTTAAGCTCAATTTGCACATAATGAACTTGCCTTTGTCACTCTTTGAGTCAGTGAAAATGTTAAACTCATACATATATATACATATAAATATACACACATGCATAAATTAGTTAAATATCAGTGATATGTTATTGACTAAAATGAAATAAATTCTGAGAATACTAAATATATATATCTTTATGATATTTTAATACATGTCAACTTCAAATATTTTCATACAGATCATATCCTGTTTTGATGAACTCCAAAAGATCTTTGATCGACTTTTTCATCGTGTAGAATTTTGTAGTATCATATATTATTTCTTTGAAAATTGTCATTAGAACAGAAGCTTCAAGTCTTAATGTTGACAATATTTTTCATAATAGTAATTGTTATAATGAGTCTTTACCTATTCCATAATTTTTAATTTTGAAGCTTAAAAATCTGATTACTTACTTTCCCCAAAACTTCTGTTCGTTTTCCTTAAACTCGGCACACAAAGTATCAGGGTCTGGTTTCAACTTAGGGAGGTCTGGATTATCATCTTTGTGTTTCAGTAAGCATTCATTTCTCTCAGGCTCTTGTTTCGCACAGCAGTCGGCCATTTCACCATAGGTTTCACGAAGGGATGCAACTGCACACAGTTTATCTCCAAAGAGAGTGTGCTAAGTGAAAGAGAGCAGGTGTCAAATTGCTGGGCAGAATTTTGTTTTCCTTATACCCAAAGAATAGTATAAGGAATTAATATCTTGGTAAGCCTTGGTTAGTAAATCATATAAAAATCCACATTTTTCTCAGATTTAGAGACCTTCCCTTGATTTGACCATCTATGTGTGATTTCCATAAGAATTAACTGTCACACTATCACTTATAGTGGATAAAACAGAAGGACAAAAAGACAATGACTTTAATGAATGAGCATAACTCCTATTTCCACCTGAGGCTAAAGGCTAGGAGAACAATCATTATAATAAAAACTCAAGGAAAAATATCCTCTAAGTAGCAAGTGAATTCACATTAGGGAAGGAAGTGTTCATATAGTTTCTCATTTGATCTGCTCTTTTTTGAGAGGTTCAACTTTTTAGTAGATACCATTCAAAATTGAAGAGTAACATAATCTACCATGCATTAGTTGTTATTGTATTAAAATATAGATTTTTTTTGTTCTAGAAATATTTGCCTCAATGCATATTCCATTAAATGAATCCTTTCTGTCCCCATTAATTTTTATTATGAAATTAATTATAACTTTAGGGAAAATATGCTGCTCAAGACAGAATTTATTAATTTTTTTAAAAAGACACATTTTTAAAATTCATATTTAGAGCAATATTATTGTGTGTAGCTAAAGAACTGATTCTGCCTTGAGGCAGAAGTACATATAGAGAAAAATAAGAGGAAGAAAGGCTTTAGTGATAAATAAAAAACTGCCTGTCCCCAGAAAGGTATATATAGATTAAGTGGTGAGAGAAACATAATGCTATCCTTATATTAAAGACCAATCTGAAAATATCACAAGTTCAAAGTTCTGATTTTTTTATTGTATGTAAAAATATGAATATCCCTAAAATGAGGAATACATAGCTGTACTATTATTTTACCCGGGTAACAAAGTTAGCACAGAGATCAGGTGAGTACTTTCTGAAGATAAAAACTATATTATCATTATTAGCCTCTATGAAAAGGAACCTAACTTCAAATTTTAAAAAGAAACTTCTACAAATAAAAAATTTCAATTTAAAAACACTATGACTCTTGTGTGTGGTTTCAACAAAGAAATGTTTTTAAAATTGTGGGTATACTAGAATATATCTATCATTGAAGAAACAGTGGCTATACCCACTTTTGAGCGTTGCTTACAAATACGGTCATTTAGTAATAATTGAGAAAACTAAACTGGTATTTGTTTCCTTTTTAAACATTGAAGATTACATAAAGGAAGAAGAAATACTATTCAAAATCAGAATATACTTACAAGTGACTTGTCACAATTTGCAGCTGACTCATCAGCAACGCATGTTTTTGCAAACTCAGTTAATTCATTCACTAATTTTACATGCTCATCAAACGGGCTCTGCTGAAGATACTGAGAAAAGGCAATCAGCACCCTGAAACGAAGGACATAGAAAAATGTAGCATAATAAAATTTTAATATACAGTAGGTTGCTATGCTAGAAAACAAATAGTGTGTCTGTATATGTTCTATATTTTACACATCTTGCTTACTATTATCCAGAAAGCCTGTTCACATCAGCTATTATCTGAGGCCTAAGCGGGTATGTGTGGCTTTCTAAGCAAAGATGATTATATTTCCACCACGTATAAAAACATGTGTGTGCATGTCAGTAGATGCATACACATAGAGCAAGCAAGCAAAATGTATTCTAAATAGACCTAATTGTTAAGACTGGGGCATTACATAGGCCTTTTGACTATTTAAAACAAAAAATAAAAACCACACACATATCTTATTTAATCAGGCTGTAGAATGAGATAGACCTTGAAAAATAAACTATTTTCTCAACTTTTACTAGATTAAAAAATATTCAATTCATCTCAAGAAACCACAGAACTATTTGCTAGGTAAAAGAATTTAGTAAGCTAGTTGTGAAAGGAACTTTCCACCATGCAGGTTATATAAGAGTTCCAGGGCTACACTGTCCAAACAGTTGCCATTAGCCATAAGTGACTATATATTTAAATTAATTAAAATTAAATACTGTTTATTTTATTTTATTTTTTTTTTTGTGGTACGCGGGCCTCTCACTGTTGTGGCATCTCCCGTTGCAGAGCACAGGTTTCGGACACTCAGGCTCAGTGGCCATGGCTCACGGGCCCAGCTGCTCCACGACATGTGGGATCCTCCCGGACCGGGGCACGAACCCGTGTCCCCTGCATCGGCAGGCAGACTCTCAACCACTGTGCCACCAGGAAAGCCCCTGTTTAAATTTTTGACCCACAGCTGCACTTGTCATATTTAAAGTACTCAATAGCCACATGTGGCCAATGGCAACTATATTGGACTACACTGATACAGAATATTTGCATCAATGCAGAAAATCCTATTGGACAGTACTGTTCTAGAATCTTTGATGACAGTGGAATATAAGGACTTCAAAATTATAACCAATACTATTAGAAACGTTAAATTTTCATTTTTAAATATTTTAACTTACAGGCCTTTGAAATTGTCTTCTCCCAAATCATTAAACCGATGAGCAATCTCACTCTTGTCTGGGGGGAAAAAAAGGGAAAAAAAAAAGATTTGCTTTAAATTCTAAAGAAACAACTGGTTAAGATATTATTTTTTATGTTTCTCTCCATTTGACTTAGGTATTCATTTGCTCCAAGATATGAGCTCTGACTCCCAACAGAAAATCTTAGGATGATGGTGAACTATTTCTTCTGCATTTAAGGAGAAGAGTTATTTAATCTCAAATGATACTATTTGAAAAATCATTAAATATTTATAGCTTTATATTCAAACCTGGATAAGATCTAATGCCTTTGCAGTGTCTATTAACAGCCACTGAGAGGACAGTCTGAAATGAAAAATATAAATACATAAAAAATATATATATATATGAAAAAATATATAAATATATATATATAAATAAAAAGTTCTATTTATAAGATTAAAAACACAGATTTTATATTTTTTTATATAAATTAAGGTACAGTGGATAGACCTTTGGGAATCTGGAGTTTTGAATTCTATCTTCAACTATATTCTGTGAAGTTTAATTCACTCTGCCTAAGTTCCCTCATGTGCAATAGCAAATAACAGTTACTAAACAAGTCTCACTACTTATTTCACCTAGGATATTAGAAATATAAGATAACTTCTTTTTTTTTTTTTTTTTTTTTTTTTTTGCGGTACGCGGGCCTCTCACTGCTGTGGCCTCTCCCGTTGCGGAGCACAGGCTCCGGACGCGCAGGCCCAGCGGCCATGGCTCACGGGCCCAGCCGCTCCGCGGCATATGGGATCCTCCCAGACCGGGGCACGAACCCGTATCCCCTGCATCGGCAGGCGGACTCTCAACCACTGCGCCACCAGGGAGGCCCGTAAGATAACTTCTTAAGGGTTCACAAATACAAAATATCATAACAGTCTAGAAAATAAATGCTAAAGGAAAACTTACTTCATTAAAGATTCAAGGTTTACTGAAACCTTCTTTTATTAGGAAAATAAAAGTTGAACAGTAGAAAAATAGAATTCTTACGTGTATCTCGACGAAACACACCCCTGGAATAAGCAGAGCTGAAGAGAAAGATAAGGGAAATAAAAGTCACCCACTTCATTGTGCCAAAGCCTTGTGGGGTTGATAGAAGAGAAAATGTAGGATGAATAGAGGGAGATCAGCACTAATATACTTCTTTAGCCAATAATTGTAGATTATTAACTAGACTCATCTTTGTATTTCATTGGCTCACAACTGATTACAAAAGTCATAGTATTCTTGCCAAAAAAATTGTTTGACTAAATCCGTTGCGTATGTTTGCGATCTGGAACTGTTTTCTCCACGAGACCTTGTCAATTCATTAGTTATGTAAAACACCTTATCAAATTTTACATAAGAGTTTAAACAATTTGTACAATTACCATGTTCTCTGTGATTTACCATTTGAACATTTGAGTTTTCAGTATTTGCAAAAATTTAACCAAACCAATAACTTAGCTTGGAAATAACATATACTAAAAGAGCTAAGCTCTGAATTGTATCTATTACTAATTCAAACTGTACTTTTATTGATAAATAATGAAAAATGTACACATACACACACATTTGAGAACTAAGGAAAAGCCATAGCAACAATAATGACTGAAATGGATATTCAAAAGTCCTACATTTTCATCTCAGCTCTGGCCCACATGTGGTTCAGGCCCTAGAGCAAAGTACTTAGAGGCAATGTGGGTATCTCTCATGAAGTAGACATGGGGAAGAAAATGGACACAATGGCAGTAATGATGATCTTTGCCATCATAATATACACAGGACAGGCTGAGCCTGATTACACCTTTAGTGGTTATAAGAATACTAGATCTTCTTTACCAGGCATCATATTCTTTCCATCCCTATTTCACGCTTTTTTCCTTTCTCTCTTTTAATAAAAAGAGAAGTCACATGCTCTTTTTTAATGTTATTTTAAATTTTAAAATAAATTTAACTTCATGTCTAAAAACAAAGCAAAACAAAGATAATTTTTTAAAAATGTTTTTTCAAACTTCCTTTCTTAATCTCCCCACCCAAGATTCTGATCTCTACCTCTGAATGACTATTCTCTCTCTGCCCTTTTGCTCTAAAAGATGAACTATGCATTTCAATTGGTGGGAAAATTGACCCTCTCTGATACTACAGAACAATAATTAGTACCAAGTCAGTCATTTCATTTAATTAAATAACCGAGTCAATTAAAACTGACAGTCATTTTGCCGTATGGCACATATAGACTCAGAGACTAGTAAATACTCAAGAGAAGAATTATTTTTCCTATTCAGTCATATGGTGAAAGAAATACACTTTCTATGATCTTATTTTATTTTATTTCATTTTCAGGGTACTAATTAAATAATCAAGCACAGAAGAGGAGATAATAGAAAAACAGGTGATAGATTTTTAGATAGGTGACAGAGATGGGTAATATACATTCAGATGATAGTTAGCTAGCTAGAGCTGATAAGAGTTTTTTTAATGGCTCAAGGGCGTCCAAATAAGGGAGCCAGACTTGTCTTTCCAGCCATAGCTGAATAGAAGTAAATGAATATCTGCCTATGGAATTATTTCCATTGGAGAAAACCATTTCTTTGAAGCCTGAAATTGTATACTGTAAAAGAAAGAAGGAAACTATGCTGATTTTCTAAATAAAAAAATAATTCCTTTTTGGGTAAATGAAGTCAACTTTTCTTTTAGCCTCCAAGAAAAAGTAGGCACTTTTATTTGAAGTCAATATTCAACCCTGGCCTTTTCCTTAAAATGAGTCTTCTGGGCTTGATCAAACACACAATCCTTATCATTGGACTTAATTGTATGACTAATTCACAAAATCAGGCCTTTAGCATTCACACATATACTTTGTGCATATTTTTTTATTTAACAAATGAAGAGAATAATAATATTAGTTTTTCCACCTACTTTGCACTCTAATATTATACAGTACTATAATAGTAATATAGAAAACCAAAAGAAAATCAAATTCATTATGATTCTAGAAACCTAAAATTGATATTCCTATATTTAATGAAGATTGCATAATTTTCAAATATAAAACTGAAACACCTGAAAGAATCTTACTAAGAGTATCAGTAATGCATTTTCCATATGTGTATCCTTTTTAAAGACTAGCAGATGGTTGAGAAATTAAAATATTTAATTCTTAACACTATCTGTTTAAAATTTATCTTAATTAATAAGTATCCCTTGAATATTTGCATTTTGTGGGTTCCCAAAGTAAGGATACCTACAGTTTTCTTCAAATAATTCTGCATGTACATTATAAACTGAAAGAAAAATTAAACTACATAATTGTTGGTTATTTCTAAATATTCTGTTCTTCAAGCTTTTAAAGTCATATTTAGTTAGTCATCAAAGGAGTCTGGCATGGGAGTAAATGCAAATATTTAAACCAAGAGTTAACAATATGTCTTACAGATTCTAGTTTCTTTTTATGGAAAAAGTTTAAAGAGAGAGTGGTTAAGATGATTACTTCATATGCAAAGATTAACAATGTACTGATCATTTAGAAGAGAAAAAAAATACCTCAGTTGAAATATAACTGGGAATTAAACCTGAGCCTTTATCCCCTTTGTCCTTTATTTTTGCATTCATTTTGACAGGATAGAAAAGGCACAGTTTTGAAGCAAATGAAATCTCTCTTGAGACCAGTCCTCTACTTCCTTGCCCTGCTAATCATAACTTTAAACCTACAGCCTCCTACCACACTCTGAATTCCTGAAGTTTCTCACCAAGTCATCCAAACCAGCTTTCCTTCCAACTGTCCATCTTCTTGGTCCAGCACTTATGCCATCTCCTTCTGTGATAGATTATTACATCTGGGTTGTCTTCTCTTAGGAAAAAAGTGAAACATATGCATTAAAATATGGCAACAATGTTGGATAATAGCCTCAGTATTTTAATAGAGACTTTCTAGAAATATTTAACCCAAAGTCATTCCAAAATAAGGGAAATTTGGATCTTTTTGGAGAGAAATTCAAGAACAAAAAATCTCTTCTAAGCATTTTTCCTACTATACTATGGACATATGTGTGGACAGGTAGGGTAGATCCTACCTATCATGAAGGCTCTGGACTGCTTTCTAAAAAATATGAAGGGTAGAAAAGTAAAAGGCCATTAAGCATCAAACTAACTAATTGAAACATGGCAAGCAATTAAATTTCTTGTTCACTTGTGAAGATATATTTCCCATTAATAAATAAGAAAATAAATTGTCCAAATTGTATGAACTTATATAGGCATCTAATGCAAGCAAAAAATTGTAATGTAATCCAAATATCAATTGTCCCCTCATGTTCCTCCATAAACAGTTGCATTAGTGAGAAAAGTCTTTGCTGAAAATTTCATAGGAAACAAAGAAAAGAAAGTTCACATTATGAAAACCACACTAGATCACCATTGTTGGCTTGTCCCATCTCTTAAGTCCTTCTCTCTCCAAAGCTCCCATGGCAGGAGGGTCCCTTTTCCACCTTTCCTCATATTACTCTGGGCTTCTAGAAATTACATGTACCTTCTCTCAGATTTCCTAACCATTTACTTCAAACTTCTCAACTCTTGACTATGCAGTTTAATTCAGCTCAGTGTCAATTTCTAGCTCCAAACTTGAACACGCAGATCTAGTTATATCTTTATGCTCTATGGGTCAAGTTGAATTAACTCATCTTTAAGGGGGCTTCCCTGGTGGCGCAGTGGTTGAGATTCCGCCTGCTGATGCAGGGGACGCGGGTTCGTGCCCCGGTCCGGGAAGATCCCACATGCCGCGGAGTGGCTGGGCCTGTGAGCCATGGCCGCTGAGCCTGCACGTCCGGAGCCTGTGCTCCGCAACGGGAGAGGCCACAACAGTGAGAGGCCCGCATACCGCAAAAAAAAAAAAAAAAATCATCTTTAAGCACCCTTCTACCTTGAACATTCTGTGATTTCATATTCCCAATGAAACAGTCATAGCATGAGAAAAGGGTCTGACTGTTAGAATGAATATAACAAGTTAGGAAATTGGGATACAAATCTGAGAATTGGTTCATTGCTAAGCTGCCCAGTGGCTCGTCAGGCATTACTCTCTATCCAATTCAGGTTAACATTTTTAAGAAATGAAAAGATCATTTAACTTGTCTAAATTATGGAAATAAAATGACACTTTCTCATATCTTTCTAGCATTTTTCCAATCCAAGAAAAATATAGCTAATGCCTGAAATCCATGTTTATCCATTCTTTGTACAAGTTAACAACAAATGGTCTATAAACATAGAAATTGAAATTAATACTAGTAACTCCTATCTCATAATAGTAGCTACAGATGGACATCAAACAGAAATTAATACACTGCTGAGAGTTTAATAGTGCTTAGTCTCTTCATATTCTATATTTTTTTTCAAATATAATTCAAGAGACTTACTACCTAAAAAGGAGATTAGTTTAAAGGTACAAAATGGAACTATTTTTAACCTCTTGTAAAGCAACAAAGGTTGTGTAGCTAAAATATTCTTATGTTAAAACATTAGTGGATCAAATTTAGGAAGTTTTCATTAAAGGATAAAAATTGTTTTCTCCTCATGTCTTCTAAAGCTTAAAAGTAATCAAATGTTTTGTAATCTTACAGTGCTGGACTTTAGCTGAAACTTCTCTGGTTGGCCACCCGACTGAGCCATGAAATTTAAGTCTTGAAATTCTCGTCACCTTTTTAAGCATCCATATATGGGTTAACATCAAGAAATGAATTATTTGATCCAAAAAAATTTGTAACTTTTAAGAAACATATCAAATAAATAATTGGCCTAATCTTTTTTAAACAGAAATTCATCTCTAACCTAATTATAATAAACTATACAATGTAAATATTTTAAATGATTTTAAATATAATTATTGCACATATAAGCAATGAATTGTTCAAAATTAGTTTTTCATGATGTAGACATTGGAAAGAAAAAAATTCTTTTATTAGAATAGTATTTATAGGTTTGAAGTTTCTGTTTGCAAAAATAGCTATTTGATAATAATATGTTGCTATAAAAATATGCATTCAAATAGCATAAAGAAGTAATTTCAGTAATGTATGATGTTGACAATGGCAATTTCTTTCCAAAATACTTTTGATTCACAGTTGTGAGATATGCAGTATATTTATTACATGTAGTTTAAATTATTAGATGAAATATATAAGTTACTATTTCAATTTTAATTTTTACATTTACATTAGATATTCATTCATTCATTAAAATTATATAAATTGGTCTCTCAGCATTTAGTGTCTTGAAGGCAAATGCTGTTATTGATGAGTTCAAATTTCTCTTTGTTATTACATGGAAAATTGGCAAAAATTGCACATCGAGAAGCATGGTATCTAAAAGCAAACATTGTCCTAGCATCAACAAACCCATTATTTATTTAGGAACACCAGTGTTCTTGCTGACAGGGCACAATTCTAAAAATAATGTTTCAGACTTATTTTATTACTTATTATTTTAAGCAGTACCACCTAGTCTTTCATTCATGTGAAAGAAATGTATCAAATGCTCACTATATGCTCAAAATGTATTGAATGCTCACTAAATGCCATGCATTTCCTAGGCTATGAGGATACAAAAGATTAATAAAATACAGTCCCTGACTTTACAGTTCTTGAAGACCTCCCTAGGTCTTGAAGCCCACAGTTTAATAGGGAAGATAGAACCATAGAAAGATAATTACACTGCAACATTGTAAAGTGTTGTGCATGTAGAACACAAGGTACTCCTGAGGTGATAAAGAAGTATCAGAGGAGAAGCTCTAAATTCAAGGGCAATCTTGTCCATAAATAAGATATGTGGGCTCTAACCTCTTCAGGTAATGATGCAACTCAACAGACTGTAAAGCTTCAAATTTGCACTCTCTGGGTTCATTTTTGTCTATGAAGGAACTTTGCCTGAAGAAATGGAATGAGTAGGTAGAGGGCTGAGGGAAGTAAGGAGGGTAAGAATATGTGTAATTTCTAAATGTTTGATAAAATACCAAAATGCAGAAGGCAAAGAGTTAGACCTGAATTTAAAAGACAATGAAATTTCCTGTAGGAGTAAGAAAGAAAAGAAAGGCAGGGTGGCAATCAGAAAAAAGAAAAGCAGAATTTTCAATTATTTGGATTTGCAGGCAAAGCTAAGGATGAGATTGGTCATTTTAATATTATAAACCCCAAAGAAATGTATTGTTCTGGTAGAAAGCTACAAAACTTCTATGGGGAAATAGTTCATCTAAGGTGACTGACAAAGTCAGTAGACCACCCAAATATTTAGTGATAAAACAGTGTTCTTGATTCAAGCCATATTTATTTAATAATACCGTGTGCCTGGAAGTCTGAGAGGGCTTTCCCAGGGATGTGAGTTTTAAACTAAGAATTTTTTAAATGGGTATAAAGAAAGATGAAAGAAAATAGCCTCCCAGGCACAGGGGACAAAATATGGAAATGCTTGAGAAAAGAAAGAGCATGAAAGAAACTGAGAAAGGCTAGAGTTGAGGGGAAGCACAACGTGAAATGAGATATGAGAGTAGATGGTTTGTATGTCATCTTATCTACAGTAGTATATTTGGTTTTCATTCTAAAAGCAATGAGAAGTTGAATGATTTTATTAGCCCAATGATATAATCTGATTTATGCTTCAGAAAATTACTCTGGTTGCAGTGTAGGGAAGAGACTAGAGAAGGCAAGAGTATATCTAGGAAGACTAGTCAGGGGATTAATGCAATAGTCCCAGCAACAGATGGTGAGATCTTGACCTATATCAGTGGTATAGAAATGGGGAGAAATGGACAGATTGAAGAGATATTTAGGAGCAGTACTGGTCTTGGACCCAAAAAAGAGACCCCCTTCTACAAAATCCATGCTTTAGAAGGCCTCCTCCAGCTTCTTCCAGCTATGTTCTGCCCCAGCTATATTCTGCTTCCAGCTATGCTCTGCTCACAAAACCGAGGGTATGTCTTCCTCCTCTTCTAGACCATGATTCAGGCACCCTAACCCTGGAACTCCCAGTCCAAACAGCTCTGAACCTCTTCTAGGGCCAGAGAGTTCCCTTACATGAGTATATCTTTCAATGGGCAGACCATATTACTGACATATTTACTCCTAGGTCTGAGAAGTGGCCAAGAGGCAGCTTTTGAAGGTGGTATATAATAAGCTTGGATATAATAAGTGGACTTTCCACATGTACATAAATGACATCCCTTCATAGTACAGGATAAAGCCAGGGATAGGCAGAAAAGAGAGGTGGGCCAGGGGTGGGGGTTGGTTCTCTCCAGCACAAAACTCCAAGGAGAAAAAATCAGCAGGACTGGTTGGATTGAAAATGGTTGGTAAGAAAAGTAGAAGTGTCATGATGATTTCTAGCTTTCTGCCTTGTACAATTCAATGTTTGTGGCATGACTCACAGGTCTAAGGAGCACTGGACAAAGACCAGAGCTATGTAGGAATATCATTAGTATGATTTGGACATGTTTGATTTCAGGCATGTTTGAGACATCTAAGAAGAGATTTCAAAGACAAAAAAAAGAAATATAAGGAATCCAAATTGGAAAGGAAGAAGTAAAACTGTCACGGTTTGCAGACAACAGCATACTATACATAGAAAATCCTTAAAATGCTACCAAAAAAACTACTAGAGCCCAACAATCAATTTGGTAAAGTTGCAGAATACAAGATTAATATACAGGAATTGGTTGCATTTCTAGACACTAACAATGAACTACCAGAAAGAGAAATTAAGGAAACAATCACATTTACAATTGCATCAAAAAGAATAAAATACCTAGGAATAAACTTACCTAAGGAGGTGAAAGACCTGTGCTTGAAAAACTATAAGACACTGATGAAAGAAATTGAAGATGACACAAACAGATGGAAAGATATACCATGTTCATGGATTGGAAGACTTAATATTGTTAAAATGATCATATTACTCAACGCAATCTACAGACAATGCAATCCTTACCAAAATACCAATGACATTTTTCACAAAACTAGAACAAATAATTTTAAAATTCGTATGGAACCACAAAAGACCCCGAATAGCCAAAACAATCTTGAGAAAGAAGAACAGAGCTGGAGGAATCACACTCCTAGACTTCAGACTATACTACAAAGCTACACTATGGTACTGGCACAAAAACAGACACACAGATCAATGAAACAGAGTAGAGAGCCCAGGAATAAACCCATGCACTCATGGTCAATTAATCTATGACAAAGGAGGCAAGAATATACAGTAGAGAAAAGACAGTCTCTTCAATAAGTGGTACTGGGAAAACTGAACAGCTGCATGTAAAAGAATGAAATAAGAACATCATCTAACATCATATACAAAAATAAACTCAAAATTGATTAAAACCTAAATGTAAGACCAGATACTATAAAACTCTTAGAAGAAAACATAGGCAGAACACCCTTTGACATAAATTTTAGCAATATTTTTTGAATCTGTCTCCAAAGGCAAAGAAAACAGAAGCAAAAATAAAGAAGTGGGGTCTAATTAAGCTTAAAAGCTTTTGCACAGCAAAGGAAACTATCAACAAAATAAAAAAACAAACTACTGAGTGGGAGAAAATACTTGCAAATGATATGACCAATGAGGGATTAATATCCAAAGTATATAAATAGCTCATACAACTCAATATCAAAAAAACCCAATTAAAAAATGGGCAGAATATCGGAATAGACATTTTTCCAAAGAATACATACAGATGGGCAATAGGCACATGAAAAGATGCTCAACATCACCAATCATCAGGGAAATGCAAATCAAAACCACAGTGAGATATTACCTCACACCTGTCAGAATAGCTGTCATCAAAAAGACCACAAAAAACAAATGTTGGCAAGAATGTGGAGAAAAGGGAATACTTGTACATTGTTGGCTACACATCATTGGGTGCAGCTACTGGAAAACAGTATGGAAGTTTTTCAAAAAACTAAAAATAGAACTACCATGATCCAGCAATTACACTCCTGTGTGTATATCCAATTAAAAAATTTTTTAAAAAACTAATGTGAAAAGGTACATGCACCCCAATGTTCATAGCAGCATTATTTACAATTGCCAAGATATGGAAGCAACCTAAGAGTCCATCAACAGATGAATTAATAAAGAAGATATGGTATACATATACAATGTAATATTACTCAGCCATAAAAAAAATTTTGCCATTTGCAGCAACATGAATAGACCTGGAGGGTATTATACTTAGTGAAATAAGTCAGACAGAGAAAGACAAATACTGTATGCTATCACTTATATGTGTAATCTAAAAAATAAAACAAACTAGTGAATATAACAAAAAAAGAAACTGACAGATATAGAGAGCAAACTAATGGTTACCAGTGGCAGAAGGGAAGAGAGGAGGGACAAGATAGGGATAGGGAATTAAGAGGTACAAACTACTATGTAATAAAATAAATAAGCTATAAGGACATATTGTACAGCACAGGGAATATAGTCAATATTTTATAGTAACTATAAATGGAGTACAATTTTTTAAAACTGTGAATCTCTATGTTGTACACCTGAAACTTGTATAATATTGTAAATCAACTATACCTCAATAAATAAAAAATATTAAAAATTAAAAGAACACTGCAAAAAAAGAGAGATGTCAAGCAAGATAGTTATAGAGTTTAGAGGGCAGAGGCAAGGCCTAAGCTTGGAATATTATTTGTGAGTCACAAAGCAGTACAAGATTGAGATAGGCTGGGAAGAGAGTAACATGAGACAAGGAGAGGCCCATTATGGAGTGGAAAGATCAAAGATCAAATAACAGGTGGCCAGAGAAGAAGAAACAAGTCAAGGCATTGTTATACCAGGGAATGTAAGGGAAGAGAATGTTTACTAAAGAGTTACAAATGTTACTGACAGGGATAGTAAACAAGAATTGAAATAATATCTATTGCAAGAGCATTACCAACATCCTTAATAGAGCTGTTTGATGGAATGATGAGCCCAAAAACCACACTGGAGTGGCTGGAAAAGTAGATAGGAGGAGAGGAATAAATAACTACAGTATAGATAACTCTTCCAAGAAATCTGGATGTGAAGGGGGCCAATTGGAGAAGGTTGAGGGTGAAAGAAAATTTTCACTGATGAGCATTTAGAAGCCAATGACAAGGGTTTTACTGATTGTGGCTTTTATTTACTCTGTAAGGAAGGGATTGCTAAGAATGAATGGCTTGGAGGGCTTCCCTGGTGGCACAGTGGTTGAGAGTCTGCCTGCCGATTCAGGGGACATGGGTTCATGCCCCGGTCCTGGAGGATCCCACATGCCGTGGAGCAGCTGGGCCCGTGAGCCATGGCCCCTGAGCCTGAGCGTCCGGAGCCTGTGCTCCGCAACGGGAGAGGCCACAACAGTGAGAGGCCCACGTAACGAAAAAAAAAAAAAAAAAAGAATGGCTTGGAATTGAATATTTGAAGGAAATTGAGAAAGTTGAAGTATTCATAAAAAAAAGAGGGCATGCACTAAACAGAGAGATGTATTACCTGGGGCTAAATTGAAAAGTAAGAAAGTGTATTTGTGGCACTCATCTCCCTCTGCAACCCCTCACTAGGGCTCATGACAAGCCCTCTCTCCCATTCCACTGCCCTCTGCACACCTCAAATGCATGTCTTAGATGCACCCCAGCATTACTGTTCTCTTAGGTTCACTAAGCCCACCACTGGCACCCTACCTCTACTCTGTGTGTCTTCTCTCTAATGGACACCCTTTGCCAAAACTATCATTTCTGAATTTGTAGGCAAATTCAGGTGGGTGTTAAAGATCAACAATCTTAGTAAACTATAATTCCACAAAATCTAGACGTCTCTCCTTTATCTCAACCCCATGCTCCCAATTTCCTCAGCACTCTATTTCCTCCACAAAACCACACCTAAACTTCTTTGAAACAAAGGCATTTTAGAAGTACTGCTGTTCTGTTGGTTAATTCCTGAGTGGAATCTCAGATAGGAAACCAAGAGCAGAACCTGAGGCAGAGGTTCCATGGTTCTTCAGCTCTCACCATGTAGGTCCTGTCCCACTAGGACAGGGGTTAATTGACCCTTGTAAATAACCTGTAAGGCCTGAACTTTGGTGCTTGAACTTTGGAATATCTATTTGGTTGTTCAGAAACTTATTTTTCTCTTTTTCTTTTTTGGATCATTAAGGTTGTTAGATCAGTGTTTCCTTACAATTGAAATGCTGCAATTTATATCCTACATGCCCAGTATAATATATAATAAGGCCTTTGAAGGGATACCCCATGTGTTATTATGTTCACTATATCTAACACCTGATCCAGTGCATACTTTGGATATGGAAGCCATTCAAAACTTTCACTGACTGTCAGTTTAACTTGACTGAGGAAGAGTCAATTGCACTCCTGTGGTAAGAGGCCATGAGCAACTTGATATTGATACCGTATGTCCTCCCACATTTTGTGTTTCTCATTGGAATGCAATCTGGGAATTAGTTTGGTTACAGGGATAAAATGGAGGCAAACATGTTAGCAGATGTTGACTTACTTCAATCCTGGCCAACTAAAAAAGCTAACACATTCTTGCCATTAGGCATATGGAGATGTATTTACATAGCCTGATGATATATCCCATTGGTCCAGCAGCCACATTCACTGTCCAGAGTGTTGCTCAATTTTTAACCTGTTGCCATATGACTGACACTTCTTTGCACTACCCACCCAAATCCAAGTCCCAAGCCAATACTAATTCCCATTTATAATCTTTTGTATGCAGTTTAGGTGAGTAAACAAAAGGGGTGCTAGAAAGTTCAAATATGAAACTCTTTCCAATGATTCAACCACCTTGTTACGCAAGACCATCTGTAGAGAACTTGCTCAAGGCGACTTACTACACTGGTGCTATTGCTTCTTCATTAGCCATATTAAACTGATAGCTACAATAACCTAAATCAGTCCATTCAGAGGTTGTTCTTTGGTTCATTTTGACTATACCTTAAAATTGTGACCACATTTCTGGGAAATATCAAATATGGAATGTGTCTTCAAGGATGAGGAGAAGAAGGTATGAGTAATATTCCTTTACTCAGGAGGAAAAATCTGGTGTTGTCAGACATTAATACAGATATCCTTTTCTTTAATTAAAAAATGTTTTTATAGCAAAAAAATGATTAGATTGCATGCTATTTCTGCTATCCACACACTGGGGTACATCTAACCAACTTGTGCATACGTTGGAGTCTCTCCATCTGTAGTCATGATCATCTAAGAAGGATTTCTATACCCTGTGAACTTAAAATTATTTCCTAATGCCTGATGGCACAATCCAAAATCTATATTAGCTTGCTCCTTATTGCCAAAAGTCTCTACAACCCATCAACTAATATAAGATACTTATTTTCAACTATCTTTAGAACAGTTTTTCAAACAGGGTCACAAAATAAATTTCGTGCCATGACCAATATTTTTAGTAAAATAAAATGAACAGAAATTATCAGAGTGCATTATATATAGTAGAATAAATATCATTTTGTGAAATGTTTGCTATATATGTCATTAGTTCATTATGTAAAATGCATTTCTTACTACAGTCACTGTAAAAACACTTGAAGATATATTCCTCCCCTTAAAATCCACTTGACATAAGCTCAGTATGTGAGTATGTTCAAAATCAACCTGTCATCTTCCCACCACAACCCTCATTTAATTTTCTTCCAAATTTACCCATTTGACTTATTATTCCCTAATTCTCCATGTCACTCATTTTTATAACCTTATAGTAATTTTAATGCCTCCTTCTCCTTAAACTCAAGTATCCAATCTGTCCCTAAATAGTTCTGATCCATTCTTTAAAATCTCACATTTAGGGCTTCTCTGGTGGCGCAGTGGTTGAGAGTCTGCCTGCCGATGCAGAGGACATGGGTTCGTGCCCCGGTCCGGGAAGATCCCACATGCCGCGGAGCAGCTGGGCCTGTGAGCCATGGCCGCTGAGCCTGCACGTCCGAAGCCTGTGCTCTGCAACGGGAGAGGCCACAACAGTGAGAGGCCCGCGTACCGCAAAAAAAAAAAAAAAAAATCTCACATTTATCCTTATCCCCCCAAACACTGACACAACTCTGGTTGAGGCTTTCACCAAATCATGCCAGAGTTATTATAATAAACTCTTAATTAATGTTCGTACCTGGAGTCCTTATATGCTCTGATTAATCCTAAAACTTTTCTCTCCTTAAAGTCTTTTTGCATTACATTACATTTTAAATAAATTCCAGGCTCCTAACCCTGGTATTCAAGATATTCAGGAATCTGATTCCACTAGTTTATAACATCCATGAAAGCAGAGGCTTTATCTTTCTCCATCACTGCAGTATCCCTAGTAGATAGCACATGATTGGCATATAACATGTGTTCAATAATATTTGTTAAATGAATGAGTAAATGAGTGAACAAATAAAAGAAGGATCTCTGTAGCATAATCTTTTATTTCTCTTGCACATATAAGTTCCCCTATTAAGACAGTAATATTCAGTGTAACATTTTTGGCAACCCTATAAAATATATAACACCATAATGGGTGAGAAGACTGTGCAAGGTTCTGCAAGGTCATCTTCATCTTACCCAGCATACCAAGCTTATTTCCAGACCAGGTCTCTGTTTATTAGGCAGTCTCCCACCATGATGACTTTCCTCTGCTTTCTATTTATATAAATCCTCCTCTTCAGAGCACACCTCAGAACTTTCTCTCCCCCAGTCTTACAGTCTTCTCACTCTCTTCTGATAATTTCCATTACTTTTATTAGTTCTTAGTCATACCTCTTGAATTTTATGGTTTTACTAAATTGTAATTATTTTATAAGAGTAAAGATTTGTCCTATTTATTGTATTCTCCACAAAATCTTGGTCCAGTATTAGACACCTAGTAGAGAGTTGTTAAAACCATTAATTACATTTAATTAGTAAAAATGTGCAAAATGATTGTATTGTGGAAAAAAACTAAGGAATGTTATTAAATATCCATCTCTAGCAAATTTAAGAGACACACAAGTAATCACATACATTCCTGGAATGTAGTATTTATGAGTATTCATTCACAAATGTTTGTTGAGTGAATGAATGAGTAAAAAAACAGATAAACAGTTTCTAGTCTAGTGTCCATAAACACGTTGATATCCATGAAAGCATAATGAAAGTCCATGGGCTTATTGTCAATATTGCAAATAATAATAATAGAAATTTTGTGTTTACTCATGATGAGACTGCAAATACTAACTAAAATCTCAAGTGCCTTTACATTAGATTAGAGGTATATCAACTGTAGCAAAGCACTGCTGAGTGTGTCAGGAGAAAAATGCAGCAGTTTATTTAACAAACATTTATAAAGTGCCTACAATGTGCCAACATTGCAGCAGTGCTCAGATTAGCTCATTCCCTCCTCAGAAGAACCCTGTAAGGGCAACACTGTTATTATCTCTATTTTACAACTGAAGAAACTGAGATTGAGTTAAAGTAACTGAGGTTAAGTAACTTGCCCAAGGTCAACAGTTAGTGAGCAACAGAGCAAGAATTATAAACTCATGCAGCATGGGGTCAGGAGGGTATAGATCTAATCTATGTATAGATCTAATCGATGATGGCTTTCAAAAAATTAGAGCAGTTGTTCTCCACTGATAGTCCCTAAAAGCTTTCATTATATATGCAAAACTACATCCATTGCCATTGGCAGTAGAAATATTTTTCCTTGAGTTTGAGCTGCAGAAGCTGACATGAGGATCTACCCTTTGTGTTTTATGCTTTATTCATTGTTCTCCTAAAATAAGGTCTCTGTCACAGAGGCCTTGTTTTTTACCTTTCCTGTAACAATCCCAGTGGCTGCAGCAGCAAGATATACAGTTGGTAGAGGTGGCAGTGCAAGATAAAGAGGAAAACAGACACTGGCAACCACATTAGAAATTAGACAGTAAAGTATCCATGAATATTTCAAATTTCAGATAATCTGACAATAAATTAAAGCTAGAATCTACTCCTTCATATTATTTTACTTTACTATGTTAAAAACAGGCATACAAATCTTTATCTTAAAATATTTTAATTCATATTCTTTTCAATCATTGTTTTTCCACTTCTAGAAGACCTGTAGAAAGAATACTCTTTCATAACTCTGAAAGCAAAGTCCTTCTAAGCCACAAAGTCTTGCTCATCCTAGGAAGATTAGATTTGAGGTTGTTTTCAGTTTAGTTGTACTAACGATTGCCTTTCAAGCCCAGTAGGTTAGATAAGACATCTGTGGAATTTGTTTGGAGACAAATGGGTGCTCAGACACAAAACTTCTGGATTAAGCAGAGGTAGGGTGGACTGGAACGATAAATACAAATGCAAGCCATGTAAAGGTGGCAACCAGAAAAAAAAGGTATTCATGGTAATGCACATCCTTTCAATAATAATTATTTGGGAGTTTTCTGGATGAGATAATACAGCCACTGCATAGAACTGTTATTGCACATTTTTTTCTCTTTGTTATTCAGTTCATTCGAATGAATATCTAGTGTCTGCTATATTTCCCACATATTTCTAGTGTCTATGCCAGGTACTGTATGAGGCATTATCATGTGTTGATTAAGAGCAGACTTGGGAACAGACTTCCCAAGTTTAAATGCCAGCCCCACTGCTGGCTATGTGGAATTGGGCAAGTTACTCCAACTCTCTGTGCCTTGATTTTTTCTCCTCCAAATTGGGGTAATGTTAATTCATGGGGTCACTATGAGGATTAAATTAGTTAATGCATGTCAAGTGTAAAGAGTGCCTGGCACATATTGGCACTCAGTGAATTTTAGGAAAAGCAGGTTGGAACCAGCACAGGCTCTTACCTTGATCATGTTCAAATGAAATTGCACCTATAGACATACATGCAAGAGCACTTTAGCTAAGAAGGCAAAACAGCATATGGCTAACTGTAGACTGGCCTTTAGAGACTGAAATTGTCCACATAGGGAAGGTCGCAGAAAGTTCTGTAGGGCAGGGTGGTCAGAGGTGTGACTTAATCTAGGTCTTAGAGTATGGGTTCAACCTGGACATTTTGCTATCCTCATTATTCAGACCAATACAGTTTTAAGAGACTAAAGCAAAATCTTAGGACTAGAAAAGTCCTTAGAGATAATTGGTTCCATGTCTTTTGTTTTACAGAAAAGAACATAAAGGCCAGTTAGCCAGCTCATCAACAAATTTGTTGATGACCTACTATGTGCCAGCCTCTACTCTAGGTGCTGGTGATTCACCATTGAGCAAAACATACATATTCCTTGACCTCAAGGAGCTTACATTCCAGTAGAAAAGACAGCAAGTAAACAAGTAAATAAATAAATAGCTAATTTTATGTACTGATAAGTTGAAGATAATAAAATCAGGTACTGAGAGAGAATGTAATTAGTGAAGGGCTATGGTTTTTCCAAAGGATGTCAGAGAAGACCTGTCTGAGGAAGTGACATTTCAGTTGAGATCTGAATGATGACAATGAGATGGGCATGGTGAGATTAGGGCTGGGGGCAAGGGGCATTCAAAGTAAAAGACACTGTAAGTGAAAAAGCTCTAAGAGGGGACAAAAAGTAGGCCAGATTAGCTATAGTGCAGTGAACAAGGAGAGAGTAGGAGGAGATGAGGTCCAGAAAGAGGCAGAAGTTGACACTCTAGACCTCAGTAAGGAGCCTGAACTTTATTCTGGTGGTTGTTCAAAGTCATAGGTCAATTCTTAAGCAGCAGCATGACAAGACCTAATCTAAGCTTTAGAAAAATTGCTGTCTAGATGTAATAGACCACACTGGGCAAGAGTGGAGGTAGGGAAACCAGCAGGCTTGACAGTAGCCCAGCAAGAGATGATGGCGGTTTAGGTTAGGATTATAGCAAAGGAAATGGTGACCAGTGGTCAGATTCTGAATACATTTGGGGAGTAGAGCTACCAGTTCTTACTGATAAATTGGATGTGAGGTGTGAGAGGGAAAAAAGACCCAATGACTCGTAGGTTTTGACCTCAAGAACTGAAGAACGCTGGAGCCATTTTTGGGGATGGGGAGGGTTTGGGGGACAGATGGGGGAGAAGAAGGTGGGAGAAGACATACAGGTTTAAGGAAAGTAATTGATAGTTCTGTTTGACCTTGTTAGGTTTGAAATATCTGTTAGACATCCTGGTAGAAATGTCACCAACAGTACTTAATAGAGCTAAATATATAGTGAGAATTCATTAATTGTTGATAGATTATACATATATGTGACAATCAAAACCAGGTTTACCTTGATAGAAAAGATAATAAATTTCTACTTTTACTTATCTGCAATCCCACTGAGTTGCAAATGGATATTTCTGCACAATATCACTTGGTTATTCTCATGAACAATTACACTCACATACACTCTCTGATTTAATGATGCAATATCTATGTTGGTGACCATACCTATATATCTTGACCCTACAATTTGAATATTCTTGTGCAAATAATGAGATAGATTTATCGTTGTATTTAATTTGGACAAATAATTAATTCAAAATCTTTCTTGAGAATATACATTGCATTAGAAACAATATTGGTGCTTTATGATATGCACAAAAATATCAATATGCACAGTAATTTCTCCCAAGGATTTTACAAACTAAAAAGCCAAGGCAAGCCAAAAAAAACTATAATATAAGGCATTCAGCCATGAGTGCTAAATAAAGATACAAGCAAAAAGCACTTCTCTTCATTCATAGTACTTTAAAATTTTAATATATAGAACTATCCGACCCCTTAAACTTTAGAATCATCTCTAACATCAGGCCATTCATCACGTTGAAGGCCAACGACCTGATGTTTATACTTTAATCCTTTGCCACAGATAATTTGCAAAACCCAGGCAGACAGCAAATACTTTACAACTCTGATCAACAAAGAGTGAACTATGTCCATTGAAAAGTATACTCTGGGCAAATGAATTACAGAAAGTCCACACAAAGGAATGACCTCCAGGGAGTAGCCTAGCTTTGGGGAGAAGGAGAAATGCTGAGTCCAGCATCTGTATTATCAATCAGGGAAATCTTACCTGGTAGAGATTCAACAAACATGTCCCATCATTCTATAATGTGGGTGACAGCTAACAGCTCTGAAAAGTTCCAATGGTAAATACAATAAAACAATCACTAACTTAGACGTGACAGTGATCTAATTTGGGGAAATATTTTAAAATATTTGTTATGTCTCACATGTTCTGCCAAGCCCCCTTAACACATCAGTGGAGAGGCATATGTAAGGGACAACATGATGAGGTAAAACTAGGGATTATAATATCAGTTTTCTACAATACTTCACATCACTTTACCTCTTCCAATATGAAAAGTCTTAAAAATATGGCAGTAGGTGCCATACTACACACAAATTAGTGAAATGATCCCAGAGACATTAAACTTAGTTTGTAGAAGTTCTTTCTCCCTCTGACCTGCTGTCAAAACCTCATGATGTACAAGGAGAACACACGACTCTTATATGACACTCCTATGTTCAGAGAGAAGCGACTAAGCCCACAGACTGCCTGGGTGTGATCATCCCTCTGCCATTTACTAGTTTTTGCCATTGGACAAGTTACTTCTTTATGCCTCAATTTCCTCAACTATAAATTGGGGATGCGAATTTGTTTTAAATGATTCAGTGATTTAATACATGTAAAGTGCCTAGAAAGTACCAGGCACATAGCAAGTGCTCAATAAATATTGGCTATTATTACTATAGCTTTTATTATCGCTATTATATGTTGTAAATACACAAGTACATGTATATGTGGAAATTATGGTGTCCAAAAAAAAAAAAAAACAAGCAAACAAATGGGAGTGAAGAGTCCAAGATATTTAGCAAACAGGATATGCTTTAGGTGGAGAGAGAGAAAGAATACACACAGCTACTCACATATATCTTATTCATTACTGATGTCTGCCGAGGTGATTCTAGGAAATATTTGGAAATAAGGCTAACCTACACAATCCTTGTAAATAACCTTTACATTTTTCCTGTTTCGAAGTCTTAATATAGTTAAAAGCGGCCAAGATTAATCTGGAATCCCTAAGGGGAAAAAAATAAAAAGCCGCTAGAAAATGTTTATTTTATTTCATTTTAGGTATGCATGTTATATGCCTAGAATAGTACCAGGCACCTAGCAGAATCCTGATGTAAGATGAATGTTAAAACAGGAGTCAGAGTCAGTTCTGAACTCTGCCACTAACAGGCTGTGACCGTGAAATGAATTACTTTCCTGTCTCAATTTTACAGCTACAAATGCAAGAGATAATAGTTACTATGCATTATTCATAAGTTTCCTCTGGTCTTCAGCACTTAAAAACTTCCCATTTAAAAAAAATTTTAATGAATTAACTCACTATTAAATAGTCCTACTTTATCATTCTCCAAAACATCACAGGAGAGATTTCTCTAAAGATCCTTACCTTCTATCTTAATTTGACAAACAAACAAATAAAAAATGCCTCAGGATGACCTTATTTTATATGAAAATTCCAAAAATTTGGGGGGTCGACACTACTATCACTGGATATTTACCAAATATTCACAAACTGAAGATGACGTGTCCCCATAAAATGTCAGTACCTATGTGGTGGGATAGCATTTGATCTAGTAAATTCTCCTCCTTTTTTCAGAAAATGTTGATTTTCGTCATAAGTAGTTAGGATATTCTGTGCTAAATGCTTTAGAAGAGGGATGTAAAAGGATGAAAAGCATGGACAAAGAGTTCTCTTTAATGTTGGCTTCTAAAACTTAAGCTCTTAGAGGAGCTGAAAGTATTACTGAAGTAGACAAAATGTTTGGGGGAACTACTTGGGAAAGAGCAAAGGACATGAGAAGAGACAAGAAATAATCTATCAGGCTGGGGAGAGGAGACAGACGTGGAGGGAAGTAATAAGAATATGGTCCCTGGCAAATATCATATGATATCACTTATATGTGGAACCTAAAATATGATACAAATGAAGTTATTCACAAAACAGAAACAGGCTCACAAACATAGAAAACAAATTTATGGTTATCAAAGGGGAAGGGGAGAGGGGATAAATTAAGAGTTTGGGATTAACAGATACAAACTACTAGGTATAAAATAGATAAACAGCAAGGTCCTACTGTATAGCACAGGAAACTATATTCAATATCCTATAATAAACCATAATGGAGAAGAATATGAAAAGGAATATATATATGCATATATATGTACATATATCACGGAATCACTTTGCTGTACACCAGAAGCTAACACAACATTGTAAATCAGCTATACTTCAATTAGAAAAGAAAAAAAAGAATATGGTCCCTCAAAGTCAGAGAGAAAGGCTTGTCTTAAAGGCTCTCTTTTTCTCCAAGAGTATAGGAAAGTTATAGAAAAATTAATATCTTGAGAGAAAGACAGACCCTGTATTTTATTCAGGAAGGGTTTGGGAGGGAGTAAGACCCCAGAGAGGACATAACTCTGGGAAGTGTCTTAAGCAACCCCGAAGTGATGGAGATTAAAAGTACTCCACTTGAGCAGGTTCAAAATTGAAATAAATTTGACTTCGAAAAAATTAAGGAAAGTTACATTCTTACACAGCTGCTTTACTTACAAATGCACACTTGTATTTAAGTAAATTAAGACTAATTTTTCTTTGAAAATTGATCTATATCCCCCCAAATTTTTAGTGATCAGGGGTATCACAAATGCATTATATACCTAAGAACCTAAAGTAACATGTATAATTTTTAAAATCACTTAAATAGATTAATTATTCAGGTTCATTTTTGCTATTATTTATAAATCATGTAATTTTATTACAATAAGTTATATTACAAAGATTTTCAGAAGAAACTGGGTGTAAGTGCCACGTTCAAAAGGTCATTCATTTTGGTTAAATTATCAATATCTCTAAATACACATTTTTTCAATATATAGTGACAATATGGTATATAATTGCACATATTCAATATCTACACATACAATTTTTCAATAGTTTCTACTAGTTATTTTCTTTAAACAATGGGAGTCAGATTTCTGATTCAATCTGATGACCTGGATTTGCTACATGTCTTTCTGTTTTTATGTCACTGTTAAGTATCAATATATTCATAGAATTTAATCATATACCCTAGTAGGGATTTTTAGAGAAATCTTTAGCTAATTTTGAAATATATTAAGCATTCGTTGTTTTAGTCAATCATTCCACAAATATTTACTGCATGCCTGCAGAGTACCAGGAATTATGCTAAGGTATAAACAAAGCTTCTTGTTCCCAATACACCACTGTTGAATAAAGCCGGTAATAAATATTTTCAACATGTAGTTTTTAACACGTTTTCATAAAATCCAGTGTGAGTGGAGACTAGTGACATTATTACACTACTAGAATTCTGCAGTTTACAAAAATCTTGGGAAATTAGAAATGTTAGTGAAATTTCATTAATTTGAAAAATCTGTAGGAATAGCTGCCTAATTTACCTTTTCAATTACATATCTTACATGAAATTGAAATGAAACAAAAACTGATCCTCTCATATTCCATTTGATTTACATTATTCATCCATTTTAATATGCTACTATTTATAGACATGACAACAATTTAGTAATAACTTTTCAGAGGAGAGGAAAGAAGAAAAAAAGAAAGCACCATTAAAAAACATATCATACGCTACTAAATGTAAAATAGATAGCTAGTGGGAAGCAGCCACATAGCACAGGGAGATCAGCTCGGTGCTTTGTGAAAACCTAGAGGGGTGGGATATGAAGGGTGGGAGGGAGACGCAAGAGGGAGGAGATATGGGGATATATGTATATGTATAGCTGATTCACTTTGTTATAAAGCAGAAATTAACACACAAAAATTAAGTAAAGCAATTACACTTCAATAAAGATGCTAAAAAAAACCACACACATATCAGTTCAAAGATGCTCCCTAATTTTAGATATGTTACAACAATAAAACTAGTAATCATCTTAGATTAGGAAACTAAGGTATTTTAAAGGCCTTTTTTTTCTTTCTTTTCTTTTCTTTTTTTTTTTTTTTTTTTTTTGCGGTACGCGGGCCTCTCAGTGCTGTGGCCTCTCCCGTTGTGGAGCACAGGCTCCGGACACGCAGCCTCAGCGGCCATGGCTCACGGGCCTAGCCGCTCCGCGGCATGTGGGATCTTCCCGGACCGGGGCACGAACCCGTGTCCCCTGCATCGGCAGGCGGACTCTCAACCACTGCGCCACGAGGGAAGCCCTTAAAGGCCATTTTTGAAGTTAGAATCTTATTTCCATTCAACAGGATTTTTTGTACTACTCAGAGTGCAGAATACGAATTTAAATGGACTGTTCCTTGAAAATTAATAGACAAATTTTGTCAAGGAAATATCTAACAATACAGGAAGTGTCACTGCTTCATTTGAACCTATGAATTGCTATCAGAGTTGGTCAACTGATTTTAATACCTAAGAGGTCACACATACCTCCTCATACACTCTTACCAATTCTGAATATACATCAAATTCATAGATCATTGTAGTATTTGATGTTCTGGTCTCAGATTTCTAAAATTTAAGAAATTTTTATAAAAAATTGTAGCAAATTTTATGTTTATAAGCACATACGATACCAAGTTTGCTACACCAACAGAGAAATTACAGAGCTAATGAATTCACACGTTTAAACAGAATTTAATTTTATTTTATTCAAATTAACACAAAAGATGGTATTCTGGGTGCTGGGGAAAATAAACCAAGAGGTATGTGATATCAGTCAAATAATTAGAGAATCAATCAAAGTAGAAAAGTATATCAGACCTGATTCATCAAACCTAGTCACAATGACCCTTCCATGTTAAATATCCTTTTTTAAAGATCAAAATTATATGAGAGAACATACAGTAGATCCTTAAAACTGTCTTAACTCTGAATTTGCTAATATCACAGTAATGAGTTACTGGACAAAGAAACTAGAAACCCAAAAAGCAATATTGAAATAAATATGGGGCTGGCTAGACATTTTAGGTGATAGGCTGGCATATGGTAAATGCACAACAAATATTTGACTTATTCAGTGAATAAGAGAATAAGTGAGTGACTCACTCAACATCCCAACACCCTCAATTAAAATGTATGTCTCAGCACAAGTATAAACTTGTACATACAAAGGACCTTCAGAGTTGTTTGAAAGTAAACAAAACTGTGAATGTTAAATCTGCAATTTCTAAATATCTATCATTACAGATATGTATTAAATTTAGGAGTGACATAACTGAGAACTAAAATATTGCCTGCCAAATCAGTAAACAAAGGACGTTGCAGCCATCAAGCCACTATATTACAGCCTCCTGGGGGTGAGCCCTGAAGGAACTCAGGATGGAGACAAACAGGGCTGTCCACTGCCAAGCCAATCTAGCAGTCAGCTGCTAGAGCCACCACCAATGATGCACCTGAGGAAACTCAGGATACTGGCCCAGATAGCTGAGGTGCCTATCAAAGGAATTATTTCAATGAGCTGAGTCTCTTGCATCTTCCCATACATAGAAAAGCACTAAATTCTTTAACTCGAGATACCTGGTTTTCTTTTATTAACAGTAATATTTTGATGTTCCACCTACCTGGTCCTTGTTGCAAAAGCTCCTATTTATCCTGGCTCCCCCCTTGTCTCTTCGGAGCAGTCTCTCAGAGTTATCTGAGATGCTGTGGCCCAGGCTTAAGACCTCAGATTTGTCCACCGAATAAAATATAACTCTAAACTTTAAGTTGTGCATTATGTTTTAAGTCGACATAACAGTAAATTCATTATCTGAGGGTCAACAAGAGACTCAATTGGCTCCAAAAAAGAACTAACATAAATCAAAATCTCAGGGAAAAAAATACTTTTATAGAAATGCTCCTTATAAGTAATAGCTCTCCCTTAATACAACACAACCGTTGCTGCCTATCCCCCAGTGTGGCACACAAGATTTTGCATGGTAAATTGAATTATATTGAATTAGTTAATTTACACACTTAGAAGTTTTCATGGTGAAGCAAGCATTGCAATAAAATTACTTTTTCTAGTGTTTTATCTAACAGAGTGAGAATATTCTCTTTTATAGATATTGCTACACATTGAGACTTTGATAACATGTATTCCTGTTGCAAAATGCCTTGGACTGCTACTGTTCTATCCTCAGCATTCTGTGTTTTCCATAATCCACCAATCTTTTTTTCTTTTCTTTTTGTCAAAGAGGGTAGAAATATTTCATTTAGTTGGATCCATCTTAAGCATCTGTAGCTTTACACTGTTCTCCCTCTTAACAAGAATTCTCATTTTGGCGCTCAGACAACCCACATACAATACCAGAAAGCAAAATTCAAAGTAAGCCTAAGGCAGCATCACAAAGCTAGAGGCTTTGAAATCTGGAATTTTGAAAGTGCACATTAATAAGATTTTCTGCATACATAAAAATCTAAATGCATAAAAATAGAGCACCTTGAATCAGAGAAAGACAACAAATGCAAATCAGGGAACTCGAGGTTTACTTAGGTTTTCTTTTTTTTTTCCTTTATTTTTATTTTTTGTAATTGAAGTATAGTTGATTTACAATGTTGTGGCAATCTCTGCTATACAGTAAAGTGACTCAATTATACACATATAGACATTCTTTTTTTTATATTCTTTTCCATTATGGTTTATCACAGGGTATTGAATATAGTTCCCTGTGCTATACATTAGGACCTTGTTGTTTATCCATTGTAAATATAATAGTTTGCATCTACCAACCCCAAACTCCCACTCTATCCCTCTCCCTTCCCCCCTCCACTTTGGCAACCACAAGTCTGTTCTCTATGTCTATGAGTCTGTTTCTGTTTTGTAGATAGGTTCATTTGTGCCATATTTTAGAGTCCACATACAGCGATATGATATGGTATTTGTCTTTCTCTTTCTGACTTACTTTGCTTAGTATGATAATCTCTAGTTGCATCTATGTTGCTGCAAATGGCATTATTTCATTATTTTTTATGGCTGAATAGTATTTCATTGCATGTATGTACTACATCTTCTTTATCCATTCATCTGTCGAGGGACATTTAGGTTGTTTCCATGTTTTGGCTATTGTGAATAGTGCTGCTATACATGAACATAGGGGTGCATGTATCTTTTTGAATTATAGTTTTGTCTGAGTATATTCCCAGGAGTGGGATTGCTGGATCATAGGGTAATTCTATTTTTAGTTTTCTGAGGAAACCCCATACTGTTTTCCATAGTGTCTGTACCAACTTACATTCCCACCAACAGTGTAAGAGGGTTCCCTTTTCTCTACCCCCTCTCCAGCATTTATTTAAACAATAGACTTTTTAATGATGGCCATTCTGTCTGGTGTGAGGTGATACCTCATTGTAGTTTTGATTTGCGTTTCTCTAATAATTAGTGATGTTGAGCATCTTTTCATGTGCCTACTGGCCATCTGTTTGTCTTATTTGGAGAAATGTCTATTAAGATGTTCACCTTGGTTCAGTTGAAGCTCTTAGATCTCAGTTCAACTGGGTGGGTTTTTGTAATCCAAGGGACACAAGCAATCTGGATATTTCATGATCCCAACTAGATGAGAGTATACCCATCAGTAACAAAGCTGTAATGGGTTTACCTGCCTAATAGGAGTTTATTTAAAGTGATGTTGGACAAGTAATTCAACTTCTTTGGGTCTCAGTTTCCTCATCTATAAAATGGAGGGATGGGGCTGGATGATTTATAAAGTTCCTTCTACAACTTCAATTCCTCTGAAACCACTATAAAGTGCAGATTTTTCTCTCTATGTCTAAAAAGGAACAAGTCCCTAAGAGTAAGGCTGTGTAGCATCAGGAAGGGGAAATGAGTGTTTACTCCCAAAAAGAAACACTTAAATAGCACTTATGATGGACCTTGCTCCGATCATTTTACACATAAGCACTCATTTAATCCTCACAACTGAAGCAGGTATTATTTTTATGCCCAGTTAACAGGTAAGGAGCATGGAGCATCAGGTTAAGTAGTTCACCTTGTTCCAGAGTGCACAGCTAGTAAGTAGTCGGGTCAGGACGCAAACCCAGGCATTTTGACTTCAGAATCAGTGCTCTTTGCCATTCACTCTGCTGCATGCCTGAGACTCACAGAGCCCACAGACTTTATCCATATACTTAACACTGATTATTTCAGACTCACAGAATTCTTCCAGATTCCCTATACATTAACTAAGGTCAGGGGACAGGGCTGACCACATGTGTGTTGTAGGAGCTCTGGAAGGAAATGTGACTCAAAATTCCTGATGTTGCAAATTTAATTTAACAGTGGTTAAAAGTAACCTATCCTTGAAAAAACATATTATAACCCTGAAGTTCCACTCAACATTATAATGACATTTGCTATTAATTCCATTCAATATTGTCTTTAGTTAGAAGCATAACTGAATATGGTTTAATTTTATATACTTTAAGCCTTGCCATTTAAACTCACAAATTAAAAAAATTGCTTGTTAGACCATGAGTATTTATTTTTAGTTCGAAATATGATCCACACAACTTAATTGAACAGGCACCAGTCTTTTATTCCAGGACCTTATAATAGTTGTAATAATGCTATATATCAATGCAACATAATTTCTTGTATAATGTTAAACATAACTATTTCAATAGCTCTGGGAGAGCTATTGAAATGAAATGAAAATAGTATAGAGAGAAGAGAAAACATGTCTAAGGTTCAAATTCGAGTAAGTGGTAGCAAGACATAAAGCCTCGTTCTTCTAAGTTGAGGTCTAGTAGCTTTCCATTATCCTAGTCCTCATTTAAAATACCTAAAATAGATAATCAATGAAAGAATAGAAAGATTTACCAACTACTACCCAAACATCTAAGAAATACATATGTCAAAAACAATATTTTCAGAGAAACATTTACCCAAAGAAAACAAACAATGAAAACAAACAAACAAAAAAACATGTTTTATTGTTGTATTTTTGTGGCAGGTGAAAGAATAAAATCAGAAAATAACAATAACAATTATGGTTTGGTTATGCATTGTAAAGTAGAAAGGCAAGTCTGTTCTTTTAGAAACTTTAAAAGAAAACTGAGAATCTATCACAATAAAACTGGGAAAGGGGAACCTGAATGAGCTTTAGGAGGTACTTACTAAGTTAATGTGTTTGCACATTAAGCATCTATTAAATGAGTTTTCATGAAGTTCAATCTCAACCAATGATTGTTTATATGGTCTCATTGAAAGAGCAGTCATTGTTAGCCAATGCATAAAAGATCTCTTCAATTAAAAGCAAGATATCTGATTTATAGATATTTCCGCTTCAGCAACTAAGACACTAAACAGGATAAAGTCTAAAGTTGAGTTTAGCAATCAAGTTGCAAGCCTAATTCTGTTGTTTGAGAGACCTTCACAGAGACCTTTGAAGACCCCTAATAACTGTGTTAGGCCACCTGACATTGAGTTGAATAAACTGAATTAAAATTAAACTCCAAAAAGAACAATTTAAAATTGCGGGGCATGGGAAAAAGCAAACATAAAATATAGTCACCCATCTGTAGAACCAAGTAATCTATAGTGGAATATGATTGCCTGAATCTTGATATAAACATTAATGATTAAAATGTGGATGATGGGTCTCAGATTAATAAACTCTTGCTTCCACTGAAAGAGAGTCAAGGTTATCACTACGTCTCTCTAAACAAATTCTAAAGCCCACGCATGGTAACCTTTGAAATTTTAACAGAGCATCACCAGGCTTGCACTGATTGCTTCAGTTTACATGCCGCTGGTCATAGAACTTTGAACTGGCCATTTTTGTTTGGAAAACTTGAAGATACTGTATCTCTTTAAGTTAAACAAACCCTTGGACATACACACATGCTGTTTAATGAGTGTTGTCCCTTACAAATGGAAAATCGCCCTGGTAAGGAATTGAATGGAATAGTACAAATCAAATGGAATAGTCCCCAAGCTGCAAAAATACTCAAATTTTCTCTTTTCTCTTACCTACACTCTATATGAAAAAAATCTTTGCCTTCCTTTTTTATTTTTCAAGAGAATGGTCCTATATGATCTGGAGTTACACCTGTTTGAATTTAACCTTAAAGGATCTTATTATATCATAGATATTATAAAACTTCATTCTTTTTGCTTTACAATATCCTTTATTCAAATACAGAGGTGTTTCTAAGCAAATTGCTGGTAGTGTAATTCTATTTTTCTGTTGAGTTTCACGAAAATATCATAGGCATATTTTTAGAGGAAAAAATATAACCCCGTGGTAAACTAAAGCTACATTTAATTCTTTAGCAAAGAAAGTTTAAATTATTTAATTAAATAAATGAAATTAATTTCCCACAAACAGTGAAAAAATGTTCAGAATATTAATAATATTATTGGTATGTAATTACTACACCTCAGAATAAAAATACCAAACAGAAAATAAACAGCTGTGTTAAACTCTGACAGTATTCATTTATTTTTCTTTTATTGAGGTTTTAAACACATTGGCTTTTGCTTTTTGTCTAGATTTTTCTACTGCTTCAGACTAGGCTAGAAGTTGGTAGAGGTTAGAATATGTTCAAGTACTATCAATGCAAAAATCACCCAATCCAAGACCTACAATGACACTGTGGCCAATCATAGTGACAATTCAGTGAACTACTCTTATTGCCTTTTCATTTCCAAAACTTTTAACTCAATCATGAGCAAAGATAATATATGAAATCTGAAGTTCAGCCTATGCATCCATTTGATATAGGGCAAGTTGTGTGACTAGCCCATAATGTGACAGGAGCAGAAACTCAGTGGGAGATCCTTCTCTCTATACCTCAATCTAACAGAAGCATTCTCAAAACATGTTGTTCAAATGATATATACTCACGTTGCTTATCCTGCAGTAAAGAGCTTTTAAAAGGCATTTCAATTTGTATGCCATTGGGTGGAGCACACCTTATCTAGTTTACTACAGGAACATCACTCCCAATAGTCTTATACCTAGCCTAATTCATATGTTTGTGTTATACCTGCCTGGTCTTTGCTGACAGTTGATTTTCTAACCCTCTTTTAAGCTGGTTGGTATTCCATTAGAGCAAAGAGAACTTCAGGAAGATCCTTTTTTATCATAACAACTAAGGAGAAAATGATTGCTTTAAAATCTAGGAATATTTAAAATATTATAATTCCCCCAATTTAAAAAAATAAGTATAGTCAAGCAGATCAGGGAGTGTCAGGAAGCCTGGAGCTCTGCAAGCCTCATTCCTACTCTGGCAAAGGAGTCCTGGGAGTACAGGATGCCTGGATAGTAGCAGAGGCAGGCCTCCCTGTGGGTAACAGAAAGATTTTAAAAAATGGAAGTCCTGAGGCCTCCCACTCCTGTAAGTCACATGAATTAACATGTAGAGCTCAGTTCTTAAGAGGAATTTTCAGCACATCTGGTAGTCAGATCCAATCTAAAGAAAAGTGTGTCATAGTCATGGTTCTCCCATGCACAGTTACCTGATAATGACTCCTGTGTGAAAACTACTCATTTCCTCTTCGGTTTCCTCCAAAGGCTTTCTACCTCCACCACTGCTCTGAACTGCCTCTCTAGTACAGTATTCAACCTCAGTAGAAAAATATTTGCTACATGTTTCATGCATATGAAAGGGCCCAGTCAATGGCACTTGACTCCCCTCTTTCACATTGACTTCCATAAAATTACATTATTTTAGTTCCTCATCTTCTTCTTCAGCCAATTGTTCTCTTTCTTATTTGCTTACAACTCTTCTTTTATCATCTAACAAAGGGCTCCTTCACCTTCTATTGAATCAGTCAGAAGTCATTTAGTTCTTTCTTTTTTGGTCTCTCTATTTACTCCCTCTCTCAGTTTTATTGTAGTAATGTATTAATGGACACACATACTTCAAACCACAAGCAATCCTGCATGTTACTCCCACAAATATCATCCTAGAATATCATGGGCAATCATTGCTCTCCTTCCACTCAAAAATTTGTAATGATTCTCTATTGCTGAAAAAATTAAATCCAAACTAATACTGTGCTGGACCCTGTGCTTGGTACACAAAGGGAAGTGGGGACAAAGAATGTCACCTGCAATATCAGTAAACAAAGGATGTCGTGGTCATTAAGCCATCAGCCAATGCAGCTGCAAATCCATCCCAAAGGTGCACCCTGAGGGGATTCATGATGGAGAAAACAGGATACTGACCCTAGACATTTAAGATGCATAAGAAAAGAATGATTTCAATGAGCTCAGACTTTGCATTTTCCATACATAGAAAAGTGCTAACTTCAAATGTCCTGTTTTTCTTTAATTAACAGCATTTTTTTTGATGTTCTGACTACCTGGTTTTTGTTGCAAAAACTCCTAAATATCCTGGTTCCTCCCTTACCTCTTCAGAACAGTCCCTCAGAGTTATCTGAGAGCCTGTCTCCCAGGCTCAAGAATGTACACTGAATAAAACATAATTATCAACTTTTAGGTTGTGCTTTTTTTTTCAGTCGACAGAAGCAACATCTCTTCAGCCTAGAAATGAGAGCCTCTCAGAATCTGAATCACTCGACCAACTTGGGATGAAAACTTCAGGCTCTCTTAGGGCAGTGAAAATTCAATGGATTGGTGAAATACAAGGTGCCAAAAAAAGAAGATTGTACATAACTGGTGTTCTGTAAATGCTTGTCAATGAACTAGAGAGCCAGGTTTCAATTAGGGGATGGAAGTATATAGAAGAGAAAAGAAATAGGATTAAAAGATTGGAGATCCAAATATGCCAAAGGGATAAAAGGGGTCGATAAGAGGAAATAGTGAGCTTAGAGAGGGCGTGAGCTAGACAAAGGTAAAAGAAGTAATATCCATAAACAGCTGGATACCAGTAGTGATCCACAAGGATCTCCTACAGGCAAGGAGAGGAGAACCTTAGAATGAGAGAATACAATTATTTCTGAAGCAAATGTTAAAAAATAAAGCCAATTTACTAAAGGCAAGAAGGCAGAGGCAGATAAATAGACATAGACATGAAAATATAGACATATTTAATGACAATTTTAAAAATTACTTTCTTTCTGGCTTCTTTGTATATGGTCTTCTCCCTATTTAATGTCTTGAGGAGGATTAAAACTGTTATATCAGGAATACAAAGAAAAGCAGTGTTAATATTCACTTATCATTATGGGATTTTCAGGAGACACAATAATCTTGAGAAAATTTTTCCAGAGAAAAGTATTTACTCTTTAAGCTTGTTTATCCACATATTAAAAACAAAACTTGTATGGTTTCAATCTACATTGTCTTTCCCCCCCCCCACCCCTTTTATAAGCTTTAGATAGAGAGAACTCTGAATGTGAATAAGGGACATTCCATTCTACCCAGGAATGAAATGGAGAGTCTTTCCAGAGGAAGAATAGGAAAAGCAAAGGGGAAATTCATGGCTAATGTCACTCTGATACCTGTAACAGAGAAGTAAGAAATAAGAAGATGTATATTCAGATACATTGAGGAGTAAGCCAAAAGCAGTTTGTACTGCTTGCCATTTGGAACTCTTTAAAAAAAGTTTCCCTCACAAAGTATCTACTGAGCAAACATGAGGGGACCCTCACAGAGCAGAAATTAACATAATTGCATAATGATAGAGTTCTTTAATATGATCTACAACATTGTTTCTTACTGATTTTTAATCATATGTTACATGAATAAAGGAGAGACAGTGCACTAAGCTCATGGGTTTGAATAAGCTCATGGGTTTGAAGGTGGGGTAGGACAACTATCTGCTTTGTATCTGAGTGTAGCCAAATATGGTCCTCAAAGAGCTTTATCATAGTTAGGTGCAGACAGCTGAATTTTAGCATTTTCTCCCCTGTGTAGATAGTGTGCTGTAGAATCTTGTGGAATAGGAGAGTTAACTGCAGGAATATTGGAAAGGGGATTAACAGTACTCCAGAGCAGTAAAATTTTTTTTTTTTTTTTTTTTCAGTACGCGGGCCTCTCACTGTCGTGGCCTCTCCCATTGCAGAGCACAGGCTCCGGATGCGCAGGCTCAGCGGCCATGGCTCACGGGCCCAGCCGCTCCGCGGCATGTGGGATCTTTCCGGACCGGGGCACGAACCTGTGTTCCCTGCAACGGCAGGCGGACGCCCAACCACTGCGCCACCAGGGAAGCCCGGGAGCAGTAAAATTTAAACACATATACGTGGCAGATTTGAAAAGCTAAATCTTAATCATTTCTTTAGGTTAGCTTTAAATCAGAAAAGAAGAAGTGCTGAACAGTGACCATCACACTGACTTTCTTGGTCTGTCTAGTGATAAGAACATGGTGTTCTAGATAAGTCTCAAGCAGAGGGGCCCAAAACATTAGTGGTAACAGTCCCTTTGGCAACTGTTTAATCAGTAAGTTCAATGTCACATGGAAAATTTATCTAGAACATTCACAGTGTGTCTTACTCCAGAGAACCCACCCACGCATGTTTGTCTACTATGTTCTCTGCCACAAAATTTTACCACTCCTACCAAGATCCTGTTGACCCAGCCATGAAGTACTAAGCACGGGATTAGAGGTCACACACTACCAAGATAGAGCTCACTTCCACTACAAAAAATAACCTAGGATAAACATCCCTTCCTTCTACTTTTTCCATTCTTATTCCTAATATTTTCTCATCGCTCTGAACAAAACACCATGTCTCCTTTATTTCAAACAGACCATTGGCATTTACTTCCAGACAAGATACAAAAGTTACCAACTTCCTTTTTTTCTGATATGAGCCTCCTTCTCACTTGCATGGAGAGAATTTCCTCTCTCTGACCCTTTATTTACTGCTAAGTTCGATGTTCAATGGGATTTTAAAATTTCTGGCCTTGCAGGAAAGAGCATGAATGGGAAATAACCAGTATCATTTGCCATTCTGAAGCCACCAGGTAAATGTGAACCCAAGTAACACATGTGTGATCCCACTACCATTCTAGGAGGGTAGGTCTCAATCTTTCATGTGTTTAAAATCATCAGTGGGGTAGTAGGATGTCTCTTACTAAATCATATTCTTCCAACAACATTCCACACTAAGAATGATTTAATCCCAATTTTCAAATGATCTTACAAAAGGTACAACTGTCATTATATGCAGATGACATGATACTATATAAAGAAAAACCTAAAGACTCCACACAAAAACTACTAGAACTGATAAACAAATTCAGTAAGGTAGCAGGATACAAGATTAACATACAAAAATCAGCTGCATTTCTTTACACTAACAATAAAATACCAGAAAGGGAATGTAAACAAATAATCCCCTTTAAAATTACATCAAAAAAATAAAATATTTACTTAGGAATAAACCTCACCAAGGAGGTGAAAAGCTTATATACTGAGAACTAAAAAACATTAATAAAGGGAACTGAAGATGATTCAAAGAAATGGAAAGATATCCCATGCTCATGGATTGGAAGAATTAATGTTGTTAAAATGTCCATACTACCCAAAGCAATCTACAGATTTAATGTGATCCCTCTCAAATTACCATGACATATTTCACAGAACTAGAACAAATAATCCTAAAATTTATATGGAACCATAAAGGAACCAGAATTGCCAAAGCAATCCTGAGGAAAAAGAACAAAGCAGGAGGACTAATGCTCCAGACTTCAGACAATACTAAAAAGATACAGTAATCAAAACAGCATGATATTGGCACAAAAACAGACATATGGATCAATGGAACAGAACAGAGAGTCCAGAAATAAACCCACACACCTATGGTCAATTAATCTGCAGCAAAGGAGGCAAGAACATACAAAGGGAAAGGACAGTCTCTTCAACAAGCGGTTTTGGGAAAGTTGGACAGCCGCATGCAAATCAATGAAGTTAGACACCTCCCTCACACCACACACAAAAGTCAACTCAAAATGGTTTAAAGACTTAAATATAAGACATGACACGATAAAATTCCTACAGGAGAACATAGGCATAACATTCTCTGATGTAAATCAAACCAATGTTTTCTTAGGTCAGTCTCCCAAGGCAATAGAAATAAAAGCAAAAATAAACAAATGGGACCTAATCAAACATATAAGCTTTTGCACAGCAAAAGAAACCATAAAAAAAAATGAAAAGACAACGTACAGACTGGGAAAAAATATTTGCAAATGATGCGACCGACAAGGGCTAATTTCCAAAATATACAAACAGCTCATACAATTCAATAACAAAAAAACCCAACAACCCAATTGAAAAAAATGGGCAGAAGACCTAAATAGACATTTCTCCAAAGAAAACATACAGATGGCCAATAGGCATATGAAAAGATGCTCAGCATCTCTAATTATTAGAGAAATGCAAATCAAAGCTACAATGAGGTACCACCTCATACTGGTCAGAATGGCCATCATTAAAAATTCTACAGGGAATTCTCTGGTGGCACAATGGTTAAGAATCTGCCTGCCAATGCAAGGGGCACAGGTTCGAGCCCTGGTCTGGGAAGATCCCACATGCCGCAGAGTAACTAAGCCCATGTGCCACAACTACTGAAGCCTGTGTGCCTAGAGCCTGTGCTCCACAACAAGAGAAGCCACCGCAATGAAAAGCCCACACTGCAACAAAGAGTAGCCCCTGCACGCCGCAACTAGAGAAAGCCCGTGTGCAGCAACAAAGACCCCAACACAGCCAAAAATAAATAAATAAGAAAAGAGTCTACAACTAGCAAATGTTGGTGTGGAGAAAAGGGAACCCTCCTACACTGTTGGTGGGAACGTAAATTGGTGCAGCCACTGTGGAAAACAGTATGGAGGTTCCTCAAAAAACTAAAAACAGAACTACCATATGATCCAGCAATCCCACTTCCAGGCATATATCCAGACAAGACTATAATTTGAAAAGATACCTTCTCCCCTATGTTCACTGCAGCATTATTTACAATAGCCAGGACATGGAAGCAACCTAAATGTCCATCAGCAGATGAATGGATAAAGAAGATGTGGTACATATATATATAATGGAATATTACTCAGCCATAAAAAGAAATGAAATCTTGTAGAGATGTGGATGGACCAAGAGAGCATCATACACAGTAAAGTAAGTCAGAAAGAGAAAAACAAATATCATATATTAACGCATATATGTGAAATCTAGAAAAATCGTATAGATGATCTTATTTGCCAAGCAGAAATAGAGACATAACATAGAGAACAAATGCATGTATACCATGGGGGAAAGAGGTGGGGTGGGAGGAATTGGGAGATTGGGATTGACACATATACACTACTCATACTATGCATAAAATAGACAACCGATGGGAACATACTGTATAGCAAAGGAGACTCTATTAATGCACTGTGGTGTCCTAAATGGGAGGGAAATCCAAAAGGGAGGAGATATATGTATATGTATGGCTGATACATTTTTTTTTACAACTTTATTGGAGTATAATTCTTCACATTAGTGTGTTAGTTTCTGCTTTATAACAAAGTGAATCAGTTATACATATACATCTGTTCCCATATCCCTTCTCTCTTGCATCTCCCTCCCTCCCACCCTCCATATCCCACCCCTCCAGGTGGTCACAAAGCACCGAGCTGATCTCCCTGTGCTCTGCGGCTGCTTCCCACTATCTATCTACCCTATGTTTGGTAGTGTACATATGTCCATGCCTCTCTCTCGCTTTGTCACAGCTAACCTTTACCCCTTCCCATATCCTCAAGTCCATTCTCAAGTAGGTCTGTCTTTATTCCTGTTTTACCCCTCGTTTCTTCATGACATTCTTTTTTTTTCTTAAATTCCATATATGTGTTAGCATACGGTATTTGTCTTTCTCTTTCTGACTTACTTCACTCTGTATGACAGACTCAAGGTCTATCCACCTCATGACAAATAGCTCAATTTCGTTTCTTTTTATGGCTGAGTAATATTCCATTGTATATATGTGCCACATCTTCTTTATCGATTCATCAGATGATGGACACTTAGGTGTTTCCATCTCTGGACTATTGTAAATAGAGCTGCAATGAATATTTTGGTACATGACTCTTTTTGAATTATGGTTTTCTCAGGGTATATGCCCAGTAGTGGGATTGTGGGTCGCATGGTAGTTCTATTTGTAGTTTTTTAAGAAACCTCCATACTGTTCTCCATAGTGGCTGTGCCAATTCACATTCCCACCAGCAGTGCAAGAGTGTTCCCTTTTCTCCACACCCTCTCCAGCATTTATTGTTTCTAGATTTTTTCATGATGGCCATTCTGACAGGTGTGAGATGATATCTCATTGTAGTTTTGATTTGCATTTCTCTAATGATTAATGATGTTGAGCAGTCTTTCATGTGTTTGTGGAAGTCTGTATATCTTCTTTGGAGAAATGTCTATTTAGGTCTTCTGCCCATTTTTGGATTGGGTTGTTTGTTTTTTTGTTATTGAGCTGCATGAGCTGCTTGTAAATATTGGAGATTAATCCTTTGTCAGTTGCTTCATTTGCAAATATTTTCTCCCATTCTGAGGGTTGTCTTTTGGTCTTGTTTGTGGTTTCCTTTGCTGTACAGAAGATTTTAAGTTTCATTAGGTCCCATGTGTTTATTTTTCTTTTTATTTCCATTTCTCTAGGAGGTGGGTCAAAAAGGATCTTGCTGTGATTTATGTCAGAGTGTTCTGCCTATGTTTTCCTCTAAGAGTTTGATAGTTTCTGGCCTTACATTTAGGTCTTTAATCCATTTTTAGCTTATTTTTGTGTATGGTGTTAGGGAGTGATGTAATCTCATACTTTTACATGTCCCTGTCCAGTTTTCCCAGCACCACTTATTGAAGAGGATGTCCTTTCTCCACTGTACATTCCTGCCTCCTTTATCAAAGATAAGGTGACCATATGTGTGTGGGTTTATCTCTGGGCTTTCTATCCTGTTCCATTGATCTATCTTTCTGTTTTTGTGCCAGTACCATACTGTCTTGATTACTGTAGCTTGGTAGTATAGTCTGAAGTCAGGGAGCCTGATTCCTCCAGCTCCATTTTTCGTTCTCAAGATTGCTTTGGCTATTCAGGGTCTTTTGTGTTTCCATACAAATTGTGAAATTTTTTGTTCTAGTTCTGTGAAAAATGCCAGTGGTAGTTTGATAGGGAGTGAATTGAATCTGTAAATTGCCTTGAGTAGTAGAGTCATTTTCATAATGTTGATTCTTCCAATCCAGGAGCATGGTATATCTCTCCATCTATTTGTATCATCTTTAATTTCTTTCATCAGTGTCTTATAATTTTCTGCATACAGGTCTTTTGTCTCCTTAGGTACGTTTATTCCTAGATATTTTATTCTTTTTGTTGCAATGGTAAATGGGAGTGTCTTCTTGATTTCACTTTCAGATTTTTCATCATTAGGATATAGGAATGCCAGAGATTTCTGTGCATTAATTTTGTATCCTGCTACTTTACCAAATTCATTGATTAGCTCTAGTAGTTTTCTGGTATCATCTTTAGGATTCTCTATGTATAGTATCATGTCATCTGCAAACAGTGACAGCTTTACTTCTTCTTTTCCAATTTGGATTCCTTTTATTTCCTTTTCTTCTCTGATTGTTGTGGCTAAAACTTCCAAAAAAAGGTTGAATAAGGGTGGTGAGAGTGGGAAACCTTGTCTTGTTCCTGATCTTAGTGGACATGCATTCAGTATTTCACCATTGAGGACAATGTTGGCTGTGGGTTTGTCATATATGGCCTTTATTATGTTGAGGAAAGTTCCCTCTATGCCTACTTTCTGCAGGGTTTTTATCATAAATGGGCATTGAATTTTGTCGAAAGCTTTCTCTGCATCTATTGAGATGATCATATGGTTTTTCTCCTTCAATTTGTTAATATGGTGTATCACATTGATTGATTTGCATATATTAAAGAATCCTTGCATTCCTGGAATAAACCCCACTTGATCATGGTGTATGATCCTTTCAGTGTGCTGTTGGATTCTGTTTGCTAGTATTTTATTGAGGATTTTTGCATCTATGTTCATCAGTGATATTGGCCTGTAGTTTTCTTTCTTTGTGACATCCTTGTCTGGTTTTGGTATCAAGGTGATGGTGGCCTTGTAGAATGAGTTTGGGAGTGTTCCTCCCTCTGCTATATTTTGGAAGAGTTTGAGAAGGACAGGTGTTAGCCCTTCTCTAAATGTTTGATAGAATTAGCCTCTGAAGCCGTCTGGTCTTTGGCTTTTGTTTGTTGGAAGATTAATCACAGTTTTAATT
Organism: Mesoplodon mirus; assembly: GCF_964341445.2. Classification (NCBI taxonomy): domain Eukaryota; kingdom Metazoa; phylum Chordata; class Mammalia; order Artiodactyla; family Ziphiidae; genus Mesoplodon; species Mesoplodon mirus. The sequence continues at coordinate 48,744,790 of NC_138977.1, forward strand.
TCAGTGCTTGTGATTGGTCTGTTCATATTTTCTATTTCTTCCTGATTCAGTCTTGGCAGGTTGTGCATTTCTAAGAATTTGTCCATTTCTTCCAGGTTGTCCATTTTATTGGCACAGAGTTGCTTGTAGTAATCTCTCATGATCTTTTGTATTTCTGCACTGTCAGTTGTTACTTCTCTTGTTTCATTTCTAATTCTATTGATTTGAGTCTTCTCCCTTTTTTTCTTGATGAGTCTGGCTAATGGTTTATCAATTTTGTTTATCTTCTCAAAGAACCAGCTTTTAGTTTTATTGATCTTTGCTATCGTTTCCTTCATTTCTTTTTTATTTATTTGTGATCTGATTTTTAAGATTTCTTTCCTTCTGCTAACTTTGGGGTTTTTTTGTTCTTCTTTCTCTAATAGCTTTAGGTGTACGTTTGGGTTGTTTATTTGAGATGTTTCTTGTTTTGTAAGGTAGGATAGTATTGCTATAAACTTCCCTCTTAGAACTGCTTTTGCTGCATCCCGTAGGTTTTGGCTTGTCATGTTTTCATTGTCATTTGTTTCTAGGTATTTTTTGATTTACTCTTTGATTTCTTCAGTCATCTCTTGATTATTAAGTAGTGTGTTGTTTACTCTCCATGTGTTTTTTTTTTTTTTTTTTTTTTTTTTTTCTTTTTGCGGTATGCGGGCCTCTCACTGCCGTGGCCTCCCCCGTTGCGGAGCACAGGCTCCGGACGCGCAGGCCCAGCGGCCATGGCTCACGGGCCCAGCCGCTCCGCGGCACATGGGATCCTCCCAGACCGGGGCACGAACCCGCATCCCCTGCATCGGCAGGCGGACTCTCAACCACTGCGCCACCAGGGAGGCCCAATGTGTTTGTATTTTTTACAGATTATTTCCTGTAATTGATATCTAGTCTCATAGTGTTGTGGTCGGAAAAGATACTTGACATGATTTAAATTTTCTTAAATTTACCAAGGCTTTATTTGTGAACTAATATATGTTCTATCCTGGAGAATGTTCCATGAGCACCTGAGAAGAATGTGCATTCTGTTGGTTTTGGATGGAATGTCCTATAAATATCAATCAAGTCCATCTTGTTTAATTGTATTATTTAAAGCTTGTGTTTCCTTATTTATTTTCATTTTGGATGATCTGTCCATTGGTGAAATTGGGGTGTTAAAGTCCCCTACTATGAATGTGTTACTGTCGATTTCCCCTTTTATGGCTGTTAGTATTTGCCTTATGTATTGAGGTGCTCCTATGTTGGGTGCCTAAATATTTACAATTGTTATATCTTCTTCTTGGATCGATCCCTTGATCATTATGTAGTGTCCTTCTTTGTCGCTTCTTATAGTTTTTATTTTAAAGTCTATTTTGTCTGATATGAGAATTGCTACTCCAGCTTTCTTTTGGTTTCCATTTGCATGGAATATCTTTTTCCATCCCCTTACTTTCAGTCCGTATGTGTCTCTAGGTCTGAAGGGGGTCTCTTGTAGACAGCATATATATGGGTCTTGTTTGTGTATCCATTCAGTCAGTCTGTGTCTTTTGGTGGGAGCATTTAATCCATTTACATTTAAGGTAATTATCAATATGTATGTTCCTATTCCCATTTTCTTAATTGTTTTGGGTTTCTTATTGTAAGTCTTTTCCTTCTCTTGTGTTTCTTGCCTAGAGAAGTTCCTTTAGCATTTGCTGTAAAGCTGGTTTGGTGGTGCTGAACTCTCTCAGCTTTTGCTTGTCTGTAAAGTTTATAATTTCTCCATCACATCTGAATGAGATCCTTCATGGGTAGAGTAATCTTGGTTGCAGGTTTTTCTCCTTCATCACTTTAAATATGTCCTGCTAGTCCCTTCTGGCTTGCAGAGTTTCTGCTGAAATATCAGCTGTTAACCTTATGGGAATTCCCTTGTGTGTTATTTGTTGTTTTTCCCTTCCTGCTTTTAATATGTTTTCTTTGTATTTAATTTTTGACAGTTTGATTAATATGTGTCTTGATGTATTTCTCCTTGGATTTATTCTGTATGGGACTCTCTGTGCCTCCTGGACTTGATTAACTATTTCCTTTCCCATATTAGGGAAGTTTTCAACTATAATCTCTTCAAATATTTTCTCAGTCTCTTTCTTTTTCTCTTCTTCTTCTGGTTCCCCTATAATTCGAATGTTGCTATGTTTAATGTTGTCCCAGAGGTCTCTGAGACTGTCCTCAGTTCTTTTCATTCTTTTTTCTTTACTCTGCTCTGCAGTAGTTATTTCCACTATTTTATCTTCCACGTCACTTATCCGTTCTTCTTCCTCTGTTATTCTGCTATTGATCCCATCTAGAGTATGTTTAATTTCATTTATTGTTTGTTCATCATTGCTTGTTTCATCTTTAGCTCTTCTAGGTCCTTGTTAAATGTTTCTTGCATTTTGTCTATTCTATTTTCAAGATTTTGTATCATCTTTACTGTCATTATTCTGAATACTTTTTCAGGTAGACTGCCTATTTCCTCTTCATTTGTTAGGTCTGGTGGAGTTTTATCTTGCTCCTTCACCTGCTGTGTGTTTTTCTGTCTTCTCATTTTGCTTATGTTACTGTGTTTGGGGTCTCCTTTTCGCAGGCTGCAGGTTCATAGTTCCCATTGTTTTTGGTGTCTGTCCCCAGTGGCTAAGGTTGCTTCAGTGGGTTGTGTAGGCTTCCTGGTGGAGGGGATTAGTGCTTGTGTTCTGGTGGATGAGGCTGGATCTTGTCTTTCTGGTGGGCAGGTCCACGTCTGGTGGTGTGTTTTGGGGTGTCTGTGGACTTATTATTATTTTAGGCAGCCTCTTTGCTAATGGGTGGGGTTGTGTTCCTGTCTTGCTAGTTGTTTGGCATAGGGTGTCCAGCACTGTAGGTTGCTGGTTGTTGAGTGAATCTGGGTACTGGTGTTGAGATGGAGATCTCTGGGAGATTTTTGCTATTTGATATTATGTGGAGCTGGGAGGTCTCTTGTGGACCAGTGTTCTGAAGTTGGCTCTCCCACCTCAGAGGCACAGCACTGACTCCTGGCTGTAGCAACAAGAGCCTTTCATTCACACGGCTCAGAATAAAAAGGATAAAAAGTAGAAAGAATGAATTAATAGAAGAAGAAAGAAAGAAAGAAAGAAAGGAAGAAGGAATGAAAGAAAGGAGGGAGGGAGGGAGGAGGGAAGGAAGGAGGAAGGAAGGAAAAAAGAAGATAAAGTAAAATAAAATAAAGTAAGGTAAAATAAAATAAAGTTATTAAAATAAAAAATAATTATTAAGAAAAAAATTAAAAACAAACAAACAATAAAACGGATGGATAGAACCCTGGGACAAATGGTGGAAGCAAAGCTATACAGACAAAATCTCACACGGAAGCATACAATACACATTCAAAAAAAGAGGAAAAGGGGAAAAAATCATAAATCTTGCTCACAAAGTCCACCTCCTCAATTTGCGATGATTCGTTGTCTAAAGGAGGGAAGGTAGGAAAGAAAGAAAGAAAAAAGAAAGAATATAAAGTAAAATAAAATAAAGTTATTAAAATAAAAAATAATTATTAAGAAAAAAAAATTTTTTTTTAATGACGGACAGAACCGTAGGACAAATGGTGGAAGCAAACCTGTACAGACAAAATCTCACACAGAAGCATACACAGACACACTCACAAAAAGAGGAAAAGGGGAAAAAATCATAAATCTTGCTCTCAAAGTCCACCTCCTCAATTTGGGATGATTCGTTGTCTATTCATGTATTCCACAGATTCAGGGTACATCAAGTTGATTGTTGAGCTTTGATCCGCTGCTTCTGAGGCTGCTGGGAGAGACTTCCCTTTCTCTTCTTTGTTCTCACAGCTCCCGGGTCTCAGCTTTGGATTTGGCCGCGCCTCTGTGTGTAGGTCGCCGGAGGGTGTCTGTTCTTCACTCAGACAGGACGGGGTTAAAAGAGCAGCCGCTTCGGGGACTCTGGCTCACTCAGGCCGGGGGGAGGGAGGGGTACGGAGTGCTGGGTAAGCCTGCGGCGGCAGAGGCCGGCGTGATGTTGCACCAGCCCGAGGCGCGCTGTGCATTCTTCCAGGGAAGTTGTCCCTGGATCTCGGGACCCCTGCAGTGGCGGGCTGCACAGGCTCCCCGGAAGGGGGGCATGGACAGTGACCTGCGCTCGCACACAGGCCTCTTGGTGGCGGCAGCAGCAGCCCCAGCATCCCACGCCCGTCTCTGGGTCCGCGCTTTTAGACGCGGCTCGTGCCCGTCTCTGGAGCTCCTTTAAGTGGTGCTCTTAATCCCCTCTCCTCGTGCACCAGGAAACAAAGAGGGAAGAAAAAGTCTCTTGCCTCTTGGGCAGGTCCAGACTTTTTCCCGGACTCCCTCCCGGCTAGCTGTGGCGCACTAACCCCTGCAGGCTATTTTCACACCGCCAACCCCAGTCCTCTCCCTATGCGCCAACCGAAGCCCGAGCCTCAGCTCCCAGCCCCGCCCACCCCGGTGGGCGAGCAGACAAGCCTCTCGGGCTGGTGAGTGCCGGTCGGCACCGATCCTCTGTGCGGGAATCTCTCCGCTTTGCCTTCCGCACCCCTGTTGCTGTGCTCTCCTCCGAGACTCCGAAGCTTCCTCCCTCCACCACCCGCAGTCTCCGCCCACGAAGGGGCTTCCTAGTGTGTGGAAACCTTTCCTCCTTCACGGTTCCCTCCCACTGGTGCAGGTCCCGTCCCTATCCTTTTGTCTCTGTTTATTCTTTTTTCTTTTGCCCTACCCAGGTACGTGGGGAGTTTCTTGCCTTTTGGGAGGTCTGAGGTCTTCTGCCAGCATTCAGTAGGTTTTCTGTAGGAGTTGTTCCACGTGTAGATGTATTTCTGGTGTATCTGTGGGGAGTAAGGTGATCTCCGCATCTTACTCTTCCTCCATCTTCCCCGGAAGTCCCCTGATTCATTTTGATGTGCAGTAGAAGCTAATACAACATTGTAAAGCAACTAACTCCAGTAAAAATTAATTTCAAAATAAAATAGGGCTTCCCTGGTGGCACAGTGTTTGAGAGTCCACCTGCCAATGCAGGGGACACGGGTTCGTGCCCCAGTCCGGGAAGATCCCACATGCCGCGGAGCGGCTGGGCCCGTGACCCATGGCCGCTGAGCCTGCACGTCCGGAGCCTGTGCTCTGCAATGGTGAGGCCTCAACAGTGAAAGGCCCGCGTAACTCAAAAATAATAATAATAATAATAATAAATAAAATAAAATAAAATAATAAAAAGTCTACAACTAGTAAATGTTGGCATGGAGAAAAGGGAACACTCTTACACTGTTGGTGGGAATGTTACTTGGTGCAACCACTAGGGAAAACAGTATGGAAGTTCAGCAAAAACTTAAAAATAGATCTACCATATGATCCAGCAATCCCACTCCTGGGCATATATCCAGACAAAGCTATAATTCGAAAAGATACATGCACCCCTATGTTCATAGCAGCACTATTGACAACAGCCATGACATGGAAACAACCTAAATGTCCATCAACAGATGAATGGATAAAGAAGATGTGGTACATATATACAATGGACTATTACTCAGCCATAAAAAAGAATGAAATAATGCTATTTGCAGCAATATGGATGGACCTAGATGTTATCATACTAAGCTAAGCAAGTCAGAAAGAAAAAGACAAATGCCATGTGATATCACTTATACGTGGAATCGAAAATATGACGTCCGCGGACCAAGAGCCATGGCGGAGACGGAAGCGAGCTTGCTGCGCCAGTTCCCACTGCTTCTACCCCAGAACCAGGCGAAAACCGTGTATGAAGGATTCATTTCAGCTCAGGGAAGAGATTTCCATCTTAGAATATTGCTGCCCAAAGATTTACAACTGAAGAATGCAAGATTACTATGTAGTTGGCAGCTGAAAGCAATACTTAACGGATATCATCACGTAATGCAACAGAGAATGCAGCACTCTCCTGATCTAATGAGCTTTCTAGTGGATTTGAAGATGGTTTTGGAAGTTGCTTTAAAGAATAAAAAAGAGCTGTATGTACTACCTCCTCCTCCCCAGTTCTACTCAAGCCTTATCGAAGAGATAGGAACTCTTGGTTGGGATAAGCTTGTGTATGTGGATACTTGCTTTAGTACCATCAAGTTAAAAGCCAAAGATGCTTCTGGTAGAGAGCATCTCATCACTGTCAAGTTGAAGGCGAAGTACCCTGCAGAATCACCAGATTGTATTGTGGATTTTCCTGTTCAATTTTCTGTTGCCTGGACACCACAGAGCTCCTTAATAAGCATTCATAGTCAGTTTTTGGCAGCACTGGAATCACTGAAGGCATTCTGGGATGTTCTGGATGAAATTGATGAGAAGACTTGGGTACTTGAGCCGGAAAAACCTACAAGGAGTGCTACAGCACGCAGAATTGTATTAGGGAATAATGCTTCGATAAATATAGAGGTAGACCCCAGGCATCCTACTATGCTTCCTGAGTGCTGTTTTCTTGGAGCTGACCATGTGGTAAAACCCCTGGGAATTAGGCTGAGCAGAAACATACATTTGTGGGATCCAGAAAATAGTCTGTTACAAAATTTGAAAGATGTTTTAGAAATTGATTTTCCAGCTCGTGCTATCCTGGAAAAATCTGATTTTTCTATGGATTGTGGAATTTGTTATGCCTATCAACCTGATGGTGCCATTCCTGATCAAGTGTGTGATAATTCACAGTGTGGACAGCCTTTCCATCAAATATGTTTATATGAGTGGTTGAGAGGACTACCGACTAGTAGACAGAGTTTTAACGTCATATTTGGTGAATGTCCATATTGTAGTAAGCCACTTACCTTGAAAATGTCTGGGAGAAAAAGCCTGAAATAAGAAGACAACATTTCTGTGAAGAACTGGAAACTTGAATTATCAAAAGGATTTTATTTGGTATCTTTAGAGAAAATATAAAGCAAGACATACTAATATCAAAAGAAGAAGAATGGTGAAGCCATAATAATATACATCTGCCTTTATCTCTTCACTAAGAGTAAACTGGGAAATTGTAAGCCAAAATCCTGTAGAACTGTCTAATTCTGTGACCTCCATACCAGTTGAAGAAGTGTACCTGTACCAAGATGGAGAGCTTGACTTGTTGAACATATCTGGACTGGTAAAATCTTGATGGGGTTCATAAAATGAACTGGGGAACTGTATACAGCTGGATTTTTGTGGAGAAGTTTTTACTCCATTCAGAAATTCTTGAGACTCACAGTATTTTTGTCTTCTCCTTGTGCTTTCCTATGAGAAAATACATATGTGTTTGTTAAGTTTGAGTTATCCAAGTGTTTATTTTGTGTACTCTATAAGAATACTAAATAAAATTTGTTACACAAGAAAAAAAAAAAAGAAAATATGACAGAAATTTGAAACAGAAACAGACTCACAGACATAGAGAATAGACTTGTGGTTGCCAAGGGAGGGGGGTGTGGGGGAGGGATGTATTGGGAGTTGGGGATTAGCAGGTGCAAACTACTATATACAGAATGGATAAACAACAATGTCCTATTGTGTAGCATAGGGAACTATATTCAATATCCTGTGACAAACCATAATGGAAAAGAATACGAGAAAGAATATATATATATATATATATATATATATATATATATATATATATATACACACAACTGAATCACTTTGTTGTACAGCAGAAATTGACACAATGTAAGTCAACTATATTTCAATAAACATTTTTTTAAAAAATGATCTTCCACGTCTAAATGCCATACTGCATCAATTCAATGGGATACCGTGCCCTATACAAAGAAAGAAAAAACTCTTATAAATGCATATAAAGTTATCTCTAAGGTGTACTGTTTAGGAAAAATCACAGTGTATAATAAAATAAAATAAGAAAAAGAGTTTTTAAAAGTAGTGTGTCGGGAGGGACATGCAGGTATTGACTCATTCATGGTAAAAACCATGTGGCTTGACTCAAGTGATCTGGAAGGATATGCAAGAAAATGGTAACACTAGTTGACTCCTGGGATGCTGGAGCTGGATGACTATGGAATGGTTATGGAATGGATATTTTTCACTGAATATTTGCTTATGCCTTTGTAAAAATGTGAATCATGTTAGTGAATTATTCATTCAAAAATAATTGAAGCTAAAACTGAATAAATATTTAAGACATGAAGTAGTCTTGTGAATCTTAATACTGGTATATTTTATTGTATCATCATAATAATCCTAGGAAAGTATAGATGACATTCGAAATCACATATTTCATAGATCTTCTCATATAGTTGTCACAACCGACTATAGCAGCTAAGGAGAATGTGAAACTGCAGGAGCATCCTTCAGAAATTAAATCTAGCTTTAAAGTTTTTATATCCAACATTAACTCTCAATCATTGCATATAATATCTTTCATTCTATAAGCATTGGAGAATGGTAGAATTGATATTAAAGAAATCAAAGAAAAACAAACAGAAAATTTACCCTTTGCAAAAGCAATCATTTTCATTCTAGTTGGAAACTAGACAATAAGCTATATTAATGTACATTTTATTGGACAGCCTCTCTAAGATTATGTGGTTCTCTCAGGCACACACCATCTCTTACTTATCCTTGTAGCACCAGTAACTAGAAGAGTGATTTTCAAGTTATGTACTATGGGCCCTGTGGTGCTTCAGATATTCTGCAAATATTTGATTTTATTTACTTCTTTTTAAATACATATATAGCTTAAACTATGTGTGTGTATACACATATATATATGTAGATATCTATGTGTGTTATATACATAATATATAAAATATATATTATATATATAAACACATTTTATTTAATGTTTTATATCCAAATTGGAGACTTTGGAGATAATGAAAATATTAACTTCTGGGAACTTCTCTGGCGGTCCAGTGGTTAAGACTCCATGCTTCCACTGCTGGGGGCATGAGTTTGATCCCTGGTCTGGGAACTAAGATGCCACATGCTGCATGGTGCAGCCAAAAAAAAAGAAAAAAAAAGAAAATATTAACTTCTATGGCTAAGTCAGCTTATTTTTATACAAATCTAGGAAAAAATCTTCTTTATGCATATATTAGAACTTTTTGAAAATGTCAATGCTTAGGAAGGTCAAAACTTTACAATTGGTGTTTTTCTAAATTTCAGAACTGGACGTATCCATGGTATGTAAAATTCTATAGAAGATTCACTCTGCTCTGCTGCTCTCCAAGCTGGATGGGCAATTTCAAACTGATTCTATCTAGTCCCTCTTGGGTCAAGGAAAATATTTAACTTCAAGTCACTTCAACCCTTAAAGTGGTTAAAGTCTTCACCCTTTGGGGAGTGTGTGCATTACAAGTATCCTGGGTCATTGTCAGGCAGAAGATTATCTGATGGGGGGCTAAGCAGGGCTTCAAGGTACAGAAGATGTTACTCCAAAGTGGATAAATGATGGAGAACTGACTGTTTTGGTGGCTGGTTTTGACCAGCGACAACAATAGAACAACATGGAACTTATCCAAGTTCCATGAAGCTTCCTGGTGCTAGAACATATGAGGGAGACCTGCTTTGGCTGGTTGGTGTGAGCAGGTGGATCATGACATTCCTTCTCTTCCTTCTTCCCTAGTTATGAATAATTACCTCCTAAAGGTAGGGAAATTTGCTCTTCAGCTATGCATCCATGTCTTTACATATTTTTGCACCTCTCCTCCCCCTCAAAAATAGCATACAGGCAAAAAAGCAAAATATCCTTGAGTTACAAGTTAAATAATGTTGTGAGCCCTAATTGAGGAATTTCAGGGGAAGGAAGATATAATTAATACTCAGAAAAGCATGTGCCATGCTCAGATAAATGTTAATAAAGCTTTAGGATATCTGCCTACTTTTCTGAAATCATAATAATCACATGTGTGAAGACCAGTGAACTTCCAACAGGAAGCATCATGAGAGTATCATAGTTTTATCACTTACTGTAAATTTGGGATGTTTCTTGTTTGTTATATTCATGATACATAAGGTAAGTAATTGTTAGATATTGTTGGTGATGTAGTTATAAAATGAAGTTATTCTCTTATTCCTATTAACCACAGTTATTTTGAGGTTGCAAATCATGCTGTTTCTCTTTTTGCTTTATTTTTAACTATTACTATTTGCAACTATTTTTCCTTTTTCCCCAGCTTTACTGAAGTATAATTGACAAATAAAATTGCAATATATTTAAAGTGTACAACGTGATGATGTGATGTATGTATACATTGTGGAAGGATTCCCACAAAAAGTTAATTAATGGGCTTCCCTGGTGGCGCAGTGGTTGAGAGTCCGCCTGCCGATGCAGGGAATGTGGGTTCGTGCCCCGGTCCGGGAAGATCCCACATGCCGCGGAGCGGCTGGGCCCGTGAGCCATGGCCACTGAGCCTGTGCATCCGGAGCTTGTGCTCCACAACGGGAGAGGCCACAACAGTGAGAGGCCCACGTACCACAAAAAAAAAAAAAAAAAAAAAATTAATTAACACAACACTTCACATAGTTACCTTTTTCTCTGATAAGAATGCTTAAGATCTACTCTCTGCAAATTTCAATTATATAATAGAGTATTATCAGCTGTTACCAGTATTATACCCACTGTGCTGTACATTAGATTCTCAGAACTTATTCATCTTATAATTGAAAGTTTGTATCCTTTGAACAACCTCTCCGTATTTCCCCACCGCACCCCAACACTGGCAACCACCATTCTATTCTCTCTATGAATTTGACTTTTTTTTTTTTCGGTACGCGGGCCTCTCACTGTTGTGGCCTCTCCCGTTGCGGAGCACAGGCTCCAGACGCACAGGCTCAGTGGCCATGGCTCACGGGCCCAGCCGCTCCACGGCATGTGGGATCTTCCCGGACCGGGGCATGAACCCATGTCCCCTGCATCAGCAGGCGGACTCTCAACCGCTGTGCCACCAGGGAAGCCCGATTTTTTTTTTTTTTTTTTTTTAGTTTTCACCTATAAGTGATACCAGGAAGTATATCTTTCTCTGTGTGGCTTATTTCACTTAGCCTAAGGCTCACCAGGTTTATCCCTATCGTTGCAAATGGCAGGATTTGCTTTTTTATTAAGGCTGAATAATATTCCTTATATATATATATATATGTATGTATATATATACACACCACATCTTTATCCATTTATCTTTCAGTAGGCACTTAGGTTGTTTCCATGTTTTGGCTATTGTAAACAATGCTGCAATGAACGTAGAAGTACAGACATCTCTTCAAGATAGTGATTTCCTTTCCTTTGGATATATAGCCAGAAGTGGGATTGCTGGGTCATATGGTAGTTCTATTTTTAATTTCTTGAAGAACTTCCATATTGTTTTCCATACTGACTGTACTAGTTTACATTCTCACCAGTAGTGTACAAGGGTTCCTTTTTGCCACATCCTCACAGCATTAATCTCTTGTCCTTTTGATAACAGATATCCTAACAGGTATTAGTTGATATCCAACTGTTGTTCTGATTTTCATTTCCCTGATGATTAGTGATGTTGAGCACTTTTCATGTACTCGGTGGTTATTTGTATGTTTTATTGGAAAAATGTATATTCAGGTCATTTGCTCATTTTTTAATTGGGTTGTTTGGTTTTTTGCTATGTAGTTGTATGAGTTCCTTGGATATTTTGGGTGTTAACCTCTTATCAGATATGTGATTTGCAAATATTTTTTTCCCATTCATTATGTCACCTTTTCATTTTGCTGATAGTTTCTTTTGATGTACAGAAGTGTTTAAGTTTGATGTAGTCCCACTTGTTTATTTTTGCTTTTAGTGTCAACTCCAAAAAATTATTGCCGAGACCAAGGTCAAGAAGTTTATTCCATATGTTTCCTTCTAAGAGTTTTATGGTTTCTGGTCTTACATTCAAGTCTTTAATCCATTTTGAGTTGATTTTTGTGTGTGGTGTAAGATAGGGGTCTAATTTAATTCTTTTGCATGTGGCTATCCAGTTTTCCCAACAATGTTTGTTGAAAAGATTATCCTTTCTCCATGGTTGTATACTTGGTGCCTTTGTGGTAAATTAATTGATTATATACATGTGGCTTTATTTCTGGGCTCTCTATTCTGTTCCATTGATCTATGTGTCTGTTTTTAATGCCAATACCATACTGTTTTGATTACTATAGCTTTGTAATATAGTTTGAAAACAGGAACTGTTTGTCTTGCTCAAGATTGCTTTAAATATTCAGGATCTTTTGTAGTTCCATACCAATTTTAGGATTTTTTTTTCTATTTCTGTGAAAAATGTCATTGGAATTTTGATAGGGATTGCATTGAATCTGTATGTAGATTATTTTAGGTCATATGGCAATTTTAACAATATTAATTCTTCCCATCCATGAACATGCCTCCACAGAGAATGCCTGCTCTTCCACTTAACAACTGCTTCTTTGTTTGCTATGGTTCTGTGGGACTCACAAATGCAAACCCTATTGGCTCTCAGGGCTAGGTGATTTGGGGGCATATCTCTTGGGTGTCAACCTTAAAAGTTGAGGCACTAAATGTGTGACCTAGACCCCCAGTTCCTCAGGGAGAGGCTGAGAATTAGGGGTCAACTCCTGATTGTTGTGCCAGGTGGGGTTTATGGTGAAAATGTGTCTTAACCTTTCCTACTCCTGTGTGTAGCTGTATATTCAGTGTATCCATGGGAAAGTTAGATCTTGCCATCTTGGTGATGTCACTCCAGATACTTTTAACTACTTTTCTTGAAACCTTGCAACAAAAGCCCTTCTAGACATAAATCAAGGAGGAAGCTAAAAAAGACTGCAACTGACATTCATGAGCTCCATTACTCAGGCTTATGTTTGATCAAAACAGCCTTATTGCTCTCATCAATTGACTTTATATTATTAAATATTTTAACGTGAATCTGCAAAACAAATTTATACTAAGAGAAAACTGCTTTTGTCTGTGTGTAAATTGGGGTTTCAATATACAAAGTACATTATATTCACATATTGTGGTCAAAAACATTTGAAAAACACTGGCCTAGGTCAATAACCATGACAAAAAATAGGTTCAAAATATATTTAAAATTCCCTTCCTATCTAAGTAAGACCATTTTAGCCTCAACAAAATTCACAGTCATGTAGTATGGTTAAAAAACAAAATTTGAGAATTTATATGTTGGAAAGTAGTCTTGCAAATATTGTTACTTCTACCTTTAAGTAAGGAGATAATATAAGAATTACAAGAGTCCTTGTGAAATAATTTGATTTCAAGAACTTGATTTTAATAACCATAGATGTACAGAAAGAACTTATCTTGTTCATATAGGGGTTAGCTGTGATAATCAAGTCATAAATAATAGTTTTATTTATATTCAATAGCCCTTAATGTTCCTGCAAGTTTGGTAGAACATATTTTACCATTTTTAAATATATGGCATTTACCTATAAATGAGAAAATGTTGACATATGGTATTAATAAACTGGGCTCTATAAATATAAATTCTCATAAAGGAAATAACTTTCTCAGGTTATTTCACAGCTGTCATTCATTCATTCAATGAATATTACTGCTGCATATTAATTAAAAAGCACTCCTACTGTCATGAAATTTACAGTCTAGCACAGGTAGACAGACAATATTAATGTAATAAATAAGTAAATTACATAATATTTTAGAGGGTGCATAGTACTATGGAAAAATTAAAATTAGAGCAGGTAAAAGGAGATTGGGAGTGCAGGCAACATAAGATTGCTTGCAATTTTAAACAAGACAGTCAGAGTAGACTTCACTGAGAATGTGTTATCTGAGCAAACACTTGAAAGAGATAAGGTAGGTGCCACATATGTATGTGGGGAATGAGTGTTCAAGACGAAGGGAACAAGTAGTGCAAAGGCTCTTGAGAGAGGAGCACCCCTGATGTGTTGGAGGAATATTAAGACAGTCAGTGTGTCTGAAACAGAGTGACCAAAGAGATAGAGACCAGAAGGAGAGGAAGTCAGACAGGTAATGACAGCAGATAATATAGCATCCCACTGGCCATTGAAAGGATTTCAAGTTTCACCCTGAGTGAAATGGAAAGGCAATGTAGGTTTTGAGCAGAAAATATAGCAAACTTAATATTACTCCTTCACAATAAATATTATATAATAGTATATGTAATAGCAAATTATGAGGTTCTATATGAATAAAATGCCTTATAAAATTCTTCCTCTAAAATCTTAAATTCTGGGGAGGTTTTATTCCAGACACTATTATAAAAACTATTGAGTAGTCACTGTGTTCTAGGTGATGTTCATTAATTAATTCAACAAATATTTATTACGTGCCTACTGTGTGTCAGGTGCTACTCAGGCCCAAAAATAGGCATCATGGACATAAACACAAAAGAGTATAAGCGCACAGGGGTGGGGAGAGGGAAGGATGCTCCAGAAAAGCATCAAGGTTTAAATTCTAGTTTCACCATTTACTAGCTGTGTGACCTTGGCTAAGTTCCTTAACCATTTTCAGATCCAGTTTTCTCATCTGTAAAACAGAGTAATAAAAATATTTTTTACACTATAGGGTTTTGTCAACATTATTCTGGTTGTTATATGGAAAGCAGCTATTAGGGAGAGTTGTTAGGAGATATTGCAGTTGTTTAGGGGAGAGTCCAGGGTAGTGGTAGAAGTGGTGAGAAATCATCAAATTCAGGACATATTTTGGAATTAAAACCAACATGACTTAATGATTGATGGATTTGGCATGTAAGGGAAAGTTATGAATCAAGGATAATTGCTATGTTTTGGCCAAAGCTACTGAGTAAATGATGGGTCCATTTCATTGGGTTGTTGAGACTGGAGATTTGGGAGAAGGAACTGAGTTCTATTTTGGATATGTTATATCTCAGTTACCTGTTAGGCATCCAAGAAGATTTCAAGTAGGCATTTGGATATATAAATTTAAACTCAAAGGAGAAGCCAAGGCTGAAGATTTAAATATGGGATATGCCAGATGGTAATTATACCATGAGATAAAATTAATTGCTTAGATAGAGAAAAAGAAGAAGACCAAGGACTGAGCTCTGCATTACACCAATAATCCAAGCTCAGATATAAGGGGGGGAGTCAGAAGAGGAAAGAGAAGTGGTCGGTGAAGTAAGAGGAAAACTAGAAGAGTCTATTGTCCCTTAAAAAACATTAAGGATAAGGAAATGAACAGTTATCTCAAATCCCCCTGAAATTTTGAGGAAAATGAGGCCTGAGATTTGACCATTCGTTTTGAAAAGATGGGGTCATTGTCGATTAGTAGTAGTTCCAGTGGAGTCATGTGGCTATCAGCCTGACTGAAGAGAGAACTGGAGTGGGAGTTAAGAAGTAAATGTGGAATAATAAGTAAAGACAACTCTTTTTTCCTGAATTTTGCTATAGAGGGGAGCCAAGAAATGACGCTGTAGCTAGAAGTCTTGGGCCAAGTGAGACTTTTTAAAGATAGTGGTGATATTTATATTCTGATGTGACTGATCCAAAAGAAAGGCAAAAACGAATGGTGCAGGAGAAAGGATCTAAATGAAGGAGAAAATCCTTGAATAGGCCAGATGTTATAGGATCCAGCACACAAGTTGAAGAATAGTCTTTAGACAGGAGCTAGGATAGTTCAGCCACTGAATAAGAGAATGCAAAGTTTAAGAATAGGTGAAGACAAGATGGTAATTTTGGGGTTGGAAAGATGAGGTAGTTTTCTTCTGATTGCTTCTATATCCTGAGTGAAGTAAGAATCACGGTCATAGCTTAGAATGATGGGGAAGAGGGAAGCATTTGTTCTGATTTCCTGATATTTTTTTCTTCTTGGATTCTTTGGCCACTTCATATGCATGTGGCCTGAGCAATCATACAGGACCCTGCATCCAGAAGGAATCCACACTTGGTTTAATGCTCTGCTGCTACAGTCTTGAAATTCTTAATAATTTTTTAACAAGGAACCCCATATGTATTTTGATTTTTCACTGAGCTGCAGAAATTAAATAGCTATCCTTACTGGGAGCTTTTGAATCTTTGTCACCAGTGTTCTAGAATTTCATGAAGTATCTTGGTATGAGTTTTTTTCAGCCATTGAACTGGATCATAATTTGGCCTTTTCAAAACAGTAATTACAGTTGACTCTTCAAGAACACAGGGGTCAGGGATGTTGACCTTTGGCAAAAATCTGTGTATAACTTTACAGTCATTTGTTTTTATCCGTGGTTCCTCATCTGCACATGGACATCAACCAACCATGGATAGTGTAGTATTGTACCATCACTACTGAAAAAAATCGTATGTAAGTGGATCTGCACAGTTCTAACCTGTATTGTTCGAGGGTCAGTTGTAATGTCCTTCAGGTCTAAGGAACTTCCTTGCATTGCTTCAGTGACAATTTCCTCTTTTCCTTTTTCTCTTTATGCAAATCTTATAGTTTGAATATTGAACCTCTTGTACAAATGCTCTAGTTTTCTCATCATTTCCCTCCCATTTTGTATGTCCTTGTAGTTTTGTTCTACTTTATGGGCTACTTCCTCAGCTTTGTTTTCCAATCCAAATTCTGGTTTTCTTTTTCCTTCTATCATATTTTAACTTTATTTCTAGTTTTTCAGTTCATGTTTTGATAGTCTCTTGTTTCATAGTTTCTGTGTTATCTTTTCTAACTATAGATTTTTGCTTTGTTTTGTTTTCTTCTGCTACTAGTATTTTCTGTATCCTCTGATTGTGTTTGTTTGTTTTCTCATCTCCCATGTAAGAGACTCCTCTCAAATGTCTAGTGAATTTTGGTTTTCCATACATATTTTAAAATTAGACAATAGGGCTTCCCTGGTGGCGCAGTGGTTGAGAGTCCGCCTGCCGATGCAGGGGACACGGGTTCATGCCCCGGTCTGGGAGGATCCCACATGCCGCAGAGTGGCTGGGCCCGTGAGCCATGGCCGCTGAGCCTGCGTGTCCGGAGCCTGTGCTCTGCAACGGGAGAGGCCACAACAGTGAGAAGCCCACATACCACACACACACACACACACACACACACACACACACAAATTAGACAATAAATATTATTTGGAGATTTTGCAGTCTTTGTGGAAAGTATTGACTCTGCGCTTTGCTGCAGGGTGATCGTATAATCCAGACATTTTGTTGTCCTTTACTCTTGGGTCTCTTTGCTTCTTCAGAGAGAAATTTTCCTAATTTCCTGCTTAGATATAGAAGCTTGGCAGCCAGACTTCTCGTCATTAGTGGAGACAAGGGAGTTGGGATCTCACTACTTAAAATGCTGACTTTCATTTATGTTCCCTATTTTCAATATGACATCTCATCCTTGCTTCTATCTGAGTTCAGAGGTTTTCTGGTTCAGCAACTTTATTGACTAAATTTTCAGTAATTTAGTATAATAAGGGAAGGTTTGTCACCTGGATGCATAGAGAGAAGGGGGATATGAAGAGATAAATGCTCTTTAATTTTGTTTAATTCTTCAGTTAGACCAACCATCTTTCATATCTACCTTTAAAGTTACTAGTTTCTTCCATTTATGATGGCAACCTAAATTCTGTGGCATATATTAGCTGGATTTTTATTGGCCTCTACACGAGTTTGCTGGGCCTGCTGTAACAAAATACTAAAAACTGGGTAACTTAAAGCAAGTAAAATTTATTGTCTCACAGTTCTGGAGGAGGACAGAAGTCCAAAATTAATGTATCAGCAGCGTCATGCTCTCCAAGACGGCACTAGGAAAAGATCTGTTTCAGGCTTCTCTCCTAGCTTCTGGTAGCCTCAGCAATTCCTTGGCTTGTAGATATATTACTCCAATTCTCTATATTCCCTAAGACATTCTCCCTATGTGTTTTCCCTCTGTATGTGTATGCCTTTGTGTTCAAATTTCTCTTTTTTATAAGGACACCAGTCATGTTGGATTAGGGTCCATACTAATGACCTCCTAATTTGGTTAAATCTGCAAAGACCCTATTTCAAAATATGATCACACTCTGAGGTATTAGGAGTTAGGACTTCAAGATGTCATTTATTTATTTATTTATTTATTTATTTATTTATGGCTGCATTTGGTCTTCGTTTTTGTGCACAGGCTTTTCTCTAAGTGGCGAGCAGGGGCTACTCCTCGTTGCGGTGCGTGGGCTTCTCATTGCGGTGGCTTCTCTTGTTGCAGAGCATGGGCTCTAGGCGCAAGGGCTTCAGTAGTTGTGGCATGCAGGCTCAGTAGTTGTGGCACATGGGCTTAGTTGCTCTGCGGCATGTGGGATCTTCCCAGACCAGTGCTCGAACCCATATCTCCTGCATTGGCATGCGGATTCTTAACCACTGAGCCACCAGGGAAGCCCCAATATGTCATTTTATTAACAGACACAGTTCAACACTTAACAGCCTCTCTCCCCATTTTTCTTAGATTTCAGCTTTTGCCCGTCTGCTAAATGTTACATCTTTTCTATCCACTTTCCAGATCTCAAAATTTTGTTGCCTATTTCTTATGCACTGTTACTTACTTCCCAATTCTCTTTGTCCTTATTTATGTTTTTATGTTTATTTATGTTTTTGTTATTTCTTTACTGTTTTGATAGAGTAGAGATAAATGTGTGTGCTCGATATTCTACATGTAACCAGAATCTCCAGAATAATCTTTTTGAAACTTAAATCATATTATATTAGCCAGCTTACACCACCTGAAGGCTTCTTGTGACACTGTGACTTATCATACTCCACAAGGATCAGCCCCAGACTAATCCTCCCAAGGCATCTCCTACCACTCTCCCCTCACATGCTCCACTCCAGCCATACAGTCTCCTTGCTATTCTTCAAAATGGCCAAGCATGTTCCCACCTCCAGCCCTTTAGATTTGCTCATTTCTCTTCTTTCATATATTCACAAGCCTTGTTCCATCACAGGACATTTCTATTATTCAAGTCTCCTTCTGAGAAATAAACCCTCCTGGACCACTGTCTTAGTTTGGTTTCTCCCAAAACAGATTCTGAGACCAAGACTGGATGCACAGAGTTTATTTGGAAGGTGATCCCTGAAGGCAGAGTGAGGAAATCAGAAAGTAGACAGGGAAGAGAGAAAAACCAGTGAAGGACGTGTTGATGGGTAGGTTACTGCTGTGGGCACTTGGGGCTCAGTCCCACTGGAGCCCCCTTGAGGGCCTGAGTGGAGCACACTTCAGAATTGTAACCAGCTCTATCCTTCATTAAATGAAGATTGTCTCTGGGGACGTTAACCTCTAGTCTGTCCCCATGTACTCTCACAGCATGTACTTGAGGGTGCAGCACATATTAGGCTCCCAATAAACACTGAATGAATGAATAAGTGGGATGTGTATAATTTTCTGGAGAACCTGGATAGAATAAGAATAGAAAAGAGATCTAAAAAGATTTTTAAAGCATACTAATAGTTTTTAAAACAAGATACAAACTAGTGTTAGAGTGTGCTTCTGTCTGTTTTTCTTTAAAAAAGATAATACGTATACTATTATTTAGGGCACTAATCTTCTATAACAGAAAGACCTCAAAATACAGTGGCTCAACTAAACTACAAACTTAATTCCTCTAAAGTAACATCCAGATATAAGCAGTCTGGGACTGATAAGGTAGCCATCCTTGACATGATACCACCCATCTCTGGACTCAAAGCAATTGTTCTACTCTCTCCATCCTCCAATTAGTGGAAAACAGGGAAAGAGCTGGGGGGAAGTAAGTTCAGTTCATCCCTTTGAAAGATGTACCTAGAAAAGGCACATTTTATCTTTTACTCACATCCCACTGACATATAGTCACATGGACAAACCTAGTCCCAAGGAAGGATGGAAATGCAGTCATTAGCTAGGTGTTCCCAGCTAAACTTGAGAGTCTATTATTACAGGAAGAAAGGAGAATGGGTACTGATATACAATTGGCAGTTTCTCACATAGAAAAATATATTTATATATGAACAGAATGTTTCTGGAAGAATAATAATTTCTGGGATGGTGAAATGGAATCCCAGAAGCTAGGTTAGAAACAAGCTTACTTGTTTGGTAAACAATTTTACGTGATTTGGAATAATTACCATATATGTATATTTCTGTAGCAGCTTGAAAACTTTATTCTCATTATACTTAGATGTGTGATAAAAATATAGCTTTTTTGTTTTCTGTAAGTATCATGAGTTCTTTGTCCAATGAGTAGTAGGAAAAGGGATAAATTTTTAATTTTTGAATTACAGTATCTGTATTAGTCAGACCAGGCTGCCATAACAAAATACCATAGATGAGGAGGCTTAAAGAACATAAATTTGTTTCCTCACAGTTCTGGAGGCTGGAAGTCCTAGATCAGAGTTCCAACATGATCAGGGTTTTGTGAGAGCTCTTTGTGGCTTGCCGGTGGTCATCTCTCTGTGTTCTCACATGGCAGAGAGAGGGAGGCACTAAGTGTACTGATGTCATTATGAGGATCCCTCCTTCATAACCTCATCTAAACCCAATTACCTCCCAAATGTCCCATCTGCAAACATAAGCACATTGATGGTTAGGGCTTCAACAAATGAATTTTGGTGGGGGACACAATTCAGTCCATAGCAATGTTTTTATTTCTCCTACTTTAAATAATCTGCTTCATAACTCAGTCTGTTTTGTTTTGTTTAAATGGCTAGTCTTTCAAGTTGCCCTCACCCCAGCATTTTCCCTAAATGGCATCAAGCTGTATGAATGAAGAGGTTCATGTGCCCTTGTGGCATTGAGGAAAGTGGGAGGTCTGCACGTGTACTGTAGACGTGCACTGCCCCTGAGCTGTGGTTGGTAAGAACCCATCTCTGGACCCTTTGCTGTCTGTTCCTGAGTCTACAGCTATGGAGAGGGAGGATTAGAATTGTGAATCATACCACATTTTGGCCCATCCATACTGTTCCACCCATTTACTCTGTTAGGGCTGCCCCATGTGGAGCAGGGCCTCCCTGCAGACCAGTGGACACCCAGCTGACCAGAGGAATGGAGCAAAAACCCCTCTGCTCTCAACACCCACTCGCCAGAATAAATGTCCCTGTGCCCTCAAATGATCTAACACATCTCCTCTCCAGGATTTCAGCCTGGAGAGGGGAGGTCAGGACAAATGTATCTCGTGGCTCTCTTGATATCTACTTCTCACAGTCTCCTGGGGACTGAATAGGCAGATTCAGGCTTTCCTCTTTCTTCAAATCCCTCTTCCACTCTAGAATAGTAAGCCTCATGGTATAGTCATCATCATTAGAGGCAGTATCATTTGAAAGCTGGGAGGAACCTCTATGATCAGAGTCCATCAGATCTGGTTCTTGATATTCATGGGGACTAATAACTTGGAAAACTCTTTTTTCTTTCTCAGCCAAACCTAGATTTCAAAACATTCTAAGAATTCTTCCTGGCAGAAAAAAGTTGTACCACTCTATTTTGTTTTTACATGTTATTTAAAATGTGCAAAATTACATAATAGCAAAGAAAATAATAAAATGTATGCATCAACCAGGTTCAGAAATTATCAACATTTTTGATGTTGTTTAATCTGTAACTCACCTTTTTCTAATGAATTATTTTAAAACAAATTCTACATATCATATCATATCATTTTTTTCTTTCCCTTTACATTCTTTCCATAAGTCCAAATTCCACCAACCCCCCAAAAATAGTAGTTAGGTGTTTTAGGCTAACTAGGAAAAAATGTTTGCACATGGAAATGCACAAGAAAAAACTTTCCTGGCAAATTAGAGAATTGCCAAATTAAAAGACACATGGTTTATATTGTTAAGTGCTTTACATTAAAAATATGTTTCATTTCATTTTTAATAGTAAGCCCTATTTTATAATTATCTTCTCACTTTGGTTTAATAACTTTCACTTAAAAGGCTTTCATGTTAAAACTTAATCCTTTCAGTGACCAATTTATAACTGACTCACAGTTAAAGTATTTGAAAATTTAACTTTTCCTATTGGATTTTCTCATTTGAAAGTATAATGCATGTTATGACATTAAGTAAAGTCAGAATGGAAATTATATGTGTACTGTGAGTATAATTATGGTTTTTTTAAAGTAGATATATGGGGGGAGAGAGTATAAACTAGAAAGCAAAGGAGTGATGTGATTACATTTCTAGAACTGAACCAGAATTTTTCTCCCATTGAAGTATCCAGATATTCTATAATGTAGTTATAGCACTTCTATAGAAGAACATTATTTTTTTTTTTTTTTTCTTTTTGCGGTATGCGGGCCTCTCACTGTTGTGGACTCTCCCGTTGCGGAGCACAGGCTCCGGACGCGCAGGCCCAGCGGCCATGGCTCACGGGCCCAGCCGCTCCGCGGCATATGGGATCCTCCCAGACCGGGGCACGAACCCGTATCCCCTGCATCGGCAGGCGGACTCTCAACCACTGCGCCACCAGGGAGGCCCCATTATTTTTAAAATACAAAAAATATATATTCTAAGGATTTTCTTTATATAAATTCCTAATCTCTTGTTTTTCATTTTATCTGGTGTCTCACCAATTTACAAATTATTTCCAATGTTTACCCAGTTACACTGTGTATACCAAGAGCTCCAGATGGCTTCTTACAACAAAGTTAAAGCAATCTTGTTTCTATTAAACACACTCCATGAAAATTTTCAAAAGATAAATGATGCAAATGCATTTTGACAGGGTGACCAAACACTAGAATACTTAAATCTCTCATTTGCTCTTTGGGGTATGTGGGAAGGCTCTGCAACATTATTTAAATGTTGACAAAATTCTGTTGAGTATACAAAGGGGATTGAACAGGGAGTTAGGGAGACTGAGTTCTAATCTCTGGTCTGCTTTAAACTGCTCTGCAATTTGATGGTTTTCTAACCTATCTGATCCTCAGTCATCATCTGTAAAACCTGAAGATTACCAGCCTCTCTCACATCACAGTGCTGGTAGGCAGACAAAGTTAGAGTACATTAATGTTACTTTAACTTAAATGGTTGTGAATCACAATCCAAAGGCAACTGAAATTATGTTTGTGGCAAGTGTCTGATTAGCATCAGTATTAAACAGGCCTAATTTAATTCTACAAGCTTAATGCAAATCAGAGTTTGAGAGGAAAAAAACAAGTTTAGCAAGAAAGCAATAAAAAGAAGAAAATAAGTTGGAAAATACCACAGAGTACTCAAAAGAAAGGCATGGAATTTTCAGAAACATTATCTTTAATTAACCAAAAAGTTCTACATTAATTACTATTAGTAAATTATGTTTCCCCAGATGTCTGGTCCTTTACTAAATGGTTGCCCCTAATGGTGGTTTCAATTGGCGTGCTCTGCTATCTTCTTCCAGCAATACATGCAACGTAGCCTTTTGGTTCATGGATAACAGTCCTGTTTGCAAACCCCTTTGGCCTATTTCAGGTGCTCAGATCAAGTTTGTGGAACAGAATTGAATTAATTACACAAGTCTTTGACTGTTACTTAGCATACAGGCTTGTGCAAAGAAAGCTACCCATTTTCAATAGGGGCCAGGAGTCCAACAGAATTGCCGCCGCTTCTTGCAGAGTTATTTAAATGCCTAATGCATTTTAAATGATCCATAAGTTATAAGGCAAGAAATTTACAAGTAATGTATTCATATAAAAGAAAAAATAACACTGTAAAAAATGTTTTTCTTTGACTTCTAGGAATCAAAAATCTCTCAAGGTGAGTATAACTCATGCACTTATGATATAAAAATATCTTATTTCCCTAATTCTTAGATACCTTAGAAAGAACTTAAAAGTAAAGATATTACACATCTAAAAAGAGTATTTTTGCATTGCCTTTGTACTCCATTAAGCAACTTGAATTATTTTGTCAGCCAGCTAATATTTTAACCACCTGTGGCTTCCTTGGTGTTTATCCAAATATTTGTTTTTTCACGTAATGTTCACTCCATGGCCATGGTAGCTTTTAAACATTAAGTTCTTCTACCTTTGGACTTCAGGGCATTAATAGATGATAGGTATTTCTGCTGTGTTTTCTATGAGGGGAAAAATATTCCACAGTGGTTGGCATGTATAATTATAATAAAAAACTAGCATTTACTGAGCCCTTATCATGTGCCAAGAACTGACTTTTACAAGTATTATTTCACTTAACCCTCACCAAAGAAAGGAAATTGAGGCTTAGAGGAGTTAGGTAAATTACCCAAGGCCATAGACCCAGTTAGTAAGTTAGCCAGAATTGAAATGCAGATCTGACTTAAGCACCTGGCTCCTAGCACTCACCATGCTGTTAATTCAAGAGCAGTTCACTAAATCTTGCAGAAAATGCAGTTTTAAGAATATAATATATACTAAGAAAGACTTGAATAGTATAGCCTTTCCTATTCTTCTATATATAATCATTATTTTACCTGTGCCTAGAGCTATAACAAAAGAAGGAAGAGGAGGAGGAGGAGGAGAGAAAAGAGGGGAGGGCCGGGGGCGGGAATAAGTTTTTTATTTTTCTCCACTGGAAAATAAAAGTTAAATTCCAAAAATGGATCATTTGGATCATATTAGTTGGTTCTTAAACAATTATCTCTCAACTCCAAATCCATTCTTCTTTTCTGTATTTTGTAAAGCTGGGACTGAGACTCTGAAAATTGCATTTCTTTCTTGTCAGCTAATTCCTGCTAAAGTCTGCCAAAGGGAGCATTAGAAGGAAATTAGAAAGCAGAAGGAGGTCTAATACATGTAATGTGGATAAGAGCAGAAGTTGCTGGAATATGAAAGATGCAACAGATAAATTCATTAAACACAAAACATGGCTCTTTAACAATATTAACAAAATTTCCGAATCTCTGACATAATTGATCAAGAAAAAAGAGAGAGAAAGTGAATGTCAAATCTTTATGTAGCATACCTTAAACTAACATAATATTGTATGTCAACTATATTTCAATTAAAGAGAGAGACACAGAGAGCAAAAAGATATGAATTTAAAAAAGAACACATAACCAAAGTTAAAACAGAGATTAAAATAATAATAATGGAGATTTCTGACTCTGGACATGACAGACCAGGTGATTTAGCTCTTAATCAACAAAAACTCTAATGTCAGTGGAAAATGGACAAAGGGAAGATGTGAGATCATCAGAATTTTTGATAGAAAACTTCAAACATACACAGAATAGAAGAATAGTATGGGACCTAGACTTCTGAGCAGTGGGTAGCGCTACAGTTTCTCATATTTCTGAAGCAGCACAATAATGTTACTTCTGGGAATATATAAAGAAAGTGGGAACTGGAACGAATTGCTGTTGTCAGGATAAAAGGCTACAGCAAAGCTGCCATGAACAGCCAGCTAACAAGAAGGAGCAAGCAAAATTATAAAATATCAAAAATATATCATTCACAGTGATAGTGAAAGCATGTGACATTTGTGTACAATAGTGTACAAACTTTCTGAATACAATATGGCAATATGAATCAAGAACCATAAAATTATTCACACCATTTGACGTGGTAATCCATACTTTGCTGTTTATCTAAAGACAGGATTCAGACATGTGCCCCAAAATTTATGTTCATGGTGGTTCAAAACAGTATTAAAACTTAACTACATGAACAAACATGTCCTATGCAGATAGGGTCCTCCTTTTCACCAGAGTTACATGAATACTTGTGTAAGTAAATTACATTTACATAGAATGTCTTTAGCCCAGGTTTTAATTAAGAAATCCAAGAACACTAAAATTCCCTGCCCCCTCCCAAAATCAGTCAAATAAAATGGTATCACAATGGTCATTGCAAATGCAAGATGATAAAAATAGTTCCAGGGATTGGTCCAGCAGTTTGTATTTCACAAAATATCCATTTTAAGCAGCCTAATAAAGCATAATTAAGAGTTAGAAGGTGATAACTGATCAGAATAGCCATCGTTAAAAAGTCCACAAACAATAAATGCTAGAGAGGATGTGGAGAAAAGGGAACCCTCCTACACTGTTGGTGGGAATGTAAATTGGTACAGCCACTATGGAGAACAGTATGGAGGTTCCTTAAGAAAATAAAAATAGAACTACCATATGATCCAGCAATCCCACTCCTGGGCATATATCTGGAAATGGCAAAAACTCTAAATCAAAAATATACATGCACCCCAATGTTCACTGCAGCACAATTTACAAAAGCTAAGACATAGAAGCAACCTAAATACCCAACAACAAATGAATGGATCAGGAAGATGTGGTATATGTACACAACGGAACATTACTCACCCATAAAAAAGAATGAAATAATGCCATTTGCAACAACATGGATGGACTTAGAGATTATCATTCTAAGTGAAGTAAGTCAGACAGAGAAAGACAAATATCATATGATATCACTTATATGTGGAATCTAAAATATGCTACAAATGGACTTATTTACAAAACAGAAACAGACTCACAGTCACAGAAAACAAACTTAGAGTTACCAAAGAGGAAAGGGGGGTATAAATTAGGAGTTTGGGATTAGCAGATACATACCACTGTACCTACAACAGATGAACAACAAGGTCCTATTGTATGGCACAGGGTACTATATTCAATATCTTGTAATAACCTATAATGAAAAAGAATATATATATATACACACATATATATGTGTGTGTGTAACTGAATCACTTTGCTGTATACCAGAAACTAACACAACATTGTAAATTAATTATACTTCAATTAAAAAACTAAAAATTTAAATGAATAAATAAAAACAATGGGAAATATTCAAGTAGTTTCTCCTAGTAAACAGGATCATGACTTAATATTGTTCTGCTTTATATTTTTCTGTACTTAATAATAATCTATTACGTTTTCTTTTTTATTGTACTAAAATGCACATAACATAAAATTTACCATCTTAACCATTAAAAAAAATAATTAGGAAGGTGAAATTGGAAAAGCAGCAAGAAAAGAAAACTCATAGTCACATAATCAACCATAGATCTTAGACTAAAGATCTAAGAATTAAATAAATACAGGGAAAATAGAGAAACTAAATAATTAAACTTGACCAAGGAGTCTGCCTAAATCACCTCCTCCAGGAAGCCTTCTCAGACAACTTGTAATTTGAGGTAGTGACCTTGTCAGTTCCCATTGCCCTTGTGCTTTCCCCTAATTCTTCATGCTTACAGTGCTCATAAGGTGATGGTTTATTTATTTCTCTTAACCCCCATCCGATGGTGTGACCCTGATTGAACACTGTGTCTTTATTTCTGTGCTACCAATACCTGCCCAAAGAAGAATTTGAAAAATGTTGACTGAATGAACTGGGGATAGATAAAGTAGGGAGAGAGGATATTTTTTCATGAAAAGAGGACTGATTTACAGAAATGATAACAAAGTTTAGGGATAAATTCATATTTCTTTTAATAAAAAATATGAATTGCTAGGTTTCTCGGTTTATGAACAAGATAAGGCCTGTGCTGAGTTTCTTCCACTTGCTTCTCCAGATCCATACTATGCCCTTCTCCACCCTCATCTGTGTCACACGAGACTGACGTGCGTGAACTGCAGCAGCTGAATTGCTTGTCCTCTAGATTCCAGGGGATTCTGTCAATAGAAAGCCCTGGTGGCAGATCGGGGTTGGTAAGAGAATGAGGTGAGGATATTAGTTTCCCAGGCTCCCTGCCTGCTGGTCACCATGAATGGGCTGTATCTCTCTGTAGAAGGCTTTAGCCCTGGTCAGGCAGTCCTCTCCCTATAGCTGCCCTCTCTCATTCCTGGTATCTGCTCCCTCTTCTTGCTTCTTGAAGCCTAGGAGAAGTACCATCCCCCCATTTTGCTAAACCAGGGATAGTTTGCTTTTCTAAACTCTCCCCACACCTTTGTAAGCAGTCCTCTTCTCAATTGCCTACTTTGAGGTGTCTGCTGATTCTTGCCAGTACCGTGACTATTCAAAGGCCTTAGTTCACAATTCTCCACAAGATCTCAAAAAAGGGACAAACTTTATGGTTGACATTAAGATCATCTAATGAGTTTGAGGACTTTTTTTAATCCAAAGATATAATAATAAATATCAAGAGGATTTTTTGAGGCAGTGTTAATCAGCAGAGGAGTTTTACTGTGGGCAATAGTTAATCCATCTGGGAATTACTAATATAAACTATAGTTAGAAAATAGCAGAAAACAATCTATCAGTTATAATCCAGGAAAATCATCATTATTACCAAGATACCATTATAAAAATGATGCAATTTAATCTTGAAATTTTGAAGAATAATTAAATATTAAAAATCACTATACAATAAGTTCTCCATTATGCTATCCATTTTTATATCTTATACTCTCAGTGCTTAAAAACAGCACCTTGTACATAGAAACTGAGAAAGCATTTATTGGATGAATTAATCAGAAACAACACTGAAAACAAAACAGGAAATGTCACCTTACACTTGCATAAAGGGGAAAATTCCACACTGGAAATATTGAGGCATTCTGGTAATTGCCTAACAATAAAAACATAATGGACCTGAAAATGGACCCTGAAAATAGTAAATACTCATGAACAAAAAATGAAAATGATCGACTGGATTTGTACAATGACAATAGATGCCATTTGTTAGACATCTATACCCTGTTAAGTACTTCATGTATGTTAGCTTCAATTGTCACATTACTGCCCAGTGGAGGTGGTCAAGGAAGCCTTCTAGGAGGTAAAATTTGTGTTGACTCAGAAAGGTGGAGCAGGAATCATCCATGAAGATGAAAGTACAAAGAATGTTCTAGGTAGAATACCATCATACACAAAACCACAGAGACAAAGAGAGCAGGATGCATTTCAGGAACTTCATATATTTCAGTAATGAAGAAAGGATGAAGACTGGAGACAAAGTGGGATTTTATCATGAGGACCACAGGGAGCCATTATTTCTACATAGCAATGTCATTATCTAATATTTGTTTTAGGCTTGTGTATGGAGCAGCAGTGAAAAGATGATTGTTATAAAGATTAAATAAATAGTAAAGGTAACTAATCAGTGTACTATAAAGCACTGTCCAGACACTAGTTATTTTTCTCAGGTGGTTGCTATAGTACTTTCTGCCCTCTGCCCAACTGTACCAGCGTACTTTCTCAATCTCACCTATGGCTCTGTGCCCCATTAGCTGTTCAGTCTGTCAGGCAGTCACCCAATGGCGTTCAGACCTACCACAATCTCCTGAAGCTGTGTATCCTTTATCTGACATGTTGCTCTACAACACTCACTGGGATGAGAGTGCCACCTCGTGTTGCATCGCTGACTGTTCAAAATCCCCAACAGGCTTTCTTTTCACTTGAACTACTGGGGATGAGGCTACTGAAGCTTCCTCCCAGGAGTAATTTGGAAAAGAAAATTGCTAACAAATAGTTTCCCAAAAATAACAGAAAAAGAGCCCAAGACCTTTTCAATACAGTAATAGTGCTAATGTCTGAATTTAGTAGATTGGTCCCTACATGCTGGAAAATGCTTAACCTATGTCCTTTGAACTCTTGCTATATTTGTTTTTTAAAGATTTATGGGTTTTTTTAAAAAAATATGTTTTAAAATACAGCTGAAATTATGATCTGAGAGCTGAAATAGGTTAAGTAGAAACCTACCCTGCTCTCTCTCACAGAGGCACATACTCAATAATAAGTTCTGAGAGGGATTCCAAGAGGTTGTTTGAAAGTACATTCCTTGATGTCCGCAAAAGAGGCTACAAGCCTTTGCAGGCAGACCAACTATTTAAACTATTTTAAAAGAATTATTAGAGAAAAAATTTTTCTTAAATTCCTGGAGAATGACCATGGCTAGATTCTTTTTGTGTCCTCCTCCCTACAGTTCTCCACAGGTACTTTTGCTTTACTTTTCTCCTCTTCTGGAGAAATGAGCTCCCATTTTTTTCTCATATTTGTTGAAAAATGAGCTCCCAACATCTGGGAGCTTATTGCTATTTTCTTAATCAAAATATAAACCAATATACTGTCACTGTACACACATGATAAACATGTAATGCAAATTGACATTCTGTCCAAGAAAATAAAGCCTATCTTTACTGAGCATTTTCTATATATTAACTCATTTAATCCTCACAAAAATCTACTAATGTAAGTATTATTTTTCCCATTTTAAGATTGAAAACTGAAGCTCAGAGAGGATTATACAAGTTTCCACATCGGGAAGTGGTATAATTTCAAATCCAGGTCTCTCTGATTCTAAACTCCTATGTCCATAATCATTATGCTTTATTGCCTCTAGCCATAAAACTCCATAATTATAAGGATATACTAGTGCTGACTACCTCTTAAGTACAACCCAAGATAAACAAATTATGTGTAAATGTCAAAACTAATATAAATTTGGAAGTAAGATGATCATTCAAAACTTACCACAGGACTCCCCTGGTGACGCAGTGATTAAGAATCTGCCTGCCAATGCAGAGGACACGGGTTCGAGCCCTGGTCTGGGAAGATCCCACATGCCACGGAGTAACTAAGCCCACGAGCCACAACTACCGAGCCTGCGCTCTAGAGCCTGTGCTCTGCAACAAGAGAAGCCACCGCAATGAGATGCCGGCACACTGCAACGAAGAGCGGCCCCCGCTAGCCAAAACTAGAGAAAGCCCGTGCGCAGCAAAGAAGACCCAACACAGCCAAAATTAAATTAATTAATTAAAAAAAAAACTTACCACAAAGTTTCAGTATCAGGACTATGTGGTATTGGCATAAAGGTAAACATATAAATTAATGTAATAGAATTGAGAGTCCAGAAATGAAGCCACACAGCCATGATCAACAGATTTTAGGCAAGGGTGCCAAGACCATTAATAGGGAAAGAACAATATTATAAACAAATAGTGCTGGGACAAATGAATAGTTTCATACAAAACAATGAGGTTGGACCCTTACCTCACACTAAACACAAAAACTAACTCAAAATATATCAAAGACCTAAATGTGAGAGCAAAAACTGTTAAACTTTTAAAAGAAAATAGGCATAATCGTTTTTGTGCTTTTTTTTTAAACATCTTTATTAGAGTATAATTGCTTTACAATGGTGTGTTAGTTTCTGCTTTATAACAAAGTGAATCAGTTATACATATACATATGTCCCCATATCTCTTCCTTCTTGCATCTCCCTCCCTCCCACCCTCCCTATCCCACCCCTCTAGGTGGTCACAAACCACCTAGCTGATCTCCCTGTGCTATGTGGCTGCTTCCCACTAGCTATCTATTTTACGTTTGGTAGTGTATATATGTCCAAAAACATAGGCATAATCTTCATGACCTTGGATTAGGCCATGGTTTCTTCAATACGACACTAAAAGCACAAGCAACAAAAGAAAAAATAGATAAATTGGACTTTATCAAATTAAAAACATTTGTGCTCCAATGGACACCCTTAAGAAAGTAAAAAGTCAACCCACAGATGAGATAAAATTTTGTAACTCGTATATCTGAGTTGTACTAAAATATAAAAGGAACTATTACAACTTAATAGTAAAAAGATAAATAACCCAATTCTAAAAGAAGCAAAGGATCCAAATAGATGGTTCTCCAAAAAAGATATACAAATGGTCAATAAGCATATGAAAAGCTGCTTAATATCATTAGCCAATTGAATTCAGTTATTAGTTCTAATAGTTTTTTGGTGGAGACTTTAAGGTTTTCTATGTATAGTATCATGTCATCTTAATTTTTCAAATTCTTGATTGCAGCACTGGTAGTATCTACTTTGATGACCCAGTTCTGCAATATGGATTTGGGTGTAGTTCCTGGAAATTCAGATAAAATCTCTTTTTCAGCACTAGCAATGTATCTCTAAGTAAGCCATTAATATCCTATAGGATAATTCCCTTTTTACATAGTGTGTATTCTGTTGCCTCAAACTGAACCCTGACTAATATACTACCTAATTTACCTTCAAAATCAAACCGGACAAGGACAATACAAGAATGGAAAATTGTATTAGGATGCCATTTATAAGTATAGAAGCAAAATTCTAAATAGAAAATTAACAAATCAAATTCAGCACTGAAGAGCTAGAGCTAGAGCTAGAGGTGACCAAGTAGGGTTTATTCCAGGAATTCCAGAATGGTTCAAGCTTAGAAAACCAATTGGTGTGATTTACCACATTAATAGATTAAAAGAATAACATGACTATTTCCATTGAGGAAAAACTGCATTGAAAAAGTCAATATGCATTCATGATTTTTTTTAAATAGCAAACAAACAATAGAAGAAAATGGGCTTAACTGAAGGTAACTTAATAAAAACCTTCCATAAACATCATACTTCATGACCAAAAACCTAGAAATATTCTCTTTAGGGTCACAATACACAGATGCCCACTAAAGCCCCTGCTTTTCAATAATGTACCAGAGCTCTCAGATAATGAAATCAGAAAAGAAAAATAAATAAGAATTATAAAAATTGTGAAGAAAGGATTTCATCAATATTCTTCTTTACTCTCATTGTGAAGCAACAAGCCTATTACCCTTCAAAAATAGAATAAATAATCTCTGCAACATCCAACCACCTTTTTTCCTTCTTTGTCAAGTGGAATGAATTGTGGCCAGTTAACTCTTTCCACCTTCAGTTCAATTAAACTTTACTTTCCCCCCTGGTATAACCATTTATTTTAGATATTAAGACCTCTAAACCATTAAAAATTAGTGTTCTGAAGACAAGATGCAAAAAATGTGTAAGTAGGGCATTAGGTATCTTTTTGTGAACCATCACTTATAGTCATTGATTCTCAGACCCATGCATTCTGTCTCTGAGAAAAACTGTACCACGTATTTTTTGCTGGTTTCAAGCATACAATACATTATGCAAAACAACATCCTGACCTCTCAAGATATTGCATTCCCACCTAGCACCATAAATTAGGCTTCAGTAGTAATTTCTAACAACCTATAAGGCAGGGGGTAAGGAATAAACTGTAAACTATAAAATCAATTCCTTGGAGGCAATGTTGTGTGGGGTAAAATGACAGTAAATAAGATAGTCAGAAACTCCACGCAATCAGGGTGCTACCAAAATCATGGCAGAGAGAAATACAATCTATATCCTTTCTAGCTACCTGCTCTCCACCTACTCTATTCCAGTTTATGGTATATTGCAGGAAGACCCCAAGTGGAGGGCTCTCGGGATTCCTACCTCCTGGTATTCATGCTGTTGTATAATCCTCTCCTCTTGAGTGTGGGCAGAATCTGTGACTTGGTTCTAGCCAGCAGATTATGGCAAAGGTAATGGATTGGCACTCCTGTGACTACATTACATTATATGGCAAAAGATATCATTTTTATGATTACATCATGTTATAAAAGTCTCTATCTTAACACACTGGAGCAATGGACTCTCCTTGCAGGTAGGACTGGCTACATAATTTGTGGGGTCCAGTGCAAAAGCAAAATGTGAGACCCCTTGTTCAAAAATTACTAAGTATTTCAAAACAGCTACAGAAGAGCATTAAAGCAAGTGTGGGCCTTCTAAGCACAGGGCCTTATGTGACAGCATAGAACACATGCCCAAAAAAGCCAGTTTTGTTTGTGGATTTGGTGAAGTAATTGGCCATGTTCATGAAGACTACATGCCAAGAAAATGTGGATAGCCTCCAGACAATAGCCAGCAAAAAGCCAGGGCCTTCAGTCATACAGCCAACAACCTGAATAAGCTTAGAATTGGATTCTTCCCCAGTCAAGCCTCCAAATAAAAATGTAGTCTGGCCAACACCTTGATTGCAGCCTTGTGAGATGCTGAGTAAAGGACTCAGCTAAGCCATGTGTAAAATTCTGACCTATGGAAACTGAAATAATAACTATGTTGTTATAAGCTGCTAATTTTGTGATAATTTTTATGTGGCAATAAAAAACTAATGGATTTATCACATAAAAGGTTGAGAATAAGTGCTGCTGTTGGCAAGTTAGGCATTCAGCAATGGTAACCAAATCAGCCTTCAGAAGTAAACATTGATGTTGCTACATCCATGCATAACCTCTATTCCTGAAGGACTGGGTCCATTAAAAGAGGTCTATCCATGTATTTTTCTTCTCAGACCTCCTTGTCTCTAAGATTCCTATCTTCCTCCTTCCAGGTCCATTAGCCAATGATGTTGAATGAGTATAGATTCATTGCCCAGGCCACACCTTCCATGAAGTCTGGAGATTTACCTGAAATACTCAACATTCCACCCATTAGGAGGAATTCCTTCTTATGTTCCTTTAGTGTCAACTTTGAGTGGAGTTGTAAGGCAGTAGCAGTTTACTTCCACTTGGTGCCAGAAAATCTTATAGACTAATCTGTTAACCAGAGTCAAATATTTAGGTATTAAGAAACTCCCCACAAGAACTTAAATGAGATTGGGGGGGAAATGACAGTGTGGCAGATAGCTGGCTCAGAATGTGAGTTATCTGCTTGTGCAACTTACTTGTGTCTTGGATATTCTCAGGCTTGGTTTCTTTTATATCAGTTCCATTTAACAATAGAATACTACTGGACATGACCAACTGTTGGGTTACTTTGATTTGATAATACATGGTTCATAATGGGAAGCTCTGATCAAGTAGTCACTTTGTCTTATGATCAAGGATTTACTATTTACCTTTATGGTAATCATGCCAATTTGCCTCTATTGATTAAGTGCTTCTAATTAACTTTTGCTAACCTAGAATCTTTTCATCCTCACTGAAATGAAGGGAGTATAAAAGATGCTGGCATTCTCCTGTCTAATGTATTTCTCAAGGATTTGGTAAAGAAATTGCCTTCTGGACCCACTTTAGGAATATAGTTATGAGTGAGGAGAGTAAGATGCGTATAACAAATTAATCCAACATTTCTACTTCCCAAATCTTTAAATCTTTTTTCTTTTGTTCTTTATGGTATGCCAATTTATTTTAATATGAACTATTGTCTAGATTTAAGTCAACCAAAACAGAAAACAATTAAAACCACTCCCAGATATTTAAGCTAGTGAGTTAGAAATCAAATTTCTGAATAGGGTGCCCTTATGGGTAAATTGTTAAATCTTAAATTATATTCTTCCTTTTTATTGGTCTAGCATGCTCAGATTCCATTATCATATGTACTGGTCAGATTTCTTTTAGCTAATTTTCAATCTATGCCCTAAGTTAAAAATTTGAGAATGTCATTTCTTTTTTTTTTAAACTCTTTAGCATATTTAGAAACAACACTCCCAGCCCACTCCTGGTGCTCATCTATAACAGTCAGCATTTTTAGTTGGAAACTAAAAATAACCAAGTTCAACTGATTTAAGCAAAATAGGAAACTATTAAAAGGATTTGCAGTAGCTCATAGAATCATTAGGAAGCCTAGACAATTAGAGATAGGGCTTTGCACCAAAAACAATGCCAAAAATCACACCATACAACTGGTTTAATGAGAACCCCACTGTGATTTCACCAAACAACAGTTGTTGAAGCCTACATAGTAAACAGAGCTATCTTTGTATACTAAATGCCACCCAAAAGCATGGGTGCCACTACTGCTATAAAATTTAATCTTGTGCAATGACCTACACAGTGATCCAGAGTTCCTCTCACCTGATTCATTAACTCCCAATTCCAAGTACCCAGGCAAGATCATGTGTCCATACCCTAGGTGCAAGGGAAGCTGAGATAGCAAGTATTTGACATTTTCAGTGTTTATAGTGGAAAGTAGGCTCTGCCTCCCACCATATTAACAAAATAGGAAGTTCCCAAAGCATAGGAGGGTATGAGTACCAAATGTCAACTATGACTGAAATTACACATATTATATGTGTATTACACATACACAAATTCTGCCTCTAGAACTCCTAAAGAAATTCTCACGCACATACAAGACAGGAACAAGGATGTTTTCTGAAGCATTGTATGTAATAACAAAAAAGTGTGTGGGGGGACACAAATGCCATTGGTAGAGGATTAGATAAATAGGTTGTGATATGTTAAAATATTATGTCATTTTTAAAAAAATTCAGGTATTGAAAAACTACCGTGTCAGATACAATACTAAGCACTATGGACGGAGATTGGGGTGGGATGGGGAGAGGTTTACAAATATGAATTTCAAAAAGACTACTTATGAGATGCTCCCAATGGAGTGGGAGTATAGACACATCAGTATATCACTGGTACCTATGTAATGTATCAAAGGATCAAATGGATCATGCTATGATGATGCAGTTAGAAGAATCTGCATTAGTAGGAGAGGCATCACAGAGGAAGAAGATACATATATAAGTTAGGCCTTAAAATATGTACAAGAGTATATGATGTAAAGGAGGAGAGTTCCATTCCAGGCAGTACAAATTTTACTTGTAAAGTCACTAAAGTTTGTTTTTCTGAAAAGTGCTTTTAAAGTATTTGACATTGTTCAGGACATCTAAATAGACATTTCTCCAAAGAAGACATACAGATGGCCAACAAGCACATGAAAAGATGCTAAATATTGCTAATTATTAGAGAAATGCAAATCAAAGTTACAATGAGGTATCACTTCACACCAGTCAGAATGGCCATCATCAAAAAGTCTATTATTTAAATAAATGCTGGAGAGGGTGTGGAGAAAAAAGAACCCTCCTACACTGTTGGTAGGAATGTAAATTGGTATGAGCCATTATGGAAAACAGTATGGAGCTTCCTTTAAAAACTAAAAATAGAGTTAACATATGATCTAACAATCCCACTCCTAGGCATGTATCCAGACAAAATTCAATCCAAAAAGATACATGCACTCCAATGTTCATAGTAGCACTATTTACAGTAGCCAAGACATGGAAGCAACCTAAATGTCCATCAATGATCCAACAATCCCACTTTTGGGTGTATATTGAAAAGAAATGAAAACAGCAGATTGAAGTGATGCCTGCACTCCCATGTTCATTGTAGCATTACTCACAATAGCCAAAATATGGAAACAAGCTAAGTGTCCATCAACGAATAAATGGATAAAGAAAATGTAACATGTATAGAATATATGCATTGTTTATACATATATATATATATATACACACACACACACAATGGAATACTATTCAGCCATGAGAAAGGAAATCTCTCCACTTGTGATAACATAGATAGAACTTAAAGGCCTTATACTAAGTGAAATAAGCTAGACAAAGACAGACAAATAACTGCATGCCATCACTCATGTGGATCATGTGGAATCTTTTTTTTAAAAAAGTCAAATTCATAGAAACAGAAAGTAGAAAAGTGGTTGCCAGGAGCTGGGGGATGGGGCAAATGAGGAGAGGTTGGTAAAAAGGTACAGAATTTCAGCTATAAGACGAGTAAAGCTTGAGGATCTAATGTAAAACATGTTGACTATATAGTTGATAACACTGGATTGTATAACTGAAATTTGCTAAGGGAGTAGAACTGAAATATTCTAAAAAAAAAATTAAAAATAAATCTGTGTGGTGAGGGCTAGATTAATTAACTAAAAGGGGGGAATCCTTTCACAATGTATATGTATATCAATTCATCACAATATACAATTTAGATATCTTACAATTTTATTTGTCAATTATACTTCAATAAAGCTGAATTTTTTAAATGGTAATAAAGTTGAGTTATTTTTCCACCTTAAGCAATAAAAACTTTTGAAAATGTTGCCATCTAGTGGTGTCAAACAAAAAAATAATTAATAACTAGTAAATCGTTCAACCACGTTTCCTAGGAAAACTT
This sequence comes from Mesoplodon mirus, assembly GCF_964341445.2. Lineage (NCBI taxonomy): Eukaryota > Metazoa > Chordata > Mammalia > Artiodactyla > Ziphiidae > Mesoplodon > Mesoplodon mirus. The sequence continues at coordinate 48,782,332 of NC_138977.1, forward strand.
TCCTTAGCAGTTTTCAAATAAGCAAATGCTACTCTTGTGCCTCTGCTTTAAGAAGTACTCTGGACTTAGGCTATTGGACTTTAAAATTTGGCTTCATCATTTACCAGCTGAATGGTAAATGCCACAGGCAAGATGTTTAAGTTCTCTGTAAAATGCACATAATGGTAGTGCCTACCTCCCAGAATTAAGAAAAATTAATAAGAAAATCCATATAAACTTGTTTAGCACTGTGTTTGGCTCATAGTATGCACCCAGTAAGTAGTCATTATTATATTACTTGATGGGGAAAGAGTTGCAAACTATTTGGGTTGTCAGTGAGAATGAAGTTTGAGTGATACAGCACTTAAAACTATGGCACTTTATATTGTCAAATCTGGTTAGAGTATTATACTTCTTTCTTGAAGCAGTAGAAACATTGGTATATGGTTGCTATCTAGATGGCAGGTGTTAATGACTGGTATTCTCTAATTTTAAAAGGTCCCTGGGGCTTCCCTGGTGGCTCAGTGGTTAAGAATCTGCTTGCCAATGGAGGAGACAGGGGTTCGAGCCCTGGTCCGGAAAGATCCCACATACAACAGAGTAGCTAAGCTTGTGAACCACAACTACTGAGTCCACGTGCCACAACTACTGAAGCCCGCACGCATAGAGCCCATGCTCCACAACAAGAGAAGCCACCGCGAGGAGAAGCCCGTGCACCGCAATGAACAGTAGCCCCTGCTCGTCACAACTAGAGAAAAACCGCGCAGCAACGAAGACCCAACGCTGCCAAAAATAAATAAATAAAATAAATAAATTTTTTTAAAAAAGAAAAAAAGGTCCCTGAATCTGACCATAATTGTGATTTACTGTCAAAATATTTATAAAGTATAATTTATCCCTGATTTGGTCTGTTGGCTATTTTTTTTTAATGTAAATCTTTCTAGGAGAGCACAAATGGAAGTGAAAGAAAGGCAGCTTCACTAGTTGGTTAAAAAAAATCGAGGCTCGGGCTTCCCTGGTGGCGCAGTGGTTAAGAGTCCGCCTGCCGATGAAAGGGACATGGGTTCGTTCCCCGGTCCGGGAAGATCCCACATGCCACGGAGCGGCTGGGCCCGTGAGCCATGGCCGCTGAGCCTACGCGTCCAGAGCCTGTGCTCCGCAACGGGAGAGGCCACAACAGTGAGAGGCCCACGTACCGCAAAAAAATAAAAATAAAAAATAAAAAAATATCGAGGCTCATATAAGATGCAATCATCTCTAAAACTGCCTGTCATGAAGGAACTGGTCCTCTCTTTATTATATCCTTTGAACTATAGTATTGCAATGACTTATTTTATTCTTCAAGACAGTCCTTACAGCTTATTTTAACTTGATTTCACCTATCCAGTGATGCATAAATAGTGTGATTTTTAAAATATATTTGACTAAAATGTCCCCTGAGATCTCCAAGGATATGATGACAAAATAGTTAGATCACACCACAATTGAGAATTTACAGGTATGCAACCAACAGTATTCATAGTATTAGTTAGTGGACTGGAGTCAATCTGAGAGGTAAAAATCATGCCACAAGACTCTGTCATGAACACTTCTTTCTCAGTATTTTTATCAAAAACCTGATGAATAAAGCATGATTTGTTTAAGTTGCAGAAAACTCTGGGTGGATAGATGTGGCAGGCAGCCTCTAAGGTGACCTCAATTATTCCTGCCTCCTGGTAGTCACACCTTTGTGGGATCCCCTGCCCTTGTGTGCAAACTGGTCCTAATAACTCACTTCTAATGAATATAATACAGCAAAAGTGATGGGAGTTGCTTCTGAAATTAGGTTATGAAGAGATTATGGCCTCCATTTTGCATGCTTTTTTCTTGCTCTCTCTTGCTAACTCGCTGTGATAGAATCCAGCTGCCCTATGGAGAGGCCTCCCTGACAAGGAACTGAGATAGACCTCTGGCCAACAGCCCTGGAGGAACTGAATTCTGCCAAAAACCACACGAGTGAGCTCAGAAACAGATCTTCTCTTAGTTGAGGTTTCACATGCGACTGCACCCCAGACACCTTCATTACAGCCTGTTAAGGGACTTCCAGGCAGAGGTAACCAGATGAGCCATGCCCTGGATTCTTGACCCACAGAAACTCTGAGATAATATTGTTTTGTATTTTAAGCCATTAAATTGTGGGAATAATTTTTTATACAGCAATAGATAACCAATTCAGTTGATCAGGGGTCAGCAAACTACAGCCTACAGGCCAAATCTGGTCTGACACCTGCCATTGTATGGCCCTTGGGCTAAGAATGGTCTTTACATTTAGAAGAGTTTGTTTCTTTGTTTGTTTGTTAGTGAAAGAAAAAGAATGATATGTAACAAAGACCCATGGCCCACAAAGCCTAAAATATTCACTAGGTTTTTCAGAAAAAGCTTGCCAACAGTAAATAATATGATCCATAGCAGAATCAAGATTCAAAATGATTACCTTAACTCACTAAAATAAAGAAGTGAAGGTAATGAGATAAAATTTAGCAGTCATTAATAAAAAGTTCTGCCCTTAAATTCAAAAACTCAATCTCAGAAATATAGGATAGTGATCATGTGAATAGAATTAGAATATTTTAGTGGACCCCGGTCTCACAAAAAGCTAAAATATGGTGTGGATACTTTAAGTTAATATATTCCAAGATTGCATTAACATAAATATAAATCTAGTTCACAGAGAAATATAACCTCAAGACTACTCAACTCAACACATGTGGTGTATTTTAACATGGATAATTTTTAAATTGATTAGAGACAGTGGAGAAGGCATTTGTATTTATTTTGGTGGAAAAGCCTTTTAAATTTACTTTCTTAAATAATTGCAAGATTTTTTTAAATCAACATGATAGGTGGAACTACTAGTATTCAAATTTATGTATTTTATCTGTATTAATCTCTCTCCATATTTTTTTTTACTTGAAACTTCCTTTGATGCCTATTTGTAGTTTATGCTGAATAACATGTTTATAATTTTCATGGGTGTCTTTCCCTTCCTCTTACATACCTGTGTTTGACTATGGAGGTGGGAGATGTTTGGCGTATTTAAGAGTACTATGTCCTATATATGTTTTATAACCTCTTAAAATTGGTCTATCACTATCTATGTTTTCATATCCTGTATACATCTGTGCCCACAAATGTATCCCAGAGCTTTGAGGTAAGAGTCACTGCAGAATAAAATGCACCTAGAAACAAACAAAAAGCCAGATCATTCATTTAAAACTAGCTCTAAATTCACATTTATACTTGTCATGAATGAGAAACATAGAGACTAACCAAATATGTTTCAACTTACTTGAATTCAGTTTTGAAGACTGACTGGAGATACAATTAGCTCCACTCATCCCTTTTTTACAGTAAAATCTACTCTCTCCTGGCTTTTCTACTGGTGTAGTTTATTTTAACATCATAGTCCACGATTCCTTGTTTCCTGTTATTCCTGAGAAATTGCTCTGTACTGATAAGGAGTCACTGACTCAGATCCAATGGCTTCTTCAGCTTCCATACCAGCCAGTGGTAGGACAATCAAGGAGGACTGGAGATAGGAAGAGCCTTTGATGCCGAACCCTGGAAAGCAGAATGTGGAGGCACTAAGAGAGTTCCTCTTTATTTTTTATTTTATTTTATTTTATTTTTGGCTGCTTTGGGTCTTTGTTGCTGCAAGCAGTCTTTTCTCTAGTTGTGGTGAGCGGGGGCTACTCTTCATTGTGGTGTGCGGGCTTCTCATTGCGGTGGCTTCTCTTGTTGTGGAGCAGGGCTCTAGCCTCGTGGGCTTCAGTAGTTGTGGCTCGTGGCCTCTAGAGCACAGGCTCAGTAGTTGTGGTGCACGGGCTTAGTTGCTCTGCAGCATGTGGGATCTTCCCAGACCAGGGCTCAAACCAGTGTCCCCTGCACTGGCAGGAGGATTCTTAACCACTGAGCTACCAGGGAAGACTGAGGATTCCTCTTGAGAAGAGTATTTCTCCCTCAGAATGAGTGAAAAGTGACTGCCATTTTCATATTCTAGAGGGAGGTGCAGACTTTCACTAAGCTGACTCAATGATGAAAACACAGAGATTAAAAGAAAGAAAACACAGAAGAGAGAATTGCAGTGATAACACTTCTGCTTATACTGAATCACTATTTGAATAAAATTTTACTTAAATACTTAAGGTTAAAATTTAAATATCAAACATATATTTGGGTAATGCTCACAGTTGACTCTATTTTGTTCTACAAGTCCATTACTGGTAGCCTTCCACAATAAACTTCACTTAATATTTAAGTCATAGATCATGATAATCTATAAAAACCTTTAACTGCTAAGGAGGTAGATGGAAATCATTATGTTAAGCCTCTTAATAATGAGTGTCTCCATAAAAAATTTATTTCTTATAAATTTTAACTTGACTATGAGAAACTAGGAGATGCAAAAAAAATTCTTTTAAGTTGTTTCAATAACTTGGGAAAAAGAAAGGGAAAATCAAGAATGAAGTAAACCAGCAAAATGACTTGCTTGTTAAAAAGGAAATTACAAGCATATATAACCAGACTTTCTATTTGTATATTAGTTACCAAGTAATTTACCAGAGATTATTCAAAGTCTTTAGTATGGTTTAGAAGGTGACTTTCAATGCTCAATATGCTTTCACTTGTCTGAGAATTGGAAAGTCACATGTCCAGAAAATACTCTTTTTGGTATGTGATATATAGTTATGTGGCTATTGCACCTTTATTTTGTTTTTTGTTTCTTTTAATATTTATTTATTTATCTATCTATTTATTTGTTTATTTATTTGGCTGCTCCAGGCCTTAGTTGCAGCACGTGGGATCTTCATGGCCCCATGCAGGATCTTTAGTTGCGGCATATTAGCTCTTAGTTGTGGCATGTGGGATCTAGTGGGAGTGTGGACTCTTAACCCCTGGACCACCAGGGAAGTCCCTGCACCTTTATTTTGAATTACAATTTTCTCTGTTACCATGTATTGGCCTTAACAGATTCATGGGTCAATTAGAAATGAAAATGACTCTAAAATTAGTACTGCTTAATATACATTTTATCATTTAATTATTATTAAATATGCTATTATTTGTATTACTAATATCATTATTATTATAATATTTTATATTTATATAATGCAGAACTTTTTCTCCTGATTTTTATTAAGCAAACAAAGAAAATCGCAGTAGAAAAAAATGTATATTATTGGCATGTCCCTCTAGCACAGTCACTGTTTCTTTTCCCTTGTTCCCTTATTATTGTGCCCATATTCATCTATATTTTAAATTGTTGCTTTTGTGATAGACAAAATGTTACATTTTAACTTTTTATTTAAAATTATAGCAAAACAGTTTTTCTCCCTGCTGCATGGATTCATAATGATCTTCTTAATGTGGTGATGTTCAAAGACTTCGTAAAATGAAATAGGGTGTCACTTGTGGAACTCCAGGTGATTAGTCCACAAGGTGCCACTTACCTTGGTAAATTCTTCACTATCCCCTCATTTTACAGACTGGGACACCTAATTTGTTCCCTGTCCCAGAATTGATTGAGTATGGGGCCTCATTCATTCTAACAAACCTTAAAGAGACTGATATATGATGAAACTAGAATAGCCATTTATTAATTTACAATGAGAAGTAAAGAAGTAAAGATGCAAGCCTACCTTCCTGTGTTTGCTTTGACCTGCCTATCACATTCTATCCGTCTAGGCAAACTCCATGAGATGTCTAATGATAGGGAGGTAGCCTGATTAGAATGGACTACAGACAAAAAAAGAATCCCTGACTAATTTGTTTTTTTTTTTTTTTTTTCTCTATTCTCATACTTTATTCTAAATATAATTTTTTTTTCTTTTTATTAGTTTCTGCTTTATAACAAAGTGAATCAGTCATACATATACATCTGTTCCCACATCCCTTCCCTCATGCATCTCCCTCCCTCCCACCCTCCCCATCCCACCCCTCCAGGCGGTCACAAAGCACCGAGCTGATCTCCCTGTGCTCTGCGGCTGCTTCCCACTATCTATCTACCCTATGTTTGGTAGTGTACATATGTCCATGCCTCTCTTTCGCTTTGTCACAGCTTACCCTTCCCCCTCCCCATATCCTCAAGTCCATTCTCAAGTAGGTCTGTGTCTTTATTCCCGTTTTACCCCTAGGTTCTTCATGACATTTTTTTTTTTTTAAATTCCGTATATATGTGTTAGCATACGGTATTTGTCTTTCTCTTTCTGACTTACTTCACTCTGTATGACAGACTCTAGGTCTATCCACCTCATTACAAATAGCTCAGTTTCATTTGTTTTTATGGCTGAGTAATATTCCATTGTATATATGTGCCACATCTTCTTTATCCATTCATCCGATGATGGACACTTAGGTTGTTTCCAGCTCCGGGCTATTGTGAATAGAGCTGCGATGAACATTTTGGTACATGTCTCTTTTTGAATTATGGTTTTCTCAGGGTATATGCCCAGTAGTGGGATTGCTGGGTCATATGGTAGTTCTATTTGTAGTTTTTTAAGGAACCTCCATACCGTTCTCCATAGTGGCTGTACCAATTCACATTCCCACCAGCAGTGCAAGAGTGTTCCCTTTTCTCCACACCCTCTCCAGCATTTATTGTTTCTAGATTTCTTGATGATGGCCATTCTGACTGGTGTGAGATGATATCTCATTGTAGTTTTGATTTGCATTTCTCTAATGATTAATGATGTTGAGCATTCTTTCATGTGTTTGTTGGCAGTCTGTATATCTTCTTTGGAGAAATGCCTATTTAAGTCTTCTGCCCATTTTTGGATTGGGTTGTTTGTTTTTTTGCTATTGAGCTGCATGAGCTGTTTAAAAATTTTGGAGATTAATCCTTTGTCAGTTGCTTCATTTGCAAATATTTTCTCCCATTCTGAGGGTTGTCTTTTGGTCTTGTTTATGGTTTCCTTTGCTGTGCAAAAGCTTTGAAGTTTCATTAGGTCCCATTTGTTTATCTTTGTTTTTATTTCCATTTCTCTAGGAGGTGGGTCCAAAAGGATCTTGCTGTGATTTATGTCATAGAGTGTTCTACCTATGTTTTCCTCTAAGAGTTTGATAGTTTCTGGCCTTACATTTAAGTCTTTAATCCATATTGAGCTTATTTTTGTGTATGGTGTTAGGGAATGATCTAATCTCAAACTTTTACATGTCCCTGTCCAGTTTTCCCAGCACCACTTATTGAAGAGGCTGTCCTTTCTCCACTGTACATTCCTGCCTCCTTTATCAAAGATAAGTTGGCCATATGTGCGTGGGTTTATCTCTGGGCTTTCTATCCTGACCCACTGATCTATCTTTCTGTTTTTATGCCAGTACCACACTGTCTTGATTACTGTAGCTTTGTAGTATAGTCTGAAGTCAGGGAGCCTGATTCCTCCAGCTCCGTTTTTCGTTCTCAAGATTGCTTTGGCTATTCGGGGTCTTTTGTTTTTCCAAACAAATTTTGAAATTTTTTGTTCTAGTTCTGTGAAAAATGCCAGTGGTAGTTTGATAGGGATTGCATTGAATCTGTAGATTGCTTTGGGTAGTAGAGTCATTTTCACAATATTGATTCTTCCAATCCAGGAGCATGGTATATCTCTCCATCTATTTGTATCATCTTTAATTTCTTTCATCAGTGTCTTATAATTTTCTGCATACAGGTCTTTTGTCTCCTTAGGTAGGTTTATTCCTAGATATTTTATTCTTTTTGTTGCAATGGTAAATGGGAGTGTTTTCTTGATTTCATTTTCAGATTTTTCATCATTAGTGTACAGGAATGCCAGAGATTTCTGTACATTAATTTTGTATCCTGCTACTTTACCAAATTCATTGATTAGCTCTAGTAGTTTTTTGGTAGCATCTTTAGGATTCTCTATGTATAGTATCATGTCATCTGCAAACAGTGACAGCTTTACTTCTTCTTTTCCAATTTGGATTCCTTTTATTTCCTTTTCTTCTCTGATTGCTGTGGCTAAAACTTCCAAAACTAAGTTGAATAAGAGTGGTGAGAGTGGGCAGCCTTGTCTTGTTCCTGATCTTAGAGGAAATGGTTTCAGTTTTTCACCATTGAGGACAATGTTGGCTGTGGGTTTGTCATATATGGCCTTTATTATGTTGAGGAAAGTTCCCTCTATGCCTACTTTCTGCAGGGTTTTTATCATAAATGGGTGTTGAATTTTGTCGAAAGCTTTCTCTGCATCTATTGAGATGATCATATGGTTTTTCTCCTTCAACTTGTTAATATGGTGTATCACATTGATTGATTTGCGTATATTGAAGAATCCTTGCATTCCTGGAATAAACCCCACTTGATCATGGTGTATGATCCTTTTAATGTGCTGTTGGATTCTGTTTGCTAGTATTTGGTTGAGGATTTTTGCATCTATGTTCATCAGTGATATTGGCCTGTAGTTTTCTTTCTTTGTGACATCCTTGCCTGGTTTTAATCCCTGACTAATTTGAATGCCTGTCCCCATAACTGCTTTAAGTACTTCTAAGCAAGATAATAATGTCCTAATCAGTGCTGAATGGGCACGCACCTGTTTTGTCTTCAAGACCTCTCTTTTCTTTGTTGTTTCCATTGCTGAACAACCTTATCCTCAGTTGGCACATTCTTTCATTAAATGTGCCAGTAAGTTCATTCAGGTTACAATTATATACTTTGGACTTGAAAGCCATTCTCCTTCTGCTCTGATCTATTATGCTTTGATTTTACTGCCTACCTCTTGCAAACAAATTATTTTTCTTAAATGTTAGTTATTGAGAAACACCTATCATTCCCATATATCCCAAATATCCCTTATAAATGGCAACATAGTATTCCATTGAGTTCCTGCACCATTATTTATTTAAGCAATTCTCTATCAATGGCCATTTTGTATTTTTCCCTTCCCCACCCTATGAAATCATAATGCACATCCTTTTTTCTTCTTTGGCATTTTTCACAAGAATAAATTCCTAGGAGAATTAGAGAATCAAAGGGAGAACACATTGCATACCTTTTTACATTTATTGCCTAATAACTTCACAAAATGGTTTGAGCAATTTATACTGATACCAGGAAAATATAACAATTTCAAAATAATCTCACCATTTTTACTTCTCTGAAATTAAACATAGGAATAAAATTATAATATGTTGCTATTTCAAATCGCATTTTAATTACTACTGAAACTGGCCATTTTTCATGTCTCATTATTAATCTTTTCTTGTCAACTGTGTCAAATTATACTTTTTGTTCTTTTTTTGAGAATTTGGTATTTAGCTTGTCACTTTGTATAAAGTTTATATGACATATTGTTTCTGTCAATATAGAGTCTAATATTTTCCCAATTATTATTTTAATTTAAGATGGCCAGATATACTCTTCTGAGTTTTATAAACCTCTTCAAATTGTGTTCAGCTCATTTAATGTATTTTGATATTTACTTTTTTGATAAAATCTTCCTCATTCACTTCCCTATTGTTTCAAAATACCTCATTTGTCATATGTTAAAATAAATGATTATATATAGCTAGTTTTGCTTTTCAACATTGCTTACAAGATTTATCAACCATCTTTAATAATGAATAAATCCCAGGAGCCTCACATTTCACCCTGCACTACATAGAGTTGCCCATGAAAGAAACAGCTCAATTGCAAATCAATGCCAAAAATCAAAACTTTTTCCTTTGTGAATTTTGATTGAGGCTCATATTAAAAACTCCTGTCTGTTTTCCTTATTCATTATGTTTTAATATTTATGATTTGTCTCTCACAATTGAAGTAGCATGGGCCTCAATTTCAGTTGTTCCAAAGAATCACTGCCTATCTTTTTGAAGAGCTCTCCACAAGACCTCCAAAGTGATTTACTTAGATTGGGTCTTCCTGGGTTTCTTTTTCTGAGTACATATCATATCATAATATATTATTATATCACGTTATAGTATATATTACATTACGTTTCCAGTCACTTAAATTCTTTTGCATTTTGATTTGCAACTCAGTAGTCTAAGTGTGTCCTAATAGTTACACATATTGAAATACATTAAAGATAATATTCTTCAAAGTATGGTAAATTCTCTCTGTTACTTACATCAGCTATCAAACTCTACAGATAGAAAAATGAAGGGAAGGAGGGAAGAAGAGAGGGAGCAAGAGAGAATGAGAATAGAATTTACAATTATAGTCATATAACTTTTTACAGCATATAAATGGGAACATTCCTTTATTATTTGTAAATGACTGCAGTTTTCACTTCCAAGATGCAAGGCTCTCTACCATTCTTGATAATAAATATTGTGCTAGGTTCTGATCACACTTAGACATTCTGTGATGTAAGGTATGACTATATATCTTCCAACCTTTGTATTCCCAAGTTCTAAAAACAGGAATGTACAGATTTAGATATATACTGCCAAAGGCAACAAAGAGAGCCTTTCAACTATGTAAAGACAAGTCCTCTCCTGTTAGTCTAGTCATGTCTGTTTCACTAAAACTCTAATGTGTATCTCTAGATTGTCACAATGTACATCAGTAACATAGTACTTGTATGGGGAAACAAAATGAAAAAATAAAAATTTAGAACAGAAGACCCTGTATTAACAGCTTTGAAATAATCAAGGCATTTTGGAGTGAGAACAACTAGAATTATAAGAGGGAAATATTGTTACAATTTCTCACTCTGTAATATGAGTAAAAATGAGGGGTGTGGTAATGGGGATGGGGTGGAGAAAAAAGTGGAATGTTATGATACTTACACTCTTCCTGGATAAGCCCCATGACTATGTTTAAATGATCACTGGTATTCATCCAATGTAGTCAGATCACTTTGGAGGACAATGATATTTAAGTCTTTACGACCCTCAACAAACATACTTGAGGGTGGAATTTCACACTTAGAGATTAACAGCAAAGTTTTCTAGTTAGACACTTAGTCCAATAGATGGCCTTGTTTGCAACAAAAAGTATTATTTACCATGTGAACATGGAACGAACAGAAAGTATTAAAAGTTATAGATTGTCACAGTTGATTTTAATATTTTGGGTTTAACATGAACCCTAAAGTGGAAACCTAACTGGAAAAAAAACTTCTTTTACGGGCTTCCCTGGTGGCACATTGGTTGAGAGTCCACCTGCTGATGCAGGGAACACGGGTTCGTGCCCCAGTTCGGGAAGATCCCACATGCCCAGGAGCAGCTGGGCCCATGAGCCATGGCCGCTGAGCCTGTGTGTCCGGAGCCTGTGCTCCGCAATGGGAGAGGCCACAACAGTGAGAGGCCCGCATACTGGAAAAAAACAAAAAACAAAAACTTTTTTTAAAAAAAGGAATCTGTCAAAAAATATATATGTATATAATACGAGCTTTGGTAAAGACATATAACTTAATTCTCACAAAAATATGGTTTTCCCCTAAACATCCTATAGAAAGTAACTGATTTTTCAAAAATCTATTCATGTTTTGAAAATATAAAAGCCTAATAGTCATGCCATAAAATTATCTGAAAAAGATACTTTCTGCTTCTTTAAATATATATGACCTTCGGTTAAAGAAAACAGAAAATTCAGCCTTTAGATCTTATGCACTATTGAATTTTTCCATTAATGCTTCATCATACCCCTTTCTACTTGTTCTAATTTCAAGTTGAAGGTTGAGGTAGAAGGCAGAGAGTAGAAGTTGCATAAACTGTTGCCAACCGAATCTCCTTTTTAAAGTGATTTCAACAGTAAGTCCTTATTCCCAACCACCTAAGATCTAAACTATATCTCAGGATCCTAGAGCTTCCATAATCTGGACCTAACTTTCCTGCTTTTTTCCCAATAATCCTGAGTATTCTTCTTCTTTTCTGGTTGGGCCTATTAAACTCATTTATTCAATAAATATTTGTTTAGTGTTTACCATGTACACCAAACCACAATGTAGTGGTGGCATAGGCTCCAGAACCAGACAGATCAAGTTAAAACACAGGTTAAAATACCACTTACTGTGAGATTTCTTACTGTGTGAGGTTCCTTAACCTCCATTTGCCTCTATTTCCTTATCTGTCAAAAAGGGGTAATATAGTATCATAATTTTAAAGATTAAAGGAAATAATACATATCAAGTGCATAGAACAGTTCCTGACACATAGTAAGCCCTCAACAAACATTATGTGTTATTAGGTAGTGTATAGTGTTTAAGGAAAACAAAAATTAAAACAAAATTTTCTAAGTGTTATTCTCGGGGAAGTACAGGGTGTTATGGGGGGGGGAAGGCAACTGCATTGACAGGAAAGGTTTCTCAGGGAAGTGACATTGAAGCTGAGTACTGAAATATAAGTTGGAGTCAGCTTGGCAATAGAAGAAAGCAGTAGTCTAAGCAAGAAGAACTATATGTGAAAAGGCCCAGGAATGCATTAACATGGTACTTTGGTGAAATTAAATGAAATTCAGTAGAGCTGAGGAATGAGAGATGAGGTCAGAGAAATGAGGGAGGATCCAGGTCACAGATTCTTTGAGTTTCAACTCCATACCAAGAGTAATAAAAGGAATTTGGGGATTTTAAGAAGAAAGGCAATCTGACCCAATTTGGGCATCAAAATAGGTAGCAGCAGAGTGGAGAATAAATTGGAGAGGAAAAGAACAGGATAGTCTCTTGTGTCTTACTGTCATGACATGCTCTATCATCTTTCATAGACCATATAAACACCATAGTCTTTGGAAAGCCTTTCTTCACTTCTTTTTTTTTTTTTTTTTTTTTAATTTTAATTTTTTTTTTTTTTGCTGTACGCGGGCCTCTCACTGTTGTGGCCTCTCCCGTTGCGGAGCACAGGCTCTGGACGCACAGGCTCAGCGGCCATGGCTCACGGGCCCAGCCGCTCCGCGGCATATGGGATCTTCCCAGACCGGGGCACGAACCCGTATCCCCTGCATCGGCAGGCGGACTCTCAACCACTGCGCCACCAGGGAGGCCCCTTTCTTCACTTCTTGAACTCTCACTGATCATTTTCTTCCTTCTAAACTCCGGTAGCACTTTTTTTCACTGTGCCAATGCACCTTTAATCCATAACCTCACTACAAGGCTATTATCTGAGGGGAGGAAGGCAAAGGGGAGGATTAGTCATCTGTCTTTTCAAGCACAGCTCCAAGAAAGACTCACAAGCTCTTCAGGTCTTGCAGCCTAGATTCCTAGAAAGCAGATTCTGAGATTGAGTTTAGTGTACAGTGAGTACTCATGGGACTAAGGAGTACCCATGGAGTTGACACCTGTGGAAGGGAGAAGAGGAAGCGGGAGAGGGGAGAGGAAGAAGCGAGTAAAGCTCCACCTAACCCCGTTGGAAGCTTTGGAGCTAGAATGGTCTTTCAGATGGCAAAGCCATTATACTTAATCCACTATTGGATATAGGACTTCTCATGTGGGTCTCTGGAACTGAGGCAATCTCTGAAGGTGCTGAAACCTGATGGCTTCAGTAGCTGAGGCAATCTCTGTAGGTGCTGAAACCTGATGGCTATCTGTAGATAGCCCCTTCAGTAGCTGAGGCATCAGGCCTTCATTGAAGGGATCCAGGTGGTGTATCACAATGTCACCACACTGGGATAAGATAGCCTGGTCTGCTTATCCAAGAAACTTGACCAAAAATCTTCATCAGACTTCCATACATAGTTGCCTAATTATACCTCCTTGTAGCTATGACCTCCTTCCCAGAAGAAGGATGAGTTTCAGTGTAGACAGATAAGTGGAGAGGAAGACTGTGGAAGAGAAGAAAAAGACAAAGAAGAAGCTAGAACATTAGGGGGAACATGTCCAGGCATATATGTTAGCTAGGTATATGCTGTCAGAGGGCTATTATCATCATCTAACTAGAGACACACAATGCTGTGAATTCCTGGAGCACTTAGACACTGAACTTTACTTGAGTGTAGCATTCCCAAAGGACATTGAACACTTTTACCTGATGCTCTCATTCTTGAGGATATATATAAATATAAAATATTTGGCCTATTAAATGGTGCGCTTGAAACAGGGAGCAGATAATAACTGTGAATTTACAATTGACTGCATGATCTATTTTGCATCTGTGGCTCAAATCCAAAAGAGTAAAGGGGATGTACTTCACTCTTAAAAGATTTCTGCCCTTTAGAATTCCATAGACGAAATCTCTATGGCAATCTCTCAACCCTCTTTATTCCTTTGCTGGGGCCCTGGTACTCTTTAAAGAGAAGAATGAGAAACCCCAATTCTGCCAGGATCTATTGCAACTCCAAAGCTGCGCCGGTATGAGGTTGTCCACCCCCAAGGCTTTAGACCAACTCAGAAGGAGCATGAAATCTAATCCAAATTCAAGGGAGCATTATTAGGGAAATGGTCTTTTGTATACACTTGGAGGAATTTAAGCATTTGGTGATACTCTTTAGCCATTAGAATACTCTGGTGTTTTATTTTGTTTTGATTCTCCATGATCTAGATATGTCAAAAAATATGGCCTTATATGATTGCCTGGGTTTTGTGGCCCTAGGACAACTATACCATCTTCACCTCTGAGGAAACTCCAGTAAATGTATCTCTGAGACATTTGGGTTTGAATGTCTATGCTGGATTGTGTGAATTAACTAATGCTGAAAACTACATTACTCAAAATTCTTTTCTCTCTGTGTTACTAGGTTAGAGTTGACCAAAAGAGGAATTGTATGAGATTTAAAAGGCAAAAGTGAAGCAGAGGCCATCGTTGTCAGAAAGTCATTGTTGTCAGACATGGTGACAACAGACACAGAATATTAGCAAGTCCCACCTTATCCTCCCCTGTATTTGGTTCATCCTCACAGCTGCTGGCCCTGCTGGCCAACAGTGACCCCAGGCTCTCCACCAGGTATTTGGCTGTGGACCCACAGAGGCAGTAGCTACATGAAGGCAATAACTTCCCAGAGGCAGCAATTTCCATAGATCCCACCTCAAGTTTCCCCTTCACTGCTGCACTTTGTCAGCCTGAAGTACTTGGCTTCTTGCTTTTCCCTGCAAACTTCAAGTTGTCTACCAGGCACATATTTAGAAGGTTCTGATTGGTGATGATTTCTCTGGGTCTCTGACTCCCCTCTTCCAAAATTTCGTTTCCACAGCTCCTTTCACTTTTAATAAATCCCTTATTCCCTCAAATTTATAGTGATTCTATTATCCTGAAAGAACCCTGAATGATACCCTTTCTAGCAATGTAAGTTAGAGGAAAGAGAGATGTCAGTGATGTACAAATGGTAATTACCTTTCAAGAGTGGAAGATCCTCTTCACCTCAGTCTCAATCACACCCTACCATCCGTCTCCTCCTCTCATCATAAAGAGAGGCCTCCATCATCTCCATGGAGGAATCCCTGCCTTAAGGGTGCCTCAGGCTGAGATGAATTCTGCCTGTTCTTAACTTTCTAGAGAAAGTTATCTGTGACAATAATTAATTATGCAATATATGAAACTGATTCGCTCACTGTAAACACTGTCTTTAAGGTGTGAATACACTTATCGAGAGGGCATAAAATTGCTCCATAACCTGATGTTCTTAACAAAGAACAGCACAAATGAAAAGAGAGCTAAGCATATGTCAGGTGCTGTGTGTCATATTCTTCTGGGAAGTCAAACTTCATATCATGTATATATCAGGTACATATAAGGCAAAAGAAATCTATGAATCTATTGATGGACAAGGTTAATCATGTCTGAGACTCTTTGCTCAAAGGTTGACATGGCCCTAGAACCACAGCTAGAAGAGAAAGATTTTATCAGAGGGCAGCGAGAGGCAGACAGCATCCAAGGGATCTCCAGAATGACTGGAAGCAGCCTTGAAGAATCAAGGTGTTGTTTTTACAAAAGTGAGTCAAAGACAAATGTTGACCTGGCTAGATGCTGGGGTCCATTCAAGACCCTAAACATGACCCATAAGTATATATGGTAATCCTCTTTTCTGACAAAATGTTCTGATGCGTAACACTGCTTATAAGATTTGCATTTAGAATCAAAGCAGGCTCAAAATACTCTAGGAAAAATTACACCTGATCCTCAGAGCTCATTAAAAAACTGTTACCATGGTTCATCATAACCCTTCCCCTTCATACAGATTTAGTATAATTCTTAGTGCTTCCACCAAGATGGGGCACAAAGTATCCTTTACATTAATCACATTCTGCTTCAGAGCCTGTGGACTTGCTAATTAAGGAGGTGTTCCAAATCCATAAACTACCTGACAATTTACAGTGATACCATGTATTGCAATTATCGTGTTTCTAGAGTACAATGTCTGAATTCATCCCTCTCCTACTCGTTATCCACAGATGAAGATGAAAAAGAATGATCCACCAGATACAGAAAGAAAGAAAAGTTCCATGGCTACATATCAAATAAGCAATATGACTAGGTCACTCATCTCATAACAGAGAAGTTGGCCTTTAACAGTTTTCATATCCTTTCTTTAACAAATATGGGTTTTATGCCCACTGCTTTCCTTTAGGCCTAGCATCACCATAACATTTGCTGCAAGTCAATTCCTGGAAGAAATCCAAAATACCCCAAATGAGTTATGGACATCTCCTGACACAAGAGAGATGGTTTTAATATCCACCATTACCCAGTCACTACAGCATGTGAATCTTCAGTTTCTACAGCCAGCATTGTCCAGACCTAACATGTGGGTTGGCAACTGCTATGTTTATGACAACCCTGGTCAAATCCTCTGGTCCACTTCCCACTGTCCATCTGCCTCAAAGAAATTTACCATGCCTTGCATTATAAGACAAATTGTACGGTCATCCATCCTCTATTTCACCATCATAACCATAACACTTTTCACCTCCTTTCTTCAGATCAGTCCTCACCTTTTACTCCAATTCCAAACTTTAGTAAAGAGCCCAATACAATAACCAGGACTTATCCAGAAAACTACTCTGTATCCTTAGAAGCTTCTCTTGAGCTCTCACTTTATTCCCTTTCTTTAATTGAAATTTGTCCCCTGAAGATACCCCTTCCTCTAAGACCCTCTCCAGTACATGTTTGTTGGCAGGTATAAGAGAGAGTTCTTGTCTAATGGCTTCTATTTTCTTCATAAAGTAGGAGATGAGATCATCAAAAAGATGATCTTCTAAAAGATCAAGGAACAATTGGAGGGGTCAGAGATTGAACCAATTCATCAGGAAGTCCTATTGGCTCTGACTTCAAAATCTATCTTAAATCCAATTCCTTCCAGTTACCTCCACCACTAACATGGCAGTCTAAGCCAGCATTGTATCTTGCTGAACCTACCAAATCAGCATTCTGACCGGTCTCCCTATATCTTTTTGGTCTCCTCCACATAAGCAAGTAGGATGATCTTTCAAAACACAAATCATTGTACTCTCTGGCTTAATACACTTCAATGGCAACCCATCTTTCTTTGGTTATAGACAGAAATTCTTACCATAGCCCTCCTTTGCTTCCTTGGACGTTACCTGCTTCTTAGACTCATCTGGCAAAATGTTTTTCATAGCTTTCTGACACAATGGTAACAATAGCCTTCTTTCAACTACTTGAAGCCACGATAATTCCTTTTACCACAGGGACCAAGATTGGGTGTACTTCATCCTTCCTTTACCTGGTTAATTCCTCTTTTCCCTTAAGATCTCAGATCAGCCATAATTTCCCAGGGAAGCACTTTTATACTCTCTTATAGTGTTATGTACTTCATCCTCATAGCACTAAACATAGTTATAGCTTTCCATTAATTATAGTTATATTATTATATTTATATTTGTTTAAATGGGATAGTTATATTATTAGGTTATATCTAGCATTAATTTCCATTATGTAATGTTTGGGTTAATGTATGATGTCTTTCTCCCACTTAGCTTGTAAGCTTAATAACAATAGGGACAATGTCTGTTTTTGTTCACTATTGTATCCTCAAGCTCTGGCCTGCTGCCTAATACAAATATGGTAGGTGCTCAATGAGTTTCTGTTAAATAAATGAAAGCTTAAACTGACACTCTTGAACACTAAGGGAGGCAATACAAAGAGAAGACTCTGTGGCTCTTCTCATAACAGATGTGTGCCACCTATTACTCCTATTGCTACTTTCTAACCTACACAAGAACAAGCTTCCTGACCCATAAAATGGGGGTCTTCCACTTCCAGGTTTTCCATCCCTGCATCCCAAATTCATTTTCACTAATCCCTGTGCACATGTCCCTAGAACTTCACTCAGAACCCAATTCCTTTGCAACTTATCCCAACTGCCAGAGACAAGGAGCCAAAATACACAGTAGGGAATTATCTGGACTTTGCCATTATTATAGCTAGTCCTGGTACTTTGTCTGGTATATAGTAGAGGAAAACACAAATGAACAACCACTGATGTGAATCCCTCATGTAAGGTCCAGTGATTTGGGTTGAGGCATTACTCTATGATCAAAAATGGGGGGTATGGTCCCTACAGAAATGGGGATTGAGTCCTTACAGAAAAATTAAAGTGAAGCAGTTTGGAGTGGGAATGATTATTAGAACACTCTTTTGAGAGCAGGCCAAGAATCAAAAAGAAGAAACCAAACATCAAAGTCTAGTTCAAAGGACAGGAGCAGAACTATAAATTGGGAATGGAGCCACAGTCAAAGGCCAGATGGACTATGGAATGAATGACTGCACATCAGGAACCTGGGAGGTGTCTACACAATAATTATAGTGAACAGATCACAGCAGGCAAATGCCCGGGGCCATAAGGCACAGAGATGGAATAGAACCTCCTACTAAAGAAAATTGACTCCTTCAAAGGCAATCCTTGGAAAGTCTTCCCTTCCTTGAAAGGCCAAGCCTGGGTGTTTGTGTAGTAGTCAGAAGGAAAATCACCCCATAATCAGTTTCCTACCAAATCAGTTTCTCTACCAAAATACCAATGACGTTTTTCACAGAACTAGAACAAGTAATTCTAAAATTTGTACAGAACCACAAAAGACCTCCAGATGGCCAAAACAATCTTGAGAAAGAACAAAGCTGGAGGTAATCATGCACCCTGATTTCAAACCATACAACAAAGCCACAGTAATCAAAACAGTATGATACTGGCACAAAAACAGACACATAGATGAATAGAGAGGCCAGAAATAAACCCACAGTTATATGGGTGATTAATCTATGACAAAGGAAGCAAGAATATGCAATGGGGAATAGACAGCCTCTTCAGTAAGTGGTGTTGGGAAAACTGCACAGCTACATGCAAAATAATCAAACTGGACTACTTTCTCACATCATATAGAAAAATAAATTCAAAACAAATTAAAGTCTTAAATTTAAGACCAGAAACCATAAAACTCCTAAAGGAAAACATAGGCATTACATTCTCTGACATGAGTTTTAGGAATACATTTTTTTTTTTTATTTGTTTCCTCAGGCAAGGGACACAAAACAAATGGCACTACATCAAACTAAAACACTTTTGCACAGCAAAGGAAAATATCAACAAAATGAAAAGGTCACCTACTGAATGGGAGAAGATATTTGCAAACAGCGCTATCTAGTAAGGAGTTAATATCCATGATATAAAAGAACTCATTCAACTCAACATAAAAAAAAAACAATTTGATTAAAAAATAAGCAGAGGACCTGATAGTCATTTTTCTGAAGAAGACAAACAGTTGGCCAACAGACATGTGAAAAAATGCTAAACAGCACTAATCATTAGGGAAATGCAAATCAAACCACAATAAGATACCACCTCACACCTGTCAGAATGGGTATTATCAAAAAGACAACAAATAACAAGTGCTGGCATGGATGTTGAAAAAAGGGAACCCTTGTATGCTGTTGGTGGGAATGTAAATTGGTACATTCACTATGGAAAACAGCATGTAGTTTCCTCAAAAAATTAAAAATAGAACTATCATACAATACAGCAATTCTGTTCCTGGGTATTTTTTGAAGAAAACAAAAATACTAATTCAAAAAGATATATGCATCCCTATGTTCATTGCATTATTTTCAATAGCCAAGATATGGAAGCAATCTAAGTGCCCACTGATAGATGAATGGATAAAGAAGATGTGGTATCTATATACAATGGAATATTACTCAGACATTAAAAAATGAATTATGCCATTTTCAACAAGATGGATGGACCTGGAGGGTATTTTGCTTAGTGGAATAAGTCAGTCAAATAAAGGCAAATACGGTATGTTATCGCTTATATGTGGAATCTAAAAAACAAAATAAATGGACAAATAACCAAAAAGAAACAGTCATAGATACAGAGGACAAACAGAGGGGCTGAGGGGATGAGTGAAATAAATGAGGGAGATTGAATGGTACAAACTTCCACTTATAAAATAAATGAGTGATGGGGATGAAATGGGCAGTGTAGGGAATATAGTCAATTATAATACAATATTTTTGTATGGTGACAGATGGTAACTAGGCTTATCATGGTGATCATGTTGTAATGTATAGAAATACTGAATCACTATGTGTGCATCAGGAGCTAACACAGTGGTGTGGGTCAGTTATACTTCACAAAGCAAACAAGCAAATAAACAAGCTCAGAAAAATCAATTAGATTTATGGTTACAAGGGGCAGAGGGGGAGGGGAAATTGAATGAAGATGGTCAAAGTTACAAGCTCCCAGTTATAAGACAGACAAGTACCAGGGATGCAGTGTCAACATGATTAATATAATTAACACTGCTGTATGTGATATATGAAAAGTTGTCAAGAGAGTAAATCCTAAGAATTCTTATCACAAGGAAAGTTTTTTTCTTTATTGTTTATTTTGTATCTATGTGAGATAATGGATGTTCACTAGACTTAACTGTGGTAATCATTTCATGATGTATGCAAGTCAAATCATTGTGCTGAACACCTTAAATGTATATAGTGTTGTATGTCAATTATATCTCAATAAAACTGGAAGAAATAAAGAACATGTGTTATATCCAATCATAGAAACTTACAACTAGAAACAGCCTCAGAAGTAATTTAACATACACCTTGATGAATTACAGAGTATCTCCTTGATATTAATCTTGATCTCTAAGCCTATGGGGACAATAATAAAAGCATAACTGATAGAAGCCAAGAACAGTTTCCCTGAAAAAAATGACATTCAAAGCAAATTTTGAACTACACATATGAATTAACTAGGTGAAAAAGGGGTGCACAAAATATAGGGTAAAGTCTGGGGGAGGAGAGACACAAAGGGCTGCTGAGTTTCCGCAACGGAAAGAAGGCTTGTTTGGCTGAAACAGAAAGAGTAAGGAGATGGCACAAGATGAGCTAGAAGCAGCCAGATTTTGAAGACCTTGCCAAGGATTATGGACTTTATCCTATGAACAGCGAGAAGCTATTGACAGATTTTGTGAGGAACATAATATGAAAACTTTCTGCTTTTTAAAAAAGTCACTTTGGACTTTTGCTCCTGGGCAAGACAAGTAACCAGTATTAGATTTACCCTTCTGCCTGAAGTAAGCATAGAAATTGCATTGTAATAACATGGATGAACCTGGAGGACATTATGCTAAGTGAAATAAGCCAGACACAGAAAGACAAATATTGCATGATCTCACTTATAGAAGGAATCTAAAAAAATGCTGAACTCATAGTAATAAAGAGTAGAATGGTAGTTAGCAGGGGTTGGGGGAAAAGGGAAGAGGTTGGTCAAAGGATACAAACTTTTAGTTATAAGACAAATAAGTTCTGGAGACCTAATGTTCAGCATGGTGACTAGAGTTAATAATAATGTATTACATACTTGAAATTTGCTAATAGAGTTCTTTTTTAAAACATCTTTATTGGAGTACAATTGCTTTACAATGGTGTGTTAGTTTCTGCTTTATAACAAAGTGAATCAGTGATACATATACATACGTTCCCATATCTCTTCCCTCTTGCATCTCCCTCCCTCCCATCCTCCCTATCCCACCCCTCTAGGTGGTCACAAAGCACCGAGCTGATCTCCCTGTGCTATGTGGCTGCTTCCCACTAGCTATCTATTTTACGTTTGGTAGTGTATATATGTCCATGCCACTCTCTCACTTTGTCACAGCTTACCCTTCCACCTCCCAAATCCTCAAGTCCATTCTCTAGTAGGTCTGTGTCTTTATTCCCATCTTAACCCTAGGCTCTTCATGACCTTTTTTTTTTCTTAGATTCCATATATATGTGTTAGCATACAGTATTTGTTTTTCTCTTTCTGACTTACCTCACTCTGTATGACAGACTCTAGGTCCATCCACCTCACTACAAATAACTCAATTTCACTTCTTTTCATGGCTGAGTAATATTCCATTGTATATACGTGCCACATCTTCTTTATCCATTCATCTGTTGATGGACACTTACGTTGCTTCCATGTCCTGGCTATTGTAAATAGAGCTGCAATAACATATTGGTACATGACTCTTTTTGAATTATGGTTTGCTCAGGGTCTATGCCCAGTAGTGGGATTGCTGGGTCATATGGTAGTTCTATTTTTAGTTTTTTAAGGAACCTCCATACTGTTCTCCATAGTGGCTGTATCAATTTACATTCCCACCAACAGTGCAAGAGTGTTCCCTTTTCTCCACACCCTCTCCAGCATTTATTATTTCTAGATTTTTTGATGATGGCCATTCTGACTGGTGTGAGATGATATCTCATTGCAGTTATGATTTGCATTTCTCTAATGATTAATGATGTTGAGCATTCTTTCATGTGTTTGTTGGCAATCTGTATATCTTCTTTGGAGAAATGTCTATTTAGGTCTTCTGTCCATTTTTGGATTGGGTTGTTTGTTTTTTTGTTATTGAGCTGCATAAGCTGCTTATGCAGCTTAATTTTGGAGATTAACCCTTTGTCAGTTGCTTCATTTGTAAATATTTTCTCCCATTTTGAGGGTTGTCTTCTGGTCTTGTTGATGGTTTCCTTTGCTGTGCAAAAGCTTTTAAGTTTCATTAGGTCCCATTTGTTTGTTTATGTTTTTATTTCCATTTCTCTAGGAGGTGGGTCAAAAAGGATCATGCTGTGATTTATGTCATAGAGTGTTCTGCCTATGTTTTCCTCTAAGAGTTTGATAGTTTCTGGCCTTACATTTAGGTCTTTAATCCATTTTTAGCTTATTTTTGTGTATGGTGTTAGGGAGTGTTCTAGTCTCATACTTTTACATGTACTTGTTCATTTCTCCCAGCACCACTTATTGAAGAGGCTGTCCTTTCTCCACTGTACATTCCTGCCTCCTTTATCAAAGATAAGGTGACCATATGTGCGTGGGTTTATCTCTGGGCTTTCTATCCTGTTCCATCGATCTATATTTCTGTTTTTGTGCCAGTATGATACTGTCTTGATTACTGTAGCTTTGTAGTGTAGTGTGAAGTCAGGGAGCCTGATTCCTCCAGCTCCATTTTTTGTTCTCAAGATTGCTTTGGCTATTGGGGTCTTTTGTGTTTCCATACAAATTGTGAAATTTTTTGTTCTAGTTCTGTGAAAAATGCCAGTGGTAGTTTGATAGGGATTGCATTGAATCTGTAGATTGCTTTGGGCAGTAGAGTTATTTTCACAATGTTGGTTCTTCCAATCCAAGAACATGGTATATCTCTCCATCTATTTGTATCATCTTTAATTTCTTTCATCAGTGTCATAATTTTCTGCATACAGGTCTCTTGTCTCCTTAGGTAGGTTTATTCCTAGATATTTTATTCTTTTTGTTGCAATGGTAAATGGGAGTGTTTTCTTAATTTCATTTTCAGATTTTTCATCATTAGTGTATAGAAATGCCAGAGATTTCTGTGCATTAATTTTGTATCCTGCTACTTTACTAAATTCATTGATTAGCTCTAGTAGTTTTCTGGTATCATCTTTAGGATTCTCTATGTATAGTATCATGTCATCTGCAAACAGTGACAGCTTTACTTCTTCTTTTCCGATTTGGATTCCTTTTATCTTTTCCAACCACAACACTATGAGACTAGATATCAATTACAGGAAATGATCTGTAAAAAATACAAACACATGGAGGCTAAACAATACACTACTTAATAACCAAGTGATCACTGAAGAAATCAAAGAGGAAATCAAAAAATACCTAGAAACAAATGACAATGGAGACACGACGACCCAAAACCTATGGGATGCAGCAAAAGCAGTTCTAAGAGGGAAGTTTATAGCAATACAGTCCTACCTTAAGAAACAGGAAACATCTCAAATAAACGACCTAAACTTGCACCTAAAGCAATTAGAGAAAGAAGAACAAAAAACCCCCAAAGTTAGCAGAAGGAAAGAAATCATAAAGATCAGATCAGAAATAAATGAAAAAGAAATGAAGGAAATGATAGCAAAGATCAATAAAACTAAAAGCTGGTTCTTTGAGAAGATAAACAAAATTGATAAACCATTAGCCAGACTCATCAAGAAAAAAAGGGAGAGGACTCAAATCAACAGAATTAGAAACGAAAAAGGAGAAGTAACAACTGACAGTGCAGAAATACAAAGGATCATGAGAGATTACTACAAGCAACTCTATGCCAATAAAATGGACAACCTGGAAGAAATGGACATATTTTTAGAAATGCACAACCTGCCCAGACTGAACCAGGAAGAAATAGAAAATATGAACAGACCAATCACAAACACTGAAATTTAAACTGTGATTAAAAATCTTCCAACAAACAAAAACCCAGGAACAGATGGCTTCACAGGGGAATTCTATCAAACATTTAGAGAAGAGCTAACACCTATCCTTCTCAAACTCTTCCAAAATATAGCAGAGGGAGGAACACTCCCAAACTCATTCTATGAGGCCACCATCACCTTGATACCAAAACCAGGCAAAGATGTCACAAAGAAAGAAAACTACAGGCCAATATCACTGATGAGCATAGATGCAAAATTCCTCCACAAAATACTAGCAAACAGAATCCAACAGCACATTAAAAGAATCATACACCATGATCAAGTGGGGTTTATTCCAGGAATGCAAGGATTCTTCAATATATGCAAATCAATTAATGTGATACACCATGTTAACAAACTGAAGGAGAAAAACCATATGATCATCTCAATAGATGCAGAGAAAGCTTTCAACAAAATTCAACACCCATTTATGATAAAAACCCTGCAGAAAGTAGGCATAGAGGGAATTTACCTCAACATAATAAAGGCCATGTATGACAAACCCACAGCCAACATCGTCCTGAATGGTGAAAAACTGAAACCATTTCCACTAAGACAAGGTTGCCCCTCTCACCACTATTATTCAACATAGTTTTGGAAGTTATAGCCACAGCAATCAGAGAAGAAAAAGAAATAGAGTAGTTCTTAAATGTTCTCACCACACACAAAAAAAGATAACTGTGTGAGTTAATGGATATGTTAATTAGCTTGATTGTGGTAATCATCTTTCAATGTAAATGTATATAAAAACATATTGTACATGTTAAGGATATTAAGTTTTTGTTAATTTTACCTCAGTAAAGCTGAAAAAAAGAAAAAAAATTTCTTATTTAAATGCCTTTAATAGATAATTGACTCCTTATAAAAACATATTGTAAGGTTTATTTGTTTATTTATTTATTTACTTATTTTTGGCCACACCGCATGGTATGCGGGATCTTAGTTCCCCGACCAGGGACTGAACCCATGCCCCCTACAGTGGAAGTGTGGAGTCTTAACCACTGGACTGCTAGGGAAGTCCCTGTGAGGTTTATAAAATATGTAGAAGTAAAATGTAAGGCAAAAATTGTAAAAAGTCCATAAAGAGAAAATACAATTATATTCCTATTACACCTATTATCTATTACTTCTATTAAAGATTTTTACACTATACATTAAAGAATATAATAACATTTGAAGGTACAATGTGTTAAGTTGAAGATGTATAATATAAACCCTAAATCAAGAACTAAAACTCTGTATTTCTTTATTGTGAATAAAAGAGTTACAGCTAATAAGCTGACAAAGGAGAAAAAATGAAATAAAAATTGTATAATTGCTCTAAAAAAGTAGAAAAATAGGAAAATGGGAACAAAGAACAGATGGGACAAACAGAAAACAAATACCAAGACCATATATTTAAATTCAAACATTCCAATGATCACATTAAATGTAAATGGTCTAAATAGTCTCATTTAAAAACTGGAGATTGTAAGATTGGATAAAAAGCATGATCCAGCTATGTTAACATATAGGTTTAAAAAAAAAAGGATGGGGCTTCCCTGGTGGCGCAGTGGTTGAGAGTCCACCTGCCGATGCAGGGGACATGGGTTCGTGCCTCGGTCCAGGAAGATCCCACATGCCACGGAGCGACTAGGCCTGTGAGCCATGGCCATTGAGCCTGCGCATCCAGAGCTTGCGCTCTGCAACAGGAGAGGCCACAACACTGAGAGGCCTGTGTACAGCAAAAAAAAAAAAAAAAAAAGGATGAAAAAAACACACCATGCTAAGACTAATCAAAAGAAAGCTGGGATGGTTATATAAATATCAAACAAAATAGATTTCAGAGCAAATAATATTACCAGAGTTGAATAAGGACATAAAATGAACAAGTTCCTTGAAATTCAAAAACTACCAAAGCTCATTCAAGAGGAAACAGATAGGGTGCTTCCCTGGCAGCGCAGTGGTTAGGGAACTGCCTGCCAGTGCAGGGGACACAGGTTCGAACTCTGATCTGGGAAGATCCCACATGCCGCGGAGCAACTAAGCCCGTGTGCTACAACTACTGAGCCTGTGCTCTAGAGCCCAAGAGCCACAACTACTGAGCCCGCATGCCACAACTTCTGAAGCCTGCGCACCTAGAGCCTGTGCTCTGCAACAAGAGAAGCCACCACAATGAGAAGCCCGCGCACTGCAACGAAGAGTAGCCCGCTTGCCTCAACTAGAGAAAGCCCACATGCAGCAATGAAGACCCAACACAGCCCGAAATAAATAAACAAAAATAAATTTAGAAAAAAGAAACAGATAATCTAAATAACTCTATAGCTATTAAAGACATTGAATTTTTAGTTAAAAACCTCCCCACAAAGAAAACCCTAGGGTCATATAGCTTCACTGGGAAATTCTACCTAATATTTAAACAAGAAATAATACCAATTCTGCCAAACTCTTCCAGAAAATTGATGAGGGAATACTTCCCAAATCATTCTGTGAGGACCACATTACTCAGTACCAAAACCATAAAATTACATTATAAGAAAAGAAAACTACAGACCAATATATCTCATGCTTATAGGTGCAAAGCTTCTTAACAAAATGTTATCAAATAAAATACAATAATATACAAACAGATAATACATCATAAATGGGGTTTATCCCAGGAATGTAAAATTGTTTTAATATTCAAAAACCAACCTATGTAATTCTGGGTAATAACTGACTAAGAAAGAAAAACTACATGATCATCTCAATAAATACAGAAAAAACATTTGAGAAATACAAAATACATGCCTGGTAAAAACTCTCGTAAAACCAGAAACAAACAAACAAACAAACAAAACCAGAAACAGAAGGGAACTTCCTTAAACTCATAGACAAAATATATGAGAAACCTACAGTTAACATTATACTTAGAGTGAAAGACTGAATACTTTCTTTCTAAAATCAGGAACAGGGAAAGGATGTTTATCTTACCACTTTTAATCAACATTGTACTGCTGGTTCTAGCCAGTGAATTAGGAAAGAAAAAGAATTTTAAAACATCTAGACTGGAAAAGAAGTATAACTCCCTTTATTCACAGACAACATGATTTCTGTGAAGTAAATTCTATGATGTGTACAAATAAGTTACTAGAATTAATAAGGAAGTTTAGCAATGTTTCAGGATATCAGATTCATATACAAAAATCAATTATATTTCTATATAGAGCAGAGCATCATTTCATGCACTTATTTGCCACTCAGGTATCTTACTTAGTGAATTGTTTATTCAATTATTTCACCCATTATTAGAAGGTAAACATACACCTACAATATGACCCAGCCATTTCCACGTCCTATGAAAATATTCCTGGTCATGCCCTAATCTCAGGAAACTGTACATGGCAATACGTAACCTTACATGGCAAAGGGGACTTGACAGGTGTGATTAAGTTAAGGCTCTTGAGATGGAGAGACTATCCTACCTTATCCAGGTGAGCCCAATGTAATCTGAAGGCAGAACAGTCCCAGAAGATGTGATGATGGAAACAGAAGTTGGAGGAATGCACTTTAAGGTGGAGGAAGAGGCCACATGCCAAGGAATGTAGGCAAACTCTAGAAGCTAGAAAAGCCAAATAAACAGAATTTCTCCTAGAGCATGCAAAAAGAATGCAATCCTGACAACACCTTCACATTTTAGCCCAGAGAAATCCATTTCAGATTTCTGACCCCCAGAATTGTAAGATGATAAATTTGTGTTGTTTTAAGCCACTATGTTTGTGGTAATTTAATACAACAGCAGTAAGAAACAAATACCCTTGACTTACGAGGAGATTCTTTCATGGAGCTTCTATTTTTACTTGAATAAATTTATATTCTGTACAAGAATAGAATGAAATTGAGAATTTACCTATTATTGTGCAACATCTATATTTGATATTACATTCAAAGAACCATAAGTAGAAATCATTTATTAGATGAAATTTGTCTTAAAAAGGATACAATGAGTGGAAGCAGGAAAGACAGTATCTGAAAACATTTGGGCTGAAATATTTACACATATAATAAAACAAAATCCAACTCAAGAATATAGTCCATTTGGCATAATTTGCTCTGAGTTTATCAGATACTTATATTAACCTATATAAAGAGCATATAAAATACTGAGAGCATCCCAAATAAAAATAATGAGGTGAACAGAAGAGTCAAATAAAAATATGAGGTCAACAGAGGAGTCAACTGAGAGCATCAATAATTTAAAATTCATTAACTGTAAAATACAACGTTGAAGAAGTTTAGAGATATTTTTATTAAAAATTACAAACATAATACCATGTTAAAATACATTCTTCACTAGGGCTGGGTGCCAGGGGAAATCGGCAGATGTTGGTTCTAGGATACAAACTTCCAGTTATAAGATGAATAATTTATTTGAATCTAAGGTACAGTATGGTGACTATAATTAACAATAGTGTGTTATATACTTGAAAGTTGCTAAAGAGAGTAGATTTTAAATGCTATCACCACAAAAGGGAAGGTAATTATGTGAGGTGATAGAAGTGTTAACTAACTTTATTGTGGCAATCATTTCACAATATAAATGTGCATCAAATCATTCCATTGTACACCTTAAATTCACAAAATATTATATGTCATTATATCTCAGTGAATCTGGAAAAAAATACATTTTTCAGAAGTGAAAAAATACATGGTATGAGACAGATATAGTTGAGAAACTGATTAAAATACATAAATATTATAGAATAATTATTGGTTATTTTTAATGCACTAATAATCAGTATTAAGCAGTTTTTAATTTTCTCTAGTGTATCCAGATTTATTTTTGAAAATAGTTTTCAAACAGATTATTTTATAGGCCCACCAATATAACAAAATCAATTTGTTGTTTAATACATATTTTTAAATATTATGTACGTTTAATTGTTTAATGCTCTATTTCAATTTTTTAAAAGATTTTTTTGATGTGGACCAATTTTAAAGTCTTTATTGAATTTGTTACAATATTGCTTCTGTTTTATGTTTTGGTTTTTTGGTCACGAGGCATGTGGGATCTCAGCTCCCCGACCAGGGATTCAATCGGCACCCCCTGCATTGGAAGGCAAAGTCTTAACCACTGGACCACCAGGGAAGTCCCTCCATTTCAATTATTAAAAGTGTCTCAGTCTGGACAACATAAATTTGTTGTCGTTAGGTCTAAGAGTGACTTGTGCCATTCCACTGCCACCACTTTGTTCTCAGACCAATGTGTTCTGTTATTAGAATGAGTATCTGAATCCTTTAAGACAGTACTTCCCAACTTGCTTCTTACATCATAACTGAGTTCTTCAATAGATCATCTCACCATTCTATAAAGTCATTGCTTTATAGTTCAGTAATCACATGGATTTATAAACCATTTAAAACCAGTGACCACACGGTTGTTAATGGTTGTTATTTTTTTGCTTTAGTTCATTTACATTAAAATCAGTTCTTTGTACAGATGCAATGTTGTATGAGATTCTCTAATGCTGAATAAGCCATTCCATCATTTTATAAATAGCATTGCTACAGGAAGTATGGCAGGCAAGAAAAACAAATATAGATGCACAATAGTGATTCATTCTATGAAGACAAATTGATTCCACCTGTATAGAGACAAAGTCTAATATAATCAACCTGCCACCAGGTGGCTGACTGGTCCCCCTGGTGTATGGTGTTGTTTCAAGTGCTCAGTATTGGCTTTCTGCTGCTGGAAGATTAGGCTCTCAACTATAGCAGTATATCTGGAAGAGATATACTGGAAGAGAAGTCCATGTTTTTCTGAGATACTCTGGAAGAGAAGTCCATGTTTTTCTGAGATCATAAATGACTTCCATCTCTGTCATCATACTTTGTTCAGGGAACCATTGACCAAGCAATGACTAGCTGGAGAAAGAGGCTAACTAGTAGCCTCAGAAGAGACCACATTGGCTACCTGATTAATGATAAGCCTCCCCTGAAGAGGTGACCTCTTTTGCTGCTGCTGCTGCTACTGTTGTTAGCATTTACATGAGATATAAATATGCTCACACTCTGTTAACATTACAGGAGGTCCATCTACATATCACTTCCCCAAATGTACTTATCCCTTAATCCTTCGGTCTTATTTTTCCCATGTCCCTGTATGTCCAGCCAGACCACTAACCACTACCTATAAATAGACAAAGTACACTGCTTTTCCAAATTGAAAATGACATACACTGATTAAAGTTCTTCCCCCTTGGAGTTACCTTTGAGTGAGATTGTAATGCTATAGCAATCTGCTTCTGGAAGGGGCCAGCTCATTTTCCAGAACCATCTGCAAACCAGGATTGAATTTTTTCTTCCTGAGTCAACTAGTCATAGAGAATTCCCTATGTGGTCACAAGTGTGGGTTGATAGAATGGTGGCAATGTAGACAGAGTAGGCATCTGGTAATGTGAGCCACCTACTTGGTCATGTCATTTACCAGTGGCTTCAGTGACTCCAATCTTTTATATGTCACTTCCAGTTGATGTTAAAGTGATTCTGGTTATATACAGCTTTATGGTTTAGGTTTGTTAGGTTAGATAAAACCCAGTTGGTGATGGTCATTACAGACTTCACGGCCTTAAATTCTCATGGTAAGGTGTTCAGTCTCTACTAAGGCTCACAAGACAAGCTCAGGAATATTCCAAAAGGAGAATAGTTGATTATATGGCACTGATTCAAAGCCCTAGTAGGCTACACCATGATTCTTCTCCTGGCTCCAAACAGCATCTTGATCTGTTATAGACTCTAAATCTGTTATAGAACCTTAATCTACAGCCTAGACCAGCTAGAAAGTTCTCTTGCTTTGAGGATATTTCAAAGTTGGTAACTCATTAAATAGATTGGAGTAGCACATCCAAATGTAGTATATTCTACTTATAAAATTTGAAGAGGCTCATCAAATGCTTTCTTAGTTATATGGGGAAAAGGTGCACCACTTTTCCTATTGTGCTGGAGGGAATATCCTGAGATGCTGAGACCACCTGATCCTCAGAAGTTTCAGTGAGGTCACAGTTACCTGTATTTTCACTGGAGTTTACCTCTCACTCCCTGAAATCCAGTCACCCATTACTATGAGTATATCATCAAAGCAGTTGGCCAGTGTGATGTTATGTAGGATTATGAGATGGTGAGATGGTAAAGGTCTCTGCAGGCTAGACTGTAACCCAGAGCTAGAGAGCTGAAACAGATCAATGAAAGTATATTTGTGTTCCTTCAAGGTAAAAACAAACACTTTTTTGGAGTCCTCTTCTTACTGAGATAGAGGGAAAAAAACAATTGCCAGATTAATAGTTATATTCTAACTGATAGAGGCTATGTTGATTTGCTTTATTAAAGAGAGCATGTCTGGGGCTTCCCTGGTGGCAAAGTGGTTGAGAGTCCGCCTGCTGATGCAGGGGACACGGGTTCGTGCCCCGGTCTGGGAAGATCCCACATGCCGCGGAGTGGCTAGGCCCGTGAGCCATGGCCGCTGAGCCTGTGCGTCCGGAGCCTGTGCTCCACAACGGGAGAGGCCACAACAGTGAGAGGCCCATGTACCGCAAAAAAAAAAAAAAAGAAAGCATGTCTGGAACAGCAGTTTTAACTAGAGTCACTACCTGATTATATTTACAGTAATCCACTGCTATTCTCCAAGACTCATCTGTTCTACATAGGCAAAAGAAGACACATAAATGTGAATAGAAAGAAATCATTGCCACTACATCTTTCAAGTCTTTTATGGTAGCACTAATCATGCAATTTTCCCAGGAATGCAGCTTTACCTTACTTCCATAAGCAACAATTCTAATTGGTGGATCACAGTGGCACTCCAAGTCCTGGGGATTCAAGTATGCTAAGAGTCAGTGTCCAGTAATTCCTGGGTATTCCCTTTTCTCAATGAATAGCTTCCAAGTATTGATCAGCTATTGCTACATAACAAATTTTCCCCAAATTCAGTGGTTAACAACAATTATTTGTTCTTGTTCACATTGGTGGGTCAGCTTCCCTAGACTGGATTAGATAGGTTGAAGAATCATACACAAATGCCATATGCTATCCTTAAAAACCCAAAGAGGCCCCCTGGGTGTTGCTCTTCATTTTTACTGGTAGCTTTGTTCATCTCAGCTGGGCTTATTCACATATCTTAAGTTTAGCTGAGGTGCAAGTTTGCTGGTGTGGGTCTGTTCCACTATCTCTTTTTCCTTGAATATGTGAACTAGCTAGGATGTGTTCTCATGACAGCGATAGAGAGGCAAGAAGTCAAGCAGACATGTACAAATGACACAACTTTACTTCCATCTATATGAGCTGGCTAAAACAAATCATATTGCTGGGCCCAAAGTGAGGAAGCAGGAAAATACACTCTGGCTATGGTAAGGTCATAGCAAGGATGTGGCTAGAGATAGGGTTAAAGAAATGGGGCCAAGCATTAGTAAATATCCATGGGTCCCTTATAGAAAGTAAGGAGAAACATTTGCAGCATGTACCTGTGATGCATGTATCTTCTTCATGTGACCATTTCTTGGGGTTCTTAGGGACTGTAAAATGACTCAGGTTTAGAGATTAGGTAAGAAGCTTCAATTTTCAGTATGTTTTAAGTTATATCCAGGCCACCATTTTGCACAATTCAAGGGTGCACAATTCTCACTGTAGTAGGTCTTGTACTCCATGAGATACCATCTATATAGACTACAATGTAAATGTTGTTAAGAGCCATGTGCAATGTGGTAACCCTGGCTGTTCTTGTAAGCTGCCTATCTATTTAAGTCCTAAGGAGCTTCATGGTCAATTTGCCGTTACCAAAGACCTTTCATTCTGAATTCCACTGTAGTCTTACAGTTATGGCAATCACACCTACCTTGCCTCTGTTGCTTAAATGCAATAAATTGGTCTGTACTACTATAGGATTACACCATTTCTATTAAAATCAGAGAGCTTCTTTCAATAGCATTCTCCCCCAACAACTTTATCCCCAGCCTTTAGATGATGGAAACTAGAGTGTTGAGCTTTTCAAGACTACTGACACTTCTGTCACTACCTTCTCAATATCTTGATGAAGGGAGTATCCTCTGGACTCTTCTGGGAGACAATGGAAAGTAGGAGAAAGAGTGAACATGATAAATCACTCAAGTTTTCATTTCTCCTTAAATCTTTCTATCCCTTCCTCTACATTTTGCTAAGGAACTTCTGATATCTCAAATACACTTAACGTTGTCCACCAGCAAAAATACATTTCAGTCACTCAAGCAAACAAATGATTATAATCACTCCAAAATGACTACATCTAAAGTAGTTATAACCACGTGGAATTGAGAATCCTGTATGAATAAGTTTGACTCTATCTAAACTTGTATTCTTTTTTCATCTTTATATGTATTTCTAGTTTTCTGGAGCATATCAAAAGCTTGCCACTGTTACACATAGACCTCTTAATAGATTATGATTCTAGTTATAGATCTGGTCTGGATACAAGAAGTGGTAGAGATATGGCATGCGGTAGCTCCCTCAAGTGGGGTTGCTACAGAGATTTCAGGCAGGGAGAGGACAGTCTTAACATAAAGGGAAGAGGGCCTGCTGGTAAGGAATACACGGTGAGGTGTGATGTTTTATGAACCTCAGGGTTATCTGAATTTACCCAAATGTTCTCAGGGTCTCACTGTATCACAAATAGTCCCTGATTTTTATATATAAGCCCCAGAAATACTGTAAATTCAACCTTCATTTTAATCCTGCAATTTGGAAGATCAGACTCTACATCTTATTTTCAGATATGGTTGCTCTGGACCTAAAGATACAAGTTTCTTTTAGGGCAATTATAGAAGCTCCCTAAAACTCTAATCATGCCTGGAGCCTGGAATTTAAAATCCTGGATTTGTCATGGTCTTTATTTAAGCTTTGTTTGATATAGTTAAAAGCAGACAACCCACTCCACAAACCTGTATTCCTCATTCTCATTATATTCACATGGCTTGCCAAAGTCTTGACATCAGTAGCCATTACATTCCAGGCAATCACAAGTGAGCACTTAAGCAACAGATTTCCTGAGTCCCACCTACTGACGCCAAAAGGATTCTTGCTTGTTTAAAACCCACTCAGGTCAGATAACCGATCACAAGTTCACATTTTCTTGAGGATGTTGTCTATAGCCACTCTGGTACTACTCTATTGGTCAGAGTTAAGTTGAAGAGAGTAGAATATACTGTGCTTTAAGCAGAAAGGGATAAATTATAGGACTTAAATAGCTTATAGAATTATTTTGATGGACAGATGAAATGGATTTTAGGTGATCTTCCAGAATTACAACCTAAAGCCACACCTCAGAATAGGGCCACCAGAGGAGCTACTGGTCCTCCCAAAACCAGAAAGGTGCCTGCCAAGTTGAAGTCACCTATATTATTAACTTATATTATTTTCCTTCTCTCTGAAGAACTTTTTAAAACAATTCTTACAAGGCATTTCTACTGGCCACAAATTCCCTCAATTTTTGTTTGTCTAAGAAAGTGTTTCTCCTTCACTTGAATGATAATTTTGTGGGGTACAGAATTCTAGGTTGGTGTTTTTTTCCTCTCAATTCTTTAAATACTTAACTTCACTCTCCTTTTGCTTGCATGGTTTCTGAGGGGAAGTTAAATGCAATTCTTATCTTTGCTTCTCTATGGGTAAGCTATTTTTTCCCTCTGGCTTCTTTCAAGATTTTTTCTTTAACTCTGATTTTCTTAAGTTTGAATATGATATGCCTAAGTGTCATTTGTTTTGTTTTGTTTTTGTTTTTGTGTGTGTGTGTGTGTGTGTATGTGTGTGTGTGCGTTTTCTTTTGGCATTTATCTGCTTAGTGTTCTCTGAATGTTCTGGATCTGTAGTTTGGTGTCTGACATTAATTTGGGGGAAGTCCTCAGTCATTATTGCTTCAAATATTGTTTCTGTTGCCTGCTTTCTTTTCCTTCTGGTATTCCCATTACATTCATATTACACTTTTGTAGCTCTCCCACAGTTCTTGGATAGTCTGGGATTTTTTTTTTCTTCAGTTTTTTTCTCTTTGCTTTTCAGTTTTGGAAGTTTCTATTGTTATATCCTCAGGTTCAGAGATTCTCTCCTCAGCTGTGTCCAGTCTCCTACTGAGGTCAACAAAGACATTCTTTATTTCTGTTAGAGTTTCTGATCTCTTCTATTTCTTTTTGATTCTTCCTTAGAATTTTCATCTCTCTGCTTACATTATCCATCTGTTCTCATGTGTTGTCTACTTTGCCCAAGAAAGCCTTTAGCACATTCATCATAGATTTTTATTTTTATTTATTTATTTTAAATTAATTTTTATTGGAATATAGTTGCTTTACAAAGTTGTGTTAGTTTCTACTTACAGCAAAATGAATCAGCTACACATATACATATATCCCCTTTTTTGGATTTCCTTTCCATTTAGGTCACCACAGTATATTAAGTTCCCTGTGCTATACAGTATGTTCTTATTTGTTGTGTATTTTATATGTAGTTTCAATAGTGGATATGTGTCAATCCCCACCTCCCAATTCCTCCCACCCCACCGTTTCCACCTTGGTATCCATACATTTGTTCTCTATGTCTGTGTCTGTATTTCTGCTTTGCAAATAAGATCATCTATACCATTTTTCTAGATTCCACATATATGTGTTAATATACAATATTTGTTTTTCTCTGACTTACTTCACTCTGTATGACACTCTCTAGGTCCATCCACATCTCTACAAATGACCCAGTTTTGCTCCTTTTTATGGCTGAGTAATATTCCATTGTATATATGTACCACATCTTCTTTATCCATTCATCTGCCGATGGACATCTAGGCTGCTTCTGTGTCTTGGCTATTGTAAATAGTGCTGCAATGAACATTGGGGTGCATGTGTCTTTTTGAATTATGGTTTTCTCAGGGTATTTGCCCAGTAGTGGGATTGCTGGGTGATATGGTAGTTCTAATTTTAGTTCTTGAAGGAACCTCCATACTGTTTTCCATAGTAGCTATATCAATTTCTTCATAGATTTTTTAAATCCCTGGTCTGATAATTCCAACATTCCTGCAAGGACTCTAGTTCTGATAACTGTTCAGTCTCTTCAAACGATGTTTTTTGCCTTTTAGTATGCCTTGTAATTTTTCATTGAAAGGTGGACATGATGTACCAGGTAAAAGGAATTTTACTTCCTCAGGAAAGCTCTGCCCTCCCAAACAAAACACAAGTTCCTAGGTCAGGTTTCCCTTGTAGCAGTTATTTTATTTGTATATCTCTCACACTAGACTATAATTTCAAGGTATAAGGGCCCATGTTTGTGTTGCTCACCATTTTCTTGCCTAACATAGTGCCTGGTGCATAGTGGGTAAGCAACAAATACTTGGTGAATGAACGAAAATCCATTCTAATTTTGGATAAATTGTCCATTTTCAATGCAAGTTCAAAAAAAAAACCACACACACAAAAACAAGAGCAACAACAAAATAAAAACAGGTTAGGGACAAAAATGAGGGAATAATACTGGGCATAAGAGAAAAAAATTTGTGGAAACTATGAGGAATTGGAAGACAGCATATCCTGTGTAAAGGCATTCAAAATTCAAATAACTTTGTAATGCTGTGATGACAAAATAAAGTATGCCCATATACCAGTTTTGATTATAGGCTGCCAGTTTGCAGTGCTTGGCTTAAATAAATTGATATATCCATTATATATTCACTATTGGTTATGGGCTGCCAGTTTGAAATGTTTAAGTTGATATATCCATTATATATTCAATACAAATGACATTTAATGCCCTGAGAATATGCTCACATATATTAAGTAAAACAAAAACAAAACCATGCTAAACAAGCAGCAGCAGCATTCTCGTTTTATTTAAAAATACACCTAGGGCTTCCCTGGTGGCACAGTTGTTGAGAATCTGCCTGCTAATGCAGGGAACACGGGTTCGAGCCCTGGACTGGAAGGATCCCACATGCCGCGGAGCAACTGGGCCCGTGAGCCACAGCTATTGAACCTGTGCATCTGGAGCCTGTGCCCTGCAACAGGAGAGGCCGCGATAGTGAGAGGCCCGCACACCGCGATGAAGAGTGGCCCCCGCTTGCCACAGCTAGAGAAAGCCCTTGCACAGAAACAAAGATCAACACAGCAAAAATAAATAAATTAATAAACTCCTACCCCCAATATCTAAAAAAACAAAAAAATACACCTAAAAAACACTGAAAACAGTTGGACTAAAATGTCTCTAGCTGATGGAATTATATGTTCCTGTGTGTGTGCTTTTCTATATTTTGTTAACGCTCTACAATGAATATGTATTGTTTTTGTATCCAGAAGTAAATTGTTTTTACAAGGTAGAGAACTAACTTGGGTGGCAATATAGAGGATAAAATGGAGTAGAGTAGGATCAGAGGCAGAGAGATTAATAGACTTTTGCAATAGAATGGATGAAAGATGGTAGAAGCCAAATTAAGGCAGTGGTTGTGAGGCAAAGAAAGTAATTAGGTAGTGAGAACATAGAACATAGAACGAATGAATAGGATTTGGTAATCTTGGATCCATTTAGGTTGGAGATAAAGGCTAAGGAAACATTAAACACTGTAATTCCATTGGTAACCCTGGATCTATATGGGTTGGGGTGGAGATAAGGGATATGAATTCATTAGTCTTATATATGGTAATTGAAATTGTGAACTTAAATGAGGTTCCTTAGGGACAGTATGTAAAATAGAGATAGGGCAATGGCCAGAATCATGGGGAACTCTTAATACTTAAGAGCCAGACAGAGGAAGAAAGGCCTATAAAGAATAAGCAGGATTGATTAAAAAGGTAAAGCAACTAGGTTATCATGGAAACTAAAGGAAGGAAGGAAGGTTCAAGTAGGAATTGGTCAGTGATGCTAGCGGAGAAAGCATCTTGCTTGCTTCTGAAGTTTTCTCCCTGTGAAAGGACCTCAATTACTTCTGGGTCTTCCTCTACACTTGGGGAGATGGAGTGACTTATAAAATTAGTAAATTTGTGAAGAATGTCTGATTTAGCTTTGTCTTCCAACCTCAAAGAACAAGGTTGTCCAGAGACCGAATTCCCATTTGATCCTCCATGCTGTCCCTGTCAAGTGTTGTTGCTAGGAATTGGAGGTATAAATCTGCCTAATTCTGGGGATCATTTGGCAGGCCGATTTGGTTTTCCCACTACGCAACATCAACCAACTTAACTTTATTAGTAATAAAGTGATATTTTGGCTCCCATTTCTATCCTTTGCTTTATTTCCCAAATTGTTCAGAACCTAGGCAAGAAGAGGGGGATTAGTTTACTGGGACCCACTTGGAAACTGCAACAATTGATGCCAAATTCCACACCAGGTAAGGAAGGGACTGGGAGAGGCTAATGACTTTGGCAATTAGGAAGTAATCATAAATCACTATCTTCCTTAATAAAGTCAAACAGTTTTTCCAAGGAAGGCAATTGAGAAAATGTCTCCATGGAGATTTCGGTGGGACAATGTTAACTACTGCCCCAATCCTTGTTTTGTAAGATTCTCTAAGAATGGGACTATGCCACCCAGGGGACTATATTAGTCAGGGATATTTTAGTTGCACATGTATAAAACGTACCCTGAAATAGCTTAAATGAGAGCAGCAGGTGTGGGAGGGAAAAAAGACAGAAACTTAGTGGCCACTTAATTAATGGACAATGGGTTAGTCTACGATCCTGGATTTCAAATGCTATCTGGACTCTACTCTCTATTACTCATAATGCCTTGGTCTGTTTTTTCTACAGGCATACCTTGCTTTGTTACATTTCACTTTACTGCTTTTTGCAGATACTGCATTTTTAAAATAAAAGGTTTGTGGCAACTCTGCACTGAGCATACCTATTGGCACCACTTTTCCAATAGCATTTGCTCCCTTTGTATCTCTGTGTCACATTGTGTAATTCTCACATTTCAAACTTTTTCATTATTACTATATATGATTTGGTTATCTGTGAAACTACTTTGATGTTACTACTATGACTCGCTGAAGACTCAGATGATGGTAGCATTTTTTAGCAGTAAAGTATTTTTATTTAAAGTATAATGCTTAAACATGCTTAAGACAATGCTTTAATATGTTTAAGACATAATGCTATTGCATACTTAATAGACTACAGTATAGTGTAAAAATAACTTTTGTAAACACTGGGAAACCAACATATTCATGACTCACTTTATTGATATTTGCTTTCTTGTAGTAGTCTGGAACCGAACCTGCAATACCTCCAAGGAATATGGTAAGGTAGGTTTGCTCCATTGTGCCAAAGATGGTCAATGGCAGCTCTAGCCTCAGTAAAATTGTCATACATTATTCTGGAGATTGGCTTGGCTCATGTACCTATCTTTATGACAGGGGGAAAGTCACATAATTGACAGCTTTATTACATAAAGGATAGGAATCTCCTGAAAAGATGGACATACAAAAGTGTTGTTCACTACATTCTACCCCTTGGCTACCTGGCACCTATACTTGTGCTTTCTTCAGTACACAGAATTTTTAAAATGCCCTAGTCTAAGACAATGTAATTATACCACGGACAACTGAAATACTCTCTTCTCCAACAGGAGACATGCCAAACTCTCATCCAATTTTTCCATCTTGCTCTTGGAAACCAAGAGTTCTAGGTGATATGCATTTCTTAAACCAGGTTTGAATGTAGCACATCATGGTACAGCATGATAAAGATAATTTTATTATATATTGGTATACACTTAAGGAAAGTAAGGGCACTCTAATTAGCTAGTAGATGAGGTTCTTGGTCAGTTAATATGTCCTTTTTTTTTCTTTTTTTTTTTGGCTGCATTGGTTCTTTGTTGCTGTGTGCAGGCTTTCTCTAGTTGAGGCGAGTGGGGGCTACTCTTTATTGTGGTGCGCGGGTTTCTCATTGTGGTGGCTTCTCTTGTTGCAGAGCAGGGGCTCTAGGTGCACAGGCTTCAGTAGTTGCAGCGTGTGGGCTCAGTAGTTGTGGCTTGTGGCCTCTAGAGCGCAGGCTCAGTAGTTGTGGCGCATGGGCTTAGTTGCTCCGTGGCATGTGGGATCTTCCCAGACCAGGGCTCAAACCCATGCCCCATGCATTGGCAGGCGGATTCTTAACTACTGCGCCACCAGGGAAGTCCAGTTAATACGTCTTGAGTTTGTGCTCTGGAAGGTGCTCCTTGATCCCTTGCCCATACGTAAGAGGGTATTGGAATTAAGCAATCATAGGCCTTTGTTTGCAAGACTTGGTATTTTTTGTCTATACAAGTCTCTTACAACCTTAGTTGGTTGCTGGTCACCTTGCTTTTTGGTAACTCTGGTGTAGAAACCAAAAACAGAGATGGTGTGCTAATCTGTTTTCTGTCCCTTAGCAATGTGTTACAAGGTTGGAATGCAATGTCTATCCTCCAGTCAACTAAATTAACTATGTATTTCTATTTTGGCCTTTGCAACCAAAATCATAAGCTGAGCAATGAGTTTAGAGATAATGCAGCTAGGATTTATCTCTGTCCACTTGCCTCCAAGTTGCATCTCAGGGAATGGTTCCTCACAATGGGACTATTTTGTCAAATTTTGTCAGATAGGATATACACAGCAAGAGATGCATGATGTGATCAAGAATCAGGCTTTTTTCAGGGTTCCAATTATATATTTTACTGAGTTTTCAACTCCTTACCTGTGTTTGCACTAACTTTAGCTCAGGACAGAGAATATGGGTTTTCCAACCCTGTACATTGCAGGTTTAGTTGATTCTCAGTCACATGGATTACTAAGCACATGCAGAAAGGGGGTGTCTTAGAAATATACAGTTAGTTGTTCCTCGGTACTCAAAGGGGACTGGTTCCAGGACCTGCCACAGATAGCAAAATCTGCAGATGCTTGGGTCCAGTAGTCAACCCTCCAGATCTGTGGATTCTGCATTTGCAGATTTAACCATGTATGTGGAGTCCCCCAGTACTGAGGGCCACTGTATTTATTTTAAAAAATTCACACAGTTTAAGGGTTAACTGTATTCTTTCTTCTGCATTCATATAGGCAGCTTGAACTGAAATGTATCCCTTTCTTGTAGGACCTTGCTAATGGACACACTGTAAAATCTTGACATTTTTCTACCAATTCCCCTAAAACATTAACCTTGATATAGATATTGTCTAAGATCTAAAATTTAACAATTTGCTTGCTTGCTACAACATAGTAAATATTAACGAACCTCCTAGCCAGGGCCAAGGAATCATTATCACTGTGCATGCCACCTAGACTTACCAGTTTTACATTTCAGGGTGTGTCATTTGTTGACACTGGTATTATTTTATATACTAGTCAGGAATAAAAACCCAAACCTTGCCATTTTGAGATTTCTTACTCTTTTCCAGTTTAACAGTCCGTTTTGAATTTCACATCAATTTTGGATGCAAGTTCAGGGAATTCAAAGTTTAACATATTATTAGGCTTTTCTCTCTAAGATTTTATCTGGTTGCTGGAGGTAAGTCCTTCACTATCATGGCATTGTTGGAGGGGCATCTGGCTTGCTTGCTGTCTAAATTTGTTGCTGTAAGGTCTATTGTTGATACAATTTGCAATCTATTCTCTCAAAATGTGATTGTTTTTCCTCTGCCCTTACTTTAGAATTTATGGGTGTTAGTGTCTTCTCAATAGGGTCCTCTATCCAACCCAGGGATTCATACCA
This sequence comes from Mesoplodon mirus, assembly GCF_964341445.2. Classification (NCBI taxonomy): domain Eukaryota; kingdom Metazoa; phylum Chordata; class Mammalia; order Artiodactyla; family Ziphiidae; genus Mesoplodon; species Mesoplodon mirus. Next base: position 48,824,595 of record NC_138977.1, read on the forward strand.
CAGGCTGTGCCATGAGTTTCAATCACCCTGTACTGCAGCAAGCCTGTGTAAAGCAATTGCGCTCTTACTCTGAATCAAATTTACATACCTCTTAAGGAATTCTGTATCTCCTTTTCAGTTCAGTGTAGTCAAGGAACATGCAGGAGTGGGAGTGGTTATCAATGCTGCTTGGGCATCTGCTTAAACATATTATGGTGCTATTTCTACTTGATTGTAGTTGCCTGTGTTGGTCAAAGTTCCAGGAGGGAAATAGGGCCCAAGCCACAAGCTCCCTGTTTTTGAATTCCGAAGTCTTCCTGGCAGTGTCTATCCCTTACCCCTTAGGGTTTCAACTCTGAGGAGAGAGCCAAGAAACATATCTCAATTCATGAGCACTTTTTTCCTCTTGCAATACCATCAAGACTGCCTCTATTGTCTTGTAATGATTTTTCTCAGACATGTTTATGCCACATGGTGACCAGAGGCCACAGATAATTTAAGTTTTTGCTTAACTTCAGCCGGAGTGAGGTGCCTCTTTCTCAATAATGCTAGCCAAAATGGTGAGGTTGTCTCTGATTGGCTCCTTTTGTTAACCTGCCCATTCCTAAACCAATCCCTATGACTGAGGAATTATGGTACTTTGGTTGGCTTGATTCATGGGCTCACTCCTGTGGTATGGGAGTTAAGACCAGGAAATGGATGGTTGCACCTGGAGAAACAAGGGTAGATCTATACTAGTTAGGACAAATTCTCAAATATCAGTGGGTCACACAAGAGAATGCATAAGAGGGGCTTCCCTGGTGGCGCAGTGGTTGAGAATCTGCCTGCCAATGCAGGGGACATGGGTTCAAGCCCTGGTCTGGGAAGATCCCACATGCTGCGGAGCAACTAGGCCCGTGAGCCACAACTACTGAGCCTGCACATCTGGAGCCTGTGCTCTGCAATAAGAGAAGCCACGATAGTGAGAGGCCCGCACACCGCAATGAAGAGTGGCCCCCAATTGCCGCAACTAGAGAAAGCCCTCGCACAGAAACGAAGACCCAACACAGCCATAAATAAATAAATCAATTAATTAATAAAAAAAAAGAATGCATAAGAACTCTAATACAAGTTAATAGGCAGGCAGCTATCCTCCAAGTGAAGATTCAGGAAACCAGAGTCCTTCCACCTTGTGGCTTCGCCATCTTCAACACATGGCTTCCAATACAAATGCCTTAAGTTGCTGGGGAATGGGAGATGCTGGAGAACTTTTCATGTGATATTTTTTATGGACCAGAGATGCAACAGGAGCACATCACTTATACTCACATTCCACTGGTTAGAATCTAATTGGCACATCTAACTGGGAAGCCTAATTGCAAAGGAGGCTGGGAAATGGAATCTAACTGTGTGCCCAGAAGAAGAATCTAGTGTCTGCAAGAGTCCACTATTCTGATCACTAAATATCCATTTTACCTCTCTTCCCAAACAAAGAACACATCCTACCCCAATAAAGACAACCTAAAAGTTCTATCCAGTTACTAGGTCGGGCTTAAAGTCTAGTTTTTAGGTAATGTGCAGTCCTCTTCATTAGGTCCAGATACAACCTATGAATTAAAAAACACAAGTTATCTCTAATATCACCCCAAATTCCAGGGAACACATTGTACAGTGGTAGATCAGAAACAGGTAACTACAATACGCTCTCATTAGGAAAAGAGAAAACTGTGAGACACTAGGCAATACAGATACATAACAATGATGAAATACTGAGCAGGCATTTTGTGGTCCATCTGCTGTGAGAGTAGAGGAAGTTTTGATGAGCTCGCAATCTAGTTTTGGAGAGGAATTTGTTAGTCCTCTGTCTTCTGTATGGCCCAATACTGGCCTCTGAAATGTTTTCTGCCCATTATTACCCATGGCCACGTCCTATGTGAGTATTGGGGAGTTGTAAAGCATTTATGCTCTATTTTCTACTTATGCAAGTTTGGGGTGAAACAGCTGCCTCAAGGTTTTAACACTTGAACAATATTTGAATCAGGTTCATGATTTGATCAGTAATAAAATTCCTTCAAAAATTTAGTCCTATGATTTATTTGCTTCCAGTAACTACACCCAAAGTTCTTTCTTACATAATTCTCTAACCCAATTTATTCCTTTGCTTCCTTGCCCCCGTGTCAGTTTCTCAAGAACTTCATCCCAGCCTCCTTGAGGCCATCGAAAATAATGGCCTTGGATGGAAAGGCCAAAGCTTTGATCTGATTTTTGTTCCAGCACTAAATCTTGGGAGGACTGTACTCAATGCCTCTTCTAGTTTCATTTTTTTACTGTTCCAGGTCAAGAATTCCAAATATTCCTGTGCACTTTCATTTCTGCAACTGTTTTCTGAGCTTATCTCTTTAGCAAAGTCTTGCTAAAAGTAAAATGCTAAAATGCAAAATACAGTATAACTTATACTCTTGTGAACTACTTCCTCTTATTATTGAGATTGTACTGAGCTACAGTCTCAATAGGTAGGTAATAGTTTTAACACACATTTTGCCACTGCAAAACATGGGTCTCCTTCCAGCCTCTGATACCAGTTTCTCCAACATCTGCTGCATCATCAGTAAGCCAATACAGCATATTTTATAGCATAAAAATATGGGGTACTGTCTAAGCAGTACCCCACTTCCAGCACCAATTTCTGGGTTAGTCATGGTCATTCTAGCTCCTGTAACATATGAATTCTCAAATCTCAATTTTCTCTCTTACAAGAAGTCCAAAAAGCAGTGTTTCTAATTTGGAGGTGTCTGTCTTCCAAGTAGTAATTTAGCCATTCATGCTCCTTCTCTCTTCTGGCTCTGGCATCTTCAAAATACAGTTTTTAAGATCACCATACTCACTAGCTTCAAGTTGATGGACAAAGAGTGAAGATGGAAGGACTTCATTTAGCCTGGAAATGAGCATGTCACTTCCATTTACATTTCACTGGCTAAGTCATTCACGTGACCACAAATAACTAAAGGGAAGTTGGGATATTTAGTCTAGCTGTATGCCCAGGAAGAAGAAATAAGTTTCATGAATGACTAATCAAGTCTCTGTTACAAGGCTCTAAAAGGAAAAAAAAAATGCTACATAAAAAGAACAGAAAGTCACTCCAGGGGCTTTGTCCATTCTAATAGGTGTGACCTTATTCTAATAGTTCCAACAAAATAATCATTTCCCTATTATATAAAAGAGTAAGAATTCATTTTCTTGTAAATAATGGGATTACTTCAAACAGTATTTGTGATAGTGTGATAGGTACATAAGTTAGACTGCAGAGGGTTAATAAGTGAAATTCAGATTACAAAAAGACATTGAATGTAGAATACTCTTTAAAGCTTGGTTGTGAAGGAAAGGAAACAGAGTGGAACCACAAATGTAGAAGATTGAAGACAGAAAAGATAATAGAAGAGAACTCAGGGATTGGAACTAGAGTACAGAGGGATAATTAATCTTATCTAAGAGCAGGGAGTGTCTCATTCCTCTGATATTGGAGGAAAGGAAAGATCCAGAAGTACCTAAGTTTCTAGCATTTGGAAAATTGAAGGAGTTTGTGACTAATAGTATCGATCTTCTTGTGAAGTTTGAAGTAAAGTCACATAATGAAATGTGGTTGGGATTTAAAGACTGCAAAAGTATTCTGGTGGAAAGGGAGAAAAAGGTGCTGAAGAATATATAAGTAGGAGGGAGGAATCCAGCTGAGGTTAAGACCTAAATCTGTAGTGTTAAGATACATAATGTAGGGGCTTCCCTGGTGGCGCAGTGGTTGAGAGTCCGCCTGCCGATGTAGGGGACACGAGTTCGTGCCCCGGTCCGGAAGGGTCCCGCGTGCCGCGAAGCGGCTGGGCCTGTGAGTCATGGCCGCTGGGCCTGCGCGTTCAAAGCCTGCGCGTCCGGAGCCTGTGCTCCGCAACGGGAGAGGCTACAACAGTGAGAGGCCCGGGTACCACATACACACACACACACACACACACAAAGATACATAATGTAGTGTACTGTTCTGCACAGAACTTAGCGACCGATGTAGGAGAGGAACAGGCAGATGATTACCACTTCGTGTATATATTTACTATAACACTTATTACACTGTAAAGCCCCAGGAAGCAGAGACTTAGATTTTACAAACTATGCACACAGTAGGCACATGAAGAATTTTTGCTTGATTTTATAAACTATGCACACAGTAGGCACATGATGAAATTTTGCTTGAATGAATTGATTCAATCATTGCCAATTCTGCCATAGTACTCTGTAGCGTACTGGCAACTGCCCACATTTCATATGGTATGCCAATGCTAAAAAGAAAAAAAAAAGGCTAAAAAAATTCAGGCATACTCTGCTAAACTTAGCAGTCTTAAAAACGGCAACTATGTCAGCTGAGATATACTTTTTATCTTGTGCCAGTACCTCTTTCTTTGATGTTTCCTTCATTTTCCTTATGCTACTGTGTTCTTACTGAACGTGAAAGGGATAATTCTGAGTTCAATAAGCTACGTATTTATTCCAAAAGTCCTGAAAGTTCTTCAGACACATACAACTGAACTCACAACCCCCATCACAATATTCCTTTCAAGAGATTCACAGACAAGGATGATTACTTATGCTGCTTACTTCACAGATAAAAAGCTGAGTAGGTGAGGGGTGGAAGGACTAAATCGGGGTCATTCACTGAATCGTCTGCAGAGTCTGGCACAGATTCTGCTTCCTTCTCCTGTCTTCTCCCTTTTGGAAACTTCAGAGTTGTAGTGATCTCAGACTTCACTTAGTCGAACTTCTTTATGTTACACAGGTGTAAACTCAGGTTCAGGAAGTCTGACCCAAGACATAGTCAAAGTGGGCTCTTTCCTTTACACGACGCCATCTCTCAAGATCCACAGCCCTAACTCACCATTTGGCGGTAGGAAAAAATGGCCAGAAACGAAACTACGTACAAGAGTCCAGAACCAGGCTCCACCTCCCGCATCAGGCAGTCTGGGCCTCCAGCTAACAAAGCATCTGGTCCGTGCTTCGGTATGGGCTCCCTACCCGACCCGGGCTGCTCCTCTCCAGCCTGCCCGCCCGCCCCCAGCACCGCAGCACTGCCCGCCCGCGGGGGCCCAAGACCCGACCCTCAAAATCTCACTTTCGTGTTTCGGCCACCCGCGCGCCACAGCTCAGGCGACGGCTGATGGCGTCACCCGTACTTCCGCCTGCGGCTGCGTTCTAGTCACCAACGAGCAAGGAAGAAGGGAGGTCTGAAGGGCTGTGTGCGGGGGAAATTGCGAGGAAAGAGAAGAAATCGGGTGTAGCGGGCGCTACGGCAGTAACCACGGCCCTCCTCTGTCCCCGGCGTCCCCCCATCGGAAGTCGCCCTAGGCACACTTCCCCCGACTCTGGGTAGTCTCCCCTCCGCTTGATCTCCCGACACCCCGGTCTCCCTCTTCGCCTCTAACCACCCCCTCCTAGCTCCCTCACACTCCCTCCCTCTCCCTCCCTCCCATCGTCAGGCTCCCCGCCCTTAGTATCGCGAGACGAGGTGAGAGCTGGCGGAGCGGCGGCGGCGGCGGCAGCAGTAGAGGTGACCGAGGCGGTGGCGGCGGAGGCGGCACCGAACGCTGTGTTGGCCCCGGTGCGGCCGAAGTCGCGGTAGAGCGTAGCCCCCACGCCCCTCCCCCGTCCGCGCCCTCCCTCTTTCCCCGGAGATGGAGAAGGCAACGGTTCCGGTGGCGGCGGCAGCGGCGGCAGCTGAGGGAGAAGGGAGCCCCCCGGCGGTGGCGGCTGTGGCGGGCCCCCCCGCGGCTGCACCGGCGGCGGAGGTCGGCAGCGGCGTTGGCGGCGGCGGTGGCAGCGGGGCTTGCTCGGCCTCGTCTCCTCGTGGGATGGTGCGAGTCTGCGACCTGCTCCTGAAGAAGAAGCCGCCGCCGCAGCAACACCACAAGGCCAAGCGTAACCGGACTTGCCGACCCCCCAGCAGCAGCGAAAGCAGCAGCGACAGCGACAACAGCGGCGGCGGTGGAGGCGGCGGCGGCGGCGGAGGCGGCGGCGGCGGCACCAGCAGCAACAACAGCGAGGAAGAAGAGGACGACGACGACGAGGAAGAGGAGGTTTCTGAGGCAAGGGCCTGGTTTCAAGGGAAGGAGGGAGGAAGGGAGCGTAAAGGGTAGGGGCCAAAGGTGGGAGGGGACTTGCGGTGGGACAGATTCCTGTGGGCTTGATCTGTCTTAGGGGCCAGGCTTTCCACTGCCCCCTTTCTTTCCCCGGCCGAAATTGTGAGGTGTGGACTTGTGGGGGAGGGTAGCTGACACGTGGGGGTGGGAGGACCACGGAGTGCACAGAGTTGGTGAACAGCACGCTACCCTGGCTTGGTTCACTCGGTTTAGGATGGAGGGAATCGCTTCGATTCCCTCTTTGCCCAGCCGGCGGGGTCGGCCTCGGGCCAGTAGGGCCGTGTTACTCCTGGGGCGGGGGCGGGACCAAAGCGGGAGGGGTAAGATAATAGGTAGATGAGTCTCGTGGGGAACGACTAGGAGGTTGGTAAATTTCTCTCACTTGTGAGGTGGAGGGGAGCAGTTTTGGGGGGAGGCAAGGTTGTAATGGACTCAGAGCTAAGTATTTGTGTATGTGAGAGACACGTGAGAAGCTGAGAAGCTGTACTTTTCCATACTGTTCTGCTGCAGCTTTTTTTTTTTTCATAACTATTGTGGCTGCTGAAGTAACCTTCACTTCCTCAATCTCTCAAGGATTTTGGATGAACTGATCTTATGTCCATATACATTTATATGTAACTCAGTGGATGAAAAATATGTTTGATCCTTACATGTACATACTCTTACATTTTCAAATGCTTCCTTGGTGAGGAAGAATTAAGCTAGGCCCTGTTGCTTTCCAGATAACGTCAGGCAGCTGAAGAGTCTGCTTTGGAGCCAGGCTTGGTTGTGGTGAGTTGGAATAGGAAGGCCTCTTGGTTTGTCCTAGTGATCTGGTTTCATAACTGTTTATAATTTTTCCTGGGTCCACAGACAGGCGGCGTTGCAGGACCTCATTCTTCAAAGAAGACCATTTAACCAAAACTCAGTAAAACATACCAACCATACTGAGAACAAGCAAAGAAGAGTTAGCCTTACTAGTTAGCAGCTCTTTTGTAACTCTTTTGTCCACTCCCTGTAATGGAAGCTCGAAAATCTTGATCTGAAGAAAGAAGTTGTAACTTAAGGCAGCAGAAGGAAAGCAGCTTTAAAGGCTGATTATAAATTAACTTATAAGAGAGAACAACTGAATTATCTAGAAGTACCACTTGCCATTTATTTTCCACAAGCATAGCTAATTTTGGTACAAGGCTGGTTTTTCGAAAATTGCATTATTGGAACTTGGGTTCCCTAATTTCAAATAGGGAAATACCTTTTAAAGAATTTGAGACTTGTCTGTTAGTAGAAGACCAGATTCTCTTTTACCTCAGACTGGATAAAGTCATATCGGTAGAGATGTAATAAATAGTTCGTGCATGTATACCAAAAAGATGGACACTCCCTGCTATTTCATTTAGCCTACTGAATTCTAAGGGTAGGTTTGTATTGATAGATTTTGTATTGACCTAGTTGGGTGTTTCAGGATAGTGTGTTGCTCAGCCTGCATATGAAACAGTGAAGAGAAGGATGTGACAGGATCCTTATTTCCAGTAAAATCTATTATATGGTACTTAGAATCATTCAATTGTATTATTTTTACAGAGATGAGAAACATTTTAGAGATAATCTCATCTAACCCTTTTATTTTAAAAATGAGGAAAATGAGACTTTTTTTTTTTTTTTAAAGGAAACTGGTTGTGGTGGTAACAGCAAAAGTGGAAATCAGAGTTTTCTAATGATTCAGACCAGTATACTTTTCATGACAATTTATTCCCTGTATCTCTCTCCTGACCTTTTTCAAAAACTAGGCAGTCAGTTGCAAGGTAACACAATCATGTAGCTATGGGCAAAATACCAATATTTTATTAAGATTTTAAATTCTCAGATAAAGTATCAAGCTCTGGTTTGGAACTTAATATGAAGTTGACTGCAGTACTTACTGAAATATTATTCTCTAAACTTCACATACCTAGATAGTTCTGTCCATTGGAATTGAGCCTAATAAGCAAAACTTTTAGTAATTCATTAAATCATGTAGAATAGGCTTAAGTTTGTAGGTGTGTTAGTTTTGTGAGTTGGGTTTGTTTTCCTTGGAAGATAGGAATGGTATATGTTGACTGATCAACTAGGGGAGTGTTTTCTTTGTTTTTAATATGCTTTATTCTGTCTTCTGTACAGTGGTGTAAACAGTGGGTTTGTCATTTGTTATGGAGCTAAGTCAGGAGAAATAAGTGGAAGAAAGCACAACCATGTATATATCTATACAGGTACATGATGAGGGATAAGCAGACAGAAGGACAGTATGTCTCTGCACCTGCCTCCATCCTTGACCAGAATAGAGAAATAAATAAACGTAATCGTCACTGTACACTATAAGCTAAATGGATGAGTTGTGCAGTGTTTTTCATTTCATTACCATTTTATTGACATGTTAGCAGAAGTTTAACTTTCTAGAGCTAGGAAATCTTGTGACTAATACTTAATTGTACTTACTTCTTTTCTGTTATTGGCTACACAATGAAAAATATGGATAACGTCTTTGAGATTATTCTTCCAATAATTCTTCCAATAAAAATCATTGAAGGTTAAGAAGGAGTAAGAAAGGTTATAGTTTTGGGATATTTAACCTACAAAATTGGAGGATAATTTAACAAGAATATATATGTTTACTTCGATGAAATGCTAGCTGGATATTCTGTATATCTGCTGAAAGAGGGAACACTGGAAGGAAAGGAGATTCAATTTAAATAAGAGCTTTATTTGAATGTTCAAGAACAAGAATCTAATTTTTCATAAACGTTAGCATAGGTTATTGAGAATTGGATTTTCTCTTCAGTATTTCAGAATAAGGATAATCATGTTTTAGATAATTTGTGTAACTTCAGATATTCCTTTACCCACCTCCCCAATCTGATGCAAAACCTTAGATCAAAAATTGAAAATTGCAGGGGCTTCCCTGGTGGCGCAGTGGTTGAGAGTCCACCTGCCAATGCAGGGGACACAGGTTCGTGCCCCGGTCCGGGAAGATCCCACATGCCGTGGAGCGGCTAAGCCCGTGAGCCATGGCCGTTGAGCCTGTGCTCCCCAGCGGGAGAGGCTACAACAGTGAGAGGCCCACATACTGCCAAAAAAAAAAAAAATCGAAAATTGCAGTAATTTTCTCAGCTTTCAATGGGTGACTAACCAATATGGAAAATAGAAATGTATTTCCTAACATAAAAGTTGTGATGCACATCTTTTCCGATTAGTGGATTTCCGATTAGATGGAGCGTGGATTCATATCTTTGGTCCATCACACACTGCGTTTGTGATCTTGGGCAAGTTACATAATCTCTCTCCAGTTTCCTTATATGTTAATGGTGATAATAGTAGATTCTATCTTATAGCATTGTTTTGAGAATTAAATTAGTTAATACAGTTTTCATGTATTCACATTTTCACCCTTACGCTGTGGTGTCGTCATATTTGTTTCATTACTCATAAATGTTTGGAGTTTCTACTATATGGTAGGAATTTTACTGTACTGAGTAAGCAACGGTGAACAAAACTATTTTAAGACATTGATTTAAAAATACACCAACGAGGGGCTTCCCTGGTGGCGCAGTGGTTGGGAGTCCGCCTGCCGATGCAGGGGGCGCTGGTTCGGGCCCCGGTCCGGGAGGATCCCGCGTGCCGCGGAGCGGCTGGACCCGTGAGCCATGGCCGCTGAGCCTGCGCGTCCGGAACCTGTGCTCCGCAACCGGGAGCGGCCGCAGCGGTGAGAGGCCCGCGTACAGCAAAAAAAAAAAAAAAAAAAAAATACACCAATGATTAAATATAAGTTTGAGGAAGTATGAGAGTGAAAGCAAATGGTTAAATGTATATCCTGAATAAAGTATGTGTAAAGTATACAAATGTTCACAGGGGATATTCATACTCATTTTAAAGGCAAAGATACTGGGTTAGAATGGTTTTAGGTAACTTCATCAGGGTTACGTAGCTGATAAGTGGCAGAGCGGACTTAACCTGTGTTTGTTTGATTCAAAGCAAAGCCTGCCTATTCATTCACTCATTCACATGCTCTGGCATGACGTATGATGTTGAGTATGACATCAGTGATGTTGGCATTTCAGATAAGTTAAAACAAATTCAGATGGCATAGGGGAAGATAGTTTTTGGCAGTAGGACAACCACTGAAGACAAATTAGCTACCCTGAGCTTTTCTTTTCTTGTTCTGAAAAGCTCATTAAAAAAATACAGAGAAGTACAGATAAATATATTCATATTTCCACCATTTAGAATTAACAGTTGCTAACAGAATGAAACTTTATAGTGAAAACCACCTTGTCTAGAGGCAATCTTTTTTGCTTCTCCCTGCCTTTCAAGACTTATGCTTTTTAAGGTTATCTTAGAAAAAAAAATTCCTTTTAAATAGGAGATGTTAACTGAGGGTCTGGATAGGCTGTGAATACCCTGGAGTTAAACTCAAGATTTTGTTGAAGGTGCTTATAAGTAGTAGTAGTTGTTGTTGTTGTTGTTGTTTTTCTTTTCTTCCCTTAACCTGTAGTATGTGTGTAAAACTTTCATTAGATACCATACTCAGAAGTATATGACCACCTCCTCCCTCCTTCCTACCTTGTTATTTTGAAACATTCTCACTGCGTGGTTGTGGGAAATCAGGCGAGCATTTATATGGATTGTTTAGAATTGGGAAACTTGCTTCTAAGGTAATGTGGTAATGAAGAAGGCATATTTGTGTTGTGAAGTAGGGGGTCGCAGATTTATCTGTTCTTTCTGGTAAATTAGCCCTATGCCTACTCTCTCTTCTCTTAAATCCTCATATTTTGCCTTTTAATCGATGAAGCATTTTCATCTAGTCTGCTGTGTTCTGTCAGATCCAAAGACAGAAACCTTGTCTTACACATCTCTCTATCTCCTACTGCACCGTACCATGTGTGTTATAATAAGTCATAGCGTCTTACCTTTGCTAGGATTTGGTGAAGTCAGATCTCTGAAGTAAAAATAGTTTATAAATATATCTTATTTAGTTACTTTGGACACATTTGGGACCTCAAGTCTTTTTTATTTTTTTAAAGATTTCTTCTTTTTTGAAAATATTTATGTATTTATTTACTTGGTTGCATTGGGTCTTAGTTGCGGCAGGCAGGCCCCTTAGTTGTGGCTTGCGGGCTCCTTAATTGAGGCTCGCTGGCTCCTTAGTTGCAGCACGTAGGCTCCTTAGTTGTAGCATGTGAACTCTTAGTTGCAGTGTGCATGTGGGATCTAGTTCCCTGACCAGGGATCGAACCCGGGCCCCCTGCATTGGGAGCGCAGAGTCCTATCCACTGCGCCACCAGGGAAGTCCCTGGACCTCAAGTCTTAAGGTAACAGAACTTGGTTGCAGCTATTTATGGTGGACCCCTGTCAGATGCTTTTATGGGATTCTAATTACTCAGTTTAGTCTAGTCATTAACCTCACCAACCTAACTGGAGTTAGTATTGTGAAAGTTTTAACTGTTGAATAATCATCAAAGCAGTACATTTTGACTCCCAGAAATTCACTGGACTATTTGCTAGACTGCTTCTACTAGCATCCAAATTAGACCATCAGTTGACTAGGAGGTTGATTTTTAGGCCCTTGAGAGTATTTGCACTTATGACAGTATATTCTGCATTTTTTAAGGATAATTTAGTGGCTTAGGAAATGTGGATATAATGAGCTTCCTTATAATTTTTCCGTACTTGACCATAGACAAAAAGGAATTTTCACTTCCTAATGGTATGTGAATTAGTACCTGCTGATACCACTTACATTTTTGTTAGGACCGATAGGGGGCACCAACATCCATGGTAACCTATGCCAAATCTGACTAACTTCCTTCAGCTTTCACCTTTTGAAAAAAGAAACAAGTCATTAGGGAATAGAAGGTGATGGGTAAATATGAATACTCCTTCTAGTGCCTGGAACCTTACCTTTCTGGTAGAGTTATGCCTATCCATTTGCCACCCAGAAGCAAAATACCCTTCCTGACTTAACGGTGTTTTTACTTCTTTTTTTTTCTTTTTTTTTTTTCTTTTGTCTTTTGTCTTTATTCTTATCCAGTCATGAGGGGAAGTGGAATTGTAGAGCATTATAGGTATCATTTTATCATGATTTGTAATTTGGGGTTTTAATTATTGAAAAGGGACATGCTGGAAATTTTATCTTCCCCAAGAATGCTATGAAAAAATCAGTATAGACTTAATTATTGAAAGCATAAATTAGGTTGACTTCTGTCATACTATGAAACTCGTAAACATTACCTGATCTTTTTAGAGTTGACTTTTTATGTTTACTTCAGGGTGAAACTAGAGATAAAAGAGGGTCAGGTGGAAAAACATGTAAATATCACAGTACTTTAGGAATTCCTTTGGGAGCCAATATTATTAGTGTTTTTATAGATAATTTTGATATATAATAAAATCTCTCAAAGTATGCAGATGGATCATATTAAATTGTACTGATGGGAATGGACAACAAGATTATTGAGAATAGATTGAAAATTTTAAATAGGTTTATGTGAGTCATGGGTAAAAAAATGTGCTTTTTTGATTAAATGGTCTGAAGCAAAGCATGCTTTTTCAGTAAAAGTTCAACATAACGTTAAACAAGATTAAATAAGGTATTAGAGATAACCAAAATCATAATTCTAATTTTAAATAATGCTAAGATACATCCGCAAAAAATAGATTATATATTTCTGCCTGCTGTACCACGAAAATGATTACTAAAACTAAGGAAGTTCTAGAGAGAGAGCTTAAAAATGATTGGAAGGTGAGGGATGGAATCCATGATCAAGGAGGACTGCTGATTATCCTTAATTATATTCTCATTGCTCTTATTATTTAATGTTCAAATTAACCAGTTACTCATACTGAGTCACAACATGAAGAAAAACGTGAGGTGTATTAGTGTTATTTCAATTTTGAAAATAAGTAAACTCATTTCTCATTTCTTGAGATTATTTGAAAGTATAGACTAGACATGGCAAATTTATGAAACTAGTTTGTAGCTGTGCATCTCCAGTAGGGCATATTCCCCTCCCGAGCTATCATTTGGTCTCATTTAATCTTTAATTTTTTAATCCTTCCTGCCCCCCAGTAAAAAAGAAAGGAACAGAAAAGAAAAAAGAAAAGTGGAGAAATAAAAGACCTATCCTAAAATTAATTCTTGGCTTGGTCTTTCCTCGTGGAGTGTTTTTTAATTAAAGAACATTTGAGTGAAAAATATTTCCGAGAGATCTGTGGAAAAATTGGTTTCATCAGTTTTGAATTTGGAATAAAAAAACATTAACATGAAGTTCTGTTTTCCTTTTCTTCTTTCCTATTGCCCTAAATCTGAAACCTGAGAAGAAAAGGAAGTCTTCCTGTTTGTGTTACACCAAATCTGTTTTCAGTTCAGTCTTTGACCCCATTATTGTCTTTTCCCTTCTCTGTGCCACATTTCCCCCCCCCTTTTTTTTTATATGAAGTTAATAACAAAAATAGTCCTGTTGCAAAGCCTCTAGTGTAGTTCTTACTAGTGTGAGATTTGGTATAGGAGTTGATTCTTTTATTTGCCAAACATTTATTGTGTATCTATGTGTGGCTGTTTTTACTATATAATAATCTCAACCATTTCCTTCTCAGGGAATATGAAAAAGTTAGCTATATTTAAAATCATAGCTCTATATAGTTAGTAAAACTTTTAAACTTGCATACGTGAAACTTAACACAGTGATGGAATTCTGTTTTTTATGATTTTTAGAAGATAAGTATCACTATTAGTACATTTTTCTAACTAAGTTTATTTAAGAGGCATTATTGAGACCTAGCATAATCACTTAGGAATTTTGAGGGTTTTGAAGAAATTGAGACATTATTCCCAGCTTCATAAAATTTAAATCTTGTTGAGACAAAATTAATAATAATTTAAAACTGTGAGGATGATTTTAATCCTGTATGATTACTTTACTTGGGAGTCTAACAGTTTTCAAGTGTTATCTGTGTGCCTTTAGAATTGGTCTCATTATAGGGATTGTTCTGTTTTTGCATACTGATAGTGTAGACTTTACATCTTTTATGAGTGTCTCTTGGAATACTCACTAATTTGGGGTATTTTTTTTTTATTTAAAAAAATTTTTAAGATGAGGCGTGTTATGTGATAGTTTTTTAGAGTGTCCTTGACTACTAAGTTATACCAAAGAAACATTCATTCTAATTTTACCCTGAAGATTTTGTAGTAAGAAAAGAGGTAGCTATACTAGTATACTTATGGTTGCTGCAGGTAGAGATGGGTTAAAATATGAAAAATTGAGTTACAGGGCTATGTCAAGTGCAGAGTTAAATATCTTTTAAATTAGATCTTAAATACAGTGTTTCTATAATTAAACATTATTAATTAATTAAGCATACATATCTGTAGAAACTTCCACATATTTGTAGAAAATTTGACAAAATCAAAAAATACCTAAGGAATACAAAAATCACCTAATCTTTTTTCCAGAATTAATCATTATTATTTGAAATCATCTTTGCGTTCTTTTTTTTCTCAGATAATGATTACATATTTATTTAACTATAAAAACTATTGATTTTTTTTTGTTAAAAAAAAAGAGTCTTCTAATACATGAAGGTTTTATCCAACTCTTAGAGTAAATGCTGCTAACAGCTTGGTGTATATCAAATGGTCTAGTTTCTTTGTTGGTGAGAGTGAGTTGAATGAGAGAGATGGTGTGGGTGTGGGTATGTGTGTGTGTGCGGGGGGGCGGTGTCTGAGAGAGTATGTTAGGATTTGGCTTATTCTCATTTACTTATGAATGTTTCACAGTATGATGTTCATAATTTATTTGATCTTTTATGTTGGTAGACAGATTGTTTTCAGTACATTGCTATCACATACACATTGCTGAAGTGAACATCCTTTTACAGTTATTTTTGAGTACAAAAGTATTTCTTTGGAATGGATTCCTGGAAATGGAATTTAAGGGCCAGAGGTTATTCACTTGTTAATTTGATAAATGCTCCCAAGTTTTACTTCCATCAACAGTGTGTAAGAATGCTACTGGATTTGATCATCTTAGTTTTTAAAATCTGTTAAAGAAAAAGTAGTGTTTTGTTTTTGTTTTCCTTATTACCGTTGACATTGAGCACATTTTCCTGTTTATTTTTTATTTGGATTTCTTTTGAAAATTTCCTGTTTTATCTATTATTACAGTTGTTACTTATTATTCTATTAGAGTTTTTTTTTTCTTAGTGATTTGTGATGCTGTTTATATTTATGGGTATTAATCCTTCACGGTGTTGTTGCAACATATTCTCTGTTTACATTATTTTCACAATGTAGAAAATTTTTTATTTTTTTTTTAGTAAGATGAATTATTCTTTTATGACTCCTTCTTTACCCCAGTATTTAAACAAAATTTCTTAGATATTTTCTTTTGATACTTCTATACTTTTTTTCCCAAAGATACATGGATATCTTTTTGGATATAGTATTTAATTGTTTATCCATTTCTTATTTACTCTTTTCATTAGCATTTGACCTTGCTGACCAATCCTTGCCTCTTAAAAAGTGCTATTCTCTTTGCTATTGTAATACCACCCTCTCCTGTTTTTACATTACTAGCTGCTTTTTTTGGTCTTCTTGCTTCCTCCCACCCCTGTGCATCCTTTGGTTATTTAGTACATCATTGCTCATTCCTGGGCCATTTTTGGTCTTTTATCTGCTTACTTCTTAGGTGATTTTATCTAGTTTTGTGTCTTTATATATGCATTTGCTAATGACTCAAGTTTATATCTCCAGTATAAACCTTTCTTCTTGAGTACCGGGCTAAAACTTCTGGCCACCCGACAGTTGTACAAACCTTTCTTCCAACACATAGTCTTCTTTCTTCCTCAAGAGAATCAATCCAAAGTCCCATCTGGATACTACATATAGCTCACAGTGTAGGATATCTACATAATGCTTGTCCTCTTAATTCAGTCCAGTAATCTGTAAAATAATAAACAATGTATCTATCCTTCCTTTGCCCAACCCATTGTACAGTGGTGAATAGGAATAGGATAATCATGACAGCTTCTTTGGAGAAGGAAGGAATAAGTAGACAGCAGTCATTGGTCCATAGTAACAATGAAGTCCTTCTGGACAGGAGAAGACTCCCCTGGCAACTATGTAAAATCCTTGGTTAAACTCTGATTTTGCTCTCTGGGAGGAATGCCCTTTTGAATATTGTGTGTGTTTTTGACTTTGTTCTTTGGTGATTATTCCTTGTTATCTTCCTTTGCCACATCTGAAGTAGTAGGCATTTGAGATTGCAAAACTTTTATAGCACTGTACCAGTTGGCATACATTTAGGGGCTGCAGGGTTACTTAAAGTTCAGTTATAGAGTTTTATAGGCCAGTAATGTGGTTTGATGGTAAATCTGTCTCAAACATTTAATAGATTTCTGTTCTGTTTTCTTTAAGTCAGTACCATGTAATCTCTCTCTCTTTTTTTTGGCATTACGTGGGCTTCTCACTGCTGTGGCCTCTCCCGTTGCGGAGCACAGGCTCTGGATGCACAGGCCCAGCGGCCATGGCTCACGGGTCCAGCCGCTCCGCGGCATGCGGGATCCTCCCGGACCGGGGCACGGACCCGTGTCCCCTGCATTGGCAGGTGGACTCTCAACCACTGCGCCACCAGGGAAACCCAGAAGATCTCTTTTTGTCATATTTTTTTGAAATCAACTCATTCTCTTACTTCTCTCTCTAGTAGGCCTTTTCCTTTCTCCCTGTGTTACCTGGCTACCTTGAGGGCATCTGAAATAATAGGCTTGGGTGACATATCAGTCAAGCTTTAACCAGAGAGGCAGAACAAGTAGGAGGTTTATATATGCTAGATAGATAGATAGATAGGTAGAAAGATAGATAGATAGGTATATATTAAGAAATTTATTACAAGGAATTGGCTTACACAATTCTGGGGGCTGGCTAACAAATCTGAAATTTGTAAGGTAAGCAGTTGAAAAGGTAAGAGCTCAGGCAGGCTGGAACACATGGGCATATGCTGAAGCTGTTCTCCATAGGCAATTAGAAAAGGAAGATCCGGTGAAGGGATAGCAGTTATAGACTCACCTGGTATTTAGAGTCACATTTGTCAGGAAGAACTCAGTCTCTTTTAAGAGCTCAGCTGACTAGGTCCAGCTCACTAAGGATGATCACCCTAGCTTATTAGGGACTTTAATTATATCTGCAAGTCCCGCCCCCCACCTCTAACAGCAGCACCTAGATTAGTGTCTGAATAACTGAGAGAAAGTATTTACCAAATGGCTGTTGCCCTTCTTTCCTCTTAGTTTACCCTAACCAACTTGACACATCAAAAAATCATCATAGGTGGGAAAGAAGCACTCTGTACCTGATCTTTGCTACTGTCTGACAAAGAATCTTTGAGGTCACAAAGTTAACTCCTTGTATTTGGAATGCAGAAACAACTGCCTTTCCCAAACCTGAGAGACCCCAAATTAGACTATTATAGAGTAGGGTTTGCTACTGAGAGATCTTCTCTCAGTGGCACTATTTTTTTGTCTATCTCTGCTTACAAACTGCCTTATTCATAGTTGAGTTGATCTTTCTAGTTATTCTCTAAACAGCTAACACATCAATATTTTGAGTTTTTCTAATTGCTTTTCTTGGAGCTCCATACCTGGTAGTCATGTGATGTGCCCTACTCGTTATTGCAGGCAAGAGTTTTACAAGATGGTTTGCTACTGCATAAGACTTGCTGGCTTCCCAGCCTGATACGCTTCCGTGCTACCTGTCTTCTAAGCCTTATCAGAATTTTTAGGAATTTATTATTGCAGCATTCCACTACTAACTTACTGTATTAGTTACAGTATAGGATGGGTTATTTGAACAAAGAGACTCCAAAATACATGAAGTTCAAACAGGGTAGATTATGTGATAATCTGGGGGTAGTCCTTCAGGTCATTCGTAGATCTAAGTTTCTACTGTTTTGTTACACCATCCCTTAACCTGTGCTGTCTAGTATGGTAGTAACTAGCCATATATGGCTACTGAGCACTTGAAATGTGGGTCTGGATTTTTAATTTTATTTAATTTTAAATTAATGTAATTTAAGTAATCATATGTGGCTAGTGGCTACCATATTGGAGAATGAAGATATAGAACATTTCCATCATCACAGGAAGTTTTATTGAATAGCTGTGCCTTAGAGTGTTGACTTCATCTACAAGTTCTAATATGGTTTACCAGCGTTATGTCCATGTTTCACCCTATTGTTGGCTGAATGGTGTTTCCTCACAATTCATGCTGAAGCCCTAACCCCCGGTATCTCAGGATGTGACAGGTTAAATCAGGTCATGTAGGGTGGGCTCTAATCCAGTCTGACAGGCATCCTTATAAGAAGAAGAAATTTGGACATAAAAAGAGACACCAGGGATGTGTACACAGAGAGAAAAGGCCATGTGAGGACACAGTGAGAAGACGGCCATCTGTAAGCCAAGGAGAGAGGCCTAGAAGAAACCACACCTGCTGACACCTTGATCTTGGACGTCTAGCCTCAGTAACTGTGAGAAAATAAATTGCTGTTGTTTAAGCCACCCAGTCTATGTATTTTGCAAGGCAGCCCTAGCAAACTAATACACAGCCCATGCGAAATAAGAAATAGAAAAGTGATCACAGATAGCTTCCTTTTAAGGAGTTGACCAAGAAATTGCAAACATAACTTCCTGTTATATCCTGTTGGCCAGAGCTTAGTTATATGTCCATACCTAGGACCTAGCTCTTGCTCTATGGCCATTATACCCAGATATAACTTGTGGGAGAAGTGTTTTACTAAAAGAAAAAGGGGAGTGTGGATATTGGGGGATAATTAAAGACTTACACCAATATAATTCTAGAATTACATTGTCCTTATGGCTAGCAATATAAGAAAAATAGTCACTTCTCGCTCCTGAAATATTCTTTTTGGCCTGTTTTGGGTCATGTGTCCATTCCTGAACCAGCAACTTCTACTACGGAAGAAGATTTCTTTGTTCAGGCCTACATCATGTCTTTCCACTCCATCTTGGAGGTGGACTAGGAGAGGTCATTCCCACCTGAGCCTCATGGAATGGTTTCCCAAAGAAAGAGTGTTTCTATTGCCAAAATGGTGAAGTAGGAGAATGGGAAGGGAAAGGATATTGGACATAAATAAGACCTCCAAATTATACCTTGAAACTTCCTCTCTCTCTCCATCTTTGCTGCCATTACCCTAGCGCTGGCTATTACCTTACTTAGACTTCATAGCAGCCTTCTAATTTGATCTCCTAGCTCTCTCTTCTGGTCTCACCATACTCCATTTATTATTCATGCAACAACTAAGCTAATCTTTCTGAAATGTAAATTGTTATTTGACTTCTCATCGCTCTTAGAATAAAGCCCAAACTTCTAACTTGGCCTTAGGGTGTTATATTGACTCCAGTAAATGATTGTCTTTTGTCTCTTTTTCAGTATTTATATCTGTCGTTTGTTTTTCTGATCTTATGGCATCAGATTTGAACAGGCCCAAAATGTTGAATAAAAGTGGTAATATAGGCCATCCTTGTCTTTCCCTTGTTTTAATGGGAGTGCTGTTGGGTCACTATTAAGTATAATCCTTTATCAATTTAGTATATCTCTTTCTTTTACCTTACTAAATATTAGCAGAAATGTATACTGAATTTTATCAAATGCTTTTTTGGCATCTATTGAAAAGATCATTTCTTCCCTCTCCCTCCAATCTCTTCATATAATGAATTGCGATAATAAATTTCCTAATTACCTGTGTTTGAGATACTTATTATGATGTAGTTTTCTTTTAACATACTGTTGGGTTTGATTTCATTAACCTTTTGATTTATATTTTCTATGGAGATTATTCATTTCATATTAGATTTTCAAATTTATTGGGAGAAACTATAGATAATTTCCTTCTTACATCAGTCTTATAAATAAATTTGTGCTTTATAGATTTAATTTATATGCATCCTTTTTCCTTTCAATCTTATATATGTTGTATTTTTAACTGTTTTTGCCATTGAGTTGTTAGAAGTTTGATCAAGTGCTTTATTTGATCTCTTTATAGTCAAGTAATTTTTTAAGTGGCTTAAGTAATTTAGTGTGTACTTCTTAATTTTGTATAATTAAAACAATTTACTAACAGCACAACAAAAATTTTATTGTTTTAACCATTTAAGTGTACAGTTCAGTAATGTTAAGTGTGTTCACATTGTTGTGTAACAGATCTTCAGAACTTTTTCATCCGGTAAAACTGAAATTCTATACTCATTAGACAGCAACTTTCCATTCTCCTTTCCGCCAACTCCTGGCAGCCAACATTCTACTTTCTGTTTCTATGAATTTGACTACTTTAGATACTTCATATAAGTAGAATCATATAGTACTTGTCTTTTTGTGACTGGCTTATTTCACTTAACATGATGTCCTAAGATTCATACATGTTGTATCATGTAACAGGATTTCCTTCCCTTCTAAGACTGAATATCCCATTGTATGTGTATATATATATACACCACATTTTGTTTTATCCATATATCCATCGACGGACATTCGGGTTGCTTCCATCTCTTGGCTTATTGTGCCTGTTAATTTTTACACTCAATTCTTGTAATTTGAATTTATACTGGCTTTGGAGGAAGACATGAACTTAGTCTTATGTTTCCAAATAGTTAATCAGTTGATTTAGCTATTTCATCATCTATCCTTTCCCACTATTTGAAGTACTACCTTTATTTCATATATTTAGACAATAGAACAATAGACTGGGTTATATCTGCTCAGTATGTACATCTTTATATGTATTATATTTGTATAACCTTAAGGCCCACGTACTAAAATTAGTTGTACTAAGCAATTTCCTGTGCTTTTTGATAAGTAGCTAATATCTGTAGGGTTTTATGGTTAACAAAGTAATGTTCCATATTCTTCATCTTACTTAGTGGTCTTTTGAAAAAAAAAAATATATATATATATATTTTTTACTGCCTGTTAAGCCTGTAAGCAGGGTTAGCTTCTTTCTTTCCTTTCTTCCCTCCCTCTCTTCCAGATTTCTACTAAAGAAGTAAAGGTGCCTTCAGCACCAGCATCTGTACCATGTTCTTACTGATTTGTGATGTCATTAGTCTTAACTAGGCTGCCTTTGGACTTGAACACCTCCATAACACTATTAGGGCAGGATCTACAAACTATGAATGTGTTTTAGTTCTCTTGCGTTATCATTCCAGTGTTCTTTAGTTTTGTTTCAATATTTTAAAAATATATTTCAAATAAACCAGGAATAATTTAATACTTACTCAGCTGCTATTCAGGAAATGCCAAAATAGAAGAGCTGCTATATGACCTGAGATAGATAAGTTTTAATTCTATTGAAGAGATGATACATCTTTTAAACTGAACCTATGCTAAAGTATGTAGCAAAGTTACTAAACTATGACTGATGTTTGTTTATTTAATGTTGGTGGAGTCTTAAAGGGAGATTGCATTATCTTTTTTCTGTTTTTATGAAATCATGTAGTAAATGTAAATGTAAATTGTGTACTTGTGTAAACAAATTTTTGTTTTGCATAAATGGGGTCATTATAAAAATATTATGAAAATTTCTTTTTAAAATCAATGGTCTTATCTTAGACTCTTCCCATATAAATACACTTATCATTTATCTTATTCTTCTTAATGGCTGTGGAGTGTTCCCTTGTCAGGTATCATGACTTCCCTGGTTTTATTGAGTGTTTATAACTAGTGTTTTGGCTGTGTCCAGTGTTCTACTACAAACAATACTGCAGTGGACTCTTTTTGATATGTATCTCTGTGTATGTATGTCTGTATTTTGGTAGGATGTATTCCAATGGTGAAAGTGCTAGACCAAGGGTACATGGGTCTCTTTCTGTAACTCCCATTTTATTATGTGTATGAGCACTGTAATTTTTAAACTACAGTGGTTTTGTAGTGGTTTAGTGTGTTTTAGGATGTGCTATGTCAGATGTCAGCTTTCAAGCCCCATTAATATCTATTCTCTGTGGATGTCACTCTGTTAGCTGCTTTACCCATTAAGAGCCAGATAAAGTATCACTTCTTCCCTGAAAGTATTCATAACACTTAGAACATTGGGTAATTATAACCTCAATAACTCATATTTTAATAACTAGTATTTTAGTGAGTGCTTACTATATCCCAGGCACAGTTCTAATTGCTTTATGTATATCATTTAACCCTCACAACTCTAAGAGGTAGATAATAACATTATCCACAGTTTGTAGTTGAAAAAAAATAAAGGAAAAGAATAACTTGCTCAAGGTCACAGTAAATGATGGAAATAAGATATAAACATGGGCAGTCTCACATCAAAGTCTGCTTTTTTTAACTTCTATAGTTCACTGCCTCCCTACTACTCTTTCATGGTCTCCCTAGTAATTGCTCAAGAGAGTTTTGTATAAATTGTAGAACTCACTAGCTTATTCCATGTTACATTTTGGTCATCTTTACAGATCTGTGTGAATGACATCTTTTTCTAGTTTATGACCTTCCCCTGGGTCATTATACGTAAGCAGTAATAGTCCTGGTACATTTAAGAGTTGGTTAGAACACCAGATTATAAAACTGCACCTCACCCCCTTCAAAAAAAAGACTTTATAGGAGTGTAGTTAATGTTGCTCTGTTCTGTTATATCTTGTTGTTTCCCTAACTCCATCTTGGGAAAAAGTCATGTAATTGATCTTGAGATGGATTTCATAGATTGTGAGTGAATCATATACTATTCGTCCCCTTTTCTGGAACATCAAATGAAAATAGATATCTTGTAGGTGACCTCTTTTATAGTAAGTTCTTAAAATGTGAAGTGAGAAGAATGCTGTCTTAGACCCTACTACATCTCTCAATTCATGCTGTCAAGTAAGTGTGATATGCAAGCTAAATCTCTCAGAGCCTCACCTAAAAGGGACTTAATAATACCTTCTTTCGATGGGGATCAGATGAGCTAAGTGTGTGAAAACATTTGTGAACTATAACAGTCTCCGTAAATATTAGTTTTTAAAACTGAAGTTTGAGGAAGAATGGAGAGTGTTGTAAAAATGGGGTTACTGACTAGTAATATGTTTGGTTGTTTTTAAAAAATACAATTTAAAATCTGTAGGTTAGAAACATCTCTTTTATTTTCTTTCCTGACTCCATTTAATTTGATTATTTTATTGAATTCATAGACTGCCAGTAAAACTCTTCAGCTGTAATTGTGCATGTAGGTTAATTTATTTTAGGTGGAGCCAGTGTTAGCATAGGAAGTGGGATTCTGTAATGAAGATTCCACAAATAATAGTTGTGTGGGTTAGATGATCTTTTAGGATTATATTCTAGATTCATTAGATCTTTAGTATTTAAATAGAATATATTCTTAAATTCCCCCAGAATTTAAAGTTTTTTATTACTTAATCATACTGTTAATAAAGAGGGACAGATAAGAGTAATGGGAAAGTCAGCATCCTTTTCTTACTCTTTTATCTCCTTTTCTGGGAATGATGAGGCAAACCGTATTTGGTGACTTCTCTGCTGTAGGCTTAGCAGGTGATTCAGTGGTTCTAGATAAAATGGCCAGGTATTAAAGCAAAGATCTGACCATGTTGTTTTCTTAAGTCTCAGAACTTCCTTTTTTTAAATAAATTTATTTATTTTATTTATTTATTTTTGGCTGCATTGGGTCTTCGTTGCTGTGCACAGGTTTTCTCTAGTTGCGGCGAGTGGGGGCTACTCTTCATTGTGGTGCGCGGGCTTCTCATTGCGGTGGCTTCTCGTTGTGGAGCACAGGCTCTAGGCGCATGGGCTTCAGTATTTGTGGCACGTGGGCTCAGTAGTTGTGGTTTGCGGGCCCTAGAGCGCAGGCTCAGTAATTGTGGCGCACTGGCTTAGTTGCTCCACGGCATGTGGGATCTTCCCAGACCAGGGCTTGAACCTGTGTCCCCTGAATTGGCAGGTGGATTCTTAATCACTGTGCCACCAGGGAAGCCCCTTAAGTCTCAGAACTTTGAAAACATATCCCTAACTTACTTTGTGGATTGTTCTTTCATTTGTACCTTTCCTTCCTTTTTTTTTTCTTACTCTACCCAGTATTACCACCTCTCAGTCCAAGATCCTCTCCACTATTCGACCCAGTTTGCTGGCTCCAACCCAAACTCTGGTACTGAGTTCTCTTAGCCAGAGCCGTGTTCTGGAATATATTTTAAGTTGTTAATGTGCTTTAGGTATGTGGGAGGTGTTTTTATATGTAGAAGTTCTTGCCTACTTTAGCCTTATTACCAGATCCTCTTATCTTGTATGCCAAGACATGAAAAACATGGGCTTGGTATTGCAGCTTTTTGTCTCCATGCACGAGCAACTTTGTTTTGTTTCCCATGGAGCCCAGAAGAATAGCAAGGGGAGCCATTCATTGGCTTAGACAGCCTTGAATGTTAAGATTCATAAATCTTAATCAAATACTAAGGGCTTCTGACCTTACTACTAGAAGCAGAAGTTTCCCTGAAAATCTTAATTGAAGGGTCAGATTCCAATTTCATTAAACCCCAGGCATGTGAATACTTGGCAGTTTCTGTGCCTGACATAAAATTACATTCCATTATGAAATAACCCATTGCCTTTGTATTTGTTTTCCAATATTTCTCCTGGAAAAAAAACATTATATGGAAAAAGTTTAAAATCAAGTTGGGAAACTTTTGCATCCTGCTTTAATACTTTGTGACTTTGGGAAAATTACTGTTTAACCTCATTTTCTTCATCCATGTTGGGACTAATCATTTTTTCTAACAGAGTTTTTCTAAAGAATGGAGATAATCTCTATATCTAGTACACTGTATGTTGGAGGTATTCATTACTTAGTTTTTTTGTATTTAATTGTTAAATGTAATTCTTGAATGAAGTTGTCATTGTTCTTTTCCAGTCAGGAGCAGTTTTCTTTACCTTTTTTAGGTCATGGATTTTAGTTAGATTCTGATGAAAACTGTGGACCCCTTCTCCCTCAGATGTACTTAAATATATACATACAGCATTTTGCAAATTGTTTCAGGAGGATAGAACTTTTGAGGCATAGGTCTATGAACCATGAATTATTTACCTTAGGTGACGAGTACTGGATTTCATCTTTCATCCACGGAGGAGTTCAATGACCTTCTGTGCTTTTTATCAGCTCTAAAATTAAAAAGTAAACAACCCCTTCCATACCTCTCCTCAAATAATCATATCAAAGCTAAAGAATTTTTCTTCCAGAAGTTGACACTATATAACCTTTCAGAGAGTTTTCTTTGGATATATAATAGATTAGAACATTTTAAATCACTACCAGTCTTTCCTCCTTTGTTCTTTTTGAAACCATTGGAATCTTGACTCAGAGAAAAAACTAGTTAAGAGATAATTGGTTTCTATATATGCTTTTCTTCCCCTAGAGGTATGAAGGCTGTCTTAGGAAATGATAGGATGTACTTAATAAAATTTATAGCTATTTCCTCATTCTGTGTTTAACACCAAACTATAAAGCTTTAATTTTATTTCTTCTGGCTTATTTTACAATTTTCGTCTTAACTTTTCTTTTAAATATGGTGCATTGAGTACATTCCTTTAACTTTCTTTCTTCCCAACATCCCACTTATATGGTTTAAAGATTGAACTAAACCACAGTTTTGAAAAGCAAACATTGGTCAAACTACCTTAAAAAGGAGTAAAAGGACTTCATTAGCTCTGTAGCTTTATATGTGCTCGGATGTGTGTGGGGAAGGAGGGGAGAAGATCCAGCTTTAGGCATGGGTAAGTCCATATTTGAATAATATCATCAGTACTGGTTTTCTTTCAACATTTAAGTCTCTCTTCTGTATTAGTTTTATTTTCAGCCAGGCAAAGATGGCTACCAGAGGAGAGGGGGGATGGGATATTATTCTAGCCAGACCTGGGTCATGTGGCCACCCCAGTGGTAGCTGGGAAGACTCACCTCCACCCAAATCACATGTAATATTTTCCCCACGGACAAGAGGGATTATATTACTAGAAAAAGGGACCGGGGAGAATGTGTGTTGAACAGTAAAATTACAGTTGACAGTCCACTACAGGTACCATCAGAGGACAAGAAATTATGAAGAAGATAGGAAGTTCATGGGATTCGATTGACAGCAAAATCTCAAAGGAAACTGAAACTCAAGATACCAGAGGTAAGCTCAGGTTTTCCTAGGGGAACCTCAGAAAGACTCCAAGCTTGGAGTCAACAAGTACAGAGAACAGTAGTGGGCAACTGGGTATAATCAAGAATTTTTTAAAGAATTATTTTCCAAAGTGCTGTGTTAGTTGGAACTCCTTCCTGCCCTTTCTCCAGTCTTAACAGCCCTGGTGGCAGTCATGCCTGCCCTCAGGCCAGAAGTCTAAGAACTGTTCTCTTTTAAGAAAGTGGATTAGCAATTCAGTAGGACATCTGAGGTGTTGGAACCTGAGAGAGAAGCAGAGGCACTGAAGCATGCCTCTTCAGAGAAAAGCAGTTTTGGCGGATCCCAGCAAGTTTAACTTCCTGTCTAGGTACCTTTCTGGGATACCTGCTTAAATAGTACTACCCTCCCATTTAAGGGAGACACCATTTGGGAAAACAAATTCAAACAACCTCAGAGAGAGCCAAAAGTAATCTTTTATATGCCAATATAAACAGACAGACAATTGAGGAGAATAAAGATGGAAGAGGATTAGATTAAGCTGACCTCAGATAAAATTCAGAAGAAAACTTCAAAGAAAAAAAAGTGTAATATGTATTTTACTAAGATTCAAGAACCTGTTGCAATGATTAATCATAGTTTCATTGAAAAAGTGGCAGAGAACCAGAAAAGATTTTGAAAATTATGAAGATAAATTTTAATGGATGGGTTAAATAACAATTTAGCATCAATCAAGACTGAGTTGTTGATCTGGAGCCAAAGAGGAGGAACTCTGTATATGTGAAGCAAAAAAAAAAAAAAAAGAAGAAGAAACTCTGGAAAAATTGAGAGAAAAAGAGTATGGAAAATACATCACAAAGTTTTCATATCTGTAAATATGAGTTCTAGAAGTAAAGAACAGGAAGGTGGAAAGGAGAGAAATATTGAAAGAAATAATTGAAGAAATATCATGAGCCAGAGAAAGATAATGAATTTCAGATTAAAGGAATCCATCTAGTACCACACAGGATGAATGGAAAAAGACCTATATCTAGACACATCTGGCAAAATTTCAGAACTCTAAGGATAAAAAGAAAATCCTCAGTTACTGCCAGAGACAGGGAATAAAAAATGGAAAATCAGGGCTTCCCTGGTGGCACAGTGGTTGAGAGTCTGCCTGCCGATGCAGGGGACAGGGGTTCGTGCCCCAGTCCAGGAAGATCCCACATGCCGTGGAGTGGCTGGGCCGTGAGCCATGGCCACTGAGCCTGCACGTCCAGAGCCTGTGCTCCGCAATGGGAGAGGCCACAACAGTGAGAGGCCCACGTACCGCAAAAAAAAAAAAAAAAAGAACCAAAGAGAGCTAGAAGAAAATTCAAGTGCTACCACTCTTAGAAAACATGGACAATTCTATTTCAACCAGTAATGTCTAAATGATATAAAATTACATTCTCTTCAGTGATTAGTATTTACTTAGTCACATTATAAATGCAGTTAATTAATTTTTAGTTTTTAGAATCAACCTAGAAAATATATGAGACTTGATTATAGTTATGGAATAGTTAAGGAGTATAGTTATAAACCTTTATAATATAAAAATAATATAACCTATAAAATTGGGAGACAGAGGGCAACAAAGGAAGGGTTAGTGCTCATTTCTTCAATGGACAGTCAATAGATAGCACATAAAAATCGGTAAGTCAAGAAACAGAAGTAAAATGGTGTTAAAGTTAAGCTTGTAACCACACTAGAAGTCAGTTAACAGCGTTAACAGTGTATCGCCATTTTGTTTCAGGCCAGTAACAAAAACACTTACTGTTCATCTTGTGCCTTTGTGGCCTTTGAATTTTTTAAAAATCGCACTTTCATGCATCATATTTATAATATTAAAAAGATTGCAGGGCTTCCCTGGTGGCGCAGTGGTTGAGAGTCCGCCTGCCAATGCAGGGGGCGCGGGTTTGTGCCCCGGTCCGGGAGGACCCCGCGTGCCGCAGAGTGGCTGGGCCCGTGAGCCGTGGCCGCTGAGCCTGCGCGTCGGGCGCCTGTGCTCCGCGGCGAGAGAGGCCACAGCGGTGAGCGGCCCGCATACCGCAAAAAAAAAAAAAAAAAAAAAGATTGCAAATGTGTTGCATTTACCTACTTAGATAATAATACTTTTATTTATAAAGTGCCATTCCAGGACCACATGGTTTTTAGAAATTCTGTGAGGTAGAAATGGAGGACATACGGAAATTAATTCCAGGAAATTGGAAAGTTGCATAGAATACAAATATGAATATTTTTATGTAAGATGCATAATTATTTCTTGACTGGCTTACACTCTTTATTTTGTATGTCAATTCTGGAGTCCTTTCCATAATTCTTTTTTAAAAAAAAGTTTGTTAAAAATTTGGATGTATGGGAAAATTCTGAGTCCTTCTTCCCACCAGTGCCTTTAAATAAGATGACATTTTCTCTGACATACTGAAGACTGGGATTAGAAGCCTGGTTTTTCCATAAGAAGAAAGTCATGTGATCAAGGAGAGCTACAGCCACTAGAGGCAGGGTATATCTTCTGGAAGAACTGGAATAAAAGATGGGAATAGAGATGGCCTTTTTTATCCTTCTAAAGATAGGGATTATCTTATGTCCCTAGCTGGACAATATTTGTTGAATGAAAGAATTTATTTTGATGCCACTTGAACTTAAAGATAGGTTGGCATCCTGTTTCTACTGTACATAGGTAAAATGTTTTTTGAAAGCCTAATTTTAGGAGTGTTGCATCAGAAACATCTTTTGGGAAGCACATTTCTAATTGTATGTTTTTCATATTTGATTTTAAAAATCATAAAATACTATGCTGTTATATGCATTTAAGTACTGAAAGTGTAAACTGCTAAGACCCTAAGACCTAAGTACACTATCTATAATGATTCTACTTAAATTATACATAGTTTTCTAGGCAAGCTGGAGTGCTTAAAAATAAATCAAATTATGCAAATATATACCCTTAAAATAACTTATGAGAAATACTTTAAAAACTAAGCATTTTACTGGAAATTGTGGAATTTGTGTTAGAGAGAGATGGTTTACCTGAGCATACAAAAATGAATATTAAAGTATAAAATTATATTTGGCAATTCAGTTATGCTTTTTAACATTTTGTAAGCTATTGGTTTTTCAGTGGCTACCCTTTAAAGAATATTAACTGCCTTCACTGAGAGACATTGGCATATGTGTTCTTGAAGAGGATGGGAATTGTCAAGTAATTGTAAATATAGTTATCTCTGTTAAGAAATTGATGAAAGAGCTATTGAAAGATATGAATGTGGGTTAAATTTGGTTTCATAAAACATAGTAGTGATTTCATAAAACATGCTAGTGTTTATATATTACACACATAAAAGTTGTTATATATTAACTTCTGTTTTCTTATCTGGTGTTAGTTTCTATTAGATTTGGTAGTAAAACTGAATATCTGAAATTTGTGGGGGAAGTTGAAAGTAATGGTAGTAACATTGCTTCTAACGTAGCTGTGTTGTGAGATATCTTCATGATGACCAAAGAGTCACAGTTACCTTGAATGAAATCAGTATTTCTTTATATATATATATATATATATATATATTATATATATATATATATATATATTATATATATATATATACATATATATATAATATATATATATATATGGGGTTTGTGTTGGGATCTCTGGTCAGGATCAGGTTAGTGGAAAAGGGACTCCGTTTTGCAATTTTTGGCCTAGTTTTTTGGGGATATAGACAATTTAATGTAATACATTTCTTAGGAGATGGAATTATGATTCTGAAAGAGCACTTGCAATAATTGCTTGCAGGCAAACCATTCCAGATTTGTTATGAATAGACTAGACTAGAAACAGCAGAGTGGTAATTGGCATCATGAGAAACCAGACTGATTGGAGCTTGCTGCCAGCAACTCCAGGCCATCAAGCAACCAGAGAAGGAGTTGAGGTTGCAAGGTTCCTTTGGTAGTTTTTGCATCCTGATTATTTTGCGTGCCTTTGATACTGTCTTAAGTGACCTGGAGCTGTTTCTTGTGTCCCCTAGAGCAGAGGTCCCCAATCCCCAGGCCGCGGACCACTACCTGTCCCTGGCCTGTTAGGAACGCAGGCCGCACAGCAGGAGGTCAGCGGCTATGGAGCGGAGCTTCATCTGCCACTTCCCTTCACTCCCCATGGCTCGCATTACCGCCTGAACCATCCCCCCTACACCGCCAGGTCCTCGGAAAAATCATCTTCCACGAAACCGGTCCCTGGTTCCAAAAAGATTGGGGACCGCTGCCCTAGAGTAGGACAATCGTCCTTCCAGAAAGGTGGTAGAAATTGGTTACTCAAAAAAATTGGCTTTGGACTTGTGTCTTGTTGTAATTTGCATTTTTATCCCCAGGCTCTCTACTCTCCCCACCACTGTGCTTGTGGGGTTGGGGTAGGGAGGTAGGCTGTGTGTGTGTGTGTGTGTGTGTGTGTGTGTGTGTGTGTGTGTGTGTGTGGTATATTTATTTTTGTTGGTAGATACTTGTTGCTTTGGAACAGAAGAAATTGAGAGCACTGTACTATCAGTAGATTTAGCCTATTTGAAACAAAACCAAAAAATGAAGTAAGTTATTCCTGTTATATATGTACTTGTTTATTTTTATTTGAAATGTTGTACAGACAAATTTGGGAGGTGAATGTTCTCCAAAAACAATAAAAATCTTGTCAATTTTGTATACATAGAACCTATTGTGAAATACTAGGAAAATAATGAATTCATGTTGTGACCTAGCATCGGTAGAGACAAGTGCAAGTGTCCAGCAGGCACAACTGTAATTGGAGATGTGAAAGGAGGGAAAGCTGTTTTGTTTCTTACTTTGCTTAGTCTGTTACTTATATTTGGACAAGACTGTGGTTGTATTTAATTCTATACATGGGACACATCTGGATGAAATATTTGTTTAAATATAATAATACTTTCAGTATTGTTCTGAATGGAGTTTTGAGTTTTATTTATTAGTTAAAGAAAAATGGAAAGGGACTGTATATCAGAGAAGATGAAAAAATCATTGAAGATTTTGATTTTAGACTTTGTTGAAAATCAGGATCAAGTTTTTCTAGATTATAGACTCTTGAAGGTGCAGTAACTATTTGTCATTCTATCCATTGTGTAGTATAAAGCCTGTCACCTAGTAAGCACTCACTAAATATTTGTATAAATGAATGATCAAAATAGTAATTGATCTTTCAAAAGAAAGTTTACTAGGGACTTTTTATAGCATTAGCCTTGAGAAAAATTTTATTTAAGCAATAAATATCCTTCCTCACATTTAGAATATACTAATGGATGACCTTTGCATGATTTTATATATTAGGTTATAATTTTATATATCCTTGCTTAATCCTTTGTTACCTAAGCCTTTTAGGTGTTCCTCACATATCTAGAAGCCTGTCCAACTATTAACATTTATTTTGGAGGTTCTGGTGAAGTTTTAATCATTCTTATTTTTAAACATTATCATCAAAATTAGACCTGGGATACATGTCAAGAAACTGTGATAGAAGCTGTTTAGTGCTCTTTTTGTTAATAAAAACCTATCTTCTTCATCTTAGTTCGCGTTCGATTTTTTTTCCAATAATGATGGAAGGATTACTTTAGAAATTTATGCTTTAGAAATGAATAGTTTGAAATAAATGTGGAAGGCAAACAAATGAACACCCAACAGTATTTTATTAATTTAGTTTAGTAAGAACATACCCAAAGAATTCTGGATCTTTATAATACTAAATTCCGGCAGAAACTTCACAACTTAGTTAGAGTCCATTAAACCTGTATGGAATTTGTATTTAACCGAAGTAGATTTTTTAAAAGTGTCATTTGACTCACCATTCTTCTCTCTTCTCCAAGTACATACATATAGATAGAATCTGCACTGTGGCTCCTTATTTTGTTTTTTGTGTTTTTTTGGTGGTAAATAAATTCTTAATCTGTCAGGGAATTAATTTTTTGTTGTTGTTGTTAAGGGGACAGAAGTTAGATGAGAGGAGATGTAATTTTCATTTGCATTTCCTTGAAAAGTGGAAATGATGAGGGAGTAAGGATAAATCTAGATACATGTTTTAAAACATGCTTATTTCTGATATGAGTTTCTCTTAATAGACTTTGTATCATTAATACTTACTATTTGTAGGGAAGCAGGCAGTCTCATTCACTGTCAGAATGTAAATTCAACCTTAGAGGGCAATTTGGTAACATAAAGTTTTAAATAAAGTTTTAAATAGATGTACCCATCAAGAAATTTACAGTACAGTTATATTCGGGTATGTGCAGAGTATGTGTGCCCTTTTGTTGGGCATGTTCATTGCAGTATTGTGAAATGTTGAAGCAACACAAATGCCCATCAAAAGGGAACTGATTAAATAAATTATAGTATAGTTTTTTAGTGAAAATTTGAGCAACTATCACAATCAAAGAGAGAGATACATATACTAATCTGAAACAATTATGGAGTATTACATTTTTAAAATGGAGATGAAGAAAAGTATGTA
The DNA here is from genome assembly GCF_964341445.2 of Mesoplodon mirus. Classification (NCBI taxonomy): domain Eukaryota; kingdom Metazoa; phylum Chordata; class Mammalia; order Artiodactyla; family Ziphiidae; genus Mesoplodon; species Mesoplodon mirus. Next base: position 48,857,409 of record NC_138977.1, read on the forward strand.
CAATATGCTTCCATTTGTATAAAAAATAATCTACACTAAGATATGCTTTATATATGTAGGTTATTTCTGGAAGAATACACTAGGGGTGCTTTTTTTTTTTTTTGCGGTATGCGGGCCTCTCACTGTTGTGGCCTCTCCCGTTGCGGAGCACAGGCTCCGCACGCGCAGTCTCAGCGGCCATGGCTCACGGGCCTAGCCGCTCTGCGGCATGTGGGATCCTCCCGGACCGGGGCACAAACCCGTGTCCCCTGAATTGGCAGGCGGACTCTCAACCACTGCACCACTAGGGAAGCCCACTAGTGCTTTTAGGGGTTGGTGAGAGATAGGTTTACTTTTCCCTATGTTCTCTTTTATATAGGAATGTTTTCTGTGTACATGTATTACTTTGCAGATAAAAAACATAGTTTTTTTAAAAAAAGAAAGTAATCTGTGGTGGTAATGAAAAGAATATTACTGTGCTACATTAGACATATATTGAGGGCTTCCCTAGTGGCGCAGTGGTTAAGAATCCGCCTGCCAATGCAGGGGACGCAGGTTCGAGCCCTGGTCCGGGAAGATCCCACATGCCATGGAGCAACTAAGCCCGTGCACCACAACTACTGAGTCTGCACTCTAGAGCCTGTGAGCCACAACTGCTGAAGCCCACGTGCCTAGAGCTCGTGCCCATGCACATCAACGAAGACCCAACGCAGCCAAAACTAAAAAAAATAAAATAAGTTTAAAAAAAAAGACATATATCGAGAACCCCTAGTCATATTGTGGCATGGTTTGGCTTAGGATAAATATAAGGTAAATTCGTGGGGATAGAGTTATTCTAATAATGTATATAGGGTATCAGAAATTTGACCATATTTTGTTAGCCTTTTAATTTAAATTCTGTTTAACTCTTTAATGTATGTATGTCACTTATGCTTGGTCCAGGCTATTTTACACTTCTGCTAAAATATAACTTACAGAGAGAAAAGAGAAAAATAGAGATATTATAAAGTAATGACTACATTTCACACATTTTGAGAGGTGAAGTTTGTTCAGATTTTGTTTTTCTAATAGTTTGTTTTTATGTAGGCGGGTGAAATAATTACATTTATACTGCAACCAATTATTTGTCCTTGTTTTGTTTGAAAATGTGGATTTTGAAAAGTCTCGCCCTTCCCTAAATAGAACAAAATATTTGATGGGAGCAGAACTTCTTTACAAGGAATATTTGATTGAAAAAAAAAAGTTTTATGTGGAGGAACAAACATCAACAAAATGCTAAACCATACAAAATAGAGTTGCTTGCTTTTCAACATATTTCTCTCTCTCTCTGTGTGTGTGTGTGTGTGTGTGTGTGTGTGTGTGTGTTTGGTTTTCTTGCTCCTTGTTCAAAGAAATCAGTGCTGGTCCTAAATAAAATTGTAACTTTCAGAAGATTCCTTTATGCAGTCTTGGTATTTATTAAGCTTCTTCTGTCCTTTTCCCTCACTTTTTGTGGGAGGCTTTTCTCTTCACTTTGGATGTTTGAATCTTCTTATTGTAGTAAGTATTTTCCTTTATGATTTAAGTCACTTACATCTGTTAGTTTGTGTTTGTTTGCATAATTGTTAGTAGGTTAACTATCATTTATGCTTTAATGCTTTTGCCATAGGTGAAAATTAAAGATTTTGAAATCCATTTAGGCAAATAGGAAAACAGGTTTTTTTGCCCACAAATTGAGGTTGAACTAGAAGGAAAGTGGCTTACTATTAGGATGTAGGGTCTTATAGCAGATGTATATGAATCTCCTTTCACACACCATTTTGCCCAAAGTATCCTATGCTGTGGCATAGGTCCTCATATTAACAAAAGAACTAGAAAATAAAATTAAGAATAAATAATTACTTTGCTGTATAACAAAGAATTACAGGGACTTCCTAGTGGCGCAGTGGTTAAGAATCCACCTGCCAGTGCAGGGGATACGGGTTCAATCCCTGGTCTGGGAAGATCCCACATGCTGTGGAGCAACGAAGCCCGTGCGCCACAACTACTGAGCCTGTGCTCTAGAGCCCGCGAGTCACAGCTACTGAGTCTGCCTGCCACAGCTACTGAAGCCCGTGCACCTAGAGCCCGTGCTCCTCCACAAGAGAAGCCACGGCAATGAGAAGCCCGCCCATCACAATGAAGAGTAGCCCCTGATCACTGCAACTAGAGAAAGCCCGCGCTCAACAACGAAGACCCAACACAGCCAAAAATAAATAAATAAATTTATTTAAAAGAAAAAGAATTACAGAAATTCTCAAATATAGATTCTGTTTATATTCAACATTTCTAGTATCTTATTTCAGTGACCTAAAGATAATAGTCACAGAACACATGTTCTTATCATCAGAAATAATTCCTAGTGGTAGCAATACTTTAAAAGGCATTAGTATACAAAACTGGATATCAGATGATTCCTTTATTCATGCATTTGTTATTTAATCAACAAATACTTAAGTCCTTGCTCTATGCCAGAGACTGTGCTGGCCCTGGGTATACCTTGGCAAACAGAGCATTGCCTGCTTTCATCAAGCTTGTGATCTGTAAGGGAGAGACATGTTAAATGATATATAAATATCTGTAATTCTGTTAGAAAGCTATAATCACATCTTTATTAGTAAAAACTTAACGATATATGTCAGAAAACATAAGGGAAGCACCGTATTAATGCTAGAACAGGAAGGAAGGAGACAGTGAATGGTTTGATTGACTTGAATCTTAGGGGGCCCGATTTCTTGTCAAAGTTGGAAAGCCTGTTCTTGGCTTATGGGAAATAAGAATGTATGAACATATGAGTTCCTTGAATTCGAATCTACCATTACTTCTGTTGGAAGAAGGTTTGAGAAACAGAAACTTCATTGATGACTTCTCCTAATCTAAGGATGAAGCAGTTTATTTGAAGTATGGAATGGATTGAGCTGGAAGGAGGAAAATAGTAAGGTCAGTTTTCTAGTTCTTCATAAGCTGTGTCTTAACAACGGACATTATTTTGTTTGAGAACCTCCAAATACCAGACACACTCATACATAAATGAAAGTGCTGTATATGGTCTGAGGGAAAACATTTTTAATATCATTTGTTTTCCATTAATTTCACACATCCTTTGAAGTCAGACCATTCTGGGTTTGAATCTCAACTCTGCTATATAACTATGTACTGTCTGCGACTTGATTTTCTCATCCATAAAGTGAGGGTCATATCATCTGGAGGAAGTATAGTAGATGGTTCAGAGGACAGACTCTGGAGTCAAGTACCTGGGTCCAAATCTTAGCTTCTTAACTTAATTAGCTTAGTTGCGAGTAAGTTGGGGAAGTTGCTTAACTTCTGTGTACCTCAGTTTCCAGAATGGAGATAATAGTAGCTACCTTTCTTTTAGGATTATTGTGAGATTTAATGAGTTAATATATACAAGGCACTTAAAGTGGTGTATCACATATAGTAAGCACAAGGTAATTATTAATGTTATTATTTTGAATTATTATCACCTAGGGTATTGTGAGGGTTAAATAACATGTTTATTTGAAAAACAATGACTTGTATATTGCCTTACACAGTGAAGATATCTCCTAAATAACAGAAACTGAGTAGTAGATACTTTATCTCATTTAATCTTCTTTTTTTTTTTTTTTTTTTTTTTGCGGTACACGGGCCTCTCACTGTTGTGAGCACAGACTCCGGACGTGCAGGCTCAGCGGCCATGGCTTACGGGCCCAGCCGCTCCGTGGCATGTGGGATCTTCCTGGACTGGGGCATGAACCCGTGTCCCCTGCATTGGCAGGCGGACTCTCAACCACTGTGCCACCAGGGAAGCCCTCATTTAATCTTCTTATAAACCTGTTTAGAAGAAATTTTATCTTTTGTTGACTGTACCCAGGACAGTTTCTGATATACAATAGAAAATCCATTGTTGAGTGAATGTTATCCCTTTTCACAGATAAATAAACTAAGGCGCAAGAGAATTACAAAATCTTTCTACTAAAACATGGTATCACTTTGAGGAGACATTACTGGAAAGGCCATTCATATCATCACTGAGATTTGACCATATGTGAATGGTCTTTCCTGTCGTTTTCCTTTCCTTTAAAAAATTCACTTTCTCTAGTTAGGAAAATTTAGACTAGAAGAACTGTTCACCGTAGAGTTATAATTAGATTGGTTAACCTAATTGAGGGATCACTTCAAGTTCAGTTTGTATGGCACTCTCACAAGTACAGGGTTATTTTGTTAATACTGCAGAGCACAAAACATTGTTCCTCTCCCATTGCATTTTGTATATTATATAAGGAAGAAATTTGACAAAGTAAAAAATGTTACTAAACTGAGGCTCAATTACAGTGATAAATATAAAATTAGCTCTACTGTTACTCATCCACTTTATTTGCTATTTAATGATCCAGAAACAGTGTTTCTGAATTTCATTCATCTGAAATATTTTAGTCTCTTGTAGTATTTATGATAAGGTGGGGGGAGGCCATTTCTTTGGTTAATAAATGAGGTTAAAGACGTTCCTAGAAAATGCATATAACCGTGATATGTTATGGCTTGCCTCAGTGATTGTAAATCTGTTGAATGTTAATCTCATTTCTCTTAGATATTTCCTAACAGATTAGTTTATAGAAAACCAGTTTACCGTTAAAAAACTACATTAAATTATTACTTTTGGCACCCTCAAGTCAGCACCTGTAATATATGTGTTACATAATACATATGGCTGATGTAACATTCCTAATTTGGTATTACCTTGCCTCCTTCTTTGCGTATTTAATACAGCCATTAATCTTACTACAAGGCTTTACTAAGGATAAATTGCTACGTAACCCACTTCAACCTCTTTTGTTCAACCAGGAAGCCAGACGTGTTTAAATAGGTTTTTAAAAATATGTTATTATTTCTTTTTTGAAATTGTAGAGTTTTAAAATTTGAAATGGTAAAATAAGAGACTTTATTTTGCCTGTTGAAATTACTTGACAGAAGTTTGGTTTGGAATAGAGCTTCTGTATCTTTAAAAAATACACAGTGAGTCACCCCCTGCTCTTTTGGTAGATGCCTGGCTAGTGAACAGCTAAGCTGCTTTAGGCATGTAATAGAACATTCCATTTCCTGTTCCCTTGCTGACACAGAGGAGTGTTCCTGCTGGCAATGATCTAATCATAGTGCAGTAAGAAACATGGCAGTTTGATAAAACATGGTGGAGACAGCGGCTGAAATGGAAGCATATGTTCTAGAAGACATTCTTGAGGTAGGGCTAGGTTTGTAAATGAAATGAAAGTTGAAATCTGAACAAAGAAATCTTATCTGCCGGAATTATTTTACAGATGAATAGATTAGAGGAGAGAGCAAAGAGAGGCAGAGCATAAAAGCAAGATACGGTCAGACCTTATTCTGTGTGAGAATGTGCCAGTCTAGTTCACATGATTACTAAAACCTTATTTTGTTTAAACCTAATGTTTTGTAAATTGTAGATATATGTTTGATGGGGAAAAAAGAAAAAGAAAGAAAGGGCCTCGGACTTAATAGAAAGCCTTGTGCTGGTGGTGACCTTTAGATTAACTCATTAGAAGGTGGGGTCTGCAAAGCAGCTTTGAGTAGGTTTAGTATCATATGTCTTAGAATTCATTTACATATCTAAGCCCAAAACTCTGCTTGCAGTTAACTATTAAAAACAGCTGGTTATTTTAGTTTCTAGGGTAAAATTAAGCATATATATTAATCTAATGGCTTAATTTAGCTGGTACATTCTGCTTCTAGGTTTTTCATGTGACTTTATTATAAAATAAATTATTAAATTAAAAATTAAAAGACTGTAAAATTTAACTAATGCTTGAGAGCTCACAAAAATCTGCATTTTGAGTCATGAGAATTTTAAATTATATTTTCTTTTTTTCCTGTTTGTGTCAGTGTTATAGAACCTATTTGCGTATAAATCAGTTCAAGAAAATACATGTCAAAGTGAAGCTATAATTGGTTTTGGCTAATATACCATCAGATATTTGTATTTATAGATATATAGATATTTAAATCCCATTTTCTTATTTTGGGGGTTGTAGGGTTCCCCCCCATTAAAAAAAACTGGCTAATTTTCATGATGGTGTAATGATGCTGAGTGGTATTCCTAATACTTAGACTGTTAAGATAATTCATTAAATATTTTACTATCTTCAGGAAGAGAATTTATTAGGGGGAGAGGGCTTGGGAGAATAAGCTGCAAAGGGAAGCTAGGCGGGGTTAACAGGAGAAAAAAGCCTATGCGCATTATAAAGTGCTGCATGATCAATGAGCATTTTCTGGAGTCCCTCAGTGTATGCTTGGAGCTGACATTGCAGCAAGTCTCATGGTTGTTCTGCAGAATGAAAACTGATTCCATTGTATTATCTAGCTCCTTGCAGACACCTGCCAACATACTCTTTACCCCTCTCCTAAGAGCTATTGTCTGAGTTGAATTCTCTGGTTAATTTCCATTCTTTTCCTTTCTTTTTTTTTTCTTTCTTTTTTTTTTAATATATTTTGACAGAATTAGTGAGTCTTCTTAGAAGTGGTATGGTGAATCTTATAAATAGTGATATATACTTTCATCAAGGAACTTCAATAATTAGCAGTGGTCACATGACTATTAGTGGTTCAGATTAAACAAGTCTAATTATAAAGTTCTAGTGGGACATTTTTATTTGCTTTTTAAAATTTTTGCTTTGGATTTTAAAAGAAGCGTAACTTAGAGATTTCAGTAAATTTATATGACATTTTCTTTGGTCATGTAAAATTTCAGCATACGACAGATTTTAGAAGTCTTATTTTATGGGGAAAACCCACTTGGGCATAGTTTTATGCCTTAAGTTTAGGTTTTTCTAATACTATCTTAAAAATTGGCTTTTCATTATTCCCACTAAAACACAAAAGTGTTTAATGTCATGTTAAGATTTTACGTTTACTATTTGTTCATAGTCACTAGTTAGTTACAGAGGTTATTTTACCTCTGTAATTTTGATTTTTCGTCCTAGTTTTCAGTTTCTCTTAATTTGGTTCCTATACACCTGTCGCATTAAACCATACTGAGTTTTCTCTTTATTTAATATTATTTTACTTAGCTGAGTATTTGTCAATTACTGGCAGACTAGAAGTGAAAATTTTCCAACTAGTAATAAAATATTCTTTTCCAAAATTAAAAGTGCTCATAATGACCTAATGCTAAAAATAAAAGTTTAAAAAGAATAGACTTGCTAACTCTGAAGCTAAATATACCATTTTCTAAAGTACCTCATATTGCAAGTGAATAGATATATTTTATACAGTGAGCTTTCTAGAAAAAAATTTTTAACGGGTTAGCTCCTTATGTAAATATCTAATAATGAATAATGAAGTTCATCTATATGTCACAGTGACAATATTATTATTGTATCTAATATTGGGCCAAACAAACTTCTAATATGTGAAGTTTGTCACCATAATTTTCATATTTATGACTGTTTATTGAGCATCTGGAATTTTATATAGATTTCTGATTACTTACATTAAACATAGAATTCCTGCTATTTTTTTTCTTCTTTGAATGTAACTTGGTCTTTTGAATCATACATTTTTACAAGGTGCTTTTATTTAAGTCTTCATAAAAAGAAAACAAAATCAATATCATCAGTGAATTAGTGCAGATTAATTCTCATAATGCTATGGTTTACCTTTTAAATTGTGATTGCTTATTATATATACCCCTGTGTATTTAACCTAAATTTTTAGATGATCATCAAAATCTTGAGTAAAATACTGTAAGTTTCTAAAACTTATAGTAAAACCGGAAAAGCTTGATTTCAACTTATATCATTGCTTCTCAGCTCTCCAAGGTAATGGATTTAATAGAATAACTTGGTTATTTTAATTATGCAAATAATCCAGTCAGTAATTTTCTTCTCCAAACCAAAGTAGTCAAAGTGTTTCTGTTCCTTTTGCCCACCTTAAGTAATACTCAGGAAAATAGCCAAATACAGATGATGGAAAAGGGCTGGGAGCCTATGTAAATATCTCTTTTTTTGTATTGCTTATGTTATTTTTGCTGAGACATGATTATAATTTTAGAATTTTGATGTTCTTCCTCTAAGTCATATATAGTAATGAACCTTAGTACTCAGAAAGATCAGTAAGAAGAAAAAGTCCTCCAAACTTTTTTTGGAAGGGTATATTCCAAATTTGTGTGACCAAGTGCTGTGTATATAAACCTGAAGTTTATACATAAGCTTTTTAAATATGAAAACATAAAACATATGAGAGGTCATTTCAGAAACTTGATTACTATATATTCTGGTTTCATTGTTTCTATTTGAACCATGTTTAGTAGTTTTTCAATAAGAATTGCTTTAGAAATGAGAAATTTTCACAAATCTTTTAATTTTAATCAAATTCAAAATACTTTCTTCAGGTTATAGCATTTGATATATTTTTGCTTTAAAAAAGTAGCAAGTTTTTGAAAATAAAAATATTTACAGGGCTTCCCTGGTGGCGCAGTGGTTGAGAGTCCGCCTGCCGATGCATGGGACACGGGTTCGTGCCCTGGCCCGGGAGGATCCCACATGCTTCGGAGCGGCTGGGCCCGTGAGCCATGGCCGCTGAGCCTGCGCGTCCGGAGCCTGTGCTCCGTAACGGGAGAGGCCACAGCAGTGAGAGGCCCGCGTACCGCAAAAAAAAAAAAAAATATATATATATATATATATATATATATATATATATATATATATATATATATTTACAGTGTTAAGTATAATAACTCTCATGCCCAATCTTGTTCCTTTGTCAGCTGGAGCCAGTGTCTAGCTTCATCTGTACTTGATTTGACAGGTTGTAATACATAATCTAAAAGCCTTAAATCTCTGTCATTGTTCCTTAGAGATTCAGTGGTTGAGGATTTGGCTGAACTGTTTACGGTGTAACTAAATTAAGGGTCAGATTTAAACATATTAAGTAGGTTTATTATGGAACCATTTCTTTCTCTGTATTTATCTTGACATCAGAGGGTTTTTAATAAAATAAGCTTGAAAGAGTCACAGGGACACTATTGTTTCCTTTTGATTTGTCACCATTATGGACTAGTGGTAAATAGTGTATTTTCATCTAAACAGGGGAAGTCCATTTGCTATTTATCATAAAAATTATTTTTAGTAATGATATAAAATCTCTGTGAAGTAGACTCTTTTGACAGTTACTTCCTATATTTCTTTTTAGTCTATAAAATAGATTGGCTTATATAATGCACATCATTTATATATTTTATCAGTAAGTCTTCCGTGGATTTCTAAAGTTCTGTATCTATATAGTTAGTATAATACTGGTGGCATTTTTCACTAGGAAGAGTTGGAGTTACTCTTAGGACATAAATATAATTTGATCTGGAGACAGAAAAGTTTAGCTAAATAAGTAAATTATTTGAATTAATGTAAGTAACATTTTCCATTCATTAAGAGGCTTTGGAAAGATTGGACATTTGGGGCAGATTGAATCTTATAATTTCGCTTCAGTATTGAGCATCTTTAACATGCTAGGCACTTGAAATTCAATGAGCTTATTAGTCCAGCTAACTTTGCTTCATGAAAGTAAAAATTCGGAAGATAGAATGTCTGTCATTGGTATTTAAACATTCTTGGATTCAGGATGTGTATAGATTTGTATTCGAATACTAGTATTTTACTTCATTTGTTCATCTGAATAGTTTGAAACCCATGTTTTTAGCATTCTGAATTTTTTAGTATGCAAATATTTTTCTTTAAGCACCTTTACGTTATCTTTTTTGTGCTTATCTAATTGTTATGCATATTTATGAATGTCAGGCTGTCTAGAAAGTCCCCTAGATCCCATTTTCGTCTTTTTATCCGCAAAGATTTTTCTATTACCAATTCAATCAGTATGTTGTTATACATAATGTGTATGTATATATGTGTATGTTCATGCAACACACTCACATATATGCTTACATAAACTCTGTATACACACATCCATGTTCATGCTACATTATGCTTTATGAATACTCTTATGTATATATGTGTATTTTTATGCAACACACTCACATATATGCTTACATATACTCTGCATACACACATTCATGTCCCTGCTATATTATGCTTTATGAATACTCTTATTTGAAAGTCGAGTCTATCTTGAACAGAGGGGCAGAAGTTGCAACATTGCTTTCACACACCAACTTTGGGAGAATGCATATAGGTGTAGTAGAAGATGACTAAGAGATACACTTATGTTAGTTAATAATCCCTCTAAAGAAGACTGATATTTTAGTGGAGTATAAAGGCTTCAAACAGCTTGCAAAAAGATAGTATAACTAGAGGTATGTGAATTAATCTGTTACTACTCTCACATGAGAGTAAAGGCAGGGTCATCCAAATGCCACTGGTCCCACATTAATCCAACATAGTCCAGTGGTTAATGTGGAGGATGCTGTGAAGCATGCATTAGGAAAAGTCTACATCATGTATTATCTGCATATACATGTAGCAACATAGGCACTTTCCTGGTTCTGAATTGTTAGGGGCCCTGTTCTGACCCTTGACTGAAGAACTCAGTCTGATGTGAAATGACTTGATCACTACAAACTTGCTGAGTATCAAAGTCCTGCTTAATCATTGGTTCGGTTTTAATATATAGCTTCCAGGTTTGCCAAGACAAAGGTCTTTCAGGAGGTGTTTGTAAATGTATGTGAGATAACTTTTGGTTTAATGAGTGGTTAGATTAATATTGGCCATTAATATTGGTCTTGGATGGAATCACGCTTCTAACTAACTGGCTGCATGTCGATAGATACGTATATGTTGTACATAGGATGCCCACATAATTTTATGGTGGCAATAGAAATTGACCGCATTAGTTACAATTTGTTGAAAATTTAAGTGATTATACAGAGGGATTGTGTCATTACATGTTAACATAATTTTATAAAAAATAACTGTTATCCAAAAGAAAAACAACTGAGAAGAATGGCCTTATTTTACATTTTTACAAATATATTTTAAGTCTGGCTTAATAGAAGATAACTGGACTCATATATCTGCTTTTATATTCAGTCTGTTGCAATACATTATTTTGGAGGAAGTCTAAGAAGAAAATGTCTTACGTTTATATGAGGGTAAAAAAAGGGGAAGAATATTTTAATAACCCTTTTGATAATTGTGGATATTCTTCTTTGATACCACTCCTAAAACTACTCAAATGGGGGTTTCCTGGAGGTCAGTTTCAGGATGTAATCTGAAACATTATCAATGAATTTTCTGAGCTTTGTTCAATTAAAACCCACTGGGTTTTTGTGTGTTTTGAATAGATCTTTTGGTGCATGATTTTGTAGCACCATACATTGGCAATTGGAAAATACTGATTTACTGACTTTCAAATATTGCTGCATTTTATTCTGCAATAATAACATTGGCTAATATCACCACTGTTCTCCTTAGAAAAGTAAAAAGTGGGAAGCTGTCACATTCAGTGACAGATATAAGTTTTCCAAAATTCTAACGTATACTTGAAAGCTTGATTTTATCACTGATGACAAAGAAAGTGAGTTGTTTTCCTTGAAATGATATTGGTGTTCGTGAAAAAAACTATTGGTTTAGCTCACATTTATATAAGTGTTTTCTTGAGACAACTACGGTACCTTGGTATGGAGCAGAAATGTTTCCCATTTTGTTACACAGAATATTTAAAAGTAATATACTCAAGGTTGAAAATTTAAAAATGAGTACTTTTTACTGCTTCATAATGGAAACTCACCTTTTTTTTTTCTTTCACTTAATTATGAGTGCATGACAGAAGAATATGATGATTCGTGATATGACCATGATTCGTGTAAAGGGAACAGCAGTTTTACCCACCATTACTTTTGTATCATCAGTACAAGTGTCAACACAGTGAAACAGGCAAATAACATTTTAGTACTGTATTATAAAAATAGTTTTAACTTCAGAGACCCTCTGAAAGAGTCTTGAGGATCCCCATGGATCCTGTGGACCATACCTGAATAACCGCTGGTTTAGTATATTGCCCAAGTTTACAGTCAGTAATGGCAGAAAACTAAGATTTAGATTTAAGTCTATTTGATTAAAATGTTTTCTTTTACCATTTTATCAAATTTCTTAATTTATCACATAGTCCCAACTTCTCTAATCACTTTTGTCACTCTCTCTAGGTTTCTTTTTCCTTCAACTACAATGTAGCAGATTTAAGACATGGGAAACATTTTGTGGAAAAAAATTTAAATACTGCTTTACAATTATAAGCCCTAGATTAGTCATTCAGAATCTATGAAAAAGGATTTTGAGGATTCCCGAGTGAAATAGTGAGTGAAAGAAGCTAGACATAAGTAGAAAGTGGTTTTGCTTGAGGAATAACATTCTGTAAGTAACACTTTTGATTTTGGTAAGGATAATTAAAAACTTAAATGGGTTATACATTTCATCAAATGTCATATGTTACAGTTCTAAATGATTAGGAAAGGACTTTGTAAATTATAACTATTTGAATATTCCTATCTTAGCAAGTAGAAACAAGTATATGAAGTATTTGTAAAATTTGAATATTTTTCTTTTTGAAGGTTTTAGGCTTCTTTTCTATATTCTGTCACAGGTGCCAGCTGGTTTTCATGCAGTCACAGAAGTCCTTTCTTTGAGACTAGTTCTATTTTGTATTGTCTATGAAAATGAAAAATGAGATTAAGATAATATATATCTTGGTTATCCAAAGGCTAAGCTGTTTCAAATTCCTTTGCATAGTAGCAAATTAAGTCATTTAAAATCTACTTCATACTTTCCTCTTGTATTTATATGTACTGTGTTTTTGCCACAATTTAATTTTGAAATTGGCACTGAAATCATGTGGTCCCATAGGAAAAGATGGTCAGTTACATCTGCACATCTCTGTCTTTACACTTCTTAAGTGCTGCAACTCTTCTCCCAACCTCCAAATTCCAAGGGACTGTTGAGATGAGGAGCAATGTTGAGCCAGTGTTAAACTGCTTGTTGGTGTTTTCTGCTCCCTGAATTCCTTCTTTAGTCTCAGACCTTTTATCATTTAGCCTCTTTCTCTGAGTTTTGATACCTGCTGCCCACTTTATTTTGATTTCTTATTCCTGCTACAGATGGTCTAGATTCTGCTCTTCTACTTGATGTTTGATTGTGACCAGCCTAACTCCTTGATTACAGACCTTCTCATACAGACCTTCTCATTTGTTGACCTTCTCATTTGTCTATCTAGTGTTTATCCTTAACTGGTTCTAACCTTGAATTTGTCCTGTTGCCATTTCCCTAGTCTTTGTCACATGTTCTACATTTGTAATCATAAAAAGATCAACATATATTTGTATGAACCGTTTAAGCAAGTTTGAGAAATACAGTTTCTGAATTCTTATGTTCTATAGAAAATACTGGTTAAGATTTTCCAAAAACTTGTGCTGGTGTTTAAGTGTTCACAGACATTGGAAAGTTTTCCTTTTTATTATTTTTTGTCACATTTGTACAATATTTGTTATCTTCCCAAAATATCTTTCTCAGTTTCTTTTTCCTGATTTTCTTCGTTTTATCTATGAAATAAAGCAAATGGAGATAATAGTAGATGGAAAATTACTTTCTTCTATGAAGCTTTATTTATTTAAAAAAACAAAATATTAAGATTAAGCCCTATAAATGTCATTTGAAAAAAATCTTGTCAGGTGGATCATCATTCTGTAAATATTTTATGAATTACAAAGAATATATCTTTTATAAAGTGTAATAGGTAAGTGAGAATGCTGAATTATGTTGACATTGATTTTTAAGTATTTCTAGAGTATATTTAATAGGCTTCCTTTTTCATTGTCTTGAGCTTATAGTATTATTATATGATTTTCTGTGAATAGTTTTATTCTTGGTGTCTTCCGTGACTTAGCATTGTATCTTGAACACAGTAGATGCTTGTTTCTCAATTTTTTTTTTTTAAGAAGATGTTGGGGGTACGAGTTTATTAATTAATTAATTTAATTTTGCTGTGTTGGGTCTTCGTTTCTGCACGAGGGCTTTCTCTAGTTGTGGCAAGCGGGGGCCACTCTTCATCTCGGTGCGCGGGCCTCTCACCATCGCGGCCTCTCTTGTTGAGGAGCACAGGCGCCAGATGCGCAGGCTCAGTAGTTGTGGCTCATGGGCCTAGTTGCTCCGCGGCATGTGGGATCCTCCCACACCAGGGCTCGAACCCGTGTTCCCTGCATTAGCAGGCAGATTCTCAACCACTGCGCCACCAGGGAAGCCCTGTCATTGTAATTTGAGTTATACAATGAAGGAATTACCCTCCTATCTTTTTCTCTTGGGAAGTTCTTTGAACTCTTAGCTTTGGTTAGGTATATACATGGAATGAGGAAGAAGAACTAAAAGTTAATCACATTACTCAAATCAACCCAGGTGATCAGTAGGTTGGAGTTCTAAGACTTAGAGTCTTCGTATATTACTTGAAATAAGTTTTTTTTTTATTCTCACGCTTCTGAATCTCTAAAGTTAAATTGTACCATATAGTTTCTCTAAGATCCCTTCTAGATATAAAAGTCTTAACTAGAACTCTTAAGACAGTGGCTTCAGTAATGTCTAAACAAAAAGTTTGAGATGATGGTGTGTATCTCTCATGTATTTCAAAAGCTTTATAACCTGTTTTTCTTTGTTACTTCACATTTAAGAACCAAATCCAAGCTTAGTTTTGCACCTGAACCATCTTTTATTTGACATTCTTATACCCACCCAACTTTATTTTTATGATACTTAATATGAATTGTTTGCCTTTACATTATATTCTAATATTCTGTTAGTACTTACATTGTTTACCTGCTACCCTCTTCAACATCTATTCATTATTCAAAGTCCTACTGCTTCCCTAGGGTTTTCTCTCTCTAGTTTTCCTTTCAAGTTGATTATCTCCTACCCTTTTCTGCTCTTAAAAAGTAGTGTGAAACTGTGTACATTTAAAATATTTTAATGTCTCTATAATGTCCTTGGTAAATGTTAAATTCTTTAATATGGATACCTTGGCTCTTTTTAAATTAAAAAAAATTACTTCTGTATTTATGTAAAAGATATTTCATCCCACAAAAGAATTTGAAGTAGCTTATAAAAGTATATATTATAGGGGCTTCCCTGATGGTGCAGTGGTTGAGAATCTGCCTGCTAATGCAGGAGACGCGGGTTCGAGCCCTGGTCTGGGAAGATCCCACATGCCACGGAGCACCTGGGCCCATGAGCCACAACTACTGAGCCTGTGCGTCTGGAGCCTGTGCTCCGCAACAAGAGAGGCCACGACAGTGAGAGGCCCGCGCACCGCGATGAAGAGTGGCCCCCACTTGCCACAACCGGAGAAAACCCTTGCACAGAGGCGAAGACCCAATACAGCAAAAATAAATAAATTAATTAATTTTTAAAAAGTATATATTATAAAAAGTAAAAATACAAAAGGCAGAATTAGTAAATGAAGACCAGAGGTAAAAGTAGTACACAGAAATGCATATACAATATATAATTACTAGACTTAGATTGAATTAACTAGCAACCAGAGCCAAATTAGAAACTTGATGAGTTTTGAGGTTTGTGTTATTCATAAACTTCACAACCTTACTACGTAATCTGGATAACTGATATATTTCGTGCAATTTAGGGCTCAAAAATTTTTTTCCTTTGGGTCCCTGTATTGGAGGAACTGCTTGTTGTAATACATAACTTCATCATTCCAAAAGTAAACAAGCTTTATATTGTTTCTACAGAATGTAAGCGAAGGGTTTTCTGTTAAAATTCAGTTGGGTTAAAAAAAAAATAGTACTGTAGCCTGAGTACTCAGTTTTCTGGTGGTCTGGTTTGTTTCAAGGATAAAATTTAGAACATCCGGAGCAGAGGTTGCAAACTCATGGTTTCTTGGCTATATCAGATTTAGAAATGTATTTTATATAGCTCACATAATGTTGGCCCACATGATGGCCATTTATTTACATTTTCTTTATATTATCTCATAACTTTTGTGTAGTTTTCACTGTTCAGGCCTTGCAAATGTTGTGTTAAATTTGTCCCTGTAGGGGAGGAAAAACTTCTCTACCCTCTTATATTCAGTGACTGAGACCTGCAAATTAAACTGATAGCAGATTAGCAGGAGAGAAGATTTATTACACATGCACATGGGCGGGGGGGCTCATAGAAAAGAAGTGAAAACCCAAAGAAGCAGTTAGGCTTGGGAGCTTATATGCCATTTTAACAAAGGGTGATAAATTGTGTCCTGACTAGCCAAAGGAAAAAGAATTTGGGCTTCTAGGGTGGTAAATTGTAGGAAGGTAACTATATGGGAAAACTAATTGGTAGATAAGGATTATTTATTGAAGTTTCTTATGCAGACTTAAGTTGGAGCCATCTCCAGTGAAAAGAGTCATCTCCAGTGATTGAGTCTTTCTCCTCTTCCTGGTTTGGGAGAGGGCAGGAGGGTATACTTCACAAAGGGGAAATTTGTGTTCTTTTAGGCAGAAAGGGGTAGGGCAGTAGAGTTCCTTCTGCATCTGCCTCTCATTTGCCTTCAGTCAAAATAATCCTTATGCCAAAGTGGTATATTTTGGGGTGGCATATTCTTTTTTTTTTTTTTTTTAGATTTTGGGGGTAGGAGTTAATTAATTAATTTATTTATTTTTGGCTGTTCCGGGTCTTCATTTCTGTGTGAGGGCTTTCTCTAGTTGTGGCAAGCGGGGGCCACTCTTCATCGCGGTGCGCGGGCCTCTCACTGTCGCTCCCTCTCTTGTTGCGGAGCACAGGCTCCAGACGCGCAGGCTCAGTAGTTGTGGCTCACGGGCCCAGTTGCTCTGCGGCATGTGGGATCCTCCCAGACCAGGGCTCGAACCCGTGTCCCCTGCATTAGCAGGCAGATTCTCAACCACTGCTCCACCAGGGAAGCCCTGGGGTGGTATATTCTAATGTCCTTTATCCCCTAAGTGTTTTATGTTTTTTTAAAATTACTGTGAGTGATAATTCTTTATATTTTATTTGGCAGTTGCTTGTTGCTTATATATAGAAATGCAATGGACATTTGTATATTGAACTTGTATCCTACTGGCTTGCTAAATTCACTAGTTCTACCAGGATTGTTTGATGGTAGGATATTCTACATACATGGTCACCACTGCAAATTAAGTCAGTTTTTTCTCTCCTATTTTTATGCCTTTAATTTTTTTATTTCTTCCTTTATTGCCCTAGGTAGGACCTCCAATAAAATGCTGAATAGAATTGGTGATCTGTGGACAACACTGCCTTGTTCCTGATGTTAGGGGGAAAAGTTCAGTTTTTCCTAATTAAGTATGATGTTATCTATACTCTTTTTTTTTTTTTTTTGAAGGATATTAATTTATTTATTTTTGCTGTATTGGGTCTTCGTTTCTGTGCGAGGGCTTTCTCTAGTTGTGGCAAGCGGGGGCCACTCTTCATCGTGGTGCGCGGGCCTCTCACTATCGTGGCCTCTCTTGTTGCGGAGCATAGGCTCCAGACGCACAGGCTCAGCAGTTGTGGCTCACGGGCCTAGTTGCTCCGCAGCATGTGGGATCCTCCCAGACCAGGGCTCGAACCCGTGTCCCCTGCATTAGCAGGCAGATTCTCAACCACTGCACCACCAGGGAAGCCCCTATACTCTTTTTTTGATTCTCTTATCTGGTTGAGATGTTCCCTTCTATCCCTAGTTTGCTAGGAATTTTTATTATCAAAAATAACATATATATATTTTTTTTAGTTGAAGCATTTCAGTTTATTTTACTGAATAAGGTATTTTACATTTGTTGATAACTCTCTACTTTGTTCCAAGTTATTTATGTGGCTTACAAAAATACATATGAAATAAAAGAATCATTGGAGACAAAAAAAAGAACATGTTAAAATGTAACTATAATACAGTTGACCCTTGAACAACACAGGTTTGAACTGGGCAGGTCCACTTATACATAGATTTTTTTTCAGTAAATCCATACTAAAGTATTGATACTACATGATCTTCAAGCAGTTGAACAGTTGGTTCTCAGATGCAGAACTGTGGATACAGAGGGCCTACTGTAAGGCTTCTGACTTTCAGCTGCATGGGAGTCAGCACCGCTAACCCCCCTCTCACCGCCCCATGTTGTTCAAGGGTCAACTGTACTCAAAACATGTACTGTGAGCACCTCTAAGGTGGGTTAGTGAGAGCTGAACTTGGCACCTAGGTTCAAAAGATATTGAATTGTCGGGTGTTCTATCTGTTTCTATTAAGATGATCCTATGATTTTCCTCTTTTATTCTGTTATTGTGTGAATTATATTAATTGACTCTTGGATTTTAAGCCAACTTTGTATTCTTGGGATAAACTTCATTTGGTCATGATGTATGACCCCTTTTGGATATGGCTGGCTTTGGTTTACTAGTATGTTATTAAAGATTATTGTTCTTCACAAGGCATAGGGGTCTTTAGTTTTCTTTTCTTAAAAAACCTTTGACCATTTTTGTATTAGAGAAATGTTAGCCTCATAAAGTGATTGGAAGTATATCTTTCTCTTCTATTTTCTGAAAGCTTGTTGGAATGATTGAATTGACCAGTGAAGCCATCTATACCTAGTGTTTTATTTGTGGGAAAATTTTTAATGAAAAGTTGTTTCTTTGATAGAAATATAGCTGTTTAGCTTTTCATTGTCAGTTTTGATAGTTCTAAGTATTGTAAAGAGTTTGTCTATTTCAATCTAAGTTGTTGAATTAATTGACATAGAGTTCTTCATAACAGTCTTGTACTCTTTAAATGATGGTAAGATCTGTAATAATCTTCCCTCTTTCAATCCTGATATTGATAATTTGCATTTTTAATGTTTCTTTTCTACTGTGAGTATCAAAAGCTATAAATTTCCTTTTCATACAGTGGTTATACCACACATTTTTATGTGTTGTGTTTTCATTATTACTTAGTTCTAAATGTTTTATAATTTTCCTTGTGATTTCCTCTTTGACTCATTCTGCCTTTCTCAGCTGGGGTTTCATGGGAGAATTACACTTTAATGCTTAAGACATCTCTTTTCTCCTGTGCCTGTATAATGATACTGTTTATATAACATCCTTGGGAGAATTGAGAAAATAGTCTTTCAAGTCATTTTTGGACATCTGTGGTTCAGATGAGGAACTATTTTTGAGAACGGTTCTGTGGATTATTTAAGAGTATTTTATTTTATTTCTAAAATGTTGGGGTGTTGTAGGTTTCCAATTATGTGTGGTCAGAGAATATACTGTAGTCTGATTTCAATTCTTTTAAATGTATTGAAACTTGTTTTATGGTCCAAAATATGGTTCATTTTGGTAAATATTCCATGCATACCTAAAAAGAATATATTCTCTGCAGTTGTTGGGGTGAGTGTACCATAAATGTCAATTAGATTATGTTAATTAATAATGTTCAGGTCTTTTATATCCTGACTGATTTTCTGTCTACTTGTCTACCAACTACTAAGAGATGAGTTTTGAAATTTTCAACTATAATTATGGAGAGTCTCGTGTTTTCTTTCTGATCTGTCAGTTTTTGCTCCGTTATAATTTGGAGGTCAGTTATGAGGTACATAAACATTTAGGATTATTATGTCTTCTTGCTAAATTGATCCTTTTATGTAATTAAATGTCCCTCTTTATCTTTGTTAGTATCCCTTGTTTTGCCTAGATTCTACTTTGTTGGTATATCTTTCTCCGTTCTTTTAACCTCTCTCTGTCTTTATATTTAAAGTGTGTTTCTTATAGATGGCATATAGTTATTTCTTGCCTTTTTATCCAGACTGTCAATTTCGCCTTTTAGTCAGTGTATTTGGTCCATTTTCACTTAATGTAATTATCAATATTTTATGTTTGAGTCTACCGTCTTGCTAATTGTTTTCTACTTGTCCCATTTGTTATTGCCCCTTTTTCCATTGTTAATGTATTTTATTAGATTGAGTATTTTTAGTATTCCATTTTATTACCTCTGTTGCCTTAATACCTCTTTTTATTATTTTTAGGTGGTTGTTTTAGGGTTTGCAGTATACATATTTTAACCCATAGCTGCCTTCACATAATAATATACCACTTAACACATAATGTTAGGAACATTATACCAGTTTATTTTATTTCTCTCCTGTGTCTCTTGTGGAATTATTGCCATATATTTTATTTCTACATATGTTGTGAACCTCCAGAATAGATTATTATTTAAAGGTTTTTTTTTTTTTTAATGAGGAAAAGATACCCATTTTTGTATCACTCTGGTGTTCTTCATTACTTTGCACGAATTCAGTTTTATTGGGTATCTACTTGAATAATTTACATCCACTTGAATAATTTTCCTTAATGTTTCTTATGGTGCAGGTCTGCTGGCAACAAAGTTTCTAAGATTTTGTCTGTAAATATCTATTTCCCCTTAGGTTTGAAGTATATTTTCACAGCATGTAGCGTTCTAGCTGTTGTAAGATTTTTTCCTTTATTATTGATTTTCACTGGGTTTATTGTTGCATGCCTTGGTGCAGTTTGCTTTGTGTTTATCCTGCTTGAAATTTGTTGAGTTTATCCTGCTTGAAATTTGTTGAGCTTACTGAATTTGTGAGTTTATATTGTTCTCATTTCAAGAATTTCTCAGCAATATTTCTTCAAGCATTTTTTTTTTCTGTCCTCTTCCTCTCTCTTCCTGGGAATTACACACTGTTACATCCTGCTAAAGGTAGCATTGCCTCTGTACATTTTTTCAGTCTTTTTCTCTTTGAGCTTTAGTTTGGATAGTTTCTATTGCTCTGTCTCAGGTTCATTGGTCCTTTATTCTGCAGTGTGATTCAGTTAATTTTCAGTAACAAATACTGTGCTTTTCAGCTATGGAAATTCTGTTTGATCTTTTAATTTTATATTTTTTATTTCTGTCTTCAATATGTTCACATTTTTCTTTGTGTCTTTGAGCATATTTTAAAGAGCTTAAGAGTCTTGTTCACTAATTCTATGCCTGTCATTTTAAGATCTGTTTCTGTTTATCTGTTTTTTTTCCCCCAGTTACAGGACATACTTTCTTGCTTCTTTGCAAGTCTAGTAATTTTTATTTGGTGTTGGACAGTGTGATATAACATTGTCAAATGTCTAAATATTATTGTCCTTTAAAAAGTATTGAATTTAATTTTGGCTAGTAGGTTACTTGCAAATAAGCTTCATTCTTTTGAGGCTTGTTTTGAAGCATTCTTATCTAGCATTCTATACTCTAAAGTTAGAGAAGCCCTACTCATTCGTATGTGTGACCTTTCTGGATTCTCTACCGAGTACCCCAAGTGTTCAGTGAAATCCCTCTCCTCTGTCTAGTTGAATCCTTTGTATCCCAGCTCTGTGGGAGCCCCTATGGTTGTTAGATTATAGTTCCGTAGTGGTTCTGTTCCCGGTTCTTCTCTCCAGTTTTCTGCCTTACAAATTTTAGCTTTCTCAGCTTCTCCAACCTCTGGTCTTTGTCTCCTGAACTAAATAGGACTTAAGTTCTCTGCTTTGTTTTCCTCAAATATTGCTGGATATAGCAGAAAGATGGAGAAGTAGTGTTCACTTCTTTCATTTCAGTTATCATATCCCTGTTTGTCTGTTGTCCATTGTCTGAAAAGAGATGGGAAGCTTAGTCAAGTGCCAGTTATTTTGTTGTAACTGTAAACCATATAGTCACTATATTTAAACTTCTGGGTTGTGGAGAGAATTACACTAAAATAGACTAAGTTATGGCAAATTTGCAATGAAATATGTTTCATGGCTAATAGAGTACCACATCTTATAGTCTTTCTAGCCCTCATCTGTTTAGTTGTAAAGTCATTTCATATTTTATACATGCAATATTTACTCAGTGTCGAGCAGTTCCATTGCAGATACTTGTGACACAATTGACTGCCAATGTTAACTGTTGATAGTGTACTGTGTTTATATACCAGCATCTAATATGCTTATGTTTCATAGTACATTTTAAGGAGGCCTAAACATACTTAGTGAAAAATTCTAAAAATTGCTCTCAGCTGCCTATGTTTAGTAAATACATTTTGAAGCAATTTAAAATAAACTGTTTCAGGTTATTACTAATGGCAAACACTCTATTGTCAGGTCTTTAGGAATGAGGTGGAAAACTTTATTAATTATAAAATCCTATAGAAAACTTGGAAATTATAAAATGGTTCAAAGAAAGTTAAAATGAACAATGTTATATTTTGGTATGTTTCCTTTCAGTCCATTCTTTATGCAAATACAGATATGCACCTTTTTAGCAAATTGGGACCATGTTATTTAAAAACATTATATGTCTTGATTATTTTTTCCCTTCACATTTTTTATATTTTGCTGTGTCCTTAAATATTTGCTGAAAGTATCAATTTAAATAAATATGTCAAATTTACTTTATTTCTTCTTTTTCTATTATAAATAATACTGCAATGAGTATTTTCCTGTGTTTTCCTTTAGATTTTGGAAAACTTATTGTACATTTCTAGATCAAGGGATATGGATTTTGAAACTTTTTTGTTAATTACATTAATACATATTTAGTGTAAAGATTTTGAAGCATAAAGGAAAAACAAATATTTGAATATTTGTATCTGTCTTTTTGCTCACATCTGGTTTATTTTTACTAGACTTTAGAATTTTATGTCCTTTTAATATATATGCTTTGAGCTTTATTCTATTTTATTACTTTTTCTTGAAAATAATTCTTTTGGTGATTGCATAATATTCTAGCCTGAGAATATAACTTACTGTGCATTTATATTGTCGGATATCTGGGTTAGTTTTAGTTTTTCTACTGGAAATACATTTTTTAAATGTCCTTTGGCCATTTTGCTAAGGAAATATGGCTTTATTTTTTGAGAGAATCTTTATGTATTGATGTGAGTCTTAGTCAAATGTGATGAATTTTTTCTGAGTTATTTACATTTTTTTGGTATGGTTTTTCTTTTTTTTTTTGTAAAACTTTTATATAAGTGTATCTTTTTCTTTGAATAATTTCTCTTTTTTTATATTTAAAAACATCTTTCCTCTTCTGAAAATCAGTTAATATTCGTCTAGATGGTTTTTAATCCAGTCTTAGTAGGATTTATTTTATATTGTGATACATGATGTGATGAAATAAGAATCTTAACTTTTTACCCTAGCACCATTTAAACAGATGATTAGTTAGTGAGGTCATTTTGTATTCTAAGATACCTGTTCTTTACAGAATCAATTTCTTTTTTACTAGGATTGACTAAATCCTATGAGTAATCCTTGAGTAAAAACAGAGCTTGACATTCTACAAACCTGTAGTTAAACTTGAACACTAGTCCCCCAAAGGTATACATTTGGCATTACAGTTGTATTCCTGATACAGTCCAACCTCTGATGGAACGGAGAGAGTGATCATGGTGTTGGTTGAGGTGGGGGCATCTGAAAGGTAGAGGTGGATGCCTGATTACAAGACTACTGTGATCCAGTTTTATTCATCAGTGCCTAGCATAGTGCTGAGTACATTAGAGGTATTTTGATGTGTTTGGTTAATAACTGAGCTTCACCCTCAACACACCTCCCAGGGCACCAACCCTGCTTTCCTGAGAGTGTAACAGGGAAGAGCAAAATCTGACTCTGTGTTAGATCTGTTTCTTTTACTTTAACCTTTGCTTTTCATTGCTTTCATTATTATAATCATACATAATGACCTGCCTCAGAGAACCCTGCCCCTCTGCCTGAATGTTAAACTAAAGTGCCTTTGTTCAGCTCACAGGGAGACAGTCTGACCCTGCCCACCTGTGAATGGAGAGAAAGCATGAGAAAGAAAGGTTCTGATGTCTTTTATGTGATTTAAAAAATTTTTGGCTGTTTTTGAATGTAAACAAAAGCTAATGGCAGTTAGAATGACTAAATGCCTTTCAATTAAGGGAAGTTATTTTTGTCTTCATGTAGTAAACTACTTTCATGATAGAGTTATTAATCTTTATCTTTTAAGCAGTGGTTTAACCTTGGTCTTGCATTAGTATTACCTAGAGAGCTTTTCAAAATTCTTATGCCCAAGCCAATACCCCCAAATGATTAAATCAGAATATCTGAGGATGTGGCCCAGGCATTAGTACTTTATCTGTTAATTCTAGTGTACAGCTAAAGTTGAGAACCACTGCTCTAAGAGTGTGGATAAAGAAAATATGAAGTGATATGCCCCCAAACTCTCCAAATGTCTTAGTCAATTCAGGCTGCTATAAGAAAGTACCATAGACTGAGTGGTTTGTAAATAGCAGAAATTTACATCTCATAGTTCTGGAGGCTGGAAGTCTGAGATCTCAGGGTACCAGTGTGGTGTCAGGTTCTAGTGAGGACCCTCTTCCAGGTTGCAGACAGCCGATTTCTTGTATACGTGGTGGAGAGCAAAAAGAGGAAGCAAGTTCTCTTATGACTCTTATAAGGGCACTAATCCCATTCATGAGGGCTCCATTTCATGACATATAATCCTGATTACTTCCCAAAGGCCTCACCTCTTAATACCATTACATTTTGAGGTAGATTTCAACATATGATTTTGTAGGGGACACAAGCATTTTAGTCCATAGCATCGAGGAAGTAAAGTTGCTTCTTTATTAAATGCTGAATGGAAGCAGACCTTAGAATTGGCTGGCACTTTCTAAAAAAATTCAGGTGGGGAGATTCTGTAGTCTATTATGATAGACTTTTTCAATATTTAAATAATCTGGACAAAAGTGTTCCTCCTGTCTTTATTTTATTTTATAATATAATCCTATTTTGTTCTGTAATCAATGCAGACAAGAGACAAAAGCTCTTCTGTGTTCTTTTTTAGGACTCTGAAATTCATGATGGGTTAAAAATATAAGTAAATCTCTGTTAGCACAAGAACATTTTTAGTGTTTAATGTTTTTCTAGCTTCAAAAAAGGATATATACTAACTGTATGAGTTTTCATTACAATAATACTCCTCTAGGTGAAAAAGATAGACTTCATGGATATACTCTGTTGTCAGAAATTTTTTTAAGGCAATGAAGAAATATGAAAAGCATAGAGACATATTTCAGGGTCTCAAAATAAAGGACTTGTCAAAGTTAAATATCTTTAATGATATAATAGCCATTCAACAAATATTTATTGACTGCCTCCTAGGTGTACTGCTCTTGGCTATAGCAGTGAAAAAGACAGATGAAGTTGCTATTTTCTTGAGACTTATATTTTAGTTGAAAAGACTGGCAGTATATAATTTGACTAGAAAATAATAAATAATAAATTTAACATTATCATTAATACTATTAAAAAATGAAGTCAAGGTGATGGGGGTAGACCATGACAGAGAGGAGGAGGGTTCATAGGGTCAAAAAGTACTGCTCTAAGGAATGACAAATTTAAATAGAAACCTGAATGTTCAGAAGAAACTAGGCATTTGAAAATCTTAGTGAATTCCAGGCAGAGGGATCTGTAATTGTAAATTTCTGGGGTATGCCTCTACAGTTAATGTTTGTTTGTTTGTTTGTTTGTTTGTTTTGGGGTACGCGGACCTCTCACTGTTGCGGCCTCTCCCTTTGCGGAGCACAGGCTCCGGACGCGCAGGCTCAGCGGCCATGGCTCACGGGCCCAGCCGCTCCGCGCCATCTTCCCGGACCAGGGCACAAACCCATGTCCCCTGCATCAGCAGGCGGACTCTCAACCACTGCGCCACCAGGGAAGCCCTACAGTTAATGTTTTGAAGGGGATTAGAAGAGGTAAAATTAATGAGGATATTTATATAAGGTAATGGAAATTGAGAAAGTGTTTTCTTCAGGTAAATAGATGACTTCTTGCTGAAAAGTGCCTGTGAGCCTATTTCTTTGTCCTGCTGGAGTTCCCCCCGCCCCGGCTTTTTTTTTCCTCCCACTTTGTTTGTCTCCCTCTCTTTCTACCCCCGCCTCTTCCTGCCCTACCAATATGCATGGGCAGAGGCAGGCTACATTTTTTAGCGACCTACAGGGGAAGGGCCCGGGGCAAGTGTGGAAATAATTTCTATAGCTGTGATATAATTGCTGATGTCCTGTTGCCATAATTTGAGGCAAATGGAGCCATGAATAGAAGGAGATATGTTGGGAAGAGAATGGGGAATTTTTAGAATGTACTATAGCTACTTTCTCTTGGATTTGCTCACAGGAAGTAAGAGTTTGTTAAGATTTTTGATATCAGACTCTTCAAATTCTTATATATCTTTTTATGTAAGTCTTAGGTCACCTTCCTTAGCTAGTATATTTTACCTTCACAGTTTTAAAACTTTGTAATTTGTTTTGTTCCTGACTCATCTCATTTATTATGTAATTCATTGGAGAATGTATTTAGGTATCATTTTGGGAAAGGATGGCTTTGATTTTGTTGGGGGATATGTGGCGGGGGCCGGATGTCCAGTGAAAGGAATTTTATAATTTTGGTTTAATCTCCTTTGTGATTTGGGTCGAAGCTGTAGTATGCTAAAGTAAATTACCTTAATTTTTTTTTCTTTCTCTGATATTAGACTATTTATACTAAGGAATTACGTCTGAAGTTATTAATTATAAATCATGTGCCTTTCAACATTCAAATTGTCTTTTTTCTTTTACAAAAATATGGATTTGGGATGAGATTTTGCATATGCATATATTTCAAAGCCATTTTGCCAGCATATCTTATAGACAACTTAGTCACATTTCTTAGTAAGTCTTGAGCTTTTGAGTGTCAAGTAGACATATTCTTAAATAATCTAATGTTTTATCAAATGGAACATAGTGCCCATAGCTATTCAGTTAATTTGTTGGGTGTACATTTGCAATGCAACAAATGGGATTTTCATTTGCAAAGAGAAACTAAAGTAAATGATGTGTTTGGGTAATTTAAGGAGTTCGGTGTATAGACTTAAATATTTTATTGCTAATTAAATAATAATTTAGATTACTTTATTATCATGACTCTACGTAATGGATCAAAGTCAGTGATATTTTAGTAAAACTGATCTGCTCCATTGAATGTTTATTTAAAGCAAATGAATGCTCATGTACAATTATTAAGTAGATGCAGTGACCATGTTTCAGTTTGCTTGGGACAATTCTAGTCTATATTTGTTTTCCTGGGGTAATTTCAAAAATGTGTTGATTTAGATTATACATATGGATATCTAAGGTGAATGATGGCAGTAATATAAGGCTGAGGGTGGGTACTTTGGTTCATACATGGTTTTTCCTGATATTTTTAGGTTTTGTACCACTGGATAATATAAGCTGAATGTAAAGTATATTAACACACTTGAATACCCCAAGTCAAAGAATAAATAATATATTTAATGTGATTCTCATTCACCTGAATTTCTTTGTCTTGGCTTAGTTTGGCTAAATGTTCTTTCTTGACAGTGCTGTAACAGGGTTCTCTTTTCTTTTAAAAGTTAAGACATATTTCTTTATTTGTGGTGCTCTGATTAGAGTTGCTTAAGTTTTGAGTGGAATGTCCCCAGTCCTATTTTTTCCCTAAGTCATATTATTTTTAATGTGCTATTTTGCAGAATGTGAGGTTTGTCAGGATGCATTTATTGTGTTATAGCACAATTGTCTATGCCATAAACATTGCATAAACCTTGATTTCCATAATGTAAATGGTATTTACTATATGACTATAGGAATATAAGACTTCAGTGGTATTTGCATAATAACTGCTTTTCCATCTTCTACCACAAGAACCCTTCTTACTGTGGGTAGGATATATTAGCAACACAAGAGCTAACAACTATTTCAGAGCTGCTCAGTTTAGAGTGTTTGTTGGGGAGTTGGAGGCTAAAAGGGTGCTATTCAGAATGCATCCTGATTTCTTGATAACCAGCAGACAAATAGAACATTTTAGTTAGAGAATGCTTACAAAGCTCTTTCTGAAAATTGAATGTATTAGTTTCTTTCAAACATTTTAAATGTAGTAAATAAAATATGCTATGTCTGTGACATTAGATGTGTGAAGTGCTATGGTAGAAATAGATTAGTAAAGACATAGATCCTACCAACCAGGAGTTACTGATCTCATTATTAAGACTCACATCCAAATTAATTAGCTAAGAAAATCTAGTGAGTTGAATTGGCCATGAAGATTCTTTTAATAATGTAAACAATAATTAATTTTTAATCTTTGTAATTTAAGATATTTAAATTTCATATTTGCGTTAACTCACTGCAAAATAGTCCTGTTCCGAGGATGGAAACAAAACTTTTGTGGAAACACTATGTGACGCAAACTGCATGCCTGCTACTTCTCGTCTGCCAGCAGACAACAAAATCAGTGAATTTAAAAAGTAAGATTTCATTGGGGAAACCAAGATAGGACAAAGTTTGAGGTTTTTTTCCCAGGCATGTATTTTCATGATTGTGACTTTATGTATGTATAGTAAAATTATTCCAGAGTAAGAGTTACTTAATGACAGCTTGCAAAGAGCAGTATAATTTCCAGGGGCCATTTGAGTAATTTTGTGAACTTTTTATCAGGTCATGCCAAAAAATCCTCACAAACTTAGTTAGGTAGAGCTCTTAGTGTATTTAAGTCCTTTGAAATGGTTCTTGAGGTCGGTGCTAAGCAAGGAATCTAGTTACTTGATAATAGCTACTTAAGTATAAACTTTAGAATATAGAGGATCTACTTAAATGTCTACTTACTTTATGAAGTAATTTTGAAAAATATTGATTCTTGTCCACGCTAACATTTTATGAAATAATTTTATTCATTATTCTTCACATATACCTTGACATACATGTCTTTAACACAATGTTTTGGGTCATTAGCACAGCTTGCCAAAATACATCTTTCTTTCAGTTTAAGATTAGTGAGATAAAGTACTTTCACAACTGTCTATAATGATTGTATCTAAAGCCACAAACACCTATTCTTATAGCTTAAGACAGTTGGGGTTTTCATTTTTCCTCTATGTAGCTATCTATTCTTGATTGCTACAGTGAAATCATTTACTAAGTAGTTTAAAATGTGCTCTTTGAAGGGTTTCTTTATAATAACATCCATCCAGCATTTAGAATTGAAGACTGGGAATAAATTTTTAACCTTGTTATATTTCTTTGCCTTAAAAAAATTACCATGTGAATTTTGTATATATTTATATCTTAGTCTTGCACTGTTTTGGACTAATGTGTCTTCCCCAAACAAGGAAACATGACAAGGTGATTGCCCGTTTTCTGAAGCATTTTTTGGTGTGGGTGGAGGAGGGTAAGCATTGCTTTACCCTTTATTTGGTTGTATAGTCTATTTGGCTTCTATATATAAATTCAGATTTTTAGGACTCATTTCTATGCAAAATACAATTAATTTTTAAATTAAAAGGTATCTTTTTGTAAGTTCATTGAGATTGATAATACAAATGTTCTAAAGCCTCACCTACGAAAGGGTTACCATTTTTTCTAGTTTCAGTATTTTAAAATTTAGTGAAAATCACAAGCGAGCAGAAGTAGTGTCTTTATTCTTATTACATGGCATAAAAAATGTACCTCCTTTTAAATACTACCTCGACTCAAATGAAGTAAAATTAATGGATAAAGAAAAGTATTTATTAAAATAGGTAGCAGTGATCTGTTCCAGTTATTACTGAAATTTATCAAATATGGTACATAAATACTTAGGAATTTAAGTGAGAAAGTATCTAGTGTCCTAATGCTGCTGCTCACCATTGTTTGATATGCCAAGAATATTATTTTTTTTAAATCTTACCCAAATATTGGAAATTATTCATTCAGCAATTATTTTATTGAGTAACTATTGTGTTCTTAGAGCTTTGGTTACATAAGTCACTGAAATATAATAATTTTTCCTACCTTGGGACATTGTAAAGACTTTGGCATTGCTTTAAGTGAAATGGGAGCCATTGGCCAGTTTTTAACAAAAGAGTCATAAATCTGATTTACATTTTAAAAGGAATTGGAATACTTAGAAATCTGACTTTTAATTATTTGTGCTTGATTAAGTTTTAGGTTTTCTATATATATTATTTATTTAAATTATATATATATATAAAACCTAAAACATGTATAATTTAGATAGGGTTCAATCATTTATTTGGATGATAGTCTGTCCCCTCCTCTGTTGCTGTCCATTGTAGAGTATTATCTCTGAGCAGTGGAGCCAGTGAGACAGTGAAGATAGTAAAGTCAAGGCTCTGTATGTTCCTCTGAGAAAAAATACAGGAGGAAGAAGAGCTTTCTTTTCTTGGAGATGGGGAAAAGAGTACAGAAAGATATCAATTTAAGATATGTTTAATTGAGGTGTCTGTAGCACATCCAGGAAGAGATATCAAACAGTTTAGATAAAATAGAACTGAAGCTCAACAGAGAAGTCTATTTGGGAGAGATAAATATTTGAAAATTATCAGTGGAAACTGATATTTTAAATTATCCGTTAAAACGTGTTTATAGATGACGTTACCTTGTTAACTTACCTAACTTAAACATAACTTAAACAAACAAAAAGACTCAAGATGAAACAAAGGGGACATATTAGTATTTAAATGAGTTAGTCAAGGAAGAGAAGCTCAGAAGGGTGTGATTATAAGATACTTGAGATGGTGGGCACATTTATTTGTGAATTGGTCGGGAAAGAAATGATCCAGAAGGGAACAGATAGACTGAACAAAAGAGGAAAGGTTTAGGATCCTAGAATGCAGTTAAATACAGATTTAATAGATAATAACAAAATGATAGAATTATAGAGGCTAGATATTAAAATATAAAACTTCAGAGTTAGAAAAAGGTGTAAATGTTCAATGTATAACCATGAAATAGGTTATCATTGATTAGGTGATGTTTAAGATCCTTTCCACCTTCAAAAATTTAGGATTCTTAGAATGGAGCATTCTTTGTTGTTGTTGTTGTTAAATATAGAAGAAATATTGATACTAGAAATCTTTCTTTTTAATTGACTTTTAACCTTCTCATGTTTGATGTTTATTGAGTAGTAAAATTTTATCATTTTTAAGCATACAGCTTTGGTACAGTATGACTTTCTGTCAATTATCATTCCATTAACTTTATTTTAAATTCCTATAAAACTTCAAAAATATTTTGACTTTGATTTAAAAATTCTGTGTTCTCTGACTAATAGAATTAAACTAAAAATAAAAAATAGAAAGATCTCTGGAAAACCCCCAAATATCTAGAAATTAAATAACATACCTTAAAAATAATACATAGGTCAAAGAGGAAGCCACATGGAAAATTAGAAAATATTTTGAATTGAATGAAATAAATCAGAATTTGTGGTATGCAGCTAAAGCAATGCTTAGAGGGAAATTTATAACATTAAATGCTTATATTACAAAAGAGTAAAGTCAGTGACCTCAAGCTCTACATTAAGAAATTGAAGGACTTCCCTGGTGGTGCAGTGGTTAAGAATCCACCTGCCAATGCAGGGGACATGGGTTCGAGCCCTGGTCTGGGAAGATCCCACATGCCATGGAGCAACTAAGCCCATGCACCACAACTACTGAGCCTGCTCTCTAGAGCCTGCGAGCCACAACTACTGAGTCCACATGCCATAACTACTGAAACCCATGCACTTAGAGCCCATGCTCCGAAACAAGAGAAGCCATCACGATGAGAAGCCCACACACCACAGCAAAGAACAGCCCCCACTCGACGCAACTAGAGAAAGTCTGCACGCAGCAATGAAGACCCAATGCAACCAGAAATAAATAATTAATTAATTAAAAATTTAAAAAAAAAGAAATTGGAAAAAGAAGAGCAAATTAAACCAAAGCAGGCAGAATGCAAGCAATAATAAACATAACAGTAGAATATAAATTAACAAAAATAAATAAACATAATAGTAGAAATTAATGAAATTGAAAATAAAAACAACAAAGAAAATAGAACTGAAAGTTGGAAGTAGGTTATTTGAAAGAATCATTAAAAGTGATTGAGAGAAAGAGAGAGAGAAAAGACAAGCTATCCCACCCATATACATTAAAAGGTTAATAAGGGAGTATTATGAATTACTTTGCCAGCTAATTTAACTTAGATGAAATGAACAATTCTGTGAAAAACACAAAATATCAAATTTCACTCAAGATAAATAAATAACCAGAATAATATTATATCTAACAGAGAAATAGTATTTCTAATTAAAAACCCTCCAGCAAAGAAAACTCCACATCTGAATGGCTTCATCTGTGAATTATATGAAACATTAAAGGAAGACATAGTTCAAATTCTGCAGAAACTTTACTAGAAAATAGATGATGAGGAGTCACTTCCCAACTCATAAGAACTGCATTATTACCCTAATACCAAAACTCAAGTGAAGGTATTATAAGAAAAGAAAATTATAGACCAATATGCAATGAACCTAGATGTAAAATCCTAACAAAATATTAGCAAACAGAATCTAGCAATATATAAACAAGATTATACATCATGAACAAATGGTGTATATTCTAGGAATGCAAAGTTGATTTAACATTTGCTAATCAATCAGTGTAATTCACTACATTTATATACTTAAGAAAAATTATTTTATAATCTCACTATACATACAGAAAGAATTTGGCAAAATTCAACATGCATTGTTGAAAAAATTTTCAGCAAAATTTTCAGAGAATTCTTGTGTTTGCTGAGAATTTTTTTAACCTCATAAAGGGTATTTATGAAAAACCTGGAATTAATGTCATACTTAATGGTGAGAATGAACGGTTTTCCCCTAAGGTTGAGAACAAGGCAGAGTGGCCCATTCTCATCATTCCTACTCAACATAGTGCTAGAGATCCTAGTCAGGTAAGTTTAAAAAAACTTTTATTCAGCAATAAAAAGGAATGAACTGCTAACGCATACTGTAGGGTAGATGAATCTTAAAGGCATTGTGCATTTGTGAAAGAAGCGGCACTCAAAGCTCTGGATGATTCCATTTCATTCTGTAAAAGAGAAAATGAAAGTAACAGAAAATATGATTGCCAGGGGCAGAGGGTAATGGTAAGAGATTGCCTATAAAGGAATAAGAGAAATTTTTGAATATAAGAAATATTGTCTATCTTGTTTATGGTGGCAGTTACATAACTAGTTGTCAAAATTCACAGATTTATACAACTAAAAATGGGTGAATATATTCGAAATTATACTTCAATAAACCTGACTTTCAAAAAAATTTAATTGGGTACAGAAGGATAAAGAATGAAGGGAAAGAATATAATATTCTCCTGATTTTTCTTTTGGGAAACCAAGCAGTTGCTTTAACTGAATCTTACAATGACTGATTTTGATGCCAAGACTTTTTTCATTCATTTAAAAATAATTGGGTTGCATGTGCATTTCAGACTGAATTACATATACCAGCAAGTTAAGCCTATATACCTCAAAATAATACAAATTATTAAGGTAGTTGTTTTGGAATTTTTGTTAGAAATATGGAAATAAGTTATTCTTGATATTTTTCTTTGAAGATTTAAAGGTTGTTTTTAAATTATTTGCGAAGATTACACAATAGGAAACTACGTGGTCTTTTTTGTTGTTTTTAAAGGTAAGCAATATAGGAGGGTACAAACAAGTAAAAATGTAAAATTCTCTCATTGATTTCACTCTTTGATTACACTGTTAATCGCTTGGGTTTATATATCTTGAAATTTTTTGTTTGTGTTCTTGTACACATACATTTTTTTAAAAAATCAACTTAAGCAGACGCATACCACGCCTGCTTTACTGAGGCATTTTTCACCTGATGTAATGTTGATATCTTTCTACATCAGTATTCATGTATTTATTCAGGAAATAATTTTATGTTTACAACTCTGTTCTAGTTGCAAAGGACAGAGCAAGGAACAAAATATGGTCCTTGCCTAAGTGAATTTATATTCAAGTAAGAAGAAGATAATAAACAAGTTGGGGGGAAAATGTCACTATATTGTTAAGTTTCATAAAGATAAATAATGAAGTGTAAAGAGATGAAAAGTGAAGGGACAGAATGAGCAGGATACGGACCTTAGATAGTCGTGGTGTAGGCTTTTATATGTAGACCTACTTTATTCTTTAGATGGTTATTTATTATTTCATAGTATAATTTATTTAACTTATTCTGTTGATGGGCATATGGATTACTTAGATTTTTTTCTGTTATAATCAATACTTTAATGAACATCCTTGTACATTTTTTTTGCTTAGATGTGCAAGTATTTCTGTACACTAAATTCTTAGAAGGAAAACTGCAGTTTTAAATGTCTATTATAGATTCTGCCAAATTATTCTCCAAAATAGGCATTATCTGTCAATGGATAAAAAATAATACCACATTTTAATTTGTATTTACCTGATTCCCAGTGAAGTTGAGCATATTTATTGGTCATTTGTTATGTCTTATATAAATTGCCTACTCATATCATTTTGCCCATTGCGGGATTTGCCTTTTTCTTACTGAAATTTTAGGATTTCTTTATAATTCTGTTTATAATATACTCATCATATTTTATAACATTTTCTCCTAACCTGTCAATTGTCTTACTTTATGGAATCTTTGGATTTTTCATTTTTATACTGTCAAAGTCTATCAGTCTTTTCCTTCCTAGCTTCCAGGTTTTGTGTCTTTCCAGAAAAGCCTTCTTATAGTAATTTAGTCTCTTATATTTTCTTCTACTACTTCTTTAGTTTTATTTATGTTTCTAGTAGATTTTAATTCATCTGGAATTTTTAGAATATATATTCTGTGGTTGGGACCTAACTAATTTTTTCAGTTTTGTAACCATTCTCCCAAAATAATTTATTGAACTATATGTCTTTTTTTCCACTGACTTGATATACAATCTCTATCATATTTTAAAAGTCCAAAATATATTTGTTCTGGATTTAATACTCCATTGTTTTGATGATTGTCATTTTATATTTGACATCTGGTAGGGCACCCCTCCCCATTGTCTTTTTCAAAAAAAATTTGGCAATTTCTGTGTATTTTCTCTTCCAGATGAACTTTAGAATCAACATGTCAAGTTCCATTAAAAATCCCTTTGGGATTTTGATTGGAAGTGCATTGAATTTACAGATTAATTTGGGGAGAATTGACATCTTTACACTATTGAATCTTCCCATCCAGGAACATGGTATGCCTCTCCATTTCTTCAGGTGTTCTTTTATGTCCTTTAGTAAAGTTTTATCGTTTTTTTTCATGTAGGTCTTACATTTTTCTTGTTAGGTTTACTCCTGGGTATTTTGCAGTTTTTGTTGTTATTGTGAATTACATCTTTTCTTCCATTTTGCACTTTATTTTTCAATTGGTTATTGCTACTATATAGGAAATCTATTGATTTTTGTATGTTGATCTTACCATTTACTTAATTTTCAATTGATTCTCTTGAAATTTCTAGAAGGATTATTATGTTTTCTGCAAATGATGGCATTTTGTTGTTTCCTTTTTTCAGTATTTACTTTTCTATTTTGTTTTTTTGTTCGTTTTATTTTGTTTTCTGGTCTTATTGCATTGGTTAGGTTTCCAGATCTGTTCCCTACTAGTTCTGATTTGGGCATCTTTTCTGATTTAAATGGAATGCTTCTAATTTTTAAACTTCTACATTTATATATGCCTTAGATTTCTGATAGAATACATTGTCAAGAACAAAAGTGTCCTTCTTGGCTTACCAGGTATTTCCATGGTAATAGATATTGTGTTTTATCATGTGTTTTTGTTGAGATGATACATTATTCTTTTCACCTCTAACATTTTAATGTAGTGAATTACATTAATACATTGACCTAATATTGGTAATGGTGTTTCTCATTTTTCGTATTTATTCAGCAAGTATTTGGATACTTGCAATATCAGATATTGCATTGTGCCAGGAACTTTGCCACAAACTTGGTGATAGTGCTAAGTCTGAATGGTTCCTCTCTTTTTTATATGGAGAAGAGAGATAATAAGCAAGTACCCAAGGACAAGATAATTTTAGACTGTGGTAGTACTGTGGAGGAAATAAAGAGAATGATATGGTAGAGAGATGGGGAGAGTACCTCCTTTGATATTATCATCTGAGAAGGCAAAATATAAACTAAGGCCTGAAGAATGATGAAAGCATTGGGAAAAGCATTCCAGGTAGGGGAAGATCACACATTAATTGTATTTCTTAATGTCTTCTTGGTCCCCTTTCATATATGTGTGTGCTATACTTTTTACACAACTGCTGAATTTTCTAATGGTGTTTTATTTAAGTTTTTGTTTTGTTTAGGTTTTTTTTTCTGTTTAGGTTTGCTAATAGGGTTATTTATGCTTATGAGCTAGGGAGTTTCACCATCTGATTTCTGGACTTCGTAAATAAGATAATAATGTTCTGTTCCTTCTGAAAGGACTACCCTTAAGATTTCTTCTATGGATATATTCTATTACATTTCTACCTTTCCTTGAGGTAATTTTGATGATTTCTTTTCTTAGAAAACCATCCATTTTGTTTAGACTTTCACGTTTATTGATGTATAGTTGTGCTCAGTTTTCTCCTTATAATTTTTTCTTTCTCTGATTTTCTGTAATCAGACTTGTCAAAGGCTTGTTTCTTTCTTGTAAGACTTACCCAAGAAGCAATTTTTGGGTTTATTAATTACTTTTGTATCTCTCTGAATTTCTTCATTTCTATATTTATCACTATAAATTATATTGATATATTTTGATTTGTATTTTATTTTTGAAGCTTTTTATGTATTTTAAACCTTTCTTGTGCTCTTCTGAATACATTTATGCTCTAAATTTTTCTTTAAGGATTGCTATGACCAAATTCCATTGGAAATAATATGCTCACAATTTTAATTTTCTTTTCCTCCGTATTCTGAGAGTTCATGAGTAGGCTTTTTTTCTTTTCTTTTTAAATTTTCAAGTACAGTGTTATTCTTTTATTGATAATATTTAGTTTCTTTTAGCTTAATGGACCAAGAATGTAATTAATTTAAAAATGTATTAAAAAAATCTTTTCAGATTTTCCTTTGCTTAAGATAGGATCAGGTCTATTTTACTATGAAATATAAATGTAGTTCATTAATTCTATTTCTGAATTGTCCATATCTTTGCATAATCTACTTGATTTCCTCATTTTCTGAGAAAGGTGTGTGCAAAGTTTCCCACTAAGTTGTGTGAATTTTCAAGTTGCTTAAATTTCCAGTATTTTTACTTTATATGTTTCTGTTATATTGTTAGGGTACATAGAAGTTGAGCTATCACACAGTCCTGGTGTATTGTATCTATTATTATTATGAAATGTTTTTTTCTATATAATGCTTTTTGCCTTGAATTCTTCTTTGACTGATATTAATAATGGCACCTTTGGGATTGCTTTTTCACACCTGTTTTCAACTTTTATGACAAAAAATTTAGATCTCTCTCGTAATAGCATATAGTTGAGTTTTTTCCTTTTTTTTTTTAATCCTAATCTAAAAATAAGAGGAATTATCCCATTCACTTTTATATTAACTTGGTCTTTTGGTCTTTGTTCTTTTTCCTAACATTGAAGATTATGGCGAAGATGTATTTTCTTATTATCCTACACCCCAACCGCTTGTCTTTAACTGAATTGGAGTTTTTAAAATTCTATTTCCTTCCCAGTTTGAAAAATATGTTTTCTTCCTGTTCTTCAGCAGGCATTGGATTGAATTAAACACTGTTTGTAACTAGTTGCTCCCTTTCCCTTAACATAGGCTTTTGACATTATTTCATTCAAACTTGACTTTACTATTTTTTAAATAATTTGGAATTATAGTAATATATTTGTTTTAATATGCTTTTACTTTTTTAACTTTAAGGAATTTTTTATTAACAACTACCTGAAATGTTAATGAAAGATTATATTCTACTAATTTCTTTTCTAACTCCTTAGTCTTATGATTCCAAGGCTGTCTTTTTCTTGGATTCATTTTTGTTGTCAAGGCATACATTCTCTAAATTGAGAAATGTTTGTGGTTTTTAAATTTTCAGAGTGCTTACATCTCTAAAAAATTACCTTGTTCTACAGTTTAGACTTTTTAGAAATAATTGTGCTTCATTTCTTTTCATTGCAAATTGTCTTCTAGCATCTAGTTTTGTATTTGGAAAGTCTAACATCAATCTGATTTTTAATTCTCTTATTAACAACACCCCCCTGGAATCTTTCTAGACTTTATATCCTTGGAATTCTCAAATTTTACCAGGTCATGACTCTGTGTGTAGGTGTGTAATCTGTATGTGTGTGTATATCTGCATGTGCATTTTGATGCCATCTTACATGAAATTGTTTTATTTTGAGGCTCTTTTTATAATTGATGAATAATGATAAATAGCAGAAGTAGGCTAAATTTATAATTAAATTACATTGTATTATTGATATCGAACTTAAGAAAACCCTTGAAATAATCTATAACTAACTCTGTTAGCAAAAAATCTACTTAAAAACTCTAGATTTGAGAATTCCATACAATTTTTACTTATTTTAAACATTAATAATTTATTCACTTTATAAAGTTTATAATTAATGTCAAAAATTTCATAGTGTATTGATGATTTAATACTGAGTTGTTGCAGGCAGGTAAGTACTTTGAAGCGTAAGAAAGGTCGTCATGTCTTGTATTAGCTCTGTGAGAACAGTGCTGTGTTTCGCAGTATATCACTGATGCTTAGCACATTCCTAGATCTTAACTAAAATTTATTAGATGGATCGATGAGTATGAATGAAAGAATATAGGTATAAATCAGTGTTTTCTTAACGAATAGACTTCTGAAAGCTAAATTTATTTTAGTCAGGTTCACTTTAGTTTTATTTGCTTTAATCTCAGGATACCAATACCATAATGTCAGACTATTAATTGATACTCTTTTTACAAGAACTTTAACTGGGCTTTTATTTTATTTT
This sequence comes from Mesoplodon mirus, assembly GCF_964341445.2. Classification (NCBI taxonomy): domain Eukaryota; kingdom Metazoa; phylum Chordata; class Mammalia; order Artiodactyla; family Ziphiidae; genus Mesoplodon; species Mesoplodon mirus. Next base: position 48,896,211 of record NC_138977.1, read on the forward strand.
CTTATTTTATTTTAATGTATACATAAATCAGTATTCAGGGACTCCACTAGTACAGAAAAATTATACCCCAAATGTATTAATTTTGGAATAATTTACTCTTTATTAAGAGTTGCAGTATTTTAGCTGAATTTTACCCTATTTAAGACTATAGAGTGGGATGAATTGGGAGACTGGGATTCACATATATACACTAATATGTATAAAATAGATAACTAATGAGAACCTGCTGTACGACACAGGGAACTCTACTTCACTGTGCTGTGCAGTAGAAACTAATACAACATTGTAAAACAACTATACCCCACCCCACCAAAAAAAAGACTATAAAAAATACAGAGCAAATAAATTTTTATTAGATTTTAGGACCATGTACAGAAGAAAATAATTATGTACAGAAGAAAATAATTATGATGACTATGATGATGACTATTTCTTATAATAAATATGTGTTTGTATTCAAAGAACTTGGAAGAACACATACCATATTTTTCTGGCCTTGTTTGAGAGACATAGAATTTATTCAATCAGTGTTATAAAATTATCATAGATTCAAATTAATCTCTTTTTTAATATTTACCTTTCTATATACAGCCTTTTAATATTATTATCATCTTAAAGTTCAGATTACCAGCTTGACAGTCAATGATAAGTGGAGGATGGTTTCCGGAACAACAAAAGCAGTAATAAATTGGTGGATAGTGATGAGATGGGAGGATGGGGAGTGTTAAAGGTCAAGAAATCCAAATTCTGTAGTTGCTAGCTTTCTTGTTTTTTAAAGTATGTTTACTCTGGAGGACTGACCCTTTTTCCTATCCCCGCCTTGCATAATCTTTCATTTGATATATTGATCAAATGATTGATAATTCCTAATTGGTTTCTTTGTCTCTGTTGTCCTGTCTATCCAAAACCATCTTTCACTTGGCCGCTATCCTTCTAGAACGCTGAGTATTTATTTTAATGCTTAAACCCTTCAGTAAGCTACCATATAAATTCTGAACTTCTCAGCATGATACTGAAAGACCCCATCTTACTTAAGCATTATTCTTTTTACTATTTTCATTCAGAATTGTCTTTTCCTTCCTCTGTACAATCACTGTATTAGTATCTATTTTGTACTGTTTTCCAATCTTGTTTGATATAGTTAGCTATTTGTACATAGAGTTGCCTTTCTATATTTATATTTGTGGAAGGCATTGATTATTAAAAAAAATCATTTTGGATTACCATTCTCCTGTGGCTGTCCTGCTTTTCACATAGTATGTAATTGGCAGTGAACATTTGTTAAATTGAATGGAGTTTGTATATATGATGTCTAGTTAATCAGAATATACAGTATCCTTATTCTTTGGAGTGAATATCAGTTTATTACACTACCAAATGGACTGCTCTTCTCTTATATAGCAGTGATAATACATTTGTTCTGAGGAGGAGTTAGTTTGAAATGTTATGCTAATTTTCACAGTTGGTCCAAATGACGCTACATTTCCACATTTTCATGTGACTTTGTGTTTTGAGTATACAAGGATTCGGAATACCATTAATAGCATAAACAAATTCATTCAGCTCTGATCATTGTTAAAAGACCTTGCTTTTTGTTAAGCATTTGTGTTGTTTATTTTGGGGAGAAAGTAAAAAATACTTTTTTTGAATTTTATTTTTTTTATATACAGCAGGTTCTTATTAGTTATCTGTTTTATACGTATTAGTGTATACATGTCAATCCCAATCTCCCAATTCATCCCACCACCACCCCACCACCACTTTCCCGCCTTGGTGTCCATACGTTTATTCTCTACATCTGTGTCTCTATTTCTGCCCTGCAAACCGGTTAAAAAATACTTTGTTAATCGAATAGTATTACCATTAAATAATTTTTTTAAACAAAAGCAACCTCTGCAGTAAAACATCACCTTTAATCTTTAAAAACTAAAAGGATTTAATGTGCACAAATATATAGAGACTAGTAAAATAAAGCCTCTATAAATCTCTTTTTCAGATCACTATTATCAAGAATTTGCCACACCACTTTGTTTTAAATTCCTGACAGTATTTCTGTATACTGCAATATGCATCTCTAAAAGATAAGGGCATTTTCTTACCTAACCAGAGTAATTCCTTTATACTATTTAATGCACAGTTCATATTCAGATTTCTTCATTTTCCTTGAAAATTTCAAATAAGGTCTATATTATTTTGATGGTTATGTCTCTGGAATTTCTTTAATTTAGAACAGTTCTTCCCTTTTACTGTCTCTCTCTCTGTCTCTCTTTTAAAACATGTTCTAGATTTTAGTTTAGTCTGTGTGCTTCTGTTTAACTCAGTGGTTCCCAGTTTCCCACCCCCAGGGTTTTTTTTTTTTTTTTTTCCTCCAGGGGGACATTTGGCAATGTCTGGAGATATTTTTAGTATCACAACCTGTGATAGGGTTGCTACTGGCATCTAGTGGGTAGAGGCCAGGGATGCTGCTGAACATCCTGAAGTGTATATATAGGACAGCTCCCAACAACAAAGAATTATCTGGCTCAAAATGTCAATGGTGCCAAGATTGAGGAGCCCTGATTTAACTTTTTCCTGATATTTGCCTTAATAATTTTTATAAACTGGAAGTTATTTCAGGGAGGCAAGAGTACTTCATAGGAGGTACTGTATATTTTATGTTGCATAAATCAGGGGCATATAATGTTTAGTTGTCTCACTTTTAGTAATTAAACATTGGGTTCAGGTATTAACAAGCTTTATCCCTTAAATATAGAATTTAAAGTCAGCTTTCCTAGAGCAGAATCAAGCAACAGCTTCTTTTTCTGGTGGAAAGAATATTGAACTTGTTAATTGGATAACTGATCTCTTGGTGTTAGATATTTAGAAACTTCTATTTATATAAGGATCCTGTGCTTCTGTTTTCTCATCTGTAGCAATGAATTGAACCTGGTGATCTCTAAGACCCTTGCATTTTGATGGTTCTTTGTATTAGACAAGAATTTGATGCACAAACACCATTTCATAAAATATCCAGCTAGTCAAAACAGCACATCCAAAATAGTTTGGATATAACTTAAATTGTCATGCTTTGAATATTGATAACTTTGACAGATTATTTCCCTTACGGATAAATAAACTTAATAAGGACATCCCTTTCCTTCTGTCTCTCCCCTCTTAAGGAAAGTTATTTATACATTTCATTTAAGGAAAATGTTTCAGAATATTTATGTGAATTTCTTATTCAGACCATTTTTAATGCTCCAGAACTTGGCCATTATTCAAAATGAATTTTTTTCTATAGAAATAATATGATAAAAATGAGTTAGGTTTCAATGGGAAAATGCATTTTAGTTTTTAATCTGAATTTCCTCAACTAAGGACATGTTAAAGAGGTATATGCCAATAACTTAGTTGACATTTGAATAAAGGATTACTTATTTTTGTATTTTTATAAGACTGCATCTCCTTATATCAGTCTCTCTACTTGTTCTGTAATGTAGCACAAGAATCTTTCCAGGTGGGAAAAGAGGAATTGGTGTTAAAGGAGGAAGTCCTCTTCTGCTTCCTCTTCAGAACTCCTATGGCTCTTTTTTTTTTTTTTCCTCTCTTCATCTTTTGCACTTTCTACCTTATATTATTGTTATTGTATACTTTTACTCTCACATTAAAGAAATAAGCTCCTAGGTAGTAGGCTTAATTTTACACATCTCATGGTAGTAAACAGCAGTATCTCTTGTACAAAGACTGTTCGTAATAAAAGTGTTTAATAAATCAGTGAAGATAGCATTTTGCCCTACCTGCTACCTAATATTTGATTTTTCTATATTTATAAAATATACCTTTAGGGCTTCCCTGGTGGCGCAGTGGTTGAGAGTCCGCCTGCCGATGCAGGGGACGCCGGTTCGTGCCCCGGTCCGGGAAGATCCCACATGCCGCGGAGCAGCTGGGCCCGTGAGACATGGCCGCTGAGCCTGCGCGTCCAGAGCCTGTGCTCTGCAACGGGAGAGGCCACAACAGTGAGAGGCCCACGTACCGCAAAAAAAAAAAAAAAAAAATATATATATATATATATATATATATATATATATATACCTTTAAATTTATTTTTTGTAACTACCTCTCCCTTCTCCAAATACACTGCAACCTTTTAGAATCTGAAAGGGAAGGGTCCCCAAATCATCTTTTATTTATTCAAGAGTTATTTGAGTCCTGACAATGTGATGAGCATAGTTCTAGTTGCTGTATATATATCAGTGCTCCAAACAAAGTGCCTATTTCCATGGAGTTTAGAAAGACAGTAAATATATATAATAAATCATGTGAAAAATTCATGAAAAAATTATGCAGAATAAGCATCTAGAGATGGCTGAGAGACTTGCTTAGGTCTCACAGGTAGTAGATGAAGCAGTAATGGTACCTAGGTCTTTAGATCCTAACAGTATCCTTGAAATTAGTTTATTCTTCATTAATCTTAAACTGGGGGGGTGGGAGAGAATATAAATAGACATCCATTCCTATTCTTTTCTTTCATCCTAATGTCTTTTTAAAAATCTATATATAGTATTTCCTAGTCATTTGAATCTACTGATTTTTAAGTTATCAAGTTTTTCACATATCAAGAATAGTGGGCTTTAAAAATCAATATGAAAACTTTTATGGATGGGAATTCCCTGGCGGTCCAGTGGTTAGGACTGCGGGCTTTCACTGCTGAGGGCACGGGTTGGATCTCTGATCAGCGATCTAAGATCCCACAAGTTGTGCTGCGCGGCCAAAAAAAAAGAACTTTTATGGAGACGTTTTAAATCAATAAGAAAACATATTTCTTCTGCACTTAGTATCCCTCATGAAAAGATTGAGATGCATTTTTCTTAGTAAATTTTCACCGAACTTAGTTAAGATACAATGTGGCATAAGGGGACTTGTGTCAGCAAATCACTTTTGATTGAAATTTAATACCTTCTGTGATCTAACTTGTAGCTTTCTGACTTTTCCTATAGTAAACCCTGTATTCTAGCATATAGAAATTTGATGCTTGTCTACCAGTGCTACATTCCTTCTTCTTTTTTCTTATACCAATTAGTTATTTTGGTCAAAATCCTTTCATATTCTTTCTGCATGCACTGTCTCCTTTAAACAGTTTTAGTACCTTTGATCTGTACTTTTGGTTTGGCACTTTGCACTGCTCTTTGATACCTTTTGTTTTCTAAAACCTTAATCTGAAACATTATTTAATTTTTCACCTGTTCATTTTAACCTGTGTTCATTTTTCCATGATTATTTCCTCTCTCGTTTTTTTTTTTTGTTTTTTGTTTTGTCTTCTCCCATTGGATTGAAAAATTGTAGATATTTTAACAGAGAAAACTTCATTGGGATGCAACTTTTTCTCTAGAAAGACTCATCGTCTGGACCATGGTTAAAGATAGGAGGACATAGTTTTTACCACGCTATAATATTGAATCACATGTGTCTATGACCAAACCATGCTGAAAAGTCCCCTTCCTAATGTATAACACTTAGGCTTTCACTACTGCCTTTAAAAATAAAGTTTAAAAAACATTATTGTTTTTTTCTTAACTCCCTCCTATCATATAGATTTTTAAGGTTAATATATAGCAAAATTTTTGAAAATTTTCAAATATTTACGGAGATTATTTTCAGAGTATTCTGTGTCTATTTATATTTGAAATATTAGAAATCTGAAATGCTATTTCATATTAAACTGCATTAGCTTAATGGAAATTTAGAAAGAAGCATATTATTTCCCCCTGAATTTAACATTCAATATTAAATATGTATTGATTAAATATAGGATTTATGCCTGGTTGCTAGACAGGTGACTTTTAAAGATGGAACAATAGAGTTTCTGATGTTATGTTGGTTAAGAATTTATTTCTGAAGTTTTTAAATCTTATTTCTGACAGCTAGATACTAGGCATGAGGGTAATTGTGTTCTAGATTATTAATAACTTTTATATCTATTTTAGTTATTACAGTGTTAGAAGTACTTTAGACTTGTGAAATAAATTTCACCTGATCATGTTAGTGATATTTTATATAATAATTATCAACTTTTTATCTGCAAACTGTAAAGAATTATATCTTTATACCTATTTGTAAGTAGCACTATGACAAGGGATGTCAAAACAAAACTTTTCCCCATGTCTTAAGAGTTGCTATTTTCTAATTCTTTACATTTCTTTTAATTGAATCTGGTATATGTTACTGTATCAGTGGTTCTCAGTGTATGGTCTGCAGCCCTCTCAAGTTCCCAGAAATCATTTCAGGATGTTCAAGAGGTCAAAAATGTTTTCATCACAATACTAATATGTTATTTGCCTTTTTACTGGGTTGATATTTGCACTGATGATACAAAAGCAATGGTAGGTAAAACTGCTGGCCTCTGAAGGCCATGGCACCAAACTGTGCTAGTATCATTGTAGTTATCACTGCCATATACTCACAGTTAAAAAAATAAAATGAAAAGTCAGTTTCATCTGAAGAATAATCTTGATAGAGCAATAAATATTAATTTTTTGAAATTTCCACTTTTGAATACAGGTCCTTTTAATGTTATTGTGTGACAAAATGGGAAGAACACATAAAGCACTTATGCATATGAAAGTATGGTGGTGTTTGAGGGAAAAGCACTTGGGCTTTTTTGAGATGTGAGGTGAATAGTCCACTTTTTTTTCATGAAATGTCTTTTTTGCTGGAAAAATATAAAAGACAGACACACTATGCCTATCAAACTTGGGCATTTGGCAAATGTTCTCAGAAATGATCGAAGTGAGCCTATTACTTTAAGGGAAACAATCAACAGTATTTGTCACCAATGATAAAATTAAGCTTTCAAGCACAAACTAGAATTTTGGAAATTTTATTTGCCTGGGCTTGACAGCGTTCCAGTACTTTAAAACTTTTGTAATGAAACCAGTAGTGATATTAATGTTTTGATTTTTTGATATTGTAGTTTGATTTCAAATACAGTAAATATTAATAAATATAACCCTTATATGAAGTCCTTGGGAGCAGCACAGTACTTTATAGGTGTATAAAGGTGTCCTGAGAACAAAAGATTTAAGAACACCTAATTTAGGTCCTCTACCAGAGTCAAAGGTTTCATGTCTAAGTATTAGCCTCATAACCTCTCCCATCCACTACCCTTCCCCCATGAAATTAGAATAGAAAAGAATACATATGATTTCAGTAAGAAAAGAAAATAGACTACATATGATATGAATAATACATTCTTAAATTATTCTACAAATGTAATTTTCTCCTTTAAACTGGGCTTATCTATCCCATTGAAATTATTCAGGATTGCATTGTATTTATCATTGATTTTGATGTTAAAATATTTTTCTCTTCTCTTCCTTTTTCTTCTGTTTATTTCTCTTCCCACTTTCCTTTTGTCCTTTCATTCCTCCCTTTCTTCTTTTTTTGGTATTTATTTTCTAGGTGGAGTCTTTCATTTTGGATCAGGATGATTTGGAAAATCCAATGCTGGAAACGGCTTCCAAGTTACTCTTGTCAGGTACTGCTGATGGTGCAGACCTCAGGACAGTAGATCCAGAAACACAAGCTAGACTGGAAGCTTTACTAGAAGCTGCAGGTAAGTCTGCAAACTCTACATATATAATAAGCCTAATTGTCCAAAGTTCTACATAACTCTTAAAAACTCCAGTTATTATAAATGTCTGATGTTGGATATTTAGTATAAGACTATTCATAAAGGTTAATGGATTACTTTCTAGAGCATAACATGCAACATTTCATATAAGCATAGTTTCATTACCAGAATAAAATTGACAGGTTGTTGTAAACCTTATAAACAGAGACTTCTTTTTTTATTTTTATTTTTTTTTGCTTCATTGGGTCTTCGTTGCTGCACATGGGCTCTCTCGAGTTGCGGCGAGCAGGGCTACTGTGTTGCGGTGTGCGGGCTTCTCATTGCGGTGGCTTCTCTTGTTGCGGAGCACGGGCTCTAGGCACGTGGGCTTCAGTAGTTGTGGCACATGGGCTCAGTAGTTGTGGCTGATGGACTCTAGAGCACAGGCTCAGTAGTTGTGGTGCACAGGCTTAGTTGCTCCGTGGCATGTGGGATCTTCCTGGACCACGGCTCGAACCCGTGTCCCCTGCATTGACAGGCGGATTCTTAACCACTGCGCCACCAGGGAAGTCCAAACAGAGGCTTCTTATACAGTTAGTTTTCATTAGTCCTGAATTCCATCTTTGCAAATTCACCTACTTTATAAAATGTATTTATACCCCCAAATTATAGTGCTGTCTCAGTCTTTCATAGAAATGCACAGAATGGTGAAAATTTTGAGTTGTTCTGCATGCATGTTTTCCGCTGAGGTGATGCTCTCTGCCTTCTTGTTTCAGCTCTCATACTGTAAACAAGTGTCCTTTCCATGGTCTACTTAGTGCCACATTTTCCACATTTTTGTCCCTTTTTTTGGTGATTTCAAATGGCCCCCAAGTATAATGCTTAAGTGCTATCTAGTGTTCCTAAATGCAAGAAGGCTGTGATGTGCCTTTTGTATAATATACGTGTATTAGATAAGCCTCTTCAGCATGAGTTATAGTGCTTTTGGCTGTGGGTTCAATGTTAATAAATCAAGTATAATATATTAAATAAGATTGTATTTAAATAAAAACACAAAAAACAAGCTTATGTATTGACTGGTTAATGCAAATGCTGTGGCCAGAGACTTCCAGGCACCTAACCCTGTATTTCCCCTTGGAGCAGTGGTTCAGTATTCATTAGTTCGATGTTCCCAGTGACTTTACAGAACATAACTGCCATGAATAATAAGAATTGACTGTATAATTCCGTCCACTTTTTTGTCACAGATTGTCTTTTAAAACCTTGTAAAGTGAATCATCATTATATTTTTGTAAAGCGGATCATCATTATATTGTCCTCATAGGAAGTGTTTTAATTAGAGTTTATATACATAACCAAGAGTAAGCATCATAATATGTAATATGCCTTAAATATAAGGAAATAGTAACTCTAAATCTCTATGATCATTTAAAATAACCATATTTTCTTAACTTTCCTAAAGTGGACATAAATATATGGTGAACATTAATTGTTCATGGCTTGAGCACCCTGAACCAATGCTAGATTCTGTACATTCAATGCATATAAACTGATATTTCATTATAGCATAAAACTGACCAATTGCTGTTTGATAATCCTTTCAATAAATATCTCATAACACAGCATCTAAATATTTGAAGAACTCATGGTTAAGTTTGATTTCTATCCTGGGTAAAATTCTAGAATGGATTATTAAGGGAATCTTGACCAAATACAGATGAAAACATAGTAGGGGCACATGCAAGCTTCTTTCCTTGAGTATGGAAAACTGTACAGGGTAGCAGTGATATAATTTAGCATTTGCCTGAAATTTGATGTTGCTTTAGGAGTTTACCTGAGAGAAATGAGGATTGTGAAATTATTTGAAAACATGTCATAAGAGGAACAGGGAATGTTTCTCCTGAAGATGAGAAGACTCAAGTTGAATATAAGAGGGATATTTGTTTTCTGTGGTTCGAAGAGGCAGAACCAGGCTTAAAGATGCTACATGAAGGTAGATTTCAGCTGAAAGGAGCTACTTTTGGAGGTAGAGTTCCTTTTTATAGGATGCTAATAGTTGCTTCATTTTTCTCATTTCTGTGTTTATTCCCTTTTTTTCCCCCGTTTTCTTTATAATAGCTAACAATCAATCAAGGTGTCAGCTAAGCTGAGTTCTCATCTGTAGGCTGTAGAAGAAAATCCATTTCCAAGTTTATTATTGTTGGCAGCAGAATTTAATTCCTTGGAATTGTGGGACTGAGATCCTGATATTTGTACAGACTGTCAGCTGAAACTGCTCTCACCTCTTTGAGGTCACCCACATTCCCCCCATCTTCACATCAGCATGGCATGTGTAATCCTTGTCCTTTGAATCTCTGATTTCATTTTCTCCAACCAGCCACAGAAATCTCTTTGGTCTTCCTGGGGTCATGTGATAAGGTCAGGCCCACCCAGATAACCTTCTCTTCAGGTCAACTATGCCATATAGCATAATCTAATCATGGGGATAAAATCTATCAAATTCACAGTCCCAAAGATTATATAGAGTGTGTACACCAGAGCTGGGTAATCTTGGGAACATTTTAGAATTCCTAGTATACCAGTGGTTGGACAGAAGCTTCTCCATTTCTTTGAGAACCCCCAAATGTCAATATGTTTAAGTCTTTTCTCTGTGGCTGTTTAATTTCTTGAGAGACACATCTGCCTGTTTCTGTCTAGTGAATTATAAATGCTGGCTGCCAGCATTTTGGGAGCTGAGAGTAGAAAAGGGGCTAAGGATCTCACTGTTTATCATGCATATGTTCACTTAATCCTCATTTTCAATTTAGTATTATCTCTTCCTCATCTATACCCAATATCTTCTAGCCCAGGGTCTTTCTGGTTTAGTCTCTTTAGAGAATAATTATCTGGCTGTGCAGTTTGGGATGGAGTCTTAAATGTCTGACTGCTCCTCACAGGTGTTCAGCCAGTCTCTCTGTTTTCCAACCCAAGCCTCACCCCTGAACCTGGAACCTGTATATAACTCCTGAGTCCTATTGGGCTGATCACTTTGTTTCTCATTGATTTCTATGTTTCTGCTTATTCTGTTCTGCTAAGTCAGTTAATCTCTTCTTTACTATGTCTTCATGAATATTAGCTTTGATTTACAAATTTCTTGTAGTTTTATCAAAGATGGAGTTCCTGTTGTATTTTAGTTCTCCTTTGAGTAAGTTCTGAGAAGAAAAAGAGGGGAAATAATTGTCTTAAAATCATCTTGAAATCAAAAATCTAGATAATCATTTAATACACCTTTTCTCTGAAATTATATGGTTCTGTTCAATTGATTAAATGTCATAACTTGGGAAGAATAATTTGGTCATCGTGTACCTTTTCTATTATTTGATCTTCACTGATTAATATCTGATAATTGAATAAGACCAGTAAAAAAAGATCACCATAATCCAGAGTAACTAGATAATTAATTTCCAATCACTGTTTATTTATTTGAAAGGTTACTATGTATTTCTTAGGTTACTTCCTAGTTATTTTTACTAAAATAGTTATCTTTACTTACGAAGATATGAGAAGTTCATAAAAATTTAATATGGAATATTCTATTTTAAATGCTATTTTTTTAAAAACAGGGATTACTTTCTTCTGATCTGGACATATCCTCTTGTTTAGTTCTTTTTTGTCACTGACAAATAGTTGTTACATAGCCAATCTGAGTTGGCTAAAATATTGGAGCTAATACTCTCGTGTGAGAATGCATCTGTGATATTGGTCTCAATAATGTTAGGATACTTAACTAACCACAGATATCTTATTGAATAAATACTGCTATAGCACGTTCAGACTACCGTTGGCTTTTAATATTAGTGACACAAATTATGCAGTAGGTATCAGTCTTACCAGATTAAGACTGTTTTTATCCTTTGTCTATCTTGATTGTGGCAGACACTAAATTTGACTGCTCTGAACATTTGTTATATCTAAATATCTAAAATCAGAAATGCTTTTTGCCATATTTATTCGTAAGATGTAATATTTCATATCTTGGATTTGTCAGAAGGAAAAGCAAACACGTATAAAGTTTTTTTAAGATAAACTTCAAACACAAACTTATATGATATTATTGAGTCCTTCCACTATTAAAAGAAATCTGTACAGATATGTTTATTATCATTTGGGAGATCTTTGTGGTCTTTATCTTAGTTAAATAGTTTGTTTTAAAACCTCGAATAGTGTTTCTTAAACCTTAATTGCGTTTGAATCACTTGGGGATCTTTTTTAAAAATGCAGGTTATTGATCAGTAAATTTTAGGGTCTCAGATTCTGCATTTCTAACAAGCTCCCAAGTGACAGTAATGCTTCTATCAGTAGTTCATGAACCACATGTTGAGTAGTGGGGTTCTGTAATATCCATTATAACATTAGATGTTTTATCTTCAAGTTAGAGCAAAGGTTATTAATCCTGGCTGTGCATGAGAGTCTCCTTAGAGCCTTTAAAGTATGTAGATCCCTAGGCCTTCCTTTTACTTACTGAATTATATCTTTAGATATAGGAGAGTTCAGCATCTGTACTTTTGAAAGGCTCCACTGATGGGCAGCCTGGATTAAGCAGCACTGAGTTTAGAATAATAAAGTTTAGAGATCAGCTTGCTTTACAGTGATATGTAGAATAGCAACAAGTTGTGTTTCATGTACATGGTAACTAACCATTTCTGCTTTTGAAATTTAAAAAAAATTTGTCTACTCTGAATATTTTTTAGATATGGCATTTTTAGACATGATTTTGGGTGTATGTAATAAATTGTAGTCGTAATTTGAAGCAAACAGGTACTCATAGATAGGTTATATTTTATATAGCCCATAATGTCTTATATGGCCATTTTTTGGTCACAAGTGGTAGTAGCCCAACTAAACATTCTTAAACGAAAATGGGCATTTGCCAAAGGTATAGGGATGGTGCTGGCTCCTGGCACTACTAGTGTCAATGAGTCAAATATAACTTTATCAGAACTGTCTCCTTCCTATTTCTCTGCTCTCCTCTCCTCTCCTCTATGTTGACTTATTTTGGGCAGTCTTTTTCTCTTTGTGGTGATAAAAGTGACCAAATACCTCATGACTCACAATTTAGCAACCTTTGAGCATAGGTTCTTCTTGCAAACGTATGGCAGAAGTCTGAGTGAGGACACCCGATTGTCCCAGCGTAGACCAACGACCCATTTCTAGAACCAGAGAGTCAGAGAGTTGAGCACTTATGGACCACATGAAAGGAATAAGACTAAAAGAAAATTGGAGAACAGTGATTTCCCAGAAGATTCTGGCCAGACAATATATATGTCCAGTGTATCATTTGGAGTTTAACATAAATAGAGTTAAGTAACTTGAATTTTGCTTTGTTTCTCCTTTTGGGTATATCCGAATTGGTGTGAAAATAATATAATAGGAATAGGCAAATTATCTACGGCTGATGGTAAAGCCTTTGCAGATCCTGAAGTGCTTCGGAGGTTGACATCATCTGTTAGTTGTGCGTTGGATGAAGCTGCTGCTGCACTTACCCGTATGAGAGCTGAAAGCACAGCAAATGCAGGGCAGTCGGACAAGTAAGTGTATTTCCACTGTGATCAGTATAAAAACATTTTCTTAAAAATAATTAAAATAGCTAACATTTACTGAGCATGTATTTTCTGCCTGGCACTATGCTAACCACTTTACCTGTGATATCTTATTTATACTCACAAAAAACCTTAGGCATGGATTTTGTTTTTATTCCCCTTTTACTCATGAAAAGCTGAAAAGAAGTAACTTAAGATTGAATAGGTAACAAGTAGCAGAGGTAGGACACCAGTGTCTGTCTGACTACAAGGCTGACTTCTTAGCCAATATGTTATAAAAGACCTTTTGATTATTTAGATTTTGTTTTCTTTTAATGTTTTGGTGACAAAGAAGTAAATGATTTCTAATTAGTCATGCCATTTTCTACTTCATGTGCATAGTTCTGACCATTTTGAAGGGCAGGGTTTTTATTTGTTTATTTGTTTTATGAATGTTCAAAAATGTCAGAGATCTAGTTTCCATAACTTGAATGTAAGTGAGTTCCAGGGATGTTATTTTTATTTGTCCTGTAATTCCTTTTATATAATATTTCACATTTAGTAAGAACTCAGTAAATATTTTCTGACTTGGCCTTTAAAGTTTTTCTGATGATGTTATACAATAAAAAATAATCACACCATCTTGTATATAAGACAGTTATGGGTAGTATAATGAAAAATACAATGCCAAGGAAGCAGCTGGAAAAGAACCATTAATACATGTTACTGTCTTCACCCTTCAGAGGCTTCTTTTTTTTCCTTTAACTGAAAAGAAGCCATTAAGCCATTTTATTTACAGTTGACTCTTGAACAACACAGGTCTGAACTGCACAGGTCCACTTATACACAGGGTTTTTTTCTTTCTCTTCTTTCTTTTTTTTTTTTTCTTTTGGCCACACCACGTGGCTTGTGGATCTCAGTTTCCCGACCAGGGATTAAACCCAGGCCACGGCAGTGAAAGCCGAATCCTAACCACTAGACTACCAAGGAGCTCCCAGCACAGGTTTTTTTCAGTAGTGAATACTACATTGCTGCACAGTCTGTGGTTGGTTGAATCCATGGATGCAGAAACGTGGATATAGAGATATGGAGGGCAGACTGATTAAGTTATTTGCAGATTTTTTCAGCTGAGTGGAGTGTGGTTACCCCAACCCCCGTGTTGTTCAAGGGTCAACTGTATTTTAGCAGTTACCTTTAAATAGTTGAAAAAATGAGAACACTCTTTTATATGTGAGTTTAGAGAATAAAAAATAGCATTCAAGAATTGTCTTTTATATAATAGTGTTTTTATGCAACATCTTTTAGTATTAACAAGTGTGAATTTGCTGTTTCTCTTAACTCTGTGTTTGTCTTCATTCATCTAAGTTTTCTGTTTTTATTAATTTATTTTACCATCCTTCTCATAGATTGTCCCTCCTTCTTTAGTTATCTTCCAGTTCTGTTCCTTAGTTAACGTTCAGTTTTACTAGCCTACAATATTATTGATATTCTCCAGATATTTTTTAATGTGCCTTCTGGGACTGGCAAGACACCTTGAAGAGTATATTAAAGCTAGTTCAGCAGGAAATAGAATAGAAAAGTAAAAAGTCATAGATTCTTTGGCACTGACACTACTAAAAGTGATCAGCAAAACACCAGACCATGTTTGTGACAGTCATATTTGTTCAGCAAAGCTTGAGAAACAGTGGAGCGCGGTGGGTGTTATGTGCCAGATTTTACATTAGTTAAATGTGGTGCCATGTGCCAGATTTAACATACCCTTTGCTCAGAAGTTGTGAAGTTCAATTGTTGCTAGAGTAGTTCCAGAAAGGCTCTTTTAAAGCTAACACACCTAAGGAAATTGAATGAAAGTTCAAATGGGAAAATAAAGGAGGATGCGTGCCTGAGGGGGTGAGAGAGAATGAGAGACCACCTGAAAGGGAGAAAAAGTATGTTCTTATATATCATATGTCTTGTGGGAGGGATTTGTCCTGAACTTACTTAAAGGTGATAGAGAACATTGAGTCTAGAGACTGTCAGTGCCTATAAAATGGGAAATTAAGAGACAAACTTATTAAGTGCTATTTGAGACTTTGACTTTGGCAGGGGACAGTACAGTTAACAAGTAGACAAAATATGTAGTATGGCATACAATGATACGATTATGGGCAGAAGAAATTGAATGGGGAAGTGCTAAGGCAGTGTTTGGGGTTAGGGATCATGTTGCATTTTTAATAAGGTAGTCAGGGAAACCCTCATTTAAAAGGTGGCTTTTTAGCAAAGACCTGAAATAGATGAGGCAGTGAGCTGCTCCTGGGAGAAGCTTTTTTGTCAGAGGGATAGAAGATACATAAATCTTGGAGTTACAGCTTAATTAGCATTTTTGATGAAAAACAGGAAAGCCAATTTGGCTAAATCGGAAAGAGTAAGTGAGAATAGTAGGTGATGAAACCAGAGAAGTAAAAGAAGGAGTTTGAGATCCTACCACTGGACAGGTCTTATAAGGATTCTGACTTTTACTGTGGGTAAGATTAAAGGCCAATGGAGGATTCTGAGCAGAGGAGTGACAGGTCTACTTCCTTTTAAGCAAGATCTCTCCGGCTCCTTCACTGAAAAGAGCCTGAAGGAGAGCAAGGGTAAAAGCAGGGAGACTGCTTAGGAGACTTCACCATAATCTTGGCTAAGGATGATGTTCTTAAAACTGGGTGGTAGTGATAATATGGGTGTAGAAAACAGGTTATCCATGGATGATGGCTTTAGTACCTGAAGTGACAGGGCCATGTTTTAAAAGGAGGTTGTAAGAATTGAGGTATATTTGAAATAAAGAGAATATTAATGAAGAGACTTGGATTTAGTGTTTTTCTAAGAATGAATTTTAGCCGCAAGTGAAGGAATCTTTAGAAATGTCCATAGTTGAAATTCTTTTGGAAGATTTACAGGGCAAATGCTTTACTCTAAGTATAATTTTCTGTTGTTCCACCACTTTTTCCACTCTCCTTTTGCTTGAATTAAGCCTTTGCCTTACCTGGATATTTTTCATACTTCCCCAAAACGTGATGGCATAGATAAATACTTCAAAAAAAGAATCTCCTTCTCAGTTATTCATAGATTAGTCAAAATTACATGCTCACAACTTTCCTATCTGAGTTCTCTTTACTTGATCGAAGAACTCAAGCGTTTATAATTAGTAAAAGTTTTACCCATTTCATTAAATCTTATAAAATTTTTCTAGTGACTAAACAAACAGAAGTGTAATTATAACTTGTATTTCCTTCATGTGATTTTTCTATACAATTTTATGTTTAAAAATTTTGGATTTTTTCCCTACTTATAGTAAATTAGACTTTATCTTTCAGTTACATGACTGAAAACATTTTGTAATGTGGATAATTTTAATTCAGTGACGTTTATATGTAGATTTTAAAAACTCAGTGAACTGAATCATTTTATTTTCTTTTTGTTATGAGTCATATTGAAATAATCGTTCTTTTTAGCACTACTGTCCAGATTAATTTCAAAAAATCAACACTTATGCTGGGCAATTTTTTATATTCTTATATCCTGATATTACAATATTCTTCCCCCAATAGCCGCAGTTTGGCAGAAGCCTGTTCAGAAGGAGATGTAAATGCTGTGCGAAAGTTACTCATTGAAGGGCGAAGTGTAAATGAACACACTGAGGAAGGGGAGAGCCTCCTTTGTTTAGCTTGTTCTGCTGGATATTATGAGCTTGCACAGGTTTGTATTATCAAAATAATGCTCACAGTTTTTTGATTGTTTTGTCTTAATTTGGCCTGTGTATTAAGGAAATAATAAAATAAAATCAACCATCAGGCTCATTTCAAGAAATAGTTTTGTTAGATATATTTTTTTTTGTTTATTGGCTCTTTTGTTTATTGGCTCTGTAATATGACTAGGTAGGTGTTAACATAAATATATGTTCAAAAACTTTTGATGAAAATATCATTTTCTAATATCCTTTAAACTTTTTCTTTCATAAGGTTTTGTTGGCAATGCATGCCAATGTGGAAGATAGGGGGATCAAAGGTGACATTACACCTTTAATGGCTGCTGCTAATGGAGGACATGTCAAAATTGTGAAGTTGCTGCTAGCTCATAAAGCTGATGTCAATGCACAGTCTTCAACAGGTTATGCATCCTTCTTTTTCAGTTTTTAAATATTAACACCCTCTGATAGTAATTAATTCACATGAAAGTGATCATTAGTGATGCTTTTGCAATTATCCATGCTGCACATTTGTATGTATCTGTGCATTAGGCTTAAAGTACATAGAATGTATTTTGAATGAAATTTCTCCTGTTTTGTGTATGAGTGCTATTAACTGGCCTTGGTTCTTTTATATTAAACATTGGCCCAGTTAAAAGGACCATCCTCTTGGAAGTGGAGAGGATGGTCTCCACCTCTCAAACCCAAGTTTCCTATTTATCAGGGGAAAATGGGAGGGAAGATAGGGAGAATAAGAAGGATATGCAACAGAAGGCAGGTCTGTCATTGCCTAGTGTTAATAAATTGCAGCCAATAGAAAAAGAAAGTATTATGAAAACATTATGTTACACAAGAGACAATGTTAATCTAAATCAGTTTTTTATTTCTTTCAAATTTGGGCATAGATGGATTTGTGTAAAAGCTCTAAAATATATGAAAATATATTTTGTGCATTTCCTTCATGCAAGATTTTTTAATTCATTAAATATTTTAAATAATTTTAAAGGTCTGCATGTTCTGGTTTGAGGGGGTTTTAGGAATTCTTATTTTACCCAGAAGTTAACTTTTTTTCCCCTGTAACATGGGAGATTTTTATCATTAAGAGGGAATGTTTTTGAAATTATTTTAACTTCGGCCACCAGTTAACTGACGTGTAAAGTTGTGGTGAAAACAGTACGTGATTAAAAGGAACAGTATGAGGTATATCTATATATGATGAATAATTATAATCCAAAGAAAAAATAAAGCTTGGGAAACATTTCTCTGATTAAAGGTAGAATCAATGTAACTTTTTCCTCATGTGGGAAGTTAGTTTCAGAATTGCTCAGTTCTTTCATAACTCTACAATTGTGATAAGTGTATCTGATTTTCCACATGTGTTTGACCCTGAGTTTTAAATGGAAAGAATAGAGAGTTGATTTCAGTAAGATAAAATGTAATGAAGAAAAGAATTATATATATAAGTGTAATAGCTAAATTTATTAAGATTATAGTCTCTCATTTCAGTTTTGTCTTTGATACTAAATAAACCTCTGTTTTATTTTGGTATTTTATGTTAATGTCTTTGTTTTTCTTCATTCAAATAGGCAATACAGCACTTACATATGCTTGTGCTGGAGGTTATGTAGATGTTGTAAAGGTGCTCTTGGAATCCGGTGCTAGTATTGAGGACCATAATGAAAATGGTCATACTCCTCTTATGGAAGCTGGAAGTGCTGGACATGTGGAAGTAGCCAGATTGCTGCTAGAAAATGGGGCTGGCATTAATACGCATTCCAATGAATTTAAAGAGAGTGCCCTTACGTTAGCTTGTTACAAAGGTACAGTAAAGAACTTTTTTTTTAAACAAAGTTTTTAAACTCATGAAATGACAGTTACTTCTTATAGAATGGTTAGTCACTTAAAATAAAAAATAAAATATTGTAATAGTACATTATAAATAAGTGTTTAAAGTGTTTTAGATTTTAAAAGTTTAATATATAAAGTTTATGTATTAAACTTTTAAACTATACACTCAATATTATAAATATTGTCAATAAAAAATGACTGTTGATCCAGTTGTTTTATTAGAAACAGTTATTTAATTTTAATATACACTGTACTTTTTAATGATTTTGCTTGTCAGAGTATTTTGCCTGGTTTACACAAAAGAATCCTATTGAATCCGGAAGCGTTTAGCCTGTAAATTTAAAGTAAATGCAATAAAAGCTAGAATGAGGGGCTTCCCTGGCGGTCCAGTGGTTAAGACTCCACGCTTCCACTGCAGGGGGCGTGGGTTAGATCCCTGGTAGGAGAACTAAGATCCCACGTGCCATGCAATACGGCCAGTAAAGAAATAAATAAATAGAAGCTAGAATGATTTATTAACAAGAAGGTGCTTAAGCTATTTCTCATGATACCAAGAAGAAAGGAAAAAAATTGAAGAGAAAGGAGGATATATGAAAAGGAAAATAAAAAGTGGTGTGGAGGGAGTTTGTATTCAAAAGAACAATTTTAGAGTATCATCAACACATTTAATAAAGTTAGAAGGAAGAGCTGGTTGAAATTGAGAATACCTACCAATATATATCTGTACAGAGGGGGTACATAGTGTTCTAAATGATGTCGATCAACCTGAAAATATTGATAATAGAGTAAAATATCTTCTTGGGGGGGGCAAGATAATTGTCTGGAAAGATGCTTGGTCTTCAGCTAGTTAATCTAGATTCTAGATTCTAAAAAGACAGCCACAGAGCCAGACATTTTTCAGAATCAACCTTTTTGACAGGTAAATTGCTATAAACTAAGAAACTTTTTTTTTTTTTAAAGAAGATGTTGGGGGTTGGAGTTTATTAATTTATTTTATTTATTTTTGCTGTGTTGGGTCTTTGTTTCTGTGCCAGGGCTTTCTCTAGTTGTGGCAAGCGGGGGCCACTCTTCATCATGGTGCGCGGGCCTCTCACTATCGCGGCCTCTGTTGTTGCGGAGCACAGGCTCCAGACGCGCAGGCTCGGTAGTTGTGGCTCTTGGGCCCAGTTGCTCCGCGGCACATGGGATCCTCCCAGACCACGGCTCTAACCTGTGTCCCCTGCATTAGCAGGTAGATTCTCAACCACTGCGCCACCAGGGAAGCCCTAAACTAAGAAACTTTTTAAAAAGAAAATTTCATGAAATTTTATACCTGCATAGCCATTCACTTCAATGTTTTCTACCATCTGCAGCTGTGTCATGATTGTATCATAAAATAAGTGATACATTTTTGACCCAGAGGCATCAAGAAAAAGCTCTTGCAAGGCAAGGTACAAAAGTTGAGGAGGCATTCACTCTCGATGGCTGAATCTTCACGTACACTAGCTTGTGAGTGAATGTCTCCTTAAATTTTGCACCCAGGGCTTTGATTCCTTCACCCTTGTGTTGGCCCTCCTGTTGTTTTGTTTCATTCTATCAGTACTTCAGAGTGGCCAGGGTTTTGTTAGGTCTTTTGGAATAACTTCACTTAAAAAACATGGCTAAAATACTCCTTAGACACATAAGTGACTAAAATTTAAGTTAAATGTAAAAATGTGCTCTAAAGGACTTTTGATTATCTCATGTTACAGATAATTCAGATTAAGGGTACTTAGGAAGCACAGCTGAGGTCTCTTACTTCTCCAGTTCTCTTTAGTGGTTTTCGCAGAGGTTGATCTTCATTGGGAGGGGAGGAATTAAGCCTTGGGGCAGCCTCTCCAGGGCAGGCTGATTGGGTGGCTCTGTCTTATCTTTCCATCAAATACTTTTGAAAGTGGAACTAGCTCCATTTTACTACTGAGACCCAGCTGGCCAATGAGCTTTGAAATGGGGCTATATATAACTACTCTTCCCTCTCTCCTATGCTTGTAGCCTCACCCTGCTGAGGTTGGGGCTTGCAGGCTTTCGTTAGAGAAACTGGATATAGAACTGAGCTGGTGGAGAACATCTCTACTACTTCCAAGGATCCATGGACACTCTTACTTTCCCCTATTTCTGGTGAGGTCTCTTAGGATACAGATTGACAAGGAGGAGATGGGGAAGGGATAGAATTCAGGCTGAGACCAAACATTGATGTGGATCTTTGGAAAGGGAGAATGACAGAGAGGAAGGAGAGATAGCTTGTTAGCAAAAACAAGGTATGGCAGGTGCTACACTTATTCACCAGAGTTAATTTTAACTGTTCATGATTCCACCATCCACTCCTTCCTCCATTTCCAGTTGACTGAAAATTGACTGCAGCTCATTTCCAGATGAAGTTGGAAAAAAATTAGTCACTTTTCTACTGTTTCTTACATAGTATCTGAAGTCCTTTTTAAAAAATAATTTATGTTCATTGTAACTACTCACAAGGTAATCTTTATCTGAACTGAAGCATATGGTTTATTTGAAACTACATAAATATATGTGTGTGTGTATATATATGTATGTGTATGTATATATTTATATCTAAATAAAGGAATAAATATAAATGGTGTTGTTTCAAGAATATTTTTATATATATGGTTTCCAACTTACAAGCAGGTTGTTCCTAAAATGTCTGTGAGTTAGTTATGGAAACTTAAAGCTCATATCCCCATAGAAATAACTTCAATGATGAGTATCATCCCAGGCTACTGGTCCACAAAAGCTAATTTAGTCTATAGTATAAATAAAATAACTATGGCATGCCTGGGCCCTAAAAAGGTTGCAGAGGGGATATTCTGGGTGTTGCATTTTAGGGCCACCTTTGCTCACCTACAGCAAGGATTTTAGTAATAGCAGTTTCTAGGGTAACAGGGTAAGGAGTAGAAAAGCACAGATCACTTGTATAATTTGTGTTGGGCAGTTGAGGGTGGCTTGTAGCTGACTTTGGTATTATGGTAATAAATGTATTGCTATAAGTTAAATATAACTTTTCAAAATATTGTAATTTTATTTTTGGGGAATAATAAAATATTTTTAAGTAATCTTATAAACTTTTGGTTTAGGACATCTAGAGATGGTGCGATTTCTTTTGGAAGCAGGCGCAGATCAAGAGCATAAAACAGATGAAATGCACACTGCTTTAATGGAGGCTTGCATGGTAAGATTGGTGAAATACATGCATGAAATATATTTATATGTTAGGTAGAGACAGAGCCAGTGTATAGTGAGTGCCATTTCCTTGGGTTCAAAGATTCTGTTTATCATGACTTGTGGATCAGAACCTCAGCTACCTGAGTTATAAGAGCCAGTCGTGCAATAATATTAACTTCTATCAGAGGTGCTTTCTGAAGCTTTGTAGCACTACCTATTTTTTCTTAGTCTCCCATAGTTATACTGGTTTTATGTAATTGGCACAAAAAGTGACTTTTAAAAGATTGATCAATGATATTAAAAATGAGAACATAATCCACAGAGTATGCACATAATACTAAGTAAAACATGTTCATCAAACCTGTAATTTAAAGTTTATGAAAAATTTGAAATTAGAATATTATTTGCATTACATAATTCTCCCTCTGTCATTCTCCTTTCCCAAAGATCCCTTTCCAAAGATTCTCCCTTCCCAAAGATCCTCTATCACGGTCTTTTCTCAGCCCTGAATTCCTTTTTTTAAGAACTTTTTTTTTTAAATTTGTACTTGAGAATACGTAATAATAGTATTCGTAAACTTCTGTATCTCAGTCTATGACTTGTGGCACAGAAATGAATCAGAATAACATTATAGACAGATTTATGAGAAAAACACACCAAAGATAAAACAGACCCCAAATTAATTTTAAGTTTCTTGTCTCAACTTCCCTTCAGAGAATGATTATTGAAATGATGTTAAATTTTAATTACTAATTACAAAAAAAATTAGGTAGCCATTTAAGACGAGTTATTTTTGGTTTTTCTTATTGCCATACAGTGTTTGCTTCAGTAAATTATTCTTTTGATTAAACAAACTTTCTGGGAGGGTTATGAGTTCCCCATCTGTTAAAGTAATATCCTTCTCTAGGGTTGTTGTGAGGATTAAATGATATAATGTGTGTAAGGAACTTAAAACATCCTTGCCACCCCCATTAGAGAAACAAACTATATGTAGATTAAAAAATTAAAGTGGAATATTCTGTAGACCTACTCTGCATGCAATGTAAGTAAGTGTTAAAAGTAGATGAAAGATACTAGTAGGGGCCATACGTTTTGGAGACTTACTAAGAGGCTGAGGTTTTAAACTGGACTTTAAAGGAAATGTAGGTGTTGACTACTTATGGAAGGAGAAAATTCTGAGCTAAAGGAACAGCAAAGTAACCACAGTGATAAGACATTAAAATTGTGTAATATGGCAAGTACCAAGGCAAAAATGGGCATGACATGTTCAAAAGAAGATGAAATGTCTGTGAGGTAATACAGAAGGAAAAATTGTATCAAAGGAAGAAAGAATGGAAAAGTGAGCCTTGGGGTTGCCAATATTTAGGAAAACTGTGAGAAAGGGAGACTGGTAAAGAAGACAGAAGATATTAAGAGAGAACTTCTTTTTCTTTTTCTTAATTGTCACTGGCATTTGATTGTCGAACAACAAAGGAATTACCATGTACATATTGTGTTCCCTTTTCCCTAACACATCATGCTCAATTCCCCCACTCCTCTAAAAAGTATTGGATTTTTCTTTCTCTACCTAGCCAAAACTTTGCTTATCCTTAAAGTTTCTATGAAAATCCTACTTTCCCTTTCTAAACTTTATGCTTTTAGCATTTAAGCTTATACTATGCAGTGTTGATGTTATCTCACAGTAATCTCTTATTTTATGTGCTTACTGTTTTTTTTTTTCCTGAGGTTAATAAGCTTTTTGATTGAAGATATTTTTCTACATATTTTATATCCTCAATTGCTATTTACTACTAGAGTAAACTGTAGATATGTCTTAATTAATGCTTGCTTACTCACCTGTTAAATGTAGATTTATTCTTATTTGAATTGAGATTAGTAAACTTCGTTGTATAGCAATTGGGAAGTATTTTTAAAGATTTTTTAATGGTGCTGATTCAGTTTTTTTAATTGCATTGTAATCAGGATGGCCACGTTGAAGTAGCTAGGCTACTTCTTGACAGTGGTGCCCAAGTGAACATGCCTGCTGATTCATTTGAATCACCATTGACTTTGGCTGCATGTGGTGGGCACGTGGAACTTGCGGCTTTACTAATTGAAAGAGGAGCTAGCCTGGAAGAGGTCAATGATGAAGGTTATACACCATTGATGGAAGCTGCTCGTGAAGGACATGAAGAAATGGTGGCGTTACTTTTAGGCCAAGGTAACCAATACCAATCAAGACACTAACGCATAAATGTGTAAAATGTAAGATTATGATTTTATAAAATTGAATTTATTTCATTTTTCTAGTAGATTTGTAATGAGGTGCTATCACAAAAACTAAAGATGAAATATTTTCTTTGAAAACAGCTCTCATACTGCACTAAATAAAATCAAATGGACTTCTTTACTATTTAAGAGCTTTCAGAGCCATTTTGTGCTGTGAGAATAAAAATAGAAGTGGGGGTGGGATAGGGTTGTAGGTTATGTAGGGGCATGTATGAGATTCAGCATTTCTGCAGCTAATATATTGAGAGAATGCGTCTTAGGGCAGAATACCTATTAATAAATATTTGATGTTTCTAGTGTTTCACTGTGGGAAATCTTGCCATAAGGACTAACTTGATGAGAATGCAAGAATGCATGTATGAGAAGCTGTCAAGGAGCTCAGTACACAGTGGGCTTCTCTTTGGGGGAAAGTGAAACAGTTACTTGACTGTATTAAGATACCTTAACTTTAGAAGTAATCTCGCATCTCTATCCGTATTGGTAGCCTGGTTTTATATCTCTTTTAATAGTAAAGGTTTTGTCTGTACAAATTTAAGAGGAATGGCACATTTTTAAAAAACCTTTTACTGAGAGGTAATATTGACTAGAATTTTAAAAGCATAATTTTTGGAGCAGGCTTCTTAGGTTTGAATCACAAATCCACTGCTTGCCGATTTTGTAACTTTAGGCAAGTTTCTAACCTTCTGTGCCTCAATTTTGTTGTCTGTGGGGTTTGTTGTGAGAGTTTATAGATGTGTATAAAGCTTTTAGAACACTGTTTGTCATACAGTGCCTGTTAAGTGTTAAATGTGGTGATTGTGGTAGTAGTGATGATGCTAATGTTGTGACCTTGGGCAAGTTAGTTAATCTCAATTTCCTTAGCTGTAAAAATGGAGCTAACAGTAATATGTAAAATGCTTTAAATATTGCCTGACAAATAACAGCATATTAAATATTACCTATTATTATTTTCATCAACATCTTTATCATCATTATTTTGAATCTTTATAACTAGGGAATGTGGTTTATTTTCTAAGGCCTTAAATCACATGACTTGTACCTTCTGGCTGAATAAATCTTATTCCAGCAGTGTACATCAAATATGGGCTAGTGGATGTGGTTTTGATAGTTTTCTTTATTTTTAACTGCCTCCTAGAATAGGGGAGAGGTACTTCATCATTTAGTAAATTAATATAAATGTTCATTTTTGAAGTATAGTTTACTAGGAAATAATCATGTTTTGCTTATCTCTGGAATAAGTTAATGACTTTCTTTAAATAATTAGAATCTTTATTTTAGGAGCAAATATCAATGCACAGACAGAAGAAACTCAAGAAACTGCCTTGACTTTGGCTTGCTGTGGAGGCTTTCTGGAAGTGGCAGACTTTCTAATTAAGGCAGGAGCTGATATAGAACTAGGGTGTTCTACCCCTTTAATGGAAGCTGCTCAAGAGGGTCATTTGGAGTTAGTTAAATACTTATTAGCTGCAGGTAGGCATTTTTGCATTTGGGAGTTTTTTTACATGATTTAAGTAAAAATATTACAATGCAAATAGCTTTTTTTGATGTATGATGCACTGAATGTGTATAGAAAAATAATGTGATAAATTTTTTAGTGTATTCTGAATAAACAATTTACCTTATTGCTGTTTGAAATATCTGCAGTTTTAATTTTAAGCAGTAATCTATTTCTAATTTTTTTTCTTTTTTGCTTTTAAAGATGCTGACAATATTCTCTATTTCTAGAAATGGATAAGGCTGTTTTGTCTAATTTGAGGAGATATGGCTTATCTAGAAGAAATTTCAGTATCCACATTTGTGTCTTATGATTCTTTTATTAAGGCTGTGTATCTAACACTACTGCAGGAGCTAATGTTCATGCAACAACAGCAACAGGGGATACAGCACTAACATACGCCTGTGAAAATGGTCATACCGATGTAGCAGATGTCTTACTTCAGGCAGGAGCAGATCTGGTAAGCTATGTCACTTTCTAAATCTTAATATTTAAAGCTAAGACAAGAAATTAATTGAAAGGAGATTATAGACAAAAGGTATTTCTTTACTTCTAATTTTATGTTGGACTTTTTGCCATTCTTTATCTCATTTAGTCATATTTTTTTCCTATGCTGTTTGGTGTCCATTCTTATTTTCCTTGTTAGCAGGACTATCCAGTCTACTACCCCTTTTCCCCTACAAAAAAGGGAAAATTATGTGTTTGATATGTTAATAATTAATACAAATTTTCTCTTAAGTTCTTAGCTATTTTTAGAAGCTTTTCTGATTTGTCATAAAAAAGCAAATATGGCTTAGAGGCATTTCGCTGTAGTTTAGGAAATAAATTGTACCTATACCATTCAAAGCATTATTAAATAAAGGAGTTAAAAACATAAGTATTCAGTAAATAATATTTTCCCTGAAGTAACTTTTTATTTAGTGAGAAGGATGAAATACTAAGGTCATTTTTAAAAAATATTTATTTATTTATTTATTTATTTTGGGCCGCGTTGGGTCTTCGTTGCTGCGCACAGGCTTTCTCTAGTTGCGGCGAGCAGAGGTTTCTCTTGTTGCGGAGCACAGGCTCTAGGTGCGTGGGCTTCAGTAGTTGTGGCACTCAGGCTCAGTAGTTGTGGCACATGGGCTTAGTTGCTCCACGGCATGTTGGGTCTTACCGGACCAGGGCTCGAACCCATGCATTGGCAGGCAGATTCTTAACCACTGTGCCACCAGGGAAGTCCCTACTGAGGTCATTTTAAGGTAGATTACAAAGAGATGTCATAGGGAAAGGACAGACAGTAAAAAAGCTCAGAAGAGATGAAGACGTCATCTGAGATGCTATGTTTGGGGCTGGGTAAGGTTTAGAAAGGTAGATACTGCGCTGTTGTTACAAAAGAGATACTCCAGTTGGAAGAAATAGTATGAGTACAGCCTGAGAGGTAGGGAAGAATAAAGCAGTTGTGTGTGGGGAAAATAGTCATTCTTCCAGTTTAGCCTGTGAGGGAGTAAGAAAGGTAGGTTTTAGTTAAAACATGAGCACCCGTGTGTTCATGGGGCTGAGATTAATAAGCAAATGTGTTTTCCTGTAGAAGTTCATAGTTTGTGACAGAAACTCACATGCAGGCAGAAACAGGTTCCTCAGTTAACTGGTTTCTTAAACTTTACTTCTCTTTCCTCATTTATGAAAGGAGAGGGTTAAATTAGATTACTATTGTGGCCTCCTTCAGCTCTGTCTGTGTTGGTACAACTCTTGGAGAACTTACGACGAACATTATATTCTAGCTAGTCATGTGCATATTCTTCTTATTAGGTTTTGAGCTTCTTCAGCTTAGGAACTAAATTTCCAGTGTTTACTACAGTGACTGTGAAACATACAGCAATGTAATCTTGCTTAGTTAATTGCAATTATAACAACTTAGTGTGTGACTTAAGAGAAGAATCATCAGATGTAAGTGTAAAAAATATTGACATATAAAATGCTTTATAAAGGGTGTTTTTTTCTCAAACCTTTATACTGTAAGATCTGAAAATTTTTCCTATGCTGATATTCTGAATTGCAAAAATGCAGCTGGTTCTCCATCCTTTTGATACCCAGAAATCTCTAGTAATGTCTTATAATTGATGGTATTAAATATCACTAGCCTTGTTATTTTTATGTAAGGTAAAATAGAGATAATGAGAAGCCTGTAAAGGCAGAGAGTGATATACTTAGAGAAATTCATACACGTAGGATACAAATTTATGAAAAGAAAATCACTTGTAGTGGATTAGGATAATGTTGATAATGTTGATTGTTTGGAGAGGGCTGTGCTAGAGTGCCATTCATTGTTCAAGTTCCACAGTCCTTTTTGTAGAGAGAAAGAAAAATTACCCAGATGGATTTAGATGAGGGTGTAACAATCACATGAATATAACCCCAGTTCTTAATTTATCTGTATTTCCATAGAACATGTTTCTAATTTGAGATTGTTTAAATTAAAGAATGTATTCCTTGATTTACTTCAAAGCATGTTATTTAATATATTTAGATTCTGAAATTAGTTTAGTTCTCTTCTTTTTGA
Source organism: Mesoplodon mirus (assembly GCF_964341445.2). NCBI lineage: Eukaryota > Metazoa > Chordata > Mammalia > Artiodactyla > Ziphiidae > Mesoplodon > Mesoplodon mirus. The sequence goes on from NC_138977.1 coordinate 48,924,411, forward strand.
TTTTCATAAAAAGGAATAATTGTTCATTAGAAATTAAATATCAAGTATGTGGTTTTTAAACAGGAGCATGAATCTGAAGGTGGAAGAACTCCTTTAATGAAAGCTGCAAGAGCTGGTCATGTTTGTACCGTTCAGTTCCTAATTAGTAAAGGTAGGTTTGTGTAAGGCAGTAATTTTTTTCCACAGGTATCTATCCCCTGCCCTTGGGTATTAAGAGATTTACAGGTAAAGAACATTTTGGAGGTGTCACGTGGTGGTGAGATGCTACTGAGATTTTTGTGAGTGGGTAGTTGATAAACATCCTGCAACACATAGAACCATTCCAAACTGTGAAGAGTTCTGATACCGAATACCACCCTTCTTAAAAAACATTTCAATACAGAAAAATTTCTCTATGTAAAAAACTTTGAGGGTTTAGATACCTTGAAGTCTTTTCTGTGTATGCAATAATCTATCTCGAAACCTGGATTTTTATGTTGTTTCTGCCACTGATTAATTTGAAGGCAAGTCACTTTTCTTCTTTATATTTCCTTGGGCCTAAGTTTCCTTCTTTGTAAAATATAGAGAGGTGGTCATAAATATAGCACCCCCAAAAAATCAAAATTGAAATGGAACAAATATGCCAAAAATGCATTTTCATTCATGGTCATTTATTCTACTTTAAATACCAAAATCCTTAATAACAAAGGTAGCCTAAAGTTTGAAATCATTTGTAGGTAAAGAAAATAAATCAGAAATAACTTACTGGTCAAAGTATTTCAGGCAATTTGAACACTTCCTTGTGTTATATGTTTATAAATAAGACATAGTATTCTCAAGAATGAAATTATTTTTAGTTATTATCTCCTCTCTTCTTTCGTTAATTTTAATGAATCTGATTCCAGTTTCTTCCTGGTATTTTATTTCCATTTCCCACATGCATAGCACAGTGTTCCAAATCAGGGATGAATTCATATTAAAGGGAAAATATACCAGTTTGCATTCTCAGATATTTCCCAGTGAAAAAAGATTATACTACTATTACTTACTATTTTTTGTTAATTCCTTCCATATTTGGCCCATAGAGGGCAGTGTGGTTTATTTTTTATTGGTTTTTAGTTATCTTTCCCACTGAAGATATTAAAATGTAGATAAAATTTTATATTTTACTTTTTTAAAACAGTGATTATATTAGGAATAATATATACTTTTATCATTATCTTTTAATGGTACATACTGAAACATTTATGGATGAAATTATATCATGTTTGTCTGGGATTTGTTTTAGAATAATTCAAGATGGGAGAGGAGAATGGATGTGGGTATATGTGAAATGATATTGGCCATGTTTATAATCATTGAAGCTGGGTAATGGGTATGTGGGGCTTCATTATACTGTTCTCTCTACTCTTTGATTCTGAAGTTTACCATAATTTAAGAAACAACACTCTATTAACATGATTTTTCACGCCTTGTCTGTTTTAGGAGCAAATGTGAATAGAACCACAGCTAACAATGACCATACTGTACTGTCCCTGGCTTGTGCAGGGGGTCATCTGGCAGTGGTGGAACTACTTTTGGCTCATGGGGCAGATCCTACTCACCGTTTAAAAGTATGTAACTCAAATGTTTCAGGTAGCATTGTGAATTACTCTTCACTCTTGAGCATAACAAATTATTATCTGTAAGTTCCACTTGTATTGGCATTCTAAATGTGTTCATTTTCTTCAGTTTTTAGAGAAAAGTGTTCTTTACTAAACCTAAAACTTTAATGTGTCTGGGGCCTGTTGGCTATATTTTCCTTAATATTTCTGTAAATTAACTTTAAAAAAAATGTTTTTCCCCTTCCATATTCACTCTTTTAGGATGGCTCGACTATGTTGATAGAAGCAGCAAAAGGTGGTCATACAAGCGTTGTTTGCTATCTTTTGGACTATCCTAATAACTTGCTTTCAGCCCCTCCACCAGATGTCACTCAGTTAACGCCCCCATCCCACGATTTAAATAGGGTAAGCTTCTAAACTAAAGCATTTTATGTTATATCATCTTTTTCCCTTTTTTGGTCATAGTTCAAGATTAAACTAGATTGTTTTTTGTTGTAATATGTAGTTCTTTTTATAGATAACATACTTGATATGGTTAATGAACATCTGGTGTAATATTCAGATTCTAGATTGATATGATTTTGCTTTGCTTTCTTACTGTGGCCAGAATAACCTTTTGATTTCAAAGTTCATTAAAAAAATGTCATGGAGGGAATTCCCTGGTGTCCAGTGGTTGGGACTCAACGCTTTCACTGCTGGGTCCCGGGTTCAGTCCTTGGTCAGGGAACTAAGATCCCATCCTGCAAGCTGTGCGGCATGGCCAGAAAAAAAAAGTCATGGAAAATAATTTGATACCAACACATTTTAAGTAAATATGGCGCCTGAGATTGTCATATGAAAAAAATATTTTGAATGGATCTTTGTAACTTATTCTTCATTTAAAGCAAATTATATAATGGAAGGTGTAGGAAAAGCAGATATATAATCAGTTTCATTTGTCTTAGGCTCCTCGTGTACCAGTTCAAGCACTGCCCATGGTTGTCCCACCTCAGGAGCCTGACAAACCACCTGCCAATGTTGCCACTACTCTTCCCATTAGGAATAAAGGTCAGTTATACTTCTAAAGACTTAACAAGTTGTCCAAGTAAAAATGATAAGATTGCAAAAAAAAACCAAAAACTGGCCATTTAAAATTATTATTCCACAAAATATGAATTTTACTAGGTCGGCATAATTGAAGATTTTTTTTTAACAATGAAAAAAGCATGTTATTGGGAGAGAACATAGTTAAGAACACTAATTTGTGCTGCAATCAGAAGTATTAGCAGTGGAAATTCAGATGCTCATCTTTGATGCAATTCTGATTATCCATGATTTCCTCTAATAACTAGTCATTTCTATTCATGTTAAAATGTTAGGCTGCGTATAATTGGGTGACATTTTTGTAAATTACTAAAATTCCTGTAGTGATATGAGGCATAAGATTAATAAGCTAGATCAAAATTAAATTTTATTTTAGAATAACTGGTTTTAATATAGATTTTATATCTGGAATACCTTTTCTCAACCAAGAATTCAAAGCTACTTCAGATATGGTTGTTTGTTGCTCTAGAACTCTGAGGTCCATATTTGATTTGTGGAAGTTACATCATGCATGTTCATAAGTTATGTCCCAAAAGATTACAGCTACCAGTTTGAATCAGTTTTTCCTTTTAGAAAGTTTTACCTGAGGAACCAATGTGTTTTTAATTTTTTGGTTTTTGGCTACCTATATTATTTTACCAACAAGAATACTAAATATTTCCACCAGTTCTTTTCAATCACGACTACCAATCTAGAGCCTTGGCACCTTTTTCAGTTGGTATAGCAAGCAAATGGTTGCTATACCGATAGCCAGATATGTTTATTCACCTGGCTGTCAGAAGATACAGTGGATGTCATAGTTCAGCATCTTTTCTTCCAGGGAAACTGAATCCCAGTTCTCTACTGGCCAGGTAGCTTTGTGAATATGTGAATTTCTTTCTTACCTTTATCAGTCTTGAAGATGGTAGGCCCCAACAAAGACATATATTTTAGTTGGATTTTAATTTCCTGGTACTTCTCAGTGGTTTGAGTACTCTTTGTGTGTATGTGTGTGTGTTTAAAAGGCACAGACTATTAAATGTAGAAAAACCTTGACTTAGAGGTTTAAGTTTTCCCTACGTCTTAATAATTTAGCATTATTTTTCTGTTCTTATGATAAGTTTTTACATCTTTATGACCAGATGAGGTATCCATCTACACATAGCCTTAGATTTTACTTTAATTGTACCACTTAGATATCACAAACCTGCATCCCTCTGTTGTCTGATTTTAACCATGTGATATTTTTAAAATTCTGAAATTAATTTCCCAAAGATTACTCTATGCACATAAAATACATACATTTTATATTTATGATAAAGAAGGTGGATTTGTTTTTAACTCCTTAACAGTGCATTTTCACCTTCTATGGATATAATAACTTGGTGCATAACTGTTGGCACTAAACCTCCCAACAGTAACTCTGTAATGAGGATGCCATTCATGTGCACTTCTGAGGGGGTTTCTTTTTCACACAGCTGCTTCTAAACAAAAGTCCAGCAGCCATTTGCCAGCAAACAGCCAGGATGTACAGGGTTACATCACCAATCAGTCTCCAGAGAGCATTGTAGAAGAGGCTCAGGGAAAGTTAACAGAACTGGAACAGAGGATAAAAGAAGCCATAGAAAAGAATGCACAGCTGCAGTCCTTGGAACTGGCTCATGCTGACCAACTTACCAAGGAGAAGATCGAGGAGCTGAACAAAACAAGGGAGGAACAAATTCAGAAGAAACAAAAGATTTTGGAGGAACTACAGAAAGTAGAACGAGAATTACAACTGAAAACTCAGCAACAGCTAAAAAAGCAGTATCTAGAGGTTAAAGCTCAAAGAATTCAACTTCAGCAGCAGCAGCAACAGTCTTGCCAACATCTGGGACTGCTAACTCCTGTTGGGGTTGGAGAACAGCTTTCCGAGGGAGACTATGCACGGTTACAGCAAGTGGATCCCGTTTTGCTTAAAGATGAACCCCAGCAAACTGCTGCTCAGATGGGTTTTGCACCAGTCCAGCCTCTGGCCATGCCTCAAGCTTTGCCTCTGGCGGCAGGTCCCTTGCCTCCAGGGTCCATCGCAAATCTTACAGAACTGCAAGGAGTGATAGTTGGACAGCCAGTACTGGGCCAAGCACAGTTGGCAGGGCTGGGGCAAGGAATTCTGACAGAAACACAACAAGGGTTAATGGTAGCCAGCCCTGCTCAGACCCTCAATGACACGCTGGATGACATCATGGCAGGTGGGTTATATTGTTATGAGCAGGTATCAAATATGATTTGCTTAAGGCGAGTAAGAGTGTGCCAGAATTTTTTGCCGTTACCCAACTTGAGAACTATTTCTGGACTCTTGAACCATGTATATCTTTAGAAATATTAGTTCAATCTCAGACGTTCTCAAATGGATACAGGTCAAATTAAAGATTAGTTTATTCAATGCAAGTGGCTGAAACTTTCTGACTTAGGTGGGTAGGCTGGGAATCCAGGTTTTTCGGTAGTCAGGTTGATGTTTGATTTTTTTGTTTGTTTTTGGTTTTGTTTTTTCTCTTTAAGTTCAGAATACTGATAGAATTTTGGCTTTTTTGCTTCTGTATTCACACCAATAAACCGGGAAATTGATAGAAGTTGAAGTGCAAAACTAGTAGAATATATCAGAAAGCTTATTTGTGAACAGAAATACTTTATATCCTAATGGATCAGACTTCAAACCTGATGGATGTATAAAAAAAAAAAAGTAAATACTTTTACAACAATAATAAAGTACCAAACCAAATAAGGTTTGATTATACTGTATGTCAGTGATTTATCCCCTGTGAATGTTCATGTGTAGTTTCTTTCTAATTGTATTATGAGAAGGTGTGGTCCCTTGATAGTATCATAAATGACATCTTTAAATGGGTAGGCAGAGAAATTTTTTTCCATGTTAATTAGCTTCATTGGCAAAAAGAAATATTTTAGGAGTTGTTTTAATGGTTCTAGTTTTGGGTACTTAGTTTTTGTGAGTTCTGTAACAAAGTAGTAGAATGAGATTTTATAGGATCATAAGCCATAAGAATACTGTACTGAAAAGAATAATTTTCTTCATTTAAAAAAAAATAAAGAAAAAAAAAACAGAAAAAGAAGGAACAGGGGAAAACAAAGGGAGTAAATAGGTGAATTTTGATAATTTTCATCTGCTCTCTTGCCCCCTTTTAATTTTTTGGTCTGTACTTAAAGGATGATTGCATTTTTTCTAACGTTGAAACTATGTTTAAGTAGCATTATATATTACGATGAGATTATACATAATTTAACTTTAATCTTTTAAAAGAATAAAAGAAAATGAAATTGTATAGTGTTGAGATATTTAGCTAACATTCAGAAACTAAGAAACCAGCTAATGAGACAGATTTTGTACTTAGAAATTGCTCTAAAGTTTCCCAGTCTTCTTTTAGTATCACCTCAACAGTAGTATGTGGAATGAAAGTCTCTGCTAATCTTAGAGGGTACAGTAACTACATCGGAAAAAATGCTATTAATTGTTCGTAAGAACTATAAAGCTTCTTATATTAAGAAGTATACATTTTTCCTATAGATTTGAAAGTTACTGCTAATCACCATTAGTGGGTTATAATAATTGGGAATGTAATTTTAAAAACAGTATATATCTTATGAAAATTGAAGCACAGTAGCTCCAAATGCCAAATTTGATATTATTTTCATGGCCATTAATCTAGATCATAATGGTGTTCTTCATATTATGTCAATTGAACTACCAAAGAATGTGTAGAATTAAGTGTTATTTATTCAATTAAATGAAGAATGGACATTCCATACCAATGAATATTTAAAAATTCTTGATATGCTATCAGAGTTTACCTGATGTTCTTGGGCATAGTTATCAATAATGATTTGCCAGTTGTATAATTTTTTTGCTGATCAGAATTATTGGAGGTTTGTAAAGTAGTCTTTCTGTTGATTTGTTTACCAAACGAAAACAATTAAATTCTCCCTATGTGTTCCAGGTGTTTTCATATAAAATTATTTTTTCAAGCTTATAACTTCTTAGGAAATATGACAGATACTTGTCATATTATAAAAATACTTTACCTGTTTATTCTCATTTATATGGGGAGAGGAGAGATGGCCAGAAGAAAGAACAGGATTAAAAACATCCAGCTACCTCCCTGCAACCCATTCCTGCATCATGCATGTGCACGTGCACAAACATACACATATACACTCACTTCCACAGCCTTTAAACTTCTTCTATGGTAGTACTTGTTATTTCAGTTGACTAATGACCATTTCCATTTCTTTCTTTGGGTTTCTTCATATCTTAAACTTCATTAGGCTCAGTCTTCCTTCTCTCCTTCAGCATAATGTCTGTTCTTTATTCCTTAGTCCCCATTTATTAGACTGCTTTTATAAGATTCAGTCTCTTTTTCTCTAGTACTTGGCTGGTCAGAATCTTCTATCTTCCTTGGTTTCTGTACTAGCCAAAGCAAAATCAGTTCCCTATTTAACCAGTCTTAACTGGCCTTTGCTGTGCTGTCAAGTTCCCTCTTTCCTTACCTGATGTTAAAACTTCTTTGAGCATCTGGTTTTCCCTCTCTGAAATCTAACCCTAAAATGAAGTTCCACATGTAAAGATCTGGTCTGTACCATGGTTTCTTCAGGTACCTACATATTTATAATTGTTACTTTTAATTGTAGAGAATGGATGAGTGACAGGCAGCTATTTAGTTTTAGTAAACCAATTTCATAGGTACCCCAAGGGAATTAAAAGAGGGAATTGATTTTTCCTATCTCCTTCTAGAAGAGGTGATAAGAACAACCAGTTTGACCAAAAATAAGAAAACTAATATGTTCTTTAAAAGAACTTATTCAAATTGAAATGTAAATTATAATTTAGTCATTTAAAAATAAAGCTTAGATTTTTTTGTTCAGTATCATGAAATAAAATTCAGTTTTTCGGACAGATTGGTGTTCATTCTGTTTAAGCTAATTTTGTGTTTAGCATTTTCATTTGTGAAAATCAGTCTAATCAGAGGAGAATATGGAACCCATTTTAAGAGCCATAGATTTTATATGGTTTTGAAATTTATATATAGAATGTGTACATTTGAATTGTCTTGATCTTTTTCTTAACATACAAAACTATCAATGTGGAGTAACAATATCAAGGTCATTAGATGATTAACATATTAGTGTTGAATACATGCCCTTTTCTATTGATCTGAATCCCTAAGGATTCAAATAGTGTGTTTTGTTTTGTTTTGTTTTGTTTTGTTTCCTCCTTTGTTCTTCCTTTGGCTTTTAAGTGGACTTAAAAATGTATAATTATAGAATGTGTGTTGCTATAATGTATAGTGTATGTTTGTGCCTGAACTAAGGATTTCATGTAAAATAGATTTCTTAATTGACAATTGTGTTTATAATTGCTATGATAAGGTCTATTTCAGTTTTGTTCTTGGTAGGAGCATAACCTCTTTTGCCTGGTTTCAGATCCAGTTGTGATTCATGATTGTTTTCTGTCTGATGTAGTTGATAACTACGTTGGTAACATACATCCACACTACTGTTGATCATTCAAAGATTAATGCCCAGACCCTAGTGCTATAGCATTTTTAATAAGGGGGAAAAAGGATTGATGTTCACATGGCAACTCCAGAAGTGAGTTGATGAGGGAATAAAGTACCCTCACCTGCTACCACCTTTGGAATTCTCCCATCTCAAGTACTGACCTAATTAGCCCCTTCTTAATTTGCTTATTTTGGTGAAAATAATATCATGGGAAAATTATACTTAGAAGAACTAACAGTAATCTATATTAGAAGGCTGATTGCATGCATACATCTTTTTCTACCCTAATGTTTTAACTTTGTCGTCCTAAGTCAGTGTGATTGCTAGATTGATTGGTGAGCATTTTATGCCCTTCAGAATAATTCTGTATGTGAGAAACTGTTTCTGTGTGAGGATTAAATTTTTATATATATATACTGTCATACTGAGGGCCACATCCTGTCTGCAGTTAATAAAAGAATAGGAAGTATTTTAAATATTCAATAGCAAATGTCCCCAAACAGTGATATTACTTGCATTAGTTCTAGAAAATAAGGTGTGAAATTGGCAGGTAAAAGACACATTTTCTCCTTCTTAACTTGACTATTTTAACTTTTATTCCTTTTCTGATTAAGAAGATATAATGGATAACCATTTGCATATATATTTAATTTTAATTCATAAAAATATTTTTGTTTTCAGGGTTATTTTGAATTAAGGTTTTGTGATTACATACTATAAGAGGGGAATTTGTTTTTCATATGGTTTATTGTTTAGCAAATGGGTTACTCTCAATATATATTTAAATTTTGGTCTGTTGTCCAGTGTCAGAAATAACCAGGAAAATGAGTTATTAGTGCTATGGCAGTCTACCTGTAGATATTTTGTTTTTAAATATATTTAAATATTTCTGACAACTATTTCTTGCTGTTACCTAACAATGTTTCATCCTCATTAAGTACAGTTATTTTGTTCAACAGCAGTCAGTGGAAGAGCATCTGCAATGTCAAACACTCCTACCCACAGTATCGCTGCTTCCATTTCCCAACCTCAGACTCCAACTCCAAGTCCTATCATCTCTCCTTCAGCCATGCTTCCTATCTACCCTGCCATTGATATTGATGCACAGGTAAGCTCCAAACTCAGGAGTGATAGTTTTTAGCTGGAATTATATCATCATTAGAAACATTAATCAGTTATTTAAATCATCTTAGACTGCTTTGTCTCTGGGCAAAGACCTGAGCCACAGGTGTAAATTCGAATCCACATTTAAAGAAATAAAATACCGAATACAGATTATTACTGATAATTATTGTGAAGATCTGGTTTCTGATGTCATCAAGTAATCTTTTTTTCTTAAACTTTAGTTTAAAAAGGGATGTAAAAAGAAAGAACTTATTTAAGACTATGTATTTTCTTCTGAACTTAAATTAGAAGATGTGTTTTAAAATTCATATTGGATTCCATTTATATAGCATATATACTCAGTTGCATTTATATTGTCTTTGAAAATTCTGATCTTGCCGACTGAAATATGTAGTAAGTCTATGTGTCTGTTTCTATAACACTGTTAAGTTTAAAAAACAAGTTTTTTAAAAGAATTAGTTTACCATGAAATGTCAGAGCAAAGTGAGGTTGGAAAAGAGAAGGTAGCTTGTGTTTTGTCCTGAAGAAATGCCAAGCAGCCTAGCTTAGAAGACTGCTGAATGAGGTAAGGGTATACGGCTTTCTTCAGGACTGAGAAATGTTTGCAGTTTATTTAGTTTTGTGTTTTGATTAATGCCTGATGGAGAGACTAGTGTGAGGGTTGTGGTGTACATTATAAAACTTGCAGTTTTATAAATGATCACTTCTTTATAAGCATCAATTTTAGGGAGGGGGATGGGGGAGAGGGAGAGAGAGAGAGAGAGAGAGAGAGAGTGTGTGTGTGTGTGTTTGTATTATTGCATCCTTAAGGGCCTGTACTATTAAGCTATTGAAATAAAGCCTCCTTTTCATTAAGATGTTTCTTGGTAATACTATGAAAAAGGAATTTCATTTCTGTTCTTACTTGCTTCCCTTATTTTATATGAGCTAACTTTTTTTTGAGCACCTAAAATAGTTAGGGGCTTTTTTAAAGGAATAACTTTATTCAATCTTCAGATTACACATATAAGGTAGCTACTCTTAAACACCCATTTTCCTGATGAAGAAACCTAAGCTAAGAGAGAGATTAAGCATTTGGCTTACAATCACTTCATTTAACTAAGAAATGGTGGGGCTGGAGTCAAACTTAGGTTGGTTTGACTTCAAAGGCACCCTTCCATATACCATACTATAGAGCTTCATTTTTAGTCTCATAAAAAAAATTAGACATTCATTTGGTGAACCACAATGGTTTACATTTCATATTGATAGCATTATAGAATTGGATTGAACTTTTTATTGAATTTACATTATTTTCCTCTAATCTGTTTTGCTCTGAGTCTGTTAATGTTTTAACCAGAAGTATATTTTCTAATTTTGTGAGATCAAGAATTGATCTATAAGCAAAAGTAAAACTTCACCAAAATATAAAGGGTTTCTTTTTTTTTTTTTTTTTTAATGCTTTAAAATAAAACAGCCACAGGGACTTCCCTGGTGGTCCAGTGGTCAAGACTCTGCACTTTCACTGCAGCAGGGCAGGTTCGATCTCTGGTTGGGGAACTAAGATCCCGCGTGCTGCACAGTGCAGCCAAAATTAAATCAATTAATCAATCAGCTACAGAAAAGGTTCCATCAAGTATGATCATGATTTTATTGAATTTGAGATTATAGTGATAATGAAATTTTACCTGACTATACCACTCAACCAACCATAAATTAATTTCTGAGAAGTTACATATAAATACATTTAAAAAGTTAATTTGAACAACGTACATTTTAAATGTAGTAGACATACTTATGTAAAAAGATTTGACTATGGCTCCTTAAAAATCTGCTTCTTTATCTTGTCTTTACATTGAGGCTTTTCAGTTGGGTTAGCCTAATATGAGTTCAATACTTTTCATGGAGTTTACCATAATTGCATAGTTAGAAATTAGAAATTTCCTGTTTTGGAACACATAATACAAAATAATTATTTGGAAATAATTGTTCACCATTTTTTCTTTAACCTTCAGTGTTACTTTTTTTAACTTACTAGTTTTTATGATACCAAGAAGGTACTTAAAGTGATAAATACAAAGATTCTTTTATGCTTAATCCACCTGGAGTTTTTTCTAGATTCTCAATACAAATTCCATGAGATTTTACGTAATGGATATTTTGGTTTATGTGTGACAGTACTGTGCCATTACAGACAGGTGATATGATGAAAAAGTTAATACTAAGATTCTTCCTCTATTTTGAAAGATTAAAAAATCCTCTAATAATTGGATCTTTCATTTGTTTATTTTAACAAAACTTAACATGTACATTCTTTTTTTTTTTTTTTTTTTTTTTTTTTTTTTGCGGTACACGGGCCTCTCACTGTTGTGGCCTCTCCCGTTGGGGAGCACAGGCTCCGGATGCGCAGGCTCAGCGGCCATGGCTCACGGGCCCAGCTGCTCCGCGGCATGTGGGATCTTCCCGGACCGGGGCACAAACCCGTGTCCCCTGCATCAGCAGGCGGACCCTCAACCACTGCGCCACCAGGGAAGCCCAACATGTACATTCTTAACTCTTTACAGATACTTACTTCTTTGACTTAAGCTCTGTAACAATCCCATGAAGTAGGTACTGTTACTATTACCATTTTACAGGTAAGGAAAGAGGCCTTGCCTAACAGCCAATTTTTAGCAGAGCCACATACTAAGACAAACGAAAAAAAGACTCTGGGTCTAAAATCTAGAAAATGGGTCTGCCTAGATAGCAAAGGGTCATGTGTGTTTAATCTTTACATCTGTTTAGCATATTTCCTTGGCCATATGGCATATTTACCACAAATCTTAACTTAAGGAAGAACAAAAGAAGTGTGATTTTTTAATGCCTCAGTATGTAAGTCTCTTTTTAAAAATGCTAATGATTCTTGAAAAATGGTCCTTTATTTGATCATTATAGTAGGGAACTAATATTTTAAACAAGGATTAGCTGGAATCATATGTGTAATTTCTGGCCCTTAAAGCATGCTGACGATAAGAGTTTGCATTCTTTATAACGTTCCTCAAATCTTATGTTCTATAACTAGAAATCACCCTTGGTTTGTGTGCCACAGGCTCTCCACCTCTCATGTAATGGTTGTATTGAATTAAGTTTGTCTGGATACTATCAAAACTTTTAAGATTAATACTACACACTGTGCTGTTACCAAAATTTATTTTAGGAAACATCAATAAATGATAGTTTGAAGTAATTATTTGGGACTGTTTTACTATATATTCTGATAACATAGCTCTAATCTCTATTTTTATTTTGTTTGAGTGGTGTAATAAAACTTATACCTGGGTACTCTAGATATGGAAATTAGAAATCACATATAGATTTTTAAGATTTTTAAATTTAGTTTCAACCTAAATTTGCCCTGTACAGTAACCTGTGAACTCCTAGTGAGCAGAGGCTATATTTACTTATCTTTGTCAGCCCTAGAGTATCTAGCAGAGTACTTTGAATATAAAAGGTGCTTAATAAATGTCAATTGAATTGATGTTTTATAATGTGGAAAAAAAACAAATTTTACTGATCCTCTAAAATTTTCCATGCTTACCTTTTCCAAATTTTGTTTGTCTTTTCATTCTCTATTACGATTGGCACCAGTTTCCTAAATTACTCTTTAACCCCTAGAAAACTTCTAGAAACCTCATAAACTTCATCATAAAGTTGACTCTTCATCATAAAGATTACTCTTCTACTGATTGTCTATACACTAACATGGAGAGCACATAATACAGATAAACTTAGCATTCTGTTCACCTCAGTCAGCTGTGCCTTAGGGCTGCTCTCTGATGTAAGAGGGTAAGCAGCATTTTGTTATCAATGATCTTCTTGTTTTTTTTTACACCAGTCTTTACCAGTTGTTAGCATGTGTGACCATCGGAAGGTTATTTCTCTGACCTTTGTCTCCTTTATGTGAAATCAGATGTAATAATTCCTTCCTTATAAACCTGAAATAAATATAATATTATATAACACAGTAAATATATATTTCATATATGTAATCCTTTGTTTTATTAGTGATAGTCTTTTATCCTATGACCCTTACAGCTACTGTCATTCATTCAACTTAACTATCATTTATTGTTTCCTAGGCAAGACATCACTAATAGGTAGAGAATGCAAACAAAAATAAGACATGTTTATATTACCTTTCAGGAATTTATAGTCCCCTGAGGGTGATAGACACATAATTAATATTAACATAAGGAAGATTGGTGATAAATGCTGTAATAGAGGTGAATATGTAAAAGCAGGAAGATGGCTTAGACAGAGCTATGCAGTAAAAAAATAATGCAAGACTCATAATTTTATGTTTTCTGGTAGCCACATACTATGATAGAGTGTGACCACTGGTTAAATCTGTTATTGGTCACTATCACTGGCATAAGTCAGAAGTAAACTGTATATAAACAGTGTCATGTCTCAATTACAATTGTGTTTGTCTTTCAAAATACATTGTATATTATATTTTTTTGTTCCTTTAAATTTTTAGGGGATTTGTTCCTCGAATGCAGTTAAGTTACTTGGAAATAATTTTTTCATGTCAAGACTTGTTTTTCAGCTTTGTTAGATGGGTCCAGAGTAGCTAATTTGGCCTAATGGCTGAGGATTTTTCTTGATATTCTGTGTGTTTTGAGGGTCTTTCTGCTCTGGCTGTGGGAACCAAACTATTCCCAGTTCTGTGTAAGCTCTAGGTATTGTTCAGTCCCTTCTGGCAGTCTTTCCCTGGCCTCCAGTAATTTTTCTTATGCACGTGTGTTGATCAGAGCTCAGCTGAAGACTCAATGGGAGCTCTCTGCAGATCTCTGGAGTACTCTCTGTATGTAGTGCCTTCCTCTCCAGTAGTCTACCCCATGAATTCTAGCCACCTTCACTTCTCCAAACTCTCTTTTTCAACTCAGGGAGAGTGCCAGGCTCTGTTTGGGTACCCTCTTCCTGCACTTTAGCCTGGAGACTCTCCAGGCAATACAATAAGTTAATCGTTTCTGTCCTCAGTGATCACTGTCATATGTTGCCTGTCTAACTGACATCATTTCAAATAGTTTGTCTTTTTTTGTCATTTGGGATGGGAAGATAAATCTTGTCTATGCTACTCCATTTATGGGTAGAAGGGAAAGTGAGTCCACAGTAGTATTTCTTAAAACATGTAATTGAAAATAGCATATGGTTGAAAATCATACTTTTTTTTCTTCTTGCTTGCTTTAAGAATTGCCCATAAAGTTCAAATATTATTTGTAGTTTAAAAAAATCACAAGTTAACCATTAGTGGGAAAAAGAAAAGAGAGTTACTATCCAAATGTTTGGTATGGTAGAATGGTATATGTGTGTGTGTGTGTGTGTGTGTGTGCATGTGTGTGTGCGTATTTGGTATATGTACATGTTATGTAATTGATGTTAACATTTTTAATTGTCTAATGAGCTAATCAACAATTTTTTACAGACTGAGAGTAATCATGACACTGCGCTAACGCTTGCCTGTGCTGGTGGTCATGAGGAACTGGTACAGACATTGCTAGAGAGAGGAGCTAGTATTGAGCACAGAGACAAGAAAGGTAAGGCCTGCTTTTTGTTAACTTTTCTTCTGAATTATTTGTGTTCTGTGACAAAATACTACTTGTAGCCCTATTTTGATGGACAACAGCACTGTTTCTTTGCTTAACTAAGAAGATCTTTATTTTACTCCAGGTTTTACTCCGCTCATCTTGGCTGCTACAGCTGGTCATGTTGGTGTTGTGGAAATATTGCTGGACAATGGTGCAGACATTGAAGCCCAGTCAGAAAGAACCAAGGACACACCACTATCTTTGGCTTGTTCTGGGGGAAGACAGGAGGTATTATTGTCCCCAACTGTAATTTTTTTTTTCTCTCTGTTTAACAGATATGCACTTTAATTTATATGATTTTGTGGTAACAGTGAACAGACATTAAGATTTATCACAGTAACTGCGACTATAATCTTTTAGAAAAAGGATAAGAATTAGTGTTAGCATAAACTGTCTTGCCAGAAAAATCATACATCGTTTATTATCCTTCTCATCTAAAAGTACGAACTGCCATAGGAATGCCTCTATATTGCATTCAGGCTAAGAGAATGATTAAGACATCCCAAATAAAATCAGCAAGCTCCTGATAAGTGGGGCCTATATTCACTCATCTTTTCCTGTCCCAGAGTACTTAGTGTGAAAGGTGCTTAAGCTCAGCCTCTGTTGCTCTCTATGTATAAGATTAGTAGGGAATTAAGAGTGTTCAATTTTTAGTTGTCCTGAGTACTTTTGTCTTTTAATTGTTCCCCAGCCCTTCTCAACTCTGGAGGAAAGGTTCTCGGTTATATTATATGATCTCTTAGTTTCTTTAGGTAGAACAGCTGATGTGCTTAGGTGTAGGCCCAAGAGGTCATAGCTTTGCTCCATTATGTGTCTTCTTCGGACATTTAATAATCAGTTGGATAACCTCATTCTTCTGGCATTTAATAATTAGTTGGATAACCTCATTTTAAGTCAATTTTTTAAGTCCAGTTCTATTCACCAGTCGTGCTGTCTCTATGGATTGGTAACTTCTCAATTAGGGAGTTGTTGAATCTTATATTTAGGAAACACTCTAGGTCATTCCAGGTGAGTTTCCTACTCTCAGCTTAAAAATCTTTTTCTTTTTTATTTCACCATTCTAATTATTTTCTGTATTCCACAGTGGAGGTGATTCTATCAGTCAGAAATGTAAATGTTCTGTTTTTGATATATAATGAAAGTAAAATTTTGACTTAACTGAAATTTTCAATCACTGTGTGGTTTGAAATAATACTTGTCTCATAACATTTTTCAATATTGAATCAAAAAGAAATCAGTTGATTTTCTTCCTTTCAAAGCAATGTTAAAGCCTATAGCCTACTGTAATCTTTATGTATTCTTACTAAAATGTAACAGATGAGGTAATAATAATTATAGAAGTCTTTTAGGGTAATAATTTTGCCTATAACACTCTTGCTTTTATTTGGTGTCATTAGAACAGTAAAGTATTTTGAAGTAACTAATAAAATATTAGAAAGTCATTTTACTATAAAATCACAAAATAATTCTTTTATATTGAATGTTTGTTACTTTTGGGGAATAGACCATTCCCTCTGAGAGATAACTAGGGTCAGTTATCTTTGCATAAAGGAATTAAGAAAACTTTAGAAATTTGATAAGGGTTTTCTACTTTATTGCTTAAGGGACTCTTTGTAAAATAAAATAGCCTAATGCCAGTTTGGGGGCTTGTTTTTATGATCTTGTTACATAAGCCAGTTAGTCTTACTGGCTCTAAAAGCAAAAATGTGATAGAAAGTCATCTAAAATTAGTCATAGCTTCAGAGAAAGATAAGAATCATATCGCTTATACATGGAATCTTAAAAAAAATACAAATGAACTTATATACAAAACAGAAATAGACCCACAGACACAGAAAACAAACTTATGGTTACCAAAGGGAAAAGGAGTGGGGGAGGGATAAATTAGGAGTTTGGGATTAATATATACACACTGCTGCATATGGAATAGATGACCAACAAGGATCTACTGTATAGCACAGGGAACTACACTCAATATTTTATAAGTAACCTCTAAGGAAAAAGAATCTGAAAAAAAAAAGTATGTATATGTATGTATAATTGAATCACTTTGCTGTACACCTGAAACTAACACAACTTTGTAAATTAATTATACTTCAATAAAAAAATTTTTTAATGAAATTTAAAAAAGAAAATGCTTATGAATGTGAACTTTAAAAAACCAAAAAAACAACAAAAAATAAAGTTGGTCATAGCTTTATTCAAATGAGTAAAGTTTTAGCTGGTAGTAAGGCAAAGCACTATTCATTAACATTTATTTATTTCCCAGTTAGATATATTATTAACAGTAAGAGCAAGGATACGTGCTATGAGCTTGAGCAATCCTTAACTTCCTTATGCCTTATTTGTAAAATGAAGATGAAGATGCTAGTACCTGTGTCAAAGGGTTGTTTTGTGCATTAAATGGCATAATGGACAAAAGATCTATGAATGGCACTTAAATAAATGCTAAATATTGTCAGCAATCAGGGAATGCAAATTAAGACCCCAGTGAGGTACCACCAACCACATCCACTAGAATGGCTAAAATTATAAACATTGACAATACCAAATTTTGCTGAGGATGTGGAGCAACCAGAACTCCTTGTTGATGAGAGTGTAAATAGTACAACCACTTTAGGAACAGGTTTGGCAATTTCTTAACTAAACATGCACCCAGAAATTCTACTACTAGGTGGAGCCCATGAGCAATGAAAATATATTTCCACAAGAAATGTTCATAGCAACTTTATTCAGAATTGCCGAAAACTAGAAACAGTAGAGATGTTTATCAGTAGAAGAGATAAAGCAGCATATTCACATAATGGAATGCTACGCAATACACACAGTTGACTTTCAAACACTCTGTGATTCATTTATATGAAGATCTATGGTAAATGAAACTAATCTTTGGGTAGGATTGACTGAGAAAGAACATGAGTAAATAACAGATTTAAATTAGATTTATGCATTTGTTGATACTCAGTGAATATACACTTAAGTTTTGTGCATTTATTGAAAGTTACAAATTTCACCTAAAAAAAACCTAAAAAGCCTAAAAGCAAATAAGAGTTTAGTTCATGGTACACATGCTGATGTGTTTAAGGGAAATTGCAGGTGTCTACAATTTACTTAGAAATGAAATGCATCAAAAAATGATGGACAGACAAATAAATGTGACAAAGTAAGTAGAGGAGAATGTTAATGGTAGAATCTAGGTGATGATTGTATGTAAATTTTTTTCAACTTTTCTGTGTGCTTAAAAATTTTTTATGGTAAAATGTTGGGGGAAGATAAGTGTTAGCTTTATTCCAAAAATGTTTTTAACATTTAGTTTTTGATTTTAAGTTTAAAAAATATTTTAAGGACATTTACATGTATAAATGAAAAAATCTTATTCTATTTTACCACTATGTGGTGGAATAATACAGAAATACTAATTTCCAAAACAGCATTGCACAAGAACACATGAGGTCAAGATCTTTCAATGAAAACACTGTGCCATTTCAACAGATTCCAAAATGGATTTTACTTGAGGAACGATCCCTTTATTGGCCTCTAAGACCTTTTGCTTTCATTTGAGACTGATTTTGTGCAAAGGATGAATGACTTTCCCCTTCTTTTGTTATACAATAAAGCAGAAAAAAAGAGAAATCAGAAATATACACCTTGCAAGTTGTCTCACCATAAGAAGAAAACACATTTTTTCCTTTTCTTTTTCCAGGTGGTGGAGCTGTTGTTAGCTCGAGGGGCAAATAAAGAGCACAGGAATGTTTCTGATTACACACCTCTAAGTCTGGCTGCTTCTGGTGGCTATGTGAACATTATCAAAATATTACTAAATGCAGGAGCTGAGATTAATTCTAGGCAAGTTTTATTCTCTCTCTCCAAGTCCCTTAAGAGTGTTATGTTAAAGATATTTGTAGAACACTTTTTTTAATGCCATATTTAGGAAATGCCTTCATTACAAATTTAGAATTCAAATTTAAGTGTTTAAAACTGTTGACATAGAACTTGAAAAAATTATCAATTACTTTATTTCTTATGATAAACGTAAACACATCTGTCTTATGTTTTTATTAAGCAAGCAAGTATGTACTTTAGAATGGAAAGTTCATTTTAATAATGACTTAATAATTTATCACTTTCAGCCCAAATCATTATGTTGAATGAGATACAGAAAGTATTCTAGTTCTGGGTAGTAAAAGATTTGTAGTGTAGTCTTGGTAATATCTCAAAGATTTAGTAGGGCTGAGAAGAATGATTATTTTAAATAATTCTGCAGAATAAAGAATCTTAAATCCTAAGATAGAATTCTGTATTATCATCTAGTTTTTCTGGGACATTTAAAAAATATATTTTTCCCTTTGTTCTCCCCATACTTCCACCCCCAGAACTGGTAGCAAATTGGGCATTTCTCCTCTGATGTTAGCAGCTATGAATGGGCACACAGCTGCCGTTAAGCTCCTGTTAGACATGGGCTCTGACATAAATGCTCAAATAGAAACCAATCGGAACACTGCCCTTACCTTAGCCTGCTTCCAAGGAAGAACTGAAGTGGTTAGTCTTCTGCTTGATAGAAAAGCAAATGTGGAACACAGAGCTAAGGTAAGGAAAAGTTTGAGATTTACCCATGGGTTTATTGCTTTGACATTTAAGGTGTACATTAGCAATATGCTAATTATACTTCTAGTACTTTGTAGTAACATTTATCTCTTACATATATATTTAAACAGAAATCATTCTGTATGACTCAGTTAAGCATTAACTCTTGAAAATACCTCAGCAATAGATTTTTATAGGTAATAGTGACATTGGGGTTATCAGCTGAAAACTATGTAGTAGTATGAAAGAGAAGAGAGGGAGCATTTATTAAGTGCCAGTTATATGCCAAGTACATGTGTCTTAACATTTTTACCAACAAATGGACATTAGGTAGAATCATCTGCTTTAAGTAGACCTCACTGTAACTGAGAGAGGTTAGCAGTGTCAGTGCTGAAATTTAGTCGTGAATTTTGTAACAGCTGTACCGTATTGCTCCCCCAGATCATTGTTCTTTAACATTTTAGTACTTTCTGGTCTCTTACATGTTGTTTTTTATTTTTCACTAAACCTAGACTGGCCTCACACCGCTAATGGAAGCTGCCTCTGGTGGATATGCAGAGGTGGGCCGAGTTCTTTTGGATAAAGGTGCTGATGTTAATGCCCCTCCAGTGCCCTCCTCGAGAGATACAGCTTTAACCATAGCAGCAGATAAAGGGCATTATAAATTCTGTGAGCTTCTCATTGGCAGGTATGATGCTACCATACCCTTCATATATGAACATGGTATTACTAGTGATAACTGTTCTCTGTGCAAATTGAACTATTAAAAAATCAAATGTGATTATTTCTATAAACTGCAGTGTATTTTTTTATGTTTTAAACCTATCTCTATTATTTTCCACCCATCCAGAGCTATGCTGCATTGTTTAATATATTTCAGTGCAATCTAGAAATACTTTTCTTCCTTTTTTGTCTGTGTATACACTTTTAAAGTACTATAATAAGCTATTTGAACATCCAGCTATTGTCATCCATATTCACATCTCCCACACAGTTTTGCAAAGATATCACCTTAAGTCTGTAAGTCTGGCAATAATCTAAGGCTTCATTGTTGATTTTCTTGTTCTTTATGGTAATTAGGGCTTTTAAGAGACAGTTATGGAACTGTTCAAGATATAAGATAGAGTTCAGGATATTTTTTGTTTTCAGTCACTTAGGATTTACTTGCCAGTCTTTCAAAGTTGCTTGTCTGCTAAATTAGATTTCCTGCTTTAACAGTCTGAAAGACTTTTACATGGTGTCCTAACAGTAGTAATTAGTAGTAGCTTCTATCAACTGGTTATTTACCATGAGTCTTATCTACCATGATGCCCACTGAGTGCTAAACCTTCATGTTATTTTAAGTTTCATTCTTTTATGAAGCCACATAATATAAATACATGAATACAAATAATCTGAAAGATATAATCACCTCATAGGATACTGTTTGTGCTCTAGGATACTGTTTAATATATTATGATATTAACAGGATGTACCATTATTTTTCACTAAAGAAAATTTTACATTTCCTCAGGATTTGAAGCTCAGAATTATGCACAGTCATTTTTAAAATAAGAAAAGCAATTATTGATATATCGTTAGTTTTGATTCAATGGCTTTTAATTTGATGACTGGAAATTTTTTGTAATGTAATTCTGATAGAGGAATATATTTTAGTCCTATATATTTCAAACAGTTTTTCCCTTTACAAAATATTTTCACAAAATTCATAGTTGATTTTTATTATTATCTGTGTCATTTCATTTAAAAGTGATATTTGTGTCATTCATTTAGGGGTGCTCACATTGACGTACGTAACAAGAAGGGGAACACTCCATTGTGGCTGGCAGCAAATGGTGGACACCTTGATGTGGTTCAGTTACTGGTGCAAGCAGGTGCAGATGTGGATGCAGCTGATAACCGCAAGATAACTCCTCTTATGGCAGCATTTAGAAAGGTAGAAGTCTTTCATCCTCAGTCACTTGGATATTTTTCACTTAGGCTAGGAAGTGCATAATTTAATTATCACTAAAGACTCTCATTTTAGGATCTAACACTAGTGATGAAAGCAGTAAAATAATAAGCAAATAATCACTCTGATGGCAACATTGAAAGGTAGATACAGGTATACCAGAAAAGCCATTAATAGTATCTATATTGGATGTCAAAGCTAAGTAAACTTTTAAAAAGTTGTTCGAAGTAGTATTTTCAAAATCTAGTTGCAATCTTAATCTTTCACAAAATATAAATCCAACTAAGAGTAATTAATTACTTGTTTATGAATGAGTGTTTTCTTGTATTAGCACAGCAGAGAAAAATTTAGCTTAAATTGATTTCATTTTTAATTATTCACTTTAATTTCTAGGAAAAAAGGAAAAATGAAAATTCAGCTGCCAGTATTTGAAACCTTCAGAAGTAGAAATAAATTTTGTGAAATTGAAACTTTCTGTAATGCATAGCACAGAACTGTGTATAAGTAATTTGATTTAATGTTTTGGTTGATCTCTTAAATGCAGGTCTGATTTGTTATTGGGGAAGCCAGACTACTATTCCAGGGATTATAATTTTGAGTTTTGTCATTCTGTAGGTATAATTTTGAGTTTTGTCATTCACTTAGGTAAAATCTCTTATAGATTCCAAATTACTTTGTTGTATTGAAAAATTTTAATATATAAATTGTAAAAAATCATCTTTTTCCTTTTTCTCTTAGTATTCTCTCTGAACCTTGTTCTTTATACCACCTCCTCCCTGGGTGTTCTAGACTACCTTTCCACTGACTCTCTGAATTTTTTTTTCCTCGCTAATCAAACTTATTCTCAGTGGCTACCTACCTCTTCTCCAAGCAAGCTAGCATATCATGTTTATCATCCAAACCATTTCACTATGTTAGTATCCTCTTCAAGTACCTTTTCATGTCTCCCCAGTCTCTGTAATCCTTTGAAATCCAATCTTAGTTTGTTATTCAAAGCCCAATCTAGTGCTTTTAGAACTCATCTCCCATTGAGTCCCTAATGTGGAGTCTTCTCCTTGTTTGGTCTTTTATCATTGTCTCTCATAGCACCTTTGTTCTCATCTTGGGAATGCCCATGTCCTTCTTCATTCTTCCAAAATTACTCATTCTTTGGGTACAGTGTAAATCTCCCCTTCTACAGAAACTCTTCCCATTCCATTTGAGCTCACATTGAGATATCTGATCTCTTAAAGGTTTTAAAAATTCTACAATTCATTATAATCTTTATCATTTATTTTGACAAATATATATTGTTATTACCTTAACATCTAACATGCATGTGTCTCATCTTTCCCAATAGACTTAGCTCCTTAAGAAAGGCACTTATCTTTTTGTATTCATTCCATCATTTATTTTCTTAGCACCTACCATGTACAACTGTAATTGTTGGCATATTACATTGTACAGATTCCAACTGTTGCATTTTGTACAAAATGTAATAATCAGGGATCCACACACAAAGTCAGGTAACTGTATGAGTTGTCCCATATAAATAGTTTAAATACTGTAGAAGTGTTGGTGAGATATCAAGGAAAGGTGCAAATGTCATTTAAGCTATTCATTAAAAGATAGGGATAGTTCAAAAGGATGCAGATGAGAAGGAAGAAATAAAGGCAATAGAGGAAATGTACTAAATATAAACAGATGTTTATTCATCTGTTTATATGTGTTGTGTCAGTAATAGTGTGGATTAGAGAAAGTAGAGAGCCTCTTGAAGGCTGGTCTAAAGATTTTGAACTTAGTGAACTGTGTTACAGTGAATAATATAATCATTGCTCAAGCTTTAGGAAAGTGTATGTTATTTCTTTTGCACTACCTAGTATAGTGCTATGCATTCAGTTTTTATCTCAAAGAAAGAACAAAATTGTTATTTCTACTTTTAATGCTTAAAATTGAAACAGGATACTCAGTTCTAATGAATTAGCTAGAAAAAAAAGATGAGGTTTTTCTTTTCTTTCACACATATCTTGCATTATTTCATACTGACTTTATTGTTTTTTTAAATTCAGAATGGTTTAGAATTTTAGGTCAGGTTATTCTGTATTTTTTTTTGGAGGGTAGGATGAAAATGAACAATGTAGATTTATCTAACTTATTAGAACCGAAGCCTGCTCTTTTTCATTTAAAGTGCGAATAATACCCACTTTAAGTCTTTATTTTGTGGCACTAATGTTAATGGAATGTTAGTTAAGACAGACTAGATTTACTGAACCCTGATAGAGTCTGTTTTCAGTCTGACACTGATATCTATTTTTTAGGGTCATGTGAAGGTGGTGCGCTACTTAGTCAAAGAAGTCAATCAGTTTCCATCAGATTCTGAATGTATGAGATACATAGCAACGATCACTGATAAGGTAATATACTGATTAAATTCATCCCCATTATATGAGCTTGGGATCCCATTTGGCTTTTCATATATATATATATTCCACACTAAGATTAAAAAAAGTCTTAGTTTGAGCAATAATGTGTGGTACATAGAACTTTTCATTTATCTAGGATTTGGGAATGAAGTATAATATTTAAGAAACTCTTCAGATGATTTACTTACCTCATGAAGTAATAAAACATTTTCTGTTTTAGAATTACTTTATCTTTTTAAATAGTACTTAAGCTAATTTAATTTTAATCTAAATACTAAACAATCTAAAGCAAATTACTGTTACTATTCATTAGTGCTGTAATCTATCCAGACAGATATCTCTTCTGAGAGGAACAAGTCAGTGGATTTTTTTTATACCTAAACAAAAATTAACACAGTACTTTTAATTATGGTCAAGAAAACTCTTAACATGTTCAACATCATATAAAAGTTGGAGTAACTGTCAGTTTAAGAATGAATTTGCTAGGATTTTTGCAGGGAAGGTAGGGAAAATAAAATAAATCCCTTTAGAATTCTAATTGAGATCAAAATATTTGAATAAAATCCTAAGACATGCCTCTGAAAATCTAAAAATGTCTTTCATTTTCTCAGCAGTTATCACATGATAGTGAACAGCTTTTTCCCATAAGTTTTATTTAACATAGCTAATCCACTGTCTTGCCTGCCTCTAGATTCATTTATGACAATTAATGTTCCTGGATACCCCTTATGGAAGGGGGGCAGAGATTAAAAATAAAGCTTTTGTCTTAATAGGGAAATATCCCTTTCCTGTCAAAAAGTGTATGTTCTAAAAATGAAATCACTGACATAAGTCTATAAATACATGCTTTTTATGAATGATTCTAGCACAAGAAGTTATAGCAACAAAGCTTAAATATTTGAGAACAGTTCTTGCCAAATAAGTATTTTAAATTGTTTTAAACCCATTTTCTTTTGTTGATATTGACCTTTTCCTTTAGCCTGTTAACTAGCTGACAGATTATTGCAGCTCTATTTGCAGTATGATTTCTCATATTTAAATTACAGGAGTAAATAATTTTAGTACCAGTCAAATGGATATTATTTTGAAGAACAATAGAGGCTCTTTGCTTATGTATTTTTAAAAATATACCATTTAAATTATGTTTTTATTTGCACTCTTTTTTTGCCCTACTACTGATCTTTATTGCTTATGTTCATTCCAGTACCTTAATTAATATTTTCACGTTTTTAGGAATCTCTCTAAATGTTAATTTTTTGAGTCTGGAAACATCTTCATTTTTCATTTTAGGAGATGCTGAAGAAGTGCCACCTTTGTATGGAGTCGATAGTACAAGCCAAAGATAGACAGGCTGCTGAGGCAAACAAAAATGCCAGCATTTTATTAGAGGAGTTAGACTTGGAAAAGGTAACGGTAACCTTTACATATGAAAAATACCTACTTTTTTCCTTTCAGCTTCTCTTCCTCCTAATTTGTAATCTTTGGTTTTTTGTTTTGGTTTGATTTTGCTTTAAATTATGTACGTGCTTTTTCTCTCCAAGTTTGGCTCAAATAGTGGAGAGGATTATGAGTATTTTAAACATCATTATATCGTTAAAATAGCTTTCTTTATAATCGAACTAACAAAATGTTATTGTAGGAATTGCATTGATCTGCAAGTCAGGGAACCTAGCCTCTAATGCTCAATTATCTCAACTAATGTTCTCTTAATCCCCATCCAACTCTGTACTTCATTGATCCTAGACCTTGTAATTTGTTGCCAACGGATTTATCAGAAGTACCAAATACACTACAAAGGCATACACTACCAAGCCATGACCAACTAGTGAAATACGACCAGTTGATGGAATGTTTAATGCGTACCTTTTTATTTTATTTTTATAAAATTGTACAATTTAAATGCATGGAATTTATTGTATATCTATTATTTTTTTAACATCTTTATTAGAGTATAATTGCTTTACAATGGTGTGTTTATATGCTTTACAATAGTGTGTTATATAATAGTGTGTTTATAACAAAGTGAATCAGCTATACATATACATATATCCCCATATCTCCTCCCTCTTGCGTCTCCCTCCCACCCTCCCTATCCCACCCACCCCTCTAGGTGGTCACAAAGCAATGGAGCTGATCTCCCTGTGCTATGCGGCTGCTTCCCACTAGCTATCTATTTTACATTTGTTAGTATATATAAGTCCATGCCACTCTCCCACTTTGTCCCAGCTTACCTTTCCCCCTCCCTGGGTCCTCAAGTCCATTCTCTACGTCTGCGTCTTTATTCCTTTCCTGCCCCTTAATGCGTACCTTTTTAAATGGATGATTTCTCTTGTATTTTTCTCTTTCAGGCACACTACAGTATCATTCCCATTTATTCCCATGGGGAGTAAAACACTCCAAACAATGTACAGTTTGGGCAGTCCCATAACTGCTTCTTTACTCTCTGTTCCTATCAATAACTGTAGTCTAGAATGTAATAGTAGGAAAAGAATTGGTTGGTATTGAATATTATGGAATATATATTCTGCCATATTTCATCTTTTTTAAAAAGGTTAAAAATGCTATGAAATTTAACATATACTTTTTAGATTTTAAGGATATGCAGTGATAGTGGGGGCTGGGGCACCCCCCCATGCAGTTGAAAAGCAATGTGTAACTTTACACTTGGGCCCTCCATATCTGCAGTTTCAAGTCCATGGATTTCAACCAACCACAGATTATGTAGTACTGTAATACTTATTCATTTTAAAGAATCCACATAAAGTGGGCCCTGCACAGTGTTGTTCACAGGTCAATTGTATATATAACATTTTTCATTTGAGTCAGGTCCATTCTTTTTAATTAGACTTACTGACTTTGTTAAGCTATATATTTCATCTCACATAAAGAAAGTATGAATTATTTTAAACATTTTGTTCTAAAGTCAATGTGAAAATACACTATTATTTTCTGAAAAATATATTTAAAATCAGAGTTCTTTTTTTTTTTGTGGTACATGGGCCTCTCACTGTTGTGGCCTCTCCCGTTGCGGAGCACAGGCTCCGGACGTGCAGGCTCAGTGGCCATGGCTTACGGGCCCAGCTGCTCCGCGGCATGTGGGATCTTCCTGGACCGGGGCATGAACCCGTGTCGCCTGCATCGGCAGGCGGACTCTCAACCACTGCGCCACCAGGGAAGCCCCAGAGGTTCTTCATTTTAAAAACTTTCTAGTTTAGATTCTGATCAAATGAAAATTAGCTTTTTTGGCCACTTTGAAGTTTTAATTGAATATGAACACATTGAGAACAGATATGGTTATAATTATTGTAACTATTACTTTACCTATTTTTAATATTCAGTTTCATCAAATATTTATTTAATGTTCACTAAATACCAGGCAATATAATAGGGCCAAGTTGTATGACAGAATATGTATCATTTGAGTCTTCTCTGTAAGAAATATTATTACCCTCATATTACAGATGGAGAAACTGAATCTATGGGAAGTTAAGTAACTTGCCGAAGCTAGACTAAGATTTAAATCCACCTTTTTTATTCTAAATTCCCTGCTTTCCTCTCCTCCCTTAATTGAAGTCAACCTACCTTTTAGTGCTTTCTCCTTATAATATTATAATATCCTGTTTTTGCATACTCTCTCATTTTTAGATGTTACAATCGCTAAGTAAGTTATTTCATAATATTGTATCTTTTTGCATTTTTATAAATCTTAGAAGGCATCCTTTCTATAGCTGAGACATAGATATCTGTTTTTAAATAAAATCTTTAATTGTTTCATACCTTTGTTTATACGTTACATGAAATACATTTAGAGATTTACTGCATGCCTGTGGATCACAAAGTCAAGAAGCAGCTTTTAGGAATGTCCTATTGTGCATGTCTATTCTCAATCAACTTCAGTGATTTATTTTCTTTTTTCTTTATTACAATAATGTGTTCAGTTTAAACTGTGAACTATGCAAAGATAACTAAAAGAAAAGCATACGCCATCATTGTAAGGTAACTAAAGTTCAAAACCTGGTATGGTAATTAACTAAAAGTCCTCACTTCTGACCTTTAAAACCTTTTAAGACCTTACATGTTCTGCCCACTCACACCACTTCTTACACCTGTCTGATGTTATTTTACTACTTTCTCTTGGTCACTTTGCTCTTTCCATAATGACCATCCTTTTTGCTCTTGCTGTGCCTTCTGCCTTGAATGTCACTTCACTTGCCTCATATTTTAGTCTCCCTTTCACATTCTTCCTACTCTTCTTCCCTTCTTTATTTTCATGTTCTAATATTCTAAATACTGTATTTTACTTAGTTATCTTGTTTGTCTCTCTCTACCACTAGATTGTATGAACTACAAAATGGTGCCTAGCATGTTAGTAAACATTTGTTGAACAAATAAATATCCATGTATATGAAAACTGTACTTTTTAAAAATTAGAATCATGTGAACATATTACTCTAATACTTGCTTTTCCCCCTCTCAATAAATGAAGAATATTGTCAACTGATAGTGATTTATAACTGCATAATATATTCCATGGTAGGTTTGTTTCCAGTTTTGTCACTACAAATAATGTTGCAATAAACATCATTATACATGTTTCTTTATATTTTGGTGCTTTTATTTTTATGGATTAAGTTTCTTCACTTGGGTCGGTATATTTTAAATTTGATACTTTCAGAATATTTTCCTACTATCATCAGCAGTACGTAAGTGTTTTTTTTCCTTGAATTCTTGCCAGTCTTTCTTAACCTAGATGTTCATGCTTTCAGACCCTCAGATTTAAAGCAATTCAAAAGGAATTTCTTTCAATGTCATTGCATATTTTCCCGTTTTTTTTGTTTGTTTGTTTTTTGCAGTACGCGGGCCTCTCACTGTTGTGGCCTCTCCCGTTGCGGAGCACAGGCTCCGGACGTGCAGGCTCAGTGGCCATAGCTCACAGGTCCAGCTGCTCCGCAGCATGTGGGATCCTCCCAGACCGGAGCACGAACCCGTGTCCCCTGCATCAGTAGGCGGACTCTCAACCACTGTGCCACCAGGGAAGCCCTATTTTCCAGTATTAATTATTAATCAAAAATTAATTAGATGCAAATTCTTCTGCATGCACTGATACTTTATAAACAGTTTTGAATGGGGATGGTACATAGATAGAATTCTAGACTGTGGACGAGACTGTTCTTTCCTGAACTCCAGCCCCTTTCTATTTCTATTTGAAAAATTATCAGATTGAGATGTGTTAGGGTTTGGTTCACTATTTTTTGTGTATGATTTACATCTGGAAAAATACACCGTTTTGCCTTTTGAGGCTCAGTACGTTCTGGCTCCACCATTTCTGATTTAGAAATATCATTGGAGTGGTCTTGTCTGGTTTAACTTGGATGTTCTGCATGGGTAACTTACTGCTTGTGTAAAAATGCTCCTTTGGGGGCTTCCCTGGTGGCGCAGTGGTTGAGAGTCCGCCTGCCGATGCAGGGGACACGGGTTCGTGCCCTGGTCTGGGAAGATCCCACATGCCGCGGAGCAGCTAGGCCCGTGGGCCATGGCCGCTGAGCTTGCGCGTCCAGAGCCTGTGCTCCGCAACGGGAGAGGCCACAACAGTGAGAGGCCCGCGTAACGCAAAAAGAAAAAAAAAAAGATGCTCCTTTGATCAACCTTTCTAATTTGAAAATGTTGGTTAATAGGTTTGTAAAACTTGCTGCTGAGAATACTGCTCATTATATTTATGAGATTCCCTTATCCTTATGCAGCAAACACTATGTGGAAGAGTCCATGCTCTAGAGCAGTTCATCTGGTCTAACTGTGGAATACTCTGGCAGTTAATTGCTTGTTCTCTTAGGACATTAACAACTAGGTTATGTTTGGGGCTGTTAGATTCCATAGTGGGTATTATTGGTCTGCATTTTTAATGTTTTACCCCTCTACTTTATCACTTATTGTTTTTTCTCTTTGTAAACTTTCATAATCTTTTAGAGAGCTATGTATGGTATATTTTTAAAATATTCCTAATAGATGTTTTCAGTTGGGTTTTTTGCCACCACTGAAGCTATTAATATGCCCACCTCACAATCTCAGTTTCATACATTTCATTCTCTGATTATCACCTCTTGTCTTTTCAGCTTTACTCCCTCTAGAATTCTACCTCCAGCAATCCTAAAAACATTCTGTCTACCAATAAATTGTAGGATCCATTTATCGTACCACCCTTCACTGGCCTTACTCTTTTCTTTCTCCTTATTCTTAACTGAAACCTAGTAATTAAAGGTGTCTAAGGAAAAAAAGCATTCAACCTTGATGACTAATTTTACTTTAAATGTGTGACAGTGAACCCTTTAATGCTGTCCAGTAGTCATAGTATATATTTCCCTAGTTTAATTTACTCTCCCACTCTTCTAGACCATTATTTCTTTCTCCTTTATCCTGTGACTTCTGGTACATCCTCTTCTTCAACCTCAGTTGATGACCTTGCATGCTACTTCAGTAAGAAAACTGAAGCACCAGAAGAAGACTGCCAGAGACTTCCCCTACCCCATCTTCCCAACCCACCAAGCCCTGTACCCATATATTTCCTACCAATTACTAGATAAACTTGTTGTAACCAATCCCTCCATTTGTGAACTACATATTTTCTGTCTGCCATCCCTTACTCAAAAACATTGTTGTGTCAGTTTTCTTTTCTTCTATATCATTTTCCCCCCTCTCCTGGATCATCCTCATCATCATATAAGCTTCTTTGTCCAATCTTAAAAAAAACTTTTGATTTTTCCAACACGTACCCCCCCCCCATTTTCAGCTACAAGTCCATTTCTGCTCCCATTTGCAGCAAAACTTGTCTATTTTGGGTATTCCAATTCTTTTTTGTCTTGAATCTACTCCTACCAGGCTCTCACTCCTACAGCTCCACCAAAGCTATGCCTTTACGGTCTTTGGGGACTCTCACTAGCTAAATCCAGTGATTACTTCTCTATCCTTATCTTACTAAGCCTAATAACACCTGACATACTCTATTTATTTGGCCTCCTTTACACTACACACTCTTGGTTTTTCTCTTATCTTTCTGAATGTTCCTTCTGTATCTCTAGTTCCTCCTCTTCTCTCCTCTTAGTTGGCAAGTCATTTAGCTTATTACATGATCTTCTTTATCCACTGGTCATCTCATCCTGCTTCTTACCTTTAAATATATACTAGCTGATCCCAAATTTATATCTTTAGCCCAGACCTCTTCCCTACATTCCAGTCTCTTATATTTAGCTAGTTACTCAACATGTCCTTTTGGATACCTAATTAGACATCTCATACTTATGTTCAAATGTGAACTTCTGATCTTTGCCCACTCCAAACCCACAACTCTGTCTTGTAATTGCTCAGCTAAAGATATTGATATCATGCTTGGTTTCTCTCTGTCCTCCATTGTGTTGGAAAATCTAGTTACCTTTGCCTTAGAACTATATCTAGGATCCTAGTCACTATTTATCACTTCTCACCCTGATTCAAGTCATTAATATCATCTTTTACCTGTATTTCCACAGTAGTCATTTAACTGGTCTCCCTGATTCCATCATTGCTCTGCAGTCTGTTCTCTATTTAACACTTAGAGTGATCCTCTATATCAGTTAAATCACTCTTTTGCTCAAAACCCTACAGTGCCATTTCCCTCAGAGTAAAAGATTAAAAGTCTTTAAAATGCCCCGTGGGACCTTAGGTGATGAAGTCTCCCGATATGCTCTCTGAAAGTCATTTTCTATTATTCTCAACCAGACTGACCTACTTAAACATTCCAGGCCTACTTGAACATACAGCTTATATACTGACTGTTCTCTTTGCCTGCTATACTTCAAATCTTTTAAATGTTTACTTCAACTTCACCTTCATGTTCCCCTATACGTCCCCATATACACACTTCTCTTCCTCTGTTCCAGTATTCCTGTTTTACATTGTACTTAACACATTTTTTAAAAACTATATAATGTATTATGTTTGCTATCTGTGTGCCTCCCCCAGCAACTAAATGTAAGCTTCATGAGGGCAGGGATATTTTGTCTGCTGCTTAGTCCTAAGAGACTAGAACCATGCTTAGTACATAGTTATCAAAAAATTTTCGCTGGATCCTGCCCTTCCCTTCCCCTGTACTCCTTGATCTCTTTTTCTGTTATTGATACCACTACTGATTATTCAGAAATAATTGAAATCTTGATGTCGTTTTCAGATTCTCAATTATCTTTGCTCCGCATTCTCTATATCCATCAAATAAGTTAGTGTAGTAAATTAACTTAATCCAGTATCTGGCACATATTAACCCCCTAAATATTAATGGTATCAGTATCATCATCATCACCTTTAATTGAGCTTTGGCAGTCTCTTTATGTCTTCTGTTCCATCCTCTCCTAAATTATCACTTCTCGCCTGAAGTATTGCAGTAGGCTTCTTAACAGTCTGTCTATAAATAAATACCTTTGCCTCTGTCATCTTTTGCCTTCAGTTTAATCCTTCTTTATTCCAATGTAACTTTTCCAGTTCCCATAGTTTCTGATACACAGATAAGATTGCCTTTACTCCTTACTCGAAATCCTTCAGTCTTCATTGTCTGCGTGGGAAATTTCAAACATTTGGCTCTTCCTGTCTTCTCTAGGCTCATCACTCACTATGGTTTTCTACTCCTCACATATCTCATTCACATAACTGTATCCAAATATGCACATGGGGGACTTCCCTGGCGGTCCAGTGGTTAAGACTCCGCGCTTCCAGTGCAGGGGGTGTGGGTTCTATCTCTGGTCAGGGAGCTAAGATCCCACGTGGCTCGAGGTGCGGCCAAAAAAAGAAGAAAACAGATTTGCACATGGTATTTCTTTAGTCTGGACTGCCTTTCCCTAAATCCTTAAATTCTCATCTTAAAAAGCTTAACTCTCAAACATCAATTTGTTTCCTGATTCTATAATTAGAAATCACCAGTTAGGGAATTCCCTGGCAGTCCAGTGATTAGGACTCAGTGTTTTCACTACTGCTGGGGCCTGGGTTGGGGAACTAAGACCCTGCAGCCAAAAGAAAAAATCAGTTGGACTAGTGCCCTTTCTTTCCTTTTCCACAATGAGGTTATTTATTCTGCAATTTGACTCTTTTTCTTCAAAACCTCTACCCTCCCCCACATATGCTCACAAACATGTAGCAGTTCCCCAGTAAGTGAAATGAGGTCTAGGGCATGTGCCTTGTGAGAAAATATAGAATGTAGGCTGAATTTTTAACTCTGTTTACCTGCACCTCCAGACTTACTCAAGCCTCACGGTTTAAATACTCTGTTTTCATCTTTTCTCCTTCAGATCTTGTATCAGTTATTACCACCTCTCCCATACTTTAGTGCCTGCTGTTTCATTAACTCCTACCCTCTTTCTCCAACTTCATGAAGTTAACTATCCTAATGAAACCTTACCTCAAATTTAGTATTTTGTTTCCTTATCTAAATATTTTAAGGGAATAATCTATGTCTTGTTGACTCTACTTTTCTTTTTTTTTTTTTTTTTTTTACTTTTCTTTGTAATTCTCCATCCAGGACCATTTGCTTACTTCTCCACTAATTCAGTGAACTAACTATGGCAGAGGTCACCAATGGCATCTTACTGCCAAATCCAGAATAAGATTAGACATCTCATACTTGTGTCCTTACTGATACTTTGTGATACTTACCAATGTTGATTTGCCTTCCTTTATGAAACTCTTCCCCCATTGAAGCTGCTTTCTCCTGATTGTCTTCTTCTGCCTGATATATGTCTTTCTAAAAGTCTCATTTGGTCTTCCTTTTTTTTTTTTTTTTTTTTGTGGTACGCAGGCCTCTCACTGTTGTGGCCTCTCCCGTTGCGGAGCACAGGCTCCAGACACGCAGTCTCAGTGGCCATGGCTCACGGGCCCAGCCACTCCGCGGCATGTGGGATCTTCCCGGACCAGAGCTCGAACCTGTGTCCCCTGCATCAGCAGGAGGACTCTCAACCACTGCGCCACCAGGGAAGCCCTAGTTTTTCTATTTTTAAAAGTTCTTCCCCCCCCCCCTTGAATACCAATCACAATTACTTCTTACCACTGGACACATTTTAAAAATCAAGCAAAATTAATAATTCATCTGGCCGAGCCAAAAGTCTTAAACCTCACTTGTTATTTTTATCCCCCCAAAGCTATTTTCTGTACCTTTCTCAAGGCTTTTTTTCCATACAGATGTGATATAGATGAAATATCAGTTTTATTATTCCTGATTCTAAATTGGAGAGGCTTAGTATCTATCTGTAGCCACAGTTGCTTTGAAAATGTTTCTCTGGCACACCCTTCACCCCCCTTTCTACTCCTCTTCCCTTTACGCTTAGCTATTTATTTCGTGAAAGTCAGCAAAACAGATCAACCCCAGGCCTCCCTCACTGGAGCTCAGGCAAAGATATAGAAAGTATACTGTTCCTGAGGACAGGCAGCTTAGCTACATTAAAGCAAGGCTGAATGAGCTGAGTCATACACGCTCAGTTCCTTCTTTCAAGCTCACCAATCAGATAGTACTCCTTCCTTGTAGTGAACTAGGGTGTGAAGGTCACCAATTACTGTTTTCTTCTCAGTCCTTTGGAAAGGTCAAAAGCTCCTCCTTTA
This sequence comes from Mesoplodon mirus, assembly GCF_964341445.2. NCBI lineage: Eukaryota > Metazoa > Chordata > Mammalia > Artiodactyla > Ziphiidae > Mesoplodon > Mesoplodon mirus. Next base: position 48,958,888 of record NC_138977.1, read on the forward strand.
TTGGTCTTCAGAGGAAACTTGGGTACTTCTGGAAGACCAGCAAAAATTTCTGGGGGGTAGGTACTATGCAGACAATTTTTATATCTCCAGTTTCCATTTGTGTTCTTTCCTGAAATCCATCTGCTTGAGAAGGTTATCTGGTGTTCTATAGATTCTCCTTAATTATTTACCTTTTCAGAAACACAAGTCATATCTCTTACCCAAGTGAATGTAATTATGGTGCATTGCCCCAGGGTGTGAAAACTTCCAAGGTGGGCAAAATCTTTTAGGCACCCAACAAGGATTATTTCAAAAGGGAGGAGGAGTGTCTAGCAAAAGCTAAAGACTTAAAAAGTCAGACTTTTTCTCAAAAAAAATAAGTCTGATTTGGCTTATAAGTTTGTCTTTAAGGGCTGCTTTCAGTAGTTAAGATATTGTGACATTTTCCATAAACTGAGTATCATTGTTTTGACACATATTTAAAATACACATAAAATATATAGAAAGCTAGATTATATCAAGGAATGTGTACTTTGAAAATGTCATTTAGAGAACACGCAAACAAAAGAGTTTGTAGATGATTTTACCATTTTATGAGCCAAAGAGGAGAATTTAATAGTTAAAGTAGCTTATTAAGAGATGTTATTGGACTTTAAAACTTATTCCTAGTTTTTTTGACTGTGAAAGTAATATGTATCCAGTTTAACAAATAGAAACAGTGTATAGTTATATAAAGTAAAATTGAAAGTCACCATCTTTCTGCTACTTCTTGTCCAAACCCATGCTCTAGAGGTAATCACTAGTAAGCCTTTGATTTGTATCCTCGATAGATTCACATAAAGCACCGCCCCCCCATAAATGAGATCATTGGTTTGCACTTTGCCTTTTTTTCCCTAGCAGATGTAAATTGTGAGCATTTTCCTAGGTGTACATTTATAACTCTTAATGGCTGCTTAGTATTCTGTGAATGTATACTGTTGTTAACTTCTCCCCACCCCCGACCCCACCCCATGGATTTACCAAGCTTCCATTTACTACTATTGTAATCAACTTTGCAATGGAAAGTATTGAGCCTATATTTTTCAACTAGAGGTAGTCATTTTATAGAATATATTCTTAGGATAAGCACTTTGTAATTTTCACAGGAGGCTTTCAAATTACCTTTCTAAAAATGTTAATGTTTATACTGACAGCAGTGTAGGGAAGAATTCATTTTCCCAAACTTTTGCTAACTGATATCTTTTAATTTTCCCAAATTAATGAACAAAACATGGTAGCTTGTTATTTTAATTTATATTTCCATAGTGATTATGAAGTTATGTATATCTTTATCATTCATCCATTTTGAAATTAGGTTGTCTTTTATCATTAATTTGATCTTGACATTTAAAAATATTATTTTCTCTTTACAGTGATTTGAGTATGATCTTGATCAAACAATGAATTGAACTAAGATGACTTTGAATTGTATGGTATCCCAGTACCCTTAATGATAAAATGACATTATGTGGGCTTCCCTAGTGGCGCAGTGGTTGAGAGTCCGCCTGTCAATGCAGGGGACATGGGTTTGTGCCCCGGTCCGGGAAGATCCCACGTGCCGTGGAGCGGCTGGGCCCGTGAGCCATGGCTGCTGAGCCTGCGTGTCCGGAGCCTGTGCTCCGCAACAGGAGAGGCCACAGCAGTGAGAGGCCTGCGTACCACAAAAAAAAAAAAAAAAAAAACAAACTGACATTATGTGACAACTTTTTTCCAAGGTAAATTCCAGTGTTATAATTCTGTTTTATTGATTCTTTAACAGTTAAGGGAAGAAAGCCGGAGGCTGGCTTTGGCTGCAAAAAGAGAAAAGAGAAAGGAGAAGAGAAGAAAGAAAAAAGAAGAACAAAGAAGAAAACTAGAAGAGATTGAAGCCAAAAATAAAGAAAACTTTGAACTCCAAGCTGCTCAAGAAAAAGAAAAGCATAAAGTTGAAGGTATTTTCTCTAAACCATCTAATTTGTTTCATGTAATACATTCTACTCAAAATTATATTTCCTTAAATATCAGTAACTTCAGGTGAAAAAAGATCTCTACGTTATTAAGGCCTAAAGTATTTATATGCTATTTTCACTTATTGACTTCTTCCCAGCTTTTTATTATAAAGAATTTCAAACCTACACACAAGTTGAAAGAATAATGAAACAAACACATGAAATACCCTTCACCTAATTTAAAAATAAACATTTTACTATATTTGCTTTATCTTTTTCTCTAAATATACATACATAGTTTTGTCCTAAGCCGTCTGAAAGTAAATTGCAGACATCTGACATTGCACCTATAAAACATCAGCACACATCCAAGGAATGACATTTGCTTACATAATTGCAATACCATTTATAATACCTTAAAAAATTAACAGTAATTCCATAATTTCATCTACAGTCAAGGCCATATTCAGATTTTTCTTAAATGAGGGAATTATTTTTAACTAGGTTCTAACTAAAAAATTATTTGAGATGAGGATATTGTTGGAAAGAACCATTGTCATTAAACCACCAAATATTTATGCTGTGTGTGTGTGTTAATTTCCCCCTCCTCCAGCCTTTTATTTTGAAAAATTTCAAACTACAGAAAAGTTTAAGGATTAGTATAATGAACACGTGTAAGTCACCTAGATTCATATAACATTTTGGCACATTTGTTTATCTTTTTTCCTCTTTTTTTGAATAGTCTTATATATGTTGTACACATCATACGAAATTACCCCTAAATACTTGAGCAGTGTTTCCCAGAAAAAGAACATTATTTTACATAACCACAATAACATTATTACACTTAAGAAATTTAATAATTATGTAATAATATGTAATATACGGTACATATTCATATTTCCCAAAGTGTCCCCGAAATATTTTTTGTAACTGCCTACTATGTGTTGTTTAGAACTTAGGCACAGAGAGAATAGATCAATCATATCCATCTCATTACCAGTGAATGCTGGAATGACGGATAACTTTGTATCTAATAGTAGTAGTAAAGTAAATTCAGCGTTTATTTTTGTCGAGTGCTTAAAGCTAAATATATGCCAAGAATGCTAGAACTTGCTAATTCAGTATTGCTACTTCTACAGATGAGCCTGAAGTCTTGACAGAGCCTCCAAGTGCCACAACCACTACTACCATAGGTATATCTGCAACCTGGACCACTTTGGCAGGTTCCCATGGTAAAAGAAACAATACCATAACTACAACCAGTTCAAAGAGGAAAAACAGGAAAAATAAAATTACTCCAGAAAATGTTCAAATTATATTTGATGATCCACTACCAATCTCATACAGTCAGCCAGAGAAGGTGAATGGAGAGTCCAAGAGCAGCAGTACCAGCGAGAGTGGAGACAGTGATAACATGAGAATTTCCAGTTGCAGTGATGAAAGTAGTAACAGCAACAGCAGCCGAAAGAGTGACAATCATTCACCTGCTATGGTCACCACCAATGTGACCAGCAAGAAGCAGCCATCAGTTCTGGTTACGTTTCCAAAGGAGGAGAGAAAATCTGTTTCTGGCAAAGCTTCAATAAAGTTAGTTCCAATTTTCATTTTCATGATTTATAGTATCATTATGAAACACTTTGTTGCTGAATTTTTTAGTAAAGCAGGCAGATGAACAACTGACAAAATAAGGGTTTGTCTTTGTTCTAAAGAAGGCATGATTTCATTTGAATTTCAGAATTACTGTGTAATTTCTTCATTTTGGTTGTTAAACTTAACCCATGAAAAGTATTGATTATGGTTTCTCAGGGATTATTATTGTATTTCAGTTCTGCTAAATTTGACCTCTAGATAATATCTTCTTAAAATTGGCCCTTCATATTATGCTAAGTATTAAAAAGTGAAAAATAAATTTCTCATTTATTCATCATAGTATTCTTAAAATAATAAAATCATGTAGTAGATTGCCTTTATCATTAAAAATTCTACATCTCTTCTATATTTAATGTGTTTTTCCTCCCTGTTAAAGATTGTCAGAGACTATCAGTGAAGTGACCAGTAATTCTCTCTCCACTTGCACAAAATCTGGTCCATCTCCCCTTTCCTCTCCAAATGGGAAATTAACAGTAGCAAGTCCTAAGCGTGGACAAAAGAGGGAAGAAGGATGGAAAGAAGTTGTAAGAAGGTGACTGATTATTTGTTTGATTGTTTTTCTCATTTTTATATGTGCTCTATTTCACAATGAAGCATAGTTTACCTTACAGTTAAATTCCCCTAACTCTTCCAGAGGTTGCAAACAAACTGGTGGCCCAAGGCTGCATCTGGCCAACAGAGACAACCTATACTATATTTTAGATGGAAAAAAAAAAAGTGTATGTTAACACTTTTAAAATTAAGAAATTTTACATAAAAAGTTAGATCATTGTGGTGTCTGCTTGACCCGCATAGGTATTGGTATTTGGTAGTGAGCTAATTTATTTAAGGTGATAGATTGTCTTGTTCAGCTTTGTAACCTCAGAGCCCAATATGTAGTGTCTACTACATACTTGTAAATATTTGGAGAATGAATTAAGTATTGGTTTTAAGCTATTCTTGTCTTCAAATCATAGGATACCTTTATTTCACGGGTTTTAGGACTAAAATATTTTGCTTGGAATTTTTAAATAATATGTATTAAAAAGTAAAACAACATCCCAGAAACTAAAAGGTGGTAAGATACCACAGACCTAGAAAGGATGTGATCCATTATAAATCTTTGATAACCTATTTTAAGGAACTCTCCAGAATTCCATCAAAAAATTAAACTTTTGATTGTTTTAAAACAAAATCTGTAGTGAACCAAGCTTATTACTGTTAATCTCAAGATGTACTGTACATTTTTTATCTTATTTTGGGCCAACACTTCCCCTCAACCCCCATCTCTATCTTTATCTCTTTCTCTGTCTCACACACATTCTTTTGAACTAACTGAAATCACAACATCAGAATACTCTCTGTACAAAAGTAAGAGAATTCAGTTTTCCTGCATGTATTTTATATTGTAGTATGCAAGCAAATTCTTAACTAACTTAAAATAATGATCACTGACTGATTATTATGTCCTTTAGGGAAAAAGGAATTATCAAGTAACTTAGTTATGTATACAAAAGGGCAGGGATCATACCTTACCATTTAAAAAAATAACGTATAATTTCATATTTAATCTATTCTAAATAAATAATTTACTTATTCATTGAAGCACAGTTGGCTCCTTCTTTTAATTGAGAGTTATGCTGTTTTTCTTTTAGAAGTATTCTTTAATTTAGACTTGTCAGAAATTTACATCTACCTTTCCTGAATCTGAGTGTTTAAAATTGTAATGTAATTTTGTAGGTGTTAGGTGGGTTTTGCTTTTTTGGAATTCCAGCAGGCTTTTCTCTTTCCTCACACAACTAAACATCCCTTAGCAAGTTTCCATATTTGTGGATAATCATTTAATGCCTCTAGAAGAATGCAGGGCAACAATGAATTTTTAGTATCATCCTTTCAGTTATATATTAGGGAATAAAAACAAGAATATGAATCAAACACCCAAAGGTTCACAAAAAGCCTTTCTTGACTCCTTGGGGTAGATTAGATGCCCCAACCAATGTGTCTTTATGATACCCTATTAGAGCACTTACAACATCGTGTTGTAGTTTTCTTACTTGGTTTCTACATAGTCAGTATATGTGGGCAGGAACCCCTGTCTGTTTTATTTGCCATTAATATTTGCATTATCACAGTGTATATCTACATGTATGTGTGTCACAGATATTAATGAAGGACGAAAGTCAAAAAAGCAAACAGTTTTTGGTAATGAGATGAGAAGCTCTGGTAAAGCTCACTCTCTCTCTCTCTCTCTTTCTCTTTTTTCTGTGGCTCTTAGTTGCCTTTTATCACTTAGAGTGAGAGTAGGTAGCAGAGGCTTATTCGACAATATTCTGCATTTACAGAAACATTTTAGTAATCTTATTTTAATTACAACCACTGATGCTTATGATTTATCTTAATTTATTTTTGCAACTGTTAAACAGGTCAAAGAAAGTGTCTGTTCCATCAACTGTGATATCCAGAGTGATTGGAAGAGGAGGCTGTAATATTAATGCTATTCGGGAGTTCACTGGTGCACACATAGATATTGATAAGCAGAAAGACAAGACAGGAGACCGGATAATAACTATAAGGCAAAATTTTGTCTCTTACAGTTTTTTTCTTTTATATTTTATTGCACTAGAGCTTACTTATCAATATATATATAAGCATTTGAGTTTTCAATGGAACTTTGTATTTAATAGCATGTTTTGTTAAATGGGAATTTGATTCATGTTTAAGATAACCTTTACAGTTTTTTTTTCTTATTTATATGCTCTTGTGAAGTATTTCAAAGGGCTTTAAAGGAATTTTTCTTTTGTGTGTGTATGGCAAAGGTTTGAATAATCTTTTCCTTATATAAACTTTTAATATGACATTCTTAAAAACTTCTTTTTAAGAAGGAATGGGTTTCTATCACATTGTAATCTGTAATTTTCCATCTTTCTCTTAAATTAGCATTTGAGATTGTATCCTTAGAATATGAGCTCAGTAATAGGTTTAAATCTGAAGTGGATATTTGTTTTAAATTGAATACTTGAACATGTCTGTGCCTGAATACCCTTAGAGTAAAGATAATATTCTAAGAAATCATAAATTTGGTTGTGAGAGACAGGTGCCCTTCCCAGTAATAGAGGGACAGATAGTTTTTTAGCCTGTCTCAGAGGAAGGAGGCAATTAACCAGCTCTGTTTTGCACTTATCCCCTTCTCCTATCTTGTTTTTCCCTCCCCTGGGATAGGTGTAGTCACAACTTGCCTTATCCAAAGAAGAGGGGAAGCAGATACCCTTTATAAGTAATTTCCCCCTTAAGGTCTCCATAAGGCTTTCCTTCCAATCAAATATTTTCCTGAACATCCAAGACTGGGGTTTGACCTTATGGCCATTGTTGTAATTATCAGGATTCTTCTCTCATTTTGAGACATCTGTCCAAAAGAGTTATAATAATCACTCTACTAATAGAGAAACCACTAATAAATATAAATGGGGTCATCTTAGCTACCAGGATTTAAAATAAAATACTATTTTCTTACTCAGTGGTATTATTTTTCTTGCTTATTTGTACTGCTTTTAATATTGATCAGCTGTTTAACTTCATGGTAACAATATGGATTACATAGGATTTTAAGTGCAATGGTTTTTCTGTCTAGAATGTATTTCACAGTAGGAAGATGATTGCTTAGTCTGAGGAAACAATAATGAAATTAAAGTTTTTGGAAAAGAAGTCATTTACTTTTCCTTTGAAAAATATAGTGGTGTGTCAGGAAAGTTTACTGCTTTGTTTGCATAATACCTCAAAAATAGTCAGAAACTTGCTTCTTAACTTTTATCTGTTCTCTGTATGTGTGTACATACACATACACACACGAATTAATTTAGGCTTTATATATTAAAAGGGGGAAATTGGACCTAATTTTTTTTTTTTTGTCAACTTATAGGGGTGGCACTGAATCAACAAGACAAGCAACTCAGTTGATCAATGCTCTGATCAAGGATCCAGACAAAGAAATTGATGAACTTATTCCAAAGAATCGTTTGAAAAGCTCCTCAGCAAATTCCAAAATTGGGTCATCAGCACCTACCACCACTGCTGCTAACAGTTCCTTAATGGGAATTAAAATGACGACTGTAGCTCTGTCATCAACATCTCAAACTGCCACAGCACTCACTGTGCCTGCAATTTCTTCTGCATCTACTCACAAAACCATTAAGAACCCAGTGAATAATGTGAGGCCTGGTTTTCCAGTTTCTCTTCCATTAGCATACCCTCCTCCACAGTTTGCACATGCTTTGCTTGCTGCTCAGACTTTCCAGCAGATCCGTCCACCAAGGTTGCCCATGACGCACTTTGGAGGTACTTTTCCACCAGCTCAATCCACTTGGGGTCCTTTTCCTGTCAGGCCTTTGAGCCCTGCCAGAGCTACTAACTCGCCTAAGCCTCACATGGTGCCTCGCCATAGCAATCAGAATAGCAGTGGTTCTCAGGTGAATTCAGCAGGTTCTTTAACTTCAAGTCCAACAACTACAACCAGTTCATCAGCTTCAACGGTGCCTGGTACATCTACAAATGGCAGTCCAAGTTCACCTTCTGTTAGAAGGCAGCTTTTTGTCACAGTTGTGAAGACATCCAATGCCACCACAACAACAGTCACAACCACAGCAAGTAACAACAGCACTGCACCCACAAATGCCACATATCCTATGCCTACTGCCAAAGAACACTACCCAGTATCATCCCCATCTTCCCCATCACCACCAGCCCAGCCAGGAGGGGTTTCTAGAAACAGCCCTTTGGATTGTGGAACAGCATCTCCAAATAAAGGGGCATCTTCCTCTGAACAGGAAGCAGGTAGTCCACCAGTAGTAGAAACAACAAACAGTAGACCTCCAAACAGCAGCAGTTCTTCTGGGAGTTCATCAGTTCATTCTACTCAGCAGCAACCTCCGGGATCTGTTTCTCAGGAGCCAAGACCACCTCTTCAGCAGTCTCAGGTTCCTCCCCCGGAAGTTAGAATGACTGTTCCTCCTTTAGTAACAACAAGTTCTGCTCCAGTGGCGGTGCCTTCTACTGCCCCAGTGACTTACCCTATGCCTCAGACACAAATGGGATGCTCCCAGCCTCCGCCTAAAATGGAACCCCCTGCTATTAGACCACCCTCTCATGGCACAGCTGCCCCTCACAAGAATCCAGCTCCTGTGCAAAATTCATCTGTTGCAGTCCTCAGTGTCAATCACATTAAAAGACCTCACAGTGTTCCCTCTTCTGTCCAGCTACCTTCGACCTTAAGTACACAAAGTGCTTGTCAAAATTCAGTACATCCAGCAAATAAGCCTATTGCTCCCAATTTCAGTGCCCCCTTACCATTTGGGCCCTTTAGCACATTGTTTGAAAATAGCCCTACTTCTGCTCATGCCTTCTGGGGAGGATCTGTTGTTTCATCTCAGTCAACACCAGAATCTATGCTATCAGGAAAATCCTCATATTTGCCAAATTCAGATCCTTTACATCAGTCTGATACTTCCAAAGCTCCAGGTTTTAGACCACCATTACAGAGACCTGCTCCAAGTCCCTCAGGTAAGTTTGTATTTTCTGACATTCTGCAGCTGCTCGTTTATACAAATGATGTTGAAACTCTTAGTTATTTTCTAATATTTTTACTCTGTGACTTGGTCAGATAGACAGATTGTAGTACTAATTCAAATGCTGTTATGAGTATTGACTGTGTCTAGTATGACATTATTATTTTTTAAATCTTTTTAGAAGCTGTAATGGGTTTTTGTCTTAAATTTACTATAAATAAATTTCTTCATCAGGTATATTTTTCTCTCTCAAAATAAAGAAAAGGGGACTTCCCTGGTAGTCCCGTGGTTAAGACTCTGCATTCCCAATGCAGGGGGCCCGGGTTCGATCCCTGGTCAGGGAAATAAATCCCACATGCCGCAACTAAGACTGGGCGCAGCCAAATAAATAAATAAATATTTTTAAAAAATTATAAATAAAAAAGTCTCTTTTTTTTTTTTTTTTTTTTTTTGCGGTACGCGGGCCTCTCACTGTTGTGGCCTCTCCTGTTGCGGAGCGCAGGCTCTGGATGTGCAGGCTCAGCATCCATGGCTCACAGGCCCAGCCTCTCCACGGCATGTGGGATCTTCCCGGACCGGGGCACGAACCCGTATCCCTTGCATCAGCAGGTGGACTCTCAACCACTGCGCCACCAGGAAAGCCCCTCATATTTTAATTTAATAAGATAATGCCATCAAAAGTTTGCTTTTAGTTCAAATAAAAAATAATTACCAAAGATTTTAAAAATTTGATTTCACTTCCGACTGTCTTTTTTGTTTTAAAAATAATGAGAAAAATATAGAGCTACATAGTTCAAAAGGGTAGGCACTAACTATATGTGCTATTTAAATTTAATAAAATTAAAAATTCATCTCAGTCAAGCTGGCCATTTTTTAAATTTTTTCCCAGTTTTGTTGAGATGTAATTGATGTACATCACTGTATATGAGTTTAAGGTGTAGAGCATAATGGTTTGACTTACATACATTGTGAGATAATTGCGACAGTAAATTTAGTTAACATTCATCATCTCCTATAGATACAATTTTTTAAAAAAAGAAAAAGGAAAAAATATTTTTCGGTGTGATGAGAGCTCTTAGGATTTAGTCTCTCTTAACAGCTTTCCTATGTATCATACAGCAGTGTTAACTACCGTTACTATGTTGCACATTACATCCCTAATACTTACTTATCTTGTAACTGGAAGTTTGTACCTTTTGACCACCTTCCTCCAATTCCCCCCCCACCCCACCTCCACCTCTAGTAACCACAAATCTGATCTCTTTTTCTATGAGTTTGTTTGTTTGAGATTCCACATATAAGTGAGATCATACAGTTTTTGTCTTTCTCTGTCTGACTTATTTTACTTAGCATAATGCCCTCACGGCCCATCCATTTTGTCAGAAATGGCAGGATTTCCTCGTGTTTTTTGGTGTGTTTTTTTATTACTAAATAATACCCCATTGTGTGTGGTATGTATACATATATGTATATATACCACAGCTTCTTTATCCATTCATTCATGGATGGATACTTAGGTTGTTTCCATGTCTTAGCTATTGTAAGTAATGCTGTTATGAACATGGAAGTGTAAGTATCTTTTCGAGTTAGTGTTTTTGTTTCTTTTGGATATAGTTCCAGAAGTGGAATTGCTGGATCATATGGTAGTTCTATTTTTAGTTTTCTGAGTATCCCCCATATTGTTTTCCATAGTGGCTGTAGGCTGGTCATATTTCAAGTGCTTCCTTGATAAGCACATAATGGCTGGTAGCTGCAATATTGGAGAGCCCAGATATTGAACACATCTGTTAACATAAAAAGTTCTGTTAGGCAGTGCTGATATCTAAAGAGGATCTAAAGATCTGGTTTTGAGTGACTGCTTTTTCTTTTTTAACTTTTTACTTTGAAATATTTTTAGATTTATAGAAGAGTTCTTCTATAATTACCCCAATTTCCCCTAATTAAACATTCTTACATAAACACCATATATTTAATAAAACTAAGAAATTAATATTGGTACAGTACAATTAACTGGACTACAGACTTTATTCAGATTCCACAGCTTTTCCAATAATGTTCTTTTTCTGTTGCAGTGTCCAGGATACCAAGTTGCATTTTGAGCTTTGTGGTTTTTTTGGGGGGGGGGTGTTTTTTTTGCGGTATGTGGGCCTCTCACTGTTGTGGCCTCTCCCGTTGCGGAACGCAGGCTCAGCGGCCATGGCTCACGGGCCTAGCCGCTCCGCGGCATGTGGGATCTTCCCGGACTGGGGCACGAACCCGTGTCCCCTGCATCGGCAGGCGGACTCTCAACCACTGCGCCACCAGGGAAGCCCAAGCTTTGTGTTTTAATATGAATATTTCAAATAATTAAAGATAATTTCATTGAGTTATTTGTAGTGAGGTGGATGGACCCAGAGTCTGTCATACAGAGTGAAGTAATTAGAAAGAGAAAAACAAATACTGTATGATAAAATCAAATACTGTATGCACGTATATATAGAATTGGAAAAAAAATATGGTTCTGTAGAAACTAGGGGCAGGACAGGAATAAAGATATAGATGTAGAGAATGGACTTGGGGACATGGGGAAGGGGGAAGGGTAAGCTAGGACTAAGTGAGAGAGTGGCATGGACATATATACACTACCAAATGTAAAATAGCTAGTGGGAAGCAGCCGCATAGCACAGGGAGATCAGCTCGGTGCTTTGTGACCACCTAGAGGGGTGGGATAGGGAGGGTGGGAGGGAGATGCAAGAGGAAAGAGATATGGGGAAATATGTATATGTATAGCTGATTCACTTTGTTATGAAGCAGAAACTAACACACCATTGTAAAGCACTTATACTCTGATAAAAATGTTTAAAAATAGTCTACCATTAAAGCAATAATAAAATAAAAATAAAGATAATTTCATGCTAGAGATAGACAAACTATGGTCCATTTGCCAAGTATGGCATACTACCTGATTTTATATTTGTGGGGTTTTTTAATTGAGTTATAACAATTATGTAAGATTTAAAAAATTTTTTTTTAATTTTTTAAAAGAATAATATGTGGCACAAAAATTAGTACATTTGGAACTTCCCTGGTTGTCTAGTGGTTAAGAATCCGCCTTCCAGTGCAGGGAATGTGGGTTCAGGGGAACTAAGATCCCACATACCATGGAGCAACTAAGTCCTGGTGCTGCAACTAGAGAGCCCATGCACTCTGGAGCCCGTGCGCCACAACTACAGAGAAGCCCGCATGCCACAACTAAGACTCGATGCAGCCAAAAATAAATAAATAAATTTAAAAAAAAAATAGTGCATTCAAATTTCAGTGTTCATAAATAAAAGTTTTATTGAAATACATCTGTGCCCATTCATTTACATATTGTGTTATGGCTGCTTCCATGCTCTGCTGACAGCCTAAAAATATTTATTATTTAGCCCTTTACAGAAAGGTTGCCAACTTGTTATGTGTTATTGAAGAGATGACATTCTGGGACTAAAAATTTCTAAATAGAATGGGAACTGATTGTTATTTTTACCTATTTCTATAACACATAAATATAATGTAAAGAACATGGTCAGTAAATATTTCCTTGCTGGGGGTTGATTGAAATATTTTCATGTACTTTCAAAAACACTTTCTTAATACTAAATAGAATCAATATAATTTGGTTGTAAAAGTTTCATATGCTAATTAGTACATTGGAAATGCTTTTTTTTTTCATTTTTTTATTTTTAAAAATTTTTATTGGAGTGTAGTTGATTTACAGTGTTGTGTTAGTTTCAGGTGTACAGCAAAGTGACTCAGTTATACATATATCCACTCTTTTTTGGATTCTTTTCCCATATAGGCCATAACAGAGCATTGAGTAGAGTTCCTTGTGCTGTACAGTAGGTTGTTATTAGTTATCTATTTTATGTTTAGTAGTGTGTATATGTCAATCCCAATCTCCCAATTTGTCCCTCCCTGCCCCTTACCCCCTGGTAACTGTAAGTTTGTTCTCTACATCTGTAACTCTATTTCTGTTTCATAGATAAGTTCATTTGTACTCTTTTTTTAGATTCCACATATAAGCAATATATGATATTTGTCTTTCTCTGTCTGACTTCACTCAGTATGACAATCTCTAGGTCCATTGATGTTGCTGCAAATGGCATTATTTCGTTCTTTTTTTATGGCTGAGTAATATTCTACTGCATCTATGTACCACATCTTCTTTGCCCATTCCTCCACTGATGGACACTTAGGTTGCTTCCATATCCTGGCTATTGTAAACAGTGCTGCAGTGAACATTGGGGTGCGTGTATCTTTTCGAATTACGGTTTTCTCTGGATATATGCCCAGGAGTGGGATTGCTGGATCATATGGTAGCTCTGCTTTTAGTTTTTTAAGGAACCTCCATACTGTTCTCCATAGTGGCTGTACCAATTTACATTCCCACCAACAGCGCAGGCCGGTTCCCTTTTCTCCACACCCTCTCTAGCATTTATTGTTTGTAGATTTTTTTGATGATGGCCATTCTGACTGGTATGAGGTGATACCACATTGTAGTTTTGATTTGCATTTCTCTAATAATTAGTGGTGTTGAGCGTTTTTTCATGTGATTTTAGCCATCTGTATGTCTTCTTTGAAGAAATGTCTATTTAGATCTTCTGCCCATTTTTTGATTGGGTTGTTTGGTTTTTTTTGATATTGAGCTGCATGAGCTGTTTGTATATTTTGGGGATTAATTGGAAATGCTTTTATATTTCATTTTTGTAAAGTTGGAATTTAGTGAAAATACTTCACTTTTCAAAAAATGTGAAATCTAGGTAATGTGTTAAGAAAGACTAAAATTAAGATTTAGAGAAAAAAGAAATAAATTCTTATTTTGTGGAAAAAAGCTGTGCTCCATCGGGAGGTAAGGTCTTGGGGTGTACAGTTGATTAGAGCCAAAATTAGCAATGAAGTTTAACTTAAGAATCTATCAGAGGGAAGTATTAGATTCAGGTCAACATAGGCATGTTTGCCTTTACAGGTATACCACTATTTCTACACCCTAGAAATTAACATTAATTCAGTAATAGCACCCAATATGTAGTACCATCATCCCAAATATACCCTTTATGCCTGTATGTTTCTTTTTTCTCTCCTTTTGATCCAACCAATCAAGATTCACACATTGCTTTTGGCTATTATGTCTCTTTGATCTCCCACAGTCTAAAACATCTCACCACCTTCTTTTGTTCTTCTTGACATTGAATCCTTTGAAGAGTCCAGTTGTACTGAAGAATGTCCTGCATTTCAGATTCACGCGTTTTCTCAATCTGTGGTTACATTCTGGTTAAACATTTCTAGCAGGAACATCAGATAGGTAATGTTTGAATCTCACACTGCATTGTATCAGGAGGCACTCAGTGACAGATTGTCCTTCTCTTATCTATGGAAAGCATGGCCACTTAGTTAAGATGCTGATTGTCAGATTTCTCTATTATAAAAATATAGCTACAGGGGCTTCCCTGGTGGCACAGTGGTTGAGAGTCCACCTGCCGATGCAGGGGACACGGGTTTGTGCCCCGGTCCGGGAAGATCCCACATGCCATGGAGCGGCTGGGCCCGTGAGACATGGCCGCTGAGCCTGCACGTCTGCTCCACAACGGGAGAGGCCACAACAGTGAGAGGCCCACGTACCGCAAAAAAAAAAAAAAAAGTATAGCTACAATCTTTTTTTTCCTCCTATAGTTTTTTTTTTTGGTTTGTTTTTAGTTTTGTGAGGTTTTTACGGTTTTGTTTTTGTTTTTTTATTTTAGTAGCACTCTTAAGTTCACAGCAAAATTGAGAGAAAAGTACAGGGGTTTTCCATATACCCCCTGCCTTCACACAGGCATAGCCTCCTTTATTACCAACCTCCCACTTCAGAATGGTATTTTTGTTACAGTTGATGAACCTACAGTCACACATCCTTATCAAAGTCTGTAGTTTACATGAGGGTTCATTCTTGGTGCTGTACATTCTGTGGGTTTGAACAAAAGTCTAGTATAGTAACCATTATACTATCATCCAGAGTATTATCAGTGCCTTAAAAATCCTATGTGGTTTGCCTACTCATCCCTCCCTTCCCCATACATTTTTTAAAGGTAAAATTTAATACAACTCCTTGGCCACCAAACCTATTTAAATTCTAGTGTTAATATTAAATATACATGTATTCTATAATAAGTTATAAAGTGTCAAAATTAAAATTAAATGTAAAATGTTTTCCTTGGTAATTTCTTTTTCATAGCTATCTTTATAAAATAAAGGGGGAAATAATGAGTGAAATAATGAGTGGAATGACTGGAAGAAGTAAGCAAGGAGAAATTTTTTTAATAATCTAAAATATTTTTGGATATATTAGGGACCTCTTAGAATTTTAGATTTTTCTAATTATATCTCCTAGGGGTAACTATTATAAATTATGATTATCTTCTACATTATAGGTATTGTCAATATGGACTCACCATATGGTTCTGTAACACCTTCTTCTACACATTTGGGAAACTTTGCCTCAAACCTTTCAGGAGGTCAAATGTATGGACCTGGGGCACCCCTTGGAGGAGCACCCACAGCTGCTAACTTTAACAGACAACATTTTTCCCCACTTAGTTTGTTGACTCCATGTTCATCAGCATCAAATGGTGAGTAATATACACTGTAGTTCCAGAGGAAGAGTTTGTCTGTATGTTCCCTTAAAAAACAAAAGGTTTTAAGTTTTTCAAAGTTTGGAATCTTTAAGTTTTAAATCTCTTAATAATTTAAATTCTATAAAAATGTAATTTGTATTCATGGCAATCTGAAATCAGGAGGAATTTAAATAGAATTTCCAGGTTTTTAAAGTATTAGAATCAACTTTGGCTCTATGAAACCCAGCATATTATATTGAAGTTAATTTCTAAGAGGGATCATTTTTTGAGAATAAGACATCTTATTGTATCATCTATTGATTTACATTTACTTTCAGGTTTGAGAATATAGCTCCTAAGAAGAAAGATTTGTAGCCTTAAAAGTAGTATAAATATCATGTGCTTTTGGTCTACCTTTAAATCTCATCTATTACATAAATAATACAACTGATTTCACATTACCAGATGTGTGTTTTTAACTGTAGTCAGACTTTGAAGCAGTGATCAGATTTTTCAAACCAAGGAAGATCATTCTTCAATAGGGAATTCAACTCACATTAAGAGAATTCCATAGTGAGGCTATTATTTGTGGTTACTTATTTATTTAGCGAGGATAAAGGCATCAAATTGCTTTCACCTGGAGGAAATTTTAATGAGTCTTTTTTTTTTAAAACTACCAAATTTCTTCTAACAATGTTAGAGCCCAGTTAATAGAGACTGGTTAACTGAATGAACGAGTAAAAAAATATTAGTATTTGAGAGATGCATATCAAAGTACATTGTCAGTGAAAGCATGAAGTAAGGTGTAGCATATAGTGAATTTACATATTTATAGTTTTTCTTGTGTTTGTCAAATAACAAGGACTGTCACCTGGAATATTAATTATCCTTGTACAGGTGTCCCTAAGTGAAAAGAAGTGGTTTAAGAAAGAATTCAAAGTGACTGTGATAAAAACATGCCAGAAACAAAGTGAGAAGTATGAAAATAAAGTACGAATGTAAGAAGAAAAAAAGCTTACAGCAGTTCTCATTGAGGATACTTTACCCATCTTTGAAGATAAAGTGAATATACTATAACATAGCTACTTAGCCTGGCTTATCTAAACTAAGCTATTAACAACACTGAAACTAATTATAACTCTAAGGAATAACTGATTATGACATTTAAGTCTTAACTATCTGGCTTATAAGGAAAGGTTATAGCCTCAGTTATTTAAAGCTGTATTCAGTGCACCATAAATTTCTGTGTACTAGAGGAATATGGATATTTGTTTTATTTATTTAGTTTATTATAAGGAAGATTGATAGGTATATATTGAATGGAAGGTAATTCACTCTGTAGTAAAAATTGGCCTGGGCTTTCCTGGTGGCACAGTGGTTAAGAATCTGCCTGCCAATGCAGGGGACACGGGTTCGAGCCCTGGTCCGGGAAGATCCCACATGCCACGGAGCAACTAAGCCCGTGCACCACAACTACTGAGTCTGTGCTCTAGAGCCCGTGAGCCACAACTACTGAAGTCCGCGTGCCTAGAGCCCATGCTCTACAACAAGAGAAGCCAACGCAATGAGAAGCCTGCACACTGCAACCAAGAGTAGCCCCCGCTTGCCGTAGCTAGAGAAATAGAGAAAGCCTGCACACAGCAATGAAGACCCAACACAGCCAAAAATAAAGAAATAAATTTATTTATTTATTTAAAAAGTTGGCCAAGAAAGGGGGGGGTGGAATTCCCTGGCGGTCCAGTGACTAGGACTCCGAGCTTCCACTGCCAGGGGCACGGGTTCGATTCCTGGTCAGGGAACTGAGATCCCGCAAGCCATGCCACGTGGTGCAGCAAAAAAAAGAAAAAATTGGTACTTTATCCTAATTCAGGATTCACCCCCTTTAGAGAGGTGAATTTGAAGAGATTTTAGGGCAAGTTACAACAATTAAGAAAAAAAACAGAAAAGTAAAATATTGAGGATTACCAATGAACTCTGTTTGTAGTATAGCTAATAACCATATGTTAAATGATAATAATAACAATAATAACAGTTAATTTAATATAAACAGTTAGGTGAGCTTAGACAAGTCATTTCAGTGAACCTCAATTTTCTGATCTGTTAATATCCACCACACTGGATTAGTTTAAGGAGTAAATGGGATAATCTACTATTACTATTGGTCTACTATTATCTACTATTACTACTATTATCTACTATTACTGTTGGTCTTTCTTCTTTTTGATGATAATGAACAGTAAGTGTTAGTCCTGTTTTCTAATAGTTTTAGAAATGTACTAATGGAATGGTAACAGAAGAGCAAACATATTTATAAATAGCCAGTGATTAAAAGGTCTGAAACATAATTTTTGAATGATTTTACCTGCTTAGTTTTTTCTTTGACTCCTCTTAAAATTAGTTTTTATTCCTAAGTATATAACAGATCTGGATCAGTGTCTTCTGAGTGTGTTGAGCTGAAACTAAACCGTTATAGGAATAAAAACATCTTTCTTAAAATATCTACATATGGGTGATTCATATTCACCTATTTATATATAAAAATAAGGATAGTCTTTGGTTTTCATGTTCATAAAAAAATAGGAATTGGGAGAAAAGGTGTTAAAATTGTAACATCATTGCTATTGAAATGTGTTACCTGAAATTTTTTGGTAGTTAATCTTTAAAATAGAATGGATTCTCAGAAGCAGAGAATGTTTTAAAATAAAATAAAACATACTTACTGATATTAATGTTTATTACTTTAGGAAATACATTAGATTTTTTTTTTCCCCTTTTGAACCATGAACCACTCAAGGTAAACATGTTGCATTTGATTATATCTCTAGGGTCTTTAAAGAGTAGCACAAAGAACCCGTGTATATCCCCCCACCCCCACTCACTAATTGTTAACGTGTTGCCACATTCCTCCCTTTCCCCACCATGTATCCCTGTGTGTATGAGTGAGTGTGTGTCTGTGTACATGTGTGTGTTTAGAGTATGTGTAGGGATTGTAGGGTTTTTTTTTTCTTGAATCATTTTAGATTAGTTGCACATATCAAGCTGATTTCCCCTAAATACTCCAGATTATAATATTTTGGAAGAACAAGAACATTCTCTTCCACAACTACAATGCAGTTGTCAATTTCAGCAAATTTTACATTGATACATTATTATTATCTAATGTGTAGTCCATATTCACATTTCATCACTTGTCCCAATAATGCCTTTATTACTTCCTCTCATTCAAGATTCAAATCAGTATCACAGATTGCATTTAATTCCCATGTCTTTTTAGTCTCAGACAACCTGGAACTGTTTCCTTAGCCTTTCTGTATCTTTCAAAGAAAGCTTTTTTTTTTTTTTTTTTTTTTTTGAGATTATAGGTCAGTTGTTTGGTAAAATGCCTCAGTTTGTTTTTCTGATATTTCTTCATGATTAAGTTTAAGTTATATATTTTTGAAATGAATATTAGTATTAGTCAACATTGCACCCTTCTCACTGACATTAGAAGGTATAAAATGTCAGTTTGTGCTATTATTAGTGCTATTAACTTTGATCACTTGGTTTCACAGATTTCTACACTGTCAAATTGTCATTTTTCCCTTTGTAATTTATAATTAATCTGTGGGGAGTTGCTTTGAGACAATTCTTACTCCTCATCAGACTCTCAGGCAGAATATAAGGGAAGGGGGGGAAGAAGTAGCACTTATCTCAGTAGAAATAATAGTTTTATTTTTGTAACCATGTTAATGTTTATAAATTTAAAACAAAACCAACCTTGATGAAGGGAAAAACACTAAAATTGAATGCAAACAGAAACAAGTAAACCTATCTGTATTTTAGATTATTAACATAAACCTACTAAAAGAAAAAGAAACAATCCAAAAAACTCTTGAAGACAGTAGTATTTTATATACCCTTCAGTCTAAAGACAAATGAACTTCAGACAAATTTGCAATTCTACTTAGGACATTTGTTTTTTTATAATGTTATAGATAAACAATTTTAAAACTATATGGGGTATATTGTAAGGTTGAGCAAATGAATAAGTAAAAATATTGATGATGTGATCCAGGATTCTCACTGTAAGAAGAGAGAAATGTAGAGTAAGGCAAGGAAGAACCCTATGGAATTGGATTGGAATTAGAGGATCAATATGAACTCATGATTTTTTTAAATTATTTTTTTTTAAATAAATTTATTTATTTGTTTTTGGCTGCCATGGGTCTTGCTGCGAGCGGGCTTTCTCTAGTTGCAGCAAGTAGGGGCTACTTTTCGTTGAGGTGCACGGGCTTCTCATTGTGGTGGCTTCTCGTATTGTGGAACACGGGCTCTAGAGCGCAGGCTCAGTAGTTGTGGTGCACGGGCTTAGTAGCTCTGCAGCATGTGGGATCTTCCCGGACCAGGGCTTGAACCCGTGTCCCCTGCTTTGGCAGGCGGATTCTTAACCTCTGTGCCACCAGGGAAGTCCCTGAACTCATAATTTTAAAATGATATTATGTGTTGCATTGAATCATATAAAATTGCCATTTCCCCACCCCCACCCCCCCAGCACACTGAAAGGGCCTAGAAGCAATGAATTTTCAATAGCACTAAGCATATTCAGTGTCCAGATCTGTCTGTTAAATATTTTAGTTCACTAAAAGAAACTAGGTCTTCTTGGGGAAATAGCTGATTGTAGAGCTGGGGCAGGGAAAGTATAAGGGGAGCCTGCAAAAGTCTTAGAGTGTCAGAAAGTAATTCAGTGCTCGGGTGATTGGGACATGTCAGAAGGACACAGGAGGAGGCTTGAAAGGGCCTCCCACTAGCCAAATTCAGGACAATTTGACCATCAAAATGAATAATGTCAGCTCATTGAATGAAACAAAAACCCATATGTACATAATGATTGTAAATAAAATTTTAAAATGCGGAAGAGGGAATGTTGCTCCTTACAGTATAATGATGACTCATAAATGTAGAGGAATTATAATTTGAGTCATCATTTTGCAACTGTTAGAATGATTGATTCAGGCAAGCCTCTCAGACTTTTTTACCTTTAATACTAAGCTTTTAACTAGTTTGCATTTTCCTTACCTAATGTAA
This sequence comes from Mesoplodon mirus, assembly GCF_964341445.2. Classification (NCBI taxonomy): domain Eukaryota; kingdom Metazoa; phylum Chordata; class Mammalia; order Artiodactyla; family Ziphiidae; genus Mesoplodon; species Mesoplodon mirus. The sequence continues at coordinate 48,979,699 of NC_138977.1, forward strand.
ATCTTAATACTTTTTAATGACCATTTAGTTTGTTTCATCTGACTTCTAACTCTTCTTTAGGTAATCTGTTCACATGAGTGTAATTTCATGTTTTTGTTTATTTCTGGTAGTCTTGTAAAATTTTGTTTTTAGTATTTATATCTTTCTTAAAAATTGCCATTCTGGGTGCTGTTGTAGAACTAACCACAGAAGCATGACTTATTTTTCACAATATATGCATCTGGTTTATGTACTTGAACAGGTTTTATCAACACTTCTCCATACATTCCACTTCTCTTTTCCCTCCCCCTCTTTAGGACATCAGGACATGGTATTAGGACTCTGGCAAATTAAGTTGGGATGTGGGGGACATGGGTCCCTTCCTTCAAAAAAAAAAAAAAAAAAAAAGAAAGAAAGCAAAGAACCTTCCTTGAGGCCTCCAAACAGCAGATTGGTGATGCTGGAGATCCTTCTGCATACAGGCTGGGCAGAGATCACTTTAGCCCTTATTCTACTCAAACTGCTAAGGTCTATCCTACCAACATTCAACCAGTCCATGCATTGAGTACTGATCACTGGCTCTGGTCTGTGAGTTTCAGGCCTTGGCAAATTTAGTCAGTGGGCCATTTTGACATTCAGTCTTACAAAGCTGTTGTCGGATCAAAAAGCAGTAAAAAAGCATTACAGTTTTTTAAGGAAAAAACTAATTTTACATTGTGACTCAGTACACATGTACCTGTGTGTGATTTAAATATATTTACAAAACAATACTTATCCTTATAATATATGTTGCATGCTGGTATTTTCTATTCTGTTTTCTTTACCCTTTAAAAAAATTTTTTACGTTAGTCATGGCCAACCACATTCATCTCATGATCTACTATAGTTTAATCAACACTGAACTGAAGCATGAAAGTACAGTGTAATTTTCCTGCAGGAGCACTTTTTCCATTTGTAAGTCACATTGCTCTTTCAATTTGAATTCAGGACCCTGTTGTCATTTCAGAACTGAGGTGGATTTACTGAAGCTTCAGTTTCAGGATAATCTTATTTGCAAGGGGCCCTGCCAAGGTCCTGTACCTGATTTTGTATTTGTAGTTTTGCATTTTTTCTAAAACAGATTCCCAAGATTATATAGGATGCCACAAAACCTCTAAAACCTGTTTTTTCTCTGATATATGTTAGCATATTTAATAACATGACTCTGATTTAGATTTTGCTTCTTTTTTTCTAATTAAAGAAATTATAATAATTAGAGATGAGAAGAGAAATTATAATTAGGCTCTTTTCATAGCAAGGAATGTAGACCAACCCAAGCAATCTCAAGGAAAATGGTGTTTACTTTAAGGCCATGCAGGGTGATCTTCAGAGCTGTCCAGGATTTAATACAGCAACTCTCTATCTCTTTCTATAGCAGATTTATGATCTCTCACTCATGGTCTGTTTCTTATCTTGCTTACTCTCTTTACACCTAGCCTTCTTCGTAATCTCATCTTATATGCGGTCCTCAAAGATTCAATTCATAGTTAATTAAACCAGTTTTTCTCTGTTTACCAATTGCACCTTTCTGATTGAGAAGTATGGTTGCCTCAGCTCATATGTTCAAGTAAGGTCGTCAGTCATAGATTACCAGCTAGCCTGAAGTAGATCATTGTTCAGTCAGATGCCTGCTGTTAGTCCAGTTAAGCCATCAGGAAGGAAGCAGAAAACAGTCATCTGATAAACTTAAAAGAATAAAATAAAAAAACAACGAACTATGGCTAGTGAGGTGGCAGAATCTGTAAAAAGGGCAAATTTTTATTTTTTCAGGCTTTCTCTAGTTGTGGTAAGCAGGGGCTACTCTTTGTTGCAGTGGCTTCTCTTGTTGTGAACTACGGGCTCTAGGCGCGTGGGCTTCAAGTAGTTGTGGCATGCGGGCTCAGTAGTTGTGACTTGCGGGCTCTAGAACGCAGGCTCAGTAGTTGTGGCGCATGGGATTAGGTGCTCTGCGGCATGTGGGATCTTCCCAGACCAGGGAACGAACCAGTGTCCCCTGCATTGTCAGGCGGATTCTTATGTACTGCACCACCAGGGAAGTCCCAGGGCAAATTTCTTAAATGAGGTGGGTTAGCAGGCAAGCCTAGTTATTCTGCTCATTTAAACAGAATATGGAGGGTTTCTTGGGACCTCCCTAGTGGCACAGTGATTAAGAATCCACCTGCCAAGGCAGGACATACAGGTTCGGTCCCTGGTCTGGGAAGATCCCACATGCCACAGAGCAACTAATCCTGTGCACTACAACTACTGAGCCTGTGCTCTAGAGCCCACGAGCCACAACTGCTGAGCCCGCATGCCACAACTACTGAAGCCCGCATGCCTAGAGCCTGTGCTCCACAGCAAGAGAAGCCACCGCAATGAGAAGCCCGGGCACCGCAACAAAGAATAGCCCTTGCTCGCCGCAACTAAAAAAAGCCCGCTTGCAGCAATGAAGACGCAATGCAGCCAAAAATCAAAAAATGAATTTAAAAAAAAACAGAATATGGAGGGTTTCTGTTATTTTGCTTTGCTTTTGTGTTTTGAAGGATACAGTAAAAGAGTGAAAAACTAGCTCTAACGTAGAAGTTAGGGCAGGATCCCAGAGATGAGTCTGAGGGAAGGTAGGATTCATTCATCCTCCTTCCATCAGTCCTTCCTGCTTGCCTTCCATCTCTGCTTCCTTCCTCCCTGTCACCTTTGACTATGTCTTCGTGTTAGTTTTCTGGGTTGATTTTTCTCAGGTATATAATGGTGCCCTTTCAATATGTTGTTTAAAAAACAAAAAATAGAACTTTCTGTATCATATTTACAACTACTTGTGTTCCTTGCAGTTCGATTTAGTCTTTTCTGGAATATTCTTTCATCCTTTCCTGAGTTTTGTCATCTTGTTTCTAGTTTTACTAATTCTGAATTATGCTGTTCTTTCAAATCTTTTATTTCTTTAAGCTCACTTTGGAATTTTAGATTGTAGTCTCTTTCTGATGTGCCTTTAGAATATTAGACTAGACTATAGCTTTCTTTCTGGCATGTTTTTATTGTCTACGACAGCAGTCCCCAAGGACAGCAGCAGGGACTGGTTTTTTTGGCAGCGGGGACTGGTTTCGTGGAAGACAGTTTTTCTACGGACGGGGGTAATGGGAGCGATGGGGAGCGTCAGATGAAGCTTTGCTTGCTTGCCCGCCGCTCACCTCGTGCTGTGCGGCCCGGTTCCTAACAGGCTGCGGACCAGTACCGGTCCGCGGCCCAGGGGTTGGGGACCTCTGGTCTACAAGTTATTATGGGTCCATATCTCCTTTAGTTCATATAATAGCTTTGCATGTAATTCGACTGCAGTTCTATTGTGTTTTGCATTTTTTTAATGAAGTGAGTTTTCCTGAACATTTAGAAGGAATAAGTGGATCAGGATATCTTCTCTAGATTAAAGACACTAGTATTTCCTCTTATAAGGAAGTGTGCAAAAATATGGTCTTATACTTTGTTAAATCTCCTGGCTTTGTTGTCCCTACCCACCCATCCAACCTACCCACCTCTTCCACCTCTGCCCTACTCTTGACTGGATATTCTCTTCACTTTGCTTTTGTTGTCGCTTTCCTGTTCAGTTTAGAATCTGTTCCCAGAAGTTTCTTGTCACTGTAGGAATTTATCAGCAGGCACCTTTAAGAAGTCATAGCGGGGACTTCCTTGATGGTCCAGTGGTTAAGAACCTGCCTTCCAGTGCAGGGGACGTGGCTTCAATCCCTGCTTGGGGAACTAAGATCCCACATGCTGTGGGGCAGCTAAGCCTGCATGCTCTAGAGCAGGGGTTCCCAGCCCCCGGTCTGCAGCCTGTTAGGAATGGGGCCTCACAGCAGGAGGTGAGTGGCGGGCGAGTGAGCAAAGCTTCCTCTGCCGCTCCCCATCGCTCCGCATTGCTCACCTTACCACCTGAATCATCACCCCCGTTACCACCTGAACCATTCCCCACCCCCCCATACACCCCCCACCCTGTGGAAAAATTGTCTTCCACAGAACTGGTCCCTGGTGCCAAAAAGGTTGGGGACCACTGTCCTGGAGCCCGCGTGCTCTGGAGCCCACGTGCCACAACTAGAGAGAAGCCCGTGCACTGCAGTTAAAGATCCCACATGCTGCAACGAAGATCCTGCGTGCCGCAACTGAGACCCAATGCAGCTGAATAAATAAATAAATATATATATATTTTTTAAAAGTCATAGGGCCCAAGTTGCTCCAGCTTTTTCAGACCTTACTGTGAATCCCTTACAATCACCCATGCATAGGCAGAACTCTCCCACTTTCACCTGCTGTTCTCAGATTGGCCTGCCCTGCTTTCCTTTGAATACCTTTGACTGTTTTGTGGCTCTCCTGTTCTCAGGTCTAGAGAATTGCTTCCTTCCACACAGATGCTGCTACTACATGAGTCTTATAGCTGTTGATGATTTGTCCCCATTCACTTGTATCTTTGGATTCATTTGGATATCTTGTCTGTTTTGTTATAGATGGGTTTTGGGCTTAGCTAACTTAGTGGCTTTTTTTAATGGGAAGAATCTAAACCTGTGCTACTGTTACTTCCATCATCCTAGAATTCCTTCTTATACCACTGTAAGATGAATTTTTAAATACTTATAATTTTTTGAAGACACATGTGGCTTTTCCATTTTCTTATCATTTGTTAAAAGTAAATGCTGTCAAGTAATGCTAATGGATCCATGACCGTAGGAAATATATTTTAATTTTTCATTAGAAGGTAATAGTTTTCTTGGTTTACTTTTACAGTTAAGTCCATGTTTCATGTTTTTGTTCCCCAATGAAATCAGTATCCATACAATAAATTATAATTTATAAGGTACTTTAGCATTCATTCCTTTTAGTTAATAGTCACTACATCTCATTGAGTGGTGGTACTATCAATTTAACCAAAATAAACCTCTGCAGATACTAGTAAGATGGAATTGATCTCCACAGTACTTTCCAATTTTGTATGATTCTAAAATATATATGAGAAGTCTTCTAAAAAACATGTTAAGGCCGATAATATTATTGAATTTTCTTTGTCTTCCAAGTTCCCTGAAAAGTACCTCAGGAAATAGAAACACTATGTTTGTGTGTACAGATAGATAGATTGATTGATTTTGTAAATTTATTAGCTACCTGAGTCCTTTTGGATAGATACACACACACACACACACTCCCACATGCACACACATACATATAGAAAACTTAAATGCAAAGATAAATGAAAAAATATTAAATGACTATTACTAGGGCATAGAGTCAGACAGTTATGAATAAATTATATCTATGCAGGTAACTGTTTTGACTTTTTAAATATTTATTTATTTATTTATTTATTTATTTTTGGCTACGTTGGGTCTTCGTTGCTGCACACAGGCTTTCTCTAGTTGTGGCGAGCGGGGGCTACTCTGGTTGCGGCGCACAGGCTTCTCATTGCGGTGGCTTCTCTTGTTGCGGAGCACAGACTCTAGGCTCGTGGGCTTCAGTGGTTGTGGTACACGGGCTCGGTACTTGTGGCTCGTGGGCTCTAGAGCACAGGCTTCAGTAGTTGTGGCACATGGGCTAGTTGCTCCATGGCATGTGGGATCTTCCCGGACCAGGGCTTGAACCCGTGTCTCCTGCACTGGCAGGCGCATTCTTAACCACTGCGCCACCAGGGAAGCCCAACTGTTTTGACTTTTAAGCTTCAAGCTCCTCCACAATTTAGACTCTATTTAAATTTAAATGTGCTTGAGATTTGAACTTTTCATAAGAAATAGTTTTGGTTATTTTTGTTTATTCTTCTTCTCTGTAGTGTGTAAAGAGATTAAATCACTAATGAGTGCTCCCAAATTGCCTATATTAAGAACTAGCCTTGTTTTGATAAGTAGAGCTTAAACCACCATTTCTAAAAGTGTTCTGTGGAATACCCACAAGATACAATGAAACAGTTGGGTTATGAAGCATAGCCTTCTGTTGGTATTTTATCAGCATATTAAAGTTCTGTGAAGTCCTGATTTAAAGAAACTTATTTTTTTCTTAAGCTTGATCTTCCAAATTTGTTAGATACCTGAGTATCTTTGTTTTTTCATGATAACATACCAAGGGACAAATGTTCCCAAGGAAAATAGTTTGAGAATTGCCAATACAGGCAGTGGTTTTCCCCACCTCCATTTTGTTGTTGTCATTATTGTTTGTTTTTTTAATTTAAACATTGTCTTCTCATTGCTCTGGTGTTATATTTTACTCACTGTCAAGGGTAAATTTATTTAAATATTAATTAGTGTGTAGTTGCAACATTCACACCTTCCCATTCTACTATCATGAAACTAAAGTGGGAAAATTGTGAGCCAGATTAAAAACTGACTGCAAAGTCATAGAACTTTAACCAAATTTTAATATACATAATTTATTATCTAAGCATTATACTCAAAGTTCATTTTTTCCTCAAAGAATGCATATTTAAGGTGTCTTCAGAATTCAAGATTTTGTTTTACAAAAGTACAAGCTGTATAGTTGACATGTATATTATTTGAAAATATCTTTTCTCTAGATTCTCCTGCACAGTCGGTATCCTCCGGAGTTCGTGCACCTTCTCCTGCCCCATCATCAGTACCTTTAGGGTCAGAAAAGCCCAGCAACGTCTCTCAGGATAGAAAAGTTCCAGTCCCTATTGGGACGGAACGTTCTGCGCGTATCAGGCAAACTGGAACTTCAGCTCCATCTGTTATTGGGAGTAATTTGTCCACATCAGTAGGGCATAGTGGCATCTGGTCCTTTGAAGGGATTGGTGGCAATCAAGGTATGATATGCTATTCTGCTTACTGGAAAGTAAGTTTATGCATTTAACTAAAATATTGTAAGCAGTATTTAATTATCATAGGCATTCTTAAAAAATCTGTATTTGTATCTTTTTCTTTTACCTAATCAATTTATTTGAGAGTTTGAAACATTCTTTTGTTCCCATGTGAGCTCTTACTGAATTTATCATTGCTTTCTGAAGATAGTTTAATGCAAGCATATTATTTTCTTCATATTAAGGAAATATTAATATTTCTTTTTGGTCTCTTAAGCTTTTATCTTAGCTTTTTTTGTTTTGTAACAAAGTGTTTATGTTACTTTGTTAGGCTATTATGTCACTACCTACAAACATGGAAATACTGTGGTAAATATATAAAAGTAGGACATCATTCTGAAGGAATTCACAATTCAATATGGAAAATATTTGAAATATATACATTTTTTTTGCTGTTTTCTGATTTTAAATATCACCAATTATTTTTTTCTGCCTCTTCATTTTCCCTCAGACAAAGTAGACTGGTGTAACCCTGGGATGGGAAATCCTATGATGCATAGGCCAATGTCTGATCCAGGAGTGTTTTCACAGCATCAAGCAATGGAGCGAGAGAGTACAGGAATTGTAACTCCTTCTGGTACATTCCATCAGCATGTTCCTGCAGGATACATGGACTTTCCTAAAGTTGGGGTAATGGTGATTTAAAAGCATTTTCATTATTTCGAAATGATTTTCTGATTATTAGCCTTATTTCACTTACCAGAGTATAAGCGTTTCGGAAATGATGCTGGAGCTTTGGCTTGGAATTATAGGTCAAAATCTGGCTAAAATATAAACATTTATAAATCCTGATTTTGTCCCAGTTTAGAGAAATGTTTTTTGACAAAATATTTTATATACTAGGCTTATAGTATCTTCTCTTTAGTGCTAGAAGAAGTCATATTATGGAAAATAATTTTTACATCACCTAGATAACTTACACTTTTCCAAAATGAGTTGAAGTTTCAAATATCAGTTTTAAGGCTATTGATTATACTGGGAAAAGTAACCAGTGACTTGAATGTCCATAATCTTTGTTTTCTCCTCTTTTAAGGGTATGCCTTTTTCTGTGTATGGGAATGCAATGATTCCTCCAGTAGCACCTATTCCTGATGGTGCTGGAGGACCCATATTTAATGGCCCTCATGCTGCGGACCCCTCTTGGAATTCCCTGATAAAGATGGTTTCAAGCTCCACAGAAAATAATGGCCCTCAAACGGTAAGGCTGATCATTCAATGAACTTTTATTTAGTGTTTATGAGCTGCCAAGACAAATGGGATAAAGATAAATCATTGTTGTGAGAGAGTATGGTGAATTTTGGCAGTTGAGGAAATTGAGAGAAGTTTAATATAGCTGAAATACAGCAGAGTGATATGGAAAATGGTACCAAAGGTAGTGGTTTGGGGCTAAAATTATGAAAGGCATAATATAATATATTCTATTGGTAAGTAAAATATTTTAAGTTGCAAAGTGTTGTAATGTAATCTTATGTATCAGAATTTACTAGTGGTGTGAAAAGGGCCATCTAGAGGTTATTTATTAAAAGTATTATAAATGTCAAAACAGTATATAACTGTGAAAATGCACAGAAATGGTCGTGTATTTTAGCTTATTATGGTATATGTTTTTTTTGTTTTTTTTTTTTTTGCGGTACATGGGCCTCTCATTGTTGTGGCCTCTCCCGTTGTGGAGCACAGGCTCCAGACGCGCAGGCTCAGTGGCCATGGCTCACGGGCCCAGCCGCTCCGCGACATGTGGGATCTTCCCGGACCGGGGCACAAACCCGTGTCCCCTGCATCGGCAGGCAGACTCTCAACCACTGTGCCACCAGGGAAGCCCTGTGGTATATGTTTAATACCTGATTCATTTTCCTTCCACAGTCATCAGCCTGTATGTACTCAGATAATGGTTTTTTAAAAAACGAAGATAATTCAGATCCTGTTTGAGGGATAAGAGGAGAGGCAGGAAAACAACAGATAAAAGTGGTTTATCACTGCTTTTCTTCATTGTTTCCCAGCATGTTGCAAACGGATTGAGACTTAGCTATTTTAGTTTATAAATATTAGGAGCACTTCCTTAGTGTTGAAGAGTTTTGTTTTAATCAAATATATGTTCAATACATATTTAATAAAATGTGTGCTCTATATTCATAGGTGTGGACTGGACCCTGGGCACCTCACATGAACAGTGTGCACATGAACCAGCTTGGCTGATGAGGATCAGCTTGTTAGCCTGCAGATTCCTTTTCATTCAGAGGAAATCACAAGTGGCCGAAAAAAAATTTATGCTCCCAAATCATTCTACTGATGTGCTTGACTGAAGTGTGTAGGCTTTTTGCAGAAGAACTTACTAACTGACCTATTTTCTGTGAACATTTGTGACTGCCCATTCCCCATCATCATCTGTTTTACCTTAGTTAGCATTTTTCTTATCATTTTTCTTTTATTCTTTCCCTCTTACCCTTTGGACATAACTTTCTGTTGAAGCTGTTCTTTGGCTGGTTGGTTTTAGTACTGTAAACTGCTTCTGAGCAAACACGGAAATTTAGCAAAATTATGTAAACTTGATCCTGAAGTTTTAGAATGGCAAATAAATGTACAATTGTTTACATAACAGAAAAGGCTAAGCAGAAAGTAAATTTCAATATGTCAGTATAGAGGCTCTACTTTATGTAGACTTAAATTAATGTGAGATATGTACCTTCATATTCAGAAATCTGGATGTTTCCTTCATACATTAAACTATTAATAAGTACAACTTTTTTGCTTGTGTAATTTAAGTATAAAGTAAAACAATGGGCATTATCAGTGAATGCTTCCCGATGTTGGCTTTTAAAATACCCATGCTTCTCTGTTTTGAGTTTGTTTGCAGCAAGGCACATATAGAATAAGAAATTTATCACTTTTTCATGTCTCTTTATTACCTTGTCACACTCTTAAAACTAATACACACTTCTCTCTTCATTCTTTTTTCTCTCTTCACCCTTACCACTAATACCGGAAAACTTTTCTTGCTGATAGTGAAATAATTCTGTAAAGATTTTTACTCTAATGGCTGCTACGGAGAGGTGGAGAATCTTCATCATCACCTGTCATTTCTTCTAACCATAAAACATACAGTCTTTTTGAGAATTTAAAAAGCCACCACTGGTTCCCAGTCAGCATATATAAGCTCTTAATATACTGTTTATTATTAAACAATTCAATGTACTATTTTATATTGGATAATATTGATTCTTAACATTGGCTTTCTAGTCACCAGGAGTCAACATAAAAATACCAATTTTCAGTAATTTAGTGGAAGGTGTTTGGTTTTTTGGGGTTTTTTTTCAATTTTAAAGGCTTCTTAATCTCTACACTTGTATATTAAAAGTGAAAGGGATCAACAGCTAACTTGGGGCAAGTAATAAAATACATTTTGCATTCTTAATTAAGACAGTTTATGGTAGACATGAATACACAGGTTACAAAATAAAGTCTCCATTTAACCTGTTTATATAAGACACAGGGCCACACTAAACTACTCAGTGGAATTTATCTATTCAGTTCACTTGAACGATAAACAGTAACATGTCCAAGAAGAATATGTGTCCTACCGTCTCATGTGGAGAAATAAATTATATGGTTGAAATGTAAAAGGAAGTAAGCATAAAAGTGAAGTAATGTATATATCAATCTGTCTTTTTAAAAAAAAATTAGACCTAAATTCCTCACTGTTGAAACATAAACATTAAGTAAGATTCAGATAGATCACCCACAGTTGACAATATTAATATGGTTCCTTGGCTGTTCAAGTAAATGAAATGATTTCTTTATTCTGGTAGCCTGAGTAAAGAGTAAAAAAGAGGATTTCTCAAACATATCCAGAAGTTTGTAAACAACACATTTATATCTTTTATTTTAGGAGGTGGTCTTAAAATATATAAATTTGTTTTCCTACCTGTCCTTGATTGATATGACCAAATTTAAAGGAAAAGCTAAATGATATCCTACAAATAAATATGACATAAAATTATTGCACTTTACTAAGAAAGGGGTATAATGCTATTTAACAGAGTATTTTATGTATGACTTCTACCACCATCCTATAATATTTTGCTTAATTTCTTCGCTGTGTTTACTAGAGTTTATTTTCTAATTAAAATAATCTTGCTAGATAACAGATATTAGCCAGTATTTATCAAAACACATGACTTGTGTTGACTCACAAAAGTGAATTTCTTAAGATAGGGTGTCTTACTAAAAAAGAAAAGGAAAAAAAACCCTATATATATTTTTTTTACTTTAAAGCTACAGGACAGGGGAGTATTGATTGGAATGTTCCTTATTTAGTTTTGGGGATCAGGCTTGTTAAATACAATACCATGGTTTTAGAAGTCTGTAGTAGGAACATTTTTCAAATACATTTTTTATATTTCAGATGTAATGCAGTGCACTTTTATTTGAACAATAATAAAACATAATCTTTTGAGACCATGCAGGTCTTTTTTTTTCCCCCTTTTTGAAAGTATGTGGTATGTATAATTGCAGACTATGTAAGGTATTTCTTTTTTCTTATTCTTTTAAGAAGCAGCTTAACTCTTGGACATAACAGTTAAGTTAGTTCACACCTTAAATCCCAAAATAGATAATATCCCAATTATTGTGTAATCTGTTTATACCAACCATTCCATTTTAGAGACAATTTTGTTTACTTGTGCCAAGAGAATCCCCATTTCATGCCTTTTCAACATATATTTCAACATATACCAATATATTCAAAAGAAGTAATTTTAGTATTCATGTGAAAGATATTTTCCCCTTCTGTTCCCTGTTACTGTAAAGTTAAATCATTTTATTTTATTAGTAATTGAAAATGAATTTTTTTTAGTAATTACTATACTTACCTTACAGTCATTTTTCTTCTCAGGAAAAAGTAGGAGGTAAATAGTTCACTAACTGTTCCTGTCTTATTTTTCATGAAAATATTATTCTATTTTTCTTTTTATTCAAATAACCTAATACACATTTCATAAAAACTGTTTTGCATAGTTTGCACAATAGTGAATACGTTATTCACTTTAGTTTTAAAACAGTACAAAGAGATTAAACTGGAAATCTCGCATTAGAGAACAGAACATTTAAAGAATGACAAAACTTTCAAATAACAAATTTTTAAATTAGGATTATTTCAAAATGATTAAAATATCAAGGGAAAACCATTACACTGTTTTTCATTACTAATATGGAGATTCAGTATTCCAGTACTCAATGTATTTTTACTTTAGATAAATGTATCTATTCAGATGTCTTTTAATATTAATGTTTGGGACACTTACATTATACTTTGTAAATTCTGGATGCTCCTGAATCTCTTTGGAAATACATATATCCTATTGATAAATGCTTAAACAAGTTACAACATTCAATTAACTGATGTTATTGTGAATTAACTGGTGTTATTGTGAATCAACTGGTGTTAATTCCAGGTGACTGGAATTTAGGGTGAGAGCATCATTAGTGCTTTAATACTTAATCTGTGTTACACACCTTGATTGCAAAAATACCATCACTTACCATTTTGGGTAAGTGAATATAGAGAAAAATGTGCCACTGTAGCTTAGAAATTCTTAGAAATAAGAATTTCTTTATGTGACACTTGGAATGTAGGACTAATAGATGTGTTACAAGGGGTCTCATATTAGACTTCTACCTTTAAATGAATTCACCGTTTTGAAAAGTAAAAGCCAATTTTGCATGCTCAATACTTAAAAATCAATGATAAGATAATACGAGAGGATATTTTTTAATGAGAGAAAAAAGCTAATTCTACATTAGGTATCTTTGGTTTTAAAAAGTAATGTATTAAAGAAATAGGGAAAAGAGAAGAAATTAAATCTGATTCCCAGGGAACACTAACAATTCCTTGTGAAAGTATCCTTTAAAGTCAAACATTTCAGAAGGCATATATGGGAAATGAGAAATTTAAATGACTGTACATATATACAGTTTATGTATAATAGCCTACATTCATATTTTGACCTCCATTCCTATGTTCAGCACAGCGATGGATAAGAATTTCAGAAACTTTAGAAAGTAAATAAAATATATAGTCTTTGTTTTTAAGGAATTTAAATAAAATTAAGAAAAAAGTGTGACGTAAGAATAAAAGACAGGAATAGGCTAATAATGTTGAATTTTAAAAAAATGTTTAGTATGTCCATTTGCAAAGTACATGATTTCAGTTGATTGGTTTGCCCAATATTTGCACGGTCATTTTGTACTGTACTCTGCAACTCAAAAGATACAAGGTATCACAGTGTTTGTTACCAGTACATACATATACATGAGTGCTAACACTTCTTTTGCATTGGGCTTTATAATTGACAAATGCTTTTCCCAACATTCTCTACCAAGTTGACAGCCAGTTCTGATCATCCCCATTATCCAAATTTTAAAATGTATGTTTATGTATATGAAATTAGCAAGTTAAATATTCATAAATTTTATTTACATCACAATATTCAAACTTAAAATAATGGAACATTTGTAAATGAGAATGTAATTTGTGACCCCAAAATGTAGCAGAAAGGGTGGACCTACACTGGTTGAAGAGGTCCCAGTCCTGACTCCTGATACAGCTCAACAGAAGGAAGTCTTAGGAGTTTGAGGAATAGCTTGACAAACTCTTGATTTAAATTATATGAACAGTGAATGCATAAATATGAATTTTTCACTTTAGGATCTTTATCCTTTAATCTCCTTTTCTCCTGGATATCAAAAGATCAGATACCCTAAGCTTATGTGCCACTGTGGAAGGACCAACTCCTAATGTCATCAGTTCTCTGGGAGGAGAGGAATGCAGCAGCATAGAAGTTGCTTCTTTACTCACAATCTTTAGGCCAAGATATTTCCCTCTAAAATTCCTTTCCACTTTAAATCAGTAGTCAGTAGCAACAGGTTGCTTGTTTTAACTTGACAAACGGATAGGGAGATAGATTGATAGGTTTTTACCTTTAAAAAGGAAATTCTATGTATAACTTTGGGATGTGTGTGTTAACATTCAAAAATTCATGCATGGATTTATCAGCCAACTTGAAGGAAGATGACTTCCAGAATCCAGAGGAAAGGGTATATCTGGTACCCTTGGGTAGGTGCATAATGAAGCAAGAACAGTAGCCTCAGTTTGACATTACCCCAACATTGGTTGGAGCCTTCGTTTTAATCAACGTTTTATTCCTCACAACACAATTTGGCCTCTAGGTGTAGGGGTGACCCTTCTTTTAGGAAACTCCTTCATGTCATTCCCGTGTTTGCTTTTGCCAGGAACAGAAAGCCCCAAATTAGTCCATGTACATTTAGCCTATTCCTTTTAACCGGAAGACACCTAATGTTGCTGTTCAGGCTCTTGAAAGCTTATATAGGATATATGTTAAGCCCCAGTAAAGAATTCACCGCGCTGCCAGTGATAATTCCCCTTAACTCAGGAGATGGTACTTTACCCTTAACATAAGGTGTTTTGCTGCTCTTTATGATGAAAGAAAACACTTAAGTTGGGTCTGAAAATGTCTATTAGGACAGATAAGCCAATTAAATATACCACAGACTAAACTATGCCTAGTGCATAAAGGTTGTTGATTAAAACAATCCAGAAACACACGCCTCTCTCCAAACTGGCATTTCAGAAACATGTTGACTCCTGGGTAGTATAATCTATCTCAATCTCTAGCGGAAACAATTGGGGCGCACAAAAAGACGTGGGGGACTACCTCCTGATCACATAAGGTAAAACTTAAACCGTGACCCGATTAGTTTTAAGTGAAAAAGAACGGAAAGGCACAACCCGAAGACCAACTTTACAAGGTGAGTGCTTCCCAGAAAACATCTCTCCCGGCCCAGGGCAGTAAGCCCCGCCCCGGGCAGCAAGCCCCGCCCCCGACTCTGCAATTCCGGTCGAGCCTCTGAGGAGCTCCACCGCAGCACCGCGAAAGTTTCGTGTGTGCGCAGTAGGCTTGCTTAGTGCCGCGTGGGAAAGGCGGGACTTCCCTACCTCCTGCGTCATCTCTAGTGCGACGCAAGACGTCACTGGTGTGACTGGGAAAGTCAATTATGGCTGCCGGCGGGCTCCCGCCATCTTTACGCCCGGGGTCGCCGGCGCATGCGCGTAGTGGCCTCGGTGAGCTGTACGCGCAGCCAGTCCGTGTCGTCCGCGTGTTGGATACAGTCGTGTGCAGAGATGCTGTGCCGGCTGAGGGTTAGGTGGCTGCAGCCGCGGCCTGCCCTGCAGCTCCGGGGCTTGGGCCCACCGGTCGCACCGGCCCCCACCGGAGGCGCCAAGCCCTCTGCTCTGCCATTGTGGGCGGTGGCATCAGTCTCTGCAGCTGGCCCGAGCGGCGCGGGTGGCTGGTATGAAGCCCTGGCTACGTCGGCGCCGGTGCAGGGAGCCGAGGACCTACTGCTCTTTGCGCACACCTCCTCGGGCCTTCCCTGGTGGGGCAGCATTCTCCTCACCACCGTGGCCCTGCGCGGCGCTGTCACGCTGCCCCTGGCCGCCTACCAGCACTACATCCTGGCCAAGGTGAGGGGCGCCGAGCCGCGCATGGACCCGCTTCCGTAGTGAGGAGTGGTCGACGTCTACCCGGGGCTTAAGGTCCCCAGGTACCCCCGGAGTGCTTAGTGTTAGTCATCAGTACCAGTAAGGCAGTGAGCTACTTTACAAAAAGGAATTAACACAGGGCAGAAGTAAATGCAATTTTTGGTGGCTCTGTGACTGCCACAGAGCATATTAAAGATTCTTAATAGACTTCTGTTTCCTCAGTTGACATTACTGGGAAATCCAGGAATTGAAACATTAAAGTTCAGAGTGTAGTTCTTATTATAATCCTTATAATAACCCTGTGAAGTAGGTGCTGATATACATTTTATATATGAGAGAACAGGACTTTAGAAGTTAAATAATTTGTCCAAGATCATACTGATGCACAAGCTGGAGTTTGAATTTGGTTGCAACTGAGGAAATCTTAAATTAACATCTTATACGCAGACTTAGGGTTTCTTGACATGACCAGTAAACCACATTTTTAAATGAGCTGAGGGAATAGAGAGTGAAATTATGAATGGTTATGAATAAAGATCTTTTTATGTTCTCATAACAAAGTCTACTTTTTCTTTAGCTAGGTGGAAAATTTGCAGCCAGAAATAAAAAACATTGCAAGGCATCTTAACCAAGACGTTGCAGTTCGTGCAAATCAGTTGGGGTGGTCCAAAAGAGCTGCCAGGTAAGCTAATTCTGTGCATATAAGACCATGAAAATATATATACATATATATAATGTATAAGTGATATTTATTATAGGTTTTGGTATTCTGTAGCTTTAGCAGCAAAGTAGTTCTTTTTTCTCTTTAATATTTTAATAAGTTTATGTGGCATGGTAGTTTTATATACTGGACCGAAAGCAAAAAAAATAGGGAAACAAGAAGAGACAGTTCCTTGTCCTTAAAGGACTTCAGGCTACTGAAAAAGACAGACATGTAATCAAATAATGACTGAAGTAAGTACTGTACAAAAGATTATGTACGAGGAGTTGGGTCATCACGGAAAGTCAGGAAAGGCTTCACAGGATGAAGATACTGTGACAGTTGTTGGAATTTTTGTCAACAAATGATACAGGTTATTTACAAACTTGACCTTTTGACAACACACAGCAGGTAGTAGCCCAAAGGAATGGGGAGGTAGAAAGTATGAATGCCATGGTAAAAGCAACTGGATAGGCAAGGTGTTGTCATTCTGCTGTGGTTACCCTGTGTAATTGTCTGCCTGGGCTCTTAGAAAGCCCTTGCCCAAGGGTGCTTGACCATGGCACAGTTCTATGCCTACAGTCATCCACTAGGAACTTCTAAGTCCACCTCCTTCTGTCAGCCTAAGCTAGTTCTGCTTAGTCAGTTTCCCAAACTCTGATCCTTACTAGACTGTGACAAAGTGTTCACCAGTTCACAGCAATCAGAAAAATAGGGGTTTTTTAGTATGAATATGTAATATATATATATATATATATATATATATATATAGCTTTCCATATATTTTTATATAGGTGTAAATTTGCCAACTATCTTCGGTATGAAATTGTTTCCCTCTTTATATAGAGTTAAAAAGAACTGACATTTAAAAAAAATAATTTTTACAGCTTAACGTCTTTACTTGCTAAAACAGGAAGTTGGTAAACCTATAGTTTTGAAGTTTTACTGATCAGGGAAATCTGAGGACTACAGCTCTAGGCCAGAAGAACAAATTAGTAGCTGCTCACCTGGGTTATAAATGCAGCCTAGACAAGACTGTGGCACCTTGCTTATGCAGCACTGGCAGGATGATTGTCCAGACACATCCTTAAACAGATGAGTGGCTTTCTAGGAAGACATATCTGAGGTTTCCTGCATTTTCAATGGAGCTGGGTTTTGAAGCGTGAAAGGGAAGTTGTCAGGTGAACAGCCAGGAAACTGGGCAGTCCACACAGATGATATAATAACTTCCAAAGGCATGCTGATGTGGAAGTCTGATTTGTTGGATGATCTCAATCATTAAAGGGACCAGAATATACAGGTGTCTAAAAAAGTTAGAGGAAATAAAGTTGGAAAAGCAGGCAGAGGCTGAATTACAAAGAGCCTGCAATGTCTCCGTATACTGTCTTAATTCCGTACATTATAATTTGATTAAATTCAGCAAACCTATTGAAAACCAACCTTGTACAAAACATGCTATGAGAGATTTAAAGAGGAAGACCCAATACTATAGTATAGAAAGTGGGACTTAAGAACAGAAATAACTAATATGGTTAATAGAGAAACAGAGTAAGAAAGCCTTTATGAAAGAGTTGATTGAAGAGTGAAGACCATTTTGACGGGCCAAGAGCATACACGGTACAGAAGCACATTGCAAGGTATATTCGGGGATCAACTGATTGAGCTTGGCTGGAGTGGAGAGATACAAGTAAAATGTGATTTCACCTCTAGTATTTGTGATTTAAATTGTGGTCATACCATGTTAGTAGTGAAATTTCCCTCCTCAAAGCCTAGGTTGCCAGAGATCACCAGAATCAAAGACTGTAGTCTGACAGTGTCAGAATTATCAAATTGTTAATGTAATTTGCGTACATTGCGAAAGAACTTTGAGTAAAAGCCTTTATTTGCCTTTTGTTTAGGAAGCCCTGTGGTATAGCTTACAACAACCAAAAATCCTGCATAAGTCCTTTAGCCAGTAACCGCAGCACGGGTGTGTTTGTGCTGTGGGGATGAAGCACTGCTAGTAGTCAAATGACATTTTCTCCTTTCCCTTTTTCCCTCTTCCCTCAAACTAGGCTCACTTATCTAAAGACTATGCGGAGGCTTGTTTCAGCGCTGTATGTTCGGGATAACTGCCACCCTTTCAAAGCCACTGTGTTGGTCTGGATTCAGCTTCCAATGTGGATATTCATGTCTGTTGCTCTCCGGAATTTTAGCACAGGAGCAACACATTCAGAAGGTAGTTATTATTGAAGTCTGTTTCCCCCAAATAAGTTTTCTAACATTGTCTTTGTACTCTTAAAAAAAAGAAAAACAAGCAAAAAATAAAAAACATCCTTACTTCTCATAACTAGAATACACTTTTATCATCTCCCTTACAAGGGTATAGAATTTAAAATATTAAGTGTAAAGCAAAGTAGCTGTGTTGAGAAAACAGATCAATCTAGGAAGGACGTCACTAGAACTGATTCTTGGAGGTCATGATAAAATTAGTGTTATAATTCCATAATGTGGTTTCCTGGCCAAGAATTTTTTCTATTAATAAATTTAAGAAGCCAGAAAAGCTTTCACAGTTATAAGTGTAAACATTAATTAAGAAAGGTTATAAACTAAAGGGCTTGTTCTTTACTTTCATTTAAAGGCATTTCTAACCAGAAAGTAATCTAAATAGACTTGAAAGAAAGTCTAATTTTTAAAATTTTTTAAATGTAAGTCTGAAAAGATTACTGCTACGTATCGTTATTGTTTCTACATCTATTTACTACAGAAAGCTTCTTGCCTCTTTCTCAGTACAGGAAGAAATAACTTATGTTGTGGAATGAAAATAACCTGAATAAAAAGTGCACATCTTTAGTGTGAGGAACACCTTACTGGAATTACTTCCCTCTGCTATTTTAGAAATTCTTTTGTTTTACTTATAAAAATGTTTCAGCAGGTTTTTCTGTTCAGGAGCAGTTAGCTGCTGGTGGGATCCTATGGTTTCCTGACCTCACTGCCCTGGATTCCACTTGGATTCTGCCTGTCTCCATTGGTGTCATCAATTTATTAATAGTGGAGGTCAGTGGTTTTAAATGAGATTTGCTTGCAATTTAAATCATTGGGGTTTTTGTTGCTGTTCTGACCTCAAATGTAAACGTATTTGAGTTGGTGGTGATAGCTCTGAGCTAAAATTGAGACTCCTTAGTTTTGGTCACTGATGAGCTGTTGATAAATTGTCTTAGGCCAGTTCCTTAACATCTTTGGGGGTCAGAATGCTCATAATTAAAATAAGAGAGCTGAATTTGAACATTTCCAAAATGTCTTTTAGCTTTAAAATTACATGATTCTAATACATACAGTTTTGTGATTTGCTTATTGGTAAAGACAGCAATTAAGATGCCTAATGAATCTGGTTTTCTTCGCACAATATATTGATGTTTTGTGTATATGTTTAATATGTCAATTTGTAGGTGGTCAGTACCTGACTGCCATGTTTTAGTTACACAACCTTAGAAAAGTCATAGAACTTCTTTATAAGATGGAGTGGAGAAACATACATATAAAATATGACCCCTATTCCATAAAGAACTGTTCTCAGACTCTGAGTAGAACATAGACTCTTTGAGCTAGAAGAAACCTTAGAAAAGACGTAACTCAGTTGAGATTTCACAGACCTCATATCCACTGCTCTCTGTTTGGGAAATCTAATACACCCCTTATTTTTTCAGACGAGAAAAGGGAGGATGATACTGTGAGGTCTTGGGTGAAGTTTTCCTGAGGAAAGACTCTATGTGTAGTCTAAGTGTGTTAGCCTAAGAGCATCTACCACAGTTCTGTTAACGTGGTTGGTAATTAGTGAGTATTTCTTAGAAAGAAAGAATCAATAACACAGGGTCACAGTGAATAATGTCAGTCCTCTAGTCTTTCTTTTATTCCATCTAACGACCCAGCATGCATAAGTTTAATAAAAGCCTGTTCTTACTTAACATTCACCATGTGCCAGGCACTACTGTAAGCAATTTACATGAATTAACTCATTTAATTCTTAAAATAATCCTGTGATGTCAGTGCTACTATTATCCGCATTTTAAGGTGCAGAAGGTAAGGCACAGAAAGGCTGATGTGCAAGGTCACATAACCACTGAATGCAGGGCTGCCTTGTGAATCTAGGTAGTTTGAGTGTAGAATCTGTGCTCGTAATCGTTAAGTTATGCTGTCTCTTAAATAAGTAATTCATAAACCATAACTGCCTTTCCTAGCCTTGGTTCTTTTCTGTACTCCACGTAGCCAGATCACAAACCTTTGAGATACCTGTTAAGTTCCTTCTTTATGCCAGGTCCTGTGTTTAGGTGCTAAAAAACAAGGACAGTGATTCATACATAATACCTATCTTGAAGGGACTTCAGTTTTACAGACAATCTTTAAAAAACATTGACTTGTAAAAATTATGCTGTGATACTGTTTAGTATAGATGAATCTCTTTATTGCTCTTATTTAAAGTTCCATTTAAGAATTTTACATAAATTTATCAGTTTTATTTTAAATTTTTATTGCTTTTCTTAAAATATAGGTAGAGGCCCAGTCAAAAATCAGTTTGTATTTTAAAGCTTGTCTTATTTAATGTGCATTTCAATAATCAGCATATGTTATATATTCTACCCCTTCAGATTTTTGCTCTGCAAAAAATTGGAATGTCTCGTTTCCAGACATATATTACGTACTTTGTTCGTGCAGTATCAGTGTTGATGATTCCAATTGCAGCGACAGTACCTTCAGTGAGTAAGCACCAGTATTGCGTGAAGCATGTGCTAAATATAAATCTTCTGTTTCTAGCTTAGACTGGCTGGGATTCTGCCTCTTCTATTGAGCTTCCTCTGACTACTCAATCCCTTACTGATTTCTGGGTTTCTGTAGTAACGAATCTACTGTCTCTATCACCAAGTGACATCTGAATATTTCTTGGGGGATTGGTTAATCTTCCTTTACGTGAATGTGTCTTAACCCTCCTATTAAACCAAACTCCTTTTCCTCTTTTTTTTTTCTTTTTCTTTTTTTTATCTTGCAAAGTACGTGACACAGTACTATGAACGTAGTGTTTGCTCTGTTTGATTAACTGATATATTGAATTCTTTCTGTCTTCATAGACTGGTCCTAGGAATTTTAGCACTGAAAAAAGAAACAAAACTTTGTGCTAGGTTTGTATGGGTTCATATGTAATATTGTTTAATCTCATAACAGTTTTATGAGATATGTATACTTGTCCCTATTTATATGTAATTAAACTTTTATAGAAATAGAAAAAGAAATGTTATATTTGCAGTTATTTCATATTTTTAGCCTTTTGCTTCCATGGATACTTCAGTGCTAAGATGGGTAAACCTATGTCAGGTATAGAGCTGTCTTAACTCAGAGCCAACACATAGACCATAAAGTAGTAGTCATTTGTTGCTGGTAGGTAGAGTTATATCATTTATATAAAAGTACTCTATAGGACTTCTCTTAGGAATCTGAAATAGTATGTTTTCGTCGTAAAAAAATGTGAATTAAATGTTTATTTTTTTAAGACACATTTATTCAGCATCATGATCAGACTATTACATTTAGCAATCAATAGCATGGGTGCAAAAAAAAAAAAGTCACAGTGAAAACCTTTGTTGGAATGCTTTACACTTTCCACAGAACAGAAACTGAAATAACCTGTTATACGCTTAGTCACAAATACAGTCCTCTAGTTTTTTTGCCCATACATGAGTATGGGCAAAACGTAGTATTTGCTTCCCTTTTTTTTGCCCATACATGAGTATGGGCAAAACGTAGTATTTGCTCCCCTTTTTTTTTGCCCATACATGAGTATGGGCAAAACGTAGTATTTGTTCCCCTTTGCTGAAAATGGCTCCCCAGACTCTCATCTGTTGTTTCAAAGCTCAAACATGAGTATTGTCTAAAACATTTCTTCTTTGTAGCATCTAGGCCCTGCTACCACTGTGCTTGGCTGAGTTCACAAATCTGTTGTACCCTGTAGCTTCCCTGTCACTTCTCTGGCTCTCCTCTCCTGCTAAGCTTTGTTTCCTGGCAGTAATTAAAACCTTCTGCCACTGCCATAGCTCCTGCTGCTGCTGGAACCACCATAGCCGCCTTGGTTTTATCGTTTGATGAAGTATTGGCCTCCACCACCACAGAGGCGAGAACTTTTGCCTCCAAAGTTTCCTCCTTTCATCAGTCCAGAATTTGAAGATTGACAGTTGTAAATGCCAAAATCATTGTAGCTTCCGCCACCTCTGAAATTGCTTCCGTCATTACCAAATCCATTATAGCCATCCCCACTGCCACCATAGCCACCACCACCATGGCTGCCACCAAAGGCATCTCGACCACTGAAGTTTCCTCCATCACCAGAGTTGTCATTCCCACCAAAACCACCGCCACGACCACCACCAAAGTTCCAGAACCACTTCGACCTCTTTGACTGGATGAAGCACTAGTCATCTCTTGCTGAGTTAGGGCTTTCCGTACTTCACAGCTGTGGCCATTCACAGTGTGGTGTTTCTGAATGGCAGTCTTGTCTGTGGAGCCATGGTCACCAAAGGTTATGAAAAGCAAAGTGTCTCTTTTTGCCGCTGCCTTGGTTAGTCATGATTTCAATCACTTCAGTTTTCCCATACTGTTCAGAATAATCTCTTAGGTGATGTTCTTCAATGTCTTCTTTAATGCCACCAACGAAAATCTTTTTCACAATTAAGTGGGCACCAGGTCTTTGAGAATCTTCTCTTGAGACAGCCCTCTTTGGTTCCACAACTCTCCCATCCACCTCGTGTGGCCTTGCCTTCATGGCCGCATCCACCTCCTCCACAGTGGCATACATGACAAACCCGAAGCCTCTGGAGTGCTTAGTGTTTGGATCCCTTGTTACCACACAGTCTGTGAGCGTTCCCCTTTGCTGAAAATGGCTCCCCAGACTCTCATCGGTTGTTTAAAAGCTCAAAAGCTCAAACCTCCGATGAAGAGCTTCTGCAGATGTCCGGGCTCTTTCGGAGACTCCGACTTACACATGATGGCAGTAGATGGGGGAGACTTCAACGACGCTTACTTGGCGGCGTCCATGGGCTCAATTAAATGTTAAATGTTTTTAAGCTCTCACTTAGACATAGTAACATCATTAATCCTGTGTAAAATAAGTTTCCTTGTTTCTAAAATAGACACCATAATGTCTGTGAGAATTCATGAAATGACAAGTTACTATTATAGTACTTTTCATGTAATAATAATATTGTTATAAAATACTCTGTAAAAACAGAACAATACAAATTCACTACATTTCTAAGGAGAAATAATACCAATTATAACTGAGGAAACCCCCAGATCAAGTAAAATAGGAGCAGTAAAGTTGTAGTGAGAGGTTGGATTCAAAGTGAGTAACAAAGATCTGAAAAACAGTGTCTTTTTTTTTAAGCTTTTTTTTTTTTTTTACTTATTTATTTTATCTTATTTATTTTTGTCTGTGTTGGGTCTTTGTTGCTGTGGGTGGGCTTTCTCTAGTTGCAGCAAGCGGGGGCTACTCTTGGTTGCAATGCGCAGACTTCTCATTGTGACTGCATTGGCTTCTCGTTGTGGAGCGTGGGCTGTAAGCATGCGGGCTCAGTAGTTGTGGCTCGCGGGCTTAGTTGCTTCCCGGCATGTGGGATCTTCCTGGACCAGGGCTTGAACCCAGGTCCCCTGCACTGGCAGGTAGATTCTTAACCACTGCGCCACCAGGGAAGCCCTGAAAAATAGTGTCTTAAGTACCCAAAAATTCATTCTCTCAAATACAGGAAATTCTGAATTAGGTAATTCAGTGTAGAGCTGATGTAGTGTCCCTGTGAAGACTTGAGAAAGGCAGCCTGCTTCTCTCTCAGTGCTGCATCGTCCACAGCCTGTAATGGTCTTGAAGGCCGCAGGATAGTCACAATGGCCACTGGAGCTTGTTACCTTGCGAGAATAGTAGAAAGGTTCCTCAAGCGCAGTCAGCCCCTTTCAGGACCCTGGCCAGGTGCCCCACCAAACACTGAGCTTCCATCTTAAATATGTAGCTGTACCTAACTGCAGAAGAGGTTGGGAAGGATAGTCTTCTTTTTCTTTTTTTTAGATGGCAGTATACCCTGCTGAAAATTAGTATTTTTTTTTACTAAGGAAGAAGAATGATACTTAGTAGGCAGTTTTTAGTCTGACGTAGTTGAGGCTCAGGATACTGTTTGCTTTGTGGATAAGTTTGATGATGATGGTAGTTAATATTTATTCAACATTAACATTGTACCAGGCCCTTTTTAAAATCATTTACATATATTAGTACACATATTTCTCCCAACAATGCACTGAAGTAGGAGCTATTATAATCTCCACTTTACTGCTGAGGAAACTGAGGTGCAGAGAGGTTAAGTAACTCATCAAAGTTACTTATCTTTTAAGTGGCAGAGTCTAACACACATGCAGGCAGTTTGGCTCTTACTCTTAACTACTGTGCTAACCTGCCTTTAAGGATGTATTGCTTACTGCCCTTAAAAACTTGCTCTGGAACAAATGCAAGTGCTTAATATGGGCGACATACTGTGCTTACCACTCTACCCAAATTTTCGCATTTATTCCTCACAACATCTCTTTGAGATGGGTACAGTTCTGTCCCCATTTTATAGAAGAGAAAACTGAAACAAGAAAAATAACGTACCCAAAGTTAAATAAATAGATTTCAAACTCAGGCAGTTTGACTCCGGGACCTGGATTCAACCACCACATGGCCTTGCCTCTGGGGACTGATTACCTTCTGATGCCAAAGAAAGGTTTGGGAAAGATGTATGTATGTATGGGAATGTTTTGAGAGGCCGCAGAACTTAGTCTTTGACCTAAATAGTCAATCTGAATGGTAGTAAAAAAGAAAGTTGAAGATAATGCTGAGACTCTTTGTCTTGTCTCAGGAAAAGGCAAAGATAATGCTGTCCTGACTACACTTAGAAACTGGTTGGTGGGAAAAATTTGGAAGATAGGTGACTGTATATAGGTCTAGGGGGGCTAAGTTTGCCATGATAAATGGCCATGCCCCCAGTAGCGTACCTTCAATGTAGCAGCCTGTCAAGACTTGGTGGGGAAAAAGTATGCTTAACCAGAGACGGAGGTGAGATCTCTCTTGGACCTCTGCTTGGGAGCTGTTCTCTGTCATCCACTTTCTGTCATGAATACCTCTCCTTTTTGTTTCTTTTTGCTTTTGAGTCTTCCTTTCAACTTTCTTACCTATCTATTAGATCTGTCACAGGTATCTAATAGCTACTGAAAGTCTTGGTCAGTCCTGGTGTACTTACATTTACAGAGATTGTAATTTTTTTTTTTATTGCCTACCTATTTCTAGACCTTGGTGTCCTTGGAGAGTGGAGAGATGCTAACTTTCACGTCCTTTCTTCTCTTTACAGTCGATTGTTCTCTACTGGTTATGCTCCAGCCTCATGGGCCTTTCACAGAACTTGCTGCTGCGTTCTCCTAGATTTCGCCAACTTTGTCGAATACCGTTGACCAAGTCAGATTCAGACACTCCTTATAAAGACCTCTTTGCTGCCTTTTACTCCAAGTTCATTTCAAGAAAATGACATACTTTCTAGTAATTTTGAAACAATTACAAGTTTCACTGTTAATGTATTTAGAAGATTTAGAAATTCAGATATGGTTTAATTTGCTTTTTAAAATCATGAGCTCTGTGAAGTACTGTGGATTAAGATATAATCCAGATACATGTGACAGTACTTAAAATCTTTTAAGTGCTAAAAATGTAGTATGTTCAATTATATAAAAGTGGGATCAAAGTGTCGGGCACTGTTTATAAAATTACAGCTTGCGAGAGGTGCTAGAACTTTGGAGAACAGGACTAGAGAAGTTTTATAAAATAAAAGGATCCAATGAAGTGATTCTTAAAATTTTGGGGGTGTGGAGGATCATAGACCCATTTGATCATTTAATAAAGCCATGGTTTTCTCTTCAGAAAAGTCCTGGAACTCACAACATGGAGGCCTTTATTGACCCCCCTTCTGGTAATTCCTGGTTAATAAGTATTATTCTAATGGAACATACATTGATGATGAGTTACTGTGTGATTTTAAAATGAAAAGGACTTGAGATATATGCAGTGGAGTAGTCCACGCATGTAAGAAAGTACCTAATAGGGTAGGTAGTGTTGCTTCTCAACCTTGCTCTGAAGGAATACCAAAAGTGTACATTTCCTTTCTCTATAATTTAAGAAGTCTGGAATACAGAGCATAGAACTAAGTACTGCTAGAGCCCAAAGTAGAAAATGTTAAGCTAATCATATAGAATATGAAGGAACCCAATATCTCTGATAATCCTTTAAGAAAGTGAAAAACTGGTACTAGGGTCAAGGTTATGCTAATTGGGAGACTCCTTTAGACCTGTACACCTTGGTATGATAATACATAACATTAAATTGGTCTGAGGATCTTATATATTACAAAATTCATAATTTCTTAGCTTGGAAAAGATCAAAGTAAATTTTAAAAGCTCAAAAGATCAGGATAGTATTTAGCAGGTTTTAAAAATAATGACTGAATACATGAAGATACATTAGTTACACTATTACTAGAAATTAAATAGGTGAAGAATCATTCAGCCAGAGAGCATGCATATGAACGTTGTGTATTCAGTCATTAGAGGATGTAGGTAGATCACATAATTGTGAATTAAGCTTGTTGTGCAGAATTCTGGAGACAGAGCTGTTTGAGTCTTTCCTGCCATCTCTAAGTACAGTAGACCCTTGCCACAACCATTAAAAGCTTCAAACTGTCAGCAGCTAGAATCTCAACAAACAGCTGAACCAGACTTCATTAGATAAGGACTAACATAGCCACAGAGAGGGAATGATTCTGTGACTCTTGAACATATTAACTTGACTGTAGTCGTTTGTGGAATACAGTTTCAAAGTAAAAAGGACTGTTAGAAAAGTTTGAACTTTATTTGGTAATTGTATTGCTCTTGTTAATATTGCATTGCTGTTTTGGAACTCTTATTGTCAGGTAAAATATATAGTGATGTTTACTGGTATATTTGTTTTCTGTGGATGCTGTTAACAAAATCTTTATGCTGCTTATGCACCAAGAGGAAGATGCTATTGAATGTATTTGTTATTATAAGATATATCTCTTTCAAATTTTTCTTTTAAGGGATAGATTTAGGGATTGCCCCTGAGGTCCTACAAAAGAGGGCCCTCCCCACAGTTCTCCACTGGTATACTCAGGAAGCCTAGCCTTCATATCTGTTTCACCTAAGACCTTCCACAATCTCAGTTAAGAACTGATGAAATAAAATTTATGTTTTATGGCAAGATGAGAAAAGTTTAAGCATAAATTTTTTCTTTGTCCCTTTGGGCCTCCTCCCTCCCCTTTAGCAGGTATTGTTCATCTGCATTAATCAGAGCTCTTTAGGAGATGACATTCCTTGATCTCATTAAGGGACACTGACTCTTAGGAGATAAGCTTCCTTCTTCTAAGGGACCATGATGACTCATGACACACTATTTGCTTTGTACCTGTAGGTCTGGATTGTGTAAACTGTTAATAATATGTCTTTTGACATAAACCCTCTGTCTCAAAAACGTACATAACTGCTTTGACCCCTAATTGGCAGAACAGTCTCCAGAGCTTTCTGAAAGTCTACCTCTCAGATTATAATCCTCAAATTGGCTTGAAACTTTTGCATTTTTTTCTTAAACTGTTGATGAATTTTTCCGTTGACAGGACTGTGTACATAAAAGCACTTTGATCCTGGTTGATTCCTGTCCATAGGAACCACAAGGCCTGGCAGTTACCACAAAAAAAGAAAAAAAATTACCAGCTGAGGAATGGCAGCAAAAGAGATTAAACCAAGAAAGCACTTTTACACAGAAGCCTTGCCTAGTTCTTAGAGCAGTAACTTCTGCATTGCTGTAACTTGAACATGAGAGAGATCCGACACAACTGTCCCAAAGGAATACGTAACAAGAGAACCCTGTTCCCTTGTATTCTCACTGACTACCGTCTTGACTGCCCAGTTTTTATGTAAGTTTTGCAAGATAGTCTTATCTTTAATTGCCTAGGCCTATACTGCTGATTTTCTTCTGTAAAATGAGGACTTCTGGGTGTTTGAGAACAAAAACCTTGATGGAAAGACCTTAAAATCAAAATAAATGCTTTAAGAAAGCAGCCTGGCTTCCCTGGTGGCGCAGTGGTTAAGAATCCACCTGCCAGTGCAGGGGACACGGGTTCGAGCCCTGGTCCGGGAAGATCCCACATGCTGCGGAGCGCCTAAGCCTGTGCGCCACAACCACTGAGCCTGCACTCTAGAGCCCGCAAGCCACAACTACTGAAGCCCACGCACCTAGAGCCCGTGCTCTACAACAAGAGAAGCCACCGCAATGAGAAGCCTGCACACCGCAACGAACAGTAGCCCCCGCTCAACGCAGCTAGCAAAAGCCCGTGCGCAGCAACGAAGATCCAGTGCAGCCAAAAATAAATATAAATAAATAATTTTTTTTTTTTTTAAGTGGCCACTGTTAATGAGTTTTTCTGTCTAAGGCAACAAAAAAGAAATTTCTATCCTTGAAAGTCCCTCCTAGACTCCAGAAGGCCAAGAATTTCTTGAAAAAGCAGCCTCTGGGGAAAATGCCCCATTTCTATCTTTTCTATTTTGAGAAAATTTTACGGTCGTGCTCCTCTTCCTTTGTGTCCCTGATACGGCAGTTATATTTGTTTTTCCTTAGTTGAGAAGGCAGCATTGTATTTAATTTAGCTTTGGTTTTTGTCTCCTGGCTAAATTGTAGCTCTCCGGGAAAGCTTAAAACTGGAATATGAAATATACCTAACTATATCCCTTTCATTGCAGCTGCATTTCTGCATGTTCCAACGGTAGTACAATTGATAATTTGAGGAATTTCTTCTAATTATAACCTCAAACTTCCCGGCTTTTCTGTGAATGATGGATGCTTCTGAGGGTAAGGAGTATTAAAAATACGAATTCTGTATCAGAGAATTAACAGCTACTTATTCCATGTTATTCAAAATGTGTCCCATGTGTTGCTATAGGTAGGAAACTCGCCTTTTGTGGTTTCCTTATAGAAGCTTCAGTTGTGCTTATATGAGTTTTCAAATACAGATGTTCCATTTTGGGATGCAAGTGAAAACCAGAAATTCCCGGGCTTCCCTGGTGGCACAGTGGTTGAGAGTCCGCCTGCCGATGCAGGGGACACAGGTTCGTGCCCCAGTCCAGGAAGATCCCACATGCCGCGGAGTGGCTGGGCCCGTGAGCCATGGCCGCTGAGCCTGCTCATCTGGAGCCTGTGCTCCGCAACGAGAGAGGCCACAACTGTGAGAGGCCCGCGTAACGCAAAAAAAAAAAAAAAAAAATTTACAGTCACAACCAAGTAGAGATGTTAAAATGAAATATCTTCTTCCTTATCTTTAACTCTCACCTATCTACGTCATAATGTGTTACTTTACTTTAAAATACAGTCGATCCTCATTATTCAGTTTCATATTTGTGAATTCACCTACTCACTAAAATTTATTTGTAAAATGCTCATGATGTTTTTGCTATTACTAGCAGACATGTGGCCGCACGCTCAGAGCAGCAAAAAATTTGAGACCAGTGCACACATTCCCAGCAGCAGTCAAATCAAGTGACACTGCGTTTTGTTTCAGCTCTCATACTGTAAACGTGTCCTTCTTGTGGTCTATTTAGTGCCATGGTTTTCTCATTTTTACACTTTTTGGTGATGATTTCTCTGTTTAAGATGGCCCCCAAGCACTAAGTACAAGAAGACTGTGATGTACTCAGAGAAAATATGTGTTAGGTAAGCCTCTTTCCAGTGTGAGTTACAGTGCTACTGGCCATGAGTTCAGTATTAATGAATCAACAATATATATTAAATAAGATGTCTTTAAACAAGAACACACATAGGACGTGATTATGTCTTGATTGGTTGAAGAAATTGGTTGTTGTGACCAAAGGCTTGAAGGAACCTAACTCTGAATTTCCTCTAGGAGTGATGGGTGGCTTTATAGAACAAAACTACTGTGAATAATGAGAATTGAATGTATTTCAGCCTATGCCACACAGTTTTATAGTCATATGATGGTTTAAATCAGGCATCCTTAAATTGAGGACCCATGGGCCACAAATCTAGCTCACTGCCATTTTTTGTACAGCCTGAAAGCCAAGAGTAGTTTTTACATTCTTAAGTGATTGAAAAAAAATGAAAAGATAATATTTTGTGACACATAAAAGTTATATGAAGTTCACATTTCAATGTTTTACTGGAGCACAGCCATGTTTGTTTATGTATTGTCTGTGGCTTTCATGCTTCAACTGCAGAGCTGAGTGGTTGTGACAGCGATTTTATGTCACAGTGCTTCATACTCTGCTCAGCACACAGATCTTAGTGATGCAGTTATAACTCCACAGCATTTCATGTGTACTGCCCTACTGCGACATTTTATTTTTTATTACCAGTTCATATCCAGTCAAAATAAGAAAAGGGGATTTCATATGTCATACTTTTAAAGAACAGTAGAGTATGGATTATTTTGTTATTGAATTAGATGACAAAACATTGTGTTTATTATGCAGTGACACTATCGCTGTGCTGAAAGAACACGATGTATCTTGACATTACCAGACATGGTATTCCCAACTTGCAGGAAAGCGATGGTCAGAAAAAGTAGAAAATTTAAAGTGGAATATCTCATCACAGCAGAATGGATTTGAAAGAAAAACTCACAACTAATGGAAAATTCTGTTTCCTCTATACACTACCCACAGAACCCTTCTGGCCACCAGATGTGTGTGTGTGCTCTCCATACCAAGCAGTTCTCCAGTTCTTTGTAGGCACCAACTGAGTGTCCTACAATTTAGTTCAGTTCTGATACTACCTCTAGTTTTTACCTGAAAACTGGGTTTGCCTCTTGGTGGGTGTCCAGCCAAGAGACACAAGCAAGTAATAAATAAGTAATAAGTAAGGAGGACACGGGGGATTTTCCAAAAGGAATGTCTCCCCGAACTGCAAAATTGGGGAAGTTTTAAGCTAAGGATATGTGCACATTCAGGAAGGGGCTAGAGCAGAGGAGAATTCAGCACCGAATTGGGGCAAAGGTCGACAGAGTCCAAGCTCCCAAGGGTCAGAAAAGGTTAACATCATCATTCCTTAGGTTCTGATGTATCTGAAGTCTCAGTGTGTAGTTACCATCCTCCACCTGGGTGGGGGCCTTAGTGCCTTCAGAACTCAAAGATAATGTATCAGATTGTTATGTATATCCCTTGAGGAGGAACTAGGACTCTCTTATCTGAACTGTTGTTTCTTGACTGCATTTCCTTTGTTCCTGCATTCCCTTAATGATCATTGATTATAGAGACATATTCAAGGGCAAGCATCGTAGGCAGGCTTAGATCACAAAATGGCTTAGGGCAAAAATGGCTTCTCTTACATCAAGGAAGCCATGCCTGGTTCACCCCCTACCTTATCTGTTTACAGAGCCAGTACAGATTGCACGGTCCCACAAGACTGCCCTCCGTCCCCGCCCCCCACTTCAGACACCAATCTGAAGTATTACCTACAACCTCTGCCCGACTTGGTTGCAAATCTGGGGTTCCCATAACCCTTTCCTTGGGTTTGATAATTTGCTAGAACAGTTCACAAAACTTAAGAAAGCATTTAACTATTATCCATTTATTATAAAGGATGCAGCTCAGGAACAGCTAAATGGATGGATTGCCTGGGTCGATGTATAGGGCTGGGTACACAGAGCTCCCATACTCTGCAGGCTTCATTACGTAGGCATGAGTGATTACATCATTGGTCATTGGTGATTGGATTCGGTCTCCAGCCCCTTTCCCCACCTGAGAGGTCAAGGGATGGGGCTGAAAGTTTCCATTTCAACTCTCTGATCCTGTGGTTGGTTCCTCTGGCATTCAGCCTCCGTCCTTTGGTTATCCAGGAGGGGCTTTCCAAAAATTACCTCATTACTATAAACTCAGCTGTGTTTGAAAGGGCCTTGTTATGAATAACAAAACTCACAGCTCCTTTAGGAGCTGTTTGAGGTGCACAAAAGACCAAATAGCATAACAAAAGGTCCTTCTATTGCTCTTTTCACCTAGGAAATTACAAGTGTTCTAGGAGCTGTGTGCCAGGAGGAATCATGAATGAAGACCAAATACATATTTCTTATTATATTACAGTATCACAGGGTTTTATTTGATGAAATTAGTGGCTTTTTAATCACCACAATGGATATCTGAAATGGATTCTCATTGGTCACATTAGTTGTATGAAGGCATTTGGATTGGTTGAGATAGTTTAGAGACATGCCTACATTTGAATGAATAGGGGATAAGAATCTGATGAGGTCTGTACCTGCAACCTCAGTGATGGTCCTAAGGCTTAATTTGTGTGAACAGTTCTGATTCCTTCCAAGGATAACAGAACCCTGCCTGTAGTAAGTCTTCATGCCAGATGTGATGAGATCACCTAAAGGACAGGGGCTGGGATTTCTTTGAGCTCAGAGCACAGAGCTGAACTTTTTGTGTCTACTTGCTAATCAAATATTTTTGTTTAATAAATGTATATGTGATAGAGTTTAGTCAGACTTGCTTTCATTTTAACTTGCTAGTGAAATTGGAGAGTGGGATGGGGGAATTACTAACATTCACCCCTATCAAACTCTTGAAAGAGTATCATTATCTGCCAAAAAGAACGTCACAATTTGGTATATAGCCAGATTGACTTATTTGTTACTTTTATAACCCACTATTCCCAAACTAGCTGCTATGGTGAAAGAGAAAAAAAAAAAAATATATATATATATATACACACACACACACACACACACACACACATGCCTTCAAAAAGGCTTTGGAAAGACATGATGTCATCAAGATGTTCTGTGAATTGAAGTGATATTTTTAAGAACATTTTAAGAATCTTTCTAATGGTGGTAAAAGAAAATTAAAGTGACTGCCCCAAAGGGATTGGTCCCTGGAACCAGATTTCAGCGCTGTCCTGCTCTTACAAGCTGGGACACATTCAGAAATAACGCCACCAGGCTTTAGTATGTTTCTCTGAGTGGACACCAACCCCTGCAGAAGGGCACAGCTAGAGCTAATTATTTGAGAAAACCTGTGGTTGCCTAAATCCATTATGCCTGATCACTGGTTCTTTCTGTCATCTATTGACTCTGGAGCTCTCCTTCTCATTCTTATCTAGGTTTCCCTTCTCTTAACTAAGCTTCCCACTGTATCCCTACTCTCCCAAACCTCTCCACTCTGCTCCTCTTATCTTCATGGTAAACCAAACTCCCCAGAACTTACACATCCCTGTCAGCTTTCTTTCCTCACTCCCCTTGTAACTCAGGATGGTGGAAAGTAAGGGACCTCCAATTTTTACTCATAGATTACTATTCTCTTACTTTTACGTAAAAATAACTTTCTCTTGATATAAATGCCAACTGGATCTACCACTGCCTACCCTCTTTTTTTTCTGACATCTGCTTGCCTAGTCACCCCTCTTATTTACTGGCTTCCTCTCTATCTTCAGTCCTGCCATCACACTGGGTGACTTCGATAGCTAAACAGATGTCCCATCAGACAGCTTTGCCACTCAGTTGTTTCACCTGTTATGTTTGCTATGTTTGTAATTTCCTTTCCACCCTTCAGGAGTAAGTTTTTTTACCAGGTGACAAGTCATTCCCATTGCAGGCCATAGATGATTGGGTCAGGGTTGTTCAGGTAGCTCAAGCTGGACCAATTAAATCTCTCTTGGAAATTTGAACTAAGGTATGGAGACCAAGTCAGTTGGGGAACAGATTCATGCACAACGAATGCTAGACCAGCCATCCACCAGCCCAAACTCACATGCATGATAAGACTAGGATGTTGCAAAGAAGACAAGGGTAGCAGAGAAAGCTTATGATAAGAGGGGAGGCAAAATTACACCATCTTGCAAAAAGAAGCTGAGATTGAGAGATCTCATAGACTCCACCACCTTAAGAGATGGAGCAGTTAGCCACAATTCCAAATTTTGAAGTTCAAGCCACGTGTTATTTTCCTATTGCTGCTATAGTGAATTACCACAAACTTAGTGACTTAAAACAACCCACATTATCTTACAACTCTGGAGGTCAGATGTCTGAAATGGATCCACAGGGCTGCGTTCCTTCTGGAGGCTCTAGGAGAGACTCTAGTTTCACACAAACCCAGTCTCTCTCTCTCTCTTGTCTTATCTCTTTCTTTCACTATGACTCTCCTGCCTCCCTCTTATAAGGACTCTTGTAATTATATTGGGCTGCTCTGATAATCCAGGATAATCTTCCCATCTCAAGATCCTTAATTTAGGCACATTTTTTTACCTTGTTTCTCATGTCTAAGCACTACCACTTCTAAATCAAAATCTGTGGAGATGAATGTACTCCTCTGTCTTCCATGTTGCCACTGCACTATCTAGATCTAAGGAGTCACTCCATCTCCCATCATCTCCCTTTTTCTTCCTATCTGTAGCCCCCTGTTTCTTTTAGGTGGTGGTGGGGAGAGCAGGGTCACTTTCTGACACTATTTAGAATAATTCCTCCAATTTGTGTCTTGGACGTTAATGTCAGTGCCTTGGGCAGGGTGTTTTGTCTCCCTGCCATCTTCCTGTGGGCAGGAGCTTACTAAAATGCCTTACCAAGATAATCCTGACCATGGTCTCTGATATCATCCACCTCAGGGAACCTAACCTGTCCATCACTACATATGATAAGCTTCCAGTAGTCAGTTGTTTATATGTCTGGAACGCACAAGTGACATTTCTGGAACCAATATCTGGCTTGCCATTCCTGTTGCTGCGCAGGAGTAACTTGTCTTTTCTGTATGTCAGTGATGTGCTGAACTGCCCAACGGGTAAGATGTTCATTCCCCCAGCTCAGGCCAGCTTAATAGCTCTGACACCTTGTCACTTACCCTAAGATTGTTTAATGGAAGCAGGGCACATATTCAGAAATCAAAAAAGGTGAGTCTATCATGCAGCTGGTAATTCCTGGTGGCCTTGTAGGCATGGCAACCCACACATTGACTCCATTGTTATTTTCTATATGCAGAGGCGCTCACATTCATTGTCGATGAAGTTCTATCAAAATTCTCAGGATTGGTCCGGACTTCCGGGTAAGATGGCGGAAGAGTAAGACGCGGAGATCACCTTCCTCCCGACAGATACACCAGAAATACAGCTACACGTGGAACAACTCCTACAGAACACCTACTGAATGCTGGCAGAAGACCCCAGACCTCCCAAAAGGCAAGAAACTCCCCACATACCTGGGTAGGGCAAAGCGGAGAGATCCCCACACAGAGGATCGGTGCCGAGCGGCACTCACCAGCCCGAGAGGCTTGTCTGCTCGCCCGCCGGGGCGTGCAGCGCTGGAAGCTGAGGCTCGGGCTTCGGTCAGAGCGCAGGGAGAGGACTGGGGCTGGCGGCAAGAACTCAGCCTGAAGGGGGCTAATGTGCCACAGCTAGCCGGGAGGGAGTCCGGGAAAACTCTGGAGCTGCCGAAGAGGCAAGAGACTTTTTCTTCCCTCTTGGTTTCCTGGTGCGCGAGGAGAGGGGATTAAGAGCGCTGCTTAAAGGGGCTCCACAGACGGGCGCGAGTCGCGACTGAAAGCGCGGAGTCCAGTGACGGGCGTGGGACGCTGGGGCTACTGCTGCCGCCGCCAAGAAGCCTGTGTGCGAGCGCAGGTCACTGTCCACACCGCCCTTCCGGGAGCCCGTGCAGCCCGCCACTGCCGGGGTCCCGGGATCCAGGGGCGGCTTCCCTGGGAGAACGCACGGCGCGCCTCGGGCTGGTACAACGTCATGCCAAACTCTGCCGCTGCAGGCTCGCCCCGCACTCCGTGCCCCTCCCTCCCGCCCGGCCTGAGTGAGCCAGAGTCCCCGAAGAGGCTGCTCCTTTAACCCTGTCCTGTCTGAGCGAAGAACAGACGCCCTCCGGCGACCTACACACAGAGGCGGGGCCAAATCCAAAGCTGAGACCCAGGAGCTGTGAGAACAAAGAAGAGAAAGGGAAACCTCTCCCAGCAGCCTCAGAAGCAGCGGATTAAAGCTCCACAATCAACTTGATGTACCCTGCATCTGTGGAATACATGAATAGACAACACATCATCCCAAATTGAGGAGCCCGGAGTCAGTGCTGTGCCTCTGAGGTGGGAGAGCCAACTTCAGGACACTGGTCCACAAGAGACCTCCCAGCTCCACATAATATCAAACGGCAAAAATCTTCCAGAGATCTCCATCTCAACACCAGCACCCAGCTTCACTCAACGACCAGCAAGCTACAGTGCTGGACACCCTAAGCCAAACAACTAGCAAGACAGGAACACAATGCCACCCATTAGCAGAGAGGTGGCCTAAAATCATAAAAAGTCCGTAGACACCCCAAAACACACCACCAGACGTGGACCTGCCCACCAGAAAGACAAGATCCAGCCTCATCCACCAGAACACAGGCACTAGTCCCCTCCACCAGGAAGCCTACACAACCCACTAAACCAACCTTAGCCACTGGGGACAGACACCAAAAACAACGGGAACTACGAACCTGCAGCCTGCAAAAAGGAGACCCCAAACACAGTAAGATAAGCAAAATGAGAAGACAGAAAAACACACAGCAGGAGAAGGAGCAAGATAAAAACCCACCAGACCTAACAAATGAAGAGGTAATAGGCAGTCTACCTGAAAAAGAATTCACAATAATGATGGTAAAGATGATCCAAGATTCTATTTCCCAGATCCAAAATCTTGAAAATAGAATAGACAAAATGCAAGAAACAGTTAACAAGGACCTAGAAGAACTAAAGATGAATCAAGCATCGATTAAAAACACAATACATGAAATAAAAAATACTCTAGATGGGATCAATAGCAGAATAACTGAGGCAGAAGAAACGGATAAGTGAGGTGGAAGATAAAATAGTGGAAATAACTGCTGCAGAGCAAAAAAAAGAAAAATGAATGAAAAGAACAGAGGACAGTCTCAGAGACCTCTGGGACAACATTAAACGTACCAACATTCGAATTATAGGGGTTCCAGAAGAAGAGAAAAAGAAAGGGACTGAGAAAATATTTGAAGAGATTATAGTTGAAAACTTCCCTAATATGGGAAAGGAGATAGTTAATCAAGTCCAGGAAGCACAGAGAGTCCCATACAGAATAAATCCAAGGAGAAATACGCCAAGACACATATTAATCAAACTGTCAAAAATTAAACACAAAGAAATCATATTAAAAGCAGCAAGGCAAAAACAACAAATAACACACAAGGGAATCCCCATCAGGATAACAGCTGATCTCTCAGCAGAAACTCTACAAGCCAGAAGGGAGTGGCAGGACATAATTAAAGTGATGAAGGAGAAAAACCTGCAACCAAGATTACTCTACCCAGCAAGGATCTCATTCAGATTTGATGGAGAAATTAAAACCTTTACAGACAAACAAAAGCAGAGAGAGTTCAGCACCACCAAACCAGCTTTACAACAAATGCTAAAGGAACTTCTCTAGGCAAGAAACACAACAGAAGGAAAAGACCTACAATAACGAACCCAAAACAATTAAGAAAATGGGAATAGGAACATACATATCGATAATTACCTTAAATGTAAATGGACTAAATGCTCCCACCAAAAGATACAGATTGGCTGAATGGATACAAAAACAAGACCCATATATATGCTGTCTACAAGAGACCCACTTCAGACCTAGAGACACATACAGACTGAAAGTAAGGGGATGGAAAAAGATATTCCATGCAAATGGAAACCAAAAGACAGCTGGAGTAGCAATTCTCATATCAGACAAAATAGACTTTAAAATAAAGACTACTAGAAGAGACAAAGAAGGACACTACATAATGATCAAGGGATCGATCCAAGAAGAAGATATAACAATTGTAAATATTTATGCACCAAACATAGGAGCACCTCAATACATAAGGCAAATACTAACAGCCATAAAAGGAGAAATCGACAGTAACACACTCATAGTAGGGGACTTTAACACCCCACTTTCACCAATGGACAGATCATCCAAAATGAAAATAAATAAGGAAACACAAGCTTTAAATGATACATTAAACAAGATGGACTTAATTGATATTTATAGGACATTCCATCCAAAAACAACAGAATACACATTTTTCTCAAGTGCTCATGGAACATTCTCCAGGATCATATCTTGGGTCACAAATCAAGCCTTGGTAAATTTAAGAAAATTGAAATTGTATCAAGTATCTTTTCCGACCACAATGCTATGAGACTAGATATCAATTACAGGAAAAGAGCTGTAATAAATTCAAACACATGGAGGCTAAACCATACACTACTTAATAACGAAGTGATCACTGAAGAAATCAAAGAGGAAATTAAAAAATACCTAGAAACAAATGACAATGGAGACACGACGACCCAAAACCTATGGGATGCAGCAAAAGCAGTTCTAAGAGGGAAGTTTATAGCAATACAATCCCACCTTAAGAAACAGGAAACATCTCGAATAAACAACCTAACCTTGCACCTAAAGCAATTAGAGAAAGAAGAACAAAAACATCCCAAAGTTAGCAGAAGGAAAGAAATCATAAAAATCAGATCAGAAATAAATGAAAAAGAAATGAAGGAAATGATAGCAAAGATCAATAAAACTAAAAGCTGATTCTTTGAGAAGATAAACAAAATTGATAAACCATTAGCCAGACTCATCAAGAAAAAAAGGGAGAAGACTCAAATCAATAGAATTAGTAATGAAAAAGGAGAAGTAACAACTGACACTGCAGAAATACAAAAGATCATGAGAGGGGCCTCCCTGGTGGCGCAGTGGTTGAGAGTCCGCCTGCCGATGCAGGGGATACGGGTTCGTGCCCCGGTCTGGGAGGATCCCACATGCCGCGGAGCGGCTGGGCCCGTGAGCCATGGCCGCTGGGCCTGCGCATCCGGAGCCTGTGCTCCGCAACGGGAGAGGCCACAACAGTGAGAGGCCCGCATACCGCAAAAAGAAAAAAAATAAAATAAAAATAAAAGATCATGAGAGATTACTACAAGCAACTCTATGCCAATAAAATGGACAACCTGGAAGAAATGGACAAATTCTTAGAAATGCACAACCTGCCAAGACTGAATCAGGAAGAAATAGAAAATATGAACAGACCAATCACAAGCACTGAAATTGAAACTGTGTTAAAAAATCTTCCAACAAACAAAAGCCCAGGACCAGATGGCTTCACAGGCCAATTCTATCAAACATTTGGAGAAGAGCTAATACCTATCCTTCTCAAACTCTTCCAAAATATAGTAGAGGGAGGAACACTCCCAAACTCATTCTACGAGGCCACCATCACCTTGATACCCAAACCAGACAAGGATGTCACAAAGAAAGAAAACTACAGGCCAATATCACTGATGAACATAGATGCAAAAATCCTCAACAAAATACTAGCAAACAGAATCCAACAGCACATTAAAAGGATCATACACCATGATCAAGTGGGATTTATTCCAGGAATGCAAGGATTCTTCAATATATGCAAATCAATCAACATGATACACCATATTAACAAATTGAAGGAGAAAAACCATATGATCATCTCAATAGATGCAGAGAAAGCTTTCGACAAAATTCAACACCCATTTATGATAAAAACCCTGCAGAAAGTAGGCATAGAGGGAACTTTCCTCAACATAATAAAGGCCATATATGACAAACCCACAGCCAGCATCGTCCTCAATGGTGAAAAACTGAAACCATTTCCACTAAGATCAGGAACAAGACAAGGTTGCCCACTCTCACCACTCTTATTCAACCTAGTTTTGGAAGTTTTAGCTACAGCAATCAGAGAAGAAAAGGAAATAAAAGGAATCCAAATTGGAAAAGAAGAAGTAAAGTTGTCACTGTTTGCAGATGACATGATACTATACATAGAGAATCCTAAAGATGCTACCAGAAAGCTACTAGAGTTAATCAATGAATTTGGTAAAGTTGCAAGATACAAAATTAATGCACAGAAATCTCTGGCATTCCTCTATACTAATGATGAAAAATCTGAAAGTGAAATCAAGGAAACACTCCCATTTACCATTGCAACAAAAAGAATAAAATATCTAGGAATAAACCTACCTAAGGAGACAAAAAACCTGTATGCAGAAAATTATAAGACACTGATGAAAGAAATTAAAGATGATACAAATAGATGGAGAGATGTACCATGTTCTTGGATTAGAAGAATCAACATTGTGAAAATGACTCTACTACCCAAAGCAATCTACAGATTCAATGCAATCCCTATCAAACTACCACTGGCATTTTTCACAGAACTAGAACAAAAAATTTCACAATTTGTATGGAAACACAAAAGACCCCGAATAGCCAAAGCAATCTTGAGAACGAAAAATGGAGCTGGAGGAATCAGGCTCCCTGACTTCAGACTATACTACAAAGCTACAGTAATCAAGACAGTATGGTACTGGTACAAAAACAGAAAGATAGATCAATGGAACAGGATAGAAAGCCCAGAGTTAAACCCACGGACATATGGTCACCTTATCTTTGATAAAGGAGGCAGGAATATACAGTGGAGAAAGGACAGTCTCTTCAATAAGTGGTGCTGGGAAAACTGGGTAGGGACATGTAAAAGTATGAGATTAGATCACTCCCTAACACCATACACAAAAATAAGCTCAAAATGGATTAAAGACCTAAATGTAAGGCCAGACACTATCAAACTCTTAGAGGAAAACATAGGCAGAACACTCTATGACATAAATCAGAGCAAGATCCTTTTTGACCCACCTCCTAGAGAAATGGAAATAAAGACAAAAATAAACACATGGGACCTAATGAAACTTAAAAGCTTTTGCACAGCAAAGGAAACCATAAACAAGACCAAAAGACAACCCTCAGAATGGGAGACAATATTTGCAAATGAAGCAACTGACAAAGGATTAATCTCCAAAATTTATAAGCAGCTCATGCAGCTCAATAACAAAAAAGCAACCCAATCCAAAAATGGGCAGAAGACCTAAATAGATATTTCTCCACAGAAGATATACAGACTGCCAACAAACACATGAAAGGATGCTCAACATCTTTACTCATTAGAGAAATGCAAATCAAAACTACCATGAGATATCATCTCACACCAG
The DNA here is from genome assembly GCF_964341445.2 of Mesoplodon mirus. Classification (NCBI taxonomy): domain Eukaryota; kingdom Metazoa; phylum Chordata; class Mammalia; order Artiodactyla; family Ziphiidae; genus Mesoplodon; species Mesoplodon mirus. The sequence continues at coordinate 49,020,955 of NC_138977.1, forward strand.
TCAGAATGGCCATCATCAAAAAGTCTGGAAACAATAAATGCTGGAGAGGGTGTGGAAAAAAGGGAACACTCTTGCACTGCTGGTGGGAATGTGAATTGGTACAGCCACTATGGAGAACGGTATGGAGGTTCCTTAAAAAACTACAAATAGAACTACCATATGACCCAGCAATCCCACTACTGGGCATATACCCTGAGAAAACCATAATTCAAAAAGAGACATGTACCAAAATGTTCATAGCAGCCCTATTTACAATAGCCCAGAGATGGAAACAACCTAAGTGTCCATCATCGGATGAATGGATAAAGAAGATGTGGCACATATATACTATGGAATATTACTCAGCCATAAAAAGAAATGAAATTAAGCTATTTGTAATGAGGCGGATAGACCTAGAGTCTGTCATACAGAGTGAAGTAAGTCAGAAAGAGAAAGACAAATACTGTATGCTAACACATATATATGGAATTTAAGAAAAAAAAATGTCATGAAGAACCTAGGGGTAAAACGGGAATAAAGACACAGACCTACTTGAGAATGGACTTGAGGATATGGGGAGGGGGAAGGGTAAGCTGTGACAAAGCGAAAGAGAGGCATGGACATATATACACTACCAAACGTAAGGTAGGTAGATAGTGGGAAGCAGCCGCATAGCACAGGGAGATCAGCTCGGTGCTTTGTGACCTCCTGGAGGGGTGGGATGGGGAGGGTGGGAGGGAGGGAGATGCATGAGTGAAGGGATGTGGGAACAGATGTATATGTATGACTGATTCACTTTGTTATAAAGCAGAAACTAATAAAAAAAATAGAATTAAAAAAAAAAGAACATAGGGGTAAGACAGGAATAAAGACACAGACCTACTAGAGAATGGACTTGAGGATATGGGGAGGGGGAAGGGTAAGCTGTGACAACGTGAAGGAGCGGCATCTACATATATACACTACCAAACATAAGGTAGATAGCTAGTGGGAAGCAGCCGCATAGCACAGGGAGATCAGCTCGGTGCTGTGTGACCGCCTGGAGGGGTGGGATAGGGAGGGTGGGAGGGAGACGCAAAAGGGAGGGGATATGGAAACATGTATATGTATAACTGATTAAATTTGTTATAAAGCAACAATAAATAAATGTTAGCTATTATTATTAAAAAAATTCTCAGGATTGGGGTTTTTCTGAGGATAAAAGGGAATAGACTTTTTTTTTAAAAAAAAGCCCTGCCAAATGAGACATTTCTTTAGTAACCACCTCTCAGTTTTCCCCCCTTGACCACATAGAGTAAAGCAGAGATATTTTTCCCCGTAATGTCTAGGCTAGAATTTGGCCTTCTTGAGGGTAGGAAGTAAAGTGATTGATCCACCAACAAAAGTGTGTATACAGATATTACTCTCTGATTTTATGAAAAAGCTTCATGGATATGAATTCTATGAGTTTGTTTGTTAAAATTATCCCGGATAGCCCACTGTGGTGGGTAATATGCTCAAATGAATGCACTGGCCACCAGAGTCACATTTTAGTCAAGACACTCAGCTCTCTTTGTCCTGGAGAAGAAACATTTCTACATGAGCTCTCGGGGTGCCTCTGTTCCCCAGGTGTCCAAAGTTAAGATGCATAGACCTCAGCCTCCCATGGGCAGCATTTCTGAGGAGGTGCCAGCTGCACCCACAGCCATTTTTTTCAATTCCCATTTCATCCTCACAAGTAGGACTCAGTTCTCCCTTCACCCCATCTGAAGCTTCAGATGTTCCAGACAGACTTTCACCAGTCCTCAACCTCCATCTGAGATACAGTAGGGTTAGGTTTATATAATTTAGGGCTTTATACGTGCCCAGGTACAGAGGCGTGGGTTGTAGGGTACCTGTCTACTCGCCACTTTCTCTCTCCTCCAGTATTCCATACTGTTCTGATGCCCTTGCTGCTGGGACACATGAATCTCCATGGTTACCCCAGAGTGAAAATAGATGCTGAAGTTATAGTTTGAGAATACCACCTTACAGTAGTCCTAGGAAGCATCCAGTTCACACAGAATAGGAAGATAAGGGAGTAATTATGAGCTCACACTTGAAATGGTACCTCTTCATTCCGTAAATTTATATCTAATAGCCCACTCCAGTGCTAAAGATTCTAGTTTTTACTTTTTTTTTTTTTTTTTTTTTGGCTGTACCACGTGTCTTACAAAATCTTGATTTCCCAACTAGGGATTGAACTTGGGCCCATGGCAGTGGAAGCAAGGAGTCCTAACTACTGGACCACCAGGGAATTCCCTAAAAATTCTGGTTTGTAAGTGGAGTACAAAGCTCTGTAATTCCATAGTCCCTCAACTAGCAAAGGCAACCAGCTGTTCCTGTTCTTTTCTTCTCTGGAATCATCTTATATTGCACTGCCCCTAAGCCTTCCAAACAGATGTGAGTGTGTCATATGTAGGTCAGATGTTGGTACAGTGACACTGAGAAGTCAATCCACTTATGCATAGAATGCTTGAAGCAGGCTTCTTCTCCCAGTGGGACCAGGAAAGAATGACTCCACTCCTCTTCCAGTGCCCAAGGCTGCTGGGGGTCATCATCAGAGGAGAGAGAAGACAAGGTGGCTACCTAGTGAAAATGTAGCCTCAAGTCAAAATAGTGAGAGGAATTGGAAATCCAAATCCTTAAAAAACAACAACAGCCCACTGATAACTCCCAGGTATAAGATCTCTAGTTCTCTAAAGTGCGTGGGACAGGGCCAGTGTTTGAGCAAGTCTTCCAAGGGATTTTATTTTGTGTTTGCCTTTGGCTGAGATAACAGGTGTCCCACATATTTAACAGGGATACAGTAGATACAGTACAATTGACGACTACCACGGCAAAGTTTCAGATTCGCCTTTTTGAGATGGTCTACTGCTTTATTTTTATTTATTTATTATTAATAAATGTATTTATTTATTTTTGGCTGCATTGGGTCTTCGTTGCTGCATGTGGGCTTTCTCTAGCTGCAGCGAGCGGGGGTACTCTTCATTGTGGGGCGTGGGCTTCTCATTGTGGTGGCTTCTCTTGTTGCAGAGCATGGGCTCTAGAGCTCAGGCTCAGTAGTTGTGGCGCACGGGCTTAGTTGCTCCGCAGCATGTGGGATCTTCCTAGACCAGGGCTCAAACCCCTGTCCCCTGCACTGGCAGGCGGATTCTTAACCATTGCACCAGCAGGGAAGCCCTGGTCTACTGCTTTAAAGTCTCTTCTCTTGTTCTTCCAAAGAGTTACCAAATATACTGAGATTGTCTAGATGCACCATTATGTACAGGGAATTTGCGTTCCCAAGCACTTTCTCTAGATCAGCTGCTGAAAGGTAGTTGGAGTCCCAAAGGTTTGGTATTTTTATTCCCTAACATGTAGGATTAACTTTTTTTTTCTTTCCTGAGCTAGACCTTTCCTTTGTTTCATCTAACTTTTCCTTTCTTGCCATAAGACTGCTTTTGACTCATCTACAAGGTTTTTCTTCTCTTTTATTCCCAGGTATGTTCAGATATTATGTGCACACTCGCCTCTCTCTGAGTCCAAATGGGTTTAAAGTCTTCAAATGGGTTTAAAGTGGTATCAGTTCAATTGGTCTGAGGGGTCAGATTGCAGGTCTGCTGCCATCAGACAAGACTTTGCCTGCTCTGAAAGGAAGTATTCTTTCTTGCTTTCTTTGGGAAAGAAATCGTGGACCTGGGGTGATATTAAATCAAAACTTTCTTATCTCATGCAGTATATTGAAGGGAAAGGAATTGTTTCCCCGTATCTTTTGTTGTAGACAGTAACCACCCAGACCACTATTAGCATAAATCTTTATTCTAAAATACTGGCCCTGAGAAGGTCCAATGGAACATTCTAACATGGGGGAGGAGGGCAAAATTGTATAGAGTTTAGCACGAAGGGTCACTTAACATTTAGATGGTTTGGAAAATTAGTCAAGGGTGTTCTCCTTAGAGAGAGGAATAGTTTGTGCTGATTCATAGCCATGGTTTGGGCATGGATTTTATCAAGAGCAGTGGAGAACAACAAGGCGCTAAGGTCATATGTAGAAAGGAGTAAAGAGGAACAGTTGCAGGGACCCTGTGGAAGGTTCTCGGGTCTCTTACACTATTATTTTCTCTTACACTATTTTTAATGTATATATAAAGACCAAGCATGTTTTGCAGACAGAAAGAAGGCTATTTCATAATAATTTCACAAGCATTGTACATTCACTTTCTTTGTAGCATTATGTACCCTCAGAAGGGACAGACAGATAATTGCAGTATGTAGTTGGAAGAACAAGAGATAGTTTTCACGATCTACCAATTCATCTGATTTCCATGAGAACTAAGATCATTATGTGGTAATAGCAGAGGGTCCCAGGGTTTCCCATAACAACAGGGTGAGTCCTCTGGGAAAATACCCATTTCTTAAATTTAGGAAACCCGTTACCACGGACCACCACCACCGAGCACTGGCTCAGCAGTTTCAGCATTTTGAAGTCCCAACGTGGGATATTGATGTGTTTTAGCCCATTTGTCCCATACCGTACTCCACATATGTCTTAATTTTGTTGCACTCCAATATCCAGGCACTCTGACATTAATACTTCATTAATATGATGCTTAAGTTAGTCATTTTCTCTAATAAACCATTTTTTTTCTAGGATACTCCTTAAAAAGTAGAGGGCTTCATATTGCCAGTGTTATTTCTCTCTAGCATATTTTACATCCCATTCAATGACAGAGAACACCTAAATCCTGATTTATAGTTTACTTTTCCATTACTTAGTTTGATTATAAGACATTTTGATCACAGTAAGTGGCACCCTAATTCAATCTAACTTCAGAAAAAAGAGGTTATATTTATTCATATAACTACAAAGTTTATAGGTAATGTTGGGTTTAGGCATGGGTGGTCCTAGAAGTTTAAACAGTGTCCTCAGGACCATTTTCTTTTATTTTTCAACTTTTCTTTCCTTTGGGTTAGCCTGATTTTTGAAGCTCAAGTGGCATATATGGCCACTAGTAGCTCTAGGCTCACAATATCTCTTCAGTTAGTGCTTCCTGTACTTCTAGAGAATGTTCTAGGGAAGACCTTGATTGGCTCGTGTGGGTGTAGTATATTGTTTGGCCAGATATGGGTTACATTTACCACTCCCAGATCCAGTGTTGGGGTAACTCCAACCTAAACCATGTGAATGGAGTGTTGGGAAGGAATGGATTTTCAAAGGATACAGGACTTCTCCATCCAGCTCCTTAGCTGCTCAGCAGCATATGTGTATATAATATAATTTATTATAATGTAATTAATTTTGTTTAATATATAATTATGTAGAATTAATTTTAATATAATTTAAACATTACATTTGTTATATATAAGTATGTAATTTATATAAATATATAACTTAAAACATAATGTAACTATTTCTCCATAACAGAAGACAGCCCAAATTCTCGTATAATTCCTGCATTTGCTTTTATTTTATTTTTTAATAAATTTATTTATTTATTTATTTTTGGCTGTGTTGGGTCTTTGTTGCTGCGCACGGGCTTTCTCTAGTTGTGGCGAGCAGGGGTTACTCTTCATTGTGGTGTGTGGGCTTCTCATTGCGGTGGCTTCTCCTGTTGCAGAGCACAGGCTCTAGGCGCGCGGGCTCAGTAGCTGTGGCTCACGGGCTGTAGAGTGCAGGCTCAGTTGTTGTGGCATGTGGGCTTAGTTCCTCCGCGGCATGTGGGATCTTCCCGGACCAGGGCTCAAACCCGTGTCCCCTTCGTTGGCAGGTGTATTCTCAGCCACTGCGCCACCAGGGAAGCCCTGCATTTGCTTTTAGGTCCAAGGTCTTTGAATAATTTATATCCCTCTCAGTTAGGTTCATGAGATTCTACGTGGTAAGAAATATACTTACGTGTCCAATAATAAGTAGTGGAAGGGAAAGAAAACAGGAAAATCACAGTAGAAGTTCCCATTTGAGGTAGGGAAGAAGGGAAATCACCGCGTGGCTGCAGGTTCATAGCGCATGCACACACACAGCCCCTGGGGCTCCCTGATGGGGAAGTAAAGCTGTTTTAGTTTGTCTTGCCCACAGCCGCATTTGAGATGAGCACTGGGAGGACTTCCCTTCTGGAGCTGCACCAATTCCCTTTTGGTACTGCTTTTCCTGCCTGGAAGGCACCTTGGGAGTTAGCAGGCTTGTGGTTGTGCTGGCAAAATATTTACTTTGAAACCGTTCCAGCCTTCCCCTTGACTTGCTTTCTCACAATTCCATGGTCTAGCAAGCAATGCCAGAGAGCTTGTTGATGTGTGGTCTGTGAGTCCTGACCCTGTTTAGGGGCAGGCCTTACTGCACTGCCCATCTTCTGGTTCTCTGCTTACTTCTTCTTATGGACCTGTTCTTCAGAAACTATAGGCTGGGGGTCGTTCTGCAGAGCAAACCTCCTCCTCACTGCTAGGCTGCATCCCAGTGCATTGCTGTTTAGAATGGCAGTACTTACTATCATTGCTAGGCAGAAAGAGGACTGAAGGAGGTACTTCTGGGGAGAGGCAGCACAGTGGGGAAAGATTTTCCTGTTGGGACCTGTAGGTGACACTGGGCCACACCTTTCCTATAGTGACAGGAAAACAATAGAGAGTGTCCAACTCCACCTGGCAAGTGCCTGCTTTGATTTTTACTTTCCTTTAGTTCTTCTAAGTCCTAGGGAAAAGGGCCTGGGCCAGCCAGGCTGCATTGTCACAAACAGTATGGAGGACGGGCCTCTGCGGTATAACACTAAACGCTATGGCCAGTCAGTCCCAGAATTCCTGGGTCTTTTCCAATACTCAGAAGGGATTCCCCAGGAGTTTGCCATCACAGGGCCAGCTCAGCAGAAGCAGAAAAATGTGGCACCTTGAAGAAAAAGGCCCTGAACTCGTGAATAAGAGCCTGTTTTTAAAACACAGCTGAGCTTCTGGTAGTGCCTAATCAAATAACTAATTTGTTCTTCCTCGTGGTCCTGAACCCAGGCCATGGCTGTGAAAGCGCCAGGTCCTAACCACTGGAGCACCAGGGAACTCCCTAGCCATTTTATTTTTAAGTTGTCTGTACTGGCTATCTTCAGTCTCTCATTCTTCACTCCCTCCCACTCTCCATTACTTTGACCTTTTGCATTGTGCTCTAGTTCACTAATTTGTTCTTCATCTGTGTCTATTCTGCAGTTGTGTCTACTCAGTGTTCTTAGTTTCATTTTGTTGCAGGAAGGGGGACCCCTTCCAGGGCCCAAGAGTGGGCTCTTGTCTAACACTTGGAAATGAATTGTCCGAGGAGACACACGTGCTGACAAAGCAAGATACTTTATTGGGAAGGGGTGCCCAGGTGGAGAGCAGGAGAATAAGGGAACCCTGGAGAACTGCTCCACCACATGGCTCACAGTCTCGGGTTTTACGGTGATGGGATTAGTTTCCGGGTTATCTCTGGCCAATCACTCTGACTCAGGGTCCTTCCCGGTGGCACGCGCATCGCTCAGCCAAGATCGATTCCAGTGAGAAGGATTCTGGGAGGACATGTGGACTGGCATCTCCTGCCTCTTTTGACCTTTCCTGAATTCTTCCAGCTGGTGGTGCCTTGTTAATTTTGTGTTCCTTACCAGGACCTCCTGTTTAAGATAACTCATGCTAGTGGCTACTATTGGGCCTGGCCAGGGCGGGCGGTTTCAGTCAGTGGTTCCTCTGACAATTTCAGTTACAATATTTAAAAGTTTATTTGTTCTAATCAATTCTTTTTTCACAAAAGCCGACGTTTGCTACATGGGTAAGCCCACTTTTGCTACATGGATCTTTGTGTTTAATGCTTCTGAAGATATTAATTATACTTCTTTTAAAAGAACTTTCACTTTTATTTCTTCAGGAGTTCTTCTGCGTATTTAGGTCGATGCTTATATTTCAGGGCACGATTTTACTTAACTATTTGGTCATTCTTGGTTGTGTTTTTGTCTTTGATTTAACTTTTTCTGCTAGCATCTGTTATTGTAGCAGCCTCCAATAATTGTGAGGAAAGGCTGAAAGGCAGAAGGTGTCAATAATGTCTTCTTCTATGAGGAGTGCTCCTTGTTCCTCTTAAGTGTAGCTGGCCACTCAGGGCATTACATTGCCCCCCTAATTCAAGGACTTACAGTCATTTTTCTTATAGCTGTTAGATGACTCTGCTGGCTGTTATTTGACATAAGCAAGATCAAGTGGTTGAAGGGCTCTCAAAACAAGAGGACAGTTGCCCTTTCCCTTGTCTATCTTCAAATTTGCCGAATTTCCAAGCCTAGAGTACCCTCAGAACTGCATCCACCTTTCATGTAGCTCCTTCCCTGCGTATGTTTTCTTCATCATTTCTATTCCATTAATGATTCCCTCGTTTTTCATTGCTGCTATAGATTTTTTTTAAATACCTTTTTTTTTTTGGTAATTTCTAGACGTTTGAGCAGTCAGACAGGTATCCCCAGTCTGCTGTGTGGATTCCTCCTTTCTCTTCAAACACTATGCCACCGCAATAAACATCCACATTCCTCATCAAACTTTTTTCAATCCTTATTTTGCTTCACTTCTTGATTTCTACCTCTTGGCAGCATTTGGTATGCTTAACCACTTTTTTCTTCTTTAAACACCCTTTTTAATTTCCATGGCAAAGCATGCTTCGAGTCTTCCTCTCCTACTTCCAGTACCTCCCCTGTGGCCTCCTGTTCCTCTTAAGTTGTGACCTTTAGAGTTTTTTCCAGGTCTTATCTTCTCATGCTACATCCTCCTCTAGGAGGTTCCTTTGGCCACAGTACCATCTATGCACTTATGTATTCAAAATCTGCGCCTCCAATTCTTTGACTCTCTAGAGCTTGAGACTAATAACGTTACCTGACTATTGGACATTTCCACGTGGCTGTCTGTAGGCAGTAAATTCAGTATACCTAAAGTTCAACTCATTATCACCCTCTGACTAAACCCCTTCCTTTTTCTATATTCTCTACCAAGTTGCCCGGGTTAGAGAAATAAATATCCTGAATTCACCCTCTCCTGTAACCTTCCTTTCTTGCCTCATACTCTAAGTTATAAAATTCTTTTGCATGTGTCTGCTTCTGTAAGTCCCCATTGCTGGAACCTGTGAGCCACTATTATTTCACTTGGATTTCTACAACATCTTTCTAACTGCTCTCTACCTGCAGTCTTGTCTTTTCAGTCTATTCTTCATTCTGTAGCTATAGACCTTTCTCAAAAGGAAATAGAATCTTGCCGTTTCCTGCCTTAAATGCTTTGCTAATCACTGTTTTTAAAAATAGAATACAAAGTCTTCAACATGTTGACTCTTATACACTCAGCTTTAATTTATGCAGTCACTCTATTCCTGATTTTTTCCCCCAGGACTTTTTCCATTCCTAGCAACACTGCTTCGCACTTCAACCATCCTGCATCTGAAGTGTCGTTTTTTCTGGGAACTTTCCCTTGCCTCACACATTAGTGTTGAGTGGTCCTCTTCTTTGCATCCATAGCTCTTACCTGATTCTACATGGCCCTTATTACACTGTATTGTAACTGACTTGGATGTGTATCCTCATTAGCACATACCCAATTTGAGGGCAGAAAGAGTGTCAGGTACAGGATTTTACCCCTTAGACCTAGCACACGAACAGGCGCTTGATAAATTCTGAATGAACAAAATAATAACAATATTTACCACATATTTCATAGTACTTGTGTCAGACTCTGTCCTGAGTGCTTTTCATGCTTTAGCTTATTTACTCCTTGCAAGAACCTGGTAAGTTATAGGCTGTTATCATTCCCAGTTGACAAACGAAGACATTAAGGTTTAAAGAGGTTAAGTCTTAGGCTCAAGGGTGCATAGTACATAGTAACAAGTAATTCAATCTGGATTTAAATCCAAGTCTCTACTGAATCCTAAAATGTGAATGCAGGGAAGGAGAGTATTAGCTGGAGAGGAGTATTAACCAGATTTGTATGGGAATAGTGGATGGGGGTACATGGATCCAAGACATTTACTTTATGATTCTTTTACAGTAACTTAAACCAAAGCATCTGCTATAGGCTGAATGTTTGTGTCCCCCCCCTTCCAAATTAACCCCCAAGATGATGTTATTTGGAGGTGGGGCCCTTGGGAGGTGATTAGGCATGAGTGTGAAGCTCCTGTAAATAAGACTAGTACCCTTAAAAAAAAAGACCCTAGAGGGCTCCTGCCGCCTTCTGCCATGTGAGGATACAGCAAGAAGATGGCCATCTATGAACCAGGGAGTGGACCTCACCAGACCTTCTGGTCTGGCCAGAATCTTCTGGCACCCTGCTTTTGGACTTCCCAGCCTTCAGAACTATGAGAAATAAATGTTCGTTGTTGAAGCCACCCAGTCTATGTATTCTATTATAGCATCCCAAATGGACTAAGACAGTATCCAAGTTGGTAAAAATCAAGATTAGAAAACAGTTACCCCAAGGCTTCTTCAAATACCCAGGAATCTACTTAAAACAGGCTGTCTGAAATGTCTTCAAATGAAGACATCTGAACATTGAAACATCTGTAACTGTTGCCTGATTTTTTAAACCTTACGTTATGCTTAGATATCAAAAATGTATATAGAAATTTATCAATAAGAATATTCATTTCAGTGTTGTGAAATCAGAAAAAACCTTAAGTTTCTAAAAAGGCAGTTGACTCAGTTTTTTTCCTATGACCGTGATGTAATACTGTGTAGACATTAACAAAGATGACGGGGAAGGTAATTAATGACAGATATCATGACATAATTAATGGGGGAAGAGCAAATTATAGAACAATATGTATAGAGGTTCTTTTAGATGAAATTGAATCAGTAATTAAACAACAACAACAACAAAAAACCTCCCAACAAACAAAAGCCTAGGACCGGATGGCTTCACAGGTGAATTCTACCAAACATTTAGAGAACAGTTAACACCTCTCCTTCTCAAGCTATTCCAAAAAGTTGCAGAGGAAGGAATGGTTCTAAACTCATTCTTTGAGGCCAACATCACTCTGATACCAAAACCAGACAAAGCTATCATTAAAAAAAATTACAGAATAGTGTCACTTATGAACGTAGATGCAAAACTCCTCAACAAAATGTTAGCAAGCCAAATCCAACAATACATTAAAGGGATAGTATACCATGATCAAGTGGGACTTGTCCCAGGGATGCAAGGATGGTTTGGTATCCACAAATCAATTAATGTGATGCACATTAACAAGTTAAAGAATAAAAACCATATGATCATCTCAGTAGATGCAGAAAAAGCTTTTGACGAAATTCAACATCCATTTATAAAAACTTTCCAAAAAGTGGGAATAGAGAGAACACACTTCAACACAATAAAGGCCATGTATGAAAAGCCCACAGCTAACATCATACTCAGTGGTGAAAAACTGAAAGCATTCCCTGTAAGATCAGGAGCAAAACAAGGATGCCCACTCTTGCCACTTTTATTCAACATAGCATTGGAAGTCTTAGCCACAGTAATCAGGGAAGAAAGAGAAATAAAAGGAATCCAAATTGGAAAGGAAGAAGTAAAACTCACACAGTCTGCAGATGGCATGATACTATACATAGAAAATCCTGAAGACACTACCAAAACCTTACTAGAGCTCATTAATGAATTCGGTAAAGTTGTAGGATACAGAATTAATATACAGAAATCTGTTGCATTTCTATGTAGTAACAACAAACTATCAGAGAAATTAAGGAAACAATCCCATTTACAGTCACATAAAAAAGAATAAAATACCTAGGAATAAACCTATCTAAGGAGACAAAAGACCTGTACTCAGAAAACTATAAGACACTGATGAAAGGAATTGAATATGACACAAACAGATAGGAAGATATATTATGTTCTAGGATTGGAAGAATTAATATTGTTAAAATGACCACACTATCCAAGGCAATCTCCAGATTCAATGCAATCCCTATCAAAATACCAATGACATTTTTCTCAGAACTAGAACAAATAATTTAAAAATATGTATGAAAACATAAAAGGCCCTGAATAGCCAAAACAATCTTGAAAAAGAAGAACAGAGCTGGAGGAATCATGCCCCCTGACTTCAAACTATACTACAAGGCTACAGTAATCAAAACAGTATGGCACTGGCACAAAAACAGAAACATAGACCAATGGAACTGAATAGAGAGCCCAGAAATAAACCCATGTGCTTATGGTCAATTAATCTATGACAAAGGAGGCAAGAATATACAATGGAGAAAGACTTCTGTAAGTGATATTGTGAAAACTGGACAGCTACATGTAAAAGAATGAAATTAGAGCATTTTTTCACACCATACACAAAAATAAACTCAAAATGTATTAAAGACCTAAATGTAACATCATAAACTATAAAACTCCTAGAAGAAAACATAAGCAGGACACTCTTTGACATAACTTGTAGCAGTATTTTTTTGGATCTGTCCCCTAAAGCAAAGGAAACAAAAACAGACATTAAAAAATGGGACCGAATTAAACTTAAAAGCTTTTGCACAGCAAAGGAAACCATTGGCAAAATGAAAAGCAACCTATGGAATGGGAGAAAATATTTGCAAATGATATGAGCAACAGAAGAGTTAATATCCAAACTATATAAATAACTCTTAGAACTCAACATCAGAAAAACACACAGCCCAATTTAAAAATAGGCAGAAGACCTGAATAAACATTTTTCCAAAGAAGACATGCAGATGACCAAAAGATATGAAAAAATGCTCAGCATGGCTAAACATCAGAGAAATGCAAATCAAAACCATGAGGATACAGCACTTCACACCTGTCAGAATGGCTATCATCAGAAAGACCACAAATAACAAATGTTGGCAAGGTTGTGGAAATAAGGGAACCCTTGTACACTGTTGGCGGGAATGTAAATTGATGCAGCCACTATGGAAAACAGTAATGGAGGTTCCTCAAAAAACTAAAAATAGAACTACCATATAATCCAGCAATTCCACTCCTAGGTATATATCCTAAGAAAACAAAAATAGTCATCTGAAAAGATACATGCACCCCAATGTTTATAGCAGCATTGTTTACAATAGCCAAGATATGGAAGCAACCTAAGTGTCCATCAACAGATGAATTGATAAAGAAGATGCATGTGTGTGTGTATATATATACACACACACACACACACATATATACACACATATACACACAATAGAATACTACTCAGCCATAAAAAATGAAATGTAGCCATTTGCAGCAACACGGATGAACTTGGAGTGTGTTACACTTAGTGAAATAAGTCAGAGAAAGATAAATACTGTATGTTATCATGTACATGTAAAATTTAAAAAATAAACTAGTGAATATAACAAAACAGAAACAGACTCACAGATACAGAGAACAAGCTAGTGGTTACCAGTAGGGATAGAGAAGAGGAAAGGGGCAATGTAAGTATAGGGGATTAAGAAGTACAAACTATTATGTATGAAACAAACTACAAGGATGTATTGTACAGCACAAGGAATATAACCAACATTTTATAATAAGTATAAATGAAGTATAATCTTTGAAAATTGTGAATCACTGTGTTGTACACCTGAAACTTATTTAGTATTTTAAATCAACTGTACCTCAATAAAAAATAAATTTAAAAAAGCAGAAGTTTAAATGCTTACACAAAGGATAAGCCACAAAATATAAACAGTGATATTTTCAAAACATTAATATTTGAGGGGTTTCTTGCTTTTTTGTGATTTTTCTGAATAATTTCTGAAGTTAAAAAGTGAAACATTTCTTTTGTCATCATAAAAAATGTAGTTACATCTTTTCAGAAACATTTATTTGGATAAAGCAAAAATTTATATAATTGTTCTTATTAAATGAGATCTTAAGTCTTTTTTGAAAAATTATGATTTTAATGAATTAATGTGGTAATTGAAGTGATTAATTAAAGATTAAACTTAAAATATCAGAGTGGGGCCTAATGATTAACTTACAGTGAAAATAAAATGAAATCTAATGTTGAGCCTTTTATTCTTCAAACTTTTCTTGATCTACTTGATTGGTGTGTCTTATAGCACAGGTGAGGTAGTGATGGTAGCAATCAGAAAGACCACAATGGGCAGGTGGCCTGCTGACAGTTCTGAGAAAAGTTGCAGAGGCAGTTCTTCTGTGCTAAAGGAATCTCTTCGCCCACCCTGCAGGTTGTGTCTTAACCAGATAGCCCAACACTGCCCACTAGTGGTTTGCAGAAAAAGTATCGATGCTAATAAAGGGCAGGTGTTTTTTATAGCTTTATTACACCTAAGACTTTCAAATTATAATGAAATATTTTTCTGCCTGTAGAGCTTTATAATTCATAAGAAACAGCCTCTTCATTTTACAGATGAGAAAACTGAGAGGTTAAATGAATAGCTATAGATCCCAAAGCTAAATAGTGATATAGATTCTAGAACATGGGACTCCAGTGTCTATAGCCAACATAATTTCTGCCAAGCAGAGCTGCCATCTAAGTTAGATTGCTGATATCCTAAAAGTTTGAGGTATTTGTAAAACAGTGTCCTGAGTTGTGGACTCAGTTATGCATAGGAAGCTCGTAACTCCTCATTATTTTAAACTATCTCCTAACTTTGCATGATGATTTGTGGTACCTTGGGTTTAGATTAGCCTTTGAATCTTGGGGACTCTGTTTATGTATTCCAGTTAGACAAGATGTGCAGATGACTAAAACAGCACTCAGATTTCTTGTTATTGCTGATGAGGTAAAGCTGGCACATGAAAGATGAACTTTCTGGAAATGGACTCCTTGTCCCTAATAGCAACGGTAACTGGAGGATCTAATATCATTTCTTGCAGACACATTTTCACTCTTAAAAGAGCATGTTATTTCTTGAGTTAAAGCTTGTGTGGAATTATTGTGGTTCCAGTTTCATAATCTCCTGATCCCCCAAAGGTAGAATTGTGGCCTTTGTGTTGTACATCTTTCTTTTGGAATAGGCAGCAAGTGAAACCACAAAATGTTAACGAATGAGATGGTGAGACAGATAAGTCAACAATTTGACAGGATGTGTCTATTTGCACATCTCTTCATTTAGTCTTACTCATTTCCCCTGACAGCATTTAGAAATGGGAGCACTTTACTTGATTAACTAATTTGCAAGTCTGTAACTAGAGGGAGAACTCATCTGGATTTTGAGCTGACTTGTATCAGTTCACAGAAATGAGAGTCAGATTTGGGATTAATGCCTCTAGGTGGTGCCTGTGACCTACATTTGGATTTGGCATCTTTGTCAGAGGCAGAGGAAAAACACTGCAGGGGAGAAGGGGCTTTTGTGTGTGTGTGTGTGTGTGTGTGTGTCCTACTTTGCAAGCTCTGTGGGGAGGCAGTGTTAAAGACCAAAAGGAGCTTGGGGACCCTATATAGTTATTCAGTTCTCATTTTGCCAATTCCCTTTGTTTTCTCCGGTTTTAGAGAGTTCACAAAACTGATACAAATAAGAGTATGAAATTCAGGAAGAAAATCTGGAATTTTAAAATCTCATGACAAACAGTTTATGTTTTCAGGAGTGATGAAATTACTCTTTCATGTGTATATTAGTGTATAATAGTTGTGTAACAAGCATATACAGAAGGCATTCTGTTAGAATTCTAATCTTTCTCTCTGATGTTTATGCACAGCCTGTTTTTTCCTCTTCTTTTGTATTTCAGCCCTGGAATATATAGAATATCCACTGTTTTTGGCTTGTCAAGGTTAATTTGATCACTCAAGTGTATTTTTCCAGTTGACATCCATGTATTAGTTTAGAAAGCAGAGCTGCAAGGACCTTTAGAAATCAACAAGGAACTGAGTTTCCAGATTTTTGTTTTTCAAGATCAATAAACTTTTCAAGCAGAGACAGTCTATTCACATCCTCGGTCACATAATCTGTAATTAACAGAGCCTGGATTGAAGCCTGGGTCAACCAGTCTCCAAACTGAACTATCTTTTTGCTATTATACACTCAGAAAAAAAAATTTTTCAGTGGATTTTCAATGATTTCATAGATCCCCAAATTTGGAGGTCAGTTTTGGGTTGGCAATGTTTTACTTAGTGAGGACATTCAAGCCACCCCTAAAATCATGTCACCACTGCTTCATAGAGGGAGGAATATTTTAACACCAGATGGGTAAGAGGATTTGATCTCAGAATCAATGGCAATCTTTTATTTTAGTAACTTAATTTCATGTAAGAAATTAAATTTCTTGGGACTTCCCTGGTGGCACACTGGTTAAGAATCCACCTGCCAATGCAGGGGACACGGGTTCGATCCCTGGTCCAGGAAGATCCCACATGCCGCAGAGCAACTAAGCCCATGAGCCACAGCTACTGAGCCCATGGGCCACAGCTACTGAAGCTTGTGCGCCTAGAGCCCATGCTCTGCAACAAGAGAAACCACCACAATGAGAAGCCCGCACACCGCAACAAAGAGTAGCCCCTGCTCACAGCAACCAGAGGAGGCCCGCTTGCAGGAACAAAGACCCAATGCAGCCAAAAATAAATAAATTTATTTTTTAAAAAAGAAACTAAATTTCTTACATGATTTCTACATTGTTCATTTCGCCTAGGACAGATGAGCCCCTCTTAGTTTGTTGGTGGTCCAAGAGCTGCATTAAAGAATCACTGATCTATGACAATCTCTTCCGTTTTTCAAAAGGAGAAACTGAGGCCCAAATAAATTGATATGTTTCCGGTCATATGTCCAGTGAGTGGCAGAGAACTGAGTCTTCCTTATTAGTTTCAATAGTTAGGAACATGGATAGTTTTCTCACACTCTTCTCTTTTCAGCTATTGCTGAGTGAAGGACACACAAAAAAGCAAAGAAGAAACAGTATATGGCAGGCAGAAAGTAGATCCCATAATGAAATTTTCAATTCTGTGTCATTATGGCACTTTGATTTTCTGTCAGATCCATCTCATTTCTTTCTTTCCTTCGTTATGTTTTGTTTTTATTTATTTCCCCCCAGGTATTTGTAAAACAGTGTCCTGAGTTGTGGACTCAGTTATGCATAGGAAGCTCATAGCTTTTGTTTGTTTGTTTGTTTGTTTTGGCTGTGTTGAGTCTTCGTTGCCGCGCACAGGCTTTCTCTAGTTGCGGTGAGTGGGGGCTACTCCTCGTTGCAGGGCGTGGGCTTCTCATTGCAGTGGCTTCTCATGTTGCGGAGCATGGGTTCTAGGTGCGTGGGCTTCAGTAGTTGCAGTGCGTGGGCTCAGTAGTTGTGGCGCATGGGCTTATTTGCTCCGCAGCATGTGGGATCTTCCCAGACCAGGGATCGAACCTGTGTTCCCTGCATTGGCAGGCAGATTCTTAACCACTGTGCCACCAGGGAAGTCCCTCGTATATATCTTAATTATCAGATATATTCATTATTAATCAGATATATTAATTATCTGACCACAACCTGTCTGCAAGGAAGATTAGAAAGTGGTCTTCTAGTTGAGTCTATGGTCTTCAAGAAAGCAAGAGAAACTGAAATCAGATTGGCAACTAGCAGTTTCTCTTACATATAAGAACTAAGGAATGCAACTTTTATATCTGAAGTAGGCATGCAGTAAATGAGTCAAGCTCAGATTGTGTCATGATAAATAATAGCAGAGAATGAGATGGACATAGGGACGTATTCACTTGACAGTTATGTTGTAACCTGCTATTAAATCTTGCCATTGGGGGCTTCCCTGGTGGCGCAGTGGTTGAGAATCTGCCTGCCAATGCAGGGGACACGGGTTCGAGCCCTGGTCTGGGAGGATCCCACATGCCGCTGAGCGGCTGGCCCCATGAGCCACAATTACTGAGCCTGCGCGTCTGGAGCCTGTGCTCTGAAACAAGAGAGGCCGTGATAGTGAGAGGCCCGTGCACCGCGATGAGGAGTGGCCCCCACTTGCCACAACTAGAGAAAGCCCTCGCACAGAAACAAAGACCCAACACAGCCAAAAATAAATAAATTAAAAAAAAAATCTTGCCATTGGGACTACATAATAATGATTAAAAAACAAACTTCTTCTTATTGCATTTGTTTTTGAAACAAATACTTGAATGTCTCCTATATGCCAGGCACTGTTTAGATGCTTGAGATATACCAGTAAACCAAGATTCTTGCCTTTGTGGAGCTTATATTCTAACAGGGGTATATAGACAATGAACAATAAATAAAATACCTTCCAGAAATCTTAGAGAAATAGGTATTTAGTGCTTGGCACCCTTGTATACTCCTTCCTTTAATGAAAAGCCATCTTTTAAACTTGTTTCCAATTTACAAAATTTGCTGTTATTTTATTTTGACCTTTCAAATCCACATAGGTGAGATTTACAGCTTTTGTATTTTATTTTAAAAAATCTTTATTTATTTATTTATTTATTTATTTATTTATTTATTTTTGGCTGCACCATGCCTTAGTGTGGCACGTGGGACCTTCGTTGTGGAATGAGGGATCTTTTTTGTTTTTTGGTATTTTTAGCTGCAGCATGTGGACTTCTTAGTTGTGGCATGCGGACTCTTAATTGCAGCATGCATGCAGGATCTAGTTCCCCGACCAGGGGTAGAACCTGGGCCCCCTGCATTGGGAACATGGAGTCTTACCCACTGGACCACCAGGGAAGTCCCCAGCTTTTGTATTTTAGACCCTCTTTGGTCACCTCTGCTATTTTGGTTATGCTAGCTTAATAAAATGAACTGAATTACCTGCCAGCAAAATTGTCTGGTTCTAAAATCTTTTATTGGAGGTAATTAGTTGATAACATTCAATTTCTTCCAAGCTTATTGATCTTTTCATGTTTGGTATTTTTCTTGAGTTTTTATTATATATATTTTTCCTATCAACCTTTTATTTCATTGAGATTTTGGAATTTATCAGCACAGACTTGTAGATAGTAATTATTTAATTTCAGAAAAGTCCCTATCTCTTTTTTCATTGTAAGGCCCTTCCTGTCCCTGGGACTTAAGCATGAGACCATAGGGGCAGGATTGGAAGACAGTCTCAGGGTCTGACGTTGGGCTCTACTCATATGCTCTTCTTTCATCATCTGTGAACAAATGCATGATAAAAGTAGGTTATTTTATTAGTCAGAAATTAAGTTATTATAGAAAAGAAGTGGTTTGCTTGTTCTCCTGTATTTGTAGACTATGGCTCCTATCTGCTACTGTTCCACAGCTAGTTTTTGATTAGATGAATGACTTCTTTTCCAGGAAGCTCTCCAGTTCCTCCTACAAATAATACCCTAGACCAAATCCAGGTTCCCTCTTTTCAGACAATTCCAGGTATGTCTGAGTCCTAGAACGTGATCTTTCAAGCTGAGCTCTATATGACATATATTGGAACTCCTCAATATGGCTCCAGATTGAAAAATTATCAGTAAGCAGAAGCTGGATTGGAATCAATGTAAAGAAGAATTTTTAATAAATCTTGTCCCAAGTTAGAATGGGCTTCTTTGGATGGTTATACTCTCATCATTGGGGGTATCTGAAAATTGATTGAATGTTCATTCAGTGAATGTTTTAGAAGGGACTCAAGCCTTTGAGGGAAGCAGTTCAACAGGGTAGTAGTCTCATCCTGTCCTGAGAGTCTGTGATTGTATTCCTTGGAATCTCCCACAGTGCACAGTTAGGTGCCTTGTCACTGAGTGAACAGGGAGTCAAAATTAATAAACTAAAAGTAATGTACAATAATACTTCAGTGTTACAGGAAGCAGAGAAACAAACCTGCATGATGAAATCTGGCCCAGGCTGTTTCTTGGGTATAGAGAGCCCATAGAAACTGTAAGTAAATGTTACTGATGATGTTAATAGTGTTAAAAAACAAAATTCACATGAGTAATTTAAAGATCAAATTGGCTTGATTCAACAATTCATGAATTGGGCAGCATCCCACCTAGCAAAGAGAAAGGAACTCCCAGGAGCTGTACAAAATGGAAGGTTTTTAAAGGCAGAAAGGGGGTGGGACAAGGAAGTCATAAAAAAAAGGATTTTTTCAGGTAAGATCACCTTCCTTTGGGGAAAGAGTGGGGTCTGTCATGCAGATTACCTTACTAGTGTTGATCAGGTGATTCCAGATTACTGCTAAAGGTCACATTCCTGGGAGAGGTTGAAACTGCAATTAAGTCTTGGTTCGCTGAAGTGGGGCTCAGCACAAGTGATCTATTTGGGACGTGTTATTTCTTTTTAAACAATACTAATCATAGTAACCATGATGATAACTACCATCAACTGAGCACCTACATATTGATAGTCTATAGCAAGCATTTTGTCTATGATGTTTTATTTATAGTTCACAGGGGCTCTGTGAGATAGACATCATTTGCCCCATTTTATGAACCGGTGCCCCATTTTTTTTTTTTTTTTTTTTGCGGTACACGGGCCTCTCACTGTTGTGGCCTCTCCCGTTGCAGAGCACAGGCTCCGCACACCCAGGCTCAGCGGCCATGGCTCACGGGCCCAGCCGCTCCGCGGCATGTGGGATCTTCCCGGACCGGGGCACGAACCCGTGTCCCCCGCATCGGCAGGCGGACTCTCAACCACTGCGCCACCAGGGAAGCCCCCTGTGCCCCATTTTTAAAGGTAAGGAAACTGGGTAAATTAGAGCATCTCAAGATTGTGTATGCAAATCAATTGTAGGAGTGCCCCCCTATGATCATCTTAGCCCTAGAGGTGGGTAGGAAGAGCATGAGGCACCTGGATTTCCAGGCCAGTCACCTTTGACCAAGTGCTACCTCTCCCCAGTGTGCTGTAGAAATATTATAATTCTCTATGCCTACCAAGATGTGAAAATTGGGAAGCACATCAAGTTACCTATCCAAGGTGACAAGCCTCAGATAGGGCCCAGTTAGAGATCCAAACCGAGGTCTGTATGACACTAGAGCTCATTTTCTTTCCACTATACCTCACTGTCTTTGAAGATCTGAGAAGCGATGGTTCAGAAATGTCAAGTCTGAACTTGTCAAGTCCTTCAGATGGAAACAGAGGGAGGCAGTAGAAGATGGCTAATTCTGTAACATGGGTTTCAGACAGAAGGTGTAGATTTGAACACTTCAGCACCTCTAGGGCTGGTACATGAGGTACAGTATGAGGTTAAGATTGAGAGCTCTGTTGTCAGCCTGCCAGGATTTAAAACCAGACTCGATCACTTACTGGCTGTTTGACTTTGGGAAAATTACTCTGCTTCTCTGTGCTTCAGGCTTTTCATTTGCAAAATAAAGATTAATTTATTGAATGATTCAACAAATATTTACTGAGAGACTTCTATGTGTTAGGCACTGTTTTAGGGTCTGAAAATGCAGCAGTGAATAAAGTACTTGATCTTTGAGTTTATCTTACTTGGAGTTCTTGAGCTTCTTGGGTGAATAGATTAATTTTTTCCTCAACTTTATTAAGATATAACTGAATATAACATTGTGTAATTTTAAGATGTACAATACAATGTGTTGATTTGATAAACTTATATATGACAATGTGGTCAGCATGGTAGCATTAGCTAACACCTCCATTACATCACATAATTACCATTTCTTTTTTGTGGTGACAACATTTAAGATCTATTCTCTTAGCAACTTTAAAGTGTATAGTACAGTATTATATTACACTTATGGTACAATATGTATAAGTGATATCCATATATGTGACATTATACAGTATTTGTCTTTCTCTCTCTGACTTATTTCACTTAACTAATGTCCTCAAGGACCATCCATGTGTTCACAAATGCCAGGATTTTCTTTCTCATGCCTGAATAATATTTTATTGCATATATATTTACCACATCTTCTTTAACCATTCATCCATTGAAAGACACTTAGGTTGCTTCCATAGCTTGGCTATTGTAAACAATGTTGCAATGAACATGAGGGTTCATATATCTCTTTGAAATCTTGTTTTTATTTCCTTTGGATATACTCAGAAGAGGGATTGCTAGATCATATGGTAGTTCTTTTTTAATTTTTTGAGGAAGCTCCATACTGTTTTCCATAGTGTCTGTGCCAATTTACATTCCTGTCAACAGTGTGTGTTTTCTTTTCTCCACATCCTCAACAATACTTGTTATCTCTTGTCTTTTTGATGATATCCATTCTAACACATGTGGGGTAATATTTTACTGTGGTTTTGATTTGCATTTCCTTGATGATTATTGATGGTGAGCATCTTTACAGGTATCTGTTAGTCATTTGTATGTGTTCTTTGGAAAAATGTCTGTTTATTTTCTCTACTCATTTTTATTTGTTATTTATTTATTTATTTTTGGCTGTGTTGGGTCTTCTTTGCTGTGCACGGGCTTTCTCTAATTGCGGTGAGTGGGGGCTACTCTTCGTTGTGGCGCACGGTCTTCTCATTGTGGTGGCTTCTTTTGTTGCAGAGCACAGGATCTAGGCATGCAGGCTTCAGTAGTTGTGGCATGTGGGCTCAGTAGTCATGGCTTGTGAGCTCTAGAGCTCAGGCTCAGTAGTTGTGATACACGGGCTTAGTTGCTCTGCGGCATGTGGGATCTTCCCGGGCCAGGGCTCGCAGAATTGCATTGGCAGGCAGATTCTTAACCACTGCACCACCAGGGAAGCCCCATCTACTCATTTTTAAATTGGATTTTTTTAATGTTATTGATTTGTATAAATTCTTTACATATTTTGGTTATTAACCCCTTATCTGATATATGGATTGCAAATATTTTCTCCTGTTTCATAGATTGCCTTTTCATTTTGTTGACTGTTTCTTTTGCTGTGCAGAAGCTTTTAGGTGTGAAGTAGTCCCACGTGTTTATTTTTGCTCTTGTTACTTGTGTTTTTTGTGTCGTATTCAAAAAAATCATTGCAAAGAGCTATGTCAAGGAGCTTTTCCCCTATGTTTTCTTCTAGGGGTTTTACAGTTTCAGGTCTTATATTTATTTTTTTAACCCATTTTGAGTTAATTTTGGGGAGGGTTATAAGGTAGAGGTCCAATTTCTTGTTTTTTTTTTTTGTTTTGTTTTGTTTTTTTTGTATGTGGTTATCCAGTTTTCCCAACAACATTTATTGAAGAAACTTTTTTTTTTCCATATGAGTGTCTTTGGCTCCCTTGTGAAATATTAGTTGACTGTTAGATTATTTTTTTATATCAAATTTGCTAAGTTGTTGGCCACTACTTATTCACACTTTTTTTCTGCCACTTTCTCTTTATTCTCTCCTTCTGTGACTTCCACTGTGCATACATTTGATAGCTTGGTGGTTTTCCATGGGTATCTGAGGCTCTGTTCATTTTCTTCATTCATTTTTCTTTCTGTTTCTTGCCTAGTTAATCTCAATTGACCTGTTTTCTGATTCTTTCTTCTGCCAGTTCTGTTATGAAAAAGCAGCAGAGAGTAATGTTGGAGTGGGCACTACTTTAGCTAGAGTACATATGGAAGGCCTCTGAGGAGATGACATTTGAGTTGAGACTTGGTCATGGTTAAAGAACTGTTTCCTAAAGATGGTGGGCTGTTCTCAGACTGAATTGTAGACTCTGCTTCCATAGGTTGGAGCAGGGGATTGATCCTTCCCTGAGGATCTCCATAGATGAATGCATTTGATGGAAATTTCTGTGTCCCTACTTGAGCTCTCCAGATATGCAATACAAATAAATGTTCTAGTTCTGAGGGCTTTATTTTTTTTAAATAACTCATTGCCAGTTGTTCTAAAACACCTTGCATTTGCAAAGGAACCTTTATTATTTAGACAGGCTTGAATTTTCTTCGTGGAGAAGTGGGAGGACTTAATTACAGTTTCAACACACATTGGCATGCTTGGAGCAATTCAGAAGGAAGTCAAAGAATTTTGAGAATTTAAGCCAAGGTACTTATTCCATCTTAATAATGTTGTGACTTGATGTTTATTTACCCCTAAATATTCTCATAAGTATCAGGTAATTGGGCTGTATTCTATGTCCTGAAGGCCAATATTCCTGAACTTGGTGAAACCAACTGAAGAAATGAATTCCAAAAATGGAATCTCTCCATGGAAAATGTGTTGCTTCCAGCCCTTGGTATTTTCACCTAAGGCCTGTTGGCACCGGTTCTTTGGCAGGCTGAAACAAGCATGCTGCTACATAAAGGCAGTTTCTATGGAAACCTGAACCCAAAAGGTATTGGGGCTTTGAAGATCAAGGCAACACCCTGAATTGTTTGGAGAGCCCAGTGAAAGTTTCAGAACTTTATTGTTCTTCACAGAAAACACTACAGCTAAGACTTTAAAATGTTTTCTTCT
The DNA here is from genome assembly GCF_964341445.2 of Mesoplodon mirus. Taxonomy (NCBI): domain Eukaryota; kingdom Metazoa; phylum Chordata; class Mammalia; order Artiodactyla; family Ziphiidae; genus Mesoplodon; species Mesoplodon mirus. Next base: position 49,045,119 of record NC_138977.1, read on the forward strand.
CCATGTTCATTAGAGATATGTGTACAAGATAGAAGTTTCTAGTTTGCTTGTGAATTTATCCATTCTAATTATTTTACCAGCTATTTTACAACATGTATCTCTGCCATAAAGAAAATTATCATCTTCCATTTTCCCTTCTTATCTTTATTTTAATAAATATGTGAAGCCGTAAGACACAAAGAATATGCTGAGCTTGTAAATTTGGAAGCAGATAATGATTCCTGCTTTTCATAAATCATGGATAATCTATTCAGTCTATCATTTTTTTCACACACCTTAAAAAATGTGTACAAATGACCACATTGCCAGATGCACACACAGCTGAATTGCAGTTGTGCCTGTAAAGCCTTTTTTTTTTTTTAATTAATTTATTTATTTTTGGCTGTGTTGGGTCTTCGTTACTGCATGCCAGCTTTCTCCAGTTGCGGCGAGCAGGGGCCACTGTTCGCTGCGGTGCACGGGCCCCTCACTGCGATGAACTCTCCCTCTACAGGGCACGGGCTCTACGCACGTGGGCTTCAGTGGTTGTGGCACACGGACTCAGTAGTTGTGGCTTTCGGGCTCTAGATCTCAGGCCCAGCAGTTGTGGCGCACGGGCCTAGCTGCTCCGAGACATGTGGGATCCTCCCAGGCCAGGACTCCAACCCGCATCCCCTGCATTGGCAGGCGGACTCTCAGCCACTGTGCCACCAGGGAAGCCCTGAAGCTTTTGACTTACAGTAGTGTTCACTTACATAAGTGTAATCTTTAAACTGATTCCTTGTTTAGTACTTATAACACAAACCTTGTTATCACAAGCTTAGCAGAAATTAAAGTACAAGAAAATATTTTCCCATGAATGTGTCTTCCCAAGAGTACATTTTGTGTTTATTTTAGACATGTTTAGACATGTTTCTTCAAGTTCCTATTTTATAAAAGCTCTGATGAATAACAGTGCCGCATATTCTTCCTGGCTGATGGATATTGTCAAGATAAAATATCTGAATTTACCACATTTATCTGTGGGCATTTGTATTCTTGATTTCAAGGGCCATTGTAGAGTTGGCTAGATATATTATGATTAGTTACAGTATTCAAATGCATCATATTCACCATGAAGTAATGAAATGAAGACTAGGTATGTTACACAAAGATTTTTTTTTTTTTTTTACGTTTATAAACACTTTATTCAGTTTATTATAGTGGGCGACTTCCCAGCTAAATGCACAGATATAGGCGAAGCATTCCTGGGTTAACGCAGCAGCCAGTGGGTTACATGGGACTGAGCACCGAGGCCAAGGAGAGAGCACCAAGGATTCAGAGTCAGACCCGGCCGGAGACCTGAGCCGAGGGTGGGCCAGGGTCCCGACACTGACAGCTGCTCCCTTCTTCCCAGGTGGGCACACTGCAAGGCACATTTTCAACTTCACACCATTTCACTGATATCAGGGGAACAAGATATTACAGAAATGGAACCTGGGTCCTGGTGCACCTTAACTGTTGCTTTGTAAGTCACAAACGTGTGTGTGAACAAGAATTTGAGAATATTCCGCTAATGGTGAGCCACAGGGTGGTAAGGCTCCTTTCCCCCTCAGTGCCTCCTCGTCTGTTTTCATTCCTACCTGAATTCCTGTCCTTACGCCACACACCCTGATGTCCAAAGTCTCACGTACACAACAAAAGCCTCTCAGATGACAACAGCTATTCCCAAAGCAGCATCTTATGCAGACAGTCTGTGACATCAAAGAAAGAAAGTGTCTCTGGTTAGCTATCCTCTGTAAAATCTCGTCCCCCTGACCAATGCCTAATTGAGAGCATAATTTAGAAGGCAGATTTAGGGAGTGGACTATGGATCAAAATAGGAAACAAACTCCAAAAAACTATCGTCTGTGGGGACTGGACCAGAAAATGACCAGTTCACAGATGGTCTCACTTGAAGACTACAGCACTGTTGCTCACGAAATTACTAGAAACATATTGGAGTCTACAGCTGATAACCTGCACATGGCTGGGTAAAACTCTGTCTACAGGAATGAGATGGTCAGTCGAGCTCAAACCCTCTCTAACCCCCAGGAAAAATGCTGGATCAGAAGGAGAGTCGCAAGACCTACAGCCTTTCAAGGGCAAGAAAGGCCTGCCGGGATGTCAGAGGTTCACACACAATATTACAATTTTAATTCTGAAGGGCACCTTGAGTCCCACTGGTCACTTTTCTGAACTCATCTACCAGGAACAGACTTGACATCTGACTGGGATTTAACTTTTTGGCAAAACAGGAACTTTGGTCACAGCCACAGTTCTATAAAAATGTTTTAACGAGGTTATTATTTCTGATTAAAACAATATTTTTAGCAAGTGGTACATAACAGTAACAAGAAAGTAAACATCTTCATATCTAACGCAGGAGCAAAAACTCTTTACCAGCATCTTGTTTTAAATACAGCGAAAAAGTCAGCAGTGTTTATAAACAGTAGAGAGTTCTCTTAAAGGGAATCAGAAAAATAGCAAAATAAGGCACAGCCTGTATTTGTGTTAGGCAGTAGTGTTCTTTCTGGAAGGCACAAATTGGAATCTGACTACCCAAAGGTTTAAAGTGAGGGTAATGTCATGTGACTAGGACAGCTAACTTGGAACAAATTTCCTTAACTGGAATCACTGGCAGTTAATCAGACAACATTACTGCTAGGTTATTACACTCTGCAACTTAAGAAGTCCTCTTCATCAGCCCATATGTAAATTTGAAAAGACACTGTGCAAAATGGGGGCTGGGCTGACTACACCTCTAGTTTGCAGTGCATATTACAAAACAAAGGCACATTTCCTAGAAAACAAACTTTACAGTCACTAACAGAAAATAATCATTTTAGATATAACAGTAGGTAAGCTTTATAACATAGCAGGTTCTAAATCAAAACTCTTGAAGAGGTTTCTTGAACAGCAGGCTGGAGTTTCACTGGTTCTTCAGGAAGAAACATGCCACACAATGATGGTGACGATGATGATGACGACAACGCTGATCCCTATTGCCCACATCTTGCAATTCTTCCACCAGTATTTTCTCTTCAGCTTGGCAGCACTCGTTTCAAATTGGGAGGCTCCTGCCTGCAGTGCGTCTGCACGGTCATCCAACTCAGAGAGCTTCTGATCTCTTTCCAACACCTTATCCACGTTGACCCTCATGATGTCTACCACCTCATCCACTTGATTTTGTGTCTGCTGAAGTCTTCTACTACTGCCAGAGGCAGCGCTTGACCCTGCAGGCGCGGTTGTAGTCATTTTGGCAGCGGCGGCAGCGGGCGAGGATCGGCGGACCGGCGCAGCGCGACAGGAGACCTTACACCAAGATTTACAATTAATCTGTGCACATGAAATATGGAGAAAGGGAATGGTACAATTTAACCTTTCATGACCTTTACTTTTCAGAGGTGTCCAGAACCAAAGTAGTAACGCTACCTTGACTGTATTTACTGGAGTCTAGTTTTTTCAACATTCCTGTAGGGAGAAGTTGCTTTTTTTCCACCCTGCAGAAACATTCCTTCTCTGCTCCTTCTCTTTGGAACAGTTCCACGTTGTCCCAGCTCCATTTCCAGACAAGTTCTACATGTTTCCTTTACTTCTCACTCTTGCTTTTATCCCTCATCTGTAGAGAATCAGTTGCCCATTTGCCAGAATCTTCTCTCATTATAACTCTACTTTTTCCTTCCCCTACCACGAAGTAAGGACATTTCACTCAGGATTGTGATATACCTTAATCTGGAATTTTAACTTCTCTCTATGCAAAGCATTATATTTCAATAGTGAGCTATAACTAGGGTTTAAGTCAAACTGGCAAACAGTCTGTTTGTCATTTAATACACAGAATCATAGGATGAAAAGGTATAGAAGGGACTTTTGGAGAGTGTTTATCAGTATTTTGCCATAATTTTCCAATGAGGGATTTCTAACACAGAGAAAAAGGACCCTATTCACCAGATGTCTGGAGGTATAGAGATAGTTCCCCTCAGAATGAGCATAATATGTCTTTGATCCTGCAACTTTGAAACTGACTCCAAGTTATATCTTTACTTATTTTCTAATAAATGTTTTAAATTACTTACCAATGAGTACAGTGGTCCCTATTTATCTTTCCCCTTTATGTAGCACTTAGTACATGTCCAATATAAAATATGTAGACTGGACAATTATATCCTATAGTAAATGAGTGAAGTGACACCATGAAATGTAAGGAGATTTGCTTAAGATCACCATGGTAGAATCAGCAGAGAATTCAGGGCCACTGACTTCCAGCCTAGTGGGTTTCCCATCAATCTCTGACAGATGTTTCAGCCTGATGTCTTTTCCACATGGGTTCCTGGAAACTAGGGCTTCTGGAAGTTAGGAAAATCTGGAACATGACTGACCCCATTTAACCTGGTTTCTGTGCTATTTAAGTAAACCTAGGAAACTGCTGTAAGAGTAATGTACCTCTACATATGCCTCTGACAGCAGCCTAGCTCAAAAGGGGAGTTGTGGGGATGTGTGTGTGTGTGTGTATGTGTGTGTGTGTGTATGAGACAGTGGATAAATGAGGGGAGAGTGGTAGTAGTGGGAGCAGTGGTGGGTAGCTTTCAACAGTAGATCGTCATACTTTCCCATTTCCTGAAACCACAGCTGTTTCCTGAAGCCCATTAGTCTGGTTTAGGCTTCAGGCGGCTGGAGGAAAGCATTATTTAGTGAGTGCTGTAGAAGTTGATTCTTGTGGAACCCATGAGAGTTAGATCTTGCTGATGTGAAAATTTTCATAGTATTTTGAATTTCCAGAGACATTTTGTAGTTTGCTTGTGAGCTTGATATAAATAGTCTTGTTCTCTGTCTCCCAGATAAAATCCATGGATAAAAAGAACTTCATCTCTTCCCTATGGAAGATACAAAATATATTTGAGTGACTGAATGGGTAAATCTTTGTAAATGACCATTACTCAAATTTACATTGCCATTTTCATGAAAAAGGGGGAAATTTTGCTATTTTAAGCTAAATTGAAGAATAGAGGAAGGTAATACTATGTCCATTGAAAGACTATAACAGAAATAAAATGTACATACTTTAATCAGTCAAGCAGAAATAAGAAAAAATCTTTGTTGTTTCCTCTCATTGGTGAGATTAGAAAATTCTGACTCCTCTCTTTGGTCAGGTGAACTATTCCTGGTTATTAAGTGAATGCATTCACCAAACAATCACTTCACAGGACACCTTCTTGGTGCCAGCCACTCAGGTGAAAGTTGGGAACACAAAAATAACAAAGGTCATTTGAGTCCCAAGTTTCTTACAGTCCTGTGGAAAGACAACTGCATGAATAATTAACCAGAGTATAATTAACAAATTTTATGCTAGTGATATAAACCAGAAGAGGGATTGTGTTGATATTATCTTGGGATGTTAAGGAGGGTTTCACTGAGAAGATAAGTTGAAGTGCAAGGTTGTATAAACATTTTTTTCCAGGCATAGAAGGGGAAAAGACATTGTAGAAGGAGGAAAGCAAAGGCCAGGCAATGGATGGATGTGGGAAAGTGCCATGCGTGATCTCTTGGGAAAATGAAAGGAGACAAGGTAAGTGCAGGTCAGATTGAGAAGGGCGTTCATGGCATGGCATGCCCATGTGGACATGGGAGCCAACCCAACTTTCAACCAAGAAATCACTGACTGGATAAGGGCTCTTTGAAATGACATCTCTGATAGGAGCTCATAGAATTGATTGGGTGGTGGGTGGTATGAGAAGATTGGAGAGAAGGGGTGCCATCTAACTCTGTAAGTCCTTTCTTCATACAGATTCAAAAAAATGTTGGTAAAAATACAGCCAGGTTTTAGAAAAGCTGATTACATCTCTGATTGGTGGCCAAGGCAACAGTAAATACAGATAAAAAGAAGTTGCACGCAATGAGAAAGAGGAGGGTAGTTCCAGGAATTGTGTGAGGAAAGAATAAAAAGCTCTTTGAAAGGAGACATTCAGAAAGCAATTTGTCTGACGTTGTAGGGATGTTGGAAGCAGTTAAAATATTATCTTTAGCCCAGTAGAGAGGAATGAGAGAGCACAGAGAAGGCATATCCATATTATGTATGAATTTATTTATTTATTTATTTATTCCACATGATTTAATTTAAATGAAAAAATATCTAGATAAGAAACTTAAAAAAAATAGACATACCCCCTGCCCCCACATACTCACACTCCTCAACTACCAGCATCCTGCACCAGAATGGTACATTTGTTAAACTGATGAACCTACATTGAAGCATTATTAGCACCCAAAGTCCATATTACAGTTTAGTCTTGGTGTTGTATCTTCTGTGGGTTTGGACAAATGTGTGATGTCATGTATCCACCATTATAGTGTCTTATGGAATAGCTTCACTGCCCTAAAAATCCTCTGCACTTTTTAAAACTTTTTAATAATCAATTACATTTTTAAAGAAACATGTGATATACATGTTACATGTATATAAAAGATTAGAATTAAATTCAACAGCATGTTTTAAGAGTGCTGACTGTGTCTTATAGATTCAGATTTCCTGCTTGCTCACAGGGTATACTACCATCCTTTCCTGTCATCTGGCCTTTTACTAGATTACTCCAGGCCCACTGGGCATGTTTCATCATTAGACCTAAATAATGGTAAAATAAGATTACTTGTGTCAGGAGACAGTTCCTTTTTTCATGAAAATTTACAATAAAATATGTGGGTGAAGAGGCTTCATTTAACTCCACCGAAGAGCAGTGAAATAAACGTGTGAGGGACGTCTAAATAATTTCAACATGTCCATATTCCTGTTGGAAGAGGACAGTCACTTAGAGCCCCAGGTGCTCATATCACCCATACTTTCAGACCCTGCAGCAGTAGTGTGAATAAGTTAAGAAATTCCAGCACGACCAACTGCAGCAAAGCAGCTGCAGTAGGGTGGTGTGTGTGTTTAGTTATGAATGGGAGAAAACGTAATTTTCATAGCATTCTTTAAATAGGAGTTCTAGTTCTGTCTGAAGATAGATGGACAGTTGTAGGATTATAGATAAGATAGACCAAGTTCATGGATAGTTTTGGAAAATGAAAAGCTGATGTTTTAATAAAATCCAAAATTGGAGTATTAAAAAAGAGGAAATGATTTGTGGGATGAAAGAATAATTCTAAGGATGCTTTTTCTTTTGTTCATTACCCCCACTTTCCTGTGAATTAAATGTGGACACAGTTGTCTTCTTAAGAACATTGGAATGCCACCTTTTGAAATAATTTCCATTTTTTATGGCATTTAAATAAGAACATGTTTTGGGTATGCTTGAGAATGCAGGAAAGATTTGATTATATGGAAATTTATATCCAGGTATAAATCCAGTATATTTACATCTTGATTTTTGAAGCTGGTGGTTAGAGGGAGCACAGCATGTGGTGAATATGTGGATAGAGATGGTGAAAAGATTTCTTTTTTCTTTTAAATAAATTTATTTATTTATTTATTTTTGACTGCATTGGGTCTTCGTTGCTGTGCACGGGCTTTCTCTAGTTACAGCGAGCAGGGAGTCTTCATAGGGTCTTCGTTGTGGTGCACGGGCTTCTCATTGTGGTGGCTTCTCTTGTGGCAGAGCACGGGCTCTAGGCACACGGGCTTCAGTAGTTGTGGCCCGCGGGCTCAGTAGTTGTGGCTTGTGGGTTCTAGAGCACAGGCTCAGTAGTTGTGGCACACAGGCTTAGTTGCTCCGCAGTATGTGGGATCTTCCCAAACCAGGGCTCAAACCCATGTCCCCTGCATTGGCAGGCGGATTCTTAACCACTACCCCACCAGGGAAGTCTCGAAAGGATTTCTTGGTCTGATGTGAGGCCAGTTTCTCCACTCCTCACCTTCCCCCACCATTTCTAGAGTTGTCTAGAATCCATCATAAATATGACTACAGTGAAGCATGCAAAATCTCTCTTCTTCAGAGTATTATTCACGGTGTCAATATGTATTCCATCCCTGAGATGCTTTTGTGTAAATAAGAAGTGCTACTTTATCAAAATCAATATATGCAAAGGTGTAAACTAGATATCAAACCTTCAGATTTTCTTCATGACATATTACCAGTGCTAACTCTAGTTTGTTATTTATGTAGCAAAAGCATGTAGGAGTATGTGTGAGCGGCAGTAGACAAGGGTGGGGGAATCTTCCTGCTCACATCAAAGATGTTAGGATATCAGGGACTATTATCAAAATTCCTTTTTGCAGAGGGTTCTCTAAGACTTCTGGGAAAAGCCAACTAACTAAGTGGCCTACTGACTAAGAGCAGCGAAGAGATTCATTGAATTGGACACTTGTGCTGTGTGTATCTTTCTGAATATACGATATACTTAACAAAATTTATATTAAGAAAGAGTGGGAAGAGTATTTAGGGATTAACAGGTACCCAGGCCACTGGCATTAGGGCATTTAAACAGTAAAGAGAGACAGATACTGACTGCTAGTTTCTGGTGAAAATATCACCTCTAGGTAGGAAATTCACCTGGAGATAGCTGACAACTGGCCCTAAAACTTGGAATACTGTTTGATTGTTATGGGGGAGAAATGTTTTTGAGAATGTCAGTTAAAAAACATTCTCCAGTGTAGCTATGGGGGAATGTGTCCCACATTCCATCAGGGATGGGACCATAAAAATTGAACTAGCAATCTGTACTTTAGTTGTCAAACAAATACTTGTACACTTGCAGATGGATGCTTGTGTGATGGAAAGAGAAATTCATCAAAGGTGAGATATAAGAATTTGTTAAAAAGTGGGCCAGCAGTGGTACAAGCAAGGCTGCTGGAAGAAAGAATGGAAGTAACAGTAGCAGTAACAGAATTGGTTGGAGACTATAATCCAAGGAAAAAATGACCCCTGACCCCTCCAGGACTCAGTGAGACAGGGAAGTGTTAGGGATTTGAAATCTCAGAGCTTACTATTCAAACACAACTAGGATTCTTACCTATTCACTTGATTGTCCCTATAACTTCCTCCTTCCTACCCTAGCCCTCCTCTTATAAGTGACCTGGAGAAACAGGGGTATATTCTAATTGCCATTTTAATTGTCATCATATCTTGATTGTTTCCTAAACTGGAATGATTTCAGGAAATAAGCTTCATATTTTAAATTAAAATAGCTATAGTGTGCAGGGTGGACTTTATTTAAAATATGTATGTGTGGGGCTTCCTTGGTGGCGCAGTGGTTGAGAGTCCGCCACCGATGCAGGGGACACGGGTTTGTGCCCGGGTCCGGGAAGATCCCACATGCCGCAGAGTGGCTAGGCCCGTGAGCCATGGCCGCTGAGCCTGCGCGTCCAGAGCCTGTGCTCCGCAATGGGAGAGGCCACAACAGTGAGAGGCCCGCGTACCGCAAAAAAAAAAAAAAAAAAGTATGTGTGTAAGTATAAATATATAAGTATATTTAATCCTATCTTGTGGCAGTACTTAATTCACCCATAGATACTAAGCAACTGATTTATTTAGGGCATTGTGCTAAGTGTCGAGCAGGGTACCAAGAAGTTAAGACCCAGTCTCAGCTCTCAAATTTAGTGAGAGAACTGATAAACTATTAATCTGTTTCCAGATTTTCATTTCTAGGACTGAGTGGTGGTTTGTGTGATGAATTATTCAAGATAGGCTAACTGCTGTAAAAACAAAACAACTCCCAAACTGAGCAGTTTACATGTCATACTTTTTTGCAGGTCATTGGGGGTGAAGGATCTAGTCCACGCAGTAATTTAGAGCCCTAGGTTCCTTCTTTTCCATGCCTCTATATCACGTAAGGTATTGGAGTCCTCCCTTGGATTCTCTGCATCTGGGCTTCAGTTAGGGGCCAGGCCTGGCAGATTTTTTTAGGCACTAGATCTGGAGGTGGTGAATGTCACTTTTGCTACATTCTAATGGCCACATAACCCACTGACTAAAAGGTGGTCTGAGAATTGCAGTCTTTCTGTGTTCACAGAGGGAAACAAAGTGGAATCTCAATGACATATAGCATAGTCTGTGCCATTGGAAGGAATCTCTCATGCTGACCTTTTCTAATTTCTGGGAGCTTAAATTGGATTTGCTCATCAGTCATTAAATTTCCCACCTTTTAGTAGGAAATGGAAGCACGGAAGACAATGAACACTTATCAATTGCCTACTATATACATATATGATCTCAATTGTCCCTCAAACAATCTACTTCAATGGGTATGATTCTAGATAACATATGTAGTTGCTGAGGCTGGGAGAGGTTAGGCAGCTTGCTTGAGGACACTTAAGAGATTGATGGAATAAGTATAGGTCCATATGTCTGTTTCCAAGGCATTTGCTCTTGCATTAACTCTGAAGTAGGAAGTTTGGCTCAGGATGAACAAATATTTTTTGGATGAATGAAAAGATAAAAGAATTAAGTTATGCAAAAAGATAAAAGTAAGCAGTTCAGAAAATAATTCAAGAAACATTTATGGGGTTTAATAATGGGAAAAAAGACAGAAAAAAGTAAAATATGTGTGCTTAGAATGATAAGAAATAGGTGCTCAGCACTTAGCTGTAGTCCCACTCTGAACTTAGGGAACAGTTATTAGTTCTTTTGTTTTTGAACCATTCATTCATTCAACAACCATTTACTGAAAGCCAACCATGTATACATCAGATACAGGGATACAGAAGACATAGTTCTTTCCCTCATGAAGCAAGCTTACACACATGGGATATGAATAACCATTCTTTTTTTTTGAAATTTATTTATTTATTTTTGGCTGCATTGGGTCTTTGTTGATGTGCGCAGTCTTTCTCTAGTTGCAGCGAGTGGAGGTTACTCTTCGTTGCGGTGCATGGGCTTCTCATTGCGGTGGCTTCTCTTGTTGCAGAACACAGGTTCTAGGCGCGCAGGCTTCGGTAGTTGTGGCACGTGGGCTCAGTAGTTGTGGCTCGCGGGCTCCAGAGCACAGGCTCAGTAGTTGTGGCTCACGGGCTTAGTTGCTCCGCAGCATGTGGGATCTTCCCAGACCAGGGATCAAACCCGTGTATCCAGCATTGGCAGGTGGATTCTTAACCACCGCACCTCCAGGGAAGTCCCTGAATAACCACTTTTTTTTTTTTTTTTTTGCGGTACGGGGGCCTCTCACTGTTGTGGCCTCTCCCGTTGCGGAGCACAGGCTCCAGACGCGCAGGCTCAGCGGCCATGGCTCACGGGCCTAGCTGCTCCGCAGCATGTGAGATCTTCCCGGACTGGGGCACGAACCCATGTCCCCTGCATCGGCAGGTGGACTCTCAACCACTGCGCCACCAAGGAAGCCCATGAATAGCCACTCTTGTATAGCTTTCTTTGGATTTGGGCAGCCCTTTCTCTGCATGCTGTAGTTGAACCTGCCGAATGATAGTTTTGTTCTCTCCAGGCAGAGGAAGAACTTCTAAAGCAGGGAAGAGGAAGTACAGTAATAAGAAAATTGTTTCTTATTACTGAAGCCTTCCAACCACCAGTCTGCTTTTCTAGAAATTGTTGGATGGCTTTTCCCAGACACAGAGGGGAGCCAACATTTAACTGTAGTATCCGAAAGCTTCTTTGGAGCAGTGTAGTTAAATAGGTTCTTAAAGGTTGAGGACCTTTCAGCTCTGCAAAATCAGCCTCCATCATGCTTATGTGTATCCTTCTTAACTAAATGTGGTGATTTTGCACTTCCTAAATTGATCTGTCATAGAAAGATCCCAACATCTGGGGATATGAAGAGGAAATGTCAGGTGACGGGCAAGACGTTTTCACTAATTCTGCAGCTAGTGAGTACCTGAGTGAAAACCCTGCAAGTAAAATACAACATTATAAAAGAATCATGATTCTTTCTTTAAAAAGAAGATTCTAATTATAATTTTAACACATATTGAGGTGCTAAAGTAATCTATAGTGCAATTATTTTTAAGTCAGATTAAGTTAAATATATTCAAAAGCTAATGTAGATAACCTCTCTCGATATATACCATCTCCTTCTGAAGTTCTCTGATGTCAGTTTGGAAAAGCACCTTTCTCCTGTTGAAGTGTTAATCAGATATACTTAATTTTTCTGTCAGTTGAAAAAAGTATTAAATCACATCAATATTTCTTGAATTTTTCCTTCCAGATTACTCACTTTGATCTTTTTATATGGTTAACTTAAATTTGCTTTTTCAATTATTCAACAATATATCATCCAGTATTTTCTGTATATCAGGCCGTGTACTAGGTGATTAGGAATAATCTGTGAACCAGCTGGAAAAAGTTCCCGTCTTTGACCTTGGCTCTAGCAGAGGGAGATGGACAGTAAATACTAACTAACAAATTATGTGGTAAATGCTAACTGTAACAAATTATGTGGTTTATGTTTTTAGGGTAGGCCTCCTTGAGAAGGTGACTTTAGAGCAAAAACTTGAAGATGAGGGAGCAACCCTGTGTACACCTTGAGGAAGAGACTTCCAGACAGCAGGAGCGCTCTTTGCAAAGGCCCTGAGGCAGGAGCATGCTTGGCATATTTGAGGAACAGTGAGCAGGTGAGTGCCTGGAGCAGAGAGGAGGGGAGGTGAGCTCAGAGTGGTAAAGTGGGCCAGATGGCGGGGGCGGTGTAGGCCACTGTAAACATCTAGGCTTTTATTCTGAAGGAAATATGGAACAGGTTTTTGACCATAGTGGGAACATGATCTTTCTCTCTGTTTTCCTCTGTTCTAACGCTCCTTTGCTGTTGGACATTTTTGTAATATTTATAATGGTGTTATTAGTAGTCTAATCATGAATAAATTCAAATTTTTATCTGGTATCTGTTGCCAACAGAATGCAAAATCAGATACTGCTACAGCTTAGTTATGTAAACAGACAATTTTCTTTGTAGATTCCAAGTGGTCAAGAGATTTCTCCATTCTGTTGGCTGACTGCTTGTGACCCAGCCAGTCCAAATATCAACCTGGTTGTACATTTACAGAGTGCAGATTTTAGTAACCAATCTTGCAGTGAAGCAATATTTACATATTTTATATTTTATAACTTACCTGATTCTACTTCTTCTAGATGGATCTCTGAACATTTACATTTTAATAAACTTCCCCAGATGAAAGCTTTCTCCATGTATGCAATGACTCCCTTACATGTTTGAAAATATGAGGAAGCTTATATTTCATAGTTTACACCCACTGCCCTGCTGTGATTGAAGGGTGGTACACTTTACATGCTATGACAGAGTATTCTGTATTTTCCAGTTAGGTTCGGAGGGTGTTTTTAGATCTTGCCCCAGGCCCATGGCCTGGAGAGGTTGTTGTCCAGGTTGCCCAGGTCACCTCAGGGTAATGGCCAGGTAGTAATGTGTGTGAACTCATGGAGTGATGTGCTTCTGATTTCAAGCACTGGGTCCATCTGAGGAGAAAATTTGTGTTTATTGAAGAGTCTTCACACAGATTTGCCAGCTTCATACTGTTTCACATAGAAACCTTGAGAGTGGAATAAGATGTATCTGAGTTTGATCATCATTGCATATAAAAAGTTTAAGCAATTTATAAAATTCCTAGAAGATAGCATAGGAGAATAAGTTTATGATCCCTTTTTTTTTGGTCCCAAATATGTTTTTATTTTTAACACTCAGGCCTTTCTCCTTTGTGTCAGCTCTCTTAGAAAACAACCAACCATTACTTTTCAGAGTCACTAATTTAAATTGCATACGCTTCTCAAACCAATTTCTGTCAACATTAAATTGCTTCCTTCAGCCCAAGAAAAAGAATGCTTTAGTACACAAATATTTTAGGACTCAAAATAATTTTTTTGAAATGTGAAATATCATTAGCAAATGAAAGGCAGGATAACCATAATCATTAGCACTACTTTAATTAGCTATTATTTGTATTTGCTGTTTTGTACTATGTTGAAGAATTACAGCTATTTCATGGTCATTCTTCGTTTTCATTCAAAGCTTGAATATTGAAAGAATCATTAAAATGCCTTCTTAATTTCTTTGCCAATTTATAGACATCATGACTCACATTTAAAAGTTCACTGCTTTGTTTATGAAATTTAGATTTGCTTACGTATCTGAGACTTCCAAACCAGTGAAGTACCACGCTCAGCTGGAACTTAGCACTCCTCATTTTCCATTTAATAAGTTTATGATCTCGATGTAGGGAAAGGTTTCTTAAACAACACACACACACGTTCTGGAGAATTTAATGAACACCCTGGATGTTCTTCACGAGCTTCTTAAATTTTGTTTACAATATGAAGGAGTTTATGGACGTTAAAAACTATTGAAGTAGGTATCTCAGAATGAGGGCACTAAACAGGAGCCTCTAATGATAAGATCTTAAAACTAAGATATATCAGTCAGGATAGCTTAAAGTATGTCTCAGTAACAAGCAAAGCCAAAAATTTCAGTGGCCTAAGACTACAAAGGTTATTTTTTACTCACACTACATTTTCATTGTGAGTCAGCTGGAGGTCTCTAATGCAAGTCACCCTCCCTCTGGGATCAAAGTTGAAATAGCAGCTAGAATGTGGAAGATTGCTAGTTTCTGTTTGGGGTCTCAGCAGTAATTCAGCATTCTTCCTGGAAGTGACATACATCATGTCTGCCCACAACTCTTTGGTTAGAACTAGTTACTTGGCCCTACCCAAGCAGAATGGGTCTGAGAAGTGCAATTGTACCACATACCTGGAAGGGGGAACCAGAGCGTTTCAGGAACAACACTGCTGACTGCTATATGGGACCACTCCTATCTCAATTAGGAAGTGATTATGTACTTTCTGATATCCTACTTCTCCTTCCTACATACAGTGCCTTTAACATCCTTCTCCACCTTCTAACACAATATCTTTCTTCCTATGAAGGGAATATCTAAACTAATTTTTTTAAATTATCATAACTATGAATTGACATAAAAGGCACAGATGAATTTCACATCAAATTCTTATTCAGTTGTATGTGATGGTGGGCAATTAGGACATTAAGTATACAGTAACTGGTCAGAGGAGAAGTCTATTTGATAGCAGGAAGGAAAGGTATCAAGTTTAGTTATAGACTGGACCAGTTGGTGGCTAGTATACTCTGGTTCAGTTCCTGTTTACAGCTAGTATACATTCTGATTTGGTGAATACATCCATTCTGATGTATTTTTCATGCCATGTCTGCTTTAAATACTTTGAATATCATCTCTGGCTAGTAGAAATAAATGAGTTAAATTAATGAATTCAGGAGAAGAGACAGGTCAGCAGGATCTTATGAAGATATAGATAAAACATATGTCAGAGGAATTATGAAATATTTTAAGTTCTTATGTCTATAAAATTGAGATGAGTCAAGAGCATAGTTGGAATTTGATCAGTTAGAATAGAGGATCCAACTGAGACTGAACTTATGCACTACTGGTTGCCCTGGCAACAGGGCCCCCTTCCTATGCTAGCAATATCATACAGTGAGTGAAGTAAGAATTGGAGATAGAGAAATATGTGTTCAAGTCAACTCCTACTTCTGGGAAAGTTAGGGGGGGAGTTTGCTAAAGGCAAAGGATGAGGTCATGAAAGGGAAAGGACTTCAATTAAAAAAAAAAATTAAGTATCCCTGAGCTTGAAAGCTTCT
Source organism: Mesoplodon mirus (assembly GCF_964341445.2). Classification (NCBI taxonomy): domain Eukaryota; kingdom Metazoa; phylum Chordata; class Mammalia; order Artiodactyla; family Ziphiidae; genus Mesoplodon; species Mesoplodon mirus. The sequence continues at coordinate 49,060,668 of NC_138977.1, forward strand.
GGGTATAGCACTGCACATAGCAATATTTCTTTCCTGACTCTGGTTGAAGGCAGGGTAGGTGGTAAATCATGTGGTTGCATATCTACATTATCTCTTCCATCATAGCCCAGAAAAAGCACTGGACTGGGAAATTGTGACCTGTGTAAATTGGCTTGTGTAAATTACCTGTGACCTGTGTAAATTACCCAGGAAGTTCTCATTTGCCTAGAAGGGTCAAGAGGGAGTCAAGACAGGCTTGCCCATCATATACCCAGAGAAAACCATAACTCAAAAAGACACATGCACCCCAATGTTCATTGCAGCACTATTTACAATAGCCAGGTCATAGAAGCAACCTAAATGCCCACTGACAGATGAATGGATAAAGAATATGTGGTACATATATACAATGGAATATAACTCAGCCATAAAAAGGAATGAAATTGGGTCATTTGTAGAGACGTGGATGGATCTAGAGACTGTCATACAGAGTGAAGTAAGTCAGAAAGAGAAAAACACATATCATATATTAATGCATATATGTGGAACCTAGAAAAATGGTACAGATGAACCAGTTTTCAGGGCAGAAATAGAGACACAGATGTAGAGAACAAATGTATGGACACCAGGTGGGGGAAGTGACAGGGGTGGTGGTGGTGGTGTGATAAATTGGGAGATGGGGATTGACATATATACACTAATTTGTTTAAAGTGGATAACTAATAAGAACCTGCTATATAGGGCTTCCCTGGTGGCGCAGTGGTTGAGAGTCCGCCTGCCGATGCAGGGGACACGGGTTCGTGCCCCGATCCCGGAAGATCCCACATGCCGCGGAGCGGCTGGGCCCGCGAGCCATGGCCGCGGAGCCTGTGTGTCCGGAGCCTGTGCTCCGCAACGGGAGAGGCCACAGCAGTGAGAGGCCCGCGTACAGCAAAAAAAAAAAAAAAAAAAAAAAAAAGAACCTGCTATATAAAAAAATAAATAAAATTCAAAAAAAATTATTTAAAAAAAAGACAGGCTTGCCCATATTTTCTGTGAATTTAGTTTACTTTGTTTTTAATGTTGCCCTTAGGTGTATTTTATTCTTGCTAAATACTTTTCACATTTTGAAAAAAGAATTTTTGTGTTAAAGAGGCATATTTGGGGGCAACATATTCTAGTTTCCTTTGGTGGATTGCCTATAGTCCCTGTAAAAACCTAAGAAAAAGGGTGAGAGAAACCTCAGTTGGCTCATCATACAGGTCAGACACACAGGAGCAACCCTTGAATCTTCCATAGGATTCAACCTTCTCACCAAGACTAAGGGCTCCATCAAGGCTCCAAGATAGTGAGATGATTTTGATTCCTTAACCTTGTCTTCTGTGCACATATAATTTTCCAGGCACTTAGCAGGAATAAAGTTATGATTTTCATGGGCGTTTGGCACTGTTGATTTAATTTACCCCCTTCCTCCATAAAAAGTATTGAAAATTATGTTTTATGTTGGTATAAAGATAAATATTAAATTTTAAAATATTTTTTGACCTGTAAGTTTATTTTCCTTCTGCTTCTAAAATAAGTTAAAACATTTTCATGAGCTTCTAAACCTATTGTGGACCCTAGGCACGGGGTTACTACTGGGTCTAATGGGTAAGTTGGTCCTGAACCTCTAGGGATGGCTGTGGTTATGGAAGGAATTTGAGGATTCAGGAATTCTGGTCCAAGCAACTGTGATCTGATATCACTAACAATTTAAGCTTGAGAAGAGTCTAAAGCAAGGATCAAGCCTCCATAACTTGTTAAAAAATTATCTGAGTCTTCTAACAACTGTGTAGGGAAGTGTTTTTGTTGGTGGTGTTCATCTTTTATCCCATAGTTGCTTTTTATGCAGTGAAAGGCAAGAAAGGCAATGAATTTGCCTTTTGCTGAAGTATAACCACAAAGATTAAATAGGAAGACTTGGGAAGCAATGCATGAGCCAAAGACTTTTCTTACCTCCACCACTGCAGCATGGAATATTTTAATTGACTGACTGATTGAATCACTTATAATGTGCTCTCTGTGTGGTGCTAGGGTCATGGTGAGCAAAAGAGACATGCTCCTTGATCTTGGGATATGTAGTCCTGGGTTGGGGGGCAGGTGGGGAGGATAGGAGAGAGATGAGTGACCAAGCAATTATAATATAGAATGTTATACTCTATCAAAGGAGAAAATGACAGTTCTGAGAAAGCTTATGGGAAGAGCACTTAACACAGATTTGCAAGGCACAGGGGCAAATAAGTTTTTACAGATGAAGTGAAATCACAATTGAAGACTATAGGGTAAGTAGGAGTTAGCAAGTGATGAAAATAAGAAGGAAGAGGAGGAGAAAGAAGAGGAGAAGGAGGAAGAGGAGGAGGAGTGGGGAAGGAGAAGAAGGAGGGGAAGATGGGAAGATCTCAAGAGGCCAGAAGAGAACTTAAAGGGTGGGTGGGAGGCAAGGAGGGGCACAGGAGAGAAACAGGGTGCATTAGAGGAACCTCAAGGGGTTTGGTATGGATGGAGCATAGAGCACTTGGAGGAAAAAGAGGAGAAGCTAGAGAGTAGGGCAGAAGCCATGGAGGCAGGGTCTTGAAAGTCATGATGAAAGTTCGAACTTTAGTATAAAAGCAGGGAGCCATGTAGAGTTTTAAGCAGTGGAGTGACATGTTTGTGTTTGCATTTAAGAAAGATCATCCTGATTACAGGATAGACTGGAAAGAGAAGAGTATGTGTGGGGGGAGAGGGAGAGATAAGAATCCATTGCTGTATTAATCCAGGCAGAGAAGATGGTGATGACTTGAGCTATACTAGTGGCAGTGGCTATGCAGAAAAACAGATGTGTCTGAAAGATACCTATCTAGGAGCTCTCATTGACAAGACTTGTGATAGACTGTGGAAGCTGAGAGAGAGGCTAATTATACCCTGGTTTGGGGTTAATACAATTTATTCATGGTACCATTCAACCAAAGGGAGGGAGTAGGAAGAGAATTGAAATAAAAATCACAGGGAAGATCTTCTTTGCAGATTAATAATGAATTCAGCCTGTTCTCATCTGGGTATGATAATCCTGTAAATCTGATGCCCAATTTGACCTCTGTTATGACCACATTCATGGGAGCACCACGTTGTACAAACAGTTACTTTCTTTTTGTCTTCCTCCTCTTCCCTTTACCCTATAACCATACAATTTTTTGCCCCAACTCCCATCCCTTTCTAGAAGAAACCACCCCAGAATGCCAATCTCATGGTACGACTGTTTCAGCAAGAGACTCAGGCAAGACCAGCAGCCTCTGGCCGCACCTTGCTTTGGCTACTGGGTAAAAGGCCTAGACAAGAATGTGCTGTAGTTTATTTGGGCATCACTTGATTTTTGAATTGGCTAAAGAACACCGTTGCCTTAGCAATTTGCAGAGAAAAGCAGATTGTTACTAAATTTTCACCATTCAACCCTTGAAGCTGCCAAACTTGCCTCAGTCTGGACTAGAAGTGATTCCATCTCAGGTTAAATTTGGGGAAAAGAATCCTGGAGCGGTGAGTAGGTGCGTGGAAGTTTAAGGTGCAAGTCCTGTCAGATGTTTTCTCTGAAGCTGGTGTTCTTCTTTGAAAAAGATTTTTGTTTCTTTTTGGTTTTTTGTTTCTCCTTCTCCCCCTCCTTCCCCCTTTCTCGACTCCTTCTCCTCTTCCTCTTCCTCCTGTTCTTCAACCCCCATCTCCCCTAACTGTTAAGTCTTTCAGTCCACAGAGGCAAGTGTGATTAAGGCAGTCAGAAAAAATGAAACAACAGAGTGTTCAGTGTGCCAGGCACTGGGCATGAGCTTTAAAGGAAGAATACCTTCCCAGTCCACTGGTGAATAGTGAAGATGTTTTACTGTCTATTCTCCTTTATTTTGGGGGGGGAGGTGGTATTAGAAAAGGTTGGGTGGGAAAGTTGGGTTGGACTGGGAAAAGGAAAGAAGAACTGCAAAAGTGTTTTTCTGTAGAACAGCTGAGGTCTTTGTACTGTATCTTTTGTTTGGTTTAGTTTTCATGCGCCCATCCTTTAAATACATAAAAGCTAGGTGTCAGAAGGATTGAAAAGTCATTTGGAATAACGATAGGAGCTGTACATGACTTCATGGGAAGATAATTGCTCAGGGGAGACAAGTGGGAAACTTACATAGATGTGGGAGGTTGACACATTGTTCACTTTCCAGAGGAGGCTTGGTGGGGGACAGCAGGCCAAATGCTGGTAAAATGTTCTGAAGGGCAAACCTTACATGACCTGAGCATTGGGAATTTTTTGTTGGCTTCTTTCTGTTGCCTCATTTTCCAACTCTTTCTTGGGCTTAGGAAAGCTCTCTTCATTTTCTTGTAGGTTGTTAACTCCTTAATATGTAAGCCTTTGTCTCATTGACTAAATCCAAGCCAAAAGTGAGCAAATGAGAAATTTATGGTTTCACAGTTCTGTGAAAATTGGAGTTATGCTACTAAAAGCCAAAGAACTAGCAGAAGTTAGGAGAGAGGCCTGGAACAGATCCTTCTCTAGCACCTTTGGAGGGCGTGTGGTCCTGCTGACACCTTGATCTCAAACTTCTAGCCTCCAGAACTGCGGGACAATAAATTTATGTTTTTTTAGCCATTCATTTTGTGGTACTTTGTTATGGCAGCCCTAGGAAACTAATACATACCATCTAAAACCTTTAACAAAGTAAGTGCCAGAATCTATGCTTCAAGTGCCTTCTCTGTCTCTTTTGCAAACTTTTTTCTTCTATAGCGTGAAGATAGCTAGCTCACAGATGGAGTCTGTTTGCACTATTGTTACAAGTGGTTATGTTTCTATGTCCTTTGTGTATATGTGGTTGAGGTGAGCTTCGCTGATTTATGTGAATCTAAGTGTTTCAAAATAGACCTCAACATGAGCTCTGGATGAATATGTCCTTTAGTTTTGATAGTTCTTAAAAATATTTGAAAAAAATACTTTTACATTTTTAGATGGATTTCAAGGATAATTAAATATTTCCTACATGTAAATAACTTTTAGAATGAGTGAAATTGGACAACTTCAGGTAAGTCATTTACCTCTCTGAGTCATGCTTATATTTTAAACAATGGTGGTAATGTTTCCTGCTTATATCAAAGGGTTGCTTTAAAAAAGCAAACTAAAGAGTGTGAAAGGCCTTTATGAACTGTAAAATACCATACAGTCTTGTTGACATTCACCAACTATATGATTTTTGCTTTATTTATAATTTTCACTATGCATTTTTAAAATAAATTTGTGCTATCTTATAATGAAATACACAAACTCTAAGATGATTAAAATAGAAAATAAAACCATCTAGGGGAAAGGGAACACAAATGTACCCCAAATTCTAAGCTAGAATAGTGTGGTGAGGACTGCCTTAGCAAACAGCTAGACTACAATTCCCAGCCTTCTTTGCAGTTCGAGTGGCCATGTGATCTGGTTCTAGCCAGTGAGTCCTACTGAATGGAAGTGATCTGTGCCAGTTCCAGACCTGACTCATAAAGCCTCCTGTAGGGTGCTTCTCATGCCATAACCCATTCACAAAGGAGGAAATGGTGATGTGAAGACCAGTGTGAGCTTGGAAGCCATGCCTTGAATATGGCAGAGTTTTGTTAGCCTAGAATGACTGTTAGGAGCAGATCCTATCTTTCCTCCGCAAGGTACTCAAAGCAACTGCCCTCGGCTGCCATCTGAGCATGTAATGAACCTCTGCTGTCCGTACATTTTGAGTCTGCTTGTTACAGAAGTTTAGTCTATTCTAATACATACAGTTACTGTATTTGAGTATTAAATTTAGCATTCAAAATTTCTGAATCACAGATTTCTACAACCGGAAGACACTTTAGAGACCTAGCCTAGTCCACTCATTTTTCCAGTTACTGTCTCTCTCTGTTTCAAATCCTCCAGTGTCTCCAGATTGCCTTCATAATTAAATTCAAAATCCTTAACATGGTTCACAACACATGTTGTCATTTCTCCCTACTACTCCATCTTGTTTCTTGCCACTCTTTTCTTGCAGATCCTTCTCCAATTAAACAGAAAAACTTGCCTTTCCTCTTTCTCACTTCTATGCTTCTTGCTCTCCTTGGACTGCTCTTTGACTTTTTCTTGAATATTATGAGATTATCTCAACTGTCACATCCTCTTGAAACCTTTTCCTAACTCCCCATCTCCTGACTGGTTAAATGCTCCTCTTATATTTTCCCACAGCACTCCATGTGAACAATTCTCATAACATGTACTTTGCTCCATTATGAACATTGGTTTGATTTAGGGACTTGTTGACTAGATTAGAGTTCATTGATGGCAGAAGACTTTCTCTGAGACATTTTGTCTCCCAAATTTCTAGCATAGTACCTGGAATGTTTCCAAATAAGTGAACAACTTATTTCAGCAAATATTTATCAAGTGCTTCCCATGTGCCAGGCACTTTGTTAAGTGCTGAGGATCCAAGGACAACCAAAAATTGACAAGGCTCAATTGTAATTGGAGAATACAGTCTAGTGAGGGAGACAGATATGAATCAAATAATCACACAAACAAAAATACAACATTGATAAGTGTTGCGCATATACATATTTTAGCTACTAGTTCCTTTCCAGTCTGACTTCCCAGCACTTGAGCAGAAGAAATTTATGATTTGGCACTCAAAATTATTTCAGTTTCAGAACATGTGAAATTATTGAATCCCATAAATAATAATCATAACTATTATGTTTGAGCCCTTATTGTGGGTGAGTCGCTGTGCTAAACACTTTGAAAGGATTAGCACATTAAGATCTCATTGAATCCTCATGAAAATCCTATCAGTTATAGACTACTATTGTAGAGAAATGAATTTATATTTAGGGTCTGCAGACCAAATTCAGAATTAGAACCATCCATGTAAAAGTGTAGTCAGGCATAGATTGGGGAATCGGTTTTCAAGTATGTCTCAGACCCAAGTTCTGATCGAACACCCAGGGTTATCTGGGAATTGACCTACAACTCACCTTTCTTCACAGAGGTAATTAAAAAGTGGGATGCTTCTTAGATCTGGTGAAACTTCACTGTAAATCAATAGTATCATTGGCGTCTGTATATTCCCGTGATCACCTGCAGAGGCCTGGAGAAGTATCAGTACCTCCACCTGAGGATTTACTGCATGCTTCCTTCTTCCCTCCCTCCCCTCTCTCTCTCTTCCTTCCTTCCTTCCTTCCTTCTTCCCTCCCTCCTTCTCTCTCTCTCTCTTTCTTTCCCTTTTCCACCATTTCCTGCTTCCACACAATTATCCCCATTTTTCAGATGGGAAAGTTGGGACTTAGAGGGATTGTGTTACAGGGATAATAAGTGAGAAATCTAGAGATTTGATGTTATTTGCCTAAATTCAGTTAGGAAAAATAAAGAAAGCTCTGTTTTCATACATATGAAAATAGATGACTTATAGAGATAAGAAAAAACTTATAGAGATAAGAAAAAACTTCAGCTATCTGAAAAAAGGAAGCACTCAAGTTTTTCAGGTGATACACTTTTGGCCTTTAATTATAGAAGGAATTGTTTGAAATTTTATTATTCACTCACTCATTCACATATGAGAGTGAAAATGTTCCATAGAACATTGTTCTTACTCTGGAGGAAAAAGAAACATATACAAACAAATATAGGAAGGAGGTGGCATTTGATCTGGTCCCTTTAGTTGAGGTAAAAATCCATGGAACTGAGAGAGAGAGAGAGTATAAACTACGTAGAAGTACAGAGTGTAAACAAGCTTGGAAGTATTACTGGGCATGTAGGGAAAGAGCAAAGAGCTGAGTATGCTTGTTATAGAGGGTGCTGGGAGAGTGGTGTGGATGAGAGTGGCTGGGGGACCAGATCGTGGAAGTCTTTATAGGCTACAACTAGAAGTTCAGATATTATCTTATATAAAATATAAAATGTGAGTTTGGGCTTCCCTGGTGGCGCAGTGGTTGAGAGTCCACCTGCCGATGCAGGGGACACAGGTTCGTGCCCTGGTCCGGGCAGATCCCACATGCCGCGGAGCGGCTGGGCCCGTGAGCCATGGCCGCTGAGCCTGCGCGTCCGGAGCCTGTGCTCTGCAACGGGAGAGGCCACAACAGTGAGAGGTCCATGTACCGCGCAAAAAAAAAAAAAAAAAGTGAGGTTAGTGAAGACATTTGGGACAGGGAAAAGACATAATCAGGTTGGTGTTTTCAAATGGTAGCAGTGGAGATAGAAAAGAGGGATTGCTTTGAGAAGGATCTTTTCAAGATAAATTTAAGGGATAGAATCTATGTGTCCTGATGGCAAAAGTAATTTAGGTGAGATGAAGGGCTAGAGCTGTGCTTTCCAATAGGACAGCCACACGTGGCTATTTAAATTAATCAACATTAAATGCAGTAAAAATTCATTTCCTCAGTCCTACTAGCCACATTTCAAGTGCTCTGTAGCTACAAGTGGTTAGTACTACCATATTGGACAGCATAGACACAGAGTATTTCCATCATCACACAACGTTCTGGATAGCACCAGACTAGAGAATTACTCTGTTTTAAATGTGAATAGTGAATGACAGTGGTACTTATCAAAATAGGGAATATAAGAGAAAGAGAAAGTTTGAAAGAAAAAGAAAAGGACTTGGACACAGTGAGTTTGAGGTGCTATCGGGCAGTCAGCTGAAGATGTCAAACATGCTACTGGAAGTTAGGTCTGTGCTCAAGATGGAGGCAAGGGTTAGAGAGAGATATTTCAGAGTCTTTACTTTATAAGTACTAGCTGAAGACATGGAAATGGGTATGAGAAGAGGACCAGGAATACCCCCTTAGTTCTCCTCCATTTAAAGGGGAGTAGAAGAATAGTGGTACAGTATGAAAAGTAATCCAAGGAGGAGCCGTCTGAAAAGCCAGAGAAGAATTCTGAGAGAGTGATAATCCTAAAGTCAATAATGACAAATCAGGCAAAGATGTCCAAAGCCTTAGAGCATCCAAATAGGCTTGGTTACAAAAAAAAACTCCTTTGGCTTTAGAGGTCAGGAAGTTATTAGTAGTTTTGCCTGGAGAGGTTTCAGTGAGTGGTGCTAGAAGAAGCTTAATTGCGGCAAAGCCAAGATGAAATTGGTCTGTATGGGTAAGTGGGGGGGTGGGGGGGTATAAGAGAGCTCTCCCTCCTTTTTGAAGTTTGGCTGTGAGGGTGACAAATAGAGGTTATTAGCTGGAGGGACAAGAAAGAATAAGGGAAAGTTTTTATTTTTTAGAAAATGTGAAACTTGAAATTTCTTTACCTGCAAAAAAATGAGTGAGTGGAATGGAAAAGACTTAAATGAGCTTGGAGTGAAGGTATAATTACTGAGCCAAGTGTCAGAGATAGTGGAAGAAAAGGTGGGTGAACCTTGGAAAAGGAAAGATTCTTCTGTTTCTCAGAGCCAGGATGGAAGGAGAGAATGATTAATATCTGAGGGTTGAGGTAGAGAAGTTTGGAACTGTTAACCTCTTAGTTTTATATATATTGTTTTCAACTATGATTTATAGACAATACAAAAACATTATATATATGGATAATGTTGAACCTCGATAACATCCAAAAGCATGTAACCAGCATGTAACTTAATTCACATAGTTTTGCAGTGTGGAAAGCTAATGAGGTCTAAATAGACAATATTCCAGACAGGAACGACTTGATAGTACATTCATTAGGCTACCTCTTCATATGTCAGTGTTTTTTTTTTTGTTTGTTTGTTTGTTTGTTTTGTGGTACGCGGGCCTCTCACTGCTGTGGCCTCTCCCGTTGCGGAGCACAGGCTCCGGACACGCAGGCTCAGCGGCCATGGCTCATGGGCCTATAGCCGCTCAGCGGCATGTGGGATCTTCCCGGACTGGGGCACGAACCCGTGTCCCCTGCATCGGCAGGCGGACTCTCAACCACTGCGCCACCAGGGAAGCCCTGTCAGTGTTTTAATTGGACTTCTGCAGAGCAGGTTAATAATCAGCTCAACCTTGAATTTCGTGGTTAACTTAGATCCAAGGAAGACTAAGTAAATAAATAACTAAATCTACACTTGGACACATCATAATTAAACTGCATAACACTAAAGACAGAACATAAAGGAAATCCTGAAACACTAACAGGGAGGAAAAAGCATTATCTACAAAGGTAGATAATTAGGTTAGATTTGCAACAGACTTCACAGTGGCGACAATTGAGGACAGAAGAAAAAAGGAAAATATTTTTCAAGAAAACAGTTGACAATCTAGTATACCTAACTAAACTATGATTTAAGGGCAAAGGTAAAATGAAGACATTTAACAATAATCTTGAAAGAATTTACTAGTTATTCATTCTCATTGAAAAAAATTACTCAAGGACACACTTTATTTTTTTTTCCTGTGTTTACGTTTATTGATTCAATCCTTTAATCATTTATTCAACACGTAGTTACTACATACCAGGTTCTGTTCCAAGCACTAGAAATACAGCAATGAACAAAACAAAATCTCTGCCTAAATGGAGTGTAGTTCACCTACTGCAACTACTAGTGTAGTTAACAGTACTGAGCATTTGGCCAGGTAGCAGTTTCAAAAATAAAGAAAATGGGTAACATGGGGTGTGGTCATCTACAAACAGTGGCATTAACATCCTGTCCTGGGAGAAGCAAAAGAAATGAGAGATAGGCAAGAGCAGACAATAGAGGGTCTTGGTGCTAAGCCACAGAGTTTGAATTTCATTCTGTGATAGATAAGAGAAGGACACACTTTAAAGGAATTAAAACGTTGAGAGTAGAAGGAAGGAATGAGAAGCAAGAAGCGATGTGACAAAAAGAAATTGGTAAATATAAGAATATCTAAATAATCACTGACTCTGTAAAATAATAAAAATAATGCTGACTACTTTGAAGGTAAAACACAAGTGGAAATAAAATACCAGACAATAATAATGTGTAAAATAGAAAGCATATGATTGGAATGAAAAATTCTGAAAACCTTTTATTATTCAGGAGGAAGAGATAAATTGTTTTAGATTTTAAGTCAAATTATGCATGTGGAAAGTATAAGGGTAACCACTAAAGTTATAGCAATGGAATAAATAAATTCAAATAGTTCAAAATCTGAAAACAAAAAAAATAAAACTTAAGCCAAGCAACAGAAAAAGAATTGCAGACAATTTTTCACATTGTGGCAACTAGCTCTTTTTTATTTTAATTAAAAAATTTCTCACTATCAATTATGAATGATTTTGAGTGTATGGGCTGAGGGAAAAGGGAGAATATTCCTCTATGCCTACTATGTGCCAATCAACATAGTGCTAAATGTTAGTGTTATGTAGTGTTAGTTTGGTGGTGAAATGATCATATGCATAGAAATTCCAACAGAGTTAACAGAAGACTATTAACACTATAAAGAGAACTTAGGAAAGTTTTGGGGACAAGACCAACTTGTAAAAGTCAATAATATTTTCCTATACTAGCAACTATCAACTAGAAAATATAATTGAAATAAGATGCTATGTATAATATCAATCAAAATGAATAAATTTCTAGGAACGAACCTAAAAAAGAAAGCCAATATCTTTGTGGAGAAATATTTAAAACTCTGTTAAAGACATAAGAAAAGTTTTGAATAAATAGATAGGCCAATTTAATATAGTAAAGATGTCAATTTTCCTCAAATGAATCTATAAATGCAATTCAGTTCCAGTCAAAATTCCATCTATATTTTCTGAAGAACTTGAAAAACTCTTCTAAAATTTGTTTGGGAAAATGAAAATCCATGAATAGGTAAGCCACAATTGAAAAAGAAGAGAAAAGACAAAGTTTATTATATGAGATATTAAGACATCTGACAATTATGTGGTTTAAAAAACACATAATTGGTTATGGAACAAATAGATCAGTGGGATAGAATAAAGACTCAGAAATTAAACTGTATATATGGGAGACTTACACAGCTGACAGATAAAGTGACATATTAGAAAATGAAAGAACAGATCATTTTAGTGGCATTGGGAAAACTTTCACTCGAAGAGAAATTTGGATCCCTACTTTACACTGTATACAGAGGCAATTCTGCATGAGTTAAAGACATCATTGTGAAAGTTAAATCTTATAAACCTAATAGAAAAATATTCATACCAAAAGGTCAACAGCACCACCAACAACAACAAAAAACAAGAAACCCAGGGGGAAAAATGGGTTGACAATATGTAAAGGCAGTGTAGAGAGGGAAGTCTGAATGGCTAACAAGTTCATAAAGAGAGTCCTCAAATGCTGTAATCAGAGAAATTAAAGAAACACTGAGGCACCATGTTAAAGCTATCAGAATACAAACATTAGAAATGCACATGCAAAGTGTTGGTCAGGATATGTAGTGATAAATACTATGTTCTCTTGTGGGTCTGTGAAGTGGCATGTTCATTGTTGTTACACCCTGTGGCCTAGCGTATTCTTGGGTATTTGTCCCAGAGAATTTCTTGCACATATCTGTGAAGATACATGTAATGTTAAAATATGAAATAATATGTGTTAGAGCTCATGAAAGTATGAAATATTTGAAGAGAGGAGAAAGTAGGGCAAGTTGGTCAGATGCTAGTAAACTTGTTATCCTCTCCTTTGGGTTTGAGTCTTGAGGGATGCCCATAAAGCCATCTGGATAGGTATGAGGGAATCACAGAGTGTCTGGTTTATTTGTACAGGTCTTTATGCAAAGCTTTGCTTTCGGCTTAAGCCACATCTAACATGGTGAGAGAAGGAAAGAAACACAAGTGGAGAATGTTGTCTAGAGAAATGAACCAGAGGTATTGTGCCTGGTTCCACAATGCAGAAGATATGAAGGCAATGAAAGGACTGGAGACTGGGCTCAGGACAAAGAGGCAGCAACATGTGGGGACTTGCTAAGAACAAATCAATGGCTGTGTCCACTGACTTCACTAGGAGTGACCAGCCACATTTCAGTAGACGTCATCATAAAATGCCCAGGGGCCAAACCATATCCAGCTACATCACAACCCCAGGTACCAAGAAAAAGCATAAAGACCTACAGGTGAGGAATGTAAGCCTGCTTTCCTCTAGTGGTTAAAAATCACATGATTTCCCTTATACTTTCAGACATTGGAGAGGAGAGAGGGGAAGATGAAATATTCTAAAAAGGCAGAAAACTTGCCCAAAAGAGAGTTAACCTGATAGAAATAGTTAAACAGGAAGAGATGCAGATGCCTTCAAATGGCATGGGAGATTAGATCAGTTTCAAAATAAGACGAAGCTGCATTTCTCCCCTGTATACCTGAATGCAAAGTCTATGGCATGTCTTTGCTACATTGCCATATGTGTTTTCATTGAACCAAATTAAGTATGTGATTCAGACAGTTCTTTTTCACACTTGATCTAAACAGATGGAAACCCTGTGGAGCAAATTACAGGATGATTCAGTGCAGGAAACACACTTTCACAAGGAAACAAGAATCATGAGGCCATGGTATTCATGTGTAATGGGTTCACCCACAACCTATTAAACAGAAGTCCTTGTGGAATAAAAGCAGCTTCCATAAATCTTAATAGTTTTGACAAGCTGAGAAGCTTGAGTCAGCCTCACTCAGATGACTTCAGGGCTCCAGAAGAGTTCCCCTTGTCCCACTTTTTTTTTTTTTTACGGTACATGGGCCTCTCACTGTTGTGGCCTCTCCTGTTGTGGAGCACAGGCTCCGGACGCTCAGGCTCAGCGGCCATGGCTCACGGACTCAGCCGCTCCGCGGCATGTGGGATCTTCCCAGACCGGGGCACGAACCCGTGTCTCCTGCATCGGCAGGCAGACTCTCAACCACTGTGCCACCAGGGAAGCCTTGTCTGGTAACTTTTGACCTTGCTTTCTAAGTATCCAGGTTTGACAATTATCAGTCCATGAAACAGGGTTCACCCACAAATTTGAAAAAGTGTTTTTGGAGTAGCTATATTTTCCCTTAAGATCTTATACTTCTTCCCTGTCTATCCTCATGTGTCTTTATATATCCGTGTCCGTCTGTATCTTCTGTGCTAAATTCTGACTATGTGCCAGGTACTCACATGGGAAGCAACGTAGAATTGCTGTTTGTTGACTGTTAAGCCTGAGAATAGAAAGATACTGAGTAATTAATTGCCCTCCTATTTCCTCCTCCTCTCCATTTCTGTCTCTGTCTTCATCACTTCCCTCTCAAATGCACACAATCAAGAAAGCCTCACCCAGCCCTTTACTCTTGTCCTTATGTTCCCTGTCCTCTGTCCCTACCATCCTATACTTACAGTTTTCTCCTGCTTCATGTACAAGCTAAAGGGTCTTTGAACTTCCTTTCCAGTGCTCCTTATTTCTGGCACCCATATACTTGGTGTCCAAGCTTCCAAAGGGAAGAAATTAGGTCATAAATTTGTGGATTTCTTACTCAGAACAGGAATCATTGCCTTTGAACAACACATTGCCTTTTTACAACACTTAATTCTAGAAAACTGATGGTGATTCCTGTTCAAATGCAAAGAAATTTTGGCTAGTGAAGATATGATTGATTTCACTGTATGCATCTATTAGCAAATCCATTTTAGTGTCTATTTGAATTCTCTTTTGAAGCAGTATTTTTTTTACATATTATTGGTGCCCTCATTAATCAGTTTAATAAAAATTTTGACGTGTGTTAACTTTATATTTGTATGAGTCATGATATTAGTCTTATAAAATTATACCTTAACATAGCCAGTGGGGAGGGGAAACTAAACCATTTAATTTCTAATAATTAGGGTTGGTTTTGCCCTAGTTTTTTGGGGGATAGGGGGTGGGGGAGACCTAGTTGTTTAACAGTAGATAAGGGCCTTGCTTCATCTGAGCCTTAGTTTCCTCATCACCTTCCCATTCTTAAAATGGGAGACTCTCCCTCAAAATGACCAGAAAAACCGTTCTGTGTCTACTCAGCTTTCTCCAGGTAAAATGTTCTTTCCAGTATTTCAGTTTTGCCCTAGTTTTATCTAACTTTAGTGCTGTAAACAAGGAGGCTCTAAGTAAGAGTAAAAGGTAAAGTTAATAGTTATTTGAGAAGTTTTGGTGAGTCTTTGTTGGAATTCCTCCCAGAAATTGAGACAGTGGATGACTCTGAAGTGGGTAACAAATGTTTTTCAAAGTGAGCTACATTCCTATTCTTTGTTTAACTAATCAGTTGATAGATCATTAAACAAATTTTGGTTACAGAACCCTGTATTAGTTTCCTGGGTCTGCTATAACAAAGTACTACAAACTGGGTAGCTTAAAACAACAGAAATTGATTGTCTTACAGTTCTAGAGGCTAGAAGCCTGGTACCAAGGTGTCAGCAGGGCCATATTCTCTCTTAAATCTATAATGGAGAATCCTTAGCCTCTTCTAGCTTCTGTTGTTTGCCAGCAAGCCTTGGTATTCTTTGACTTGCAGATGCATCACTCCAATCTGTTATCAGATGGCTATTCCTTGTGTGTGTTTACCTCATCTTCCCTCTGTCAGTCTCTGTGTCTCAATTTCCCCTTTTTATAAGGGTACCAGTCATATTGGAATAGAGGCCTGCCCTGTTCCAGCATGACCTCATCTTAACCTAACTAACTGCACCTGCAACAACCCTATTTCCAAATAAGGTCACATACTAACATATTGGGAGTTAAAACTTCAACATATGAGTTTGTGGGGGGTGGGGGTGGGGGGGAGAGGGGTGACAATTCAACCCATAACGAGGAGAAAGTTAGAATTCTAGAGGAAAGAAATTGCTAACTTGTAGCCAGATAATTGACCAAGAAATTTGATAATTCTGTATGTTCTCTGGGTTTTTTTGTTTTGTTTTTTTCAGGCTCTAAGTCAATAAAATTTGGGAGTTCAGCTGAGTCCCTGGGTATTCATCTTTGGTTGGAGAACTGTTTGGAGGCTGGGTAGGTCCATCAGAAGCATAATTCTCTTCCAAGGTGGCTTGGCATATGGAGCTCACCATGGGTAAAGGTAGTGGTAATGTGTGGGTGAGCCAGCAGGAGAGGTAGGTGAGTCCAGACACAAGTTGAAAAGGACATTTCTAATGTGGATTCACTTCCCAGCACATCATAGAAAGCAATTCCTACTGGACCCAGGGAAAGTACCTGTCTTCTCAGTAGAGTGGTGACCCTCTCCTTCCAGAGTCACAGGTTTATGAGTTTTCCTGTTGGTTTCTTTATTTTCATCCCCCTAGTTGCTTAGAGGAAAATCAGGATAATTTTGAATGTAGAGCTTTCAACCTAAGGTCTTTTATTGCTCCCGAGTTTGTGGTTTTGGGTATTACTCATACCTTTACATGCACAAAGTAAGCTTGAGTTTTTATGTGGTCATTAATTAATCAATTAATCTAAGTAAAACCTTCCCTGTTAGGCATTTCTTGTATCATCTTTCCAGTGAGTTTGAAACCAGGTTTCCAAATATTTTCTGATCATGAAAGATCCTTTGGCTTAGGATTCATGGTAGAAAAGTTCATGGAAAGCCTAGGGGTGTTAACTTCTTTCCCGGCTGTATTCCAGCTGGTTTTAAATCCCTCTGCTTGCTTTGGCTTTCCCACATTACCTCGTTATGTGGGTGTTATAGGAACCTTCCTCTCGGTGTCCAATAAAACTCACCCCTTCCCTCCTAATCTTGCTACAAAAAGTTGGAAAAAACCGGATGGTAGTCTTACCTTAAAATTAAGGCCAGAGGATAGACAGAGGCAACTAAGAGGATGAAGTTAGGAGTGGTTGTAATTTTTCACGTTGAACTGTTTGTGAGCAACAGTCAGGAAAGAGCCCTAAAGAGGGGATGGCCCTTTATGAGTTCTTTGGAGGAAATATGTGTCTCATGAGAATTAGAAGTTTGCCTAGGGATTTAAGAAAGGATTAGCAGTTCATATGTGCTACCAGCCAAAGGCAAAAAGGAAGTTGTTCTTGTGGGTGGTCAGAGGTCCATGGAGCCATGGGATTGTCTGACAGAGATAAATATTAATGAGGAAAAATAAAGAAGAGATTTCTTCTAAGCAGACAGCTGGACTATTAAGTCATCCAAGCACTGAACACTGATGGGGATGTTCAAATGTGGAGAGCACCACACTCCCCCGGCAACCCCAGAGATTGGGGTTCTTGTCTCTGTTCTGCCATAAACTAGTTGGAGGATCAAGTACAATCCCTTCATGTCTTTGAATCTCTCCTTCCAAACTTAACACTCTTTACCATTGGCTCTGGTTCAAATAACTCAAATAACTTTTTCATGGGTCTGTCCTTTTGCTTGAAAGCCCTTTTGACCAAAACTTTCTTTAAATGCATATATATGCATTTGGGAGGAATACTTTTAGTGCTGTTATGAATACTGCTATTGGTGTTGTGCAATGGGGGCAACTCTGTGACAGGCATCACTTTCTTTAATCCTAACAGTGATCCTAAGAAGAGATATGATCATCCTTTACAACTGGGGAACTGAATCTCACGTAGGTTATTAAAGTGTTCAAGTGGAAATGGACAGTTAAAAAGCACCCAACCAGTAAATAGGGCCAGTGGAAATTGGACTCAGACAGGCTGATGAGATTTTGAAGGTGGGAAAGGCCTGTGGTGAGGGGTGAGCCAGTGGGGGCTCCCTTGTTCAGGGCAGTGGCCGAGGGAGGCATTTGGGAGACAGAGGAGGTTGCTGAGCATCTCAACGAAGAACCAAAAGACAGGGAAAAGTACAGAAGAGGAAGGTGCTAGGAGACAAGATTCTCACTAAAAATTATCTTTACTCCCCTTTTTATAATTTTGAAAATAACACATGCACATTGAAGAATAATCAGACATTACAGAAAAAATTAAGGAACCGAAGAAAAATATACTATAGACCCTTTTCCACAATTATTTTCATTACTGCATATTACCTTCTAATTTTTCTCTAATGTTCCCATTTTCCTCAGGCTGCAGTCTGCTTAATATTAAATCATAAACATTTTCCCATGTTGTTACATAGTCTTTTATTTTTAATTTTACTTTTTAAAATAAATTTATTTATTTATTTTGGCTGCATTGGGTCTTCATTGCTGTGCGTGGGCTTTCTCTAGTTGCGGTGAGCGGGGGCTACTCTTCATTGCAGTGCGTGGGATTCTCATTGCAGAGGCTTCTCTTGTTGCGGAGAACGGGCTCCAGGCACATGGGCTCAGTAGCTGTTGCTCACGGGCTCTAGAGCGCAGACTCAGTAGTTGTGGCGCACGGGCTTAGTTGCTCCACGGCATGTGGTATCCTCCCGGACCAGGGTTCAAACTCATGTCCCCTGCATTGGCAGGCAGATTCTTAACCACTGCGCCACCAGGGAAGTCCCACATAGTCTTTATTATTATCATTTTGCACAGTAACATACTAGTTCATCATTATATGTATGAAAAAACATTTGTCCATAGTTGGATATTGGGACCTATGCAGTTTTATGGGTAACTTAAAATAGACTTTTCATAGGTGGTATTTCAGTTCATTATATCTGGAGGAATCTGGTTTCTAGGAACCCTCTTGGGTTCAGTGGACCTATAGATTTATTAAAAATGGGAGTTACGCAGTATCTATTCCACCAGCCATTTGTAGAAGATAAATATTAGAAAGTTGGTAACATGGAATTAGTATTCTAAAAAATAGAAAAAGATTAAAAAGGAATAAAGGAATGGAAAGTGCTCTTTGGGTGTCAAGGAGAGTCAACAAGGAATTTAAGACATCAATAGAGAGATTAGTGACTATAATAATGTATTTCTGTGTTCTGAATAAGAAGACATTCGGCATAGTCTGTGTGAAATGAAGCCAGAATTCCAAGTAGAAATGGAATAACTTTAAGAAAACTTTTCTTGGCACTGGAAGCTCACACATGTACTTTTATATGCTACAAAGTTGAAAAAAAAAGAAAATTCTGAAGTCCTGAGGCCATAGCTATAAAAAAAATTAAGGTTTTAAAGTAGATTTGTGAGAGTAAGAAAATATGTGTTACAGTACGCTGCTGTTCTATACAGTGCTTTTGCATGTTGGCAAATGTTCTGCTTCTGCTACTGTGAACAATTATTTTTGCTGGCAGAAATAGTTCAAATAAAAGTAGAAGCAAGCCACCATTTCTTAACATAGTAAAGCTGAAAATTTCAAACATTTTATGAACATTTTTTACACATTTATTTCATTGCTATTCAAGGGAAGTAGTAGGCATTCCATGAAAGTTTGTGTTGATGACAAAAGTAAATTGCTAGTGTAAACGTATTTGGAGGCTAAGTATGACAAATAGGAGATGATGTAGAAAGAACCAAGTGTATCTATTTTAAAACATTATTATTATTAGCTTCAGCCTTCTCTGACTCCGACAAAACTAGGTGAGTCTGGAAAAGACAGGGCAAGTAGACTACCAAATATTCATTCATTTGTTCTTTGTGTTTAACGGAAACCAAATTTTGCTCATTGTGTCCTTGGGTCCAGATAAAATACTTTCCCAGACTTGCTTGCAGTTAGGGGTGACTACATGACATTTTCAGCTGATGAAATAATTAACAGAACCTGCTAGGTTCTGTCCCTTTGCTCGCTCTTCCTTCTCATTCTTGCCTGGAAAGCAGGTAGTGAGGATGAAGGTAATGGCCAACCTGAGACCATCTCACAGCAAGGATGAGGAATTAAGCTACATAATGAGAATGGGGGAGTGAAAAAGAAGTAGGATCCTGGGGCACAGATGACACCATGGAACCACTAGACCATTCTTCTCTGTACTTCGTTTTATGTGAGGCAAATTATGTGAGGCTGTTTGGTTAAACCACTGTCATCAGATTTCTGTTAAATCCAGTGCACACAAATCCTAAATGATGCAAAGCCCTTGATATAGTCTCTTTTTGTAACCTATATTTTTATTTATAAAGTATCCATTATGATAATGATGTGTTTAAGGATTTTTGTTCTCAAACCCTCTGAGCTATTACATTAATGAGTTAACATTTGTAAAGTATTTCCTCTTGCTCATCACTGTATTTAATGCCAAAGTGTCTGACACATTGTGTGCACTTAATAAATATATATTTACAGGCAATTTGGAAAGTTGTTTTGGCAAATTGTGTGTATATATACACACACACATTCGCACACATATCTTTACATAAATGTATATATGAGCAAACATTGTATATAGTTATAATTATAAATTATGTGTTTAAAAATACTTGTAGGGCTTTAAAATACTCAGATATTAAAGAATTACTCTATGAGAATAATTGCCACTATATATTTACTTTCCAATTAGGATTTGTATATGGCTGTGATAATGGACATTTTTTGTGCTGCAGTGAACTCTAAGGTTTTAGACAAACATAAGAGAACTGATTGGCTGAAAGGGAAATAAGGAAACAGTGACTTTGGATTCCCTCCAGCAACATTTGTCAGACCGCCTGAATAAGCATTCTGCACAAATCAGACAAAACAAAACACACAGGATTTTAAACTCAGGTACTTTTGGAAATACAGAGTGTTATATCATTCTTTTCCTGGTGGTTCAAGGTCCATTAAAGTTGCCTACAGTAGAGAAATCTGTTCAACTTTGTTTAATCCAGCATTTCCCAATCTTTTGTGTGATTATGAAACCCTTCTTCCAAGTTACGTCAATTAATACCCATTGGAAATTTGTGACAGATACTCTGGAAAACCCTATAATACAGGACAAGAAACATGTAAAATTACTACTATTATTTAGTATTGACCTAGAAAGTCTAATGCAGTTAAATAATAATCAGAAATAAGACATACGATTTTTGGAAAAGGGGAAAAAAATTAAGATTTTTTACAGAAGACAGAAATTCCTATTTTACCATGAGAGTGGGATATTTACTTTGTTCCCTACTTTATCTCTGATGGCCAGAGTACCTGTGTAACACATAGATGCTCAATAAATACTTGTTGGTGGAAGGAAGGCTTAATGAAGAGAGGAAATCTCATAAGAAACCAGTACGCCAGAGAAACACCCTGGGAAAGCTGTCCAAGAGCCATGGCTTTATGAGCTTTCTGGAGATTTGAATATGCCTCACATACTGCTTTTTCTCCAAATTTGCATTGTTTGGAATTTTGAGATTTATAAAAATCCAGTGATAGAAAATATGTGGACTTGATAGCTATCAATCAGATTCCTTCTCAACATAGTACTCCAGGAAAAACAAAACAAAACAAAACATAGTACTCCAGGTAACTACTACCAATTGATTGGAGTAGACAAGAGACCTTGTTGCTATCTATAATGTAAGACTTAATATTCTTTTTTCCTGGTCAAATAACTTCAATTATTTTATAATCAGCAGACTCACCTCCCTAGCATTGGCTGAAGACAGGTGATTTTTTCCCCCTCAAATACTATTGTGGTAGTTTTTAAATAATCACAAATTCTTTGACATTTCTCTCTTTGATGGAGGGAAACTAATTCCCCTTCCATTGAGTGTAGACTGGAGTGGACTTAGTGAATCTCTTCTAATAAAAAGAATATAATGGGGCTTCCCTGGTGGCGCAGTGGTTGTGAGTCCGCCTGCCGATGCAGGGGACACGGGTTCGTGCCCCGGTCCGGGAAGATCCCACGTGCCGCGGAGCAGCTGGGTCCGTGAGCCATGGCCGCTGAGCCTGCGCGTCCGGAGCCTGTGCTCCGCAACGGGAGAGGCCACAGCGGTGAGAGGCCCGCATACCGCAAAAAAAAAAAAAAAAAAAAAAAAAGAATATAATGGGAGTGACAGTGTGCAACTTTGAAGACTAGCTATAAAACGCACTGTGGCTTACTGCTAATTCTCTTTCTCTTTCTCTCTGTTTCTGTCTCTCTCTCAGATGATTCACTGTGGGAAACTTAGCTGCCACATGGCAAGAAACCAAGGCCTCCTGCAGATAGACATGTGCATGAGCCATCCAGCAGGGCTTCTCTAGCCCCAGTCAGGCCTTCAGGTGAGACTGCAGTATCTGCCAACGTCGTAACTACAACCTAATGAGGGGCTCTGAGCCGGAGCCACCCAGGTAAGCCACTTCTGAATTCCTGACCCTGAATAGAAACCAAATAATACATGTTTACTGGTTAAACCACTACATTTCAGAGTAATGTTTAATGTATAAAAGGATAACAATACAATTATATTAAAGTTTTTTAAAGAAATAAAACTCATTTACAGCCTCTTTTAAAACGCACTCTCCTGTATTCCCAATTTCACCACGTTGGTGTTGCCGACTTAGCTACTTATCCAGCAATACCTGCTTTTTTCTTTCTTCCAAAGCAGGGTCAGAAAACCCTTTTTATAGAGGGCCAGATAGTAAATAGTTTAGGCCTTGTAGGCCATGTGGTCTCTGTCGCAATTACTCAACTCTGCCCTTGTAGCATGAAAGCAGCTGTAGACAATATTTAAATGAATGAGTGTGGCTATGTTCTAATAAAAGTTTATTTATGGACATTGAAATTTGAATTTCACATAATTTTCACATCACGAAATGTTATTTTTCTTTTGGCTTTTTTCACCCACTCAAAAATGTAAAAGCCATTCTTAACTTGTAGGTCACTTAAAACCAGGCAGTGGGCCAGACTTGGCCCATGGTGTAGTTTGCCAATTCCTGTACTAAAGTAATAGAATTCTTGATATTTAGCTGGCACATGGATGCCCAAAATAAAGATAACATTTTTTTCAGACAGTAGCCATGTAACCATGCTATGGTTAATGGGAATTCGGTATAAATGATATGTAAAAATTTTGAGTCATGCTCTTAAAGGGAAGTGGTGGATTCTCCCCTTTTACTTCCCCCCTTTTCACTTCCCACTGGCTAGAACGAAGATCACCTTGGACCGTGTGGATGGCAGAAATGTCCTTGGTATGGTATAACAAATAGAAAGAGCCAGAATTCCTGCCTCTGGGCCATGTGCAGTCATACTGTTATGAGAATGACAAGTAAGACTACAGTTGTTTTGTACAGGGACCTCTGTTTTTAATTCCTTTTCACACTTTGCCAAATCTATATTCTAACTAATTCAGCCAGTTAGACTTTGGCTAACATCTCTAAATATAATGACAGGTTAATGTGTAGTACTTTCAAGAAGCACTGCAGACAGTGATTAACAGCTATGTGTGGAGTTAAAAAATTCATTCTTGGTTCCTTATCAAGTCAGGATAGTCTGGATATAGGACAGCTTTGACGTTTTTAAAACCAGAATTTCTAAATAATTGCAGGTGTTTGCCTTTTCTTCTGATTGTTGATTTCCTGCAGTTTGGAAGTGAACAAATGTGTCTTTGTATCCCTTTTCTCCTCCATCTATCACACTTATGGCCAAGGCAGGAACATTATTAATTGGGAGAAACATAAACAATTTACTCCTTATAATCTCTGAGGAATAATTAATTCACATTGTCTTTTGTGGAGCTTATTTATATAAATGAATGGGTTTAAAAATTCACCCTCCTGCCACCCCCGTGGTCCCATGGATTTTCTCAGTTATATGATAGCTGAAAGAAATTGTAGGTATAAGATACATACTCATCTTGTGAGCATATTTTATTTTCCCCAGCAGAACCTGGGGGGTCCCAGGCTGTGAACAACAGTGGAAAAATGATCCCACAGTCTCAAAGTCTGGAAACCACTCTGAGACTCATCAGCCACCACTTGGCAGCACCAAAGGATCAGGCATTGTCCAAACACAATTGTTGTGAGCTCTTGTGCTGACGTACAGTATTTCCCATTCATCTCTTTCCCCCTTTTCTCTCCTTTTTTTTTCTCTCCCCGCCAGAAACCAAACTAGCTTGGACTAGTCTTCCAAGTCCTGGCTGCTGGTGTCCCCAAGAGATTTCAGGGAGAAGCAGTCTTGGCCGAGGGTTAGAGCCAGAGGCCAGCCGGGGAAGGGAACAATGTCTGGGTTTTGAGAACAGCTGGAGCTTCAGAAGGAGAAAAGCAGCTTGGCGAATGAGGAAAGAATGTGCTTGTCACTTCAAGAGGCAAGAAACTTCGATTTCCCTCCTGCCTCTGCCAACAAGTGTTTATTGGAAAGGACAGAGTGGTAGTGATGGCAGGTGACTTTGGTTTGGATTTTATGGAATTTTTTGTGTTTATTTTACCTTTTCAAAGAAAAGATAAATGTACAAATCCCACAGTTAACTCTTCTGAATTCTGCTTGTGTTTTTATTGGAGAAGTGAGTGTTGTTCCTCAGAGTTATTTTTAAGAATGCCACCCCTGGCCCATTTTGAAACTCTGCTTGCTTTCCTTGAATGTAAGCTAATATATGTGATAGGGATTTTGGAGAAAAGTAGCAGAGTGTATTTAAATGGAAAGTGAAGGCCCAAGGGAGAAAAGATCCTGTTCTGAGAACATGAGAGAATTTACAGTTGGAGGAATCAGATGGGCCCATTTAGACAAAATAGGAAAGTTTTAGCTGAAACCAAAGGTGAGCTTATGAAAAGTTTGACATAGTTGGGGGGAAAAGTTTTTAAGATGTCATACTCTTTGATCATGTTTTGATTTCTCTCTGATTTTCTTGGATTCTTACGGAAATGGATAGAACAACAGAGACTATTTTCCCATTCTGAATTCCATTCGTTAGACTTGGAAAGTGTGACCTGATTTTAAGTATCCCTTTTAAAATGAACAAAAAGACAATCCAATATTAATATTTGAAAAATAATGTTACCATTTTAAAATCTCTTTCCTCCCTTTCTGAACTCTCAACATTTCTGCCTACTTTCAGAATTCTCCCTTTAATTGTACTTAACTGCTGTTTTTTAAATTGGCAGTGGGAATGTTATTTAGTTGGATCTTGGGACATAAATACATCTAAAAGTTAAAATGGGGAATAAGTGGGAGTATTGGGAAGGGAAAAAATATTTCTTGAGTTCTACCTGTGTGACAGACCCCTTTACTAGGTCCTTTCCTTGTCTGAATCTGTAAAGTAAGAATTATTATGACCATTTTAAAGAAGGGAGACTGATGCTCAGTGAGGGTCTTTATAACTTGTCTAACATTACCTGATTACTTTACCATTAATGGTAAAGTCAAGTTATCTGGATTTAAGCTTAGTTTTGATTCCAAAGTCCATATTCTTTCCACTGCCCCGATTTTGTCCACATAATAATATCTGGGTTGATTATGTTTAAATTGATTAATCATGAAAAATTTATTGATCAGAAGTAACCTGAATATATTATTTAGGATTCCCCTTTTGCTAGTGTGTTGTGATTCTAGGTAATGAGACTTTATTACAAGGATTCAAGGGACTACAGAGTCTTCAACTATATAGTTACTTTGCATCTCCAAATTTCCAAGACTGGAATTAGTACTCTCAAGAAAAAAATAATCTGATGTGGTCTCTTGTCATTACCCACGATGAAGTTCCTGGTCTGGCAAGGTTCACCAAACCACTTCAGACGTGGTGGCTTCCTCCACATCCAAACTGTGTGATAACTTAATCTTTAACTTGGGCACTCTTTCCTGAGGCCAGAGTAGAAGTTTCACAAGGCATATCTGGTGTAAATCATTGCAGATTTTTTGTAGGAAGTGTCTCTTAGGGCTGCTGTTCTTAGAAGGAGATTATGAGCAAAGCAGGAACTTGGAATTTTGTACTCTTTCCCAGCAGGTGAAGAAACAAACTGGGTGTAAAGAAGTCATGAAAAGAAGCCAGTGAGGACTTCCCTGGTGGTGCAGTGGTTAAGAATCCACCTGCCAATGCAGGGAACACAGGTTCAAGCCCTGGTCCGGGAAGATCCCACATGCTGCGGAGCAACTAAGCCCGTGCGCCACAACTACTGAGCCTGCCCTCTAGGGCCTGCGAGCCACAACTACTGAGCCCTTGTGCCACAACTACTGAAGCCCATGGGCCTAGAGCCCGTGCTTTGCAACAAGAGAAGCCACTGCAATGAGAAGCCTGCGCATGCAACAAGGAATAGCCCCTGCTCACTGCAACTAGAGAAAGCCCGTGCACAGCAACGAAGACCCAACGCAGCCAAAATATAAATAAATAAATAAAAACCAAAGAGCCTCTCCAATGGGTTGACATAATTTTTTTTTTGAGTATCTGCTTTGTGCGAATCATGGTGAGAATATTAAGAATCATTTTAGAAACTGGAAAAATTCTTAACCCAGAGAGATCATTACTTTGCTTTGCTGTGTTTCCACATACAGTAAATTCAACACAAACATGGCTTAGGGAGTATCTTAACCACTCTGGAAATGTAGAAGTATTTCTTATAATCTGGAACATTTAATTAATCAGAACTTCGATTCCCCAAGCATTCTGAGTAATCAGTGTTTTCCTTTGTGAGTTTCAGATGAAGAATCATTTGCATGATGACATATCTGGGTTGTTCAATACACTTTCTTCTGAATCTTTCTTTAGCTTGATGTGAGGTATACTTGGGAAATGTGCTTTAAATAGTAACAGCAGTGATGGTAGTGAATTCCAAGTGGGGATTTCATGCTCTAATTTCCGTGAATTGAGGGGTAATATTTTTATGTTATTGTTTTCTATAATAAAACCTAAACCCAGCTGCACATGTCTGGTAATTTAAAAGTTTCAATAAACTAATGCTTGGTAATAATACTGACCTATTTCTCCTAAGGATTAAATAAGTGGAGGTTTTATTTTACAACTACTTTTTAAAATAATGTGTTATCATGTAGAACCAATGTTACGGGTATAATAGAACTTTGCTGTTAAGTCAATTGAATAAAGCATGTACAGAGTTTTTTCTCTTGGCCAACACTCTACTTTATAGGGCAAAGCAGATCAGAACAGTTGACCAGGGTGTTATATCTGCATAGGCCCCACATTGCTCTTGTCTTTTTTGTAAAGTTGAATATATCTTAATAGACATACTTTTATGTGTCTAAAGTTGAAGAACCTATTTATAGATATTGCAGTGTAATATTTTAGTGATTCACTAATTATTAAATAAAAATATTTATTTAGGGGTAATTTTTAATTTCCTAGTTTTTTTTAAATTAATTTATTTTATTTTTGGCTGCATTGGGTCTTCGTTGCTGCAAGCCACCTTTCTCTAGTTGTGGTGAGCGAGGGCTACTCTTATTGCAGTGCATGGGCTTCTCATTGCGGTGGCTTCTCTTGTCGCGGAGCATAGGCTCTAGAGCGCAGGCACAGTAGTTGTGGAGCACGGGCTTAGCTGCTCTGTGACATGTGGGATCCTCCTGGACCAGGGCTCGAACCAGTGTCCCCTGCATTGGCAGGCAGATTCTTAACCACTGTGCCACCAGGGAAGTGGCACAGGGTATATCATTCTCAATATTTTGAAAGCTCATGTATTTACAATTTAAAAACAACTGGATAGAAAACATTATCTGAGCATATCAACTATCAACATGCCAAGTCTGGGCTTTTCTAGGACTTACTCTGGGCTACCACTGAACATGGTCTGGCCTCACCTTTTGACCTGGGTGCTCAGTTTTTTTAGTGCTTGAATTACAAGGCATCAGGGAGACTAAACAGAGCTTAGCACACCTACCTTTATGTATAGTAATCTGGCTTTATGTAAAGCTTTAGCAGTTTAGTAGAGAGGTTAATCACCTAGGTTGCTGGAGACAGACTGCTTGATGAAACCCTGGCTTTGGTTTTTACTAGGCTTTAACATTGGTCAAGTTTTCTGACCTCTGTCAGTCTCAGTGTCATCATCTGAAAATTAGGAAAATAACAGTACCTCATCTGTATGAAGTGTGAATGAAATGATGCTTGTCAAGCACTGAGCACAACTCCTGGCAATACTAAATACTTAATAAATGTTAGATGTTATGGTTGTTGTTGATGATGCTGTTACTGTTGTGGTTCTTCATCTTTTTATTACTACCATGAGTATTTTTATCATATCAACCAGAAAATTAATATAATGTAAATTTATAATGAATCATGGGATAGTGCCTGGAATGCTTGTGTCTCTTTATTTCTTGGTTTAAAGATAATTTAGATATAGAACCAATAGTTAGAAAGCTGCCTGGTTAATGAGGACAAAATTTCAGTTTATAGACAAATTAAAGCATCAATTATTTATTTATTTATCTATTTATTTATTTTGCTTTTAGCTGGTATGAACCCATCTTACTATAGTAATCTCTGCTTACTTCTGCTGATAGAATGCTAAGTAAATTTATCTTTGATTAATTCTTTTTACTGAGGTGAAATTCACATAACATAAAAGTAACCATTTTAAAGTGTACAATTCATTGGCATTTACTACATTCACAGCCTTGTGCAAACACTCCCTGTATGTAGTTACAAAACATTTCATCACCCCAAACAAAACCTCATGCCCATAAATCAGTCACTCCTAATTTCTTGCTCCCCCTAGCCCCTGGCAGCCACCAATTTGCTTTCTGTCTTTATGGATTTACCTATTTTGGGTACTTCATATAAATGGAATCATACAGTATGTGACCTTTTATGTCTGGCTTCTTTCACTTAGCTTAATATTTTCAAGATCCATCCACATTGTAGCATGGGTCAGTACTTCATTCCTTTTTTATGGCTGAGTAATATTCCATTGTATGTATATGCCATATTCTGTTTATCCACTCATCTGCTGATGGTCTTTGATTAATTTTTAAAATGGAAAATTACTTAATAAATACAGCCCAATAAAAAATACTTTCAACATGGGATTCAAAAGGGAAAATATTAAGATTATGAGATATAAACTCTATATAGCAACCACTGGATCTCCAATGACTAGTATATTTTATGGCACATAGTAGATACTCAACAGATATTTATTGCATGAGTGAATGAATAAACCACTGTAATATGTTAAAAACTGACTTAAATATAGAATAAATGCTCTCTATTGCACAAACCCAAGTAAAAGGCAGAGGTCAAGGGAGCTCAATAGCATCCACCCAGGTCAATCATAAGGGCACAAAGCAGAACGGAGAAGGGTGGATCTGGAGGGGCGAACTGAGAAAGCCAACATATGCACCAAGAGTCACTCAAGTCCTAAGTGGGCAAGTGGCTGCATCTCTTATTCAGGGCTGTGTAAGCATGAGTGTGCTTCCCCTCATTAAACCTCTTATATTCTGGCTATTAATGTAAGGAGTTAAAAATAGCATATAAAAACTAGTGATTTTGATTAATATACAGTTACATATTTGGAAACTGGGGAAATTTAAGACCCACAGAGTGACAGTAATGTGAAACTTTAGAAAAATTGAAACTTACCACACAATGTACATCATATGCCCTAGATCTGATTGCAAAGAAGCAAAATGAAATTAATAGAAATTTTGCCAGTTTAAGGACTCTGGGAAAAGATCTTGAGCTGAAAGAACTCACTACACTTTTGTAAACATAAATCAACTTTAAGACAATTTTCCTTGAATGGTTAAAGAATGAATGTCCTTGTTAACCTATTTTATGGGCATAATCAGAATACTTTCACCACCCAAAGCACTGTTTGGTTAATTCTGCAGATTGTAATGAATTTGCTCTGCTTTAGAATTGCCTTATGTCCCATATGCTATACTTTTTTACGCTGGGAGTAATTTCATGGTGCTTTTATTTAGCTAGCTTAAGATTTAAACATAAATGCTTACAAATAATTTTTTAACAATAGTTTTGTGATTTATGGACTTGCCAGGAAATAGATGTAGTCTATATACAGAGCAGTTTGACATATTTTATTGAGAGAGAGAAAATGAAGAGGTTGGGAGAAAGAAACATACATGAGTAAAAAACATGTAAGTCATATATGGGAAATGGCTAAACAAATGGATGTAATTTAACTTAAATAAGGGGTGTTTGAAGACCAATTAATATGGAATTAGTATGCTGACTAGATTTTTCTCTTTACTAAGGGCACAGGATAATGAACTTAAAGAATATAAGTTAAGGATATGATTACTGGATTGGAATAGACTTGGGTAAGGGTCCCATCTCCAAACACTTGCTAGCAGATTATAACTTTGGCAGATTCCTTAATCATCTGACCTTCAGTTTTCCCATATGAAAAATACAGATAATAGCAATAATTACCTTATCACGTTGTGGGGAGGATTAAATGGGCTCAAATCTGCTCCCTGATGCACAGCAAACATCCAATAAATGTAAGCTACTTTTATTGTTCAAAGCAAGGACAAGTTAAATATTAGAGAGGATCATCAAAGGAGTAAATCCTTCCCTTGAGAGCAGTTGAGGATATGAGAGGGTCATCTCTGTCTGCAAGCAACATTCTTCTCCGGGTGATCCATTTATGTATTTTTCTAGTCCACAATCCTAGAAGTAAACTATAAATAAGGAGCAACTGTTGTAAAAATACTTTTTATACTCTTTCAGTGTTGGCTTGCTATCTCTGGGAAGGAAAATTTTGCTACTGAAATTTCATGTTTGTCACTCTGAAAGTGGATTGGAATCAGCCTGGCTGCTGATGGGACTATACCGAAGTTTCCAGTTGGGCGTCAGTGTCTGAGGCATATGCTGCTCTTCATGCCCTGCTCTTATCTTTCGGGCAAGCCTCACTATTTCAGTGAGACCAGCCATATCTGCCAGTATTTTCTCCAAAGCCAAGGATGTCTACTTTGCCTGGGCATGTGGCAAGTGGAAGGGCCAGGGGATTGACACTCCAGGAGTAGCCCTCACCAATGACTGTTGGAGTTGGTGGATGAGTTCTTGAACTTCTTTACTCCTTGGGTGAGAAAATATTCATTTACACTCTTTCCCCATGGGAACCATCCCAGTCACTCACATGGGACTGGCTTGATAATTCACCTTTATTGGCTGCCTTATCTTCCTTGACTCCTTTCCCCTACTCTCCCTCCAGTGTTTGGGGTCACCTCTCAAGTAAATTGCTTGCATTAAAAATCCTTGTTTCAGAATCTGCTTTGGGGGGAGCCAAACTGAGGCAGTGTGTCAGTGACTTTCTTTTGTAAGTTATATATTTTCCAGCTTAATTGACATATAATTGACACACAATTGTGTAAGTTTAAGGTGAAAAATGTATTGATTTGATACACATATATATTGCATCTTTCATGTTTTCATCACAATACAGATTATAAGAGATTTGGTGCAAATGGGAAAGGATGGGATTTATGGGAGAACTGGAAAGAAGAATGTCCATTCTTTTTAATTACAAACATGTTATTTAATACAGGCATACCTTGGAGATATGGCAGGTTTTGTTCCAGACCACCGCAATAAAGTGAATACAGCAGTAAAGCAAGTCACACGAATTTTTTGTATTCCCAGTACATATAAAAGTTATGTTACATTGTAATGTAGTGTATTAAGTGTGCAACAGCATTATGTCTAAAATAATAATATACATACCTTAATTAGAAAATACTTTATTGCTAAAAAATGCCAACCATCATCTGAGCCCTCAGTGAGTCCTAATCTTTTTGCTGGTGGAGGGTCTTGCCTTGATGCTGATGGCTGCTCACTGATGAGCGTGGTGGCTGCTGAAGCTTGGCGTGGCCGTGACAGCTTCATAAACTAAGACACCAGTGAAGTTTGCTGCACTGATTGACACTTCCTTCCACAGACAATTTCTCTGCAGCATGTAATGCTGTTTGACAGCATTTTACCCATAGTAGAACTTCTTTCAAAATTAGAGTCGATCCTTTCAAACCCTGCTGCTGCTTTATCAACTAAGTTTACGTAATACTGTAAATCCTTTGTTGGCATGTCAATAATTTTCACAGCATCTTCACCAGGAGTAGATCTTAGCTCAAGCAGCCACTTTCTTTGCTCATCCTCATTCATTAAAATTTTATCATGAGATTGCAGCAATTTAGCCACATCTTCAGGCTCCACTTCTAATTCTAGTTCTCTTGCTATTTCTACCACGTCTGCAGTTACTTCCTCCACTGAAGTCTTGAACCCCTTAAAGTCATCAATGAGTGTTGGAATCAACTTCTAAACTCTTGTTAATGTTGGTATATTGACCTCTTCCCAGGAATCACAAAAGTTCTTAATGGCATCCAGAATGATGAATCCTTAACAGAAGGTTTTCAGTTGACTTTGTCCAGATCCATCAGAGGAATCACTATGGCAGCTATAGCCTTATGAAATTTACTACTTAAATAATAAGACTTGAAGTTGAAATTACTTGTTGATCCATGGGATGCAGAGTGGATTTTTATTTGTTAATAGATATGGAAGTGACATTAATCTATTGTAACACCTCCATCAGAGCTGTTGGGTGATCAGGTGCATTGTCATTGAGCAGTATTTCGAAAGGAATTTTTTCTGAGCAGTAGATCTCAACAGTGGGCTTAAAATATTCAGCAAATCATGTTGTCAACAGATGTGCTGTCATCCAGGCTTTGTTACTGCATTTATAGAGTACAGGCAGAGTAGATTTAGCATAAATCTTTTTTTTAGAATAATTCTTAAGGGCAGTAAAGTTTTCAGAATGGTAAATGAACATGGGCTTCTACTTAAAGTCACCAGCTGCATTAGCCCCTAATAAGAGAGTCAGCCTCTCCTTTGAAGCCAGGCATTGACTTCTCCTCTTTAGCTATGAAAGTCCTAGATGGCATCTTATTCCAATAGAAGGCTGTTTTATCTACATTGAAAATCTGTTGTTTAGTGTAGCCACCTTCATTAATGATCTTAGCTAGATCTCCTTGATAACTTGCTGCAGCTTCTACATCAGCACCTGCTGTTTCACTTTGCACTTTTATCTTACGGAGACAGCTTCTTCCCTTAAACCTCATGAACCAACCTCTGCTAGCTTCAAACCTTTCCTCTGCAGCTTCCTCACCTCTCTCAGCCTTCACAGAATTGAAGAGAGTTAGGGCTTTGCTCTGGATCAAGCTTTGGCTTAGAGAAATGTTCATGGCACCCCAAAACAATTACAATAGTAACATCAAAGTCACTGATCACAGATGATCATAACAAATATAATAATAATGAAAAAGTTTGAAATATTTCGAGAATTACCAAAATGTGATACAGAGACACAAAGTGAGCACACGCTGTTTAAAAAAAAAAAGGCACTGATAGACTTGCTTGATGCATAGTTGCCACAAACATTCAGTTTGTTAAAACGCGACATCTGTGAAACAATAAAGCGAAGGGCAATAAAATGAGGCATACCTTTACTAGGTGCCAGACACTGGGCTAAACACTGGTGGCATAAGACATGGGTCCTGCCCTGGAGAGACTCACATTCTTTTAGGAAACACAGACATAGCAATTCTTCATTAAAATCCAAGGGGACCCATGACTTATTTAAGCAAACTGAGTGCAAAGTGCTTATGGGAGTACAGATGGGAAAGAAGCCCAGAGGCTGGTGGAGGTGTACTTCAAATTCTGTGATATTTCTACTAAAGGATGAGTAGGACTTTGGTGGAATAAGGTTGAGAAGAGCCTTCTAAGCAGGGAAAACATCTTTCATAGAGCTTGAAGATGCATGGAGTGTTTGGCTGGACAGTTGGAGAAAAGTTTATTGTGGGGTAGAAAAGTGGCAGGGGATAAGGCTGAGAGAGTGGAAGAGCCTGAACATGTAAGTTGTAGAACAGATGGTAGCATGGGGAAGGACTTGATGCATCAGAAAAAGCAAGTGCCATCATGCCTTGTTCGAACACTTCCTTTTCTGTATGTCTCCAGGGCAAGGAGGAAAGGGAGAGGAGAAGAAACTCACAAGAGAGGCTGTGTGTTTTCAGCTACCATTCATGAATGATGATCATTTGCCAGGCCCTTCCCAAACCTTATCCCATTTTATCCTCTTGATAAGCCTTTGAGATAAGACTATTAAGACCTTTCACTGGTGAGGACATTGAGGATCAGAAGAGGTCTAGAGAATTTTAAAGTTCAGAGTTCATGGTTGCCTGATTCCAAAGCCATTAACCACTGCATTATACTACTTCTCTTTTCGAAGAAGCAAATGTGGGGTGGACAGAAGTTGCTGTGATTGTTATTGTCTGGATTGGTGCAACAGCTAGGTGGAGGCCACTGAAAGGAGAGCCCCAGTTGCTGACTTCTGCTTATCTGGGGCAACGAAGAAACCAGAAGGAGTAGCCATCATGTTGAAAGTCATTTGTTTTTATTATTTACTTTGGTGGAGTCTCCAAGAAGTATTTTGGATTTGGAGTATTTGTTTGTTCAATAAATTCATTCTTAACAATTGCTAAAATCATCCAACGGAGGAAGAAAGAATAAAAAATTAACTTAAGTCACAGGAAGGGCAATGCCAGTGCTATAGAGCAAGTGAGTTTTGGCCTATGGTTAATCATTTCCTCTAAGAGCCCTCATACAGTACCACCGTTAATTCTACAGCACTTCAAAGTTTATCTTTTCTTTTGTAAAAGCCTTAAATAAACAAAATCATAGCTTTTCTGCTATGTTCCCAGCACTTTTGAACTATTTGATTTCTTTTGAAGTTTAATGGTTGTCTTCAGAATCTAGTTACTTGAATGAAAATGTTTGCCATTAAATTGTCAGTTAACAATAGCTCAGGAGAAAGTTGACCTAATTGGCATGACTTTTAAGTTTTTTTCTATTAACACCATTCTTAAATCCAGATAGACAAAAAGATAAAATGGACCATATCTTTTCATAAATAATGAAAAAACAGACATTTAAATGCTTTTGAAAATGCTAAGCACCACACATTCTCATGCTACACTATAGTAGAACAGGGAAGGAGTACAGAGACAATCTAGGAAATGGGATGCTCCCTTTTAAGCAAGTGATCAAAGCATTAATGAAAAAGCTCTGCAAATTCCACAATAATTGATTCTTAATCTTCTTCTAGACTAGTAAATAGTCTTATAACAAAAATCTACTATAGTCAGTGCAACTTAATTTTTTTTTTTAACATTAAAAAAATTTTTTTTAACATTTCATTTCTATAATGTATTTTAAAATACCCACATCATCAGGGACCCTAAAATCTACACTCCAGAGTTATAAGAACATCATGGAATGTGGGGACTGGACGTTTTGAGCAGTAATTGTTTCAGGTAGCAATCTTATAGTCAGCTTTAAGTCATTTCCCCATCAGCCACTTGAAACCCTTTATAACTAGGACAGTGTTCACTCTATATCACAGACTCCCAGTGGTCTTTGAGAAACAACCTGGAAGTTAAGTTGCCGCTTGTGATGATGGCTGATTCCTCTTTAGGCTGAAGAGGAAAAAATCTGATGCATTCATCTAAAAACTTTATTTGCTATGGGAATTGCTTTGGCTAATGCAACTTTTAAGATCTGTTGGTTCACTCAAAGGTCAAGGAACACTTATATAAGGAATCTTCAATAACATTCTTTCAGCTTGGCAAGCCGTGAATGCCCTGATGCCAGTTTTTCCCTCTTTTGAGTATTAAATTTGTGTACGCCTTCATTTGAATTCCCACCAAATAGTGAAATTGTTTTCAAAATATGCAGATAACTTCGTGTAAAGCTAGAGACTTTTGTTCTACTTTTATGTCCTTATGTCCTGACCCTCCTGAATAAGTCCGCAATAAGGGTCCCTCTGCCCAGTGTCGTTTGAGGCAATAGAATGAGACTGAGTTCGGTCAGAAGCAAAGGAAAGCTTTATTCTTTG
Organism: Mesoplodon mirus; assembly: GCF_964341445.2. Taxonomy (NCBI): domain Eukaryota; kingdom Metazoa; phylum Chordata; class Mammalia; order Artiodactyla; family Ziphiidae; genus Mesoplodon; species Mesoplodon mirus. Next base: position 49,096,092 of record NC_138977.1, read on the forward strand.
GTAAGAGAATGGAGAGGTGTGAGCTCGCGCTTGCACATTGCCCTCCCGCTGCTCTAGCCGACAAGCCATGGGCAGGGCTGCTTTATGTGGATCTCATCAGCGGGGCGGGGAGAGAGTGGAGTTCTCGCGCGAGCGAGGCAGGCGCAGCTGTGCTGGTCAGGTTCCATATTGCAGTGCCGGGTGCAGCGTATCTTCGCACGGCCCGCTGCGGCCATCTTGCGTTGTGGTGTTATGCAGCGCTTTTGCGTATGGCCCACTGAGCTGCAGTGTCGGGCACAATGGTTTTGCCCTAGGAACTCTGGTTTGAGGGGTCGGGGCAAGGCCTCTGCCCACGGCCGCCTACGAGCAAGTGAAACTAGACGAAACACAAAGGAAAAGGAAAAAAAAGGTAAGATTTTATCGCTCAGATTCTATTGTTATATCCCAGGAATTGTTAATGGGCTTTGCCGGTGACAAATCCCCCCTCTGTCTTTTGTCCTGCTCCTCATTCTTGAGGGGTGCAGGTCCGCCTGTAACTGTTTCCTGCAGGTTTGGGACATCGTCATAACCGTGGGGAGAGGAACAGAGCTTCTCCCCAGCCGCCTTTAGACGTCTGTCCCCAGGCCTCAGCCCTGACTGCCTGCATCCTGAGCAACCACCATTTGTTTAACGTTTTGGAGACAAAGAACACCGGACTATTTAAAGTACATGGCCCAGGTCTTCCCTAGTGGTGCAGTGGTTAAGAATCCTCCTGCCAATGCAGGAGACATGGTTTCGAGCCCTAGTCCGGGAAGATCTCACATGCCGCGGAGCAACTAAGCCCCTGAGCCACAACTACTGAGCCTGTGCTCTAGAGCCCGCGTGCCACAACTACTGAAACCCACACACCTAGAGTCTGTGCTCCGCAGCAAGAGAAGCCACTGCAATGAGAAACCCGTGCACTGCAACAAATAGTAGCCCCTGCTCGCCGCACCTAGAGAAAGCCTGTGTGCAGCGACAAAGACCCAACGCAGCCAAAAATAAATAGAATTAAATTTAAAAATACATGGCCCAAATATTAGCAAGACAATAATGGTCAAGTGACAAATTATTCTAAAAATAGAGGTATCTAGGTCTTTCGCCTGTAGGCAACAAGACCTGTGTGGCCTGATGTGAAGGCTCACTGCCATGGCCTGAATATCCCTAGTCACACTTTTGTTGTTTTTTGGAAGCAGAGAAAGGTTCACAGGGAGTAGTCCAGGGGGTCTGTTGCTGTTTTTTAACCTCTTCTGAAAGTTTGGTGATCTGAATGGTCAGGTGTGGATATTAAAGATACTACATTGATCTAAGAAGGAGCTAGCTTTGTGGAGTTATAGACGCTTGTAATTATACACACAAAAACATACTTGGGGGACATCTTGGGGCATGATTTCAGTAATTTTTCCCCTTGTGTAAGTAAGTTACTCTGGTTTGCAGTACAACATCATTCTATAGAATGTTAAGTGGAAGTAGATGTTCCCTACTTTTCATGTGGAAGTGGACCAATGTCCATAAAGAGTGGCAAATAAAATTAATAATGATTCCACAAAAAAAAAAAAAAAAAAGGAGTAGTCCAGGGGGTCTGTTGCCCCAGGTTATCTCTCTGATGTTTGGGGCTTAGGGTCTCTCTTTACTGGAGTGTGATGTACCCACAAAGTGATCCCCTGCAGCTTCAGGGCAGAATGGGTGGTTGGGATCACCAAGTGGGGTCAGTTCCCCTTAGGAGTGAGCTGATCTTGCAGGCTGCCGGTTTTCCAGGTTTTTAGGTTCACCCAGTCTCCTGACCAGAAAGAGTGGAAAGCCAGGTCAGTGGGTGTGGGCAGCACGTGGTTACCATATTCCGTGAGGGCTTTCATGGTTTCTCCTACCTGGAGGGCACACTTGAGTTGTTCCATTTCGAGGGGGTTAAGGTGTCCCTTCTCTTGGGCTTGGGGAATGGGTCTACCATACCTGAATTCAAACACACTTTAATTTTTCCCTTAGGGCAATCAAAAGCAACTTAATCCAATTTTCTCGAGTCTCCTGGTATAGTTTGTCTAAGGCCAGTTTCAAGGTCCGATTGAATCTCCCTACTTTCCCCGATGATTGGGGTTACCAGGCTGAGTGCAAGGTTCATTTTATGCCTGGGGCACTTGTTATCCCCTTCATCACTTGAGACACAAATGCTGGACCATTATCGCTTTGTAGGGATCTTAAGAGCCCAGACTTGGGGATTATTTCTTTTAGCAACTTCAGCTGCCATTTCAGTTCTAGCAGGGAATGCTTCTGTCCACCCAGAAAATGTGTCTACTAGCACCACGAGATACCTGAAATTGCCTGATACTCTTAGCATCACAGTGAAATCAGTCTGCAAACCTTCCCCAGGATATGTCCCCCTGGTCTGAATGGACCTTACCTGGGGGCTTCTAGGGGGTTTGGTGTTGGAGTGGTTTATTTTGCATATGGGGACTGTCTCAACTATGTGACCAATTATACTTTTCATGCCAGGAGTTACCATGACCACAACTAACCACTCTCTCACTTCATCCTAGCTTACCCTTCCCCCTATTGGTGTCCTCAAGTCCATTCTCTATGTCTGTGTCTTTTCCTGTCCTGCCCGTAGGTTCATCAGAACCATTTTTTTTTTTTTTTAGATTTTGAGATTGTTCTAGAAAAAACATTCACTTATTGACAGAGGCTAAAAGAGAAAGGGCAGATTTTAAAAACTTGAATATACAGTGTTCTATAGTTGAGTTAGTATTTCTGTCTCCACAGGAACATTTTCTTCCCTCCTGCTTCCCCAGATTTATTAAGACAAGGACTGTGTTTTATTTATTGTTGTATATCTGGAACCTCACATCTGTCTTGTAATAAGATTGGATGCTAAAGAAATATTTGTTAAATTGGGCAAACTAAACTGATTTCTTTTTATATGCTATTTATTCTAGATTTGCTTATTCAGCTGTATTGAGGGATCATAGAGTTACTATGATTGTTATTCTTTTAAGACTTAGAAGCAACTAAGCAGCAGTGGCATAAATAGTAACATCATCTGTTTTTATGAATCAACATGCAGAAGAAGCTTAGAGGCAAATTTCAGGCTTAAATATAGAATGTCCATTTCTATATTAAGTCTACAGAAAACTTGCCATTTTTCCAGTGTCTACCCAAAGAAGATAAAATGTTAATTTCCAGTGAGTTCAGTCCAATTATTCCTCAGAATTTCTTTCCTAAACTTTCTCTTAAAGCCAAACAATGAATAGCTATGACCCTCTGTACCTACTCGTACATTAGTGTCTTCCTTTATCACCTGCATTTGGTTATTTCTAACACTGGCCTTGTGAGGGCTTAGACCTAGAATCAGAAGTCGCAAACTGATGGTCTGCACCCAAATATGGCTCACATAGTTGGTTTCGTTTGGTATTTTAAAAATTAGTACTTGTATTTGCGGGTCCCTAAAGCCACCCTCAGGTTCAATGTGTGATATACTAGAAGGACTTATAGAACAAAGAAAAACTGTTTTACTCATGGTTACAGTTTATTAACTCAAAAGGATAAAGACTAAAATCAGCAATGAAAAAAGGCGCATAGGGCAAAGTTCAGGAGACATCAGGCAGAAGCTTCCAGTTGTCCTATCCCAGTAGTCATTGGGACAGTGCTCATTCTTCCAACAACAATATATGACAACCTGCTTGGAATATTGCCAACCAGCAGAGTTACCTGAACCTTGGTGTCTAGTGTTTTTCATGGTTGGTCACATAGGTGTCACTGACTGCCTATGTGGCTGGCCTTATTCTCCATTCTCTCCAGAGGTCAAGCTGATATCACATGACACTAGGTCCATATCATAAATCACATTGTTAGCATAGACTATCTGATGTGGTCCAAGGCCCTTAGGTAAACAAAGCAGTCTTATCAGGTGGGATATTCCAAGGGTTTAGAGGTTACTTTCTTGGAACCAAGCAAAGGCCAATCTTTCTTTGGAATGTAAAGAGCCAATCCAGACCTGTTGAGTGAATACTCTACTGCACAGTATTAATTGTAAAACCTATGAGGTTTAAGAGATTTCACATTAAATATGGATTTTTGGATTCTCTTGAAAAACTGGAAGATCTGTCCCACATGTTACCCTGGCTGCCACTGATGGGAGCTGAGCAGCTTTTTACTTTGAATAAGGCATGTGCTTTCTAGCTCACCAAAGTCCTTCAATATTACACCCAATTTGTTTCACACAATTACATGACTTACTCGATTCTTATAAGCGTTAGATTATAGATGGTTTGGAAACTAAGAGATATGTTGAAGATTGAGAATAAAATAAAATATCAGCCTTTTACCTACTGGATTTGTCATGTGACTCCTCAGGTTGTTTTTCTATGTTACTCTGTTCACCATTTCTTTGCTTAACTCATGGGATAAATTGTTATTCTGAGAATATCATCATTATCCAAATAAAATAATCAGAAGATTACTCTAGAGTAATAGTTTAAATTTTTAAAAAATCTGGGGTCTAAAAAGAATTTCTTTGCAGTAAAGTAACTATATATTGTCTACTTTTTCTAAACTCATTCATCCCTTTTTCTTCCTCAACTACTTTCACCAGAAATAAAGGAATCAATATTGTTCCTTATTTTAGTCAGTATCACATAGAAGGTTTAGTTTGGGAACCAGGACATAAACTTTTTGCTCGCATATGACCACTTGTAACACTTTTTACTGGGACTGTTCTAAGTTACTCCCCTACAACCTGGCTACTAGGTTATAATGAAAGCAATTCGCAGAAAAAAATATTGCCACACATTCAAGTATTTGTTAAACAGACATTCTTTAGAAAATAGGCACAAAACAATTGATATTCTTTGTTTGGTAAGCTTGTCTTCTCAGATGCTTTGGCCGCCTTATCACAAGAATGTTTTGCTCAAAGCACACATCCATTAGTACAGAGGCAGGAATAAAGCAACTGAATTCCTTCTGATCCAAGGGATCAAAGCAGGTCCTTTAGGAATCAATCCTGAGTATTATCCATAAAGGTGCAGGCCAGAAGCTTCCAAGATTCTCAGTCTCTGTTCAAGTATGTTTGAAGGGTCATGAAAATATTTTAGCTAATCCACATCTTGAATGCCTTGAACATATTTCTAACGCTTGTCTCACTAATTAACAAACCAGTAATTTCTCCAATATAACCCATTTCTGATGCTTACTTCACTAGTTAACGAAGTCTCAGCTGTTGGCTGAGATGTGGCTAACCAAATTGCCTGCAGTGGCCACCTTGGAGTGTGGCCTTTCTGAAATAACATCAGCTAACTCTCTTGTAGTATGAATTTTATTGAGTGATTGCTTACCTTAGAGTTGAAGCTTAAACTAGCTGGCACATTCATAATACCACACTGTCTTTGCTGAATTATTTAAAAATAAATTACAAATATCTTAACACCTTTCCAGATTTCTAGTGGTAATGATTTCCAGGTTACTCCTTGAGAGAGTAGATATCATATGACCTGTTCCCTACTCCAAAGCAGGAGATGCACTTAAAAATATCCACATATATAGATATCTGTCATATTCTTAAATTTTGTGGTCATTGTGGAGAAAGGAGAGACTTTGTGAGTTGATGGTTTTTATACTTTAACTCTTTTGCTGATACTTATTTTGAGAAAAAAATGCCAGTTTTTTAAACTTAAAAAGTAATGATGAATAAAGGAATAAGACTTATATAGAGCATAAGTTTATAAAGCAATAAATCATAATGAAAAACTAGCACCCAGAATGTATGGGTAAAAAAACCTCTCGGTTTGCAGCAGCTTATTTGACTGGCTTTGAGATTTGTTCTTTATAACAATGGGCAATCAGTTATAAAAGTCTAAGAAATATTGTGTTAATCTTAGTACAATAATGTTAAAGCAAGTTGGTAATTACCAAGAATCGAAAGTTCCATTTGTAGCTATGTCCTTAGAGCCATTAAAAAGTCAGCTTTATTACTGAAAGTGCTGCAGGAAAGCTAAATTTGTTATTAAGGCTCTGGAATTTTCTAGCTCCCAATCTCTTTTTCCCTCCACTAAAACAGTTGTTTTTACAGCATGGATTTGGATATCTAAAGTTTCTTAAGAACATAAGGATCACATTATAACAGAATAGATGGTATTTAATGCAACACTAATAGTATGTATGGGACTAGAAAGAGACAGGTAAGAGAACTTGTGAATATTTGAGTCATTTCCTTTAAACCTTGTGATTTTGTCTTACAAGCAGACTTTTAGCTTATTAATGGTTCATTCTTTTGATGTTTAAGAGCAGAATAATGATTTTTCTTTCTTTAAAATCTATATCAAACAATGGGTACTTGAGCATACTCTTTGCTATCAACACAAAATTAAATATTACATTTTGTATATTTGTATACTCAATTGTGTATAATACACATATAGTTATACCCTTGCATATACCAGTTATGAATCTAATTTTCTTCTCCAAATAGTTTTTCCATCACATGTTCAAACTATATCCATCTTAGGGTTTCTTCTCTTTGCCTGCTCACTCAGCAGCACTCACACTGAAAGACAAAAGTGATTGGGAACATGTATAAAATACAGTTGGTAAAGAAGCAGGGAGAAAAAGATGGAAAGAAATTCTGTGTCAGGAAAAGAGATGTTTTATGTGCAGGAACTATAGAAGGCAATAAGATGCTGGGTAGTATTTCTCCAACATTTGAAGGAATATCGTAAAATGTGTTAATCATTAAGGGAACCAAACCTTTTCAGATACCTCATTCATGTGTTATCTTGAAGTAAATCTGAAGCTGGTGCTTGTTCTGCTAGTGATTTCCTGTCTACAATGGGGGAAAGAGTTACTATTTTTAATTATATTATAGTGAAACCCTTGTTGGTTGGGCACATTACCTTCTTTTGAGAACCACTTTACTGTTTTTATTTCAGGGATGTTAACAGCATATTTTATCAGTTTTGAAAGGTTTCCAGTTAAAGGTTTAATGAGGGTGAGGCTGAGGGGTGAAAGGGAGAAAATAGAATAGGTCCCAAAATTCTCTTTCTAGCGCAAGCTAGAAAGTTCTTTGAGTTCTTCCTTTAGACACAAAAATCAGAGGAACTGTGATATGTATTTTTAAAAAATATTCGTTAGCTGAATAGGAAAAAAAATCACAGAATGCCAGTTATTTTTTTTTTTAATGTGAAGCAGTAAAGTCCCAGCATTTAAATTTTTTTTAAAATTTATTTAAAAATTTTTACTTTTGGCTGCACTGGATCTGATTTGCGGTGCGCAGGCTTCTCATTGCGATGGCTGTAGGCACGCGGGCTTCAGTAGTTGTGGCTCGCGGGCTCCAGAGCACAGACTCGGTAGTTGTGGTGCGCGGGCCTAGGTTCTCCGCAGCATGTGGGTTCTTCCCGGACCAGGAATCGAACCCATGTGCCCTGCATTGGCAGGCGGATTCTTAACCACTGTGCCACCAGGGAAGCCCCACACAACCACTTTTAACAAAGCAAAAATTGTTAATAGTATTCCCTTTCACTCTAAAAATGTCTAGATTTGAATGATAAATTATATGACCACCCTCCTTAAAGTCCACCCAACCTAGAGTGGTTGGGTGATTGGAGAGAGAGAAGGGTTTCTAATTTCAGCCACTTAATATGCCCAAACCTAGCCTCTCTCATGACGACTGAGGTCCCATCATTGAGCCAAGTTCATCAATCTTTGACTATCTCTTTTGTCAACTTGAATGACTTCTTCAGAACCCTTAGTTTACATTACAGATAGATGGCCTCAGCTGGGACCTTAACACTGCTTCTGAGATATTCGTATTTGCACTGAATCCTAAAAGATGGGGAATAAATTTCAATCTCTTTCATATATGGAGGCTCTCAATCTCCTAATGTGAATTCAAGCACCTTTTCTCTGATATCCTTGAATTCTGCATACCTGGAGTATTATTTAGTCAAGCCTAGAAACTCTAGTTTTACCTTCTACTTATAAAACATGATTAAAGCAATTATACTCCAATAAAGATGTTAAAAAAATGATTAAAATAGTCCACTGATAAGATTCAGCTAAGAATGAAGATCTGTCTAAAGTTACAGATCATCATCACTGAGAGACTTAGAAGCAGCTCACAACTTTTAAATGGCAGCTTCTTGAGCTTTTATTTATGCACATATCATACTTGCACACATTCATGTATATAAACATAGAAAGAAGTCTAAAGGTTATTCATGAACTGATAAACTGTAAAAGCTGTTTTCAGATCAAACTAAAGAGTATAGGAACACATAGAAATCAACCTGGTTACATTTTCATCAGCAAACATTTTTTGAATACCAGCTATATGCTAGGCATTGTGTAAAGAGCTGTATTTTTAAATAGCATAAGCAATAAAATGATGTGATTTGGGGAAAAGTTGATCTTTTTTGTAGTTTGTAGTTCTCTGACCAAATTAATTGCACATTTATCCTTCTCCCATAGAACATCATACTCACGTCCTGTATAGCATACATCACACTATATTACAGCTATTTGCTTCCATTTTTATTGCCTTATATTGTCTATGATCTCCTTGAGCAGCAACTCTTATCTCTTCATCTTTATAATGCCAACCACTGGCCCAGTTCCTGGACTATAATAGGTGCTATTTTTTTCTCTTGATGCTAGATTCTTAACTTTTCTTTATATAAGTCAATTTAGAGCTAAAACAAGTGAGTGGAGTTGTAGTCTGTGTGGAATAACTTTAGCAGCAGACTGAGAAAAAAGACAGTTACAGAAATAATTTACTAAGTTAACTGAATTGAAAATAAACTTCTAGGGCTTCCCTGGTGGCGCAGTGGTTGAGAGTTCGCCTGCCGATGCAGGGGACATGGGTTCGTGCCCCGGTACGGGGAGATCCCACGTGCCGCGGAGCGGCTGGGCCCGTGAGCCATGGCCGTTGGGCCTGCGCGTCCGGAGCCTGTGCTCTGCAGCGGGAGAGGCCGCGGTGGTGAGAGGCCCACATACCGCAAAAACAAAACAAAACAAAACAAAAAACAACTTCTAGACCTTGATGTAAAATTAGTTTAGAGGACAATGTGTAAGTTTCAGAATGATGATAGGTTCCAGCAAATTTATTAGAGTTGGCATATGATGAACTTTATGTTTATTTTGAGTAAGAACCATGTTTTATCATATCTGTCTAGTCCACCTAGATAATACCTAAGGCCAGTGCTAAAAAATTCTCATGAAATAAATGAGTCTACATTTGTCATAGATTTGCATTACATGTTCTAGTAGAAGTAGCATTTGTTTTAATGTTTAATACTTATCTAATAATAAGGAAAGCTAATGCTGATTATAAATGAAGCATATGCTTAGGAGTTAATATTTCCTTATGAGCAGAGCAGTTATTAAGTACTAAACAAATATTTGGCAAAATAACAAAATCAAGTGGCCACACTGCTCTTCTCTGTGACTGGTCTAGCAAAATTGGGCATTTTCCCTACTGTCATTCCTTAGTCTGTATCTGTTGTAGTTCTTATTTTTATGGCTGATATTGCTTATACAGTAGTCCCCACCCCCATCCATGGGGGATATATTCCAAGACCTCCTCCGGATGCCTGAAACCTTGGGTAATACCAAACCCTATATATATATACTTATGTTTTTTCCTATACATCCATACTTAAAGTTTAATTTATAAATTAGGCACAGTAACAGATTAACAGATAATAATAAAATAGAAATTAGAACAATATACTATAATAAAAGTTTTGTGAATGTGGTCTTCCTCAAAATATCTTATTATACTGTACTCACCCTTCTTCTTGTGATAATGAGGTGATAAAATACCTATGTGCTAAGATGAAGTGAGGTGAATGGCATAGGCATGGTGACTAGTGTTAGGCTACTACTGACCTTCTGAAAATGTGTCAGAAAGAGCATCATCTGCTTTGAGTAATCCTGGATCATTGAACCATGACAGTGTAGTTGGCTGGATATCAGGAGCAGACAATGTCGATGGTGGGGGACCCTGGGAAAACAAGGTGGGAGAGCAAGAGACTTCATCACTTGCACATTGCTGGTGGTGCAGTGGTTAAGAATCCACCTGCCAATGTGGGGGACATGGGTTCGAGCTCTGGTCGGGGAAGATCCCACGTGCTGCAGAACAGCTAAGCCCGTGAGCCACAACTGCTAAGCCTGCACTCTAGAGCCTGCAAGCCACAACTACTGAGCCCACGTGCCACAACTACTAAAGCCCGTGCGCCTAGAGCCCGTGCTCCAAAGCAAAGAGAAACCACCGCAATGGGAAGCCCGCGAACCACAACAAAGAGTAGCCCCTGCTAGCTGCAACTAGAGAAAGCCCGCATGCAGCAACAAAGACCCTACACAGCCAAAAATAAATAAATAAATTTATTTTTTAAAAAAAGAGACTTAATCACTCTACTCAGAATGGCATGCAGTTTAAAATTTATAAATTGATTATTTCTGGAATTTTCCATTTAATATTTTTGGACTGCAGTAGTTGACTACAAGTAACTGAAACCTTGGAAAGTGAAACCAGTGGATAAGGGGGGACTGCTATAGTTATTTATTTACCTGCTGATTTCACTCACTGTGGACCCTTCAAGGGGCCAGTGTGTGGCAGCCTGAGATTGTGGCACAGCTACATCCTGGCTCTATGTCCTTTGATTCACTACTCAGCCTTTGAGAATGTCAGTTTCCTTGTCTATAAAGTAGAGAAAATAGTACCTTGCCTCACAGGATGATTGTGAAGATTTAATGAGATTGTGCAAATAAGCTACTTCATGTCACCTAGTATTCCAGATATGTGAAGTCATGTCTTCTATCAAAAAAAGTCCTTAGACTCCTGTCAGATAAAGTAGGAAACCCAATGCCTTCCTAACATTTATGTGGATTATCAAGGAAGGTTTGGGGGGCGCTTCCATTCTCCTCCTGACACTTGAACTCTCTGCTCCAAGCTTGTTCTCCATCTTAACTTCAGTTACTGTTCCCTGTCTATCCTTTTTCTCAGTGTTGCTGCCCTCTCTCCACCCCTGTGTGAACATCTCCCTTTTTCTCCAAAGCACCATTCATATGTCAGTATTGTGAATAACAGATTTTCAATGTTTTTTTTGGTGATTCTGGGGTAAGGGGGCTGGGGTGTTAATTTCCATGCAGAACAGGAAACAGCACATTCAATATCAGTCCTCACTTCCTAGACTCTCATCACTTTTTGTCCACCCTAGGGAATATCTGATAGACTCTTCATGCCTCTCCTTAGGCCCTGATCTTTCACCAAGTTGCAGGATCCACAGTTAAGTTGTGTGTGTGTCTGTGTCTGTGTGTCTTGGTGTTGTGGGGTGAAGGAAGGAAAGGATGACTTGTAATCTTTTAATGACCTCAGACTTGGAATTTACCTCTGCCTTTGCATGACCTTTCAAATGAAAATTATTGTTCTTCAATGTGTAGTCTCACATGCTGTTTCTTCAATCTTCCTAGGTATTCTGTGAGCTCCAGATGTCTGTTTACAAAAATACTTTATTGAGGTGTAATTTACATTCAGTACAGTTTACACATCTTAAGCTCATAGTTGATGAGTTTTGACGGCTATGTACCTGCGTGTAATCACCATCACAATTAAGCTATAGAATAGTTCTGCATTCCTAAAGATTCCCTTGTGCCCCTTTGCAGACAGCCCTCCTCCACCAACCCCCAACTCCAGGCAACCACTAATCTGCTTTCTGTCATTATCGATTAGATTTCCCTTTGCTAGACATTTATGTAAATGGATTTTTCTGGCTTCTTTCTCTCATCATATTATTTTTGAAATTAATCCACAGTGTTGTATGTATCAGGAGAGCATTCCTTTTTATTACTGCATGGCATTACACCGTATGGATTTACTAAATTTGGTCTATTTATTCACTCGCTGATGGACATTTGAGTTACCAGTTTTGGACTATTATGAAGAAAGCTGCTATGAACATAAACAAGTACAAGTCTTTACATAGTGATATGTTTTTATTTCTCTTTGTTAAATATCTAGGAGTAGAATGACCGAGCTATATGGTAGGTCTATGAGAAACTGGCAGACTGTTTTCCACAATGGTGATACCATTTTAAATCCTCACTAGCAATTTATGAGAGTACTGGTTGCTCTACCTCTACCTCTACCACCGATCATTAATATTGTTAGGTTTTAAAATTTTAAGTATTCCAGTGGGCGTGTAGTGGTATCTCATTTAGTGGTTTTAATTTGCATTATCCTGACAACCAAAGATGCTGAGCAGTTTTTCATATAGTTATTGGTGATTCATGCATATTCTGTTATGAAGTGGCTATAAAATCTCTGTAAATACCAATTGGGTCCTTTTTATATCTTCTGTTTCTCTCCTCCTAATGTTTATGTTTTTCCTCTATATTCCTGAGCATATGGAACAAATTTAAAATAACTGTTATGTAACTGTTATAATGTATCTGTCTGCTAATTCCATTAACTCTCTTATTTTTGGATTTGTTTCTACTGATTGGTATTTTTCCTGCTTATGGGCTGTGTTTTTCTGCTTCTTTTCATGCCTGGTAGTTTTTATTCTGATGTCAGACATTGTGCATTTTTTGTCATTGGCTGCTGGATTTTGTTGTATTCTTTTAAATATTTTTGGGCTTTGTTCTGGAAGGCAGGTAAGTACTTAGAATCTGTTTGACCTAGTTAAGTCTTGCTTTTAAGCTTTGTTTGGACATGTCTAAGAGTAGTCTTTAAACAAATAGAGTAGTCTATAGACTAAAGCTGTAAAGATGTACTTCTGAGGACTCTACCAATGGCCCCCTTTATTATGAAATCTTTCCAGTCTGTCTTGTGGGACAAAAATCATTCCTAGTGCTGGGTGAGATCTGGGAACTGTTTGATTGTTTGGCGCACTGCTTTTTGGTCGTTCTTCTCTTTTTTTTTTGATCTTTTTAAAAAATTAATTAATTAATTAATTTTTGGCTGCATTGGGTCTTCATTGCTGTGCGTGGGCTTCTCTAGTTGTGGCGAGCTGGGTCTACTCTTCTTTGTGGTGTGCGGGCTTCTCATTGTGGTGGCTTCTCTTGTTGCAGAGCACAGGCTCTAGGCATGTGGGCTTCAGTAGTTGTGGCATGGGGGCTCAGTACTTGTGGCTTGCAGGCTCTAGAGTGCAGGCTCAGTAGTTGTGCATGGGCTTAGTTGCTCTGCAGCATGTGGGATCCTCCCAGACCAGGGCTCAAACACGTGTCCCTTGCACTGGCAGGCAGACTCAACCACTGCACCACCAGAGAAGTCCCCTTTTTGGTGGTTCTTTACCCCACATTGTGGAGTGTGACTCCTTGTGGGCACAGACCGATGGTCAACAAAAGATTCAAAAGGAACTCCCTCCTCTTATGTGCTGTGCCCCACAAATTCTGAATACTTTTACCTTCTCATATTCTGTTCTCTATTTCCTCAACTTAGTGAGATGGTGGGGCTCTGTTTGTGCTTTCCTCTCCCTATGCTGAGGCAGGAAACTAGGACTTATTTAATTCATTTCTATTCTATCAGAGGTCACAGTCCTGCACTCTCTGTTGTCCAGTGTCTGAAGGCATTTGTTTATATATTTTGTCTAGTTTTCTAGTTGTTTAATATGGGAGGGTAAATTCAGTCACTGCTGTTTCTTCAGCTGGAAGCAGAGGTTCATGTATGAATATCATTTATAAAATTGAGGACTGCAATAGGATTAAGAACTTTTAATTTTCTAATTAAGAAAACAAAAGGAAAATTTATACTTACTATAGCCATCCTTTCATAAAAGAAAATATGTTTCGTGGTAAAAAATGAAGAAATATATATTATCACTATGTAGGATAATCCTTTCTATTAAATAAGTTTTGTTCATGAAAAATTACATTATTAATTTTCCCCTCATTTTGTCACATGAGTAGAGTTTACTTATCAACCACTTGTAATCTGTTGATTAGTGTTCAGAAAAGACTGATCCAGGCCATGTCATCCTTTTCTTATGCCCATACTATAGAAAAAAGTACTGAGATTCAGGTAAATTAATGCTAAAGTGATAAATGTTTAGCAATATAGCCAAGTCTAAGACTCAGATTTCCTGACTCCTAGTTTCCGTCTTTTCCTCCATCACAATGAAGTTTTCCGTGTGTGTGAAGATGGTAAAATTGAGCTACTGAACACTTTAGACATTATCTTCCCACTGAGGTATAACATTTCATAAAGTTATCTTGGCCCTTTTTTACTATTCTTTAATCTGAGTTAAGCACAATTATTATTATGATAAAAATGCTATCTACTATTTGTGTAGCACTTTATACTGTTTATACTGAGAGCATATTATTTTTTAGCTTCTAGAAAGTAGAAAGTATGCTCAATGAAGCAATTAAAATAAGAGCCCCAAGATTTCATAAAATACTTAAACATATTCAGATAATATTTATTAAATTGATTGCATTTGAAAAATACCAAATTCAAGACTGTTAATCTTAAAGAAAATAATTTACTAAACATATATTCTATTTAATAAATTAATGAGAAGTTACCTAAAGGGATGACTTTATCTTATAAAGAACTTGACACTTTTACTTGGATGTCTCCAGGCAATTAAGATTTACATTTTCTGAAACTAATTCATTTTGCCCCTCAAAAATCTCTTTTCTACCACTTACCTTATTCAGTTGCTCATTTCAGGAACTTACAAGTTATACTTGATTCTTCCCTGTCCCTCAACTTCTACAATCAGTCTCCAAGTTTTGTCAACTTTACATCCAAAATGTATATCAAATCTTTGTATTTTTCTTCACCTTTGTTACAAACCACTATCATTTCTCACTCTTTTTGGACCTCGACGATTGTCTGGTTTCCTCACATCTATGTTGGTTCCTAGTCTTTACTCAGCAGACAACGGGATCTTTAAAAAATTCAAATCTGTTCATGTGACTTGTGGGGGAGACAAGGATGCTCACCAAACCCTCCATCTGCTCCCTAACATTTATCAGCCTCCTAGAGTTAGGAAGGCTATGGGACTAGTTTTGGCCAATTGACTGTGGGCAGAAGTGACATGTCAGTTTTAGGCAGAAGAAGAGAGAAACTAGAGTCTAACTCACCAAATGCCATTCCTCTGCTGTGAGGTCTGTGCTGTGAGCACATTCCCGACGGTGAAGTTACAAGTCAGTCAAGTTTCCTTCAGCCTGGATTTTTGAGTGGCTTTTGGGAGAAGAGTCCCCATCAACCCGCAATAGACATATAGCATGAATGAAAAATAAAGTTTTTTTCCTTAAGCCACTGGGATTTGGGGGTTACTACAGTATAATTCAGCCTATACTGCATTCTCATTGGTTGTAGGATACAGTCCTGAATTACTAATGAAGCTTTGAATGATTCTTAACGCACCTGCCACTCTCCATCTTCATCACAGTTTGGTCATATTGGTTTTTCTCTTTTTGTTAAATGTTCTTTCCTCCTTAAGCCACTGCGTATCCTGGCAACTTTGAGGGTAACTGAGTGTCATCTTTTGTATACTGCCAGTCACTGATCGTGCTAATGGATTGGGTTAATTATAGCATGTCAGCACATATTGGGTGGAATTTCTACTAAAGTGCATTTTTTGTAGCTGGTATAGAAGTGGCCTTGTTAGGCCATGAATTGACATTAATAATCTTTAGGGGTAAATTGGAAACACAGTATTACATTCATTTTTAATGAAAAAAACTAATTTGAGGTAATTTAAAAAGTTAGCAACATCAAGAAAAAGTATTTGTTGGAAAGATATTTACATATCTCATGGAACCCCAAAATATCTGAATTTATAGCCTGCTGGGATAGGAATTAAAAAATAAATCTCTATCCCAGGCAACAATTTTTTCTCTTCAGTCTCTAGTCTCTGATTTGCTCACCATACTGCTTTATTATTCTTTTCTATCAACAGGAATTATCTGCTTCTTTGTGTGCATGGGGGTAGATGGGTAGAATTCCAGTTCTCAAGCTGGAATTATCTTGGTTCTGGTCATATGGTAGCAGCTAATTAGCTGTCTCTGAACCTTTATTCCAAATTGCTAAGAAAAATATATTTAGCCTAGTCAAGGTCACTTGTGTGTGCATGGGAGGGGTGGGGTGTGTGTATGGTGTGGTGAGCAGTTCTTAAAGAAATGGGATCATTGTGAAGTGAGCAGAGACCCTGAAGTTATTTCCATTTATTTGAAATCTGGGAAGCAGTGTCAAGAGCAAATCAAGGAGTTGGTAGGTGAAATTCACCAAGTTTTATCTAGAAAAAATTTTAAAAATCTTAAAACCAGGAAGTTTATATAAGAATCAAGAGAATTATTGATTAAAGATATGAACAGAGGATGAGAAAAATGACAGATTTTGCTTAATTTATAAAGGCTTGGTTTTTTTTTGTTTTTTTGTTTTTTTTTTTGCTGTACGCGGGCCTCTCACTGTTGTGGGCTCTCCCGTTGCGGAGCACAGGCTCTGGACGCGCAGGCTCAGCGGCCATGGCTCACTGGCCCAGCTGCCCCGCGGCATGTGGGATCTTCCCGGACCGGGGCATGAACCCATGTCCCCTGCATTGGCAGGCGGACTCTCAACCACTGTGCCACCAGAGAGGCCCATATAAAGGCTTGTTTTGATTGGCCAAATGCTTATGAAATTAATGAGTTATAATACACAAAATGGACAGCATTCAGGAAGCATTGGTTAGTTCCACCTCCCCTCTCACACTTCTCCAAGTTGGGTTTTTTTAAAGGAAATGCATAAATGCTGGAAGGGTTTTGGTTATATGAATAGTAAAAATCAAGGAGAGAATTAAAAGACTAAAGTGTTTCAGAGTTTCCAAAACAGGAATTCAAGGAATTTCACAGGTAGTGAGAGTGTTGTGGAGATGAAGATGGGCCAGATATCTTAGCCAGAGGGCTCCAGAAGGGGTGCATGCTCTCAAGGATAAAATGATGGAGTACAGAAAGAAAATATTTAATTTCTGCTTATACTTATTCTTTATCTAAAAGTTAAGAAGGAAATGAAACTTTGCTGATATTTCTTATACAGATCAAAGCTGGTAGCCTAACTTGGATTGCATGTTAGACTAGAGCTACCATGTGTGGTACATGATAGAAAGGGAATATGCAGTACGGCTAATATCATATACTTTGCAACCATACTCCCTGGGTTGAGTCTCATCTCTTATACATACTATCTGTGTGACTTACATGAATTACTTAACCTCTCTGTGCCTCTTTTGCCTCACGTGTGAAATAGGAATGAAAATAATTTATTTCATAGAATTGTTCTGAAGATAAATGAGCTGATAGATGTAAAGTGTTTGGAAGAGTTGTTGATATACAGAAGCATGATATGAGTGTTAGGAACAACTATGAATCTGAGAGAAGAATGGGGTTCTCAACCATGGAGGAGCTGACGGTGGTGCCTTCCCTCTTTTGTTCAATTTCAACCTTATGTAATGTATTACCATTCAGATGAATTTTATCCAGTGGAATCATACAGATTGCATCATTTACTTTTAGTGAGAGCAGAAAGGCTTCTTGGTATCATTAATATAGAGAAATAAGGAACAAACTTTTTTTTTTCATGTAAACATAGAATAAGAACTCTTGATTTTGGCTCTTAGTGACTCTAAGTTCTTTTCTTTCTCAAAATGATAATTTCTAGGCTATTGTTTGTTATTCATATCCTATTTATTTGAGACATTTAAAGGCATTTCACTTAATGTAAGAAAATTGATCAGAAAAGCACTATTAGATTAATTGTATCAGGCATCAGCACTATGGTGGAATCTTTAATTTGGGGTCAAATTAAAGAATAGACATATGTTTGACTTTAAAAATAAAAAACAGACCCCAAAGGTAGAATGTGTGCACATAATTGTTATAATTATTGGGAGGCCCTGAATGGTTTGGATTGTTCAGATTGTTCTGCGTGGTTGGGAACAAGAGGAGATAACTGAGAGAGTCTTCATAGAGGCTGTTAAGATCAGCTCAAGGAACCAATCATGTAATGAAACTTATGCATGACAAACCCTCTGGGTGCCTATGCCATTGCTGGCATAAATGGGTAGGTGAAGAAGCATTTTATGTTCTGTAGAAAAGGCAAAAACTCAGCAGAACTGATATTGAGAATGTTTAAAAATGGTGGAAACTTTTCACATGGTTTCCTAAGATTAAGGACCAGGAAGACCATCCTGAGTTGTGGTCCCTGTGTGGCCCCCTTCCATTTTCCTTCACTATGCCCGGAGAGTCAGAATTTGGAGAAGAAAAATAGCCAAACTGAAGGATATGCTCAAATTATGTTATGGTTAATTTTGTGTGTCCACTTGACTGAGCCACAGGGTACCCAGATATTTGGTGAAACATATTCTGTTTGTGTCTGTGAGTGTGTTTTTTTGATGAGATTAACAATTGAAGTCAGTAGACTGAATAAAGCAGGTTACCCTCCCTAATGTGGGTGGCCCTCATTCAGTCTAAAGGCCTGAATAGAATAAAAAGACTGACCTTCCCAAGGATAACAGGGAACTCTTCCTGCCTGAGTGCTGAGCTGGGACATTGGTCTTTTTTCCTTTCTTAGTCTTTGTACTTGAATTGAAAGATCAGCTCCTCTTGGTCTCAAGTCTACCAGATTTCAGACTGGAACTAACACCATCAGCTCTTTTGAGTTTCCAGCTGACTGCAGATCTTGGGATTTCTTAACCTTTGTAATCATGTGAATCAATTCCTTTTAATAAATCTCTTTATGCAATAAAAATACAAATATAAATTTAAAAAATGTCTCCTATTGGTTTTGTTTCTTTGGAAAACACTGACTAGTACAAGTTTCAATAGTATTAGGAATGATTTTTCTCATTCGAATACATTCTAATAGTATTAGAATGAAGAAAAATGACCCACATGGTGGCTCAGGCAATACACACTTAAGAAATTGAATTCAGTGTGGAGATATAAAAAAACGAAACAAAAATAGTTCTGAATTAAAGCACTCAAAAATACTACATTTTATGCTAATAGTACATCTTCTTTGGGATTAAAAGCAGTATATGGCTGCTTAAATCGTTATGTAGTACAGTATATTGACAAGTAAAGGAAAGAAGTGTAGGTCAAGCTTAAAAGGAATTCACATGTTTATAAAAACTGAACAACTGAATCTTAATTAAGACAGTCTACTCCTCAGAATCATCTCTTATATTTCTGATGTATTTTATGGAGTTGAACATTAACAGTAATATTATTGAGGATTTTTAGTTTGTCTTTGCCTTTTAACCATTAATTAATGTGGATTTCACCATTCACTTAACAATATGACATTGTGATTCGTCAGTGCAGGAAATAAACATTTGTAGCATGGCTTTTTTTTTATTCCCTAGGCAGCCATGAAACCAAATAAAGAAGAGATCCAGTGTTTTGAATTTCACTTCTTTTTCTATGTACAAAATGGTCTGAGTTTAGTGAGAAAATGTTCCCCTAAAACCTTAGAACCTGTTTACTTGGATTGAACTTCAAGAAAAATTAGAGTTGGAAAGAGGAGAAAGATGCATTTCAATAATCTGAGTGAAAAAATGTATAGGTATGATAAGTTCTCTAATGCATGTTTTTGATGAATTCTGTTATCTTGGCCTTTGAAATAAACTGGGTAGGTGCCTTGATAAACCGGAAGACAATGGTATTAGTGAAATTGATCGAGTGGCACTAAACCTAACTCTGGCTTTACCAGTCTGTACTTGCCTAGGCTTTTCCACCCATCTCAGGTATGCTTATAATAGTTGGAGATTCTGGGAGTGATTTCCCTAGGCTTCAAATAGCCAAAAATCAAATACTATTCATATTTCATTCCCAGTTTCACCGCAAGTCCAAGCTTTTGCCAAATATCCCAGTACCTGAATCCAGAATATATTCTTTACAGACTTTCTTTCTCATAAGGTGTTATTTATGTGACTGTCTTGGAATTGGATAACATGATTTTTGATTTAACCAAAAGGCAAAAACAATGCACTAGGTGCTACTTGTGAGACAGTGTCTGTATGAGAACAGTGGTCTTTTGAGGTAGAATTAGACCTGCAAGTGTGGGATAGCCTGCCAATTTCTAACAATAAAATCAGACGTCTTGGCAAATGAGTTCTGGGTGGTATGTAGCTTTTACTTACAGATTGGAGGGGTCCAGCTCTTGAATACTAAGGAAAATAAATCCAGGAAGGTGGAGTGCGGGGGAGATGTTGCTATTTCCCCAGATAAGCAATTTTCGGTGCTAATGGGAATGCACAGTTCTGAGAACTGCTTTGGTTTCTTGGTGGGGGCTAAGAGGAGAAGGTTAGATAATATATTGTATGTCAAAGACGGAAGTTTAACAGAGAGTGAACCTTATGGGGAAGGGCTTTCAATTTCATATGTTACAGAATTTCAGCCCTGTCTTGAAACACATGACAATTATATGAAACCAGAAACAATAAAGTCATGGGTAAAATAATTTTCCTAAGCTTCTTTCTCCTCTTTTGCCAAGCTCTTCTCTCCTTTCCTGTTACCCAGAGTCTTTATCGTTCATCATCATAACTCCTCCTGTGTCATTTCCCCTGAGTCTCTTTCAGACTCTGATAATAAAATTAAAAATTCTATTTTAGCAATAATTTTGGTGACCAGTTATTGTTCAATGTGTTATCCCTCTTAGGTAATATTTGTAATTTAAATAATAGTTTTCTGCGCCTCTATCCAAAGGAGCAACCCATGATAAGGCAGTTTAGGCTCCTTCTTGCTGTTATTCTAAATATCACCCTTTGACCCAAAAAGGCATATAGATTAAAATATTTTTCTAGGTCTTAGAACTAATTCAACACATATTTAATAAAACCTACTATTTGCCAGGGGCTGTTTTGGACATATGAAAACAAAGATCATAAAATACAAACCGTATTCTCAGTGAGCCACAGAAGATGTTAGTGAAAGGAGAATGTTAGAGAGGGAGGAGGTCATTCACCGTGAGAGTGTGAAGCACCTAAGTTAGAGGGAAGAATTGTGAGATCCCAAGTTATATGCTAGTCACTCCTCTGTTTCCCGTTGTACCCCCCATGCCTTGTCTTCCCCATTCTACTGTGAGGTCCTCGCTCAGGAAACAAGTCTATCGGTACTCGCAGTCAGGGAGCCAATCTGACAGTTCAGATTTTGGCTCTACAACCTACCAACTGTGACCTTGAGCACATTTGTTTACCCCGTCAAGCCCCATTTTCCTCATCTGTGAAAATGAGGAAGAAATAATCCCTAAATTGCTTATTTGGGGGAGGATTTTTTTTTTAAAGATTTAATTTTATTTATTTTTGGCTGTGTTGGGTCTTTGTTGCTGTGCGCGGGCTTTTCTCTAGTTGTGGCGAGTGGCGGCCACTCTTCGTTGCGGTGCGCAGGCTTCTCCTTGCAGTGGCTTCTCTTGTTGCGGAGCACGGGCTCTAGGTGCATGGGCTTCAGTAGTTGTGGCACACGGGCTTCAGTAGTTGTGGCTCGTGGGCTCTAGAGTGCAGGCTCAGTAGTTGTGGTGCACAGGCTTAGTTGCTCCACGGCATGTGGGATCTTCCCAGACCAGGGCTCAAACCTGTGTCCCCTGTATTGGCAGGCAGATTCTTAACCACTGCGCCACCAGGGAAGTCCCTGGGGGGGGAGGAGGATTTAATTGGATAATTCATGCAAAGCACATAGTACAGTTCCCAGCACATAGTAAGCCTTCAAAAAATGTTGGCAAATGTAACAAATAAAAATGGATGTACCACGTGGCCCAATCTTTACATGGAATTAAATCAAAGGGAACAGAAATCCAATTCCAGAAGCCTTGATGAATAATGTAGAACTTTGGTGTCATTTTCTTAAAGAAGATGGCCCAGAGATTTTATAGAGTTTAACACATAAGAAGCTTCAGAGAAACACTCTAGAGTATTTCTAGTTATTTGTTCCACTATCTCCACAAATTCCATGGCATTCATGACAGCTGCTAAAACCTCAGTTACTTTCTTGGGTAAATTTGTCTTCCCATTAATTCCCCCCTCCCCTCTTCCCTGAATAGCCAACTCACTGTTGAAGTTCATGCTCACACTTCCCATGTACTTCCCCACCCCTGAAGTATGACCGGCCCCACTATATACAGCCCCTGAGAAGCCTAGGTTTTCTCTCATTTGGATTTATTTTCTCATAAGCATTAGTTCTCCTGAAATTGTGATGAATCAAAAGCTATATCTGCTGCATAGTACTAATAACATTATCAGTAAATGAATAACAAACTCATGACTGCTGTTGTAGCATGAAAAGAGCCACAGACAATATGGAAATGGATGGGATGTGGCTGTGTACCAAGTAGAAAACAACACTTTTTTTAAAAACAAAACCAGGTGGATTATAATTTGCTGATACCAGATGTAGAGGTTTGTCAACCATTGTAAGGACTTTGGCTTTTACTCTGAGGACAAACGATGCTGTTAGAGGGTTCAGGGCAGAAGGTTGGCATAGTCTTACCTTTGAAAAGGATCACTCTGGATCGTTCTAGTATAGATTTTTTTATAAAAAAGCAAATGCCATGCATTTAATTTGTATATTTATTTGTGTTATTTACAGGGATGATAAATTGGGTTACAACTAAGTTTAATAAAGTATGACCGTTACTTTTTTCCCGTAATGAGTATATTTATAAGTCCCACTAACGTATATAATTCTGTCAGCTTTATCCAAGGCTGCCTTACATTATGAAAATTGAATGCTCCTTCAGCTTTATCCTCATACCCTTTGATTTGTGATAACCAGTGAGGATTTTCATTTTCTAGAACTCCTCGTCAGAACAATCTTTCTTCAAACTGTGGTTCAGTGTGACTTCTATATTTTCTTCCTTCTTGAGTTTTCTTCCTTGCTTCAATGTGTTGTCAGCGCTCTGGATGATCATTGCCTGGCAGTGTATTCTGCCAGCTCGGGGTGTGGAGGCTTAAGTGGGGGAGGAGCATATAGGGAGGAAGTTGGTGTAATAACTGGAAATGGAAAGTAACCTTTAAACACTGTATAAGGATTTAAAATTAAAAGATATCCTTCTAATGTTAAAAACAAGAAAAGGATCACCCTGGTCTGTGTTGAGAATTAACTACAGGGAAACAAATATAGAAGGAGGAGAAAAGGTAGGGGGATTATTGCAACAGAGAATGATGGCATGAAAATGAGAAGTTATGGCATTCTGGAGATATTTTGAAGATAAATATTACAGGGTTTGCTGATGGATTGCATGTGGGTTAGGAGTAGTAAAAGTCAGGCAGTGGGTTGGCTGGTTAGAAAGCAGTTCAGTAGTGCAGACAAGGGGTGATGCTGGTGGGAACTAAGGCAGTGGCTTATTGATTTTATGTAAAACGCTGGCTTTGTGTAGTAGTGAAGGGGTGTGGCTGGGGCAGGGAGTTACTCCCTAATACTCTTCTCATGTGGGAAAACTATTGCTCTGCCGCATTTCATGTCAGTGTGTTTCTTCTGGGCTGCAGCTTAAGAAACTTAAGAGAAAATGTGAGGGGTTGCTGATAACGTCTCTCCCAGCTCTGTGCCTGAGTGGCGAGAATCCTCTTAGCCTCTAGGGGGAGATGGTTGCATGCGTAATGCAATGGCAGTAGGCTAATGTTGACTTGGTTTCTTGTCTTTATTTCACAATTTAGTATGTGAGAATCTGAGCCTTAGTTATAGTCATAAGAAGTTATATTATCAAGTTTATAATCATCTGATTATATAATGTACCTTCATTTTTATGTTTATTATTTTATATGACACCTTTATTTTTATAGTTTTATTTTGTCATACACTGTAATAGAAGAAAAAAATCGCTGCCAATTGAAACACCATACTTCTTCTCACCTCAGTTGTGAGACACATCCTGATTTTAGAGCTGTCAACATGTTGAAAATATGTGTCTTAAAAATCAGTGAAATACAGCAAAATAGCAATGTAAGCTGAAAACCAAATGAGTTATTCTTTTGCACTTTTGAGCTTTTTTCCTGGGTGCCTGTAGTGCATCAGAATGCTCTTTGGAAACTCCAGTATTACCATACCTGGATTTTCAAAATAACTAGTGTAACTTATAAAGCCTATTTAAATTATATTTTAGTGAGTATCTTTTAAAAATATTACGCATTTTAGCTAACTTAACTGTCATATCTTAAAAAGAACATACTGAATAATATTCCACCTTTTTATAAATGATGTGAAGTCATGATT
Organism: Mesoplodon mirus; assembly: GCF_964341445.2. Classification (NCBI taxonomy): domain Eukaryota; kingdom Metazoa; phylum Chordata; class Mammalia; order Artiodactyla; family Ziphiidae; genus Mesoplodon; species Mesoplodon mirus. Next base: position 49,120,260 of record NC_138977.1, read on the forward strand.
ATAAATGCCATTTGTGTCCAAGATACCACTCTCTTTTTTTACTCCTACTCCAGTGGCTCCTCTTTTCTCCTTTGTTGGTTCCCTCTTGTTTTCCCTAAGCCCTAAATTTTCAGGTGCCCTGGGCTCAATCCTTGCATATCCAGTCTTCTCTTTCCATACGTGGTCCTCAGGTGAGCTCCCTAACTTCCTGGTTTTAAATGCTTTAATTATCACCATCATAACCTCCCTCTGGACTTCTTGCTTATATCCAATTATACACTTGTCTCTTTTACTTGGATGCCTATAGAGCATCTCAAACCTGACATCTCCAAATGAACCCCTCATTTTCCTTCTAAAAGTTCTTCTCCTGCAGTCATTTTATTTCAGCAAGTGACATTTCCATTTTTCCATTTGCTTAGGCCAAAAAATTTGGTGTCATCTTTTACTTCTCTCTTTCTCTCATCCCACATATCCAAGCCATCAGTAAGCTCTTTTCACTCTACCTTCAGAATATATTCAGAAACCCACCATGTCTCTCCACCTCTACCGTGACTACCATTGCCTCTCACTCCAAGTTCAATAGACTCTCCCTGCTTCCGCCCTTGCCTCCCTAGCACCCATTCTCTACCTAGTGGTTATTGGTGATTGAGCCTTTAAAAATGTGATCAGACTACGTCACTTCTCTGGTCAAAACCCTCCAATGGCTTTGCAACTCCTTCAGAGTAAAATCCAAAGTCCTTACCCTGATCTATAAGGTCCCACACGGCCTTGGCCTCTACCTCCTCTCTGACTTCATCTTCTGTTTCTCTTCTACCGACTCACTTGTTTTATCACTGGCTTCCCTCTGTGTGCTCCTAATACAGGGTTTCTCAGTCTCGAGGCTACTGGCGTATGTTTTGTTATGGGGGGGTTGTCCTGTACATTGTAAGATGTTTGGTAGCATCCCTGGCCTCTGCTCAGTAGATGACAGTATCATTCCTGTGTTGTGACAATAAAGAATATCCCCAGACCTTGCCAAATGTCCTCTGGGCATGGGGGAGCAAAACAGACCCTGGTCAAAAACCACTGCTCTAATGTATCAAGCATGCTTCTTCCTCAGGAACTTTTCTTCTTTTGTTCTCTCTGCCTTTTCCCAGATACCACATAGCTTGCTCCCTCACTCGGTCAGGTCTGTTTCAAATACCATCTTAAGATAAACTAGCTGTCCCAGTCTTATTCCCTATCAACCTTACACGGTTTTATTTTTCTCTGTTCCATTTACTGTTGGCTGGTTTTAGTCACTTACTATATCCAGGTGTTTCCTTCAATGTGGAGGGAGCACAGTTAGGGTAAAACTCTTGGTCTCTTTTTTCACTCCACCCCCGGAAAGTGGATTGACTTATCTGATTGGCATATTTGGTAAGAAAAAACTGGGTGTTTTTGGCTCAGTGCTCATTGTTGGTTTTTTTTTTTTTTTTTCCTCTTGGAGGTATGTTTCCCTCCAAGGGCAAGTGAGGGGACCTGTTCCATTTCATGCTATCTGTGACTGCATGGGTAAGTTTTCCTCAATCTGAGGTACAATGACGTTTTGGCCTTTTTAGCCAGACTCTCCTATTTAGTCTTTATCAGTAACAAAGGTACTATTTTGTGCTCTTTATGTTATGTCATCTTATATCTCAATTTGTTCAGAACTTAGGGAAAAGGAGTGATATTTATCAGACACCATGAGACCCTAATGATTGATGCACTGAGAAATGAAGAAAGGACTGGATGTTAGGGAAGTACAATAATTTGTGAACAATTGAGGATTCTGGTGTGGTGAGAGCATGCAGCTTTTTGGTTTGGGATTTTATTGTGAGGGTAGAGGGTACTGACTTTAGCTATTTGTAGAGGATTATACTTGGGCAGTTTTTAATTACTGTAGCCTGGACAAGAGGCTTTAGGCCTTAGACCATGCAATATTTTACCCTTGGTGATGACTACATTGTGGACAGATGTCTCCATAGTCTACTTTATTTCTACAGGGTCAAGACTGTGGATTCTGGGCCTCAGAGAACCAGGGCTGCTTGGGCCTTAGCAAGGGCACAAGGGTCTCTTGGGCCTTGGCAAATGCTGACTGTGTGGGCAGCCCTCACAAAAGCAGGAACACACAGGTGCAGGATGAGCAGGCCTTGGCAAGTGTAAGGACCTTCAGATTGGTGGATGCAGCTTTGCCTGGGATATTGCTGAGGCAGAGATTTGACAGTAGGCTAAAGGGACTTTCCATATACAGCCCTTTATGACACTAGGGGAAGACAAGATATTCATTACCATTCAACATCAAGGCAACTAAGTCTTAAGTATACTACAGAGCATTACTGGGATCTGGTTTTAATTGTTAGTGCCAGGCCTGGTAGGCAGAACCAAATTCATGGCCCCATACTCCATTCAGAATTCCTGAGGAAGGGACTGTGGAGAGTTAAATTTGGATTTATGTGCTCTTTCCATAGGCTCAAGAGTTCCTTCTCACCACATGGTCTCAAGTTGGTTCTTGACCTGGTTAGTTTTGTAAGAGGGAGAAATTGACAGGAGGCAGGGTTTTTAGGTCTAAATACTCTCTTGATGAGTAGAAGAAACAGCCGTTGTAGCCTAGAACCAAGAGATATCTGATTTCAAAGGAGTGTGAACATGATGATCCTGGATAGAGCCCACACTCCTTTTCAAATGGGGTGCTGTAATTTGTAGCTCTAAAGGGAAACGGAAATCGGATAAGCACATTGGAAATGTAAGGATCCTTGACAAAGAACTGGTGATTGGTGCTCTCACCAGTGTAAAGTTTCAGTTTTGTGAGAAGACAGCAACTTAACAATGCCACATACTGAAAAGAGAGACCGAATACAGGAGGGAAGTGGATTCTTCCCTCCTCCGCATGTTAAATGTTTAATGCCAAAATTAACTTCTTACTGGAATAATTCTCTCAATCTAAGGTAAGTCCCCAGGTCTTGGGCTTCAGGCATCAGGTTAAGCTGACCGACATTCTGGCAAAACTATCTACCCTCATTTTTAAAAAAAGACAACATTGAGTCTCTGCAACACTAAATATTTGGTTTAAGAAACATAGTTTTTCCTGAGGTAATAGTATTGGAGGGATATGTTTATTTTCTAACTTAGTGGGTACTGGCTGGTGCTGTGACATACTTATGTGTCCAATTAACTTTTTGGTCTCTATAATAAGGGAAGTGCATCAAAGTCTTGGCATTGCACTTATGTAGCCCCTAGGCAACCACTCCCTTCTCGTAAGAGACAGCGCACACTGCCGCTGATTAAAAGACCCCCAACTTCACCCTGGCAACATGAACCCTTTTGGAGCAGAGTAAGAGACTTTGGTGGAAAAATTTTGGATCTGAATTTTATTGAACTTTAACATACACGGGCAAGCGTATTTGGTTCCATTGAATTTTAATCCTTTTGGACATTAAATTGCAGAGATTTAATCTTTGAACTTTTAATTTTTCTCTGAAATTACATAATAGAAGACAGTTTATATCTAATTGTGGATCATTTTTTTTATGTCTTTATTGGAGTATAATTGCTTTACAATGTTGTGTTGATTTCTGTTGTATAACAAAGTGAATCAGCTATATGTATACATACATCCCTATTTCCCCTCCCTCTTGAGCCTCCCTCCTAACCCTCCCTATCCCACCCCTTTAAGTGGTCACAGAGTACTGAGCTGATTAATTGTGGATCATCTTTATGTAGGCCTGTTATTATAGAGTGTCTTAAATTTTTTACTTTTTTTTTTTTTTTTTTTTGGCCTCGTGTGGCATGTGGGATGTGGGATCTTAGTTCCCTGACCAGGGATTGAACCCCCGCCCCTTGCAGTGGAAGTGCAGAGTCTTAACCACTGGATTGCCAGGGAAGTCCTTTAAATTGTTTACTTTTACTGAAGAATCTCTGATATGCTCTTTTGGACAACGTGGCTTATCACAATTGGGCAGGAGAAGTAGGTTGCCGACCTTGGCACAGAGTGACCTTGGAGTTGCTTTAAATATTTTAGGGTTTTCTGGCAGCGAATTCTAAACCTCCCAAGAATATACTCCCCAAAGAAGCGACTGGTATTGGAGGAGTTGCCTCAAGAAGACAACAGCAGGATTATTCTAATAAATTGCTTCCTTCTACTCTGTGAGGGATAGCAAAACCCATAGTTAATCATAGACTAATGGTTAAGCCCAGTGGATTAAAAGATCAAAAAGCTGGTAAATGTTTGAAGAAGGGGGTAGAAGTGCTTCTTAAATGCTGATGTCTCCTTCCAGGTCAAAGGAGTTAAGTAAGTGTAATACTAATGGTATCTCTTCAATCCTTTGCTCAGAGCACATCTAAGGAGGAGAAACTGACTTATTTAAACATTTGGGAAGAATAAATTGTGCACACTTGGTGTTCAGCTCCTTCATTTCTCTCCTGAGCAGTCAGCGACATCCTGGTTCTACATGCCATAAGTCTTAGCCCAGGCTGTTCCCATAAGAGAATGTCCTCCCTTTTCTAGGCTTGCCTCTGACTGGGTGGGAAAACCTGTCCAATTTGGGGGTTCAGAATTACTGGCTAACTTACTTGTTAGGCACATCCCCCAACTTAGCCTTTGTCAGTAGTAAAGTTGATATTTGATCTATTGTCAGTCTTTCACTTATGTCTTATTTTTCAGTTTGCTTGGAACCAGAGCAGAGAGATGTTATTGTTGAACTCCCTTGTAAATACCTACTTACCACTCTTTGATATATTCTTTCTTTCTTTCTTTAATGTCCCTCTACCCTGGAATATAAGTTCCAGGGTAGGAACGTGTTTTAGTATCTGCCATATCCATAGTGCCCAGGATTAACACAAGGTACGTGCTCGATAAATATTTATTGATGAGGACATTGATTATTAGGCCATAATGAACTAGGGTGATGACCTCAGGGATGATGGAGGTTTTTCTGAATTAAATTTCTCCATGTATTTTGGGGATTATTAATTTCCTGTCTCTGCTCTTTCTTAGGAGTACTATAAAGATACATTCTTTCACTTGCTCTCTACCATCTTCTTACTTTCTAAACTTCTGTGTAGTTAGAGCAAATAATTTTAAAATAATAGCCTAAGAGTCTTTCTTTAGTAAAGTGCATGGACCTTGTATATGAATTGAGGCTGTTCTGTAGTATTTCTCTTTCTGGTGTTTAGCTGTTTCAATAACTTCAATTTGCTGGATACATGACATCTGGATAAGTGAGTAGTTACATTTTATTATTATGAAATTGAGAATAGTGCATATACGTTTTGAAGTTGACAAGAAGGAGATTCTGTTTTGCTTCCATCGAGGCCAACAAGCAGTCATATTATCACATTTACATATTTGGCTTCAGTTCATGTTGAGTTTTGTCTTTCAAATGTCCTCTTAAAACCCTCTTTATTCATAGGACTCATTTCTTCCTTTGTTTTCTGGATTTAGGCATGTATAAATTTGGGCACTCTCATGTTTATTCTCAGGCACTTTCATCTCTTTAGTTTCCTTTATTCCTATATGTCCAGCCCTTAGTAATGTTAGGGTTTTGAATTAGGAATGATTATGAGGCAAACCACAGGCTTAAACTTAATTTTGTGTATGTGTGTGCATGGGTTTCAGTTCAAATTCAGTTAAGTAAAAAGGTTTGCACTGCCTTTTTATTGTTGTTATTGTCCCTCATGTATTAAAATTCCATTTGGAACCTCAGGAAAGGGGTGGCTTTGTTAGAATTCTGGTATTCCTGCATTTCAGTGGTCATAATACCAACTTAATATCATTAAAACTTCACAGCAAACTCAATTAGAACTCCTTCTGTTAAAAGCAACAGAAACCAATTTGAGGTAGGCAGCCATTGAGATGGTCCCGCTGACCCCCACCTCCTGGCACTTACACCCTTCTCTGGTCCCTTCCTCTTAAGAGCAGGCTAGACCGAGTGACTTGCTCCTAATGAGTAAAATGACAAAAGTAATGGGAATCACTTCTGAGATTAGGTTATAAAAGACTGTGACTTCCATCTGACTCTTTCCTACTCTCTCGCCTGCTCACTCTGATGAAGCCAGTTGCCATGCTAAGAGCTGTTCTATGGAGAGGCTCACATAACAAGGAACTGAAGCAGCCTCTGGCTGACAGCCAATGAAGAACAGAAGCCTTCAGTCCAAGAGCCTGCAAGAAACTAAATCTTGCCAATAACCACTAATTGAGCATGGAAGTGGATTCTACCCCAGTTGAAATTTGAAATGACATTAGCACTGCTGATACCTTCATTGCAGCTTCTTGACATACCCCTACTTGGAGGACCTAAATAAGCCATGCTTGGACTCCTGAACCATAGAAACTATGAGCTAAGAAATGTGTGCTGTCTTAAGCTACTAAGTTTTGAGGAAATCTATCACTCAGCAATAGATAACATACACATTCTAAATCTATCATGAAAGATTATATTTAATAATTTAGTAACTTACATCTTCTTCAATTTTAGTTAAAAGCAAAGAAAAGGAAATCATTTGACTTGTAAAAAGCATTTGTTACTCAATCATTAGAATAATTTACTTCTTCAGTTTCTGGGAATCATATCCAAAATGGCTTTACCAAGACTTAACAAATAATTACAGGTGGGGGCTTCCCTGGTGGTGCAGTGATTGAGAATCTGCCTGCTAATGCAGGGGACACGGGTTCGAGACCTGGTCTGGGAGGATCCCACATGCCGCGGAGCAACTGGGCTCCTGAGCCACAACTGCTGAGCCTGCGCATCTGCAGCCTGTGCTCCACAACAAGAGAGGCCCCGATAGTGAGAGGCCCACACACTGCAATGAAGAGTGGTCCCCGCTTGCCACAACTAGAGAAAGCCCTCGCACAGAAACGAAGACCCAACACAGCATAAATAAATTAATAAAACTCCTATCCCAACATTTAAAAAAATAACAATAATTACAGGTAATATGTGCTGCTTTTTAACTTAGGTGCTCCTTGTTTAATTCAATATACTAAAAAAGTGGGAAATTTGGAATGGTGATTTTTTAATCTTCGCCAACTTAACATTTTTGATATATTTTTATCTTTTAATATTGCCTTAAATATATTTTTCTCAAAAATTTTGAAGTTGCAAATTTAGCTCATTCAACTTATAGAACATATTGGCCCAAAACCTAATTTCCAAAGTTATCTTTGTGTTCAAATTAATTAAGCAAATTGGATTTACGTTCTGTTGGAAAAAGCCTGACTTTATTTTAAAATTTTAAACATGATAACACACATTTTAAGAATATTATATAAACCACTGAGAAATAAATTGTGGTGCACATCTTGTAATATTCAATTCAAGAACCAACTAGAGAGTGTTGGGTTTATTTTTGCCTTCAACAGCAGACAGCCTCTGATGGAAGAAGGAGAAGAAAGTGTGTGTTTGCCAGGTGTTTACCTGGGAAAATGAGTCCTGGGAAGAATTTCTCAGTCGGGTAATAGAGAATATTAAGCTTCCTTCCTTATCACCAGTGTCACAATATATGACTTTCATAGTGAAGCTCAAATCTCATTTCTGTCTTTGGGGAAAATAAAGTTGTGTGAAAAACAGTGTTATTAATCTTATTAATAAAATAACTTATTGGAGCTATTCTGTGGAGAAAAATATCCTCCATAGAATAGAATGACATTCTCCAAAGAACACATATAATAACATTTTTTTCACCTTAGGTTGTAGGAATTAGGTGGGATGCTCAAGGTGAAGATGTGTCATGTAAGTCTTAACACTTTGTTGGTACCGGTTTTGTTTTGTTTTTAATGCATTGATTTAAGGCCAGTAGTCTGTGTTCTGCAGGTGAAGGTGATGACAGCAAGTGGTTAGGATATCTAGAGATCAAGGGTTTTGAGCACAGCTTTGAAGTTGATGAGGATATTTCAACTTTCATAATATATGTATATGTTTATGTTTATATATAAACATAAAAAATATATAAATATATATAAACATTATCTATCTATCTATCTATCCATCTATCTATCTGTCTGTCTATATGATGTCAAGAGCTTAGAGTTTCCTTTTCTAGAAAGAACAAAATATCAGCCCTTAAGACAACATGGGGGACTTCCCTGGTGGTCCAGTGGTAAAGAATCCACCTCATAATGCAGGGGACGCAGGTTCCATCTCTGCTCAGTGAACTAAGATCCCACATGCCGTGAGGCAAATAAGCCCACGTGCCACAACTACTGAGCTCGTGCACCTCAACTAGAGAGCCTGCGTGCCAAAACTACAAAGCCCACATGCCCTGGAGCCTGCGTGCCACAACTAGAGAGAGAAAACCCACATGCCACAACTAGAGAGAAGCCTGCGCGCTGCAACAAAAGATCCTGCATGCTTCAACGAAGATCCTGCAGGCCGCAACTAAGACCCGATGCAGCCAAAAATAAGTAAAATAAATAAATAAAAATAAATAAATCTTAAAAAAAAAGGCAACATGGAAGGGAAAGCTGGCTGACTGCTATAAGGGACTGCTTAACTTTGGAATGGGCTACTAAGCGAGACTGTGAAATCCCATCCTCTCTCTGGCTGCCTGCAGAAGTAGTGTTTTCTCATCTGTCTGGTGTGTTAAGACAAAGATGGTATTATGGTTGCAGGAGAATGGAGCTGACCTCTCAAGGTCCATCCAGTCCTAAAAGTGACTAATTTTTGCAAAGGAATGCATAGTGTCGGGTAATAGGGAAATAAAACCATCTATCTAGAAGGCATGTTACGAATTAGAATTTGTAATTCTTGCGAATTTTCTCAAGAACTGATCAGTAACATATTTTTTTGTAATCTTAATTTTAAAATGATGGTGCCTAATGAGAACCTACTGTATAGCACAGGGAACTCTACTCAATGCTCTGTGGTGACCTAAATTAGAAGGAAATCCAAAAAAAGAGGGGATATATGTATATGCATAGATGATTCACTTTGCTGTACAGTATAAACCAACACAATATTGTAAAGCAACTATACTCCAATAAAAATAAAATAAAATAAAATGATGGTGCCTACTTTTACACGTTGCACGTTCTGTATTTGTATGTGATTTGTATAATGCATGCTTTTGTAAGTAGTATATACACAGATCCCTTACTAGCTTGTGTGCTCTTCTAGGCAGGTACCATATCTTCTTGATCTTCATATGCCTAGAACCTGGCACAGTGCTGACACTTAGTAGGGGTTAAATGAACTTTTGATGGACCAAACTACCCTGATTCTGCCCCTGTAACACACTGTACATTTCCTTGTAGCATTTAATTCACTCACGTTGGGGCATTGTCATTTCTATTTACTTTACCTTCAACATTAAGTTTTGCTCTTTTGCTTTTCTTTGTTTTAGAGAAACAGTGTATTTTAGTGGCAAAGTTGCATACTCTGCCAGACTAAAAATCTGCTTGGGTAATCTGCTGTGTAACCATATGCAAATTCCTTAATCTCTTTATGCCTCAGTGTCTTCATCTGTAAAATGAGTGTATTGACAATATCCATTTCATAGGGTTTCTTTTTCTTCTTCCAGTTTTATTGTGATATAATTTACATAGAGCACTGTATAAGATTAAGGTGTACATTATAATAGTTTGACTTACATACGTCATGAAATGATTCCTACAATAAGTTCAGTAAACATCAATCATATCATATAGACATAACATTAAAGAAATAGAAAAAAATTGTTTTCCTAGTAATGAGAACTCTTAGGATTTACTCTCAACAATTTTCATATATAACATAGAGCAGTGTTAATTATAGTTATCATGTTGTACATTACATCCATAGTACTTATTTACCTTATAACTGGAAGTTTGTGTCTTTTGACTGCCTTCATCCAGTGCCCCCTCCTCTTAATCCTCACCTCTGGTAACCACCAACCTGATCTGTTTTTTCTGTGAGTTTTTGCTTGTTTGTTTGTTTTTGTAGTATAACTGACCTATAACACTGTTAGTTCCTGGTATACAATGTAGTGATTCAATATTTCTGTACGTTTCAAAATTATCCTCATGATAAGTCTAGTTGTCATCTGTCACACTACAAGGATATTACATTATTATTGACTATATTCCCACAAGGTACACTTCGCACCTGTGACTCATTTATTCTGTAACTGAATCATAGGATTTTGTGGAGGACTAAATGCAATGCAGTATGTAATGTGTTTAGCACAATACCTGTAGATGGTATCAACAAACGATACCTAATTTTACCTTACTGTGTAGCCTCATAAGCATCTAATTCTCTGTGGGTGAGAGACATGCAATCCAGGTTGAGTTGAAGTAAGTCAGGATTTGGGGGAGAAATGGTCAACAGCTGTAGTGGGTGGAGATTTGTAAGAGATGATTAGTAAGTTAACGTTTGACTTAGTCAATATATTTTAATTAAATATATTTTAATTATTATCATCATAGTTATTATTTTTTAAAAAGATGCTCTTACCTAAATCCTCATCAATCCTCTCTACCTTCTACAAGTTATGTGCAACCTTACTTAATGCCATGTGTTTCCATGTGAGTTTTACGAAGTTAGTACCGTATGCTTTCATAGGGAACCCATTCTCAAAGGCTGTCATGGGATGCAAGGATTTCATTTCAGAGAAGCATAATTGCTGTAACATGTGGGATACATTTATGATGCTATATAAATAAAAAGTGCTAGTGTATATGTTCTCATGGCTGCACTCTGGGAACAGCTTTAAAACAGTTTTTGTTTCTAAGTTAGGAATAGTTCACGTAGAAGAACTGCTACTATTCATTCATTAATCTTCACAAGTTAAACAATGACAGCTCTGTATGTCTCATTGCATTTTATTGTCCCAATAAGCATTAAAAACAAAAACTAGGATGGTAGGTGAGATGATTTATACCATGGGAATGTTATCAATAATGAGCTACTCAGAGTGGCCTATTTGCTCTCAGATCTGTTTCCTAACTCCCCTCCACCCACTCTATTTAAAAAAAATAAATTTATTTATTTATTTTTGGCGGTGTTGGGTCTTCGTTGCAGTGTGTGGGCTTCTCACTGCAGTGGCTTCTCTTGTTGTGGAGCACATGCTCTAGGCGTACAGGCTTCAGTAGTTGTGGCACACGGGCTCAGTAGTTGTGGCTCACGGGCTCTAGAGCACAGGCTCAGTAGCTGTGGCACACGGGCTTAGTTGCTCCGCCGCATGTGGGAACCTCCAACACCAGTGATTGAACCCATGTCCCCTGCATTGGCAGGCGGATTCTCAACCACTGTGCCACCAGGGAAGCCCTTTTGTATTCTCTTGAAAATGCTTTCTGGCTAGGTTTGGCTAATGAAAGATCTTGGTGGGAGATCAGGGGACAAGACGCCCTTCATTTGCTTGGGTTGGGAAGAGTCCTCTTTGGCACTGGCTGTGTCTCATCACGGTTATAGCTTTTGCGGGACTGGCCCTCTATCATTGTTCCTACTAACCCTGATAGTCCAGCTCTTGCTGCACAGCTTGGCTTTTGGGATTGGCCCCCTCAGCTCCTCCTCTTTTAGTCAGTTCAGACCTAGATGTGGTTTAAGATTTTGTTACTAATTTCTGGGTTGCCTCAAGGACCCACCTTTAGTTTTTCAGCTCTCCCAAACACCTTTCAAGTCTTCCTGTTGAATTATCTGACATGGACCTTGGTGCTTACAGTAGGCTATTTAGGGATTTTAGCAATTTGGATAGATAAACAGGGACCTTTGAGTTTTTTATCTATATGTAGCAGATCTATTAACAGATACATAGTAGATGTCTTAGTCCATTTGAGCTACCCTAACAAAATACCACAGCTTGGGTGGTTTATAAACAACAGAAATTTATTTCTTACAGTTTTGGAATCTGGGAAATCTGAGATCAGGATGCCTGCATAGTCATGTTCTGGTCAGGGCCTTTTTCTTGGTTCTAGCTAACAGCTTCTCACTGTGTCCTCATGTGGTGGAAGGGGCTAGGGAGCTCTGTGTGGTCTCTTTTATATGAATACTAATCCCATTCATGAGGGTTCCACCTTCATGACCCCAGCACTTCCCAAAGGTCCCACATCCTAATGCCATCACATTGGGCATTAGGATTTCAACATATGAATTTTGGGGGTACACAAATATTTATACCATAGCGGTAGGCAATGCAGAGGTTTCTGGAATCTTGTTCCTTTGATTGCAGGGAGTAAAACTTTGTTTCTTAATCCCTTCTAAGGACTTGAATGCTTTAGACAAAGATTTATTAGTCTGTAGCTCTTCTCTTAACAAAATTCCTCTATTATTTCTCTGTAGCTGAAATTTGCATGACCATTTTTTATTTAGTTGATAAGCAGAAAGACAGAGGAAAGAGAACATGGAGGCTCTGTACATCCCTCTTGCCAGCTCAGAAAGTTTACCTCAACCTCATGCTCTTCTGTGTTGATCTTTAACTTTCATGGAACAAAGAGTAGCTCTTTTCAAAAAGGGATAGTAAGTGTTGATGGATTGGTTGGTGCTGGTGGGTATAATACATTCTAGAGAGGAGGCTCATCATAGGTATGAAAGACCTTTCTCCTCCTGCTCTGATCTTCTCTTTCACAGGGAGGAATATTAAAAGTATCGATTTATACCACGGGAATGTTATCAGTAATGAACTGCTCAGAGTATTCTGGATATATGTACTAGTCTTAAGCAAAGAAAGTGCCAGAAGCAGTGTTCAAGAATACTAGGTTACTATTTGGTCAAATAATTTCCTTATTTACTATTATTTGGTTAATGTAATACCAGGGATTGAATTGAGAGCATTTGCTGCTTTCAAGCTCGCAAGAGGGAGGAGATACGGGGGTATATGTATATGTATAGATGATTCACTTTGTTATAAAGCAGAAACTAAAATACCATTGTAAAGCAATTATACTCCAATAAAAATGTTAAAAAAATTTAAAAAAATTTAAAAAGTTTTTTATTAAAAATTTTTTGTTGTTGAAATTTGTTCGTTTTTTTCTTCCAGTTTTATTGAGATATAATTGATCTTCAGCACTGTTTAAGGTGTACAGAATAATAATTTGACTTACATACATCATGAAATGATTACCACAGTAAGTTTAGTGAACATCCATTATCTCATACAAATACAAAATAAAAGAAAAAATATTTTTTCCTTGTGATGAGAACTCAGGATTACTCTCTTAACAACTTTTATATGTCACATACAGCAGTGTTAATTATGTTAATCATCTTGTGCTTTACATCCGTAGTACTTATTTGTCTTATAACTGGAAGTTTGTACCTTTTGACCACCTTCATACAATCCACTCCCCGCCTGCCCTCCCTGCCCTGCACCCACCTCTGGTAATCACAAATCTATCTCTTTTTCTAGGAGTTTGTTTGTTTCTTTTTGAAGTATAAGACTATGTTAGTTCCTGGTGCACAATGTAGTGATTCGGTATTTCTGTGCATTTCAAAATGATCACCATGATAAGTCTAGTTACCGTGTGTCCCCATATAAAGATAGTACATTCTTATTGACTACGTTCCCCATGCTGTACATTTCACCTCTGTGACTCATTTGTTTTGTAACTGGAAGTTTGTACCTCTTAATCTCCCTCACCTATTTCACTTATCTCTCACCCCCTTTGGCAACTACCTGTTGTTCTCTGTGTCTATGGCTCTGTTTCTGTTTTGTTACGTTGGTTCATTCCAGGCTCTACTTTTGATTGCTTCTGATTCCTTTAGGCTCCTTTGGAAGAACACGTCAGATAACTAGGCAATGGTGATTTCAACCAGAAGAGAATTAATTTCTTTCACTTAATAGTATCATTCTTGTTAGAATAGGATGCTATTTGGAGGTAAATGGTGAGAGACGCAGCATTTCTTAATTCCCTAGATGCCTAAGATTCATAGCCCAGCACATAATTTCTTGTGGTAAAGAGAAACTCACAACAACAGCTACAACAACCAAATTCTACGTTTCAATGAGACTATTCCTGCCAACAACTTCATGACCCTCACATAAATTTATGGTAGAGACAATTTATTTTAAGGAAAAAATAAATTGGCACTAAATTCTGGCATTGGTCCCATGTTTTTTGGACATATTCCGTAAACATTCTTATAAAGATTATTTGGAAAAGTTCATCACAACTTTATATATGTATGTATTTTTTACTAGTTTCATTGCCAAAATAAATTAGTTCAGGGTCAATAATTATCCTTCAAATCTCTGTCTTTTTTTGTTTTAAACATTTGAGAATCTTATCTGGGGAAGTCATCCAGAAGACTGGTGATGTTTGTACTAAATTAAAGGCTTAGAAGCTAAAGTTCAGCTCAATAAACGTTTGCTTATTATCTACTGTGTGCTATGAGTAAGGATATGAGTAAGGCAAGTCCTTAGGACAGTAGGTTCTCAAATTTTATCGGAATCACCTGAAGAGCTTGCTTAACCCCACCCACAAATTTTCTGATTCAGCAGCTCTGAGGTGGGAACCCAAAATTTAAACAGTTCTCAAGCGATGCTGATACGGTTGGTCTATGGATCACAAAAAGAACATAAAAATGTATGATTAAAGTGTGATTTATGTGCTAAAGAATTTGCAAGGATACACAAAGTGGGATTAATTAGAGAATAATTAAACCCACTGTAGGATGGAGGTAGTGATCAGGAAAAGCTTCAGCAAAGGATGACACTTGAGCAGGATTTGGTAGCATGAGTAAGAATTCAAAGAGAAACAATAGGGACTAGAGTGAGAATTTCTGTTAAGTACCAACATATAGAATGTACAGAGATAGGTCAGAACATAAGTTATTCATTCATTTAACACATTCTAGTAATATGCATTACATCCTGAGAATAAAATGGTAAAAAATAATATGCTTACAGAAACACTCATTGGTATATCATTTGGCTAGAGCATGAGTACCAGAGTGCCATGACAGGAGATGGGCCTGGAAAAATAGTTGAAGACCATTAGGGATTCATGGATAACATGTGCCATGCTAAGGAGTTTGGATTTCACCCTCTAGGTAGTAGGGAGTATTAGGGGGAAGATCACTCTGGCAGCAGTGTAGGGAATGGATTGGAGGGAGACAGAACAAGATTGGAGTATAAGAGACCAGTAAGAAGGCTATTGGAATAATCTGGTCAAGAGATGGTGAAAAATCCAGCAAAGTTTTATTTCAGTTATGAATTATGTGACATTTAAACATAATTTTTGTGCATTTCCCCTTCCATAAGCCCACCACCAATCACCCTCTCCCATTAGCATGTTAACTGTTTAGAGCCTACGTGATTATTTTTTTATCAAATGTGGTATACACATGGGCTCAGTCAAGTATACATGAAAGTTTATTCTTGTGTAACCACCTCAGCAAGTAACAGGGAGTAATTTAGACAATTGAGAAAATGAAATTGGGTATTTTTTGAATATCTGAAAAAACATCTTTAAATAGTTATTTCCTGTTACATTCTTGTCTCTAAGTTTAGCCAGTGGCTCTATTGCTGTTCCAAATTTAAAACTGTCTTCAGATATTATGGACTAGCTTAGAGCATTGGTAAAATTCTATGTAGAGTACAGAACACAGAGCTTGTTTTTCCGTCTGCTAACTTTAAGGAATATCCAATGAAGGTGATGAGAATCACACAGGAGAACTTCCTCATACCCACATTCTTTTAGGCCAGTTCATGTCTTTCATTATATATTTAATTCTTGCCATGCCAAAATGACCCATTTGTTGAAAATGTAACTTCAATATTTGTGGTAAGCAGAATTTCTAATATGGCCTTCCAAAGATGTCCTGCGCTAATCCCTGGAACCTGTGAGTTTGAATTGTCTCTGCCACAATTATGTTATATTATTTGGCACAGTTGACCTTAAAATAGGGAGGTTTTCTTTCTGGACCTAATCTAATCACATGAGCCCTTAAAAGCAGAGAGTTTTCTCCAGCTGATAGCAGAAGGGAAAGTCAGGGAGATTTGAGGTATAAATATTAAAGGACCAGAGGCTGGTTTGAGGACTAAGGGAATCAGGTGAAAAAGAACATGGGTGGCCTCGAGAGCCATGAGTTGTCCCCTGTTGACAGCCATTTTAAAAAAAGGGGGCCTCAGACCTACAACTGCAAAGAACTGAATTCTATCAGCAACCTGACTTAGCTTTGTTAGAGACTAAATAGTGTCCCATAAAATTTTATGCTGAAGTCCTAACAGCCAGTACCTCAGAATGTGACTGTATTTAGAGATAGGGTGATTAAAAAAGTAATTTAATTAGAATGAGAGGTCATTAGGGTGGGCCCTAATCTGATACAGTAAGAAAAGGAAATTAGGACACAAACATGCACAGAAGGAAGACAAAGTGAAGACAAAGAAAAGATGGCTATCTGCAAGCCAAAGAGAGAAGCCTCAGAAGAAATCACGGCTCCTGGCAGCAAATCTTGACTTCTGGCTTCCAGAGCTGTGAGAAAATAAATTTCCATTGTTTAAAGACACTTAGTCTGTGGATCTTTATTATTGCAGCCCTAATAAACTTGGAAATGGATTTTTTTCCCTAGCTAGGCTGACACCATGATTTTGATTTTGGGATACTATAAGCAGAGATCCTAGGGGAGGCCATCTGAACTTCTGACTTATGGAATTGTGAGATAATACATGGATATTTTAAACCACTGAATTTGTGGTAAACTGTTACACAGCAATAGAAAACTAATGTAATATCCTAAATTATTTATGAATATGTCATTTAAATATTTTTATATTTTTAAGTCTTGAAAATGTCAATAAAAGTATTATTTACTTCAAGTGGAAACTTAGCTGGTTTTAGATTAATGGACTTTATCAAATTCAAAATTATGTTGGCATTTTTCTCTTTGGTGAGAACAAAGGGGATATATTATGCATGTTGCTATAAACCAAGCTTGTTCAGGCTTCTTACGGAAGGTGGTGATAAACCTGAATCCAGGTTGAATTGAAATAAGTCAGGATTTGAGGGAGAAAGAGTCAATGGCTACAGGTGGTAGAGATTTGTACTACGTGATTGCTAAACTAATATTTAACATTCCATAATTCAACATATTTTAATTACTCTCATCATCTAATTATTACTTTTTAAAGATGGAACTCAGAAAATCACAGACTGCTGGATAAATTTAAGACATGTAATTGATACCCTGGAGTGAACATCTTTCCCAGGGCCCATGAACCCTAGGAATAGTTCAGTAAAGTCATACAATGAAATGTATCACCATTGACCTATAGCTTTCTGGGAATTTCCTTCCGTAATGTATCACAGCCACGAGGGCGAAATTGGTCCCTCCTAAGTGATTGACCGACCACACCAAGTTAAAGATAAATTTGTAGTTTTAGAAATGAAAATCAACAATCAAGGCATACTTTTATTTCCAGCATAAATCACCACTGCAGAGAAGATAAATGAGGTCAAGTACAGAGTTTGTAGGACTGTGGGGAATATTTGAGTGTTTGTCACATACTGCAATTTCCTCTGAATAATTTTGGAGTCTGAGTAAGCAAGTCATAGACATAAATTAAAATAGCATGTCTGCCTCATTTTTTCCCTAGAAAATGACTTCTTGACTTATATTTGGGAGTAACTAATTTTTTTACCTCCTGACCATTGTTCACTTACTCATTAGGTTGATAAATTTCATGTAACTATTCCCATATGTTTATCCGCTTTGTAGATTATTATGTATAATTGCTCATTTCTCATTCTCTACCTTTTGAGTACTTTCCTGATCATTAAATTTTCTCACCAGATTTAAGCAAGAATAAAAGTGAGAGTGAAAAATACAACTGGCTATTGTGACGATTAATGACAACACTAGAGGAAGTTTGAGATGATAGCAGAACAGTATCACTGACTTACCTTTGGTCACTGATGTGTTATTGTCACTTAAAATAGCACACAGAAGGCACATGGTATTTGTTGCACAAATGAATGGGAATTCTGGGTTACTTGTGGGCTTTTTATCCTTACTGAGTGAGCTTGAATAGTTTCTTGTATGTATATTGGCTCATATTTTTCCTTTTGTTAGTTTTCTATTCATATCTTTTGTCATTTTACTGATTGATGTTTATATTCTTAACTTGTAAAACATTATATATATATATATATATAAAATAGTACAACTGTACCATAAAGGTTGCAAATATTTCTTTTAGCTTATTGTTTATATAATTATTCTTTAAATTATAAAACTCTTTTATTCATGCAAAATTTTTTTAATTGAAATGCCACAAAGAACTTTCCTATTCAGATATAGATATTCACCTACATTTTCTTCATTTTAGATGTATTATTTTTTAAACAGTTAATCTGTTCACTCATTTGGCATTTATTTTGGTGTATACTTTGACATTAGGATCTAAATTGATTCTCTTTTGGTAAATCAGCTAATGTTTTTAGTTAGCAAGAAATTCACTGTGGCTGTATGAGCAGAAAAGACACTTATTAAATGGGTATTGGGTAAGTCACAGAATCACCAAGAGGTTTAGGGAAACAGTGTGGAGGCTATGCAGACAGCATAGTCTAATATCGTGCTTCATATTTGCTCTTGAGGACCCAGTGCTACTCTGACTGAGCACTGAAGCCTGCAGTTTACACATTTGAAACCAATGGCTTTGGACATTGGACATTCCAGGCACATGCAGCCCAGGACGCTCAACCTTGCTGCAAAAACCACTGCCACCAGGGAGAATTCTTCACGTTCCCTGCTTCTTTGGTCTACTGGTCCTCAGTTCCATGTCTGGAGCAAGTGTATTATATGCTAGAGTGTAGGGCATAGCTCATTCCCTAGCTCAAGGGAAATTGAGGAAGTAAACACCTGCATTTTTAATCACGATAGTGGAAGGCAGTTTTTTTCTCCCTCCAAAACTCATAAAGTAGAGAGATTCAGATGCTGAGATTGTATACTTTTCTTTCTTGAAACTATAGAGGAGTACATCATTATGTATTTACATTAACCATGCTTGCAATAAACTCTTTGTGGTTTTGTAGGAAATATTGGGCTGTGGGGAATGGGGTCATGGATATGAGTACAGACTGCCCCTGGTGTAGAATTAAAAATATGATCTTTGTGGTGTAAGTACTGGGTTTGAATTCCGTATTCTAGCTCTGTGATCTTAATCAAAATAATTAACATCTTTCTTAGCCTTAGTTTATCTTTAAACTGGAGATATCAATATTCACTATGTTGTGATGATCATAATTGAAATGAGGTAAAGTACATAGTACAGTGCCCAGCACAGAATATGCACTTAGTAAATGTTATCATTACTGGTAACAGTCATTATGGGTTCAATTTATTTCTGCTGTAGCTGGGCTATTGTCTCTGGTCATCTACTTTGGCCCCTTAAATTTCAGTGAAAAATGCAATTCATATTGTTGGCTGGTGCCAACTCCAATAAATTATCAGATTAAAAAATCATCCCTCTCATAATGTTTTAGGGTCTGGTTAGCCTCTATATACCACTAAGGGGCAATATTTTGAGGGGTTAAGATATATAAGAATGTAACATTCCGATTCTGTTAAATGGTTATTTTCAATTATAAAGTTTTTAAATATACACAAAATTAGGAAAAATAGATCATTGACTCCCTCAGTACTTTACACCCAGATTCAATAATTATCGTGATTTTACTACATTTGCTTCATCCAAGTTAAGTTAACGTATTACATTTGATTGGAAGTTAGCTCTGGGAGTTTTAATAGATGACTGTTTAACTTTATTGGTAAAAGTATTTCAAAGGTAGAACTGGATGCTTCATATTATATCACAGTAGGAAGCATACAACATCTGGTTGTCCCACTTTTATTATGCTAAGATTGATCATTGAGTTCCGGTGGCGACAAGCTGATGCCTCCATTATAAAATTCCTCATAAACCCTTTCATCTAATGCTTTCATCCACTGATGATCTTTTCCTGGCTCAAATATTACATTAGGAGTTACAAAATGATGATTTTTCTAGTGCTATGATTTCTTGCACATTTAATAGTCAGAATTTTCTTCTCATTTAGAGCTATTTGTCTACTCTGATGTAAAGGAAAGCCAGGAATAAGGCAAAATAAATGCTCAATATTTTACTTTAATAGCTAATATTCAGAATAAGGAGTTGGTTTGGCATCCTTGCTACTTTTTTTTTCTTTGAGTTGGGGTCTTTATTATTTATTTTTGACTGTGTTGGGTCTTCATTGTGGTGCGCGGGCTTCTCATTGCAGTGGCTTCTTTTGTAGCGGAGCATGCGCTCTAGGTGCGCAGGCTTCGGTAGTTGCAGCACGCTGGCTCAGTAGTTGTGGCTTGCAGACTCTAGAGGCAGGCTCAGCAGTTGTGGCGCACGGGCTTAGTTGCTCCATGGCATGTGGGATCTTCCTGGACCAGGGCTTGAACCTGTGTTCCCTGTACTGGCAGGTGGATTCTTAACTGCTACGCCACCAGGGAAGTCCCCTGGTTACTTTCAGTGGTGTCTGGTATGGTTTTTTTTTTTTTAATTTTAGTAGTATACAAAAAGGAATCTATTTGCAAACCAAATAAAAACACTGATACACTACCAAATGTAAAACAGATGGCTAGTGGCAAGCTGCTGCATAGCACAGGGAGATCAGCTCGATGCTTTGTGACCACCTAGAGGGGTGGGATAAGGAGGGTGGGAGGGAGGCCCAAGAGGGAGGGGATATGGGGATATATGTATACGTATAGCTGATTCACTTTGCTGTACAACAGAAACTAACACAACATTGTAAAGCAATTATACTCCAATAAAGATATAAAAAATAATAAATAAAAACACGGAACAAATTTTTTTATTTTTCCTTTTCCTGGTTTTTGTGTTACTTCCAATCTTATGTTTATTCATATACTTATATACATACATATTCATATACATACTATAAATCTTTTTTTATTGAGATATAATTAACATATTAGTTTCAGGTGTACAACTTAATGATTCAATATATGTATATATTGTGAAATGATCACCATAGTAAATCTAGTTAACATCCATCATCACACGTAGTTGCAAATTCTTTTCCCTTGTGATGAGAACTTTAAAAAATCTACTCTTTTAGCAACTTTCAAACATAAAATACAGTATCCTTAACTATAGTTACCATGGTGTACATTACATCCTCAGGACTTATTTTATAAATCGAAGTTCATACATTTTGACTACCTTCACCCATTTTGCCAACCCTCCACACACGCACTTTCACCCCACTCCCACCCCCAGAAACCACCAATCTGTTCTCTGTGAGTTTGGTTGTTTTTTTTTTTTAATTCCACATATAAGTGAGATCATATGGTATTTGTCTTTGTCTGACTTATTTCACTAAGCATAATATCCTCAAGGTCCTTCCATGTTGTTGAAACTGGCAGGATTTTCTTCTTTTTATGGCTGAATAATATTCCATTGTATATATATATATATATATATATATATATATATATACACCACATTTTCTCTATCCACTCATCCATCTGTTGTCACTTAGGTTGTTTCCATGTCTTGGCTGTTGTAAATAATGCCACAATGAACAAGGGGGAGCAGATATTTTTTCAAATTAGTGTTTTCATTTCCTTTGGATAAATACCCAGAAGTAAAATTGTTGGATCATATGGTAGTTCTATTTTCAATTTTTTGAGGAATCTTCATACTGTTTTCCGTAGTGGCTACATCAATTTACATTTCCACCAACAGTGCACGAGGGTTCCTTTATTTCCACATCCTTGCCAACACTTGTTATGTGTGTTCTTTTTGGTAATAGCCATTCTAACAGTGATTTGCATTTCCTTGATGATTAGTGATGTTGAGCACCTTTTTATGTACCTGTTGGCCATCTGTATGTCCTCTTTGGAAAAATGACTATTCAGATCCTCTGCATATTTTAAAATCAGATTGTGTTTTTTTTGTTTTTTTCCTATTGAATTATATGAGTTCTTTATATATTTTGGATAATAACCCCTTATCAGATATATGATTTGCAAATACTTTGTCCCATTCTATAGGTTGCCTTTTTATTTAGTTGATGGTTTCCTTTGCTATGCAGAAGCTTTTTAGTTTGATATAGTCCCACTTGTTTATTTTTGCTTTTATTGCCTTTGCTTTTGGTGTCAAATCCAAAAAATCATCATCAAGACCAATATCAAGGAGCTTATCTCATATGTTTTCTTCTAGGTAGTAGTTTTATGGTTTCAGCTCTTCTTATATTCAAGTCTTTAATCCATTTCGAGTTGATTTTTGTGTACGGTCTAAGATAGTGGTCCAGTTTCATTCTTTTGCATCTGGCTGTCCACTTTTCCCAGCACCATTTATTGAAGAGATTGTCCTTTCCCCATTGTATATTTTTGGCTCTTTTGTTGTAAATTTATTGACCATAATATATGTTTAGACCATGTATGTGTGGGCTTATTTCTGAGCTCTCTATTCTGTTCCATTGATCCATGTGTCTGTTTTTAATACCAGTGCCTTACTGTTCTGATTACTATAGCTTTGTAATATAGTTTGAACTTAGGAAGCGTGATGCCTCCAGCTCTGTCCTTTTTCTCAAGAACTGCTTTGGCTAATTGGGGTCTTGTGTGGTTCCATACAAATCTGGGGACTGTTCTGTTTTTTGGGGGGGAGAAGGAGAGAGGGGGTAGCTTTCTCTCCTTTATGTGAGTTTTATATAGTTGATATGTTCAATCATTAGCATTCAAATTTTTTTTCGTGCTCAGATTGTTTCATCTTTAGTTGATGGGAGCCTCTTCATATTGGCTCTGTGTTCTTTTGATGTTCTATTGGTCATAAACCAGATTGTGCAGTATACCAGAACTCAGTAGGAAGTCATAAATTCTGAGTATACAGTAATTTTCAATAAATTATACAAAAGTATAAAATCATATAGCTGAAAAGAAATATATTCATAGTGACACATAACAGCCAATAAAATATAATAAATTTACTGGTAAATTGAATTCCATACCACATATAGAACACATACTGGCACTGTATCTCAATGAATATTGGGGACTAAAAAGCAATCCACAAGATAAAATAAATGTGGAAAAATTTACACAGAACATGCAGGGGAGAAAATATCTCAGTAAACATTGGTACAAATTAAAATAGTAAAGTAAAATTCATTTACATGAATTCCTACACAAGTAACAAAAGTATGTGAAAATAAATCATTTGATGAAATAACTGGTACAAAATATAAAGCAAAAACTAATATTTAAGTAATTACAATGCCATTCTTATGCATACACTAAAGACAGATTTTCCAAGATATACCAGAATATTTCATTGAGTATTAGTGTGCAGCCAAAAGAGAAAAAACATAAGAATTCTAATGGAAATTTATGGTCAATGAAGACCATACTGTGTAACAGACACAAACAATAAAGATTTTAATTATCTTCAAAACCTAGAACACAATAATCTTCAAAACTGTATATAATATCAATCACAAAGCTTGATAATCCATCACCTTTGTAGAAATTCAGCATTTATTTTATTAGACACTAAGTCATCACTATCTTCAAACTACTGTTTTGTAAGTACTCTTACTGTGTTCATTTGAAAACTCTATTACCAATAAACTTGAATCTAATTTTATGCTAATATCTCATTGCTTTTGAGAGATGGATTATAGGGTTAATAAATAATAACCCTAAATACAGGGGAGTAAACCAAAATCTAATTTTGGTGAGTTGTTTGGTTTGTGGCTTGCCACTTTTGATGAAAACAGTAGTACAAACCTCTGTTAAAGAGTGTGAATTTCTTTCTTTGCTGTGATGTTTTCCATTGCTCTGCTCCACTTCTAGTGGTAACATTATTACTACTGTTATTTTGGAATTAGTGGATTAATAGTCTTGAATAACCATCCTAGACCTGTCAGCAATGTATGGCCTTCCAACCGTAATATGGACGTTTCATATGCAGGTAAATTTGCAATTTTTGTTGTTGAAAAAGCTGTGTCTGTAAGCTGGAAGATAGAATTTTCTTCATAGTATCCACACATACATTATGTCAGGTGTAGTCATATATACCCTAGGAGCATACAGATTAGCTCCGTATGCAGTTAGTTCAAAGTCAGTGTGCCCCAGAAGAGTTTTTAAAACACTTTCTTTAAACTTACGAAGAAGGTTTAAAAAATATTATTACACAATCAGGGCACTGATGAGACTCAGCTTTAAACCATTTTTGATACTTCAGTGAATGCCTATTCACTTTGGTTTAGGATAGTTAATGTATTATTAGTAAGGATTCTCCAGAGAAATAGACCAATGGGGTACATTTATTAAAAGATTTATTATGAGGAATTGGCTCACAGGATTATGGAGGCTAAGAAGTTCCATGCTCTGCCATCAGCAAGCTAGAAACCCAGAAAAGTCAGTGGTGTAGTTCCAGTCCAAGTCTGAAGGCTTGAGAACCAGGAGGTGCTGATGGTGTAAGTTCCAGTTCAAGGTCAGGCGACTTACCCATCATAAGTCCCAGCTTATGCAGTGAGGCTGAGAGTGAATTCTTTCTTCCTCTGCTTTTTTGTTTTATTCAGACCCTCATTGGATTGGATGATGCCTACCCACATTGGGGATAGCAATCTGCTTTACTTAGTCTACCATTTCAAGTGCTGATCTTATTTAGAAATACCTTCAAGCCCAAAATATTGTTTAACCAAATATTTGAGTACTCTGTGACCCAGTCAGGTTGACACATAAAATTAATCATCAGAATTCGGTTCGTTAAGTTAAAGATAGTAATATATATGTGTTCTTCACATGATATTTTCCATGTCCAGGTTATCCTGAGGATTTTTAAGCTCTGGGATATTTGCTAATAGATTCTGGAACTGCAACATGTCCTAAGCATTCAGGACTTCTTTGTTCTCTGTGTATCTTTGAAAACATGGTATTCTAGGGAAATATGGTAATTCATCAACTTTGACGCAAGTTGACTGTTCTCAAATTACCAGTCTATATAGTGGTAATTTTTATATATGTATCAGAAATAGTGGATTAAGGCATTTCATCAATTTAATCTTCATGAAACTTACATCACTTTGGTTCTCAATTTTATTTTGCATTCCAGACACACAGAATCTAAAAAGACATAACTTTTTTCCTAGAGATTCTTTTGGTATATGTATAAAGTCAAGTTACAAAGCAATTCAGTAGCTTTGTGGGAGTATATATATGTTCATATGCATTCTTCTGGGGATGGGGGGACATGATGTAAAAATTGACGAGTTCTGAGGGGAAAAAATGGAAAGAAGTTCAAATTTTGCAAATAAAACCAAAATAAATTTTCATTCTTAGTAGTACATTTCCAAAATTAGGCTGATGCTGTTTTGGTTTAGTGGAATGGACTTTGACATACAACATATAAGTCATCTTTGGCCTTGAATTGATTATGAATATTTGTGTTAAAGCCAACATTTCTGAAAATCCTGTCTCACAGATATATATAAAAGCAAAATGAATCAAAGCTCCTCAAAATTGCTTTGTTTGATTAGAGTGAGCTAGCGTTGGAGCATGCAAACTGAATAAGGTACTTCATGTTGAATTTGGGTCACTTCATTTCCTTAGTTCTCAAGGCAATGGGATCATCTTTGATAAAATTTTCACTACTAATGCCCTGTCAGCAAGGAATGGATTTCAAATGCCTATTTTATTATTAAGGTCCAAGAAGCTGAGGAAACCCTCAGAAAATGTCTGCAGGATTTCCAACTCTGCCAGCTGAGAAATCGACAGTGATTTGTCAGTCTCAACCTTATCCTGTGAAGCACTTTCTTTGGCATCTTGGTAAAAAATTGCTTATGGTTTTTTAGCAGCAGGGCCTTGGATCAGAAGATTTACCTTTTGCACATGGCCAAAAATACTTGCCAAGTAAGCCAAGCAATGAATGAATATCTCTCTTTCAAATTGTTCTGAGTGGGTTTTATTTTTCTCTTTTTCTCTGAAGTTTAATCATGTGCATTGACTTGCCCCCTGGAATGCCAATGAGTGTCCATACGGTAGAAAAAATTATAATCTTATTCTACTTTTTGACCAAATTTCTTAAAGTGGTGACTCAAGGATCTGGCTCTGATGAAGCTGACAACTTTCACAGCAGCAGAAGACTTCTTTCATTGTTATTGGCCGAGTCTTTGATAACAACACACACCAGTCTGTACAGCAGTGCATTCCAATGTCATGGGTTGCTTCTCTCTTCACCAGAGCAACAAAACTAGATATATTTCCAAGCATCAAAGGTGCTCTATTTTGCACAAATACCAGAATTTTCTTTCAGTTGAAGTGTTTCTTGGCAAAGAAATGATGTTGACAGCCCCTAGAGTTTCTAAAAGGGGCTCACAAAATAGGAGTTCTTATAAGAGCTCATTTGCCCTTACATTTGTAAGTAGTTTTATCTAGTTGAGTGCTGAAGGAAAGTGATTTTTTCCACCATGATTGGATTCAAAACATTAGAAGAAATGTTAGTGATTTTGTACTGGATAATAAAGTTTTATAGCAACAGACTTTTGATTTTAATTCTTTTGTCCACAGATAGGCTCAACAATTTGTGTGGCATATGTGTCAACACAGTCTCTCGAATCATATCGTGTTGCTATTACCTGTCAGCATGGTCAGTGACCTTTAGATTTCTTCAAGGCAAGCTTTAGGTAGTATAATTTACTTTAGAAGATTTTTTCTAGCAAAACAAATTTTAAAGTAACAGGTGGGGAAAAATATTTTTCTTTTTTTGGGGGATCTCTATAGACAGCAGATTAAAAATTTAATGCCATAGAATTTTTCTTTTGGAATAGTCTTTCTTGTTAATTAGCTGATGCTGAGGTACTGGAGCCATGCACTGTTTTGAGATATAGCTGTGATCTTCCAAAAATCATGGCTAATTACCAACACATTCCCACTGCTTGCAATACATGTTTTGTAATATTGCTTTTCTGACATTCTGTGATTCTCTTTCAAATGTTTTCATTTTTTTAGAAAAAGGCAGTCCTAGAATTCCTAGGGAGAACCCAGACATGTCTCCATCCTAGAGCGAGATAGTGTTTGAGCCTATTTGATAAGCATGAATGCATACAGCTGTCTCTTCCTCTATCTGTCCAATAAGAAATGCCAATGTACCTTCACAAGCCTATTGTATTTTTGTCATAGTTCCCACAGTTGATTTGACTCAATCTGGAATAGAACCCTATGAATAAGTAATGTTCCATGGAAATGTTTTTGTTTTATTGTAATGATGATGACATGCATTCATCCTAGGGTCATTTTAATAAATTAAATAAGTCCTCATAAATTACTTCTACATTTAGAGAGACCTCAATATCTCCTGCTTCTTCTAAATTTCTTAAATTAGGCAGTACCAAGGTTGATAATGATCCTTCATGAGTTTCATTCAGGTTGGTATTTTTTTTTTTTTTTTTTTTTGTGGTACGCGGGCCTCTCACTGCTGTGGCCTCTCCCAGTGCGGAGCACAGGCTCCGGATGTGCAGGCTCAGCAGCCATGGCTCACGGGCCCAGCCGCTCCGTGGCATGTGGGATCTTCCCGGACTGGGGCACAAACCCGTGTCCCCTGCATCGGCAGGCGGACTCTCAACCACTGCGCCACCAGGGAAGCCCGGTATAACTATTTTTTTAAACAATATTTTGTCATTTTCTCTATAGGGGTTCCTTCATTTAGCGACTACATTTTCAGTGTTTGGCCATTAAACCAGAAGAAATAAAATGTCCATGTTGATTTTGCCACACGCTTGCTCCTCCTGTGGTTTTGCCCATCTTAGCTGATGGCAGTTGGGTCTTCTCTCACAACCTACATATATAGCTCGTTAGCAAATCCTGCTGCCTCCATGTTTCAAGCTGTATCCAGAATTTGACCATTTCTGACCGTCTTTCCCACTAACACCTTGAGCTGTGTCACCAACATATCTTGCTTGATTTAAATTATTAAACTCTTAAAATGGTGGTCCTTCTTCTACCTTTACCACCTTAGTCTCTTCACCCAGCAGTAGAATTATACTGTTATAACATAAACCATATCATGTCATTCCTCTGCTTAGGACCCTCCAGTGGCTTCAGATGCATTTTAGGATGAAGTCCAACATTCTTGGCAAGGAGTCATATATGGTCTTGCCCCTGGTTACTTGTTTTAGTCAAGTTTCCACTTCAGTGTTACTGCATAACAAACAACAAAATCTCTGTAGCCCAACAACGTGTATTAGTTTTTCTCCTTCACAGGGCTGCAGGTCTGCTGAGGCAGCTCTGTTGCAGGCTATGGGGTGAATTCGGCTCTGACCTGTGTCCTTCATTTGGAGACTAGTGGCTCCCCAGGCCCTGAACTGTTCATGGTAGATGTAAAGAGCGCTAGAGGCCAAAGCAAACCTTGAAAGCCTCTCAAAGCCTCTGCTTCAGGCTTTCTGGCTAATGCTCTATGACTTCACCTCTAAAACTTTTCTCTCTTTTTAATTGTCTTAACTGTTTTTTTTTTTTTTTTTTTTTTTTTTTTTTTTTTTTTTTTTTTGCGATACGCGGGCCTCTCACTGTTGTGGCCTCTCCCGTTGTGGAGCACAGGCTCCGGACGCGCAGGCTCAGCGGCCATGGCTCACGGGCCCAGCCGCTCCGCGGCATGTGGGATCCTCCCGGACCGGGGCACGAACCCGTGTCCCCTGCATCGGCAGGCGTACTCCCAACCACTGCGCCACCAGGGAAGCCCGTCTTAACTGTTTTAATTAATGTAGCTATATAGTAAGTCTTAAAATAAAATAGTGTGATTCCTCCCACTTTATTCATTTTCAGAATGTTTGGGCTATTCTAGTTCCTTTGGCTTTTCATATAAACATTAAGATAAACTTTTGGTAGGGATTGCATTGAACCCATAGATCAGTTAGGGGAGAAGTGACATCTTTATTTTGTATTAATGTGTTATGTACTAAGATATCCAATCCATGATAAAGGTCACTGATATCTTTCTTCAGAATTTTGTAATTTCCAGCGTTTTGTAATTTCCAGCATTCATATTCTACTTCTGTTTGGTTACATATATGTCTAAGTATTTTGTTTTCTTTGGAGCGATTGTAAATGGTATTGTTTCCAGTTTTATTTCAATTGTTTAGGAGCTTGTTTCTTAAAATTTTGCTATACACTCAGTGTTTAAAAAATATATGTGTTTATATATAGTGATATATAAATATCACTACATATACATAGTGGTCATAGAATAAGGCCATAGCTTTTTTTTACTCTTTTGAATTTAGTCAGATAACTTTTCTGGTCAAGTACCCACAGCTATGTATATTCTCTGGATGTTTGCAAAGAAGGTATAATTCTGTTTATAGTATATAAGATTGAACCTGATCATTTTTTAATCTGACACTATCACTTATATTATTACAATCCTTTGTGGTCTTAAAATGGTCTTATTTTTTTCTATGCAACCTATAAAACAGTAAGAGTGATAGGTTCAAATACCTAATTAAAATTAGTTTTGTTTATCAGTTTATTTTGTACATCATTCTTTTGCTTTCTACCTGACTTCTTTTTCACATGGTAATGATACCTGTATTTCAGCCAGTGAGTATCATTTGGTTTGTGCGTGTTTCTTTTAAACACATATATTTGAATTTTGTTCCTTCTTTTCTCTCAAAGTCTATGGCATTTACCTAGGAGTTTAAGTTCTTTATGTTATTAGATTTATATTTATTATCAACATTTACACTTAAAAATTTTTTTCTTTGTATTTAATGCTTTTTCTCTTCTGTATTACCTTTCTGATTGCCAACTTTCCTGGCTTTTTATGTAGGAACAATAGTTTGCTTCTTTATTTTTGAGTGATTTGAAAGATGTCTACTTGTAATTCTCTCTATGGTCACCATTAAGTTTTGTAAAAATATAATTAAATTTACATTTTTCTAAATCTACAAGTGAAGACATCCCTATAAGACAAGGTATTTATTCACTCCATGTACCTCTCTTTCTACTTTCTTTTTCCCTCTGTTTCCTGGTCATTGTTAAGATAATCTGTAAATATAAATCTAGATTATTATTAATAAACTAATATTTTATTTTATGCATATTATCTTTAAAAAGATATTATTTTACATTTTCATTTATTGTGTAACCATTTTAACTGTAGTAACCCAACTATTTCAAACTAACTTCATGGCTAAGACATTATTGTTCAGCACCAGCCCTTTGTAACATGAATTTCTCATTTTCGAATCCTTCATTTTAATTCATCCTTTGATTGGCTAGAAGTACATCTTGGAGTAATTTATTTAAAAAGTACACATATCTGGTCTGTTTATAAAGGTAAAAGGAATTTTTTTCTATTTGCTCCACACAATTGATATCTCACTGAATAGATCTTTTTTACAGCTCTGTAGATAACAGCTTTATTATCTTATAAAGTTATTAAAGGAGACAGTGTTACAAAGTCTAGGGTGAAATTAATTTTGTTGCCTTTTCTGTCTGGCTGTCTTGTGTGTGTGTGTGCCTGTGTGTGTGTGTGTGTGTGTGTGTGTGTGTGTAAAGAGAGAAAGAGAGAGAGAGGGAGACTTTTATTTTTGTAAACTTTTATAAAAATTATTTTGCTAAAATTTGTCTAGTAATAGGTCACTTTCTGTCATCAGTTTTTGCTGGTAAGTGGATAAAATTTCTAATCTGGCCTCTCTTTTTCTTCTAAGGAGTTTTATTGTTGTTTACCTATAATAACTTTAATCATTCTATTTCATTAATTTCTGGGGTCTTTTTTAAGATTCAGTAATACCTCACAGGTTGGTACTTTGCTCTCCTTTTTTCAAACCTCTCATCTTCTCTCTCAAGTAATTTTCTCCCTTCACTCTTGTCTTCTCTGTCCTCGGAGAACTTTATAAGCTTTATATCCACATTATATTTGACTTTAAACATATATAGTTTGTAGACTTGGTCCCGTTCATGAAGATTTTAATTATTGAGTATACTTTTTTTCCTTGTGGAAATTCTTTTTGTCATCTATCTTCTTTTTATCTCTATTTCTATTTTTGTATCTGAGCCAGTGATCTCATCTTGATTTTTCTGTATAAGCACTTCCTGTTGTTTTAGAAGGTACGCTTTCCTTTTCCTTAAGTAGATATGAAGCAGTTTCTAAAAACTATTTTTTCTGGATTTTATAACAAATAATTTTTAAAAGTAATTTTTTTGGTCTGAACCCTTACTTTATTTTCAATCCACGCTAGATTGTTTTCTGTACACTCATTCTTTTTTTTAAAATAGATTCTCCGCAATTTAAAGTTATTATAAAACAATGGCTATATTTTCCCTGTGCTGTACAATATATTCTTTTTTTTTTTTTTTTTTTGCAGTACGCGGGCCTCTCACTGTTGTGTCCTCTCCCGTTGTGGAGCACAGGCTCTGGACGTGCAGGCTCAGCGGCCACGGCTTACGGGCCTAGCCGCCCCGTGGCATGTGGGATCTTCCCGTACCGGGGCACAAACCCGTGTCCCTGTATCGGCAGGCGGACTCTTAACCACTGCGCCACCAGGGAAGCCCTACAATATATTCTTGTTGCTTATCTTTTTTATACATAGTAATTTGTACCTCTTAATCCCATACTCATATCTTGCCACTCCCTGCTTCCTTCTTTCCACTGGTAACCACTAGTTTGTTCTCTATATCTGTAAGTCTGTTTCTGTTTCGTTATATACATTCATTTGTTTTATTTCTTTAGATTCCACATATAAGTGATCACACGCAGTATTTGTCTTTCTCTGTGTACACTCATTCTTAATTTTCTATGAATGAGGAAAGATTTACACAGACTCAGTGTTTGTCAAAACACAGGGTTTGTAGCTATTTCTTTTTTTTTAATATATATTATTTGTGTGCTTTTATAAGGATTTATTTATTTATTTATTTTGCCTGTGCAGTGCGGCATGCAAGATCTTAGTTCCCTGACCATGGATCAAACCCGTGCCAACAGTAGAGGAGTGGAGGACTCCACTGGAGTCCAGTGGAGTCCTAACCACTGGACCGCCAGGGAATTCTTATAGCTATTTCAAGATGGCCTGCTGCCTAGGTTAATGGGCATAACTTCTAGGCCAATTTCTTTTGCCCATCAAATTTTCAACCTTTGCAGATCTGCAGGACTAAGATAGGTAACCTCTCTAATTCCCACAGTATAATTCTCTGAATCTGTGAGAAGATGACGTATGTAAAATACCTCAGCCTGCAGCATGCATTGCTCTAAATACTCTCCCAGTCTATTCCCCAGGCTACTGTGCTTTCCATTTGGGAATTACAAGTTGCAGTTTGGCACCACCCATCATTTTCCTCCACCTTTGACCAATAATGCCAGGAATGCAGTCTCTGAATGTGTGTGAAAGAGATATTGAAGGAACATGGAAAGGAAGAGGAATATGGCATGGAATGTCCCACTAGTATAATTTTGATACAGTAAAGTAATGGCTTTTCATTTTCCTGTTTGGAACAGACCCAGCAGCTGAGTTGTGATTAGATGGTAGTGGGAGGGTGATGATGGGGTTTGGGTAGAGGATGTGAACTGGTTATAGCTTCCTTCAGCCTTACTCTAGGAGAGCCAGGCTCTACTTTTTGACCTTGTAAAACATGCATAGGCCATTGGTTGTGTTTCTCAACCTTGATACACCAGCCTTGTAATTAGAAATTTATCCCAACTTCTGGATTAGTGTCTTCTTTCCTTACATTTCATTGATGTAGTAAGTATTCTTCACTGTATTTTCTTAAGTATTTTATTGGAAATTTGGAATAGGGGCAGTTAATGAAATGCAATTTTTGTTGAGATGTCTTCAAAAGTTTAAAACATTTTCTCTATTTCTTAACTGAGACTTTTTTCTAAGAGCTTCTAGGTTCATTTCATCTTCATGACAAAGATTTATATCATTTTTTCTTAAAAAATTTCATCCTTGAATTACAGTGTAATTTAATTTAAATCTAGTTCT
The DNA here is from genome assembly GCF_964341445.2 of Mesoplodon mirus. Classification (NCBI taxonomy): domain Eukaryota; kingdom Metazoa; phylum Chordata; class Mammalia; order Artiodactyla; family Ziphiidae; genus Mesoplodon; species Mesoplodon mirus. The sequence goes on from NC_138977.1 coordinate 49,153,117, forward strand.
GGGCTTACACAAAGCCTGCATATCCATCTGACACTTAACTTCTTTTTTTTTAATTAAATAAATTTTTTTAATTTAATTTTATTTATTTTTTTATACAGCAGGTTCTCATTAGTTACCTATTTTATACATATTAATGTATATGTGTCAGTCCCAATCTCCCGATTCACTGGCATTTAACTTCTGTTTGCCCTTTCTCAAGGGCCATGGGGCTGACTCCACAGTGACTTTGCAAAACTTGACCTTAGAGTTGGCTCCCATTGGAAGCTTGGCAGTAGCTAATTCAACCATGCCTTAGGTCCCTGCTTCCCTTGCTCGTTGCCCAAAATGTAATCTCATCTGTTATCTCTTTTCTCCTGTTTGCTTCTCTTCATGTTACCTGATGCTCTGATGCTTTCTCTTTGCATGGGGCTATTCCCCTAATTCCCTTACAACTTTATTTCTGGAAGCATTGTTTCTTAGTAGGAAATTTTGCTCTGTGTGCAACCACTTCCCTGAATGGTAGAAAGAGGATAGTTTTTTTTTTTTTTTGTGGTACGCGGGCCTCTCACTGTTGTGGCCTCTCCTGTTGCGGAGCACAGGCTCCGGACGTGCAGGCTCAGCGGCCATGGCTCACGGGCCCAGCCGCTGTGCGGCATGTGGGATCTTCCCAGACCGGGGCATGAACCCCCGTCCCCTGCATCGGCAGGCGGACTCTCAACCACTGCGCCACCAGGGAAGCCCCAAGAGGATAGTTTTTTATTTTCTTGCTTTAGTTCTTTAGTAGTGAACAAGGCTATTAAATTAAATTTTTAAATTTAATTTTATTTATTTTTCCATGTGGGGATTACAAGTTGCAGATTGGCACCACCCATCATTTTCCTCCGCCTTTGGCCAATAATGCCAGGAATGCAGTCTCTGAATGTGTGTAAAAGAGATGCTGAAGGAACATGGAAAGGAAGAGGAATATGGCATGAAATGTCCCACTAGTATAATTTTGATACAGTCAACAAATATCCTACACACACACATACATACACACACACACGTTCTTCATGTTAGCCATTTATGAAGTTATGGGATGGTCCATTCACCCTAGCAATTTACATAATGAGGAATGAGCTTTTATAATCAGAGAAATGGGTCAGTTTCTCAGCCTGAAGAGATGTTAAAGAGATACACAGCAAAAGTTAAACAGGTCATATGATTCATTTATACTCTTCTGTTTCGAATGTTCTGTTCCTATCTACTTTAGTCCCTTCTTTGTACACTAGTCAGTGTGCAGTGTGGCATTGGCAACAGCAGAGAAAGTTAGGCCAGGTCCTCCATTATTTATGTGTTACTTAGCAATTACAAGAACAGTTAATTGGACTGACTAAGTAAAAAGTGGCCAGGGACCAGACTGACACCCCTCACCCCCAATTATGATTATAATTGGGACCTATTTTTTCTTTTTTTTTAAATTGAAGTATAGTTGATGTACAGTATTATATTAGTTTCAGATGTATGACTAGTGATTCAATATTTTTATAGATTATACTCCATTTAAGTTTGTTACAAAATAATGGCTGTGTTTCTCTGCACTGTACAATATATCCTTGTTGCTTATTTACTTCAAATGCTGTAGTTTGTATCTCTTAATTCCATACCCCTGTCTTGCCTCTCCCCACTTCCCTCTCCCCACTGGTAACCACTAGTTTGTTGTCTATACCTGTGAGTCTGTTTCTGTTTTGTTATATACATTTATTTGCTTTTAATCCTTATGCCATCTTACTTTAGAGCATCTGCATGACACTGTGATTTATAGGAAATGTATATTAGGGTTTTCATCATTTCTGGCATTGGAAATGACAAAAACCCTTGGAATTTTTTAAATGAAGAGAGAGCAATATATGTATCTTTTGTTAGGTTAATGAGGTGACTTTGGGGGAAAACACCTAAGGATGGAAGCTGGTTGATAGTGGAGCCAACCAGATGATTAGAGGGTTGGAACTTTCAGTCCCACCCCACAACCTCTGGGAAGGAGGGGAGAGGGGCTGGAGGTTGAATCAATCACCAATGGACAGTTATTTAATCAAACCTTATCTATGTATTGAAGCCTCCATGAAAACCAAAAAGGACGAGTTCAGTGACCTTCCCACTTGGTAAACACAAGGAGGTATGGGCAGAGTAGTGCACTTGGAGGGGGTGTGGAAGCTCAGTGCCTCTTCTTCATATGCTGCCCTATGCATCTCTTCAACCTGGCTATTCCTGAGTTATATCCTTTTATAATAAACTGGTAATCTAGTAAGTAAAATGTTTCTCTGAGTTCTTTGAGCCATTCTAGCAAACTAATTGAACCCAAGGAGGGGACCATGGGAGCATTTGATTTATAGCCAGTTTGTCAGAAGTACAGGTGACAACCTGGACGTGTGCCTGGTGTCTGAAATTCAAGGAAGAGGGTCACTGGAACCTACAATCTATAGCTTGTCAGTCAGATGCAGTGATAACCTGGGCTTTCGATTGGTGTCTGAAGAGAGGAGAGTCTTGTAGGAAACCCTTAACCTGTGAGGTCTGATGCTGTCTTTAGGCAGATAGCGTCAAAATTGAGTTAAACTGTAGGACACCCAGCTGGTGTCAGAGCATTGCTTGCTTGCTGGTCTGGTGGGAAAAACCCCACCTCCACACACTTGAATTGGTGACCAGAACCTTTTTAACCTGCCTTTGCATTCTCTTTCTTCGCTGGAATCTGGTGGCTGAATGCTGATTAGCTGGCAATTTTAGTAAGAATGAAGTCTGATCGAACTCCCTACACCTCACTTGGACATCCTCATCCTGGCTGAGATGGAAGTCTCCGTTAACTTGATGGTTAACCACCCCCTCCTTCTTGAAACTCGACTCTTCTGGTTTCCATGACACTGCACTCTCATGGTACACCACTCACCAGTAAGACTGTTTTTTCCATGTCTCCTTCCTTAAACATTGGTGGTTATTGGGGCTTGGGGAGTGATAATCATGTCTCTTTCCAATGTGGCTTCTGAACCAGTGGAGAAGTAGACACAGGATGTGGATGGAGATCAACATACCAGTTTTATTACAGTAACGCCGCATTGAAGAATGCAGCCTGAGACCACAATTGGATGACTCAGTCTTTTGACAGAAGTGGATGGACTTTTTTACCCAGTTGTAGGCAGTGAAGCAGGAAGCCCTTAGGCCTCCCCTCTCAGGGCAAAGTCTGTCTCTGTAGCTTCCTGTAGTAGAAGTAAGAATATGTATCCATGCAGTAGGCCAACTAGTCTGAAGGTGAACGAAGATTGGACCCTGGATCGCACTTGTGCAGACACATTTTTTTGTTTGTTTTACCAATCTAATAAATCGCTCTTCTTTCCCTAGAGACCCCTCTGAGTGTTTGAGAAATATATTTTTTTACTTTGTAGGCTGTCCAGACTGATATGCAGATATTCTCCCAATATCTGATTAATTCCCCTCCTTGTTCCACAAAGAATGTCATCAGTTCCTCATATGCTATTAATGATGGTGACTGCCCCAACCCTAACTCCTCATGTTTACACCTAATCCTTCATGACTATTACTTTAGATTTTTTTAATAGATTTTTATTGGAGTATAATTGCTTCACAATGTTAGTTTCTGTTGCACAACAAAATGAATCAGCTATATGTGTACACATGTCCCCATATCCCCTCCCTCTTGAGCCTCCCTCCCATTCTCTCTATCCCACCCCTGTAGGTCATCGCAAAGCACCGAGCCGATCTCCCTGTGCTATGCTGCCGCTTCCCGAAAGCCAACTATTTTACATTCAGTAGTGTATATATGTCCATGCTAATCTCACTTCGCCCCAGCTTCGCCCTCCCACCTGATGTCCTCAAGTCCATTTTCTATGTCTACCTCTTTATTCCTGCCCTGCAACTACGTTCATCAGTACCTTTTTTTTTTTAAGATTCCATATATATGCGTTAACATACAGTATTTGTTTTTCTATTTCTGACTGACTCTGTATGACAGACTCTAGGTCCATCCACCTCACTACAAATAACTCAATTTTGTTTCTTTTTATGGCTGAGTAATATTCCATTGTATATATGTGCCACATCTTCTTTATCCATTCATCTGTCGATGGACACTTAGGTTGCTTCCATGTCCTGGCTATTGTAAATGGTGCTGCAATGAACATTGTGGTCCATGTCTCTTTTTGAATTATGTTTTTTTCAGGATATATGCCCAGTAGGTGGGATTGCTGGGTCATACAGTGGTTCTATTTTTAGTTTTTTTGGAACCTCCATACTGTTTTCCATAGTGGTTTTATCAATTTACATTCCCACCAACAGTGCAGGAGGGTTCCCTTTTCACCACCCACTTTCCAGCATTTATTGTTTCTAGATTTTTTTGATAATGGCCATTCTGAATGGTGTGAGGTGATACCTCATTGTAGTTTTGATTTGCATTTCTCTAATAGTGATGTTGAGCATCTTTTCATGTGCCTCTTGGTCATCTGTATGTCTTCCTTGGTGAAATGTCTATTTAGGTCTTCTGCCCATTTTTTAACTGGATTGTTTGTTTGTTTTGAGCTCCATGAGCTGGTAGTATATTTTGGAGATTAATCCCTTGTCTGTTGTTTCATTGGCAAATATTTTCTCCCATTCTGAGGTTGTCTTTTTGTCTTGTTTATGGTTGCCTTTGCTGTGGAAAAGCTTTTAAGTTTAATTAAGTCCAATTTGTTTATTTTTGTTTTTATTTCCATTACTCTAGGAGGTGGGTCAAAAAAGATCTTGCTGTGGTTTATGTCAAAGAGGGTTTTTCCTATGTTTTCCTGCAAGAGTTTTATAGTGTCTTGTCTTACATTTAAGTCTTTAATCTATTTGGAGTTTATTTTTGTGTATGGAATTAGGTAGTGTTCTAATTTCATTCTTCTACATGTAGCTGTCCAGTTTTCACAGCACCACTTATTGAAGAGGCTGTCTTTTCTCCATTGTATATTCTTGCCTCCTTTGTCATAAATTAGGTGCCCATATGTGCGTGGGTTTGTCTCTGGGCATTCTATCCTGTACCATTGATCTATATTTCCATTTTTGTGCCAGTACCATACTGTCTTGATTACTGTAGCTTTGTGGTATAGTTTGACGTCAGGGAGCCTGATTCCTCCAGCTCTGTTTTTCTTTCTCAAGATTGCTTTGGCTATTCCTACAAATTGTGTTTCCATACAAATTGTGTTTTTGTGTTTCCATACATATTGTGAAATTTTTTGTTCTAGTTCTGTGAAAAATGCCACTGGTAGTTTGATAGAGATTGCATTGAATCTGTAGATTGCTTTGGGTAGTATTGTCATTTTCACAATATTGATTCTTCCAGTCCAAGAACATGGTATATCCCTCCATCTCTTTGAATCGTCTTTAATTTCTTTCATCAGTGTCTTATAGTGTTCTGCAAACAGTTCTTTTGTCTCCTTAGGAAGGTTTATTCCTAGCTCTCATTCTTTTCGTTGCAGTGGTGAATGGGTGTGGTTCCTTAATTTCTCTTTCTGATTTTTTGTTGTTGGTGTATAGGAATGCAAGAGATTTCTGTGCATTAATTTTGTATCTTGCAGCCTTACCAAATTCATTGATTAGTTCTACTAGTTTTCTGGTGGCATCTTTAAGATTTTCTATATATAGTATCATGTCATTGGCAAACAGTGACAGTTTCACTTCTTCTTTTCCAATTTGTATTCCTTTTATTTCTTTTTCTCCCCTGATTCCTGTGGCTAGGACTGCCAGAGCTATGTTTAATAAGAGTGGTGAGAGTGGGCATCCTTGTCTTATTCCTGCTCTTAGTGGAAATGCTTTCAGTTTTTCACCTTTGAGTATGATGCTTGCTGTGAGTTTGTCATATATGGCCTTTATTATGTTGAGGTAGTTTCTCTCTATGCCCATTATCTAGAGAGTTTTTATCATAAGTGTGTGCTGAATTTTGTCAAAAGCTTTTTCTGCATTTTTGAGATGATCATATGGTTTTTATCCTTAGTTTGTTAATATGGTGTATTACATTGATTGATTTGCATATATTGAAGAATCCTTGCATCTCTGGGATAAATCCCACTTAATTATGGTGCATGATCCTTTTAATGTGCTGTTGGATTCTGTTTGCTTGTATTTTGTTGAGGATTTTTGCATCTATGTTCATCAGTGATATTGGCCTGTAATTTTCTTTTTTTGTGATACCTTTTCTGGTTTTGGTATCAGGGTGATGGTGGCTTCGTAGAATGAATTTGAGAGTGTTTCTCCCTCTGCAATATTTTGGAAGAGTTTGAGAAGGATGGCTGTCAGCTCTTCTATAAATGTTTGATAGAATTCACCTGTGAAGCCATCTGGTCCTGGACTTTTGTTTGTTGGAAGATTTTTCATTACACTTTCAATTTCATTACTTGTGATAGGTCTGTTTATATTTTCTAATTATTCCTGGTTCAGTCTTGGAAAATTGTACCTTTCCAAGAATTTGTCCATTTTTTCGTGGTTGTCCATTTTATTGGCATATAGTTGTTTGTAGTAGTCTCTTCTAATCCTTTGTATTTCTGCAGTGTCAGTTGTGATTTCTCCTTTTTTGTTTCTAATTTTATTGATTTGCGTCCTGTCCCTTTTTTTCTTGATGAGTCTGGCTAAGGGTCATCAATTTTGTTTATCTTCTCAAAGAACCAGCTTTTAGTTTTATTGATCTTTGCTATTGTTTTATTCATTTCTATTTCATTTATTTTTGTTCTGTTCCTTATGATTTCTTTCCTTCTACTGACTTTGGGTTTTCTTCTTTTTTCTCTAGTTGTTTCAAGTGTAGTGTTATATTGTTTATTTGAGATTTTTCTCGTTTCTTGAGGTGGGATTGTATTGCTATAAATTTCCCTCTTAGAACTTCTTTTGCTGCAACCCATAGGTATTGGGTCATTGTGTTTTCATTGTCATTTGTTTGTATGTATTTTTTTATTTCCTTTTTGATTTTTTCGGTGATTGCTTGGTTATTTAGTTGTGCACTGTTTAGCCTCCATGTATTTGTGTTTTTTATAGTTTTTTTTCCTGTAACTGATTTCCAATCTCATAGCGTTGTGGTCAAGAATAGATGCTTGATGCAATTTCAGTCTTCTTAAATTTTCTGAGGCTTGATTTGTGACCCAAGATGTGATCTATCCTGTAGAATGTTCCATGTGCGCTTGAGAAGAAAGTGTATTCTGCCCCTTTTGGGTGGAATGTTCTATAAATATCAATTACATCTATCTGGTCTATTTGTCATTTAAAGCTTTTGTTCCCTTATTTATTTTCTGCTTGGATGATCTGTCCATTGGTTTAAGTGGGGTGTTAAAATTTCCTACTATGATTGTGTTACTGTCAATTTCTCCTTTCATGGTTAATAGCACTTGCCTTATGAATTGAGATGCTCCTATATTGGGTGCATAAGCATTTATAATTGTTATATCTTCTTCTTGGATTGAATCTTTGATCATTATGTAGTGTCCCTCCTTATCTCTTGTAACAGAGTTTATTTTAAGGTCTATTTTATCTGATACGAGTATTGCTACTCCAGCTTTCTTTTGATTTCCCTTTGCATGGAATCTCTTTTTCCATCCCTTCACTTGCAGTCTGTATGTGTCCCTAGGTCTGAAGTGGCTCTCTTGTAGCCAGCATATATATGGGTCTCGTGTTTGTATCCATTCAGCCAGTCTGTGTCTTCTGGTTGGAGCATTTAATCCATTTACATTCAAGCTTATTATCTATATGTATGTTCTTATTACCGTTTGCTTAATTGTTTTGTGTTCGTTTTTGTAGGTCTTTTCCTTCTTCTGTGTTTCCTGCCTAGAGAAGTTCCTTTTGCATTTGTTGTAAATCTGATTTGGTGGTACTGAATTCTCTTACCTTTGTTTGTCTGAAAAGCTTTTGACTTCTCCATGAAATCTGAATGAGATCCTTGCTGGGTAGAGTAATCTTGGTTGTATGTTCTTCTGTTTCATCACTTTAAGGATATCCTGCCACTCCCTCCTAGCCTGCAGAGTTTCCGCTGAAAAATCAGCTGATGACCTTATGGGGATTCTTTTGTATGTTATTTTTTTTTTTACCTTGCTGCTTTTAATATTTTTTCTTTGAATTTAATTTTTGTTAGTTTGATTAATATGTGTCTTGGTGTGTTTTTCCTAGGGTTTATCTTGTATGAGACTCTCTGTGCTTCCTGGACTTGGGTGACTATTTCCTTTCCCATGTTAGGATAGTTTTCAACTATAATCTCTTCAAATATTTTCTCAGACCCTTTCTTTCTCTCTTCTTCTTCTGGGACCCCTGTTATTCAAATGTTGATGCACTTAGTGTTGTCCCAGAGGTCTCTGAGATTGTCTTCAATTCTTTTCATTCTTTTTTCTTTGTTCTGCTCCTCGGCAGTTACTTCCACCATTTTGTCTTCCAGCTCACTTATTCGTTCTTTTGCCTCAATTATTCTGTTATTGATTCCTTCTAGTGTATTTTTCATTTCAGTGATTGTGTTGTTCATCTCTGTTTGTTTGTTCTTTAACTCTTCTAGATCTTTTTTAACCATTTCTTATATTTTCTCAATCTGTGCCTCCAATCTATTTCTGAGATTCTAGATCATCTTTACTATCATTATTCTGAATTCTTTTTCAGGTAGACTGCTTATTTCCTCTTCATTTATTTGGTCTTGTAGGTTTTTACCTTGCTCCTTCATCTGTGACATTATTTTGCCGTCTCTTTTTTTTTTTTTTTTAATGAGTGGGATTGTGTTCCTGTCTTACTGGTTGTTTGGCCTGAGGCTTCCAACACTGGAGTTTGTAGGCTATTCGGTAGAGCTGGGTCTTGGTGCTGAGATGAGGAACTCTGTGAGATCTCACTCTGATGAATATTCCCTGAGGTTCTCTGTTAGTACAGTTGTTTGGACTCAGAGCTCCCACCACAGGAGCTTCCACCCGACCCCGGGCTTGTGAATCAAGATCCCACAAGCTGCCGGTTCACTTGTTAGTCCCTCCCATCTCCTTGGGCATCAGAGTCCCCCACCAGCAGCTGGCTGGTGCCCTAGTTGTGGTCTCTTTAGTTCTTTCATGCTTATGTAGTTCCCATTCCAGATTTTAGAAAAAATAATTACAAATACTCATTCTATAGGAATTTTTAGGCTTAGAAAATTTTTTAGGCTTAGAAAACAGATACCTTATGAAAATATTTCTTAAACTTAGGAAGCATGCATTCTTTAAAGTTGCACATATACTTAGAGGTGTCATCATGATGATGTTTTCTTGTAAAATGATGCCATATTTTCCTAGTGACCCTTGTTCTAATATTTCTGATGGAAATAGAATCTCATCAGGCCTCAGAATATTGGCATTGATGGGGCCTTGTATTTTACATGAGTCTGAAGTGTGGTTTGGGAAAAATATTCTGAAATCTGGAAAGATTTGTGACTCTGAGGAAGAGAGTGATAAAATATCTAAGATATTTTTTTAATACACTATTCCCAAATGAGTGTCAGCTGAGTTGGGGAAGGAATTCCAAATGGCCTGTTTCTCCAAGACTGAGAAACTGCATTAAATTTTAACCTGTTTGCCTATAAGACATTTTTTTTTGTTTTTTTTTATCTCCAAACCTGAGCTCATACATGTGTGTATTGGACTTCAGCTATTTCCTCCATATTGGGAATGCCCTTCCCAGTGTGAGATGCTTCTCTTGACATGCACGAAGGTAAAGACTTGCTTTGACTTGGGCAAAAAGCGAGGGACAATGAACACTTTACAGGCAGTTCAGGCCTGGAAGGCAGGAAATTACTTAGTGCATGAATCAATATTTAATTAGCTCTTCCTGTGTACAGAGAATGATTCAAGCACTAAGGAGAATAAAGAACGTTCTATTAGTTCACGTTATCTTCTTCTTGTTGTATGCCTATTTTCTGATTGAAAGCTTAACATAAAAAGAGAAATTCCTGTGGGTCACTCTATTAGTCTGTTTGGTAATGTTCTCAGATTTGGGTTAATATTTCTAACTCCCAGAACATATAAGTCATCTACCCAATCTACAACACTACTCAACTTGTAGTACTCAGGATTTCCCTTTCTAGATTTATGGATGCTTTCTTAGATGAGCCATAAGAACAGATAACCCATATGAGTGTCTCTTTTTCAGACAGAAAAATATCTACAATCATTAGGACTGAGTTTGACTTTCCAGTGCCTGCCGAAATCCAAAGTGTGCATTTCACTCAGTTGCTAGATACTATACCGGTTGTACAACTCCTCTTTCAGTTACGGAATGCAAGGTCTTGTGCCCAACGTACAGTGAGGCCAAATAAACTGAAACATCAGTGTTTGGTGCAGAGAAAGGTTTACTGCTGGGCCAAGAAAGAAGATCAGGTGGCTCATGCTCAAAAACTCAAACTCGCTGATGGTTTTGGGGAGAAATTTTTATATGCAAAATTTGGGGTGAGGGCTGCAGGGTGTGTGACTTTCTTCTGATTGATGATGAGGTAACAGGGCAGGGTTCCAGGAATCTTATGCTCAGCCTGATGTTACCATTCACCTCCTGGGTGGGGGCCTTAGTTATTGAAGAAGAACTCAAAGATATTGTTATGCGTATTCCTTCCAGAGGAACCAGTACCTTGCTCCTTCCCTGCCCTATTAATTCACTGCTCCTCCTCTTTTTCTGTATTCCCTCACTTCCCTGTTTAGCAATCGTTTGAATCTGCCCTTTGAAAATCAGGGAAGGTCTAGGAGGCTGGAAGAAGACTCTTTCCTACAGACAAGAAACCAGAAACAGGGGAGATGGAAAGAATTTGTATGGAGGTGGGCAGGAGGGGGTCCCCACAAGGTCTTGCTTGGTTTCATTTCCCATTCTTTTCCCAAGAAATCCATTAGAATATTGACATACATGCCGAACAATTTACTGATTTCTTCATTCATTTATTCAACAGTATTTATTGAATACCTTTTGTGTCTGCGCACCAGGGTTACAAAGATGAGTAATATAGGTTTCCTGACTTTGAGACACCATATATCTAGTGAGGAAAACAGACATAGAAACCAGCATGATAGAACTATATGATGTGTGAGTTAACAGTGTTACCGAGCTCAGTTTTGGCTGCTTGCTGCTTAAAGCCAATAATTGAGAGGCAAATGTCAGTAGGAAGGAAGGATACTTTAATCAGAAAAGTCAGCAATCTGGGGAGAAGGTGGACTCTTGTCCCGAGACCAGCTCCAAAGATTCTGCTGACATGATAGGTTTTTTTTTTTTTTTTTTTGTGGTACGTGGGCCTCTCACTGTTGTGGCCTCTCCCATTGCAGAGCACAGGCTCCGGATGCGCAGGCTCAGCGGCCATGGCTCACGGGCCCAGCCGCTCTGCGACATGTGGGATCTTCCCGGACCGGGGCACGAACCCGCGTTCTCTGCATCGGCAGGCGGACTCTCAACCACTGCGCCACCAGGGAAGCCCTGGCATGATAGTTTTTAAAGGGAAAAAGGGGGAAATAATCTCAATGAATCATAGAGGTAGGAGGTTGTGTTCTGCATCACTTTCCATTGCCAGCAGACTGGCTGATGTTATCTTGCTGAGTGATCTGCCTGCAGGATTGCTAAGGGGGGAGTTGAGGGTAGAGAGCTAGTCATTCTTTAACTACTTAATTCTTTATTCTTCTTTTATCTAGGAAAAGAGTCAACAGGTTAGGCAAGGCATGGCGTGTGTTCAGGAGAGCATAAGTTAGGAGTTAGTTTAAATTGCCTAGTGATCTCATTCTTTTTTTTTTTTTTGCGGTACGTGGGCCTCTCACTGCCGTGGCCTCTCCCGTTGCGGAACACAGGCTACGGATGCACAGGCTCAGTGACCATGGCCCACAGGCCCAGCCGCTCCACGGCATGTGGGATCCTCCCGGACCGGGGCACGAACCCGTGTCCCCTGCATCGGCAGGCGGACTCTCAATCACTGCGCCACCAGTGAAGCCTTGATCTCATTCTTATAATTAGGTTCTTTCAAGGTTAGAGGGGGACAGAAGTGTGCAAACGGGAAAGGGGCAAAAGAGCTGCTTTCAACAGAAGTATGTACAAAGCAGAGGAGTCAGTTGCCTTGGGATGAGAAGGGGAAAGTGGAACATTTTGGCTTCGTCTTCGATCACCTATGGGGAGTTTCCCAGGTAGAAGGGAAACCTAGAGAGAAAAATATGTGCTCAGAAATTGTAATTATTTAGCCTGTAAGAGCATTGTTTCTTTGGGGATAGATGAACAACGAGGTTTAATGTAGAAATTGATAAACATTGAGTGGCCGGTTTTCTTCCCAGTGGACTGAGATTCCAGGAGCAAAAGAGAGGAGGATGGTTCTTATCCAGAGAAACATTGCAAATCAAGTGGGCTAAAGACAGTTTGATATTCATGCATTTGGATACTTGCTTTTTGCATTAAGTTTGTTTATCAAACTCTAATTTAAAATTACTTCAAGACACAAATATTCCTTTGGTTGTGCATATATTATTGAACTGGGACAGCATGACTAGAATAATCTTGGTTTGACCATATCTTTATTTGATTTTTCTCTTTTTCTTCCAGGATTATACACTGATTGTGAGCAGCCAGACCAAAACCTCTGTGGCCAAGAACAAGGACTGGGTGAGCCAAGAGTGAAGGGGCAAAGGATGTTAGATGACTCTGTGGTCAAGCAAACAGCATGTTTGGCCTCATTGCCATGAATAATTGCGGAATTCTTTAGAATAGGGGAACTCAGGTAAATGAGTGCTCTTGTCCTCAACTGACCACACTGGAGGTCTGTGTGGCCACTAGCCCCCACCCTATTTTGGATAGGCTGTGCAACCCAAGGAATAGAGGAACCTAGAACTAAGTCCTGTTTTGGCTTTCTTTGTAGATTGAATTCGTTACTGTTGTTTAAATTTGTCTTTAATTTTTTTTTTCATTCCTGAGATTTCCCTTCATTTTCCTATTCAAAAGAAAATCCTCCACATAAGTGTGTAGGTCTTTGGATGCTACTGAGGGGAAAAGAATGGAGAGCTTACTTTTTAATGCTTGTTATCATAAAATATATTATAGTTAATATTTTGGGTGGTGAATGAAGTGGATCAACTAACGTATGTGAACATCTTCTTTGCTCTTAATGTGTTAGTTGAGATAGGAACATAGTATGTCAGAGTATTTATGAGTTGCTTTTACCCTGGAAAATGTGCTGGTGCACTGCATTGGTAATACCAAAAACAAACATTTATGTGTAAGGTGTTTTCTAGTCCTTCCATCCTCTGTATCTCTAAACACATTTTTGTTTACCCTGCATGATTGTAGTGGTACTCCATAATCCCCCTTTGTTTCCGTAAGCCATAGGTAAAAATTGCTCTAAATAATCCATGGTAGCTTTCATTTAATAAATCATATCTTCTAGATGTTTTTTTCTCTTCTCTTTATTAGGGCAACCATCATTTCTACCTCCCTAAGAAAAACTGACATAGAGAATGAGAAATAGGAATCAAGGCACTAAAGTACTTTGAAAGACCTAGAGCATGAATATGTACTTCTTAGGAAGCAGGATCAGATGATACTGTTAGAAGAACTCTACATTTATTAATTCAATACCCATAACAACCCTAATCCCCAATTTATAACTCCCAGTTTTCAGTTGAGGTAACTGAAGCCTAGAGGTTATAAATAACTTGCCGAAGGCACAGTTGAGTTGCTGGAGCCTGAATTCAGGTACTGTGGGCTCTCAAACATTATGCTACAAATAACTTGTGATTTTTTTTTATTTAGCTTTTTTTTAACATCTTTATTGGAATATAATTGCTTTACAATGGTGTGTTAGTTTCTGCTTTATAACAAAGTGAATCAGTTATACATATACATATGTTCCCATATCTCTTCCCTCTTGCATCTCCCTCCCTCCCACCCTCCCTATCCCACCCCTCTAGGTGGTCTTCAGTGCAAAAGAAAATCAGTTTTCTTGATTGAGTTTAATTGGTAAAGTTGATTGAGTTTAACTGAGTTTAATTACCTTATAAAATCTATTTTAATTTTTCTGATTTTATGAAGAGGACTGATTTAAGTGTACTTACAGCTACTGTACTTAGTTTCAAAGATACGAAATCAGGTGGCGGTACTCTGGCACACTAAGCAGCTGTATTGAGACTCACATGACTAACACTTGGCTGGACCCAGCATCTGGTACTGGGCCACAGTAAGCACACCCCTCTGGCTGAACTCAGAGATTCAAAACATTCAGTCTTTGCACATTAGCAGGCTTCTGCTTCGTTCATACAAGTGTGGGTTTTGCATAAAGTATAAGGCAAATATGCATGAAACTTTTCAGAGGAAGATTGTATTTGGAGAGGTATTTCATCTTCAAATTATTTAAATTGGACATTGTTAAGTAGTTAGAACAAATGAAAACTTTCATATGTTACGCAAATTAGAAATCATGCAAAACAATATGATAAGAGTGGCTATTGCAACTCCCATAAAAAGAGAATAATGAACAGTACATAATAAAAGATGCTATGATTGGATGCTTAGGTTCAAAGATCATCTGACATTTACTAGCTATGTGGTATTAAAGTCATCTAACCTCTCTGTGACTTAGTTTCCTCATGTGTAAAGTGAGGATAATAATGGCACCAATATCATATAGTTATTTTGAGTATTAAATAAGACAGTATATAAAAAGCATGTACAGAGTGCCTGGTACAGAGTAAGCCCTCAATATTAGGAATTACTGCATTCTTGAGAATGTGTATTATGGATTGCTGTTTGTCTTAATTGGACCTCAACCAATGAGTGACTTTAACCAATAAGAACTTATTAATGAGCCATTTGTTTATACCAGCTATCAATACCCAACCTAATAAACTGAGGTGATAGTTGATGTTGTTTAGGTTTGTTTACAGAGTGACTTACCATGGTGGGTGGCTTATGATACAATTAAAAGAATATAAAGTTCTATGAATGGGTGAGTCTATGACAAGGCCAGAAAAAAATTGAATCAATATATGCATAATGGCAAAGTAAAATGACTTTGGGAAAATACAGATTGTCTCATATCAAACTCTAGCCCAGGGCCAGGCTAGTTCTAGACTCACCTTCAGCTTTGATGATTTTAGTTTATGTTCCACTGCATAGGCAAGCATTTTGAACTCAAAGATATTTTGGTTTAGATGATGATAATAATTTATAGGACTTAAATCATCTCTAAACTGTCCCCCTAAAATATACTTCCAGTAGCTCTGATGCTGGTAATATATCAGCAATCTATGAGAAATATAATGGTTTATTTGTCTGTTAAATCCCTTAATTAAAAGTGGATTAGAGAGGAGATTGGTTCAGGATGGCAGAGTTGAAGGACATGCTCTCACTCCCTCTTGCAAGAGCACCGGAATCACAACTAACTGCTGAACAGTCATCGACAGGAAGACACTGGAACTCACCAGAAAAGATACCCCACATCCAAAGACAAAGGAGAAGCCAAAATGAGATGGTAGGAGGGGGGCAATCACAATAAAATCAAATCCCATAACCATTGGATGGGTGACTCACAAACTGGAGAACAGTTATACCACAGAAGTCCACCCACTGGAGTGAAGGTTCTGAGCCCCACGTCAGGCTTCCCAACCTAGGGGTCCACCAATGGGAGGAGGAATTCCTGGAGATTCAGACTTTGAAGGCTAGTAGGATTTGATTGCAGGATTTCAAAAGGACTGGGGGAAACAGCGACTCCACTCTTGGAGGGGACACACAAAGTAGTGTGAGCATCAGGACCCAGGGGAAGGAGCAGTGACCCCATAGGAGACTGAACCAGACCTACCTGCTAGTGTTGGAGGGTCTCCTGCAGAGGCGGGGGGTGGCTGTGTCTCACCGTGAGGACAGGGAGACTGGCAGCAGAAGCTCTGGGAAGTACTCCTTGGCGTGAGCCCTCCTGGAGTCTGCCATTAGCCCCACCAAGGAGCCTGTAGGCGCTAGTGCTGGGTCGCCTCAGGTGAAAAAACCAACAGGGAGGGAAGTCATCTGTTGGATGCCCCACCCATCAGCAGACAAGCAGATTAAAGTTGTACTGAGCTCTGCCCACCAGAGCAGCAGCCAGCTCTACCCACCACTAGTCCCTCCCATCAGGAAACTTGCACAAGCCTCTTAGATAGCGTAATCCACCAGAGAGCAGACAGCAGAAGCAAGAATAACTACAGTCCTACAGCCTGTGGAACTAAAACCACATTCACAGATAGACATCATGAAAAGGGCCATGTACCAGATGAAGGAACAAGACAAAACCCTAGAAAAACAACTAAATGAAGTGGAGATAGGCAACCTTCCAGAAAAAGAATTCAGAATAATGATAGTGAAGATGATCCAGGACCTCGGAAAAAGAATGGAGGCAAAGATCGAGAAGATGCAAGAAATGTTTAACAAAGACCTAGATGAATTAAAGAACAAACAAACAGAGATGAACAATACAATAACTGAACTGAAAAATACACTAGAAGGAATCAATAGCAGAATAAGTGAGGCAGAAGAACGGATAAATGACCTGGAAGACAGAATGGTGGAATTCACTGCTGTGGAACAGACTAAAGAAAAAAGAATGAAAAGAAATGAAGACAGCCTAAGACACCTCTGGGACAACATTAAATGCAACAATATTCGCATTATAGGGGTCCCAGAAGGAGAAGAGAGAGAGAAAGGACCCAAGAAAATATTTGAAGAGATTATAGTCAAGAACTTCCCTAACATGGGAAAGGAAATAGCCACCTAAGTCCAGGAAGCTCAGAGAGTCCCATACAGGATAAACCCAAGGAGAAACACGCTGAGACACATAGAAATCAAACTGGCAAAAATTAAAGACAGGAAAATTATTGAAAGCAGCAAGGGATAAACGACAAATAACATACAAGAGAACTCCCATAAAGTTAATAGCTGATACCTCAACAGAAACTCTACAAGCCAGAAGGGAGTGGCATGACATATATTTTTTTTTTTTTTTTTTTTTTTTTTGCGGTATGCGGGCCTCTCACTGTTGTGGCCTCCCCCGTTGCGGAGCACAGGCTCCGGATGCGCAGGCCCAGCGGCCATGGCTCACGGGCCCAGCCGCTCCGCGGCATATGGGATCCTCCCAGACCGGGGCACGAACCCGTATCCCCTGCATCGGCAGGCGGACTCTCAACCACTGCGCCACCAGGGAGGCCCGCATGACATATTTAAAGTGATGAAAGGGAAGAACCTACAACCAAGATCACTCTACCCAACAAGGATCATATTCAGATTCGATGGAGAAATCAAAAGATTTACAGACAAGCAAAAGCTGAGAGAATTAAGCACCACCAAACCAGCTCTACAACAAACGCTAAAGGAACTTCTCTAAGTGGGAAACACAAGAGAAGAAAAGGACCTACAAAAACAAACCCACAACAATGAAGAAAATGGTCATAGGAACATGCATATCGATAATTACCTTAAACATGAATGGAGTAAATGCTCCAACCAAAAGACACAGACTTGCTGAATGGATACAAAAACAAAGACCCATATATATGCTGTCTACAAGAGACCCACTTCAGACCTAGGGACACATTCGGACTGAAAGTGAGGGGATGGAAAAAGGTATACCATGCAAATGGAAATCAGAAGAAGGCTGGAGTAGCAATACTCACATCACATAAAATAAACTTTAAAATAAAGAATGTTACAAGAGACAAGGAAGTACACTACATAATGATCAAGGGATCAATCTAAGAAGAAGAGATAACAATTATAAATATATATGCACCCAACATAGCACCTCAATACATAAGGCAACTGCTAACAGCTCTGAAAGAGGAAATCAGCAGTAACACAATAATAGTGGGGGACTTTAGCACCTCACTTACACCAATGAACAGATCATCCAAACAGAAAATTAATAAGGAAACACAAGCTTTAAATGACACAATAGACCAGATAGATTTAATTGATATTTATAGGACATTCCATCCAAAAACAGCATATTACACTTTTTTCTCAAGTGTGCACAGAACATTCTCCAGAATAGATCACATCTTGGGTCACAAATCAAGCGTCAGTAAATTTAAGAAAATTGAAATCTTATCAAGCATCTTGTCTGACCACAATGCTATGAGATTAGAAATGAATTACAGTGAAAAAAAAGTAAAAAACACAAACACTTGGAGGCTAAACAATACGTTACTAAATAACCAAGAGATCACTGAGGAAATCCAAGACGAAACTAAAAAATACCTAGAGACAAATGACAACAAAAACACGTTGATCCAAAACCTATGGGATGCAGGAAAAGCAGTTCTAAGAGGGAAGTTGATAGCAATACAATCCTACCTAAAGAAACAACAAACATCTCAAATAAACAATCTAACTTTACACCTAAAGGAACTAGAGGAAGAAGAACAAGCAAAACCCAAAGTTAGTAGAAGGAAAGAAATCATAAAGATCAGAGCAGAAATAAATGAAATAGAAACAAAACAATAGCAAAGATCAATAATACTTAAAGCTGGTGCTTTGAGAAGATAAACAAAATTGATAAACCATTAGCCAGCCTCATCAAGAAAAAGGGAGAGGACTGAAATCAATAAAATTAGAAATGAAAAAGGAGAGGTTACAACAGACACCACAGAAATACAAAGCATCCTAAGAGAGTACTAAAAGCAACTCTATGCCAATAAAATGGACAACATGGGAGAAATGGACAAATTCGTAGAAAGGTATAACCTTCCAAGACTGAACCAGGAAGAAGTAGAAAATATGAACAGACCAATCACAAGTAATGAAATTGAAACTGTAATGAAAAATCTTCCAACAAACAAAAGTCCAGGACTAGATGGCTTCACAGGTGAATTCTATCAAACATTTAGAGATGAGCTAAAACCCATCTTTCTCAATCTCTTCCAAAAAATTTCAGAGGAAGGAACACTCCCAAATTTGTTCTACGAGGCCACCATCACCCTGATACCAAAACCAGACAGAGATACTACAAAAAAAGAGAATTACAGGCCAATATCACTGATTAATATAGATGCAGAAATCCTCGACAAAATACTAGCACACAGAATCCAACAACATGTTAAAAGGATCATACACCATGATCAAGTGGGATTTATCCCAGGGATGCAAAGATTCTTCAATATACATAAATCAGTCAATGTGATCCACCATATTAACAAATTGAAGAATGAAAACCATATCTCAATAGATGCAGAAAAAGCTTTTGGCAAAATTCAACACCCATTTATGTTAAAAGTTCTCCAGAAAGCGGGCATAGAGGGAACCTACTTCAACATAATAAATACCCACAGCAAACATCATTCTCAATGGTGAAAAACTGAAAGCATTTCCTCTAAGATCAGGAGCAAGACAAGGATGTCCACTCTCACCACTATTATTCAACATAGTTTTGGAAGTCCTAGCCACGGCAATCAGAGAAGAAAAAGAAATAAAAGGAATACAAATTGGAAAAGAAGAAGTAAAACTATCACTGTTTGCAGATGACATGATACTATACATAGGGAATCCTAAAGATGCCACCAGAAAACTACTAGAGCTAATCAATGAATTCGGTAAAGCTGCAGGATACAAAATTAATGCACAGAAATCCCTTGCACTCCTATACACTAATGATGAAAAATCTGAAAGTGAAATCAAGAAATACTCCCATTACCATTGCAACAAAAAGAATAAAATATCTAGGAATAAACCTACCTAAGGAGACAAAAGACCTGTATGTAGAAAATTATGAGACAGTGATGAAAGAAATTAAAGATGATACAAATAGATGGAGAGATATACCATGTTCTTGGATTGGAAGAATCAACATTGTGAAAATGACTCTACTACCCAAAGCAATCTACAGATTCAATGCAATCCCTATCAAATTACCAAGGGTATTTTTTACAGAACTAGAACAAAAAATCTTAAAATTTGTATGGAGACACAAAAGACCCCGAATAGCCAAAGCAGTCCTGAGGGAAAAAAGTGGAGCTGCAGGAATCAGGCTCCCTGACCTCAGACTATACTACAAAGCTACAGTAATCAAGACAATATGGTACTGGCACAAAAAGAGAAATATAGATCAATGGAACAGGATAGAAAGCCCAGAGATAAACCTGCGCACCTATGGTCAACTAATCTATGACAAAGGAGGCAAGGATACACAATGGAAAAAAGACAGTGTCTTCAATAAGTGGTGTCAGGAAAACTGGACAGCTACGTGTAAAAGAATGAAATGAGAACACTCCCTAACACCATACACAAAAATAAACTCAAAATGGATTAGAGACCTAAATGTAAGATTGGACACTTTAAAACTCTTAGAGGAAAACATAGGCAGAACACTCTTTGACATATATCACACCAAGACCTTTTTTGATCCACCTCCTTGAGTAATGGAAATAATAACAAAAATTAACAAATGGGACTTAATGAACCTTCAAAGCTTTTGCAGAGCAAAGGAAACTACAAACAGACCAAAAAACAACCCTCAGAATGGGAGAAAATATTTGCAAATGAATCAACGGACAAAAGATTGATCTCCAAAATATATAAACAGCTCATGCAGCTCAGTATTAAAAAAAGAAACAACCCAATCCAAAAATGGGCAGAAGACCTAAAAAGACATTTCTCCAAAGAAGATACACAGATGGCCAAGAAACACATGAAAAGCTGCTCAACATCACTAATTATTAGAGAAATGCAAATCAAAACTACAATGAGGTATCACCTTGCACCGGTTAGAATGAGCATCATCAGAAAATCTACAAACAACAAATGTTGGAGAGGGTGTGGAGAAAAGGGAACCCTCTTGCATTGTTGGTGGGAATGTAAATTGATACAGCCACTATGGAGAGCAGTATGGAGGTTCCTTAAAAAAACAAAAATAGAATTACCATATGACCCAGCAATCCCACTACTGGACATATACCCAGAGAAAACCATAATTCAAAAAGACACATGCACCCCAATGTTCATTGCAGCACTATTTACAATAGCCAGGTCATGGAAGCAACCTAAATGCCCATCGACAGATGAATGGATAAAGAAGATGTGGTGCATATATACGATGGAATATTACTGAGCCATAAAAAGAACGAAATTGAGTCATTTGTAGAGAAGTGGATGGATCTAGATACTGTCATACAGAGTGAAATAAGTCAGAAGGAGAAAAACAATTATTGTATATTAATGCATATATGTGGAAACTAGAAAAATAGTACAGATGGACTGGTTTGCACTGCAGAAATTGAGACACAGATGTAGAGAACAAATGTGGACACCAAGGGGGGAAAGTGACTGGGGTGGTGTGGTGGTGTGATGAATTGGGAGATTGGGATTGACATGTATACACTAATACATATAAAATGTATAACTAATGAGAACCTGCTGTATAAAAAAATAAATAAAATGAAATTCAAAAAAAAAAGGGCAAAAATACACCCCCCCCAAACTTCTCAGAAAATGTGATTTTTGTTTCAGTGGGAAGTCAGAGGTATGCAGTTGGAATTAGCCAATGATGTCTCATTACAGCTTATCCACTGCTTGATACGCAGATCCAGTGCCATTTCTCCATTGTGTGTCTACTTTGCAGACAAAGTTTACCATTCTTTACTTTCATCAATAAAAATATGCTAGAGACACTTCCGGATAAGATGGCGGAAGAGTAAGACGCGGAGATCACCTTCCTCCCCACGGATACACCAGAAATACAGCTACACGTGGAACAACTCCTACAGAACACCTACTGAACGCTGGCAGAAGACCCCAGACCTCCCAAAAGGCAAGAAACTCCCCACATACCTGGGTAGGGCAAAGTGGAGAGATCCGCACACAGAGGATCGGTGCCGAGCGGCACTCACCAGCCCGAGAGGCTTGTCTGCTCGCCCGCCGGGGCGTGCAGCGCTGGAAGCTGAGGCTCGGGCTTCGGTCAGAGCGCAGGGAGAGGACTGGGGCTGGCGGCGAGAACTCAGCCTGAAGGGGGCTAATGTGCCACAGCTAGCCGGGAGGGAGTCCGGGAAAACTCTGGAGCTGCCGAAGAGGCAAGAGACTTTTTCTTCCCTCTTGGTTTCCTGGTGCGCGAGGAGAGGGGATTAAGAGCGCTGCTTAAAGGGGCTCCAAGGACGGGCGCGAGTCGCGACTGAAAGCGCGGAGCCCAGTGACAGGCGTGGGACGCTGGGGCTGCTGCTGCCGCCGCCAAGAAGCCTGTGTGCGAGCGCAGGTCACTGCCCACACCGCCCTTCCGGGAGCCTGTGCAGCCTGCCACTGCCGGGGTCCCGGGATCCAGGGGCGGCTTCCCTGGGAGAACGCACGGCGCGCCTCGGGCTGGTGCAACGTCACGCCGACCTCTGCCGCTGCAGGCTCGCCCCGCACTCCGTGCCCCTCCCTCCCTCCCGGCCTGAGTGAGCCAGAGTCCCCGAAGAGGCTGCTCCTTTAACCCTGTCCTATCTGAGCGAAGAACAGACGCCCTCCGGCGACCTACACGCAGAGGCGGGGCCAAATCCAAAGCTGAGACCCAGGAACTGTGAGAACAAAGAAGAGAAAGGGAAACCTCTCCCAGCAGCCTCAGAAGCAGCGGATTAAAGCTCCACAATCAACTTGATGTACCCTGCATCTGTGGAATACATGAATAGACAACACATCATCCCAAATTGAGGAGCCCGGAGTCAGTGCTGTGCCTCTGAGGTGGGAGAGCCAACTTCAGGACACTGGTCCACAAGAGACCTCCCAGCTCCACATAATATCAAACGGCGAAAATCTTCCAGAGATCTCCATCTCAACACCAGCACCCAGCTTCACTCAACGACCAGCAGGCTACAGTGCTGGACACCCTAAGCCAAACAACTAGCAAGACAGGAACACAACGCCACCCATTAGCAGAGAGGTGGCCTAAAATCATAAAAAGTCCACAGACACCCCAAAACACACCACCAGACGTGGACCTGCCCACCAGAAAGACAAGATCCAGCCTCATCCACCAGAACACAGGCACTAGTCCCCTCCACCAGGAAGCCTACACAACCCACTAAACCAACCTTAGCCACTGGGGACAGACACCAAAAACAACAGGAACTACGAACCTGCAGCCTGCAAAAAGGAGACCCCAAACACAGTAACATAAGCAAAATGAGAAGACAGAAAAACACACAGCAGGAGAAGGAGCAAGATAAAAACCCACCAGACCTAACAAATGAAGAGGTAATAGGCACTCTACCTGAAAAAGAATTCAGAATAATGATGGTAAAGATGATCCAAGATTCTATTTCCCAGATCCAAAATCTTGGAAATAGAATAGACAAAATGCAAGAAACAGTTAACAAGGACCTAGAAGAACTAAAGATGAATCAAGCATCGATTAAAAACACAATACATGAAATAAAAAATACTCTAGATGGGATCAATAGCAGAATAACTGAGGCAGAAGAACGGATAAGTGAGGTGGAAGATAAAATAGTGGAAATAACTGCTGCAGAGCAAAATAAAGAAAAAAGAATGAAAAGAACAGAGGACAGTCTCAGAGACCTCTGGGACAACATTAAACGCACCAACATTCGAATTATAGGGGTTCCAGAAGAAGAAGAGAAAAAGAAAGGGACTGAGAAAATATTTGAAGAGATTATAGTTGAAAACTTCCCTAATATGGGAAAGGAACTAGTTAATCAAGTCCAGGAGGCACAGAGAGTCCCATACAGAATAAATCCAAGGAGAAATACGCCAAGACACATATTAATCAAACTGTCAAAAATTAAACACAAAGAAATCATATTAAAAGCAGCAAGGCAAAAACAACAAATAACACACAAGGGAATCCCCATCAGGATAACAGCTGATCTCTCAGCAGAAACTCTACAAGCCAGAAGGGAGTGGCAGGACATACTTAAAGTGATGAAGGAGAAAAACCTGCAACCAAGATTACTCTACCCAGCAAGGATCTCATTCAGATTTGATGGAGAAATTAAAACGTTTACAGACAAGCAAAAGCTGAGAGAGTTCAGCACCACCAAACCAGCTTTACAACAAATGCTAAAGGAACTTCTCTAGGCAAGAAACACAACAGAAGTAAAAGACCTACAATAATGAACCCAAAACAATTAAGAAAATGGGAATAGGAACATACATTTCGATAATTACCTTAAATGTAAATGGACTAAATGCTCCCACCAAAAGACACAGAGTGGCTGAATGGATACAAAAACAAGACCCATCTATATGCTGTCTACAAGAGACCCACTTCAGACCTAGAGACACATACAGACTGAAAGTAAGGGGATGGAAAAAGATATTCCATGCAAATGGAAACCAAAAGAAAGCTGGAGTAGCAATTCTCATATCAGACAAAATAGACTTTAAAATAAAGACTACTAGCAGAGACAAAGAAGGACACTACATAATGATCAAGGGATCGATCCAAGAAGATATAACAATTGTAAATATTTATGCACCAAGCATAGGAGCACCTCAATACATAAGGCAAATACTAACAGCCATAAAAGAAGAAATCGTCAGTAACACACTCATAGTAGGGGACTTTAACACCCCACTTTCACCAATGGACAGATCATCCAAAATGAAAATAAATAAGGAAACACAAGCTTTAAATGATACATTAAACAAGATGGACTTAATTGATATTTATAGGACATTCCATCCAAAAACAACAGAATACACATTTTTCTCAAGTGCTCATGGAACATTCTCCAGGATCATATCTTGGGTCACAAATCAAGCCTTGGTAAATTTAAGAAAATTGAAATTGTATCAAGTATCTTTTCCGACCACAATGCTATGAGACTAGATATCAATTACAGGAAAAGAGCTGTAAAAAATACAAACACATGGAGGCTAAACCATACACTACTTAGTAACGAAGTGATCACTGAAGAAATCAAAGAGGAAATTAAAAAATACCTAGAAACAAATGACAATGGAGACACGACGACCCAAAACCTATGGGATGCAGCAAAAGCAGTTCTAAGAGGGAAGTTTATAGCAATACAATCCCACCTTAAGAAACAGGAAACATCTCGAATAAACAACCTAACCTTGCACCTAAAGCAATTAGAGAAAGAAGAACAAAAACATCCCAAAGTTAGCAGAAGGAAAGAAATCATAAAAATCAGATCACAAATAAATGAAAAAGAAATGAAGGAAACGATAGCAAAGATCAATAAAACTAAAAGCTGGTTCTTTGAGAAGATAAACAAAATTGATAAACCATTAGCCAGACTCATCAAGAAAAAAAGGGAGAAGACTCAAATCAATAGAATTAGAAATGAAAAAGGAGAAGTAACAACTGACACTACAGAAATACAAATTATCATGAGAGATTACTATAAGCAACTCTATGCCAATAAAATGGACAACCTGGAAGAAATGGACAAATTCTTAGAAATGCACAACCTGCCAAGACTGAATCAGGAAGAAATAGAAAATATGAACAGACGAATCACAAGCACTGAAATTGAAACTGTGATAAAAAATCTTCCAAGAAACAAAAGCCCAGGACCAGATGGCTTCACAGGCTAATTCTATCAAGTATTTAGAGAAGAGCTAACACCTATCCTTCTGAAACTCTTCCAAAATACAGCAGAGGGAGGAACACTCCCAAACTCATTCTACGAGGCCACCATCACCTTGATACCAAAACCAGGCAAGGATGTCACAAAGAAAGAAAACTACAGGCCAATATCACTGATGAACATAGATGCAAAAATCCTCAACAAAATACTAGCAAACAGAATCCAACAGCACATTAAAAGGATCATACACCATGATCAAGTGGGGTTTATTCCAGGAATGCAAGGATTCTTCAATATACGCAAATCAATCAACGTGATACACCATATTAACAAATTGAAGGAGAAAAACCATATGATCATCTCAATAGATGCAGAGAAAGCTTTCGACAAAATTCAACACCCATTTATGAAAAAAACCCTGCAGAAAGTAGGCATAGAGGGAACTTTCCTCAACATAATAAAGGCCATATATGACAAACCCACAGCCAGCATCGTCCTCAATGGTGAAAAACTGAAACCATTTCCACTAAGATCAGGAACTAGACAAGGATGTCCACTATCACCACTATTATTCAACCTAGTTTTGGAAGTTTTAGCCACAGCAATCAGAGAAGAAAAGGAAATAAAAGGAATCCAAATTGGAAAAGAAGAAGTAAAGCTGTCACTGTTTGCAGATGACATGATACTATACATAGAGAATCCTAAAGATGCTACCAGAAAACTACTAGAGTTAATCAATGAATTTGGTAAAGTTGCAGGATACAAAATTAATGCACAGAAATCTCTGGCATTCCTATATACTGATGATGAAAAATCTGAAAGTGAAATCAAGGAAACACTCCCATTTACCATTGCAACAAAAAGAATAAAATATCTAGGAATAAACCTACCTAAGGAGACAAAAGACCTGTATGCAGAAAATTATAAGACACTGATGAAAGAAATTAAAGATGATACAAATAGATGGAGAGATGTACCATGTTCTTGGATTGGAAGAATCAACATTGTGAAAATGACTCTACTACCCAAAGCAATCTACAGGTTCAATGCAATCCCTATCAAACTACCACTGGCATTTTTCACAGAACTAGAACAAAAACTTTCACAATTTGTATGGAAACACAAAAGACCCCGAATAGCCAAAGCAATCTTGAGAACGAAAAATGGAGCTGGAGGAATCAGGCTCCCTGACTTCAGACTATACTACAAAGCTACAGTAATCAAGACAGTATGGTACTGGCACAAAAACAGAAAGATAGATCAATGGAACAGGATAGAAAGCCCAGAGTTAAACCCACGGACATATGGTCACCTTATCTTTGATAAAGGAGGCAGGAATGTACAGTGGAGAAAGGACAGTCTCTTCAATAAGTGGTGCTGGGAAAACTGGATAGGGACATGTAAAAGTATGAGATTAGATCACTCCCTCACACCATACACAAAAATAAGCTCAAAATGGATTAAAGACCTAAATGTAAGGCCAGACACTATCAAACTCTTAGAGGAAAACATAGGCAGAACACTCTATGACATAAATCACAGCAAGATCCTTTTGGACCCACCTCCTAGAGAAATGGAAATAAAGACAAAAATAAACACATGGGACCTAATGAAACTGAAAAGCTTTTGCACAGCAAAGGAAACCATAAACAAGACCAAAAGACAACCCTCAGAATGGGAGAAAATATTTGCAAATGAAGCAACTGACAAAGGATTAATCTCCAAAATTTATAAGCAGCTCATGCAGCTCAATAACAAAAAAACAAACAACCCAATCCAAAAATGGGCAGAAGACCTAAATAGACATTTCTCCACAGAAGATATACAGACTGCCAACAAACACATGAAAGGATGCTCAACATCTTTACTCATTAGAGAAACGCAAATCAAAACTACAATGAGATATCATCTCACACCAGTCAGTATGGCCATCATCAAAAAATCTAGAAACAAGAAATGCTGGAGAGGGTGTGGAAAAAAGGGAACACTCTTGCACTGCTGGTGGGAATGTGAATTGGTACAGCCGCTATGGAGAACGGTATGGAGGTTCCTTAAAAAACTGCAAATAGAACTACCATATGACCCAGCAATCCCACTACTGGGCATATACCCTGAGAAAACCATAATTCAAAAAGAGACATGTACCAAAATGTTCATAGCAGCCCTATTTATAATAGCCCGGAGATGGAAACAACCTAAGTGTCCATCATCGGATGAATGGATAAAGAAGATGTGGCACATATATACAATGGAATATTACTCAGCCATAAAAAGAAATGAAATTGAGCTATTTGTAATGAGGTGGATAGACCTAGAGTCTGTCATACAGAGTGAAGTAAGTCAGAAAGAGAAAGACAAATACTGTATGCTAACACATATATATGGAATTTAAGAAAAAAAATGTCATGAAGAACATAGGGGTGAGACAGGAATAAAGACACAGACCTACTAGAGAATGGACTTGAGGATATGGGGAGGGGAAAGGGTAAGCTGTGACAAAGTGAAAGAGCGGCATGGACATATATACACTACCAAATGTGAGGTAGATAGCTAGTGGGAAGCAGCCGCATAGCACAGGGAGATCAGCTCGGTACTTTGTGACCGCCTGGAGGGGTGATAGGGAGGGTGGGAGGGAGACGCAAAAGGGAGGGGATATGGAAACATATGTATATGTATAACTGATTAAATTTGTTATAAAGCAAAAAAAAAATATATGCTAGAAACTGGCACTTCTGATATTCAGTACAGATCTTTAATCTTATACTGATGAACAATGCTTAAGTTTAATCAGAGTTAAAATAACCTACAAAATAATTTCTTGAAGTGGTGTCATGTGTACTCTGGAATTTAGAGGGTATATTTTCTAAAATTTCACATATTATCATATTTAGATAGTTTTGAAATTTTGATAATTTACTTTTAGGATTTACTCTCTAAATCTGGAAAACTTTTTTTTCCTCTTTTTTTTGGTAACAAACTGCAAATGGTTTATTTCTAAAACTAAGCAGATAAGGAAGTCTTAAGAGTCCATGCCTTTATGTTATGAACTTTTTATTTTTAGTCTTAGAAAACGAGCATTGGAATGTGAATTGACTTTTGTCCATGCAGTCTTCCAGCTATAGCTTTCCTTGCCCTTTCCTTCAAGTCCCTGTTGATATACCCCATCATTCTTAGAAAGGATTCTTATCTTTAACACTTTGGTTTTTGCCATTAAAATTTATGTAATCTTGCTCAAAAAAAAAGTGGGTTAGAGGTGAGTGTACTAAAAAAAGACTACAATGTTCCATATTTTGTGAATTGGTAATCAGCCCGCTTTAAAACACTAGACTTTTTAATTGAATTTTTAAATTTTATTTTATACAGCAGGTTCTTATTAGTTACATATTTTATACAAATTAGTGTATATATGTCAATCCCAATCTCCCAGTTCATCCCACCACCCCCACCCCCACCCCGCTTTCCCCCCTTGGTATCCATACTAAAACGTTAGACTCATTTTTAAATGCTGCCTATATTATCTGCTATTCATTCCCATTTACAAATGGTTACTAAATAAATTTTAAAATGCATGAAAAGAACAAAAAAAGACTTCATATGCCACAAGTGTATTCTGAAAAAGCTGGCCAATTTTCCCCAAAACTCAGACTACTAATAGAAAGTATTAAAAATAATAAACTTTTATAGAATTCTTGCTTTATTATACTTCTATGACTTTTTACTGGAATGCTTGCCACACGTAACTTACTAGCATCTTTGGGTTTTAGTCAGTATCCTGATTTTTCTCTTGTAAGCTACCCCAACACCCAGGTTGGTACAACTTCTGTTTACTTGAATGCCCCAGAATTAATTTTATGTAAGCTGTGAATTTAAAGCTCCTGGCCAGATAGTAGGAAAACATCTGGAATGAAAAAGTAAAGTGATTTATGTGGTAAAATTGAACCATCTATTAGGAGTGAGAGTGGGCTGGTCCTTTGTAGGACTGCCCAGAGTTGGAATGTGTACCATATGCCCTTCCAGGCTGAGCTTAAACACATCTTTTCCAGGTCTCAATATTGTTGTGTCTGTTCACGTTTTAACTGTTGTCATCTTATGGGTGGGGTGGGAATATGCTAATCTGGAGATGAGAGAAACTAAGAAACCATTCACACCATCTAAGCTAATGCTCCATAAACATTATTCTTGAAAGGAGAGATGAGGACTAAGTTGTACCAGATGAAATTGTAATGGAGGAAGCACCCTGGGATCCAATTGTTTGTGTGTTCTTTAGTAGACAGCACAGAAAAATGAAGACTTTTTCTTCAGTGCCAAACTATTTAATTGCATACATAAAACTGCTGTGAAACATTGACAGCCTTAGTTCGAATAGACTCATCTACAAAAAGGATGGAAGTCTAAAGTATGTGATTGAATGAATGGAGAAACTCGTTAAGACTGTTGCTCACTCCCAGGAAGCTAGCAGGAGTATTATCTAGGTTTCTTTGGTAAATCTGTATGCCCTTGGTTCTTTTCAAAGAACCAAGTTTTGGTTTTGTTGATTTTCTCTACTGCTTTCTTCTGTATTTTATTAATTTCTTATTTCTGTTTGCTTTAGGTTCAGTTTGCCCTTTTTTCCAGTGTCTTTAAAAGGAAGTTTAGACTGTTGATTTGAGATCTTTCTTGTTTTTTAATATAGGCATTTATAACTGTAAATGTCCTTCCAAGCACTGCTTTAGATACACACCATAAGTTTTGGTGTGTTGTGTCTTAATTTTTATTCATCTCAAAGTATTTTCTAATTTCACTTGTGATTTCTTCTTTGACTTATTGTACTGGTTATTTTTCTGTGCTGTTTAATTTCCACTTGTTTATAAATTTCCTCAATTTCTCTTTATTATTCCTTCCTAATTTCATTTCATGTCAGTTGGAGAACATACTTGGAATTATTTCAGTCTTTTAAAATTTATTGAGACTTGTTTAATTGTCTAGCGTATAGTTTATGCTATAGAATGCTTCATGGGCACTTAAGAAGAATGTGTATTCTGATGTTGTAGGGTGGAGTGTTGCAGCGATTTATACTATTTTTCTGTTGGTTTATACTGTTGTTCACATCTTTTCTTTCCTTGTTGATCTCGTCTTGTTGTTTTATCCATTACTGAAAGGGTGGTATTGATGTCTTCAGCTATTAATGTTGATGTATTTTCCCCTTCAATTCTGTCAGTTTTTGCTTCATGTATTTGGGGGCTCTGTTGTTAGGTAGCATATGTATTTATAACGGCTACATCTTCTGATGGTTTGACCCTGTTATTATAAAATGTCCTTTTTATCTCTAAGTGATATATTTATTTTAAGTTTATTTTTTCTGATAGTAATATAACCACTTTGAATTATTACCTGGGATTACTTGCTTTCAAGCCTAAAGAACTTCATTTAGTATTTATTGTAAGCTGGGTCTGCTAGCAATAAAAATTCTGCTTTGGGAATGTGTTTTATGCTAATTTATTTTTATTTTTTTTAGAAGATGTTGGGGGTAGGAATTAATTAATTAATTATTGCTGTGTTGAGTCTTCATTTCTGTGTGAGGACTTTCTCTAGTTGTGGCAAGCAGGGGCCACTCTTCATTGTGGTGAGTGGGCCTCTCACTGTCGCAGCCTCTCTTGTTGTGGAGCACAGGCTCCAGACGCGCAGGCTCAGTAGTTGTGGCTCACAGGCCCAGTTGCTCCACGGCATGTGGGATCCTCCCAGACCAGAGCTCGAACCCATGTCCCCTGCATTAGCAGGCAGATTCTCAACCACTTCGCCACCAGGGAAGCCCTTACACTAATTTTTGAAAGAGTTTTGCATGGTATAAAATTCTTAGTTTCTTGGTTCACAGGTTTTTTTTTTTTTTTCCCTTTCAATACTATGAAAATGCCATGTCACTGACTTCTGGCCTTCACTGTTTCTGATGATGTCGGATTTTAATTTTATGGTGGTTTCCTTGTTTTGTTTTTTCTCTTGGTGCTTTCAAGGTTTTCTCTTGTGTCTTTAGCTTTCAGCATTTTTACTATGATATGTCTGGCTGTGAACCTGTTTGCTTTTATCCTACTTGGAATTCGTTAAACTTCTTAGATGTACAGTTTTAAAAAAAATCAAATTTGGGAAGTTTTAAGTTGTTATTGCTTCAAAAATATTTTTCTGCATTCTTTCTTTTCTCCTTCTGGCACTCTCATTACATTTGCTGGTTTGCCTAATGTCATCTCATATTTCTCTGAAGCTCTGTTTATTTTCTTTATTTACTTTTCTCTTTGCTCCTCAGATTGCATAATCTCTATTGATCTATCTTCAAGTTTGCTAATTGTATTTTCTGTGAGATCAAACCTACTGTTGAGTCCCTCTAGTGAGCATTTCATTTCAGTTATTGTACTTTTCAATACCAGAATTTCAATTATTTCTCTTATTTATTTATTATTTATATTGAAGTATAGTTGTACAATATTATATAAGTTACAGGTGTACAATATAGTGATTCACAATTTTTAAAGGTTATACTCCATTTATAGTTATTATAAAATACTGACTATATCCCCTGTGTTGTACAATATATACTTGTAGTTTATTTTATACATAATACTTTGTACTTCTTAATCCCCTACCCCTATATTGCTCCTCCCTCCTTCCCTCTCCCCACTGGTAACCACTAATTTGTTCTCTGCATCTGTGAGTCTGCTTCTTTTTTGTTATATTTACTAGTTTGTTGTATTTTTTAGATTCCTTATATAAGTGACATCATACAGTATTTGTCTTTCTCAGTCAAACATATTTCATTTAGTATAATAGCCTCCAAGTCCAACCACATTGTTGCAAATGGCAAACTGTCCTTCTTTTGTATAGCTGAGTAGTATTCCATTGAATATACGTACTACATCTTCTTTATCCATTCATCTGTTGATGGACACTTAGGTTGCTTCCATATCTTGGCAATTATAAATAATGCCACTGTGAACATCAGGGTGCATGTATATTTTTGAATTAACATTTTTGGGTTTTTTGGGATATAAACCCAAGAGTTGAATTGCTGGATTATATGGTAGTTCTATTTTTAGTTTTTTGAGAAACCTCCATACTGTTTTCCACAGTTTCTTCACCAATTTCCATTCCCACCAACAGTTTAGGAGGATTCCCTTTTCTCCATATCTTCACCAACACTTGTTATTTGTGTTCTTTTTTTTGATAGCCATTCTGACAGGTGTGAGGTGATATCTCATTGTGGTTTTGATTTACATTTCCTTGATAATTAGTGATGTTGAGCATCTTTTCATGTGCCTGTTGACCATTTGCATTTCCTCTTTGGAAAAATGTCTGTTCAATTCTTCTGACAATTTTTTAATTGAGTTCATTTTTTTTGATGTTGAGTTGTATGAACTGCTTATATATATTAGATATTAACCTCTTATTCATCATATCATTTGCAAATATTTTCTCCCATTCAGTAGGTTGTCTTTCATTGTGTCAGTGGTTTCCTCTGCTGTGCAAAAGCTTTTAAGTTTAATTAGGTCCTATTTGTTTATTTTTGCTTTTATTTCCTTTGCTTTAGGAGACAGATCCAAAAAAATATTGCTACAATTTATGTCAAAGAGTGTTCTGCCTATGTTTTCCTCTAGGAGTTTTATGGTTTCTGGTCTTACATTTAAGTCTTTAATCCATTTTGAGTTAATTTTTTTAATATGGTGTTAGAGAAGGTTCTAACTTCATTCTTTTACATGTAGCTGTCCAGTTTGCCCACTTTCACCACTTTTATTCAACATAGTATTGGAAGTCCTAGCCACAGCAGTCAGACAAGGAAAAGAAATAAAAGGAATCCAAATTGGAAAGAAAGAAGTAAAATTGTCACTGTTTGCAGTTGACATGATACTATACATAGAAAATCCTGAAGACACCACTAGAAAACTGCTAGAGCTCATCAATAAATTTGGTAAAGTTGCAGGATACAAAATTAATATACAGAAATCTGTTGCATTTCTATACACTAACAACAAAATATTAGAAAGAGGAATTAAGGGAACAATCTCATTTACCATTTCATCAAAAAGAATAAAATACCCAGGAATAAACCAACCTAAGGAGGTAAAAGACCTGTACTCCAACAACTATAAGACAACTCATCAAAGAAATTGAAGATGACACAAACAGATGGAAAGATATACTGTGTTCTTGGATTGGAAGAATTAATTTTGTTAAAATGACCATACTACCCAAGGCAATGTACAGATTCAATGCAATCCCTATCAAATTACCAGTGGCATTTTTCACAGAACTAGAAAAAATAATTTTAAAATGTGTATGGAAACACAGAAGACCCATTTGGTCCCTTTAAAATTTCTGTCTCTTAATTGATATTCCTTACTTAATGACATATTGTCAACATACCTTTGATTACCTCTTTACTTCATGATAGTTGCTTTAACATCTTTTTTTGGCTACATTGACATCTAGGCCCTTCTCAAGGCAGTTGCAGTTGCCTGTTTTTGTTTTTGTTTTTGATTTTTTCCTGTGTATAGATCACACTTTTCTGTTTCTTTGCATGTCTCACATTTTTTTGTTAAAACCCAAACATTTTAGGTAATATGTTGTAGTACCTCTGTATACAGATTCTTCCTCCTCCTCCCTACTCTATGGAGCTTTTTGTGTTGCTTGCTTCTTTATTTGTTTAGTGACTTTGTTGGGATACTTTAATGAATCATTTTCTTCCTACAGGGCACTATTTGACTATCTCTTTCCATCATCTTTCTGTTATCCTGCCTGCCCTTTTTTGTATCACATCTACCTGTTAGGCTCCACCGATTGCTCTTTTGTTTTTGACAATGCCCTAGGCATAAATTTTTCCATCGTCTGATTCAATTAAATATGAGAGGGAAGTTTTTGAGGTCGGTCTTTAAGGTTTGTTTTGATGCCAGGAAGGCTCTTCCTAGCTGTATCTTTCCCTGGTTCTTTCTGATAAACTTCTGGCTGATCTGTGGTTTAGTTGTTGCTCTATGAAGCTACCAGCTACTCATAATCACTTACCATCAGAACCCCCACTGTGTTGTGAGAGTATCTTTAGGCCTGAACTTCCCATTATTTATTCCTAGTGAAGTTACTTCCTTTAGGAAGCACTTTTGAATCCTTTGTTCTTATATCCCACCTCTCTCCATGGCAAAACTTCTGCACCACTGCCCCAGATCTTGGGAGGAGGAGTTAGTGGCCTGCTCCTCTAGAAGTGACACCCCTGATTTATGAACAGCATGCTGGGCATGGACTATGCCTCTGAGTCTTCTCAGACTGCCTCACCTGGCATGAAACCTTGTGCTGGGAGTAAGCTGGAAAAATATTATTGGTCTACTGCACCTGGGGAAGAATTTCTGCCCTATGAATGAGTGTCAGATGGAGAAAGAGAGCCTCTACCCCTCAGCTCTTCTTGTCTGGAATAGGGGGCTTCTGCAACATGGAGTTGAGGGTGTGGGAATGAGAAATGTCAGAGACCTGCCTCTTCTGAGAGATACTGTAGCCCTTGGCTGGGAGCTTGACTGGGAAGAGAGCCCTGTGTTCCCACCCAAAGTGGATTTTCCATCACACTGAGCTTAGAGGTAGGAATGGAGCACATTGTGTGTTCATATGTGATACATAGACTCTCATGGTGTTACTGAGATTTAGTAGATTTGCTTTAATAAATGTTTCTTCATTTGCTGTATGCCCTGAAGATAATTTCTGGAGTTTAAATGGTATTAATTTTTTTTCCTTTTTTTTTTTTGCCACTTACCGTTGTTTGCTGTTTGG
This sequence comes from Mesoplodon mirus, assembly GCF_964341445.2. NCBI lineage: Eukaryota > Metazoa > Chordata > Mammalia > Artiodactyla > Ziphiidae > Mesoplodon > Mesoplodon mirus. The sequence goes on from NC_138977.1 coordinate 49,188,348, forward strand.
TTGATTATTCTGTGGAAGTCCTCATCCTACCCTTCTAGATATTCTCCACCTCTAATCCTTCTTGATTTTTACTTTTTGGCAGTCCCATTTTCATGGATTGATCAGTCCTTTTAGGTGCATTCCCATTATAAGTCCATTGTAAAGTATGTTCACTTGGCTTCTCCCAAGGTAGTCCATCCACCTCTAAATTGATATGTAGAAGATTTTGGAAAGATTGAGAATGTAGCTTCATGAAATAAGAATTTAAAAGCATATAATAGTTAAAATACCTTGCATTATGTCATCGTTTCCTTTTGAGTAATCTGATGTTATTGAGATTTAATTAAATTAATTAATTTGACTAAAGATAGAGCTGAGTAAGTAGAAATCAGATTATTCTGTGTTATGTGATTTTCAAAGACTTCTTTAGAGAGTAGAAAAAATTTTAAAACCTAAAATGAAACTGAAACTCCTACTCTAAGGAAATACTGTTTACATTGTTAATATACTCCTGTGGCTCATGAGCCTGCAAAATGATCAGGAGGAACATTCAAAGAGAAAGAAGAAACGACTGAAAAAAGTGTTGGAGGAAATATCAGGTGTTGCTGAGTAACAAGCTATGCCAAAACCCAGTGGTTTAAAACAATAATTATTTATTATTTTTCATGACACTGTAAGTCAACTTACCTAGGCTAAGCTCAGGTGGACAGTTTTGCCAGTCTTGGCTGAGTTCACTTTCATGTCTGCAGTTGGCTGGATGTGGCTCTGCTCAATGTATCTCTCTCTTCCTATGACCAGCAGATAGCCAGCCCCAAGATGTTCTTATGATGATGGAAGAGATTCAGGATAGTAATTGGGAGCATGCAAGGCCTCTTGAGGCCTAGGTTTGGAACTGGGCGCCATAACTTCTACTTCATTCTTCTGGCCAAAGCAAGTCACGTTGGGTGTTGGAAATATACTTTATTTCAATGGGAGGAACTCCAAACTCACATAATATAGTAAAGAATTAGGGTCAATAGTGCAGTCAGTCTACCACAAGGAATTAGGGGGGAAGTAAAGAGAGTTCCCAGTTTAGTTATTCCTGTCAAATGTAAGTTGAATTCCATTTTTGTTACACTTAGAGAAGAAAAGAACAACCTTTTGTAAAATATACCAGTCTGTCTTGTTGAGGGAGTGTATGGTATAAAAAACTAGAAAAACCTAGGATGGAGCTTACCAGCCGTTGTATAAGTAAGCAGACTGGCTCTTACAATATCTACCCTTTCGTGATAACCGTGCTTATTTTGTGCTTTCTTATGTGGCTGTCTTTTGTATGGGCATACAGCAAATTATTCTGGAAAGCAGATAACTAAGCATTTCTAAATCTTGGGAGGTTTAATCTTTACTTTTCTCAGGAATGTGCAGCATCAGCAGGTTTTGTTTGTCTTTAAAATGAGGAGGATTGTAGTGAAGCTGACTTGTTACTCCACAAATATCTTAAAACTGTGGAACTTTCCCTCTGGAATTATTATATGTGAATGGATTCCTACATTTTACAATGGAAAAGCATGAAATCATAGCCGGCTTGGCTACTGCTATTATTCATTTAGCAGGTTTTATTCTTTTAACAGTTAAACTTCCATTATGTTTTACTGTTTGTTACATACCATTTTTACGTGTTTCACAGTTTTATGCATTTTGCAGTTAACTATTTGAAAGAACGTTCAGTCCTTGAAAATCAAAGTGATTTACCATTCTTGTGCTTTTGTCTTTACTAATGCTGTGTGTATTTTTTTTTTTTTTTTTTTTTTTTTTTTGCGGTACGCGGGCCTCTCACTGCTGTGGCCTCTCCCGTTGCGGAGCACAGGCTCTGGACGCACAGGCTCAGCGGCCATGGCTCACGGGCCCAGCTGCTCCGCGGCATGTGGGATCTTCCCAGACCGGGGCACGAACCCGTGTCCCCTGCATCGGCAGGCGGACTCTCAACCACTGCGCCACCAGGGAAGCCCATGCTGTGTGTATTTTTTAAAGATAATAATAAGTTCTATGAAAAAAGTCTAATAACACACTTTATTTTTCTTGCTACCTATAGCAAGTCCTAATGTTTCAAATGTGAGGGTGTATGCTTGGGGATGTATCGATGTACAACATGCATACCTACAAATGTTAGATTCTGTATCAAACACACAGACAAGCACAGCAGAAAAAGGAATAGAAAGCTCTGGTAATCATTACACAGAGTTTTGGAAAACACATACGTATACACACAAACAAAAGGCTAAGTTGAAAATAGTATCCTATAATGCTAAGTGTTGAAGAAAATATATGTAATTTTGAAGGAATTCTTACCTATTTATCAGGAGATTTATTCATATTCATAGTTAATGACAGTTTTAAAACCAGATTAATTCTGGTATTAGAAAGAGCTTGTTTACTTGGAGAATATATGTTTCTATGCATTTGTAACAGTAATTTGCAAAATTATAAGAAAGTGAAATGCTGTTTTCTTCCATTAGATTTATTTCTATATGTTAATATATATAAAGTATGACTCTAAGGTAATGAGAATATTGTACATTAACAAAAAAAACAAACAGCTTAAAATGTACGGAATGTATTCTTCAAAAATATGTGTTGTCCATCAGGTCATCAAAGGAAGAAGTGAAATCTTTTCTGAAAAATAATTTTTTAATTGCTCCATGAAGAATTAGTCTGCGTTTCCTAAGAAAATCACTCTCGTTTCCTTATTTTCAGTCTCATCCACGAATATTATTCAGCTTGGTTTTTTACTTTATTCTTCAGACTTCACCTGACTTGTAAAAAAATCTGTTTCATTAATAGTAAATATATTCACATGATTCTCTGACTCAGAAGCTACCAAAGTTTCCCTTTTGTGGGTATCCTTTCAGACATATTTTAAGAAAATACGGGCTTCCCTGGTGGCGCAGTGGTTGAGAGTCTACCTGCTGATGCAGGGGACATGGATTCGTGCTCTGGTCTGGGAAGATCCCACATGCCATGGAGCAGCTGGGCCCGTGAGCCTTGTGCTCCGCAACGGGAGAGGCCACAACAGTGAGAGGCCCGCATACCGCAAAAAACAAAACAAACAAACAAACAAAAAGAAAGTACAATTGCATAAATGTGTTTATTTCTCTTGTATTTTTCAACATAGATAGTAATATGCTCACAAACCATTTGTCAACTTTATTAAGGAAAGTCTTGGAGATCATCTTATATCCATACATAGTTTCCACATTTATTTTTTTCACAGCTGTAGATTACTTCAGTGTATAAACCAATCCCCAGTTAATAAACAGTTAGCAATGAATAACTTTGTATTCAAATGACTTATGACTCTTTTAAAACCAAATTCACCTTCAAAGGATAAGAATTCTCAGCACTGTGGATATTAACAAGAATGTATCACAGACTCTGAAATAAGTGAGCCAAACTATTAAAGAAAATGGTAATATTACAAAGGTACTTTGAAGAATATAACATTAATTAGGATGTATGCATTCTGACATGTGTTTGAAAAGTCTAATTATTTTTCAGTATATCTCTTATTTTGGTGACAACACAATGACTTGTTTTCCATGTATCATATCCCCAAATAATATTGGAGAAAAACTTAACTTTTATTTCTTTTTGCTTTTCTTGGGAAATGCGAATAGTTCCTACCTTATTACAATAGCTTCTTTGCAGTTTATAAAGTGCTAATGAAACCCTGTGAAGTGGGTTTAGTTGTCTCTTTTCCATTTTGTTGAAGAGCAAACTGAGATTTAGAGAGATCTAAAAACTTGTTCATGTCATGGAGCTAGAAATTGACAGAGCCAGGGTTTGAATCCTATCATAAACTAAAATGAATTAGATCTATAGTTTCTTTAAGAAGAATGGCTAGAGGATGTGGCTAATGGAATAATGATAATATCTAGATGAATGTAGACTAGTGAGATATCATCAAAATTTCACAAAACATGACAAGAATCCAGAGTCCAATTAGGGAGTAATGGGATCTGTTGAATACAATCAATTGGATTTCAGCTACAGCTAAAAAGGAAGCATAAAAGTTGCAGTCATTTAATCTAGTGAGGAAAAGGCCAAGAAGGGATAAAACAATAGTCTTTATACAAGTGAAACAATTATGTTTTAGGAATGAAAAGTAATATTCCCCCTCCCCCCCTTACATTGTGGATTGGGTAAGAGGGAAATTCCTAGCCTTTAATCTTCAAATTTTGTCTTGAAATAAGGGATGCATAGTCCTCTCAAGGCAAGAAGTGTTTAATGAGTTATTGACTGAGTAGGGATGGATGGAGACATATGGAGCCATCAGTTACAAAGGATACTGAGCAGGAAGTTGGGAGGCTCAGACCAATTTCCTTGTCTGGCATAAACTAATTGCATGATCTTTAAGGTGAGCCACTTGCTCTCCCAATGCCTAAGATTTTTCCTCTGCAAAGCAAGAAAACCGTCTAAGTGTTTTCTTAGACTGCACCCCAATTTGTACAGCATCATTATGGCAGAGAAAAGAGATGACCACAAGGGAATCCCACCTCTGCCACCTACTAGAAATATAGAAATCCTTCCCTTCCTTGGGACAGACTTTGGATAGGTATCCCAACTCAGAGACTTTTCCAAACTAGGAAGAATGGCAGGGTAGTTAAGTGTATAGGCTCTGAGAGCATACTGCTATAGGCTTACCCAACTTAGCTTCTTATTGGATGAGTATCTTCAGACAAGTTATTTTAGTCTTCCAGAATTTATTTCCCCATCTTTAAAATGAGATCTTTAAAATCATCATCATAATAATGGAGACATGGTAGAATTAAATGAACTAAAAAAAATAATGTACTTAAAACAGGAGCTAGAACATAGTAAGTGCTAATAAGCATTATAATTACATTCTGACCTGTGGGACTTCTGCATCTGAACATCCAGAAACCTCTATTGCAATACTTATATTTGTATCAAAATGGTATTTTGATTCATATTAGAGCTATTTGTTTCCTTGCCTTTTTTTCCACTAGATTTTTTTTATTGGAGTATAATTGCTTTACAATGTTGTGTTAGTTTCTGCTGTACAGTGAAGTGAATCAGCTATATGTATACATATATCCCCTCCCTCTTAAACCTCCCTCCCTGCCCCCCCCCATCTAGGTCATCACAGAGCACTGAGCTGAGCTCCCTGTGCTATACAGCAAGTTTCCCATTAGCTGTCTATTTTACACATGGTAGTGTATTTATGTCAAACATACTCTCCCAATTCATCCCACTCTCCCCTTCCCCCACCGTGTCCACAAGTCGCTTCTCTACCTCTCCATCTCTATTCCTGCCCTTGAACTAGGTTCATCTGTACCATTTTTCTAGATTCCTCATACATGCATTAATATACCCCTTTGGCAGCAGCAGGCTCTACTTCCAAGGGGTTCTGTCTAAAATGGTCTAAATGACAGTCTTTCCTTTGAAGGAGGGATTGAAAGATGGCTGGTATTCCTTTCCTGGACCAGGAGTCTAAGAAAACACAAGAGATGTGTGAAGCAGGTGTGGGTTGATTACATTGATGGCAGTCTTCTACAGTTGTACTCCTTATCTGAGGGACAGCCTCCTGATTTGAAAGCAGATGGAGTAGACAGATAACAGCAGCAGAGGTGGGAGTCCTGAATTCCCAATGCTAACAGGGCTAAAAGGGAGACCCAGAACTCCAGGGGTTGAGGTTGTAGAGTGGCTATAGGTCTAGCTATTCCAAACCACTTCACTTGCAGTTCTGTGAGCAGATTGTGTAATTTCAAACCTCCATGCTGTGTACATGCTTCTCCCACTGCCTAAAAGTCATTCCCTTTCTTGACCCCCTGGTCAATATCTCCATCATTTTTCAAGGTTCAGTTGATAGGGCACATTCTCTACTGTACCTCAGTAGAATGGGCTAATCTTACATTTGGGTTCCCTTTAAAATAAGTACATGTTTTTATTGTAATACCTATAGTACTTCTACGCATTTACTTTAAAAGTTTGTTTACCTTTATTAAATTGTAAATTCCTCAAGGGTAAAGCAGGGTATTATCTTTTTATCCCTAGTGCTTAGTGCTGGGTCTAGCACATAGTATGTATTCAATAAAGATTTGTTAACTGACTGTATGATTGATCCAGAAGTTGGCAATTCACAACCATAGGTGCCTACTGATTTCCTCTATAAACCAGACAGTAACTTAGCCTTGATGACTCACTTTTCTTATTCTAAAAGTTGAGACAATGTGCTTTTGTTTTCCTCAAAAGTATTTTAAAAACCTGTGAAAGTGCTGCTGAAAGGGATTTTAGTTGCTGGATGAAGGCATCCCCTAAATGCTGAGTATGACTATCATAAGATGGTCATGGATATGTGTTACATGCCAGTTTTACCATATATTTTAATATTTGCTGTTTATGTAAGAGCTATTTTATTTTATGATGAGAACAAAAAGTTTAGCAGGAAAGAGAAAACATGTTTCAGTGGTGAGCTTATTCATATATTAGGAATTTGAGATGAACCAGTGTAAATAATTGTGGACCTTAAAATATTAAAAAAAATTTTTTTTGAGTTTTTGGTTCCTTATGTTACTTTCCTTCTCTGTTGTTTTAAATTGTTTAATTTGTGGAACCACCATTTGCCTAATTTAGGATATAAAACTTTGGTATTTATGAGGAAAGTAATTAATTCAATAAATACTTCATATGCACTTATTTTGTAAAAATTGACATTCTGGTTGTGAAAGGAATGCAACGTCCTCATTAAACTCCAACAGGGGGGCTTCCCTGGTGGCACAGTGACTGAGAGTCCGCCTGCCGATGCAGGGGACACAGGTTCGTGCCCCGGTCTGGGAAGATCCCACATGCCATGGAGCGGCTGGGCCTGTGAGCCATGGCTGCTGAGCCTGCGCCTCCGCAGCCTGTGCTCCACAACGGGAGAGGCCACAACAATGAGAGGCCCGCGTACTGCAAAAAAAAAAAAAAAAAAAAAAACCACAAAAAACCAAAACAAACAAACTCCAACAGGAAGGATAAGACACATTCATAAATTAATGTAATTTAAGGCAGAATACCAGAAACAGCATAAGCCACGTGCAAGGAGATTGTTTGGGGATCCAGAAAAGGCAGAGCTCACAAGTCACGGATTTACATTTGAGAGGAAGACACTCAAGTTGTATCAGGTTTGGGACCAGCAAGTCAAAATTAATGCAAATCAGCATTAGGGGAATTAGGCCATCTCTAATTGTATGTACTTTTTGGCTCTTGAGACATAAGGTAAATTTGTCCTCTGACTTGAAAGTGGAGCATGAAATAAAAGGTGTGGAGTCATAATTTTTCCTTCTCTAGCTATTCCTAGGGCAGCTGGTTCATTGATCTCATGGAAACCACACAGTAAGAAGTCTTGAGACATCAGCTTACCTTCAGAAATAGCATGTCTAAAAAAATATAGGAAAAATGTTGGCAGTTGTGGAAGCCAAGTGATGGTTCATGAGGGTTCTCTATACTATCCTTCTCTACTTTTGGATATGTTTGAAATTTTCCATTAAAAAAAAGGGCAGCCACAGGGAGCCTGGGTGTTTGTTGTGAGGGAACTCATTTTCTTCTACTAACTACTATACCAGGCTTGAAGGTGCTGTGCTCCTGACAGGGAGAGAACAGCATTTGCTTCCTTTCTCCACACAAGGTCCCAGAAGATGGAAGAGTGGTCCTTTGAGAGCTAACTGCAGCCCTCTCTTGCTGTGAAATTAGGAGACTGGCTTGTTGATGCTTCATTATCAGAGTTTATGTTTTATCTGTAGGGTCAGTGTGGTACAGCATATAAAATATTAGATTGGGAACTGGAAGACTTGGCTTTCAGGCACAATTCTGCCATTTGCCAGCAAATTTTGGAGGGCAAGAAACACTTTATTGAATCCTCCCTCTGTGCTCTAGAAAATGGTCATATATTACCTCATATGTAATATCTGTAGAGTAGAGATCACCTCTACCTACATCAGTGGGTTGTTTTGTGGCACAAGCAAGATAATACATGTAAATAATTTGAAAATTTATAAATCTCTTAGCTTATAAATATGAGACATTGTAAAGATTAGCATTAGCATATATTACTTATTAAAAATTGAATATTAATGAATAGCTTATTAATAGAAATTTGTCAATAAATAGTTCTTCAAAATAGCTGATATCACATACTTAAGTTTTCATGTGGGCTATTGAAAGGACTTTCAAGTCGTGAGCCAGTGACTATGAATAATGACTGATTAAACCATTATATATTCTAATAAAAGCATCATTACATATATGGTTAGCAAAAAGGCTTAACTAAGAGTTTTCTAAAAATTTATTTCGAAAAATTGTAATGAATGCTTGATTTGCATGTAATACTTAATTCTCATCCCAGAGACCTTGGCAGAAGCTTTATCTCATTGGTATTACTCAGTGATTTTTCTTTAGTTGAAGGGAAGAGGAGGAAGCCAGCTGCAGCTTTGACACTTATAATTGCACCCCATGTAATAGCAATAGTTATGTATGGGCTGTTTAAGTTGAAAGTAACATCAGCCATGCAAATTTCACATCAATTAAAAATGAAGGGAGAAAATTGTCTGTCATATGGAAAAGGACTGAATTACTAGGATTAAGTGAAGGAAATTATTTCTAATATTCTGTGAAAGTATAGCTAGCAAGTAATGCAAAAAAAATTAAAAATTGTAACAGTAAAATGATACTTAAGTACTAAATTGGGCTCATTTTCATTTAGCAATTCAGAAAAATCTGGTAACACTCTGGGTGGTGTGTGCAGAAACTCAGTGAAAATTTTAATCCCTGTTTGGAAAAATACCAGTTGTAATGATATGTCTCCTCAACTAAATTGTCTGTGGACCATAAGTTTCTGAAGTTGGCTCAGCCTACACTGATGTGGGAGTGATTATTTGGGGACATTCCACTGTGCTCTGGGGGTTGGAGAGTGGTGGGAGCATGAATCTGTGAATCAAGTTTATATGTCCTGGTATGCAGTTTTTTGTTTCCTTAGAAAGATAACTGTGTTCTTCCGATCTAGTGCACTAGTTGGGCTAAAATTATTATACGTGTCTGTAATATAAAAGAAATATTCTTAATCTTAAAAGAAATCTGATAATAATCATAATAAAGTTTGAGACCTAAATTCAGAGAAACCAAACCTAGTGCAGGTACATGGCTCACTCAAGTCTACCCAGCTCTTTAGCACCAAAGCTGGGTCTTAAAATGAGATTGGGTTGCAGCCTCCCCAGGCCTTTTCTTCTTTGCTACATGAATACTGACGTCCTTTCTAGCTTTCAAGTACCACAGCTCCCACTGTAAAGGTCTCTTTCTTCTTTTTCTTCAAAATTTTATTTTGAAGGGAAACTGTTTTGAAAGAAATTTTACTTAGACTGTATTTACTATAAAATTAATACTTTATTTTTTATAACTTAGGAAATAGATGGAAAGGCTGGTTATTAATTTTGGAAGACAGAAAGTGTAACAAACCAGTGTCTTCTGTATTTAGAACATCATAGCTAATCAGATAATTCAGCACAAACAAGGACATTACTTTACTCGTGCTACCCAATATCTAGGTGATGCTAAACTAAAGAAAACTCTAAATAATTTAGCTTAGAAGCACAGTGGCTAGGAATATCCATTCTGGTTCTGCAAACAAAGACTTTGTTTCTTTTGCAAATCATTTAAACTCTTAGGAATTCAGTTTCTTCATTTGTAAAATGAGAATCTCAAATTACTTGGCTTCAATGTTCCTTCCAGATCCGTGATTTTGGGATTTGTATCAAATTAGAACACTATAATCTCATGATAATTATTAATGATATTTTCTTTCTGCATTATTCTAGGACAACAGACTTTTATTTTAAAATTTATTTTAGAACTTAATTACTGACACCTTTATATTTAAAGATGACAACAGAATATTTTAAAAAGTGACTCTAGGATACATCTGAATGTACTCCTTTCACATATGTGTTGTCAAGAGCTTCTTCCACTCTTCTGTTTCCATATGAATCTGGGGGGCAGAGAAGTTCCTCTTGCTGTAAGGGATTCCCTTTTTAAATTGGGAACAATGCTAAATCTTCAGCACAAGCTTCCATGTTGTATAAGATTTAAAAATAAAGTGAAACAGTGATTTGCATATATTATTTTGTGCAGAAAGAAGCTAATCAAATTTCATTAACTAAGAATTTGAGTTCAGGCAGAAGTCTTCACTTACATCTAGTGGTTTAGAAATAGGAGGCTAATAGAAACAAATGATGAAATAACTCTAGATGACTACAAGAACAGGAGAGGATGACTCAGAAAGATCCAAGGACACAAGTGCATGCACACACATACACACACACACAGCTTAAAAAATAACAAAAAGGGGAAAACTTACTCTAGCATTTGCCCAAGGCATACATATAAGTGTAGGTTTCTGAAGAGAGGGAAGTCCATGCAACATATGACCTCTCAGAAGGAAAGGGACAAGGCTGATATTAGTGAGTAAGCACCAGCCAGTATGCCATAACTGGCTCCTGGCTGGCATCTTCTCTGAGTGTTAGTGCCCATGCTTCACTGGTCTTTATTTTTCATATCACCAAATGATCTATGGAAAGGATTCCCTAGACTCAAATGGCAAACTATATTCATTCCATAAAATTGTCTTTATTGTTCCTCTCCTACAATCACCAGGGACAGGCTAGAATAAACAGGACTCTTGTCCAGATGAATAAGATTCTCAAATACAATGAAGAGCAACAATTGAGAATTGCCATGTATTTAATGAAAACTAGAACAAAAGAGCTGCCAAAATCAACAAATGGAAAAACAAACACTGAGGAAATGGAGATAAAAGAAGAATAAAGAAAGCTTTATAATAGAACCAATTAATATTCTCAGATTTGAATAGATTTTGCATCAATAAAAGACAAATTTCCCCCCTAAAGGGGAAAAAAATCCAGTTAGAGTTCTTGCAAGTAAAAACAGTCATAACCAACAGAAAACATTTAAGTTGAGAGGCTAAATAGCTGAAAGGACAGAGCTGCAAACCAACTCAGTACACTGTAAGATGAAGCCAGTAGTTCACAGAGAAAGCAGTGCATAATAACAAAGGGTTAATAAGGAAGTGTATTAGTTTCCTATTGCTCCTGTAACAAGTGACCACAAATATAGTGGCTTAAAACAACCCAAATTTATTATCTTATAGTTCTGGATGTCAGAGCCCTAAAATCAAGGTGTCAGCAGGCTGTGTTTCGTCTGGGAGCTCTAGAAGAGAATCTTTTCTAGCTTCTAGAGGACATCTGCATTCCTTTGCTTGTGGTCCCTTCCTCTATCTTGAAAGCCAGCAACAGAGCATCTTCAAATCTTTCTCTCCCTTCGTATTTGACTGCTTCTGTTGTCAGATATTCTCTGACTCTGAAACTCCTGCCTACCTCTTTTAAGAACTCTTGTGATTACATAAGGTTCACCCAGATAATCCAGGATAATCTTCCCATTTAAAGAGCCTTAATTTAATCACACTGCAAAGTCTCTTTTTCCATGTAAAAAAGAGGTCATGTATTTATATTCTGTATGGTAATATGTGGACCTCTTTGGTGAGGCTATGGGGGTGGGACCTTATTCTGTCTGCTACAGAGAAAATATGAGAAAAACATTGAAAGGAATAGAATATAGACCTTCAGTACCCATATCCATGCAAAAACAATGCCCCAAGAAAGTAAGGAGAGGACAGATGGAGCAAATTGATCAGTTAAGGGGAGAAAATTCTCCACACTGAAGAAAGCAGTAAGTCTTTATGTTGAAAGGACCATGCAATACTAAGCGGTTGCATAAAAAGAGACCTACAACTAGACATTAGTGAAGTGTCAGATCTCCAAGGATAAAGAAAAATGCCTAAAAGCTTTCATAGATAGCAGCTTAAACACAAATGAGTGATATCAGATTGTCATCAGGGTTTACTAAACAATACTGAAACAAAATTATTTTAAACTTAGAATTCTATTCCCAAAATACCATTTGTGAGAATTTCTCAAGGCCTTATTCTAGTAAAAACAAAAGGAAGTAAAAGAAGGAGGAAGGCAAGGGATGTGGGTAACACTGGAGAACAAAGGTACTGGTAAAACTAATAAAGTCTAAAAAACTGGTGCATATGTTAAAAAATAATCAATCTGAACTATAAACCCCAGATGATTCTAATGTGAATGCTGGCAAAGCTGGTATGGGTAAGGTAGGAGGGAAGTGAAATGAAGCCAAGATTTTATTTGTCTTGATGGTGGTGAAAAATATCTTAATGTAGCTTATTTTTGCATTTTTTGATTAAAATTTAAAAATTAAATTAAAAATAATTGGATTGACAATATTCTGTTACTATAGTTTGAAAGAGATGTTCTCATATGCTGTTGGAAGGTATGTATTTTGCTAGTTTTTTTCAGAGGACAATTTTGTAGTTTCTTTCATATTTTAAAATGAATATATACTTCGCCCTAGCAATTTCATCTCTAATAATTGACCCTATAGAAGCATTTTTATATCTATAAGAAGGTTTTCAAGAAAGTATATATGGCATTATTCTTAACTGTAAAAATGGAAAATAAGCTAAACCCGGACTAATTTGATTAATTATGGACAAGTATGTCCTTGTTAAAAAAGATCAAGTTTATGAATGTTTACAGACTGAGAAATATCTTCAAGTCATATTTTTGTGAAAAGAGTAATAGAATTACAGCTATAATTATATTTATTTTAAATGATCCTGAAAAAAATATATTTTCACATATGTATGCAATTATAGAGTTGTCTGGAAGAATACAAGCCAAAATGTTAACAATTATTATCTTTAGGGAGGAGAGTTGATTTGGGAGAGGATTTGCTTTCAAATTCAACTTCTATTATTTTACAGTAAGAATATTTATGTATTATGCATATTACTCATGTGACATTTTAAAATTTCAAAAAGAAAATAGCAAAAATCCTTGAAATGCCACACCAAAGGACAATTACTGTGCATGCATCCAGACCACTTACTATAATATGAATATGCAAATATGTTTAATTTTCCATAAATGAAAACATACGTACATAATGCATTTAACTCAATTTTTAATTAAACTTTTTTATTTTAACATAACTGTAGATTCACTTGCAGTTGTGAGAAATACTACAGAGAGATTTAATGTACACTGAGTTGATGATCCTAATAGTAACATATTGTAAATCTGTACATTATCACAACCATGATACTGACATTGAAGTCAAGATAGAGAACATTTACATCTCCACAAGGATACTGCATACTGTCCTTTCATAGTCACACTCACTTACCTTCCACCTTCCACTTCCTACTTAACCTCTAGTACCCCCTTGGTTGGGTTTTTCACTCAGAATAATTCTCTAGAGATTTATTCAGATTGTTGCATGTATCGATAGTTCATTCCTTTTTATTGTTAAGTAGTATTCCACAATATGGATGTAACAATTTGCTTAATCAATCACTTTTTGAAGGATGCTAATATTGTAGATTATGTTGACTGATTTTCAACTATTGAACCAGTCTTGCATGACTGAAATAAACTCTGTTTGAACTTGGTGTATAATCCTTTAACATACTGCTTAATTCTTTTTGCTAATATTTTCTTAGTGATCATCTACATTGATGAGAGATATTGCTCTATAGTTTTTCTTTTTTCTGTTTCTACTATCTTTATCTAGTTTTGGCTTTAGGGCAATACTAGCTTCATGAAATGAATTAGGAAGTATTCCCTCCTATTCTGGAAGAGTGTTTGTTTGTTTTGTTTTTGTTTTCAATTGGTGTTATTTCTTTAAATGACTGGTAGAATTTTATAGTGAAAATATATGAGCCTGGAGGTGGCTTTTGGGGGGAAGTTTTTAAATTATGAATTCAATTTTTAACAGTGTGTGTATTCAAAGTATCTTATTTCATATTGGGTAAGTTGTGGTAGTTTGTGTTTTTTTAGGAAGTGGTCCATTTTATTTAAGTCCAGCTTTATTTCCTTGATTATCTTTTATATTTTTTTCTATTCATTAATTCTGCTCTTATTTTTATTATTATTTTCTTCCATTTGCTTACTTTGTGTTCATTTTGCTCTTTTTCTACTTTCTTGTGATGGGAGCATAAATTATTGATTTTTGAAGCATTTCTTCTTTTCTAATCTATGAATTTAGTGTGATAAATTTACTTCTCAGTACTGCTTTAGCTATGTCTCACATATTTTGACATGCTATATTTCCATTTTCATTCAGTTCTATGTCTGTTTTCAATTAACCTTGAGACTTCCTCTTTAACTATGGTTTATTTAGAGATATGTTGCTTAGTTTTCAAGTGTTTGGTGATTCTCTTCTTACCTTTTTGTTATTAGTTTCTAGTTTGATTCCATTGTGATCAGAGAATACACCATGCATGATTTCAGTTTTTCTAAATTTGTTCAGGTCTGTTTTATCACCCAGAATATAAATTTGTCTTGATATATGGACCATGGACTCTTGAAAATAATATATATTTTGTGGTTGTTTATTTATAAGTGCTAATTATATCCTTTTGCTTGATGGTGGAATTGAGTTCTTCTCTATCCTTGCTGATTTTCAGTTTAACTGTTCTATCACTTGTTGAGAGGGGGATGTTGAGGTTTCCAACTATAATTGTGGATTTTTCTATTCTTCCTTTCATTTCTGCCAGCTTTTTGCTTCATAAATTTTGCAACTTTGTATCTGGTGCATACACATTTAGGAGTGCTGAGTCTTCTAGGTGGACTGACCCTTTTATCATTATATAATGTCCCTTTCTGGCTCTGGTAATTTGTTTTTCTAAAGTCTACTTTATCTAATATTAATATAGCCATTCCTGATTTCATTTGGTTGATGTTTGCATAATACATCTTTTTCCCTCTTTTTACTTTAAACTTGTCTATATCATTATCTTTGAAGTGAGTTTCTTGTAGATAGCATTTCATACACTTTTCCAATCTCTGTCATTTACTTGGTAACTGTAGACCATTTACATTTAATGAAATTATTGACCTGTTAGTGCTTAGGTCTGCCATTTTTTTTCTGTTTGTTCTGTTTTTCATTTTTTGTTTTTTTATTAACTGCTTACATTAATTACTACAACATTTTGTTCGATTCTGTTTTGATTCATCTATAATTTTTTTAACATCTTTATAATTGCTTTACAATGTTGTGTTAGTTTCTGCTGTATAACAAAGTGAATCAGTTATATGTATACATGTATCCCCATATCCCCTCCCTCTTGCGCCTCCCTCCCAACCTCCCTATCCCACCCTTCTAGGTGGTCACAAAGCACTGAGCTGATCTTCCTATGCTATTCAGCTGCTTCCCACTAGCTATCTATTTTAAATTTGGTAGTGCATATATGTCCATGCTACTCTTTCACTTCAACCCAGCTTACCCTTCGCCCTCCTTGTGTCCTCAGGTCCATTCTCTACTTCTGCGTCTTTATTCCTGTCCTGCCCCTAGGTTCATCAGAACCATTTTTCTTTTTTTTTAGATTCCATATATATGTGTTAGCATACAGTATTTGCTTTTCTCTTTCTGACTTACTTTGCTCTGTATGACAGACACTAAGTCCATCCACCTCACTACAAATATATCAATTTCATTTCTTTTTATGGCCAAGTAATATTCCATTATATATATGTGCCACATCTTCTTTATCCATTCATCTGTCGATAGACACTTAGGTTGCTTCCATGTCCTGGCTATTGTAAATAGTGCTGCAATGAACATTGTGGTACATGACTCTTTTTGAATTATGGTTTTCTCAGGGTATATGCCCAGTAGTGGGATTGCTGGGTTGTGTGGTAGTTCTATTTTTAGTTTTTTAAGGAACCTCCATACTGTTCTCCATAGTGGCTGCATCAATTTACATTCCCACCAACAGTGCAAGAGGGTTCCCTTTTCTCCCCACCCTCTCCAGCATTTATTGTTTGTATATTTTTTAATGATGGCCATTCTGACCATTTGAGTTGATACCTCGTTGTAGTTTTGATTTGCATTTCTCTAATGATTAGTGATGTTGAGCATCCTTTCATGTGTTTGTTGGCAATCTATATATCTTCTTTGGAGAAATGTCTGTTTAGGTCTTCTGCCCATTTTTGGATTGGGTTGTTTGTTTCTTTGATATTGAGCTGCATGAGCTGCTTGTAAATTTAGGAGATTAATCCTTTGTCAGTTGCTTCATTTGCAAATATTTTCTCCCGTTATGAGGGTTGTCGTTTCGTCTTATGTTCTCCTTTGATGTGCAAAATCTTTTAAGTTTCATTAGGTCCCATGTGTTTATTTTTGTTTTTATTTCCATTTCTCTAGGAGGTGGGTCAGAAAGGATCTTGCTGTGATTTATGTCATAGAGTGTTCTGCCTAAGTTTTCCTCTAAGAGTTTGATAGTGTCTGGCCTTACATTTAGGTCTTTAATCCATTTTGACTTTATTGTTGTGTATGGTGTTAGAGAGTGTTCTAATTTCATTCTTTTACATGTAGCTGTCCAGTTTTCCCAGCACCACTTATTGAAGAGGCTGTCTTTTCTCCATTGTATATTATTGTCTCCTTTGTTAAAGATAAGGTGACTATATGTGTGTGGGTTTATCTCTGGGGTTTCTATCCTGTTCCACTGATCTATATTTCTGTTTTTGTGCCAGTACCATATTGTTTTGATTACTATAGCTTTGTAGTATAGTCTGAAGCCAGAGTACCTCATTCCTCCAGCTCCATTTTTGTTTCTCAAGATTGCTTTGGCTCTTCAGGGTCTTTTGTGTTTCCATACAAATTGTGAAATTTTTTGTTCTAGCCCTGTGGAAAATGCCATTGGTAGTTTGATAGGGATTTCATTGAATTTGTAGATTGCTTTGGGTGGTATTGTCATTTTCACAATATTGGTTCTTTCAATACAAGAACATGGTATATCTCTCCATCTGTTTGTATTGTCTTTAATTTCTTTCATCAGTGTTGTATAGTGTTCTGCGAACAGGTCTTTTGTCTCCTTAGGAAAATTTATTTCCAGGTATTTTATTCTTTTAGTTGCAATGGTGAATGGGATTGTTTCCTTAATTTCTCTTCCTAATCTTTTGTTGTTTCTGTATAGGAATGCCAGAGATTTCTGTGCATTAATTTTGTATCCTGCAGGTTTACCAAATTCATTAATTATCTCTAGTAGTTTTCTGGTGGCATCTTTAGGATTCTCTATGTATAGCATCATGACATCTGCAAACAGTGACAACTTTAGTTTTCTTTTCCAACTTGTATTCCTTTTATTTCTTTTTCTTCTCTGATTGCCATGGCTAGGACTTCCAAAACTATGTTGAATTATAGTGGCGAGAGTGGACATCCTTGTCTTGTTCCTGATCTTAGAGGAAATGCTTTCAATTTTTCACCATTGAGAATGATGTCTGCTGTAGGTTTGTCATATATGGCCTCTACTATGTTGCGGTAGGTTCCCTCTATGCCCATGTTCTAGAAAGTTTTTATCATAAATGGGTGTTGAACTTTGTGAAAACCTTTTTCTGCATTTTTGAGATGATCATATTGTTTTTATCCTTCAGTTTGTTAATATGGTGACATTGATTTATTTGAGTATATTGAAGAATCCATGCATTCCTGGGATAAACCCCACTTGATGATGGTGTATGATCCTTTTAATGTGCTGTTGGATTCTGTTTGCTAGTGTTTTGTTGAGGATTTTTGCATCTATGTTCATCAGTGATATTGGCCTCTAGTTTTTTTTTTTTTTTTTCTGACATCTTTGTCTGGTTTTGGTATCAGGGTGATGGTAGCCTTGTAGAATGAATTTGGGAGTGTTCCTCCCTCTACTATATTTTGGAAGAGTTTGAGAAGGATAGGTGTTAGCTCTCCTATAAATGTTTGATAGAATTCACCTATGAAACCATCTGGTCCTGGGCTTTTGTTTGTTGGAAGATTTTTAATCACAGTTTCAATTTCAGTGCTTGTGATTGGTCTGTTTATATTTTCTATTTCTTCCTGGTTCAGTCTCGGAAGATTGTTCTATTCTAAGAATTTGTCCATTTCTTCCAGGTTGTCCATTTTATTGGCATAGAGTTGCTTGTAGTAATCTCTCATGATCCTTTGTATTTCTGCAGTGTCAGATTTCACTTCTCCTTTTTCATTTCTAATTCTGTTGATTTGAGTCTTCTCCCTTTTTTTCTTGATGAGTCTGGCTAATGGTTTATCAGTTTTGTTTATCTTCTCAAGGAACCAGCTTTTAGTTTTATTGATGTTTGTTACTGTTTCCTTCATTTCTTTTTCATTTATTTCTGATCTGATCTTTTTGATTTCTTTCCTTCTGCTAACTTTGGGGTTTTTTTGTTCTTCATTCTCTAATTGCTGTAGGCGTAATGTTAGGTTGTTTATTTGAGATGTTTCTTGTTTCATGAGGTAGGATTGTATTGCTGTAAACTTCCCTCTTAGAACTGCCTTTGCTGCATCCCATAGGTTTTGGGCCATTGTGTTTTCATTGTCATTTGTTTCTAGGTATTCTATAATGTGTTTTTTTTGTGGTACGCGGGCCTCTCACTGTTGTGGCCTCTCCCGTTGCGGAGCACAGGCTCTGGTCGCGCAGGCTCAGCGGCCATGGCTCATGGGCCCAGCCGCTCTGCAGCATGTGGGATCTTCCTGGACCGGGGCATGAACCCGTGTCTCCCGCATCGGCAGGCGGATTCTCAACCACTGCGCCACCAGGGAAGCCCTCTATAATGTGTTGTTAATGTGTTTGTGTGATTGTGTTTTTGAATGTGTTTTTTTAATGATTGCTCTAAGTATTACACCATATATATATATATATATATATATATATATATATATATATTTCCCCCACAGACTACTGGTATTGTTGTTTTACCAGTTTGAATGATGTGTAGCATAGCCTTACCTCCATTTAAGTCCCTTTACTCTCCCCATTTATAACATAATTGTCTTAAATATTGCCTCTGCAGTATTAGAAATACTTCAGACAGTGTTATAATTTTTGTTTCTGCCATCAAATTTAAAAAATTCAGGAGGAGAATGGTTTATTACATTAACCCACATTTTTTGCTTACTGTATTCTTTCTTCTTTTCAGTTTCTTTTTAAAAAAAAAAATAATTTCCTTTTTTTTAGAGAACTTCCTTCCAGCCATTCTTTTAGGGTAGGTCTGATGGTAACAAATTCTCTTTTCCTTCATCTGGAAAATGTGCTGATTTCTCCTTCATTTATGAAAGGTGTTTTCACTGGGTATGAGATTCTGGGTTGCCAGTTATTTTATCCAACAAATAAAAACTATTACATCATTTCCTTCTGGTCTTCATGGTTTCTGTTGAGAAAACTGATGTCATTTTAAACGTTTTTCTCCCTATAGGTAAGGAGTCATTTTTCTTTCACTGTTTTCAAGATTTTTTTCTTTGTGTTTAGTTTTCAGATGTTTAACTATGATATGTCTTGGTGTGGATTTTCTTTGGTTTTTAATGTTTGGGATTCATTCAGCTTCTTAAATCTATAGGTTTATGTTTTTGGCTCAGTTTGGGAAATTTCAGTCATTATTTCTTCAGGTACTTTTCAGCCTTACTTTCTTTCCCCTCTCCTTCTAGAACTTTGTCATATAATTATAATATCTTGGTCATCTCAGGGTTGGCATCTATTGATTTTCTTTTTTATTCAGTTTAAGAATTTTTGGCTCTTCGTATGATGAGTAATTTTTAGTTGAAACCCGGTCCTTTTCATGTTACGTCGTGTTATATACAGTATGCTGTATCTTACTTAAACCTGTTTAAAATGACCTTTTTTGTTATTGTTCTAGCATGGAAGGGTGGTTCCACATCATTACACGCTAGGTGGATACAGAAGCTCAAGTTCCCCACTTGGCCTCTGTTGATACCCAACATTGGTGGTGCTCTTTCTTACTGTCAGGCAGGGGTGGGAGTTATGGTTTCCTGTGGTCTCCACTGACTCCTAGGTGGGGGTGGCCTTGTTAGTGCTGAATGAGTGACAAAGTTCTGAGTCTCTACTAGGCCTCCTCTGACACCACCCCAGGGAGAGGGTGAGGGATGCCTCATTACTGCTGGATGGAGATGGAGGTAGGTTCACCACATGGTACCCACTGTCGTCATATTGGGTGGACCCATTATCAGCTAGCAAGGATGAAAGACCCAGTTCCTTACTTGGCCTTTTCTGATTCTTGGTCAGGTGTCAGAGTGCTTCATTATAGCCTCATTAGGCTAGAAGTCTAGACTTCCCATTCAACCTTTGCTGGCATGAGTAGGGGTGGAACCATAGGTTTTCTTTGGTGTTTGGCTAGAAGAGAGCAGTATTGTTTAGTAGCTTTGCTCTGGATTTGCTGCTCCTTTCCTGGTTCTTTGACTAGAGAAAATAGGTGTTTGTTGGAGCTATTTTTGTCTTTAGCCATTGACATTATTAGATTGCTGCCGCATTCTGCTCCAAATCTGAGATGAGGCAAAAAGAAAATTTAAGGAGCTCACTAATGTGCCATTTCTTGGGTCTTGATGTCCCAGGTTGTCTGACGACTTCTTTCCATCTCTCAGAATCTTCTTAGATTTGTTTTATTTATAATGTGCAGGGGTTTTAGTTGTACTTAGGAGATGGAATAGGGAAGGTATGTCTACTCCATCATCCCAGAAACAAAAATCCTGATGATAAATCCCGGTAAAGCAACATCCATTTTGCAACCTATTTGATTTACTCAGTATTGTTTCGTGAAGACCTTTCCATTCTGATGAA
This sequence comes from Mesoplodon mirus, assembly GCF_964341445.2. Lineage (NCBI taxonomy): Eukaryota > Metazoa > Chordata > Mammalia > Artiodactyla > Ziphiidae > Mesoplodon > Mesoplodon mirus. The sequence goes on from NC_138977.1 coordinate 49,209,070, forward strand.
TACTGATTGATATTATCCTTTCAGTAGACAGATATTATTCCATTGTCTGATTATTATCATAGTTTCCTTTTAACTAATCAGTTACTAGTTAACATTTAGTGACATAATAAACACTGTTGTGGTAGACATAATATAGAGGCCACATTCTTTTAACTATACTTCTGAAATTGAAAAAGCTATAAAAACAATATATTTTTATAATGTTTGGTGTTAATTCACTTTGTGGCAAAAATTTGACTAGAATTCACATGAGGCTGTTTATAGTCTTAATTTATCCAATGTGGTTAAACACTTCATGCTTTCTATAGAAGTATTAAGATGTTTGATTATGGTTTGCTGCCCAGACTCTGCTGGGGTTGTTATGAAACATGTGGTCTATGTAAATATCTTATTACTTTCTAAGATCCAAATGTTCTAAATGCTAACAAACCTTTAAAAATATTCTTAGGAGATTTGAAACATCCCAGGAAAGTTATTGCTAACTTTTGGGTCATACCATCAAATTGCACTCCTAAAATATTACATTGTATGTTCTTCTACAAGTTCCTGACAACACTGGATATTTTCATAAAATAGTTTAAATTTATATTTATTCTTTCTGGGATTATAAATAGAATCTATAAATGTACATTTCAGAAAAACCTAGAAAATACAGAGAAAAACTAAAGAAAATTAAAAATATTTATAATGTCTCTTTTCAGAGGTAATGACTTTTAATTTTTTTCAGCTATTTTCATCATATCTACTTTTAAATACAAAACTGGAATCATACCATATGCAATGTATTTTTATTTCATTTTTTCATTAGTGTTGAACTGTAAACAATTGCCTCTTTCTCTAAATATACTTATAGAGTATAATTTAAGTGATTGTATAGATTTTATTGAATAGATATACCATAATTGATATAACTCATTTCTTACTTTTGGGCAAGTGGATTTTTCCCATTGTAATTACACTGTAATAAATATGGTTATACACATTCCAAAATGTAAGAGTTAAAAAGAAGGAGTCTTGGCCAAAGCCTGATTTATATCTCTTAAAACTGAAGTTGCATCTTTTCCAAAGGTGTTCCAGTTAACTCTGATTATGGTACTTTTATTTTCGTAAGAATGTGACTCTGAATACAAATTGAGAGAAATTAGTTTTAGTTCTGTTCTCCCTCATTTCCTTCTTTCTTTCCCCTTTATCTTCTTTTGTCTTTCCTTCTGGAAATGTTTAAATACAAATAATTAATTTCTGTTGTCCAAAACTCAAACAAAGAAAAGAAGAAGAGATAGACTTTTGGTTGTCACAATAACTCATATTGAAACCCGGAAAAGGCACGTGAATTTCTTGTCTTGACTTTCTTCAACTATAAAATGAGAAAGTTGAGTTAGTAGTTATCTAAGGTTATTCCCAGCTGCTAAATTCTTGTGTTTTCCTTTCTTCAGGCCATTATAATGTTACTGAAGTGATGTATTCATCATTTTCCAGTTTTTTTCTGTTCTTTTGCATGATTTTTTTGGTAGCCATTGTTTATCTTTGTTTTATTATTATTTTCAAATTTTCTGGCAGGATTGTTTTGTGTGTGAAGAATATGGGGGGTGCATTTTTCAGTCACCATATGAAGGTTTTTCTATATTTTACCTTATCTATGCTGGGTGGGTGGGAGAGTCAATCACCACCCTGAATTTCTCAATACACTGTGTATAGACTACCTTTCAGGATTCAGAATATGTACCAGCTCTTTCTTTCTATAGCTATTTAGTCTATCTGTGTCTTAGTTTCCTTATCTGTAAAACAGAAAATTATCTACCTCACAGCTTTCCCTTGAGAAGTAAATGAGGTAATGAATGGGAATGTCCTCTGTGAAATGAACAGAAATCAGCCCTGGAGCAGCATCTAGGAGACTAGAAGGATCTCTCACCACTAGATGGCAGAGTGGAGCATCGCGTTTGTCCATCCTAAATTGAAGTCAGTTGACTTTAGTAATTCCAACCTCTTAGGCCAAACATCTATTTCTTTCACATTTTCATTAATCTACCCTTCTTATTCTACCTGCTTAGCTCCCAAGACCTTCAAACTGATATTTTGAAGTTCTTCTCCTTTTAAGCTGTCAAGAGAAGTATTTTTTGCCTCACGTTTGCAATTGTCTATCCCCACTCCCTAGCTACTTGTTGGCTCACTAGCCTTGATTACTCAGAAGGCAAGCCAAACATCTTGAGCCGGAGAGTGCGGTTATTATCCTGTCAAGTTAAGAGCCAATAACATAAAACTTTCTTACATATGTCCATATGGCTCTTGTCATTTTTTGGAGGTCTGACATCAAGGACACCCCTGAGGGATTGAGTGTCAAGGTAAAGAACACTGTACCTGGCACCTGGGAAGTCAGTTCACATTCAACTTGATCTCACTGGAGTGTGGGTGATTTAGTACGTTATAATGGGAAACAAAACCCTCTGTAGTTCATGTCTGATCAGGACAGTTACAGGCACAGTTTTTCACTGTTTGTTTGTTTTTTAGATAAACTTAACATTGGAAATCAACACATAAATAAAGAAATACAGTTGTTTTCTTATTTGCTATGGTTAGAAGATATGCAGATATGCAGTGGTAACTCCAAGTCTTGGAACAGGGCTGAGCGTTGACAAGAGTACTCCAAATCAAGGGTTTTCCTTCCAAATAGGCAGAGTAGATGGTACTTCAAAGATGTTATCTATAAAACAAATGTTAATAATTTCCTTTCTAAAAATATCTTCCTCATAGTCCATCTGGGATGCTCAAATTTTCCCTGTTTGGGTTTAAGGCATTGTTACTCTTGTGTGCCCCATAAAAGTGCATGTTCCATTGGATTATAATTTCTTATGAATTTATTTTTAGATTTACTATGTTAGCATGAGGAGCTGGATCCCATGGATCCAGTAAGCTAAATAAACTAAGCTAAGTAATATCTAAAGTCAAGTTAAGGTTCCTTAAACAGAGTTAAAGACTGTGTTTTGATGGAGTCAGAGCACAGGATATCTTAGAGGAATAGAGATCAGAGCAGCAGGTGGTATCCAAAAATATTGAATGTCTACATGGGGGAAGAGTAGTGTAGGCTTAAGGTTGTCAGTAGGTTAAATGAATAATGTATGTGAATTCTTTAGCTCAGAGCTTGACACAAGGTAATCCTCAACAGTAAATAAAAGAGGTACTCTTATTTTTTGAAAAGAACAATAAAATCAAGAGAAACTGAAAAAAAAGTTACTATTACTACAATGTGTCTTGCAGATTGGTGCTGGGGTGACAACAGAGAACAATACAGGCTTGGTTCTTGCCCTCAGGGTGCTACAGTTGGGTAGATGGGCAACTAACTAAAAATTGTAACAGAGGGTAAGGTAAATACTATGCTGGAGGAAAGTCAGAGCAGGGTGTATGAGGAGCATTCAGGGTTTTCTAGAGAAGGTGATTTTCTACTCTGTGACCTGAATGAGGAATGGGTGGTGTGGGGAAGCGAGAAGAGAGGAGGTTCAAACACAGGAAACACATACATGAAAACCCAGAACTGAGAATGGGCAAGATGTGTTAAGAGCTGAAAGGAATTTAGTTATTGGAGGGTAGAGTACCAGTGGGTCACTCTTTTGAAATAAGGCTGAAGAGGTTGGCAGCAGAAGGGAGAGTGAAAAGTGGTGGGCATAAAAGACATAGCTGTAGCTGTTTGAAGCTGGAACCAGCTCCTCCAAAGTGAGAAAAACCTTAGTCACCTGCACAAACCTGCTAATTGCTTTTGGAACATCAATGCTGCCACCAGCTTTTGTTGAATTTGGGAGAAAACTGAACATTCTTATGACCACTCTCATGCTCTGAATCAAATGTTGCAGTTGGAATATTGTTACTTCTATCCTTACACTCTTCCTATTCTCTTTCCCTCAGAAGGGTCAAGAGTGGTACAAAGGTCACTTCGCTTGCATTTCTCAATGTCTACCACTGTGTGGCACTACAGAGAACAAGCAAAGGTCACAGGATGTAGAAGAGAACACAGCTGAATAAACAGGGAGTTCAAAATTGTTACAAATTAAAAAAATAATAAGTATACAGGACAAGTAAATAATACAATTCATGTCACATCCACTCCTACCCTCTGCTGAGATAACCAGTGTTAACAGATTGGAGTGTATCCTTTCCTACCTTTTGCCAAGACCAAATACAAGTAAAGCTATACATACATAGAGAGCTGTTTCCTTTTTTTAAAAATTTATTTGAATTCTTTTATTACGGGGGGTCTTAATTAGTTGTCTATTTTATACATATTAGTGTATACATGTCAATCCCAATCTCCCAATTCATCCCACTTGCACCCCCACCCCACCCTGCTTTCCCCCCTTGGTGTCCATACATTTGTTCTCTGTATCTGTGTCTCTAATTCTGCCTTACAAACCAGTTCACCTGTACCATTTCTCTAGATTCCAAATATATACGTTAATATACAACATTTCTTTTTCTCTTTCTGACTTACTTCACTCTGTATGACAGTCTCTAGGTCCATCCACATCTCTACAAATGAACCAATTTTGTTCCTTTTTATGGCTGAGTAATAATCCATTGTAAATATCTACCACATCTTCTTTTTCCATTCATCTGTTTTTGGGCATTTAGGTTGCTTCCATGACCTGGCGATTGTAAATAGTGCTGCAAGGAACACTGGGATGCATGTGTCTTTCTGAATTATGATTTTCTCTGGTATTAGGAGTAGGATGAGTAGTAGTGGGATTGCTGGGTCATATGTTAATTCTATTTTTATTTTTTAAGGAACTGCCATTCTGTTCCCCATAGTGGCTGTATCAATTTACATTCCCACCAACAGTGCAAGAGGGTTCCCTTTGCTCCACACCCTCTGAGCGTTTGTTGTTTGTAGATTTTCTGATGATGCCCCTTCTAACCGATGTGAGGTGATACCTCATTGTAGTTTTGATTTGTATTTCTCGAATAATTAGTGATGTTTAGCAGCTTTTCATGTGCCTCTTGGCCATCTGTATGTCTTCTTTGGAGAGATGTCTATTTAGGTCTTCTGCCCATTTTTTGATTGGGTTGTTTGTTTTTTTAAATATTGAGCTGCATGAGTGTTTATATATTTTGGAAATTAATCCTTTGTTGATTTGTTTGCAAATATTTGCTCCTATTCTGAGAGTTGTCTTTTCGTCTTGTTTATGGTTTCCTTTCCTGTGCAAAAGCTTTTAAGCTTCATTAGGTCCCATTTGTTTATGTTTGTTTTTATTTCCATTACTCTAGGAGGTGGGTCAAAAAAGATCTTGCTGTGATTTATGTAAAAGAGTGTTCTGCCTATGTTTTCCTGTAAGAGTTTTATAGTGTCTGATCTTACATTTAGGTCTTTAATCCATTTTGCATTTATTTTTGTGTATGGTGTTAGGGAGTGTTCTCATTTCATTCTTTTACATGTAGCTGTCCAGTTTTCCCAGCACCACTTATTGAAGAGACTGTCTTTTCTCCATTGTATATCCTTGCCTCCTTTGTCATAGATTAGTTGACCATAGGTGTGTGGGTTTACCTCTGGGCTTTCTATCCTGTTCCATTGATCTATATTTCTGTTTTTGTGCCAGTACTATATTGTCTTGATTAGTGTAGCTTTATAATATAGTCTGAAGTCAGGGAGTCTGATTCCTCCAGCTCCGTTTCTTTCCCTCAAGATTGATTTGGCTATTTGGGGTCTTTTGTGTCTCCATACAAACTTTAAGATTTTTTGTTCTAGTTCTCTAAAAAATGCCCTTGGTAATTTGATAGGGATTGCATTGAATCTTTAGTTTGCTTTGGGTAGTATAGTCATTTTCACAATATTGATTCTTCCAATCCAAGAACATGACATTTCTCTCCATCTGTTGGTATCATCTTTAATTTCTTTCATCAGTGTCTTATAGTTTTCTGCATACAGGTCTTTTGTCTCCCTAGGTAGGTTTATTCCTAGGTATTTTATTCTTTTTGTTGCAATAGTGAGTGGGATCATTCCCTTAATTTCTCTTTCTGATTTCTTGTTGTTAGTATATAAGAATGCCAGAGATTTCTGTGCATTAATGTTGTATCCTGCTACTTTACCAAATTCATTGATTAACTCTAGTAGTTTTCTGGCAGCATCTTTAGTATTCTTTCTATATAGTATCATGTCATCTGCAAACAGTGACAGTTTTACTTCTTCTTTTCCAAATTGTATTCTTTTATTTCTTTTTCTACTCTGATTGCTGTGCCTAGGACTTCCAAAACTATGTTGAATAAGAGTGGTGAGAGTGGACAACCTTGTCTTGTTCCTGATCTTAGAGGAAATTCTTTCAGTTTTTCACCATTGAGAAAGATGTTTGCTGTGAGTTTGTCATATATGGCCTTTATTAGGTTGAGGTAGGTTCCTTCTGTGCCCATTTTCTGGAGAGATTTAATCATAAATGGGTGTTGAATTTTGTTAAAAGCTTTTTCTGCATTTTTGAGATGATCATATTGTTTTTATTCTTCAGTTTGTTAATATGGTGTGTCACATTGATGGATTTGTGTATATTGAAGATCCTTGCATTCCTGAGATAAACCCCACTTAATAATGGTGTATGATCCTTTTAATGTGCTGTTGGATTCTGTATGCTAGTATTTTGTTGAGGAGTTTTGCATCTATTTTCATCAGTGATCTTGGCCTGTAAGTTTTCTTTCTTTCTGACACCTTTGTCTGGTTTTGGTATCAGAGTGATGGTGGCCTCATAGAATGAGTTTGGTAGTGTTCCTCCCTCTGCTATATTTTGGAAGAGTTTGAGAAGGATAGGTGTTAGCTCTCCTGTAAATGTTTGATAGAATTCACCTATGAAGCCATCTGGTCCTGGGCTTTTGTTTGTTGGAAGATTTTTTATCACAGTTTCAATTTCAGTGCTTGTGATTCGTCTGTTTATATTTTCTATTTCTTCCTGGTTCAGTCTCGGAAGATTGTTGTTTTCTAAGAATTTGTCCATTTCATTGGCATAGAGTTGCTTGTAGTAATCTCACATTATCCTTTGTATTTCTGCAGTGTCAGTTGTTACTTCTTTTTCATTTTAAATTCTGTTGATTTGAGTCTTCTCCCTATTTTTCTTGATGAGTCTGGCTAATGGTTTATCAATTTTGTTTATCTTCTCAAGGAACCAGCTTTTAGTTTTATTGATCTTTGCTATCGTTTCCTTCATTTCTTTTTCATTTATTTCTGATCTGATCTTTTTGATTTCTTTCCTTCTGCTAACTTTGGGGTTTTTTTGTTGTCCTTTCTCTAATTGCTTTAGGTGTATGGTTAGGTTGTTTATTTGAGATGTTTCTTGTTTCTTGATGTAGGAATGTATTGCTATAAACTTCCCTCTTAGAACTGTTTTTGCTGCATCCCATAGGTTTTGAGTTGTGTTTTCATTGTCATTTGTTTCTAGGTATTTTTTGATTTCCTCCTTGATTTCTTCAGTGATCTCTTGGTTATTTAGTAGTGTATTGTTCAGCCTTCATGTGTTTGTATTTTTTATAGTTTTTTTTCTGTAATTGATATCTAGTCTCATAGTGTTGTGGTCAGAAAAGATACTTGATATGATTTCAATTTTTTAAAATTTAACACGGCTTGATTTGTGACCCAAGATATGATCTATTCTAGAGAATGTTCCCAGAGCACTTGAGAAGAAAGTGTATTTATTGTTTTTGGATGGAATGTCCTATAAATATCGATTAAGTACATCTTGTTTAATGTATCATTTAAAGCCTGTGTTTCCTTATGTATTTTCATTTTGGATGATCCATTGGTGAAAGTGTGGTGTTACAGTCCCCTAGTATTATTGTGTTACTGTGGATTTCACCTTTTATGGCTGTTAGCAATTACCATATGTATTGAAGTGCTCCTATTTTGGGTGCATACATATTTACAATTGTTATATCTTCTTGGATTGATCCCTTGATCATTATGTAGTGTCCTTCTTTGTCTGTTGTAATAGTCTGTATTTTAAAGTCTATTTTGTCTGATAGGAGAATGGCTACTCCAGCTTTCTTTTGATTTCCATTTGCATGGAAAATCTTTTTCCATCCCCTCACTTTCAGTCTGTATGTGTCCCGAAGTCTGAAATGGGTCTCTTGTACACAGCATATATGCGGGTCTTGTTTTTGTATCCATTCAGCCAGTCTATGTCTTTTGTTTGGAGCATTTAATCCATTTACATTTAAGGTAATTATCAATATGTATGTTCCTATTACCAGTTCTTAATTGTTTTGGGTTTGTTTTTGTAAGTGTTTTCCTTCTCTTTTGTTTCCTGCCTAGAGAAGTTCCTTTAGCATTTGTTGTAATGCTGCTTTTGGGGTGCTGAATTCTCTTAACTTTTGCTTGTCTGTAAAGGCTTTAATTTCTCCATTGAATCTGAATGCAATCCTTGCTGGGTAGAGTAATCTTGGTTGTAGGTTTTTCCTTTCATCGCTTTAAATATGTTCTGACACTCCCTTCTGGCTTGCAGAATTTCTGCTTTAAGATCAGCTGTTAACCTTCTGGGGATTCCCTTATATGTTATTTGTTGCTTTTCCCTTGCTGCTTTTAATATTTTTTCTTTGTGTTTAATTTTTGATAGTTTGATTAATGTGTCTTGGCATGTTTCTCCTTGGATTTATGGGACTCTCTGTGCTTCCTGGACTTGTCTATTTCCTTTCCCATGTTAGGGACGTTTTCAACTATAATCTCTTGAAATATTCTCTCAGTCCCTTTCTTTTTCTCTTCTTCTGGGACCCCATAATTCGAGTGTTGGTGTGTTTAATGTTGTCCTAGAGGTCTCTGAGAGTGTCCTCAATTCTTTTCATTCTTTTTTCTTTTCTGCTCTGCAGTAGTTATTTCCACTATTTTATCTTCTGAGTCGCTTATCCATTCTTCTGCCTTAGTAATTCTGCTATTGATTCCTTCTAGAGAATTTTTAATTTCATTTATTGTGTTGTTCATCATTGTTTGTTTGCTCTTTAGTTCTTCTAGATCCTTTTTAAACACTTCTTGTATTTTGTCCATTGTATTTCTGAGATTTTGGATCATCTTTACTATTATTACTCTGAATTCTCTTTCATCTAGACTGCTTACTTCCTCTTCATTTGTTTGGTCTGGTGAGTTTTTACCTTGCTCCTTCATCTGCTGTATATTTCTCTGTCTTCGCATTTTGTTTAACTTACTGTGTTTGGGGTCTCCTTTTTGCAACCTGCATGTTTGTAGTTCCTGTTGTTTTTGGTGTCTGCCCTCAGTGGGTGGTGTTGCTTCACTGGCTTGTGTTGGCTTCCTGGTGGAGGGGATTGGTGCCTGTGTTTTGGTGGGTGGAGCTGTATCTTGTCTTTCTGGTAGGCAAGACCACCTCTGGTGGTGTGTTTGGGGTGTCTGTGAAGTTAGTATGATTTTAGGCAGCCTGTCTTCTATTAGGTGGGGTTGTGTTCCTGTCTTACTAGTGGTTTAGCATGGGGCATCCAGCACTGGAGCTTGCTGGCCGTTGGGTAGAGTTGGGTCTTAGTGTTGAGACGGAGACCTCTGGGAGAGCTCTTGCCAGTTGATATTATGTGGGGCCGGGAGGTCTCTGGTTGTCCAATGTCCTAAAATCGGCTCTTCCACCTCAGAGGCTCAGGGCTGACACCAGGCCAGAGCACCAAGACCCTGTCTTCCCCACGGCTCTTTCATTATACTTCAGACAGGCTCATGAGTAAAAGAGCATCACTGCATCTAAAATGCCATATTGAAATTCCCGGTGATGCTTTATTCTCCTCTCTCAGACTATACACCTCCTTGGTCTGTGGTCCAGCTGCCCTCTGGAAGTACAAGCTCAGCATGGTCACCTTCTTGCCCTCGTCCTCTGTGCTGCCAGGAGTGTACCCCGCAGCATGACCTGCCCTGGGATCCCCACACCACCCGCAGTAGCTACGTGCTCTCCCAGCACCTCATCCTGCTGCTCTTACCTTTATGATTTATTTCCTTCTACTAACTTTGGGTTTTGTTTGTTCTTCTTTTTCTGTTTCCTTTAGGTGTAAGTTTAGATTGTATATTCGAGATTTTTCTTGTTTCTTGAGGTAGGATTGTATTGATACAAACTTCCCTCTTAGAACTGCTTTTGCTGCATCCCATAGTTTTTGGATTGTTGTGTTTTTGTTGTCATTTATTTCTAGGTATTTTTTTATTTCCTCTTTGATTTCCTCAGTGATCTCTCGGTTATTTAGTATTGTATTATTTAGCTTCCATGTGTTTGTGTTTTTTATCTTCTTTTCCCCTTTAATTTATTTCTAATCTCATAGTGTTGTGGTCAGAAAAGATGCTCGATATGATTTCAGTTTTCTTAAATTTACTGCAGTTTGACTTGTGACCCAATATTTGATCTATCCTGGAGAATGTTCCATGTGTACTTGAGAGGAAAGTGTAATCTGCTGTTTTGGGTGGAATGTCCTATAAATATCAGCTAAATCGATCTGGTCTATTGTGTCATTTAAAGCTTGTGTTCCCTTATTCATTTTCTCTTTGGATGAGCTGTCCATTGGTGTAAGTGAGGTGTTAAAGTCCCCCACTATTATTGTGTTACTGTCAATTTCCTCTTTTATAGCTATTAGCATTTGCCTTATGTATTGAGGTGCTCCTATGTTGGGTGCATATATATTTATAATTGTTATATCTTTTTCTTGGATTGATCCCTTGATCATTATGTAGTGTCCTTCCTTGTCTCTTGTAACATTCTTTATTTTATTTAATTTATTTATTTATTTATTTATTTATTTTGCGTTACATGGGCCTCTCACTGTTGTGGCCTGTCCCGCTGTGGAGCACAGGCTCCGGACGTGCAGGCTCAGCGGCCATGGCTCACGGATCCAGCCGCTCCACGGCACGTGGGATCCTCCCGGACCGGGGCATGAACCTGTGTCCCCTGCATTGACAGGCGGACTCTCAACCACTGTGCCACCAGGGAAGCCCAACATTCTTTATTTTAAAGTGTATTTTATCTGAGTATTGCTGCTGCAGCTTTCTTTTGATTTCCATTTGCATGGAATATCTTTTTCCATCCCCTCACTTTCAGTCTGTATGTGTCCCTAGGTCTGAAGTGGGTCTCTTGTAGACAGGATATAGATGGGTCTTGTTTTTGTATCCATTTAGCAAACCTGTGTCCTTTGGTTGGAGTATTTAATCCATTCACATTTAAAGTAATTATCAATATATATATATATATGTTCCTACTACTATTTTGTTAATTGTTTTGGGTTTGTTTTTGCAGGTCCTTTTCTTCTGTGTTTCCCACTTAGGGAAGTTCCTTTAGCATTTGTTTTAGAGCTGCTTTGGTGGTGCTGAATTCTCTTAGCTTTTGCTTGTCTGTAAAGGTTTTAATTTCTCCATCGAATCAGAATGAGATCCTTGCCAGGTAGAGTAATCTTGGTTGTAGGTTCTTCCCTTTCATCACTTTAAATATATCCTGCCACTCCCTTCTGGCTTACAGAGTTTCTGCTGAGAAATCAGCTGTTAACCTTATGGGAGTTCCCTTGTATGTTATTTGTTGTTTTTCCCTTGTTGCTTTTAATAATTCTTCTTTGTCTTTAATTTTCGTCAATTTGATTACTATGTATCTTGACATGTTTCTCCTTGTGTTTATCCTGCCTGGGACTCTGCGTGCTTTCTGGACTTGGGTAGCTATTTCCTTTCTCATGTTAGGGAAATTTTCGACTGTAATCTCTTCATATATTTTCTTGAGTCCTTTCTCTCTCTGTTCTCCTTCTGGGACCCTTATAATGTGAATGTTGGTCCGTTTAATGTTGTCCCAGAGGTCTCTTAAGCTGTCTTCATTTCTTTTCATTCTTTTTTCATTCTCTTCCTTGGCTGTGAAATCCACCATTCTGTCTTCCAGGTCACTTATATGTTCTTCTGCCTCAGTTATCCTGGTATTGATTCCTTCTAGTGTATTTTTTCATTTCAGTTATTGTATTGTTCATCTCTGTTTGTTTGTTCTTTAATCCTTCTTGGTGTTTTTCTTTAATTCTTCTAGGTCTTTGTTAAACCTTTCTTGCATCTTCTTGATCTTGGCCTCCATTCTTTTTCCGAGGTCCTGGATCATCTTCATTCATTATTCTGAATTCTTTTTCTGGAAGGTTGCCTATCTCCACTTCATTTAATTGTTTTTCTGGGGTTTTATCTTGTTCCTTCATCTGGTACATAGTCCTCTGCCTTTTCATTTTGTCTATATTTCTGTGAATGTGGTTTTCATTCCACAGGCTGCAGGATTGTATTTCTTTTTGCTTCTTCTGTCTGACATCTGGTTGATGAGGCTATCTAAGAGGCTTGTGCAAGTTTCCTGATGAGAGGGACTGGTGGTGGGTATAGCTGTGTGTTGCTCTGCTGGGCAGAACTCAGTAAAAGTTTAATCCTCTTGTTGTCTGCTGATGGGTGTGGCTGAGTTCCCTCCCTGTTGTTTTTTTGCACCTGAGGCGATCCAGCACTAGTGCCTACAGGCTCTTTGGAGGGGCTAATGGCAGACTCTAGGAGGGCTCACGCCAAGGAGTGCTTCCCAGAACCTCTGCTGCCAGTGTCCCTGTCCCTGTGGTAAGCCACAGCTGCCCCCCGCCTCTGCAGGAGACCCTCCAGCACTAGCAGGTAGGTCTGGCTCAGTCTCCTGTGGGGTCACTTCTCCCACTGGGTCCTGATGCATACACTACTTTGTGTGTCCCCTCCAAGAGTAGAGTCTGTTTTCCCCCAGTCCTGTTGAGATCCTGCAGTCAAATCCTGCTAGCCTTCAAAGTCTCATTCTCTGGGAATTCCTCCTCCCATTGGTGGACCCCCAGGTTGAGAAGCCTGACCTGGTGCTCAGAACCTTCACTCCAGTGGGTGGACTTCTGTGGTATAATTGTTCTCCAGTTTGTGAGTCACCCACCCAGCAGTTATGGGATTTGATTTTATTGTGATTGCTCCCCTCCGACTGTCTCACCATGGCTTCTCCTTTGTCTTTGGATGTGGGGTATCTTTTTTGGTGAGTTCCAGTGTCTTTCTGTCGATGATTGTTTAGCAGATAGTTTTGATTCTGGTGCTCTTGCAAGAGGGAGTGAGTGCATGTCTTTCTACTCTGCCATTTTGAACCAATCTCAAAGCTCTTGGTTTTCTCTGTCCAAAGTGAACAGCTGGACCACTGTCAGTGTCACCATGTCTCTGTTTCCCTGTTTTTAAAAGGGGCTACACTTCACACATTACTTTGAAACTTGCATTCTCATTTAATAATATATCATAGACAACATTCGAGTTTTAGAAACATAAATAATTAATAGTCTTTTTAATGTTGCATACTATTCTGTAATATAATGCACTATAATTTAACCAACCACTCTACTCTTGAGGGACCTTCAGATTGTTCTCAGGTCACACTATAAACATGCTATAATAAATGTGCATATTTATAAATTCTTACAGCGGTTTTCTATGGGTTGTCATAGTGGGTGCCAAGAAGTTGGCTTAAATGAGTCAACATATTTATATAGGAACTCTGCATTTTTTCTTTTGAAGATGCCAAGTGCTTTCCATTTTTCTGAATGCTTGAAAGCAACCAATTCTCAAATTTTGCGTGAAGGGAGTGGTGATTCTTAGCTTTAATCCTCTTCAGTCTTATCAAGGCATCGTATAAACCATCAGCACCCAAACTTGTTGGTCTCAGGAAACTTACACTATCAAAAATGATTGAGAACCCCAGAGAGCTTTTTTGTAATGGAAATAATATCTATCAATATTAACTGTACAAAAATTAAATGTGAGGAATTTTTTAAAAATTATGATTTCCTTTAAAGATAACAATAATAAATGCCTTACCTATTAACATAAATAATATATTTTATGAAAAGTATTTATTATTTCCAAAACAAAAAAATTAGTGGAAAGAATGGCATTGGCTTTTTTCTTCCCATTTCTTTAATATCCAGCTTAATAGAAGATAGCTGGATTCTGGTATCTGCTTCTGCATTCTGGTAAGTTGTTTTGGTTAAACAATATAAAGAAAATTTGGCCTCACACAAATACATTTGCAAAAGAGGAGTATTTTAATAGAATTTTCAGATAATTGTGGATATTCTTTGTTACTATATCAAAACTTGACAAGAGGTAGTTTCATAACTGTGTAACATTTTATGTGCAGTTTGGAATCTAAAACCATATCAATAAATGTGTATTCTTGTTACATTGAAGTTCATTGTTCTATCTTGCTTCTTGAATGGATCTTTTACTCATATATTGATCATTTAAAAATATGGGTTCTGTGAGTTATGTAGGGCTTTCAAATGCTGGTGGTATTAATTTCACCAGCAATCTAATCAGAAAAGTCTTTCAGTAGTAGGAAAATGTGAGGATCTTAGTGGTAAATTCTAGTTTTCTAAAATCCTAATTTCCACTTTAAACATCAAAGGTTATCATTGGAAACATATACTGTTAATTATTTTCCTTGAAGTGACAGACTTACTTCATTCATTTTGAATAAAGTATTTGCCAAATACCCAATTATGAATAACCATAGTTTATCTATCATTGGTTCCTTCAAGTAAATGGTGCCTCATGTAAAAGAGGCTAGTTTAAAAAAAAAAAAAGAAAGAAAGGGGGCTAGTTAACTTATAACTCAGTCTCACAATTGGTTTTCTTGAGTCAGTCTTTACACTTCCTTTTGCAGCAGCAATTCTTTACACATACTTCTTGTTTATTTCTTTTCAAAGTATATTAAAAATGTGTATTTAATGATCAGGAATTAAGAAAATTAGTATGTTTTCCTGCATCATCAAAAACATTCTTAAGTGTAACTGGACTTTTCTTTTTCTTGCAAGTGTGTGACAGTGAAGAAATTAACAATTACTTTTGCAGTTTGGTTCCAGTGCCTTGATTCATACTTAGGCCCCTAAAGTTTTATCCTCCATTGCTTTGGAACCATCAGTGAACATGCCAATCTAGTAAAAAAGGCAATAGATTTTGGTCTTATTTTGAAAATATTTTGACCTTATTAGCCCCCCAAAAAGGTTTCAGGTAACTTTAAGGGTACAGCCAATGTTGAGGACTACTCTTTTGGATCAGTACTTCTTAAATATTAATGCACATGTAAATTACCTGGGGATCTTATTAAGGTACAGAGTCAAATTCAGTGGTCTTGAGTTGGGACCTGAAAGTTGCATTTGTAAAAAGTTCCCTGGTAAAGATGATGCTTCCTGTAGTTGGCTACACGTTGAGTAACAAGTCTCTAGACCTGCATCATCCAATACAGTAGCCATTAGTTCCATGTGACTACTTTAATTTAAATTTAAAGTAATTAAAATGAAATAAAATTAAATGTTCAATTAATCAGTCATATTAGCCACATTTTGATCACTCAAAGCCACCTGAGGCTAGTGTCTATCATACTTGACAGAGCAAATAGAGAGCATTTCCATAATCACAGAAAGCCATTGAACAGTGATGTTCTAGATTGTTTACATGGAGTTAAAAATGACAGGCTCATGTGACTGAGTTTATTTAAATATTAATCAGAAACTACCCTTCAAAACACATGGGAATAACTTATTATGAATAACTTTACCATTTTTCTGATCAATGCAAAAAAGGCAAATAATTTGGGATTTTAAATAATCTTTTAAACTCAATAGCTTCAAGTTGCCTGACCAATTTCTTATAAACTCCTTACTGCCATGTCTTTATGAGTTATGTAAACTGATACTGCCAAGGCTGGAGTATGATATTCTATTTTTTGTGGAAGAAAGGTTTCTGTTTAAAAGTTTAAAAGATTAAGAGTGACTGATATGGAGTTAGAAAAATTTGTACTCACTGTAAATGATTTTCATAATCAAAACATAGTCTTCCATACAACTCACGAGGAACAATTTCGGTAAAAAAACTCCACTGGGGAGAATAAAAGGTTATGCCTCAAAGGTTAGCAGGAGGGATAGTGTTTTTCCTGGGCACACGCCAGTGCAGACAGCGTGCTGAGAGGCATTCCTTGGAGTTCTTAGGCTGTTCTTACTCCGATGAGAGCTGGCCAAACTCTGCATACCCCACCTGACTCAAGGAAACGTTCCAAGGTAGGCTTTCCAGCAGCATTCCTAGTCTGCAAAGTTCGCAAGCTGAAACGAGCCTAGTTGGAGTGAAGAGCAAGTAAAAGCTAACAAAAATAAGAGGAAAGTGGGGAGGCTGTTCTAGATTGTACTGTGGGCTCTTCTTTAGGTTCTTTTCGGTCACCTCTCTATCCATAAGCACAGTTTACTATATACTTGTAAAGAATAGGTTGTAAATGTAGCACACCTGAAACAAGGCTTGTTCTTTGGGGCTACAAGAATATCTCAATAGCCATACACAAAACCTTTTGTCAAGCATTCCAGCTTTAAAAGTGGATGTGGTGCTGGATGTTCTGGGAGAAGTGAAAAATTCCTACCCTGATAATGGTCTCTGTTTATGTACCTAACGTGCTTCTGTAAAATTCTTCAGTCAGAAGCCAGAGAGAGTGTTCCATCAGTCTTGGCCACTTGTTTGCCACTGCCCAGAAGCACAAGATTAGCAGCTTTTTTTTTTTTTTTTTTTTTTTTTTTGCGGTACGTGGGCCTCTCACTGCCGTGGCCTCTCCCGTTGCGGAGCACAGGCTCCGGACGCGCAGGCTCAGCGGCCATGGCTCACGGGCCCAGCCGCTCTGCGGCATGTGGGATCTTCCCGGACCGGGGCATGAACCCGTGTCCCCTGCATTGGCAGGCAGGCTCTCAACCACTGTGCCACCAGGGAAACCCCAACAGCAGCTTTTATAATTTCATCCTCCAGGGTAGGTGGAGATGCTATTCTTGTCAGTTGAATTCTTATTTGAGTCGATGTATCTTGGCTTTGAAACTTTCCAGATATTAGTAAAATACCCCCACGAGGAGAAGACTGATGAACTCCATTGGAATCTCCACCTAAGAAACATGTTTTCCTGTTGCCAGTTAGCTGTCAATCTGTGGTTTTGAGTCTGTAACTGGACCACCATTCTGTCAGTCTCCCAGCTCCCATGTTCATGTTAGAGCCACATCTTAACTCTGTGCTCTGTCTCGGACCCTAGAGTCAAGTCCCTGTGGTCACCATTATGGTGAGAGGTCAGGCAAGGGGCGTTGTTTTTATTATTTGGTTGAAACAAAAATAGGGACATTTTAGGTAAAAAGCAGTATTTCCTTTTGCTCTTAGATATGGAGGTGGAGCATGAGGGGAGGCAGATTGTTGAATCCAGGGATGCAGAACTGTGGATGTGGAACTAAGGATAGTGCATGAGGGCCAACTGTAAGTTACAAGCAGGTTTTGGACTGCTGGGAGGGTTGATACCCCCGATCCCCTGCCTTGTTCCAGGGTCAACTGTATGAGGAACGTCAAAAAATAGAAGTGCCCTGAACCCCTCTAGGTCTCTGAGAATGCCTGCTTGCAATCTAAATCACATGGAGTTATTTTTAATTGACAAGTTAGAATATTAGTTTATGTGGTACAATTAGATAATTCAGCCACAGTTAATTACAGTATAATTCTTGCCAGAATTTCTTTTAGAGGCAGCCTAATTAATTAACACATTAACTTTGTTCTCTAGCTTTGGCCCTATTTACCTGACCAACTGTGCTAGTTTGCTAGGTTGTTAGCCAGGCTGTTATTCAGGCTCCTGCTGTTACTGTGTTAAAATTTCCTCTTGTCTCTCAGCTTTTGTAGAAGGCTAGAGACTCACAGATTCACTTCAGATATCATTTATTCAAGTTCCTTCATTTTAAAAATAAAGAAATTGAGGCCCAGAGAAGTTAAAACACTTGCTCAAAAAACACAAAGTCGTGGAACTTCCCTGGTGGTCCAGTGGTTAAGACTTCGCCTTCTAATTCAGGGGGTGTGGGCCTGATCCCTGGTCGGGGAGCTAGGATCCCACATGCCTCACGGACAAAAAACCAAAACATAAAACAGAAGCAATATTGTGACAAATTCAATAAAGACTTTAAAAATGGTCCACATAAAAAAAATCTTAAAAAAAAAAAACAACCAAAAAACACAAAGGTAGTAAGTAGCAGAATCAGTGCTAGAAAACCATCTCTCTTTTCCTTTATGTGGCAGTCCTTTGGAAATGGCAGTTTCTCTGGCTCTCCTCCAATGTGTGTCCTTTCTCCTACAGGCACTTTATCTTTAGCTTCTGGTTTTGACCACCTTGGGTGAGCAGTGTTTAGTAGAAAACATTCATTCTGCTGAATATTTAGGAAATTTTTCGAGATGATCCACACATCCATGTTTGTTCATTGCCAACAGTAGTACTTCCAAAAAGAATCCACATTCTGTACATTGAGACTTTGGACTGTAGAGTCCTTGTTGGCCAGGTAGTATGCAATATGTTTCTTTGTATAGATTCTGAAATTAGTTAAAATTAAACAGAGCATCAAATTTAATATCTCCATTGCTTGTATAATGAAATCATTCTAATATAAGCACTAGGACGAGATTATGTGACTTCAAATACATTCTACCATATCAGTTTTGGGACCTTGAATAAGTAACTTTACCTCTCTGTGTCTCAGTTTCCTCATTCATAAAATGGAGCTAATAATAGTTTTTATCTTACAGAGTTGCTGTAAAGGATAAATGAAATATTACATGCATAGCTTTTGTAATAGTGCCTAGAACGTAGCCATTATTGGTATTTTTATAGTTTAATCCAAGTTTTCTTACTAAAAGGCATACATAATGGGAATTTTGGAGTATGCATCTCAAATAGATACATATTTCTTTATATTATATTTATATCACTGTCCTATTACATATCATATATAAACTACAAGAATAGAAATTAAAATTGATGAGATAAAGCATTAAAACTTTTTGGATGCCAAGAGACTGTGTTGCATATATATCCCCAATGGAAACTCTGGACACTACTGGTCTACTCTCATGCCCTGTATTTTATGCTATTGCTGCCTTCAATTTTATTTCACAGTCTACCATCAACCACAAAATGAGCAAAGGACAAGCTTCTTTCCTCTCCCAAAGCAATTATCCCTGTGATAACACTGCTAACTTTAATCAAATTTAGTGGTTTAAAGTGCTGGTAAACTTAACAACATATATGTTCAGTAATTAAGGACTTTTCCCCATCTGCACCAGTGGAATTATTCTGTGGTCATTAGTCATAGGCTGTAACAAATTACATTGTATGCTCAGTAGTTAGAATTTTTTATTGCTTAAATCTGAAGGCTATCATAGCTTTTCAATGTCTTTGTTTTTTAAAATATGTTTTGTTTATAGATGGAAATGCATAAAAAAGTTCTCTTTCTTTTCATATTTTTTAGTTTGTCAGTGGAGCATTTTGCATATGGTCCTAGTTACAGTAGGGAACCAGAGACATTCCACAGAGGTCTTGGATGTTCCGTATGTCAGAGTCCCATATGGGCTGCAGATGATGTTTAAAATGAAGGTTGTCTTTGGATAGCTTTACACTAAGACATATCAAACACAATTTGTAAGATGATTAATGCTACAGGAATTATTTTTCTCAATTTTTATGAGGTTACAGAAGTTGTTGAGGCATCTCCAAGATGATAAGCAATTATGAAAATTCAAATCAATTTTTTATTTAAGGATTTAAGTTGGTTACCCATTTTCATTTTAGAGGAGGTAAAAGTGCTCATTCAGTTAATAATGACACAATAAGCATGAGCATACTACTGAAATTGTTAGCAAGTTCATTTTATAACTTCTCTCAGATATAATTTTAAGAAGCAATTATTTTGGATACTAACCTCTTGTCAATTGCATTGTCTATGGTTTCTTTTGCTGTGCAAAGCTTTTGAGTTTAATTAGGTCCCATTTGTTTATTTTTGTTTTTATTTCCATTTCTCTAGGAGGTGGGTCCAAAAGGATCTTGCTGTGATTGATGTCATAGAGTGTTCTGCCTATGTTTTCCTCTAAGAGTTTGATAGTGTCTGACCTTACACTTAGGTCTTTAATCCATTTTGAGTTTATTTTTGTATAAGGTGTTAGGGAGTGTTCTAATTTCATTCTTTTACATGTAGTTGTCCAGTTTTCTCAGCACCATTTATTGAAGAGACTGTCTTTCCTCCATTGTATAGTCTTGGCTCCTTTGTCATAGAAACACTTTGCTGTACACCTGAAACTAATACAACATTGTTAATCAACTATCCTCCAATACAAATAAAAAGTTAATAAAGCAATTATTACATATTATTACATACTGCACTAGAATTATCCTATACTAGAATTATCCTAGAGTTTACCTATATTATTTAATAAATAGTATTCTATCACGTTACTTTAACTATAAAGAACATTTTATCTTTAGTTAGCAAAGATTCATTCTATTTTTGTAATTTTAAATATTTTGGGGTAATGCTGTGGGAATTTATAAAAAGTGTAGAAAACATAGTACACAACTTCAAATAAGTAAAAATTATACAGAGAGAAAGTTCTTAGAAATACAACTAAACAATCTCAAGACATAAAACTAATAACACGTAGTAATAATTAAGTGTAAACATCAGAAAGGTGCTTGGTTCAAAGAGAATGAGTTGAGACTAGTCACTTAAGTGTCTGAATTCAGCTATGGTTAAACTAGAATGACCTTATGATTGAGGAGGATTTTTAATAAGTATTTTTAAGGTTTAAAGGAAAGGAGGGAACAAATGTTCCCACCCTTTAGAGAGTTAACATAACTTAAAACTTAAAAGGGACAGGAATTAGGGGGTGTCAAAAGGCTTCTTGGTCCAGGTCTTAAATTTGAGGAGGCCTCATGTGTTGGCTATTACTGGGTGCCAACTTGTACAAGAAATCAGAAGTAAGTTACATCACAAACGTTAATATTAGTCTGGGATATTCTCCATTTAGTCGTCTAGGCACCATATTGCAAACAATTATGGGGGTTGTTGCTAAGCATTCATAATTAACCATAAGTGGTGAGCCAATTTTGTTGGAGAAGATCAATGTAAGCCTAGGTCCCACTTCAAGAATAGTTTGTGTGGTGATTAGTTTTATGTGTTAACTCGGTTCTCGGTTGTTTGGTCTAACACCAGTCTAGATGTTGCTGTGAAGATATTTTTTAGATGTGATTAGTATTCAGATCAGTAGACTTTGAATAAAGCAGATTATTCTCCATGATGTGGATGGGTCTTATCCAATAAGTTGAAGACCTTATGAGGAAAGACTGAGGTCTCATGAGGAGAAAGGAATTCTGTTTCCATACTGCCTTTGGACTCAAGACTGCAATGTCAACACTTCCCTGGCTCTCCAGCCTGCCAACCAGCCTGCCAAACTAAATCAACCTCTCCCCTCCCCCATCCCCCATCCCCTCCTCCCCCTCCTCCTCCCCCCTCCTCCTCCTCTTCCTCCTCCTCCCCCTCCTTCTCCCCCTCCTCCCCCTCCTCTTCTTCCTCCTTCTTCTCCTCCTCCTTCTCCTTCTCCTCCTCCTCCTTCTTCTCCTCCTCCTCCTCCTCCTCCTTCTTCTCCTCCTCCCCCTCCTCCTCCTCCTCCTTCTTCTCCTCCTCCTCCTCCTCCTCCTCCTCCTCCTTCTCCTCCTCCTCCTCCTTCCTCTTCTCCCTCCTCCTCTCCTTCTCCTTCTTCTCCTCCTCCTCCTCCTCCTCCTTCTTCTCCTCCTCCCCGTCCTCCTCCTCCCTCCTTCTTCCTCCTCCTCCTTCTTCTCCTTCTCCTTCTTCTTCTCCTCCTCCTTCTTCTCCTCCTCCTTCTTCGTCTTCTCCTCCTCCTTCCCCTCCTCCCCCTCCTCCTCCTCCTCCATCTTCTCCTTCTCCTTCTTCTTCTCCTCCTCCTCCTTCTTCTTCTTCTTCTCCCTCTCCCTCCTCCTCCTTCCCCTCCTCCTCCTCCTCCTCCTTCTTCTTCTTCCTCTTCTTTTCCTCTCTCCTCCTCCCCCTCCTCCCCATCCTCCTCCCCTCCCTCCCCCTCCCCCTCCCTCCCCCTCCTTTCCCCTCCCCTCCTCCCCTCCTCCCCTCCTCTCCCCTCCCTCCTCTCCCTCCCTCCTCCCCCTCCCTCCTCCCCCTCCTCTCCCTGTTAATGCATCATAATCTGTTCTGAATCTCTGAAGAACTTTAAGTAACACAGGATATGAACATTTGCTATTACTCATAGTGATTGATATTTCCTCAAAGGCACAGTAGGATTTTATCTTTCAATAACCATATGTGTTACCTCTATTTATTCAAGAAACAATGTCAAAAATGCAATCACATAGTCACCTTTAAAATATATACATATATTTTAATCATGTTTTTATATTTATTTGTAGCATAGTCCATAAAAATTAATTCCTGGGAATTTAAAAGATATTTTATATTGTCTGTTTTTGTTTTTGATACTTTTAAACTTGTGTCACATAGAGTAGAAGCAGGTTGTACTCATTTTATTAACTGTACATAAAACTACATTTTTTTCCTCCTCCCTCCCTCCCTCCCTTCCTTGTTTCTTTTCACCAGCTTTGTAATAATATTTTGAGGTCTATTCATAATTTTTCAATATAAGAACATTTTCTCTTGCCATTAATAGAAAACAACATATTTTAATCACACAATGAATTCCCTGACTGTAGGTTGTACTTAAGAAATAGTTTAGTAGAAAAGTGTGGCAATACAGGTGATCAAGCTTCAAAAGTTTTATTCTACTACTAATATGCAAGTCTCTGATTTGTTGCTTTATCCCTTAACTTCAAATTTATTATGTTGAACCATATAAAATTGCTGATACTAAACCATTTATGACCTACAAAATCTTTTTTTTTTTTTTTTTTCGGTACGCGGGCCTCTCACTGTTGTGGCCTCTCCCGTTGCGGAGCACAGGCTCCTGATGCACAGGCTCAGCACCCATGGCTCACGGGCCCAGCCGCTCCGCTGCATGTGGGATCTTCCCGGTCCGGAGCGTGAACCCGTGTAGGGCCCCCTGCATCGGCAGGTGGATTCTCAACCACTGTGCCACCAGGGAAGCCCCAAAATCTTTTCTTTTTATTACAGAAAACCACTTATGATCCACAAAGATGGCAATTTTATCATAGAGCCCATCCAAACCTAAAGAAACTTCAGTGACACCTAGGATTACCTACACTGGAGCATGGGAAGAGTTAACAGCAAGTGGCCTCAAAATCCAAATGCTGCCCAGGTCTTACTGAACCAATTAGGGAAATCTCCTGCCCTTGGTGGCTCAAATATAAAAGAGGTCAATCCTGTGAGTTGATCAGGAGGATGCTTTGAGCATACTATAAAAAAAGACAGCTCAGTACAACAGGAGATTTATTGATGAATGTTAATGTTATAATGATAGGTTCTATTTTTTAAGGACAATCTTTTGAGTGATAAGGTTAACAAAAATATCATAACTCCATTCACTGCTAGGAAAAATGATTTCTATTTGGAAAGTTAGGAAGACAAAAAGATGATGAAATAAAGGAGGAGAGGCTCTTTTGTAAAATACAATAGGGCTTCCCTGGTGATGCAGTGGTTGAGAGTCTACCTGCCAATGCAGGGGACACGGGTTCGTGCCCCGGTCCGGGAAGATCCCACATGCCACAGAGCGGCTAGACCCGTGAGCCATGGCCGCTGAGCCTGCATGTCCGGAGCCTGTGCTCCGCAACGGGAGAGGCCACAACAGTGAGAGGCCTGTGTACCGCAAAAAATAAAAAACAAAACCAAACAAAAAAATAAAATACAATAAAAGTCCAAGACTGGGTCATGGCTCTGAGATGGATGGGAAAAATTAGAATCAGGAGCATGAACAAAAACAGCAGTCTATATGATAAAAGTAGGAATAGAGACAAATCAATGTAATATAATCATAAAGTAATTTGGTACCATTAATGTATTATAAAAATTTTAAGAAAAGATAAAAAATAATGCTTTAGAAAAGTTATAAATGTATGGTTTATTTTGAAAAGCATTTTCAAAATTTTTGTAATTCCAAACATTCTGCTCTTGATTAGTTATCTTCTACTAATTATTGTCTTCCTCAACTTAAACCACATTATTAGTTTACACACAAAAAGAATGGTCTAAACAGAAATGTGTTAGAACTGAAATAAGAAAAAGATGATGAGTGAAGTATAATGTTTTATTACTTACAATGCAGTACAGTGTAAGTTTTTTGGGGGGGTTCAGATAGGGCTGCTTCTCTGAGTATATGTGGGTAAGCTACAATATTTGTGTTAAAACAGCACTCTGAATTTTGCTGCACTAGAACTTGTCATATAACATGTGGTTCACTGAAGGTCATTCCCTCAAGTACATGATGTGCTGTGTGAAGTTTGAAACTAGTAATCTTGACGATATGTGAAATGGTAGGATTGAAATGTGGTCTGGACAAGATGCCACAAGACAAAATACCAGAAGAAAAACATTACCACAGTGCTGTTTGCCTTGTAATCACTCCTATATTTATTTACTTTAGTTTTTTTGTTTGTTTGTTTGTTTTCAACTCAACTCTAACCCAAACATTTGAGTTAATTCAGTGGACTCTTAAGGTCATCTGCTTACTTGATTTTTGCAATATAAATAATTATAGCATAATTTAAAAATGTTTAAATTAACCAAACAGATACAGATTAAGAAAAGAATATTAGAGGAAGTTTCCTAAATATCTTTAAATTCTAGACCCTCTTGTAGAAGATAGAGAAGGCTTCTTTTGTGATGCTTTAGACTAGAAATTTATCAACCAACAGTGTTCAAGTGTAGCCATATAGGATTTTCTAAACGGAAACATTTCACATAAAAATCTGTTTTTCAAGCTTCTCTTGAAAACTGAGAACACTTTGGCAACATCAGGCCTGCTTCCTCCATGGCGCCAATCAGCTGTGGAATAGCAGCGACTGCTTTTGGACTAGGCAAGTGCTCTTTCACTTGCTACAGCTCCCCCCAGTCCTGGCCAACCTCATATAACTCTTAGCTACCTGATTTCTGTAGGCATCTGCCTCTGTGACTTAGTAAAGAGACACATTTCAGTTCTGCATGACAATTTTTTTTGAGGTAGAATTGACAAATAAAATACTAGATTCAGGGGTATGGCATAATGATTCAATATTTGCAAATATTACAAAGTGTTCACCACAGTAAGTCTAGTTAGCATCTGTCACCACACATAGCTATCTATAGTTTTCTTCCTTGTGATGAGAACTTTTCAGATCTACTCTCTTAGCAACTTTCCAATATGCAGTACAGCATTATAGTCCCCACAGCATGACAACTTTAGCCTTCTCACAGTGAGACAGGCTGCCTCATGGGATAGTGGTGGCCCTGCTCTGAAGTGTTAAAGAGGGTCTAAGTGTAGAGAGAATCAAGAAAAATAGGTGTGAGACTTGGCTAGATGGCCTCTCAAAATTGTTTTCACCTCTAAACTCCTTTGATTTGCTTCATTAATGTAGTGTCATTTTCTGAGAAATGTTAGTCTTTACAAATTTCACTTTTTTAAAATCTTTTTTTACAAGAAAGATAGTAATTTTTTATAATAAGAAATCAAGACATACAACTGGCATATGTATTAGGAAATGAATGGAAGGTGTCTATCCCTGAACCCAGGGCCTTTCTGTCCAACCTATCTGCTTGTTCATTTGTCATTTATTTATTCAGCTCCTTCTATGTGTTCAGGATCCTGGGAATGTAGGGCTATCGTGAATAGACAAAGTATATGCTTTTATGGGAGTTTGGAAATAGAAAATAAATAAGTATATAATTTTAGAGAGTAACAAGTACTATGAAGAAAATGAGGCAGAGTGAGCCAATCTGTGTGCATTCTTTTAGAAAAGGTGGTTGAAAAATACTCCCAAGAAAGTAATATGTAAGCATCGAATGAATGAGTAGAAAGGGTTAGCTATGCAAGGATATAGGGTTAAGGGCAAAGAATGAATTTGACTTCTTCAAGGCACAACAAGAAAGCTACTGTAAATGTTGCTTAGTGAGCAAGAGAGAGAGGGCAAGAAATGAAGCCAGATCGTAGGGAATGTTTGGAGTACAGTGGGAAGACATGAGCCGATTTTAATCTGGGGAAAGATGTGATCTGATTTAGGGTTTGAAGCGTTGGTTTGGCAGATCTGTAAAGGACGAACTGCAGGGGGCAAAAGAGGATGCAGGGAGAACAACTGCGAAGCTGCTCCTGTAATCCAGGGTGGGTAGTAAAGGTGAAGTGGTGGGAAGTGATGATATAAGATTTATAGTGAAAAGAGCTGACAGGATTTGATGCTGGGCTGAATCAAGAAGAGGGAGAGAGAGAAGAATCAGGAATGACTCCTCCGTTTTTGGATTGAGCAATTGGATGAATGATTGCTGGTAACGGAAATAGTGAAGACTGGGAGGAGCAAGTTCTCCTAACAAAACCCAAGTAGCACATTAAATCTTTCCTGGAAAAGGTAGGACATAAATACACAAGAGAAATATATTGAGTACGAAGCATGAATATACTTATATTCACATGAAATAAATATGACACTCTCCCTCATCCTGGAGGACTCATAGTCTAGTAGGGGAAACACATGTCAAAAACGTCATAAAAGTTTATATCCAATGTGATAGAGATGTGAACAAAGTGGAAGAGGAAGGCCTTTCCTTATGATCATTTCCTTATGATCAAGAGGTAAATAGACAGTTTTAACAACGGGCTCACTAGTATGTCTCAGGAATGGCTAGCAGCATGACTTGTGAACCTAAAAAAAAATTTTTTTTTAGTCACTATTCACTTATTCTTTTATGGGGAAAGGATTGGATTTTATTTAACCTTTTCTCAGAGGTCTTATTTTCTCACATTTCAATCATCCCCACAGTTATCTGGTAAATTATCCCTTTACATCACATGATGGAAAGAACATGGAACATGAAAAATTTATTTCAGTCTGTGCTGCTTTTTCTACAAATTCTAATCTTGTTTTCACTCCCTTATCTCTTTTCTGTCTCAACAACAACCAAAGCCTACCAAGTGTTTCTTAAGAGTCTGTTATGAGCCAAGTACTTGTTTCTTTCCACATTCTCTTTACTTTCTGGCACTTGAAACTTTGAGTATGCTAAAATTTCCAGCTGTTATTTTAAAAGCATTCTTAGACTTCCTCTCCTCTTGACTCAGTTTTATTTTCTTCACCACCCCTTATCTGTCTCTTTCACCTTGTTCTCCATTTCCCCCCTTTTGCTTAAGTAACCAATAACCTGACAGTCTGCCATGTTTTTGCTTCCTGTAATTTAGCTCACTCCCCCCTTCCCCCAGCCACGCTTCTTTCCCATTTCTTATTCTTTAATTGGAGCTTCCATATCCTCCTTGGTTACCATTTCTCTTTATTTTTCTAGGTTGTTCCCTGTCCATATCACTTAATTCTGTTCTCTCTAACATGGTCTACTGCCTACCATTTCTTTAGTAAATCCATATTAAAACAAAGTTAATATATGAACTTTTCTGTGCAGCTTAAAATAGTTTGATAATGTTGATTAGATTAAAGATGTTCCAGACATCATTATGAATGGTTACTCCTGCCAAACATCAATGCATGTATTTTTTCCTTTCTTGCTCACTGGAGTTTCCATTGATATGTTTTCTTGAAAGAAAAAAAATTTACGAACAACTGATCTACTTGTCTGCTTGCCTGGTTTTAATTGGGCAGGGACTGAGTAAAGACTAATTAAGTATAATCCAATCGTACCAAATAAAAATCTAAATAAAAGGTTAACCAAGTTAGATTTAGAGAAGATAATAAGACATAAATGAAGATAAACATGAAGAGAAAAGCAAGGAGTGAAACACATTTCCAAGGTCCGTCCTTGTCAATAGATACTTAAGAGCCCTTTATTGGAAATTTCTGTCATTACAGATTCAGGAGGAATTATACTTCTCCTTTGAAACCGAACAAGATTCCTTTTTTCCTATGCACTGCTAGAAAGACTGAAGTCAAATTCATGGCCTAAAGCAACTTCTCTTTTTTTCTTCTTTGACCCTCTATCAAGAAAGATGTTTTCAGCCCCAAAGCATTTTGTTTGCTTATCTACTGCCTATTTTTAATTTGTTATCTTGTGGCATAATATTTATTTATGTAAGCCACCCCAATTGTTTCTGATGAGAGATGGCATATAAACACTCTTCCTTAATAAACACCCTTTCTAACCATTTGGTGTCACTGTTCACCCTGTTTCAACCCCAGTCTTAACTGACTAGAATATGAGCCATTTGGTTAGAAAAACTGTCACATTTGGAAAGGAGCAGCCAGTCAGAGAGAAATTAAATTGTTTTTCTTTGTCTGCCTACTGTTCCAAGTTTTTGCTGGCATTGCCAGTCATTTGGAGGGAGAAGTGTGGGGCTCGTTCAGCTGTCAGTGAGTGTGAAGGAGGTTGGGTGGATGCATGCCAGCCTCTGCTTTTTGCCGTGGAGTCAATAACTAAAGGCTGAGTAGGCACTGGGGGAGGCTCCACCAAGTCCTTTCAGAGGAAACAGCCCAGACTTCTGAGGAAAGAAAGCTTTGTCACTGTTGTGAAACTGATGGCATTGGTCTGTGAGGCAAAGCTCATATTTCCCACTTTGATAATCTCTGGCATTAAGAGTCTTTGTGGGCAAAACAACTTTATACTATTCACTAAAAGCTGAATTTGTCATAAGGTTAGTTCAGTCATTCAACAGGAGTGAGATGCTGAAATAGTAATAATCTCTCTGTGTGAATCAGTCTCTTGAGATGGCTCTGGAGTGTTGGGTCTGATCCCATTGTATTTGTCTGAGGAGAGTGATTGGGGAGATATTTAGAGGTGTAGCTCTCAAGTGTGATGAGAATGAGAAAAGCATAGATGGAGTGAATCGATGTTTGATTGAGAAAAGTTATCAAGGAAAAAACTAATCCTAAGGAGAACAGTGGAAGATATGTAAACCATGGAGCTCACTATAAAATACAGTAAGCTAATATGTCATGTTTAAATTCAGAGGCCAGTTTGTCAGACATTCAGTGTTAATAAGTATATATTGGGTTGGCCAAAAAGGTCATTCAGGTTTTTCCATAACATCCTTACGGAAAAACCAGAATGAACTTTTTGGCCAATCCAATATTTCCAGAGCTATAGCAGAAATTATTGACTCAACTGATGATAAATTAGTCTAGTGACTAGGACGGTGATCCGTCCTATAGGAAAAGCATGTGTTAGAAACAACGATAGGAAGAAATTTCCCTTTCCCCACGTTTTTTTGTTTGTTTTTTGTTTTCTGGGGTATTTTTTGCAGTACGCGGGCCTCTCACTGTTGTGGCCTCTCCCGTTGCGGAGCACAGGCTCCGGACGCGCAGGCTCAGCAGCCATGGCTCATGGGCCCAGCCGCTCCACGGCATGTGGGACCTTCCTGGACTGGGGCACAAACCCGCGTCCCCTGCATCGGCAGGCGGACTCTCAACCACTGCGCCACCAGGGAAGCCCTTTCCCCACGTTTTGATGTTTACTTAGTGATTGTGTTACTATGCTAAGGGCTACTTTTTTTTTTAACATCTTTATTGGAGTATAATTACTTTACAATGGTGTGTTAGTTGCTGCTTTATATCAAAGTGAATCAGCTATACAGATACATATATCTCCATATCTCTTCCCTCTTGTGTCTCCCTTCCATCCTCCCTATCCCACCCCTCTAGATGGTCACACAGCACCGAGCTGATCTCCCTGTGCTATGCGGCTGCTTCCCACTAGCTATCTGTTTTACATTTGGTAGTGTATATATATCCATGCCACTCTCTCACTTTGTCCCAGCTTTCCCTTCCCGCTCCCCATGTCCTCAAGTCCATTCTCTACATCTGCATCTTTATTATTGTCCTGCCCCTAAGTTCTTCAGAACCAATTTTTTTGTTTGTTTTAGATTCCATATATATGTGTTAGTATATGGTATTTGTTTTTCTCTTTCTGACTTACTTCACTCTGTATGACAGACTCTAGGTCCATCCACCTCACTACAAATAATTGAATTTCATTTCTTTTTATGGCTGAGTACTACTCCATTGTATATACGTGCCACATCTTCTTTATCCATTCATCTGTTGATGGACACTTAGGTTGCTTCCATGTCCTGGCTATTGTAAATAGAACTGCAATGAACATTTTGGCTTGACTCTTTTTGAATTATGGTTTTCTCAGGATATATTCCCAGTAGTGGGATTGCTGGGTCATATGGTAGTTCTATTTTTAGTTTTTTAAGGAACCTCCATACTGTTCTCCATAATGGCTGTATCAATTTACATTCCCACCAACATTGCAGGAGGGTTCCCTTTTTTCTCCACACCCTCTCCAGCATTTATTGTTTGTAGATTTGATGATGGCCATTCTGACTGGTGTGAAGTGATACCTCATTGTAGCTTTTTTTTTTTTCGGTACGCGGGCCTCTCACTATTGTGGCCTGTCCCGTTGCAGAGCACAGGCTCCGGATGCCCAAGATCAGCGGCCATGGCTCACGGGCCGATCTGCTTCTCGGCATGTGGGATCTTCCCAGACAGGGGCACAAACCCGTGTTCCCTGTATCGGTAGGCGGACTCTCAACCACCACACCACCAGGGAAGCCCCTCTCATTGTAGTTTTTATTTGCATTTCTCTAATGATTAGTGACATTGAGCATCCTTTCATGTGTTTGATGGCAATCTGTATATCTTCTTTGGAGAAATGTCTATTTAGGTTTTCTGCCCATTTTTGGATTGGGTTGTATCAAACATGATACTGAGCTGCATGAGCTGCTTGTAAATTTTGGATATTGATCCTTCGTCAGTTGCTTCATTTGCAAATATTTTCTCCCATTATAAGGGTTGTCTTTTCATCTTGTTTATGGTTTCCTTTGCTGTGCAAAAGCTTTTAAGTTTCATTAGGTCCCATTTTTTTTTTGTATTTGTTTTTGGTTTTTTAATTTTTTTTTAATTTTTGAATTTAATTTATTTTTTGTACAGCAGGTTTTTATTAGTCACCAGTTTTATACACATCAGTGTATACATGTCAATCCCAATTGCCCAATGCATCACACCACCACCCCCACTCCACCTCAGCTTTCCACCCTTGGAATTTTTATTTTTATTTCCATTTCTCTAGGAGGTGGATCAAAAAGGATCTTGCTGTGATTTATGTCATAGACTGTTCTACCTGTGTTCTCCTCTAAGAGTTTTACAGTCTCTGGCCTTACATTTCGGTCTTTAATCCATTTTGAGTTTATTTTTGTGTATTGGGTTAGGGAGTGTTGTAATTTCATTCTTTTACATGTAGCTGTCCAGTTTTCCCAGCACCACTTATTGAAGAGGCTGTCTTTTCTCCATTGTATATTCTTGCCTCCTTTATCAGAAATCAGGTGACCATATGTGTGTGGGTTTATCTCTGGACTCTCTATCCTGTTCCATTTGTCTATATTTCTGTTTTTGTGCCAGTACCATGCTGTCTTGATTACTGAAGCTCTGTAGTATAGTTGAAGTCTGGGAGCCAGATTCCTCCAGCTCCGTTTTTCTTTCTCACGATTGCTTGGCTATTCGGGGTCTTTTGAGTTTCCATACAAATTGTGAAATTTTTTGTTCTAGTTCTGTGAAAAATGCCATTGGTAGTTTGATAGGGATTGCATTGAATCTGTAGATTGCATTGGGGAGTAGAATCATTTTCACAATATTGATTCTTCCAATCCAAGAACATGGTATATCTCTCCATCTATTTGTATCATCTTTAATTTTTTCATCAGTGTCTTATAGTTTTCTGCATACAGGTCTTTTGTCTCCTTAGGTAGGTTTATTCCTAGGTATTTTATTCTTTTTGTTACAATGGTAAATGGGAGTGGTTCCTTAATTTCTCTTTCAAATTTTTCATCATTAGTGTATAGGAATGCAAGGGATTTCTGTGCATTAAATTTGTATCCTGCTACTTTACCAAATTCATTGATTAGCTCTACTAGTTTTCTGGTAGAGTCTTCACAATTCTCTATATATTGTATCGTGTCATCTGCACACAGTGACAGCTTTACTTCTTCTTTTCTGATTTGGATTACTTTTATTTCTCTTTCTTCTCTGATTGCTATGGCTAAAACTTCCAAAACTATGTTCAATAATAGTGGTGAGAGTGGACAGCCTTGGCTTTTTCCTGGTGTTAGTGGAAACAGTTTCATTATTTCACCATTGAGAACAATGTTGGCTGTGGGTTTGTCATATATGGCCTTTATTATGTTGAGGTAAGTTCCCTCGATTCCTACTTTCTGGAGGGTTTTTATCATAAGTGGGTGTTGAAATTTGTCAAAAGCTTTTTCTGCCTCTAGTGAGATTATCATATGGTTTTTATCCTTCAATTTTCTAATTTGGTGTATCACATTGATTGCATATACTGAAGAATCCTTGCATTCTGGGATAAACTCCACTTAATCATTGTGTATGATCGTTTTAATGTGCTGTTGTATTCCGTTTGCTAGTATTTTGTTTAGGATTTTTGCATCTATGTTCATCAGTGATATTGGCCTGTAGCTTTCTTTCTTTGTGGTATCTTTGTCTGCTTTTGGTATCAGGGTGATGGTGGCTTCGCAGAATGAGTTTGGGAGTGGTCCTCCCTATGCTATATTTTGGAAGAGTTTGAGAAGGATAGGTGTTAGGTCTTCTCTAAATGTTTGATAGAATTCGCCTGTAAAGACATCTGGTTCTGGACTTTTGTTTGTTGGAAGATTTCTAATCACAGTGTCAATTTCGGTTCCTGTGATTGGTCTGTTTATATTTTCTGTTTCCTGCTGGTTCAGTCTCGGAAGGTTGTGCTTTTCTAAGAATTTGTCCATTTCTTCCAGGTTGTCCATTTTATTGGCATAGAGTTGCTTGTAGTAATCTCTCATGATCCTTTGTATTTCTCCAGTGTCAGTTGTTACTTCTTCTTTTTCATTTCTAATTCTATTGAGTCTTCTCCCTTTTTTTCTTGATGAGTCTGGCTAATGGTTTTTCAATTTTATTTATGTTCTCAAAGAACCAGCTTTTAGGTTTATTGATCTTTGCTATTGTTTCCTTCATTTCTTTTTCGATCTGATCTTTATGATTTCTTTCCTGCTGCTAACATTGGGTTTTTTTTTTTCTTTAATTGATTTAGGTGTAAGGTTAGGCTGTTTATTTGAGATGTTTCTTCTTTCTTGAAGTAGGATTGTATTGCTAAAAACGTCCCTCTTAGAATTGCTTTTGCTGCATCTCACAGGTTTTGGGTCATTGTGTTTTCATTGTCATTTGTTTCTAGGTATTTTTTTATTTCCTCTTTGATTTCTTCAGTGATCTCTTGGTTATTTAGTAATGTATTGTTTAGCCTCCTTGTGTTTGTATTTTTTACAGATTTTTTTCTGGAATTGATATCTAGTCTCACAGCGTTGTGGTCAGAAAAGATACTTGATAAGATTTCAATTTTCTTAAATTAACCAAGGCTCCATTTGTGACCCAAGATATGATCTATCATGGAGAATGTTCCATAAACACTTGAGAAGAAAGTGTATTTTATTGTTTTTGGTTAGAATGTCCTATAAATATCAATTTAGTCCATCTTGTTTAATATATCATTTAAAACTTGTGTTTCCGGGCTTCCCTGGTGGCGCAGTGGTTGAGAGTCTGCCTGCCAATGCAGGGGACACAGGTTCATGCCCCGGTCCGGGAAGATCCCACATGCCACACAGTGGCTGGGCCTGTGAGCCATGGCCGCTGAGCCTGCACGTCTGGAGCCTGTGCTCCGCAGTGGGAGAGGCCACAACAGTGAGAGACCCATGTACCGCAGAAAAAAATTAAAAAATAAATAAAACTTGTGTTTCCTTGTATATTTTCATTTTGGATGATCTATCCATATGTGAAAGTGGGGCGTTAAAGTCCCCTATATTAGTGGTTACTGTCGTTTTCCCCTTTTATGTCTGTAAGCATTTGCCTTATGTATTGAGGTGCTCCTATGTTAGGTGCATATATATTTACAATTGTTATATCTTCTTGGATTGATCCCTTGATCATTATGTAGTGTCCTTCTTTGTCTCTTGTAATAGTCTTTATTTTAAAGTCTATTTTGTCTGATATGAGAATTCTATGCCAGCTTTCTTTTGATTTCCATTTGCATGGAATATCTTTTTCCATCCCCTCACTTTCAGTCTGTATGTGTCCCTAGGTCTGAAGTGGATCTCTTGTAGACAGCATATATATGGGTCTTGTTTTTGTATCCATTCAGCCAGTCCGTGTCTTTTGGTTGGAGCATTTAATCCATTTACATTTAAGGTAGTTATTGATATGTATGTTCTTATTACCATTTTCTTAATTGTTTTGGGTTTGTTATCGTAGGTCTTTTCCTTCTCTTGTGTTTCCTGCCTAGAGAAATTCCTTTACCATTTGTTGTAAAGCTGGTTTGTTGGTGCTGAATTCTCTTAGTTTTGCTTGTCTGTAAAGGTTTTAATTTCTCTGTCAAATCTGAATGAGATCCTTGTTGGGTAGAGTAATTTTGGTTGTACGTTTTTCCCTTTCATTACTTTAAATATGTCTTGTCATTCCCTTCTGGCTTGCAGAGTTTCTGCTGAAGGATCAGCTGTTAACCTTATAGGGATTCCCTTGTATGTTATTTGCTGTTTTTCTCTTGCTGCTTTTAATGTTTTTTCTTTGTATTTAATTTTTGATAGTTTGATTAATATGTGTCTTGGCATGTTTCTCCTTGGATTTATCCTGTCTGGGACTCTCTGCACTTCCTGGACTTGATTGACTCTTTACTTTCCCATATTAGGGAAGTTTTCAACTCTAATCTCTCAAATATTTTCTCAGTCCCTTTCTTTTTCTCTTCTTCTTCTGGGACCCCTATAATTCAAATGTTGGTTTGTTTAATGTTGTCCAAGAAGTCTCTGAGACTGCCCTCAATTCTTTTCATTCTTTTTTCTTTATTCTGCTCTGTGGTAGTTATTTCCACTGTTTTATCTTCCAGGTCACTTATCCGTTTTTCTGCCACAGTTATTCTGTTATTGATTCCTTCTAGAGAATTTTTAGTTACATTTATTGTGTTGTTCATCATTGTTTGTTTTCTCTTAATTCTTCTAAGTCATTGTTAAACATTTCTTATATATTCTCCATTCTATGTCCATGATTTTGGATCATCTTTACTATCATTTCTCTGAATTCTTTTTCAGGTAGACTGCCTGTTTCCTCTTCATTTGTTAGGTCTGGTGGGTTTTTACCTTGCTCCTTCATCTGCTATTTGTTTCTCTGTCTTCTCATTTTGCTTAACTTACTGTGTTTGGGGTCTCCTTGTCACAGGCTTTGGGTTCGTAGTTCCCTTTGTTTTTGGTCTCTGCTCCTGGTGGCTAAGGTTGGTTCAGTGAGTTGTGTAGGCTTCCTGGTGGAAGGGACTGTTGCCTGTGTTCTGGTGGATGAGGCTGGTTCTTGTTTTTCTCGTGGGCAGGACAGCATCCGATGGTGTGTTTTGGGGTGTTTGTGACCTTATTATGATTTTAGGCAGCCTCTCTGCGAATGGGTGGTGTTGTGTTCCTGTCTTGCTAGTTGTTTGGTATAGGGTGTCCAGCACTGGAGCTTGCTGGTCATTGAGTGGAGCTGGGTCTTAGTGTTGAGATGGAGATCTCTGGGAGAGCTTTTTGCCATTTGATATTATGTGGAGCCGGGAGGTCTCTGGTTGTCCAGTGTTGTGCACTTGGCTCTCCCACGTCAGAGGCACAGACCTGACACCCAGCCAGAGCACCAAGACCCTGTCAGCCACACGGCTCAGAAGAAAAGGGAGAAAAGAAAAAGAAGAAAAAAAAATAATGTTATTAAAATAAAAAAATTATTAAAAATAAAAATATTAAATAGTCATAGAAAAATAAAGAAAGCAAGAAGAGAGCAACCAAACCAATAAACAAATCCACCAATGATAACAAGCACTAAAAACTATACTAAAAAACCCCCCAAAAACAAAAAACAGACAGACAAAACCCTAGGACAAATGGTAAAAGCAAAGCTATAGAGACAGAATCACAGAAAGAAGCGTACACATACAAACTCACAAAAAGGGAAAAAAGAAAAAAATATATATATCTATATATTAAAAAAGGAAGAGAGCAACCAAAATCAATAAAGAATCTAATGGTAATAAACTCTTAATACGAAATGAAGATAAACATAAAACCAGAAACAAATTAAATACAGAAAGCAAACCCCAAGTCTACATTTGCTCCCAAAGTCCACTGCCTCAGTTTTGGGATGATTCTTTGTCTGTTTAGGTATTCCAGAGATGCAGGGTACATCCAGTTGATTGTGGAGATTTAATCTGCTGCTCCTGAGGCTGCTGGGAGAAAATTCCCTTTCTCTTCTTTGTTTGCTCAGCTCCTGGCATTCAGCTTTGGATTTGGTCCTGCCTCTTCGTGTAGGTTGCCTGAAGGCGTCTGTTCTTTGATCAGACAGGTCAAGGTTAAAGTAGCAGCTGATTAGGGGACTCTGGCTTAGTCATGCTGGGGGGAAGGAGGGGTATGGAATGCAGGTGAGCCTGCAGTGGCAGAGGCCAGTGTGATATTGCAACAGCCTGAGGCGCGCCATGTGTTCTTCTGGGGTAGTTGTCCCTGGATCACGGGACCCTGGCAGTGGCGGGCTGCACAGGCCCCCGGCAAGGGAGGTGTGGATAGTGACCTGTGCTTGCACACAGGTTTCTTGGTGGCTGCAGCAGCAGCCTGAGCATTTCATGCCTGTCTCTGGTGTCTGTGCTGATAGCCGCGGCTCATGCCCGTCTCTGGAGCTCCTTTAAGCGGTGCTCTGAATGCCCTCTCCTTGTGCACCCTGAAACAATTGCCTCTTAGGCAGGTCCAGGCTTTTTCCTGGACTCCCTCCCCGCTAGCTGTGGTGCACTAGCCCCCTTCAGGCTGTGTTCACACAGACAACCCCAGTCCTCTCCCTGGGGTCTGACCTCTGATGCCTGAGCCTCAGCTCCCAGCCCCCGCCCGTCCTGGCCGGTGAGCAGACAAGCCTCTCGGGCTGGTGTGTGCCAGTCGGCACCGATCCTCTGTGTGGGAATCTCTCCGCTTTGCCCTCCGCACCCCTGTTGCTGTGCTCTCCTCCATGGCTCCGAAGCTACCCCACTCCGCCACCCACAGTCTCCGCCCGCGAAGGGGCTTTTAGTGTGTGGAAACCTTTCCTCCTTCACAGCTCCCTCCCACTAGTGCCAGTCCCATCCCTATTCTTTTGTCTCTGTTTGTTCTTTTTTCTTTTGCCCTACCCAGGTATGTAGGGAGTTTCTTGCCTTTTGGGAGGTCTGGGGTCTTCTGCCAGCATTCAGTAGGTGTTCTGTAGGAGTTGTTCCACATGTAGATGTATTTCTGATGTATTTATGGGGAGCAAGGTGATCTCCATGTCTTACTCCTCCACCAACTTGAAGGTCTCTCTATGCTAAGGGCTTTGAATGCAGTGTATTATTTACTACTTATAATAAGTTTATGAAGGTGGCGGCTCTGTTATCACCTCTGTTTTCTGAATGATTTCTTCATTGAGGCTGAGAAAGTTACTGAAGCAACTTGCCCCAGGTTACAAAGCTGGAAAATGGCACAGCCAGATTCAAACCTATACACTGCTCAAATTATTTACCGTTATGCTGTGTATATTTCATTCAGGACATAGATGCAAAAAAAAGGGGGAAATTTATCTTAACCCTTAAATCTGTTAGTCATATACAGACTAACATTTGAAGGGAATTGTTGAGCCATTGATACATTTCTAAGGAACAGATAAGACACAGAAATAAATGCCTCCAGCACAGAACTTTGCAAGAGAAGGTTAAATAAGACTGCAATATAAAAACAGTTTTCATGCAGTTATTGGAGCTTAGCAAGGTACAATAAGACATTTACTGAGACCTACTCACGTAGTGGGCTCATCTTCACTATGTCTCATTGTTCTAAAAATAAATTTTATTACTTATTAATTTACTTCATTTCTCTGGATTTTATTTTTCTCTTTTTAAAAATAAGGACAATAACTGTACATACCTTGTTAGTTGTTGTGATGATTGAATGAGTTCATATATTAAAAGATGGTCTGGTACTTAGTGAGTTCTCAAATGTTAGCTACCACCATTGTTAGCATCATCATCATCTCACTTAATTCCTTTTATTTCTCACACCACTACTTACTCTATGACCGGCAGTGTTCTAAGTACTTTATATTTATGAACTCAGTACATGCTTATAACATATGTGGTGGGCATTGTTATCATGCCCATTTTTGAGTGAGGACACTGAGGCAGTGCTACTCAGGATTCTGGGCTCTGAAAATGGCCTTCTTCATCATCACCCTAAGGCTTACACATACTATAAGAAGTCGATCCAACCTCAGAGAGCTACCAAGGGCCAGAACTGGAATTTTGACTAGTACTTTCCAACTGTAAGTCTAGACTCTGCATTTTTTCGGGGTGTAACTTGGAGACTGATTAGAGCAGAAGAATTAAAGCAAGATTCTCCTTAACAATCAGAGATGTATTGACATCGCATTTCAACACATGAATACACTTTAACTTGCCAAAATCAGATGTTCTGGAAAAGAGGAATTAAATATGTGGAAAAAAGATTAGTAGATAAGATGCTCAAAACGAGCAAGAAGAGAAATTATATTAATGAAACAACATAAAATAACAAAATGGATCAAAAGAATCTAAAAAGACACAGATTCCCAAATCTAAACCCTGAAAGCTCATATTAACATGGTAAAACAAACCAGGAATAAAATAATTGAATTATGTTCGTTTGCTGTTATGTTCTGTTTTTCCAGTGATATTGAATAAGAAAACTTATTAAATTGTAACAATTTTCCAGAGACATTGTAATGCTAATTAAAAATAATTTAGCATTTTTAATTCTTCGAGTTTTGTACCAGACCAATTTTTGTATCAGTCAAGTTTATTGAAAACACCGTCCATACACCTTTGTGATGATTCAAATTGGAAACGTTTTAATATTCTCCTCAGCTCAATTATCATTTATTGAGTTTTCAAAAGGCTCAAAATTTCATACCTCAAATAAAGTACCTATTAAAATCAATAATATCTGAATAAGATGAAATGATCTTTTTACTCCAGATTTCTGCCTCTCTTTCTGTTTGTGTCCCACTCTGCAAAACCAGGAAAGACTTCATTAGGCCTTTTCCTTTGCATTGTTCTAGATGCTGGGATCCAGTGATAAAAAGATAAAGACAAACCAAGTACCTGTTCTCCTAAAATGAAGGAGAAAAATAAAACAATGACAAAATGCCTAAATGCAAGACAACAACAACAAAAATGGTTGCAGTCATCTTTTAATGCTGCAAAATAAGAATAATAACGATAATAATAATAACATGATAGGTAATAGTTATTGAGGGCTTATTCCTGCAAAGTACTGTTAAGCATTTTGTACACATTATATCTTTGAATACTCACAATTCATTCATTCTGCAAGATTTTATTAGGAACCTACTTTGTGCCAGGCACTCTTCTAGAGCTGGACATTGATCAGTGAACAAAATAAAGTCTCTGCTCTGCTGACATTTATATTCTGGAACCAATAAGTAGTGAAAATATTAAAAAGTGAACTTATGATAAGTGTTCTTGTCATAAAGATAATAAAGAGGGGGAGGACTCTGGGAAGTAAAGGATATATCTGTGACCTTGATGATCCTGATGGTTTCACAGGTATATACTTATTCCCAAACTCATCAAGTGGTATATTTTAAATATATATAGCTTTTTACGTGTCAGTCATACCACATAAAGTGGTTAAAAACATACCAAGTGTTGTGATTTGGCAAGCTGAATTAATGGTGAAATCAAGGATAGACGTGGAGTGGTGGGGAAGGAGAGTTAGTCTGAAGAAAAGAAGAGAATGTCAGTTTCTAATAGGTTGAATGTTGAATTTGAGGTTATAGCAGGTCATACAAATGGAAATGCCCATGGCCATCTATAAATAGAGAAGGGGCTGTTGGGAAATAAGAACTGGAGGTGGAGATTTGAGGATTACCATCTCAGGAGATAGTTGAAGCAATGGCATTTTTAAACTCACGGACTGAAAGAGTAAAAGAGAAAAGTATGATGGGCAAAGGACCCTTGAGACACACGAAAGGGCAGGAATGATGAGTAAGAGTTATCTAAGAAGAGAGAAACAGAGCAGTCAGAGAAAGAGAAGAGACCAGGAGAGTTCTAAATGCAGCGAGGAGCTCAAGGTAAAGACAGCAGACTATCATATTTTGGTGAGAAAATGGCTGCTGATAATATCAAAAGAGTGCTTTACATAGAGTGGAAGCAAAGGGAGTGCAGAAACCAAATTCAAGGGATGGAATAGGGTGGGCAGGCAGGAAATGGACGCAGTCAGTCAAGGAAACAGAGATAGGATAATAGCTAGAATGGCTGCTAGTAGGGCCATTCCAAGAACAAAGTGGCATCACTCAGTTCACATCTAGTCTCTGGGTTCAAAAGACTATTGAGGAAGAAATTGTTATTAGCCCGATGAAAAATTCCTTATGAAATATTGAAGAATAATCCGTTTTTCTACAAAGTAGTTGGCTTTTAGCATACATCCTAACATGCAGAAGAGACCTTGGTATAAGTTCTTGAATATGAAGTGGAAAATCTGTGCCCTCCAATGTGAGTGTTTTATTTTCCCATCTCCCTTCACACAGAATTATTCTTGCTGTCAGTCAGGAGGGAACATTGTCTGGTGGTAGGTAGTAGGGTTTGAAGCAAGG
This sequence comes from Mesoplodon mirus, assembly GCF_964341445.2. NCBI lineage: Eukaryota > Metazoa > Chordata > Mammalia > Artiodactyla > Ziphiidae > Mesoplodon > Mesoplodon mirus. The sequence continues at coordinate 49,249,662 of NC_138977.1, forward strand.
GAGAAGATGAGACATACTCTGTCACAAGGTTGCATTTGTATTAGGAAAATATCATTTTGGCAGGAGAGACACTGTAATTTGTCAAGCAGATTAATCTTTGGAATGGAAAGTCCTAATCAAGTGGAGAAGATTTTAATATATCTCTTGGATAGATAGGTTGGCTGCAGCCCTGTAACTGCTATGGGCGTGAAAAGAGACTCAGACAATCTGCAAGAATCTACTGCATGGAAATCATGATAAATTTGGAGAATCTGTATAATTAGATTTGCTCAGTGTTGGCGTGTTCCCACTTTTAGCAATGCATCAGAACAAGTAGAAAATGTTCATTTAGAGCATAGTAGCCTATGTGTGATACATTAAGATTCCTTTAATCGATCTATAGGTTGTGAATGGCTAGAAAAGTAGAGAAATAATCAGTAATTTTTCCTTCCTCTTTCACTCTAATTATATTTGTTATATTTTCAAAATAAGCAAAAAGGAATTGACAGGCAGAAAATTCAAAACAACACACAAGAGCTAGACTGTTTCTTCAAACTTTTAAGTGCCATTCCAGTTGAAACTATATTTAATGGCAAACTCATTCCAATTATACTCTGAAATTCTTGTCCCATTAGGGGGTCCTTCAGGAAACATTTGTTTACTGATACATGCACAAAGACTATGCTTTACATGCCGATACTTCTTCACATATTTAATTACAGGAATGATGGTAGAAGTTAGTGCTCTAGAACACAGATATTTGGCTTTGGTACAGCTTCATTTCTTCAAAGTTAGTACCAACTTCTGTGTATCCTCATGGTAGTTAGCAGAGTGCTCTAAGGGTAGTAAATAGTCATAAAACATGGTTCAGCATATGAACACAAAGAATACTGTTGTATTTTCAACTGTAATAAAAGCAGTTTAAAAATTCCATAAAGAGGGCTTCCCTGGTGGCGCAGTGGTTGAGAGTCCGCTTGCCAATGCAGGGGACATGGGTTCGTGCCCCGGTCCGGGAGGATCCCACATGCCGCGGAGCGGCTGGGCCCGTGAGCCATGGCCACTGAGCCTGCGCATCCGGAGCCTGTGCTCCACAACAGGAGAGGCCACAGCAGTGAGAGGCCCGCGTACCGGAAAAAAAAAATCAATAAAGAGGCCAAATGGACAGAATTTAAGTTCTCAATACATACTGCTAATTACAAAATAATCATTATCCAATTTCTAGTTGTTGATGATTTGGGTACCTTAAATTACAATTTGTAATGAAGAAGATTATATCCAGTGTTTCCAGCTCAGTACAGTCAGAAAGATAACCCTATTTGAGAGAGTAATGGCGTTTCTCTTGGGTAGGGGGCAGCCTACAGAAATATAATACATATAGCTGGGTGCTGCCTAAAATGTACATAAACTGCCACTACTTTATCAAATTGTAAATCTCTCCTTTCAAAATCTTGGACAGCTTGTGCACACCATCTGCTCTTTGTCTGTATTCCTTCCGTGTGTTTCTTAATCTAGAAGAATGGTTCTTGAAATTCTTACAGGACTCTTTAAAACGTTTGCCACATATTTTGAGAAGCATCTGGTTGGAAGAAGTCCCATTTTCTGTATTTGTTCCCAGCTGTCTAGTGTGTGCCATGTTTCTTGTGAATCTAGTTTTGTTAACTTTTGGGGTAAATGCTTTTGCATTTGCTTCAGTACATATTTATAGTGAGACTAATAGCCCAAAGCAAGTTGCTAAGGGTTGTATAAATGAAAGTGTCAGGAAAACTTGATTAATTTACCTGACATCTAATTTGCACAAGGTTACCTGAAAATTGGTGTTTGTTTCTTTTGCTTGATGATTTCAAGATGGACCTTGTCCCTTTAAGGAATCCTGGATACCTCGAATACTTTCTCAAACATCTGCTCCAGTTTCATCAGGGAGATTTTGGGATAGCTATAATTCACATAGCTTTCCTTCAGCAAAAAAGGCACCTACCTGTCAGTAAGACAAATTTTCCAAGGAGCTAAAAAATGGAGAGTGTTATAACGGAGCTCTGAATCTAAATAGGGACAGAACTTTCAGGTAAGCAAGCTGTGGAAAGTTGTCTGTTGCTGGCTACTTTTTTATTATTTTAATAGTTTTGGTATTAAATTATTAAATTAACACACTCATTAAAAATTTGGAAACTTAAAAGCATATAAAGAAGAAAATTAAAATCATACATAATGCTTAGAAATAATCTCAATAGCTAACACTTTCATGGTGTCACTAGGTAATAAGTATTGTTCTAAGTGCTTTACTTATGTTAATTCTTTTAACTCTCATGATGATTTTTTTTTTTTTTTTTTTGGTGGTACGCAGGCCTCTCACCGCTGTGGCCTGTCCTGTTGTGGAGCACAGGCTCCGGACGCGCAGGCTCAGCGGCCATGGCTCACGGGCCCGGCCGCTCCACGGCATGTGGGATCTTCCTGGACCGGGGCTCGAACCCATGTCCCCTGCATCGGCAAGTGGACTCTCAACGACTGCGCCACCAGGGAAGCCCTCTCATGATGATTTTAATGATAGATATAATACTATCATAGTCCTCATTATAGAGATGAGGAAACTGAGGCATAGGTTAATTCACTTGCCCAAGGTCACTTGGCTGATAGGTGGCACAGCAAAGATTCAGATGCAGGCATTCTAATTCCAGGGTCTAACTCTTAATTGCTATGCTGTGCCATCAACTCTTATTTACTCCTGTTCACACGTATATGAAAATCCTTCTGGATCACTTTCATCAAGTTTTAAAAACAAAGTTGAAATAAGAGACCATATTTAATTATTTGCCTTAATTTTATTTACTTAATCTTGTAACAAGTTTTCTCCTGTACTATCTACAGATGTCTGTTAAGTATCTTTGTCCTGAAGATATTTTAATTCAGTAAAGTTGCTGAGACCCCTTATTTCATGTATCCCTTACTTCATGTATCACCTACTTCCAAAAATTTGCTTTGCCTATGGAGCCGTAACATAGTACAGAAGAAAAAGTGCTGGGTGCCAAACTGGTGCAGGGTAGGACTGAGTGAATGACTTTTGTCAGTCCCTCAGCTTCTTTAAGTCTCAGTTTCCTCATCTATAAAATGGGGGTAAGTATATTGATGACCAGGCTATAGGGTTGCCATGATGACTAAACGATATGCCTGTGAAGTGTGCTTACTAAAGTGCACAGCCATTTATAAATGTCACAGTTGTTGCTTTTAACAGTAACAATAATAATGAGCATGTTTAGCCACGACCGTCAATACTTAGAGAAAATTCTTTCTTAGGCAAAGGAGGAGGAGATAAGAGAGGTTTATCAAAGAAATGAACATAAAACTCTGTCACTGTCAGGAGCTAATGAAGCATCCTTCAATAATGGTGATGGAAGCACTGATCAGCATAAATAAGATTTCCATCTTATTTCCTTCTAGACTTTTTCTGTCAAGTTTTCTTTTTTTTTCTTTTTTTTAATCTTGTCATTTGACTCCTTTCTAGTCTAAGATCAATGAATTGCTAAATCAACTGCTTTCATTTTCCTCCCGTTTTAATTTGCGATTTGCCCTTTCATTTCTCCCTCTTTTACTTTGTTACTTAATGTCCCCCTTTTCTCTTCTCTTCCTTTCCCAATGTCATTGATGTATGAAGTGCTTCTGTTTGTAGACAAATCAGGTCTTGGGTGAGGGACTGGAGTCTTTCTGTGGACCTTTGAGAGGTGCCTGTCCATCCTGTTTTCTGCCTTTGCACAGAATCACATCCACGTGGTTTCAGGCACAGAAGCCTGAACACTTGTAATCGAGGCCTGCAGGGAAGGAGATTCTGAATCTCCGTTTCCACAATACTGCAGCAACCTGCAACCTAAAACCTCAGGAATCAACTTGATAAATGAACTGCTTTGTAACTGACCAGGCTTAACCACTTAAGAAGGAGATAATATTCAAAATGCTAATAAAATGATGAGGGTGGATCGTTTTTAAACTCTCAGTTCCTTCTAAAATTGGTTGAATATATCTACAGAAATTGCACTGATGACATTTTATATGAAACACTCTAATTCTCCAGCTTTTGCCATCTTTGGAAATTGTGGGTAGTAGCTCAGCACATACTGACATGTTTTTGTATTTTCTTTTAATTTGGGGCTTGGCACTTACATTAGAAATCGAAGCAAGTCTGAACAGCAGATCCAACTGAGGTGGAATACCTGCCTTATAAACTTGTTATGGAGATATTCTTGAGAATATGTGAAGAGACAGCCTACATTCTGAGAAGATATCATCAGCCCCTGTCCACTGCCTTAGATTCATGTTGCCCTGTCCAGAGAAGGTGCCACAGAAAATTCTGCTGTGGATAAGTCTAGACAAAATATTTTTGGATGCTTTGAGCGTATCCCTCCAGATTAAACCCTGTTGCCAAGGGGTTAATTGGACTCAAAAATCCCTCCCCATGAGGTTTGAGAGTCAGATATAAATTCCATCTGTTTCTTGAAGCAGTTTATGGGCTTGGCAATATGATGTGTTGGCCTGACAATTGTTTAAAAAATCCCTTTTAGCCTGATACAGGTATAATTTTTTTATAGTATCCAGATTTATTTTCTTCAACATCTAATTTTAAGTTAGAAACCACTCCAGTTCTGTGTCTGGGATACCAAATTTGTTCTTAATGTGAATGCTACATAGCTGTCTCTTGACTAAAGAGGTGTAACTTTCATACTGTAGTGGGAGTAGAACATTCTTCCCCCAATTTTAATGCTATGAGAATTGGAATTTTATAAATAGTGAAAGTCAGCCCTGAAATATTTCTTGACTATACTTTCTTTGCTTCAAGGGATTGTCTACAAACTGTCTTCAGTTTGTAGGATCTGAGATGATCTCTAGGCTTATGTAGACTCTGTGTTCAGTTTCCAGGAATAACTTTCATATAGGTAAAACCAGGTTTGAAAAAGTTCTTAAAAGTTCTTTAATATCTTAAAAGTATTAAAATTGGGAAAAGTCAGCTTTTCACCTCAAGAGGTGAAAGTTGTCTTAGTCATGGAAAGGAAGGATCTGCTTCTCTCTGGCCCTTTCATCACCCACGGCCCTGGTTTTGAATTTTATATAAAGGGCTACCTTAGCTATAATCATTCGTGGGTAGGGGATGCCTTCTGGTCTGTCTGCTTCAACCCCCTCATATCTATGAAATATCTGACTTTTTATCATGCTTCCTCTCCTCTTCTATAGACCTATTTGTCCACATGATCAGATTATAAACCTTTTTTCTGACCTGGCTTCCCCTTAAATTCTGCTTCTAATCTAATAATTTTCCCTGGCTCCATACTCCACCACTGCTGGCAAGGGGCTTTGTTCCTGCAATCTGCACCAACCACTCACGGAACTTTCTATCTGTGTGGATATTAATGCTTCAGCTTCACTTGTATGAAGAAAGAGATTGGACAACATTCACTATTTGTTGTTCAGCTCTCAGAAAAGACAGAGTTTTTAGTCTGTGAGGACACTGCACCTTCTGTACTTTCCCAAGCTACCAACAGGAGGTACAAAGCCTTAGGCCATGCTCTGCACCAAAGGAGATATCATTTCCCATTATTTAGAGCTAAGAGTAGCAGGCTTCTGTCACCAGAACAAGAGGATGATGACCTCAGCAGCCTCAGCTAGTTTTGTGGACCAAGTAAATAAACCCAAAATGTCAATTTCTGGGAAAAATATTTGACCCTAACCCTTAGAGATTCATGGGGAAACCCTATTAAGGACTGGTGCCCACGGCACTCTTGTCCCCTTCTGGTCTTTTTGACTGACCTGTTCTTCTTTAGATCATAATTTGACACTAGAAATATTTCCTCACCATCTGTTCCAGGATTCCAGATTAATAGGTTTGGACTCTTCAAAAATAAGAAAACAGAGTGTCCTTAACTCTATGAAGACTATGAGTTAGTATCTGGAACTGCTCTCTGCTTTTGTGGATGCCTGATCTCTTGGGCTAATGTTTATTCCACCAGCTGCCCTTTTTAACATGCCCAGCCTCCCAAGAGCCAGATTAAAAGCTCTATGTCCACCTGCTTTTCCACTCAGAACTGTCTCCTGGCTCCATTCCTCATCATCTCCTCCAAACTGCTTTCTTACTAGCTATCAGTCTACATGTTCTTTAAGTGTCACTTGGCTCCCATCATTACTAGTTCCCCTTTGAAATGGCATCTTGATTTCATGCTGGATCTCATTAAATATGCCTTTGAGGGAGTGTTTTGGTAAATGCCTCCATCAAAAGGCTTCACATCCATGACATTATAACTATGTCTTTGGCTCCCCTGTGGCTTTAGACACTGACTGAATGCTGTGTTCTTTACTGGTTAACTAAGAAATCTAGTGTTGAAAGTCATATGGCAGTTCCTGTCTCTAGATATAAGTGACTATCTAATCCAGAGCACTGATTCTGTGTGATGAGCTGCATCAAGTGTGAGCAGATATTAAGCTTCTGTGAGGCAGGGAGTTTTTTCCTCCCTCCCTCCCTCCTTCCCTCCCTTCCTTCTTTCCTTCCTTCCTTCCTTTCACCTTAAACTAACTTAATTTCTCCCTTTTTAAAAATTGAAATATAGTTGATGTACATTATATTATTTTCAGGTGTACTACATAGTGATTTCACATTTGCATACAAAATTACAGAATCATCATAAGTCTAGTTACCATCTGTCCCCATACAAAATTGTTACAGTATTATTGACTATATTCCTTATGCTGTATATTACACCCCCTGGCTTTCTACAAACTAGAAATTTGTACCTCTTAATCCCTTTCACCTATTTCGCTCAACTTCCACCCTCCTCCACTCTGGCAATCACCCATTTGTTCTCTGTATCTATGCATCTGGTTTTGTTTGTTTTGTTTTTTAGATTATACATCTAAGTGGATTATACGGTATGTGTTTTTTCTGTCTGATTTATTTCATTTAGCATAAGGATGTCTAGAGCCATCCATGTTGTTGCAGATGGCAAGATTTCATGTTTTTATGGCTGTTTTTATATATACTATACATTATTATATTATATATTTATATAATTTGTTATATATTATTATTACATATAATACCATATATATATAAACACACACACACACAGCACATCTTCTTTATCCATTCATCTAACAATGAGCATTTAGGTTGCACTTAGGTTGCTTCCATATCTTGACTATTGTAAATTATCTTGACTAGTGAACACTGGGGTGCATATATCTTTTCAAATTAGTGTTTTTGTTTTCTTCAGGTAAATAACCAGAAGTGAAATTGGTGAATCATATAGTAGTTCTATTTTTAATCTTCTGTGGAAGCTCCATACTGTTTTGCACAGTGTCTGCACCAATTTACAGTCCCACCAACAGTGCATGAGGGTCACTTTACTTCACATTCTCACCAATGCTTGTTATTTGTTGTCTTTTTGATGATTTCCATTCTAACGTGTGTAAGGTGGTATCTTATTGGGTGTTGATTTGCATTTCTCAGATGATTAGTGATGTTGAGCATCTTTTCATGTATCTGTTGGCCATCTGTATGTTTTCTTTAAAAAATTTATCTATTCAGGTCCTGTGCTCATTTTTTCCAACCTGGTTATTTGGGGTTTTTGATATTGAGTTATATGGGTTCTTTGTATATTTTGGATATTAACCCCTTATCAGATATATTTTTTGCAAATATCTTCTTTCATTCAGTAGGCTGTGTTTTAATTTTGTTGATGGTTTCCTTCACTGTGCAAAGTTTTTTAGTTTGATGTAGTCCCATTTGTTTTTTTTTGCTTTTCCCTTGCTTGAGGAGACATATCCAAAAAATATTGCTAAGACCAATGTCAAGTAGCATACTGCCAATATTTTCCTCTATAAGTTTCATGGTTTTAGGTATTACATTTATGTCTTTAATCCATGTTGAGTTTATTTTTGTATGTGTTGTGAGAAAGTACTCCAGTTTGATTCCTTTACTTGCAGCTTTCCAGCTTGCAGTGGTGTCCCGACACCACTTATTGAAGAGGGTCTCTTTTCCCCATTGTATGTTATTGCCTTCTTTGTCATAGGTTAATTGACCACATAACTGTGGGCTTATTTCTGGGCCCTCTATTTTGTTCCATTGATCTATGAGTCTTTTTTTTTTCTTTTTTTTTTGGTGCCAGTACTATACTGTTTTGATTACAGTAGCTTTGTAATATTGTTTGAAATAAGGGAGTGATACCTCCAGCTTTGCTCTTTTTTCTGAGAATTGATTTGGCTATCTCGGGTCTTTTATGGTTCTGTATAAATTTTAGAATTATTTGTTCTAGTTCTGTGAAAAATGTCATTGGTATTTTGATAGGGATTTCATATGAATTGGAGTATTGTCTTGGGTAGTATGGTCATTTTGACAATATTTCTTCCAGTCCATGAGTATGCTATATCTTTCCATTTGTTTGTGTTGTCTTCAGTTTCTTTCATCAGTGTCTTATAGTTTTCAGAGTACAAGTCTTTTGTCTCCTTTGTTAGACTTATTTTTAAGTATTTAATTCTTTTTGATGCAATTGTAAATGAGATCATTTTCTTAATTACTGTTTCTGATATGTCATTATTAACATATAGAAGTGCAACAGATTTCTGTTTATTAATTTTGTATCCTGCAACATTACTGAGTTCATTTACTAGTCCTGTTAGATTTTTAGTGGTGTCTTTAGGATTTTCTGTATGTATTATCCTGTCATCTGCGAACAGTGACAGTTTTACTTCTACATTTCCAATTTGGCTTCCTATTTCTTATCTGACTGCTGTGGCTAGGACTTCCAATACTATATTGGTTAAAAGTGGCAAGAGTGGGCATCCTTTCTACCTGATCTTAGAGGAAATGCTTTCAGGTTTACACCATTGAATATGATTTTGGCTATGGGTTTGTCATATTATGGCCTCTATAACCACTTTGTTGAGAGTTTCTAATCATAAATAGATGTTAAATTTTGTCAAGTTCTTTTTCTGCATCTATTGATATAATCTTATGGTTTTTATTTTTTAATTTGTTAATGTGGTGTATCACATTTATTGATTTGCAGATATTGAGACATTCTTGCATTCCTGGGACAAATCCCACATGATCATGGTATATTATCCTTTTATTGTATTGTAGAATTCCATTTGCTAACATTTTATTAAGGATTTTTACATTGATGTTTATCATTGGCTGTATCTGTGTGTGTGTGTGTGTGTGTGTGTGGTGTCTTTGTCTGGCTTTGTTATTAGAGTGATGCTGGCCTCATAGAATGAGTTTGGAAGAGTCCCTTCCTCTTCAGTTTTTTGGAATAGTTTGAGAAAGATTGGTTTTAACTCTTCTTTAAATGCTTGTTAGCATTCACCTGTGAATCCATCTGGCCCTGAACTTTTGGTTGTTGGGAGTATTTAAAATTACTGATTCAGTTTTATTACTCATAGTCAGTATGTTTATATTTTTTATTTCTTCCTTATTCAATCTTGGAAGATTGGATGTTTCTAGGAATTTGTCCATTTCTTCTAGGTTTTTTCAGTTTATTGATGCATGATTGTTCACAGTTATCTCTTAGGATCCTTTGTATTTCTGTGTGTTGGTTGTAACTTCTCTTTCATTTCTGAATTTATTTTTTGGACTCTTTCTCTTTTTTTCTTAATGAGTCTGGCTAAAGGTTTATCAACTTGGTTTATCCTTTCAAAGAACCAGCTCTTTGTTTCATTGATTTTTTTCTATTGATTTTTTAGTGTCTATTTTATTTATTTCTGCTCTGAGATTTTTTATGTCCTTCCTTCTACTAACTTTGGATTTTCTTTGTTCTTTTCATAGTTCCTTTAGGTGTAAGGTTAGATTGTTTATTTGAGGTTTTTCTTATTTCCTGAGGTAGGCTTGTATTGCTATAAACTTCCCACTTATAACTACTTTTGTTGCATCCCATAGATTTTGGATCATTGTGTTTCCATTTTGATTTATCTCCAGGTATTTATTTATTTCTTCTTTGATTTCTTCAGTGAGCCACTAGTTGTTTAGCAGCATATTGTTTATCCTCCACATGTTTGTGATTTTTGCAGTTTTTTTCCTGTAGTTAAATTTTAGTCTCATGCCATTGTGGTCAGAAAAATGCTTGATATAATTTCAGTGCTCTTAAACTTACTGATATTTCTTTTGTGGCCTAGTGTGTGATCTATCCTAGAGAATATTTCACATGCACTTGAAAAGATAGTGTATTATGCTACTTTTGGATGGAATGTTCTATATATATATATATATATATATATATATATATATATATAAAGTCCATACTGTCTAATGTGTCACTTAAGGTTAATGTTTCCTTATTGATTTTCTGTCTGGATAATCTGTCCATTGATGTAAGTGAGGTATTAAAAGTCCCCATTATTATTCTGTCACTTTCTCTGTTTATGTTTGTTAATATTTGATTTATGTATCTGGGTGCTCCTATGTTGGGTGCATATATATATTTATAATTGTTATACTTTCTTTTTGAATTGATCCCTTGATCATTACATAATGTTCCTTTTTGTCTATTATTAGTCTTTGTTTTAAAGTTATTTGTCTGATATTAGCATTGCTGTCAGAGCTTTCTTTTGGTTTCTGTTTGCGTGGAATATCTTTTTCCATCCCCTAACTTTTCAGTCTGTGTGTGTTTTTAGATGTGAAGTGGTCTCTTACAGGCAGCACACATATGGGTCTTATTTGTTTATTGATTCAACCACTCTATGTCTTTTGATTGTAGCATTTAGTCCATTTACATCCAAAGTAATTATTGATAGGTATGTACTTGTTACCATTTTGTTAATTGTCTTGGGGTTTTGTAGTTCTTTTAGTTCCTTTCATCTTACTTTGCTCTCTTCCCTTGTAAATTGATGACTATCTTTAGTATTGTGCTTAGATACCTTTATTTTTGTGTCCTTGTGTCTATTATAGGCTTCATTTATGGTTACCATCAGATTCATAAATAACAACGTGATTATTTTGAGTTTATGATCTCAAGTTTGAACTCATTCTAACAAGCATGTATTGTTACTTCCCCCCATGTTTTATGTTTTTTTTAGCATCTTTATTTGATTATAATTGCTTTACAATGTTGAGTTAGTTTCTGCTGTATAACTGACTCATTTATACATATACATATATCCCCATATCCCCTCCCTCTTGCACCTCCCTCCCACATTCCTTATTCCACCCATCTAGGTGGTCACAAAGCACTGAGCTGATCTTCCTGTGCTATGCAGCTGCTTCCCACTAGCTATCTATTTTACATCTGGTAGTATATATATGTCCATGCCACTCTCTCACTTCATCCCAGCTTACACTTCCCCCTCTCTGTGCCCTCAAGTCCATTCTCTACGTCTGTGTCTTTATTCCTGTCCTGCCCCTAGGCTCAGCATAACAATTTTTTTAAGATTCCATATATATATATGTTAGCATACGGTATTTGTTTTTCTTTTTCTGACTTACTTCACTCTGTATGACAGACTCTAGGTCTATCAACCTCACTACAAATAGTTCAATTTTGTTTCCTTTTATGGCTGAGTAATATTCCATTGCGTATATATGCCACATCTTCTTTATCCATTCATCTGTCAATGGAAATGTAGGTTGCTTCCATCTCCTGGCTATTGTAAATAGTGATGCAATGAACATTGTGGTACGTGAGTTATTTTGAATTATGGTTTTTTCTCAGGGTATATGCCCAGTAGTGGGATTGCTGCGTCATATGGTAGTTCTATTTTTTGTTTTTTAAGGAACCTCCATACTGTTCTCTATAATGTCTGTATCAATTTACATTCCCACCAACAGTGCAGGAGGGTTCCCTTTTTCTCCACACACTCTACAGCATTTATTTTTTGTAGATTTTTTTGATGATGGCTCTTCTAACCATTGTGAGGTGATACCTCATTGTAGTTTTGATTTGCATTTCTCTAATGGTTAGTGATGTTGAGCATCCTTTCATGTGTTTGTTGGCAATATGTATATCTTCTTTGGAGAAACGCCTATTTAGATCTTCTGCCCATTTCTGGATTGGGTTGTTTGTTTTTTTGATATTGAGCTAAATAAGCTGCTTATATATTTTGGAGATTAATCCTTTGTCAGTTGCTTCATTTGCAAATACTTTCTCCCTAGCTGAGGGTTGTCTTTTTGTCTTGTATATGGTTTCCTTTGCTGTGCCAAATCTTTTAAGTTTCATTAGGTCCCATTTGTTTCTTTTTGTTTTTATTTTGATTACTTTAGGAGGTGGGTCAAAAAGGATCTTGGTCTAATTTATGTCATAGAGTGTTCTGCCTATGTTTTCCTCTAAGAGTTTTATAGTGTCTGGCTTTACATTTAGGTCTTTAATCCATTTTGAGTTTATTTTTGTGTATGGCGTTAGGGAGTGTTCTAATTTCATTCTTTTACATGTAGCTGTCCAGTTTTCCTAGCACAAATTATTGAAGATGCTGTCTTTTCTCCATTGTATATTTTTGCCTCCTTTATCAAAGATAAGGTGATCATATGTGTGTGGGTTTATCTCTGGACTTTCTATCCTGTTCCATTGATCTATATTTCTGTTTTTCTGCCAGTACCATACTGCCTTGATTACTTCAGATTTGTAATATTGTCTGAAGTCTGGGAGCTTGATTCCTCCAGCTCTGTTTTTCTTTCTCAAGATTGCTTTGGACACTCGGGGTCTTTTGTGTTTCCATACAAATTGTGAAATTTTTTGTTCTAGTTCTGTGAAACATGCCATTGGTAGTTTGTTAGGGATTGCATTGAATCTGTAGATTGCTTTGGTTAGTATAGTCATTTTCACAATGTTGATTCTTCGAGTCCAAGAACATGGTATATCTCTCCATCTGTTTGTATCTTTAATTTCTTACATCAATATCTTACAGTGTTCTGCATACAGGTCTTTTTTCTCCTTAAGTAGGTTTATTCCTAGGTATTTTATTCTTTTTATTGCAATAGTAAATGGGAGTGTTTCCTTAATTTCTCTTTCAGATTTTTCATCATTAGTGTGTAAGAATGCAAGATATTTCTGTGCATTAATTTTCTATCCTGGTACTTTACCAGATTCATTGATTAGCTCTAGTAGTTTTCTGGTAGCATCTTTAGGATTCTCTCTATATAGTATTATGTCATATGCAAACAGTGACAGATTTACTTCTTCTTTTCCAGTTTGGCTTCCTTTTATTGCTTTTTCTTCTCTGATTGCTATGGCTAAAACTTACACAACTATGTTCAATAATAGTGGTGAGAGTGGACAACCTTGTCTTTTTCCTGGTCTTAGTGGAAATGGTTTCATTGTTTCACCATTGATAACAATGTTGGCTGTGGGTTTATCATATATGGCCTTTATTATGTTGAGGTAAGTTCCCTCGATGCCTACTTTCTGGAGGGTTTTTATCATAAATGGGTGTTGAAATTTGTCAAAAGCTTTTTCTGCCTCTAGTTAGATTATCATATGGTTTTTATCCTTCAATTTTCTAATTTGGTGTATCACATTGATTGCTTTACGTATATTGAAGAATCCTTGCATTCCTGGGATAAACCCCACTTGATCATGGTGTATGATCCTTTTAATGTGCTGTTGGATTCCGTTTGCTAGTATTTTGTTGAGGATTTTTGCATCTGTGTTCATCAGTGATATTGGCCTGTAGTTTTCTTTCTATCTGACATCTTTGTCTTGTTTTGGTATAAGGGTGATCGTGGTCTCTTAGAATGAGTTTGGGAGTGTTCCTCCCTCTGCTATATTTTGGAAAAGTTTGAGAAGGATAGGTGATAGCTCTCCTGTAAATGTTTGTTAGACTTTGCCTGTGAAGCCATCTGATCCTGGGCTTTTGTTTGTTGGAAGATTTTAAATCACAGTTTCAAATTCAGTGCTTGTGATTGGTCTGTTTATGTTTTCTGTTTCTTCTTTTTCAGTCTTGGAAGATTGTTCTTTTCTAAGAATTTGTCCATTTCTTCCAGGTTGTCCATTTTATTGGCATAGAGTTGCTTGTAGTAATCTCTCATGATCCTTTGTATTTCTGCAGTTTCAGTGGTTACTTCTCCTTTTTCATTTCTAATTCTGTTGATTTGAGTCTTTTCCTTTTTTTTGTTGATGAGTCTGGCTAATGGTTTATTAATTTTGTTTATCTTCTCAAAGAACCAGCTTTTAGTTTTACTGATCTTTTCTATTGTTTCTGTCATTTCTTTTTCTTTTCTTTTTTAAAAATTTATTTATTTATTTATTTTGTGGTATGCAGGCCTCTCACTGTTGTGGCCTCTCGCACTGCGAAGCACAGGCTCCGGACGCGCAGGCTTAGCGGCCATGGCTCATGGGCCTAGCCGCTCCGCAGCATGTGGGATCTTCCTGAACCGGGGCACAAACCCGTGTCCCCTGCATCGGCAGGCAGACTCAACCACTGCGCCACTAGGGGAGCCCATCTTTTTCTTTTATTTTTGATCTGTTCTTTGTGACTTCTTTCCTTTTGCTAACTTTGGGGGTTTTTTGTTCTTCTTTCTCTAATTGCTTTAGGTTTAAATTTAGGTTGTTTATTTGAGATTTTTCTTGTTTCCTGAGGTAGGATTGTATTGCTATAAACTTCCCTCTTAGAAGTGCTTTTGTTTCTTTTTTGTTTGTTTGTTTGCGGTACGTGGGCCTCTCACTGTTGTGGCCTCTCCCGTTGCGGAGCACAGGCTCTGGACGCACAGGCTCAGCTGTCATGGCTCACGGGCCCAGCCGCTCCATGGCATGTGGGATCTTCCTGGACCGGGGCACGAACCCGTGTCCCCTGCATCGGCAGGCGGACTCTCAACCACTGCGCCACCAGGGAAGCCCAGAAGTGCTTTTGCTGCATCCCATACGTTTTGGGTCGTCGTGTTTTCATTGTCATTTGTTTCTAGGTAGTTTTTGAATTCCTCTTTGATTAGTTCAGTGATCTCTTGTTTATTTAGTTGCATACTGTTTAGCCTCCTTGTATTTTTCATGGGTTTTTTTTTGTAATTGATATTTTTCATGGTTTTTTTTTTGTAATTGATATCTAGTCTCATAGTGTTGAGGTCAGAAAAGATACTTGTTACGATTTCAATTTTCTTAAATTTACCAAGGCTTGATTTGTGACCCAAGATATGATCTGTCCTGGAGAATGTTCCATGAACACTTGAGAAGAAAGTGTATTCTTTTGTTTTTTGATGGAATGTCCTATAAATATCAATTAAGTCCATCTTGTTTAATGTGTCATTTAAAGCTTGTGTTTCCTTATTTATTTTCATTTTGGATGATCTGTCCATTGGTGAAAGTGGGGTGTTAAAGTCCCCTACTATCATTGTGTTACTGTTAATTTCCCCTTTTATGGCTGTTAACATTTTCCTTATGTACTGAGGTGCTTCTATGTTGGGTGCGTAAATATTTACAACTGTTATATCTTCTACTTGGATTGATCCCTTGATCATTATGTAGTGTCCTTCTTTGTCTCTTGTAATAGTCTTTATTTTAAAGTCTATTTTGTCTCATATGTGAATTGCTACTCCAGCTCTCTTTTGATTTCCATTTCCATGGAATATCTTTTTCCATCCCCTCACTTTCAGTCTGTATGTGTCCCTAGGTCTGAAGGTGGTCTCTCATAGACAGCATATATACAGGTCTTGTTTTTGTATCCATTCAACCTGTTTTGTCTTTTTGGTGGAACCTTTAATCCATTTACCTTTAAGGTTATTATCAATATGTATGTTCCTATTACCATTTTCTTAATTGTTCTGGGTTTGCTTTTGTAGGTCTTTTTCTTCTCTTGTAGTTCCTGCCTAGAGAAGTTCCTTTAGCTTTTGTTGTAAAGGTCATTTGGTGTCACTGAATTCTCTTAGCTTTTGCTTGTTTGTAAAGATTTTAATTTCTCCGTCGAATCTTAATGAGATCCTTCCTGAGTAGAGTAATCTTGGTTGTAGGTTTTTCCCTTTCATCACTTTAAATTTGTCCTGCTACTCCCTTCTGGCTTGCAGAGTTTCTGCTGAAAGATGAACTGTTAACCTTATGAGGATTCCTGTGTAATTTATTTGTTGCTTTCCCTTGCTTCTTTTAATATGTTTTCTTTGTATTTAATTTTTGATAGTTTGATTAATATATGTCTTGGCATGTTTCTCCTTGTGCTTATCCTGTATGGGACTCTTTATGCTTCCTGGACTTGATTGACTATTTCCTTTTCCATATTAGGGAAGTTTTTGACTCTCATCTCTTCAAATACTTTCTCAGTCCCATTCTTTTTCTCTTCTTCTTCTGGGACCCATATAATTTGAATGTTGATGTGTTTAATGTTGTCCAACACGTCTCCGCGAGTGTCCTCAATTCTTTTCATTCTTGTTTCTTTATTCTATTCGGCAGTAGTTATTTCTACTATTTTGTCTTCCAGGTCACTTATCCGTTCTTCTGCCTCAGGTATTCTGCTATTGATTCCTTCTAGAGAGTTTTTAATTTCATTTATTGTGTTGTTCATCATTGTTTGTTTGCTCTTTAGTTTTTCTAGATCCTTGTTAAACCTTTCTTGTATTTTCTCCATTCTGTTTCCAAGATTTTGGATCATCTTTCCTGTCATTACTCTGAATTCTTTTTCAGGTAGACTGCCTATTTCCTCTTTGTTTGTTTGGTGTGGTGGGTTTTTACTTTGCTCCTTCATCTACTGCATATTTCTTTCCCTTCTCATTTTTATTAACTTACTGTATTTGGGGTCTCCTTTTCACAGGCCGCAGCTTCGTAGTTCCTGTTGTTTTTGGTGTCTGCCCACAGTGGCTAAGGTTGGTTCGGTGGGTTGTGTAGGCTTCCTGATGGAGGGGACTGTTGCCTGTATTCTGATAGATGAGGCTGGATCTTGTCTTTCTGGTGGGCAGGACCACATCTAGTGGTATGTTTTAGGGTGTCTGTGAATTTAGTTTGATTTTAGGCAGCCTCTGCTAATGGGTCGAGTTGTGTTCCTGTCTTGCTAGTTTTTTGGTATAGGGTGTCTGGCATTGGATCTTGCTGGTCGTTGAGTGGAACTGGGTCTTAACATTGAGACAGAGATCTCTTGGAGAGCCCCACTGACTGATATTACAAGAGGCCGGGAGGTCTCTGGTGGTCCAGTGTCCTGAACTCGGCTCTCCCATCTCAGCCGGCTGGAGCACCATGCGGCTGCTAGTTTTGGATGGTCTACTGCAGTGACGGGGGATGACTGTGACTCACCATGGGGACAAGGACACTGGCAACAGAAGTTCTGGGAAGTGCTCCTTTGCATGAGCCCACCCAGAGTCCGCCATTAGCCCCACCAAAGAGCCGGGTCTGATTTAGTGTCTTTCCTGTATGTTTGCCTTTACCAGTGAGACTTTTTTCTTTCATAAATCTCTCATTTCTAGTTGTGACCTTCCTTTTTTTGCTTATGGAAGTCCCTTTAACATTTCTTTTTTTCTTTTTCTTTTGGCCATGCCATGTGGCTTGCCGGATCTTAGTTCCTTGACCAGGCATGTAACCCAGGCCCCTGGCAGTGAAAGTGCTGAGTCCTAACCAATGGACTGTCAGGGAATTACCTAACATTTCTTATAAGGCTGTTTTAGTGGTGCTAAACTCTTTTAGCTTTTGCTTTTCTGTAAAACTCTTTATCTCTCCTTCAAATCTGAATGATAGCTTTGCTGGGTAAAGTATTATTGGTTGTAATTTTTTCTTTTATCACTTTGAATATATTTTGCTACTCCCTCTTGGTCTGCACAGTTTCCACTCATAAGTCAGCTGCTAGTCTTCTGGGAATTTTCTTGTATATAACTTGTTTCTTTTCTCTTGCTCTCTTTATCTTTAATTTTTTGCCATTTTGATTATAATATGTCTTTGTGTGGACTTCTTTGGGTTTATCTTTTTTGGGACTCTCTGTGCTTCCTGGATTTGGATGTTTGTTTCCTTCCCCAGGTTAGGAAAATTTTCAGCTATAATTTCTTCACATAAATTCTCTGCCACTTTATCTCCCTATTCTCCTTCTGGACCCTGATAATGTGAATGTTAATACCCTTGTTTTTATCTCAAAGGTTTCTTAAACTATTCTCATTTTTTAGAATTCTTTTTTCTTCTTTCTGTTCAGCTTGGGTGATTTTCAGTACTCTGTTTTCCAGATCTCTGATTTGTTCCTCTGTATCGTCTAATCTACTGTTGATTTCTTCTAGTGTATTTTTTATTTCAGTTATTGTAGTCTTTAGCTCTGTTTGTTTCCTTTTGTATTTTCTAACCCTGTTGAAATTCTCACTGTGTTTATCCATAATTCTCCAGAGTTCATTGAGCATCTTTATGATCATTACCTTGAACTCTTTATCAGGTACATTGCTAATCTCTGCTTTGTTTAGTTCTTTTTCTGAGGTTTTGTCTTGTTCCTTTGTTTGGATCATATTCCTCTGTCTTCTCATTTGCATAATACTATATATAATCAGAAACTAGGTAGGTTTGTTATGTCTCCCAATCTTGGAGAAGTGACCTTATGTAGGAGATATCATAGGGGGCCCAGCAGCACACTCCCCTTGATCATCAGAGCTATATGCTCTAGAAGTAGTTTCTGTGTGGGCTGCATGTGCCTCCTGTTGTCATGGGGCCAACTAGTGTGGGCACACTGTTGGGTGCTGCCTTCTGTGGTGGCTTCAGGCCCTCTGGAGGGTGGGGTAGGCTTCCCGCATGGTTGGCCATGTGGCCTGATGGTGCATGGCTGCACTTGCTTGTCAGTGGGGTTGGTTCCTCATAAGATTGGCTGTGCAGCTCACAGGGCTGTATGGCTACTGCAGGCCCACTTGTGGGCAGGGCAAGTCTCTGGCAATTATAGAAAGAGGAAAGATTTAAAAATGGCACTTGTCAACTCTGATGTCATTGTTTTAGAACCAAATGGTACTTGTCAGCTCTTGTGTCATTGTCATAGGATGAATTCTCAAAAATGGCCTTTGCCAGCATCTCCATTCCTAGGGAGAGCCAGTTGCCTCCTGCCTCTGTAGGAGGCTCTCCAACGTCAGTGAGTGGGTCTGACCTAGGCTCCTTTCAAACCACTGTCTGTGTGCTGGGGCTTGTAACATGTGAAATTTTGTTTGTGTCCTTTAGGAATGGAGTCTTTGTTTCCTACAGTCCTCTAGCTCACCTGAAATAAGCCCTGTGGTTTTCAAAGCCAGACATTCTGGGGGCTCATCTTTCCTGTGCAGGACCCTGAAGCTGGGGGGCCCAGTGTAGAACTTAGACCCCTCGCTCCTTGGGGAGAACCTCTCTGGCTATGCTATTCCTCTTGCTTGTGGTTTGCTGACCCATGTGTGTGGGTCCTGGATATACCATATCTCTGCCCTTACTACCTATCTTTATGTCTTTGGTTGTGGAAAATCTTTTCTTCTAGTCTTCAGGTTGTTCTCATGGATAGTTGTTCTGTAAGTAGTTATAATTTTGGTGTGCCCACGGGAAGAGCTGAATTCAGGGTCTTCCTACTTTGCCATCTTGGAGAAGCCTCCTGACAGGGATTTTCATATATCACTTGGTGTCCGGTAGACATAGTATCAACTCAGCAGCTTTCCAATGAACAAACACACTCCAGGGAGTTTGATGGCATATGTGGAATTTTAGACAGCTCTGCATTCTATCAAAAACTTAATTATGAATTTATAAAAAGGTGATAATATTGAAGTTTCAATTTAGGTAAAATTGATATACATCAGACATCAAAGTGACTATGAAACATCTCCATATGCAGCATTACAATTTTATTAAAATTATACTTGGGATTTAAGTTATAGAGGTATGACTGAGGAATGACAAAGAATGGCTAATTCCATTGAAAGAAAATGTATGTCTTACATTTCCCCAGAGAAGGCAGAACATACCATACTAGGCCATAGGAGAACCATCACGTTTTGGCCAGGAAGCAGAAGCAGGAGCAAGGAGGAAGTCTAGGCCAGAACCTTTATTGAGGTTTCTGTGGGAAAGGCAAAATGGGACAGGGTAATCACCTCAGAATGTCAGTGGGCTCTGAGCTATATTGTAGCCTCTAGTTGTCTGATATCTGACCCTGGGTTATTTAGGACACAGGAAATGTTGGCTTGATGTGTGAGAGTTTGATAAGGCCCTGAATTGGTTAGTTTTCATAAAAAAAGATGTTCTTTCAAGTAAGTTGTTTATCATCTTTAGGAATTTGTTAGCCCTGGAAGGGGCAGTTTCTCCCCATGTCTGTAAGGCCCCCTAAGAAGTCAAAACATCATACCATAAAGAAAATTTTAAAAAGCTTGATTAATACAACAAAGGAAATTGTTGCTCACCAGTTCAATGACCCTTGGACCCCTCAGCCAAATCAGAGATCTGAAAAGAGGTCAGAAAATGACTTTTGAAGATGTTTGCTTGGAGAAGAAACTGTTACTATATGCTAACTCCCTTACCCCAATACACAAACACACATAAGAGGTGAAAGGATTAAGGAGCTCTGCTTTATTCCCCTCAGGCATGGTAAGGGGAGCTGCTACAAGCCCTTCCTGGGGACCGGTGATGGGTATTCAGTTTGGTGCCTGAGCCAAGTCTGAGAAAATTAAAGTATCCTATGACCAGTTTTTTAGTTCAAAGAAACATGTAGTCCCTGCTACAGAGCAGATATGGGCCAGGCAGGAGACAGAGCCAGGGTGGTAATGATCTTAAGTCTTGTCCAGTGGGGCTACCTGGAGGAGAGAAGGAGTCCAGCAGAGAGAAGTTCCAGGTGAGCCCTGAATTCTTAAGGCCTGCAGAATGAGTTGCAAGTGACCACCCAAAATAGAGACACATCTGACCAGGTCAAGAGAGCTGCAGGAGAGGGTCCCTAAGTGATAGAAATTGCCAAAGTCCCCTCAGACACACTCACCCAAAACAGAGCTTCAAGTATATGCTGGTCCCAGGGAGCCTGAGGGCAGCTTATGAGAATGTCTGTTCAAATAAGACTTTTATCCCTAAACACTTCATTCTGTCCATATTTTACCCAAAAGTGTCCAAAAATGGTTAGTAAGCCAGGCAGGGTAGAGATTGAGTACAGAGAAGTAGAGAGGAAGCCATCCATTTCACTCCATTTCTACTGCAAGTTTCCAGCCTGAAGCATACTAGAAACCCAGTTCTGATTGACTTCCTGGCAGGACACCTCTAATTTCTGAATTAAGACTATGTTTTTTATTTAAAATGAGGGTAGCGCTATCCATTACCAAAAAGCAAGCAGAAAAGTCATGGGGCCTATGAAAAATTTCATCAAGGGACAGAAAGAAAGCAACAGAGGACACAAGCAGGTATTCTGCCATATAAAAGAGAGCTACAGTGTCTGAACAAAGCTGAGGAAAAGCACACTTTTGGTAAATATCTACCACAGGAAACCTGTAGAAGTTTCTGCATTATACCTCCAGCGCAATAACAAGAAGACATCATCTCTTTGAAAGCAAAAGATTAATTGAAAAAAACAATAAGTTGGGATGCAGATCTAGGGAGGTAAGAAACGAGTGAAGGAATCAGCTGAAGAGTCATAGAATTAAAACAGTAAACAGCATATACAGAACCAAATTCACATTCAGAAAACAGAATCAGTGAGGCAGAGGACTAACAAGAAGCACTCATTTTTTTTCTTATTTAAATTTATTTTGTTGAAGTATAGTTGATTTACAAAGTTGTGTTAATATTTCTGCTGTATAACAAAGTGATTCGGTTATATATATATATACACACATGCACATGTATATGTATGTGTGTGTATATATATGTATATATGTGTATATATATATATGCACACATATATACACACACATTCTTTTTCATACTCTTTTCCATTATGGTTTATCACAGGATATTGAATATAGTTCCCTGTGCTGTATAGTAGGACCTTGTTGTTTATCCATCTTTTATATAATAGTTTGCATCTGCTAATCCCAAACTCCCAATCCATCCCTCCCTCCCCTCCCCCTTGGCAACCACAATTCTGTTCTCTATGTCTGTGAGTCTGTTTGTTTCATAGATAAGTTCATTTGTGTCATATTTTAGATTCCACATATAAGTGATATCATAAGGTATTTGTCTTTCACTTTCTGACTTACTTCACTTAGTGTAATAATCTCTAGGCCCATCCATGTTGCTGTAAATGGCATTATTTCATTCTTTTTTATGGCTAAGTAATAGTCCTATGTATAAATATACCATATCTTCTTTATCCATTCATCTGTCAGTGGACATTTAGGTTGCTTCCATCTCTTGGTTATTGTAAATAGTGCTGCAGTGAGCATAGGGGTGCATGTATATTTTTGAATTAATAGTTTTGTCCAGATATATTCCCAGGCATGGGATTGCTGGATCTTTATTTTTAGTTTTTTGAGGAACCTGCATGCTGATTTCCAAAGTGTCTGCAACAATTTACATTCCCACCAACAGTGTAAGAGGGTTCCCTTTTCTCCACAACCTCTTCAGCATTTGTTATTTGTAGATTTTTAAAAATGATGGCCATTCTGACTGTTGTGAGGTGGTACCTCACTGTAGTTTTGATTTGCATTTCTCTAATAATTATCAATGTTGAGCATCTTTTCATGTGCCTGTTGGCCATCTATATGTCTTCTTTGGAGAAATGTCTATTTAGTTAAGAAGCAATCTTAAAGAATCCTGAGAAAAGAGAGCAAAGATGGCTCTTGTCCTTGAGTACATACTGGACACCAAACACCTGTTAAGGAGGAAGAAACTGAGACCTGTCAAGGTCACCTAATGTGCTCAGGAAAACAGCCAGGAAGTGACAAAGCAGAACTGAAACTCAAATCTGTCAGACTGCAACACATGTTTGTTAACAATGACACTGTGCTAAACACAAGGGTGAGACACTGAGATCCAAGAGAGAATGAAGAAAGAGCTAACTTATAGGTCGTAGGTATTTATTTAAAGAGGAAGCAGAACAAATTGAGAATATACAAAAATAAAAAAATAGAATAAAACTTTCTTGAACTGAAAAAATTAATTATACAAATGAAAGTCTTATCTAGTTAGAAAATTGAACAATTGATCTAAAAAAATAAGAACTGATTTCTTATGTAAAAGTGAGGGTTGGGGGTATGGAAATAAAATAGTTAAACCATGGGCAAAACAGATGCATTTGCTGCTGTTAAGAATGTGGAGACAGGTATTCATATTTATGGAAGTATCAAGTATTCTATAAAAATATTAATCATAAGAAAATAATCTGAAATGCAGAAAAGTATCTAAAGGAGGCAGACATTAATTTTATAATCAGAAAAAATTAAATAGATACAAAGTTTTAAAAATTAAATAGAACTAAAATAATATTTTAATGTTTAATATGATTATTAAAATATATTTTAAAACTTGCTTCTTATTAACAGAGCTTAATATCTGAGGTTTTCATTGGTGGAAAAAATTGTGCTATCCCCAGAAAAATTCTAAGAGGAAACTATGGACACATATGACATAATAAACTAACAGTGTAGAACTGTGTTGAATTTGGCAATAATCTTTGAATTCTTTGATATAACCCTAGAGAAAGCAGGATAGGTCAGCAGATGGTGGCGGGTCTCTAAGACAGAAGATGTGAGTTCTATTCTAGTCTGCCATTTATGATATTACCTTGTGCAAATCAGTTTCTCACTCTAAACTCTAATATCCAGCCTAGAATATCCTCATTAAATATTTCTTGCCCAAGTTACTTGTCCAAGGCCACACAGGTACCAAATGTTGGAACACATGAGGTTTGGTAGATCTAGGCTGGCTGGAATATAATCAGATTTAGAAAGAGAGGAAATTCCAGTTAGAACAGTGTGAAGAAAAGTCTGGTGTTCAGACCACATGAGAAGCTGGCTTTTCCCAGCCAGTACAGACAGATATAATAATATTTCAGCATATGAATAATATTTCATAATATTATATTCATTACTATATATATCTCAGCTTTCTATTATTATTATAGTTTGTTTTGGGTTTTTTTTTTGCGGTATGTGGGCCTCTCACTGTTGTGGCCTCTCCCGTTGTGTAGCACAGGCTCTGGACGCGCAGGCCCAGCGGCCATGGCTCACAGGCCCAGCCGCTCCACGGCATGTGGGACCTTCCCGGACCAGGGCACGAACCCATGTCCCCTGCATCGGCAGGTGGACTCTCAACCACTGTGCCACCAGGGAAGCCTTATTATTATATTTTTATAATCTAATTACTTACACATTTTCTTATTTTGTCCTCAGGAAGATCTTTGGAGTTTGGAAGAACTGCTTTTATCATGCTCCAACCCACGCTAGACTTACAATAAAAAAAATTTAAGACACCCTGTCCTAAGTAAGTAGTAGGTCAGGCAGTTCAGGTAGGCAAATCATAGTAATCTGATGGAAGATATTGAAACCAATGGAAACCAACTTAAAACTCAGCACTCGGTGGTAATGGAGAATCAATAGCATGTCCCAGAGATGTGATTGACAGATGAGGAGACAGTCATTGCAGGTTTATGGGTTTTTTGTTTGTTTATTTTTGGTTGTTTTTCTTTGTTTTTTCAGTCATGCTGCGGGGCCCACAGGATCTTAGTTCACCAATTCCCAACCAGAGATTAAACCCTCATCCCGCCACAGTGAAAGCACTGAGACTTAACCACTGGACTGCTAAGGAATTTCCTCAGTGCAGGTTTATATAAAAGGTATTTGTATACAGGGGGCTTAAGGTTAGAATCTAGAACTATGGATAGTAGTAAAGGAAAAAGACAATCTCCAAACAGAATCTAGAAACTGGGTGGTAAATTTATCTCCCACAGTTCAGAAAGTACCCACGAAACAAGCAAGAGTCATTCAAAGAGGAGATTGACTTGGAAATGTTCTAAACCTCAAAACTTGATGATTTTTCAAGATTTCCTTTCTACCTTAGGGCAAGACCATACCTCAACCATCTCATACAGATAAAAATCTTCCCTTGGGCTTCCCTGGTGGCGCAGTGGTTGAGAGTCCGCCTGCCGATGCAGGGGACATGGGTTCGTGCCCCGGTCTGGGAGGATCCCACATGCCGTGGAGCGGCTGGGCCCGTGAGCCATGGACGCTGAGCCTGCACGTCCGGAGCCTGTGCTCCGCAGCGGGAGAGGCCACGACAGTGAGAGGCCCGCGTACAGCAAAAAAAAAAAAAAAAAAAAATCTTCCCTTAAAAGACATCAAGAGGAGGTTTCTCAACCACATACACTTCAAACAAGTCTTTGTTGGACCAAGATGGGTCAGAATGGTCTGAGGTCTGTCCGCCTGTTGTGCCTGTTCAGCCAAGTAGGATCTTGGAAACTGTTTCATACATGGTTGATGCTGGACACCAGAGCCTTGTCAAACCAAGAGAGCTTTGGTGGGAGCTCCAGACTAGAGCAGGGTGGGCCTCATCTCTGGTTCCTGGAGGCACAGCTGACTCTTCTGTATATTTGTAAAGGCAGTCTCAAGTATCTGAGATCATGCAACTCCCCAGTCTAAGGCTTATCCACCCGCCTTGGAAGGTACTTTAGATACTTGAAGCAAAAGTACAGTCACTTAATTCCACAACTGGCCAGAGCATGCCAGCTAGTGTAAACATATTTTGAAAATATGTATTTTGCTTATTTAAACACACATGTATTTTCACAGCTTGAAAAAAACAATAGGGAAGTAATAAGTTTTTAAAGTGAGTTTTAATAATTTATGCCTACTTATATATACGATGTGCACACACACAGAGATTTATTGCACTTGCGTGCTAATTGGTCATGTTCAATGATCTATGAAGTCATCTCCCTTTTATGCATTAACTTGGGGGCCAGAGAGGGTGAGATTCAGTGGGGTTATGCCACCCATGAAATCCTTGTCTAATGGTATGGGAATTTCCCCAGTCTCTTTTCCTAACTAGTAGAAACTCACCAAGCAGGTGATATGACAATCAAATTTCTCTTTTCCCTTTGGATCACTCATGTCCTTTACTCAACAATTGCTGGAAACATTCCTATTCACTTGAAACAACACTCTTCATTTGTTGGCTCTGGGGTGAAGAAATGCTCTTCTTAGAGCAGAAGCAGATTAGTCATGTTTTTGTTTAATGCCAGAGCAAAAGTTATAATCTTGCTTGATGTTTAGAATTAAATAGCCAAGCAATAGTTCTTCCTTACTGATGATCTAATGGATTCTTTTGAGGTTTCTCAAGTAATTACATGTTGCTTCATATTTCCTCAGAAACACCATATATCCCACTTTTGATCATAGGCCAAAAATTGGGAATTCCTTGGAAATTCTTTAGCTACATATAAATTTTAATATTAATTCCTCGTGATGATATATCAGTGCTCCAAAAAGTTTTCAGGTGAAGGTCCTGTTATTTCTGATGATTAAACATTTTACCATGCAAGAGACAACAAACAGATGAAAGTAAATGTAGCTGTTTTTGTTAGCTTATTTCTGGATAATTTTACTACAGCTGGAAGCAACAGAGTACATACAAACTTAGAATTCTTCAAATGTTTGCACAGAGTTTTTATAGTTTCTGTGAGTTTTCCCAAACTCCATTTTCCCCAAACACAAATAGGGCCCGAATTACTAACCAGTTAGGCCTCTTTTGTAAGAAAAGAGTCAGCTGTTGATTTTTTCCATCATGTAAGAGGCCCTTTCATTCTCCATTTAGATCTTTCTGAAGGACTTATAAATATCTGTGCTGTGGCTAGCTACCATTATAATGCTCTGTGTGGCAGCATAAGTAGCGAGGTGGAGAGAGAAGGTAGATACAAGTTGCTCTGACGTGGTAGGAATGGCTGAGGCAGCAGCAGTAAGTGAAGTTCCCATTCATCAGGTGATGAATAGCATTTGCCCTTTCACTTTCTCATAAATAGGTTAGTTATGATCAGTTCAGGTCAAAGTCTTATTGGAGCTAACCTGACTCCCTTCCTAACTAAGGTCACCCGTTGTGGTGGCTCTATAAAAGTCCTTAAATATTAATTTATTTAGTGGAAGTTGGTGCCTAATTTCCGAGAATATGATTTTCTTTTTGCAGTGATGACTGCTCAGAGTTGTTTGGCCATTATTTTTATTTTGACCATTTTTCTCGTTTCCCCTTTTCCTTTTTGAGGTCCTGTGGTGACTTTGTCTTTGATTTCTTGGCAGTAACATAGCATAGTAAAGAGAACATTGGATCAGAAACTAGGAAACTTGAGTTTGGCTTCAGGTTTTGCCATTACCAACTAGGAGGACTTCAGGGGAATCACCTAATTCTCCTGTGTTCTTTAATCTGTATAATGAGGATGTTGAACTAGATGGCTTTCTCAGAAATCAAATTCTAGGAGTGAGCACCATCTCACACTCACCTTTTCTGCTCTGGCAAATTTTCTATTATTACTTTTTAAAATGAGATGATGGAGTTGAGGAAGATGGGGAAGAGTAAGACGTGGAGATCATCTTCCTCCACACAGATACATCAGAAATACATCTACACGTGGAACAACTCCTACAGAACACCTACTGAATGCTCGCAGAAGTCCTCAGACCTCCCAAAAGGCAAGAAACTCCTCACGTACCTGGGTAGGGAAAAAGTAAAAAGAATAAACAGAGACAAAAGAATAGGGATGGGACCTACACCAGTGGGAGGGAGCCGTGAAGGAGGAAAGGTTTGCACACACTAGGAAGACCCTTTGTGGGCAGAGACTATGGGTGGCGGAGGGGGGAGCTTCGGAGCCACAGAAGAGAGCACAGCAACAGGGGTGTGGAGGGCAAAGTGGAGAGATTCCCACACAGAGGATTGGTGCCGACTGGCACTCACCAGCCTGAGAGGCTTGTCTGCTCACCCGCTGGGGTGGGCGGGCCTGGGAGCTGAGGCTTGGGCGTCGGTTGGATTGCAGGGACAGGACTGAGGTTGGCTGCGTGAACACAGCCTGAAGGGGGCTAGTGCGCCACAGCTAGATGGGAGGGAGTCCGGGAAAAAGTCTGGAGCTGCCGAAGAGATGAGACTTTTTCTTGCCTCTTTGTTTCCTGGTGCGGGAGGAGAGGGGATTAAGAACGCCACTTAAAGGAGCTCCAGAGATGGGCGCGAGCCGCAGCTATCACGGTGGACCCCAGAGACGGGCACAAGACGCTAAGGCTGCTGTTGCTGCCACCAAGAAGCCTGTGTGTGAGCACAGGTCACTATCCACACCTCCCCTCCCGGGGAGGTGCAGCCCGCCACTGCCAGGGTCCCGTGACCCAGGGACAACTTCACCGGGAGAACATACGGTGTGCCTCAGGCTATTGCAACGTCACGTGGCCTCTGCCACCGCAGGCTCGCCCTGCACTCTGTACCCCTCCCTCCCCCCGGCCTGCGTGAGCCAGAGCCCCCGAATCAGCTGCTCCTGTAACCCCGTCCTGTCTGAGTGAAGAACAGGTGACCTACACGCAGAGTTGGGGCCAAATCCAAAGCTGAACACCGGGAGCTGTGCTAACAAAGAAGAGAAAGGGAAATTTCTCCCAGCAGCCTCAGGAGCAGTGGATTAAACCTCCACAATCAACTTGATGTACCCTACATCTGTGGAATACCTGAATAGACAACGAACCATCCCAAATTGAGGAGGTGTTCTTTGAGAGCAAGATATATTATTTTTCCCCTTTTCCTCTTTTTCTGAGTGTGTATGTATATGTTTCTGTGGGTGATTTTGTCTGTATAGCTTTGCTTTCATCATTTGTCCTAGGGTTCTCTCCGTCCTTTTTAAAAAAATTTTTTTTCTTAATTATTTATATTTTAATAACTTTATTTCATTTTATCCTCTTTCTTTCTTTCTACTTTTTTTGCTTTTATTCTGGGCCGTGTGGATGAAAGGCTCTTGGTGCTCCAGCCAGGAGTCAGTGCTGTGCCTCTGAGGTGGGAGAGCCAATGTCACGACACTGGTCCACAAGAGACCTCACAGCTACACGTAATATCAAATAATGAAAGTGTCCCAGAGATCTCCATCTCAACACCAAGACCCAGCTCAACAACCAGCAAGCTACAGTGATGGACACCCTATGCCAAACAACTAGCAAGACAGGAACACAACCCCACCCATTAGCAGAGAGGCTGCCTAAAATCATAATAAGGCCACAGACACCGGAAAACACACCAGCAGACGTGGACCTGCCCACCAGAAAGACAAGATACAACCTCAACCACCAGAACACAGGCACTAGTCCCCTCCACCAGGAAGCCTACACAACCCACTGAACCAACTTTAGCCACTGAGGACAGACACCAAAAACAATGGGAACTACGAACCTGCAGCCTGCGAAAAGGAGACCCCAAACACAGTAAGATAAGCAAAATGAGAAGACAGAAAAACACACAGCAGATGAAGGAGCAAGGTAAAAACCCACCAGACCTAATGAAGAGGAAATAGGCAGTCTACCTGAAAAACAATTCAGAGTAATGACAGGAAAGACGAACCAAAATCTTGGAAATAGAATGGAGAAAATACAAGAAAGGTTGAACAAGGATCTAGGACTAAAGAGCAAACAAACAATGTTAAATGACACACTAAAAGAAATTAAAAATACTCTAGAAGGAAACAATAGCAGAATAACTGAGGCAGAAGAATGGATAAGTGACCTGGAAGATAAAATAGTGGAAATAACTGCTGCAGAGCAGAATAAAGAAAAAACAATGAAAAGAACTGAGGACAGTCTCAGAGACCTCTGGGACAACATTAAATGCACCAACATTCGAATTATAGGGGTCCCAGAAGAAGAAGAGAAAAAGAAAGGGACTGAGAAAATATTTGAAGAGATTATAGTTGAAAACTTCCCTAATATGGGAAAGGAAATAGTTAATCAAGTCCAGGAAGCACAGAGAGTCCCATACAGGATAAATCCAAGGAGAAACATGCCAAGACACATATTAATCAAAGTATCAAAAATTAAATACAAAGAAAACATATTAAAAGCAGCAAGGGAAAAACAACAAATAACACACAAGGGAATCCCCATAAGGTTAACAGCTGATCTTTCAGCAGAAACTCGGCAAGCCAGAAAGGAGTGTTAAGACATATTTAAAGTGATGAAGGAGAAAAACCTACAACCAAGATTACTCTACCCAGCAAGGATCTCATTCAGATTTGATGGAGAAATTAAAACCTTTACAGATAAGAAAAAGCTGAGAGAGTTCAGCACCACCAAACCAGCTTTACAACAAATGCTAAAGGAACTTCTCTAGGCAAGAAACAGAAAAGAAGGAAAAGACCTACAAAAACAAACCCAAAACAATTAAGAAAAGGGTAATAGGAACATACATATCGATAATTATGTAAATGTAAATGGATTAAATGCTCCCACCAAAAGACACAGACTGACTGAATGGATACAAAAACAAGACCCATCTATATCCTGTCTACAAGAGACCCACTTCAGACGTAGGGACACATACAGACTGAAAGTGAGGGGATGGAAAAAGATATTCCATGCAAATGGAAATCAAAAGAAAGCTGGAGTAGCAATTCTCATATGAGACAAAATAGACTTTAAAATAAAGACTATTACAAGAGACAAAGAAGGACACTACATAATGATCAAGGGATCGATCCAAGAAGAAGATACAACAATTGTAAATATTTATGCACCCAACATATGAGCACCTCAATACATAAGGCAAATACTAACAGCCATAAAAGGGGAAATTGACAGCACAGTCATAGTAGGGGGCTTTATCACCCCACTTTCACCAATAGACACATCATCCAAAATGAAAATAAATAAGGAAACACAAGCTTTAAATGATACATTAAACAAGATGGACTTAATTGATATTTATAGGACATTCCATCCAAAAACAACAGAATACACATTTTTCTCATGTGCTCATGGAACATTCTCCAGGATAGATCATATCTTGGGGTCACAAATCAAGCCTTGCTAAATTTAAGAAAATTGAAATTGTATCAAGTATCTTTTCCAATCACAATGCTGTTAGACTAGATATCAATTACAGGAAAACATCTGTAAAAAATACAAACACATGGAGGCTAAACAATACACTGCTTAATAACAAAGTGATCACTGAAGAAACCAAAGAGGAAGTCAAAAAATACCTAAAAACAAATGACAATGGAGACACGACGACCCAAAACCTATGGGATGCAGCAAAAGCAGTTCTAAGGGGATGTTTATAGCAATACAATCCTACTTTAAGAAACAAGGAACATCTGAAATAAACAACCTTGCACCTAAAGAAATTAGAGAAAGAAGAACAAAATAAAACCCCAAAGTTAGCCGAAGGAAATAAATCAAAAAGAGCAGATCAGAAATAAATGAAGGAAACGATAGCAAAGATCAATAAATCTAAAAGCTGGTTCTTTGAGAAGATAAACAAAATTGATAAACCATTAGCCAGACTCATCAAGAAAAAAAGGGAGAAGACTCAAATCAATAGAATTAGAAATGGAAGAGGAGAAGTAACAACTGACACTGCAGAAATACAAAGGATCATGAGAGATTACTACAAGCAACTCTATGCCAATAAAATGGACAACCTAGAAGAAATGGATAAATTCTTAGAAATGCACAACCTGCCGAGACTGAACCAGGAATAAATAAAAAATATGAATAGACCAATCACAAGCACTGAAATTGAAACTGTGATAGAAAATCTTCCAACAAACAAAAGTCCAGGACCAGATGGCTTCACAGGCGAATTCTGTCAAACATTTAGAGAAGAGCTAACACTTATTCTTCTCAAACTCTTCCAAAATATAGCAGAGGGAGGAACACTCCCAAACTCATTTTACAAAGCCACCATCACCCTAATACCAAAACCAGACAAACATGTCAGAAAGAAAGAAAACTACAGGCCAATATCACTGATGAACACAGATGCAAAAATCCTCAACAAAATACTAGCAAACAGAATCCAACAGCACATTAAAAGGATCATACACCATGATCAAGTGGGGTTTATTCCAGGAATGCAAGGATTCTTCAATATATGCAAATCAATCAACGTGATGCACCATATTAACAAATTGAAGGAGAAAAAACATATGATCATCTCAATAGATGCAGAGAAGTCTTTCAACAAAATTCAACACCCATTTATTATAAACATTTATGCCTGCAGAAAGTAGGCATAGAGGGAACTTTCCTCAACATAATGAAGGCCATATATGACAAACCCACAGCGAACATCGTCCTCAATGGTGAAAAACTGAAACCATTTCCACTAAGACCAGGAACAAGACAAGGTTGCCCACTCTCACCACTCATAATTGAACATAGTTTTGGAAGTTTTAGCAACAGCAATCAGAGAAGAAAAAGGAATAAATGGAATCCAAATCAGAAAAGAAGAAGTAGGGCTTCCCTGATGGAGCAGTGGTTGAGAGTCCGCCTGCAGCTGCAGGGGTCACGCGTTTGTGCCCCAGTCTGGGAGGATCCCACATGCCATGGAGTGGCTGGACCCGTGAGCCATGGCCCCTGAGTCTGCGCGTCTAGAGCCTGTGCTCTGCAACGGGAGAGGCCACAGCAGTGAGAGGCCCACATATCGCAAAAAAAAAAAAAAAAAACGGGGGGGGGGTAAAGCTATCATTGTTTGCAGATGACATGATACTATACATAGAGAATCCTAAAGATGCTACCAGAAATCTGCTGGAGGTAATCAATGAATTTGGTAAAGCTGAGGGATACAAAATTAATGCATAGAAATCTCCTGTATTCTTATACACTAATGATTAAAATCTGAAAGTGAAATTAAGAAAACACCCCCGTTTACCACTGCAACAAAAAGAATGAAATATCTAGGAATATACCTACCTAAGGAGACAAAAGACATGTATGCAGAAAATTATAAGACACTGATGAAAGAAATTAAAGATGATACAAATAGAAGGAGAGATATACCATGTTCTTGGATTAGAAGAATCAACATTGTGAAAATGACTCTACTACCCAAAGCAATCTACAGATTCAAAGCAATCCCTATCAAACTACCACTGGCATTTTTCACAGAACTAGAACAAAAAAATTTCACAATTTGTATGGAAACACAAAGACCCTGAATAGCCAAAGCAATCTTGAGAAACAAAAATGGAGCTGAAGGAATCAGGCTCCATGACTTCAGACTATACTACAAAGCTACTGTAATCAAGACAGTATGGTACTGGTACAAAAACAAATATAGATCAATGGAACAGGATAGAAAGCCCAGAGATAAACCCACGCACATATAGTCACCTTATCTTTGATAAAGGAGGCAAGAATATACAGTGCAGAAAAGACAGCCTCTTCAATAAGTGGTGCTGGGAAAACTAGACAGGTACATATAAAAGTATGAAATTAGAACACTTCCTAACACCATACACAAAAATAAACTCAAAATGGATTAAAGACCTAAATGTAAGGCCTGACACTATCAAAGTCTTAGAGGAAAACAGGTAGAATGCTCTATGACATAAATCACAGTAAGATCTTTTTGACCCACCTCCTAGAGAAATGGAAATAAAACCAAAAATAAACAAATGGGACCTAATGAAACTTAAAGGCTTTTGCACAGCAAAGGAAACGATAAACAAGACCAAAAGTCAACCCTCACAATGGGAGAAAATATTTGCAAATGTAGCAACTGACAATGGATTAATCTGCAAAATTTACAAGAAGCTCATGCAGCTCAATAACAAAAAATCAAAAAACCCAATCCAAAAATGGGCAGAAGACCTAAATAGACATTTCTCCAAAGAAGATATACAGATTGCCAACAAACACATGAAAGAATGCTCAACATCATTAATCATTAGAGAAATGCAAATCAAAACTACAATGAGATATCATCTCACACTGGTCAGAATGGCCATCATCAAAAAATCTAGAAACAATAAATGCTGGAGAGGGTGTGGAGAAAAGGGAACACTCTTACACTGTTGGTGGGAATGTAAGTTGATACAGCCACTATGGAGAACAGTATGGGGGTTCCTTAAAAAACTACAAATAGAAGTACTATATGACCCAGCAATCCCACTACTGGGCATATACCCTGAGAAAACCATAATTCAAAAAGAGTCATGTACCAAAATGTTCATTGCAGCTCTATTTATAATAGCCAGGAGATGGAAGCAACCTAAGTGTCCATCAACAGATGAATGGATGAAGAATATGTGGCACATATATACAATGGAATATTACTCAGCCATAAAAAGAAACAAAATTGAGTTATTTGTAGTAAGGTGGATGGACCTAGAGTCTGTCATACAGAGTGAAGTAAGTCAGAAAGAGAAAAACAAATACCATATGCTAAGACATATATATGGAATCTAAGAGAAAAAAGTCATGAAGTACCTATGGGTAAGACGGGAATAAAGACACAGACCTACTAGAGCATGGACTTGAGGATATGGGGAGGGGGAAGGGTAAGCTGTGACAAAGTGAGAGAGTGGCATGGACATATACACACTACCAAACGTAAAATCGGTAGCTAGTGGGAAGCAGCCGCATAGCACAGGGAGATCAGCTAGGTGGTTTGTGACCACCTAGAGGGGTGGGATAGGTAGGGTCGGAGGGAGGGAGATGAAGAGGGGAGATGGGAACATAGTATATGTATAACTGATTCACTTTGTTATAAAGCAGAAACTAATGCACCATTGTAAAGCAATTATACTCCAATAAAGATATTTTAAAAAATGAGATGATAAAAGTAATGCATACATTTTGTGGAAATTTTAGAAAACTACAGAAAAATTTTAAAAAGTATTTTAAATACCAAAATCATTCCTACCCCAACCAAAGATAACTACTGCTAATAATTGTTGTATTATGTGCCAGTGTTTTTCTTTTGTGTATGTGTGTATTTGATTTCCATTTTCTAAAAATATAGCATATATAATTATAAATTTATGTTGTATGTAAATAAAAATCTATAAAATATGCAATCATACTATACATATAGTTTCATATGCTGTTTATTTCATTTACCATTATATTATGACTGTGCTTTTTAATATTCTTCAAAAATATTATTTTTAATGTCTCCAGAGTATATCCTCCTAGTACAGTCTCTGAACAGAAAAAAAAATCTAGTAAATTTTAGCTTTAATTATGATATTGCTGTATAATAATTCATTAAAAATCATTTCTGTTTAGACACAGGTTTTTCCAATTTTTGCTATTATAAATAACAGGGTATTGAGCATACTTGCACATGAATGTTAGATAACCTTTCTGATTATTACTTTAGGAGAGTGTATTAGTTATCTTTTGCTGCATAACAAATTATCCCAATATTTAGTATATTAAAAGAGTTGAAAATATTTACTATCTCATAGTTTTTGTGGTTAGGAACTTGGGAGCAGCTTAGTTGGGTGGTTTTGACTCAAGTTTTCTAATAAGATTACAGTCAAGGTGTCAGCTGCAGCTGTAGTAATCTGACGGCTTGAGTAGGGCTGGAGGATTTGCTTCCAAATGACTCACTCTCATCACTGGCAAGTTGATCTTGACTGTTGACAGAAGGCCTTAGTTCTTCATTTAATGGGACTTTCCATGGGCTGCTTGAGTGTCCTCAAGCCAATGTGGAAGTTGGCTTGGTCAGGACAGGTGATGTAAGAGAAAGTAAGGCAGTTTTTATGATGTAACCTCAGAAGTCATGCTCCATAATTTTTTCAATATCTCATTCATTACACAAGTCACCCAATTTAATGTGGGAAGACATGAACATCAGAAGATGAGAATCACTGGAGGCCATCTTGGAGGCATGTTACCACAGAAAGATTCCTTGAAGTGCAATTATGGGATCATATTTTAGTAGAAAAAAATAGCTTTATATTGATCATGTTATTTAATATCTATTTTTGCTGAAGTGACAAAAGTATGTGCATTCTTACATTCCTAAGTTTTCTAAACTTTTTGGGTCACCTCGCCCTTTAATAAAAAGAATGTTTGAATCTCCTGTCCTCATGAGGATGTTGTGAGAAACACAGAATTCTTCCCTTCCCACCAAGCCAGGGATTTTGAAAGTTTCATATTGTACAGTCACCTTTTTCTGTAATTTTACAAATCCACTGAATTCTCAGTCTCTTCTCTGTATTTCTCTTCCTGATATTGCTGTCTTCTCAGACTGCTTTGTCCCATATATGATATGACCCTCATTCCTGTTTTAATGAAAGTGCTTCAAATGAAAGACTGTATAGATAGCAGATTTTTATTAAATATTTGGGGTTAGTGAGGAGAATCAGTTCAGCATGGTATAAAAATAAAGTTTAGTATTAGGCATTGCTATCCAACAATTTCATCAACTATTTCCCTCTCAAGACATTTCTTGCTGGCTATTTCCTTAGGTCCCAATTTAAAACTTATTGTGTTTTTACTTCCCTATTGCTAACTTACATTTCTTCTCTTTATTCTTGAGCCCCATCCCCAGTTTGTCTGAAGTAACCAAGACTTCCTTTTGCTTCATTATGCAGAATAATTCAGCTGTCTCTGTGTTATACCATTTTCTTCCAAATTCTCCCATGAGAAGCTATACATTTGGCACCCAGGAGGTCTCTAAATAATTTTCCTAAGCAAAGAACTTTCTTTCTTGATGTGAATTATACCATTCCTGTAGTATATTAAGTGGTTTCGGTAATTTTCCTTTCTTCTACCAATAGAAATATTACATAGTTTATTTTTCTCCCTGTTTTCTTCTTTTAACTTTTTTATTTTGGTATAATTTCAGACCTACAGAAAAGCTGCAAGAATAGTAGAGTCCCTATATATACTTCACCAAGTTTCCCCACATATTAACATTTGCTTTGTACTTCTTTTTCTGTGTGTGTGTGTGTGTAAATTTTCTACTAAACCATTTGAGAGTAAGACAGAGACATGATGCCCCCTTATCCGTAAATAGTTCAGTGTGTATATTCTAAAAACATTTGCTTACATAACCCAAGTACCATTATCAAAATAAGACAAA
This sequence comes from Mesoplodon mirus, assembly GCF_964341445.2. Classification (NCBI taxonomy): domain Eukaryota; kingdom Metazoa; phylum Chordata; class Mammalia; order Artiodactyla; family Ziphiidae; genus Mesoplodon; species Mesoplodon mirus. The sequence continues at coordinate 49,286,438 of NC_138977.1, forward strand.
TGACAACAATGATATACCACAATCATCTAATATACAGCCTTTATTCAGATTTTGCCAATTGGCCCAAGAATATCCTTGTAGCAAAACAAAATCTGAGATCAGGTGTTTCATTTGGGTATCATGTCCCTTTAGAATCTTTTCATCTGGAATAGTTCCTCAGTCTTTGACACTTGTGAAGTGTGCAGGTCTGTTATGTTGAAGAGTATCTTTCAGTTTGGGTTTGTCACTATTTCCCCATGATTAGATTCAGGTTGTGTACTTCTGTCAGAAAGTGCAGAGATATGTTGTTCTTCAAGGACTATATCAGGAGTGCATGGTATTGATTTGTCCCATTGCTGGTGATGGGAGATTCGTTTTTAGTTTTTTTTTTCTTGATACTCACAGTATGGTTCTAAATGTTTATAATGTAATGGCATGAAGTTTTTGGAATTTCTTCACAAAGTCACTTTATTGTAGTCCTGTTCTTTAAAAAACAAAAAATTAAGCCTCTTCCCCAGAGCATTCTTTCTTTTTTCCTACCTATTGAAGCCTTTCTAGGTATAACTCAAATTCCCCTTCCTCCATGAGGTCTTCTCTGTTAGCCCATTCCAAATTAATTTTTCCTGAACTTAAATCTTATAACTATTAAACGTAATGAACTTAGTACGATGTCTGACATTTTGTAAGCACTCATTAAACATTGGTTCCCTTCTGCTTTTCTACTTTTTATCTGATATCTCTCATTTATTATATTTTAAATATTTTATTTGCATAATGAAGTTTTAGGTATGAAAGCAAAATCAAGTATAAGCTAATATCATTTCAGTTTACATATGAAGAAAGGTTATATTATTCCAGAACTAGTATCTGGAGTTCCTAGAATCTTAGAATTTTAAAACTCACAAAGATTTTTGTTTCCTGGAGATGCTACAGGAACAAAGTAGAAGGTTTAGCAGTTGTAGATCTAGGCTTCTTTCAGCCAGTTCAACAAAGCTTCTCTGATTTTGTCTACTTTATATGTTGCATTTCTAGGTAAGAATCCTTACCAAAAAAAAGGATTCAGCTACTAAAAAGAAAACAAAACATAAAAATATGAAAACAATTGCTCTATCCCATATCAACCCAATGCACAACCCCTGCCAGGGGCATATAAGATATCCTTTAGATCCTAGAGACAAGGAACTTACTGACTCATTCAATAAATATTCACTGACCATTTTCCACATACCAGGCATTTTGTAGGCATTGATCATACAAAGATGAACAAGACATAGATAGATACTACTCTCATGTAGCTGATAGACTTAAAACTTAGAAAGCACTTTTTTAATATCAAGTTGAAGTCTACTTGTAATTTCTCTCCTCAGGGTCCACACACACAAAAAAAAGCCAACTGCCTAATCTACATAAAACTCTTAAATTTACAAAGACAGGTTAATATTATTTTTTCTTCTCCAGGGCAAAACTTCCAAAGCTCTTCAACTATTTTGTGTGTGTCTAATTTCTTTTTTTTTTTTAGGACTTCATTTTTCAGAGCAGTTTTAGGTTTACAATAAAGGAGGGTACAAAGTTTTCCCATGTAGCCCCTGCCCCTACACATACTTATCCTCCCCCATGATCAACATCACTCACCAAATGGTACTTTTTTTTTTTAAACCAGGGTTGAACCTATATTGACATATTACAATCACCCAAAGTCCATAGTTTACATAAGGGCTCACTCTTGGTGGTGTACATTCACTGGGTTTGGAAAAATTATACTGACATATATTCATTATTATAATATCATGTACAGTATTTTCACTGCCCTAAATATCCCCTGTGCTTTGCTTATTCATCTCTCCTTCCAGCTGTCTTCTCCCTACCCCTGGAAACCGCTGATCTTTGTACTGTCGATAGTTTTGCTTTTTCCAGATTGGCATGTAATTGGAGTCCTACAGTATGTAACCTTATTACAGTGGCTTTTTTCATTTAGTAATATGCATTTAAGGTTTCTCCATCTCTTTTCATGGCTTGATAGCTCAGTTATTTTTAGCACTGGATAATATTCCATTGTCTGGATGAGCCAAAGTTTATTCATCCATTCATCAAATGACGGATATCTTGGTTGTTTCAAGTTTTGGTAATTATGGATAAAGCTACTATTAACATCCATGTGCAGGTTTTTGTGTAGGCATAAGTTTTCAGCTCCTTTGGGTTCATACCAAATAGTGCAATTCCTGGATCATATGGTAGGAGTATGTTTAGCTTTGGTAAGAAACCACCAAACTTGTCTTCCAAAATTGTTGTATCATTTTGCATTTGCACCAGCAATGTGTGAGAGTTTCTGTTGCTCTACATCTCTGACAAAATATTGTCTTCTTATCTATAAACATGAATACATATCCATTTATTTAGTTCTTTGATTTCATTCAGAGTTGTGGAGTTTTCTTCATATAGATCTTGTATGTATCTTGTTAGATTTATCTGAGTATTTTGGGGAGCTAATGTATATAATATTGTGTTTTAAATATCTAATCCCACTTTTCATTGTTGGTATACAGGAAAGCAACTGATTTTTATATACTGCATCTTTGCTATAATTGCTTATTAGTTACATTTTTTTGTTGTTGATTATTTGTGACTTCTACATAAACTATCATTTCATATGTGGAAAAAGATAGTTTTACTTTCACCCTTCCCAATCTGTGTACTTTTTCTTTCCACAGTAAATTTATTTATTTATTTATGAATTTTATTTTATTGATTTTTTTATACAGCAGGTTATTAGTTATCCATTTTATGCATATTAGTGTATACATGTCAATCCCAATCTCCCAATTCATCACACCACTACCACCCCCCCCCGCCGCTTTCCCCCCTTGGTGTCCATACGTTTGTTCTCTACATCTGTGTCTCAATTTCTGCCCTGCAAACCGGTTCATCTGTACTATTTTTCTAGGTTCCATATATATGTGTTAATATAGGATATTTGTTTTTCTGACTTACATCACTCTGTATGACAGTCTCTAGATTCATTCACGTCTCTACAAATGACCCAATTTTGTTCCTTTTTATGGCTGAGTAATATTCCATTGTATATATGTACCACATCTTCTTTATCCATTTTTCTGTTGATGGGCATTTAGGTTGCTTCCATGAGCTGGCTATTGTAAGTAGTGCTGCGGTGAACATTGGGGTGCATGTGTCTTTTTGAATTATGGTCTTCTCTGGGTATATGCCCAGTAGTGGGATTGCTGGGTCATACAGTAATTCTATTTTTAGTTTTTTAAGGAACTGCCATACTGTTCTGCACAGTGGCTGTATCAATTTACATTCCCACCAACAGTGCAAGAGGGTTCCCTCTTCTCCACACCCTCTCCAGCATTTGTTGTTTGTAGATTTTCTGATGATGCCCATTCTAACTGGTGTGAGGTGATACGTCATTGTAGTTTTGATTTGCATTTCTCTATTAGTGATGTTGAGCAGGTTTTCATGTGCTTCTGGGCCAATTGTATGTCTTCTTTGGAGAAATGTCTACTTAGGTCTTTGGCCCATCTTTTGATTGGGTTCTTTCCTTTTTTATTATTGAGCTGCATGAGCTGTTTATATATTTTGGAGATTAATCCTTTGTTGATTCATTTGCAAATATTTTCTCCCATTCTGAGGGCTGTCTTTTCATCTGGTTTGTAGTTTCCTTTGCTTTGCAAAAACTTTTAAGTTACATTAGGTCCCATTGGTTCATTTTTGTTTTTATTTCCTTTACTCTAGGAGGTGGATCAAAAACGGTCTTGCTGTGATTTATGTCAAATAGTGTTCTGCTTATGTTTTCCTCTAAGAGTTTTATAGTGTCCAGTCTTACATTTAGGTCTCTAATCCATTTGGAGTTTATTTTTGTGTAGGGTGTTAGGGAGTGTTCTAATTTCATTCTTTTACATGTAGCTGTCCAGTTTTCCCAGCACCACTTATTGAAGAGACGGTTTTTCTCCATTGTATATCCTTGCCTCCTTTGTCATAGATTAATTGACCATAGGTGCGTGGATTTATCTCTGGGCTTTCTATCCTGTTCCATTGATCTATATTTCTGTTTTTGTGCTAGTACCATACTGTTGTGATTACTGTAACTTTGTAGTATAGTCTGAAGTCAGAGAGTCTGATTCCTCCAGCTCCGTTTTTTTCCCTCAAGACTGCTTTGGCTATTTGGGGTCTTTTGTGTCTCCATACAAATTTTAAGATTTTTTGTTCTAGTTCTGTAAAAAATGCCATTGGTAATTTGATAGAGATTGCATTGAATCTGTAGATTGCTTTGGGTAGTATGGTCATTTTCACAATATTGATTCTTCCAATCCAAGAACATGGTATATCTCTCTGTATCATCTTTAATTTCTTTCATCAGTGTCTTATAGTTTTCTGCATACAGGTCTTTTGTCTCCCTAGGTAGGTTTATTCCTAGGTATTTTATTCTTTTTGTTGCAGTGGTAAATGGGAGTGTTTCCTTAATTTCTCTTTCAGATTTTTCATCATTAGTGTATAGGAATGCAAGAGATTTCTGTTCATTAATTTTGTATCCTGCTACTTTACCAAATTCATTGATTAGCTCTAGTAGTTTTCTGGTGGCATCTTTAGGATTCTCTATGTATAGTATCATGTCATGTGCAAACAGTGACAGTTTTACTTCTTCTTTTCCAATTTGTATTCCTTTTTTTTTTTTTTTTTTTTTTTGCGGTACGCGGGCCTCTCACTGTTGTGGCCTCTCCCGTTGCGGAGCACAGGCTCCGGATGTGCAGGCTCAGCGGCCATGGCTCATGGGCCCAGCCGCTCCGTGGCACGTGGGATCTTCCCAGACCAGGGCATGAACCCGTGTCCCCTGCATCGGCAGGCGGACTCTCAACCACTGCGCCACCAGGGAAGCCCTGTATTCCTTTTATTTCTTTTCCTTTTCTGGTTGCTGTGGCTAGGACTTCCAAAAGTATGTTGAATAATAATGCTGTGAGTGGAGTTCCGGCAGAGAGCGCGGTAAGAAGCGGATCGCGGCCTTCTAGCCCGGGGCCCTCCAGGCCCTCCGGCCTCTGGTCGGCAGGTGAACTGGGGGGCCCCCGGGACAGGCTCAGGCTGCGTCTTGCCGAGCCCCAGAGCCCTCGCCGCAGCCGCCCACTGGCAGGGCCCGAGCCTGGAAGCAGCAACGAACTGCTCCCCCACCCCCATCTCTGCGACCTAATGGCGGCGGCCCCTCGGAGCCCAGATCCCGCCCACTGCCGGGTCTCTTGACCCCACGCTGCAGGGGTTAGGCGAAGCCCCCGGCAGGCCACCGAGGACGTGGCGCCTTTGGGCGTCGGGCGTGGCAGGGCGAGAAGAATGGCGGCCACTGGAACGCCGCGGAGGGCCGTTAGAGCCTCGAGGGCCCGGGAAGGGGGGTCTATGTGGACGCCAGCTCAGCCACCCTTAGGCCTTGGAGCCCGCGCGGATCCGGGACCTGAGGTGACCTCTCTGCCCCAGTTGGACGAGACCTCACCTCGTCCGGACAACGACGGACAAAGGCCTTAACGGGCCCGGAAGGTGAGCGGAGCCCCGGTCCACGACAGGTGGAACGTTCGCGGGTCATCGGGCGGTTTGGTCGTCGTTCTACCAAGACCTCGATGTCGGAAGATAGAAATGGTAGAATAACGTACCACATGCGGCCAATAGGAAGTGCCAGCCACCCTTTGGGAAGATTTACTGGCCGTTTATAGAAGGCCTGTGTATATAATATGAAAAAGCTGCTCTCAACTTTCCCCCCAACCTTTCGAAAGAAAACTTTTCGCTACATATAGGCCTAGATGTGAAGAGGTTGCCGACGTATGATAGAGTTAAAGTCACATGTCTTGTAAATGCCCATTTGTTTCTTTAAAAAAAACCGTAGAAGAGAAATGTCTTCTGGAAATGACTTTTCGAAATGGAGTTGTTTGACCACCTCTAGAGGCGACATCAGGAGCCACAGAGGTCCACGTTTGTTCAGTGGGTTAGAGACCATGGAATGGAAGACGTTGAGGAGGAAGAAAAGAAGGTTCTGTGCCAGACTGGTCACAGTTAGAAGACATTTGCATATTAGAATCATTGTTTTGTGTGTGCATTTTACTCCTTACTACTGTATATGTAGTTGACAATAAGTACTTTTTTGAAATACCTAGTCTTTCTAGATGTTCTAAAGTGCCTGATATATCTTCAAAGTAGAGGTAGTAAAAAGACATTTTGTAAATATCTTTTTGTTAAAATTCGTATGAAATGTTTTGGGGGGCAGGGGTGGCCAAACCACCTTTTTGAACAGTACGCAGTATGCACTGTGTTTGTTTGTGCACTGGTTCAAGGTCGGGGGGAGGAGAAGGAAGTGCAAAGAGCTCTGTGCCAGTGTGTTTATAGTGAGGCAAGATTAACCATTGTCTTTTTTATGTTCCTGCATTTTGTTTCACTTTGCTGTGTATATAGTGTATATAATGGACAAATGAGTCGTAATTTACAACACCTAGTCTTTCTAGATGTTAAAGAGGTTGCCAGTGTATGACAAAAATAGAGTTAGTAAATAATACATTTTGTACATTTTGTGTTAAAATTTCTAGGAAAGATTGTCTTCTGAAAATTTGAGCATGATAGCCCTCTGGGTTGGTGGAGGAGGGAGAGAGAGAAGGGGGTTGGTCTTAGAATGGCTAGAATGCTGGTATTTTGAAGACACTCAGATTGTAACTGTTACATGTGTGCAGTTCATTCAGTACTGCTCTGTATATAGTGGACAAATTAAGTCCTTATTTGAAACATCTAGTCCATCTAGATGTTTAGAAGTGCCCAACGTATGTTAAATGTAGAGGTAGTAAAATATCACTTTGTAAATATCTTTTTGCTAAAATTCACAGGAAGTAGTCTTTGGGAATGTTAAATGTTAAACCACCTCTCTGAGCAGTATACTATTGTTTATACTTGTTCAGTGGTTTGGAAGAGGGAGGGAAAGAATTGCAAAAGGTAATATGCTAGTGTGTTCATACCTGGACATTTTCAGACAAAACCATTTTTTGTATGTTCATTTTGTTTTGCTGTGTATATAGTGTATATAATGGACAAATTGAGTCCTAGTTTTGCAACATCTAGCCTCTAGATGTTAAAGGGGTTGCCAGTGTATGACAAAGTAGTAAAATTAGCACATTTTGTATACTTTATTGAAATTCATAGGAATGCTTGTCTTCTGTAAATGACTTTTGGATATGAATTTGTTCAACCACCTCTAAGCATTACACATGCATGTACTTGTCCACTGGATTGGCGGTGGAGAGAAGGAAGTGAGGGAGGAAATGGTTCAGGCCCAAATGGTCATATTTAGAAGAAGATACCTCAGATTATAACCATTGTTACATGTGTGCAATTTTATTTAACAGTGCTGTGTACATAGTGGACAAGTAAGCTCTTATATGAAATATCTATTCTTTCTAGATGTTTAGAAGTGCTCGATGTATTTAAAAGTAGTTTTAATAGAATAATGCTTCTTGTAAATAGCTTTTAAAAACTGATGGGAAATACTGTCTTTGGAAATGGAATTGTTAAACCTCCTCTCTGAACAGTATACTCTGTGCTTGTTCATTGGGTTTAGGGAGGTGGGAGGGAAAGATTGCAAAAGATGTTTTGCTAGCAGGTAGTAGAACATTTCAACTTATCCATTGCTCTATATGTTACATGCATTTTGTTTAACTTTACTGTATATATTTTGTATATACTGGACCAATGGGTCCCAATTTTATAATATCTAGTCTCTAGATATTAAAGAGGTTGCCAATGTATGACAAAAGTAGAGTTAGTAAACTAACACATTTTGTACACTTTGTGTTAAAATTCATTGAGAGGCCGTCTTCTGAAAAGGGCCTTTGGAAGTGAAATTGTAAATCACATCTAAGTGACACCTGTGCCTGTACTTGCCCAATGTTGGATGGATGGCAGAAAGGAGGTACTGGGAGAAACGAAGTGTTCTAGATTAGAATGTTCCTATGTAGAAGACACTTTCAGATCTAACCATTGTTACATGTGTGCAGTTTATTCAACACTACTGTGTATATAGTGGACAAACTTAAGTCCTTATTTGAAACATCTAGTCTTTCTAGATGTTTAGAAGTGCACAAAGTATGTTAAAAGTAGAGGTAGTGAAGTAACATGTTTTGTAGATATATCCTTTTGTTAAAATTCATATGAAATACTGTCTTTTAGAAATGGAGTGATCAAAATGATCAAACCACCTCCCTGAGCAGTACACGTTATTTTATTTGTGCTGGTTCAGGGAGAAAGAAGAAAGTGTAAAGGGCTTTATACCAAGACTAACCATTGTCTGGTGTGTCTCTGCGTTTTGTTTTACTTGGCTGTGTACATAGTGTACATAAAGGACAGAGGGTCCAAATTTACAACATCTCGTCTTCCCGGGTGTTAAAGAGGTCGCCAGTGTATGACAAAAAGAGCCGATAAATACACTGTGTAATTTTGTGTTAAAATTCATTGGAAAGACTTCTGAAAACAACTGGAGGAAGTAAAATTGTCCAAATCCCCTCTAAGCATTACAGATGCTTATTATTCTTGTCCACTGGGTTGATAGAGATGAGGAGGGGAAGCTTTTAGGCCAGAGTGTTCCTGTTTAGGAGACACTTTGTGACTATAGCCTTTATGTGCAGTTTCTTCAGTGCTACTACGTGTATACATAGTGGACAAACTTAAATCTGTATTTGAAACATCTAATCTTTCTAGATGTGTAAAAGTGCACAACGTATGTTGAAAATAGTTAAAAGTAAGACCTTTTAAGTATTTTTTTTTTCTGTTAATTCATAGGAATGTTTGTAATGGGGGAGTGGAAATTGTTAAACTTGAGTCTTGGAGAGTAAGCTGACTATTCACTGGGGGGTGGGGAGGCGGGGAGCGGACAGGGAAGGAAGTACAGAGAAGGGATCTGTGCCCATGAGTCTTTAGACAAGTTCAGATTGTCTAACCATTGTTCTATTTGTGTGTTTTAGTTAATATTGCTGTGTATTAAAGAATAAGCAAGTCCTAATGCCCAAAGTATATTAAAAGTAGAGGTAGTAAAATAACCCCTTAATAAATGCCCTTTTGTTGGTTTTTAGGAAGGGCTGTGTCTTCTGGGAGTGTCTATGTTAATCCACCTCTTGGAGCTAGATATAGTCCTGTACTTAGTCGCTGATATGCTGGAGGAGGGGTAAGAGGAAGGGTGAAGGGAAGGGCTCTTAGCTAATATCTCCATATCTAGAAGACAGTTTTAGGTTATAACCATAGGTCTAAATGTGCATTTTTATAAAGTACCAATGCTTATTATGGACAAGGTTCATTCATTATTTTGCAACATCTAGGCTTTTTAGGAGTCCTGAGGTGACAATGTATGATAAAAAGTAGAGCTAGTGAATTAACCAATTTGTAAATATCTTTGTTATAATTGGTAAAATAGTAGCATCTTGGACATGGAATTGTTAAACCATCTGAGAAATGTACACCAGGACTTGTTCATTAGGTTGGCAGCAGAGGGGCAGAAGGAAGTATAAAAGGGAGGGAAGTATGTGGATGTGTTCCTTTTTATATTTTGATGATAACCATTGATGTGTGTGCATCTCTTAGCTGTACTATAGGAATACATTGTTTAGTAATTCAGTGGAAACATACCTCCTTGCTAATACTTTAATAGTTAGATCAGATAATGAATCCTCTTAAAAGCATTATACTTTGGGTACTGTGTTGCTTTATGTCTCATTTTTAATTGAACTTTAAGGGAATGTAGTATTTTAATCATAACTCTGCCAATATCTTTATCTAGAGGCCTGTTGCCATTTTTGTCTTTTCTGAAGCTTTTGTCGCCAAGAAAGGATTACATTTTTTTTTCCTTCCAGATTGAGTTGGTGTAGTGTATTTTTGGTTATCAAAATACTCATAGCTTTGGGACTTTGAAATGGTAAATATTCATGATGTGTGAAAAAGCATGATACATAACTGTATGATCTTAATTACATAAAAATGGATGCTTAGTTGTGTTTAAATACACAAACGAGACCTAGAAGGACACATCAGATGGTAAACTGCTTGTGATGATGGATGACTGTTTTTTGCTTCTTGTGTTCTTTGGTTTCCTATTATGCACATGTTAACTTTTAAGAAATAAATGTTATTTTGAAAACCTTAAAAAAAAAAAATGCTGTGAGTGGACACCCTTGTCTTGTTCCTGATCTTAGAGTAAATGCTTTCAGTTTTTCATGAGAATGATGTTTGCTGTGGGTTTGTCATATATGGCCTTTATTATGTTGAGGTAGGTTCCATCTATGCCCACTTTCTGGAGAGTTTTTACCATAAATGGGTGATGAATTTTGTTGAAAGCTTTTTCTGCATCTGTTGAGATGATCACATGGTTCTTATTCTTCAATTTGTTAATATGGTGGATCACATTGATTGATTTGTGTATATTGAAGAATCCTTGCCTCCCTGGGATAAATCCCACTTGATCATGGTGTATGATCCTTTTAATGTGTTGTTGGATTCTGTTTGCTAGTATTTTGCTGAGGATTTTTGCATCTATATTCATCAGTGATATTGGTCTGTACTTTTCTTTTTTGTAGTATCTTTGTCTGGTTTTGGTATCAGGGTGATGGTGGCCTCATAGAATGAATTTGGGAGTGTTCCTTCCTCTGCAATTTTTTGGAAGAGTTTGAGAAGGATGGGTGTTAGCTCTTCTCTAAATGTTTGATATAATTCACCTGTGAAGCCATCTGGTCCTGGACTTTTTTTTGTTGAAAGATTTTTTATCAAGTTTCAATTTCAGTGCTTGTGATTGATCTGTTCATATTTTCTATTTCTTCCTGGTTCAGTCTTGGAAGTTTATACCTTTCTAAGAATTTGTCCATTTCTTCCAGGTTGTCCATTTTATTGGCTTAGAGTTGCTTGTAGTAGTCTCTTAGGATGCTTTGTATTTCTGCGGTGTCTGTTGTAACTTCTCCTTTTTCATTTGCAATTTTATTGAGTCCTCTCCCTCTTTTTCTTGATGAGTCTGGTTTATCAATTTTGTTTATCTTCTCAAAGAACCAGCTTTTAGTTTTATTGATCTTTGCTATTGTTTTCTTTGTTTCTATTTCATTTATTTCTGCTCTGATCTTTATGATTTCTTTCCTTGTGCTACCTTTGGCTTTTGTTTTTTCTTCTTTCTCTAGTTCCTTTAGGTGTAAGGTTCGATTGTTTATTTGAGATGTTTGTTGTTTCTTGAGGTAGGCTTGTATTGCTGTTAACTTCCCTCTTAGAACTGCTTTTCCTGCATCCCATAGGTTTTGGATTGTCATGTTTTCATTGTCATCTGTCTCAAGGTATTTTTTAATTTCCTCTGATTTCTTCAGTGATCTCTTAGTTATTTAGTAACGTATTCTTTAACTTCCATGTGTTTGTGTTTTTTTTATGTTTTTTTCCCTGTAATTGATTTCTAATCTCATAGCGTTGTGGTCAGAAAAGATGCTTGATATGATTTCAATTTCCTAAGTTCACTGAGACTTGATTTGTGATCCAAGATGTGATCTATCCTGGAGAACGTTCTGTGCGCACTTGAGAAGAAAGGGTAATGTGCTGTTTTTGGATGGAATGTCCTGTAAATATCAATTAAATCTATCTGGTCTATTGTGACATTTAAAGCTTCTGTTTCCTTATTAATTTTATGTTTGGATGATCTGTCCATTGGTGTAAGTGAGGTGTTAAATTCCCCCACTATTATTGTGTTTTTGTCGATTTCCTCTTTTATAGCTGTTAGCAGTTGCCTTATATATTGAGGTGCTCCTATGTTGGATACATATATATTTATAATTGTTATATCTTCTTGGATTGATCTCTTGATCATTATCTAGTGTCTTTTCTTGTCTCTTGTAACACTGTTTATTTTAAAGTCTAGTTTATCTGATATGAGTATGGCTACTCCAGCTTTCTTTTGATTTCCATTTGCATGAAATATCTTCTCCATCCCCTCCCTTTCAGTCTGTTTGTGTCCCTAGGTCTGAAGTGGGTCTCTTGTAGACAGCATATAGATGGGCCTTTTTTTAATATCCGTTCAGCAAGCCTGTGTCTTTTGGTTGGAGCATTTAATCCATTCACGTTTAAGGTAATTATTGATATGTATGTTCCTATGACCATTTCCTTAATTGTTTGGGGTTTGTTTTTGTAGGTCCTTTTCTTCTCTTGTGTTTCCCACTTAGAGAAGTTCCTTTAGCATTTGTTGTAGAGCTGGTTTGGTGGTGCTGAATTCTCTTACCTTTTGCTTGTCTGTAAAGGTTTTGATTTCTCCATCGAATATGAATGAAATCCTTGCTGGGTAGAGTAATCTTGGTTGTAGGTTCTTCCCTTTCATCACTTTAAATATGTCATGCCACTTCCTTCTGGCTTTTAGAACTTCTGCTGAGAAATCAGCTGTTAACCTTATGTGAGTTCCCTTGTATGTTATTTGTCATTTTTCCCTTGCTGCTTTCAGTAATTTTGCTTTGTCTTTAATTTTTGCCAATTTGATTACTATGTGTCTCAGCATGTTTCTCCTTGGGTTCATCCTGTATGGGACTCTCTGCGCTTCCTGGACTTAGGTGTCTATTTCCTTTCCCACGTTAGGGAAGTTTTTGACTATGATCTCTTCAAATATTTTCTCCGGTCCTTTCTCTCTCTCTTTTCCTTCTCGGACCCCTATAATGTGAATGTTGTTGCATTTAATTTTGTCTCAGAGGTCTCTTAGGCTGTCTTCATTTCTTTTCATTCTTTTTTCTTTTCTGTTCTGCAGCAGTTAATTCCACTGTTCTCTCTTCCAGGTCACCTGTCCATTCTTTTGCTTCAGTTATTCTGCTATTGATTCCTTCTAGTGTATTTTTCATTTCAGTTATTGTATTTTTCATCTCTGTTTGTTCTGTCATTCTTCTAGGTCTTCAGTAAACATTTCTTGCATCTTCTCGATCTTTGCCTCCATTCTTTTTCCGAGGTCCTGGATCATCTTCACTATCATTATTCTGAATTCTTTTTCTGGAAGGTTGTCTATCTCCACGTCTTTCAGTTGTTTTTCCAGGGTTTTATCTTGTTTCTTCATCTGGTACATAGCCGTCTGCCTTTTCATCTTGTCTGTCTTTCTGTGAATGTAGTTTTTGTTCCACAGGCTGCAGGACTGTAGTTCTTCTTGCTTCTGCTGTCTTCCCTCTGGTGGATGAGGCTGTCTAAGAGGCTTGTGCAAGTTTCCTGATGGGAGGGACTGGTGGTGGGTTGAGCTGGGTGTTGCTCTGGCAGAGCTCAGTAAAACTTTATTCCACTTGTCTACTGATGGGTGGGGCTGGGTTCCCTCCCTGTTGAGTGTTTGGTCTTAGGTGACCAAACACTGGAGCCTACCCAGGCTCTTTGATGGGGCTAATGGCAGACTCTGGGAGGGCTCACGCCAATGAGTACTTCCGAGAACTTCTGCTGCCAGTGTCCTTGTCTTCACTGTGAGACACAGCTATCCCCCGCCTCTGCAAGAGACCCTCCAACACTAGCAGGTAGGTCTGGTTCAGTCTCCTTTGGGGTCACTGCCCCTTTCCCTGGGTCCTGATGCTCACACTACTTTGTGTGTGCCCTCCAAGAGTGGAGTCTCTGTTTTCCCCTATCCTGTCAAAGTCCTGCAATCAAATCCCGCTAGCCTTCGAAGTCTGATTCTCTAGGAATTCCTCCTCCCATTGCCAGACTCCCAGGTTGGGAAGCCTGATGTGGTGCTCAGAACCTTTACTCCAGTTGGTGGACTTCTGTGGTATAATTGTTCTGCAGTTTGTTAGTCACCCACCCAGCAGTTATGGGTTTGATTTTATTGTGATTGCACCCCCCCTACCATCTCAATGTGGCTTCTCCTTTGTCTTTGGATGTGGGGTATCTTTTTTGGTGAGTTCCAGTGTCTTCCTGTCGATGATTGTTCAGCAGTGGTTCCAGTGCTCTCACAAGAGGGAGTGAGAGCACGTCCTTCCACTCCATCATCTTGCACCAACCTCCCCCAATCTGTATACTTTTAATTTCCTTTTCTTGCCTTATTGCATCAGTAAGGACTTCCAGTAGGATGTTGAAAAGGAGTGGTGAGAGAGAACATCCTTGCATTCTACCTGATATATGTGGAAATGCTTCAAATTTCTCACAATTAAGTATGATGTTCGCCGTAGGGTTTTTTGTAGCCTTTATCAAGTTGAGCAAGTTCCCCTCATTCCTAGTTTTCTGGGAGCTTTTGTCATGAATGGGTGTTGGATTTTGTCAGATGCTTTTTCTGCATCTTTTGATATAATAATATAATGTGTCTTTTTTTGACTGTTGTTGTGATGAATTGCATTAATTGATTTTCAGATGTTGAACTAGCCTTACATCTCTGGGACAAATCCCATTTGGAGTCATGGTGTATAATCCTTTTTTATACTTTTTTGAATTTTATTTGCTAATATTTTGGTGAGGATTTTCATATCTGTTGATCAAGAGATACTGGTCTATAGTTTTCTTATAATGTCTTTGTCTGGTTTGTTATTATGGTAATTCTGGCCTCATGGAATGATTTAGAAAGTATTCCCTCTCTTGTATTTTCTGAAACCGATTAGAGAGGCTTGGTATCATTTCTTCCTTAAATACTTGGTAGAATTCACCAGTGAACACCTCTGGGCCTGTTCCTTTGTGTTTTGGCGGATTATGAATTATTGATTCAATTTCTTTAATAGATTTAGGCCTATTCATATCATTTATTTCTTCTGGGGTGAGTTTTGGCAGATTGTGTGTTTCAAATAAGTTGGTCCATTTTATCTAGGTTTTCAAATTTGTGGGCATAATATTCCTTTATTATCCTTTTAATTTCTGTGTGAAATGGAAGTGATGTTTCTCTCTCATTTTTTTTTTTTTTTTTTTTTTTTTTTTTTTCTTTTTTTGCGGTATGCGGGCCTCTCACTGTTGTGGCCTCTCCCGTTGCGGAGCACAGGCTCCGGATGCGCAGGCCCAGCTGCCATGGCTCACGGGCCCAGCCGCTCCGCGGCATATGGGATCCTCCCAGACCGGGGCACGAACCCGTATCCCCTGCATCGGCAGGCGGACTCTCAACCACTGCGCCACCAGGGAGGCCCTCTCTCTCATTTTTGATGTTAGTAATTTGTGTTCTCTCTCTTTTTTCCTTCATTAGCCTGGCTAAGGATTTATGGATTTTATTGATTCCTTCAAAAAATTAGATTTGGGTTTCATTGATTTTCTCTATTGATTTCCTGTTTTCACTTTCATTGAATTTTGCTCAAATTAGTATTATTTTGTTTCTTCTGATTACCTTGATTTTATTTGCTTTCCTTAGTAGTTTCCTAAAATGGAAACTTGGATGATTGATTTTAGATATTTCTTCTTTTCTAAAGTATGCGATTAATTCTATAATTTCCCTCCTAGCACTAGTTTCACTGCATCCCACGAATTTTGTTGTGTTCTCATTTTCATTTAGCTCAAAATATTTAAAAATTTCTCTTGAGATTTCTTCTTTAGTCCCTGTTTTGTTTAGAAGCGCAGTGTTTAATTTCCATGTATTTTGGCATTTTCTAGTTATCTTTCTGTTATTTATTTCTAATTTAATTCCATTGTGGTTTGAGAGCAGAAATGATATATATTTTTATTCTTTTAAACTAATTAACGTTTGTTTTATGGCCCATAATATGGCTTATCTTGGTGAAAGTTCCATGTGAGCTTGAGAAAAATGTGTATTCTACTGTTGTTGGATGAAGTAGTCTATTGATGTTGATTAGATACAGTTGATTGATGGTGTTATTGAGTTCAACTATATTTGTGCTGATTTTCTGCTTGCTGGATCTGTCTATTTCTGAGGAAGGGGTATTGAAGTTTCAACTCTGAGAGTGAAGTCATCTATTTCTCCTTGCAGCTCTATCAGTCTTTGCCTCATCTAGTTTGATGCTCTGTTATTCGGTACACACATGTTAAGAATTGTTACATCTTCTTGGAGAACTGACCCATTTATCATTATGTAATGCCTTTCTTTATCCCTGATAACTTGCCTTACTTTGAAGTCTTCTCTGACTGAAATAAACACAGCTACTCCTGCTTTCTTTTGGTTAATGTTTGCGTGGTATATATTTCTCCATCCATGTACTTTTATTGTGTTTTCTGCCTTTTTGTAAGCCTTGTTATTTTTTCTTGATAGCCATTTATGATGTACCAAATAAAAGGAACAGCTCTAAATAGGATTTTAGTAATGTAGTGGTAAGGTGTGTGGGGAGGGGAAGTGTTCTATCATATGATGATTAGGTCTCAGTCTTTTAGTGAGCCTATGCCTCTAGACTGTAAACTTTACATGTGTTTCTAAGCCTTTTTATCCCCTCCTTAGGTGGGACAGGATGACTAGAGTAGGCTGGAGTTGAGTATTTTCCTTCTCTGTTATAGAATGATAGATCAGACTAGAGTTGGGCATTTCTCTTTCCCAGGTCAGTTAGGCTCTGATAACACCCCAACACGTTAGGTTCTGGTTAACTAGTTTCCACTGAGGTCAGGCCTTATGAAGAAGAACAGAGTGCTCTGATGCATTTCAAAGTAGTTCCTTCCCCTGGCTCTCCATCCCCTCCATCCCCAACACTTGCTGGAAGCCAAAGGGGATTTTTCCCCGGTATTTACTTTGGGAACCTGGTCAAAATCCTGAAGGTAAATCTCACAATATGACTGGGTCTGTCTGGAGTTTTTAACTCTTAGAGTTGTCTGCTCCATTAAGCCATGACTCCTTGTATTTTCCTGCTTTCTCTTCAATCTTGAGGGCAGTGGTTTGCCCTGGGCCCTCCCCTCAATTATAGATCTAAGAAGAGTTGTTGATTTTTCAGTCTGTTTAGCTTTTTATTTGTTGTTTGGATGGAGTGACAACTCTCAAGCTCTTTACATGCAGGATCAGAAACTGGAAGTTTATTCAACTATTTTTATGACATCATGTCCAATAGACACACCACTAGATGCACACATCTCTCTATATTTTCCAGTTGCCAGCATATCTCTGAAGTATTGTAGCTTGAACTGCACCTAATACTCCAGATGTGGCTCAATCAGAACAAAGCAAAATGCCAGTGTTACTTACTTAATTTTGTATACCCTTATTTTATTGTTGCAGTCTAAGATGGTATTTATTTATTTGCTCATCAAATAACAGCAACAGACTTGTACATGGCTTTTACAATTTACAAGGAATTGTATATACTTTGTTATAAAATAGTTTATTTAGCTATAAATCTTTAAGATTTTTTTGGCTGTAGTTATCTTCTATCTGGGACTTGTAAAATTGATTTCTTGAACCAAAATACAGGCTGTACCATTTACTTTTGTTAAATTATATTTGATTTTTATTTGTCCCATTTTTTTAGCTTAACATATATTCTTCAGTTTTTATTCTACTGTCCAGTTATTAACTATCTTTCTAAACTATTTGCTATCTTCAAGTTTGAGTTACATGTTATCTATAACACCACAGAAGCATTGATAAAGAAAAACTAACAAGAAAAAGGCTTAGAAAAGAATTCTGTGGATTATAATCAAAGACTCCCTCCTTTTCACATCATAGCTGACTTCATTCTGATTAAGCAGCCATCTCTCTACTTACACAGTTGTTTAGCCAGTTCAACCAAATATACTACTATCCAATCCATATTTTCCCATTTTTTCTATATTAGGACATTTGTCCAAAATGCTTCTTAAATAGAGATGTATTATATTTTTGAGTTCCCTGATGTACAAATATATTGACTAATAAAAAAAGTAAAGGTATTTTAGTATTGCTTGTTTGAGCTGGGCCTCTGTTTGTTCCTGGTGATAATGCTTCCTTTATAAAAATGAATTTAATAAATCCTGAAAAATTTTAGAACACATTGTAATTCAACAAGTAATTGTTATGATGTTGGCCACTGAGTGTAGCTTTCAGCAGCAGAGATACCTAATGAGAGGGACTCCACTGTGTAGACATTTTACTTACAGACCCTGAAGGCTAGGGAAAGGCAGCTTTAGTTAAGCCACTGTCTACTGCCCAGTCACATGAACCTCAGATCATTTTAGTTTTTCTCTTGTTCTTTCTTGATTCTTCAACAAGAATGCCAATTCCTGTACTATATTAATTTACTAAATAAAATACTGAGGCTGGATATCCTACCAAACATTCAAGAAGTAAGCATTTTATTCACTTGGTGAAAGGAAAACTTTGTACTCTCTTTAATTACATGGAGCCTTACACATAGTTAAGTACTCAAACATAATTTAACAATAAATATTTAAAAGAATATACATTGATATTCAGTCATAAGTTGTGGAATTTTGGCTGTTTCAGCTGGAATTATTCTAGAGGCATTTGTTAGTTGAGGAAATGCTATATGGAGATCAGGACATTTCCTTATTTGTCTCAATAGTTACATCATAAGTATAAGCTATATATGAAAGTCAAGGTGGTGAAGGAGGTTAAAGGAGAAAAATGTGTGGTTAAACAGTTATTAAAATGTCTAATTTACCCCTTACATAAATGAATTATTTTTGCTAAAAGTTTCTTTGAATAATTGTAACACTTTTTTCCTACTCTTATTGGAATGAACAAATGTACTTTTCTACCTGGGTTTGACAGAAGAGCATTTTACCATCTTTTCAGTAATGGTTCTTTATATGCCTCATAAATCACCATACAAATTGGAAATGGCTATTTTTTTCAGGCTGAAATATAGCTTTTTGTACATTAAGTGGAAATAAAGAGATGAGATATCTGCTTTGTTTTAGAATGCTATAGGATTCAGTAAAGGGAAAATAAACATTACTTAATGTTTCTAAAACTATTTGATTCTTGTGGATAATGTTAAAAAATGAACAAAAATTTTTTGAATAAATGCTAAAGGAAAAAATGATGACAGGAGCCTTCTCTTTGTCATTCTGCTTATTAAAGAAAAAGCAATTATAAATGATATTAATAACAAAATTATTTAACTCTATTTTCACTGACTTAAATTTCTGTCACTCCTTCATACAATTACCTCACCTTCTTCCCACAGAAACATATATTCTTTTTTTCAGTTCAAGTTTCCTCATTTCAAAATATTAAGTTATTATTTTATGCTTTGGTTAGGATATAAGGCAATGGAAGCCAAAGAAGGGAATATATACTGGAATAAGACTGTGTCCCCACAAAAAAAAGGTATGTTGGAATCCTAACCCCCAGTGTCTCAGAATGTGAACTTATTTGGAGATAAAGTCTTTACAGAGGTGATCAAGTTAAAGTGAGGTCTTTAGGGTGGCCCTAATTTGATATGATTGATGTTCGTACAAAAGGGGGGTGAATATGGAGACAGTGATAGAAGCACACAGAGGGAAGATCACGTGAAGAGACAAAGGGAGAAGACAGATATCTACAAACCATGGAGAGAGACCTGGAAAAGATCTGTCCCTCAAAACTGTGAGATGGAGCCAACACTGCTGACACCTTTGACTTCAGGCTTTTATCCTCCAAAACTGTGAGACAATAAACTTCTATTATTTAATTCATCCAGTTTGTGGTACTTTGTTACAGCAGGCCTAGCAAAACTCAAACAGATTATATGGAACTGTTCACAAGTATAATGTTTATTACAAAGTCAGACAGAGAAAGACAAATACCATATAACACTTGTATGCAGAATCTAAAAAATATAACAAACTAGTGACTTTTAACAAGAGAAACAGACTCAAAGATGTAGAAAACAAATTAATGCTTAGCAATGGGGAGAGGGAATGGGGAGCAGCAATATAGGAGGAGGGCATTAAGAGGTACAAACTATTATGTATAAAATAAGCTGCAAGGATATATTGTATAGCACAGGGAATATAGCCAATACTTTATAATAATCATAAATGGGGTATATAGCCTTTAAAAATTGTAAATCACTATATTGTACACCTAAAACATATAATATTGTAAATCAACTATACCTCAATTAAAAATGAAATGCTTATTTAAATAAGATTTACTTAATCACTTCTATGTGCCAGGTTATTAGAAAGATTTAAGCCATATAAATATATTTACTCATTTAATCTTTATAACAATCTCTGTGAAGTAGGTACTCTTTTCTTAATTTTAATTAAAATTTTTTTTATTGAAGTATGGTTGATTTACAATTTGTGTTAGTTTCAGTTATACAGCAAAGTGATTCAGTTATACATACAAATATATCTATTTTTTTCAGATTGTTTTCCCTTATAGGTTATTACAAAATATTGACTATAGTTCCCTGTGCTTTATAGCAGGTCCTTTTTGGTTCTCTATTTTTATATGTATTAGTGTGTGTGTGTTAATACCAAACTCCTAATTTATCCCTCCCTCCCTTTCCCCTTTGGTAACCATAAGTTTGTTTTCTGTGTCTGTGGGTCTACTTCTGTTTTGTAAATAAGTTCATTTGTGTATATTTTTTTTGATTCCACATATAAGTGATATCATATTGATACTTGTCTTTCTCTGTCTGGCTTACTGAACTTAGTATGATAATCTCTCAGTCCATCCATGTTGCTGCAAATGGCATTATTTCATTCTTTTTTATGGCTGAGTAATATTCCATTGTATTAATATACCACATCTTCTTTATTCATCTGTCAATGGACATTTAGGTTGCTTTGATGTCTTGGCTATTGTAAATAGGGCTGCTGTGAATACTGGGGTGCATGTATCTTTTCGAATTATGGTTTTCTCCAGATATATGCCCAAGAGTGGAATTGCAGGATCATATGGTAACTCTATTTTTAGTTTTTTAAGGGACTTCCATACAGTTCTCCATAGTGGCTGCACCAATTTACATTCCCACCAACAGTGTAGGAGGGTTTCTTTTTCTCTGCACCCGCTCCAGCATTTATTATTTGTAGAACTTTTTGATATGGCCATTCTGACTGGTGTGAAGTGATACCCATTGTAGTTTTGATTTGCATTTCTCTAATAATTAGTAATGTTGAGCATCTTTTCATGTGCCTTTTGGCCATCTGTATGTCTTCTTTGGATAAATGTCTTTTTATATATTCTGCCCATTTTTTGATTTTTTTTTGATATTAAGCTGTATGTGAACTGTTTGTTTATTTTGGAGATTAACCCTTGTCAGTCACATCATTTGAAAATATTTTCTTCCATTCTATAGGTTTTCTTTTTGTTTTGTTTATGGTTTCCTTTGCTGTGCAAAAGCTTATTTTTGTTTTTATTTCCATTACTCTAGGAGATAGATCCAAAAAATATTGCTGTGATTTATGTCAAAGAGTGTTCTGCCTTTGTTTTCCTCTAGGAGTTTTATAGTATTCAGCCTTACATTTAGGTCTTTAATCCACTTTGAATTTATTTTTGTGTGTGGTGTTAAGAATGTTCTAATTTCATTCTTTTACAATGGTATCCAGTTTTCCCAGCACCATTATTGAAGAGACTGTCTTTTCTCCATTGTATACTCTTGCCTCCTTTGTCATAGATTAATTGACCATAGGTGTATAGATTTATTTCTGGGCTTTCTATTCTGGTCCATTGATCTATATTTCTGTTTTTGTGCCAATACTATACTGTTTTGATTACTGTAGCTTTGTAGTATAGTCTGAAGTCAGGGAGACTGATTCTTCCAACTCTATTTTTCTTTCTCAAGATTGCTTTGGCTTTTTGGGGTCTTATGTGTTTCCATATAAATTATAAAAAAATTTTTTGTTTTAGTTCTGTGAAAAATACCATTGGTAATTTGATGGGGGTTGCATTGAATCTGTAGATTGTCTTGTGTAGCATAGTCATTTTGACAATAGTGATTATTCCAATCCAAGAATATGGTATATATTTCCATCTATTTGTGTTGTCTCTCTTATTACCTGCTTTTTGAGGAAACCCAAGACTCAGAAAGTTTAATAAAGTTGTCCTAAATCACCCAGTGAAGTTGGAACTTGAATTTAGGTAGTTGGACGGCAGAGTCTATAGAGTTGTCCCTCAGTATCTGCAGGGGATTGGTTCTAGGACCCCCTGTAGATACCAAATGCACAGATCCTCAAGTCTCTTTTATAAAATGGCATAGTATTTGCATGTAACCTATGCATATACTCTTGTATACTTTAAATCATCTCTAGATTACTTATAATACCTAATACAATGTAATACAATGTAAATGATATATAAGTAGTTATAAATACAATGTAACTGGTATGTAAATAGTTGCCAGCATGCAGCAAATTCCAGTTTTGCTTTTAAGTACCTTTTGGATTTTTTTTTTATCAGCAGTTGGTTGAATTCATAGATGCAGAACCCAAAGATAAAGAGTATTTATTTTACTCTTAACACTACATTGGATACTACACATTGCCTAGAGAGAATTTGCCATACACATTACTTAGAATTTGACAAATTACGGAATAATTTATTTATTTTTCCAGAATTTAGGAAGATTCCATCTTAATTTGTGAGATTATTCAGTTTTAGTGCTTGTATTAGTTTTCTGTGTTGGCCATAAGTAGTGACCACAAAGTGGGTCACTTAAAACAACAGAAGTTTATTCTCTCATGGTTTTGGAGGCCAGAAGTCTGAACTCAAGAGCCACAGTCCCTCCAGGGACCCCAGTGGTGATTCCATTCTTTGCCATTTTCAGCTTCTAGTGGCTGTTGTTATTCCTTGGTGTTTCTTGGTTGCGTTACTCCAATCTCTGTCTCCATAGTCACATTGCCTGCTGCCTATCTGTCTGTGTGTATCTCCTCTGTGTGTCTCTTATGACAACATTTCTCTTTGGATTTAGGGCCCAGATAATCCAGGATGATCTCCTCATCTCAAAATCTTTAACTTAATTACATCTGTAAATAACTCTTTTTCCAAATGAGGTCACATTTACAAGTTCCAGAGATTTGATTTAAAGTGGGCACATCTTAGGACTTACTTGGCGGTCCAGGGGTTAAGACTCTGCGCTCCCAATGCAGGGGGCACAGGTTCTATCCCTGGTCGGGGAACTAAGATCCCACATGCCACATGGCACAGCCGAAAAAAGAAAAAGGACACATCTTTTAGGGGGCCACCATTCAATGCACTACAATGCTGTCTTGTGTTTTAAATTCAATGTGCTTTTCTTGTGGTCATAGTGAACTAAAATCATTTAGGTAAACTAATGAAGAAATACAATGACAAGAAGGAGGGAAGGATGAGAGGAGAGAAAAAAGCTACTTCTGGGGAGAATGACCATTACAAACCATTATATGTTTCATATAATGCTACCAAAGTTTAGTCCTTGTAATTTGAGAGTAGTTTAAAACAAGTGAAAAAATTAAGGGTTTCTTTGAGGAAAATGTGGTTAAGTGCTTGAATAAAAATATGGGGAAAATGAATTTTTAAGGCAGCTGAGATCTATTTTAAACTATAAGCCATTCAAAAGAGCTTTGTCATAAACAGAAATTTAAGTCATAATCTTAATAATCAAAAGATTCAATAGATCTGTCTCCCTGCCTCTGTTTCTATGGCAAACAAATGAGAACATTTCAGCATAGTTTTTTACTATTACTACAAGACTAAGAAACAGTTCGTCATTGGCAAGTCTTGTGAATGCAGGACGTTAGTGAGTCTTCTGCATATGAATGCTCATAAAACTTGCCAAAACCTAGATTAAAATCCAGAATTGTAAGAAACTGAAATGTTATTCATAATGAGAAAGTTGGAATTTTTAAAAAAGCTTTTCACAGCCTAATAATAATATAACAATGAGCATGAACAGACAATTCACAAAGGAAACCCTATAAACACTAAAAATAAAGTTCAAACTCAATAATAATCAAAGAAATACAAGTTACATATTTTTACCCAACAGAGCCACAGTGATTAAAAAGAATAACGATATCCAGTGTTGTAAACTATGTGAATGAAAGGGCATTTTTGTAATTACTTGTGGGATGTAAGCTAAGACCAATTTTCTCATGGGCAAGTCTTCAAAATGCGCAGATAATTTGACCCAACATTTCAGTTCTAGGCAATGTACCCTAAAGAAATAAAAATACACATACTCAAAGATGTATGCACAAGGTGGCTTATTCTAATATGTTTTCATTAGTTATAAATTAGAGACAACATGTGTTTCCAACATTAAGATATTGGCTGAATAATAATGTATATCCATATAATAGAATCTACCCACCTGCTGGGAATGATGATGAAGATCTATGTATTGGCATGAAAGTGAATTATGTTAGTGATAGCTTTGCACATGAAAAAGGTTACAAAAGAAGATAATACCATTTTGTGAAAAGCACATATTTAATGTATTCTATTCAGGTATACATATTTCAAATATTTATTACACAGAAAGAAATATCTGGCCGCAAAATAGTTAAGAATATTATCTATTTGATAATAAGATTATGTGAAACTTCAAAAATATCTATTATTGTTATATAAATTTTTAATAGTGAATTTAAACCACCTGTAAAATAAACAAGAAAGTGTTTTAGAGGTATTTAAATACACTCTTTAATGGGTTCTTTATCAGAAAAGGAATCAATACGTTAGGCAATATTTCACAAACACATTTTGGAGATTTACCTCATTAGAGTTTGCATTGTGGACATACATAGTTAATAAAAAACACACAGTTTTTTTTTAGGATAAAAAATTGGAATTTGTTGCCATAGAGAAAAATAAATCTATGAAGCTAAAAACAAAATCTAATAGTATGTTTCTGCTTCCTTCAAAAGGACAGGCATTCAAAATTTACAATAGATATTTAACTGGCAAGTTAAGAATGCTTAGGGCTCAAAGAAATAACATTACATTGAGGGGAAATTGACAGGTATTAAAATAAGAGATTTTCTGCTATTATTGCTACTGCTTGCTTTATATTCTAGAATAAAATATTGCAAGGATATTTCTTCACATCTAACTCAATTCAGTAAATATTTATTGAGCTCATAGAACTCACCACGTTCAAGAATGAAGAGATTAAGGAGCCACAGTCACTATCCTTCAGGAGATCAAGTCTGGACCCTCTCGTATTCAAATAATTTCCTGATTCACACAAAAGAGAAACTACACTAGTAGCACTCAGAAGCACTGCCTAGGCAATGTGACTCTGAAATTCTAATTTTTTAGTTATTAGCTTTCTTTCATCCATGCTGTACTGAATGCCATTATAGGCAGAAGATTGAGGTTAAAAATGATTACTTCCTCAAAGTGAACATTATAAACTCTCTGTACTTTTTCCTTCTTCTGTAGCAATTTGCTAAGACTCTGTCTTAGTCCGTTTGGGTTGCTATAACAAAATAACACAGGCTGGGTAGCTTATAAAAACAGATATGTATTTCTCACAGTTCTGGAGGCTGAGAAGTCCAAGATCAGGGTGCAAGATCATGGTCACGTTCTGGTGAGGGCCCTCTTCCTGGTTCATAGCTGGTGTGTTTTCACTATGTTTTCACATGGTGGAAGGGAATAGGGAGCACTCTGGAGCCTCTTTTATAAGGAATTAATCCCATTATCATAACATAACTCTTATGACATAAGCATTCCCCAATAGCTCCACGTCCTCTTACCATTATCTTTGGTGATTAGGATTTCTTTTTCTTTTTTTAGGATTTCAACATAGGAACTTTGGGGGGACACAAACATTCAGACCACGGCATGTTCCAGTAAAAGCTATAAATATGACAGGTTTATTTAAATATATTTTAAATATTTACTAAAGATACACCTATTGACAAGTAAAGTAGAACCCAAAAAGACTTAAAATGAGAGGGAAACACTGTTCGATTTTTTACTCTTTCCCACCCCTAGTCCAATTTCTGTAGAGACAACTATTTTAAACTATTTTCTTGCAATTCCCTCCATATTGCTAAATAATATATCTATACATATTGTACTCTCTGCTTCCTGTTAGGATATTGAGGATTTACTCTCTTACACCACCTTCCAGCTTTACACTCATCCTTGCAAAATAATCATAAATCTTAATTTTAGGTAAATCAACTAACAATACTTGCATTAATAAGAAGAAATAAATGATTTCTGCAGTGTCAAGTATTGACCTTGGATTGCATTTTATTTCTGGTAAAATTTTGTTCGCTACAGTTGCTAATCGTTTTACATCTTATTAGAGAACTTTCTTATAAAAATGTTTATTTTTCTCAACAGTGTTTCATCAGAGCTATTTTGCTATATAGAAAACAAATGGAGCCCAATATTCTTGTGTTGCATTCTAGGCCAGTGGTGGTAGGCCATGACCACAGTCCTAGTAGTTCCTTTGTGTATGATCCTGAATAGGATCCACTGTGTCCTAGGTCATAAGACTTTTCCTTCTTAGTGTAGTCCTTGGTGTAAGAATTACCATAACCTTAAATGCTTTCTGGAAAGAGTGCACAGAAGGTAAATATATGCATCCTTGCATGTCTGAAAATGTCTTTAACCTACATTATGATTGATGATCTTTTAGGATATAGAAACAAGTAAAGGGCTCTAAAATATCAGAAAAAAGTAAGAGACAAACTGAGGTATCTAATTTTTGACTAATAGGTGTTCCAGGAAAGAGACAAAGAAAACTTGGAGCAGGATGTTGTTAAAAAAAATAGTAAAGACTTTGTGACCACCTAGAGGGGTGGGATAGGGAGGGTGGGAGGGAGGGAAATGCAAGAGGGAAGAGATATGGGGAAATATGTATATGTATAACTGATTCAGTTTGTTATAAAGCAGAAAGTGACACACCATTGTAAAGCAATTATACTCTAATAAAGATGTCCAAAAAAAAAGTAAAGAATGATAAAGCTCCAGACTGAAAGAGCAAGCTACAATTTTTCCATAGAGGCTGAAGAAATTGTCTGTTGCAATCTTGCATCCAGTGTTGTAGATGAGAATTCTGAAGTTATTCAGGTTTTCATTTTTTGTAGTTCCTTCTACTCTGTGGAAGTTTTTAGGATCTTCTTTTTACTTCCAGAGTTCTAAAATTTCATAATGATGTACTTTTCTGTCAGTATCTTTAAAAATCATTTCTCTGGGTATTCAGTTTCTCCTTTCAATGTGGGGCTTTATAGTTCTTTAGCGCCAGCAAGTTTTTATTTTGTTTTCATTTGATTTGTTTTTTTCCTTTTTCTTTTCTGAAACTCTTGTCAGTCAAATATTAAGTCTCTTAGATTTGTCTTTTTTTTTTTTTTTTTTTTTTGCGGTATGCGGGCCTCTCACTGTTGTGGCCTCTCCCATTGCGGAGCACAGGCTCCGGAAGTGCAGGCTCGGCGGCCATGGCTCACAGGCCCAGCTGCTCCACAGCATGTGGGATCCTCCTGGACCGGGGCATGAACCTGTGTCCCCTGCCTCGGCAGGTGGGACTCTCAACCACTGTGCCACCAGGGAAGCCCCTAGATTTGTCTCTTACATCTCTTGCATTTAAAATTTTTTTTCAGCTCTTTGCTGTTTTTTTCTATTTTTCTGAGAAATGTTCTTTACTTTCTAAACTTTCTGCTGATTTTAAATTTAAGTATTCAAGTATTTAATTTCCAAGAGCTCTTTGTTTCCTTTAATTGCTTATTTTTGTAATGGCATCGTTAATGAAAATTAATGTTTGGTTTACAAAGTAGAGGATATTATTGTTACTGTTATTCTCCTATCTCCTCAGTTCTCTCTTTTTCTTCCAGGATAGTTTTTCCTCATTTATCTTATTTGTCTTTCACATTGTGGTTTTATATTTTTTTAAAATGATGATTTTCAATTGCCCATTACAAAGTTGACTTCAACCTCTGTGTCTGATTTCATTTTCAATTGGCAGCCTTGTTTGCTAGCGATCAGACAGAAAGCCAGGGACTCACAGAACGTCAAAACATCAGACATCTGTTCTCTGGGTTTCTTCATTTTCTCCAGAGAAAAAGCCTTCATTCTTCTGTCTAAGAGTAAGATTTCTGACTACTACCTTTCTGTCTCTTCCATCTGAAGTGGGGTATGGTAGTATGGACATAGATTTGGGATGACCATATGTAGACTTTTGACTAATCCTAAGGTGTCAGCCCATCATTTCATTACCACTCCCAACATCAGCTTTATGTCTGAGGTTCTGCGGGATATGTTGCTTCCTTTATTCTGTGCTCTCTACAAGCACTCTAAGCTAAGGTTTTCTCTGAGATGCTACATCAGTTGCCGTTCTTCCACCTGCTTCCCACTTTCCAAAGTTGTGTGAAATCTATCATCCTTTGGTAGCTCCTTTCCTATCTTTTGGTCATTCTTGGTTTAACTGCATGTCTCTTAATTCATCAGGTACCTGCTTTGTGCTTGTGTGCTGTGAGACGTACAAGACAACTATAAGAGGCAAAGACTCTGGCCTGAAATTTCTTCAGGAGAAGAAATTAAATGTACAATTTAATTGGTAGATAAAAGACTGATACAAATGACAGTAAGCAATGAGTAGGGTTATACAGCAGTGAATTACATGCCCCAGTCTTACAGTGATGTGAGAGTTTGGTGCACTTGGAGTGAGCTCTGAATGACAGAAATATTTTGAACTTGTGGAAGAACGAAAATTTGCTGCAGGTATGTATCATTGATCTTTCTGGGTGTTTACTCAGGAATGTGGCAATTCTGTAGACTATTAAGGAGGCTCACTGGTTAGTACAAAGGTTAAGTGTTGAAAATGAGCAGGAACAGATAATCAGGACCTTACTTCATGTGATAGTAATGGTGATAATAAAAAAAATAAGAATGTATGCATTGCATGGCAGTTGATCTTTTCTAATTCTATTGTATAGATTAAAAACAAAACAAAACAAAAGGCCCTGACAATTTAATTTGGCTTTAAGTAACAAAGGAAGGGATCCAGGAATCCAGTGCAAGGATATAGAACCCAGGCTTTCTAACCTATAGTCTGAGGCTTTAAAAAAATTTTTTTTTGTCACTCCTCATGGCATGTGGGATCTTAGTTGCATGTGGGATCTTAGTACCCCAACCTGTGCCCCCTGCAGTGGAAGCCCCCAGAACCTTAACCCCTGGACCACCAGGGAAGTTCTAGCTTGAGGCCTTTTTTACTGCACATGGTCTAAACCTAATTTCTGATGATAACTTACGAGTTTTGTTTCTTTTATGTAAGAAAATCCTGCACATACCCCGAGATGTTACCCACTGAACATATAATGTATAATTATGAAGCAGAATACATGCTTTATACAAAAGTATTTTGAATAATGTCTCTTGCAGTCTTCACTGATTCATTCATTTGTTCATTAATTCATTCAATATTCTATTCATTGTTTCCATGAAGGTGCTGAATGCTGGGAATTCAAGTATGAGTGAGCCACTTCTTTCAAGTAGCTCATTTTGTGGATGTAAAGGGACAAATTTATATTGCTTTGTTTTTTGTGATTCAGACAACTAATTTAACTCCTTGGATTATTAGGATTATTTTTTGCCCATACTAGTGTTAGTGTTTTGTTCTTTCATTGCAGGCCACCCACAATCTGAAAAACAGAGTTCACTTTTTCCTCTTCCTGATAACCCTCAGAAATAAGAACACTATGGCCAGGTATTGGATTTAGCAAACACATCCGCAAAGTATTTTTTTCCAAAATACTTTAAAAATATTTTGGAGTTTGTAGAACCCCAAACACAACATATTCAGAACATTTTCCCTCTTGATTTCTAAATTCTGAATCATTTACATATAACTCAGCACAACATTATTTTGTGAGAGTGGTTCAAAGACCAAGAATTTTCCTGAGATTCTGGTATTTATTATTTTTTGTCCTAACCCCCAAATTAGCCCCACATCCAAACAAAGAAGTCCTACTATACGTACACAGCCCTAAATATTCAAGTTCTGCTTAAAACCAAAAATTCAGGAAGCCTTCAAAGGTATATATGTTCATGGCCCTATGGCATACCTGTCCCTCCCATTGGGTGAAATATGTTTCAGAACAACCAGAGGTAGGGAAGGAAGGAAAGGGCAATTTCTCTCCACCACTGCTTTGGCATGTTCATGTTCTGCTGGGTCTTACCCACATGCAAGTGTGATCATGAAGACAGAGCAGGACATTCTTTGTCCTTGAAGAATACACTGGCATGAGTATTTTTTTTTTGGAACTTGGGCTTTTGTAAAAACTGTGCTGAACCAGAAGAAGAAAGAAGTGATGGAAAGTTTCGACATCATTCTGCCTTCCCCTCCTTTCCATCCCCAAGGGAAAAAAAAATCCCCCAGAGAATATGAAGCACATTCCAAGAGAGTTGATCATTGTTTTGTTTTAGCAGCCTTTAAACTTTGTAAATAAATATCCACATAAACCTGGTGGAGCCTGTAGTTTCATATCTTTTTGCCTTGCAATTGCTCCTACTTTTACTATGGCCATTACCATTATTATTAAAGCAGGCATCTCACTGTGTTTTCAAACAAAAGCCTGGCTACCCTTTCTGAAAATTTCATAAAAACTAAGCTCCCTGTAAAATTTTAAGGAAACATTTTAAAGCTAAAACTGCACAGGTTCATCTGAACTTCATTAATTTCCTCCTTGAAGCCAAACACAGTCTTGCGAGGCCTATTAGTGTGAACTGGAGACATCGAAGGCCCACGTAGTTTCTTAGAGTCCAAAAATGCCTCACTCGAGCTGGCATCATTCCCTGAACTATGCTGTTTGAGACATTTGCTGGGTCCAGGTAAAATTCACATCTTGTTTCTTTCTCTTGATTCTGTCAGCTAGAAAGAAATATAAGATAGTGCTAGCCTGCCTGGAGAATTAGCAATCAGGTGAAGGGCCATCTTTCTTGGCAGGGCTGAGAGAGTTTTTCTGCTTGCTGCATCCATTTAGCAGAATATCCTGATGTTGCTCTGTGGCATACGCATTTATGGGTCCTTAATTAAAAATGCACGTTCTCTCATTCTGTGGCCAAATATATAACAAGGGATCCATGGGAAATAGAATTCTTCTTGGGTCTGGAATATATCTGTACCTTTCTGGAAAAAAAAATCTGTGAAGGAACTTCTGATCCCTAGTCTTGAGGATCAGATCCAGTGATGAATAGGCTTACTTTTGAACGGCCTTCTTCCAACTCTAATAGGAATGGTTTTCATATGCCCATGCAACTAATACTTGTAGACAATTTCTTATGTACCAGACACAATCCTAGGTGCTGGAAATATAATGGTGAACAAGATAGACAAAAGAGATCCCTCAAGGAGCTTGCAATAGAATGATGGAGACGGATAAATACACACAACTTTTTATAATTCTTAGGATAACTCCTCTAAAGAAAATTAAAGCAAGATAACAGAATGGAAAATAATGGGGGTATGTATACGTGTGGTAGGCGTGGTAGCTATTTTAGATATGGCAATCAGGGAAGGACTTCCAAAGGAGTTGGCATTTAAGAGGTATCTATGAACCCAATGAACCCATTCTCTCATGGAATGTCTGGGAGAAACCTATGCCAGGTAGAGAGAACAGTAAGGGCTGGTGCCCTGAGTTTGGGATGAACCTATACACTTGAGGAGCATCAAAAAATCCCAGTCTGGAAAGAAGGAGTTGAAACAGGATAAAGTATTAGAAGATGAAGTTAAGTATGTGGTATATCAAATGATTGGCCCCAATTCTTTACCTTTTATTGTCTCATCAAGGTTAAAATGTATCTCTTGCTCTTTGACCTTGGGATCATCCTACATGATGTTCTTTGGCTAATGGCAAGTGAGCAGAGATGACAGGATGCCAGTTCTGACCAGAGGATTTAAGAGGCCTGGCACATGTCTGTTTCTGCCACAGCTCATTCACTGGTCCCAGGAGAAGGATGAGAGAGGCATGTGGAATCTTCTAAACTATAGCATCTTGAAGCAGTTCTGCCCAGGAATGGCTGTGAGGTCAACTCAGCCAGCTAACAGATCTATGAGAATAAATGATTGAAATCCTTGAGTTTCATGGTTGTTTTTAAAGCATTATTGTAGCAACAGCTAATCAATGCAAGGACCTGATCATTTAGGATCTCAAGGGCTTTATTAAAAAGTTGGACACTCCTCTAAAAGTAATGGAAAACCACTGGTTGGTTTTAAGTTAAGAAATGACACAAAATGAATTAAGTTTTAAAGGATCTTCACTCTCTAAAGAATGGACTGTAGAAGAAAAATTATATAAAGCAGTTCAGGAGTAGTGATTCAAGAGAAAGATGTTGGGCTTCCCTGGTGGCGCAGTGGTTGAGAGTCTGCCTGCCGATGCAGGGGACACGGGTTCGTGCCCCGGTCCGGGAAGATCCCATATGCCGCGGAGCGGCTGGGCCTGTGAGCCGTGGCCACTGAGCCTGCGCGTCTGGAGCCTGTGCTCCACAACAGGAGAGGCCACAACAGTGAGAGGCCTACGTACCACAAAAAAAAAAAAAAAAAAAAAGAAGATGTTGGTGGCTGAGATACTCCCTTGTTTATTAAAAAAAAAACAAACAGTAAATATAGTAAATTCTGATCTCTGTCATAAACTTGGTGATTATTTTATATTTAGTGAAATCAAAGGCATTCATTTTTTCTGTGTTAATTAAAGTCCTGTGATTTAGTGTAGCTACGATGAGTCTTGCTATAACATACTCAGCCAGATCTAGTAGAACTGTCATCTTTTTTTCCACGTTGGAGGCAGGGAACACAGAGCTCGAAATTAGGAAGAATCTCTTCTGATGACAGTTTTTAAGGATAAAAGGGAGAAGCCAGAGAATGCAGAGAAGAAACCAAATGTCTCTTTGGTCCTATGTTTAAAGGTCTCAAGAACTATTCAGATATAATGTGGTAAGAAGCAGAGAGAGAGATTCATAGAGAGAAAGTGAGGGAGAGAGCAAGAGTGAGAGAGAGAGAGATAGACAGCACTTGGATAGTAAGTCAGGATAGCTAATGTCTTGCTGTTGTCTGTAAATAATCTTGAACAAGTAGAAGTCTTAGATCTTTCCCAGGTTTCCATTTACCCACAGAAAAAATGGGATAATAACCACCTAACCTACTTATAAGTTTATCATGAGGATATTGTATATGCTAAAGCACTTTGAAAAAAAGGATAAAATGCTATTCCTATGGAAAGTACAATTACACAACTTAAAAACTAGTCACGGTCTTTGCCAGTGAAAGATAATTTGTGCTGTACATACAAACATTCCTCCTAATTTACTTCCAATATTGTAATTCCTAATATATCTAGGGAATTTTCATTTTTACTGAATATAGGTTAGAGTAAATCTGAGCAAATGTGACCCACTATGTCTGCTCTTACATTTAAATATTGAGCTAATATGGCTTGACACTATAGTAAAAAAATACACCAGACTTAAATGTGCTTTACTATTGCAGAGGTATTAGGGAAGGATGTAAACATTTCTGGATTTTTTTTCTGAATTAAAAGAAGAATTCAATCAGAAAGTAATTTTAAATGTTTTTTTCTCTCTCAGGAAAAAAAAAAAAAACAACAACTACCAAAATTACTGATACTTCCCCAAGTCTAGGAGTCATTTCACCCACAGCACACGAGTTGTCTATTCTAATGTTTGTCCTGAGAGAGAAGACAAGAAATAATGAGCACTCCCGTGCATGCTTTTTCAATCTCTCCTGCCCACTTCTCTATAATCCCTATGTCATTTGAGGGAAAATTCTCCTTCACTCACAAAGACAACTGTAAAATCTTCATGTGAACTGACATTTTTAAACCAAAATGCCCACTTACATTTTATCATTTGGTCAAAAATATTCTTGATCTTGTGTTCCAGATTAAACCAAAATGAGGCCACAAGTGGAAAAGTTGGACGAGGCGGTGAGGGCACTTTCCAGAGGAGTGTGACCTGGCCAACTGGCTTTCCTTCTCAGGTAATGGGGACTTTTGGACTTGCCAGCAGAGGTGACCTAAAGGCAGAAGATTTTCTTCCTTTCCTTCACCCTTTCATGACCTACAAGGCAGAAGAGAGTTCTGCACAGAGCTCACACTGCATTTTGGGATTCAGCCCTCTCCTTTGGCACTGTATTTATGACTGTTATTGGGGCCTCTCACCAGGGACCCAGTTGCTGTGTGCAAGCTGACAGTAGATCCTATGTTGGTTCTAATCATGAAATAGCCACAAGTCCTTCCTCTCAGCACTCTGTCCTTCATATCATCAGATGTTGTAGAAAATTATGCATAAATAAATCAAACCATTTATCTAATAGCTAAAGGACACAAGTGCAAGTGTTGCCGTGACTACCATTCCTCACCAGCAGCTGGGAGGGAAACTAAGGTACCACTCGATGGCTTTTTCTTTATGATATTAATAGTTTAACTCCAGTTTCATTTAAGTTGTTTCTTTGTTGGTTTCATGGGTTTTTAAAGAATTTTTTGCACTAATATTGCTTGTAGCATTTCATGAGCTACGATCTTCAAACTTTAAGGAGAATGTATGCACATTTTTGCATGTAAATGCATATGTGTATTATGGTGGATTAAGTGTCGGAAGCTTTCATGATATTTTCAAAGAGGTCTGTGATGCAAAAGATGGGTTAAGTACTATTAACCTTGCTAATAAAGGTGTCACTCATAGTTCACTCAAGGATGTTAGCCTTAAGCCATTAGGACACCATCTGACCCATAGTTTAATGGAATATGATAAAAGCTGGGATAGCTACCCAGTTTGCTCAGGGAGCTGCTCCAGATTCTATCACCCAATTACTTTATTTCCTCCTTTTTTTCATAGCCTAGAATCCTTTGGTTTAGAACCTGGGTACTTTTTTAAAGCGTATTACCTTATTATTGTTAGGTTGTTTGAACAATCTGTCATTTTGATTTGTACCATACTTATACCAAAATCAAAAGAGGGAACAGGAATTTAGAAAGGATAGTAGGGGGTTGAGGGGAAGACTGAGAAATTGGAAACCTTTCCTTTGTTCTCAGCCTTCCTTGATGTTACTTCTAAGTTCTGAATCCAGAACCACAGATTTTAGGGTTCCAGGTCCTCTTACTGCCTAGGAAAGAAATTTTGACATGTAATACAAATTTTGGTGGTTCTGAGAATAAAAAGGCTTTCCAGATCTGTCTTCCTTCATCTAATTCAAGGATTCCATTCTAACCACTCATGCCCTGTGGAATATGTTTCTTTCAATGTCTAACACACAAAAGAGTTACCTCCTTCTCTTTACTTGGATTAACTGGATTGGGTCCAGAAGTCATCTGCACCTGGTTTGGACCTTCCTGTTGTCTGGTTTCCTGAAGATGAACCTTCCTTTCCAGGGCTACTTGGACTATAGGAAGGTTGTATCTTGGCTCTTCCTAACCTTAGTTCTATCCTCCTCTTAAGGTGCTTCATCAGACAGGATCTGACAATAGCTCTCCTTCTGACCTCCTGAAATATGTCTATTTAGCCGGTAATAACTTTTCTTGATCTTCTCTTTGAAAGTAATCCAATGGATGAAGGAACCTCGACATGTTTAGGTGTTTCTTGCCTTGAGACATTCTAGAAGTAAGCTGCTGGTCATTAATTTAGGGCTTCTCAATCTTGTTCAAAAAATTGCAAACACCCAAATACACAAAGTTGGAATAATAATAAATAAAGATTGTTGTGAAGCTAGGAGGAAAATGAAAGTAACTTTTTCAAGTATCACTAGAAAATCTAGGGCAAAATTTGGCTGTATAACTTATTCTCCAAAGGAAAACAGGTCCTATATCCCATGTAATGACTACCTGATCTCTGAAGGCCAAGCTAAAAGTAATCTCTATTCAGATTCTAGTCCTTACTCTGTCATGTTGACTTTGAGGTCACTTTGGGCCTTAGTTTTTTTTTTTTGTTTTTTTTTTTTGTGGTACGCAGACCTCTCACCATTGTGGCCTCTCCCGCTGTGGAGCACAGGCTTCGGACGCGCAGACCCAGTGGCCACGGTCCACGGGCCCAGCCGCTCCGCGTCATGTGGGATCCTCCCGGACCGGGGCACGAACCCGTGTCCCCTGCATCGGCAGGCGGACTCCCAACCACTGCGCCACCAGGGAAGCCCTGGGCCTTAGTTTTTAATGACTTTTTTGGGTCTCATGATTCCTTAGCTGGAACACTATAGCTACTATAACTTTTGCACCTTTTAAATGTTCCTTGGTACAGAAACACACTCTTAAACGCATAGACAACTTCATGCAGCCATTAAAAATCATACAGAAGGCACATTGTATGATCTTCTGTGGATCTAAGCTACTTTATAGGAGTGAGTAGTTTTTTGAAGTTACATTAATGTTTCCAAGTTCCTAGGTTGCCATTAGGACATTGAACCAAGAGTAACAATTTGGTATTTATAAGAAGCCAAAAAACCTGGAGAGAGAAGGACATAGAATAGTGCATATGTCAGTAGTAAACATGAATTATCCTGATGACATGTTTTAACAAAATGTTTACTTCAGAGCACTCTGTTCAGCTGAATTGAGTTGAGAGTTGCCAACCAAAATAGTTAAATAGTGTCTAATCAAGACAGTTAAAATGAGTAGTTGGTTCCCATCTTTGATCATGTATCATGTCTAAAGAGTGTTTTGAATGAACTTGGCCCACCTGACAGATGTCAACTGTGAGTTGGCCACTTGTAAGGCTGCATTAAGTAAAGGGACAGCAGACTGCCTAGAACCTCAGACTGAACACATCAACTGAAACAGATGCTTCCAGAACTCAGATCTTCTCCTCTTCATGAAGACCTTATATTCTGGAACTGAGAGATTCCACTTAAAAAATCTGAGCTTACTTTAGGGTTTTGGAATACTCAGCAATTCTTGATAATCTGTTAAGATAGTCTGTTCTTACAACAGAATTTTCTTTTCTTTTCTCTTTCCTCTTTTCCTCCCTCCCTCCCTCTTTGTTTCCTTCTTTCTTTCTTTCTTTCGTTTCTTTCTTTTTGACACCTGTTCTAAACATTTTTATTTTCTATAGCTAGTCTTACTTTTATTATGTTCATGATAAGGCATAAGAACTTGTTTTAGAGGTACTATATCATATTTGTTCCAATTGGAAGGTCTCCAAGATACAGTAGACTGAGAAGGCAAAGAGGAAGGTTTTAGTATATTTTCATGCTTCTAATAAAATCTTTTTACTCCCCAGATTTATTTTTCCTTTAATAATCAAAAACAATATTCCTCAAAATCCAACATCCATTGGGGTTCTGTGTTTAATTAATTAGCTATTTATTGCAGTGGCTGTGAAACTTTGCCTTTGTGTGAGTTTCCTACTCCTCTTGTCAAATATCCTTGCTGGTGTATTATACTTTTCTTTAGACCACTTTCCTTCCTAATACCTCAAAATTGGAAATTTATTTCACGTTTTCAGTAACCTGTATTAACTTTAAAATATTTTTTCTATAACTTATTTTACTTGAAATCTACTTCATCCACAGATTCTTCACTAGTCCAGCCTCACCTCACTACACTTGTCATGGTCTTTCATATCTTTTTCATGTCTTTTTTGGCTCATGTTATTTCTTTTACTTTATGTTCTTCTCCAACTAGGTGTAACCAACCTTACTGCACAGAGTTTCCTGCAGCTTGTTTTCTCCAGGGGATTCCCATAACACTCTTTACATGTCAGGACTGTAACAATTTTCATTATGTGGCATAGTTTCTTGCATAAGTATTTGTGACTCACATGATATAGTGACTTTATTTACAGCAAACAACAGAGCTGACTCTCCTCTATAATTCCAATGTTTGTAATGGGACAGATTTCCAAAATATATACTGATTGAATACATTAACATAAAATGTTTTTTGTTTCTTCAAGTATTTCTTTATGTGATAAACACAGTGGTATACTGCAGCTGGCTTATACTGGATCATGAGAGCTGAGGATTAAATTTTTAAGAATTTTACAAATTTGTTGATATTAAAAATTAAATCATATAAATGTGCCATTAAATAAATCAAATTAAAAATAAAAGTAATTCTTAAAACTCATCATTACCTAATTATTTCATTACCTTTTACTATTATCTGTACTCGAGGTTATTTACATCTGTTGTATCTGTATGGTAGAAATACTATATACAGTCAGCCTCTTATCTGTGGGTTCCATATCCACTGGTTCCACATATGTGGATTCAACCAAATGTGGATCAAGGATATTCCAAAAAATTCCAGAAAGTTCTATAAAAGCAAACCTTGAATTTGCCAAATTCCAGCAACTATTTACATAGCATTTACATTGTATTAAGGTATTATAAATTATTTAGACATAATCTAAAGTATATGGGAGGAGAGGACCTTCAAAATGGCAGAGGAGTAAGATGTGGAGATCACGTTTCTCCCCACAAATATATCAAAAATACATCTACATGTGGAACAACTCCTATGGAACACCTACTGAATGCTGGCAGAAGACCTCAGACTTTCCAAAAGGCAAGAAACTCCCCACGTACCTGGGCAGGGTAAAAGAAAAAAGAAAAAACAGAGACAAAAGCATAGGGATGGGACCTACACCTCGGGGAGGGAGCTGTGAAGGAGGAAAACTTTGCAAACACTGTGAAGCCCCTTCACTGGCGAAGACGGGGGTAAGGTGCGGGGGGGAAGCATGGGAGCCACAGAAGAAAGCGCGGCAACAGGGGTGCAGAGGGAAAAGCTGAGAGATTCCCACAGAGAGGATTGGTGCTGACCAGCACTCACCAGCCTGAGAGGCTTGTCTGCTCACCTGCCGGGGCAGGTGGGGGCTGGGAGCTGAGGCTCCGGCTTCGGAGGTCAGATCCCAGGGAGAGGACTGGGGTTGGCTGCGTGAACACAGCCTGAAGGGGGCTAGTGTCTAGTGTCCCAGAGCTAGCCAGGAGGGAGTTCGGGAAGAGTCTGGACCTGCCTAAGAGGCAAGAGACCATTGTTTCAGGGTGCACAAGGAGAGGAGATTCAGAGCACTGCCTAAACGAGCTTCAGAGACAGGCGAGAGCCATGGCTATCATCACAGACACCAGAGACAGGCATGAAATGCTACCAAGAATCCTGTGTGCAAGCACAGGTCACTATCCACACCTCCCCTCCCAGGAGCCTGTGCAGCCTGACACTGCCAGGATCACGTGATCCAGGGACAACTTCCCCGGGAGAACACACGGCATGCCTCAGGCTGTTGCAACATCAGGCTTGCCTCTGCCTCCGCAGACTCACCCTGCATTCCGTACCCCTCCCTCCGCCCAGCCTGAGTGAGCCGGAGCCCCCTAATCAGCCGCTCCTTTAACCCCCTCCTGTCTGGGCAAGGAACAGACGTCAGAGGATGACCTACAAGCAGAAGCAAGCCCAGTCCAAAGCTGAACACCAGGAGCTGTGCTAACAAAGAAGAGAAAGGGAAACTTCTCCATGCAGCCTCAGGAGCAGCGGATTAAATCTCCACAATCCACTTGATGTACCCTGCATCTGTGGAATACCTGCATAGACAACAAATCATCCCAAAATTGAGGCAGTGGACGTTGGGAGCAACTGTAGACTTGGGGTTTGCTGTATGCGACTGACCAGTTTCTGATTTTTATGTTTATATTAGTTTAGTTTTTAGTGCTTGTTAACATTGGTGGATTTGTTTATTGGTTTGGCTGCTCTCTTCTTTGTTTTTAAATTACTTTAAAAATTAAAAAAAATTTAATAATAATATTTAAAAAAATTTTTTAATTTCCATAACTTTATATCTTTTCTTTTTTCTTTTCTATTCTTTTCTTTTTTTCCTTTTATTTTTTTCTTTCCTTTTTTTTCTCCTGTTTCTTCTGAGCCGTGTGGCTGAGAGGGTCTTGGTTCTCTGGACTAGTGTCAGACCTGAGCCTCTGAGGCAGGAGAGCCAAGTTCAGGACATTGGACCACCAGAGACCTCCTGGCCCCACATAATATCAATCAGCGAGAGCTCTCCCAGAGATCTCTGTCTCAATTCTAAGACCCAGCTCCACCCAATGGGCAACAAGTTCTAGTGCGGGATACCCCATGGCAAACAACTAGCAAGACAGGAACACAACCCCACCCATTAGCAGAGAGGCTGCCTAAAATCATAGTAACTTCACAGGCACCCCAAAACACACCACCGGACATGGTCCTGCCCACCACAGAGACAAAAACCAGACTCATGCACCAGAACACAGGCACAAATCCCCTCCAACAGGAAGACAGCACAACCCACTGAACCAACCTTACCCACTGCAGGCAGACAACAAAAACAATGGGTGCAGCCTGTGAAAAGGAGACCCCAAAACACAGTAAGTTAAGCAAAATGAGAAGACAGAGAAATGTGCAGCAGTTGAAGGATCAAGGTAAAAACTCACCAGACCAAACAAATGAAGAGGAAATAGGCAGTCTGTCTGAAAAAGAATTCAGAGTAATGACAGTAAAGATGATCCAAAATCTTGGAAATAGAATGGAGAAAATACAAGAAACGTTTAACAAGGACCTAGAAGAACTAAAGAGCAAACAAACAATGATGAACAACACAATAAATGAAATTAAAAATTTTCTAGAAGATATCAATAGCAGAAAAACTGGGGCAGAACGTATAAGTGACCTGGAAGGTAAAATAGTGGAAATAACTACCACAGAGCAGAATAAAGAAAAAAGAATGAAAAGAATTGAGGACAGTCGTAGAGACCTCTGGGACAACATTAAATGCACCAACATTCGAATTATAGGGGTCCCAGAAGAAGAAGAGAAAAAGAAAGAGTCTGAGAAAATATTTCAA
The DNA here is from genome assembly GCF_964341445.2 of Mesoplodon mirus. Lineage (NCBI taxonomy): Eukaryota > Metazoa > Chordata > Mammalia > Artiodactyla > Ziphiidae > Mesoplodon > Mesoplodon mirus. Next base: position 49,326,978 of record NC_138977.1, read on the forward strand.
GAGATTATAGGAAGAAAAATTCCCTAATATGGGGAAGGAAATAGTCAATCAAGTCCAGGAATCACGGAGGGTCCCATACAGGATAAATACAAGGAGAAACGCACCAAGACATATTAATCAAACTATCAAAAATTAAATACAGAGAAAAATATTGAAAGCAGCAAGGGAAAAGTAACAAATAACATACAAGGGAACCTCCCGTAAGGTTATCAGCTGATCCTTCAGAAGAAACTCTGCAAGCCAGAAGGGAGTGGCAGGACATATTTAACATGATGAAAGGTAAAAACCTACAACTGAGATTACTCTACCCAGCAGGGATCTCATTCAGATTCGACAGAGAAAATAAAACCTTTACAGACAAGCAAAAGCTAAGAGAATCAGCACCACCAAACCAGCTTTACAACAAATTCTAAAGGAACTTCTCTAGGCAGGAAACACGAGAAGGAAAAGAACTACAGTAACAAACCCAAAACAATTAAGAAAATGGTAATAGGAACAAACATATCGATAACTACGTTAAATGTAAATGGATTAAATGCTCCAACCAAAAGACACGGACTGGCTGAATGGATACAAAAACAAGACTCATACATATGCTGTCTACAAGAGACCCACTAGGGACACATACAGACTGAAAGTGAGGGGATGGAAAAAGATATTCCATGCAAATGGAAATCAAAAGAAAGCTGGAGTAGCAATTCTCATATCAGACAAAACAGACTTTAAAATAAAGACTATTACAAGAGACAAAGAAGGACACTACATAATGATCAAGGGATCATTATAAGAAGAAGATAAAAATTGTAAATATTTATTCACCCAACATAGGAGCACGTGAATACATAAGGCAAATGCTAACAGCCATAAAAGGGGAAATCAACAGTAACACAATAATAGTAGGGGACATTAACAGCCCACTTTCACCAGTGAACAGATCATCAAAAATGAAAATATAATAAGGAAACACAAGCTTTAAATGATACATTGAAAAGGAAGGACTTAGTTGATATTTATAGGACATTCCACCCAAAAACAACATAATACACGTTATTCTGAAGTTTTCATGGAACATTCTTCAGGATAGATCATATCTTGGGTCACAAATCAAGCCTTGGTAAATTTAAGAACATTGAAATCATATCAAGTATGTATTCTGACCACAACGCTATGGAGACTGAAGAATACACTACTAAATAACTAAGAGATCACTGAGGAAATCAAAGAGGAAATCAAAAACTACATAGAAACACATGACAATGAAACCACGGCTACCCAAAACCTATGGGATGCAGCAAAAGCACTTCTAAGAGGGAAGTTTATAACAATACAATCCTACCTCAAAAAATAAGAAACATCTCAAATAAACAACCTAACGTTACACCTAAAGCAATTAGAGAAAGAAGAACAAAAAAACCCCCAAAGTTAGCAGAAGAAAAGAAATCATAAAGATCAGATCAGAAATAAATGAAAAAGAAATGAAGGCAACAATAGCAAAGATCAATAAAACTAAAAGCTGGTTCTTTGAGAAGATAAATAAAATTGATGAACCATTAGCCACACTCATCAAGAAAAGGAGAAGACTCATATCAACAGATTTAGAAATGAAAAAGGAGAAGTAAAAACTAACACTGCAGAAATACAAAGGATCATGAGAGATTACTATAGGCAACTATATGCCAATAAAATGGACAGCCTGGAAGAAATGCACAAATTTTTAGAAAAGCACAACCTTCCGAGACTGAACCAGGAAGAAATAGAAAATATGAGCACCAATCACAAGCACTGAAATTGAAACTGGGATCGAAAATCTTCCAAAAAACAAAAGCCCAGGACCAGATGGCTTCACAGGCGAATTCTAACAAACATTTACAGGAGAGGTAACACTTATCCTTCTCAAACTCTTCCAAAATATAGCAGAGTGAGGAACACTCTCAAACTCATTCTTTGAGGCCACCGTCACCCTGCTACCAAAACCAGACAAAGATGTCAAAAAAAGAGAAAACTACAGGCCAATATCACTGATGAACATAGATGCAAAAATCCTCAACAGAATACTAGCATACAGAATCCAACAGCACATTAAAAGGATCATACACCATGATCAAGTGGGGTTCATCCCAGGAATGCAAGGATTCTGCAATATATGCAAATCAATCAATGTGATAAACCATATTAACAAATTGAAGGAGAAAAACCATATGATCATCTCAATAGATGCAGAGAAAGCTTTCGAAAAAATTCAACACCCATTTATGATAAAAACCCTGCAGAAAGTAGGCATAGAGGGAACTTTCCTCAACATAATAAAGGCCATATATGACAAACCCACAGCCAACATCGTCCTCAATGGTGAAAAACTGAAACCATTTCCACTAAGGTCAGGAACAAGACAAGGCTGCCCACTCTCACCACTCTTATTCAACTTAGTTTTGGAAGTTTTAGCCACAGCAGTCAGAGAAGAAAAGGAAATAAAAGGAATCCAAATCAGAAAAGAAGTAAAGCTGTCACTGTCTGCGGATGACATGATACTATATATAGAGAATCCTAAAGATGCTACCAGAAAACTACTAGAGCTAATCAATGAATTTGGTAAAGTAGCAGGATACAAAATTAACGCACAGAAATCTCTTGCATTCCGGTACTCTAATGATGAAAAATCTGAAAGTGAAATCAAGAAAACACTCCCATTTACCATTGCAACAAAAAGAATAAAATATCTAGGAATAAACCTACTTAAGGAGACAAAAGACATGTATGCAGAAAATTATAAGACACTGATGAAAGAAATTAAAGATGATACAAATAGATGGAGAGATATACCATGGTCCTAGATTGGAAGAATCAATATTGTGGAAATGACTCTACTACCCAAAGCAATCTACAGATTCAATGCAATCCCTATCAAACTACCACTGGCATTTTTCACAGAACTAGAACAAAAAATTTCAAAATTTGTTTGGAAAAACAAAAGACCCCGAATAGCCAAAGCAATCTTGAGAACGAAAAACGGAGCTGGAGGAATCAGGCTCCCTGACTTCAGACTATACTACAAAGCTACAGTAATCAAGACAGTGTGGTACTGGCACAAAAACAGAAAGATAGATCAATGGAACAGGATAGAAAGCCCAGAGATAAACCCATGCACATATGGTCACCTTATCTTTGATAAAGGAGTCAGGAATGTACAGTGGATAAAGGACAGCCTCTTCAGTAAGTGGTGCTGGGAAAACTGGACAGGGACATGTAAAAGTATGAGATTAGATCATTCCCTAACAACATACACAAAAATAAGCTCAAAATGGATTAAAGACCTAAATGTAAGGCCAGAAACTATCAAGCTCTTAGGGGAAAACATAGGCAGAACACTTTATGACATAAATCACAGCAAGATCCTTTTGGACCCACCTCCTAGAGAAATGGAAATAAAAACAAAGATAAACACATGGGACCTAATGAAACTTCAAAGCTTTTGCACAGCAAAGGAAACCATAAACAAGACCAAAAGACAACCCTCAGAATGGGAGAAAATATTTGCAAATAAGCAAGTGACAAAGGATTAATCTCCAAAATTTATAAGCAGCTTATGCAGCTCAATAGCAAAAAAAGAACCCAATCCAAAAATGGGCAGAAGACCTAAATAGACATTTCTCCAAAGAAGATATACAGACTGCCAACAAACACATGAAAGAATGCTCAACATCATTAATCATTAGAGAAATGCAAATCAAAACTACAATGAGATATCATCTCACACCAGTCAGAATGACCATCATCAAGAAATCTAGAAACAATAAATGCTGGAGAGGGTGTGGAGAAAAGGGAACACTCTTGCACTGCTGGTGGGAATGTGAATTGGTACAGCCACTATGGAGAACAGTATGGAGGTTCCTTAAAAAACTAAAAATAGAACTACCATATGACCCAGCAATCCCACTACTAGGCATATACCCTGAGAAAATCATAATTCAAAAAGAGACATGTACCAAAATGTTCATTGCAGCTCTATTCACAATAGCCTGGAGATGGAAACAACCTAAGTGTCCATCATCGGATGAATGGATAAAGAAGATGTGGCACATATATACAATGGAATATTACTCAGCCATAAAAAGAAATGAAACTGAGCTATTTGTAATGAGGTGGATAGACCTAGAGTCTGTCATACAGAGTGAAGTAAGTCAGAAAGAGAAAGGCAAATACCGTATGCTAACACATATATATGGAATTTAAGAAAAAAAATGTCATGAAGAACCTAGGGATAAAACGGGAATAAAGACACAGACCTACTTGAGAATGGACTTGAGGATATGGGGAGGGGGAAGGGTAAGCTGTGACAAAGCGAAAGAGAGGCATGGACATATATACACTACCAAAGGTAAGGTAGATAGCTAGTGGGAAGCAGCCGCATAGCACAGGGAGATCAGCTCGGAGCTTTGTGACCGCCTGGAGGGGTGAGATAAGGAGGGTGGGAGGGAGGGAGACGCAAGAGGGAAGGGATGGGGGAACAGATGTATATGTATGACTGATTCACTTTGTTACAAAGCAGAAACTAATTAAAAAAAAAAAACACGGGTAATAAATGCTCACTAAATTGGAAAAAAAAAAAAAGAAAACCCAGAGATAAACCCACACACATATGGTAACCTTATCTTTGACGAAGGAGGCAAGAATATACAATGGAGAAAAGACAGCCTCTTCAATAAGTGGTGCTGGGAAAACTGGACAGCTACATGTAAAAGAATGAAATTAGAACACTCCCTAACACCGTATGCAAAAATAAACTCAAACATGATTAAAGACTTAAACGCAAGGCCTGGCACTATAAAACTCTTACAGAAAAACATAGGCAGAACACTCTATGACATAAATCACAACAAGATCCTTTTTGAGCCATCTACTAGAAAAATGGAAATAAAGACAAAAATAAACAAATTGGACCTAATGAAACTTAAACGCATTTGCACAGCAAAGGAAACCATAAACAAGACTGAAAGATAACCCTCAGAAAGGGAGAAAATATTTGCAAATGAAGCAACTGACAAAGGATTAATCTCCAAAATATCTAAGGAGGTTATGCAACTCAATATCAAGGAAGAAAACAACCCAATCCAAAAATGGCAGAAGACCTAAACAGACATTTCTTCAAAGAAGATATACAGATTGCCAACAAACACATGAAAGGATGCTCAACATCACTAATCATTGGAGAAATGCAAATCAAAACTACAGTGAGGTATCACATCACCCTGGTCAGAATGGCCATCATCAAAAAATATACAAACAAAAAATTTTGGAGAGGGTGTGGAGAAAAGGGAACCCTCCTACACTGTTGTTGGGAATATAAATTGATACAGCCACTATGGAGGACAGTATGGAGGTTCCTTAAAAAACTAAAAATAGAACTACCATATGACCCAGCAATTCCACTACTGGGCATATACCCTGAGAAAACCATAACTCAAAAAGAGTCATGTACCGCAATGTTCATTGCAGCCGCATTTATAATAGTCAGGACATGGAAGCAACCTAAGTGTCCATCGAGAGATGAATGGATGAAGAAGATGTGGCACTTATAAACAATGGAATATTACTCAGCCATAAAAAGAAATGAAATTAAGTTATTTGTAGTGTGGTGGATGGACCTAGAGTCTGTCATACAGAGTGAAGTCAGAAAGAGAAAAACAAATACCGTATGCTAACACATATATATGGAATCTAAAAATAAAAATGGTTCTGAAGAACCTAGGCTCAGGACAGGAATAAAGACGCAGATGTTTACAACAAATTACACACTTTACAAAGTTGACACATAGTACAAACATTATAACATCTAGAAAATAGCATGATAATTCATTCTACCTTTTCATATGAAGACAATTTTGTATAAATATCTTCTATACAAAAGATAGAAAAATAAATTTTTCTTCCAGCATTTTTTTCTTTTTTTAAAATCATTTTATTGAAATATAGTTGGTTTATGAATGTTGTGTTAGTTTCAGGTGTACAGCAGAGTGATGCAGTTATTTATATATATAGATATAGATATAGATATATAGGTATATAGATATATAGATATAGATCTTTTTACATTCTCGTCCATTATAGGTTATTACAAGATATTGGATATATTATCTTGTACTATATAGTAGATGCTTGTCAGTTATATATATAGTATTATGTATATTTTAACCCCAAACTCCTAATTTATCCTCCTCCTGCTTTCCACTTTGGTAACCATAAGTTTGGTGGGTCTACCTCTGTAAATAAGTTTATTTTTATCATTTTTTTCGATTTCACATATTAGCCATATCATATGATATATAAGTGATATCGTATGATATTTGTCTTTGTCTGACTTACTTCATTTAGTATGATAATCTCTAGGTCCACCCATGTTGCTGCAAACGGCATTATTTCATTCTTTTTCATGACTGAGTATCATTCCATTGTATATATGTACCACATCTTCTTTATTCATCTAATGATGAACACTTAGGTTGCTTCCATGTCTTGGCTATTGTAAATAGTGCTGCTGTGTACACTGGGATGCATGTATCTTTTAAAATTTTGGTTTTCTCCAGATATATGCCCAGGACTGGGATTGCAGGATCATATGGTAGCTCTGTTTTTAGTTTTTTAAGGAAACTTCATACTGTTCTCCATATTGGCTGTACCAATTTACATTCCCACCAACAGTGTAGGAGGGTTCCTTTTTCTCCACACCCTCTCCAACATTTATTATTTGTAGACTTTTTGATGATGCCCATTCTGACTGAGGTGATACCTCTTTGTAGTTTTGATTCTCCTAGAATGATTGATTAAAATTCATTTTTAATTACTAACAAAGTTTTCTTTCAGCTTCAAAACTTATTAGAAATATCATTTAATTTTTTAGGATTGTTATCAAATTTGGGAAAGTCTCTTTCATATTTCTTTTATATATGAACTATAAGTTTTAAGGGTTTTTTGTGTATAATGATTAATGATAATTACACTTTGAATTGATACTCATTAACTAATGTGTCATTGATGGCCTCATTATAGTAACATGCAACTTTTCTATTATTTTTGTCATTGTCAGTGTTTTATGTCAAATCAACAAGAATCAGTAAAATATAATAATTAGCTAAGGGAAGAGACTGAGCAACCTTCTATTCCAGCAGTCCAGTTTGGATAAAGTATGTTGTATTGGTAAGACACGAGACAGCAAAAAGTTAAAAAAATAAAATAAAAAATTCTTGGAGCCAGAAAGGAGTAGGGACATAATATCACTTCCTGACAGGAGCTTGAAGGTAGGCAGTCATAAGAAGGTGTGCTGATGGATCACTAAGCACATGAAGGGCAGTCTAATGGAAGTGTTAAGTGCATTATATGGTCAGACTAAAACAGGTCTAAGTCCTAGCTCTGCCATTTACTAGCATATGATACCTTGCTACCAATAACTTCACTATCCACGGAAATGACTGTACATCATATAACTATATCCCACTAAACCAAACTAACACTGTCCTCAAATCTCCCTAAGCTAGATCCCAGAAATGCTTGTGGCTCTTCCAACACCACCCAAAACAAGGGAAAGTATGACAGAGGAGAAGTTGGAGTGGAAAGAATCAATGGTCTTAGCCAGTTGCAGTAAAAATATCCTATATTTTTCAATTTTTTAAAAACCACAATTCTAGGGTTCCTCATGGGAACTTAGAATGGCCTGTGCAAGTGAGATCCCAGAAGGTTATCTATCAGTTTCACAGTAAATGAGCCTCTACTGGAGATGTCATGGTGGGAATGACATTTTGAATGTTTCCTACACAACCATGATAACCACAAATCAAGGAGAAATTGAGGCTAATTTGAAGTGGCTGCCACCCTTGCCTTGTTCTTCTTATGCATTTACAATAAGATCACCTTTATCTGTCTGGTAGTGATCTGTCTATTGACTGCTGCAGAAAATGAGAAGTGCTTATTAATGGACAACTGGGAAGAGCTTCCAGAAGTCATTGTATTCATTTGTTGCTTCGGCAAATTTCAACTTCTTGGAAGAAGCAAGGAACAGTGAAAGACAAAAGACTACACTAACATATTGTCTGTAATATAAGGTTCCCCTTAAAAATTCAACACATCTTAGGCCTGAGATAGAGATTTTTTAGAAAACAAATTTATTATTTTCCAAAACTTAAGCAAAGAAGAACCATGTTTTTATAAATGAGAAACATTGTGTTTGCAGATCATTGTTTTGTGTTATTGTATGAAATGAAATTCACAAATGCTTGTAATAAAAGGCTTTTATTTTATATTTCTGCTTCTCTATAGTCTTACCTCTGAATGTGTCTCCTTTCCTCTACCAGGTTAGTGGTTATTAATCTTGGCTGTAAAACAGAATCACTGGAGTACTTTCAAAAATATATCCATTTCCTAGGCACATCCCTAAGTATCTGCAACTTTAAAAAACAACATTGGGCCTCCCTGGTGGCGCAGTGGTTGAGAGTCCGCCTGCCGATGCAGGGGATACGGGTTCGTGCCCCGGTCCGGGAGGATCCCATATGCCGCAGAGCGGCTGGGCCCGTGAGCCATGGCCGCTGAGCCTGCGCGTCCGGAGCCTGTGCTCCGCAACGGGAGAGGCCACAACAGTGAGAGGCCCGCGTACCGTAAAAAAAAAAAAAAAAAAAAAAAACATAAATGATTTTGACGCACAATGAAGGCTGAGAACCAATGTACCAAACAAATATCAGGGCAAGAAAACTCTAGTCTAGGCTTCAACAGTTCCAGTTACTGTGCGAGTATTTAGAAAGAGGAAACAGAGTCAGGATGGTTTGTCCACTCTAAAAGCATTATAGCGCCACCTACTGGGAGACTGGGCCTTTAAAAATGAGTACAGTTGACCCTTGAACAAGGTGGGTTTGAACTGTGCAGGTCTTCTTATACCTGGAATTTTTTCAGTAGTAAATACTACAGTACTACATGATACTTAGTTGGCTGAATCCATGGATAAGGAAGACCCTGGTATATGGAGGGTGGGTGTAAGGTACAGATTTTTGACTGCATAGGGGGTTGGCACCCCTAATCCCCAAGTTGTTTGAGAGTCAACTGTACTGTAGCCCCTACAAATATGGTTAATTTCATTTTGGTCATTGGCAAAATAAATTTAATCTTGATTAACAACAACAAAAATTCGTTTCCAAATACTGTATTTTAGAAATGAAATAAACTTCCTAGTTTCTTGGTCATGGTGTCAGGTAAGGCAGATGTGGATAAACATATCAACATATTCCTTCAAATGTTGAGGATTATTTGAAAGAAGGCATTGCATTCTATCTTTACTTTATATCTCAACTTGGTGTTTATTCTGAAGAATTCCAACCAGTACTTACTGATGCCTGGAACAACTATCACACCCTCTCCTGCACTGAGTGTTTGGGCACCATGCAACTTGAACTACTCATTGCTGCCTATTTTTTTCTTTTTCTTTTTTTCCACTTCTTTCATGTTCCTTGAAACTGAAGTTGTGGATGGGTAGGGAGGAGTTTGCACATTCCTTCATTCATCAGATAGAAACTAAATGCCTTCCATGTGCCAGACACTGTGCAGGTGTGGTAGGTTTGTTGGGAGCAGAGATGTAGGAGGTTGAGTTCCCTTCTCTCTTCACAGTTTAAGCCCAGAGAGATGATGACTAAAAACTTTAACTGAGATATTGGAAACAACTCAGACCAATCCATTTTCTATGATGATCTGATCATGTGGTGAGAGAATGAAGACGCAAGAATAGTATTAATGTGATGTCTACAGTAACAGCATGTTAAAGCTCTCCTAGGCAATATAAAGGGTGGGGGATCCCATCCCACCTTGAGCCCAAGTGGCATCTATCACTGAGACTTATGCAAATACAGAAAATTTAATGAGCTAATATAGTGGGTGGTCTGAAGATATCTGTGTGCATGAGTTGATTAGTATGGGAGAGATTGACTGCCAAAAAAGAGGAAAGTAAGATAAAATGGGAGACACAGAAGGCAGCAAGGTATCTGATGTCATATTAGTCTCCCAACACAGTGTCATGGACTTATTTCTAAGACTTAACGGAAAGAGAAACTTCAAGCAAAATCCTGACCTTGAGACAAGGAGCCTTTGTTGGCAGCACACAGGCGTTTGGATATGAAACAGTAGTAGGAAGAAGAATATTCCACTTCTCACCCCCACTCAAATATAGCACTCTGAGGTCGATAATATCAAGAGAGTCAGGAGGTAATAGTCTTGGCACAATCATTAGAATTCTTTCTGGGCTTCCCACTGTACTGCCTCGAATAACTTCACAGGCAGCGGACATCAGTGAGTGAGGAGGAGCAGGAAGAATGGGTCAGATTCCAGGTAGTTAGTGCAACTGACAGAATGGTTGTGATACATGTGACATACTCTCTGAGCATTAGTAAACATAAACATGTGAAACTTCATAGGGGGATGGAGTCTTTAAAATATGAGTTATTGGTGTTAACATGATTACACATACCTGAAAAGAGTACTTGTACAGAAGGATAGAATTTGGTTATCCTTTTTGTTTTTCTTACTCTTTTTGGTGTATTAAAAAGATCTGAGGGGGCTTCCCTGGTGGCGCAGTGGTTGAGAGTCTGCCTGCCGATGCAGGGGACACGGGTTCGTGCCCCGGTCCGGGAAGATCCCACATGCTGCGGAGCGGCTGGGCCCGTGAGCCATGGTCGCTGAGCCTGCGCCCGGAGCCTGTGCTCCGCAACAGGAGAGGCCACAACAGTAAGAGGCCCGCGTACCGAAAGAAAAAAAAAAAAAAAAGATCTGAGCATTCAAAGAGCCTCAGTTTTCTCCCCAGTTCTATTATTCCCATCCCAACACCAAAGTGCTATCTTCACTTCTGAGAGCATTTGAAAATTAAGCCTCTCTCTTTGCCTTCAAGGAAAGACAAACCAGTTTTTTTGGTAATCATTTGTGTCTGGTTATGATGTACGATCAATATCTATTAAGAGAGCAAAAAGGAGAATTAATTGACTAGGAGGTAGGGATAGAAGGTTTAGGAAGTAGTGACAAAACAAAAACAAAAACTAGACAGAGAACTGTGGGTAGGAAAAATAAGTGAAGAAGACATCAGCCCGGAAGTTTAGAAAACTATCTTGGAACATTTGTCCAAGAAACAGGAGTGGAGGTTGGGAGAGAGAGACCACTGCCCAGCACCTGCCATGTTGGTGAACCTAAGAAGACCACTTTGAGGGGTATGTTAGTTAGAAATTATAAACAACAATAACCATTTATTTTTTCTCACCAGGTTATAGGTAAGCAGGTGGGCTCTAATGATCTCAACTGGTCTTGACTGATGCCACGTAGGCTTGCTCATAGTCTGAAATTAGCTGTTAGGTTGGCTGGACCTGATTGATCTGAGAGAGCCTTGGCTGGGCTGACTCCTCATGTGTCTCTCACATCCTTCCACTAGGATAGCCCTGGCATGTTGTCATGGCAGAGACAGTGTTCCAAGAAAGGAAAAGGAAATGTGCAAGTACTTTTTTCAAGTATCTGTTTGAGTCAAGCCTGTACTTCCCATTGGCAAAAGTATGTCACATGGTCAAGCCCAACATCACTGTGGGGGGGCACTGTCAAAGGCATGGGTGTAGGAAGGTGGCATTATTCTAACTCCCAGGTGCCATTTGGGAAGTTGACCACTTACTGTTTACATAACAGAGATCCTCTCACCACCTGCACTCAGGACCTCCACCAGGTGTTCTTACCAACCTAGAATAGACACAGCAAGAAGCTTAGCTTTTTTGACACCTATATCTCACTTTTGCCCTCAGTTCATGATGGTTAAAAGTTTGGGTTACAGTGTTTTAATCAAAATATTTTAATAGAAAGCTAAACTATACTGGTAATGATATAATCCATGAGATACATTTAAAAAACCTTAATCTCATATTTTTGAATAGTTGTAAAAACTTAGTCTCATTAATTTCTAATTTTGGAGCAAAACTCAAAGTTTCTTGCTCTTTACATTCTGAGTGAAAGTATAATATTAACTCTCATCTTGGGCTGGCTTCATTTGTTTTTTTTGTTTGTTTCTTTTTAAATTAATTTTTATTGGAGTACTTTACAATGTTGTGTTAGTTTCTGCTGTACAGCAAAGTGAATCAGCTGTATGTATACATATATCCCCTCTAGATTTCCTTCCCATTTAGGTCACCACAGAGCACTGAGTAGAGTTCCCTGTGCTATACAATAGGTTCTCATTAGTTATCTACTTTATACATAGTAGTGTATATATGTCAATCCCAATTTCCCAATTTATCCCACCCTCCTTCCCCCCGGTGTCCATAGGTTTGTCCTCTACGTCTGTGTCTCTATTTCTGCTTTGCAAATAAGATCATCTATACAATTTTTCTAGATTCCACATATATGAGTTAGTATACGATATTTATTTTTCTCTTTCTGACTTACTTCACTCTGACAGTCCCTAGGTCCATCCACGTCTCTGCGAGTGACACAGTTTCATTCCTTTTTATGGCTGAATAATATTCCATTGTATATATGTACCACATCTTCTTTATCCATTCCTCTGTTGATGGACATTTAGGTTGCTTCCATGTCCTGGCTACTGTAAATAGTGCTGCAATGAACATTGGGGTGCATGTATCTTTTTGAATTATGGTTTTCTCTGGGTATATCCCCAGTAGTGGGATTGCTGGGTCATGTGGTAGTTCTATTTTTAGTTTTTTAAGGAACCTCCATACTATTCTCCGTAGTGGCTGTATCAATTTACATTCCCACCAACAGTGTAAGAGGGTTCCCTGGGCTGGCTTCATTTGAATTTAATATTAACATTGTCAGTGCTATACGAATGTGTGAAACTGATATATGCTATCCATTTATTTTATCTAGAAAACTGTCTATAGGAAGATAAAAGAAAAAAGTAAGAAAAATGTTTAAAATAAAGTGCAGAAGTGAAAAGTTACATCTATAACCAATAATATTGGTGGATGTTTGTATAATATAAAATATAATATTTCGTTAAAAAGAAAGTTCCAGAACATTATATACAGTGTAATACACTTTTTTAAAATTAAAAAGCAATAAAATGAGTAGTACATATATATTTAGGAATATTTATAAAATGTAACTTTATTTTTAAAAAGGCAAGAGAATGATATGCAAGGGATTCAGGATAATAGTTACTTTGAGTGAAAGTTGAAGAGGGACAGGATGAAGGAGAATCACAGGGTGATATAACTTTTTGTTAAAATTCTAGTTCTCTTGATGGGTGTAGGGATACACAGACCTATCCTTATTAAAAATGCATTCATACATATGTACCAAGGGCAGGGAGCATACATAGACCAATGGTGAGAGTGTGTCATGAACCAAAGATTATGATTAATTCAACTTTGTACATCTGAGTTAATTTTTTTTTAAAAGCAGCATTACTTAAAATAAGGTTTAAATAGTCAAGACAGGATGTAATTTTGAAGATACATCTCAATAGTATACCATATATTATCTATTGTATATATATGGCATACTATCATATGCCTCTTTTTAAAATGTTTTCTCTTTTTTTCCTTAATGCATTTCAAGAAATGGGTTTGGTATACATAAAATATTCTATATGAAGTAACTTTAAAATTCACTGGTCTCTAACTACAACAAATACCTAAACTATCAATACCAGTGATTATAAGTCTTACCCCCTTTTAATTTGGTTTGGCAAACTACCAGTAAAACGTGAATTTTATAACCCTGGTTTATTTCCACATTACCCATTCTATGACAATAGTACACACAAAGTTTTCAACATCCTATCATTTGGCTGCCATGGTTAATGAAGTTACACAGATGTAGCAAGTTTATTTTCCTTCGATTTTAGAACAACAAGGGGACAGACTATAACTTGGTTACTATTAACTTGAAATTTCTATTTAAAATAATGAAGAAAAAACAACATAAGCAAAATGATTACAACCAATACCAGCAAGCAAATAGAAATCTAGGAAGTGAATCAACACTGACAGTTCATTGATTAAATAATGTAAGTTTTACCCCAGGCAGAGGAAAAGGTATCAGGAAATATCTTACCACCACAATCCCAAATAAATGAGAGGGAAATGAGTGCTGTGAGAGAACAGAGAAACAAAACCAAGCACTCACCCTGAAGGCAACGGCAGATGTTTCCCTCCAAAGTTTATTGCAGCTGGGAAGCAATTAGCAACAGTAAGGTTGTACAGAGAATTCCCTCATTGAAGAAGATGCTTTAAAAGAACTTACTTACAGAGGCGCAACTGTCTCTGTGTGATACTAAAATTAAGCTGAATTTATTCCTCAAGGAAGTGACCATAAGGAAGACTCGTGTGTAAAGGCAACCTGGGAACTCGAACATTATGAATTAGACAACAGAGGAAGTCTTTTTAGAGGACAGTTCCCCAGTGATTCATAAAGTTCACTAGAGATAGGGCAGTTATGGTAGCAGTGGGATGAGACATCTAAGCACTCTGCTTGTGAAGGTTGCTTTCATTTTTGAGACATTCACTCTTTGTTAGGAAAGGATACAAGTGTATTATACTCTGCTCTGCTCCAAAGGGTCTGTCTTCTGGAATTCCATGCTGCCCTTTTTGCCACCATTTTCCCCTGCTCTCAAATATGTTCATAAATGCTAATATTCATATAGGAAGTTAGTCTGCTCTCAAAAAGACTATGATAAATTGGAGTTTAATGCCTCTCTAGATTAAAAAATTATATATATATATATATATCACTTCCCTTCCTGAACCTGTGCAACCTTTCTAAGTGAAGGTGAAATTAAATGTGAGATTTTGGGGGCTTGTCTCATCACTGACTTCAAACAAGGTAAAAATTAGGGCACTTAGCATATGCACAAAATACCTGTATTCTTTTGTGTATGTGTGTGTTTGTATATTTGTCAAGGAGTTGGTGACCCCAGAGAGCAGAGCAATAAGCATGGTTGATAAGACACTAGGGTATGGTCTTTCCAAAGCAGTGACAGATAGACCCATCAGTGGATGGCGGTGATTTTGAAATCAGCTCTTTCTTGGCTATGGTAGCAATTGCCGATGCTCAAAGGGGTCCTGTCAGAGTCAGTGTGGAACAGTGCACATTGACAAAGTACATATATACCCTGGAACTGATGACTGTCATGGACCCTAAATCAGGATAAACTAGGACTGAGAATTTCCAAAGAAATCAGGCTTCAATAGGAGTATGGAGGAAAATTAAACATGGAGCATTCTTGGATCCTATGAGAGACCCAAAATAAATACCTAATCAATCATGAGAATGTGTAGAACAGAACTCCCTTAGGTAACAACCTTAGGAGGTGAGACTTGATAAAAAAGAATTTTCTGGGTGTAGACCCCTAGAAGAGCAGCTTTAACAGGAACCAGGTTGGTTCAAGGCAATGTCTACCAAGTGGGCTTGTGGATCCAGCAGACCCATTATGGACTGAACCTGGGCCACTTCATTATTTAGCACACAGGTAATGATCAGGGTATAGTAGCACTTTGGATATCTGGATATCAATATCATTTGAGACTACATATCTAATAATCCTTGAAACAACTGGGTATTATTCTTTCCCTAAGTCGTAGTTACCCAAGTAAATGTCATAGGCCCTGGTCTCTCAGGATCTGTCCTCATAGGAATCTGGCTTCTCCTTGACATAGTGGGTTCTGAATCTGGAAACTAACTCAAACCTGGGTAATGAGCCATGGATTGTGACTTTTTTATTGAGTAGCTTCCTTCAACTTCCTAACCATTCTTCCTCAATTTCTTGTCATTATATAAATTAAGCAATGTGTGTGTTGGCTGCCTATCCATCATGCCTCTAGAAGACCATATATTTTCAACTATCTGCATAGTTCTCCATAATTTGGGTCACTCCTGACTACTACTTTTACCTCGCTTCTCATTGCAATAATTGCACCCACTTTGCTTCTCATGCCTCTATTATTATGGGAGCTTAGTTCTATAGTATCATCTCCTACACTTGCTCCTGTCCTACAGAGGATACCACCACTGAACTTCTCAACAATGCTGGTGCCCCTCTCACCACTGCTTTCCCTACCCCTTTGGTAAATGAAATTTTCTCTGCTCCTGCTACAGAACATATTTGGCCAGTGGGTTTTCTACCCTTTTGGTTGTGTATCTACTCTATCGTGTCCATTTTTCTGAGCATCTTTATCCATTTTTATCCATTTCTTTACCATATAGCACAATAGTTCTGCCATTTATAGTTCACTGATAGTGAGCCATTGCTTTTTTCAAGTTTCCAAGAGCCATGCTAGTGAAGTAATAACTCTAACTCCCAGAGTCTTTGCCTGTGTATTAATTTTTTTTTTTTTTCTGTACGCGGGCCTCTCACTGTTGTGGCCTCTCCCGTTGCGGAGCACAGGCTCCGGACGCACAGGCTCAGCGGCCATGGCTCACGGGCCCAGCCGCTCTGCGGCATGTGGGATCTTCCCGGACCGGGGCACAAACCCGTGTCCCCTGCATCAGCAGGTGGACTTTCAACCACTGTGCCACCAGGGAAGCCCTAAATTTTATATTATGATAATGTTATCCCATTTCAACTGACTCTCTTATCCAACTTAATGTTTCACTCCCTTGATCTAGAACCTTCAAGAGACAGTTCATTGCATAATTCCCCACGCTTCTTACAAGATGTGTTAGCCAGATACTCTCTTATCTCAAATTGGGCTAGACTGGTATTTTATCCTTGTAATTGGCTTGGTTTCCAGGAGAGGATATGAGGGTAGATCTTGAGGGGACAAGCATTATCTAGGAGGCTCCTGCCTTATTTGAGTCCTGTGCACAATCTTAAGCAATGGGCCTTAAAGCAATATCTTTGTATAAGATGGAGTTGACTGTTTATGCAGGTCCAGCATGTTCATGGGTATTTGGGAGGTTAAGGTTTTCAATCTACCCAGATATCTCCATCCCAAGTCTCTATGTCCTATTCCTACATGATTTGGACACTGACCTTGACATGGGAGGCCTGTTAGTGTTGAGAATTCAGCCTTCCATGAATCTCTGCTACTCTTATAATTGTCTTCAGCCTGTTCCTAATTCTGTGCCTCATCTGCAAGAGATTATGGGTTTTATTACATACCACCAGGACATCCACTGGCTTTTGCATTTTATCTTGAATTTTGATTTATCACCCTGCATTTCTCATTATCTCTCTTCGATGACTTAGTGGTGCTCAGTAACAGCTGACCAACTCCACAGTTTAATCTTTCCCTCATACCTCAAGCATCAGAGAGTGAGACCTTGCAACCTAGGTTGGCCACGTAGTCCAGTCATGGCTAGGCATGAATTGGGGGGCAGGGGAGAATATGTTTGGTGCTAAATTAATCCACTGAGGTATCTCTTGGTGCTCCCACGCCCAGTTTTAACAGTGAACAGTCAAGAACAGTAGCCATGGCCTACAAACGGGCATGGTAACCTGGAGTTCAGACACCTCAGGGATGAGGCTGTGGGTTGCCCCACCAGCAAAAGTGCTAGCTGGAGGTGAGGGAATCTAGACTGAGTGGTGAAGAGGAGAATGATAAGCATCGGTTACTGGTTGGAGATCATGTACAGTTTTGAAATGTAGTTCTTACCCTTGATAACTCTTTTTATGTTTCCCCTGGAAATGAGAGCAACCAGCATCTTGTCCCCAGATGGGCATACTTGCTATAACAGCAAGTGGATCTGAGCAGGAAAGGATGCTCTTGCAGTGTATACTGTGGCATTCAGCCCAGAGCCCCTCTTCAGTGTGACATACCTGTCATCATCTGCTGATAAGTACAGCTGCTAACTACTCACTGGGAATAGCTCTTAACTGGAAGGAATTGATGTGTCTAAGATTATGTTACTTCAAAGGGTGTGGCCTGCTGTCAATGACTATCTGATGTGGGGACACAAAAGCCCAAGCTCTTTGCCTCAATTTGGGACAACTTTGAAAGATCATTTTAGCCCCAGAACTTGCTGTGGGACTGGCTGAGGCCTCAGTTGTATGAACATTATAGATGTGCTTCTTCTCTGCCCAGTCCTGCCTCCCTCACTTTCTTATAGCTATATGTTCTGCGAGTACTTCCCAATTTATCTTTCAGATGCAATTCTCCATCTCTGAATGTATTTCTAGGGAACCCAACTCAAGGTCCTATTTCATTAAACCAGTATAGTCAGGTTTCTGTTGATGCAGCCAAATGCTATCCCCAACACAGATACAGTTTAAGATTCCTGAGAAATGAAACCCTTATTGGTACATTCCAAATCAAAGGTACCTATGTCATGCTTATTTCAACAGGTTGCATTTAGTTAAAAGAACCAAATCTCTTATTTAAGTGGCAGGTAATTGGTAAACTGAAATATCACCCAAGTGAGAAAATAGATAAAATATCAGGATAGAGACATACTCTCTTACACCTGGCATCAAACAGGAGAAAGAACCCATGACTTTGAGCAGATTTCTTATAGACTCTGAACAGATACACCTTGAAATAACTATGACTTAATTTGATTGGTTTTTTCTTTTCAATTAACTTTAACTTCTGCCTTTATACTAATGAATTAATTTTTCCTGATTTCCAAAAATAATTTTTTTTAATTTTTCTAGCTTTCAAGTTGAATGGATAAAGCTTTATTTTCATTTATATGTTGGGAAAAATCAGAAACATAATTTTTTTTGGAAATCAATTACATTTTATCTTAGAGAACACTAAACTGACTCTTTCAAATGTAACTGAGACAGATTATATTGGTGGAAACTAGGGAAAAAAGTTCTAAGCTCTTAGTTTTTTTTTTTTTTTTTAATGTTTTCCACAACGTGACCACAACATCAACATCTCAGAAAGATACTCTATTTCATTTACATATTTGCTATGTTTTGCCCTATTTTCATTCCCACTGCAATTTAAGCAGTACAGTCCCTCGAAAAAGTTTCTCCATTATAAATGAAATTAATTTTCCAAGTATTTGAAACTTAAATATAGTGTGTAATAAATCCAACATTTCTAGAGCTTTTAAAGTTTGGATCCTAGTACAATAAATCATAGCAAGAAGGCCAGCTAAGGACAGTATCTCTAATAAGTTTGCAATCTGAAAATAATATTGATTTCTACTAGGGTTATTTTAGTGCATTCACCTAATCATTTTTCAATCTTAAAAGAAATTGTAAAGACAAAAATATTGAATATAAAATACTTTTAAGGAAACCTTCTGCAAAAATCTGAAGATACTATCTTTCATATTTGTTAGATAACTTTCTACAGAGCAGTGATTGAATCTAGGATGCTTCTTTTGACAACAATAATGTCTATGAATCCATGTGTTTATATTCTCTGCATATTCCTTTCTTGTTTGCTGTTCAATTCCTGTTCTCTTCTTTCCATTGTCTTTTCCACTACAAATTATACTAATTATACTCTTTTTGAGTTCTAGGTTTGTCAGTTCTATGGTACTGGTAGCCAAAGTGGAGGGGAAAAATAAAAAGAAAGCAAATAGGGCTTCCCTGGTGGCACAGTAGTTGAGAGTCCACCTGCCGATGCAGGGGACATGGGTTCGTGCCCCGGTCCGGGAGGATCCCACATGCTGCGGAGCAGCTGGGCCCATGAGCCATGGCCACTAAGCCTGCATGTCCAGAGCCTGTGCTCCACAATGGGAGAGGCCACAACAGTGAGAGGCCCACGTACCGCAAAAAAACAAAAAACAAAAAACAAAAAAACAAACGGGAATGGAGAAAGTAAGAAAAGAGACAAAGGTCCCTCCTCATATATTTTTATCCATAAATGTACTATTTTCATTAACCTCAATATTCCTTTTTCTATTGTGAGATCCTTCACTTCCTGGGTTCAAAAACCCCAAAATTTGTCAAAATATGTAATTTGATGTTGGATACACATAGAATTAAATGCACATGTTAAAACTTACTAGTGATATAACATTGGGCCAGTTTTATTAACCTCTCTGAAGCTCAGTTTCCTCCTTCATAAATGGAGAGAATGCCTACCTTGCATAGTTTTTGTAACAATTAGACATACACACATAACATGCCTAGGACAGAGCTTGGCATTCATTCATTTGTTCATTCTCACATTTGACAAATATATAATAAGCATCTACATTATATTAGGTTCTAGAGTATACTTAAGTTTTTGAGAAACAAAAAATGGTACATCTCAGGCATAAAATGAATAATAACTATTACAAGACTCAACAATGTACTCCAGAAAGAAGCTTAATGACTCCAGGAGCAAGTAATGGCATGTGAGACTCGATAGTGAGCAAAGAAATTATACAAACTTTTATTCATTCTCCTCACGTGTTGACTGTGAAAAAAATGAAGAACAAATAAAGAAAGTAAAAGCTTTCTCAAGTTACTGACATGTTCTGGGGGAGGTCATAGACATCAGTACACTCTAAATATCTGAAAATATTAAATCTGACTATGAATTTTAATTCTGTTTACTTTAACTGTAAATGCTAGGAGAATAAAAATAGAATTTTGAATATTTTCCACCTAGTAAACAATAGAGTAGAGAAGATAATCTTTTGACAAAAGGAAGAGGGGAGTTAAATACTAGTGGAGATCAGCTCAGTGCTTTGTGACCACCTGGAGGGGTGGTATAGGGAGGGTGGGACGGAGACGCAGGAGGGAGGAGATGTGGGGCTGTATGTATATGTATAGCTGATTCACTTTGTTATAAAGCAGAAACTAACACACCATTGTAAAGCAATTATACTCCAATAAAGATGTTAAAAAAAACAACTAGTGGAAATAGAAAACAGATTAAAATGTCAGAAATAAAAGGACATAACATGAATCTGGCAATAAATGAAAAATTTTAAACTCAAATACCTGGTACTGCAACAGTGCTTGATAACCATGAGGGGAGGCTAAGAGAATCTTAACACTATTGGTCCAGGGCCTTCACGTTATAGATTTGCTGAATTGAAACAATAAATATCTTTCTGGGTTTGCCTCTGTTAGTTGAAATATTTTTTTTTAACTCGTGGACAAATTTATTCTCTGAACTATCTATGTTATATAATAAGAAGCAACTGAAATGTTTATAAATTTCCATAAAATGTATTGCCATATATTAGTACATTCTCATAACATATTGTCACCCTCAACTGTTTCAGCTACTAAAACTTAGGTTTCACTTAACTTACTTTCATATAATACATTTTACAGAATAACAAACATTCTTCATTTCCTATAAAAGGTAAAAGTCTGAGTCCTGTAGCCTCATGAGTGCTTATGGCCTATAATCTACTCTCTTATGTTTTTATAAATGTATTGTAGCTCCCACTTGTTAAAGGATAGTTTAGTTTATTCCCAAACATTTTATGCCAGTTGTATTTATTATTTTAATGACAGAATTTGGTTAAATATTTATGTAAATCAATAAAATATGAATGGGAAATAGAAGAGAAATATTTGTATGAAAATTACATGCTTTGGAATGTCCCAATAAAGAGAAACAGCTGAAAATTATGTCAAATTAGGTGTCGGCAAGATATTTAGAAAAGTTTATAAAGCCATGGAAATCTAAAAGGATTTAACATGCTTTTTTGCTTCACTAAAGAAGTTAGATCCCTGTACCTTTTAAAAAACTAAAACTGGAAATCTGAGTCAGTGTTATGGGTGTGGTTTATGCAAGAAAGGCCAGATGAAATTCCCATCAGTGGATATATTCTCAAGAGAATGGCTTTCTCCTCACATCAAAAGATTGGAACTTGAGTATGTATTTATTTAACATAAAATATTTATAATACCTATAATTTTTTGTTGTTTAAGTTAACTACTTTTCCAATTAATTAGTTAACTACCAGACTCAACTGCATTGACTAAAAGTATTGTACTTCATACATTTATTTTATTTATAGTATACAAAGTTAATTAATTTTAGTAGGTGAATAAGTCACTTGCTTTTGCTTCTGACTGTTAACTGGATTTCAGGCTTCTGGGTGAACTTAAGACGATTTATCTGAAAATGGGATAGAACTCTGACTTTATCATGAATGGTCTAAATCCATACTTGGAGATTTAGTGTATAAAGATGTAGTATGGTCAAGTGAATTTTCTGTGTTGGCAATTTATACAATGTAACCCTTTCCATATGATTATATGTGTTAATTACTTCTACAATTAGTTGTGAATTCTAAAGTTTTCTGTCCAACATGTAACTAAGTTACCCTTATTTTACCAGCAGCAGTTAACTTGCAATAATCTAGTTGTTAAAACAATTGCAGCAGGCCTCAGTTTTGCTTCGGGACACAATAGTTAGTTTTGCCTGTGCAAGAAAAAGGACGTCTACTAGAGGACACCTTCCTGGTTTACCGCTGAATTTCAAAACGTTTGTCTGCATAATTTAGGGTGTATATATGGGTGCTCTCTTTCTGAAACAATTCTGTCTTGTCATTTCATTACAGAGTAGATAGCATCTCAAACATGGAGGGAGTCATTTGAACACCCAGGTTTATGACAGCCTAGCGTGTCATTCACAATTCAGAATGTTAATAGCAAGCATGTGAGTGCCATTTGTTCTGAAAATCAAGGGGCTCATTTGCTAAATACACCATAATACATACTTAACCAATTATGGTATTACAAGAAAACCTGACTTCCGGAAGGAGGCTTCACAGATTTTATAGCCAAAACTAAGTATGTGGTGCGAGGATTACCAAATGGTGGAGTGCCAGCTCTACAGTTTAACTCCTAAATCACCAGGCTGAGAATAGCTTTATCAAGTTTCTCTCTCCATTTCCATGTTGATTTAGCAGTAGAAATTATTCTCAGATGGACCAAATCCAGTCACTGCATAGAGCTAGAGAGCTACAAAAACTGGCATTTATAACTATTTCACATTATCTTTTTTTTTCTCAAAAATTAGCATAATTTTGGCTTAATTTTTGGGACAAAATTATACCTTCTCCTTTTGTATGTGTACAAAAGGGCAACCTATCCTAAGTACCTTCTATAAAAGATCCTCTGGCATCTTGCAGATACTTATAATGGTTATTATAAAATTTTCCCTTCTGAGAATTTTAAAAATTTGTAAAAAGCATCTGGCAGATGCCATGGAGCTGATTTCACTCTATCAGTGTTAGGAGAAGCTGCTGTGGTAGAGTGAACAATGGATGGAGGTGAGGAAGTTAGGAGGTGTAATAATTATCAAAGACTTAAGGGTATAGGGATAACTAACTTTGCCAAGTGGCAATATAACTCCAAATATTGGGGGTCACCTACATATAAAGGGATATTATGTGATATGTGTGTAAGAGCACAATTGTCATTAAATACTGAGATAAAAAGTAGTTTTTAACCCAGAGGAGGCATGCAGGCACTTGGTGTGGGACAGGTTTCATAGTGCTACTCCAGGATGTTCTCTAGACAGGGAATAAAAAGGGTTGGTTTCTGAAGTAGCACTCATGAAGTATATTCTAGCTTTTTGATTTAAAGCACCCTACGCACATTTGTATCTATAACATCCTTTACCACATTACGTTAAAAAGGCCTGCAGGTCCACCTAAAGTTTAAGAATGTGTGCTGCTTGAGATGGTTTTCTAGCTCTGGTACCTATGATTTTTCTGGGCCTCATTTTTCTTAACTGTAAAATGGGGAGTAATCCTGTAGCTACCTTGTAGGTTGAGGTGAGCTACATGTATGTATGTGAAGCATATGAGACATAGACAACTACTCAGTGCCCCTGACCTATTGTCTTCACATGCCTGTTTCTTCTGCTGGGACTAGGCAGTGAGGGCCTCTTGGAAAGTTGCCCTGCAGATACTTTTCTTTGTGTTCTCAGTGAATTGTACGGGCATTAAAGAGTTTTGTTTTTAGTTGGAGACACCATCTTGTATTGTGGGTTTTCTTTCCCTTCTGGCATTTGGTAGATAAGCGGTGGTTGTGGTAGGGTTAGTGGGGGAGGAGTGGATCAGTGATACGGCAGAAACAGGCTGACAGCTTGATGCTCACATTGAAAAGTTTTCTGTTTCCTGTCTTCCTCCTCTGCATGCCTGCTGTGCAGCTCAGAAAGAACAAAAGAATAAAAGGAGAAGGACAGTGGCTTCTGGTTCGGGACTGAATGCATGGGAACGTGGGAGGTAATGTGAGAAAGAGAATGGAGAGATTTGGCTGTTAAAATATATATAAAATGAAATTTTAGAAGCATTATAGCTATTGATTTCTCATCTAGCCCTAGGGACCAATTAATCTTGATGAGATTTCCCAGTCAGTTTGGGGTTAATGGATCCTCACAGAAATCAGACAAATGGAATCAGAAAGTTACAATTAAATACCAGGCCTCCAGAGCATCTGTTGTACAGTCCTGTATGTGTCAATAGTGTTTTCTTTATCTATCAATCTGTTATGTCATTGATTATTTTGTATTTATTATAATGTGTCACAGCAGATATTATGGGATCATGACTTATTCATCTTTTTAGTCCCAGCATCCAGCATGATATCTTACAAATAATAGGTACACAATATATTAGAAGAGAGAAAAATAAGAGGAAAGATAGGAAAAGGAAAAGAAAAGAAAGGAAAGAAATGGAGGAAGGCAGGAAGACAGGAAGTTAAAAAGGAAGGTATGGAGGGAGAGAAGGAGGGAGAAAGGGAAATTTAGGCTAGTGTTTATTTTTATAGCTGTTGTAAATGACTGCAGACAAATTCTCTTCTTAAAGAGCTCTAGGAAAGAGTATCATATAATATTTCCCAGTAATATATTCCAGAGAGTAGCAACTATTTGAGCAGAGATGTTATGAAGACCACAGATCTTTATATAATCTAATCTTTACTCTGCAAGAGCAAGTTTTAGGGATATTATAAATGTATTAAAGAGAAGCTAATCTGATTAAATTTAGACAGTACATATATCCAAAAAGTCATGTGCAGTAGTTAGGGGGGAAAAAGGTGATGTGATCCAACAAACATTTTACATAATACAATTGAAATGCTATTGTATTATTCATCAAAAATCCTTCCGAAGTACAAATCTGAACTTTTCACCTATTATTAGTTCCTTGGTACATTCTATAAACTAAACCATTTCACTTTTCTTAAACCAGAACTCCTTTCAAAATTTTCTTAGCCTCTTGAGGTTGATGAATTATTTATTGTTAAGCAATTTGGTTGCCAAAAGGAGACAGTCTAATGAGATTTTGGAAGCTAAATATGAATAGTCTCATGATTTTGAAAGAAAATAGTGCACTTGTTGAGAAGTGGATTACTCAAATTCAACGACTAGCTCAGCAATATACCATTTTTCGCATATATTGCTAACTATCCTAATAACTTCAACTTATAAGGGAAAGGCGGCACTTTCCACTGTTATTTCTATTAGCACTCATGGAAAAAAAATCTTTAAAAAAAAGTTTGGTATTGTAAATATCTGCCAGAGGTAAACTGGTGTTGAGAGAGAAAACACAATTCCTTCATAAATATGTTAATTCAAAATAAGATGCCAAGGTGGGGGAGTGGCCAAGATAGTAGAATAAGACCCTGAGCTCACCTTCTCCCATGGGCACACCAAAATTACAACTATTTACAGAGCAACTGTCAGTGGAAAAATCAGAAGCCTAGCAGAAAAGATGTTCTATAACTAAAGATATAAAGAAGAAACCACAGCAAGACAGGTAGGAGGGCAGAGACTTGGTATATTCGAGATCCAGGGTGGGAAACCCACAAACAGGAGGGTAATTATAATTACAGAGGATATCCTCAAGGAGCAAGTGATCTAAGTCCCACATCAGGCTCCCCAGCCTGGGGCTTCTGCACCCAGAAGATAGCTCCCAGAATGTCTGGCTTTGAAGGCCAGTGAGGCTTCCTTTTGGAAGAGCCACAGGGCTGTGGGAAATAGGGACTCCACTCTTAAAAGACACACAGAAAATCCCATGTGCTCCAGGACCCAGGGCAGAAGCAGTCATTTGAAAGAAGCCTGGGTCAGAACTACCTGCTGATCGTGGAAAGCCTCCCAGAGAGGGGCAACTGGAGCTCACGCTGGAGACATAGACCCTGGCGGCAGCCATCTTTGGGCGCTTGTTCTTTCACATGGACACTGGTGCGGCTGAACACTGTTTCGGACTCCTCCCTCGAGCTCATTAGTGCCGAGACCTAGCCCCACCCACCAGCTTTTCTGCACCAGTACTGGGACACAAGCCAAGTAACTAACTGGGCAGGGAGACATCCCCACCAACAAGAAGGCCTGCAGCCCAAAGCTGCCCCAGGACCTGACCCTGTCCATCAGAGGGCCCAAGACCCGGCCCCCTACACCAGTGTGCTGGCACTAGTCCTGGAACCCCCAGGGCCCTGCAGCCAGAAGCCCTGCAACCTGGTCCCACCCATCAGTGGGTTGACATCAGGACCCTGGGACCAGCCTCACCCACCAGCCCCAGGACCTCTGGCCCCCTGTTTTGCCCACCCAGGCCCCCCGGTTTGAAACACCAACTCTGGGACCCCCAGGGCCCTGCATCCAGAGACCCCAGGTCCTGGTTCCACACACCACTGGGCCACATTAGCCCCAGGACCTGGCCTCATCCACTAGTGGGTGGACACCAGCCCCAGGACCACCACAGCCCTGAAGCATCTCATACAAGGACCCAGCCCACCCACCAGCAGGTCAGCACCAAATCCAGTACAACTTGGACCCCCCAGTCAGCTGCCCCAGGATCCAGCCCCACTCACCAGTGGGCCAACACCAGCTTTGGTACACCCCAGACGCCTCAGCCAGGCATGTCAGAAACTGGCCCTAACCACCAGCAGACTGACACTAGATCCGGGACCTCCAGCCTCACAATCACCCACTCCGGAGCCTGGGTCCACCCACTAGTGGGTCAGCACTACCCCCAGGACCCCCTGGGGCCACACAGCCAGCAGCCTCTTGACCTGGCCCTGCCAACCAGTAGCTAGCAGCCTCTACACAGGGCAGGACCTGACAAACAGCCAGACCAGGGGCCAGCCACACCTACAAAACAGCTCACAGTAGTCAGCCTGCCACAACAGAAGGACTCATGCAGCCCAAATAGGGGACACCCCCTAGAGCAGATAGCTCCTGGTGATCAGAGGGGAATGAACTTTTGGGGCACATAGGACATCTTCTACAAAAGGCCACTTCTCCAAGGTCAGAAAACATAACCAATCTACCAGATACATAAAATAAAAGCAAATAAACTGAGAAATAAAAGCAGCAAATTAGGCAAAATGAGGGGATAAAGGAATATCTTCCAACTGAAGAAATAGGATAAAACCTAAGTGAAGTGGAAATAGGCAGTCTACCCTATAGAGAGTTTAAGGTAATGATCATAAAGGTGTTCAAAGAACTTGGGAGAAGAATGGATGTATAAAGTAAGAAGTTAGAGGTTTTTAACAAGGAGTTAGAAAATATAAAGAAGAACCAGAGATGAAAAATACAATAACTGAAATAAAAAATACACTAGAAGAAATCAACAGTAGATTAAATGATACAGAGGAATGGATCAGTGAGCTGGAAGACAGAGTAGTGAAAATCACTGAAGCTGACCAGAAGAAAGAATAAAGAATGAAAAGAAATGAGGACAGTTTAATAAGTGACGTCTGTGATGACAGGTGTACTAACGTTTGCATTATAGGGGTCCTGGAAGGAGAAGAGAGAAAGGGGTAGAGAACGTATTTGAAGACATAATAGCTGAAAACTTCCCTAATCCAGGAAAGAAAACAGACATCCAGGTCCAGGAAGCACAGAGAGTCTCAAACAAAATCAACCCAAAGAGGACCACATGAAGATACGTTGTAATTAAAACGGCAAAAATTAAAGAGAGAATATTAAAAGCATCAAGGGAACTCCCATAAGGCTATCAGCTGACTTTTCAGCAGAAACTATGCAGGCCAGAAGGGAGTGGCACAATATATTTAAAGAGATGAAGTGAAAAACCTACAACTGAGAATACTCTACCCAGCAAGGCTTTCATTCAGATTTGACGGAGAGATCAAAAGTTTTACAGACAAGCAAAAGCTAAAAGAGTTCAGCATCACCAAACCAGCTTTACAAGAAATGTTAAAGTGACTTCTCTAAGTGAAAAAGAAAAGGCCACAACTAGAAATATGAAAATTATGAAAGGAAAAATCTCATTGGTAAAGGCAAATATACAGTAAAGGTAATAAATCAACCATGTGCCAACCTAGTAGGAAGGTTAAAAGATAAAAGTAATAAAATCATTTATATTTGCAATTAGTAGTTAAGGGATACAGAAAAGAAAATGATGTAGAATATGGTGTTAAAACAGTAAACATGGGGAGTAAAAATGCAGAGTTGTTAAAATGAGTTTGAACTTAAGAGATCAGCCACTTAAAATAATCATGTGTATATAGATTGCTATCTACAGTGTGTGGAATATAGTAAATAACTATGTAACATCTTTGGATGGTAACATATCATAACTAGATTTATTGTGATCATTTTGAAATGTATAGAAATACCAAATCACAGTGTTGTGTAACAGGAACTATCAGTGTTATAGGCCAGTTATAGTACAAAAACAAACAAAAACTCACAGAAAAAGAGATCATGCTTGTGGTTACCAGAGACGGGGTGAAGGGAGGGGGAATTGGATGAAGGCAGTCAAAAGGTACAAACTTCCAGTTATAAGACAAATAAGTACTAGGGATGTAATGTACAGCCTGATAAATATAATTAACACTGCTGTATGCTATATATGAAACTTGTTGAGAGTAAATAAATCCTAAGAGTTATCACAAGAAAAAAAATTTTTCTATTTCTTTAATTTGTATCTGTATGAGAGGATGGGTGTTCACTAAACTTACTGTGGTAATCATTTCATGATGCATGTAAGTCAAATCATTATGCTGTACACCTTAAACTTATACAGTACTATATGTCAATTACATCTCAATAAAACTGGAAGAAAAAAATAAGATGTCAAGGTTTTCATTATAAAGGAAAATGTGCCATTCGATTCAAGTTCCCTTGGATACCAAGACAGAAGTACTGTAATATGTTCTAGATTTTTATAGTGTTTACTTCTAGACTGAGCAAAGGTGAATGGACTGGAAAACATTTTAACAAACTCTTAAGTATAATGTTTATATCTTTAGAGGTTGTGAATAGAAATACCCCCAACTCCTTTACCTTCACTATTTTAAAGGAGAAACTTGAGGCTTTTCTATGACATGTATCTCCTGGGTATACATTATTGCATGTGACTCCTATCCATATATATATTCTACATTTGGATGTTTCAAGCATCTCAGCAGTGCCAGGAACACAGGCAGCTTTCAATATTTGCTTGTTGAATTGAAATTAGTAGTTAGCACTTGGGAAGTATTATTTAAATGAATGAATAGATGCTGACCCATGAGTAATGCCCCTAAGCAGAGAATCTTGGACATGACTTCTTACATTCATTGAAACAAAATGGTAATTTATCATTTTATAATGGTATAATAGGGAAGTCTATTTCATTTTCTTGGAACTTAAAAATTTTTCAATTGATTTTCCTCACACTTTTCAATAAAAAATGGGCAGGGATTAAACATGGAATGCCTCAGTTTAATGTAATTTTTTTCAGGAGAAACAGCCAACTATGCATAAACTGTAAGAATGGAAATCATATCCTCACTGCACCAGTGTTTTTGTATGAGGCTATCTTTAAATCCTTTCCTGGGGAGGCTTCATATGGGAAGAAACATACCTGCTTTGAGATACTTGGGTTAGTAATTGCCTTAGATGGGTTTCAAATTAAGCTTAACTTATTGAATTCCATTGTGTAGAGAAGGGTGTTGTATCTATTGTTCAGATTATTAGTAGCAATATTTGTGACTCCTCAGCAGATCCCACAGAATCCTAAGCAGGCTAAGATAGGTTACTTGAACCAAATTGACCAAAAAATGCTTTTAGAAAATGGGTTTAGTTTATACTTTGGAAAGTATGTGTAGAAACATTCTCACCTCTATTGTTCAGTAAATTTTTAAAGAAAATGACAAAAGAGAGTTTTAAAGAAAGAAAATTTAGCAAAGGGGATGGTGAGTATGTTTCTTCATGCAGAAGAAAAAGAGTAAAATAAAAGGAGAAATATTAGAGTTGGAAAGGGCAGTGGAAATAATTTATATGTAGTTCACCTCCTCCATTTTATAACTTACCAAAATGAGTTCTAGGAAGAAAAAAGACTTGCCAAACTCAGTCTGTGTTGAACAGAGCTGGGACTTCAATTGTGAACTTCATGTTACCTGTCTATCATAGGATACCTTAAATTAACATAACCCTAGGCATCTGGAATTTTGAAAGAATTATGTAAAACTGAGTATGAGCTATTTAGTTCTGTGGAGAAAATGGAGCCACTCTTCAATATTCTAATACTAGCAGGGGAATGCCTCCATTGAAACTTATCTTGCAAATGGCATTTGGAGACTAGTAGAGGAGAAATGAGAGCATCTACATTTTTTTCGTTAACATCAAAGGTAGAGTAGACGTGTTGAAAGTATGGCATTCAGTGAAGAAAAGGTTAGACATAAAATAGCACTACATAAAATAGTAGTTTAATGCCCATATAGTAACAAATAAAAAATTACACAGAAATAATAGACACTCAATTCAGGATATTGGTTAATTTAAGGGTGAGAGAGGGTGATCAATCCGAGAGGGGTAAATGGACAATTTTATTATAATGGTATTTCTTTTGTAAGCTGGGTGTGTTATTCTTTAAACCTGTGTGTATCTTAAATATTGCACAATAACTTTTTACAAGATTGTGAGAACAGTCTTTATTTTAGGATGTGGTTATAAACTTTATGCATACCTATGCTTATATACTTTTCTTTTCCCATCCCACCTCCCAAATACCAAATTTAAGATACAAAGATATGATATTCACATTGTTTAAGTTGTCAAAATTTAACATTTCACATCATGAGCCTAATTTTCAGACTGTCTATTAAGTGGCCTCTCTTCTCTCTCCCGTTCCCGTTGTCACTACTTATTTCCACCTGATGCGTTTCCACCTGCTTCTGCCTGGGCCCTGGTACTCTTAGGCCCACTCACTCACCAGCTTATATAAACTCAGATCAGCACACTGTCATGCCTGCTTGTCTGCCTGTCTCCCTTTCTCATTGGTGGGGAGAATCCATTTCACTAAGTTCAATGTTCTGAACGTGTCGACTCTGTACTAAGGACATCACTAAGCCCTTTCTCTTAATTTTTTCATACCAAGAATAGAGGGTACTCCCTGTCCTCATCACTTGGCTCCTGTGATATTTGAATCTGAGGGAAAAAAAAGAAAATTCTACTTAGGTGCAGCCAAATGTCCATCCAGGTTTGAAGATGTTACAGTGCAGCTTCCTGCCTCAAAAATCTCATGGGAGAGATCATAAAGTGTGAAACTATGTGAAAACCTATGCACTACACTGCACTCCAGATACAGCTCATGGTGGTCTAACTTCTCAGGAAATATCATGGGTGCATAGGCGGGAATGAAAGTGAAGGCCAAGTTTGTACCACAAAAACTTTGTACCAAGTTTTTTCTTTACAAAGAAAAAACCTAGGTGCCAGCATAGAGATGTCACGAAAGAGACACCAAACCTGAACTCTTATTTTCTTTCTCTCTTCTGTCAAATCTATCACTGTAGCACATGTCATGAGGCAAGCAAATACCATTTGAAGAGAGAACTAGTTTGCAATTTTAACTATGGCAGCACAAAGTATGTCTAGTGTCAGGGTCAGACGTTATAAACTCTGGAGATTCCCAGGAGTACATGTTCTGATTTGAGATTTTTCACTTAAAAAGGACTTAAAAGGTTTCAGCTTTCCTGGTTGGCCTCCACTACTAACCTTAATGTTAACGAAAAGAAAGTAGATGCTCTCCTTTCCCCTCTGCTAGTCTCCAGTGCAATCTGTATGGAGACAATTTTTGGTAAAGGAATTCCTCTTTTACCACCCCATATTATTTTGACTCAGCAGCCTGTGGCATCAAAAAAGTCATTACTCAAAACAATTGGTAGCTAAACCACAGAGGCATAGGATTTTCCACCTTGCCAACTGGAAGGGGCAGTCGAGAATTTGGCCTAACCTGGACTTCTGATGGGATTATGCTGGACAGACTAGAGTATCTCAGCTACACACCCCTTTACCCCGCAGCAGATTTTTGGCTTGAAAATTGGGAGAATCATTCAGGGGATCTGAGATCTGAGAATGAATCCAGTAGCACCCTCTGGTTTCTTTGATGTCACCTCAGGCTAGTTTTTAGCCTGGGAAAACTATTAATAAGGGAAAGAGGTGGGTGACAACCAAGGCAAGATCCTTAAGAAGCTTCTCAAGCTATAGGTTGATTTTCAAATTGTACATGTATGGACTATGACAGAGTTTCCTGAGGATGTTAGGAGGGGTGGTTGAGACCATGGGAGATGTAATTTTTGTTTTTTAAAACTGACCTTTTAAAAAATTGCCTCCTGTGAGTTACTTATTTCTTCCCTTCAAGTTTCTGTTGCCTATTGATTTGAAGAGTTCTGGCATATCTACATAAGTGTGTTTACTACTCTGCCATTGTTGACGCAACAAAAAAAGAGACAGACTAATTTCTCACAAAATCTCATGAAGATGCTGGCATTATCATCACTACTTTATAAACGAAATTGACTCAGGGAAGTTAAACAAATTATTCAAAAACACATAGCGATTATGCCAAGTGCTGTATTGTAACTAAAGGGACTTAATCCTTGTTTGGTTGAAATTTGTAACTTTTAAAACAACTAGATATTTGGGTTCAAGCAAATATCTCTGTATAGGTTTAGGGCTTTTTTTCTTTTTCTCCCTGTAAAGGAAATAGAATTAAGTAGTGAGTAAAATGTCTAAAGAACGGATAATTTGAGAGCACTATTTCTTTTCCAGTTTCTGTCTGCACATGTACGATTTTGTATCTAAATTCCTTTTCAATTAGCATTATAATATAAACATTTTCCATATTGTCATAAAATCTTTGTAAGCGTTGTTTGCATCATATTCCATCAAATAGCTGTAATACCAGTTACCTAAGCATTCTTCTATTCTGTAAATGTAAATAGTTTTGGATTTCTCTCTAGCACAAATAATGATGCAATAGATATTTTGGTGGCTAATGTTTCTTGTGTATTTATAATTACTTCCTTAGAATAGATCCACAGGAATGAATGGGTCAAGGAGTACGAGTATTTTTAAAACTATTTTTGCACATGCTAAACAATTTTCTTATTTGCTATAAAATAATATGTGACACAGGGATCTCTGCTTCACTTCGCCGTACAGTAGAAACTAACACAACACTGTTAAACAAATATACTTCAATAAAAAAAAATGTGAGTGTGAGCTATGTTATCTGTACAATTATATATATGTGTGTGTATATGTATCAGTGTATATATGAGCAATATATATGTGTATATATACAATATATATGTATCTGTGTTATATTACCTGTACAATTCCAAATCGATACAAAATTAGAAATAATGTTGTCAATATATTCCAGTTTAACTAACAAAGTCAAATGTTGACTCACTTAAGAAACCCATAAAATATTTTCTAATATTTCAGTGAGTGCCTTCAGTCAGGCACTCATAGCATGGACGAAGGATCTATTTTTATCTAACTAAATGTCCATACTGTATTGGTAAATAAATGTGTTAATCTGCAACAGAAAATTATATAAGATTTTAGAAATATTGAAATGCAGACCACAAAATGTTGGGCCGCAAAAGAGATAATAATTTGAGATGAAGCAAGAATTTTTAAAATATGACCTAAATTGAACCACGGTGGGATTCATTCCTTAGTGTTTTGTGGTTACCCTGATTCATCGTCTTCTAAACATGCTCAAAACAGAGGAATTCCCAGGTATGTGACCCTGAAACTGTCTGAGCAAACCCAACCACTGTAAATGATCTTTAAACTACTAAATTAATTCCAAGAACAAGAAGAACTGTCTTCAAAGATGACATGTGTCACAGATCTAAGTAAATTTAGTAACTAAAAGGATGTCTCAATAAAATGCCAAATAAGTGAGCAAGAATATGTAAATAAGATGGATAGTTTAGTTTTTTGTGTGTTACTTCAACTTACATGAACCTTGATAAAATTAAAACAAAATCCTGATTTCCAGGATTTTCTTTTTTCATTTACAACTCCTAGATTTTTTTCAAATTCAGATCATATAGATATTACATAAAATCAAGTCTGGAAATTATGCTTAGCTTATACAGCTTAAGAGTGATTATAATAACATTCAGTGGTTGTCATTCATTGTCAATAAAAAGGACTTTATAAAGAAGCTCTCCTCTTCTCTAGGGAATAGTGGTATTTTGAATGTTTTCTTGGTCCTTTCTGAGCCCCCAGAGACTAAACATACCCTGTCAGCCTCCCTGCTATACCACTCTACCATGTTTACAGGTATCCAAGGATCTTGCTCCCTCTTCTAGGACCCTCCCAGAAAGGGAGGGCAGAGTTTGCCTTAGGCTTCATCGCCAAACTTCTATGTGTTCAGTCATCTTCCCACAACACACACACACACACACACACACACACACACACACACATTCTGCCCCAGCGTGGCAGAATGGATCCCTCTCTTTCCAATACTAACCAACATCTAACTCTCCTACTCTGTTTCAGCTTTCCCTTTCACCCTTGGCCAATGGACTCTAAGAAATTTCTCTCCCCATTTCAATACTTTCCAGCCTTGGCCCTTTGTTAGGGATAATGAGAGACAAACTTAGTATAATTCTTGAGTTTCAAGCAAACCTTTCTCTAGGGAATTTCAAGATTCAAGTCCAGCACAGAGTGTGGGGAACCAGTGTAAATCACATCCTCACCATCCACATTTTTCACTATGGATTCAACTTAAATGCACTTTAAAGGCACATTGAAGTGGGGAATACATTTTGCTTGATGACAAATGGATATAGTAAACCATAGAATTAATTTCATCAGGTAAGCTCTTTCTTGACCACTCTCTACTTCTACCTCACTCTAAAACCTAACATACCATGCTGTACTGCAATGAAATTGTATGTGAGCTCAAATTTCTCCTCTACTAGTTTATAAACATCTCAAGAGGAAGAAGGAATTTTTTCTTACACACCTCTCTAACTCTAGAACCCAGAAGAGTGCCTGGCCCTTAAGTACACTCAATAAATATTTGTGGAGTGAATGAATAAATAGTGGTCTTTTTGGTTTCAGTGACTGACTACTTCAGTTTCACCTTACTGGCAGCTTTCGTGAATGACTGTAACATAGCCTGGCTATAGTATAAAAATGCCAAGATGCTAGACCAATGATTAGGAGACAGGGGAGGAAGGCTCAGCAATTTTAGTGACAGGATCATATTTTAATTTGTCCTCTTCTCATGAACAGGTCCAATTTGGGAGTGTCCCAATTGTGAAAAGAATTGGTCAGGTATATGAGGTTATACAGAAGAATAAATAATCTTTCCAGCAATGTCAAGAAATATATTTATTTTTTCACCATCAATTTTCTCATACATGATATATTAATATTAATTTGATATCATAAAATATATTCAATTATCCTAACTTTTATGGTTTAATTAATGGCTTTCATGCCATTATCACATCTAATCCCTCTAAAAAATATATTGAAATTTAGGAACTGATAGAGAAGTTAAGGGTCTTGACCATGGTGACACAGCAGAAAGAGGCAGACTTGAATCTAAATCTTCTCACTCCAGGTATTCTTTCCATTATGTCATAGATGCAAGACGTTATGGTGGAGAACTCAAAGATGAATCAGTCATAAACTGTCCAAGAAGTATACAGTCCACATAATAATTGACCATTATTCAAGGTAGAAATTGGAAGTACCATCAGAGAAATATGAGTAACTTGCAGTGGGAGGATAAAGGAGTGAAAGCTGATTTCTCCCTGGGGGAGGGGAAAAGTCTTTACTGATTGGTGAATGAATGGGACTTTTAGGATGCTGAGAATTTGGACTGTAGGGGAAGATAATTTTAAGTTGAAGAAAGTGCATAAGCAAGAATCGAGCTTCGGTTGAGGATCAGGGAACAGAAAGTAGCTTAGTCTGGCAGGATCTTGAATGGGTGTAGTGCATAATATGGCTGGAAAGGTCAGTTGGGGCCAGATTGTGAAGGAACTTGAATTCCAAACTAAGGCATTCAACTTATTACGGAGACAGTGATACTGAGGATGGAAGTTTTCTGAGTGGACCATTGGAATTGTTAACAGGAGGAATGATATGCTTGGACTCTGGCCACTGTACTCGTATCCCCCATTTTTTATCAAATCAAATATACATGCACCTGTTTCTTTGGCTAATGTCAAGAAATCCTTTGATATTTCCCCAGAGTAATATTTTCCTTGTACACCTCAAAAAGGGAAAATGAAGATCCTATGAGCATTTCCAAGAAATGGGCTGTCCCAGGGCAGTGAGCCCTGACTTCTGCCCGACAAAACAGGTCTGCTTTGAGCAGGGTGTGCACTGCACACATTCAGTTGATAGCAATGGGAAAAGCAGATATTCCATCTGCCAACAATCAAACACATAAAATCGCACAGGAATGTACAGTATGCTGGTTTGAACTACATAGGCGTTTGCCTCAACCAGAGAGAAAAGACCTGCCTATTTATGTCCCCTGGTAAGGACATTAGTGAAGAAAAGCTTTGATGTTTAAACAATCATATAATTGACTCTACTGTTGGATCCAGAAGTCCAGGGTTCGTTTCAGGAATGAACGCTGAACATTTTTAACGGCACTGTGAATAAATAGAAGCGTGTGGTGAAAAATGTTAAGTAGATAGACTATTATTTGTAAAATATTCTGATTATACAGATTTTAAACTTTGCTTTTCAAAATTTATATCGCCAGTGTTGTTGAATATAGGTTTTAGGTACTATATCCCTGGGATTCTCAAACATGGTTGTGTAAGTTTTGTGAGGACAATGTAGGTGGAAAGGATTTAGATGACTGCAGGAGGACACATCTGTCCTTGGATTTTTATGATTAGAATTCGAGCCAGTTTCTCATCCTTTTACTTCACCCCATACATCCAATGAATTTGCCCAGTCCTATCAATTCATCTTTGACAAAATTATACCGTCTGCCCCTTTCTGTCACCAGCTTACTCCAGGACTTCATCGCCTTCTTCTTGGATGAGTGTAATGGTTTCCTAACTGATTTTCCTTCCTCCAGTCTCCTCTTTCTCTTATCCAATCTGCAAACTACCTCCTTTTTTCCTCTGTCCAACCTGCAGCCTTTCCAAGCTAGCATTCTTAAAGTACTACTCTTGCTCTCTTACTCATCTGTTCATACCATCTCATGGTTCCTCATTGCCTACTATACAGCTGGGCATTCAAGGTACTCCTCCATTCCAGTATCCATCAACACACACCCTGAACTATGCCACAGTATTCACATTTTTCTGGCTATTTCATGTTTTCTGAGATTTTTTTTTACCAGATCTCATCTTTTGATTAATATGCTCTTTCCTCTAACCTTCCTCTTTATCAGCCTAAATCTCAACTTTTCCATGGTTACTCCAGTTCTCATTGGTTTCTAAGTTTTATTTATTTGTTTGTTTGTTTGTTTTTGGCTATGTTGGGTCCTCGTTGCTGCGTGCAGGCTTTCTCTAGTTGTGGCAAGTGGGAGCTACTCTTTGTTGCGGTGCACAGGCTTCTCATTGTGGTGGCTTCTCTTGTTGCAGAGCATGGGCTCTAGGCATGTGGGCTTCAGTAGCTCTGGCACGTGGGCTCAGTAGTTGTGGCTCACAAGCCCTAGAGCACAGGATCAGTAGTTGTGGCACATGGACCTAGTTATTCCACGACGTGTGGGATCTTCCCAGACCAGGGCTCGAACCCGTGTCCCCTGCATTGGTAGGCGGACTCCCAACCACTGTGCCACCAGGGAAGCCCTCTTAAGTTTTTAGAATGCCTTTCCAAATTTATGTCTGAACTCCTAACTATAGCACTGAATTACGCACTGCCTTACCTGGTTATTTAACCACTTTACATGTGAGTGTTGTCCCCCAAATTAATTTTATGTGCAACGAAGGCAAGATCATTTTTGGTTCCACTTTTGTAAACTCCAGTGTTCAGCAGCTTTATAGAGTGACTTCAAACTAACTGCTTTAAAAATGAATTGGATAGAATAGAACTGAATTATTTTTCTCACAGACAAGATAAATAAATGGTAAAAAAGTTTAGCTAACTTATTTTATCCCAAACTCAGAGAAATGATTTAAAAAATAAGATAAATAGTAAGAGCTAACAATTAAGTTACTGTTTATTTTATTCCAGACATGCTTTTATAAACATTCGATATATGATTTTATTTAATTTCTTCAGCAACCTTGAGAGGTAGATACTAACATTATTCTCATTGTGTAGAGAAGGAAACTGAGATTTACTGGGATTAAGAAACTTGTCCAAAGTCACACAGCTGGTAAATGATGTTTAAGCATATGCTGCTAAACTTCAGAAACCATATTCTTAATTACTCCTTGCTATGGTCTGAATGTTGAAATCTTAACCCCCAAAGTGATGGTAATAAGAGGTGGAACCTTTGGGAAGTAGTAAGGCCCAGAACTGTGGGAAATAAATTTCTGCTGTTTATAAGCCACCAGTCCATGGGATTTTGTTATAGCAGCCCAAACAGACTAAGACACTCCTGTAGCATAGATTTCTTAGAGGGGCATTGACTCACCATCTGTTGTTTATTAATACAATTACATATTTTATGGTAAAATATGATTAA
Organism: Mesoplodon mirus; assembly: GCF_964341445.2. Classification (NCBI taxonomy): domain Eukaryota; kingdom Metazoa; phylum Chordata; class Mammalia; order Artiodactyla; family Ziphiidae; genus Mesoplodon; species Mesoplodon mirus. The sequence goes on from NC_138977.1 coordinate 49,365,720, forward strand.
TATTTTACCCATCTAACATGTGAGACTATTGGTACCAGAATGAAAAACAGCTCTACTCATATAAAGAAAAATTGGAAATGACTTTATGGAAAACAAATGTATTCTGTAATTGAGATGGAAAAAAGTCATAGTATAATGGCAAGAAACATTAATACAAGCATATCATTTAGGCATTATGATTTATATTTTCTAGTCTGAACATATATTGCATTTTTATAACCAATAACCATTATTTTCAGTACGAATTGATTATTATTCCCCTGACTGTAGCCATAATTTGGCTTTCATTGGAATTTTTTGTTTAGTTTTGAGCCTGATAGCTGAAATATGTTGTAAAGATAATAAAGTTTAGGGAAGAAACTTCTAAATTTAGAATTATTTCTCTAAAAACTTAATGTAGACTTTTATAGGAAACAAGACCATCTAGTTGGTATCAATTTTCAATGAAAATAAATAAGAGGAAAATAGATATTATTCCAGCAGAAGTAAATATTGTGAGTTTGAGGACAAACAGCTTTCTGACTGAGAATTATGGTTGCATAATATCAATGTTTAATAGATAATGTTTTACATGCATGTTATTAAAGAAACAGTGGGAACTCCACCCTTCCCTTGGGAATATCTACATGATCCTTCAACAACAGAGACATTCAGAAAGTGGTTAGGGTTGGTGACCAAAGGCTTCTCGGGACATCAGTCATCTCCGTGGATGGGCTTTGGGCTGAAGAATCTCAGACAGGAAGCAAGGCACTAGTGGGTGTCCAAAATGGGGTCATGAGCTTGGAAAAAGGAAAGATTGTTCTTCTACTCTGGCTAAAAGACTTTACACAACTCTGAATAGTTTCAGGTGAAGATTATCTCTACCAGCAAGGCCGCATGAATAACCTAGTTTAAAACAACAGCTTAGAAGTCAAACACTCTGGAACCAATAGTGACAAAAACTGATGAATAATCCATTTGAATAATTCACTCAAAAAATAGCTTTTATCCAGCATCTGTATACAACAAGCACTCTGTTAGGCACAGAGTTTATTTGCCCTCAAGGAGGTCAGCATGGTTTTGAACCAATAATTTGTAAAAGAGAAGTGAGTTATGACTGACTCTTAAGGCCTTATAGGTACCATGGTGGCGTGGACAGAAATAGGTGCTGCAAGGTCTCTTGACAAAATTTTCCTTCATCTCCCCAAATTCACTCTAGGTATTTCAAGGGGAAAGAAAAGGTGCTTATTCACTTAGTTCCATATAGAGAGGAGTCGTTTAGTCCTAATGGCCAGGGGAACTTTGGCCTGATCCAAGCTCAGCTCTAGATCCGAGGCTCATCAGAGACTTTGCAGTCAGCAGTGAGTTCTAATCCTGGAAAAACAGAATTGCAGCAGAGCATAAAATCTACAGTATACCTCACCTGGACCATCACCTCACAAGGGATAAGATGTCTTATTAAATACTTTAGTGAAACTACCTTCCTTAAGAAAAATTAATAAGATATAGAAGAAGGAAAGTCAGGGCCATTTTTAAATTATAAGGATTAATTTATTATCTGTTCTGCTCTCTCCTTAAATTACATCATCATGATTCCAGCTTTCGGCTCTATTTCATAAAACTGAACCATGAAAAAAAATAACTTCTTCATTGATCCCACCAAAATGGGACAGAGAAGAATGGCCAGATTCCTGATCAAAACAGGTATTCTAGGTAACTTCTCTGGAAAGGTAGTTATTGTAGTATCTTTAGGGAACGGATGATTGGGACAATTATAATCATGAAGGAGCCACCATTTAGTCATTGCTTGCTATGTGCCAGGCACAGCACTAGATATATTTCATATTTGTCTCAAAATATATTTTGAGGGCATAGATGTTAGATTCTAGTTACAGATTATCCAGCCTCTCTGCTTTGGCTTATGCCATTTCCTCTGTTTAGAACCCCTTTTACTCTCAGAACCATCTGTGAAAATACCATTCAGTGTCAGTGTTCCACAACTCACAGTTTGTTATATACTTGAAAATTTTTCTAACTTTCCCTATTTTTATAGAATTTGTCTTTGTTCTCTTAAACTCTGTAGTAAGTATTTTATATTTTTCATATAGAACCTACTTTTTGCCTTATCTTGCAGTGTATAAGCTCACAAGCCATGTGTCTGGGGTCCTTACTGTAAGATAAACTCTTTCAGAGTAGAAACCAAGCTTTCTTAAAACTTTTTCTTCTCCACGCAGAGTGGTTTTCAAGGTTTTCTCCATACCTCTCTTGCATCAGAATCATTAGGGGAGTCCATTAAAAGTCTTGATTACTGGTACCCAACTCAGCATTGTTGAATACAATCTTTGGAGGATAGGGCCTTACTTTTGAATCGGCATCTTAAGTGAGTCTTGTGTTCACTAAAGTTTGAGAATCTCTGTCTTAGCATAGAGCAGTGGTTCTTAACTGGAAGTGATTTTACCCCAAGGGGACATTTGGCAACATCTGGAAACATTTTTGCTCACCACAGGTGGGACACAGTGGGTCATTGTTACTGGGGTCTAGAGGGTAGAAGCCAGGAAAACTCCTCAACATCCTGCAATGCACAGGACAATCCCCAGCACAAAAAGTTATCCAGCCCAGAATGTCAATGGTGCTGAAACCCTGGAATAGAGCAAACAGCATCAGGCCCATGTAGGTGATTGATAAATGTTTCTTGAATAAAAAATTTTGTGGTGAAGTGAGTAGAGAAAAGTAAAGCTGAATACCCTCTGTAAGGGTGCAGCTGCATTTCTTCTGGGATGTGCCTGGTAGGGCTGCTTCACAGCTGTGTAACCTACCTAGTTGTGTGGGGTTACAGACGCCCAGGACCTCCTAAAGCCCATCCACTCCAGTGACTATACATCACACTTAGCAATCTATAAGAGAGACAGTCTTTTTTGTTTGTTTGTTTTCAATGTTCTCATCAAAGTAATTTTCTCCTTTTAATTTAGTTCTATATATGGCTTCTTAAATTTTAAAACCACCTAATATGTATGCCCTTGGGCAATCCCAGTATTCTTGGGACAGGAGGTAGCCTGATTCTCTGTATTACAGGCAAGCCAACTCAAAGTAATTCTATGATTTGTTGGCAGTCACGCAGTGAACCAGTGCCCTCCTTGGGATTAGAACCTACTGTTTTCCACACACAAACCGTAAAGCCACATTGCCTCCCAAATACTTATTTTGACATCTTTGGTCCTTCATTTGAAAATGGAGTCTTCTGAAATCTAATAGTACATGCTTGAAATGTCTCTTTGTTTATCTTTTTGATTGTTTGATCCCAAATGAATCATCACCCACTATAACAATGCAGCATTTCCTCTCTCTGGAGAGAGAATGTGATTAGATTGTCTCTGTAAAAGAAGTCAAGGATCCGCTCATTTTGACAGTGGTCAGTTTGTAACCTTATAGCCAATGATCTTTATGTGGGAGTTACTTTTTTTTTTTTTTTGCGGTACGCGGGCCTCTCGCTGTTGTGGCCTCTCCCGTTGCGGAGCACAGGCTCCGGACGTGCAGGCTCAGCAGCCATAGCTCACGGGCCCAGCCGCTCCACGGCATGTGGGATCTTCCCGGACCAGGGCACGAACCCGTTTCCCCTGCATCGGCAGGCGGACTCTCAACCACTGCGCCACCAGGGAAGCCCTATGTGGGAGTTATTTTTAAATGTAGGTCATGTAGAACTTTTGGCTGTGTTGTATTAAGATGATAAGCAAAGTATGTTTCATAAGAGTAAACTTAGAGATTATTCATGTGTGTATATACACATATAATTCTATAATACTGCAACAAAAGATCTAAAAATTAAATATAATATTTCTATAAAGTCATTTCTGACTCTTTATTCCAGCACAATTTCCCTTTTTTGATTTTTGGGTTAAAAGTTTCCTAACTAGGGTTGCTCTGTGTTGAGGTTCTCTGGCATTTGGATAATACTTTGACTATATAGCATCAAGAAAGAAAAAAATGAGGATTCAATTACAGTTTTCCATCTTAAAATAAACTCTTATTTTTAAAAGGTATTTATTTATGTAGGAACTTTTTGGATATAACTAAAATGTTATAACACATTATAGATTCTTCCACAAGTTCTGTGAAGAATTTGGACACAGACTATGTTATTTTCCTCTTTTTTTTAAAAAATATTTTAGAAATTCAGTTTCTAGTCTGTTCAAGTCAGAAGTAAAAATGAGTTTAAAAGACTGGAAAGTATTTAATAGCATATAAAAACATTTTTCTTGGGTGGTCTCCCTGTAACTCATCTTTTTTATTTTTCTTCTTCTTATCACCTGTATTTTCAAATATGTTTCAGTATCAGACAAGCAAATTAAGGGGAAATAACTCCTTTAAAAATGTATTCAAAGAGAGAAGGAAAGCAAAGGCTAATTAATAAGGGTGTTTAACATTTTCTCTTCAGCATTTAGTACGAGGTTAACTTTCACTGCTGTCTAATAAAATGAACCAAGAGTGAAAAGTTCAAATATTAGGCTTTCCTGTGGAGCTGGATCCATGAGGTCCTGAGAGCCAACATCAGCGGAACGACAGAAGGGCGTTCATGTTTCTGTCTAGTCTGTGGTGGACTGCTGAGATGGCTACTTGAGGCAAATAAAACTCTCCAAACCAAAATGTAACCTGCACCTCAGAAGTTCAGTGACCTAAGGTGAAAGAACTTTGCTTCAAGTCTCCACTAACTTCCTCTGCCTTTCACCAACCCCTCTCCCCAGATTGCTTCCTTAAAGCTAAACAAACAAAAACGGCAAAACTCCAGACTTCTTAACAAAAATCATTTTGTGTTCTACCCAACTGTTGTGTACAATATACGAAAGTCGCAGTCATGGCAGAAGGAAACTTACATTAAATTAACATTCCCCAAAACAACTTAAAATCAATGGATGTGTTTTCCTCCAGAGAAATCCATAATTACCTTGGCTTCTGAACAGCAGAAAATAACAGAGTATCATAGACAGTTTTTTTGAGTTGACTGTAGTTCAGATCAAGGTCCACATATGCTATAAATCTCTGTAATGGCAAGTAACTATCAGGGACCTACTAAGCCATTTAGCAATTTAAGTGGTCCACAGCAGAACTTCCAAATAGATTGGAACAAATGTTCATTTCTCATGAAGTACCCTGAAATAACCGGTAGACAAGTTAAGGTAACAGCTTAGAGATTTAAGCCTGTGTCTGTAGAATAAGGGTGCAAGATAAAATACAAGGCACCCAGTTACATTTGAATTTCAGAGAAGCAATGAACTTCTTTTAGTATGAATATTTCCCAAATATTATATAGGACATATTTATACTAAAAAAGCATTTGTTATTTATTTGAAATTCAAATTTAACTAGGTGTTCTCTATTTTTATTTTTTATTTGTTAAGTCTGACAACCCTACCTAAGAAGATATTTCGAGGGACTTCTCTGGCAGTCTGGTGGTTAAGACTTTGTCTTCCAATGCAGGGGGTGCAGGTTCGATCCCTGTTCAGGGAGCTAAGATCCCACATGCCTTGTGGCCAGAAAACCAAAAAACATAAAACAGAAGCAATATTGTAACAAATTCAATAAAAACTTTCAAAAATGGTCCACATAAAAAAAACTCTTAAAAAAAGAAGATATTTCAAACTTTAATTTTAGAAATCCTGTTATTAAACTCTAAATAGTTGGATATATATGTATATATATATATTTTTTTAATTTTAAAAGCTGTGCAAGGTATATGAAATGTAAGAAATTTGATGCCAGTGCTAGGAGGCACAGTCTGTGCAAAAATAGTTAATGAATAATACTATTAAAAAAGTTGTGGGGTTTTTGTAAGCCTGAGAGATACTTAACACATCTCACACACAGGTTGGCCCTCTCTCTTGGTGCATAATTAAGATGTTTTGGGTCATGGGCAGCCACCAATTTACATTTGATGCCATCAATCTAGTTGATCTAAATTTAACCAGAGCAGAGTCATCTCTGTCTGCAACTAAACAATTGTTCTCAGAAGATGTATAGGTCCCAGAGTAACATTTACCTTCTATGGGTTCGCAATAAACATAGTTTTGTGGCTAATAGAGGATTTTGATTCAAATGCTAGTTCTACTACATGTTTGTTTTCAGGAATTGGATAGGCTATTTAAACTCTCTAAGCCTCAGTTTCTTCATTTATAGAATGAAAGTAAAACCCTAACTCTCAATAAGCTGTGGAGATAATAAACTATTCAAGGAGACCATGTAATTAAAACAGTGACTGACATATTAATGGTTAAGCTATCGATTTCCTGGTTGCCAGGACCTATTCTGTCCTGTTCATGCTACAGCATCAGCACCAAGCACAGTACTTGAGACATAATGGGAGCTCATGTATTTTATAAAATAGTACTTCTATAAATAACTCTAGTAGAAGTAGTCCTAGTAATTCACTAGAGTACCTGATAAAGCCAGAACTTTAGTATTTGAAAAGAAATAATTGCTCTTTGTGACTTTCTGGAGGTTTGGGGTTTTAGGCAGTATAGAAGCAAATTTTTAAAACAGATACATTTTTATTTTAAGAATATCACCAGTAAGACTCTTGAGTTACCCCACTAAGTACCAACGCAGTGGGTGGTAGTGTGAGGTCATCTTAAACTTGAATGTAGATGCTGCAAATTAAGGTGTTTTGTGTTTGTTCACTAGCAAAAGCTGTATTTTTTTCTGCATTATACCTTTGAAAAATCAGAGTAATCATTACATAAAACATAGATTTGGATTGAACTATAGACATGCCTCATACGGTGCTGCTTAAGATTAAATAATATAACGTTCAGGAAATATTCTATTAACTACTATTATTGTCCTATCTAGGCTCTAGGTCACACTCCATGAGTTGAGAAGGGTTGTGACATTTTGTTTTTGTTTTTTGCGGTACTCGGGCCTCTCACTGTTGTGGCCTCTCCCATTGCGGAGCACAGGCTCCGGACGCGCAGGCCCAGCGGCCATGGCTCACGGGCCCAGTCGCTCCGCAGCATGTGGGATCTTCCTGGACCAGGGCACAAACCCGCGTCCCCTGCATCGGCAGGCAGACCCCCAACCACTGCGCCACCAGGGAAGCCTGGGTTGTGACTTTTTGAGGAAAAGGATATTCCAACCTATGATTTCCCCTGGGTGTGGGATGAGAAAGTTTTAAAGTGAGCAGGAGAGGACCTTCCATTCTGTAAGATTAAGAGTTGCAAGATCAGACTTGGAGACATGGAAATGTCCAAAGAACAAGCACCATGGAGGCTAAATCTGGTGGAGGTTAATCTGGTAACTGCCATGTAAAAGCAGCTTGGGATCTTAAGGTGTGTTTAATTCCTATAAAAGTCAGAAATTAGCCATGTGAGACACTGAAACTTGTGCTTCTGTTGTCCCTTTAACATTCAATGACATTTTACAGAACACTGCAGTAAGGATCTAGACACATTTGGAAAATTAACCAAGGGGTCTGTGTCCCTTGCTTGGAGAAAATTGGGCTGGGGAGTGAGAACACAGAATCAAGTTATGAGACAATGTGATTTGATCTGCAAGAGCTCTGGAATACAGGTTGGAAGACCAGGATGGATGTGTAGAACATGTGAGAATTCCTCAGTGATTCCCGATTCCCAGAAATCACTTGGGAAGGGGAACACAGTACACAAGTGGACTTCCTGACATCGATTTGGATATGAAAGGAAATGTAACCATATTTTGCACTACAAGCTGGTGAAGTGGGGGGACACATTGATTGCATTATGTTCATCTTGACAGCCAGAAAGCTTAGAGCAGAAAGTATTGCTTAATTATAATAATAATCTCACCCGGAACTCCTAAAATCCTTAGTAACTACCAGGAAGGGAAATCCAGCTACAGCACCTTCTCTCCTCTTAAATGGTTTGTGACATTTCTTTTAATCTTTGTTATTATAACAACATTTTCTGTGTATACTAAGGCGATCTGATTTGAGCGTAGGCTGGGATTTAGATACACCTAGGCATGTGGAATGAACCAGAGGGCAGCCTGCCAAGGCTTTGCTCAGATGAGTGACTAGGAAGACTCCTGAGGAAGACAGAGTCACTCACAAGCTTGGCCCCAAAATAAAACCACAGAGTTGGAGGGGAGGAGTGACTCTGGGTATAATCATTTTGTCACTTGTGTTAGTCATTGATTCTGTCTCTGTGGATGTATGTCTAGGTCATCTGAGGAGAAGTGGAAGTAAAACCAGAAAAAAAAAGAGTTATTTTATTGAAACTTGTGTGTAGGGAGAAGCAACATTGCTTTAGTTCTCTCCTAAGAAACGTTAGATCCCCCTACCTTGGCCCTTCAAGGATTTCAGAACATTTGCCATAGTGTCCACTGGGAGATTGTGGTGCTTTGTGGAAGATGGCATTGGCGTCTGGCGACAGAAACTGATGGGTGAAGGAGGAAGAGCTGTGGAAAGCAGCAGCAGGAGTGCCTGGCAGGCACAGACACATACAGAGGAAGCAACAGGTCAGTGGAGCAATTCTCAGTGTGAGAAGAGGCAGGAATCTCTTTGATTAAGCTTTAGTCAGCCTCCTCTGAGCCCTCCAGGCCTGAACTTTGGCATCTTTCCTTGTAGGGCTTGCAACATCCAATTGTAGCAAGAATCTTGTTAAGTCAGTTTTGCAAGAATCTCCACCCTCAATATCTGATCGCCCTATAGATGTCTGATCAAATCTTTATCTCCCTTCCTTGGCATCTGATCACACTGGCCTGCCTTCAGTAATAATCTTGTCAAGTTGGTTTAGCCAGAGAATCCCTCCTTACTTACCCCTGATGTTTCCTCTTAGTAATTTTTCATCCACTGACCCCCTTTCTGCCCCTTGGCTATATCCCCATTTGCCCATGTTGTACTCGAAACTCAGCCCAGTTCTATAGTGAGGTCTCCTTTTCCCCATTGCAATAGTTCCAGAGAAAGAGCTGCTTTCATTACTTTGACTTCTGTCTGGCTCTGGTTTTCTTTCTGAGAAGTGATACTTGGTAGATCTAGTACTGAGTAGATCTTGGCAGTACCCAGCATAAGGGGTGATGGTACCCAGAAGTGTTGATGTTACCAGCAGTACCAGCAGAGGCAGAAGTGTGTTCTGAATGTGTGATGACATGGGTGACTGCATAGTTGGTGAGCACATTTGAGACTTCCCTTGATGAGTCTCAGAATAGAGGGAAGGAATCTTTCCAAGGAAAGAGCCAAAGGAATAGAGGTTATATTTAATTCTCATAATATCAATCGTATTCATTATAAATAAAATATTGTGTAGTTTTAAATATTCTTATCCTTATATTACAGTTAATAAAAACCGAAACTTAGAAAAGCTACTTCACCTAGTGAAAGGCAGAATTGGGACATAAATCCAAGTGTTCTGATACATCTTCAATGCTTATTCTACCACAATAAAGCTGTCCCTCATTTAAGATATTTCCTTTACAAATTTTGATGTCCATGTCCTTTAAAAAAATTTAGATGATGTACAATATGAATTAAATTTAAAATTAGGATATATATATTCCAAGATATGGCCAGGAGTAAGAAGACACAATGCTTAAAAAAGAAAAAAGTGACTGGAGACTCTGAAGAAGCACTGAAGAGTTCTATCACTGTTTTTAAAAGCTACTCTTGAAAAGGACATTCAAACAAGATGGCGACATGGGGCTACACAGGGTCAAAATTACAGGACTTGCCAGGTTAGTCCAGGAAAACTAGAGCAGGCATCAGATTTAATCCATAAGCAAAGAGGCAGCCAAAGCCAAGAACTGGAACCTTGCCAGAAGCTGAGCTGGGTGGATGCCAGAGGAGTAGCGAAGAGAACAAGCCAAGGATTAGTAAGAGAAAGCAGCAGAGGTAACAAGAGACAGGAATACAAGAAGCCATTCTTAGGGTTATCTCCATTGCTTCTGGAAAGTGTCCCTTTAGCATGATAATGCCTCATTTAATGCTCCAAGCATGAGCTCACTGCGTAGTGTCTTCAAGGTAATTTTCTACACCTGATACCACACAACCCCAATCTAATCTTCTACTCCTTATAATACAGGATTTTTGTGTGGAAACTGAGGAACGTGGGCGTCTGAGTTATCCGGGTTGTCATAATGGTGTGCAGCAGTCTTTCTGGTCCATTTCTTAGGCTGGTGTTCATCCATGCTCCCCAGCCACCACCTTGGCACTGAAGAGTGCCTGACAGAGACTGGAAAATATATTCATGTTTCTAGTCTTGTCTTGGAAGCAAGAGGAGTGAGATTTCAGATGGAGTGTGGAGACAAGGAGCCTGAGGGACAGTGTGTTTGCCTCAAACCTGGAGAAAGTCATAGAAAGAAGCCCTTGGTATTAAAATCTCAGAACTCAGGGAGGATCATGGAGATTAATGTAGCTTTTAAATGACCAGGTAAAGGGATATGTCAGCAGGATTACTAAATATGGTTCACTACTCTGAGGGATCCTGTGTTCACTTAATATCTGTGATTATCATCCTTGCAGTGGGAGGTATATGGTCTTGAACTTGTGGTTTGAGAATGTGTGAGAAGTGCCTTCTCCTTTTTCTTTGACTCAGAGCTATTTTATTTTATCCTAAAACAGATGATGCTCAGGACAATAATTCTCACAACCAATATATATATTTTTAAATTTATTTATTTAATTAATTAATTTATGGCTGTGTTGGGTCTTTGTTGCTGCGCACGGGCTTTCTCTAGTTGCGGCGAGCGGGGCCTACTCTGCATTGCGGTGCGCGGGCTTCTCATTGCGGGGGCTTCTCTTGTTGCGGAGCACGGGTTCTAGGTGTGCAGGCTTCAGTAGTTGTGGCTCGCGGGCTCTAGAGCACAGGCTCAGTAGTTGCGGCACACGGACTTAGTTGCTCTGCAGCATGTGGGATCTTCCCGGACCAGGACTCGAACCCGTGTCCCCTGTATTGGCAGGTGAATTCTTAACCACTGTGCCACCAGAGAAGTCCCTCACGATCAATATTTTAAACAGCTAAACTTTTAGTCTTTTATTTACTCTTGCCAAAAAATCCAGACTCTTCAAAGCCAAGAAAGGGAGTAGAAGGCGAAGCAATGTAAATGGCAGAAGTGGGTGTCCTACTACTCTAAAAATGTGGGGGGCACCTCTGAACCACTTGTCTTCTTCAGTCCAGTTAGTGGGCATAGTGGTTGTGGAGGAAACTGCAGAAAATGAAAAGACATACCTCTCAAGGAGAAGCATGCATTCGTCAGCCTTTTGTTGACCTCTTTGCTGTATTGTATTTCCCAAGTTGCTGTGGAGGTATGCTCTTGTTTTGAACTTGCTTTTTTTTTAAAAATCTTTTATATCACTAGCCAAATAAGCAATGGGGTCTTAAATCATACTCCCTATAGTTTTCGCCCCTAAAACTTTCTTAAAGTGAAGAATGCATGCCAAAAAGAAACTTGAAAATACTTGCATAAAAAAAGAAGAGAATTTAATACCAAAAAAAGAAGCAAAATAGAGGAAAGGATCAGTTCAATCATTCCATGCAGAAAGAATGTTTTAATTTAATTTTTATATAATATGAACATGTTGGAAGAAAAGAGTGAAATGTGTTCGGGCAAGAAAATATTTCACTTTAGCAGCTGGTCTGCTCAGAGTTCTGCTTCTTTGTTATCTATGACATTCGCTGAGCCAACAAATCTGGGCAATATGGTCCAAAATGGAAATGCCCAGTGGCTGTAGCTTAGGTGTTCTCGGTGAAGGTACAATTTTCAATACTATGCTATAACTCCACAGGGAGGAAGAAGGATGGCAGGGATAACGTTGATATGTGTGGCCCCGTAGGTGTTGATCCAGCATATACATTTTCTATTTGTCCTCTTCTTTGGACTATGGCTAATAGCAGAAGACAAATGCATCTTCACTTGAGGATATTGTGGCAGATACAGCCTAGGGTGACCCCCCACTGAGTCACACCCTTGTGTAATGCCATCTCCTTGAGTGTGGGTGGAGTTTGTGGTCTCCTTCTAACCCACAGAATATGGCAGAGTTGAAGGGGTTTTTCGGATATAATTTAGATCCTTAGTCAGTTGATAGTAAGTTAATCAAAAGAGTGAGTGACCTATGTTGGCCTGACGGAGCTTGGATGCTGCTCCATTCTTGGTAGAGCCTGCAGATGAGAATGCAGTGTGGCTGGCACCTTGATTTCAGCCTTGTGAAGCCCTAAGCAGAGGACCCAGACTTTTGACCTACAGAAGCAGTGAGCTAATAATTGAATACTGACTTCAGTTTCTAAGTTTGTGGAAATTTGTTATGCAACAAGGGAAAACTAATACCGACACTGAGCCTTCTCAAAGGGAAAAATGAGCAGAGGCCCACAGTTTAGGATTACCTGACCTTGGATTGGGGAACTCCAGATATTTTTTTCTTAAAAGGGTAGCCATGTTGAACATGGTGAAGGGCAGGAGGACGATTTCATGCAGAGAAAAGATTGTTCCTTTTGGTGTGTATGAGCACATCTACAATGAAAAAGATGGTGCCATGGCCCAAGTTCATAGTAAAGCCCATCAAAACAATTTCCTAGAGTCTGTTTCTATTTAGTTATATTTATTTACTTTGTTTTTTAGATTCCACCTATAAGTGAAAACATACAGTATTTGTCTTTCTCTGTCTGAATTACTTCACTTAGCATAATAAAGAGAACAAACTATTAGTTACCAGAGGGAATAGGGTGGGGGGAGGGGTGAAATAGGTGAAAGGGATTAAAAGGTACAAACTACCAGTTATAAAAATAAATAAGTTACAGGGATATAATGCATAGCACAGGGAATATATTCAATATTTTATAATAACTTTGAATTGTGTATAATCTATAAAAATATTGAATCACTATGTTGTATGCCTGAAACCAATATAATATTGTAAGGCAACTATACTTGAATAAATAGAAAAATAATTCTCTAGACAGATATAAATTTGCAACATGAGCAGAAGCCTCCTTATTCTACCTTTGAAATCTTAGGGAGAGGCAAATACTGAGTCACCAGCAGTTCTGCTGTATTGAATGGACAATTTCATGCAACCAAGCCCATTCTCATGAGGATTGGCATAAGGGTGCAATTGAATGCATGAATGCATGTGCCCTGGTAGTGGAAACAAATGTATACCAGGCTTCACTAATGGAGGCCTCCTCCAGGTGTAAGTCTAGGATGGCAGATGTTTATGACATGGCATGGGCAAATGGACCAGCTGCTAATAAAATGAGATTCAAACAGGCAGAGGACTGAGGAGGACTGCTCAAGGTTTTAAAACCGGGTGAGTTTTCTTATGGGGGATAAAAGTGAACTAGATTTTGAATCAAGCAAAGAGCACAACCTATGTCAATGTCTGAGTTTTTCTGTTTTACTAGGTTCTGGACCTCTGCCTTATAATGGAACAAACTTGGCCTTTCAGTAAAAGATTTGCTTTTCCCACAAATGCTCTCTGCTGAGATTGTCCAGCTCTATATCTTCTCTAAGAGATAGTGATAAGTAAGGGTTGTGACCTGGACAGCATATGTAGCTCTGACACCTTTCGTGCAAGTGCTCAGCTGAATTACAGATCGTGTTATTAATCCTTGAAACACACAGAATTTTCATGGGTGCAAAAACAGGAAGACACCCACAATAACTGTGAAAGCATTATTTATGCCTGTAGGGCACGGTTCCCCTTCTTAGAGGTGAGATTTTTCCATTTACAGGATAGACAAGGGATAAACAGCTGCTTTATTACCAGAGCTCTGGTTTGGGGAAATAAGCCCTATCAGATGTAGTGAAGAGCCTTGCACAGCCTCAGGGGTGGATGCCATTCATACTGCAGTCCAAGGAATAGCTCCCTGGACCTACCTAGTGCACAGCCTGCATGAGTATATATGGGAACCCAGGTGGTGTTAAAGCCTGTGGCCAACTTGGTCAGTTATTCAGAAGCAAAGGTGAATATATGATTCAATCTGTGATTTGAGCAACGTATCATGTTCTGTCTGTCAATGTTGAGGCCCTGGGGTTCATAGAAATATTGTTAGAGAAGGGGACACATCAGAGCTTTGCTTGAGTGTGACCAAGAAGACTCATTGAGGGACAGCAGCCAAAGTCACAAAAGATAGGGATATAGAAATCAGTTGCTAAGGCAATCTGACTAATTTTCAGATGTTGTCTGATCAGTATGATTGTGACAGAACAGATACACCCCAGTATCTGGCAGATACCACATCATTCAATGAACTGATCATACTATAATTACATCTAAATAATACAAATATTTGAATTTGTTTGCATTTGTTTGTCATCAGTCATGTATAAAACATGGACCATTGACATTTTTATTACTGAGAAACAATGAAGCATTGGAAAAGTGGCAGAATTTTGCTTTCCAATCACTGAATTCTAGAATATGCTGTTTGTGTAGTAGCAAAGAAAGAGTTATTATCTTACTTCAGTCATTTCCCAGGGAACAACCAAATTTCCCTATCCCAAAATAAACATTTTAGGTGTTCCCAAATTCTTTCTTATATTTAATGAGGTTAAATTCACAACAACCCTGAAGAAGCTATTTTATTCTAGATTGCAGCAGGAAGGTAATGATACCTTGGTTATAATATCACGACCCAAACAACCTACAGAAATGTTTAGCTGTCTGAAAAGAATGCCAGAATGGTTTTCCTCTTCACAGTGCTTCTATGAAAAATAAATTGTGGGTGCCATTGTTTGTACAATATCAATAATTATATTTACTTGTTAGAATAAAATTAAATAAATAAATGAAATATTAAATATTGATTCTTATTAATATTAAATTAAATTAATTTAAATCCATTAAACCTACTATTTAATTAATTTAATTGATAACTAAATATCAATTTAATTAATTAAATATTATTAATTATTATTATTAAATAAAATTAAAAGAAATATTAGCTGTGGAGGGTAATTTATATCTATGCCTTTTCCCTCTGTTCTTAAAATACGAAAATACTTACACATACCACCCGCCACCAATAATAATAAAGCAAACTCCCAAGAGTCCACCATGCAGTTTAAGAAATAGAACTTGTAGGAGTGGAGTCAAAAGTGAAGGGGGTCAAAAGGTACAAAATTCCAGTTATAAGATAAATAAGCCTGGGGATGCAATGACCATAACAGCATGTTGACTATAGTTAATAATTATGTATTGTAAAGACAACCCAAAACAATTAAGATTCAATGCAATCCTTAACAAAATTCCAGTGGCCTTTTTGGCACAAATGGAAAAGCCAGTCCTCAAATTCATATGGAACTGCAAATGCTGCCACTTCCCCAAGATAGTCAAACATTCTTGGTCATCTGAATTTCCACAAAGCCTGGTCTACATGTTCATATCTGTTATTGAGAGTCGCATAGAAAACCCCCCACAATGATTGTAGATTTGTCTATTTCTCCTTTTGGTTTTTATCATATTTGCTTTAAACCTTTTTTAAGACTAGGTTATTGGGTTGTACAAATTTAGAATTATTATATCTTTGTAGTAAATTTTAACACTTTTTCTTTTTTTACTGAAGTATGATTGACTTACAATTTTTTTTTAACATCTGTTCTCATGTAATTTTTTGCCTTGACATTTCTCCATTGTTAATATAGCTAAATAATCTTTTTTTAATGTTTATATGAAACATAAATGTTTCCATTCTTTATTTTCATTCTGTTTATAGTCTAATATTTAATTTTAATAACTTATAATCATCATAAACTTATTTCAATTCAAAAAAAATAATTATGTATTGTATATTTGAAATTTGCTAGGAAATCTTAAAAGTTCTCATCACAAGGAAAGAAATACATTTAACTACGTTTGGTGATGGACATTAAGTAAACTTATTGTGGTGATCATTTTGCCATAGGTAGGTATATCAAATCATGTTGTACAGCTAAAATTAATACAATGTTATATTTCAATTATATCTCAATTGACAAAAAGGAATTGAACCCTACTGACCCCTTTGAGGTGTCCTTACCCCTGAACCTTACCCCATAGAAGAATGACCACTATGCTGAGCTGTGTGTATCATTTCCTTGCTTTTTTATACTTATACGAATATACATACACACTATGTGTATTTGCATGTATAAATGTATATATCCCTGTACAGTGATTATTAAATATTATACGTTTGTGCACTTAAAATATGGGATTATACAGTACATATTCTGCTGCAACTTTCTTTTTTCATTCAACATTCCTTTTTGAGATTTATCCATGTCACAGCTATTCAGTGCTATATTGCATTAATGTATCACAATACATTAATCCAGTTGACTTCCAATGGACATTTCACAAGAGGACATTTACTTGTTTTCAGTTTTTTTGCTAACATTTATGATCTTATGAACATTCTTGTACATGACTCCTAGAGCACAAATACAAGAATTTTTCTAAAGCTGTGCTTCCCAATCTTTTTGACAGGACATCACACATTAAGAATTAACATTCAAACTGTGATTCACTGGAACAAGTCGATTGGGCTGCTCTGGTCAAAGGCAATTGCCTTGACCCTCTCAGACATTCCAAGAGCTAAGGGGAACAACATTTGACATACCTGGCTCCTACTATATAGGAAGCTCTGCTTCAGTGATTTGCTTTCTCCAGTTGAATTACATTGGCTCAAATTTTCAATATAATGTGAAATAATAAGAAAGATAATGGGCATCCTTATATCGTTCCTCACCTTAGTAGGAATTCATCTAGTGTTTCTCCATTAAGTAAGATGTTGGCTTTTGCATCGATGAATATATATATAATCTGTCACACTAAGAAATGACTCATTGATTTCTATTTTATCAATTTAAAAAAAATTGAGGTTGACCTATGTGAAATGCCTCTCTGGCATATATGGACATGATCATATAATTTTTTTTTTACATCTATAGTAGGATGAATTTTGTTAATGGATTTCCTAATATTGAAATACCCACTTGAACTTGAAGTGCTGTTGGATTCTGTTTACTAATATTTCATTTAAGATTTCACATTTATATTTAGAAATATAGTGTGTGTAGTTGTGTGTGTGTGTGTGTGTGTAGTTTTTGTATCAATGTTAAACTCACATAATGAAAATAACTGAGGAGCTATACTTCTTTATCAATGCCCTGGCATAGTTTAAATCATTAAGATCATTTGGTCTTTATGGTTTTGTAGATTTCCCCTTTCATACCATTTGTTCTGATGACTTTTGTGGGATGGGGAGGCTCTTTGACAACTTCTTTTATTTCATCTATGAAAATTGGACTGTTTAAAACTTCTACATCTATTGAAGCTTATTTTATAAATTATATCTTCCTAACAGGCTACATATTTCAACTAGTTTTAAAAAATTAATATGTATATAGTTATGCAATAGAATCTCAAAGAAGTTTTTTAATATTTGTGTTTTGGATATTGCCCCTTTTTCATTTCTTATTTTGCATATTTGCCATTCTCTCTGAGATATCTCCCTTTCTCAGCTAGTAATTTGTCTATCTTGTATTTTTCAAGAATCAACTTTTTGTTCTGTTTTCTAACTCAGTGTTTACCTTTAGGGATTGCTTCTGTTTATTTTGCTTTACCTTGTTGGTCTTTTTCTATTCTTTTTGAATTGAATGTTTTATTGATTTGTTTTAATTTTATTGCTATGTGTGCTAAATGCTATGAATTTCTCTGGAGGACTGCTTTTGTCCCACAGACTCTGAACCTATGTCTGTGTGGATTTGAACTCTATTCCTGGTACCCAAATATGTATTAGATTTCTACTACTACCTAACAAGTTAGCACCAGCTAGTGGCTTAAAACAGCATTACATTTGTTATCTCAGTTTCTGCGGGTCAGAAGTTCAGGCATGGCTGAGCTGGGTTGTCTGTTTAGGGTCTCTTAAGCCTGTTATCAGGGTGTCCACTGGGCTGCATTCCTTTATGGAGACAGAATCTTATGTAATGAAACCTAATCAAGAGAATAACTATCCCATCACCTTTGTCATATTTTATTGGCTATGAACAATAGAACACAAGGGGAGGAAATTATACTTCTACAAACATGTAACACATCAGGGGTCACATTTTAGGATGTGTCAGCCATATCTTTGTAGGTATTTTGACTTTTCTCTCTAGCTGGTCTCAAGAACTGTTCTTTGTCTTTGGTGTTCTGCAGTTTCACTATGATGGTTTAGGTATGGATCTGGTTTAATTTTTTGTGTGCAGCTTATCCTTATGTTTCTTATAAATGGATTTATATTTTTCAGTAATTCTGGAAATTCCCAGGCATTTTCTTTTCAAACATTACCAGGGGGTTTCTTTCAATCTGAGACCAGATAAATTTAATTACTCAGTTTGGATTTTCCATGGACACATGGAGTAACGTAAATTTGAACCCTAGATTTGTATATGAGAGAGAAGTTTTGTACTTTTTAATTCTCAGAGGAGAGTATATTATTACTGTTATTTTTTGCACCCAGAGTTCCAGAGACAAATATATTTCCTCTTAGTTACCTGACCTGTTATGCCAATTCTTCTCAGTCAACATTTTCACAGAATGAATAGCCTGTTCGGTTGTGCTAGCTTTCTGCAGGGGTTTCAGTTAAGTTACCCTATTTGGGGTAGACCCTAGGTTCTGTTTACTGTTCCTCCATGTGCAGCCATTGGGTCCCAATGATATATGTCGCTGGTGTTGTCTTTTATCCCAGGCTAGCCTTGTTTTCCATTTTTGCTTGCTATCCTGGTTTCAGCTTATGATTCATTCATTTGTTTGCTTGGTTGTTTGCTCAGTTGGGTTTTGTTTGATGTTTGGTGATTTTGTTTTTCTTTTACTTTCTGGTGATTCAGCATTATTTAATGTTATTTTTGTCATTATTTACCTAGTATCTTCATGTTTTATGTAGTGGGATAATTTAGGGCATAACCATATTGTTGATGTGGCAGTAAACAGTTTTAAACTGTCTTTAGTCATCACTCTTAATCTAGCGTTGGCTTTCCCCTGAAAATTAAGTAGAACACTTCTTTCTATCCACCATGAATAGTCATCTTGGATTTCTAAGCTTTTCCCTCAGCTGGTCTATGTCTTTCATGTTCCAGTAAGTTTATCACATGACAAAGACTTTTCATTTGTTCATTTCTTCAAATAGGGTGAACATCTTTTAGCAATATTTTTCATGATTAATCCTTTAGTATGGAGGCAGGAATAGATGGAAAATTGGTTTGCTACCATCAGTAGTTAAAATGTTTTATTAGAAACAACCTAAAATGTTTTCTTATAAATTTTAATAAAGATATAAATTTATTCTGTCACAACTTTTCTTCCTGTGCTTATAACATCCAATCTCTACCTTATAAATATGAAAGTTAGAATAACTATTTTTACCAACTGCCAGGAAAACTTTGTTATATCTTGAATTATGATGGGAATTGGTGTGTAAAGAACTTTTTTTTTTTTACATCTTTATTGGAGTATAATTGCTTTACAATGGTGTGTTACTTTCTGCTTTATAACAAAGTGAATCAGTTATATATATACATATGTTCCCATATCTCTTCCCTCTTGCGTCTCCCTCCCTCCCACCCTCCTTATCCCACCCCTCAAGGCATCACAAAGCACCGAGCTGATCTCCCTGTGCTATGCGGCTGCTTCCCACTAGCTATCTACCTTACGTTTGGTAGTGTATATATGTCCATGCCTCTCTCTCGCTTTGTCACAGCTTACCCTTCCCGCTCCCCTTATCCTCAAGTCCATTCTCTAGTAGGTCTGTGTAAAGAACTTTTTATCTTTGATCTTTTTCTATCTTCTACACTGCAGAGCTGCTTCTACCTTCACAATTAAATAAAGTCCTAGAAGATATCCAAACTTTAGTGTTTAGTACATAGTATTTTGGTGCGCTTGGTAAGATTGTTTACTCTCTACCTACATATTTATTCTGCTTCTATAAGGTGGATAATACTATATTTTTTGCATTCTTAATAAGCACCCTAGGTGAATGTAATACACAAGGACTGAAGATCATAATCTAAGCAACCTTGTAGTACATTGATTCAACAAATCATTCTAAAATCTTTTCCTTCTCTTTTACGTGTATCTGTCACAGTGCTTTCAACTTTAGGAGGTATCAGAAGACTGGCAACATATTGAACTGAATTGAATTGGATTGGATTTAAAATTATAATTTACCTACATACTGATTAGTTCCAGACATAGATGAATTTGTTTCATGCTCTGGGTCCTTTCTGACTTGAACATTTTCATTTATTATGTTCTTAATATTGAAGTTATAAATTATAATTTTGACATTTGATAACACTCTTAGAGATATTTAAATAACTCCTTTGGCTGTGCAACCCTACATTTTATTTTTTCAATTCACTATCAGTACTTCTTTTCCTTTTTCTTTTCTCTTTTTGCATCATACCATTGAGACTATAGGCATCAGCATTTCCAATTGTTTCCTTCTAGTCATGCTACTCAGATCTATTTTATTGTGATTTTCTTTAATTATCCAATGATTTGTTTTATTCCAATAATATCTCACTTATAATAACATTATGTTTAAGTGTCCAGATTTTACATAAAATGCAATTAATGAGTATAATTTATAAGATTTAGCTACATATTTGCTCTTTGTAATCAGGTTTATTTACCTTTTGTTTAATACAACTTTATCACTTTAATAGCATACTCTTGTGTTTTCTTGAATTCATATCCAGAGTTTATCGAGTGTTAAACTAAAAGGATCATAATTTGATTTTCAGAAAAAGTTTGATCTCGTTCTATAAAGTGAGTAATTTACTGTAAGAGTGGTATAGAACATACATTGAATAAGTGTCTCAAAGTAAGTTATATTTGGCCACTGTCAGGACAATAGTAAAATATCTTACTTATTTATGAAGGAGTTTTTTCTCTAAAAGGGAATAGATTAACAGCACATGGAGTCATTCATATCTCAGGCCTTTATTGTTCAAGATCAAGCCTAGGGTGATGATTTGATAGAAAAGCTCAGCAGACACTGAGAAAATCAGAGTGGCCTGAGATACTAAATCTAGTGGCTTAAGGTATCATCCTACTGTAGAAGGGATGAGACCCCATAAAAAAATAAACATGAACAAGATGAACCAAGGACTGTTTTCTTTATTAAAGATTTCTGGCAAATTTACTGCAGAGTGAAAAGGAAAAATACAACTACCCCAGGGCTTTCCTGAGCCTGTCTTCTGCTCTCCAGTGGCCACAAGCACGTATCTTGGAGATTTCGCTACAGTGCTTAGGCATTTGGGGCCAGAGCTCACCCTCTGAGAAACATGGCAATATGTGCTGGGAACCATGAGAGATTAGAGGACAATAGCCTCAGAGAGCCTTGACACAGCTGCAGCCACGCAGCTTAATTGGGAAGAGGAAAAAAAGATGATCCAGTGGACTTTAAGCCTCGATTTTTCTGTTTACTCAAAATTTAATTTCATTATATTTAATAAATCTGCAATTCAGTAGGCTTTTGTACCAAAATTGATCATTCTCATAGCTTGTGTGGGTTTTTCCTAAAATCATAAAATAAATATTTAGTTATTCACTTGGATCTAGGAAGTTAAGTGTAGAGTATCAGCTATAGGAATTAGTTAAAAACATACATACAGAGAATTCCCTGGCGGTCCAGTGGTTAGGACTCTGTGCTTTCACTGCCACATGCCACACGGTGCAGCCAAAAAATAAAACATAAAAATAAATTTAAAAATAATTAAATACATACATACATAAATACATACAGTGACACAGGAATGACATATTCCAAACCACTAATCAATGTTTTTTTCTGCCTTTCTGATCACCCTAAAATGTTTAGTATTAGAAAAGTTACTGGACAATTAGATCTCTCCAATCTTGAGCTGTCATGTATTTGCTGCACTGCTCTCTACCAGGGATCATGAAAGTTATGATTCATTATAACCGTAGCAAATGTATAACGGAAGCCTTTTGTGGAGGAGATGATCTTAACATCTTGTCTTCAGGATTTCTCTACAATTCTATTTTGGATTTGTTCAATGAAACTCATTGGTCCTGTTTCCTGGATCTCTCACGGAAGACCTTTTGCCAGACTATCTCTGTGGATATGTCAAAACCAGTTTATTGAAACTGAAAACTGTATTTTTTGAAAGAGAAAAGTTCTTTAGGCATATTATTATGAACAAGAGGCGTATGTACTTTAGGCATATTACTATGAATGAGAGCTCAAATTTGAATATTAAATCTTTGTTTGAGTTGAACAGTTTGCTGATATTTTATACTTTTTGTGTGTTAAGGTATAATACTTGCTTATTTATCCCTCAAGTCCTATGCTGAAATTGAGAAAGTATTTTAACGATGATGCGCTTTTTCACACTATATATTTCCTTCTCAGAAAAAATGACACCATAGAAAGCAAGTGCTTGCATCATTAGCAGCAGCAGCAGAAAAAGAAGATAAAAATTTAGATTTGCTTCCAAAACTGTAACGTTTTTAAGTGGAATAAAATACTAGAAAGGAGATTGGTGGAACCTTGGTTCTGCTCCATGTTCTGCCCCGTCAGCTCTGCCTAATGTTTTCAGTGTCTGAAGTGGTCTCTGCTTGTCTTCCTCAGAGCTTTCCCAAGCAGAGCAGCAGTGAGGAAAATGGGTCATAATTTGGAGTTTGCGTTCCAAGTATTATACTTTTTCCCCTCATATATTACATTAAGCTGTATGTCATCAAATTCATGAGAAAAATCAGCCAACCTACAAAAAAGAAATGTTTCTAATATCTGACTGGTGTATGTATCGAGAATCAATACAACTGATTGCTGAATAAAGTATCAGTTTTGCTGGTAATGGATTGACATAATAACAACATAATAATAGTAAGAACAGCTGATATTTGTTTAGTGCTTCCTATGATATGGCATGCATTTTACATATATTAGCTTATTCATTCCCACAAAAACCCAATAAGTTAGATGTTATAATTATCCATATTTAAGGAAGGTTTAACCAAAATTTATCTCTTTTACTATAAAACTTATTTATTAACAGCTAATCATTTTAATGGTGATCCAGTGTTTGAGTAGTTATTCCAAGTATAAGAGCATAAGCACAATAGATAACATTTAGGGTGCTGCTGAAAAATAGGACTCTGATGTCTTTTTAAAAAATATTCCTCATTCTCAGACAAAGTTTGTGAAAACAATAGGTTTAAGTCACAATAGACTTAAAAAAATAGATAAATTCATATTTGTCATAGATTTCAAAAAAGCCAGACAGGTATCAGTTCAAATTCCTTCGGCCCCTTGCTCTGTCTCTCTGTTTTCTTTGTCTCTCTCTGTGTTTCATTTTGTCTCTCTGTCTCTCTCTGTGTTGCTCATTATCAATCTTCCCCCCCCCTTTCTCTATCTCTCAACAACTCACTGTTACATATGTCCCTGAATAAGTTACTTAATGTGTCTAACTCTCAAACTTCACATCCATAAAAGCAAGTATGATAATATACTTCATAGTGTATTTTAAGAATTGAATTTGAAAATACAAGTAAACTATTACTCAGAGTGCCTCTTATATAATACATTATTTTCCATTTCCTTCACTCAATCTCCTGATGATAAAGTATTTAGAAATCCCATGGGCTATGGATGTTAATCTCCAAAAAAGTCAAGTGGGCCTCAAATGGCGATTTTTCTATAATATACTCATTACCAGGAAACCAAAGCAATTCCATAATAGATACTGCAGGTTATAAAAGAACTACAAGATGTTGAATAATATTTCAATACATTAAAATAAGTGATATATATATAAACAATTTTGCAGTGAGATGACATTATATAAAATTATATTGATGTAGTGAGGTGTTGAGTTATATGTGGCCAATAAGAGAGCAAGATGGTATACAAGGTGCTAATTTTTCTGCAGGCATTAAAAAGAAATTTAAGGAAATAAAGACCACTGAGGCCTGGGTTTTGTTTTGGTTTTTTTTTTCTTTTTTAATTTTTTAAAATTGGAATATAATTGCTTTACAATGTTGTGTTAGTTTCTGCTGTAGAACAAAGTGAATTAGCTATATGTATATATATATATATATATCCCCCCACTCTTGAGCCTCCCTCCCACCCCCTAGGTCATCACAGAGCACGGAGCTGAGCTCCCTGTGCTATACAGCAGCTTCCTACTAGCTGTCTGTTTTACACATGGTAGTGTATATATGTCTATGCTACTCTCTCAATTTGTCTCACCCTCCTCTTTCCACCCGTGTCCACAAGTCTGTTCTCTAAGTCTGCATCTCTTTTCCTGCCCCGCAAATAGGTTCATCAGTACCATTTTTCTAGATTCCATATATATGCGTTAATATACGATATTTGTTTTTCTCTTTCTGACTTCCTTCACTCTGTTTGACAGACTCTAGGTTCATCCACATCACTACAAATGTCCCAATTTCATTCCTTTTTATGACTGAGTAATATTCCATTGTATATATGTACCACATCTTCTTTATCCATTCATCTGTCGATGGACATTTAGGTTGCTTCCATGTCCCAGCTATTGTAAATAGTGCTGCAGTGAACATTGTGGTCTCTTTTTGAATTATGGCTTTCTCAGGGTATATGCCCAGTAGTGGGATTGCTGGGTCTTATGGTGGTTCTATTTTTAGTTTTTTAAGGAACCTACATATTGTTCTCCAAAGTGGCTCTATCCGTTTACATTCCCAACAGTGCAAGAGGGTTCTCTTCTCTCCACACCCTCTCCAGCATTTATTGTTTGCAGATTTTTTGATGATGGCCATTCTGATGATTGTGAGGTGATACCTCATTGTGGTTTTGATTTACATTTCTCTAATAATTAGTGATGTTGAGCAGCCTCTCATGTGTTTGTTGGCAATCTGTATGTCTTCTTTGGAGAAATGTCTATCTTGGTCTTTGGCCCATTTTTTGATTGGGATGTTTGTTTTTTTGATACTGAGCTGCATGAGCTGCTTGTATACTTTGGAGATTAATCCTTTGTCAGTTGCTTCATTTGCAAATTTTTTCTCCCATTCTGAGGGTTGTATTTTTGTCTTGTTTATGGTTTCCCTTGCTGTGCAAAAGCTTTTAAGTTTCATTAGGCCCCATTTATTTTTGTTTTTATTTCCATTACTCTAGGAGTTGGCTCAAAAAGGATCTTGCTGCAATTTATGTCAAAGAGAATTCTGCCTGCTTTCTTCTAAGAGTTTTATAGTGTCTGGCCTTACATGTAGGTCTTTAATCTATTTTGAATTTATTTTTGTGTATGGTGTTAGGAAGTGTTCTAATTTCATTCTTTTACATGCAGCTGTCCAGTTTTCCCAGCACCACTTATTGAAGAGGCTGTCTTTTCTCCATTGAATATTCTTGCCTCCTTTGTCAAAGATAAGGTGACCATATGTGCATGGGTTTATCTCTGGGCTTTCTATCCTGTCCCATTGATCTATATTTCTGTTTTTGTACCAGTACCATACTCTCTTGATTACTGTAGTTTTGTAGTATAGTCTGAAGTCAGGGAGCATGATTCTTCCAGCTCCATTTTTATTTCTCAAGATTGCTTTGGCTATTCGGGGTCTTTTGTGTTTCCATACAAATTGTGAAATTTTTTATTCTAGCTCTGTGAAAAATGCCATTGGTAGTTTGACAGGGATTGCATTGAATCTGTAGATTGCTTTGGGTAGTATAGTCATTTTCACAGTGTTGATTCTTCCAATCCAAGAACATGGTATATCTCTCCATCTGTTTGTGTCATCTTTGATTTCTTTCATCAGTGTCTTATAATTTTCTGCATACAGTTCTTTTGCTTCCTTAGGTAGGTTTATTCCTGGACATTTTATTCTTTTTGTTGCAATGGTAAATGGGATTGTTTCCTTAATTTCTCTTTCTGATTTTTCTTTGTTAGTATATAGGAATACAGGAGATTTCTGTTTATTAATTTTGTATTCTGTGACTTTACTAAATTCACTCCCTGATACCAAAACCAAAGATATCACAAGAAAAGAAAATTACAGGCTGATATCACTGATGAACATAGATGCAAAAATCCTCAACAAAATACTAGCAAACAGAATCCAAGAGCACATTAAAAGGATCATACACCATGATCAAGTGGGATTTATTCCAGGGATGCAAGGAATCTTCAGTATATGCAAATCAGTCAATGTGATACACCATATTAACAAATTGAAGGATAAAAACCATATGATCATCTCAATAGACTCAGAAAAGGCTTTCAACAAAATTCAACACACATTTATGATAGAAACTCTCCAGAAAGTGGGCGTAGAGGGAACCTACCTCAACATAATGAAGGCCATATATGACAAGCCCACAGCAAACATTATTCTCAATGGTGAAAAACTGAAAGCATTTCCTCTAAGATCAGGAACAAGGCAAGGGTGCCCATTCTCACCCCTATTATTCAACATAGTATTGGAAGTCCTAGCCACAGCAATCAGAGAAGAAAAGGAAATAAAGGAATCCAAATTGGAAAAGAAGAAGTAAAACTGTCACTGTTTGCAGATGACATGATACTATACATAGAAAATCCTAAAGAAGCCATCAGAAAACTACTAGAGCTCATCAAGGCCTGGGGCTTTTAAAGAAAGCCTTGAGCAGGCCCTGGAAGGATAGGTGCTCTATGAATATATGGGCTAGAGAAGGAGGGAATTCTAGACAAGGAAGCACTTGAATTAAGGTACAGAAACAGCAATAGCTGTGTGTGTGTGTGTGTGTGTGTGTGTGAGAGATGTGCATGTGTGGAGGCTGGGGCTGTTACCCTGTCTTGATCACAAAGTTCTTATTTTTCAGCAGTAAGAAATGAGGTTGGATGAGTTTACTGAGGCAGGATTTTGCATTCCTGAACTCCAGGCCCAAGAGCAGTGCTTTATCACTGGCTTGGCATGAAGGTTCTTAACAATTTCACTTAGTAATGTTGATTGGCCATACATCCCCAGTTTGTGAGTGTGAATAATGGGCTCTTTTTTCCCACTTATTTGTGTATTTTCCCAAATTTTCAAAGTGTTTGATTAGCATTGATTGTTTTTTCTTTTCTCTAGTAAGGGTATAGTATATTTATGAGTTCTACCTAATCAAGCACCAAGCTGGAGATAATAGGAAGAAATTGAATTAAGTTTGAAATATTTATTGAGTGCCTGTTATGTATCACACTCTGAGCTAACTGAGGAGATAGCAGTGAATGAGAAATACAATCTGTGTCCACACAGAATTTACAGTCTAAAAGAAAACAAAAGCATTAATTAAAAAAAAAAAAAAGTACAAGGAGTTTTGAGAGACCAGATATCTAGAGTGCTACAACCTAACCTAGAGCGTAAGAGAAAATTCACAGAAAAAAGACCTACACTTTTCCATAATGGAGTTACATAATAGTTGAACACGTCTTCCCCATTGTGTCCTCATCCCTTATGGGAGGTGCGGTACTTAGAGGGATAGTGGGTCTTTATTCATAAAAAAAGTTTTACTTGCTATCTGCTAAGTGTTTGTTTTTTTTTTTTTTTTTTTTGCAGTACGTGGGCCCCTCACCGCTGTGGCCCCTCCCACTGCGGAGCACAGGCCCCAGACACACAGGCCCAGTGGCCACGGCCCACGCGCCCAGCTGCTCCGCGGCACGTGGGATCCTCCTGGACCAGGGCACGAACCTGCATCCCCCTCATCGGCAGGCGGACTCCCAACCACTGCGCCACCAGGGAAGCCCCCAGCTAAGTGCTTTTGAGAAGAGGCAAACTTAGCAAGAAAACCAAACAGCTCTTAAAAGATTGTTGGGAAATAAGGTAAACACATTTAAGAAAGTCATTAATGATGAGCTGGAATTCCCTTTTATTTCAGATCCAGAAACCATCTAAACGGAGCTCAGCCATCATTTGAGGTGATGGTTGTTTCTAGATGCACCACAACTCATCAGTGTTATTAGGTTAAACTCCTAGAGGATAGCCATGTGGACTTTGATGGTTAAGGCAGCTCAGTGTCTGTGGCCCCTGACCCACATGTTAATAGTTAAGGTTCTGGAGCATCCGTGGTCCACAGCATGCTGGCTAGTGCAGAGACTCCGTGTGACAGGAGCATTCAGTAGGATTGACTTTTGGCAGATGTTGCTGTCAGTTTCTTCTTCAGAGGTTGAAGCAGGGGCCACATTTAAGCCTTCAGACAGAATTCAGACACACAGAATTTGCAAAATGTTCTCATGCAAAATGCCACTCTCTGAGACCTGTTAATAGGTATTTCTTGGAAAAAAAAGGTCAGAGGAAGGGAGGTTTTTCCTTGGTTTTGTGAAGTGGAGAAACTCAGGATAAAAAACAGTCAGGATTTTTACACTCCGTAGTATGTTTATGTGAGTTGAGACTCTTGGAGTGTGTTATGGCATGCGACATTTCCCCAGAGTAGTTCATTATGGGCCCTAGTAACAACTTGATACACCACTGTTCAGGCCTGGTCTAGGAAAGTCTACAGTAAACCATAGCGGCCTGATCTTGATTATGGTGACATTTTTATTCCTTGACATCTCTGAGATTCAAATCAGTCTTGCTTCATTTTACACCCCTGACACAGCGCCTTTGGCCTACAGCTGAAACCAGTCCTGGCTTGTCAAAGGAACTGACTGAAGCCAGATTGAGTGTTTTTTTATCAGAGAATGCCACACACAAGCTTTTAGAAACTTAACTCACAGGAAGTTCTTAAATACTACATCCAAAACAAATTAAATGCCTCATGCTCTAACTTCAGTCATGTATTTCTTGTTCTGACCTCAGTGGAAATTCAAAGCAGCTGATAACTATTATATAATCATTCTCACATATTTGTTTACTGTTAGCAAATCATTCTTTAGTTGTTTCTTTTTAAATGATGAATTATCCTAGTTCCTTTTAAATCTGTCACATTGAAGCAAACATTGGTTTCATTTCTGGCAAATAATCCTACCCATGTCTGCCTGGTGGTAAAACCCTGTTAGGAATGTAATTGTGTCAGAAACTTTCTATAAACCTTTTTGGAAGAAATTTACATATTCCTGAAACACTTCCTTAGCTGCATTTAGACTTCA
This sequence comes from Mesoplodon mirus, assembly GCF_964341445.2. Classification (NCBI taxonomy): domain Eukaryota; kingdom Metazoa; phylum Chordata; class Mammalia; order Artiodactyla; family Ziphiidae; genus Mesoplodon; species Mesoplodon mirus. Next base: position 49,394,712 of record NC_138977.1, read on the forward strand.
GTCCATTTGTGAAATGGCCACTGATTTTTGTGACTAACATGAGTGTTTTTACTCCTGAATTAGGGTTGCCAGACAAAATAAAAGATTCCCAGTTAAATCTGAATTTCAGATAAATAATGAATACTTTTTAAGTACAAGTATGTCTCATATACAAAAAATTATTCATCATTTATCCACAATTCAGATATGACTGGCAATCCTGTATTTTTGTTTGCTGTATCTGGCAACCCTAATGAGATACCTTGAAGAGCACTCATGTATAGTAGCAACCATTCTTGTGTTTTCAGTTTAAACTGAGTCACACACCTCTTTTCTGCCAATATCAGAAGCAAAAAATATTCCAGAATACTTGAATAATACCTCTTGTTGGATCTAATGTTGATAATTGACTACCGATGTCAAGGTTTGAAAGAGTTTTTACCTATCACAGTGGAAAGCTTAGGAATCATAAAGGCCACTGTGACAGTGTGATCTTGGACAAGTTCCTTAATTTCTCTGAAGGTCCCATTCCTCAACTGTTAATAGGGATAATAATAACTACGTTATAGGCCTGTGTCAAAGATGAGAATAATGTAATTTTTGTAATGGGCCTGAAACAATACGTGAGGCTTCCTTCTGCAACATCCTACAAATATTGGTGCAGTGACAAAATGTGGTGGGTGTAGTCCTGGGTACCAGGGAGATAACAGTGAACTAGACAAGGTCCTTGTAGGTAATAAACAAGTCAAGACACAATGAAGCAAGGGGAGTTTAAATAATGGTGATAGCTAGGCAAGAAACTGACTGGGTGAACATGAAGGGCCATTAGATGGGAGCATGCTGTTTAGAGTAGAGGATGAAGGAGTGTCACCAGGGTCGCCCTGGGGTGGTAACAATGAGGCTCAGTGAAAGGAGGAGCTGGCCACACTGAGACCTGTGGGCGGGGCATTCAAGACAGGAGGAGTGCTAAGTGTAAAGGCAGAGAGGGCTTGGCTTGCTGGAAAAGTTGGGAGAGCAGAGGGGTGGGAGTAGGACACCAACAGGAGGGCTGGAGCATGGAGTTTTTTTAATTTGCGATACTTTTATTTGCGATAAATACAATATAAATTACCATAAAAATGAAATGAAGAAAGGCACATCCAAAATACAAGTCCATATTTCTTAATTAGCTTCAGCAGCATAAAAGCATATTTCATTAAATGATATCAGAACAAGCATAACAGAAAAAAGAATTACGAAAATGGTTACACATTCACTGAAAGTGTGCATATAGGCAATTAATACACCTTGTTCAGTTAGCTTTGCCCACCAATCATACCTGTGAATGTGGAATGTCAAATGCTATACAAGTTTCTTTGCAGGTGGGTGTTGGTACAGGCACCACACTCTGCGTTAAGTGGAGAACTGTTCTAGTCAGAGAAAGGTAGAGGTCAAAATGGCCATGATAAGAAGTCAAGATTTAAGTGCTAGCCAGATAGTAAATTAATAATAATATGAAGAATGCTAATAATGAAGATTTGGTTTTCCAGTGAGCTGTGAAGAAAATGGGATTCTCTTTATCCTGAACTTCCCAGAAACTTAGGTCTGAGCACGATGAGTTCACTATAAAAAATGTCCACAATGGCAAAATGTCCACATTCTTCCAAGGTTCCCACCATTTCCATAGCACCAGGTGGTTCTTCTTTTCAGTGGCATGCTGAAAAGAATGGGAAGACCAGATAAGTCAATTTTAGTCTGACTAGTAGCAAGGCTTGGGCAAGTTTCTTAACATTTCCAGGTCCTAGTTTTCTCACTTGTAAAAACAGGATGAAAGACTAGCTAATATAATATCTCAGGTACTTCTGAATTCTAAAATTTTATAGATCTGTTTCCAGTTGTGTCTTTTTTCAACAGTAGAATAAACTTTTCAGAAAGAAAAGGGCTTGCTAAATTAAAAAATCAAATAAATAAAAATAATATTGCTTATTTTTAAATAAAACAAAGTGTAAACCACTTTGTTGATTAAATCAAATTAATCAAAATAAAATTAAAATCAAAATAATAATTTGATTTTAGTGGAATGAAACTGCTAGAAGATATTTGAATAGCAAAAATTTCTAATATTTACCATATCTTGCCTTTGCACTGGATTTGTTGTCTTACTAGGAAAGGGTTTCCAGCATACTCCAGTCAGGCTGTCTATAGGTTCGGAAAAATTAGTATCCGTTCACTTTCTCTTTTATCCTTATTCTAGTACTCTTCACCATGATTCAAACTTTAGGCTTATTGATTTCTATATAGATGCTCTGTGGTGATGCAGGGAGGTGCCAAAAAAATAATAAGAGTTTACTCTTAGAGTCTTTTAAATGTAAATTTTGAAGTGATGAAAATAAAATGTTCTGGAAGTTATCCCTACATCAATTAAATATTTACTGAACACTTTGTTAAATATTAGAATAATATAAAAAAATGGTACCCAACCATGCCCATGAGAAGATTATGATTCGTTTGGGGAGAAACTCAACTTAATGTGTACAGTTCTTTAATTGAGAAAAGTACAAAGTGCTCTGAAAACCCAAGGGCTGGAATGGCGAACTTCCTGGGAGAGGTAAAACAGGAGGGTTTGGGGATACTAAAATGGGATCTTGCAGAATCACTGGAAAGGATATTTCCATCCAGAGGACAAGCTTGTGCCCTAGTGCAGCAGGGAGAAAGGTGGATGGAGAAGACAGGTAGTTCTATGAGGCATTTGGAGGCAACAGGCATGTGCGGCTAGTTATATTTGAAGGTTCCCTATCACGTTATCAACTTTGGAAATTATTTTGTAATAAATGAGAATACATTCTAGAGGATTTAAACCGAGAATACATTCTAGAAGATTTAAGCCGAGAAATAAGGAGTCATTGAGAGCCAATAGTGTCAGGCATTTTACCAATATTACTTCACTTAATCGTGATCTTTCCTACCTCACAAAATGAAGGAACTGAGACTCAGAGAGATTAGCTGACTTCCCCAAAGCAACAGAGCTAGTCAGTGGCAGAGCTGACATTTGAATCTAACTGTTTGACTTTCTAATTGTTTTCCAAGTTCCAAAAGCCAGGCATTTTACGCTCAGCACCAGAAGAGGCGGACATGTCCCTGGTGGGAAAAGTTCTCATCTGTGTTTGCTCTCAGGCCACCCAACTTCCAATGCTCCCTTCAAAAGGTTCTCCCCCAGGGCATTTTCTGTGCAAGGGGATGGGAATTTACCTAAGTGCAGAATGCAGTGCCCCTCCTTATCAACAATGGCCTCACAGGGTCTGCCTTCAGGCTTTTCATCCCCATCCGGCAGGTCTGGCAGAGCAGTTCACAGGCTACGCGGACAAACTTAATTAAATTCAAGTGAGTGTTGTTACCAAGACCTGACAGGCGCAGTTGTGTGTAGCTGAATAATTGAGTTGTGCGGAGGTTTTTTTTTTCTTTGCCTTCTTGGTGGTAGGCTTTTTTGTGGGGGGGTTTGTTTTGTTTTCTTTGGGTTTCTAAAGATGACCCTGACACTTTTCATAAAGCTGTTTTCTAGTAGGAACGCCCTCCATCAAAGAGACGCAGCTTGGTTGCCAGGCTACTTTGAGAAAAGAGAACTCTGAAGTGACAATGCCGACCTTTTCTTGGAGTATCCAGGGTCTATACTTCTCAGTACAAAAGTACTTCCTATAGACCTCACAGCTAGAACTCCACAGTATTACTACCTGAATCCCAGACTGTTAGGAAGGCACAGCCTCGCCTGGACTAAGCTCACAGCTAGGATTAAAAAACCATATCAGATCAGCAGTGAGGAAAAGAAAACATCATTTAGAGATTCGTTTTTAAAAATCACTCATAATAAGCACAGATGAAACCAATTAAGGAGTATTTTCTCCAAGCAGCCCTCTGGCATAGGGAAAGAATGATGCCTGGTTGAGAGAGGCAACAAAGGTTTTGCAGCTCACATGTTTGGGGGTAGATTGCTTGCAGTCTGTGCCTGGATTGTAGGAGCCTTCCCTACCTCAGATTTTGGCTTTCAGTGTTTTTTTAGATAGTCTTTTTTTCTTTTTTCTTTTTTTTTCTGCTGGCTGTTTAAATATCACAGAGCTTACAACTCAGGGTTTCCTCAGTTCCTGCTTCCCATTGATGGTCAGTAACCATCCAGTCTTTGTATTAATTTCTAGTATGAAATACAAAACAGATCTAAATGAAAATGAGTATTTTTAAAATTTCTATTCTTTACATGTAAATCACTATTTGAAAGAATATGGACTGGTAGAAAATTTCAGTTTTTAATCAGTATATCGGTTTTTAGATAGGGCTTTTGGCTTGAAATACTTGAATATATTTCACTACAGTAGGCCATGCTGTCGTCCAAAGTCATTTGAGTGTTTATAAATTAGGTGTGCACGATATATTGAGTTTTCTTCTTTTTAAAATATTTTGATCTCATAGCTTCTTCCACCCTGATAATGGTATGGAACCTGGCAGTTCATAAAATGCTGTCTTTTACACAGATTATTTCTAGATGATTTTATCTTCTCCAATTCCTGTGATATAGGTTAGGGTAGATATTGTTATCCACATATTACACATGATAAAGTGGAGCTTAAGGAACTATCCAAAGCCACATACTGTCTTTTCCAAAACTACATTGTTTCTCAAAAAAGTCTCCTGATTCTTGTGCTAGAGTGGCTAGGGGGGAAATGCTGGCTCTCAGTGACTCCATTCCGTCCTCTGCTTTTTTATTTATTTATTTTTTTGTAGTGGTTTTAGAAAGGTTCCTTCTCTCCTTCTCTGGACCTCTAAAGATCTTTGGTTTTCAGGACAACTCTAAAGTAATACAAGCTCTGATCATTGCTGGCCAAAGATGAATTCTTCCATAGGTCTCTGTGGTTTTCGCTCTTCAATCAGAGAATATTCTATAGTTTTAACTATTAATTTTAAAAAGTATCAAAAAGTGGTCACTTGATTCATTTGCAATTCAGTCAAAAGTACTGTGGTGGAAATCCTCTGAAATTTATAGATGAAATAACTAAAGCACCTACTAGGTGCTTAATTTAAAAAAAAACTATTTAATGAACACCTAATATATGCCAGATATCATTCTAAAAGATGGAACTCTAGCAGTAAACAAAGAAACTGCCTGCCCTTATAGGTTGGTGGAAGTCGATTTCGAACAAACATGTGAGGTCGGGGCTCCAAGAGTGACATAGTAATAGTCCTTGGCTGGTGTTGGCACACTTTTTAAAATGTCTATAGGTGATTCTAATGTGCTACCATTTGTATTTGGAATGTAGCACAAGGCTTTCCCCTCATACTGGGGGACTTTATTTTGTTTAAAATGGTCTGTAGTGTTTTGGGATCTAAATATCAACATTTCCTTTATAAATATCAATCAAAAAATTTTATTGAGAAATACATATAATCTATGAAGTTTGGATATGAAGACCTGTAGGCATTCTTCTGGGACAATTTTAACTGAGAAGATGTTTTGTGGAAAATGTCTATATTTGAAACAGGGAATTTAATCCATGGAATTGGTTAAACAGATTAGGGAGGGGCCGAGAAGCTGAACAGGTCACTGAGTCAGAGATTAACAACAACAAGGTGTGGAAGCCCTGGCTGGAGGGGAAAAGGAGAAGGTCCAGGGGAGGCAGGGCCACATAGCAGAAGCTGGAACCATGCCAGCTCAGTCTAGTGAGCGCTGGAGACCAGACTGAAGAGGTTGCTCTCAGCAAGGGGAGGGAGTAAATCTCCTGCTTTCTTCCTTCCTCCCATCCACTAGTATCCCACTAGTGTCTTTCACTAGCCAAACCCAAGCAAATGAGTTGACAAGGGAGTTTGAGAAACACAGGCTGCAGGACTCAGACCCCCTTAGGATGTAGAGGAGAGCAGACAAAGAGAAGAAATGAATCTTATGGACACGGACCCAAGACTAGTACATTTAATGACTTTTCTTTGTTCAGAGAAGACTGTGGAACCAAACTGCTTGGACTCAGATCCTGGCTTTGCCACTAATTCTGTGTGTAATCTTGGGTAAATTACTTAATCTCTCAAAGTCTCATCTTCCTCATCTGTAAAATGAGGACCAAATAGGAATGACATTATGTAACTTGTAAGACTGTGGTGAAGATTAAATGAAATAATGTATTTAGTGTGTTATTATTATCATTATTATTGTGTGTAAGGCATTGTACTGGGTGACCTGAGAAATGTAATAAAGCTATCACCGCCCCGAAGGTCATGTGTAATTTATTTGGGGAAGAAAACACATTGATAAATAATATAAGGGACTATACCATACAGAGGGAGGAGTGAATGGTGCATACAGGCATACCTTGTTTTATTGTGCTTCACAAATATTGCGGTTTTTGCAAATTGAAGGATTGTGGCAACCCTGCGTTGTCAGATGATGGTTAGCATTTTTAGCAATAAAGTATTTTTTAATTAAGGTATGTACATTTTTTAGACATAATGCTATTGCACACTTACTACACTATAGTGTAAACATAAGTTTCATATGCACTGGGAAACCAAAAAATTCATGTGACCCGCTTTATTGCAATGCTAATTTTTTGTTACTGTAGTCTGGAACCGGACTCACAATATCTCCGAGGTATGCCTGTGTTAACCAAGTATGTAACCACTATATTCAGCTTCCAAGTTGCAAACTGAAAGGGATGGTACTATGTGAAATTACTTTTAAGACCCAGTAGTATGATTAATGTTTAAATGTCCTATCTAGATGTGTGGTCAAGAGAGCATTTTGTTTTTTATTTATTTATTTTTGGATTAAAAAAGTAATAATATTCATTGTAGGGAATTGCAATGATACAGAATGATACAAAGAAGAAAACAACAATTTTGGTAATTTTAACATTCAGAGGTGGGTACATATATCTGATATATTTTCTACCAGTCCTTTTTAATAAGTTTATTTAATGTATATATACATTATTTCACTTACAAAACTTAAAACATAATTATATATTACTATAAATCCTGATACTTTTTTCATTACTACATTGGAAAGATTTCCAAAAAGTAATATTTGTCTATATAATATTGTATATTATATCTGAACTTTAATTTATCTATTTTCTTATATTTGGACCTTTGATGAAGTTTCAATTTTTTCACAATTAGCAGTAGTGGTGGAATGCTGTCACGCTAAACAAAGGAAGTCAAGCTCAAACACCTGCTGGGTCAAATCGAGTCCCTACAAAGCTGTTAAGCGTGGGATAATATGGAGTGGTGGGGTCTGTGGTAGACACTGGAGAATGCATGCCCTGTGGAAGGGCATTCAAACCACAACCACCAAAACAAAAACAACAATGGACAGGGACAGGCTTGCACATTTGGGTTGCCAGTTTGAGACTTCTGGACATTTATTAACATTTTCCAGAAAAGTATCTGTAGGAGATCGAATGCTTGGCCCAATTCTTCCTCCTCCGCTGAATCGATAATCCTATGGTGGTTTTATTTGGATGGAGCATATGTCCCTGCTCTTTGACTCACAGTTTGGTCTCAGGATGCCCTTTGGCTTATGGTCTGTGTTGAGTCTGAACCTGAGTCCTAAGGAGTCTAGCACATTTCCACTTGCTCTCCTGTACCTCTACCTTTACCATGAGAAAAACTTGCTCTGGCCAGCCCACTGGTTTCAGGAGAAGAATGAGATACATTTTAGAGGTGACCACACCAGCCAGAATTTTAGTATGGAGCAGAGCCATCCCTGCTGCCCCAGAAACCTGTAAGTGGGAAATAAATGCTTATTTTTGAAAGCCACTGAAATCTTAAATGTGTTTGCTATGCAGCAATAGCTAAACATTACAATATAAAATTGTTTTCCAGAAAAATATAAATTCACATTCCCATAGCATTATATGAGGTAAAAGTAGCTCATGGCTTGATTTTGCATTTTGTTTGCTTTTTTCTTCTTGATTTTGCATTTTGAATTCATTAAAATTTCACAAGCTTTTTAATCATTTATATTTCTCCTTTTGATCATGTCCTTTGACAATTTTTCTACTATAGCTTTACTTATTTGTAGGAGATCCTTACGTTATATATTAGAAATCCAAGGCTTTATTCATTCATTCAACAAATCTACTATGTCAGGCACTGTTCTTAATCTGTAATCCTTGTTAACAATTTTTCCCCAGATTGCTGTTTGCCTTTTAATTTTAGTCTAAGATTATTTTTACCACATATGATCAAATTTTTCTTCCCTGTTTTTCTTTTCCTTTGTCTTTAACACATAAGAGTTAGAAAACGGATTTCTGATCTTAGTTTCTCACTCTGCTGCCTTTTGCAGGTCTCCTCTCTGTGACACTCAACCTTCCCTCCTCCTACTCTGCCTGATTTTCCCTATTTTTGCTGTTTTCTTACCCTTTCTGATTTTCTCTTTTCTAACACCTTTTTTCTCCTATAACTCTAAATATAGTCATATATAAAAATCAAGGTTATTTTAAAGTATTTTAATCTATTATTACAAATTTGAATTTTCTGCACATACTGTATGAATATAGAAATTAAGTATTACTTTCCTTCTCTCATGAAAATCTTAATTATATTAAGTTACTTTTAATTACTGATGGCTCTAAATTAACTTTTTGTGTTATAAACCTCCCACCTGAAAAATATTCAGGGCTAAACAACAACTCAATTCAATAAATATGTGATTTCTATTATGCATTCAGTGGCCTGTGAGGGCCTCATTAGAATACTGTAATAAAATGAGAGTTGGAGGAAAGGGATCTAACATGATCACAGAAATAAATATAGTACAATATAGAATATGGCAGTTGCCACAGGAGAGGAGCAAAGAATATGGATTGCGGATTTAGGGAAGGGAGAAGTCACAGCCAATTTGGGAGGTGAAACAGTCCCATGATGGGAATCTATTTGAGATAAACTTTGAAAAAGATGTCAATTACATCTGTTAGTTTCATCTGCTCAGAAAGCATTTCCTTGTCTTCTGGTACCTTTACCTTGATTTTCATCCAGGGATAACCTATCTTCCATCTTTTCAGGCTGTGTGGTTGGGTGAGGTTGACCCCATCCTTCATGACTTGCATGTGGCCCAAACCTGACTATTATCTTGAAGATATATGACCCAATACAGTGGAAAGGCAGTTTTTAATTTTAAGGCTGCTGAACTTGGAGCTACAAAGTTTACTACATGGAGAGAGCTTGAAAGTAAATTGAAACCAACACAAAGGAAAGAAGAGGTGAGAGATGAAAAGAGAAAGAAATGAAGGGGGGCAGAGAGAGAGCAAAAAAGAAAGAGACAGAGAGGATAAGAATGAACCTCACATCTTGATAACATTATCCAAGCCTCCATGTCCAACTGTTTCTCATATTAATAGCTAGACTTTTCAGCTACACAGCCAGTAAAATGTCTTTTTGCTTATACTTTCTTGAATTAAGTTTTAGGTATTCAATAATAAAAGAGTCCTAATGGGCAGGAATGGGGGACAGGGAGCTATATTAGGAGCAAACAGAATGAGCAGAGGCATGAAGGTGGTAAAGAGTGGGGACATGGTTAGGGAATAGCAGTCCCCTAAACTGTCAGGAAATTCTAGTGGATTTTGCATGAAAATCTGAGTAGTGTATGCTTAGTTGTCTTGTCCGTCACTGTCTAATAGAAATATATTGTGAACCACATACGCAATTTGAAATTTCTATTACTCAGTTAATAAAGGTGAAATTAATTTTAATAATGTGCTCAACACAACACATCCAAATATTACCATTTCAGCATGTAATATATATAAAAATTATGAAGATATTTTACATTTGGGGGTACTGTCCTTAAAACCCAGCATGTATTTTACACTTCCAGCTCATCTCACTTTTTTAAATTGAATTTTAGTTGATTTACAATGTTGTGTTAAATACTGCTGTACAGTAGAGTGACTCAGTTATGCATATACATACATTCTTTCTCATTTTCTTTTCCATTATCGTTTATCACAGGATATTGAATATAGTTCCCTGTGCTATACAGTAGGACCTTGTTGTTTATCCATTCTATATATACCAGTTTGCATCTGCTAATCCCAAACTCCCAGTCCATCCCTCTCCCACCTTGCCCCTGCCACCTGCCTTGGCAAACACCAGTCTGTTCTCTATGTCTGTGATTCTATTTCTGTTTCATAGATAAGTTCATTTGTGTCATATTTTAGATTCCACGTATAAATGATATCATATGGTACTTGTCTTTCACTTTCTGACTTACTTCACTTAGTATGATAATCTCTAGTTGCATCATCTCACTTTTTAATAACCACACTTCAGGCTCAGTAGCCACAGGTGGTTCATGGCTACTGTATTGAACTGCACTGGTCTTGGTAATGGGGAGCCACTGATAGTTTTTGAGCAGCCTATCCATTATGTGGGCTGTGTTTCAACAAATTTAATGTGTCGTGATTTTCAAGATTATTTATGGAAGGAAAGACTGAAGTAGAAGGCTGTTCATTGAATTATGTAAATGTTCCAGGCAATAGTTAAAAAAAGCTTAAACTAGAGTAATAGGAGTTACAGTGAAATAGAGATATATTAAAGACTTCAGAGGTAAAAGTATATAGAACTTGACAGATATTTGATATGAGGGTGATAGATTAAAAAGAAGATAAAAATAAATAATAATTTAAGTTTTCTATGAAGAAAAATTCGATGTTAAAAGGAATACTTTAGTAGTAAAAATGATGACTTCCCCTTCGTAGATATTGTTCAAAGTAGTTGTAGGACATCTAAGTAAGAATTTTCATTAGGCAGTTAAAGCTGTGAGTCTGTGGCTCAGGATATGAGGTAGGTAAAAGGTATAGATCTGAGAGAAATATATATGACTGCTGAGGTCATGGGAGATAAAACAATTAATGGAAAGAGATGAAGCATAGTTAAGGGCATCAGCTTGCTGAATGTTTATATATAAGAGTTAGAGAAGAAAAGAAACTAGTTAAGAATGTGGAAAAGGAGAGGTTGGATACATAGTAGAAAACAGAGTAGAAAATAGATGTCACAAAAATCAAAACGGGAAGTTTTAAGGAGGAGTGTTTAGTAACTTCATATGAAGCAGAGACCCATAGGGATGAGGACATGAAGGGCTTTTATAGAAAAAACTAGTTATGTGTCCTTGGCAAATCATGAAGCATTTCTTGCTTCAACTTTCTCATCTGTGCAAAGAGGAGGTGGACGTATATGTCCCTCAAGCTCCTGCTAATGCTATCACCCTGATTAGGTCAGTAGGAGTTCACAGACAGAAATGGAATCAAGATTTTAAAGCATTATGAAATGAATGAATGATAAGGAAGGGGAAATAAATATGAATATGGTGTTAAAATATAATAACTTGAAAGAGAAAACCAATCAAGGGAAAATTCGTACTTCCTTTGGAAAAGATCTAAGTACATTTGTAGCAGAAGGTAAGAACTTGTAGAAGGAAGAACTAAAAGTAAGTACTAGAAGAAGAAGAATTAGAGAAAGCTTGCTGTGGAGGCAGGAGGTGTTTCAGATAGAGATTCCCCAAGCATTTACTGAATGCCTCCTCTACACTAAGTACCATGTGACATGTTCTTATAGATGACATCACATTTAATTCTCATTATAGCTCTGTAAGGGCAGAATTATTCTTTATATCTTTTAGAGAGGCAGTTGTGGTATTGTTGTTAAGACCATGAGTTTTGACGTTAGACTTTCTAGGCTGTAACCTCAGCATACCTATTTGTCTAGGAACACTTGGGAAAGTTTCTTACTTTTTCTTTTACCCTTTCTTCATCTGTAAAATAATTTCAATCTCATGGGATTTTTTGTAAGCATTAAAGAAATAATGTATTTGAAGCACTTGAATATTATGCTGCAGTCGTTTTCAGCTGGGGCAATTTTGTCCCCTAGGGGATATTTAGCAATGTATGGAGGCATTTTTACTGGTGCATGCTACTGGCATCTAGTGGGTAGAGGCCAGAGATGCTGCTAAATACTGTACAATGCACAGAACAGCATCTCGCAACAAAGACTTATCTGGCACATATGTCAGTAGTTCCAAGGTTGAGAAATCCTGTTTTACAGACATTAGCTATTATTAATACTACACACATAGGAGGAGATGAAGGGTCATAGAGGTTACTAACATTACTTCTTAACATTACTTCAAAATTACACAGTTAGAAAATCATAGAACCAAGATTTGAATCTGTTTTTTCCTCATTCCAAGTTTGAATCCAATTAAAGTGTACTTCCCACACTATATCACAATTGGCACTTAAAAGTAAATTTGCACCTATCACCCAGTCTTGGTTTCTTTCTCTTTTTTGGAGGCGAGGATAGATCGTGTACTTTTTTCCAGTTTTATTGAGAAATAATTGATGTACATCACTATGTAAGTTAAAGGTGTACATCATGATGGTTTGATTTTGATTTATATATATTGTGAAATTATATGTAAATCAGGTCATGCTTTCTAATACCATTCTCTAGTAAAAGGAACCAAGGCTTTTTGGAGAAATAGCTGATTCCATGCCTGGGGTAAGAGATATACAAGATGATCCTGGAACATCTTATAGTGCCAGAAAGTACGGAAGTGCTGAAAAAACAAACCAAACAAACAAAAACACAGACACCAATGATGGGAGTATGTCAAAGGGACACTGAATTCAACTGAAGAGTTTCAAATGGCCGAAATTGGAACAGTTTGAACAATGACATAATGTAGTATTTGGATATAATCCAAAGTATAAAATAAATATCTATGAGTCCATAATGATATAAACAATTTATTGAATATATATATATATATATATAAAATTTGGGAAGAATAGACAAATCTCCCAAGCAGAAGAATTCCAAATATTTTATGTAGCTACTACTGTCTCCCCAAGAAGGAGGAGACTAGCTCACTACTTCTTAAGTGTGGGATATGTCTAACAACTTCTGTCCAAAGAGAACAACATAGAAAAAAGATAACTTTACGGGAGAGAAACCTGAAGACACTACCTCAGTCAGGGATCAAGGCTAACATCAACAATAAAGTCATGGTGACAGCATGTAACCTTGATATGATGTGATGAAAAACAATTTACCCCTGTGGTATTCCTCCCCAAAACTTGTAACACTTGTGTGCTCATTAGAAAAACATCAGACAAATCCCATTTTAGGGATATTTTACAAAATTACAAGAGGAATCTAAGCAGACATGACAACTAATTGTAATGTGGAATCCTGAATGAGATTCTAGAATAGATACAGGGTACTAGGTAAAAACAAATGTATGAATAAAGTATGGACTTTAGTTAATAAAGTATCAGGAATTCCCTGGCAGACCAGTGGTTAGAACTCAGCACTTTCACTGCTGGGGCCCGGGTTCGATCCCTGGCTGGGAAACTAAGATTCTGCAAACCGCATGGTGTGGACAAAAAAAAAAAAAAAAAAGAAAGAAAGAAGTTAATAAAGTATCAGTATTGGCTCATTAATTGTGACAAATGTATTATACTAATGTAAGATAATAATAGGAGAAACTGAATGGGGTTTATGGGAATTCTCTGTACTATCTTTGCAAATTTTCTGTAAATCATAAAATATTATAAAATAAAATGCTCATTTTTAAAAAAAAACAGTAATTTGAATAATTACTCTTAAAATAGAGATGTGATCTTTTTTTTCCCTTCTCATAGACAGAAGGCTAGGCGAAGTAGGGCTTTGGAGGTGGAGAGATGAACTTACAGGAGAAGGGATGGCTTCAGTATTCTCAACAAAGTAGATATCAAGTGGGATATTCTGAAATATGAAAGATTTGGAAGAAATTATGTTCTTGAAAATGATATAAAATATTTGAAGTAGTAAACTCAATAGAGATTTTAGGGTTAATATCAGTACACTATATACATTTTTTTAAATTGATCATGTGAAGAAGAATGTATTTAATGTATTTAAATGTTCATGAAACAAAATTTACTTTGTGATTGTTTAAAATAAGCATAACATTTATGTTCAGATACTTAGAGAGCCAATACATGCAACTCATGTAACCAGCAGGAATTAGCTGTTGCAGAACCGAGTCTCTAACAATATACTATTTATATCAATGAAGATGCTTCTGTCAGGGAAGGCCGTTTAGCAGATAATGTTCTTTGTCTATTCAATGTTTATTTTTTATTTTTGTTATTGAAAGTTCCTCGGTTTTGTTAAGGGCGGCAATGGACCCACCTAAAATAAGTCAATATCCCAGACATCCTTGAAACTAGAGGTGGCCATGGGACACAGTTGTGGCCAATTAGGATTACACAGAATGTGCAGAATGTTATCTTCACTGTTTGTTTTTCCTTTCCCTGTAACATCAATTCTATACCTAGAGTGCAGCAATAATTCTGTGACTATGAGGTTGTAATCATGAAGATGGGGCTCACACAGTAAAGAGAGTAATATTTTTGAGTAGCTATGCTAGCCTGGACAGATTACTCCCAGACTTCTAGTTATCTGAGGAAAATAGCATCACTCTTAGTAGGATTTCTAGTCTATGAAGTCAGAAGTATTCCTTACTGATACAGTTCCCTAAACTGATCCTGCCACTTTAGGGAAAACTTCCCATCAAGAGTGAAGGAGGAAGGGAGTATTGATTTAGCGAATCAGATCAGCTTATAATCAGGCAGTCAATGGGATGGCTAATAGAGAAATATCCTCTCAATATTCTGGTAATCTAGCTTTTATACACCCAATTTTCCTTCTTGATTTAGGAGAAGCTGATCTGTAAAGGGACAGTAGACTGTGCCATCTCTGCCTGTGTTTCCTTGTTATCACTAGGTCTGTCCTCCAGTACCCAGTGAGCCTTGAAAAGGATTCATGGCAAATGCATTTTCTTAGAACATTATGGGCTGTTAAATATTGACTTAAGATAATGCATATGAAATGTAGAAATGAGGGAAATTTGCCATACCCGATGACTTCTGTTCTCTGGCTAAAGAGTTAATGTAATGTAAAACGAGCAAACGATAACAAAACAAAACAAAATCAGACTGCAAGAGCACAAAGATGGAGATTCTTTTCTGGAAGTGTTATAGCAGAACGTAGTGAGTCGATTTATAAAATTTTTGTGAGTTAATCACTGTTCCATGCATGATCTGTACCTCAGAATTAAATGCGAAAGTGAGTAATGTTTGTGGTATTGGTTATACTTATAGGAGGGCCAACTTTTTTTTTTTTCTAAGCACCTCCCCTTTTTTAACTGCATAGCCGTCTTCGGGTACAATTTGGTGGTACTTAAGATATTTTTAAGGGATCAGATACGACAAGTTTAATTCAAAAGACATTTGCTTTGGAAGGAAATAGATTATATAAAAAGATATATTTCTAATGATTTATCTTAAAAGGAGTTTTATCTTATGTTTTCCTTGAATTTTCTTTATATTTTATCTGAAAATATTCAACTTATTTCTTCATATTTTTAATTGCTTTTACTGTCAAGAAAGTATATATTTCTTATGGTAATATTATTTAATGGTATTAATCTATAATTGAAATTGTTCCCTTTGTTATAAGGATTGAATCTCCTTTATTATGTTGAGCTTGTTTCCTCTATACCCACTTTGTTGAGAGTTTTTATCATTAATGGATGTTGAATCTTGTCAAAAGCTTTTTCTGCAGATATTGAGATAATCATAGGATTTTTATTCTTAAATTTGTTAAGATGATATGTCACATTGATTGATTCGCAGATATTGAGCTACCCTTGCATCCCTGGGATGAACTTTATCATAAAGTATGATCCTTTTAATGTATTGTTGAATTTGTTTTGCTAATATTTTGTCGAGGAGTTTTGCGTCTATGTTCATCAGTGATATTAGCCTACAATTTTCTTTTTTTATGATATCTTTGTTTGGCTTTAATATCAGGGTGATGTTGGCCTCGTAGAATGAGTTCAGAAGTTTTCCTTCTTCTTCAATTTTTTGGAATAGTTTGAGAAAGGTAAGTGTTAACTCTTCTCTAAATGTTTGGTAGAATTTACCTGTGAAATCATCTGGTCCTGGAGTTTCCTTATTAATGATTCAAATTTTATTATTGGTAATTGATCTGTTCATGTTTTCTATTTCTTCCTGGTTCAGTCTTGGGAGATTGTACATTTCTTGCAATTTGTCCATTTCTTCTAGGTTGTCAATTTTATGGGTGTTTAACTGTTCACAGTAATCTCTTATGATTGTTTGTATTTCTGTGGTGTCAGTTGTAACTTCTTTTTCATTTCTGACTTTATTGATTTGAGCCCTCTCTTTTTTTCTTGATGAGTTTGGCTAAAGATTTATCAATTTTGTTTATCTTTTCAAAGAGCCAGCTTTTCGTTTAATTGATCTTTTCTACTGCTTCTTTAGTCTCTGTTTCATTTATTTCTGCTCTAATCTTTATAATTTCTTTCCTTCTACTAACTTTGGTTTGTTTTGCTTTTTCTCATTCGTTTAGGAGTATGGTTGGGTTGTTTGAGATATTTCTTGTTTCCTGAGGTAGGCTTGTATCGCTATAAACATCCGTCTTAGAACTACTTTTGTTGCATCTGATAGATTTTGAATTTTTGTTTCATTTGTGTCAAGATATTTTTTGATTTCTTCTTTCATTTCTTCAGTGACCCATTGGTTGTCTAGTAACATATTGTTTAGCCTCCATGTAAAGACCATAAATGACAAGCCCACAGCTAATATACTCGATAGTCAAAAGCTAAAAGCAGGGCTTCCCTGGTGGCGCAGTGGTTGAGAGTCCGCCTGCCGATGCAGGGGACATGGGTTCATGCCCCGGTCCAGGAGGATCCCACATGCCACAGAGCGGCTGGGCCCATGAGCCATGGCCACTGAGCCTGCGTGTCTGTAGCCTGTGCTCCGCAACGGGAGAGGCCACAACAGTGAGAGGCCCGTGTACCACAAAAAAAAAAAAAAAAAAAAAAGCTAAAAGCATTTTCTCTAAGATCAGGAACAAGATAAGGATGCTCTCTCTCACCACTTTTATTTAACATAGTATTAGAAGTCTTAGCCACAGGAGTCAGATGACAAAAAGAAATAAAAGGAAATCAAATTGGAAAAGAAGGAGTAAAACTGTCACTGTTTGCAGATGATATGATACTATACATAGAAAATCCTAAAGACGCCACCAAAAAACTACTAGGGCTCATCAATGAATTTGGTAAAGTTACAGGATACAAAATTAAAATATATAAATTTGTTACATTTCTATACACTAACAACAAACTATCAAAAAGAGAAATTAAGAAAACAATACCATTCGCAGTTGCATCAAAAAGAATAAAATACTTGGGAATAAATCTAACTAAGGTGGTAAAAGACCTGTACTTGGGAAACTAGGAGACACTGATGAAATACATTGAAGATGACACAAACAGATGGAAAGATACATCACCCTCATAGGTTGGAAGAATTAATATTTTTTAAATGACTATTATACCTAAGGCAATCTACAGATTCAGTACAATCCCTATCAAAATAGCAATGTTTTTTTTCACAGAACTGGAAATAATAATTCTAAAATTTGTATGGAAACACAAAAGACACTGTGTAACCAAGACAATCTTAAGAAAGAAAAAGAAATGGGAAATATCATGCTCCCTGATTTCAAAGTGTACTACAAAGCTACAGTAATCAAAACAGTGCAGTACTGGCACAAAAAGAGACACAAAGATGAATGGAACCAGAGAGCCCAGAAATGAACCCATATTTATAAGGGGAATTAATCTACAACAAAGTAGGCAGCAGTAGGAAAAAGATAACCTCTTCAATAAATGGTGCTGGGAAAACTGGACAGGTACATGCAAAAGATCAAACTGGACTACTTTTTCACACCATAAAAAGAAATAAACTCAAAATAGATTAAAGACTTAAATGTAAGACCTGAAACCATAAAACTTCTGGAAGGAAACAGAGGCAGTACACTCTTTGACATGAATCTTACCAATATTTTTTTGGATATGTCTCCTTAGGCGAGGGAAAGAAAAGCAAATATAAATAAAAACATCAAACTAAAAAGCTTTTGCACAGCAAAGAAAACTATCAACAAAACAAAAATGCTGCCTACTGAATTGGAGAAAATATTTTCAAATGGTATAGCTAACAAGGGATTAATATCCAGAATATACAAAGAACTCATACAACTCAAAATCAAAAAACAAACAACCTGATTAAAAAATGGGCAGAGTACCTGAATAAACACTTTTCCAAAGAAAACATACAGCTGGCCAACAGACAAATGAAAAGGTGCTCAACATCATTAATCATCAGGGAAATGCAAACCAAAACCACAATGAGATAACACTTCACACCTGTGAGAATTGCTATTATCAAAAAGACAACAAATAACAAGCATTGGGCTTCCCTGGTGGCACAGTGGTTGAGAGTCCGCCTGCCGATGCAGGGGACGCGGGTTCGTGTCCTGGTCCAGGAAGATCCCACATGCTGTGGAGCGGCTGGGCCTGTGAGCCATGGCCGCTGAGCCTGTGCGTCCGGAGCCTGTGCTCCGCAACGGGAGAGGCCACAACAGTGAGAGGCCTGCATACAGCAAAAAAAAAAAAAAAAAAAAAAAAAAGCATTGACCAGATGTGGAGAAAAGGGAACCCTCATGCACTGTTGGTGAGAATGTAAATTGGTGTAGCCACTGTGGAAAACAGTATGGAGATTCCTAAAAAAATTAAAAATAGAACTACCATATGATCCAGCAATTCCACTTCTGGGTATTTATCTGTGGAAAAGGTAAACTCTAATAAGAAAAGATTTAAGCATGCCTATGTTTATTGCAGCATTATTTACAATAGCCAAGATATGGAAGCAACCTAAGTGACCATTGGTAGATGAATGGATAAAGAAGATGTGAGGTACACACACACACACACACACACACACACACAGTGGAATATTACTCAGCCATAAAAGAAAGAACGAAATCTTGCCACTTGGGACAACATGGATGGACCTAGAGGGTACTATACTAAGTAAAATAAGTTAGACAGAGAAAGACAAATACTGTATGATTTCACTTATATCTGGAATCTAAAAGACAAAACAAATGAACGAACATAACCAAACAGAAACAGAATCATAGATACAGAGAAGAAACAGGTGGTTGTCAGAGGGGAGGTGGGTAGGGGAGGAGAAAAGTGAGGGTGATTAAGAGGTACAAACTTTCAGTTAGGAAATAAATGAGTCAAAGGTATGAAATGTATAGTGTGGGGAATATAGTCAAAAATTATGTAATATCTTTGTATGGTGGCAGATGACAACTAGAATTATCATGGTGATCATTTTGAAATGTCAAATCACTATTGTGTGCACCAGGAAATAACATAGTGTTACAGGTCAATTATACTTCAATAACAAATGAACAAAAAACTCATAGGAAAAGAGATCATATTTGTGGCTACCAGAGGTGAGGCGACCAGGAGGGGGAGTTAGATGAAGGTAGTCAAAATGTACAACTTCCAGTTATAAGATAAATAAGTATTAAGGATGTAATGTCCAACATGATAAGATAATTAACACTGCTCTACCGTAAATATGAAAGTTCTTAAAAGAGTAAATCCTACAAGTTTCCATCACAAGGAAAAACATTTTTTTCTATTTCTTTAATATTGTATCTATATGAAATGATGGATGTTCACTAAACCTACTGTGGTAATCATTTCATGATGTATGTAAATCTAATCATTATGTAGTATATAAAACTTATACAGTGCTGTACTTCAATTATATCTCAATAAAACTGGGAGAAAAGAGTGAACCTCCAATGTAGTCTACTCTTTAGATTTAAAATGAAAACTTTTTTTCTGTACAATGTAATGGAACAGATTATAGTTGATCCATGGAGAGAAATATATTCTCTCCGAAAAAAAGGCTAAAGGGATCTCTGAAGTACTGGAACAAAACTCTCTTTGTAGCTGTTTTAGAAGATGCTGGAAGCTGGGAAAATGTTAAGAGAGCAGCATAGACTTTTCTTCCATTCATGGACCAAAGTTAAGTCTAGCATTTTCCCAGATGTCAAAGGACGAACTGACCCAGTTGTTAAGCACTGCTTTCAGAGACTTCATAACCAGAGGAAGAGAGAAAACAGAAAGCATAAAACTATATCCTGGAATGTCAATAGAAGGCATTTTAATGTCAAAAAACCCCAAAAAACCCTACATTAAAAAGATTATTAATTAAGCACATAAGACTAATGATCATGTGACTTGAAATGACCAATGGAATATAAAAGTAAGGAATAACTTTATTAATTCTGATAACCCAGGAAGCAGTGATTTTTCTCTTAGAGAAACTTTGAGGAATTTTGGGTTGCTTAAATAAACAGGATTGAAATAAAGAAATGGTTGATTGGACACACGATCCCCTATAGGTGAAGTACTGAAAGCAAAATCCATGTGAGCCACCAGCCCTTTCCCTTTTCCCCCATCCAAAGTCAGTGGAATAATATGGATCCTATTACTGCTTCTGAGAAACACAATTGGTTCCAGGAGGTCATGGCAAGCAGAGGTGCCCAAAATGCATTTACTCCCTGCCTATTTGGCCCACTAGGTAAGGAGTGGGGCTCTTCTTTGGCTGGCTTCTAACAAATGCAACTGTGCCAGGCAAAGAATGGTGGTCCTCTGCCAGCTAATTCCTGGCCACTGTTTGCTGTCTTTGGCTTCAGATACTTCCTATTTCTCCTCAGGCCACTGTACCTCTAAACTAGCAAAGTATGATTACAGTAAATCTCAACTTTTCATATTTATGTGTTTTTATGCTAGAACAGTTTGAACAGAGAAACCCACACAGTCTTTGATAGTTCCCTATCAGCTTCTAATTGCGGATAACAAGTGAATTTTCTTTGCCTCAGGTGTGTCTGTGGAGTCAGAAACATCATCAGACACATCAGTTATTTTTAGTACAAAGGAAGGGGACTGCTCTGAAGCATTAGAACTTACTATAAGAAACAGAAGTAAATTTTGAAACTTTGTTTACTCAGTAAGATTCTAAAAAACACTACACTTATGTAACCAATATGGTCAGTGATGAAAGAGACCCAATTAAGGGCAACTTAACTATAATTTAAAGGGGATTAAAAAAAAAAAGATGGTTGCCAAATTAAAAACAATGAAAGAGGCAGTGAAGAAAGGTTTGCATATTTTAGCAAAGTAAATTTTGAAAGTTTGACATATTCAATAAATTGTCCAAGAGTCCAAATAAAGAGAAACAGATTAAAATGATGAAAGAAAAGATGAGGTATAGACAGGTGAAAGGAATGGAACCAGAGACCATGAAATGGAGAATCTCATGCATGCACCCTCAGAAGAATGGAACTAAGAATTGAGAGACTGATTGCCCATAAAAGCCTAATTTACTGAAGACTGAGAATTATCTCTTCAGTAATGAACATCTGCTAAAATCCCTCCCCATTCTCAAGCCAATGAACTTACTGCTTGGTCTCTGGTTGGACTTCCTGCTCTTTGCACTCCTTGCCCATAACAAAAACACACCCCAAACCCCCAACTGACTTGTCTGTAGCTTGTCACAGCATGTGTTTCCCAAATTGCTATTCCCAAATAAACTCAATGTCTGGTAATTTGAGATTGCCTCAGTTTATCTCTTTATTTGGGTTGACAGAAGGAAGAAATTCAAAATATATATGATATATTTCTCAAAAAGAGAAAGAAAGCCAAAGAGAAGAAGTACTAATGAAAATATAAGGGAAGTTTTAATCAGCTTAAGAAAGTCTGAGTCTGTAACTAAAATGGGTTCCCTGAACACAAGGCAAAATAAATGAAAAAAGAGACTGATAGAATAAGTTTAAAGAAAATAAATTCAGTTATTTCTAAGCAACTCATGAACAAAAGAGAAAATTTCCAGATAGTCAAGATAGTTTAGAAACTACACAGGAAATAAGAACAATGAAAATTCAATGTATCAAAACTTACAGTAAAGGACCAAAGCCATTCCAGAAAATAATAGCCAACCCATGTTTCTATTATTAAATACAAATGAATGAAAAGAAATTATTTAAAAATCTCACAACATTTGAAAATGAGCAGTCAAATTTAAGGAAAGCAGGAGAAAGAAACTAATACAAAAGGTAAAGTAAGTAATTACAAATTAAAAATCTACAGACAATCATAAAAGCTAGGTACTGGACCTTTTAAAAACCTTAAATAAATAAATAAATAAATAAATAAATAAATAAATATATATATATATATATATATATATATATATATATAACATGCTGGAACTCTAAACAAAAAAAGAATTAGCATGTTAAAATTATATATCTTTAAAATCTTTTTAAATTGGCTATTATATACCTATATTAACAATGCTGAAAATCTTAATGGTATATATTTTATAGAAAATATAAATTAATAGAATAGATTCTAAAGTAATTAGAAAACCTCAAAAGACCTATAAGCAGAGAAGTAATTAAAAATTGTGGGTTTTTTTTAAGGCTCCTGTCCTGATAGTTTTACAGGTGAATTCTTCTAAGCTTTCAAAAAATAAGTATGATGAGCCTAGGAAAAGAAGGAAAATGTTCTAATTCAGCTAATATAAACCTACTAGCAAAATCTTACAAAGTGTAAAAAGCTGCAGTTGTTTCTCAGTTACCACAAACAATGTAGACATTCTAAAGATATAGCAGATTTAATACAACATGATTTTAATATAATAACGTAACATGATCGAGTAGGAACTTTACCATAGAGTAAGAATGGTTTGGGGTCAGGAAATTAGTAAACCAGTGCATAGCAACCATCGACCAAGGAAGAAAGCCTACATAAATATTTGCTTGTCTTTGATGTGGGGAGAGGACAATGAACGACTTTATTATCTTCTTGCTACTCCTCCTAGAATGGTGAACCAACTGAGATGTAGACAAAGGACTCAAGCAAATGAAGATTAAAATATAGTCATCACTCTGTATCTACCAAGGATTGGTTCCAGGACCACCCCCTCTTTGGATACCAAAATCTGCTGATGCTCAAGTCCCTTGTATAAACGTGTAGTATTTGCCTATTACCTACACACGTTCTCCCCTATACTTTAAATCATCTCTAAATTACTTATAGTACCTAATACATGGTAAATGTTATGAAAATAGTTGTAAATACAATGTAAATACTATGTAAATAGTTGCCGGTGTGAAGCAAATTAAAGTTTTGCTTTTTGGAACTTTCTGGATTTTTTTTTTTTGGTACACGGGTCTCTCACTGTTGTGGCCTCTCCCGTTGCGGAGCACAGGCTCTGGACGCGCAGGCTCAGCGGCCATGGCTCACGGGCCCAGCCGCTCTGCGGCATGTGGGATCTTCCCGGACCGGGGCACAAACCCATGTCCCCTGCATCAGCAGGTGGACTCAACCACTGCGCCACCAGGGGAGCCCTGGAATTTTTTTCTTGACTATTTTTGATCTGCAGTTGGTTGAATCTGCAAATGCAGAACTTGAGGGAGGGCCAACTGTATCAGCTTTACAACTGTGTAAGCTGTAACCACTTGAAAATACAATGAAAAGAAAAGATCTCATGCACAATGGCAACAAAATTATAAACTAGCTATGGATAAATGTAAGAAGTAATGATCAGTAGTGATAAGAAAATTTATGAAAATTCACTGAAGGCCCTAGAAAAGACCTAAATGGAAAGGCATATCATATGTAGGGAAGAGAAGATTTAATTTTATAATGATACAATTATCCACAAAGTAAGTTACAACTTCAATTCCAATGTGATTTTTCTCCTTTCCCTTTTGTTCTCCTTTTCTTACCTCATCTTCCTTTCTCCTTTGCTCTTTTTTTTTTGTTTGTTTCCCTTTCTGAAGTGTGAATAGCTAAGCTTTAGGCAAAAAACAAAGGCAAAAACCCCTGAGAATTATTTTAAGATACTATAAAGCTACAATAATTAAAATAAAATTGCTAGACTTTATGTTTGCATATGTACATGAATACAAAATGTTATTTGTTATATATATATGATATTACATTGTCATTATGTTAATATGATATATAAGTACTCTTGATTTCCTGGACCCAATTCCAATATGTGTGTGTGTGTGTGGAGTCTTCCCCACATCAACAAGCAATTCTCGGATGAGAATTCAACTCAATTCTACCCAGGGATAGCATCAGATTCTACAGGTAAAGGGCTCAGTCCCACAAGACTGCCTCTACTTCAGACACCAATTGCAAGCCTGGGTTATTAACTGCTACTGACCAACAAGCTTCAGATTGGAGGTTCTAACAACCGCCTTCAACTCAGGATGCCAATCAGAAGTCCAGGTTGTTACCTATATTTCTGACCAACTGGTTATAAATCAGAGATTCCTATGACCCATTTCTTGGGTTTGAACAATTTGCTAGAATGGTTCACAGAGCTCAGGAAACCTATTTACTCACTATCTTACCAATTTATTACAAAGGATATTAAAGGATACACAGATGAACAGCCAAATGAAGGGATACATAGGGCGAGGTCCCAAACAAAAGAGCTTCCCTTCTCATGGACCTTGGGACCCAGCACTGTAGCACATGGAAGTGTTCTGGTTCCCCAATGTGGAAGCTCTCTGAACCCCCTCCTTTGGGCTTTTTTTGTAGGCCTCATTACTTGGGCATGATTAATTAAATCATCAGCCAATGATGATTGACTGGCCAATCAATCTAGCCCCTCTCTCCTCCCTGGAAATCAGGGGGTGGAACCAAAAGTTCCAACCCTCTGTTCTTGATTGATTCTTCTGGCTACCAGCCCCCATCCTTAGGTGATTTCCAAAAGTCAACTTCATTAACAGAAACCCAGTTGTGGTGGAAAGGGGCTTATCATGAATGACACGACACCCATTTCACCTTTGTGGCTCTGAAGAACTTTCAGGAACTGAGGACAAGAGACCAAATACAATAACAAAAGATGCTCCCATTGCTCAGGAACTTCCACAGGATTTGGGAGCTGTGAGCCAGGAACTGTGGATGAAGACCAAATATATATGAGAAATTATTTTGATTATCTGAATGACCAAATGTGTATATTTCTTGTAAGTCACAATATTGCAAGTATAAATAATCTGGATATTTAATTTTAATTATGGTAGCATTATAATATCTTAGGATATATACATATGATGTTAATATGATACTATATGTGTGTGCATATATATACACATATATACACACACAGTTACATATATAAATATATAAAAGTAACAGTATAACACAAATATCACACAGTAAAATGGATAAATGAATTGAAAGTCCACTTCATTTCAAGGTTCTACCTCACCTGAAGGTGGGAGTTAGAATGGAAACAGTTCCATGACTGACAGGGTAGTGGAATTACCATCCAGTCCTAAAAGAACTGGGAGAAAGTGAGTTTGGCTCAGATAAAATCTTAGCAGTTTTCACAGCTTTTCTGAGAGCTTTGATTACTAAAATAAGTGGATGCTGTGTACCCAGATATTTTTGTCATTTACCAACTTAAGCAGCCTCTAGTTTGCATAGTTATAAGAATTTTGTTTTATTTTGTTTTGTTTTCCCCGAGCTGACTGAGCATAAAGGAGTTATATTCTCAGAGCATTTGTTAGAATATCAATGTAGAATGTTTTACTCATATTAATGCAATAGCTTTTCAGAAAACTTCCTAAGATGGCTTATTAGTCATGCATGGATTTTTTTGTAATAGTGTGTTTTCTCTGGTTAAAATAAGATTTCACTTTTGAAGTCACTGACACTTATGGGGAAATAATTGGCGATAGATGCATATGTGATATAATAACTTAAATATATAGTGTTTTAAAGAACAAACTATGATACTTGAAGAAGAGTTTAGAATATGTTATTAAATTGGATATAGATGGGGTATTCTATGAAAAGCATTTTTATGAAGTGATAAATGGATTTTTCATGGTTAAATGTTGATTATCTGCCAGTGATATTTTCAGCCTAGTTTTGCTTATAGGAAATGGAGTTTTGTTTACGTATTTGCTTAGCTTCATGCACACATTACAATACAGACTTTAAAGAAAAACACAACAGCGGGAAAGTGAGGAGTACCTTGGTAGTCCATGTGATAATAGCTTGAAGTGAAAATCATTACATGTGAACAGCCCCTGTTATGGAGGTTCTGTTCTTCCTGAAAAAGAATTGTTTTGTACCTGGGATTCCGATCTGGAACTGATTCTTTCCACCAACTGGAATTTAAAGTGTCCCTTCCTCAGCCACAACAGGATGAAGAGGCCCCAGGCTAGAATGCACCAGGGCTGAGTAACTAGACATCTTTCCCAGAATAAAAACAGTAGACTGCTGGCATTTTTAAAGTCGATGAGAAGGAGAAAACCACTGGAACTCTAGAGAAATTAGTTAGTAATGATCTTAAAGGTAGCTGTGAACATTTACAGTTGCAAAGCATAACATCTTCCAGCAAAAAGGCTCTTGATAGAGGAAAACACTGGTCACTTTGAACAAGGATCAAAATCAGCTTGATTCACACAAATAATCAGCCAAGCTTGAAAAATGCAAGGAAGTAAATCCAGACCCAATTAAATGTTAAGGCAACAATCTCTCAGCCACTCCACAGATTCTCACCAATTCCTTAGTACAAAGTAAGTGCAAGTTGATATTAGAGTTCTACTATATACTCTGTACTTGTTTGTACTTATATAACCATAAGGTAAAGTACATCTGAAGTTTCCCTTTCTGTCCATGGTACGGGTATGATTTTCTCAACAATTTTTTTTTCTAAATTTCGTAAAGTCCCAACTTAGAGAACTTTCCTAACTATTGTTATAAATATGGGTGGACACCACTTCCTTATTATAATGGACAAATTTAAGTTCAGCAGGTATGATTTTGCAACAGTTGGGGGTATTCAAGCAATGTTACTTTCATTTTATTTAAATTTAGTTAAAACATATTTTAATCCCCAGATAACTGGGCTGGCAAGAAATTCAATCTCCGTTACTTGGTCTCTCACTTCCTGGAATTTCACTGTCACCAAAATACAGAGTGACCTCTCTAGGTTTGGGCAGCACAGGTTACCTTTGAGATGCCCTGTGTCCCAGACTTTGTGGCTTGATGAGCTGCACAAGTGCTCGGGTTTTAGCTTCCCGAGGCCCAGTGACAGCCTTGCTGACTCTGTGGGCCCTGACTTCCCAGGCCTTATGAAAACTAGATAATCTCAACATCCCTCATCTGTCTCTTACACCAATCAAGAGAAGTCACCCACCTCTCTCTCCCTTTAAGCTTTGGGGAAACAAAAGCACAAAAGAAAAGCTGTATGTGGGACATTTCTTTCTCTTTTTAGCCTTTCCTTGAAGCAAAGGGATGCAGAACTTGGTGTGTATGCAGGGTTGGGGGTGGAGAGGATATAGTAAAAATGAATAGTGACAGAACAAAATAAAACAATATGTGCTGCTTTGTAGGTAGTTAACATCTGTTGCAGAATGCACTCTGCATGCATTCTGTATCTCTGTTACAGATAAGCACTTATTAAAAGGCTTATCTCTGTCTGCATGTTAATAATGAGAACACTTCATCTATTCTCACAGAAGATGAAAAAACAGCATTTTCTAGAGTGATCAGAGGGATTAATGAGACATTTATATACCCAGAAACAGATTTAATGAGGCCCTGTTCTATGGATATGAGATAAACAGGCATTATGAATCTAAGAAACATACTACGTGGTTTGAAACATATGCTAGAATATTAGAATTACTTAAGACTTACTCTTACTCCTAAGTAATCTGAGAGTAAGAGTAATCGGAGTCCCTCAACTACAGTACCTAAAGAGTGCCTTGCAGTTAGTCTGTCAATACAAGCATCAACTAAGTCCTTCATCTTCATTTTCCTAAAGATGAATGATCTCAGACAGTTCCTCAAATTCTAATACTCATTTGGGGTAAAGTGCTAATGGAGAGTGCATTGTGGACACAGCTTCATCCTTCGTGTGTGGGCAGTTCAGATGTGTATCACCGCAAAAGGAAATGTCGATCCCGGGTACCTGTGGGCACCAAACATTCCTGAGCAGGATTGTAGACTGTGGACTGTGATTTATTTTTTAAAAATTAATAATTAACCTTCCTTAAACTGGTTTTATTTAACGTGGTCACTGTGCAAGAAAGCACATGACTTTTTAGTAAAAGGACATTTAATTCCCTAATCAATGCCACAGAGACGCTTTTTTGGGTTTATTTCTACCCAGTTCTGAATTATATGTTGATTGTGTATACTGGATGTTTAGTAAGGACTAGGGGACAAAATTAGATGTTATTCTAAATAGCTCATGCCTGGTTTTAATGTCATGTGGCTTCTATTTTCTGTAATTATCTATGAATTGTGAGTCCTAGGGTATGGCAACTTAGTGTTTTCTGATGATCAGCCATGTCACCATCACTGGGGAACTTATTAGAACTGCCCCAGCCCAAACTTACTGAATCAGAATTTGTATTTATTAGGTACATAAAAGTTTAAGCAGCATGTTTTAGACACAGTTTAGACTGAATTATTTGTGAAACTTTGGAAAAACATGGATGCCAAATTTCCATAGTAGATCTACTGAATCAGAATAGCTGGAGTTGCACGCAACATGCATTTTTTTAAAAAACCTCACAGGTCAACTTCGTATGTGTATCTAACATTTCTTCTAATAGTGAGAAGAAAACTACATAGTAAATGGAAATGCTTTCAGCATGAATTGTCATAAACAGGTATTTAGTTCAAATGGTGGAACTTTTTTTTTTTAACTAAGGCAACAAATTTGAGGATTAACTGGAGTTTATAGATTTGTGTTACTTTTTAGAAATTAATAATTAATTTGCATCATTGATAAAAATAAATAAGGGAATAAATATTTTTGATAACTTTTTCCTAATGTGTACAAAGCATTAAAATATCATTAGAATATTTGATTGTGTGTTGTTACATTGGTGGCAAAAGTTCTTTCTGGGATGGCATAAGACTACTAAAATTATTCTATAATTTCACATTTGAACTGTCTCTAGTAAGCATTTATCATTGGAATTTGCCAGAATAGTGGTAGCTTCTGGGTTCTTGCTTTGTTTAGTGTGACAATAACAGAACAAGAACACTAGACATAAATCTTAGTGGGGGTTTTTCATCTTTAAAAAAGGTGAACTTTTGTAATAATAGCAACCAAATAAGAGCAGTAACAATTTCTCGCTTGATTACATCTGGTTTTTCACCTGGCTAAGAATCTGTTCTGATAAAAACCCCAAACTTCCAGATCAAAGTTCAGTTTTTGTTTTGTTTTGTCTTTGTTTTTCTTCCTAAAAAGCTATAGTCTAAGATTGTGAGTTGTGTTTTTTTTTAAGGAAAGATAGCCTAGGACTGGTTGTTGATTTTGTAACTAATTTTTCATTTGCTTTGGTGGATTGTTGTCTTCTGCACATTTCCTTTATGTAAATTATTTCCAATTCTAGTCTGGAACATTAATTGCTACTTTAATTAATGCATAGTTTACCCTGAGAATGAAATAATTGATCTTATTGAAAAGTTTTTATGAGGTAAAATTGGGGATAACTTTTGGCAACTCAGTGGAATGCAAAATTTGTTTGTTTTTTCCCTTAAAAAAAAACAAAACCCTTATAAACACTTTGTGAAGACTCCCAGTCAATGGACAAATAATATGAGGGTTCAGAAAATTGGTAATAAAATATAAACTCTCTCTGTTAGAAGATTTTGTGAAGACTTTGTGAAGACTGCCAGCCAATGGATAAATAATATAAAGGTTCAGAAAATTGATAATGAAATGTAAACTCTCTCTGTTAGTTTTAACTGCAATGATGTGCAAAATATATTGTGCCTCACCATATAGCAGAACTGTAGTTTTCTGTAGTCATTGGATTGAATACCCAGAAGACATCTGACTTTCTTTCTCTGCTTTCAGACAGCATGGAAAAAGTGGAGTATCCTAATCTCAAAAATCTACAGTAAATTTTATTATGGAAATTGCTTTGTTAACTAACAGTAACAATTCTTACTTAAGTGGAGGGATTCCCTCAAATGTAATTTTAATATAGTTTTTTCCCCCCATAGAAACCCTTTCCATCTTGTTTTGACTCTAGTGTAAATTCAGAACACTTAACTAAATTTCTGACTTGAAGGTAATCTACACTCTCCTCCTAAAAGAGAATCCAATTTATGAACAGTAACAGCTAATTTGCTGGATCTCTCCCTCAAAAAATCCTATTGAGTTCCATTGAAAATGGTGAATCCTATTCTTTTTTTTAAATTTTAGTTTATTTTTTAAAATTAATTAATTATATTTATTTTTTGGCTGCGTTAGGTCTTCGTTGCTGCTCATGGGCTTTCTCTAGTGGTGAGCAGGGGCTACTCTTTGTTGCAGTGCATGGGCTTCTCATTGCAGTAGCTTCTCTTGTTGCAGAGCACAGGCTCTAGGTGTGCGGGCTCCAGTAGTTGTGGTGCACAGGCTTAGTTGCTCCGCGGCACGTGGGATCTTCCCAGACCAGGGCTGAAACCCGTGTCCCCTGCATTGGCAGGCAGATTCTTAACTACTGTGTCACCAGGGAAGTCCTGGGAATCCTATTCTAATATTTTTTAAATGGTAATTCACAGTACAAAAAGTACCATGAGGTACCTCCCAACTGTTTTGTAGCATTGAATTGACAGTTATAAAAAACAACGCATAGTTCTGAAGTTAACAGTTTGATGGCACTTCAAAATACAAGCATTGGTATAATTAGTAGGAGTCAGTTAACTATTTTATTAAATTTATCATATATTTATTGAATGGTCTGCTATGTGAAAAACACTATGTCACATGTATGATTTTGAACCCCTGCCTCTCCATGAGAATACATCGACTATATTCAATAATCTTAAATTCTCGTCTATTTTATCTGGAGTTCCACTATGTTAGGGTTCCTGACATAGGAACATAGGAAAATCATGGCATCAATGCAAAGTCATCTGATGATAGTTCTAAAGGCTTCTCTAATAAAATAGCTATAACTATGAGGTTATGTCATTGCCATTTTGTAATTTATAGGGAGAATATATATTTGGTCTTCATCCATAGTTCCTGGCTCACAGTTCCCCAAAACCTTGGAATTTCCTGAGCACAAGGAGCAATGGGATAAAATTTGGTCTCTTATCCTTAGTTCCTCAGAATACTTTGGGGAAGGTGACTTTTGGATCCCACCCAAAGGTGGGGGCCTATTGCCAGGAGAACCAACCATGTGATTAGCGAGGAACTTTCAGTTCACCCCACTCCACCTGGGGATGGGGGAGAAGGCCTGGAGGTTGAATCAATCACCAACTGCCAATGATTTAATCAACTATGGCTATGTAATGAAGTTTCCATAAAGCCCCCGAAGTACAGGGTTTGGAGAGTGGGTCTGAGGAGGGCTTGGGGGCTCTGTGCCCTTTTCCTATGCCTTGTGCTAGGTATCTCTTCATCCAACTGTTGATTCATATATTTTAATATCCTTTTTTATAATCAAATGGTAATCTAGTGAGTAAACAGGTTTTCCTGAGTTCTGTGAGCCATTCTAGCAAATTATTGGAACGTGAGAAGTTGGTGGGAACCTCTGATTTATAGTAAGTAGGTCAGAAGTGCAGGTAATAACCTGTACTTGGGATTGGCATCCTGAGTTGGAGGGGGTCATAGGAACCTCCAGTTTATAGCCCTTCAGTTAGAAGCACAGGTAACAACCTGGGCTTGAGATTGGCATCTGAAGCTGAGGACAGTATTGAGGACTGAGCCCTTTACATGTGGAATCTGATGCTCTCTCTGGGGAGACAGTGTCAGAACTGAGTTGAATTCTTGGACACCCTGCTGGTGCCCTGGAATTGCTTGTTGGTGTGGGGAAGGCTCCACACACATGCAAGTTGGAATTGGGTCCAGGAACCCTTCTGGAATCATATCAAGGAACATTTGGAAGAATTTTAAATTTTAATTGCTCCCTTACTTCTGTTTAAACCCCAGGAAGACTCTGATTTTCTATTATCATTCAGAGTTTCCAAGCACAAATATTCCAAAAACTTGTGGAAAAAGAGAAAAATTATAAAAACAATGGAAGGTAGATAATATTATCTGTTTATGTTAGTTGGGTATAAACAGTTAAATATATTAATTGTTAAGCCAATTGTTAAGCTATTTAGAGTGTTAGTCAAAGATAAGGGTGAAATGAACAATCTTAAATCAATAAAAAAAAGGAAAATCAAGGAAAATGAGAAATAATTTTTCTTCAAGTCTTGTCCCATAGTGGAATTATTCTTCTAAAAGCAAATGATTGAATAAAAAATCCTAAAGTCCAAATTTACCCTTGTAAGATATTGGTTTTCCTCTGAAGGAAAAGGCTGTGGGAACAACACTGCCTCAACCACTAGCCAAAGCATGAACTTGATGACCTAGTAAGGCTTTTCCATTTCTAATTTCTTGATCCTTGTATTCATAAATTTTCCTGTTTAATATTTTTTTCTTTCAATGGGACGTCCAAAAACTCTTGTGAAAAAGGTCCAAGATGGAAATTGCTTATTCATTGATAGTAGGGGGAAAAGAAAGCATACTCATTTCACTCTGTTGAGACAGTAAATATTCATTCCCTCTTTCATTCAACAAATATTCTTAGAGTGCTTGCTATGTGCCAGGCTCTATTCTATGAGTATGAAATGTTAGTATCCTAATTCCTAATCAACCTAATGCCTTGGTTAAAGAAATAATAATATTAAGAACAATGTATACACAGCATACTTGATTCTCTGATCCACAAATGAAAAATCAGTATTAGTTACATAAAGCAGGGGAGGGTTACATGTGAGAGGAAAATTCTTGTCCTCAATGATCAACAAATTAATTCTATGTGTGCTGTTATCAGCCCCATTTCCTCATTTTGCAAGTCTTGTAGTTGTGTTCTTTGAGGCTATAGGGGGTGGAGAGTTGGAGAAGATGGTTGATAGGTCTAGCTTTCATGGTCCTATCATGGTCAGTCCCATGTACCTACTCTAATGTTTCCCTGTGTTAGTTCTAGATGTTGAGATCCTTAGGACCTGGAACAAAGCTCAACACCAGGTTGGGAAAAAAGGACATAATTTTCCCTGGATGTGCTCAGGGTGTAGTATTTAAAGTACTCTGCAACTTCTATGGTATGGAAATTGTGCTAGAAACTTGTAATTGAAAGTGAGTAAAGCAGAGGTCAATGCCCTCAAGGAAGCTGCAGTTTAGAGAGGGAGGTGGATATAAATCTAGTAAATTATGATGCAATAAAGTTCTGTACTTACACTTGGAACAAAGGTGAGAATTTTTCAGACTTATCTGGCCATAGGGAAAAAATTAAAAATTGCAATCTATTTAATCAGTATTGTCCAAAGGTCATTAGATATATTACAAGTGTGGGAAAGTACTTCATTAAAATTAAAAACTTCTCCCTGAAAGTCAAGGTCAAAAGGATGACAAGCCACAGACTGGGAGGAAATATCTGAAAAATATTTTTTGCAAAAAATAAAGGACTGCTATCTAAAATATATAAAGAACTCTTAAAATGCAATAAGAAAACAAAAAACCCAATTAAAAAATGGGCTAAAAGCTTTTAACAGACACCTGACCAAAGAAGACATACAGATGGCAAATAAGCACATGAAAAGATATTCTCCCTCATATGTCATCAGGGAAATGCAAATTAAAACAACAGTGAGATACCACTGCACACCTATTACAATGGCCAAAATCTGGAACACAGATGCACAAATGCTGGCTAAGATGCAGAACAACAAGAACTTTCATTCATTGCTGGTGAGAATGCAAAATGGTACAGACACTTTGTAAGATAGTTTGGCAGTTTCTTATAAAACTAAAAATACTCTTACCATATGATCCAGCAATCACGCTCCTTGGTATTTACCCAAAGGAGTTGCAAATTTATGTCCACACGAAAACCTGTACAAGGATGTTTCTAGCAGTTTTATTAATAATTGACAAAACTTGGAAGCAGCCAAGATGTCCTTCAGTAGTTGAATACACTATGGTAGTACATTCAGACAATGGAATATTATTCAGTGCTAAAAAGAAATGAACTATCAAGCCGTGAAAAGGCGTGGAGGAAAATTAATATTGCTGAGTGAAAGAAGCCAATCTGAAAAAGCTACACACTACATGATCTCACCTATATGACATTCTGGAAAAGGCAAACCTAAGGAGACTATAAAAAAGATCAGTGGTTGCCAGGGGTAGGGGAGGATGAGTAGGTGGAGCATGGAGGATTTTTAGGGCAGTGAGAATGCTTTGTATGACCCTATAATGATAAATACATGTCATTATACATTTGTCCAAACCCACACAATGTACAAAAATAAGAGTGAACCGTAATGTAAACTGTGGACTTTGGGTGATTATGATGTGTCAACGTAGGTTAATCAGTTCTAACAAATGTACCACTCTTCTGTTACATTTCAGGGGATGTTGACATTAGGGCAGGCTATGGCATGTTTGGGGACAGGGAGGATGTGGGAAATCTCTGTATTTTCCCCCCTCAATTCTGCTGCGAACCTCAATTCTGCTCTAAAAAAAAAAAGTCTTAATAAAAAAAAAAGTGTGGGAAAGGTAAACAGCAAAAACAGCAACAAACCTATAAATGAATTCTTTGCTTTAAGAAATGACAAGTTTTTTTATTTTTATGTTTAGTATACAATAAACATTAGGTATCAAAATGTCAAGTTATGACAAGATAGACAACATTGACTTGACAGCATCAAACAGAAAATATATACACACACACACAAACCTCTCCGCTTAGTTAATTGCTGCCAACACAAGGATGCACAGGTTAAAATATCCATATATCAATCGACTTCATGAAACTTAAGTCTTAAAGGGGATGATTGCACAATTAGGGAGACTACATACATGTGATTACTTTTGGAATTATTTCTCTACTTAAAACCTATTTTGGAAGAAAACATACTCAAAATATTGCTTTAGTATTTTGTGGGGCACCTATTAGCATCTCCTGGAATTTGCCTTTCTTTGACTTGCGGACAGGAAGAGGAAGGGTCTTATGACTGGAAAGCCAATATGAGCAAGTGTGTGGACGGGGGATGTGGGAACAAACCACTGCTGCTGAAGGCAAAGAAACCTGCAGGGAAGGGCGGGGATTTGATGCTCCGCAGGCAGGCAGGGGTCAGCTTGTGGAAGGAACTCAGTGACTTCTTTGCCTTTTATTCCTACTGTTATCTCTGGTAAAATGAAAAGTTCATAATGTTTTAGTTGTTTATATTTTCCTACTTTTCTTAGAACTTGCCATATTTCATTATCAGTGGGTTATCTATACATACGCCATAGAGATTCATCTAAGAAAATCTTCATTTAAGCCCTTACTATGTTCTAGACAACGTGCTCACCAGTTTACATGCAAGATTATGTTAATTTTCATGAACGTTTTGAAGAAGCATCATTTAGTAAACCGATTTTAGAGTTGAGAAAACTGAGGTGGAATCTGTATGTGAATCCTACCTATCTCAAAGTTCATGTTACTTTAGTAATGGTCTTCATAATGGCATTTTCCCAAGTGTGTTCCTCAGAGGATAAAGCATGAGAAAAAAGCATTCTGTGGTCACATCAGTAGGAGGACCGGAGTGCACTACATCTCTCTCTTGAACACTCACAATGCACTTAGGATATTAAAGTCCTTGTGAAGTTCTGAAATAAAGAAACCTATTTCATTGTGTTCAGATGAGCATTTCACAAACTGTCAGAGAATTCTTTTTTTTTTTTGGTGAAACATTTAATTTTTGGGACATACTTTGGGAAACTTTGTATATTGGGAGAGTCTTATTAATAAGAACTCAACTTATTTAGAATCCAAGAAACATAAACCTTATTATATACTCTCGAATTAATGTTTGTCAGAATGAGGGCCATGAACTCATTGGGTTGTGAAATCAATGAAGTGGATCCTGAGCAGTATTTGGGAAACAAAACAAAACAAAACAAAACAAATAAGATAGAAAATATCAGGGTTATTGCATGTAATAAATACTGAATCATGAAAATTTTTACTGGGTCACAGTGTAAAATACATTTCTTTCCATGGTTATGGCCAAAAACATCTAAAGAGACTGCTTTAATGAAAGTCACACGAATTGCTTGTTATGCAGGAGTTATGATGATAACAAATGTCTGAATTTTTATGAAATTAACAAAAAGGACTACAGTAATCACATGGCTAAATACAGTACTTGTTATTACTTAAAATTAGATAATTTTGGAGCTGAAATATCTCATAGAGGGAAAACCAAAATAGAGTTTTAGTGACTTGTCAAGGTCAGACAGCTGTTAGCTGGGCCTAGAACGCAGGGTTTCTGATTTGTACTCTATAATTCTTTTACTTGTCAGCATAAATTGACATAATTTTTATTTATAGAACACGAGGATTATTTCTTTTTAACAAATAAGAAAACCAGGCACAAAATTCAGCAAATCACCCCCAGATAGTAAGTCAATGATAGGTTACAAAAATGCTGAAGGCTTTAATTGAAGGGAAAAAGTAATATAGAGATACTTCAGTGCTGAGGTCTAATTATTATTCCAGCTAATAACTAACTAATTAACGTAATACCCCATGTTACTAGGTGGGGTCATTCAGTTGTTTGGTTTCTCACTTGAACATGTAAGTGTCCTGTATATATGATTCTGAGAAGACTTAGCGGATAACACATCAGTGAACACAAACCCTGCCATGTGTAAGCTAAAGATGAAGACTTTAAATAATGAACCAAAGTATTCCCTCCAAACGCACACCATTTTTAAAAAAGAAAAGGAGCTATGACATATGGAAGCATCCAGAAGCTACAAACAGAAGCTTCTACACATTTTATTTTAGGAAGGCTTCTGAAAGGCTCCTTCCAGTTGAAGCCTTGAAAATTATACCTAAATTTGTGCCTATTCACTCTTCTCTCATGGTCTGTTCTGGGGAGGAGGGAGTGTCAGCAACTGGTCAGTGGAGGCTGGAAATATTTCCTTTTCCACCCCCTCTGCTCCCTGGAAAGCGCCCACAAGCGTCTACCCCAGGGAAGCGGGCCTGCGCTTGGCTTCCAGCAAACCCTTCTCAAGTCTCTGGAGCCCAGGTTGGTGCTATCTCCTCCCAGAAAGCTCTGGGCCACAAAGGGCAGAAATCATTTGATAACTTAATCTTGGGGAGAGGAAGAGACGCTGAGGCCTGTGTACTCTAGTGATAAACGGAAGCATCCGGGTGACTCAAGGAAGAGACATGGCATCGTTTAAAACTAACACAAACTAATAAAGCGTAAACAAGAACTGAAAGGGGGTAGGAACCACCCCTACAAAACGTGGTAGGCGGCTGGTGCCCGGAAGGAGGATGACCGCGTCGTTACGACCTGGAGGTTCCAGGGGTTCCCTCCGGGGAGACCCGGCCGGGAGAGCAGGGAAGGTAGAGCAGGAGGTGAACTTCCTAAAGCCCAGGACCGACCCTTAGACCCTCCCCCTTCCTATAATTAGCTCAAAGCCGGTCCCGCCAGTCGGGGCCGGTGGCTCCCCTGGCCCGCCACCTCCCCTCGCCCATGTCGCGGGGAGGGAGAAGATCCCGGGATGGGGGTGTCGAGCCCGGGCCACTCGAGCCCCCTCGCGCGGCTTCAAAGCCTGACCCCGGCTGG
The DNA here is from genome assembly GCF_964341445.2 of Mesoplodon mirus. Taxonomy (NCBI): domain Eukaryota; kingdom Metazoa; phylum Chordata; class Mammalia; order Artiodactyla; family Ziphiidae; genus Mesoplodon; species Mesoplodon mirus. The sequence goes on from NC_138977.1 coordinate 49,432,303, forward strand.
GCCGGCTACGGTCGCCGTCCTCCCCACTCCTCCCCACTCCTCCCCGCTCCTCCCGCGCCGGCAGCGCCCGCCCCGGCCGTCCGGGCTGGCGCGGGGGGCGCGGGACCGGGCCCCGCGTGACGTGGGCGCCGCGGGGGGAGGGGCCGCCCGGGGGGCTCCGGCCGCCTTATTAACGCCCCGCGGGTCGCCGGCAGCGAGCATACGGCCGCTTCGCGAGCAACAGGAGCCGGCGAGCGGCCCACTCCTCCCACCTCCTCCGCCTGCCTCCTCCTCCTCCCCTCCGGCTCCTCCCGCCCCCACCTCTGTGCGAGCGGAGGAATCGCCCTCTCCCTGCCTCTTTCTCCCGCTCCCGCTCGCTTGTCTCTCTCGCTAATACTTCCCCCTGCTGTGCTCCAGGGGACCCAAGCATTCTCAGCGCTAACCTTAGGGACCCATGGTGCTCGAAAAGCCTAGAAAAAGCCGCTTCGGGCAGAGATAGTTGGAAGCCCCTCGTCCCTTCCCCCTCTCCCGGCGCAGCCCATGCCCGGCTTGCAGCACCTTCTCGCTCCTGCACGCTCTGTTTGGGAGGACGGGGTGAGAAGGTGAAGTGGAAAGAGCTGCAGAGCAGAGGGGCCAGTCTCAGAGCTCAGATTTCATTTTCATTGAAGCAAAGCACAGAAGATCAGTTTTTTTCTGTTTGTTTGTTTTTGTTTTTGTTTTAATTTTGCATTTTTTGGTTCTTTTTTCTTTTTCTTTTTTCAAGAAACTTATTTTGAGGGGGGGTGGGTTTGCTCTGGGCATTTGCTTTGCCCAGTAGTTGAAAAGTGAACTCGACTCGTGATGGTTCTCCTGTCACTTTGGTTGATAGCAGCCGCTCTGGTAGAGGTTAGGACTTCAGCTGATGGACAAGTAAGTGGAAAATAATAACAATAAAAAACTCAAACCCAACCTTTTCCCGAAAAAGTTCCTCCCCTCTTTCCCCTCCTCTCTCTCCTCCTCCCCCCTCCCACCCTTCCCTGTTATCTGGTGCATTCACGGACGGTGTTTCGAGGGCTGGGCGCAGCGTGCGGGGCTTTCTGGGGTGGGGGGTTGAATGGCACGGGAGGTTAGGACTCCCACTTCGGGAGCCCAGGCTTGTCACACCTAGGACTTCACTTTGCGGCATTCGGAACAATTCCTGGTGACAAAGTGCAGCTAATTCGCATCCTCGCCGGGCCATCTGGGTTTCCTCTTTCCGGAGGGCAGTCTGGGCGCCTGAATGAAGTTCTGGACGCTGGGTCCGGGATCCCAGTGCTCTGGTTGCAGCAGCCGGAGTCGGGTTCGCGGGACTTTCTCTCCTCCTCACTGACTCACAGCTTTTTCGGGCAGCCGGAGGCGGGGGTTTCAGGAAGTCCTTGGGCCGGACAGGGAGCGATCCAGTAGACACGTGTCCTGGGAGGACCGCGGCAGGGCCGGGGTTTGACAGTTGGGGAGGGGGGGCCCGGGGACGTTTCCTGCCCTGCGTTTTCCTGGGCAGAGGCTGGAGGCGCCGGCCGCTTTTCTCCCCTCCCCCTCTGCACAACTCCTCCTCTTTTTAAAGCGAAGTTGAGTGCAGCTCTGTTTCTTTTCGACCCAGCCCCCGCCCTTTGGAGACTCAAGGTGAAGCCCGATGCTCTCGGAAGAGTCCTTGAGAAGGCTCAGCGGGATGAGCCGAGCCGTTTGTAGTAAATCACATCACCACAGGGCCGGTGGGACTTTGGGTACAGAATTTCTCTGTGAGTTTTTGTAGCGTCTCTGGTCTGCCTGGTCTGACCATAGGGTGAAAAGTAGAGAATTGTCTGGTGGATTCCTGACCTCAAATCTGATACATCAGGATTTAGACTTCTTTTTGCACGTGTAAATTCAGAGACTTTCTTTTCTACTCCTGACCCAGTACCCGGAGTTTTCAGAAGAGAATATCGAGTGTCAGTATTTATTTTTTGCTGGCTTCATAAATGTTAAATTAAAATTAAAACGAGCAAACGACACCCTGTCCCAAATTATTATTGAATTGGCTCATGCTCCTGTCACAGAACCTCCTACAAACTGAGGTGCAGCCTTTAGGCACCAATCCCGGTCTCCAGCATCTCCTGATTAGCCAGCTCCTGAAAAGCATTAATGGTAGAAATAAAACGCATGAGGTGATAAGATGAAACCCAGTAACTGTTTCTTTTTCTTACTTTTCCCCCTCCTTTCCAGGCTGGTAATGAAGAAATGGTGCAAATAGGTAAGCCTTGTTCTCAGATGTCACTCTTATCTTAGTAGAAAGTAGGGAATGAAGTAAGCGAAGCAAAATATTGTTTCTGAAATTTCTCCCATTGATGGTTAAAGAAACAATTGGTAGTCCAGTAACATTTCTATTCTTCTCTTCCTCTTTCCGGAGGAGGGTGTCACTTTCCTCAGGCTGAGTTGTAGTGATGTAAAAATTCTCCTGAAGTCGGACTTTTCAGGCGTCGATTTATTAACTGTCTTTGGACAAGCCACTGGTAGGTACTGGGAGGGTGATGGAGGGACTGGAAGAAGATATGGAGATAAATAAACTTTTGTAGCATTAAGAGGAGCAAATCTGATTAGAAGAGAAACAAAGTGTAAGAATGCTACAAAAAAGAGAAAAATGAAGCACAGATGATGGAAAGTTTTCTCTTAAAATTTTTCCAGCTTTGAATAATCCCTCTGATGGCTTTTCTTATGCCATCTCCTTTGAAATAGTTAGCTACTAATGTGTAAGATACCGTTAGGCCTTTTGCAGATAACATCTAAAACCTCGGTATTGCCTGACGATATGGGAATTATTCCCATTTTATGGGTGAGGACACTGAGGCTCAGAGAGTGTGACTTGTAACATGTCCTCCAAAGTCCATGGTCTTTTTCGAAGCTGTTTGTAATAATGTATTTGTTCTGAATGCAGGAACTGAAAGTCATCTGTCAAGAAGCCAGGCTCCGTTCAGTCTTTTCATACACATTTAACTTGGGTTACTTTAAAAGATAATTTTCCTTTTGGCAGAGTGTTAGTCTCTGTAAATTGTGTATTTGTCAGGTGATATGGTAAAGTCATCTTTTAGATGAAAAGATTTTGTTACTGCAGAAGTAGTTACAAATCTTTGCCCACGTGCTGTGTGCCAGGCACAGTGCTAATTGCTTTATGTGCCTTATGTCATCTGTTTCTCACAACTGCACTAGTGGGTAGGGACACATTGTGCCTATTTTAGATCTGAAGGAAATGAAGCTTGAGAGGTTATACAGTAACCTGCTGTAGCGCATAGTGGAGAGCTCAGGGAATTCCATACTTGTAAACTAATGGAGGGACCCCAAGATCCAGGCCCAGAGTATCTGTTTGTAGCCATATGACATCGTGTGTCAGAATGCTCCTTTCTTACTCAGTGCTTAGCATTTTTGGAACTCCTCCACAAGCTTAGACCTCCACAGGAAGTGCAGGACAGACAGGAGGAAAGTGACTGAGAACTGCATTGAAAATACAATGTCTATGAAGAGATATTTGTAATTTGTGGTTGATAGCATTCAGCCATCAACATGTATCTTTTTATTTTTATTTATTTATTTATTTATTTATTTATTTATTTATTTATTGCTGTGTTGGGTCTTCGTTTCTGTGCGAGGGCTTTCTCCAGTTGTGGCGAGCGGGGGCCGCTCTTCATCGCGGTGCGCGGGCCTCTCACTGTCGCGGCCTCTCTTGTTGCAGAGCACAGGCTCCAGACGCGCAGGCTCAGTAGTCTTGGTTCACAGGCTCCATACGCGCAGGCGCAGTAGTTGTGGCTCACAGGCGTAGTTGCTCCGCGGCGTGTGGGATCTTCCCAGACCAGGGCTTGAACCCGTGTCCCCTGTATTGGCAGGCAGATTCTCAACCATCTGCGCCTTCAGGTAAGCCCCAACATGTTTTTTTTTTTTTTTTTTTTTTTTTGCGGTACACGGGCCTCTCACTGTTGTGGCCTCTTCCGTTGCGGAGCACAGGCTCCGGACGCGCAGGCTCAGCGGCCATGGCTCACGGGCCTAGCCGCTCCGCGGCACATGGGATCTTCCCGGACCGGGGCATAAACCCGTGTCCCCTGCCTCGGCAGGCGGACTCTCAACCACTGCGCCACCAGGGAAGCCCCCAACATGTATCTTTTTAAAGAAGGATTTTTCTTTTTTTTTTTTTTTTTTTTTTGCTGTACGCGGGCCTCTCACTGTTGTGGCCTCTCCCGTTGCGGAGCACAGGCTCTGGACTCGCAGGCTCAGCGGCCATGGTTCACGGGCCCAGTCGCTCCGCAGCACGTGGGATCCTCCCGGACTGGGGCACGAACCCGTTTCCCCTGCATCGGCAGGCGGACTCTCAACCACTGCGCCACCAGGGAAAACCCCGGATTTTTCTTTTTAACCAGTCTTCAAACAAGTAGGAAAAGAAAGCTGTCTTACCTTTTATTTCTTAAACATTCGATTACTTAAACATCCCAACATTTCGATATGTAAATTAAAAAACTATTTTAAGATTACTCATTCTACAAGGAATAAAATATACTGCTTTGATTAAATTTTCAGATAGACTCAGCATGCTCATATGTAAGAGGCCCTGGGTTAGACTTTGGTCCAGTCCTTCTGCTATTATAAACTACTTTGGTAGTTCTTGTCCTCAGGGAAGAAAGTAGTACAGGTCTGCTTTAATTTGGTAAGAGGGAGATGAGTAACAGCACATAAGAGAAGAGGGCAGGGCACTCTTAGGATGTGTTGCTGAAGATTTATTTGCTCCTAAGTTCCTCTGCTTTATGAGATTTCTTTCTTTTATTATTATCATTTTTATTTACCATTTCCGAATTGAGTTAAGGGAAGAAATAAAGATAAAAATAGATTTGACTCATGAGTCTTGTGATAGCAGAAGTGTACCATTTGGCTTTGGGTTATAATCATTTATGTTGTTCTTAAGAGGGATTTAAAAATATATTTTAAAAATTTGATGTGCAATAATGAGTTTCCTTTCCCCTGTCCCCATGCATCAAGGGATTGCTAACCTGGAGTTTTGGTAAATGTACTTTTCTACATATAGTTAAGTAATTTTTTTCCAATAATTGATTCAAAAGTAGTTTTATATAACTGCCTGGAGGTGCTATTTGATCAATGACAGAATTAGGAAAAAGTCATAAGGTTTGCAGAATTAATGAATTTATATTTATTGATCTACAAATTGGCTAGAGAAGATTCCATGTTTCTGAATAATTTGTGAATAATTTATTGTCTCAAGAAGAGGTAAATATAATTTAGTAACAAACCACAAATTCTTAGGAAGCTAAATTTAAAAGCTCCTTTCTATTGAGATATAATATACATGCAGGGTGGTGCATATAAGTGTACACCTTGCTGATTCTTCACGAAGGGAACACTTCTGGGTATCCAGCACCCGGATCAATAAGAACATTACTAGTGCTTGTGCCACTTTCCTAGCAGGATTCCCACACAAAAGGTGACTTGTAACAGGATAAATTAATATTGCCAGTTTTTCATTCTTTTTATAAATAGAAAAACAATACATACTTTTTTAGTATTTGGCTTAGGAAACCAGTAAAAAATATATATCTGTTATGCTCCAACTGCCTGGAGTAGAGGGCAATCTGTGATGGGGGCAGGTTAGAACATATATATATATGTCACCCATGAAGTCTGTAGTACGGGATGTGACTTCTTTGCTTTTTTCTCCACCCAGTGGAAAAATGCCCTCTTGGTGTGTGACTCTTGGGAAAACGGGCAAATAGGTTTTGAACTGTCACCTCGTTCTCTGCTCCCTTGTCAATCAGAGAGGAGCTCTCTACCTATCTACCTATCTGCACCCATGTATACATACATACACCCATGCATACATGCATACACAGTATATAATACACCCATACATACATATACCCACACGTACATACATATACCCACACATATGCACACGTATACATGCACGCATACATACATATAGGTGCATATGTGAATGGGTATGTAATGTGTATATATGTGTAGATGTGTTTCGTGAGATTGGTGGACTACTTCTGTGACATATCAGGGAGCTCTTTCATTTCTGACTCAGAATATGGCCTTGGTAGGATGCCTAGAGTAATGGTGGGTAGCTGGCTAACTGGCCTGATTGGGTAAGGAGGTTTGCTCTGTGACACATGTGGCTTAGGAAATAATCATAGTTCTGTATAAATTGGAGAATCCAAAAAAGAATTCTCTGAGTCCTTTTGTTTCATAAGCCACGCCTTTGAGATTACTTGAGTGTTATCAGAGGAAGAACCATTGTAAGGCTTTGGTGTTCAGCTGTCTTCCCTCTCTCGCCCCCGCTCTTAGAATTGGGGCATATCCATCTTTCTCTGCCCTATTTCTGTTTCCCAGTTTCAAATTTCATTGCATTTTATTCTTAACCAAATAAAGTTGCTAATTTGTCCTCTCAAGTATCTGGTTTCCTGAGAAATAATTTTTCATCATTTTCAGGTCCTCGTTTGGTTTTCAAGGTGTAGTGTGTCACTGTACCTTCTCCTTGGTATAGAGTAAGTGTTTCCACTAGTGTAGCCCTTGAGAGTGCAAAGACTTTGTCTTGATGACTGCTGTATCCCCTGTACATAAAACAGAGCTTGGTACCTTGTGGGCTCTCAGATATTTGTTATTCAGTGCATAGATCTAGTAAGCAGGTTATTATCTTACTGGGATTTGCCTGTGTTCTGATTTTCCTAAAATGCTCTTGTTCTGTGCCCCTGTCCAGGCTTAATTGGTCCCCAGGAAAATGAGGATGGTGACAATGGCTATACAATTAATTATTCAATGTTATCAAGGCTCCTTGTGACTTCCTGTTTCACCCCACAAAGCCAGGGACTTAGGCTTATCAGTTTTTTATGCTTTTGTGGTTGTGCTCAATACGTATTTGTCAAATTGAATAGAATTATATGCAGGTTTGGAATGTTCACTAATTTTGCTCTAAAGTCTATTTGGGATAAGTTGCCATGTTGCTGGCATCAGTGGAAATAAGATAAGCTAAGATTGAAATCTGTCAATCCAGTTTGCCAACAACAATACTAAAAGATGTGGTCTAAAGCAAGTTTAAAGGGATCCCTTGTAAACTTTAGAATTTTAGCCACCTAAGCCATTGTTCTTCCCTGGCACTAAAGATCATACACTTGACTTTACTGATTTAGCTCCCACCTCTCCATAGAGCATCATAATGATTAAAGTTAAATGCTTTAAGCTTCTTAGACGAAGATGTTATTAAATGCAGCATGTTACCTATCACCAGCAACTTACAGCTGGTTAGCTGAACTATTCCTTCCCCATACTTTTACTGTTTTCTTTTTTCATTGTACCAAATAATCATAATATTGCTCGGAAATGTTAAGAAATCTTTAAGGTCATCTCTGTTTCCAGGACGATTATCTTTAAGCATTCTTTGCTTATGGGTAGCCAACCAAGATTACCTTGGAAATCCATTAGGGACAATTCCAAATTGCCTGCTAAAATCATGAGTGGTTTCAATATGAAGAGTTTGGTTATACTGCTTGAACTGGATCTATTGACGGTGAAGACTTAAATAGAACCCTACTGCTTCCTCAAAGAGGATTGTTATTACCAGAATTTTGGGAATGCTTTCCTCAGAGTTCCTCTAATAGAGATCAGCTTTTACTTCTAAGCTGTGCTACTTCTATTATAAATTGTTGAGTTAGTCTTTTTAATTAATCAGTTTTTGTTCTGATTATAGATGATTTACATGTGCCCTTTGTAGTTATCTACTATTTCTGTATCTCCCAGATTTTTGACAATCATCCCAAATATCAAACTTTTGTTATAATTTAGCATATTCTTATTCAGTCTTCTTTTAATACACAGATTATGGGGCTTTTATTGGATACCTGATTTTGTTTGGTTTAATATTTTAATGTAATTTTCCATATCATTACAAACTCCTCATAAACATCATTTTCATCCCATCATACTAATAAACCTTATTTTATGTAATCATTTCCCTAATGGTATCCATTTTCTCATGATAGTGAACATTGCCACACAGTGTTGTATATGGATTATTGCCCACTTTTCCAATGACTCCTTTAGGAGAGCGCCCTAGAAGTTGATTACTGAGTAAAACCAAATTAACGTGATACATTTTGACGAATGCATGACTTTTTTTTTTTTTTTTTTTTTTTTTTTTTTGTGGTACGCGGGCCTCTCACGTTTGTGGCCTCTCTCGTTGCGGAGCACAGGCTCCGGACGCGCAGGCTCAGCGGCCATGACTCACGGGCCCAGCCGCTCCGCGGCATGTGGGATCTTCCCGGACCGGGGCACGAACCCGTGTCCCCTGCCTCGGCAGGTGGACTCTCAACCACTGCGCCACCAGGGAAGCCCACAAATGCATGACTTTTAAAGATGTTTGTAGGACCTGAATTCCTAGTAGCAATATATAGGAAAGTGTTGATTTAAAATATTTTAATTTTAAATTAGGTTTGGTTCTGCTCTTCTTGACATTTGAACATAATTTTTAAATATTTGGTTATTCAGTCTCTGAAAGATGCAATGAATTAATCATTTTCTAGTTACCACGTACCTCAAAGTATGAACCATTGTGTTATAAAAATGTTTTGTAATTTTATCAGTACTCTAAGAAGATTTGTCCACCTCATAGAACAGAATTTGAGAGTTGTGTATTCTTTAGAATGGATAGTAAAGTGTGGGAAAAGTTCCCTAGCTTAGGAATCTCTGTTCCCACATGTAATTCATCCATCCTTATTTTCTGAATGCATTTACATGACTTTGCTGACTAACTATAAATTCCTAGAAGAGATTTTGTGGTAAAATATCAGTCTCTTGTTTATAAAAATGAGTTCCACAAATTCAGCATGATGAATCTTTATGGAATTTAGAACAAACTGTGAGCAGCATGAAACAGTCTGTCTTGTTCTTGAAGTGACTGATAAAACAAAAATAATATTTAGGAAACTTGTAGAAAGTAAAATAGGATTAAACATGAATCTTCAAATATTTAGATAATAAATCATATTTCCTACAATTTTTCTTAATATTTAGTACATATATTTTTATATGTATGAATGCACACAAATAAAAAGAATGATTGAAATAATTATTCATATGAATTTGTGTTCTCTTTCTTTTATATGTAAAAACCTCTCTTTTTTACATGTAGAGTCCATTCCTTAATCTAAAAGCTAACCAGTATATGCATTAGAGGAACTATTAATATTCATTGCCTCTCCTCCATCAAATGGTCAGGGGCACAGACTCTGTTTACTGTGTGGTTTAAAATCCTGACTGCAACACTTTCTAGTCGATGACCTTAACCTCTCAAAGCTTCATTGTCTTGTATGTGACATAGACATACTACTCTTACTTACTTCACAGAGTTTTAAAGGATTCATAAAACGCTGGCACATTGTAAGCAAGCTAGAATAATAGGTATTATTATTAGTATGTCTTAGTCTTGTGCTTTTAAAATTTATTTATTATTTAATTTAATTTATTTATTGTTTCTGGCTGCATTGGGTCTTTGTTGCTGTGCACAGGCTTTTCCCTGGTTGCGGCTAGTGGAGGCTACTCTTCATTGCGGTGCGTGGGCTTCTCATTGCGGTGGCTTCTCTTGTTGTGGACTATAGGCTCTAGGTGCACAGGCTTCAGTAGTTGGGGTTCGCGGGCTCTAGAGCACAGGCTCAGTAGTTGTGGCACACAGGCTTAGTTGCTCCGCGGCATGTGGGATCTTCCCAGACCAGGGCTTGAACCCGTGTCCCCTGCATTGGCAGGCAGATTCTGAACCACTGTGCCACCAGGGAAGCCCAGTCTTGTGCTTTTAAAAAACACTTTTACTCAAGGAGAGCTGCCTCATTCTAGTCCATACATTTCTGATAGGTCTGCCTGCCACTGTGGCTTTCCAGTCACCTTAATTTAGTGTGTCATGGACTTGTACACTATCCAGCCACTCAGCTCACCATGTGACAGCTCTTTAAGAGTTCTATTTTCATGTATTATCTTCATGTTGGTATCTCAGTGTAGTGTTGCTTAATTCACTGGAATATAGCAGTAGAGGGAGGAGTTGAGTAAGGAATAGTGCAAAAAGTTATTCCACACCAACTATATTTTGTGTATACTGGACATAATTCTTTCTTTTCTTTTCACCTTATTTATTGAAATTCCTTCTTTCCATTTCATTGAGAGAATGTTTCTGTATTAATTGTGACTCCTTTGGATGCAAATAACAGGAACCCAGTTGACAGTGGTTAAGGAAGACAGAATTGATCAGGTAATCAAAGTCAGGTATAGCTGGATCTAGGGCTCAAATAATGTCAGGAATCAATCTCTCTCTCCCCCCTTCCTCCTTCTCCTCTCTGTCCCTCCCTCCTCTTCCCCCCACCCCGACCTTTCTTTCCTCCTTTCCTCCCTTTCTCCCTTCCCTCTTTGTTTCTCTCTTACTTTTCCTCTGGGTTGGCTTTCTTTCTCTAGTAGCATAAGATCGTGACTATCCAAGTTGTGGCAAAGACTGTCACCAGCAACTCTAAGCTATCATTACCCCACTAGACAGAACACTTCTGTTCTGGCTGCACCAGTTAATAGCTCCTGGTAGGGCTTTTATTGGCTACCTGGCTCGAGTCATAAGCTTATTCTCAAACCATGAACTGTGCTCAGTGATGCAGTGCTCTGATTAGCCTGGATTGAGATGTTTCACTCTTGACTGACAGGGACTGAGAGTGGAGTGTGAGATGGTTAACCTGAGGGAAAACTGGGATTCAGTTAAAGGACAAGGAGGGGCGGATGCTGGGCAGCACACGTATGCAATAACGTCACAGCTGTGAGGACTTCCGCCACATCAATGGGAGCTGTTGGCTGTGGCAGGCAGAGGAGTGGACCCCCAAGATGTCTGTGTTTGAATCCCTGGAACCTGTAATTACATGACATGGCAAAGAGGAATTAAGTCTTCAGGTGGAATTAAGGTTGCTAATCAGTTGACCTTAAAATAGGGAGATTATCCTGGATTACCTGTTGGAAAGTCCTTATAGATGGAAGGGGTAGGTGAAAAAGACTTGGTTTGATGTTGCTGGCTTTGAAGATGGAAGGAGGGAACCTTGAGCCAGCGCACGCAGGTAGCCTCCGGAAATTGAAAAAGTCAAGGAAACAGATCATTCCTAGTGCTTCCAAAAGAAATGCAGCCTGCTGACACCTTGCTTGTAGCCCTGTGCAACCTATTTCAGACTTTTGACCTCCAGAACTGTAGGATAACATATTCATGTTGTTTTAGGTCGCCAAGTTTGTGGCAATTTGTTATAGCAGCAATAGGAAACTAAAACAGCAGCCTAGTGGACTGTCCTAGTTTCTCATACTTTTTGTCAAACCATAAGCCAGACTATTTTAGATTTGGAAAATATAATTACCACAAGTAAAGTTTCAGTGAAAACCTTTAAAGCTACTATCCGCATTTCTTACCTGTCATATTTTCCCCAGCCTTTGGCCCTAGGGACAAATGCTAATTTTCCTGGCTTTAAATTCTAGACTCAATATTAGTCTTCAAAAGAATTATCCATCAAAAAATTGTAAGACATATGAGAAATATTAATTTTTAGAATGTCTAATATTGCTCTTGAGTCTGTAAAATTTCCAATGATGATAAATATAACCAGTAGAAGTGCTTCTTTAAAAACTAAGATTGGAATGTTAAGTGTTTGGCATTTGGGCCTCACTTAAAAAAAATAAATCTCTACTTGTTATCCTGTTATTGATTATTTGATCATTTTAAGATGTAGCAAACGAAGAAAATACTTGGATATTTTTCTTTAAAACAGTTTTCTTAAAAGATCTCCTCTTACCTGATTTCATGTTCCGGAATGCTGGAGAATGTGCTGTTCTTTCCTAAATGACTCTCTTGAACATAAATATTGTGCAATTGCAACAAATATTTATGAAAAAGCCAGATTTTAAAAATGAGAAGAATTTTAAAGTTCACAACTATTTGTTCTTTCTTAATAATGAGTAAAAGCAAAGCACCCCCCCCTCCCCCCCAAATAGTTATGAAAATAGGTTTGCAACTAAAATAAAAGACATCAAAGTGTTTCTCTGCCTTGTGGTGATAAGAGCCTAGAGGAGATGAAGTGAGGAAAAAGGAATTTGGCTGCATTCAGAATTTCAGCATGTGTCACAATTAATTTTTAATTGCCTTTGAGAGAAGACGTGTCCCCTTCTCCGTTAGCGTTTCCAGCTTTGGTGAGCCCTGTGGCATGTGATGTCCTCTTTAACGTCCACTCTTCACCCCACTCACATCTTTCCTGGAGCAGCTGGCTCCTGTCATTTCTGATGAAAGTCATTCTCTTACCCTTGGCTCAGGATTTGGAAATGTTGTTGTTGGAGCTGCTTCTTTAGCAGATCTTGAAAATGCTTATTTGATTTCATTCTTGTGGCCAGATTGTTGCATACTGAGAATTTATACCTGATAAAGGAAATTGCCTGTGTGACTGCCTCTACTGTAGAGCAATCAGCCAATTCTCGGGAGAGATTCCCAGTCCCTGGGTTGGGTAATGGAGCATGAGTTGTTACAGCCAGTCTAGACTTCAGGCCATTTGTTGACATGGAGCTTAAGATCCCTTCTAACCACCAGAACCACTAGATTTGTGTGGGGCTGGAATGGGGAGAGGCTTGAGGGGTGCTGGGACACGGAAGGAATCTGATATTGACTTCCTTCGTGTACAGCTCTAGCTAGATGATGATGGTGATGGTGATAATAACACCAGCTAATTTTTAATTTATTGAAATGTTATTAGATGGACTAAGCCCTTTATGTGCCTTATCTCTTCTTCCTATTTTACAGGTAACCTGTCTGAGCCTTAGTTTTCATAATTTCAAGCTCATGTGCCAAAGAGCACATGAGATTTAAACCAGCCTTCAAATGCAGTGCTTTTTGACTCCAGACCTTTAGTATTCAACCATCATACCCCGCCCCCTTCTTTGCTTGGAAATTAGAGCCACATTGCATCAATCACAAGTATTCCAATATTCTGTGTGCCTGGGGTAGGTTTGGTCTTAATTAGATCAGCTAAAAATTGCCGTGATATATGAGACTTTGTACTGCAGCCATTTTAGGTCCTAGCAATGTTGATTGTACGACTGAAGACTTCTCTTCTCGTGCTGTTCCAGAGTGTGGTCTTTGTAATGTGCTGGGGACACCTAGTCTCTTCTAGGAAACAGTTGTGTAGTGTTCTACAACATACTTAGAAGGATACCGACCTGCCTGTCCTCAGTTGTGAGCATATGTGGCTGAATGCGTGAAGGAGTAGAGATGATCCCAAAGCCTGGGCTACAGGGTGATGCTGTGAGAGCACTCCTTCCCAGGAATCCCCACTTCCAAAAATAGCCATTAATTTCTCTTTTCCCCAAAGACTTATGTACACTGGGGACATTTAAACACATTTAAGATCATACCTCTGCCCCAAAGAGCTTAAAATCTCTGAAAGGACAAAACATAAACATATAATTTTTCACCCATAGGGATTTTTATAACTGTTATGCAGGCAGTGCACAACAGTCAGAGCTAGGAAGTTTAGACCCTGAAGTCTGTACTTTAGGCAGTTTAACAGGGCAGGTTTCATGGAGAAGATGGGGCTTGGGAAAGGCCATGAGGGCCGGGTTAGATTTGCATACATGGAGAGAAAGCAACAGACCTTTCCCCCGGTTGATGCAGTAGAGTAGGGCTCTAAAGGCAGGAGTGATTAAGCTAGTGAGCACATTGGAATGTTTCTGTAGGTTATATGGGAGATGATGTCGAAAAGAAATTAGGGACAGAATGCAGAGGGCCTAAAAATGATAAAGTTAAGTTTTGATTTGGGTTAAATTACCTAACTTTGAGTTTAGTTTCTTATGTGTGAGGCGAGAGGATTTGATTAGTAGATGGTCTTTTAAGCAATTTTCAGGTCTGATATGGAAATACAGATATCAATTTTCTGAATTGTGTGCAATATTTGTGTGTTTGTGTGTGAAAAGTACATACATATCACACATACACACGTGCACAGATACACAGGAAGGTGGTTTTTTTCATGCAGTGCAAGAAGGGAGAAGTCATTATGTTAAACTCTAGAATGAGGAATTTAGATATGAAAGAATTCCCTGACCAGGAGAATTGTTAATGTTATCATTAGACTGACAGCGAAGATGTGACAGTACTTTTTCTTATAGGTAGTTCAAGCTTTTGAGGAGGTCCTCAATTAAACATACCCTTCTGACCTGCCTGGGTTCTGAACACGTTGAGAAATAGAAAATCTAAAGACATAGTGAAAATATCTCTTACAAAAGGGGCTGGGGAGGAGCACAAGGCTCTCACCTGGGCAGGCAGTGTGCTGGCGGACAGGGCACCCCACCCAGTGTGTGTCAGATCCACTGGGCTGAGACAGAGCCTGCTGCTGGGGAGGTAGAAGAGAACAGCGTCCTTATCAGGATCGTTCCCAGGCCAGGAATGATGGTGAGGGAGTGCTGAGCTTCTTCGCAAACTGCTTATTTTTCCCGGACTTGCTATCACATCCGTCATGCTTCTTCACTGGGGAAGGGTGAGTTAAGGGGGGCGGAGAGGCCTACATACTCAGAGAAAAATCTCTCCTCCCAGAAGGCGGGAGTAGGTGAAAGGTACTGCACCTCTAACTTAAGAAAACATGATGTCTTCTACTTGAGGTGTCTTAATTGTAAGAAAGAGGCAAGGAAGAGATGATCTTTCAAGGTCTGGTTCATCTCTGACCTGTAGAGTTATAATTCTGCGACTATCTAGAGGGATGCAGAGTGGGGCCTAATCTCCTGCCTCTGGTTCCTAAGCACGAGGTGCTCTGTGTCTGCATTCCAGGAGGTCTGTTTTAATGGTTAGATCCGTGTTTGTCGTTGTTCTTAGTAGCTTAAAATGTAAGTTTTGGATACTATGAAATGTTTGATTTATAGGCCAGCAGGAATGGTGAGAAATATACCCAACGTTTGCAAGCAAATTCGGGCAATAGAGGTGTATGACAACTTGTGTGGTTTGCTATCATCGATCGCTTGATGGTAAATTACTATTTGGGGAAAAGAAGATGCATTCTGATTTTAGATACTCCCTCAGGCTAAACTGCTCTCATTCATTCATTCACATATATTTACTGAGTGACTTCAGAGTCAGTTTCTGGCACTGGAGAACTCTAGTGAAGAGAAAAGATAAAAATCCCTGCCCTGGTGAAGCTTATATGCTAGTAGGTATAAAGAAACAACGAACAAATAAACATATAAATAAGATTTAGAGTATGTGAGATGGTGACAAGGTTTGTGGAAGTAAAATGCAGAAGGGAGATAGTAATGAGACAGTTACTGGGGGCAGGAAAGACCTTAATGGGAGGGTCAAGTTTAAGCAAAGACCTGAAGGAATGGAGGGGTGAGCCATGCAGCTGTCGGGGGGAAGACACTTTGGCAGAGGAAGTGGTGAGCACAATGACCTTGAGATGTGAGAATTCCCAGTGCTGGCCCTTGTGAGCCATTTTTCTCTTGAGTGAGATGGGTTTTTTTTTTTTTTTTTTTTTTTTTCTGTACGCGGGCCTCTCACTGCTGTGGCCTCTCCCGTTGCGGAGCACAGGCTCCGGACACACAGGCTCCGCGGCCATGGCTCGCGGGCCCAGCCGCTCCGCGGCATGTGGGATCTTCCGGGATCGGGGCACGAACCCGTGTCCCCTGCATCGGCAGGCGGACTCTCAACCACTGCGCCACCAGGGAAGCCCCGAGATGGGTTTTGAGGAGAAGACATGATCTGTCATTGGCTCTGTTTTGAGGATAACCTGTGAAGGGGAAGATGGTGGTTTGGACTAGGGTAGCAGCAGGGGAGGTGGTGAGCAGTGGTCAGAGTCTGGAGATATTTTGAAGATAGGGTTAGTAGAATTCGTTAAAAGATTTGGTGTGTGGTGTGAGAAGAATTAAGGATAGTTTAGTCAAGTTTTTGGTCTGAGTGACTGGGAGGATAGCGTTGCCATTTACTGACATGGGCAAGGAGGTGCAGGTTTGGAAGCAGGAAGGTAGGAAGTTTACTTCTGGAAGTGCTGAGGTACCTAGTGAATATCCACAGGGAGAGGATCCAGCGGCGATTGAATAGATGAGGGAAGATCTTATGGAGGAAGCCTGGGCTGGAGATATATGATGGTGAAGGTATTCAAAAGTCAGGAGACAGGATGAGTTCACCAGGCTAGGGAGGGTAGATGCAGAAGAGGAGAGTCTGCGACCAGGTCATGCAACACTGCAGTGTGTTCAGGTCATGAGAATAAAGGAAGGTGAGGACGGAGAATGGGAAGGGGAGACCACTGAGGAGAAGAGGAGAACCAGAAGAGAATGGTGTCTGGAAGCTAAAGAAAGGAAGTGTTTTAAGAAGGAAAGAGAAATAGAGTCAGATGCTGCTAATAGGGCAAGTAAGAAGATTGAGTCTTGACCATTGGTGTCAGCAACATGGGGTTACTAGTGACCTTGGCAAGAGCTTGATTGGAGTGGGTTCAAGAAAGAACAAGCGTGGGAAGAGAGGAATTGGAGATATCTAATATACTCAATTTTTAAAAAGTGTTTTGCTATAAAGGGCAGCGAAATAATGGGGACTTAGCTAGAGGCAGATGTGGCATCAAGAAAGTTTTTTGTCAAAGATGGAAAATATGGCAGCTTATTAATTTACTGGTGGGAATGATCTAGTGATGGGAAAATTGATGAGGAAAGAAACTGAGGACAATTGCTGAAGCCGTCTTGCAAAGGCAAGAGGGGCCAGGATGTGTACAAGAACGGAGGCTTTGCTCTTAGGTAAGACCGCAGACAGTTCACCCATACTACCGGGGTCTGTGGGGGGAGGTGGGAATGGACCAGGCAGGCACAAATGCCAGTGGGTTGTGCAAAATTCACTGCTTCTGAGTTATGCTTGGGTAATTAGTGATCACAATGTGGCTTTACAGTGGCCCCAGCTTTCTGTGCTTGTGGAACTTACGGCTCACACAAACCTTTACATGCCTATTGCTGTGGCCCTTCAGCCACCCCAGCTGACAATTGTATAGTTTCATATTTTAAAATTGCGCCTGCACACTATTTTAATAAGTGACTAATTTACATTGAAGTTAAAATTGTTAAAATTTACTGAATCCTCTAGATAATCTCATTTAAACCTCTCATCAAACTTATGAAGTTGGAACTATTACTAACCTCTAGTTAACAATTGAGGATACTAAGCCTAAAGAAAAAAATAAAGAACTTGCTCAAGTTCAGGTGTTGACTTTTCTGCTTTCTGGCACTGTAGTCTCTTCCTTGACCGTAGGCTGTATTGCTTTGTGGAAGTATTTGGGCCTGTGAAATGTGTCATTTCTGAAAGCAGTAAATTAATGTTGGTTTGCATATGTGATTTTAACCTGAGATTAAATACTTTTGATAGCTTTGAGCTTTATCCACCACCCCTTTATTTTTCTTCCCAAAACCAACAATTTAAGAGCCTTTTACAATAATTTTTTTTTTTTTTTTTGCTGTACGCGGGCCTCTCACTGTTGTGGCCTCTCCCGTTGCGGAGCACAGGCTCCGGACGCGCAGGCTCAGCGGCCATGGCTCGTGGGCCCAGCCGCTCCGCGGCATGTGGGATCTTCCCAGACCAGGGCACGATTGGCAGGCGGCCTCTCAACCACTGCGCCACCAGGGAAGCCCTACAATAATTTTTGAAGCTACAGTACAGGAAAAATAGGTTGGCTGGCTGCAGGTAGGCAGGACGTCATCATTCTTGTGGTAGTTTTCCTTAAAATCAGATCTTAAATTAGAAATTGACAGCAAGATGTTCCATCTATTCTGCAGTGAGTGAGAGCGTGATCTTCAGCATCAAGATGATCAGAATAAAAAATTTCCTTTGGTTCCTTGTTTGCTATGTGTCAGGCCTTCTAGGTCTGCTTTCTCATTTATAAACGAAGGGTAGTAATACCTACCAACTGTGATTGTTGTAAGAATTAGAGAAGGTATATTCTCAAGCACAAAGCAGAGTGCCTGATATTTATTCTGCAATAAATGGCAGGTGACTGGGTAGCTCCTTTGTCCATTCCATTAACTACCGTCCAGTGGGGCTAAATGCATCTTTTCCATTAATTCCCAACTGGAAAATGACTCATTCAGAGTTTAATTTCAAAAATGTTTCTTATGTGTACGTTTTATGAATGGCTTATTATTTAACATTGGATAAGACAAAGCTCTATAGAAACGCACCATCTTTATTTTGAAAAGTTCAGAACACATTGTCTGACAGTGGGAAAATGGACTCATCCCAGAGAATCTAGGGTGTATGGTTTACTGTAAGCATGAAACTCTGGGTATCCTCTTGGGTGTGGAGGAGACTCCCTGCATTCTTCCTAAATTTTCTAGTTCTCCAGTCACTTAATCCAGGCATCAGTATATTGTTTACAGACTTCAGTTGTGTGAATTCCCTTCAGTAGAGATGAGAAATCCTTACATTAAACGAAGCATCACTTTTCCTTCCCTTGACACAGTAAACCAATGGTTAAAGAAAGAGTTACAGCTGGAATTATTGGTGCAGCCAGATGCTCATGGGCCTTGGGTAGTAAGTCAGCGCATGGAGCAGCATAGACAAAGCAAATGTTCTCCAGTTACCTGCATTACTAACTTATACATGTAAACAAATCCTACTGATAAGAGACCCTGGCAGGTACAAAATCTTATATCAGATGATACTGGAAATACTGAGTTGAATGGGGAGTTCCTTATCCTTAGGGAATTAATTTGGGGTTGGCTTTGTCCCTCCACCTCCAAGAGCCCAATTCATCCATCCCTGTGGAAACTTTCCCCTCCATCAGTCTGTTTCTGTGACTCTTGAGTTCATTCCCTAAAATTTCAAGTTCTTTCTCTAAACCAGAATTACAAAAGTATTCACCAAGGATTTGGTTGTAAGGGAGACCGAATCTGTGTGCCTGTGCTTATTACCCCAATGCCTGGTGTAAGTCCTTGACTGTGATATAGAGAGCCTGTGAAGCAGGAATTGTGTTGCTGCTGTTCCCAGTGTGGAAGCCAGGCTTCACTCTACTCTGTGATATGACCACCCTCACTCCTTCTCTGCCTAGTAAATATGTACAACCATTTTATTTACTCTGTGCATTTAATAAAGGGGGATATTTTGTTTAAATACATTGGTCATTATAAGGGGCATAATGGTAACAAACATGCACTCAAGGAATTTCCAAGTTGCAAAATACCTTCATTTGTCTTCTGGTACTTTACACATTTTTTTTTTTTTAGTTATTTAAAAAGCAGGAAAATAATGAAAACATAGTGATTCTATAAGGATACTTTAAGACCATAGGTTGTAGGTTCATTTATGGGCCTCATATGCTAATGTGTTAGATAACATGCATGAAGTTTCCATAGGTGAAAACTATGAATCATATAATTCATAGTTTTTTGTGAATCATATAATTTTTTGTGAATCATATAATTTTTTCAGGGTACTTTATTATACTACAGGACTAGTCTTAGGCTAGAATCATGAAGGTGGGGAAGTTTTAACTTGATGTTCTCAGATTTTCCTTTCCATGCATTCTTTCTTCATCCTTGTTACCCTCCTCATTTCCTTCTGTCTTCAAAATCATTTCTATTAAGGGAGAAATGGTTGATTTAATGTGTTATCTTTCCCCAGGATGTTTGCATTTCAGCAGACACAGTACTCTCATTTGGCTAAACTTGGGGAATTAAGTTCTAATTGTGAAATTCAGTTTAACATGTAAGTGGCCACACGTGTTTTAAAGTGAACCCCAAATATTGAATTCATATTCAAATGAGTGTCTTTCCCATGTAAGGAATATGGTGCAAAATGACAATGCCATTTACTCTTGACTAACCAGTACTAGTGTATTCAGTTTATAGATGATTGTTTCTTCTTTTTTACTCCATTCTCCTCATTTGCTGAAAGTGTTCTGTGATTTATAGGATACAACATGATGTAGCAGAGTGAGTGTATGGGCTTTGGAGTATGACTTGGAGACATATCTGAGCTTCACAGTTATTTGACCTTGGACACACACCTCCTGAATCTCAGTTTCCTCACCTGTGAAGTATGATTGTTAGGGTTGGTATGATGGAAAAGATATGTATAAACTACCACACCATAAACTACAGTGTATAAATTACAGGCCAGTGGTAGATGTAATACAAAGTAGTTATGGTGATTAGTATAAATTCTAGGATTCTTACAAGGAAAAAATTAAAACAATCAAAATTTTTTCTACGTAATAGCAATTTTCTTAACAGTTTGTAGCAGTTATCAGTTATGCCAATGATAAATTAACTGGGAGTATGTGCTGATTATAAGCACATCAGATACAGTTATGGAAAGTTATTCTGTTCATATTCTCAAACATCTAAATGAGATGAATATTCACACTGCAGTAAACTTTTTTAAAAAATTAAAAAACTGATTCATTGAACACAGAGTTACCTAAATGCGTTTGAGAAATGATTTGAATTCTCAAAATTTACTACTTATGAGATGGTTCAAGAATATATTTATTATGCAAGTCGAGGTACGGTCTTGTGAGGTGGGCCCTTGATGCCTATGTTATGTCCTCCTGTGTTCTCTTGTTATACAGGGTTCTACAATTCTATTTTTCACCCCACAGATTTACCAATAAAGAGACAGAGAGAGTATGAGCTGGTGACTCCAGTCAGCACAAATTTTGAAGGACACTATCTCTCCCATATTCTTTCTGCAAATCACAAAAAGAGGTCAGCGAGGGACGTGTCTTCCAACTCTGAGCAATTGTTCTTTAACATCACGGCATTTGGAAGAGATTTTCATCTGCGACTAAAGCCCAACACTCAGCTAGTAGCTCCTGGTGCTGTTGTGGAATGGCATGAGGCATCTCTGGTGCCTGGGAATATAACTGACCCCATTAATGATCATCAACCAGGAAGCGCTTCAGAAAGAATCTGGAAAACAGAGCCTTTGCAGACTAACTGTGCTTATGTTGGTGACATCATGGACATTCCGGGAACCTCTGTTGCCATTAGCAACTGTGATGGTCTGGTAAGACTCATTGCCTTTTGTGTCTGTGTGTTTGCAGGTGTTTGGGAGTGCAGCATGGCTTCAGCATGGTTTGGAAAGTAGAGGTGGAAAGAAAACCTCACTATTATATTTTAAGTTCAGGGAGAAGCATTAGAAAGCATTTTACTGACAAAGATGTGTGCTTTGGCTTAATTTGACATGAAGACAACATTAGTCTAAGAAACCAAAGACAACTATTTTAGCATTCTTGGCTTATATGTTCACTTGTGTAACACTGGGGATTTTATTTCCTTATTTATTTAAAATCATTCTGACAACTTTCTAAAGAAGCATAGATTCCTTCAAAATGATAGTATTTCCCTTCTTATGTGGAAACGTTGGATATCCTCTTAAAGAAAGTATTTGAAAGCATTCTTTCGCTTCCCAAAGAATGCTAAAATGGGAAATGGGAAGCTCCTCTGTCAGAATTTCTTCAAATAGCATTACTCTATGGACATGAGATGTAGTTCTCTCTGTACTGTGGCTTTGATTCATTTTTTTCTTTATTTTTGAATAGAATACCCATATATGGCTCTTTAGTTTTGTGGATGAGGCCAGTAGTAACTGATCCTTCTTCACATGCTATGAAGATGTGAAGTATTTTTATTTGTTTTGTATCTCCAGATGTTATTTGAAAAGTGTGTCAATGTTTATGTCTCTTCCATTCACAGTTGATTCCAAGTCTTTGTTCAGAAAGAGCAACCATTTTTCTTTCTATGGTTGCCAGGCTGCTGTTTCTTGGGAGTTCAGAGCTATTGTCTTTGTTTGGTCTCTCTTCTGGGAGTTCTCAAAATATTCCTTGCATTCCTTCTACCTTGGCTGGTCCCCCAACAATACCTTGAATCTTCTGCCACTGTCCTCTCTATGCATAAGCACAGCCCAAAGGAGTTATGATACCATGTGTTTTTACCCAAGGCTGGTGGATTAATGGTTGTAGGCTTTATTTTGGGGTCTTATACTGCCTCTTGATGTTCTATAGGGTTTTAGAAGTCAGGATGGAAAACTGAATAGAGCATGTGTGGCAGGTCCAAATCTCCAAGTTGGACTCTGTCAGTTTAGGACCACACTGTCACATTTGGTGCTGGACCATGCCCTTGGGTTTGAAGACACAAGGAATCTATCAAATTCCTCTCATTCCACACAATTTGAATAGATCTGAATTAACTAAGTCATTGAATAAAACAATAGATAGTGCTTTCTAAAAAGACTAAGTTTAAAGTATTCACTAAGAGAGGTTGATTCAACACTACCAGGATATAAAAAGAAATAAATTATAAAAAGGTACTGTTTTATAATACTTCTAAGTAAAATATACTGAGTATAAAATTTAATTTAGTGTTATTTTTAAGTTTTACAACATAAAAAGATTATGTGTTTTTTATCTCCTTGGTTAAGATTGAAGCTTGAGGTAGAAGATTTGAAGCTTGAAAATCAGTTTAAGGAAGGCAAAAGGCAAGGAAATTATTTTAATGGGTTATCATAGTGATTTTTAAACCTGACCTAGCAATCAGTAATTTTCTTACTGTATGTGTCAAATTATCTAGTTATAGATACAGAAATCTGGGGCAATAGCAAGTTGTTGTAAGGAAGAGGAAAATAGATATGAAGTTTGAATGAACATTAATTATTAGGATTAATTTCTCATTTTTACGATATGGTGTTGACTGTTGGCATCATGTGTATGTTGATATAGCGTGTGTGTGTGCGTACGCACATCTCTACCAGTGTAAACCACAAGTATTCATTTGTTCCATTCTTTGATCCATTGATTAATTAATTAATTAAAAGATATTTCTGGGAAGCCAGTTATGGATCAGGCACTATTCCAAGCATTGTGAAAGGGCGAAAGGAATGATCCCGATTACCATCCTCATGGAGCTCAAAGATGTTAAATTTGCCATAGATTTTAAGTGCCAAAATATCTGGTATACATGTATGTGTGTGTTTATATTAGACATACATATTAGAATCATGTTTAACTTAAAAAATTGTGGTATAAGGAAGTATCTTCTGGAGAGATTTTATGAATGGGGACAGAATTTCGAACCAGACATAAGTGGCTCAGGCCTTGCACTTGATGCAGAAAGAGGGTGGTGTCTAGCCTACAGCAGGCAGTGCTGCCTATGTGGGTGTACAGAAACAGAAGCCTCTTCTAGAGTTGCCAGCTCATAGCAGCTATGGAGGAAGAGTAAAGATGCTGGCAGGAAGAGAAGCACGGTTATAGAGAGCAGATCAGTACATTAGAGTGATAACACCAGTGGCTACTTCATTCAGCTGGGGACAAGTTCTTAAAATTGCAGAATTGCATTGGACAGGATAAGCTCCTTAGCAGAGATGAAGTAGGAAGTAAAATTGATGGGAATGTAAATAAATTTGGCTGATTAGCTGATTCCTAAACCTTTTTTGTTCCTTTAGCTTGCTGTGTAGGGATTTAGGTTTGACCTTCTTGACCTTAGGAAGGGAAGCAGGGATACTGAGATAACATAGATGCCTGAGGATTAACCTGATGGGCTATAAAGCCATTGCCCTGGGAAGCTCCGGGATTATAATCAAATCCAAGTTGTCCCAGTAGAAAGCACAGCCACTCCTGCCCTAAAAATACCAATGGGAACATCTCTGCCCAGCAACCATGAGGTTAAGTCCCCTGCTATGGAAAAGAATGCCAGTGAAGCCCTACCTGGATGGGTGCATTTTAGACTGGTGTAGATGGGAGTCCAGTCAGTGATCTGATTTTCTACATGTGTCCTTTGATCTCTTGCTCATAGGGAGCAGCCACAGGTATTTATTTTTCACTGAGGTTGGAAAGTTCTTAGCGTCGCCTTCTCCCTGAGTGAAACTCCTTACCTCTTTTTCGCTAATACTGCCTTGTGGCACACTATGTATGTTTGAAATGGGCAGTGCTCTGAGACAGAATTAATTTGTATTAAACAGAATACTTTAAGTTAAAAAAGCAGTACTACGCAAAATGTGTCCATAGACTCAGGTTTGTGACAAGATAAATACGGAAGGCGAGACTATATAAAGAAACTTTTTTGACAGTTTGACAGTTATATTTGCGTTGGGCCTAATAATAATAAAAAGAAAGTTGGGACTGGTGTTTTGTGTCTTGTTTTTTCATTTTATTTTTCTACTAATTAGTTTTCCTTGTATTTTACAAAATTATCAGTCCAAGACCAACTGGGGAGAAAGGAAACTGTTTATTCACCCCAGATAGTTTGAAAAGCAAGCAGTAATGCTTAGCTGTTTTTATCTCTCTAGACATTAGAAACTTGACTGAAAGAGTCAGTAGAGTCTACTTATTCCAGGTAACTCTATGAAATGATCACAGGAAAGGTCCTTTAACGTGGGCCTTATTGAGGAGGACAGAAAAATGCCTTGAGTGATATATCCAGATCCGAGGTCTAGAATGTGATCTAGACATAGATATGCGGAATAACTAAAATATTATTCTGTGGGTTTCTGAAATCAACATCAAAGTGTTCTGCATGAACGAATTGACAATGATTTTCACCCAGTGTGGCAAAGAACAATATCTGTTCCTGTCTAGCATGACCTTTTCCAATTCTTTGCCAAGATCACGTTGTTGTTTTTTTAACATCTTTATTGGAGTATAATTGCTTTACAGTGGTGTGTTAGTTTCTGCTTTATAACAAAGTGAATCACAAGATTACGTTTTACGAGTGACAGTTGATTCTTTACCAGTTGCAGCATTATGCCTGCTCTAGTCTACCCACTTATAGGTGAGAATTGTTACAATATTCAAACATGGAGTTGTTCTTGTTTTCTGACAGCATCCAATTTTTAAAAAGCCTGCTTCTCTAGACCCTCCTCCAAATTACCCAACCAAAGCCTAATCCTGTTAATAGGTTCTTTCTAAAGCTCTCTCACTGACATGCTCACGGGTCCCTTTGGTGTGCGTTCTGGCTCCATGCAACAGGTAATAAACCCAGCTTGTCAACTGCAGATGTGCTCCCAGTGGTCTGTGGCTGGAAGCCGTTAACATGCTTTGCCTCTCTGCTTCTATGTCTCTGAGGTGAGAGTCCAGTGGTCAGGAGTCATGGTGATGGCAGGCATTTCACACACTTCTGAGTGGGAAGACACTTCTGGCTGAGAATCCCAGCTGAAAATAGATTTCTTTATTCCATAGAGCCCTGGCATTTTCCCTGTAACACGATTAAATCTCCCCTGTGTGTAGTGGCGGTTCACAATCATACTTTGTGGTCTTCAGATTTGCCAAAATAAAGGGTTATTTGGTTAGTAGGCTTTATGTCATGTATTCATAACATAATGAAACTGAATTTTTCTAGACTTGCTAGAACAATATTGCTTTGTTAATTCCCCTGGAATGCATCAGAGGAAACTGGTTGGGAGTGGAAGAACTGAGTAATGATGGCTCTTTTGGGTTATCCAGCTCAGTGATTTCCTTGTGGGCTGATTTTATGATCAAGGGAGTTTATCTAGGACGAAGTTTTCAATATTTTTGAACATTTGGAATTGTTCCTCCAAACGAAATCACTAGGGCTTATCTAATAAAATAATATGTAAAATGGATAAACTCAGGAAAGGCCTGGTAAAAACACAGGTGGGAGATGCTCTTCCTCCTAGTTTCTCTTCCTCCTGCCTTGTTCTCACGCAAGACCACTCTTAGGCCTCCTGAGACATCTAATGGGAAATCTTCACTGTTAGGGCAGGGGGTCTTGGAAGCTTGAAGTTAACAACTTGGGAACCTAAGCAGAACCTTTTTCTAAAATATCTGATAGTCACATCTGGTTAGTATTGGAGGTAACTTACCCTTTTTAGATTTGGAGTGTGCATGGCCAAAATGAAGTCTTTGTGGACAACTGCAAACTTATAAAGAAAACAGCCTTAAGACTTCCCTGCCTCAAGACTTTTACTTTGGGATTTGCCCCTTCAGAAACATGTCCTCGCTATGTCTATTTCAGTTAAGTCCAGCTGCAGAAGCACTTTGTGAAAAGGCTATTTTAAAAAGTATTATGAGCCAGTGTGCTTGGGATTGAGAACATTTGCCTAGTAATTATGAAAAATAGTGATACTAAAAATAGATACAAATCTGTAGCTATTTATAGTGGACTTAGGGTTTTCAAGGACTGATCTTTAGATGTTGACATTTGAACATCTGCTTTTATGAGGAGAACCTGATCTCTAAAGGCCAGGTGCCTTCCACCTTTTTCTCCCATGAAACGTGTCTATGGAAGGTGTTATGTGTTTATTGATGGGACAGAGGGAGATTTGTGTCTTCACTGTTTACATGCTGATTTAAGAGATTTTAGTAGGTCTGGGGAACAAAGGACTGGAACCTTGTTTTACTTCTAGGCACCTACACCAGGCTATTTTAGCAGTGCAGGATTAGAAGATTCTCAAAGCTCCTATATCCTTTAATTTCCATTAGTAGAAGGGAAAAAGTGGGCACCAGTCCACTAGCTTAACTACTTTGGGAGAAACAGTACCATAACAAGCCTCATTGCTTCTCCTGAGATTTGGTCAAGCTGTGGCCCATGGGAGCTGACAGTATTAATCCTAGTTGTGAGTGGTACCTGCCTGTGCTGATTCTTGCTGGATCTGGGCTCTTGGTTACATTTCCCACCATGCCTCCTTTCTCAAATAGATAGGCAGCCAGTTTGTGCTTATCTGGGGTGAAGAAGGAAGGTTTGGCAAAGTCTTTGATCATTTTCACATTTTGCATCTAATTTGCATAAACCCCAAATCATACATATGTCAAGCCTTTTCCAAAGTTTTTGGCTATATTTCTCTTGTGTGATTTTGAAAATATTTCTTTTTAATAGTTATTTTGTAATTAATTTAAACTATTCATGTTTATTTATGAGTACCACTTGTTCAGCTTATGATTTGATTTACATCAATTTGATTATGATTTTATTTCCCATTATCTTCTCTATCTTTGGTATAGTAAAATTTTAAATTAAGTTTAAAGATGAGCTAAAAATTGGGAAAAAGGTTAATGTGATATTACACATCTTTCTTTGTGTAGGAATGGAAAAACAGAAAATAAAAGGGGAGGGGAAGTTGGCCTGGGAAGTAATGCTTCCATTCTTCTCCATGCAGTGGCAACTAGGACTTCATTGTAACTCGAATACAGATTTTTAAAGATGCTCAAAATAGGCTTTAAGAACTGTGAAAATAGTGCTGACCACATCTTTAATATCTTCTTCTCAGTAAATTATCATTAAAACAAGAACAAAAGCACAGCGAGATGTTGATATGATGCCTTTGTGCATAATCAGGCTTTGAGGTCATAGAGTTCTTGCAAAGTAAACCCAGCCTCAAGGTCCTAAACTGCAAAAACTGTTACTCATGGGACAATCTTTGCTTCTAGGAATACTGGTCAAGTTAATAAAGCTTTCTGAAGTGCTAGGATATGCAAAGTGCTAGACTGATTGCTGTGGGGAATACTGAGGTAAGCCAGGCATTATCCTTGTCTTCCAAGTGTACTGGAAATAAGGTATGCAAACGTAGAACCAAAGTACAAGGCCGAGTGTTTTAAATGCTCTAAGACTAGGATAGATGACATGTGAGAGTCTGAATGGTGGAAAGAATATTTATTCTTGGAAAGATAGTAGAAGGCTTCCTGGAGAAAGCAATATTTGTGATACCAGACAATTGAAAAGATAACCATATATGTTAAAGTGATCACCAATGATGGTAGAGGTTGGGGAGGGTAGGAAGAGGAGCCTCTGAGGGAGGTAGGAGATATTTGTGATGGCCATAAAAATGAAGAGAGGGTGCGGTAAGTTGATTTCATGAACTTCATAATATATGTAATGAATACGTGGGAGAGCCAAGGTAGTCTTGGTCAGTATTTAGCTGAATATAGGAGCAAATATAATACAAAAGGGAGAGAGAAAAGAAAAAGGAGGATAAAACCTAGTGATGTTTATTAAGACCAAATTCAGTGACCACGTAGTTGATATTGACAGGCTTGCATGGGCATTCAGGATGAGAGAAGGGCAAGGATTCATATTCCTTGAATATGTAGCTTTTCTTCATAGAAAGATTTTGCTGAAGTCATGGGCTTTTTCTCTGGAGTTTAGGGAGGTATTTTTCTCAGTAACTTTTTTCTAGAATTTGTTCCCAAAATTTATCTGAGAGGGTTTGGAAGTTGATTTTGAAAAATCTGACTTCTTCTCCTATCATCTAGGTCCTTCAATCTTTCAAGTTTGGTGAATTTGGTGCCTTATTTAGTAAACCTCCTTCTATAGCTGTAA
Organism: Mesoplodon mirus; assembly: GCF_964341445.2. NCBI lineage: Eukaryota > Metazoa > Chordata > Mammalia > Artiodactyla > Ziphiidae > Mesoplodon > Mesoplodon mirus. The sequence goes on from NC_138977.1 coordinate 49,460,602, forward strand.
TTCTTCCATCTGAAATGTTCTCCTTTCTTACTGTGTTTACTGTATGTTTCTATCCCCTACTTCTTCCTGTTCTCTAAGGAATATTTCTAATGTTTTCGTGAGCATAAAGTGTAATGTTTTCGTGAGCATAAAGTGTAATTTGATCAAGTTTACTTAACTCTCAAAAAACAAGACACACAGAATACGCTGTTAGTGAATGAGTTGGTTTCGATATTAAATCCTATTTTATTTTATGTCATTTAACGTATCTACTATATGTACGTATGTGTATGGAAATACATATATGCATACATATATGTTTATATACACACACACATAAGCATACACATATGCACACATATATATGAAAAACCATAGAAAAGGTAGGTAGAGAAAAATCAATGTTTCATTAAATATTTTGATTCAAAGACTATTGACAGTATTTGTTGTTAGGTCTTTAGAGTTGATGGCAGAGCTGGAATGGCACTCAGGTCGACTGACAGCAAAGCACCTAGCAGTTCTGTTACCCCAAGTTACCCAAATATGCTCCTTACAATGTGGATGGTTGACAGGGAGGCATGACATGTATTAACTTGTATGTTTTTAATACTGTGAGAAATGTAGAGAGATTAATTAGAAATACAATTGAAGGGCTTCCCTGGTGGCGCAGTGGTTGAGAGTCCGCCTGCCGATGCAGGGGACATGGGTTCGTGCCCCGGTCTGGGAAGATCCCACATGCCGCCGAGCGGCTGGGCCCGTGAGCCATGGCCGCTGAGCCTGCGGGTCCGGAGCCTGTGCTCTGCAACGGGAGAGGCCACAACAGTGAGAGGCCCGCGTACCGCAAAAAAAAAAAAAAAAAAAAAAGAAATACAATTGAAAAGGGAGATTTTATCTTACGATTGTCAGCCTATCACAGTGAAATTGAAAAAAATATTTAGGATAAAAAACTCAATTGTACTTTTTATTAAGGTTGGCAGACTTTGAATTCTCTATCTCTGAAATAAGAAATTTTAAACACTTGGTATTTTTTTCAAACATTTATTTTCAAAGGAGTTGATTAATTTTTGAGCAGTATTAGACTACACTAAACATATCAAGAGATCATTGCTCTTATTGTAGTTGAATTGTCAGTCCTTCGATAAACAGGTTCAAATACTCCATAATTATAACAAATTTCTAAAAACTCTATTTTATTGGTTGAAGAAATAGGGATATATGATTGCACTTAATGTCTAACTCCAGAGTCAGTAATATTAAAAAAAAGAAAGGATATTATATAGCTTGAAGGGTTTTGAAAAGCATTATCTAGATTGTTATAGCTTACTTTTTTTTTTTTTTTTTGTGGTCCGCGGGCCTCTCACTGCTGTGGCCTCTCCCGTTGCGGAGCACAGGCTCCGGACCCGCAGGCTCAGTGGCCATGGCTCACGGGCCCAGCCGCTCCACAGCATGTGGAATCTTCCCAGACCAGGGCACGAACCCGTGTCCCCTGCATCGGCAGGCAGACTCTCAACCACTGCGCCACCAGGGAAGCCCTATAGCTTACTTTTATAAAATGTTTAGAAGATATCCAATTTAGAGTTTTGTAGCGAGAATAATCAGTAAACACCAATGAAGAGAAATAGTGGCCAAGCTATTTAGAGTTATGATACTTTGGAAGAGTTCAATTTGGTAAAATGCCATTGATGACAGAAGACAAAACTTTTGTAAAGTGGTTTAGGGAGATGGTTCATGTTGGGAGCGGTCATGGTATTGGTTTAGAATCAGACAAACCTGAACTCCACTTCTGGTTCTACTACCTACCAGCTTGTGACTTTAAACAAGTTGTTTAACCTTGTGGAAGTCTCTTTTTGTCAGTAAAGAGGAGAAAGTAATGCTTGTTATGTTGAGGGCTTACAGAATATTAATGCATCTTTCACACAGCCTGACTCTGAGAAGTCAATGATTGTTACTACAATCCCTTTCTTTCTTTTTCCATTTATTATAATTATTTCTCCTTAATATTTTGTGATTAATAATAATGATGTTGATTTAGTTTGCAAAGTAAAAAAATGTGCTGCAGTTACGCAACTCAGCCTGTGACCTAACTTGTGGAAAATACAATCTTCTATGAAGTGAATGCTTTGGTGAAAATCCTGTAGTTTTCAGATGACCTTCTCCACTTGATGCAGGACTCCCTTAGCATCATCTTTTCTGAGGGATACTCTAATCTGTGTTCTCCTGAAGACTTCTAAAGATAGGAAACTCACTACTTTTCATCTTATTTATATATAACTCTGCCACATAGAAAGTTCTTTCTTAGGTTCTACTTAGAAATATAAAGTGAAAATATCTTGTTCCATGTATTAGATTCTTCAGAGCTGACAAAGATATAGTGACTGTGATTGACCTCTTATTGTTGTTATTATTATAATACTTCAGTTTTATGCAATTGACCACTAATCATTCAGTGCATTACATAGCACACTACTTCTGCTTTAGGAAACATTTCCCTTTAGTGGTGTGATATAGCCCATACCCTGGCTGGAATGGCATTAATGAGGCATTAGTCATAATTTTAACATACTTCTTAGGCTTTTCATTTTGGTCAGATATTTTAAATTATGAACCTCAGACTGAGACATTTTGGGGATAGCGATAAAGAGTTCTATGGCATTAGGTGGTATATACTGTTGTTCAGAGTCTTGTTTTCATATTTCTTTTATTTGATGATAGTAGTTAATATGCTATCTTATATCTGTTTTTGTTTCCAGTCTAGAGTCTTCCATAAAAAAAAAAAAAGGCTATAAGTCTATGGAGGCAATTGGGGGGGATGGAGATAAAGGTGGCATGGTGGGTCCCTAGCTCCAACTACCAGAAAATGCATTTTTGAACTTAAATGGCGTTATCAGAGAAGACTTTTGAGGTCTTTGTGAGTTTTTTGATTAGCTGATAGGACTTTCCAACCCCAATTTAAAACATAAGAGATTTCTGGAAGGCCTTCTTCTGCCTGGTGATGTCACTAAAAGTAGAAGATCTTTAGAGTGAGAGGACTGTGCTATTGGATACTTGGGTGTCATATGAACATAGAGGGACCCAGTCTGAGCATGCAAGCCCAAGAGAAAAGGAAGAACAGCCCTTAGTGAGAGATTCTGCAAACATTAGCAACCCAAACACAGTGGGAAACGTTTTATTTAGCATTATCTGTGAAACATGATGCTTTTAACATAGTGATTGGAATCATGCAGTAATATTTCTTTTGGGCTTACAGGATATTTGATCTTGCTTATAGGGTGCCAATGTTTCATGCTTTCCTGCCTGGCTTCATATAGTCCTTTATTTTGCATACCTGGCTCTGAGGATGGTATTAACTGGCTGCCAGGACAAGAAGGCAGACCAAGCATAGTGATGTGGGTCCAGATAAAATTAAGTCACTGTAAGATCTCTGTTTCTGTTTGGTCAGCTGCACGTCATTGTCACCTTTGGCTTCAACTGTGGTACCACATCAAGACTTAGCATAATGATGAGGGAAGTCTCTGAGCCTATTTATTGGCCCTAGCCATTAACCTCAAATTTTCAGGGAGAGGCCTTTTTTTATACGCTGTGCTTGGAAAATTTTTAGAAACTTGTTAACCTATGAGGACGTTATAAAATTTGAACCGTACCCATGAAACTACCTTGGTACTCTTCCCCATACTTAAAAATTAAGGGTTTGAATTAGATCAGTGATTCTTTTTGTTCTGCCTCTTGGATCTTATGTTTTGAAATACTTTATAAATTGGTTAAAATATTTATTAAGTAATTAACAATTTTACCTATCTGTTAATGATCAAAAATATACAAAATTGCTGGTCAAAATTCCCAGTGAGTACAAATTATTCTGTCTCTGTACTGGTTGATGATCTTTTCACATGAAAAGCTTAAATTACTCATAGACCTATACCATTCTGTTCATACTTATGACATAGTGACAGTCATTCCCAGATCTCCGTTATTGCCTCCACTGGTTCCTAAGAGCCCAGAGATCTAAAATTAGGAAACTGTTGACTATAAGCTTCCTGCGATTCCTTCTAGAACTGATGTTCTGTGACTCTGTGACTAAGTTTGTATTCTATTTATCCTTAGGGACCGTGCATTCCTGGCCAAGGAAGAAATCAAAACGTCACACTGACCATTATTTATTAATCATGGTCTGGAGTGGAAATTGCATGTATGAGTGTTATTTTTGAGATATGGTTACTTTATAATAATGCTTTTTCTGTTTTTTAAAATTTATTTTTAATCCACTAACTATGAATAAATCCTGTGTTCTAGAAAGCTCCAAAGAACCTAACTGCTATTACAGTTTTGGGAGATGTTATAACTTGAATCCTAATGAAATGTGGGAATAATCAGAGTAGAGAGAAATCTATCTATCTACCTACCTACCTACTTACCTATCTCTCTATCTACACACATATGTGTATATGTGTGTATATATGTATATATATACAGAGAGAAATATATTTATATTTTTATAAAATATTAAGAGCAGAAGGGACTGTGACTTGGCTATGCTGTAGGGAGTGTACCGAGTTACCTCAACATAGGAATGCTTGCCAGCTCTATTGATGCAGCCATTTTCCTGGGAGAGTTCCTCATAGGTTGCATTTGAGGAATAGGCAGCTTTTAGGAAGCTGCGAATCATTGTTCTCCATGAGGGGCCTCTAACCTTAGTGCACATCAGGATCTCCTGAGGGCTTGTTAAAACATAGCTTGCTCATAGCCACCTCAGAGTTTCTGATTTAGTTGGTCTGCGTAGGGACCTGAAAATTTATACTTCTAACCCGTTCTCAGTTAGTGCCAGACACCGTAACTCAACTGTCTGTTTCTTGTTTATGTGCAATGACACTGGATCCTGGCTTTTCCCAGCTGACCTGCTTTCTCGGGTAAGGAATTTGGACTTTTTTCTTTGGTTTGTAATACCGTCTTGGCTCTTGCCCCCCTGCCCAGTCATCGTTGCAGCCAGTCTGACTCAGCACCCATCAGTCCCAGATTGGATTAACTGTGTACAACCACAACTTCCTCTCTTGGTCCCCTTGCCTGGAGGCTACATGTACATTAGAAGCACTGGTGAGCACCATCTCCCCAGGCCAAGTTCTGGCAGAATACAGAAACTGTGAACTTGGACAAACTACTTACTGTGTCTGATCCTTAGATCCCTCTTTTGATTCATGTAAAGATTTCCCAGTGGTAGGTAGAGCTTTGAAGTGTATCCTCATTTTAATTTATTCAGTAGCCAATAGTCACTACGAAGTGCTTGCAAGTTTCTAAAGTCACTTTGCTTTCAAGACTGTTGGTGGGGCTTCCCTGGTGGTGCAGTGGTTAAGAATCTGCCTGCCAATGCAGGGGACACGGGTTCAAGCCCTGGTCTGGGAAGATCCCACATGCCACGGAGCAGCTAAGCCCGTGTGCCACAACTACTGAGCCTGTGCTTTAGAGCCCGTGTGCTGCAACTACTGAAGCCCATGAGCCACAACTACTGAGCCCATGAGCCACAACTACTGAAGCCCACGTGCCTAGAGCCCATGCTCCGCAACAAGAGAAGCCACCGCACTGAGAAGCCCGCGCACTGCAACAAAGAGTAGCCCCCACTCGCCGCAACTAGAGAAAGCCTGTGTGCAGCAATGAAGACCCAATGCAGCCAAAAATAAATAAATAAATAAATTTATTAAAAAATATATATTTAAAACAAAAAAAAAGAACTGGTGGTAGAACTGTGCCATGGGGCAACACGGAGACCTTGAGATCTTCAGTTGTCCTGTGCTTTAACAATCTGGGGCCATCATGCTTTGTGGGCTCTCATGAGTCAACCTTGTACTCTGTCCATACACCAGCTCAGTGCTACACTGAGCTGTAGCTACACTCTCGACCTAGATGATCTCATGTGATTTTATGGCTTCAGATACCATCAAGCAGTAATGACTCTATGTGTCTGGCCCTGACCTCTCCTCTGAGCTCTAGACTTGTATGTGTGTTCTGCTGCCCATTCAACTTCTCCACTTGGATGTCAGATAGCCATCTCAAATTTAACAGGGCTGAAGATCATCCCTTGACAGCTACCCCTGCATGACTTCCTCCACAGAGAAAAGTTTGGACCCTAATTCTCAGGCCAAAAACCTAGACTTACACTAGACTCCTCTTTTTCCTCATTTCTTTCATAAAATCCATCCATAAATCTTGAGGTTGTTTTATAAAATATGTTCTGAATCTACTTATGTAATCTCCAATGCTACAACTTTGATCTAAACTATCATCTCTTCCTTGGATACTACAGTGACCTCCTTTTTTTTTTTTTTTCATTTTTGACCCTCTTCATCCTTCACATAGAAGTTGAAGTGACATTTCTAGATTCGACGAACTTTTCTCTGTTTAAAAGCCTTCAGTTGCTTCCCATTAAAATTCAAACACCTTACCATGACTTTTAAGACCCTTATGTCAGTAGTTCCAATAATCATTGTCTCATAATCACCTAAAGAGCTTTTAAAGAAAATATAGATGCCTAAACCCCAACCCCAGAGATACAGATTCATTTGGTCTGGGGTAAGGCTCAGCATAAATAGACTAAATGCCGCTCTAGCTGATTCTAATATGCAGCTAGAGTTGAGAATCATTGTTCTCTCCAAGAGGCTTCTAACCTTAGTTAGATGAGAATGGCATGAGAATCCCATGGTGGGCTTGTTAAAACAGATTTCTAGGTGCCACTTTGGGGTTTCTGATTCAGTGGGTCTGTAGAGGAGCCTGAAAATTTGCATTCCTAACAAGTTCCCAGGTGACACTACATTTGGAAACCACTGTTTTACAAGATCTGGTCTTAGCATGCTTCTCTGATGTCATTCCCTTGTTTACTGCATTCAACCCCTCTGGTCTTCCTTTTGTCTTTCAAATCCAATTTTTTTCTGTCTCTGGCCTTTTGGAAATGTTGTTTCTTCAGCCAGAACATTCTTTTCTAGATCTTTAAATAGAGATTCCTACTCATCATTTGGGTGTTAACTTAAATTCTGTTTCCTCAAAAAAGAATTTTTGGCCATTCTAGCTAAAACAGAAACTTTAGTCACTCTACACTATATTAGTGATTTTAATCTTATTTGTAGCCATTATTTGCATCTCGAACTTATCTTGAATTTATCTTTTACATTTATTTTGGGGGGACTCTCTCTACTGAGGATAAGGACTCTTTCCTGTGGGTGTTTAACAGTGTTTGGCACACAGTGTGTGCTCAGCAAATCAATGCTGACAGACTGAATGGCGTGAATATTAGAATAAGGAATTGATTACCACTTTTGCAAGATGAATTATAGACCTTTCTTGGATGTGTTCAGATTTCCCAGTGCATAACTTTTGCAATTGAAGGGGCTGCTATGAACTTGAAGGTTTAAGGTTCCTAAGATTTTATATAAATCAGTTTTATCCTTCTGAATAGCATTTTAATGCTGTGGTTTTTCATAACTTAAGTTTTTTTTTCTTTTAGTTTTCTATCTCCTCTTCTTTCGCATATGAACTATAGTGAAGGGGCAACATCATCTTGATCCAAGCCCATACTTGAGTTCAACACCATAGTAGAGGTATAGTGTATCTCTTAAATTCATTTACTCCTGTTAAGCAAAGGAAGCATATACAAGTCAGCATGGCAACGTGTTGCAAAAAAAAAAAAAAAAAAAAAAAAAAGGAATTAAAAAAAAGACATTATAAAAATGCTATACTTTGGACTAATTCCTTGGAAGAAAATAAACAGATTGACTTTCTTGTCAAGGTTTTTACTACAGCAACCTATGGTTTTTTCTGATCACTGATCACACATAAATTGTTTAATGCTTTTCCCCCCTGCTAAATTGTAAACTCCATGAGAGTTGGAGTTGTGTCTATAATGCTTACTCTTATGTCCTCAAAACCAGGCACCATGCCTCATAATAGTAGGTGCACAATAAACATGTGATGAGTTACTGAATAAATAAAGACACAGGACATAAGTTCCATGTCAGTATACTATAATCTGCTCACTATCACCTTCCAGGTTTTATGAACTTTTAATTGAAATGCTTCTGTGCAGAATTCCCCTCTATCCTTTCCCTTTGGTGCCCAGAACTCTGCCTTGTAACCTTTCATTTCTTTCCATGGTTTCTCCGTGATGGAAGGTAAAAATTATTCTCAAGCCAAGTACAGAAAGCCACACTTCTTCAGTTTCTTGCATTGTTTGTCTTCTATTAGACAATAAATGTTTTTTCCAACTTTTGTGTCTCTTGGTAACCCCTAGGAGTCTTTATATTCCTGTGAGTGAATTTTCTCTTTCTGCTTCTTAGGAGGAGATAAATAGATTGATTAATATCTGGAGAGAACTTGGCTGAGTCATTTATTCCTTCATTCATTCAATGGCTACTATATACTTTCAGTGCTGGGAATGTAACAATGAACAAAAACAGGCATCGTATTTGCCCCCATGGAGTTTAGATAAAGTGGGAAATACAGACTTTACTTTCTGTAAAGTCACCTGAGTAAAGATAAACTGGCATAAATGCTATCAAGGAAAAGGGACATTATTTTATGAAATAAGTAACAAAGTCATCTGACCTAGGCTAGGGATAGGGGAAGGTTTCCCTGAGGAAATGGTATTTGAGCTGAGTTTTTAAGGATAAATAAGAGTTCCCTAGATAAGGTGCTTGTTGAGTACATTTTAGGAAGTAAGGGGGCAAAGAGACCACAAGGTTAGATTATCTGGGTTGTCTGAGATAAAATTTGACTTTCAGAAGAAAACTAATCTGTCACCATGGTTCTCCTGAACTACCATAGGTGTTTTATCTTTTTTTTTTAATTTGTGAATTTATTATTACTATTATTATTGCTGGTTAACATTTTTTAGCAATAAAGTATTTTTAATTAGGTATGTACATTGCTTTTAATTTTTTAAATTAATTTTTTATTGTAGTACAGTTGCTTTACAATGTTGTGTTAGTTTATACAGTACAGCAAAGTGAATCAGCTATACGTTTACATATATCCCCTCTTTTTTAGATTTCCTTCCCATTTAGGTCAACACAGAGCATTGAGTAGAGTTCACTGTGCTATACAGTAGGTTCTCATTAGTTATCTATTTTATACATAGTAGTGTACATATGTCAGTCCCAATCTCCCAATTCATCCCACCCCCACTTCCCCTCTTGGTATCCATAAGTTTGTTCTCTACATCTGTGTCTCTATTTCTGCTTTGCGAATAAGTTCATCTCTACCATTTTTTAGATTCTACATAGAAGCGATATTATATATATTTTCTTTTTCTGACTTACTTCACTCTATATGACAGTCTCTAGGTCCATCCACATCTCTGCAAATGGCACTATTTTGTTCATAGGTATTTTATCCTATTTCTCATACTAGTTAAAAATTTATGGGCATCGATAATTGTGTGCCAGACACAGATCTGTCCTTTACAGGAATTATCTTAATCCTGACAACAGTTCCCACTTATGGATTAAGAGCCCAGGGAAATGAGTGTCTTGTGCTGTGTCTCATGGAAGACCCGGATACCTGCATTCAGAACCTGTACTTTTGACTTATATTATCCTAGTTCTCAGAGGGTATTCCTAATACTTCAGAAAGCTTGGGCAGCTTGAATTCCAGCATAGACACATATCTGGATCTTTCGTTACATATGTACTTCCTATCCGTATACCTATTGTATACAACAGTGTATGTGTGTATGTTTTTGTAAAATATAAACTTGTGGGTTTCTGGGGGATGTATATATAGCAAAAATGTATATATATATTTCATCAGTATATTTTGAGGCTGAAAATTGAATCTGAGAATTTGAAATCAAGAAGTTTAACCTTGAAAAAATTGCTGGTTGGGATAGATAGATGAGTACTAGTAATTAATAAATGGAACTGAGCTGTTTTCTATCAAATTTGGGTGCCTACCTCCAGGAGGTGTGTGAATTTTCATTACGGCCAGTGAAAATCTTCTGTGTCTGGCCTTATCCTCTGCCGCTAAAGCGGCTCATCTCCATCTACAGTAGCTGCTTATAGCTTTAAATAGCACAGCCTGGACTCTCTCTGCCAACTCTTCTCAAGCCAGCCAGGGTTATGGCGGGGCCAGGGTTGCATGGATGATACTGTCTGTGCGAGGCCAGGGAAAGGGTTAGCAAATTGGTCCGCTGCCTGGGCACTGGTGCAGGGAAGCCGTGGGGCAGTGCAGCAATTTTCTGCTTGGGGAGAAGCCCTAGAAGGCTGGTGCTGGCAAATCCCTGACTCTTCAATTCTTTTGTGATACCTCACTGCACCCCTTTGTTTCTCTTGGGGGGGAATTTGATTTTTGCTCTTCACAGGTACCCAGGGGATGATTTAAGGGGATCCTACCCCCCACACCACCCCCACTCATAGTCATTTTGCCTGGAATTTTCACGATTAGAAAATGCAAATGTCATATTCTCTAGTTAGGAGTTTCTAACTTAGATTAAATCACATTATCAATTGAGCAAACTTGCTCCTGCAAGGCACTGAAGGGTTAGGAGAAAGGACAGGTGAGGGAGACTGAACATGAAGCATAGGTGAGGGAAGGTGGGAAGAACTGGGCAATGCCTGGGAAGATAGACCATCAGGGAGAGATGAACAAAAGAAAAGGACCACACATTTTCCGTTCTTCACTGTTTTACTTAAGTCTGATCTTGACTGCCCATTTCTCTTTCTTTGTCGCTTATAGCCAAAAGAAAATCAGCAGATTTATTCCTATAAGTTCTTTTAAGTGTCACTTCTATCAAGGTGATGAACTATTCCACACTAAATGTGGCTGATAACTGGCTTGTTTTCTGAGGTATCCTAATTGCCTTAGTGATTGTTTTGTTTTATTTTTTTGTTTTTATTTTATTTTTTAATTTCAGATGCTCCTCTAATAATTGATGAGGTTCCAGGGAGGAATTTGAGTTTTGTTTTTTTTTCCCCCTAAGTTATGTCTGGGTGGTGGAGCACTTCTTAGTGGAAGGGACATTTGGTCACAACTTGCTTCTGGGTCCTTTATCTGATCCATGTGCTTATCCAGGGCTTGTCTAGCTTGGAGTATTCTTCCTCAATGAAGTGGCATCTCTCAAAGGAGAAGCATTTACTCTGACTAAATAGGAGTGGGGTCCTAAGACTCTGTCTGTTTGACTCTCAATGATGTGGAGCAGAAGCTTTTCCCAGCGTGGACCACCCTGGAGCTGTGAGCACACCTAACGGGATTATAATAAAGGCCTGCATGTCCTCCCAGGATGTCGTCAGAGAGCTGCAGTTATAGAGCCATTCCCATTGTTTTAGAGATGAGGGAACTGAAGCCCAGGGAAGTGGAGTGGTGAGGTCAGCATCACACATTTTTAGTAAGCAGCAGGGAAAGAACTGGAACCCAGGTCTCACCATTCCTGTCTCCACCATTTTCCCTGTCTAGCACTTGGTCAGGAATCCAGAGTACTTCTGAGAGGCCTTAGGGCAGCTTCCTATTCTGTCCAGTTCTAATTTTTCCTTCTCTTCAGCTTACATGAATACTTGGTTTGACAATATAAAATTATTATCCATTCCAGTATTTATTTGAGCTGGCTGCCGTATGCCTACTTCTCATGAAGCATCATGCCAGTTCTGTACTTCAGAAGCTATATACCAGATGAACAACAGGCATTTTACTTAATAACAATGAAGAGAGCATACTGGCTAAGGGCACAGACTCTGGAGTTAGCAGTGTGAGTCCTGACTTCAGCACATACTAGGCATAAAACCATTCTAAATCTCATTTTCTCATTAGCAAAATGGTGATAATAATAATTTAATAATAATAATAAAACCTGTTTCATGGGTTATTGTGAGCAATAAATAACCCATGTAAGCACTTAGTACCATGCCTGGGACATAATAAATAGTAAATCAAGTTAACTATTATTATTCTTTTAAATGTGCTCAGTTTTTATTGTTTATTACTGATACAGATCATCATTGCTCAGCTTTAAAAATCACAGAACATTGTCAACATGTATTTATTTAGAAAGAGTCTAGTGTTGTTTTCTCAAACAGAGCAGCAGATCTGCGGCAATTCTGAGGATCAGATGTGTTACAGGTGTGTGTGTAGGTGCCCGCGTACCTTCCTGCCTTCCTCCTGTCTGTCCTTCTCCCTCCCCATCCCTCTTCCCTTTCTATTTTTGTTGAAGTCTCTACTTTTACTTACTTTGAAAGGACTCAAGGATATTACATGTTAGGACAGTGCAAGCTAAGCATTTAAGGAAAGATAAAAACAAAGGCCATGTGAAGGAAGCTAAAAGGAATATTTTCAAGTATATGAACTGAACAAGGTTAAACACTTGGGAGATAAAGGTTGCTCTAAAGTTTTGGCAGTTGACGCTTAAAAGGAAATACATTAGGTCACACAGTTCTCGTTTCTTGACAATAGAAAACAAGATACATTAAACCTTCAGAGACAAATAATCTTTTTTTCCCAATAGGGCTAAACTCAAGTTATAACATTTGTAGACAGTTATACAATTGTATAACAATTGTAATCAGGTTATATGTTAAAGGTATTGTTCAGATTAGGCATGGAAGTAATTCAATGTCAAATGAGTCACTTTTGAGTGGGTTGCATTTTGATATTTTCTAAAAATTAGCAAAGGCAATAGGGATGAGTCATGCAATTATTTTAAAAACTGTTTAAAAGTTTTCAATACAGATTCTTCATATTCTATCTTAAAATTTAGTGCAAAGTGTAGAATTACTTCACATATTACCTTACACAATGTAGGCAATACGTTTTCTTGTATATTTCATTTTAATTTGAGAGCGACACTTGCATAAAATTTTAGTTTTGTTTAATTTGTTTTCACAATATTGAAAAACAAAATGCTTATAAAATATATGGGAAAACATTGTCCTCAGGTTTGTTTTTTTTTAACGTTAATTGTGTAAACAGGTAAGAACTCTAGAAACTGTGCTTTTTAGGAAAAACAGAACTTATTACTCTGGACCTGTGTTATCTTTATGAAATTGTAAAGAAATTGCCTCAAAATTCATTGGAAATAGAAAGTTTTTTTCCTTTTAATGCATGTGTCAAATGTAGATTGAATAAATACTCTGCATACATTTTTTCCTCTCATATTCAACTTTTAGAATAGTCAAGCCTTTACTCTTTGCTATATGAGAAATTATTGAAAATGCCCCAAACTCCTAGAAAATTAAAGATTAGCATGTTAAATTCAGGCATCATTATCCTCTCCCATTCATTTTGATAGAAGAGCCCCTGTCTGAAAATAAAGTAAGTAAATATTATTTTCTATCTGGTGCAGTTACAGTTGGGATTTTATATTTTTAAGACTTAAAATAATTTGTTAAACAGTTGCTAGTGTTAGGAAATTAGCTCACTTTGATATTCGCTTAGCCTTAGATATGTCTTTCTTCCTTTTATTAACTTTTGTCTGACATTAACTTTTTAACTTTCATAATGGTTTTAACCTTTAAAAAATGTCTTAACATTTTAACATTGTTAGAAATGAAGCCTGCTTTTTTTTTTTTTTTTTGGTTATGATTCATTTCTATACCAGTTTCCAAAAAAGCTGTTACATAAGGTGTAGTGATTGAATAGAATAGAATCTGTGTGGGGGGAGACTTAAAGGTTCAATTTGATAAGTATAATCATCTGTATTTATTCTAAAGTTAGTAATGGGAACAGTCTGATTGCAGAGGATCACTGTTTTCTCATTGCAGTACCTGATATGAATCACCAACTTTGTAGGTCACTTCATTCCCCTTTCTGTTTCTGGCCCCTGATTCTCAAGTAACCCTAAGTGTTCTGTGAAGTGCCTTCAACATGAAGGGTGCTGTCATCTCGAGAGGATTATAACCAGGACAACGTAGGAGGTGCTGCTTCATCTGTTCTGAGAGAGAGGAAATTTCATGGAGGTGAAATGTAAGTTGAATGGAGAGAAACTAACTGGATTAAATTGCATTCAGCAACCATGCAGACTGGACCAGATGTTAAACAGATCAGAATCTGTGGTGAATGTTGAGGATGAAGTTTGGCCCACCACACCTACTCAGAAGGTCAATGGTGGGAGGAAAGGTTTCCAGTCTTCTTTTGCAATCACGGATTTGTGTGTAGAAGAAAGGATGTTCCATTTCCTATTTGATTGTGAAATGTCCCTCCTTTGGAGCCTTCTTTTATTGTATTGGTTCCAGCAATTTAACCTGCCATCTCACATAAGCTTCATTTCTGTAGAAGTCTCCCATGTTTTCATGTTTTGACTTGAAATTCTTGAGTTCTCCTTCCTTGTTTGGTTAAAGGGACATTTAAAGCTCTGTTTTTAGTGGGAAGTTTTGGGGCCATCTAAAATAAAAATCTAGATATTTTGAGATTATTTCAGAGATCTCGGTAGACCAGTGCTATAGTTAAATAGCCTGGGAACCTGTTGAAATAATTTTGTTTGCTCACTGAAAGCATTCATTTGTATGCAGTTACTATGGCTTGATTTTTCTGTAAACTGCTCTTTATTATAGTAATGGAAGTAGATAATTACAAGCTATAAATAACTTCAATTTTAATAGAGGAGATTATTGACAAAGTTAGACTTTAATATAAGCTGTAGGCAATGTACAGTATTTGGCAATGTACAGTGTACTTTTATATGTAATTTAACAAATAGTAAATTTTGAGGGTTTTTTTTGAATGTTATTTTTTTATACAGCAGGTTCTTATTAGTCATCCATTTTATACATATTAATGTATACATGTCAATCCCAATGTCCCAATTCATCACACACACCCCACCGCCGCTTTCCCCCCTTGGTGTCCATACATTTGTTCTCTACATCTGTGTCTCAATTTCTGCCCTGCCAACCAGTTCATTTGTACCATTTTTCTAGGTTCCACATATATGCGTTAATATACGGTATTTGTTTTTCTCTTTCTGACTTACTTCACTCTGTGTGACAGTCTCTAGATCCATCCACGTCTCTACAAATGACCCAATTTCATTCCTTTTTATGGCTGAGTAATATTTCATTGTATATATGTACCATATCTTCTTTATCCATTCATCTGTCGATGGGCATTTAGGTTGCTTCCATGACCTGGCTATTGTAAATAGGGCTGCAGTGAACATTGGGGTGCATGTGTCTTTTTGAATTATGGTTTTCTCAGGATATATGCCCAGTAGTGGGATTGCTAGGTCATATGGTAATTCTATTTTTAGTTTTTTAAGAAACCTCCGTACTGTTCTTCATAGTGGCTGTATCAATTTACATTCCCACCAACAGTGCAAGAGGGTTCCCTTTTCTCCACACCCTCTCCAGAATTTGTTCTTTGTAGATTTTCTGATGATGCCCATTCTAACTGGTGTGAGATGATACCTCACTGTAGTTTTGATTTGCATTTCTCTAATAATTAGTGATGTTGAGCAGCTTTTCATATGCTTCATGGCCATCTGTATATCTTCTTTGGAGAAATGTCTATTTATATCTTTTTGGATTGGGTTGTTTTTTTTTTTAATATTGAGCTGCATGAGCTGTTTATATATTTTGTAGATTAATCCTTTGTCCGTTGATTCGTTTGCAAATATTTTCTCCCATTCAGAGGGTTGTCTTTTCGTCCTGTTTGTAGTTTTCTTTGCTTTGCAAAAGTTTTAAGTTTCATTAGGTCCCATCTGTTTATTTTTGTTTTTATTTCCATTACTCTAGGAGGTGGATCAAAAAAGATCTTGCTGTGATTTATGTCAAAGAGTGTTCTTCCTATGTTTTCCTCTAAGAGTTTGGTAGTGTCCGATCTTACATTTAGCTCTTTAATGCATTTTGAGTTTATTTTTGTGTATGGTGTTAGGGAGTGTTCTAATTTCATTCTTTTACATAGAGATGTCCAGTTTTACCAGCACCACTTATTGAAGAGGCTGTCTTTTCTCCACTGTATATCCTTGCCTCCTTTGTCATAGATTACTTGACCATAGGTACGTGGGTTTATCTCTGGGCTTTCTATCCTGTTCCATTGATCTATATTTCTGTTTTTGTGCTAGTACCATATTGTCTTGATTACTATAGCTTTGTAGTATAGTCTGAAGTCAGGTTGCCTGATTCCTCCAGCTCCATTTTTTTCCCTCAAGACTGCTTTGGCTGTTTGGGGTCTTTTGTGTCTCCATACAAATTTTAAGATTTTTTGTTCTAGTTCTGTAAAAAATGCCATTGGTAATTTGATAGAGATTGCATTGAATCTGTAGATTGCTTTGGGTAGTATAGTCATTTTCACAATATTGATTCTTCCAATCCAAGAACATGATATATCTCTCTGTCTGTTTGTATCATCTTTAATTTCTTTCATCAGTGTCTTATAGTTTTCTGAGTACAGGTCTTTTACCTCTTTAGGTAGGTTTATTCCTAGGTATTTTATTCTTCTTGTTGCAATGGTAAATGGGAGTGTTTCCTTAATTTCTTATTCAGATTTTTCATTATTAGTGTATAGGAATGCCAGATATTTCTGTGCATTAATTTTGTATCCTGCAACTTTACCAAATTCATTGATTAGCTCTAGTAGTTTTCTGGTGGCATCTTTAGGATTCTCTATGTATAGTATCATGTGACCTGCAAACAGTGATAATTTTACTTCTTTTCCAATTTGTATTCCTTTTATTTCTTTTTCTTCTCTGACTGCCATGGCTAGGGCATCCAAAACTATGTTGAATAATAGTGGTGAGAGTGGACATCCTTGTCTTGTTCCTGATCTTAGAGGAAATGCTTTCAGTTTTCACCATTGAGAATGATGTTTGCTGTGGGTTTGTCGTATATGGCCTTTATTATGTTGAGGTAGGTTCCCTCTATGCCCACTTTCTGGAGAGCTTTTATCATAAATGAGTGTTGAATTTTGTCAAAAGCTTTTTCTGCATCTATTGAGATACGGTTTTTATTCTTCAATTTGTTAATATGGTGGATCACATTGATTGATTTATGTATATTGAAGAATCTTTGCACCCCTGGGATAAATCCCACTTGATCACGGTGTATGATCTTTTTAATGTGTTGTTGGATTCTGTGTGCTAGTATTTTGTTGAGGATTTTTGCATCTATATTAATCAGTGATATTGGTCTGTAATTTTCTTTTCTTTGTAGTATCTTTGTCTGGTTTTGGTATCAGGGTGATGGTGGCCTCATAGAATGAATTTGGGAGTGTTCCTTCCTCTGCAATTTTTTGGAAGAGTTTGAGAAGGATGGGTATTAGCTCTTCTCTAAATGTTTGATAGAATTCACCTGTGAAGCCATCTGGTCCTGGACTTCTGTTTGTTGGAAGATTTTTAATCACAGTTTCATTACTTGTGATTGGTCTGTTCGTATTTTCTGTTTCTTCCTGGTTCAGTCTTGGAACTTTATAGCTTTCTAAGAATTTGTCCATTTCTTCCAGGTTGTCCATTTTATTGGCATAGAGGTGCTTGTAGTACTCTTAGGATACTTTGTATTTCTGTGGTGTCTGTTGTAACTTCTCCTTTTTCATTTCTAATATTATTGATTTGAGTCCTCTCCCTCCTTTTCTTAATGAGTCTGGCTAATGATTTATCAATTTTATCTTCTCAAAGAACCAGCTTTTAGTTTTATTGATCTTTGCTGTTGTTTTCTTTGTTTCTATTTCATTTATTTCTGCTCTGATCTTTATGATTTCTTTCCTTCTGCTAACTTTCGGTTTTGTTTGTTCTTCTTTCTCTAGTTCCTTTAGGTGTAAGGTTAGATTGTTTATTTGAGATTTTTTCTTATTTCTTGAGGTAGGCTCAAGAGGTATTGCTATAAACTTCCCCTTAGAACTGCTTTTGCTGCGTGTTTTCATTGTCATTTGTCTCTAGGTATTTTTTGATTTCCTCAGTGATCTCTTGGTTATTTAGTAACGTATTTTTTAACCTCCATGTGTTTGTGTTTTTTATGTTTTTTTCCCTGTAATTGATCTCTAATCTCATAGCGTTGTGATCAGAAAAGGTGCTTGATATGATTTCAATTTTCTTAAATTTACTGACGCTTGACTTGTGACCCAATATGTGATCTATCCTGGAGAATGTTCTGTGCGCACTTGAGAAGAAAGTGTAATCTGCTGTTTTTGGATGGAATGTCCTATAAATATCAATTAAATCTACCTGGTCTATTGTGTCATTTAAAGCTTGTGTTTCCTTATTAATTTTCTGTTTGGATGATCTGTCCATTGGTGTAAGTGAGGTGTTAAAGTCCCCCAGTATTATTGTGTTACTGTTGATTTCCTCTTTTAGAGCTGTTAGCAGTTGCCTTATGTATTGAGGTGCTTCTATGTTGGGTGCATATATATTTATAATTGTTATATCTTCTTCTTGGATTGATCCCTTAATCATTATGTAGTGTCCTTCCTTGTCTCTACAAGCATTCTTTATTTTAAAGTCTATTTTATCTTATATGAGCATTGCTACTCCAGCTTTCTTTTGATTTCCATTTGCATGGAATATCTTTTTCCATCCCCTTACTTTCAGTCTGTATGTGTCCCTGGGTCTGAAGTGGGTCTCTTGTAGACAGCATATATATGGGTCTTGTTTTTGTATCCATTCAGTAAGCCTGTGTCTTTTGTTTGGAGCATTTAATCCTTTCATATTTAAGGTAATTATTGATATGTATGTTCATATTACCATTTTCTTAATTGTTTGGGGTTTGTTTTTGTAGGTTCTTTTCTTCTCTTGTGTTTACCACTTAGAGAAGTTCCTTTAGCATTTGTTGTAGAGCAGGTTTGGTGGTGCTGAATTCTCTTAGCTTTTGCCTGTCTATAAAGCTTTTGATTTCTCCATCGAATCTGAATGAGGGTGTTTGTAGAATTTGGTTTTGGAACAATTATAAGCAGATCTAGCTTTTACAATGAGAGTAATATAAACAAATATTTTTTGAGTGCTGATTACATGCCAGACACTCTGCTAAGTACTTATATGTATTATGTTTAATAAAAATCCTGTAGACTATGTACCAGGTTCTCATTCTCACCCTTTTGAAAATGATTTCAAAAGATATTTGTTATTTTAAGCGAATGTAAGCATTGGAGAAATAGGTAAGGAAGGTTGACCACTGACTGTGTAGAATTAGGGTTAAATACTTAGGGTTTGGATTATCTGACATAAAGGTTATAAATATTTGGATTGATTTTTAAATATTGCTAAATTATCATTAATTTTTAGTTTTGTTTATTTTATTTTAATTTATTTTGCAATTAAGGGCTGATTGTGTATATGAAACTATGTGAAATGTTTTGGTGAGGATGGATATAGATTATTTAAACATGGTCTTTGAGAGTTTACAGTACAGTGAGGAATGGGGACTACAGTTTGAGTCTGGGCAGAAATATAGAAAGGTGTGGAGCACAGCTGGTAGACTGGTTAAGTAAGCCTAGGAGAAACCTACTGCATGAAAATCTTACGAGCCTCTTGAGAGAGAGCTTACCTCAGGGAAGAAGAATCCAGCTATTCTGAGCTTGACTTGGTCTTGGGCATTGAGGGATGTAACAATTCTGAACATAGAATAATGATTGTTCTTCATATTTTTACTGCTGTACCTCTTGATAGATTTATGTCTGAGTTCCATGGAAATATAAAAGGATATTTAAATAAAAACTTCAGTGAGAGAATTGTTCACAAGTATATGGGAAACATCTCTTGGAGTCTTCCAGAAATACTTGTGACTTTATGGGCCTAGAAATCCCAAATTAGTGGGTACAAGAGTTGGTGACATTTAAGTTATTACTATTAAGACTCATCTGACTGTGCCCATAGATGGGCAAGGCCTGATAACATAGGGGTTATAGAAATAACTGTCATACCAATGAAAATGAAATGGATATCTATCTATCTATCCATCTATCTATTTATCTATCTAGGTGTGGAGAGATGGGCAAATGGGCATTCAGAGGACAGAATGACAAGAATATTTACTCCCATCTCCCATTCTAGCAGTCAAGGAAGACTTCAGGGAGGTGAGTCTTAAAGAATATTTAATTTTGAAGCATAGAGAAATATAAAGGAGAGGGAATGCCAGTTCATAGGGAGGAAAATATAGAAATAAAGCCTTGGACAGGACAAGTATGGGGAAAGAAGGTGGATAATGAAGACTTTAGTTGGCTTCATCATAGAACATTGTAAAGAGGTTTGGAGTGGCTATAAACAAGAGTGTCCTGATCAGAATTGTATTCAAGAAGATTAATTACATAGGTTACATGGTGTGGAGTGAAATAGAAGTAGAAGGGAAATGGTAGAGAGCAGTTCAAAGGCTAGCACAGTAGCTACAGTACAATAACACAATACAGTACAATAATAGGTAGTATGATTAGTAACTAGAGAAGTACCCATGGACAGAGTGAAAAGGGAAAGGTTGAATAACATTACTGAGTGGAATTTCTACAATTTGGCAACTAATGTGGATTGAGAGGAAGAGGAGAGTGTGTGTAGGGGGATCAAAGACGAGCTGAAAGTTTTGAATTGGCATGATTAGGAAATCTGGAAAATAGAAGAACAGGAGAAGAAAAACATTTGATAAATTCTCCCTAAGACACACTGAATGTGAACTGCCAACAGGATGTGCAGATGTGATGTTTAGTAGACGTTTGGAAGTTGGGGGAACTCTGGAGAGAGTACCATGGCCAGGGAGGAATTTGGAAGACAAGGGCATAAAGGAGGTAACTGAAGCTGGGACAGTGGATAGAGTTGAGGATGTCCAGATAGGAGAACTGAAGTAGGGAGCTTTGGAGAATACCGATTTTTTTAAATAGACTTTTTCAAAAAGCAATTTTAGGTTTACAGCAAAATTGAGCAGAAAGTACAGAGATTCCCCAGGTACCCTCTGACTCCACATATACAGAGAATACCTATGTTTCTAGAGCAAGAAGAGTAGGGGCCAGAGGAAGAGACAGAAATGGCTGAGCAAAGGACACAAACTCCAAGAACAGAATGTTTATAGAAACCAAATGATATAATTTAGGGACAAGTTTAAATTGGTAAAAAATAAATTGCTCTTGTTAACTCAAATAATGCCAAAATAGCATTCCTGAGAAGAAAGTCTTATAGAATCTACTAGTAAATAGCTACAAGTGATTGTGACTTAACTATTGATATAATGAAATGTATTCATGGTTGAATCAGCTAGATATTTCAAAGTTTCTTTCTTAAAAACATAAAATATTTTCCCCAACTCTTATTTTTCTCAGGTATCAGAAAATCATTTAAATCCTTTTTGACTGATTTCCCCTTGTTAAATAAGACCATACTCATTGTTTTCTACAGTTGCCTTGAAAAATATCTTAGAAAAGTAAAATAAAAATAACTGTTTTTCAGTCCAAGAGTTATTGGTGGGAAATTTTAACAATTTAAAAATTTTAATCTATTTTAACTCTCACATTCAGTCTGCCTCTAGACTTCTTCAGAACCATTACTATGGATGAGTCATTGTTGAGGTACAGAATGGAAGCTAACACCCCAATTCTTAGCAGTAGTAGCAGAGAGGAAATCTGGAGGGTGAGTGAAGTGTGTCTACATAGGGGGACTTTCATATTGTACTTTAAAGACTTATGTGTATTTTATAATGTGCATGTGTGTGTTTATTGCAGTTAGTTGATGTACTTTTTGAATTGGGCATATAACTATGCATATTATTCTGCATAGCGAATGATAGTGTGCATTTCCAAGTTATTGTGTTATTTGTGTATACTCTAAGCTAAAAATTACATGCTTGATGTGAATAGGGGCATAAATGACTTAAAAGATAAGCATAAATACATGGGCATTTATTTATATTACCCATGTGGATGGGCAATAAAGTATTTAACATGCAAGTCAAAAAAGATAAGGGCATTTAACTCTGTATTGGACATTAAAAACAAGGGACTTCAAGTCCTTAGGTAGAAAGTAAACAAAGTGCCTATAGAGAGTTTCATGTTGGGCTAGTAGGATAAATGCAAGGGTGGCTTCTGATTTTTCATCATTCTGAAAGGATTTCATGGAGAAAGTGTTGGGATTTTGTAGTGGTTTAAATGCTCATTGAGAAACAGTGCCCTACAAATAGTGGACCAAAACAAGGTGTGTTCTCAATATATTCCATCCTTATCAGTTGGCTTTTTGTTGTTGTTGGCAAGAGAAATAGTATTGATTAACAAGGAATAATAGAAAATACTGGAAGTATATTAGGTAACTTACAGACCTTGAAGGAAAAGCCAAAGAGCCAAGTTTCAAGAGGGCAGGACCCAGGACAGCTCAAGAACTCTCTGTCAAAATCTATTTTTGGGGAGATTGGAATGGTTGGGTTTCAGCCATTATCATCGTGTATGGCTTTTCTCTAGATTCAAATTCCCAGGAGTGAGATTCCAATTAGGTCATCTTGGATTGGGTCACCCTTTGAAATATGGCATGATAATTGATGGTCTACTGGAGCCAAATGGACCACAGAGCCGTTGCTCTCCAAAAGAGGCATGAGGTGTGGTTACCATGAGATGAACTTCCCCCACAAGGGAAAAGAGATGCTGGACAGGCAAACACAAGAAGCCTGCCATAGAGAGGGATGGTGCTTTGTAGTTCTTTAAAAAAGTGAAAAAATGGACTTAAGAGGTCTCTGAAACTAAATCAAGATTTATACACACTCACATATGCAGATATACATACCCACACATGCGTACTTTATATACTGCTTTTGGATGATCTCTGCCACTTTTTTTCCTTCATTCACTACTCTTGTGATTAACATACTGAGTAACATACTATAGTATGTTACTACTGCTTTTCTTCCCTCAAAGAGAAAATTTGAAGAAATACAAGAGGCCCCCAAAGATACATTTTTATAGAGTGTAACAAATAACAGGTGCTGAGGTCAGCTTAATATGGAAAGTCATTTTTTGGTTGTTAATGAAGGCAGTTTATTTTTTTAGGCTAAGAAGTATGTTCTCACATCATTTGGTTTGAGTACAATTTATATTGACTTTTATGAATATTCTTATATATCAGTAGGCGTAGATCCTCCTGTTGAAATAAGCTTTTCCTTCTGGTGTGCTGTTTGGCTTCTGATCCAGAACTTGATTTACTATAGTTAAAAACAAGTACCGTGCTGTCAGCAAAAATCGAAAGCTTGCTACTTACATTATGAATTGATCATTTTAGATAGATTCTCATTATACTTTAATAATGGGAAGACATTTCTCATTGTAGTTCACACACTGTAGACAAAAGAATAAAAAATATCTTCTGAAGTCATTTTCAGACCTTTCAGGTTCTAGATCAGTGGTTCTCCAACTTCATTTGGCATGAGTCTCAGCCGGGGTGATTGCTAAAGATACAGATGTCTGGGTTGCCTTCCAGAGCTTTGGGTTTGGTAGGTCTGGTGGGGTCTTAAGATTCCAGATGATTGTGATGTCTGTGGACCACACTCTGGAACACCCTGCTTTAAAGGATTTTGTATTAGCTTGTGAATAGTGTCAGAAAAGTAAGAACTATTTGTAATTAGTTCAGAGGTTTGGAGTTGAATTATTGTAACACTGATCATTCAGATCATTTACTTTTGAACCACCTTTCTACTTAAGTGGCCAAGAATTCTGTTCTTGCTGAAAGTATTAGGTGTCTTTATATGGAAGTTAATGAGAGAGGAAAGTCTGTGAGTGAATTCTACATTCTTAAGTAACATTTTAGTTCTAGATGCATCTCATTTATTAATAACACTTTTTTTGTATATGAGAGTATTCCAAGGTGAGTTAGAACACTCTTTTCTCCTTGTCTATGACAAGTCAGCATTCTCTGATAAATATAGTATAGTAGGTACACCAAGACGGTAGTTTCATCCTATATTCCTTTGAAAGTTGTATTCTCATGAATATACTTTTTCTTCTGAAAACAAAGTGGTTTTTTTCCCAGGCTTTTCTAGTAAAAAACCTTTTTATCACATCTATTTCTCGCAACATAAGATGGTTTGAGTTGTGATGTCATTTTTTTTTTTTAATTAACCATGAGTGGAGCTGACACTGTCAGTGATGCAATGGCAAGGATGCCAGGAAGTCAGATTTCAATTGCCAAAGGCACTTTGGATCATATAAAAAGTTATAGGGAGCAGTTAGACCAGGATGGAGCACAGCAATCAGAAACAGAGTGTTTGC
Source organism: Mesoplodon mirus (assembly GCF_964341445.2). NCBI lineage: Eukaryota > Metazoa > Chordata > Mammalia > Artiodactyla > Ziphiidae > Mesoplodon > Mesoplodon mirus. Next base: position 49,484,692 of record NC_138977.1, read on the forward strand.
TTTTGAGCAAAATTGTAAATATTGTCAGCTTCAGCAGATACTGGTTAGCTCCAGAAGGCAAAAGACATATTTTACTACATGTAATATGGAAAAAAAAAGGGCTACGTATTAGTCCTTTTATTTATGTCTGAACATACATAGTTGTAATCGTCTGCAGAAACATCCCTATGTATAAATACAGAGGCCAGACAGCTAAAGGTGGCACAGCTGATATCTAAATTTTTAAATTACCAGAGTTTTTGAACGTCTCAAGTAGGAAAAGCAAATTCAGTAGGTTTTTTTTTTATCTTTTAACTGAGCTGAAAGATCCTCAAAGCACAAATGAAGGCTTATCTTTAGTAGTGTGAATTCAAAAATATATTTAAATTTTTTGTTGTTGTTCAACTTATTTAGACAAACTTCTGGATAATGTTGAGATTAGCTGGTCAATTTTAATGCAAACAGACATTATTTTTCTAACAATGATTGTTAACCTACAACAAGAAAAGTTGAGATTTTGTTGGAGGAGACAGTCATATTTCAATACTTGTGCTCTAGTTGCAGAACGCTTGAATGTTTGTAATCCTATGACATCATACTTAAGAGTGTGAAAATATACTTTCCTTAAATAAAACTCAGCTGGTATTTTATGATATTCTTCTGGGTTAATTTTTGAGCTATCTTCTGATAAAATATTTTAATGTTTAATATAATATTAAATGATGTATAGTAAAAGATTCCCATTGATGTGTCTTCAGTCATGTCATTTCCGTAATGTAAGAGAACGATAAGAAAGTGTTTTGCAAGTTCTCCAAAAGAGTGTGTTTAAAGGTACATTCTATAGAACAGAAGGAATAACTTATCAAAATAGAAAAAAAAAGGTGCTAATTCTGCTACATGCCAAGGCCTTATTGTTCCTACTTTTTTCATCATGGTACACAACATGGTCTGGATTTTGTGGTAGTATCTGTATACCTATTTCCAGAGTAGAAGTTTCTGTAGCTTTAAGTGATAGGATAAAATACATTTACATTTGTCTTTAGGATAAAACATTTCTGATAGCTTTGCTTCCCTTCCACTTTAAACCTGTGGATAACATAGGGAAGAGACCTTCAGTTATTTGGCTCATGCATTTAATATCTAATAACTTCCCTTTGGACAAGCAAAGTGTCAAGGCTCTGACAGCTACCCAAGGTGGGAACTGGAATGACGCCAAGAAGAAATACTGGATATTAGAAAATGTTACTGTGCAAAGTGAGGGGTGAGGATGGGAGGAGACAAGTCCCTTTAGGTTTTGAGCTTTCAAAATATGGCATCAAAATGGAGGGGTTTTACTGATGTGTGGCTGAGTGTTTATTGTTATAATAAATGTGTTATTTCCTAGGTGTATTTGAGTTGAAGTATATAGAATCATAATTATCATCTTCAGAAAATAAATGGGAGAAGAGTGTGCAAAAGGACAGAAGACCACATAGAGTGGGGAAGCCATTGGGCCCCCTCTCCCATATCTCAGCTTTAAAGAACCCTCCTCACTCTTTAATATCTGTTCTCTTAGGAATTTCAATGGATTTAAAAATGAATAGGGTTGGTGTACTACTCACAGGAAAACCAACTACCTCTGATACTAAGCAATGCTGGTCTTGGTGGTCTGGAACAGCTAAGCTCAATCGTGGTGGTATCAGTGGTGACACTGGGAGTGGCAGGCACTTTTACACACCTCAGCGGTACTGGAGAGGTGTTTGTGAGGATTAATATCCAATAGGAAACAAGCATTCTACAGATTGTGAAGGTTGTCTGGTAGCAAGCTGATGATAGTCCTGTCACTACAAACTTGAAGAAAGGTGAGATCTGAATGCCATGGTTGTGACAATCCACAAGATGGAGTTATTTTACTCTGGTAAAACGTTTCCAAAATGAACACTTGCATGAACAATGCTGCTTTCAGCAAGATAAAGCACAAAATAGGAACACTTGGTTTATTACATTCAAAGATGTGGCTAGAAAGCCACATTAAAAACTACTGCTTTGATGATCCCTTAATCATTCCAGATTTTATCAACTCATTTTGCCAAGCCTGTAGGTTGAAAATTTCCTCTGTAGGATTACATATGCTCCTTTCTTATGTTTATAGGAAATAGAACTGGATCTTAGGAAGAGTCTAATGAATTTCTTTCTACAAACTTATAACTCATGTCAAAAGGTTAAATGGAAGAAATGAGGAAGATGATCATAGTCATCTTCTATCCCTAGCACTTAGCATAATGATGGGCACATACTGGGCACATGGTATGTTTGTGGTGAACAAGATTGCTTATATGGGAAGAAGTAGAACAGACACAGTGCTGAATTGAACTAGGAAATAATGTGTTAATTTGTCTCCATGCAAAATTCTTGCTGCTTAGTAGGTCTGGTTTATGCTTTTTCCTTTCTACCATGCTGACATATATATTCCAAGAAAGTCTTTTCCCTAAATTGTTTGTAAAGTTCTCAGGATCTGGGTTGGCAGCACACCTAGTGGATATGGGTTACTGTGGGAAAGTTGGGGGTGGGGTTTGCTGCAGGTAATTAAGAAATAATTGAACTGAAATGAGTAGGTGTGACTAGATTATTTTCTAGCTATTTATTTTGGAATTGTTATTACATGTGTTGTAGCCTCAACAAAGTTTTGAAGTGGTATGACAGAATTTCCCTTCTCATATTTTTCCCTTTTGTACAAAGAGGTAGTGAATGTCACCTGCATTCTTTCTAAGCACAAAGGTAAGAGTATAGAAAGTGTAAGTTTCTTAACAGTGTAAACATAGCCTTTTCAATTTGAGTAATAAGAAACTGAATTGTGTAACTTTTCTGGCTCTAGTAACATGTATAGAAATTTGGGGACTCAAACACAAAGTGCATAAGATTTGGACAGTTCTTTATATTTTTTTCTCTACTTCAAATGTGGCCAAGAAGATAGATAAGGAAAGGGCCAAAGTTTTTACAAATCAAGCTTTATGAACACATCAGAGTTCTTATTGATGGTAGTGCTTATTTAGATTATTAAACTCTTTTTAGCAGAATAGAGCTCTTTACTAATTAATATATACCAAGTTTGTTTGGTTCTGTGCTAGTCAGCATATAAAACCTGACTTTACAGTGATATGCTTTGGTTTATATGTAAAGGGAGAAAATAAAACACTGAATATGGAGGGGAAGGTATTGTTAATGAGTCACTGCCCCATGGACTGTGCACTCCTCGGAAATCTGGAAACAGAGGTGATAGTTACAGAATGATGTAACTGATTATCTATGTATGTTGCCTGGGGCTTCTATCTCTCTTAGTATTTGCTATTAAAATTTTGCTTTGCTGGTTGGCCTTGTGACTCTCCCCTTTACTTTCATCTAGTGGGTTGTTTTTGGCTTCAGGCCACCTCTTAAGAAGGTCATTGATTCTTGCAATGGAGTGGAATTACTTCCTGCAACATTTTAAGGACCTCTTTTAAGCACAGGCATCCTTTTTTCCTTCTCCAGAGAGAAGAAAATCTGTTAGCTTTTTCTTCCTTTATTGTCTTCTGTTTATTTTTCTGAACATTTAGTCAATATAATCTTCTAATGTACATATTTATAATGAGTCATATTTTCTGAGAAAAAGATGATGATCTAAGAGTCAACATACCTCTTATAAAGAATTTAAAACCTCTAGACCAACATCTGACATAGAGTAGGCATGCTGCTTCTCCTCTTGTGACTTTGTGAAAAATTCAACCTCTCAGTATCTTTTTTTTAAATTCTCATCCATAAAATGAAAGTGGTGAATGAGCACAGTTTTCATTAAATCCAGTCAACAATGATAGTTTATTGAACATTTATTATTTGCAAGACTGTATTTTGCCCTACCACGTTTTTAAACTAATGACATGAGAGGAGGAATTAGGAAGTGATAGAGCAGATGAGAAGTGAAAAGCATCAGAGAGTAGGGGTGAAATATCCCATTCAAGCTGTCATACCAGCTGTTCTAATGAGTGCATTGACTGTCAAAAGCCTAGTTTCTTCCCTCAAATTATGAACTTGACACTCTTTTTCTTAAACTCTTTCTTCCATCTGGTAATTCAGCTGTTTTGGAGAAGATACATTTTTTCTCCTATTTTTGATTCAACTTTTTGATATCAGAAATCTGCCTATTTGAAAGTTTGATTTTACTAGCTTTTGGTCCCTTGATGCACTCTAAAAAAAATACATTTCCAAAGCCCTGAATTTATTAACATTGGAGGGCTCTTGCTTCAGAGATGCAATAGAGAGCTAGATTGTCAGTTGCCTTTGTGAAACAGACATAGAACCTCCAGTTCAAAAACTTGTATTTGCAAATGGGGGTCAGGCCTGTCTGTACTGGACTAATAAGCAGGGATATAGGTAAAGTGTATGAATATCAAAATATGTTAGTTGAACTAGGTTGGTCTATACTGACCATGATGACGAAGTTAAGTACTGGGTTTTGAAGTAAATTAGAACTAGGTAAAGTCTGGCTCTGCCATCTAGAAACTTTGTTACATTGGACAAGATTAATTGATTTCTGTAGGTCATAGTTTCCTCATTTATAAAGCAGGAATAGTATTTATTATAGAGGCTTTTTGGTCTGGCTTAAACTAAGATAACATGTAAATCTGCATACAGTGCTTTCTTGAAGTTAGATACATGGTTGTTTCTGTTAGAAATTTAGAAGATATTAAAAATGTAAACATGGTTAGGATCAGGAAGTACATCTCAGGAGAGAAAAGAAAAGAAATCGGGTTGGAAATTAACAAAACTTAAAAAATGGAAAGTTGGGAAGTAAGAGAACTGGTAGAAGGATACTCTTTGAATGATTTTATTGTGAACATATTTTCTCATTGATCTTTAAAAAAGTCGATAACCCATTAAACCATAATGCAAATAATTAAGGCTTGAAGACGACGCAGGCAAACTTACTAACATTTTGTACTGGAATACACATAAGTTTGATTTATTGTCTATTTTTCATGATCTGCTCAAATTTTTAAAATTTATACTGGATCTGAAATCACTACTTGATAACTGAATTTTAGCCTAAACTATAAAAATTTTTAGCTTAAGCCTTTTGTGAATGAATGGCTGTGATTAACACACCTGTAGAGGTTCAAGAAAGGGAATAACAGAGTTGGAAGATATGCAAGAGCAGTATGCAAGAGCAGTATATTGGACTATGTGGAGAAATTTTGGAGGATTGCATTCTTTAAACTGCAGATCTTATTCTCCTGTTTTAGTGTTTGTTATCATGAAAATAATCACAAACCCACATGCCCAAGGCTTAATGAAAACCTGGTTGGCTGCAGAAATAGTCAGAAGTTTAACAGGCTGCATTTCTCTTTTTAATCCATTTCATCTAAATTAACATTTCACACAGTTATTTTCAAGAGTCTTGAGCATACCAATCCCATGCAGATGCTTGGTTTTTAAAAAATTTTGTAATGTGGGAAATAGATAAAAGGAGAAATAATCCAGCATGTTTCAAACTGAAGAGAATTGTTCGGGCTTATGCTTTTAGAAATCTATTCCCAAGAATGGTCTATAGCTACCGTTTGATAGCTTTGTTACTTGAGTATCTTTCAGGTGTCCGCCTTAAATCTAGGATATAATCATAACAACAGTAATAACCCTTATCATCACTCTTCGCACACTTCCTGCCGTGATGCTTATCTTCACCAACTGGGGAAGTTCCTGGTTTTTCCTATATGAAACTTGTGGGCACAGCAGATTTGCTGTGAGTAGCTTGGGAGGTGCACCCCATTTCTGCTAAGGTGAGTATAGAAATGCGACGGAGTTGAATTTTCCTGACTTCATCTCTAGTCTGGTATAGGAATGTGGAGCAGATGCAGTGACTCAAATGTAACTCCATCTGTGCCTTAATGAGATTCAGACACACTCATCTGTCTCTTGATCTTTTGTTCTTCTGCTTTAAGCCTGCTCTACTCAGGAATATTCTAGTAAAATGTAGAGGGTCAGCCTTCTGAAATTTGAAAAGGTAAAGGTATATGTTTGTTTAATGAGTGATATTGAAAAAATTAAATATTTAAAAGAAACAAGGAGGCCAGTAGTTCTCAGGACATCACTTGAAGAATTTCACATATGAGAGAAACTAGGATAGTACCTTTATATGCAACAGGTTCTATAATTTATTTTTAGGTTTTTAAGGATTTATTATTCTTTTGCTTTCCTTTTTTACACATTACAGTAATTCTGATGTGTTTAAGAGAGAATGGAATTGGGGTAGATTGTATGGGGAAGGGATTAGGAGCAAAGGATATTAGAATAGGAATGTGGCAAATAAATGCTATCTTAATGAGATTTGGGTACTCCTTGTCCCACCTGTACTTTTATCCAAATCAGTATATTCTTTTGCAGTGAGGATGCACAGTAGGGGCAGTGTAAACCTCTCTGAGAACCACTGTTAGCAACAGATTTGTTTTCCACTTGACACCAGGTTAGACGAAGTGTGTTTATATGTCTAACTTGGAGACAAGTGAAGAGTGTGTTTCTTGGAATTAATTGTTGGGGGATTGTTATTCTTCTGGGAAGAAAAGAAATAAAAGAGGGAAGGGCTTGCCAGAAATAGAAATAAAACTAAAACATTTATTATAAGATTAATCACTCATATTGCCTAACCAAGACTAGAAGATTTAATTTAGCTATAGAATTTAAAAACTAAGATTTGTTGAGGTATAACTCAGATACAGTGGTATTCACCAATTTTAGGCAAAATTTGTTTGATAAATTTTAACTATTGTATACAGTCATGGAGCCATCACCACATCATGATTTTTTTTTTTTTTTTTTTTTTTTTTTTTTTTGCTGTACGCGGGCCTCTCACTGTTGTGGCCTCTCCCGTTGCGGAGCACAGGCTCCGGACGCACAGGCTCAGCGGCCATGGCTCACGGGCCCAGCCGCTCCGCGGCATATGGGATCCTCCCAGACCGGGGCATGAACCCATATCCCCTGCATCGGCAGGCGGACTCTCAACCACTGCGCCACCAGGGAGGCCCCACATCATGATTTTTAAAAAGTTCCCTCACGAGCCTTTGCAGTCAGTTCCCTTCCTACACTTCCAGCAACCACTGTTCTGCTTTCTTTCACTATAATTTTGCCTCTTCTAGAATTTTATACAAATGAAATCATGTAGTAGGTATTTTGTGTGTGCGTGTGTGTGTATGTTGCCTTCTTTCAATTATCATAATGGTTTTGAGATTCAGCTATGTTCTTGCTGAATCCATAATTTGTGCATTTTTATTGCAGAATACTTACTATTCCACTGTATGGATGCATCAAAATTTGTTTATTCGTCAAAAAAGACCTTTAGATTCGTCTAGTTTTTTGTTTATTACAAATAAAGCTGCTATGAGCATTAGAGTAGAAGTCTGTGTGTGGACAGGTTTTCACTTTGTTTAAATAAATATTTAGGAGTAGAATTGCTGGATCATATAATAAGTATATGTTTAACTTTATAACAAACTGCCAAACTATTTTATGAACTGGCCTTACCACTTTTCATTGCTCACAGCAAAGTAAGAGAGTTCCAGTTCCTCTGTATCCTTGCCAGCATTAGGTAATGTCAGTCTTTTTAATTTTAGTTGTTCTTATGTGTGTGTAAGGATATCTCGTAAAAGTTTTGATTATTTTCATTGCTGTAATGATTGGTGATGTTGAGTATTTTTTCTGTGTGTGTATTTGTCCTTCACATATCTTCCTTTTGAGATGTGTAAATCTTTTGCTGATTTAAAAAAACGGATTGTCTTCTTGAAGTTAAGAATTCTTTTTCTATTTTGGATAATAATATTTTATTTTCTTCTGTCTGTGACCAGCCTTTTTAAAGTTTTTTTTTAGAGCACAATTAAAAAAAATTTTGCAGTCTAATTTTTTGATGTTTTCTTTTATTTTATGATCTTTGTGTCCCATTTAAGAAATCCTTGACAAACTCAAAATGCTTTGTTTCCTAGAAATTCTGTAGTTTTAGTATGTATATTTAGTCTAATCTATTTAGACAGATTACTTCCAATTTATTCTTTTTAAAAATTACTTTAGCAATCCTAGTTCCTTTGCCTTTCTGTATAAATTTCAGAGTAATCTTATATCTGAAAAATCTTGCTTGGATTTTGAGAGGAATTGTATTACACTTGTATAAAAATTTGGAGAGAATTGACATCTTTGCTATGTTCAGTCTTCAATCCATGATCACAGTATATCTTTTCATTTATTTAGATCTTCTTTGATTTCTTTCATCAGCATTGTGTAGTCTTCAGCATATATATCCTGTACATGTTTTCTTAGATTTATACCTACTACGTCATCTTTTTTTCCTTGAATTGTTGTAAATGGTGTTGTTTTTAAATTTTAGTGCCCACGTGTTCATTGCTTATATAAAAATATACTGATTTTTGCATGTGCACCTTGTATGTGGCTTCCCTGCTCAATTTATTAGATCTATGATTTTTTGGGGGGAGTAGATTCTTTGGAATTTTCTACATAGACATCCATATCATCTGGAATTAAGGACAGTTTTATTTCTTCCTTTTTAATCTGAATGTTTTTATGTCTTCTTCTTGCACTGTCTTAAATAAGAGTGCTGAGAACAGACCTTTTTTTAAACATCTTTATTGGAGTATAAGTGCTTTACAATGGTGTGTTAGTTTCTGCTTTATAAAAAAGTGAATCAGCTATACATATACATGTATCTCCTCCCTCTTGAGTCTGCCTCCCATCCTCCCTATCCGACCCCTCTAGGTGGTCACAAAGCCCCGAACTGATCTCCCTGTGCTATGCGGCTGCTTCCCACTAGCTATCATTTTATATTTGGTAGTGTATATATTTCCATGTTACTCTCTCACTTCATCCCAGCTTACCCTTCCCCCTCCCCGTGTCCTCAGTCCATCCTCTACTTCTGTGTCTTTATTCCTGTCCTGCCCCTAAGTTTTTCAGAACCTTTTTTTTTTCTAGATTCCATATATATGTGTTAGCATATGGTATTTGTTTTTCTCTTTCTGACTTACTTCACTCTATATTACAGACTCTAGGTCCATCCACCTCTCTACAAATAACTCAATTTCATTTCTTTTTATGGCTGAGTAATATTCCATTGTATATATGTGCCACATTTTCTTTATCCATTCATCTGTCAATGGACATTAGCTTGCTTCCATGTCCTGGCTATTGTAAATAAAGCTGCAATGAATACTGTGGTACATGACTGTTTTTGAATTATGGTTTTCTTAGGGCATATGCCCAGTAGTGGGATTTCTGGGTCATACGGTAGTTTTATTTTTAGTTTTTTAAGGAACCTCCATACTGTTCTCCATAGTAGCTATATCAATTTACATTCCCAGCAAGAGTGCAAGAGGGTTCCCTCCCTTTTCTCCACCCCATCTCCAGCATTATTGTTTGTAGATTTTTTGCTGATGGCCATTCTGACTGGTGTGAGGTGATACGTCATTGTAGTTTTGATTTGCATTTCTCTAATGAGTAGTGATGTTGTGCATCCTTTCATGTGTTTGTTGGCAATCTGTATATTTCTTTGGAGAAATGTCTATTTAGGTCTTCTACCCATTTTTGGATTGGGTTGTTTGTTCTTTTGATATTGATCTGCATGAGCTGCTTGTAAATTTTGGAGATTAATCTTTTGTCAGTTGCTTCATTTGCAAATATTTTCTCCCATTCTGAGGGTTGTCTTTTTGTCTTGTTTATGGTTTCCTTTGCTGTGCAAAAGCTTTTAAGCTTCATTAGGTTCCATTTGTTTATTTTTGTTTTTATTTCTATTTCTCTAGGATGTAGGTCAAAAAGGGTCTTGCTGTGATTTATGTCATAGAGTGTTCTGCCTATGTTTTCCTCTAAGAGTTTGATAGTGTCTGGCCTTACATTTCGGTCTTTAATCCATTTTGAGTTTATTTTTGTGTGTGGTGTTAGGGAGTGTTCTAATTTCATTCTTTTACATGTAGATAGATGTCTACTTTACCCAACACCACTTATTGAAGAGGATGTCTATTCTCCATTGTATATTCTTGCCCCCTTTATAAAAATAAGATGACCATATGTGTGTATGTTTATCTCTGGGTTTTCTACCCTGTTCCATTGATCTATACTTCTGTTTTTGTGCCAGTACCATACTGTCTTGATTACTGTAGCTTTGCAGTATAGTCTGAAGTCTGGGAGCCTGATTCCTCCAGCTCCGTTTTTGTTTCTCAAGATTGCTTTTGCTATTCAGAGTCTTTTGTGTTTCCATACAAATTTTGAAAAGTTTTGTTCTAGTTCTGTGAAAAATGCCATTGGTAGTTTTTTTGTTGTTTTTTTTGTGGTACGCGGGCCTCTCACTGCTGTGGCCTCTCCCATTGCAGAGCACAGGCTCTGGACGCGCAGGCTCAGTGGCCATGGCTCACAGGCCCAGCTGCTCCGCGGCATGTGGGATCCTCCCGGACCGGGGCACGAACCCATGTCCCCTGCATAGGCAGGCAGACTCCCAACCACTGTGCCACCAGAGAAGCTGGCCATTGGTAGTTTGATAGGTATTGCACTGAATCTGTAGATTACACTGGGTAGTATAGTCATTTTCACAATGTTGATTCTTCCAATCCAAGAACATGGTATATCTCTCCATATGTTTGTATCATCTTTAATTTGTTTCATCAGTGTCTTATAGTTTTTGCATACAGGTCTTTTGTCTCCTTAGGTAGGTTTATTCTTAGATATTTTAATCTTTTTGTTGCAGTGGTAAATGAGAGTGTTTCCTTAATTTCTCTATCAGATTTTTCATCATTAGTGTATAAGAATGCAAGGGATTTCTGTGCATTAATTTTGTAACCTGCTACTTTACTAAATTCATTGATTAGCTCTAGTAGTTTTCTGGTAGTGTCTTTAGGATTCTCTATGTATAGTATCATGTCATGTGCAAACAGTGACAGCTTTACTTCTTCCTTTCTGATTTGGATTCCTTTTATTTCTTTTTCTTCTCTGATTGCTGTGGCTAAAACTTCCAAAGCTATGTTGATTAATAGTGGTGAGAGTGTACATCCTTGTCTTGTTCCTGATCTTAGTGGAAACGGTTTCAGTTTTTCACCATTGAGAACAAAGTTGTCTGTGGGTTTGTCATATATGGCCTTTATTATGTTGAGGTAAGTTCCCTCTATGCTTACTTTCTGGACTGTTTTTATCATAAATTGGTATTGAATTTTGTTGAAAGCTTTTCTGCATCTATTGAGATGATCATATGGTTTTTCTCCTTCAATTTGTTAATATGGTGTATCACATTGATTGATTTGCATATATTGCAGAAATCTTGCATTCCTGGGATAAACCCCACTTGATCATGGTGTATGATCCTTTTAAGGTGCTGTTGGATTCTGTTTGCTAGTTTTCTTGTTTTTTTTTTTTTTGCGTTATGCGGGCCTCTCACTGTTGTGGCCTCTCCTGTTGCAGAGCACAGGCTCCGGACACGCAGGCTCAACGGCCATGGCTCACGGCCCAGCCGCTCCGTGGCATGTGAGATCTTCCCGGACCGGGGCGCGAACCCGCGTCCCCTGCATCGGCAGGCGGACTCTCAACCACTGCGCCACCAAGGAAGCCCTGTTTGCTAGTATTTTGTTGAGGATTTTTGCAACTGTGTTCATTAGTGATACTGGCCTGTAGTTGTCTTTCTTTGTGACATCTTTGTCTGGTTTTGGTATCAGGGTGACGGTGGCCTCATAGAATGAGTTTGGAGTCTTCCTCCCTGTACCGTATTTTGTATGAGTTTGAGAAGGACAGGTGTTAGCTCTTCTCTAAATGTTGATAGAATTCACCTGTGAAGCCATCTGCTCCTGGGCTTTTGTTTGTTGGAAGATTTTTTATCACAGTCTGCATTTCAGTGCTTGTGATTTGTCTGTTTATATTTTCTATTTCTTCCTGTTTCAGTCTGGGAAGGCTGTGCTTTTCTAAGAATTTGTACACTTCTTCCAGGTTGTCCATTTTATTGGCATAGAGCTGCTTGTAGTAATCTCTCATGATCCTTTGTACTTTGCAGTGTCAGTTGATACTTCTTTTTCATTTCGAATTCTATTGATTTGAGTCTTCTCCCATTTTTTCTTGATGAGTCTGGCTAATGTTTTATCAATTTTCTTTTTCTTTTCAAAGACCCAGCTGTTAGTTTTATTGATCTTTGTTATTGTTTCCTTCATTTCTTTTTCATTTATTTCTGATCTGATCTTTATGATTTCTTTTCTTCTGTTAACTTTGGGGGGGTTTTTTTTGGTACCTCTTTCTGTAATTGCTTTAGGTGTAAGGTTAGGTTGTTTATTTGAGATACTTCTTCTTTCTTGAGGTAGGATTATATTGCTATAAATGTCCCTCTTAGAACTGCTTTTGCTTCATCCCATAGGTTTTGGGTCATCAAGTTTTCATTGTCATTTGTTTCTAGGTATTTTTTGATTTCCTGTTTGATTTCTTCAGTGATCTGTTGGTTATTTAGTAGTGTATTGTTTGGCCTCCATATGTTTGTATTTTTTACAGGTTTTTTCCTGTAATTGATATCTAGTCTCATAGTGCTGTGGTCAGAAAAGATACTTGATATGATTTCAATTTTCTTAATTTTACCAAGCCTTGATTTGTGACCCAAGATATGATCTTTCCTGGAGCATGTTCCATGAGCACTTGAGAAGAAAGTGTATTCTGTTGTTTTTGGATGGAATGTCATATAAATATCAATTAAGTCCATCCTGTTTAATGTATCATTTAAAGCTTGTGTTTCCTTACTTATTTTCATTTTTGATGCTCTGTTCAATGGTGAAACTGGGCTGTTGGAGTCCCCTACTATGATTGTCTACTGTCGATTTCTCCTTTTATGGCTCTTAGTATTTGCCTTATGTATTCAGGTGCTCCTATGTTGGGTGCATAAATATTTACAGTTGTTCCTGGATTGATCCCTTGATCATTATGTAGTGTCCTTCTTTGTGTCTTGTAATAGTCTTTGTTTTAAAATCTGTTTTGTCTGATATGAGAATTGCTACTCTAGCTTTCTTTTGGTTTCCATTTGCATGGAATATCTTTTTCCATCCCCTTACTTTCAGTCTGTATGTGTCTCTATGTCTGAAGTGGGTTTCTTGTAGACAGCATATATATGGGTCTTGTTTTTGTATCCATTCAGCCAATCTGTGTCTTTTAGTGGGAGCATTTAGTACATTTACATTTAAGGTAATTATCGATATGTACGTTCCTATTCTCATTTTCTTAATTGTTTTGGGTTCGTTATTGTAGGTCTTTTCCTTCTGTTGTGTTTCTTGCCTAGAGAAGTTCCTTTAGCATTTGCTGTAAAGCTGGTTTGGTGGAGCTGAACTCTCTCAGCTTTTGCTTGTCTGTAAAGGTTTTAATTTCTCCATCAAATCTGAATGAGATCCTTGCTGGGTAGAGTAATCTTGGTTGTAGGTTTTTCTCCTTCATCACTTTAAATATGTCCTGCCAGTCCCTTCTGGCTTGCAGAGTTTCTGCTGAAAGATCAGCTGTTAACCTTATGGGGATGCCCTTGTGTGTTTTTTGTTGTTTTTCCCTTGCTGCTTTTAATATGTTTTCTTTGTATTTAATTTTTGACAGTTTGATTAATAATATGTGTCTTGGCATATTTCTCCTTGGATTTATTCCATATGGGACTCTCTGTGGCTCCTGGACTTGATTAACTGTTTCCTTTCCCATATTAGGGAAGTTTTCAAGTATAATCTCTTCAAATATTTTCTCAGTCCCTTTCTTTTTCTCTTCTTCTTCTGGAACCCCTATAATTCGAATGTTGGTGTGTTTAATGTTGTCCCAGAGGTCTCTGAGACTGTCCTCAGTTCTCTTCATTCTTTTTTCTTTATTCTGCTCTGCAGTAGTTATTTCCACTATTTTATCTTCCAGGTCAGTTATCCGTTCTAATGCCTCAGTTATTCTGCTATTGATCCCATCTAGAGTATTTTTAATTTCATTTATTGTGTTTTTAATCGATGCTAGATTCATCTTTAGCTCTTCTAGGTCCTTGTTAAATGTTTCTTGCATTTTGTCTATTTCCAAGATTTTGGAACATCTTTACTATCATTATTCTGAATTCTTTTTCAGGTAGACTGCCTATTTTCTCTTCATTTGTTAGGTCTGGTGGGTTTTTATCTTGCTCCTTCACCTGCTGTGTGTTTTTCTGTCTTCTCATTTTGCTTATCTTACTGTGTTTGGGGTCTCCTTTTTGCAGGCTGCAGGTTCGTAGTTCCCATTGTTTTTGGTGTCTGTCCCCAGTGGCTAAGGTTGGTTCAGTGGGTTGTGTAGGCTTCCTGGTGGAGGGGACTAGTGCTTGTGTTCTGGTGGATGAGGCTGGATCTTGTCTTTCTGGTGGGCAGGTCCACGTGTAGTGGTGTGTTTTGGGGTGTCTGTGGCCTTATTATGATTTTAGTCAGCCTCTCTGCTAATGGGTGTGGTTGTGTTCCAGTCTCGCTAGTTGTTTGGCATAGGGTGTCCAGCACTGTTGCTTGCTGGTCATTGAGTGAAGCTGGGTGCTGGTGTTGTGATGGAGATCTCTGGGAGATTCTCGCCATTTGATATTATGTGGAGTTGGGAGGTCTCTTGTGGACCCGTGTCCTGAAGTTGGCTCTCCCACCTCAGAGGCACAGCAGTGACTCCTGGGTGCAGCACCAAGAGCCTTTCATCCACACGGCTCAGAATAAAAGGGAGAAAAAGTAGAAAGAAAGAATTAATAGAAGTAGAAAGAAAGAAAGAAAGAAAGGAGGAAGGGAGGGAGGGAAGGAAGGACAGAAAGAAAGAAGATAAAGTAAAATAAAATGAAGTATGATAAAATAAAGTTATTAAAATAAAAAATAATTATTAAAACAAACAAACAAAACGGACGGATAGAACCGTGAGACAAATGGTGGAAGCAAAGCTATACAGACAAAATCTCACACAGAAGCATACACATACACCCTCACAAAAAGAGGAAAAGGGGAAAAAATCATAAATCTTGCTCTCAAAGTCCACCTCCTCAATTTGGGATGATTTGTTGTCTAAAGGAGGGAGGGAGGGAGGGAAGGAAGGAAGGAAGGAAGGAAAGAAGATAAAGTAAAATAAGGTAAAATAAAATAAAGTTATTAAAATAAAAAATAATTATGAAGAAAAAAAATAAAAAAAAAACAACAACGGATGGATAGAACCCCAGGACAAATGGTGGAAGCAAAGCTGTACAGACAAAATCTCACACAGAAGCATACACACACACACACTCACAGAAAGAGGACAAGGGGAAAAAATAATAAATCTTGCTCTCCAAGTTCACCTCCTCAATATGGGATGATTCGTTGTCTATTCATGTATTCCACAGATGCAGGGTACATCAAGTTGATTGTGGAGCTTTAATCCGCTGCTTCTGAGGCTGCTGGGAGAGATTTCCCTTTCTCTTCTTTGTTTGCACAGCTCCTGGGGTTCAGCTTTGGATTTGGCCCCGCCTCTGCGTGTAGTTCGCCGGAGGGCGTCTGTTCTTCGCTCAGACAGGACGGAGTTAAAGGAGCAGCCGCTTAGGGGACTCTGGCTCACTCAGGCGGGGGGGCGGGATGGGTACGGAGTGCGGGGCGAGCCTGTGGCGGCAGAGGCCAGCGTGACGTTGCACCAGCCCGAGGTGCGCCGTGCGTTCTCCTGGGGAAGCCTTCCCCGGATCCCCGGACCCCGGCAGTGGCGGGCTGCACAGGCTTCCCGGAAGGGGGGCGTGGACAGTTACCTGCGCTCGTACACAGGCCTCTGGGCAGCGGCAGCGGCAGCCCCATCATGCCACGCCCATCTCTAGGGTCTGCGCTTTTAGCTGCGGCACGCGCCCGTCTCTGGAGCTCCTTTAAGCAGCGCTCTTGATCCTCTCCCTCTCCTCGCGCACCAGGAAACAAAGAGGGAAGAAAAAGTCTCTTGCCTCTTCGGCAGGTCCAGGCTTTTCCCTGGACTCCCTCCCGGCTAGCTGTGGCGCACTAGCCCCCTTCAGGCTGTGTTCACGCCGCCAACCCCAGTCCTCTCCCTGCGCTCTGACCGAAGCCCGAGCCTCAGCTCCCAGCCCTGCCCGCCACGGCGGGCGAGCAGACAAGCCTCTCGGGCTGGTGAGTGCCGGTCAGCACCAATCCTCTGTGCGGGAAGCTCTCCGCTTTGCCCTACCCAGGTACGTGGGGAGTTTCTTGCCTTTTGGGAGGTCTGAGGTCTTCTGCCAGCGTTCAGTAGGTGTTCTGTAGGAGTTGTTCCACGTGTAGATGTATTTCTGGTGTATCTGTGGGGAGGAAAGTGATCTCCGTGTCTTACTCTTCCACCATCTTCCCCGGAAGTCCCAAGCGTTTGCTTCTTAGCATTTTTATCATAAATCGGTGTTGAATTTTGTTAAATGATTTTTAAGCATCAATTAATATGATCATGTGATTTTTCTTTCTTTTTTTATCCCGTTAGTGTGGTGGATTGCATTGATTAATTGATTTTGAAATATTGAACCAGTCTTGCATCCCTGGAATAAACCTCATTAGGTCATGTTGTATAATTCTTTTACTGTTGACTCCTGCTTGTTCATATTTTATTAAGAATTTTTGAATCAATATTTATAAAGGATATTTATATGGAGTTTTATTTTTCTTTTTATTGTCTTTGGTTTTGGTATCAGGGTAGTATTAGCTTCATAAAATGAATTGGTAAGTGTTCCTTCATCTTCTACTTGCTGGAAGAGATTGTATGGAATTTGTATTAATTCTTCTTTAACCATTTGGTGGCATTCTCCAGTGAAGCAATTTGGGCCTTTAGATTCCTTTTTGGGCGGCAGAGAGATTTTCAAAGTTATGAATTTGTTTGCCTTAATAGCTATTGGACAATTCAGAGTATCTATTTGATATTGGATTAGTTGTGGTAGTTTATGTTTTTTAAAAATGTAGTTTATTTTTCCCACTCTGTACTGCTTTAGCTGAGTCCCACAAATTTTGATGTGTTGTATATTCATTAACGTTTTTTTTAAATTTCCCTAGAAAATTCCTCTTTGATTCAGGGGTTATTTAAAGTAGTTGTTTAATTTCTAAGTGTTTGGGGGTTATTCCTATTATATTTAGTTTGATTCCATTGTACTCAGAGAATACACTCAGTCTGATTTCAATTATATTAAATTTGGGGGGATTTTTTATGGACCATGATATAGTCTGTTTTTTGTGGGCTCTTAAAAGTATGTGTATTTTGCTGTTCTTGGGTGGAATGTTGTATAAATATTGATTAGATCTTGTTGGTTGATGGTGTTGTTCAGTTCTTCCATATCTTTGCTGTTTTCTGTCTAGCGGTTCTATCAGTTCTTGCAAGAGGCATGTTGAAGACACCAAATATAATTGTGGGTTTGTTTATTTCTCCTTTCAGTTCTGTCAGTTTTTTGTGTAACATATTTTGCAGCTCTGTTATTTGCTCCATACACATAAGATTGCTATGTCTTTTTGGTGGATTGATGATTTTAACATTGTATAGTATCTCTTTCTGTGTCTGTTAATTTTCTTTGTTCTGAAGTCTGTTTTATCTGATATTAATGTAGCCACTTGATTTCCTTTGATTGATGTTTACATGACATATCTTTTTTTGTTCTTTTACTTTCATCTTGCTTATACTGTTATACTTGAAGTGAGTTTGTTGATTGCTTATGGTCAGCCTATAGTTTGATCATGGGGAGAGGGAAGGATGCTTCATTACTTCTGGGTAGGAGTGGGAGTTTTGGCTTCCCATGTGATCTCCACTGACAACACAAAGGACTGGGGAAGGGCTGATTACTGACTTGTGGGGGTGAAAGTTCCAGCTTCCCACTTGGCTTTCCCTCACACGTCAGCTGGAGTGTTGGGGTGACTCATAACAGCATTGACAGAGTGAAAGTCTAGGCTCTTCACTTGGCTGGTGCTGGTGTGGGTGTGGATGGGGCCATAGATTTTTCTGTGGTGTTTGGCTGGAGTAGAGCTGTTATTGTCTGAAGTTTTCTATCTTCTGGGGCTGGCCCTTTCCTGGTTCTTTGGCTAAAGAGAGCAGTCTTTTGTTGGAGCTTTTGTTTTTTGTCTGTGCCTGTTGTTATTTCTGACTTGCCAGCTTTTTCCTCTCCAAGTCTGGAGTACAAGAGGCAAAAAGAAAAGCCAGCATCTCACCACAGATCTCTAACCATTCTCTCTTCTCTCCATGTTTAGAGTCATATATCTGTTGTATATATAATGTCCAGGGTATTCAGCTGTACTTAGTGGAAAGAATCCCTAGGTGGAATAGAAGTAGGTCTACCCTATTTTCCTAGATATGGAAGTCCATAACCTGTGTTTTAAACAGGATCTCTGGGATCTGTAGCCTTGGGTACACACGTTGAATAGCAAGGCTCTACATACATTAATTATTATTGTTTTTGTTAATACTGACATTCATTTTTGGAGTTTGGAAATGGAGTACCAAGTTACCCTTGTTGCAAATTTTCGATTTTGTTTTGCTGTACTTTATGCTAATTTTGAGATGAATTTCTCCCTCACTCATATTCATGATCATAAAATATTACAATTAAGTTTGAGACAACTCAGATTGACCAACGTCTTAACATGAAACAAATCATTAGCCAAAGCTTCCTGAGTCACTTAAGTCATTCTACGGCTGTCAACATGAGCTATTTATGAATAAAGAAATACTTTTACCCTTCATCTTGACTGTCTTTTGTGTGGCATATATGGTAATTATCACCATGAGAGCACTCACTAGCATATCTCCGATTTTTCTGTTATAGAGATTGGGGATTCACTAGAACTGCAAAATGAAAGAGGCAATACTTCCCTTGAATGGAATTCCATTTTTATACGTTCTTTTCAAATAAATATTGGGGAATGGACAAGATGACATTGTTAGATTCTTAACTTCAAAGAAATTTATTACCTGATCTAGTAGGTTAATTAGCTTATTTTGGTGAAAACAGTAAGAAAACAATCTGCTTTTCATGGAAGCAAAAAGTTATGAGCAACTTTTTTGTTCAAAAGCACTGTTTATGTGTCCTTAATATACTGTATAAACCTACAATGAATTGCTTTGCATGCTGTTAAAAGATATTTCACCAGGATCTTTCTGTATTTGGCATGTATTCTGCAGTAACAGAGGATAACATTTTATTTTCAGAAGAAAAATGATCAGTATGTAGTTTGTTTTTTATAGGCTTCTTTTCTCCTATGGGGCATGAAATTTTGGCTTTGGCAAAAACAAAAGATGCAGTGGAATTGAGAATGTATGAATATCAGAATATTTATAAAGACATTATTACTTTTTCTTTTTGTCATTTATACTGTCAAGCCCCATCTCATTTTTTCCTGGACCAGGATTTCCAGATGTGAAGTAATATCACTTTCAGAAACTCAATTCTCATTTCTAGGTCTTCTTTGTATTTATCTTAGGAATTTAAAGTATCTGCTTTATTTTGCATAATTTTTGACATTCCAGCTTCAAACTGAGGGAGAAGTGATCTCTAGTGACAGCCTTCTTCAGTGGGGCATGTTGGTTTCTGTAAGGCAGTGGTTCTCAAACTTTTTGACCTTGGAACTCTTATACTCTGAAAAACTATTGAAAACCTCAAAGAGATTTTGTTTGTACAGGTTATGTCTATCTACATTACCATATCAGAAATTAAAGCTGAGGAAATGTTCAAATGTTGATTTATTAGTTTATTTAAATTAACAGTAAGAAGCCCATTATATTGTTAACATAAACTTATGAAAAATAACCATATTTTCAAAAAAATATTAGAGAGAAGGTTAGCATTGGTTTTCATTTTTGCAAACCTCTCTAATATCTGGCTTAATGGAAGACTGCTAGGTTTCCATATCTGCTTTTGTATTTTAATGTATTGGTTTTGGTTGAAGTATATGAAGAAAACTTGGTTTTATGAACATATGCAGTTGGAAAATAAAGTATTTTAATAGCCTTTTCAAATAATTGAGAATATTCTTTTATTCTGTCCTGAAACTCAACAAATAGTAACATTTTAAAGGTTAGTTGCAGTGTGGAATCTGAAACCATATCAAGTATTTTGGTACTCTGTTACACCAAAATCCATGTTGTACTTTCAGTGGATCATTTAGCTATGTATGATCTTTTAATTTCATGCATTGGTCATTTGGAAAATATTGATTTCCTGAGCTATGAGATATTACAATATCAACATTTGTTAATATATTCACAGATAGAATCAGAAAAATTCTTTTAGTGTTGGGAGGCTGTCAGGCTTACAGTGGAAGATACAAGTACTCCAAAATTCTAATTTTCACTAGAAAGCTTGAATTTTATCATTGGCTACAAATCCTGTCAGTTGTTTTCCTTGAAGAGGCAGGCTCACTTTATTCATTTTCAAGATGTTTGCCAAATAGTCAAGTTTGAATAACCATAATTTATGTTCATTGTTATTTCAAGTGAAAATGATGTTCTGTGAAAAAAAGTGGTTAGTTCAAGTCACATCTCAAACAATTGCATAAGTGATCTTCCTTGCAATCTCCCTTATATTTTGGTATGTGATAGAAGTGTGATTATGGTTGTATACTTCCCATTATGTCACAGAATATTTAAAATTTTGTTCTTAAGGCTAAAGATTTAATAAAATTGTTACTGCTTTATCAGGACACTGTTAAGTTCAACTGCCTTTAAAAAATTATTATTATTACTATAAGTGTACAGAGATAAAGAATAGCATGACTACTAGGACAGTTCGGTCTCAATGCCTAGAGTCATGCTAAGGTGCCAGAAGTTTCACTCATGGTAGCTTCTGCACCATCAGTGCAAATATCAACACAGGAAAAAGGCAAAAACATCTGCATATTAAGATGAGAATAGTTTTGACCTTGCACACTCCTTTAAGAGAATGGGTCTCAGGACCCCCAGGGATACACAGGACAAACTTTGAGAACCACTGCTCTAAGTCATGGATGTATAGGATAATGCATATAATTTTTAAAAATGCTTACTGTTATATAATACTTTTCTTTTTTTGCTTTGAAATTTAAAGGAATAGTCCTGGTAATCCTCACTGTACCCCTGAGAAATACAATAGGAGGTAGTTAGAGTATCTGTCTGAGAGGTGGCGAAATCCAGTCAGTGTAGCTAAGCCATTTTGCCTGTGGCCAGGCACAAAGTCAGAGGATATGCTGAAAGAGCTGGAATCCTGATTCAGAATGAAACCACCAGGAGAGCCAGTATCTGCCTGGACTAAAGTGTTACTGAACGTGAGTGGAAACCAATTTGCTCTTCTTATCTTGTACACAAATTTTAAGTCTTCCCTAAGAAAAATTATCTCAAAAAATATGTCACACTGGGAATATTTGGAAAGTGTGGGCCTGAGAAATTTGTGCATGCCAACCATTGAGATGTGAAGGGTGACAGCAGGAAGGAGGAAGGGAAGCTGATTTTATTAGTGTTCTAATGTGTGCCATGTACTGTGCAAGGCACTTTATGTTACCTCACGACAGACCTGTGAAGTCACTATTATCAAACTCATTTTAGAGATGATGACGTGGAGCCTCAGATGTTAACCAGCTAACCTGAGATGACATTGCTCCCATGGGTTGGAGTTAGAATTCAAACCATCTCATTTCACTATAATATGGAATCTTTCACGTCAGTCTCCATGTGGCTCTTGGACTACACTGTTAACTGGTTAATAGTTACTATATCTGTCGTCTAAGAGTATTTCTGAATATACAGTCAGCCCTCTATATCCACGAGCTCTGCATCTGCAGATCCAACCAACTGTGGATAGAAAATATTCTAAAAAATTCTGGAAGCTTCCAAAAAGCAAAATTTGCATTTGCCATGTGCTAACAATTTTTGACATAGCATTTACATTGAATTTACAACTATTTACATAGCATTTACAGTGTAGTAGGTATTATAAGTAGTTTAGAGATAATTATTCATCCCTGTATGGGAGGATATGTGTAGGTTATATGAAGACTACATTTTATATAAGGGACTTGAGCATCCTCAGATTTTGGTATCCACACAGGGGTCCTGGAATCAGTCCTCAGATACCAAGGGATGACTGTAAATGCATACACTTCAGACATAATTTTTACCTTTCTGGAAAAAACAATTTTGTTTGTATTCATCCACTAGGGGGGGCAAGAGTGCTAACTTGTTATGTACGTAATGATTGAAGAGTGGGGTTTAAATTATGTGATTGTAGAATGATTTATAATTATGTATATACTGTAGGATATTGCATATGGAAAATTCTGAACAGTTATCTGATGGTTATTCCTGGTAAGAAAGATGCTGTGCTATCTTCTTATTGAAACCCAGGAGACTGCTTCCCCTGCCCTCCACCCCTCCAAGTATGAAAATAGATGATGTATACTTTAACGTAAAAGTGTGACTGGCAGTTGATGGGAAGGATCAGGTGATGTGGACTGGCAAAATTAGCAGTCATCCAAGTCAGGAAGATTCAAATTCTAGTCTCAAGTTCGTTTGTTTGTTTGAATACATGCAAATTTTAACATCATTAGTTTAAGTTTCTTATGTTCTGTTTAATCAGTGGTGTCTGAAAGGAATGAAACGACTTTCCTAAGTCATCATTTAAACCTTAAAGGAAAGTATTACATGCTTTTTTGTATTTGGACAATGCTTTTATTAATCATTATTTCTTACTCCAGATCTGTCATTTGAATATGGCTAGATATAGAGAGTTCCTTAACATACGCGATATATCTAGCTCCTCATGTATATAATTGCCATGTGGGTAATTTATAGTAAAACTATGAAGTACTTTTTTAAAAAAATGAAAACTGTGAAATAATTATATAATTTCTATTAAAGTATTCATATTTGAAAATAAATTTTGGCTATTGTCCTGATTTATTGTTCCTTAAGACTCCTATAAACTTTGATGATTACTGTGAAAAAAATTAGAAATTTTGTGAGCATCATAACCATGTTAATTGTGAAGCTTTGCCAACCAGATTCTTATCTGTATACTATGTATATTTTTTCATTGAGTTAGAGTTTGTAAATGAGACGGTCTAAAATCGTTTATCATTTGACTAGTTTTAGATACAATGAAGACTTTTCTTGAGCTCTACATAAGGAGCTTTTTTTCCAAACTCTGAAAATCTCTGAAGGATTAATGAAATATATCTTTACATGATTCTGATTTTGAGAAGGTATGGCTGTTGGAGCAAAATGGTCCAGGGATCATAATCTTCTTTGTTCTGATAATATAGGCCATGTGATGTTGGGATAGAGTTACATCTCCTAGAACATGCGGATGTAATTGGACTGCAGGGTCGCTGTGGGGTGGTAGCTGCTGAGGATGCAAAGATGAGTCACTAGTTATTTCTTCAAGGATGATAGTCCAGTGGAGAGCACTGTACAAGTAAGCAAGCAATTATAATGAGATGTGGTGAGGGCAGTAATGAAGTGATGCAAACTTGCTACTATGGCATCACCTAAAGGGATCCCATCTTCGTCTGGGACACATGCCGTGAAGATGCTTCAGAGGAGGTAAGGCTTGAACTAAAGGACAAGTAGATACAGAATTTAGAGAGCCGGAAGGAAGGGAAAATTTTAAGCAGAGGAAATAGCATGGAGCAAGTCATGGTGGAAGAGGATAGTGTGACTCTCTTCAGTTGTAAGAGTATAGAGTTAAGATAGGATAACTCAGGAGTAAGCTGGAGATCTACAATTGGCCCGACACCAGTGTATCCTTGAGTATATATGAATAAGTTTGGAAGTTATTTCAATAATAGGAAGCCATTCATTGCTTTTGTGTAAGGAGTGATATGATCTTGTGTTTTGGGAGAATCACTGGCACAGCATTTGGGAGAAGTTAGAAATAGACTCAGTGCGAAGTAATGTGGCCTGAGATAAGGTTGTGGTAGTAACACTTGAGATGGTGGTCAGCAGAATCCAGGGGTAACTAGGTATAGGATTAACAGGAAGGAGTGAAATCCAGAGGTTCGTAGGAGCTTGAATCTGCTGACCGGGCAATTGGAAATTGGACCTGAAGAGGCTGAAGGAGCGTGACTGTATGGAAAAGAGAGGAGAGGAGCAAGGTTTTTTGAGGGGCCTTGAGCTGGGGATAAAGATGAAGACAAAATAAAACACAACTTTGAAACGATGTTTGAGTACTTTTAATGTACCAGGGATACAGTAATGTTTTTAATGTATTTAATTCTCTCAGTATCCCCTGGAGGTATTACCATCTGTAATTGACAAATGGTGAAGCAGGATCAGAGAGGTCACATAGCCAACCTCAGATCACAAAGCTGGAAGTGCTGGAATTTGAAATTGAGTCTAGATCTATCTGATCCTAAAGTATTACCTTTTCCCATTCGGTTACTTTGGGAGTCATCACAGACAGCTATAATTGAAGCGATGGGTATACACAGAAATGTTCTAGAAGAATACGTAGACAGAGAAGACACGATGGCCAAGGACAGAACTTGGGCAAGTAAATTAGACTAAATGGAACCCACCAGGGATATATAAAAGATGCAGCCAGAGAGGTGGGAGGGTAACTAGAAAAAGCATTGCATTCAAGATAAAGTCATTAGAATCATCATTCAAGGCTTTCATTCTCTCTCACCCCCTATCCTGTCCATCAGCAAATTCTATTGCTCTGCCTTCAGACTATATCCAGAATCTGACCATGTCCTCCTGTCCAAGCCGCTCAAATTTCCTATGTTCTAACAGGATTTCCTACATCTGTCCCTGTTCCCTTACCATCTTTTCTCTATCCAGCAGTCAGACCAGTCCTTTTAAAATGTAGATCAGGTTGTCACTCCTCTGCTCAGAACCATCCTTTGGTCTTCCTTGTCAATCAGAATATAATCCAAAGTACCGCTGTTCACAATGCAGCCAAGACTCTGCCACATGCTACCTCTCTTATTCCTTCTTCTACATCCTCCCCCAGGCCACATTCCAGCCACAAGCCAAGTATGCTCTCTTTCTGGACCTTTCTGTTGATTGCCTGCCTGAAACACTTCCCTGGCAGATCTCTGTCCCTCTATGAGAGAGAATTTCTCCAACCAACCTGTCTGAAATAGCACCTTCCATTATCATATTCCACTTCTTCATTGCCCTTTTCTTCATAAAAGTTTTCATCACTGGATGTATTAAACTTGTTTATTTGCTTTGTTTCAATTGCCCCTAGAATCTCCACTCACGCCCAAACTTCATGAAGGTAGAGATTTTGCCTTTTTTATTTCACTCTTATATCCCCAAGATCTAGAATATAATAAATACTCAACAAATACTTGGATGAATGAATGCAGCGAGACTGGCTGTAACAAGTAAATCAAGTAAATCAGATGTAAATCAAGTAAATCAGATCATCCTTCCTCCATACTCCCCATTTAACCCTCCCACCCCAGTATACCGTCAGAATAAAATCCAAACTTCTTTCCGTGGTCTCCAGGCCTTCCACGGTCTGGACTTTGGCTGAGACTGACCCCTAGTCCTGCCACTTCTCCCTGGTTGACTACATTCCATCCACATTGGCCTTCCTGTTCTTCCTGGAACTTGCTAAGCTTATTTCTTCCTCTTGCTGCTCCCTCTGCTGGCTGTTCCTTCCACGTGGATGGCACCTTTTGATCTTTCAGATCTTTGCTCAAGTATTGCTTCTGCAAAATAGCCTCTCTAGACTACCCTCTCTTAAAACAGTCCTCCCAATGCTTGTGTCTCCACCCCAACTCTTCCCAAGACTGAATTGATTTTGATCACTGTCATTGCCACTGACTCAGCAATATTGCTCATTTATCTGCTGATTTAATATTCTCTCTCTCAAGCCGGATTGTAAACTTCATGAGGATGGGGGCTTTTTCTGTCTTATTTGCCATCGTATTCCCAGCACCTAGAAAGGAGTGCTTGGATTTTCTTAGAAGCCCAATACTTAGAGGATAAATGAATGAAATACTTCTGCCACTCCTGTGAAGGTGGCTTACTGTTGCTGTGAGTACTTGAATCCTCTTTTGGTGACACACAGTTTAAGTAAATACCTAAAACTTCTAGGATGAAGTTTATGCAGTTTGAACATTCAGTAATGAGACTACCTTTCAAACTGGCTCATGGAATTCCAGTACATTGCTTTATAGAGATTCTTTTTTGCAAATTCTTGGGAACCCAAATCTCTCAAACTGTCAGAATGTTGTAATTTTATTTTTAGTTGTTGCCAGAAGTATTTGACTGAATTAGATTGCTAGTTCTTCAAGGAGACTGAGTACCATATTCTCTTTTGTATCTCTAGCATCTTACCCAGAGTTCAGCACAGAGCAGATGTAGATGTTCAATAAATGTTTATCAATGGTAATTTTTAAGATTTACATTTAAAAATTTAGAATTTCCTGTAAAATATTTCCAGTGTTTTTTAGGTTTCAGAACTGAGCCTCCCCCCACCATCTCTAAGAAGCTTAACCCTTAAGAAATGTTTGGTTACTGACAAACTGTAGAAGAGGAATGAAGGAGTGCTATCCCATACTAAATTTAAATTCTGTCCACCATACTAGAGAAACAGAGGGGACCTATAATCATATATTTACTGACTGTAAACTCCCTATTTGGATGAGGTCGGGGTGGAGGCAGGGAAAAGCTCTGTGGCCCAGCATCCTCTTTACTCTTATTTTCTTTCTGATAAAACAGCCAGTGTTCAGTGTGGCTCCAAAAGTTTTGGTTTGGGGATTAAAAAAGTGAGCAGCAGGTAGCTGTGACGCAGGTTGTGCACAGTCACTGAGCTGCACACACCTTAAGCCAACATAACCAGTGAAAGGTGGCAGTGTTTGAACTGAATCTGTGCTTTTTCGATGGAGCAGCACCTTTTCAATAAAAGCACATTTATACTGACTCCTTAAGAAGTTTAGACTGGAGGGTTGTCTCCAGAAACTTGCCCCCCTTCTGCCAGGCCCCATTTGTTTGTCTTGGCAGCCTGGCTGTGTCTGCTTGGCTGGTGCTAATGCTGGGATGTTAAATTGATGAAACACAGAGCTCTTCATCCTTTTCAGGGAGGCTTCTATGTAGTTAATGGCAGGGTAGAGCTCTTTGCTGCTAGCCACCTGTAACTGGCCAAGTTAAAAAAAAATAGATGCAGAGATGTGAAAGAGGAAATTTTTCTTTTAAAAAAGTCTCATCAAATACTTCATTTTTGTTTGTTTGTTTGTTTGTCTGTTTTAATATCCAAAATAGATTTTAAAACACTGAAAAAGAAAGAAAAAAATCACCTAAATCCCACCACTATTTTTAGACAGAGGCTATGGAGAATGGATACTCTTGTAGTTAGAGATTTGGGGACCAGTGGGAAGATACTTCATTAGAATAATTAACCCTGCTCTTCAGGATGGCTTTTGTCTTACTTCTTCTGTGGTCTAGTTAGGATGTTTTTCTTTAATTGATTGCAATGTATGATGCTACTTGGTATAAATATTCAAGCATAGATAACCTGACAAAAATATGAAGGGGGCTTGGCTTTTTGAGATTTTGGGCATTTGAGAGCTACGGACCAACTGTACCTGTGTAAAATGCAGTCATGTTTGTCTGGTGTGCTTGGGATTAGGCTGCCCTTAGTCTTCATGACTGTTCATTGTTCCAGAAGCCGTGGGCCATGACTAGACTTTTTAGAACCAACAGCACAGAAAGGAAACAAGTATAAATCATCTCTCTGGTTTACATTTCTCAAGAGGGATTAGTAATATTGCTTAAGTTGTTACAGGTGTTGATAGTCCCCTGAGGTTGGTGACTTTATCAACCCCTCACTCTATTCAGGCTTTTACTTAAACCTCCTACCTCTCAGAAGAGACAAAACAGCAGACCCCTCACTCCAGCCACTCTTTAACCATTTCCTTGCTTTATTTTTTCATAGCAGTTATCATGATCTGAAATTATATTTGTTTTTTTTTTATTTATATCTCCTCAACTGCAACGCGAGTTCTGTGAGGACAGGGATTATTTTCTTATTCGCCTCTTAACCCTCAGTGCTCAGAAGATAATACAAGATATAGTAAGTGCATGATAAATGTGTGCTGAATGACTGAATAAATAAGAAAGGGAAAGGAACAATAAAGGATGAACTAGAGAAAGGAAATAAGGATCCTAGATAATATCATTCAACATGTCACTACCTGAACCAGGACAGGCCAGTCTATCAGTCTTGCACATGTGAAATGTTTATTAGTACTTTTAATAAAACTTTGAGTGAAAACTGGATTGCATGTAGCAAACATATCACTTAGCCCGAGTAAATGAAGTTATTAAGTCAGTCAAAGATCAGGGAATATGAAAACATTTCATTGCATGGTTGAACTGAAGGATTGAGCAGAGAAATTAGATTTGTTTGAACAAAGGTGTTAAAAGAGTATGAGTTTGGGGACTTCCCTGGTGGCACAGTGATTAAGAATCTGCCTGCTAATGCAGGGGACACAGTTTTGAGCCCTGGTCCGGGAAGATTCCACATTCCGCAAAGCAACTAAGCCTGTGCACCACAACTGAGCCTGTGCTCTAGAGCCTGTGAGCCACAACTACTGAGCCCACATGCCACAACTACTGAAGCTCGTGCACCTAGAGCCCGTGCTCCGCAACAAGAGAAGCCACCGCACTGCAACGAAGAGCAGCTCCTGCTCGCTGCAACTAGAGAAAGCCTGCATGCAGCAACAAAGACCCAACGCAGCCAAAACAAAATTAAAATGTGTATGAGTTTGAAACTCTTACCATTGGTCATAAGAGTACATTTAAAATTCACTTGCCTACAAGACCCTCTCTTTTAAAGGGGGTAGGTTTGTCAATTTCAGAATCTCTATGAGTTGCTTATACTCATTCTCTGAGTATAGTAGCATTTATGTGCTGCTGTAGCACATGTTGCCACAAACAGATGGAATTGACAGAAGAAAATCTCTCCTGTCCACTAAAGAAAAGTGTTTAAAGGGGATGTTTGATGAATAACAGATGGCATGAGAAGTAGCTTGTCAAATTAAGATTGGTGATAATGAATTAGCACCCTCTAATTAACTTCCACTCTAGGTCCACTTTTTATATGATTTAGATCACTATTTCATATTTTCTATTTCATATTTTTACATATTAACTTTTTACCATGAAGGTTTATCTGTTTTGTTTTACTGTGTTCCTAATGGTTGTATCGTATTTCATCAAATTGATATGTTAGAGTGAGACTGTATTGAGAGCAAGGCTCTCTGTGTTAGTTAAGGATGTGCCTGGCATGTAGAACGTGTTCAATTTGTGACTGTTGATTTTAATTGAATATTCCAAATTTATTTAGCCTTTGCTTTATGACAGGACATCTAGCTTCTTTCTGGTTACTGATTTCATATGTAATGATGCAGTGACTATATGAATGCCTATGGCTTAATGCTTCTTTTGACTCATGGTCTTACAATAAATTCCACAGGGAGATTTCTCAAAGTTTGTGAACATTTTTATATCTCTTGATTGTGAATGGGTGACATCATTTTGTAATGGTACTTTCCAGGTTTGAATATTCCTTTGATCTTATAAAATAAACAAGGGTATTTTTTACCTTATCTAGCATGAGTAGTGACAATTTCTTCTTTCTGACACAGTATAGCTAAAAGTATTCTCCAAATTTAGGTATAGGTAACAACTTATTTTAACCTTCTTTTTAATTCTAAGCCTGTTTTTTGTATGGCTTTTATTAATATATGATTTTGTTATAAATTATGTGTCTCAGTTTTTCAAGGAATTGATAGATCTTTGAGCTTGGACACTCATTAATTAATTATTGTTGCTAACTTAATTTTTAAAAATCTTTCTTCATGTGAGGTCTCTAAAACTTTGGCATTCCTAAAGCTCTTTTTCTTCTCTCCCTCAGTTTTTTGAAATTCTGGTGGCTTTTGAAGTTGTTTCAAGTTGTTAACACACACACATATTCATATGATATATGGTACATAATTATCATTCCTTACACAGCTCAGTTACTCTATAGAAGAGCAAGATAAACTAGAAAATCCATCCTGAGCAGCTCCAATAAACAAGAAAAAAAAATCTGTAACTATTTAAGATGACCATATCTGTTTACAAATTATCTAGTGACCAGTAAAAAAGTAAATAAATAAACAAGGAGATACTCTTGATACTTAACTTTTTGTTTTTTGGCTCTGTTTAAAAACTTGGAATACTAAAATCTTCCCCTGATAATATAACTTTGTGATATTAGTGTTATTATTGACATTAGGATGATAGCTGTTAGTAATAAGTATAATTTGAGATTTTTATATGTGCAAGGCACTGGGTTTCTTTTGCATTTTCTCATTTAATCCTATTATTATCTTCTCACAGATGATGAAACTGAAGCTTTGAGAAACTAACTGAAACTTTTTCTAGAGGTGGATGCAGTGTCCACCTATCAGACTTGGGTCTGTCCAGCTTTAAAACTCCATTTTCTTAATCTTGATGCTCTGCTATATACATTGGTTTTGATCATTTGCATTTATCCCTAAGTATTCTTTTCAAAAGTATTTCTGATTGTGTGGCTTTGTATGACCATCTCAGAGTTGAAATATTAAGTAAATAGATTTAAAAATTTTAATCCAAAATGTTCTTGATGACCAGGTATTGATATACACTGGAAAAGCCATCTTCCAATATCTGCACAGTTACTAGTTCTTTCTAAGCTTTACCCCCGTGGTTTCAATCTGTTCTCTAATCCTAGGCTTCTTCCTTAAACAGAGTCCTCATCCTTCATCAAACTCCAAACTTAATCAAATTAAAGTGGATTCTGGTCCTGAGCATTTGTAATACATACATTATCTAATAGTCGTTTTGATGTTTAATGGTTTACAGTGTGTAAAATACCTCTGAAAAGTTAAAAGGACTTTTTGTATACAAAGCTGTGTTTCACTAGCATTTTTCTTTAATATTTCCTATGCTTTGCCAGTTTTTGGCAATTGATGCCCTATGGGCAGTAAACAAACTGAGCTTGATAACATTGCATCATTTGTGGTCACCAGTTTCCAATAGAATATTTAAACGTTCTTTCAAGGTCCTTGTTACATTCAGCCCTACTCTTACTGAAAATGGTATGGCACATATAAGCAGAAACCCTTTCTGGTATCTGGAGTTAGTCACTAAAGCACCTATTTGTAATCACTATCATTATTTACTTTAGAAGTTATTAACCTGGGGACCATGGAGAGGGCTTCAGGGTATCTTAGAAAAGCCTGGGGTGTGAAAAAAAAAAGTGTCATAGGATGATTTTAAAAAGAGTTCATAGTTTTCATCATTCATTCAGTTATTCATTGAATCGTCATCCACTCAAATTCCACAAAAGAAAACTAGATCGAAAGAAAGTTATAAAACATTCATATTCTCAAATCCCCATCTGCATTTGTTTAACCACTTACAACTTAGTATCAGACCTTTTAGATACCTATTTTGACCATTTTTCTGTTCCTATTCTTCTGTCAATTTCTTATGCTTAACTTTAAGCATTCTTTTGATTGCTGCTGTTTTTGTTTTTAAGGCAAGGAGGGCATGGACATTTGGTCTATGCTTGTTTTTAATTAACATCATGATCAGTTTGTCTCTAGTTGCATAAGTGGCCGCATTTCAGAGAGAGGGAGAGAGAGAGAAAAAGAGAGAGGGAGAGAGAGGCGTGGGATGGTGGTGGCGAGAAAGAGAGACTGATTGACTATAATTTGGAGAATGGAGGCCTCTGGGATGGTTGGCTGATGTGAACTTGGATATTTGAAACCTGTTATTTCAGTGATGTACATTCTAATAATCTTAAATACAGCCCTAGGATTCCCTCTTCCCTCCTGACAGTAAGAAAATGAATTTATCCATTTCTTTTCTCATCACCATGAAGGCCACTACCTCCACCTCCAAATATTACCAGCCTTGGACTCACTCATTAAAGCTCTGCTCTCTTGTCAATCTGGGATAGACTTTAGTCACTGACACAGTCAGTCGGTGACAGAGACTCCCTGTCATTTGTGGTTCTTGCTCTTCACTTTGTATCCTCTCTCCCAAAGATGAATCACTGTCTTTCTGTAATGGTCTGTTGAGATAATGAGTATTTCATGAACAAAAAAGCAGAGGGAGTATGAAAGAAGGACATGAAGTGTGCTGTATGTTTTAAGGATAAATGTTGGTTTTGAATCAGTCTTTCATGATTCTGAGAGAAGACAGTACTGTATAGTAATGAACAGCCAGGCTGTAGGATCTGTTGATCTTAGACCTGCCACTGCTTAGCTGTGCCATCTTTACAACTCAGGGTAAAATGTAATAGTAGTGTGTCTCCAGGCTGGGGATAGAGCAGGCAACATAGTTAGCATGTAGTAAGTCCTCAATAAATATTTGTTTGTTTTTTGGTGACATGGAGGCATCTTTTGACGTCTCATGGCTTTAGTGACTTATCTAAGAACTACTGCATTCCATTTAAAGCAAAACAACCACTTCTATTTAAAGTAAAACATCCAACAATCTATATTAACTAATTCCAGAAGCATGTAATATCTAATTTGGATATCTCGTTCCTCTCTGCCTGCCTAGATCCCAGATCACTGAGCATTCCAAACCTGTTAAAAATAAAATTGGTTTTGTTCCCTTATATTGCAAATGAATTAGAGTGTTATTACTGTTGTGTATGTGTTTAATGATTTTCAGCTTGTGAAATTAAATGATTTGTCTCTAATCTTTGCTATGCTCTGCCAGTTTCTTGTAAGTAATGCCTATCAACAATGAACAAGCAGAGCCTGATAAAATTCATTCACTAATGTAGGACATTTCGGGTGACTAGAAAAAGCATTCTTCATTTATTAATTTTTGTTGTTCGGTATAAATGTAGCACATCTTGATTTCATTTTGCATTTAGAAGTGCTAAAAAAACTTAAAACATATTGTAGAGGGAGAAAAAATGCACACACCCCTACAACTCAAAGATCTCTACTATTTACATTTTGGGTAATTTCCTGCCATGGTTATTTCTACCATTTAAGACGGTTATCTTACAATACATGGCATTTTGAATACATTCACTTGAGTGAGTGGCTCAAGGACTTTCTTCTGTCTTGATCCTTTGAACTTCCTCCTTGTGTTGGCTTAGAGCACTACACAGGCATGCCCTGTTTAAAAGCAGAACAAGTGAAGAAGCAAACAAAGTATAAATAATGAACCAACCATACAAGAGGAGCCTACCATTCTAAGCACCATGTATGCAGAAAATGCACATTTTCTCCACAGTTTCTCTCCAAGGGGTGGTGTAGCAGGGAAGGTAGGGATCATGAGGATGTGAATGCTGGTAGGGATAAGTGAGTGCCTTTGTAAATAAATTATCAGCATTTTTCAGCAGATCTAGCTACTTCTAAAAATTATTTAGAAATGACTTAAAAGGTTTTTCTCTTTAGCTGTAGGATATAGCGGATCTTTAAGCAATGCACTAAGGACATTGCTTTGTAGAGGATATATTAAAGTCAGCGGTGGATTCAGGTTTTGTGGGGTCTGAAGCTTGTATAAAATTAGGTACAATACTGATTATTTGGCACAAGAAAAAGAATCATAAAAATGACAAACCTGATAAAGCTGACAAATATTACTAACATTTCAAAATCCAGAAGAAGCACAATGTTCTTATTGTGACTGTTTGACATATTTCTATGTTTTTTTCTCCACTTTTTAGCTCCCAAACTTTAATTGCCTCTTTATTTATCAATGATTCTGCAATATCATTTTTGTAGAGAATATGGAAAGTTGTCAGATTTTCTTTTAACATGGTTGGTCAGAGTTAGTATTTTATTAATGATAACTGAGAAGCATACAACATGTGCTGTAATACAGTCATCTTTATTGTTTGTAGTACTGCCATTGGGTTGTGCCTTACAAAGGAATTCAATCTCATATATTTCTCATCATAAAAGAAAAAAATCAGTACATAGTGTTCATAATTACATATGTTGAATTACGTAGTATATTTCTGATGGGTGAATTTCCATCTTTAGCAGGCACTGATGAAAATCCATTCCTTCAGTTAAAATTTTACACATCTGAGGGTTGGGAGAATTTTCTGCTGTCCAGATTCTGTCTTCATGCATTTCAAACCCTGTTTCTCCTCCACTATTCCTACGTAGCCGGGCCAAGCACTGTTTACTGTTTCTGTCTTTGTTTCATCCTCCTAGTGCTATTAACATCCCTCTTCTGGTCTTCCTCAATCTATATTTTATTAACCTAATTTTTAAACTAAAGTGATATTATCTAGGACAAAGCCTACTGACTAATAAGAACGACAGTAATAGCAGCTAAGAAGTGTGAAGTGCTCCGTGTCAAGCTTGTGCTGAGGCGCTGAGCCAGCAATTCCTGAAGCAACTCTAGGCTGATTTGCTGTACTGATCCTAATTTTACAGACAAGAACACTGAACCTGCTGGAATTTCTACTCAGGTCTGTCAGACTCCAAAGCTTGCGTTCCAAACCATTACAAACCTTTTCAGCAATTTACACTTGTGATGGAGTGGTTAGAATCCAAAACATGACCTTACATTTCCATTAATATGAGTGTATTAATACAATATTAATAATATAATTACACTAATTCATACTATATATTTTCTAATCACAATTCCCCATACCCTTGGGTTTTCTTAATTTAGTCATTCTAGCCCTTTCGACAACAAATCATTTTATAACAAATTATCTGTAAAACCAAAAATGTTCAGGTCAAAGCGAATTATTAGGATAAAATTTAATATTTCAGAATTCTATGCAATAAGGTATTACTTTGTAATAAAAGATCCAATACTTAATTCAAAAAATTAGTACCACAAAATAAAATGGCCAGTCCTTATGAGTTGAAATATAGAATTTATTTATTTCATCAATATTTTAATTCAAAATGCTTTTAGTCATTATGAATGAGCATAAAATATTAATTTTCCTCATCTCTGTTGTAAAAGTTCAGAAGTGTGTGTGTCTACACGTATTCCCACCTTCGCCAAGCAAATTGGCAAAGTTAATACAACCTTAAAGTAAAAAATCTATCCAGTTCTTCCTTTTCTCACTGTTGAATGAGAAGTTTGCTGTTTTTGGAGGAAGGGAGTCTCTCTTTTTTAACTCCTGAAGCTCAGTTGGTACTTTACTTAAACTTAACTATCATGAGAACCATTCCTAATGAGTTTGCTCTCTGGTCCTTGTTTTAAAACACTTTTTTCACAAGCAAAGTGGAAGTAAATCAACAAGTACCAGTCTTAAAGACGATATACTGGGACCATACCACTTTGTGTTTGTATTACTTGGTTGTTCTCCAAAGGGTAATTATGGCCTTATCTCATATTAAATGTTTATTAAAGATTTATCTTACTTTAAATGTTTATTAAAGCTATTAATATGCAGGGATTCTGGAGCCAGATACTTGGATTTGAATCCAACTTCCACCACACACTAGCTGTGTCTACCTTTAAGTGATTTAACATTTTTGTGCCTCAGTTTCCTCATCTGTCTGGCATGGATAACAAATAATGCTTATCTATTGGATTGTTAGGCGACTTGCATTTGTAAATATATGTAAATACTTGGAACCCTGAACATTACACACTAAACTCAATAAATCTTAGCTATTTTTTTTTTTTGTTGCGGTACGCGGGCCTCTCACTGTTGTGGCCTCTCCCGTTGCGGAGCACAGGCTCCGGACGCGCAGGCTCAGCGGCCATGGCTCACGGGCCCAGCTGCTCCGTGGCGTGTGGGATCTTCCCGGACCAGGGCACAAACCCGTGTCCCCTGCATCGGCAGGTGGACTCTCAACCACTGTGCCACCAGGGAAGCCCCTTAGCTGCTATTTTTAACAGCAGGCAGACTGTAGCTACTAGGTGGAATAATTCAAGATGTGTTAGGAATGGTTCTCTGACTACAACTATTTCTACTACCAACAACCATGGGATCTGCAATGATATTCTCAAAGATTCTTCAGGAACTTCTAATAAATGCAGATTCTCCTCAGAGGGATGATGTCATTATTTCTGCATTTTTGGAGGTATAATTAACATATTAGTTTCAGGTGTACAAGTTTCCATATTTGTGTATCTTGCAAAACGGTCTGTTACTATACATAGTTACAATTTTTTTTTCTTGTGATGTGAACTTCTAAGATCTACTCTCTTAGCAGCTTTCAAATATGCAATACAGTATTATTATCTATAGTCACCATGCTGTACATCACATCCCCATGACTTATTTACTGTATAACTGGAAGTTTGTATCTTTTGACCCCCTTCACCCATTCGTCCACCTCCCACCCCCCTGCCTCTGGCAGCCACCAGTCTGTTCTCTATGAGCTATTTTTCTTTTTTTTTTTTTAGATTTCATATATAAGTGAGATCATACCGTGGTATCTGATGTTCTCTGCCTGTTTTCTTTAGAATGTTAATAAGTAGTAAGAAAAATGAAATGAGGAAATGTAATAAAACAGAGCAAAGGTTTGTAGTCAAGTGTGTCTAGGGATCATTTGGTTAAGCACCCAGGTTTCTTTTACAGTAGGACTCTTCAGATCTTTTGATATACAAATGTAATAGCAAATTTCTAAGTAGAGTCAAAGTACACAGCAATGGATCCAGGGGCATTTCTCACTCCCCTGGCCCCTCTCCGACCTTCTTTCAAGACCGTTCTTCATGTTTAGTGTTCTGTGAGATAAAATCTGTTACACTCCTTAGGAGATCATCAGCTTGAAACCTGGTAGAACAGTATTTGGCAATTTGACATGGGCAAGTAGTTGCAACCAAAATAGTGGTTTCAGGTTGTGGGAGAGGCTCTGAGGAAGGTGGTGGTGCAAAGCAAGGGAACCTGTCTCATTTGGTAGGAGTGTGTGGCTAAGACCGCTGAGACCGACTATGCTACAAAGACCCCATCGGCTCTGATGCATAAAATTGGCTCAAGCCTATATATGTATTTTGAGAACTGTAGGCCCCCAGACCAGTACTGAATTTGACTTATTAAGAAATTTAGTTGAAAGACTGAGGCTGTTTGCTGAGGCAGTTTGAACAGGAGGGCCTGGTGGACTCCTGTGCTAACATGCTCTTTTCTGGCCAGATATGGCAGCTCAAGCAAACAGTTTCATTTGGAAGCAATTTGAAATGTAAAATACCTGAGTTCTAGTTTGTACTTCCTCAAGGTAATTGGAACAATTTTGTTTATGAGAAGGAAAAAGAAAGATCAGTTTTATGGAAATAATAATATCCCAAATATGTTCATTGACTGGTATAGATACTATGACTATATTTACTTAATTATGTTATGTTGTATTACATTATATTCTATTAATTATATTAATACAGAAAATATATTATAAATGCATATATTATAACATGACTCTATTGTTATAGATGATACTTTGCAGATGATAAAGTTTATTGCTGGACAATACTTTTTAAGATTTCAAAGCACATGCTTTTATTTTTGTAGTCAGTTTCTGTTTTTATAAATATGATTCCTTAAATAAAAGGAAACAACCCTTAAACTTTAAAAGTATTGTTTCTCTTTAAAACTTCCAATAATGCCCCATTTACATATGAACATAATGGGTGGCATATATTGCCTTCAACATGCGTAATTTATTTATGAAAAATATTTTCAGAAATATATTGGGTTTGGGTTTGGGTTTCATTACTTTGAAATTTTGGAAAATATTTGGAGCCAGTTAGTGTAACAAACTTTCTTCCCCCAGTATCATTCTATTTTTGTATCTGTAGCTACAAATTTCTGGGTCTGAAAAATGTTCAATTTATGTCATAAAATAGTGCTGGCCTTATTTCTAAATATACTGGCATTAGGATAGGGCTAGCTTTTCCACTAGTGTGTCCACACCTATCTTTTAAATGTTTGGTTTCATATAGTTTCTTTTGATTGCCAATCTACTATACTTAAGATTTGCTACCATTTTGGAATCTGTCAGTAAAAATGACCTCAGATATTATTGAGAAATCTGTGCCATTCTTTTCCCATTATCAACTGTTCTGTTTTTTGTTTTGCTTTTTTTTTTTTCCCTGACATCTGTTCTGAGTAGCTCAGATTCACTTTAGACAGGCAGTCACTTTGTGCTAAATGCTACTTGACCTTCAAGAATTCGTAGATCCAGCCAGGATTGGGTCAGACTTGATCCTCTCCAGTTTTAGATATCTGGCCAACTTCTCTGGACAGAATTAGGCTCTGACACTCTTAAAAGTCTGTAGATGATTTTATGAAAAGTTATGCTGTCATTTCACTTGTCTGCAGTCTGTCTTTTCAGTGGAAATAATGGAAATTGTGTGTTAGTGCTATTTTCTTTTGGAACATCTTATCTGATGGCAGTTTCTTTCTTTTCGCTTGTCTTCCTGCCTCCCTCCCCCCACCCCTCCTCCCTCCCTCCCCCACCCCTCCTCCCTCCCTCCCTCCCTGTCTCCCTCCCTCCCTGTCTTCCTTTCTCCCTCCCCATCTCCTTCTTAATATATTTTTTTAAAGATTTAATTTCATTTATTTTTGGCTGCGTTGAGTGTTCGTTGCTGCACACAGGCTTTCTCTAGCTGTGGCGAGCGGGGCTACTCTTTGTTGCAGTGCACAGTCTTCTCGTTGCCGTGGCTTCCCTTGTTGTGGAGCACGGGCTCTAGGTGCACGGCTTCAGTCGTTATGGCTCGTGGGCTCAGTAGTTGTGGTGCACGGGCTTAGTTGCTCCATGTCATGTGGGATCTTCCTGGACCAGGGATCGAACCCGTGTCCCCTGTATTGGCAGGTGGATTCTTAACCACTGCACCACTGGGGAAGTCCCTCTTCCTTCCTTCCTTCCTTTCTCTTTCTCTCTGTTCACTTCCTCTCTCCCTTCCCTTTTCCTTCCTTCCTCTTTTTATTTCTCTCTCTCCCCATCTATGCAACACTCCTTCTCTTATTCCTCCTATTTCTTCTTTTTCTGAGGGTAGTGATGGATGGAAACATTCATACTGTTTTTTCTATCTGGTCCCTCTTGCTGACACCCTTATGAAAATATCTCTAGCAAGGCAGGTGAGAGAGATGGTGGTGATGGTACCAGCCACCAGATGGATTGGACCGATAATGCTGATTGACAAAAGCATGGAGTCTACACTTTTGCAGTAGTAGAATATATTCCACAGATTATAGTTCATCATAGACATTCTTAAATGGCATAATCATGCCAGGCCTTA
The DNA here is from genome assembly GCF_964341445.2 of Mesoplodon mirus. NCBI lineage: Eukaryota > Metazoa > Chordata > Mammalia > Artiodactyla > Ziphiidae > Mesoplodon > Mesoplodon mirus. The sequence continues at coordinate 49,523,797 of NC_138977.1, forward strand.
TGTGTATTCGTGACATTGGCACTATTGAAAGCCTAGGAATAAATTCTCTAAGACAAACTAGTTGCTACCTCTACACAAGCATGGTAGAACACCATGTTGTAAAAGACTTCTGCTAAGAACAGCAATTTGGGAATAGTGTTATAAGGGATGAAATGTAGTTTTTTGTAGTTTTGATGCCTCTTTCACAGACACAATAAGCAAGTCTCACCTGAAAAACTAAATGGGATGTCTTTTTCTAGTGCAGGAGTGCCTTACCTGCTTTTCCATAGTGCCAAAGCCTGGTCATGTGGCTCCTGGAGCATATTTATGACCACAAAACTGATTATATTGTTCAGTGCCCCTTTGAAGTGAAAAAATATATTGAATAGTTCCAAGCTGTGGTCATGTGAAGAAAGATGTGGTAACAGCTTTGTCTACCCCTTTTTCAAACTAAACAATATAATATAATCTTTGAAACAGGCTTGGAGTCATCAACACCAAGATTATCATGTCATTTTTCAGAACAGTGTATTGAGGGTTCAATTTTCAGAACAATTGTAGGAAGGTATGTGAAGCACTGTTCTAGTTGGTGGGGATACCATGATGAAAATAACAGACAAGATTTCTAGGGAGAGATAGGTAGTAAACCAATAAACATAAGAAAACTCTCAGATTATCAAAGGTCTAAGTGTGACACAGAGAAATGAAATAGAGTGATGTGACAAGAAGTGACTGATGCATTTGAGGTGCTCAGGAAGAGATGATATTTAGGTTGACAGCTGAAAACAAAAGTGTGAGATTTGAGGAAAATCAGGAGGATCGGGGGGCAAAACATATCAGACAGAGAGGAACTGCTAAGAAGGTGAGCTTTGGGTGAGAAGACAAAGTAAGTGAGATGGGAAAAAGCCAGATCTTGTATGGCTTTGTAAGCCAGAGTAAAATGTTTAATTTTAGGTGCCATGGAGGATTTTAAGCAGAAGGATGATGTGGTACAATTTACTTTTTTAAAAAAGATCACCTTGCTATGTAGAGAATGTAATGGGGGTGGGGCAAGAGTCTAAGGCAGAAACTTGTTTTTGAGGTAAGGCATGATGGTGGCTTGGACTATAATAGGAGCAGGAAGGGAGATGGAGAGGAGTAATGGATTTGGGATATGTTTTGAGGGTAGCTTGACAAGACTTGCTGATAAATGTGATGTGTGGAGTGAGAGAAAGAGAGGAAACAGTGGTAACTGTCAGACTTTAGATGTGAGGAAAAGTACTGATGGGCCATTTCCTAAAATGGGGACCACTAGGGGAACAGTGGGTTTAGACAGCAAACTCAAGAGTCCTCTTTTGGCTGTGGAGTTTGTGATGTTCCTTTGGAAATGTCGAGTAGGCAGTTCTGTAACCAAGACTGGCACCTCACAGAGAAGTTAGGTGACATCCACAGTTGGAGGATGCTCTTTAGAGTCCTGAGATTGGATGGGATCACCTAAGGGAAGTAAATTGTCACAAAAGAGTAGGAGGTCCAGAGCAGAGTCTTCATGCCTCCCTCCATGAAGTATGGTTTTTTTTTATGGGTTAGAGAAGGGTCTAGGAAATGGAAATGAGATAGAGAAGGAGTAGTCAGTACAGGGGAGGAAAATGAGAAGAGTATGATTTCTTCTAGGCCAAGGAAAGATAGCATTTTCAACCATGAGTCAAATGTAGCCTTAGGGTTTATGGGATCTGAAACTTAGTCAATGTGGGGGTCCCTTTAAAGATGAATAATGCAGAATCATTAATACAAATTAGGTAGTAATGTGATTACTTAGAATGAGAAAGAAACCATGAAAAACTACAAAGTAAAGAGCTTAAAAAATGCCACAAAAATCACAAAATTCAGTGAAAACATAATTTTCTTAATTGAAACAGCTGTTGCACTTATACAACATTTTTTCTTCTACTTTTTTGGGAGGTGCGCTTACTCTGATATTGCTTCTTCATATTACAACAATTTTGTCACATTTTCTACAGAGATAGAAAAATAATTAACTCAGTATTTATCATGGATGTTTAAAATTATATTTTTATTGTTGAAAAATTTAGAGAAGTTCCTGTAAGTATCACAGCCTATTACTGATAATGTCATGTAAATTTTTAGGATTATTGCCAAAATGTGGGACACATCTATCAAATTTCTTTCATATATGAGCTTTAAGATTTCATGGCATTTCAAGATTGCACACACACTGACTAATCATAAATAATCTTTGAATTGACAACACTCATAAACTAGTTTGTTACTCATGTTTTTGTAACCCAGAAAGGCATTTCTGCCCTGGGGACAACTAGCAATAACTGAACTGTGCAAGAAAGTTACTGTGAACCACAGAAATATACCCCACTGAACCCAAACTGAATATACTCCCAACTCAATTTCTATCTATACAGATCCCCCAAAAGCTCACCAATGCCTCCCAACATAAGGGCAAGGGTGATAGAGGGGAAGTCAAAGTGAAAAAGACAGTGGTCTAAACAGTTGAGGTTAAAATGTCTTATTTTTGCAGTGCAACATGGAAATGCCTGTGCAAATAAGGGGTCTGAACCTTAAACTTCTATAGCTTCCTCTGAGAGGAGAGGGTAATAAGGTGAAGTGCATACGTGACAGGCAAAAGATCAGGTGAGATAAAAACAGAGAGTTTCCCCCATTGGATTTATACTCAAAAATTAACTGTTTAGGATTAAAAAAATAGGTCTAGGTTTTGGTGAAAAGTTCTGTGTAAGTATCAATATGATGTGCCTGGCAAATAATATACTGGTGAAATCTGTGGACCAGCAGAGATAAGTGGTTACATTTTTAGAGGTGAGCTGAATAGGGATGGCTTCCTATTTTACTCTCCAAAAGAAAGGAAAAGACAGACTTTGGCTGACGCTTGCTGCATTAGGGTCAGGAGTTTTGCCTTTTAGAGTCACTTGTGCTCTTTATGTTTAATATCTGCTACCAAATGTGTAAATAAAAATGTAAATGATTGAGGTGAAGGGGAGTGTGGAGCAATCAAAGACCTTTCCCAATTAAATTTAGGTCCTTTTCACCTCACATCTCAAAATCTGAGCTGATTTTGAACACAAGAAAAACCTAAGTAGATTTCACATCTACATTTTGTTAAATTTATTTTCAAATGTGGTGTCAGGGAGAATGTCCTGATTCAAATTTTGCAGTAATTGAATATAAACTTAATAACTTTGCTTGCAATCGACTGAAGTTCTGGTTTTTTTGTGTTTTTTTTTTTGCGGTTCGCGGGCCTCTCACTGTTGTGGCCTCTCCCGTTGCGGAGCACAGGCTCCAGACGCGCAGGCTCAGCGGCCATGGCTCACGGGCCCAACCGCTCCGCAGCATGTGGGATCCTCCCGGACCGGGGCACGAACCCACGTCCCCTGCATCGGCAGGCAAACTCTCAACCACTGCGCCACCAGGGAAGCCCTGAAGTTCTGTTCTTAATGTCATATAAGTTTGGGTTGAGATCATATTATTTGTCTAAATAACCATCAATATTAACTGCATGAAAATAGGTCAGAATGGAAATTGGAAGGTAGGACTTGGTAGAGAAGAGGGGCATGATTGGAAGTAACGGGCTCCCCCCATGGTCTCAATGGCAGATTCTCATTGCTCCTTTGCTTGTTCATGTTGGCAGTTAGAATAACAACAAAGAAAGGCATAAGGAATTCTCAGATACTGGTATTTATTTAGTAACTTCTGGCTGAAGCCAGAGCCCTTGTGTGATCAGCAATCTGTTCTTCTACTTAGTCCAACCGTAAGAACAGTTGCCTGTGATAGGAATTTAGCTGTGATTGAAGAAAATGAGAGAAATGACAAATGGTACTGATGTTTAGAATTGCTTTAGACCCCTCTGAATTTTCTTTATTGTCTGATACAAGAAAAGCCTGTTCGACCTATGAAAAATCATTTTGTTGTTTCTTTTCTTGCCACTTAAGAATATCAGTTTTAGGTTTTTAATTTGAATTGGCAGATTTGTTAAGAGGATGAGGGAGGAAGTTGTGGGCAAACTTCCTACATGCTTGATTCAGCCAAACTAGAAAAAGGGGTACAAGAAACCTTAGATTAGCCAGTTCAACCTTTTATCCAAAGACTATATTCTCAGTTGATGGTGAGTCAGCCTTTACATGAATGGTCTAATTACTGCCTCTCAGGAGTCTGCCCTGCGTGTATTGGTAGAGAGCTATAGTTTGTAAGGCCTGAAATTAAATTAATAAGGGATCTTCTGTCTCTCATGGTCCTTTACGAATTTGAAGACTTCATCATAGCTTTCCCCTCTGTAGGTCACAGCCTGTTTATTTGTTTTGTGTGTGAGACGGTGTTTGGATCACGTATCATTTTGATCACCTTTGTTTTGTAGCTGTTGCTCACCTTTCTTCCTGGAAGAGCTCTGCCTTTGTTCATTGTTCTTCCCTCCCAGTGGATTTTAGGTGATGACTGCACTCTCCAGCTCTAGGGGCAAATCATGATTAGAATGAGCCAGTCACTGTGGTCTTGTTCCCTTTGCCAGGGGTTGGTTTAAGCATGGTCATGTGACCTGATTCTGGCTCTGGGACCTGACAGGGAGTCAACCAGGGGACCTCTGAAAAGACCCTTTCCCAAATAAGGGATACATCAAGTAAATGTCTTATTTCTTTTTTCCTTCCTCCCTCCCTCCCATCCTCCCTCCCTCCCATCCTCCCTTCCTTCCTCCCTTCCTTCCTCCCTTTGGATGTGGAATTGTCAGTAGCAGACACCTAGAACTGCTTCAGTTAGCTTGGAAACGTTAGGAGAGACGTCACTGGAGAACAGGGATACAAGGTAGAAGGATTAAAAGTTCTGGGATCCTTGAGGTCAGTTGAGCAGCCAAGCACTCCTTTCATACAACTTCATGTATATGAGATGATTAATCCTTTCCTGTTTCTATTTCGTATAGTTGTCTCTCTGTTATTTGCTTCTCTAAGCATCCTAACTGATACTCAATCCCTTATATTAATTTAATTTACCTGAAGCTTCTGCCCATCAGTGACATGCTTAGCATTGTTTGTCATAACTTACCCATGGAATTTTTGTATTTAACCGAAATCTTTCTTTAAAGATTCATAAATATAGGCAAAGGCACATGACACGGTCGATATGCAAATCAAATTGTCTTCTAAAGTTTTATCCCGTAGTTAAAGTGGCAGCACTTAGCTGTGTTTTTCTGCAGTGGGTTTAACACTGGTTGACACTGGTTAAACACTGGTTTAACACTTTAAGGAAGATCCTCCACCCTATGTATATTACCTTGTTTAGCTAGTCTGTTTTTATAACCAGGTCTTCCTGATAAAAGTAACATTTTGATATTTTGTTGTCAGCTCTGTTTTCCTGTTAAACCTTTCAAAATAAATGCATTTAAAAATCTTTCTCTTTTACTATTATAGAATTGCTTTCCCCCTAGTATTCAAATTATTGAGGACTATGTATGTAACAGACTTTGAAGCACATTGAGAAATGTTGTCACAGATTATTAGAACATTTGCTAGCTGCACTAATTGGATAAGATACAATATTTTCAGTTTGTGGCATTAGAAGTGGTCTTTCTCCTAGCTTTGCCTCCCTCTCTATCCTCCCAGATTTATGCTTAGTAATATGGATAAGTATTTATTTCGTTCTCTTTTTCTACACAAAGTAGTTACCTATGTCATTTACTGCTACAAAGTGTTATCTATTTTTCAGCTGGCTTTATCGAGATATAATTCACATATTATACAATTCACCTATGTAAAATTTAGTGGTTTCTACTATATTCACAGAATTGTGTAACCATAATGACAATTAATTTTAGAACATTTTTATCACCCCAAGAGGAAACCATGTACCTGTTAGCAGTCACTCTCTGTTTCCTCCCATTCCTTTCCCTACCCCCTCAGTTCTAGGCAACTGCTAATCTGTTTCCTGTCTCTGTGGATTTGACTAGGCATTGTGCATAAATTGAATCATACAGTATGTGTTCCTTGTGATTGGCTTCTTTAACTTAGCATGTTTTAAAGGTTCATCCATATTGTACACATCAGTTCTTCATTACTTTTTTTTTAACATCTTTATTGGAGTATAATTGCTTTAAAATGGTGTGTCAGTTTCTGCTTCATAACAAAGTGAATCAGCTATACATATACTATATCCCATATGTCCTCCCTCTTGTGTCTCCCTCCCTCCCACCCTCCTGATCCCACCCCTCTGGGTGGTCACAAAGCACCGAGCTGATCTCCCTGTGCATATATGCAGCTGCTTCGCACTAGCTATCTATTTTATATTTGGTAGTATGTATAAGTCCATGCCACTCTCTCACTTCATCCTGGCTTACCCTTCCCCCTCCCCATGTCCTCAAGTCCATTCACTTCATCTGCGTTTTTATTCCTGTCCTGCCCCTAGTTTCTTCAGAACCTTTTTGTTTTTTTAGATGCCATATATATGTGTTAGCATATGGTATTTATTTTTCTCTTTCTGACTTACTTAACTCTGTATGACAGTCTCTAAGTCCATCCACCACACTACAAATAACTCAATTTCGTTTCTTTTTATGGCTGAGTAATATTCCACTGTATATATGGGCCACATCTTCTTTATCCATTCATCTGTCGATGGAAACTTAGGTTGCTTCCATGTCCTGGCTATTGTAAATAGAGCTGCAATGAACACTGTGGTACATGACACCTTTTCAATTATGGTTTTCTCAGGGTATATGCCCAGTAGTGGGATTGCTGGGTCATATGGTAGTTCTATTTTTAGTTTTTTAAGGAACCTCCATACTGTTCTCCGTAGTGGCTGTATCAATTTACATCCCACCAACAGTGCAAGAGGGTTCCCTTTTCTCCACACCCTCTCCAGCATTTATTGTTTGTAGATTTTTTGATGATAGCCATTCTGACTGGTGTGAGGTGATATCTCATTGTAGTTTTGATTTGCATTTCTCTAATGGTTAATGATATTGAGCATCCTTTCATGTGTTTGTTGGCAATCTGTATATCTTTGGAGAGATGTCTATTTAGGTCTTCTGCCCATTTTTGAACTGGGTTGTTTGTTTTTTTGATATCGAGCTGCATGAGCTGCTTGTAAATTTTGGAGATTAATCCTTTGTCAGTTGCTTCATTGGCAAATATTTTCTTCCATTCTGAGGGTTGTCTTTTGGTCTTGTTTATGGTTTCCTTTGTTGTGCAATAGCTTTTAAGTGTCATTAGGTCCCATTTGTTTATTTTTGTTTTTATTTCCATTTCTCTAGGAGGTGGGTCAAAAAGGATCTTGCTGTGATTTATGTCATAGAGTGTTCTGCCTATGTTTTCCTCTAAGAGTTTTATAGTGTCCGGTCTTACATTTTGGTCTTTAATCCATTTTGAGTTTATTTTTGTGTATGGTGTTAGGGAGTGTTCTAACTTCATTCTTTTACATGTAGCTGTCCAGTTTTCCCAGCACCACTTATTGAAGAGGCTGTCTTTTCTCCATTGTATATTCTTGTCTCCGTTATCAAACATAAGGTGACCATATGTGCGTGGGTTTATCTCTGGGCTTTCTATCCTGTTCCATTGATCTATAGTTCTATTTTTGTGTCAGTACCATGCTATCATGATGACTGTAGCTTTGTAGTATAGTCTGAAGTCCAGGAGCCTGATTCCTCCAGCTCCATATTTGTTTCTCAAGATTGCTTTGGATATTCGGGGTCTTTTGTGTTTCCATACTAATTGTGAAATTTTTTGTTTTAGTTATATGAAAAATGCCATTGGTAGTTTGACAGGGATTGCATCGGATCTGTAGATTGCTTTGGGTAGTATAGTCATTTTCACAATGTTGATTCTTCGAATTGAAGAACATGGTATATCTCTCCATCTGTTTGTATCATCTTTAATTTCTTTCATCAGTGCCTTATAGAGTTCTGAGTACAGGTGTTTGTCTCCTTAGGTTGGTTCATTCCTAGGTATTTTATTCTTTTTGTTGCAATGGTAAATGGGAGTGTTTCCTTAATTTCTCTTTCAGATTTTCAGCATTGGTGTATAGGAATGCAAGAGATTTCTGTGCATTAATTTTGTATCCTGCTACTTTACCAGATACATTGATTAGCTGTAGTAATTTTCTGGTAGCATCATTAGGATTCTCTATGTATAGTATCATGTCACGTGCAAACAGTGACAGCTTTACTTCTTCTTTTCTGATTTGCATTCCTTTTATTTCTTTTTTTGCTCTGATTGCTGTGGCTAAAAGTTCCAAAACTAGGTTGAATAATAGTGGTGGGTGTGGACAACCTTGTCTGGTTCCTGATCTTAGAGGAAATGGTTGCAGTTTTTCACTATTGAGAACGATGTTGGCTGTGGGTTTGTCATATATGGCCTTTATTATGTTGAGGTAAGTTCCCTCTATGCCTACTTTCTGGAGAGTTTTTATAATAAACGGGTGTTGAAAGCTTTTTCTGCACCTATTGAGGTGAACATATGGTTTTTCTCCTTCAGTTTGTTAATATGGTTTATCACATTGATGGATTTGCCTATATTGAAGAATCCTTGCATTCCTAGGATAAACCCCACTTGATCATGGTGTATGATCCTTTTAATGTGCTGTTGGATTCTGTTTGGTAGTATTTTGTTGAGGATTTTTGCATCTGTGTTCATCAGTGATATTGGCCTGTACTTTTAGCTCTTTGTGACATCTTTGTCTGCTTTCGGTATCAGGGTGATGGTGGCCTTATAGAATGAGTTGGGGAGTGTTCTTCCCTCTGCTATATTTTGGAGGAGTTTAAAAAGGATAGGTGTTAGCTCTTCTCTAAATGTTTGATAGAATTCGCCTGTGACGCCATCTGGTCCAGGGCTTTTGTTTGTTGGAAGATTTTTTTTTTTTTTTTTTTTGTGTGGTACACGGGCCTCTCACTGTTTGGCCTCTCGCTTTGCGGAGCACAGGCTCCGGACGCGCAGGCTCAGCAGCCATGGCTCACAGGCCCAGCCACTCCGCGGCATGTGGGATGTTCCCGGAGTGGGGCACGAACCCGTGTCCCCTGCATCAGCAGGCGGACTCTCAACCACTGCGCCACCAGGGAAGCCCTGTTGGAAGCTTTTAAATTACAGTCTCAATTTCAGTGCTTGTGATTGGTCTGTTCATATTTCTATTTCTTCCTGGTTCAGGCTCAGAAGGTTGTGCTTTTCTAAGAATGTGGCCATTTCTTCCAGGTTGTCCATTTTATTGGCATAGAGTTGCTTGTAGTAATCTCTCATGATCCTTTGTATTTCTGCAGTGTCAGATGTTACTTCTCCTTTTTCATTTCTAATTCTGTTGGGTCTTCTCCCTTTTTTTCTTGATGAATCTGGCTAATGGTTTATCAATTTTGTTTATCTTCTCAAAGAACCAGCTTTTAGTTTTAATGATCTTTGCTAATGTTTCCTTCATTTCTTTTTCATTTATTTCTGATCTGATCTTTATGATTTCTTTCCTTCTGCTAACATTGGGGTTTTTTTGCTCTTCTTTCTCTAATTGCTCTAGGTGTAAGGTTAAGTTGTTTATTTGATATGTTTCTTGTTTCTTGAGGTAGGATTGTATTGCTTAAACTTCCCTCTTTGCTGCATCCCAGAGGTTTTGTGTTGTCATGTTTTCATTGTCATTTTTTCTAGGTATTTTTTGATTTCCTGTTTGATTTCTTCAGTGATCTCCTGTTTATTTAGTAGTGCATAGTTTAGCCTCCATGTGTTTGTATTTTTTACATATTTTTTCCTGTAATTCATATCTTGTCTCATAGCATTGTTGTCGAAAAAGATACCTGATATGATTTCAATTTTGTTAAATTTATGAAGGCTTGAATTGTGACCCAAAATGTGATCTATCCTGAAGAATGTTCCATGATCACTTGAAAAGAAAGTGTATTCTGTTGTTTTTGGATGGAATGTCCTATAAATATCAATTAAGTCCTTCTTGTTTAATGTTCATTTAAAGCTTGTGTTTCCTTATTTATTTTCATTTTGGTTGACCTGTCCATTGGTGAAAGTGGGGTGTTAAAGTCTCCTACTGTGATTGTGTTACTGTTGATTTCTCCTCTTATGGCTGTTAGCATTTGCCTTATATATTGAGGTGCTCCAATGTTGGGTACATAAATATTTACAGTTGTTATATCTTCTTCCTGGATGGGTCCCTCGATCATTATGTAGTATCCTTCTTTGTCTCTTCTAGTAGTCTTTATTTTAAAGTCTATTTTGTCTGATATGAGAATTGCTACTCCAGCTTTCTTTTGGTTTCCATTTGCATGGAATATCTTTTTCCATCCCCTCACTTTCAGTCTGTATGTGTCCCTGGGTCTGAAGTGGGTCTCTTGTAGACAGCATATATATGGGTCTTGTTTTTGTATCCCTTCAGCCAGTCTGTGTCTTTTGATGGCAGCATTTAATCCATTTACATTTAAGGTAATTATTGATATGTATGTTCCTATTACCATTTTCTTAATTGTTTTGGGTTCGTTATTGTAGGTCTTTTCCTTCTCTTGTGTTTCCTGCCTAGAGAAGTTCCTTTAGCATTTGTTGTAAAGCTGGTTTGGTTGTGCTGAATTCTGTTAGCTTTTGCTTGTCTGTAAAGGTTTTAATTTCCTCCTCGAATCTGAATGTGATCCTTACTGGGTAGAGTAATCTTGGTTGTAGGGTTTTCCCTTTCATCACTTTAAATATGTCCTGCCACTCCCTTCTGACTTGCAGAATTTCTGCTGAAAGATCAGCTGTTAACCTTATGCGGATTCCCTTGTACATTATTTGTTGTTTTTTCCTTGCTGCTTTTAATATTCTTTTTTTGTATTTAATTTTTGATAGTTTGATTAATATGTGTCTTGGTGTGTTTCTCCTTGGATTTATCCTGCATGGGACTCTCTGTGCTTCCTGGACTTGATTAACTATTTCCTTTCCCATATTAGGGAAGTTTTCAACTATAATCTCTTTAAATATTTTCTCAGTCCCTTTCTTTTTCTATTCTTCTTCTGGGGCCCCTGTAATTTGAATGTTGGTGTGTTTAATGTTGTCCCAGAGGTCTCTAAAACTGTCCTCAATTCTTTTCATTCTTTTTTCTTTATTCTGCTCTGCAGTAGTTATTTCCACTATTTTATCTTCCAGGTTACTTGTCCGTTCTTTTGCCTCAGTCATTCTGCTCCTGATTCCTTCTAGAGAATTTTTAATTTCATTTATTGTGTTTTTCATAATTGTTTGTTTGCTCTTTAGTTCTTCTAGGTCCTTGTTAAACATTTCTTGTATTTTCTGCATTCCATTTCCAGGATTTTGAATCATCTTTACCATCATTACTCTGAATTCTTTTTCAGGTAGACTGCCTATATCCTCTTCATTTGTTTGGTCTGGTGGGTTTTTACCTTGCTTCTTCATCTGCTGTGTGTTTCTCTGCCTTCTCATTTTTCTTAACTTACTGTGTTTGGGATCTCCTTTTCACAGGCTGCAGGTTCGTAGTTCCCGTTGTTTTTGGTGTCTGCCCCCAGTGGCTAAGGCTGGTTCAGTGGGTTGTGTAGGCTTCCTGGTGGAGGGGACTAGTGCCTGTGTTCTGGTGGATGAGGCTGGATCTTGTCTTTCTGGTGGGCAGGTCCACGTCTGGTGGTGTGTTTTGGGGTGTCTGTGACCTTATTATGATTTTAGGCACCCTTGCTCCTAATGGGTGGTGGTGTGTTCCTGTCTTGCTAGTTGTTTGGCAAAATGTGTCCAGCACTGTAGGTTGCTGGTTGTTGAGTGTAGCTGGGTCTTAGCACTGAGATGGAGATCTGTGGGAGAGCTTTTGCCGTTTGATATTACGTTGATCTGGGAGGTCTCTTATGAAGCAATGTCCTGAACTCGGCTCTCCCACCTCAGAGGCACGGGCCTGACACCCGGCCGGAGCACCAAGACCCTGTCAACCACACGGCTCAGAAGAAAAGAGAGAAAAAAAGAAAGAAAAAAATAAAATAAAAAGGAATAAAGTTATTGTTTTAAAAATTAATAAAACTAAAAAAATTAAAAAGTAATTAAAAAAAGAAAAAAGAAAGAAAGGGAGCACAACCAAACCAAGAAACAAATCCACCAATGATAACAAGCACTAAAAACTATATTTAAAAAACAAGCAAACAAAAATGGGCAGACAGAACCCTAGCACAAATGGTAAAAGGAAAGCTATACAGACAAAATCACACAGAGAAGCATACACATACACACTCACAAAAATAGAAAAAGGAGCAAAATATATATATCTATATATTAAAAAAATAGGAAGAGAGCAACCACATCAATAAAGAAATCTACCAATGATAATAAACTCTAAATGCTAAACTAAGATAAACATAAAACCAGAAACCAGTCAATCTCATACAGTAAACTCCAAGTCTACATTTGCTCCCAAAGTCCACCACCTCAATTTGGGGATGATTCGTTGTCTCTTCAGGTATTCCACAGATGCAGGGTACATCAAGTTGATTGTGGAGATTTAATCCACTGCTCCTGAGGCTGCTGGGAGAGATTTACCTTTCTCTTGTTTGTTCGCACAGCTCCCAGGGTTCAGCTTTGCATTTGGACCCGCCTCTGCGTGTAGGTCACCTGAGGGCGTCTGTTCTTCCCTCAGACAGGAGTGGGTTAAAGGAGCAGCCGCTTAGGGGACTCTGGCTCACTCAGGCCGTGGGGGAGGGAGGGGTATGGAGTGCAGGGCGAGCCTGCAGCGACAGAGGCCGGTGTGACACTGCACCAGCCTGAGGTGCGCCATGCGTTCTCCCGGGGAAGTTGTCCCTGGATCACGGGACCCTGGCAGTGGCAGGCTGCACAGGCTCCCCGGAGGGGAGGTGGGGATAGTGACCTGTGCTCGCGCACAGGCTTCTTGGTGGCGGCAGCAGCAGCCTTAATGTCTCATGCCCGTCTCTGGGGTCTGCGCTAATAGCCGTGGCTCGCGCCCATCTCTGGAGCTCCTTTAAGCAGCGCTCTTAATCCCATCTCCTCGTGCACCCTCAAACAATGGTCTCTTGCCTCCTAGGCAGCTCCAGATTTTTCCCGGATTCCCTGCCAGCTAGCTGTGGCGCAGTAGCCCCTTCAGGCTGTGTTCACTCAGCCAACTCCAGTCCTCTCCCTGGGATCCGACTTCCGAAGCCCAAGCCTCAGCTCCCAGCCCCGCCCGCCCTGGCGGGTGAGCAGACAAGCCTCTCTGGCTGGTGAGTGCCCGTCGGCACCGATCCTCTGTGCGGGAATCTCTCCGCTTTGCCCTCCGCACCCCTGTGGCTGCGCTCTCCTCCGTGGCTCTGAAGCTCCCCCCACCCCGCCACCCTTCATCTCCACTAGTGAAGGGGCTCCTAGTGTGTGGAAACCTTTCCTCCTTCATGGCTCCCTCCCACTGATGCGCGTCCCGTCCCTATTCTTTTGTCTCTGTTTATTCTTTTTTCTTTTGCCCTACCCAGGTACATGGGGAGTTTCTTGCCTTTTGGGAGGTCTGAGGTCTTCTGCCAGCGTTCAGTAGGTGTTCAGTAGGAGTTGTTCCACATGTAGATGTATTTTTGATATATTTGTGGAAAGGAAGTTCATCTCCACGTCTTACTCCTCCACCATCTTGAAGGTCTCCCCTCTTCATTACTTTTTATTACAGAATAGTTTTCTATTGTATGGCTCTACCACACTTTATTTATCCATTCTTCAGTGGAAGGACATTTGGCTCATTTCCACTTCTTGGCTATTATGAATTATCTAGTATTATGATCCAAATTTATTCTTTATTTCCTCCAGTTTGCATCCCAACTTGAATAGTGAAACTGATAAAAAAATTAAAAAGTCAGTTATCCTATTTTCCTCTGTTATATCCAGCCGTTAAATGCCATTTCCGTGTGTGAGACTAAATGACCACTTAATTCCTTAAAACAGGTTTATAGCTTCACACAAAACAAGAAGAATAAAGAAAAAAAACTCAACACACATCCAAATGCAAATGCTCATACACTTAAAACCTTGGATTTGAAAACTTAGAGAAATTCACGTTTGAACACATTACTTTTAACACAGACGGTAATTGTAAACCTGGGTTTAGATTTAAATTGGAAAAAAATACCCCGAGCTGTTTAATGTTTATCTTTAAATGTCCAGGATAAGACCATGATGACAGCTACCAACATATTTTTTACGATCTTGGAAAGACACAAGAGGAATAAATTTTTATCATGCGTCATACACTGAGATTTGCGTACATCTTTTACCTCCCAATTTAGACTTTGCTGAGAGTAGCAGGGAATTCTTTCCTTATTTGCTTTTCTAGCAACAAGAGAAGGAACTGTCTGCATTTTTTTAAAACATCTTTATTGGACTATAATTGCTTTGCAATGGTGTGTTACTTTCTGCTTTATAACAAAGTGAATCAGCTATATATATACATGTATCCCCATATCTCCTCCCTCTTGCGTCTCGCTCCCTCCCACCCTCTGTATCTCACCCTTATAGGTGGTCACAAAGCACCGAGCTGACCTTCCGGTGCTATCCAGCTGCTTCCCACTAGCTATCTATTTTACATTTGGTAGTGTATGTATATCCATGCTACTCTTTCACTTCATCTCAGCTTACACTTCCCTCTCCCTGAGTCCTCAAGTCCATTCTCTTTATCTGCATCTTTATTCCTGTACTGGCCCTAGGTTCTTCAGAACCATTTTTTAATCTTTTTTTTGGATTCCATATATATGTGTTAGCATATGGTATTTATTTTTCTCTTTCTGACTGACTTCACTCTGTATGACAGTCTCTAGGTCCATCCACCTCACTACAAATAACTCAATTTCATTTCTTTTTATGGCTGAGTAATATTCCATTGTATATGTGTGCCACATCTTTATCCATTCATCTGTCAGTGGACACCTAGGTTGCTTCCATGTCCTGGCTATTGTAAATAGAGCTACAGTGAACATTGTGGTACATGACTGTTTTTGAATTATGGTTTTCTCGGGGTATATGCGCAGTAGTGGGATTGCTGGGTCATATGGTAGTTCTGTTTTTAGTTTCTTAAGGAACCTCCATACTGTTCTCCATAGTGGCTGTATCAATTTACATTCCCATCAACAGTACAGGAGGGTTCTCTTTTCTCCACACCCTCTCCAGCATTTA
The DNA here is from genome assembly GCF_964341445.2 of Mesoplodon mirus. Lineage (NCBI taxonomy): Eukaryota > Metazoa > Chordata > Mammalia > Artiodactyla > Ziphiidae > Mesoplodon > Mesoplodon mirus. The sequence continues at coordinate 49,538,859 of NC_138977.1, forward strand.
TTGTTTGAAGATTTTTTGATGATGGCCATTCTCACTGGTGTGAGGTGATACCTCATTTTAGCTTTGATTTGTATTTCTCTAATGATTAGTGATGTTGAGCATCCTTTCATGTGTTTATTGGCAATCTGTATATCTTCTTTGGAGAGATGTCTATTTAGGTCTTCTGCCCACTTTTGAACTGGGTTGTTTGTTTTTTTGCTATTGAGCTGCATGAGCTGCTTGTAAATTTTGGAGATTAATCCTTTGTCAGTTGCTTCATTTGCAAATACTTTCTCCCATTCTGAGGGTTGTCTTTTGGTCTTGTTTATGGTTTCCTTTGTTGTGCAAAAGCTTTTAAGTTTCATTAGGTCCCATTTGTTTATTTTTGTTTTTATTTCCATTTCTCTAGGAGGTGGGTCAAAAAGGATCTTGCTGTGATTTATGTCATAGAGTGTTCTGCCTATGTTTTCTCTAAGAGTTTGATAGTGTCTGGCCTTACATTTCGGTCTTTAATCCATTTTGAGTTTATTTTTGTGTATGGTGTTAGGGAGTGTTTTAATTTCATTCTTTTACATGTAGCTGTCCAGTTTTCCCAGCACCACTTATTGAAGAGGCTGTCTTTTCTCCACTGTATATTCTTGCCTCCTTTATCAAACATAAGGTGACCATATGTGCATGGGTTTATCTCTGGGCTTTCTATCCTGTTCCATTGATCTATTGTTCTGTTTTTATGCCAGTACCATGCTGTCTTGATTACTGTAGCTTTGTAGTATAGTCTGCAGTAAGGGAGCCTGATTCCTCCAGCTCCATATTTGTTTCTCAAGATTGCTTTGGATATTCGGGGTCTTTTGTGTTTCCATACAAACTGAAATTTTTTGTTCTAGTTCTGTGAAAAATGCCATTGGTAGTTTGATAGTGATTGCATTGAATCTGTAGATTGCTTTGGGTAGTAGAGTCATCTTCACAATGTTGATTCTTCCAATCCAAGAACATGGTATATCCTCCATCTATTTGTATCATCTTTATATTCTTTCCTCTGTATCTTATACTTTTCTGCATACAGGTCTTTTGTCTCCTTAGGTTTATTCCTAGGTAGTTTACTCTTTTGTTGCAATGGTAAATGGGAGTGTTTCCTTCATTTCTCTTTCAGATTTTTCATCGTTAGTGTATAGGAGTGCAAGAGATTTCTGCGCATTAATTTTGTATCCTGCTACTTTACCAAATTTGTGCATTTATGTGTTTGTAGTTTTTCTTCAGAAGGGAAGTCAGCATCAGACCCACTTACACTCAGACATGCACAGCAGTAGATATGCAGTGTATGTCTTCTTGCCTGCTGCCATTGTAGCCAATAATGGTGCTGCTTTTTAAGTTTCCTGCAGGATGTGGTGATACATGCAAGGAGTACTGCATTCATTCAACAAATATTGATATTTCTTGAGTGTCTACCACATGTCAAGGACTATGTTTGGGAACTGATGTGCATTGTTTAGTAAAAACAGTTTGAGTTCCTATCATCACAAAGCTTACCCTCTAGTGTAAAAATGTCTTTATCTGCACCTAGAGAATGATCCAGGTGAGGATCGCCACTATATCTTGTTCAACACACTCCCTGGCCATTGACAGAGTCTCACAAATGTTTGTTGAATTAATTTTCTGAAAAAGATAGAGTAGCCAAAGATCTATATCAAGATAAAACACACACACACACACACACACACACACACAGAAAACTACCTCTTTTTGATACTAGTTAAAATGCACCAGTAAGTTTTTTTCATGTAAGGCTGCCTTTTCTGCCACTCTGAGCAGTCCCTCTCAAATACTTCCCATCTAGGAGGTTCCTCTTATATGCCCCCCTCTGGTATCTCTCTCAGAACCCAGTCTTTGAGATATGGCAGTCAGGGTGCCTGATGTATAAATGAAGATTCTTCAGTTCTTCAGATGATTCTAGACTTCAAGCATTTGAGTCCCTTCCAGTCCTTTAAATCTTCCGATCCAGTCCACAGACATTGTGAAGCAAAGACCAGCCATCCTTATTGTGCCCTGTCTGAAATCTTGACTCACAGAACCCAAAGAAAACATGATGGCTGGAGCTGCAGCAGTCATCTGGTGACCATGTGGAAAAAGACATGAGAATTGCTCAGATGTCAGCCTCAACATTATTAAGTTGCAGAATCAACAAATGTAGTCACTCACTGAGGACTTCTTGTTAAGGCTTCCATTTCATTATAATGTGTTTTGGGGAACACCAGAAAGTGGTTCTATGTAGAAAAAGACTAGGGATATTTACGTTGGTAGCTACAGTATTGAATTCACTGATAAACCAAGACCAGCTCTGTGTTTAGCTTTTTTCTCATGAGAAGGATGCAATCTCTGATGAGAGGACCATTATAACAGGAGAAGGATGCTCCGAATCTAGAGAGGATTGTTGGCACGTCGAATAATGGACTACTGTGAATAATGGCACTGCAATTTTTGATAACAAAGACTCCAGAGAATACTTAAAGTCATTTGTGTAACCTGTGGGCATACACAAGAGTTGGAAACCATGCAATTTCTAAGTCAACTCCTTTGGAATGCATAGAGACCAAGGTGTTATCCATTCCTCTGCCTTAGCCCCAGGGTCCAAACCTAGTGGAGGTGGCCACTCATCCTCTTTCCAAAGAGGAGAAATAGATTGCTTTTTGCCCCACTTCATCCACAGAGGGCTGAATGCTGTCTCTCCCAAACACTGAGACAGTTCAAATAACCATTCATGAGTCCTCAACCTCTATCTTACTCCATGTACAAAATTAATTTGTGATGTATCATAGACCTATATGTATATCTAGAACCCAAAAGCTTCTAATAGAAAGTTTTGGGGTAGACAATGATTTCTTGAACAGGACGCAAAAATCAGCAGCCATAAAAACTATTGATAAGTTGGAATTCATCAAAATTAAAAATTCTGCACATTATAAGACTCCATTAAAATAATGGGCAAACCACAGATTGGGAAAAAATATTCACAAGATATATATCTGAAAAATGATATGTGAATACACTGAATATTTAAAGAAATCCTAAAATTGGTAATGAAAAGAACAATCTAATTTTTAAAAAATGGACAAAAGAGTTGAACAGACATCTCATAAAAGAAGATATACAAAGCGTCAATAAATACATGAAAAATATAGGGTATATTCACATAGAAAGAATACTACTCAGCAATAATAATAAGAAACTACTGATCCATGCAACAACATGGATGAATCTCAAAAATATTATACTGAGTGAAAGAAGCCTGATTCAAAAATCTACATACACTATGTTTCTATTTATATGAGGTCTGAGAATAGATTTTTTTAAATCTATGATGATAAAATCAGAAAGTGGTTGCCTGGGGATGGGAGTGAAAAATTGTCTGGAAAGGGGCATGTGAGAGCCTTTTTATTCTGACAACTATGTCTTATATTTTGCTTTTAGTGTTGGTTACATTTGCAGTCGTGAAGACTCATTATACTGAACACTTAAGATATATGTTTTTATTGTATGTCAGTTTTACTTCAATAAAAAAATGACACACACAAAAGTGGTAATCTTTTTCTCATCAGAATTCTAGTAAAAGAGTAGAAATCCTAATGGAATAGATACATTTTCCCTCTATGGGACTTAATGAAATTATTTTAATTTATTTATGGATGGGCAAAATTGACAAAGTGAACACTCTTAATTTTCCTGAATTGTTCCTCTTGTGTAAAATTCTCACCTGCACTGTGCTATATCTTAACAGGAAGAAGGAAGAGTGTATCTAAGGGCACATGGGCATAAGCTTGTAAGGAGGTTGCTGTGACTGATGCAGAAGGTGTGACTGATGCAGAAGGTGTGACTGAGCATCACTGTGGGCCAGGTGCTGAAAGGCACTTAAGGTCTACTTGCTGGAGGAATGAACTGGCAAAAGATACCGTGTTTGGGGTCCTGAATGAGCATCTTATACTATGCTAAGAAAAGAAGTTCAGACGTTTCTAGGAAACTGATATTCATGGAAGTTTTTAATCAGGGAAGTGATTCTCCTCACCCCTCTCAAAAAGTTGACTGGCCTTGTGGAGAGTAAGCTAAAATTTAGAGAAACTGATGGCAGGGATCTTAGTGTGTGAGTGTGATGTTTCTGCTAGAGAGCAGTTGATGTTCAATAAAAATACCTTTTAAATTCTAATATTTTAAAAGATTTTGATGAATAATTATAAAAAGGGAACCAGACCTTTGTCTCTTTTGAAATATGTTTGAAAAATACTGTGAAGCTCATCTTTCACTTGCCTGTTTGATGTTTTTTTACATTATTAGTATTACATAATTATTATTCTTTTAGGCAATTACAAATGATCTTTTTGTGAAATTTGAAATATTAGTGGTATTTCATTGTAAAATAGTTTGCTTTTTTTCTATTTGAAGTAGAAAAGCTGTTAACTAATGTCCTTTATATCTTCTTAAATTTTGCATTGACATAATTTTTTTCTTAAAAAATCATAAATATCCTTCTTAGTGAACTTGTAGACAATTTAAGAGTAAAAAAACTCAAAAAAATAAAGTTGGAGAAGGAAGTCACAATTTTTTTCTTTTAGGGGATAATTGCTGTTGGAAATATGTTTTAAAGTTTCAGCAAACACCTTTTTAGAAAATGATTTATTTAAACAAAATTGCTATGCCAAGGTAAGGCTTATACCAGTAACATAGCAACTGTAGGTACACATTTAATTTTGTGAAAAAAATGGCAAGAAAAATGTCTTGAGCTTGAAATGAATGTCTATTGCCAATTCAATAATGTAAAATATCTCATATGAAGGAAAACCTGGTTACAATGGTGATTTCTTATAACATTTTAATCTAAATAATATGATTTTGTCATCATGTTTTATAAAAAAGAACCTTAAGAATCGTTAAAAGATTATACTGGTCACCAGTTAGTTGGTATATACATAACATTTTAGAAATACTTCACCTAAAAAAAAGAAAAATGATGGAAAAAGATGACTGCATTATTTGACTAAAGACTTACTCATACACAGTTTCATTTAAAAGGAACTAAAGGTGATGGAGGGAAAACGTGTGGTTTGGCACTTGAACGTTATAAAGCAAATTTAATATACTTTATTCAGTAAAGCTTTCTGAAAAATGAAATAATTCTCAGGATGCTAAATACTTTTGTGGTTGTTCAAGGTAATTATTTACTGTAAATAGTAAGAATTCTCATTGCATTTTTTGAATAAATATCTAGTGGAATGGCATGTAGTACTTTTGTTTCAAAAAATAATATCTTTTAAGGGACATTTATTAAGTTACATTGGTTCAATCCCAAGGTCCCAAACCACAAAAAATTAAATAGAGCTTAATTTTGATTTTCCTAATATAACATATCAAACCTTTACTTTGCATATGCTTAAGAGTATGCTACTTGGCAGATTCTGATGATTTCAAATTAGTATGTTATTATTAAAACTGTATAAAACTAACAATAACTATGTGTAGCCAGGAATTAGATAGACTTGTGATTTTGAAGGTATAGCAGTAGTTAGCGGATGTTGTGATCTTAAGCAAGTCCATCTTTTTGATTTTGTTTTTAGCACTGCTGTTCTTAGAGTGTAGTACAGAGAGGCAAACATCAGCCTTGTTTGCCCAGACTAAGGAGTTGCCCTAGGACATGGGACTTCTGGTGCTAAACCTGGGATAGTCCCACGCAAACCAGAAAGGTTGGTCTCTCTATGTCTTTAAGATCTTTTTAGGGGTTTTGTGAGTTCAAAATTATTTTTATAATAATACTAAGACATTATTTGCTTCTTTCACTCTCATTCTTACTCAAGTGTACAGTGGAGTTTTCCAGAGGCTACAAAACGTATATTACAAAAGATTAAATTCAGAAGCAGGGAGAGGGTGTGGAGAAAAGGGAACCCTCTTCCACTGTTGGTGGGAATGTAAATTGATACAGCCACTATGGAGAACAGTGTGGAGGTTCCTTAAAAAACTAAAAATAGGGCTTCCCTGGTGGCGCAGTGGTTGGGGGTCCGCCTGCCAATGCAGGGGACGCGGGTTCGTGCCCCGGTCTGGGAGGATCCCACATGCCACAGAGCAGCTGGGCCCGTGAGCCATGGCCATTGAGCCTGCGCGTCTGAAGCCTGTGCTTCGCAGCGGGGAGAGGCCACAACAGTGAGAGGCCCGCGTACCGCAAAAAAAAAAAAAAAAAAAAAAAAACTAAAAATAGAACTACCATATGACCCAGCAATACCACTACCGGGCATATTCTCTGAGAAAACCATAATTCAGAAAGACACATGCACCCCAGTGTTCATTGCAGCACTATTTACAATAGCCAGGTCATGGAAGCAACCTAATGCCCATCAACAGATGAATGGATAAAGAAGATGTGGCACATATATACAATGGAATATTACTCAGCCATAAAAAGGAACGAAATTGGGTCATTTGTAGAGACGTGGATGGATCTAGAGACTGTCATACAGAGTGAAGTAAGTCAGAAAGAGAAAAACAAATATCGTATATTAACACGTATATGTGGAACCGAGAAAATGGTACTGATGAACCGGTTTGCAGGGCAGAAATTGAGACACAGATGTAGAGAACAAACGTATGGACACCAAGGGGGAAAGCAGCAGGGGGTGGGGTGGTGATGGGATGAATTGGGAGATTGGGATTGACATGTATACACTGATATGTATAAAATGGATGACTAATAAGAACCTGCTGTATAAAAAAATAAATAAAATTAAATTTAAAAAAATAAATTCTTTTTCAAAAAAAAAGAGAAGCAGGTAGGAGACCTGTCTTTAAGTCAGACTTAAAGAGATTTGCAAAAATGTAAAATTCTTCTCACTAAATTTTCTTTGTTTTGAACATCATAGTTATTTTTCACAAAATATATTATTTATATTACCATGTAATGGATTATTTTACTTTTAAATGAATTAATAAATATTTGATAATTTTTGCTTTAATTTCTAATATAATAAATATGAAGAAACATAAATTACATAAATGAAGGCTCTTTGGGAATCCTCAATAATTTTAGAGTATAAAAGGGTCCTGGTACCAAAAAGTTTGAGAAATACTGATTTAGAATTTTTCTATGTTGAAGAAGGAACTTTTATTTCTGAACAGTATCATACAATGAGCTTTTCAGCAGGTTTGTTTATGGGACCACGAATTCTTGTCTTATTCCTCTTACCTCTCCGTGTAGTCGTGCTTCTTCCCTGTGCCCTTTACATGTAAAGGAAGGTGCTGTCAGTTTACTCGGGCTTAATCTCACTGTAAATCACAATAGCTAAAACTCAACAGGAAGGAGAAAAAGCAACAGCAACAGTTGTGGGAACTCAAAACTATGAAACAGTTCCATCAGACTAAACACCCATCCTATTTAATGGAAAGAATCTTATAAATAGTAAGGGTACTTTTGTTTCTCCAAAACTGCCTGTGTCTTGCCATTCCTGCTATTAGTGTATGACCCATTATTGATATTTATGAATATAGATATACCACATGACTCCACCTAGCAGTTGTAAGACCAGAAAGGTTATTAGTTTCAGGCATACAGCAAAGTGATTCAGATATATATATATATATATATATATATATATATATATATATATATTTTTTTTTTTTAGATTCTTTCTCCATATAAGTTATTACAGAATATTGAATATAGTTCCCTGTGCTATACAGTATGTCCTTATTTGTTATCTATTTTATATATAGTACTGTGTATACACTAATCCCAAACTCCTAGTTTATCCCCCTGCCCTTCCCCTTTTGGTAACCATAAGTTTGTTTTTTATGCAGAAAGGATTCTTGTTTCGTTCACTTTATGGGTCTGAATTATTAGTACTGAAATAATGAAAGTCATGTGACTCTAGGAGAGCTCATCCTAGTATTGCTTCTGTCCTTATGACCCCCTGGAGGACTGGTTCATAGTGGACCAATGTGGAGACCTGGCTGCAGGCATTGAAACTGGTGAATGTTACTGATCACATAACCCCAGCAGAGTATATTCTGTGTCAACCTAAACACTTTTCAACCTAAACACTTATTTGAGAGTGCTACATTGTGATAGAAATTGGATTATGATCATCACCATAAAATATCAACTGAGGGGGATACAGATCCATGGGTAAAATATTACTGATCTGATAATCTTTGTGTTACAATGACTTTGTTCAGAGCTTTCTTTTATAAACATTTAGTTACTTTGAGAATATTTTAGGAAGTTGGTTGACAAATCCTTGATGTCAGATGGTTCTAGTGGTGTGGACTATCCATGGCATTTTGCTGTTTGCTAACTATTAGAGCTCAGCATTTTTCCATGGTAGTAAAAATGCATCAAGGGTAAGCTGTGACAAAGCGAGAGTGGCATGGACATATATACACTACCAAACATAAAATAGATAGCTAGTGGGAAGCAGCCACATAGCACAGGGAGATCAGCTCAGTGCTTTGTGACCACCTAGAGGGGTGGGATAGGGAGGGTGGGAGGGAGGGAGACGCAAGAGGGAAGAGATATGGGAACATATGTATATGTATAACTGATTCACTTTGTTATAAAGCAGAAACTAACACACCATTGTAAAGCAATTATACTCCAATAAAGATGTAAAAAAAAAAAAGAACCTAATTTTAATGTGGCTGTGCCATAATTGATTTACTTAATTCCTACTTATTTTTTCCACTTGGCATGTGTAAATTTAAATTCCTAGAAGTGGAAATGCTGAGTCAATGGATATATGCCTTTTTGAGAATTTTGATTTACAATGTTAATTTATCCCCAGAAAGGCTGTAATAATTCATAATTCCATAGTAATATTTATGAATGTTTGTTTCTCCGTAACTTTGAAGACCTGGGGATTATCTTTCTTTCAAATCTTTGACAGTCATAAGGACATTATTGGTGGCCACCTTAGAATTCTACCTGCCATAGGACCCAACCTCAGAGTATTTGATTTAGTCAGTCTACAGTGGAACTCCGGGATTTTCATTTCTTATAGGTACGAGATCAGTGGAAAGAACATCAGGTTAGGAGTTGAAAGATATGGGTTCAAGTCCTAGTTTTGCCACTCACTATATGACGTTGGACATGTCATTTTCACTTCCCTGAGTCCTGGTTTTTAAATAGCACAAGGTGGCTTTAAAGACTGAATGAGCAAAAAAAAAAAAAAAAAAAAAAAACCTGAATGAGCAGATAAATATGGAATGGGCTATATAAGTGTAAATTGACATTGTTATCTGTTATAATATCATGTAATTAGGATTAGGCCTCAAAAATTTAGGTGCATAACTATCTTCTCCTGGGGGACAGAGGCTCCATTTTGTTTGCAGCATATGAATCTTAGGAAGCAGACCAACATCAGTCTCTTTACTCTGTCTCAAGGACCATTTGAAGATCAGGATATGTGTAGGTTTGAAGCCGGAGGCTTGCCATTTGTATTTGATAGTGTATATGGCCAAATGTCAGCTAGCTACTCTTTTACTGCGATTTTACCTACCTCACTTGTCCAGTTGATTGATGTGCTGGATAGTTATAGGAAGCAAGGGAGGCCAACCATTCTAAATAAATTATGGCTTTGTTGTTGAAAGAAACAATTTTTTTCTAATGCCAACTCACATCCCTTTGATATACACATACAGTTTAAAAAGAACAAAAGCATTAATCAGTGAATTTATATATATGTGTACTATTTAACCAAGGTTACAACATTGAGATATATTTTAGCAACAGCATATAACTTTAATTAATTTTGTTATGGGATGAGACCATGTTCGTGTGACACTGTATTTCATAGACCAAAGGTGCAGGAGGAAAGATTCATGAGGATTTAATAAAATGTGTGAAACACTAGACTGTGCAGATACACATTAGATCAACAAATGTAGCTATTTCAAATAACAAATGCTTTAGCCTCATATTTGATATGACTGAGGTCAAGGCTAGGTTTGTAACAAGGTATAGCTTTTTTGACAGATATGCCTGCTTTTCTTGGAATAGTGCACATTAGCTAATGTTGCACCTCAGAACAAAAACATTACAAGAAACCCAAGATATGAGATGAGTGCTGCAGAGCAAGGGTAAATTTAGGGGGAAATAGAGGGAACTAGAAAATGTCATTATCCACAGAGCTTGATAATGGACACTTGCTGCTACTGAACTTCTAGCTAGAGAGATGGTTTAGCATTTTTTTAAATTTATTTTTTAATTTATTTTATATATATATATATATTTTTTACATCTTTATTGGAGTATAATTGCTTTACAATGGTGTGCTAGTTTCTGCTTTATAACAAAGTGAATCAGTTATACTTACACATATGTTCGCATCTCTCTTTCCTCTTGCGTCTCCCTCCCTCCCACCCTCCCTATCCCACCCCTCTAGGTGGTCACAAAGCACTGAGCTGATCTCCCTGTGCTATGCGGCTGCTTCCCACTAGCTATCTATTTTATGTTTGGTAGTGTATATATGTCCATGCCTCTCTCTCACTTTGTCACAGCTTACCCTTCCCCTCCCCATATCCTCAAGTCCATTCTCAAGTAGGTCTGTGTCTTTATTCCTGTCTTACCTCTAGGTTCTTCATGACATTTTTTTTCTTAAATTCCATATATATGTGTTAGCATACGGTATTTGTCTTTCTTTTTCTGACTTACTTCACTCTGTATGACAGACTCTAGGTCCATCCACCTCATTACAAATAGCTCAATTTCGTTTCCTTTTATGGCTGAGTAATATTCCATTATATATATGTGCCACATCTTCTTTATCCATTCATCCGATGATGGACACTTAGGTTGTTTCCATCTCCTGGCTATTGTAAATAGAGCTGCAATGAACATTTTGGTACATGACTCTTTTTGAATTATGGTTTTCTCAGGGTATATGCCCAGTAGTGGGATTGCTGGGTCATATGGTAGTTCTATTTTTAGTTTTTTAAGGAACCTCCATACTGTTCTCCTAATGTGACTTGCAGGCAGGGTGTGGCTTTTGATCAGGAGTGGACATTAATGATCAGGTTCAGCTGTGGTTAAAGCTTATTTTTTTTCATCATAAGAAGATCATCAGGGAAAAAAGTCAGTATATTTCAATACTGTAAACTGTTTTGGGCTGTTTCAGCCATTTGACAGCTCTATAAACAGAGTAGGGTTTCGTTAAAAGAATGAGAACTGAGAAATATATGTTCTTTGCTTTCCAGCTGAGGTGGATGCTGTTCCAATGTAGAACTAGTTTCTGGGCATTAATTTTGAGAATTGCTTCTTGTTACTTTTCCCCTGAAAATATTGTAAATATTATAAATAAATATTCTGAAATACATAAAAAGCTTGGCATATACTTTCTTTTGGTGTGAGCTAAATATAACAATTATGTAGAAAATGTAAAAGGAAAATGCATCATTGGTTATTGGTACCGTCAGTGCAAAATAAAGTGAATGGACTCAAGATGATTTCCAAGATCACTCTCAGTTCTAAAGTGCTAACATTTTTACTAGTTCTTTTAAAGACATAAGTATTATGCTCATTATTCAAATTTTTAATGATGTAGAGTAGTATATCTGTCAGGGTTCTGGTAGGGAGAGGTGACATTCTTTAAAAAGATCTAACTAGAAGAATTTCATAAAGGGACTATTTAATGGGATGTGGACAAGGGTAAGGGAACTAACATGGGATGATGAGGCACCCAGAGCCCATCAAGCATTGAATGTTGTTTTATCCCAGGATCTCAAAGAGCAAGACAGGGAAATGGTATTAAAGCTGGGACCATGAAAGGGGGTATTTAAAGGGACTAGACACCACCACTCTCAGATATACGGTGTGGTACGGAGGGGAAATAAAGACAAACACCTAACCTTTCTCTTCTCTCATCTACTGACATGGAGGATTTTATGGACCAGTCTAAGAAGTGGCATATATCACTTCCACCCACATTCCATTGGCTAGTACTTTCTGACCAGAACAACTGGCAGATTATGGTTAAGAAGTTATCGTGGGCTTTCTTCTCATTTCTTCTCATAATTTATCCATAATTACTCCTTCCTTTTTCTCTCATTACGACTTGCTCTTCAAAGACTCTTTCTTGGTTAATATTCAGTATGCACAGATCTTCTAGATCTCTCCCATTTCTCCTTCCCCAAATATCTCTGTCCTTTTAGCCTGCTTTATTTTCTTTCTAATGCTTACCACTGTATGAAAGTACATCATTTACTTACTTGTTTATTGTCTTCACTAGTATTTTAAGCTTTATTGGGTAGGACTTTGTCATATTCCTCCCTATATCCCAGTTCCTGGAACTGTGAATGAGCCATTTTAGCCATTGTGCCATAGTCCTTTCTTTGCATTCTTATTTATGCCCACTGGGTGTTCTTTTGCCTTGCTTTTGTTTCTCTCCTTACAACTTCTCCTTTGTTCTCTCTGGTTTGATTTATGTTTTGCTTTATGGGTATTCTAGTTAGTCTAGTGAAAGAGGCTTCATTGATGGAACCAGAAACCATCCTACAGTCTTAACAGTTCACGTTCCATTTTTGAATTCCTCTATATGTTCTCAGGTTTCCATCTAATTTGTTGATGATGCCTCCCAAGTTCCTTTGCTATTGTCCCCATTCAATTTCTGTTATAATCTCTTGCCTCATCTCAGGACTCAACTTCTGTTCCAGCCAGACTTTCCCTTGCATTCTTTTAACAGTTTTGGCTCTGTCACCAGACCTTCCCTCTCTTAGCTATATGACTTAGTCTAAACAATTAAAAATAATATATAAGGATCAAATATTTGCTTTCATTCACTACATGCTTCTTCTACCTTAACTCTAATTCCATTCTTTGTTTTCCATTGTTATGTAACAAACCACCCAAACTTGGGTGTAAAACAACAGCTGTTTTATTACGTTCTTGGATTTTTGTGTAGCAGGAATTCAGAGAGGGCAAGTATGAATGATCTGCCTTTGCTACAGAATGTCTGGATCCTCATCTGGGAATGCTGAAAAGAATAGGAGTGATTTGAATGTCTGAGTGTTGGGACTATACTGAGATTTCTTCATTCACATGTCTGGTGACTAGGCTGAGTGATTTAATGGCTTGGACTCTTACTAGGGTGCTTACGCATGGCTTCTTCATGTGGCTTGGGTCACTCACAGTGTGGCAGCTGGATCCGCGAGGAAGCATCTAGAAAGAGAGTGCTCCATGAGACTGAGACAGAAGTTTCAAGATTTCTTCCAAACTAGGCTCAGAAATCATGCAATGACACCTCCACCACATTTTTTTTCATTACAAGTGAATCACAAGAGCTGGCCTGGGTTCAAGGTGGTGGTGGGACAATTTAAACTCTTCCTTTTGATGTGAGAGTGGCAAAGTCATACTGAGGAAAGCAATGTGGAATGAGAGGCTGTGTTATAGGCCATCTTTAGGAAATAAAATCTACCACAATTGACCTGTATCTAATTCATGGGATTTCCTCTGTTTAACTCAATGTGGTTGAAATGCCCAGAGTCCTTGTTACTCAAAGTGTCGTCCAAGGGCCAGAAGCATCCACATCACCTGGAAGACTTTTTGAAATATAGAATCTCAGACCACTGAGTCAGAATCTGTATTGACAAGATCTCCAGGTGATTCATTTTGAGAAACACTGGTCTTCGAGACATTGAACATGACACCGGCTTGCCAATATCCACCTGATGGCAAAAAAATAGCAAGTGCTGAAAGAATAGTTGAATTGATCTAGATTGAATTCCTATTTGCAAGCAGAATTTCTGTACTTTAGATTGTACCTGTCATTACTAATTTTAATTCTATTAATGTTAATTTTGATCTGGCTTATCTTTTTAGGAACAGTAAATATATCTTCCTTAAAATGTATGTATCCTTAAAATGTAGTATAATGCACACTCCTAGCTATAATAATTATTAATCATTAATCTCCTTGACTCAAGAGGTTTTGGAATGTATATGTATTTTGGTATGTATTATAATGTTATAATGCTATTTTGAATAATTTCTAAGATCAAGACATTAAGTTCTTTTGGATTTTACATTCCCCTTAAACTATTTTTTAATTGTTGGAATTTATAAAGCTTTTTCTTTCCTGTGAAAGCTGACTGTTAGTAGATATCTATTTTCTACTAAATGAAAGAATATGATTTTTATTTTTCTTATAACTATTAAGACAGCCTGACTCATTCTGCAGACTCTTAAAAAACCTGAGAAATGTATACATATTTTATTATATATTTAGTAGATGACTATTATTTAGAGTTTGATTCATAGATTCCATTTACTCATGTTTTATTTAAATAGTCATCTTCTGAAAATTTGTTTTAGCATAAGGCAGGAAATATACCCAAATTCATTTTGATTGGCACATTATTTTCTAAGCAGTTTTTCTCAAACTATAATTTCCAGACTACCACTATTTGCAGCATTTAAAAAGAAGTGCTTGTTAAAATTGCAGATTTCTGATCTCCATCCCAGTCCTTTTGAATCAGACTCTCTGGAGTTGAAACATGGAAAAATCTCTGAGGTTGGGACCTAATTTCTTTGTTACACTAAAGTTTGAGACCTACTTTATATTAATCTTAAAATGATATTTCAAGTTATTTATCATGGGACTAAGCGGGTCTTGGGATATTGGCAGGGAATAGCTTTTCAAATACATCTTTCCTGGGAGCTCTACTATTGGACGATAATTTAATTGGAAGTCATTTTAGTGATTAATCTAGTAAAACTCTTGTAATTTTTCAGATTATGAAACTGAGCACCAAAGAACTTAAGTGACTTTTCAAAAGTCATAGTAGTTAGTAGCAAAGCTCTGATCAGAACCCACACCTTGTGTGAATCAAGCAAGATTCCTCCTTTGTGCTCTGTAAGCTAGGGTCACCTTATCTTTAAGCCTGGCAGTTAGGTATGTTAATGACAAGATCATAAAGGAAGTCCCATACACTTAATCAGAAAGGATCTACTGGTTTTCTGAACTGATTGTGTTAATAAAATGAAGGTTCACAGTCTTTGATCATACTAGTCATCTAATTTAAGATTTTTCTTAGTGATTTTTTGTGTGTGTCCCTATAAACCTCATCCTGGCTTGGGGAAATTACTAGATAAAATGGCTTTACATGAAAAGCTCAATATGAAAAACCAAATCAGATACATTAGGGATGAATTATTCTCTTTATGAAAAAGAAAAAAAGTTTTCTTTAAATGAATAAAGTATTTATATGCCATAAATTCCACAAATGTCAAACGCTTATGCAAATCATTTTACTAGAGATTTTTAAGACTTTCTGGAAATTAGGATAGGGGAAACCTCTCCCCACATTCATCTTCAGATTCAGTCCCCTTCACACCCTCTTCCTCTTCTTCACTTTTATATCCCATCCTTTCCCTCTGTGATTGTGTTGATACAAGCACAGTAGCTATGGGTGAGCCACAGTACACATGATTTCTTTTTGGGTTATTCAATCATTAAACTGACTTTTAAATTGCAAAAAGTCCTTAAGAGTGTTGCATAATTTCAGTATTTCAATTTTCCACTTCCCTCTACAAAAGAAAATGTCAACTGTATTTTCTGTACCTTAACATTTTAGGACATTTTACCTTTATAAATGTTAAGCAACAAATTTATCATGACTGTTGATGCACATTTGTACGAGGCACATATTATACTGGAGGTGGAGAAGGGCCTGGAGTGGATTTTTACTGTATAGTGAAAGGCACAAGGACTCCTCAGAAGTTCGTGTTCTGTCTCTCTGCCTCTCACTCATGTACATTCATTCTCTCATTTTGCTGAATTTGGATCCTAAAGCTTGGTTGGACTAACTTCTCTTCTTTCATTTTTTTTCATTAAAAATTTTTTTTCGCTGTTTTGTTCTTCTCTTATTGGCTGCTTTGATTCAGTTTTGTTGTTTGTTGATATTATTGTTTGTTTGGTTTGCTTTATGTTTTATAAAGCAGTGAGAGGAAATAAATAACAGAAGACATGCTGTTTTGACTCACATAAGTCCTCTGCCAAGATTACTGAGGTTATATCTTGGGTGTGAGTATATATTAATATAGATGGAATCCCTAGCTACATAAATCAACACCCAAATTAGAAATAAATACATTTAATATTTATATTTTATATTGTACACCATAAATCATTAATAAATTAGAGTTATGAACTGCAAGATTTAGAGTTATGAACTGTTACACTTTGCTAAAAATGATAAAAATAATTTACCCTCAACTTTTTTAGGACAACTCAGATATTCGTGAAATATTGAATAATGCTAAGTAAATACTGTTAATACATTTAATCCTATAATTTACACATTTTCAGAAAAATATACTTTCTTGTTTCAAATTAAACCATAATGTCTTAGTTTTAACTTGCAGTATATAGTCTTGTACTTTAACTCAACAAGTACCTACCTCCTTCAATGTGGTAAAGATATGGGCCAGTTTATATGCATTCACACAGTAAAATATTGAAAACAGAAGGGAAAACAAGAGCAGGAAAACTAATGTCCAAGAAAAGTTCAGTGTCCATGGTTTCACGACACAAGATTGTCTTAAAGGTAGAATACAAATTTGACTTTGAGTTTTCTCACAGATATCGGTTAATTACATAATATGAAGTGCTTATAAAATAAAATTGAACCAGTTTTTCAGAAGAAAAAGAAAAATTGTTCCTATTATTAAAATCTGAGAGATTTTTTCCCCTGGATTCTCACATAGCAAACAGTATTATATTGAGAGAGGTCTTCAACAACGAACATACTGTTATAAAGACAATGAGCTTCCTAGGACTCTTTTGTGTAATCTCCTTCATCATAGGATGATGTTTTAGTGCTTTACATAGTTGAATGAAAACAGTCTTATTAGGGGCCCAAATAACAGCAGCCTGGCTATATGGAGTCAGGGCTGGTAATGGAGAGGAGAAAAAATAAATCAATGAGACTGGATATATAGAAAATTCTTTCGCCATCAGGAAACCTTCCTAGAATTTTATTTCTTGCAACCTAGATTTTCATAAGAGTCAGACAGCCGAGGGTTGGAGTTTATGCTGTATAACTAAGGAACTGAAATGGTGATGTCTAGTGTTCACTGGTTAAGGTTAGACCCATTTGCTTTAGCGATTAATTGAATCAAGATTAATGGAGTCAAGATTAGTTGAGTCAAATGGCATATCTTTTTTTTTATTTTAATTTAGGACTCCAACTAAAACACCTGCCTTGTGGAGGGCCTTTCACTCCTTTCAAGGAAAATATTCTGCAAATATATATGTAGTGTCATCAGTTCCTCAGCAGAGGATTATGTTGAATGCTGCTGAGATTCAGAAGTCATCCAGAGGGATCATTGTTGAATGAAATGCCAGTCAAACCCAAAGATAAATATTGAATTTGATTACATTTATAGTTTAGTTCAGCTGACATCTTACTCAACATCTCTTACTTTCCAGACATTAGCATAGTTGACGTAAATAATTATAATATAATGTTGACAGTGATAAGTACCATAGAAATATAGATAAAATGCTGGAGGTCCAAAAAGGCTAAAAATTACTTTTGGCTTTGGAATAAGGGAAGGCTTTGTGGAAACCGGTAACATGGCTTGGGGGAGTTTTTAGCTATTTCTTAATCTTCTTAATCTTCATAAACTTTATCCAAGTACATCCCAAATAATAAGCTTCTTTATGTAAATAAATAGTAAATAATAAATAAGCTTCTTTATGTAAATAAATAGTCCTGTGTCTATGTCACAGTCCTGTGACACGGCTGTGTCACTTCTCATTCTATTTTCCATCCTTTCTCAACTATGTTGCCTTCTCTAATGCCTTCTCTGTAGAAATTTGGGGGATGTCATTGAAATACTCCCTGAAATTCAGGAAAGATGTGGAAATCATATTCATATTCAATATAATAACATCTGTCCATTCTAATGATAAACTGGAACTAGGCAATGTGCTTTACTGACATAGTGATAGAATAAATGTTGGAGGAAGTAACACAGTGAAATGGTGATTCTCAAAGCGTGTTTTTATGAACCTTAGTGAGCTAAGGTGGAGTTGTTGTACCACTACAGTATATGATAGTCTTTCTTGAATATTACATTTACATTTATCCTCTCTCACATACATACACAACATAATATAAAATTTTCTCAGTGTTCCTCTAGACATTTAAAACTAAACTAAGTTTAATTAGATTAATTAAAACTTAAACTAGACATTTAAAACTTATTACTACTTGTCTATGTTATGACCTAGTATAAGATTGTAACCAATTTAACACAAAATAATGGATATTCAGCTAGCTTCAGCTTCAATTATGTATCACATAATTTGATACATATTTCCTGGCATTCTAAAAAAAAGCTACCTCGCTCTCCTTTCCTTCCTTAATAGATTTGAGAATCATTGCAGTAAAACAACATTTAGGTGTCACAACTAAAAACAGAATGTTTCCATGGCATAAGGTTTTTAGAATATCTGGCACATAATTTTCAAAAAACCTTAGTAAATCTTTTGAAACTTTTTAAAATGTCTTTTATATTGATTTTCATTTTAAACCAAATTGAACACAATTTAGTCTTTTCTTAGTGACTGCTGTTTATTATTGTCGACATATAAAGACTAGAGTTTCACATTTGTGGTAGGGCTTTATGGTTTACAAAGGGTGTTCATAGACATTATCTCATCTGAAACTCCTTGGACCCCATACCCATTACTCTTGTTTGCCATTTGCATTCTGATGAGGATTAGGAAACCATCTAACCTGGTTTAGTAGAATTGGATGTCAAATATGGCTGTAAAGACCTCTCCTAGGGAGTAAGCAGGGTGGCCTTTTTCGATAGCTGTTTCCATGCTCAGAAGCTATTTGGCTTAATTCTGGATTCTTGGCGGTGTTTGAGCTGAATGATGTAGCTGGAAGAGTTGACCAGATGAGAGGGAAATTATGCAGCTGGCTTTTTAGCACAGATCACAGTTTTATAAATATCCCCTATAAATTGATGTCAAAGGGATTGTGTGAAGATTTAATTAAAATATAATAAAATATGTTTAATATAATGTGCTTAATGCTGTACTAAACAGAGTAAATATTTTAAAAATTAATCTGCTTTAAATTTTGGAAAATAGTTTGAGAAATACCATAAATATTTCCTATATTGTTACATGATATCACAGAATAATAAATGTGGAGGACTTTGTGTCATAAAGGGAAATTTATGAAATATTGTCTTGGTACCATACATCAATTAAATACCATTAGAGATAGATAAGAAATGACTGCATCTGTTTAAACAGAATCCTTTATGACCATATATAATCTCGTGTGTGACATTTCTAAATATTTCTATTATAATTTAAAAGTTGTAAATATCTGGCAGCATTGTAAATAATACCAATGCTTAGAATGTCATAGTCTGAGATTTTTTTATTTTACACATACTGGGTTTTATTCTTTTAAGTCACTCCATTGTATCTCGTGAAATAAAATTGTGAGGACCTGAGAGCGGGAGTGTGAGTTATTTAATATTAGGATATGACAATGCATGGTCTTTGAGCTTCCAAAAATGTTTGTTGAATGCATGACTACCTAAATGAATATCTTAGTGGATAAAAGAGCCTTTACTACTTAACTATTAGTACTGATGATTTTTTGCATGGGTCAGTCTTGTCTGAAAGCACAAGTACCTTTTTTTTCCCTTTAATTGAAGTATAGCTGATTTACAATATTGTTTTAGTCTCAGGTGTACAGCAAAGTGATTCAGTTATATATTTATTTTTAAATTATATTTCATAATAGGTTATTATAAGATATTGAATATAATTCCCTATGCTATACAGTAAATCCTTGTTGCTTATCTATTTTCATATAGTAGTTTGTGTCTGTTTGTATCCATACTTCTAATTTGCCCCTCTTTTCCTCCTTCTCCCCTTTAGTACCCATAAGTCTATTTTCTATGTCTATGAGTCAGTTTCTGTTTTGTGTATAGATTCATTTGTCTTTTTTTTTTTTTTTTTTTTGCGGTACGCAGGCCTCTCACTGTTGTGGCCTCTCCCGTTGCGGAGCACAGGCTCCGGACGCGCAGGCTCAGCGGCCATGGCCCACGGGCCCAGCCGCTCTGCGGCATGGGGGATCTTCCTGGACCGGGGCATGAACCCGTGTCCCCTGCATCGGCAGGCAGACTCTCAACCACTGTGCCACCAGGGAAGCCCATCACTCTTGAATTCATTCCTTGTTCCTTTCTCTTTCCCCTTTTCTGTTCACATTGCCACTTCTGCCACCTGAACTTTGATTTTAGCCCCGTGCTTGCTTTTTTCCTAGTTCTTTCTTCCATCTGGAACTTGATCATCAGATAAATCTTTAAACACCACTTCATTTTAGTCCATCTGATCAACCTCAGTTGTTGTTCTCCATTCTACAAATTAAAATTCAGACACGAGGTGATACAAGGCCTCCAAAACCTTGTTTCCCAGAACTGCCCTGTACAGACTCTGCTCTGAACGAACGGGTTACCCACTGCACTCAAGCATGTCTTGGGCTTTCGCACTTCACAACCTTTGCTCGAGCCTGAGCTGTCTCACTTCTAATGCCTCCTCTCAGATCGCCAGTACGGCAATCCTTCCACCTTTTGAAGACTACCATAAGCCTCTAAAAATACTTCATCTCCTCCCTTTTACCATTCATTTATGTCATTTTTCATCAAAAAATGTATTGAAGACATACTTTGTGCAGCCATTGTGCTGGTGCTGAAGGAGACAAAGGTGAATTAAGAGATACAAGTCTGCCCCAGGAGCTGACACTGCCACAGGGGAGACAGAGAATCATAAAGTTAACATTTAGGTAAAACAACCTGGCATTTGTGTTAAGGGCCATGAGAGAAAACACATTGCTCTGAGTCAGAATGAACAGCTAACATGGATCCTAACTTAGACAGGGGTACTTAATCTACATGGGGGTGAGGAAGTCAGAAAATCATTTCTAAGGAAGCAACATTTTTTTTTTACAACTTTATTGGAGTATAATTGCTTCACAATGCTGTTTTAGTTTCTGCTTTATAACAAAGTGAATCAGTTATACATATGCATCTGTTCCCATATCCCTTCCCTCCTGCGTCTCCCTTCCTCCCACCCTCCCTATCCCACCCTTGCAGGCGGTCACAAAGGACCGATCTGATCTCCCTGTGCTATGCGGCTGCTTCCCACTAGCTATCTACCTTACGTTTGGTAGTGTATATATGTCCATGCCTCTCTCTTGCTTTGTCACAGCTTATCCTTCCCCCTCCCCATATCCTCAAGTCCATTCTCAAGTAGGTCTGTGTCTTTATTCCTGTTTTACCCCTAGGTTCTTCATGACATTTTTTTCCCCTTAAATTCCATATATGTGTGTTAGCATACAGTATTTGTCTTTCTCTTTCTGACTTACTTCACTCTGTATGACAGACTCTAGGTCTATCCACCTCATTAAAAATAGCTCAATTTCATTTCTTTTTATGGCTAAGTAATATTCCATTGTATATATGTGCCACATCTTCTTTCTCCATTCATCTGTCAGTGGACACCTAGGTTGTTTCCATCTCCGGGCTATTGTAAATAGAGCTGCCATGAACATTTTGGTACATGACTCTTTTTGAATTATGGTTTTCTCAGGGTATATGCCCAGTAGAGGGATTGCTGGGTCATATGGTAGTTCTATTTGTAGTTTTTTAAGGAACCTCCATACCGTTCTCCATAGCGGCTGTACCAATTCACATTCCCACCAACAGTGCAAGAGTGTTCCCTTTTCTCCACACCCTCTCCAGCATTTATTGTTTCTAGATTTTTTGATGATGGCCATTCTGACTGGTGTGAGATGATATCTCATTGTAGTTTTGATTTGCATTTCTCTAATGATTAATGATGTTGAGCATTCTTTCATATGTTTGTTGGCAGTCTGTATAGCTTTTTTGGAGAAATGTCTATTTTGGTCTTCTGCCCGGTTTTGGATTGGGTTGTTTTTTTGTTATTGAGCTGCATGAGCTGCTTATAAATTTTGGAGATTAATCCTTTGTCACTTGCTTCATTTGCAAATATTTTCTCCCATTCTAAGGGTTGTCTTTTGGTCTTGTTTATGGTTTCCTTTGCTGTGCAAAAGCTTTGAAGTTTCATTAGGTCCCATTTCTTTATTTTTGTTTTTATTTCCATTTCTCTAGGAGGTGGGTCAAAAAGGATCTTGCTGTGATTTATGTCATAGAGTGTTCTGCCTATGTTTTCCTCTAAGAGTTTGATAGTGTCTGGCCTTAGATTTAGGTCTTTAATCCATTTTGAGCTTATTTTTGTGTATGGTGTTAGGGAGTGATCTAATCTCATACTTTTTCATTTACCTGTCCAGTTTCCCAGCACCACTTATTGAAGAGGCTGTCTTTTCTCCACTGTACATTCCTGCTTCCTTTATCAAAGATAAGGTGACCATATGTGCGCCGGTTTATCTCTGGGCTTTCTATCCTGTTCCATTGATCTCTCTTCCTGTTTCTGTGCCAGTACCATACTGTCTTGATTACTGTAGCTTTGTAGTATAGTCTGAAGTCAGGGAGCCTGATTCCTCCAGCTCCATTTTTCTTTCTCAAGATTGCTTTGGTTATTTGGGGTCTTTTGTGTTTCCATACAAATTGTGAAATTTTTTGTTCCATTTCTGTAAAAATGCCAGTGGTAGTTTGATAGGGATTGCATTGAATCTGTAGATTGCTTTGGGTAGTAGAGTCATTTTCACAATGTTGGTTCTTCTAATCCAAGAACATGGTATATCTCTCCATCTATTTGTATCATCTTTAATTTCTTTCATCACTGTCTTATAATTTTCTGCATACAGGTCTTTTGTCTCCTTAGGTAGGTTTATTCCTAGATATTTTACTCTTTTTGTTGCAATGGTAATGGGAGTATTTCTTGATTTCACTTTCAGATTTTTCATCATTAGTATATAGGAATGCCAGAGATTTCTGTGCATTAATTTTGTATCCTGCTACTTTATCAAATTCATTGATTAGCCCCAGTAGTTTTCTGGTAGCATCTTTAGGATTCTCTATGTATAGTATCATGTCATCTGCAAACAGTGACAGCTTTACTTCTTCTTTTCCGATTTGGATTCCTTTTATTTCCTTTTCTTCTCTGATTGCTGTGGCTAAAACTTCCAAAACTATGTTGAATAAGAGTGGTGAGAGTGGGCACCCTTGCCTTGTTCCTGATCTTAAGGACGATGTTGGCTGTGGGTTTGTCATATATGGCCTTTATTATGTTGAGGAAAGTTCCCTCTATGCCTACTTTCTGCAGGGTTTTTTTCATAAATGGGTGTTGAATTTTGTCGAAAGCTTTCTCTGCATCTATTGAGATGATCATATGGTTTTTCTCCTTCAGTTTGTTAATATGGTGTGTCACGTTGATTGATTTGCGTATATTGAAGAATCCTTGCATTCCTGGAATAAACCCCACTTGATCATGGTGTATGATCCTTTTAATGTGCTGTTGGATTCTGTTTGCTAGTATTTTGTTGAGGATTTTTGCATCTATGTTCATCAGTGATATTGGCCTGTCGTTTTCTTTCTTTGTGGCATCCTTGTCTGGCTTTGGAATCAAGGTGATGGTGGCCTCGTAGAATGAGTTTGGGAGTGTTCCTCCCTCTGCTATATTTTGGAAGAGTTTGAGAAGGATAGGTGTTAGCTCTTCTCTAAATGTTTGATAGAATTTACCTGTGAAGCCATCTGGTCCTGGGCTTTTGTTTGTTGGAAGATTTTTAATCACAGTTTCAATTTCAGTGCTTGTGATTGGTCTGTTCATATTTTCTATTTCTTCCTCATTCAGTCTTGGCAGGTTGTGCATTTGTAAGAATCTGTCCATTTCTTCCAGGTTGTCCATTTTATTGGCATAGAGTTTCTTTTAGTAATCTCTCATGATCTTTTGTATTTCTTCAGTGTCAGTTGTTACTTCTCCTTTTTCATTTCTAATTCTATTGATTTGAGTCTTCCTTTTTTTCTTGATGAGTCTGGCTAATGGTTTATCAATTTTGTTTATCTTCTCAAAGAACCAGCTTTTAGTTTTAGTGATCTTTGCTATTGTTTCCTTCATTTCTTTTTCATTTATTTCTGATCTAATCTTTATGATTTCCTTCCTTCTGCTAACTTTGGGGGTTTTTTGTTCTTCTTTCTCTAATTGCTTTAGGTGCAAGGTCACGTTGTTTATTCGAGATGTTTCCTGTTTCTTAAGGTGGGATTGTATTGCTATAAACTTCCCCGTTAGAACTGCTTTTGCTGCATCCCATAGGTTTTGGGTCATCATGTCTCCATTGTCATTTGTTTCTAGGTATTCTTTGATTTCCTCTTTAATTTCTTCAGTGATCACTTTGTTATTAAGTAGTGTATTGTTTAGCCTCCATGTGTTTGTATTTTTTACAGATCTTTTCCTGTAATTGATATGTAGTCTCAGCGTTGTGGTCGGGAAAGATACTTGATACAATTTCAATTTTCTTAAATTTACCAAGGCTTGATTTGTGACCCAAGATATGATCTATTCTGGAGAATGTTCCATGAGCACTTGAGAAAAATGTGTATTCTGTTGTTTTTGGATGGAATGTCGTATAAATATCAATTAAGTCCATCTTGTTTAATGTGTCATTTAAAGCTTGTGTTTCCTTATTTATTTTCATTTTGGATGATCTGTCCATTCGTGAAAGTGGGGTCTTAAAGTTCCCTACTATGAATGTGTTACTGTTGATTTCTCCTTTTATGGCTGTTAGTATTTGCCTTATGTATTGAGGTGCTCCTATGTTGGGTGCACAAATATTTACAATTGTTATATCTTCTTCTTGGATCGATCCCTTGATCATTATGTAGTGTCCTTCTTTGTCTCTTCTAATAGTCTTTATTTTAAAGTCTATTTTGTCTGATATGAGAATTGCTACTCCAGCTTTCTTTTGGTTTCCATTTGCATGGAGTATCTTTTTCCATTCCCTTACTTTCAGTCTCTATGTGTCTCTAGGTCTGAAGTGGGTCTCTTGTAGACAGCATATATATGGGTCTTGTTTTTGTATCCATTCAGCCAATCTGTGTCTTTTGGTGGGAGCATTTAGTCCATTTACATTTAAGGTAATTATCGATATGTATGTTCCTATTACCATTTTCTTAATTGTTTTGTGTTCGTTATTGTAGGTCTTTTCCTTCTGTTGTGTTTCTTGCCTAGAGAAGTTCCTTTAGCATTTGTTGTAAAGCTGGTTTGGTGGTGCTGAACTCTGTCAGCTTTTGCTTGTTTGTAAACATTTTAATTTCTCCATCAAATCTGAATGAGATCCTTGCTGGGTAGAGTAATCTTGGTTGCAGGTTTTTCTCTTTCATCACTTGAAATATATCCTTCCAGTCCCTTCTGGCTTGCAGAGTTTCTGCTGAAAGATCAGCTGTTAACCTGATGGGGATTCCCTTGTGTGTTATTTGTTGTTTTTGCCTTGCTGCTTTTAATATGTTTTCTTTGTATTTAATTTTTGACAGTTTGATTAATATGTGTCTTGGTGTATTTCTCCTTGTTTTTATACTGTATGGGACTCTCTGTGCCTCCTGGACTTGATTAACTATTTCCTTTCCCATATTAGGGAAGTTTTCAATTATAATCTCTTCAAATATTTTCTCAGTCCCTTTTTCTCTTCTTCTTCTGGAGCCCCTATAATTCTAATGTTGGTACATTTAATGTTGTCCAAGAGGTCTCTGAGACTGTCCTCTGTTCTTTTCATTCTTTTTTCTTTATTTTGCTCTGCAGTAGTTATTTCCACTATTTTATCTTCCAGGTCACTTATCCATTCTTCTGCCTCAGTTATTCTGCTATTGATCCCATCTAGAGTATTTTTAATTTCATTTTTTGTGTTGTTCATCATTGCTTGTTTCATCTTTAGTTCTTGTAGGTCCTTGTTAAATGTTTCTTGCATTTTGTCTATTCTATTTCCAAGATTTTGGATCATCTTTACTATCATTATACTGAATTCTTTTTCAGGTAGACTGCCTATTTCCTCTTCATTTGTTAGGTTTGGTGGGTTTTTATCTTGCTCCTTCACCTGCTGTGTGTTTTTCTGTCTTCTCATTTTGCTTATCTTACTGTGTTCGGGGTCTCCTTTTTGCAGGCTGCAGGTTCGTAGTTCCTGTTGTTTTTGGTGTCTGTCCCCAGTGGCTAAGGTTGGTTCAATGGGTTGTGTAGGCTTCCTGGTGGAGGGGACTAGTGCCTGTGTTCTGGTGGATGAGACTGGATCTCTCTGGTGGGCAGGTCCATGTCTGGTGGTGTGTTTTGGGGTGTCTGTGGCCTTATTATGATTTTAGGCAGCCTCTCTGCTAATGGTTGGGGTTGTGTTCCTGTCTTGCTAGTTGTTTGGCATAGGATGTCCAGCACTGTAGCTTGCTGGTCGTTGAGTGAAGCTGGGTGCTGGTGTTGTGATGGAGATCTTTGGGAGATTTTCATCGTTTGATAGTATGTGGAGCTGGGAGGTCTCTTGTGGACCAGTGTCCTGAAGTTGGCTCTCCCACCTCAGAGACACAGCAGTGACTCCTGGGTGCAGCACCAAGAGCCTTTCATCCACACGGCTCAGAATAAAAGGGAGAAAATGTAGAAAGAAAGAATTAGTAGAAGTAGAAAGAAAGAAAGAAAGAAAGAAAGAAAGAAAAAGAAAGAAAATAGGGAGGGAGGGAGGAAGGAGGGAAGGAAGGAGGGAAAGAAGGACAAAAAGAAAGAAAGAAGATAAAGTAAAATAAAATAAAGTAAGATAAAATAAAATAAAATTATTAAAATAAAAAATGATTATGAAGAAAAAAAATTTAAAAAAAAACAACAACGGACGGATAGAACCCCAGGACAAATAGTGGAAGCAAAGCTGTACAGACAAAATCTCACACAGAAGCATACACACACACACACTCACAAAAAGAGGAAAAGGGGAAAAAATAATAAATCTTGCTCTCAAAGTCCACCTCCTCAATTTGGGATGATTCGTTGTCTATTCATGTATTCCACAGATGCAGGGTACATCAAGTTGATTGTGGAGCTTTAGTCCACTGCTTCTGAGGCTGCTGGGAGAGATTTCCCTTTCTCTTCTTTGTTCTCACAGCTCCCGGGTCTCAGCTTTGGATTTGGCCCCGCCTCTGCGTGTAGGTCGCCGGAGGGCGTCTGTTCTTCGCTCAGACAGGACGGAGTTAAAGGAGCAGCCGCTTAGGGGACTTTGGCTCACTCAGGCCAGGGGTAGGGAGGGGTACAGAGTGCGGGGCGAGCCTGTGGCGGCAGAGGCCAGCATGACGTTGCACCAGCCCGAGGCGCGCCGTGCGTTCCCTGCGTTCTCCCGGGGAAGCCGTCCCTGGATCCCCAGACCCCGGCAGTGGGGCTGCACAGGCTCCCCAGAAGGGGGGCATGGACAGTGACCTGCGCTCATACACAGGCCTCTTGGCGGCGGCAGCAGCAGCCCCAGCGTCCCACGCCCGTCTCTGGGGTCCGCGCTTTTAGCCGCGGCTCGCGCCCGTCTCTGGAGCTCCTTTAAGCAGTGCTCTTAATCCCCTCTGCTCGCGCACCAGGAAACAAAGAGGCAAGAAAAAGTCTCTTCCCTCTTCGGCAGGTCCAGGCTTTTCCCTGGACTCCCTCCCGGCTAGCCGCGGTGCACTAAGCCCCCTTCAGGCTGTGTTCACGCTGCCAACCCCAGTCCTCTCCCTGCGCTCCGACCGAAGCCCGAGCCTCAGCTCCCAGCCCCGCCCACCCCGGCGGCCGAGCAGACAAGCCTCTTGGGCTGGTGAGTGCCGGTCGGCACCGATCCTCTGTGCGGGAAGCTCTCCGCTTTGCCCTACCCAGGTACGTGGGGAGTTTTTTGCCTTTGGGGAGGTCTGAGGTCTTCTGCCAGCGTTCAGTAGATGTTCTGTAGGAGTTGTTCCACGTGTAGCTGTATTTCTGGTGTATCTGTGGGGAGGAAGGTGATCTCCGCGTCTTACTCTTCCGCCATCTTCCCCGGAAGTCCCAGGAAGCAACATTTAAGCTGAGACCTGGTGAATAAAAATTAGCCAGCTAAGGGAAGTGTGGAATGGTAGGAGAGGAGCCTTTTAAGTAGAACCAACAGCATTTCAAAAACCTGAGGCTATAACGAGCTTGGGAATATCAAAAGAAAAACAACACTGAATAAAGTCCCCAAAGGCTTGGGCAGAATCAGTATGGGAGAGTGGCAGTGCTTAGGGTTCATAGGCATGGCTTGATGATGCAGGCCTTGAAAGCCATGGTGAGGAGTGTGGTTTTAGGTGCAATGAGAAGCAACTGAAGTATTTCCAGCAAAGGAGTGACAATATCTTATTTGAGGCTGAGACTGCCATCTGCTCATCAAAAAAAGTTTGTCTTTTCTCCCTGGGCACACAGCCAGATTCCATTTCCTAACACCCTTTGCAGTTGGCTGTGAGCCAGCCATGTGACTGTATACTACCCGTGGAAGTAAGTGGTAGTGGTGAGTACCATGGCCATCTCATAAAAATCTCCCATGGGTGCTTCCTCCTGCTGTTTCCCTTTCTGACTGGGCAGCTTGTATTGAAATGGCTGAGCCACCATCAGCCTCGACCCCTGCATGGCTGTGTGGAGCGGAGCCCCCTCCCAGCTGACCTAGAACTGTTCTGAGCTTTTATGTGAGCAAGAAAGGAGCACCTGATGTTTTGAGCCATTATATATTCAGTGTATTTGTCACCACATTCTAGTTTGCCTAAAATAATACAATAATTTGGAAAAGCAATTTTGGCTGCTATGCTATGTGAAAATGTGAGACAGTGTGAAGAACAGCAGTGGCCAAAGTGAAATTCCCATGGGCCCTAGGGGGATTTCAGTTGAAATAGATTTTAGATAATTTCAGATGGAGAATCAACAGTTCCTATTGACAGTTTGCTTGTGCAGCAGGCCTGTGGGAAAAGAATCTCACTTGATTTGACTTTCAACTGCCATCTCACTTACTTTCTAGACTTTTCATAACATACCTCACTGAATACCTTTAGGCATATATTTTATTTATTTGATTAGATTGCCCTCAACTGGAGGGTAAATGAACCATGTCTTTGAGAATTTTTAATTTTACTATGGTATCTAGTACCGTGCTTTAGATAAGGTTTTTTTTTCATTAAACTTTGCTTAAATTGATGAATAAAAGGGTAAGCTCTCAGATTTCCTGTCCATAGAATTATTGGTGGTCATATGACCCAGCTTTTGCCTTTCCATTGATATTGCCCCAACCTGGTTTAGATTTTCAATTGCCTTATAAGGGGGAGGGTTAGCTGTGTTAAATTTCACCTGTGATCTAGTGGAGAAGTAACATCATGGGGCCTGAGATTTGAGTGTTTGCAATGGAAGGTATGTAGAAATGTTTTTTAATGGAATGTGGGTTAGTCCTTACTGCTTTTCCCCATGACTTTCAAGTGTCCCCAGTAACCACTGCCCATTGTTCAGAGGTTGCTGGCTTCTTCAGTGACCTTGTTTCCACCCAGAGTTAGGCATTCATCTGGGAGAATCATTATGATCTTTGGAAAGTCTCACAATAGGAGGCAATTTCTGTAATCCAAATAAGCAATGATGAGGTCTGTAACTAAGGATGTGGCAGTGGAAATAGAAAGATGGGAAAAGAATGTAAGAGACTTTACAGAACACTGTGACTGAATGGATCTGGGGCAAAGAAAAGACTGCAATGAAGATGAATACTGATAAACTTCAATCTGTAAACTTAGGTATACATCAACAGACCAGTGTTTCCATGACAAAGCCAGTTAACGCTGCCTCCCACCAACAGATGGTGCTGGTAATGAGGCTGGACATTTCAGCCTTAGGCGTGGTACAGTTAACTTGTTATATGTTTACTGCGTTTGTGCTTAGTTTGAATCTGTTTTATGAACATTATTAACCCATCCATGCTTGAGCAAGGCAAAAAAGTGATGTTGAAATTACTGGTAAAACGAGATTTAAGAATATGACACTAATGCTAAAGAGATTTAAATGACAAATGAAAAACATGAGAAAGATGTTGGAAGTTGTATTGTAGAGGAGATGAATCCATTGACAGGAGGAACAACTCTGAAGGGTAAAGATCTAATCAGGCCACTTGTGAAAACACTGCATTTTGCAGTACAAGAGTAGGGGAAAAGTAATTGATCAGATGAGAAAATAACTCCAAATATTGGAGTTGTGTCTGGAAGATCAGCATTACTACTGAATGCCCACTAGCTCAATGTTCTTTGTAATGAAGGCTAGAAGTTTGTTCAAGAGGGTAAAAACTAAACACTGTGAAAGAGCTGTAGTGATCTTTCCTTGTAAGACAAGGTGTAAATTCAAAGGCTTTTTGTATGAGCACAACATCTAGGTGGATGTAGAAATGGCATGTGGAGACACCATAGCTTCTAAGAATTCTCTATGAGGCTTACACAGGCAAAGGAGGGGATAGAGCATATCTAGTGGGAGAAAACAGAATTGGAAAGGGGTGACAGATTTGACTACAACAGAAAAGCCATAGTCATAGGCGTATTTGCTGAAAACGAATGCTATTCGGCAAGGTTTACCTACCTTTCATGTCTGTGCTGCTTGACATGGAGGGGTGGAGCCATTAGACCAATGGGTATAAGGGGTGGGAACCATTCCCCCCAGCCTTGCCGATAGTCCATATGAGCCAGTGATCTCATATTTGAAAATATAGAATAAGGGCCTCAGAAGAAAAATATGACTTAGATCTGATAAATATTTTCAAAAAAATTACAATTCTACACTACCACATTACTTCTTCAACTTTGTTTTCAAAGCAATGTACTGCTGTTCAAATTAATACTACGTATTAGTGTATGACCTTTACAGTAGGAATATGAACTATAACTATTTGACTGTAATGTGGACTCGATACTTAAGGAAGAATAAATTTCAGACAAGACCATCATTTCTCTTCAGCTATAGTATTGAATAGTATAGTCCTGATGTCTTGTAAATAAACCAAAGGTGAGACCGTGTCAGAAAGAAACACTAGAGAGGTGGAAGGAAGTAATTGAATGTAAGATAAACTTTTCATGCAGAAGGATGAAATTTGAGAAGGAAAAAATTATGTAAAATCATGAAATTAGATTAATATGGGACAAATGAGCTAGTTCTTCAAATTAATCAATATTAGAAATGTGGGGTTTCCAGTGAAACTTAGGCTAACTAAGGACAGAAATAACTTGATGTAGTGAGTGCCCCATGGAACTCATTCCTCTCATACCATAGTGATATGGCAGGAAGATGTAAATGAGTTACAGAAGATGTAAATACTTGACATGCATGGACAGAAGCTCCACAATGGGTTATTATGGGAAATCAGAGATGTTTCTTGAATTTATGTGCCCATAAGATTTTTTTAGAGATAAGATACTGAGTAGAATATATAAATGTACTTCTTTTAGTCTGATAAGGTGTATAGATTGTATGATTTCCTTATTCTTACCCTATATAAAGCTCTTATTCTACCTTTTATGAATTTTTTATTCCTACCATAGATGAATTTCTGTCTTATATGAATAACTGATATTTATCGTAGCTTAACCATTTTACATTTATAACCAAAAGTGGAAAGAAAACCCATTAGTTTTCAAAAATTATATTCTTGCCATTTAAAAACCTACTTGTGAGCTAAAGACGATAGATATTTCTTTTAACATTAACACATTTTATGTTTTCTCTAGGCTGGAATGATAAAAGGTGATAATGATGAGTATTTCATTGAACCCTTGGAAAGAGGTAAGCAGATGGAGGAAGAAAAGGGGAGGATTCATGTTGTCTACAAGAGATCAGCAGTAGAACGGGCTCCCATAGATATGTCCCAAGACTTCCACTACAGAGGTAGGCATCTTTGATAATAATTAACTGTGATTCTAACATATATTGAAAACAACTGTCCCATCAGTTAAGAGAATGTGACTGTCATGTGCTCTTATATAAAATGTGGAGGTAGCAAAATAAGTTTATGTTTGTATATCATGAAATATGGCTTGCCTGTTTTTAAATGCATAAAAGGAATATATGTTACAGGTATTATTTTATTTCAGGGCATTATTGTATCCCCCAATTTGTTATTTATGACTTCTTTTAAATTTTCACATTAAAATGATCTTTTCTCTAGCTTGTGTTAAAATTTGAAAATATTTGTGTCTTCCAGAAGTATCTAAATTATGCATTATTAATACTACTTTAAAACTTTTAAAATGAGATATATTGACATGACAAAGAATTATATTTTAAGTCCAGCTGATAGATACATTTGAAAATAAGAATGCTATCTGACTTTGTCTATTTTGCAAAACTTTTTACAATATGGAAGAGACAATGAGTTGAATGATTCTGTCAAATTTTATTTTAAGGTAGGCTGAACCACTAAAGTCAAGTGAATTATGGCACATGAAGGTTTTCTATTTTGGTTTTAATGAGATCTGAAAGTAACTTTGTATTAAAGAGATGTTCCTATAAGTTGGGTATAGAAGTTCCCTTTATGGAGAAGAAAGGAACTATGGGAATCCATGTTTTTTTAACCAGATCTCAAAAAGTCTGTACAGTTGACCCTTGAACAACATTGGGGTTGGGGTGTCAATCCTCCTTGCACTGGAAAATCCGTGTATTATTTATAGTCTGCCCGCCGTATATGCGGGTCCTCAGCATCAGAGTTTCCACCTCCGCAGAGTCAACCAATGCTGGATTCAACTAACTGAGAATCAGCGGATCATGTAGTACTGTAGTATTTACTTTAGAAAAAAAACACGTATAAGTGGACCAAGGCAGTTCAAACCCCTGTTGTTGAAGGGTCAACTGTATTTTCTTTTGCCAGGCCAACTTTCTGAATGGAAGGCAATGGAAATTTCCCCTAGGGAAATGTCAGGGATACAGATAATCTTCTTAATTTAGCAGCCATCTGTCTTCTAGATTAATGATGTCTTTCGAGAGTTGTTACCTAGTTATTAGTCTGATTTAAGGGAAGACACCAGCTTCCCTTAATATGTTGTATTAGTTGGAATGGTACAATTTAAAGTACATTTAAAATTAACATGGTCTGACAGTGTTTTGAGAAATTTCTGGTTTGAAACAACAGGTCTGTATTAATAGATGCAGTACTATGAAATGTGTGCCTATCCCAGAGGGTCACTGTGGTGTAATAGAAAGAGGATACACTTTGCAGTTAGATAAACATGTGTGAGCAATAACTCTACAATATCAAGTTGTTAGATTAGTAGTAGATTAACGTTTTTAAGCCTCAGTTTCTTTATCTGTGAATAGAAAACAAAAATATATCATGCAAAAAAATAAATAAATAAAAATATATTGAGCAGTTGTAACAAGTATTAGAACTAATATATGCAGATTGCTGAATGTAGCCCTCAGCAATAATAGTTGACTAATCAATGTTAGCTGTTGTTATTAATTATTGATATTATCTTCTGCAAAAGATTTACATGTTGAGTTTTGTTAAAGTTGAATAGTTAGACATTGCTTGCCCTCGTGTTGTGAATACATTACCATTAATTCTCATTTATAAGTATTTTCATGTTTTAAAAATGTTATTCTAAATCAGAAGGCTGGGTATGTCAAAGGATAGATAGTAGGATACAGTACTTTTTCTGTAGTCTTGGTTGTTATATATTAACAATATCTAATATCTCTTGAGGCAACGGTCAAAAACATATTTTAGAAAACCATAGCCCACCTGTATGGAATGGTCTTGGAGGACTGGAAACCAGATTAGTGTCTATGACTCTCATCCTGTTTGTTCCATCTGTCACACTACAGTTTCACCAAACTGTACCCTATTGCTCCATTTCAGTCCCTGAAGATATCTGTATCTATAAATATCAGCCCTTGGTACTTTCCAATAGTCTGATATTTATAGAGGAGGAGAGATTATTTTTTTTCTTGAGATCAGAAAATGCAAGAAATATTATGTTTAATACCTATTGCATTTTTAGATGCTAGATTAGGAGAAATAAGTTAGGAGTCAAGGTATGTAAGTTTAAAAGAATTGGATGTAATTAAGATATTTTGGGACATTATTTTAGGAAATTATTAAAAATATAAATTCCAGTAGCATCAGTATCAATATACTCAGATTATATGAGGAAATTTTAAGAATGCAGACTCTGAAGACTGTTTGAGTTTTTCAGTTGCAAATAGAAGATTACCTTATGGTAGAAGTAGGTCACAACCTAGAGTAATATATATTGGAAAGGTTTTCAACACTCACGGGTCAAAGCAAAAGGGGTTCCTTTGTTAACTCTCAGTTATCTTAAAACTGGAACCAAAATAGAACCATTCAGTTCTCTTAGAATATTCTGTGGTAAACCTTAGTATGAGCTTAACAATTTTTATTTTCTTATTTATACAGTTCTGATTGAACTGAGTTGCTGGTGATATCAATTTACCTCCTTTTGAGAGTCTTAAAATGTAACTATATATTTTAAAAGTGTAAATATCCTCCTACCTTAAATAGAGATTCAAAGTTAGAACTCAAAGTACCATACTATAAAGTTTAAATTCTTCTTTTAACTTCTTGGTTATAGAACTGAGAGCCAAGCTTTTTCATGGCCTAAATCCTTTCCAAGTGAAAATTAAGAATATATTTTTATAATTTTTTCCATCATTCTAAAATGCAAAATTAAACAGATTCCAGGATTAGAAAGGTATATTGATTTAAAAATGACGACTGTAGTACCATATAAAATAGTGCTTTTCTGGATCAGTATAGGATGTTATTTTAGGAGACATGAGGTCTCTCTTCAATGAGTTATAAGAAGAGGAATAAAATACATAAGACTTTGTTAGAAAGAGATGTATTTGAAGGCCATGGGCTTCATAAATTTCTCTAACAGAAAGTCAGGAGGAGTTTTAATCATAAGCAAGGCACTTCTATCAGTAGGGTCCCTGTAAGTAAATACTCTGCTGTTGTAATATCTTACGGAAAAACTCCAATGAACTTTTTGGCCAACCCAATGCTTTGCTAGTTGTCACACTGATTGCCTGGCCACATTTCTTGCTTTGTCATTTTATCAACTCAGAACTGCCATTCATTTGAGGTCTGTAATTTGTTGCAAGTGTTCTAAATTAAAACAAATTATTACCTGAACTAGGTGAGTAGTAGTGAGAAGGAGAGAAGGAGCCCAATTGGGTTGAGATTGAAGTAAAACTGATGGGGTTATTCGATAGAGTAGATGGGGGGAGAGAGAGAGCTATCAAGGATGACTCAGAATCCTAATCTGGAAGACTAGAGAATTCTCTTTCCAGAATTCAGATATTTCAAATGAGAAGTAGAAATAGGCTTGATGAAGGATGACAAGTGGCTATACTTTTGGATATATTACGTTCAAGGATCCATTGGGATAGTTAAGTGAACTAAAAAAACTCATAGTGTATTTTCATAATCATGTCCCAGAGTTATTGCATGAGTGTCTTTATATACCTGTTGTAGTAGGAATGGGTAGAGGTTATCTTGGGAGTCAGGTGGCACATTATTGGCTCATGGATGCTTAGAATGTCTCTGCTTGCCTTCAACTCTCTCATCCCAAAATCTGTATCGGTGAGAATCAGAAAATGAACACTGCACAGGTTTGGGAGCCCATGAAAGATGTTTGCTACCTATCACTATAGGAGAGAAGACCTTAAAAAAACAACAAAATAAAAATAAGACAAAAATTATGCTTCTACCATACTCAAGAGCCCTAAGTTATTCCACTTGACTAAATGCAAACCTGTATTTTGATTCTTTATCTTTAAGAATATTTATCTAGTTTTCCAATAAAAGTCACAGCTTTGAATCTGTTGAGACAATATATTATATGGTACAATTCAACAACAAAAACAAAATCCCTCAACCATTCCCAAATATGGCACAGATTTTCTTTCCTTGACCCTTAAGGAATTTATATTGTTTTTGAAATGAGGAAAAGTATGAATAGTGTTTAAAAATATATTGAACTTGTAAAATCATAAATAGGGCGCTCTGCTCTAGAATTACTCTTTTAAGAATAACACCTAAAGCAGTTTTACATTTGGCCATATAAATAATCTCTTCCAGTGCAGAACTGGCAGGTATTCACAACACATAGCACAGCCAGGTTCTGGCAAAGAATACCATCCTTTTCATTAACAACAAATATAAACTTGGCATGTTTATGATAAAGAAATTTGTCTACTTCATCTTAGGGGAGAGTTGAATTTACTTCTTTTTCTGATTTCTCCTTTGGGAGTATGGAGATCACATTCATTTTTGGCATCTTTAGTTTGTACAAAATTATTTTATATTTTACTGATTTGAAATTTTATTTGGTAACGACATGGCTAATAAACTATCAAAGGGTCATAAAGTTGACCTCCACTGTTTAAATCAGTCATCGGTCTAAACTCAGATAAAAAACAAAATGTACTGATCATCTCTTAAGAATGTCTCCACTGTCATCAATAAGAAGTTTGCTTTAGGCAGTCTATTTTCTGGGGGGGGAGGGGGACTGTACTTGTATGACATCATTCAGCTTTTCATATTTTTTTTCTTAATCCCTGGGCCCTTAGGCTTCTCCCCTCAAATTACAAACTATTCATTCACCAGAAGCTTTGTGTTAAAGTAATTTTTGTAATTACTTCCTACCAGTGGGAAACAAGGAATAGTAAGCCTTTATCTCCTGGCTTCCTTTCAGGATTTTCATTTTCCTGCATGAACCCAAGTGCTTGTGTTGCTGGTGTGGTTGTCATGGCGCTGTGAAGGAGTGTCTTTGTCCCAGGTGGGAAACATGTACAAGTCAGAAATGATTTGGGAGTTGCTCCTGGTTGCCAGGGAATGAAACTATGAAACAAGAACTAGAATAATAGGAAGACTATTCCTTATTTTAGTGACACTAGGAACTTCCTAGGCACAGAGCCCTTCCTTGGTCTGTAGGCACATGAGTAGGTGCTATAGTCCTTTGTATTTGGAAGTTCTCATGACTTATACCCTAATCAAAGAGAAACATTGGTGGACATTGTAACCCACCAAAAGGAAAAAAAATCAAACGCGAAAAATTAATTTTAGCAGATGTTTTCTTATTAAATGAAGCAAGACACATAATATTACTAAATCATTAAGG
The DNA here is from genome assembly GCF_964341445.2 of Mesoplodon mirus. Lineage (NCBI taxonomy): Eukaryota > Metazoa > Chordata > Mammalia > Artiodactyla > Ziphiidae > Mesoplodon > Mesoplodon mirus. The sequence continues at coordinate 49,575,946 of NC_138977.1, forward strand.
TCCATCAATAGCAAATATTCTTTTAGGTAGATGTTAAATAATAAATTTTTCACAGAAGCACAGATTAGTTTATAATATAATCTAAATTTCAGCTATTTGTCAAGGCTACTCCCATTGGATTCACGTGGAAATACTAATCGTATTTATGGAATTCCTTTTCAGGTTGGTTTTGTATGTTTTATCATCTAGGTGTTTATAATAATTATTGACAAAAGAAAGCAGTTGAAGATTGAATTATTATATAAAGTAATCAGGAAGCAGAGTGAAGATTAAAGGAGCTTTCAGATGTGAAACATGAAAGATAATATTCCCCTTATTAACATGTCTTCCTGGGCCTATTCTATTTCTTCATGAATAGGTACAATGAAAGAAGCATTTATACAGAACAAGATTAAAGTATTACAAAATGTAACTCCGTATTTTTTCTAATAAGGTATTGAATGTGGAAATACACAAATGGTATTGAGAATTCAGAGTTGCTAGATTACTATTTAGTTATTGATGTGTTATTAATGGAGAAAGAGAATTGTAAGGTTTCAGATATAGTGTCTGTGTGATTGGAGTGAAATTGAAAGCAGTTAATCTATCTTAGGGTATGAAGCTAATTCAGGTAACTTAGGCCAAATATTGATTTTTAAATTAAATGATTGCCTTTCAGAAGTAACTATATCAATTATTGACTTATGAAAGAGCAATTCATACCAAGAAAAACCTTTGTTAATATTTAAAATGCATTTGCTCTTTCTGAATATAAAATACATCCTATTATCAAAATATGCCTTTTTTTTTTTTTTTTTTTGGCTGCGTTGGGTTGTTGCACGCAGGCTTTCTCTAGTTGTGGCAAGCGGGGGCTACTCTTCCTTGTGGTAAGCGGGTTTCTCATTGCAATGGCTTCTCTTGTTGTGGAGGACGGGCTCTAGGTGCATGGGCTTCAGTAGTTGTAGCACATGGGCTCAGTAGTTGTGGCTCACGGGCTCCAGAGCGCAGGCTTGGTAGTTTTGGTGCACGGGCTTAGTTGCTCCATGGCTTGTGGGATCTTCCCAGACCAGGGCTCAAACCTGCGTTCCCTGAACTGGCAGGCGGATTCTTAACCACTGAGCCACCAGGGGAGCCCTCAAAATATACTTTTAATGTTTGGTTTTATTCATTTCAACTGCATTTGCTTATGAGGGATAGACCCTATTTTTAGTAAAATATTAAGTATGTTTTGACTCTGCACATGCCAGGTATTCCTGTTTAAACCCATTTTAAAGCCTGTACTTATTTTCTTTACATGTACAATTTATAAACTTTCACATTAGTAAATGGGTAGGAAGAATTTGTGTAAGGATTATTTGTGTAAGAATATTTCTGGAGGTTAAGTAATCTTTTGCTTCATCATTGTCATTGTTTTCTTTTTCCTGCTAAATCATGAGTCATTAACTTCAACTATAAAATTTATTTATGAGGATCAGTGCTATTTGCTTCTGATCATCTTCATTTGGTATTCTGAAAACAAATTTTGTTTATGTGTGCAGGGGCCCTTGCATCCCTGCAGAGTATTCAGGTGTGTTATTCTCAATCCTCTCTTTCTTTATAGGATCTTTTTATCCCTGTCTTGATGTAGGGAATCTTTCAGGTAGATGACATAGAGAAATGGGACAATGGGAAAAAATAAATGTAGCACAGAAATAATATTTTTATTTGAAAATTGTTTGAGATTAGATTATGGGGACTATGAATTAAAATGTGAGGGCTACACTCAGACCAAAATAAATGCTCCTTTAATGCATGATTCTGCACGGGGAGCTGAATACTTGGTTTTGTTCTTTCTAGACACCAGAAATTTTATTCCAGTTTTCAGCTGTGATTCATCTGGTCTAAATATGTAAATTTAAAAATCCTTAATGGAAGTTCTTGAACTTGGGACTTTGTATATGATGGAAAGATTTATTTTAGGAATGATTGGAGCCATTTCCCTAAGTTTAATATATAATATATATACTATAAGGTTTACTGCAGATATGTAGTTATATACAGCATATTCTTAGATCACTTTACAGTACCTTACTAAATATCTGGAAAAAAATCTTTGACAAGAGGCATTGATTCAAATTGTTTTCCCTTTTTTTTTGTTTTCTGCTCATCATTCACAACTATTTTAACCACTTATATGCTGTTCCACATTAACTTGTTCTTTGATTCTGTGCTGAGATCTTTGTTCATTATTTCAGAGCACCCTAAGATTTTGTGTATATTCTTGTCCAAAGGACAGTTTTTAAGTATTTTTTTAGGCAATACCTGAGTATAAACCAGTGCTCAAGGCTTATTTCTCTTGAGTGTGCTTTATAGATTTCTGTGTGCTCTTTAAATGTTAAGAATAAAGTCTGTGTGGTACCAAAACGTTTTGTGTTCTAAATTCAGTCCTCTGTTTCAGCACATTGGCAGGTTTTGTTTTCACATTTTCCATTTTATCAGGACTTACCCCACGTACTAAGGGGATAAGAGCAATGTCTAAGCCCCTTTTGGTGAGACAAATTAGTGAAAAAGCAGATTCTTTTTATGTCCTGTGCTCTGTACTAATAAAATGTCACTGAACAGCCTTTTAGCAACAAGAAATTAAAATATTAGAACAGTTTTTAAGTTTCTACATTCCCAGTTTTGGATGACATTTGTAGATAAAGTCAATATAGCAATTTGATGCAAATAAACGTTGTGCTTCCTCATTCTGTAATGCTGGGCTTGGCTTTCAAGTCTAGTGGGAAGTCCTAAGAAAATCACTGCTAGGTATAGTAGATGCACCTCCCTATTTATGTTAAAAGAGATACAATTAATTTAATTAGGTTAGATATGTTGTTTTTGTCTCTTCAACATCCTTCTCTCATCTGTGATGACCCAACATTTGAAAAGTCAGTGGAAGCATTTGTAGTTGTTATAGGGTTGCTATCATCTGAGTTCCACTGGGCATTTTAAAGACACTATCACTCACTAGTTCTCTTCCTCTTAAATTTATGGAAGACATATTCTAACATCCTGTTATCTCAGACTTCTACAAATTATTAATGAACATTTATGGTATACATTGGGATTATTTTTATAGAGTTGAGATCTATAAGCTTTGATGTTGGACAAAATCACTATTACATTAACCACCCAGATTTTTATCTTTAAGTAAAATCCCAACCTTTTTGGACTTTTCATCTTTCCTAGTTATATGATCCCAGTTATAATGAGACTCAGATTTCAACTCACAGTATCCACAAGCATGTCACTCGTCTCTGTTTCTTCCTTTTGTGACCTTATGACAACTTTGATAAAGCAACTCAAATAATCTGAATTATTCAAGTTTTGTATCCTGAATACAAATTAAGGAAATGGAAAGCCAAGAATTTACTTTCAGTAGTAGGAATTATGAAACTGGACCTTCCTTTTATTAATAGAAATGGTGACTTTGTAGCACATATTAATTCTTTACAAATATTCACAAAGAAAAAAAAAAACAGAAGGAATAAAAAGCCCAGATATCCTAAATGTGAAACGCATCACATTTTGATTTAGTACAGAAGTTTTATATGTTAGCCGGTATGTGGGCTTCTTTGGCTGGCTGAGTGGGCCTCACTGGGGTGATAGTCCTTTTCGGCCTGGCTGCTGCTAGCTCCGCTGGCATTCACTGCTGGCCCTTCTCAGCTTGACTCCAGTCTGCTCTCATGGGTGCAGCAGACCACCCTGAGTTCTGGCTAGGGCTCCTATTTCCCCAGCCCACATGATCTGCCTGCAGCTTCTGTTGTGGGACCTCATTGATGCTGGTTCAGCAACCCTCTTAGGCTCCCCAGGAAGCTCAGATACTGCTGTTCTTACAGCACCTGAACCAAGGGGACTCATGGCTTCCTTGGCTGAAACTGGATCGATGTGCTAGCAAATGCAGTGTTCTCCTTCCAGAGTCCCCAGAATAGAGCAGGAAGACAGGCTTTGGCCCTTGGAGGTCCTCAGAGATCTGTATGTTTTAGCACCATGTCCCTTCTCTTGAGACTTTGCCTCGAAGGGGAACTGGGAAGAAATCCGGATCACTGTCTCCTCATCCCAAAAGCAGTCCAAGATCAAAAGGACCAAGGCTGCCTTTTTCTTCCTCTAATTAAATGTTTTTTCCTCACTACTCCAGCCTCATGATTAAGACTGACAATGGTCAGGACTTTTTCTCATAGGAGGAAAACACAAATAAAGAACAAACAAATAAAAAAACCTCTGTATTCTGGTCTCCAGGCCTAGCATTGATATGTAATGTGAGAACTATGAGGATCTAGAAAATCCTTTCTCTTTTAGCCTACAGATCTCTGTTATTTTGAAAAATCTTATTTGAACTCCAGAAGTTGAATGTTGAGTCTCTTTATATTCTTGATGCAACAATCCTAGTGTCCAACAGCCTCTTTCCTTTCCCTTCCCAACCTCCCAGCTAGAGTTTGGGGATAATTAGCAAGTCATTTATGCACAAAGACTGAGGAGATAATTATATTTTCCAAATATCATCCCCATTTCACAAATCAACCTATTTCTGGGATTCACATTATTGTAGTTCCATATTGTTGTAGTTGCAGAAACCATATACATCAAGGGGTTGTTGAAAGAGCTCTTGTTAGAATCGTATCCCCTCTTATTGTATACATGTAATTTGGGGTGAAGAATGATAAGATGTCAAGTGCAAAATAGCAAAAAAACAGGGTTAAAATGGAATTAATGCCAGAAAAAATAAATTTTATCTTTATAACTTAAGTGTACCTTACCTCATGATTTGTAATCTAAACCAAATCACAGATATGGTTTTGACATCCCGAGTCACTAGAAGAACCTGGAAATTTTCAGTTTTCCAATGTCTATATATCTAAATTTGGAGTCTTAATCCTACTTGACTGTTATTTTCTTTTTCCAATTAATATCTGCAAATATGGAATTTTATCCCAAATTTTACAGTACTTGTGATTAAAAGAAGAAATCAAATTTATTCTCTTTGCTAATATAGAATCCTGATATTTTATTTATGATATGATTAAAACAAGAAGTGATTTTTATGCAAATCAGAGAATAGTAGTATTAATACAGTCCTCAGGAGCCCATTTACTTACTTTTGCAGATTTTTCTAACTTTTTGTCCAGAGATAGAATAATGGTATTGAAAGTGATAGAGGTACCATGTCCAATCTTCCTTCAGTACAAATAGGGAGGTCATCTGTTTTAGTCTTCTTCAATTCTTGGCAATAACAAAGGAAAAATTAATAAGACCAGTCATGAAGGCAGTCCCTTACCTTAGGTCCCCAGCTCCAGTAACTAAAGCTTAAAAAGAACAACTTAAATGCGATAGACATTAGAAAAACTAATGGGAATGGGAAACTAGGTGCTCAGTGTTTAATCTATTGAGAATACCCCTTATATTTCTAGGTATGGAGACAAAATATAAGTGATTATTTCAGAAAACATATTTTGATTGATATAAGGACACATTGCATTAAGATAGGATCACACACATTCTCTGTTCCACCCCCTTTGCATACATACTCTAACCCCACCTTAATGGCCATTCCTGTGAAAGGTATTTCAAAGCCAAAGGAATACAGTCCAACTGTGTTAAATTTCTTAGAGTAAAGTTAGCCAAGGATATCCTGTAAAAACAGACTCAAGCATTTGAATATGATCTCTTGAGCCAGTTTTAAAATTAGATCTTCAAACTGGGTCTTTAGAACACTAAAGAAATCCAGAAATCTAAGCAGTGACTTTTTTTGTTGTTGTTACAAGACTATCTAACATGTATCTTTTAAGTAATCTTTACTATTTCCCATCTCACAGAGAAGGAAAAAAAGCTCACATTTTTCAGCTAGTTCATAAGAAAACTAAAACATTTATCAGAGATGGAATATGTCTACAGCTTATGCCTTCACAAAGTATGAAGACATAATGTGTAATTATTAATGATGAGTTTTAGGCAAACATCTAGTGTATTATTGATATAAATATATTATTTTTATTTGTTTATTGGGTACTTAACATATGCTCTCCCATAGAGTATAGTGTACTTCGATAAAGATTGATAAAGAAACATAACAACTAAACTTAACCATTACACAATTAGCCTTATAATGACTGATCTAGAAAGCATGTTATGCGACTTTAGAAATATCAGTGAAGGCTGGAGTGTTTGAGGAACTTCAGGTAGATAGTGGAGGATGCCTGGATGCAATGACTGGGAAGAAAGGAAGACATTCCTAAGGAAGCAAGACAAAAATTCAGGTAGAGACATAGTGGTGATACTATGATGATGATATTATTATTAGTAACTATTAATAACTAAAAGTAGAAAAGGCTCAAATATGTCATGTTACCTCAAGGGATTTTTGTTTGTTTGTTTTTTACATAATGACTAATTTAAGCTGATTGAGTCAATGTCTTAGCTGCTATTGATGTGGTAAATTTTTTTTTTGAATTTTATTTATTTACTGTATACAGCAGGTTCTTATTAGTTGTCTATTTTATACATATTAGTGTATACATGTCAATGCCAATCTCCCAGTTCATCCCACCCACCCCTGGCCACACCCCGCTTTCCCCTTTGGTAGATTTCTTTTTTTCTTTAGTATAGTTTTAGCCCAGAGGCTTACCATTGAGTACCTTTGTGACCTATATCAAGTTACTTAACCTATCAGAGACTCCGTTTCCTCATCCATCAACAAGGCGGAGAAAATAATAGTACTTACTTCAAAGGGTTGTCTTTGGATTTATCTGTAAAGCACTTGATTTTAGTTCCTGGCATGTACTAAACACTCAATGAAAGTTACCTCTTACTACTCTTGTATCATAACTACACTTTCCCTTTGTGGTACTTTTATAATCTTATAAGAGCCACCGGCTATCTTTCTTTGAACATGTGGTTTGTTATATGCTTTCATCACAACATCACTTTTGTTTTTCTCCCTTTGGTGTCATGCAAATTCTCACTCTTGTGTTTTACTTTCAGCTTCTAGGAAATTGCTCTCCTATAGAGTTTTCTGGATGATGGAAATGTTCTACCACAGTGCTATCCAATACGGTAACCACTAGGCATATGTAGCAATTGAGATGTGACTAGTGCAACTAAAGAACTGAATTTTTTGTTTTACTTAATTTTAAATTAATTTAAATGTAAAGAACCAAGCCAAGGATTTGCACCATGATATATATCTTCTTGATGGTTTTCAAAATTCTTTCATGTGCCTTATTTCATTTGATTCTCCCAAGAATTATGTGACATAGAATAGGTGGGATTACCCCAATTTTTCTTGTTTGCTCAACATTGCTTATTCAAGGTCTAGCACAAGGACCAGCACAGAGCAGATCTTCAATAAATATTGATTGAATGAATAAGTGATTGATTCTGATACTCAGAAATGTTAAGTACCTTGCCCAAGGAAAATTATTTAAAATGTTTTAAAACACTCTTAATTTGATGAAAAAGTGCAGGTTTTCCAGGTACTTTTTAAACTGAACAAAACGAGCTTTCAACTGACATTTGTCAGGAAGGTAAAAAATGAAATTCTCTGTAAGACTCACAGTGTCAAAATTTCTCTGGAATTCACAGGAGAAAATTCCAAGGAAGATAATCCAGAAAGAGCACTTATCACCTCAGATGTCTGTTTATCAGACCCAGACTATGTGATGCAGTCCCCTGTTGTTGATGGTCTGAGGGGACTTCCTTACATAGTCTGAGTGTCTGAGAGTGGCTGTTGAATGGGAATCAGGAAGGAGATGCACAGCACAGAAGAGATTGTGGGGTGCTCCAGATTTATGATGTAGAGCTTGCTTACTAAGTCACCATGGCAATTGCCACACATTTCATTTCTCATTCTAAAGGCATTTTTCATCTTTATGAATTTCCATAAAGATGCTTATGGGTTTTAAGTGGGAGATGCAAAGAGTGTACTGTTGGACAGTATAGGTCTCCTCTGTCTTCATAAATACTTGGCTGGAATTTGGGCCCTTTTGCCCCTTCATAGATATTTTTTTCCATCACCATCGTTGCCAAATTTCTGTGAAGAATGTATCTTCTTTAACTCCCTTCTTATCGCTTAGTCTCTTATCCAGCTCCCCCTCAGCTTGGCTCTCAACCTCAGCACTTTACATAAATAGTTTTCCCCAGATACTGAAAGACACTTAAACATTTCAACAGATTTTTTTTTCTTAGAGCTCATTCTCTTGGGCCTCTCATGACGTTTGGTAGCATATTGTTTCTTTAGGTTTTCTGTTCTCTTGGCTTCTGTCACACTCACTGTAGCCTTCCTATCCCTTCCTATCTCTGATCAGTTATTTGGGTATCTTTTCTTTTCTGATTATTTAGTAGTGCATTTCCCCTCTATTCAGTTTTATCCTACATGATTTCAAAAGAGATACTCTTTTTTATGGCGCCCAGTATCATCTTTACCAAATATCCATAAACCTTTCTGGTATGGCTTTTGGAGCCTGACAAACCTGGGTTCAGACAGTAGCTCTGCTGCCGATGAGCTCTTTGACCTTAGGTACTTTGGACAACTTCTCCAGATACCATTATTTCATCATGAAAATTTCGACCACCTTAAGATGCTGTTGGTGATGTACTGCCCTACATAAGATGGGCAGTCGACTCATAATCTCTCTCACATCTTTCATTGTCCTTTCTTACCACTGCCAAAACAATAGTTTGTATCCTTTTCTCATATTTGTTTCAGGAAAAGTCAGTTAATGCCAGATTACAGAGACCTTATTTTACAACTTAAAACAACAACAACAACAAACCCCCAGTGTACTCACAGAAGTGATATAGTTTTGTGATATGTATTTTAGAAGATGTGTCTTCCATCCACATGGAGTATAGAATAGAGGAGTAACAGGATGGAGGCAGCTTGGCAGTTACTGGAGTAATCCAGGTGATGAAAGCATCCAATATGTCTACTCCAACATGAAAAGGGAAGAGTGGATGGAGTTGAATGCATTTTAAGAAGCAGAGCAAAACATTTTCATAGGGCCACTTTCATGTGAGGCTATTTGTGATCATTATAGTCATTACGTTTTTTAACTTAAAAAATTTTTAAGTAACATGCACAACAGAATGCCTTATGCCATCCCTGACCCCCACTCAATCTCTTAGCAGAGTATTCAGGGACAGGGCAGAGATCAGGGTTCTCTGTTATATGCATTACTTAGTTTTTAATTAATATACAAAAAATATCTTAAATTTTTAACCATGAAATAATTATAAATATTCCCACACAGTGTGCTTCAAAAGTAATGTCACATGTTCATCTTTGTAAGAAGCAAAAAAAGAGATTTTTGTGCCTGGTTAGATGTAGATTGGGGAGAGACATCTAATGTAGTTAGATAGACTACCTTATTGCATCCCTTGTTTCTTATTATTTCTGTAAACTTATACTCTTTTCTGTTTCTTGAGTATCTTCTCGTCACCTCTATTTAGTGTTCATTTTCCAGCTCAAGGGTCATTTTTCAATGAAAGTGATCTTTTCTTTTTTCCCTGAAATTCTATAGTCCTAAAAAGTTCATTTTTACACTTTGCCATATACCATCTTATGATATGTATTATTTCCTTAATTTATTAGAATCTGGTTTTCAGCCCCTCCTATTTCATTTATTTTCTGAATAAATAACAAAACTCTTTAATGATAAACTATGCTGCTACATTTTGCTTTTTACTCACCTTACCTCTCTGTGACATTAGACTCACCCTTTGGCTTTCATGACTGGAGTCTTGGATTTACTTCTTAGCCTCCTTCCTTGATAATTTTTCTTCTTTCCACCCTTTTCATGCAAGTCTTCTTTAAGGTTTTTGTCCTCTTCTTTTCTCACGTTTTTGTACCATTGGTGATCTGTGGGAGAATTACACGGTGGTGTATATCGTCCACATTCCTCTTGAACTCCAAGACTGTATATTCAACCACTTTTTAGCCACCTGCACTTGGATATCCCACAAAGACCTCTAACTCACCATGGCCAACATTGAACTTGTCTCGAACCACCAACCAATTCCTAAACTGCTCCTTGATTCTCCTGTTAGATTTTAGTCTTAGTGAATGGTTCTGGCATCCACCCAGTTAACCCTCTGACTTTCATATCCTTTATCTAGTTGGCAAGAAAGACCCACAAATTATACACCCAGAAAGCTCTCAGGATAGCCCCTTCAGTCTCCTTTGTTTCTACTTTTGTTCAGAACCTAGTGTTTTGTTTTGAATACTGCAGCTGTCCCCTAACTATTCTATTTCTAAACTCCCTCTAGTCCATTTAGAGATACAGTGTTACCAAACTTTGTGGATTATGTGCCCACACCACTGTGTGTGTGTGTGTGTGTGTGTGTACATACACACAAATGTATTACTATAGTTTATACATTATAGAACATATGTATCATATTATAGGACATTCACAGAGCTAGAAATTATAAAAAATATAACAAAGATAACTTTGGTAGAAGTCCTATTTTTTTCTCCATATTCCAATAACTATTTTTACATATCTCTGTAATGTAAGTGTCCTGATTTCTTGCTTTGGAGATTGCTGCTTTTGATTGAAAATTTAGTGACCTTTGTGAACTGAAATACTTATAAATCATTATGTAGTCTAAAACTTGTAAGTCATTCCCTGTTCCTTACTAGATAAAATATAAACATTTTAGCGTTGTCCTCAGGCACCTGGAACCTATTTATCTATTTTCTCTCTCTTGCTGCTCATCAGTGACTCCCGCTCCCCACTAACACTCTTTACTTTGAACTTTACCGAACTCTAAATTCCATAAATACACATTTTCTCCCACTTTTCCTTCTTGTTTGTCCTTATATATGGGAGACTGCATATCTCTTTCTTTTAGAATGGTGGAATGTGTCTTTATATTAAGCTTTACCTGGTAAACACTAGACCATCTTTTTGAGAAGAGAGTAAATGTCTGCCTTGATTTTGTAGGATCTGAAAGGTGGATAATAATATTTGCCTCATATCTGAGGACTAAAGGAGATAATTAAGTTCAACCTCTAGCACACATGGTTGGCCTATTTTAATTCATATCCATCTCTTATTTTCATCTAACCTCATCCAACAATCTCTTTTGAGAATAAAGACTACAATTTTATCTTCCTTCAAGTTTCTTATTTATAATAATTTAAGGGAGATCTACTTTTTTCATAATTAGCTTTGTATATGGTTGAAGAAGAGCCTACCATTAAGACAGAGATCAGAGGAGGGAAGTAGAAAATGCTTTGAGAAAATGCTCAGTCTCTTAAGAAACTCATTGTTCTACAGAAATACTTCTTAAAAGAGCTGGACAAAAATTTTTTTCTACATAATTGTACTCTGTAAAGCAGAGTTTCTTAGTCTGCAAGGGCATCAAGAGGTCTAAAAACTCCTTGAATTAAATTTTATATTTATGTGCATATTTGTGTGGTCCCTTCTCTCCCAGAGAGGTTTCATATCTTGTAAAGGATTTTCAAAGGGGTCCATTATTTTAAAATTTGGGGGGAAACAACTGTCTTCAAAGTGTTTTTATGTTCTTTGGGTAATTCGATTTGCTTTTCCAAGCCATTTGTATACATATATTGAGAACTAAAAGGGTGAGAAGTGGATCTTACTTATATAATGATTAAGTTGCCTAACAGCCATTGGGCTTTTAATATCAGAATATTAATTGAATCATATACCTAGCCCTCAGTGAAAAGCATAATCTTTTTTCTCTTTTAAATGTATAAGTAAACTACTCTAGTCCAATAGTATCTATTAGCTAAACATAAAAAGATATTTTGGTGAGAGGGAAACTTGTCTCAGTATGCTTTCTTTTCAATAGTGCAGAAGATAAAGAAAAATATGACACCCCTCCCAACATGTAGGATACTTTTGTATTTGAAAGTTTAGGAAATGTGTGCCACAGAAATGATAATGCTTTGGGTGAAGAGATCTTCATTATCTCAGCCAACAGTGTTCTTCAGAAGCAATGACATCATTGTTGCTTCACTGACTTCAGAATTCAGGCAAGAGCCCAATGCCTAAGAACTTAGGCAGCTTCTTTGTCAGCCATAGCGCAGAAAAGAAGACACAAAGAGCTTCCCTTTGAGTCATGGCAGGCTTTGCGACTCCTTTCTTGGCCCTTTGTGAAAGCACATGACTGGACTTGTAGAAGATTAACCCCCTTAACATTTCTGTAAAAATTAAACAGATGCAAAGCAGCTCCATCACCTTTTTTCCTCTCTGTTGTGAATTCAGTATTATGGTGGGCAGTGAATTATTTTGAATTGCCTCAGAGAGGCCAGGGCAGTCAATGGGGACGGGTGAATGAAGGCCCTCTGAAGGGCTCAGTTGTGGGTTTTCTTGGGCATTCACTGTTCTTTATAGCATTATTCCTCTGAAAGAGTTCCCTTGAAGAGTGGGGTCAGTCTAGAGACCTTTATAGTGCTTGAAGTAATCCACCCTTTAATCTGTTCCTTCCTGTGGGAAAATCAGTATGAAAAAAAAGAGTAAGCTAGTATTTACATCCAGATATAGACTGTTTAGACTGTTTACTTTTAATTTAGTACTATTCTTTGCATGAAAATAGCTTGTTTTCAACTTTAGTTCTTTAATAAAGAAAAAAAAGTTCCAAAAATTAATTCATGGATTATGCTGTTCATGATAATTTTAACTAGTCATATATGAAAACTGGTGAGTTGATGTTATTAATTCTTAACTCTGTTTCTTACCCTGGATTATCATTTCATTAATCCAGCTGTTATTACATATTTCTTAACTTAAGTATATACTATTTTATTGCTTTGAGATAAATGATCTTTACATCTTTTTTATTTCCTTGGTTCTGAGTTTACTTAGGTATTATGTATATGGAAAGGATTGATTGTGTATTTTGTCATTATATGTCAAAATATTATATATGAGGGTAACAAGATTTATCTCTTGACTTTTCATAACAAAACTGGTGACAGTGCTAACACAAATAACAATACTTCCTTTAGGAATAGGATAGTAATTGGAAGATGGGATGGTGAGAGAAGACTTTTGCATGTTTTTAACTGCTCTATTTCTAAATGCAATCATGCATTCATATATAAATTGCATATTTGAAAAAAATTAAAACAACAAAGAAGAAGATTTATTAACCTGAGGGAAGTAGTGACCATTTTAGTTCAGGTTCTCCTGCTTATTCTGGTTCCTAGTTTATAAAGATTGTATCTTATAGCAGACTCCAATTCCAATCTAAAATCTCTAGGTCATTAGGAAGAAGAAATAAGAAAGAATGAGGAAAGAATAGAATAAGGAATAGAATAGGAAAGAATAAGAAGGAAATAAGGAATAATATTTCTATTGCAAAATATCTGAGGGTTAGAAGTAGAATTTTTTTTGTTTGTTTGTTTGTTTTTTGTTTTTGCAGTACGCGGACCTCTCACTGTTGTTGCCTCTCCCGTTGCGGAGCATAGGCTCCGGACACACAGGCTTAGCGTCCATGGCTCACGGGCCCAGCCACTCCGCGGCATGTGGGATCTTCCTGGACCGGGGCACGAACCCGTGTCCCCTGCATCGGCAGGCAGACTCTCAACCACTGCACCACCAGGGAAACCCTAGAATGTTTTTTAGGTACAATTTTTTGAAGACAGAGTGCATCAAAATTTCCTTTCTAGTTTCTAACTGTTAGAAATAAAATAAAGTTAGCTGCCTCCAGTTATCTTTGAAAAAACATAGATTAAAAAAAAGTGAAAGAAGAAATAAATTGGGTTTAGGCAAAGAAGTCAATGAAAGAATTTGGATTCCTTTACGCCCCCCCACCCCCGACCTCTCTTTCTCACTTTTCCCCCTCTAGAACTGTTCTTGGGAAAAATTGGTGACTGCCTTAAACTTAGCTATCACCTTACCCCAGTGTTTAATTTGGGGGCATTCAGAGACAAAATTATAAGGGTAATTTGGATATTCAGATAAAGTGAATTTTCAATTACAATGTTATGGTATAATCATATGATTTTCCCACTACTTTGGATTAAGGTGGTGGAATTTTTCAATATGTAGGAAGGCAAGAAGAAATTGGTGGGGTAAGGTAGTGATAGATCAGTCAATATTGGAGAAAACAGATTTATAAACATAAAAGCCCTGCACTCATGGAGCACAGAGGCCACTACAGTAAGGAGGGCTATCGAGGGAACAGTGCTGGGGTTAGTTAGAACCACTTGCCAATAACTCCTGTCCTACCTGTGCTGCTCCCCGGGTTCCTAGATGACACGGTGAGGCTAAGAGACCTAGCTATAGTTGCCTATCTCAGGTGAAGCTTAGGAATCCTGAGCAGAATAGTACAGTGCAAAGGACCTCTGTCTCTAGGAGTCAGGAAAAAAATATGAGTTTTGGTCCTCATTTGCCACTAGCAGTGAGATCTAAGGAGCTTGCTTCTCTGTTATGCTTGTAGCCACCCTCCAGATGGACATACTAAGTTTTAAGCTCCTTGAAGCATCCTTATACTCGTGGTGCTCAGACCGGCACCCAGAATATACTCATAATAAATTTTTTGAGTGAAAGAGTGAAAATACATCACTTTTCTGATTGTAAAAATAGGGTGGGGTTGGGTGGTTAGAGTTGGTTGTCATGTTTCCTAAGGTTCCTTCAAGCTCTTGAATCCAGATTTTAGGTCATCTAGTTAATTACTTTTCCTACAAAAACATCCCATCCGCAATAGCCTTGACATGTTATCATCCAGCTTCTCAGCTTCAGTAACCATAGCCTCACTATCACTGTGTGGTGTTTCCTCATCTTTTTACCTGCACTATTTAACAGTTTCCTGGTCTCTAGTTATCCTTCCTTTTAGGAAGGTTTTAATGAGATTGAACCATAGGGAATTGCCATCTGTGTGGGTCCAAAACAGTTGAATATTGACAGTTTTGACAATTTCAATTGATACGACTAAAGTTCCTTATCCAAACTGTAGTCACAGACACTTGGTCCCTTCTTTAGACATTTCAATGGCTTCTCATTACTCCCCACCCACCCCCATCGTTCCCCCCTCAGCCCCTTCTTGTCCTGACTCACAAGGGCTTTGATGATCTGACCTTCTCTTTCCTGGCTGGCCTATTCTATTACCAATCTCTTTCACTGTCTACACTCCAGCTGCATAGAATTTCAGTTCCTGGACTGCTAAGCTTTCTCTTCAGTGTAGGTCTTCGGGAATGTCATGTCTTATGCCAGAAATACTCTCCTTTCCCTTCTCTTCTCCTCCACCCCTCAAACCTGTAGCCTAGCTTGACCAACACCCATTTTAGCAATGGAGAAAGACAGTATACATATAATAAAGAAACATGAACTATTTCATATTTTAGAAGTGAAAAGTGCTATTGAGAGAAGGATTTTCTTCCCCGTAACTACCCCTGACTCTGCATTTCTAATGTCACATTTAAATGGTGGTACCCAAACTGAACACAGTACCAGAAATGTGGTCTGATGAGCAGAGGCTGCAGTGGGACAAAGATGAGCACCCTTGTTTGGGGCCCTATAATTCTATCAGTATGATTTTGTAAGGCAGTCAGTCATCCCTGTGAGCTCATAGCGATTTTCCATTGCCCCGGACATAAAAGGAGCTTAAAAAAATGTTTGACTGGGGCTTCCCTGGTGGTGCAGTGGTTAAGAATCCGCCTGCCAACGCAGGGGACATGGGTTCGAGCCCTGGTATGGGAAGATCCCACATGCCGTGGAGCAACTAAGCCCATGAGCCACAACTACTGAGCCTGCGTTCTAGAGCCCGCGGGTCACAGCTACTGAGCCCACGTGCCACAGCTACTGAAGCCCATGTGCCTAGAGCCCGTGCTCCACAAGAAGACAAGCCACCACAATGACAAGCCCGTGCACTGCAACAAAGAGTAGCCCCTGCTCGCCGCAACTAGAGAAAGCTCACGTGCAGCAGCAAAGACCCAACGCAGCCAAAAATTTAATTAATTAATTAATTAATTAATTAATTAATTTTAAAAAATGTTTGGCCAGAATTTCTTTTTTCTAGGAGCCCAGGAAAAAGAGGTCATCATTGGGAAGTTAGGAAGTCATGACAGTTTTCAGGAACAGTTTATTTTATTTATTTATTTTAAAAATAGCTTTCAGGTATTCATAGAATGGCTTAGGAAATGAAGTGCTTTCCTAGACAGGTGTTTTTGCTATGCTTTGAATGTTGGTCAGGGAGAAATGCTACTGAAGCTTTCTTTTAATTCACAGGAGAAACATACCCTTTTGCTCCTTCCTGTATAATAACATTAGCTTTGCCAAAATTATGAGTAATCAGTATAGGAAATGTAGCTATTTTTGGTTAAATATTACATTTTCATAAAGAATGAGATAATAGGAAATGAAGTGGGCAAAATAAGTTAAAAATACAGTCTTTGGATCTAGTCTGCCTGGGTGAATCTGGGCTCCACTTTAGACAGTTTACTTAGTTCTATTCCTCAGTTTTGGCACATGAAATGGGGAAAACAGTGTCTTCCTCATTGGGTTCTTTTGAGAATTAAATGAGATAAAGTGCTTAGAACAGTGGCTGGTGCATCATCAACATCATCATAAAATAAATGTACTTGTTATTATTTTAAATATAAGTGGTCATGCAGAATCCCAGGGGCTTTAAAAGAGTTGGTTAGTATTTCATGATGTAATTCTTATGTAGAACTTCTCAAACAAATACTGCAGGGCTGTGATCACTCTATAAAACCTTCCAGCGCTTCCTGCTTATATAAATGTGTTTTTTTCTTTCACATGCTTTCTCACTTAGCTTCCTTTCTTTCTTTTGTTTTTTTTTATAGAAGCGTAGTTGATTTATAATATTGTGTTAGTTTCAGGTGTACAGCAAAGTGATTCAGTTATAGATATATATTGTTTCAGATTCTTTTTCATCATAGGTTGTTACAAGATAACGAATATAGTTCCCTGTGCTATACAGTAAATCCTGTTACTTATCTATTTTGTGTATAGTAGTTTGTATCTGTTAATCCTTTACTCCTAATTTATCCTTCCCCACTCCCTTTCCCCTTTGGTAACCATAAGATTCATTTGTATTATTTTTTAGATTCCCCATATAAGTAATATCAAGTAATATTTGTCTTTCTTTTTATGATTTACTTCACTAAGTATAATATTCTCTAGGTCCATCCATGTTATTGCAAATGGCAGTATTTCATTCTTTTTTGTGGCTGAGTAATATTCCATTGTATATATAAATTTTAAAATATATTTATATATATATATATCACATTTTCTTAAGCCAGTCATCTGTTCGTGGGCACTTGAGTTGTTTCAATATCTTTACTAATTTAAATAAACCCACAGCCAACATAATACGCAACAGTGAAAAGCTGAAAGCCTTCCTGCTAAATTCAGGATCAAGATAAGGATGCCCACTCTCACCACTTCTATTCAACATGGTACTGGAAATCCTAGCCACAGCAATCAGACAAGAAAAAGAAATAAAAGATATCTAAATTGGAAGGGAAGATGTAAAACTGTCACTATTTGCAGATGACATGATACTCTATGTAGAGAACCCTAATGTTTCCACACCAAAACTATTAGAACTAATAGATGAATTCAGCAAGGTAGTAAGATGCAAGATTAACATACAGAGATCTGTTGCATTTCTTTACACTAACAATGAAATATCAGAAAGAGTAAGTAAAAAAGAATCCTGTTTAAAATAGTGTCCAAAAAAAACCCCTAGGAATAACTTAACTAAGGAGATGAAAGAAGTTTATGCTGAAAACTATAAAACACTGATAAAGGAAATTGATGATGATTCAAAGATATGGAAAGATATCCCATGCTCTTGGATTGGAAGGATAAATATTGTTAAAATGGCCATACTACCCAAAACAATCTACAGATTTAATGTAATCCCTTCCAAAATACCCATGACATTTTTCACAGAACTAGAACAAATAATCCTAAAATTTATATGTAACCACAAAAGATCCAGAATTGCCGAAGTGATCCTGAGGAAAAAGAAGAAAACTGGAAACATAACCCTTCCAGACTTCAGACAATGCTACAAAGCTACAGTAATCAAAACAGCATGGTATTGGCACAAAAACAGACATCTGGATCAATGGAATAGGATGGAAAGCTCAGAAATAAATCCACAAACTTATAGCCAATTAATCTATAACAAAAGAGGCAAGAATATATATAATGGAGAAAAGACAGTCTCTTCAACCAGTGGTGTTGGGAAAGCTGGACAGGTACATGTAAATCAATGAAATTAAATATGGTTTTAATTGTTATTTTACATTCTTTCTATAAGCTGAACTTTGTCAGACATCTTGAAAAAGTATTATTTGAAAACATAGGACATTTGCACCTCTAGTACATTTTAAATTTGGAAGTATCTGGATTAGTGGTAGGGGCCAGACGTATATTTTCTCTCATTTGTATTTGTTCTTTTTCTCCTCAGTTCTTCTTCCTCTCTCCTCTTCCCACCTGTCTTTCCCTTTCTTTCTCTCTCTCTCTGTCATTCTTGCAGGCATACACATACATACATGTGTGCAGGCATCTAGTCTTTCTCTTCCTTTCTCTCACCTTCATTAGGAAAATATTGGATTGGCCAAAAACTTCATTCAGTTTCCCCATAAGATGGCTCTAGTAGTGCTTAGTTGTCTTTAACTTCATTCAGAACAATTTTGTTAGATTGTATTGTGACAGCTGTCATACCAGCATGCATTTTAAAAAAAGCTATCAAAACTGGTGAATTTTTGTGTAGCCATGTTAATATTGAAGATGGAAGAAAAAAAACAACATTTTTGGCATATTATGCTTTATTATTTCAAGAAAGGTAAAAGCACAACTGAAACACACAGAAAAGATTTGTGCAGTGTATGGAGAAGGTGCTGTTACTGATTGAACGTGTCAAAGTGGTTTGCAAAGTTTTGTGCCAGAGATTTCTCACAGAGTGACGCTCCACAGTCAGGTAGACCAGTTGAAGTTGATAGCGATCAAATTGAGACATTAATTGAGAACAATCAATGTTATACCATGCAGGAGATAGCCAATGTACTCAAAATATCCAAATCAAGTGTTGAAAATCATTTGCACCAGCTTGGTTATGTTAATCGCTTTGATGTTTGGGTTCCACATAAGTTGAGCGAAAAACACCTTCCTGACCATGTTTCTGCATGCAATTCTCTACTGAAATGTAATGAAAACGTTCCATTTTTAAAGCGGATTGTGACGGGTGATGAAAAGTGGATACTGTACCATAATGTGGAATGGAAGAGATTGGGGGGCAAGCGAAATGAACCACCACCAACCACACCAAAGGCTGGTCTTCGTCCAAAGACAGCAATGTTGTGTATATGGTAGGATTGGAAGGGAGTCCTCTATTAATTATGAGCTCCTTCTGGAAAACCAAACAATTAATGCCAACAAGTATTGCTCCCCATTAGACCAACTGAAACAAAGCAGCACTCGACGAAAAGCGTCCAGAATTAGTCAACAGAAAACACATAATCTTCCATCAGGATACCGCAAGTCTGAATACTTCTTTGATGTCCAGGCAAAAACTATTACAGCTTGGCTGGGAATTTCTGATTCATCCACTGTATTCACCAGACATTGCATCTTCAGATTTCCATTTATTTCGGTCTTTACAGAATTCTCTTATTGGAAAAAGTTTCAATTCCCTGGAAGACTTTAAAAGACCTGGAACAGTTCTTTGCTCAAAAAGATAAAAAATTTTGGGAAGACGGAATTATGAAGTTGCCTAAAAAATGGCAGAAAGTAGTGGAACAAAAGGGTAAATATGTTGTTCAATAAGGGTCTTGATGAAAATGAAAAATGTGTCTTTTATTTTTACTCAAAACACAAAGGAACTTTTTGGCCAATGCAGTATAAGTAAATGGTGAGCTAAATAACTATTGTACATCAGAGTTCTAGAGAATTTCACCCCTTGTTAATGTGTAGTTAATATTTCTAGAATATGCGAAGAACTTTTGTGGCTTAGGATACATAGAATGGTATGTGTGGGGCATTGATTGACTGATTGACGATAGTTTAAATATTGATCTAAACTCACACTCACTTTTGGGTACCCATTATCTTTATCATTCCAAAATATTTTTCAGAGTATTTAAAAAATTACTTCATTTGTGACATACTCTTATGGACCTTACAACTTTTTTTCTTAACCTTGGGACATTTGGGTTGATTCAGAGCTGTTTCTCCACTGCATAGTCCTTCCTAGATGCTATTAATGATGTACTCTGATAAGAAATAGTTTCCTTTTTGTATGACTTAAATTTTTTTGCCATTTTTCACTTTCATCTTTTAATTTAAATGAAACATTTTAAAGTTACAAAAATGAACACAAATAAAATTACTTATGTATGTATCATAAACAGCTATCAATATTTTTCCCATATTTGCTTTGGATCTTTCTATTTTTTTAAAGCCCCACTATTCATCCCTTTGGACTCCTTCCTACCTGAGGGGTATTCATTAACAAATTTGATATGAATTATTCTTGTGAATGTCTTATATTTTTACTAGATCTGTATGCAATATTAGAGCATACGTACAGAAAAGAGTTAACATAGCAATCCTGAGACTGATATCCTTAGAAAGGCCTGTCTGCAAGTTTGGCCCTTGGCTGGCAACTGAGAACTTGGATTTTAGGAAGTTCCTACCATTCCCAGTACTGGGTTCACTGTGCCTAAACTGTACAAACAGTGTGGTTGTGCTGAACACCTGCTTTCTTTCTGGGAATCTGGAATTTGGTATGTGCCAGGCAGATGTTTTCTATATGACTAGTCCCCAGTAAAAATCTTGGATGCTGAGTCTCTAAGGAGATTCTCTGGTAGACAGAATTTCACATGTGTTGTTACGACTCATTGATGGAGGAATTAAGCACACCCTGTGTGGCTTCACTTGGAGAGGACTCTGGAAGCTTGTGCCTGGTTTCCTTTGGACTTCACCCCTGTGCTTTTTCCCTTTGCTGATTTTTCTTTGTATGCTTTCATTGTAATAAATTTTACATGAGCATGATGATATGCTGAGTCCTGTGAGTCCTCCTAAGGAATCACAAACCTGTGGGTTGTCCTGCAGACCCCAGACAGAATGTAGCCTTTGTATTGGTTGGCATGTAGACTAAGCTCCTGCAACAAGAGACCTTAGAACGCAGTGACTTGAACAAGAAAGAAATTCAAATATTTTTTTCTAGTGTAACAATTTAGAAGTTGAAAGACCACAAGGCTGACAAGGGCCAATGGCCAATCAGCACACATATAAGTTACTAGAGCAGAGCACATTGGGGAAATTTTATGGGGAAAGCAGTACTGGGGGCAGGGACACAGAGCCTCTGTTGCCCATCACATTCAAGGGCAGCACACATAACTCAAACAGCTCTTGATGACAGACTTCAGGAGAGGGATCTCAGTATTTGGGCTTTGGTGCTTTCAAGCTATGTGATTGGGGAAGTGCCAGTTCCTCTTCTAGCGTGATCCTCAGTCAAGTACAATAACAGTGTGACCCGGCAGAACTTTGGCTCCAGGCTTGTATTGCCAGATGAGGGTTGGAGGTTGGGGGAGCACCAGCCTTTTCTGGCATGATCAGTGGGCTGGGGTCTAAGCCTCCCCATTGCGGTTACACCTGTGACATGGGAAGCTGGCAACAGAATTGTCACAACAGCATTCGTTGTAGAGAAGAGTCTCTATTTCTCCCTATGCTAATGGAAGAACTTTTAATATTATCCCTTTTACAAATTGATCAGTCTTTCAATGATCTGACTATTCCAGAGCCTCTGTGCTCTAGTCCTTTTCTCCTATCCTTTTGTGGGTATTAAAATTTATGCTCCTGTTTAACTGAGGTGGTCGCTATCTCCTGCTCCCCGCAAGCCCCCTCACCTTACCCTAACATGCTTCCTCACCCGACTGCTTAATGAGGCTTACACTTCAGAGGTTTTCAGTTCCTTCTTTTTTTCTGGTCCTGGCGATATCTTCTTTATTGCAAGTCCAGGTTTTCATTTAAAAGGATGTTGGTTATATTTCATGTAGCATCTCTAGGTATTATTTCATGATGTTTTTTTAAAGTTCATAATATTCCTTTGTTGTTTGCTTATAACTAGTGCTTTTGGGGTAAAGATTCATACTGAAATGACATTCAGGACTTTGTTGTTTTAAAAAGCAAGACTGGCCAATTACAAATAGATAGCTAGTGGGAAGCAGCCGCATAGCACAGGGAGATCAGTTCGGTGCTGTTTGACCACCTAGAGGGGTGGGATAGGGAGGCTGGGAGGGAGATGCAAGAGGGAAGAGATATGGGGATACATGTATATATATAGCTGATTCACTTTGTTATAAAGCAGAAACTAACACACCATTGTAAAGCAATTATACTCCAATGAAGATGTTTAAAAAAAAAAGATTGGCCAATTACATAATTGAATACTCTGTCCATTGACTAATTTATAGGAAAAAATTGACTAATTGATCAGCTCATGAGTGGGCTGGCTCTGTCCACTATGTATTTTCTTGGTAAGGTTCTTTGTTTGCTTTCCTTGTTTCCTTCCCTCCTTCCTTCTTCCCTTCCTTCCTTCCCTCTTTTTCTACTCCTCCCTCTCTTCCAACTTCTTTCTTATGGTGATGCCTATTGACCAGCCCTAGAATTCTGTTTTTTGGCTTTGTTGTCTAAGGAGTTGAAAATGAGTTGGTCATTGATGGACCATAAATAAGTTTAGGAGAAACTGTTTCTACAATTTATCCAGATATAAACACTGCAAGTCTTTCTTTTTGATATACTACTCCCTTCCAGAAACAGTGATAAATTCACGTGGAGGGAGGCCACTAAGGAAAATGTTGTTATTCTGCAGTAGAGAAGATGCTTTTAGTATTGTATCTGTCTTCTATGGTGTAAATTTATGATTAAACAAAATATCCTAGTTGCTTTTATTTAAGAGTAACATGTCTCCCTTCCTTTCCTCTCTCCCTCAGCCCCTCAGTCCCTCTGTCCCTTCCTCCTCTCCTTTACTCCTTCCATTTAAAATGATATTTGGAGTTGCTTAATGCCAGCTGCAAATAAGGCCATCTGCCCTGTTATTACTTTCATTTACCTCAGAGAAATAGGAACAGGGCAATAGGGTTTGGACAGGGTAGAACCATAATTTCTGCTGCAAAATGAAAGATACATCTCAAAATGGGTACATATCTATTCAAAGGTGGATATTAATATTTTCTTTATATATGATGAATAATTTTTTTCTTCAGTAATAAATAAATGTTTTCAGTTATTTTCTATCTCACTAACAAATGCGACAGAGATTGGCTGCTAGCGATTATTTGGTAATTACCTGGATTCATGCTTTTATACTTTGATGTTAGAAAATTACTTCATTAGTGTCTGATGTTGCTAAATAACATTCTTTAGGAACTTGCAGAAAAGCCGCTTTTTTCCTCTTTTGTTAGTTATGTACTGTAGGACAGCAATAAGTAGCATTATTGAGGCTGAGCTTTTTAATCAGTTAGAAAGAGACTGACCCCGTTCTGTTTTGACCAGTACCACTTAAGTTGCCCTAGGCACCAAATTCAAGTTAATTTCAATGGGAAATTTTGATAGTGCTGTAGTCACCATAACAAGTTCACCCCCAAACTGTAAGTGCCTCTTCTTGCTAATTACCCTTGTGCACTACAGCTAGAGTGAGATAAGACTCACCCATGACAACCCTAGCATACACCTCCAAGCCTGACGCCCTTCCTCCAAGTGTCAACCTGCAGGTGACTTGACACACTAGTTTTACTTAGGTGATTCAAACAAAAGTTGACAGTGGAATAGCGCCTGGTTTGTGATGCCATTATTTATGGAAGGTAGTTTCTATTTTTGTAATTATATATGGTAAATAAAAGAGGTAACAAGTATAGCTGAGTATGGGGTTCAGATCACAAGCTTAAGAACAGTGCTGATTCTTACAGTTATCAGTCATATAACTTGGGAGCATGGGTAACATTCTGTGGACCTCTGTTTCATGGTCTGTAAAATAGTTCTAATAACACAGGATGCCTGCCTCACATACTTGTTATGAGGATTGTATAAAATGTTCATATGAAAAGCATCTTTTAACCTGTAAATATCTTGTGAATTTTAGTTCTCTGATACTTTATATCAGCTATTAGATTTAGTCCTCTACAGGGAATGTACTCAGAATTTTAAAAGAAATTCTAATTGGTAATTTATAACTTGATAATATCTATTAAACACTGAAAAATTAGATAGCTTTCTTACTCTAAACCTCCTTTAATAGCCAGACATGAAGAAGAGGTTTTTGAGATTCTGCATAGCATTAGCTATTAATAAGAGTTTTTATTTCTCTAAATGAACTCTGATGTTTCAACTACATATTGTAATTCTATCATTCACCTTATTTTTAAAATAGGTATGCCCGTGGATAAGATTTTCTAAAAGACAGGCTAATTCACTTTGCTGAAGATCTGCTTCATTATGAACCCTTGAAAACCTCACAGTGTTTTTATACCCTGGTTATTTTCCGCGAAATGGAGCAGTGGGCTTAAAAGGGCGGCTCTCCAGTCAGACTGCCTGCATTTGAATCCTAGGTTCACACTTAACAGATGTTGGAAAAGTTAGTTATTATTTGATTTGTGAAATGTTGTAATGCTGCCCTGGGTATATATCCGGTTGCCTCTCTCTCTCTTTTTTCTCCTCTCCTCTCCTCTCTTCTCCTTACTTTAACATTTGAAAACAGATTTGAAAAATAAGTCATATTATCCCTCTCTGTTATTGCACTAATCATACGGTTAATATTTTTTAAATTAGAGAACTAAAGGAGCACAAGATTCTTGCTTTCTGTTGCTTAATTTGTCTTTGCAAAATGTTCTTTGTCAATATTTTTGAGTAAGAATTTTAATTTCAGTATGGCTAGAGGGACACATATGGATGAAATGTGCATTTAAAAATAAGAATGTATGTATATGTGTAAACATATGCCCATGTATATACATCCATATACACAAACACAGTTTTGATGGAAAGAGATGTGAAAGGAAAAAGAAACTCTATTTTGGTTACTGATTATAGGAAGTAGTTTGGTTGGCAAATGATGTATTTTAGGGAGATTACCAAGAGTGGCATCTCTTGAGTGAGTATGGAGACTTTTTTTTTTTTACAACTTTATTGGAATATAATTGCTTCACAATGGTGTATTAGTTTCTGCTTTATAACAAAGTGAATCAGTTATACATATACATCTGTTCCCATATCCCTTCCCTCTTGCTTCTCCCTCCCTCCCACCCTCCCTATCCCACCCCTCCAGGCAGTCACAAAGCACCCATCTGATCTCCCTGTGCTATGTGGCTGCTTCCCACTAGCTAGCTACCTTATGTTTGGTAGTGTCTATATGTCCATGCCTCTCTCTCGCTTTGTCACAGCTTACCCTTTCCCCTCCCCATATCCTCAAGTCCATTCTCAAGTAGGTCTGTGTCTTTATTCCTGTATTACCCCTAGGTTCCTCATGACATTTTTTTCCCCTTAAATTCCATATATATGTGTTAGCATACGGTATTTGTCTTTCTCTTTCTGAATTACTTCACTCTGTATGACAGACTCTAGGTCTATCCACCTCATTACAAATAGCTCAATTTCGTTTCTTTTTATGGCTGAGTAATATTCCATTGTATATATGTGCCACATCTTCTTTATCCATTCATCTGTCGATGGACACTTAAGTTGTTTCCATCTCCTGGTTATTGTAAATAGAGCTGCAATGAACAATTTGGTACATGACTCTTTTTGAATTATGCTTTTCTCAGGGTATATGCCCAGTAGAGGGATTGCTGGGTCATATGGTAGTTCTATTTTTAGTTTTTTAAGGAACCTCCATACTGTTCTCCATAATGGCTGTACCGACTTTTTGAAAAAATACCAATGTAGAAATTAATTGACTTTTTGATAAAACCTCATAGCAAGTATGTACCCATATAGATAATGGCTGAAAATCAGAAATGGTAATATAAAACATGATCACCGTGAAAGTAGACAACTAATGCAGGGACATTTTCTCTACTGTTACAGAATACTTAACAAACATGAAAAAAATACATGGAGATTACTTAACTGAATGAGGTTTGAGTATAATTAAAAGCAATTGATTTTTATGTCTTTCTGATAAATTGAGGAAATCCAACTTTTATTTATTTATTTTAATTTTTATTGGAGTATAGTTGCTTTACAGTGTTGTGTTAGTTTCTGCTGTACAGCAAAGTGAATCAGCTATACATATACATATATCCCCTCTTTTTTTGATTTCCTTCCCATTTAGGTCACCACAGAGTATTAAATAGAGTTCCTTGTGCTATACAGTAGGTTCTCATTAGTTATCTATTTTATACATAGTAGTGTATATATGTCAGTCCCATTCTCCAAATTCATCCCACCCCACCTTGGTATCCATATGTCCGTTCTCTACATTTGTGTGGGAAAGTCCAACTTTTAAAAAAACTTTATAATTAAATTATTTATAATTATGAAATTTACAAGTTTCACTGTTTTTCTTGAAATCTACTTTATCTGATATTAATATTGCACTCAGCTATCTTATGCTCACTTTATATATGCTGTCTCTTTTTTGATATTTTTACTTTCAAACTGTCTTAGCATATAGTTTGGTTTAGCTTCTTCTTATTATTCTTTATCCACTTTTATAATCTCTACCTTTTGTTTGGAACATTTCATTTAATTATTTTATTTAATTATTGATATGGTTGGAGTTAGGTCTTATTAAGTTTTACTGTTTGTTTCTGTTTATCTGTTTTTCTACCTGCTCTTTGTCTCTGTGTACCTCCTTTCTTGCCTTCTCTTGGGTTAATTTAATATTTTATGTAATTTAATTTTTATTTGTAATCTTTTTAGCTATATCATTTTATTTTCAATGTTTACATATATATGCATATATATATATATACATATACATACACCTAAGTCAGGTAACTTCAGGAAGCTGTTTTTTCTACTTCTCTTAATGTTTACAGTTAATTATAAGAGAGTTAGTTGAATAGGTTCGACTCAACCATACCAGCAGTGAACTGTTGTCATTTATTTAGAAGCACTTATATGGAAGTTGCACCAAACATAAATTAGAAATAGTGGGGAAAACATTTCTTCTTGAAATAGAAGAACCTTTCTATTCACTGGATATACTATAGGCAATAAACTTTGCTTCAGGGAAAGAACTATTTGTCCAGCAGGAGATAATTTAAATAAAAGTTAAACCATACTAAATTCTACTGCAAACCCTAGGGGTATTTTATTTTATTTTATTTTATTTATTATTTTT
The DNA here is from genome assembly GCF_964341445.2 of Mesoplodon mirus. NCBI lineage: Eukaryota > Metazoa > Chordata > Mammalia > Artiodactyla > Ziphiidae > Mesoplodon > Mesoplodon mirus. The sequence goes on from NC_138977.1 coordinate 49,603,237, forward strand.
TTTTTTTTGCGGTACACGGGCCTCCCACTGTTGTGGCCTCTCCCGTCGCAGAGCACAGGCTCCGGAGGCACAGGCTCAGCGGCCATGGCTCACGGGCCCAGCCGCTCCGCAGCATGTGGGATCCTCCCGGACCGGGGCACAAACCCGTGTCCCCTGCATCGGCAGGCGGACTCTCAACCACTGCGCCACCAGGGAAGCCCCCTAGGGGTATTTTAAAATAACTGCCTACAAAGAAGTATGTTACTTGATAATAGGTCTTCTTTGGACATTTCTTTATATTCAAACTTATAAATTACACAGCATTTGTTGGCATTTACCAAACTAGGTGTTATAATTTTTTTAATCCTATTTGGAATTGGGGTTAATGAAGGTAGGAGGGAAGAGTAGGAATATGCAAAAGTGAATACCAATTATGAAAATGAAAAGTCTTAAAGTCCTGTTTGGGTGATGTCTGAAAGAAGCTTAAAAAGGACAAATCAGGAAAAGGTAAAAGACAGAATTGTAGAGAGCAATACACTATTACGTATGAAGGGGAAAGGAGTAGAGGCTGAGGCAGAGAGCAAAATCTCTTATATGAGCTACAGTGATTTATACATATAGTGATGTAAAGTTCTTGCAAGATGGGCTCATTAATGGGATTTCTTTACATGGTTGAGAAGTGTATCGTGTGTGTGTGCTCGAGCATGGGCACTTGCACAGGTTGTAACAGGAGAGAGAGCAAGAGATAGTGAGAACAAGAGAGCAAGAAAGCAAGATAGTTGGTGTACATGTGCATAAAAGATGTAGTACACAAATAAAATTAATGAAAATGGAATCATGTAAAGTGGTGATGAATTTGACATTAGTTTATATTTTACATTACTTTCGCTTTCTATAATCTACAATATCATTTTAGTTGTATTCAGAGTAATCGTTTTACCCTTATTTTCACTTTTGCCAGGTCTTTATAAAATTATTTGGCACGAACTTGACGATTGTGTGGAAGTAATCTTCTAAAGAAGAATATCATGGTTTAGTATTTTTTTAGCAACTAAAATTAGATTTTAAGAAGCAGTTATTGTTTAATGTCTCTCCTGGAATTTAAAAGTTTAAAATTTATAATTTAAAAATTGGTGGTTGAAGATACAAAAACATATTTGAATATGATATTGAATATATTTTAATATGATGTCAGCTGAATTGTCCAATGGCTTCCAAATTTCAGTCTGCAAGTCTAATCAAGCAGCTTTCAATCCCTAACATGCAGCATACTAGTCCACATTTGTCCAAAATACAAATTCCTGGGTTCCATCCCCAGATATTGTAATTTAATAAGTTTAGGATGTTGCCTAAGCATATGTGTTGTTAAAACATTGTATGGGTAATTCTTGCTCCACAGCTAGGTTCAAGAATGACTGGTATATCATTTAATCCCAACTCAGATTTAGGGCTCCCCAGGATAACTGTGAATGAGAATTTAAGGAGGAGGGGAACTTCTGAGTGGTTTTATAAGTTAGGTCTGTGACTTCACAGGCATGTAATCTTAGGGTTATTTGCCTGAAAACAACAGAATATGGCTGTAATAACTTAAACAAAGAAAACAAAGAATTAATTGAAAAGATCCTTTGTAGTTCAAAGAATGAAAGAGCTGAACAAATAAGTAAGTGCTAGACGTAAGAATGAGCCACCTTTGAGCTCTTCACTTGCAGAGTCATGGAGGTGCTCTCTGAGTGCTGTTGTTGGATCACTCAGTTCCATCAGCCTTCAATTTCTTTAGGTATCTTCTAAAGATTAACTTGTAAAAATGGAACCTGATGGGTTTAGCAAAGGTCTTATGGTTGGCAGTTTGTCAGAGCTGCCTTCAGAGATACTAAGCAGAAGAAAATAAAGAGATCAGCAATAAATTCTGCCTTTTGACTCTCACAGACCCTCTTTCCACCATATATACAATTCTGACGATTTCCCTACCTAATATAAATGTGGAATTCCCTGACTATAGATAGATCCAGGTGTCCTTATATCCCAATGGAAGATATCCTAAAATACTTGTCAAAAAGTCACTGTTTTTTAGATCTAGGTGATAGCTATTTTTCCTCATTTTGTTATATTATCATCTAAATATTCTGTAACATGTAGACCAAATGGTAAATATAGACACCCCCTTACTCACCATATATATCGTAATAGGGGAAGTAAAGAAGTGAGAAAAAAATTACAGAAGTATATATGTGTATTATTGCAAGGTTTCTTCTTCAAGTGGCTTCTGGGTCATAACTTATATTTATAGCTTCTTTTATTCATTCTATATTCTCCTTGCTTTTACCAAGCATCTTAGCCAATGAGGAGACTAAAACAACTTGGGCATTCAATTTCAGCTTCCCATACAATGAAACTATTGTTGTGTTCCCTGCCAAAATATTCTTCCCTTTGTTACTAAAATATCGAAATCAGTAGTACTCAGAATCACAGAGTTAGGGGGAAAATTGATATTAGTCATTGGGTTAATTTTTAAAGATTCAGCTCCTTGGTTCATGACCCTTCTATTTTGGCATTTGTTGAAACAGCACCATATGTCAGTCACTGGTTCATAGCATAAAATATACAAGAGTGTAACTCAATCTCACAAATTTTTATTTCCCAAATTGTGCTTTCAAAAAGGCATTCTTCAAATTTAAAAAAAAAGAAAAAAAGCATTCTTTTGGGTGCATAAAAAGGAGTATGAACCTTAAATGTTAACCTATAGCCTTATTCTTTTGCTTGAATTGAACTCGTGCATTGGAGACATCATTATGTGAGACACATAATGGTGGTGTAAGGAATTCAGATGGTAATGTTGGGACACTCATGTTAAGCAATAAAAGTAAATCTAAATCCCAAACAAGTTTCTGTTTCAGTGAGAACAATTGCTAAATCTTCCACAGTGAAATTAGAGTAGTCATTCTGTCTGGTCCTCTTAATATTATATTTTCCAGTTGATTTGCCATAGTACTTTCATGTACCAAAATTGGGTTATTGGTGTGTTATAATGACTCCCTTACTTTTGGCACTAAGTATTCTTGTCTGTTTGTTCTAGTGTGCCGAACAGATTTTATCATTAACTATGTGTGCCATGATGTGAAATAGGTTATGTAGTATCTTCCTCCGTGGTATGGCATCATAGTGCAGCTGGATCCTATACTTGGCAAATTGGACTATCAGCAGTGGAGAGATCCAGACTAGACCTGAAGAGGTTAAGTTCATGTTGTAGATCCCATGCACAGCCTTATGCACTGCTAAGCTGGTTGGGCAAGGAGACTAACTGACATGTACAGAAGGAGTTATCCTGTCCATCTGATTAAGAACCTGTTCTGGAGGAAACTTCTGGTGATGATTCATATGGGATACAGGTATCTTCCGATTATGATTACATTCCAAAAATTATATCCCAACTTTTCCTTTGAACTTCTTAGTCACCAAAATTCCAATTTCATTTTTTTCCATGACTCTGATTATTTGACCAGACAACCTAGGAATCGACAGGTCCTAACCTTGGGCTGTTTCTCCTCCCATACAAAGTAGCAGATGATGCATAGTGCTTAAATTCAGCAAACTGTGAACTATCACTTTTCATTGTTTTTTTAGCTCCACCTTTAAAAGGACCTGTAACATTTTCACAGTCCACTTCAGCATAGTCTCTGTATATCTTGTGGAAGTACCAGTAAGACAGACTAGAGGTTTTTCATCTCTAGTTAATTAGTAAAGAGGAACTCCCAGGAGCATATAGGTGTGAATCGGGGGAGAAGCAGAAAAGTATTAGGAGCAGGCACACATACTGGGTCATGTGAGCAAAATGATCAACAATTTGTACCTTCAGGACCTGATCCCATATAATGATCGGTTTTATTTCATGATGGAGATGGACTGCTGTTGGATATTCCTGTCATAATAGCAAAATTAATTAGATAACACTCAATTCAGGATGATCAAATTGCTTGGTTATCTGGCATCTCATGGTTGGGCATTCAGTGTCCCCAGAGATGAGTAGGAACTGAGCTATTTTCTTAAAAAAGAAAGTTTTTTGCATACATGTACTTGGCCTTATTACTATACCATAAGCATACACAAAGGCTGTGCTGTGATTCTCTTATTAAAACTTATCACAGTATTTATATAGCACCCCAGTCCATGCAGATTCTTCACATTCCATTGAACTGTCTGACCATAATGAATAAAAATAGAGCAACTTGCACTGTATCTTGGGCAAGCAGGAGAAACCCCTTTTTTTGCCTGGGGCCCCTCAAAACTGGCAGCTTTTAAAAATAATATGGTGAATGGGTCAGTGATAAAGCTCACTTCCAAAAGTCAGAATGGCTAACTGGCTGTTCTCACTCCTCAGTGGTTGAATATACAAGATGTAGCAACTTGTCCTTCGTTATGGAAGAATTAAGCTGACATGCTCTAAACCAATGGATCCTTAAAAACTCCTGAGGTAGCAAAATCATGTATTTGATGAGATTTTTTTCTCAGTTTCTGCCACACATTTGTTTCGTAGAGTCATCTGGGGTAACGGCTGCTTCTTACTCTCTAGAACCTGTCAGTGATATGAATGCAGTATTGTAGACTAGAATGGTGTGCTGTGGGATTGTGTGAGAGGGATTTATCGTATGTGGTAGGCTGCTGGCCCTGCCAGGTAAACACAGTTTACTAGTAGTGTTCTTGTCTTAACAGAATGGGGGGGGGGGGGAAGAAAGTATCACTTATCAAATGAAAGCTGAATTAGGTGAAGCAGGCTTTGTTAATTTCATCAGGTCAGCAAACAATATCTGAAACAGCAGCTTTAATTATCATCACAACTTGATTACTTTTATAAAAACCCACTATCATTATTTAAAACCCCTCTACCTTCTGCACTTACCCAAAGTGGAGAGTTAAATGGAGAAGTGACAGGAATCACCATTCCTGAATCTTTTAGGTCTTTGAGTTTAGTAATTTTCTCTGAATGGCTCAACAGGAATACAGTAATTAAAAAAAATTGCTATTGTTTTTAAGGAGTCATTGCCTCAATAGCTTCCACTGGTCTTTTCTATCATAATAGCTCTTGTACCACAGTCAGGGAATTCATTTGGGAGTCTGAATATTCTGACAGCTTCTTTCAATATATCCTTAAGAAGATGGTAAATATCTATAGAAAATGCTTGAGCATCCACTGGCCCTATGGTAAAACATGTTCATGAGTATGTAGAATTACATATGCTTTGGTAGACACAGAAGCATTCTGTGTTCTCCTCAGTTATTGCTGTTCTATAGCAACATGCTCTGTTGTTTCCATCCCCACTGATACAAAATATGATGAGTGAGAAGTTACAAAGAGGAAAAGGAGTTGGGAAGATTAAAAACAATAGTTTGTGCAAACCTGGAAAAAAAATAAAAAAATAAGACAGTTGAGTCCCGTTCAAACTCTGACCTACAAGACCAGTTCTGCCCTGCCTAGACTCTGCCAGACCTGGTTGGGGATTGGTGCTAATAATAATGCCAATAATATAAATAATAATTATGCATGTATAGTACTTTTTACTATATTTATAATATGCATTCTCCTTTGATCTTTGCAATAATCTTATGAAGATTTTCATTATTATCACAATGATTATCACCATTTTTATTATAAAACTGAAGTGAATAATGATACTATAAATTCTCAGAATTTCAGAATGAATAATTGGTATATGCAGAACTTGAATCCCATATTTTTGATTAAAAATTAAATGCTCTTTTCACTCTATCATAAATTCTAGACTATAGGTTCTATGATTGAGTTGAACTTGTTTCCTATAAAATCATGGAATGTGAGTAAGGGAAGAGGTTTTAAAGACTGGGTGATCTCTCTAAGTGATTTATCTGGTCCAGAGGTTTACAGGCCTTTTAATTTATCTAGATAACTACTTGTTAAAAGAGAAATTACCTGCCAGAAAGTCCAGTATGTGAAGTAGATGGAGGTGAGCTGTGTCATTTGAGAGTTTCAGCCACTTGCTTGCCTTGCCCCTGTGGCCTCCAGGGAAGAGGTTCATTCAGGATCACTGGTTGGATAGTTAGTGTGATAAGAAGGATACTAAGATTGCCCCAGGATTTCCACCCCTTGGGGTACATTCCCTGTATAATCCCCTCCCCCTGAGTGTGGGCAGAACCTATGAGTGTGAGAAGATACCAAAAGGGAGATTATTCTGGGTGAGTTTGACCTCAATAGAGGGCCTGATGAAAAGAAAATGAAGTATTAGAGAGATGTGCTCTTGCTGGCCTTGGAGAAAATAAGAAGCCATGTTGTGAACTGCCTGTGGGGCTTTGTGACAAAAAACTAAGGGAATCCTGTAGGAGCTAAAGCCTTGCCTTACAGTTGGCAGGAAAACTTGGACCTCAGTCACAGAGCTACAAGGAAGTGAAGTATGCCAACAACCCAGACTTTGGAAGAGGACCCCAAAGTTTATATGAGAATCTCAGCATGGCTGACATCTTGATTTCAGGTTTGTGCAAAACAAAACAAAAAACAAAAAAACAGTTGAGTCCTGTTCAAACTCTGACCTACAAGACCGTTTCTGCCCTGCCCAGACTCTGACCTATAAGACTGTGAATTAACAAATGAGTGTTGATTTAAGCTTCTAATTTTGCAGCAATTTGTTATGCAGCAAATAGAAAGCTAAGACAGTTGTATAGCCATTATAAGTTATGTGACTGCAGGTAAAAATTCTAATTCATATTGATGGTGGTTTGGAGACATCATATAGAGTTATATGAAAGGAAGCACTTATATTTCATCAGTGTATAATGAAAGCTACCTCTTGCATAGGATCTCTTGCTTACTATTAATGGCCCATCTAAGATAGTTTCATGTGGTTCTATTCAGAAATACAAATGGGGGATTCTGATAACAACAACAACAATAATAATATAGTTATGAAAGTAGTAGGTATTATAAATAGGCAGAGAAAGTGTTATTCTTTTATTATATTTATTATATATCAATAACTTGAGAATTCTCCTTAAAAAGGAACCAGCCTATGTTAGCAAAAAAAATAAAAATAAAAAGTCTGTTTGGCACATGAAAGGATGCGCAACATCACTAATCATTAGAGAAATGCAAATCAAAACTACAATGAGGTATTACCTCACACCGGTCAGAATGGCCATCATCAAAAAATCCACAAACAATAAATGCTGGAGAGGGTGTGGAGAAAAGGGAACCCTCTTGCACTGTTGGTGGGAATGTAAACTGATACAGCCACTATGGAGAACAGTATGGAAGTTCCTTAAAAAACTAAAAATAGAAATGCCATACGGCCCAGCAATCCCACTACTGGGCATATACCCTGAGAAAGCCATAATTCAAAAAGAGTCATGTACCACAATGTTAATTGCAGCTCTACATAAAAAGAAATGAAATTGAGTTATTTGTAGTGAGGTGGATGGACCTAGAGTGAAGTAAGTCAGAAAGATAAAAACAAATACCGGGGACTTCCCTGGTGGCACAGTGGTTGGGAGTCCGCCTGCCAATGCAGAGGACACGGGTTCGATCCCTGGTCTGGGAGGATCCCACATGCCGCGGAGCAACTAAGCCCGTGTGCCACAACTACTGAGCCCGTGCTCTAGAGCCCACAAGCCACAACTACTGAGCCCATGTGCCGCAACTACTGAAGCCTGCGCACCTACAGCCCGTGCTCCACAACAAGAGAAGCCATTACAATAAGTCCACGCACCGCAATGAAGAGTAGCCCCGCTCATCACAAGTAGACAAAGCCTGTGTGCAGCAGCGAAGATCCAATGCAGCCAAAAATAAATAAATAAATTTATTTATTTTATAAACCAAAAAACAAAAAACAGATAACCATATGCTAACACATATATATATAGAATCTCAAAAAAATATATATTCTGAAGAACCTAGGAACAGGACAGGAATAAAGACACAGACGTAGAGAATGGACTTGAGGACACAGGGAAGGGGAAGGGGAAGCTGGGACGAAGTGAGAGAGTGGCATGGACATATATACACTACCAAATGTAACATAGATAGCTAGTGAGAAGCAGCTGCATAGCATAGGGAGATCAGCTCGGTGGTTTGTGACCACCTAGAGGGGTGGGATAGGGAGGGTAGGAGGGAGATGCAAGAGGAAGGGGATATGGGGATATATGTGTACGTATATCTGATTCACTTTGCTATACAGCAGAAACTAACACAACATTGTAAAGCAATTATACTCCAATAAAGATGTTAAAAAAAAAAAGAAATATTTTGTAGCAAAAAAAAAAAGTCTGTTTGGGTCAGAAAATGTGATCATAATGGACGTGAGTGGGAGCAGAACTTTCCTATTTGAGAAAAGAGGATGGATTTGCTTGGTGTACCAGAAAAGGAAGAGAGGGAGGAATGATAAGGGGGTTGGGTACCCTGAAATGGTAGGAGGTAGTGGGTTAGGTCACCCTTCCCTGAAAAACCTCAAGGAAGTAAACTCATCAAATATTTGTTGAAAGAGGATCTTTCTTTGGAGTCAGAGAAAGAAAAGGACTTGGTGTTATAGTTAGCATTAGATGTAAAGGAGGCATTCTATAAAGACACAGAATGAGGGGAGCCATAAAGTAGTCAGCTTTTGGGAATTTGCTGAATATCATGGAGAGAGCTTTGGACTCCCACAAGCCTCTTAGATATGGGGAAGCAGAACTCAGTTGACATCTAGAAACTCATTTTAAGTTTACCATGTGCAGGGCACTAGGATAAACACTTTACCTATATTTATTTTATACAGGTAAAGTGCTTTATTTTTTTCTCCTGAGGGTAAGTTCCATTTTTGTCTTATTCTCTGTAAATTCCAAGCATTCAGCATAGTACCTGACATGTATGGTGCTTTATAAGTATTTTCTTAAATTTATTTTTCAAAAAAATATAATAGAGTGTCTGTTATATATTAAGGACTAAGTTTAGAATGATGAACCAAACAGTCATGATTTTTGCCTTCATAAATCTTACAGTCTAGTGAATTCATAGATAAATGAAGGAATAATATGTATGAAATAGATATTATTATACTCATTTTACTGAGCTATCTCAAGTTCAGTGAGATTAAATAAATTATTGACTCAGCTAGAAAGTGGGAGAGCCAGCAATAATAACCCTTTTGTCCAATTCCTAATATATTATATTTGTTCTGTATTACACACAGCCTCCCATTTAAGTGAGATTATTTTGGATGCCATTTTTCAACTCAAAAGCTTTCTTTTTTTTTTTTTTTTTTTTTTTGCGGTATGCGGGCCTCTCACCATTGTGGCCTCTCCTGTTGCAGAGCACAGGCTCCGGACACGCAGGCTCAGCAGCCGTGGCTCACAGGCCCAGCCACTCCGTGGCATGTGGAATCTTCCCGGACCGGGGCACGAACCCGTGTACCCTGCATCGGCAGGCGGACTCTCAACCGCCACGCCACCAGGGAAGCCCCTCAAGAGCTTTTAATAAGAAATCCTGGTCATAAAAATCTATAACTGCAAGTATACACCTTCCCAAAAAACTGACATACTTCACTGTAATCAATCAATTTAAAAATACTTGGAGCTTTATTTATAAAAGAGAAATATTTGTGATTCCAATAAATACAGCTGGTTCTAGGCTCAATTCCATTAAGTGTATATGTTTTCTGGAAATCTAAAACTTCTTTCCAGATAAAAGTAAAAGAACAGCCATATATTCACCCCTATGCCTTCCCCTTCCTCTCATTATCCACCTGCTTTGTTGAATTGCCTCTTTTATTAAAAAAGGGCTTCCTTTGTTTGATTAAGTTGAAAAGCTTGTTATGTCATACTGAGAGCCTTTGTTCCCAAAACATTAGTATCTACTCTTTCTCCCTCACTCTTGTCTGAAGATCCTAAAAACAGTCCTTTTAAGAGCAAAAGATGTTCAACAAACACAGATTAAAAGTATACTTATGCAGATTTTCGATATGTGTCTTATTTGCTGTTGCCCCACTTTTGCCCTCTTGTTCCCTCTTCCTCTGTCTCTCCCACGCTAGATATGCTGTATTTCTGACATGTTATATTCAGCATCTTATTATTTTACTGTACCATTTATGCATGATTACTGTCTTTGCAATGCAGTTTTTTGTTTTCCATTGCCACTGAAATCTTCTGAAGGTTTCAAAAAGTTAAAATATGATTATGTCAATAAAATGATAGTGTGGATTTCAAGCAGTGCCCCCAAGAGAACAGCTAAATAGTGACGGACACTTTTACCCAGTTTAGACTGGGAAAGTGTTTCTTTACTCCATAACTTTCACTATATACAGGCTGTTACTGTGCTTTATGGCTTTCCTCAAATATTTTTTAAAGTATATTATTTTTTCAGTTTCCATATTTATTTAAGAAGAGCATTTCTTCATAATGTAACACTCACCTGTGCCTTTTGCTCTGAACTAATTGATCAGCCTTTAGAAGTAACTGTATTACCTCAAACACAGAGAATCCAGAAGTGCTCCTACCACATTCTCTAACGATTACAAAGAGGTAAATATCCATTTTAATTCTTAATACTGAATTGAAAATATCCTATTTAAAGTGCATTATGATTTACTAAATGGTTCATTTATTGTGCCCAGTGTTTTGTACCTGCTGTTAAGGTAGATGCAATGAATGCCACCATTTTATATGGAAACCAATGAAGGAACTTTAGTAAGAAACAGCAGTCTTTTAATATGGGTGAGATTTTTATAAACTGAGATCAGATCATTCATACATTATGCATTTTAATTCCACCTATGGAAGAGAATTTTTCCAGAAAACATTTCCTGGAAGGGTGTTTTCTTAATAGTCAGCCTTCCTTTTACGTAGTTCCGTTGTATCTGCAATTCTGCATCGGGGAACCAACCAATCTTGCATCCTATAGCACTGCAGTATCTACTATTCAAAAAAATCCACATATAAGTGGGCCTGTGCAGTTCAAACCCATGTCGTTCAAAGGTCAAGTGTAGTTTATTCAGGGATAAATACTTGAAGAAATTCAAAGTGCTCATTCACTGTTATTTCCAGATTTTCCTAGGTTTTCCATTGTTGGTTTGTTAATCCCAGTATTTGAGCTAAGAAATGGCAGCTGAAATAATGGAGAAAATGCCCTTTCTTTGAGCATAAGTAGAGAGAAGACTGACCTCTAAGTAGGAATTCTTTATTTCTTTCCAATATTTGGCAAAGTAAATGGCCACTCAGGATACGGAGGCTGTAGACCTAAGTGGCTCAAAGTGGCAGAGCTGCTGGCAATGGAACTATGTCACATCAGATGGCAACATGGAATACTTCTAGCATATGTGGGAGAAAAGTTTACATAACTTTGAAAAGTCCTGGAACAGAGAGGCAGAGGTAGACCAGTCATATTTGGTGACTGCTGTGTCCTTTCTCTTTAGCAATCTAGGTAAGCCTTTCTAAATTGACGTTTCTGAGCAGGTTTTAACAATACTCAAGGGGAATTGTTCTGCAATGATATGTAATCCTAAATCCTTTTCCACTTTTGATGTTTTCTTTTCTCTATTCTCCTGGAACTTCTTATATGAATTCACATGGAATAAAGTTGCAGAGAAAGAACCAACTATGGTTGTAAATACAGGATTTGCACTGATGATTTGAAAAGATGTCTGCAAAGAGATAGTAATCATACCATCCTCTCTCCTTTCTAAGGGTGATATTTAAAACATTTAACTACTAATGTGGCATGGGCACACACCAATCAGAACAGACACTGTCACAGGTGCTGAGGCAAGGTGATGACAGTCCCTTGCTGGGCCAGGCATTTCCCTTTTAGTTGCCTTTGTGGGTCTGCAATGCTCAGGAGGTGTTTCCTAATGGTCTTCTTTTAATCTTCATCTTAAATTTGCCTCTCCTATATTTATATGGCTGCCATATCTCTGGTGCATGCCATGTTGCCCCTTTTCTTCTTCACCACGTAAATTGATATCTAGCTTTGCAACTTTCCCCTTTGTCACCTGTATTTTCTCTTATAGAATTTTATGCCACATAATGTCCTTATCATATCTCTGGGGGGTCCTTTTTCAAATTATTTTTTTGGAGGCACAGAGAGACTTTTGGCAAAATTCATGATTAATGATTACTTTTTTTCTCTGGAGTGAAACCATCCTTGCACTGGAATATATTTTTAATTTAGTTCCCCCTGTCAAGTTTTCAAAGTTTTTCCCCATCCCCTATTTTGGTTAATGTTTTTATAATTTTCCAATAGAAAGTAAGTCCCTTTTCATGGACACAAATCCTTATCCTGCCATGCAAGTTCCTGCCTGCTGTGACTCACTGCCTAATTATCATTCTTTAGATTTTGGTTGAATGTTACTTTTAAGCTTTTCCTGACCCTGAAGATTGGGTCAGATCACCCATCATATGTCCCCAGAGTACCAAGTACTTTCTCTTCCCAGTAATCATTACAGTCATATATCTATGTTCCTACTTGTTTAAGCCCTGTCTTGTCCATCAAAACTTTTTTTTTCTTTTTCTTTTGTGGTACGCGGGCCTCTCACTGTTGTGGCCTCTCCCATTGCGGAGCACAGGCTGCGGACGTGCAGGCCCAGCGGCCATGGCTCACGGGCGCAGCCGCTCCATGGCATGTGGGATCTTCCCGGACCGGGGCACGAACCCATGTCCCCTGCATCGGCAGGTGGACTCTGAACCACTGCGCCACCAGGGAAGCCCCATCAAAACTTTTGAAGGGCCAGGAATCTCTGTTTTACTTATTTTCGTTTTAGCACCTGGCAGAGTGCTGGGCACGTAATAGATACCTAGGAAGTATTTGTGGTATTGAATAGACTGAACTCCCAGAAATACATTGGCTGTTTGGGAGCAATTCCTTGTGCTAAAGTCAAGGACCTTGTGCTGGACCAATTTGCTAACACAGAGGGATGAAATAGAATATTTACTCAGGGTCTCCAGAGACCAGTGAGTCACAGTTGTGGGACAGAGAGACAGTGCCTAGCACAAAGTCTGAAGGATGAGATAATGCTAGAAATAGAAGAAATGGAAGCATTGGTGATAAAATAGATAGCCAGGAAGGTCTCGATCAGTGAGAAATATAGTGGGAGGAAATATTTCAGGGCTAGCAACTCAGAACCATGACTATAAAAACAATCTTCTTTCATGCAGTAACCTGTGTGATCTGGGAAGCATTTCTAAAGACAATAGTGAAGAATCAGAACAATAAAGCTTAAGTAGTGGCTTTTGGGATTTCTTAGAAATACCTCCTTTCATTTAGAGGTAGTAATTACTTATATCAAGGGTGAGAGGTTTAAATGATTATAATCATTAGAATTAAGGGTGCTGTTCAGAGTATTACTTTGCAAGCCTTTTCTGTTGTCATTTTTTTGATGTCATAGCAACAGCTTCCAAGTTTAAAAATAAATTCCTTTCACAGAATTTTAAACCAAGCAACTACGCAAAAATATAATCAGTCACCTCATTCTCTTGAAATATATAACTGAAAGAGTAATAAATAATCCACCAATGTGGACAGGATGGAAGAAACAGAAGTGGAAGATAATTTAGTGTAAGGAAAAAATATAAAAATCTATTTATAGAAATGTTTATTTCATATTGCCTAGTTAATAATTAGTGACATCTTTTACTTTCTATTTATAACTTTCTTCTTCCTTCTGCCACATAAAATTATCCAATTTAAATAATGCATATGTATAATAATTCTAGTACAGTCCTGAATGATATAATCCCTTGTGACTGGTTTTCTTTGCTTCTGGGTTAGCTGCTTAATGCTAAAAACAACTCTTAGCTTGGATGACTCAAAGCATAGAAAGAAAATAAAAATAAAAATTCTATACTAGAAAAAAGAGAACTATTCCCAAACATGCAGTAGAATCGGCTGCACCCAGATTTTTAATTAAATAAATAAATCTTTTTAATTTTGTCACAATAAAAAAATATAGAATGACAATTACAAAGTGTGCACTTTTTCTTTATATTGCTAACATAGTCATAAGCTTTGAAACCATTTGTTTTTTTGGATTCATTTTACCACGTTCTGTATTGAGAAGTGAAGAAATAGGCAATATGCTTATTCTAGCATATTCTCCATTAGGCTGTGGAGAGAATCATTAGTCTTTGCATGAATGTCCCACAGCACTGTACATTTTTCAAGAATGCCCCCGTCTAGATCAAGACCTAGAATATTGTCAGCATTCAGACACTTCCCTTCACTATTTTGACTTCAAGTACTGTAAGTTAGTTTTCTCTGATTTTGAACTTTAAATGAAAAAAATCATGCAGCAGGTAGTTTTTGTGTCTAGTTTCTTTCACTTACATTTATTTTTGTAAGGTTCATCTTTTTCTGTGTAGCTATGTTTCATTCATCCTTATTGCTGTATAGTTTTCCATTCTGTGGCTGCACCACAGTTTCCTTATTTTTTTTTAAAGATTTTTATTGGCATATAATTGCTTTACAATGGTATGTTAGTTTCTGCTTTACAACAAAGTGAATCATCTATACATATACATATATCCCCATATCTCCTCCCTCTTGCATCTCCCTTCCATCCTCCCTTTCCCACCCCTCTAGTTGGTCACAAAGCACCGAGCTGATCTCCCTGTGATATGTGGCTGCTTCCCACTAGCTATCTATTTTACATTTGGTGGTATATATAATAAGTCCATGCCACTCTCTCACTATGTCCCAGCTTACTCTCCCCCCCTCATGTCCTCAAGTCCATTCTCTATGTCTGCATCCTTATTCCTGTCCTTCACCTAGATTCTTCAGAACCATTTTTTTTTTAGATTCCATATATGTGTGTTAGCATATGGTATTTGGTTTTCTCTTTCTGACTTACTTCACTCTGTATGACAGACTCTAGGTCTATCCAATCCACCTCACTACAAAAAACTCAATTTCATTTCTTTTTATGGCTGAGTAATATTCCATTGTATATATGTGCCACATCTTCTTTATCCATTCATCTGTTGATGGACACTTAGGTTGCTTCCATGTCCTGGCCATTGTAAATAGAGCTGCAGTGAACATTGTGGTACATGACTCTTTTTAAATTATGGTTTTCTCAGGGTATATGCCCAGTAGTCGGATTACTGGGTCTTATCATAGTTCTATTTTTAGTTTTTTAAGCTACGTCCATACTGTTCTCCATAGTGGCTGTATCAATTTACATTCCCACCAACAGTGCAAAAGGGTTCCCTTTTCTCCACACCGTCAGCATTTATTGTTTGTAGATATTTTGATGATGGCCATTCTGACTGGTGTGAGGTGATACCTCATTGTAGTTTTGATTTGCATTTTTGTAATGATTACTGATGTTGAGCATCCTTTCATGTGTTTGTTGGCAATCTGTATATCTTCTTTGGAGAAATGTCTATTTAGGTCTTCTGCCCAGTTTTGGATTGTGTTGTTTGCTTTTTTGATATTGAGCTGCATGAGCTGCTTGTAAATTTTGGAGATCAATCCTTTGTCAGTTGCTTCATTTGCAAATATTTTCTCCCTTTGTGAGGATTGGTTTTTCGTCTTGTTTATGGTTTCCTTTGCTGTGCAAAAGCTTTTAAGTTTCATTAGCTCCCATTTGTTTATTTTTGTTTTTATTTCCTTTTCTCTAGGATGTGGGTCAAAAGGATCTTGCTGTGATTTATGTCATAGGGTGTTCTGCCTATGTTTTCCTCTAAGAGTTTGATAGTGTGTGGCCTTACATTTAGGTCTTTAATCCATTTTGAGTTATTTTTGTGTATGTTCTAATTTCATTCTTTTACATGTAGCTGTCCAGTTTTCCAGCACCACTTATTGAATAGACTGTCTTTTCTCCATTGTATATTCTTGCCTCCTTTATCAAAAATAATGACCATATGTGCATGGGTTTATCTCTGGGTTTTCTATCCTGTTCCATTGATCTATCTTTCTCTTTTTATGCCAGTACCATACTATCTTGATTACAGTAGCTTTTTAGCATAGTCTGAAGTCTGGGAACCTGATTCCTCCAGCTCCATTTCTGTTTCTCAGCATTGCTTTGGCTATTTGGGGTCTTTTGTGTTTCCATACAAAGTGAGAAATTTTTTGTTCTAGTTCTGTGAAAAAAAACCATTGGTAGTTTGATAAGGATTGCATTGAATCTGTAGATTGCTTTGGGTAGTAGAGTCATTTTCACATTATTGATTCTTCCAATCCAAGAACATGGTATATCTCTCCGTTTGTATCATCTTTAATTTCTTTCATCAGTGTCTTATAGTTTTCTGCATACAGGTCTTTTGTCTCCTTAGGTAGGTTTATTCCTTGATATTTTATTCTTTTGTTGCAGTGGTAAATGGGAGTGTTTCCTTAATTTCTTTTCACATTTTTCCTCATTAGTGTATAGGACTGCAAGAGATTTCTGTGCATTAATTTTGTATCCTGCTACGTTACCAAATTAATTCATTAGCTCTAGTAGTTTTCTGGTAGCATAATCTTTAGGATTCTGTATGTATAGTATCATGTCATGTGCAAACAGTGACAGCTTTACTTCTTTTTTTCCAATTTGGATTCCTTTTATTTCTTCGTATTCTCTGATTGCTGTGGCTAAAACTTCCAAAACTATGTTGAATAATTTTGGTGAGAGTGGACAACCTTGTATTGTTCCTGGTCTTAGAGGAAATGGTTTCAGTTTTTCACCATTGAGAATGATGTTGGCTGTGTGTTTGTCATATATGTCCTTTATTATGTTGAGGTAAGTTCCCTCTATGCCTACTTTCTGAAGGGTTTTTATCATAAATGGGTGTTGAATTTTCTTGAAAGCTTTTTTGCATCTATTGAAATGATCATATGATTTTTCTCCTTCAATTTGTTTTTAAGGTGTATCACATTGATTGATTTGCGTATATTGAAGAATCCTTGTGTTCCTGGGATAAAACCCACTTGATCATGGTGTATGATCCTTTTAATGTGCTGTTGGATTCTGTTTGCTATTATCTTGCTGAGGATTTTTACATCTACGTTCACCAGTGATATTGGCCTGTAGTTTTCTTTGTTTATGACATCTTTGTCGGGTTTGGTAACAGGGTGATGGTGGCCTTGTAGAACAAGTTGGTGAGTGTTCTTCCCTCTGCTATATTTTGGAGGAGTTTGAAAAGGATAGGTATTAACTCTTCTCTAAATGTTTGATAGAATTTGCCTGTGAAGCCATCTGGTCCTGGGCTTTTGTTTGTTGGAAGATTTTTAATCACAGTCTCAATTTCAGGGCTTGTGATTGGTCTGCTTATATTTTCTATTTCTTCCTGGTTCCGTCTCAGAAGGTTGTGCACATTCTAAGAATGTGGCCATTTCTTCCAGCTTGTCCATTTTATTGGCATATAGTTTCTTTTAGTAATCTCTCATGATCCTTTGTATTTCTGCAGTGTCAGTTGTTACTTCTCCTTTTTCATTTCTAATTCTGTTGATTTGAGTCTTCTCTCTCTTTTTCTTGATGAGTCTGGCTAATGGTTTATCAATTTTGTTTATCTTCTCAAAGAACCAGCTTTTAGTTTTATTGATCTTAGCACTTGTTTCCTTCATTTCTTTTTCATTTATTTCTGATATGATCTTTATGATTCCTTTCCTTCTGCTAACTTTGGGGGTTTTTTTGTTCTTCTTTCTCTAATTGCTTTAGGTGTAAGGTTAGGTTATTTATTTGAGATGTTTCTTATTTCTTGAGGTAGCATTATATTGCTATAAACTTCCCTCTTAGAACTGCTTTTGCTGCATCCCATAGGTTTTGGATCATCATGTTTTCCCTGTCATTTTTTTCTAGGTATTTTTTAATTTCCTGTTTGATTTCTTCAGTGATCTCTTGTTTATTTAGTAGTGTATTGTATAACCTCCATGTTTTTGTATTTTTTACAGATTTTTTCCTGTAATTGATACCTAGTCTCAGAGCATTGTGGTCGGAAAAGATACTTGATATGATTTCAATTTTTTAAATTTTACCAAAGCTTGATTTGTTTCCCAAGATGTGATCTATCCTGAAGAATGTTCCATGAGCACTTGAGAATGAAGTGTATTCTGTTGTTTTTAGGTGGAATATCCTATAAATATCAATTAAGTCCATCTTGTTTAATGTGTAATTTAAAACTTGTGTTTCCTTATTTATTTTCATTTTGGATGATCTTTCCATTGGTGAAAGTAGGATGTTAAAGTCCCCTACTATGAATGTGTCACTGTCTATTTCCACTTTTATGGCTGTTACTATTTGCCTTATGTATTGAGGTGCTCCTATGTTGGGTGCATAAATATTTACGATTGTTGTATCTTCTTCCTGGATTGATCCCTTGATCATTATGTAGTGTCCTTCTTTGTCTCCTGTAATAATCTTTATTTTAAAGTCTATTTTGTCTGATATGAGAATTGCTACTCCAGCTTTCTTTTGATTTCCATTTGCATGGAATATCTTTTTCCATCCCCTCACTTTCTGTCTATATGTGTCCCTAGGTCTGAAGTGGGTCTCTTATAGACAGTATATATATGGGCCTTGTTTTTGTATCCATTCAGCCAATCTGTGTCTTTTAGTGGGAGCATTTAGTCCATTTACATTTAAGGTAATTATCGATATGTATGTTCCTATTCCCATTTTCTTAATTGTTTTGGGTTCGTTATTGTAGGTCTTTTCCTTCTGTTGTGCTTCTTGCCTAGAGAAGTTCCTTTAGCATTTGTTGTAAAGCTGCTTTGGTGGTGCTGCATTCTCTTAGCTTTGGCTTGTCTGTAAACATTTTAATTTCTCCATCGAATCTGAATGAGATCCTTGCTGGGTAAAGTAATCTTGGCTGTAGGTTTTTCCCTTTCATCACTTTAAATATGTCCTGCCACTCCCTTCTGGCTTGCAGAGTTTCTGGTGAAAGATCAGCTGTTAACCTTATGTGGATTCTCTTGTGTGTTATTTGTTGTTTTTCCCTTGCTGCTTTTAGTGTTTTTTTCTTTGTATTTAATTTTTGATAGTTTGATTAATATGTGTCTTGGTGTGTGTCTCCTTGGATTTATCCTTTATGGAACTCTGCACTTCCTGGACTTGTTTGACTATTTCCTTTCCCATATTAGGGAAGTTTTCAAGTATAATCTCTTCAAATATTTTCTCAGTCCCTTTTTTTTTCTATTCTTCTTCTGGGACCTCTATAATTTGAATGTTGGTGTGTTTAATGTCCCAGAGGTCTCTAAGACTGTCCTCAATTCTTTTCATTCTTTTTTCTTTATTCTGCTCTGCAGTAGTTATTTCCACTATTTTATCTTCCAGATCATTTATCTGTTCTTCTGGCTCAGTTTTTCTGCTATTGATCCCTTCTAGAGAATTTTTAATTCCATTTATTGTGTTGTTCATCATTGTTTGTTTGCTCTTTAATTCTTCTAGGTCCTTGTTAAATGCTTCTTGTATTTTCTCCATTCTATTTTGAGGACTTTGGATCATCTTTACTATCATTACTCTGACTTCTTTTTCAGGTAGACTGCCTATTTCCTCTTCATTTGTTTGTGCTGTTGGGTTTTTACCTTGCTCCTTTATCTGCTGTGTGTTTCTCTGTCTTCTCATTTTGCTTAACTTACTGTGTTTGAGGTCTCCTTTTCGCAGGCTGCAGGTTGTAGTTCCTGTTGTTTTTGGTGTCTGCCCCCAGTGGCTAAGGTTGGTTCAGTTGGTTGTGTAGGCTTCTTGGTGGTAGGGACTCATGCCTTTGTTCTGGTGGATGAGGCTGGATCTTGTCTTTCTGTTTGGCAGGTCCACATCTGGTGGTGTGTTTTGGGGTGTCTGTGGCCTTATTATGAGTTTAGGCAGCCTCTCTGCTAATGGTTGGGGTTGTGTTCCTGTCTTGCTAGTTGTTTGGCAAAGTGTGTCCCGCACTGTAGCTTGCTCGTCGTTGAGTGGAGCTGGGTCTTAGCATTGAGATGGAGATCTCTGGGAGAGCTTTCGCCGTTTGATATTACATGGAGCTGAGAAGTCTCTGGTGGACCAGTGTCCTGAACTCGGTTCTCCCACCTCAGAGGCACAAGCCTGACATCCGGCCGGAGCACCAAGACCCTGTCAGCCACACGGCTCAGAAGAAAAGGGAGAAAAAAAGAAAGAAAAAAATAAAATAAAATGATTTTAAAAAATGAAAAAGTAATAAAAAAAAGAAAGAAAGAAAGAAGAGAGCACCAAACCGAGATACAAATCCACCAGTGATAACAAGCACTAAAAAGTATACTTAAAAAATAAACAAAAAAAAATTGAAAAAACTGACAGACAAAACCCTAAGACAAATGGTAAAAGCAAAGCTATACAGACAAAATCACACAAAGAATCATACACATACACACTCAGAAAAAGAGAACAAGAAAAAAAAACTATATATATATAAAGGAAGAGAGCAACCAAATAAAGAAACAAATCTAGCAATGATAATAAACTCTAAGTACTAAGGTACACTTAAAACCAGAAAAAAATTAGATGCAGAATTCAAACCCCAAGTCAACAGTTGCTCCTGAAGTCCACCTACTCACCTTTGGGATGGTTCATTGTCTATTCAGGTATTCCACAGATGCAGGGTACATCAAGTTGATTGTGGAGATTTAATCTTCTGCTCCTGAGCCTGCTGGGAGAGATTTCCCTTCCTCTTCTTTGTTCGCACAGCTCCCGGGGTTCAGCTTTGGATTTGGCCCCGACTCTGCGTGTAGGTCGCCTGAGGGCGTATGTTCTTCGCTCAGACAGCACGAGGTTAAAGGAGCTGCTGATTAGGGGGATGTGGCTCACTCAGGCCTGGGGGAGGGAGGGGTACGGAATGCGGGACAAGCCTGCAGCACCAGAGGCCAGCATGATGTTGCAACAGCCTGGGGTGCACCGTATGTTCTCCCAGGGAAGTTGGATCATGGCACCCTGGCAGTGGCAGGCTGCACAGGCTCCCAGGAGGGAAGGTGTGGATAGTGACCTGTGTTTGCACACAGGCTTCTTGGTGGCTGCAGCAGCAGCCTTAGCGTTTCATGCCAGTCTCTGGAGTCTGTGCTGATAGCTGTGGCTGCTGCTCGTCTCTGGAGCTCGTTTAGGTGGTGCTCTGAATCCCCTCTCCTCGTGCACCCCATAACAGTGGTCCCTTGCCTCTTAGGGAGCTCCAGACTTTTTCCCGGACTCCCTCCCTGCTAGGCGTGGCGCACTAGCCCGCTTCAGGCTGTGTTCTCGCAGCCAACCCCAGTCCTCTCCCTGGGATCCGACCTCCGAAGCCCGAGCCTCAGCTCCCAGCCCCGCCTGCCCCGGCAGGTGAGCAGAGAAGCCTCTCGGGCTGGTGAGTGCTGGTTGGCACCGATTCGCTGTGCGGGAATCTCTCCACTGTGCGCTCCGCACCCCTGTTGCTGCGCTCTCCTCTGCGGCTCCGAAGCTTCCCCCCTCCGCCCTCCCGCAGTCTCCACCCGCGAAGGGGCTCCTAGTGTGTGGAAACCTTTCCTCCTTCACGGCTCCCTCCCCCTGGTGCAGGTCCTGTCCCTATTCTTTTCTCTCTGCTTTTTCTTTTTTCTATTGCCCTACGCAGGTACATGGGGAGTTTCTTACCTTTTGGGAGGTCTGAGGTCTTCTGCCAGCGTTCAGTAGGTGTTCTATAGGAACTGTTCCACATGTAGATGTATTTCTGATGTATTTGTGGGGAGGAAGGTGCTCTCCATGTCTTACTCCTCCGCCATCTTGAAGGTTTCCCTCTGCACCACAGTTTCTTTATCCATTTTATTGTTAATGGACAGGGTTGTTTCCATTTTTGGGTGTTATAATCAGGGCTGCTATGAACATTTTTGTACATATTATTTATTGCACATACATAGACATTTCTGGTAGGTTTACACCTAGGAGTGAAATTTCTATGTCATATATTCAGCTTTAGTAGATATTTCCAGTTTTCAGAGTAGCTTTATCAATATATGCTGTTAACAGAGAGTGTATGAAATGTCTAGTTGTGCCACATCCTCATCAACACTTTGTCTTATTGTTGTTGTTGTTATTATTTTAGCCAGTCTTGAGATGTGTAGTGATATCTCATTCTGGTTTTTATGAGCATTTTCTTGATAACTAGTAGGATTGAGCATCTTATCATGTTTATTGACCTTTTGGTTATCCACTTTACGTAATTGCCTGTTTCAGTCTCATCCCTTTTCTTGCTTTTGTTATTGATTTGTAGAAGAGGAATTCTTCATGCACGATTGAGTACTTTTTAATATATATAATTGTGTGTGTGTGTGTATGTATATATGTACCTCTTCTCACACTGTGGCTTACTTTTCACTTTCTTGGGATATTTTGGTGAAAAGATGTTAAGACTGAATTTAGCAAAATTTTCGTATAGTTAACACTTTTCATGGTCTCTAAATCTTTGCCTATTCCAAAGTCATGAAGATAGTCTGTTTTCATTTAAGTGCTCTCCTTTTGTTTCCTTCATATTTAGGTCTACAAACCATCTACTTTCAATTTTTGTGTTTGATGTGAGGTATGGCTCAAGATTCATTTTTTCCCCCATGTGAATATCCAGTTGACCTAGCACCATTAATGTAAAGGCCATTCTTTCCCATGTCATGGTAGTGTTGCCTTGTATTTTAGGTAATCATATGTGTATAGAGCTGTTCTAGACTCTCTGTTCTCTTCCATTGGCCTCTTTGTAAGTCTTTGCATCAGCATTGCACTTTTTTTTAACCAGTTTAGCTTTCTAATAGATTTTGATATATGAGGATGTAAGTTGTTCAAATCTGTGCTACTTTTAATGATCACCATGGCTGCCTTTGGCCCTTTGAATTTCCATGTAATTTTTTAAAAAATTTCCCTTCTAGCATCCACAAAAAAAAAAAACTTACTGAGGTTTCAATTGGGATTGTGCTAAATCTATAAATCAATTTGGGGGACAGTTGATATCTTTATGATAATGAGTATTCCAAACTATGAATGGTTTATCCTTTTACTTAATTAGGTTTTTCTTATTTTCTCTCAATAACATTTTATTCTTTTCATTGTTTAAGTATTGCATATCTTCTATTAGATATAGTCCTAGTTATTTGATGTTTTTTGATGCTGTTATGAATTCTATCTTTAAATAAAATTTTGTGTGTTTCTGGAATATAGAAACATAATTTTTATAATGACTTTATATCCATCTTCCTTGCTAAATTCAGTTATTAATTCTCATAGTTTGTCCATGGAGTCCTTTGAGTTTCTGGATGGCTTTTTTTTTTTTTTTTTTGCGGTACACGGGCCTCTCACTGTTGTGGCCTCTCCCATTGCAGAGCACAGGCTCTCGACGTGCAGGCTCAGCGGCCATGGCTCATGGGCCCAGCTGCTCCGCGGCATGTGGGATCCTCCCGGACCGGGGCACGAACCCGTGTCCCCTGCATCGGCAGGCGGACTCTCAACCACTGCGCCACCAGGGAAGCCCTCTGGATGGTTTTTAATTACAAATTTAATTTCCTTAATAAGTGTAGTACAGTTTGTATTTTCACTTTCTTCTTGCATCATTTTTAGTAAGCTGTGTTTTTCAAGGAACTTGTTTATTTCTTATAAATTTTAAAATTTATTGGCATAAAGTTGTATAAAGTTTTTAAAGGATCTGTAATGAGATTCCCTTTTTCATTTCTTATATTTGTAATTTGTACTCGTCTCTCTCTGATCTTTGTAGAAGTCTTCCAATATTACATCATCTTTCCACAGATTTAATTTTTAGCTGTGTTGATTTTTTAAATTTATTTGTTTCTATTTTATTTCCACTTTTCTCTTTATTATTTCATCTAGTTTAATGACTTTTATTTTTTTTTCCTTTTCTAACTTTTTGAGATGAATATTAGGAAGCTGATATTCACCCTTTCTTCTTTTCCTAATTTAGGCATGCAAGACTATAAATTTTCCCTCTAAGTATAGCCTTATGTCCATCACAGAAGTTCTAATATGCTATTATTCAGTTAAAATATTTTCTGATTTCCACTGTGATGTCTTCTTTAACACATGGTTTATGAGTGTATTCCTTTATTTGCATGTTTGAAGATTTTCTAATTGTTTCTGCTTTTGATTTCTTGCTCAATCCATTAGAGTGGAAAAACACTGAATTCAATTTTCTGAAATTTGTTTAGACTTGTTTTATGGCCCAGCATAAAATGTTATGGTCCAACAATAGACAAATGTTCCATGATCACTTGGAAAAGAATGTGAATTCTGTCATTGTTGGATACAGAGCTGTTTGTTACCACTCATGTTTGTTGACTGTCTTGTTCATATCATCTAGAAATGTACTGTTTTTCTAAATCTGTTTGTCCTTTAGTTAGTGTTGGTTGTTTAAAACTACCCACCATGATTAAAGGTATTTTTTCTCATTTTAGTTCAGTCAATTTTTGCTTTACATTTTGTAAAGCTATACAATTAGTTGCATGTGAATTTAAAATTGCTATATCTACTCAGTGGATTGAGTTTTAAGAATCTTATAAATGTTTTCTTTATTTTAATAATGTTCCTTGCTTTAAAGTCTAGCTTATCTGATATTAGTATAGCTACATCTGCTTTATTTTCTTTAGGGTTTGCTTAGTGCACCATTTTCCAAACTTTCATTTTTAATCTTTCCGCATCTTGGTATTTAAGATCTGTCTCATAAGCAGTATATTACTGGGTTTTTTTTTATTTTGGTGCATGACAATCTTTATTTTTTAATTCAAATATATATTTAATTTTCACTTAATGTAATTAGTTTCCTAGAGCTGCCATAACATAGTATCGCCATCTGGGGATCTACAAACAGAAATTTATTCTTCCTCAATCTGTAGACTGGATGTCTGAAATCCAGGTGTCAGTAGGATTGGTTCCTTCAGGAGGTTCTGACGGAAAATCTGTTTTATTCCTCTCTCCCAGCTTCTGATGTTTCAGGCAATCCCTAGCATTCTTTTGCATGTAGACACATCATTCCAATCTCTGCTTCTGTCTTCACGTGATGTTCTCCCTGTGTGTCTGTGTCCAAATTTCCCTCTTCTTATAAGGACACCAGTCAATGAATTAGGGTACACCCTAATTCAGTATGACCTCATCTTAACTTGATTACATGTGCAATGATGTTACAGATGGTCCCCAACTTAACCATGGTTTCACTTAAGATTTTCGATTTTACAATGGTGTGAAAGTGATATGCATTCAGTAGAAACTATACTTTGAATTTTGAATTTTGCTCTTTTTGCAGCCTAGTGATATGCAAACATTACTCTCTTGTGAAGCTGGGCACCTCCCAGTCAGCGACACGATCACAATGAGTAAACAACGGATGACATTTACAACCATCCTGTAACCATACAACCATCCTGCTTTTCACTTTCAGTACAGTATTCAATAAATTACATAAGATATTTAACACTTTATTATAAAACAGGCTCTGTGTTAGATGATTTTGCCCAACTGTAGGCTAATGTACAGTAGGCTAGGCTAAGCTATAATGTTCAGTAGGTTAGGTGTTATTAAATGCATTTCTTTTAATTGAAGCATAGTTGATTTACAATATTGTGTTAGCTTCCTTTTTGACTTAATGATATTTTCAACTTAGGATAGGGTTTATCAGGACATAACCTCATTGTAAATAGCGGAAGATCTATACTTCCAAGTAAGGCTATGCTCATAGGTACCAAGGCTTTGGACTTAAATACATCTTTTGGGGGTACACAGTTCAGCCACAGCAATAGTAATGATATATCTGGGATTATATCTACCATCTTACTCTTTTCCTATTTGTCTTGTACCAATTTGTCTTCCTCTTTCTCCATTTTCTTGCTTTCTTCTGAATGGCTCAAGTATTTATTATTCCATTTCCACCTTTGATTAGCTGTTTACATAAATATTCTTTTATATTTTTAGTGTTTACCCCAAAATTATACAACTTATTTATACCTTACTTATTATAGTTTAATATAATTTTTGACACTTCCTAGGGAAATACTAGAATATTAGACCAATGAATCCCATTTACCATTCCCTACCAACATTTGAATTGTTATTGTGATGTGTTTTAATCTTAAAAATATTTTTCAATTCCCCAAAATGGTAAAGATTCATTTTCATTTTTCTGTGTTTCCTGGTGCTCTTCATTCCTTTCTATACAAGTTTTTTTTTTTTTTTTTTTTTTTTTTTTTTTTCTTTCTTTTTGCGGTATGCGGGCCTCTCACTGTTGTGGCCTCTCCCGTTGCGGAGCACAGGCTCCGGACGCACAGGCCCAGCGGCCATGGCTCACGGGCCCAGCCGCTCCGCGGCATATGGGATCCTCCCAGACCGGGGCACGAACCCGTATCCCCCGCATCGGCAGGCGGACTCTCAACCACTGCGCCACCAGGGAGGCCCCCTATACAAGTTTTCATCAGATATCACTTTTGTTTTGAAGAACTACCTTTAGTATAACTTTTCCTGTGGGTCTGCTAACAAAGGTTTTGATTATTTGTCTATTTTCGTTCTGCTTATATGAAAATATGTTTATTTTGCCTTATTTTTGAAGGTTATTTTAGTGGACTATTTTCTTTGAGCACTTTAAAAATATGATTCCACTGCCTTATGCTTTTCATCATTTCTATTGAGAAGTCAAATTGCCAGTCATATTGTTGTTTCCTTGAAAATAACGTTTTTTTCCCTCTGTGATTGATTCTACAGTTTTCCCATTGTCTTTGGATTAATTAAATTAATATATTAAAGCACTTATAATGGTGCCTAGGATATAGTAAATATTAATTTTGTTGTTAACGAGATATATGTTAAATAAGAAAAAATAAAAGAGGATCTTAAAGAAAAATCTTTTATTGCAGTAAATGTGGTATATGCTGTTTCATACCAAAGAGGCAAAATAGAGATATTTATTAGTATTTGTATTTAAAGTATATTTTAAAAGAATAGTTCAATTGGCAAACTTTTATTATACAGTCTTAAATATTTATATTAAAAATGACAGAAGAAAATATCTTAAGTGTGAAAGTCTACGTGGTGCTAATAAGCAAAATATTTTGTTGTGTCTTTTAATCTGTTTTGTGTGTGTGTGTGTGTGTGTGTGTGTGAATTTCCATCATACAGAAAAACACTGGCATTCTTTCTTCTCTTTGGTAATGTATGTTCATATGTGTAAAACTGTAAATTTCAACAAATAATATTTGTTGCTCAGTCTCTCACAGAAGATCTTTTTACTTACATGTAGAAATGTAAGCAAGTAAGTGTATTTGTACAAGCTGTTTTGCTATGTCACACAGTCAAAAATTTGGAAAACAGAATTCTCTAAAAAGAAATTTCTATTTGACAGTTGTTAGCTCCTGTAGAATCTTATGAGAACATGATCTTTCAAGTCAAAGTCTATATTCCTTTCAGCTTACTGCGACATTGCTTGATTTAAACTTCATCATGATTGCAATATTGGTCACTGCCAGAAAGTAGGAAATTCAAGGGAAAAAATAATCTATTTATTGTATAAAAGGCGTTGACCTAAGATTGTAACACACACATGAACTATACAGGGATAAGTAAAAGCAAATGCCATCTGGGCAGTCAGAGTGATTCCACAACTGTGTGGCCTTACCCCGATGAAAAAAGGATTGGAAAAATTAGAACTGTCCCATCCAAAGTCAGTAACCTTGTGAGATCAGCAAGCCACAATTGCCTTTTTGGAAATCGGAATAATGATTTGCTCAGTGTTTCTGTCCTCCTCCCTTAGAATAATTCTTCCTACAGTTCTGTAATAAAAAGTGTTCATTAATTATATACAAAATAATCCTAATGATGTAATACTTAATCATTCAGTGTAGTTTACTAATTTTGCCAGCTTCTTAAAGATAAGACTATTTAATTTTACCCTTGATGATAATTCATTGATAATGTTTTTGTAGTAATGTGCATTCAGATTGATATAATTACTAATAGAGTTTAGTCATTCAGTTAGCATTTTAAGTGCGTGATAGGTAGATCTCATCAGAATTGCTGGCATAGCCTCAACAATGTTATTATTAAACCAAACAAGTCTTAGTATTTCTAGCACCTTCAAATTCAAATGGTGCCCAATATCTGGAAGGAGGAGGGGAAATAACTGTGTTCTTTCAGTGAAAGATTTAGCAATTACATATATTTTTTTCAACATGGCCTTTTCTCTGTAATATATTTCCACTATTGCATTTGCTTAATTTTTCATGCTCATGATAATAAATGTTAGTAAAATGTTAACTCATATAATTTAATTAATTAGCATAAATCAAAAGCATAATAATCTGGATAGCTGTATACTATATTTTGAGAAACTCAAAACAATTCACTAATCTTAATTCATTATTTGCATGGTAATACCTCGAGATCTAGGTTAAGTCTCATGGGTAGCATCTCCATTTTATATTGTTACAGAAGCAAAAAAATCAAGGGCACTTCCCAAGGCTGATAATATAAGCAACTATATTAACCTTTTTCACTGTTTTGGTTTTTTGCTTTGTTTTGTTTTGTTGCTTATTTAAGAAATTATTTTTCCAGTAGTAAAAATTAATTTTGTTGAATGTTATATTTTCTACTTCCTAGTCCTCTGCATGGGTTTTTAGGAAGTCTTGCTCTTTCAGTTACAACAACCTGAATGTTCTGATTTTCATCTAGTCAGTGGCCAGTTTTTTTGTTTGTTTGTTTGTTTGTTTGTTTGGCGGTACGTGGGCCTCTCACTGTTGTGGCCTCTCCCGTTGCAGAGCACAGGCTCCGGACGCACAGGCTCAGCGGCCATGGCTCGCGGGCCCAGCCGCTCCGTGGCATGTGGGATCTTCCCGGACCGGGGCACGAACCCGTGTCCCCTGCATCAGCAGGTGGACTCTCAACCACTGCGCCACCAGGGAAGCCCCAGTAGCCAGTTTTAAAATGCAGGTTATTTATTCCTCTCTGGTCTCCTCAGTCTTTCTTAGATTTTTTCCCCTATTTTCTTTTCTCTCTTTTTTTTTTTGTTTCTTTTGGAAGGCCTCGCACCTCTCTGCCTTTCATTCAGCCTAGCTAAATTCACTTTATAATCTCTCCCCTGTATTTTAATAATATACATTGGCTTTTAAAATTGTTAAACTCAATTAATCCTGAGTGTATATGTTAGCAGACTTAGGTGGCTTCAGTCCAAGTCTGAGGTACCTCTCTTATTAATAAAAAAAATTAATATTTTACATGGCAAGAAATCATTTTATGCATATAATAATTCTTAACTAATATGGAAAGACTTTAGTTACTTTCCTTCTTGGACTATTTCATAGGTTAATATTGCTACACTGATAGGACTGAGAAAAATGAAATCTAAATAGCAGATAAAACATTTATAAGTTTTTGAAATAGAAGAACATATGTAGTTTATTGTTTATTGTGTTAGGTTTTATCATCCAAGCTAATTATGATCACATAGAGAAAAGCCATTTCATTTTTAATATAAGCAGATCAACAGAAAATGATTAGTTCATACTGTAGTATATAGAGCAGTGTATCATAAATGTGCACCCAAACCACCTGATTCAGGATCTGCCGGAGTCCTTCTTGAAATGTAGATTCTAGGACCCATGGTAGACTTAGTGCAGTAAAATGTCTGGGTAGACACCCTAAGAATTAGGTGATTCTTACGTACACAAGCATGCTATAGAACAATCGTGTTTCTTTTTTTTTCTTAAGGTTAGCTAGAATGACAGATGGTTTTATTTAAAGACCTATAAAGTATACTAAAGGAGTATCCAGCATACATAAATATCAAAGTAGTTTATATCATGTCAGGAGTATGAAGGCGAGGCCTTTTGAAGAATGATCTCATAGGCATTCTTTGGCAAAAATCTGGCAAATGTCCTCTATACTCTAGCTGGGCTTACATTAACCTTACATTCTACCCCCTAGGAAGTAAATTTTGTGGCTTGATTTAAAGTATTTTTGTTATCAAGTCACTTTTTTGGGGAGGACAGAAGTCAGTCTTTGTGGGGGGCCTTTTGCCACTCTTACATAAATTATTTTTCATCAATTTAGATTTCTATATTACATCCTTCATGATGTTTTCCAAAGTTTATATTTCCATACTAATGTGTCAAACAGGTATTGGTATATGAGAGACTCAATTTACATTTAAATCTTTTTGGTCTTTTTTTGTAATTTTTTCTCAGTCTATAGTATATATGCAGTAAAGTTCACAAGTCTTAAGTTTTCAGCTCAATTAATTTTTACAAATGTAATCGTCATGCATATCAAGTTATAGAATAATTCCAGCATCCCCAAAGCTTACCTTGTACCATCTCCTAGTCAGTAACCTACCAAAGGTAATCACCATTCTGAATTCTATCAACATAGTATGGTTTTGGCCTTTCATGAAATTAATATATATAATATAAATTGAATCATACGGCATTTGATCTTTCTTATCTGGTTTCTTTAACTTAACGTTATATCTTTGAGGTTAGTCCATGTTGCTGTGTGCAGTAGCAGTTTGTTCTTTTTTTTCCATTTATAAAGCAGTTTTATTCAGATATAATTGATAAGTTGCTGAACACATTTTACATTTAAAGTGTCCAATTTTATAAATTTAGATGTATGAATACGCTCATGAAACCACCACTACAATCAAGATAGTGAACATACCCATCACCTGCAAAAGTTCCTTCTTACCCCTTTGTTTCTTTGTTCATTTGTTTGTTTGTTTTGAAATCTAGTTGATTTACAATGTTGTGTTATTTTCACAATAATAGTTTCACAATAAGAAAACAATAGTTTTACAATGTTGTGTTAGTTATACAGCAAAGTGATTCCGTTTTTTATATATAAGTAAATGTTCTCTCTCTCTGTCTCTCTCTGTCTCTCTCTCTCTCTCTCTCTCTCTCTATATATATATATATATATATTCTTTTCCATTATTGTTTATTACAAGATATTGAATTTAGTTCCCTGTGCTATATAGTAGGACCTTGCTGTTTATCTGTTTCATATATATAGTAGTTTGTAACTATCTGTTAATCCCAAACTCCTAATTTATCCTTCCCCCACTTTCCCCTTTGGTAAGCATAAATTTGTTTCCTATGTCTGTGAGTCTGTTTCTGTTTTGTAAATAAGTTCATTTGTATCATATTTTAGATTCTACATATAAATGATATCATATGATATTTGTCTTTATCTGACTTATTGCACTTAGTATGGTAATCTCTAAGTCCATCTGTGTTGCTACAAATGGCATTATTTCATTCTTTTTTATGGCTGAGTAATATTCCATTGTATGTATGTACCGCATCTTCTTTATTCATCTGTCAGTGGGCGTTTAGGTTGCTTCCATGTCATGGCTATTTTAAATAGTGCTGCTATGAACATTGGGGTGCATGTATCTTTTTGAATTATAGTTTTCTCCAGATATATGCCCAGAAGTCAGATTGCTAGATCATATGGCAACTCTATTTTTAGTTTTTTAAGGGACCTTCATTCTGTTTTCCATAGTGGCTGTACCAATTTACATTCCCCCAACAGTGTAGGAGGGTTCCCTTTTCAGTTCGTTCTTTTTAATTGCTTTATACTATTCCCTTGTACAATTTAGCATGATTTATTCATCCTATCTATTTTTTCAGTTTTAGCTATTATAAATAGCTATGAATATTCTTGTTTGTGTATTGTGGTGGGTGTACATATGTGCTCATTTCTGCTTAGTGTTTGCATAGTAGAATTGCTGTCATAGGATATGCATATATTCAACTCTTAGATAATGCTAAGTGGTTTACAAGGTAGTATACCAACATATATTCCCACCTGCAGTGTATGAGAGTTCCAGTTGATCCATATCTTACCCAATGCTTGATATTGTCAAGTTTTATTTTCCAGTTTTAGTGATTGTAGTAGGTATGTTTTACCTGACTTTAATTTGTTTTTCCTGATGTCTAACAATGTTGAGAACATTTGTATATATCCATAGGCTATTAGATTGTTGTACTTGTGAAGTGCACATTTAAGGACACATTTTAAAATCGGATGCTGTCTTGTTCTTATTGTTTTGTAGGTGTACTTTTATATTCTGGATATGAATACTTTGTTAGATATGTTTTTCAAATGTTTTCTCCAACTCTGTGGCTCAATGTCTTTAAGTATTAATGTTTATAGTTTCAGTGTAGGGGTCTACCACATCTTTGTTAGATTTTTTTCCTAAGAATTTGAGTTTTTATACTCTTTTAAATGGGATTTTTTTCCTAATTGCTGATAAATTTCATTTGTCTTTGTTTGCTGTTAATATATAAAATTCAAGTAATATTTTTCTATTTTGGCTTTGTATTCAGTGACTCGCTTAATTCATTTATAAACTTTGTAGATTCTTTTGGATTTCTATAAAAACAATCACGTCATAGAGAAATAATGACATGTTTATTTCTCCCTTATAAATCATAATTCTTTTTTATTTTATTTTCTTGCTTTATTGAATTTTTTTGCCACTCTGCATGTCTGCAGATGACTGAGAAAGCACTGTGAGTATTGACTTGGGGGTTACAAATAAATTTTAGTGAGTAAGCAAATTCACAAATACAAAATCAACAAATATTGGGGATTGACTGTATTTTATGTATATATGTAAATAAATGTATACATATACATGAACTATAATATAATTCCATACAGTGTTATAGTGTGTGCCTTTGTATGTATTATGATGAGATATAATTTATTTAATTATACACCTACTCTCAGGTGTATGACTTGTGTCCAGTTTTTCTTTGATATTATCACTTCTAGTACCACTAGAAACTTCAGCAACAATTAGTTGTTATGCTTTGCTTTTCCATTCTTCCACTTTTTGTGCATTGATACATTATGATCCATTTAAATCCTCATTTTCTCTCAACTCAAACCATTTACCTGCTTATTTGTTGACTCATTTATTTGTTTAATGAACATTTATTGATCTCTTAATGTGTTTCAGGCTCATTGGACTACTTTTTAGCACATTTCCCCATTTTAAAAAAATGGATGCAGTCGTTAATTATCAGATTTTTTTTTACTCACAAAAGTATTCTGCATTCAAGAACATTTATTTATGTCCCTCTGTCTACATTATGATGGAATCAATATAATGAAGCATTCCAAAGCAAATTGGATAAAGATGCACTAACTCACATATCATATGCTTCTTATATGAGTACAACAGTTATTATTAACAAACACTATGTAGTATATACCTAGCTTTCAGCCTTGTTGTTATATAAAGTTATGTGCTATGGTGAGTTTTATTACCTGTGACCAGTCTTTGCTTTACCAAGAACTTATTCTGACTTTTATCAAGCAAGAGGAAAAATATAGCACATGAATTTACCCTTGAAAATTTTTTTTTCTTTTTTGAATTTTTGGCTTGACAAATGTTAGTGGAAAGTTATCTGGGACTGCTAAATATATTGATTAGAGTCAGAGGAGATGATCCTCGAACAGGGAAGGCTTTGATCAATTCCTTTAAGGATTTTTTGAGATATTCTTTTATTCAGGTAGACAACATTCTAGGCTGATGAAATAAGAAAAATGGCAAAAATGAGTAGACTGTGTAATGACCAATAATTAGGTTAACTCTTCTGGAGAAAAAAATAAAACTAGGATACAAAAAGAGATGTGTACTTTAGGTAGTGAAATGTTTGGCTAATGATAAAAGGTTTAGATTTAATGAGGAAAGGAAATTTGCACTACCAAATGCTCTTGGAGTAACATTTAAAGAAGATAATTTAAGTGACTGAACATAGGATGGGTGTGGACAGAAAACAGCAAAAGAGAAGATACAGTCCAATAGATAGAACGTAGAATATGACATTGGATGCAAAAGTGCAGATAGAAATGGCAAATCTAAGAATATTGTGTAGCAAGTATTATCAGAATTTGGCGATGGCTTGATGGGGCAGGCAAAGTAAAAATGACTTCAGGGTTTTGATTGCCTGGAAAGGAAGTACAAGAAGATTGTTGAAGGTTGTACTATGTTGAGATAAGTTAATGTTTTGAGAATAACAATAATGAGAAGCCATTGGACCAGCAATGTAGAAATGTCCCATAACTCAGGATATGTAGCTCAAGGGTTTAAAATGTATTAAAATTCTATGACTGAATGATTTATCCAAGGGAACATGTGTAAAAAGAAAAGAGCCTTGCTTGGGTGATTCTCAGCCAATTGGAGACAAGGACAGGATCCAGCAAAGGACCACCTAAAGAGACATATGGAAAACTAAGAGTAGAGAGGAATGAAATGTCGAGTTGGAATACTGCATCAGTGAAGAGAATGTGGGACGATTCACTCAACTGGAGAAAGCAAAATGGGCTAGAACTGGAGACAGTGGTTACAGACAAAGGAAAAGAAATCCTGATTTGACTCAGGTCAGCTTCTGTAAAGAAGCAGCTGTAGTGACTGTAGCCTGGAGTGGAAAGGGGTAAGGAGGGCTATCTACAGGTTAGGGAGTGAACTTTATTATTACATTGCAAACCACACAAAGAGAAAATGTACTTCCAGGAATGTTTTGTGTAAACAAATGCCTGGACTAGGTCAAGCCATTTATAAAATATTACTTAAGAACACCTGTCATATAATAGGTGCTCACTAGATGTTTGTTAAATGAATGAGTCCTCTCTCATCCCTGTCTTGAACACATCCTCTGCCTTTTGGTGCATTTTCTGAATACTAAAAATGTAATAATAGTGATACTAGTGAAACAGTTATAGTAAGTCCCGTACATGCAAACGAGTTCTGTTCCAAGAGTGCGTTCGTAAGTCCAATTTGTTCATAAGTCCAACAGAGTTAGCCTAGGTACCCAACTAACACAATCAACTATATAGTACTGTGCCTAATAGGTTTATAATACTTTTCACACAAATAATACATTAAAAAAAACACAAAAAATAAAACATTTTTAACCTTACAGTACAGCAACTTGAAATGTACAGTAGTACAGTACAACAGCTGGCATACAGGGGAACGTTCACATCTTTGAAAGTTCACAACTTGAAGGTTCATATATAGGGAACTTACTGTATATGGAAATGTAAGCTAGAGGCCATATTGGAAGCAGTTTCTGAGGGATACGGGAGAGAAAAATAGAGGTATTCGTCAAACTCCACAAAAGTATAGAATCACAGAAGCAAAATTCTAGAGGTAGGAGGGATCTTGCAGGTCACTGAATAGCTCAACCCTCTTATTACATGGCTGTGGATTTGAGGCCCAGTTTTGCTAAATAACTTACTATCTATGTGTCAAGGTTCAGTGCCAGGAAATTGAAACCACACCAGCTATTTTAAGCATGAAAGGATTTAGTATAAAGAATTAATTGCATGTTTAAATTGTTGGAAGGATTGGAGTGGCCCTTAGACTTGGGCTCCAGTACTAGTTCCCAGAATGATGCAGCTGACTGGCCCACCCGGGCAGCTGCTATTGCTATGAGGGGCAAGAGGGGCAAGCTGCCGCTGCTGGACCTGTTGACTCCAAGAACTTGCCACCGAAGATGCTCTCTGAGGATAACAAACTGGCACTACTGCTACTGCACTTTCCTCTCAGCATCCACGCAGCTGGCAACCAGACCTAGGATGTTAATATAAAAAACCTTGGTCCCCACAGTGCATCTCTGACCACATTTGCCCCTTCTGAGTTCAAATCTCACCTGAGTGCTTCTAATTGGCTTAACCCCATGCTCACCTGGGAGCCTAGCTGCAAGCACATTGGGGCTCACAGTTTCAGCTTCTGCAGCAGTACAGGACACAAGGAAGTTGGAATGGATGTCGACTGACAAATCACGCGATTCACACACCTGCATCCACAACTAGGAAAGCACATCACTGCAACGAGAACATGAGAGGCCTGTTCTTGCAGCCTCACTGTTATCATTGAACCTAAGTGCACACATAACAAGAGAATTATGTAGATTCAGCTCTCCTTCTAGAAATCACACTCTATACTGAGAGACCTCTAAGTAGGGCAACCACTTAATTTGTTCAAACTGGGCCACATTTGAAAGTGGAGAGAAAACATTACTAGTATTTATGCCAGGATAACAGGCATGATACAGAGATCACACAAGCCCCCAGAAAACTGGCTCCAAGCCTGTCTGTAAAATATGTAAGATTCTTCATGATCTTGCTTCAGTCTCCCTTAGTGACCACATCTGTCAGCACAAATCTTCACTTTACTTTTTGCTCCATCCTCTTTAAAGTCTGTTCTCCCAGGATATCAGTACTGTTCAGGTCTTCTGCACACACTATGTCCTTGCCTAGAGCGGCCCTCTCTGTTTCTCCACGTGTCTAACTTCTGAGTGTCTTTCAAAATCCAGTGCGGCTGTCACCTCCTCTGTTGAAATGCTCCCAGACTCTTCCAGGTAGGAAGCTGGTTCTTCTTCAGTTACATACTTACCTTGTATGAAAATATCTGTTTATATTTCTTTCCTATTAAGCTGTAACCACCTCAGTGATAGGAACTGGGCTTTATTCCTAGAAACCAGATCAAATTCTGTGCTGAAAAAGTGCTCAAGAAATGTTTGGAAATAGATGGATGGAAGGAATTAAGGAAGAGATGGAAAGAAATAAAGCAACAAGGGAATGAAGGGAGCAAGGAACTGAAAGAAAGGGGGGGAAGGAAGAGAAGGGGGAGCATGAGGAAAGGAGGTAATGAGCCTTTTCTAGTAACTCTAACATTTTCATTTGTGAGAATTCTCCTTATATTATCTGTTAGATCTTTAAAAGTACTGAATCTGTTAGATCTTTAAAAGCACTGAATAAGTCGAGATGAAATCCATACATACTCACTTAGAAATAGAATTGCTGCCTGTAGTCTGGATTTCCCATCTGATATTTGAAGAAATTCAGCATTTATTGACCTTGATGGCACTTCAGTGGTTAATGGTTTCACTCCATCTATGTTAATCTATCAAATATGTCATCATTCCTCACTTTGAGTTGAACATATAAATGTTTAGATTTCTTGCACTCAAATAGCAAAAAGATCTTTAAAGTCTAGAAAGATGAATTTAGATACAATCAGACCTAGTACACCAATGAATCGTCCTTGTTTCCCCTTTTTTTCACTTATCACAAGATGATTCCTTTTTTGAGTGACTGGTTTCATCCTGCTTGTTGTGGCCCTTGTTGTTGATTGTAAGGGATGGCCCACAATGAACCTGATTTACAGAATTTATTTCTTGCCTTCACTTCTGTAACATGACTTCCTAAAGTTCATCCCCAATTTTCTATCATCTAAATGTGTTTTTTTTTAAAACCTAGTTTGTAAATCTCTAAAAAACTCAGTGCAAAACATTTTCTTTTTTCATTCTTTTTTTAATATAAATTTATTTATTTATTTATTTATTACTTATTTCTTGGCTGCATTGGGTCTTTGTTGCTGCACGTGGCTTTCTCTAGTTGCGGATCTTCACTGCAGTGTGCAGGCTTCTCATTGAAGTGGCTTCTCTTGTTGCAGAGCGCAGGCTCTAGGCACGTGGGCTCAGTAGTTGTGGCTCACGGGCTCTAGAGTGCAGGCTCAGTAGTAGTGGCGCACGGGCTTAGTTGCTCCATGGCGTGTGGGATCTTCCTGGACCAGGGCTCAAACCCGGGCCCCCAGCATTGACAGGCAGATTCTTAACCACTGCGCCACCAGGGAAGCCTGCAAAACATTTCCAATGACTATGTCAAACATCATGTTCTTTGGACTGTAAGGCGATACCTATGTTTGCTAAGGTTTTAATTTTTTGAACTTGCTCCATGTTTGTGTTAAGTAATAAGCAGATTTGGGGGGGGTGCTACCCTTGGAAGACAGTTTCTTTCTGTAAACTTATTTACAGTGAATGCCTCTTGGCTCAGCCAGCTGGTAATGAACAAAGAAACTCATATCGTTTTATGAGAAAGGTGAATAGAAGTTTTTTTTGAGGTTTACTGAATACTGCTCAGCTTTCTCTCCCTTCATCTGATACTGTGTGCTGCAAGGACATATTCCAGGAGATTTAATATCTCATAAAATTATTATTTTTGTATTAAAAGAGTGTTATCAGGGTGTTTACACTGAACATTTCACTACTACCCAACTTCCGTAAGTCCAATTAAATGTGTATAGAAAGTCAACTAAGGAAAGCTTAATGGCTACAGAAAATTCTGAGTCACGTTACAAAGTAACATGCC
Organism: Mesoplodon mirus; assembly: GCF_964341445.2. NCBI lineage: Eukaryota > Metazoa > Chordata > Mammalia > Artiodactyla > Ziphiidae > Mesoplodon > Mesoplodon mirus. The sequence continues at coordinate 49,641,264 of NC_138977.1, forward strand.
TATAAATCCAAGTTTCTAAACCCCACCATATGTTCTTAGCAAAACCAAATTAAGTGAACTTCTACTCTTGGCCAAGGTGGAATAACAGAGACTGGATTTACCCTCCTGCTTTAAACAACCAGAAATGAACAAAATATATGAAACAATAGTTTGGAAGACACTGGCTATCTGGCAGTGAAGAACAGTGATCCCCAAGAGATGAGAAACAAATGCAGTGAGACTCAGCATTACCCTAGTAATCCTCCTACTGCCTGGAGGATTTCTAGTCTGAATCTCAGGGAAGGAGAACCCCGGCTGAGCCTGACAGACAGAGTTGAGAAGCCAGAGCTGGGAGTCTGGGAGTTGAAGGTGGACAGAGTTCACGGACTGAGTCTGGAGGAAGAGGGAGCTACACAGAGGTAAAACTGTGAAGATCTGAAGAGGTTCCCCTCTAGTATTTAGTCGAGTCGTGATCAGCACATACAGGTGAAGAAACTGCAAAGCTTGGAAAAAAAACCACGCAAGAGGATTAGGGGAACAGTGCCCACACTTCCATAGGGCTGGGCTTAGTGCTTGTTCCCATGAAGCAGACTGGAGTATCTCATGGTTCACCCAGCCCTGGATGGAGCATATGCAGAGGGGTCTTGCCTCAGCAGTGGTGAGTAGCTCTAGATGGGCACTGCTCTGATCCTGCTTAATATATCTTAAAATCAAGACCTGAAAGGACCAAACTGTTTTTAAGTAATTTAGCCACATCCAAGAATAAAGCTCATGAAATTTATAAGAATACAAAGATATTCAGCAGCCAAGAAGGTAAAACTCCCTATGTCAGACATCTGATCAAAATTACCAAGTATGCAAAGATACAGGAAATTGCAACCCAGAAGGATGAGAAAAATCAGTCAGTCAAAACTGACAGAAATGTTAGAATTCAAAGCATTAAATAGCTATTAAAACTATATTCCATAAGTTAAAAAAATAGAAGATAGAAAAATACCCCCAAATTTTTTCTTCCACATGATCAATACTAGCTGGAAGGATGTATTATGGGCATATATTTTTAAAAATGTAAATATAACAGAGTTTCTTTTCTCTAGCAAATTTTATTCCTTACACTAAGAGTAGTTCTATTTTTAGCAAATAAGTGATTTTAGTGGAAATGCACTCTAGGAATGACTCAACAATCTTATTCGAATGCCAAAAATGGTGTTATTAAATTTAACTTGGATAATGTTTTTTTTGGGTTAGGAGTTGTACTATTCCGTTCATAGTATTTGGTAACAAATATGGTTCTATTGTAAATTTGTCTTAAATATGCAGTAATTATTATGGTTCAAATATACTGACTACATAAGATATAATTATGAAAAGTGACCTTCCATCTAAACATAGGCCAAAACTATTTGATCAGTATTATTCAAATGAACATAGTACTTTAGATTAAAACATGTTGAAAGACTATTTCTTCAATATTTAACATTCTGATAATACACATTTTTAACTTTATATTTTTATAACTAAATTTTAAAAGAAAATTTATTGGAGGTAGCATAGTAAAATTTTGCTGCATCACAACAAAAAGGCATAAAGTGAATTTTTAATCACTTAATATAAAATTCTGGTCTGTGTTATGGATGTGTAAATAGCTAAATAATCTAAATATCACCTTTACTCAACCTTTTATAGGTTGTCTATAAAATCTGGAAACATAGATAATATTTTATCTTTCAGAGCAGAGACTGAAGATGTCCTTGACAATGTTCTGTATATTTGTTTGTGCCTCCAGACTTTATGGACACTCGGTTCCTCTTTAAAGGTGAATGAGAAGATTTTTTTCTTATTGTGATAAATTACTAGACTTCTACATTGTCATGAAATATTTTATATCATAATGTAGGATCTCTTATAGTGTAGTACCTTTTTCCATGTACAAATATATTTAAATTGTGAATTGTACCCTTGATCAAGGATTTAGCAACAGATTTAATTATACATGTGATCAATCATATATAATCAAAAAATCATAACAACAATAAGCAACTTTAATAATATAAAATAGTAAAATTATGGCCCAATTATTAATTATGGAAATTTAGCCAGGAAGAAAATCCTCTAGCACTGCCTACTTATTTTATAGATAAGGAAACTGATGTGCAGATAAGTTTGACATCTTTCTCAAAAGCATACAGATGGATCATAGCAAAGCTGGGCCTAGACCTCTGTTTTCTTTGTTTTTGTTTTGTTGCCTTATAACAAACACCAAGAACTTAGTGGCTTAAAACAACCCTCATTTATTAGCTCAAAGTTCTTATAGATCAGAAACCAAGGTCACTGGACTGGGTTCTAAGCTTAGGGTATCACAAGGCCAAAGTCAAGGTTCTAGACAGTTTGAACTCTGCTCTGGAGGCTCTGGGAAAGAAGGAGTCCACTTCCAGGCTCATTCAGGTTGTTGGCAGATTTTAGTTTCTTGTTGTTGTAGGACTGAGGTCTCCATCTCCCTGATGACTAGGGTTCAGTGTCAGCAGCTGAAGACCTCTCTCTGTTCCTTGCACAGGCTGCAGCTGTCTTCAAAACCAGCAATGGCAAGTCATGTCATTCTCATGGTTCACATTCCAGAACTTCTCTCCTCCCCCTTTCTCTCAGCAAAAGCTCTCTGCTTTTAATGGCTCAGGAGGTTATATCACGGCCAACTGAATAATACCTTTGTCTCACAGTTAACTGTACATATCATGTAGTCATATCTCATCAAATTCTGGGGATCTTTGTGGGGCCATTTCAGAAAGTATGCCTACCACACTCTGAACCTATTCTGACTTTCTTTGTGTTATATTCTACAACCTCATTCTGAAAGATCTACAATATACATATAAATTAAAGATTTACATATATGTATAAAAAGTTTACATGTATCTCGGGACACAAATATAACTTTGATATTCATGTGGCTCATTCCATTACTTTACAAGATCTCTGTCCATTTTCTGCCTTCTTTTGAACATCTTAACTAAAAATTGTGCACACTTCACCTTGTCACTCTTACTCCCCTCATCCTGTTTTATTCTTCTTACACTACTTCATCATTCTTATCACTGGAATGTAAGTTCTATACGGGCAAGCTCCACCTTTGATTTGTCCACTGCTGTACTCCCAAGTGCTTAGAACAGTGCCAGGTCAAGTAGCCCTGTTCTTTAATTATTTATCAGAAATAATAAATAATTAATGTTAATATTCATAGTTTGGCTCTAAGGATGTGTTTAAATTTTTATTAAATCATTCCATATACCCTTGGAGAAAAATTTAGTATGCTAAAGTAGAGTTTCTGGGGAAATTTGGGGAAAAAATCCCTTTACCCTTAATAAAGTAGCATATAGGAGGCAGCTGATAGAAGTAACTTGAGCTTTGAAACTAGCAGCTATGAAATGGAATTCTATCTGTACTTTATACAGTTGAGTTTACTTAGAAAACTTTAACTTCTAGCAGTGTCAGATTAGTAGGATGTAATCTAGTAAATTGGGTATAGGGACCACTTCCTCTACTCTGATTTAGTAGAGCTGAACTACAAAAGCCATAAAAAAGAAAAAATATAATTTAATCAAGAGGAGAAGCAAAGTTCATTAGAATGCTATTAAATGTAGAGAGAAGTAGAATTTGAAAATTAAAAACTGTACTGTCTTCCAGAATTAAACTATGATTTTACCTGAATAAAAGCAATGGAAGAAACAAACTAGAAAGTAGATCACTAGTAGAAAAGCCCTTAAATTTAAAATGATATAAAGAGAATAAAATAATTAATTTGGGAGATTTTTAATATAAACAGAATACATCATCCTTTTCAAGGGACTGTACAGCCCAAGAATAGTTTATTAAAGAGTGGGAAGGAAAATGAGGAAAATCGATGACTGTAGCAGGAAGGACATAGATGGGTTTATTCATCAGGGTTCTTTTATTTTCAGTTGTTAGGAACTAACATCAAACTGTCTTCGGCAAGAATTTTTTTCGAAAGCAGTAAGAGAAGAAAATCAGGTGGTAATATTGTTTATTGAGTCACAAAACCGAAAAAATCAAGGTTTAAAGAATGGTTGAATTCAGAGGCTTGAAGTCATCACTGGAACAGAACTATTCTTTCCATTAGTAATCTTCACTTTCCTCTTCTAGCATTAACCTTAGACCAACAACTCTCCCGAGCTTTCCTCAAGCACCTTCATTGTTATATTCTGCCAGTTTCAAGCTCAGTAGAGAGAACTTCTCTTCCCTAGTAGTTCCAAATAAAACGGTCCTAGGTCATAGTTTCATTGGCATGAGTTAGGCCATCTGCCCATCCAATTACTGGAGTCAAGGAAATGGGATACTGTACTTGGCCCTGCTTGGGTCAATGCCCACTGCTAGAGCTGAGTGTCCAGGGGTGGAGTGGGGAAGTGAAGGCAGGAGGGTGTCGATCATTGTACCTACATGAACTGCCTGGAGAAAGACAGAAGCCCCACACCTAGATTTGCCAGATTTAGCAACTAAAAATGCAGGATTCTCATTTAAATTTGAAGTTCAGATAAGCATGGAAGAAGTTTTTAGTATTAGGTAGGTCCCATGATACTATTTGGGACATACTTATACTAAAAAAAATTGTTGTGTATCTGCCATTTGAATTGAACAGAGAATACTGTACTTTGTCTGACAACCCTGCCCACACCCAGACATTTCAGTGATTTATTCAAGAAATGGTTGGAATGGGGTTGAGCAAGCAGCAGTGATGAGTCCACTACTATAGGAACGAAGGACTGAATGTCAACAGCCATTACTGGGCCAAAAGAATGCAGACGTGATCTGTAGGCAAGCAGATTACAATAAGAGAAATGAAACATAAAATGCATGAATGCAAACCAAGATAGAGTAAAAGAGACCAATGGAAGACTGTTATTAGGGAATGTGGGAAGAGGAGGACTTATAAAAGAGGATTCAGCAATGTGAGTTGCCTGTGCAGCTTCTATTTCCCCCTCCTCTTTTATTTCAAGGCCTTCCCCCTTCATCTTTTAAAATAGGTTCTCCGTACTATACATGAACCCACACTTTTCCTAAACGTACTTCAGAGGAGGCTGGCTTCAGTTACAGAAGTTGATTTCTGATTGGAATAAGGCATGTGTGAGTTCAGTTCTTATCTTTGAATGATTTTTACATGGCCTTGTGATTCAGTTCAGGCCACTGAAACACGTAGTTAAATGTACCAGAGAGCTTCTAGGAAAGATTTTTGCCTACTTTTAAGAAAGACATGCAAAAGAGATACAATTTGTGGTACCTGGCTCTGATGGGCTGGAATTGGTGCAGCCATTCTGAAATAATCAAAGAAGTGAATTGGAAGACAAAGGAGGATATGAAAAGATGGAAAGAAGTGTGTACCTGATCTATTGATGAACTGATTAGCCCAGGAATCACCCTACCTCTGGACCTCTTGTAGTGCAAATTAATATATTTCCTGCTTGTTCAAGACACTTTAAATAAAAATTTCTTTATTTGCAGCTAAAAACGTTCTAACTGACATATAGGAGATGGTTATAAAAGTCAGGGTTTTCTATATGTTGGACAATGAAGTGACCTTTCTATTTTGTTCATTCGCTAATGATCACAAACTCAAAGCATGAAAACATTGGGGTTTTTTACTTAAAAAGTAAGAAGTTTTCCATTTAAAAATGCCATATGCTACCCCTTAAAGTAGTCAGTGAAAACAAAAGCAAACGTGTACTTTAGAATTAGAACTATTGGGGAAAAAAATCACGGAAACTAATATTCATTCAATGGTAGTGTCTTTTTTTAAAAAGAGCAACAGTTACTTAATGAAACTTCAAAATTGGCATCATAAATTGACCTGAATGTAGTTCTTTGAACTATCACTATGGAATTTCCCAGTTGGTGAAGGATTCAGCTGCCTTTCAAAGAAACATTTTATTAATCTTGGTAGAATGGTGCCCCCATATGTGTGGAGATGCTGTTACTGTATCTTTTTGGAATCACAACAATATAAATTTATTTAAATTATCTCAATGGAAAAAATCACTGTTCAATGATACAAACAGGTCAAAACAATTACTTAAGTTAACTCCTCTCTGTTTCTGACCTTAACAGATGACATGTGTTGGATTTTATGCCTATTTTTAGCTCTGATCTTAGGATCTCCACCTACCATTGGAAAATCCAGCTGTGGCATTCCAGTCACTTCATTTTCACAGCAGGAGTCTGTTCATGAAGAATGCCAAATTTCTACATATAGATTCATTCTGTGTTTATTGTTACTGCAAAACATTTTTTTCCTCATTTTCTGAAGTAGATGCACTACAGAGAAAGCTGCTGTGGGACATTTTGGTAAAGTGAATCTTACTTTATCATTCTCTTATTAACATGAAATTAATTTGCCTTCCCAAGGGGAGTAGGAGAGCAGGGGGAATCTACACAATAAAATTAAATATTGTCAATGATATATCTATTAAGACTAGATTCAGTGACATATAAAAGAAAACCCAAACATGGCCTAAACATGATGGAAGTGCTATCCTCCATAGCACTTTGTGTAACAAAGTCGGTTCCAGGGTTGGGATGCCAGCTCCATAGTCACCTTGGGGTCAGATCCCTTCTTTATAGCTATTCTACCAAACTAAGCACATGCCTTGAATCCAGGCTTACCTCAAAGAACTCTTGATATTATGTCCAAGGTCCAGGCAGCTGGAAGGAATACTAAGTGAAGGACTAGAGATGTGTGGCCCTTAGTCACAAGGGAGTCTGCGAATGACTTTTAACTGGGTTTATTTCTACCTCACATAGAATGACAATCTATTTCTTAGGCATAACAGAATGGATGTAGGGTAGATGCTTCTATCACATTCCCGATCACAGTATGATTAAGATTGTATTCCAACCCCAGATGTATTTGTATCAGTTTCAGAATTTGATCAGAACTTGTACCTTTCCAGTTTTAAGTTTGTCTCCTGTCATTTTTTAACCATAGGAATTTTTTCTGGGGTGAGAAGTGATTTCACCAATCTACACTTAGATTTCCTATAAATGTAATTAAGCATGTAAACATGCCATATTCCATCCTGAAAATGTCTTAGGCCCAAGTGTTATAGTTAGCAAAATGAATTATGTTCTACTTTATCTATTTAGTAAGTTCAAAATTCGGATTTAACACTATATCCTATCTTTAACTCTAAAAATAACTATATTTACTGTGACTTGATTGGTCACCTGTTTACCCCCAAACATTTCATATTTTCTGTAAAAACAGGCTTTATAGTAAAACCATTCTTTTTCTGAAAGTGCGTTTACAGCCATTGGGAAGCTACGGGGTACAAAAAAGGGTACAATCAAAATGTTTCCAAAATATTAATTAATTCTCATCAGTAACTTCTAAGGTAAGTTTCAAAAACATACATTTCCCAAATAGTTTGAAAAACAGAAAACTCACTCTAAGTGCTAAGGGGATTGCCTTTGATATTTCTGTGAAGCTTGAAAATACCCTAAGCATCAGTTTTTTGGAATGAAGCATGGGGAATAGTAGCACACTATACTTATTGCAAGGCCTTATTTATTTATTTTTTTAAATTAATTTTACCTGTTTTTACTTTTTTTTTTTTTTTTGGTAGGAGTTTATTAATTTATTTATTTTTGCTGCGTTGGGTCTTCGTTTCTGTGCGAGGGCTTTCTCTAGCTGTGGCAAGCGGGGGCCACTCTTCATCGCAGTGCGCGGGCCTCTCACTATCGCGGCCTCTCCTTGCGGAGCACAGGCTCCAGACGCGCAGGCTCAGTAGTCAGTGGCTCACGGGCCCAGTCGCTCCGCGGCATGTGGGATCCTCCCAGCCCAGCGCTCGAACTCGTGTCCCCTGCATTAGCAGGAAGATTCTCAACCACTGCGCCACCAGGGAAGCCCAAGGCCTTATTTATTGATTGATATATTTTAAGATGCTCAGTTTTCCTGCAAATTCTGTTATCACATCAATCAATCACTGCTGTCCAACTCAGCCACAGCCTTTCAAATCACCTTGAATGCACTTACTTAGCAGGATGCCAACAGTGTGTCACAGAGATCCATACTTTGCAACACCCAAAACAAAATGTCACTCTGCTTTCACTTCTTAAACTTGCCTATTGACTTCTCTGTAATTCCTGAGTCCTTAAAGCAGAAAACAGATCTGATAGGGAGTGTTTGGACATGATTAACATGATATTCACCTTTAAGTGTTCTTATTCCTATACTTATGGGGGCACAGAGAGAATGGTAGAAGTAGACACAGAATTAGAATTACACACATTTTGTCAAAGTGTGTGCCTGCTTTTAAACTCTGAAGCTTTATAAAGGTGTGAACTATTACTAAACGGCATGTTCTAATACCCTGATTAGGTCCGTTTAAAGTAGAACTTGTGGAAGTGATTTAAGCCAATATAATTGTTTGTGACTACATGATACAAATTCAGCTTCATTCTGAATATAAATCTGGTACAACCATGTGGTTCCCAGAGTTAACAACTAAAGAGTTCTTAATCTTCTCAGGATCTACCATTTATTGAGTGGGTACTCAATAAATATGCACTGAGTGAAGATCAGTGCCATCTATAAGCTCTTTCCAATTTGATGTTAGATTTTTCATCTACTAAGCAAGTTTGTCTCATTAGATTTAATCCTAATTTTAACTGAAAGTAAACATCCTAGATTCTTCTCTGCTTTATCTACTTTGTGCTCTGCATGAGATATTGTTACCCTCATTCTTTCTAAAATTATCAGCAATTCAGATTTTCCTTTATTAATTCCAGATTTTTTCTCACCTCTATTTTAAAAGAACTATAACCATTTGATATGTGACATATAAAATAAAATGTAGGAAGCTTTAACAGGTATAGAATACTTATCTTAATGGGAAATCAGCAGCATCATCATAATCATCATCATAGTAGTAGTAACAGCAGTAAGTACAATTTGTTGAGCACTTATATCTAAGCACTGTATACGGTGTTTTTACTAACATTAATTATATAATCACAACAACTCTGCAGAGTAGGTATTATTATCCCATTTTACAGATGAGAAAACTGAGGCTCAGAGAGGTTAGGCATCTTAAGTAAAATCATACTTCTAGGATGCAACACTGCCAGGATTTGAAGCCAGGTATATCTGATTACAAAGCTTGTGATCATTATATCGTAAAGTATGTATACTGGGAAAAATTCATTATGAATGAAGATATTTCACAGCCTCAGAACTATTTGTAATTAATAGGGATGTATATAAATAAAAAGTACCAGAAGTTATTCCACCACTGTCTTTTTTTTCAAATGTTTGACATTGCCCACTTTAGAAATCACAGAAAAGAACACTGTATGGCACAGGAGGAAATAGGGACAGAAGTATTCTTTTTTTTTTTTTAACATCTTTATTGGAGTTTAATTGCTTTACAATCGTGTGTTAGTTTCTGCTTTATAACAAAGTGAATCAGATATACATATACATATATCCCCATATCTCCTCCCTCTTGCGTCTCCCTCCCCCCCTCCCTATCCCACCCCCCTAGGTGGTCACAAAGCACAGAGCTGATCTCCCTGTGCTATGCGACTGCTTCCCGCTAGCTAGCTATTTTGCATTTGGTAGTGTATATATGTCACTGCCACTCTCTACCTTCGTCCCAGCTTACCCTTCCCACTCTCCGTGTCCTCAAGTCCATTCTCTATGTCTGTGTCTTTATTCCTGTCCTGCCCCTAGGTTCTTCAGAAACATTTTTTTTATATTCCATATATATGTGTTAGCACACGGTATTTGTTTTTTTCTTTTTGACTTACTTCACTCTGTATGACAGACTCTAGGTCCATCCACCTCACAACAACTAACTCAATTTCATTTCTTTTTATGGCTGCGTAATATTCCATTGTATATATGTGCCACATCTTCTTTATCCATTTATCTGTCAGTGGACGCTTAGGTTGCTTCCATATCCTGGCTATTGTAAATAGAGCTGCAATGAACATTGTGGTACATGACTCTTTTTGAATTATGGCTTTCTCAGGGTACATGCCCAGTAGTCAGATTGCTGGGTCATATGGTAGTTCTGTTTTTAGTTTTTTAAGGAATCTCCATACTGTTCTCCATAGTGGCTGTATCAATTTACATTCCCACCAACAGTACAAGAGGGTTCCCTTTTCTCCACACCCTCTCCAGCATTTATTGTTTGTAGATTTTTTTTATGGCCATTCTAACTGGTGTGAGGTGATAACTCATTGTAGTTTTGATTTGCATTTCTCTAATGATTAGTGATGTTGAGCATCCTTTCATGTGTTTGTTGGCAATCTGTATATCTTCTTTGGAGAGATATACCATGTTCTTGGACTGGAAGAATCAACATTGTGAAAAGGATTATACTACCCAAAGCAATCTACAGATGCAGTGTAATCCCTATCAAACTACCAATGGCATTTTTCACAGAACTAGAGCAAAAAAATTTACAATTTGTATGGAAACACAAAAGACCCCAAATAGCCAAAGCAATCTTGAGAAAGAAAAATGGAGCTGGAGGAATCAGACTCCCTGACTTCAGACTATACTACAAAGCTACAGTAATCAAGACAGTATGACACTGGCACAAAAACAGAACAATAGATCAATGGAACAGGATAGAAAGCCCAGAGATAAACCCATGCACATATGGTCACCTTACTTTTGATAAAGGAGGCAAGAATATACAGTGGAGAAAAGACAGCCTCTTCAATAAGTGGTGCTAGGAAAACTGGACAGCTACATGTAAAAGAATGAAATTAGAACACTCCCTAACACCATACACAAAAATAAACTCAAAGTGGATTAAAGACCTAAATGTAAGAAGTATTCTTGATTGAATGAAAACAATGGTTGAAAGAAAAAGATGTCTTTCTTCCTTCTCAGGTTCCTCATGCAATGAAAAAATAGATTCTCTTACCAAAAAACCACCTATTTAAGGAGGGATGCAAAGGCCAAACCAAAGGTATCTTAGAGCAAGATGAACTGTCCTTCTGAAATAAGTATTCAGCCTTCTTCATTCATGCATCAGACTTAATGACATGATGACATTGCTAGTATATTTCCATTGGATACTGCAACTGACAGTTCTGCCAAAAAGAGCCATTTTTAGAACTGGGAGCTCATGTATGAATTTCCTATTTGTATGCTCGCTATCACAACCTTTCTCATTCTCAAGTGTGTGAAGAGACTGAGGTTGAATAGTAAAGCTGTTTGCAGGTGTAGTCTCTTGCCTTCAGTGTGGGTTTACAGCTCTTAAAAACAACTTTTGAGGAAAGATTTCTGTTTGACGTGGATGGTGGTGAGAGTTATTTACTTATTGTAGAGCCAATGTGATTCCCTGATGAGCAGAAAAATCCCAGTTATTGATCTAGCATTTGGGCTTGGGTCAAAGTAAATTACAGTATAGCTTTCAAACCTGAGTAGTCATATTCAGAGGCTGTGCCCATACTTGTAGGGGAGGGTGCCGGTGTTTCTCTATATTTTTTAAAAGTGGAAAGGGTATGAGTGAGATCTGTACTTCTACTACTTCTAGTCCCATGTGGCTAGGGCTTGGTCATCAATCTTCTTGACCAAGAGACACTGCTTTTCCCCCTCAACTTTACGAACACCACAAAGATGGAGAGGGAAATGCCTATTCATTAATGTCAGACGTTGCTTCAAATGGCTTACAGGCCTCAGTACAACACTAAATAAGCCTCCATATAAAGCATAAGTCAGAATTGGTTCTGTCAAACTTGTTTTTCGATATGTGATTGTTTTAGTCATCAAGGCAGTATGTAAAATAAAATCCTTTCCAGGTTTTATATATTTGAAATGAGAATGAGTATTCTTTCAGTTCTGTACCTGCAGTTTTGATTAATATCTTTTATTTTAGTATTCAAATAACATTTTATTTTTTAATTCACCAAAGCATTTTCTTCACCAAAGCTATGGTAATCTGAATCTAGGTAATAAGGTAATCTAGATAACTAGAACCTGAGAATGCCTCTCACTCTCTTTCTCTCCAGGTAGATAGATAGACAGATAGGTAGGTAGGTAGGTAGATAGATAGATAGATAGATAGATAGATAGATAGATAGATAGCAGGTAGATAGATAGATAGATAGCAAACAGGTAGATAGATAGACAGATACATAGATGATCTAGAGATATGTTCATACATGTATATCTGTATATCTCTCTCTGTGTATCTATGTATATGTATATCTGCTTGGAAAGTAAAAATAATTAAATTTCTTCCACAGCATAAAATAGTTTATACTTTTATATTCTTTTGTTATAAGTAATTTTCTGACTGATTTTTTACTTTGGTATCTCACGGATTCAGATATACAGCTATCGAAATGGCCTGCTATCCAGATGATGGCCAGTACAAATGTGGAAGACCTATACTGTCTGCCTAGCAGCATTCACTAGAAAACCACACTCATAAGAAATAAAGTAATATATGGTCACTGATAATCATACCACTAAATGCTGTTTGTTGTGTTGCCGTGCTATAATTTGATTTTTAAGTTAAGGCTACTTGAAAAAGAAGCAGTTTAGATTTATGAGATACAAATTCCCCACTCCATAATTAAAGTAACTTAACCACTGTAAACTTATCAAGCTGTGAACTTTAAATTTATAGTCTCCATTTATTTAATAGCTACTTAGCCTGCATATGTTCTGCACCCTTTGGCTCTGCACTGAGGATACAGCTGGAGGAAGACTAAATACTCTGTTCCTCCTGGAAAAGTCGGTCTGGCTGATGGCACTGCTTTCTATGCAGTAATATTATTTTGCCCTCAGTGTTGCTGTTCTGTGTTGAATTTATAGGAGGTCTATCTGAACACATGCATGTGCACATTATTTAAGGAATAAACTGAAAAGCTACATCTTGGTGACTATGGATGATAATTATAGGCCCCCAAGAAGATCTTTTTTTGTAAGAAGTTACTAGAAGGCCCATTGGGGAAACTGAAATGCCTGGGTTCCTTTTGTTTCTTAATAGAATCGGATCTGGAAGGCCTTGATGATCTAGGTACTGTTTACAGCAACATTGACCAGCAGCTGAATGAAGCCATGAGGCGACGCAGACACGCGGGAGAAAACGATTACAACATCGAGGTGCTGCTGGGAGTGGATGACTCTGTGGTCCGTTTCCATGGCAAGGAGCATGTCCAAAACTACCTCCTCACCCTGATGAACATTGTGAGTAGTGACTCCTTTTTGAGGTTTTTTTGATCTTTTAATTCACTTCCCCTGTTTTGCTAGAGTCTTTTGGAAACCTCTGTGACGTCCCCCATGACTGCGACCCACATCCAAAATGTGTCCATAACTGCATTCAATTCAAATATTGATCTACATATTTAACATACAAAATAGTTCTTTCCAGCATCATTTTGCATCCCAGGATGATGAGGAATTATTTAGGCCTGCTAACTCTGTGTGGATGCTTATTGTTAGAGCTTTTGAATAGAGTAATGTTTTTCAACATTACAATTGAAGGTAATATATGTACAAAGCACAGTCAGCTCTTGGCACAGTGCTGCCCTAGAAGTTATAAAGGACTCTTTTTAAATTTGTTCTTTATGTCTTCTTTATTAGCCTTACTCTTGTCCAGAAGAAATTTAGTCAGTATCCTCAAACTGGTGTTCTTTTTTCCTTGTGAACTGGCAGAGAGCAGTTGAGGAGAAATAATATATAAATCGTCTACTTCTAAAAGATAATTGAGATTGTAGTATACTCTATTTTATATGTTTTATTTTCTAGAATTGTAAAATACATATTATATTGATCTGGAAAATTTAGTATCTAAGCCTATTCTCTCTTTCAGCTTTTGACTTTTAATGTAATTCTTTGGGTATTTTATCTTCTTTTTTCCATGCTTAAAATTAGATTTCCAACAATTATACTGGAGAAGAAAAATTATTAGTTTTACTTATCATGAGTTTATTCATCCTAATACTGATGCCAATATATTAAAAATATATTTTGTTCATTGAGATGCCAATGTATAAAATTCTACATATACCATTTCTCTGTGAAATGGAAAATGAGTATAGAAACTCAGACACATTTTTATTTGTTCATTAGCACTAATTCCCATTATGAAGACTGATTATCACGCAGAAAACAAATTCCTGTGGAGATGCTGTTTTTACTTGTATTATGCATTGTGCCCCTGGGCTGTTTTCTCCTACCACTAGAGAGGCAGTCAATAAGAATAGACCTAGACCCTAAGGGGTGCTCAGACCTACAGGAGGCTCTTGGAGTAATGCAGCAGAGACTCAATATAGTCCTTGGCCTCACAGTACTTATAATTTAGTCAAGGATAAAAAAAGATGCAAAAAAATGCAAAGGTTGAACGATAAAAGGCATGCTATTGTTAAGATACATCGGGAGGCACTGCATTATAAATTCTTCAAGACTTTAGAGGGAGCAACAGTCATCAAGTTGTGAAGTGTTGAGAGTATTAAATTGGGACTTAGAGGAAGCAGAGGTGTTACCTGTAGCTCTGTTCCTGGTTGACTTCGTGACCTTAGATAGTCATGTCCCTTCTTGGGGTTTAGTTTCTGTATTCATAAAATTGAAAGACTATACAAGATGTTCACTATTTCTCTAATTCATCAGGAAGCTGGAGGTTAAATTGGGTCTTTAGGGCTTTGTTTTTGGGGTTCTTTTCATTTGTTTTCTTTAGTTTTTTAAAGGGCACATGGAATTGTAAAGGTTTTCTAAGTAGACTACATTGACAAGAAAGTAGAAATGAATATAGTATATTCACCAGACAGTAAGCTTAGGTGTCAAGGAATAAAGTGCCGCAGTTTTGGTTTTATAACCATCGAAAAAGGACTTTTGTTTTTAATACCATTAAATAGGTTAAGTAATAGGCTGAGTCTCTGGCTCAAATAATAGAAATTATTCTAAAGCTAACTGAGCATCAGAGAATGGAACTGGAAAAGAGAAAATAATTTTTCAAACTTAATAAGTTCATTGCATCTGAAGTAATTAATGTAGGTAGAGGTCTTGAGGAGATAATAATAGCAGTCCCCCCTTCCCTTCCCAAGTTTAGAGCCAACTGAAAGATAGACATGGTGAACAGACAGATGGAGAATAAATAGTTTTATTATTTATAAGAGCTGAATTGCACATGACTTAAATTTATAGCCACAAAGATTTTTCTTATTCTAAATCAGTGATTCTCAGCGGAGAGCACTTTGTCCCAGCCCCTTCCATCAGGGATATTTGGCAATGTTTGGAGACATTTTTGGTTGTCATAACTGGGAAGGGATGCTACTGCCACTAGTAGGAGATGCCAGGGATGCTGCTAAACCACCTACAACACAAGGGCAGCCCTACACAATAAAGGAATATGAATTATCCAGTCTAAAACGTCAACAGTGCTAAGGTTTAGAAACCTTGTTCTAAATTAGACAATCTTACTCACAACCCCCCATCTCTATCTGACTGGATAATTTCAGGTTTCCTTTATAGGACAGATAGAGAGCTTTAAGCATGACAGATAGAAGACTGAATCTCTTTCTTTCCTCCCCGCCCCCCCCCCCATTGCCCTATTGTAGACTGTTAGATCTACAACACTGAGATGAGCATGCCCTATCTCAAATTTATCAATTAAATAAGAGTTGGAGGTATGAAGAAAACCAACAACGATATTCTATTGAAACTACCTCATGGGAATTTGAAGCCAAGAAAATTGAGTTTTTTCCCTAACGATGTTAGAATAATTATTAACTCCTATGCTAGCCATTTTATGACTTCCTATGGTTATCTAAAATCATGGCTCACCAAACTCAAGCCCTACACAAACACAGAGGCTTTCTTTACATGCCACATAGGTTGAGACAGAAACTGTAGAAGAAATTGACAGCAAAAAGTGTACTTCCTTGCACTGATATGGGGAGAAACGTGCCCCTATGGTAGAGGAAAAGCACAGTTTCCTTTAGTCTCCTTTGGTACCTTTACCTTAGTTAACTAGTCAGCAAATACGCTCTTCTTTTAGTTTACCTGGTAGTCAAATATAGTCTCCATATCAAAACCCAGGCATAGTTCCTGAACCAAGGAAGTACTTTGAGGTCCCAGTGATTTGCTTCATGGTTGTCTCTTTAATTTAAACTGAACTCCTTTTCAAAGGGATGCTCGTATTTTTTTTCATACTTTCTAATCTTGAAAAGGGTTCTTAAATTATTAAATGTTAAACATATGTTTAGTGAAAGAATGGATAAATGAACAAATGAGTGTAAATAACATAGAGGTAGATTATGAACAATCTTGAGAGGCAGAAACTTTGGACTTGAAATAAGAGGATATAAATGACAAATGAAGGCTTTAATCAGCTTAACAATATAATGAAAGCAGTGTTTAGGAAGTAAATTAGCATTTATTGGGTGTCTATATTTTTTTGAAGTATATTACAAGATGGGAATTATTATTACCTTTTTTTTCTAGAGGAAACAGAGGCTTTAAAATGTCAATAAAATTGAGGTATATTTTTAAAATTATTTGAAGTTTGTAAAACAGTCTCAGATAATGATAATGTGGTGATGGTAACCATCAAAAGAAGACAGGGTGGAGCTTCTGTGTTGGTGAACACATCACAGTGCTGGGAGGGCGAAAGCCTGCAAAGAGCATGGAAGCTCTGTACCCCTCCACTAAGACCTTGCCTTATGCATCTCTTCCATCTGGCTGTTCCTGAGCTGCATCCTTTATTTTAAACACCTGTAAATGTGTAGGAGGCGGCAGACTATAGAGGAAAGGCAAGACAGTCTTGGGTCTAAGCCTGCCCAAGGTGAGAGGCCTTGTAGGCCTTGTAGCAACGTCTCAATGCCTCGGTTTCCTCACCAGTGAGATGGGGATAGCAGTCCTATGCTCACAGGAGAGTTCTAAAGAAGAAAGGAGACTGTGAACATAGCATGTCTAGAACTGAGAAGGTGCTTAGCAGATGGCCAGTTGATATTTGCTCAACTGTTGTGGGACATCTAAACAAGGAGCACAGCCTCCCACCCGCATTTGATGCCCCTGATTTTCCCAGACTCTCAGGGCAGAAAACACCAAGGGATTTTCTCAGGGTGATGTATATGGAGCCTGGGATGGAGCCCCATCTCAGCCCCCAGTCTCATGAACCCTATTCCCTTTTGCCACTGATGAGCCTGGATCAGAATCTGGAGAGAAAGGGATGCAGACCTCACTGAGCTGGTTTCATTGTCAAGAATAACCTGGAGAGGGGGTCAGGCACAAAGCCTTGCTCCCTTCCTGGGATCATTTTCTCCAAAAAGTAAGAGTCTTACACTGCTGGAGGAGGTGCAACAAAGCCTGTGGTGTCCAGGGAATAGACAAAGACCTGTTGCATCTAGGGGAAGGGTAGAAGAAAAAAAACTCTACCCCAGTGTTTAGGGCAGAAACAGGTATTGGGGGAAAGCAGCTGCCATGCTGTGAGAACACTCAAGCAACTCTGTGGAGAGGCTCATGTGAAGAATAACTAATACCTCTGGCCAACAGCCAGCATCACTTTGCCATCTGTACAGGTAAGCCACCTTAAAGGTGAAATCCAAGATATGAAAATAACCTAATTGTCAAGCCATGGATGAATGAATAAAGAAAATGAGGTTTATACACAAAATGGAATATTATTCCGCCTTAAAGAGAAGAAAATCCTGCTACTGGCAACAACATGGATGGAATTGGAGGCCATTATGCTAATGAAATAAGCCAGACACAAAAAGACAAATACTGCATAATCTCACTTACATGTGGAATCTAAAATATTCAAACTTATAGAAGCAGAGACTAGAATGATAATTGCCAGGGAGCAGAGGGAGTAGGAAAATGAGGAGGAGTTGGTCACAGAGTACAAAGTTTCAATTACACAAAACAAGTTTTGGAGATCTACTATGTAGCATAGTACCTATAGCTTACAATACTATATTGTATACTTACAATTTTCTAGGAGGGTAGATACTATGTTAGGTGTTCTTACCACAAAAAAATTAATTAATAATAAAGGAGCAGGAGGAAACTTTGGGAGTTGATGGATATGTCTACAGTCTTGATGGTGATGTTAGTTTCATGGGTGTGTATTTATTCCCAAACTCATTGAGTTATATACATTAAATATGTACAGCTTTTTACACGTCAATCATACCTCAATAAAATGGCTTTAAAAAATAATAAAATGAAAAACAAACGTGGAATCCTTATATCTTTTGACCCCAGTCAAGCCTTCAGCTGAACAGCCCCAGCTGACATCTGACTTTGACTTCACGAGAAAAACCAAGCTAGAATCATCCAGCCAAGTTTTGCTTCCAAATTCCTGACCCATGGAAACTGTGAGAGAATAAATTATTGCCTCTGCTTTAACAAGGTAGAAGGAGGAGGAGGTAGGGTTACTGGGAGGTGAAACTTGTTTAGGAAATTCATTATATATAATTTTAACTCAGATTAATCATAGTTTAAGTGTAACCAAGGAAAACACTTAAAACACAATATATTATATGTCACGAGTAATGTTAAATAGCTTTGGTTTATCTGCTGTTTTAGATTAACCATACTAGTTGCCACCTCTGACACAAATATGTTTTGTTTAGGGCCATATTGCCTAGTGATAGTGGTGACTGTGCATATGAATGTGGTAAAGTTCCATAGGTGATTTGTCATGCAAATCTGGGGATTTGAACACTGGAAAGACAGCTCACTAAATTAGCACTTTTCTCTGGGGGCTCAAGGGTCAAGGGAACAAGTCTGAACAGGCCCCAGATGATTTTGATATGACTCCTTAAGAGGGGAGAGATGCCCTCCACCCATCCCGCAGCTCCTTCGCCAAAGAATCAGTGAAGGCGAGAATTGTCCGTTGCCTTCCATCTCCTTTTATTTTTAACTCTTCCTTTTTGTAGATCTCGAAATTTCTCCCAGACTCATCTATAAAGAAAAAATAAACAGATATGAATATATTTTAAAAGGGCATGACTAACGCCCATTCTTAGATTATTGAGAAGCTTTTTATATTTCAAATAAAAGATATGTGATATATAGTAAGTCTTCTTTAGGATCTCGTGTCGTATCTTGTTATACTGAGAGATTTTCGTTTTACTATTTTGTAACATTGCTGACTTGCTGGGAAAGTGGTTCTCAGCTGTGGAGCATATCTCCTTCTACAAATGTTGATCCATTGCCTACTATGGGCAAGGCCTACCTTAGACGTAGGGTATAAATATCCCAATGAACACAATAGAAGTTCTCTGCCCTCTTGGTGCTTGGACTAGGAGAAAAGTAATAGTCAAAAGAAGAAATAAATGTGTAATATTTGGTAGTAATAACTGCCAAGAAGAAATATAGATAAGAGTAAAGGGATATTGTTGAGGAGAGAGAAGGAGGGACTACTTTGAATAGGAAGTTAGGGAAAGCATCTCTGACATATCATGTAGGCAGAGATACAGGCATTCTGTGAGGAAGAGAACCAGGCAAGAAACTGAAGGAAGAGTGGTCTGGTCTGATGAATCATGAACTATAAGAAAAAGCTGCAGAATCAAGAAAAAGCTACCAAATCAGGAGTGTTTGGGATACAGACTTAAGAGTTATTGTTTTTCAAGCATAATGGGTAATTTTGATGAACACCCCTAGTTAAAATCACAGTAGGACAATAAAGGACAAGAACTGAGAGGAGAGAATGGGGTGGGGGGAATCTTTTTTTTTTTTTTTTTTTTTTAGAGCATTTATGTTTAAACTTCTTTGGTGTTCTTTTTTTTATTAATTAATTAATTTATTTTTGCTGTGCTGGGTCCTCGTTTCTGTGCGAGGGCTTTCTCTAGTTGTGGCAAGCCGGGGCCACTCTTCATCGTGGTGCGCGGGCCTCTCACTATCGTGGCCTCTCTTGTTGCGGAGCACAGGCTCCAGACACGCAGGCTCAGTAGTTGTGGCTCACGGGCCTAGTTGCTCCGCGGCATATGGGATCCTCCCAGACCAGGGCTCGAACCCGTGTCCCCTGCATTAGCAGGCAGATTCTCAACCACTGCACCACCAGGGAAACCCGGGTGGGGGGAATCTTTGACAATAAAGAAATAGAAATGAAATTCCTTAGAATGAAAAATGTAAGTAATTAGACTATCCTGGAAATTTCCCCCAAATTTTGTTTTTCTTTGTATCTTGATAGCCAAACACTGTTGGCAGAAATTTGTTATCTGAGCTACCATGAAGCTCAGCTTACTGAACTCAGTATTCTAGGCTGGTAAGAACTTTTTCTCGAGCTGAATATAGTTTTCTTTTTAAAGTCTTTTGACTTGTTAATTACTAATTCAAGGGCTTTATGCCCTTATACTATTTCTTTTTTATGAGATATGTCTTAACTGCTGCAGGGGAAAACATAAACCTTGCTGAGAGGAAAACCAGTGAAATAAAAGGAATAGGTACCAGGTCTTCTTTCTTAATATATGATGGAAAAGAGTGGTTCCTGTCAATATTCTGAAGGTAAAAGGAGGAAATGCCCTAAAAAGTTTTAAAATGGGGCTTCCCTGGTGGCACAGTGGTTGCGAGTCCGCCTGCCGATGCAGGGGACACGGGTTCGTGCCCCGGTCTGGGAGCATCCCACATGCCGTGGAGCAGCTGGGCCTGTGAGCCGTGGCCACTAAGCCTGGGCGTCCGGAGCCTGTGCTCTGCAACGGGAGAGGCCGCAGCAGTGAGAGGCCCGCGTACCGCAAAAAAAAAAAAAAAAAAAAAAAGTTTTAAAATGGTCTTGACTTACAGTCATAAAAGGCGAGGTGGAAAGCTATTTAATGATCAAGAACAAAAGAAAGTAGAATTTCAAAGACTAATTCTATCATATAAATTTTTGATCGCTGAAGTCTAATGTCCTATAACTCAAGCAAGATTCATGAAGCTCCTAAGAAATCAGTTTAGTGTGATTTACTATAATAGAAGTCTCTTTTCTAATGTGTTTGTCTTTTCAGCCATTTGTTCTCTCTGCCAGAGGTCCTTTAGGTAAAAGTTACCATTGATATGTCCTAGCATAGAATCACACTTTAGAACTCAGGAGGAAACAATAGAGGTGATCCTCTCTAACATTTCCTTTTTGAAGATTATGGAGATTGAGGATAATTGTTAGGTTACTTACCTAGTGTCAAGTACCTAGTTGCAGGGCCAGAATGGTTTTGTCTCTGGCTCCCATTTTAATTCCACATCACTTCAACATTTATGTTAATAGTCATTAGTACACAGTTTTCAAAAATATATTTGAAGGACACTTTGTGATGAGAATTGAAGAACATATGTACTCATTAATGCTTCGGATGGGCCACTCAAAAAAGTAGGCTATAATGTTAACTACTGTGTAACATCATAGTGACTTGCAGGAATGAAGAAAATACTGCTGACTTTTACTCTTTTCTTAATTTTCTGTCCTGGTCCATAATCATCACCTCAAACCTCAAAACTCCAACTAATCAAAATAATACAGCAGTCATAATGTATGTATTAGTAGATAAGAACAATAGTTTTGAATTTTTTTAGAGTCTTGGATTTATTTATGAATTTGAGGCAAACCATGAAAATTGTACTTAAGGGGAAAATAACACCATTTAAGAAAAACAAAGCCCACTTGAAACTCATCTAGGTTAAGAACCCTGTTGTAGACCCCAATTAAAGTAACTCCCAATTGCCAAATCTGAGATAACATGAGCAAAAATAATAATAATAATAATAATGAATTATAATACATACAACAAAAGAAAGTCTATATTTTAAACTTTTATTGGAGTATAGTTCCTTTACAATGTTGCATTAGTTTCTATTGTACAGCAAAGTGAATCAGCTATATGTATACATATATTCCCTCTTTTTTGGATTTCTTTCCCATTTAGGTCACCACAGAGCACTGAGTAGAATTCCCTGTGCTATACAGTAGGTTCTCATTAGTTATCTATTTTATACATAGTATCAATAGTGTACATATGTCAATCCCAATCTCCCAATTCATCCCACCACCACCCCTTTCCCCCTTGGTATCCATACATTTGTTCTCTATGTCCATGTCTCTATTTCTGCTTTGTAAATAAGATCATCTATACCAATTTTTTCAGATTCCACATATATGCGTTAATATACGATATTTCTTTTTCTCTTTACTTCACTCTGTATGACAGACTCTAGGTCCATGCACATCTCTACAAATGACCCAATTTCGTTACTTTTTATGGCTGAGTAATATTCCATTGTATATATGTACCACATCTTCTTTTATCCATTCCTCTGTTGATGGACATTTAGGTTGTTTCCATGTCCTGGCTATTGTAAACAGTGCTGCAATGAACATTGGGGTGCATGTGTCTTTTTGAATTATGGTTTTCTCTAAATGTAAGGCCAGACACTATAAAATTGTTAGAGGAAAACATAGGCAGAACACTCTTTGACATAAATCACAGCAAGATCTTTTTTGACACACCTCCTAGAGTAATGAGAATAAAAACAAAAATAAACAAATGGGACCTAATGAAACTTAAAAGCTTTTGCACAGCAAAGGAAACCATAAACAAGACGAAAAGACAGCCCTCATAATGGGAGAAAATATTTGCAAATGAAGCAATGGACAAAGGATTTATCTCCAAAATATACAAACCACTCATGTAGCTCAATATCAAAAAAACAAACAACCCAATCCAAAAATGGGCAGAAGCCCTAAATAGACATTTCTCCAAAGAAGACATACAGATGGCCAACAGACACAAGAAAAAATGCTCAACATCACTCATTATTAGAGAAATGCAAATCAAAACTACAATGAGGTATCACCTTAACACCAGTCAGAATGGCCATCATCACAAAATCTGCAAACAGTAAATGCTGGAGAGGGTGTGGAGAAAAGGGAACCCTCTTGCACTGTTGGTGGGAATGTAAACTGGTACAGCCACTACGGAGAACAGTATGGAGGTTCCTTAAAGAACTAAAAATAGAACTACCATGTGACCCAGCAATCCCACTGCTGTGCATATACACACAAGAAATTCTTGTAAGTTAATACTGATGCAAATAAATGACTATGTAAATTATTGCCTAATATAATATAATAATTGACTAAGTAAATGGGGGGCATTTCTTCCCTATAGTAGAACTCCAGCTAATAAATGTAGCAGAAATGATAGAAATTTTAAAAATTGCTAATTGCTAAACACTACAGTAATAATTTTTGGAGAGAAGTACCATCAAGGAATGACAAAATTAGTGGACGAAAATATAATGAGAAATCGTATATATAAATAGTCTCAAAGTATCTCCTCACAAAGGACTTATTAAGCACAAAGGCAAAATGAGTAACTTTACATTTGTGAAACCTGGCAGACAGCATCTTAACCACAGGGTCAAAGTTAATCTTACCCCTAATGAGTCACATTAACATCCTGTGCTCTAGAGGGCACAATATCACTTCTGTGCTATTATAGCTCATAACAGAATTTAATCATGAGGAGCCATCAGAATAACTCAAATTGAGGGGCATTCTACAAACTAACTGACCAGTACTCTTCAAAACTCTCGGAGTCATGAAAGAAAAACTGAGGAACTGTCCCAGATTCAGGAAGACTAAGAAGATATGGCAACCAAATGTCATAGATTGGATCATGGACCAAATAAAGGATATTAGTGGGACAATTGACAAAATTTTAAGTGGGTCTTTAGATTAGTTAATTGTATCACATTAATATTAATTTTCTAGATTTGTACTGTATATTGTGATTTTGATAAATGTTAGCATTTGAAGAACCTGGGTGAAGGGTATGTGGAAATTCTTTGTTCTATATTTCCACCCTTTTTTGTAAGTCTGAAATTATTTCAGAATGAAATTAAAGATAAAACTAAATGCATTAAAAAAAGCCCTTATTTGATTTTTCCCTTGTTTCATTTATTGTGTTTTTAACTCTTAAAGGTTATAATATAAAATGATATTTTGGGGGGACTTCAATTATGGGTAGAGATGGGTTGTCAGAGAGAGTGATTTGTGTATTTTTGCTAACCACAACATGAGAAAATATGCAATGAATATGTGATATAATAGTAAATAAAATCAATATTGAAGTATTGAAAACCATTACTGTTAAACATCAACTTTCATTAAAGCATAAGTGACATACAATATGTATTTTAAGTGTACCAGTTTGATGAAGTTTTATTAAAAATTATATTTTTTTGTTTCAGCCTAGTTTTCTTCCAGATACCTTCAGAGTTGAGAGCAAACAAATTGAGTCTTGACTGTCTGTCCTTCCTTTTCTCAGTAAACAACTCTCTTAGGCACCCAGTTATTCCAACCAGAAACCTAATATGATAGAGATGCTTTTCCCCACTGGGGATTCACTTTACTAGGGGAAATTAGGTTTGTAAATTAGTATGTATAAAGCAATCTAGAAAGTGCTAATTGATTGAAAGAAAGTATAGATTCTGTGCTATGGAGGAAGAATATTAGAGATGTCTTTGAAGTAGAGGAATGAGGAAGGATATGAGGAAGAAGTATGCTTGAACTAGGCCTTGAATGTTAGTTAGAAGTTAGGTCTTTGAAGATGAATGACAGGGAATTCCAGACAGAGAAGATAGTTGAATATTCAAAGCTCCAAAAAGATGCATAGTATATACTTGAATTTGGCTACATATAGGTTGCATGAAGGAAATTAATGCAAAATAAGAAAATGAAGATAGATAGCAATTACAGAACTTCTCAGAGAGGTGTCTCTTCTTTGTTTAGTTCTGTTTCAGAACTAGTTATTGAGCCAATAGTAGGTGGATATTTACTATGTTTAAGACATTGGGAGAATATAAAGAAATTCTTGACAGGTTGAGACCATGAAGCACAGAGTTCAGTAAAGGTGATGAAATGAAGACCGCTCTTCTAAATATTAGTTTGATTTGAAGGAAATACAAGCTGGTGCTAGAGGATCATGACATTTTGCTGTTGTTGTTGCTGGAACTGGTTAGTTTTTTACCAAATTATTGAGTGAAAGTCAATTAAAAGGACATAAAAGACATATGTTCCATCTACTCTAATCCTTTTGGAAGCTAGAATTCCTCTCAGCCACTACACCACCTAACTAGTATTTACCATCATTTGTCTTGACTCTGGGAATCATTGGCACTTTTCTTTCTTCACATATTCACTTTTACACATTTTGGTGATGAAGGTTGAAGGCATCACTATCTTATTGTTATCCTTTCTTTGTCTCTTGCAATGCTTTCCTTTTTAATATATCCATTTATGATAGGATAAAGGAAAGGTTAGAGAAGTATTCACATTCCAAGATTGACTAAAATTTAACCCACCTAACTTGCTTCCAAAAGCAATCCAAAAAGTAGATCCTGTGTTGGTTTTCACAGTTGTTAATAAGTTGGCATCGAAATTTGAAATCCACATATATTGGAACTACTGGGCAAAATATCACATGAATATAATTTGTGTAAAAGTGACTCTATTCATTAAACATTTATTGAACCATCAGTACAATGATCCCTGCCCTCAAGAAGCTTATAATATAAAAGAAAAACCAAGAATCATGGGATTTCCCATTTGGAAAAACCATAAAAAGCATATTATTCTAATCTCTTCACTTTATAGATGACGAAATAACAGCACAAGTATTCTATACTGTTTCGGTTACAGCGGTTATTGTTCGTCAGAAGAAATAAGATATGTTGGCTTCAGAAAGCCTCATCTTTTCACAATTTCTTTTGTGTTCAGAACCAAGGCAATGGGTAATAGATATCCTGGCAATTAAAATCCACCTTCATGCCTTTGTTCTTTGGTCTCTCCAAAATAACTTCTTCCCATTGTTCCTTCCTCCCCCTGCATCCCCATTTTTCTTTTCAGGTAGTATTTCATTTATCAAGATCAGGATCAAATATCAACTCCTGTGAACCTTAAACAAATCATCCCCTCCTTATTATAAAATGTGTGAATTCTCTGGCAGCAGCTCTCTGATAGGTTGTTTGCTCCTTGGGTGCAGTTACTACACATCATTAAGCTTCATATTTACAATGTCTAAAACACTGTCTGCCACGTTGCCACATCCAATAAAATTTTAACTGGCTTAGTATTTTAACAAATATTTTAATGCTGAATACCAGGCATTTAGTTGGGAACACAAAAGACAGTACACATATTCAGATTACAGATTGGTGGGGAAATCAAATAAACACATCAAAGATTGTGGTAAGAGCTATGCAGGGAACGAACAGTTTGCTTGGAAAGGGAATAACAGGGCTAACGGGTGATAGGGATTATACATAGACAAGATGGTCAAGAAAGTCTTCTCCCAAGAAATGATGGTTAAATTGAGATTTTAAATGAAAGAAAGAGCCAGTCATTGAACAAGGACAAGTGTTTTAGTTACAAAAAGAAAGCCACTGTGGCTTGAGTCTAGTGTACAAGGAGTCAGGTGCAGCTTGAAGAAGAGGGCAAGCACCTTTCAGGTCATGGGAGGAGATTGAATTCAATTTTAAGCAAATTCATGGAAAGCCATTGAAAGCCTCTTTCTGTGCTGTAAAGGATAGATGGCAGCGATCTAGGGACAATAAAGACAGATCAATTAGAAATCAACTGTAGATGTCTAGGCAAGAGAATATGGTTTACTGGACAATGGTGATTGCAATAATAAGGGAGTATTGATAGTAGAATCAATAGAATTTGTCAGTGGATCAAATAGGGGGCTGAAGGAAAGGGAGGAATCCACCATGATTTACACTTTTCTGGTTTGAATACTGCTGGATGATGGTGCCATTCACGTAGATGGGGTAGTCTATGAAAAAAAAAATAGATTGTGTGGAATCAAAGTTAATGATGAAATCTTTGAAGATGTTTACAGTTATCTAGTTTCAGGTCTAGATTCAAAAGAATGATTTAATGTTGTTAAGGATGGAGGCTTATACTACTACCAACCAAATTTTAACCTTTGCTCTGTGCCTGGTCCTGTGCGAAATACTCCACAAGAATTATAGAAAATTCTTCAACTATGAAATATGTTCATTTTCAGTCCTAGTTTGTAAATTAAGAGATTGAGATTTAGAGAGTTTAGGTGAACTTTCCAGAGTCAGACAGCTAATAGGTGGCACAGCCAAGACTCGAGCCAGTACAGATCTTTCTGCCTTCAGAATCCAGTACTCTTCCTCCTTAAGATTCACTACCTCTTGTTACAAAATCGAGGCGTTTTGTATATCCATTGCCAAATAAAACTCTGATGTCTTTCCTTTACTCATTCCTATGTCTTGTTAGAATACCATTCAAGTCATTGAAGTTGAGAATTCAGTTACTTGTCTGGTTGAATTGAATCAGCTAGCAATCTAGTTTAAGATTCTCCCTAACAGGGTGATAAAGCAGATTCTGCACTCAAGGGTGTGGGTTGTTTTCTTTCAATGTGCCAGATATTCCCTGTCACCAACACTTTGCTGTGGCAGGTATCCTTGTCATTTGCTAAGATCTATGAAGTGATCTGGGTCTGTTGTGCCCTGCAGAGAATTGAGTCAATGCCTTAATCTCAGGATTTACCAAAAGAAAACAATTCATTTAAAAGGATGGCTCCCAGTATGAAAAAAAATCTTGTAATTACAAGTACTCATTGATAATTAAAAGAGAATTCAATTTTTTCATATACTGAAATTGGCCATCTGTGATGGACAATGAACTAGTAACTCACAGATGTGTTTTCTGGACACGGCAAGCTTCCCTACTTAATACTTTTTTTTTTTTTTTTTGGCGGTACGCAGGCCTCCCACTGTTGTGGCCTCTCCCGTTGCGGAGCACAGGCTCTGGACGCACAGGCTCAGCGGCCATGGCTCATGGGCCCAGCCGCTCCGCGGCACGTGGGATCTTCCCGGATCAGGGCACGAACCCGTATCCCCTGCATCAGCAGGCGGACTTCCAACCACTGCGCCACCAGGGAAGCCCCCTACTTAATACTTTTACAAGAAAATTTATACTCCGTGGAAGTACTCTAGTCCTAACAGAGCATTAATGGACTTATTCAAGTGTTATCAAATAAATGTGGTTATTGGTAACTTAGTGATGATTCAGTCTCTACACTGCTTTTAATTTCTTAACTAGTGTTTCTGAAAATGCTGAATGTGGGTGCAAGGCAGATTTATCTGGGGAGTATACATGTTCAGGCAACTTGAGCAAATCATGCAGCAGTTTTCTATTTTGGGTTATTATCTTTATCTTTAATCCATTTTTTACAATTGAATTCACATCAGTCCTCTAGACATTTATTCATTTAGCATACATACCCTCCCATAGGCCAAGTCCTGTTAGATTCTAGGGAGGCAAAAATTAATAAAATTTAGCTCCTTTTCACAAGAAGCTAATTCTAGCAGTGAAGTAAACAAATCAAGAAATAATAATTAAAAGTGATAGTTTCTTCAAAAGATTCAGCCACGAAGTACTGTGTAAACATTAATTGAAAAGAAGGGGATGTGGTTTGGCAAATAATGCCATTGGCAAATGAAATCTTCGTAGAGAATGTGCCACCTGAGTTGGACTTTAAAGACTGAATTGGCATTTCCCAGCTAGAAAAAGAGAAGATGGGTTTTGGAAGATGGGGAACAGATTTTAAAAGGATTCTAAAAGTGATAGCTCATAATGCCTTTGGAGCCACTGGAGGTGTGTCTGTAGGTGAAATTGAAGAGAATTTAGGGGAGATGGCAGAAGAGGCTGGGTAGAACATCTGGGGCTACCTTTAGAAAAATGTAGGTTCCATCCCAAGGAGTTTGAATTTCACCTTGCTAATGACGAGGGTTTATGAAAAGGGTTTTAAAGAAGATGAGTCTGTGTTTGAAAAAGAGAATTCTGGATGAATTTGAATGATTTGCAGGAAGAGACTCTGTTAGACACTGTGCTATAAACAGACACATAGTATCTAAGTGCCAAAATCGGGGGACAAACCATAGTTCATCTGGCTGCAAACTCCTTATGGTTTATACTACCCCACCCTGCCTCAACAAATTGCCTTAATGTCTCCAGTGTGGACTGAACACACCAGGTAACAGAGACACTTTGGAGTAATCACACATCAGTTCAGCTGCCCCTTAGATAAACATGTACACCTTCCCTGGAATATCCTGGACCTGTCATTCTGGAACACAATCCCTTCAACACAGGTTAAATTAATATGACATGATATCCACACAGTGTTGCTGCTTAAGAGGGCCCTTTGATTTTTTTTTTTAGATTTATTTATTTTATCAAAAAAATTTTTTAACATCTTTATTGGAGTATAATTGCTTTACAATGGTGTGTTACTTTCTGCTTTATAACAAAGTGAATCAGTTATACATATACATAAGTCCCCATATCTCTTCCCTCTTCCATCTCCCTCCCTCCCACCCTCCCTATCCCACCCCTCTAGGTGGTCACAAAGAACTGAGCTGATCTCCCTGTGCTATGTGGCTGCTTCCAACTAGCTATCTATTTTACGTTTGTTAGTGTATATATGTCCATGCCACTCTCTCATTTGTCCCAGCTTACCCTTCCCCCTCCCCATATCCTCAAGTCCATTCTCTAGTAGGTCTGCATCTTTATTCCCATCTTGCCCCTAGGTTCTTCAGAAACTTTTTTTTTTAGATTCCATATATATGTGTTAGCATTCGGTATTTGTTTTTCTCTTTCTGACTCACTTCACTCTGTAAGACAGTCTCTAGGTCCATACACCTCATTACAAATAAGTCAGTTTCATTCCTTTTTATGGCTGAGTAATATTCCATTGTATATATGGGCCACATCTTCTTTATCCATTCATCTGTCAGTGGACACTTAGGTTGCTTCCCTATCCTGGCTATTGTAAATAGAGCTGCAGTGAACATTGTGGTACATGACTCTTTTTGAATTATGGTTTTCTCATGGTATATGCCCAGTAATGGGATTGCTGGGTCGTATGGTAGTTCTATTTTTAGTTTTTTAAGGAACCTCTATACTGTTCTCCATGCGGGCTGTATCAATTTACATTCCCACCAACATGCAAAAGGTTTCCCTTTTCTCCACACCCTCTCCAGCATTTATTGTTTGTAGATTTTTTGATGATGGCCATTCTGACTGGTGTGAGATGATATCTCATTGTAGTTTTGATTTGCATTTATCTAATGATTAATTATGTTGAGCATTCTTTCATGTGTCTGTTGGCAATCTGTATATCTCTTTGGAGAAATGTCTATTTATGTCTTCTGCTCACTTTTGGATTGGTTGTTTTTTTTTTTTAATGTTGAGCTGCATGAACTGCTTGTAAATTTTGGAGATTAATCCTTTGTCAGTTGCTTCATTTGCAAATACTTTCTCCCATTCTGAGGGTTGTCTTTTTGTCTTGTTTATGGTTTCCTTTGCTGTGCAAAAGCTTTTAAGATTCATTAGGTCCTATTTGTTTATTTTTATTTCCATTTCTCTAGGAGGTAGGTCAAAAAGGATCTTGCTGTGATTTATGTCATAGAGTGTTCTGCCTAAGTTTTCCTCTAAGAGTTTTATAGTGTCTGGCCTTACATTTAGGTCTTTAATCCATTTTGAGCTTATTTTTGTGTATGGTGTTAGGGAGTGTCCTAATTTCATTCTTTTACATGTAGCTGTCCAGTTTTCCCAGCACCACTTATTGAAGAGGCTGTCTTTTCTCCACTGTATATTCTTGCCTCCTTTATCAAAAATAAGGTGACCATATGTACGTGGGTTTATCTCTGGGCTTTCTATCTTGTTTCATTGATCTATATTTCTGTTTCTGTGCCAGTGTCATACTGTCTTGATTACTGTAGTTTTCTAGTATAGTCTGAAGTCAGGGAGCCTGATTCCTCCAGCTCCAATTTCTTTCTCAAGATTGCTATGGTTATTCGGGGTCTTTTGTGTTTCCATACAAATTGTGAAATTTTTTGTTCTAGTTCTGCGAAAAATGCCAGTGGTAGTTTGATAGGGATTGCATTGAATCTGTAGATTGCTTTGGGTAGTAGAGTCATTTTCACAATGTTGATTTTTCCAATCCAAGAACATGGTATATCTCTACATCTATTTGTATTATCTTTAATTTCTTTTACCAGTGTCTTATAATTTTCTGCATACAGGTCTTTTGTCTCCTTAGGTAGGTTTATTCCTAGATATTTTATTCTTTCTGTTGCAATGGTAAATGGGAGTGTTTTCTTAATTTCACATTCATATTTTTCATCATTAGTATATCAGAATGCAAGAGATTTCTGTGCATTAATTTTGTATCCTGCTACTTTACCAAATTCATTGATTAGCTCTAGTAGTTTTCTGGTAGCATCTTTAGGATTCTGTATGTATAGTATCATGTCATCTGCAAACAGTGATAGCTTCACTTCTTCTTTTCCAATTTGCATTCCTTTTATTTCTTTTTTTTTCTCTGATTGCTGTGGCTAAAACTTCCAAAACTATGTTGAATAACAGTGGTTAGAGTGGGCAACCTTGTCTTGTTCCTGATCTTAGTGGAAATGGTTTCAGCCTTTCAGCATTGAGGATGATCTTGGCTGTGAGTTTGTCATATATGGCCTTTATTATGTTGAGGAAACTTCCCTCTATGCCTACTTTCTGGAGGGTTTTTATCATAAATGGGTGTTGAATTTTGTTGAAAGCTTTCTCTGCATCTATTGAGATGATCATATGGTTTTTCTCCTTCAATTTGTGAATATGGTGTATCACGTTGATTTATTTGCATATATTGAAGAATCCTTGCATTCCTGGGATAAACCCCACTTGATCATAGTGTATGATCATTTTAATGTGCTGTTGGATTCTGTTTGCTAGTATTTTGTTGAGGATTTTTGCATCTGTGTTCATCAGTGATATTGGCCTGTAGTTTTCTCGCTTTGTGACATCTTTGTTTGGTTTGGTATCAGAGTAATGGTGGCCTCGTAGAATGAGTTTGGGACTGTTCCTCCCTCTGCTATATTTTGGAAGGGTTTGAGAAGGATAGGTGTTGGCTCTTCTCTAAATGTTTAATAGAATTCACCTGTGAAGCCATCTGGTCCTGGGCTTTTCTTTGTTGGAAGATTTTTTTTTTTTTTTTTTTGCGGTATGCGGACCCCTCACTGTTGTGGCCTCTCCCGTTGCGGAGCACAGGCTCTGGACGCGCAGCCTCAGCGGCCATGGCTCACGGGCCCAGCCACTCCACGGCATGTGAGATCTTTCTGGATCAGGGCATGAACCCGTGTCCCCTGCATTGGCAGGTGGACTCTCAACCACTGCACCACCAGGGAAGCCCTGTTGGAAGATTTTTAATTAGAGTTTCAATTTCAGTGCTTGTGATTGGTCTGTTCATATTTTCTATTTTTTCCTGGTTCAGCCTCGGAAGGTTGTGCATTTCTAAGGATGTGTCCATTTCTTCCAGGTTGTCCATTTTAGTGGCATACTGTTGCTTGTAGTAATCTCTCATGATCCTTTGTATTTCTGCAGTGTCAGTTGCTACTTCTTTTTCATTTCTAATTCTGTTGATTTGAGTCTTCTCCCTTTTTTTCTTGATGAGTCTGGCTAATGGTTTATCAATTTTGTTTATCTTCTCAAAGAACCAGCTTTTAGTTTTATTGATCTTTGCTATCATTTCCTTCATTTCTTTTTCATTTATTTCTGATCTCAACTTTATGATTTCTTTCTTTCTGCTAACTTTGGGGTATTTTTGTTCTTCTTTCTCTAATTGCTTTAGGTGTAAGTTTAGGTTGTTTATTTGAGATGTTTCTTGTTTCTTAAGGTAGGATTGTATTGCTATAAACTTCCCTCTTAGAACTGCTTTTGCTGCATCCCATAGGTTTTGGGTCATCGTGTTTTCACTGTCATTTGTTTCTAGGTGTTTTTTGATTTCCTCTTTGATTTCTTCAGTGACCTCTTTGTTATTAAGTAGTGTGTTGTTTAGCCTTCATGTGTTTGTATTTCATACAGATTTTTTCCTGTAATTGATATCTTGTCTCATAGAATTGTGGTCAGAAAAGATACTTGATATGATTTCAATTTTCTTAAAATTACCAAGGCTTGATCTGTGAGCCAAGATATGATCTATCCTGGAGAATGTTCCATGAACAATTGAGAAGAAAGTGTATTCTGTTTTTTTGGATGGAATGTCCTATAAATATCAAGTAAGTCCATCTTGTTTAATGTATCATTTAAAGCTTGTGTTTCCTTCTTTATTTTCATTTTGGATGATCTGTCCATTGGTGAAAGTGGGGTGTTAAGGTCTTCTGCTATGACTGTGTTACTGTCAATTTCCCCTTTTATGGCTGTTAGTATTTGCCTTATGTATTGAGGTGCTCCTATGTTGGGTGCATAAATATTTACAATTGTTATATCTCCTTCTTGGATCGATCCCTTGATCATTATGTAGTATGCTTCTTTGTCTCTTCTAGTAGTCTTTATTTTAAAGTCTATTTTGTCTGATATGAGAATTGCTACTCCAGCTTTCTTTTGGTTTCCATTTGCATGGAATATCTTTTTCCATCCCCTCACTTTCAGTCTGTATGTGTCCCTAGGTCTGAAGTAGGTCTCTTGTAGACAGCATATATATGGGTCTTGTTTTTGTATCCATTCACGCAACCTATGTCTTTTGTTTGGAGCATTTAATCCATTTACATTTAAGGTAATTATCAATATGTATGTTCCTATTACCATTTTCTTAATTGTTTTGGGTTTATTATTGTAGGTCTTTTCCTTCTCTTGTGTTTCCTGCCTAGAGAATTTCCTTTAGCATTTGTTGTAAAGCTGGTTTGGTGGGGCTGAATTCTCTTAGCTTTTGATTGTTTTTAAAGCTTTTAATTTCTCCGTCAAAACTGAATGAGATCCTTGCTGGGTGGGTAGGGTAATCTTGGTTGCAGGTTTTTCTCTTTCATCACTTTAAATATGTCCTGCCAGTCCCTTCTGGCTTGCAGAGTTTCTGCTAAAAGATCAGCTCTTAACCTTATGGGGATGCCCTTATGTGTTAGTTGTTGTTTTTCCCTTGCTGCTTTTAATATTTGTTTTTTGTATTTAATTTTTGATAGTTTGATTAATATGTGTCTTGGCATGTTTCTCCTTGGTTTTATCTTGTATGGGACTCTCTGTGATTCCTGGACTTGAATAACTATTTCCTTTCCCAAATTAGGGAAGTTTTCAACTATAATCTCTTCAAATATTTTCTCAGTCCCTTTCTTTTTCTATTCTTCTTCTGGGACCCCTATCATTTGAATGTTGGTGTGTTTAGCGTTGTCCCAGAGGTCGCTAAGACTGTCCTCAATTCTTTTCATTCTTTTTTCTTTATTCTGCTCTGCAATAGTTATTTCCACTCTTTTATCTTCCAGATTACTTGTCCGTTCTTTTGCCTCAGTTATTCTACTCTTGATTCCTTCTAGAGAATTTTTAATTTCATTTATTGTGTTTTTCATCATGTTTGTTTGCTCTTTTGTTCTTCTAGGTCCTTGTTAAACGTTTCTTGTATTTTCTCCATTCTATTTCCAAGACTTTGGATCATCTTTACTATCATTACTCTGAATTCTTTTTCAGATAGACTGTCTATTTCCTCTTCATTTGTTAGGTCTGGTAGGTTTTTACCTTGCTCCTTCATGTGCTGTGTGTTTCTCTGTCTTCTCATTTTGCTTAACTTCTGTGTTTGGGGTCTCCTTTTTGCAGGCTGCAGGTTTGTAGTTCCTGTTGTTTTTGGTGTCTGGCCCCAGTGGCTAAGGTTGGTTTAGTTGATTGTGTAGGCTTCATGATGGAGGGGACTTGTGCCTGTGTTCTGGTGGATAAGGCTGGATCTTGTCTTTCTGGTGGGCAGGTCCACCTCTGGTGGTGTGTTTTGGGGTGTCTGTGACCTTATTATGATTTTAGGCAACCTCTGTGCTAATGGATGGGGTATGTTCCTGTCTTGCTAGTTGTTTGGCATAGGGTGTCCAGCACTGTAGCTTGCTGGTCCTTGAGTGGAGCTGGGTCTTGGCGTTGAGATGGAGATATCTGGGAGATTTTCACCGTTTGATATTATTTGGAGCTGGGTGGTCTCTTGTGGACCAGTGTCCTGAAGTTGGCTCTCCCACCTCAGAGGCACAGCCCTGATGCCTGGCTGGAGCACCAAGAGCCTGTCCTCCACATGGCTCAGAATAAAAGGGAGGGAGGGAGGGAAGGAAGGAAGGGAGGGAGGGAGGGAGGGAGGAAGGGAGGGTGGGAGGGAGGGAGGGATGAAGGAAGGAAGGAAGGGGAAGAAAGGAAGAAAGGAGAAAGAAAGAAAGAAAAGAAAGAAGAAAAGATAAAATAAAATAAAGTTCTTAAAATAAAAAATAATTATTAAGAAAAAAAAATTTTTTAGTAAAAAAAAAAAAAAAAACGGACAGACAGAACCCTAGGACAAATGGTAAAAGCTAAGCTATACAGGCAAAATCACACACAGAAGCATACACTCAGAAAAACAGAAAGAGGGAAAAAAAAAATATATATATATATATATATATCGTTGCTCCCAAAGTCCACCTCCTCAATTTGGGATTATTCATTGTCTATTCATGTATTCCACAGATGCAGGGTACATCATGTTGATTGTGGAGATTTAATCCTCTGCTTCTGAGGCTGCTGGGAGAGATTTCCCTTTCTCTTCTTTATTCTCACATCTCCTGGTGTTCAGCTTTGGATTGGGCCCCGCCTCTGCGTGTAGGTCTCCTGAGGGCATCTGTTCTTCACTCAGACAGGACGGGGTTAAAGGAGCCGCTGATTCGGGGGCTCTGGCTCCCTCAGGCCGGGGGGAGGGAGGGGTACGGATGTGGGGCGAGCCTTCAGAGGCAGAGGCTGGCGTGATGTTGCACCAGCCTGAGGCGTGCCGTGCGCTCTCCCGGGGAAGTTGGCCCTGGATCCCGGGACCCTGGCAGTGGCGGGCTGCACAGGCTCCCTGGAGGGGAGGTGTGGAGAGTGACCTGTGCTCACACACAGGCCTCGTGGCGGCAGCAGCAGAGACCTTAGCGTCCCACGCCCGTCTCTGAGGTCCGCGCTGATAGCCGCGGCTCGCGCCCATCTCTGGAGCTCCTTTAAGCGGCACTCTTAATCCCCTCTCCTCGCGCACCAGGAAACAAAGAGGCAAGAAAAAGTCTCTTGCCTCTTCGGCAGCTGTAGACCTTTTCCCGGACTCCCTCCCGGCTAGCCGTGGCACACTAGCCCCCTTCAGGCTGTGTTCACGCTGCCAACCCCAGTCCTCTCCCTGCGCTCCGACTGAAGCCCGAGCCTCAGCTCCCAGCCCCGCCCGCCCCGGCGGGTGAGCAGACAAGCCTCTCGGGCTGGTGAGTGCCGGTCAGCACCGATCCTCTGTGCGGGAACCTCTCCGCTTCGCCCTCCGCACCCCTGTTGCTGAGCTCTCCTCCGCGGCCCCAAAACTTCCCCCTCCGCCACCCACAGTCCCCGCCCGCGAAGGGGCTTCTAGTGTGAGGAAAACTTTTCCTCCTTCACGGCTCCCTCCCACTGGTGCAGGTCCCGTCCCTATCCTTTTGTCTCTGTTTTTTCTTTTTTCTTTTGCCCTACCCAGGTACGTGGGGAGTTTCTTGCCTTTTGGGAGGTCTGAGGTCTTCTGCCAGCGTTCAGTAGGTGTCCTGTAGGAGTTGTTCCACGTGTAGATGTATTTCTGATGCATTTGTGGGGAGGAAGGTGATCTCCGCGTCTTACTCTTCACCATCTTGACGCTCTCCAGTCCCTTTGATTTTAACTGAAAAATCAATAAAAACTTTTTTCCCCTGGTTTATTCCAACCTTTATTTTTCCAAGGGTCCTAAAACACAGAAAAGCTTTTTAGCTTACTAAGAGAATCGTCTTTCTCATTCTTGAAGAAAGAAGTCAGTTCTACCTGAGCTTTTTGTATGTTTCCACTGTTCCAAAGGCTGGAACAGTTTGTAAAGTCTTATAGCTGAATTGCCTATTCTTGCTCCTCCCAAAGCTCCTTTGATGCTTAAGGGAAGTAAAAGCAAAATTAACATAAAAGGAGAGCCTCACCCTTCTGGAAAACAACCATCTGACCCTGATAATCTGGAGAACTACCGAAATGGGCCCAAATTACCCAAATGAAAACATTTGCAAAAGTTTTAAGAGGTTGTCGTAGCAGTCCAACTGAGTAGGACACATACTGAGCTGCCGAATGTGGAGGTGGAAGGAAGAGAGAAGTGTGAGGGATGCCCACAGGACTTGGTGACAGATTGACTGTAATACTTGAAGAAGAAGAAGGAATCAAGATGGTTTCATCTTTAAGTGTGATAGAATATTGAGAGAAGAACAGGTTTTCTGGAGATGGTGAGTATACTTTGTGATATATAGGTATACTTCCAAATAGATAGATCTGTTACCAGAGTTGAACAGATGGCTGTGAAGCATGAGGGAGGTGAATCAGTATGAAATATGTGGAATTCATCAGGCTATAGATATTGATTGAAGAAACAGCAGTGGATGAAATATTGCTGTGAAATAGAATAGAGGATTCAATAGAGGATTGAAAACAAAACATTGAGACACGCTGACGTGTGTGGGGTAGGCAGCAAAAAAGGAGCTAATATTGCTAAAGAAATTGAATAGTATCGTTGATGAACATAGTTGTAAACAGTACTAAAGGCTACAAAATATTGTAGGTGGCTTATTTTTTCATGATGAAGGAAAATTGAGTATGTTAGTAAAAGAGGAAAAGGAACCCCAAGAAGGGGAGCGATTGAATACGGGAAATGGAGTCAATTTTTTGGAGCAAATGTCTTTAAGGAAGTGAGAAAGAGCCTAAAAGAAAAAGAGAGTTAGCACATCCTCTCTGACAGAAAGAAAAGGACAGGCAAGGTGGTTGTGAACAGAGAATAGGCACTGGCATCACATAGACTTATTGGAAGTTTGGCTGTGCTAATCATTTGGGGGGAAAATTGTATAACTTCTCTGGGTCTCAGTCTCTTTTTAAAGTGATGAAGATGTCTCCTTTGTAGGGTTTGAGCTTTCATGATAATAGAGGTTGAACTTTTGTACCAGCTCTTCCCTTTGCCTGGATCGCTTGTTCCCCAGAGACACACATGCCCATTTCCTTCTTGTCCACAAGTGTCTCCTGGCTGTGACCCACCCCCAACCCCCAGTCTCAGGTAGCTTCTTCCTCTCCCTCTCATCCTCTATCTCATCACGCAAACTTATTTTTTTCATAGCACCCATTCCCATCAGAAATGACCTTATCTGCATGTCTTTTTATGTTTATTTTTTCCATGCTTAGAGTTTATTTTACCTATTAGAATATATTTGTGATAAGAACAGAGATTCAAACTCATGTACTATTCAGTTCCCCACTTCTAGGAGCATTAGGCACAATTCAGTTCAGTAAATATTAGATAAGACTATTCATAAAAAGTAGTTATTAGGGGAAGGATAAATTAGGAGTTTGAAATTAACACACTATTATATATAAAATAGATAACCAACAAGGACCTACTATATAGCATAGAGAACTATATTCAGTATCGTGTAATAACCCATAATGGAAAAGAATGTTAAGAAAGAGTATAACTGAGGCACTTTGCTGTATACCTGAAACTAACACAACATTGTAAATCAAGTATATTTCAATTTTTTTAAAGTTGTTATTATTAGTCTGAAATTGGAGGTGAGGGAAGAGGAGTTGATAGGTTAGGAGACAACTATCTCCTCTGAGTAAAAAGAACATAGAGGACAGGACTGCAGAACCAAGCAGGTATGTGTTTGGAAATTTTAGCTCTACAAGGGATGGTTGTGGATAGAGTTATATAGTTTCCCAGTCCATTACAGGATTCTTTTATGTCCAGCCAAAATCACCCAGGCTATCTTGTCATTACTTCTTTGCCTTTAGTTAACCAAAAGTCTCTTTAAAAAAATTATACATGCATACCATTTATTTGCTTCTGTGTGAATAATATTACTAATGATGGCTAACAATTTTCATTTTTATATTTGCAAGGCCCAGGCACCATTAACCACTGTACATATATGAGCTCATTTATTCCTCTCAGCAATCCTATAAGGACAGTAGTATAATTATCCCATTTTGCAGCTGAGAAAACTGAAGTCACATAGCTAAGAGCAGACCCAAGCAGTTCGGCTGTGAAGCCCATGCCCTTAACCACTGAACTATACTGCCTCTCAAGAACTCATCTACCCATCTGAAAGAAAAATTAATGTTGCTTCGTTGAAGCCAGACAAAGCTGTTTATCAGCTAGTCAGACAAAGCAGGTCAGATTGTCCTGCCAGGGAAATGTCCTAGGAGAAATTGTCCTGTCAGGGAACAAACCTGGAAGGAATTTTCCTTTCAAGGAAAGGAATACTTGATCAATCAAATCAAGTATTCCTAAAATCATTACCTTTTCTCCCCACCTCACTTTGGCAACCCCTTGCAATTTAAGGTCATCTGAAAATTGAATTAATGTTCTGTTTACTCCTTTTTTCAGGTAATTTAATAAATACTCTGGGCTCAACCCTGAACGCCTCATAGAAAATTTACCCATGCTCCACAGATTGGCTGACATGGTGAAAGGATATTCAGTTTTGCATAGATAAACTTTGATTTGCATTATATAGTATCTAATATATGACTTCTTAGAATGTTTATGATTAATGCTTTGCTTACAACCCGAAACACTGGTTATAAATTTCAGCCCTATCTTTTCTTATTCAGTTTTTCCAGTGATCTGCTCTAGCTTCTCTTTTATTTTTTCCCAGTGTGTTTTTAGATTATATTGACCATCAAGAAATCCTTATTTGGAGTCAGTAGAGTCTAATTCCTCATTTTCTTAAAATTTACACGAAGGAAAATTATGAAAAGGAAGTGAAGTTTTAAAGTTATCTTTATCAGTATGCTTCCACATCAGTTTCTTAAACTCAGGGGTAATGAATCACTCTTGATTATTCTAAAATTAGATCTGTCTTGCATAGTGACAGTGCTGTGGTCTGCAGGTGTGTGGAAGTGTAGCAAGTTGGTAAAAACTACTGACTGTGGAGCCAGACTGCCTAGGTGTTAATCCTTTGCTCTGTGTGCTAACTGTGTGACCTTGGGCAAGGTAACTTCTCTGAGCCCCAATTTCATTAGATGTAAAATGGAGATAATAATATCTTTAATGTTGTTGCAGGGATTACTTGAATTAATATAGGTAAAGTATTTAGAACAGTGTCTGGAACCTGGAAAGATCTATGTAATGCTGTTTTCTTTGTTCTGGATTCTGCTGTAACTTAGGAAGAAGTTGCTTTCCTTGTCACTAAGTGTTGTAAAAATGCTTTCTTAACAAATATTATTTTCATTCATCTTGACAGATTCAAAAGATTAATTCAGTATGATATGCTTTAGTTCTTTCTGTATATCATTTATTGATTGTTAAAAGTTGTGATTAATTTAGAGCCAGATCATAAGCTTCTTTATGCCTCTTATGTAATGTCTTGATCAGATGACAGTGAAAAACAATCTAAATAAAGATGTCTTCAATATTTTTCTTTGTTTT
This sequence comes from Mesoplodon mirus, assembly GCF_964341445.2. Taxonomy (NCBI): domain Eukaryota; kingdom Metazoa; phylum Chordata; class Mammalia; order Artiodactyla; family Ziphiidae; genus Mesoplodon; species Mesoplodon mirus. Next base: position 49,681,671 of record NC_138977.1, read on the forward strand.
TAAAAGTCCAATGACTCAGTGTTTCCCTTGGGTTAGAATATTTTAAAATTCCTATTTAATTTTAAAGAAGTTATTTTATTTATGTGTAAATATCCAAAAAGGCAGACCTACCAACTGGTAGGTAAGTACATTCAGGTGTGTAAAGCAGCTGCTCCTTCACCCATCTCTAAAATGTGCATACTGCCATCTGCTGGAAAGAGCTTTTGTACAGCATTTGGAGAGTATTTTTGAAAAAAATTGTTGAACAATTTTTCCCATAAATTTTTTTGATAATTTAAACTATATCGTTAATTCCATTGAGAGTAAATAAATTTACAGTATAAGAGTTTTTGAATCCTTTTCAATGAAAACCAAGATGGGGGCAGTTGTGTTCTTTTGTTTGCTTAATTTTTTGTTTGTTTTTGTTTTTTCAGATAGATTGGAAAATACATTGACAAACCTTTAAAACTTTTTCTATAGATAGGTAGAAGTGTTCTAATGTGTTTTGTATTTTTCTGAGGGCAGTTATGTGGCATTTTGTGAAGCCACACAGCAGCTGTGTGAAGCAGGCAGAGCAAGTACAATTATAATTTGCCTGTGAGAAAACAGAGGCTCAGAGAGGTTAAGTGACCAACCCAAAGTCACTCAGTTTATCGGTGGAATAGTTGGGACCAGAATCCAGGTCTTTGAATATATCTAATCCTGAGGTGCTGATTATTTCTCCAACTCTTATCATATCCTATGTCTATGAGCATAAAAACATTACATCCTGTTATCAATAAGGTCCAGCAAGATGACAAGCAGCCAATTTATTATGTACATTTTAAAAGTGAATAATGTACAGGAAGCAACTTTTTAAACCTTGAAAAGCAAAATAATAAATGATATCCCGTGCCTTGCACAATACAGACACCTATTTGTTGATTTACCACATTGGAAGAATATTTTCTCCTACATATAAATATTATTGCCTTATAGTTGATTATTTCTACCCCCAATAATTTAGTTATACTCTGAGACAGTTTCGCAAATAGGTACCAGCTCAGAACATTCCATAACTGATTTTGGTTTCTCCTGGAGTGCTCTGTTATCTAAGTAGCGTGGCATAATAGGGATTTTTGTTAAATAATACTTTTCTTTTGGTGAATGGTAAATTTGACTTTTTAAAAAGTGTCTTTTTATTTCATCATTTTATAACGTAATATTGCCATTGAGAGCATGAATTTTGTGCATGATACTTTCTCAGCACTGTACTGATTTTAAAATTTACCAAATAAAAATGAATGTACCAATTTGGGGTGATCATATGTACATTATACTAGCTCAGATATCACAAGCTACTTGTTATGATTGCCAGCTCTCATTTTATGATTCTAATAGTTTTCTGATATAGTTGTCTCCCATAACATTTAAAAGTGTTGCTGTTGGGCTTCCCTGGTGGTGCAGTGGTTGAGAGTCTGCCTGCCGATGCAGAGGACACGGGTTCGTGCCCCGGTCTGGGAGGATCCCACATGCCGCGGAGAGGCTGGGCCCGTGAGCCATGGCCGCTGAGCCTGCGCGTCTGGAGCCTGTGCTCCGCAACGGGGGAGGCCACAACAGTGAGAGGCCCGCGTACCGCAAAAAAAAAAAAAAAAAAAGTGTTGCTGTCACTGCTATATTGCCATGCTTATAAGGGCCTTCCTTCCCTCCGTCACCTCTCCTCAAGAAATTCTTTTTATCTATTTTTCTTTAGTTTAAAATTTTATTTTTCCCCTATTTTGTGCCCTTACTAACATTGAACATTTTTTTAATATTAAATGCACTTACGTTTCAGTTACGTTACGTACATGTTAAAACTTTGTGTGTGAAGCCATGCTGCTAATTCAGAACAGCTGCCTTATAAGAAGTCTCTTGGAATGTCCATGAGTCTCTCTGGATGATTGTAGTAGTGACAGACCCAGCTTTAGACTTTTACTTGTATTGGGACTATGATGCTAGAAATTTCTTATCAGATAATTAAGCCAGAAGAAGAGGGGGATTAAATCTTCAATTAGGCAGTATGAGGCATTGAGTAAAATAAGAGAATCTGTCCATGGCCGAAAGGATCATAAGCAATCATAGCTTTTTGCCCAGCATTCAATTTTCCTTATAATGACCTGAAATCTTCCCCTTTAATAGTGTGAACCCATGGTTTTTAGTTTTATTTGCTGTAGATATGCAGAATAAGTTGAACCCCTTTTCCACATGGTGGCTATTAAGTTTTATTTTCTACTTCCCACAGTCTAATGTGCTTTAATGTCCTTCTGTCCTTCTCACTCATAAAATTTTTGAGCAATTGTGTACATGAATTAAATCTTTTAATTCTTACCCCAACTCCATGAGGTAGTATTCTTATTATGTCCATTTGATTGAGGTTCAGAAAGATGAAGACCACACAAGCAATGAAGGTCTTGAACCAAGACATCAACTGAGACTACTAGTGGCTTGTGTCAGGCTTTAGCCACTGTATCCTCCCACCATTTTTTATGTGACACATTTTCTAGGCTCCTTGCTCTTTGCTTAGAGAGGAGTCTGGATACATTCCTGTTTGTATACATCTCTTTTGTAAGACAGAACAGACAAAATGAACTCAATACTTCAGGTGTACAATGTCCTGTAGCGGGACAGCTTGGGCATGAGCTACCAGCCTGCACACCTGTGCAATGCAAGAAAGAATTGCAGATTTTTTTTCACCCCTTGGCTTATCTTGAATAGGTATTAAATTGGGTCTCACCATTATATGGGTGTGTGTGTTTATAAATGTATAAATGTATAAATAAATGTATTTTTCCACTTTAAATGTATTTTTTCCACATTAAAAAATGTATTTTTCCACTTTAGGGAAGCTGTTCTTCCCTTTTTAGTTACATCTAAAAATTCAGTAAGTATACGTTTAATCTACATTTAAGACCTTGATATTTTAAGGTGTTCTGTGTAGTCCCATTAGATTTCTGAAACATTTCATTTGAGATTTCTTGGCCTGTTTCTTGGTCAGTGTGGCAAGAAATTCATGAATTTCTTTTCTTAGAGCATTCTGTTATCCTTGAGTTATATTTCTTTTTAAGGTCTATCTTTCCTCTGTAGGCTTTAAATTTGCTGTGCCTTCTGTCCAAACCTCCTGGATCTTAAGTTGAATTGAGGTTGGTTTTCCATCCCTCTTTTAGTTATTGTGACAAATGTTGGTTCCCTGTTCCTGAGAACAGCTAAGAACTTTGAAATGTAGCCAGATAATTCCACCTTTCCCATTTCTGCTAACATTTGCCAACTTACTAAGCAATCTTTATTCACACCAATTTTGCACTAGTATAACCAGAAGATATGTCTACTTTAGACTGCCAGTAATTTACGGAGTGTTTTTGCATGTTAGCTAATCTCTACGGTCTTCATCTTCCTCAGCTATATAAATCTGTGTTGGACTATGGCCTCTGAGGTTGCTTAAGTTCTAATATCTGTGATTTTAAAGTATACCAAATTACCTATAGAAATTTTAATTTAACATTTACAATTAAATAAAAAGCAGTGACTCAACTTTGCCTTTCTGAGCTATACCCAGGACTGGTATTATATGTACTTGTACAGTCATCTTAGTAATTCAGATATGGAAGGATTTCTTTACTGTAGGACTTCTAAATAATGGTTGCCTCAGCTGCCCCACTCCTGGGGTGGGGAGGCATTGGGAGGGCCACCCAGTTACTGGCCCACAGATAGACCACCACGGCTTCTGCACACAGGCTTCCCCAACCAGACGTAACACCCCTGATGTCAACAGGGGCACCTGGAGGACATGCTTGCTCTTTTCCTCCACATGGTTGCAGCCACTCACTGCTGGCAGATGCTTCACCAGAGTCATCGTCTTGTGATGAATGTTATGTGTGGATCATAGCACACATGGACTTTTAACACTACAGTAGTTTAATGAAGCCCTTTTAAAGCATATTCTCTATGTTCATGGTACTGTGGGGTTTACAAAATCAGTAATTCACATAGCCAAGAATTATTCCATAGTTAAAAGTAAATGATTTCATTTCAGACATCAGTTTAAACTAAACTAAAAAAAGGGGGACTTGACTTCTATATTTGGGATTACACAACCATACCCTAAATGTGCATCTCATGAAATCCTTTGTTTTGCCTTCCTTCAGGTAATTATCTACTTTGTTTCTAGGTGAATGAAATTTACCATGATGAGTCCCTGGGAGTGCATATAAATGTGGTTCTGGTGCGCATGATAATGCTGGGCTATGCAAAGGTAAAATGTCTTACTATATGTCAAATGTGAACATCAAGGACTGGATTAGCAAACAGATTAGATTGTTGAAGCCATAACTAACATTCAACGTAGACATGTCTGACGTAGACCCCAGTTGCTCTGAACTGAGAGGAGAAAACTGCCCCAATGAATGGAGATCTCTAAATTTGAGTAGATAATGAATGATTTTTGTGCTGGTACTATTTGCTGTGTTTACCTCTGTCTTATGGAGTTGGAGATACTTATCCTGATTTTGGCATGACTGTATGAATGAAAATGAATGGATACCATTATTAAAAAAAAGAATTTCCTTAATCTAACATCATCATCAAATTTATGATTCATTTATTATTCCAAAACATCTATATTGAGTGCCTACTATGTGTCAGATGCTTTCTAGGTGCTTCAAATATATCTGTGAAGCAGAATAACAGAGATCCTTACCCTCTCATGATTTCTTGAAAACAATATGTGAAATATGAGTCTTTTCGACTAAGAAAAGTGAAGCATACGGTGAATATTTTTTTTATTTAAAAGGGCATTAATCTTTTTGAAAGCAAAATGTTGGGTCAAAATACATACAATAGGCATTTTTATGTAATGTAACTTTAGCTGGCTTTAAAATGACACTAGATGTGTCCCTGTCCTTGGAAATAATGGAATGGAGGAAGTGGTCTCTCCCTTTGAGGAGAAAACATAGGGGAAGTGACTAACTTGGCAGCTTTCTTAATGTTTAAAATTACATGTCCCCCCTCCCATAATTAATCCTCCTGATTATGGAATACTAATGAAATTATGCTTTTAGCAAACAGGAAAAAAATCCATGTGTTTGCGTTTTATTATGTATGAAAGCTTATCATTTCTGGTGAGAGTGTGTCATTGATCTTTAGTTTATCCCACAAACCTGACCTACTTTGTGTCTCCAACACTGAATGCAAGTCAGATCCAGATGGAGATGTTACCAGCTTTCAGTTGGTTATTAAATCATTTGTTTGGAGAAGTATGTGTTCAACTATAATAAACCAAACATTTTTCTTAAGAATGTAAACACTGATAAAAACATTTGCTGAAATGTAACAAAGCTCTCAGCCGGTCAGCCAAGTAGAGACTAATTTTGGGTTCCAAGTTCAATTTCTCATTCCATCAGAAGTACTCGGGGAAGTATGGCTCCTGGGTTCTTGAAGGATGGGGGCTTTCCCTCTAAACTTTTAACTCCTGACAATAATGTGATAGTAGAAGCATTCCAAGGAATGTCAATCCATCTCTTGGAATTGCAGGTTATGAGTACACCCCTCTTCATTGCTGTGAGGTTAAAGTAAAGGGTAGGGGTTTTTTTTTTCAGTGTGAGGTTTATATAATTTGACTGTTCCTCAAATCGAAGATTCCACCAGCTTTGCCAGCTGATTGAAGAACTTATATTCTTCCCGTATGTTGATTAATTTTGGACCCCCCCACCCAAAAAAAATTGAAACTGAAGATCTTTCACTTTAACATCTCTGGGAAAAAAGTCTCATGCCCAAATCTTTCCATGTATCCTCTATTTTTGTTCTTAATATTTTTGAAACTAAAAATCTAAGCTAAATCAGGAATTCTTACTAGAATTTTTACCCAATTGATTAATATCGAGTTGCTTCACAACAGCAAAAGAATCTCAGCGTCACGTATTTCCATTAATGGTGTCAGCCACCTTTCACACAGGTAATATTGATCATAAAGGTATCCCTCATGGGCATGTAGAATTTCCAAATGAGAGTATTTGGAAATATTTATTTCCAAATAAGTATTTATTTCCAAGTAAGCCCCCGATAATATTATTGTACATTATTTAATTACTGTAATCTCAAATGTTAATTTCAGAGAATGTTATTAAAGGAAGCCTTTGGGAAAATGCTGTGTATGTCTTTAACATATTGTTTCCTCCTAGTCCATCAGCCTCATAGAACGGGGAAACCCATCCAGGAGCTTGGAGAACGTGTGTCGCTGGGCTTGCCAACAACAAAAATCTGATCCCAATCATTCTGAACACCATGATCATGCAATTTTTTTAACCCGGCAAGACTTCGGACCTGCTGGAATGCAAGGTATTTCCATTAATATGTAGAAGAAAAACTTAAGGGCATGACTTTTCAAAAGTAATCCTAAATCAGGGAGTCTGTTCAAATGTTCAGATCTCCACCATCACTTTCCTCCATGCATCAGCCAGGCATACACTTTCTTTCTGTTGCTTCCAGTGACTTCCGTGGAATTTGCAATGCTAAATGCCACCTAAATACTATGATAAATTACACTCTCCTTTACAATAAGGAGTGTGCATCTGGGGTACAGAGGGGATGCTGTAAAATGTGGTGTGATTTCCACTAACTGTTTGGAATGGGAAGGGAGATGCCATGGGAAATGTCTGCTGCCAAAGAGCTTTCTTCCAAAGTCAGCTTACATTTATCTAATAAAGTCTGATGTAGACTTTGGAAAAAATTAGACTGACCATTTTCTTTTCAACGTTGATGGAATTTCTGGCTCCCTTCATCAGTACCGTGATATGAAGGACCATTCACTACAGCAGAAAGACAGAGCTTAGTTGGTGGGCAGAACAGAATGGTAACCCCAGGCAGTTCCTTCCCTTAGGAGAGGAGAAAATGCAGACCCAATGAATCTTTTTAGAGCCCATTACCTGTGGCTTTCCCAAGAGAATGTGGTGCAATGCTAGCAGAGAAATAATACTGCCTCTGTTTCCTGAAAAGCTTTTTTTCCCCGCCTAGGCAAAGGTCCAGTAGTAATTCTTAATGGGTTTTCTCATAAAATGAAAATGAAAGTAATTGTTATTCTCTACAGGATATGCTCCAGTCACAGGCATGTGTCATCCAGTGAGAAGTTGTACCCTGAATCATGAGGATGGTTTTTCATCTGCTTTTGTAGTAGCCCATGAAACTGGCCATGTGTAAGTCACCGCTGACAGCTATAAAGCAAAAAGAAAAAAGAAAAAAACAAGGTCTTTTCTGTCTGCTTCTCTCAGTATTGTTCATACTTTGGTCAGAGTGCATGCCAGCATGCAACTCTCATCCCTTGCCAAGTTTGAGGAGCTGAAAACAGTGAAGAGGTCATGCACTGAAACTAAATGAGTGACTCTGGCTTGCAGAGACACTCCTGGGCTTTTCATAGCTATAGAATAAAAAAGGCATTTGTGTCAGATTGCTCTCAGTTTCACAGTGTCTGTGACTTCTCCACAAAAGCCACATTAACTTAAAAAACACCTATTTTCCTGTACTTATTTCCAAAACAGAAATTACGCCAAAGCCACGGCCCCTATGATGATTCTTAACCAGTAAGGTCTCGCTTTGTGTTCTAGGCTGGGAATGGAGCATGATGGACAAGGCAACAGGTGCGGTGATGAGACTGCCATGGGAAGTGTCATGGCTCCTTTGGTGCAAGCAGCGTTTCATCGTTACCACTGGTCCCACTGCAGCGGCCAAGAACTGAAAAGATACATTCAGTATGTCTCCTTCTGCGTGTCATGAGAATGTTATAGTAGAAATACAGATGTGAAACTGGCTCTTAGGACCTTGATCAGAACCAAACTCCCAGGGAATGAAAACTTTTGTTCATAATAAACATGTTCTTGTGACTCAGCTTTTGGCACAATTCCACAATGTAATTGCAATATTTTAAGCCATGAGCCTAGAATTTAAGTGAATTTTTTTACTGTGATTTCCTTTTAGTAAATTCTTTATGGAATCTTTGACTAATGGTCAAAGTTGATTTGAGGAGGGGTTGGTCATGCGATGCCTGCATAAGGTACCATCTATATACCCCGTAGCATAGGGGTCAGGATCTGCCCTGCCACACCACGTGCGGGTTCAGCTAGGGACACAAACAAGGTTGTCATGGTTCTACTGTGTTTCTAAGTATGGTTGGCTTATTTTCCTGTGATGAATAAAGATGAATGGTCTTTTTCTAAATGGAGCTGAAACCAAAAACCCTAAAAGGTATGCTTTTGTAACCTTGCTTTATGATCTGATGAAATTCCAGAGTATGTAACCTAAGAATACTTTTTCATTGGAACATGATAAAAAAATGAACATTTAACTACATGCAGTATTTTCCTTCCTACAGTTCCTATGACTGTCTCCTTGATGACCCTTTTGAACGTGACTGGCCCAAACTCCCAGAACTTCCTGGAATCAATTATTCTATGGATGAGCAATGTCGTTTTGACTTTGGTGTTGGTTATAAAATGTGCACTGCGGTATGTTACTCACAGTCAATTTAGATTTTGCATATTGAAATCTACTTGCTTAGCTCCTGTTTGGTGACATTTACAGACTCACTGGTGCGAGAATATGAACCAACGATTTTGTGTTTGCTATGTCAGTACATGCTAAACCTAAGTGCTTTAAATATACTATCTTATTTAATCCTTGTGACAGGCTAGGAGGGAGTTGGTATACTTTTATTTTACAGATGAACAAGCCAAGACTTACAGAGATTAAGCAACTTGCTTAAGTCACACATCTGGTAAATAGGGCTTTTTATATGTTGGAGAAAGCTTTATTTGTTAGAGCAAGAAACAAAGTATTTCATCAAAAGAAGTTGATCTGCTGTTTGAATTCCTCCATATGCAGATATATACAGATATTTGGTTTGTTTGTAAGGTATACACGGTCAGCTCCTAATGACCTGCGATAATGTTCTGACCTGAGAATTCTAAAGCTTTGGCTCACTAGTATAGAAAATTATAGTTTCTGCATTAGGTAATAGGAATTAGAACAAAAAACCCAGATCCAAAATGAGTACTAATTAAAAAAAAAAAAAGCTATGACCATGAGTCTGTATGTGGATAATTAGTGGTATAGGCAATGAAGATGTGGGTAAACTGGTGTTTGATATATATATGTATATTTTAATTTATCTAAAGAATGATAAGATATTTACTGTTAGAGAGCGGATGAGGAAACAGTAACACAAATACGTGTGCTTATATATACATTTGGATATTATAATGTAGTGTTTTAGGAAAATAAAAGACATTCTTAAGAGTGAGAAAACTAAGATTCTAGTCTGTCTCTGTTACTGTCTTATTGTATCCATAACTATAGTCTTACCTTATAACCCATATTTCTCAGCCATGGATTGTTATGAAGATCAAATATATGGAAAGTCCTTTATAAACTATATGAATGTATTTATATTTTGTTATACCTGGAATACATTATCTTACACAGAAAGTTTGACAAATATTTTCTGCTTTTGGTTGGCTCATTATGATGGGCATTTTAATTATTTATTTCTGACTGGTTCATACATTCAGGGATAAAGAGAAGCCATTTTGATGGCTTGAGAGCTGCAAAACCACTATAATGTTTTCATATTTAAAATGTTCATAATAATTACTCATTCTTTTTAAAATCCCAATATTGTCTATTTGAAAACCATAAGATAGAAATGGCATAAAGAATAGTAAAAGTCAACAGAAGAATCCCAGACAAATCATTGTTTATCAGTGTTATTTTAGAAAAGCGGAATGAAAGTATTCTTTACTTGGAATTCTTAGGCAGTGTTTGTTTGTTTGTTTCCTTAACATGCCTCAACTTTGACTATTAACTTGAAATTAAAATATCCAAGAAACATGACATGAAGAAACTGTGTAGAAGGTGTTGTTGGTACAAGTCATTCCATCTCTATGTCCCTGAGAGTTTGGTTTTTTTCTCTTCTAGTTCCGAACCTTTGACCCATGTAAACAGCTTTGGTGTAGCCATCCTGATAATCCCTACTTTTGTAAGACTAAAAAAGGACCCCCACTTGATGGGACCGAATGTGCTGCTGGAAAAGTGAGTATAATCTATTTATACAATAAAGATTTAAGATACGTTGCATAATAATCATCTTTAAATAACATGTATTGTCATTTTTAAGAAAACCATAGTACATAAAGTTTCATTGTGGGGATGCATGAACACTGTGTACAAGTTTCCTATAGCTGCTATAACAACTTACCACAGACTTAGTGGCTTAAATCAACAGAAAACTACTCTCTCAGTTCTGGAGGCTGGAAGAACAAAATCAGTTTTCACTGAGCTGAAATCAATGTGTGGGCAGAATGATACTCTCTCCAGAGGCTCTAGTGAAGAATCTGTCCTTAGCTCTTCCAGCTTCTGGTGATTGACTGACTCCCTTGACTTGTGGCTGCACCACTCCAGTCTCTGCCTTTGTGGCCACATTGCCCCCTTCTCTTCTGTGTATAAATTTCCCTCTGCCCCTCTCTTGTAAGGATACATGTGATGGCATTTAGGGTCCACCTGGATAATCCAGGATAATCTCCCCATCTAAAAATTCTTACTTAATTACATCTGCAAAAACTCTTTTCCAAATAAGGTAACATTTACAGCTTTTAAGGATTAGGACTTGACATCTTTGAGGCCACTATACAGCCCCCTACTGATAGAATAGGAAGTGGCAGCTCAGCCGAGTATCTGGGCCCTAATGGGATTTGATTTACTTGCTGGCATCCCATTCCTTGTGAAAGTTGTCCAGAAATAAAGTCATGTGAACTTGTACAGAAGATTTGGCCTTGCTCTTTGGGGAAAGATGCCCAGAAGTTTCATAGTGAGGATCAAATGCTCAGAAACTGGCCCAGTGCCAAGCTACACTACTCAGGAGGGGAAAGATCATGAAACCCAAAACAAAGGGATGTTAAGAACTCAAGTTGAAGAGCTTTGACTAGTTTGGAAATAAGATATTGTAGATAGGACCAAAACCTGGCAAAGAAGATTTATATAGCTTTTAGGTCTTCTGAAGCCCTTTAAAGCTCTATTTCGAATGTGTATAAATTGTACTTACTATGAGAATTACAAGCATGATAATAATAATAATAAAATCTCCCATTATTCACGTTTAAACTCTTAGGCACTATGCTAAACTTGTACAGTGTGTTGCTCTGGGAAAATTCAGTATTACAGACTTCTGACTGAAAAAACAGAAGCAACAATGAGTTGATTCATTTTTGCTTTATGAAAAAGGTATTCTGTAAACCAACTCTGGACATCCAACTTCCCTAAATATATTCGTGTTATGTTTCAATTTCCCAGAGTTGAGTTTTAAGAAACACTTTCATTGTATGTAGGATAAAAAAGTGAGTCAAAATGTTGGAAGGGAAAAGAACACCTTTTGAGCATCTGCTGTGTGCTGGGTACTGTAAGCTCTAGGCCTCTACAGTATCCATGATTTAGTACTCCCCACTTAGTTTTTCCAGTCAGAGAGTCTTACACTACTCATGGTCCTTTCCAGGTCCCAGTTTTCCTCATCAGAAAGGTAAAGATCATATATCTCTCAGAATCATTGTGAAGGAAAATTTTAACAATTATGTACAAGTGTTTTGAAAGTTATATATGTTTTAGATATGTTATGTTAATTATTTTCTAAATTAAGACATATGGCTTCCTGTCATTATTTTAAAAGGGAGCAGATTGCCCTTGAAAAACTCCAGTAATATAGATAATGAGGGATGAAGGGTAGAATAGCACCTACTGGGCAAGTTGGGTGCTCAGATCATCCTTATTGATTATGATGTTTGATACTCACTGGTAAATGTGTCATTTAAAACCTTGTCTGAGTGAATGTTATCTTTTAAATTTTAATTTTATACTTTAAAATGCAAGTCTAAATTATGCAGTGTACAGGACACTGCTCTGAGATAATTTTAAGTGTATTTTTGCCTGAAAAAGAAAAAAAAAAGAAATGAAGTCCTTCACTTGGTGATCCTTGTATAAGAACTTTAGCTTTAGCATATGCATGATTTTCATGATTGCTTTGTGTCATTTCCCTAAGTGGTGCTATAAGGGTCATTGCATGTGGAAGAATGCTAATCAGCAAAAACAAGATGGCAACTGGGGATCATGGACCAAATTTGGCTCCTGTTCCCGGACCTGTGGAACTGGTGTTCGCTTTAGAACACGCCAGTGCAATAATCCAGTGTGAGTATAACTCCTGTCATTCTGGTTATTGGGATAGACCAGAAAATGCTTCAATATCATGTCGCTAATGCTCTGTTTCTTGAAGTACATGTAAAACACAGAACATGAAAACTAACGGTTTAAGTATCTATTTTGGGTAAATCCCCATTTATCAATCTTGTGAAGAGTAGTCCATGGTTAAGATTAGAAACTGTTCAAGAAATTGCTGTTTAGGAGGATTAAGGAGCTGAGCGGGGAAAGCAGATGGCTGTGCTCTTAGGACCTGGGCACCGAGGCTGTGAGACCCGCTGGAGGAAGGACAGGCCTGCCGGCAGGAGCAACACCAACCAGAGGCTCCCTCACTTCCGAGTTAGGAGAAGAATGCTTCAGAGCTGGGTGACGGGAAGATGGTAAAAGAAGGCCAAGGAACTGTTGGGGGAAAAGCTATCCTTAAAGTAGTTAGAACAGCGAGGGTTCACTGCGAGCCACACTCTGTTCTAAGTGTTTTAAACATGCTGACTCATTTAATCCTCACGGTGTTTCCCTAAGGAAGATTGGATTATTATTTTCATTTTACATATTAGGAAACAGAGGCATAGAGCTGTGATCAGTGTTTCTTTGGGTTGCTTCTACATGTTTTATACATGATATAAAATATAATTTTCCTGGGACCATATACCTGTTTTTTGTTTCTTTGTATACTTTTGCTGTGCATTTAAAATACACTGTTTGAGGGCTTCCCTGGTGGCTCAGTGGTTGAGAGCCCGCCTGCCGATGCAGGGGACACGGGTTCGTGCCCCAGTCTGGGAAGATCCCACATGCCGCGGAGCGGCTGGGCCCGTGAGCCATGGCCGTTGAGCCTGCGCGTCCGGAGCCTGTGCTCCGCAACGGGAGAGGCCACAACAGCGCGAGGCCCACGTACCGCAAAAAAAAAAAAAAAAAAAAAAAAAAAAAAATACACTGTTTGAAAAATACACTGCTTTAAAATATACTGATTTAAGTTGAGTTTGGGAATTCCCGCCACCAAACCTCAGCAGGGAGAGGATAGTGCTTTTGGAAAGGGATTGAAATTAGAAAGTATGAGTTCATTCACTTTGTGCTGGCAGCCCAGAAGCCTTGGCTTTCTGTCCTCCAGCACTGTGTCTGCAAGCTTCAGCTGCTGGACCAGTGCCAAAAGGCCTTTTTAAATGTTGTCTTTTCTTTAGGCCCATCAATGGTGGTCAGGATTGTCCTGGTGTTAATTTTGAGTACCAGCTTTGTAATACAGAAGAATGCCAAAAACACTTTGAGGACTTCAGAGCCCAGCAGTGCCAGCAGCGTAACTCCCACTTTGAATACCAGAATACCAAACACCACTGGTTGCCATATGAACATCCTGACTGTGAGTAAGATGCCCTCGCTTTTCCTGCTGTGTGGATGGTTACTTAGAGCTTAAGCTTTGTCAACACGCAATCCCTTGGACTCTTGATCTCTACTTGGTAACTTAGAAGACTTGGTGCTTATAGGGGTAGGTCCTCCTGGGTTTCCAAGAATAAGGCTAACACACGCCTTTCTCTAGAGAGGTGAGAATTATGGAATAGCTCCTGGGAAGCAGCACTGCCACTGTCACTACTGGAAAGACAAGTAGAAAGCAATGCCTGGGAGAGATGTTGCGTCCCCTCATGCAACTGAAATCCCTCTACTAGGAAATGCTTCTGGAATATTGTTATCCTTCCTTTCTGAATAACTAGAGAAAAATATAGTTATTTTACAATCAAGTCAGGAATAAGACAAAGACCATTATTTAATAACAAAAGGCACTTCATAACCTTTTACTTTTGTACCGTACACTGGTTATCAAGAAATACACTTGGAAATTCCCTTGTCATGTTTCACTTCTTACCCCTGAATTTTCAGTTAAATCTGTTCAAATGGGAACTTCTTGACATATTTCTTACTTGAGTGAATAAAAAGTAGTTACAGAATTATTGTGTGATATAATACACTGCTGAGTTCAGTTTAAAAGCTGCTTTAAAGGAAAGATGCATATGTGTAGGAATTCAAAATTGCAATGCATTAAAAAAAAATTGCAATGCATTATTTTGATTTATTTTGGGGAAGTGAGTCACATAACTTAGATTTAATTAATGAGCTCCTACAAGAAGCAAAAACTATACTAGGCCTTTGAGTCAAACGAAAGAGAAACCCTTTCAGTGCTCTAAGTGTCACTAAAACTAAAATGATGCTGAATGAAATTTATTGAACAGCTGTGGTTAAATCTAGGGTAGCCAGCCATACGACCTGCGTTGCCTGGGACAGTCCCAGTTTATACCTATTGTCCCTGTGTATATTATTAATAGAGCCCCTTTTCACTGTCAAAATTATCCCAGTTTAGATGTCAAAGCGTTAGGGTCACCCTGGTTTAAACAAATATGCCAAGTATGCATACTTTTCCCCTACTCTTTATTTATTTATACAATTTGTTTTCAGGAAACCACATTGAAACTGTGTATTTTACAAACGAAATAAACTATACTGTTCAAATATACCATTTTACATAGTCGACTTAATCCTCCATCTTATGCAGCCAAGAAAAGATGCCACCTTTACTGTCAATCCAAGGAGACTGGAGATGTTGCTTATATGAAACAGCTGGTGCATGACGGAACGCGCTGCTCTTACAAAGACCCATACAGCATATGTGTGCGCGGAGAGTGTGTGGTGAGTTCAGATTGCTTCCCCCAAAGCTTCATACAGTAGTGTGCAATTCTACTTTTCCTTTCACTCATCTGCATATTTTCAAAAATATTTTAACTCTTTCTTATCTGAGATCACATTACAATGAGAATCTATGAATAGATCAGTAGCTAAGCTAAATTGGGAAGAAATTGCAATTAATCAAATCAAACTTTGGTCACTGGCAAAATCAAGATTTAATTAGTTTTCCTAATTTCCAGCCAAATGCATTTTTGGCGGCTTCCTCTGATATCTCAAGGCTGGGAGGAATACAACTTGGGAACCATGCCTTGGCTTTGAGTATATTATAGTAGCCATCCACTAATACAATACCAAGTCTTTTTAAAAAATTCAATGCTAAATGTGTTTTATCATTTGTTTAAAAGATGATAGAAACTTCTCTTTCTCCCTGTCTCAACTTCCAATTAATTCTAAGTTTAAACACTGAGTTCCACATCAGAACAGAAGTACTAGTGAAGATGCAAAAGCTGTCTTTTGCCCATTTAATCTTTTTTTTAATGCAGTTTACTTTTTGTTCATGTTCACAGGTTAAAGTGATAAGAAATTATCCTTATTAACCGAACACATTGCTCCTGTTTGACTTGTTTTCACTTCAGCACAACTAAAGTGTTATATAAAAGAATCTCAAATTCACAGATGCCTCATAGCTGAACTAAAATTTCCCTAAAGTAGAATCTGTGTTTTATTCATCGTTCACCTCCCACAGTATCTGGTGCATTAAATGTATATGTTGTCATTATTTTCTCTGCTCACTTTCATCCCAAACTTATGAGTGCAGTATCATTATCATTATCCAACACTGATTTATATTAAGGACCTACCCCAGTTCAGAAAACTTTTCAGTAGTTCCCTGTTAAATTAATGTGAAAATATAAACTCTTCCTGATATTCAACGCCTTCCACAGCCTGTGATTTGCAGATCTTTCACTATTCTTCACCACCATACAACACTAACTTTCCATTAGTTTAGGTATGGTTCACATATTATTATCTGAACCCACTTTTGATAACTTCTATGGCTCTGTTTTAATCCCTTTTTATTCTTGAATTGCCTTTCCACACCGTCTGTTCCTTCAGGGCACTATGAAAATCTCCACTACATCTGTGATGTTTTGTCTCACATCCCTTACCAACTTGTAAAGTCTGTACTAATAGACAACTCACTATTTTAGTATTCATCTTTATAAATATGAAGGCAACAAGGGAGAAACACCTCTTAATTTTGTCTCCTCAGCATCAGCTACAAGTCCTGCGTTCCATAAATGTTTGATGATTGCCTATGTATGACGGGGGAATCACTTCATTAGACCGAGGGAAATTTATACTTTACTGCCCAGAGTACAAGTCATTTTATTTTATAGTAGTTCTTTAAAAGACTGAGTGATTAAAAATCAGAGCTAGAGAGGAATTTTGGTCTGTGGGCCCATGATGAAACAAATGGTGTATCATTCTCCAGGATGCTGACCTTTACTTGGCACGTTAAAATTAGCTACATTTAATATCTTCTCTCCCCAGAAAGTGGGCTGTGATAAAGAAATCGGTTCTAACAAGGTTGAGGATAAGTGTGGGGTCTGTGGAGGAGATAATTCCCATTGTCGAACCGTGAAGGGGACGTTTACCAGAACACCCAGGAAGCTTGGTAAGATGAGGTCTCTCATGAATTCAGTATCCTTCTCCATGATTTGCATTTGTCTGAGACTTCTTTTAGGAATGCCGCACTTTCTCTATAAACATTAAAAAATTAGCTGCTGATTTATTTTTATTCAGATTACCTTTTAAGGAATTATTTTAACAACTTTGACAATTCATACTTCATAGTATCCATGATAAAAAATAAATCTACTAAATGTAGATAAGGAACAAATAAAACCAATATCAATTATAGTAGTTAGTTAAAATCTGTGTTTTGTTTAATTCTGTGTCCTTAATAAAATGCATTAAACCTAATTATTAAAATTAATGCTTATTTTGAATTTTCTGTTGTACATAAATTATTGATCAGAAGTTAAAAATTTTATAAAACTTTAAATACAACTTTAAAAATATTACATTCATTTTGCTTCTTTTATAAGTGAACAAGTTTATCCTATTTATAAATCTATAAATCTAGGGTCTATATTTCACATGATATTTACAATTTTATATTAAACAAGTTTGAGGTACATACAACCAAAAAATAACCTGAGGTATAATTGCTTATGTGTTTGAATTTCTCGGCTTGTTACACAGTCAATGGCCTGGACTCAGGCATGTGGTGAAGGTTCGTCAGATGGAACCAAAAGCAAATAATATGCAAAATTATTAGTATTTTCATAATAATTCATTGGAATTTTCATAAGACAGATATAAACATTGATTACTGAATAATTTCTTTAAATTTGTAACAAATATTATTCAGTTATTCCACAAATTTATTAGACAAATGTCTCTGAGAATTCAGCATTTAAAGATAAATTTAATGTGAGGCTTCCCTTGAAAAGCTTCTTTTACATCCAAGATATAGTCTCTTATGGAATGATAACAGAAAACAAGATAAAACAAAACAAAAACAAAGATTTGGTTTACTTTGAGCACATTGTCATAGTGCTAATTTTTCCTTTTAGAAAAATGAGAAGTATAAAAAAACTGTTCTTTATCCAAATAGAGTAATTCTCTTAGTTCTTTTTACTCCCATTATACCCCAGGTACGCAGCTCAAGCCATTTCCACACATATCAGCTTTGCTCTTTGATATATTTAGTGCTAGGCAGAGGTAGGTGACTATATTCTAATGTGTTTTTCTTAAGCATTCCCTACTCTAGTTACTGATATCTTTGCTATTCCTGTGTGATAATTTACTATGCTTTGTACTTTGAAAATTGTTAAAAATCAAATATTGCCATTTCTGACTGATTGTATTATTTAATAAAGCAAACAGAATTAGAATTGTATACATATACAATGGTTTTGGTGGAGTAATGTGATTTTCTCCATCTTAATGTGAAATAATTTACCGTGCTTTCTTTATTGCAGTTATGTATTGTTCGTTTAGGTGTAAAATAATTAATTTGTTTTATTCCCAGAGTGAATGAATGTAACGAAAATGGTTTTTACCATTATTATCCATTCTATATTATGTGTAATAAAAGGCAGTGGCACTTTTTTTCAGGTACCTCAAAAATTATGCTAAACCTGTGAATCAAGTTCTGAAGAAGAGAAGAAAGCTTTAATCAGTCATACAGATTCAAACTGTTTGAAGATAATCTAACATCCATTTCTTTGAACTAATGTTATCATCGTAGTTATTCAATAGACTAATTAACCTTTTCCAACAGGGAAAAATTTAAGCAAGAGGTGCCGTAAAGAATTCAAGTTGCTGGAAAATGAAATCTGCAAGTATTCAACTTCAAATCCCCTATATCATTTCTCATTCACGCTTAGTCTTACTTTCATTGACTATTAACAGTTTACTGGCATTAGCTAACTGTTATAAATGCATTTTGACTTCAACATATAAAATTATGGAACATATTTTATATATTACCTAATAAAATATATATAGCTTATAGTATAGTCAATGAAACAGCAAGACTTTGATAAACATGAACCCTCCACTAATTAAAGACATTCTATTTAAGGGAAGATGAGAGGCGCCTTCACTTTACCCAAAGGAGCTCGTAATATTTCTCTTGCTGAAACAAGGGAAGCTAAAAATGTACTGGGTAAGTTGTAGCAAACTGCAGAAAGATGGGCATCCATAAATGGCATCAAGCTGTTTTGCTACACTTGGCATCTTCAGCATGTTACTTCCAGCTATTGCACTCAGGCAAACATGGTACATTTCAGGTGCTGAAAAGCCTGACCCCAAAATGACCACTCCGTTTAGTTAAGACACTAAAAATATTGTAAAAGAGTTAGGTAAATCTACACAAAGGTAATAATTGTCCATATAGGAAATGACAGAAAAACAGATTTCTTTCTGATTCCGTAAGCAATTTTGTATTTATAACAGAATTTCTGTCAATAATTGTAATATATGGATTATAGGTTTCATGACGTAATGAAGGTGTATAAGTTGCATAATCTTCCTATATTCATTTTCTTACAAGCGAGGTAAAACATCTTGGTTTCTCTATTTGCCCTGATTATTGTTGACTTATGGTTAGGATCTTAATTCTAAATGATCTTAAGATAATTTTTAGGACACATGATAATACTAAGAAAGTTTGTTATATAAGACAATGACTGCAATATGATTGATATGTGATTTTAAAACCCAAGACAAACTATTCAGCATATTGGTTTTGTGATTTCTCAATTAGAAGATTGAACTTAGGGTACGTGTAGAGGCAATGCACAACATAACCTGCAGACATATTCCAACCAAATCTACAGCACATATTTTAAAACATTCCCCTTTAAAACTTGTTTAAAGCTTTCAAATTAATTGCTGATCACAATATAAATGAAAGCTACTCATTGCTTTTTCTTTTGTAATTTCTTTAGAATAAAGCAGGTGTTTAAATCTGAAGATATTTCATTAATTAGAAGTTTAGCTGTTTATACTTGCCACTTAGGCTTTTAAAATAGTATGTAGACAGATAAAATATCTCAAGAAGTTCACCAACTAATTGCACTAAAAATGGACCCCTGTACAAAAGCTTGGTTTAGAAAACTAAAATCACATTGAGAGACACAAGAGAGTATAGTATTTGCCTGAATTATTGTTGACACAATTTGTAGATCAGCACAAAATAAGTGACTAATGGGTAAGAAACTAGATTAATTTTTTTCCTCAACTTAATTAAAAAAAAAAGATTCCTCTGATCTTATGCCAGATGTCACAAAAGCTACCAATGCTTTGAAATTAATTTCTGAAACTGCTTCTTTCGGTTTATGGATGCCCTCTTCTGCACACAAGAGCAGTTAGAATGTAATGCCTGACTAACCATGGTTGTTGCTTTTGTTTTCTTCTTTGCTCCCTCCAATATTTACTACACATGCAAAGGGTACCTTAAGATGTTTGATATACCCCCTGGTGCTAGACATGTGTTAATCCAAGAAGACGAGGCTTCTCCTCATATTCTTGGTAAGTGTTTCTGTCTGCTGGCTCTGCTTTAACATGCACTGAAAACATAGAAATGTCAAAGAAATAATATATAGATAGAGATACATATGTATGTATCTCTATCTATATATACACGTAAATTCAAAATTATATGTAAATGCATTACTATGTGGTTTTTGTTGGTCATTTCTCCCAACTATCCTTTCTCTAAAATAAGAAATATTCAAAACTAGAGTTTTAATTTTTTTTTTTTTTTTTTTTTTTTTTTCTTTTTGCGGTATGCGGGCCTCTCACTGCTGTGGCCTCCCCCGTTGCGGAGCACAGGCTCCGGACGCGCAGGCCCAGCGGCCATGGCTCACGGGCCCAGCCGCCCCGCGGCATATGGGATCCTCCCAGACCGGGGCACGAACCCGTATCCCCTGCATCGGCAGGCGGACTCCCAACCACTGCGCCACCAGGGAGGCCCTAGAGTTTTAATTTTTGGTGCAACCTGGGTTGGTTCATCATGACATGAGGGAAAAAAATAATTTCACAAGTTTGAATTTGTTATGCATTTTTGCTCTGTATTAGGAGATGAGAAAAATAAATGTTAATAAAATGCACTAAATTAAGAATAATATCAGAAAAATTTGCCATATTTATGTTGACAAATTAGTTCTGATATTTTGGTTGGTGCCATACTGCATGCCTCTTTTTTTAGTGCATTTTAAGTTCTTTGACTGAAAAGCAACCACATCTGGATTTTACTAGTCCAATAAAAATTTTCCTGATATCTGTTATGTGTCCAGTTTCTGACTGGCACATGCAGATTCATTTTCTGCATGTTTTCTGTTTATTATCTGCAAATTATCCTGTTTATAATTTCTAAAAGAAGATTCTTTTCCTCCTTTATGAGAGGATCATGTAGAAATGTCACTCTAAAGGGGTTTGTATTCAAAGTGAATGTACAAATGTAAACATAGCTTTCACATATTCCTTGAGCTATAAAAACACTAAGAAGATTTCTGAAACTGACACCTCTGTCAAACCTATGAATATTTATAGTAAATTACTTTTCTAAACTTTTGTAACTTAAAAAATGGATTGTTTCATGGTGTTTTGTAGAATTTTTTTCTTTTTGGTATTTAAAGTATATTCACTACTAGGTTCCAAAATAGTCTCTGCTGTCTAGCTGTATTTCTTTCTCCAGTAACTGAAATTCCCTACTTTTCATTCTAGAATTCAGATTATTCTCCTTGGAAAAATTAGACTAGTTTAAAAATTTCAAGGGGAATAAATGCATTTAACTAAAATTACTCATGTTTTCTGCACATTTTCGGTAATGGTAACAACTTTTGAAATTTTATTTCCTAACATCATTAAATGCCGATGTACCTCCAAACTTTAAAATCCCGTTTATTATTTTTTATCCATTAGAGAAAGCATTTTATTTTATAATGTATAGTATATCTATAGTATATTACAAATTCTATCACCAGTAAAGAGCTTTTCCTGGTCATATAAGTAGGTAATGTGACCTTAGAATTTTATAGTCATAAGGACTAATTGTTTGTTGGCCTAAAAATTAGTTCAACTATTTTGAGTACCTATAATATTTTGCCTTAACTTGAAAGGGATATACAGTAAAAAAAAAAAAAAAGACATTATATTATATTCTGTCCTAGCATAAATCATTTGTATTAATTGTTGTGGAAATAGCCATTATTTTTAAAATATTTCCACCTTCCTAAGGAAATGTATATGATCAATGGGTTAGAAACTGTTGACCTCTTCAGCACTGTTTTCAAATGGGAATATTTGTTAATTTTTATTTCTTATTTAACCATCTTGCCACTGTTTTTAACTGGTTAGGAATTCTTCTTGAGAATTTTGAATGCCTAATGAATGAAGTAGGAGTCCTATCAGAAGTAACACTCATTCTGATTGCTTTGATGCTCATAAATATGGTCTTTCATTTATAGAAGGGGATAGACTTAATATGGATCTTCAAAGCTGTAATATGATAAAATAAAATGTATGCCGGTTACTCATTTTTCATCCTTCAGCAATTAAGAATCAGGCTACAGGCCACTATATTTTAAATGGCAAAGGGGAGGAAGCCAAGTCGAAGACCTTCATAGATCTTGGCGTGGAATGGGATTATAACATTGAAGATGACATTGAAACTCTTCACACCGATGGACCTTTACATGATCCTGTTATTGTCTTGGTATGTGGCATTACAGTCTCACTATGTAGTTGGTTTAGTTTATATTTTTATAATTAATTTATCTCAAAACATGTTTACCTTGCTTGTTTTTTATAATTCCATGTATCCTTCCCTCTTTATTCTTTGGGCAGTTTTGTCATATATTTTATTATATATATGTTATAAACCAAATAATACAGTATTGTGATTTTTGATTTTAGTAATCAGTTATGTTTTAAAGACAAGAAGAGAAAAAAATAGATTTTTATATTTAGCTACATATTTACCATCTCTGATGCTCTTCGTTTTTCTCTGTAAATCTGATTTTCCATCTAGTATCTTTTACCTTCAATATAAAGAACTTCCCTTAGCATTTCTCGTGGTGCAGGTATGCATGCTAGCAAATTATTCTCTCAGCTTTCAGTTCTCTGAAAACATCTTTATTTCACCCTCATTCTTAAAGGATATCTTCACTAGATATAAAATTGGAGGTGGCTAGTTTTTGTTTTGTTTTGTTTTCTCTCTCAGCACTTTAAAGATATTTTTCTGTTGTAGGGAGTTCCAGGAATTTGGAGGCTGATCTAGGAAATAGATATGACCATGAGGTGGCAGTAGCATCCACACATATTGTTTGGGTGATGCCTTAGCAGGTTTGCTTATGGGGCCACCATCAGGAGGGAAACAAGGGCAAGGTAACTCGTGAGGGAAGGGGAACTCGAGAATGGGTTTATGTGTCTAGGTGATGTCACTCAGCAGCACAGCAGGGAGACTCTGGGTCTGAGAACTCCAAAAGTTAGCAGCAGCAGCTTGGGGTCCTGATAGCCACAAAGTCTTATTTATAATTAGTGGATTTGGGGTGCACAGCAAGCAGGCTCCAGATGGCTAGAAATTTACTTTTGGGGGCTACATTTAAAACAACTGGATATATGAAAATCTGAGTTTGGTGCCAGCTGGCTTTAGAGCTAATGGGTGGGTCTCAACTTGCTGTGCATAAATAAGCGACCTAGGGCCCAATATACAGGAGCTGTCTTTGACTCATTTATGTAGCATTTGTCTTCTTGAAGCTGTTATTTATGATGAGAAGTCAACCTCATTTTGGTTGCTGCTGTGCATTTAATGTGTCAGTTTTCTCTGGCTGCATTTTACAATTTTCTCCTTATCTTTTTGTTTTGGTTTGGTTTGTTTGTTTCGTAGTTTGTCTGCGACATGCTTAGTTTGTGATGTTCTTTGTATGTATCTCGCTTGGGGTTCACCAAGCATCTTGGCTCTGTAGGTTGATGTTTTTCACCAAATTGAGGTAAATTTTCTATTATGTCTTCAAGTTTATGTTTTTTTCCCCATCTCTTTCTTTTCTATTCCTGGGACTCATTTACATGTATGTTAAACCAGTTGAAATTGTTCCACAAGTGTCTTAGACTTTGTTCATCCTTTTGTAATCTTTGTCTTTTCTCTGTCCTTCAAATTGGATAATTTCTGTTGAACTGTGTTCAAGTTCACTGACTGTCTTATGTGGTCTCCAATCTGTCACTGAGCCCATCCAGTAAAGTTTACATGTCAGATGGTGTACTTTTGTTTTCTAGAATTTCCATTCGGTTCTTTTTTCTTTTTTTATAATTTTCATTTCTCTGCTGAGATGTCCATGTATTTTCACTCATTATGTCCAACTTTTCCTCTAAGTCCTGAGATTTCATACTGTCTGCTTCTGTGGGCTGCTTTTTCTTTTCTTGATTATGGTTCACATTTTCATACTTCTTACACTTTTTTATTGTACACTGAGCAGTATAGATGATAAGTTGCAGGGCATTTGGTTTATGTTGCCTTCCTTAAAAGCACTAGGTTTTATTCTGTCTGGTACTTAATTTGTTGCCCATTCCCACTAATCCTTTGAGGCTTGGTTTATCCTTTCTAAGGGCTGGTGTATTTCAATTTTGTTCTTATTTTTATGGCATGGCTTTCTGGTGCCTTAACTGAATACCTGAAGTGTTAGGGAGGCCATAAGAACACCTAGGGCCCTCAGCCCTGCCTGTCCTCAGGTATCTCTGTCCTACTGTCAGCCCTGCAGCAGCCACTCATTCACAGACGGCATGGTGTCTTGGCCTGGGCATGCACGGACCAGCCCTCAGTCTCAGACCCATGCAGCTTTCTGGACCACCCTCCATGAAGCCCCCTTTTCTTTAGTGCCCTGCCCTGAAAGTTCCAGAACTCCACCCTCCTCCTCAGTTCACTGAGACTGCTGTCTTGGTTTGGGTTCCAGCTCCCAGTATCAGGGTCCAGACCTGGCCCTGTCAGGAAGCCAGGACCCGCCTGGCATGTTACTCTTCTCACAGGGATCATTGTCCTTTGCCATCTTATTCATTGCAGAAAAAATTCGCTCAAATATTCTATCCAGTTTTATTGTTTTTAATTTCAGGAAGGCAACTCTATTACTTCCTCATGGACGAAAGCAGAAGCCATCAACTTAATTTGAATATTGTTAGATTCTGTATACCAGTATTTATTGGATTCCCTATAAAAATATTATACTAATCTAAAATCAAATCTTCCCACTCAGTTCTAAGTCTTTTTTTAAATTTGAAAATTATTTCTCATTGATAAAGTCTCTGTTCAGATCTTTTGCCCATTGTTAAAGTAGGTTGCTTTTTTGTTTTTAAGTTTTCAGTGTTCTTTATATACGCTCAGTATATAAGTCCTCTGTGAAATGTGGCCTTCAAATATTTTCTTCTACTCTGTAGTTTCTTTTCCTTCTCTTAGTAGTGTCTTTCACAAAGAAAATATTTTAACTTTATTGAAGTCCAGTTTATCAATTTTTCCTTTTATGGATCAAGACTTTCTTATTATATAAGATTTTTTTTTTGCCTAATCCAAGGTCAAAATATTTTCTTTTTTGGGGTAAGTTTTATAGTTTTACATTTTACAATCATTTAAATTTATGAACCATTTAAGCTAATTTTTATATACATTTTGTCTAGGTTAGGTTCTTAGTTTTGCATATGGATGTCCATATTATCTATTGTTGCATAACAAATTACCCCAAATTTGGTGGCTGAACACAAGCAACAGTATTATCTCATAGCTTCTCTGGGTCAGGTATCTGGTAGTAGCTTACCTGGCTAGTTCTGGCTCAGGGCATCTCATGAAGATGCTCTCAGGTCTGGCGGCAGTCACCTCAAGGCTCCAATGCGGAGAATCTTTTCAATTCCCAGCTCAGTCACATGGTTGTTGAAAGGCCTTGGAAGATTGCTCCCAAGCTTCTTCACATGGTGGTTGACAGGCTTCTGTTCCTTACTACATGAGCCCACTGGCTGCTTCAGTGTCCTTTTCACATGACAGCTGGCTTCCAACAGTGAGTGATTCAAGTGACTGAGAAAGTGAGAGAGTGCAACCAAGACAGAAGTCAGTCTTAACCTAATCTTAGAAGTGACATCCTTTCATGTCTGCTGCTATTTACTAGAAGTAAGTCACTGAGTCCAGCCCCCCACTGAAGGGGAGAAGAATTAAGCTCCATTTATTGAGAGGGAAAGTGTCAAAAGACTTGTGGACACATTTTTTAAGCCACCACAATATCCAGCACCATTTGTTGAAAAAACTATCCTTTCTCCATTAAATTGCCTTTTCATCTATGTCAAAAATTAATTGTCCAAATTTAAGTGGGCTTATTTCTGGACTCTCATTCTCTTCCTTAGGTTAGATAACTTTATAGGAAAATATACATTAATCAAACTTTTATTTAGATTATTTTAAGTTTGAATG
Organism: Mesoplodon mirus; assembly: GCF_964341445.2. NCBI lineage: Eukaryota > Metazoa > Chordata > Mammalia > Artiodactyla > Ziphiidae > Mesoplodon > Mesoplodon mirus. Next base: position 49,707,580 of record NC_138977.1, read on the forward strand.
ATTGGAGATCAGAAGCTCTGTTTTACTCGTATGTAATGACAGAGCGTTCTTTTCCAGGAGCACAGGTGTCTGGCCTCAGAGCCCTGCCTTAAGTCTTTGCCAGTGATATTAGTGTGACCCCAGGGAGCCATGTGGGCTGGCGATATAAGAAGGAAATGTGTAGCTAGGACAGGGGATATGGACAAGCTGTGCTCTGTCATCATGGCCTTTCTTTTCCTCTCTGAAAGACTGGAACCCCAGGTTCGGAGCCCCAGAGCATGGCAGCTAAGCCATCTGGGGTTGAAAGCTTAGACATCTGGCCACATATAAGGGCCAATATAGGGATTGATGCTCAATTTTTAATACTGTTTTAAAAACAAAGACTAAGGGGAAAAAAAGAGAACCCAGCTAACCAAATCCTTCATCCTAGCGGGTTTAGTATCAAACAAAAGCTGTTTCTAAAAGTTTAGTTTAAAACACTAATGGGGGCTTTCCTGGTGGCGCAGTGGTTGCGAGTCCGCCTGCCAATGCAGGGGACACGCGTTCGTGCCCCGGTCCGGGAAGATCCCACATGCCATGGAGTCATGGCCGCTGAGCCTGCGCGTCCGGAGCCTGTGCTCCACAACGGGAGAGGCCACAACAGTGAGAGGCCCACGTACCGAAAAAAAAAAAAAACCACTAATGAACTGCACATGTTTCTCCTTTTGTGTAATTGATATAATCCTATAAAAGCTACATGAAAGTCAGTAAAAACTATTTTTTTAAAAAAGAGTACTTTGCTAATGAACTAAAAATCAAATAAAAAACAGAATATGTTTGCAAAGTTTCTTATAAAAAGGATTAATATTCCTGTTGCATAGATTATTTAGGAAAAGAAGGTATGTATAGCAATTAAAAAAAAGAGGACCTGACATGAACATGAAACACATAGTGGGCAAAGTACAAGTGACCAATAAACTTAGGAAAATTAAACTTTACTATTTATCAAATAAATAACGATTAAAACAACAATCTTTTGCCCATTCGGTTAACAAAGAGGAAAATGATATAATATGCAGTGCTGAATGGGGGCATTGTCATATACTTTCATTATGAAAGTAATAATTGTTTAACTATTCTGAAGAGCCATTCACTAGTCTATTATGAGAGCTATAAAAAAGTGTTTGTACCCTTTAGCACACTAAAGAGAATCAGAACTCATCACAAAACTGGGGATAAAATATAAATATTCATTTATATGATTAAATAACGCACACTAGGATTAAACACTATGCTGACATTTAAAAGTATGTCTTCAGGGCTTCCCTGGTGGCACAGTGGTTGAGAGTCTGCCTGCCGATGCAGGGGACATGGGTTCTCGCCCCGGTCCGGGAGGATCCCACATGCCATGGAGCGCCTGAGCCCGTGAGCCATGGCTACTGAGCCTGTGCGTCCACAGCCTGTGCTCCGCAGTGGCAGAGGCCACAACAGTGAGAGGCCCGCGTACCACAAAAAAAAAAAAAAAGTATGTCTTCAAAGAATATTTACTGTCTTGGGAAATGTGTGTGACACATTAAGTGAAATAAGCAAGACCAGAAAAGTATGTATGTGTACACACACACACACACACACACACACACACACACAGATAATATGCAAATATCTTGAGGCTATATCCCAAAATAATAAAAGTGACTTTAGTTTTCTCTGGTTTACTGGAATTATGGATGATTTTTATTTTCTTTATATTTTTCCATGATGTCTATATTTTCTGGATGGAACATTATTATCTTTATTATCATAACAAAATAGTCTTTCAAACAATAATTTTCAAGTACACTCAGGAGATATATAACTTGAGGAAATTTGTGGTGAATTTTATTGTAAGGTTATTATTTTTATAATACAAATTTTTTTCTTACCCTTCAGTGGATTTTTTTTTTACTTTTTAATGTTAAGATATTTTATATATTTGCTTTTTTTTTTCTTAAACAGCGCATACCTGTACTTTAGAGATAGAAAAACATTCTATTTTTAGAAACTACTTGAAAGTCTTCCCATTTTAATAAGATACACATTCTGAACTATTTGTAATTTTTTCATTCAAATTTAAAACTCAGGTGATTTACATATCTATTTCATGTGTATGTTAGATTATACCTCAAGAGAATGATACGCGCTCTAGCCTGACATATAAGTACATCATCCATGAGGACTCTGCACCTACAATCAACAACAACAATGTCATCCAGGAAGAATTAGATACTTTTGAGTGGGCATTGAAGAGCTGGTCTCAGTGTTCCAAACCCTGTGGTGGAGGTAACAATTGAACACATTTATTATATTAAAATGTAATTCATATAAAAGCCAATCTTCTTCCTTCTGCCTTAAGGATTGTCTCTAATTGAGGCCACAATCTGAGAAACACCAACTATAACCAAAACTGAATAATACAAAGCATTTTGACTGAAATCTCAGGACCTACAAAGGATAGGAATCCATTCATAACAGTGGTAGACCTTCTACCAAGGGGATTTTACCCTTGCCTTTCCTCCTTGTCTCATATCCATGTAGTGTTACCCTTAGTCACTTTACTCTTTCCAGACTCTCCCAAATTCAGTGTCCTCTGGTTCTTGCCTTTCTTCTTTTCCACTTTTACTTTCCATACCTATGCATTTCTTTTCAGTGTTAATAATGAAAGAGCTCTTAGTTGCACTATGTACCAGATACCATTTTACATATTAATGATGAATGCTCACAATGGCTCTGTGAGGTCAGTACTATTATTACCTCTATCATACTGATAGGGAAACTGAAGCACAGGGAAGATCAGTAATTTGCCTGGGGCCATGAGATACAAACCCAGGGAGGTAGTCTGGCTTCATACATGTTTGTACTGCATTCTGCTGCCTCTCTGCTCTCTCTAGAGTAGATCCATTAAGCTGTTCTCAGAGTTTCTCAATCTCTGCCATCATCCATTCCTCTAGTTCAGAACAACAAATACTCCAGAATAGAACTGGCCTAGACAGAATTCTCTCACAAGGATACTGACTAATTGAGCACAAGAAATTATTTTGTTGTTTGTATAGGGAATGCCTGGGTAAATATTTCATAATTTTAAATTCAAAGATTTTTTTTTTCTCCAGAGGGGGCATAAAATGTTTTTAGATAATTATTTTAAATGACACTTTATTCATCACAAGATGCTTATTTAATTTGGATCCTCCCTTCTATTGTATTGTCAACATCTACTTGGTCACAAGACTTATCAGAAACACTTTTTTGATATCTACCAGATCTATTCCTCCCTCACCAGGTTTCCTTCACAACTTTGGAAGGGAAGGTTATTGCAAAGGTCTCTTAACTAGCCAACTAAATTTGATTTTCTTCTCTTTGTTTATTTCCAGGGTAATCTTTCTTGAATGGATGAATGAATGAATGAATGAATGAATGAATTTGAATAGAATAATAGAATAATAGAATTATATTATTTCCCTGATTCAGATCCTTCAGTCTCCTAATGTGTTACCCTAAAGATACAACATAATTCTTTTTTTTACGGGGGTATAGTTGTTTTACACTGTTGTGTTAGTTTCTGCTGTACAGCGAAGTGAAGTAGAGTTCCCTGTGCTATACAGCAGGTTCTCCTTAGTTATCTGTTTTATACATGTTAGTGTATATATGTCAATCCCAATCTCCCAGTTCATCCCACCCCTCCTTTCCCCCCTTGGTGTCCGTATGTTTGTTCTCTACGTTTGTGTCTCTCTTTCTGCCTTGCAAACCGGTTCATCTGTACCATTTTCTAGATTCCACATATATGAGTTAATATATGATATTTGACACAACATAATTTATGTAATATTCTTGCCCAAAGTGAAAACCTGAATGAATCTAATCATTAGTTGACAAATAAACCCAAATTGTGGGACATTTTACAAAATAGCTGGCTTATACATTTCAAAAATATTAAAAGACAAAAAGAGGCTCAGAAATTATTCCTAACTAATTCTGTGAAAACTAAATGCAGTGCATGATCATTGATTGGAAAAACATTGCTATAAAGAACATTCTAGGGACAATTGATAAATTTTGAATATCATCTTTATACTAGATAATAGTATTATATTTGTGTTAAATATTCTGATTTTAAGATTATATTGTGGTTATGTAAGAGAATGTGCTTGTTATGAGCTGAGGTATTTAGAAGTGAAGAATCAGGATGTCAGCAACTTACTCTCAAATGGTTCAGCAACATTTTATATATAAATGTATATATAGTATGTGTCTTATATATTATAATTAATATATATATAAATATATATCAAATATGGTGACATGGTAACACAGAGTTAATCTAGATGCAAGGCATGTAACATGTTCATTGTGCTTTCCTTACACCTTTTTTGTAGATTTGAAATTTTTCAAAATTAAAAAATATATACACATATTTTTTTTTAAACGTCTAAGTCAGTGCTTGTGGAGACCTTCAATAACTCCCTGGATAAAGTCCAAACATTTGTCTGGCATTCAAGGCTTTTAAGAACAGATCCTTTCCCATCTCCCACCCACTTCACATATGGTACTTCAGCCATTCAAAGAGACCTACAATTTTCTATATGTCTTTTCTGTAGACGCCTATGTTACTGGGTATTGTCGCCATAGTTTTCATATCTGACTCTCACAGGAGACTGTTTATCAGGGTCTAGTTTATTAACAAGCATGCAGTTGCTATTTAATACTTTGTAATATTTATTAAAGATAAAGGATTTTTGTTTATTTAATTTTTATTTAACTATTTAATTTGCTTCTGAAACTTCAGCACCTAGAACAGTGCCTGACTTATGACTCAATAAATATTTGATAAATGAATGAATGAGTGAATGATCCAATGTATGATGGAATGAATAAGTGATTAAATCCAAAGAAATCTATTTCCCTTACCAGGTTTCCAGTACACTAAATATGGATGCCGTAGGAAAAGTGATAATAAAATGGTTCATCGTAGCTTCTGTGAGGCCAACAAAAAACCAAAACCTATTAGAAGAATGTGCAATATTCAAGAGTGTACACATCCACTGTAAGTGTTTATTTTAACTATCATATACTGAGGACAAAAAAAAAAGGATTTAAATGTCTTTAGCTCTTTTTAGTTTTAACTTAACTTTTAGTCAAAGCTAATGCATATACCTGGTTACAATGATCAGATCATTTCACAGGAATTATATAAAGCTGTAGTCCTGTGGTTTTTTTTCCCATATCTCTGCTTCTCAAAAATAACTGCTTTTATTTATTATTCTCTTTTATTGAAATATAGTTGAGTTACAATATTGTGTTAGTTTCAGGTGTACAGCAAAGTGATTCAGTTATGTATTTTTTCTTAGATTATCTTACGTTATAGATTATTACAAGATATTGAATATATCAATAGGTCCCTGTGCTATACAGTAAATCTTTGTTGCTTTTCTATTTTATGTATAGTAGTTTGTATCTGTTAATCCCATACTCTTAATTTATCCCTCCTCCCCTCCCTTTCCCCTTTGGTAACCATAAGTTTGAGTTTGTTTTCTATGTCTGTGAGTCTCTTTCTGTTTTATGTATAGATTCATTTGTGTGTGTGCGTGTGTGTGTGTGTGTGTATCAATACTGATATTGATATTCAGAGTTCATATTATTCTAACAACATGTGTCTCTCTTGACAGTTGAGTCACTTAGCATGCTCTGCTTATGTTTCTTTTCTTACTAAACTTTGTTTCTCCTAGAGTTAGTGAATGTCTTGATTTTTATGTATCATTTTCTACTACTTTTCACTAGTTCATCCCCAAACTCTTCTCCTCTAAATGCTACGCACTCAAGTATCCTGTCCTTGTGTCTTCTTAGAGACATGTCCCAGAGAGTTCTCTGTGTTCTAGCTCCTGCCTGAGCTCGTACACAGCTTCCTTCCTGGGGCTTCTTTTTACCATCCTCCAAGGGATTCCTGCTGCATGTCTCTTGTATTGGACCTCCTGTTTTCTGCATCCTTTTTATCTTTTAGAGTATTCATTCATTCTGGTAGGGTGTATCTTTCAGTCATTTCATGAAAAAACTATATACAAAGGAAAAATTTTATATAAGAATTAAGCTTCTATACACCTAAGAAAAGTATATAAGAGGTTAAAGTATAAGGGTATATAAGAAGTCTTTCTTCTACTCTTACTCTTGACCATTTGGATACACACGTATGTATACCATTCCAACCTATAATATATTTTTCTCAGAATTTATAAACTTGCTCCATTATTTTCTAGACTCCAGTTATGCTCTTGAAAAGTCATTTGCTATTCTAATTCTCAATTATTTCTATATGACCTCTTTTTTTTTCTTTCTTTCAAAGTTTGTAGGATCATTTTGTTCCTAGTGTCTTGAAATTTCATAGTGATAAACTGTCTTCATGCTCATTTTTTCTCATCTCTTGTGCTGTATACTTGTAGACTTTTTAAAACACAAAACTAATATCTTTTACCTCTGGGAAATTTTCTTGTATTTTTTCTTTGAAAAGTTTCCCCTATGATTTTCAGTATTCTTTCTGGGAAATTTGTAGTTAGGGTTTCTAGACAGATCTAACTCTTTTCTTTTCTTTTCTCTCCTGGTATTTACTGTTCTTCCTGCTGAATTTTTCCATTTTTGCTATTATGTCATTAACATCCAAGAGAGTTTTAACATCCAAGCGCTGTTTTGTTTATCAAATGTTCTGTTTTCCAGACATTTGATTCTTATTTCAAAGATGTAATATATTCATTTATCTTTCTTAGGCTCTTAAAGATTATTTGAATTTTTGTGTATTACTTCTTCTATTTCTTTTTTCCCTTCATTCAGCATTTGCGTTAGAGACTTTCTATGTCTGGTGAACATTGGCTGTTCACATGTGTATAGAATGCAGCATTAAACTGCTGTATGATACATAGAAATGTTATGGAGACAGTAGATCCTGAGAGTTCTCACCACAAGGAGAATTTTTTTTTTTCTTTTCTTTCTTTGCATATATATGAGATGATGGATTTAACTAAACCTGTTGTGGTAGTCATCTAACAATATATGTAAATCAAACCATCATGCTGAACACTTTATGAGTATATGCCATTTTATGTATTTTTTTATTGTCATTCTGGGAATTTCAGGAGGGAATAAAGGTAACAAAAAGTATCTGACTATGAAGTATATACTTCTCATGTTAACACCTATCTTTAAATGAGAGTCACAGTGAAAGCCTTCAAAATTTAGTAATTTCTTAGTTGGCACAATTCATTCTACTGCCAGTTGAAAACCTATAGCAGTCTTAAACTCTGAATAGCAAAGACTGCCAAAGTTTTAACCTGTTTATATTTTGGTGCTCCATACATACAAAAAAGAAAAAAAATTGCACAGGGAAAGTAACTTTGGAAAGGATAAATAGTATGCCTCCATTACATACTAACAGATTGATTACCTAGTTGGAATCAATGGTGACAACCCTTTGGGACATATGCAATGACGAACTGTCTGTAATATTGTATCCATAGCTAATTTGGAGAGGGCTGGGGCACTGACACTGAATTTGGACATAGAATTTGGGATATCTTTTTGAAAATGAATTCCTTGGAAATATTTCTATCAGGTACATTCATGGAAGCAGTTTCTGCTCAGGCCCAGATGCATACAACCTTTACCTTGTCATCAGGTCCAATAAGGGCCTATATGAAGAACTGAATTTTCCAAACATGATGGATATGTCAGGTAGCCTTCACAGCAACAACCATAGAGATGGAACTGTAATCTCATTTAGAATATTCCAACATGAGTAAACTCACGAGGTAATGAAAAAGCAGCAGCAACCAAATCACCTTGTCATAGCAGGCATCAGATGGAGCCTTTTTTAATTTCCTTTCAAATATTTAACACCGTGAGGCAATATGGCTGAGAATTAGTTGGTTTTATTTATTTTAATGAGTTGGTTTTTATAATTTTATTATTATTTATTATAATGAGTTGGTTTCTATTTTATTTTATTTTTATTGAAGTATAGTTGATTTACAATGTTGTGTTAGTTTTAGGTAGACAGCAAGGTGATTCAGTTATACATACATACATATACATATACATACATACATATACATATACATATATATATATATATATATATATATATATATATATATATGTATGTTCTTTTTCAGATTCTTTTCCCTTATAGGTTATTACAAAATATTGAGTAGAGTTCCCTGTGCTATATAGTGGGGTTCTTGTTGATCATCTCTTTTATATATAGCAGTTTGTATCTGCTAATCCCAAACTCTTAATTTATCACTCCTCCACCCCCTTTCCCCTTTGGTAACCATAAGTTTGTTTTCTATGTGTGTGAATCTATTTCTGTTTTGTAAATAAGTTCATTTTTAGCATATTTTTAGATTCCACATGTAAGTGATATCATGAGACTTGTCTTTCTCTGACTTCCTTCACTTAGTATGATAATCTCTAGGTCCATTCGTGCTGCTGTAAATGGCATTATTTCATTTTTTATGGCTGAGTAATATCCCATTGGATATATGTGCCACATCTTCTTTATGAGTTGGTGCTATTTTGGGAAACTACCATCATGCCTGAACCTAAGGGGACAACTTTAAGAGGAGTTTCAGAAACCCTCTGTGGATGATCCTTTTGGAAAAGAGAAGGTTGTTTCAGAGTCACTGGGAGACAGAATACTAGGGCATAACAAATAGATGTGCCCCACCTATGACTGTTAGAAAGTTTTAAGACTTTTTGTTTGATGCGCCCGTCTCTCTGAACCTGCCCCGCGGGGCGGGGGCACGTCATTCAGAGGGCAGAAAGAGCTAGGCTTGCGGTGCAGGGAGGGGCACACCACGCAGCCCGGTCGCCAAGTTCAGTCTTAACCCCCATCCTCAGCTGGGCGGCAGAAGAGTGGGAGCACTGCACCAAAACCTGCGGCAGTTCCGGCTATCAGCTCCGTGCCGTGCGCTGCCTCCAGCCGTCCCACGATGGCACCAACCGCTCGGTGCACAGCAAGTACTGCGTGGGTGGCCGTCCAGAGAGCCGCCGGCCTTGTAACAGAGTGCCCTGCCCGGCCCAGTGGAAAACGGGGCCCTGGAATGAGGTGGGTGTGCGAATTCTGTGTGCGTTGGCGGGGGGCGCGGCGGGGGAGGGGTAGGCACGTGAAGTGTATTTTAATTTGGCTTCCGTATCAGGTAGGCTTTGTGTGAATTGCGAAACTGTCACATATTTTGGAAGCATTACGCATCTGTAGGTATTAGGAAAAACTCACAGGTTAAAACAGTGTTTGCATGAAAGATTAGTTGATGGGGGCAAACCACGTTTGGATGTCTTGTGACACAGAGGCCTCTGAAAAGTGACTGATCTTCTGTCCGGTATTTTTTCTGGACTGCACCTTTCCTCCTGGATACATTCCAAACCCCTGACCTTGAATGCAGGGCCCTGCCCCATTTGACACCACACGAACGCTTCTTTTTTTTCTTTTTGTTGAAGTATAGTTGATGTAACGTTCCCTTAGAGTCAGGTGTACAGCTTAATGATTGGATATTTGTATACATTGCAAAATGATAACCACAATAAATCCCATGATAACTCTTCTTTGTTCATCTTCCTTTATTCTAACTCTCTGTCCCAGTCTGAGTAAACTGTTTACTGTTTCAAAGACCATGCTGGTCTGAGCCTCCTCCCTTTTGGCTGGCTTGCCCTTCCCCCTCCTCCTATGTGACCATCTGCCCCTCATCCACCAAGGCTCAGCTCCATGGTCCAAGATACCGCCTTCCAGGGCTGCCCTTCCCGGCAGTCCTTCCTCTGCATTCCAAAGGCAAAGAGGCCTTCCAGTGGCTTGCTGGTCACAGCAGTGTATTGTAACTCCTGTCTTTGAGCCTGTGCTTGCCACTAGTCCATGCATTTCTCAAAAAACCAGGTGCTTTGCTTCCCCAGCGCCCAGTCGGTGCCTGTCCAAACGACGTCTGCTTGGTGACTGGCTGAATCAGTGTCTCATTGCCCGTATTTACCACAGTTCTTTGATATATCTAAAAACTCCAAATGAAGAATCGGGGGGTGATAGTAGAGTGGATCGGAGGAAAGGGCAGCAAAAAGTAGACAGAGGACAAAGGAGGAAGTGGAGAGCAGGCCCAGGAGGGAAGGAACAGGCACATGAAAGTGACCTGCACAGGACCTTAAGGATAACTCATGTCTCGTTCCCCTCACAGTCCTGGAACAAGCATCCCTCCTCTACAGCTCCTACCTAGATCAATAGCACGGCTGCTTCTGGGCTTAGTTTTAGAGCAGTTAGCCCATTCCTTAAAGAAATGAAGTTGTGGGAATAGAGTAATAGTAGTTCCAAAGAGGTTTAATTAACCAACATAGCATGTCAGTAAATTCACCATTTGTAAGGAAGGTGAGAGAATGGGAAGCTCAGTCCGTGAGGGCTCTCTGAAAACAGGCTCCACTACTGCTTTCAGGAACTACAGAAGGTGTTACATTATAACAATGACTTGTTTGGCATCAAATACTTTCTACATGCCAGGCATAACTGTTTTATATACATTGTCTCCTTTGCCTTCATTTAGTCGTACAGCAATTCTATGAAGCTTTCAGAGAAAGAACAATGCTCCCAGGGTATAAAGCTAGGATTCTCTGTCTCCCAAGTCACTGTAACACTGGGCCATAGAGAAAGAACTCCAGAGCTGTGTATGCGTGTGTGCTCGTGTGTGCATGTGTGTGTCTAAGTGTGCACATGGCGAAAGGAAGAAAGACAGTCCTGGTGGAATAAACGTCTGTAATCACAGCCTTTGTTTCTGTAGTGTTCGGTAACCTGCGGCGAAGGGACAGAGGTGAGGCAGGTCCTCTGCAGGGCGGGTGACCACTGCGATGGTGAAAAGCCTGAGTCTGTCCGAGCCTGTCAGCTGCCTCCCTGTAATGGTAGGTGTGACACTGATTGATTTCACCGTTCTGATCATGGTTTTTGAGCCTCAAAAAGCAGAACTTCCTTTCGGGGCAAGCTCTGGAATTTCCATTTGCTTACTGAAAAATGACTAAAGGAAAACACCCTTGAAATATTAGCTTAATAGAGTTCTTTAAGATGGGTGTCTGCAGCAATGTCCCCTCCATTTAGTTATCATAACCGCTGCAGCCTCTGTGGTTCCCAGTAGGCAGTAATGCTGGGGTGAGGGCCGTGTCATGTATATGTAGCTTCTGTCAATTTGTGTTTCTAGAAGGAGCTACTTGTTTTCTCTCTTTGATTTTCTTTATGACTTCACATCATTGTCAAAGGCATAATAATGAAGAAGGTTTGGCATTACTTTACTAAAATCATTCAATTTAGGCATGTGGATGATAAATGTTGTTCACAAAGCCACTTCCAATACCTGCCTATCCATTTCCATAGGCTTGAACAGCGTGCTTTCAAAATAGATACCTTGTGCATATACTAAAATTTGCCTAACTTACTCTTGCTATATTGCAGAAGCAGAGTCTCTTTTCTTTAATGTACAGATCTTCCTCAATTTACAATGGAGTTACATCCTGATAAACTCATCCTAAGTTGAAAATACTGTCAGTCGAAAATGCATTTAAAACACCTGACCTACTGAACACCGTAGCCTAGTGTTAAACGTGCTCCAAACACTTACGTTTGCCTACAGTTGGGCAAAATCTTCTAACACAAGACCTATTTGATAATAAAGTGTTGAATACTTCATATAATTTATTGAATACTATACTGAAGGTAAAAAGCAGAATGGTTGTTTGGGTACAGAATGGTTATAAGTGTGTCAGTCGTTCGCCCTCGTGGTCGCCTGGCTGACTGGGAGCTGCAGCTGCTGCCCTGCCCAGCATCACAAAAGAGTATCATTCTATGTATCCCTAGCTCAGAAAAGATCCAAATTCAAAGTACTGCTGAATGCATATGGCTTTCACACCATCATAAAGTCCAAAAATCATAAGTAGAACCGTCATAAGTCAGGGGACATCTGTATAATTTCAATTTGCTATTGTAAAACAAATAGCATATATTGGATGGTTTCAGTTTCTATCACTGTCGCCTTCTTCCTCCTTTTCTCTCTCTGCATCTGTCTGTGTCCTTAGTGTCTCTCTCTTTTTTTTTTTTTTTTTTTTTTTTTTTGCGGTACGCAGGCCTCTTACTGTTGTGGCCTCTCCCGTTGCGGAGCACAGGCTCCAGACGCGCAGGCTCAGCGGCCATGGCTGACGGGCCCAGCCGCTCCGCGGCATGTGGGATCTTCCCGGACCGGGGCACGAACCCGTGTCCCCTGCAGCGGCAGGCGGACTCCCAACCACTGCGCCACCAGGGAAGCTCTGTGTCTCATTTTGTATCTCCATTTTTCTCTCCTCTCCTTTCCTCTGTGGGTTTCTCTCTCAGTCTCTGACTTGCTGTCACTTGCTGTCTGTATGTTGCTCACTTTCTGTGTATATCACTCGTGCTTTTCTCTCTCTCCCCCTCCTAGTCTCCCTACCTCTACCTCTTTTCTCTCTTTCTCCTGCTCTCTCCATTTCCTCTCCTCTCTCTCCTCACCTCTTCCCGACTCTCTCCTTTTTCTCTATTTCCCTCTTTTTCTCTCTAACACTCCTCCTTCTCCCCTTTCTGGCACATGTGTCTGTCAGTGTCTCTCTTTCTCCTCCACTTTTCTCTGTCCTTCCTCACCCTCCCTGCCCACCTCCCTGTCTCTACCACTCTGCATCTGTCTCTCCATCTCCCTGTGTCTCTTGCCTTCCCTGCCTTCTCTCTTTCCCAGCCCCCGTGTCCCTTCCCCTCCGATTCTCTGTGCCTGTCTCTCTCTCCCTCTCTCTCTTCCTATCCTCCCACTGCCTGTCTACTCTTCCAAAGAAACCTTATAAAATATTTCTTTGTACATTTTCCTTTGAAATGTGGGGTGGCATGAACAAGTATGACCATGAGGGGGTGACAAAGGACTTACATATTTAATCATTTTTCTCTGGAAAGTATATTTGAAACTTCAAATCACAAGTAAAAGCCAAAAGAACAAATTTACCTAGTTAGAAGCAATAACGTTTCCTGTCACCATAGTATTTTACTCTTACATAGGCATTACTGTCAGGAGGTTAAACACTTTTCGAGCAAGCTTTATTGATCTTAACATGGTAGAGGTATATATTTCTGCAAATATGCCCAACTGTCAGCAAGAATTTGCTTGATACTTTTCCTTAAGCCAAAAGAAAATGTTATAGGCATAGAAAGCTATAGACATAGAAAAAATAATTCAGATAGGAAAAGGGATTGATACTTGAGGTGAAAACCATTAATGTGATTCTCAGGCATTTACAACCTAATTAGATTATTATCTTAGCTAATATGAAATATTCAAACACATCATACTGTATCATAGTTGTGTAAATGTGAGGGAAATACAAGTCATTCCACAACTTGGGAAGTGGGCATGGCATTATAACGCTAACAAAGGTGGTAAGTTTAGCCTGTTTTGGCCCTGACACCTGACCCTCTTTTTTTCCCCTCAAACTTTAGAAAAGGGATTTAATTTTTTTGGCAAGTTATATAGCAGGTTCCTTACCTAGAAATGTAGAATCACCCAATATTACATTGTAATTTTAAGTGATTATATTACATAAATGCCACAATTTACAATTCTTTGCATTTATTAATTGGATATGGGATCAGTATTCTGTGTTGGACTGTGTGCATGGGCTCTCTGCATAGGATATGCTCTGGAATGGCTGAAAAGAAATACGAGCTAACATTTTCATGAGCTCAGTGTTTGGATTTTTTGAAAATTCTTATAGGTTATAATTCTTATAACCTATGATTAATAAAATTAAAAAATAATAGAAATAGTCTGTACACACATACCTACCAAGTGTTTTGTGAGTGTTACTTTAGTACCCTTTAGTACCCTTTAAAGTACTATCAATTCAATGAAATTAAAGAACCATGAATTATTCATAAGAAAGTTGGCACCCTTTACCCAGATTTGTGCTTTCAAATAACAAATAACCTGAGAACATTCAATGGTAAACATGAAACTGTTGCCTTCACTCTGGAGAATGGTCTCCAAATCAAAATAGTATCTTGATTTTTCTTTTGGTAATATAGTTTTAAGATTTAATATGTTCCAACAGGTCTTTAATATTTATTTTGATTTTAAATTTAAATTTAATATAGAGGCTACTCTATTATAAAGAAAGAAATATCATAAAATTTAAAAAACCAGTGCCTTCTATATCTTAAAAATATGGTAAAACTAATTCTATTTTCTCAGTCTAAAATCAGATATGTATTTCTACTAGGAAGAAAAAATTACCCTTGATCTGAAGACTCTTGATGGAGATGTGAAAGTGCTGGTCAATTCAAGTGCTTTGCACATAAAGAATACTTATTTTAGTAAATTCATCATAATATTCATATTTTTAACGTGAAGTCTAATGTGGACAACTCCCATAAATGTTAGATTTTACTTTAAATTTTTTATAGTCACATACGATTTAAATTTCTTCCCTCCTTTTATTCATTTTTAGTTATATTTATTTTTATATTTAAAATGAAATATAGCTGAAATACAGTATTATGTTAGTTTCAGATGTACTACCTAGTGATTTTGCATACACTATGCATAATGTATTTGCATACATTATGAAATGATCACCACAGTAATTCTGTCCCCATAGAAAGTTATTAACATGTGACTGGCCATATTCCTTAGGCTGTATGTCACATCCCTATGGCTTATTTATTTTATAACTGGAGGTTTGTACCTCTTAATCCCCTTCACCTGTTTTGCCCCTCCCTCAGCAATCACCCATTTATTCTCTGTATCTGTGATTCTGTTTTTTGTTTTGTTTGTTCTGTTTTTTAGATTCCACATATAAGTGAAATCATACAATATTTATCTTTCTCTGTCTGATTTATTTCGCTTAGCTTAATGCCCTCTAGCTCCATCCATGTTGTCCTCCTTTTATGTTTGGATGTATGTCTCATTTTGTTGTCTTTTAATCTTTGCAGATGAGCCATGTTTGGGAGATAAATCCATATTCTGTCAAATGGAGGTGCTGGCACGATACTGCTCCATACCAGGTTATAACAAGTTATGTTGTGAGTCATGTAGCAAGCGCAGCAGCACCCTGCCACCACCATACCTTCCAGAAGCTGCTGAAACTCATGATGATGCTATCTTTAACTCCAGTGACCTCCCCAAATCTCTAATGATGCCTACATCTTTGGTTCCTTACTATTCAGAGACTCCTGCTGAGAAGAAGAAATCTTTGAGCAGGATCTCTTCTGTAGGAGGTCCAAATGCACATGCTGCTTTCAGGCCAAACAGTAAATCCAGTGGTGCTAACCTACCCCAGAGGAGAGCTCAGCCAGCAGAAAATAAGACTCTGAGACTGGCCTCCCCACCCACCAAGAGTGGCCACCTCAGTTCATCTCCACAAATGGCTGCTGCCCCCTTCCTTGCAGCCAGTGATTCCATAGGTGCTTCTTCTCAGGCAAGAACCTCAAAGAAAGATGAAAAGATTATTGACAAGAGACGTCTGCTAAGATCATCCACGTTGGAAAGATAAGAAAGTGAAGCCAAAAGGCTAGACATCAATGGAAAATCTGGACAAGCTCGCTCTCCCCGTGGTGCATACAGCTTGTTTAAAGTGGAAATCTCCATAAATCATCAACTCATTTTATCTGTACATGGAAGAACAAAAAGTGCTGGTTCACTTTCTAGTTGCTTTCATCCACCTTTTGTTCTGCATTGACTCATTTACCAGAATTCATTGGAAGAAAGCACCAAAGATTATTAACCGAAGGAAAGTAAGTTGCTAAGCGTGTTGGTCATTTTCTAAAGCAGAAAAAGGACTGGAATCAATTGTGCATATCAGCTGATTTTTTTGTTGTTTTAAAAAAGTTACAGTAAAAATAAAAAAGAGGTGCCAATGGTTTACATTTTAACAAAAGGTTTTGAAAATGGAGCAAAGAATTCTTAGACTTGTATTCCTATTTATCTATATTAGAAATATTGTATGAGCAAATTTGCAGCTGTTGTGTAAATACTGTATATTGCAGAAATCAGTATTATTTTAAGAGATGTGTTCTCAAATGATTGTTTACTATATTACATTTCTGGATATTCTAGGTGCCTGTTATTGAGTATTGCCTTATTTGACGTTCTATGAGTTGATTTTCAAAGCAGAATATTACAAAGAAGTTAGAAACACCACTACTGACAATACAAAGGGTTTTGTTGTGTGGTTTTGTTTGATCAACAATGTGACACCTAAATTACAGAAAAAGGAAAAAAACAGATAAGCTACAGATATAGAGATTTCAACTTACCTATTACCTTCCATACTTTAAATAAAAAAGAATAAGTTTGGCGTCTTAGTATACTCGTAGTCACAGGGAACAGAGACCAGTAAATGAGCCTGTGCAGGACAAAATGGAAACCCTTTTACCAGGGCCTCAATAGACACCATTGAATTGTCCTGCTTTCCTGTGTTGTTTTTAATTGTCCCATTGTTGACATATACAAACAGGTATACTCAATGTACTGTAATTATTAACAAAGGAAAAATGTACTGAGATCATTTGTTTGTATGTCAGTAGCTGAGAAAAGCATCGTTGAACTAGAAATAACAATCAAGTATAGCAGGGCTTTAGGGCTCTGGAAGCAGCTTCAAGAAAGCATTTGTCAATGGTTGCAATATTTATTTTCCTCATGGTTCATATCCACATGTTCACAACCACCATGCATCTGACTGCAATAATGTGCTAGTAATTTATGTCAGTGATCACCTTACTCACAGTGAAGCCAGAAATGCTCTCTCCAGGGAGTAGATGTAAAGTACTTGTATATAGAATTCAAAACTGAAGATATTTATTAAAAGTTGATTTTTTTTCTTGATAGTATTTTTATGTACTAAATATTTACGCTAATATCAATGACATATTTTGGTAAACTAGAGAGACATAATTAGAGATGCATGCTTTGTTCTGTACATAGAGGAGAAATTTAAGCAAACTACAGCAGTCAAATCAAAGAGCTAAAATTGAACAAAATTGATGTTATGCAAATTTTGCATTTTTAGAGTAGTTGATGCAAAGTTGGTAACTTTTTCCCCTTCGATGAAACATAAAATAGTATGGGCTCAGATAGCTCGCTGTTTAATGAAGTAGGGAATTAGAAACACCAAAAAAGAAGTATGTGAAGGAGATAAATACTTCATGAATTACACTTAAAAGAAAAAAGAAAGATAAGTGTTGACAGCATAATGATTTGGAGGTCAGTTCCTGAACTGTCTAAAAATACATTATGCAAACTAAAATATAGATATGTTAACTTCTCAAGGCACAGAATGTGCAAGAACGTTAGCATTTTAACGATGGTAAAAATAACAGCTTCACCTATTGACTCTATACCTCTAAAGAATCGCTGCTACTTGGTGCAAGACGTTTGAAAGTCAAATGAATTAGGTGAATTCCAGATTGTAAAACAATCCCTGAACCTCAAATAGAAGTCATTTTTCCCCCTAAAAATTTCCCGAGCATGAAATTCTCCTCTAGTTTGCTTGCGCGTGCATGCATCTGGTCCACGGGGGAACACAGAGAAAGCTGGTCACACACATACACCTCCCATAAAGATGTATATATTCATTACACTTCTGATCTTTGAGCTTCCTTTTCTACTAAGCTAAAAATTCCTTTTTATCAAAGTGTACACTACTGATGCTGTTTGTTGTATTGGGAGCACGTAGCAATAAAAATGTTAACAAAACATAGACCTGGCTCAGTCGAGATTTTATCATTAGATTCATCGCTGAGTAATGGACACATGTTATTTCCTCCTACAAAGTGAAATAGTATCAAGTTCATTTGCTACTTGGACTTTCGCTAAAGAGGCTCAAACAAAGTGACCGTGTCTCCTCTTCTCACATCAGGTTGTATCATAATATTTTTTAAATAACATTTAAAAAAAAAGAAAATAAGAGGTTATGGGAGTGGCTTTTTGCCTAAGTCCATCCCACAGAACTTGAAGAGACAGAAAGTGGCAATAATGCTAGGGGTATGAGAAGGAAAAGGGGCACTTCTGTTTTTAAAATGTGTCATCCCAGGGTGGTTTTTAGAAAAGCAACCCTCAGCTTTGAACCCTGAGGATTGGTGGGAGCACATCACCCCAGGACTCAGGAGTGTGGGAAGAACAGGACATCCCAGAAGAGGGCGTTTCTTTCTGTAACAGGGAGACACTGTCTTGCCACAGTTCCCAATCTAAACTGCAAAGGCAGACTGATTCAGGTTTGAACTCCACCTACCACTTCATACCTGAATGATCTTGGGTTATCTCACTAGATTTCAGTTTCCTCATCTGTAAAATAGGAGGCAGAACTGTCAAACATCATTGTGTGACTGCTGTGAGAAATGAGATAAGCTGTTAGGGCAGGGCTTCACACATAGTTATTCATTAAACTATTAAGTATCTATTGAGATTATCAATATGAGATTGAGATTATTCTATTGAGTATCATATGGTTTTTATCATCCAGTTTGTTAATATGGTGTATCACATTGATTGATTTGTGTATATTGAAGAATCCTTGCATTTCGGGGATAAACCCCACTTGATCATGGTGTATGACCCTTTTAATGTGCTGTTGGATTCTGTTTGCTAGTATTTTGTTGAGGATTTTTGCATCTATGTCCATCTGTGATATTGGCCTGTAGTTTCCGTTTTTTGTGACATCTTTGTCTGGTTTTGGTATCAGGGTGATGGTGGCCTCGTAGAATCAGTTTGGGAGTGTTCCTCCCTCTGCTATATTTTGGAAGATTTTGAGATGGATAGGTGTTTGTTCTCTCTAAATGTTTGATAGAATTCGCCTGTGAAGCCAACTGGTCCTGGGCTTTTGTTTGTTGGAAGATTTTTAATCACAGTTTCAATTTCAATGCTTGTGATTGGTCTGTTCATATTTTCTGTTTCTTCCTGGTTCAGTCTGGGAAGATTGTGGTTTTCCAAGAATTTGTCCATTTCTTCCAGGTTGTCCAGTTTATTGGCATATCTTTGCTTGTAGTAATCTCTCATGATCCTTTGTATTTCTGCAGTGTCAGATTTCACTTCTCTTTTTTAATTTTTAATTCTGTTGATTTGAGTCTTCTGCCTTTTTTTCTTGATGACTCTGGCTAATGGTTTATCAGTTTTGTTTATCTTCTCAAAGAAACAGCTTTTAGTTTTATTGATCTTTGCTATTGTTTCCTTCATTTCTTTTTCATTTATTTCTGATCTGATCTTTATGATTTCTTTCCTTCTGCTAAGTTTAGGGTTTTTGGGTTCTTCTTTCTCTAATTGCTTTAGGTGTAAAGTTAGGTTGTTTATTTGAGATTTTTCTTGTTTCCTGAGGTAGGATTGTAATGCTATAAACTTCCCTCTTAGTACTGCTTTTCCTGATCCCATAGGTTTTGGATCGTTGTGTTTTCATTCTGATTTGTTTCCAGGTATTTTTTGATATCCTCTTTGATTTCTTCAGTGATCTCTTGGTTATTTAGTAGTGTATTGTTTAGCCTCCATGTGTTTGTATTTTTTACAGTCTTTTACTGTAATTTCCATTGTGGTCGGAAAAGATACTTGATATAATTTCAGTTGTCTTAAATTTACCAAGGCTTGATTTGTGACCCAAGATATGATCTATCCTGGAGAATGTTCCATGAGCACGTGAGAAAAATGTGTATTCTGTTGTTTTTGGATGGAATGTCCTATAAATATCAATTAAGTGCAACTTGTCTAATGTGTCATTTAAAGCTTATGTTTCCTTATTTACTTTCATTTTGGATGATCTGTCCATTGGTGAAAGTGGGGTGCTAAAGTCCCTTACTATTATTGTGTTACTCTCGATTTCCCTTTTTATGGCTGTTAGCGTTTGCCTTATGTATTGAGAGGCTCTTATGTTGGCTGCATAAATATTTACAATTGTTATATCTTCTTCTTGGATTGCTCCCTTGATCATTATGTAGTGTCCTTCTTTGTCTCTTGTAGTGGTCTTTATTTTAAAGTCTATTTTGTCTGATATGAGAATTGCTATGCCAGCTTTCTTTTGATTTCCATTTGCATGGAATGTCTTTTTCCAACCCCTCACTTTCAGTCTGTATGTGTCCCTAGGTCTGAAGTGGGTCTCTTGTAGACAGCATATATACAGGTCTTGCTTTTGTATCCATTCAGCCAGTCTATGTCTTTTGGTTGGAGCATTTAGTCCATTTACATTTAAAGTAATTATCGATATGTATGTTCCTATTATTTTCTTAATTGTTTTGGATTTGTTATTGTAGGTCTTTTCCTTCTCTTGTGTTTCCTGCCTAGAGAATTTCCTTTAGCATTTGTTGTAAAGCTGGTTTGGTGGTGCTCAATTCTCTTAGCTTTTGCTTTTCTGTAAAGGTTTTAATTTCTCCATTGAATCTGAATGAGATCCGTGCTGTGTAGAGTAATCTTGGTTGTAGGTTTTTCCCTTTCATCACTTTAAACATGTCCTTCTGGCTTTTAGAGTTTCTGCTGAAAGATCAGCTCTTAACTTTATTGGGATCCCCTTGTATATTATTTGTGGCTTTTCCCTTGCTGCTTTTAATATTTTTTCTTTGTATTTAATCTTTGAAAGTTTGATTAATATGTGTCTTGGCATGTTTCTCCTTGGCTTTATCCTGTATGAGATTTTCTGCACTTCCTGGACCTGACTATTTCCTTTCCCATGTTAGGGAAGTTTTCAACTATAGTCTCTTCAAATATTTTCTCAGTCCCTTTCTTTTTCTCTTCTTTTTCTGGGACCCCTATAATTCGAATGTTGGTGCATTTAATATTGTCCCACAGGTCTCTGAGACTGTCCTAAATTCTTTTAATTCTTTTTTCTTTATTCTGCTCTACAGTAGTTATTTACACCATTTTATCTTCCACGTCACGTACCCATTCTTCTGCCTCAGTTATTCTGCTATTGATTCCTTCTAGAGAATTTTTAATTTCATTTATTGTGTTGTTCATGACTGTTTGTTTGCTCTTTATTTCTTCTAGTTCCTTGTTAAACGTTTCTTGTATTTTCTCCATTCTATTTCCAAAATTTTGGATCATCTTTACTGTCATTATTCTGAATTCTTTTTCAGGTAGACTGCCTATTTCCTCTTCATTTGTTAGGTCTGGTGGGTTTTTACTTTGCTCCTTCATCTGCTGTGTTTCTTTATCTTCTCATTTTTCTTAACTTACTGTGTTTGGGGTCTCCTTTCACAGGCTGCAGGTTCGTATTTCCCATTGTTTTTGGTGTCTGCCCTCAGTGGCTAAGGTTGGTTCAGTGGGTTATGTAGGCTTCCTAGTGGAGGGGACTAGTGCCTGTGTTCTGGTGGATGAGGGTGGATCTTTTCTTTCTGGTGGGCAGGTCCACATCTGGTGGTGTGTTTTGGGGTGTCTTTGACCTTATTATGATTTTAGGCAGCCTCTCTGCTAATGGGTGTGGTTGTGTTCCTGTCTTGCTAGTTTTTTTGCATAGGGTGTCCAGCACTGTAGCTTCCTGGTCATTGAGTGGAGCTGGGTCTTGGTGTTGATATGGAGATCTCTGGGAGACTTTCGCCATTTGATATTCCGTGGAGCTGGGAGGTCTCTAGTGAACCAGTGTCTTGAACCTGGCTCTCCTACCTCAGAGGCATAGCCCTGAGGCCTGGCTGGAGCACCAAGAGCCTGTAGTCCACATGGATCAGAATAAAAGAGAGAGAGGGAGAGGGGGAGAGGGAGGGAGGGGGAGAGAGAGAGAGGGAGGGAGGGAGAGAGAGAGAGAGAGAGAGAGAGAGAGGGAGGGAGGGAGAGAGAGAGGGAGGGAGGAAGGAAGGAAGGAAGAAAGAAAGATAAAAGTTATTAAAATAAAAAATAATTATTAAAAAAATTTTAAGTAATTTAAAAAAATAAAGAAAGAAAGACGGAAGAGAGCAACCAAACCAAAAAACAAATCCACCAATGGTAACAAGTGCTGAAAACTATACTAAAAAAAACCAAAAACAAGCAGACAGACAGAACCCTAGGACAAATGGTGAAAGCAAAGTATACAGACAAAATCACACACAGAAGCATACAAATACATACTCACAAAAAGAGAAAAAGGGATATATATATATGTATATGTTTATATTATATTATATATATAATATATTTATATATTATATATATTAATATATTAATCATATATTCTATATATAATATGTTATATATTAAATGTATATTAATATATTATATTAATTATATATAATATATATTATATTATATATATATATATATATATCTCATTGCTCCCAAAGGACACCTCCTCAATTTGCGATGATTTGTTGTCTATTCAGGTATTCTACAGATGCAGGGTACATCAAGTTGATTGTGGAGCTTTAATCCGCTGCTTCTGAGGCTGCTGGGAGAGATTTCCCTTTCTCTTCTTTGTTCGCACAGCTCCCAGGATTCAGCTTTGGATTTGGCCCCGCCCCAGCGTGTAGGTCGCCTGAGGGCATCTGTTCTTCGCTCAGACAGGACGGGGTTAAAGGAGCAGCTGATTCACTGGCTCTGGCTCACTCAGGCCGGGGGGAAGGAGGGGTACGGATGCCGGGAGAGCCTGCGGCGGCAGAGGCCAGCATGACGTTGCAACAGCCTGAGGTCCACCGTGTGTTCTCTCGGGTAAGTTGTCCCTGGATCACGGGACCCTGACAGTGGTGGGCTGCACAGGCTCCCCGGGAGGGGAGGTGTGGACAGTGACCTGTGCTCGCATACAGGCCTTTTGGCGGCGGCAGCAGCGGCCTTAGCGTCTCATGCCCGTCTCTGGGGTCCGCGCTGATAGCCGCGGCTCGCGCTGGTCTCTGGAGCTCCTTTAAGCAGCGCTGTTAATCTCCTCTCCTCGCGCACCAGGAAACAAAGAGGCAAGAAAAAGTCTCTTGCCTCTTCGGCAGCTGTAGACCTTTTCCTGGACTCCCTCCCGGCTAGCCGTGGCGCACTAACCCCTTCAGGCTGTGTTCACGCCGCCAACCCCAGTCCTC
Source organism: Mesoplodon mirus (assembly GCF_964341445.2). NCBI lineage: Eukaryota > Metazoa > Chordata > Mammalia > Artiodactyla > Ziphiidae > Mesoplodon > Mesoplodon mirus. The sequence continues at coordinate 49,730,567 of NC_138977.1, forward strand.
TCCCTGCACTCCGACAGAAGCCCGAGCCTCAGCTCCCAGCCCCGCCCGCCCCGGCGGGTGAGCAGACGAGCCTCTTGGGCTGGTGAGTGCCGGTCAGCACCGATCCTCTGTGCGGGAATCTCTCCGCTTTGCCCTCGGCACCCCTGTTGCTGTGCTCTCCTCCGTGGCTCTGAAGCTTCCCCCTCCGCCACCCGCAGTCTCCGCCTGCGAAGGGGCTTCTTTCCTCCTTCACAGCTCCCTCCCGCTGGTGCAGGTCCCATCCCTATTCTTTTCTCTGCTTTTTCTTTTTTCTTTTGCCCTGCCCAGGTACCTGGGGAGTTTCTTGCCTTTTGGGAGGTCTGAGGTCTTCTGGCAGCGTTCAGTAGGTGTTCTGTAGGAGCTGTTCCACATGTAGATGTGTTTCTGATGTATCTGTTAGGGAGGAAGGTGATCTCCGCGTCTCACTCTTCTGCCATCTTGAAGGTCCTCCTGATCAATATTTTTGATATTTATTGAATCACTAAGAGTTAGCATTCTTGTTTAAGAATAAAATTGAGAAGGGTAATGCATTTGAAAAACGAACATGGATCTCCATGACTAATCAAATTAAGACATTCTTAAAGAAGGGAAAATGTCTATAATTGTTGAAATGAGAAAAGCAGGTTATGGCATGGTGGTTAAGGGCATGGTGTTTGCAGTCAGACTGCCTAATTCTATCTCAATCACAAGCTTTTTGACCTGTAAGTTACTTTATTCTTTTATGCTTTAGTTTTCTCGTTTGAAAAATGGGGATGATGATAGTGAAAATATCCATGTCTCAGGTTTGGTCTGAGGATTTGTTGAGGCAATCTATGAGAAACATTAATCCTGTACCTGATACATAGTGAGCACTTAGTAATATGTGGCTAATATCATGAATTTACTAGTGATAATTCATCCATATGATAAATATTCATTAAGCGCTTACTCTGCCTCAGCTACTAATAGACAGGCACTTTTACTACATAAAAAAATAAAGCAACAGATTCTGGAATATAGGTAGAATGTAGATTAAAACAGAAAACCCAGAGACCTTTATATAGGTCTAGTCTTCTTCCAAATAGAATAGGATGGTGGGCGAGTTTATAAGCCTTGTGTAAGAGAACACTGGAGGCAGAAGATCTGCCTGAGAATCATAAGAAGGAAAAAGACTTTCTTCCACAAAAATGAGTGCACATAAAAGGGGCATGGTATAGCAACTGAACAGAAAAGCTATAAACTACATTGTTTTCACTATTGTATTCTTTGGTGTTGATTGATAATTCTAGTGGACTAGAGGAAAGGGAATTTCTCTTCACCTCAAAGTGAATTCTCTCTTCTTCCTTTTATTTGCAGCCTGGGAGTAAGTACCTTAACTAAAATTTACATGTAGTTTTACATACATTGAAGATAGAGATTTAAAATATTAATTCTTTATCCTAGAATTAATTTATATACTGCACATTAGTATGGTGTAATCTGTGAAGCACCACACAAAGGTTAATTATTTTTATACCTTGTATAAAATCTATTTATAAAGATATCCCTTCTCCAAAACAATAAGACTTCTTGAAAATATGGGTTATGTCTCATTCAGTTTTATGTTCTTAATACTCACACAAGGCTAGATGAATATTTGATAAGTGAATAAGCATGCTTCAAGAAGGACTGTGTGAAATCCCATAGGCAGCCCCACTCCTTTACTCCGTGACCTGTGTCTCACAAAGATAAAGTCCGATTAAATGGAATGTGACTGATTGCTTTGAATATGAAAAGAAAGAAAGAATTGGCAAGATAAGTACATGGGTGTTGATAGGAAAAATCAGTTCTAATTTTGCCAAGGTAATGGGGAACAGTGAGAGATGAGGGTTTCCAAGATACTTTAACATTAACTGCATATACTCTCTGCTGCCTTCCTGGGTCTCAGCTAACCGACTTGAATACTCAGTGGGAAATCGGAGGTTTTATGGAGGAGGACGTGCCTTTGTCAGTCACACAGTGTCACTTTCTGAATACTCATTACATTTGTCTATATAGAAAATAATTTCCACCACACTTTTTGAAATATAAAATTGAATAAAGTAAATAATTCCTTTACTTAATGGTGGATTTGAAAAGATGAAAGCTATTCAATTTGTGTGTTTATTTGATTTGTGAACACTTTTCACATATTAATTCACTCTAATTTTTTTTTCTAAAGCCTGAAATGCTTTTTTGCTAATACATCCATAATTGAAGACATTCCCCAGGGCAAATGATGTCATGAAAATAATTCTGGAATTACCCAAATTAACAATGAAAGTTTTTTGACTTAAAAAAGTGTTCTATTCTTTGAGTAAGAAAAAAATTTTTTTGACTCCAAACCTATAGAGATGTCCAGACCAATATGATAACCTGCTTGCAAGGACTCATACGTTCTCTTCAAAACTCCAATTAGAAGTTCTAAAATGGTAAAGAAGTACAAAACAACTTAAAACCAAAGATAATTCTCCATTAAAAAAATGGGGACAGGAGAAGTTACAGTTGCAGGCTGCTAATTTTGGATTAACTGAGAAACCTAAACACTAAAAATACCATCCAGGGAAATAGTTACAGCCTTTGGAGATTTCCCCATCTAGCTGTTAAGGACTAGTTTGTTGCTGACCAAAGCTCCCAAGAGTAACTGAAGAGCTGAAGGAAAAAAAGTAGCAAAACAAACATCCCATCTGTTGGAAAGCTTTGGACTGCAGTTAAGGCAGTCAAGAGTTAAGGAGCCAAGATTCCAGAGAAAAAAATGAAACTCACTGTGATGAGTTTAGCATTCTTTAGATATGCTTAGAAGTCAAGCAGAAAATGGTTGTTAAGAGGTGAGGAAACTGAATAGAGCTTTAAACAATCTTGTGAGCCATTGAACAAAAATAAGTTGAAACTGGACAAGGCAATGACAACAACAAAAAAATCAAGTGTAAATACCCAAGAAAGAAAGGCAGAAGAGTGAGCCCAATTGCCTGAGCTACTTTTCTCCTTACAGTGTTTGTTGATTGATTTCTAACTGGTTGGAGCCAGAGGGCAGAAATACTGAGCAGGAAATGGCTGCTTAGAGGTTGAGAATGTCCCTCATGGTGGGAAAGCCATAGTGTTCTTCAGTGATCTCTTGGTTATTTAGTAACGTATTGTTTAGCCTCCACGTGTTTGTGATTTTTACGTTTTTTCCCCTGTAATTGATTTCTAACCTCATAACATTGTGGTCGGAAAAGATGCTTGATATGATTTCAATTTTCTTAAATTTACTGAGGCTTGATTTGTGACCCAAGATGTGATCTATCCTGGAGAATGTTCCATGTGCACTTGAGCTGATAAGGAATCTGGTAAAACAATATTTTTAGTAGATACTGTAAGGGTAAATCCAGAAGAAACTGTATACAGTTGGTATACATTTTTTCTCACAGGGGTGTGGGCTAGCACTTTTGAAACTACTTTCCGTGTGTAGTATTGTTGAACAATAATTACGTAGTATATACTATATATTGTAGTAAGGAGAGCCAGGTTTCCTACTGTCAGAGAAAGAAGTTAGAAATGAGTGAAGAAGGAATGCTAGAACGCTGGAATGAACACTATGGTTTTGGATTGGAATGAGTATGAATAGATATAGATATATAGATATTGTTAAAAGATAAATTGAGGCTCATTAAATTTTCAAGACTATTTGAGCAAACATCAGTTTGAATTGAGCAGTGCCAAGGTGAACATGGTTAGGAGCATTTTATCAACAGTAGCAGGAGACAGGTTTTTATAGAGCAGACATGGAAGAAAAGCAAGGAAATTATTTGACTGGCAAGAGCTTAAGTGGTGTCTTATTTGGGAGAGCCTAGCTGGCTGTTTTTTATTCTTTTTTTAACTGAAGTAGAGTTGATTAACAATGTTGTGTTAGTTTCAGTTGTCCAGAAAAGAGATTTGGAGATATATATATATATATATATATATATATATATATATATATATATATATTCTTTTACAGATCCTATTTGGCTGTTTATGATTGGTTGTTCTTAAGCTTCATTTTCTCAGATTTGAGTGCATTGATTCCGGCTTAAGTTTTGGTTTACTTATGTAATGGCCTCCTTGCTTAGCTATTTTAACATTATGTGTGTGTGTGTGTGTGTGTGTGTGTGTGTGTGTATATATATATATATATATATATATATATATATATGGCTTAAAACAACCCAAATAGGTTATCTTATTGTTCTGTAGGTTTGAAGACCAATACTGGTACCACTGGACTGAAATCAAGGAGAAAAACCATTTTCTTGCTTTTTCCAGCTTCTCGACTCCTCTCTCTGGGTCTTACACATAGTCCCCTACTTTTTTTTTTTTTTTTTAATTTTTGAATTTTATTTTATTTATTTTTTTATACAGCAGGTTCTTATTAGTCATCAATTTTATACACATCAGTGTATACATGTCAATCCCAATCTTCCAATTCATCACACCACCACCACCACCCCCTGCCGCTTTCCCCCCTTGGTGTCCATACATTTGTTCTCCATTCTTTTTCCGAGGTCCTGGACCATCTTCACTATCATTATTCTGAATTCTTTTTCTGGAAGGTTGCCTATCTCCACTTCATTTAGTTGTTTTTGTGGGGTTTTATCTTGTTCCTTCATCTGGTACATATCCCTCTGCCTTTTCATCTTGTCTATCTTTCTGTCTCCCCTACATTTTATAACCAGCAATGGGGCAGTATCAAATCTTTCTCATGCTACCAGCTTTCTTTGACAACAGCAGGAAAACATCCTCCTCTGCTTTTAAGGACTCATGTGATTATATTGGGCCTACATGTATTAATCCAGATGGTCTCCTCATTTCACAGTCCATAAGATAATCACACATGCAGTGGCCCTTTAGACATATAAGGTAACATATTCACCAGTTCTGAGGATTATAGTATAGAGATCTGCATATGTCAGTATATGCTTTATATATTTGGGGGCTATCTTGTTATCTGCTTATACTTACATGTAAGATCAGAATTTTTTTACTTGTCTTATGAAATACAACTTTTCTCATTATGTAATTACTGATTTTATTGTTAGTAATGCTATTTATATCTTAACACCTAATTTGTCTCATGTTAAAATAGCTGTAGCAGCAAACTGTCAATGGTAACTGCAAAGAGGAGGAAAATTACAGGAGTGATAGAAAAAATACATGACATAAAATGCGGATCAAATCTTAGAAAGCAGGTACTCCTAAGAAGATTTAAGGAAAAAAATGAAACAAAAGTAGTAATGAGATTTATAACATAGGAAAATTTTTCCAATTAAAATAAACATGTAAACACAACCTTGAGCCTGAACACTGCAAGAATTCTGTATATTCTCATTAAAAATAATGAAAACTTCATCCTTGAAATTTAAAAACAAACAAAAACTCTCACCTGGGATTCAGTTTAAAAATATAAACCATAATAAACCAAAATCCAAATAAGCAACCCTGTGGCAGAAGTCAGTCTGATTAAATTTTCCCGTTCAGTGCTAACTATCGGAAATGCCGTGCTGAGGGGAAACTTACGAGGTCGTAATTTCATACTCAGTCAAACCTTCACTCATGTGTGAAAAGAAGTCTGAGATATACAAAGTACAGCTGTTTTAGAAATCTTGTCTTAATCCAGAGTAACTCCTTTTATTCCCCACATTCTCCTTAATTATTTGATTCTTTATAAAGTGATGAGGAATGCAATTCAGAATATCAAAAAAGAGAGATTACCAGAGAAGAAAGACTTCCACTCAAGATGATATAAACAATACTGGGTGACTACCAGGTCTTGTGAAGGCTGGTTGCCCAGGCCCATTCCTGCTTTAGATTAAATGCTCATGGAGTCAGCTCCCTCCTTAGGGACAGAAAGCCACTGCTGTTCACAGTTGACAGTGCCTGTCAAATGCTTCCAGTGAAGAAGTTGTTCTAACCACCCATTTGTAATCCAAATGACTGACAGTGATTATTTCTGAGCATATATATATATATTTTTTTCAGTAGGGCACTAAAAGCCAGGCCCTCTCTACTACCTAGTAGACATGTCACAAAATAGCAAGAGGCATCATTGTTTTGGTACCTAGAAGAAAAATTTGAATTTTGGAAATGATTACCCTTGGATTCTTCCATCTGTCTTTTCAAAAGCTGCCTTGCAAGATTTATAAATTTGCTCCTGGGTGGGATTCTTCAGGGCCTTGTATTGTCCTTGCTGTAGAGTCATGTGGTGTCAAGAGCAAGAGCTTATCAATTCCATCTCTTCTCAGACGAAGGAAGAATAGCATCATGGTAAAAGCCCAGAGGCTCCATCAGCTTGCAAAGAGAATTTTTCAAGGCTTCCTGAAATTACCACTTACGTAAACTTCTTTTAAAAGAATACAAGATATCATTCAACTAAGAGTTGAGTAAAGTAATATTAAAAAAGAATGGGAAATTATGTATAAGAAATTAGTGAATAAATGAAACCAGGAAAGTAATAAATCATATTCTTAATATATGAAAATTTTTCTTATGAATTGATTTAGTAAAGTAGTAATATCTTAAAAGATGTGTCCAAAACATAAATTATGGGCTAATAAACATAGTAAGTATTGTCTCACTAATAATAAAAATACAATTTAAAATGGTTGTTATATCATTTTTTTTTGTCTGGTAACATAAAAAATACTCAAAAAATAAAAATACTTGCTGCCACGAAGGGAATGTGTTAAAGATACAGTGCAGATGGGCATACCAGCCAGTAACCCAACCAGTTCACAAAAGTTTACTTGCTAGTGAATAAGGGGCCTTTGGGGAGATAACTCAAGCTTGTTTGCTCTGTCTGACACATGGACCAGATAGGCCAAGGAGGAACCGATGTGCAGGGTATTCAGGACACTTCTGTGAGTGAGAAACCTCAGTGAGCTGACCCAAAACTTGTGATTAGCGTGGCTGCTAACACTACAGATCCATGTCAGCACACAAGGCTGGAGGAGACACTGATAGACGGAAAACTTTGCGAACCACTGAGGACCAAGCAGATCTCTCAGGGGTCTCCTCATTTACCCATTCATTCAGCCAAGGAAGTGTCCCCTGCTTTCATGAGCTTATTTACTGTGCACCTTTGACAATTTGAGGGATCTAAAATACCAGTGGTGACACATGGTAGGGTGGTAGTGGTGGCCAGTGGAGACCACAGTGACCAGTGGAAAGAAGTGACATCCAAATTATATGGGGTTTTTTGAGTAGCATTCTATATGTTTTTATTTGTCCTTGCTTTACTCTCAGTTCAAAAAAGACAGTGATTTGTGATAGCAATATCATTAAACTTTATTATAGAGAACCTGATTTCTAGACCTGACTTGATTACATAATATCTGTGTGATTTTGAGAAATTCTTTAGCTGTAAAATGAAGGCTAATTTTGATCATTTTTCCTGTAAAAATTTAGCCATAATTGTTTTAAAGGGTTGTTAGTAATTATCAATACACGACTGGGCCCTAACACTGTTTCTAGCTACATAGTTCTGAGCATGGCATCACTCTGCAGAGTCTTAGTTTATGTCTTGACAAAATGGACAACTATGAATCCCTGAATGCATCATCACTAAGTCCTCTATATTGTAGCAGTGCTACAAGCAGCAGTAATCAGGCAACACAAAATGAATCATGATTGAAAATAATTCCACAGTGCTCTTTCTGGGACTCAGAATCACTTATGGATCAATGCCATGTTCTGCTGCTTGTAGCACTGCTCTGTGATGGAAGCCATAGGTCACAAAGGTTTGGTTTGAGGATTAAATGGAGACACATATATAGAATCATTTGGCACAATGCCTGGTATGTAGTAGGTGCTCAGTAGTTGTTAGTTTTGCTCGCTCTGTGGCCTCCTTTCTCTACTACAATTATTTGGCATATTACTACTCCAGTAATTTAAAAAGTTATCTTTAAAAATAGCAACTGTCCCCAGGTCGTTGGAAAGAGCATAGGTTTTAAATCCAAAGACAAGGGTTCAACTCCCAACTTGACTAATAAAGTTCTAATAGAGTTAATTTGGTTAAAACACAAAAATCCTGGAGCCTTATTCTGCTCATATTTAATAATAATTATTCTTCATAAGGGAATAACATGTAAAAATGCATTGAAATTATGAGTCCTATGCAATAATACATTTAAACCCAATTATATGAATATTATTTTCTCTCAAGTTATAGTAGCACAGATGATATTTACATGTTTTACATTATTATAGTATATAGTGCACATATGATAAAGCTTTATATGTTTTCACATACAGTATCTAAATTGAAACCCATTATTAATAGTCTTGTGAGACTGGAAAGAGACAGAAAAGAATACACACACACACACACAAGCAGTATTGCATACAGGGCTACACATTTCCATTATTATTAGGAATTCTCAATTTCTGGGTGCTGATTGATCATATATTGTATAACTACCACTGGTACAAGATGTTTCAAGGGAAAAAAATTTGCAACGGAAGTGGAAACTAAGTACAAAATGAATTTTCAGTGGTAATACTCATAGGTTGATATAGGACTATTTTGCTGAGTGACAAGCTAAAGAAATTTAGTTTTATTCCAATAACATACTAAAATCATGCTAAATTTACAATCATATACCAAAATTACAATATACCACCATACATTTTTCAACCTTATTCATTCAATCAGGAATCATTTAGCAAACACCTATTATGTGCCATATATTCTAACTAGGAGATCAGAACATGGTCTGTCCTGAAGGAACTCTCAATCAAAAAGGGCAATGATAATAGCCCCTACTTATGTAGGGTTTAGTATATGGCTGGGCCGACTCTAAGTCCTTCACATATATTTACATATTTAATTCTCTGTAGAATGGGAATAATACCCATGTTACTGTTTTGATCGGGAATTAAATGTATATAAAGCTCTACCACATACCTAGGGATATATAAATAAATATTGTTTTAGAATTTTTTGAATACTAGTAATAGGAAATGATTTGAACTAGGTTAAGCAAGAAAGGATGATTTTTGAAAGGATACTGTGGGTTCTCTTGGAAACCTCAGAGCAGGAATGCAGAGGGACCTCAGGAAGAGTCTGCAGAAGATAAGAAACCAGAGCCAGAATCTCCTTCTGTTCCCTCTTTTTGCTGCTTACTGGGCATCTGGCACATCCATCTTTCTTTGCAGACCAGCTTTCTCTTTTTTTCCTTTTATTTTCTCTGCTCCACTGTGCCCAAGATGAGTAGGTGGCGGCCACCTGACATTTTCTTTCATCCTTATCTTCTCCCCTTATTAATCCACATTGAGTCAAGGTGTACAACCCTGACCCACCCAATTATTTCCAGAAGTGCAGGATCCTATGGTATAAATAGGGATGCTGGGGGCTACACCTGTGCTAAGAGTTTTTTAAAAATATGGGTGTGAATTGGATAGACTCTTCAAAAGATGCCCTAAATTTTCCACGAGATACCACAGTATCCTTATTTAAAAGCCCTTAAAAATTACCATTTACAGAATAGAATCAGAAGAAAAGTTGAAGTAGATTCATAAATGTGGGTAAGGCCTGTACCACATTATGAAGCTCAAATAGGATTTACACACTCTAGTGACTGCTACAAACAATTTATTAAATTGCTTATGCTTAATCACAGCATACCACCTGAAGCAAGTGATGGTTGTGTACTATCCGTATATGGTTTTTGTGCCTAAATCAGTAAGTTGAGATTTTAGGAGTACCTAGTTCTGTAATTGTCGGCTTGTGAAAGAGACTCGACATGCTTAATGATGAACACACAGAGGAAGTAACTTTAAAATCCTGTATTTACAATTAACTGTTCTCAGATGTAGTTAAAATAGTTTAGTGCACTTCTCTCCAAGGTAGTACTGAAAGAGTGCAGAAATAAAGGAATAGTCGCTAATTTGCATGTTAAGAATGGCAGAAAATAATTGCTTATCACAGTCAGAGTAGTAAAATTTACCATGGTGAGTTAGGATATTTCTTTATACACATTATACTGTCAAAAAATTAAATTGGTAGTTTGTCCACAAAATTATTTAGAATTCCCTGGAGTTATTTATCTTTCACAGATGCCATATTTTTATATTAATAATGATCTTCAGAGGGAGAAAGACATCTGTACTGAATAGTTAATCATAAATTACAAAAATTACAAATTTTCTGACAATTAACATTTCTTCTTTTCTGTTAAATGTTATTCCCTATCGTGTTCTGATCTTCAGAGGTATTAATAACTATATTTACATCTACATTTCCTCTAAAGTTATGTAAAGTTTCAAATAGATTTTTTAACTAAACAAAATAGGTTTCCTAGCCTGTGGAGATTGACTATTATTTTGCTTACATAACTTTTTCTGTATTAGAATGAAATATAGACTATCAGAAAAAGGGCTCTAGATTCCATCATTTCCAACTTCCTTCACAAGTCAGAAAGTTATTTCCATTTTTGTCTGCAGAGCTCTAATTACTTGAAAAGTTTTTCCTTGTTTCTGAGGTGAAATCTTCTTCTGTTAACTTCCATGCCTAATTCTTGCTTTTGTCCTTTGAGAGAAACAAACATAAGGAAGAGTTTTATAACCCACTTTGGTCTTATATTTCCCAGATTAACTAATCTCAAAGTCCCCAAATGTTCTTCATATAATGTGGTCTCACTGTTCTCCTTGCTTTCTTTTGGATGTTCTAAAATGTGTCCATGGGACTCTTACAGTCACTGTGCGAACTATAAATGAATCTATTACTTTCCTTGATTGGACACTATACAGCCTCAAATTAGTACATATTTCTTTATGGTTGAAAAAAACCTGGTCTCAACTATCCTATAGTCATGTAATTTATGTTTTCAACATAAGCCCCTCTTCTATTCTGTCAAGTTTTTCGGTTACTCTTCAGTCATTTGAATAACAAAGCACACTAATTCCATATTCCATGAATTATACATTCCAGCTTTTTGACTTTCTCATGCACATATTTGGTGAACATGTTTTCTATATTGAATCCTGGAAATGTTTTTTAAACTTGACTGATCATCTGACTTTTATATTTCAGGGGTTTATAACTGGAGATTACAGTTTAATGGATCTGAGGTGGTGTGGGACACAGGTATTTTAACAAAAACTTTCCTAGATTAATATGATAATCAGTTATATTTGTCATCACAGCTACATGTCAATAATGAAAGTACTGAAGACTTGTATAAAAACAATCTAGGGATCATTAATTCATTCCTTTTATTTAATAAAGGAGAAAACAGTAAAGAGAAACATTGTAACTTGTCCTAGAACTGATATGAGAGGAGTGAAACTAGAGCTCAGGATCCCTCCCTTGGTCCATGGCCCTCGTCACCACATCACCTGGACTCTCATATTAGCCACTGCCTTTGTATATGGTTTGTTTAACTAGATATCCATCTACAGTATCAAAAAGGATAATTTTGTTCACAATGATATTATGATACATCTACATATTTTTGGTGACACAAATAAAATTTCCCTATCTCCAAGCATTATTGGATGACTTCAACTAACAGATTTAGAATGACATACAGGTTTATGCTAATGCACACTTTCAGAATCATAGACTTAGTTTAGAGGGATAAGAAGGAAATGGGTAAGCAACAACTTTGCAATCCATTTTCTCCCTTACCTAGAGAAACACTCAAGGAAAGAAACAAGGTAGCCTGATCAAATTTTCCTGTAAACTTGCTAATGTCAGATATGCAGGTAAACAGTCTAAAGTCATTGCCAGCAGGAGAATCTTTCATATTCTAGCAATATGACCATGGCTATTTGGGATCGCTTACTCTAAAGAAAGCTAGGGATTTCAGATTTATAGGGCATCATTCCCTGGAAAATGTCACCTAGGCTACGTACATGTCTGAGTATACATAGAGACATTGTATGACCTAAATGGCTCCTCTCTGTAAGTGATACGACTACAAACATTGCTTAGAGAGCTGTATTCTAACTCTCAGCTGGAGCGGCAAGGAAGGACCCAGGGAGCTGCAATAGAGACCCTGGATTTCTCCCTGCTCCACCTGTGCTTCTTAATTATTATGCTCTTGAAATAATTAGTAATTCTTGATTCTCATCAAGGTTTCTGCTTAATGGGTATCTGATTGAACTGTCCAATCCTTTCAGTTAAATCAGATTGTCACTGTGGCACTATTGTCTTTTGGACAATCATAAATCATAATGATTTAAAAATCAACCATAAATCATAATGGCTAACACACTTTTGGTAAGAAAAAAAAAAGGATGAGATGTGTTATGGACTCAATGTTTGTGCCTCCCCCACCAAAAAAAATATTCATATATTGAAGCCTTAACCCTCAATGTGATAGTTCTAGAATGCAGGGCACCTGGAAGAAAATTAGGTTTAGACGAGGTTGTGAGGGTGGAGCCCCCATGGTGGGATTAGTGACCTTATAAGAAGAAGAAGAGACTAGAGCTCTCTCCATCATGTGAGGACACAGTGAGGAAGTCTGCAAGCCAGGAAGAGGACCTTCACCAAGAACCAAATCTTCCAGCGCCTTGATCTTGGATTTCCCAGCCTCCAGCTCTGTGAGAAATAAATATCTGTTGTTTAAGCCTCCCAGGCTAGGTATTTCGTTATACAGCCCAAGCCGACTAAGACAGGATGTAAAAACATGATGAAAACTAGCTATCAGGATGGCTGCCTACCCATCCCTGGACTGAAGTCGGAAAAGCCTTGGGGAGAAAAAATCTTACTCATGGAAGTTGAAGGAAATAGACTTAGATCTGGGTGAAATACCTAAGGCGAGAAAGAGAGTGACAGGCAGAAAAAAAAAATCAATGAAAATTTTAATAGCCCTTTTTAAAGCAAGTCCACTAAAAGATGCAGCAGTTGGAGAAAAAAATCAGTAATATCATTTTTTCCCTGTTACTGGGAAGCCTTCTAATGCTTTTCTGGCAACCTGGGAAGGTGTTATATTTACTTACCAAGAAATTCAAGTGATTGATCAAACTCTAAACAGGTAGTTGGAGGCCAAGACTAGATGACTACAAAATCCAAGCATATTCTGTTAAGATGAGGTCACTTTCCAGAGATCACTGGCAGAAGGCTGGTAAATCATTACTGGCACATTGTAATGATGGATACTGAAGAAGAGAAGAAATTGTGTTTGATGACTGATCTCCAAATGGCTAAGAACTTTTATGAGGAGACATTTCCAGACGGTATGACGCCTGACCACTTACGTCTGATGAAGGTGGGAGATTGGCCAAATTACTCTGAAAAAGGTATCTGACACACCTCCATCTCAACCCACAAATTAAATACTCTTCCTGAAGTGGTAGGCATGGTCTGTGTGTATGGGAAAATATAATTTAAAATAAAACCTCCTGCTAAACCAGAAAATCTCTCAAAAAAGGTAGAAGAGAAAGAAAACAGTTTTATTACTGAATAAGCATTAAATCAGAATGTGATATGTGTTACAGGTAATTCGCTCCAGAGATTACAAAGACAGAAAGAAATCTCACCCTCTTATATAGCCAAGCAGATAGAACTTGTTTCAGACATACTCTCAAGAGGAACGATACCTAGTTCTCAAGTAAGAGGATTCAACAGCACTATTTGTCATAGATAGTTCATCTTAAATACACTTGTTAATTGGGGTGGCCATCTGGGTTTGGGTTAGCTAACTGACTTTATCCAAAAAATAAACAAACTTCTTATATTTTTATGACAAACTTTTGGATTTGGACACTTATGAAGCAAAGGATTGTATTAGAGCCAAAATATCCATTTTGCATTGCTCTCTAGTTTCTGCCACACTGGCAAATCATTTGCATTTTTAATACTTATACATCTCTTGGGTGAGACCAATTTCTCTACTTTTTTTTAATAACGAGAAAAAATACTAGAAGAGTCGTGAAACCCTTGAGGAATCCTTTGACCTAAATATTGGACACCATAAGGAAAAGGAAACAAAAATTTAAACTCATCTGCTAGAGGAAGAAAAAGAAAGAGAGAGAGAGAAAGAAAAAGAAAATGCAGAACATAGGTCAGTTACAGAGAAACAACTTTGCAGATAACTGTACTGAAGTCAGAAGTCAGAACAGTTGCATGGTTAGGGACTACAAGGATTAATGGCTAAAATCTTGTACAAATCTATAAAATGGTTGACCATGTTTATCAAATTTACCTCTTTCATTACTGGCACTGTGGGAGTGTTAAGGGGGATTATTCCCTTGCCATAAACCGAATGTGTCCCCCCAGATTCATATGTTGAAATCTAACCCTCATATGATGATATTTGGAGGTGGGATATTTGGGAGGTGCTTAGGTCATGAGAGTGGAGTCCTCGTGAGTGAGATTAGTGCTCTTATAAAAGAGATGCTAAGAGAGCCCTTACCCCTCCCACCTTGTGAAGTCGCAGCAAAAAGACCACTGTCTGACCCAGGAAGTGGGTTCTTACCAGACACCTCATCTGCTGGAGCCTTGACCTTGGACTTCCCAGCCTCCAGAACTGTGAGAAATAAGTTTCTATATTTACAAGCTACCTAGTCTATGATATTCTGTTATAGCAGTCTAAATGGACTAAAACACCCTTTTAACAATTATTTATTTTTCTAATTCTTTTTGTTGTTGTTGTTACGCGGGCCTCTCCCGTTGCGGAACACAAGCTCCGGACGCGCAGGCTCAGCGGCTATGGCTCACGGGCCCAGCCGCTCCACGGCATGTGGGATCTTCCCGGACCGGGGCACGAACCCATGTCCCCGGCATCGGCAGGCGGACTCTCAACCACTGTGCCACCAGGGAAGCCCCTCTAATTCTTCTATAACTGGTTTTATTCCTTTTAATTGAGCGCTTGACAAAGGATACTGTCTTACACAAGGGCATGGGTTATCTCTCTGGTAGACAATTATTATTGGTTCTATTACCTTGAATTAAACGAGCATCATTATTCCCTAGGGCTCTAAGTGATGCATCAATTTGTTTCAGCTCAAGGTGCCTGTCTAGCACAGTGTAAGACTGCCATTCTTTCCTATACTCCTTTTTACCAGAAAGCACAGAGTAACCCACTCAGGGGGTCTTTTCCAAGGAGCTCCACAGACACTCCATCCAGAGTAGACTATGGTTAGACTTTAAATTGTACAGCATGTCTCTCCCCAACAGGAGAATCAGGAGAAAAGGAGAACACATGTTCCTAGTAAGAGGCTCTGCCTGAATGATGGAGGGAAAGGAACAAGGAGAGAGCTGACCTAAGATACCAACAACCTGTATTGATCCATCATCAAATAGAAAATGAGAAGTTCCCAAGGAAACTACAGAATAAGTAGCAAAAGTATCAGAAAAGGCAAGATTGATTACCCTGAGGAACAGTTATTGACACATATGGTTCACCGATTTCCACCTCTAAGATTTCCCCAGCTGAGCTATTTTGCCGAGTATTTTCTCAGAGTTTTGTCCTCCAAGACTCTCCTGATTCTCCTGTCCCTGCAATTCCTGCATCCTGCAGGTGAATCTTCTCACAGAGGCTCTCTGCCATCCCAGCTTCTCGCAATAAGGACATCATCTCCCTTCTTCATTTCTTCCTTTTATGGGCTGTCCAGAATAGAGGTTATTCCCTTTCAGTAAACAGTTCTAACTGAGCTGCTAACACAGCAGTTTTTAATATATTCTTTTCTTCTTTATCTTTCTCTAGATTGTTCCCAAAACGAAGTAGCTGCTGTTAAGATTTGAGTAATAGTCTGTTCTTGCGATCTATGACCTTTTCCCTAATTTGAGTTTGAATAGTCAGCAAGAGAGCTGAGACAAAGTGTTTAGGGCCACAGGGCATTTTGATCTGCTCTTGGATCCATGCCAATACATTTCAAGGAAGCCTCAGCACAACACTGATGGAAATCAACGGGACATTCACCTGTCTTCTGGGCACAATGCTGCACCTTCTCCCAGCTCACCTTTAGCAGAAAGGATTCAAGGATGGACTCAGCAACCCTCTTCTGGGTCTCTAACGCCCTTAGGTCTTTCATAGTTGTGGGAGGGGAGTGAATAGTCAGCGTCACTTGGCTACCATATCCCTTGATGCGTGATCTTCCTTCTGATCCCTGACAAGCTTGCTCCATGAAAGCAGCAGAGTCTGCTCGTTGTGTAATTCTGTGTAGCTGCTGATTGCATAATTCCACGCAGTAGACAATGCACATCTCTACGTGTGGGGCTGTAAACTGAAAACTTGCTGCAGAGTGCTTCTGAAAACTTCTGGGGCACAGGGGAAAAGAAGTCTTTAAATGAATAATACCTGTTAGCAAGAAAGGCATGTGAATACCTGGGAGCTGTGGGTAACTTCTCAGCGGCATCAATTTTGCTGGTGATACAAAAAGGAAGGAAGGGCTGGTTTTTCTCCCTTTGGGACCAAAAAAAAAAAAAAAATCTCTAGCTCTATCTCTGTCTCTATATCTATATATAACGTTGGTTTCTCTTCCATGTTGACATCCATCAGCTTAATGTTTGTTTGCCTTTTCCCAAATAACTAGTGCAGCTACTACTTATCCTGTTGCCTTCATCTGGGGGCACAGTGTTTTATCGAAGTTCTCAATTATTTCCAGATCAAGTCACTTTGTCGTGTCTGCTTTTCTAGCTACAGCGTGTGTGACTGTGTGATGAGAAGAGATTCCTGGAGGTGGAATGTGGGCTGAGACAGGAAGGGGACTTAGGGGTGAGTCATGAGGTACACAATCCCTTGTCCTCCAACAGAGCAGGGAATTTGTTAACTGATTAAAGAGGTTGTACCCTCCTCCCTCTTTGCTAGGAAATCCACTAATCAAGGGAACGACTAGTCTAAAAGATCATCACCTCTCCCTTTCCAGGAGTCAGTGTGAGGCAGAAAAGAATAACGAGATGCAGGGAGAAGCAGAGGAAGCGGGGACAGTAAAGAAAGGGGGAGTTTCTGTGAAAGGGACGATGCCTTTAATTCTTCCATTTTTCTTCATTTTTTTTCTGGCTACCCAAATGAATTCATTTATTTTTTTCTTAGACTAATATTTATCTCATAAATTCCAGAAAGTTATTTGCTTGCAAGGAGGTCTGTCTAATACCCCAGCAAATTCATAATTTAGCCACATCAAAAGAACTATCCTCAGGCAACAGCAAGACTGGATTCTTATATACCCCCATTCCAAATATGACAAAAATTTTAGCTTTATAAGAGAGAGACCTGCAGGCAACATTCCTAGCTTCCCATGTTTTCCAACCATATAGTGATCCTGAATGGGATTCTATCAATGCTTATTCAATTTAAAAAAACCCTTAAGTTTGGAGAGGGTGTTTTTTGGGTGTTTTTTGTTTGTTTTGTTTTTGAGTATTATTTTAAAAGAGCAAACAACTAGAAGGGAAACTTTATTATTCAGGGTCTCAGATCCGATTGTTGTCTGGCCATAAGACTGTTCAGGTGGCCCATTCAATTCAGGAATTTCGGGACTCATTCTCCTTACCAGAATTGTCGAGGAAATGTAATCGAAACTAAAATCTCCTGCCAAACCAGAAAACCTCCCCAAAATGGTAGAAGGGAAAGAAGACAGTTTTATTATTGAATAAGTATTAAACCAGAGTGTTATTTGGTCACAAGTAATTCACTAAAGACACTGCAAAAACAGGAAGAAATTTCAGCCTTTTATGTAGCCAAGCACATATAATCCATGACATACATGTTCTCACAATAAACATTATCTAGTCCTCAATTAGGAGGACTTAACAACACCTTTTGTCACACAGTTCATCCTAAATTCTCTTGGTAATTGGGGTGCCCAACTGGGTTAGCTAATTAGCTTTATCCAGTGGAAGAAGAAGCTTCTCATACCTTCTTGATAGGAGGCAGTATTGAGTGAGGCTCCTGCATAAGTTCAGTCCCTGCCCTACCACAGAAACTGGGAGATAGGGGCGCTTTCTTCCTTGATGGTTACATTTCAAAGAGATGACTCCCAGGTCCTTGAAAAAGACATTCCTGAGTTATAAAGCAGACAAGAGGTTAATTAACTTTTTAAATGATTTGGGTACATTTCAAAGAGACAGAGAAAGAATTTTCATTGTAAAGTTTTCTAAAGGAAATGCTCTAAGAGAAGAAAGTGGGGATGTCTCTTATCTTCTACAAGGAGAATTAAGCCTCTTATTTTAAATTTGTATTTTCTCTTCTATTTGCAAGAAGCCCTAGAGGAAATAAGCTTTATAACGGTCAGGGGGATACAATTTAATCTTGGGTGCTTTATGTAATCGTGTTCTTGGGAAGCTAAAATAATGTTTAGGAGGCAGTGACTGACCTGCTGGCTCCTCTTGACAAAAGAACAATGTTGTCTGCCATTCTGGTAAACGACAAATGTTGCCTGCCATCAAACCATCAACCACTGTAGCTGCCCCTAATGGTGCACCCCGGGGGGAATTCAGGATGGAGAAAAATAGAATACTGGCCCTAGATAGTTAAGATGCTAAAGGATCTTAACTATCTTAAGATGCTAAAAGATAGTAAAGGAATAATTTCAGTACGCCCAGACTCTTGCATCTTCCCATACATAGAAAAGTACTAAAATCATTAATTTGAGGTGTCTGTTTTTTCATGATTAGCAATTATATTTTGATGTTCAACCACATGGTTTTTTAAATTTTTTTGTTTGGTTTTTCAGCAAAAACTCCTATATCCTGGCTACTCCCTTACCTCTTTGGAACATTTATAGTTCTGAGAACATGCACAGTTTTAATCAGCCATGCTAAACCTTGGAATTGTCTGAGTCTTCTTTGTAGTAAACATTAAGAATTCCAAAAGAGCAAGCTATATAGAGATTTAGGGGAAGAATTAAAAGGATCAAGTAGATGCTGCTTAGAGGGAGATTGGAGTGATGAGTCAGATGCTTTGGTCAGACCCCTAAATCGCTGCTCTGATTAAGGAAATGAGTGAGGCTAGAGTTTGATTCCCACTAATTCCCTTTTTAATAGCCTGTCTGGTATACCTCAGGTAACTATCAGTATCTCCTGGAGATTAACAATGGAACATACCGGGTGATTCATCCTATTGCTCCAGCAATATCTGCTATGGTAAAGACTGTAGAAGTACAGCATGTTATGGGTTGGGGGTCGTGGTGGAGGGAGAAGTATGGCCCTATAGACTCTAGGGCCTTCTTTGTAACCCCAGTATTGGAGTGCAGCCAAATATTATTTGCAACCAGCAGGTACAGGTAGAAAGCAAATGACTACACATGGAGACCACTGGGTTCACACTCAGAGGCTGCCTGAGGACATCTGCTCCTTATAGCCCATCTGAAAGACAATTTCTAGCTTGATTACTGGATATTTGTGGAAACCTTCCCCACTATGGAAGACTATCAGAGAATCTGAGGCCAGAAAGACTGATCATATCCTGGGTGATATCAGAAGGACATTTGAATATTGATAGAGCAGCATAGCAAAGTTCACTGAGTAGAAGCAATATAATCAGCAGCACAGTGGGAAAGGGTAATTGGGAGGAAGGAATGTAACCGAGCAGCACCCTTGGGGTCTTCCTGGGACAGAGCCCTCTTCCGTATCCTCTGCTGTAGCTCCTCTCTGAAGTATCCAGATCCCAGATAATGGTATCTCATGCCTATTTCCTGAGTTTTTCAGATGCTAAAACCCACCACCAAATGGAAGAATTTAACTACTTGATGATCAAGAACATGTAGCTCCCAGACCTTCTGGTGCCTAAGGATTGTTAATGTTAACTGCCCTGTTACCTCACCATCAACCAGTCAGAGAATTGTGCATGAGCTGATTATATACCCTTTAACACCCTGCCCCCTCTGCCCTCCCCGCCGCCCCCCCCACCCCAGCCTTCAAAAATGCTTTGCTGAAACCCTTCAGGGAGTTCAGAGCTTTTGAGCAGGAGCCACCAGGATATCCTTGCATGGCCCTGCAATAAAACTTTCTCTGCTCCAAACTCTGACCTTTCGGTTGGTTTGGCCTCGCTGTGTGTTGGGCACACAAACTTGTGTTTGGTAACAGGAACAGTTTGCTTCACTGCCTGAAGAGCTGAAACTAGAACCCTCTGTTTTCATACCAATCTCATTGTTCTGTGGGCTGTACCTTATGACCCCTCACAGCTGAGGCAAAGCTGGCTCCTGGTTCACAGATTGGAGTTCTCAGATTGGGGGTTATATTGCTGTTTGGAAATCAACAGCATACATCCCACAAATGGGAAAACCTTAATGGGAGAAGGCAAGGCCAGGTCTACACAATGCTGAGAACTGCTTGCGGAAGGTACTTCTGGATCCAACTCTCAGAAGAGTAATTACGTATTCATGGTATCTTGGGCTGTAGCCAATGGCCTTGCTTTAAAGTCAAGTAACTGGGCCCTAGATGACTTAATATGCCATTAAAGATCACCTCCAGATGAGCATTCAGCTATAGAAATTCCTGTGAAGATTTAGGGAAAGAATTAAAGTGGGTCCAGGAGATACTGGCTCAGAAAAAGATGGGAACGATAAGCAAATGCTTTGGGCAGAACCCTAGAGCTCACTGCCTGGATTCACAAAATAAGCAGAGAATGTGTGTTCTCAGGCCATGAGCTAATGGGCAGAGAGGGAACATGTTCCCTTTGCACCTGATAAAGGGACTAATGTGATAAGAAAGTGGACACAGTATGGGTGAAAAAAAAATTGATTGAAAATGGGTATGGGAAAAGTTCTTCAAGGACAAATGCCAGTGTTTAAGTGGATTAAACTAAACCTTTACCACAGCCCCAGGGGTCTGCAGTGCTCTTCTATTCTACTTGAAGCTTTCTTTTCCTGCAATAGAAGTAACCTCAGAGATTATAACCTAAATTTTGGAAGAGTGGATTTCCTTTTAATTTACCCATCTTCAAATGTCTTCTATAAAGTATGCATTTCTGAACAAAGTTCAAAATACAGAGTACAGAGGTAGGTGAAGAAACAGAATAATATATGAGCATACCGTATTCTTTACCATCTTCAAGGCAGTGGTCTCACTGAAAATTGGAATGCATAATTAAAACACTCAAAAAAAGTGACGTAAAAGTATTTAAGGTTGGCTGAGCTATTTAAACGATCATGTCAGATTAAAAATGAGAGTACCTAAGGTAGGAGCCCAACTGGAAAGGTTTCAGGGATCAACAGTAGGAATTGGGGGATCAACAGTAGGAACTGGGGGATAGGTTAGAGGATGAGAAAGGATTTATCTTTCCTACACAACAAAGCTTCCATTTTACCTCATTCTGTTGTCCTAGGCCAGGGTTTAAATTTACATAGCCCCCAAAAGATGATATAAATACAAAAGATCCAATATCCATATCACTAAATTTGATGGTATATATTCCCCAAGATACCCCAATTATAGAATTGGTCATAAATCCACCCCATGTTGCCAAATTATGGCTAAACTGGATATGGCCCCATTACTAAGCGGCAGAGACAGTTCTGTGTTTCTCTGCCTGTTTAACCTACAACTGCTGTAAGTAGGGCCAAGGAAAAGCATTAGTAAGAATGATACTATAGCTGGTTCTATGGCTAAAAAGTACCATGGGGGAAAAGATATTTCAGGACGTGTTATAACTGGAAACTAAAGATTATAGCCAATGGAAGGGTGCTCATAAGTAGATCAGTGGATCATGCCAGATGGTGGGGCGAAACAAAGTCAGGAAATTCCAAGAGAGCACCTCAGAACAAGAGATCATACTAGTATCTTTATTTAATGATTGTTAGGTAATTTACTTATTTATTGGTATAATTAAATAATAATATATAGTTAACATTGCTGTATATTAATAAATGTAGTTTGCATAACATTGTTCTATTTATTTGTAGCAAATCTGAATGGCGGCCAACGGCTAGTGTGGAGGAAATCTCTGAAACTGTTTTCTCCAGCGAAAAATTTTAAAGCTCTATCTATAGTTTCCATCTCAATTATCTGGATAAATGTAGTGACATGAGGCAGCCTCATGGCTCATCATTTTGATAGTCGACCCTGTGAATGAATGGACCAGTGCTGGGAGAGGGCTTGTACCCTCACAGACGATAGGCTATTCTGAACACTATGGAATCTGATGTCTTTAAAAGTTAATGGCTAGGAGTCTAGAAGGCCAGGCTACTAGGTATATTTATAGGAACCCTACAGTAAGCCTAAATTATGACAGGATATCACTGAACAGTGAGGCCTTTAGGATTTTTAACTAGTAGCCTAAGTAATACAAAGTTGCTACCTTTGTGGTTAACAGACAAATGAAGGGCTGACAATGATGCTTCTATGATATGTATGGTTATGTCTACAAAAAACACAAAAGTATAGAAATTACTGAACAATGGCTTCAGGTTGCTACTCTAGTCACTGCGGATATGTGATACATGGAACTTGTTTATTTTGGGAAGGAATGGGTACTTTTAATTGATGTATGGTACCTAAAGTATTATTTTAATCTCTCTGCTACAGCTCTATAGTGAAACAAAAGCCTGATAAGCTCACAGGTAAATAAAGAAAGAGACAATTCCCAAGAAAAGACAAAATTTAGGGAAGTTGATTTGAAGTTTCAATGCATGTAATACCCATAGAAACTAGTCAGAAACAGAAGTGAATTTCGTATTGAAAAAGTTACACAGATGATAAGCCATCTCCAACAACACATGTAAAAAATTTTCAATTACTATGGATGATGAAGGAAAAAGAATTATTGAGCTAAGAGAATATCAAAAGATTTGTGAAGAGATATGGCCATGGTTATGCTTTGTAGAGGGAATCTAATTGTAATAAAATATTGTAGAAGATGTTGTAAGAGAAATAACAAAAATATACCTCAGAAATGTGTAGCAAAGAGATATTTACACAGGTCAGAGTATGAACTGGGAATTAGATGGTTAAGAGGCAAGTCTGAATTCCATTTTCTCCCATTATTAAGTGTACTGGATTGAATAGCGTCAACCCAAAATTCATGTTTAATTGGAACCTGTGAATATGCCCAGATTTGGAAATAGGGTCTTTGCAGATGTATTTAAGATGTAAGTTAAGATGAGGTCATACGGAATTTGGGTAAGCCTCAAAACCAGTCATTGGTGTTTTTATAATGAGAGACACAGAGACACACAGAGAGGAGAATGGCACATGAAGACAGAGGCAGATATTAGAATTATATTGTCACAGCCAAGGAATGCTAAGGAGTGCCAACAAACACCAGAAGCTAGAAGAGAGGCATGGAACAGATTCTGCTTAGAGCATCCAGAAAAAGCCAACCTCACCAACACCTTGATTTCAGACTTCTAGCCTCCAGAACTGTGAGGCAATAAATTTCTGTTGTTTTAAGCCACTCAGTTGGTGGTAAAGTGTTATGGCACCCTAATACACCATGAGACACATCAAGGGAAAATGAAGGTAAACTTGTTAAGTCTCCTTGTACATATAGTAATGACAGATGTCCTTTTGAATGAATGCTACCTGCTAATGAGAGAGTTCTTCACTATACAATATTTTAGCAGGATGTGCCTGATTGTCTAGGATTGCTTATGGTTAACAAACCTGAAATCTATGGATTTATGGGGCATGGAAAATGTTATATAAGCCATGCAACTGTCTGGTTACAAAATGGAGATGTTTCATGATTTAAATAGCTCCCTCTGTGTAAGTGATATGATTGCCCACATCATTTAGTGGTCTTATGTGTTTATCTGGGGCCATGGCATACCCAGATATTGCATTGGAGGTTCCAGACCTTTCTTGCTTCACCTAGGTCTCATAATTACTTTCATTTTTGAAACTCCTTGTAAAGCCTGATACTGGAGATCTCTGATTCACAGGTAGCTGATTTGACAGTCTAGCCCTTTGTTATCTGATATCATGTCTCAGAAATTACTAATTCATTTAATTGTTACAGATGAAGAAACAGCAATAAGTTTTTTTGTTTATTAGCAATTTTACTTTCTTAACCATTACTTTTTGTTGCATATGAATAATTTTATTCATTTATTATGAACAACCTACTTTTGATCAATGATCATATTGCCATTTTAATACCAGTATTGTCATCTCAGTGATGCCAATGACCTATTTGTCACCAGGAGTAACATTTCAAGTTCAGGTTTGTTTATCACCCACATTCTATAAACTGGCATATAGACCTTTAGATTCTAAATTGTTGCTCATGATACTTGGCTCCTTTGATGCGCACTGAGAATTACTTGGAATCTTTTTTCCCCTATGCTGTACTTGTTGTTCTCTATATTCATCAAAGTTCTGCAGAGAAATAAAACCAACAGGGTGCATGTGTGTGTGTGTGTGTGTGTGTGTGTGTGTCTATTTGCGTGTGTTTGTTTTAAGGAATTGGATCACGTGATTATGGAGGCTAGAAAGTCCAAAATCTTTTGGATGGACTGGCAGGCTGAAGACCCAGGGAAGAGCTGATATTACAGTTTAAGCCAGAAAGCCATCTGCTGGCAAGAATTTGCGATTGCTCAGGGGAGGTCAGTCTTTTGTTCTATTCAGGCCTTCAACTAACTGGGTAAGGCCCACCCACTTGGTGGGCAACTGCTTTACTCAAAATCCACAAATTTAAATGATAATCTCATCCAAAAATACCCTCACAGAAATATACACAATAATGTTTGACCACATATCTGGGCACTGTGGCTCTGCCTAGTTAACCCCTGAATTAGCTATCACATTCTCCAAAGTGCCCATCTTACAGCTTTGCTTGGATATTTTCATCTCTTTTTTAAAGATTTCATTTTGTACCTTTATTGATCATTTTGATAATTCTCCAAACAAACGTATTTGTTAAGCAAACACTGGAGATCACACACATCCAGTCCTATGGAATATACTTTTGTGAGGAAATGTGCAGAGAGTAGCAATATCAGATGTGTGTGGGTATACAGTTGCTCATAGAATTCTGAAATAGTGCACAGGGATCTAGTCACACCAGACATCAGACTTGAGGGATAGGGATCCTGTCTTCCATGATATGGAATTTTAGGTGCAAGATCAGAGAAGCAAGAGTCCCTGCCCTGTTGTAACTATGGGTTAGGATCAAGTCCAACTCTGCCACTTTACATTCATTGGTTGAAAGGTCACCAACTCCTCTTCTGGTGTGAGGAAAAGTCTAGGATTTGTCTTGCATATTTAGCTATATAGCATTGTGGGCCAGTGGCCTAATCTGCCACCTCAGTGTTCTTCTTGAATTAATTGCCTAAAGGATTTGGCTATAGTTGGTTTCCATGGAGCCCTGTTGGAAGCCAGCATCTTCTCTGAGTAGACAATATGGACAAATTAACCCTTACCTAACTTAAAAAATTTTTTTTCACTTATGAGATGCACTTTATGAGATACACTTATCTATGGCTAACATTTGTTTTCATAATCTATGATCTAAAAATTAAAATCCTTTGAAACTGTCTTAATAAGCCATCTATATCTTCATTTTTCATAGTTAATGTTTTTATATCTCTGTCTCCACAAGACTCAGCCATCCATTTGTCTGGTAAGGTTTGTCATCTTCAGATACTTGCTTCGGAATGCCAGCACACATACCTTTGAGGGTTGTCAAATCACTGATAAGTGACATGTACCTTTTTCAGCTGAGTTCTCAGTCATTAATCACAATGCGTGGCTCTTCCCATGGGGCTGGATTGAAACATGTCTTCTGTTTGGTTATGCCTGGGAGATTTTCCTAGTTTCTTGAGTAGGGTTCTACTATTTACTTAGAATGGTGTTTTTCACCCCTAGCTGCATATTTAAATCACCTGGAAGCTATAAAACTAACAATGTCCCACTACAGACCAATTAAAAGAGAATGGGGATGGTGATCAAGTATCAGTGTTTCTTTAAAACTTTCCTGGCGATTCTAATGGACAGCCAGAGTTGAAAGTCATTGCTTCAGCAGAGTGCTCAAACACTAAGATAAAATGGGTCATCTATACATCTTGCTAAAATTCAGATTCTGATTCAGTATCTTTGGGGCAGGGCCTGAGATCCTGTATTTCCTGCTGGTGCAGCTCTGGGGACCATACTTTGAACTGCAAGGTGAAGTTCTTGGTTTCCTCTTAATGGTTTTAACCTCATGTTGAAACCTCTCTTTTCTTTATTAATCAGTATTAATCAAGTGCAAATGTTATGGACAATATTTTTTTCTCTCTTTCATGTTAAACAGCAGCAATCCCTTGTGAGCTGCAACTTTGGGCTCCCTGTTTTTGTTCCATCTGAATGTTAGAGCCAAAAAGAACCTTAGAGAAGATCTAGTCTGGTAGTTTCAGAAATGCTTCCAGAGCCGGGAGGCCTGATGGACACACTTGGGAAGTGTGGAGGAAAAGGGGGTGGGTGCAGAGGAGCCTGAAAGTCTTGTATCCATTCCAATGAGGAAATTCCACTTTTTTGACTTGTTTTTTCTTCAGTGTGTTATTTCAGTTGAAAGGTTTTTCAGTTGAAAAAATAGAAGGAAAACCACTCACTTTGTCATTTCAAAGATGAAAAACCTGAGGCACAGATGGTAAGTTATGTACTTAAGTTCATTAAATATTCAATAACAAATTCATGAAGTTTCTGAGAATGAAAAAAATCACTTGCAACACTAAGTTATAGGACCTGTTAACTTTACAGTGTGAAATGGGATAAAACTATCTCATGGTAATTTTACTTTTCATGTCTATTAATATTGCATGTCACATCGGTGTTTATGCATAGGTGAGTCATCAAATATACAATGGAAGAAATTCACAATAATACTTGCATGGCTCCAAGCATAAAGCAGATAATGCAGTAAACCAGGGAATGAAAGGACTAAATCATCCATAAATGCCCAACAGCTCAGCTAATGAGCACAAAACAGAGCACATATTGTCATTCCCTTCCCATTATTTCTCCCAGCTGTTCTAAGAACTTACTTGTATAGTAATCAGACGTTACTGTATACAGCATTTTTCTTAATTTATAATTAACCTTGATTTTCTCTTCTTTTTGGAGGGGAGGAAAAAAATAAGGTGTAGAACTGCACAGTAGGGACAAAGAGATGGCTTTGTCGTCATCTTTCTGTAGTTACCCCCTGTAGTGGTGGAGAGCATCATGCAGCATGGCCATTGGGCAGCACCCAGAAATGCCATACCTGAGTAAATACCATAAGCAAAGGAAACCTACCACAGTATTAGCAGGGGAAGATTTGGTATATGCTCCTCCTTGATGCCGGTCATAGGCTTTGCTCGTATTCATGTTTGGAGAAAAGGGGAAGCAAGTGCTATCTGCTGACACCTAGAACAATTCATTTGGAACCATGGTGTCAGAAGATGGATGCGTGACTTTCTAGGGAGTAGCAAATCCAGGGCAGAGTGGGCATGGGTGTGTCTACCTTCTGTGGTCCATGTTATCATTTCACATGCTATGCAATTCCAACAATTTTATGTTTCTTTTAAAAATCAGATTTTATGTTTGAATTTATAAGGCATTAATCTTAAATTATCTCATTTCAACACATTTAAAACTAAAACATAATGCAATTATAGTTTAGCTTATAGGCAAATGCTTCTGGATTTGGAGGTAGGAGAGGATACGAAATATGATGGGTGGGTTGGCGGGACCTGTAAACCTTGCTTCTTCAGGAAAAACATTTCTCACTTCTCTTCAGTCTTCCTCTATGTATGTTCTGTAATTTTTTGTGGTTCATCCATCAATGTGATTCTATCTACTTCCCATCTTCTATATATTTGCAAAAATACCTTATATGCTAATCAACACTTCGTGTCCTCAGCAATGTTATGTACTTATTGCTTTTTGTATGTTTTGTATTAAAATTTCAATGTTATATGAGATACAAGGAAAATAATCAGATTTGTTCCTTCAAATACTTTAAACACTTAACATATTTTCAATTTTTAAAAAATGTATTACACATCCTTGTTTCATGTCACATGTTACATCAGCTTCCCAAGCATGAGTATTAAACAACAGCAAACTAATCTAAAATTATTTAGAGTTTAAACTCAGGTTTTTACAACCTTGAAATGAATGGGGAAATGCTGTAGACATAAGTCATAAGGACAGAAGGACATAAAACTTTAAGACATTAGTGTTCGTGTAGTTTATTAGATTCTCAAGGACAAAAAAAGTTCTGGAGGATGAATAGTAGTCCAGCAAGTAGCAGTTTACATATATTACTCTTAATTTTGAGCAATGGGTCTGATCAAGAGGCAGCCCAATTATCTCACTCTTCATCTATAATCTTTCTTGGGGTGTAGTTTCTAAATCGCTGACCTTGATCAGAAGTAATTGCCCCATTTTACTTGTTTATTTCTCACACTGAGTTCTACTTATAGCCCTTGTCTTAGACCTGCCAGCCTGAGCAACTTTGACTTGACGACCTTGAGCACATAATTTCAAGGCTCTTCATATGCATCAAATGTTTTTCTTATGTGAAATCAGACTCCTGATAAACTCCTGTGGTTTAATGACATTTATTTAACCTAACCTTAGAAAAATTAAAAATTTCATTCCATAGGAAACCTAATTCTCATTTTCCATCTTTCACAACAATGGATATTATTACATTGAAGAAAACACCCCAGAGAGGATATGCAGAGAGGAGTTTGCATTTCTCTGATATTAGCAGATCCAGTTCTGAAATTAGCTGTTAGGCATAATTCAATTCAGTGCATCTTGATTCCATGCTATATACTGGTCATGGGATGGAGGAATAGGGCTGCACAAACTGTATATGCCATAAGCATTAAATCACCAAGCTTACAGTTTCTCTAAGGAAAAGAAGAAGAACTCATAGAATGGTTAGGAAACAATTTAGGACAGCATATGATTAGATTCTAATATATCTGATACAATACATGTGGTAAGAATGCATAAAATGGAAGGGTTGTTTGTCTCTGGGTTTCCCAGGAAAGACTTCATATTGAACTGGGTGTTGAGGGGGAGTATATGATTTGGCTGCCTTGAGAAGGATCAGCATGAATCTAAAACACATGCCCCAGTGTATACTCAATTTAAACTGAGCTACTATATGTGGACTGGCACTGCATGGACCAAAGCTTGAAGGAAAGCAAAGGGACAGTGAACTAAGGACTGAACCAGAAATCTAATAGATAATAGATACATGAAGGAAGGATAGTGTTGGGAAACCCGCTGTCTTGGGTAACAACAGGGAACAGTTAAAAGGTAGCCCTGTTTCTGCATTCTCTAACTTGGAAACAGAGATGTTAATAGATGTCAGACTTAACGTGCTTTGTAAGTGCAGTAAAATAAATGAGTAGTGATTTTAGAAAATTCCTCAATAGTCACATTAGATGGTACTTCAAAACTCAAACCTGACTTTCACTCTATGGAAAGGCTACACTACCACTTTTACAATGCCCTTCAAAATTTTTCTCTTCTTTGCCAATAGCACAGTACTTTCTGTCAGAATGACCTCTTTCACCATTCACCTCAAATTGAGAACTGGTGCAAGACAGCTCCTAATTAATTCCCTACAGAAAACATAAAAGAACAGCTGAGGCTCTTTATCATCTTGTCCTAAAGCTCTGTAAAGTGTTGGAGATAACCAAGATAACAAAGTGAGTATATTTACCACCTGCAGGACTCACTATAGGCTTAAAATTTTTACTGAATCAGGTTCAGGTGCTCACCAACTGAAAATCAGTGTGTGAGAGAGAGATGTTCGTAGAAAGGAAAGTTGCTTTTAATCAGAATGCCGGCAGTCTGGGGAGATGGTGGACGCAGTGTTTCCCAGAAACGACCTCCAAGGATTTGGCTCGGCCATGAAAGCTTTTTAAAGGTAAGTAATCTCAGTTAATCATTGAGATAGGGGGTCAGAGTCATGGCCATCCCTCACTGTGTGCAGGCTTGTGGGCAGGCTTGTCGACTTCTTGTGATTTTTCTGTAGCTGCTATCTTGTTCACACCGTTCAGGAGATTACAGAAGGGGAAGCTAGAGAAAAGATCTAGTCATCTGTTAATTACTTATTCTTCACTTCTATTTCTTTGATCTACAAAAAGAACCAACAGATTAGGCAAGGTATTGTGTGATCAAAAGATTTGAAAGGTGTGCTAGGGCTGGAGATGAGTAGAGCATGGGGGTCCTGGTTTAAGGTTAGTGACAAGGCAAAAGGGTGCCTCCTACAGAGAGCTCTTTCCTGCTAAAAGCTGCTTACAAAATGACAGTGGTAGTAACAATACCAAACGCACCTGTTTTCCTAAAAAGGCAACATGGGCTTCTATGAAAGTATGTATCTTTCCTTTTTAACCCAATTTGTTAACAGTGTCTTCCACAAAAAATATTTCAGTCCGTTTCTTCCACAAACCACAATATGCCAAGGCGCATTTGTTACTTTGATCCTGTTTGACCAAGAGATTTTCTCTTACAAATTATTTGCCCTGATCATTGTTTTATGTATTTAACATAATAAAGCATTTTCTAAAAATATTCCAAATCATGCAAAGATACTCAGATTAGTTTATCAAAATAACAATCTAAATATTTCAAATTGTTTTCTCTTTTTCCTCCCACTGCCTTTCAATTTCCAAATATTATGGATTTTTCTGTCAGCTTTCAACTATTTCTTTCTCCATTTTAATAACAGTCCCCACAAAAACAATTTAGAATGCCTTTTTTTTTCCTGGCTTGAGCATTTGTCCGTTACTGTTACTTTCACATAAACTTGAAATAATCTTCATCTTCTAATCACATCATCTCCAGAGTCTACCATATCACTTTGTTAACTACCAAATAAATTTTCTTTCATTTGGCATCTGAAATTTTAGTCTCAGCAGAAATATCTGAGTTTCTGATCTCTAACAGGAGAAAGGTCCCAGAAATGACAATGAGAACATGTAAGTACAGTAGGAGATGAACTCCTTGGGAGTAATAATCCAAAAGCTAAGTGAAGGAAGTTTTCAGAAGGAAGGAATGAATGATCAGTTGGCAAAAATACTGCTGAGAGGTCTGGTAAAATAAGGCCTGATCATGACCTTATCATAGCCATTGGATAGCAACATGGTGGTCAATGGTGACCTTGACCAGAGCACTTTTGGTGGAGTGGGAGGGATAAGAGATTGATTGAAGTGGTCTCCATGGAGATTGACTAAAGGAAGTGGAGACACTGACTTTAAAAAGCCTCTTGAGAATTTTCCTGTAAAGTGAAGCAGAAGGA
This sequence comes from Mesoplodon mirus, assembly GCF_964341445.2. Taxonomy (NCBI): domain Eukaryota; kingdom Metazoa; phylum Chordata; class Mammalia; order Artiodactyla; family Ziphiidae; genus Mesoplodon; species Mesoplodon mirus. The sequence continues at coordinate 49,761,703 of NC_138977.1, forward strand.
TTTGGAAAGAGGTGAGAGCTCAGGAGAAAGTTTTTGTGTTTGTTTTTAGGATTGTAGATACTAGAGTATTTTTGATTCTCAAGACATGACCCAGTAAAGAATAAGGCAGGGAATTTATGATGCATAATCATGGGAGGAAAGCCCGTGAATAAATGAGAAGGATGACAACCAGTGCACAAGTGGAAAGTTTGCCTTTAGATAGGGGAGCAGTAAATGGCAGTAAAATTGGTAAATTCTGTGGTTATTGCAGATGGAAGATATTTTCTGACCCTCTCAATTTTGCCTGTAAAATGAAAAGCAAGATTACTAGCAGAATTACTAGCCTTCAAGTATTCTAATATTTAAAAAAAACACTTTATTATTTTTCTTAAACAGTTTTTGCTTGCTTGTCTGTTTGTTTGTTAGCAGAGGTCACATCATGAGCAAAAATACAGGGATGAAAAAGGGCTCAAGATTGTTCAGAGAATATATACAATGGAATATTACTCAGCCATAAAAAGGAATGAAATTGGGTTATTTGTAGAGATGTGAATGAATCTAGAGACTGTCATACAGAGTGAAATAAGTCAGAAAGAGAAAAACAACTATCGTATATTAATGCATATATATGGAACCTAGAAAAATGGTACAGATAAACTGGTTTGCAAGGCAGAAATAAAGACACAGATGTAGAGAACAAACGTATGGACACCAAGGGGAGAACGTGTGTGTGTGGAGATGGTGGTGAGATGAATTGGGAGATTGAGATTGACATATATACACTAATATGTATAAAATAGATAACTAATAAGAACCTGCTGTATAAAAAAATTAAATTAAAAATTTTTTTAGAAAAAGAAAGATTGTTCAGAGAAAAGTTTATAGACTTTGGGGCAGGACTAATCTGGTACATGGCAGGAAACAGCAAGAGGTGATCTTTGGAAAGTAGGTCAGTGATGGAAGGAGAGTTGCCTTTACATTTGAATGTGTGCAGAACTAGGACTTCATTATGCAGATTATGGGGAATTATCATTAATCATGAAGCAGGGGAATAGCCTCATTAAATACATGTCTTCAAAAGGGATTTGTAGAAGATGCTTGGAAGGAAATCAGAAAGCAAATCAGATTTAATGTCTTTGATAATCTCACATTAAAGCCTTTTCACATTGTGAAAATCAATGGATTTTTTTTTCTCCCTGGGAAGATGTGATAAATCCATTTTGTTCTAAATGTTTTCTTCTAGCAAAGATACTAGTAGATATTTGGGAGTTTTACAAACAAGAGCAACAACAACAAAATGCATGCAAATACAAACACACACAACACTCTGTAATTTTGAATCAACTGGGTTCAATGAAATTGATATAATTAACTCAGCTTGTTCTGTTACAGATTCTCTGCTAGGTACAATATTTTAAAACAAAGATCTCTTTTAGTGTTTTAGCACAAGTTTGTCCCTTTCCATTTCATCCAAATGTACAGAATAGTAAAGTCAGTTTCTTGTACTATTCCTTTGAAATCTTCAACACTGAATGATTTTGGTTTATTGTATGACAAGAGTATCACAGAGAGAATATATATATATCACCATAAAATCGGTCAAAAACTTGTAAACATTTTCTACAATTTATTTTAAAAGCAAAATTAGTTCTTTCCCAGTTTGTTCTGTGAATTAAACCTGTCATAAAAACATTTAACATTTGTTTGTAGAAGGAAAACTTGGTTTACATTGTTTATTTATTTATTCATATGTATCAAGTGCTCGTTATCCTGGCACTGCTGCAGGACTGTAGTGATGGATGTGCCAATAAATGATTGAAAACTAACACTTCGGAGAGGAGGAAATTGGTCCCCAGATTACTGGTTGGGGAAAGAGTATTTAATTAGGGCCAGTAAGGGGCTGGCATACCAAGATCCCTCAAGTTCCTAAGTAACTTTAGTTTTAGGATAGGTTTTTGTTTTTTGGTTTTTGTTTTAATAAATGTTATTACTCTAATTTTTTTTGTAATTTATTTATTTATTTATTTATTTATTTTTGGCTGCGTTGGATCTTTGCCGCTGCGAGTGGGCTTTCTCTCGTTGCGGTGAGCGTGGGCTACTCCTCTTTGCGGTGCACAGGCTTCTCATTGCGATGGCTTCTCATGTTGCAGAGCACGGGCTCTAGGCACGTGAGCTTCAGTAGTTGTGGCTTGCAGGCTCAGTAGTTATAGCTTGTGGGCTCTAGAGCGCAGGCTCAGTAGTTGTGGTACACGGGCTTAGTTGCTCTGCGGCATGTGGGATTTTCCCAGACCAGGAATCCAACCCGTGTCCCCTGCATTGGCAGGCGGATTCTTAACCACTGTGCCACCAGGGAAGTCCCTGGTTAGGATAGTTGTAATGAAACATAGAATTCAGCTTTGATATCTGCCAGGTAAGACATGTGAGAGAATTCTCCTTAAAAGGCAAGGGACCAAGGCAAAGGCAAGAGTCTGGATATTTTTATCCTTTTAGTCCATAAACATAGGTTTATAACAGCAAACAGTGTATCTCATTCTGATCCAACGAATGTCTACTGAATGGCATCATGCCAAGAGGACTTTCTCCCAGTAGCAAGGCAATCTCAGAATAAAAGAGACTGTATGTTCAGGATCAAATGCAGAAACTGAGAGTAAAAGTGCCCAGACTTTAGCCAGGGAATCGTCATCTATATTCCATGAGGAGTGAGTTAGCCTCTAACTGCACATCTGTCACACAGAAGGCCCATGAAGCCAGAATGCAGTAAGAACTTTTCACACATCAAGTAAGAAATTTCCTGCTTCCCCACCTCCTCTCCATCTCTAACGTGTCAATTTCCCCACGCCTGATCCTGCAGGAGCCACAAATGGTGGGTGAAGAAGATGAAAGGAGAAATTAAGAGGCTGATCACGCTTCTCTTCCCCCTGTATGTTTCTCTGTCTTGAGTGTATGTGAGCTGGAAGGGGAGCAGTTTAAGATGGTTTTAAAATTATACTTGATTAGACTAAAATTTTAATACCCAGAAAAATAGATTATTTATTAGCTGAGAATAACCAGAAAGGCTGGGGGACCTATTAGAGACACTCTCAGAGCCGAGAGGAGAATGGATCCACAGATTCGAGGCTGGAGGGCAACGAGAAAACAAACAAGATTTCTTTTATTTGAGCCTAGCTCAGTGATTAAACATATTCATTTTTGTTTAACTGTTGTCAATTGGTACAGACCATGGTGATTAGCTATATAGCTAAATATATCACAAACTCCAGCTGAGAAGGGGTTTACCTCTAATGGCTATGCCAAGGCAGCAATTTTACTTTTATTTAATCAAATCCTTTCTGTAAGAAGGGTCAAAGCAAACAAAATACTGTGATTAAATGTAGCCATGCTTTTCTCTGAGAAGATCTCAAGAAGAAAAGGAAAGAAGGTTAGAGAAGAAACAAAGATGCTATGTATGAAAACAAGAAGAAAAAAGAATGGAATCATAAGACTATACTAGGAAGACCTATATGTCTTAGCATGTTATAGAAAACCATCCAAATCTGGTTCCAACTTCTTTCATCATACAAATTTCTCCCTCTTCCTGTCATGTTCCTGCCACAGTATCTTTCTCTCTCTTGCCTAAATGTACCAGGTTCCTTTCCAGCAGTCCTGCATCCAATTCCTTGTGTAGCCTGGAATGGTTTCTCCTTCAACCTGATTATGCCTCTGCCAGTTCTGCCGTTAGCATCTGAGTTAAACGTCACCTTTTCAGTGAAAATGTCTGTATCTCCTTCAGGCTGAGTTTGACATTCTGGACTCTGCCCTCTCTGAGTTGTTATTCTTTGTCTACTTCACTGTAGATACATCTTCCCCCACTGCACCACAGCTATTTGTTGGCATGCTTATCTCCTCCACTAAACTCTGAGTTGCTTGGAGATAGCTCTGAGTCATTTATTTTTATCCCCAGGATCTGGTAAGTTCCTCACACATATTAGATGATCTGAGGTGTTTACTTAGGTAATTAACATGATCATTAGGCAGCTGACTAATGACAGGATAAGGAAGAAATGACACTGTTGGTATATATCGTTAAGTACCAACCTCCATTTATTTAGTATTTTTTAAAAGGGCTCTCAACAATAGGAATAAAGAGAGTGGGATTTCCAGCCCAGAATTAGACAATGGCACTGAGCCGTTCTCCTGCTGTCTTTCCCAGCACTGAAGACTTCCTCCAGGCAGTGAGCCTCAAGGCAGGGCAGTGCTTTAGTAAGAACATTATGGACTAGACAATTCATAGCTGAGGAAGCGCTCTATCCCCATAAAAGGGGCGACTAAAAGGTAAAGTTGCAGAAATAATGAAGATGCAGTGCTGATGAACTGGCCGCCCAGTGTGCAGCAGAAGACTATCTGCTTTGCGAGTTACTCTTTAACTATGGGAGCAGGTGCTGTCTATGCAAAGCCTTAATTATGCTCAAGGAAATCCTTAGTTTTCTAAAATTTCTCTTTAAAGGAATGCCTCTACCATCCTCTTCCTCTTCCTGTCTTCCCTCATCTATAGAATTTATCTTTCTCTGTCATTGCTTTACGCTCCTTCAAAATAAAAACTATTTTTCCCTAAAGGATATAGGTGCATTAGCTCAGATTCAGGTTTGTAAACTATTTTACACCAGCCTAGGATGTTTTTGACACTAAGTCAAATTTTTTTTGGAGTTATAAGGACATACTTGCTGTCTATGCTTCCTGCAGATTCCTATATATATATATATATTTTACATCTTTATTGGAGTATAATTGCTTAACAATGGTGTGTTAGGTTCTGATTTATAACAAAATGAATCAGTTATACATATACATATGTTCCCATATCCCCTCCCTCTTGCGTCTCCTTTGCACCCTCCCTATCCCACCCCTCCAGGCGGTCACAAAGCACCAAGCTGATCTCCCTGTGTTATGCGGCTGCTTCCCATTAGCTATCTACCTTATGTTTGGTAGTGTATATATGTCCATGCCTCTCTTTCACTTTGTCACAGCTTACCCTTCCCCCTCCCCATATCCTCAAGTCCATTCTCTAGTAGGTCTGTGTCTTTCTTCCTGTCTTACCCCAAGGTTCTTCATGACATTTTTTTCTTCTTAAATTCCATATATATGTGTTAGCATACGGTATTTGTCTTTCTCTTTCTGACTTACTTCACTCTGTATGACAGACTCTAGGTCTATCCACCTCATTACAAACAGCTCAATTTCATTTCTTCTTATGGCTGAGTAATATTCCATTGTATATATGTGCCACGTCTTTATCCATTCATCCGATGATGGACACTTAGGTTGTTTCCATCTCTGAGCTATTGTAAATAGGCCTGCTATGAACATTTTGGTACATGACTCTTTTTGAATTATGCTTTTCTCAGTGTATATGCCCAGTAGAGGAATTGCTGGGTCATATGGTAGTTCTATTTGTAGTTTTTTAAGGAACCTCCATACTGTTCTCCATAGTGGCTGTACCAATTCACATTCCCACCAGCAGTGCAAGTGTTCCCTTTTCTCCACACCTTCTCCAGCATTTACTGTTTCCAGATTTTTTGATGATGGCCATTCTGACTGGTGTGAGATGATATCTCATTGTAGTTTTGATTTGCATTTCTCTAATGATTAAAGATGTTGAGCATTCTTTCATGTGTTTGTTGGCAGCCTGTATATCTTCTGTGGAGAAATGTCTATTTAGGTCTTCTGCCCATTTTTGGATTGGGTTGTTTGTTTTTTTGTTATTGAGCTGCATGAGCTGCTTATAAATTTTGGAAATTAATCCTTTGTCAGTTGCTTCATTTGCAAATATTTTCTCCCATTCTGAGGGTTGTCTTTTCATCTTGTTTATGGTTTCCTTTGCTGTGCAAAAGCTTTGAAGTTTCATTAGGTCCCATGTGTTGATTTTTGTCTTTATTTCCATTTCTCTAGGAGGTGGGTCAAAAAGGATCTTGCTGTGATTTATGTCATAGAGTGTTCTGCCTATGTTTTCCTCTAAGAGTTTGACAGTTTCTGGCCTGACATTTAGGTCTTTAATCCATTTTGAGCTTATTTTTGTGTATGGTGTTAGGGAGTGATCTCATCTCATACTTTTACATGTCTCTATCCAGTTTTCCCAGCACCACTTATTGAAGAGGCTGTCCTTTCTCCACTGTACATTCCTGCCTCCTTTATCAAAGATAAGGTGACCATATGTGTGTGGGTTTATCTCTGGGCTTTCTATACTGTTCCATTGATCTATCTTTCTGTTTTTGTGCCAGTACCACACTGTCTTGATTACTGTAGCTTTGTAGTATAGTCTGAAGTCAGGGAGCCTGATTCCTCCAGCTCCATTTTTCGTTCTCAAGATTGCTTTGGCTATTCGGGGTCTTTTGTGTTTCCATACAAATTGTGAAATTTTTTGTTCTAGTTCTGTGAAAAATGCCAGTGGTAGTTTGATAGGGATTGCATTGAATCTGTAGATTGCTTTGGGTAGTAGAGTCATTTTCACAATGTTGATTCTTCCAATCCAGGAGCATGGTATATCTCTCCATCTATTTGTATCATCTTTAATTTCTTTCATCAGTGTCTTATAATTTTCTGCATACAGGTCTTTTGTCTCCTTAGGTAGGTTTATTCTTAGATATTTTCTTCTTTTTGTTGCAATGGTAAATGGGAGTGTTTTCTTGATTTCACTTTCAGATTTTTCATTATTAGTTTACAGGACTGCCAGAGATTTCTGTGCATTAATTTTGTATCCTGCAACTTTACCAAATTCATTGATTAGCTCTAGTAGTTTTCTGGTAGGATCTTTAGGATTCTCTATGTATAATATCATGTCATCTGCAAACAGTGACAGCTTTACTTCTTCTTTTCCGATTTGGATTCCTTTTATTTCCTTTTCTTCTCTGACTGCTGTGACTAAAGCTTCCAAAGCTATGTTGAATAAGAGTGGTGAGAGTGGGCAACTTTGTCTTGTTCCTGATCTTAGTGGAAATGCTTTCGGTTTTTCACCATTGAGGATGAGGTTGGCTGTGGGTTTGTCATATATGGCCTTTACTATGTTGAGGAAAGTTCCCTCTATGCCTACTTTCTGCAGGGTTTTTATCATAAATCGGTGTTGAATTTTGTCAAAAGCTTTCCCTGCATCTATTGAGATGATCATATGGTTTTTCTCCTTCAATTTGTTAATATGGTGTATCACGTTGATTGATTTGCGTATATTGAAGAATCCTTGCATTCCTGGAATAAACCCCACTTGATCATGGTGTATGATCCATTCAGTGTGCTGTTGGATTCTGTTTGCTAGTATTTTGTTGAGGATTTTTGCACCTATGTTCATCAGTGTTATTGGCATGGAGTTTTCTTTCTTTGTGACCTCCTTGTCTGGTTTTGGTATCAAGGTGATGGTGGCCTCGTAGAATGAGTTTGGGAGTGTTCCTCCCGCTGCTATATTTTGGAAGAGTTTGAGAAGGATAGTTGTTAGCTCTTCTCTAAATGTCTGATAGAATTCGCCTGTGAAGCCATCTGGTCCTGGGCTTTTGTTTGTTGGAAGATTTTTTATCACAGTTTCAATTTCAGTGCTTGCGATTGGTCTGTTCATATTTTCTATTTCTTCCTGATTCAGTCTTGGCAGGTTGTGCATTTCTAAGAATTTGTCCATTTCTTCCAGGTTGTCCATTTTATTGGCATAGAGTTGCTTGTAATAATCTCTCATGATCTTTTGTATTTCTTCAGTGTCAATTGTTACTTCTCCTTTTTCATTTCTAATTCTATTGATTTGAGTCTTCTCCCTTTTTTTCTTGATGAGTCTGGCTAAGGGTTTATGAATTTTGTTTATCTTCTCAAAGAACCAGCTTTTAGTTTTATTGATCTTTGCTATCGTTTCATTCATTTCTTTTTCATTTATTTCTGATCTGATTTTTATGATTTGTTTCCTTCTGCTAACTTTGGGGTGTTTTTGTTCTTCTTTCTCTAATTGCTTTAGGTGCAAGGTTAGGTTGCTTATTCGAGATGTTTCCTGTTTCTTAAGGTAGGATTGTATTGCTATAAACTTACCTCTTAAAACTGCTTTTGCTGCATCCCATAGGTTTTGGGTCATCGTGTCTAATTGTTATTTGTTTCTAGGTATTTTTAAATTTTCTCTTTGATTTCTTCAGTGATCACTTTGTTATTAAGTAGTGTATTGTTTAACCTCCATGTGTTTGTATTTTTTACAGATCTTTTCCTGTAATTGATATCTAGTCTCATAGTTTGTGGTCGGGAAAGATACTTGATACAATTTCAATTTTCTTAGATTTACCAAGGCTTGATTTGTGACCCAAGATATGATCTATCCTGGAGAATGTTCCATGAGCACTTGAGAAAAATGTGTATTCTGTTGTTTTTGGATGGAATGTACTGTAAATATCAATTAAGTCCATCTTGTTTAATGTATCATTTAAAGCTTGTGTTTCCTTATTTATTTTCATTTTGGATGATCTGTCCATTGGTGAAAATGGGGTGTTAAAGTCCCCTACTATGAATGTGTTACTGTCGATTTCCCCTTTTATGGCTGTTAGTATTTGCCTTATGTATTGAGGTGCTCCTATGTTGGGTGCATAAATATTTACAATTGTTATATCTCCTTCTTGGATCAATCCCTTGATCATTATGTAGTGTCCTTCTTTGTCTCTTCTAGTAGTCTTTATTTTAAAGTCTATTTTGTCTGATATGAGAATTGCTACTCCAGCTTTCTTTTGGTTTCCATTTGCATGGAATATCTTTTTCCATCCCCTTACTTTCAGTCTGTATGTGTCCCTAGGTCTGAAGTGGGTCTCTTGTAGACAGCATATATATGGGTCTTGTTTCTGTATCCATTCAGCCTATCTGTGTCTTTTGGTGGGAGCATTTAGTCCATTTACATTTAAGGTAATTATCGATATGTATGTTCCTATTCCCATTTTCTTAATTGTTTTGGGTTCATTATTGTAGGTCTTTTCCTTCTGTTGTGTTTCTTGCCTAGAGAAGTTCCTTTAGCATTTGTTGTAAAGCTGGTTTGGTGGTGCTGAACTCTCTCAGCTTTTGCTTGTCTGTAAACATTTTATTTTCTCCCTCAAATCTGAATGAGGTCCTTGCTGGGGAGAGTAATCTTGGTTGCAGGTTTTTCTCCTTCATCACTTTAAATATGTCCTGCCAGTCCCTTCTGGCTTGCAGAGTTTCTGCTGAAAGATCAGCTGTTAACCTTATGGGGATTCCCTTGTGTGTTATTTGTTGTTTTTCCCTTGCTGCTTTTAATATGTTTTCTTTGTATTTAATTTTTGACAGATTGATTAATATGTGTCTTGGCATATTTCTCCTTGGATTTATTCTGTATGGGACTCTCTGTGCCTCCTGGACTTGATTAACTATTTCCTTTCCCATATTAGGGAAGTTTTCAAGTATAATCTCCTCAAATATTTTCTCAGTCCCTTTCTTTTTCTCTTCCTCTTCTGGAACCCCTATAATTCAAATGTTGGTGCGTTTAATGTTGTCCCAGAGGTCTCTGAGACTGTCCTCAGTTCTTTTCATTCTTTTTTCTTTCTTCTGTTCTGCAGTAATTTCCACTATTTTATCTTCCACCTTACTTATCCGTTCTTCTGCCTCAGTTATTCTGCTATTGATCCCATCTAGAGTATTTTTCTTTTTTTTTTTTTTTTTTTTTTTGCGGTACGCGGGCCTCTCACTGTTGTGGCCTCTCCCGTTGCGGAGCACAGGCTCCGGATGCGCAGGCTCAGCGGCCATGGCTCATGGGCCCAGCCGCTCCACGGCATATGGGATCCTCCTGGACCGGGGCACGAACCCGTATCCCCTGCATTGGCAGGCGGACTCTCAACCACTGCGCCACCAGGGAGGCCCTAGAGTATTTTTAATTTCATTTATTGTGTTTCTAATCATTACTTGTTTCATCTTTAGCTCTTCTAGGTCCTTGTTAACTGTTTCTTGCATTTTGTCTATTGTATTTCCAAGATTTTGGATCATCTTTACTATCATTATTCTGAATTCTTTTTCAGGTAGACTGCCTATTTCCTCTTCATTTGTTAGGTCTGGTGGGTTATTATATTGCTCCTTCTCCTGTTGTATGTTTTTCTGTCTTGTCATTTTGCTTATCTTACTGTGTTTGGGGTCTCCTTTTTGCAGGCTGCAGGTTCGTAGTTCCCATTGTTTTTGGTGTCTGTCCCCAGTGGCTAAGGTTGGTTCAGTGGGTTGTGTAGGCTTCCTGGTGGAGGGGACTAGTGCCTGTGTTCTGGTGGATGAGACTGGATTTTGTCTTTCTGGTGGGCAGGTCCATGTCTGGTGGTGTGTTTTGGGGTGTCTGTGGACTTTTTATGATTTTAGGCATCCTCTCTGCTAATGGGTGGTGTTGTGTTCCTGTCTTGCTAGTTGTTTGGCATAGGGTGTCCAGCACTGTAGCTTGCTGGTCGTTGAGTGAAGCTGGGTGCTGGTGTTGAGATGGAGATCTCTGGAAGATTTTCGCTGTTTGATACTATGTGGAGCTGGGAGTTCTCTTGTGGATCAGTGTCCTGAAGTTGGCTCTCCCACCTCAGAGGCACAGCACTTACTCCTGGGTCCTCAATGTGGGATAATTCATTGTCTATTCATGTATTCCACAGATGCAGGGTACATCAAGTTGATTGTGGAGCTTTAATCCACTGCTTCTGAGGCTGCTGGGGGAGATTTCCCTTTCTCTTCTTTGTTCTCACAGCTCCTGTGTCTCCGCTTTGGATTTGGCCCTGCCTCTCCGTGTAAGTCGCCGGAGGGCATCTGTTCTTCGCTCAGACAGGACAGGGTTAAATGAGCAGCTGCTTCGGGGACTCTGGCTCACTCAGGCCGCGGGGGAGGGAGGGGCATGGAGTGCAGGATGAGCCTGCAGTGGTAGAGGCCAGCGTGATGTTGCACCAGCCCGAGGTGTGCCGTGCGTTCTCCCAGGGAAGCCGTCCCTGGTTCCAGGGACCCCGGCAGTGATGGGCTGCACAGGCTCCCCGGAAGGGGGGTGTGGACAGTGACCTGCACTCGCACACAGGCCTTGTGGTGGCGGCAGCAGCCCCAGCGTCCCACGCCCGTCTCTGGGCTCCGCGCTTTCATCTGCGGCTCGTGCCCGTCTCCCGAGTTCCCTTAAGCAGCGCTCTTAATCCCCTCTCCTCGCGCACCAGGAAACAAAGAGGGAAGAAAAAGTCTCTTGCCTCTTCTGCAGGTGCAGACTTTTTCCCAGACTCCCTCCCGGCTAGCTGTGGCTCACTAGCCCCTTCAGGCTGTGTTCACGCCGCCAGCCCCAGTCCTCTCCCTGCGCTCCGACTGAAGCCCGAGCCTCAGCTCCCAGTGCCGCCTGCCCCAGCGGGCGAGCAGACAAGCCTCTCGGGCTGGTGAGTGCTGGTTGGCACTGATCCTCTGTGCGGGAATCTCTCCGCTTTGCCCTACCCAGGTACGTGGGGAGTTTTTTGCCTTTTGGGAGGTCTGAGGTCTTCTGCTAGCATTCAGTAGGTGTTCTGTAGGAATTGTTCCACGTGTAGCTGTATTTCTGGTGTGTCTGTGGGGAGGAAGTTGATCTCCGTGTCTTACCCTTCCGCCATCTTCCCCCAAAGATCAAGTTTTTATATTGTTGTTTGTCTTTAATGACTATTGTCCAAGTGGCCAATTTAGAACAGTCATCTTTAACCTCTGAGTTTTATCTAAGTAGTACTAAGCCTCTAAAAAATTGGTAATAGACATTAATCTGATATGAACTGTGTTTCCTCTTGATAAATGGAAGAGAACTAGGTATAGTTCTAATCTATTTACATATGGTATTGCATTAAATTTTCAAATGATTTTATTATTATGTCAATTTTACAGTTGAGGAAACTGAAGTATTGAGAATTTTAGAAATCAATGTCTAGATGGCAGACCCAAGATGCAACCCCAGACAATCTGAATCCAGAGTAAATATTTTAATTGCTTCCCTATGTTAATACTTTAATATTTCTAAGCTTCAGCTTTTGTGTCTGTCTGAAAAGGTGAATATTGGTAACACTCACCTCATAGTATATAAGGATTCAATGAGATGATTCCTGTAGAACAGTTCCTGCCACATAATAAATACTCATTAAATGCTGACATGGGTTAGAATATGGCTCCATGAGTCACTTTGTTATGCAACTCTGGACAATTTCCTTTACTTCTGTGAGGACAATTCCTCATCTGTAAAATTGCTACTATATGGTAATAAGGTCCCCATTAAACTGGACCACTAACATCAGGTACAAAATTAACATCTATATCCTTTAACCCAATATATTTTTGAATTCCATCATAGTGGCTTAACCTTTATCCTCATATCTATGCATATACATATACGTAGTCACACATCAAATAGAGTAAATGTTTGAAACATGTCTGATGGTCAAAGATTAATATCCTGAATTAGGGGGCACTTTTACAGATTGCTGAGAAAGAAAATCATGTAACCTAACTGAAAAGATAGCAAAGGACATGAAGAGGGAATTGACTAAGAGGGAAATGCAAATGAATATGATGGGGTTCAGAGGAGGTCATTTCAGAACGTGCCACTTAGGCATGTGGTTATTTCAAGCTGAACATGATTAAGGCCTGACAGACTCAAGAAGAGCTTTTTATCTCTCCCTTAACTGTCTAAAAGAATTTAGATAGGTAACCTGTACCAGGAAGAGAGCTATTACCAAACATATATTATTTTTACAAAAGAAAGACTTTGTATGGCATGACAAACATTTGTGTAATGAATATTTGCTCTTCCCATCTTCCTGTGAATAGTCTTCCTCTCCTTTGAAGTCTCAACCCCTACCCCCCTTCTCCTTAACTCAGGATGACATATAAGCCACAATTGCCTGACTGTCCAGGAGCCTCTCATGTCTTTGTGGGGCTCCCATACATATGTAATTAAATTTGTTTTTCTCCTGTTACTCTGTCTTATGTCAATTTAATTAATAGGTCAGCCAAAGAACCAAGAAGAGAAGGGAAATGTTTTCCTCCCCTACATATACAAGTGAAGATAAGTGAATACAAATGAATCAAACTGAATAAAGATTAATTTAATGTCCAGCTGCATAACAATGAAATGAAATTAAACATGGGGATACACATTCTATCTTACCAAATTAGCAAGAAAATTTTGTTTTATAGAATATGCAATATTTGAGAGTGTGTGAGTGAGTGAACACCACTAAGGGAAGTATAAAATATTAAAACCTATTTAAGAAATATTTGACAATGTGTATTAAAACATTAACAAATGTACATGCATTTTAGACATGCAATTATGTTTTTTATAAGTGTATTCTAAGATAATTATAAATATGCCCAGTATTATACAAGGTATATATAACTGCATCATTTTATAGATTTAAGAAGTAGCTTATATTTTCAGCCACAAAGAAGAATTTTAATAAATTAAGGAATGGTATTAACATGAATAAAATATTTGAAGAATATTAAACAACATGGAAATGTGTTCTTGATACACAAATATAAAGTTATAAACGAATAAAAACTTATAAAGTACATGCCCCAGAATCCTAACTTTGCTAAAGAAAGCATGTACACCTGCCCCAAGATGACAGAAAGAATGGTTATCACTAGGTGACCAGATAAGAAATCGTTTTATTTCATCTGCTTTTCTAAATTATCCAGTGTTTCCATTATATTCTGAATTCTCTTCAATTGATCTAAAAATAAAATATAACAATCATAAATAAATTAGAATGCAAATTATTACTGGAAAATATTTGCAACTACTTAATTAATTGGTTCAATAAATATTTATTGTGCATCCATTATATGCCAAACACTTGCTCAGGCAATGGAGATACAGTGATACACAAGACAACATTCCTGCCCTTATAGTGTTTACCTTCTGGTAGGGCATATGGATAGTAAACAAGTAAATAAATGAGTTCTGAACATAATTACAGATAATGAGAATTGCTATGAAGGAATAAACAAAGCTCAGGGGAGTTTTAGTTTGAGTCCTAAAGGATGAGAGAGCCAGCCCGTGGAGGCCAATGGGAAGAACATTCCTGGCAGGAAGAAAACAGGTGCAAACCCAGAAGCAGCAAAGAACTTGGCAAAGATAGAGGAACATACAGGCAGGCAGTGTAAATGATGAGAATTGGGTTTGAGATGAGGTTAAGAGGTGGACGGGGGCAGACAATAAAGGTGTATAAGTCTTGGTAAGGAGTTTGTTTTATTTTCCTAATTTGAAGAGAAATGATTAATGGCTTTTAAGCAGAGCAGTGACATTATTTTTATGTTTTTAAAAAAGATCATTCTGCCTGTTATTGTTGGCTGATACAAAAAATGCATAGCAATAAATAAAAGACAAAAACAACAACAAAAATACAACAGGAAAATGGCCTAAGAATGGGAAGGGGAATAAATACAAATTAGTAAGAGACAGAACAATGTTCAGCTACACTAGTAATCAAAACAACAAATTTAAATGATTTTTCACAATTAAGTAGCAAAGTTGAAAGAAATTTAATGTGTTAATGATACTGTGAGGTAGGCAACGACAAAATAATCATTCTTAAATAATCATTCTTGGCAAAGACATACAAGATGCTGATCTAAGTTTTGTTTAGAATAAGTGTTTTCACTGGTTTTTTTTCCTTAAAGAGGAATTACATGTAATTTTTGTACTCTTCTGTACTTCATGAAAACTCTAAAAGTATCAGGTGTTGTTTTTATAATACCTGTTTTTATATTTTATAATGTAATTTTTATGAGTTTTATAATCAGAAAAATGGTTATTGAGGAAGTCCCAAATAAGTTCTTCATAACACATAGACCATATGCTGTAGAGGAAATAATGAAATTTGAAAAAGGTTTTGAAAATATGTAACACATACATATTCAAATATCATATAGCATAAACCAATTGAAAACTGAACAGTTATTTTCTCAAAGGCCTATAAAGTTGAAACGCTTTTAGCCTGAACCATGTTAATGATAGGTCCAAGCCCAGAGATTTATTTTTATTTGCCAAACTATTTGTTATTTTATAATTCCCAATTTTCTAAGGACTATCTCATCCTAGAATAAAAGCTAGCATTTACTACTGTCACTACATAATCGTAACCTAGCAGAATCCAGGGGTTCACCATTCTCTTTTTAATAGTAGTATTAACTTGCTATCCAGTAGAACTTCTGTGCCTTACATTTTGTGCCCAGTAGGAGACCTGGAATAATCAGTCTTGCTCTGTTCAAACTTTATGGGAGTCTTATGATGATTGTTGAACATCTCTGATTAAGCCCTTTAGAAGAGAGCTGCCACCCTTCTGCCACCTGCTGCATTATTAAAAGATTTGTTTCTTTATGTCAGAGATTCTATTAGAAAGGGGGTCAAGTTGGGATCCTGAATCACCTCTGCAAGAAACATGGGTTCAGCTAGGGCTTAAATTCATTTATGAAAATATTAAAAAGCCAACAATTACTCCTATGGAACAATGTTATGACTTTACCAACTTTGTACTCTTTGAAAGGAAAAAAAATCAACTTTTAATTACAAAGAAATACAGTGTTCCTTTATTTGCTGTTGCAGTTCTTATTTCTAAGAAAGCTAAGTACATTTTAAAAGCACAAACAGATAAATAGTTCTGTAGTCTAAAATTTCCAATTCAAAAGCAAAGGGAGAATTCATAAAATGTGCTCTCATGCAAAGAACTGCCCATTTATCACCATTTGAAGAAAATGTATATGTGTGTATGTGTGTTGCATACATATATATACACATAAAACACATGCTTGATTCATATACAAATAGCTAAGTTGGAAAAGATCAGGCTTTGAAAACTGGTCCTAGAAAATTGATTTATCCAGGCAAATTTGTATATGGGTCTCTGTATATATTTTAAATACAGTAAGATTGATTACAAACAGAAGGTCATTTTGTTTACTATTTTCCAGAGAGAGCTTCTAACATTCTTAAGAAGAACTGAAGTACAAAGCCATAAAAAGCAACAGTATTTCACCATATAACACACAGTAGAGTTAAAATCATCACACCAGCTCCTTTTACATCTCATTGCTATCGGTAAGTTTTAATTCTTGATCATTAATTCCTGTATGGGTTTTTCAGCACTTTTTCTACAAAGCACAATATCCTCATTTGTGTGGTTTTTTTAAAATAAATTTATTTATTTTTGGCTGCGTTGAGTCTTCGTTGTTGTGCACAGGCTTTTCTCTAGTTGTGTTGAGCGGAGTCTAATCTTCGTCACTGTGTGCGGGCTTCTCGTTGCGGTGGCTTCTCTTGCTGTGGAGCACGAGCTCTAGGTGTGCAGGCTTCAGTAGTTGTGGCTCATGGGCTCTAGAGCACGGGCTCAGTAGCTGTGGCTCATGGGTTTAGTTGCTCCGTGGCATGTGGGATCTTCCCGGACCAGGACTCGAACCCGTGTCCCTTGCCTTGGCAAGTGGATTCTTAACCACTGTGCCACCAGGGAAGCCCTCATGTGGGTTTTTAATTGTAGATTCCTGAGCTGACAGATGAGATATGTTGATGACCACATTGTTTTTAGCTCTTAGGGTGTAGGCTTCCTTGGGCTTTTCTCTTTTTTGGCAGAGATGGAGGCGAAAAGCATCTTGGAAACCATGGCGAAAATTCTCATTGAAGAAACCATAAATGATGGGGTTGACGCTGCTGTTGCCAAAGGCCAGCCAGTGTGCAAAAGGGTAGATGTAGATGTTGATGACCCGCAGTTCATTCAGAGACAGGTCAACATAGTCTGAGAGCATCATCAGAGTCCACAGGGGCAGCCAGGAGAGAATGAAAAGCAGGGCCACAGTCAGGAGCATCTTAATGACCTTCTGCTTCTTCTTGGACACCACGTGCCACTGTTCCTGGTTCTGTTTGCCTGAGTGGGGCACTGTTGTCTTGGAGAGTGCAATTCCAATCCTTCCATACATGATGACAATGAGGGACAGGGGAGCCAGGTAGATGTTAGCAAACAACACAGTGGTATAGATCTTCCTCATTTCCTGATTTGGCCAGTCTTCCCAGCACCAGTAGACTGGGCTGGTTTTATTCTGGAAGTTGAGTCTCACTCGGTAATATTTTTCTTCCTGTACATGTAACATTATTGCAGATGGGGACATAATGGCGATGTCCAGGATCCAGATGATCATAATGATGACAAACAATGTCTTGATAGTGAGCTTTGGTTTAAAAGAGTAGACGACACACCGGAACCTGTAATTAAAGGCAAATATCAGTGAAGGACTGCCTCATAACTTCTGACCAAGTCATTAACTAAATTTATTTCAGTAATTACAGTCTTCCATAAATATTCCCCCTCAAATATAGAAAGTTACCATTAGTAGGGAGGCGTGCATTACCAGTTTCTGTAATTAATATATGAGATAAATTTCAACTTAAAAAATTAATGAGTGGAGTATATCAGACACTATTAATAATCAAAGTACTATTGTAACTAGTCAACATTGAGCATGAGCATTTAATATTCTGTTCCAGGCTCCTTTCCATTGGTTTGCATGGACTGCCTCTGTAAGCTTTTTTATTTAAAAGATGAGGAAAAGGCTTAGAAAAGGTAAAAAATCTTGCCCATAATTACACATGATTTTTACACATGTATTTTGGCTCCAGAGCCCATATTCTTAAATGTCCCTTCATGCCCTTCTGTGGTCCCCTCACACATGATCTGTGTGCTTGGCCATACAACTTGCTTTGGCCAGTTAGTTGAACATTAGCAAGCATGGCATAAGCAGAAGCGTGAGTGATTTCAGCTACAAGACACAGAATAGGAGAACCACACAGAGGCACCCAGCCAATCCACAGAGTTGTGACAAATATTAAAGCATTACTGTTTTAAGCCACTAAGTGTTTTGGTGGTTTGTTTCACAACTATGAGTCTGAGAGTTTCCATGATGAGTTCTATTTATGCACCCTCCCAGTGTTCTGTGTCTTCTGTTGAGCATGACAATTATCAGTATGTAGAGTAAGCCTGATTCATTTTACTGCTATTTTGTTATTGTGATTCTTAATTTTGTTATTACTGATATTCATTATGTTCATTATAAGATAATCATACTATTATATAACTGTAAAACATTTTATATTTTTCAAAGTACTATCATCTATTGAATCTTCTTTGATTTTTGTGATGACTCTATAAAATTGAAAATTAATACTTTCCAGATCTGCAGGTAAGGAAACTTAGAGCTTTTAAGTGGCCCATCAGCAACTCCAAACAAATTTATCTTATCTTTATATAATCACTAGTTATCTTGAGCTTTGACTGCTCCATTGTCCTTCACTGAAGGTATAAGCTCTTCTGTCTTAAATTCCAAGTTTTCATCTAGTCTTCTAATCAGTGAATTCTCCCATTTACTCACCCTTAAATTATGGGTAACTTCAAAGGTACAATTCTAGGTATTTTGCTCTTTTTGTAAACCAGCTATTGAAACTCCAAATATTATTTTTTCATTTATTCACTCAACAAATAGTCTATGATATCTTGTTGATAGCAGCCCAAACTAAGACATGCATCATCCCTAATTATTTAATCTTAAAATATGGAAACTTCAGTAGTTTTATTTTATTACTGAACCCTTAGTGTGTGTGTATATAATATATACATATATATATATAAGCCTTGCTCTTAAAGGGGTACATATTATGGATACAATTTTAAGCAGATATACCCAAATTTAGTAGATTATACATTTTTCACTGGTTAGGTGGATTAGTTGCAGATATGCCCAATTTTCTGGATTCAGAGTTTGGTGCTGACCTACCTAACTACTGCTATTGCAACTAAAGTAAAGACTGAAGCTGCAACAGATATTCCCTGGACCAAGCCACTGATCTTGCACATTGTATTTCCAAAAGGCCATCCTGAAAGGGAACTGGGACAGTTAGTCTTTGGAAAGATCATATATATTTTTTTAAATTTCACTGAAATTATGAAGAGAAAGACATGAAACTAGACAGCTACAACTGTTTCCTAAATGATATCCAGGGAACAATCAATGTTTCCCATTATTTTCATTAATACATTCAGATCTCTGTTTTTCAGTACATTAATAAGGTCAAAACTTACACAGTAAGTGTAGCAAATATTCTAGTTTCCCAAGAGATTAATGTTACATATTGCTCAGATTTTTTAAATTTATCTTTTAAAAACTATCCTATAGCTTATTTAAAAATACTCTTATCTAATTAAAAATATTTCCAATAACCTAAATAAGCCAAGCATACTTAAAAAAGCATTCTGTCGTCTATCCAGACCATCTTAAAATTGGTGCTTGAATGGCTTTATGCCACAATGATGCAGGAGGATACAGTGGAAGTACATATACACTCTGCATGTGCTCCTACTGCTGGTAGAGAGACCCACTCAGCTCCAGAATGCAGCTGCCAGACTTATAATCCCTATGGCAGTAGATTAGAGAATTTCCTTCTAGGACAAGTGATCCTTCCAAGAACACTGACATATTTTCACTGGCAGATTCTGATAGCTGTGGATTTCCCAATGAATGACCCAGACTAGTGAAGCCGAGAGTGGGCCTAACCTCAAACCCCAGTCCTGCAGAGGTTCAAAGCAGCCACATAGTACCTCACTCTGAAATACAAGTAGCTAAATAGTAGTTGACTATTAGGGAAACCTCAACCATCAAAGAAGGAAACTAAAATAAATAGGAAGAATAAAACAGGAGAAAACTAATCTGAATCAGGTAGACAAAAAATTAAAAAACAAAGAAAATTACTACTCATAACCTCAGAGATAAAATACATTTTGTCCATGAAAAATATGTGCATGATAGTACAAGGAACACAAAGAATATAAAAATAGCTCAATGAATTTAAAATATGATAACAGAAATGGCTGTTGACTTTATGTCAACAAAAAGGTTGGAAGAGGAAGTTGAGAAGATCTTTGCAAGTAGAATAATGAGGAGAAGAAAATGGAAGAAAAATATTTTTTAAAGAATGGCAACACAGCACCTCCAATATCTGATTAATACGAGTTGAAGGAAGGAAGATGTAGAACTCTGCAAGGAAATTCCCCAGGACTGAAAGCATTCATTTTTTGATTGAAAAGACCTCGTTTGTGTCTAGCACAAAAAATGGAAAATAAAAAGACTTACATCAAGGCTTAAATGCCTGAAATTCAGAACACTTGAGGTAAAGAGAAGTTCTAAAAGCTTTTAGGAAGAAAAGCAAAATACAAGTCATAAATAAAAGAAGCAAGGGTCAGATAGCATCAGCAACAACACCAAATTTCTCAGCATTAACAATAGAGCAATCTCTTTAAATATTTTTAGGGAAAAAGAAAGTCCAGCCTAGAATACTTTATCCAGGTAACTATAATGAAGTGTGAAGGCAGAATAAAGATATTTGCACTACAACATCTCAAACATTTTTTGTCTCAGTGTACCCTTTCACAAGAAGTTAATAGGGGAATAAACCAAGAAAAAAGAAATGGCATCCAGAACACAGGGGACTGAGAATAAAGAGAGGTGAAGAGAATTGTTAGCTTCTCAGTGAAGGAACATCCCAGAGCAATAGCTGAGCTCCATACCTGGAGAGCAGTGTGTCTGGATAGGAACAAGAGGATAGAGAGTACCTGGAGGGGTATCTCCAGGAAAAAAGATGCCATTTACATTTTTTTGGATGTGTTTTCCATATGTTTGAAGGTATTGACAAGAAATTTAACTCTCCTGGAAGAGAATCTGAACATACATTATTGACAGGTACACTCCAAAAACACTAAGCAAATCAAAATATGATGCCCCTATTAAAGGCAGGAAAACAAAAAAACATTTTATAAGAGAAAAAGTTGGTATGATAGTACTCTACTTGGCTCAGCAGGGGGTAAGATACATATAATAATAGGAATGCATACTCTAAATATTGATTTAACAAAAAACTATGATATACTCATAGAGTATATTGAGAGAATGAGGGAGGTAAAAACTGTGAATGTATATTTGTGGTTCTGCATAAATGCATCTGCTTGAATTTGTACCAAGTTTCAGCCAATCATGTTGTTTTTCCAATTTCATATTCAGATACTCAGTTTCTACAGATTTATGTTCTTTTGTCCTAGTGCTGTCAGTTCAGTGGAGTTTGGTGAGGGAAACCACCCCTTGGGGTAGAAGAGGATAATGAGAACTAAATTACATCTTCTGCAGTCTGATAATATATTAGAATAAAAACATGTTATTTAGCAATGTGGTAGTAATTACCAAAAATAAAGACAAAAAATGCTGGATGTGGCTGCCTCCTGGAATGGGAATCAGGGGTAAGGAAGGATACTGTATATGAAAAACTCTTAAATAATAATTTAATTATAGATATTTGGGGGGGACATATTGAGAGCGTTTCTTATTGGTAAAGTAAGTTTCTTGAGAGTAACAAAAATTTTTATCCATTCTTTCATTCTCTTTGTCTAGCACAATATCTTGAAAATGTACATCCTTAATAAATATTGTTTTCTAATTACAAGCATCAGAAAAATGCAGAATCTATATAGTACTTGATGATAGAATAGGCAATCTAAACTCTCCCTGACTCCCACTCCAGAGAAAGGAAAGAAACAGAAGTAAATTCTAAAGAGAAACCTCTTATTCTTCAGTAAACCAATGTTGAATGCCACAAAAGGAAAAGAACTATGATATGGCTCATGTTGATCTAAATATTTTTTGATATGCTGCTTTGGTTTCATTTTTTTCTCATACAGATTTAGAATATGTATATATTGAGTGCTGTTCATTAGTTAATACAACAGATATTTATTAAGCAGGTACTATGCACCAAAACTGTACTGGGAGGTATAGACACACTGTTCCTATACTTGAAGAGTGTATAACGTAGTGTTAAAGAAGTGGTAATACGGGCCCAGAAGTACTCTAGGGTAATACCCGAACCATTACTTATGTTGCACATGTAAATTACCACTATATGAGTGAAACTACTGCTTTGTGAGAAATTATTGGCTCTGTTACTCCATCTTCCATCAAAAACTGTTGGAAATCTCTCAGCCAACCACGAGAGGGCTTAAATATCTATTTATATTAGATTGAAGACATTGCATCAATTGAAACCACATGTTCTTTGAACTTTACAGTCCATAATATTCTTAATATTTCTACTATATTATATGTGCCCTGAACTGTTAAGCAAATTCAAAGTCTTCAGTAAGAAGTGTCACCATTCACTGATGACCTTCAGTGAACATTCTATAAAAATAACAACTTGCACACTTCATCTCTGTCACTTGTTGTATTTTTCTCCATAATTCTTTTTATTCTCTGACTACTTATATAGCTATTTGTTTGTTGTTTTTATCCTCCTTTAGCATGTAGACCCCATGAGAACAGCTACTTGGAGCAGTTCTTAGAACTCAATAAATATTTGTGAATGAATGGATGACGCTGCCATGGCTTCAGGAATATGAGACAAATATTTTCTCATAGTATGTTTGAGCTGCATGCAAATCAACATACCTGCTATAATATTGTCCAGCAGCATGATAGGCATACAGGATATGCCAACTAGTAAATCACTTATGGCCAGGTTCAAGATGAAGAGATTAGTGACTGTGTGCATATGTTTGTTCCTCATTACAATAAAGCAAACCACTGTATTTCCCACCATGCATAGGAAGAAGATCAGAAAGTAGGAAATAATGAAAATCGCTGCCACTTGAGGCTGGTGAAGATAGTAGTTCACATAGGTGATATTGCTATCTGCATACAGGTCGTGCTTTGTGTCACTGACACTCCAAATGTTTCCGAAGAGTTTGAGTCCCAGTTTTCACTCACGATGGACCTGAACAAAGACGAGGCAGAAAAGAAAAACATGATTAGAAACCAGGAGAACTTAAGTTTAAGAGAGTTTAAGAGAGATGCTTTTAAAATGCTACGGAATTTTTTTTATTGGAGTATACTTGCTTTACAATGTTGTGTTAGTTTCTGCTGTACAATGAAGTGTATCAGCAATATGTATATATATTGATGGGCCTTCTATAATAATCCATAAATTTTGCATAAAAATGAGTTATAAATAAGGCATTCAAATTATTAGGATTTTAATCAAGAGCACTTGAAAATTCCACTTTGTGCCACAAGTAACAATTATTATTATATTGTATTTCCTTGATATACTCTATATTATTCACTTCTTTGCTATACCTTCTATCCACTTGTGAAGTTTCAAGGGAAACAGTCCAAAACTCCTCTTCCTCCATCCTTCAGATATCATAACCTGTCAAAACCTACTTGTTTTGCTAACTAACATGCTAACTCACATGCCATGAGCTTTCCTGATATTTGAACGAGATGAAGATACATCTTCAGAATTTCCATTGAAATAAGCTTCTTGTATTTTCCTTGTTCTGCTTTGACTCAGTTAATTGGATATTCTTTTTATATACTTCTGTATGTTGACATAGCCACAAAACTGTGAATTTCTTAAAATAGGTCTGGGTTACTTATCTTGGTTTCACATAGCATAATTCAATTCACATAATATGTATTCAATAAATATTTATTTAAAATTTATAAGTCTTAAGAAAGACATTTCAATCAATGTGTGTCAGAGGTCCCCAAGAACACTCCCAGGTTTGGTGGTTTATTAGAAGGACTCACAGGACTCAGCATATAGTATATTCACTGCTAATATTTATTATAGCAAAGGGATCCAAAGCAAAATCAGCAAATAAAAAGGCGCATGGAGTAAAATCTGCAGGAAACCAGGCATAGGCTTCCAAGAGTCCTCTCTCAGTGGACGTGCTTAATTCCTCCAGCAACAAGTTTGAGTTGACAACATGTGTGAAAAGGTTTTTAATTAGAGAATGGTCATATAGGCAACTTCTTTTTAGTATACATCAAAATTCCAGACTCCCAGATGGAAAGTAAGCGTGCAGCATGAACTATGTGGTCATACAAACAAACTAGGCATGGTGAGCCACTCTACCATTTAAGGAAACTTTATATCAGTATAGGGAACTGTTTAGAATTTAAGTTCCCAGACTCTAACCCAGGGCCCAACTTGCAAGCAGGCCTTTCTAAAGACAGCAGTCTCAGGCCTACCTGTTAACTCTTTTTTGCATGTCCTGTAAATTGGACAGAAGGTTGGTTATACGTGTCCTTAAATGAAAATCAATTTGACAGTGGAGTAAACAAGTTTGTTACTAATATAAAATAACTCAAAGAGGATCATTTTTCTCCAACAGTTCCCATTATTTTTCCATTTAATTTCTACCCTTTCCTCAAATTTTTAAAATTCATCTTTGCTTTTCTGTATTTCTTATTCCTAAGGCCAAATAAAAACAAGGAATGAAAAGCAAAGTGAGAAAGGGATGAGGTGAGGGCTTGGACAAGAGAAAAAGAAAGGAATTTGAGTAGAACCAGATGTAGGCTGCTATACAAAGTCAAGCTGAGAATGTCTTTGGGGTCTAGAGACACACTGAGAAAACCTACCAGTTTGAGAAAAATCATTTCAGTCAAAGTCTCCAAAAGAGAAGCATTCACACAAATATTTAAAGATATTTGTACCTAAGACAAGGAAGCATTTTAAATACAAATGAGAAAGGCATGAGAAAAATGTAGGTAGCTAAGAGTTACTAATAAAAACCATCTGTCTGTGGATTCAATTAGAGCTGGCAAGCATATGGGTAGAATATATCATAAGACGTAATGCTCTATATTTGCACATTCTTTTTTCTTATACCTGGCTGAAAGCAACCATGTGTGTCCAAAGCAGATATGCATCCATGGTATATCTGTTGTGATAAGAGTGTTAGGAGGGTTAAGATGGAATCTTCTGCTGTATTAAATTAAACTCCATGTCAGCCATTTGAAAGAGAAGTGTCTCTTTTCTTCCAATAGATTTTTGAGAAACTAAAATCATATTTTGTTTTGGGGGCCAATATGGGTTTCACTATCCCTATTATTGGCTTGCTAACTATGTTTGGCAAGACAGCATGCAAAATGCAATACAGAGAGTCAAACAAAGAATCTGTCATATTTAAGTGTTATTTCCTCCTGACATGCAATTATAAAACTTTTGTACATGAGGTCATAGTGTTGTTATAGTGACCTATAATAATGTGACTTTGGGGACAACATCATCACCCATAGTATTACCATAGTGAGGCAGAGAAAAGTCAGGTTCTGATTGGTCCTGGGGAAACTCACTTATCTCAGTGTAATGCATCAAAGACAACTGCTCTTTGCTGTTCATACATCTGGCATCTTTCTCACTGGGCACTTAAATATTCCATACAGTTGATTAAAAAGTTTTAAATAAAATGTACCCCTGGTTGAACACCTTTAAAGCCAAAATTATTTAAAGTGTACTCTGTGCATCATATTCATTCCTAGATGAAATAATATAAGGAATAAGAAAATTGAGTATACCAGTTTTAGGAAGGCAAATTTACACTCTACCCATACTGATGATTCAGTAGTTTTGGAATATTTCATTGAAAATGTGTGATGTCCTTTTAATAACAGAAGGTCTGAATTTTACAAGTTAGTATTTACATGTTAAGTAACTAAATTGTAAACATAAGCCATTTTACCATGAATTAGTCTTATATTCTTTATTTCTACGTGGGAAAATATGTGATAAATAAAATACTTATTTGTGAGATTTCTTTACCATTCATTCATCTTCAACTCTGGAGAGAAAACAGATATAATAGGACAAACTTCATGAGCTCCATTTAGAACCCCAAGTTACCACAACTTATTCAGACTCCTATCTATAGGAAGAGAGTCTAGGACTTCAGGAAGAGAAGTCAGGGGAAGAAGTTATTCAAAATTTTTTTCTTCCTGTAATTGTACTTGCCAAAACACTAACAGTAGATTACTCTGGGAGATGGAATGTTTGGATATTATCTTTTTTTTTTTTTTGCTTATATATTTCTCAACTTTTTTCCTGTTTCCAGATTTTTTTTTTTTTTTTTTTTTTTTTTTTTTTTTGCAGTACGTGGGCCTCTCACTGTTGTGGCCTCTCCCGTTGCGGAGCACAGGCTCCGGACGCGCAGGCCCAGCGGCCATGGCTCACGGGCCCAGCCGCTCCGCGGCATGCGGGATCTCCCCGCACCGGGGCACGAACCCATGTCCCCTGCATCGGCAGGCGAACTCTCAACCACTGCGCCACCAGGGAAGCCCCCAGATTTTTTTTTTTTATAGTCTGGAAAAAATGCTTCCATATTATTGTCTGAATTCAACTATATAGAATAAAACCAGATGACATAGCTTAAGCTCTTCTTATAAGTTCACAATAGTAATAGGTCATATACTGGCTAGAAATGATATTATTTTACCCCAAATAGTTATATCTTCCAAATTTCAATTAGGAAAGAAACCATAAAGACTCTAATTTATTAGGTTTAAATATACTGTAATATACTGTCTCACACATATCATAGAAAGAATTGATCATCTGAAAGAACAGTCTATATTCTTTATTCTTGTATCAGTGACTCATTAAAGGGACCAAGTTGGCAATTGTGATCAAGCATTGTCTACTTAGACTGTCAGACACACCAAAGCCAACTATGGCCAGCACTCTCCATTTTTGTCATCCTTCTCTCTTTGGGCTTTCTCCTATTGCCTCTATTATTATTTACTGTATTCTTCATGTTTTCCTTTTAATTTCCGTATATTTATACAAGGAAGGACTTAAGGACAGGAAGGTGGCAGTATTTACTTCTATCTATGTTGGATTATCTAATCTAAATTCTGATGATTATCATTAAAAGGTATTACAGTTATTAAGTAACTAATTTAATAATTCTGAACCGAGTAAATTAAATGCAAGCAGTTATGACAACTTAGATTGCTAAAATAACTGAAGAGGAGAGACAGAGAAAACAGCAAGAACAAAAATGTTGTAAACACACATGCTCAAACTAGGGGTGAATCAATGGCAATAACTACAAGACATATAGTAATACCACCTAATATTTCAATTTTCAAAGCACTTTCAAATATATCACCCTAGGACACCAGCATCATGGAAGCATAAAATTTTCCACCCCCTTTTAACAACTAAAATTTGGCATCCATTCATGAACAAAAGTGCCTCTGTGGGAGCTGTGGGATCCAGCACCAAATGCCAAGGGATTCCGGAGGAGTCTCGCCCTCCTGTGCATTGCTTAATAGGCAGACAGACTTCATATGGGGCTTTGGAAGCAGCAGGAGCCCAGGAACTGGCTCCAGCTCTTCTCAGCCACAGTCTTGGAAAACGTGCATACTGATGATATGGGAAGACACTACAGAAGGGAGAGCTTTTGTAGAAGTCCAGGCTGAAGAGAGATTCCAGCACTCCTTTGGATCAAAAAGAGTTTGGAAGCATCAGAGAGGGTAAGAGGAGCTTTGCCAGCATCACCCTCCCGTCTGGTGCTGATTAACAGCCAACATTGGGAGAGAACCCTTGAACTTCTTTTCTCTGGAGAAAGAAGATTGGATTGTCATTAATCTGTAGTGTTAAAAAAAAAAAAAAAAGACACACTGCCCTGAGTGATACTGTAAGTTTCACTAATGTACCATGTGTCAAATGTTACATAAACCTCTGTCACAGCTAAATGGTGTAATAGAGTGTAAGTTCAGTGATATAATTAAATGAAAATCAGATGTATGTAAATGATGCTCCCCGAGATAAAGAAATGCTTTACAAAGCTGAGTTGAAACCTCTGATTAATATAAAACATGTTAAACTGGATTTTCCAGAGGAGGAAGTGAAGTTGACTTTAGAAACATTGCACATTCAATTAACTGTTTCCATTAAATCATATCAGAAGGTTCAAATAACTGTGCACAATTGAAGGTATCAGTAATTGAGATGGCAAAAGGATACCAAAAGAGCTTGAAAGAGTTACGGTCATTGTGAACATGATTTATTCCTACTCCTCATTGGGTATTTCAAATCTTGGTGGTCATCAAGGTATTAGAAACATTATTCTTTGTTTAAAATATTAAAAAAGGTAGTCAGACAAATAATAATAACTTTAGAATTTTGTGGCAAAGAAATAGTAACTGAGGTCAGAGAGTGAACTGATTGAAGGTGTTGAAGAAGCTGGCTGGTAATCCACTTTCTCCCAAAACATTGGGAGAAAGCCCCCAGAGAAAGAAAAGAAGGCTGATGATTCAGACTAATGTTCTTCTGGATGTAATAAATGGACCTCCAGGTAGAGTAATGCTATTTTCTAAGATGATGGCCTTTGAAGAGGTATGACTCCCTAGAAAATGTCATGTAAGCTGAGATATAAAATGGAGATATTTCGTGGACTGAACACTCACTCTGCTGTGATAGGTGATACCACAAAACCTAACTTAGAGACCTCATCTTTTACTCTGGGCCAGAGAATGAGCATCTAATGCAGGAAGAGGGGTCCTAAAGAGCCACCTTCAGTGTCCCAGACCTTCTTTGATTAGTCCCTTTAATTGTTTTATATCTTTGAAATTATTAGTAAGTCATGAAAATGAGTAAGATCTCTGATTTCAAGAAAAGTAATTCAGGTTTTAGCTATAAAATACAATATGCACAGAGAATTGAATAACCTTTCAGGGCCTTACATCTAGAAATGTGCAATCTAATATTTCAGTCTATATCCTACTGGCATTTATACTATTTTTACATAAATGTCCTGGGGAGCATGATAATATTATTTTTAAGGAGGTAACACCTTCTACTAGGATGAGAACTGTTTCACTTAGAAAAATACTTGAAGGAGTTCTCTTCGTGTGAGAAGGCAACTGTCCCAATAAAACCTTACCCTCCAGGTCATAATGACATTGAGTAGAATACTCCAAGATAGAGTTAAGTACTTTATTATCCTTAAGTTTTTTATTACCTTAAGTACTTTATTACCTTTGAGTATTTTAATATCACCTCTGTGCTGGGAACTATGCTAATTGCTTTATGTGTCATTTAATCTTTCCAGTATGAGGTAGCTACTAACTATATCTCAATTTAATATATAAGGAAAGTAAGACAGGAAAATGTTAAGTAACCTGACCCAGGTTCCACAGCTAATAACTGGAAAAGTTGGGAAACATATAGAGAGAGTCTCCTAAAAGTAGAGGGTCAGCAACATAGCTGAGGGGGTAGGCCACTTGAGAGTTGGAAACTCATCAGAAAAAGGTTCAGTGAGATGAATATGACCAAGCAACTTCTAGAATCTATCATGTCTAATATTTAATTTTAAACTAACTTTTGTACTACTCCCTGCCTACAACCCCAAATTGTCAGTGAGTCTATTAAGTATAACTGCCTTTGCGGGAGATATTTTTCAATCATCAAGGGAAATGCTCTAATGTTTGGGTTAGTGTAGGGCAGAGAGAAAAGAGCAGCTATAAAGGAAAAGATAGGAACAGGATTGCATCATATATGTCCAGAGAAATCCTGGAGATACTGGGAGGGGGAGACAGGTGGATTCTGGATCTCCAAAGCACGTGGGATGGAGACAATTTTATTTGAATATAACAGCTACATTGAACAAGCATAAATTGTGAGATGCAATGTAAAAGCAACTGTATTTGTTTTCTGCTGACCCTTTAATTTTATTATTTGAGGCTAATTTCCCCATTGCCTCTGGGTAAAATTTGGAAGAAGTCTTAATACTTTCGAATCATTTTCTGATGATAAAAAGCAGCATAGTTCTTAATATAGCCAGATGAGTATAATAAACAAACTTTTAAATTTCCACCAAGGATGCCTCCTTGTCTGCTCTCTTTGCTGACCTGCTCTAGCACATCTCCA
This sequence comes from Mesoplodon mirus, assembly GCF_964341445.2. Lineage (NCBI taxonomy): Eukaryota > Metazoa > Chordata > Mammalia > Artiodactyla > Ziphiidae > Mesoplodon > Mesoplodon mirus. The sequence continues at coordinate 49,791,419 of NC_138977.1, forward strand.
CCTCCATCTTGTCAATCTCAGTTTCCATCCTTGAGAGTTGTAGATAGACAAGGTTAGGGAGATGGAAAGGAGCAGGAAAAGTCTCACTTTTCTTTCTAGGGTTGCCCTGAGGTGTTCCTTGGACTGGACCAAGTTTTAAAGCTGACCCTTACTTCTGTGGGCACTTTCTTGGGCTCTTCAGAGACACAAACTATTGCCATGGATCTCTCATCAATAGTCCTCTTCATGTGAGGAAATTCATCTCTGGTGGCTGCTGGCTCTTTTCTCAGCCTCGAGAAATCCTACAGTTCACCCTGCTGTAGAGCATCAGAGTGAACCATGGTTCAGGTGTGTCAATCACCTCAGCCCACAGTTAACACTCATGCATCTTTTGTCCAGAAAGACTCTAGAAGTGGAAGCTGGCCAGTGCCACCAACTCCGTCATTCCACCATCAGTAAAATAACCAGCCAGCCAGGTCCAGGCACTTTGGATCTAGTCTCCGGTGTAAGGCAGACTCAAGTCCGCTGTCTTCTCTGAAACATTAGGTGCATCTGTTAAACTCTCTGTGTGTCTCCTTTAGTCCCTTTTCTAAGCATGAATTGAGGGGCAAGCAACCCCACTCCTCCATCCTGCAAGTAGATGACTCAACACACCTCAACAAACCTCTCTCCCTATCTTCTTCTGATATCAAGTTCTGGGCCTGTTTATCTCCTCAACCTGAGAATAAATGTTTCTCCTGATCCTCCTTTACAAGTCTGCATGGTGGTCCCATATAATCACCTTGGGATTTTTGGCTGAAACTAAAACCGGAACAGTTCCATTTTAACATTCTGTTATGTAATTATCAGAAGGATAAACCCCAAAGGCCTGAGGATTTGCGAATATCCTAGCAAGTGGCACTCATGTTACTTAAAAGTTTCAAAATTGGAATTGTATTAAAAAGATATATTTGTATTCTTTTTGATATATAGGAAAGTTAAAAGAATAAATCCTGAGTTCTCATTACAAGAGGTTTTTTCTTTCTTTTTGTTGTATCTTTATGAGATGATGGAGGTTAACTAAATCTACTATGGGAATTATTTCACAAGATATATATATCAAACCATCATATTGTACACTGTAAGCCTTATATGGTGATATATGTCAATTATTTTCCAGTATAACTAGGGGGATAAAAGGATACACTGTATTTGTTCCTGTCAAGAAATATTCTTTCCAAGAATGATTTTTCATTGATGACTATGGATCTTTGCAAGATATACTAAAATTTATTTAAACTATCACCTAGTGTTGGACAATTAGACAATTTCCAACTTTTTTGGTGTTAAAGCAATATTTTGATATTTTATCTTTGCTTCTATTCATTAGCATTTTCTAGAATACTCCTAGAATGGGAATTAACACATCAAAAGGTATGATCATTTTTCTGCTTGATAGATTTTGATAACTGTCTACTAGAAAGTTGGTCTTAATTCACATTTATTCCGGCTGTGTTTAAAAAGGCTTGTTTGTTCTCTCTTACCAGTAGTAGGCACTAAAATTCCCACCACTTTTTTTTTTTTTTAAGAAGATGTTGGGGGTAGGAGTTTATTAATTAATTTATTTATTTTTGCTGTGTTGGGTCTTCGTTTCTGTGCAAGGGCTTTCTCTAGTTGTGTCAAGTGGGGGCCACTCTTCATCGCGGTGTGCGGGCCTCTCACTATAGCGGCCTCTCTTGTTGCGGAGCACAGGCTCCAGACGCGCAGGCTCAGTAGTTGTGGCTCACGGGCCTAGTTGCTCCGTGGCATGTGGGATCCTCCCAGACCAGGGCTCGAACCTGTGTCCCCTGCATTAGCAGGCAGATTCTCAACCACTGTGCCACCAGGGAAGCCCCCCACCACTTCTTTTTAAGCTTTGCCAACTTACCATTTTTAAAAATGGTTAATTTCTTATTTAAATATCATTTAAGTACTTTAAGTACTAATGAAGTTGAACTTTGTTGCAGAATTTGGAATTTTTATTTTTTTAAGTGATTGTTTATTTCTTTTGTCTTTTTTCATATTGAAGTGTTCATTTTTTGGTTCATAAGATCTTTCTTAATAGGAATTTTATCCTTTGTTAAATATGTTTCACATATTATTTCCAGTTAGCAATTTGCAATTTAATTTTTACAGTGCTTTTAGGTTAAAAATAAAAATATGTATGTTTATGTAGTAATAGATCATATTTTTTCTTTGTATTTTCTCTAAAATAATTTTTTCTGTAAACATGTATGTATTCACATATATTTTATACTATTTAAAGTAGTTTTTATGCTTTATAATTTTAATTATATATTTCTTCTATATTATTCATTTTAAAAATCCATTTAAAATGAAAATGGTATTATCTCACATCTGAGTTTTAACTAAAGTTCCTTCATATTATGACTTAGCATTACTCAAATGAATGTGCTCAATTGTATCCCACAGAAATCTGGCTGCTTTTTATTTACTTTCTGAACAGCTAAATTTACTTGCCAAAGTATATATATTGTGTTGAAAATTAAGTGAAAGTTTTTCAGATATGTCAATTATACATCCCTTAAAAATATTAAATATAAATCATACCACATATAGTGTCAGTACTTCATACACTTCTAAAAGCTAACATAAAATTTGCCATTGTACTACAATTGTTTAAAATTCTATGTTCCTAATCACTGATCCTTAAATATTTAGACTACAGAAAGATAACAGATTTCCCAAGAATATGAAAAAGAATGATTATATGTATGTGTATCACTGAATCATTACATTATACACCTGAAACTAACACAACATTGTAAATCAACTATACTCCAATAAAAATGTTTTAAATGTAATAAAATATAAGAAGGGGGAGAGAACAAACCGTAGCAACAGAACTTATAAAATAGAAACAAACATACACACACTAGAGCAACAACAACAACAAAAAAAGATAACAGATTTCCCAATTTCTTGTGGCACCTAACAATACCCTATGTATGTATTCATTGCATATAAAACCTTCTTTAACTTGAATATCCCCTTGATGTTAGTAGCACACTTCTGGTTTTATGCCTGCAACCCTTTTGAAGAAAGAAGTGATTTCCAAGAGTTAATGATACCCATATCTTCTGGAAATACCAAATAAAGACAAGCACAAGAAAAGCATGAAGGGGAGAAACTAGTCTGGAGTCATACCTTAACATGGAAATTCCAATTGGTCCTAGGCATCCCCAGCCCACTTTATTCCACTCCCAGCTATATGTGCTTTGGGGTTTATGAGGTTTCCATCTTGGATGATTTGAGTGTAAAGTGAGCACAGGAGTATTTAAACTAGGTAGTTTACCACTCTTCAGAAATGTATTAAAACATTTTACATTTTCAACCAGGGATTTCACCGTATATCATTTTACATCTGGAACCATGTAAAACCTGAAACTAAGTAAATGTACTCAAAGACTTGTACTGTTGACCCAGTTAATAAATAAAAACCATAAAAAAAAGCCTTGTAAGCCTTTATGAAAAAGAGATAGCTGTACTATGGGTATCCTAGAAGCTTCAAGAAATTGAGATCCTCCTACTTATTATGAAACAGGGTCCCATGCCTGAAAAAAATGAAAAAAAAAAAAGCCAAAAGTAACAGACTTATCATCAAGAGGAGCCTAGGACTGATGGGGCACACTAAGAGCTTTTGTTCTTATGGTAGCTTGTCTACTTCCTGTGTAGGAATGTTTTACCATCCACAGAAATGGAGAGAATTAAATGCAGCTGAAGGCTCAGGTGGCTGAAGCAGAGATCCAGCTGAGCAGAAACAAGACTTTGCTATTTACTCCATCATAGTTTTTACCTTTCCAAGACCTCTTCATTGCCAGGGAGCCACAGTTAAACTGTTCATTATATATTCCACCAACAATGCCAATCCTCAAAAACATTATCACCTTTAGAGATTACTGCTATTTTTCTTAGAACACATGATCAGATCAACATTTGCTATTTAGGGTAGCTTTTGATTGGGTCTGCTTTAATTTCTCATATTACATGAGATGTGTTTCTTGAATGACTTCTGATAAGATTCATTTGGAAAGTTTATTTTTTTCTGATGAAGACAAATCAACACAAATTATTAATGGGTAATATTTTCTATTAGTACAGTTTAGAAATGGCATGGCACTATAACTTAGTGTCTCTTTGTATTTCCTTAAAGTCAAGGCTTCACAGGATTTCTCTTTCACTATAAACAATTCTTAGATTTTAATTTAGTAATTGAGGGGCTCAATGAAATGGTCTTTTTAATTTTCAAAATAGTCGAGAAGGCTCCCTAAACAGTTTTTATGAATCACATTATAGAACTGGCTCTAAAAGCAAGGCAACTCTTAACAAATCCTTTGTGTTTGCATCTTCTAAGTTGGTCTCAGCCTATAATCTCTCCTCGTTCATCTATCCTTTATATTAAGTTGTAATTATAGTAATATAGTTTAGTAATTTCCTAAAATAGAATATTTTTTGTGTTTTCCTACTCTTTAGCATTCTTCAAAGGCTTCTCACTCCTACCAAGTGAAGTCCAAACTCATTAATCTGACATTCAAGTTCCTTCACAAACTAAACCCAGTGGATCTCATCACCCTTACCTTCAATTCTCAATAGTCAGGTTATTCCACTAGTGGAACTAAAGGACTCAAATAGCTAAGGAGAATGAACCCATACCCATTAAATTTGTGGGAGTAGCTTAAACACTTAACAGATGACTTATAAGTTTTCACTTCACAATATATCTGAATTTTTCAAAAACAAACATCATACTTTAAATTAATTACTCCTGTAAAAATGTAATATTTCAGGAAAGTATGCTGCATGTCTTGTGGCTTCGTGGAACTCGTGGCTAACAGCCTTACTCATGAGTATCCCAGTTGGAGAATATATGTACAGTTCTCCTCAAGAGGAACATTCCACTCCAGCTAACTTTTTTCCCACACATTGTTCCTTGAGGGTGTCTTAGGGTTTTCCACTTCTTTGCCTTTGTACATGTTTTTACCCATTTTTAAATCTTTACCCAGGGACATGTCCCTTTTGCTCTGTCTTCTTTAAACTCACAGCATAAATCTTATCTAGGAAATTTTCATTGACTAACCTAGTGTGAAATATATATTCTTCCCCCAAATCCCTAAATCACCTTAATTTTATGCCATGTATTTATTGTAAGTCCTTGACTATCACGATATTTCTTATATCATATTGTATATAAGCTGTTTAAATATCTTACTTATGTATAGCCTTGTTTAATTATCTTATGTACCTATACCCAATTCCTCTAATTTAAATGTTATTGCCTTGAGGGAAAAATGTATTGTAAATATCTGTCTCCCCTGAGGATCTACTCTATTCTCCTCTAGTCCTTTTTACAGATTGGGTATTTAACATAAATATGTTTATTTTGACTTTATCTTTGGAATCTTAGATTTCATGGGACTAAGTATATCTTTATCAAGAATTAATGTACAAAAGTCAGTGAATTGCATGGTATGTGAATTATCTCAATAAATTTGTTAAAATGAAGTAATGTGCAGAACAAAGAGATTTTTGTGACAAAGTATTTAATTTTTCTTAATGGAACTTTATTATTTAATGTATAGATAAGTGGAAGTAGAACAGATATTACTTCTTCCTCTAAAGAAAACTAGCTCTTAAAAACTGTTTTCAAATAATTATATTTTAGCAACTGGATACTGTCATTGACAAGAAAATGGAATCATTTATCTCAATATGAAGTTATGAAAAGGGAAAATGCATAGAATGCATAGGAAGATACTTCTCAGACCTCTGAGTTCTGCCTAGATTGTTGAAAATAACAGCCGTAAAGTAAACCATCTTGCCAGTAGTTTTCTAACAACACTTAGGAAATTTCTGAAGTCTACATCACGTCCCATTCTTTGATCTTTGATGTATTCAGTTACAGCGTAACTACCTTTTTGTTCAGATGCCATATTTTATTACACTTGCCAAACAAATTCAAGAAATTATATTAATAGGAAACCTCCTTTCCACAAGTCAATATCCTAATAGTGATATGCAAAAGAAAAAAAAACAAGCAAACCTTCCTATCCTATCTGAGCTTAAAGATGACAAACAAATTGGGAAAAAAATGATACTGTTACTATCATTATTGTTTTTGTAACATTACTATTATCATTGTTATCATTATCATTATTATAGAGAGGAATTTTCTAAAAGCTAGAATTTTATTGAGTCCCATATTAGCTGCTTTACATTTATTATTTCAGTTAATCATCCCAGCAACTCTGAAATTCATGTACATTATCCCTATTTCATAAACGAAAAGACTGAAAATTCAAAAGATTAAGTAACGTATTCATCATCATACAGAAAATAAGCAACAAAGCCAAAGTTTGAATTCAAGTTTGAATGCAAAGTCTATACAGTTTTATTATCAGTTCTTAAGTTATGAACTCAGTTCTTGAGTTACTGATTCATCTTGGTTTGAAGTAACCAATTTCCTCACTTGTAAAATATGAATATTTTACGGATAATGAAAAACTTAATTTTTGAAGCACAGAATATTGAATATTGAAAATACATTATCTGAGCAGCAGTAGAATTATCAAATATTAAGTTAGATATCAAATTTATATACTGTGGAAATGAATAAAGGAAAGCCCCATTCAAAATGGAATTGGAAAGCCCTGAAGGAAGAGTGCTCACACATGTACCACACATGCACCACTCGTACCACCTGTGGCAGCATACTTTACATACCCCAGCAGGAAGAATCTTACTTTATATACCCCAGCAGGAAGAAGGAAGATTTTCTCGACGCTTAGCAACAACCCAGCCAATGAGAAACTGCTGCAACTCAACCAATGAGAAGCTGCCACAACCCCGAATTCTTGCTCTTCTCCAGCGAACTTTCATTCAAACTACCCCTCCCAACTTCCTCCTTCCCTCTACAAAAGAACGCTCTCCGTTTTGTGCTCCAGACTTGCCTATGGTTAGCCAGAGTTTGTCCCAAATTGCAAATCCTCTACTATTCCTGAATAAACTTGATTTTGCTGGCTAAACCACTTACCTTTTTATTATAAAGGTTGGCAATATCAAGTATGAAATTAGAATTTAAACATAAATAACCTAAAATTATTTTTAGGGATCAAAATATTTCAGAATTTCTGAAGGAAATTCAGGCGTTTAGGTCTGTGTTAAGACTACTAACATTTATTTATATGTGCAAGCATGTGGAGTGAAATGGTGAAATGGGGCATCTGGTTCCATCTTATCCCAGATTCTGGCTCTCATTAAATTATCTGTTCCTTTTTGCCTTCTTGGCCTCTCCCCTCTAAGTTTTCAAAGTACACTTATGTTAGACTATTTGATCTGGGATGATGTTGGGGAATTGCAGCAGAGCCAGAAATGGACACAACCTTAAATTGAATGTTAGATAGCATTTTCCTTAAATTCCCCAGCCATACCTACCATAATAAAAGGTTTTGCTGGGGAAATTTATTTTAACCTCAACTGGTGGGAACTTCTCTTACCCTCCCCATTCATTCCCTTCAATTTTCTCTCTTCCAGGAATCCTAGCCATCTGCTTCCAGAAAGCAAACAAATGCCCTTTTATCCTCAGCCTAGGGAAAAATCTCAAATTTTTGTTCTTCAGAAAGTTAATTTATTTCTCTGACTTTTCTAGATCCTTTAGAGGGGTTTCACCTGTCACAACTGAATAAAGATTACCTAAATAAGAGAATAATTTACTAATGCTTAAATCCAAGCAACCTAAATAACCAGCAAAATTTCAAGTTTTGGTTTGCTTTTCCTAGATTATATTTTTAGCCAAGTCTGTCTGCTCCTGCAACAATCTCTATAAGTAGAAAGTAGTAGAAAGTCATATTAGCTGTCTTTCCAGGAGAAACACCAAGGGCCATGGAAACTTTTTTGAATGTTATTTTGTTTTAATTTTTCTTTCCAGTGCATTAGTAACAGCAGCAAACAATAAGGCTTTTAGTGAAGCAATTCACAGACTCTCTAGTGGTTCTTAAACACATTTCTAGCAAGCTGCTGTGTGGACCACAACTCATATTTTTCAATGCTCAGAAGTTAGTGTTAAAAATTGAACTACCAGCTGTCATGTATCTTCAGGGCACACCCCACACATCAAAATACTCATGTACATCACTGAAATATTAGCATGAAATAGCCTCTCAACTGCAGTAGGTGTTTCTGATGGAGTCTAACATTCTATTAATGCTTCACTGTTTTTTAAAAAGTTTTGTTTCCTTTTTTCTCTCAATATTTCTAAGAATATTTATAAGGAAATTACAGACTTCTAAAATAATTACTAATCTTCTTGTCTTTAAATATGAATATCAAAGTTCATCAACAGTTTAGTCATTTAAAATATATATATTTTTGTTCCCACAGGATACATAACTTTTTGAAGCCCTGTGTCATCTTACACTGTTTATATTCAACTGAATCTCTACCAATAATCAGTTTTCTTTTTATTCTGCATTAGCAATAAATTGTTAATATTCTTTCAAAATTTTTCTTTAAGAGGATCCATTTTTGAAGAATTGCATACAATATGAGTAATGTGATTGTAAAGTATTTTGAATACTAAACAGAACTAATACAATCCATCAATTTCAACTTTTTCTGTTATATAGTTTAAAATGTTCAAGTATCCAATAAAAATATATAAAAAATAGATTAAATATATCTCAGCTATGAAAAAGAAAATGTTCAAATAAATAGACATAAGATTATTTTCTTATAATCAGGAAAAAAATCAGAACAAAAACTCATGTAGATATATGTAGATTACTTCTCTGTATCTGAATTTCCAGAATACCCTTACCTAATTAAGATCTATTTTTTAATGGTCAGTTTATCAGCTCACATGCTAAGAGGCCTCAGTAGAACATTACAGGTGGCAAGAATAGCTTAAAATAATGTAGCCTGCCTACAGTCAGACTGACAGAAATAGAGTTGTTAATGACATCTGTGTTCCAAACCATCAGAACTATTTACTTAGAAGACTTTGAGGGCTTCAAAAAGCTGAAACGTTTTCCATATTGCAAAACAAAAGGGGTCTAAATCTTTGTATCCTGTCTAAGCTAGTTCATTCACTATTTTAAAAAATACTTTTAGCCTTCAGCAGAGAGCAATGATTGATACTTTGATCACTAAGCATGTAACAGGTGATACCAAGGAAAAGACATTTATTTTACACTTACTATGTCTTGGTACTCAGTAATTCTCTATGCATTATTTCACATAAAGAATGTTCACAAGGGGGCTTCCCTGGTGGCACAGTGGTTGAGGGTCCACCTGCCAATGCGGGGACACAGGTTCAAGCCCTGGTCCGGGAGGATCCCACGTGCCACAGAGCGGCTAAGCCCGAGCGCCACAGCTGCTGAGCCTGGGCTCTAGACCCGGCACGCTGGGAGCCTGTGCTCTGCAAGGGGAGAGGCCACTGCGATGAGGGGCCCACGCACCACAGTGAGGAGTGGCCCCTGCTCACCGCACCTGGGGAGGGCCCACATGCAGCAACAAAGACCCAACTCAGCCATAAATAAATAAATAAATAAATAAATCTATTTTAAAAAGAAAAAGCATGTTCACAAGGACCCTGTGGGGCACACTGATGACCAACAGTCATTATTGAGCATCTTCTCAGTATGTATCATGCAAGACAGACACAGCTCCTGCCCTCTTCCTGTTTATAAGATGAGGAAATCCATCCTTCTACCCCATTCTTTCCTCTCTTAGATTTTGGCTTGCTATGACAATATGCATATATGTCTTAACTGGTAGTCTCAGGAATTACCAAAATGTCATGTGATTTTTGCCCATTCATGTCATTTCAAAATTTTAGTTTTCTCTACTAAGACATCATGTATTATGGAGAGGGGTGGAAGGGTAGTCATTGTAAGGCGGTTCAGAGGCTTTCTGTTTTAATTAGATAGCAATTAACAACTCTTTACATCTAAATTGTCTCCCAGATCTAATTCACTGAACCTGACATAATTCAGTTGCTCTTCTTAATCAGTAATTATGTCAATAAAAAGTGAAAAAATGTAATAGAACATCATTTGCCCAGGCAAATATGCAGAAACAAATCTAAAATTGAAACATATTTTATTCTGTGATAATCGCAACATGACATATATTTAGTTGAACAAAAGAAAAAAAATAGATTAGGGCATGTAACGGAAAGGGAGGAGAGTAAAAAAAAAATGCTGGGAATAAAACCCAAACAACCTCATGGCTAAATCTTGAAATGCAAAATATGAAAAAGCAAAAATCCAAGTTATTGATCCTTTGTCCCAATAGACTTTCTTTCCTCCTCTTTCATAGTTGAAGATGATTTAGTTTCCTGGAAGTTTGAGATACCAATGACATAAATTAAGCTGGGAGCAAACAATAATAATAATTCTATGTTTGGCTGAGGGCCATCCTATTGAAGTAGTATTGGGAGTACAGTTCTTTTCTGAAAACAACCACTCATTTGCTACGATAGACAGCGTCAGCCAGTCTCTCACCCACTAAGTCTGTGTCTTTAGTCTCCAACTCATGGTGGATTTCTTAAATTCCCTCTTACCTCCATCCCACTCGCTGACTAGGCTTGGTAGGAATACCCCTGTCTCCTGCTTATGAAGTGTGTATGTTATAGTAGTAGTCTGGGTAAACCTTAGGCAAGGGAAAATGCTATAGTCCTTCTCTAATTTTCTCCAACAAAATACCCTCTCCAAGTGTTCACTGAACTCTTGGCCTCTCTAAATTTTTTCAGAGGTGGGTAGTGGGAAGTCAGCTAAGAATTACTAAATCAATTATTAGCCTTCTCCTTTGTATGTCCTAGTCAGGTGGTATATCAGTAAGGGTTCATCCAGGAAGGAAGAACCATATGGGACATGGGATTATTATAGGAATTATACTTTACACCAGAGGTCAACAAATTTTCTGTAAAAAACCAGAGAGTAAATATTTTTGGCTTTGTGTGCCAAAAGTTCCCTGTAATAAACTACTCAACTCTGTTGTATAGTACAAAACAGCTGTAGACAATACATAAACAAATAAGCATAGCTATGTTCTAATAGAACTTTATCTTTTTAAAAAAAACAAACAGGCAGTAGTAGTTTGCCCATCCCTGCTGTCTGCTCTTGACTCCTAGTGTATTTTTCATTTCAATTATTGTATTCTTCATCTCTGGTTGCTCTATATTTTCTAACTCTTTGTTTAAAACTTCTGCTCTGCATATCCATTCTCTTGAGTTCTTTCATCATCTTTACGATCATTTTACTCTGAACTCTTTGTCAGGTAGATTGCCTATCTCCACTTCACTTAGTTTTTCTTCTAGGGTGTTATCTTGTCCCTTCGTCCGGAATATGTTCCTCTGCTGCATCATTTTGTCTAAGTCGCTATTGGTATTTTTATGTGTGTGGTAGGTTAGTTACATTTCTCGACCTTGGAGAAGTGGCCTTCTGTAGGAGGCATTTTATGCATCCCAGCAGTGTACTTACTCCCCTCTCGTCACCCAAACTATATGCTCTAGGGGTTCCCCCTAAGAGGGCTTCTTGGGTCCTTCTGTCATGGCCGTCTGACTATGTGGGCAGCCTGGACGGCTTGGTTGGCCCCTAGCCTGGTTGGTTGTCAGGTCCTGCCTTGTGCAGATGTTGGCTTCTCATTAGTGGGGCCTGGTCATGAAGCAGCTGACTACAGAACCCCAGTGGGCCCCAGGGCTAGTGCTGGCTCGCTGGTGGGCAGAGTCAGGGTCCAGAAGACTCTGGGGCTGTTGCCTGCCACCACTACTAGTGGGTGAAGCCAGATCCTAGGGTTAGTGCCAGACTACTGGTAGGTAGAGCCAAGTCCTGGAGTCTGGCTGCAGGGCCCAGGGATCCCAGATCTGGTGTCACATTGCTGGGGCGGGGGTGGGGGGTGAGGGTAGTTCCTGACATAATTGGGTTTGGGGTCCGGGGTGTCCCGAGGCTTCTGTTGGCCTGCTAGTGGGCATGGCTGGGTCCCAGGTGGTCCCAGGTGGTCTCAGGGTAGGGTCTGGTCTGCTGTGGGCAGGCTGCGTCCAGAGAGTGCAGGACTGTGGTTTTCATGGGCCTGGTGTCTGCCCCCTGGTGGGTGAAGCTGGTTAAGAGGCTCTTGCAGGCCTCCAGGGGGGCAGGATGGGTGCCTGCCCACTGGTGGGTGGAGCTGTGTCTTGGCACTCTGGTGTGCAGGGCCTTGTGTAGAGGCTTGTCTAGAGACTTCTGTGGGCTCAGAAAGTCTTTAGGCAGCCAGTCTGCTGATGGATGGGGCTGTGTCCCTGCTTAGTCAGTTATTTGGCCTGAGGCGTCCCAGCACTGACACCTGCAGGCTGTTGGGTGGGACCAGGTGTTAGTGCTAATGAGCCAGAGGGCGGATCTCACCAGGAGCCTGAAAGCTGCGTCTTCCGGCTTCCACAGGGTAGAAGGAGTTTTTGAGTGTGGCTGCCACTAGGCTAGGGTCTGTGTCCCCAGCGTGAGCTACAGCCACCCCCAGCCTCTCCAGGAGACTCTCCAAGACCAGCAGGTAGGTCTGGCCAAGGCTTCTATCAAATTAGTGCTTTAGTTCTGGTGAGGTGCGTGTGAGGTTTCATGTGCATCCTTTAAGAGTGGAGTCTCTTTTCCCCCTGGTCTTGTGGGGCTCCTGAAATTAAACCCCGCTGGCCTTCAAAGCCAAACGCTCCAGGGGCTTGTCTTCCTGGTGCAGGACCCCTGGTCTGGGGAGCCCAGCTTGGGGCTCAGAACTCTCACTCCTGCGGAAGAACCTCTGCTGTTTAATTATTCTCGTTTGTGCGTCGCCCACCATGGGGTGTGGGACTTGATTGTATTGCGAGTCTGCCTGGTTCGTTGTGGTTCCTTCCTTTTGTGTTTAGTTGTAGATGTTTTCTGGTAGATTTTGGTCTTTTTCATAGATGGTGGTTCTGCAGATAGCTGTGATCTTGGTGTGCTTGTGAAAGAAGGTGAGCTGAGGGTCTTTCTACTCCACTGTCTTTTGGCCTTATCTACATCAGTGTGGTTTTAATTTCCATTTCCCTAATGGTAATGGTGGTGAGCATATTTCCATGTGTCTATTATATCGTCAGTGAGTGTTTGCTTAAATCTTTTGCCAAGCTTTCACTGGGTTTATTTGTTTTCTTAACATTGAATTTTGAGAGATTTTTATAGATTCTATACACGTCATGTATCAGATGTGTGGTTTGCAAATATTTTCTCCTAATCTGTCCTTCACCAATTTTCTCCAATAAAATACCCTCTCCAAGTGTTCACGGCACTTTTGGCCTCTCTAAATTTTTTCAGAGGCGGGTAGTGGGAGGTCAACTAAGAATTACTAAATCAATTATTAGCCTTCTCCTTTATATGTCCTGGTCAGGTGGTATATCAGTAAAGGTTCAGTCAGGCTTTTGAAGAGTTGAAGTTCTTAGCTTTTATGAAGTACAGTTTATGAATTTTATCTTTTCCTAACCAAGATCACAAATATTTCCTCCTGTTTTCTTCTAAATGTTTTTATACTGTTGAAGTTTTACATTTAGGTCTCTGATCCATTTTGAGGTAATTTTTATACCAGTACCACATGGCCTTTATGAATGTAGCTATATATCAATAGAAAGCCTTAGCATCAATTCCTTCTACTTTCTTCTTTTCAAAGTTGTTTTCAAAGGCCCTGTGCCTTTCTGTATAAAGTTTAGAATAACCTTGCCTATGTCCACACAAAAAAATCTTGTGTGGATTTTAATAGAAATGAGATAAATATATAGATCAATTTGGGGATAGACATGTAGATCAATGGAACAAAATAGAGAACCCAGAAGGAAGCCCATACAAACATACCCAACTGTTTTTTGCCAGATGTGCAAAAGCAAATCAATAGAATTATGCTGAGTGGAAAAGATCAATCTTGAAGTTTTTTATACTATATGATTTCATTTATATAACATAGAGATCACAAAATTCTAGAAATGGCGAACAGATCAGTGGTTGCCAGGGCTTAAGGAAGTTGGAGAGAGGAGGTGGTTATTGCTATAAAAGGGTAGCATGAGGGATCCTTGGGCTGGAACTCTTCTGTATCTTGATTGTCATGGTGGTCAAACAAATCTGCACATGGTATAAAATTGCCCAGAACTAAAGACAAACACACATAAGAGTATATAAGACTGTCAAAATCTGAGTAAGGTCAATGAATTGTATCAATGTCAAACTCCTGGCTGTAGTAGTATACTATAGTTACGTAAGACGTTACCATGTTGGGAAACTTGGTCAGTAGTACATGGGATTTCTCTGTATTATTTCTTACAACTGTATGTGAATCTGCAGTTATCTCAAACTAAAATGTTTTTAAAAAGAGGATGGAGGAGAAATGGTTTGGTCTTACTTACCTTTGTTTCTTTAGATCCTAGTGAAAAAAATATATTGTATGCTTTCAAATACTGCTGTTTGGATGAAAGTCTTTGTTAGTGGTATTATTCATGCAAATCCTCACTCTAAAATAAAACATGTAGCCAGATAGTCAACCTAATCAACTTTTATTACAAATTAGCTGCAATGAAGAAATAAAAAGCATGATTTTTAAAATTATATGTTAGTGATAGATAAGACAGTCCATTACTGAAGAACTCCAAAACATTTAAAACATGATAATTTATGCCTGATAAACTATGACATGTCTTATGAAACAAATATTAAGAGGTAACGCATCAACTATACATTATAAGGAATCAGATACCATTGTTTTCCTAATTTATATTGCTTTTTATTTTTAATATAAGAATGGTTCTATCAAAGAAAAGAGGAAATGTCACCAAGATACCACCCCAATACATACAAACAACATAAGTGACCTTTAAAATCTCTATATGGAGATGGAAAACTAAACCTAATTTACACTCACTTTATCTGAGTGAGATATCTTCTGCGGCAAATCTATTTTTTTATAAGAATACATCAGTTAATACTGGCTCCCTAAGAGCTAAACTGTGTGAAAGAACTGCCATAGCCAAACAGGCAAGTGGAATGAAGTGAAAATTAAAGCCTTGTGGAAGGTTTGCCATAGAAATCAGAAACATCTGTGCTAAGAGATTTGATGGTTCCAAGATGAAGCTCTTATCTGAGCCATGAGTTCCTTCAGGTGAGGGTTTTAAGTGGCTGCCTAGAAAGCTCTGTAACACTTCCATTTTTAGTGTTAAACACTGGCAAAATGAACAACATTTAGGGATGCTAATTAATGTTCTACCTCTCTTTAAAAGAACTTCATTTACCCCAGGACTAAAATCCTGGATGGAATATAAATTTTGTGTTCCCCTCATTAATCTGGAAAGAGAGAAGCAAGGGACCTCAGTTATGTGAGTGTGGTGAGTAGGAGAGTGGTTGAATGTTCCTTCTCTTTATATTTAATTCTACATTTTATTACACTTAGCAGTTACTTTTCCATTTGCCTGGTCTATCACAGCCCCTGGAAGAGGTAGTAGGAGTGCTCAAAGTATTCCCACAATATGTTGTATAGGGACAAAATTTTTTTCTAATGTAGTTTATGCCTGCAAACAGAAAAATGTAATAAATGTATCATGTCACATACATGGGTTACAGTGGTGAAAGCCTGGAAGAAAGGAACTCAGGAAAGGAGTATTTTTATTTTATTTTATTTTATTTTAAAATTTTTACTGGAATATAGTTGATTTAGGAAAGGAGTATTTTTAAATAGCTTGAATGTGAGGATAAATGTAGGGGAAGAAGATGGAAAGCTAGCACATATACAGAAGATATTATTTTAATAAAGCATTTTATTTTACATACTTGGGCAAGTCATTACTAGATACTTGAGGGTGGGGAGAACATTTTCTCATTTTGAAGAAAATATAAGATTACATTTAGATCATTTATTACTTTGCAATTGAAAGGGCAATATTTTACTCTTAATTAGAAATTCTGTTTGCTATAGGCAGCATCATTGAATAAACATTTAAAATATGTTTTGTTGACCGTGCATACTGCTTCTTCAGTTACCTTTTATGATTACATTATAGATCTATGGTCTAGGAGTGCAACAAAAGTGAGTGATGAGTGATCTTTCTCTCAGGATGATTATCTCATGGACTCTCCCTCTTACTTGGATACATTAGGTTGTATTTGTGCCAGAATGACTCACAAGCCTGCCTATCTATCTAGCACTCACTCATCGTTTTTCCTGAAGAAGAATAATACTGTCTTTCATCCATAGTGGCGCCTACCTCCACTCTGCAATGAATCTGTACTTGCTAAGGTCACCTCCTAACGGTCAAAGCCAATGACTTCTTTTCAGTCAGAATCTTGACCTCTTGTTTTGCGGGTACATGCTTGTTAGGGGAGTAGTTTGCATGCAGGTTTCTTAAGATGAGATATAAATTAATGCATAAAATCAATTTTTTTAGACTATAACAATTTAGTTATAAGAAAGAAAATAATGAGCTTTTCCCAAATATCAAAAATACAAAATATGATATCTCACCCAACTCTCTTTCCTCTTGCAATGAATCCTTTCAGAGTATTTTTTCCTATGACATAGACCAAATTAGGTTATTTCATTCTTTAACACAAAAATGGATTAGTGATAAACTATAAGAAAAAGGCTCCGCAGAGTAGCATTTGATGACTTGTTGCATTCAGCATTTACCCATCTTTCTAGACTTACTGCCCAACACTTATGCCCTCTGGCCTCAGTGACCCTTTTGCTCTTTCCCAAACACATAAAGTACTTCATTCCTCCTTGCCTTGGCTGTGCTATCTGCTTTTTCAGGCCACACTCTTTTTCTTACAACCCAAAATCCTACTCAATTGTCAAAATTTAATGAAATGTCAGTTCCTGCATGTCCTTCTGATTTTTACAGTTAATTACACTCTTCTCCATGAACCTGTAGCCTCTGCTGGGTGAGATTACCAAACAGTGTTGACATTCATTGCATTCAAGTTTGTTTCTTAAACATGTTAGTGTATGAGAAACACTGGGGCCTGAGGGGGTGGGTTGCTGAAAAAATACAAATTATTGGAGAAGTAACCTCAGATCTATTGAGTCATAATTTCTGTGGATGATGTTCAGAATTATGTTTTTCCCTCATTGAGTTTCAACATTATTTACTTCTGATATTTTACTGTAGGTACTGCATAAAAATAACAGAAATAAAAGAAGAAAACCTTTCTGATGCATCCTAAGATTTCATCAATATTCTCATTTATTCCTGAAATATTTTAATTTTTGTTCACAAACATATTTAATTATTATATGTTTACGATATCATTGATGTGTTTTATATTCCATGCTCTGATTGATTTATGACTTGGATATTTTCCATGTTTCTATAGTCTTTTCTCCTTTAATCCTCCCTTCCCATTTCTCACTCCCTCAATCATTATTACATGATGTATCGATATAAGGCTACTATGCATCATTCCACACCATTCTCCATCTTCGATTCTGTCGTAACATGTGTTGTTTTTTTGTTTGTTTTGTTTTGTTTTGTTTTTTGCGGTACGCGGGCCTCTCACTATTGTGGCCTCTCCCGTTGCGGAGCACAGGCTCTGGGCGCGCAGGCTCAGCGGCCATGGTTCACGGCCCAGCCGCTCCGCAGCATGTGGGATCTTCCCGGACCGGGGCACGAACCCATGTCCCCTGCATCGGCAGGCGGACTCTCAACCACTGTGCCACCAGGGAAGCCCCGTGTATTTTTTTAAAATAAATATGTTAGAATAGTTTTAGATTTACAGAAAAAATTTAGAGGATGGTACAGAGAGTTCCCATATACTCCAAACTCAGTTTTCCTTAGTATTAATATTTTATATTAGTATGGTACATTTGTTAAAATTACTGAACCAATACTAATGCATTATTATTAACTAATTCACATTTCCTTAGTTTTTACCTCATGTCCTTTTCTGTTCCAGAATCCCATTCACAATACCACAATACATTTAGCTGTCACACCTCCTTAGGCTCCTCTTGGATGTGACAGTTTTTCACACTCTCATCGTTTTTGATAACCTTGACAGTTTTGAAGAGTATATTGGTCATGCATTTTGTAGAAGTCCCTCAAAATGACATTTACCTCATGTTTTTCTCATGATTACATGGAGGGACCACAGAAACAAAGTGTCATTCACATCATATCAAGGGTATCTATTATTAATATGACTATCAGTTTTGACATTGACTTTAATCTCCTGACTGAGGTGTTTGTCAGGTTTCTCCACCACAGAGTTACTTTTCCCCCCACTATTACATATTGTATTCTTTGGAAGGATGTTACTATGAATAGCCCACACTATGCATAGTAGGGCTCCAGCTCCTTGAAGATAAAGTAGCCAGCTATATAAATTATTTGGAATTCTTCATGAGAGAGTTGTCTCTTCTTTACCATTTCTTTATTCAGTTGTTCGTTTATGTCAAGATGGACTCATGAATATCTATCTCATACTTTGGGTTATCATTCAGTACTTGCTCGTTTATTTTGTTGCTCAGATTGTTTCAGCTTTGGTTATTGGGAGCTCTTGAAGTTGTTTCCTTTAACATACACCCTGACCTTTTTTTCTGGGGTGAGGAGAGAGGACATTTACTTACTTTCTGGCACCATGAGATGCTTCAGGTTCACCTTGTGAATTCCTTGCCCCAATCCCATGATCAGCCTTTTCTCTAAGGAGCCCTGGTCATTGGAGAATGGTTTTAGAAACTAAGATCTAGGTCCAGGTGTGTTCATTGCTACTGGGGAAAGGGAAAGAACAGATCGTTGCTTCTGAGCCCTCTTAGCTGTCAGAGCAAGGAAATATAGACATGTACACTAACTCCTGTATATACACACACCTACAAATATTTCTATATGTAACCATGTTTATCTATATTAACCTAAATGTGAGTTCATACTGGTATCTCTGGCTCTAATTCATTACCATATGCATCATTGTAGCCTTCTCCCCAGGTTTGTCTGTAATCTCTTCTAAGTATTTTTGAATCATTCATTTAAATGTAACATCGTAATCTTTTTTGCAGCTAGCTTTTTTTGTTGTTGTTTGTTTGTTTGTTTGTTTTCTTTGCGGTATGCGGGCCTCTCACTGTTTTGGCCTCTCCCGTTGCGGAGCACAAGCTCCGGACGCGCAGGCTCAGCGGCCATGGCTCACGGGCCCAGCTGCTCCGCGGCATGTGGGATCTTCCCGGACCGGGGCACGAACCCTCGTCCCCTGCATCGGCAGGCGGATTCTCAACCACTGCGCCACCTGGGAAGCCCCAGCTAGCTTTTTTTGCCTTTAAAATATTTCTTAAAACTATTTCAGTTGAACTGAAATTAGTTCTAAATTGTATTTTGATACAACCTCTTTCATGTTACAGATATACTGCAATTCAAGAGGAGATACCCCTGAGATGTGCTTAATAATGAGTGATTTATGGCATATGTTACTAGAAAATGTAGGATCAACTACAGAGTTAGTTTTATTCAGTAGTTTAGCATCAAGAAGAAACTGGTTTGTTTCTGTCTGTCTACACTTGTCTTCCATCATGTTTACTTATTCTAAAGATGACTACCTTTCATGTTTCCAGCGTGGCTCTCAGTTACTCCTGAGACCACATAATCCTCATCTGCACCCAGGAAGAAAGAATTTGTCAGAAGCATCTTCTAAAAAGAGGCAGAAAACTTCTTTCCCAGAAGACTCCAGGAAAACTCAATTAGTCTCATTGATTTGAATCAGTAACATCACCATCCTTGAACTAATTATTGTGGTCAGGTGATGATTTTGCACTGATTAGCTGAGGTTGCACTTATAGGGTAAACACTAGCTACATGTTACTATTTAAATTTAAATTACAGTTAAATAATTTAATTTTCATAGTCACACTGCCACGTTTTGAGTACTCAGTAGCCTACTTGCTTCTGGCTACTATATTGCACATTTCCATCAATGCAGAAAGTTCTATTTCATAACACTAATTTGGCCTCAGTTATATATCTCAAGCTTAAAACGAGGATAGATTTAGCTGTCACCATCTTTCAGAGAGCATGGACTGTTGGCATGGGTTAAAAGGGGGTGTATATAGGAAAAACTGCCAAATAAAAATAAGGTTGGGGCTTCCCTGGTGGCTCAGTGGTTGAGAGTCCGCCTGCCGATGCAGGGGACATGGGTTCGTGCCCCGGTCCGGGAAGATCCCACATGCCGCGGAGCGGCTGGGCCCGTGAGCCATGGCCGATGAGCCTGCGCGTCCGGAGCCTGTGCTCCGCAACAGGAGAGGCCACAGCAGTGAGAGGCCCGCATACCGCAGGAAAAAAAAAAAATGTTGTTTCTAAGAAAAAAGAAATGGATATTAAGGAAGCAATTACAAGGTCCATTAAAAGTACGCAACAGGTATTTCAATCATTATTTTACTGTTACGCATCCACTTTACCTCTATTTCTTAGTACTCCATGTTGTAATCCACAGTCTCATACAAATATCCTTACATTCCTGTGCTGTTTTTCCCTAGGGAATGGATTCCTTGGAGTAAAATGTAGAGCCAAAGAATACATCATTTTTTTAAATATCTTTATTGGAGTATAATTGCTTTACAATGTTGTGTTAGCTTCTACTGCATTACAAAGTGAATCAGCTATATGTATATGTATATCCCCATATCCCCTCCCCCTTGAGCCTCCCTGCCACCCTCCCTATCCCACCCCTCTAGGTGATCACAAAGCACCTAGCTGATCACCCTGTGTTATGCAGCTGCTTCCCACTAGCTAGCTATTTTACATTGGGTAGTGTGCATGTCAATGCTACACTCTCACTTCAGCCCAGCTTACCCTTTCCCTTACCCGTGTCCACAAGTCCATTCTCTATATCTGCATCTTTATTCCTGTCCTGCCCCTAGCTACATCAGAAGCATTTTTGTTTGTTTGTTTTTAGATTTCATATATATGTGTTAGCATATGGTATTTTTTTTCTCTTTCTGACTTGCTTTGCTCTGCATGACAGACTCTAGGTCCACCCACCTCCCTACAAATAACTCAATTTTGTTTCTTTTTATGGCTCAGTAATATTCCATTGTATACATGTGCCACACCTTCTTTACCCATTCCTCTGTTGATGGACACTTAGGTTGCTTCCATGTCCTGGCTATTGTAAATAGTGCTGCAATGAACAATGGGGTGCATGGCTCTTTTTGAATTATGGTTTTCTCAGGGTATATGCCCAGTAGTGGGATTGCTGTATCATATGGTAGTTCTATTTGTAGATTTTTAAGGAACCTCCATACTGTTCTCCATAGTGGCTGTATCAATTTACATTCCCAGCAACAGTGCGAGAGGGTTCCCTCCCTTTTCTCCACCCCCTCTCCAGCATTTATTGTTTGTAGATTTTTTGATGATGTCCATTCTGACCAGTGTGAGGTGATACCTCATTGTGGTTTTTTGATTTGTATTTCTATAATGATTAGTGATCTTGAGAATCCTTTCATGTGTTTGTTGGCAATCTGTATATCTTCTTTGGAGAAATGTCTATTTAGGTATTCTGCCCATTTTTGGATTGGGTTGTTTGTTTTTTTGATATTGAGCTGCATGAGCTGCTTGTATATTTTGGAGATTAATCCTTTGTCAGTTGCTTCATTTGAAATATTTTCTCCCATTCTGAGGGTTGTCTTTTCATCTTGTTTGTGGTTTCCTTTGTTGTGTAAAAGCTTTTAAGTTTCATTAGGTCCCATTTGTTTATTTTTGTTTTTATTTCCATTTCTCTAGGAGGTGGGTCAAAAAGGCTCTTGCTGTGATTTATGTCATAGAGTGTTCTGCCTATGTTTTCCTCTAAGAGTTTTATAGTGTCTGGCCTTACAATTCAGCCTTTAATCCATTATGAGTTTATTTTTGTGTATGGTGTTAGAAGTGTTCTAACTTCATTCTTTTATGTGTAGCTGTCCAGTTTTCCCAGCACCACTCATTGAAGAGGCTGTCTTTTCTCCATTGTATATTCTTGCCTCCTTTATCAAAAATAAGGTGACCATATGTGTGTGGGTTTATCTCTGGGCTTTCTATCCTGTTCCATTGATCTATATTTCTGTTTCTGTGCCAGTACCATACTGTCTTGATTACTGTAGCTTTGTAGTTTGAAGTCCAGTAGCCTGATTCCTCCAGCTCTGTTTTTCTTTCTCAAGATTACTTTGGCTATTCGGGGTCTTTTGTGTTTCCATACAAATTGTGAAATTTTTTGTTCTAGTTCTGTGAAAAATGTCATTGGTAGCTCAGTAGGATTGCATTGAATCTGTAGATTGCTTTGGGTAGTATAGTCATTTTCACAGTGTTGATTCTTCCACTCCAAGAACATGGTATATCTCTCCATGTGTTTGTATCATCTTTAATTTCTTTCATCAGTGTCTTATAGTTTTCTGCATACAGGTCTTTTGTCTCCTTAGGTAGGTTTATTCCTAGGTATTTTATTCTTTTTGTTGCACTGGTAAATGGAAGTGTTTCCTTAACTTTTCTTTCAGATATTTCATCATTAGTGTATAGGAATGCAAGTGATTTCTGTGCATTAATTTTGTATCCTGCTACTTTACCAAATTCATTGATTAGCTCTAGTAGTTTTCTGGTAGCATCTTTAGGATTCTCTATGTATAGTATCATGTCATCTGCAAACAGTGACAGTTTTACTTCTTCTTTTCCGATTTGGATACCTTTTATTTCTTTTTCTCCTCTGATTGCTGTGGCTAAAACTTCCAAAACTATGTTGAATAATAGCAGTGAGAGTGGGAAACCTTGTCTTGTTCCTGATCTTAGAGGAAATGGTTTCAGTTTTTCACCGTTGAGAATAGTGTTGGCTGTGGGTTTGTCATATATGGCCTATATTATGTTGAGGTAGGTTCCCTCTATACCAACTTTCTGGAGAGTGTTCTTCATAACTGGGTGTTGAATTTTGTCAAGATTTTTCTGCATCTATTGAGATTATCATATGTTTTTTATGCTTCAGTTTGTTAATATGGTGTACCACATTGATTAATTTGCATATATTGAAGAATCCTTGCATTCCTGGGATAAACCCCACTTGATCATGGTGCATGGTCCTTTTAATGTGCTGTTGGATTCTGTTTGCTAGTATTTTGTTGAGGATTTTTGCATCTATGTTGATCAGTGATATTGGCCTGTAGTTTTCTTTCTTTTGTGACATCTTTGGTTTTGGTATCAGGGCGATGGTGGCCTCGTACAATGAGTTTGGGAGTGTTCGTCCCTCTGCTATATTTTGGAAGAGTATGAGAAGGATAGGTGTTGCTCTTCTCTAAACATTTGATAGAATTCACCTGTGAAGCCATCTGGTCCTGGGCTTTTGTTTGTTGGAAGATTTTTAATCACAGTTTCAATTTCAGTGCTGTGATTGGTCTGTTCATATTTTCTATTTCTTCCTGGTTCAGTCTGGGAAGATTGTTCTTTTCTAAGAATTTGTCCATTTCTTCCAGGTTGTCCATTTTGTTGGCATATAGTTGCTTGTAGTAATCTCTCATGATCCTTTGTACTTCTGCAGTGTCAGTTGTTACTTCTCCTTTTTCATTTCTAATTCTATTGATTTGAGTCTTCTCCCTTTTTTCTTGATGAGTCTGGCTAATGGTTTATCAATTTTGTTTATCTTCTCAAAGAACCAGTTTTTAGTTTTATTGATCTTTGCTATTGTTTCCTTCATTTCTTCTTCATTTATTTCTGATCTGATCTTTAGGATTTCTTTCCTGCTGCTAACTTTGGGGTTTTTTTGTTTTTTTTTTTTGTCATTCTTTCTCTGATTGCTTTAGGTGTAAGTTTAGGTTGTTTATTTGAGATGTTTCTTGTTCCTTGAGGTAGGATTGTATTGCCATAAACTTCCTTCTTAGAACTGCTTTTGCTGCATCCCATAGGTTTTGGGTTATCGTGTTTTCATTGCCATTTGTTTGTAAGTATTTTTTGATTTCCTGTTTGATTTCTTCAGTGATCTCTTGGTGACTTAGTAGTGTACTATTTAGCCTCCATGTGTTTGTGTTTTTTACAGATTTTTTCTTGTAATTGATATCTAGTCTCATAGCGTTATGGTCAGAAAAGATACTTGATATGATTTCAATTTTCTTAAATTTACCAAGGCTTGATTTGTGACCCAAGATGTGATCTATGCTGGAGAATGTTCCATAAGAGCTTGAGAAGAAAGTCAAAGAATACGTATCATTTTAATCTCAATAGGTAATGTGTGCTTACTCTCTAAAGAGTCTATAATTCCCATTTCAATGAGTAATATGTAAGAAGGGCCCTTTAAGTATACTGCTGACAGCAATGAGGAAGTTTTGCATAGTGGTTAAAGCCACAGTCTCTGGAGCCAGGCTGTTTGGGTTCAAATTCTAGCTTTGCAACTTTTTAACTCTGTGGCTTTGAGCAAATTACTAAAACTCCATGTTCCTCAGATTAACCAGGTGTAAAATGGGAATGATAATAATAATATAATAGTACCTAAGTCATATACTTGTTATGAAGAATAAGTGGAGCATGAGAACAGTGCTTAGTATGTAATCAGTGCTTGATAAATGTCAGCTATTATTAAGGGGAGTGGGTATGATCACCCCTCTGACCTTTAATATTAGATCTTATTTCTCTTTCAATTTCTTGAGAAAGAAAGTTTTCTTCAGACCAAGGACTTTTCTCTCATT
Organism: Mesoplodon mirus; assembly: GCF_964341445.2. NCBI lineage: Eukaryota > Metazoa > Chordata > Mammalia > Artiodactyla > Ziphiidae > Mesoplodon > Mesoplodon mirus. The sequence goes on from NC_138977.1 coordinate 49,816,055, forward strand.
TATTCCATAATTGCTTATTATTTCTCCATTCCTTTTTCTCCTTCTAGAATTAATATTATTTGCATTTTAGGTATCCATTATTTCCATATCATTGTTTTTTATTGCTTCGATTTTTTTCAAAGAGCAATTTCTGAAACTTGATATTCCAGGTCACTGATTCAATTCTCAGTTATTAACATTATCTCTTTCCACTTGCCTACAGAATGATTTGATTCCAAAATAATGATTTTTATTTCAATCTTTTAATGCTCTGTGTTAAAATTTTTAGATGTTCTTGATACCGTTTTTGTGCAGACTATCTCTGGCATGTTCAGTAGTTTTGTTTTTCTCTGAGCTGCCCGTGCTGGTGTTTTGTTTCAGATTTCTCTCGCTCACCACTGGGCCCCTTAGATGAATTGACATTTGCCTACTCATGTCCCTGCTCATGTTTGGCAAGCAGGTGAGGCTGTGAGCATCTCTCCAACAGCAGCACACCTGTGGGGTAGGAGTAGGGAACAAGAGTCCCCAGCACTGTGGGCTAGTGCTGTGCTCATCTGTAAGCTGTAAGGCTTTGCTGAGGCACTTGAAAGTCTTTTGTTCCTAGATCTCTCTGGTGATAAGCATTAGTATTTCTTAGTCTCAAGCACAGGGATCAATATATCCCTCCTATGCAAACTCGCCTGTCATTCCACTGGGCTGCTAAAGTGTCCTCCACAATTTGTCTCTTGCATACATCATCAGTTTCATTTTTCCTCATCATCCATCTCTTCCAGAGTACCAGTACTCCTGATGGATGAAATTGCTTTTACCATATTTGGAGGCTGTTTCTAAAGTAGCCCCAATGATCTCTGCCTCCTGTTATCTGTGCCCTCTCTTCCTTGAATGGGTGCTGGACCTGGGGACTTGCTGTTAATGGATAGAATATGACAGAAGTCATGCAAGTCACTTCTGAGGTTAGGTTACAAAGGACTGTGACTTCCATCTTGCTTACACTCTTTGGCTCTTCTTGCTTATTCTGATGAAGCAACTGACAAGTTATAAGCTGCTTAGAGGGAGCAGCAAGGAATTGAGGGGGACCTCGGACCAATAGCCCACAAGAAACTGGATCTTCCTAACTACCATGTGAGTGAGGTTAGAAGCAGACCCTTCCCCTGCTGTGCCACCAGGTGAAGCCACAACTCAGGTATTTATCTTTACTGCAGTTTTGTGATAGTTTGGGAGTCAGAGGACACAGCTGAACCATACCCAGTTGGTTCCTGACCCACAGAAACTGTAAGATAAATGTTGTTCTCTTAAGCAACTAAGTTTTGAGATAATTTGTCTGCAGCAGTAGGTAACTAATGTACCATCATTGCTATCATATTTTATCTCCATCCTCTTCTGTCCCAGAGGACCTGTGCTCCTGGTAGATGGAGTTTTCCCATTTTGAGTCACTTATACACATCTCCATGCCTTTGTATACACAATTTCTTTTTACTTCTGTCACCCCCTTTTTTTTTCTCTAACTGGTAAACTATAAACATAAATTGAGACCCAGTCACTGACTTCATCCTCTGTGATTCATTCTCTGATATGTAGGCAAATTTTATGACTCATATCTTAATATGCTTTTATTCTGCTTTTCGTATGGATTAACAGATATTTCCTTTGGCCAAAACTATATCCCCAGCACCTGGTAGGGTGACTGGCACATTATAGATGAAAGACTGGATTTTCCTGTACTAACTTGAACTTCCTCTTCTCATAGTTTTTTCCATGTCCTATTTCCCCCAGCTGGAAAACTTCACTTGGTCCAGAGTTAAAGTGGAGTTACTGAGAAATAACCACTTTTGTCTTCTCAAGCAATACTGTAGATGATTTTATTTTTATTTATGCCAACTAATATTTTGTTTTGAAAAATTTCATGTTGAATGTTTGAAACTGTATTGCTTAACACTATAACATTTTTCTCTTACTTTTCTTCAGATTATCTCCACACTCCCAAAATACTTACAAAAGTTTTTTTCCACCTTAATTGCTTCAAAGCTATTTCTTCAGAGGCTGACTTCCCTGCTGCCCAGCAATACTAAAGAGAAACCATTCATTTCTTCAAATTGCCTTGTTTATTTCAACATAGGCAGCAAGTATATGTAGAACATAAAATGTTAAGAACAAATAAGTTCCTCTGACTGGTAGGTATTGCCTACAGATTCTTTGAGAATAAGAAATACAAGCCTCCTTTTGGTTATGAAAGCAAATATTCCAAATTTTGCCTGAATTGTGTTTTTGAAATCTTTGCATATTTAGAAAAAAAATCAAAGACATGGGAATGCTGCTTTTCTGACTTTGCTAAACAAAAATACTTTTTGAATTTAAGTATACATACTGCTAATTTGTGTCATGCATACTTATCTATTGCTATAAAAATGCTGTGTAGCAGACAACCATACAAACTTAGAGGCCTATAATTTTGTTTTCCTTCTAAAGGCTATTGGAAATTATGTTAATCTGAACTGGGCATGGTGGGGTTCACCCACACACCTTTGAACAACTATAGGTTGGCTTTGCTCTTATTGACTGGGCCTTCTCAGGTATCTGAGGCTCTGATTGGGACAACCAGGCTGAGTCAGCTCTGCCTCAGCTGTCTCTACAAGTCTCATCCTCCAGTAGGCCAGCTGGGGCATAGGCATGTTCTTGTGATAAAGACAGAGGAGCAAGAGGGAGTCAGAGTCACAAAGGCTCAAGTCCTGAATACCATCACCTCCTGTTGTCAAAAAGTCACGAGCACAGCCTAGATTCAAGGGATAGAGAAAGTCTCCACCTTTTCATGAGAGAATCTACAAGTTCACATTTGAAGGGTATAGATACAAGGAGGGATGAAGAATTGCAACCATTTTTTTGTAATCAATCTGTTACAGTATATTTACTTTTGAAAGAATTTAAAACATAAACTATAAACTCAGCTTGTGAAATATTTGATTACATTGCAATCAATGTTTCTGGAGAAACATTCTAGAGAAATTTAAATTGTAAGATCATAAGTTTTTGTTTTATTACTTTATGGGTAATAAGTAAACCTTTGGAGATATTTTTATTATTTAAAGATTCCTAAAATGGACATTTTTAAAAAACACATTTGTGATCCTACCTAGATAAGGAAAGAGCTAAGTGCTAAAAACATTAAAAAAAATTTCCTTGGCCTTCATGAAAAAGTAATAAATAATGATTAAAGTGTATTAGCCTGAGTCTTCAGATAACAATGCCTCCCTTACCCAAGAACAATGCTAATTAGACCTAAACTAGCTGCTAGAATATGTTGCCTTAAACATAAAGTATTGATGCACCGGGAGATGTTAAATTATTATGACTCATGTGGGAACGAATACCTAAAAAGAAGAACTCAGGTACCACACAGTTACAAATAGATTATTTGATGCCGGATCATTTTATTTGGATTTTGGCAAAACCATATTCTACATTTAGATTTGAATAATGATAATTCCTTAACCCGTTGAGCTTTACTCTATGCCAGGCATGTTATACACAGTCTATGTGCATTAACTCTCAATTTCTTTGAGGTAGGGAGATTATCTACATTTCATAGCTAGCACAACCGAATCACAGAGAAGTTAGGTGGCCTGCTAAAGGTCACACAACTGGCAGGTGGAGGTGGTGGAGCCAGAATCTGAACCCAAGTAGTATGGCTCATACTCTTACTCACTGTGTCAGATTGCCTGGTAATAGATTAGCACCATTCTCACCCTTGTCTATATGCTCCCTGATCACAAAGGCTGGAAACTGAAAAACTTATTTTGCTCTGGGTTAGATCAGCAGTGAAGGGCAGTTATTCAATACATGAGATTTGGAAGGTGGAGGAAAGCTAGGAATTGTACTGTACTCCTCCAGCTGTGGTGGGCAGATGGGCAGATATATGGGCTTCAGCAGATATAAAGCCTTTCACTAACCTCAAGCTTACACACACACACACAATGGAATATCATTCAGCCTTAAAACAGTAAGGAAATCCTACCATTTGTGACAACATGCATGGACCTAGAGGATATTAGGCTAAGTGAAATAAGCCAGTTATAGAAAAATAAATACTTCATGATTACACTTCTATGAAGTATCTAAAATAGAGTCTTAGAACCAGAGAATGCAATATTGGTTGCCAAGGACTAGGGAGTGGGGGAAATGGGGAGTTGTTATTTAATGGTTATAAAGTTTCAGTTATACTAGATGAATAAATTCTAGAGATCTGCTGTGCAACATAGTACCTACAGTTAACCTTATGGTATTGAGCACTTCAAAATGTGTTAAGAGGGTAGATCTCATGTTGTGTTATTACTAAAAACAAAACAAAAACAGAGACACAAGGAAACTCTGGGAAGTGTTGGATTTATCTAGTACCTTGATTGTGGTGATGGCATCACAGATGTTTGCATGTGTCCACACTCACTAAATTGTACACATTGAATATGTGCAGTTCTCTGAATATCAATTACACATAAATCAATAAAGCTGTTAAAATACAAATTAAAAAATTAAGTGGCAAAAAAAACGAAGACAGATTTCGGAGAATGGCAAGGTCTTTTTGTAAATTTAAATCAGATATTGATTCCATTGCCTCTGCTATTCCAGAAGTACTTCTTCTGCAGAAATAAATCAGAACCCTTGGAACCTGGACTGCAGCTCTTTGTCTAAAAAATATCTTTTTCCATGTAAACCGTCAAAGACTACAAGAATTAGTTTGCTTTTATGTGCCGAGACAGTAGCATATATTCACTCATGACATACCTCAGGGCCATGTCAACCTATGTCAATTCTTCAGCTCTGTTTTATAATCTAGTTTACATGGAACTTGCTCACATTCCTGTTACTGGTTTACTAAAATGATAAAATCATATTAATCAGACCTGGAGAGCAGAAATTGGCTAATACAGTAGATGCCTTGATAAGACACAGGAGTACAGGAGGGTAGGAGATAATCTCCATGAAAATTCAGGAACCTACCATCTTAATGAAGTTTCTGGGAGAATAATGGTCCAAGGCATGAATGGTTATTCACTCACAAGGGAAAGCCAGTTGCTGTATCTTGTACCGTCAACAACTGAGAAGCATAGCACTTGATGGGCTCATGTAACTTTTACAAGCAATATTTACTAATAGATAACTGATGTATTTGCTAAATAACCCCTAATATTGCTAAATTTTAGAGGAGCCCAGAGCAAGAGGTTTTGCAACAGATTCAGGCTGTGGGTCCCGAGCTACCCTGCCACCTGGCTCTTAAGGTTGTATAGATCCAATTGTGCTTAAAAGATTTGTGACAGACAGGGATAATGAATGGAAGTCCTCTCAACTCTAGGGTGAGAAAAACAGAGCCACACCTAAGGGTTTTACAGAAAATCCATATTATCTTATGAAAATGGCAAACTCCCTTTTCAAAAACAGTTTCTAGCTTGCTACTATGCTTAGGTTGAGACAATTGCTGACAGTGGAAAAATAAATGACCATGTGACCTGATTTGTCTGTTGTGCTCTAGGTATTATCTGATCGACCAAACTTTATGGTGAAATTGGTATATATATGATCAGACTCGAGTAGGTCCTGAAATTATAAGTAGGTTATACAAATAAAGTTCATCTCCTATCACATCTGTTCTTGCTGTCTCACCACCTCTCCCTCTAGCCACACCTAAGGCCTTTTGAACAATTCCTCATGACAAGCTAAATAGTTCCATGGGATGTGATGACGCCAACCAAAAGAAGACAGGAGTGGCTCTGAGGGGCATCAGGAGAAGAAATCTTCCCAGTGGTAGCAAATTGATTAGTGCATCACGTTGTGTAGTTTGTCTGTCTTAAGAGATTACCAAAGATATGGATACATAATGATTAATTGTCAATGGCTCATGGACCAATATTGGAGGACTGTACTGGGTCTGGGGAAGAAGTATACAGATCAAGCAATTTAAATGAGCACAGGTTGTAAGGTTATATCTCACACAGATGCCCACCAAAAGGAGGCTCTCAGTACTCGGGTATATAATATGACCTATTCCAGTTAGTCACTCAGCCTCTTTCCCAAGCTACCCTGTGGTTAGTTAATTGGTTTATCATCAAAGTATCCATGGATATTATGTCTGGGTTCAATAAAATAAATCTCCCTTCTTTGAGACTAATCTGGCTAACACCATTGCAGTAAGTTTCCTTTCTTACAAAAATAGACTCTTACTATGGATATGGATTTGCCTTTTCTTGTCGAAATACTTTTGTCAGCACTATTATCTAAATACTTACTGGATATATTATTCATTTCACAGTATGTTACCCGTTATGCTTCTGCTCCAGAAATATAGGAGAAGGAGGAAAGCAATCATATGGTGCCTGATGGCATCACTGGTCTTTCCATGGAATCTATCATTCAGAAATAATGGGCTTTATTAAAAAGTAGACTGTCTCCTTGAGAAATAACAACTTTCAGAATGATGCCAGTCCTACAGATTAGTCTATTTTCTCTGAAGTACAACCATTAGATGCTGTTTTTTCCCACAACAGAATACACAAGCTCTTATACCAGAGGGTAAAAGTAGCAGTGACTCTTTACTTTAATACTCATAATAACCCAATTGCAGAATTTTCCATTCCAGCCCTCCATCTTTAGGCTCTTTTGGTTTAACTTTTTGGTTCTTAAAGAAAAGTGCCACTACCAGGGGACACAAAAATGGCTCCCATAAACAGGTGTTTGAGATCCCACTTAACTACTTTGGGATCAGAGTGTCATTGAACCAAGAGGCAAAGAAGGAGATTACTGTACCAGTTTAAGTAGTTTATCAGATTATCAAGGGGGGAGTAGGGTTGTTGTTATATACAATGAAGGTATGTCTAGATCCTAGAGGATTTTCTTAATACTTCCATGTTCAGTGGTAAAACTGAGTGGAACCTACACAACAAGGACACCAAGAATGAAGGTTTGTGTCAGTCAGCTTGGTAAAGAACACAGCCTGTAAACATCCCTACTGAGATCAAACCAACAATGAATAAATAGGGAACAAAGTTATAAATACCATTTCTGGTCTAGTGATCAGGTGCATAAATGAAGGCTGTATTAACTATGAATACTTTCTTCTTGCTTTTTTAGGAAATATATTTGTGTGTGTGTGTGTGTACATATATGTTTGTTTATATACATATACTATTTTAACCTTCTCTCTTTTCCACAAGTAATATTATATAATGTATGGTGGTAGTGGTTAAATTTAGAATTAGTCTTCAGATTACTGGATATCAAAGGGAACTTGTGGCAATTCAAAGAGGAATGAGCAACACAGTAATGGATATAGTGATTGACAGGTTTCTTATATTTTGGGAGGGGGTAAGCACATCTTCATTTCCATGAGAGAGATTCTCACTATTTTAGACAGAAGACTTATGTTGTTAATCTTGTAATTTGGAAGTCCAATATGCATAGAAAGATGTGTAAGAATGCTGAATAGCCAAATGGAAGACTATCCCATATGGCTGTTCCCAACTCATCAGCATTTCCAAATCCTTCAGAGCACTTCTTTGTATCTAACCCTGCCAGCAGAGGTCCACATTAGACCCTGACAAGAGCTACTCAGATGAAGTTTGGAAGGCAGTAGAGACGTAAAGTGCTACTATTACTCCTCTGGCAGCAAAAAGAAGTAGCATGGACTTTGGCAGACTCGGCATTCTTGCAAGTCAGGCACCTTCTGTGACAGGGAGCTGCGATCACTGGTGGCAGTTTCTCATGTGTCCTGATGCTCTGAAAGCTTGGAGTCGACCTGAGATCTAGCAGCAGTTTTCCTTGACTTTCATTCCTCCAGTTCTCCCAACAATTTTGCAAGCACCTAATAATCTGTATCAAATTTCTTCTTGCTAAAATAGGTCTCTGGTTTTCTAACTGGAACCTTACCGATACAATACCCATAGGTGACATTGCTTCTTCAATATAAGCTTTTCTACTAAGTAACCTTCCTCAAAATCAGTTATATTTTTCTCCCATATTGATCATTCAGTTGCTACAGAAAGATAAATGGCATATTTTAATTCATATAAAAGTTTGGATATTTGCGGGAATAATTTATGTAGTTCAAACTTAACTATAAATTTCTAGGGATTAAACAAAAAAAGAAAAAAAAGATATAGATATCTTCACACATTTTAAAACTGCAATAACAACAAAAAAGGGTAAATTAAAATATTCTAGTATATTTCAAAATTGGTGCTTGTGGAATCCTGAAAATGTTGACCTACAAAAATTATTTCTTTTAAATTTCTATTTTTATTTTTTATTTTTTTTTCTTTTAAATTTTTGAGTCATATTGTAAAGTCTCTGTTGCTTTTTGATATTAATTTGGCTTAATTTTCTCAAATCTTGAAGTGATCCACAAAAGCTGAGCTAGTATTATTTTATTTTATTTTATTTTATTTTATTTTTTTTTTTTTTTTGCTGTACGCGGGCCTCTCACTGTTGTGGCCTCTCCCGTTGCGGAGCACAGGCTCCGGACGCGCAGGCTCAGCGGCCATGGCTCATGGGCCCAGCCGCTCCGCGGCATATGGGATCCTCCCAGACCGGGGCACGAACCCGTATCCCCTGCATCGGCAGGCGGACTCTCAACCACTGCGCCACCAGGGAGGCCCCCTAGTATTATTTTATTTTTAAACAGTCAATATTTCTGTGTTTTTTAAGTTAAAAATGAAAGCTACTTATGATAATAGTGACCATGAAAACAAAAAATTCAGAGTTTTGTATTAGTCTGTTGTGTCCTTTGCATTGCTGTTGTCTAGTAATTGTGTAAATTCCATCTAAGATAATAGTTGATCTAACAGTCTTCTATGCTTTGCTATTTGCTAACATTCTTTTTGAGAAAACGTAAGGATCTTTTTCTCTTTTGTAATAGGATATTGTTTGCTTATAGTGAGAGGAACCCTTATACAGTATATGTAATTCCAGATATTTAGACCCATTGCAGTATAATTCATTCCAGATATTGAGACTAAAAATAAAAACACTAATGTAGTGTGGAAAAAAATCATATTATCTTTTTTTTGAAATTTAGGTAGCAACCTTTCATACTTTGTTTCTTCCCCTCAACTAAATGCATTTTTAATTAAAAAAGGAATAAGTCCTTCAGAATATGTCCACTTTGCAAGATCCAGCCCCAGTAAAAAAGGATTGGAGAAAGACAAGTTGTTTTTTTATATGCCGATAACCTGAGGAATCATCTGATAGGCTCTAAATATTCTTCCCTGTCTTACTTTTATATCTTATATCTCATATGAGAAAAGGAGGGAGGATAATTCAGGCTAAGAAATATTGCCTTATTCTAATTTTACCAAAAAATATTAGGGCTATTACTTCACATCATGTCAAGATTATAACATAGGCAAACCTTTTCATCAATTGTGGCAGTGAGACTAATCCCTTGGTTCCTTTCTTAAATCCCCAAAATGCATTTTGTTCTACTTCCTGCTAAGTGGCTGTAATTATTGTTTTGAGGTGTACATTCATTATGTGAAAGAATGGACGACTGTCTTTTCAGAAGAACTGATTCAATTACAGTTTTAAAAAAATGATAGCCTTCCTTCCCATATTAGGTTGACCTTTTAACATTGTCAATGACAAAGAGAAGTCTTTCGCTGGTTAAGAAGAAAATAAATTGGTAAATTTTGTTGTGCAACAACTTAACTTTATCATTACCTGCAGAATGTACCAGCAGTGGGAAGAAAAAATAGAATTTTAAGAAATTAAAGAAATGGATTAGCTTTGTGACAGCACATTTTTAAATTGATATGAAGACTTAACCTATTGTTCTAAAACATATGAGGGCTACGACAAATAGGAAAAACAGATTTTGAACCTTTAAAGCATCCCGTCTCTGTCCCAGAACCTCTTAGTGCCTTTTAGTATAGCAACTAGTACTAATACCTCCTACTGCCAAGACCTTATTAGTTCTCTTAGTTTTATCATATACAAGTTCAGCTTTCCTTTCCCAGAAGTTCCACTCAACATTTTCCCTAATCTAATCTGGCTACTGCATTCTAACCAAAGCATACTTATGAAAACCTTAGATCATACCAGAATACTAGTTGTTTATGACACTGCTAGCTGCCATAAAATAACAAGGAGCATAGAAACACATATCCCACTGTAACAAAGTTCTTTCACCAGTCAGCAACCTAGCCATCATCTCTTTTTCTAATCATTAAGTGCACACAACACCACTATCACACAAATTTTCTTTAACAGCAATTGCAATTAAGATGATACAAGAAAACCCACATGTCTAGATAAAGACACAATCTAATATTGGGACACCAGGACATGATGGCAGCACTCTTTGATGCATGTTGCAGGAAAACAACTGGCATATTCTAATGAACTGGTCCTTAAACTCTAACTTGGTTTAATTCCACAGCAGAGTTAATCTTTATCAAAAACAGATGAAACTCTAAATAGAAAACTCAGTGAAATAATTCAAAGTAAATCATTAACAGTCCAGAAATTTTATTTTTCCTAAGCCTGTGCACAGGTTGACGAGGAAGTACAGTGATTATTCTCTAACAACTGATACTTTAGAAAACCAGTCAGGTTGCTAGATCTGTTGCCAAAGGCCAGTATACATGAAACAGGGCATATATATGGAATCTAAGAAAGAAAAAAAAAAAAGAAAAAGAAAAGGTCATGGAGAACCTAGGGGTAAGATGGGAATAAAGACAGACCTACTAGAGCATGGACTTGAGGATATAGGGAGGGGGAAGGGTAAGCTGTGACAAAGTGAGAGAGTGGCATGGACATATATACACTACCAAATGTAAAATAGATAGCTAGTGGGAAGCAGCTGCATAGCACAGGGAGATCAGCTCAGTGCTTTGTGACCACCTAGAGGGGTGGGATAGGGAGAGTGGGAGGGAGGGAGACGCAAGAGGGAGGAGATATAGGGACATATGTATATGTATAACTGATTCACTTTGTTATAAAGCAGAAACTAACATGCCATTGTAAAGCAATTATACTCCAATAAAGATGTTAAAAAAAAATTTTAGCCATCCTAATGGCTATATCCATAGGTATTTCATTTTGGTCCTAATTTGCATTTCCCTGAAGTTGAGTACTTTTTATATGCTTATTAACCATTTAAAATCTTCTTTTGTAAAGCATCACTTAAAATATTTTGCCCATTTTTATATTGTGCTGTTTGTCTTAATGTGTTGAAAGAGTTCTTCATGTATTGCAGATAAAAGTCCTTCATGAGATATATGTTCTATAAATATTTTTTTTTACAATTTGTACTTTCTTTTCCTTAATGGTGTCTTTGAGGAGCAAAAGTTTTAAATTTTGTTAAAGTTAAATTTATCAGTTTGGGGAACTTATAATTTTTGTGTGCTAGATAAGATATACTTACTATAAGGTTTCAAGGATTATTCTTACATATTATTCTATAAATTTTATATCTTAGACTCCACATTCATGTATAAAATCCATTTCAATTTGATCTTTTCTATATGGTATATGGTAAAGATTGATGTTCATTTTTTCCCCACAGGAATATTCAGTTATTCTAGCACCATTTATTTAAAAGGCTCTCTTTCCCCATTCATTTATATTGGCATCTTTGTCAAAAATTTACCATATATATGTGACTATTTTGGATACCAGCTATTGTTTTCCATTGAACTCTATACCAATATCACATTGTCTTGACTAATATATATTTGTAAGTCTTGAAATCAAATTGTATAAATCCTTCAGCTTTGTGTTTTCTTTTAAAAAAAAAAAAAAACAGGGCATATATAACATCAGTGTTCCAGCCAAAATGACATTCTGGGACCAGACTCTTCTCAAGTATAGAAATATATTTTCAAAGTTTTAAATTTTTTATTTTTAAGTGATTCCAGACTTACAGAAAAGTTACAGTAATAAAAATAACTTCCATATAGTTTTCACTCAGATTCCCCAAATGCTAACATTTTGCCATATTCTATCATTATCGTTCTATATATACATAGTATTTTCTGAACTCTTTGGCAGTAAGATATTGATATAAGGCCCCTATGCCTTTAAATACTTCACTCTACTACACAACCTCAAAACAATAATCAAAATCAGGAAATTATCACTGATAAAACACTATATCTTATAGGTCTTACTCGGATAGTGCCACCTCCCAACACTGTCCTTTAGAGCTAAAGAAATTTTTCTCTGGCTGTGTCTTTCCATCCTCCCTTCCTATCTTTCATAACCTTGACTTGCTGAAAAGTATTACAGGATGTCACTCCATTGTCTAGTGTTTCCTCAGGATTAGATTCACATTCTGCATTTTTGGCGTAAGTACCTCAGAACTGAACTTGTACTCTCCTCAGGGCCTCACATAAGGAGGCACACACTATAGATTTGTACTATTACAGATGATGTTGACCTTCATTTACCAGGGTTCTCCATTGTGGAGTTTCTTTTTTCTCTTTGCACTTAAAAATACATTGTGGGGATATATGTGGAATCTAAAAAAAATGGTTCTGATGAACCTAGGGGTAGGACAGGAATAAAGTCGCAGACTTAGAGAAGGGACTTGAGGACACGGGGAGGGAGAAGGGTAAGCTGGGATGAAGTGAGAGAGTGGCATGGACATATGTACACTACCAGATGTAAAATAGATAGCTAGTGGGAAGCAGCTGCATAGCACAGGGAGATGAGCTTGGTGCTTTGTGACCACCTAGAGGGGTGGGATAGGGAGGGTGGGAGGGAGACGCAAGAGGAAGGGGATATGGGGATATATGTATACATATAGCTGATTCACTTTGTTATATAGCACAAACTAACACACCATTGTAAAGCAATTATACTCCAATAAGATGTTAAAAAATACATATATTGAGGGGGATACTCTGAGATAATGTAAATATCCTATTTTTCGCTGTAGTGGGTTGAATTGTGGCTCCCCAAAGATTCATTTGGAACCTGTAAGTGTGACCTTATCTGGGAAAAGGGCTTTTGATTAAGTTAAGGAGCTACAGATGAGATCATCCCACATTTAGGATGGGTCCTAAATCCAATTACAGGCAGCCTCCTAAGAGAAAGGCAGATGAAGACTCAGGCACACAGAGGTGGCCACGGGAAGACCCAGAGAGAGATTGGAGTTATGCCATAACAGGCCAAGAGTGCTTGGGCCACCAGAAACTGAGAGAAACAAGGAAGGGTTCTCTCCTAGAACTTTCAGAGGGAGCATGGTCCTGCCTGCTCCTTGATTTCAGACTTCAGGCCTCCCGAACTGTGAGAGAATCAATTTCTGTTGTTTTAAGTTTCCAAATTCATGGTAATATGTTAACAACAGCCCTAGGAAGGTGAGTAAACCTTCACCCACCAGTGTTAACCTTCATTGATGATTCCTGTCTGAGTCAGTTATTATAATGGTGGTTGCCAAATGGTGTGTTTTTAATTCCACAATTTCTTCTATATTTATTAATTAGCAATCTGTTATAAGGAAGAACTTTTGTTTATTTCCGTATGCACTTACAAATTCTTCTCTTATTCAGTGAGTTATAATGTGAGTTTTTTTGCAGTATTAGTTAGGTATAACTTATATACAATAAAATTCACCCATTTTAAATGTGTAGTTTAATGCACTGAGCAATTTCTTATAGTCATGTAATTATCACCATGGTAAAGTTATAGAATATTTTTTTTGTCATTCTAAAAAGTTCTTTAGTGCTTCTTTCCAGTAAATCTCTTCTCCCAAACCCTGGCCCCAAGAAACTACTGATCTGCTATTTACCACTATAATTTTGGTGTGTGTGTTTTTTTTTTAATTTCACATAAAATCAAACAAAACAGTATGTGTTTTAAGATTTGACTTTTTTCACTTAGCATAATGTTTTAGAGATTCATTGATACTTTGCATGTATCAAGAGTCCATTACTCTTTATTAATGAGTAACATTCCAAAGTATGTATATACCAGATTTGTTTATACATTCACCAATTGAAGGACATCTGAATTGTTTCCACTTTTTAGCTATTATGAATTATGTTGCTATGAACATTTGTGAACAAGTCTTTGCATGTTCATATATTTACATTTCTCTTGCATAAGTATCTAGGAATGGGAATGTTGAGTCACAGCCTGAGTGTGTTTAATTTTAACGAGATAATGTCAAACTGTTTTTGCAAGTGACCAATCCATTTTGCATTCCTACCAGTAATGCATGAGAGTTCCAGTTCCTACACATTCTCATCAACACTTACTATTGGTCAGTCTTTTGAATTCCATTTACTGGAACATTGGAGTAGAGCAGTATTTCACAACCATTTTTGTCATTCCACCCTCCCACCCAGAGCCATCTTAGATATTATTTTCATAATCACCCACCATAAAATTTTAATACCATCTGTTTTGCACCGTGTATATCTTTGATTTACATCTATGTATGTATATTTGTGTTTTATACATAAAAAGAGAAATATTTTTTTACCTCCCCCAAAGACTAATTTTTTACCCCCTTGGAGGTGATAGCACCTCCATTGAGAGTGCATGGTATAAAGGTGTCTATAGTTTTTAGCTTGCTTTTTTCATGAAGACTCAGGATTGTGAGCATCTTTTCATGTGAAAAGAGAGAGAAATCCCATATCTATGAAAATCCACCATAAATAATAATTTAGCTAAAAAACTAATTTAGCAAGTCTTAGAATATAAGGTCAATGTGCAAATCAACTTATTTCTATATATTGGTAATGGACAACTAGAAAGTAAAATTTAAAAAACTGCTTGATTTTCAATGAATCAAAAAATGAAATATATAGGAATAAATATAAGAAAAGATGTGTAAAACTCATACATTTAAAACTACAAAACTTTTACTGATAGATATTAAAGAATACTTTTCTTGTAAATATTACTAGTACTATTGACATTTTAAGTATTTTTACTCCTAGGACAAAATTTCTCTTTCTGGAGATAATTTTAGTACAATCTTAGGCTCCCTGTTCTCCAGTTCTCTTTTCCATGCTGTTTCCACCCCCCCACCCCCCACCCCAGCTCCACTTTGCTCTCCACAAAGGGTTGAGGGGGGAACCTTGAGAAACATCTCTACTGGAAATCGGTGTCTGTTGCTTTCTGCTTAAAGATAGCTTTGTTTGTAGCAGTCTCTGTCTTCTGGCTAATGGCAATGGTATACTATGTGATATTATTTGTTCTTGTTGGTCTGTACAATTTGGAGACTCAGACTTATACACAGAACCCTTAACCTGACTACCCTGGATATAGCCTACATATTGTTTTAAAAATAAACCAGCCTTCTAAAGGGAAAATGTGCTTTAACCTAGGGTTAAACTTCATAATTGATGTGCAAAAATAACACACTAGAAGGGATAGTTGTGGGAAGAAGAAAAAAACTTGTTATCATCTTTTAAATAACTCCAAGTGCAAGTGAATAATGCATTTTAATTGAAACTAGTGCTCTATTAAGTCCCTTCTCTTATAACTTGACTTATGGTCATGAGATTTATCACTAATAATATCAAATTATTTCTTCTACAATTACTGCATTTACACTTGGTCAGCCTTTACTGATAATGGTAATATTAAAAAAAAGGAAAATTTTAACAGTTTTCTCTTCTATGCATATATTAGTGCCTTACATAGATGGACAAAGAAAAGTCACTATGGTATTGGTTTTCCAATTAAGGAGATGCTAATGTGAGAACGATTTTAATTATACGTCTATAAAATAATTGTTCTCATTGAAAATAAACCAAAAATGTTGAAGACTTTTCCCCCCAACTTTTTTTTTTTTTTTTTTTTTTTTTTTTTTTTTTTTTTTGCTGTACGCGGGCCTCTCACTGCTGTGGCCTCTCCCGCTGCGGAGCACAGGCTCCGGACACACAGGCTCCGCGGCCATGGCTCGCGGGCCCAGCCGCTCCGCGGCATGTGGGATCTTCCGGGATCGGGGCACGAACCCGCGTCCCCTGCATCGGCAGGCGGACTCTCAATCACTGCGCCACCAGGGAAGCCCCCCCCAACTTTTTGGTATTCTATTTAAATAAAGCCCACTAAGTAATGTGTGACTATAGTTTTATTCTATATTGAGCTTGTATCTACTTCACCTGAAAGGCTACATCTGTCTTTGTCTAATGTATGATCTACAATATCTAATCTTTGATATCTGAAATTCTTGATATAAACATGAATTTATAATACCCAAGAGAACACAGCTTGTGGCGCACAGCTTTGTAAGATTAATCTCTTAGTTATCAAATCCTATCATGTTCAAGGCTACAATTGCAACAGATTTAAAAAATTCTCCCACCAAACATTTCCCAGCTGTTTAAAATACACACCAAACAGCATACTCTAAAGATGGATGGCAGTCTGTTTTCTATAGCTTTAGCTAAAAGGTAATTTCCTAGGCCCTTTTGCCCATATTTACCAAAATAACCACCCTCAAAAATATTATTGCACTATACCCTGGCAAGCTAAATTAAAATTTTGTTCATACTGAATGCATTGGAACACACAGGTAACCTTTATGAGGACACAAAGTTGAAAACTGCTCTCTAGGTCTAACAAAAGGCTAACCAAAAAAGCAACACAGCCTTGAAACTGAGTGTTATCAGATTCTATCTAATAAATGTATGGCTCTTGTTTCCAAACAGTAATTTTAAGAGGAGGTGCTCTAAGTGCAAACAGTTTTATTTTTGAAGTGTTATCCTTATTAGTCACTTGTGTAGAAAAATACCCAATTACGCTGTGCAACAGAGCATTGAAACTATCAAACACAAGGTTAAAAGGTAGGTTTTAAAAATATTTGAGGGCTCCCCTGGTGGTGCAGTGGTTGAGAGTCCACCTGCCGATGCAGGGGACACGGGTTCGTGCCCCGGTCCGGGAAGATCCCACATGCCGCGGAACGGCTGGGCCCATGAGCCATGGCCGCTGAGCCTGCGCGTCCGGAGCCTGTGCTCCACAACGGGAGAGGCCACGACAGTGAGAGGCCTGCGGACCGCAAAAAAACCAAAACAAACAAACAAAAATATTTGAATATAAGACATAAGTACTTTCAATTTAAATAACATGTTCCACAGAGAACAGGTCAGTTGACCTAATAGTACTACCCATAATGCTTTACTCATAGAGTTTTTAGGGGAATGGGAACTTTCTTCCTTTTCTTTATTGAAAGCTTTATTGCTATGGACTTCCCTACATTTCTTCCTTTAAGATCCTCAAAAGTTGTGAACTGCGGTAGATGGCAGTATTCTAAAGCAGAGAAGACATCAAGGTGGAGGATAAGAAATTTCACTCCTCATCTTGGCTGTCCTTAAATTATATGACTTAATATTTATATATTTTAGTTGGATAATCTATAAAATTAAAAAGAAAAATCAAAATTATGTCTAATGTTCTTTCTAGCTATGAAGTTCACATTAGCTCCAATAAAATGCATGATTGCTGATTGCTAGTGGAAAAACAGTGTGAAAATATTGGAAAAGGAGATAAGGGAAAAAAATTTTGGTCACATTACCAAAGTACTGTAAAGAAAGAGTACTCATATCTCTAAGCACCAATCACTTCATTTAAAACGTAATTTTCTCACACAAAAGGCTGTCCCTGTGCAGTTGTAAATCATTAATATGGATATTTTTCTTTTAGATATTCCCAAGAAATTTATTTTTCCATTAGGTGCTCCTTTCATTCTCTCACATGAGAGCTACAGTTTTATATGGGTATGGATGTATTGCAAATTGGTTCAACTAACACTTGTGAGAAAATAAGTAGCAAAGAAAAATTAACTGTTGCAACTTATGTTTTAAGAATTATTTTTTCCAATTAGAAAGAATGCATGATAATTAGAAAATACAGAAAATATAAACAAAAAAGGAAAACCCAAATTACTATCGCTAAAGATAACATTCCTTCCGTCTGATGTTTCCACATGGAGAGACCTTTTCTCAGATGAACCTTCTGAGTCTTCACTCACTCCACTTCTGATAAGACTCGGAGTTTGGGAGAAAAAAATGAACTTAAGGATCTCTGGCCTTTTTATTACTCTCTTTTGGAACTTGCTGCCTATAAAGGATCATATGCTCTGTGTTCATAAAAATTTTATGAACTAAGTTGTCTCCCTGTGTTTGAGGAATTAAGTGGGAAACTGTCTAATTTAGGAATAACTTTTATAGCAAATCCCCTTGCCCACAGCCTCACCATATTCTCAATCAGCAGTTTCATCAGTAATGAAGCTATTCTTTTTATAGAAGTATAGTTGATTTACAATACTGTGTTAGTTTCAGGTGTACAGCAAAGTGATTCAGATAGATAGATAGATACTGGGTTGGCCAAAAAGTGCCTTCAGTTTTTAAGTAAAAAATAAAAGACACATTTTTCATTTTCACCAAGAACTTTATTGAACAATGTATTAACCCTTTTGTTCCACTACCTTCTGCCGTTTTTCAGGCAACTTCATAATTCCATCTTCCCAAAACTTTTTACCTTTTTGAGCAAAGAACTGTTCCAGGTGCCTTTTACAGTCTTCCACGGGATGGAAATTTTTTCCATTAAGAGAATTTTGTAGAGACTGAAATAAATGGAAATCTGAAAGTGCAATGTCTGGTGAATTCGGCAGATGAATCAGAACTTCCCAGCCAAGTTGTAACAGTTTTTGCCTGATCATCAAAGAAACGTGTGGTCTTGAGTTATTCTAGCAGAAGATTATGCATTTTTTTGGACTAATTCTGGACGCTCTTCATCGAGTACTGCTTTCAGTTGGTCTAATTGGGAGCAGTTCTTGTTGGAATTAATTGTTGGTTTTCCAGAAAGAGCTTATTATAGAGGACTCCCTTCCAACCCCACCATATACTCATCACCGTCTTTGGATGAAGACTGGCCTTTGTTGTGGTTGGTGGTGGTTCATTTCGCTTGCCCCACAATCTCTTCCATTCCACATTATTATACAGTATCCACTTGTCATCGCCTGTCACAATCTGTTTTAAAAATGGAACGTTTTCATTACGTTTCAGTAGAGAATAGCATGCGGAAATACAGTCAAGAAGGGTTTTTTAGCTTATGTGGAACCCAAACATCAAAGCGATTAACGTAACCAAGCTGGTGCAAATGATTTTCAACACTTAATTTGGATATTTTGAGTATGTCAGCTATCTCCTGCATGGTATAACGTTGATCGTTCTCAGTTAATGTCTCAGTTTGATCGCTATCAACTTCAGCTGGTCTACCCAACCGTGGAGCATCGTCCAGAGAGAAATCTCCAGAACAGAATTTCACAAACCACTTTTGACACATTCGAGCAGTCACAGCACCTTCTCCATACACTGCACAAATCTTTTTTGCATTTTAGTTGTGTTTTTAACTTTCTTGAAATAATAAAGCATGATATGCCAAAAATGTTGCTTTTTTCTTCCTTCTTCAATATTAAAGTGGTTACACAAAAATTCACCAATTTTAATGTCTTTTTTTAAATGCACATTGATATGACAGCTGTCCCATGCAATCTAACAAAATTGTTTCTAATGAAGTTAAAGACAACTAAGTGCTACTAGAGACATCTTACGGAAAAAACCGAATGAAACTTTTGGCCATCCCGATAGATAGATAGATAGATAGATGGGTAGATAGATAGGTAGGTAGATAGGTAGGTCGGTAGGTAGATAAATAGATAGATAGATAGATAGATAGGGATATTATTTTTCAGATACTTTTCCATTATAGGTTATTACAAGATGTTGAATATAGTTCCCTGTGCTATAGTGTAGGTCCTTATTGTATATCTGTTTTCTGTATAGTAGTATGTATCTGTTAATCAAAAGCTCCTCATTTATCCCTCCCCCTACCCTTTCCCCTTTGGTAACTATAATTTTGTTTTCTATGTCTGGGACTCTATTTATATTTTGTAAGTATGTTCATTTGTATTATTTTTTAGATTCTACATATAAGTAGTATATAATATTTGTTTTTCACTGTCTTACTTCACTTAGTATGATAATCTCTAGGTCCATCCATGTTGCTGCATATGACATTATTTCTTTCTTTTTTATGGCTGAGTAATAGTCCATTGTACATATGTACCACATCTTCTTTACTATTTACCTGTTGATGGACATTTAGGTTGCTTCCATCTCTTGGCTGTTGTAAACAGTGCTGCAGTGAACATGGGGGTGCATGTATCTTTTCGAATTAGAGTTTTCATCTTTTCAGGATATATGCCCAGTAGTGGGATTGCTGGATTATATGGTAGCTCTATTTTTAGTTTTTTAAGGAACCTCCATACTGTTTTCTATAGTGGCTGTACCAATTTACATTCCCACCAACAGTGTAGGAGGGTATAAAGCTAATATTTTGATGTCTCTATACCTTACTTCTGCATGTATCTCTAAACAGCTCCAAACTCAGGTGGGCAGAAAGGAAGTTATTATTAATTTTAAAACCTTATAGAACCCACACTATTAACATGTCAGCATTTTTCTATGATTTTTATTCATTCATTCATACATTAATTCATGTGTTCATTCAGTATGTTCTCCTATTAACTAAGCACAATACTCAGACTTACCAGCCTACATAAAGCTAATAGTCCTGCATAAAAGACAAACACAAATTAACTACAAGGATGATGAGTTGTGTGAGTGGGGACCCTAAGATCTAGAGCAAGCATATCAGAGAAATCTGTCTAACCTGGACTTGACAGGTCTCCTGTGGGAAAAAGATTAAGTCAATACCTGAAGGATGAGTCATTAAATTTAGGCAGGGGATGGGCAGGTGGGAGGAGGTCAGTAAGGACTGCAGAAATCAATATTCACCAAAACCGAGAGGAAACAGAGTCTGGCAGAAGTTCACTGTGGCTAAAGCCTAGAGATGGAGAGGTAGCATAGTGCAAGGAAAGCTCTACATAATATATAGGTTTGGACCAAATCAAAAAGCACATTTTAGGCTGTAATAAAAACTTGGATGGTACCCTAAGGGCAATGGATGTTGAATATATACTGACATAACCAAACATTATTGTTTATGGAGTTTTTTATTCAGCATTTTTGATTTACTAGCAATGAAATAGTGTAAATTTATATTAAATTGTATGTCAAAAATTTTCCCAGTGACTAAATACTATTTTATATCTACACTAAGTTATTTTGATATTATCTAAAAATTTACAGTGCTACACCTGCAACATATACAGTGACTGTTTCACTAATATAATATTTTTTAGTTTGGTTATATGAGAGAGCAATAAAAGTGTATATTTTTGCTTCAACAAACATTTTAAAAATTATTAGTGAAATGGCAGAATCTTTATGTATTTTAAGCCATTTACATTTTCTCTTTTGTAATTGCTTTTTCATGAAACTTGTCCATTAATACATGAGATCTTAGTGTTCTTCTTACTGATTTACATGAGATCTTTATTAAATAATATTTTAATCCTTTTTACTTTTTTTTTTTTTTTTTTTGCGGTACGCGGGCTTCTCACTGCTGTGGCCTCTCCCGTTGCGGAGCACAGGCTCCGGATACGCAGGCTCAGCGGCCATGGCTCACGGGCCCAGCCGCTCCGCGGCATGTGGGATCTTCCCAGACCGGGGCACGAACCCGCGTCCCCTGCATTGGCAGGCGGACTCGCAACCACTGCGCCACCAGGGAAGCCCCCCTTTTTACATTTTTATAAAACTTTTCCCACATATGTCTGGCTTTTCAATTTTAAGTTTTTCAGCTTTAAATTTTTAGTACATTTTTATCTTTTTATTGTTTTGAAACATTTTAAATATAAAGGTCATAATATTACAGGTAAGACTTATGTATTGACAAGTATTAACGTCTGTCTTATTTGTTGCAAGACTTATTTTATGAATGAAACATAATATGAAGCCTCCTAATGCTTTGTCCTTTTGGTTTCAGGCAATCGTTATGATGCTCTTATTATGTATGATTTCATTTTGTGTTTTACATTCTCCCTACAAACATTTGCAAGCATTAAAATGTATTGATTTGTGGGGATTTGGTTTATTACTGATTTCCAGTTATCATAGTGTATATTTAATTCTTTAACTTTTTTCTTTTGAACTCAGTATAGTGCTTTCAAGATTATTCCATGTGCATATAGATAGATCTAGTTCATTCTCTTTACTCTCTGAATAATAATAATAATGAACATTTAATGAATTCTTTCTGTGTAACAGCCACTGTTCTAAATACTTTGCATGGATTAAATTGTTCTATACTTAACTCTTGAGGTAGGTATTATTATCCGTGTTTTACAGAGCTGCAACAGCGAAAGGACAAATAGCTCTTTAAAGTTATGAAAGAGAAAAAAATATATATATATATGGAATCATAAAAAAGTTATGAAAGAGCAGGACTCATATCCTTCCAGAATCTCTCCATTAACCAAGGCATGGAAGCTGCTCTTTGGCCTAGCTGTAGTATCCATCATATGAATATTTACCCATTTTCTACTTACCCACTTTCTACTTACCCATTTTCAACTGACTTAAGTTGTTTCCATTTTCAATTACAGATAATACTGTAATTAACATTGTATGACAACGAGACTTATTACATGTCTCCTTATACACATACATCAAGCATGTACATTTTTTTTTTTCGGTATGTGGGCCTCTCACTGTTGTGGCCTCTCCCATTGCAGAGCACAGGCTCTGGACGCGCAGGCTTAGTGGCCATGGCTCACGGGCCCAGCCGCTCTGCGGCATGTGGGATCTTCCCGGACTGGGGCACGAACCCGTGTACCCTGCATGGGCAGGCGGACTCTCAACCACTGCACCACCAGGGAAGCCCCAAGCATGTACATTTTTAATTTTACCAAATCTGATCACTTTCCAAAGTGATCAAACTAAATAAGTCTCCATTGCTCCAGATCCTCATCAGTACTTGGCTTTGATAGACTTTCTAAAATTTTTCAATCTGATGTTTGTAAAAAGACACCTTGTTTTAATTTTTTTCTAGCTTCATTTAAAATTTTTATAATTTTATTAATCACCCAGATTTGGCCTCCACTTAATCCTGGTTCAGGTTACATATAAACATGGCATTGGGTCTCCCTGGGTACTCAAGAACAAAGGCATTTTTCCTTTAAAATCCAAAATAACATTTTAAAGAAATATAAGCCAGAGAGCTCAAGGGGGAATCCGCTGTGTAATATTCCATATAGCTCAGTCCCTCTTTAAGGCTGGGTTCAAATGTCTCTACATTGATTTTATTTATTTTTTTATTTTTTTCTGGCTTTATTAAGATAATTCACATATAGCATTGTATAAGTTTAATGTGTACAACTTGATAATTCGATGTACATATATATTGCAAAATGATTATCACAGTAGGGTTAGTTAACACCTGCATCACCTCACATAATTACCCTTTTTCTTGGTGGTGAGAACATATAACGTATAAGATTTGCTCTCTTAACAACTTTTAAGTATATAAAGCAATATTGTTAACTATAGTCACCATGCTGAACATTAGATCCCCACAACTTATCAGTCTTACAACTGGAAGTTCGTATGCCTTGACCAAAATCTCCCCATTTTCCCTGACCCCCAGCCACTGGCAATCACCATTCTACTCTCTTTTACTATGAGTTCAGCTTTTTCAGATTGCACATATAAGTGAAATCATGCAATATTTGTCTTTCTCTGTCTGACTTATTACACTGAACATAATGCCCTTAAGGTCCATCCATGTGATTGCAAATGTCAGGATTTCCTTCTTTCTCATGGCTGAATAACATTCCAATGTATATATTTGCCATATCTTCTTGATCCATTCATCTTTGGATGGACACTTAAGTTGTTTCAATATGTTGGTCATTATGAATAATGCTGCATTGAGTATGGGGATGCAGATATCTCTTTGAGGTAGCGACTTAATTTCCTTAGAATATATAAACAGACATGGGACTACTGGATCATATGGTAGGTCTAATTTTAATTTTTTGAGGAACCTTCATACTGTTTTCCATAGTGGCTGTACCCATTTATATTCCCACCAGTAGTACATCGAGTTCCCTTTTCTCCACATCTGCACCAACACATCTCTTGTCTTTTTGATACTCCATTCTAACAGGTGAGGTGATATCTCATAGGCTTTCTTCACTCTTTTGACACATTTTTCTTTGTTCTTTTCTGACTGGATACTTTCAGAGGTCCTGTCCTCTACTTCACAAATTCTCTTCTGCTTGATCAATTTTGTTACTGCAACCCTCTACTACACTCTTCATTTCATGTATTCTTAGGCTCCAGAGTTTCTGTTCAGTTCCTTTTTTTATGATTTCTGTCTCTTTGTTAAACTTCTCATTTTATACATGTATTATTTTCCTGATTTCATTGAATTCTCCCTCTGTGTTTTCTTGTAGCTCATTGAATTTCTTCAAAACAGCTATTTTGAATTCTTTATTGGGTAAATCACAAATCTCCATGTCTTTTGGGTCAGTTACTGGAAAATTATTGTGTTTCTTTGGTGGTGTCATGTTTCTTTAATTTTTCATGTTCCTGAAAGTCTTGTGTTGATATTGTCACATTTGAAGTAGCAGTCATCTCCAGTGTTTGTTGACTCACTTCAGTATGAAAGCTTCCATCAGCCCTGCTAGGGTTTGAGGATTTTGCATGCCCTCTGTGGATATAATTTCTCCACACTTCTTGCTCCCTTTTGTGGCAGAATCCTTAAGCTTATGTACCTTCTGATCCTGCCAAGCCAGGCTGAGTGCTGACAGTCTCCCTTTTGTTTTCCCAAGGGCAGTGCTAAGTGCTCAAGTTTATGGTCTCTCCAAGGTCTACATGTTTGGGCCAGCTTATTGTATGTGCCCACTAACCTTCTGCAAATCTCTCTCCAGTCCCTGGGACTCACACAGGGAGCTGGCCATGTGGTGGGTGGTGTGTGTGTGGGTGGGTGAGGCATGTGGAGTACTGGGGGTGCTAGTGGGACAGTTAGGGAAATCCACAGGTGAAGCTTCCCCAGTGGTTTATAGGCAGGCCTCCCAATGGAGTCTGTGATGTGTGAAGTAGGATCCCCATCTGTTCTGAGCCCTGGCTGCAGTTCTCCTAGCTGCTCATTGCCCTCGAGTCATGCAGTTCATGACTCAGTACTCTGAATGGGGCAAGGGACGAATGAACCTTTTTGGCAGCGTCCCATGCTGCTGGGGAAGCCAGGTACTCACTCCCATGCTCTCACTTTCCCCCACAGCAGAAAACATGGGCCAAGAAGGGCTCTCTTGGGACTAAGCTCTGCCTCCTTAGGGGAAGGGTGGTATGAATAAAGTCAACGTGTTCCTCTTACTATCTTCAATGTGTCTAATACCTGGTATTTTCCCAATGGTGTGCTAGAACCACTGGACTCCTGGAGTTCTCTTAAGGCTCTCTCACATGTGGGTGATTGGCTGAATCAGTGTTCTTCTCATGCTCCTGGTTCAGGGCCCAGAGGGGCTGGAGCCAGTTCACAGGCCATGTCCAGGTTCACAGCATCCACAAATGGCACCGAGGTCTGTATGTCTATAACTTGATGCATGAGTAGGTGAGACTCCTCCCAGGTCCCTTGGTATATGGTGTTGACCGAACAAAAGCCAGACAGGGCTATAGCTGGACATTCAGGGGTACAAAGTCATTTCTGGGTATGCAGCCAGGACCAGGGTTCACAAGGCAGCTGCCTGAGTACAGGCCTGTCCCTGTCTTCTCAAAACAACTCTCTTCCTTCTTGGACTGCACTGGGGTTTCACAGTCTGCTAGCTGGATCCCACAGTTACCACAAAGGAACTTTTGTCCACAGATGAATGCCAAATTGTTGTTGTTGAGTGGAGCATATATGCAAGGGATGTCTTATTCATCCATTGTGCTAATGTCACTCTATCTTGTTTTAATTTGAATGCTCTGATTACTAGTGAGTTGGAGCATCTCCTTTTTTTACATGTTCACATATCATTCACCTATTCATTTTCCTTGCTTTTTATTGGGTTGTGGTCTCTGTATTGATTTTCAGAGTTAGCTATGTATACTTGCCATATTCTTTGGCTATAATAAAATTAGATATAAATAATTAAAAGGTCAGTAACACATCCTAACCATTTGGAAACTAACAAAAACACTTCTAGATAAACCTCAGTTCAAATAACATATAAAAAAAGAAAAAAATTCTAGAAAGCAATGAAAAATAGTTTTTAAAACAATATATTGCCTTAACTTCAGTAGAAATTACAAAAATAAAAAAACTTGAAATACTTATCTGAAGAAATTAGAAAAATTACCAATAGTATCAGTCAAAATTATCAAAATTACCAATTATCAATAATAATAGGGAGGGGCTTCCCTGGTGGCGCAGTGGTTGAGAATCTGCCTGCTAATGCAGGAGACACGGGTTCGCGCCCTGGTCTGGGAGGATCCCACCTGCCACGGAGCAACTAGGCCCGTGAGCCACAACTACTGAGCCTGCGCGTCTGGAGCCTGTGCTCCGCAACAAGAGAGGCCGCAATAGTGAGAGGCCCACGCACCGCGATGAAGAGTGGCCCCCGCTTGCCACAACCAGAGATAGCCCTCGCACAGAAACGAAGACCCAACACAGCAAAAATAAATAAAATAAAATTAATTTTAAAAAATAATAATAATAATAGGGAAAGCAATAAGGAAGATAGAATGAATAAAAACAATTTGTCAAACGAAAAAAATACATTTTAAAAAGCTGAATCTTTGAAAAACTCAACAAAATTATATAAACTTCTCTTGAGCCTTATTAAAGACAAAGGCAAAAGAACAAAATAATGAGATAAAATTTTATGTAATAAAAATATTATGCTACAGAAAAATAATTTATAGGAGAATATTTGTACCTATGGCAACAATTGCAAATACCTAGATGGATGATTTCTTAACACTTTAATTTAACCAAATTTTTCCGAAAAAGAAATAATAAACTAGACTAGCAGAAGTAAATGTAAAAATAACTAAATGGTAAAATAACAAGGTTCAGAGAAGAACTCTATTAAACCTTTAAAGAACAGACAATTCCAAAATTATTTAAAATCTAGACCATAAAAAAATACAGAAAATTCCTCAAATTACTTTTTGTAGTACACACACCTTTATTTTATTTTTTATTGGGGTATAGTTGTTTTACAATGTTGTGTTAGTTTCTACTGTACAGCGAAGTGAATCAGCCATATGTATACATATATCCCCTCTTTTTTGGATTTCCTTCCCATTTAGGTCACCACAGAGCACTAAGAGTTCCCTGTGCTATACAGCAGGTTCTCATTAGTTATGTATTTTATACATATTAGTAAGCAAGAATATAATACCAAAACTTGATAATATAGATAGTAATATAAATATATTACTGTCATTTATAAGGAAGGCAGCTATGCTAACCACTATACTACCAACACCTCATCAATCTCATTTATATGGATTCAGAGAATATAAAGGCAGATTTTTAAAAGCTTATCAAATAGAATATAGTAATATACTAAAAGATGCTTTTAGACACTTCTAACAAGCTCATTTCTAGATAAATCTCAGATTGAATAAGAAAAAAGAATAATCAGCAAGGACTTATTCTAGGGATACAAGGATGATTAAATGTCTGGAAATCCATCAACATAATTTATTACATCAACAAATTAAGAAATATAAATTATGTGATTATATTAATAGATAATTTTTAAAAAGTTAGCATTACTAATAAAAAATACATGCAAAAGGAATAGAAGTAAAATAAATACTAAAAAAGACCACGCGGGTTTCCCTGGTGGCACAGTGGTTGAGAGTCCGCCTGCCGATGCAGGGGACATGGGTTCGTGCCCCAGTCTGGGAAGATCCCACATGCCGTGGAGCAGCTGGTCCCCTGAGCCATGGCCGCTGGGCCTGCACGTCCGGAGCCTGTGCTCCACAGTGGGAGAGGCCACAACAGTGAGAGGCCCGCGTACTGCAAAAAAAAAAAAAGACCACACACCCCAAACCAAGCAAACTATTTTAAACTACAATGTTGTAAGACTCTCGTTTTAAGCAAAATTTGATTATTATGCCTGATAGCATTATTATTTTTGATCATTGTTCAACTTTGTCTCGGGATTATAATAAGTGTACAATGACAATAATATTGTATATTTGGTAAAAACATTGAAAAGAGACAAAACCATCTCCTTGTTGCTGATAACACTGTTTTATTCCAAAAAAAACTCCCCAATACCCTCTAGTAAATAGCTACTATAATTAATTGAAGAAATTAGTTAACTGGTGGCTCAAAACATACTAAAAAAGAAAGTAGTCTTCTTTAGTGTTAGCAATAAGCACCTGGAAATTAAAATGAAAAAAATTCCAATTTACAGCAGTAACCAAAATACAGAGTATGTAGAAATACATTTAACAGGAAAGATAGAATTTAAAACATAAATTACATAAGAAATAAAATCCTACTAAAAGATTTTTTAATCTGACAAATTGAGTAAAACACCATATTTGTGGAAGGAAAATTTTAATCATTTAAATAAATGTCAAGTGTCCCCAAGTTAATATATAGCTTGAATATAATTGCATTTAAAACATGTATAGGGCCTCCCTGGTGGCGCAGTGGTTGAGAGTCCGCCTGCCGATGCAGGGGATACGGGTTCGTGCCCCGGTCTGGGAGGATCCCATATGCCGCGGAGCGGCTGGGCCCGTGAGCCATGGCCGCTGGGCCTGCGCATCCGGAGCCTGTGCTCCGCAACGGGGGAGGCCACAACAGTGAGAGGCCCGCATACCGCAAAAAAAATAAATAAAAAAAAATAAAAAAAAAAATAAAACATGTATAGACAAAAGTTCATTTGCAGAAAATATTTCCAAAGCAGATCACAGAATTTGTTTTGGAATGTGATAAAAAGCTCAGAGGGAGGAATAAATGCCCTAGAAGACCAGGAAAATTATGAGGAAGAATAGTGAGAAGACAGGCTTTTTAAAACATCAGAAAAACACTCCATGGCAAACATAAACAAAACAATTTGGAATTGCCATAGAAATGGAAAAATAGAGCAGTGAAACAGAATATAGAAATATTCTGGGAATATAGAAATACATATATGAAATTTTAATATATGACAAAAGTGATATTTCAATTTGTTGGGGAAGAATGAAACATTCAATAATCCACATAGAAGAAGGAAAAGTTTGCCCACTATCTTATAGTATACTGGATTTTTAAGTGAATTTTTAAAATTCACTTGAATTAAGTACAAATGTTAACATTAAAAAATGAGAATCTTTCAGTAAAATCGAGAAGACTACATGCCTAACCTAGGAATAGGGAAAATCATATTAATCAATACCAAAATCTTAAAATTCACATAATAAAAATTAAATATTTTGATTATAAAAATAAATGTGCATAGTATAAGTTATGTATTAAGACAGTAGAAAATACGGAAAATATTATATGAGTTAATACTGACAATTTTCTAGGAACACATAAATTCATCAGAAAAAGACAAATAACCCAGCAGAAAAATCAACAAGGATATGGATTAAACAATTTACATAAGAGAAAGTCCAAATATCTGAAAAACATGAAAAGATATTCAATTTCACAAGTTGAGATTCAAATTAATGTAAAAATTAAAGAGTTACAACATCTACGGCTGTGGGGACATGAGTAAAGAGTAGTTTCATAATTTTCTGGTGAAAATGTATTTGTAACACTTTAGAAGCAATATGGCAATATACATTAAAATCTGAAAATATTTTTACCTCTTGAACTTAGAAGTAAAAACAAACTATTTTTATGATAGCCTCATTTTGTCATAAAACTGGATAAATAAAACCCACTGGAAACAGTAAATGTTTAAAAGGGGGGGATCGGTCAAATTCATTGTTTATTATTCATATCATGTAATATACAGACATTTAAATTTTTAATTTTTATCTATTATAGTCGCAATGGAGGGTTTTTCACAAGGTGTTAATGAATAAGAAAAACAAGATATACATTTTTGAAAATGTGACAAAAAGATTGACATGCATATGTGTATACACAAGCATGTTTGCATACGTATACATGCTTTTATACATGTTATAAAAGCATAGGAAAATCTATAATAATAGAACTCAGTTGCTAACATGGGTTACTTGTGATTTGGAAGCAGGAGGAAAAGAGTGGGCAGAGGCAATTAAGAAAGGAAATTGAAGAATTAAGAATTTAATTGCAACAGAGTGATATAATTTGGGCACTTATATAAAATTACATATGCTTATATTTTAAAAATAAAATATTTTAAAGATGAAAAATTATCATGCCAATGAAAATAGCAGAATGGGTGGATTTAACTTTACCAAAAAGTAAATGTACCATTTTGTACCATATTTTAGTCTTTCTTAGTGCTCAGACCCAGATTATTCTTAAAAATCCACATATACCATGGATATGTGGTATCCATGGAACAGATACCATGGGACCTGCATGTATATTAAAATAGTGCAGTCAATGGTAAATAAGTGGCTTTTTCAAAATTTTTTCTCCCGCATGAAATGAAAAAATACGTACAGATTGGCCTTTTAGTTAAGGTAGGATCAGTGGAAAGGAGAAAAAAAGTGCAAAAGAAGAATGGGAGCTAAGGTTAAAGTTTTAGCAACTTGACTGGACCTGCAAAAGGATGCAGGAGAAACTAATAGGGTAATGGAAATGAAATTTTCACTGAGCAAATATTTGCTGAGTTTCTACTATGTGCCACATTGTTCTAGGCACTGAGGCCAGGAGTTAATACAAAAGCATTAAGTTCATCTCTTACGGAGCTTAAGTTCTCCTTCTGGAGAGTAAGATCATAAACAAGAAAACACGGAAATGGAGGTGGTCTCAAGTAGCAAGTGGAGTCACGCACAGATCAAATGATACTGTGATAACAAGTGACGTGGAGAGGCACACCGACCTGAGACTTAAATGGCAAAAAGAATCTCTGCTTGTGCAACTCTGACGGGCTAGATACCCAGGCAGGGAGAGGAGTACGTGCAAAAGCTTTAAGTAGGACTAAGCTTGAAACGTTTGAGGCTGGAGGGACCACGTGAGGACAAGAGGAGTGAGAGCTAAGCATGAACTTGGAGAGAATTTGCCAGGCTTGCAAACTGCAGAAACTTCAAGGGCCTACTTCTGTAGGAAAACTTGAATTAGAAGAAGTTACTAAAACCTGGATAATCAAAATATCACGAAAAGCAAGCTCAGGATAGGGGTACTTAGGAAAGCTCCGCTTGGTCTTCAGCAAGCCCCCAGGGCTGCTAGTTTTGGAAGAAGCATAAACCATGCTATGGGTCAAAAATCAGTTGAGGTAGCTTTTCCAGCTGAAAGAAGTGGAGACAAAGGGAATGTCTTCAAAGTGGCAGGATTCTAGCCAAAGACTTTCAAGCCTGAAGGAGCACTGTGATATAAATGATATAAATGGCCACCTAAGGACAAAAAGACCTTGTAAACCTGTTGAGGATGGGGAATTCCAGAGAGAAGACCAGGAGATTTTGAGTAGGGGACCAAGGGAGGTATAAGGCTATAAACTCTGCTAGAGGGTGCCTGTTACCCTGCTTATAAGGGTTGGAAGCTGTGTCCTTAGAGAGCCCACCTTCACTTTAGTACCAGTGTGCCAAGATTGCAGGGACAGGGGTGCAATGGAAAAGGAAAATTTAGAAACTTTAAATAGGTACTTTCAATTCAATTAATTTGTCTTTAGGTAAAGCCATTAAATGAGATCCCCTACTTTAAAGGAAAGTAGGAGAGTTCAGAGAAACTCTAGGTATTACAGGTGACACCTCTCTAAATGTCTCAGTTTTGCAAGGAGGCAGGATGTTTGAGATGACACTCTGTGAAAGAGGAAGCAGTCTGCAAAACTGACAGATCCCTGCTGTCCTCCTTCCCTAAAGACTATGAGAATTGTAAGGCCATGAGCAACTTCTTGATCTGAAATTTTTTTCCCTTATTGAGTTTTATGTTCTCAGGCGGTCAACTCTAATATAGATAACTATTTGATTTAGCTGGAGTTCTGGGGAGACCGGATTCACAAAATGTTTATCCTCTTGTTCTGTTTTCTCTAAATATCCCTTTTCCCAGATAATACTTACATTTCTTCTGTCTATGGCTGCAAATAGCAATGTGGGATGGGACCAATTATTTTCACTAAGAGTAATCATGTGGATTCTTTTCACTCAGAATCATAAAAATACATATACCCAGACCCAACTCCAGACCCACTGGTGTCCAGTGGTGGCACTCAGGTATAGGCATTTGAAAAAGCTTCACAAGTAATGGCTGTTTCCTATTTCGGCTTATAAGAAACTTCATCAAGCCTGTAATATTTCTTCTTAAGAATGCAGCTTTTTTGTTTGTTTGTTCAGAAAGGCTTGGCATATGCAGAAATCAGTACTTTGATCGTAAGCTGCTATTACTATGTACTTGGGGGTCCTGCAGTACAGAATATAAGCACATGGACTTGAAGGCTGCAGGAGTTCATTATCCCAATTCCTCAGTCTAGCGAACACATTTACTTTAGGCAAGTTATTTCCAAGCCTCGGTTTCCTTATCAACAAAACAGGGATTGTGGTTGTACTCAATTTCTGAAATCTCAAGGAGTAAGTGAGATAATACACATGAAGTGAGAGCTTACTAAAGATTAGCCAGCACTCTCTCATTTGGCTTTGGGAAACTGTTTTCCAAAGCAACCAGAACTGTAATATTCTCATATGCTTGGTAGACCCTCCAGAGTTTTGAAAACAAAGGTCAGCTGAGATTTCTGTGAGGGACTAGAAAAAGATGCATTAGTTCTAGTAGAAGATGCCTTACTCTGCAATTGCCATAGTGGAACCCAGATTTTATGTAGGCACTTAAATGAGACCCCTCAACTGCCCAAAAAGAAAGTAAGAAATATACTTTGGTAGTATTTAGAAATGTTAAATTTTCAGAGGCAACAAAGTTAAGAGAGAATCAGTTTCTTGGCATTTCAGGTGTTATTTTGTTTGTAGTTTTCTTCTCTCTTTTCTTTAAATTACTGCCGTGGTGTGATTTGGGATATGCCACTGTTCTGATTCCCCCGATGTAATGAATGCCTGGTGTGTTTAGCTCTAACAGAGTTGCACCTAGCTTGACAGGGAACTGGAATAGGACTTGTCTTCTCAGTCTTCTGTGGCGTGGAGATAAATTTAATTTTTGTGCTGTCTTGACTTTGATCTTTTTGTGTGTGATGGGAGGGTTGATGAGATATCAAAGAAGCATTCATCATATGCTTGAGGCTCTGATCCTCCCATCTCCTGATCCCTGTCCCATACTGGAGGAGCTGTACTACTGGTAATGGCCACCTGAACATGCAGAGGGAACTTATCTGCACTTTGCTCATCTCCCCTGCTGGAGACAGAAAAAACTTTACATTTGTCAGGGATGGGTGGCTTAAAGAACATCACTGTGCATCTTCTATGTGCCAGAGGCCGCATCCAGCACAATCACCTGTACACCCCATTCATTCCTTCTAATAGTCCAGTTGACACAGGAGATATTGATTTCATAGAATTTTCAGGGCCTTGCCTAAAGGTGGCTGCTTTCAAGTAGCAAATCAAGGATATTTGTGCCTTCTCACCCTGGATGGTCTGCCCTCCTACCGCAGGAACAGGGAAACCCAGAGGGGTGAAAAGATTTTAGAAAGCATATTCTAACTCATCCTTTTATATTTGAGAAATCTTAGAGAAGCTAAATGATTTGCCTCAAGCACAGAGCCAATCAGAAGCCTGACTAGGAAGAGAACTTGCTTTCTCCATTTTTATGTCTTCTATCTCAAAATTCCACGAGGTACTTGAAGGACATGAGACCCATTCAAAACAGCTGTCTGTTGTGGTGACCATTGTAACTCACTACTGGGGCAGTATCTTTCCATCTGCCTTTGGTTCGATAGAGTAAGGGACCCTCTAGACCCCGAATGTTCAGTTTCAAGGCAATTGAAAAATTCATTTAAGAACCAGTTTATCCCCCAGAGCTAGAACTTAAAACTAAAGGTAATTAGGAAGGAAAGAACAATCAGCTGTCAACAGCAGGCTCATTGCACACATAAAATTCATGTGTTTAAGAGAACTATTTGGTAAGATTATTAAAAGACTAGATAGATATACCTTAGGAAAGTGAGGTTATATTTATCTCTTTCTTTTAATAGGTATGACAGTTTTAAAGTGTCCACCTAAAATCGACTCCCTCTCTCCAGAATAAGGAGGGTAGTATTTTAGAAAATGATTATTTTTAAATATATGAAGCATTGAGGAACAAAGTTATTCATATTTTATGTTTGTATTACAGCTGGAAATCCATTTCAGTGCACTACAGTGAAAACATTCATGAATATTTATCAGAGAGGCATTGCAAGTTTTTTTTATCAAAAATCATACACACATAAAAGCCAAGAATAAACAGTTTTGCAGGAGCAAATCATTCACTGATTAATAGTAAATTTATATCTATACCTTCTACAGCCTTTGACACCTGTAAAGGAGAATTATGGTGAGAGTGTGATTAACAGGAGGTATAAGGTGAAAGAATCATAAAAATAAAACAACACATTTCTAATACATACTTTTAAATACTTCGTAATGTATTCACAAAATTCTCAGGAATAAAAATGTCAGATAAAGTAGATAGATAGATGATAGACTAAGAAAAAAATAAGTTTGAGGTTCAGACTCTCCTGAAGATACCTATAGACATCAAGAAAAAATGG
The DNA here is from genome assembly GCF_964341445.2 of Mesoplodon mirus. Classification (NCBI taxonomy): domain Eukaryota; kingdom Metazoa; phylum Chordata; class Mammalia; order Artiodactyla; family Ziphiidae; genus Mesoplodon; species Mesoplodon mirus. The sequence goes on from NC_138977.1 coordinate 49,850,715, forward strand.
CTGTTAGGAAGATCTTTTTCGATGATATGGATTTTAGAAAAACATTTATGTTGATTAAAAAAGCAGAAGATAATAACATATGAGTAACACGTTATTGCATTATCAAGTAATAGTGAAAGTACATTTTAGGTTATTACAATATCTACTTTTTAATAACGTTAATATACACCTTTAAAGATAATGCAGTATATAGCAAAGACCTGTTCTCTTAAATGACAGCAGCTTTTAAGATGAAAGACTCTAACCAAACTCTGCATACAGTTGCCACTCAACTCTCTGCTCTTGATAATGGTTCTGTTTTTGAGCATTTCATAGCAATTTTGCAGATTCAATCATAACTTAAAATATTAAGATGATTTTACACAAGCTATTTTGTTTTACATAATTAGGGTTGAAGCTGGAAACAGAAATGTGTCCACACGTTACAAACCACAATTTGCCTGTCTTCTCCCTCATTAGTTATCAACTGAAAATGATTTGGGTGTATAATGGAAAGAGAAATTTAGACACATGGTTAAAATAACTTAATACGTTGATCAGAAAAAAATCTGTCATAGTCTTACAGCTTATGTCATCTTATATTTAAGACTTTAAAATAAATAAATCTTTTAAAAATCTACAGTCTAGCTGAAGGTAAAAGAAGGGGTAAAAAATGTATCTTTGTTTCTTAGTTTAAAGTTCTGTCTTTAACAAAAACCACAGTGCAGAGCAGAGAGTTTTCCTGTTTTCCCACACCAGACCCTATCTTTGGCCAAGGGCTGAACCTCTGGAAAATGCCTGGGGGTTTGGCAAATAAGAGACTAAACTTGGCATTGTCTGGAAACCCTATCTCACCCCCAGGAAGAGCTAAAAATCTCTCCAAGTGCCTTCACTGTGGGCTCTGTGGTGTCCTGCACCCGGATAAGAAACCACATTTTAGCCTTTCTGGCAAATAAAAGCACACAAGATGCAGTCTCAGATACGCAATGATCATTGCTCAAAATCATCACGGGTGAAGAGAGCCGTTTAGAAAACTCTCTAGTATCAAGCATGCTCTTCAAGGAGACTCAACACAAAAGTTATAAGCAGTACGGCTCTGGAGAGGGTTTTGGGAGGATTTTAAGGTTAAGAAAGAGGCAACCACCCCAACTTTCCCCGGTCGCTGTCCCCATCCCAGCGCTGCGAGCCTGAAAACATGCATCTGTGGTCCGAAGAGCCCGGGCAGAGAAGCCCCCAAAAGTCAGGCTGGGGACCAAAGCGTCGCCTTCCTGGACTGTGACTCCATAGAGGGTGCCCTGTGCAACTAGGAAGGGATTTGGGAAAGATTGAAAGAGTGAAGTCGCAAAATCCAAGGTAACACCCCCATTCGCTAGCACGAATCATCCAAGCCAGCGGCGGGCGCTGGGGACCCGCTCCCCTACCTGCACACCACGCCAGGGTAGAGCCCTCCGCGACATTGGGAACCAGAAGCGACCCGGCTGGGCTTCCGCAACAGGTTCCGATCCTGCCCCGGCTCCACCTGCCACCGCCTGGGGGCTCGGATCGGGCCGGCGCCTGTCCGCGCTCGGGGCTCTGCGCTCGCTCTCTGCCTCTGCGTTCCCCTCCAATGTAACGTCACCTTCAGGGGGCAGCAGCTAACTGCTGGGATTCCAAAGAAGCTATTCACATCCCGCCGAGGGACAGCCGGATACCTTCTTGTGAAATTCAGAATCCGTGTGCAGCAAAGAAAAGAAAGCATCGCTGTGACTAGTATTGGGTCGTTGGTTGCCTGGCTTCCACACTTTGAGCGAGGGATTTAGCTTCACTGTGCCTCAGGTTTCCTTGTTTGCAAACTGCAGATGATGTTGATAATAGCCACTGGGTAATCTGAGGATTAAATGAGTGAGTATGTGCAAAACGCCTGGGATGGTGCCTGGTACATATTAAGCATTCAATAAATGTTATCGTTTTAACGTTCTCTTAGGAATAAAGAGTTCATTGCAGGCTGCAGACTGTGACAACCCTCCCCTTCTCCAAAGAGACCGTGATCTGTGAGTTCTTGCAAAGGCCCTTCAGCTTGCAAGAAATCCTTTCCGGAATTCTAGAAATGTGAATTCACATCGTAATTAGAAGGGGGAAAGAGGGAACCAGAAGGAAAAGCTCAGTGATTCTAACAAGGAAATGTGCTTTGTTGAAGTTGCTAATAGAGAAATCATGCCTAAAATGTAATTAATTTAGAGGTTTATACATTAACTTAGAGGTTTATACAATTATGAGAAAGGGATAATGGTGCTTTAAGAGAGTAACAGGGATGGGGATCAGAGGTAGGTAAAGCCTGTGAAGGGCCTTTGCATAAGTTATCAGGTCTGACCCTCACGACAGGAGGAGCTATGGTAAACCATAGTAGACTTGTTAAGCTACAGTGTACAGTTATTTCCAGTCCACACTGAAGCACTAAATTCAGTGGCTTGTCCAATATCACAGAGGTAGTTTTTAAACGACAAAGTGGGCTCCAGAAGCTGAATTCTGTTCTCTCACTATTACATATCTCTGCCTAAATCACTGCAAATTGTGGGATACAAGAAAAAGCTGCTTGGAGAAATCTTTTAATATAGAATTCTTTGGTCTTGGATTAAGGTTGTAGATTCATACATGTGTGTGTTTAAACCTGGGTTATATCTATGTTGAGGATCCAGAAAGGACTATCTTTCCCAATGCTTTACCAAGTTCAGGGTAGAGATACTGGTCACACTCTTGTGAAGTTTATCAACACACCCAAAGGCATAGAAAGTCTTAGAGGGAAAAAAGGAAATTACACAGATAAACAGATACTAATAGGAGGCAGGGCTTAGAAGAAAAAGTTCAGGGAAATAAAGCTAAGAGAAAGGAGTTCTATATCTAATCTGAAATTCTTAAAGTGCAAAACACAAATTGTGAACCATCACCCTATGTAATCCCACTTACCCCCTGAAAAATAGATCCTCAAAGTGAGTTAGGAATAATAGCAAAGCTTTTTTTTTTTTTTTTTTTTTTTTGCAGTACGCAGGCCTCTCACTGCTGTGGCCTCTCCCGTTGCCGGAGCACAGGCTCTGGACGCTCAGGCCCAGTGGCCATGGCTCACAGGCCCAGCTGCTCCGCAGCATGTGGGATCTTCCCGGACCAGGGCACGAACCCATGTCCCCTGCATCGGCAGGCGGACTCTCAACCACTGTGCCACCAGGGAAGCCTCAAAGCTTTTGATGAGACAGTGAGGTAATATCTAGCTTGCAAGAATTCTATTACAAATTAAAAGACATGTAAAACTCGTCATGTAATAATCATTAAATTATGAGTCACTTGCTGTATCTCATAAAACAACACACTGTGAAAACTGTTGTCTTGATTCTCCACACCACCTCCCCACCTCACTGGCAATTTTAATGGAGAATTTTTTAAGTGTAGATTCTGACTCCATAGTTCTGAGGTGGGGCTGCAAATCTGCATTTTTAAAAGCTCCCAAGTGATACAGATGCTACTGGACCACAGACCACAGTTTGAGTAGCAAGATCTTACAGCAATTAGTAGTTAACTAAAGTTACACACCTAGGGCTTCCCTGGTGGCGCAGTGGTTGAGAGTCCGCCTGCCGATGCAGGGGACACGGGTTCGTGCCCCGATCCCGGAAGATCCCACATGCCGCGGAGCGGCTGGGCCCGCGAGCCATGGCCACGGAGCCTGTGTGTCCGGAGCCTGTGCTCCGCAACGGGAGAGGCCACAGCAGTGAGAGGCCCGCGTACAGCAAAATAAATAAATAAATAAATAAATAAAGTTACACACCTAATATGTGATAGAAACAGTGTTGGACCGCAAATCTGCCTGAGCCCCAAGCTTATGTGATTTATCCATTATGCTGTGCTAACCTACATAAGGAAAACTGAAATTCATTCACATAGTTAAAACACGGGGGTGGGGTCAGTGGGGCGTTTGATGGATAGTATGATCATGAATGCCTGGGTGTGCTTAGAGTTGGAATGTGTCAAAGCAATGTGGAACTTAAGCACCTGGAGCAAATATGGTCTTAAACACTCTAGTTTCTTTTCTTTTACAAAGGAAAGGTAGTCAGTGTCAATCAAGGCAATCTCTAAACAAGATCAATTTGACCTTTTTTATATGGCACCACAATGCGATGAATGCTTTGCTGAATACTATGAAATGATGTTAATAACTCAAAGAATGATCTCATTAGACTTCTTTCCTGCTTAATCTCTCTTTTGTGGTGTATTGAATCTTAGAAAAGAATTACAAAATAATTTCTAATTGCATGCTTGGTTTCTATTTCAGCAGCTCATTCTTACACCTAAGCTTACTGCCTTAAAAAAAAAATCATAGTTTACCAAAACTCCAGTAACAGTTATGTGACAGATAAAATTAAATCCACTGCTTCTGGAAAAACATAGCATGATTTATGGTGAATACTTAGGAAGTCAAAACCTTAAGAGACCTTGGAAAGATGATATTCAGAAATATAAAAAAGGATTAGAGTGAGAAGTATTTTTTCATTCAGTACAGCTTGTTACCTCTAAAATACCTGTTTCTGGGTTTTCTGAAGTACCCATAACTTTTGAGAATTTAGCTTAATGCATTGCATGTAAGAGTGGATTTACATTGTCAGTTTAGACTATAAAATGGTCTAATCATCTAAACTGACTAAATCCATTTATCAGCCTTCTGCAAGAAGGCAAGGTTTCCTTTAGGGTAAAGGCCAAAACTTGTTATCGAAACTTTTTCAGTTTTTTTCTCAGGATGATTACTTATATAAAGTCTAGAACTAAAAGCAGTCCAAAGGCAATCTAAATGCTATTAAACTCAGAAATGAGGATGACCAATGACCTAGAAAGGCAAATGTTAGATTCTAATGGTCAGTGTTACAATGATAACTCTCACTTTAAAATTTGTAAAATGTAGTTTCCAAATGACGGATCACCTGGAGAGCCTTTAAAAGTGAGATTACTGGGGACAGGGACTTAGAAATTCTCCCCGGTGATTTGGACGATTAGCCAAATTCTCAGAGGTTTGGGAACGTCTGAAGATCTTTTTACATCTGTCCTTCCAATGACTCTGGAGGTAATAAGGACAGGCATTATTTGCATATTATATGAACGTGAAAGAACGGGATCACAGAGACACTCAAAAAGTTGACCAAGTTCACACAGCTAACCACGATTTGGAAAGGAAAATAGAATACATTTTCTGACCCCAGATCTAAGGCTTTCCCCCTTAACATTTTGAGCTGCCTAAACTAAGCTATTACTTTGACACATTTCCTAAAGTAGAAACCTATATACATAGGGCAGAGGAAAAGCTAATGTGATCAATGGTGCTATCAGTAATCAATATGTTATTTGTATGTATTTGATTTGATTGCAGTTGATTTGAGAAATTTCTTGAAGTGCTAAAATGAGTAGAAAAAAATTAACCTCTACAAATGGACTGTATCTTGAATAACCTATTAATTACTTCTGGCATCTCTATGATATATAATACACATTGGGTTATCTATTACTTGAGATGATCTGTGTCGTCTTTCCTCCCATGGTTTGAGGACCATGGCTGGGCACCTGGGGTGAAGGGTAGGCTAACTGGGCATGTATGGGTCCCTATGGTTTAAACTAATTGAGGAGAAGGAGATTTACCTAAACTTACAGTACACCAAAGCCTAAGGAGAAAAGCAAAGTTGAGAGTAGCAGTAAGCAGGATCAATTGGGGAAAAAAGGGAGGGCAAGGAAATTTCTGTAGCCTTGGTGAGAGAACCGTATTAAAGAAGAGGCAGTGAAAATGGAAAAGAAGGGGCGGGGTAGGATACCTGATATAGGTACACGTTGCAGGAACCGGCCATTGAGGCCAAGATGGCAACTGAAGACTGTACTAGATTTAGAATTTCAGTGACTAGAGGACGCCAATACCAGTAGGGTAAAACAACGAAGTCCAAAGAAAGACATGCACCCTGGAGACAGTACCAACTAAGTTTTAGACATGTTGAATTTCAAGTGAATTCAGGAGAGCCAGATAGTGATACCAAGGAAGCAGCTGAAATATGGAATTGGAGTGTGCCAGAGAGATTACATTTCCAACTTAGATTTGGGGAGTCATCCACATAAAAGTGATAGTTGAAGCTGTAGGTATGAGATGACTCAGTAAGTGAAAAACTGGAAAGTGAAGAAACTTGTGTAAAGAACTTTAAGGGACGCATAGAAGGTAGGAAAAGGAAGACAGTCCTGGACAATAAATGAGGATAAATTAGAGAGGTATGAAAAGAATGTGAAGCGTTTCATGAAAATTAAAGCAGGAGAAGTTTCAAAAAGGACATACTAACATCAGTGCCTGGAGAAGTCAAGAGAAAGAGCACAGAGACAAGGCCACTAGAAGACTTAGGTGACAAGGGGTAGGGTGCAGGGACATGGAGCTGTGGGTCAGAGCTGGATGAACTGAGGCAAACGTAGATTGTGGAGAATCGTGAAGAGATCGAAGTGGTCAAATCATCAGTTTTCTCTTTTTCCAAGTGAGAAGAGTAAGGGAGAAAGCATTTAAGTGTTTTACTCAAAATCAATATCCTATGACCTAAGGCTAAGAATCTCACCTGTATGTGTGTATCTGTATAACTATACCTAGGATGTCCCCACTCCAACCTGTGGATGCGTGTGTAGACTTATCAAGTATTTCCAGTTTCAGAAGTTATCTGCTAAGCTTAGGCCAATCTGATATACAAAGCCATGCAAAAGATATTTACTGTGTTATCTCAGTAAACTCAGTCTCTACATCAGTAATACTGTGTGTATTTCAAACATGCGTATGTGAGAATAAAGAACAGTGACTGTGCAGGGATTTGCAGATTAATATACTTTTAAAAGGTTGATAAATTCATTCTTAACCAGGTGGCTTGTTATTTTAACTGATGATCATAGCATTATTTGAAGAAAAGGGGTTATGAGCACATCAAATCTTGGTTTTAAATATCAATCATGTGTACTAAGTATTTGTTTTGATATTGTTGTTGCTTTTTTCCCCGAATCTACCAAAATGCCATAGCATAGAATCCCAATGAATATTTAACAAATAAGTAAGTGTGCAAAGACATCTGATTTTTTACTAGTCTTAAAATTTTCTTGAGAAGATAACAGAAATCAGTAAGGTGATAACAGTCAAGCCAACAAACCATCTTCTTGAACTGGTCAATATCATTCATTCAATAAGTATTTATTGTGCATTTGCTATGTTTCAGAGCACAGCAAGCACAAAGAGTGTCCCTCAGGCGCAGGAAAATGAATAATTACATTCCTGTGATAGCTACTATAATAGATGCACTATTGGAGGATTTAACAAGATTCTCTAAATCTTCCTTTAGGAGTCCAGGCAAGACCCCCTGGGAGAGATGACATTTTGGCTATTTGCTATTAGAGTATTTACCACATCAAATAATATTGAAGTGTGAATAAGAAGTTGTCAGACAAACACTTGTGTAGAAAGAGGATATTCCAAGAAGACAGAACAGCAAATTTGAAGGTACAGATAATTTTTTTTAAAAGACACAAAGTTAGTATTTATTAAATGTAAATAAAGGCCAGGCATTTTGCAAAGTGCATTGTCTCATTTGCTTCTCACCACCAACAATTCTCTGTATTCTTTCTTTTGTAACTGAGAATATTCAGTCTCAGAGAATTTGAATCACTTTCTTAAAACCACCCAGATAACAATTGAATTGATGGGATTTGAAATCTAGTCAGATTGAGCAGGTAGGCCACATGCTTAACCACTAAGCTATTCTACATTTGCATTAGAATAATGATAAGTAGTTCAGCATAGCTGAATTCCAGTATGTGTACATTAACTAGGACAGAAGAAGTTACTGGAAAGATAGATTAGGGCAGATGGTAAAGAGCTGAGTGTTCTAAGGATCTGGAGATTTTTTTTTTTTCCTGAGGGTAATAGGGAGCCACTGAAGATGTAAGCAGAATAGTGACATGATTGGATTGGTATTTTAGAACGATTGCTTCCTGTAACATGTAGAGTACATTGGAGAGAAGAAACATAGGAGACTGCCTCAAAAGATGCTGACAAACAGAATAAGAACTGAAGTAAAGAGGTGGCAGCCTAGATTGAGAGATGAATGGAAGACCGTATGGAGATTTGGGATATATTGAAAGAATCAATAGAACTTGGAGACTCATTAGATGTAAAGTATGAGTAAATAAGAAGCTTTGAAGATGCCTCAGATATTTCTGCTTTGGTTAATTGGGTAGTTTGGGGTTCTGTTAGCCCAAATGAGAAACTCCACAAAAGGACCACATGTCACCAGAATAAGCTCTGTTATTATTATTATTACAGTATAGTTGATTTATAATATTACATTATTTTTAAGTGTACAACATAGTGATTCAATATTTTTGTAGATTATACTCCATTTAAAGTGATTATATAGCCAGGACATGGAAGCAACCTAAATGTCCATCAACAGAGGAATGGATAAAGAAGATGTGGTACATATATACAATGGAATATTACTCAGCCATTAAAAGGAATGAAACCGGGTCATTTGTAGAGATGTGGATGGACCTAGAGACTGTCATACAGAGCGAAGTAAGTCAGAAAGAGAAAAACAAATATTGTACACTAACGCATATATGTGGAATCTTAAAAAATGGTATAGATGATCTTATTTGCAAAGCAGAAATAGAGACACAGGTGTAGAGAGCAAATGTATGGATGCCAAGGGGGCAAGGGGAGTGGGATGAATTGGGAGATGGGGATTGACATATATACACTACTATGTGTAAAATAACTAATGAGAACCTACTGTATAGCACAGGGAACTCTACTCATTGCTCTGCAGTGACCTAAATGGGAAGGAAATCCAAAAAAGAGGGGATATATGTATACGTATAGCTGATTCACTTTGCGGTACAGCAGAAACTAACACAATGTTGTAAAGCAACTATACTCCAATAAAAGAATTAAGTTATTATAAGATATTGGCTATATTCTCTGTGCTGTACAATATACCCTTGTATCTTATTTTATACATAGTAGTTTGTACCTCTTAATCCCCTACCCCTGTCTTTCGCTTCCTCCCAACTGCCTTCCTACTGGTAACCACTAGTTTGTTCAAATGAATTCTGTTTAAAACATGCTGTTTTCAAAGTGAAAAATATCACATAGACAATTGGATACAATATGCTTTCTGATTTATCCCCTACCTCTTTTCCATTTCTATTTCTCATCAGTCTGCCTTTGACCTTTATGCTCCAGCCATTCTGAGCTCTATACTTGTGCTTCTCTAAACAAGCCCTGCTCTTTAAAGACTGAGTATTTGCATATGCTGCTGTATCTTCTTGGACTTCCCTTAGAGAGAAGGCCCCCCTCTTGTGCCCTTTTAGTACTTCAAGCATACATCTATTAAAATTCATCACATCTCATTGTTATTATGTCTGTCTCCTTCATTAAATGTAAAGCCCCAAGTAAGTGGGTCCTGATTTAATCAATTTTGAATACCTAGCACTTAGAATTATTACTGTCCTATAGCAGGTGCTGAGCATGTTTATTGAGCTAATAAGTGCTTTAGGAAGTCAGGGCTAGAGAGATGGTTGTAAAGACATCAGTACACAGTTACTTTGATAAAAATAATATTTGTTATAAAAACAATTGAGCATCATAGTTAAGGGCATGACTCTGGGGCAACACTACCTGGATTTGAATCTTAGTTCCATAACTATTAGCTTTGTGGATGTTGGACATGTTACTTAACCTCCCTGTTATTTGGTTTTCTTACCTATAAAATGGGAATAATAGTATTATCTACTCATAAGATATTTGTAACCATTAAATAAGTTAGGGCGTATAAAGTACAACAATGTCTCATGCATTAGAGAATTCAAACATTAGCTATTAATTTCCTGATTAATCATGACGGATTTTAGTCATATGGTAGATATTAGTCACAAGTTTCACTTTCTCTCTCTCTCCCCGCCAAGATTATGTCTCCTTTTTCTTAGGATCTAAGAGAGAAAAAAAAAGTTCTATGCTTAACAATGAGTAATGTTCTTCACCACCCAGCTCCGAGGGAAGTAGAATTTAGGCTACTTTCATTTAGATGAAATGGTTGTCATTACAGTATAAACAACATCTCTTTAGTCTTCATAGTAGCCTACCAGACAGCTGGCTGATAAATATATCTCTATATTTAGGGATCCCTCTTTTAAAATGTATTGAAGCCAGAGATATTTGAATCAATTACACAATGAAAAACACAAGGTAGTTAATAGATCTGGGTTTCTTTCAAAGTGTTTCTTGAATTCTTGCTTTCTCAAAGTATTTTCCTACTAATCACCAAAGATCAAATTTATCGGCAGACTTAAATAAGGTTTATACCATTTTTAAAAGACATTGATTACATGTGTTATCTTAAGTTTTTATAATTAAAGATGGGATTTATGTTTAGTGTTCATACCTATGAAGAATTTCCAATAGTATGCAAATGAAGAAATTAGACATTTAAAAAGACTTTAAAAAATTAGCTAATATTTCTCTTTTTTTGCATGTTTCTAACAATGGATGTGGACTATAAGAATAGAAAGTTAAGAAATTTTAATGTAATTATAATCAGCTTAAGGTTTTAACATGTTCTTTAGAGAAGGGATTTTTTTCATAACCAACTTACATATGATTCTGTAGAGGGCGCCTCCTGACAACAAATTCATTTAGTAAAATCCAGCCTGATGCAGTAACAAATCAAGATGTTCTATTAAAATACCGACCCCTCTCCAAATTATACATTATTGCCTTTTAAATAAAAAAATATTCTACTCTGTATCTTAAATTTGAAGGTTTTATCACTTATTGGATGTACTCATTATTTTCACATTTTTAGTGAAATATAAGTACTAATTATTGAAAAATAACATACTGACCCATCTTGACTACATAGAACAGGAAAATAGAAGATTAGTTGGTAAATCTATTTATACTCTTTTATTCTTAATAACAAATCAATTCTCAAAATTTCTAAGAAATTAGGTATTTGTAAATATTCTTAATTTGGAGAAGAAACAAAGTTTAAATACTTCTGTCTAAAAAAGAGATCCATGGGGACTTCCCTGGCAGTCCAGTGGTTAAGACTCCCCACTTCCACTGCAGGGGGTGGCGGGTTCGATCCCTGGTGGGGATCTAAGATCCTGCATGCTGCGTAGTGCGGCCAAAAGAAAAAAAAATTTTTTTAATAAAATTTTAAAAAGACCCATTGAGCACATCTCAAAGTATTAGACTTTTCAGATGGATGTTTCTAATATTGGATGATTATAAATATTATCATTACCAAAAATAAAAAGGCAGTTGTCCAGTCATGAGGCCTGTCTCATATAAAAAAAAATATCACTTTCTTTTGGGGACAGCAAGAGTCTGCTAGAACAGACAATAATCTACATCTTAATGTTGAGTTTCAATGGACTATTGCAGCAATATCCACTTAAATCTATCCATCAATCTATCCATATACATACAAATTCAACTGTCAAATAATTCGATACTTCAGTACTTCTGATATTGAAATTATTGGCAACTCAATATAAAATATGTTATAAGTGTTCAAGGAATAAAGCAGGGTACCCAAAACGTGAATAAAAAAGAATGAGGCTATGACTGATTGTACAGGAAAAATAAGAGTCTTGTACTTAGCAGAGGCAATGGGAATGGAGAGTCCAGAACAGATTAAAGAGCAATTTAGGGGATTGAATATAATGCCTATCAGAGATGAGGAAAGAGATGAATTCACATAAATTTGATGTCTCCTTACAAAAAAAAATGTTCTGCATTCCCAATGAAGTCCTTTCTTCCATTTTTCTAGACTTTACAATGTTATGTGGATGTGATTTCCTGACTTCAGAATCTAATCCCTTGAATGATTCCTGAATGATTCTGTCCTTTTCTCATCTCTGAGATTACACTTCTTCTTGATTTTAGATTTAAAAAAATATGCCTAGAATAATAGCAAGGAAGTGCTCTAAGCAGAGTTTTAGAATAATTGAAGTCATACAGCTCTGTCATAGTTATATTCCAAGGGCAACACTAAAGTGTGGACAGCTACTAAGCCATTATGTATTGTCCCCTAGATCAGTGCTACTATAGTCTGTGTGGTCCGTGGACAAGTGCCAATCTGTGAAATGTTTGTTACTCATTAGGGATAAATGGGGAGTAAGCTCAGTGTGGCAGAACTATACTATACTTGCTTTAACAGACAGTCTTGTTGAAAGAAGCTAAAGACCATGTCACCACTCTCTCTAATTATAGAAGACTAAATAGTGTAATCGTAGGCTGTAGTTCCACTATTTTTTTTTTTTTTACAGCAAAAACAGCTAAGAACTTAGCCCTTATTGCTAATTGTGTGATCAATGGATCTGACACAACTGTTTCATCTGAGCCTCTTATTCTGGTGCTACTCGTTTTTTTGTTTTTTTGTTTTTTTTGTTTTATCACCTATGTATATGAGGATAATGGGACAATTCTACCAAATGAATACCTAATTGTTCTTTTAGTTCCCTTCCAGGGAAGGGAAATCTTTGAGGTTTTAAACATTGCATGGCTGTGATATCCCACTTCAAGCTGTGGCATATGATGCCAATTTCTGATTTGCAGGAATAAGATAAAAGAACTTTGACTGATTTAAGATTTTTAATTTGAATTAGAGAAAGAAGTAATGCCTTTCAGTGCAAAGGTATTTTGGTATAAGCCACAGACATACTATAATTTATTTATATTAAGTAAGAAAAATCACTCACAGCCAAGATGGGCACAAATAATTCTTTAGATTAGACTGGGGCCAGCCATTCTGTTGCACAATAAAGTAGCACTACCTTTAATCCTACAAAATTACAAGATATAAGCTTAAAAATCAATAGAGTACCCACACTACTTAAGTGTGACCTGCATATAGTGAATTCCTTCCAAAGAATACAATGTGAAAAGAAGAGGCGGGGGGGAGAGGAAATTTACAATGGAGAAATCTGACAAACACCTCTACCAGGTGACCAAGATCAACAGCAATAGAAATCAATCATGCTGATAGTATGTACCCTTGATACGAGATGATGAAAATGACATTTTACCTTTGCAGTCTTCCTCCCCCAAACTCAGTCAGATCATGAGAAAAACATCAGTTAAATCCCGATAGAAGTACAATTCTACAAAATACCTGACCAGTACTTCTCAAAACTGTCAAGGTTATCCAAAACAAGCAATGTTTAAGAAACTGTCAAAAAAAAAAAAAAGAAACTGTCATAGCCAAGAGGCATCTCAGAAGATAAGTGAATATAATGTATCCTGGATGGGAGCCTGGAACAGGAAAAGATATCTAGTAAAAACTAAGGAAATTTGAATGAAGTATAGACTTTAGTCAATTATAATATGTTTATTAATTGTTACAAATGTACCTAATAATGTAAGATGTTAATAATAGGGAAAACTGGGTGCAGAGTATATGAGAACTCTGTGCTATCTTCACAAATTTTCTGTAAATCTGTAACTGTTCTAAAAGATTAAATTTATTTTAAAAATCAGTAGAGAGAAATCACACACTATAGAAATCAGGATAACTGAAACTACTTGAGATATTTCAAATAGAAAAATTTAATATCAAGAATTTGTTACACAAGTAATGGAAAAGCTAAGAAACCAAATAGAAAAGAGCTGGAAGCTGCTGCCACTCCAAGTGCTGGAGAGTCAAGGGGTGGCATTAGCAGGCTCAGGAGCCTTCTTCATCCCAAAGAAGCTGGAACAATGGGGAGCCTGTCCAGGGGGAGCTGGGACCCCTGCTTTCTGCTGCTTCCACTCTCTAGTCTTCTGCCAGTGACTCTTATTGACCTAACCAACTAGAAGCCAGGAGGACATGGAAGCCAGGGGAATGTGGTTATTTGAGATGGAGAACAGAGGAGGAGAAGAGCAAAAATGAAAGCAAAGAGGCCTCTAACAAATGCCACAATCTTTCTTTTAATCACATCTTTATATCTTATACTGAAAATGAGAAGATTGACTATTTAAAACATCCATAATCTTTGTTTCTTCTGCTCTATGTGGGAAGGAAAAAACTGTATTTATTTGCTTCTAGGGGACTTTAGTGTTTAGTAATTGCTGTCATTTTTGCTCCCTCCTTTCTCACTTCTTACTCTTATTTTGTAAAAATGTAATATGTTTTCTCTCTTATTATTCAGAATTAGCATTTATCTTCACAAGCAGTTTTACTCCAAACACTATATCTTCTTGAGTCAACTGTGAAACTTTTTCTAATTAGTTTCATATTAGTTTTACTCAAAAGAGCCGTGTCATCTCATTGTGGAAGATAATGTCAAAAGATTTATGAACATCTTGAAAGAAAAGTTTTGAAAAAACTTTATTTTTTGCTATTCCATTGAAACAGAGAAAACTAGAGGAACTCTTAGTGAGTCAGAGACCAGTTGAATATTATGAATTTTCCAGTATGGCCAAACATATTGAGTGTCTGGGATTAAGCAGAATTGCAAAAGGGAGTATGTCAGTGGTTTCAATGGGTGGGACACTTCAGGAAGAACACTATGCATAATGTTTCTTTGAGGCTTGTGTAAAATAAAGGTATCAGGTATCCCAGTTTTGCCAAATTTTTAACTTTCACTGAGGTTGAGGAAATTTCACTACCATCCATGGATTCTCTAGCTCAGGCTTCCAGTTGAGAGACTAAGGCATGTTGTGATCTGCCGTATCTAAACCAAGACAAGACACTGGGAAGAAGAACTTCCATCCTGCAGTGTATGATGGCATCATTACCTTTCCAGAATTCTCTTTTGGAAGCCCTTAGTTGGCATTCTCTCAATAGTAGGAAGTCCTTATGCCCAAGAAAATGGACGGTAAAGAAAAACAAAATCAACACTGATAACCAAATTACAGGTTTAAGGTATTCAAAAATAGGCAATCTTTCAGTCTAAAAGGGAGTTGAATGGCACTGTCTGTATTGTGTTCGTGTATATACACTTAATATGTACGTAAATATATACATTTATATATTCAAAGACTATATATTATATATAATTATATATTAATATATCAGATATTTAGAGATTCTTATGTTAGATATCCATGAGGTGAAACACAAATTTTAGGGCATGTTTTCTTTCCCAGGAGACTCTAATTATGGCAGTGAGGAAAAGATGCTGACTCCCAGACTCCATTTTCAGAACGAATCCCAGCATCACCAGGGATGTCATCATTACTTTGAAATATGCAAATTTAACAACATGATTTAAGCAGAATGGTGTGCATAAGAAAATAAATGCACTTTACCAGGACAGCAATGACCAAACTTGTGTGGGTAAGATTAAGAGGAAGGGGACACACAGTCGAAGCAGAGCTGTGAGAAGGAAAGCAGGACACATGTCTTAAAACTGCTCACTGTCGATGAGACCTTCGTCTCTCCAACATTAGCCATTTGTAAGATTGATATGTAGCCTAAAAGCTCTGTCCAACAGAAAACTTAATCTTCTTAGGTCACAAAGTAATGAATTTTCCTCCCTGTGTTCCCCCAATTCCAATGAGTATGTCATCACACAAACTAAAGTTATAATAAGTGTTCTAGCTGGAAGATATTTCTTTTTTCTAAACCTCTAAAGAGCCTTTGTTCTCTTCAGTTTTCCCGTCCATCTTGCACACTGATTCCAGCTTAATCTACCTAAAAAAGCAAGCAAACAAAAACTACTACTTTATAAAGCACCCAGACTTAGAGGAGAAGAAAGTCCTTTCAACCTGTATCATATGGAGCATATGTTAAATTTTTATCTTCTTATTCTGGAAACTAGGATTGTGATTGCGTTTATTGATTGGGGTTAGGGCCCAAACTGTTCAGTTATCCACAATTACCTGTCCCAGAGGTGGGAAAAGGAGCCCTGGGTGGACACTGTGGAAAAGAATGAGCAAGAACGGGGTTCTGAAAGTCTGGGAACTGGAATCCACCTGAGAACCAGGAGCAAGGGGTTAGTAACCAAAAGAACAGGAGATGCAGAGCCTTGCAGGGGCTAAACCAGAAACGGGATAGAGGGGTGATAATCCAAAGGAAGGGAAATGGTCAAGAGGCTGGTCCGTGGCCAATGGCTAGTCCAGAAAGAGCAGGAGGCAAGGATTAAAGTCAGTTCATTAAAGCCATGAATTCACAGCCATCTCAAGCAAAAATAAATAAAGGATCAAAACTGTGTGTGTGTTGGGGGGTGCGGGGAAGAGGTGGACAGAGCAGCAGGTATGGTGGGCAGCAGATGGATGGGCACCAAATGGTGAAGGGGAAAGAGGAGTCTGAGTAATGCCTCAGACAACATGTGTATTGGAGACTTGCTTTTTCACGGCCAGTGGAGTGGTTCTCCAAGTGTGTCCCCACACAACCAGCAATGGGATCACCTGGGACTTCTCAGACACGTGAATTCTTGGGCCCACCTCAGGCCTACTCAATCAGAAACTGGGTCTCTGGTAGCAGGACCCAGTGGTCTGTGTTGTAACAAGCCCTGCAGGTGGTTGTGATGCTCACAAAAATTTGAGAACCACTGAGCTAGCAGGTAAGGCTAGTTTAAAAGCAGGAGGTAGGGTGAACTATAAAAAAAAAAAAAAAAAAAAAAAAAAAAAAAAAAAACCAGAAGAAAGACTTCCTTGGGAATTTCTTTTTTAAGAAAAAATGAAATTTCACTTTAATAATTCCACATTACAAAATAACAAGTTCTATTTACTAAAAAGGTGTGCTGGGTAGCTTTTATTTATCCTTTCCATCCAATCTCCACCCTTTCCCACCCTGCTCTGTGCCCCAGGAAGGGGAAGCTGACTTGTAGGGGCTGCACCCGAGGGTCCCTGGTGTGGTTCTGCTTGGATTCAGCTTATGGGGAGTCCCAGCAAGAAAGTCCAGAGAGAGAAGATGATGAATTCAGTTTATTTCCCTGTTTCTGTCTCTCTGTGGGGTTGCCTCAGGCTGCCTGTGTCCTTTGATCAAAGTCATTTCTCCTCTCAAGGTTGTTTCCAGACAGCCAAAGATGGGACCAAATGATGAAATGAAACCCAGAAGTTGAAGGTGATTGAACAATGGGACATAGGAGACAGGAAGGAGCTAGGCAGATCATGCTCTGATGCATGGTTTTTCCTTGCAACCATTGAGAAAAGTCTCCTAGGCCAAGCACATGTACTCTCCAGAAATATGTTGTGTCTCTTCATGGCTCATGATGAAGTAGCAGCCAGCATGGTCAAGTATCACTTCCTAATGCTTCTCATTTTTCTTTGCCTCATTTTCACTTTTTCCCATTTTGCTGCCTTGGGTCTGTGAAGTCCAAAATAAGGCATAGCACTTTCATTCTAGCCTAAGGTCTTGTTATGTAGAGATACCTGGCTAAAATATCACCTGACTACTATGATAGTAACATAACCATGAACATAGAGACAATAAGGTAAAATAGTGTACAAACCAAAGTTGTCTGGTGATAACTTCCCATCTTTCCTGACTAGTTAGTATCTAGACGCTACCAGATGAGGCTAAGGAATGTCATCTTTGCACAGTTCAAAGTTTCCTGATCCATTGTCCTGTGTTCTATGTCATCTTTATTGGGCAGGGTTCCTTCCTTGGATTTGGGTATTTATATTAATTACAGTGTGTTCTCAGTCTCTCTGTATTTATTTAAAACCCATGCACTAATATAAAGCCTTTATTAATGGAATTACTAAGGTGAAGTTATAATTGCAACCACTTCATATTTAGGGAGTGTTAAAGAATTATATTGTTGCCAAAGCCTTTAGGTTAATCCTTAGTCCCCCAGCCTAGTCAATAATTAATTTTTGCTCTATATCTTGAAGGCTTTAATCTCTAAGCTACATACTATGATTTTGCAAACAAAAATTTAAAAGATATAAAGAATAAATGGAGAATTCTGTAATAAAGTGGTACATTTTGAACAGTAAAATATTAGTTTAATGGGCATATGAAAAATTTTAATGTAATTGCAGTGTCTGCATAAATAATAACAACCAGGACACATGGTTATTTTGTTGTTGCTGTGGCCACCATTGTTTTTTTCAAACCATTACATGATCCTTAAAAAAAACTACACTCCTCTAGACTTGAAGATGTAGTAGACCAATTATAATTGGGCTTTCTTTGATTTCTTAGGTTGCCAAGGAGTTTCAGGGCTGTGATAATGAAGGTCATTTTACAGTGCAATAAATGTACTCATGCTTAACAGATGAAGTAGCGTTGTGCATTGAAAACAAGAGTACTATGCAAATAAAAGACAGAAACACCACTTATACAGATATAGAGGTGTAATTTATTAAGAAGTGTGCACTGTATGGCAATAATTCAAACTTTTCTTAAATTTTTAATTTTTTATTGAAGTATAGTTGACTTACAATATTGTGTTAGTTTCAGGTGTATAACACAGTGATTCAGATGTATATATATTCTTTTTCAGATTCTTTTCCCCTATAGGTTATAATAAAATATTAAGTATAGTTCCCTGTGCTATACAGTAAGTCCTTGTTGGTTATCTATTTTATATATAGCAGTGTGTATATGTTAATCCCAAACTCCTAATTTATCTCCCCCCACCCCCCTTTCCTCTTTGGTAACCATATGTTTGTTTTCTATGTCTGTGAGTCTCTAGTTTGGAAATAAGTTCATTTGTATCTTTTTTTTTTTTTTTTTTAGATTGCACATATAAGTGATATCATAGGCCATTTGTCTTTCTCTGCCTTACTTCACTTAGTATGATTATCTCTAGGTCCATCCATGTTGCTGCAAATGGCATTATTTCATCCTTTTTTATTGCTGAATATTCCACTGTGTGTGTATGTGTGTGTGTGTGTGTATAAACACATACACACATATATATATACACACCACACCTTCTTTATCAATTCATCTGTTGATGGACACTTAGGTTGCTTCCATGTCTTGCTTATTGTAAATAGTGCTGCAATGAACGTTGGGGTGCATGCATTTTTTCAAATTAGGTTTTTCTCTGGATATATGCCCAGGAGTGGGATTGCTGGATCATCTGGTAGCTCTATTTTTATTTTTTAGGGACCCTCCATACTGCTCTCCATAGTGACTGTACCAATTTACTTTCCCACTCACAGTGTAGGAGGGTTCCTTTTTCTCCACACCCTCTCTAGCATTTATTATCTGTAGACTTTTTGATGATGGCCATTCTGACTGGTGTGAGGTGATACCTCATTGTAGCTTTCATTTTCATTTCTCTGATAATTAGCAATGTTGAGCATCTTTTCATCTGTCAAACTTAATTTCTTAAGAATTCTTTAAAAAATTAAAAATGGAATGCATAAAGAAAAAATAGTTTATGAAATTGTTTTGTTGAGTTCTTACTATCTGATGACCAATTGATACAGTAAGTAGTGCTTTAAAACTTCCAGCTGGTATTATTTAAAACCCTGGCTTGCAAACTGTGCCTCACTGAATCAGAGGTATTTTCAGAGCTTCTAAAACCATATCTATTCTCTCTCAAGCAGCACCATTTAAACTGCCTAAAGAAACAGATTAACACTGAAATTCTTAGAAATTTTTCAGTTAAAAATATTATACAATAATAATGTTGTGGCAGTGTAGGTTCACAGAATGTAACAAATGTACCGTTCTGGGGCAGGATGTTGATAGGGGAGGTGGCTATGTGTGTGAGTATACAGAGTATATTGGAACTCTACTTTCATTTCAACATTGCTGTGAGCCTAAAACTGCTCTAAAGATAAAATTTATTAATAAATGAAAGAGATCCCTACCAAAATAGTTTGAAACTATTGATTATGAATATTTAGTTTGCTTTTAATTTTTGCATAAAATCAATAGCTGTTGTTTAGAAATGAGCTTAAAAGTGGAAAGAACTCTATTCCCTGAAGGCAGAGTAAAAACAAATGTAAAAATTGGAAAATTTGTGAATACAGTGATAAATGAGTCAAATTTAGAAGAACAGAAGTAATCAAAAAACTAAGGTTGGAAGAGATACATCTAGATGATATAATATAAACAATACTTGAGGGAAAGTCTTCAATTTGATCACCCTGTGAGATTTCCCACCTTGATAATAAATAGTCCTGTTTGTACCTAAGGCACAGATAATAAAATCAAAGGGATGGAAAATTCTGTATTACCCAGTGACCTAGAATTTTTACTTTTAATATTTTGATAAACATCTAAGCAATGAGCTCCAACTTCTGTTGGAATAGAAATAGATGATATTTAATGGAACTTACCTAATCCAATTTTAATTCTGAATCTATTCATTAAGCAACTTAAATAGCTATGTGAATCACTGTTAATTTCTCTTCATCAAAACCTAATGAATCTTTGAAATTTTTGGTGATGTTACTTCATTCCAAACATTCTTCTTTTAATACTAGCTTTTATAAGTAGTTATTTTAATAATAAGAATGTGGGGTTTTCTGCAAAAGAATGCTCTTTAAAATTATCTTTTGAAAGTTAGGCTAATCCTTATTTTTTCTTTTGGAGAAATTTTGCATAGGTACAAAAGGTGCATGTTCTTTATTTTTTCATTTCTTCCTTCCTTCCTCCCTTGCTTTCTCTCTTCCTTTGACTGATCTTTAATGTGAGTACGTTTATCTAGTACTGCTATTTGTCTTAAAGTATTCAGGGTGGATGGTCCAAGGGTAAATTCAAGTTTACTGAACAAGGTTAAAATGTCATCCTTAAATATTACTCAGCCATAAAAAGAACGAAATTGAGTTATTTGTAATGAGGTGGATGGATTTAGAATCTGTCATACAGAGTGAAGTAAGTCAGAAAGGGAAAAACAAATACCGTATGCTAACGCACATATATGGAATCTAAAACAATGGTGCTGATGAACCTAGTGGCAGGGCAAGAATAAACACACAGACGTAGAGAACGGACTTGAGGACACAGGGGGTGGGTGGAGAGAAGCTGGGATGAGGTGAGAGAGTAGCATTGACATATATACACTACCAAATGTAAAATGGATGGCTAGTGGGATGCTGCTGCATAGCACAGGGAGATCAGCTCGATGCTTTGTGGTGACCTAGAGGGGTGGGATACAGAGGATGGGAGGGAGGCTCAAGAGGGAGGGGATATGGGGATATATGTATTCATATAGCTGACTCACTTTGTTGTACAACAGAAACTGACACAACATTGTAAAGCAATCATTCTCCACTAAATATGTATTAAAAAATAACAAATAAAATGTCATCCTTAGAATTTAGGATGAAGGCCTGATTAATAATGTTTTCATTACCCTTGCAGTCATCCATAGAGCCTGAAGGTATGAAGAGAGATAGGTCATTTTAGGCATTTTTGACTTTTTCTCCATATATGTTAGAGTGCTGCCCCTGTAATCAACTCTCTCTCTCTCTGCTCAGCTGTTCTTCAAGTATACAATACACCATATCTTTCTACCCATATTTTCCATCTGCCTTGTGGATGAGTTAAACTCTTCCATTATCAGGTTGTACTCCAGGTGCTCTGCTTTGGAATGGAATGGAGGAGCTGAATTAGAGCAGTGTCCTCATGCCTATGGCTTTCTGTTTGAGTGCTTATATGTGTTGCACACTAACATCCACTAGCCCTTTGACTATTGGTCAGTATTTGTAAATTGCCTTCAAGTGCATCAATCCCCATTGCTTCCTTTGGCTTGGGTGGCCTCCAGACTTTCCCTTCAGTGTAAGGATGGTTCCCCCTCATTGAAGTGAGCCTATTTCATTCACAGCAAGCCTATTTTACCACACACCTTGTTGGTAAACAATGGAAAATTAACATTTTCCTTCACGACCCCAGCTTGTTCAGGGAAAGGGACTCTAAGTATGTTTCAATTCTCTTCACTTCCAATATCCACTTTGCCGAAGAATCTTAGATAATCCTACCTTAGCAAACTAGTTGGGCTCTTTGGCCAATTTCTGGGTGATAACGTGTCTTTTTTGAGGAACATATGAATCTGGTGAACTGGCTACCTGGACAGCATGAATCAGCAAGGCCATGTTATTCTGTTCCCTCTAGATTAATTTAGATAAGTTTTGACAAGGGCAAACAGTAAAAGCATACTATGTTCTTTGGTTTTATGGCTTACATTGTGATAATTCTTTTTCATCTTATCATTTTGTAAGAGGTCTGTTAGAGAATAGATGAATCTTGGCCTCTCTATGCTCAAAATGAGAAAGGACAATTTGAATTTGGAATCCATGGTGATGAATGACCTTATAAAAAGAGGAAAGCAGGGTATCTGTAGAGGGAGAAGTAGTGATTAGACCAGGACACTTTAAATGCAGCAGCATTTTTTTCTCTGCCCCTCATAAAACTAGGATGGGGTGAGTAATTTAGAGAAGGTCTCAGATCTTTGCTAGAAATTTGAAAGAGTGTCACCATTAAGGAGACAGACCTCACCATAAAGGAAATAGTGCAGGTAATATCTAATTATTACTTAGAAAATAAAGGGACTTGACTGAAAAAGCATACAAATTCTGAGTTTATTACTATTTTATTTTTAAATAACTTGTTATTTTGGCTGTGGTGAAGAGAGGAGTATCACCTCAGTTTTTGGTGGCAAATCCCCCTAGGTCATTCTCCCATGCCTCTGTCTTTGTCCATCTACATGAAAGGATCTTGGTGAACTTTATTAGAATGTCCGTCCCATTCTGCAACAGCAGATTGACTGCTTAGGAAAAGGAGTAGGAGTTGGTTCCCAGTGTTTTCTAATATTTCTTATAAATTGTGTTCTATTTAACAGAATTGCCTTGGAGTTTTCACTGTGGGGAATTCATAGTTTTAGCATTAATAACTCTGGTCACCTCTGTGCCTAGGATTTGTGTCTTTTTGTGTTTCTTTCCATTATCCTCAGATTTGATGGGTTGGGAAGATGAACTAGCCAAGTAAAGAAATAAATGGTGTAATATCAGTTAGTGACAGAAGCTATGAAAAAAATAGCATAAGGGATTTGAAAGTGATTAGGAAGAGACAGACTTTTAGGTAAGGGGTAGGAAAGAGTTGTTGTGAAGAGGAGCCAGTAGTGACAAAGTGAAAAGATTAGGAAATGAGAGGAGACAGACAAGGCCAGACCACGTAAACCATTATAAGGAGTTTGAATTTAAAGTTTACTGAAAGACCATTGGGAAGTTTTAAGAAGGGAAGTGACATGATATGATTTATGTTTTTAAAAGTTCATCCCAGGGAGGGCTTCCCTGGTGGCGCAGTGGTTGAGAGTCCACCTGCCGATGCAGGGGACACGGGTTCGTGCCCTGGTCCGGGAGGATCCCACATGCCCTGGAGTGGCTAGGCCCATGAGCCATGGCTGCTGAGCCTGCGCGTCCAGAGCCTGTGCTCCGCAACCGGAGAGGCCACAACAAAAATACCACAGTGCTACAGGAAAAATAGTCAACCATGTAGAATAGGAGCCAAGCTCAAAGTTACCCTCCATAAATTTAAATGTTTTACTCTTTTCTGTAATATTCTGTTTATTGTTATATCCTGAAACATGAAAGGGAAGTGTAGAAGCTGAAATTTGTGTACAGAATTTGTATAAAAATTAAATTGAAATAATTTAAAATAATATGGCAAAGGGTAAAGATAGTGGACTTAAAGCATATTGTTATAGCATTGAAGTAGAGGTTCATTTTTTAAAAATATTGACTTATACAACAGATATTAGGCAGTTTAGATATTGGAGAGACTGTAAATCCATGTACTCAGATAAGTCATAGAAAAAATGTTTTGCAGAAAGAATTGAATATAATTACAATAATGAGACAAATTTGCCCATTCAGAGAACCAGTGACATTTGTCAGTGCCCTCCAACCAAACACCACCAGGGAAACAAATCTCAATTTTATTGCTGTTGCTGTGAGGGAGAACCCACCCATGGCAAACCCTGGGGCAGCTTAGTAAGAGGGTGAGAAAGACGTATTTTAGGATCTGGGCTTTGTGTTAGGTGCTTTGGGGAGGGTTTATAAAAGCAGGATTTTGCTCTAGCTTGGATGCTGTCAGGAAGTGGAGAAAATTTCTATGATTGGATATCTTAATAAACCTTGTATAGAAGGTAGAAAGAATGAAATGAAGCTAAAGACTTTAATAAAGAAGTAACAGTCACTCATATTCACTGGAATATGGGGATATTTGATCTTTCTTGTGGTTTGTACAATAGTTATGTTTTTGTCTGTTTTCAGACATGATTACACAATAGTCTTGTTTTTGCCATGTCCGATGTCAGCTCTCTGGGAAATGGTGCATGTCCAACAAAAGAATACCAAGACCTAGCTATGAGTACCAGGCCAGCTACTGGCTGTCAGGGGCAGTTTTTCTTTCTAACATTGGCATGATGAGTGACTTCTCTATGTATGCATGTTTTCTAGCTTATCTGCATAGATTCCTTTTATTTATTTCCTCATTTTAGGTAATAGTGAGGAACTGAATATATACCCTCAAAGTGTTATACATCTTTTCTTTAAAAAAAGATGTTTTCTTTTAACTATATTGCTTACTCAAAGACAACATCTTTGTTTTGGCATTTATTTTTCATCTTTAAAATATTGTTTTGAAATGACAGAGGCAATTGTGTGTGAAAATTAATGTTAAGAAAATCTATTATAGAAGCTGGAAGACTGAAAATTATTCTCTTAACATTCTAATTTGTCTTTAGAACCTACTGAAATAATATTTAAAAGTAAAAATGTAGAACATATAAAAATGCATGATATCCCATGTTTGAATTTTAATATTGTAAACTGAAAAAAAAAAGAACTGCACAATCTAAAAGTTGAGAATTATATTTTATTTGGCAGACTTGCTGAGGACTACAGCCCAGGAGACAGGCTCTCAGCTCTGAGGGACTGTTCTGAAGAGGGAAGGGAGGAGCCAGGATGTATTAGGACTATTTGCAGCAAAAATCCAGGTACTTAGGACATCAAAAGATTACTGTTCATTACAGAAAAAACAAGCATCTCAAGTTAATGAATTTAGTACTTTTCTGTATATGGGAAGATGCAAGAGTCTGGGCTCATTGATATACCCCTTAACTATCTAGAGCCAGTATCCTGCTTTTTTTCATCCTGAATCCCTTCAGGATGCACAGTCAGGGGTGGTTGCAGAGGCTATGGCTTGAGGGCTGCAATGTCCTTTGTTTACTGATATGGCAAGTGACTTTCTTCCTCCACTGTGCCTCCTCTTGGTCATAAATTTAACCAATGTTTGGGAGGGATTTCATGACCAATTTTATCCCACGGTGAAAAGAAGACTCACTCCTAGATCAGGCAAAGATTCTGTTGATAGGTCACTAAATGTGTTAATTTTTGGATTAGGCCCCGTTGCCAATCTAAAATTCTCTGGATCACCTGTCATACTAGTATATTATGATCCAGGAAATGTTTTCCCTTGTTGCTTCTTCCCATATCTAGAGTTGTGCTAATTATTCTATGTAGAGTTATATATAGAGAGTTATATATATATTATCAATTGCTTCAAGATTTTAGCTGTCATTAATTTTGTCAGAGGGCTGGTTACACATTGGTTAATGCAAGAGACAGTCTTATAAAATAGGGTAAGTAATATAGCTAGTAATAAGGTCATGGTACAGCAGAGAGAGACACAAAGCATAAATAACTTGAAAACAAAGAGAACAAATTACAACAATCACTAATATAAATAGTTGTAATCTGGTTGAAATAAGCCATTAAGTCCACAGTGGAGCCAGCTAGAGAAGCCAAATTCTGGAAGGATCAGATAGAAAAAGATAAATATTTCATCTTTGTTTACAAAGGTACACTTTATCAACTTGTTGTAGGTCATAGCATAAGAGGAAAGGTTTTTCTGGAAAACAAAAATTTGTTAATATATATACTGGCTTTTAAAGTCATAAAGTCATATTTATCAGTTCATTCAGTCCAATGTAATTAATTCTTGTTACTCTGAATGTGGTCATCAGGCTTTTCATTAGAGTTCTGTACTTTCTTACCCAGTTCAGTGGTATGATCTAAAAGTTATCAGAAACTTAATTTGCCAAAAAGTCCTTTTTATGAATCTTCTTGAAGACCTGCATTTCATAAAAACATCAGAATAAAACAATGATTATTTATAAATGACAAGACTTAAAACTGTATGGTTAAAAATCTGATTACAGGGCTTCCCTGGTGGCACAGTGGTTGAGAGTCCGCCTGCCGATGCAGGGGACACAGGTTCGTGCCCCGGTCTGGGAAGATCCCACATGCCGCGGAGCAGCTGGGCCCGTGAGCCATGGCCGCTGAGGCTGCGCGTCCAGAGCCTGTGCTCCGTAACGGGAGAGGCCACAACAGTGAGAGGCCCGCGTACCACAAAAAAAAAAAAAAAAAAAAAAAAAAATCTGATTACAGTGCAACTGATGGGGGGGTGGTGGTGGTGGGATGAATTGGGAGATTGGGATTGACATATATACACTAATATGTATAAATAATAAGAACCTGCTGTATAAAACATAAATTTCAAAAAAAATGCAATTGACAAGAAACTTGATATTTCTGTGACATACAACATTTTAAGAATACCTGGAATTATGACTAACATTTATACCAGGGCATACCAGATTTTTAGGAATTCCACATAAACTTTGGAATATATATTAATGAAATTTACCCATACAATATAACCTAAGATTTATCTTCAATCACTTGACAATGCTTCTCAAGTAATTTTACATACCAAATAAGCCTAATCTCCTCTCTGAGATCTCTAGGGATTTCTTTGAAACACCCCAGTTAGCTGCAGGTCAAAAGAACTTAAGTTAGAATTTGACATTTGGGAAGTTTGTCAAAAATATCAAAAAAATTTCAAAACAATCAAATAGGATCATAGGTCACTGTGAAAGACTTATTCACTTAACCAAAGTGATAAAAGATTTCAAAAACAGATATTGATCACTTAAAGGCAAAGAAACTCACACAATCTATTGTCACAAGCAGTATTTCAAGAATACTTTCTTCTCTTAACAGAGAGAAGAACCACATCCAGTCCTGCACCAGCCTACTTTTAATTTTTAAAAAATCCATTTACCTAGTTAAATTTAATCTATATAATTCAAGCCTGACCATGTACAAGATTCTTTTTCAGGTTTTGCTTTTTACAAACCTTCCACAGTGTTCTGTATCCATATTAGTTTGTCCCTTATTTTCCCATCCAGAAATAAACAGCTCTAGGGTAAAATCCTTCTTTCCACTTAACAAAATGTATTTCCATAAAGGTTCCCCTTATCTTTAGTAGTCTTAATTACATATTAAAATTTTAATCTTTTTTAATTTAATTTTTATTTTATATTAAAGTATAAATATTTATTTTATATTAGAGTATAGTTGATTTACAATGTTGTGTTCATTTCAGGAGTATGGCAAAATGATTCAGTTATACATATATCGATTCTTTTTCAGATTCTTTTCCCAAATAGATTATTACAGAATATTTAATAGAGTTCCCTGTGTTATACAGTAGGTCGTTGTTGATTATTTTATATATAGTAGTGTGTATATGTTAATTCCAAACTCCTAATTTATCCTTCCCCCCACCTTTCCCCTTTGGTAACCATGTTTGTTTTCTGTGTCTGTGAGTCTGTGTCTGTTTTGTAAATAAGTTCATTTGTATCATTTTTTATATTCCACATAAAAGTGATATCATATGTTACTTGTCTTTGTCTGACTTACTTCACTTAGTATGATAATCTCTAGGCCCATCATGTTGCTGCAAATGGCATTATTTCATTCTTTTTATGGCTGAGTAATATTCCATTGCATATACATACCACATCTTCTTTACCAATTCTTCTGTCAGTGGACACTTAGGTTGCTTGCGTATCTTGGCTATTGTAAATAGTGCTGCAGTGAACATTGGGGTGCACGTATTTCTTTGAATTATGGTTTTCTCCAGGTGTATGCCCAGGAGTGGGATTGCTGGTTCATATGGTGGCTCCATTTTGAGTTTTTAAAGGAACCTCCGTACTGTTCTCCATAGTGGCTGTACCAATGTACATTCCTACCAGCAATGTAGGAGTTTTTCCATTTCTCCACACCCTCTCCAGCGTTTACTGATTGCAGATTTTTTTTTTTCTTTTTTTCTTTTTGCGGTATGCGGGCCTCTCACTGTTGTGGCCTCTCCCGTTGCGGAGCACAGGCTCCGGATGCGCAGGCCCAGCGGCCATGGCTCACGGGCCCAGCCGCTCCGCGGCATATGGGATCCTCCCAGACCGGGGCATGAACCCGTATCCCCTGCATCGGCAGGCGGACTCTCAACCACTGCGCCACCAGGGAGGCCCTGATTGCAGATTTTTTGATGATGGCCATTCTGACCAGTGTAAGGTGATACCTAATTGTAGTTTGGATTTGCATTTCTCTAATAATTAGCAATGTTGAGCATCTTTTCATGTGATTTTGGCCATCTGTATGTCTTCTTTAAGGAAATGTCTATTTAGATCTTCTGCCCATTTTTTATTGGGTTGTTTGTTTTTTTTGACATTGAGCTGCTTGAGCTGTTTGTATATTTT
Organism: Mesoplodon mirus; assembly: GCF_964341445.2. NCBI lineage: Eukaryota > Metazoa > Chordata > Mammalia > Artiodactyla > Ziphiidae > Mesoplodon > Mesoplodon mirus. The sequence goes on from NC_138977.1 coordinate 49,879,212, forward strand.
GTAAATTAATCCTTTGTCAGTCACTTTGTTTGCAAATATTTTCCCCCATTCTGTGGCTTGTCTTTTCATTTTGTTTATGGTTTCCTTTGCTGGGCAAAAGCTTTTACGTTTTATTAGGTCTCATTTTTTTACTTTTGTTTTTATTTTCATTACTTGAGGAGGTGGGTCCAGAAAGATATTGCTGCGATTTATGTCAAAGAGTGTTCTGCCTATGTTTTCCTCTAAGAGTTTTATAGTATCTGGCCTTACATTTAGGTCTTTAATCCATTTTGCGTTTATTTTTGTGTATGGTGTTAGAGAACATTCTAGTTTCATCCTTTTATATGTAGCTGTCCAGGTTTCCCAGCACCACTTCTTGAAGAGAGTGTTTTTTCCATTGTATATTCTTGCCTCCTTTGTCATAGGTTAACTGACCATATAAGTGTGGGTTCATTTCTGGGCTCTATTCTGTTCCATTGATCTATGTGTCTGTTTTTGTGTCAGTACTATACTGCTTTGATTACTGTAGCTTTGTAGAATAGTCTGAAGTCAAGGAGTCTGATTCCTTCAGTTCCATTTTCCTTTCTCAGGATTGCTTTGGCTATTCAGGGTCTTTTGTGTTTCCATACAAATTTTAAAATTTTTTGTTCTAGTTCTGTGAAAAATGCCATTGGTAATTAAATAGGGATTGCATTGAATCTGTACATTTCCTTGGATAGCATAGTCATTTTGACAATATTGATTCTTCCAATCCAAGAACATGGTATATCTTTCCATCTGTTTGTGTCATCTTCAATTTCTTTCATCAGCATTTTATAGTTTTCAGAGTACAGGTCTTTTTCCTGCTTAGGTAGGTTTATTCCTAGGTATTTTATTCTTTTTGATGCAATGGTAAATGGGATTGTTTCCTTAATTTCTCCTTGTGATCTTTTGTTGTTAGTGTATAAAAATGCAAGAGATTTCTGTGCATTAATTTTGTATCCTGCCACTTTACCAAATTCATTGTTGAGCTCTAGTAGCTTTCTGGTAGCATCTTTAGGATTTTCTATGCATAGTATCATGTCATCTGCAAACAGTGACCATTTTACTTTTTCTTTTCCAATTTGGATTCCTTTTATTTCTTTTTCTTCTCTGATTGCTGTGGCTAGGAATTCCAAAACAATGTTGAATAAGAGTGGTGATAATGGACATCCTTGTCTTGTGCCTGATCTTAGAGTAAATGCTTTCAGCTTTTCACCATTGAGTATGATGTTAGCTTTGGGTTTGTCATATATGGCCTTTATTATGTTGAGGTAGGTTCCCTCTATGCCCATGTTCTAGAGAGTTTTTATCATAAATTGGTGATGAATTTTCTGCATCTATTGAAATGATGATATGGTTTTTATTCTTCAGTGTGTTAATGTGGTGTATCACACTCATTGATTTGCAGATACTGAAAAATCCTTGCAACTGTTGGATAAATCCCACTTGATCATGGTGTGTGATCCTGTTAATGTATTGTTGGGTTCAGTTTGCCAGTATTTTGTTGAGGATTTTTGCATCTATGTTCATTAGTTATTTTCTTTTTTTGCATTATCTTTATCTACATTTGTTATCAGAGTGATGGTGGCTTCATCGAATGAGTTTGGGAGGGTTGCTTTCTCTCCAATTTTTTGGAATAGTTTCAGAAGGATCGGTGTTAACTCTTCTCTACATGTTTAATAGAATTTTCCTGTGAAGCCATCTGGTCCTGGACTTTTGTTTATTAGGAGTTTCTAAACACAGTTTCAATTTCAGTACTTGTGATAGGTCTGTTCATAGTTACTATGTCTTCCTGGTTCAGTCTTGGAAGACTGTACTTTTCTAGGAATTTATCCATTTTTTGTAGGTTGTCCACTTTAATGGCATATAGTTGCTTGTAATAGTCTCTTATGATCCTTTGTATTTCTGTGGTGTCTGCTGTAACTTCTCCTTTTTCATTTCTAAACTTATTGATTTGAGCTCTCTCCCTGTTTTTGCTTGATGAGTCTGGCTAAAGGTTTATCAGTGTGGCTTATCTATTCAAAGAACCAGGTTTTTCTTTCATTGACCTTTTCTATTGTTTTCATCTCTATTTCATCTATTTCTGCTCTGATGTTTATGATTTCATTTCTTCTACTAACTTTGGGTTTTGTTTGTTCTTCTTTCTCTAGTTGCTTTAGGCATAATGTTAGGTTGTTTGAGATTTTGTTTCCTGAGGTAAGATTATATTGCTTTAAACTTCCCTATTAGAACTGCTTTTGCTGTGTCCCATAGGTTTTGGATTGTTGTGTTTTTATTTTTTATTTGTCTCTAGGTATTTTTTGATTTCCTCTTTGATTTCTTCAGTGATCCATTGGTTGTTTAGCAACATATTGCTTAGCCTCCATATGTTTGTGTTTTTTTACAGTGTTTTGTTTTTTTCTTGTAGCTGACTTCTAATTTCATAGCATTGTGGTCAGAGAAGATGCTTGACATGATTTTAATTTTCTTAAATTTACCAAGGCTTGCTTTGTGGCCCAGCATATGATCTCTCCTGGAGAATGTTCTATGTGCACTTGAGAAGAATGTGTATTCTGCTGCTTTCAGATGGAATGCTCTATAATGTCAATTAAGTCCATCTAGTCTAATGTATCATTTAAGGCCGTGTTTCCTTATTGATGAGCTGTCTGGATGATCTGTCCATTCATGAAAGTGGGGTGTTAAAGTCCCCCACTATTATTGTGTTACTGTTGATTTCTTCTTTTATGACTGTTAGCATTTGCCTTATATATTCAGGTGCTCCTATGTTGGGTACATATATATTTACAATTGTTATATCTTCTTGAATTGATCCCTTAATCATTATGTAGCGTCCTTCTCTGTCTCTTGTAACAGACTTTATTTTAAACCCTATTTTGTCTGATATGAGTATTGCTATTCCAGCCTTCTTTTGATTTCCATTTTCATGGAATATCTTTTTCCATCCCCTCACTTTCAATCTGTACATGTCCCTAGATCTGAAGTGGGTCTCTTGTAGACAGCATATATATGGATCTTTTTTTTTGTATCCATTTAGCCAGTCTGTGTCTTTTGGTTGGAGAATTTAATCCATTTACAGTTAAGGTAATTATTGATATGTATGTTCATATTGCCATCTTGTTAACTGTTTGGGATTTGTTTTTGTAAGTCTTTTGTCTTCCCTTCATCTTTTGTTATCTTCTCTTGTGATTTGATGACTAACTCTAGTGTTGTGTTTGGACTCCTTTTTCCTTCATGTGTGTTTGTCTATTGTAGATTTTTGGTTTGCAGTTACCATGAGGTTTTGATATAGCAGTCTATATATATACAAGATTGTTTTAAGTTGCTGGTCTCTTAACTTTAAATGCATTTCCAATATCCTGCATTTGTAATCTCCTCTTCTCATGTTTGCTGGTTTTGATATCATATATGTGTGTGGATGATTTCCTACATTTACTGTATGTTTGCCTTTACCAGTGAGCTTTCCCATTTGTAATTTTCTCATTTCTAGTTGTGGCCTTTTCATTTCTGTCTAGAGAAGTTCCTTTAGCATTTGTTGTAAAGCTGGTTTGGTGGTGCTGAATTCTCTTAGCTTTTGCTTGTCTGAAAAGCTTTTGTCAAAGATGAATGAGAGCCTTGCTGGGTAGAGTATTCTTGGCTTAGGTTTTTCCCTTTCATCATTTTAAATATATCATGCCATTCCCATCTGGCCTGCAGAATTTCTGCTGAAAAATCAGCTGATAATCTTATGGGGATTCCCTTGTATGTTATTTGTTGCTTTTTCCTTGTTGATTTCAATATTTTCTCTGTGTCTTAAATTTGTCAGTTTGATTAATATGTTTCTCTGTGTGTTCCTCCTTGGGTTTATCCTGTATGGGACTCTGTACTTCCTGGACTTGAGTGTTTCCTTTCTTATGTTAGGGGAGTTTTTGTCTATTATCTCTTGAAATATTTTCTCAAGCCCTTTCTCTCTTCTCCTTCTGGAACCCCTATAATGTAAATGTTGGTGTGTTTAATGTTGTCCCAGGCATCTTTTAGACTGTCCTCATTTCTTTTCATTCTTCTTCCTTTATTCTGTTCTGCAGCAGTGATATCCACTACTCTGTCTTCCACCTCACTTATTTATTCTTCTATCTCATTTATTCTGCTATTGATTCCTTTCAGTGTATTTTTCATGTCAGTTATTGTATTGTTCATCTCTGTTTGTTCTCTAAAGCTTCTAGCTCTTTCTTTATTAAATTTCACTGGATGTGGTACATTATGTGTAAAATGATATACAGCTGTATACATAGGGTGATTTCTTTTTATATTTGTAGATTAAAATATATACATAATGTACAGTTATATATTCAACAAAACATTTATTAATGATTTTCTCTGAGGGTTGGGAGTAAGGGGGTTTTAATTTTCTAAATTGTAATCTTTTGTAACTAGTTTGAATTTCTTAAAATAATCATACTTAGTAAAAGATCATACATACTGTGGACAAAGAAAGTCACCTGCCATACCAGTACGCAAAAGATGTTGCAGCCCTCAAGCCATCAGCCACTGCAGCCACCCCTGACTCTGCACACTCAGGAGATTCAGGATGGAAAAAAGCAGGATACTGGTCCTAGACAGTTAAGTTGCATGTCAGTGAGCCCAGACTCTTCCATATGTAGAAAAGTGCTGAATTCATTAATTTGAGATGCTTGTTTTTTTCTATAATTAACAGTTATCTTCTGATGTTCTGACTACCTGGTTTTTGTTGCAAAAAATCTTATATATCCTGGTTCATCTCTTCCCTCTTCAGAACAGTCCCTCAGAGCTCTCTGAGAGCCTGTCTCCCTTAAGACCTCAGCAAGTCTGCCAAATAGAACATAATTCTCATCTTTTACATTGTGCAGTTTTTTTCAGTCAACAGTTGTGGTGACCAATAAAGGGACCCAGAGCAGACTTCTCTCCTTCACCTGAGCTCTATGAGGATCCATAGCCTGGTACCAGAAGAAGCCTCTGGGCCCATCTGCCACCTTGGAGAGTCCAGATGGATTTGGGTGTCTCTCTCTTGGTTCTCAAATCTCCTGGTACTGGCTGATGATCCTAAGTTTTATTCAGTGGTGTTAAACTCCTCTCTGGAAGAGTAGGTTATCCTTGAAACTTGGTTTCAAGAAGAGGTACCTGGGTTATCCTCAGTTGATAAACACGGGGAAGATTTTTGCTCATTTTAGACACTGAGTGGGTTATCCTCAGTTGAAACACTGGGAAGACTGTGCTCAGTTGAAAGACTGAGTAAGGTTAGACTGGGTAATTAGGAGGAAGACTGGCCTGTTGTTTTTCCTTGAATTGACTACTTGAATAGAGTTTGTTAAAGTAAAAGTCAGTATACCTCATGGGAGCTTTCAGCTTCAAAGAAGTGATGTCTCCTCCCAGCTGGCAATGACTTTCTCAGGCAACTGAGAAATTTGCGGGAGTGGTGGAGGCAAGTCCTCATACAGGACTTATATGGAAGCCATCCTTATATGGAAATCCACTCATTTTAATTAAAACTTGCTCTGCCAGTAACACACATAAGAGCTGGCCACTCTGTGATCCAAGCACCCAAGTCTTAGGCTACTGAGGGGAGAAACCAAGACTTGTAGGAGGACTGAAAGGAGTCTGGGGTAAAACCTAGAGGAGTAAAGCTCACAAACAGCGTATTGGCCCACTACACAATCATCACCAGTGATTTTATCTCAACAAACCAACCTCAGAATGAGGAACAAAGCTTTCAAAACAAAAGAAAGGAATGGCAGATTGCCAGCTCCAACTAATCCCCAGCTGGGTTTATGTACATACAAGATTTACATGCACTTACTTAATTGGGAATTGAAGGAAATCTCACCCCGAAAATGACTAAGATGGGGCTCTTTTATTGTGTATGCAGTTGTTAGAGACAGCTGGCTTGATAAAACATCTTTTCAGAATTCTGCCCTTAAAGAAACAAAAGCCATTCTAGGAGGAACTTGCATTTCTCTCCCTGTCCCTTTGAGATATAAATGTTCCACCTGATCTTCCTAGGTGTTGTGTGTGTATCTGTGTGTATGTATGGGTTTTGAGAACTTGGTCTCTGCCATTCTGAAGAGACATACGGTGTACACATATGGTGTACATTTGGCAGTCAATCTCTTAGAGTGGGATTCTGAGCAATCTTTTGTCTAACTGCGCCAACTCTCAGGGGCTTTTTGCCATCTTAACATTGATTGAGTCAGCCTGTACAATGGAGGCCTTTAATTTCTTAGACCATTTTTTGGAGTAAACTTTCTGGATCCTGTTTAGGAGGCATCCTTCATACTCTCTTGTGGGCATGCCTCTTGCACCTTATTGGTTTGAGTCACGATTAAGGTATATCTCATTAATGGCCAGATGATGGATCCTTTAAATTGGAGAAACTTCTAAATTGGTAAAATTTTAGAGAGCTCTCATTATAAACAGCTGTTTTATTGGTGCCTATGGGGAAAAAAACAAAGATGGAAAAAAATATATATATATAATGGTTAACCTAGGAACTCCATTAGTTTAAAACAAACAAACATGGTTTGGTAAGCCTTATTTGTGGTCTCTGCTTCCCCTCAATGGGTCTTACAGATGCTAATAAAAATATAAGGATAATATTAATTAGGTTAATTAATAGGGAAATAAAAAAAATTAATGTCTAGAGACTTTTTCCCAACAAGGTAGAAATTTAAAGGGCTCATCCAAAAAAAAATAAAGAAATCTATAGATTGTTATTAAGAAATGGGATAAATAAAACAGATGTTAATGGGATTAAAATGAAAGGTTTTGATACAACACTACCTAAGGTTGGAGGGGCCAGAGGACCTCCTACTGTACCCCAACATTAAAGGGCCCCAAACAAGTCCACTCTATTTACCCTAGTTCTGTGTATATATATAAAAGGCTGGAAAAAAATTGCACTGAGATACTGGACCAGCAACAGTTCGACCAATTAATCAAGTTAAAACACTATACATATGACATGTCTCTACCTCCAGATAATATCATCAAAATTAAATTTATAAAATAGCTCTATTTAACTGACTTAAAAGTAAACACTTGCAAAATAAATATTTCTAAAAATTAAAATGGCCAGCATGAATTTCAAGCTCATGTGATCTAGAAAATATTCAATATTAAATTAATATCTGGTATTAAAGCTAGCCTAAGCTTGTTGGTTTAATCAATATAGACATGTCTTACTTTTATTGTACCTAGGTTTACTGAAGATAAATAAGTTCATGTTATTTCTGTTGGAGAGCTTGTCAGCAAGAAAAAAGAATTAACTTGATATGATTTTCATAAGTTATAAAGGTAAATGACATGAGTTTTTTGGGGAACTCTTTAGGAAAAATTATGTTTTGGGTACATCTATCTAGAATAGTTTCTCCACATGTTTTGTTAACTTGAATTTTGCTAAGTTAAATAATGAGAATTCATTAAATATCCAGGACATTTCAAATAAGATAAAATATGGGACATTAATTGCTAAATAGGTCTAATATTACCTACTTTTGTCTCCTTACAAGAAAGAAGCTAAAGATGTTGGGGTTATTAGATACATGTCTTGTACTACATTAAGGAAAGAAATTATGCTATGAGGCAATAGTATGTTTCTAGAGGTTATGGCATATTCTAATCAGGAAATGCTGGTATGACAAACAGTTCATAATTACTTGCTGTTTGTCAGTTTTCACTAGAGATTAAGGTTTTTAAGGGTTAAAATTCTAATCTATACTTAAGGCTAACAATACATACATTAACAGGGTCAGACGCCATGATCAAGTGGGATTAATCCCAGGGATGCAAGATTTTTCAATATCTGCAAATCAATAACTGTGATACACCACATTAACACATTGAAGAATAAAAACCATATCATTTCAATAGATGCAGAAAATTCATCACCAATTTATGATAAAAATTCTCTAGAGCATGGGCATAGAGGGAACCTACCTCAACATAATAAAGGCCATATATGACAAACCCACAGCCAACATCATACTCATACTCAACTTAAAAGCTTTTGCCCAGCAAAGGAAACCATAAACAAAATGAAAAGGCAAGCCACAGAATGGGGGAAAATATTTGCAAACAAGGTGACCGACAGAGGGTTAATCTCCAAAATATACAAACGGCTCAGGCACCTCAATGTTAAAAAAACAAACAACCCAATAGAAAAATGGGCAGAAGATCTAAATAGACATTTCCTCAAAGAAGACATACAAATGGCCAAAATCACATGAAAAGATGCTCAACATTACTAATTATTAGAGAAATGCAAATCCAAACTACAATGAGGTATCACCTCACACTGGTCAGAATGGCCATCATCAAAAAATCTGCAATCAGTAAACGCTGGAGAAGGTGTGGAGAAATGGAAAAACTCCTACATTGCTGGTAGGAATGTACATTGGTACAGCCACTATGGAGAACAGTACGGAGGTTCCTTTAAAAACTCAAAATGGAGCCACCATATGAACCAGCAATCCCACTCCTGGGCATACATCTGGAGAAAACCATCATTTGAAGAAATACATGCACCCCAATATTCACTGCAGCACTATTTACAATAGCCAAGATACGCAAGCAACCTAAGTGTCCACTGACAGAAGAATTGGTAAAGAAGATGTGGTATGTATATGCAATGGAATATTACTCAGCCATAAAAAGAATGAAATAATGCCATTTGCAGCAACATGATGGGCCTAGAGATTATCATACTAAGTGAAGTAAGTCAGGGAAAGACAAATATCATATGATATTGCTTATATGTGGATTCTGAAAAAAATACAAATTAACTCATACAAAACAGACACAGACTCATAGACATAGAAAACAAACATGTTTACCAAAGGAGAATGGGGGTGGGGGTGGGGAAGAGAAAGAAATTATGAGTTTGGAATTAACATATACACACTACTATATATAAAATAGATAACAAAGACCTGCACAGCACAGGTAATAACATATAAGGGAAAAGAATATGAAAAAAATAGATATATATGTATGTATAACTGAATCACTTTGCTATATGCCTGAAATTAACACAATATTATAAATCAACTATACTTCAATAAAAAAATAAATAAATAAACAATAATTCTTAATCATTTGCTATATGAACTGTATCCTGTAGGCTCTCATGGAAGTTTTAGAGTTAAACAGGATTTGGTTCTATCCTTTATGGAATTTGCAGACAAACTGGAAAAATTAGAGACATGCCTGCTTTCAGAGTAGTAAATATGAAGTACCCTAACAAAAATATGGATACTTGTTGTGAGAAGTATGAGGACAAAGAGACTTTTTACTCTTGAAGGAAATCAGAGAAACTCATTTTGGAAGATTTAGTATGTGATCTGGACCTTAAAGGCTAGGGGTGATTTTTTTTTTTTTTTTTTTTGTAGTACATGGGCCTCTCACTGTTGTGCCCTCTCTCGTTGTGGAGCACAGGCTCCAGACATGCAGGCTTAGTGGCCAAGGCTCACGGGCCCAGCTGCTCTGCAGCATGTAGGATCTTCCCGGACCAGGGCACGAACCCGTGTCCCCTGCATTGGCAGGCGGACTCTCAACCACTGCGCCACCAGGGAAGCTCTAGGGGTGATGTTTAAGCAAACTTTTCTGGGGTCCCATTAAGAGAACAGAAGATTGAGAGGCACAAGAAATATTCCTCTCTCTTACTTGAACCAGAGATGCATAGCTTATTAAAACATTATTATCTGTAATTTGACATAATCACATTTCATAAATAGAGTGGGTTGGGCCTATTCTTTTTCACATACAAGTTAAAAATACACTACAGATTTTTTCATTGGGCTATAATGAAAAAAACAGACTCAGAAACAATGTTACTACTAAAAACAACTAGAATCTGCACAAAAATATATGGTTTTAGACATTTAACAACAGGTAGTACAGGACTGTGATCCCTGCAAAGAAAAAAAAAGTACAAATAAGATGAGTCCTATGATTTCCCTAACTTTCTAACTATCTGGATCACAGTTCAAGGAGAACAATCCAGGTAGAGCATGGCAGTTCTGTTGAGCTAAGGAAAGAGATGACGTTCAAGGGGGCCAAAGTAACTGAAATTCTTATTAACAAAATCAAGAAGGAAGAGGAAGACATATCAGTGGCCCAAATGGAATATAAAGAACTGAAAAGTACAGCATCCAAAGTGAAAAATTTACCAGATAATATTAACACATGTTAGATACTATAGAAAAAAGATTAGTGAACATGAACTCATAACAATAGAAATGATTAATATTGAAACACAAAGATGACTCACAAATAAAACCATAGCAAGGCAGATTATTATCAAAGTACTGAACACCAATGACAAAGAAATTTTAAAGCATAAAGGGAAAATAATAAGAATGATCATCACCTTCTTGTGAGAAACAATGTAGTTCAGAAGACAATCCAGTGGCATCTTCAGCATGCTGAAAGAAAAACATCTATCAGCATAGCATTATTTATCGAAAAATGAAGGAAAATAAAGATGTTTTCAGGCAAAAATTATGAGAAAATTTATTAACAAATGAATGGCATTACAAAAAATGCTAAAGGAAGTTAGCAATATGTTGGCCCATAAACTAAACCTCAATATATTTAGAAAATTTTAAATCCTATACAGTATGTTTTCTGGACAGAACTGAATTCTATTAAAATTAATAACTTAGCAGTATCCAAAATATCTTTCAAATATTTGGAAATTAACACATAGGTAACACATGAGTAATTAGGAAATATTTGTAAATAAATGGTGATTAAAACAATATACAGGGCCTCCCTGGTGGCGCAGTGGTTGAGAGTCCGCCTGCCGATGCAGGGGATACGGGTTCGTGCCCCGGTCTGGGAGGATCCCATATGCCGCGGAGCGGCTGGGCCCGTGAGCCATGGCCGCTGGGCCTGCGCATCCGGAGCCTGTGCTCCGCAACGGGAGAGGCCACAACAGTGAGAGGCCCGCATACCGCAAAAAGAAAAAAAAAAAAAAAAAAAAACAATATACATATAATTGTAGGATACAGATGCAAATGTATCTTAGAGTTAAAAATATAGCTCTAGAAAACCAATGAGTCAACAATGAGGCCAAATAGGAAATAAAAAATACCTTGAGACAAATCACGATGAAAATACAACCATATAGAATCTATGGGATGCAGCAGAAGCAGTCCTATGAGGGAAGTTCATAGTGATACAGGACTTCTTCAAAAAGCAAGAAAAATCTCAAACCATCTAACCTACGACCTAAAAAAATTAGAAAAAGAAGAACAAAACTTAAAGTCTGCAGAAGGAAGGAAATAATATCAAAGAGGAAATAAATAAAATAGAGATTAAAAACCAGTAGGAAAATAAATAAAACCAAGAGCTGTTTTTCTGAAAGGATAAACAAAATCGACATACCTCCAGCTAGGTTCAGCAAGAAGAAAAGAGGACCCAAATACACAAAATAAGAAATGAGAGAGCAAAAATAACAACTGATACTGCAGAAATATAAGAAATCATAAGAGAATACTATGAACAGTTATGCCAAGAGAACAGACAACCCAGAAGAAATGGACAAGTTTATAGAAACAAATAGCCCACCAAAACTGAATCAAGAAGAAACAGATAGGGCTTCCCTGGTGGCGCAGTGGTTGAGAGTCTGCCTGCCGATGCAGGGGACACGGGTTCATGCCCCAGTACGGGAGGATCCCGCATGCTGTGGAGCGGCAGGGCCCGTGAGCCATGGCCGCTGGGCCTGCGTGTCTGGAGCTTGTGCTCCGCAACAGGAGAGGCCACAGTGGTGAGAGGCCTGCGTCCCACAAAAAAAAAAAAAAAAAAAAAAAAAAAAACTACCAAAAAGGAAAATTACAGGCCAATATCTCTGATGAATATAGATGTAAAAATCCTCAACAAAATATTAGCAAACCAAATCCAACAACAAATAAAAAAGATCATACACTGTGATCAATTTGGATTCACTCCAGGGTCACAAGGATGGTTCAACATATGCAAATCAATCAATGTGCTATACAACATCAACAAAAGACAAAAACCACATGATTATCTCAATAGATGCAGAAAAAGCTCTTGATAAAAATTAAACATTCATGATTAAGCTCTCACCACAGTGGGCACAGAAGGAATATATCTCAACACAATAAAAGCCATTTATGACAAACCCACAGCCAATAATACTCAACGGTAAAAAGCTGAAAGCCTATCCACTAAATTCTGGAACAAGACATGGAGGCCCACTCTCATCACTTCTAACCAACATAGTATGGAAGTCCTAGCCACAGCAATCAGACAAGAAAAAGGAAAGTTATCCAGATCAACTGGGAAGAGGTAAAATTGTCACTATATACCAATGATATGATACTCTATATAGAAAACCGTAAAGACTCCACACAAAAGCTACTAGAGATCACCTTCCTCCCCACGGATACACCAGAAATACAGCTACACGTGGAACAACTCCTACAGAACACCTACTGAATGCTGACAGAAGACCCCAGACCTCCCAAAAGGCAAGAAACTCCCCACATACCTGGGTAGGGCAAAGCGGAGAGATTCCCGCACAGAGGATCGGTGCTGAGCGGCACTCACCAGCCCGAGAAGCTTGTCTGCTCACCCGCCGGGGTGGGCGGCGCTGGAAGCTGAGGCTCAGGCTTCGGTCAGAGCGCAGGGAGAGGACTGGGGCTGGCAGCGAGAACTCAGCCTGAAGGGGGCTAATGTGCCACAGCTAGCCGGGAGGGAGTCTGGGAAAACTCTGGAGCTGCCGAAGAGGCAAGAGACTTTTTCTTCCCTCTTGGTTTCCTGGCACGCAAGGAGAGGGGATTAAGAGCGCTGCTTGAAGGGGCTCCACAGACGGGTGCGAGTCGCAACTGAAAGCATGGAGCCCAGTGACGGGCGTGGGATGCTGGGGCTGCTGCTGCCGCCGCCAAGAAGCCTGTGTGCGAGCGCAGGTCACTGTCCACACTGCCGTTCCGGGAGCCTGTGCAGCCTGCCACCGCCGGGGTCCCGGGATCCAGGGGCGGCTTCCCTGGGAGAACGCACGGTGCGCCTCGGGCTGGTGCAGCGTCACGCCGACCTCTGCCATGGCAGGCTCGCCCCGCACTCCGTGCCCCTCCCACCCGCCCGGCCTGAGTGAGCCAGAGTCCCCGAAGAGGCTGCTCCTTTAACCCTGTCCTGTCTGAGTGAAGAACAGACGCCCTCCGGCGACCTACACGCAGAGGTGGGGCCAATTCCAAAGCTGGGACCCAGGAGCTGTGAGAACAAAGAAGAAAAAGGGAAACCTCTCCCAGCAGCCTCAGAAGCAGTGGATTAAAGCTCCACAATCAACTTGATGTACCCTGCATCTGTGGAATACATGAATAGACAACAAATCATCCCAAATTGAGGAGCCAGGAGTCAGTGCTGTGCCTCTGAGGTGGGAGAGCCAACTTCAGGACACTGGTCCACAAGAGACCTCCCAGCTCCACATAATATCAAACGGCGAAAATCTTCCATCTCAACACCAGCACCCAGCTTCACTCAACGACCAGCAAGCTACAGTGCTGGACACCCTAAGCCAAACAACTAGCAAGACAGGAACACAACGCCACCCATTAGCAGAGAGGTGGCCTAAAATCATAAAAAGTCTGCAGACACCGCAAAACACACCACCAGACGTGGACCTGCCCACCAGAAAGACAAGATCCAGCCTCATCCACCAGAACACAGGCACTACTCCCCTCCACCAGGAAGCCTACACAACCCACTAAACCAAGCTTAGCCACTGGGGACAGACACCAAAAACAACGGGAACTACGAACCTGGAGCCTGCAAAAAGGAGACCCCAAACACTGTAACATAAGCAAAATGAGAAGACAGAAAAACACACAGCAGGAGAAGGAGCAAGATAAAAACGCACCAGACCTAACAAATGAAGAGGTAATAGGCAGTCTACCTGAAAAAGAATTCAGAATAATGATGGTAAAGATGATCCAAGATTCTATTTCCAAGATCCAAAATCTTGGAAATAGAATAGACAAAATGCAAGAAACAGTTAACAAGGACCTAGAAGAACTAAAGATGAATCAAGCATCGATTAAAAACACAATACATGAAATAAAAAATACTCTAGATGGGATCAATAGCAGAATAACTGAGGCAGAAGAACGGATAAGTGAGGTGGAAGATAAAATAGTGGAAATAACTGCTGCAGAGCAAAATAAAGAAAAAAGAATGAAAAGAACAGAGGACAGTCTCAGAGACCTCTGGAACAACATTAAATGCACCAGCATTCGAATTATAGGGGTTCCAGAAGAAGAGAAAAAGAAAGGGACTAAGAAAATATTTGAAGAGATTATAGTTGAAAACTTCCCTAATATGGGAAAGGAAATAGTTAATCAAGTCCAGGAGGCACAGAGAGACCCATACAGAATAAATCCAAGGAGAAATACGCCAAGACACATATTAATCAAACTGTCAAAAATTAAACACAAAGAAATCATATTAAAAGCAGCAAGGCAAAAACAACAAATAACACACAAGGGAATCCCCATCAGGATAACAGCTGATCTCTCAGCAGAAACTCTACAAGCCAGAAGCGAGTGGCAGGACATAATTAAAGTGATGAAGGAGAAAAACCTGCAAGCAAGATTGCTCTACCCAGCAAGGATCTCATTCAGATTTGATGGAGAAATTAAAACGTTTACAGACAAGCAAAAGCTGAGAGAGTTCAGCACCACCAAACCAGCTTTACAACAAATGCTAAAGGAACTTCTCTAGGCAAGAAACACAACAGAAGAAAAAGACCTACAATAACGAACCCAAAGCAATTAAGAAAATGGGAATAGGAACATACATATCAATAATTACCTTAAATGTAAATGGACTAAACGCTCCCACCAAAAGACACAGATTGGCTGAATGGATACAAAAACAAGACCCATATATATGCTGTCTACAAGAGACCCACTTCAGACCTAGAGACACATACAGATTGAAAGTAAGGGGATGGAAAAAGATATTCCATGCAAATGGAAACCAAAAGAAAGCTGGAGTAGCAATTCTCATATCAGACAAAATCGACTTTAAAATAAAGACTACTAGAAGAGACAAAGAAGGACACTACATAATGATCAAGGGATCGATCCAAGAAGAAGATATAACAATTGTAAATATTTATGCACCAAACATAGGAGCACCTCAATACATAAGGCAAATACTAACAGCCATAAAAGGAGAAATCAACAGTAACACAATCATAGTAGGGGACTTTAACACCCCACTTTCACCAATGGACAGATCATCCAAAATGAAAATAAATAAGGAAACACAAGCTTTAAATGATACATTAAACAAGATGGACTTAATTGATTTTTATAGGACATTCCATCCAAAAACAACAGAATACACATTTTTCTCAAGTGCTCATGGAACATTCTCCAGGATAGATCATATCTTGGGTCACAAATCAAGCCTTGGTAAATTTAAGAAAATTGAAATTGTATCAAGTATCTTTTCCGACCACAATGCTATGAGACTAGATATCAATTACAGGAAAAGAGTTGTAAAAAATACAAACACATGGAGGCTAAACAATACACTACTTAATAAAGAAGTGATCACTGAAGAAATCAAAGAGGAAATTTAAAAATACCTAGAAACAAATGACAGTGGAGACACGATGACCCAAAACCTATGGGATGCAGCAAAAGCAGTTCTAAGAGGGAAGTTTATAGCAATACAATCCCACCTTAAGAAACAGGAAACATCTCGAATAAACAACGTGACCTTGCACCTAAAGCAATTAGAGAAAAGAAGAACAAAAAACCCCCAAAGTTAGCAGAAGGAAGGAAATCATAAAGATTAGATCAGAAATAAATGAAAAAGAAATGAAGGAAACAATAGCAAAGATCACTAAAACTAAAAGCTGGTTCTTTGAGAAGATAAACAAAATTGATAAACCATTAGCCAGACTCATCAAGAAAAAAAGGAAGACTCAAATCAATAGAATTAGAAATGAAAAAGGAGAAGTAACAACTGACACTGCAGAAATACAAAAGATCATGAGGGATTACTAAAAGAAACTCTATGCCAATAAAATGGACAACCTGGAAGAAATGGACAGATTCTTACAAATGCACAACCTGCCAAGACTGAATGAGGAAGAAATAGAAAATATGAACAGACCAATCACAAGCACTGAAATTGAAACTGTGATTAAAAATCTTCCAACAAACAAAAGCCCAGGAGCAGATGGCTTCACAGGCGAATTCTATCAAGCATTTAGAGAAGAGCTAACACCTATCCTTCTGAAACTCTTCCAAAATATAGCAGAGGGAGGAACACTCCCAAACTCATTCTACGAGGCCACCATCACCTTGATACCAAAACCAGACAAGGATGTCACAAAGAAAGAAAACTACAGCCCAATATCACTGATGAACATAGATGCAAAAATCCTCAACAAAATACTAGCAAACAGAATCCAACAGCACATTAAAAGGATCATACACCATGATCAAGTGGGGTTTATTCCAGGAATGCAAGGATTCTTCAATATACGCAAATCAATCAACGTGATACACCATATTAACAAATTGAAGGAGAAAAACCATATGATCATCTCAATAGATGCAGAGAAAGCTTTCAACAAAATTCAACACCCATTTATGATAAAAACCCTGCAGAAAGTAGGCATAGAGGGAACTTTCCTCAACATAATAAAGGCCATATATGACAAAACCACAGCCAGTATCGTCCTCAATGGTGAAAAACTGAAACCATTTCCACTAAGATCAGGAACAAGACAAGGTTGCCCACTCTCACCACTCTTATTCAACATAGTTTTGGAAGTTTTAGCCACAGCAATCAGAGAAGAAAAGGAAATAAAAGGAATCCAAATCAGAAAAGAAGAAGTAAAGCTGTCACTGTTTGCAGATGACATGATACTATACATAGAGAATCCTAAAGATGCTACCAGAAAACTACTAGAGCTAATCAGTGAATTTGGTAAAGTAGCAGGATACAAAATTAATGCACAGAAATCTCTGGTATTCCTGTACACTAATGATGAAAAATCTGAAAGTGAAATCAAGGAAACACTCCCATTTACCATTGCAACAAAAAGAATAAAATATCTAGGAATAAACCTACCTAAGGAGACAAAAGACCTGTATGCAGAAAATTATAAGACACTGATGAAAGAAATTAAAGATGATACAAATAGATGGAGAGATGTACCATGTTCTTGGATTGGAAGAATCAATATTGTGAAAATGACTCTACTACCCAAAGCAATCTACAGATTCAGTGCAATCCCTATCAAACTACCACTGGCATTTTTCACAGAACTAGAACAAAAAATTTCACAATTTGTATGGAAACACAAAAGACCCCGAATAGCCAAAGCAATCTTGAGAACGAAAAATGGAACTGGAGGAATCAGGCTCCCTGACTTCAGACTATACTACAAAGCTACAGTAATCAAGACAGTGTGGTACTGGCACAAAAACAGAAAGATAGATCAATGGAACAGTATAGAAAGCCCAGAGGTAAACCCACGCACATATGGTCACCTTATCTTTGATAAAGGAGGCAGGAATGTACAGTGGAGAAAGGACAGTCTCTTCAATAAGTGGTGCTGGGAAAACTGGATAGGGACATGTAAAAGTATGAGATTAGATCATTCCCTAACACCATACACAAAAATAAGCTCAAAATGGATTAAAGACCTAAATGTAAGGCCAGACACTATCAAACTCTCAGAGGAAAACATAGGCAGAACACTCTATGACATAAATCACAGCAAGATCCTTTTTGACCCACCTCCTAGAGAAATGGAAATAAAGACAAAAATAAACACATGGGACCTAATGAAACTTAAAAGCTTTTGCACAGCAAAGGAAACCATAAACAAGACCAAAAGACAACCCTCAGGATGGGAGAAAATATTTGCAAATGAAGCAACTGACAAAGGATTAATCTCCAAAATTTATAAGCAGCTCATGCAACTCAATAACAAAAAAACAAACAACCCAATCCAAAAATGGGCAGAAGACCTAAATAGACATTTCTCCACAGAAGATATACAGACTGCCAACAAACACATGAAAGGATGCTCAACATCTTTACTCATTAGAGAAATGCAAATCAAAACTACAATGAGATATCATCTCACACCAGTCAGAATGGCCATCATCAAAAAATCTAGAAACAATAAATGCTGGAGAGGGTGTGGAAAAAAGGGAACACTCTTGCACTGCTGGTGGGAATGTGAATTGGTACAGCCACTATGGAGAACAGTATGGAGGTTCCTTAAAAAACTACAAATAGAACTACCATATGACCCAGCAATCCCACTACTGGGCATATACCCTGAGAAAACCATAATTCAAAAAGAGACATGTCCCAAAATGTTCATAGCAGCCCTATTTATAATAGCCAGGAGATGGAAACAACCTAAGTGTCCATCATCGGATGAATGGGTAAAGAAGATGTGGCACATATATACAGTGGAATATTACTCAGCCATAAAATGAAACGAAACTGAGCTATTTGTAATGAGGTGGATGGACCTAGAGTCTGTCATACAGAGTGAAGTAAGTCAGAAAGAGAAAGACAAATACTGTATGCTGACACATATATATGGAATTTAAGAAAAAAAATGTCATGAAGAACATAGGGGTAAGACAGGAATAAAGACACAGACCTACTAGAGAATGGACTTGAGGATATGGGGAGGGGGAAGGGTAAGCTGTGACAAAGCGAGAGAGAGGTATGGACATATATACACTACCAAACGTAAGGTAGATAGCTAGTGCGAAGCAGCTGCATAGCACAGGGAGATCAGCTCGGTGCTTTGTGACTGCCTGGAGGGGTGGGAGGGAGACGCAAAAGGGAGGGGATATGGGAACATATGTATATGTATAACTGATTAAATTTGTTATAAAGCAAAAAATAAAAAAAAATAAAAAATAAAAAGGCTACTAGAACTGGGCTTCCCTGGTGGCACAGTGGTTGAGAGTCCGCCTGCCAATGCAGGGGACATGGGTTCGTGCCCCGGTCCGGGAAGATCCCACATGCTGCGGAGCAGCTGGGCCCGTGAGCTATCACCGCTGAGCCTGTGCATCCGGAGCCTGTACTCCGCAATGGGAGAGGCCACAACAGTGAGAGGCCTGCGTACCAGACACACACACAAAAAAAGCTACTAGAACTGATAAACAAATTCAGCAAGGTAGTAGGATGCAAGATTAATATAAACAGAGCTGTTGCATTTCTTTACGCTAACAATGAAATATCAGAAATAGAAAGCAAAAAAAATCTTTTTAATTGCATAAAAAACAATCCTAGGAATAAACCTGACCCAGGTGGTGAAAGAATTCTATGGTGAGAATTATACAACGTTGATAAAGGAAACTGAAGATGATTCAAAGAAGTGGACAGACATTCCATGCTCTTGGATTAATTATAACTACAGGACTGTCAGACACAGTGCTCATGATGCTGATACCCAGGGATATAAGACACATCATGAAGCTACGAGGTCAGATAACAGTGCAGTCCTGACCCAGGTCTGTCTGAGAGTAGTTCTGCTAGTTCCATAGACCCACAGAGGAGTCCATTCTCAAAGGTGTAATAGAATGGGCATAGTTTACAGTTGTCAGAGCCCTCACATTGGTTTCTTACTTTGTAAAGTAAGAGCTGTTTTAGTTTATTGACTTTTGTGAGAAAAAAAATGCATGAAACCTGGCAATGACAATGAACTACAGCAAACTTAACTAAGAGGTACCCCAAATTGTAGCTGCTAGGGTGGATGTGGTATATTTATTAGAGTTTATTTACACACACCCAGGGACATGTATTCAGTGATTCATCTGATGAATGATTTCTAAACTCAACAAAAAGAAGGCTCAAAGGTAGTTTTCATTAACGTTATTGAACAAATGTATATATTCATGAGCTGGTCACAGGGCTACATTAATTCTACAGTTCTCTATCACAATATAGTCCTAAGGGGACTGGACCATCTGAGCAATCTGCAGAATGTGAGATTGTCCCACTGTGTTATTGATATCGTGTTAATCAGAACAAGATTTCAGGAACTTACAAAGCCAAGTGATTGGTTGGAAATTCATTACTTGCCTAAACAAAAAAGAACATTTAAATAAGGAACTACAAATTGCTCCTTTTTGTGCTTAGAATGAGAATTAATTGCTCTTAACCTCCATAAAATACATGTTATCTAGAAAAATACAGTAAGTGCCACTGCCAAACCAGAATTTCTCACCTACACTAATTCACAGATTAACCAATCTACTTCTGCCAAATAACTTTGTCAATTAGAAATCACTGTCAATGATGTTTAACTGGAGCATCCCAACTTCAAGAAACTGCTGTACTTATCCTTGAATAGATAATTGTATTCTTTTTTCTTTTCTTTCCCAAAGAAAGAAATAATGAATCCTTCCCCCCTAAAATCTGGAACAAGACAAGGATGTCCATTCTCACTTCTTCTGTCCAACATAGTATTGTAAGTCCTAGCCACAGCAATGAATCAGACAAGAAAAAGAAAAAAAAGTATTCAAATTGGAAGGAAAGAGGTAAAATTGTCATTATATGCAGAGGATATGATACTATACATAGAAAATCCTAGACTCCACACAAAAACTACTAGAACTGATAAATGAATACAGCGAGGTAGCAGGATACAAGATTAACATACAGAAATCGGTTCCATTTCTTTACAATAACAATGAAATATCAGAAAGGGAATGTAAAAAACAATACCTTTAAAAATCACACCCCCAAAAATAAAGTACTTAGGAATAAACCTGACCAAGGTGGTGAAAGACTTATGCACTGAGAACTATAAAACATTAATAAAGGAAATGGAAGATGATTCAAAGAAATGGAAAGATATCCCATGCTCTAGGATCTGAAGAATTAGTATTGTCAAAATGGCCATACTACCCAAAGCAACCTACAGATTTAATGCAATCCTTATCAAATTACTCGTGACATTTTTCACAGAATTAGAACAAATAATTCTAAAATTCATATGGAACCATACGAGACCCAGAATCACTAGAGCAAGCCTGAGGAATAAAAACAAAGCAGGAGGCATAAGCCTCCCAGACTTCAGACAATACTACAAAGCCACAGTAATCAAAACAGTGTGATATTGGCACAAAAACAGACATATGGATCAATGGAACATAATAGAGAGCCCAGAAATAAACCCACACACCTATGGTTAATTAATCTTTGACAAAGGAAGCAAGAATATACAATGGGAAAGAGTCTCTTCAGCAAGTGATGTTGGGAAAGTTGGACAGCCACATGTAAATCAGTGAAGTTAGAACACACCCCCTCACCATACACAAAAATAAACTTGAAATGGCTTAAAGGTTTAAACATAAGACATGACAAGATAAAATTCCTAGAAGAGAACACTGGCAAAAACTTCTCCGACATAAGATTCTCTGACATAAATTGTACCAATGTTTTCTTAGATCAGTCTCCTAAGGCAATAGAAATAAGAACAAAAATAAACAAATGGGACCAGTCAAGTTTACAAACTTTTACATAGCAAAGGAAACCATCAACAAAGCAAAAAGTGAAAAGACAACCTACAGAATGAAAGAAAATATTTGCAAACAATGTTATCGACAAGGGCTTAATTTCCAAAATATACAAACAGCTCATACAACTCAACAACAAAAACAACCCATTGAAAAATGGGCAGAATACCTACATAGACATTTCTCCCAAGAAGAAATACAGATGGCTAATAGGCACAAGAAAAAAATGCTCAACATCACCAATTATTAGAAAAATGCAAATCAGAACTACAATGAGGTATCACCTCATACCAGTCAGAATGGCCATCATTAAAAAGTCTATAAATAACAAATGCTGGAGAGGGTGTGGAGAAAAGGGAACCTTCCAACACTGTTGGTGGAAATGTAAGTTGGTACAGCCACTGTGGAAAACAGTATGGAGGTTTATCAGAAAACTAAAAATAGAATGACCAAGTGATCCATCAATCCCACTCCTGGGCATATATCCAGACAAAACTATAATTCAAAAAGATACACGCACCCCTATGTTCATAGCAATATTCACAATAGCCAAGACATGGAAACAATTTAAATGTCCATCAACAGATGAATGGAATACTGGAATGGAATACTACTCAGCCATAAAAAAGAATGAAATTATGCCTTTTGCTGCAACATGGATGGACCTAGAGATTATCATACTAAGTGAAGTAAGTCAGACAGAGAAAGATAACTATCATATGATATCACTTATATGTGGAATCTAAAACATGACACATGAACCTATCTATGAAACAGAATCAGGGACAGAGAACAGACTGTTGGTTGCCAAGGGGGAGGAGGTTGGGGGATGGATGGAATAGGAGGTTGGGATTAGCAGACGTAGGCTTTTATATATAGGATGGATAAACAACAAGGTTCTACTGTATAGCACAGAGAACTATATTCAACATCCTATGATAAATCATAATAGAAAAGAATATAAAAAATGTATATATATGTATAACTGAATCACTTTGCTGTACAGCAGAAATAAACACAACACTGTAAATCAACTATACTTCAATTAAAAAATATACAAACTGAAAAAAAATAATGAGAAAGAGAAACAAAATGTAAAATGTTTCAAGGAAGCAGGAACCCAAATCTCTTTTAACATGCCTACTCTTTTAAAATTATGGATCATTTAAAATTCTTATGTGTGATGAGCTGGATCCCAAAGTATTCCAAACTTCTTTCTCTCACTCTTCACTTTCAAGCCCATAGCCCAACTTTCACAACCTAACTTAAATGGGAGATGGTAATAAAACCAGACTTACAAATGCAATCATTATCCAGGTGTATTTAAGACTATAGTATCATGGTAGCTGAAAGCTAACAAGTAGGTGATTTTGTGCTAATGCATCATTGGTTTTGGAATTAGCAATTTTTTTCCCTTTCCCATCTAGTTATTTTCTATTGTTTTTTAATTATCTCTTATTCATTCACTTACTAATTCAAGAAATATTTGTCTAACACAGCAATTAACCCTGAACACAGAAGAAAGAGTCCCAAAGGACTCACAATGTTGGCTTTTTAGAGAATACTTTGGAAACCAACCATACTGTTTTTAAAAAACCACAGAGTATATATCTTCCCAGAGAAAAATGTGTTCATCTACTGAATGATGAAATGCTCATCTACTGATGCTGAAGGACTATCAGGGAGGACTGTCTAGCCAAGTGAATTACCTTGGTGAATTTACCAAGGTGCAGGTTACAGCTCTCGACTTTCACAGGCTGACAAAGACAATATCGTCAGTGCCCTAAACTTAACCCATCTCAAGGGTCCTGACTCATGCTGACAGTGCTTAAGAAAGCAGGTACATGAACTGAAATATAAACTTATCCCATTGCAGGGAGAAGCTGAATTTTCAGGCAGATGGAGCTGTTTCACAGCTGACACATACTACGTGGGAAGCCTCATAATGACATGGTGAGTTGATAAGCAGCGGACACACCCTTCTTCTGTATCAACACAAATATAGTTCTTGTTCCTCCATTTTCTAATGCTTTCATCACTGACCAAACCTTCTTCTTACTTTGTCTTTTATCCAGATATGGTGATACCATCAGTGAGTTTACACCCCAGTCCTAACTTGCCAGGAAATATTTGAGATGATACTGTGTATTTCACTAACTCTGAGAACTGTCTAATTCCTTTTGTTTCTAAGACTTTCTTCTCAGCTTATTGTCTATCAAGAGTATCCCAATAATCACTATTTTAGAGACATTTAGGGGAAAAGAAGAAGAAATACATATCATGAGCATCCACTTGAATTAAGATTGATTTAAATTGGCCTTAAAAGGCTCTGATTAATTAATTTAATGAATACAGTAAATGCCATGCCTATTTTTCCTCTTAACTCTCTAAATCTCTAACTGTATAAAAAAGAAGAGTAACAACTTTAAAGATAGTTTGTGTCTGGAAGTTGCCTTTGAGTTCTTATCACAGTGAATATCTTCTCTTCTATTCTTTGCCTGTTGCTGGTTCAGGAGAAAAATGTCAGCTATGAAAATCTTAAAAAAAAAATTCTGCTCGCAGGAAATTTGTTTACTTTAGCAGCAACATAACCTGATACTACTTCAGGGGAGATTAAGTACCGTGGAAAACCTAAGTGTATTTCAGACCTAAGCACAATCAATCCTTTTCTAAAAGCTGCATAAAGCCAACATCTTTACTTGGGTAAAAAATGATGTAAAATTTTCTGCTTCCAAAAAAATTCTAAACTGTTTATAGAAATTGAATTACTATCAATACAATGACTCCAAGAAGAAAATGATCAACTCTCTATTAATTTTTCCATTGCCTTTACTGTGTAAAGGTAAACGGGTTATTTGTGACAAAATAATTAACATGCTTAAATTAGCCACAGTGGAATGAAGAGTATGTTGATTATGTTTTTAAATCAGAAGAGTTGGGTTCAAATGTCTGGTGAATGGCATTGATAGTTAAATTATCTGTATCTCAGTTTACTCATCTGTAAAATAAGGGGGTAAATTATGATAAGGTTAAAGACAATGTATAAGAATTAAATGAGGTAGCTTGGTGGCATGTAATAATATTCAGCATGGTGCTTGCATCATAGTAAACACCCACTAAAAGTTAATGTACTCACTCATATTTCTTCACAAATATTTATTATTTTTTTCTACTTTCATGCTGTGATATTAGCAACTTGCCTGGATTTGGAACTTAGTAATAACTTCATAGCAACAGTGGTTTTGATGACTGTAGCAGGACATAGTAATAGCAGTAGAATTTAGCAAATTTTCTGACTAGCACTGCAGAACATCTTAAACTAATATTACTAATGAGAATAGCCAAAAGCATAAAAATTGAATTTTTCCTTTTACTTTTTTAATAAAAGAAAAAATTCCCTTAGCAAATGATTGCTAATTATTGCTTAATATTACTTACATTTTAAGAAATGTATTATCTTTGGGGAGAAGAGGTAGAAGGAGATGATTATTAATGATTCTTTTTGCCTCAAATTGTGCTATGTCACTGAATCCATTTATAATTTTGTTATGATATTAATTGTATTTTTCTATTCCTGGCTCTTATGTTTATGATAGCACTTAAAAAATTTCAATTTAGTCAACCTCACAGAATATAGTAATCATCATATACCTCATGTGTCTGTGTGTGTGTGTGTGTGTGTCTGTGTGCTCAGGTTCATGGTAGAATGCACCAAAATGCTTCATAATCAGAATTATACAATTTGGATTTCCTGGAACCTCATTTTTAAATAGGTGTACATTGCTACTATAATAAATCTCACTCTATATACCAGTGAAATTTAATATCCAAATCAAAAATATATACTTATACTTGTTTTATATAGCCTACATAAGTGGAGTTTCCTTTTATCACATTTTTTAAAACACTGCAAATGATTCTTACCCTTTCTGTAGGAAGGAAAGGAAAAAGCTTTAGATTTTGTATTCTTTATTTGTGAGACTATAAGCTAACTGTTGTCTCTTGCATTCTCTCCAACTCCTGGAAATGGAGGCAGAAAGTATTGCCGGGTCACCTCTTTTTCACTTCTCCCCATATATAATAAATCAAGTCATGAAAAATTTGACCATTGAGTTGGTTTTTATAATAACAGGAAGGGAGCAACAAGGCTATGAATTATAATGAGAATATGACCAAGAATGGAATTTATTTTTGATAACAATTTTTAGTTTTATTTCCCATTAAATTTGGGTAAAGCAATTAGAGATTTCATACTTTAAGCATATATTTTAACATATATTAAGTATCTCCATTATTAAAAATTTCTTAAAATCAACATTAAATTATGACATTTCTAATACAAAACTCAAATAATTAGGTCTAATATTAATGGTGAGAGGGATATTATCTGGAAATGTATACTGGAGCCTATTTTCTTTTGACAAAAAGATGTTGGATTTAAAGTTATTCCTTCTCTGCTCAACTTAACCTGCATATTGATAAGTTCTCCTGATCATATAAGGATACTCTAGTCTTTTCCCATGTCTAAAAACTCTTTCCCAACACAATACTGAAGAAGAACAAAGTTGGAAGACTGACACTACCCAACTTCAAGATTTACTCCAAAGCTACAGTAATCAAAACAGAGTGTTGGTGAAAGAATAGACAAATACATCAGTGGGACAGAATAGAGAACCTGGAAATAGACCCACATAAATACAGTCCACTCATCTTTGACAAAGGAGGAAAGGCAAGACAATGAGGAAAATAGAGTCCATTCAACAAGTGGTGCTGGAACAACTGGACATCTGCATGCAAAAAAGAAAAAATGATTCTAGACACAGATGTTAAAGCCTTCACAAAAATTAACTGAAAATAGATCACAGACCTAAATGTAAAACGCAAAACTATACATCTTCTAGAAAGTAACATAAGAAAAAATCTAGAAGAGCTTAGGTATGGTGATGACTTTATAGACACAATATCAAAGGCACAATTGTGAAATAAATAATTGACAAACTGTACTGTATTAAAATTAAAAACATGTTGCTCTGCAAAAGACAATGTCAAGAGAATAATAACATAACACACATACTGGGGGAAAATATTTGCAAAAGACCTATTTGATAAAAGACTTATCCAAAATATATGAAGAATGCTTAAAACTTAGCAAGAAAACAAACAACCTAATATTTTTAAAAAGTGTCCAAAGCCTTAAGGATAACCCACCAAAGAAGATATACAGATGGCAAATCAGCATATAAAAAGATGCTCCATGTCATATATCATTAGGGAATTGCAAATTAAAACAATAATTAGATACCATTGCACACCTATTAGAATGGCCAAAATCCAAAATGCTGACACCAAATACTGGTGAGAATGTAGAGCAATAGGAACTCTATTCATTGCTAGTGGTAATGGCAAAATGACACAGCCATTTTGGAAGATAGCTTGGTACTTTCTTACAAAACGAAACATACTCTTAGCACATGAACCAGCAATCATGCTCCTTGGTTTTTACCCAAAGGAGTTAAAAACTTATGTTTATACAAAAACGTGCACAGGAATATTTATAGCGGCTTTATTCATAATTGCCAAACCTTGGAAGCAATCAAGATGTCCTTCAGTGGACGAATGGATAAATAAACTGTAGTATATCCAGACAATGGGAGGTTATTAAGCACTAAAAAGAAACGAGCTAACAGGTCATGGAGGAACCTTACATGCATAGTATTAAGTGAAAGAAGCCAATATGAAAAGGCTATATACTACATGATTCTAACTACATAACATTCTGGAAAAGGCAAAACCATGGAGGCAATAAAAAGATCAGTGGTTTCCAGGCATTAGTGGGGAGGGAGGAAGAATTGGCCAGGCATAGAGGATTTTTAGGGCAGTGAAATTATTCCATATGTAACTATAATGACGGATACATGTCATTATATGTTTGTCCAAACCCATAGAATATACAATACTAAGATAGAGCCCTAACGTGAACTATGGACTTTGTGTAATAACAATGTGTCAGTGTAGGTTTACATATTATAACAAATGTAGTGCTCTGGTGTAGGATGTTGATAGTGGCGGGTGGGCAGGGTAGTGCACGTGGGGGGACAGGAAGTTTATAGGAACTCTGTTCTTCCCACTCAGTTTTGCTGTAAAACTAAAACTACTATAAAATTAAGCTTAAAATAAATGTTTTTTAAAATACATTTAACTGTACAATCAAAGAGCTTTCACCTAAACTTAATTGGCAGTGATTGCTGTGCTTTGTAATAATATATTAAAAGGCAAATGTACAGAGAAGAAGCAATAGAATTCTTAAATGCTCCCTTCCGAACAATGCATATTTTCGATTAAAATTATGTGCTCACAGACTAAGATCATTATTTGGTAATATCTATCTGTGTGAAAAGGCATTTTCAAAGATGAAACATGTAAAATCTCATTATAGATCAGCACTAACAGGTAAATATTTGCAGTTGATTTTGATGAAAGGGAGTACTAACTTTGAATCCCAACTGAGCAAAATGTTATCCCCCCAAAAAAAAAGAATTTAATTCTTCTCATTAGTAGACCTGTATTTTTAAAAATGTATTCAATTATTATTATTATTTGAATTATTTGAATTCATCAATAAAAAATATGTGGATATAAAAAATTCTAACCACAATATTTCTCTTTTATGTCATCACTTCTTAAAGAGAAGTCTTTTTTTCTCACTAATCACTCTCAACCTTGTCCATCTCTGTTTCACCATCTCTTCTGTGTAACTTGGACGTGGTTCCTGAGAAGGTCATGAGGACTCTTGTGTCCTGTCACTACAGCCAGTTTATATTACCAGCTTTATTTCATTTGATATATCAAAAGCATTCCTCTTCTTGAAAGACCCTTTTTCCTTGCAATACCCTCAATACCCTTGACTTTCACTCCACCTCTCGGGCTACCTCTTGGGCTACTTCCTGGACTTCTTTTCCCCTGCTTGCCACTTTCATTTACCTGTTCCTCAGTGATCTCTTTTCTGCCCTCTGGTCAATGTGCACAGCCTCCTGAATGATTTCATAACCCCTAAAGCTTCAATTTCCATCTTAATTATAATGAATCTCAAGGATGTATTTTCAGGGTATATCACCTTTTCTCCTAATGTATCATATTATTGTTATTTCTAGCAGCCTCGTGATTCTTTGGGTGTCCCATAGAATCACAAGCTTGGTATGTACAAATTTGAGCTTATTAGTCTCATCCAGGAACAGCAATTCCTCCTTTATTTCCTGAATGAAGGACTTTACTATTTCCTGTTGTATAAGCCAGCAACCTGCGGGACCTCTCTAATCATTCTCTTACTACCAACATCCAATCTGATCCTGTGGATTCTTTCTCCTAGATATGACATACTTGTTGCTAGTTCCTCTTCTCTACATACCCAAGATGTGGGGAAACCACCATCACCTTTTATCTGGATCATGGAAATAGCCTCCTAACTGGTTTCTCTGCCTCTAGCAGATTCTTCATGCTATACTCAGAGTGGTCACTCTAAAATTTGAATCCTGTGCAGGCCATGCCATTTCATAGGGGCACTTCAGTGGAAGAAAGATTTATTTATTATTCCTCTGGTTGCCATGTATCAATAGAAGAATTATTCCAAGTCATCCTTGAGCTCATGGGCTATACTGTGGTACTCACCTACCCCAAAATGGATAGAGTTCATTTCATTGGTGACTTTGGAAGAATAACTGCTCATTGTGGCTCAGATGTTTCCCTTCTAGTCCTCTTGAGGGTCAGGTTCCTATCAAATACATCCCTGATGATCTGCTTCTGCACCCCTGTGCTCTAGGAATACTGATTTTCTAGCACTGCCTTAAGTCTGTATATCCAATTTTGAGATTCTGAACAGCGAAGCATGTCTGTCTGCATACCTAAGTACCATATGCCAATCTGGCCATTCAGTAATAAAGGGGATATTTCACTTTTGGTCTATCTTATTCCATGTCCTAAATCTCAATCAGTTCAGAGTTCCTGTGGGATAAGTTTGGCTATTTATTGGGCCCCCTTAAGCCCCAACATCTGCTGTCTTGATCAGTAAAATTAAGAGATAAACAAGGAATGGCATTGGAGAAAAATAACAGATTGGGATTCCTGGAAGGGCCCTGATGTTTTTGTAGTGGTTTAACAAGTGGGACATTTTCACTTCAGCTGTTTGCAGAGGCTTGCATTGTTTCTGGTGCCTGTTTTTCACAGGTGTGGCCCTGGCTTTTATCTGTTGTCTCCTGATCAGGAAGCTTTAAATAGCCCACCAACAACTGTTTTCCTAGAGTCATAACTGAACATGCTAGTCTTTGAAAAATAGCAGGTCTGCTGAAACTTCAGTAAATATGAGCCTTAGTATGTGGACTATGATGGCCATAGCTTGGCAGGAGGTGCAAGCCTGCTCAAATTCTATCTCTTTGTAAATATTTTGAAATTATATTCTGGTCTGAAGGAGGAGACAGTAGAATGTCTAACCATATAGATTCCAGTGGGGATTTAAGGGATATTAAATCACTGGAATCTATATGACTTCAGATTGGCTCTTGATTTATTAATTATAAAATCTCTGAACATGACTCTAGGATTCTGAGAATGAAGTCATTTGTTTTGAAAATGTCATTTCCTTGTAAATACAGAGGATAAGAGGGCAGTTTATAAAGCTTTTGCTTAAAATACCTTCTCTTTGATGTTTTTTAAAAACACGCGTTTGTTTTACTATCAGAACAATAGAATAAGAAAATTGAAAATAAATAAAGGAGGAAGAAAATCTTTAGGAGAAAGGTAGAAATCTTAGGGAACAAGTAAGACCAATGGCAATGAGATTGTGGAATGCCAGGAGAGACCTGACAGGCAAATGTAACAGGGAAGAGGAAATGCACTAGAAAAAAACTGGTGTTAAAGAAGCTTTTTTACAGAGTGAAGTAAGTCAGGAAGAGAAAAACAAATATCGTATATTAACGCCTATATGTGGAACCTAGAAAAATGGTACAGATGAACCGGTTTGCAGGGCAGAAATTGAGAAACAGATGTAGAGAACAAATGTATGGACACCAAGGGGGGAAAGTGGCGAGGGGGTGGTGGTGTGATGAATTGGTAGATTGGGATTGACATGTATACACTGATGTGTATAAAATGGATAACTAATAAGAACCTGCTGTATTAAAAAAAAAAGCAGCTTTTAGAAAAGGAGAATATTTCTTCCTAGTTCTTGATCAGTAATGAATTTGAGGACTAAATAACTCTAACAGAAGAAAAGAAACAAAATCTCTAAGAGCAGCAGCCTGGAACATCTCTCTCAGCTACAATTAAAATCAAAAACTGGAATGGAAAGTGCCCTCTTGAAGTAACAAGTAGAGATCATAGTAACTTTTTCTTGGGGAAACCACCCTTCAAGAACTGAGGCAGTTACAACAAGTGGTTACAAAACATCTGGCAAATTTGTTAGGGGAAGACAGAGAATACCAGCATAACATTCTCAAAGTATTATTAGATAAGTTTTCAAGGTAATTCAATCACTGTAAGTAGAATTTATATGTTTACTCCGGATCTCTTCCTTGAAATCTGGATTCATATTAAATGAACTGCTTACATTTCCCCTTGATGTCATATAGGCACCCCCAAATTTAACATGTCCTAAACAGAACATCTGATCATACCCACATCTACCATCTCATCCTCAGTCTTCATTGCTGTTAGTTGATGAGGCAAACTCATGAGAATCAGACTTAGCTCTTTCTTTTACACCCCATGTCCATTCTGTCAGCAGGACCTATTGACTATGCCTTTAGAAATGTGTCTAGAATCTAACTGCTTCCACCTCCACTGTGGCCATTCTGGTTATAGTTTAGATGACTACAGGTGTTGTTCCCTCCTCTCCCTGCTTCCACCTTTACATCCACATTATTCATCCTCAGTAGATTAGCCAGAGTGTAACTTTCAAAGCAGAACATCATTTGCTCAAAACCCTCCAACTACTACTATAACTCTCATACATATGTAGGAGGAAGTGTAAGTTTGTGAAAAAAATTCATTAAACGTTTTACCAATATCTACAAAAGATAAAATATCTTCGACCTAGCAGTTCCACTCCTAGGTGTATAACCAACAAAAAATGTGTACCAAAAAAATGTGTAAGAATATCCATAGTATCGCTAATAGCCCTAAACTTGAAAAAGACACAAATATCCATCTATAGTAGTATGAGAAAAAGGAAGAAACCAAATTAAGAAGCATGTCAAAGTATTAAGAACTCAACTGGGCCTTCTCACAAGTAATGGGGAAACAGCAGAAGGAAACAAATAAAAAAACTTGAGTAAACCAGTGCAGAAAATGTGTATCACAAAGAAATGCAGTTCAATGTTTTTATACCTGGAGTATAAAAACATCCAGAAACAGTGTTGTGAGAACAACATGGCAGAGTTATCGGTCCTCAGACTCCTCAATGTAGCTGTAGTTCAGGATTCAGGTGAGGTTTGTGAAGATCTCCAGTTTGGAGAAATATGGGATTGGCGAGGATGTCTTCTCAAGGGAGCGGTTTTCATAGGTAAGCTATTATGCCACAAGAGGACCCCATTGTGCCACTGTGTCAGGGGACACAAAATGCTCACAGGAGACAATGCAGACTCTGTGACCAGTGGAGCCCACTGTCAGCATCACAGCAGGCTGCCAGAAGCTTGGAACTCAATGGGGAAGTGGAAAAGAAACAGGAAAAAAGGCATTTCAAATAAGATCTGGTGACTGGGGCAGCCACCATTGAATGTCTAAACGTCAATAAAGCAGATGCTGTTCTTTGAAAGAAAGGAGTATGCAGATGTTTTTTCCTCTGGAACTCTTAAATTTGTAATACAAACTTAGCTTCTTGATGAGCTATGTCCCTACATTGAGTATAAATTCACTAGGCACAGAGCCTAGATACCTGCCAAGGTTGAACAGGGAATTTCTCATTTATAAGTTCTCATTAGCACATACTTAAAATCACCAACTAAAAATGCAACATAGTTGTTGTCATGATGCCAAGGAACAGAGAATACAGTTAGAAGGAAAGTAAACGCTCTTCAGGCAGACTCAGTAAGCCATGACATATTATTTTAACCAGAAATAGTGGAAGGAATGAAAACATTGTAGTGGCTCAGGATTTCATTATACATCATACTCATCTGCCATGCACAAGGGAACACCTGCATTTTGCAAGCACTGTGATTGTGATAAATCCATAGACTGTTGTCATAGTGATATCACACAGCAATTGCCACATGAGCTGTTTCCCTTTATCTTTTACTTTTAAACATGTGGCTTTGCCATTTTCAGAACAGATTACTACCCAAATGAATATATAACTTTTAGTTGATAATTTGAAAGTCTTGAAAATTTATGTAATGCCAAGAACAAATAAAATCTGATTATTTTCTAACCAGTCTGAAAATAAGTAAAACTTATTATAGGTTTTGGTTATTAAGAGATTAGGAACGTTCATTTTCTTATTTAAGCACTAATTTGCAGATAGCTGTTTTTTAATATTCTATTTTGTATATACATATAAATTTGTATTCATATTCATTTTAGGAATGAACCCCTTAGAGAATTACTTTAGGATACAAAATAAACATGAATTTATCTAATATATGCTAAACAGATATCTAATTTAAGTTTTACTGATATGCTTATATCCATAAAAAATATTTCAATGGCTCAGTGACATTCTAATATTATATGGTTTTATGATCTCTGTTTGAAAGCTTATAGGAATGAAATGCTTGCTAGTTTTTCCACTCAGGTCATTGCATTCTCTGACAATTCTTATAATGAAAAAATTCCTTAAGTAGAAACTGCTTCTTGTAAACATCCACTTAATGGCTTGTCCCTGTCATCTACAGTAACAGATGTTAAATCTGCTTTGATTATCACAAAACAGTCTGCCTTTTTTAAAAGCAAATAATCTAATACTAGCATTCCAGGACATGATTTAGTTTCCCAGAGTCCCTCTTAAATTGCAAACGTAACTGGATATAATTCTTCATATGTATTCTGACCAGCACAGAGTTCAATAGGACTATTCTCATCATTCTCTGAGCCAAAATATTAACTTTTAAAAACCCTGTTATACTAATAAATGAATTCAGCAACATTAAAGTTTTTAAAAAATCAACATAAAGATTAGTTGAGTTTCTATACACTAATAATAAAAAAAAACAAAAAGGAAATTAAGAAAACAATGCCATTTACAGTATCATTAAAAAGAATGAAATACTTAGGAATAAACCTAACCAAGAAGGTGAAAGATTTGTACACTCATTGACAAAAGAAGTTAAGACACAAATAAATGGAAAGTCATCCCATGATCATGGATTGGAAGACTTAGTATTATTAAAATGTCAGTATTACACAGGAAGCAACCTAAATGTCCATCAACAGAAGAATGGATAAAGAAGATGTGGTACATATATACAATGAAATATTACTCAGCCATAAAAAGGAATGAAACTGCAATTTACAGAGACACAGATGGACCTAGAGACTGTCATACAGATTGAAGCAAGTCAGAAAGAGAAAAACAAATATCATATAATATCACTTATATATGGAATCTAGAAAAATGATACAGATGAACTTATTTGCAAGGCAGAAATAGAGACACAGACATAGAGAACAGATGTATGGATACCAGGTGGGGGGGTGAATTGGGAGATTGGGATTGACATATATACACTACTATGTATAAAACAGATAACTAATGAGAACCTACTGTATAGCACAGGAAGCTCTACTCAATGCTCTGTGGTGACCTAAATGGGAAAGAAATCCTAAAAGGGATAGATGTATACATATAGCTGATTCACTTTGTTGTACAGCAGAAACTAACACAACATTGTAAAGCAACTATACTCCAATAAAAACAACAATGAAATGTCACCTATACCATTAGGATGAGTACTATCAATAATACAGAAAATTAGAAATGCTGGTGAGGATGTGGAGAAATTGGAACCTTTGTGAATTTTAGTGGGATTGTAAAATGGTGAAAGTTCTATGGAAAACAGTATAGAAGTTTCCTCAAAAAATTAAAAATAGAACTGCCATATGATCCAGCAGTCCCACTTCTACACATATATCCCAAAGAATTGAAACCAGAGTCTCAGATATTTGCAGACCATGTTCACAGCAGCATTATTCACAATAGCCAAGAAGTACAAGCAACCCAAATGTTCATTGCAAAATGAATGGATAAAAAAATTTAGTATATACCTACTGTGGAATATTGTTTAGTCTTAAAAGAAATTAAAATCAGTCCAGGGCCTCCCTGGTGGCGCAGTGGTTGAGAGTCCGCCTGCCGATGCAGGGGATACGGGTTCGTGCCCCGGTCTGGGAGGATCCCATATGCCGCGGAGCGGCTGGGCCCGTGAGCCATGGCCGCTGGGCCTGCGCGTCCGGAGCCTGTGCTCCGCAACGGGAGAGGCCACAACAGTGAGAGGCCCGCATACCGCAAAAAGAAAAAAAAAAAAAAAATCAGTCCATATGCTACAACATAAAGGAACTTGAGGGCATTATGCTAAGTGAAATAAGTCAGTGACAAAAAGAAATACTGTATGATTCCACTTATATGAGGTATCTAAAGTACTCAAATTCACAGAAACAAAAAGTAGAGTGGAAGTCACCAGGGACTAAGAGGAGGGAAATGGGGAATCATTGTTTAATGGGTATAGAGTTGCAGTTGTGCAAGATGAGACAGAAAAGCTCTGGAGATCTGTTGTACAACTATGTGAATACACTCAACACTTC
The DNA here is from genome assembly GCF_964341445.2 of Mesoplodon mirus. Classification (NCBI taxonomy): domain Eukaryota; kingdom Metazoa; phylum Chordata; class Mammalia; order Artiodactyla; family Ziphiidae; genus Mesoplodon; species Mesoplodon mirus. The sequence continues at coordinate 49,914,545 of NC_138977.1, forward strand.
TGAACTGGACACTTATAAATGGTTAAGATGGTAAATTTTACTCGCCATTATACTTTTAGTTCATTTGGAACTTGTGTTCATTATAAAATACTGGTCTATTATGCATGAGTTTCTATGCAGTTTTCCAACAATGAAATTATGCTTTTTATCCAGCCTGGGACTATGGTAAGGGGAGCACTTCAGATGCAATTTTAAGGAGGTGCCAAAAAACTCAATAGTCAAGATAAATAATATTTTAATGCATTATCTTTTAAAAAATAAAAATCCATGAGGAACAAAATATCAAAATTTAAATACAGATAGGATCAGTATAAGTGCCATGTCAAGCTATGTTGGAACCTGGGGCCAATGGAAAAATCAGTAATACTGATCCCAGGTTTAACCTTTGTGTCTCCACGCACTCTCAGATGATCTTACTATAATCTTACCAACAAGACCGAATTCATCTGATCTAAACTCCATCCCATTCCCTCCTCTTTACCTCAGAACTGTCAGAATCTTCACTTTTCCTTTACTCCTGTCTCTGAGATGTTCTCCCTGCAGGAATTTGGTATATTTGGATTCATCTTATTTCCCAGTTTATGTTCCCTGATTATGTTTTCTGCTGATAGTATAACCACACTCCCAGGTACTCAAGATTCCATCTGTTGCTGTAACTCTACCTGCCTGTCAACAGTCATATCTGTTAAATTGTAAATTCTAATTGTAGATTCTAACTCAGTCCCTCATTTCTATTTCTATTGCTGCTGCTGCTATCTCTCTTTGTCACAACAGTTGTGTTTGCTACTACAATCTGTTACTAGTTACATATCATTAAAGTGCCTCTTTACCATGCCATGCCTTTTTTGCTGCAGTTCAAGCTCTGGGAGGAGTTTTCTTTTTCTCTACACTTATGGACATTTTATCCAGTTCCCAAGAGCCAGCCACCTCTTTCATTAAACCTTCAGTGATAAATAAAGCTAGAAATAATCACAGCTCTGTATGACTATGGAATTTTTGTATCAGTCATATGTGATTTAAATCCCTGGTTTTGATCTTATTAATGAAATGTCTCTCATCTGTTACAAATTGTAAGCTCCCAGAAAGCAAGGTCAATGTATGTACTTTCAACACCAGGCAGAGTGTTGAAATTTTCTCTGTGTGTGTGTGTGTGTGTGTGTGTGTGTGTGTGTGTGTGTGTAATGACTGGGTGAATAATTACTTTGAATCTCCTTATGTAGTAATTTCCCCACATTATACATTACAGAACACTAGCCACTTAAATGCTGTTGGCGCTGAGGAGAAAACAGAGGTTCATGAAACATCACAAACAAAATGTCTCCCTGGGAACTGAACATTTTTTGTTTACAGGTTAGAAAGGTAAATTTTTTTTTTTTTTTTTTTTTTTTTGTGGTACACGGGCCTCTCACTGTTGTGGCCTCTCTCGTTGCGGAGCACAGGCTCCGGACGCGCAGGCCCAGCGGCCATGGCTCACGGGCCCAGCTGCTCTGTGGCATGTGGGATCCTCCCGGACTGGGGCACGAACCCATGTCCCCTGCATCGGCAGGCAGACTCTCAATGACTGCGCCACCAGGGAAGCCCCAGTAAAGTGTTTTTAAATGTTCAATATGTTCTCAGCCCTGGGGAACCACTAGAGTGCAACCAAATACATTAACACTGTCATCTTGAAATAGAGTAGGTATTTTTCAAGCTTAGGATAACAATTATCTCAAATGTGCTTCTGAGAAGACCAGATAATTTATACATTAATTAAACTCAATAATACTCTACTGAAATTTTTATTTTGAAAGAATGGTACCACATGATATCCACCATTATATCTATACAAAATGAAAACATTTTTACCTTCCACAGTAATAAGTGGGTTATATTACAGCTGGAGAAATAGCTTTTCTAATTTCCCAGATATTCCAGGGGGAAAAAATTACTCCTAAAAAAAGAGACATCCAGAAAATGGTTAACAGACTTCTGAATGCAGTTTTAAGAAACAGTTATTTGACAAGTGTTTATTGAGTACCTACTCTGCTGAGCGCTTGGGAAGTATTAATTAACAAAGAGTATTAAAGAGCATCATTAATTGTTATTTGGACAAAACTAAAGAAGAGAGAATTCTAGGAGAAAATATAGAGTAAACCAAAGCATAAATGTACTCTTGAGCAGAGCATCACTATAATGGAAAACAAGTGAATTTAGGAATTCAAGTACAACAGGTCAACTCATGTACTAGGCTACAACAATAGAAGTGAGCTGACAGAATTTAAAAATTTCAAATTATATATATTTTTTTCTTAAAAGTATTATAGAAAAATATAATAATAATATAGAGCAAATATTTAATCTATATTCTCTAAAAATTTGACTCATGAAATCTGACTATATTTGTTGAGAGTTAATTAAAAAATAATTGAAATTCCTTACTCTTATGGGTACAATCATTCATACATTAATTATTTTATTCATGAAATATTTTTAAATGCTTACTGTATTCCAAAGAGGGGTCCAGGTATGAATGAATTTAAATGCTCCCTGAGACATTTTGAAGTATAGTAATGATTCAGATAGACTGTTTCAGGGATATGTAAGTTTTCCACCTTTAGTGTGCAAGAATCAGCTGATAAGCTTATTAAAATTTCAACATTGTGGTTTATTCAGGTGTTGGATAAATCCTGGTAATCTATAATCTTATCAAGCAACTCCAGCCCTTCTGTTTTTGGTGGCTGGACCAAATCCCACAGAGAACACTTCAGAACTGAATGCAAAAGCCATTCCACTTCAGGCCAAAATGGAATATCTGAGACCTCACTTACTCTCTAACTACTTACAATTAGAAAACAGAAAAATAAATATAACAACTGTTTTTTAACATTGGACAGGGGTTGTAAGACATACCTTGAGAAAGCAAACAGAAAAGGTGAGTCCTTCATTTACCCTGGCTTTCTGCCTGAAGGTACTTTCTGAATCCTGGACAGAGAGGGGAATGCCATGAACAATGTGGACATCTGACTTACTTAAGAGACAGAGATTAGAGCTGTGGAGGGCAAGACATATGAAATTTGTGGACAAAGTACCAGAAAGGAGGAAACTTTAAAGAAAGTTTGCCAAAAATCTGAATAGGGGTCCCAATAAGTCTTTGACTTGACACAAATCTGATTAGGGGTAAACTCTATACCAAGCAGAGAAAAATTTCAAGATAAGTATAAGCTGAAAAATTCTGACCTCACATATTGCTGGGAGCCATTAAAATTCCACATCAGAGGGACCTCATTAAACACACAGGAATTCAATACTGAAACCTAAAATGCCTCTGTAATAATGTTAAACTAATCCTAAAATAAAGGCTATGTTAGAATTATCATAAGAAGCCCTTAAAAAAGCCTCAAAAAGGCCAAAAAATAAACTCCTTTTCAAACTTCAAGACTCTTAAAAAGGCAGAAAAAAATCCAACATTTGCAAAGGTCACATTTATAATGTCTGATATCTAATCAAAAGTTATAAGACATAAGAGTGACAGCAAAATGTGATATATAACCCAAAGCAACATTATTCAGTAGAAAGAAAGAAACAAGAGGCATAATAGAATTAATGGACAAGAACTTTAACACTAGTATCGTGCATATGCTCAAGAATTTAAAAGAAAATATGAACATAATGAGGTAAGAAATGGAAGATATAAAAAAGATGTTTAACAGACCCAAATGGAAATTCTAGAGGTGAAAAATACAATATTGACAATATTGGAAATGAGAAACACACTCCGATGGAAATAACAATGAATGAGAAAATATAGAAGAAAATTACCAGTGAACTTGAGCACCTGATAATAAAATCTGTCCTAACTAAAGCATAGAGAAGACCAAAAAAAAAAAAAAAAAAGAATGAAACCTCATTGACCTGTCAGGTAAAATCAAGTAGTCTAATATAACGTTAATGAGCACTCTAGATTAAAAAGTGACAAAGGGGCCTGAAAATATTTGAAGAAATTGTGGCCAAAATTTTCTAAATTTGATGAAAACTATAAACTCACAGATTTAAAAAGTTAATGAACCCTAAGCTACATAAACACAGAGAAGACACAACCAAATCACATCAAAATCAAACTGATTAAAACCATGATTAGGCAACAACCAGGATAAAAAATCTTAGTAAAATAATCATTACTTACAGAAAAAAACAGAAGAATGCTTGCAGACTTCTCATCAGAAACAATGTAAGCTAGGCCAGGGGTCCCCAACCCTGGGCCATGGACAGGTACTGGTCCACGGCCTGTTAGGAACCGGCCGCATAGCAGGAGGTGAGCAGTGGGCGAGTGAGTGAAGCTTCATCTGCCACTCCCCATAGCTCGCATTACCTCCTGAACCACACCCCCCACCATGGAAAAACTGTCTTCCACGAAACTAGTCCCTGGTGCCAAAAATGTTGGGGACTGCTGAGCTTGAAGACCATAAAATGGCATTTTTAAGTGCTAAATACAAAAGAAAAGCAAAAACCAAAATAGTTAACCTAGATTATATTAGTGAATTTAATTTAATTTAAATTTTATTTGTTTTACATGTTTGTTCATGTGGGATATTGTCTTTAATTTTTTATAATGCCTCTGTAAGGTTTTAATAATAGAATTATGCCATTTTATAAAATGAGTTAGAACATACTTTCTTTTTTATTTTTTAAGTATTTGTGTAAGACTGGTATTCTCTCTTTCTTAGGAGTTTGGTAGAATATGGGCCTGAAGTTTTCTTCGTGAAAAATTATAAACCTTTAAATTTTAAGATAGTGTGATATTGGCAGAAAGATAGCCAAGGTGACAATGGGACAGAATAGAGTCCAGAAATAGGCATACATATTTATGGTCAATTGGGTTTTTTTTTAATTCAGGTATAGCTTACAATATTAAATTAGTTTCAGGTGTACAACATAGTGATGTAAAATTTTTTATTTAAAGTTATTATGAAATATTGGCTACATTCCCTGTGCTGTACAATACATCCTTATAGCCTATTTATTTTATACATAGTAGTTTGTACCTCTATGTAAACATCTAAGTTTAATCCCTTACCATTATATTACCCCTCCCCCTTCACACTCTCCACTGGTTACCACTAGTTTGTTCTCTGTGAGTCTATTTCTGTTTTGTTATATTCATTCATTTTACTTTTTAGATTCCACATATAAGTGATACCATACAGTATTTGTCTTTCTCTGTCTGGCTGATTTCACTAAGTATAATACCCTCCATGGTCCATCCATGATCCTGCAAATAGCAAAATTTTATTCTTTTTTAATGGCCAAGTAGTATTCCATTGTGTATATATACCACTACTTCTTTATTCATTCATCTGTTGATGGTCACTTAGGTTGCTTCCATCTTGGCTTTTGTAAATAACGCTGCTATGAACATTGGGGTGCAAATATCTTTTCAATACATGTTTAGTGTTTTTGTTTTCTTTGAATATATACCCAGGAATTTTGGTATGGCTGGGTCATGTGGTAGTCTGTTTATTTTTTAACAAACTCCATATGTTCTCCACAGTGGCCGCACCAATTTACATTCCCACAAATATTATATAAGCATTCCCTTTTCTCCACATCCTTGCCAACATTTGTTATTTGTGGTCTTTTTGACGATAGCCATTCTGACAGGTGTGAGGTGATAGCTCATTGTGGTTTTGATTTGCATTTCTCTAATGGTTAGCAATGTTGAGCATCTTTTCATGTGTCTATTGGCCACCTGTATGTTTTCTTTGGAAAAATGCCTATTTAGATCTTCTGCCCATTCTTTAATTGTTTTTTGTTTTGTTTTGGTTTGGTTTGGTTTGGGTTTTGTTTTTGAATTTTGAATTTTATTTTATTTTTTTATACAGCAGGTTCTCATTAGTTATCCATTTTATACATATTAGTGTTTATATGTCAATCCCAATCTCCAAATTGTTTTGTTTTTATAATGAGTTGTATAAGCTGCTTGTATTTTCTGGATATTAACCCCATATCAGTCATATAATTTGCAAACGTTTTCTCGCATTTAGTAGGTTGTCTTTTTGTTTTTTTGATGGACTCCTTTGCTGTGAGAAAGCTTTTAAGTTTAATTAGATCCCATTTGTTTATTTTTGCTTTTGTTTCCTTTGCCTTAGGAATCAGATCCAAAAAAATGTGGCTACGATTTATATGAAAAAGTGTTTTACCTATGTTTTCTTCCAGGAGTTTCATAGTTTCTGGTCTTACATTTAGGTCTTTAATCCAGTTCAAGTTCATTTTTGTTTATGGTGTGAGGAAATGTTCTAATCTCATTTTGTACATGTAGCTGTCCAGTTTTCCCAGCACTACTTATTGAAGAAACTGTCTTTTCTCTGTTGTATATTCTTGCCTCTGTTGTCATAGATTAATTGACCATAAATGTGTGGGTTTATTTCTGAGCTCTCTATTATATATTACTGATCTATGTGTCTGTTTTTGTGCCAATACCATACAGTTTTGATTACTGTAGCTTTGTAGTACAGTCTGAAATCAGGGAGCATGATTCCTCCTACTCTGTTCTCCTTTCTCAAGATTGTTTTGCCTATTCGGGGTCTTTTGTGTTTCCATACAAATTTTAAATTTGTTCTAGTTCTGTGAAAAGTGCACTTGGTCTTTTTAAAAGGATTGCATTGAATCTGTAGATTGCCTTGGGTAGTAAGGTCATTTTAACAATATCAATTCTTCCAGTCATGAACACAGTATACCTTTCCAACTGTTTGTGTCTTCTTCAATTTATTTCATCAGTGTCTTATAGCTTTCCAAGTACAGGTCTTTTACCTGGTTAGCTAAATTTATTCCTAGGTATTTTTTTATGCAGTTGTAAATGGGATTGTTTCCTTAATTTCTTTCTGATAGTTTGTTGTTAGTATATAGAGACACAACAGATTTCTGTATGTTAATTTTGTATCCTGCAACTTCACCAAATTCATTGATGAGCTCTAGCAGTTTTTTGGTCGTATCTTTAGGATTTTCTATGTATAGTATCATGCCATTTGTAAACAATGACAACTTTACTTCTTCCATTCCAATTTGGATTCCTTTTATTTCTTTTTCTTGTCTTTACTGTGGCTAGTACTTCCAATACTATATTAAATAGAAGTGGCAAGAGTGGGCATCCTTGACTTTTTCCTGATCTTAGAGGAAATGGTTTCAGCTTTTCACCATTGAGTATGATGTTAGCTGTGGGCTTATCATATATAGCCTTTATGATGTTAAGGTATGTTCCCTCTGTGCTCACTCTGTGGATAATTTTTATTGAAATGAATGTTGAATTTGTCAAAAGCTTTTTCTCTATCTATTCAGATGATCATGTAATTTTTATTCTTCAATTTGTTAATGTAGTGTATCACATTGATTGATTTGCATATATTGAACTATCCTTGTATCCCTGGGACAAATCCCACTTGACCATTGAGTATGATACTTTTAATGTATTATTGGATTTGGTTTGCTAATGTTTGTTGAGGATTTTCACATCTATGTTCATCTGTGACATTGTCCTGTAATTGTGTGTGTGTGTGTGTGTGTGTGTGTGTGTGATGTCTTTGTCTGGTTTTGGTATCAGGGTGATGCTAGCCTTGTAGAATCAGTTTGGAAGTGCTTCTACCTCTGAAATATTTTTCAGTAGTTTGAGAAGGATAGGTGTTAACTCTTCTCTAGATGTTTGGTAGAATTCACCTGTGAAGCCACCTGGTTCTGCACTTTGTTGGGAGTTTTTGTTTGTTTGTTTACTGATTCAATTTCATTACTGGTATTTGGTCTCTTCATATTTTCTTTTCTTCCTAGTTTAGTCTTGAGAGATTGTTTATTTCTAGGAATGTGTCCATTTCTTCTAGGTTGTCCATTTTGTTGGCATATAGTTTTTCATAGTAATCTCTTATGATCCTTTGTATTTCTGTGGTGTCAGTTGTAATTTCTCCTTTTTCATCTCTGATTTATTGATTTGGGCCCTCCTTTTCACTTTTGTTTATCTTTTCAAAGAATCTGCTCTTAGTTACAGTGATCTTTTCTATTGTTTTCTACCATTTTTGACATACCTTACATCACTTTTTTTTTCTGTATCCCTTAACTGCTTATTGCAGATATAGAAGATTTTACTACCTTTTTCTTTTAACCTTTGTACATGGTTTACTACATTTACTGTATATTTGCCTTCACCAATGAGATTTTTCCTTTTGTAATTTTCATGTTTCTAGTTGTGGCCTTCGCTTTTCCACTTGGAAAAGTCCCTTTAACATTTTTTGTAAAGCTGATATTGTGGTGCTTAACTCTTTTAGCTTTTGCTTGTCTGTAATACTTTTGATCTCTCCATCAAATGTGAATGAAAGACTTGCCAGATAGTGTATTCTTGGCTGTAGGTTTTTCCCTGTCATCACTTTAAAACGCCACTCCCTTCTGGCTTGCAGAGTTTCTGCTGCAAAGTCAGCTGACTGCCTTGTGGAAGTTCCCTTGTATGTAACTTGTTGCTTTTCTCTTGATGCTTTCAATATTCTCTCTTTATCTTTAATTTTTGACATTTTAATTATGGTATACCTTGGTGTGGTCCTCTTTGAGTTAATCCTGTTTGGGACTCTCTGTGCTTCCTGGACTTGGACGTCTGTTTCTTTTCTCAGGTTAATTTTCTACTTTTGGGACTCCTACAATGCCAACCATGGGGAGTTGGTTCCAAGAGCTCCCATGTTTACCAAAATTCAGGGTCACTCAATGCAAAACCTGTGAATAAGGAGGACAGATAGTATATTTATTGAAAATCTGTACGTAAGTGGACCTGTGCAGTTCAAACCATGTTGTTTAAAGGTCAAGTGTACATCTGAGATTGACTTTAAGCAGAAGTAGAGGAGTGAACTGCAGGAGCAGGCAGCACAAACTCTATTTTGCCCCCTAGAGTTTCACCAGGGCCCTGCACTTTGCTCCTATCTATAGTCACATGGTTGGGAATTTTCCATAGGTAAGTAGTCCCAATGCCCATTATTCCCAATGACCCAGTAGGGAAATTTGTGCTTCTCATTACTGAAACTCTAGGTTCTATAGGAGTAGAGGTTCTAATCCCCAACATGGGGTGCACCCTTGCCACGAGACATAGTGAGGATCTTTTGGAACTATATAAGGTATGGCTGTCTGGAAACCAGCAAGTAAGGAGTCAATATCTAGGCAGGGATAATTTACCCTGATCACTTAAAGGACACAGGGCTGCTTTTATCAAAGTGGGAGAATATGTAAAAATCAGGTGATCCAGTTAGGGTTCTCTTAGGATTCCCTGTCCCAATTATAACTGAATAAACACATGCCTAAAAAACATATGGTTTCCAAGGGCTCAGACTCTTCAGGAATGACAGTTTAGGTTACACCACTAGGTAATCTAACAAGACCTGCAGAGATAAAAGCTAAGGATGAAGAAGATTTTGAATCGGATGCTAGTGGAAGAAGTACTGGTATCAGGCCCCAATATAACATCAATGACAATATCCACGGTTAGATCACTAAGCCCTCTCTTCTAAAAGTTTTCCCTCAAGAAGCAAGGCCCATGAAGAGCTGCTGCATGTGGAAGAGTGGAATTATGCTGTGCAAGATAGGGACTGTGGTAGTCATGGAGGTGTGCCACTCACATCTCTTTTCAAGATAGCACTTTCTGTGAAGAGTACAGTTATTCTCTAGCTGCAGCACCTTCCTTATCCCCTCTGCTACAGACCAGAAATTGCCTTTACCCAGTAAGTGTAAAACTCATCTCATTCATTCCCCTTCTTTCAGTGATTATAGTCTTGCACTACTTGATGGCCAATGTGTCTGGAAATAATTGTTTCATGTATTTTGTCCAGGTTTTTAGTTGTTTTACATGGGAGAATAATTTCCATTCCAGTTTTTCTACTTGGCTGGAAACAGAAATCCAGTGAACTTTTAATAATGTATTAATATTTAATGTTTCCTCAGAATCACTTATGTCTAAATGCACTCAAATTACAGTACAGAGTAAAATTCCCATTTATTAAGTCTAACTTTGGTTGCTTTGCTTCAGAGGATAATGCAAAGAGACTCTAAAACATTTCTTATCCATAAGCCTAGAATTAGATAAACATTAGGATAAATTGGGACACACATATCATTTTGTTATTGAAAGTTGAGTATATCCTATCCTATATTTAGATAATGTACCTGATAATATCCACAGGCTTAAAAGACATATAAATGCCTAAAATCATACATATACACCTTTTTAATATATATATATTCACTAGACTTTTTAAGAAAGCAACCTAATTCAAATGGATGTGTAAGTCAACAAAATATCAGCTCCTGAAATTTAAATGGATCAAAATGGATCACAATGGAGTGAAGGTTAAATGCAGCCCTAAGAAACTGCAATGTCATTAGATCATTAAATATTTATATGAAAGAAAAATTTCTTTGAAAGGCCATCTAAATGTCAACAACCTAATCATGCTTTACTTTTCAATGTTATGAGGTTTTCTGGTTTTGATTTGGTAAGTACTTAACTGGGAAGATGTGAAACATTCCATCAGGGGCTAATAACTAGATAAAATTTTATGCAATAACTCTACTAATGTAAAGTATAAATGAATGAACAAAATCCCAACGTAGTTCCAGTGATTTTTCTAATTTGGTGAATCTAAATTTTTCTAATTTAGTAACCCAACTAAAAGCTTTGACCCCCTTGTCTAGTGCCCTTTCCACAATTATTCTACTGCCAAAACCAGAAACAGCCAGTATCACATATAACAAATGTCCCCTTCATTCCTCAGTAGATTCTTAGGACCAGTATTGGAACTTAAAGCATCTGTTTCTCATGCCTTGTCTCAAAGCAAATACTGTCTTAGCAGAGTGGTAAAACATTAAACTTCCCCTTTTTCCTTAAGTGTTATTTCCAAAGAATGAGATTTTGCTAAATGACAGGATTGTAATAAGCAAGGAGAATGTACTTGAAATCTGGGGGAAGGGTCACAAAAACTAAGGTTAAAGATAAACCTGTATTATAGTGTTATTAAGGGATAATCATACTGTTACAAAATATGGATAAAAGGAATTCAAATAAAAAGCATGCAACTGAAGGGCATATTTACACAAACAATAATGATAATTGCATGTTATTTTTAAATTGGCATTAGAAACTTCTGACATTACACTAAATTTCATTTTGAATTTAACTTAATAGTTAAACATTCTTATATTTGACCATGATCAGATCTGTCAATAAAGATGAAAACAGAAAGCTCAGTTCACAGTGGCTCATTTATTCAGCCTATTTCCTTATAGTGCTGTTGAAACTGCTCTTGAGCCATTCCAGATTAAAAATTAGCTAAGATCACCAAATCTAGTTATGTGATATGTTTGTACAACAAAGTTTGTAAAGTCAATATATTAGTTTCTTGGGTTTAATATTAATTTTTCTGTATTTTATCAACACCTGTGATTCCATTTTTTTTACCTTACCAGAACAAATAGGTAACAATGTGATCTTATTATAATTTTTAAATCATGGTTTCTTTGGAAAAACAAGTATCAAACACATGTTAAAAAGAAAAAACAGGGCTTCCCTGGTGGCGCAGTGGTTGGGAGTCCGCCTGCCGATGCAGGGGACACGGGTTCGTGCCCCGGTCCGGGAAGATCCCACATGCCGCGGAGCGGCTGGGCCCGTGAGCCATGGCCGCTGAGCCTGCACGTCTGGAGCCTGTGCTCCGCAACGGGAGAGGCCACAGCAGTGAGAGGCCGCATATCGCAAAAAAAAAAAAAAAAGAAAAAAGAAAAAACAGTTCTGTCAATGGACTTAAAATATGCTTTAGTTAATATTCCCAAATAAGTTAGCATAGATCTTTTATTATAACTTGTCTATATTTTTCTATGTTATTTTAGAAGTACATTTCTTTACAAACATCAATTTTCATATATGAAACATGAAAATAATATTTAATATAAAGATAAATTCAGGAGTGGGTTTTCTCAAAACCTTTTGGTTTGGTGAACTATTTGTTGTGATTGCATTTAATATTTTTCTTATTTTTAAATAGAGGAAATATTTTCAATAAATATAGGAAATTTAGTTAAGGCCAAAATGTGATTCAGTTATAAACAATGAAAAATCTCATTGCTTTAGAATATGATCATTTGTATATGAATAGATATAAAATGCTTTGAAGTCACAAATAAACCAATCCTTTGTACATTAATTCAATATAAAATTTTCCCTAAAAAAACAATATCATTTGAAATAGATTTTCCTTCATATATACGATGGTTAATTTTATGTGTCAATTTGACTGGACCACAAGGTGCCCAGATATTTGGCCAAACATTATTCTCGGTATATCTGTAAGGGTGATTCAGGTTGAGATTAACATTTGAATCAGTAGACTCAGTAAAACAGCTTGTACTTTTTATCATGTGGGTGGGCCTCATCCAATCATTCAAGACTTAAATAGAACAAAAAGGTTGAGTAAGAGGGAACTCCTCCCTGATTGGTTTAGCTGGGATATTGCTCTTTTCCAGCTATTAGTCCCAGAGTGAGACATTGGCTTTTCTTGGTATTTGAGTCTGCAGGCTTTTTATTGGAACTTAAACCATTGGTTCTCTTGATTCTCAGGCCTTAGGATTCAGACTGGAACTACGTATTGAATCTCCTGGGTCTCCACTTGGCCAACTGCAGATCTTGGACCTTCTCAGCCTCCGTAATTGCATGAGCCAATTCCTTACAGTGTGTGTGTGGGGGTGTGGGTGTTAACTTTTAAATTTATTTAATTCTATTGGATAAAGAACCTTGATTAATACAATATGTAAGGGACTTCCCTGGTGGTCTAGTAGTTAAGACTTCACCGTCCAATCCAGGGGGTGCGGGTTTGATCCCTGGTTGGGGAGCTAAGATCCCACATGCCTTGCAGCCAAAAAACCAAAACATAAAACAGAAGCAATATTGTAACAAACTAAATAAAGACTTTAAAAATGGTCCACATCAAAAAAGACTTTAAAAAAGTATAATACGTAACAATGTAGACAACCACATATTTCAAATAAATTTTATTTTTGTGAAACAATAAGAGAATGCTAAATGAGAAAGTCAAACTGAAAATTTTAGTTAACAGTTTGATATTCTAAACTCATGATGCCAAATATCAGGTATTTGAAAGACCTGGCCTAAATTCTGCATTTTCAACTCATCATTTGGCAATATGAAAAATGGTGAACATAAAATACTGGAGATATTTTTTCTTGCTTGCTCATTTTGCACTGACTTTGATTTGTGAGATTTTTCAAGGCATAAATTTTGGTAGTTTAGAGTGGATTGTTGGGGAGTAAGGTAGAGTGACCATCTATGCTTTAATTTAACCAGAAAAAAATTTTATAACATGTCTTATTTGATTGAGTGTTGCCTACTTTAAGTGATCTGCTTATGAGGGTAAAATGTGGGTATGGTGATGCTTTTTAGATACAACACCAAAGACACAATCCATGAAAGAAATAATTGGTAAGCTAGACTTCATTAACATCTAAAATTTCTACTCTGTGAAAGACAATGTCAAGACAATGAGAAGACAAGCCACAGACTGGGAGACAGTATTTGCAAAAGTCATATCTAATAAAGGACTGTTGCCCAAAATATACAAAGAACTATTAAAACTCAACAATAAGAAGAAAAAAGAATCCAATTTTTTTAAAGGGTCAAAAACCTTAAGGACAACTCTCCAAAGAAGATATACAGATGGCAAATCAACATGTTATGAAAAGATGGTCCACATAACATGTTATCAGGGAAATGTAAATTAATACACCAATGAGATACCACTGTACACTTACTAGAATGGCTGAAATTCAGAACACTGACAACACACATGCTAACAAGGATGTGGAGCAACAGGAACTCTCACTCATTGCTGGGGAAAATGCAACAGTGGCACAGCCATTCTGACAGTTTGGTGGTTTCTTACAAAACTAAACATATTCTCACCATATAATCCAACAATCACACTCCTAGTTATTACTCAAGGAGTTGAAAACTTATATACACTCAAAACCCTGAACATGAATATTTATAGCAGATTTATTCATAATTGCCAAAACTTGCAGGCAACAAGAATGTCCCTTAGTAGGTGAATGGATAAATAAGCTGTGGTACATTCGGACAACAGAATATTATTCAGTGCTGAAGAAAGGAGCTATCCAGTTATGAAAAGACATGGAGGTACCTTAAGTGCATATTACTGAGTGAAAGAAGCCAGTCTGAAAAGGCCATACAGTGAATGGTTCCAACTCTATGAAATTCTGAAAATGGTAAAACTATGGAGACAATAAAAAGATCAGTGTTTGCCAGGTGTGGGAGTGGGTGGGAAGCACGAATAGGAACAACACAGAGGAATTTTAAGGCTGTGAGAATACTCTGTTTTATGTTATCATAATAGATACATGTCATTATACATTTGTCCAAACCCATGGAATGTACAACACCAAGAGTGAACCCTAAGACATACTATGAACTTTGGGTGATTATGATGTGTCAGTGTAGATTTATCCTTGGTAACGAGTATACCATTCTGGTAAGTGATGTTGATTATGGGGGAGGCTAAGCATATGAGGCAGTTGAGGGTACATGGGAAATCTCTGTCCCTTCCTCTCCGTTACATTCTAAGCCTAAAACTGCCCTAAAAAATTACCTTGGGCTTCCCTGGTGGCGCAGTGGTTGAGAATCTGCCTGCCAATGCAGGGGACATGGGTTCGAGCCCTGGTCTGGGAAGATCCCACATGCCGCGGAGCAACTAGGCCCGTGAGTCACAACTACTGAGCCTGCGCGTCTGGAGCCTGTGCTCCACAACAAGAGAGGCCGCGATAGTGAGAGACCCGCGCACCACGATGAAGAGTGGCCCCCGCTCGTCGCAACTAGAGAAAGCCCTCGCACAGAAACGAAGACCCAGCACAGAAACGATGACCCAACACAGCCAAAAATAATAAATAAATAATTTTTTTTTAAATCTTTAATAATTTTTTAAAATCAATTCATTGGACTTCAGTTTTCAGCTTTGACAGGTGAAGAGTTAAAAGTTGTCATTCTTGTCTTTACAATAAGAAAATACTGAACAACAACTTTTCTTGGACCTGTCACAAAGTTGAAGGTGCCTAGCAACTGCCACCCCAAAATATAGAAAGGGGAAGTCAGAAGCTCACAGGTGAGATCAGCTTACCTAGAACAGAAGCCACTGGAGCCATAATATAGGAACACTTAAGTGGTAACGTTAATTGTTAGATGCAGAGTGTGGATTAGCATGCAAATGAAAAACTCTGGGTTCCACAATCTTGGGAGAGGGACATATTTTGATGGTTTTTACCTTCAGAAATCCCACCAGGTTCTCACAGTGGATAGACAAAATAATCTTATGTGTCTGGCAAGGGGAGAAGAAAGGTAATCATTTTTAAATACACCCTGAGCCTTCTCCATGATAAAGACCTCCTCTCCAGGAGGAGAGCCCACTGTAACATCTTCCCCTAATCCCTGCAATCTTTCTCACTTCCTTTCTACCCACCCTGAGCTGTTGGTCTCAAAGGTTCTTTCAGGCAGACTGAAGACAAATTCCATTGTACTTCTATATGTATTCATATCTGTGGCTTCCTCAACCCAGTGTATCTAATTTGTGGAATAAATTTTCATATTTTCCACCTTTCATAAACTGGTTAAAATCCTTCCATAACTCAAAGGCTTTAATCCCATTTTTACCGTGGGTTATTTTTCAATGTGTTTTCAAAATGATTACATGGATATGTAGAATAGCACTGATTTTTATATAGGTATTTAACAAATGACTACCTTAAAAACTTGAATAGTTTCCCTATTGCCTATATTTGCTTCTCTAGATAATCATATGCTGTGAAAATATTTTTCAAAATCTTTTCATTATTTTTCTTGTAATATTGAAGAGACAATATTTCCAAAGTATAAAAACTTATGATAAAAGCAGATACTCAAGTCTTTTTATTAACCTTAATGGGAAGATCTTTTTTTATTTTAATATATTCATAAGGCTAAATTTTGCTTTGAGGTGGTACTTTTATCATATAAAGTATGTCACTTCTATTCCACATAACTAAGGTTTTTTTAAACAAATGGATATTGAATGTTGCCTAACATTCTTAAAAGAATCTAGTGAGATGTTTAAATATATTTTTTCTCCTTTAAATATATTTCTTTGATTTATATCTATTTTCTTATATTTCCTAACTTTGAACTTTTTTCATTCCTTTAATCAACATTTTGAATTTCAATATGTTGCTGTTTTTATACTCTCATTTTGAAATAAACACAATGTTCAAGGATAATACAAAGAACATCACCCAAATTCCACAGTTGTTAACATTTACTGTATCTACTTTCTTTCTGTCTTTCCATTATGGTAATTTTCACATTCCATCATTGCTTTATTTGTTCATTTATTGATTGATATAAGTATAAACTCATGACTTTTTATTTATTCAATGGATTTTAATCCATTACTAGCATTTCTTTATTTCAAAGCTTAAATTGTCCTAGCTTTGGCCAGTGTGAGCCTCTTCAAGCTGCCTCCTCTGTCCTATCTAAAAGTCCCTGGTTTCTGAGCACTTGTTTATTTTGTGGCACAAAATATTCCAAATACATAACAATGACAGATATGTGTAATTTTTTTGAAAAATCACTACATTCAAATCAAGCTAAACACCTCTTTGGACTAGAAATACAGACCAATAAATTGAGGCTGATGTCAAAGCCTTGATAGACCTAGGCCATAAAACCAGTAGATGCAGATGTGAGTTTGTATAATATAATAGAGACTATCACAGAGGTCAAATTAAGTGTCACTCCATGAATGTAAGGATTGTGGCAGAATTTCCTGACTCATATAATAAGTGAAAAATGTTTGATACCTACTCAGGGCTGAATTGTATATCATCTGCCAGGAGGAAACAAAGATAACTTCAATCAGGACTGGGCATAAATGCTAGCTGACTCACTTGCTGGATCTAGAAAATAACTGTGGAATGGAAGTGCTGAGCCACTTATGTAAGACCTGCTTCTAGACCGTAGCCCCAGAGGCCTTGTGAAAACAGCCACAGAACTGCCAGACGGGGAAGGGTGAACATAAAGTCAAATAGACAAGCAGACAACCTCCCACTCAAGACCAAACTACAATTCTAAATCATGTAAAGAAATCTGATGTCAAGGCAAAAAAAACTTGGTGCTAACAAATTTAAAGTAATAGAAAACAAGAAGGAC
Source organism: Mesoplodon mirus (assembly GCF_964341445.2). NCBI lineage: Eukaryota > Metazoa > Chordata > Mammalia > Artiodactyla > Ziphiidae > Mesoplodon > Mesoplodon mirus. The sequence continues at coordinate 49,931,793 of NC_138977.1, forward strand.
TTTAAAATATGTATGCCTAAAATTTGCAGAGATCAATGTGGAATATTGTGGTTTTGCTTCAAAAACCTGTTCCAAACAGAAAACAATGTTGGCTAAATGAGATAAAAAAGAAAACCATAGCAACATAGCTTAGCAGGAGCTCATCTGTGGGTTTACTAGAGTGTTAGTACAGAAGCAGGCAGTAGGAATTTGGCTCCTAGAGGGTAAAGGGGACCAAAAATTTACAGTAGGAAATGGTGGGCCCAAGGCAAGATCACTGCTTGAAGCTAGAGCTAGCAAGCCCACGACATGTCAAAGAAGACTGAAAAATCTCTGCAAATCTCTGTGCCTACTAGCTGGGGCTAGATAGGCAGACAACAGTCTCGCTTCTAGGAACTAAGCCAAACCACCTGCTGTCTCATGACTGCATCTGTCAGAGCCCCAAGTTCCCACAGAGCCAGAACTCTAAGCCATGATTATTTGGCCTGGTTGTATCTTATAAAGGGGAGTTTACTAATCAATATCCTAGTAGGATATTTTATTTAATATTTTTAGTTGATTGATTGATCAAGCAGCAATAAATTAGTAATGTCACACAAAGAAGGGCAAATGACCAGAGAGCAGGTACATAAGGCTTACTAAACTGGAATTCATTGGGGGAAATTCAAGAAGACAAGGATCAGTAGCAGGCTTGCATGGCCCCCATTGCCTGCCACAAGATGGCAGCCCAGAGCAATCTGGCAGGGCCAGACATGAGAGGGAACCTGATGATTGGGCCATGGGGCTTCAAGCTGGCTCATTAAAAAAGTTCTAATCATTCCTCTGGTATTATCATGGGTTGTGATATAACAGCAATACAATGTGAGAGAATGTGGATCCAGCTCTCCCTCCTGACATCCCCACATAAGAGGTTGGAAGGATAATCAACCCACCTCTGGCGTGATCAGAGGCTAACATCCAAGACTAACGATACTGCCACACATGATGGAAACAAGTTGCAGGATTCACCACACTGGTGTTCACGGCCAGGTATGCACGAGCCTCCTTCCTCTTGGCACTATCAGGGAGCTGGGGCCCATGTTTTGTGGTTAGCTAGGATCTGTTGCCTTAAGCAGCTGGCTTTACTTGGTTTATGAGGAGCCTTGCAGGAGGTAACATCCTCCTCCAGTAGGCTGAAGGAAATCAGCCTTGGAAAATTTAACTCTCACTTCTCAGAAAGGACAGAGAAAATTTGAACAATACCATTTATAAGTTTGATCTAATGAACATCTGTAAAACACTACTCCAAAGAATCAGAATATATGCAGTATTTTTAAAAACACAGGAAATGTTTTCTAAATGGCCAAGTTTTTAAATGTTACATACAACTCATTTTCTGCTCAACTGCAATTTATTTTAAAAATCACAAACAAAACTGACTTTAAAAGCCATAGGGCTTCCCTGGTGGCACAGTGGTTAAGCGTCCGCCTGCCGACGCAGGGGAGACGGGTTCGTGCCCCGGTCTGGGAAGATCCCACATGCTGCGGAGTGACTGGGCCCGTGAGCCATGGCCGCTGAGCCTGCGCGTCCAGAGCCTGTGCTCCGCAATGGGAGAGGCCACAACAGTGAGAGGCCCACATACCGAAAAAAAAAAAAAAAAAAAAATTGACTTTAAAAGCCATAGATGCAGAAATTTTGAAAATATTCCTATAAAATATAAAATAAATTTAAATCAAAATTTAAAAAGTGAGTTTGGAAGAAAAATGAAACATATGGACCTGTGTATCTAGTTGGTAGCATAATCACAGAGAAAAATATCTCAAGTTAGTTTAAAACTGTATATCTCCAGTGTGACATACCTTGAGGACAAGGAGATCTGCAAGAAAATCTTAAGTTGTGTTCAATAATCATATTGTTAAAAACAATAATTGTACTGTTAATCTGAAAATATTTTGTGTGCGTGTGTGTGTTTATGTATGTGTTCCAAGAGAGGAGATTCTGTTGGCCAAAGATGAGGCAATTTAAATATAAAAAAGAATAATACTGGCATGAATACTTTGGAAAACTGTTTAGCAATATGTAGTATGACTGAAATATAAATATACATACACATATATGTATATACACACATATATATCCACTATACTACACTATACGTACCTTATAAATTCCACTCCTAGGTATGTCTCCAATGAGTACATATGTTCATCAAAAGACATGTACAAGAATGTCCATAGCAGCACTATTCTTACAGCCTAAACCTGAGGATGACCCAATACTCATCAACATAGAATGGACAAAGAGTGGCATATCCATACATGGAATATTATACAAAAATGAGAATGAACAAACTTGCCACATGGAGCAACAGAGATGAACTTCACAAAATTAATGTGTAATGAAGGAAAACAAGTACAAAAGAGTACATACAATATGAAGCCACTTTTATTAATATAAAAATGGTCAACAGTAAGCTATGGAGAAATAAGTACAGGTTGCCCTTGGAACACTACTGAACGTAAGAGGTACTGCTTGAAGTTATTGAATTGTGTACTGATAATTTGTAGACTTATATACATATGTTATTTTTCAATGTAAAATTGACATTAGAAAAGAATCATAACTTTCACTACTAGGTGAAATGAAATAGCTAGCAACAGAGCAGCACTTTCACCAACATCAACTAGGAATAAAACAGAATAACTGCAGTGAATTGTAGTATGTCAGATATGTTAAAATTCATAATGAACTTATTTTTAAGTTTGTTGTTCACATTTAGGGATGCTAAAGAATCAAATTATTATTCTGAAACTGATATATAAAAGGAAAATATTAAGCATTTATGCTGCCTTTCCTACACAAAGTATACCATAACCAAATAGTTAATGACAGAAAGTTCATCTTCATAGAAATATCCCAGCTAATAAGAAGCTATAGAATTAGAATATTAAAAAGGCTAGAAGGCTAGAAAAAGAAGTGCTAGAAAATGCTAAAAGAATTACTAGAATTAGAATATTATCACTTTGTAAGCTCTAACGAAATAGAGGACCTACGTAATGATGGTTAGTGTGTGCTAAAAACACAGAAGAGCAGACTTTATAATAACAGATCACACTGAAAATACCTGAATTCTCTGATCAATTATAACATTTTAAAGAGATAATCATACATTATACACCTCCTGATATGATGAAATATGAAATACACACCACTATAGTTGATGTACTCTGAAGAAAGTCAAACCTTATAAAGCCTCAAGGTCTAATTATCAGTTTACAGGAAATACCATACACAGAGCAACATGCAATCAGCAAAATCCATAACATGGGAGATTACACTGGACAAATGACTAGCTTCTTCATTACAAATAGATTGAAAGGAAGAAAAAGGGGAGGGAACATATAGGTTAAGAGATATGCATCAGGGCCTCCCTGGTGGCGCAGTGGTTGAGAGTCCGCCTGCCGATGCAGGGGATACGGGTTCGTGCCCCGGTCTGGGAGGATCCCATATGCCGCGGAGCGGCTGGGCCCGTGAGCCATGGCCGCTGGGCCTGCGCATCCGGAGCCTGTGCTCCGCAACGGGAGAGGCCACAACAGTGAGAGGCCCGCATACCGCAAAAAGAAAAAAAAAAAAAAAAAAGAGATATGCATCATATCAACAAAATGCAACATGTGAACTATGTTGGAATATTGAGTCAAGCAAGGCACTTGATAAGGAAAAATGTGAGACAATAGGAAAGATTTGAGCACTGACTATTTGATAACATTAAGGTACTTTGGTTAAACTTTTAGCTATGATAATGATATTGTGATTACATTATAAAAAAGTCTATCTTTTGAATTTCATACTTAAGTATTTAAGAATGAAATAATTTGAAATCTTAGATTTACTTCAGAATAATCGAGTGGAAGGGAAATAATGAGTAGGGGTATTTGAAATGTCATTGACAAAGTTGATAATTATTGAATCTGATTGATGGTCTATGGAGATTCATTATACTATTCTTCTATTTCATGCATGTTGAAAAGATAATGTCACTAAATAAATCTTAAGAGAACTACAAATTTTTAGAACTGAATGATAAAAATACATCATTTATAAATTAATAGGATTGCTGAAAGCACCTAAGGAACAAATTATACTTTTTTTTCATAAATTAGAAAAGGAAATCAAAATAATTTGAAAATAAATCTCTAAAATACATGAATAAAGAAACTATGGATAAGAGCAGAAATTGTTGCAACAGAAAACAAAGATGCAGTGAAGATATTCAATAAACACACACACAAAAAAAAATTAATAAAATTGGCAAACATTTAGAAAAATTGATCAAGAAAAAAATATTTCAATTGAGATAGGACACATAACTAGAGCTGTTAGAACAGAGATAAAGAAAAAATAATAGGAGTTTCTGCCTCTATGAATTAAAGAACAGATAATTTAGACTCCTTTTCTGCTGAATGGTATAAGAAATGCTTCCTCTCCAATTGTTAAGAAGATTGTAAACAATTAACAGGCTAAAATCTAGGAGAAAATACATTCAGAGAGGTAAACATGGCTCCAAGCTTCATTTGCATATACAGAAGAAACTGAGCTACATTTTTGTGAAGGATCAGGGAATCCATCAAAGTCCAGTGTCAACTTAAAGAGGAAATTTTGATAAACCACCAGTCATTTTAGCTAGGACTCTGAACCCCAGAGGGTGATGATGAACTGAAAGTAAAACAGCCTCTAAAGGACTTTCAGCCCACTTGTAATGATTAAGTGGTCCAAGGAACCTCAAGCCTACAATGTTAGTTAAAGTAGATATGGTGGATATGGATATATAGCATCTCCAGTACCTGGCAATAGCCAATAAAAATCCTAGGCTTTAAATTATTTTTACATTTTTTCAAAAAATATAAGGTTTAACACACAGAGACGTATTGGAATGCAAGGAAACAGGACATGATAAGAAAATAAGAGCATAGACATCAGAAAAGAAACCAGAGATATAAAAGTTTGGCAGGAAATTAGAAAATATAAAAAATGACATAAATATTAAGAAAAATAATACAAATTATAGGACTGAGGACTACAGTGATTAATTACTCAATGCAAGTTTTAACAACTGAAGAGAATTAGTGGTACTAGTACAGAAACAGACATATTGATCAATGGAACAGAATAGAGAGCCCAGAAATAAACCCAAACACCTATGGTCAATTAATCTTCAACAAAGGAAGCAGGAATATGCAATGGAGAAAAGACAGTCTCTTCAGCAAGTGGTGTTGGAAAAGCTGGACAGCAACATGTAAATCAATGAAATTAGAGTACTCCCTCACACCATATACAAAAATAAAGTCAAGATGGTTTAAAGGTCTAAATATAACACATGACACCATAATACTCCTACAAGAGAACAAAGGCAAAACATTCTTGAACATAAATCATAGCAATATATTCTTACTCAGTCTTCCAAGGCAAAAGAATAGCAAAAATAAACAAATGGGACCTAATCAGCCTTAAAAGCTTTTACACAGCAAAGGAAACCATCAACAAAATGAAAAAAGAATGTATGGAATGGGAAAAAATACTTGCAAATGATGCAACTGACAAGCAGTTAATGTGCAAACAGCTCATACAACTCAATCTCAAAAACATACAACCCAATCAAAAAATGGGCAGAAGACCTAAATTGACATTTCTCCAAAGACATACAGATGCCCAATAGGCACAAGAAAAGATACTCCAACATCACTAATTATTAGAGAAATGCAAATCAAAATTACAATGAGATACCACCTCACACCTGTCAGAATAATAAATGCTGGAGAGCATGTGGAGAAAAGGGAACTCTCATACACTGTTGGTGGGAATGTAAATTGGTACAGCCACTATGGAAAACAGTATGGAGATTCCTTAAAAACCTAAAAATAGAACTACCATATGATCCAGCAATTCCACTCCTGGGTATATGTCTAGAAAAAGTGAAAACAATAATTCAAAAAGATACATGCACCCTAGTGTTTATAGCAACATTATTTTATAACAGCCAAGACACAGAAGCAAACTAAGTGTCCATCAACAGATGAATGGATAAAGAAAATGTGTATACACACACACATATACACACAAAATGGAATATTATCAGCCAATAAAAAGAGTGAAATATTGCCATTTGCAGCAACATGGATGGACCTAGAGAATATCATACTAAGTGAAGTAAGTCAGAGAAAGACAAATATATGATATCATTACATGTAGAATCTAAAAAATGATACAAATGAACTTATTTACAAAACAGAAACAGACACACAGACATAGAAAACAAATTTAAGATTACCAAAGGGAAAAGGGAGGTGAGGAGGGATAAATTAGGAATATGGTATCAACAGATAAAAGCTACTGTACATAAAATACATAAGCAGCAAGGATTTACTATATAGCACAGGGAACTGTATTCAATATCTTGTAATTACCTATAATGGAAAATAATCTGAAAAAATATATGTAACTGAATCACTTCGCTTTACAGCTGAAACTAACACAATATTGTAAATCAACTACACTTCAATTTTTAAAAAGTGACAAATATTAAGAAAAATAATATAAATTGTAGGACTGAGAAATATGATTGAAATTAATTACTCATTGCAAGGCTTGACAACTGAAGAGCGTTAGTGAACTTGAAATTAAGAACTAGAACAATAGAAAATAAAGTGCAGAAAACTGTGTAAGAGACAAAATTAGATTGAAGGTCTATAATGCTTTAGTTTGAATGCTAGAAAAAAAAGAAAGAAAATAGAACATATTTGGAGATAACAATTTTGAGAATTTTTTAGAATGATGAAAGATGTCAATACAGGATTCTAGAACTCACAACATAAATAACAAGAAATTTAAACATAAAAACATCACAGTGAAACTACAGAAAACAAAAGATGAAGAAAAAAAGCTGCAAAAATAACGGAAAAGTTAATTTTTAAAATGTGACAGATTGCAATTGACTTCTCAACAGTAACAAAAGAAACCAGAAAATAGTGAAATTATATCACCAAATTTGCTGCAACAAAGTAACTACCAACCTAGAATTATATGCATAGCAAAAAAAAAAAAAAATCCTTCAATAGTTAAGTAAAATAAAGACTTTTTCTAACAAAATTTGGATTTGCCACCAGCAAACACAGTCTAGAGTAACTTCTAAAGGATTCTACAAGCAAGAGAAAAAAATGCCAACTAGAAAGTCTGAGATGCAGGAAGTAATAAAAAGCCTCCAACATGGTGCTATATGTGGCTAATTTCAAAGGACACCGACTGTAAACAATAATAATGATGACATATTTGGAGGTTTATAAAATACATTGAAATAAAATACAAGTCAAAAATAATTATGCAAGTCAGTAGAGGAATAAATGGAATTAAATATGCTATGATTCCTTCATTCTTTAATAGAGTAAAAGTATTAATATTAGATGTTTGACAAGTAAAGGATTTACTTTAGAATTTCTAGGTTAGCCTGTAATGAATAGAAAGAGTGCATAATGTCCAAAATAGCAGAGAAAAAAAATTGATAAACAGTAATATGTATAAAGGAGATGAAGAAGAAAGAAGAAATAGAAAAGTTAGGATAAGAAAAAACGAAATTTGAAAGTATATTGAAATCCCAATGTATCAATAATTACAATAAATGTAAATTATATGTGCTCAAATTACAAGTTAAAATTGTTAAATTGGATTTGTTAAAACTATGCTATTAATAAGAAACATCTAAATAGAACAGAAAATTTGAAAAACGAAAAATGATTAATCAAGCAAATATTGTCTGAGAGAATGCTAGTATTTTCTATTAATATCAAACAAAATAGTCTTGAAGGCAAAAGGTATTACTAGAGATAAAGATGGTTAATTAATACAGATAAATCATTTTATGGACCAGGAATATTTAACTATTTTAAATTTGTATGCATCTAATCAAATTTATTCTAAATAAGTCATGGAAAATTTTATAAAAACTGACAAAAAAATCAGAATTACAGAATGCAAGGAGAAATAAATAAATCTATAATTAAACTGGGGAGATTTTAACCAACTCTTTTCAGTTATTGATAGTTGTTAGAATAGGTTTTAATAACAAGATTTTTGAAATATGATTTATTAACATTATATGTATACATATAATTTCACCAAGAGCTGAAGAATACACATTCTTTTCAACTATAAAAGGAACTTTTCTAAAAATTGACTATAAACAGGACATAAGACAAAGTAACAAATTTAAAACGGTGAAATTAATGTAAGATGTTAATAATAGAGGAAAATGGGTGTGGGGTATATGGGAATACTGTACTGGCTTCACATTTTTTTATAAATAAAAAACGGTTCTAAAATAAGTTTAGATAGATATAGAGAGTACATTCATAGACCTAAGAGATAAATCAATATCAATAAAAAATATAGGAAAATTTAAAACATATTTCCTATCAGATTGAGTTCCAGAGAAGTTTAGGATAAAAATTATATGGTATTGAAAACTTACCAATACGTTTACAAGCGAATTATGAGTACTATATGGTCAAAGGAACAAAGTTACAAATGCATAAACTTCTGGTGACTTCAAAGATACAAGTAACATGAATAAGAACAGACAGTAGTCAGATACCCCTTAGAAATGGAGATTCACTTTTTTCCAACTATATTTTGTAGGGAAGACAAAAATAACCCCAAAATATATTTACAGTTACAGTATTTACTACTAACTACTTAGAACACAGATTTTAATGGAAACAAACTCTATACAAACAAGCTATGGGGAAGCTATGGGAAATCATATCATTAGTATGTATGTTTCAAGGTACATGGTAAAGCTATGGGAAATCGTATTGTTAGTATGGGAAAGCTATGGGAAATGGTAAAGCTATGGGAACTCATATCATTAGTATGTATGTTTTAATATTCAATTTTAATATTCAATGAAAATCATAGCAAAGATTATATATCCAAAGTTTAATAAAGTATAAAATATGTATAAGGGTCATAGTATCAATAGATTAATCAGATCATAGGTTAAGAACTTGATTAATCTACCAGATGCACTAACATTCATAAAATGTCTAGTAAGTCACAGCCCAAAGAGAGACAGTCAGCCACCTCTTTACAGTCACAGTTAAGGGCAGAGCACATTTTAAAAAAAATCAATACTCTGCCAAGCTGAATTATCATCATTGTTCATGGCCTGGTGATTCAGAGTGTCAAAGGAGTACAGGGTCTGGTTTGTATCTTCAGTACCCTCTACTTCCAGTTATACCATGGGCCTCAGGTAGGTAGGTGGTAGATGAATGGAAGGAAGGAAGGGAGGAAGGAAGATAGATAATAGAAGATATATCATTCCTATATGTGTGTTTGCTTTTAATATTTTTTTCACTTAAAATATTCTATAATGCCACTAAGTAAGTATATCTTTATTATATTTCTATATTTCTTGAATGTATTCAACAAAGTTTTTTTCTTTTTCAGTTTGTTTTGGGTGCTCACTATTCTACAGGAACTGGTTTAAGTTCTGGGGCATAAAAGAGTAAACAAAACCATGAAAGTGAAAAAATTCTTACTCTCACAGCTTACATTCTAGTTGTGAGAACAGACAGTAAACCAATAAATAAAATCCACAGAAAGTCTGCATTATGTTAGACGCTGATAAGTACTATGGAGAAAGTAAAAGCAAAGAGAGTGCTGGGAAAGGGATTGCAATTCTGAATTGAATGGTCAAGGAAAGCCTTGTTGATATGGCTACATATGAGAACTGCAGGAGATGAGGGAGCCAGCCAAGTGCAGAGGTGTGGAAAAAGTGCTCTGGGTCCGTGTAAGTATCTCAAAGAGGGAACAGCTAGGCCAATGAGGCTTGAATGGAATGAGCAAGGGGAGAATGATAGAAGATAAACTTAGAGCATAGGCCAGCACCTGTAAACCTTATAAGCCATCAAAAGACTGGACTAGGACATGATTTGACTCATATTTTACACTCTGCCTGCTGAGCTAGGAATAGGCAGAGGGGGCAGCCTTTCACCAAAGAGGCTATTGCAATGATACATACGAGATATGATGTTGGCCAAGGTGCTAGCAGTGGAAGTGGTGAGAAATGGTCAGATTCTGGACGTTTTGGAGGTTGAGTCTACATGCTTTGCTGAGGAATTCGACTTAAGAGGGAAAGAGTAGGGCCTGATTGGCCTGAAATACTAGAAGAAATGGATTGCTGTAGACTAGATTTTAAAAAAAAGACTAAAAACCATTTTTTTTTTTTTGCTGTACGCGGGCCTCTCACTGCTGTGGCCTCTCCCGTTGCGGAGCACAGGCTCCGGACACACAGGCTCTGCGGCCATGGCTCGCGGGCCCAGCCGCTCCGCGGCATGTGGGATCTTCCGGGATCGGGGCACGAACCCGTGTCCCCTGCATCGGCAGGCGGACTCTCAACCACTGCGCCACCAGGGAAGCCTTAAAAACCATTTTTGAACACAACATTAACAAGAAACTACTGAGAGCCACCCTTCTTTTCCCCACAAATCACTTGTTGCTCTCTTTCCAATCCCATTTATTCAGGGTACCTGTAAGTAAATGTGAGCTCTAAACTGATCACACCTTCAGCAACTTCTTCAGTTATAGAATAGTATGGGAAGCGAATCTTGAAAGATCCTCAATCTGGAAATGTTGAGAAGACCAACAAGAGTCCTTAATCATGAAATCTTACTACAATTCCCAGAGGAATTCACTTTGCTTCTTAAGTCAACTAACAACAAAATACTGAAAATGAGAAACTTATTGCCAAGTATGGCTAGATCACTTCTCTTCATTATGTGCATTTTTATATTCCAAGGGAATTGTCTGGTTTGAATCATCAGTTAATATGATCTGCTTACATAAGTCAGTTTCAGTTTCCAAAGTTGTGCCTGGGAGGTTTTGACATAACTCTACAAACTTTCTACTTCATATACAAAACCTAATCAGAAATTTTTATATCCATTGCTAGAGACCTAGATGATTTTTAGTTGTATGTATTTTATAAGGTTTTCATTAACTTAATATTCAAATTTCATCAAGAATTTACTGAAGCTACAGAAGGAATAAGTTTGAGAGTACAATCTTCTGATTGTGAAATCTGAATCACAGAACACAGAAAATTGGGTAACAGAATTGCAGATATATAGATTTGCAGAATTTTAATTCTGGCCCAATTATTTTGTTAATAAAATAGGCTTCCGGGCTTCCCTGGGGGCACAGTGGTTGAGAGTCCGCCTACCGATGCAGGGGACACCGGTTCGTGCCCTGGTCCGGGAAGATCCCACATGCCGCGGAGCAGCTGGGCCCGTGAGCCATGGCCGCTGAGCCTGAGCTCCGCAACGGGAGAGGCCACAACAGTGAGAGGCCCGCGTACCACAAAAATAATAATAATAATAAAAAATAAAATAAAATAAAACAGGTTTCCAAGTTCTATTAAGATATCACTTCAAAATATCTTTTCTACCCTGCCTTTGGCCAGAGTTTCCTTATAGTTTTCTGGTTTTAGTTCCCTGCCACTCACCTTCTTGTATTATAGATGAGAACATATTGATACCCTTTTCAATAGCCATTGGCTCTTCACTGTTCTAAACATTCTTTGATTCTCCAGCTCTTCTTCACCTACTCTATACCACTAGGCTGAGTATGGACTCTACATAATGGATCTCCTGTTGAGATTAATCCCTGGGAAAGGAACACCAGACATTCTGATTCAGAGTGTCTGTGGTGGAACCTATGAATCTGTATTTTTAAATGCTCCAGATGATTCAGGGAGCATATCAGCAGGGGTTGACCCACTTCTCTCACCTGTGAACCATCACCTAAAAGCATAGGACTAGAAACCAATGAGATTAAGGCTTAAATTCTGTTTTACAAATGAGTAGTGTGACCTTGAACAATTTATTATTCTCTTTAAGCGTCAGACTCCCCATTTGAAAAGGGGAGTAAGAACACTTATCTGTCAATGAAGAATAAATGGTGAAGTATATTATGAGAACCTAAAATGATTCCAAGTGCATTATAGGTAATCAATAGAGGAGACTGGAGATGATGAATCAGCAGGAGCAGGGGCAATGATGATGAATATATGTGGAAGGATCTACAGGAACTTGGGAGATAGAGTCAACAGGACCTGTTGACTGACTAGACGAGGAGTATGAAGGAAAGGGACAGGGCAAAAGCAAAGTTGACACCCAGGATCAGGCTTGAATACTTGATAATTCACTGAGATATAGCATATGACAGAGAGGAGTCATGTGAGTATGAGGTGTCTGTAGTATCTCCAGCAGAAGACATAAGGGTGGCAGTTAAATACATGTGTCTATTTTCCATAAGAGAGAAAAGGGCCAAAAATAAAAATTCTGTATCAGCAAATAAGAGGACCTGGAAATTGTAGCAGATGATCAATATTGGCTCATTCAATTTAAATTCACTACCCTTGCAGTGTACCTTAAGCTAGAGGCTAGAAATCTGAAGACATTTCATGGATCCCTTTGCAGCTTAGTTGCAACACATGACCTAGATTCCGCTGAACAAATGCATTCTCAAAAGGTCTGGAAGAAGAATTCAGCCTTATGAGGGGAAGATGTACTTTTGCTGTTTCTTGGCAAGCCCAATTTGGGGTATATTTGGGTTTTGCGTTGCAATTATAGCAGAAGTCCCAGTTTCTAGTCCTTAGCTTAATGTGTGTCAAGAGTTAGGGCATGGGGGACATCCATTATGCTGGCAAAGATTATGCACAGGCCACGTGACCCTGTAGTCACCATCTGTAGTACTGGTTTCCTGTTTTTGCTTGCTAATCTTGGCAAATGTAGTAACCCTTGATGGACCAGTTCTATCATGCTGTTCTGAGAGTCATTCCTACAAGTTCAACCTATAACTTGACCATCTAGGCCAACAGAATATTCTGTCATGAGGAAACTGTTCTATAAATCTGTGTTGTCAACATGGTACCCCTTAGTCACAGGTGACTATTGATCACCTGAAATATGGTTAGTGCAACTAAGGATCTAAATTACTGCTTTCACTTAATTATAGTTAATTTAAATTTAAACTTAAATAGCCATGTGCAGTTAATGGCTACCATGTTGGACAGCACAGCTCCAGCCCATCCAATGATTTTGTAAGCAGTTAATTCCCTGGATTACATTTCTTTCCACCTGAAGAAATTAGAGTGGTTTCTATTATCTGTGTTTGAAGATTGATTAATATATGAAAGCTTGCAATTCCCCAAGGTAAATGCATAGAGTGAGAAAAGTCCTAAAATAATACCAAGGGTAAACCTTGGAAAGAATGGCCAGAGAAGGAAATAAGTGAAAATAGAAAACAAAAATATAAAAAGAGATGCAAGAGAAATTGTGCTATATTAACCAAGAGAGGAGAGTCTTTTAATAAGAGGGAAGTGGTCCATAAGGGAAAAAAAAAAGTAGAGTACCCAACATATAGTGGGCCAAGCAGTTGGTAATGGAGGACCCAAATTGCATCACTGGCATGATTTTTGCCTTATCCCTCTTGTGCATGAGTGCCCCCATCCCCAGTATCTTCAGAGCTTTAGAGACTTTTTATGTTCATGTTAGTCTGGTGTTTGGGTGTGACAATGTGGAGGTGCCAGGAGAATAGCTTATAGTACCAATTCTGCTGCTTACTCTTCATGTCCTTGAGTAAATGACTGCTACTTTCTTGTCTTCAGTTTCCCATGGGGAAAAAAAAAACAGGAATAATAATACCCCTTGTGAAGAGTAAAAGAAATGTTGATGTGAGAGTGTTTGCAAGCTGGAAAGAAATGTACATGATATGAACCATAAACATGTATCTCAAAGCCAGTCTTAAAGCATCCCCTGATCTCACATGGAACACTGAGGTATCTATAGGAATGAATGAATGAGTAAATAGAGGTCTGATTATAGGAAAACAAGAGCGTTTGAAAAAAAACTTGACAAATTGACTTTTGATAGAACAAGGATAAATGTTAGTGTGAGAGATATCTGAAGAAAGCAATCTCATCGAAAGCTGAGAAATATGAAGAAATATGAACTTGCAGCATAGGGCAGGTATCAAAGAAACACAGCACACATTTGTGAACAAAACAGGCAGAGAGAAAGCAACTATATGGTATTTGACCTAGAAAGGTATTCTATGCAATAATTAAGGAGCTTGAAGTGTTTATTCTTACAGTTAATATCTATCGCAATGTTTTGATTATGTATTCCCTAAGGCAAGCTTTCTTGAAATAAGCATTCAGAGGATGGTACATAGAATTCAAAATGATTCTGAATATGTCATAGAATAGCCAAGAGACCAGAAGAATTCAAGACTGTAGGTAAAAAGTCAAGGCCTGGAATATATTCAGATAACATATTGAATAAAGTGAACAAAGAGATAAAAAGGAAAAAAATCACAATATTAGAAAATGGCAGCCATAATTTATATATTAAAATTTTCTTTATAATATTTTCTTTATAACCAATTTCTGCAATAATTGATTTTAACCTCAATTCTCATTCTAATTTTCTGCCTCTCAGAGGAAAGCAAATCAGGTATCAGAGTCAGTTTGCTTTTGTTTTTCTTTTTTTAATTCCTTTAAAATGCAGCAAGGGATTCAGTTAAAAGTGGTGGGAAAAAACTATTTCTATTCCACTCCATTATGAAACCAACCAAAATCAATGCAAAGACTGAAAAACAGAGGAAATATTCCATTAGAAAGGTTAAAAAGCATGAATTGAATTGTGATGAATATTTGACAAATAAAATAGAGGTCCTCTTGTCTTTAGATATAAGCCCACAGCATTTCCTTAAGCTTAATTTCTCTGATTGGAGATCCATGTTGATGTGTCTTTCTTGAGTAGTTTACCCCCACAATATATTATCTATAATTTCAAATTTCAGTTCTTTAAAGTGGAGCAACAAAGTAAAGACACTTATGAAACAATCTGAGTTCAGAATCCTTCTAGATTTCTTTGGTTTCTTATACCTAACTTAGAGTAATTTTTAGTGATTCCCCCTTATCACTTCTTCCAAAAGCATTCAATCAAGCTTCAGTAAACAACCCTTCTTAAAAATATTATTTTACATAGAATTTTAACTAAATTACCAGATACATAAAAATATAAGTGATGTAAACAGATTTGCATACAAACACACTGACTTTGGTAAGCACACAAAGCAGCTACGGAGAGCAGGAGAGCATAAGCACGCTATAGCATTACCCTCTGGCCATTAGCCATAAAATCAGACCAGCCCGGATTATGAAGTCACCACATGGAAGAGAGCTACACTGAGTAATCACATGGACCCACAAATTTTGTGTAAGCAACGAATAAACATGTTATATCAAGCCATGGAGAGTTTGGGGTTGTATGCTAATTCAACATAACCTAATTTATCCATTATATTATACCAATCCTGAAAACACTATGTCTGCCCCATATTAGATCTCTCATGTACTCTTGCAGCTAAGTATGTCACGTTTCAAGGTTCTGTCCAATGAGAGTTAAGATAATATTTATAGGTGTATTCTGGGAAAAAAAGAAAAACTTTCACTTTCCTCATAAAAAGGACAAATGCAATTGGTTCTGTATTTTACTTACTTGATTGTAAACATCTTATGATCACAGGTGACAATATGAGGAAGAAGGCCAGCATGCTAAGGATGATAAAGAAGAAAAAAAAAAGAGTCTGAATCTGTTGAGTAGTTCTACCAATATCAGCAAGCAAGTATCTACCTACTTCTGGATTTCTTGTTATGTGCAGAAAGGAGATTTTTTAAAAAGACTATTTGATAGTCATATATATATATATATTACTCAACCATACACACACACACACACACACACACACACATGCCACATGCCACATCTTCTTTATGCATTCATCTACTGATGGACACTTAGTTTGCTTCCATATCCTGGCTATTGTAAATAAAGCTGCAGTCAACATAGAGGTACATGTATCTTTTCTAATTAGTGTTTTTGTTTTCTTCAGGTACTATCATATGGTAGTCCTATTTTTAATTTTTTGAGGAATCTCATACTATTTTCCATAGCAGCTGCACCAATTTACATTCCCACCAACGGTGTGTGAGGGTTCCCTTTTGTCCACATCCTCACCAACACTTGTTATTTGTTGACTTTTTTATAATAACTGTTCTGACAGGTGTGAGGTGAAAGCTCATTGTGTTCTTGATTTGCATTTCCCTGATTAGTTCCATTGAGAATCTTTTCATGTGTCTGTTGGCTAATTATATGTCTTTGGAGAAATGTATTCAGATCTTCTGTCCATTTTTTAAAAATCAGGCTGTTTTTTTGATGTTGAGTCATGTGAGTTCTTTGTATATTTTGGATATTAACCCCTTACTGGATATATCACTTGCAAATATCTTCTCCTATTAAGTAGACAGTCTGTTCATTTTATTGATAGTTTCCTTCTCTATGCAAAAGCTTTTTTAGTTCGATGTAATCCCATTTGTTTATTTTTGCTTTTGTTTCCCTTGCCTGAGGAGACATATTAATCAGTCTGTTAGAATTGAAAACATTCCTAACAGATACAAGAATCTAGGCCCATCCTTTTTAAAATTTGATCAGCCCATAAGGAATTAATAAGCTGTGTCAGAGAGTAAATCATCTACATCCTTAAGCACACTGTTTTTACATAGCAAGGCTTTCCTGATAAACCAAACAGTGTTTTGATTTACATTCCAGTGCAAGCTCCTTATAATTTTGAAACCAGTAACCACCAGTAGTGGACTGGCTACTTAAAGTAACACAGTTACAAGCAATTACTCTGAATAAAATTTTGAAATACTGCTTTTGTAAGCTGTGCTCCATTTTTAGTACTAGTCAAGCTGATAGCATAGCTTCAAGGCATATTGAACAATGCACCATAGAAAATCCTGGGATTTTTTTTTTCTGATAGAGTTGACGAGTTTCACTGTCTTTAATTGTACTTTCTGTAACAAGTAATATTTTCATACACAGAAAATTTTCATTTCTCTACATCAGAGACTAATTTTAAAGACATTTCAAGTACAAATTAGGGTGTCACATTTAAGAAAAATGACAGAAATTTAATACAAGTAACTAAGATGACAATTGGTTCATATTATGCAAGCAATGACAACTATGTCACAATGAACTCCTCTGCCAAGTGTCTGGAGACTTTTCTTTAATATAAAACAAAGGATATATCAGAAACTTAAAAATGGAAAAGAAAATGTGTCCTGAAGATGAGAAAATATGATTATGTTTTTCAAGAATTTTGCCCAAACAATTCAGTGAAAAAAAGGAAACTTCATGATCTTAGAGTCTTAGATTCCTTGTTTAATCATAGTCATTTAAGTCTTTAATATTATAATCACAGTTAAGTTAAATATGAATATTTAAATATAAAATTTTGGCCATATCACCAGAACTCCTAGAATTTAAACATCTCTGGATAAAAGGAGCATTGCTCTGATAAAGTGCTCTCTCAAAATGCGATTTGAGAATAGAATTACATATTCTTGAACTAGAGTAATACAATTTTCCCCAAATAAGAAAATAATTATTTATAATTGATTTCAAAATAAGACTGTTAGTTCCACATTTGTTGATAGAGATAAGTACTTCTTAAACTATCTATGCTGAAAAAGACCGATTTCTTTGTGTAATTTGTAATCTCTCAAGAACACCTTTGTAAAACACAATAAAAACAAATTTCTAGAAAAAAATCACATGCTTTTATGTCACAACAAAGTCAAATTTCTTTAAAAGTTTCTAAATGCTTATGTTCCATTTCTACACTTATATTGCCATGAACCGGGAACAAATAATTTGCAGACTGACACCACACAACACTTAGTGCTGGTTTGTTACAGTTGTTGACCAAAGAACATTGATGATCCTTACAGATTTTTTGTTATTATTGTCACATTTGTGTTGTTTCTTGAAAATAAAAATATACAATAGGCGATGATTCTTTCCATGGGAATCTATGAGGTAAAATGTATGGTTATTTTGTCTCAAAAAGCTGTACAGCAAACAATCAACACAATGAAAAGGCAACCAACAAAATGAAAGTAAATATTTGCAAAAGTTAGGATAGCCAATATCAAAAGAATTAAATAAGTGAATTTAATATGGCAAATATTTGGAGAAATTGGAACCCTTGTGTGTTGTTGGTGGAAATGCAAAATGGTTCAGTTGCTATGAAAAGAGTATGGAGGTTCCTCAAAAATTAAAAATAGAATTATTGTATAAGCCAGCAATCCTAACTCTGGGTATTTATACAAAAGAATTTAAATCAGGATCTCAAAAAGATATTTGCACTCCTGTGTTTATTGAAGTATTATTTACAACAGTCAAGATATGGAAGCAACCTAAATGTCCATTGACAGATGAATGGATAAAGAAAATGTGTTATATAGATACAATGGACTATTCTTCAGTCTTATAAAGGAAATCATGTCATATTCAACAATGTGGATGAAACTTGAGGACAGTAAGCTAAGTGAAATAAGCCAGTCCCAGAAAGACAAATACTACATAATCCACTTATAAGAGGTAGCTAAAATGGTCAAACTCATGAAGGAAAAAGTACAATGATGGACGCCAGGGTTGGGAGAGGGAGAAGTGAAAAGTTGCTGTTCAGTGCATATAAAATTTCAGTTATGCAAGATGAAATGGTTCTAGAGATTTGCTGTACAACGTTGTGCTTATAGTTAAATAATACTGTACTGTAGACTTAAAAATTTATTAGGAGGTTGTATCATATTATTTCTTTTACCACAGTTTAAAAAATAAAACCATTATCAGTAATACAAAAAAAAAAGATTCAGAATAGAAGGGGTGAGAAGGAGCCTTGACTTTCAACTCTATCATAATCTTTGAATTGATATTTATCCTTAATGATAAACAAATAAAAAAAAAGAATAAGAAGAACATTGAAGAATCCTTTGAAAAATACACTTCCTATATTTAGGAAGGTGGAAGAAATTATGAAAATGTTAAAGAAAGAAATGAAAAATATATTTTTAAAAAGACACAAAAAGAATTCCAAGAAATAAAATATATCTGAAATAAGAAATATGTAGGATTAACAACATATTAGAAAAGGAAAAATAAAATATCACTGAACTTGAATGTATAACAACAAAAACCATAAAAAATATAGCACAATGAGAAAAAAAGAGAAAATGAACAGAGTTTAGTGACATGCTTGACAATATCGAACAGACTAATGTACATACAAATGGGATCCCAGGAGGAGAGAAGGTGTAGGGACAGGACAAATATTTGAAAAATTTCAAAGACCTGTTCCAAACTCTATGAAAAGGATAAACCCACAGGCCGAAAATGGTCAACAAACCACAAGCAGAATAAAATGTAAAGAAAATCACACTAAGGCACATCACAGATTGCTGGAAAACAGTAAAAATTCAAACATCTTAAAAGCAGCCAAAGGAAAACAATGTATTAGGTACAGAGAAACAAACATAAGAATGACAGTAGAATTTCTCATTTTATTTTCATGAACAGTACTAACAACTAGCTGGATCTAATTGATAATCAAAGAACACTCAGTCCAACAAGAGCAGAACATGCATTATTTTCAGCTATACACAAAACAATTACTAAGATAAAACATATTTTAAGCCATAAAATAATTCAATAAATTTCTAAGTATTGAAATCATAAAATAATTGTCATAAACATAGCAGAATTAATTTTTTAAAGATATTTGGAAAATTACCCATTATTTAGAAATTAAACCAAAAAAACTTCTGAATAACCCACAAATCAAAAAAGAAATCAGAGGAGAAAATAAAATATAGTTTAGGCAGACCTAAGTTTTTTTTTTAAGTCTAACAAAAGTTGGCAGGTGCTCCAAAAGCAGTGTTCAGAGGGAAAAATTATTGCATTAAGTGCTTTTATTATAAGAAAAGAGAAAGATCTAAAAATCAATGGTAAACACGTCTTTCTTAAAAAAACTTGGGGAAAAAAAGCAAATTAATACCAAAGTAAGCAGAAGAAAGAAAATAAGAGCAGTAACTGATTAAATTTAAAAGACAGGAGAAACTCAATGAAATCAAATGCTGGCTTGTAAAGATCAATAAAATTCATAAACTTCTAACCAGAGTGATAAGGGAGAAGAGAGAAGACAAAAATCACCAATATCAATGAGAGAGGTAATCACTATATATTCCACAGATGTGAAACACATAACAAGAAATTATTATGAAAACTTTATGCCAATATTTTTGACAGATGAAATGGGAAAATTTCTTAAAAGACATAAACTACCAAAGCGTAAACAAGAAGATACAGTTAACCTGAATAGTCCTATATCTCTAAAGGAATTAAATTTCTACTTAGAAACATCTCCACAAAGAAAACTTCAGACGAATTCACTCATGAATTCCACCAGATATTTAAGGAGAAAGTAATACTAATTCTACAAAAGCTCCTCCAAAAAAATTAAGAGGAGATAACACTTTCCAACTCATTCTGTGAGGCCACCTTTAGTAATTAGACAAAGTAATTACAAGAAAAGAAAACTACAGAGTAATATCTATCATGACCATAAATGCAAAACTGTTTAATAATGTTTAACAAGTTCAGCCCATCAATGTATAAAAAGTAACACATCCAAATGCCCATATGGGACTTATCCAAGGAACGGTTTAACAGTGAAAATCAATGTAGTTTGCTATATAAACAAATTTTAAAAGAAAACCATATAATCATCTTAACAGAAGAAGCAAAGGCTTGAGTCCTGGTCCTGGAAGATCCCACATGCCGTGGAACAACTAAGCCCCGTGCGCCACAACTACTGAGCCTACACTCTAGAGCCCGTCTCCACAACAAGAGAAGCCACCACAATGAGAAGCCTGTGCACCTCAACCAAGAGTAGCCCCCACTCACTGGAACTAGAGAAAGCCCACACGCAGCAACAAGGACCAAACACAACCAAAAATAAATAAATAAAATAAACAAATTTTTTAAAATCTTAAAAAAAAATCCTCAGCAAACTAGGAATGCAAACGAAGTTTCTCAACATGAAAAACTTCCATCACTTAATGTTAACAGTTAATGATACTGACTGAATGTTTGCCTCCTAGTATAAGGAACAAGGCAAGTTCTATTCAACATTGTACTGGAAGATCTCACCAGTGCAATTGGGCAAGACAAAGGAAAAAAAAAAGATACTCATACTGGAAAGAAAAAGTAAACCCTCTTTACAGACAACATGATTGCATGTATACAAAATCCAGTGGAATCTATAAATAAACTAAAGCTAATTAGCATGTTTACAAGGTGTTAAATAATTACATACAAAAATCCAGTTTATTTCTATGTACCATTAATAAATAGTTAGAAATTGAAATTTGAAAAATATAACTTACAATAACATCCAGAAATATTAAATACTTAGGAATCTGATAAAAGATGTATGGTATATGCACACTGAAAATGATAATACATTGTTTAAAAATTTTAAAATACTCAAATGGAGAAATATGCTGTGTTCATGAGTCAATAATGTGAAAATGTCAATTGTCCCTAAATTTATCTACAAAGTCAACCCTAATTAAAAATCCTAGCAAGTACTATTTTTGGTAGAAAATAAATTGATTCTAAAATTCATATGGAAATGCAGAGGACCTAGTACGACTGAAACAACTCTGAGAAAAGAACAAAGTTGGAAGACAAATACTATCTGATTTCAAAACATATAAAGCTACATAATAGAGAAAATGTGATATTAGTGTAAAGACAAGTATATCAATGAAAACAGAATAAACAAACCCACAGATATATGGCCAACTGATTTCTGACAAAAGTACTGAGTAAATAATGTTTGTGGAGAAATAATGTTCTTCTTAGCAAATGGTGTTGGAAAAATTATATATCTATATGCAAAAAAAAAGGACTTTGATACTCAGCACCAAATACAAATAGTAACCCAAAATGGATCATAGACCTAAATGTAGAAATAAAACCTTTGAAAAATGTTTTATGAAACATGGGAGAAATTTTTTGATTTTGGCATTCAAGACTTCTTGGATACAACATCAAAAGCATGAGCCACAAAAGGAAAAAACTAGTAAGTTTTATCAGTTTAGAAAACTACTTGTTTAATATGATTAAAGTTAAATTTTATTTTAAATCTGCTCTCTTTATTTCCTTCTAGGAAACTATATATCAGACAGCACAGAAGAGGCAAGGTGCATAAGTAAATATTTAATCTCTTTTCTACAATATCAATGTCTAAAGTTCACAAATGGTGAAATGGGTTTACTATTGCATATTTGGTAATCAATAAGCTCACAAGAGCCTAGGCTCAATTTAATCCTTTTACTCTTAACTAAAAATCTCCTAATTAACTCATCCTTTATTGCATAAACCATTCCCATGAACTTCCCCAGAACTCTGTCCAAGGGGGAAGTATTAAACATCTGCACTTGTCTCAAATGCTTTCATTTTCACATGCTTTTTACAGTCTACACTTATGATGAAAATTAATTCTATGGTCAAGGCTACTGAGTTGTTCTCTGTTAGATCAAACATAGACTGTGTTTCTTGTTAGTTCTGCCCTTGTAGTGGTAAGAGTTCAAATATTTTGCAGTCTTCTTATTTAGTTTGTTTACATAAGATCTTGCTAATTTGTCCACATTCCTTGAACTTGCTAACTTCACACACTCTAATTCTACCAAAATCTTCTTGTGCCACTCCCTTTTCCAATTCTGCCGTATCTTCTACTAGCATTTTGATTGAGGCTACAGTGAATTTATTGCTCAAATTCCAGAGATAAATATGTTTAGACTACTGAATGTTCTAATCAATAAACATTCCTTAATTTACATAGGTCATCTTTCTCTCAAATAGTAAGAAACTGATATTTAAGATATTGTAATAGTGTTGTTTTCTAAACATTCGTTGCTGACATGTCAAAGTATAATGGATTTTTTGCATGTTGATCTGTAAAAAGTATCCTTGTTAGAGACATTCTAAGAATGCATATATAATAATAATTCATATGTAGATACTTATGTTTTTATGTACAAAATTATATCTTTTTATATAAGTTTATTTTGTTTTTGTGTATTATTCCTTTTGTTTCAATTTCTTGATTTACTGCACTGGTTAAACCTTCAGTACAATTACTTAACAGAAAGGGTGATAGCAAGCACTCATCTCCCTTTTTTTTTTAATTGAAGTATAGCTGATTTACAATATTATATTGGCTTCAGGTATGTGACATAGTGATTCAATATTTTAATAGATTGTAACCCATTTAAAGTTATTACAAAATAATGGCTATGTTTCCCTGTACTATACAATATATTCTTGTTATTTATTTTATACATGGTAGTTTGTATCTCTTAATCCCATATGCTTATCTGATATCCCCTATCTCCCCTCATCCCACTACTAACCACTAGTTTGTTTTCTATATCTGTGAGTCTGTTCCTGTTTTGTCATATTCATTCATTTATTTTTTTAGATTCCACTTACAATTGATAAAATACAGTATTTGTCTTTCTCTGACTTATTTCACTAAGCATAATACCCTCTAGGTCCATCCACGTTGTTGCAAATAGCAGAATATCCTTCTTTTTATGGCTAAGTAATACTCCACTGTGTATATTATATATATATGTGTGTATATTATATATATGTATATATATGCATTCCACATCTTCTTTATTTGTTCACCTATTGATGGACACAGGTTGCTTCCTTATCTTGGTTATTGTAAATGATACTGCTATGAACATTGGGGTGCATGTATCTTTTTGAATTAGTGTTTTTATTTTCTTTGGATATACTCCCAAAAGTGGAATTGCTGAATCATATAGTTGTGTTTTTAGTTTTTTCAGGGACCTTCATACTGTTTTCTATGGTGGCTGCACCAATTTACATTCCTACCAACAGTGTACCAAGGTTTCCTTTTCTCCACATTCTCACCAATATTTATTAGTTGTAGATTTTTTGATGATAGTCCTCTGACAGCTGTGAAATGGTATCTCCTTGTGGTTTTGATTTGCATTTATTTAATAATTAGCAATTGAGCATTTTTCATGTGCCTGTTGGCCATCTGTATGTCTTCTTTAGAGAAATGTTTATTCAGGTCTTCTGCCTAGTTTTTAATCAGGTTGTTTGTTTTTTTGATATTGAGTTATATGTGCTGTTTATATATATTTTGGATATTAATCCCTTGTTGGTCATATCATTTTCAAATGTTCTTCTCCCATTCAGTAGGTTGTCTTCTCATTTTGTCAATGGTTTCCTTTGCTGTGCAAAAACTTTTAATTGGGTCCCACTTGTTTATTTTTGCTTGTTTTTCCTTTGTCTTAGGAGACAGATCCCAAAAAAATATTGCTATGATTTATGTCAAGGAATATTCTACCTATGTTTTCTTCTAGGATTTTTATAGTTTCAGTCTTACATTTAGGTCTTTAATCCATTTTAAGTTTATTTTTGTATATGGTGAGAAAGTGTTCTAATTTCATTCTTTTAAATGTAGCTGTCGGTCTTCCCTGGTGGTGCAGTGGTTAAGAATCTGCCTGCCAATACAGGGGACTTGGGTTTGAGCCCTGGTCCAGGAAGATTCCACATGCCACGGAGCAACTAAGCCTGTGCCCTGCATACTGAAGCCTGTGTGCCACAACTACTGAAGCCTGTGCACCTAGAGCCTGTGCTCTGCAATGAGAGAAGCCGCCACAATGAGAAGCCCACACACCTCATTGAGGAGTAGCCCCCACTCACCACAACTGGAGAAAGCCCACATGCAACAGCGAAGAGCCAACACAGCCAAAAATAAATAAAATAAATTTACTAAAAATAAATAAATAAATGTAGCTGTCTAGTGTTCCCAGCACCACTTAAGGAAGAGACTGTCTTTCCTCTATTGTATATTCTTGCCTAATTTGTCATAAATTAATTGACCATGGGTGCATGGGTTTATTTCTGGGCTTTCTATCTGGTTTCATTGATCTGTATTTTTGGTTTTGTGCCAGTGCCATACTGTTTTGATTAGTGTAGTTTTGTAATATTGACTTCAAGTTCCTTTTGAGGTCATGGAACATGATACCTCCTGTTCTGTTCTTCTTAATATTGTTTTGGCTACTCAGGGTCTTTTGTGTTTCCATATAAATTTGAAATTTTTTTCTAGTTCTGTGAAAAGTGCCATGAATATTTTGATACGGTTTGCATTAAATCTGCAGATTGCTTTGGGCAGTATGGATGTTTTAACAATATTAATTCTTCTAATCCATAAACATGGATATATTTCCATTTCTGTGTATCATCTTAAATTTCCTTCATCAGGGTTTTATAGTTTTTAGAGTATAGGTCTTTCACATCTTTAGTTAACTTTATTCCTAGGTATTTTCTTATTTTTGAGGTTATATTAAACAGGGTTGTTTTCTTGATTTCTCTTTCTGATAGCTTCTTCAGAAAAATCACTGATAGCCTTATGGGTGTTCCCTTTCATATAATTCTTTATTTTTCTCTTTCTGCCTTTAGAATTATTTTAACTTTTGCCATTCTAATTATGATATGTCTTGATGTGAGTCTGTTTGCATTCATCTTGTTTGAGACCCTCTGTGCTTCCTGTACCTGGATCTCTTTTTCCTTCTTCAGGTTCAGGAAATTTTCATCCATAATTTCATCTTATATATTTTCTACCTCTTTCTGTCTCTCTTCTCTTTCTTGGATCCCTGTAATAAGAATGTTGGTATGCCCAATGTTGTTGCAGAGGTCCCTTAAACTTTTCTCATTTTTTTAATAATTTGATTTTCTTTTTGCTGTTCTGATTGGGTGATTTCCATTATTCTATATTCCAGATCACTTATGCTTTCTTCTGTATCACCTAGTCTGC
The DNA here is from genome assembly GCF_964341445.2 of Mesoplodon mirus. Lineage (NCBI taxonomy): Eukaryota > Metazoa > Chordata > Mammalia > Artiodactyla > Ziphiidae > Mesoplodon > Mesoplodon mirus. Next base: position 49,957,638 of record NC_138977.1, read on the forward strand.
TGTTAATTTCTTCTAGTGTGTTTTTCATATGTTATTTTATTTTTATATCTGATTGGTTCTTTTTTATATTTTCTAGTTCCTTGTTAAAATTCCTTCTGTGTTCATCTATTCTTTCCCTGATTCAGTTAGCATTCTTATTACTAATGCTTTGAACTCTTATCTGGTAAGTTATTTGTTTCATTAGTTATTTTTTCAGGGTTTTTCTCTTGTTCTTTCAATTGCAACAACTTCCCGTCTCTGTGAAATTAGGTAAAACTGTTACAGTTTTGGTCTTGAAGGGGGTGTTCTTGTGTGAGTGTCCTTATACAGTCTGCATGTGCTCACTGGCTTTGGTGGGAGAGTTGGATCTGATGTGAGCATGAGTCATGTCTTCCTCTAGGGTGTGCTGGCAGCTATTATCTTGGGAGGTTGTGGGGCTAGAGACGAAGGGGCTAGAGCCAGAGCCAGGTGTGAGCTGGGGCTTCTCTGATCAGTGGCCAACTCCATCAGAGTTGGGATCAGGTCACAAGTTGCTGCAGCAGAAGCCCTGAGGGTCAGGTCCATGCTGGCTCCATTCCCTTTAAGTATGTACTCTCCCCGTTCCCAGCACCAGAACCCTTGTCCCAGAGAGTAGCAGTGCTGGAACAAGATGGGCTGGAGCTGGCACTCGGCATGGGTCTGGGTGTGGACTGTGGAATCCAGGACCACTTCTGATGTGCTGCTTATGTAATATGTGCTTCAGTAATGCTTGTCCCTGCTCCATTCATAGGCTGGGCTCCATTCTGGGTCTGGGCTGGCACCATCCCTCTCAACTGAGCACTCCCCTGGGCCACAGCAGCCCTCGCCCTAGTGTGGATATGTATAATGAAGCTAGTAGGGTGGAGCTGGCACTCAGCTCAGGCTGGAGCACACACAGGAGCAGTTGTGGGAAACCAGCCAGAGTTTTGGGCAGTCTCAATTTGTTTCTTCTGCCTTGTTTCTGGAGTAAGCATGTGTGTTCATGCTCTTCACAAGTAGAGTCTAGGTTTCCTACTGCCTTCTTGTTAGTTCCACTGGTTTCCTAACCAGCTAAGGGAACTCCCCTCCCTTCTGTGTCCCCTTCCAAGGGCACAATTCCTGACCTCAATTCTTCTCCTCCCTTTCTACCTGGTACCATGTGGAATTTTCTTACAGCCTTGGTTGTACAGGAGTCTTTCTGTCAGTCTTCAGTTTTCAGTGAGAATTCTTCCACATATGGATAGATGTGTTTTTGGCGTGTCCTCGGGGGGAGGTGAGTTCTGCATCCTCTTACATGACCATCTTGATTTATTCCCACTTGTCCCATTCTTTATAACAGAGAAAAAGCTTTGTGTATGATTACTTTTTCTTCCTTAAAAGTTTGATATAATTCTCAACATAATCCTTGAATCTTATTTGGGAAAAGTTTTTAATTTTGGTTTCTTCTTTTAATAATTAGCAAGGAATTCAGTTTTTATATTTTTTCTTATGTGAGTTTTGATAACTTGCATGTCCTTATACATATTTGGGGAATTTTCTATTTAAATTTATTAAGAAAAATTGTTTACAATAACTGCTTTAATTAATTTAAATCCCAAAGATTTTGTGGTTATCTCCCTTTTTCTTCCTTACATTTATAATCAGTGCCTTCTTTTTTCTTTATCAATCTTGTGAATAGTTTATTAATATTATTTATCTTCTGGCTTAAAAATTTTTTTTCTATCCCTCCAACTCTGCCTGTTCTTAGGGACATATTTAGGAACACATTATTATTTCATCATATGCATGAGAACAGCCCTTGGTTTCTTCGACTTTCCATTGCTATGGAGATATTATCACTCTATTTACGGTCCTGATAAAACAAGGAGAAACTCCTTACTGAAACTTTGATTTGTTATTAACTAACAGCATATACTTTTTATAGAAAAAACTCTCTTAGGGGCTTCCCTGATGGCGCAGTGGTTGAGAGTCCGCCTGCCGATGCAGGGGACATGGGTTCATGCCCTGGTCCGGGAAGATCCCACATGCCGCAGAGCAGCTGGGCCCGTGAGCCATGGCTGCTGAGCCTGCACATCCAGAGCCTGTGCTCCACAACGGGAGAGGCCACAACAGTGAGAGGCCCGCGTACCGCAAAAAACAAATAATAATAATAAATAAAATAAAAATAAATAAAGAAAGAAAAAACTGTCTTAAAAATAATTTTCACAAAATTTGTACATTTTGACCCAATTGTCTCATTATTTTCTATAGTCTTTGGTTTAGATTTTCTTGTTGCATGAAGATAAGTTGAAGTCATTTGGCAACAGATGAGAATTGGGATGTGTATTAGTCCTGATATGCTAAGTTATGCTATGATAACAAACCTAAAAATCCTAATGGATTAAAATAACACAGGCTTATTTTTTGATCATGTTATATGTCCTTTTCTGGTCAGAAGGGGACTTTGTTCATCTAATTGATGACAGATTCAAATCAGTGAAACATTAATTTAAATGCTGTTTGCTGTGGTGGTTGGGAAAATAACTCTGTGGAGGGTCGCTCATTTACAAATAAATGATCTGGTTTTATAATGACATACATCATGACTGATCATAACTATTTGCTCAGAACTTTCTCAAATATGATCCCAACTGACTAAAGATAAACAGAAATTGAAATACTCCCAAATGCTCAGAAGTGAGGAGAACCAAAATTATTTGGCAAACAGTACTTGTTGGTTCAAAGGGGTACACTTTTGTTTCCAACCAGAAAAGACATTGAGGAGATAAGAAAAAATAAAGTTCTCACCAATTAATAACTGTGATCTATATTTATATTTTTGTAAAAATGATCTGTATATGTGATTAAGAGAAAAATGGAAGTTAGCAACCATTGCATTATTAATAATTATTTCTGTCAAAGATATCAATGATTTTTTTTTTTTTTTTTGCGGTATGCGGGCCTCTCACTGTTTTGGCCTCTCCTGTTGCGGAGCACAGGCTCTGGATGCTCAGGCTCAGTGGCCATGGCTCACGGGCTTAGCCACTCCGTGGCATGTGGTATCTTCCTGGACTGGGGCACGAACCTGTGTCCCCTGCATCGGCAGACGGACTCTCAACCACTGCGCCACCAGGGCAGCCCTCAATGATTTTATATACATACACACATACACACAATACACACACACACATATTAGGTGTTTTTCCAAAATTTTATAATAAATACATTAATTTTTTAAATAAAGTTAAAATAATAAAATTGACAGTGAAATCAAGTGTTAAGTTTTTCTGCATATATCTCCATTTTTCTCCTTTCATCATCCTGATTTTAATAAATTTTAACCACTGGGGTGAATATGGAGTAGAGGAAACCCTCAGGCATAGACTCAAAAACAATCAGTGGTCAAGATAATAAAAATTCACTTTCAGTTAAATATTATCCACCATTACACACAAAGAATATTTGAAAGAAAATACTTTGCTCTATTTCAAGTACACAGAAGGCATTTATAATTGAAATTTGAATTGATATGAGCTCAGGAGAAACATCAAGCATTTTGAATATAATTCATAGTAAAAATTGAGAACTAAAAAGAAATTGAGCTCATGTCTTACATTTGAATGGAAATTGTTATTGATCAACTGCTGCTTAATGAGTAGTTAACACTGTTATATTAAAATTTGGATTTACAGATTTGTCCTTTAATTGCTGACTGAATTATAAATAGTGGGGATTTTCATTGACCCAAATGCACATTCTGTGGGATGACTTTGGAAATTGTGTGACAATGTAATATATGAGCTTGCTCAAAAGAGTGTTATTCTGAAATACAGTAACACAATGCACTAATTTCATAGAAAGTCATATATAGTTGGTCCCTCAAACAGTGGGGGTTAGGGGTGCCCATCCTTCACATGGTTGAAAATCAAAGTATAACTTTACAGTCAGCCCTCCCTATCTGCCACTCCTCCATATCTGCAGTTTCACATCCTCGGATTCAACCAACCTTGGATCATGTAGTACTGTAGTAGGGGTTTGTTGAAAAAATTCTACATGTAAGTGGACCTGTGCAGTTCAAATCCACATTGTTCAAAGGCCAACTGCACCTTTTAATTTTTTAAGGAAAATATTAATTAGTTCCTTCCACACTCAGCTAGTTTTATTCAACTTTCACCTTAACATTAAATTCTGCACCCCTGACAAATATTTCCAAATATCCATCTGATGAAATAAAAATTCACATTTAAGGCAAGACAAGAAAAATTTAAACAGAAAACTTTTTCCCTGCCCATTGGCCTCCTCCCTTCCCTCTAGTGTGGTTTGTTCATCTGTACTATGAATTAACCAGACCTCCTCAATGGCAGAAATACCTGCTCAACCATAAAGATCAATTTTTTCTTCTGGCACCAGCCATGTAACTCCTTAGGAGATAACATTCCTTTCTCAGTCCTCTAAGGGGTCTTTTACATGCAAACATCTTTGATAACCTTTATGTAAAATACCAGTATATCATTATCCTTAAAGATAGCATTTGGTGCACAATAAATTAGTCAGATGACCTGGGGAGATGCTGGGCCACACCTAATGGAAGTTCTTAGCTTAATACTTACTTATGACCTTATTAATGTTACTAGTTATATTTCTTGTATTCTGCCTATTTTATAAGATTACTGTTTCTTGCATTACCAAATGTGTGACTGAGCCTCAGATAAAATGAATGATGATAGCTGACTTGAAACAACTGACCAAATATACAGTCCTCTATGATAATTGATTGTAAAAGTATAACTCTAGACATGGGAAGAGGCAACAAAAGGGAACTATTTCCTGGCCATAACAGACTAGGAAGACAGGTAGTCCAGAAGTTTTGGCTACTGTTAACAGGGCCTAGTCCAGTAAAACACATTGAGTGTCCTGTCAATTAAATCTTCACCTGATCTGGGAATGAGCATTCCTAGCACCATGGGACAAAATGGTCATGAAATTCTCCCAAACATTGGTCAAAATTAAGACCAAAATGTAAATAATTATAAGATAAAGAATAATGTCCACTATCCAGTTCTACAAGAATCAGATCACTAGCCACTACAGTCACCGACCTACAGTACACCCTGAAAGGTATTCAGGTGAAGGTCAGGATGAAGCACTCTGTGCTCTGAAGAAACGGGCAGAACAGACCTTCAGATAGACAGACATTTTCAGAAGAAATTTTTTTGTGAACCTGTATTCTTACACTTTCCCATACTTAGAAAAGCACTACAGCCATTAATTAAGATTTCTGTTCCTCATGACTAGAAGCAACTTTCAACCAAGGTGTGTGCTTGACTGCACATACCCCCTTTACTAAGATCACATAGATACTGGCCTCCCCCTTTCCCTCTTCACAGCAGTTCTCAGAGCTCTCTGAGAGACTGTCTCCCAGGTTATAGTCCTCAGTTTGGCTCAAATAAAATAATCCATTTCTTTCTCAGATTGACTATTGATTAAGTTTTTTTCATCTAACTTTTTGGCAAAACAAGCTGGAGCTAAAGCCAGTTAAATCAGTAAGATAGGCTTTAGCCTCTTCATTTCCTTTAATTATTATTTTGTGCGTGTATGCATGTATATGTGTGAAATTAGAGAGAATTTGAGTTTACTTATGAGACTGGAATGTTTATTACTGTTTGGAAGTTCATGGACTTTCCTACCTGTAGTCTCTATGACTATATCAAACAGATTTGGATTCAGGTCCTCTGGCTCAGTATCTTACAACCTAGAAAAAGTTACTTAACTTCTTAAAGTCTTATAAGGGAAAAGATACCTAATCTGTTTCATTGATTTGAAAATATCAACATAAAATATATAACATAGCTAACATGGTACCTAAAATAGACTAAGTTGACAATAAATTTTATCTATATATTACCAATAAAAATAATGTTTTATTAATAGGCTGAAAAATGTTCTTAGTGGCTTCTACTGAAGCAAAGAAGATATGAATTTTTTTCAGTCCATTAATATTTACCTTGATTAAAGAACAATACTTAGAAATCTCAAGTTTCTTTTTCAGAGAAAATGATTGCCAATATATGGCATTAGTTTTTTTTTCTTTTCTTTTTTGGTAGGTAATAAAACTAAGTTTTGATTGTTTTTTTCCACTCTATCTCTGGTGAATAAGGACGTCTACAGTATTTCCCTATTTTAAACCATATTTATTAAGTGACTGCACAAATGGCTTATAAAGACATTTTTAAGGCACACTCAAGAAAATTTATTACTACAGCTGCTACTTTGGTTGCATGTGGAAAGAGTCTAAAAAAATCCATTACTGACCAGGGAAAACTTGTCCTGAAATAGAATATTCAAAACTGATTTAGGGGAGGACCTTAAAGATGGTGGAGGAGTAAGACATGGAGATCACCTTCCTCCCCACAAATACATCAAAAATACATCTACATGTGTAACAACTCCTACAGAACACCTACTGAACACTGGCAGAAGACTTCAGACTTCCCAAAAGGCAAGAAACTCCCCACATACCTGGGTAGGGCAAAAGAAAAAAGACACAAAAGAATAGGGACAGGACCTGCACTTCTGGGAGGGAGCTGTGAAAAAAGAAAAGTTTACACACACTAGGAAGACCCTTCACTGGTGGAGAGGGGGGTGGGTAGGGGGGAAGATTCAGAGCCATGGAGGAGAGCACAGCAACAGGGGTGCAGAGGGCAAAGCGAAGAGATTCCTGCAGAGAGGATTGGTGCTGAGCAGCACCCACCAGCCTGAGAGGCTTGTCTGCTCACCCACTGGGGCAGGTAGGAGCTTGGAGCTGGGGCTCCAGCTTTGGAGATCAGATCCAGGGAGAAGACTGGGGTTGGCTGTGTGAAGACAGCCTGAAGGGGGTTAGTGCACCACAGCTGGCCAAGAGCAAGCCCAGGAAAAAGTCTGGAACTTCCTAAGAGGTGAGAGAACATTCTTTCGGGTGCACAAGGAGAGGGGATTCAGAGCACCGCCTACACGAGCTCCAGAGACAGGCGCAAGCCAAAGCTATCAGCGCAGACACCAGAGACTGGCATGAAACACTAAGGTTGCTCCTGCAGCCACGAAGAAGCCTGTATGCAAGCACAGGTCATTATCCACACCTCCCCTCCCCAGACCCTGTGCAACCCAACACTGCCAGGGTCCCATGATCCAGGGACTTTCCCAGGAGAAGACACAGCATGCCTCAGGCTATTGCAACGTCAAGCCGGCCTCTGTGGCTGCAGGTTCACCCCACATTCCATACGCCTCCCTCTCCCCCGGCCTGAGTGAGCCAGAGCCCCCAATCACCTGCTACTTTAACCCCATCTTGTCTGGGTGGGGAACACATGCCCTCAGGCGACCTACATGCAGAGGCAGGGCCAAATCCAAAGCTGAACCCCAGGAGCTGTGCAAACAAAAAAGAGAAAGGGAAATTTCTCCCAGCAGCCTCAGGAGCAGCGGATTAAATCTCCACAATCAACTTGATGCACCCTACATTTGTGGAATACCTGAATAGACAACAAGTCATCCCAAAATTGAGGTGGTGGACTTTGGGAGCAACTGTAGACTTGGATTTTGCTGTCTGCATCTAATTTGTTTCTGGTTTTATGTTTAGCTTATTATCATTGGTAGATTTGTTTATTTTTTGGTTGCTTGCTTCCTTTATTTTATATTTTTATATCTACATAAATATGTATTATTTTGCTTTCTCTTTTTGTGTGTATGTGTATGCTTCTTTGTGTGATTTTGTCTGTATAGCTTTGCTTTCATCATTTATCCTAGGGTTCTGTCTGTCTGTTTTGTTGTTGTTGTTTTTTAGTATAGTTTTTAGTGCTTGTTATCATTGGTGGATTTGTTTATTAGTTTGGATGCTCTTTTCTTTATTTTTTTATTTTTTATTTTTAATAATTTTATTTATTTTAATAATTTTATTTATTTATTTTTCTTTGTTTTTCTCACTTTTCTTCTGAGCTGTGTGGGGGACAGGATCTTGGTGCTCTGGCCAGGTGTCAGGCCTGAGCTTCTGGGGTGGGAGATCCAAATTCAGGACATGGGGCTGGGAGGTCTCTGGTGAACCAAAGTAATATCAAACAGCAAAAACCCTCCCAGAGATCTCCAAATCAACACTAAGACCCAGCTCCACTCAACGACCAGCAAGCTACAGTACTGTGCACCCCATGCCAAATAACTAGCAGGACAGGAACACAACCCCACCCATTAGCAGAGAGGCTGCCTAAAATCATAATAAGGTCACAGACGCACCAAAATACACCACCAGATGCGGTCCTGACCACCAGAAAGACAAGATCCAGCCCCATCCACCAGAACACAGGCACCAGTCCCCTCCACCAGCAAGCCTACACAACCCACTGAGCCAACTTTACCCACTGGGGGCAGACACCAAAAACATCGGAAACTACAAATCTGCAGTCTGTGAAAAGGAGACCCCAAACACAGTAACCTAAGCAAAATGAGAAGACAGAGAAATATGCAGCAGATGAAGGAGCAAGGTAAAAAAACACCAGACCAAACAAAGAGGAAACAAGCAGTCTACCTGAAAAAGAACTCAGAGAAATGATAGTAAAGATGATCCAAAATCTTTGAAATATACTGGAAAAAATACAAAAAAAACATCAAACAAGGACCTAGAAGAACTAAAGACCAAACAAACAATGATGAACAACACAATAAATAAAATTTAAAAACTGGACAAGGAATGAATAGCAGAATAACTGAGGCAGGAGGACAGATAAGTGACCTGGAAGATAAAATACTGGAAATAACTACTGCAGAGCAATTTAAAGAAAGAAGAATAAAAAGAATTGAGGACACTTGCAGAGACTTCTGGGAAAATATGAAATGCAGCAACATTCATATTAATCAAACTATCAAAAATTAAATACAAAGAAAAAATATTAAAAGCAGCAAGGGAAAAGCAACAAATAACATACAAGGGAATCCCCATAAGGTTGACAGCTGATTTCTCAGCAGAAACTCTGCAAGCCAAAAGGGTAGGCAGGACATATTTAAAGTGATGAAAGAGAAAAACCTACAACAAAGATTACTCTACTCAGCAAGGATCTCATTCAGATTTGAGGGAGAAAATAAAACGTTTACAGACAAGCAAAAGCTGAGAGAGTTCAGCACCACCAAACCAGCTTTACAACAAATGCTAAAGGAACTTCTCTAGGCAAGAAACACAACAGAAGGAAAAGACCTACAATAACGAACCCAAAACAATTAAGGAAATGGGAATAGGAACATACATATCAATAGTTACCTTAAATTTAAATGGACTAAATGCTCCCACCAAAAGACATAGATTGGCTGAATGGATACAAAAACAACACCCATATATATGCTGACTACAAGATACTCACTTCACACTTAGGGACACATACACATTGAAAGTGAGGGGATGGAAAAAGATATTCTATGCAAATGGAAATCAAAAGAAAGCTGAAGTAACAATTCTCATGTCAGATGAAATAGACTTTAAAATAAAGACTATTACAAGAGACAAAGAAGGATACTACATAATGATCAAGGGATCAATCCGAGAAGAAGATATAACAACTGTAAATATTTATGCACCCAACATAGAAGCACCTCAATACATAAGGCAAATACTAACAGCCATAAAAGGGGAAATCGAGAGTAACACAATCACAGTAGGGCACTTTAACACCTCACTTTCACCAATGGACAGATCATCCAAAATGAAAATAAATAAGTAAACACAAGCTTTAAATGATACATTAAATAACATGGACTTAATTCATATTTATAGGACATTCCATCCAAAAACAACAGAATACACTTTGTTCTCAAGTGCTCATGGAACATTGTTCAGGATAGATCATATCCTGGGTCACAAATCAAGCCTTGGGAAATTTAAGAAAACTGAAATCCTATCAAGTATCTTTCCTGACCACAATGAGACTAGATATCAATTACAGGGAAAAAACTGTAAAAAATACAAACACATGGAGGCTAAACAATTTGCTACTAAATAACCAAGAGTTCACTGAAGAAATCAAAGAGGAAATCAAAAAATACTTAGAAACAAACGAAAATGAAAACGTGACAACCCAAAACCTATGGGATGCAGGAAAAGCAGTTCTAAGAGCAAAGTTATAGCAATACAATCCTACCTCAAGAGACAAGAAACGTCTCAAATAAACAACCTAACCTTACACCTAAAGCAATTAAAAAAAGAAAAACATAAAAAACCCCAAAGTTACCAAAAGGAGAGAAATCATAAATATTAGATCAGAAATAAATGAAAAAGAAATGAAGGACATGATAGCAAAGATCAATAAAACTAAAAGCTGGTTCTTTGAGAAGATAAACAAAATTGATAAACCATTAGCCAGACTCATCAAGAAAAAAAAAGGGAGAAGACTCAAATCAATAGAATTAGAAATGAAAAAGGAGACATAACAACTGACATTGCAGAAATACAAAGGATGATGAGAGATTGCTACAAGTAACTATATGCCAAAAAAATGGACAACCTGGAAGAAATGGACAAATTCTTACATAAGCACGACCTTCCCAGACTGAACAAGGAAGAAATAGAAAATATAAACAGACCAATCACAAGCACTGAAATTGAAACTCTGATTTAAAATCTTCCAACAAACAAAAGCCCAGGACCATAAGGCCTCACAAGTGAATTCTATCAAACATTTAGAGAAGAGCTAACAACTATGCTTCTCAAACTCTTCCAAAATATAGCAGAGGGAGGAACACTCCCAAACTCATTCTACGAGGCCACCATCACCCTGATACCAAAACCAGACAAAGATGTCATAAAAAAAGAAAACTACAAAAAACAAAAGAAATAAAATAAAAAGAAAACTACAGTCCAATATCACTGATGAACACAGATGCAAAACTACTCAACAAAATATTAGCAAACAGAATCCAGCAGCACATTAAAAGGATCATACTCCATGATCAAGTGGGGTATATCCCAGGAATGCAAGGATTCTTCAATATATGCAAATCAATCAATGTGATACACCATATTAAAACACTGAAGGAGAAAAACCATATGATCATCTCAATAGATGCAGAAAAAGCTTTTGACAAAATCCAACACCCATTCATGATAAAAACCCTCCAGAAAGAAGGCATAGAGGGAACCTACCTCAACATAATAAAGCTCATATATGACAAACCCAGAGCCAACATCATTCTCAATGGTGAAAAATTGAAACCATTTCCCCAAGATCAGGAACAAGACAAGGTTGCCCACTCTCACCACTATTATTCAACATAGTTTTGGAAGTTTTAGCCACAGCAATCAGAGGAGAAAAAGAAATAAAAGGCATCCAAATCAGAAAATAAGAAGTAAAGCTGTCACTGTTTGCAGATGACATGATATTATACATAGAGAATCCTAAAGATGCTACCAGAAAACTACTAGAACTAAACAATGAATTTGGTAAAGTAGCAGGATACAAAATTAATGCACAGAAATCTCTGGCATTCCTATACACTAATGATTAAAAATCTGAAAGGGAAATTAAGGAAACACTCCCATTTACCATTGCAACAAAAAGAATAAAATACCTGGGAATAAACCTACCTAAGGAGACTAAAGACCTGTATGCAGAAAACTATAAGACACTGATGAAAGAAATTAAAGATGATACAAATAGATGGAGAGATATACCATATTCTTAGAATGGAAGAATCAACATTGTGCAAATGACTATACTACCCAAAGCAATCTACAGATTCAGTGCAATCCCTATCAAACTACCAATGGCATTTTTCAGAGAACTAGAACAAAACATTTCACAACTTGTATGGAAACACAAAAGACCCCAAATAGCTAAAGCAATCTTGAGAAAGAAAAACGGAGTTGGAGGAATCAGGCTCCCTGACTTAAGACTATAGTACAAAGTTACAATAATCAAGACAGTATGGTACTGGCACAAAAACAGAAATATAGATTAATGGAACAGGATAGAAAGCCCAGAGATAAACCCACATACATATGGTCATCTTATCTTTGACAAAAGAGGCAAGAATATACAATGGAGAAAAGAGAGCCTCTTCAATAAGTGGTGCTGGCAAAACTGGACAGCTACATGTAAAAGAATGAAATTAGAACAGTCCCTAACACCATATACAAAAATAAACTCAAAATGGATTAAAGACTGAAATGTAAGGCCAGACACTTTAAACTCTTAGAGGAAAACATAGGCAGAAAACTCTTTGACATAAATCGCAGCAAGATCCTTTTTGAGCCACCTCCTAGAGAAAAGGAAATAAAAACAAAAATAAACATATGGGACCTAATGAAACTAAAGGAAACTATAAGCAAGACAAAAAGTCAACCCCCATAATGGGAGAAAATATTTTCAAATGAAGCAACTGACAAAAGATTAATCTCCAAAATATACAAGCAGCTCATGAAGCTCAGTATCACAAAAAAAAAAAAAAAAAAAATCCAAAAATGGGCAGAAGACCTAAATAGACGTTTCTCTAAAGATATACAGATTGCCAACAAACACATGAAAGGATGCTCAACATCACTAATCATTAGAGAAATGCAAATCAAAACTGCAATGAGGTATCACCTCACACCAGTCAGAATGGCCATCATCAAAAAATCTACAAACAATAAATGCTGGAGAGGGTGTGGAGAAAAGGGTACCCTCTTGTACTGTTGGTGGGAATGTAAATTGATACAGCCACTATGAAGAACAGTATGGAGGTTCCTTAAAAAACTAAAAATAAAACTACCATACGACCCAGCAATCCCACTACTGGGCATATACTCTGAGAAAACCATAATTCAAAAAGAATCATGTACCACAATGTTCACTGCAGCTCTGTTTACAATAGCCAGGACATGGAAGCAACCTAAGTGTCCATCGACAGATGAATGGATAAAGAAGATGTGGTACATATGTACAATGGAATATTACTCAGCCATAAACAGAAATGAAATTGAGTTATTTGTAGTGAGGTGGATGGACCTAGAAACTGTCATACAGAGTGAAGTAAGTCAGAAAGAGAAAAACAAATACCGTATGCTAACACATATATATGGAATCTAAAACAAAACAAAACAAAAGAAAATGGTCAGAAGAACCTAGGGGCAAGATGCGAATACAGATGCAGACCTACTAGAGAATGGACTTGAGGATACGGAGAGGGAGAAGGGTAAGCTGGGACAAAGTGAGAGAGTGGCATGGACATATATATAGACTACCAAAAGTAAAATAGATAGCTAGTGGTAACAGCCACATAGTACAGGGAGATCAGCTCGGTGCTTTGTGACCACCTAGAGGGGTGGGATAGGGAGGGTGGGAGGGAGACACAAGAGGGAGGAGATATGGGGACATATGTATATGTATAACTGATTCACTTTGTTATAAAGCAGAAACTGAAACACCATTGTAAAGCAATTATACTCTAATAAAGATGTTAAAAAAATAAATGAGGCAACTAAGACTTAAGTATTTAATAAATTTAAATAACTTAAGTTATTTAATAAATGAGGAAAATAAGGATTAAGTTACTTGTCCACAATCATGAAGCTAGTAAATGGTAGATTGAGAATTTGAACTGCAGGTGTGGTATAGTAATGGAAGAAAAAATTAGGTTACAACTTCTACAGTCATGTGAGGGGACAGAGGAGTGGAAATAAACACAAACATATTCCCCCGAAGCACAGTAGTCACCTCACCCTGTGTGTCAAGTACCTAGATCACTGAATTATAACTTCTGGTTTATTTCTTTCTTCACTAAATCATGAGTGCATGTCATGCTCATTTTTTATTTCTTTGCCTTGAATTCTGCTCAGCTAATGGCTACTGAATGGTAATATTTGAAACAGTTAAGCATTCATCCCATATAAGGGTTATCTTTTGATATTTCAAAGCAACCTCTTGAAGTAGTTGATGCCAATTTCAGCAGGCCAATTTTCAGGTCACAATTTTATTCTACTGTAGTACTTAAATGCATAATTGAAATGCAGCAGAGAAGTTCTGACTTCTCCAGTAAAAGGAAGTGAAATATCTGTCTGAAATATGACAGGTATCAAGTTCATTTGTTTATTTTATATTTATTGCATGCAGTCATAATTTATGCTACAAATTCCTTCAGAAGTTCACTATTTTAAAAATCCCTTCAAATTTTTATTAGTCAAATGAGTATTGACATATTTTTCTCATTCTCAATTTTCCCCAATACCTCTTATATTATAAAAATAATTAGGTCCAAATGTTTAAGAAGAGGTTCTTACAGCCATAGGTTTTAATACAAAGTCGTGGAATTCAAGTAGATGTCTCTACAATCTCCTATAGTTCTGCATTTTCTTATTAGTCTTTCTTTCTTTTTTCTTTCTTTCTTTTTTTTTTTTGATGTGGACGATTTTTAAAGTCTTTATTGAATTTGTTACAATATTGCTTCTGTTTTATGTTTTGTTGCCCCGAGGCATGTGGGATCTTAGCTCCCTGACCAGGGATCGAACCCACACCCCCTGCACTGGAAGGCGAAGTCTTAACCACTGGACCTCCAGGGAAGTCCCTTTCTTATTAGTCTTACTGGTGATTTTGAATCTACACATATATCAATGAACATTTTATTGAGCTATTTATATGGATGGAGCAAGAAAAAAGTAAAAGACATTCTCCTGCCTTAAGTAATTTCACAGTGTAGTTAACAGAAGTGGACAATACAGTGAATACCATAAGGTAAGGTATGTGAATAAAGGAGTGAGAGGAAAACAGAAGAGAGTTTCAAACTTGATGGGGGTTTTAGGGAAATTCCAAAAAACAAACAAGTAAACTGAGTCTTGGAGGATGAAGAGGAGTATGACAGGTAACAAAAGGGAGTAAAGATAATCTAAGCAAAAGGATCAGAATGCACAAAGGCACAGAGGCATGGTAAAGAAACCCATGAAACATAAAAGAAAGATGAGATTTTGTGCCATTCTGAGCAGGTAGCTTACTCCCTTACTAAGGGAGTAGGCCTTATCCATTCCTCACACACAAGAGACATTTTTCTCATCTCATTCTGAGCCTTAATCAGAATCAACTTATAAGCAAAGGAAAGTTATAGAGATGCAGGTATCAGGGTCTTCCTATACTTCTGATTTGCATGGGGATGGAGCAGACATGACACCCAGGGAATGGACATGTGTGCTGATTTAAAGGCTCACTCTGCCAAGCCACCTTGGAGGGGCACTCTGCTGGTGCAACTAACTAATCAACTAACTAATCAACTAACAAAAGAACCCTTGATCTGACCAGCCTCTTTTGTTCTCCCTTCCACAACAAAACCCATACTGACAATCCAAAGTGAGTTTACCAAATAGGCAAGACTTCTCTCTGTAGTGTTCAGAATTGCACTATACATCCTGATGTGGCAACATAAGTCATCGATTCATTAAATACACTGCTGTGTACCAGACCCTGTGCTCAGCACTAGAGCCACAGACCATGGTGGCACTTATAATTTATTAGGAGATACAGATAACTAAATGGGAAATCACAATATCACAATCTCATGTGAAAGTAATAGAGGAGTTTTGAGAAGTCAGGAAATGCATCCCAGGAGAGGTTATATCTAATCTGGGACCTGAAGCTAGGAGAAGAGATGCATGGAGAATAGGAAACAATAAACAAGTTTACCAGGTTCATGAGAAAATATTCAAATCATTCACTTGTGGAATCTAAAAAAGCCAAACTCATGGAAGTAGAGTAGAATGGTGATTGCCAGAGGCTGGGGTGGGGGTGGGGGGTGCAGTGTAGGATGGGGAGATGCTGGTCAAAATGTATGAACTTCCACTTATAAGATGAATAAGTTCTGGAGATCTAATGTATAGCATGGTGACTATGATTAACAGCACTGTATTATATACTTGTTAAGAGAGTAGAACTTCAGTGTTAACACACACACACAAAATGATAGTTATGTGATAGGATCAAACTGCTAAGTAACATTACTGTGTCAATCACTTCGCAATCTATACGTGTATCAAGTCATCACATTGTACACCTTACATGTACATGATATACGTCAGTAATATCACGATATAGCTGGAGAAAATGTCTTCTGAAGTTACCTTTATATTTTGAGAGAGACTATAGCTTTTTCAAAATGTTACCAACAGACGTTTTTAATGTTTTCTGCTTCAGCCTGTCATGAAAAAGCAGCAGCTGGGAAAAGGACGAATTTGAATCTGATTTCATTTTTTTAAGGTTACCTTTACTCAGAAAACATAAATCTCCCCAGAGAGAAACTGGCAGTATCCAAATAGTACTTATTATTGCTCCTCATTAATTTTGATTTTTGGTTTCTTGGTCATTTTATTATTCATTTTTCTAAATTATGTATTATATCATGTTCCTGATTGCTTTCCTTTTTATTGCTTATTATTTGTCATTTTTGCTTTTCTTCTTGTATTTTAAGCATGGAATGCACCTGCTTTGTTTCAATAGCCAAACTACCAACCACTATTTTAATTCTGATATAGATGATTTTTCATTTCTAATTCCAAAGGATGTACTTGTTGACAGGCCAGTTTCTAATAGATGAAGACTTCGCATTTTTCTTAGTTTCAATTAATCTCATCTAGAATATGTTCCTTTTTGCTTTTTCTTTTGATCTGTCCACAGATTAATACCCCTAAGAATTTCATATATATACATTTCAGACATTGATATATTTAGTTCCTTTCTGTTTATAATTTGATTGCTTATGACCAAAGTTGTGTAAATTTGTAGTTTATCAACATGAGATGTGATATGAGACATAGATATGGAAGAATTAGAAAGTATTAAAAAATCTGAGTTAGCATTTTTGTGAGCTTTTTAGAGCAGAAAACTAGGAGTTCAACCATTACACACTGAAGTTTTATATACCTACATGCCATGTTGCATTATCTACCTAGAACCAGCTCAAAATTCTAGCAGTGGGTAGAAGTGGGGTATAATTCCCAAGGCTAACTGCCTTATTCCAATTAGTTCATTCTAAAGAAGAGCCTGAGATCTACATGTTCCATAGTTTAGGAGCAGACCCTGAGTATAGGATATTTGTGAATGTTACATGTTAAGATATAATCCAAGGAAATACTGGTCAAGAAGTGAGGAGGTCAGATGGAGAAAAGAAAAAGACTAAGCCATTGTGCAATGGCAAGCAAAGTCTCACAGAGGGTAAATTTGGGTCAAATCCCACAGGAGTCTCTGGAGGCAATGCACATCACATTTCAGAGTCACCCCAGTGCTAGGAATGAATCTCAAGTTCCCATCAGGAAAGAAAAACATGTGAACAAATCATTATATTTAAATAGGAGGAAACTAAACATTAAAGGATAAGAATTCACCACTTTATATCAACATTGTATCTTCATTCTCATGTATTCCCCAGAATTGACTAAAATCACATGTATTTCCTTTCTTGATATTCTATATGTTTAATTTTCTATTAAGCTATAAAAATTACATTTGAGAATATATAGAAATTAACAAATAGAGTCTATATTTTTCTGTTTTAAATACCCATAGAATATTTTATTTTCTTTAATTTGTCCACATAGAATTATTTCCCTGCTCCTTCTTAAGATTCTCAGAGTGTTCTATAAATCTTAACAATTTTAAAAAGAGGTTTCCTTTACAATTATCCATCCATGTGTAAAGCAAGCAGGTACATGCAATCAACACAGGGAACACCCCTTGATCAGCTGGCATTCCTGAGCTCCACAGGGCTGTAACAATTGGAAAGACAGTTCTTGACAGGCTACCATACCCAGGGAATGACACAGAGAGCAGACTGAAACAACCCCAGTCTTCCCATGAAAAAGGCCTATTTACTTAGCCTGGAACTTTATCCTGAGGGACTCGCTTCAGGTTTCCCATATATTTAGCAGTCAGGGAGACACCATCCTTGCACACACTTGGCCTTGCTATAGCTCAATGAAGGTCCCCAGAAAGGAAATTATACACTCATCAGGAGCCCCAATTTTAGCACTTATCACCAGGAAACATTTAAAGATCTCTTAGTCTGGAGGCCAGCAGGAATACAGTTGCAGTCCCATATGACTATATTTATCTACATACTTTAAAAACTGCTGTCTGACAGTCTGGCATCCAAGCAGCCTGAAACTAGGTGCTAAATGAGATTCCACCCCTTCAAACACTGACAGGTCTCAGCACACCCTCAACAACAGAGGCATTTCAAGAATAAATCAGGTATTATAGACAATACAAAGATTTGAGAGACAATCAAGAATTAGGGGAGGGTTGAACAAGAAAGATCATCACCTATATAAGGCCAGTCCTTCAAGACAGAGAGGTAGCAGTATTTCCTAATATACAGAAACAAACACAGAGAGCCAAGCAAAATAAGGAAACAGAAATATGTTCCAAATAAAAGAACAAGATGATATCTAAGAACAAGACCTTAATGATACAAATATGAATAAATTTACTTGATAAAGAATTCAAAGTGATGGTCATAAAAATGTTCACCAAACTCAGGAGAAGAATAAGTGAACACAGTGAGCACTTCAACAAAGAGTTAGAAAATATAAGAAAGGATGAGTCAAAGTGGAAGAATATGATAACTGAAATGAAAAATGAGGGAATCAACAGCAGATTAGATTATTCAGAAGAAGAGATTAGCAATTTGGAAGACACGGTAGTGGAAATCACCCAGTCAGAACTACAAAAAGAAAAAAGGATTTTAAAAGGATAGCTTAAGGGACCTCTGAAACAACATCAAATATAGTACCATTCTCATTATAGGGGTCCCGGAAGGAGATGAAAATGAAAAAGGGGAAAACAACTTATTTGAAGAAATAATGGCTGAAAACTTTTCTAATCAGGGTAAGAAAACAGACATCCAGGAAGCATAGAGAGTCCCAAACAAGATCAACCCAAAGTGATCCACATCAAGACACATTATAATTAAAACATCAGAAGTTAATGATAAAGAGAAAAAATTAAAAGCAGCAAGAGAAACTGTATAAGATAACCCCCATAAGACTATCAGCAGAATTTTTCAGCAGAAAGTTTTCAGGCCATAAGGAAGAAACATGACATATTCAAAGTGTTGAAAGAAAAAAAACTTACAACCTAGAATACTCTATCTGGCAAAGTTATCATTGAGAATTGAAGGAGAGAGAAAGTTTCCCAGATAAGTAAAAACTAAAGGAGTTCATCACCACTAAACTGGCCTTACAGGAAATGTTAAAGGGACTTCTTTAAGCAGAAAAGAAAAGGTCATAACTAGAAATAAGAAAATATATCAAAGGAAAAAAATCTCACTGGTAAACACATACATGAAGTAAAGGTAGTGATTCAATCATTTATAAAGCTAGTATGAGGATTAAAAGACAAAAGCAGTAAAGTCAACTGTAACTAAAATAAATAGTTGAGGAATACATAAAATAAAAAGATGTAAAATATGAAATAAAATGTGGTGGGATAAAAATGTAGTACTTTTAGAATGTGTTCAAAATTAAGTGACTACCAGCTTAAAACAGACTGCTTTATGTATAGATTGTTATATAGTGATATAGACCTACCTCAAGAAACAAAAATATCAAACAACCCAACCTATTACTCAAACAACCCAGCCTATTATCTAAAGGAATTAGAAAAATAAGAACAAAGCCCAAAGCTAGCAGAAGGGAGGGGATGATAAAGATCAGAGTGGAAATAATGAAATAGAGAACAAAAAAATAGAGAAGATCAATGAAACTATGAGCTGGTTTGTTGAAAAGATAAACTGATAAAACTTTAGGCAGACTCATCAAGAAACAAAGAGAAAGGGCCTAAATAAATAAAATCATGAATGAAAAAGGAGAAGTTAAAATTGATATCACAAAAATACAAAGGATCATTAGAGATACTACTAACAATTATACGTCAACAAATTGGACAACCTAGAAGAAGTGGATAAATTCCTGGAAGCATACAATCTTCCAAGACTAAATGAAGAAATAGAAAATCTGAATAGACTGATTACTAGTAATGAAATTGAATCTGTAATTTTAAAAAGTTCCAATAAACAAAATTCTGGCACCAGATGGGTTCACAGGTGAAATCTACCAAATAAATGGGAACCCTCATTCACTGTTGGTGAGAACGTATATTGGTGTAGCCCATACAGAAAACAGTATATAGTTTCCTCAAAAAGTTAAAAATAGAACAATCCTGCATTTCTACTTATGAGTTTTTAATCCAAAGAAAATAATTACAATAACTGGAAATGATATATGTACCCCTATGTTCATTGCAGCATTATCTACAATAGCCAAGATATGGAAACAACCTAAGTATCCATTGATAGATGAATGGATGAAAAAGATGTGGTATACATATACAACTGAATATTATACAGCCATGAAAAAGAATGAAACCTCGTCATTTGGGACTACATAGATGTATCTAGAGGGTATCATGTTAAGTGAAATATCAAAAAGAGAAAGGCAAATACTGTACAATCTCATATGTGGAATCTAAAAAAAAAAACAAGTGAACAAACAAAACAGAAAGAGACTCATAGATACAGAAAAAAAATGAGTGGTTGCCAGAGAGAAGGGTTGTTGCAGGGAAGGTGAAATAGGTGAAGGGGATTAAGAGTTACAAACTTACAGTTATAAAGTAAAGAATCCACAGGTGGAGGGCCAGGTATGTAATGTACAGCAAAGGGAATATAGTCAATATTGTAATAACTTTGTATGGTGACATATGATTACTAGACTTGTCCTGGTGACCATTTCAAAATGTATATAAATAATGAATCACTATGATGTACACATGAAACTAATATGATATTGTATGTCAGTTATAACTCAATGAAAAAAATTGTTAAAATTATTTACAAAAATACTATTTACTATTTAAAACCCATTTTCTAGGCAATGTCTCAAAAAAGCAGAAACAGCCCAAGAGTTTTACTACATAGCACACAGTTTCTTCAATGTTAGCTTTTTAATTAATGTCACATCAAAACTGCTGGTTTTTAAAGAGTCATAAATATGGAAACCTTTTATGTGCCATCTCTAAATGACTACATGGAGATTTAAAATACTATCTTTCCCACTAAAGAGCCGAAAAGGGCCTTGAGACTTTTTTCTAGTTAGCCCTAGCTTTTGACTTTAGTAGAATGTGATACCAATGCTCTATACGTGAGGAGGTTAAGGCAGGACCCAGTCTTTGCCAACCACTGTGTGAAGAGAAGAAATGAGGAAGCATAATACAGGGTGTCAGTCTTCTATTAGCTCATATTAGCTCATAGCTAAGATAATTCCAATATTTAATATAGGGACATAGTATAGCACAGTAATTAAGAACATGGTTACCAGAGCCAGATTGCCTTACAATAGCATATTGTAAGATATTAAAATATCACTACTACCCAAAGTGATCTACATAATTAATACAATCTCTATCAGAATCCCAATGACAGTTTTTTGCAGAAATAGAAAAATACATCCTAAAATTTATATGGAATCTTAAAGTTACCCTAAATAACCAAAACATTCTTGGCAAAAAAGAACAAAACTAGAGGACTGAGACTTCCTGATTTCAAATCTATCTACAAAGCTACAGTGATAGAAACAATGTAGTACTGACATAAAGAAAGACACATAGACCAATGGAATACAGTCCAGAAATAAAATCTTTCCATATGTGGTAAAATGATTTTTGACAAGAGTGCCAAGACCATTCCACAGGAAAAAACAGTATTTAAATGAATCGTGCTGTGAAAACAAGATATCCACAAGCCAATGAAGTTGGACCCTTATCTAACACCATTTACCAAAATTAACTCAAATTGAATGAGGACTTAAATGTAAGACCTAAAACAATAGAACTCTTAGAAGAAAACATGGGACAAAAGCATTACAACATTGGAAATGGTAGTAATTTTTTGGATATGACACCAAAGACACAGGTAACAAAAGAAAAAATAGACAAATTGGACTTCATGAAAATTAAAAAATTTTATGAAAGAAACGGCACTATTAACATAGTAAAAGGTAATCTAAAGAATGGGAGAAAATATTTGCAAGTCAGACTAACAGATTAATATCCATAATACATAGAGATCTCCTAAAACTCAACAACAACAACAACAACAACAAAAAAACCTGTGATTTTAAAATGGGCAAAGGACCTGAACAGACATTTCTCCAAAGAAGACATATGAATGGCTAATAAGCACATGAAAGATGCTCAGCATCACTAATCATAAGAGAAATGCAAATCAAAACCACAATGATAAATCACTTCACACCCAATACGATAACCACATTCAAAAGAATAGAAAACAAGTGTTGGCAAGGATGTAGAATACATGTAGAGTGCACCCTTGTGCACCACTGGTGGGAATGTAAAATGGTACAGCTGCTTTGAAAAACAGTATGGCAGTTCCTAAAAAAATTAAAAATAAAGTTACCATGTGATCCAGCAATTTCACTTATGTGTTTATAGTCAAAAGAATTGAAAGCAGTGTCTCAAAATGATATTTTTATACCCACATTCATAACAGCATTATTCACAGTAGTTAAAATGTGGAAGCAACTCAAGTGTCCATAAACAGATGAATGGATAAGGAAAATGTGGGTCATTTAAATCTGTGTCCATGCTTGACCTTATCTCATTACAACTTATGCCTATAACAAGCCAGAAGCTGATGTCGCTGGTCATTTAGTTTATTCCCAGGTTTGCCTCCAATATTTTCTTCTAATTTTGTCTTTTTTTTAAATCCCTTTCTTTACTCCCTTCCCCTCAGTTTTGTTCTACTTCAAATCTCAAAGCCCAGTCATGCTTCTCTTATTTGCAATGCTTTCTCTTTATCTCAAAGTTCCTTATGAAAATATAAGGCCATATGAAATGTACTAGTTAAAATTCATGAAAGAATTAATAAATACAAAATCAACAAGACTCCACTTAGGGGAAAAAATTTTTTTTCAGTTATAAAAATTAATGTCTTCTTTTTCATTCAATAGTTAACACCTGAATACCAAAGATTACCAGCAAAAATCTTATTAATGTAAAAGGTATTTAAAAGTTTATATCATAATGGAATATTTTCTACATGAATACAATATAATAGAAAGCACATTACATTCTCAGTCTGCAGAAGTGAGAAGAAAATTGGCACTTTTAAACACAGCTCCCAAAAGATTAAAATGTCAGATACACAATGTTCTTGCCAATTTGTCCTTCTCAGTGATCGTAAAAGGAGCTGGGGAGAAATGGTAGGGAAATTAGAATCTTTTTTAAGAGGTACTTTTTGAACTATAGTTGACATAAAAATTCTAAACCACAGTAACCTATGGGAGGTACCCCCAATTAACAACCACTGTGTGTAATGAGCTATGCTACTGAGGAGCATGAGTTGCGTTTGTCAATAGCTGAGAAACAGAAAAACATCGAGTCTCTATAGATTGTTACATCTTTGGGAATATAATTTTATTTGAGTAAAGCTAACCATAGATTTAATAAAGACCACATATATGGTGAGTTCTCTTAATTGAAAAGTTCCTAGTTCTCCCATTTACTATCTCAAGCAGCTTGCAGAAGCTGGAGCTCACAATTTGAATTGCCGACTCCTTGGCTTAATTCAAAAGAGACATTGTCCTCTCTAAAAAGCAAAAGTTTTTGTGGAGTTAATTGCAATGAACTCATACTCTCCTACACAGGAGTGAAAAAAGCAAACAAATTCTCTCAAATGAGGTGGTTTTGCCAAGATTGGGCGTCACAGAATGAGTAGAAGCAGTTATAAGAAACAAGTAAATGAGGGCTGCTGATTGAGAATAAAGAAACGGAAGATCACTGATGAACTGCTCCCTTCATGTCACTGCCAATAACAAACTGCTTACAGTACAGCACTGCTGGAATTGGACCCCTTGGGAAAGGCAGGAGACTGCTCTGAGGCAGAGTAAGAGAAGGATTCCACCTGGTAGCAATTTAAAAGATACATAAAGAATACAGATACCAATTCATTTGCCCCATTTATTTTATTGCAAACAGTTCACCTAATAATTATAGTGACCTTGAACTAGCTAAGTTTTCTGAAACTTTTTCTTCCTTTGATAAAAATTACAGTAACACATACTTTTCCATGTCTAAGAATTAAACTATATGGTGTACATAGAATGCACATTACTAGTATGTATACATATTGCATGAAGTAGTTAACTGAATAATTAGTTGACTATCTGCTATTAGTCATCAGTTAGGAAAAAAACATTAATATAGTGATGTAGAATAAGCTTAGATTAGAAACAGAAGATTGGGCTCTGCTCTGTTTTTTCACTATCTAACCCTATCAACTCGGGCAAGACAACACCCATTCTTAGTTGCTTCATCTGTAAAATGTAGAGAATGAACTATATGACCACCAATTCCAGATCTCACAATATATGTTTCCAACCATACTAAACATAAATACATTTATAAACAGACAAAACAGACATAAGCATACCATTAAACATAATAGGTAAAGACTAAAAACCTATATTCTTGGCAGATAAATTACAAAGAAAATTAACATTTATTATTTATTTCCTGCTATCCACTAGATGTCATAGATAGTATGTGTGCCATATTAATTTTTCCTTTTATTCATTAGGTGCTTAAATTTAGTTATAAGTTTAAAAGGTTTTTATAACATGGTAATATTAAAAGCCTATAGGTGTGAAGGAGACAAGAGGAGTGAGCGTTTGGTGAGGGAAATGTTGATCTTGACCAGGGCAGTGATTAAATATGTAAACATTACTTAAGCTGTACAGTTAAGCTTTGTATATTCTACCGTGTGTAAGTTATATCTTAATTTAATACAATTTTAATTTTTAAAATATAAAAATAAGACAAACAATAAAACAATTATATGAATAAAAGCACATTTGCTTCTAGTAACAGTGGACTAGGTAATTTAGAATAACCCTCCCACTGAAGATGATAACAAAAAATGTTAGAGTAAATATAAAAATAACACCTAATTTGAAGCATCAACAATAAAAAAAGAAACTAGTGTTCAATATCATATATAAATATCAATTAAAATATTAAATATTAGCAAAAAATTCAACATAACATTAAAAATTAATGTTTTTTCCCCAGAATATATGAATGACACAGTATCAGGAAATAATTTATATACTCTATCACAGTATAGAGCTTTGGAAAAAAATTATATGACTATCTTCTTAAAGGCAGGAAAGGCATTTGACAAAGTACACAACTTTAATTATAAAATCACTCAATTAAAAAAAGGCTGGGGGCTTCCCTGGTGGCGCAGTGGTTGAGAGTCCGTCTGCCGATGCAGGGGACACGGGTTCGTGCCCCGGTCCGGGAGGATCTCACATGCCGTGGAGCGGCTGGGCCTGTGAGCCATGGCCGCTGAGCCTGTGTGTCCGGAGCCTGTGCTCCGCAACGGGAGAGGCCACAACAGTGAGAGGCCCACGTACCGCAAAAAAAAAAAAAAAAAAAGGCTGGGCTTCCTTGGTGGCGCAGTGGTTGAGAGTCCGCCTGCCGATGCACGGGACATGGGTTCGTACCCCGGTCCGGGAAGATCCCACATGCCGCGGAACGGCTGGGCCCGTGAGCCATGGCCGCTGAGCCTGTGCTCCGCAACGGGAGAGGCCACAGCAGTGAGAGGCCCGCACACCACACACACACACACACACACACACACACACACACACACACACACACACAAAGGCTTTATTCTAATAAAACTTCTAAAGTTTTCAACTTAGGGAAGCTAAGGGAAACAGTAAAAACTTTCCTACCAAAGTCAGTAATAAGACAGGGATAGTCCACAATCTCTACTTCTGGTTGACATTAGGCATTTAGACAAAGGAAAGTAATTAGAAGTATATGAATTGCATAAAGAGGGAATTCCCTGGTGGTCCAGTGGTTAGGACTTGGTGCTTTCACTGCCATGTAGGGTTCAATCCCTGGTCAGGGAACTAAGATCCTGCAAGCTGTGTGGCACGGCCAAAAAAGAAAAGGAAAAGAATAAATAAATAAATAATAAAATGTCCGATCTAAAAGAAAAAAAAAAAGAATTCTATAAAGAGGTAAGAATATTTCTTTGTAGTTGATATAATACATATAAAGAAACCCAAAAGAACCAATTAAAAAAAGTACAAGTAATGAATTAGTAAGGAACGAGTTGTAAAATCAACTTGAAAAAAATCAATATACTTTATACTTGAAAACTAATACCATTTGAAGCTATAATGCAGAGATTCCATTTACAACACCAAATAATAAATATCTAAACATAAACTATATGAGGAAAACATGAAATTCTTCTAAATCAGAAAAGACATAAACAAATGAAAGACAAGTTCTTGAGTAGGAAGGCTTATATCATGAAGATATTGGTTCTCCCTATGTTAACATATAAATTGAAGATTATCCCAACAAAAATATCATTAAAAATTCCTTGCTTTTCCTGCAGTTATGCAAGTTGTTATATGCTCAGTTGAAAGAACAACTAAAAATAGCCAGGAAAACACTGAACAAGAACAATAAGGAAGACTACCTCCACCAGGTATAAAAGCTCCTCTAAATAAACCAGTGTGGTACTGGAACATGAGTAGACAGACCAACGGAATTAAATGGAAAATTCAGAAATAGATGTTATA
This sequence comes from Mesoplodon mirus, assembly GCF_964341445.2. Taxonomy (NCBI): domain Eukaryota; kingdom Metazoa; phylum Chordata; class Mammalia; order Artiodactyla; family Ziphiidae; genus Mesoplodon; species Mesoplodon mirus. The sequence continues at coordinate 49,984,231 of NC_138977.1, forward strand.
TATATGGATATTCAGTATATAATAAAGACAGTTTCTCAAATCAGTGAAGGGAGAAAAGTGGACTTTCCAGTAGTGTTGGAATAATTTGATAGCCACATGGACAAAGAAAATAAATAGATCAATTCTTCACAGAGTATACAGGGAAAATTCCAAATAAATCAAAGAATTCAGTGTAATTATTAAACTATACAATAATAAAAATAGATGAGTGAATTTTCCTATAAACTGGATGTGGAGAGACTTTCCTAATTAGAATTCAAAAATCAGAAGAAATGTGGGGAAATGTTGATAAGTTTGTCTACATAAAAGCAAAAACATTGCATGGCCAAACACACCATAAGCAAAGGAAAATGACAAATGACAAGCTGGGAAATTTTATCTATAATTTACATCGGAGAAAAATGTTCCTAGTTTGTTAAAAAAAAATCATCTAAAATGTAGAGGAGAGAAACAACAACAACCAAGGAAACAATTCCCCAAAAATGAAATGCTAGAAGTCCATGAAGAGATATGCAATCTTATTCATAATAAGATAAATACAGATTAGAACTATTCTCAGATACCATTACTCAGCTATCAGTTTGGCATAATTTCTAAATTTTGATAACGTACTCTGTTGGCAAGATTTGGGGAAACAGGAACTCTAATATGTTTCCTGGTGGGACTGCAAAATGATGAAACCCTGTGGAGGGAAATCTGACAAATAACAAAGTAAGCCTTTTCCTTTGACCCAGGAAATTTACCTATGGGAAACTTTTCCAAAGTGTTATTGGTAAACTATTAAAAGACATATGTCCAAAGTTATTCACTGCAGCACTACTGGTAATGGCAAAATTCAAGGAGCAACCCAAATGTGTGTGTGTGGTGGGGTGAGGGCAGGGGGAAACTGATTGCATGATTCTGAATATCCAAACAATGGAGTAATACGTAGTGGTTAAAGAAATGAGGATTAGCTCTAAACTGGTAAGAAGTTATTTCTAGAACACATTGCTAAACCAAAACAATAACACACACACACACACACACACACACACAAAACCAACAAAAAACAAGTTGGAGAAAAGAAGGAGGGGAACAGCCTTGTGGAATTTGTTTGGTTCTTGATTCAAACAAACTATTTAAAAAATGAAACATTTGTTGAAACTTAAGAGCTGACTAGATGTCTGTGATATTAAGGCATTATAGTTATGTATGATAACAGTATTGAGGTTGTGTTTTTAAAAATCTTGTGTTTTTAAAAATCCCTATCTTTTAAAGGTACTTGGAGAAACACAAATGAAATAATATGCATGGGATTTGCAATGAGTTGGTATATTTCCATAATAAAAATGTTTTAAGGAACGCATACAATACTAATCATTCCAGTTTTCCAGAATTGTTTTTTTTAATAAAAAGTAACATCAATAATGGATTTATCAGATTCAACAAACAGCCCCAGAACCTCTCCCTTTCCAAGTTCATACATGTAAATTTCCACATTCTAGAAAAGTAAAAGAAGTACTAAAAAATTATGCTGTTACTTATTTTATAGGTAATGCATATGTGCTGCTTAGATGATCGAGATACTTGCAATATTTTCCTTAATTTATAAAAAATAATTTCCATTTTATCATTTGTTCATGATAGTGCGCTCCTTTACAACATTACCCGAAGTTTATATAAACCATCTAATGCCTTCATTTATTTATTAAACAGCTGCTCACTAGGTGACTACCATTTTCCAGGCACTCTTGTAAACATGGGGATACTGCAGTGACTGCAATAGACAGCAACCCTGCCTTCATGAACCTTATTCTGATGAGTGTGAGATACACCATAAACAAAATAAGTTTTAAAAAATTATGTAACCACCACCACCATTGGAGAAAAATAAAGCAGGAAATGGAGTTAAATAATGGAGGAGAAAGGGAAGATACACATTTTAAAAGGATGGTAGTCACAGAAGGCCTTTTTTAAAAGGTAGAAATTGTAAAAAAAAAAAAAAACCAAAAGGACCTGAAATACTGGCACATCTGTTTGTGGATATTGTAGGGAAATGTGTTATGGCAGTGGAAACAGCCAGGGCAAAGAACCTGAAGTAGGAACATACCTGTTACGTTTGGGAAAAAAGAGAGAAGGTCAGACTTCCTGGAGAAGAAAAAATGACAGGAAGAACAGAAAATAAGGATAGAAAGTTAAAGAATGAGTTACATAAGGTCTGTTGATCACTGTTAGGACTTTTGCTTTTGTACCTATAAGAAGGAAGAACTATTGGAGGAACATGAGAAAATGAGTGGTAGAGTCCAAATAATACTTGGGCAAGATCACTGTGTCTGCTTTGCTGAAAACAGTCACAGGTGATGCCAAGACGTGACCCATAGAACTAGAGAAATGAGATCCTTCTTGCCTGAGATCAGGATGACTGTGAAAGAGCATGTTTGTGGGGGAAGATCTAGATCTTAACTTGGGACAACTTAGGTATGAGGTGCCTATGGTTTGAGTGTAGAGTTCATGGGAGAGTTCTGGACTAAAGATATAAATATGAGTTGTCAGTATGAAGAAAGCATTTGATGTCTTGATATTAGATGAGTTCATCACAGAAAGAATGTAGGTAGAAAAGGATATAAGGACTAAGCCCTGAGGTAATACATCATAAAGGGATCAACAACATGAAGAGAAATTGACCGAAGACACTGAAAAGAAGTGAATAGTGAAGTAAGCAGGAGGCCAGGTGGGTGTGGTATACTGGAAGACAAGTGAAGAACATGTTCTAAAGGAGAAGAACTGCTGTTGGGTTGGTGAAGTAAAATGAGATTGGAGAACTTCCTATTAACTACAGCAAAAAGGACATCACTAGTAACATTGGAAAGAATAATTTTGCAGAAGTAGCAGAGTCAAAATTCTGGCTGAGAGAAGGTGGCTTGGAATAAAAAATTATAGCCTGCTCTTTTGTAGAATTCTGTTGTAATGGAAAGCCAAGAAGTGGGACAATAACTGGAAAGGAAAGTGGCTAAGCTTATACACATACATATTTTTAAGAAAGGAAAAATAAACATGCATGTTTGTGAACTGCTGGAAAAATAGAAAAATCATCATGATGCAGGAGAGAGAGGATAAATCACTGGAGCAATGTCCTTGAGTGACCAAGAGAAGATTGGATCTGGTAAACATGTGAAGACGTTAGCCTGAGGAGCAGGGACATTACCTTTAGTAAAAATGGGCAAGGCAGGGGCTAGGAGTGGAGTTTGTGGAAATTACCTTTTGGTTGCATTTATGTTCCTAATGAAAGAGGTGGTAAGGTCATCAACCAAGAGGGAAGATAGGGGAGAAGGGGATGGAGGTTGGAAGAGCCAGGGGGAAAAAAAGGAAATAGTAATCTAGGGGAACAGAAGGGTAAAATGGTTAGAAAAATATAGTATTCATTCCAGGAAGCATTAATACTAATTTGCTGTTAGTGGCCATGAATTTGAATTGAGAAGAAAACAAGGTTTAATATTTCTCTTCAGACAACTTCATCTTTGAGGATGCAGTCATGAAACAGAGAGATATAATCAAATTTGAGGTCTTGCAAAGCAAATTTAAAAACATGGTGAAAGAAAGAGGGGAAACGGGAGGGGCAGGGGGAGGGAAGGGGGAGAAGGGAAAGGGGAGGGGAGGGGAGGAGAGGGGAGAAGGGGGAAGGGAGAATGCAGAGAGGAGAGGGAGAGGAGAGAACAGAACAGAATATGAAAGTTAGTTAAAAGGAGTGATTTTAATGTTTGGCCATAGAATTTGAGCTAAGTAAGAAAATGAGAACAACACAGGAGTGAGGAAGAGTGAATGAATTGTAGGTTCCAATAGACCATGTCCTTAAAGTGACTACAAAAGATTCTACCATCACATCCCTTGGCTTCATGTAAACACAAAGAAGAAACAGCCTAAAACACACCTGTCTATGCTCTTAAAGGTACTCCATTATTCTACTGTTCTTCTAGGTAATACTTACCAATGCTTTTTGAATTCCTGTACTCAGAAGATATTTCTGATATTTAATACAAAAATTGTTCTTGGGATAGTAAAGGAAAATATTTACTATTTTATAAAAAGAGAGGCAATCAAGTGACATTTCATTAAAACATTAAGATTACAAAAGACATTTTCTCATCAAGTGGAATTTTCCTGCAACAAAGGTGAATTTGTCTATGAGTAGATGAAAATATTTATATACTACTTAAGAAATAGGTAGCATATAAAGTATAAATTTAATCTTAACATTAAAAATTTAAGGCATGAAATATTTTATTAATTAAATCAGTAATATCTGAGGGGAAATGTAACTTTAAAGTCTGTGGCAACAGGCAGCAGCATGTGGGAAAGAGTTGTTCTAAGAGGTTGAACTGATATTCAGATATAGAAGATGAGAGGAATAACAATTTTAAAAGACTTTTTAAAATAAAAATTTGGAAGTCTTTTCTAAAAAATCAGAACTCTCCAAATCATCACTGTAATAGTATAGTAGTTATAATAATAACTGTTTTGAGGGTTCCTACTGTGTACAGACATAACTTACTTCTCACAACAAACCCATGAAAGTGACATATTTAGAAGATTTACTGATATGGAAACTGACATTCAAGTAGGATTTTTAAAATTTTATTTAAAAAATTTTTTTATTGAAGTATAGTTGATTTACAATGTTGTGTTAGTTTCCGGTGTACAGCAAAGGGATTCATATATATATATATATGTGTGTGTGTGTGTGTGCATATATATCAAGACATATAGATAGATAGATTCTTTTTCAGATTCTTTTCCATTATAGTTTATTATCAAGTAGGATTTTATTTTTCCCAAGTTAAAATATATAGAAAGTATCAGAATCAAAAATAAAACTTACTACTTGAAAGACATGGAAAAGTTATCTTAAAAAATACTGAGTGTCTTGTCATTAGAGGTTTATAGGTTTACATAGCACAATCACTTATATAGAGAATTCTAAGAAAATATATTTAGTCAGCCTATAAGACCTAAATGATTCTTTATAACCATGATTTTATATGTGATAAAGTACTTTGGCTGAAAAAGTACTGAGACTTTTATGCAATGACATATAAAAGCAGACAATACCCCATCAGAGTTTCTCTAGATGATGAAGTCTCCCTAACTATCACAGAATACCTAGTTATATGACATATGTGTCTAGCCCTGAGCCCTGATTCAATCGGAAGTCAAAAGCTCAAGGCAAAAGAACTTGGACCTTGTCAACAACTTGGTTTCACATATATATGGACATAACTTAGGAACTGGTTAAAGGGCATCTGATTAGGAGCCCAGTTGCAGAGACACCAAGTGGGGGCATTGTGTTGAAGACTCTCTCCACTCTAAAAGTGCTTGTTGGAAAAAAACATCACTAGGGGTCCTGTCTACTGTAAGAACTTCCCCACCAACAAAAAGCTAAGCAAAGAAGAGGGGGTTCTGGTACCAGCTGAAGGATCAGATGAACACTAAATATAAACAGGAGGATATGGAAAGGAACTCTAGGTAGCAGGAACAGACACAAGCAGATATATCTGAGAGTAATAGAGGTCAAGGACAACATCAGAGCAGCAGCCAGAGTGTCAGCATACCTAAGTTACTCAGAGCAGCTGTGAAAAGACTACAGGCAGAGGCTCAGATTCTATGTATCACCACCTTCCCTGACACTATGGGGCTTATAGAGGAAGAGAGTTAAGATTCTTCCAGCTGGCAAGGGAAAGCTTCTAATTCAATGGCCCCATTAGCCAGAAATTAAAGTGTCCTCAATGAGGATCTACAAATTGGTCCATCCCAGGAGACATTTGGGATATGAATGTAAGCATTCCTAGGGATTCTAGAAATATATTTGGGAAAACAAAATTTCTGGCGAATATAGGTTGATGTAGTCAAACCATCTGGTGTTACTACAGTAAGTACAAACTCATTTATATTCATTAAACTATACCAAGTAGACAAAAAGAGCCATAAATTTTAAATTTGTACAACTCAATTCAGCAAATATTTCTTGATACCTTACTAAGTGAGATTCATTAGACTGGGTGTTTAATGAATTAAGGACAAATAAGATTTTTGCCCTCTAGACACTTAGAATCTAGTGATAAGAAATAGACAAGTAATTAATATACAAAGTAGAATTTTCTAATAGCTGTGATAGAAATGTTTACTAAGTAATATTATATTCCCAGTTTGAGTTATTCCATCCTTTGTGCTTTATGAGAGAAGATTCAAAGTCAAATTGGCATTTGAGCCAAAGAAAAGTAAGATTTCATCAAATGGAGAAAGAAAGGAAGTTATTCCCTGGAAAAAGGAAACAAAATGCTCAAAGACATGGTAGCACAAAGTAGACTGTCCAGAGAAAGCTGGGTAGTCCGGAATGGGAAATGGCAAAATTTGAAAGGTAAACTGGAATTAGACTTTGTAGGGCACTAGAATGCCTATCTGAGATTTTAAATTTCAATCTTTCAATCACGGTGAATAAGCAAGATTGCTTAAACAAGGGAATGGTTTGATCATATTTGTGTTTTTTAAAAATAACATAGGTATATTAACATTTATGTTAAATTTGTGTGTATATAGATATAGATAAACACGTACCTGTTGACTGCATACCTAATCACCTGAATGTTTATAGAGATCACCCTAACAGTAGGTGTTCAATAAGCAATTGGCATCAGTGTTTGTAGTGGTATTTCCTGAGCATTTTTTGTTGTTGTGGTTGTTATATTCAGTGCCGTTTGACTACTTTTATAATATGTATTATCATGTGTTATTTTTACTAAGATTACAAAACTACTGAAAAATAAAAATAATAGTGTGACTATTGTGAAGAACATATTTATAAGAAGAAGAAAGATTTGGGGAAGCTACTGCAGTGGTCTAGACAAGAGATAATAATGTCAACCAGGAGAATAACATTGGTCATAGAAAGGTGGACTCCTGCAGGTGTAGAAGCTATTAACCTTGATAACTGGATGTGAATGATAAAGAGGGAGGAATCAAAGGCTCAGGTAAAAGAACCTTTCAAGGAACGGAGTGAAGAAAACCAATAGAAGAGATATTCCAAAAGAAGTCAGTCGTCACTCAGGTTGTAGAGTTCTAGAAATTGAGACCAAACTTTGTGAGAAGGAAATCTTTATCAACTTTTGAGAGAGTGTTTTCAACAATGGTGAGAAAAGTTGTATTTGGGTCAAGTGGTGAATGAATAGGCGTTGCGCAGAGACTTGGGCTGAAAACTACTTTTTAATAGAGCATGTAGTTAAGCAAAGTGAGATTAGCTAATAACTTGAGCTAAAATCAGGATGAAGAAAGGTTTTGATTTAGGGTGAGAAAAGTTAAACATTTGTAAAAGGTAGGGAAGTCCAAGCTACAAGACGGGAAATTGATGAAACAATTTTCCAGAAAAGGCAGGAGGAGATGGGTGCAAGGAAAAAGACACACGTGGCCTTGAAAAATACCTTCTTGGGCTTCCCTGGTGGTGCAGTGGTTGAGAGTCCGCCTGCCGATGCAGGGGGCAGGGGTTCGTGCCCCAGTCCGGGAAGATCCCACATGCTGCAGAGCGGCTGGGCCCATGAGCCATGGCCGCTGAGCCTGCGCATCCAGAGCCTGTACTCCGCAACGGGAGAGGCCACAGCAGTGAGAGGCCCGCGTACCGCAAAAAAAAAAAAAAAAAAAAAAAAAGAAAAAGAAAAATACCTTCTTCCCAGAGAAAGAAAATAAGAAAACACTTAAGAAAGTTATGGGTACATTTTGAGGCAGATGTTGTGGATGTTGAAAGAGTTCTGCCTGAGAGTGTTTATTTTCACACTGAAGTGGGTTTCAAGATCAGTCAATGAGAATGATGCTGTGGGATGAGTTTGGGGCCTGAGGTGAGTGGTACGTTTATTAAAAAAAGTGATGTGAAAAATGGGAAATGAAGGTAACTAGGATTGAGGAAAATATTTTCCCAGTAGTACTGAGATCCCAACTGAAATGAGGGAGTTGGGCTTTTTAATAACTTCAACTAGAGTCGTTCTGTGAGACTGGAATAACCTAGAAGCGGGAAGATGAAGAATGCTGACCCCTCCCTTTGGCCAGGAGATCTGGGCCTCCAACTCAGAGGGGAAGAGGAAAATGCTGCCTTTTACATGAAATCACTATTTAAACACTTATGGGCATTTTTCTTAATAATTGTTAGTGCTTTTTCTTATTATTTTCATTTGCTTGAGGAATGAACTATACTGAAAAAAATGAAGTGGTATAAGTATGTAGTTAGTAATAAAAGAGTCTGTGCTCCATAGGCAATGTTTTCAGATACATCACTTGAAAAGCACAGAATCAAGTCTCATTCACTGTACTAACTTAGAAAGGAGTAATATACTGGTTTGGTGATTTCCCAGGATCACTTATAAGCACACAAATTATAAATATATTGATCCCAAGCATAACAAAATGACAATTCCTTAGACTAGGATCAAAAAAACAGAGAAGTTTCATATTGTCACTAAAGACTCAGTATGCCAAGTTTGAAATAATTAGATTGTGTCAATTTTCCTTAATCCAGAAGAGGAATACACATGATCGTCGATTCTTTCCTTTGGTCATCAAACTGTAAATATCACTTCAATGTACTGCTTATTAGCACCTCTGTGGGAGTATCTGATAGAACATAAGGCAGAAGGACATAACATCAGCCACTTCTGTTAAAGGATGTGTAAAGTTGGGTGTGAGTTAGAAGGTGAATTCAGGGGCTAAACTTGTTGAATAATAATCTAGGAATTGCTTTGTGGTGGGGGGGATAAAAAAGCACAAGAATAATATGTTCACTGTGTTCTGCTCTGGAATATAAACTACTTGTCTCTAAAACAGCTCATCTCCCTCCTGAGTCTGCTTGCCTCTGGATCTAGCAGGAAGAGGAATGGAAGTAGCAGTGATCTGGGAGTCAGGACCCCAGAATTCTGGTCTTTGCAATGTCACTATTTGACTTACTTTTAGTGAATGAAAAGTTTCCTGATACCAGTTTTCATATGTTGTTTCTATACATCTATATTAAGCGAATGAGACAAGTGAAACACTATAGTATATTAAATGTATTTTAACTCTTTCAAATAAGTAGCAATGAATCCTTCCAAGTGTGTATTGCCACTTTGGTCTATAATCCTAATTTGAGGAAATGGAAAAAAATTGCCCAGAATCACCCCTTACAAATGTTTTTTCATGCCTTAGCAATATGATCTTGGCAATTCATCTAACATATATTGAGCCTCTGTTATATACTATATTCCATGTGAGACAAGATATGATCCCCCCATCATAGAGATGACACTGCAAAACTTTCTTTTCCTATCCACCTAAACATGTACACAGCTAGCCATAATACAAGTAGAATGCAGGTAGACTCCTAATAACAATAGTATAAGCAAAGACTGGGAGGATCAAAAAAGGAGACATACATATGGATGAGAAGAGTGAAGAAAGGCTTTGGGTACTCAGTAGAATTCTCTAAACAAAAATAGCAGAAAGGACACTGCAGGTAAAGGGAACCATACAATCAAAAAAAAAGCAGATGTAGAAAGGAATGAGTAATGGTGAGAGAGGGGAGTTGTCATAACATTAAATACTTCTTTAGCACTTAACTGTGCTTGGGGCATTGTTCTTAACCCTCCCATCAGGAAAATGAGGCATGTGGAAAAATGATGAAGTCAAATACCAGAAGCCACTTAATATTCTATATAGCTTATATATTTTACTGTATGAAAATGGTGAGTCAGTTTTGCGTAGAATGGAACTGAGCTTCAGGACAGCTCATCTTGCAGTAAAGAAAAATCAAGAGATACAGAAACTAATAAGAGGTTATTTTATTAGACTGTGAGAGAAGTAAAGAGGACCAAATGAGGACTTTGGACCTTGGTTTTCCAAATGAAATAGTTGGAACAGACAATATCAAAGGTCCCTGTAACAACCCAACACGATAATAAGAATCTGGAAAGAGAGAGAAGTGGGGAGCAGTGGCCTCCCCTCGTAAGGTAGAGGTGCTACATCTCTAAGGCAGTTCAGTGATCTCACTCCAGTCCTCCCCCTCCCACCTTAGACCCACTATGCCTCTCATTCAAAAACGTCAAGTTCCCAACATTGTTTATGACCCTTCTGTGTCAAGAGCCTTTTCCAGCAGGTCCCTTCAAACTTTCAAGCCCTAGTCAATCTGTTCAGCATTTTTCCTATGTGCCAGACTTACAGCTTTTGTTAGAAATAAAGAATAAAAGTACATGTACAATCCCTTTTCCTGCAATATCACCTGGCATGTCAGTGTTCTCCCACTTTCCCAATGTGCCAGTGTGTATTTGGATCTTTATGTATCTGACATTCTAAGTGCAAATATTTGTTTTGTGAAATTTTGTGCATTCATGTATGGAGAAGGGCAATTAGGAATATGTAGTAAAATGAGGGTAATAAAAGTCTACAAGTTGGATGGAAACAGAGGTAAGGGTCAATGATTAGTATAACCCTTAAGTGCCTTAAGTGCCTCTTGAAAAACCTGTTTGAACAACACTATGCATAAGGTATGTCTATTTTGAGGAATGCATAGTCCCAGTGGTTCATCATTCCAGGTTGTATTGATTCTGAATTATCAAGAAGCTAAGCTTATACGTCACATCATGTGCCAGAATTATTTGGTCTACTGAGTATTCTTTCTTCCAAGCCACAATTATGTGTTATAAACTTTTCCATTTAGGTGTAATAATGTGCTTTCTGATGCAGCTAATTCTGACATAGGAGGCCAGTAAAGGGATATCTTATAGAAATGGGCGTAAAAGAATAAATAGAGGGACTTCCATGGTGGCGCAGTGGATACGAATCCACCTGCCAGTGCAGGAGACACGGGTTCGATCCCTGATCCAGGAAGATCCCACATGCCGCAGAGCAACTAAGCCCGTGCGCCACAACTACTGAAGCCTGCGTGCCTAGAGCCTGTGATCTGCAACAAGAAAAGCCACTGCAATGAGAAGCCCATGCACCGCAATGAAGGGTAGCCCCTGCTTGCTACAACTAGAGAAAACCCGCATGCAGCAACGAAGACCCAACGCAGTCAAAAAAATAAATAAAATTAAATCTTTAAAAAGAAAAGAATAAATAGAAAATTATAGCACATCATATCTTCCACAGAGTAGGTAAATAGTAAAATTTATTTTCTGGTACTAGGTTCACAGTGGTGATCGTATGTCATTTTCCAGGTATGAAGGTACTAAGTAAATTAATTGGCATTAAATTTTAAGAAAAATAAAAGTTTAAATCTTGATTTATTCTGGGGATTTGAGATATTTTCCTTTGATGAGTAGTTGTAAGTGGCAAAACCAACACACAGGCCATTTCACTTCATTGACACCTGGTCAAATGCCCTGAGATGCTCCCACCACTTTAAATAAGTAACCCCAGAAAGGACCACGAGGGAAGAAAAGCTCACTGCTGAGCTAAGCTATTGTTTTCAGATTTAGAACAAAGCATCTCCAAGTTACCTCTTAAGCCTTAATTTTTGCCCCCTTTGTTCCAGATAGTACAAGTTTGCTCTGTTATCACAGTGGCATTTTGTGCTTGTGGAAAACAAATCACGTGCAACAATCAATCTTTAGGAGAAATAAGACAGTGATAAAAAAGTGCTCAGGCTAGTACTTATGATAGCACCAGTTAAGTACGTGAAAGAATCTCTGGAGTGGTTGATTGCAGGCAGGCATTAAGTGGGCTTTTTCTGACTTGTAAGAAGGTTTGAGGGGGTGCTGTGGTGACTAAGCACTCTGCTCCCTGGTACACTTAACATGCAGCCTAACAGGATGAATGCCTTTAGTGAGAAACAAGTCAAACTTCATCAACTAGCAAACTCAGAATTCCAAGCTAACACGTCAAATCTTGTTGTGTTTCAATAACGGTAAATCAGTCTCTGAACAACCAGTATAACTCAAAAGCCAATATCAGTGCTAACCGATCTCTTAAAAAATATTTTATCTTATTGTGGCAGGAACATTTAACATGAGATCTACCCTCTTAAATTACTAATAAATGAGCGTAAAATTTCAGTTAAGCAAGATGCATAAGTTCTAGAGATCTGCTGTACAACATTGTACCTATAGTCAACAATACTGTGTTGTACACTTAAAAATTTGTGATCTTTCTTAAATTGTAAGTTTGTTCAGTTAGTCACCTTGAACTGAATTTGAGTCTTCCTACATATATACATAAAGCATAAGATCACAAGTTAGAGAAAGATAAAATTTTTTCTAAATAAATTTGAAATTTTCCCCTCACCTTAAGCCAACAGAACAATTTATTAATTGCATTCCAATGGGTCAATGAACATTGATAAAAGCAGTAATTAACTGCACCTGGCCCATTAGCAAAAATGATAACCCAGTCACACAGACCTTCATCTCCAATGCAGAGAGGACCACAGTTCTTCCTTCCCTGCTAGGTTCGCTGTGCCAGTTGAAACAATCAGAACTTGGATAATTGAGTTACACAAACCCTAATCTCATCCATGTGTTCTTGGCTTCCTCATCATCATACCCAGTGTCAACACATAACAAACACATGCTCTTGGGAGGGTGACAAAAGAAATCTAAACTGGTATATTTTAATGCTAATGTGAAATATAGCCATAAGCAGAACCATAAGTTAGAATACAAATTCTGACACCAACAAAGTCTTTTAAAGAGCAAGATTGGTGTAATCTAGATAAGGCAATAGAAAGTATAAATTTTAAGCAAGATAAAGAAGCATTTTCTTCTTGATATAACAAATCTAGTATAATCGGCAGTGCGGAGTCCCTGCTGCAGTTCTCTGTGTCCGGTCGGTAGGATGGCGCCGGGCCGATACGGTCATAGCACCGAGAGCAGACGGGCGCTAAGGCCTTCCACCGTCCCCCGACGTTTATCCCCAGTGGTGGGCGATGGGGGAGGCCGAGCTTTCTGTTTCATCTGCGTTCCTTGCTCCCTCGCATCACAGAGGCGTGCGCCTCCGTCTTTCTAGGTCTCCCGCCCTGTTCCCGAGTGCCTGCTAGAGCGTCTTCTCACCGTTTTCTGTCACCCAGGGGCCCGGGGCGGGTAAGGGTAGGGAGAGGGGTAGAAAGAGATGTAGCGTGACCGCGGATGGAACTCGCGAGCTTGGTTGGCTCGCAGCACCGGAAGTGTTGGGGGGACGGAAATGAGGGGGCGGGGCCAGGAAGTGAGGAGGGGCGGGGGTTTATGAGGAGGCCAATGGACCTTTTGGGTAGATTTGCACTCAGGGCCACCTGAGGGACTTGGCGGTATCGCTCAGCTGTGTCCCCTCCCCTCTCAGGGACACGGCTGTCGTCTGAGAGTAGGGAACTCTGTGCGGAGGGGTGGGTTGTCGGGAGGACATTTCTCTGGCTGTGCTTGAGGCAAGGTGTGGAGAGGCAGGGCTGGGGGTGGGGCTGGGTCGTCAGGGCGTCTGAGAGGGAAGACTCCCCCGCCCCCCACCGCCCGTCTACACTGGCCGACTGGACACTAAGATGGCTGCCGTTGCCATGACACCCAACCCTGTGCAGACCCTTCAGGAGGAGGCAGTGTGCGCCATCTGCCTCGATTACTTCACGGACCCTGTGTCCATCGGCTGCGGGCACAACTTCTGCCGAGTGTGTGTAACCCAGCTGTGGGGAGGGGAGGATGAAGAGGACAGGGACGAGTTAGACCGGCAGGAAGAGGAGGAGGACAGAGAGGAGGAGGAAGTGGAGGCCGGTGGGGGTTGGGACACCCCCATGCGGGATGAAGACTATGAGGGCCACATGGAGGAGGAAGTCGAGGAGGAAGAGGAGGGTGTGTTCTGGACCAGTGGCATGGGCGGGTCCAACTGGGAAAACATGGACTACGTGTGGGAGGAGGAAGACGAGGAGGAAGACCTGGACTACTACTTGGGGAACGTGGAGGGGGACCTGAGGGGGGAGGACGAGGAGGATGAGGAGGAAGTGCTGGAGGAGGACGAGGAAGAGGAGCTAGATCCCGTCACCCCACTGACCCCGCCTCCACCCCCTTGGAGGTGCTTCACCTGCCCCCAGTGCCGCAAGAGCTTTCCCAGGAGGAGCTTCCGCCCCAACCTGCAGCTGGCCAACATGGTCCAGGTGATTCGGCAGATGCACCCAACCCCTGGTCGAGGGAGCCGTGGGAACGAGCAGGGCATTTGTCCCAAACACCAAGAAGCCCTGAAGCTCTTTTGCGAGGTGGATGAAGAAGCCATCTGTGTGGTGTGCCGAGAATCCAGGAGCCACAAACAGCACAGCATGGTGCCATTGGAGGAGGTGGTGCAGGAGTACAAGGCCAAACCGCAGGGGCATGTGGAACCACTGAGGAAGCACTTGGAGGCTGTGCAGAAGATGAAGGCCAAGGAGGAGAGGCGGGTGACAGAGTTGAAGAGCCAGATGAAGTCAGAGCTGGCAGCTGTGGCCTCAGAATTTGGGCGGCTGACACGGTTTCTGGCCGAAGAGCAGGCAGGGCTAGAGCGGCGCCTCCGAGAGATGCACGAAGCTCAGCTGGGGCGCGCGGGAGCAGTGGCCAGCCGCCTCTCGGAGCAGGCTGCCCAGCTGAGTCGCCTGCTGGCTGAGGCCCAGGAGCGGAGCCAGCAGGGGGGCCTGCGGCTGCTCCAGGACATCAAGGAGACTTTCAATAGGTGTGAAGAGGTACAGCTGCAGCCCCCAGAGGTCTGGTCCCCTGACCTGTGTCAACCCCATAGCCATGACTTCCTGACAGACGCCATCGTGAGGAAAATGAGCCGGATGTTCTGTCAGGCTGCCCGAGTGGACCTGACGCTGGACCCTGACACGGCTCACCCGGCCCTGATGCTGTCCCCTGACCGCCGCGGGATCCGCCTGGCAGAGCAGCGGCAGGAGGTTGCTGACCATTCCAAGCGCTTCTCGGCAGACTGCTGCGTGCTGGGGGCCCAGGGCTTCCACTCTGGCCGGCACTACTGGGAGGTAGAGGTGGGCGGGCGGCGGGGTTGGGCAGTGAGTGCTGCCCGTGAATCAACCCATCATAAGGAGAAGGTGGGCTCTGGGGGGTCCTCTGTGGGCAGCAGTGATGCCAGCTCCTCTCGCCATCACCACCGCCGGCTCCACCTGCCCCAGCAGCCCCTGCTCCAGCGGGAAGTGTGGTGTGTGGGCACCAATGGCAAACGCTACCAGGCACAGAGCTCAACGGAGCAGACACTGCTGAGCCCAAGTGAGAAACCAAGGCGCTTTGGTGTGTACCTGGACTATGAGGCCGGGCGCCTGGGCTTCTACAATGCAGAGACTCTGGCTCACGTGCACACCTTTTCGGCTGCCTTCCTGGGCGAGCTTGTCTTCCCTTTCTTCCGGGTGCTCTCCAAGGGTACCCGTATCAAGCTCTGCCCTTGATCAACCTGCCACCCGCAGGGGCCCCTCTGGTTAGCACTGGGGCGGGGGGCGGGTGGTGGTGGAAAGTAGCCCATAAGTTTGGGAGCTCAAAGGCTCCTCTATTTGTGACTGCGTTGCTTCCTGCTCCTCCTTGACCCCAGGCCCCTGCTTCTTCCTCTAGGAGCCTAATGAATGCCCCCAGCCTCCAGCTCAGTCTTCTCATCTACTAAGTCTGTCCAACAGGTCTGCATGGGTCCCTGATGAAAACAGTTGCCTGGTCTTCTCTCCCTCCCTCTGCCCAGGGATCTGAGTTTTTGAGTAGGGGATGAGGGGAGATTGTAATCTCATTATTAACTTCCCTTTCCCCATCCCTGTTCAACTTTCATGTCAGTTCTGAGACTGGAGGATTTGGGCAAGACTCATGACAGCCCTCATTTCCAATTCCATTTTCTGATGTAAATTTTAGCTAAGGGATTTGGAAGCTTTTGTGGGGGAGGCAGGCTGAGAAAAGGGTAGACCTGGATAATAAACAGTCTACTCTCTGGGGGAAGTACGAAGGATTCTAATTTTTCTTCCATCCCCAATTTCTACCTCCATAGACTGGCCAGAATTTAGCTTCAGTGAGAGATCTGGAATGGCCGACATGATCGAAACTCCATACGTCACATCACCCAATAAATTATTCCTCCCCCCACCCCTTCCTTTTTTTCAGCACTTAATCTAGGAGCAAAGCTCCTCCCCTCCCCAAACCCTCAGGTCTTTTCACTGCCAGGCTCCTTTCCCTTTTGTTCAGTGGAGTTCCTTTTGTCAGGTTTCCAGCCTCTCTTCTTGTGCTTAGTTCCATTTGGTGAGCCCTGGAGGGGAGCCTGGGGACAGGGATTTGAATCCCTGGGAGGAGAGCCTTGGGCAGAATCTATTTTTCTAGTAACCCTTTGCCTTCTGTCACTTATCAGCTTTTGTCCTCTGCTTTGATGGCTGGGGTCAGTTTATGCTCCTGGGGGAAAGGGAAGATGGGTTGTGTTGCGGAAATAAAAAGTTTATTTGCTGCTTTAAAAAAAAACAAATCTAGGGCCTCCCTGGTGGCGCAGTGGTTGAGAGTCCGCCTGCCGATGCAGGGGATACGGGTTCGTGCCCCGGTCTGGGAGGATCCCATATGCCGCGGAGCGGCTGGGCCCGTGAGCCATGGCCGCTGGGCCTGCGCGTCCGGAGCCTGTGCTCCGCAACGGGAGAGGCCACAA
The DNA here is from genome assembly GCF_964341445.2 of Mesoplodon mirus. NCBI lineage: Eukaryota > Metazoa > Chordata > Mammalia > Artiodactyla > Ziphiidae > Mesoplodon > Mesoplodon mirus. The sequence goes on from NC_138977.1 coordinate 50,000,812, forward strand.
CAGTGAGAGGCCCGCATACCGCAAAAAGGAAAAAAAAAAAAAAAAAAAAAAAACAAATCTAGTATAGAGTAACAACACAGTTTTTGAGTGCATTTTGAAAAAGTAGTGTTTTGCTGCAATCTTTAGACTCTTATAGACAGGGAACACTAGGTACATGATTCCTATGATATGTAATTTAAACAGATGAATGACAGAATTCACATATTCTGCATATTGAAGACATCTATAATACCAAATATTACATGAAATAAAAATGTTATTTATCTGTCATATTTTCAGAGAAAATAAGTCAGGTAGTAACCATTTGTGATCACTTCTTGTTTGCAGCAACCAAATTAAAGACAAATTTTGAAATAACCCTCAACAAACTTTTTATCTTCAACTTGTAAGAACATCCTCGAGGTTTAAATAAATGGAATAGCTTAAGAATTTAGCAAACTCTGCTAAAAATACATAAATGTCTTTATACTTATTTAATGGGAAAACTAGATTACTATAACATAGCAAAATTTAACACTAGTACTAGATAATAACTTGCTTGGTTGGATAGCCTCATAAAGCCTAAATAATTATTATGATTTTGGATTGGTTATTATACTATATTAGGTACAGAGGGGTTTACTCAGGTAAGCAGCTTTTCTTACTCTGAGAAATCAACACAAATATTTTACCCAGGTGTTGTACTTTATACAATGAGTAAATTAAATAAGAACATATGATCAACATGGCCAGCAACCAACACAAAGAACTAATTCCAAAATTTTTCTGAATAGGAAAACCAATTGCTCCATTTAAAAATATTGAACTGTTTTTGTTGTTTTGAGGTCAGACAAATCAAGGGCTGAAGTGGTAGAAGTTGTGATGGAAAGATGAAAAGAGGATGTTTATAGAGTCCCTGTCAGAAATCTTCTAAGCTTCGTTATTGATGTATTATTACTAGTAACAGTAGATATTACAGATATGAGAATTTGCTTCGAGTGACAGGTTATCTAGAGCCTTTAAGAGAAAGTTTGTTTTGTTGTGCACCCTGACCACCCAAGCTGATTGTGCTATAGTATCTCTTTCATGCTGCTGTTAGAAATCACTAGGGTCTGAATAGTCCACAGAAATTCAGAATCCACATGTAATAAATCAAGAAGATGTTTTCCTTGTGCTTTTATTTTCTGTTTTGTTTTTATGTTACTACTTATTCATGAAGCACTTTGGTCTTCCCTGAAACCCAGGACAGGCCGAAGGAATCACCATGAATGGCTTTAATACTAATGACATACAGAAGGACAGCAGAGAAAGGTGCTTCATATATGAAGCACTTTAAAGAATTGGCCAAGAATATTTTAAGTCTTGTATCAATACCAAGTAATGCACATACCATACTGCTATAGATTGCACACATTAAGGAATATAAAAATAAATTAATAAAAGTAAATTAATGTCTCAATTAAAAATATAAATAAAACTTCATGTAGTAATGCATCCAGTTATGGGCTTTTATTTATGTGAAATATAAATGCCTGTCCCTCCATGGTATTGATCTCTCCCGAATGTTGGCAGATTTTGAAGGGCCATACCTAGCTGCCAGTTGGAGAAAATGCCCTTTCCCAGGAGATTTACCATGAAATCAGTGCTGTGAGTTCTAAATTTTGTTTCCATGAAGCTATAGAAGAGTTGTACCAAAATTAGGTGTATAGAATTCCATTTTCAGCAGAATGATGGGCTGTTTATCCTGAACTCTTCTGTAATTTTTTAAATGCTACATGAAATAGTTCTAAAACACTTTTAAAATGCATAGATACGCTGACAAAAAATAAGGACATATTCTGTGCTAAAAACAGGAATTCAGAACGTAACCAGAGGCCAAGCTCATAAAATTTGGGGGACTAAAACCATATACTTTGCACAGTTTTAAAATATGCAAGGTGATCATTTTTATTTAAAGTGCAATTCATTTGGAATTATACCTGCAGGCTAGCAGAAGCAAATACAAACCCAGTCTAGGGGACAATTTCAAGTAAATCCTTTAAGAATTCTTCTAATAGAGTTCTAAGTATAAGAGCTCACAAACCAAAATTACAACATACAAAAGATCTCAGAAAGAAAGCAAAAATGCAGGAAGGGATGGAGGTTAAAGAGAAAGAACAGTTTGGCAATTTTTTTAAATTATGGTCTGAATTATGGTATAAATAGTAATAATATTGCTTATGTGGGGTTAAATTTTTTTTAATATAAAGATAAAATACTGAGAAAATAATAAAGCAGCATGCAGTCTGGTAAACTGATAATTAGAACCAAGTACTCAAAGATCTATATTCTTCATATTCTTTGGTACTAGGATAAGCCACTGATAAATTTTATATTATATAAATTAGTTTCACAGGGCAATATCAAAAGAAATGTTTAAAAAAAGAATTTAACTTTCAAATTAGAAAAATGAGGGGGAAATTCATCAAATTATAAAAGATCAGAAACAATAAAGAAAAAAGAGAGAAAAGGAAAATTCACAATCTATAACAGTAAAGATAAATCTAAATGCATCAAAAAGACATGGTAACTATATAAATATCAAACTCTCTAAATAAATGGAGAGATAGTACTTGTTTAAATGTTGGAAGACACAATGCTGTTAAGATGTCAATACTCCTCTAAATTAATCTATAGATTCATGCAAGCCCAGTCAAAATCCCAGCAGGCTTTGTTTTAGAAATTGATAAGCTGATTTTAAAATTCATATGGAACTGCAAATGGTCTAGAATAGACAAAACAACTTTGAAAAACGAAAACAAAGTTGGAGAACTACCACCACATACCTTAAAGGCTTATAGTTATAGTAATCATCACAGTATGGTACTGGCATAAAGATAGAAAAACAGATCAATGATACAAAATAAAGAATCTAGAAATAGACCCACACATGTATGATTACTATGATTAGTTTCAAAGTTGCCAATGAAATTAAATGGAGAAAGAATAAGTATTTAGCGAATAACTGGATAACTATATGCAAAAAACAAAAACAAAACCTCAGCCCTTGCCTCATACCAAAAAATAAAACTAAAAACTTTGAAATGGACTATAGGCCTAAATTTAAGCAATAAAATTGTAAAAGTTTAGAAGAAAAAATAGGAGAAATCTTAATGGGTTTGACAAATATTTCTTATATAAGATATAAAAAGTATAGTCTATAAAAGAAAAATGAAATTGGATTTTCATTGAAACAAAGCTTTTGCTCTCCAAAAGATACTGTTAAGAAAATTAAAAGTCAATTCACATACAGGGAGAAAGCAGTTTCAAAACAAAAATCTGACAAAGGAATTACACCAAGAGTAAATAAAAAACATTTACAATTCAATATAAAGAAGGCAAATGACCTAATATAAAAGTGGGTAAAATATCTGAACACACTTCACCAAAAATAAGACATACATACAAACAACAACTGAGATACGATGACACCTCTACTAGAAAGTCTAACGTTAAGACTGACCATACCAAGTGCTGGTTATGATTTAAGGCAGACAGAACTCATACACAGGTAGTGGTAAGGTAACATGACACAACTACTCTGGAAAACAACTTGGCAGTTACTTAAATAGCTAAACATATGTGTACCAAATGATTCAAAAAAATGAAAGACAGGTCTACACAAAAATTTACAGGGAAATGACAAAACATCTTTGTTTGTAACAGGCCAATACTGGAAACATCAACCAGTAAATAGATGAAAATTTTGTGGTATGTCCACACAATTGCTTATTACTCAGCCCTAAAAAATAACGAACCATAATATTGACATCAACATAGATGAATCTCAAAATAAATTATGTTGAGAGAGAAAAAAAAAGGAATACACACTGTATGAGTCTATTTACATACAACTCTAGAAAATGCAAAGTAACCTAGGGTTGCAGAAAGCAGATCAGTAATAGCCTGACATGGGAAGTGTGGCATTTCTAGTAAACTTTTGTGGGTAATGGATCTGTCCATTGTCTACATCGTGGTAATGATTTTTTTAAAAAAGGGATGTAGGGCTCCCTTGGTGGCGCAGTGGTTGAGAGTCCGCCTGCCGATTCAGGGTACACGGGTTCGTGCCCCGGTCCGGGAAGATCCCACATGCTGCGGAGCGGCTAGGCCTGTGAGCCATGGCCGCTGAGCCTGCCCGTCCGGAGCCTGTGCTCCACAATGGGAGAGGCCACAACAGTGAGAGGCCCACGTACCGCAAAAAAGAAAAAAAAGTCATGCCATGGGTGATTAAATCTATTATTTTTTTCATCCAATGAAGGTTAAATTGGGTAACTTTCTTATTAGATGCTCCACCCTGCAAGAAATCTTGTTCAATATCTTGGAATAAAAATGTGCCTTCCTTTTTTTTTTTTTTTTTTTTTAAACAATCTGATTTTCATGCTTTTATCCTTTAGAAGTAACTGATATACAACAAAAATTACACTGAGGCACTGAGGAAGAAATGATCTTTAAGAAGTATATAGCCTAAACTGATCACATAATCACCACATATGGTGAGGAAAGTTATTTTTCAAGGAGACCATGCAATTTAAAAAGAGTGAAAAGCAAAATCAGATGAAAACACTTCTAGATGAATCAGGCTTATAAACTTAGAAGGAAAGGGAAAGTATTATCTCAATTTTAAATACTCTGGATTCAAAAGAACTCCTATCTTATACATTCTGCATTTATCTTTAACTTTTCATAATATCCCCTATTAATTCAAGAACTCAGAATTCCAATGACAAAATGATTATTTGGTTTACTAACACTTATCAAGGTAGTAGTAGGGCAGAGTCTCTCCGATAGGGGCCCAGGGACACTTGGAGGTATGAAGACATAATTTTAGCATTCTGAGTTTTCTCTGAAAACCTTAAAATGTTTCAATTTCTGAGATAATCCAGAAATTAAAAGAAACATTCTGGGACAATTAGGTGACCTACAGGTTACTAAAGATCACAGTGCCTGGGTTTTCATTTGTTTTTATAATTGAGGAAGGGCCAATTAAGACTTCTTTAATTTTCCCAAGCTGATGAGAAAAGAACAAAAGAGATTTAACACATAAAAGATATAACCCTGCCCCACCTCCCAAGTGAAAGCTAACTGACTCCACAGTAGTTTAAAACAGGAAACAGTGGAAGAATTTAGATACCATAAGCCATGTATCAGGAGAGGCATGCTGAACTCAAGATATAACACCAAATAGATTTAATTTCAGCAAAGCAGTATCATGTATCACATCGAGTTTATATTATTAATTTTCCTTTGTGGTTTTATAGACTTTGTTTATGTTTAATTTCTAAATTTGCTTTGATTTTATGGTTTTGTCACATTTATAAAAGTAATTTAATTCTATATTTGCACACATTTAAATAAATTACAACAAAAATAATTCCTTGCTATGTCTTCAGTAGGCCTTAATAATTTAACAGGTGAATAAAATCAGTTGTGCAGATTCATGTACACTTTTCTTTAAAGAAGTCCATCCATTAGTCAAGCTTGAGAAACATCATAATAGGTGGATATCTTCCCATGTAGAACACAGTAATTTAACCTTTTTCTTACTGCCATGATTATAGGATTTATCTTCTCTAAATACCATAATGCATAAATTTTAAGTTATAACATACAGCTATAAATTAATATGTGACAGTGACTTTGTGATACATCAAAATCGTATAGGAAGCCTTGCCTTGACATTCATTTTGAGGTTCTTGCAATTATGGTGTACTTAAGAGCAGCTGCATGTTGTGTGAAATTCAATTTCATTCAAAAATGTTTAATGGATGCTTGCTATGTGCTAGTCAGTGAAAATTCATCAATCAAAAGATACGTTCTAGAGGACACACATGTAAGCATTAAATGTATGAGAATCTGCTGAGGAACACTAAGATCAGAGTAACTGGAAATGCTATGCTCAGGGTATCTAAGATAAAGGTAATCAGAGAAGCTCATGTACACGTGGCCCCTACTTGAATGTGACAGATCAAAGACTTCCCATAAAAGTTGACATCTAAATTGAATTCTGAAGCATATGTGTAGTAATTAGCTAGGCAAAGGCAGTTTTAACTGAATGCATGCATTTAAAAGGACTTCTAAGAGAGAAGTAGTCTTCACAGAGGTTTAATATGAAGCTATTAATACTTCCTAAATATAAGTGTGATTAGTAATTTTCCTAGATTTTGAAATATTTTCAATTTTTATCACTTCAAATACTGTATCTCCTTATTCTATATTCTCCCTCTGTAGTTACTATTTGATGTTTACTGAATTTTCTCATTTTATCTTCCCTATCTCATAACTTCTTTCATATTTCCCATCATTCTATAGATTTGAGTGACATTATGTATGATTTTCTTAGTTCTATACCCCAACAGACTAGTTTGCTCTTTGGCTATATCTAATTTGTCATTTAATCTGCCTACTGCATATAGATGTCTTTTTTTATTTCAATACAATTTTTTATTTCTAAGAGTAGATTTGGCTCTTTGTCAAAATAAACTTTTTCCAAAACATAATATTCTTTCATTATGGTTTTCATGAGTATCATTTTAATAACTTTAAACATAATTACTTTATCACCTCTGTGAGACTGATCTATTACCTTAAAGTCTTATAAGAGATGGGAATGATTTATGTTGCAAATACTATCTCTAATATTGGGATATTTTTCTGTATTTGTACTTTTTAAATTGAGCTTATTTCAATGTAAAATGTCTATTTTCATGAGAGTCCTATTACCCTGAATTGTGAGCAATATTCCTACAGGGTAATTTTGTGTTTGCTTTTATTTAGATCACTGAAATTTCACTATGTCAATTATACTGAGATGTTAATGTCTCCCTGGAGGTAGGAAAAAAAATCTCACCTACAAAGGCATGAGATACATACAGACATCACATTCTTTTTATCCCAATACTGTATGCTAAAAGACAAGGGGACAATGTCTTTAAAATTTTGAGGGAAAACTATTTTGAATATAAAGGTCTATATTCAAAAACAAAATAAAAACATAAAGACTCAAAATTTACTGTAAGTTTCAACCGTCTGAAGAATTTTCTTGCAAGTGGACTCCCATAAAAATATACCAAAAAAGAAGAAAATATGTAGGCTATAAGAAGCAGTGGCATGAAACCAGGAAATCCCATGGGAAGAAAAATTTTACTAGAATAAGAGTTTCATACCAGTTCTAGAAAGCTATGTTCAAAGTAGAACAGAAATTCAATGAGTTCCAGTATAAAGTCTTCAAGCAAAATGATGGGATATAGTTGAAGCAGCAGTTATCATTAATAAAGAGATGAATGGTATTATGGATATAGAGAAGAAAACATATTTCTTGTCAACAGAGATAAAGCTGATAAAAAATGCCAAAAAACAGAACTGAATAAGGCAAGAAAGAAAAGCATCTAGAAATTATTGGAGTGACCTAAGAAAGAGAGGATAATGGCCTGAATTAGGAGACTGGCATATATACCAGGAGCTGTGCAGAGAAAACTGAAGAGATATTAAGGAGATAGCATAAACATATCCTATTGACTGATTGAATGTAGGGAAGATGGAAGAGTGACAGAAAAGGAGTTGAGGATTATGTCAAAGTTTCTGTTTTAAATACCAGAGATGATAGTTTCATTCATTAAGATAAAAAATATAAAAAGAGGAACATTGAGGCAGAAAATATAAAGCTGGGACTTGGTGGCCTATTAGTGGTCACTGAAGCCAATTGGCAGCCATGATAGTCACCTTTTATTGCCCCCATCATTCATTGCTCAAACCAAAAATAAGTAAGAGTCCACAAAATAAATATGGGGGGTGGAGTGTAGAAAAGTCACATCCACCTGAGATTTTACAATGAATGATCAGAACTCTGTGATCAGCATTTCATTCTGATGAATAGAATAGAATGATAGAATGATTCTATAGAATGATGAAAGAATAATAAGTTGATATGTGTGTTAGTATTTCTTCTCTATGTTAAGAATTTTTGTATGTGTTATATTTCCTCTTTTGTCATGGCTTCTGGAAAAATCGAACGCTCAAATATAACATTTATGGTTATTCTAATATCCTACACCTATATGAGAGACTGCTTTTATACTTCAATTTCAAAAACTCAGTGATACTTTATATGAGAAATTGTGTGTATGTAAAAAGTTTAAACTGTGGGTAGGAAAAGAGAATATGTAAAATAGTCAGTTACTGTAACAGGCAAAAATTTCTGTTCATTCAGAAAATGAATTGTTGCTCTTTCTAATGCAACAATTCATATTCTGACAAAAGAAATCACCTCTTCCTTCATATATCTAAGTTATTAAGAAATTGCCACTCAAAAATGGTCATGAAGAGCCAGAGACAAAACAGGAAACTAAAACCATCTTAGGATCTTTCTTAGGCTTATTAAGGAATTAGCTCATTGACTCCTACAGGATGCTGTTCGGAGTTTTGGCTGGTTCTTCAGGCTGTGTACACAAATATGGTTTTGGTAATTGTACATGGTACACCCTGAAATGCTGGTTCCTTCTCTTGTCATATCCAGGTATAAAGGTAGACATGCCTGAAAACTGGCATGTAAACGGGAATTTGACATCTATGTAAGGGCATTGCTGGATATCTTTCCAAACTAGAAGAAGAAGAAAGATCAACTCAACAATATTTTCCATTTTCAAAGACCACTTTATTTTTAAGCAGATTCGTTCAATGTATCTACTTAAACAGTAGGCATATGTGTCTACAGCAGGAACTTTGAGGTCAGAAAGCACTGATTTGAATCCTAGCTTGGCCACTTGCTGGCTGTGAAATTCAAGGTAATTTTCTTGAGCTCTCTGAGCAAAAGGTTCACAATCCATAAAATACAATGTAGCAATCATAGCATTCCTGTCATTAACTCTCAAACTCAACATTTGTTCTAGAATCAGTGCCAGAGGTTAATGAGTACAAATTTTGCTTCTTTACTATTGGACTTTTGTCCCTACCTCTACCAGGTAATACCTGGCACACTTATTCATTTGTAAATTAGTCTCCATTGCCCTCCTCTAACTCCCTGCTTCTGTCACAAGTATATTTTATTAAAATTGAATTTATTTCTTCTTTAATGGACTCAGCTTTGAGGTTAAATGGTTTTAGCTGAACCACCCAAAATCATATTCTTACGGCTTTACTTCCAGAATGAGCTTGGAAACTTATGTAGGAGGAATCTAATATTTTGGACTTAGTTTGTCAGTTTTTACTATCTATGTTATAAAGTGTAACTATAAATTAATAAGATTAATTTTCTTGTTTTGCTTGCACTGTGGCTCTAAATTCAATTCAAAGAACATCAAGGGTAGTTTGAGGAACTGAATAAGTGCTATAAAATGTGTAAGAGTTCATGGCGAGTATATTATATAACACTTATGAGATCTATTTGTGTGTGGAGTGCTTATAAAGCCTCAATACTTCATAATAGAAGAAATTGATATTTGCATGACACTTACTATACATAAATGAACATATATATTCCTCACAGCAATCCTATGCAGTTTAATCCTAAGTAAAATTAGGAAATACAGAAGTTCAGGGAGTTCAATTTTTCAAGGAGTATATGGAGAAGTCAGGGCCTGACCCCAGGCATTCTAATTCCTACTCCCATGCTCTATCTAGTATAATTTGTAAACTGCTTGCAACACATGTTATTCCTAACTATAAATTGTATGCTATTATTTTGATTCTAAGGTTAAGAAAAAACTAAGGCTCAGATAAGCTCAACTACTTGCTAAGGTCACACATTTACTTCCCAAGGAGAAGGAGATGGACTGAAGCTCAGGTTTTCCAAATTTACTTACAGAGCTTACTTTCCTTGAGAGAAATGCCAAAAAAGTTTTTTTTTCAATTGTTCTGAAAAAAACAAAAAAGATACTTTAGTTTATGTGACTATCCTCAAGTAGTTCAAGAGATTTAATAAATCAGTTGGGATTCACATTCAACATGGCCCCAGGATATTTGTGTCTTTCGGTTCTAAACTGCCGACAAATTGATGGTTTTTGCTGTGGTTTCACTTTAATCTTATGAGCTGAATTGAGATAGAAATCTTACAAAATATGCTGGGAATAAAAAAATATATTAAGCATTACAACTTTTTATTTAGTGCTCACTATGCAGCATATGCTAGGCTCTTTGTGTTAATTACCTCACTTAATTCTAGCAACAGCCTTATGAAGTTGGTATTATTGTTACTGACCAATTTACCAAAGAAGAAATTGAAGGTCAAGATAGCAATAAAATTTAGAACCAGGATTTGTCTCCTGTGATCTGACTCCGTTGCACATGCTCCTCTTAATCATTACTACATTTTTGTAGCTGAAATTTTTATTGAGATAATTGTAGACTGACATGCAGTTTTAAGAAATTATTTACCCACTTTAACTTATACTCATTTGTATGTGCTTGTGTGTGTGTGTGTTAAGTTCAATTTTATCTCCTGGGTAGGTTTAGTTAAAGTACTGAACAAATCTAATACCACAAGTGTCTTTATCAGTTTGGGCTGCTATAACAAAAAAACTCTAGACTGGATGGCTTAAAGAGCAAACATTTCTCAGTTTGGGGGACTGGGAAGTCCAATATCAAGGTGCTGGCAGATTTAGTGTCTGGTGAGAGCCTGCCTCCTAATTTATAGATGATCATCATTATTATCACAACTTAAAGTATTTTTTGAGTTGGAAAGATAGATATTCTCTAATCTTGGAATCAAATTTTAGGCCATGTCTACTTGCTGAATGCAGATCTCTTTTGGAGTGCAACACTACTGATGATTAAGGGTCTTACTGAATACTATTCACACCTGTTGGTCCACATAATGTCTTCCACCTTACAACCTGCTTCAGAATCAGCCTCTTTGGAGATGTTCTGAGGAACTTCATAGCAAACAGACTAGAAAATCAACATCATCCCCTACCCAAGTCCCTAAAACTAATTATCTCTTCACTTTTTTTTTTTTTTTCGGTATGCGAGCCTCTCACTGTTGTGACCTCTCCCGCTGCGGAGCACAGGCTCCGGACATGCAGGCTCAGCGGCCATGGCTCACGGGCCTAGCCGCTCTGCGGCATGTGGGATCTTCCCGGACCAGGGCACGAACCCATGTCCCCTGCATCAGCAGGTGGACTCTCAACTACTGTGCCACCAGGGAAGCCCTATCCCTTCACTTTAAATGATCTATCAGGCCCTACTGCTTTCCATGACTACAGAATTTAATAATGAGAATAAGGAGTAAATCTTTTTTATTTTTTTTACTTCTGACACTGATTCATCAACTATTTTATTTATAATTTATCTACAAAGCACATTTTTTCTACCAGTATGCACTTCTACAAGCCTTTGTCATTTTTCATCTGCTTGATTCCTTATAAGGTGTCACTGTTTAAAAGGTTTCTCAATAAATTGTGGAAAAATTCATTTCTCCTTCATGATCTCATTTCTATGCCATAAATTATCTCTGTAGATAAAGGATATGAAGAAATTATATTTTATAGCTATGGAAAATAAAATACAGAATTTGATTCACTTAAATATTTTGTTTGGAATTAAGTGAGGGAGCATTTTGTTTATTGTCAAAAAACAAAAAGATAACACAATGTTGCTGCTGTTCAACAAAATTTTAAACTGAAAATGTAAGTGGAAAAGTGAAAACTACCATTACTGGGACATCAAACACTAGTCAGATATTGCAACACGCTGGCCTTTCTAGAACATATACTATGGAGAGATCATTCTGAAATCTGAGCAACCTTTCTCATTGCCATAATGTCATATAAACATTCTGACATCTTAGGAAAGGTAGAAAAAAATTTTTTTGAAAGATTCAGAATTTACTCAAAAAAAGGCAAAAGTACCTAAAAGAGATTGTTTCAAAATAAATTTTAAAATCAGCCAACAAAATATCCTAATAGGAAAGTTTAAAGTAGTGTTACGTTATTTATTTTATTTGGAGTCCAAAATATTGTGTGCAAAATTCACCTTAATGCCAAAGAAAATGAAAATTTTCCAAGAGTTCAATCTATGAAAATATGGAAGATATCTAATTGCAGTGGCAATATATTATAAAGTCAATGTACAGAAACTGACTGTTTCTATACAATAATAATGATACATCTATAAAACAAATAAAGAAAACTATTTCATTCACAATAGCATCAGAAACAACAAAATACTTAGGAATAACTTTTACCAAGGAAATGAAAGATCTGTACAATGCAAATTATAAGACTTTGCTTAAAGAAATTGAAGAAGACACAAATGGAAAGACATTCTGTGTTCATAGACTGCAATAATTAATATCATTAAAATGTCCAGACTACCCAAAACCATCTATAGATTCAATGCAATCCCTATCAAGATTCCAATGACATTTTTCACAGAAATTGAAATTACAATTCTAAAATGTGTATGAAACCACAAAAGATCTTGAACAGCCAAAGCAATCCTGAGAAAGAACAAAGTCAAAAGCATCACATTTCCTGGATTCAAACTATGCTACAAAGCTACAGTAACCAAAACAGCATGGTACTCATGTAATAACAGACACTTAGATCAGTGCAATATAATAGAAAACCCAGAAATAAACCAACACATATATATGGTCAACCAGTATTTTACAAGGAAGCCAAGACTACTCAATGGGGAAATGATAGTCTCCTTAATAGATGGTGTTGGGAAAACAGGATGACCACATGCAGAAAAATGAAATTTCACCCCTATTTCATACCACTCACAAAAATTAACTCAAAATGATTTAAAGACTTAAACATAAGATCTGAAACCTTAAAACTCCTAGAAAAAAAAAGGTATGGAAAAACCTCCTTTGACACTGGTCTTGGCAAAGAAATTTTTGGATATGATACCAAAAGCACAAATGACAAAGCAAAAATCAACAAGTGGGACTACCTCAAACTAAAAAGCTCCTGTACAACAAAAGAAACAACAAAAATAATATAATATCAACAATAAAAATAATATCAATAATAACCACCACTAATCCCACACTATCCAGACTCCTGTCATTTACTAAGCATATTTTATATGCCAGGTAAAGTAAGGTCACTTTGTAAACATTTAATTTTCAGATGTTATTTAATTAAATCTTCTTAATATAGGATAAGCATTTCTCACCACTTTATGGATGAGGAATCTGAATCATAACAAGAAAACTCTCTAAGATCACAAACAACTAAGACGTGGATCTAGGAACTGCACTTCTGACTTCAGAGTCTAAGTTGCAATGAGCTTCAAGGTCAAAAGGAGTTTCCCCAAGGCCACTTAACTAATGCGTGGAGAGCTAAAGTTAGTCTGGTGTTTCCCTCAAACTAGGGAGGGCACGCTGCAAAGGATCCAGATCAGAGTCAGCTCTCCAGAGAAGGAAGAGAATGGAATGCTAATGGAAACTGGACAGTGGGATCCAAAGACAAACCTCCCCTTTCCAAGTTTGCTTGGGGACTCTGTCCTCTCTGAAAACCAGGCCACTAACACCATGAGGGGCCAGCCTATGGATAGTTATAATATGTAATAGAGACTTAAGCTGAATATAAAATATAACGAGGAAATGATTTCACAATGCAACTCTTATTACTACATAGCTCTGGTGGTCTAGCTGTAAGAAATGCCTGAAGCAAAAACAACTAAGTCAAAAGAACTTGGGATAACGACAAGGGGATCAAAAGGAATGGAAAGTCAGAATCCTTTCTGATTCCTAAGGCATTTGTGGGTCACTAGTGTTGAAAAAACCAGTTGAGTCAATGTATGCAAGGCAGGGCTGCCTGCTAAGCACATAAATGCAGCTGCTGCAAACTCTAACTAGACTTTCTTTGGCTCATCTGAACCCTTTGAGAAGGCTAGCCTTTCTTCTCACCAGGTCCTCGACATGACCCAGATCTACAGAGTCTTTAGCATTTCCAACATGTTTTACCTCTCTTCAAGGAACCAAAGATTTATCTCAGAACTGAAAAATAAAATTAGTACAACAAAAATGGTCTGTGTTACTCTCCACTATCACAGGGGATGAGGCATATCTTTCACCCTATATTAGCTGCCTACCCCCACTGTATACACTCAATAAATACTTAGTATATGAATGGAAAATGTTTAAGAAGTGAATATATGTGAAAAATACAGAAAGATCATACAGAAGACAGAACTGTATATAAAGCCAATTTCCTTAATTACCTCCTTCAGAACACAGTTTAAAAGGAAACTTCTGCTGTCACTCAAAATGAATAATCCTTTGGAACTGCTTCTTGAAGGGCTTGCTACCCAGAATTCCTTGGATGTGATTGAAAATGCAGAATTTCAGGCTCCACCCAGATCCACTCAATCCAAATCTGTAATTTAGGTAATTTGTATTCACATTAAGGCTTGAGACGCTAATATGTTTTCAAAGCCTGGTCACCACCAACTTAGAATTTCTTTCTAACATCCCCCCCAACTTCAGATTTTCTCAGCTAGAATCTCTAGGTGGGAGCTCAGGAGTACACATAGCAACAAGTACCCTCTGTGATTTCAAAGTGATTAATGTTTGATAATCATTACTTTAAATAAAATTTAGGTGTATCATTTTCTATAGATCCAGCAAAATAATATCATGAACATAAATGAGTTTCTCAGAAAAAATTTCCAACCACTTATATTTTTTTAAATCTGAATTTGGTTTGGTATAAATAAGTAGACTTGATCCATTAATATCCAATTTCCTGAGATGTGTGTGTGTGTGTGTATTAAAGCCTAGAATTAAAGTCTAGAAAGTCATAATCATCATTCAGATATATGAATTAATAAAACTGTAGGTAGCAAAGACCAGAAAGAGAATAGAGCACTTAGCAAATATATTCTGCAACAGAAAGACTTGCAAAGAAGAGATCCTTCCTTTAAAAACTAGGTTAAACTCTACTGCCATAATCAACATAACTATATAGTACCTATTGGAACACAACACATAATGTTGGTTTCTTCTGCTTATATAGGAAAATTCCCAAATGTAACTAATAAATTGTAATCCTCATGTGCTGTCTTCCATAAGGTTAAAGGGAATAGGCATTTTCAAAGAGAATATGTGCCTAGAGGAAAAGATAAAGGAGAAATGACACTATGGTTTAAATTGCAAAGAGGAAGAGGGTACCACAGAAGATTGGCACATAACCTGAGACTTGAAAACTCACAAACCAGAACAGGAAATACTTCAGAGATTTAAGAACTATAATCTATAGTCCATTCTATATTCACATGGGTTTATCAGTGAATGTGCTCTGGAAACAGAGCTGGCTTCACATTACTTACAATCATAAATATTATACAGATCAGAAAGGCTGCATTTTTAGAGGTTTTTAGTCTCATTTTGTGATTTACTGGAACATGTATCTAGAAAGTTCTTATACTGCTAACTTCATACTTGCAAGCTGTAAAACATTCTTTATACCCAAAGATTTCAAACATTTGATTTACTAAGAATATAACATTGACATAGAAATTACTTTTAGTTATGCATAAGTAAATTTGCTTGACAGACATACTAATGTATTAAGTTATTGGAATATGGTATGGAAAACTTTCAAATAAAATAAGATTTCAGATAAATTCTCAATTCATAAACTTACCCATGAAAAAAATTTCAAAATATGAAATTGTATGTATCAAAAGATTATGCAACTGATTTTCATTTCAGAGTTATATTTTTGGTTACTCCAAGTGTCTATATCACATTATTTTAAGTGTAAATGTTTTCCAAAAATCCGTATCACAAACAACTTATTTTGAAGTTAAAACTGTTTTATGAGGGGCTTCCCTGGTGGCGCAGTGGTTGAGAGTCCGCCTGTTAATGCAGGACACACGGGTTCGAGCCCTGGTCTGGGAGGATCCCACATGCCACGGAGCGGCTGGCCCCGTGAGCCACAATTGCTGAGCCTGCGCGTCTGGAGCCTGTGCTCCGCAACAGGAGAGGCCGCAATAGTGAGAGGCCCGCGCACCGCGATGAGGAGTGGCCCCCACTTGCCACAACTAGAGAAAGCCCTCGCACAGAAACGAAGACCCAACACAGCCATAAATTTAAAAAAATAAAAAAAAAAACTGTTTTATGAGAACTTCTTTATGTTTGAAAATTATCATTGCTTAGGAGAATAGAAATCAATGATGTCTAAAATACTATGATTTTCTTTTTTCATTTAAACCTCACTTCAAAATTGCAAAATATAAGCCTCTTATAAGATCACCACAGGAAATCAATTTAGTTAAGAAAAATAGATATGAAAATATTCTACCAAAATTGTATAAGCCTCAAGCCAGAAAAAGAGTGTTTGAGAAAAAAAATTCCATGATGTTCATAATAAATCCTGAACAGAAAGATGACCTGTCCACCTATTCTAGGAATTTACAATAGTTTATCAGTCATGCTATAATCAATAGCATAGGGAAGCTCCTAAAGCTCTTTAAAGAAACATACAGGTACATAAATCTAAGATGGCTCAAATGGGAATGGCTGCAGTTAGACATAAAATGAGAACAGCTACAAAAAAAAAAAAAAAAAAAGGGAGATGAGGCAGCTCAGAGAAATAATCTGAAGTTGAACAGATAAGTCAGATTGAAAAACCAGACAAATCAATATGGAAGACTTGATAGAAATTATAAGAAAAACTGTTTAAATGCAAAGGAAATTATTTTGGGTGTGGTAGAGATAAAAGATTTCTGTTCCATTTTCTCTTTTTACTTTTCAAGAGCACATAAAGCAATGAATTCCATTCTTTCCAATTTCCTGTGTATGAGAGAAAAAGTTTGGCTACTGTGAAACAGACATCTTTTCTGTCCGTGGCTTACATAGTGCTGTGGATATCTTCCCTGAAGTCTTACACTGCAGTAACCAAAATATCCTTGGCCAGAAATAGTTCATAATACTCCCACAGATTTCATCTCACCAACATCTTTAGGCCCAGGTTCCCACTAGGGCCTAAAGTATGAGCGCCAAACAGTGTTTGTCTATTGTCTACTGTACTTTTAAAGCAAACCCCAGGAATAAAGCAGTCATTTTCACTTTGTAGTTTGTATTTATTTTAGTTTGGCAAAAGATAAATACTAAAATATAGTAACAGCCAGAAAGGCTTTCATGTTCACTGTTCAGTGCTCACTGGATACCTGAAATTAGAAGATAGTAATTTTTCAATAAAAATATACACAAGGAAAATCATCTACAGTACAAAACTAATATGTACTCTAATTTTCATTATACAAAATCACTTTTCCCACATAAAATTAGCAATGACATGGATTGATCTTGTTAAGTATGTAATTTGAAAAAAAAATCACATTTCTTCGTGCAAGTTTCACCTAAGTTACTATATTTCATCTGTCATGAGTGATATTAGTATTTTCAGTAATGTCTATGATTGCCTTACTTGAATGAGAACATGCTATATCCACAAAAGGTGAAGTAAACAGTTGATAGGCTTTGAAACAAAATCTGACACTTCCGAGAAAGAAATATATGAGAATCAGACAGTATATTCCTCTATAAATGAAATACCCTAAGATATAAAATTTTAGACAATAGGGTGCTCAGTGCTAAGATGACTATATATGAAGTTCAGCAAATTGTGCTAATGCTTAGGGCCCATTCTTTATTAGGGATGTCTCAGTTAAAAGAATGAATATATTAATTGAAAAAATAACCAAGGAAACTGAGAAAATATTTTATATCCTAGGCAGAAATTACTTAAATATGTATATGTTGTCACCAAGCAGAAGATGGATAGATTCGAACACAAATCTGGTTTGGGTATTGAGACTAACAACACCATACATATACCAAGAGGGTATTAAAGGTTTATTACTCACATAAATGAGACTTTCTGGGGAGGACTCCCCAAGCCTGTCCAAAAAATGGCTTAAGAGATCAGGGAGAGGAGGCTGGCTTGGGCTTGGATTTTGTGATGGTTAGAAGGTGGGGAGGGGATTTGAGTTACTACAAATGTGGTTTGAACTTGCTGCCAACATTAAATGAGGGAAATACTCCAGATTTCTTATCAGTTTGTCCAGATATGGGCCAAAAGAAGGGGGAATAGTGAGGCTTAAAAACTGTCAGCAGACAATCATCAAAAATGAAGTTAGACTCTATATTACAATTCACCCTTGATTAATGATGACCGAAATGTGCCATGTTTAACTTCATTGAATTTGAACTGAAGTAAACCATTATGGTATTCTATGAGACCTGTAGCCTGAGGCCAGTAAGGGTGGTGAGATGATTTGTCCAAGATCCCATCACTGTATATTTTCAGAAGTGAAATGAATGCCTTGGTCATTATCAATAACGTCTGGAACTGAGAGGTACAAGTAGTGCTTTGGTAAGATCTTATATTGTGGCTTTAGTTGTTTACAGACATGTATGACGTTGATTTATATTTTGGGTATCTGTGAGGCAAGAAATTTCCAGAATTCTTAACCCTAAAGGAGACTACCTTGGATAAGGAATCGTTGCTACTACTGGCCAGACCTTCTGCCTAAGGAGACCATAGTCAGTGACTCAAGAGTTTGTAAAACTGTGCAGATGGGGCCGGTTGTTAGCCAGGACTTCCAGTGCTAAGGTCACTGCAAGAAGTTTAGCCAGCTGTGCTAATCCTTGGGGCCCATCCTTTATTAGGGATGAAAAGCAGAACTCCAGTGAGTTCCTTCACATGTGATAGAAGCTACGCCACTGGTAAAGTGTACAAACACCCTTTGCTGTTCACTTAGTTGACCTCAAGAGGCACCCCATGTAGCCAAAGTGATCTGGAAGAGGGGTGACCTCCTCCAAAACCATAGCATCTGGCAAGGGACTGAGGACTAGGGAGACCACCCCTCCTGCAGGTGACATAAGGCAGAGGGCCCAGGTTTAGTTCTGTCCTGCAGGTAACATTTCTGTTTTAGCTTAGAGGCCTAGCAACCATTCTTAGCTTGAAAGGTGCTGTTTCCATGACCCAGGGCCTAATGGGCAACCTGGTACAGTGAGTGGGTCGTGGACTCAGGACCTGTGAGAGTTGTTTTCAGGAAAGCTCAGTGTACAGATAACAATTTCAACTCTGCTTGCTTACAGAATTCAGTTAAGGAGGACAGTTTCTTTCACTGGAAGCTCAGGGACAAATTTTGGCTATCATGGATGGTCCAGAAACCCCAGGAGGCATACAATGGGAGTATACAATGCATGAGGTTTTTGATGGCACTATGGCTATATTGTGATTTTGTCAGATTCTAGATTCCCTTTTGTTGTAGGGAACCCCATTCAAGGTTGGCAAATTTGCAAGTAACAACATAAAGTGCTTGAGTAGAATTTATAAATGAGAATTAGGTTGCCTTCAGAATCCAAAAGGCCTAAAAGATGTTAGGATTATTTTAACAGTGCTGGTGCTGAGAAGGTCAATAGTGTTTGTTTGTTTGTTTGTTTTGTTTTGACAGCACCAGGACTGAAGAGACCCTTACTAATCAAATAATGCCCAGAAATTTTATTGAGGTAGCAATGACCTTGTACTTTGTGTGTGGCAATGGTCCATTCCTTTTTGTCAGCTCCTTTGTGAATGTTTATATGTATCAAAGAGTATGTCAAATGAATGTCCTTGGAGGAGGATGCTAGCCGTGTGATGCCATAACTGTGCTCCTGGAGAGAGCTGAACAAGGTTAAAATCCTTCCTACAAAGACTGCATGTGATGTTGATGTGTGGGCTGTTGAGATTCCCCATGAATAGCCAGGTGAAGGTATATTGTATTCCTTCTAAGGCCAAGGTAAACTGCAGCTGAGGGGCTGTTGAAATACTGCATCATATCAGCCAAAATCTGTGACTGAAAGGTATTTACTGGTTGTGGATTATACAGAATCAGTAATTTCAATAATATTGGGTATGGGGACCTTAATAGGTGGGACCACATCATTAAGATTGTGGTAATCTACTGTGAGGTGCCATTCATTGGTTTTTAGGTTAAGAGCAGGCCAAGTTGGACTATCAAATGGGAATCACTGGGGATAGTCACCCCTTCTCTCAATAGGTTCTACATAATGGGCTTTAACAAGGCTTGAAAGCCGTTTTAACTTATATTGAGCTGTATTAAATTAACTGGTGAGGAAGATCCATGGAGTCCTATTTGTCAGCCAATTTTAAGCAACAAAGATTTAAAGTAATTTTTACTTCATTGTGTCAGAGATTCAGTGTCTGCTATGAGATATTTTAAGGCAACAAATGCTATGACTGTGGGTAAATTAGGCAAAGCAAGAGTTCTGATGGAGAACAAATGGGTATACCTCACCTTAACTCTTTTATGTTTAACTCCCCTAAAACCATAGGGAGTATCTTGTTTAAATGTAGTGGGATCCCAAGTTATAACTGTAATTTGAGTACCAGTATCAATGAAGGTTTGCTAATGGGTACATTTCAGTAGATCTTAAAGCTGATGCAGAATATATAGGCTAGCAGTGAAAGACCATTTTGCACCCTTTTATATTTTTGTTGTATGAATTCATTTAGCAAATTTTGGCTTTCCAATTGGGTTAAGCTTTAAACCTCTTTTTCAGTTTCTGTTTCATCTCCCAATATCTGGGTTGAGTTTTATTGTTTGGTTTTCTGTTTTATTGTTTATTTTGTCTTTAGTAGTTGCTGATTAGACCTGAGGTGAGGGAGGAGGTACTCTCCACCCTGCTTATATTTATAAGTTTCTTCTTCCAGAGAATCTCAAATTATTATCATCAGGATTAGGGGTCTCCCATGACAATGGTGGCTTTGGTAGTTTTAAAGATCTCAGACTTACATCAGGCTTAAATTAACCTCTTGGCTGAGCCATGGGTGTACCATGAGTACAAGGGCATTTTTCCCTGTAACCCTGAGGATTAGATTTTTTTTTTTTTTGGCAAAAGAGGCATAGGCAGTAACAGCAGCAGAAGTACTCTGTAGGGTCCTAGTGAGCCATCTGCTTAGGAGTGTGGACCTCCGTGTGCCATAGAGTAACCACTCTCCTCCATGAGTGACCAACCAAAGAGCCCATATAATACACAGAGTGTCACTCTTTCCCTGAACACTCATTTCCTGAATGAAGACTCAATGTCTGGTTGAGACCCACAACCAGTGGTCACAGAGGTGTTCCCCTGAGCCCAACATCAGTCATAGCTTATACTGGAATTGATACACATGATTCAATTTGGGGACACAGTTAGGTCCAGGCCATGGACTGGACTCCTGTGTCCCTCACAGACCTCAAACAGGCTAGATTAGGTATGTTATTATAGCAAGGCTGAGGTACAACAGCAAGCAAGTCCACCTGAGTCACAGAGCAAGCAGAAGTGCACAAAGACTCAGAACTAGCACATGCCACCTCTGCCATATTCTGTTGGACAAAGAGAGTCACAAGACCATTGCAGAGTAAAGAGAAGGTAAGGACTGCAAAATTATAGGGCAACAGGTATGGGTATAAGATAGCCTTTCATTTGGGGCCATCAATGTCATCAAAATATGGGAAAGCCATAGTCCCTTGGGCTAATCACCTGACTTCAATAAATCAACACCTTCACTTGTAATATATCCAAAAGTTTGTTGGATAAAATATCTGATACACAATAGACCCTAAAAAAGAGCCATTTCTCTCTTTTCTCTATGTCCAAGGACATGCTGTACTTCTAATAAGAGTAATCTCCTCTCCTGGCCAAGCTAAATAATGCAAAGATGAGCACCTGATGAAAGTCAATCCAATTACAACTATTCCTTCTTTGTTTTAAATCAAGTTAGTGATAAGAATCAGTGCCAACCAAACTTTTGTGGCTATGAAATAGAAGTCTGGGGAGTTATTAGTGACTCTGTTTCCTACCAGCCTACTAAAAGAGGCAATCTAGAGCACAAAAGAATAAAGTGCACACAGAATAATGTATGAACAAATGCCAAAGAGACAGCGGGTCTTGAGGAGGTTCAAGTGCTTATTTCTAGTTGTCTTTGGAACCTACCAACCCCAATGGCTTCTGTTAGTGAGATACTCCCATATACATGCAGCAAATTTTTCTTTTACCAATGTCAAGTTGGATTTCTGATACAACTACCAATACAAAGGAATACCTAGGTTCCAGTCAAAAGTTGCCCTACTTGGAACTATTGCACAAGTAAACAAAACTAGAAACTGTTTTGATAGCTTTCGAGGATTAACAAAAGAACATAAGACAAATAATTTAGGTGATAATAAAATTTAAAACAAAATAGCATTTGCATTTTATATTTATATTAATTTTAAAAATTTGACATATCAATAGTATGCTCTGAAAATATTAATACAAGTTTGTTTTATACACAAGATTTGAGATAATGCAAATTCCCTCAAATGAAATCATGAATTTCAATTCCAAGCTGTGTTTATGCTCAACACATAGCAGTGCCAACTTAACTGAAAAACGCAAATATTGACTATTCTTCCTTATGATTAATCTCAAATTTTGCACAATTTCAATTATGCAAGTTTTGTAGGCTGCAACAATCATGTAAAATATTATATTCTGTGTGATTAACTAACAAATAGTCTGGTTGAAAATTGACTGAAAATTGTTATATGTTGGTTGGTCAAGAAATTTAAAGTAGCAGGAATTTCCTGGTGGTCCAGTAGTTAGCACTCTGTGCTTCTACTGCAGGGGGCACGGGTTCGACCCCTGGTCGGGGAACTAAGATCCCACATGCTGCTCGGTGTCTCCAAAAAAAACAAAGAAAAGGAAAGAAATTTAGAGTAGCATCATAAAAGCATAGTCAGACACCGATTTTCAAATTGTTGGGTACAAAACATCTATAATTACCAAAAAAAACCTAGACTACTACAAAAATTTTATTTGAATATAATCAATTTTAAGCATTAATTATTAGAACATAATAAATGACTTGAATTATTGGGAGAATTGACATTCTCTTTTTTAAATTTTGTCTAAGATCCTTAGGGTGTCAACAAAAATTAGTTAAAATTCTTTTTGTATTTACAGCAAAGATGACCAGTATGTAGTAGGTGTAATAACTGGTTAGATAGCTATTTAGAGTATACACTGAAAAATTGAAACTGGATCAGAAATACAAAATATAGGGCCTCCCTGGTGGCGCAGTGGTTGAGAGTCCGCCTGCCGATGCAGGGGATATGGGTTCGTGCCCCGGTCTGGGGGGATCCCATATGCCGCGGAGCAGCTGGGCCCGTGGGCCATGGCCGCTGAGCCTGTGCGTCCGGAGCCTCTCCGCAACGGGAGAGGCCACAGCAGTGAGAGGCCCGCGTACAGCAAAAAAAAAAAAAAAAAAAAAAAAAAAAAGAAATACAAAATATAATGACAAGCAATACAAATAACTAACACCTATTGAGTGTCCAGATGTCTTTCAGAGTGTTCTCTATGTATTAAATCATTTAATCCTTAAATATTGTATGTAGTAGATCTTATAATTTTAAAATGAAGAAGCTGACACATAGAAGTGCTAAGTAACTAGACCAAGGTCAAATAACTAGTTAGTGGCCAGTACTTGAACTGGGTAGTCTGGTTCTGGGGATATGCACTCTGAACCACTATTCTATTCTGTCTCTCATTATATTACTGGTCGGGAATTTTAGAAATTAAAGTGTTACAGGCTGAATATTTCTGTTACCTAAAAATTCTTATATTGAAATCCTAACCCACAATGTGATGGCATTAGGAGGTGGGGCTTTTGGAAGGTGATTAGTTCATAAGGGTAGAGCTCCCTTCTACCATGTAAAGACACAGAAAGACGACAGCCTTCTATGAAGCAGGAAATGGACCCTTACAAGATATCAAATCAGCTGGCATCTTAATCTTGGATTCCCCAGCCTCCAGAACTGAGAAATAAATGTTTGCTGTGTAAGCTACCCAGTATATTTTATTTTTGTTATAGCAGCCTGAACAGACTAAGACAGAAGGTAACCATTCTGGCCTTGGTGGTAAGAATATACTCTATCCCTACATTCAACATGAAGCTACATTTTGTGTACTGGTTGAAAGAATTAGGTTAGGGGAGGTGAGGAGGGTTGGGGGCAGAGGTGGAGCATTTTGAGTCCCACAGAAACAAAAATCCGGAAACTCATGATACTCTGAATGACAATAAAACTGTAGGTCAGTCACTACTGGCTCTAGGGCCCAGTGGGTGAAAATGACTGGTGATACCTTCTAATAAAAGAACAAAGGACATTTACTA
Organism: Mesoplodon mirus; assembly: GCF_964341445.2. NCBI lineage: Eukaryota > Metazoa > Chordata > Mammalia > Artiodactyla > Ziphiidae > Mesoplodon > Mesoplodon mirus. The sequence continues at coordinate 50,024,985 of NC_138977.1, forward strand.
TTTAGAAGCTACTAAAAAGTAGCTGGAATGTAGGCACTGTAAAAGCTGGAAAAAATATCAAGAGTAAGTAGATAGTGTATGAAATAAACTGCATTTAGTACTGTGCTCTAAGTAAAGGAATCTTGAATGTGTAGGTCTGCTCACAGGTGCTGGGGAACATTGAAATCAGGCAACCCTGGAGTGGGAGAGTCCTAAAGGCTGCCTGAAGCAGTGTTTAGGCTAGAGTAGGAAAGCTTCATGGCTCTTTTTGAAAGACAATGCCTTCAAACTCTGAAGGGTGAAGAAAAAGTAAAAATGAAAGACCACATGGCAATATCCATAGTTAACATAATTGAGAACAGGATGAAATGAGACTCAAGAAATAGTCTGAAATTAATTGTTACTTGGAGAAAACAATTAATTGTAAGTCCATACCAGTATGTCACTTTTATGTGGTTGTGAGGTGTCACCATGTACTACATCAGAGAACCCTAGACACTTGTCTTAGTCTGTTCTTGCTGCTATAACAAAAATACGACAGACTGGGGAGCTGCCCAGTAATAAACAACAATTATTTATTTCTCACAGTTCTGGAGGCTGGAAGTCTGAGACCAGGTGCCAGCATGGTCAAGAGAGGGCACTCTTTTGTTGCAGACTTTATCCTTATGTGGTTGAAAGGGCTAGGGGTCTCTGTAGGGTCTCTTTTACAAGATTATTAATCCCATTCATGAGGGTCCATCCTGACAGCCTAAAAATCTCCCAAAGGACCCTCCTCTAATACCATCACAATGGAGTTAGGATTTCCACTTGAATTTGGGGGTGGGGGGGTCACAAACTTTCAGACCATAGCAACACTTTTACAATCATTTTCCGATGTATGTGACTAGGAGAAATAAAGCAAGGTGTTCTTACTGTAAGAAGTTCACAAAATACTTGAGCAATTTCTGTGTAACCTTGTCCTATATAAAAGTTTAATTTGTTTTGAAAGCAGGTACTGCCTTGGGATTCTCAAGAAAAGGTTAAAACAATCTTGACTTCCTGACAACAGAGGAATCCTAAAAATAGGTTGAGATGCAATTCCAGGAAATCATATTTTCAGCTTTATTCTTCCTGTGATGTGAAACAGCACACCCTTTCCACCTCCCTTTTGTAGGGGATGAACAACGGGTCAGTGCACCGAGTTCTGAGTACACCTCTGCACAAGTTTCCATGTTTTTTACACTAGTGTCTTTGGTTAGAACATTAAATTTTAAATTTAATCAAACATCTGTGGGTGGGAATAGATGGACCTGACACTTCTCACAGAGCTCACTGAGCTCTCTCTATAGGCCAAAGGCCAGACAGGCACTTGGGCCCCAAATATTCATATGCACTCATTTTGTGAGCATCTACTATGTAGAGGACCCAATTCTAAGTATTTGCTAAACCTCAATAAACAAAAAAGTCCTTTCTCTCACACAGCTTACCTATGGTAGAGAAAACAGATTATTAAAAAATATACATATGAATGTATAAATTATCAAATGGTGGTATTAAGAAAACAGACAAGGAGGATCGGTTCAAGATGGTGGAGTAGAAGGACATGCTCTCACTGCCTCCTTCAAGAACACCAGAATCACAACTAACTGCTGAACAATCATTGACAGGAAGACACTGGAACTCACCAAAAAAGATACCCCAGGACTTCCGGGTAAGATGGCGGAAGAGTAAGACGCGGAGATCACCTTCCTCCCCACGGATACACCAGAAATACAGCTACACGTAGAACAACTCCTACAGAACACCTACTGAACGCTGGCAGAAGACCCCAGACCTCCCAAAAGGCAAGAAACCTCCCACATACCTGGGTAGAGCAAAGCGGAGAGATCCCCACACAGAGGATCAGTGCCGAGCGGCACTCACCAGCCCGAGAGGCTTGTCTGCTCGCCCGCTGGGGCGCGCAGCGCTGGAAGCTGAGGCTCGGGCTTCGGTCAGAGCGCAGGGAGAGGACTGGGGCTGGCGGCGAGAACTCAGCCTGAAGGGGGCTAATGTGCCACAGCTAGCCGGGAGGGAGTCCAGGAAAACTCTGGAGCTGCCGAAGAGGCAAGAGACTTTTTCTTCCCTCTTGGTTTCCTGGTGCACGAGGAGAGGGGATTAAGAGCGCTGCTTAAAGGGGCTCCACAGACGGGCGCGAGTCGCAACTGAAAGCGCGGAGCCCAGAGACGGGCGTGGGACGCTGGGGCTGCTGCTGCTGCCGCCGCCAAGAAGCCTGTGTGCGAGTGCAGGTCACTGCCCACACTGCACTTCCGGGAGCCTGTGCAGCCCGCCACTGCCGGGGTCCCGGGATCCAGGGGCAGCTTCCCCGGGAGAACGCACGGCGCGCCTCGGGCTGGTGCAACGTCACGCCGACCTTTGCCGCTGCAGGCTCGCCCCGCACTCCGTGCCCCTCCCTCCCGCCCGGCCTGAGTGAGCCAGAGTCCCCGAAGAGGCTGCTCCTTTAACCCTGTCCTGCCTGAGCGAAGAACAGACGCCCTCCGGCGACCTACACGCAGAGGCGGGGCCAAATCCAAAGCTGAGACCCAGGAGCTGTGAGAACAAAGAAGAGAAAGGGAAACCTCTCCCAGCAGCCTCAGAAGCAGCGGATTAAAGCTCCACAATCAACTTGATGTACCCTGCATCTGTGGAATACATGAGTAGACAACACATCATCCCAAATTGAGGAGCCAGGAGTCAGTGCTGTGCCTCTGAGGTGGGAGAGCCAACTTCAGGACACTGGTCCACAAGAGACCTCCCAGCTCCACATAATATCAAACGGCGAAAATCTTCCAGAGATCTCCATCTCAACACCAGCACCCAGCTTCACTCAACGACCAGCAAGCTACAGTGCTGGACACCCTAAGCCAAACAACTAGCAAGACAGGAACACAACGCCACCCATTAGCAGAGAGGTGGCCTAAACTCATAAAAAGTCTGCAGACACCCCAAAACACACCACCAGACGTGGACCTGCCCACCAGAAAGACAAGATCCAGCCTCATCCACCAGAACACAGGCACTAGTCCCCTCCACCAGGAAGCCTACACAACCCACTAAACCAACCTTAGCCACTGGGGACAGACACCAAAAACAACGGGAACTACGAACCTGGAGCCTGCAAAAAGGAGACCCCAAACACAGTAACATAAGCAAAATGAGAAGACAGAAAAACACACAGCAGGAGAAGGAGCAAGATAAAAACCCACCAGATCTAACAAAATGAAGAGGTAATAGGCAGTCTACCTGAAAAAGAATTCAGAATAATGATGGTAAAGATGATCCAAGATTCTATTTCCCAGATCCAAAATCTTGGAAATAGAATAGACAAAATGCAAGAAACAGTTAACAAGGACCTAGAAGAACTAAAGATGAATCAAGCATCGATTAAAAACACAATACATGAAATAAAAAATACTCTAGATGGGATCAATAGCAGAATAACTGAGGCAGAAGAACGGATAAGTGAGGTGGAAGATAAAATAGTGGAAATAACTGATGCAGAGCAAAATAAAGAAAAAAGAATGAAAAGAACAGAGGACAGTCTCAGAGACCTCTGGGACAACATTAAACGCACCAACATTCGAATTATAGGGGTTCCAGAAGAAGAAGAGAAAAAGAAAGGGACTGAGAAAATATTTGAAGAGATTATAGTTGAAAACTTCCCTAATATGGGAAAGGAAATAGTTAATCAAGTCCAGGAGTCACAGAGAGACCCATACAGAATAAATCCAAGGAGAAATACGCCAAGACATATATTAATCAAACTGTCAAAAATTAAACACAAAGAAATCATATTAAAAGCAGCAAGGCAAAAACAACAAATAACACACAAGGGAATCCCCATCAGGATGACAGCTGATCTCTCAGCAGAAACTCTACAAGCCAGAAGGGAGTGGCAGGACATAATTAAAGTGATGAAGGAGAAAAACCTGCAACCAAGATTACTCTACCCAGCAAGGATCTCATTCAGATTTGATGGAGAAATTAAAACGTTTACAGACAAGCAAAAGCTGAGAGAGTTCAGCACCACCAAACCAGCTTTACAACAAATGCTAAAGGAACTTCTCTAGGCAAGAAACACAACAGAAGTAAAAGACCTACAATAACGAACCCAAAACAATTAAGAAAGTGGGAACAGGAACATACATATCAATAATTACCTTAAATGTAAATGGACTAAATGCTCCCACCAAAAGACACAGATTGGCTGAATGGATACAAAAACAAGACCCATATATATGCTGTCTACAAGAGACCCACTTCAGACCTAGAGACACATACAGACTGAAAGTAAGGGGATGGAAAAAGATATTCCATGCAAATGGAGACCAAAAGAAAGCTGGAGTAGCAATTCTCATATCAGACAAAATAGACTTTAAAGTAAAGACTACTAGAAGAGACAAAGAAGGACACTACATAATGATCAAGGGATCGATCCAAGAAGAAGATATAACAATTGTAAATATTTATGCACCCAACATAGGAGCACCTCAATACATAAGGCAAATACTAACAGCCATAAAAGGAGAAATCGACAGTAACACAATCATAGTAGGGGACTTTAACACCCCACTTTCACCAATGGACAGATCATCCAAAATGAAAATAAATAAGGAAACACAAGCTTTAAATGATACATTAAACAAGATGGACTTAATTGATATTTATAGGACATTCCATCCAAAAACAACAGAATACACATTTTTCTCAAGTGCTCATGGAACATTCTCCAGGATAGATCTTATCTTGGGTCACAAATCAAGCCTTGGTAAATTTAAGAAAATTGAAATTGTATCAAGTATCTTTTCCGACCACAATGCTATGAGACTAGATAACAATTACAGGAAAAGATCTGTAAAAAATACAAACACATGGAGGCTAAACAATACACTACTTAATAACGAAGTGATCACTGAAGAAATCAAAGAGGAAATTAAAAAATACCTAGAAACAAATGACAATGGAGACACGACGACCCAAAACCTATGGGATGCAGCAAAAGCAGTTCTAAGAGGGAAGTTTATAGCAATACAATCCCACCTTAAGAAACAGGAAACATCTCGAATAAACAACCTAACCTTGCACCTAAAGCAATTAGAGAAAGAAGAACAAAAACATCCCAAAGTTAGCAGAAGGAAAGAAATCATAAAAATCAGATCAGAAATAAATGAAAAAGAAATGAAGGAAACGATAGCAAAGATCAATAAAACTAAAAGCTGGTTCTTTGAGAAGATAAACAAAATTGATAAACCATTAGCCAGACTCATCAAGAAAAAAAGGGAGAAGACTCAAATCAATAGAATTAGAAATGAAAAAGGAGAAGTAACAACTGACACTGCAGAAATACAAAAGATCATGAGAGATTACTATAAGCAACTCTATGCCAATAAAATGGACAACCTGGAAGAAATGGACAAATTCTTAGAAATGCACAACCTGCCAAGACTGAATCAGGAAGAAATAGAAAATATGAACAGACCAATCACAAGCACTGAAATTGAGACTGTGATAAAAAATCTTCCAACAAACAAAAGCCCAGGACCAGATGGCTTCACAGGCGAATTCTATCAAGCATTTAGAGAAGAGCTAACACCTATCCTTCTGAAACTCTTCCAAAATATAGCAGAGGGAGGAACACTCCCAAACTCATTCTACGAGGCCACCATCACCTTGATACGAAAACCAGACAAGGATGTCACAAAAAAGAAAACTACAGGCCAATATCACTGATGAACATAGATGCAAAAATCCTCAACAAAATACTAGCAAACAGAATCCAACAGCACATTAAAAGGATCATACACCATGATCAAGTGGGGTTTATTCCAGGAATGCAAGGATTCTTCAATATACGCAAATCAATCAACGTGATACACCATATTAACAAATTGAAAGAGAAAAACCATATGATCATCTCAATAGATGCAGAGAAAGCTTTTGACAAAATTCAACACCCATTTATGATAAAAACCCTGCAGAAAGTAGGCATAGAGGGAACTTTCCTCAACATAATAAAGGCCATATATAACAAACCCACAGCCAGCATCGTCCTCAATGGTGAAAAACTGAAACCATTTCCACTAAGATCAGGAACAAGACAAGGCTGCCCACTCTCACCACTCTTATTCAACCTAGTTTTGGAAGTTTTAGCCACAGCAATCAGAGAAGAAAAGGAAATAAAAGGAATCCAAATCAGAAAAGAAGAAGTAAAGCTGTCACTGTTTGCAGATGACATGATACTATACATAGAGAATCCTAAAGATGCTACCAGAAAACTACTAGAGCTAATCAATGAATTTGGTCAAGTTGCAGGATACAAAATTAATGCACAGAAATCTCTGGCATTCCTATATACTAATGATGAAAAATCTGAAAGTGAAATCAAGGAAACACTCCCATTTACCATTGCAACAAAAAGAATAAAATATCTAGGAATAAACCTACCTAAGGAGACAAAAGACCTGTATGCAGAAAATTATAAGACACTGATGAAAGAAATTAAAGATGATACAAATAGATGGAGAGATGTACCATGTTCTTGGATTGGAAGAATCAACATTGTGAAAATGACTCTACTACCCAAAGCAATCTACAGATTCAATGCAATCCCTATCAAACTACCACTGGCATTTTTCACAGAACTAGAACAAAAAATTTCACAATTTGTATGGAAACACAAAAGACCCCGAATAGCCAAAGCAATCTTGAGAACGAAAAATGGAGCTGGAGGAATCAGGCTCCCTGACTTCAGACTATACTACAAAGCTACAGTAATCAAGACAGTATGGTACTGGCACAAAAACAGAAAGATAGATCAATGGAACAGGATAGAAAGCCCAGAGTTAAACCCACGGACATATGGTCACCTTATCTTTGATAAAGGAGGCAGGAATGTACAGTGGAGAAAGGATAGTCTCTTCAATAAGTGGTGCTGGGAAAACTGGATAGGGACATGTAAAAGTATGAGATTAGATCACTCCCTAACACCATACACAAAAATAAGCTCAAAATGGATTAAAGACCTAAATGTAAGGCCAGACACTATCAAACTCTTAGAGGAACACATAGGCAGAACACTCTATGACATAAATCACAGCAAGATCCTTTTTGACCCACCTCCTAGAGAAATGGAAATAAAGACAAAAATAAACACATGGGACCTAATGAAACTTCAAAGCTTTTGCACAGCAAAGGAAACCATAAACAAGACCAAAAGACAACCCTCAGAATGGGAGAAAATATTTGCAAATGAAGCAACTGACAAAGGGTTAATCTCCAAAATTTATAAGCAGCTCATGCAGCTCAATAACAAAAAAACAAACAACCCAATCCAAAAATGGGCAGAAGACCTAAATAGACATTTCTCCACAGAAGATATACAGACTGCCAACAAACACATGAAAGGATGCTCAACATCTTTACTCATTAGAGAAATGCAAATCAAAACTACAATGAGATATCATCTCACACCAGTCAGAATGGCCATCATCAAAAAATCTAGAAACAATAAATGCTGGAGAGGGTGTGGAAAAAAGGGAACACTCTTGCACTGCTGGTGGGAATGTGAATTGGTACAGCCACTATGGAGAACGGTATGGAGGTTCCTTAAAAAACTACAAATAGAACTACCATATGACCCAGCAATCCCACTACTGGGCATATACCCTGAGAAAACCATAATTCAAAAAGAGACATGTACCAAAATGTTCATAGCAGCCCTATTTACAATAGCCCGGAGATGGAAACAACCTAAGTGTCCATCATCGGATGAATGGATAAAGAAGATGTGGCACATATATACAATGGAATATTACTCAGCCATAAAAAGAAATGAAATTGAGCTATTTGTAATGAGGTGGATAGACCTAGAGTCTGTCATACAGAGTGAAGTAAGTCAGAAAGAGAAAGACAAATACTGTATGCTAACACATATATATGGAATTTAAGAAAAAAAAATGTCATGAAGAACATAGGGGTAAGACAGGAATAAAGACACAGACCTACTAGAGAATGGACTTGAGGATATGGGGAGGGGGAAGGGTAAGCTGTGACAAAGTGAAAGAGCGGCATGGACATATATACACTACCAAACGTAAGGTAGATAGCTAGTGGGAAGCAGCCGCATAGCACAGGGAGATCAGCTCGGTGCCTTGTGACCGCCTGGAGGGGTGGGATAGGGAGGGTGGGAGGGAGACACAAAAGGGAGGGGATATGGAAACATATGTATATGTATAACTGATTAAATTTGTTATAAGGCAAAAAAAAAAAAGTAAACTACACGGAAATATCATAAAAAAAAAAAAAAAAAAAGATACCCACACCCAAAGACAAAGGAGAAGCCTCTAAATGAGACGGTAGGAAGGGCACAAACACAATAAAATCAAATCTTATAACTGCTGGATGGGTGACTCACAAACTAGAGAGCACTTATAACACAGATGTCCACCCACTGGAGTGAAAGTTCTAAGCCCCATGTCAGGCTTCCCAATCTGTGGGTCTAGTAACGGGAGGAGGAATTCCTAGAGGATCAGACTTTGAAGGCTAGTGGGATTTGATTGCAGGACTTCAACAGGAATGGTGGAAACAGAGACTTCACTCTTGGAGGGCACACACAAAGTAGTGTGCACATCAGGACCCAGGGGAAGGAGCAGTGAGCCCATAGGAGACTGAACCAGACCAACCTGCTAGTGTTGGAGGGTCTCCTGTGGAAGCATGGTGTGACTATGTCTCACAGTGAGGACAAGGACATTGGCAATAGAAATTCTGGGAAGTACTCCTTGGCGTGAGCCCTCCCAGATTCCACCATTAGCCCCACCAATGAGCCTGCATAGCCTCCAGTGTTGGGTCACCTCAGGCCAAACAACCAACAGGGAGGAAACCCAGCCCCATCTATCAGCAGACAAGTGGATTAAAGTTTTACTGAGCTCTGCCCACCGAAGCAAAAGCCAGCTCTACCCACCACCAGTCCCTCCCATCAGGAAATTTGCACAAGCCTCTTAGATAGCTGCATTCACCAGAAGGCAGAGAGCAGAAGCAAGAAGAACTACAGTCCTGCAGCCTGTGGAACAAAAACCACATTCACAGAAAGATCGACAAGATGAAAAGGCAGAGGGCTATGTACCAGATGAAGGAACAAGATAAAACCCCAGAAAAACAACTAAATGAAGTGGAGATAAGCAACCTCCCAGAAAAAGAATTCACAATGATGATAGTGAAGATGGTCCAGGACCTCGGAAAAAGAATGGAGGCAAAGATCGAGAAGATGCAAGAAATGTTTAACAAGATCTAGAAGAATTAAAGAACAAACAAACAGAGATGAACAATACAATAACTGAAATGAAAACTGCACTACAAGGAATCAATAACAGAATAACTGAGGCAGAAGAATGGAAAAGTGACGTGGAAGAAAGAATGGTGGAATTCACTGCTGTGGAACAGACTAAAGAAAAAAGAATGAAAAGAAATAAAGACAGCCTAAGAGACTTCTGGGACAACATTAAACACAACAACATTCGAATTATAGGGGGTCTCAGAAGGAGAAGCGAGAGAGAAAGGACCCAAGAAAATATATGAAGAGATTCTAGTCGAAAAGTTTCCTAACATACGAAAGGAAATAGCCACCCAAGCCCAGGAAACGCAGAGAGTCCCATACAGGATAAACCGAAGGAGAAACACGCTGAGACACATAGTAAGCTGGCAAAAATTAAAGACAAAGAAAAATTATTGAAAGAAGCAAGGGAAAAATGACAAATAACATACAAAGGAACTCCAATAAGGTTAACAGCTGATTTCTCAGCAGAAACTCTACAATCCAGAAGAGAGTGGCATGATATACTTAAAGTGATGAAAGGGAAGAACTGTACAACCAAGATTACTCTACCAAGCAAGGATTTCATTCAGATTCGATGGAGAAATCAAAAGCTTTACAGACAAGCAAAAGCTAAGAGAATTCAGCACCACCAAACCAGCTCTACAACAAATGCCAATGGAACTTCTCTAAGTGAGAAGAAAAGGACCTACAAAAACAAACCCAAAACAATTTACAAAATGGTAACAGGAACATACATATCAATAATTACCTTAAATGTGAATGGATTAAATGCTCCAAGCAAAAGACACAGGCTTGCTGAATGGATACAAAAACAAGACCCATAAATATGCTGTCTAAAAGAGACCCACTTCAGACCTAGGGACACATTCGGACTGAAAGTGAGGGGATGGAAAAAGATATTCCATGCAAATGGAAATCAAAAGAAAGCTGGAGGAGCAATACTCATATCAGATAAAATAGACTTTAAAATAAAGAATGTTACAAGAGACAAGGACAGACACTACATAATGATCAAAGGATCAATTCAAGAAGAAGATATAACAATTACAAATATATATGCAACAACATAGGAGCACTTCAATACATAAGGCAACTGCTAACAGCTATAAAAGAGGAAATCGAAAGTAACACAATAATAATGGGGGAACTTAACACCTCACACCAATGGACAGATCATACAAAATGAAAATAAATAAGGAAACAGAAGCTTTAAATGACACAATAGACCAGACAGATTCAATGGATATTTATAGGACATTCCATCCAAAAACAGCAGATTACACTTTCTTCTCAAGTGCACACAGAACACTCTCGAGCATAGATCACAACTTGGTTCACAAGTCAAGCCTCAATAAATTTAAGAAAATTGAAATCATATCAAGTATCTCTTCTGACCACAATGCTATGAGATTAGAAATCAATTACAGGGAAAAAAACGTAAAAAACACAAACACATGGAGGCTAAATAATACGTTACTAAATAACCAAGAGATCACTGAGGAAATCAAAGAGGAAATCAAAAAATACCTAAAGACAAATGATAATGAAAACACGATGATCCAAAACCTATGGGATGCAGCAAAAGCAGTTCTAAAAGGGAAGTTTATAGCTATACAAGCCTACCTCAAGAAACAAGAAAAATCTCAAACAAACAATTTAACCTTACACCTAAAGAAACTAGGGAAAGAAGAACAAACAAAACCCAAAGTTAGCAGAAGGAAAGAAATCATAAAGATCAGAGCAGAATTAAATGAAATAGAAACACAGAAAACAATAGAAAAGATCAATAAAACTAAAACCTGGTTCCTTGAGAAGATAAACAAACTTGATAAACCATTAGCCAGCCTCATCAAGAAAAAGAGGGAGAGGACTCAAATCAATAAATTTAGAAATGAAAAAGGAGAAGTTACAACAGACACTGCAGAAATACAAAGCATCCTAAGAGACTACTACAAGCAACTCTATGCCAATAAAATGGACAACATGGAAGAAATGGACAAATTCTTAGAAAGGTATAACTTTCTAAGACTGAACCAGGAAGAAATAGAAAATATCAACAGATCAATCACAAGTAATGACATTGAAACTGTGATTAAAAATCTTCCAACAAACAAAAGCCCAGGACCAGATGGCTTCACAGGCGAATTCTATCAAACATTTAGAGAAGAGCTAACACCAATCCTTCTCAAATTCTTCCAAAAAATTGCAGAGGACAGAACACTCCCAAACTCATTCTATGAGGCCACCATCACCCAGATACGAAAACCAGACAAAGATACTACAAAAAAAGAAAATTAAAGACCAGTATCACTGATGAATATAGATGCAAAAATCCTCAACAAAATACTAGCAAACAGAATTCAAGAGCACATTAAAAGGATCATACACCATGATCAAGTGGGATTTATCCCAGGGATGCAAGAATTCTTCAATATATGCAAATCAATCAAAGTGATACACCATATTAACAAATCAAAGAATAAAAACCATATGATAATCTCAATAGAGGCAGAAAAAGCTTTTGACAAAATTCAACACCCATTTATGATAAAAACCCTGCAGAAAGTAGGCATAGAGGGAACTTTCCTCAATATAGTAAAGGTCATATATGACAAACCCACAGCCAACATCATCCTCAATGGTGAAAAACCGAAAGCATTTCCACTAAGATCAGGAACAAGACAAAGTTGCCCACTCTCACCACTCTTATTCAACATAGCTTTGGAAGCTTTAGTCACAGCAGTCAGAGAAGAAAAGGAAATAAAAGGAATCCAAATTGGAAAAGAAGAAGTAAAGCTGTCACTGTTTGCAGATGACATGATATTATACATAGAGAATCCTAAAGATCCTACCAGAAAACTACTAGAGCTAATCAATGAATTTGGTAAAGTAGCAGGATACAAAATTAATGCACAGAAATCTCTGGCAGTCCTGTAAACTAATAATGAAAAATTTGAAATTGAAATCAAGAAAACACTCCCATTTACCATTGCAACAAAAAGAATAAAATATCTAAGAATAAACCTACCTAAGGAGACAAAAGACCTGTATGCAGAAAACTGTAAGACACTGATGAAATAAATTAAAGATGATACAAATAGATGGAGAGATATACCATGTTCCTGGATTGGAAGAATCAACGTTGTGAAAATGACTCTACTACCCAAAGCGATCTACAGATTCAATGCAATCGCTATCAAACTACCACTGGCATTTTTCACAGAACTAGAACACAAAATTTCAAAATTTGCTTGGAAAAACAAAAGACCCCGAATAGCCAAAGCAATCTTGAGAACAAAAAACGGAGCTGGAGGAATCAGGCTCCCTGACTTCAGACTATACTACAAAGCGACAGTAATCAGGATAGTGTGGTACTGGCACAAAAACAGAAAGATAGATCAATGGAACAGGATAGAAAGCCCAGAGATAAACCCACACACATATGGTCAACTTATCTTTGATAAAGGAGGCAGGAATGTACAGTGGAGAAAGGACAGCCTCTTCAATAAGTGGTGCTGGGAAAACTGGACAGGGACATGTAAAAGTATGAGATTAGATCATTCCCTAACACCATACACAAAAATAAACTCAAAATTGATTAAAGACCTAAATGTAAGGCCAGAAACTATCAAACTCTTAGAGGAAAACATAGGCAGAGCACTCTATGACATAAATCACAGCAAGATCCTTTTGGACCCACCTCCTAGAGAAATGGAAATAAAAACAAAGATAAACAAATGGGACCTAATGAAACTTCAAAGCTTTTGCACAGCAAAGGAAACCATAAACAAGACCAAAAGACAACCCTCAGAATGGGAGAAAATATTTGCAAATGAAGCAACTGACAAAGGATTAATCTCCAATATTTACAAGCAGCTCATGCAGCTCAATAGCAAAAAAACAAACAACCCAATCCAAAAATGGGCAGAAGACTTAAATAGGCATTTCTCCAAAGAAGATATACAGACTGCCAACAAACACACGAAAGAATGCTCAACATCATTAATCATTAGAGAAATGCAAATCAAAACTACAATGAGATATCATCTCACACCAGTCAGAATGGTCATCATGAAAAAATCTAGAAACAATAAATGCTGGAGAGGGTGTGGAGAAAAGGGAACACTCTTGCACTGCTGGTGGGAATGTGAATTGTACAGCCACTATGGAGAACGGTATGGAGGTTCCTTAAAAAACTACAAATAGAACTACCATATAACCCAGCAATCCCACTCCTGGGCATATACCCTGAGAAAACCATAATTCACAAAGAGTCATGTACCAAAATGTTCATTGCAGCTCTATTTACAATAGCCAGGAGATGGAAACAACCTAAGTGTCCACTGACAGATGAATGGATAAAGAAGATGTGGCACATATATACAATGGAATATTACTCAGCCATAAACAGAAATGAAATTGAGTTATTTGTAGTGAGGTGGATGGACCTAGAGTCTGTCATACAGAGTGAAGTAAGTCAGAAAGAGAAACACAAATACCGTATGCTAACACATATATATGGAATTTAAGAAAAAAAATGTCATGGGCCTCCCTGGTGGCGCAGTGGTTGAGAGTCCGCCTGCCGATGCAGGGGATACGGGTTCGTGCCCCGGTCTGGGAGGATCCCATATGCCGCGGAGCGGCTGGGCCCGTGAGCCATGGCCGCTGGGCCTGCGCATCCGGAGCCTGTGCTCCGCAACGGGAGAGGCCACAACAGTGAGAGGCCCGCATACCGCAAAAAAAAAAAAAAAAAAATGTCATGAAAAACCTAGGGGTAAAACAGGAATAAAGACACAGACCTACTTGAGAATGGACTTGAGGATATGGGGAGGGGGAAGGATAAGCTGTGACAAAGCAAGAGAGAGGCATGGACATATATACACTACCAAATGTAAGGTAGATAGCTAGTGGGAAGCAGCTGCATAACACAGGGAGATCAGCTTGGTGCTTTGTGACCGCATGGAGGGGTGGGATAGGGAGGGTGGGAGGGAGGGAGACACGAGGGAAGGGATATGGGAACAGATGTATATGTATAACTGATTCACTTTGTTATAAAGCAGAAACTAATACACCATTGTGAAGCAATTATACCCCAATAAAGTTTTAAAAAAAATTAAAGTCTAGTCATTTTAAAATTTTAGAATATGCCAGTAAAGTTCTTGAGTAATTATTTATTATTGTTAACATTTATAGGCAACGTTTTTTTATATTTTAGGTATTTGTAATTGTGTTTATACATTTAGAGTATTTTCCCTTCTGGGTATAAAGGAATAGCAGGAAAGTCAAGTACCATACTAGAGTTCAGGCTGTAAGAAAGCATTAATGAAGTAACTGTTTTCAGGACTGGACAACAGGTAAGTTTGAGATCCCTCTGGGTAAGGACAAAGGTGAGTTCCAAGGTTACCTTGATTCTCTATTTGTGTAAAATGTCCTGACCTTGCTGTATCAAACTGAAATCCAAAAGTGGAGCACAGTGATCCCACTGAGCTGAGGAGGCAGAGATTAGAATTTAGGGCCGCTTAAACAGTGGAATTTTCAGAGTAGGCTACCAGAGGGGAAGAATCTGTGTGCAGGCAGGAAATATACTCGGGGGCATAGCTTCCCCATAGGTCCCACACAGAAGTCTGGGCTGTGTGTGCACAGAGAAAAGACATATGAGGCTTGCTAATGGGTAAGGTTTTTTTTTTTAATAATATCTGCTTTATTGAAATAATTCACATATTATGTAATTCATCCATTTAAAGTGTTAGTATATTCACAGATACATGCAACCATCACCAATGTCAGTTTAAAAAATTTTTCATCACCTCCAAAAGAAATGCTATAGCCTTTAGTTATCACCACACGGATCCCCCATTCCCCCAAACCTAGGCAACCACTAATCTACTTTGTCTCCATAGATTTGCCGATTCTGAATATGTCACATGAACAGAATCATGTGATGTGTGGTCATTCATGACTTGCTTCTTTCACTTAGCATAACGGTCTCAAGGTTAATCCATGTTAAGCATGGATTCTGTAAGGATATACCACATTTTGTTTACCCATTCAGATTGATGGACAGTTGAGGATTTTCTACCATTTGGCTAATATGAATAGTGCTGCTATAAACATTTAAATTTTCATGTGGACATATGGCTTCATTTCTCTTGGGTAGAAATCTAGGAGTAGAATTGCTGGGCCATATGGTAAGTTTAACCATTTGAGGAACTTACAGATGATTTTTCAAAGTGGCTGCACCATTTCACATCCCCACAAGCAGTTTATGAGGGTTCAAATTTCTCTACATCCCCAAGAACACGTTATTATCTGACTGAGAGTATAATCATTCTAGTGGGTATGAAGTGGTGCCTCATTGCCGTTTCGGTTTGTATTTTCCTGATGACTTGAGGTCAAGCATCTTTCGTGTGCTTATTAGCCATTTGTATACCTCCCTTGGAGAAATGTCTATTCAGATCCTTTACCAGTTTTAATTGGATTGTTGTTGTTGAATTGTATGAGTTCTTTATGTATTTTGGATACAAAGACTTTTTTCTTCCTTTTGGCTGCACTGCACAGCTTGTGGGATCTTAGCTCCCCAGCCAGGGATTGAACCCAGGCCCTCAGCAGTGAAAGTGCCAAGTCCTAACCACTGGACCGCCAGGGAATTCCCTGGATACAAGACGCTTATCAGAAATGATTTGCGAATATATTTTTTCCTACTCTGTGGGTTGTCTTTTCACTTTCTTGATAAAAAAAAAAAAATTTGCACTTCAAAAGGATACTAATTTTGTCTGTGTTTTCTTTTGTTGTTCATCCTTCTAGTGTCATATATAAGAATCCTTTGCCAAATTTAAGATCCTGAAAATTATCCCCATACCTTTTTCTAGGACATTAATAGGAAAATAGAAAGTATAGAGTGTCAGCTGAGCTGAGCACTCAGCGGAGGGAGCAGGCATCAACCCCAAATCTCCTTGGCTTGTCTCTCTTGTCCTGGGGCTTCTGCCTACAAGCCGAAGCAAGGGCAATTAGTCATGCCAGGCCCAAGGTGGAGTCTACATCCCACAAGTGGGGGCTGGAAGGAAAAAGGGCACCAACCTTTAGGCCACACTCACCTGAAACTTAGCCCAAGCAACAGGTAGCTAAATGTATGAGGAGAAATGCTGGCATCCTGTCCCTCTCAAGAAAATAGCCTTCTAACTGGGAGATGGGGTGAAAGGGATCCCTGAGTACTTAGTTATACTTGTCTTGCTGAGCTGGAGCTAGGAGTGAGTGAGTAGGTCTTGGCTCAGATTCCACAGACTGTCACTTTTCTTACCAAGTTTAGTCGATTTTCTTAATTAAGCTTTTCATTTGCTACATGCCCTTAGAATCGTTTCCATAGATTTTCACCAGTTTCTTTGGGGAGCAAGTCCATGGAGCTCCTCATACTATCATGCCAAAAGGAGAACTATAGGGCTTCTCCTTGGGGTAATGAAAATATTCTAAAATTAGATAGGGTGCTGGTTGTCCAACTCTGAATATACAAAAACCCACTCAATTTTATATGATAAATAGGTAAACATTATGGAATTTAAATTATATCTCAGTAACTTTGCTTTAAGAAAATTATATATAGTTTTATATAAAAATTATGTAATTATATATAAAATTATACATATAATTACATATATGGCTTACCAAAAAGTGGCTAGTAAGGTGTTGAGAAAGGAAAAGAGACTAGAGGTCAAGCAGTGCTAGAAGACTTTGGAGGCCCCACCTTGATAGTGGGAAAACCTCATTATCACCTTTTTAAACACCAAAGCACCCAGCTAAGACACTAGAAAGACTACACCTTGGAAGTAGAGACCTCACTGTAGAGTAAGGCCTACTCCAGACTCACCTGTACAGAGCCTAAAATCTACATCCTTACAAGAGTAATAACGTTTTAGAAGGGTTAAGCCTGTCCAAGTTACAGGGGCTTGGGAAACGCTTTGTGCTCTCCACACATCCACCCTAAGAAAAGAGAATATTAAGCTCACACGAGTTTAAGATGATTGGGCCAGTAACAGAAGTGCCAACTGAAACAAAATTCAAATCTTTACAGGAATATAATGGAATACAGAGTTATTATAACATATCTTCAATAAAGTACAGTGTATAGTGAAAACATTTCTACACTTGAAGCAAATATCACTGATAATCCAGATTTTAAAAGAAAATCAATAGAAACCAACTCTGAGATGGCCCAAACATAGTATTTAGTAGACAAAGACTACAAACAAAGCAGCTTTTATTAATATGGAGAAAGATTTAAAAGATAATATGTTTAAAGCATTTAAAGTAAATACGGTCTTGAGTAAACAGAAACTCAGCAGCAAAACAGAAACTAAGAAAATCAAATAGAAATTCAAAAACTGAAGAATGCTACATTTATTGAATGAGATTGGAGATACAAGAGTAATGAACTTGAGACTAATGAACAGTAATTATCCAAACTGACGAGCAGAGAGAACAAAGGTTAAAGAAGCCGAGTAGAACCTCAGGGATGTGAGATAATATCAAATAGTCTAATACACCACTGGCAGCATGTGTAATTATTATCCTGAAGAGGATGAGAATGAAGCAGAAAAGTCCTTCAAAAATAATGTCTGAACCTTTCACAAATTTGATGAAAAACACTGACTTACAGAAACATGAAGCTCTATGAACCCTTATCAATATAGATAGGGAAAAAACCACACCATGCACATCAGATAATAACTACTGAAAACCGAAGGTAAAGTGCTAATCTTGAAAGCAACTGGAGAAAAAAAAAAAGACATACTACATACAGAACAGCAATAATAACAATGACCACTAACTACTTGTCAGAAGTTAATAGGAAAACATGTTTAAAGGGCTAAATAAAATATAAGGCAAAAAGAATAGCTTTGAAAGAAAGGTTTATAAAACAAAGAAATACAAAGTATGACAAAGTACAAAGGATGGGATGGATAAATGGTATTATGCTGTGTAAGCTTTTAAAATATGTGAAATGGGAATGAAATATGAAGTGGAAAGTAGGAAATAAAAACTATCAGATGTGAAATGAGAAGTGTGAAATAGAAAGTGCCAGATATAAAACCAATAAACTTTGATTAAAGATGAGTATTGTTAGTCCTAGAGCAACCACTGAAAAATAAAAAAGAAGCTGCAAAAAATTAATAAAACATTCAGCAAGAAAAGAACAAAGGAACAAAATACAGAAGAGAAAACTGGAAAACATTCAAGTACATAAAACAACAAGATGATAGATTCAATTATATCAATAATAACATTAAACATAAATGAACTAAACACTCCAATCAAAAGGTGGAGATAAGTCTTAATAAAAATGATGCAATTATACTCCTTTTTCAAGAGAGTCACTTTACAAAGACAAAAATAGCTTCAAAGTAAAAACATGGAAAAAGATATACCATGTAAAAGTATAACAAAGCTGTCATGGCTATATTAATATTAGACAAAAGAGACCAAGACAAAGTATTACATAAAGGACACACCAATAAAAGGGGACATGTATCAGAAAGATAACAGTTATAAGTCTGTATGTATATAATAACAGAGCTTCAAAATTCAAGACTCTACAACAGTAGAGGAATATAAGAAAAAATGGAAAAAATCCTCAAGAACTGGAAGTTTTAACATCCCTGTTTTCCTGCCCTTTCCAACTTCTAGAGGCTGCCCACATTTCTTGGCTCATGGTCCCTTTCCATCTTCAAAGCCAGCAATCACATTACTCCAATCTCTGCTTTTATCCTCACAGTTTTCTCTCTTATTTTCTGCCTTATTCTTCCACATTTAAGGGACCTTTATGATTATATTGGGACTACAAGGATAATCCAGGAAAAGTTGCTTATTTTATAGCAATCCAATCAGCAACTTAATTCCCCCTTGCTATGTAGCATAACATTCACAAGTTCCAGGCATTAGGATGTGGGCATTTGAGGGGGGGGGGGAGGGTTGGGGGGATGGGCGTCAGAGAGGACTGTGGGGAATTATTCTGCCTATCACAATTAGTTTCATAAAATTTCCTATTTCTTAACTTTCCAGACCCACCTAAAAAGAAATTCATGAAAACCAAGGTAATACATTTCCCCCAAGTAGAATTTATTAGATTATCTAATATTAACTAGTGTCAAAATATGCTCCTGAAAACTTCAAACCCATATAATCCAATTTAAGTATCACTTTTTATTCAAATTGCTAGACTTTCTTCTATAGAGTCCTGCTTATTACAGAATATATAGGAAACAGCATTATTAGAAACTCTTAATGAAGTTTAACACAGGCTATGAATATTAACACAGTCTATCTTTATAGACCCTATTCTGAGAAAGTATTTTAAAATTTGGAAGAGAAATATGTACATTTTGGGCACAATCTGTACTATTCACAACAGATATTTTACCATAAGTAGACTCATTTTCTCATTCTCATTTTCTTTTATCTTTTATTTTTCCCCCATTCTCTCATTTTCTCTTTTATCAACCTCTGCCTCTTTCTCTATGAATGATACAAAAAATATACCACCATTGGCAATGCTCTAGAAAATAATTGCAGTTTTAATAGGCAGACCTGTTTTCACCAATTAGTTGGCTTCAGTGTTGGAAAATAGCTGAGCAAGAAATTGCTATAAAGTGATTTCTTTTTAACTGAACCTAGACATCTTTTTTTCCCAATAGTACTAAGAATACTTAGTTGACAGTTTACTAGTTATGACTATGCTTATAACAGTGGCGACTATGGAGTTCTTCATTCCATCAAACAGAGACAGAAATATGTAGCTGTTTGTCCAAGGTTATTGAGGAAAGCTCAGATGAACCTTGTTCCTGGATTCCTTTATTTTCTTTTTCTTTCTTTCTTTGTCTTTCCAGGCAGAATATAAAATTGTTTTCTAGTCTGAATAAGCATTTCTCTTAAAAATCTATGATTCTCTTTAGCAATGTGTGTTTCTTTATGGAAGTGTTCTTGGGAAATTGATGATTTGCCAGTTTATCATATAAGACTTCTTAAACTACTGCAGTCTTGGTAGATGGAGCCATGGTAGAAGACAATTTTCTCTAATTTTAGTTCAAATTTTCCTTTTAAAATAAATAAAGCCATGTTGCTTAATAAACCATTTGTGTTTGTGAGATTTTTCTAACTTCTGCCCTCTGTTGAAAATATTTATATAATAGCCTCTTTTGTTTTAAATACAAAGGAATCATTCACGGATTTGCATAAAAATTCAAGTAAAATTATAAATGAATTAGCTTGTTCATCAAAACAGTGATGTGTTCAAATTGTACCTGGATTTCAATGAGCAAAATCAAATTATAGACTTCTATCATAGTCCTTCATTTTAAACAGAGGATTGACAAACTCACTAGATATTTAAATTCCTCCATTAAACTGATTGTTTCTCAGGATTTACCATGTTGAGTTTCTGTGCTAGCTGTTGGGAATACCTAGATGAACAAATTTTAGCTAGACTAAGAGCACTGTGGGAGAGCACAGCTCAGAGAAGGAAGACACAGTGCAGCCTGGAAATTCAGATCTCTTCTGCACTCCAGGGTGGTAATCAACCCTTGATCTCTCCTGGGTGGATTGCTTCCACAATCCCCACAGATATCAAAATCCAAGGATACTCAAGACCCTTATATAAAATGGTGCAGTATTTGCATATAAGCTACACACATTCTCTGGTATACTTCAAATCATCTCTAGGTTACTTATATCTAATGCAATGTAAATGTTATGTAAATAGTTGTAAACACAATATAATGCTATGTAAATAGCTGTAAATACAACATAAATGCTACGTAAATAGTTGCCATGGTCAGCAAATTCAAGTTTTGTTTTCTGGAATTTTCTAGAATTTTTTAAATATTTTCAATTCGAGATTGGTTGAATCCAAGGATGTGGAATCTGCAGCTATTGAGAGCCAACTGTATATCCATGTACCTAATCAAAATTCTCCCTAACACATCTTCCCCCAAACTATGTGTCTCCTCCAGTTTGTTCTATCCCAGAAAATGGCATTAATACTCACTCACTTGCTTAGGCCAGAAACCTAGGGAATCACCTCTGACTCCTACTCCCTCCCAACATCTAGTCAATTATCACCCCCGTAATTCTGTCTTCTAGGTAGAGTCTCTTCATCCCATTGCCAGTACCTTAGGCTGAGCCACTGTCATCCCTTGCTTGGACTTCTAAGTAGCCTTCAGACTGGTCTCTCTGCATCTACTTTTACCGCCTCCGCTTCTGCTTCCGTCCTCCACACACTCACCACTCAACACATTTGTTGTTTTCATTATCTGCTTTCCTAGCTGGATTAGAAGATCCATGAGGTAGTTATGTACACCGTTATAATACCAACTATTTGTATGACAGCTGGTGTAAAGTGGTGTCAATTAAATATATGTTAAATGAATAAGTGAAAGCCTTCTTCTAGTAAAAGATAAAAGCAATCACACAAAATACCAAAGGGGGTCTCTTTCAAAGAAAAGAGTGTGAACAAAGACCTTTGGAGGCCCAGCAGCACAATGTGCTCAGTGAACCACAAGCAGTTCAGCTGTACTAAATTTTAATATGCCAAGAGTACCCTACAGAGGTAGGTAGCATGAAGTCACAAACTTTAAGCACAGGCATTTAACTGAAGGGTTATAAGTAGGGAAGCAATAACATGGTCCTGTTCACATTTCAGAAAAATAGTGACAGCAACAGAGAGAAGACTGGTCTAAAATACATTAGTTAGGATGCTTTTAATTGCAAATAAATGCAGCTTGAATAGGCTTAAGTAAAAAGGGAGACTTATTAGGATATTGGAATTTCTCATGGGAGTCGAGAAAAGCAAAGTGATTGGGTTATGAGAGTACCCTGCAATCTAGACTGTCCTCCATTCCTGCTCTGCACATCAACTTTAAGGTTATCACTTTATGCTACTAATATCCATTTCACCAGGTCATTTATCAGGGGAAGATGCTGATAATGCATTTTAACAACATAAAGAGAATCTGAATGAAAACACTCTGGCAAATGAAATCGATTTGAAGGTCATTTCTACTGGACTACTATAATAGGAGAGTTTTAAGCAGCCCGTTGCAGCATAAAAATGTTAAAGATACTCCTTTAGTAACGGGTGTAAGATCTAAGAGTTACTACAAGAAGAGAATGTGATAGCGAAAGAACTAAAGATGGGCTTTATCTCACAATTTTGCCTAGAACTAGCCCTGTTTAGGGAAAAACTTACATTTCTTCTGAAGCCAATGACAAGATAAAGAGGTAGGAGATTACTTCTAATCAGCTTTTTAACTGGTTTACAATATTATATCAATTTCATGTGTACAACAACTTATTTCGACTTCTGTATATGCTATTTGATTCTTTATGGGCAAAAAATTCCTGTGAAATTCTACTGCTTATTTAATAAATAATTCTTCTAAAATAACTATTTCCATTATAAATTTCTGAGTTGCTGTCACGACTGCTGTAACTGTGGCAGAAGATTTCACTTGGTCTTTTATATCTTTTCCCCCCCATTGGACTTACTAGAGTAGTGATGGCAAGATGAGATGTCTCAATTAAGCCAATTATTTCTTTCCAACATAATGACGGTGAGCTATCAACTTGTAAAAGAATTAAAGGAGAGTTATATAAATAAGACTGAGAGAAGGTTCATGTATTTAGCTATTAGCACATGAGTGCTGATTTTCAGTTGGAAAAAGGTAAACTCAGCCAAGAGAATGCATTTGGCAGCTTGTGTAGAGATTTCTCAGGAGGACCTAAATGAGATGTTGCAACTCTTGCTACATGTAGTTTATCATTAAACAAAAGTGGTAGATGTTATTGCAAAATCAGAGATAAAGTTATAATTGTTTTTTAAATGAAAGAACAGGCTCATCTTAAACTGTAACAAAATTAATGGGAAACAATCCAGTATATCTTTGAATGAACTAATCATCAGAAGATGAAATACTGTTAAATACAAAACTCTATAAAAATGGATATGTGTATTATCTTTAAAATGGAAACTATAATGTGTTAATAATGTTTCTGAGTTCTGGGCTTCTTAGTTATTTTTAAGTGTTTTGGCACTTAAGATAACACTTGATTATTAGTTCCACTTGATTATTTGGCACTTCCAAATAATCTATACTAAGATTAAAACACACTTTTAAATTAACTTGCAAAGTAAACTAAGAGTTTAGCCAAAGGAAAAGTTTAGAAGACTTGTAGTAGGAAGGAAGTTCATCTTTTTTTTTTTTTTTTTTTCTGGTATGGGGGCCTCTCACTGTTTTGGCCTCTCCTGTTGCGGAGTACAGGCTCCGGACGCACAGGCTCAGCGGCCATGGCTTTGCGGCATGTGGGATCTTCCCGGACCGGGGCACGAACCCGTATCCCCTGCATCGGCAGGCGGACTCTCAACCACTGCACCACAAGGGAGGCCCAAAAGTTCATCTTTGAACAGCATATAGTTGGTCCTTGAACAGTAAGGCTATCTTCCCATATTGCCCCTAGCACTATTTAGAGTATATTTTAGTCTCCTCTAGCATGTGAATTTCCATTGGCTTTATAGAGATATCTGCTTTAATCTTGCTTAGTTATCCTTTTCCAACTACCTGGACTGTATTTTCTGAACTTAACACTCAACAATTTTCAATATAGGTGGAGAATCTTACTAAAAATGTAACTGCTTATGCAATTTGAGATTTTGATGGAATCTGACTATGCAGTTAATCCTTAGCTACTAAATTGATATCAGAATTCTTTACCACTTATCTGTGATGGTCCTAAACTCATAATACAAGCTGGCTTCAAGATTTTCCACCGAGTTCTAGGCCTCATTAGTTTCAATAACCTCAGATATTATAAATTTGGAGAGCCAGTGAAAAGTGGGGGCAATAACTAGAATAAGAGCAATAGTTAACATTAATGCATGCTACCATGTGTTTGTTATTATGGTAAACCTTGCACAGTATCTTAATTAAGTTCACAACACTCTTGTAACAAAAGTATTAGAAGTTATCATCATTTTGCATAGGAGAGAGATGATTTTCCAAGGTTATATAGCCGATAAGAGCTGAGTAGGGATTTGATTCCAGAGCTGGTGTACCCAACCCTTATCTGACCCTGTTTCCTGAAAAGATGACTACTGCAAGAACGAGATGCTGACCTGTTTCCAATGATGGAATGAATGACAACTACCTGTGCCTTTCTGGGCAAGCCATAGAATCTCTGGGGTTTAGTTCCTTCTTCTGTAAAATGAAGATGGTGGATTCTGCATTCTACAAGGCCAACTGTATACTCTCAAGTTATATTATCCTAAAATATACTAGTTGTATAGTATTAGTAAAAAGAACTTTAAATTAGCTATGGGGAGTCCAAGATTTGCCACTAACTTTTGTGATTTCAAGGGTTATTTTTAATATGTATGTCAGTGCTTTAGAAATATATATGTGTAATATAGCACATAAATATAAAGTACTATCCCAATCATCTTCAATAAAATATATAGCATTAAAATTATGGATTTGAGCAATTGGGATAAATTGGGTTCTCACTTTTTTTGCCCTTATTAAACATCTAGTCTGTGATATTTTAAGATAATCTTTATTTGTAGTAGGTTTAAACAAAGAGACACCTCCAAGTTTCCATTTATACACATGAGAAGGGTAGGGAATGTCCAAAGACAACACAGAAAGAGGGAGGGAAAATGTGCCCATAAATATGTTAGATAAGCTTTAGCAAAAAGCAGAAGTGGGGGGGAAATCTATATATACCGACTCTTTTGCAGTTTGACAAAGTTAATGATTAAAATCTCCTAGATTTTCCACTACTTTTTCCCCAGGTTGTCTATTTGCCTTGATTGATGATATTTTATCTCTTGTGGCCCAAGGATGACTGCCCTTCCTTCCATGTAGAGATTAATAATTGATTAGCTCACAGTCAGGAATCTTATTAGTAAAAGGGAATTGGTTACTTTTGGATGCTATTTTTTTTAACTGGGTAACATACAGGAGACGGGGGTGCTACAGGACTTGCTGGCAGAAAAATGAAGAGGATCCTGGTTTTCCTGCTTGCTGTAGCATTTGTGCATGCTCTAGAGAGAGGTAAGGAATCAAAGGGGGGTTAATCTGAGCTCAAATGCCACATAGAGTGTTCAATTAGAATAGCCAAGAAGTCACGATAAGAATCTCATGAAAGAAAGAAAAACTATATAATTTGTCGCTTATCTTTCCCTGTTTTCTTGATAACCAAGATCTAAAAAAATGGTTCAAAATTAGAATATTTTTATTTGTTAAAGGAGAACGCAAATGGAGTCTGTGATCCATCACTGAGCTTTGTTTTTCAGACTTCAAATATTCATTGCCATTGAGAGTACAATATACCATATCAATGATGAAGTCAACAGATTTCTTTGATCTTCTTCAAGGAATCCTCTATATGTAATATTTGAAAATGCATTATAGTTTCTAAAATATCTCACATAAAAGAATTCATTAGCTAAGAAATATGACTACCAAGGTCTCTGAGCTATATTTTTCATTAAGTTCATTCATCAAATGGTGTCTTCGTCTTTGAGCAGTATACAACTTTATAAGTTCCCAAGCTGCGAAATTCATAATCAGTTCCAATTTACTTTCTGGCTGATTCTTTAATGCTTATAAAAGGAATCTGCATTCATCCGGCTTCAAAAATTAAAATTTTCATGTAGTGCTGCCAGTTAACTGCTTTACCCAAGTCTTACATTAATACTCATATTAATAATATTTAACCAGTAGAATAAAATGCGTGTATCCCAGGAATCAATAGTTATTAACGATGACAAGAATAACCTTACTCCTGACCTTATTTTTTTTACATTCATTTTTTTAAATACCTCATTTTTGTCATTCAAATTATTTTAAATTTTGTCTTATTCATGTCCCTTCCAAGACGTCTGAATAGCCCAGGTCCCAAGGAACCCTGAAAGCTTACTCCTTCACCCATGGTTTCCCTGTGGCAGATCTGAACCTGAAAAGTCCTCCTCAAGTAGGTTCAGATCTGGATTTTCAAAACACAGAAAGTCCAGTAATGGTTATGTCCTGGGATTATATGTGGATGCCATAATGTGCCATTTTGAACTACTGACTCAGTAAATGTACACTGGCTTCACTTCAAAGAATTACAGTGCTTTGGAGAATAACAGTATTCTGCAACCTCTATTTCAACATCCTTTAGCATTCTCTCAGCCTCTGATGAAACAGATGCTAAAAACTTCAAGTAAGCTCCCTCGAAGGTCTGAACTTCACAATGAACTAGATTACCTATGTGCCATAGGTCAGATCATGACTCCTGAGACATAAAGTACAATTACCTACATAATAAATGTCCAATACTTGGGGACAGTAGTCCTGACCCATCAGTCCTCTGTTCTGTAATACCTGAGCATAACCCAAATACCAAGTCAGTGTTTTACCTGGAAGCTAGGTGTGCTCACTCCTGGCAGGAAGTGTACAGATTGAAAGAGTTGAGAGGAACTTTGGATGCTGGAGGATTGGTTTGGGTTGCAGTTCTCTGCCTAGTTCTACAGAGCTGACCAACCACCCACAGCATTTGTCTAGAGACTCTTTTCCAAGGTGTATTTCCTTCAAGACTCATTTTGGAAAGATGTTTCTAGGGCCAAACATATTTAAGAAATAAGCCAGACATTAGTCTTTCTTGGTTGGTTCATAATCAATGTTTTTGTTGTTCTAAGAGTTCTGAGAAATCAAAACAAGATAATTTAACTTTATTCAATACAATAAAGTTTCCCAAACACATGGGCTCTTTCCTAAAATGCCTATATCCCACGGAAGCAGTCTTTGGAAAACCTCAGTTCTAAAGTGGATACAATATGAACGTTAGCTCCAGTCAGGCTCATCCTCTTCTATCAAATGGCATTGGGGATTCAGTTCACAAGCCCTTGGGTACATCTTGAGAGAGAAGGGCTTACCAAATATGCCAAATCTAAATGATATTATAATATCCACTTTAGCTACCCTGTGAGAGGCAAGAAAGTTATGTTTCCAATTGCCTCCACTTGGCTTCTTTACTCAAAACTGAAATGGATAAAGCACTAATCTAAATCATATCTTTCCCTCTTCCCAAGAAACAAGAAGGCTACTGATACTGCTACACAATTACCAAAGAAATAATGCTACAGGAAGCAAAGCACTGCTGTTTAGAAGAGCTATTGGCAAGAACATTTTCCTTTTGCTTTAAGCATTTCATTCTCGGCATAATTTTATTAAACATGGTATCAAATAGCAAGAAGAAAGTCAATTCCCCTTGAGGTGGGGAGGAAGCTGTATTTCTCCTTCTCCCACTTACTTGTCGAAACAGCCCTAAAACAATGTGGTTCATCCCAATCTTCCAAACCACCACTGAATCACTGTTTCTCTTTTCTACAAGTTGCCACCCCTTCATCAGGAGCCATGTGAAAAACAAAATTGTCCTCAGTTTGATTCAGGAACATAGCTGTACAGAATGCTAAAGAGAAGTAATTTAGAATAAGAAGATATTCTATTGATACTTTCCCAGATATGTCTGTATATGCTCTCTGCAAAATAAGCATAATTTTATGCTTATTTTGGTGCTTAGTCACTTCCTCAGGTGACTGAGGAGGCAACAGGATTTGAGATCTACATGATGAAAAGAAGACAGCCATGCAAATATCTAGAAGTATGTTTCAAGCTGAGGAACTCAGGTGCAAATGTCCTGAGCTAGGAACAAATACGGCCTGATCCAAGTTCACAAAGCACCCAGAGTAAAAGCATTAAAGAGGCTTAGCTGAGAAGGCAAAGGAGGAAAGGAGGAAGAGCTGAAGTCAAAGAGGTAGCTAACTTCATCATCAAAAGCAATGTTAGGGCTTCCCTGGTGGCGCAGTGGTTGAGAGTCTCCCTGCCAGTGCAGGGGACATGGGTTCGTGCCCCGGTCCGGGAAGATCCCACATGCCACGGAGCGGCTGGGCCCGTGAGCCATGGCCGCTGAGCCTGCACGTCTGGAGCCTGTGCTCCACAACGGGAGAGGCCACAACAGTGAGAAGCCTGCGTACAGCAAAAAAAAAAAAAAAAAAAAAAAAAAAAAAGTAATGTTAACCTAATAGCAAAATTATGCTTCATTGCTATGAGGTGCAATGCCAGTATGAATTCACCATCACATATGGGGTATGGGGATGAGTAGGCATACTTTAAAAGGCCACAAGTTTGAAGATGATGAAAGAAGATGAAGAAATCCTTAAAAGGAACTGATTACCTTCCCCCTAGTATCTATGGTCACTTAACTTCTTTATTCTGCCCACTCTACCCTCCTCTCTATTTTCCCCCCAGTTCACTCTGTTTCAGCCACACTGGCCTCCACACTAGCTCCCACTCTCTGTATTCTGCACCCCAGGGATCTGCATTAGCTCCTCACTCATCTTAGAACATGGATCCCCTCTGTCTGCTCCAAGTTCACATACAGAGAAGACTTCCCTGACCAATCTACCTCAAATAGCACCTACTACTCCATTTTTCTCTATTCTCTTACCCTGTTTTTGTTTTGTTTTATTTTGCTTTTATTTTTAGCACTCATCACCTTATTACCAGCTGTTCATTTGTTTATTGTAATGAAAGTAAGATGTAGAATGTAAGCTCCATGAATTGAAGGACTTTTTGTTCCCTGCTGGAATTCTGTTTTAGAACACTACTTGCCATATATTATATGTAGTAGTTTTTTTGTGTGTAAAATCACAAAACCAAGGTTATTAGAGTACCTACCTCATAAGGTAGTTTTGAGTATTTAAGGAAAATTAAATATCAACTAGGACACATAATATATATCCTGGAAGGAGTAAACTTTAAGTCTTTTGTTATTTTCATTATAAGTTTTATATATAGTATCCACTGTGAAGCATTGGCACTAGATTTTATCCACTGAATAAAATAGCTAATAGTTTATTTACAATATGTTAACATGTTCAAAATCTTTCAGATAGATTTATGTCATCCTTTCAACACCGTGATGAGCTCAGTACTATTATCCCCATTTTATAAATGGGGAAAACTGAGGAAAAGAGGGGTTAAGTAACTTATCCAAAGTAACTGAGCTAGTAAGTGTCAGGATCAGAATTTTACATCAATTCACTGGGTTTACAAAGACAGTCACTCAAAATCACTGCTTTGCTGCCTCTCATGAGACACATACCTGAAATACTTTCACTAATCTTAGTATAAGTGTAAGAGAGAACCAATCATTGACACCAATTTAGGGGGAAGCAAGTGAAATTCATTCTGTCCACCACGGTCATCCATAACTGATCCAAATCCCAGTTCATCCCTATTCCATGAAACCAGCTCTGTCTTCTAACTTCCTGTTTTCCTGGCACTATCACCTCTAAATCATTTATGTTCAATCCTGTAGAGCACTGTTGGATTTTATTTTATTCATTTTTGTTATCAGTATCCAATCATTTCTATATTCTATAAATTTCAGCCCTAAAATATGTCAGCCTTGTACCGAACCTCCTCAGTGTTCCCTTCCGTCTGTCTCCTTTACCCCCTGCATAGATCTAGTTCTCAAAGCCTGGGAACACTGGCTCTTTTGTCTACTACATTTCCACTTTCTTTTTCTTTCTTTTTTTTTTTTTTTTTGCGGTATGCGGGCTTCTCACTGCTGTGGCCTCTCCCGTTGCGGAGCACAGGCTCCGGATGCACAGGCTCCACGGCATGTGGGATCTTCCCGGGCCGGGGCACGAACCCGTGTCCCCTGCATCGGCAGGCGGACGCTGAACCACTGCGCCACCAGGGAAGCCCTCCACCTTCTTATACTGTCCTTGTGCAGGCCCTTATTAACGTTTACCCAACTATCGTAATGGCTTCCCTAACCAAATCTCTACCTCCCATCCCTTCCCCAATCAACTCATATTAAAATACAATGCAAAACTTGACATAACGTGGTAAGTGGAGTCCAAAAATGAAATACATAAAAATTAGGATCACTTTTGGGAGGTAAATGAAATACTAGGGGTGAACATGTATAGCTGACTGGTGCGATTCTAGCTGTCAGACTGTCTGATACAAACCCACCCCAATTCTGGTCTCTGTTTGGAGTCATGTGACGGTGGGTACAACCAAAAATGTTGACATCCTAATGCTTGGAATCTGCTAAGAGGTTAGCTCACATCACAAAGGGGAATTAAGGTTTCAGACAGAATAAAGGTCGCTAGTCAGCAGACCTTAAAGTAGAAAAACAATGCTGAACTATATGAGTGAGACCAATGTAATCACAAAAAGGGAGCAAAACAGAATCAGTCAGAGGATGATGTCGCTAAAGAGAAAAGGCACAAAGAGACACGAAGTTGCCAGCTTTGAAGATGGAGGAAGGAGGCCTTGAGCCTAGAATCCTAGGCCACCTCTAGAAGTTGGAGTAGGCAAGGATATGGATTCTCCCTTAGAGCATCCAGAAAGAACACAATCCTTCTGACACCTTGATTTTAGCCCAGAGAGACCTGTGTCAGTCTACCCAGTAGAAATGTAAAGCAGTAGTTTAAGCCACTGAATTTGAATTACTGAATTACAGTAGCAATAGAAACCTAATACTGTAGGTTTCTGGGTTCTGTGATAGGCTGGGACTTCCCCAAGGAAAGGATCATTGAGTGAAAGCATCTCACTGTTGATAGACTATAATCTCATTGGTCAGATCCAGGGAGAATCGGCCAGGAGATAACTGGGGTACATGTTAACTCATTTCCATGCTTCCTGGGAGTTTTCTATTTTTATCTTCTCTTCCATTTCCTTCTGACCAGAAAGTAATTTAGCCTACTGTCTGAGAGAAGGACTGGAGCAAGTCATATGGGATCCTTATCACAAGGGCATATAGGTATCATCACTGGATTGTACTATTAGAAGAGTTGCTAACATTCATTATGTTTTTACCATGTTAGGCAGGAGATGTGCTAGGCATTTTTACATAGACTAACATATTTCACAGAACAGCCTTAATAACAAGGTACTATTTCACTTAGATCCCAAGATTACTCTTCCTTGAGTACAGCTCTGAGTTGGTCATTCCTCTCCATGAATGTATTTCAATAGATACCCCATTACCTTAAAAAATAAGTAAAACTTTGGTGATCAAGTTTTCTAGTATTTAATTCCACTGCTTCAGTTTTATTGGATTACTCATTCTCCAGATATGACTGGTGATTTTCTAACTTCGGATATTTCTTCATGTTCTCTCCACTTAAAATTCCTCTCCCAATTCACTTATCCCTGTTAAAATCCTGCCCATCATTCGTGGTCCACTTCAAGTAATAGTTCCTTTCATGAGGTTTTCTAAAAGCTCTCTTCCATTCCATGGGTTCATATGCTTTGTTTCAATCTCTTCCATGGCAATGATCACGACTGTTGCTATTGGTGTTGTATTCTTATTCTTATCTCTACTATCAGACCTCAGTTCCTTAAATATTGGTGGCTTTCAAGTTTCTTGTATGTGCTTTATCATGTTATTTATTCTTATATTGTTTTAAAAACTAAGCCCTGTAATGCATTCCAAGTTTCCAATTCAGGATACCAAAGACACCACCCTCACTCATGCCAAAGGTGGGAGAGGGAAACTTGCTCCCTTATCTTCACCTCTGCAAAAGCATTTGTTGATGACAAGGTGCTCAACTGGTGAAGGAAAAGCAAGGTGGAATGAGATGTGTGGAGGAAGAATGCCTCCTCTGGGACTTTGGTGAGTGTAGCATCTATATGGGCTACCACCCGTGTTGAAACCAAAGGCATCAAATTTGAGTGAGTCTATGAGGCCATCCTCTATGGCAATTTTAGTATCGGGGCAACTGACCCATTGCCCCTATATCTTCTACTGGTTTCGAATTTTCAACATCTGAAATATTCCACTGATGGCGTCCTAAGAAGTACAGTTAATTTCCTCTAGATAGTTAATCTATAGATGTCATGCAGAACTCTAGGTTTACTTTCCATTGATGTAAGCTCAAAATTGCACCCCTGCTTGCAAACATCAATATGAAACCAGATCAATGCTTTATATAATAGTGATTTAAAATGTCAATGGAAATGAGACACAAAAAGCCTGAAAAGTGAAATAAAAGTACTAATTTGAATACCACTTCTTCGTTGACAATGTTTTTAATGACATATCAGCAGTTTTCTTTAGTTCCAATAATCAGGGCAACTTCCTAAACCAGCCCAACAATATTTAATTTCTCAACTAAAACCACTGCTCTGAATATCTAGCCCACCTAGTTTGAACAAATACTACAAACCATATTCTTTAAGTTAAAAAAAAACACACTAATACACTGACCTTTTCTGACATAGATGAGTCTGTCAGTGCAGAATGGAAATAAAATGTCAAGGAAATAAAATTTCAAAAATATAAATGCCCAACAGTTCTGAAAGCCCATGATTCTCAGAATAGGAAAATAACAACGTAAGACAGTTCCTAGCATCCTGTATAAGCGTTTTTATTCAACTCAACATATATAGGGTCCAACCATTGCTCCCGGTATACAAACAGCTTTTCTAGAGGACCAAACTGGTTTTAGAGAATAATTATAACAATAGTTAAAGCATTCAAAATACCCTTTTTAGTAAAGTTTGTACCATAACAATGAGTATCCTATTGTCTATCCCCACTAGATTAAAAGTTCCATAAGGGCAAGGATGTGTCTATTTTGCTCTTTATTGTATATTCAATACTGAACCCAATGCCTGGCATAGAGTAAGTCTTCAAGACATGCCTGTTGCATGTATGAATGAGTATTGTCAGCTGTGTTAGGAGAGGAGAGATGCATGAAGCAGTAAAGATTTCCCCAAAGTAAACCAAATGCTTTCAAAAGTCCAGAATTAGGCACAACTGACCAGAATGTTTCACAATACAGACAGAAAAGGGACATGCTGTTGCAAAAAGCAACAATTCTGTTAACGACATTTGTAAACATTGAGTGTTTAGGGGTCACAATGTGAAAATGATTTCGCCAGTGTCACTAAGATTATGCCAATATTTACTAGCGCCGTATCAAAGTCCAGACTGCCCTCTTCATAACCACATGGCACATTAAAGAACAGAGTTTGTCATTTACAATTCATTTGATATAGGATTTAATTATATAAATGAAAGTGAGTTCAACTGGTGTGAAAACATTAAGCAGTACTCCATGGAATAGGGAATTGATTTAGAACAATCTCATGGCAAATTAAGTTCAGTATTTGTTACGTTTGAAAGATGAGAAAGTGGTTAACATACTCGCTTAACCAGTTCAGCTCCAGGTCTTCTCTTTGAATAAATGAATAGATGAATTTTATTATTTTTTTCTTTTTTGCGGTACACGGGCCTCTTACTGTTGTGGCCTCTCCCGTTGCGGAGCACGGGCTCCGGATGTGCAGGCCCAGTGGCCGTGGCTCACAGGCCCAGCCGCTCCACAGCATATGGGATCTTCCCGGACCGGGGCACGAACCCCTGTCCCCTGCATCGGCAGGCGGACTCTCAACCAGTGCGCCACCAGGGAAGCCCTAGATAAATTTTTTTTAATCAGAAGTATTTCAGGTAATCTACCTGAAAAATACATGGTGCAACGGCTTCCTCTACAGGTTACTTTTGTAAGAGCAGTTTTACCCTCATATTTTAATTCTGAATTTCTTCAATGCCTATTTGGGCTTTTTCCCTTGCTTCTGTTTTGCCCAAGACTGAATATTCCAGCAAAAATGGTTCCAAAACCATTTAAAGTCTTGTGTAGTTGATCTAGTTTCCCAGTTTTCTGTCATTGCATTCTAACTAAAGCAGCACCTAACACCCATGGATTCCAATGTGTTTCTGTGCAATCTCAGTTGTTTAAATAGCTTTAACTAAATCAGGAGATAAACTGTAGTCTCCACTTATACCATATTCACATGCACTCACGTTCTCAACACACTGAATGAAACTCTTTCTTAATGAAGTGAGAAATCTGGAAAGTTAGAACAAAATAGTTTTTTAAATGTGCAGAGGTGCCCCCATTGAATGCAGGCTCTCATTTTGCATGGTCACAATAAAACAGAAGTGAC
The DNA here is from genome assembly GCF_964341445.2 of Mesoplodon mirus. Classification (NCBI taxonomy): domain Eukaryota; kingdom Metazoa; phylum Chordata; class Mammalia; order Artiodactyla; family Ziphiidae; genus Mesoplodon; species Mesoplodon mirus. The sequence goes on from NC_138977.1 coordinate 50,059,362, forward strand.
CTCTGCAGTTTTATAGGGATAGTTTATTAAGCAAAGCTATTTCCTTTGCATTAAGAACAAAGGAGTTATTTGGGTATTTTTTGTGGCTTGAAACCATAAGCTTTGGGAGAAAAAACATTCTGTATAATTTCTTACTGTTTCTAAAAGGGGTGATTTTGTAAGCTTTTAGAAGTGATCTCAAAGATCATGAGGATACGATTGTGTACTAAATTCAGGAGTCTAATACATACCGTTATTTAAACTCCATTTGAATATTTTAAGGACAAAACAAACTCACTTCAAAAAGCTGTTCGGGGGCTTCCCTGGTGGCGCAGTGGTTGAGAATCTGCCTGCTAATGCAGGGGACACGGGTTCGAGCCCTGGTCTGGGAGGATCCCACATGCCACGGAGCAACTAGGCCCGTGAGCCACAGCTACTGAGCCTGCGCGTCTGGAGCCTGTGCTCCGCAACGAGAGGCCGCGATAGTGAAAGGCCCGCGCACCGCGATGAAGAGTGGCCCCCGCTTGCCACAACTAGAGAAAGCCCTCGCACAGAAACGAAGACCCAACGCAGCAAAAATAAATAAATAAATTACTAAAAAAAAAAACTCCTACCCCCAACATCTTCAAAAAAAAAAAAAAAAAAAAAAAAGCTGTTCGGGCTTCCCTGGTGGCGCAGTGGTTGAGAGTCCGCCTGCCGATGGAGGGGACACAGGTTCGTGCCCCGGTCCGGAAAGATCCCACATGCCGTGGAGCGGCTGGGCCAGTGAGCCATGGCTGCTGAGCCTGCACATACAGAGCCTGTGCTCCGCAACGGGAGAGGCCACAACAGTGAGAGGCCCGCGTACCGCAAAAAAAAAAAAAAAAAAAAAAAAAAAAAAAATGCTGTTCATCATTTCAGCTATTAATTAGCCACAGCTATAAAGTTCTCTCACTCTGAACTAAAATCCACTGCCAGCCATTTTCCCCAGTTCTACCCAGGAGCAACAAAAACTCCACTGACATCCTACTACTACATCTTCTCACTTATAGGAAGACAGCTCTACCCTAAATTTTTTCCATCTGGGCCCTAATCTTCAGTCCCACTGAATACCATTAATGATTAACAGAAAATTTCTGCCTTATTTTGACCATCTGAAACTGTGACAATATCCAACCTTGTAAACAAGTCAATAAATTACAGAAAATGTACTAGATATGAAGGTTCTCAGTCAATAGAGTATAAAAAGCCACTATCAATCCTACTGTCTTGTCTAGTTTACAAGATAATGTGAGATTTGATGATGCAGGTTTATCCACCTTTTTTGTGATTTTGATAGTATTTGAGTTGGTCCCTTATTACAAAATGCCGCTTAAGAAGGCCTTTGTTCCTCAATTCTGACTTCTCACCTTAGTTATATGCATTGAACAGTCCACCTGAAAGACGTAGGGTACAACAGCTTCCTCTACAGGCAATTTTCACTGAAATCAAGCATTTTTAACATTAATTCTAACAAATCCCAAAGAGAATCTTTTTATTTTTTATATTTTTAATTTTTTTGGCTGTGTTGGGTCTTCTTTGCTGCATGCAGACTTTCTCTAGTTGCAGGAGGCTACGCTTCATTGTGGTGTGCGGGTTTCTCACTGTGGTGGCTACTCTTGCTGCGGAGCACGGGCTCTAGGCACGTGGGCTTCAGTAGTTGTGGCTCACGGGCACTCTAGAGCGCAGGCTCAGTAGTTGTGGCGCACAGGTTTTGTTGCTCCACGGCATGTGGGATCTTCCCGGACCAGGGATCGAACCCATGTCCCCTGCATTGGCGGTGGATTCTTAACCACTGCGCCACTAGGGAAGTCCCGAGAATCTTTTTAAAAGGAAAAAAAGGGGTTCCCTGGTGGCGCAGTGGTTGAGAGTCCACCTGCCGATGCAGGGGACACGGGTTCGTGCCCTGGTCCGGGAAGATCCCGCATGCCGCGGAGTGGCTGGGCCTGTGAGCCATGGCCGCTGAGCCTGTGTGTCCGGAGCCTGTGCTCCGCAATGGGAGAGGCCACAACAGTGAGAGGCCCGTGTATCGCAAAAAAAATAAACAATAACAAAACAAAACAGAAAACAACAACAACAAAATCTTCCCCAGCCAGTATCCAACCACTACCACCTCCACTCCAAACCATAAAACAAGAATTTCTACATATAAGCAATATCATATGATATAAAATAGACGACTAATAAAGACCTACTGTATAGCACAAGAAACTCTACTCAGTACTCTGTAATGGCCTATATGAAAAAAGAATCTTAAAGAGTGGATATATGTATAACAGAATCACTTTGCTGTACACCTGAAACACAACATTTTAAATCAACTATACTCCAATTTAAAAAAAAGAATTCCTACTCTACCTTATGTATATTCATGGGCTGTTCATATTTTCTATTTCTTCCTGGTTCCGTCTTGGAAGGTTATACCTTTCTAAGAACTTGTGCATTTCTTCCAGGTTGTCCATTTTATTGGCATAGAGTTGCATTTAGCAGTCTCTTAAGATGCTTTGTATTTCTGAGGTATCCACTGTAACTTCTCCTTTTTCATTTCTGATTTTATTGATTTGAGTCTTCTCCCTCTTTTCCTTGATGAGTCTGGCTAAAGGTTTATCAATTTTGTTTACAGTCAAAGGATCAGCTTTTAGTTTTATTGATCTTTGCTATTGTTTTGTTTCTATTTCATTTATTTCTGCTCTGATTTTTGATTTCTTTCCTTCTGCTAATTTTGGGTTTTGTTTATTCTTCTTTCTCTACTTCCTTGAGGTGTAATGTTAGATGGTTTATTTGGAATTTTTCTTGTTTCTTGAGGTAGGCTTGTATTGCTATAAACTTCCCTCTTAGAACTGCTTTTGATGCATCCCAAGGGTTTTGGACCATTGTGTTTTCATTGTAATTTGTCTCTAGGTATTTTTTGATTTCCTCTTTGATTTCTTCAGGACCTCTTGGTTATTTAGTAACGTATTATTTAGCCTCAATGTATTTGTGTTTTTCACATTTTTTTCCCCTGTAGTTGATTTCTAGTCTCATAGCATTGTGGTCAGAAAAGATGCTTGATATGCTTGATATCAATTTTCTTAAATTTACTAAGGCTTTATTTGTGACCCAAGATGTGATCTATCCTGGAGAATGTTCCATGTGCACTTGTGAACTGTAATCTGCTGTTTTTGGATGGAATGTCCTATAAATATCAATTAACTCTATCCAGTCTGTTGTGTCATTCAAAAGCTTGTGTTTCCTTATTAATTTTCTGTCTGGATGATCTGTCCATTGGGGTAAGTGAGGTGTTAAAGTCCCCCACTATTACTGTGTTACTGTCAATTTCCTCTTATAACTGTTAGCAGTTGCCTTATGTATTGAGGTGCTCCTATGTTGGGTGCATATATATTTATAATTCTTATATCTTCTTGGATTGATCCCTTGATCATTATGTAGTGTCCTTCCCTTTTCTCTTGTAATAGTCTTTATTTTAAAGCCTATTTTATCTGATGTGAGTATTGCTACTCCAGCTTTCTTTTCATTTCCATTTGCATGGAATATCTTTTTCTATCCCCTCACTTTTAGTCTGTATGTGTCCCTAGGTATGAAGTGGGTCTCTTGTAGACAGCACATATATGGGTCTTGTTTTTGTATCCATTCAGCAAGCCCGTGTCTTTTGGTTGGAGCATCTAATCCATTCACATTTATGGTAATTATCAATATGTATGTTCCTATTACCCTTTTCTTAATTGTTATGGGTTTGTTTTTGTAGGTCATTTTCTTCTCTTGTGTTTCCCACTTAGAGAAGTTCCTTTAGCATTCATTGTAGTGCTGGTTTGGTGGTGTTGATTTCTCTTAACTTTTGCTTGTGCGTAAAACTTTTGATTTCTCTGTCGAATTTGAATGAGATCCTTGCTGGGTAGGGTAATCTTGGTTGTAGGTTCTTCCTTGTCATCACTTTAAACATACCATGACACTCCCTTCTGGCTTGTAGATTTTCTGCTGAGAAATCAGCTGTTAACCTTATGGGAGTTCCCTTGTATGTTGTCATTTTTCCCTATTGCTTTCAATAATTTTTATTAATTTGATTACTATGTGTCTCAGCATGTTTCTCCTTGGGTTTATCCTGCCTGGGACTCTCTGCGCTTTCTGGACTTGGGTGGCTATTTCCTTTCCCATTTTAGGGAAGTTTTCAACTATAATCTCTTCAACTATTTTCTTGGGTCCTTTCTCTCTCTCTTCTCCTTCTGGGACCCCTATAATGTGAATGTTGGTGCATTTAATATTGTCCCAGAGGTCTCTGAGACTGTCCTCAATTCTTTTCATTCTCTTTTCTTTATTCTGCTCTGTAGTAGTTATTTCCACTATTTTATCTTTCAGGTCACTTATCCATTCTTCTCCCTCAGTTATTCTGCTATTGATTCCTTCTAGTTTTCATTTCAGTTATTGTATTGTTCATCTCTGTTTGTTCTCTAATTCTTCTAGGTGTTTGTTCTTTAATTCTTCTAGGTCTTTGTTAAACATTTCTTTCGGGCTTCCCTGGTGGCGCAGTGGTTGAGAGTCCGCCTGCCGATGCAGGGGACACGGGTTCGTGCCCCGGTCTGGGAGGATCCCACATGCCGCGGAGCGGCTGGGCCCGTGAGCCATGGCCGCTGGGCCTGTGCGTCCGGAGCCTGTGCTCCGCAGGGGGAGAGGCCACAGCAGTGAGAGGCCCGCCTACCGCAAAAAAAAAACAAAAAACAAAAAACATTTCTTTCATCTTCTCGATCTTTGTCTCCATTCTTTTTCCGAGGTCCTGGATCATCTTCACTATCATTATTCTGAATTCTTTTTCTGGAAAGTTGCCTATCTCCACTTCATTTAGCTGCTTTTCTGGGGTTTCATCTTGTTCCTTCATCTGGTACAAAGTCCTCTGCCTTTTCATTTTGTCTATCTTTCTGTGAATGTGGTTTTCCTTCCACAGGCTGCAGAATTGTAGTTCTTCTTGCTTCTGTTGTCTGCCCTCTATAGTTCATTCTTTTTCTTAATTTATTTCTTTAATTTTCATTAAAGTTTATAGCATGCCATCAAAGTTTGATCCATTGTGATAAAACAGAAAGGAACCAAAAAGTGAAACTGCATATAAGTATTGAGAAAAATGCTACTTTCACCATTGATGAATCATGTGGATGATCCCTTTGTATATATACATTTAATGCAACATTCATTTAAAAGGAAAAAGATACTTTTTTTAATATGTATTTCTGGTTCCTAGGTCGAGATTATGAGAAAGATAAAGTCTGCAAGGAATTCACCAGCCTGGGAAAAGATGACTTCACATCTTTGTAAGTATGAGGTACTCGCTCACTCTCCTGGTTACCTGACCTTGAATGAAGCTAAGTGTGCAGTATCTTCAATTCTGCATCAGGGACTGAACTGATCTCCATTAAGATTAAGAGGATAGAGCCCCAGGGTCAAAGTGGGCAGAGATGTCAGGCAAATGGAGGACATCCAAAGATTCCAGTTGAACTATTGTTAATATGGTCTAACAGTTTGTTACAAGTATACTAATGAGTTAAGAAAACAAGTAAGCATAGTTTTCTAAGGTGAATTAAAAGGCAAATAGTACATGCTAGGACGCAGGCAAACAAAGGCAGCAAGGTAAAGGACAGGTTCATTTGGGGAGGCTTGAGAGAGGAAAGAACATGAGGCTGGTTTGATGGAACTCTCAAACCCAAGTTCTACTGTTACAAGATGCGTTTTTGTTCTAGATAAACTTATTTTTAAAGCCAATGTCATATTTTCATTAGTCAAAAACATGTGTGCAATATTCCACTAAAAATTTGAATAGATTTCATATTAAAATATGTGCAAATGTGAAAATTTTAAAAAATTCTGCATACATTGATTTCTATTTCTCCTCAGGTCAATGGTCCTATACAGCAGAAAATTTCCCAGTGGCACCTTTGAACAGATCAGTCATCTTGTGAATGAAGTTGTCTCCTTGACAGAAGCCTGCTGTGCTGAGGGGGCCGACCCTGACTGTTATGACAACAGGGTAGGATTGTGTGGTTGGCCATGTCTATGCTGGCCCATAGAAGGGGGTCAAGACAGGCCTTTATGTCATATCTTGGGGAAATTTTAGACAGCAACCCACCTACTCCAAGTTTGAGGAAGATACAAAGTCTATTATCCTAGAGCCCAAATTTATTCTGGTAGAGTAAACCAATTCTGCCCATTAGTCCTACAAGGTTCAAATGAGAAAACTGGGGTGTGTATTATTAATTCATGGACCTCTCAAAATAATTCTAATATAGTCTGTGTATCTTAGAAGCCTACCAATACCCATATCTGTATCATGCCAAGACTGGTACCAGCTGCCCTGGAAAAACTTAGTGTTGGTTTCAAGTTATTTGGGGGTTCAAAAATTGCCCTGTATATACACACACAGTTCTGAGTTTTCTACTTTAGAGTATACACGCAGAAATAAAAAATGCTGAAATGACAGTTTTCAAAATATAGACAACAGCTGAAAAATGTGAAACTACAGGTATTTCTAGCAATTTACTGATACTGTCATCAGGATGAATAAAAATGACATTTAGCTGCATCTTGATAAAGACCTCTACAGACAAGTGTCTCCCTGCTCAAGACTGCAGCAGTTAGCCAACAGACACAATGCTCCAAAGATCTGATTAGAATATATTCTATAACTCTTACCTATTAATTTCTTTACCTGGCCCTTATCTACATCCTAAGAACTTTATCATTTTCTCCCACCAACAACTCCACAAATAATATGTCATTTCAACACAACCTTCTGCACAATCTTAAACAAGCAAACTACCAACTACAATAAAAAAAAAAAGGACACATTTTTATTTCCATTTTATTTTATATATTTGCTAACCCATCCCTTGACCAGAAATGTTTGGTCATAACCCATCCAAGATTGTTAGAGACAGATCATAAGAACAGAGATAGCATTGACATTTTTTTGGATAACACCTTTTTCCTGCTTTACAAAGCAATTTTTTCTACAAATATGTTACTTTCTTTGTAAACTTTGTTTTTTTTATTTGAAAGGAGGTAATAAAAAAGGAAAAACAGGAAACTTGCCAGGGAAAGAAATGGGAAAAGATTCACTGTTTACTTTTGGTTTACATAAATGATTTATCATGTTGCTTTGCTTTCCTTCATCGATAGGAAAGATCTTTAGAAGTTTTATCTTCAAAAGATATCTTATAAAATAACTGTAAAGATGTCAAAATCTTTTTCCCATGTAAATCTCCAATTTTTTCCATGGGCTTATTTCTATTTCCATGGGACTATTTCTATTCCACATTTTTATTCCAGATATAAAATTCTTTCCAAAAAGAACATCTTGTTGCTACAACTGCTTTGGTGGTACTCTTACCATGGGCTTAGTCTGCCCACACGTACCTATGTACCACTGTTGAGGCAGTAAATTAAGTTGTACCAGTGCTTCAACCCATGATGCATAGGAGAATAAACTTTGGGACTTTGGGGAAAAAACAGAACCTCAGGCCTCATCTTTGACGTACTGATCAGAATTTCTGTGTTATGCAGCCCAGGCATTTCTCTTTTTTTTTTTTTTTGGCATTTTTTAGTTTTATACACTGATGCAAAAGCAGGCTAAAGAACCACTGAATAGGGGAATGTAAATCAATGTTGAAGACGAAAGCAGTCAAGGATTAAGAGCCTGTTCATTTAAGAAAGGGAGGGGAGGAGGGAAGAGGGAGGTCCCCATTCTTAGCAGTATTTAGAACAGAATACAGATGGGAGATCACTTCAGAATCAATGGAACTTTTTCAAATGACCTCCCTCATCCTTAGAGATGTTAATATCCCTGTGGATAAACACTGAACTAGAGGATCAAACCTCTAACAGCTGCAATCATGTACAGTTAACTTGTTAATGAAGGTTCTCTTTTGGTCCTACTCTGAGTCTTCACATAAGACCCTGTACTAGCCTATAACTAGAATAATGCAGCTTGTCATGGCCAGTTTGTTACTAATGAGAATTTTAAATTTTAAGACTAAGTTGTTATACTAAATGGAGAACTATAAGCCTGGAAACTTGCACATATGTGAGTTTACTTTTCTTTTCTCACTCTAGACTTCAGCATTGTCTGCTAAGTCCTGCGAAAGTGACTCTCCATTCCCAGTGCACCCAGGAACTCCCGAGTGCTGCACCAAAGAGGGCCTTGAAAAGAAACTCTGTATGGCTGCCCTGAAGCACCAGCCACAAGAATTTCCTACCTATGTAGAGCCAACAAATGATGAGATCTGTGAGGCATTCAGGAAAGATCCCAAGGGGTTTGCTGATCAGTAAGCTGCTTTCATCATATGTAAAACTTCAGGGCATAAAATAACATACATGTCTAATCTAACCCCCTATTCTATATAAACACCTCTTATACCACAACCCGGACAATTACCAATAACAAAAACTTGACTGTCACCCACAACATCCCATCTCTGTCAGTGCCTATTACAAATAGCTTTCTCAGATGGAGATGAAGTCAACTTTCCCAAACGCCTACCCTCTCTCATCCTAGTTCTAGTATCTGAAGCAGACTCACTTGGATCCCCTGTCTACATGACACGTTCAAATATTTGACAGCAGCTATTGTGATTCCTCTTATGTTAGGGATCCTTGCATACTCCATCTGACAGAATTTTACTGCTGTGCACAAGTATTTAACTTCCAGTAGAGCATAAGAAATAAACAGCTTTTTTTCATTCTTACAGTACATTCCCAGAAACACTTGTGAACATGACATTTGTTGTACCACATTAGTGGACATATTACTTTTACCTTCTTATTTAACATTCATGAAGAGCCGATTATATATTGATTCTTTACTCTCAGAAGATCATAAAGTTGGAAAAAAATTATGATAATAGAAAAAATATATATACACACACAGAAGTCAAAAGCAACATCATTCAAACTGGCTTTAGAAGTATGAAATCAAGGTCATGATTTCATAAAAGTTGGTTGGCTCGCCCATCCCTGTAAATTCAGGGAGGATTTTGCCTAAGATCTCAGTCTCTTTAGACACTTAGTGGCTTATGCTCACAAAAATTAAAATAATTTCAACAACAAACAAGCCTATACACAACAATTGTCTAGAATAAAGAGATAATGAAAGATAATTCCATTACCTTCATTTCAATTTTTTCCACCAACATTAATCAGCAGCTACCATAGGCCACGCATATGGCAGACGCTAAAGGAATAAAGGGACAAATGACCCCTCCCAAGTAATCTACATGGAAATTTAAAAAAGATTTTTTAAATGAAGATACTGATTAAAAGTGATTAGTATTATAACCCTTTCTCTAAATCCCTAGTGCTTTTTAGATATTATGAATATCAACTAACATGCACCCTTTTTCCATCAAAATACTTCTGAAAAAGATTGTTTGCCACAAATGTCTTGACCAATCCTATTTTTCCTCCCACAGATTTATGTATGAATATTCCATTAATTATGGACAAGCTCCTTTGACACTATTAGTCAGTTACACTAAGAGTTCTCTCTCCATGGTAGGGTCATGCTGTACCTCACCAAACCCAACAGTATGCTTTTTGAAAGAGGTAAGTGTCATTTTGTTACATAGTTATGTTCTTTTTTCTTCTTCTTCTATTAATGCCGCTCCTTTCAAATAATGTTAGAAAGATTCCGATTCTGGAATCCGTAAACGTTTTTAAAATGCCTCTTTCGTATTTTGTTAATTGGGAAAAACACACAACCACCTCTGGGGAAAACGTTCCGTTGGTCAGAATTCAGTTTTCTAGTCATCAAAAGGAGTCCAAATGGTCTCTTTTTGGCCATTCCTGTACACTGCTTTCAATGGATCCTGACCATCTAATGACATTCTCTCATTTATTTTCTAGAGACTTCAGCTTAAACAATTATCACTTCTCACCACAATGTCAAATAGAATCTGTTCACAATACTCTGCTTATGGGAAGGAGAAATCAAGGCTCAGGTAAAGATTTAGCACCATCAGCACGTATAGCTGTTTGTTTCTGCACTATTGATCCATAATATTAGGATTCTCTAAGAAAATGTTTGTAATAGAAGATACAAACCATAGTGTTATGCTCCAATAATCCTCAAATAGGGCCCAGTTATTTTTTCTTTTCTCTACACAAAATATGAATAAGGAACAAAACTTTTCTAAAACATAATTTGATTTTAATCAACATTTTCCATATGCTCATATGGGAAGACTGGTAGACCACTAGATATTATCTCCTCAGTATTCATATTAGCATGCATTACAAACACACAAGCAAAAACAATCGTTTTTATTCATCACGTGTTACTTGCTTTGCCCATGTTTTTCTTGGGAAAAAAACTTCCTGAATTCTTGTTATATGAAGCTTTGTGCTCTATAGTGTATACCTCTTAGGCTTCATGAATTTATTCTAATTACTTACTTTCTTTATAAGCTTCAATTTGATTTTTGTATGGCTATTGTTAATTTAACAATTTTGACAGTTTCTATGTTTACACTTCCCTCAACTTCTCAGACATCTAGATTTGCCAGCTTTATATCTTCAGTATTTAGAGTCTCTTTAATTCCTTTTACTCTGATCCACAAGTTTTTTCCTCTAATGGTAATGAAAGAATTCATGCTGGCACCAGATCTTAAGGTTCCCCCAAAGGGCATAGAAACTTACTTTCATGAGTCCTTTAAAAATAATCTTCCATTAGAACTACTGAAATACTAAATGGCATCTTCTCTAAAACTTCCCTTTAGTTTTCCTTGCATTTAGAGTATTTGGCATGCAGAGCATAGGAATTCATAGTATAAAACCCCCTACAACAATATACATATATGTCTTAATCATAAATTTATACTTGCATTCATGTCTTGGAATTTACTCCAAGGAACTATCACTGAGTGTGGACAAAGATTTAGCTAAAAACATTGCTGCGACATTTTTTTTTAAATATGAAAAACTTAGATATTTCTTAATATTTAAATCAATCATGATATATCCATTTATGAGAGAATGCCATACAGTTTGTTATAATTATATTTTAAAAGAATATTTAATGAAAACAAAGTATTGTTAAAAGAAATCAAAACTACAAATAGAAAGACATTTCGTGCTTATGGATTGGAAGAATTAATGTTGTAAAAATATCCATACTATCCAAAGCAATCTACAGATTCAATGTAATCTCTATCAATATCCCAATGGCATTTTTTTTTCTTTTTTGCTGAAACAGAAAAAAAAAATCACCCTAAAATTCATATGGAATATCAAGGGACTCCTTATAGCCAAAACAATCTGGAAAAAGAACAACAAAGTAGGAGGTCTCACACTTTGATTTCAAAACATATTACAAAGCAACAGTAATAAAGACACTGTGGGGGCTTCCCTGGTGGCGCAGTGGTTGAGAGTCCGCCTGCCAATGCAGGGGACACGGGTTTGTGCCTTGGTCCGGGAAGATCCCACATGCCGCGGAGTGGCTGGGCCCATGAGCAATGGCTGCTGAGCCTGCACGTCCGGAGCCTGTGCTCTGCAACGGGAGAGGCCACAACAGTGAGAGGCCTGCGTACCACACAAAAAAATAATAATAATAATAAATAAATAAATAAAAATAAAGACACTGTGGTATGGGCATAACAAGATATAGAGAGACCAGTGGAAAAGAATAGAGAGCTCATAAAGAAACCCTAATATATATGGCCAAATGATTTTCCACAAGGGCGCCAAAACTACACGATTGAGAAAAAAGTCTCTTCAACAAATGGTGCAGAATAATTGGATTTGCACTTGCAAAAGAATGAAGTTGAACCTTACCTTACACCATATATTAAAATTAATTCAAAATGGATTAAAGATCTAAATCTATAAAACTCCTAAAAGAAAACATCGGGAAAAAACTTCAGGACATTGGATTTGGCAGTTTCTTGGAAATGACAACAAAGCATAGGTCACAGCAAAAATAGATATATAGGACTACATCAAGCTTAAACTACTGCACTTTAAAGGAAAAAACCAAGTGAAAAGGCAATCTATGGGATGGGAGAAAATATTTACAAGTCATCTATCTAGTAAGGGTTTAATATCTAGAATGCTTAAGGAACTTCTACAGCTCAACAAAAAATAACTTGATTAAAAATAATTGAACAGATGATTCAACAAGAGATATGTAAGTGGAAAGATATTCAACATCACTAATCATAAGAGAAATACAAATCAAAGCCACAATGAGATATCATCTCACACCTATTAGGATGGCCACTACCAAAAGAACAGAAAATGAGTGTTGGCAAGGATATGGAGAAATTGGAATCCCTGTGCACTGCTGATGGGGATGCAAAATGGTACAGCCATTGTGAAAGATAGTATGAAGTTTTCTCAAAAATTTAAAAATAGAGTCATCATATGATCCAGCAATCTCACTTCTGCATATATATCCAAGGAAATTCAAAGCAGAACCTCAAGGAGATATTTGCACACCCATGTTAATTGCAGCATTATTCACAATAGTCAAGAGGTAGAAGCAACCCAAATGTCCACTGACAGATGAATGGATAAAGTGTGACACACACATACAATACATACCTATATTACATATTATATAGTCTTAAATTCCTGTCACATGCTACAACATGGATGAACATTGAGGACATTAGGCTAAGCAAAATAAGCAGTCACAAAAGGACAAATACTGTATGATTTCACTCATATAGAATAAAGTAATAAAAGCCATAGAAAAAGAAAGCAAAAAGGTAGAAGCTCACCAAAGGCTGAGGGTGGATCAGTGGGGAGGGGGCAGTATATACAGGTATCTAGTTTTAATTTTGCAAGATAAATTTCTAGAGATCTGTTATATAAAAGTAAATATACTTAACATTACTGAACTATACACTTAAAAATGGTTAAGATGGCCAATTTTATATGTTTTTTGCCACAATTTAAAAAGAATGATATAGAACCTATTCCTGATATATTAAGTGAAAAAGGAAAATCGGTGAATGGTATAGTAGAGCATAATCGCTTATAAAATACCTTGTAAGCCTTATAAAATACTTCAGGGTAATACACCAAAACATCAACATTTATTAACTCTGTGGTCTAGGGCTATAGGTCTTCATTATTTCTTTTATCTGTAGTTTCTAAATGAACTAATGAAAAATTTTAAACACTATGAGGGGTCACAAAAACACAACGCTGGCCTTATGAATAGACATTAGTGCTTTCTTTATTGCCATTTTAGATCTAACTTTTTTTTTTTTTTTTTTTTATGCCGTACGCCGGCCTCTCACTGTTGTGGCCTCTCCCGTTGCGGAGCACAGGCTCCGGACGCGCAGGCTCAGCGGCCATGGCTCACGGGCCCAGCCGCTCCGCGGCATGTGGGATCTTCCCGGACTGGTGCACGAACCCGTACCCCCTGCACCGGCAGGCGGACTCTCAACCACTGCGCCACCAGGGAAGCCCCCTAGATCTAACATTTTTTTTATCACAACTATTTTTTAAACATCTTTATTGGAGTATAATTGCTTTACAATGTTGTGTTAGTTTCTGCTGTATAACAAAGTGAATCAGCTATACGTTAGATCTAACATTTTAAAGGCATGCTTCAACTACGTAGATCTAGCCAGAAGAGAAGCTCTATATCAGTACTGAAAATATGAAAAGATTCACTGGGGATGACTGAATTCTGAATAGTGACTGCTGCACAAAGGATCCATCACATAGCAGTTGTGCTCTATGCAGCCGTTGAGGAATTAAAATTATGCTATTACTCCTCCCGACTCTGTGTTCATAATGAAACCAAAAAAACTGAGAATATGGGTAAACTACTAATTCATTTTTAACTGTTTAGCCATCTCATAAAATTTGCCCAAAAAGTGCCTACTGCAAACCTGGAGGATGTTTTGCCCCTGGCTGAAGGTGTTACCACAATCCTCTCCAAGTGCTGTGAGTCTGCCTCTGAGGACTGCATGGCTAAGGAGGTAAGAAAATCATCATCATCATGAGCCACATACTGAGTGGCAGGCATTCTCCTAAGCTGCTTTTTACATGCATCATCTCAATGAATCCACATATGTATCCTATGAAATTTAAATATATTGTTAACTCAATTTTACAGATGAGGAAACAGAAGATTAGCAAGGATTAATAATTTGAAGTCATACAACTAGCAAGTGGCAAAGTCCACACACAAGGACAAGATTCTGATTCCCAAGACCTTACTCTACCTACAGAGCCCAATGCAGATCTACTAGTCATATATAGTTAAGTTTAAATTAAAGTTTAAACTTCAACTTTGGTAACACTAGCCACTTTTCAAATGCTCAGTATTGCACAGTACAGATAGAAATTATTTATTTCATCATTCATCATCTGTTCTATTAGACAACACTACAACCATTATTAAAAGTGACTGTTTTTGTTATGCTGTTCTATTAGACAACACTACAACCATTATTAAAAGTGTCTGTTTTTGTTATGTCTATTAAAATTTGATAGTCATCCAAATTTCTCACCTTTCATTTATATAATCCTTTCAAGTAGATAAAAATTTGAACTGTTACTTAAATAAAAGTCACTACATGTCTGTGGACCTCTTTAGCAATAGATACTTTGTTACCTGGCCTTTTTTCATTAAGGATACCTGTCTGTGTCCATAGGTGTTTTTCTATAACCTGACTTATAATGGCTAAGTGGGACTCTATGTATGTATTGCATATGCTGCATTTATCTACCTAGATATGCCATCTTTTTATTTAACCAGTCCCCTTTTATTGGATTTAGGTTGTTTCAGTTTAATATGTTAAGCAATGCTGCCCTTAATAGCCTTATAGCTAAATCTTCCCTTCACCCATAATTATTTTCTGAGAGTAAATTCGTGGAAATCAGATTGTATACTTTAAGGCTCTTAGTACACATTGACAAATTGCCCTCTGCAAATGTCCTACCAATGTACCTTGAAAGAGCATTCACACTGACTTTTGTAAGCCTTCCTTGCCTTCCTTATTTTTAATTAGATTAACTAGAAAACTAACAATGCACAAACTCACAATTGCTTTTGTAGCTGCCTGAATACACAGTAAAAATCTGTGACAACTTATCCACAAAGAATTCTAAGTTTAAGGACTGTTGTCAAGAAAAAACACCCATGGACATTTTTGTGTGCACTTACTTCATGCCAGCTGCCCCAAACCCCGACCTGCTAGATGTCAAGTTGCCCACAAACAAAGATGTGTGTGATAAAGGAAACACCAAAGTCCTGGATCAGTAAGTAGGGTTGATCTAATTTGACAGTATTGATATTCACTAGCATTAAGTGACAAAGAAATTTAAATGGGAAGAAATAGTAAGCCTTTATCTGTTTTCCTCCAGCTAAGAACTAAAATAAACCATTGGTTGCGTATACTGAGTTGCATGAACTACGAGTATGCGCATACTTGAGGTGTAAAAATATTTCTCAATTAAGTCAACAGGCCCCAAAACCAATTACAAGTATTAGAGAGCAGGATTTAGACTGAATTTGGATTGAAACTAATTTACATTTGTCTAAGTACTCATTGTTTTTATAAATGCATAAACAATGGGATGAGACAATGGAAGAATTTACACAAACTACTTTCACAGAAAAGCTACCTAAGTTACTCACTTGATGCTTTATATAGGGTTCATTGTATTATAGTTGCATAAAAGAATTCCATAGGCATTTGAAGTAGATCTGTTTATATGTAAATATATAAACAAATTTATATGTACTACATACAGCATTTTACTTGAGTTAAATTAACTAGTTACAATAGCTTCAAAGCAACTGTTAATAATTTGCATTCAAATGAGAATATTGATTTTAACTTCAAACCTGTTGATTTGGAGTCAATTTTAATTAAATCTTATTTTTAATTAAGAACGCAGGTATTCTGCCTTAATAGATGTCAAATTTCAAAACATGACATGCCTACACAAATCTACCCATGTTAAAGAGTGTTATCTCCTTTCTCTTTCATGCTAGGTATACATTTGACCTAAGTAGGAAGACTCATATCCCAGAAGTATTCCTCACTAAAATACTTAAGCCAACCCTGCAAAGCCTTGATGAATGCTGCCACTCTGAAGACTCTAATGCCTGTTTCAATGCTAAGGTACAATGTGCTACATTTTCTTTATCAACTTTGCTATAGATCATGGGTTGGCAAACTGCAGCTCATAGGGCAAATCTGGCCTGGTGTCTGTGATCTAAGAATGGTCTTACATTTTTAAATGCTCTAAAAATAATAATATTTCATTATACATGAAAATTATATAAGACTCCAACATCAGTGTTCATAAAGTCTCATTGGCATATAGCTCTACTTATTGTTTATGGCTGCTTTTTTCCCATAGTGGCAGTTGGGTAGGTACAGCAGAGACTGTATAGGACTTACAAAACTTAAAATATTTACAATCTGGTCTTACGTAGAAAATGTTAGCCAATATCTGATATAGATAATAAACACTCACCTTGATACATTGCATGGAGTTCTGATTTAACATCTCCCTGGACAGTGTTTCAAGACAAATAATTGTTTTCTTACAGGGCCCTCAATTGACGAGAGAACTATCTTCTTTCATTGAAAAGGGACAAGAACTGTGTGCCGATTATTCAGAAAACACATTTACTGAGTACAAGAAAAAGTAAGGGACTTGTTCTGGCTGATTTCTCCAAATTTATCAATAATAGTAGCCCAGTACTGCTATTTGAAGCAGAGTTGAAGACTTTAGATGTGCTAAGTCAAAAAGGAAGGCATTTCTTTATAAATAAGTGTTAACACTAACATAATAGGCCATAATAATGAAAGTTTTACTGGCTTCCTGGAAAATCTCTGTTGAGAAGATCATGTCATTCTCAACTTGATTAATTTCTTAGATTCATTTCAAATCATTTTAAACAACACAGATCAAGCAAGCACAAATACAACCCCACAAAAAGACCTTTATAAAGAATCCCAAAAGGATGACACCTTCTTCAGTGACCCCCATCAAGTCTACCTTAACAAAGCTCTAAAAGAAAAAAAGCTGTGAAATCCTTAAGTTCAAAATGGTTATTTCCCAGTTATCAAGAAATTACATAATTAATAGATTATGGAGGCGTTATAGAATGTTACAGATAATGCAAGATTAAGTTCTCTGCCAACAGTTTTGAACTCCAGGATTACGGGGCAACTGAGTGATAATTTATATAATCTCAATACATTAAAAATGTTAATGCAGTAAAATTGACATTTTGAGTTTTGAAAGTAGAGAAGATTGAGTCTAGGTATTTACAATCCCATACATGCCCTTTTTCTCCCTATCCTGTGAGTTCCTTCTGGTCTGACTTGCTTTCCCTCTCAGCTGGGACAAACTCTTTTCAATAACGCTTTTATAAGCAAGCTAGTCCTCCTTAGCCTCTTGTCATTTCCCTGTATCCATCTTACTAATCCCAACTCCAGATAAACTTGGGTCTAGCGGGGACCCACCTATTTCTTCCCAGGGCCCAAAAACCCATCCACACTACTGGAGTAAAAAAAAAAAAAAAAAAAAAAAACTTGGGTCTCTACTACTTCCCAATCCCACTACTGACTGGGCTGGCAAGTATTTCTTGGAGAAAGTCGTAAACCAGGCGGAGTCATAAACCATTATGAGGGTAGAGAGTTACCAAGATCATAGACCAATCAAACTGGGAGAGAATCAAGAGAATTCAGATCCTAGCACCATCTTGAAAGGGAGATAGAGAGTTAGTTAATAGTAGAGCTAAAAACAAGAGCCTAAGTTTTTAACCTTTTTTGTGTTTTCTAGTATAGCTAGTTGAGAAGTAGGCAAACTGAAGGGAAAATTACATAAAATGAGGGAGTATACATGAAGGTGACAAAGTCCTGTAAGGGAAGTATTCTTTGAGGAGTTTGAAATCTAGAACTTGAGAGAAGATGAAAGGTCAGGGAGAATAGAGGAGGAAGTCATCCATGCTGACTGATGCAACCGAGCGAATGAAAGGGGAAAGGCGGGAATTCAAATTCAGCAAGTTTGTATGTTTACTTTCATGATCTCAAGGGACAGGTTTCACTTTCTAATCTCAAATTGAGGCACTAAAAATCATTCCACAGATATTAAGTTTTCTTAAGAAGGGCAACTATATTTTCCTTTTTTGTTGCTAAAGATCTGAAGTGGCTATCATTTTGCACTAGACATGTTTATAAAACACATCTAGTAAAACTTTACATAAAATTGGCCTTTCAGACTGGCAGAGAGGCTAAGAGGAAAACTGCCTGATGCCACAGAGACAGAACTCGAAGAGCTGGTTGACAAGCGCTCAGACTTTGCCTCCAAGTGTTGTTCTATAAACTCACCTCCTCTCTACTGCAATTCAGAGGTAAGAAAATTTAACCCTCTACTTAATCACTGCATAGTATTAAGAACTTATATAGTAAGATTTACTCATTTGTTATTGATTGCCTGTCCTATTCATGGAGAAATGTTTTGTTGGCCTTTTCAGATGCAGTAATCCATTTATTTACATCCTCCATTTGACCCATTATTCTCCAGCAGTCATTTCAGGATGCTATATTAGAATAGTCAAAAAAGATAAAGAGTGCACTCCATTTCACTTTACAGCGAATTTGAGGTATTAGTGACAATTCCAAGAATTTTGATGTCTCACCCATTCTATTTCTGCAATATAGAGGCAGGGTTAAGAATAACTCTATGCCATACCAAAATAGTATCTTCCTTTGTTCACCTCTTTCTAAAGTTCATGATATTAAGTTGTATCCCTTTTGGCCGGATTTAACTATTGTTGGTTTTGTTGTCTATTGGGAAGGAAACATTTATGATCCATTTTGGACCCATCATTTTTGCCTTTACATAAAAATAATTTAACTATAGTGTAAAAGTTAATACTACTTAGGCCAGTGATTTAATGCCAATCAGAAGTCCCTTTCTATAAGTTAAAGATTTTTTTCAAGAACTTACATGAAGTTTTGTTCATCTAAACCATGAAAGCAACAAAGCCTGGTTTCATTTTATTATTCTCTTATTTTTCTATTCTATTTCTATTCTATCACAGCACATCTGATAATATCCAAAAACTTAATAATAAAAATCACAAAAGTTTGTGTGTCAGAAGAAAACCTTGAAGCTCATTTAGTGTAATTTTTTACTGTTAATCCCTTCCACAGGTCATTCAGCTTCCATTTAAATACAGTCGATTTATTTTCTTCTAGAGGTAGACTATTTCACTGCCCAGTAGCTTCATTTATGAGAACATTTTTCTATAAACTAAACCATGATATTCTCCTCATAATTTCTACTGAGTCTAGTCTGGCTTTCTCTACCAACTAGAAAATGTCTTTCTCTCTTCTCAGTAGAGGCTCTTTTATATTTGAAGTGGTTTTTGGAAAGTTAGACTGTGAAAAGCTGTTTGTGCCTTTGTTTTTGTTCTTTTAAGTTTTGGGTTATACGTACCAATTCTCTTAACGTTTTAGTGAAGTTTTGTTTTTCACCGTATACTGCCAAACAAAGCCTTAAATTAACAAATCGAGCTACATCATATTGTTTGTCTTTCTTTTCTATACCCTTGAAGATTCTGATTTCTCCTCCAATTTCAATGTATACACTCCAATCCCAAACCTATTTGCCAACCTTGTTTGTAATAATTTGTAAAGTCAGAATTCCAGATGAAAAGGGTACAACAGAATAAAAGCCTGTTCTGTAAATTCTGCTGAGAAATATCTCATGTTCACCTTTCATTAAAATTCAAAACAAGTAAGATTCTAAAAAACTGAAACACTTGGAGTATTAGGATATTTTGGTCATTATCGGCATTAAAACATTTAGATAAGGCAACTAAATCGAACAGTTCCTTCCTGGACTACCAACTGGCTTTGTGTAATATAAATAGCTGCTTAGGCTGCCTTTTCCAGAAGGGAAAAAAAAAAAAGTCACCTTACCTAAAAGGTGTTTTCTATCAGCAGAATTTGCTCTGACGGTTTCATGCAGACAACAAGAAAAAAAAAAAAAGCCTAAATCCTTTTCTTATATTCTGTCAAAAATACCACTTTTGTAACCCATCTCTAGTCCCATCATCTGTTCATCCAGCTACACACTTTTCTTTTTGACCTCATACGAGACAAACTGAGCTTTATGCACGAAGCACATGCTTCCTTCAAGCCTCTTGCTTTTCATTTCTTTAATCTGCTTTTCACTATATGTTTCATTATAACACACTGCCATTTTAAAACTTTATTTTCAACAACCATGATGAGAAGGCAGTTTTGTAATGTTCTATTTTCTTGCTTCATAACCAGTAAATTTATAGCAGTGCTGCTGCTGAGTAGCCAGACTTCCCGTAATTGCTAAAGAACAGTGAGAGGAATGGAGTTGAGATACTCATGAACATTTGATTATTTAGAGCCCTCGGACATTAGACCCTCTGGTGTTAGCCTTTTTGATTGTCTTTCTACATTAATCTCATTGTGAGGTAGGTGTGCTCACCTCTGCTTTCTGACTTCAATCTGCTAGAACAGCATTCACTTTAATTCTCAATGCTTAGTGTAAATATTTGTCCCATTTACCCTATAATTTGGATTATAATTTATCATTAGTTTATCATTTAATCTCCTTGTCCAAATGCTTGACAGTTTCTTTTCCTTATAAGTAGTGCCCATCTACTACATTCACTCCAAGTCATTTATATCCAGGGATCCATTTCTGTCTGCCATTCTAAATATACTTGGCCCAGTTGCTAGAAGAGTGGCAGAAGGGGCCTCTGAACCATACTAAATCAGTGTTTCATTGTGTGGTCATCTACCCCTACCTGCGCTCACCCTGATCTTGAAATGATCAGGAAATAGAACCATCAGTGTAATTTTCTTTTGGCTCTACCATGGCACTCAGAACTGGTCCATTTTTATATTCCATAGAGGCCCACTGACTGTAGAAAAACTTATAGCTGCAAAATTAGACTTGATTTTAATTTCTCTCCATCATTCAGGCAAGGCATCCCTGTTCATTCTTCTGAAAACTCATTACTATGCTATCCCTAAGATGTCCCAACAGATTTCCCAAAGTTTTCAGAAAGCCACTGTAATGTGCTGGAGTTGATCATTAAAATTTCGAAGACAGTCAAATGCAAATAGCCAAGAGAAGCTGGGCAAAGAGGAGACTGACTCTTCCTCTCTCATTCCCTTCACCTCCTTCTCTCTCTCCCCTTTTCTTCTCTCTCATGCTTCAGGAAAAATTGTTACATCTCTCAGTATAAGTAGATTTTATAATCCTCAGTGTCATAGTTAGCAATTATTAAACCATTTCTATTTGTTAAGCAGAATATTAATAGCTTTACATGTATTTATAGAATGATCTAAAACAATTCTAAATGTTAGGTAACATTATAATTCCCCTTTACACATGGGTTGAGTGAGATATACAGAGATTATATAAGGAAAATCATAAGTTTATTTCATGAGTCTGTTACTGTCACTCCATGTCATTGTCAGAATTCAGCCCTAATTTAGCTAATAATGACAAAGGCAAATTACCGATACCAGAAGACTATTAATTACTGACTGAAAATCCAAAATTATTGTTAAAATAGCAAAAATGATACCAGGTCAGTAGTATCACTCTGAATTCCATTCATCCCACTTCCTTGGAATCTTCTTTCATTAGTTATACTCTTTTGTTTCAACAATACCTTTTTAATGATTCTAATTTAAAGTTACTTATCTCCTGATCTTAAAAAACTAAGAACTTTAGACACTACTCCCTAGCTACTTTTCTCCTTCCCTTACGGCCAAGATTCTTGAAAGAACAGTATATACTCTCATTCCTTACACCTCTTATTAATTCCTCTACCCTTTGCAGTACAGCTTCTGATGCTACCATACCACTAATGGCAAAGTCACACTGAAATCTTCTTGCTAAATCTAATAAACATTTTTCAGTCCTTATCTTACCAGCCTTCTCTGCAAAGCACTTGATACCCACAATTATTTTTCTTCTTGAAACAATTGTCATCTGCATTATCATATTCTACCTTTTTCCTTCTGACTCTTACTTTCTTACTCTCTTTAGTATTGTCTTCCTCTTCTACCTATCCCTTAAGTTTCCATGTTTTCCAGAGTTTTTCCTTGATCTTTTTCATTTTTCATGACATGACATTTTCCCTGAGTGTTCTCATCCATGGACATGCCTTCAATCTTCAAATCTCTACCTCTAGCCAGAATCTCTCCCCTCAGCACCAACATTTTTATCCAACTGCCCGTGGGGGCTTCTCTTGTCCCACAAGAAATTCAAACTCAACATGCCCAAAGTCTTTCCCTTAAAACCCCCTCTTATTTCCTAAATGTGTAAATATTATCATCATTCACACATTGTCTAAAATGGAATCCTTGACTTCTATATACATTCAACTAAACTCCAAATCCTATCAATTCTAACTCTTCAATATCTCTCAGTAGATGCCTTCTTCTACATTGTCAGTACTCTTAGGCAATCTTTTGCCGGGATTACACCCTTGGTCTCCCATCTCCAGTCTTCCTCCAGTGCCTCACACCCAATTCCATCTCTATACTGAGGTCAAAATAACCTTTGCAAAGCACAAAATTGTTAATACATTCTAATTGCTCTCTGTTGCTTCTAAATTGAAGTCCAATTTTCTTTTTTAATCAAAGAATTTGGACCCTTGGTTTCCTCTCCAAACTGATCATTACTTCTTGCTCCTCTTGTGTTGGTTCTCCTGAACTACTTGCAATTTTTCGAGTACATTAAAGTTGCTCTTACCTCAAGGTTTTGCACCTAATGACTCATCCCAGATTGCCCTATTCGCACCCTATAACATGGCTCGATCTTTCATCAAGATTCTGGATTCAATTTAGACACCACCTCCTCTGGGAATCCTTCCCTGGCACCCAAGCTGTTATGCTTTAACATTCAGTGCACACCCAATAATTAGCACTTATTAACTATTATCATTTCTTCCTTTTTTTTTTTCCTGGAATACTGTAAACTCATCAAGAGCAGGGACACTGTAAAACTAAATAAGGATGTGAAGGATGGTCAATTAAAAGTTCAATATAAAACTGCATTTTGACAAGAATCCTTTCCTCTAAACAAGGTTCAAAAAAATTTGTTATACCTTCTGAAATGACCTACCAGTCTACAAACAAAACACTCCATGATTTAAATAATTTTTTTCATTTCAGATTGATGCTGAAATGAATACCCTACAGTCCTGATGCATGTGTATTGTCTTAGGTAAGTATGGTTTTTAAAGGCAGCAAAGAACCCAGCTTTGTACAATGTATCTTTAAAATCATAATGGGAAGGAGACTATTTGTCCAAATTATTCTAACAATTATTTAAAGTCATTTTATGAGACGAGAATATTAAGCATATGGAAAAGTCAAGGCACTTACGCAAGTATACACGACCAACTTCTGACAAATTTAGGACTAGAATTCAGATCCCCAGCCTGGTACTATATCCATCTTAACCTCACATCTAAGATAATGACAGTATAGAGATCATTTCAGGGATTTTAATGCATTCAATAGAAAAAACTGAGTTTGAAGACAGAGACCATCAAGTCTTAAAGATAACATGGCAGGATTCTCAGAAGGAAAGCTGCATTCCTCAAATTAAAGCAACACTGTTGAAATAGTACCACTTGCTTCTTTCAGATATTGTATTTTCACCCATTAAAAAATGCCTGATAAAGATATTAAAAGTATAAAATAATTTCAATAGAACTCCATACTTTAAACTGAAGGTGACCTCAACTGTGCACATTTCTACAAAAATATATTCTCTCTAGATTTAATTGTATTCATTTTAAAGATATTGCTTCTGAAATTTAAAGAAATGATTTTAAAAAGTGGTTTTAGGGTTTCCCTGGTGGCACAGTGGTTGAGAGTATGCCTGCCGAGGCAGGGGACACAGGTTCGTGCCCTGGTCTGGGAAGATCCCACACGCCGCGGAGCGGCTGGGCCCGTGAGCCATGGCTGCTGAGCCTGCACGTCCAGAGCCTGTGCTCCGCAACGGGAGAGGCCACAACAGTGAGAGGCCCGCGTACAGCAAAAAAAAAAAAAAAAAAAAAAGTGGTTTTGGTTTATCTCAGATCTTAACCAGGCTTTTCAATGATGTAAAATTTTAACTTTGCTGATTTACTGATACCTTTTCCTAAAATGATATGGAAGCAAAAGCCTTTGACTAATGAAATTCAAGCTTCCAACTATCAACAATATGAATCATTAGAAACAGCAAAAGAAAATTAACATTCTGAGAGGCACTGCAATGGAGATGATCAAGGAAACTCATTTTTGGAGTCACCCAATCTGGATTAGAATCTCCTCTCCGTCTATCTTTATAAACTTAAATTAAACGGCCTAGAGCTCAGTTCCCTTTTCTGTAAGAAGAAAATTGTAATATCTACGTCTCAGCATTGTTGTAATGATTAAGTGAAATGATGATGCATATAAAATTCCTAGAAAATAGCAGTAATACTAGCAAAGTTGTTACTGCTGCCGCTTCTACTACTGATACAACTGTCGACTATAGAAAAACATACAACCTGAAAGTTGTGAGTTATGTTTTATTTGGGGACCTTACTGAGGACTACAGCCCAGGAGACAGCCTCTCAGATAGCTCTGAGGAGGTAAGGGAGGAGCCAGGATATATAGGAGTTTTTTTGCTGAAAAAACAAACATGAAGTTGAACATCAAAGATTATTGCTAATCACAAAGAACAGACATCTCAAGTTAATGATTTTAGTTCTTTTCTATTATATGGGAAGGTGCAAGAATCTGGGATCATTGAAATTATTGCTTTAGATATGCATAGGACCAGCATCCAGAGCACCGAAAGTTTTCTGTTTTTCTCCATCCTGAATTCCCCTCAGGGCACACTGTCAGGACAGCTGCAGTGTCTGATGGCAGGCAACATTCTTTGTCTGCAATATGAATCTAAACTAAACAAGTTTCCCTGCCTATATATTCTTGTGTTTTGTTGTGTCTTAAAGGGAAAGTAAGTTCACTGAACTATTTCTGGAGAAAAAGGCTAAAGGCCACACCTGAAACTAATATGTTGTGTCACTTATACCTCAATTAAAAAATTAAAAGTTGGGCTTCCCTGGTGGCGCAGTGGTTGAGAGTCCGCCTGCCGATGCAGGGGACACGGGTTCATGCCCCGGTCTGGGAGGATCCCACATGCCGCGGAGCAGCTGGGCCTGTGAGCCATGGCTGCTGAGCCTGCACGTCTGGAGCCTGTGCTCCGCAACGGGAGAGGCCACAACAGTGAGAGGCCCGCGTACCTCAAAAAAAAAAAATTAAAAGCGAAGTTACTTGAGTATAACTATTCTAGAGTTAAAAATAGTATCTGGTCTCTGTTGCTGCTAAACTAATCATTTTCCCTCATTTAAATTAATTCAGTCTCCCTTCATCTCAATCCACATATAATCTATATAGAGTTAAAATCCCAATACACAACAGTTATCTCACCTCCCACCCTTTGAGGTATCCCTAGCCTTAATAAGAATTCGGGTTGTTTGGAAAGCCATATAACTTCACCTTTGAATTTGTTTTCACCAGATTATGTTATTCTCTAAGAACTCAGTGCATTTTTTGGCATCTCATGTATATTCATATTCTTTCAGTCCCTGGGAGCACAAATTGAAAAACAGGGTATTTGAAGGAGAGGTAACACTAATTTGATAGATTGAGATTTTTGTTTAACCTAACTTTCTGAAATATTTAATGCTAGCTAAGTCAACAGGTAAACTGTTTTTTTTCAGTGACAGATTAATGAAGGGTTCTAATATGCTGATTCTTCTGGTTCTAGTCATTATCTTCTATAAATATTTTATCATTTCTCTCACATTAGTCAATATTTTTCTATGGCCTTTAATTAGTCCTTCAATTTCTGCATCACCCAATTGTTTGGCCACCCAAACACATTTTGATCCGCTAGAAGGAAGCCCTAAAAATCAGTCACATATTCCTTCCATAGGTTTCAAGCTCTATTTTACCCACTGCCTGTTTATTATAATCACAATCTGCAATTATAAAGGGTTGTTATATTTGGAACAATTGTGGCTTTGAAAGAGCAAATTATACCTTGTTCACAAGGTTGTGGGACTGGGGCACTTGAAGTCTAGAAATAATGATGCCATAACCTAAAAGTTCTGTTAGGTTTCTAGAACACAGCCAGCAGATTATGATTCTTGGGTTCCAGGTAGAATTCTGTAGCTCTGAAGGACTATCCTGGATTCATTTAATTATCAGCAGCTGTGAGCTGCTCTGAATCCAGCACTTGACTGATTCCAAACTAAGTAGTGAGCACTTGTCTTCCCTCCTCCCTCTCCCCATAGACCAGCCTTTTCTTCATATCTTAAATTGCTGTAGAATATATCCAAGTTCTTTTATGGTTTTTCTTACTCTAACAATTATGCTCTTGATGACAGAAGTGGCACATTATTTAGCATGAAGCATTTCCTAAATCCATTAAACTAACTTTGGCTGGCTATGTATTTTTCACTGAAAGCCTACCCCACTCTAGAGATTTGAACAGCTTTTAGAAGCTGAAGCCTTTGTCTCAAGGTGTTCCCATCCTCAGGTACACCCACAATTCATGTCTTTCACTCAACAGCTTGATGCTATTTCATTCTTAACTAAAGTCTTTTTATAAAACTGACTTATCTTGACAGTTATTGGGCCCCTTGATCAATTTCTTCTAACCCCCAAGTTGATTGTGACCATATTTGCATGCCCCATTGGAGAAGGAATTACTGTCTTTTAATAAATCACACAAAGCCAGTTATCTTTTTCCTTCAGCTTTGGAAACAATTAGTGTTCCTTGGGTTGCCAATAGATAAAGGAGTTAGCTCATGCTGCAGAATCGAGTCAGAGGGAAAATACTACTAGAATCACACTCAGCACAACTAGGTGCTGACACCACGAGAGAAACATGAGGGAAGCCTGGAGGTGTCTCCTTCCTCATCCTCACTCCAAGGCATAAACTCATTGAGGTCAATGAAAGATGGAATTTCTTGCACTGTGCAAATAGAATTATGATACAACTCTGCTGTGGTGTCTTGGAAAAGAAAATAAACAAGGGGGAGACACATTTGCTTCATTACAAAGTAGAAGGTGATTTGATTAAAACCTTACACTCAGTGAGTTACTAAAATAACGACTGAACTATTATCTCAGTCCCATGACTGAGGGGCCTCATGTGCATTGGTTGGTTTTTTTCGCTCTGGCAGTGATTATTCATACTCATACATCAGAAACTTACATACACCATTTGTTCAAAGAAAAAAAAACTGTATGATGTACCTTAGCTTAACAGTGGTGGCTTTATATTCAGGCCTTGGGAATTTCTTACATTGACTCTGGACCCATCCGGTGGGCTGTAGTGGATACACGGGTCACGCTAGACAGGTTTATCTTTATGCATAATAACCTGACCTTATATGCATCTGTTGAACTGTAGGATGATTGTCACCCATTAGCTCTGGTTTTCTAACATTTATTTCCATTATTCCCACAGACCTAAAGCTGGAACCACTCTGGGAATGACATCTGACGGCCTAACCTAAGCAAAATCAGAGCTCCTAGGGAGACAACTAGGATACTCCCTGCTTGTTATCAGCTGCAAGAGCCTCGTACTATTGTTAATGTTAAGTGTGATGATCTGTTAACAAAATAAATTGAACTATAATGCAAACCATAAATGCTACTGAGCATGATGCTACCATGTTGATCTCCAGCACTATTCCTGTGACCTTCACAAAGACACTACAGGAGGCAGCCTCAGCCTCACAAGCCCCTGCTTTTTTCTAGATTTGCTATGTCCTAAAAGATTCATGGCATAAGCATCCACTTTACATTTCCCAGCACACTGAGCTCCATGCCTTGATAGCTTCTCAGGCTTAATATGTACCATTAAGAAAAAGTTAACAGCCTTCTACCATAAATAGCCTGGAATAGCTCACTTCTTAAAGAAAAAAATTTGTTTTTAATTAAAGAAAAAGCAACCTCCTGAGGATACCTTCTTGCTTCCAGCTGCAAGTTGTATGCCATTAATTAGGTAGTATCTGCCTGGCAAAAAGAAAATCTGTGCAGCCTGAACCAGTTCATTGTTGCTAAAGACGAGTCCTCAGAGCAATTTATTGGGTCAAAGTTGTAAATACAATGATTTCAGCTGAATTCAGTTTACCGTATATACACTATAAGGTATTCTTTCTATGTGCTTGATTTGCCCATGGAAACTGAAGGTGTTCTAACTCAACAGATTTTGCTTTGAAAGAAAGATTATGTTTTCAGAATAAATATTCCTCTGAAACCAATGCAAGCCAAGGAAAGCCTTCTATATTTATAGTTAACTGCTTCAAGGGATTGAAATTCATCTCGTGGTAGATGTAGAGTTTTATGGTAGAGACGAAGCATGTTTTATAGCAAATATAACTGGAGTCATATTAACCAAAATCATACCTGGTCCCCTCTCAAGATTCTAAGTCCCAGCAGGTTGCATTTCATTAACTAAACCAAGATCAGGTGCTCAAGACTTCAGCTGCCAAGAACTGGGAAAGCCAATGCCTGCCCCTTGCAGCTTCTGCAGCAGAATATGCAGTTCTATCCTCCCACAAAGATTCCAAGTGGGAAAATTAACCTCGAACAGGGTAGTTCTTTAGATGATTCCATGAAGTAAAAAAGCAGCAACCTACCCATTTCACTTGTAGGCAGCATTTTAGACCTTTTAAAGTCTATTTTTCATTTCTAAAATTAACTTGCTGAAGCTTCAAAACCAACTCTGAGAAGTAAACAGCATTGATAAAAGATATAAGAGGAATGAGACTCCATAAAGGGGGGCGAAGGGCCCAAGGTAGCAGAGTTAGTAAAAAACAAAGACTGAGCTTTCATTTCTAGCACACCAGGCAAGATTCATAGGCATACCTGAAGAATGTGCTCACTGATCAAATTAGTTTTGGAATCACAATGTAGTGTATGTCCCTTGAAGAGTTACAACTTACGGTATACAATTTATTACAGTCTACGTTTAACCAGTGATCTCATTTCCTTTCAATATGGCCCAGAATTATGGCTCTGTGAAATTAATTTTGAAAACTTCTGCTCTGCTCTTATCTGAGAGGTCACATTTACAAATTATTCATGAACTGCTTACAAACTGGTCCATTTTGGTCAAGTATTTTTACGTCTGACTAGGCAGAACTGGGTGTTTTTTTATCACTAAGTATTCAATAAATATTACATGATTGGTTGAAGTAGTGTTGTCATGGTTCCCCTGGATATATTTTCCAGCAAACTCTGAACACCTTTCACCATTTTTTAATATTAAAAATCACTGACCCAAATATTCCATCATTTTAGTACAAGAATCTTAATTTTAGACTTTATACCCATAATAATGCCTGCATTTGTTGCATTTGGTAGGAAACAGATTTTCTGAGAAGATATTGCCAGAATTTATGTTTATTTCCTAAGTGCTTCCCAACATTAAAGAGACACTTCTGAATTTCCACCTACTACTGTCAACCATAGCTGACTTTACTGGTTAATGTCTATTATATAAGTTGTCCTCAATTTTTTATACCTTACATATCACCTTCCTCAAAAAACACTGGTCCTCATGAGAGAAACAAACAAAACAATAGTTTGTTTCTAAGAATGAAA
Source organism: Mesoplodon mirus (assembly GCF_964341445.2). Lineage (NCBI taxonomy): Eukaryota > Metazoa > Chordata > Mammalia > Artiodactyla > Ziphiidae > Mesoplodon > Mesoplodon mirus. Next base: position 50,089,040 of record NC_138977.1, read on the forward strand.
TCCACAGACTCCATCAGTCAGAGTTTCTCCAAGAAAACAGAATAGGAGATATAGAGATTGATAAAATTGACTTACACAATCCTGAAGCTGGGAAGTCCAAAGTCCGCAAGGCAGGCCAACAGCCTGGAAACTCACGCACGTTACAGTCTTGACAGAGAATTCTCCTCTGCGAAACCTCAGTCTTTGCTTTTAAGACCTTTGACTGATTGGCTGACGCCCACGCACATCATCAAGGATAATCTTTTTTACTTAAAATCAGCTGGTGGGAGAGTTAATCACATCTACAAAATACCTATAGAAACATCTAGACTAATGTATGACTAAACAAAAAGGCATCATAGCCTAGCCAAGTTGACACCTTAAGTTTAACCATCACACAAGCCTTCTGCTATTTTTGTGCCCTTTGCAAGGTTTAAAGTCTTTCAAGTTGCAGTACTAACATCCTGTGTTTTTCTGGATGCCTAAGTCATCCCACAGGTGATTCTTAAACCATCACCTGGGAACCATCTCCTTAAGTGGTCTACACAGGATTAGTGTATTAATACCTAACTGGAAATTCTTGGAAAACAAAGCTTCTTTTCCTGGAGATTTAAATTTTAAAACATAAGGGAAAAGCTGTTCTATTATGTCAGTATGTAATATACTCTAATGAAGTGAGAATTTAATCAACTTAACTGTTTATTTCCATTTAGTGATAAATAGCTAAAAATAAACAAGGCTCAGAAGCTTCTCTTTTTAGGCCTCCCTTTTGTGTACCTCTCCCCACCACAGAAGTCTCATCCCCACTTCCTATAGACCAGTGATTCTCAAACCTAGCTGCATATTAGAATCATCTGAAGAAGGGATCATCTGAAGGAAAACAAAACAGAACAGTGCCCAGGACCCCCCTCTCTGAGATTCAGATTTAATCAGTCTTGATGGAAGCTGCTAGCCAAGACTGCAAGTCACTGCTCCAGAAGCGTGGCACCTCACCCCACTTAGAAAAAGGAAAGCCTCTGAGATCAACCAGTTAAGCACCAGTTGGCTAAATGACTGATTGTACCAGAGAAGGGAAAATTTCTAACACTGCCTTATCTCAATCTGCTGTTGCATTTTGAAACTTCTGTCAAGTACAGAATGAAATTTTTGTCTCTCATTATAGAAAGCCCAGTCATAGATAATCAAGTCAAAAGATGGCCTTTCCCAGAAGCTATTTCATCCTTGTCCATTTCTTCCAGGATCTAAAGTACTCTTTTTCCCATTTGTCCAAGAAAGTACCTAATTGTTCTTTCCACCACACCCACTGCCACAAGACTCTTAGTTTCATAACTTAAGCTTTTTTGGCAAATTCTGGTCTACAGTCAATGATAGGACCTACTTACTCATCCATATATCAGGGGTTGGAGGTTCCTATATTGCTTCTACCCCAGCAAGAAAGTTTCTAACAATCCTGTGTCTGTGTCCTCACTCTTCAATTATCAGAAGCACAGATCTTTTTTCAAATTAATTAATTAATTAATTAATTAATTAATTTTGGTTGCGTTGTTCTGTCCCTTGTATGTTGCGCCATGGATAGCCTCAGGAGGGCATGGCCATTTCAAATCAGAATCTTTACTGCCACCTTGTGGATGACAGGTATAAATGCAGATGGCTGTGCAGAAATCTATTCTAAAATCAGATATTAATAAAATTGATAGTATGTAATCACCTTAAACAAGCTTACTTTGTGCTACAGCTCTATTTAGAACAACATGAAAAACTTGGAGGCAAGCTAACAACATACAGAATTTTCAACTTTTATTCTCAGAGATTTTAACTGTCAATTTGGCAACTTTGTGCACACACACCAAATGATCCATCTAAGTTTTTCATTTAGCTCCTTAGAATGTTTAAAATTTTGACCAAAAAAAAGACCCGTTTTATCTCTTAAAAGATAGCAGTAGTGATAAAGTATATCTTCTCAATATTAAACTCCTTCTAAGGTTAGGTTAAACGATGTTAAAAATAGTAAAATACTTCACTTTTTACATACTGTATTACTTTTCAAAGGACTTTCCTACATTTATTATCTCATCTAATCTTCATCACCATTACATGAAGCAGATAATCCAGGTCCTAATACATCTAATTTACAGATAAAATGGGTTCAGGGAGATGAGCACACTGATAACAAGCTAACAGCAAACACTGATCTAACAATAACGAACATTTACTAAGCACTTTCCTTAAATCAGGTAGGGCACATACTGCTCTGTAATTGTGCCACTTATCTATTGTTTGTAACGTGCCACCCTGAAAGAGCAGCTTAGGACAATAATTAAATCATTAAATATGGTTACAAATCTGGGGATTGACCGGACTCAAAGTTTCTCATATAGTTACAGTCAGGCAATGGCTGGGGCTGGGACCATCTTGAAAGATTTTTCATTCATATAAGCTGGCATGAGCTGGAAGGAATCAAACAGCTGGGGTCTGGAATAATGGGATTCCTTGGGCATCTCTTTCTAGTGGTCTATTCAGGTGGTCTCCATACAGCAGCCTCAGGGCAGCCAGACTTTGCAAGTGGTGGCTGAAGATTCCCAGAGTGAGTTGCCCAAGATATGATGGCATATCTAATCAACCCTCAGAAATCAGGCAGCATCCTTTCTACCACATTCTATTCAACAGGTAGTGCAAAGATCCATCCAGTTCAATGGGAGGTGAAATAGCCTGCATCTTTTTGTGTGTGTGTGATGAATAGAGTATCAAATAATTTGTAGACATTTTAAAACCACCATCTACACGTTAGTTTCATTGACCTCCATGAGGTAGGTACTACTATTATCCACATTTTGCAGACGGAGAAGTTGAGGCACAAAGTGGTTAAATAACCCTCCCAAGGTCAACAACTAATTTACAGTGTTAGAATTGGAATCCAGATTGTTTGACACCAGACGCTATACTATTAACCTATATACATACTCTACTGACATTGAAATTGGTAGCTGGATATACACTGGCAATACTGGGTATTTCACTATCAACTTTAATTATCGGGTTAAAAAAAAGTGGAAAACCCTATTTTATACTTCTCTTTATCCCATTTCCAAAAGGAAATAAGATCTAGCCAGGTTATGTTTTACAGGATACATTACCTTTTAAATAGACATTTATTGAACATCTGGTCAGCATTTATAAAGGACACTCCCCATCGTCAGAGGAACTTCCATTCTAATAGGAAAGACAGGCATCTATACCCACAAACTAGGGAGGAAATGACACAAGCAAGAGAAAGGAATCACTGAGGTAGAGCTGAAAAGAAAACTGGTCAGTGGCAAGTCTCTAAATTTGAACATCAGCACAGGCTCTTGAAGGTGAGATGCTGCTCGCTGCTATTAAATCAGCTCCAGGGCAGGTTACCTTGTAATGTTCCTCACCCCATGCTAGAAGCATGCCATCTGTCATTTCTTCTCCTGCATCTCACCAGCCAAGTCAACTTTCCTGAAAATTCCAGCTGGAAATTGAAGTTCAGAAGGACAATGAGAATGATAGATCAGTCATCGGCCTCTAGTTGAAAAGTTACCATAAATTGCTTGGGTTTTGTTTGTTGTTTGTTTACCTTAGTGATAGGTGGAAAGATGACACATCAAATAATAGTAATTAAAATAAGTCATGCTAACAAATGTTGGAGAAGGTGTGGAGAAAAGTGAACCCTCCTACACTGTTGGTGAGAATGTAAGTTGCTACAGCTACTGTGGAAAAGAATGGAGGTTTCTCAGAAAACTAAAAATAGAACTACCATATGATCCAGCAATTCCACTGCTGGACATATATCCAGACAAAACTATAATTCAAAAAGGACATGCACCCTTATGTTCATAGGAGCACTGTTCACAATAGCCAAGACATAGAAACAACCTAAATGTCCAGCAACAGATGAATGGATAAAGAAGATGTGGTACAGAGGACCTTCAAGATGGCAGAGGAGTAAGACGTGGAGATCACCTTCCTCCCCACAAATACATCAGAAATACAACTACACATGGAACAACTCCTGCACACTGGCAGAGGACCTCACACTTCCTAAAAGGGTCTTGGTGCTCCAGCCGGGGATCAGGCCTGAGCCTCTGAGATGGGAGAGCAGAGCTCAGGACACTGGACCACTGGAGACCTCCTGGCCCCATGTAATATAAATTGGTGAAAACTCTCCCAGAGATCTCCATCTCAACGCTAAGACCCAGCTCTGCTCAATGACCAGCAAGCTGCAGTGCTGGACACCCCATGCCAAACAACTAGCAAGACAGGAACACAACACCACCCATTCGCAGAGAGCTGCCTAAAATCATATTAAGTTCACAGACAACCCAAAACAGACCAGTGGACGTGGTCCTGCCCACCAGAAAGACAAGATCCAGGCTCATCCACCAGAACACAGGCACCAGTCCCCTCCACCAGCAAGCCTACACAACCCTCTGAACCAACCTTACCCGCTGGGGGCAGACACCAAAAACAATGGGAACTATGAACCTGCAGGCTGTGAAAAGGAGACCCCAAAAGCAGTAAGTTAAGCAAAATGACAAGACAGAGAAATACGCAGCAGATGAAGGAGCAAGGTAAAAACCCACCAGACCAAACAAATGAAGAGGAAAAAGGCATTCTGCCTGAAAAAGAATTCAGAAAAATGATAGTAAAGGTGATCCAAAATATTGGAAATAGAATGGAGAAAATACAAGAAACATTTAACAAGGACCTAGAAGAACTAAAAAGCAAACAAACAATGATGAACAACACAATAAATGAAATTAAAAATTCTCTAGAAGGAACCAATAGCAGAATAACTGACGCAAAAGAACAGATAAGTGACCTGGAAGATAAAATAGTGGAAATAACTACCACAGAGCAGAATAAAGTAAAAAGAATGAAAGAAATTGAGGACAGTCTCACAGACCTCTGGGACAATATTAAACACATGAACATTCGAATTGTAAGGGTCCAGAAGAAGAAGAGAAAAAGAAAGGGGCTGAGAAAATATTGGAAGAGATTATAGTTGAAAATTTCCCTAATATGGGAAAGTCAATCAAGTCCAGGAAGTGCAGAGAGTGCCATACAGGATAAATCCAAGGAGAAACAGGCCAAAGCACATATTAATCACACTATCAAAAATTAAATACAAACAAAAAATATCAAAAGCAGCAAGGGAAAAGCAACAAATAACATACAAGGGAATCCCCATAGGAATCCCCATAGGTTAACAACTGAGTTTTCAGCAGAAACTCTACAAGCCAGAAAGGAGTGGCAGGACATATTTAAAGTGATGAAAGGGAAAAATCTACAACCAAGATGACTCTACCCAGCAAGGATCTCATTCGCATTTGATGGAGAAATTAAAACCTTTACAGACAAGCAAAAGTTAAGAGAACTCAGCATGACCAAACCAGCTTTACAACAAATGCTAAAGGAACTTCTCTAGGCAGAAAACACAAGAGAAGGAAAAGACCTACAAAAACAAACCCAAAACAATTAAGAAAATGGTAACAGGAACATACATATTGATAATTACTTTAAATGTAAATGGATTAAACGCTCCAACCAAAAGACATAGACTGTCTGAATGGATACAAAAACAAGACCCATATATATGCTGTCTACAAGACACCCAGTTCAGACCTAGGGACACATACAGACTGAAAGTGAGGGGATGGAAAAAGGTATTCGATGTAAATGGAAATCAAAAGAAAGCTGGAGTAGCAATTCTCATATCAGACAAAACAGACTTGAAAATAAAGACTATTACAGGAGACAAAGAAGGACACTACATAATGATCAAGGGATCAATTCAAGAAGAAGATACAATTGAAAATATTTTTGCACCCCACATAGGAGCACCTCAATACATAAGGCAAATGGTAACAGCCGTAAAAGGGGAAATTGACAGTAACACAATCATAGTAGGGGAGTTCAACACCCCACTTTCACCAAAAGTCAGATCAATCAAAATAAAAATACTTATTTAAAACACAAGTTTTAAGTGATATATTAAACAGGGTGGGCTTAATTGATATTTATAGGACATTCCATCCAAAAACAACAGAATACACTTTCTTCTCAAGTACTCATGGAACATTCTCCAGGATAGATCATATCTTGGGTCACAAATCAAGCCTTGGTAAATTTAAGAAAATTGAAATCATAAAATTTTGACCATAACACTATGAGACAAGATATCAATTACAGGAAAAGAAGTGTAAAAAATAAAAACACATGGAGGCTAAACAATATGCTACTAAATAACCAAGAGATCACTGAAGAAATCAAAGAGGAAATCAAAAACTATCTAGAAACAAAATGACAATGAAAACACTATGACCCAAAACCTATGGGCTGCAGCAAAAGCAGTTCTATGAGGGAAGTTTATAGCAATACAATCCTACCTCAGGAAACAAGAAACACCTCAAATAAACAACCTAACCTTACACCTAAAGCAACCAGAGAAAGAAGAACAAAAAACCCCAAAGTTAGCAGAAGGAATGAAATCATAAAGATGAGATCAGAAATAAATGAAAAAGAAATGAAGGAGACGATAGCAAAGATCAATAAAACTAAAAGCTGGTTTTCGAGAAGATTAAAAAAATTGATAAACCATTAGCCACACTCAAGAAAAAAAGGGAGAAGACTCAAATCAACAGAATTAGAAATGAAAAAGAAGTAACAACTGACACTTCAGAAGTACAAAGGATCATGAGAGACGACTACAAGTAACTATATGCCAAAAAAATGGACAACCTGGAAGAAATGGACAAATTCTTAGAGATGTATAACTTTCCAAGACTGAACCAGGAAGAAACAGAAAATATGAACAGACCAATCAAAAGTAATGAAATTGAAACTGTGATTTAAAATTTCCAACAAACAAAAGTCCAGGACCAGATGGCTTCACAGGTGCATTCTATCAAACATTTAGAGAAGAGCTAACACCTAACTTTCTCAAACTCTTCCAAAATATAGCAGAGGGACGAACACTCCCAAACTCATTCTACAAGGCTGCCATCACGCTGACACCAAAATCAGACAGACATGTCACAAAAAACCCTATCATAGTTGCAAAAATCCTCAACAAAATACTAGCAAACAGAATCCAACAGCACATTAAAAGGATCATACACCATGATCAAGTGGGGTTTATCCCAGGAATGCAAGGCGTCTTCAATATATGCAAATCAATCAACGTGATAAACCATATTAACAAACTGAAGGAGAAAACCATATGATAATAGATGCAGAAAAAACTTTCAACAAAATTAAACACCCATTTATGATAAAAACTCTCCAGAAAGTAGGCAAAGAGGGAACTTACCTCAACATAATAAAGGCCATATATGACAAACCCACAGCCAACATCGTTCTCAATGGTGAAAAACTGAAACCATTCCCACTAAGATCAGGAACAAGACAAGGTTGTCCACTCTCACCACTATTATTCAACATAGTTTTGGAAGTTTTAGCCACAGCGATCAGAGACAAAAAAGAAATAAAATGAATCCAAATCAGAAAAGAAGTAAAACTGTCACTGTTTGCAGATGACATGATACTTACTATACATAGAGAATCCTAAAGATACTACCAGAAAACTACTAGAGCTAATCTACGAATTTGGTAAAGTAGGAGGATACAAAATTAATGCACAGAATGTCTTGCATTCCTATACACTAATGATGAAAAATCTGAAAGAGAAATGAAGGAAACACCCCTATTTACTATTGCAACAAAGAATAGGAATAAACCTACCTAAGGAGACAAAAGACCCATATGCAGAAAACTATAAGACTATGATGAAAGAAACTGATGAAAGAAAGTAAAGATGATACAAACAGACAGAGAGATATACTATGTACTTGGATTGGAAGAATCAACGTTGTGAAAATGACTGTACTACCCAAAGCAATCTACGGATTCAATGCAATCCCCATCAAACTACCAATGGCATTTTTCATAGAACTAGAACAAAAAATTTCACAATGTGTATGGAAACACGAAAGACCCCAAAGAGCCTAAGCAATCTTGAGAAAGAAAAACAGAGCAGGAGGAATCAGCCTCCTGGACTTCAGACTATACTACAAAGCTACAGTAATCAAGACAGTATGGTACTGGCACAAAAACAGAAATATAAATCAATGGAACAGGATAGAAAGCCCAGAGATAAACCCATGCACATATCATCACCTTATCTTTGATAAAGGAGGCAATAATATACAATGGAGAAAAGACAGCCTCTTCAATAACTGGTGCTGGGAAAATGGGACAGCTACATGTAAAAGAATGAAATTAGAATACTCCTTAACACCATCCACAAAAATAAACTGAAAATGGATTAAAGACCTAAATGTAAGGCCAGACACTATAAAACTCTTAGAGGAAAACATAGGCAGAACACTCTATGACATATATCACAGCAAGATCCTTTTTGACCCACCTCCTAGAGAAATGGAAATAAAAACAAACAAATGGGACCTAATGAAACTTAAAAGCTTCTGCACAGCAAAGGAAACCATAAACAAAACAAAATGACAACACTCAGAATGGGAGAAAATATTTGCAAATGAAGCAACTGACAAAGGATTAATCTCTAAAATTTACAAGCAGCAGCTGAATATCAAAAAAACAAACAACCCAATCCAAAAATGGGCAGAAGACCTAAATAGACATTTCTCCAAAGTTATACAGATTGCAAACAAACAAATGAAAGGATGCTCAACATCACTAATCATTAGAGAAATGCAAATTAAAACTACCATGAGGTATCACCTCACACCGGTCAGAATGGCCATCATCAAAAAAATCTAGAAACAATAAATGCTGGAGAGGGTATGGAGAAAAGGGAACACTCTTGCACTGTTGGTGGGAATGTAAATTGATACAGCCACTATGGAGAACAGTATGGAAGTTCCTTAAAAAACTAAAAATAAAACTACCATACGATCCAGCAATCCCACTACTGGGCATATACCCTGAAGAATCCATAATTCAAAAAGAGTCATGTCCCACAATATTCACTGCAACACTATTTACATTAGCTAGGACATAGAGGCAACATAAATGTCCACTGACAGATGAATGGATAAAGAAGGTGTGGCACATATATACAATAGAATATTACTCAACCATACAAAGAATGAAATTGAGTTATTTGTAGTGAGGTGGATGGATCTAGAGTCTGTCATACAGAGTGAAGTAAGTCAGAAAGAGAAAAATAAATACCGTACGCTAACACATATAGGTGGAATTAAAAAAAAAAGGTTCTAAAAAACCTAGTGGTAGGACAGGAATAAAGATGCAGACATAGAGAATGGACTTGAGGACATGGGGAGGGGGAAGAGTAAGCTGGGACAAAGTGAGAGCATGGCATGGGCATATATACACTACCAGATGTAAAATAGATAGCTAGTGGGAAGCAGTCACATAGCACAGGGAGATCAGCTCAGTGCTTTGTGACCACCTAGAGGGGTGGGTTAGGGGATAGGGATGGTGGGAGGGAGATGCAAGAGGGAGGGGATATGGGGATATATGTATACATACAGATGATCCACTTTGCTATACAGCAGCAACTAACACAACAACGTAAAGCAATTATACTCCAATAAAGATGTCAAAAAAAAAGATGTAGTACATATATACAATGGAATACTACTCAGCCATAAAAAAGAATGAAATGATGCCATTTGCAGCAACATGGATGGAACTAGAGATTATCATACTAAGTGAAGTAAGTAAGTCAGAGAAAGAAAAAGATCATGATATCACTTATATGTGGAATCTAAAATATGACATAAATGAACTTATCTATGAAACAGAATCAGAATCATGGAATAGAGAACAGACTGGTGGTTGCCAAGGGGGAGGGGGTTGGGGGAAGGATGGAGTGGGAAGTTAGGGTTAATAGATGTAAGCTTTTATATATAATGGATAAATAACAAAGTCCTACTGTATAGCACAGAGAACTATATTCAATATCATATGATAAACCATAATGGGAAAGAATATAAAAAAGAATGCATATATATATATACACATACATATATATGCATTTATACATATATATGTATAACTGAATCACTTTGCTGTACAGCAGAAATTAACACAATATTATAAATCAACTATACTTCAATTTAAAAAATATTAAAACTTAAAAGAGAAATAAGTCATGCTGTCACATCTACAGTCAGGCTCTAGACACCCCACCTGGTTAAATACAGAGGAGACAGAATACGTCTTCCAAGTCCTTCAATATGCAGCTCTGGACTTTCTTTTGTACTTTTTACTTAATTCCCCTTTTCACTCAAATTCTCCTCAAGGTTTCCAGTGTCCTAATGACAGTGATAATAACATCTTATGTTTATGTATTTTTTGACTATTTTCAATGCATTTGTGTTTTTATTAGTACATTTGATGTTTATCCAGTCTCCAAATTGGGCTAAAAACCTTATGTTGGTTTAATTTAGTATTTTCTTTCCCAGAAACATTTGTTTTCTTAAAGAAATATACTGACTGAAATTAGAAGCCAAAGGACTCAATATATAACTCAAAATTTAGAAACACATGGATTTAGAAATTTAGAAACACATGGGAGAAAATATTTTAGAACAGTAGACTCTCCAGGAGACCAGATCACAGCATGAGGACATGTCTTCTCTGCCCATTTTTGAGGCCAACAAACCCCATAGGGGTCTTACCCGTTCTTCCAAATTACCCCTGCCTTAAACAAAACCATCTCAGCTATGCTCCAGTGCAGTGCCCTGGAAAATGTAAGACACTGACCCAAATTCATAGAAATGTTTAAATAACTGAAACCACAGAGACTTTGTTAAAAACAAATTCTGTTAGGAAAGGAATGAGGCCAAAGCCCATTAATGGGGGTGAGATTCAAAATACTTAACAATTGATATGGCATAGGTCCTGACTAATCAGAACAGACACTGAACAGTAAGAACAGATGATGGCCATGAACAACCAGCAACTGGCTCAGCCATATGGGGTTGTGGGGGGGGGTGTCTATCTATATATTCCCCAAGGGAATATTCAGATATTCAGATGGACCCCCCAATATGGCTGTTATTCAGGAATGGAATAGCTGAGGGAGTTAGGAAAAGCCTTGGAGAAGGAGAAGGGGCACCAAAAGATAGAATGAAAGAATCTAAGATAAATTTTACTCATTTGGAAAATTCTAAGATCGACATATTTGTCATTGTCATTGGCAGTGGCCATGCAGAATAGAACAAAACACTCCTAAGGTTGGGGAAATAATGTAAACAGAAGCCTAAGTCAAATGTAGACTTGCTGAGCAGAAACAAAATCATCAACATTTTTAAACATTAATTTCAATATCAATAATCTGAGAAGTCATTCATAGAATAAATTTAGATATTATAAAATTAGTCAGATGAAAATAAGTTAATATAAACTCAGAGTAAGGCCAAAGGTGCTAGAAACTTAACATAGAAGGGGAAAAAATGAGTTCTAATCTATAATAAGTTTTTCTCATCTGGTCTGTCATATATACGGCTCATTGTCATTCATATGTTCCCAGTTATGATACCTAATATACTCAAGCTAAATCGACAATTATACTCAGCTGTTACTCTAATTCTAATGGATTGTTTCTATAGAAAAAGCAGAGAATTAAATTGTGAAGGATCATCAGTTTATTAACTCAAAAGACAGCAATGATGAAACCTGTGATTAATTTTGATTCAAATAAAATCAATACTCTCATCAATTGGCAATTATATAAAATCATTTATATAATTTTTCATTAGCACAGCTGCTTTTTTTTTTTTTTTTTGCGGTATGCGGGCCTCTCACTGTTGTGGCCTCTCCCGTTGTGGAGCACAGGCTCCGGACGCGCAGGCCCAGCGGCCATGGCTCACGGGCCCAGCCGCTCCACGGCATATGGGATCCTCCCAGACCGGGGCACGAACCCGTATCCCCTGCATCGGCAGGCGGACCCTCAACCACTGCGCCACCAGGGAGGCCCGCACAGCTGCATTTTTAAATTGCTATTGCTCTAAGCATTTCAATCGTTATATAATGCAAACATTGAGGAAATTTTTTCTGACACGTTAAAAATTTTTAAATAGCACTGTTGGGACCTCCTTGGTGGTGCAGTGGTCAAGAATGTGCCTGCCAATGCAGGGGATACAGGTTCGATCCCTGGTACAGGAAGGTCCCACATGCCGCGGAGCAACTAAGCCCGTGTGCCACAACTACTGAGCCTGCGCTCTAGAGCCCACGAGTCACAACTACTGAGCCCATATGCCACAGCTACTGAAGACCGCGCGTCTAGAGCTCGCGCTCCACAACAAGAGAAGCCACTGCAATGAGAAGCCTGCTCACTGCAACGAAGAGTAGCCCGCGCTTGTTGCAACTAGAGAAAGTCCGCGAGCAGCAACGAAGACATAACGCAGCCAAAAATAAATAATTAATTTTTAAAAATTTAAAAATAAATAAAATTTTTTTAAAAATAAATAAAAAATAAAACAGCACCATTATCGCCAAAAATTTAGCATCCATCACTGTTCCTGAAAATAGATCTTGCAGAGCTTTCTTCTATTTCTTAGCTATTTTTGAAAAACAACCATGAAGCCAGGGTGTGCTATGGTTTAAATATTGAACTAAGAAAAAGAGACTGTTCTCTCAGGACCACCTGTCCGTGAAACCAGTTGCTGCCTCCACCCCTCTGCTTAAATTGATGGATTGTATAAAGGAAACACCAGACAAAGAACCAGACTTCCACCCAGAAACTCAGGCTATCAGAGCCCATTACCCACAAGATCTCCATGCCTTCGTTTGTGCTCCAAGTGCAATGAGGCCATCACTAGTCACCATTCATCTACTTCATAAGCATTTGAGTGCAGGAAGGATGATAAATGACCAGTCATTTGAACTCCACTCTCTGTCTGACTTGCGTACCTATGAGATTTGAGCCTTTTCTGCTACTTTATATGAAATATGGTACTGTTGACCCCTCCCAATCAGAGGTTGATTTGTGCAACTGCTGGTTCAGAGCATAATCTTTCCAATATAGGAACAAGGTCTATACCTTTCCCTCTTCACCCTCCCCTTCTTAATGAAAGATTCATCTTACCCATGGAATAAAATGCTAAGAACATCAGTGATGTGGAATTTTCAGAATTGAGCACTTTTTTCCATATACAGATAAGTAAACACATAATTTGATTTTAAAACTGGTCATAACACAACCTCAAAACAACTGTACTATCCACACTTAGTGAGGTTTTGTTAAAAGGTGGCCTGTTTTCCCAGTCATCATCCACATACTTCCCAGCCTTGTTTTAAGTCATTCCATTCTCATTTAATAGCTGGGTTGAGAAAGAGGGAACTTGTGATTCTTATCTGCACTATCAAGTAGAACAGAAAGAAAAGGGATTTGTGGGGAGATGTCTTTCTTCTCAACATACACAGTTCATTTTATTCCTCAGACAGAAAGCTCTACCCTATACTGTGTGAAGCAACAACTATGTCTCTTTAGAATTTAAATGAAAGGAATTCTATTTTTTTCTTCAAAGCCTGAAAGCAACACTAGTTCTTGACCAGGACCTCCCTTAGACCTGGTACACAAAGCACCAGCTCTGGGCATCACACCTTAAGGTATCCTGTTCTAGCCTTCATCCAGCCAGGACCCTCCCCATGGAGCCAGGCATCCAAGGGGCCAAAGGGATAAGCCCACCCAATAATCCATTTCTCCTCCTTCCAGACCTCACTCTAGGACCCAGGGTGCCAGAATTCCTTGCAGAATTCCAGCACCTGCACAGGTCTCCAGGCAGACCACACTGTCAGCAGGCCAAGAAGCAGCTGTTTGCAGAAGATGCGGACATGATTTACACACGTGGGCCAAGGTCTGCACATGCGTGTAAATGAGATCATCAGAGAGCTGGACAGATTCGAACTGGGAAGGAAATAGGGACAGGCCATGGGCTGGAGGCTGGCTTTCTGCATTCTGCCAAATTCTAGTACAGAGTTTGGAGGCATCTAAGGATTTTAAACTTAAACCTAGATTTTCAGGTTGTTATGAAGGTATATTTATTTGACAAGCGAGGAGGATAGAACATACTTTATTTATTTAACAGCTTGTCAGCTTGATTTCAAATATTTTGACATATGCAATGTGGACCTCCATTTGGACTCTTACACCTGGGCCTGCAGTTTCAGGTCAGGTCTGTATTTTGCAGGTACTAAGTGTAATGTGTGGGAATGTGCATAACCAGATATTAGGACATAATACAAATAATAAACAGTATAATAACATACAAAGAGTTAAACAGAATAAAATAGAAATCCAGATATACATGGAAACTTAAAACACGATAGTAATGGCACCAGAAATCAATGTGAAAAGGTTGGATTATTTTGGATGGTGTAGAATTTTTTAATTATGTAGAAAAATTGAACTGAAACCCTATCAAACAGCACATGCAAAGTAGACTATAAAAAAGACTTTAAAGTAAGAGATAATTCTCTGGAGTTAATAAAAAATGTAGGTAAATATATTTGTAACATGGAATCAGGAACTACCTAATAAAAATTCAAAAAAGACAAATCATAGGCAAAATGTTGATGTTACAGAGTTCTGTTCAACAAAGGATACCACGGTAAATTTCACAGCCATACGCAGATAAAGAATATATTTGCAAATCTAAAACCAGCAAGGCATTAAAATTTAGAAAATATAACAAAATCCACAAAGAAAAGAATAAAAATGTATCAATCAAATGAATAGGTGAAGCACAGGGAATTTTTAGGGTGGTAAAACTATTCTGTATGATACTGTAGTGGTGAATAAATGACATACATTTTTCAAAACCCATAAAAATGTACAAAACACAAATAGTGAACCTTAATGTATGCAATTCTAAACCTTCACCTAGGAGGGCGAGGATCCCAGGAAAGAATACAGACTGTGACAAGAGAATCTAACCATATTACACATGTATCAAACAACTTCACTGAAGGGATAGAGGGAGAAGATATCAACCTACATAACCTGAGAAATGAATGAAGTCTGTAGGACTAAAGGCAAAAGGAATTTCACATAAACACTGTATTCCAGTTGATAAAGTTATTTCCCATGGGGATACAAGTTAACAATTCTGATATTGCGATACATGTATTCTGGAAGTGAACAATTAAGTGGATGGAGGTTAGTAGGAGCCAGGTCTCTCACTGTTGGAGAGGAAGATTACAAATAAGTGAGGGGGGAGGCAGAAATGATCAGTGCGGTAATGGATTAGAGTTGAAGATACCAGTAAGATTCACGTTTAATTTAAGGCAGATACAGATGGCCACACACCGAAATATGTATACACGTGTGTCTATACAGGGGTTAGTTTACACACATATATTTGCTTGCTCTGTCACCTGAGAAGGCCTAAAGGCAACAACAGTCCAGGAGCAATTGAACACACCTAGCACCCAGATCCTTGTTTCTAATGCCATTCTCCAATAAAGGGATCTCAGAATTCTTGGAGAACTGACTATTCTAGGACTGGGGAGGAAATATTAAAAATCAGCCTGGAGACCCTTGTAGTGCTAGGAAGAATGAAAGTGCTCAAAAAAAGGAAAAAAGAAAAAACACAAAGGTTGGGGTAAGTCCAAGGGACACAGGAGCCAATGTAAAGAGTTTACAGTGGTGAAGTCTGGAACAAAATAGATATAGTGGTATTGGATTATAACCCAAAGTGTAAAATAAGTGTCCATAAATTAGTCCATACTAATATAAATAAATGATTGCACAAATTAACAAATAAGAGAGAAGAAATAAAACTCCCCTGCAAAAGCATTTCAAATACGTTATGTAGATGCTCCTTCCTTAAGTACGGACTTTGCATAGTGAATTCCTTCCAAAAAGTACAATATGGAAAAAGAAGGGGAAAAATAAACTTCACAGTGGAGAAGCCTGAAAAACACTCTTCAGCCAGGTGATCAAAGTCAACATCAACCGTGATAAATTGTGTAGATAGTGTGTACCCTTGATGTGATGGAATGAAAATGAAATTTTACCTCTGGTGTCTTCCTCTTAAAACTTCGTAAATTCAATTTATTAATGAGAAAAACATCAAATAAGTCCCAATTAAGGGACATTCTACAAAATACCTGGACCAGTACTCCTCAGAATTTTCAAGGTCATCAAAAACAAGAAAAGTCTGAGAAACCATCACAGCCTATGGAGATATGAAGACAGAGTGTAATGTGGTGCCCTGTACGGGATCCTGGACCAGGAAAAGTATGTTAGGTGAAAACTAAGGAAGTCTGAATAAACTATGGTTCATTAATTGCAACAAATGTAACATACTAATGTAAGATGTTATTAGGGGAAACTCTATGGGGGTGGGGGAGGGAATACGGAAACTGTACTATCGGCTCAATTTTTCTCTAAATCTAAAACTCTTCTAAAGAATAAAGCCTATTAATAAAAGTGTGGTTTATTGGTGAGGAAGCCCAAAAGGCTTACAAGCATATAAAGAGACAGTCAAACTCATTAGTTGTCAAAGAAATGCTAATTAAAACAGTAGTGAGATATCACTTTACCTCTGTGAGACTGAATGAACTTGGAAAACTGGATAATGCAGGCTTTGGAGATTTGCAGATAAAGGAACCCTCAGTGCACTGCTGGTTGGAGTGCAGCCTGGTGTATGTGTTCTAAGAGGCCATTAGTCACTTACATATAGGTACAAACTCTGACTCCATATTCTGTTCCAGGAAATAGATAGATAGATCAATAGATAGATCAATCGATTGATTGATCGATAGATAGATCTCACATGGGTGCCTAAGAGAGTATGTAGAAGGATACTGTTGTGGAAACAGAGTCAAAAAAAAACTGGATATCCAGCCCTAGCCTAGAAGAATAAACAGGTAGAACATGAGGGATGCACCCCGTGGAATATTACACAGATGTTAGAAATATCAGAAGATGTACATATAGCAATGTGCATGGATCTTAAAATCACAGTGCTGACAAAAAATACAAGAAATGCAATGACGTTTTTACACATTACCATCTACATAAATTTAAAATACATACATGCAAAACAAAATTTTGTATTTAACAAGAACAGACACAATGAAAGTATACATAGGAAGCACATAGAATGGTTACTTATAGGCAAAGGGACATGTGGTATGAGGAATGGGGATAAATTAAATAAGAGCTGGGCCTTACATGAACCAAAGAAGAGAAAATGCATTAACTGAACTAAAGAAGAGAACATGCATTAGTTAATGATTATCATTAACTAACCTTCTGCACTTGAGATCCAACAAGAAAGAAAAAATATTCTAGCTCAGATATGGAAATGAGGTCTAAAATCTCAAAATGTTATGCCAGGACTTTATCACTGCTACACACAATGTATAGTTCAGGTCCACACTGTCCCTGGCTTTGTCCAAGGCCTCTCCCATGGTCTATAACAATAGTTGAGGGAAATGGGGAGGATATGATGTGGTATCCCAAGGAATTCTCCAATGTAAATCATCCAGGGCTCCAATGTCCAGGTCTTCTGGGCCAGGCCCAACCTGTCATTAAGACATCATTCCCAGGGACCAGTTGTGCCTGTCGTCTCCTGCCCAGGGGCCAGTTAGCCAAGAACTAGGCCAGAACTTAGCACTGTCTGTACGCTGTTGAAGAGTAGCCTACATTGTCATTTACTCTTGTGATGTCAAGCAATTCAAACAATTACAGAGGAAAAAAAAGAAATAATCATTCCAGCATTAGACTAATTTGCATCCTGCTGTGGTAGCCTAGCCCCCGCATAGTACAGAGCAGAGTCAAATTTAACACATCCACAGAAAACCCTGTTCTTTACAAGACATTGAAGAACTATTCTCCAAGGAACAGAATTAGTTCTAAATGGTTAGAATGGGGATTAGTTCAAGAGAAATGTTATGTGAGTCATGACCCCACTGAGCTAAGCTAGACTTAGATTACTTCAAGATCTCTAACTAGAGCCCATTAATAAGAATTATTTTAATAGCTGAAAATTATTGTTTACTATGCCAGGCATTGTTCAAAACACTTTAACTGTGCTATCTCATATTCACACACTCACACAAAACACACACAGAAACCTCTATGAGATAGGTTCAATAATTATGCCAATCTTATAAATCAGAAAACTGACACATAGGGAGATTAAGTGACTTGGTGAAGGCTACCCATTAGTAAATTGTGGTGGAGCTGGGATTCAAAGCAGGGTAATATGACACAGAGCCCATGTACTCAACTTGTACACCACTGTCTCTGCCCCTTGGGTCTGGTAGTTTAGGAAGACCAAATTCTCCAAATTATGCCCAAAGGTATGATAGAAGAAGTTGTTCATGGTTTGGTCAGAAAGGCATTTTCTACCTATATATTCTAAAAGCCAGGCTCATTTAATATATTTTTGTCTGGATCCAAGGTTTTTTGTTTTTCTTTCTTCTTTCTTTCCTTCCTTCCCTCCCTCCTTCCTCTCTCCCTCTTCCCCTCCCACCCTTCTCTCTCTTTCTTCTGTCGTTATAAAATTGCTGAAAATGAGGTGGAATTTTTATTAATGTGTCCAGCATACTGCAAAATTGAAGGTGATAACAAATAAGACATTTGATAATGGCTTCCACCTATGAGAATGGCTTGGAGAAGTTAGAAAAGAAGTAAAAATTTTTGTTAAATCTCCAATATTTCACATATAGACAAGATCATCCCCCAAAACACGAGAAATGCTTTTTCCTGGTAGAAGCCTGTGTTTCTCTCTCTCCTAGCTCCACTGTGTTTCAAAAGAACACCACTAAATAAACAGTTCTTAACTCCAATGTATGATATTCAATACATTGTTTGAGGTAAAAGAATTGAAGAAACAAACTAGCAAATGTGAGGAAGAGAGAAGAATCCACCATTTTAAGTTATTGTCCATTTCAAGCATAGAGACAACAAACCGGTTCTTAAATATTTAAAAGTTTAACACGGTAGATCTTGTATGTTATCTGACATGCAAAATTAAGTTATCAAAAGTAGAAATAAAAATCTGTTTTTGAAATAAACATCATTGAAACTTATTACATAACTCCTCTACTGCTATGACTACAATAGCATAAAGTGTATTTTATATAATGTATGCTGTATACTCTATTATGTGTACTTTACTAAACTTTTTTTATTTTAGTAACTTTTTAAAAAACTGACCAGGCAGTCTACTGTCATCCAGCGAACTTCTAGGCTATTATAAGTTATCAAGGGCCCAAGAAATGGAAACTTATTCTAATGTTAACCTTAGAAAAAAGATTATAGATACAGATGGAGGTACAGACATAGCCATAAAATATACAGATATGGAGATATAGATGAATATCCATATTACATACACCAGATTTTCCTTCTATTAATATAACTAAGAACTGACTGCCAAAATGGGAAGTTGAATGACATTATATGCACTTAAAGCCTCACAATACTTCAGGCAAGTACTTTCATTCCGTATTCTGTGAATTGAAAGGAATCCTTCTTTCCCATTGGTGGAATACCAGAGAAAAAGAACACTAAATTGAAAGCAGAGAGACCAGAGCTTTATCCTAGTTTTGCCACCATCATATTGTGTGACCTTGGAGATTTCATTCAATCTCCCAAAACTCCCATCTGTAAAATGTTGACAATGGACTATATAACCTCTATAATTCTTTATTCACCCCATATTCTCTGACAACAGTATACTTGTGTGTGTTTGTTGCTGCTCTATGCCCAACATCTGAAACTTTTTGAAAAAATTAATTACTCAGTTGACCCACTAGATGGTAGCAGATTCCTGGTATGATTGTAGTAGCCAATTCAACCTTCATAACACCGTGAATTCTAATATCAGAGTTAATGGGAGAACTTTGCCTTGGTCATCAAAAAACTGAGTTTTATTCAGTTCTGCCATTTATTACTATGATCTTGGCCAAATGGGCCTTTTGGGGTTTCTGATTACCTACCATTAAATCAAAGGGCATCTTCCAGATCTAAAACTGTGATGTGAATATCCTTACCATAGCAAGAACAAGATAATGTTAAACAGTAATGTCCTCTTTTTCTACCTTGAGCCATTCAAACAGTTTGCATTTGACACAAAGAAAAATTCCATTTTCTATCCATGAGACCTTGGGCAATTAACAATATTTTTGTTTGCTTGTCTGTAAAATGGAGAAAATAAGAGTATCTCTAAGGGATATTGTAATGAGTAAACAGATATGACAAGTAAAGCAGCTAATAAATGTCAGTCATTTTTAGAAATTATTGTTTATTAATTATTATGTTTTATATTATTATGATTTTGTTCCATGGCATTTGGACTCCCTCAGACCATTATTCCTACCACCCCTCTCTCCTGATATTTGAAGGTATAAGCCAGTGACTTTAGGCTGACTCTTATTTATAGGTTCAGAGTCTACACAGAACAGCACACGGGTCCAGAGATACCTCATGGAATCCTCTTCAGTCTAAGTTGCTGCAAATAGTTCTAGGCCTTGGATCTGTAAGTCCTGAAGAAATCTAGGTGCTTTGCTTTAATCAATCCTCACTAAAACTCCTTGAAAGAGCCCTCAGGTCTGGAGTTGTAGCCTGTAGTCTTTTGGATTCCCCTTTAAAGAATGGGGACTCAACCTGAAGGCCTCCAGGTAAACATGGTGGACTTCCAATCTTAGCAAAGCACTACAAAGACTAGTAACTCTGAAAGATGCCTAACCTAGATTGCAGAAGCCAGTGTTTCTGGTTCCTTCTTGAACTGGCTCTGATGATTATTTATCACAATCATCAATTATATTGCTTCTAAATAAAAATATTGTATTACATATTGTGTGGCAAGAGTTACCATTTTCTCTTAGATATTTGTTTAAATTCTTGAAGACATAAAATACATGAAAAGGCCAAAGGTATCGAGTCAATGGAAACAAATAAAATCCCTAGGAGCCACTGTGCTTCTCTGACCTCATTAGCTATCATCACTTTGAAAACATTGGATGCTATAACCTAGCAGAATTAAAGTGCAAAGCAGAGCAAAAACTAGCTTTAGTTCCTAGTACGAACCATCCCTTTACCCACTCCACCTCTTTTTCCAAAGAAGCCTACACTGCAACAGATTTCTCTGGTTTTCTTTTTTCTTTCTTTCTTTTTTTTTAAAAAATAATTCAGTGTTTAGCACATATTTTATTTAGCAGGAACATAGGTGTATGCTGATAACTTGTTCTGTGTAACAGGGTGAGTCCAGTCAAGATATCAGTGCCAACAGAGTGGTGAACCAGAGAACACGGCCTAGCAGGGCAAATGCCATGGAGGATGTAGCCCAGCCACTCAAGATCAGAACAGGTGATGAGAAAGCAGAACCAGAGATGAGCTGGGTCTAGAAATATCTAGCACCCTTTAGATACTGGCAGGGATGAGACAAGAACGTAAGACTTAGGAGAACTCCAAGATCTGAGGTTGCCAGGGGTGATGAAGAAACCAGAAAAAAAAAAAACAAAAAAAACCTGTGGTTACCCCTTAAATGAGGCAGTATTAAGAATCTATCTGCTTCCAACACTGGTTCTTTATTCACTGTAGACTCCTCAGAGCCTTCAAAAAAGGCAAGCAAGACTAAACATTTCTTAAATGCATATCTCACATTTAGAAAGAGTAATGAATACAAAATAGAATAAGAGGCAAAGAGAGAAAAGGCTGGCCTCCAATTATACTTTGTAGCTCAGGAAATATTCTGCAGACACAGACCACACTGCACTGAGCTCATTGAGGGTAGAGGCTGAACCTGGCTTACCTGCTTTATCACTGGTGACTAATCTGGTGCTTGGCGTACCTGTGCTCTCAGTGAATGTTTGCCTTCATTACTGTTGTTGTGGATGATACAACCGAGTATATACTGAAAGCAAAAGCTTGTGATAATGTCCTGTTGAGACACTGAAGTGCAGAGTCATACACTCCCTGATCTTTAGCCCTTTCCTGACTTTTAAGCTGAACGTATACATAAGCGTACAAAAGAATTCAACCACCCCAAACAAGAACTAAAGCCAGGATCTAGGCTTCCAAAGGATATAAACTCCCTGCATGCCTAGTACAGTTGATGGTCTCTGGCACTCTGAATGCCATCCCCGCTAATGGTGAGTTCTTTAGAATTGCTTCATAAACATGGTACAATTGGCAGGAGGTCAGAAGATCTATAACCCATGCCTGGTCTTGGCATCTACCAGCTGTGTAACCTGGAGCAAGCCATTTAATTGGATTTTTTCATACGTTAAACTAACAGTCTAATTTCAGCAATAATAGTCCATTTCAGCAATATTATTCTGATTCTAAGCTGATCATGAAGAAGAGAAAATTGGATTCAGCAGGGCGAGCCAATGCTCCTGATCTTTATAAATTCCCACACAGTCTTTTACTCTCCATAATCCACATACTTTTCAGTGTGTGAACAACTAAACTGCTTACAGGAGATTTACTGATGACATAAACACAAGGAGGATTCCAGCAAATTACATGTAATCATCTTTCTGTGTGCTTTAGAGCAGTGTGAACTCTCACCATTTCAATATGCTCCTAAATTGGTTAACTAACAACCTAAAACAATTGTTTTGTTTTGTTTTTTATGTGGTACGCGGGCCTCTCACTGTTGTGGCCTCTCCCATTGCGGAGCACAGGCTCCGGACGCGCAGGCTCAGCGGCCATGGCTCACGGGCCCAGCCGCTCCGCGGCATGTGGGATCTTCCTGGACCGGTGCATGAACCCATGTCCCCTGCATCGGCAGGCAGACTCTCAACCACTGCGCCACCAGGGAAGCCCAAACAATTGTTTTTGAATACCTTAAAGTAAAGCTGTAAAAATATAGGCATCCTTATACTTTATCCTAGAACTCTTATAAGCAATGGTCTTCAAGGTTACTACAGATGTCACATGAAAATCATGACAAAATTAGCAAATGTGACAAATGAAGCCATCAGTGACTGGAAAAATAGGGCAATGGAGGTGGAATTCTATGATGCTCAGCTGGCACTCTTGTGACACTGAGTCTTATGGTAAACTGTGTCCCCGAGTTGAAAAGAACTCCAATCATTTAATATGTGGCCTTCAAGCATGCCAGTATAGGGGGTGGGGTAGAGGGCAAGGGCAGAGGAAAATGAGTTCAGGAGCTGAGGCAGCTTTGGGTGAAGTTATGAAGAAGCAGATGTTTAGCTTCAATCTTCATATAACCTTCTCATCATCATCACCATCCCAATAGGGAACTAGTGTCCAGTTGCAAAAGTTTATCAGTTCAAAGTGTATTACCTTCCAATCTAATAAAAATGTTCTATTCAGTTCCAGTATGGAGTAAGATAGAACAAACACATTCTATCCTGTCTCTCCCACTGAATGTAGCGAAGAACCTAGACAGATTGCATGAGCAGCTATCTGAAGACTCGGAGCAGGTGCAGCAGGAAAGAGGATGAGATTGGAGTACCTCTGAAACAGCAGTGCATTTACCTTTCTCTACCACTGGTATCCCCTGGCCTCAACTCCAAGCAGCCAAAAACCCAGAAGTAAGCCTCAGTAAAGACAGAAATAGTTCTAGGAAAAACTCTTTAGGCTTGAGAAGTGGGTAAGGGGTCACCTAAAACTCTGAAGGAGGGGAAACTTCCTCTCCACTTGGAAGAGTTATGGTCCTAAGACTTAAGGGAGTGGGGTGAACCCTCACTGTTTTTCTCTCCATATATCTTTCAGCCACCAATCCACAAACACTGGTGGAGTCATGAAAAATGCCTGGCAGAGCAAAGTAAATCAACTTCCAGCTTTCTGGCAGCAGGACTGAAAAGGGGAGCCTCAGGGAACTGGAAAGAAATAGGGAAATCACAGATAGGAAGGAGTTCAGGAAAGCAATACTATAAAGTTGGCTGTGAACTCCTGGGCTCACCCCCAAGCTGTACATGCATGGATCTGACCCTAGTCAGCATAGGAAAGACTCTGAGAACTAAGCTAAGAGTTAGATCATTGCTTATGTCTCAGACCTGCAACTGAATAATACACACACAGGTCAGATCCAAACAGGGCTGCAGAGAATTTGAAAAGAGGAGTGAAAGAGGGAATGTCATGACAGAATCTGCACACTCTGAAAGAAAAAATAGGGGATACTAGGCAGAGACCTACACACATAAATTTGACATCATAGATGAAATAGACTGCTCAGAAACCACAAACTATCTAAATTCATCCAAGATGAAACAGAAAACTGGAATAGTATCACAAGAATTAAGGAAATTAAATATAGAGATATAAACATTCCAAACAAGAAATCCATAGAGCCAGATTGTTGCAATGGTGAACTTTACCAAAGCATTGAAAGAATAACACAAATTCTACACAATCTCTTCCAAAAATTAGAAGATTAAGGAACACTTTCCAACTGATTTTGAGGCCAGCATTACTCCTATACCAAAATGAGACAAAAACAATACAAGAAAACTATAAACCAAAAATCCTCAATAAAATGTTAGCAAATTGAATGCAGCAAAATTTAAAAAGAATAATATACCACAACTTAAGTGGGGTTTATCCCAAGAGCACAAGGTTGATTCAATATCAAAATTCAACAAATGCAATCCACCATATTAATAGTCTATAGAAAAAAACACCACAAAATTATATCAATTGATGCAGAAAAGCATTTGACAAAATTCAATACCCATTCATGATTTAAAAAAAATCTCAGCAAACTAAGATGAAAAGGTAACTTCCTCAATGTAATATTACTAACATCATATTTAACTATAAAAGATTGAACGTTTTCCCTAGAATGGAAACAAGGCAATGATATGACTCTCACCACTCCTATTCATTATCATCTAGAAGTCCTAGCCAATGCAACAAGGCAAGAAAAAGAATAGAATGTATGCAGATTGGAAAGGAAGAAATAAACTCTTTATATTTACAGATAACATGATTGCCCATAAAGAAAATCTCTAGTAACCTATCAAAAGGGGGGGAAAAAGCTCCTAGTACTGATAAGTGACTTTAGCAAAGTTGCAGTATACAGAGTCAATAGACAAATATTAATCATATTTCTATATACTAGCAATGAACAATTGGAAAGCAATTCTAAAAATACATGATTTATAATAAGTTAAAAAAATGCAATACAAGGTATAAGTCTAACAAAAGGGATCAGACTCTGAGACTCTGTATGCTGAAAACTACAAATGTTGATTAAAGAGAGCAAAGAACACCTAAAAAAAAAAAAAAAGAACTGCAGAGACATACCATATTCATTAATTGGAAGACTCAATGTAGTAAAGATGTCAATTCTCCCAAACTGATCTACTCAGACTTATCCATGCTTCTCATATCATTAAAGAAGCAGAGAATATACAAAGAGAAAGATGAGGCAATGAAAATATGAATGTCACAGTCTTGCAAGTAGCAGATATATTAGTTTTCCATTGCTGCTCTAACAAATTAGCACAAACCTAGCAGCTGAAAATAACAGAATGTGTAATTTCACCATTCTGCAGGTCAGAAGCCAAAATCAAGGTGTTGGCAGGATGGCCTTCCTTTCTGAAAGCTCTAGAGAAGAATCCTTTTCCTTGCTCTTTCCAGCTTTTAGAGGCCACCCATATTTCTTGGCTCATGGTTCTCTTCCTGCGTCATCAATGCCAGTCACATTGCATCTCCCTGTGCCTTTTATCTGTAAATGTATTTCCTTCCGACTCTCCCTCTGTTTCCTTCTTCCATTTTTAAGGACACTTGTGATCCCATTGGGCTCATCCAGATAATCCAGGACAATCTCCCTATTTTAAATCCAGCTGATTAGCAACCTTAATTCTTTTTTGTTTTGTAACATCATATTCACAGGTTCTGGGGATTAGGATGTGGACATCTTTGGGGAGGGGCATTATTGTACCTAGCATAGCAGAATTTACTAACTGATTAATTTTAAGAATCTGATGAGGAATTTTAAAAGATATTGAGATGTTTGACAAAGCTGAAGCTAAGGAAGGGTTTCACACGGGACAAAGAAAATATTTATATATGACTTAAAGCTGAAGTGTTTTTATTTTGTTCTTATAAGTTCTCCTTATCTATTAATACTACCCAGAAGGTCAATAATTGTTTTAGGTCAATAACTCCATAAGCATGAGGTTGAATTAGAAGTCCATTTGGTGTCCTATATAGTTAGGAAACCAAATAAATGCATCACATATTGTAAAATATAAGCCTAAACTGAATTTTGAAGTGCATCTTAACATGATAAATGTAATCAGAGAACACAAAAAGGCATTACTTACTGATGTACCTGGAATAAAATGAATATAATTTCATTAGTAGAGAAAAACATTGGAAAGAAAATAGAATAATGAATAGAAAAGTACCATAATAACGAAAAGTATTCTTACACAGTTTGTGTTCTTCAAGAACAATCATTTGATTAATCATATAACTATGACCTTATAGGATGAGTGGAAGAAATATTTACAAGGACAATATCCTTGGGTTGATAATAAAAATATCTCCATCTGGCAATAGCTAATGAGAAATGTAATCTAGGATTCTACTAAATAGAGAATGTCTATGTTGCTTTTAATAAACTATATTGACAAGCTCCATGTTAGCACGTGTAATCCTGGTGAACAGATGCACCAATGATTCTCAGCATTTCTTCCACAGTGAGCATTCGTGAGAGATGATGACACTCATAAATGCAATGGACATAAATGAGATTTAAGCTCAATTCCCTGTATAGTATTTCTGATGCCACCTCTTTTTCTCCCACTCCAAGTGATATAGTTAACAATTTGAGAATTAAATTCATTAGATTATAGGTATAATGTAGAAGCCCACTAGCTTCTTGGCTTGTCCCTCCTTTAAAACCTAAATAATTACAATCTGGGCCTCCATTATGTGTGGCTACGCAAAGTCCAGACCGCTTTACAAGTCCTGAGACTTTGCAAATAGAGCTTATGCTCTCCTGGTTATGGCTATGCCAGGCTTCCCCACCATTTTTCTCCATCCCCACCATCTCATAATTACTCCCCATGCTAGTGAAGTTGTCTCTGCTCTGCGTCACTCCAAAACTAAACACCACCTTCCTTTCTCCAAAACACAGCTGACACATGGCTTTGTTCTTCAAAAGACTTCATGGAAGGAATTCTGCTATGATATAAGCTACCCTCTGTCAGGAATCATTGTCTGTTTTGCCACTGATGTATCTTAAGCACCTAGAATATTGCCTAGCACATAGTATGTGATCAGTAAAAGCTTTCTGAATAAATGAAAAGTTTGTGGGAAAAGGTAACTACAGTGCAAAAAAAAAAAATGCAACTCCTAAAACACGTCAGTCATTCCTCAGCTCTCAATTAAATTCCTAGGACACTTTCACTCTTCTTACTGCCAAAATCCCATCTTTGTTCTAGCTTCCCAGGAGAAATCAAACAAGTTAACCCCATAATAATCTTTCAGAAATGCTACTGTGGCCACAGAAAACACAGTGGTCATTGTTTTGTGGAGCAGTTGGATTTCTTTCATTCCAAATCCAGCATTCCAGAATAGGATTTTATTTTACCTTTGCATAATCAAAAATTCATGCAAATGTTTACTCCAAAAACCAAAACTCCTTCTCTCTCAAACATGATAGGGAATTCATCTTTAGCAATACAAAGTGTCAGTGAAAGCTTTGAAGTCCCAGGGTTTTTTCCTTAAATACTTCAAAGAATCCATATCAGTTTCCCACCTCCTCCATCTCCATCTCACCTTGCATACACATAGCAGTCTGGAAAATGGAAAGTGTTTCCCAATTTACCCTAGAGAAAAGGAAAAAATGTGCCTCTGTTTATGGAATCACAGAGGTCATTCCTTCCCCCTGCCCCAACATATACATGCAAAGATGACTCTGATATCATCTAATTGTTTTTATTTTAAAAAATAAATCATATGCAAACACTTTATAATGATTGTTATTAGTACCGTATCACTAGTGATCTTTCCTCACAATCAATGGTCCACACCAGTGTGTCGTGACACTTCAGATGAAAGCACAAAATAATAATTATAACCTAAGGTCTTCACTCTCCCAGGTTTGTTTCCAAACTTATACATGGTACAAAAGGAGTATTTTTCCAAAAAGCATAATTTACAGATTTGGAATATAAAGCACATACATGTGCATAATCAAAGCAACAGCAACTCTACATCATAAATGAAGGAAGGTCACACAATACAGCATGGTAGTCAAGAGCACAGGTAGTGTTTCTTACTACCTAAAATCCCAAAAGTTTTCATGACAATGCAAGGTGGTAGTATATGGTTAAATATACAGATTTTGGGATCAAAAGCACTTGAATCTGAATCCAAGTTCTGCCTCTCATTACTGTGACCGTGAGCAAATTATATGATCTCTCTGAGTCAGCTTTCTCACCTGGAAATAGGCACATTAATACAGGTCTTAGAGTGCTATTGTCCAGTGGCAGATATACAGTGGTGCTTCTAGAAAGTCAAAGTCCCAAGTCATTTGGGCCTGCAATACCATCTTACAACCTTTTTTGCTCCGATCTCTTTGCTCTCCCATTCTCCATGGCTACTATTTCATACCTTTCATTCTCCTCAAGCCTGTGTCTACATCTCCCCTCCAATGCCACTGAGAAAAAGAGGCCATCCTAAGTAGGGTGACTATATAATTTCTCATCCAGACTGAGACAATTTTGAGAATAAGAGGGGAAACTCCCATAATTACACCAGGACCATAGATATCAACCAAGATTTTCCCAGACAAACTAGGACATATAATTACTTCAATAATAAACTCCCTCAATTTCCAACCACCAAGCTGAAATAATCCCACCTATATTTCCACCCATCCTTATTTTCCTTGCCTCCTGTTAGAGTGAAAAAGTTACCGCCCTTCCTATCAATGGCAAATCCCTCTGCCTGTGCTCTGGACCCATCTCATCTCACCTTCTCACCTTCCCAACTTTTCAGCCTTGCTCTATTATTCCCTCTTTCCTGTCTCTCCAACTTCTCTCTCTATACTGGCTCTTTTCCATCAGCAATCAAATATTCTTCAATCTTTCCTAATTAAAAACAAAAGGTCTTCCTCAATCCCATGTCTTGCTCTGGTCATTATCTTATTTTTTGTCTCTTTTTTACATAAAATATATATCGGAAGTCTTCCACTTGTTTCTTCAATTCTGACTATACCTCTACACACTGCAGTCTGGTTTCCACCACCACTGAAGTGCTCTTGACAAGACCTCCACCTCTATTTCCAATATATTTTAGTCCTCATATTTTTTTTACATTCTCAACAACATTTGATATATTGGTAATGCTGGTCCTTCTCCCCTGACTGTTATGACACCACATTCTAAGTTTCTGGCTATTCTTCCTCAGTGTCCTTTATGGACTCCTCCTTTACTCACACCTTATTCATAAGTATTCTTCAAAGTTCTGTATTAAGACCTTTTTTGTTTACATTCTCCTAATCTTTCCTATGTAATCTCATCTCCTCCCATGGTATCAATTACCATCTTCATCCTGATGGCTTCCAACTATATGTTTCCAGCCCAGGTTTCTTTCATAGTTTTCAGATCAGAATGTCCACTCTTTTTAAATTCATATTGGAACCTCAAACTCAACATGTCCAAAACTAAACGTATCTTCTTCAGAATAGTTGTTCCATCTTCAGTGTTCCCAGTCTTGGTAAATGGCACTACCATTCACTGAATTCCTTGGTCAAAAATTGGGAGTCTTTCTTCTCCCTCTTCCTGTATACCAATCAGTTCTACTCTGTAAATACTGTTCAAATTACTTTACTTTTATCATTCCCATACCCCAATTCAGATCATAATCATCTCTCATCTATATTACAACAACTCTCTAGAAATAGTCTGCAACCACTAGCTCAAGGTATGCCAGGAATATATGGTTTTCCTTCCTTGCTATCTTTTAAAGATAGCTTATCTTAAATTTTTTTTTTTTAATTTTAAAAAGCTGACACAAAGAAAGCAGAAGTGAAGAGGAAGGAGATGCATCTTGTAGCACATGAACCCCTGCTAGGTAAGCAATGCCTGAAGCCACATTTCTCTCTCAAACTTCTCAGTTACCTGAGCCAATGCATTTCATTTTTCTTTTTGATTAAGCAAGTGTATTGGATTTCTATCACCTGCAATTTAAGACCAATATATACTTATTTGACCAGGACATAATTTGTCTTTTATCCTCAATTCCTAGTACAGTGCCTGGCCAATGCTTAACTTGTTGAATGAATGATGTGTACGAAGCACTTGACACTCATTTTTACCTCCATACCAACAAAAATCAAAGTGCTTTCATTCATTCAGCAAATATTTGTTGAACATGTACTACAGATCTCTATTCTAGATACTGGGAATACAGCCCTGAACAAAACACACAAAAGCCTCATTCTAATGAAATTTACATATGGTATATGCAAAAATAATGAATAAGGAATTAAGGTGTGCTATTTGGTGGAGGATTTCCTATTTTTGTCTGTAAATAATAGGAAAACCCCTTGGATTTTATGCAGTAAGATAGTGTGTCTGAATCAAAGAAATCCTTCAGTGTTTATCAGCATAAGATATATGAAAATGAATCAAGGGCATGGTATCCACCAAAAGTTAGGTCCAAACAAACTTCAGGGCTTAAAATTCTATCAAAAACAAATTCTTTTATAGAGCACTAAGGAGCCAGGTCACAGAAACTCAGTCACTGACCCTTTAGTTCAATATTCAAGGTACCATAGAGAAAAAAACATAATACATAAAGTAGGCAATCCTAAAGTTGAATCCTAGATTTAAATAAAAGCTGTGTCTTTTTGGGAAAGTTTCCTAAACTTCCTAAGCACTATTTTCTCATGATAAAAGGAGGACTGTAACACCTAATTCACTAGGCCTGTTCTGTTCACTTTGAAAATTAGCCAGAGATCACTTAATATAGTTGAATGAATGCTAATATAAATATTAAACAAGATGATATATATTAAAGCATTTAGACAATGTAATGTGCTATATAAATGCTAGTTGCTTTTGGTATTATTATTATTATTCTTGTGAGAGCCAAGGTTGTGGAAGAGTTGGGTAGGAGAGGGTACTAGAAAGAGAAGGAAGTATAAAAACTGACTTGAAAAGGGTTAAATGTCTATGTGTCTAAGAGGAAAGTGAGCAAGGCCAACAGTAATGAGC
This sequence comes from Mesoplodon mirus, assembly GCF_964341445.2. Lineage (NCBI taxonomy): Eukaryota > Metazoa > Chordata > Mammalia > Artiodactyla > Ziphiidae > Mesoplodon > Mesoplodon mirus. Next base: position 50,120,222 of record NC_138977.1, read on the forward strand.
AATATTTCCAAGTAACAGAAGTTTGGTTTCACTGCTTCTGGTCTCCGGGCTTCCCTTCTTTGTAACGCTCATGATTCTCTCCATAAAAACTCTTAATCTTATACTCTGTGCACATACCAAAATTACCTCCACCCTGCCATTTTTTAAGATGGTTTTAGGAAGGCAATCTGCTTAAATGATATTACAATGTCATGAAAATATTGCTATTTTTGTGCTCCACTGCTTTGGAGTGCATCTTGCTTTCCCTATGGGATGTCACCTCCTCCTGTAATTACTTCTTAAGCTTAAAATTCCCCCACAATGGCAGTAGTCTCTGCATGACATTTTTTCCTTTTTGTTTTTTCTAATTTTTCTATAACAACTTAGAGTTATAATGAAAATGAAAACATTACTTTTGAAAATAGATTTTAATAAAACCAAAATGCTCCAACAGTTGGGCTATTTCTTTACCTACTTCATTATCAACTGCCACTTTAGCTTTCTAATCATCTGAATGGGTTTCTCTAAGATGACTCTCTTTGTTATTTTTATTTATTTATTTTTTTGAAAACTAAACTGAGCATAGTTGAAATCTAAATGTTTTAATCCTTGCCTAACTTGTTTAACCTCCGCCAGCTTTTGGAAATTTAGAAGAGATTGGTAATGATTTCTTATCTTGTCTTCAGACGTTTTCAAGGTAAATGCTTGAGTCTGGGTAGGAACTGCCTTTAAATAATACCTTGGGATTTAAGGAAGAAGAAATTGATCAAGAGAAGAGGAAGCCTAAAGAAACAGACTTCTATTCTCCCATGTCTGAACTACTTTTCAGATTACCCTATTTACCTTAGCTGTATAGAAATATTATTTTCATTTAAATGAATAGCTTACTATTAAAAGGTTATTGCTAGCACAATAAACACCATGCGTACAATTAAATGTGTTGACTTAATTTTAGTGTTAAGCTTTCTTTGGAGCAGCAGTGTTATTCTATACCCTCTAAACTTTTGAAATTTCTGACATAGCATAGCTGCTTGATCATAACCTTCTAAAGAAGAACGAATACTTGTCATGTCCAGAAAATCACAAGGATAAGAGCTAGGCTAAGGGCTAGGATGAGGAGAAGATGTAGAAGTGGGTCAGACTCAGGAAGGGGCTCAGAACCTATAAGTTAAGGTGGGTCTGAACCCGGTGAGCTGTGGGCAGTGGAAGTATATATTGATTCTCAAAGGCTTGCAGGGGTCAAAAATCAGTTCAGAGCATATAAGGGGTCACAGCAGACAGGAAATTCTACGGAGCAGAGGTTAATAACACAGACAGAGTTTAGGGGCAGCTCCTGGGTAACAGCAACAGGCAGAAACATTCCATTTTCACTAAATTCCTGTCTCACCTACTGGGTTTTTATGTGGTTCCTATTGAAATAGAGACAAACTGGCATGGTGTGTTGAGGTCTGAATAAAGGAATATGTAATAGAAGAGTATGGATGAGAGAGAAGAGGTAGAAATTTTGTTTGTCGGGGGGGAGGGGCAGGAGAGGTACAGGGCAAAGTTTTTTTTTTCTTTTTTCTCTTTTAACAAAGTTCTCTTAAATTAAAATAAAGATAAGAAAAATAAAAGTTCAAATGTTTGAATTTGGGGATCAAATAATCAGAGCACTATTTTGACCACCTTTCTCACTTCCCCACTGCACATTATTCTTAGACTTGACAAGATTCAATAAACAAATTTAAGAAATTTTAGAAAAGGATGAGAAAAACTACCTTCACTATACCTAAAGAAAGCAAATACTGTCCTAACACTTATTTTCCTGAGGGCCTTTTAAAGATAATATTCAGTCAGAAACACATCTTGAATAGTTGGTATAAGGGGGTGTGTAGTACTGGACAACTTTCATCTCCAAAAAATACAATCCTGGGTTTCTCCAGTGTGTAAGTGAGACTGATGGAGCAAAAATTTTACCATGCTGAAATGAGGCAATTGTGTCCAGAACTGATCAAGAGAAAACAGAATACTAAAATCTTATTATCTTTCAAAGCCCAGAGAGCCAAAAGCACCCCAGATTTTTTAGGGTTAGTCAAAAACTCCCTCAAAGCCAATATATCTCTAAGAATAAAACAGGGTAAATGAGGTCTTCTTGAAAAGAATTACTTTTAATACTTATGTTAAAAAGAAAGAATGAAAAGTAATTCTTTTTTTCCACACTTATAAAATCTCACACCCAATACTTGCCTATTCAGTTTGCTTAACCCATGTTTCTCTTGAGGAAGTGGTGGAGAAGATATCTATGAAAATAAGAATTAAGGATTTCTATTAATAGAAATAGAATGATCACATTCTACGTCATCTTAGGTGCTACTTTGTGTATTTGAGCAAATAGTGTGACAATTTCAGAATGAAAGAAAATACTGTGAAAAAGTTAACTAGGATAAACTGTGACAGACTTCCTCAGAAAGCTGAATTTTTACTTTGAAAATTTGTAAAAGAAACAAAGATGGGCCAATATGAATTTAGTATTGAGAGCAGCATTTTGGTATGAAGAAAACCATTCTAAAGCAAGTAAAAAGAAGCTTACCATTATCTTTCTATTCTGACAAGCAAATTAGTCAATTGAAAGGGCTTTTCAGACCAATACTTAAAATTAATTAATTCCTAGAAATCCCTGGGAACTAAGTGACAAACTCTTGACCTTTGTCCACAGTTCTTAATATCAGCCATAAGAAGGTAACAGGATAAGGGGTAATTCCCAGAGACATTTAGTAAAATCTGTCCCCTACCAAGAGTCTAGAAATCCAAGTTTCAACAGCCGTGAGATTTTCAGCTAATCATTTCCCCTCATTGCATCTTAATACTTTCATCAGAGGATGAAAATGTGACACAAACCATTAGTTGTCCCAGTAACCCTTTTAGTAATAACCACCCCCCACCACCAGCCAAGTTTTATCAAGGCACAAGGGTGCCCAGCTAGAGACTGTATTTCCAATCTCCCTTTTAGCTAGGAGTGGTCATGAAATGGCAAAGATGATTTTGCAATTTTTATATCATCTCTTAGAGATGAGGTCACTTGACCTGGACTCTTCTCTCTCCCACTGGTTGGGAAATGCCAACAACTGGAGCCACCACGTTAGACCCAGCTGGGAACCCACACATTGAGGATGGCAGAGCTTCCACTCAGCCTGGGTTCCTGAGGGACGTCATTGAGCAGAGAAGTCCCACCAGCCCTACACCACTTCCCTCTGCACTCTTATGTGAGAGTGAAGAAAAGATGCTCCTCTTTTTTAAGCTGCTTTCGTTTGGGTTCTCCTTGTTACATTCGCTTAGCCCAAACCCTAGCTAATGCAGTTCCTGAACAAATAATCTCAGAAGTATGTTCGTAACAGAAGAAAAAGAGTTTTGCTTTAGGACTAAAACAAAAGGTAGAATAAGCCTTGTTAGCCTGCCAATGATGATCACCGAAGCACATATTCAAGCTTAAGATCAATTTTTAAATGACGTTCTTTTCTTATTTCTTAGCAACTCAGACTCACAGGCCCCTTTATTATATCTTTTAATTACTCTATTAATCACTTTCAATGTTCTTCCATTTTACTACTATGCAGTATGACAATAGATTACCTTCTCTACAAAGACTATCTTTAAGTTCCCAGGGGCATTTAGTAAAGTTTTATTATCCCCAGGCATAATCCTATGAGGAGATTAGATCACTAAAATAGTTTTCTGCCTAACAGCATAAGGCAGCCGGGGAGGGCTTGGAGATGATGTGGGGTTTGAAATCTTGAAATCCTGCAGTTTAGAGGGGGAGACAGAAGGAGCTCTGGGAAAGTCACCTGAATCAGACTCACTTTTGCTTATGCAAGTCATGGACCAAAAAGGAACTTACAAAGCCACTCTCTAGTGGCTTTGTAAAAACCCAGACTTAATAACTCGATTTTACACAAATTTTACACCTACACACAAATTGTCTTTTTATTAATTGCTAAAACATTTTTATTAGGAATATTTATTAGCAATATTTTCATTTGAACTTTAATGTGAAGTCTCAATGATCTTAAAAGACCGAGTTATTGGACAAGTTTTTTTGTGCAAATTTAAACTTTGTAATCTGTTGATATCTAAAGGAGAAAAACACTTTTTTGTGCCATTTCATGACCACTCCTAGCTAAAAGGGAGATTGGAAATACAGTCTCTAGCTGGGCACCCTTGTGCCTTGATAAAACTTGGCTGGTGGTGGGGAGTGGTTATTACTAAAAGGGTTACTGGGGCAATTGACAGATAAATTCAGAAGCATAGAAAGCTTCCCAAGAGAATCTTTTACAAAGGGAAGAGATTTGGGTATCCCAAAGGCCAACTAAATGGCATTCAAGGCCTTGAAGTAGGGAGAAATATATCTAAGGGAATGACTAGAAGAAGGCTAAAAAAGAAAGGGGGAGGGATGCAATAGTCTTTTACCCACCTACTAATCTATCACACTGAAGCCACAGCAATCATGTAAAAATACAAATCTGACCATTTTCATTTCCCTGCTTAAAAATCAGAAATGGTTTACTATGGGCCCTAGAAAAATGTACAAAATCCTAACTTGACCTAAAAACACTTTGTGTGCCTGGACCCTAATTATCTTTCTAAAATCACATCAAACCACACTCTCTTCTCTTCTCTGCAGGCTAGGCATATGGGGTATTATGGGTTGAATCGTGTACCCTCTAAATGTCATGTGTTGTAGTTATAACTCCCAGTACCTCAGAATGTGACCCTATTTGGAAATAGGGTCATCGCAGATGTAATTAGTTAAGATGAGGTCATTTTGAAGTAAGGTGGGCCCCTATTCCAATATGACTGGTATTCTCATAAAAGGGGGAAATTTGGACGTAGATGCAGGGAGGACACCATGTGAAGAGGTATACAGAAAGGGGAGTGATACTTCTACAAGCCAAAGAACACCAAAGACTGCCAGCAAATCACCAGAAGCTAAGGAGAAGCATGGGACAGATTCTTCCTCATGGCCCTCAGAAGGAATTAATACTGCCAACACCTGATCTCCAGAACTGTGAGATGATAAATTTCTGTTCTTTAAGCCACTCAGTTCATCGTTATGGCAGCCCTAGGAAACTAATACACTGGGTTTCTCCAGACTCTGCATGGACCTTTGCTCATTCTGTTCCCTTTGCCTTGATGGAGCAACTTCTTTAGCCAAGATTTAAGTCTTTAAGCATCGTCTCCTTGAGAGAGAAATCTTCCTTAACCTCCCAGACTACGTAAAACCTCTCTCATCCTGAATCTACACTTACCAGTAATTCGACAAGACCCTGAACTTCTTCAAAGCACTTTGCCCTCCTGAATTATTTAACTGTTTACTTAATGTCTATCTTCTGCATCTGGCTATAAGCCCAGGCTAGGACTCTGTGTGTCTCACTCACAGCTGTATCCTCTGTGACTGGCACATAATTAGTGCTCAAGAAATATTTATTGACTGGTTCCCTTGATTTTTAACTTGGAATCCTCTGTTCCCAAACATTGTTTCAAAGATCCCACATCCTCAGTAATAATTCCCACCAAAATATTTCTATCCTCATGTATATATTCATGTGCCTGAAGGCAGCCTCATATTTCTATAATTTGTTGTTGTCATACCCAACGTTTTATTTCATTCCACCGCACATCTGTATAAGCAATAACATTTATAAATGTACTAGTCTCCAGGAATGTTTTTGATTTGGGTCCTGTATTACTGAAAAGAATCTCAATTATTTGGCAAGCTGACATCCTCATAAGATTCTACCTGTCCAGCAAGGCAGAGGAGGAAAATCATGTGAGAGAGAACATGAAAGCAATGAAGCACTTTTTAAACAAACAGTTGCTTGACCTGTGATTCCTGATATGAAAACTTTTGGTGATGTATGAGGTGGGTGTGGGGGGAGAAATTTGCTGAGAATTACATGGAATCCATGGAATAATGAAAGTTAATCTCAAAGCATCTATGTCTATGTCTGTCTCTCTGGGTAGACAGAAGTATAGGTATATTTATAAAAGGGAAAAAAAAAGAGCAAATGGTTCTAGGTAGGCTATTTCTACCTCTCAGGTAAATTCTAAGTTAGTTTGACTTTTGACTCCCAAAGAATTACACCAATCCTTGAAAAGGGTCTACTTAGATAGATCCAGAAACCTCTATGTAATGAAGGTTTTAGGGAGGGTGTTCACTGAATGGAAACATTTTGACTTATCCTAAAGAGAATTTCCTGAGTAAATGTGTGTTTGACAGATATTCTCTTAACAGGATAATAGTTGGATATGCTACAATTTTTAGTATCATATCCTCAGACAGATTCTTCTGGTCACAGAAGGACTCAAGGGTGGCAGGTCTGTTTTGAATTCCATCAAATAATGACAAACTATAGTAAGGCCCACTACTCTTGGGCACAGGAAGAATAAAGCAACAAGACCTGTCCTAGTCATGTATTTAGTAAATATTTCTTGAGCACTTATTCTGTGTCAATAATTGTGTCAGATGCTAATACAAAATTAAATAAAATAATAGTAACAATAAGAATAGCTTATTCTTATTGGCTGCTGATTATGTGTTCGGCACCACGCTAAATGCTTTACATACATTATCTCCTTTAATCCTCACCACAGCTTTGTAACATAGGTACTGTCATTGTCCTCATTTTATGAAGAACTTAAGTCCCAGAGAGGTCTAGTAGTGTACACAAGGTCAGAGTTAGGATTTATGTACAGCTATGCCTGACTCCAATGCCTAAGTTCCTACCCAGTGCATTATACTAACTCACAATACAGAGTGACTCAATTACTATAATTTTTTCCCCAAATCCATAAAATTCAGCTTGAGCTTCTGACCTGAGAAAGGTAATATAACAGTGAGTTTGAGAAAGGGGATTTAATTCCACAGTAATACAGAAATGGCATTAAGTAACCTTTTCTTAGAATGAGTTTATGGACCATTTCACATAAACTCCCCAAGTTCAGAAGTCAGGATTATAGTGATTTGGGCTCATCTCAAGTGAGCTTAAGAAAAATAAAAATGAAAGAAAGGGACTTTAGACCCTCAAGTCCTCTGTGTGTGTGTGTGTGTGTGTGTGTGTGAATACAAAATAAAAATAGTGTAGAAAAAAGACCTGAAGTTTTGAGTCAAGAAAGAAATCCAATCTCTTTTTTAATCAATAAGGCAGAAATTGAGTTTGTATATATTTTTGGTAGGGAAGAAATCATAGCTTCCATGAACTTCTTTTAAAATACTCTGACCCAAAATTTTGAGCCAAAACAGAAAAGAAAATATATTTTTCAAGAATCCAGACAGAAGATGGCACACAAATATAACTATGAGTAAACTCAGAATTCTCAAGACAATGTTAAGGTTATCCCAGATCAAGAGAATCATTGGCCTCTGCTTTGTTACAGAGTCTGTGTATCCCCCGATGCATGTCCTTTTGGCATTTTGTCTTTCGTGTTAGGGAGGGTATGCATCTTCCCCACCACTGATCTTTCCTTCTGTTATTTAACACCCCTGGCCTCTCTCTGCCTCCCTCCCTCATTCAGTCCCAGAAGAGTAGGAGTGAGTTCAGCTGACTGGTGAATTTGAGAGAGCAACTGTGAAAGATTTCAGGAATCATGTGCTTGCTCTCCTCTACAGCTTGGGTGAGGTCTTCACTGGAGCAGAGGATGCCTGCCCCTTTCTAGTGCAGACAAAGCTAAACAGATGAACCTCCTCATTCTAGATTCAGCATTTGGGAGCCAACTTGTCCACAGGTAGAAGTCAAATTTACAGTAGTAGTTTTATCAGTAATTAAGGTCACATTTTTTGGCCTCTACCTACTGACTCATTTTCTTATTTCTCAATTATTCTGAAACTAAAAGAGGAAGCAGTGGACTATTTATTGAGCCCCTTTAAAGACCCCCAAACTGCAGATAAATTGATAACAGTAGCTTGCAAACAGGACACAAGAAAAGAAAAGTTTCTTTTTGGTATATTCCGGAAATAAAGAACTAGAATTGAACAAAGGGTTTTGTTTTTAATTATAGTGGTCAATTTTTCCATCCCCATTTTTTCCATCCTACATTACTAATGTAGCCCTGCTTGGCCAGATCCAGTGAGACCCATTTGTAAATGGGTATGTTAACAGTTTAACTGAAAAGCCCAGAAAAGTCACAAGAAGATAACCTCTAACCCCAGTTCTGTAGCCAGTGGAAACATTTGACAGAGAAGAACTGGAATTAACCTCAGAGGATTAGTGGGGATAATTCTGAGTAATGAGGGAGAGAGCTTCAGACATTTTATTTTCTAGTCATCCTATCTTTTATCTTTCATTTTCTTGTCTATCCGTCATAACTGAAGCAGAACTGTACAAGGTATGGGGGCCATGAGGATGTACTTTGCCTACTTCCTACTACAGAGAGAGTAACTGACCAAGAGCCCCAGCTTAGAAATCCAGTGACTGCTTTCAGGCTGCCACTCCCTTAAGCTGTTCCAGCCACTGACTGAGTACAGCAGTGATACTAAGGTAGATTCCTTTCCAGAGAGACATAAGACTACTGTTGGCCAACTTTGTCTGCACAATCCCCTGATGGCTTTGCTGGCACTGTATGGCACTCCACTCAACATTCTCTCCCTCTTTCCCTCACTCTGGGTTAGACTGACCTAGAGGTCAGATGGATCCCCCAGCTTCCTCGGGATACCTCCCTATTCCTTTCACATGGGCATCTTCTCCTAAGAGAACCCTTATATGTTTAATGCCATCTTAGTATCTGATTCTTAAAGGACACCCAAGGAAAGTTTTACAGATTGCACAAATGGAGCCCATTCACATTGGAAGAGAGCCAGAGACCAGCATTTACACAATTTTATGAAATAAGAACAGAGTTAGCTAAACCTTTGGAATATATAGTTAATGCAACTCTATAGCCAATGCACAGTGGCTCTGTACTTTAATGGATGGATTTTGAGCAACATCAAAAAGAGATAATAGGGCTTCCCTGGTGGCGCAGTGGTTGAGAGTCTGCCTGCCGATGCAGGGGACACGGGTTCATGCCCCGGTTCGGGAAGATCCCACATGCCGTGGAGCGGCTGGGCCCGTGAGCCATGGCCGCAGAGCCTGCGCGTCCGGAGCCTGTGCTCCACAACGGGAGAGGCCACAGCAGTGAGAAGCCTGCGTACCAAAAAAAAAAAGAGATAATACTGTCTGGGTTTGTCAGAACTGATACTGATTTTTCAGCAAGTATGAGAATTGGAGAAGAATTAGCATGAGATTTAGCTGAGAGGAATTGTCAGTGTAGACTCAAAACAAAGAATGTCAGAGACTTCCTAAGCTACACTAACTACAAATTCTGTCCATACCACATACCGAAGTGATTGGTGATTAACACTAGAAATATCTGATTTGGCTCTATCCAGTATGGCTTCCAGAATGAACAGACCAAGAAGCAATATCCCTTACAAATTGGTACCTGAACAAGATATATTCTTGTTTATATGTACTACTTTTCCAAAATAATTCTGAGTCTTGCCAATCCATCATTGGATCATACCTCATAAACAAATAGAAGTGCACAATTTTGCACTTGGGCTGTGGTGTATTGGTAGGAAGATTCCAGAGCTGTGCTATCTAATACAGTAGCCACTAGCCACATGTAGCTTTTTAAATTTAAAATTAAATGACTTAAATTCAAATACAATTTAAAATTCAGTTGCTTACTATACTATCCATGTTTCAAATGCTCCACAGCCATATGCGACTCATGGTTCCTACACCGGACAGCACAGATATAGAACATTTCCAATATTGAAGAACATTCTGTTCTAGGAATTTCCCCAGGGAAACAAGTTATCTGCTTTTTTAAAGTAATTCTGCTATCTTTGGTGTGGGGAGAGTGTTGCAAAGTCACTGTTCCAGGACAGCTCCTCCTCACACCTACTAAAGAGGCTTAACAACAGTTCTACATGCCATTGATATTTTTAGGAGTCACTGAGGAGGGCTCAGCTTCATCTAGAATGAGAATCAGTAGCCAACATATATCATGGATATTTTTAGTTAATGTGATATTTTTCATCCATTGCCTCATGAGATTACGTTTTAGGACAATGAAGTACCCTTATCAGCTTTTGGGTAAGTAAGCAATGGACCTGGGGAAGGGAGTCACCACCGTGTTGTTGAAATACAAGATGAACATAGCAGTCTGCATGACATTTAGTGTGTCTGAGAAGAACCAGGGTTTGGGAGTCTCCTGTAGGCAGGTGAAGAAACCGAGCTTCAAATGGGAAGTGGAAAGGTAGCATGTCTTACTTAGCAGAGACACAACGACCATGCTCCTGAGATAGTCCATGTGTGCAGAGCCTGTTAGACTTTAAACAGAGGTGTGGTATCTCAAACAAAAAGAATCCTTCTGCTAGAGTTGTTGACTCTGCTGGAAAGAATACTGAAGGTAATAGGATATAAAATATGGATATAGAGAAGTTGATCAATGAAGGTCTCTCAGAGGAGGTGACTGAGCAGAAACACAAATTTTGAGAAGGAGTCAGTCATGTAAAGACCTAAGGGACAACCTTGCCAGGATGAAAGAACAGCAAGTATACAAGCCCCAAGGCATGAATAAGCTTGGCATGTTCATGGGTGAGAAAGAGAACCAGTGTGGCTATTACAGAATAAGAGAAGGAGAGATTGGAAAAAGATGAAATTGCAGAGTTAAGATCTTGAGGTTCTATCAAGGAGTTTGGATTTGATTCTAATTGTAAAGGAAGATCATTGAAGAATTTGGAATAAGAGAGTGGCCTTATTTGACTTGCGTTTTAAAAGAGCTCTCCAGACATGAGATGGAAAGGAATTTATAACAGGCAAGGCCCCAGTAAGAAAAAGAGCCACATGCAAAAGTGCTTAAACGACAGGAGTTTATTTTACTTCTAGGGGAATGGGTAGATTAAGGCAGCTAGCAAGGCTTAGTGAACTACCCCTCAACAGAGAGGAATTATCACTATGCCAAAGCCTGAATGGACAAAAAGAAGGTACAGTGGTACCTGAACCACTGGTAGAGCCGAAGTAAGGGAAGGAAATCACCCTATGAGAGCTGTTATCCATGGAGGAGCACCGCCACTGCCAGACTATAGGAAGGAAGCACTCTTTCTCCCTCCAGTCTTCTACTGAGACTCTCAATTTTCTGGACCCAACCATCAAAGCAAGAGAGCCAGATATAGGGGCCAGACCAAGTATTTTGTAAACCTGGGGGGTCAAAGCAAAGCAGAAAAGGATAGAAAGTGAATATAGAGGGTTCAGTGGAAAGCAACAGGACAGGTTGCAGTGGATCAAGAGTAAATCTGTCAGAATCGACTGAGTATATAGTACAATAATAAGTACTATGGAAAATAAAATTACAACACAGTATAAAGAACATTTGTCAGTGTTATATACAGTTTCCCCAAATACAGTAGTGAAAAGACATTTATAAATACTGTGTTTAACTAGTTTATTAAGGTGGCTTCATTCTACCTAAAGAGAACAGTGCTTATGAAAAATAACCTTAGATTCTTTTGAGATAAATAAAGGAAGAACCAGTTATGTCAAAGTCATAAAACAAAAAATAATAAAAAGCAGGTCATATGGGGAAAATCTACTTTATCTTCTGGGTCCGTTCCCCAGGGTATTCGTGTTGGCCTTCCTAACTCTTAAGTAAATACTCTCCCAGGTAGAAATATGAATGATAAATGATTCTGGGCAGACATTAAAACTATGCTTCCATGAGAAGCAAACATTAACTTCAAGAAGAATGTTCTCATAACCTCAGTGCCTAAGACCCAATATTTCTCCCATCTTAGTGTTTTCTCCATCCTTCACTACCTTCTAAGCTCTCCTTTTGGGATACTGAGCCATAAGAAACTAACAAAATAACAAGAGAGTTTTGTTAAAACACAGAAGAAAAACACAGATTATTTTAGCACATTAATATACCAGACTTACGAAAAGGAGACAGTCTTAGCAATATTAGGTAAGGCTGAAAAATAAGACAGAGAATATTTTTGCATAAAAATGATTGGGACACTTGTTAATGGAGGAACCAATCTTAGAAGGAGAACGCTTTGCTTGCCTTGTAGGTGCTTTGCTCTCTCTTCCTTATCTTCCTTACTTGTGCATAAGATCTAAGCCCTTTCCACCCCATCCCCTCAAAAGTAAGATAAAACAAATGCTGGGGGCCTGAGTAGTGGGGGAAAGAAGCTTGACAAGGGGATAGGCTGATGTTTAAAAATTAAAAGGTAAAATAGACTTCTCTTTCTGTCTACAAGAAAGTAAGGCAGTTTGGAATTACCCTCTAGACCACTAGAAAACTGGACAAAATGTAAGAAACAACTATTATCAGATATTAGATAACAGGCAGCACAACCATTAGAATCCGTGAGAAATGGGGGTGGTGGGAGGGACTAGTTGAAACTTCCCATCACTCAAGTGATACAGAGAGGAAGAACCCAAAGAGAGTCCAGCAGTATTACTGTGCTAAACAGACACAGATGGGAATTCAGGGAGGCCAAGTTGTTAAAATTTGCATACCTGAGAGTATAAAATTACATAGAGAAAGAGCTCAGAAACCTGTGTAAAGCTCATCTTGAGTCTTTAGCTAAATAGCATTCTGTCCATTTAGAAGCTGAAGTTCCACAAGGACAGACAAGAAACATTTCTGAGGAGAAAGCAATCACCGGCGAGCTGAATTAATAGTTAGTAGTTCCCAGAGCAAAGAATCGGCCAGGAAGAGTTTGAATTCCCTCCAGACAGAATGGAGAGACCTTGCCACATATTTAAGGCACTCAGTAGACTGTAGAAGGGCCATCCCTTAAGGGTGAGAATAAATTTATTTCTAGAATAAAACCTACTCTATATCCATCCAAGATAAAAGAGCTTAACAACAATCACTGTGAAGTGATTCAACTAATCCACAAGTGATTTAACTGTCTTCAGAAAAAGATCAGAACTCATTAAATTAACACAAAAATATCTATCACTCAATAACATAAAATCAGAGGCCTAGCAACTATTAAAGAGATTAGATATGCAAAGAAGCAGGCAAATATGACAAATGATCAGAAGACTCAGTCAAGAGAAACATATCCAGAAATGACAGAGGTAGAATTAGAAGATTGAGATCTTAAAGTGTTACCATACATTTACTCCACATACTCAAGGATGCAAAGGGGAAAAGTGAACATGATAGTGAAAGGAATGGAAGACATACAAAAGAACCAAAGGGGACATCCACAAATGAAAAAATCTACTAGAAGCATTTAATAGTAGTTTAAACACTGTAAAAGAAAAATCAGTGAAATTGGGGCCATAGCATAGTACCTATCCAAATGAAATACAAAGATTAAAAAAGACTAAAACATCAACAGAACCTCAGTGACCTGTAGAATAATATCAAGTAGTCTAACATAGATATGATTAGAGCCTAAAGGGTGAGCAGAAAAAATATTTGAATAACAAATGGTCAGATATTTTCCAAATTTGATTAATTCTATCAACAAACAGATCCAGGAAATTTAATAACACCCAAGCAAGATGAACATAAGGAAAACCACACAAAGGCTATTATGATTGAACTGCTGGAAACAAGCATTAAAGAGAACATTTTTTTTAATTGCATAAAAAAAGACACATATGCACAGAGAAACAAAAATGAGAATGTCCACAGACATCTTTTTAGAAACTAAGCAAGCTATAGGATAATGCAGAGAGAAGAAATCTATCAACAGAGAATCTACACCCAGTGAAAATATTCTTGGGGGAAAAATCAGAATTTTATCAGAAAAACAAAAGCTGAGAGAAGCTAATGAATAAACCATTTGTGGAAGTAAAATAGAACCCTAAAAATATTAACTTAATCTAAAATAAGGCAGGAAAATGAAAATGAACAGAGAAAACAAATACCAAGATGGTAGATTTAAACTCAACCATGTCAATAATTACACCGCATGTAAATAGTCTAAATATTTGAATTAAAAGACAGAAATTGTCTGACTGGATTATAAAATAAGACAACTGTACACTGTTTATAAGAAACTAATTTTAAAAATAAGACATAGATAGGTTAAAACTTAGAGGATGGAAGAAAGGTGTAACTTGCAAACAATCATAAGAAAGCTGGAGTGGCTATATTAATATCAGACAAATTAAACAACATAGTGTTATTATGAAATGTTATACATTTTTTTCAAGTGCACATGGCACATTCATCAAGATAGGCCAAATGTCATGCTATAAAAATTAGTTTCAACAAATTTAGAAGGATTAAGATTATACCACATATATTACTTTACTACGCCAAGTTAAGCTAGAAATCAATAACAGAAAAGATATTTAGAAAATCCCCAAATATTTGGAAATTGAACTTTTTTTTTTTTTTTTTTTTTTTGTGGTATGCGGGCGTCTCACTGCTGTGGCCTCTCCCATTGTGGAGCACAGGCTCCAGACACGCAGGTTCAGCGGCCATGGCTCACGGGCCCAGCCGCTCCGCGGCATGTGGGATCTTCCTGGACCAGGGCACGAACCCGTGTCCCCTGCATCGGCAGGCGGACTCTCAACCACTGTGCCACCAGGGAAGCCCTGGAAATTGGACTTTTAAGCAACATATTGGTCAAAGAAGAAATCACAAAATAAATTAGAAAACTTTTAAAATACATGAAAGTTAAACCCAACATATGAGAATTTGTGGGGTACAGTTAAAACAGTACTTCAAGAGGAATTTATAGCTTTAATTGGTTGTATTATAAAATTTCTCAAAACAGTGGCCTGAGCATCATCCTTAAGAAGATAGAAAAACAAGAACAAATTAAAGCCAAGGTAAGTAGAAAGAAGAATAAATAATAGAAATCAAGAAAAATAGAAAAGCAAATAGAGAAAAACAAAGAAACTAAAAGGAAGTTGCTTGAAAAAATATCAGTGAAATTGATAAACTTCTGCCTAGATTTACTAAGGGAAAAAAAAGAGAGAAACAAATTACCAATATTAAGAGTGAAACAGAGAATATCACTATAAATTCTGCAGACATTAAAAGGGTAAAAAAGGGATATTACAAAAAAATTTTTGGCCAAAAAATTGACAACTTAATGAAATGAGAAAATTTCTTCAAAAACACAAATTACCAAAAACTGCCTGAATAAGCAATAGAAATTAAGTTTAAGTTTTTTAAGCTCTTAAGTTATTTAAGTTCAATAACATTAAGTTTATTAAAAAGCTTAATATATAATTTGAAATCTTCTCACAAAGAAAAAGGCCCAATGGTTTCACTAGTGAATTCTTTTCAACATCTGCAGAAAAAAATAATACCAATTTTATACATACTTTTCCAGAAAAGAGTAAGAATTAACTCCCAAATTGACTGTCCTCCCAGAGAATATGAACATAGTTGTTCAGTTAATCCTTTCTAATACTGGGAGCGATAGTGTCAGGTCCCCTTCAGGGCTGTCCATGTGCCATTAGCTTCCCATGGGTGTGCTGCCTACCCCTGGTGCGGCATTGCTAGGCACACCAGTGTCAAGTCTTCTGTTGTGGGACAATTGTTAATGCATGGTGCCGTGGGTCTGATTTACTCTTTTAGTCATCCTTCCTTGAAATGTCAAGTCCAGTCTCGTTGCTGTTGCTGTCACTGTGGGCATGTGCTGCTAATCATGAGGTTGGTGGCAAAATGTACATTGGAAGCTCCTGCTCAGTGCAGTTTTCCGAAGTGCAAGCCTCTTCTGGAGCAAACAAGTAGGAGAGGCCTGTGCAGGCGGGAGCCCCCCAGGCCTTGGGACTAAGACGGAGGGCGGCAGGGGTCCCAGAGCTGCCAGCACCAAGTGTGATTCTTGTTGCCTATTTTCTCTATTCCAATAAAGCAGACTTACACACACACACACACACACACAATGAACCGTCTAATGACATTAAGAGGCCAAAAAAACTCTAATACTTAACAGTGAAAAACTAAATCCTTTCCCACTAAGATCAGGAGAAAGGTGAGAATGTCCACTACTTCTTCTACTCAAAATTTTACTGCAAGGTTTAGTGTAAAAGGCAAGGGAAAAAAAGATATACAAATTTGAAAGAAAAGTAAAACTCTTTCCAGAAAAGATAATCATGTTCTTTTTTAGACTCCTAAAGAATCTATTTTTTTAAAAGAGCTACCAAAAATAATAGTCTAGTTAAGCATGATCAAAAGATATATTACTATACACAAAACAATTACATTTCTATATCATAGCAATAAACAATTGGAAATTGAAATTTAAAAACAATACCATTTATCGTAGCATTAGAAACATAAAATGCTGAGAAGTAAATTTAATAAAATACGTTCAAGAACTGTTTAGTGAAAATAACAAAATACTGCTAAGAGCAATTAAAGGAGATCAAAAGAAATGGAGACAGATACCACATTTCTAGACTGGAAGAATCAATATTATTTCGATAACAATTCCTTCCAGACTGATTTCAAATATGGTAATGGTCTTGCTCTCCTGCAGTATGTCCTCCAAACTAACACCAGAGTGACCTTTCTAAATTTCAAATTTGATCATGTAATTCATCTACTTAAAAAAAAATCTTTTACAGTTCCCCAGGGCTTATAGGATAAAGCCTAAACTCTTTAGAACAGCCCTCTGTGATGGGAACCCTCTTGCTGCTCTCAACAATACCTTCTGACTGAAATGTCCACTTTTAATCCCCCTGGTGAACTCCTTTTTACCTTTCAAGATCCAGACTGGACCTTGACCCATGAAGACTTTTCTCATCTACCCAAGAAGATTTAAATGCTGCCTCTTTTAAGCCTATAGGACCCTGTGTTAGCCCTTTTCACCAATATTGCCATAATTTATTTGATAATCTCTATCTCCCCAAGATAGACTATGGGCTCTTTTGTGATCTCCACCTTGAGGGCAGGGACTGTAGCTCATCCAGTTTTGTCTCTCCAGCACTAGCATCTCATCTAACACATAGTAGGCACTCAATATTTTTTTTTTAATAAATCATTATCTGATCTACTGACTGGAGCAAAGAGAATAGGAGTTCTTTCAAAGATGAAAGACCCCAAACAGGTTGAATTTTAGAAGTGAATGGGATCCCTTCTCTAAGGTTGGCTAAGATAAATATGAAAAAAGATATTTAATAACAGGAAGAATTATTAAACATTTTTATTCTGGCTCCCTTCTCATTCTGGTATTGTCTCTAATCTAAAGCAGCTCTGAGGAAATTACGTTTGACCACAAGCCCCACAGACTATTTCTAGTTTCCCATACTAAATCTAAGAGAGAAATTTTTATAATATGTCATTTATGGCCTCATTCTACCTCGATCTTCAAATCCACCCTCACCCCCTTTCACTCTCTCTTCCACACTAGACAAATTTCCCCAGGGAAGAACGAAGGTATTTACAGCAGCCAAATAAAGAACTCTGTCCTGGAAAGTCAGACTGACCCAGGGAAGTCTGCCTGCTTCCTTTCCATCATCCACAGAGTATTGAGAGTATGCTCACCTCCCAGCCCTCGGGAATTAACTGCTGCCCTTTCTAGGGCTTGATTCTCCTGCATTGTCTTTGACCTGTAGGCTTGGGTGTCTGCACATTCCTTTACGAACGTTTTCACAGATTTCCAAAATTATATTGACATAACTTTTCTAGACAGAAGAGTAAGGGGATCTCCACGAAAATTAGTTTCCTTTTGGTATCTGGAAATAAACACATTTGTGCTGAAGTGTCTTATATATTCAGTTATTTAAGATACTTTGTTATTTAAGATACTCTGTTTTGAAACAAAGTCTGAACAATAGAGAGCTGCGGCAGAAAACATGACAACACTAAAATGAAGGCAGGAAAACTCTTGGGAGAACTCCCGCAGTTCCTGTTCCAACCAGGGCAGGCAGAAAAGCCTGGCAAAGTTGACGGAGGCAAAGCTTGTCTTCCGGAATAACTTGTCTCCTCCTCTGTGTATCCTGATATCCTCTCACGCTGCCTTCTCTCTCCCACCCTCTCAGGCAGCTTTCAGGAAATGGTCTCATGTTTCTTCACACTGAAACTGTACTTAAATGTGTAGTAAGAATGAATGAATTTCCTCTCCTCAGGATTTGCCTTGTATAAGAGGACAAAGGTCTTTCCAACCTCACCTTGGTTTAAACCAAAAGGAATTATTTTAGGAAGAAGCAAAGCAGATGGAAGAGGGAGCAGACTTATTCCTTCCCTTATGGAGGAAGCAGACAGTGCATAGCTGCTGGGGAAATATTCTCTGCCAGCACTGAAGGAAGTACTCAGGGCCGGCCGCTTTAGCAAAGGCCAAGGAGCCATCTTCACACATCCTACTGAAGACGCAGCCAGGCCTTGTCAACTAAAACTCACACTTTGAGAGAAACACACACATTAAGGAACAGAGGTAATAGAGGATCCTGACTTCCCTTCACCTTACTGTCTGCTAACACCCCAATATCTTTTCTGTCACACTGTCAAAAATTGGTTTCTTTCCCTTCTCCTTGAATGTAAGAGACCTGTTTCTCCTTCCTAAGTGTGCTAGCATTCCTTTGCTACAAGTTTTAAATTTTCCCCTTTGTCTTTTCACCTCAGCTTGTCAAGGTTCCTTAAATCCTATTGTTATCTCCTAAATTATTACCTCTCTATCCAACATAATGCCAAAAACCAACTCCCAAAGACAGAAAAATTTGAGTGTATTAACTGCATTCAATAAATCTTATAGTACTACCAAGAAAACGAGAGCAAGTACAACCTAATTTCCAGGACCTGAAGTTTTAGAAATGGCACCATGGTTACTACTTAGTAAATGGTTTTAACCTTGCATAACTTTTTGCTCCACACTGTGGGGTGAACTGGTGACAAGAAATGGCCTGGCTGAATATCAGTGCTCCTGAAAGCTTGTTACCTCAGCCTACCTAGAATGCCCAGGCTTAGAATAAATAAAATTGTAAGTGAAGAGAATTAAGGGAGAATATATTTTGAATCACAGAAGGGATTGTTCAGTAATTCCCTCCTGTGGTCAGGTGAGGAATGTTAAAGTTCAGTGAGGGATGTGAAAAATATATATAAAGAATATTTAAAGAAAGTTAAGGACTTCCCTGGTTGTCCAGTGGTAAAGAATCTGCCTTCCAATGCAGGGGTTGCAGGTTCGATCCCTGGTCGGGGAACTAGGTTCCCACATGCTCCGGGGCAGGTAAGCCTGCGTGCCATAACTACTGAGCTCCTGCGCCACAACTAGAGAGCCTGTGTGCCACAAAGTACAGAGCCCGCATGCCCTGGAGCCCACTTGCCACAACTAGAGAAGAGAAAACCCACGCACCACAACTAGAGAGAAGCCCGCATGCTGCAACAAAGATCCCTCATGCTTCAAGGAAGATCCCACATGCCACAACTAATACCCGACACAGCCAAAAAACAAAAGAAAGAAAGAAAGTTAATAAGGTCTTTTAAAGACTCAAAGCAGCATCTTAACTTGAAACAAAGACTGACCTTGGGCAGAGGGACAGATGTGGGGTAGGTGACTGATCAGGTGTGTGTAGCCAAGGTGCCCAGTATGTGCTTAAGCTGTAGCACAGATGGGGCTCAAAACCGGGAGGAGTGAAGCAG
The DNA here is from genome assembly GCF_964341445.2 of Mesoplodon mirus. Taxonomy (NCBI): domain Eukaryota; kingdom Metazoa; phylum Chordata; class Mammalia; order Artiodactyla; family Ziphiidae; genus Mesoplodon; species Mesoplodon mirus. The sequence goes on from NC_138977.1 coordinate 50,139,782, forward strand.
ATGTTACAGGAGTTCATTTGCTTTCAGACCAAGGACTATCTTGAGAAAGAGTGGTCTGCTGCTGTGAAAGTGAGAATCCATTACACAAGTTTGGTGGAGAGCAAATGTTTCAAGGTCAGAAGGAAAAGCAATGTTGAGAAGCTCACAGAACTTGCTCCTCACATAACCCCTGACCCAGCTCTCCTTGGCCTTCTGTTTGATTCCCAGGATTACCTGTGCAAGACTGAGTCACCAAAGCCCCATCATGCTTTGATCCAAAATAGTTGGCAAATTATTTTTGGTGCTAGGATCCAAAAATAATTGGCAAACATCTGTTCTCAAGGTCTCCTTTTATTCCACTTTAAGTGCTCCACGAAAAGTAGTCTCTCTAAAATGCATCCCAAGAGGCATCTTAAAATTCTTGCCTCCTTTCGCTCCCCTTCACCATTATTCATGTGCCCCGTCCCTCACTTTTGCACTTTCCTTAGATCTCTGCTTGGCATCAGCTTCTCATGGAGGCCTCCCTGACGACCCAATTTGAAATGGCAAACCCCTAATACTCTCACCAACTGACACCCCTTTACCCCTGTCCCTGTTTTATTTTTCTTCATATTAATATTTGATATCCTGTGGATTTTGCTGGCTGATTATATTTCTCCCCTCTCTACTATGTAAGCACAATGAGTATGTGAAATTTTTTGGGGGGGGGGCTGGTTTTGTTCACTACTTAGTGTCTGGAATAATAAATATGTATTTAATGAATTACTATACTAAATCAAAGAGTGAATGCTGGTATTGTTTCATGTACTGCTTTCTTTCTACAAATTCATAGAATCTTTCTCTTACCCTTAGATGACTCCATCTACCCAAATTGACTACAGAAGGTTCTAGGTGAACTTAATGACACTGGTACTCATGAGAAATAACTGCCTAAGGTTTCTATTGATTATGGTCTTAACTGTGGGATGAGGGATATTACATTTCCTGAGCAAAAGTGGGCCTTAAAAGGAAATTGAGAATTAGGGAAGAAATTGTTTCTTGGTTGAAACAATGCTTCTAGTTATCTCTGCTTTTAATCCTCTTTTGTGTGGTACTTTACCTCTGCTTGAAACTATTCTTGAATCAGGCTTCTTCTCTGTTGTGAATAATCACTTCAAACATCAATGAAAACAAAATAAGAAAAATATACATATTTCACTTAGAAAATTCCCAGAATGATTTTATGACCAAACAGTAATTAGATTTGTTTGGTTCTGATGCTATTTCTCGGGATGGAAAATACAGAATTGCATCATTAGACCATTTGCTTTGTACAGCATCCAGCACAGGGAGATGGATACCCATTTACAATTTCATGGAATTTTTTCTGTAATGAAATCTGTAAAGTGTAATCTTCTGCTAAGATATTTATTGCATTTCAGATTTGATAATGTGTTGGAACCATGGTGAATCCAAGAAATACAATCTCTTCTAGGTACGAGATTATAATCTTATATAAAAGGGAAACTAATAACAAAAAATAATATATGGTTAAGTATCAGATAAGTTTATTGGATGTGTTCATTTCACCATAAAGTTCTTTTACTTCATTTGATAGTTAAATTTTCTCTTTTAACCAAGAGATCTAACATTAATAGTAAACTAATAGGCAGCCTAATATTTTTTCTGGCCTATGCCTAGAAGTTCAATATCTCCATTCTTAGCCTCAGTTTTGCCTCAGAATAAACTGCATTTTAAAGCAATTTTAGGATTGACATATATACACTATTGATACAATGCATAAAATAGGTAACTAATGAGAACCTACTATATAGCTCAGGGAACTCTACTCAGTGCTCTGTCGTGACCTAAATGGGAAGGAAATCCAAAAAAGAGGGGATATATGTATATGTATGGCTGATTCACTTTGCTGTACAGTAGAAACTAACACAACATTGTAAAGCAACTATACTCCAATAAAAATTAATTTAAAAAAAAGCAATTTTAGCTCAAAGGATCAAATTGAGCTCAATTTGTCTTTCAAAGGAGGAAATTTGTTTTACCCAGCAAGTAGAATGTAGTGTCAACTAATTAAAAGTGACAATTAAAAGTGAAATGCAATGACTCAATAGCCCAAGTATTAGTTGTTAGAGATCAAGTTCCATAGACTATTGGTTATTCATTCAAACTGTTCTTTGACTTCAATTTGTACAGGTTCTATTGATGAAGCTGCTTATTTGAGAAGAATTATGTAGTAGCATATTTGCATGAATTAAACCTATCTAATTTGGTACATAATGGCTCAAAAGTCATTAAATCCCAATAAAACTGTGCTTTTTAAGTCATGGGTCTCTTTTTCCAATGTTTACGATAAACTGTTTCAAACTTAGAACTCTTAGAAGAATTTCTGAAGATAGCTTCAAATTACTCATTCACAGCTGTTTATGTCAGAATTTATCTCAAATAATTTTTGTTGCCAAGTCAAGTTTTTCTCTACCTTTGCAATAACACATTTCTTTGTCAACAACTCCTGTCACTCCATAGATAGAATACAAACTAAATTTTAATACTATCAGAAGGAAAGTAAAATTAGGATATTAGGACTATCAAAAAAAGCGATTTGCCTCAAAATCAAGCATAAATTTGTTTCTATTACTTACACTGTTTCTCTCCTCCATAGATCTTAAATATTCACTGTCATGAAATGTTACCTTTAATTAGTTTTCACAGAGCTAGAGACTTAACTCTCCAAGAATAGTCAGGAGTGGTGATGTAATGAAAAAAGTACAGCTTTGGAATCAAACTCTCTCCCTAACTCCTAGTGAGAATTTTAAAAGACATTAACGTTTCTGAACCTTGATTTTCTCACCTCTAAAATGAACTTAATAATAACTTACTCACAAGAGGTTTATGAGGATTCAATCAGCTTGCTGTATACTGAATGTTTGTGTCTCCCCCCCAGAATTTTTGTGCCAAATTCTAACTCCCAATGTGATGATATTTGGAGGTGGGATCTTCGGGGTGATTAGGTCATGAGGGTGGCTCGCTCACAAGTGGGATAGGTGCCCTTATAAAGAGACCCCAGAGAACTTCCTCGTCCCTTCCACCATGTGAGAACATAGCAAAAAGTTGAAAAGATGGTTGTCTATGAATCAGAGAACAGGCTCTCCCTAGACACCAAATCTGCTAGCACCTTCATCTTAGACTTGCCATACTCCAGAACTGTGAGAAATAAATTTGTGTTGTCTATAAACCACCCAGTCTATGGTATTCTGTCTTAGCAGACCAAACAGACCAAGATAGAAATTGGTACTGAGAAGTGGATGCTGCCGTAACAAATACCTAAATAAGTGACAGTAGCTGTGGCCCTGAGTAATGAACGAAGGCTGGAAGAGTTTTGAGATACATATCTGAAAGCCAGCAATGCCTCGAATGGACCATTAAGGGCAATTCTGGTGACCGCTCAGTAGAGAAAGCCTCATTTTTCTTAGAGTATACCAAAACAATTCTGAACAGAATGTTGGCAGAAATATGGGCAGTAAAGTCTATACTAATGAAGTCTCAGACAGAAATGAAGAACATGTTTTTGAAAACTGGAGGAAAGGTGATCCTAGAATAAAGTGGAAAAGAAGTTGGCTGATTTGTGCTTGTGCCCTAGTGTTTTGTGGAAGGTAGAGCTTGTGAATAATGAACTTGGATAACTGGCTGAGGAAATCTGTAAGCAAAGTGTTGAAGGAGTGGCCTGGTTCCTCCTACTGCTTACAGTGTAATGTGAAAAGAGAGAAAACGATTTAAAGATGGAATTGTTCAGCAAAAAGGAAGCAGAACTTAAAGATTTGGAAAATTCTCAGCCTTCCTATATTGTAAAAAATGAGATTCTGAACAGGACACTAAAGGTGTGACCAAGCAAGCACTGGATAAGGAGATTCCTATGGATCAGCCATCTCAACAGCAGCTAGGAACTATTGTCCAAGACCAGGGCAGAATGACCATGAAGGCAATTCAGAGATCACCAGATCTGCCACTCCCATCATAGCCTAGAGTGTAAGGGGGGCAGAGTGATTTCAAAGGAGGGACCACCAGTGCCTGTGGGGCCTCAGTGCACCCTGCCTGGGCTGCCTCACATTGCAGTCTCTGTTCTCAGAATTTCAGCTCCATGTTTCTCGGCCACCCTTGGCACAGCTCTGGTGAGCCCTGGTGCTGCATGGGTTGCTCTCAGCAGAACCTTGTGGGGCATAGCTGCCTTCACTTAAATTTCAAAGGGTGAGACCTTCTGGCAGAGCAGCAAGCTTAAGACACCAGCCCCAGAAAGCAGCAGGGCCCAGGCAGAGAACCAGCATGGAGGCAGGCCCACCCAGAGCCTTGGGGGTCAAACCCCTGCCTAGAAAAGTTGTGAGGTCAGAACTGCTGTCCCAGCGGGTCAGAGGGCAGGACTCCTACCCCTTGTGCCTGGAAGGCAGGACCTCCACTCCAGTGAGTCTGAGCATCAAGCCAAAGAGGATTATTCTCAAGACTTACAATCTCGTGGAGTTTGCCTTGTAGCTTAGACTTATTTGAGACCTGTTACTTTCTTCTTTCCTGCTTCTCCCTCGTGGAATGGGAATGTCTATCCAGTGCCTGTCCCACTGTAGTATTTTGGAAACACCTAACATATTGATTTCACAGGTTCAGAGTTGGAGAGCAATTTGCCTCAGGATAAACTGGACTTTGAGTCTCAACCATATGTGAGTTAGATGAGATTTAAGACTTTAAAGTTGATCCTGGAACAAGTTAAGATTTGTAGGGCTATTGGGATAGAATGAATGTACTTTTCATGTGAGAAAACATGAATTTTGGATGGGAGTCAGGGGTAGAATGCTGTAGACTGAATGTCTGTGTCCCCCCACCCCAAATTAATATGTTAAATCTTAACTCCCAATGTGTTGGTATTAGTAGGTACAGTCCTTGGGAGGTGATTAGGTCATGAGGCTGGAGCCCTCATGAATGCGATTAGTGGCCTTATAAAAGAGAACACTGCTCTATCTGCCACGTTGAGGATACAATGAGAAGTCTGTAACCAGAAGACAGCCCTCTACAGAACCCAACCATGCTGGCACCCTGATCTCAGACTTCTAACCATCAGAACTGTGAGAAATAAATGTTTGTTGTTTATAAGCCACCCAGTCCATGGTACTGTGTTATAGCCTTCCAAACAGACTAAGACACAGTTAACAGGGTAACACTCTCCAGAGTATATGGCACATGGTAGATAAATATTAGTTTCTCTTTCTATGGTAAGCTTCTTTTAATTTTTAGAGCTTTGAGATTGGGGCTTTTTCTAAAACTTGGTATAAATACTTTTATATCAGTGTTATTATTGGATCTTGATCCTAGACAGAGAAGGACTACAGTGAGTCAAGTGAGGCAACATTTAAATGTGCCTCAACATTTAAGGAAGCACTTGCTCTCAGGGTGGTCTCAGCCCTGCACTAGCATTGATCTAAGAGTGAGTGCCTCCTTAAATGTAGCATACTAGGTGCTGCCCCAGTCCTAGTTCTAATCCTAAATTAATTACCTTAATTTTCAAATTTTTTCATTTTATTTTTTCTCATATAATGCTTGTGGCTTGATTAAATTATATGGCCACTATGATTGTTTATAAAGTCCTCAGGGCATTTGTGTTTTGATTGAGACAAAAAAAAATGAAATATGTATTAGGTATCTACTGTTGCATAAAAAATTAGTCCAATACTTAGTGACTTAAACAACTGTTTGTCATCTCACATCATTTCTGAGAAAATCGTTCTAGCTCAGGGTATCTCAGGAGGTTGCAGTCAAGATGTCACTTGGAGCCATAGTCATTTAAAGCCTTGACTGGGATGGAGGATCTGCTTCCAAATTCACTTACATGGCTGTAAGCAGGAGGATTCAATTGCTCAATACCTGGGTCTCTCCATAAGACTGCTCATGACATGACAGCTGGCTTTCCCCAAGTGAATGATCCAAGAGAGAGAGAAACCAAGACAGAAGCTACAGTGTCTTTTATAACCTAATCTCAGAAGTGACATACCATCACTTCTGCTGTGCTCCACTGGCCACACAGACAAACCCTGATACAAAGTGGAAGGGACTACACAGGAAAAAATACCAGGAGGCAGAGGGACTATAGCAGGCCATTCTGGAGGCCAACTACCTCAATGTGTTTTTAGGAGTTTGTTTTGGTTCTTTCAATTAAAAGCCATTAATTAAAAGAAGGTTTGTATCTCCTCTAAACCTCACTTGTCTCTTCTACAGAATGAGAGTAACACTTATACAAAACCTGCCTCATCTTACAGTCACATGGGTAGAACTCCAAGCATGCAAGTAAAAAGCAGAAAGAAGACAAAAGAACAATAGCATCACAACAGTGCTGCCATCCTGAGGTAGAAGCCAGCTGTGGACTGCAGAAGGCCAGCAGAAGAGCATTCACCTAGTGAAATTTCTAGGAGTGCATGAAAGCCAGGAATTTCAACAGGACAAAAGTTTGTGGAAGGTGTAGCCATGGTGGAATCAGCAGCAGACCCCAAATGGGCTGTGTGCAGGAGAAAAGAAAAACTGAGCTTCAAGTGACCTCTCCACACAGCAGTATGAGCCCAAGGGGCCCATCCACAGAGCCAGACCAGGATGATGGTTTAAAAGTCCAAATAATCAAATACGAATAATCTGCTGGTGCAGTTCATAGGATTCCAGGAAGCTGTGGTGATGTGTATCATTCCCTGCCTCTCGAACGTAATGTGCTTAGGGTCACCTGGCAATATTGTTACAGTGTAGATTCTGAGCCAATAGATCTGGGGTGGGATAGAGATTCTGCATTTCTAACAAGTGCTCAGGTGATGTCACTGTTCCTGGCCCACAGATCAAATTGAAGAGCCAGGGTATATACCTGTTCATGTTAGGAACAATCAGGGCATCACTGCAGGGTCTGGAAGACATGAGCCACCTGAGAACATCTACTCAAAGTTTCAGAATCATTTCTCTTCATCCTGGCTGCCAGCCACCCCTCAGCTAATACACTGGATAAACAAGCCCCTGTAGAGTGTATTGATTCTTCAATCTTTGTAAAAACAGGTTTTAAAAAGTAGAAAAGGGCTTCCCTGGTGGCGCAGTGGTTGAGAGTCCGCCTGCCGATGCAGGGGACGCGGGTTCGTGCCCCGGTCTGGGAAGATCCCACATGCCGCGGAGCGGCTGGGCCCATGAGCCATGGCTGCTGGGCCTGCGCATCCAGAGCCTGTGCTCCGCAACGGGAGAGGCCACAGCAGTGAGAAGCCCACGTAATGAAAAAAAAAAAAAAAAAAAAAAAAAAAAAAAAAAAAGTAGAAAAAAGTCAGAAGATTAATCCTATACAAATAAAGTCTGGTTTCAGAATAAAATGCTCACTCATACAGGGTAAATAGCTCCTTCAAAGCTAAATGATTCCCTAAATGGAACTTCCTTTTTTTAATCTCACATGTCCCTTCTGTCCTTGGAACTGCTTTCCCTCAAGGGAGTATTTGATTTCCTACAAGTGCGTCACATTTTTGATTCTTGACTCAGTCTGCAGTTAAGCTAAATGTTTAAACGTGCCATAAATATTTAAGTAAGACCTTCAAATTTTGTATGTACACAGAAGTCAAGCATTCAAGTTGTTAAGAGCAATTAATTTTGGGTAGGTATAAAGATTACAGAAAATTTAAATTTTCTTTTTTTTGTACTTTTATGTATTCCAAATTCTCTAAAGGTAGAATGTGTTATTTTCATATAAACAACCATATAGTTACTGTATATGCAACTAATTTTTCTGGTCAAGTCATACAACCATCATCAGATTTTGTCACCTTCCAAGATCCAGACATTCAAGAAATATTAATTGGTTTCTACTATGCTTTAGACACAATACTAAGAACTGAGAGTATGTACACACACGCACACAAACACACACACACACACACAGTCCCGGTTTTTTTAAAAAAGTCTGTTCCAACAGACCAATCACAAGCACTGAAATTGAAACTGTTATTAAAAATCTTCCAACAAACAAAACCCCAGGCCCAGGTGGCTTCACAGGCGAATTCTATCAAACATTTAGTGAAGAGCTAACACCTATCCTTCTCAAACTCTTCCAAAATATAGCAGAGGGAGGAGCACTCCCAAACTCATTCTACGAGGACACCATCACCCTGATACCAAAACCAGACAAAGATGTCACAAAGAAATAAAACTAAAGGCCAATATCTTTGATGAACATAGATGCAAAAATCCTCAACAAAATACTAGCAAACAGAATCCAAGAGCACATTAAAAGGATCATACACCATGATCAAGTGGGGTTTATTCCAGGAATGCAAGGATTCTTCAATATACACAAATCAATCAATGTGATACACCATATTAACAAATTGAAGAAGAAAAACCATATGATCATCTCAATAGATGCAGAGAAAGCTTTTGACAAAATTCAACACCAATTTATGATAAAAACCCTGCAGGGGGGCTTCCCTGGTGGTGCAGTGGTTGAGAGCCACCGTGCCGATGCAGGGGACACGGGTTTGTGCCCTGGTCTGGGAAGATCCCACATGCCGCAGAACAACTAGGCCCGGGAGCCACGGCCGCTGAGCCTGCGTGTCCAGAGCCTGTGCTCTGCAATGGGAGAGGCCACAACAGTGAAAGGCCCGAGTACCACAAAAAAAAAAAAAAACCCTGCAGAAAATAGGCATAAGAGGGAACTTTCTTCAACATAATAAAGGCCATATATGACAAACCCACAGCCAACATCATCCTCAATGGTGAAAAACTGAAACCATTCCCACTAAGATCAGGAACAAGACAAGGCTGCCCACTCTCACCACTCTTATTCAACATAGTTTTGGAAGTTTTAGCCACAGCAATCAGAGAAGAAAAAGAAATAAAAGGAATCCAATACAGAAAAGAAGAAGTAAAGCTGTCACTGTTTGAAGATGACATGATACTGTACATAGAGAATCCTAAAGATGCTACCAGAAAACTACTAGAGCTAATCAATGAATCTGGTAAAGTAGCAGGATAAAAAATAAATGCACAGAAATCTCTGGCATTCTTATACACTAGTGATGAAAAATCTGAAAGTGAAATTAAGAAAACACTCCCATTTACCACTGCAACAAAAAGAATAAAATATCTAGGAATAAACCTACCTAAGGAGACAAAAGACCTGTATGCAGAAAATTATAAGACACTGATGAAACAAATTAAAGATGATACAAATAGATGGAGAGATATAGCATGCTCTTGGATTGGAAGAATCAACACTGTGAAAATGACTTTACTACCCAAAGCAATCTACAGATTCAATGCAATCCCTATCAAACTACCACTGGCATTTTTCACAGAACTAGAACAAAAAATCTCACAATATGTATGGAAACACAAAAGGCGCTGAATAACCAAAGCAATCTTGAGAACGAAAAATGGAGCTAGAGGAATCAGTCTCCCTGACTTAAGACTATACTACAAAGCTATAGTAATCGAGACAGTATGGTACTGGCACGAAAACAGAAATATAGATCAATGGAACAGGATAGAAAGCCCAGAGATAAACCCACACACATATGGTCATCTTATCTTTGATAAAGGAGGCAAGAATATACAGTGGAGAAAAGACAGTCTCTTGAATAAGTGGTGCTGGGAAAACTGGACAGGTACATGTAAAAGTATGAAATTAGGACACTCCCTAATACCATACACAAAAATAAACTCAAAATTGATTAAAGACCTAAATGTAAGGCCAGACACTATCAAACTCTTAGAGGAAAACATAGGCAGAACATTCTATGACATACATCACAGCAAGATCCTTATTGACCCACCTCCTAGAGAAATGGAAATAAAAACAAAAATAAACAAATGGTACCTAATGAAACTTAAAAGCTTTTGCACAACAAAGGAAACCATAAAGAAGACCAAAAGACAACCCTCAGAATGGGAGAAAATATTTGCAAATGAAGCAACTGACAAAGGATTAATCTCCAAAATTTACAAGCAGCTCATGCAGCTCAATAACAAAAAACAAACAACCCAACCCAAAAATGGGCAGAAGACCTAAATAGACATTTCTCCAAAGAAGACATACAGATTGCCAACAAACACATGAAAGGATGCTCAACATCACTAATCATTAGAGAAATGCAAATTAAAACTGCCATGAGGTATCACCTCACACCGGTCAGAATGGCCATCATCAAAAAATCTAGAAACAACAAATGATGGAGAGGGTGTGGAGAAAAGAGAACACTCTTGCACTGCTGGTGGGAATGTAAATTAATACAGCCACTATGGAGAACAGTATGGAGGTTCCTTAAAAAACTACAAATACAACTACCATATGACACAGCAATCCCACTCCTGGGCATATACCCTGAGAAAACCATAATTCAAAAAGAGTCATGTACCGCAACGTTCATTGCAGCTCTATTTACAATAGCCCGGAGAGGGAAACAACCTAAGTGTCCATCAACAGATGAATGGATAAAGAAGATGTGGCACATATATATAATGGAATATTAGTCAGCCATAAAATGAAATGAAATTGGGTTATTTGTAGTGAGGTGGATGGAGCTAGAGTCTGTAATACAGTGTGAAGTAAGTCAGAAAGAAAAAAACAAATACTGTACGCTAACACATATATATGCAATCTAAGAAAACAAAAAGATCATGAAGAACCTAGGGGTAAGACGGGAATAAAGACACAGACCTACTAGAGCATGGACTTGAGGATATGGGGAGGGGGAAGGGTAAGCTGTGACAAAGTGAGAGAGTGGCATGGACATATATACACTACCAAACGTAAAATAGATAGCTAGTGGGAAGTAGACGCATAGCACAGGGAGATCAGCTAGGTGGTTTGTGACCACCTAGAGGGGTGGGATAGGGAGGGTGGGAGACACAAGAGGGAAGAGATATGGGAACATATGTATATGTATAACTGATTCATTTTGTTATAAAGCAGAAACTAACACACCATTGTAAAGCAATTATACTCCAATAAAGATATTAAAAAAAAAAAAGTCTGTTCCAGTCAGTGCTCTATCACCAGGTACAGTGGAAACACAGGACAATGCTTACATCAGTCCAGCAACCCAGGAAAGTCTCAAAGAAAAAAATCAGAGTTTGCCAAGCAGAAAAACAAGGAGAGGATATTCCAGGCTGAGGGAAGGGTCCATGAAAGACACCTTCACTGCCTAATTTTTCAGCAAGTCTGATTTTATTTTATTTTTTATTATTATTATTTTTTTGCTCTACGTGGGCCTCTCACTGTTGCGGCCTCTCCTGTTGCGGAGCACAGGCTCCGTACGCACAGACCCAGCGGCCATGGCTCACAGGCCCAGCCGCTCCGCTGCATGTGGGATCTTCCTGTACCAGGGCACGAACCCGTGTCCCCTGCATCGGCAGACGGACTCTCAACCACTGCGCCACCAGGGAAGCCCAAGTCTGATTTTAAAGCACATTATCCTCATTAACTGGTTACCGCATGTCAAATCTCTAAGGGTTATTTCTGTGAACAGTAAATCTGGTTGACTAGACTTTGATGTTAATGAGAGCCTCATGTTAATTTGATGGCTTGCCAAAAGAAAGTGCACAGAGAAACCAGGGTGAAGAACCCTAAAAGACGTTAATCCCAGCCCATAATGGCATTCTGAGACAGGCAGTCCCAGGAATTTATTCTCTGCTGCTCCCGAGAGCCAGTTTTTGAGGCTGTCTTTAGGAAAGTCATTTCTCCTGCGGCCTCCACATCCACAAACACACACAGGCACACACTCTCCCCATCACCTCCAACACAACCCAACATATGCATATAACACTTAACTTCATGGAAACCAATAGAAAGAAAATCAACTGGTCAAGATAAACCAGCTCCACTTCTGAATGGAAAAAAACAACTCAAAATTATGCCCCATTAATATTGGTAGAGCAGCTTTGGTTATCCCTTCCTTTATTCATTTATTTAACAAACACCTACCAGGTACTAAGGATTTAAATCTGACTGAGACATGGTGTTTTCCCTTAGGAAGCTGCAAATCAGACCACGGCACAGTGCAGTCAGTGCTGTGACGGATGGATGGAGATGGACAGTGTGTTAGCAGCACAGGTATAGTGCATCTAAGTCATTCCTGGGAGGAGTTGTCCTGGAAAGTTGTCCGGTTCCCTGGGAAACTGCAGAGGACTACAAATTGCTTAATACTGCTGGAGCCAAGGTTGAATGTGAAGGAGTGTGGGCGATAAAGCCGAACATATAGAAAGAAATGGGGTCACAAAAGCCTTAGATACTAAATGAAAGAGTTTGAACTTTCTCCTTGAAAGCTGTTGGGAGCTATTGAAGGATTTTAAGCAAGGAAATGGCATGATTAAAAAGATCAGTATCACAGCAGTGCAGACAGATTGAAGGGAGGCCACACAGAGGACAGGGAATGCAGTTAGGGGCTATTGCAAGGATCTAGAGATGTTTAATGAGTCCAAATCAGGGGAGCTGTGTGAACAAAGTGGAAGGGAAGAATTTAAGAAATAGTGAGGAACAGGATCTTCACAAGAGAGTGAGTCACCAAGGATACCTACCCCAACTCCAGGTATTTAGTGTAAGGGGAGAAAAATTACAGGGAAAGCGCTAAACTCATCTCAGGGCAGTTTTCAGTTAGAGTAAAAGGTGAACGGAATATTCACAGAGGAGATTGAAGGTGTAAGGCTGTTTGTTAGTGATAGGTCATGAGTTCTGGAGGCCCCAGTGGAAAGTTCTGGAAGGTCAGGTGGGCGGCTTGATGGAGCAGGTTAGAAGAGACATAGAGCAGCTAAGAAATGAGCATTCAGGTAAAGATAGGTTATCTGGAAGTCTTGAACAGAGATGTGGGCTTGATGTGGTCAATCTCAGATGTTTGAAGGATGTGGTATATCCATGTTAGTCAAACTTACCTGACTGTGAAATGTTTTTAAAGTCATAATGTATTGCTGGAACATCAAAAGGAGTTCATGAAGTATGATGAGCTCTTTCATCAAAGTAGGTAGTTAAAATGGTCTTAAGGATAAATTAGTTGCTACAAAAAATGATCAAAAATCTTTTATTTGTGTCATTTCAGTGTCTAACAGAGGGAAAAATTAGAGGAATCAAATATTTTTGTTTTAGTAAAAACGGAAAAGAAAATCACAGGAAATGATAAAGATAGAGGTCTGTTGCAGCACAGGGGCCTTCCTGGCATATGCCCAGAGGTTTACTGTGATGCCATCCGGGCTAGGTAAATTCTCACCACAGTGTCCCGGCCCTTCTCCCTAGTTGGTATCAGCCTTTTAGTTTCCTCAAAGGAATTAAAGCTGCAAAAGCAGGTTTGAATTTAGAATGAGTGGATTTCTGGAGTTTTGTACTTGAAGCTGGTGCGGAGGTTCAACCTCCAGTCCTGGCCCCAGTCCCCAGGCTGAAATCCCTTCCTACTTCCCAGCTCAAGTTTCCCTCCAAATCACCAGGGTCAGCAACATGGTCTTCCCCATTAAAAAGTCACAATCAGGCCCTTGAAGTGGGCTCAGTGTGTTTGGTTGGGGCATTCTAGGGACCAAAGCAACCAGAACACAATTTAGATGCAGGGGGAGGGAAGGGTAGCAAGGGTTTCAGTTCAGCCCATCCTCTTGGGCCCACAAACTCCTAAACCTCAGGGGAGGAGTCCTGCAGGAGGAGGGCCAGAGTGATGTCTTCTGAAGTGCAGGATTTAGAGCAGGGACCTTCCTGCCCAGGTGAAGTGAGGAGCTGCACCCAGAAGTCAGAAAAAGCAGAGTTACTTCTCACCATGTGCACACTTCACCAGTAAGCCATAAGAAAAAGAGTAACTATTGCTAAAAGCAAGACAACAGGACCAAAATGAAGTCACTTATGCTAAGCCCCACATAACCAACCTGAGAATTAATTACGCAGGTAGCTGCTGAGCCCCTTGAGCTAGCCACCTGCTCACTGCCTCAGATGTGGGTGAGCCCTTCTAGGATCCTAGCAGTGCAGCTTTCACATTAGGACGTTCCAGACTTTATTGGAGCATTTCTTTTTCCAGACTGGGTCCAGAAACCAGTATGAGTTAGACTGGGTCCAACTTAAAAACAAGACAGGGTTCAGAATTGGACTGGATCCAACTTAGAAACCAAACTGAGTCCAGGGTTAGACTAGGTCCAACTTAAGCAAGGCTGCATCCACTTTGAGGCCTGAGGTGAATAAAATCTTGTTTGAAGGGGAAACAAGCAGGTTAAACTTAACCAAAGATAATCTTGAATTACAGTGGCCATAGTGGAGAAAAATTCTAACCTAGATAAGTTTATCCATTTATGAGGTGTCTTAGAGAAAAGAGGGTGTCAGCCAATCACTCACCATTAAGGGTGGAGGGAAAATTGTTTTTCATCCTCTACAGTGTCTGGTGACCAGGCTGAGAACTGCTGGGACAAGCCACTCCATCCAGAGCCTACAGGCAGAATCCTAGGAAAATTGGCAGAAGCCAGCAAAGGGTGAGAATTCTTACCAAAGTCTACTCTCCCAGATCTGTGGTGCCTGATTGAGAGAGGGAGGTATAATTGTATAATCTTTCCTTTCCAAATTCACATTGGCAGGCAAAAAACATTTGTAAGAATTAAATCTTTGAACTGTGACATTAATTTGCTGCCAGGTACCCACTGGTGGCCAATCCTTTCTCTCCCAGGGTGTTGTCTGCTTGTTTGTCTCATTTCGTGTCCTGAGAACTTGACTTAGCAACCATCAAGTTGTGGTCCCCCCAGAATATTGGCCAGATAGAAATATGGGATGCACCTGACAGTGGCTATCAACTGTTCCCAACAATTTTCTAAAAATGTTAGTTGAGTGTTGGCTGCCATTACAGGAGAGAATTTTTCTAGTAATGTGAACTAAAATTTCCCCCAAATTTCATTCAGACTTCTATTTTAAGTAACCAGAGCATAATTATATATCTGGAAATTCAGATTCAGAGAAAATATAAAATGCTCTTTTAATCTTTTGTTGTTGCCAAAGTTGACAGTATACTTGCCTATTCTTTCCAAGGACATTGAAAGCTATGGTTAAACTTTGTCCAAACTTTTTTTTTTAATGCTCTAATGAAGCCTGATGGTAAAACAGATGAAAAGAATGCATCTGACTGTGACCTTGGTTATTTTCTCCCTAATTTATATTTCCAATAATCTAACTATCTCCTCCCTTGCCCCAGTTGGCTGAAATTCTAGAATGAGAGATAGAATCTCTGTTTTCTGGAACTATCGCTCTACAGTCAGTAAATCTTCCTCCACTCTCCACCTCTTTTTCTGAGTATGTCAACCACTTCTTTGCCCTTACTCATGATTCTCCCATCAGGACTCCATGTTCCCAACAGCCTCAGTGTCAGCAGCTGGGATCAAGGTCTCTTCTCCCATTGCCACTTCTAAACTATTCTTCTCCATCTCTGCTTAAACGATAATAATATATCTACTCCCAGGAAATGATGAACACAAGTTCAGGAAGGTGGTTTTCTTAGAGTGGGGTTGGCGGGTGAGCTCCAGACTGCCTACTCAACATCCCAACTTTCATGTCAACTGTTCATGTTGACATGAACAAGCATAATACTCCTCCACATATTCATTCTTACTTTCCAGATGTGGAACCAACTATCATTTAGTTGGTCAAGTCATTAAACCGAAGGAGCCTCCCTCAGACCCCAAATACAAACTGTTGTGTTTTCTTGCTGCCTTTGCTTCCTATAGATACCTTGAAGTCATCTGCTTTCTTCTATCTCCACAGCCTCTGCTAGTACAACTACCACCATCTCTAGCCTCATCAGGTGCAATATTTGCCTAACTGGTCTCTCCACTCTAATCCAGTACCACCACCCAACCTGCTCTCCATCCAGAGCCCAGAGTATTCTTTTCAAAATACTAATCTGATCATGTCACTGCATAAAAAGCTTTCAATGGCTCTAAAAACTTGTAGGAAAAAAAACTCCCAAATCTTTAGCAAGGCCTCACGTCATCCTATGTCTACAACACCGTTACCCTATGGGCTACAGTCACAGTGGCCTTCTCTGTGGTCCTGGAACATGCTACATTCCTGTTCACCACAGGGTTGCTACACAGACTAGTCCTTCTGTCTGAAATACAAGAACATTTTCTCCCACTTCACGCTACCTTTCCCAGACCCCCAAACCCCAGTCCACCACCCCTCTGTTTCATCATGATTTTCTCTTCATCAACTCTTATTTTTCATTCAAATCTCAGATTCAATCACATCTTCAGAAAATCTTCTTTGATTCCCATGGGTAGATGAGGTCTATTTCTTGTATGTTCCAAGAAGTATGTTTTTCCCCCTAGAAGTATGTAATTTTATTAACTACTGTCTCCTCAAATCAACTGTAAGTTCCATGAGGACAGAAATCATGCTTGGTTTTGCTAAGTATTATACTCCTAGCAACTAGGTTAGTACTCAGGACATAGTAGGCTTTTAATTAAATGTGTTAAATTGTATAGCACAGTATGTTCATTAACTTTTGCCTCATAACAAACAACCAAAAAAATATTAGTGGCATAGAGCAATAAGCATTTTTTCTCACACTCATAGGTTTAATGGTAACCTAGTATAGACTCAGCTAGGTGACTCCACCTTAATCTCAACTGCACTTGCTTTAGGTTGAATATTGCACTCAGGTCTGCTTCATATGTCTTCCCCAGGACTGATCTCATGGCAAAGTCAGAAGCGCAAGATCCAAGCCAAACCACACAAACACACTTATGGCCTCTGCTCATATCAGGTCCACTAGCATTCCTTGGCCAAAACAAATGTCATGGCCAATCCCAGCACTGATGGGGCAGAGAAATATATTCCACCCAGAAGGGGAAAGGGAGGGGAGTGAATATTTGCAGGGCAATAATTCAAACTATCATAGATACAGAACTTACTGTAATTCAATTTATAAGGTGTTAGATGACATAAAGATGACATATTAATAAAGGCCAGTGTAATTCAGTGAAAAAATTTTTTAAAAGGGTAGGGCATCATAAAAGAAAAAAAGTTTTATGAAAGAAATTTCATTCCAGGTAGTCCTCGAATAATGAAAGCATTTGAACTTGTGGAGACAGAGGTACCTAGATATCTCAAGGGCCTGAAACAGCAAAAGTAAAGGCCTAGAGATAGGAATGTGTGAACATATTTAACTATTAAAAGAGTAGGACACATAGAACCTGTAGGGCAGTAGACAGAGAAAATGCAAAGTGATTTTATTCAGCAGTGGATAGTCAGTAATGGCTTTTAAGCAGTGGAGTGACATGGTCAGGGCTGGGCTTTGGGACTATCAATTAGGCAGTAACACACTCATGAGACTTTTTGGAGGAAAAGAGATTGAATAGAGGAAGAACCATTAGTAAATTCTCAGAATGTTTGTGAAGGTGTGACAACTGCTTGATCCAGAAAAGTATTAGTAAGAAATTGGCAATTAGTTGACAGTGGAGAGATAAAAGAGAAAAGCATCAAAGATACTTGGGATTTTTTAAATTTAAGAGACTCGGAAAAGAGTAGTAAAATTATCAGAAATCTAAAAGCTCTGGAAAAAGAAAAAATTTAGAGAAGATGAACAGTTAGTTTTTGATATATTTTTCTTGATACCTAGCAGGTTCCTGGTTTTGCACAGGCTCTTGGAACATACTAATGGAATGAATGCCAGGCAATGGGCCTGCAAAGGTGAGGGAGATACAGACCATGCTCTCAGTAAGTTCACAGACTAGATTTGAGCGTTATCATAGTAGTAGTTATGCTGAAGCTATGAGAAGAAATATAATTGCTTAGAATCCTTTACCCAACCCTAACTGCCGCAAAGTAAAATCTTGGTAAATATGAACATGAAGGGATGGAGGGGGAGAACAAGAAGGAAGCTGGAGTCATCGAAGGAGTAATTACAGAAAAGAAGGAAAGCAAAACAACCAAGTCTTATAGAAGCCATGCTAAGAGAAAACCACCTTAATGTCATAGAGGTGAGGATTAACAGAACTTCTGATAGGATAAAAAATACTAACATGTTATTTGACTTGGCAATAGCAGGCCCATGATGCTTTTTAGGAGTTGAACAGCAGGGGCAGAAACCAGATAGCAAGAACTTAAAGAAACAGTAAATGCTATATGAGTCAAGGCAGTAAGCTCAGTCTCAACTTTAAAAAAAAAATTTGATAGTAGTTGGAAAAGAAGGAATAAAACAGTAGTTCAGGAGGTTCTCAATTATTGTATTAAAATAACTCAGAACCATGCATGAATGACTAAAATCCTTTTTTGTTGTTGTTGTTCCCTGTTCAGTTATTCCACAATCCATGCCAGGTAAAGCCCTACGTCTAATCTTGTGACTTTCTTTCTCATAACATTTCCATTGGTCATTACCTCTTAAAGTCCTACATTAGATTTTTGCTTTGGTTAAGTGCCAAACCTGTATTTAAGGCATTTTCATCCAGGTCTTTTCCTTATAATATGTATTCTATACTCCCAAAACATTGAATAATTTTCTATCCACTCCCTCCATTTAAAAAAAATTATTCTCATGCAGGTAACTGTTCATACTCCTACTTACATTGCCTTATTCTTGTAATCTTGCCTTCCCCATAAGGCAACTGATCCATGAAGTCTTTGTTAGTCTCCTCAGACCACTGTCTTTTTCTCATTTCTGAATAGAAAGATACAAATACCAAAATAGTGAACAGAGGCAAATAAGTATAGACACACAAACGTTTTTAAAATAATAAACAGATGATCTGAACAACTTCTATGTTAAAAAATTTAATCTAGATTAAATGGACAAATTATGTGCTCCACCAGAACATAAAATGCTGATATTTATGCAAGAAAATATAGATACCTCAAACGGATACGTAACAATGCAGTTAATCTCAGACCCAGAGCGTTGCAGGTTAAGTTTAAGAAACTTCAATGAACAGGTAAGCCTGTATTGTACTAGTTGTTCCCTAATTTCAAACATGGTCGGAGAAGGAGTTGTCTAACAGACTTTAGGATGCAAGTAGAGCCTTGATTCCAAAATTTGTTTTGAACTATACAAAAAAAGATTATAGGATCATTTCACTTATGAATATAGATGCCAAAGGTTTAAATAATATATTAGCCTACCAACTCCAGCAGTGTATTCTTAAATAACAATCAAGGAAAGTTTAACCCAGATTGAAAAAAAGTGAGTGAATAATGGAAAATTCTACCAATTGTAATTCACCAAATCAATGAATGCAAACTGGATTATCATGTGATTTTTCCAATGATACAGGAAATATTTGAATATTTATTACTTAAAAACCAAAACAAAGCAAAACATTTCCTGAGACTAGGAATAGAAAACTTGGAACTTCCTTAATTTCATAAGGCCTGACCACCAAAATTCTATACCAACATAAAAAAAGATCTATTAGAGCAATTTCAATAAATCAGCAAGTTTTATAAAAATCAATTTGAAAAAGTAAAAGCTCTCCTCTCCACCAGCAATAACCAGCTACCAAATGGAGATCCATTCACAGTAGCAACATGAACTGGAATTAACCTTATAAGGAAAGCCCAAGAACTTTATGGAGTAGATACTCCATGTTCATGGTGGGGTGACTTAACAGCTATAATTTCAGTGTCATCTCAACCAAAATTCCAGTCAGATTTTTCAGACTTTAAAAAATCCTGCCCTCTGTATCACAATTATATGTACACTTGTCTTCTTTCCTCTCCTAAATCCTAAGTCATTTGAAGACAGTAATGTCTTCTCCATTTTAAAAATTCTTCAACATGCCTAATAACACAGAGCCTGGAATGATAGGTGCTTAAAGAAATATATGTTGAAGAATAAGGAGGAAAAAGACTGTGAAGGTACCCTTCCCATTTTTCATGATTTGTCCTAGGAAGAGTTCTTAAAAGAGGTATGTAAAGCAGACATCAAGGTTGAAAGGCTTCTCAATTTCTTTTCTTTTCCTAAAGTTTTTAATATTACGATCGACTCTATCCTAAACTGGCTGAAGTTCTAATAAAGGTTTGGCATATTTATATTTATATATCACTGGAGTTTAAAGAAATATTTCACTGACAGTTTCACATTGATTTCTAATCCAATTTCCCTTTGGATTCTCATACACCAGCTATTTTCTTGTAATAGAAGCTTTGGAGAAATTATGTCATTAAAAAATTATTTATATTACTGTTCCTTCTCTTTTTCACAAAAAAAGCCCCACATACCTCTACTTTGTTTCTAAATTACTTATCAGTGTCTCTTTAAATAGCATATGAATCAGGCAATGCATCTGGCAAATTACTATCTTGTATAATGTCCAAATATTTCCTCAATAGAAATAGAACCAGAATACTCACCAATTATCCAATGGTATGAAGATTGTGTCTATTTTATGAAAATTTTAAATTCTCAGGAGATTTATGAGCCCTAAACCATAGACTCTTAAACATTAGACTCATAAATATTAGAACCTGAAATTAATCTCAATAATTAGATGAGGAAAGAGAGAGGTTAAGTTAGTTTCTCACAGTCACAAAGAAGTTGGTGAAAGAAAACACAGTAGACACAATCAATCAATCAATCAATCAGCTATTCACTGACCTCCCATACCTTTTTGTTCTTATCATGACACTGTTATTCACAGTAGGGTAAATTTGAACAAAGTCATATAGAACAGCCAGACCTGCACGAAATTGTGAGGTCACTAATATTTTCCTTTCTTTCACAAATTTCTCTTCAGTGGAATACCAGTTCCTCACTTGGAACCATTACCTTGGAACCATTACTTAACCTCTGTGAGCTTGTTACCTTACATGTACATTGGAGATAATGCCTATTCATAAAGCTGTTGGAAAAATTACAGGACAAATGTAAGTCCTTGCTTCATAGTACCTGAAGAAGAGCAATTTTTTCTTCCTTCCTCTCTTTAAGACAATATGGTTTCTTAGTCTCTTAAATTCTACTTCTATGAAAACAGGAAAAATAACTCAACCTAACTTATTTTTTGATGAAACTAATTTATAGTATTTTCCAAAAGTATTTCCATTGTTTTATTCTAAAATAAAAATTATGATGACTATATAAAAGAAATATTGGATAGGTCATTTATGTGAACTCCTTCTTTGTGTCTATATATCATACCAAAAACATTTATTTATATCCTAAAATTTGACATTAACTTTATTACAAATTTCTGACAATCCAAAGGGAAGGTACGGTAGAAAGAGCACTAGATTAGGAGTGAGGAAAACTTGCCTCTAACTCTGGCTCTGCCATTATTAATCATGTCATTTAGGGTGAATCACTTAATCTCCCTGACTGCTCTTCTCCCCATCTGCAAACTCAAGGGGCTGAGCTAGGTGATTTCCGAGGTTCTTCACCCCAGAAGTGTCTCTGTTTCTCAGTGCTTTTACAGATGCTCTAGTCTTCCTGAGATTTCATCTTTCCTCATATACTTGTAACTTATACAAAACTACCAAGGACCTTACCACTTCTCTGAGATTTGCTCTTGGAAATTGGAGATATCGCCTAAAAATTAATAATAAAGGAATATGAAAACATTATTATGTTTATGACTATGCTTATGGTTACACAAATGCTCAGATATATGTAGAAGAATATTAATCTATTATCTCACCTGAATTGTTAGAATATCATAGCAGTTTCCCTCAGAATATGTGTTAGAAGTAAAAAGAACTTGAAGGGTAAGAGTACCTACTTTTTGCATTTAGTGAATGGAAAAGGCTAAGCCAATTGTCAAAGCTGATAGCATACGTAATTACAGTACTGCATCTCCAACTTGCACAAGATACTTGAGGTATCCTAAATTTTTTTTAGTTCCCTAAGTATGGTTCTCTCTGAAGCCACAATTACCTTCTGCTAACCTAACTACAGTTATCTGAAGAGAACACTTTTCTTTCATTTCATTCACTTACACACTGCCTCATCTATTCAAAAGCAATTTTTAAAAAATTGAATCCCTCCACTTATGCACTGGATTCCAACTCTTTTATCTACTCAAGGAAATTGCTGCAGCAATTCTTCCCTAACCCACATAAATTTGTCATCTTTCCTGAGTATTTCCAATCTGCATAAAAATGCTATAATTCTCTCCCATGAAAACATAAGCCCCTCTGGACCTCACAGCCCCTCTAGCTTTTCTTCTCCTTATGGAAGAATTCCCCCAAAGAACTGCCTGTATTTCTTCTCTCCAGTTATTCTCCTTCATTTTCTCCTGACTCCAACCCCAACCAGGCTTTGCCACCACTGCTTTACCCAAATAGCTCATGCCAAGGTCAACGATTACCTTCGTGTTGTTAAATCCAACAGCCAGGTTTCAGTTCTCATTTTAGTTGACATATCAGCAGCACACGGTGTAGATGATCACTTTCTTTTCCTGGAAACAGTTTCTTCATTTAGCTTCCAGGATAACTGTTATAAAAACAATAATATTGACTCACACAAGATAGCACTGTTCCATTTTGAAGTTCATCTGCATCTAGCATGATCCATCTGGTTTTCCATAAAGGTGAATACAGGTGAATTCAACTGTGATATGATGAAGACTACTACCCCTCCACCTTGTTAGTCTTTTGTAGGAGTCCTCTAACTCCTGGATGGAGTCCTGTGGTACTACTATGATTTACTACCTTAACCAGAGGACAGGGTAGGAGTTAGGAGTTAGAGGGCAATTTCAGAGGCTTTCACTTGCTTAATTGTCTACCAAGGCAGTTACAGCACCTCCACCTCTTTTACTACATCATTGTTATCTCCACAGTTTCAAGGAGTGAAAAGAGCAGCATGTTAGGACCAGATCCAGGTGTTATTGCCACTATGTTAAACCCTGAGTCATGAAAGTATCTTCATAGCAACAAACCCTTCCCTATCCAGTTTTATAGTTTGCCCCACTCCTAACATATCCTATTCCCATACATGCTTTCCCAGTTCCTGTCTGTGTTAGCCACATACTACAGCTCTTTAAGTAATAATCTACTTCCTCCAATCACGGAAACTGTACTTCTTTCTTCCTTTCATGCTAAGACTTGACCCCAGCTATTGGTCTAGAAACAATGAGAAAAGGTGTAAGCAGACCTTGAGGAGGGCAAGCATCATCTTGGAAGTCCTCAGGTGAAGTCTTGGCACAGCTTCCAGGCAATAGGAGCTGCTAGCCCGAGAGAAGGGCTGCTTCTGCTGAACTTTAGGGTTCCTGGAAACCTCATAATAGCGAATGCTGCATGCTACCACCACCCTAATTAGTATCAGCCATTGGGATCTTTATCTGACCCAGAAAATGATCAAACTGCAGACTCTCATTCTAAAGGTCTTTTTTCTAGGACCACTTTTCATTCCAATTATTTTAGATTGGGTTTCCTAAAAAGCAGGCTCTGAGTGAAGAATTTGGATGCAAGTAATTTCCTTGGGAAGTAATTCTAGAAAGCATGTTAAGGGTGTAGGGAATTGTGAAGGAGAATGAGGGAAATCACATAAGTAGAATGTTAAAGTGCAGGTTTTCACAGTAAGCAACTGATATTCTCTGGAAAACTACAGAATACATTTCAGAATTTTACCACCAAGGGGCAAAGAAGTTGAGGTATTTATCCACAACTCCTGACCATCACTGTTGCTGGCTCAGAGGAGTTAACTCTCAGCCCCCTCTGGCCCATCCCCAGGCACAGGCCAAACAAGCTCCCTTGGTCAATTAGGCAGAAATAGTGCATTTGTATAACCCATAGAAGCTGTAGGAGATCCAGGTAGGTCAAGGAAAAATGATGAGGTATTGATAGCACCTGCTACATACAGTACCATATACTGAAAACCTCTCTCCTGCCTTAAAAAGAAGGTGCCAACTACATTTTTTAATACACACAAAAATAAATATTATTTTTAAAATTTTTATCCATTTCCTACCTAAAAATCTTGTTTTATTCTACTATTAATATGCACTCTGCAGATTGGAAAAGATTGTAATGAACAACCACTAAAGAATTATTTATGGATACAATAGATAGATAGATAGATAGATATAGATATCATAATTATGGATATTTATATAGATATGGATACAATTTATATATATATAGTACCCTGTGTAATAGAGATGATGAATTGAAAGGAAGAAAATACACGCATGTGTAGGGAAACCAGCTGGGAGGCTATTATAATCTCCAGAGCATTAACCAAGGCAGTAACTATGGGTGGAATGGAGAAAGGGACACTTTTGAAAGATCTTAATGAGATATAATTTATAGAACTCATTGACTGATAGAAAATGGGGATTAGATGAATAGAAGAATCAAAATATAGTTAACATCTATTCCACCTTTTAGCTATGCAAGTAAAGTATTGTGTTGGCCAAAAAGTTCATTTGGATTTTTCTATAACATCTTACTAAAAACCCAAAAGAACTTCTTGGCCAACCTAATACCTAATAGCAATCAAGTGAAAGAGAAATTATAGACATCCTCATAAAAATCTAGTAGAAATCCTCATACTGAATTTTAAACTAACTCCTCAGGTTATTTTGACACTTTCCAAAGTTTGAGAACCAAGGCCTAATAGGATACCACTAGAATTCCTTCTTAAGAGATTTGAGTGTCTTTATCCATCCTACAGGTATCAATACCCAGAATATCATCTATTTCAGGTGTTCAAAGTTTCTATATGGAAATTTACAAAGTCATATTAGTCATATCTTAAACCCAAACAGTTTAGCTGTACATCTATCAGACTTCCAGTAACTACCTTGGCACACATAGCCAAATGGTGTGTTAACCACTGTCAGACACCATTCTGAGCAGAAACTTCCAGCAAAAGGAGGTGAACTGGGAGAAACATTGAAAAACAAACAAACAAAAGATCCAAATAACAAAATATAAATGCTTCCTACTCTGTTTGTAATAAGCACTGAATGAATATCAATTGAGGCAGCTCCAGGACGAAGCAGGATGGAATCATGATTGGTCATTCTAACTTATTAATTGCCCCGTGTTAAACTCACAATATGGTACAACCTGGTTGCCATGTCACTAACACAAACCAGCTGTGACACATTCTTTCCACTTGAGAGACCGATTTAATGCACCTTCAACAGAAGACTATATTTCTTTCAACTTTGCATGAGGATTTCTTGTAACAAAAAGAGGCCAGTTTTTCTCCAGCTTCCTTATGACTGAAAAGGTTAAAAATCTCATCAAATTTCAGCAGAAATAAAAAGCATAGGTTTGGGGGCCTCCCTGGTGGCGCAGTGGTTGAGAGTCCGCCTGCCGATGCAGGGGATACGGGTTCGTGCCCCGGTCTGGGAGGATCCCATATGCCGCGGAGCGGCTGGGCCCGTGAGCCATGGCCGCTGGGCCTGCGCATCCGGAGCCTGTGCTCCGCAACGGGGGAGGCCACAACAGTGAGAGGCCCGCATACCGCAAAAAAAAAAAAAAAAAAAAAAAAAGCATAGGTTTGGTATGAGAGGAGTTATTGACGTTTTAGGGATAGTGATGGTAAAATATATATCCTGGAAAGATCTTCAGGAAAAGTGGAAACAAATGTTTATTTCTGACTGGTTTAGTACAACTTAATGCATTCAACAAATATTTACAGAGTGTCTATTTTATATTTGACTGGCACTTTCTCTGAATGCTGGGGACATAGCACTGAATAAGATAAAGTGTGTCCTATGAAAACCACAGTGGTAAATATTTAACCACCAGTTCTCCAGAGGGAAACGTTCTGATCTGTAAACTTCACCAATTTCGACAGTAAATACTCCGATCATGGCCAATTTCAAGCTACTTACATGACATCACTGAGGAGCTGGGAAGTGATGTACACAATTGGCTTTCAGGAGCCAGTAGGAGCCAGCCCCAGCACACCTCTGGAGCATAGTGACAATGGGCTTTCTCAGAAAAAGGGGTGGTTGATTTATGTAGAACATATAAGTTCTGAAAAACACTATATCCCTTTATTGTATATTCTATCCTTCTCTTAGAGGTGCTCCAAACACAGCCCAATAAAAAGTTCCACAGTAAAGACTTATTCAGAATGATCTAGCCAGTGATATAACCACAGAACTAGCTTGCCAGCCTGGTAATCTTTAAACTACATAATCAGCCCTTGAAGTTGGTGCATCTGACTGTGAAGGACAAATGTGAGGATCTCAAAATCCTCAGCACTGGCAGGGGCAGGTACACCTTAACGCAGCCAGAATGACAACATTTCCCAAAGTGATTGTGTACTCCAAATACATGGAAAATCTGCTCCAGATATCATTTGGTTCTCATCACCAAGACTTGTTTCAGTCACCATTTATGTATCTATTTCTCAGTCATTCAGGGAATGGTCAAGTTATATCTTTGTGAATTCATAAATCCTTCATTTCCTTCTCCTAAATTCTTCCTTGTCATCCATTTAAGCCTGATAGGATAAAAAAAATTAAAAGTCAAACTAAACCAGTAATTTTATTTGATAACAACTTGACAATAAAAACAACAGCAACCATAACTTAGGCTTCAAAAATATTGATTAAAAGACTATGATTGGATCAATAATTGAGACTTTTTTCCAACCAGCAGAGATAACTGAGAAATTGAGATAAATCAGTTATACTTGTATGACAAACAAAATTATGGAGATACCTGAACATTGATTTTTTAAACTTCATATATTAAAAAAAAGAAAAGAAAAAAAAAAAAAACGCTGAGACCCAGAGCAATGACGTACACTAGAAAATATCTAGTAGTGATTTTGTGTTGCAGGTTTGGAACATGTATAATTCTGAAAACCCAAATTCTATCAAATAATGTAGTTTTCCATTTGAGGCTTTAAGAAAATTCCAAAAAGGTGAAAACCTCTTGGAAAAGAATATTTCTTTCTATCTATCTATCTACCAACCTACCTACCTACATACCTACCTATTTATCTGAGTTTTGTGGTGGGATCAAGATACTAAAAGACACAATATGTTTACATACACTCATGAAAATATTTCTAGACATTCTTAGTAGGATTTTGGATATATTTAGCCTTTTTAGAAAATTGTCCTATGTATCATTTATGGAAATTACAACAATTAAGCCTCAGACTCCAGAAAATGAGGTTTTAAGAACAACCTGGATAAATGATAAAACATGATGCCAAATCAAACAATACTTGAATTTAATTCAGTAAATTTTGACTAAGAACATGCTACAAAATAGGGCCTGTGCATGACAAGGGGGAATCAGTCCTAGCTGTCAAGAGTTCGCGTCTGTCAGAAGCTGAAGTGTTTTAAAATCTTTTGAGGATAATTTGTCCAAGGGGAACATTGACAATGAAATAAACATTTGCTGTATAAAATAGAAGATCAAGTTAATAATCTAAAGTCATTTTAGTTAAATTAAAGAAAATCCATACGAATCTGGCTTTATCAACAGTGATGAGTTTAAGCTGGAGAGTTAAATTATTGACTCCACTCACACAGTTTTTGTTAACTTATGAAATGAAATCACTGCCTAGAATAAAACCTACCAAATATTGTAGAATGCTGACCTCACCCGTCTTGGTAATGATAGTTATTCTGCAAAATCTTTTGAAGCAATTGACTGTGGCCTTCTTAAATTCTGTTTAAAAGGTTTTCTGGGGCTTCCCTGGTGGCACAGTGGTTGAGAGTCTGCCTGCCGATGCAGGGGACGCGGGTTCGTGCCCCGGTCCGGGAAGATCCCACATGCCGCGGAGCCGCTGGGCCCGTGAGCCATGGCCGCTGAGCCTGCGCGTCCGGAGCCTGTGCTCCGCAACGGGAGAGGCCACAACAGTGAGAG
Organism: Mesoplodon mirus; assembly: GCF_964341445.2. Classification (NCBI taxonomy): domain Eukaryota; kingdom Metazoa; phylum Chordata; class Mammalia; order Artiodactyla; family Ziphiidae; genus Mesoplodon; species Mesoplodon mirus. The sequence continues at coordinate 50,167,524 of NC_138977.1, forward strand.
GCCCGCGTAACGCAAAAAAAAAAAAAAAAAAGGTTTTTTGTTGTGAAATAGATGAATTTGAATGAAATATTGCTCTTATGCTTTCTGACCATTATTTTTCCCATATAAAAGTGAAATTTTTTATCTACATCCTCTCTGGTTGCTAAGATACAATGTATCCTTAAGGTTGCTAATACTAGTAGCAACAACAGCTGTTGAATCTAATTTGCATTCAAATGAACAATTCACAACAATGTCCTTCAAGTCCCAGGATGCTCCTGAAGGATTCTCTGTGCACAGATGCAGTAGTAGCTGCAAGATGGAAATGCAGTCAATGGTACAATCTAAAAGCTGCATCTGTTAATGGATCAGTCACTCTATGAAGGGCTGCTGATACATTCACAACGCTTTTGAAAAAACAATCATCCCAAAGCTAATGTCAGATCTTCATGCCAGGCCATTTTCTTATATTTCAGGCTGTTTGAGGGTTAATTGCAGCACGACTAGAATTGACCTGAGTTATTTTACCACGTAATAGGGATACCAAAAATCCTTTATCCCTGGTCAAGGCAGGAAACATGTGACTATAGTGTTGCCCTGTACCCATGTGTCCAGGAAATTTCAGAGAAGTTTGGACCAACTTGTTGGCATTGTTTATTGGTAACGGTGCGACTGATGATTTGTACCTAATCTTCATGAAACCCCTGAAGGTCTCTGCCATTGGTGTTGCCAGTAGTGACAGACGGGTTTCAATCGCTAGAGAACATTCCCAGGACCCAAAGTGACAGTATTTTCCAATCTACAGTTTTCCAAGAAAAACGTACAATATAGCAACAGCATTAAAGTCCCACTGGTGCTTGTCACACAGCAAGACTATTGCTATGTGACCAGCAGATATAAGAAAGCATATTCCTTTTAGTGTTTTTGGTTCTGAAGTGGTTCTTGATCTGAGGGAACAATTGCATCCATCTAGCCTTTACAGAGGTAGAACAACTGGAGCTCCCACTGGCCACTTTGAACTCCTAATATTAGTGAGACGGCTATGGACTGTGATGCATATTCTAACTTTAATCCTTATTTTAAAATTCTCCTTAATAATCACCTTTAAAGGAACCACTTTTTTTTTTTTTTTTTTTTTTTCGCGGTGCGTGGGCCTCTCACTGTTGTGGCCTCTCCCGTTGCGGAGCACAGGCTCCGGATGCGCAGGCTCAGCGGCCATGGTTCACGGGTCCAGCCGCTCCGCGGCATGTGGCATCTTCCCGGACAGGGGCACGAACCTGAGTCCCCTGCATCGGCAGGCGGACTCTCAACCACTGCGCCACCAGGGAAGCCCCAAAGGAATTACCTTTTTATGATCACAAATTATTATCTGCTTATCAAAAACTTAGAGACTATAAAAAATTCCACTGAACAAAATTGAAGTTACTCAAAATCTTACAATTGAGAAATAACTATTAACAGTTTGAGTCCTCCTTAACCCTTCCCTGCCAGATTTTCTCTTTGCTTTATTGAGAACTTGTGCTCATAAGAATTTTGTATTCTGCTTTTCTTCAGGTAGCCTTTATAACATTAGCATAACACTTAGTAATGTCATTTTACTGACTACATAATACTACACCATATGGGTATCACATCATCACAAAAAGAGCTGTAGAGTTGAAATTTTCATTTAGTTTTATTTTTCTTCTTGCCAACTTAAAGATAAACACACAACATAAGAGTTGTGAGTTTAAGTTTTATTCAGGGTCTTACTGAGGACCATAGCCTGGAGACAGCTCTGAGGAACTGTCAGAGCTGTCTTAATTTCCAAAAAGATAATATCTGTGTTTATACTCACAAAAACTGTACGAATACTTTGCCAATGTAGTCATATATTTTGGAAATATTTATCCCTTCTCCATTATATCTACTGGAATAAATTTTGTTTGTCTTTTATGTTTTTGGCATATAGACATTTTATGATTTTATATAATCAAATCTATTATCTTTCATTTCTGATTTCTTGCACTACTTTTAAGTCTGCAAAATCTTTCTCATACAGACATTTGATAATGTATTAAGTTCTATTTTTCTTTCTAGACTTTCTACAATCTGATTTTTCACATTAAACTCTTTAAGCATTTTAAATGTTTCCCCAAATCATAAATGAATTTTTTTCTAGTACCATTTATTGAAAAACTTTAATATATGTTAATATATGTATCACATGTTGTGGGAAAATAGATCTTACCTGGATTTCTCAGTGTTCTTGCAAAGTCCTGGCCTCCTGAGCCATGGAAATTGATACACCATGATTATTTTTATTTTCACCAGAAACAAAATTGTTTTTCACTTGCCTGAGTATTAGATATTTAGCCATCTGTCTCCTTAATGGTGGAACTTATTGCTCCTATGCAAAGGATCATAAGACTTTTATCCCTAAGAACCAAAAGATTCCATTCCAGGACAGGCACCTGAATTAAAGGAAAAGGAGACTGAGTAAAGCCTCGACCACCGAAGGGATTTAGAGTGTTGTCTTTCTATGTGTTTACATTTCAAAAGACAGAACCAGAATCCTGGGTTGTAAATTTTCAGAACTGGTCTTATCTTCCCCCTAAAGAGATTTATTTGCATTCCAAAGTTAAGAACCCAGGGTCCTTCCCCGCTCCCAGGAGGAGGGGCAGCTACAGTCCCCTTCTGTGTAGGGGAGAAATTCATAGTTCTGGATCCCTAGCCAGACATAATCCCACAGCACGGTAGGATTTACCCATCTACCTCTAATCATGTCATCTGCGGGTTTAGGCAGGGGGAAGTGGGGGCAGTGGGGGACCAACTCTGGGGACAGTTTCAGCTGTAAGTGAAAAAAAACCTCTGATCTCCTCTCTCTCTCTCTCTCTCTCTCTCTCTCTATATATATATATATATATATATATATATATGGATATATATAAAATTATGTGAGAACATCTCAGGAACTTCCCAGTTTTTGACTTAACATATATTACATTTTTAGGACTCTTGAATCTCCTTCTGGACTATTTTCTATCTATCACTGTCACTCAATTATTTGAGCTTTATAATATTTTCTAATGTTTGGTAAATTTCACATAATTAGTGGGGTTTTTCCCAATTTTTAAGCCTCTCTCATCCTTTCATTTTTTCCTCAAGAATTTAGAATCCCTTCATCAAAATCTAAAAAGAAGTTGAAACTTTTACTAAACCCATAGCAATTGGTAGATAATTAACATCTTTATAATATTTCATTTTCTTATCCAGAAACACAGTATATTTCTTCATTTATTATAATTTTTATATCTCAGCTTTGCAGTTTTCTGTATATAAATTCAATAATTTCTATTTGATATTATTATTAAGAATGTAATGTTTCTGTTGCTGATGTGTATGTAATCTTATTTTTTTACTATACTTTCCATCATTATTGATATGACTATAATCTCATATTCAGTCTTTTTGTAACTCATTAATTTTTATAGATTTTCAGCTGATAAAGTTTCTTAACTATCCAATCATAACCACTGCATATAACCATTCAGTTCTGTTTTATGTTTTTTAGCACTGGAGAGAATTTCTAAAATACATTTAATAGTAAAAATGATTTGTCCAACCATAGAACTAAAATTTTTTTCTTGTTGATCTAGTCATGTGTCAAATATATTCATCATGAGAATCTGTAGTTATCAGGTACAAGAATGCCAAATTTTGTAAGATGACATAATCATGGCCTTGAGGAAGGTCACAGCCTACTAGAGAATAGAGTAGCTTCCAAGGAAAACTCTAAAATATATTCTATACACCTTTACATCAGTTGCAAACTTCAGTCACCAGAGAAAGGAGATAGCAAATGATCAAGAAATAGGCAAACAGAAAGATTCTTGAGTCTATGGGCTAAAAATCAATCAATATAGCTTATTACATTTACTGAGTTCAAGACAATTGTTTTTTTAAATTATTGCTTTAGTGAATTTTAAAATGCATAATTTTAATTTTTAAAGAGAGGAATAAAATTTTTTTTTTTTTTTACTCATTTTTAACTCGTGTCAAGGCATATACAGTACAGTGAAGAGTCTAACAAAACTTAGGTGTGGCAAAGAAGAAATTTCTTCCCTATAAAAGTACCATACCATGCTTCAACCTTTCTGAGATCCTGGGGGCCTTTGGAATTTAGTTTCTTAAATTTAAAGATTATTGGTTAACGTGAATTATTTCTGATTTTTTGAGTTTGTTCCTACCATGTGTGGATTTATAGCGGAGATTAGAGAAAACATATAAAAGTACCTAGCAGAATTTATGGCCCAAGGAAAATTCATAATAAATATTGGTTTCCCATTACTGTGGTGTGTGTGTGTGACTTGAATTAAACTTTTAGTTTTACTAAACTTGGACTCATTTTATGTGGAAATAATCTATAATTTTTCCAAAAATGACTTGTGAATTTTTTACCATCAGCTGTTAAGAATTCTAATTTTGGTAGTTATCAAGCAAAATATAACTTTTGGTGCACAGCAACCAATTTTTATTTGTCACAGAATGCAAAATTAAAACACCAGATCCTTTATAGAAATATATGCAAAATAAAGTTGATGTAAAGATTAATACATTCTCTTTTAAATTCCATGTATAGTTTATTTCTATTATACCTAAAATTGCAATTTTCTAAATTTAAAATAATCTCAAAAGCTCTTCTGGGGTTCTTATATTTCCCATATATGCACCTATGCACCTCTATTCGGATTGAATTGACTCAAGGCAAATGGATGGGTGGATAGGTAGATAGATAGATGATAGATAGATAACAAAGAAGGAAGAGAACAGAGAAAATTTTCCATGATACGTTTATAAACAAAAACTGTTGCTTCTTGGAATCCAACTAAATTATTGCAAAGTTGAGGTTAAAAAAAGTCACTCATGAACTAGAGTATAAATCAAACAGCTAATCCAGTCACTGGCCATTTCACCAACATTTTCCATCTTATCAAGGATTGATTTACCACAAATTTCCAGGAGGAAAATTTGTTTCCCAGTCTATTACAAGTATTTCTATTTTCTAAAACTTGGATATTCTCCTGGGAAAATTTGAGAATAAGAGTAAAAGTTAATAGAGTCTGTTCTTCTCGAATGCTTGTTTTGAAAAGTGCAAATTTGTTCCAAGGTAATTGGCATATTAGGGAACAATGTGGGCATAATGGAACTTCACATTTACTTATGCAGGATTTTATCTGCCAAAAAAAACTACATGAAGGTAAAAAAATTGCACCCAACTGAACTGAGTCAGAACGCACAAAACACCTTCACACAAACACCTTAAACATCTGCTAACTACCTCTATTAATGCATGTGTTAAATTGCAAGGTTTTTTACTATTCTTTTGCATTTGTAAACTTGTTTTATTTTTAATCCATCATCTTCAATATGTCTAAATGGTTCAGAATTCCAACCTATGCATGTAAAAGGAAAGCTTTAAGGAATGAAGAGAAGCTTGAAATGATAATGCATTTTGAAAGAAATGAGGGAACGTGTGATATTTCCTGAGCAACAGAGACAACACTGGGAAATAAAAGGTTATGGATGAAACATTTCAAATGCTGAAAAGTCAATAAGAATAAGGCCTAAAGATGCAGAAAAAATAGAAAGATTGTTAAGCATATGGATTGACTACCAAATAAAAGTAAATCAGAAACAATCTTCCTCACAAAGAGAAAGCACTATCTATATACAAGGACCTTCAGCAGAAATCACCAAACCCTGAAAATGACCTCTTAAATCACAGCTTTTTTTTTTTTTTTTTTTTTTTTTTTGCTGTACGCGGGCCTCTCACTGTTGTGGCCTCTCCCGTTGTGGAGCACAGGCTCCGGACACGCAGGCTCAGCGGGCCCAGTGGGCCCAGCCGCTCCGCGGCATGTGGGATCTTCCCGGGCCGGGGCACGACCCTGTGTCCCCTGCATCGGCAGGCGGACTCTCAACCACTACGCCACCAGGGAAGCCCTTAAATCACAGCTTTTAAACACAGTGGTGTGGTTGGTGGTTTCAAACATGGCTGGAAAGCCTTCAACTGTTGGATGAAGTCATAAGCACAAACAAGAAAGGCACAAAAAATTTTTCCAGCAGTGATATAGAAGTTAATTGAAGAAAAAGACTATGCTTTAGATCCAATTTTTAATTTTTAAGAAGTATCTATTCTATTGTATGCCTAGAAGGACCTACACCTGAAAGGCAGAAAAATATGCCCTTGGATTTAAGGCTGTGAATCGTTGAACTGTGATGTTTGGCTCAAGCTCAATGAGCCACACTTACCCAAACTTTCCATCTGACTTCAGATATGGTCCTGCCACAATTCACAGCAACTCACAAGTCACAGCACTCCTGATGCCCACTTCCACAAACAAACTTCAGGTCCTTCTCAAGATTAAGTGCCATATTTACAGTAGTACTTATGTATTAATCATTTAACATGTGTAAAACTATGCTACCATTTCTTCTTTTTTATATATTTATAACATGTCACTGATGAAGTTTTAGAGTATTGTGACCCACTTTTCCCATAAACTCTGTTTTTTATTGCACAATTTTCATAGCTTTTCCATTTTGAGTAATGTATGTATCTTGCTATAGAAGAACTGGCTGTATTTTCCTTCAGATAAGGTCTCTAGCTTTCTACAAATACAACTCATCTATACATTATACTTAGTATGACAACTATCCAGAAAGAGTCTAGTAAATAAGATTAATGGTTTGTCAATAATGAGAAGCAGGGGGTCATGGGAATTTCATCTCTATGCTGACAACTCCTACATTTATACATTGAGCTCAGATCCTTCTTCTGGCCTCCAGGCTTACATAATCAGCAGGTACTTGACATTTCCTCTTAGACATCTTGCCACCATCTCAAATGCACTTCATATGTCCCAAACTGAACTTTTCATCTTCTCTTGAAAAATTGTTCCTCCTCCAGTTTCCATCACCTGAGTAAACTGCCCCTCTGCTCTTGTTCTTTCTCCCACTCATGCCTGAATCCTGGTCGTTCCAACTCTCCCCGCCACCCACAAATACAAATGGCATCTAAACCATCACCAGACCTGTCTGTTCTACCTCCCAAATTCATTTGCACTCTCTCTCTTCTCTCTGTTGGCACTGCCCCCACCTGGTCTACATCTCCCTGGGACACCCACAGCCTCTTCCTTGTGCCCCTGCTCTAGGTTCTTCCCAGAGTATTTTGGGGGGGAAACTAGGGTCAGGTCACACCTCTGACTAAAAAAGTCAATGGTGGCAGAAGACCTAAATGGACATTTCTCCAAAGAAGATATACGGATGGCCAACAGACACATGAAAGGATGCTCAACATCACTAATCATTAGAGAAATGCAAATCAAAACTACAATGAGGTATCATCTCACACCAGTCAGAATGGCCATCATCAAAAAATCTAGAAACAACAAATGCTGGAGAGGGTGTGGAGAAAAGGGAACCCTCTTGCACTGTTGGTGGGAATGTAAATTGATACAGCCACTATGGAGAACAGTACGGAGGTTCCTTAAAAAAACTAAAAATAGGCTTCCCTGGTGGCTCAGTGGTTGAGAGTCCGCCTGCCGATACAGGGGACATGGGTTCGTGCCCCGGGCCGGGAAGATCCTACATGCCGCGGAGCGGCTGGGCCCGTGAGCCATGGCCGCTGAGCCTGCACGTCCGGAGCCTGTGCTCCGCAACAGGAGAGGCCACAACAGTGAGAGGTCCACGTACCTCAAAAAAAAAAAAAAAAAAAAAAAAAACTAAAAATAGAATTACCATATGACCCAGCAATCCCACTACTGGGCATATACCCTGAGAAAACCATAATTCAAAAAGGGACACGTACCACAGTGTTCATTGCAGCTCTATTTACAATAGTCAGGACATGGAAGCAACCTAAGTGTCCATCAACAGATGAATGGATAAAGAAGATGTGGCACATATATACAATGGAATATTACTCATCCATGAAAAGAAACGAAATTGAGTTATTTATAGTGAGGACCTAGAGTCTGTCATACAGAGTGAAGTAAGTCAGAAATAGAAAAACAAATACCGTACGCTAACACATATATATGGAATCTAAAAAAAAAAAAAAGGTTATAAAGAACCTAGGGGCAGGACGGGAATAACGATGCAGACGTGGAGAATGGACTTGAGGACACGGGGAGGGGGAAGGGTAAACTGGGACGAAGTGAGGGAGTGGAATGGGCATATATACACTACCAAATGTAAAATAGATAGCTAGTGGGAAGCAGCCGTATAGCACAGGGAGATCAGCTCGGTGCTCTGTGACCACCTAGAGGGGTGGGATAGGGAGGGTGGAAGGGAGGGAGACGCAAGAGGGAAGAGATATGGGGATATATGTATATGTAGAGCTGATTCACTTTGTTATAAAGCAGAAATTAACACACCATTGTAAAGCAATTATACTCCAATAAAGATGTTAAAAAAAATTCAACAGCAAGAATTGTTAATAAAATGTTAAAAAAAAAGTCAATGGCTTTCCATTGCAGGTTCTATAATCCACAAAATTTCTTAAATTTGACATGGCATGGCCCAGACTACCTTTTAAATATCATCTCATACTATTCCTCCTCATCACTCCCATTCTCTGCATCCTAAATCCTGGCTTAATGGAGCCAGCTTCTTTCTTCCTCACACCTCCGCTCATATTGTTCATTTTGCAGGCATTTCTGTCCTATTTAATTTCTACTCAGCCTTCAGATCCCCAGCAAATATCACTTTTTCAGAAATACTTTCAGAAATACCCCCTACTCTAAATTAGCACCCCTCATTCTCTTTCTGATCTTACAATTACTGTCTTTCTTAAGGCTTATCACAATTTTTATGTATTTATTCATTTGTGTAATTATTTGTTAAATTCCCAACTTCCTACTAGACTATGAATCCCATGAGGTCAGAGAGCATCTCTGCTTTGATCACTATATTGCCTAATACATTACTGGCACCAAGTACACACTTAAAAATATTTACAGAATGAATAAACTCCTTCAGATAATGTTTATCGTACAATGTTTTGGACGTTGGATTAAGTTCTGGGACTATATCTAAGAACATATGATCTTTTGTGGGAGACATTTAATCACATAATCATCATAATAGCAATAATTAGCATTTTGATGACTCGTGTTGGGTGATGCATTATCAAAATCCACCTTGACAACAACTTTATAAAGTTTGATACAATTGTATTATTGTGCCTAGTTCACAGAAGAGGAAACAGATTCATCAAGGATAAGCAATTTGTCCAAAGTTACAGCCAATCAGAGGCAGAAGTTTAATCAAATGTGCTCTAATTACTCTCTACGGGGGCAGGAAACACCTACCAGCCCCTGGGGAGTTGGGAAAGCTTTCACTTAGAAGTGACATTTAATCTGCATCTTACAGAATGAATCAGAGGTTTCCAGATAGAAGGAGGTGAAGGCACACTGGGAGGAAGAAAAAGCAGAAGCAAGTGTGTGAGGGAGCACGGGATCTTTGTTGCAGGGCCAAGGGTTCAGAGGAGCTGAAGTGCTAAGTCACAGGGCAGAAAGTACATGGAAAGGAGGCAAGAGAAATAGGTTGGGACCAGATTGAGAAAGTCCTGTGTTAACTCTAATCTGATCAAGGGAAAGCCAGTGGTAGTTTTAGTCTAACAAAAATAAAAATATTCCAGGTAACTTCTCATCTCTTAAAATGCTATGTCCATAGATTCTATCAAAGAAAAACAAAAGTGCTGGACTTATTCAAACACATGGCTAATTAAAGACAAAATGTTAGAAAGTCCTACTTACCAATAAACCAACAGGTCTCTTCCTCTTCCCTTCACTTCCTTTCCTGGACACGTCAGTCCCAGACTATCAGTTGTGGCCAAGCGTGGTAGGAGTCCGCCTACGAACAGGAGAGTCACGGGGGCCCAGAGTGGGATTTTACGGCAAGATCAGGGTGAGATGAGTGTCCACCCAGGAAGGCAGCCAGGGTGGGATATCAGCACTTAAGTGGGGTGAGAAGACCTCCATGTGGGCGGGCAGCCAGGCACACAACGTTGAAGCCTGAACATTTCCATGGAAGCGTAACCCAGGGTGTGATAGCTAAGGAGGGTAAGGAAGGATCCAAGAAGGAGGGTGCCTGGCACAAGGTGTCAAAGCCCAAGCAGAATGAGGAGGGGTTGTGTGTGGAAAGGGTGACTTGGGGTGTGGAACCAAGCTGGGTGAGGAGGAGGTCTGGGTGTGGGGATGATTCATTGCAGAATATCAGAGCCCAAAGTGGGTGAGGAAGGTTTCTAGGCAGAAGAGTGGCCCAATGTGGGGTGTAAGAGCCCAACTGGAGTAGACAGGGTACCCATATGGGGGAGGGAGACATGGCAATAGCCTAGCATGGGGACTTAAGACCTGAATGGAGTGAGGACAGTATCTCTGGGAGGAGAGGGGCAGGATCAGTGATGAGAGTGGATTACATACATGCAGATGAATCAATAAATTAGTATATTAAGGGTAATGGTGAAGGTTCTTCCCTGCCAGAGAATGGAGTTACCAGTATGGAGAGATACCCTATGGTGTTGATTGGAATTGAAGGCTTCAATGTAATCTCAGTGTTTTACAAAATTATCTATATGATAGATAGAGAAATAAATATAAGTTTAAGTGTGTGTATGTGTGTGTGTGTGTGTAATTTCCAGTTCTGTCCACTAAGATGGCATGATAAGGGCAAAAGCCATATGCATACCTAGCACCCAGACCTTCCTCTCTGAAGACATTTATCCACTGGAGACAGGGCTTCTTTGAAGAAATAGCTGATTTCAAGGCTGAGAAAGAAAAAATATAAGATGAGCCTAGAATATTTTATGTATCTGAAAGGGAGGAAGTATTAAAAAATTATGGGGGGGCTTCCCTGGTGGCACAGTGGTTGAGAGTCCGCCTGCCGATGCAGGGGACACAGGTTCGAGCCCCGGTCTGGGAGGATCCCGCATGCCACGGAGCGGCTGGGCCTGTGAGCCATGGCCGCTGAGCCTGCACGTCCAGAGCCTGTGCTCCGCAACGGGAGAGGCCACAGCAGTGAGAGGCCCGTGTACTGCAAAAAATTAAAAAAAAAACAAAAATTATGGGGACTTGTCAAAAGCCACAAAAGCCAGATTGAAGGGCTCCCACTGGCCAAGTCAGGGATAATGTGAAGGTCAAAATAAATACACAGGAACAGATTATAATCAATTAAATTAAATAGAATTATAAGAAATGTACCACTCAGGTAGGGGATGATGATAATGGAGGGGACTGCATGTGTGCTTTCCTCTCATTTTTGCTGTGTACTTAAAACTGTTTTTTTAAAAAAAGCTTTAGAAATAAAATAGAAAATCATGAGTCCATATTAATATAAGTAATTGAATAAACAAATAAATTGAAAGTATGATGAGAAAGAGGATTTCACACTCTCAAAATACCTTCCCATAGGAAAAAAAATACTTATTAATTACAAAGAGAAAAAGAGTAACTTCACGGTGAACAACGCAGGCAGACACCACCTTACTGAAGCAATTAAAGTGAACACCACTAACAAGAGGAAAATGAAATCATGTCTCACCTGATAAAATGCAAAGAAAAGAAGGCAGCATCACTTTTGCAGTATTTCTGCCAAAGACGCACAACCTGAATCTAAAGATAAGGAAATATTAGACAAGCTCCAACAGAAGGACATTCTCTACAGTAATTAGTCTGTAATCTTCAAAAGTGTCAGGATCATCAGTCAAGGAGAGACTGAGGGGCTGTTCCAGATTGAAGGAGGCTAAAGAGACAAGACAACTAAACGCAACATGGGATTTTGAACTGCAGCCTTTAACTATGAAGGATATTACTTCAGTGTGGTCTCAGGATGAGATGGGAGTACGGTATCAGTGTTCATTTCCTGATTTGGAGGGTTGTATCGTGGTTATGTCCTTCTTTGTAGGAAATACACATTCAAGTATTCGGCATGCTGAAGCAGATCAGCAATCTACTTAAAACAGATTCAGGAAAAAAGTTCATTGTACTTACTGTTATCCAACTTTTTGGTGGTTGGAATATTTCTTTTAAATAAAGAAGCAAACAAACAAATAAGAATATCAGACTGACGTCAGCTCAATTCTCCAGAACTCAGCTTGAACTCAAATGTAATACAAGAACATCTTCATCATTGAACCCCTGGCAATATACTGCTTCCCTTAGCAACGTACTAAACGTCACATTCATTCTCACTTTCCTGAACAAATTATACTTGGCTTTCAATCTTTCCTGCCAATTACTTATTACATCACCACTGTTGAGGCTGACAGATCAAAGACTACCAGGAACACACTTGAGAAAATAAAATAAATAAATAAAATAAAATACCGGTGAGTTTATTTAGCTTGTACAGAAAGGGAGACTGCAAGGCTTTGGGAACCACAGGAGCATGTCAGCAGGGGGAGCTGAGAAAAGATTCTTATGGGGGAGCTTCCCTGGTGGCGCAGTGGTTGAGAGTCCGCCTGCCAATGCAGGGGACACGGGTTCGTGCCCCGGTCCGGGAAGATCCCACGTGCCACAGGGTGGCTGGGCCCATGAGCAATGGCCGCTGGGCCTGCGCGTCCGGAGCCTGTGCTCTACAATGGGAGAGGCCACAACAGTGAGAGGCCCGTGTACTGCAAAAAAAAAAAAAAAAAAAAAAAAAAAGATTCTTATGGGGTTTGAGCTCATACTGGAGGATTCTAAGGAGGAATTAAGGAAGCAGAGATCAGTTCTGGATTGGAAGCTCTCAAGAAACCAGTGAAATGCAGTGACTGGGAATCTTAACACATTTCCTGTAAGAGGTGGGAAAATTAAATAAGCCTAGTGTTGCCATCGCTAAAGAAACCACAATCTTTCATGTTAGTCAGAAGAGAAGAGTGTTTACTCATTTTTGTGGTCACATATTGGCCTTGTCTATGGCTTGTTCTCAGTATTGTTTATGTTCTATTGAGAATACTGTGGTCTGGTTGTCAGCAGGGCCATTTTTCAATTTCTCACCAAAGAAGTAGAATAAGGACATAAGTAGTACTATAAGGGGCAGACACAGTGTAAACAGAGGAAGTACTCACTGACTACCTGTTATTAAGGGAAGAGTCAAAAAATTAAAAACATGGAATTAAACTAATAATAATAACCATAATAATAATAACAATCAGCAGCAGCTAACTGGCTGCCGATTCTAAGGCTTTGCATATGCTGAATATTTTTAATTCTCAAAACTACACAGCGAATTAGCTAATATTATTATCTGTATTTTACAGATGAGAAAACTGAGTGATTGATAGATTAATTTGCCCAATGTCACTCAGCTAGTAAATAGCAAAGCCAGGATCACTATATAACACAATTGTGGATTTATACATCCAACGGCCAAATATTTACTAAAGTTACTATATATAAAGTATCATCTGGACATTCCAAGGAATAATAGGATGTAGCACCCTCTAACATATTCCTTAACCTCTCTCCCAAACATTTGCTACTCTCCTCAATCCCCCTTCCTTACATTTTCAAAAGATATAATCTAGTCTCATATTTCATGATTGAAATATGGGATCAATAACCTCCCTTTAACTTTCACATACCCTCAACTCAGTCCTTTATCTCCTTTCACTCTTTTCTCTATGCTTACATTGTTCTCTTTTTTGAACTCTATTGCCTCATGTATGCTCCATGTGTAGTCTTGCAACCTGTTTATGTGTCTGCATCTTAGGAGACACATTTTAGCTATGGTTCTGTCTGTTCAGCATCCTTATTTCCTTTTGGAGAATTACTCATACCCAGTGATAGGTTGATAAATGTTGATAAATGTTTTCCTGGATCTCCAGGGAAAAAAATGTGAAGATAGATAGATACATAGATAATTATATATATATATATATATATATATATATATATATATATATATATGTATACCCATACTTTTTTTATTATAAATTTTGCTCATATAAGGAACACGTAACAATTTATAAATAAAATATATAACACTCTATCTCTTAATTGTAAGTTCCATAGAGCTAATTTATTCTCACAACAAAAGAATGCTTTTGTTGATATTTTGCCAAACTCCTACAGCCAAACTACAGTTGTAGTTGATGAAAGAATGTAGTTATAACTCAAAGGTTATTGAGTTTTTTGGGTCTATGAATGAGTAAGGCAAAGTGAAACAACAAACATGTATGTCAGAAGGTTCTTGTTCATCAATGACATAAATGAGTTCTTTGCTGAATCTGCTAATGGTTTTGAAAATACTGGAAGACCATTTCCTCAATTTTTTGTGCTCTTCACAATGTAATGGCTACAGGTGTGACACAATTTTAAGCTTAATCTGCATTATTTACATTTCAACACAGCAATAAATCAAGCACTTCTTTGTAGCACTTGTGAATCTCTATGGTATAAAACAGTTCTACCTTGGCCAGTTTTGAGCTACCAACATGACGTCACTGAACACAGAGCTGGGAAGAGACATGCAGGCACAACCATGTATGATATTTCTACTCTACAGCCAAATTAGATGTAAATAACCTCAAGAACATAAATAATAGTAAAATAGTTTGGAAGTCGTAAGTCTTGAGTATTTATTACCTTTGTTTTTAATTTTATTTAATTGTAAGCTAATATCATTGAATTTTAAATAATTACTATATTTACCAACTGGCTTATAAACTTTCTGAAAATTTAATAATTGGCTCTAGTGAGCAATACAAGACAGTCCTAACATACAACTGCTTCTTCCCCACTCATCTTAGGTAGTGTTGGGTGGGAGGGACCACTTTCTATCTTCCATAAAGGAGACCAAAGGAAATAGCTCAGTGTGTCTCCTCTCCACACTGAAACAAGGGACAGGCCTGGAACCTAAGCTTTGTCTTTTGTGAGCTCTCTCATGGGGCTCTGAATCTTGACTGAGACATGAAAGGAGGGAAGAAATAGTTGGAGATCAATCACCCATCATGGTGGTAGTTGCTAACCAAATAGCTCCTGCTATGGGACTGTGCCTGCTTCCCTTTCTACTGTCCAGAGTGCCTTTGTTTACTGCTTCTTTCTACACCTATTCTCAAGCCTGTGATTCTCCCATGTTCTTTCAGTAAATTACATACAGTATGTTTCCATTGCTCACAAACAATAAATCTAACAGTTACTGTGTTTCTTACGAAAAGGGCTGGATCTTCTTCCTATTTCTAAGCCTTGCGCCTTACATGGTTCTAGGACCAGGTATTTTTCATGGAAGTCATACCAAACTAATTTGTATGTTATCAGAAACAGTATTTTTTTTTATCCTTTACAAGTATAAGACCTACTTACTAATCAATCGAGATAACTGTTTTAGAAAGGTGCAGAGATTTAATATTCATAATGATGGTGCTGACTCATCAACAAAATGTAAAATTATTTCTACTTTTCTCTCTATATGACACCAATACATTTTCTAAGGTTTTGGAGCTTAATGATATAAACCTCTCTTATCTGGGACTACATTTATCAGGAATGAAACATTTCCATATATTGCTTTATAAATAATACATCTCTAGATTGGCAGACTTTTCTAGATTTCAGGTTTGGAAGAAGCATGCTTTTCTTATGTTTCCACAGAGAGAAGCATGACTGGATGTTAATACTAAACATTGATAAAACCTGGGAAATATTTATGGATTGTGGAAAGTATTTCAGATTATGGAATAAAGAGGGTGAATTACATTTAGTGCTTTTCTGTATTGATTTAATGCCTCATAACTTATTCTGGATCATAAAGAGTTCCCAGAACACTCTGCTAAAGACTCTCCTTCCCTTTTCACCTTTCCATTGATCCACTGCCAACCAACTGTGCAAGTGGATAAGCCACTGTTACTCTAGTAGGAAGGAGAGAGACCTGCAAAGGATAGAAGTACAGGGGAGGTCAATATGGCAAGGGCTGCGAGCTGAGCCAAAATGAATGAAAAGCAAGAGACTCTCTAAGGGGAAAAAATTATTTTAATTCCTTCTCCCATAACCCATACTTAAAATTCAGCATAGAGGGATTATTGGATGATATTGATATCATAAGCAGAAATTTTATCTAAAACTGTTAGGATAGGAGGTTGGGACACAGGCATATAAACAAACATCTGTAAGCATCTGAGTAACTGCTACTTGACACCAACACAGTAATCACTGGTCACATTTTCTAAAACACCACCCTTAAATCCCTGAGTCACAATATATATTTTCTAAGAAAAAAAGAAAAAAAATATATTTCTAAGAAAGTCTTGAGTCAAGTTTAAGTGTATTGCATAAAACTGATTTAATCAAATAAAGTGTCTACCATAGAAACATAATATTGTGGAATTCTTTGATAATAGCAGAGATAGAAAAGTTACTTCAGCAGAAATGATATGATGTGGTAAATATATCTAGATATGCAGACCTGGATAAACTTATCTGGGTATCTAAATAAGCAGACCTGACCTGGAAAGCACGTGCTGAAGATTCACAAGCCCATTGTCTACATGATCCCAAAAAGGTCCGTCACAAAATGTAAAATGTATAATACATCTCCCAAGGGATTGTTGAACTTTTTACTCGGTCCAGATTGAAGACACTAAAGTTTCTGATATCCCACTATTTAATTTGTTTGATGTGTTTATAAGAATTTGGGGGCCATTCTTTAAAGGACATGTGAGAATGTAATTTACTCTGGGCTCCGTTGGTTTGAGCCATGTGTGTGTGATGTGAAATAATTACATAACTTATTAGAGAACAGTAATGAGATTACTAGTTAGTGATTACTCAGGTGCTGGATCACTTTCATTTGTTCATCAATTTTTAATATCAGTTAAGGTATTTACTCAAATGGTATATTTAATTAATACAGATAAAAAAGAAATAAGTCATCAACAGAAAAAGAGGTGGCCATTGGGGGTTATCTAAATCACTATCTAGGATGATAGATGGAAAGTAACCTCATGCTGGGTTCATTAATAACCAGCCTTCATGTCTAAGCTTCAAAGACTACTCTGAAATACAAATGTTCCTTCTTACCACAATCTGTGCTGCTTTTTCTAGTCTGCCAGTGAGCAGACTGTTTCTTTCCTTTATCCTTTCTTGATTTCATGCTTTTTTCCTTGCATTCTGAAGAAGTATAAGGGTTACATAAAATGTAACCCTACTTTATGTTACAGTTTTTCAAGAAGGTGGAGCAGATGGAATGGAAGAGGAAAGTCAGAGGTCACATCTGAAGCAATGGACAGATGTTTGGGCATGATGTTGTGGGAAGTAAGGAAAACCTATCTTGAAATTTCAGATACATATTACAAACAACTAACTCTAAAAGGGACAAGGGTCTGGATACAGTAAAAAGTTCTGGAATAGTTGACATTTACTAATAAATAGGCAATGCAATGCACAAGTAGGGCTTTAATAGGGCAGTACTTAATTATTACCAAGACAAAAACAAAAACAAAAAACCTTGGAGTCTACCTCTCCACCTGAATCAGTACAGAACAAGAAGACAGAAACACTAATATAATTTCTCTACAAATGAGCAAATACACCAACTTTGGATAATATCCTCTGTATATGACAGCAAACCAGCAATGTAATCACTACTATTGCTCTCAGAGAAACTAGAGATACCTTTCCTTGCCTGTGCACAAATTTGGGTGTGCATGTGGTCTGGTGGAAAGAGACATTGAATTTAGACATACATGCTGACCACTGACATGCAATGTTGGCAAGCTGCTTAACCTCTCTGAGAACTAGTTTTTTCCATCAATAAAGTGAGGATAATAATAATATCCAAAAGAGCTATTTCCAAGGGGCTAGTCACATTTGGAACTCGTTCCAAAATTTAAAGTAAAAAAATGCACTTAAACACAACTTACTAGATAGATTCTTGAGGAATGTTAGTTCCAATCTTTTTTTTTCCCTCCCCTTGTACCTATTTCCCTGTTCACAGTCATCTGTGGCATAATGAACAAAGGAGACAAATTAATCAACAACCACTTAAGCAAGAATGGTCAAATACTTGGACATTTCAACTCTGCCAAGAAGCCCCATAGCAGAGGAGCTGGGGGTACTATTTCTCCCCCGATCTCATTTTCTGCCAGTGGCACACTTTCAACAGTTTCATAAAACTAATATGTTGACATAAAGGATGAGAAAGAGTAAAGTATGAGAGCAAGACCTCCAAACTGGAGTTAGAAGGCAGTCAAGGGAAACTTTCCCCTCCAATCACAGGGGCAGATGAGGCCGCTGAAGCTCATCCACGCCCAGGCTCGCTCCCCCAAAATGTTAGAACTAGAACCTCTGTCAAGGCAAAATTACCCAAAACTAACATTAAAATTCTGGCCCCTCTCAATAAACTAAAAATAGAATTACCATATGATCCAGCAATGCCCCTCCTGGGCATATATCCATAGAAAACTATAATTTGAAAAGATACATCCACCCCAATGTTCTTAGCAGCACTGTTTACAATAGCCAAGACATGCAAACAACCTAAATGCCCATCAACAGATGAATGGATAAAGAAGATGTGATACACATAGACAATGGAATACTACTCAGTCATGAAAAGAATGAAATAATGCCATTCGAGCAACATGGATAGACCTAGAGATTATCATACTATGTAAAGTCAGAAAGAGAAAGACAAATACCGTATGATATCACTTATATGTGGAATTTAAAATATGACACAAATGAACTTATCTACAAAACAGAAACAGACTCACAGACACAGAGAACAGACTTGTGGTTGCCAGGGCGGTGGGGATGGCAGAGAATGGACTGGGAGTTTGGGATTAGCAGATGCAAACTACTATATACAGAATGGATAAACAACAAAGTCCTACTGTATAGGACAGGGAACTATATTCAATATCCTGTGATAAACCATAATGGAGAAGAATATGACAAAGAATGTGTATATATGTATAACTGAATCACTTTGCTGTACAGTAGAAATTAACACAACACGGTAAATCAACTATACTTCAATAAAATTAATTTTTTAAAAAGTTCTGGCCCTCAATCCTTTTCTTAAAACTAGAGTAACAAGATGGACCTTTATGGCAGAACATTGGGAAACACACAGGAAAAACATATGGACGAGTGCTAACTTTCCTGCTCTAATGAAGCCCTTTTAGATATGACTTAAAATCTTTAAATATCCTGTTTAGTACAATAGCAGATCTTCCCTGATCATTAGTGATCTTTCTTGTGAATACCCAAGATTATCACAAAACAAGTCATGCTTGTCATGTACTTCAACACAAAATGGGGAGTGTAGAGGTGAAATGATTCAAACAACAGGTTTAAGCATAATTAAACATACACTAGCAGTCTACAGCTGTATCTCAGCAGCAAACTTGGAAGGCCAAGTTTCCACAATATTTGCAGGAAAACAGATACTCTATAACCACAGTCTTATGCTGTTCTCATAATGATTTCATCAAAGTCCTCCAACCCTCCTTAAATCTGAATTAGGTAAATCATGAAATCTCTTAAATTTCAGTTTTTCTTTTCTTTTCTTTTTTTTTTTCTTTTTTTTTTTTTTTTTTTTTTTTTTTTTTTTTTTTTGCAGTACATGGGTCTCTCACTGCTGTGGCCTCTCCCACTGCAGAGCACAGGCTCCGGACGCGCAGGCTCAGCGGCCATGGCTCACGGGCCCAGCCGCTCCGCGGCATGTGAGATCTTCCCGGACCGGGATACGAACCCGTGTCCCCTGCATCGGCAGGCGGACTCTCAACCACTGCGCCACCAGGGAAGCCCTTAAATTTCAGTTTTTAAATCAGCCTCTTATGAGGGGAAAATAATTTTAAACTATTAGGCATCATATACATAATTGTTGTTGGTAAAATTTACGTATATAGATCCTGCCACATATAAGCTTACCAAATAAAATCCCAGAAGCAAACAAATCAGCACAGAATGTCAAAATCACAAAGGTAATAAATGTGCACATATATAGGCCATAAGATCTACTAGTGTCAAAGTTGACGTATGAATTTGCCTACAATATTATTGAAAGCCAAAGTGAAAGGGAAGCATTCAGTTCAACAAATATTTAAGTTGTTAGTATCTGCTATGAACCAACCATTGTTCTAGGTGCCAGGAATACAGTAGTTAAAATAGAAAAACGTCTTGGTTGTTCTGGCACAGAATAGTCAATTATTTAATTCTCTTTGATAAGAAAAAAATAGCAACTCTTTAAGGGAAGTGAAGCCTTCCCTGGTGTATAGCAATAATTTCACTTGGAGCGTCACATATGCAACACTGTTGTGCTATGAAGACTCTTGTCTCAATGACATACCTATGAAAGTGCAATATTAAATTTCTTCTTGCATCGTTCAGTGAAAACTGAAGACAAGACACCAAAGTTTATCTCAGTAAAAGCAACCCTGCAGGAAGTCAACACAGCCTAGCGCAAATGTGTAATTTTTAGCTGATCTAACTTAATTCAAGGATAGAACCTGGATTACTAAATAGAACATTTTTCTCAGAATCTGCATCAGAGTAATCTTGGAAGCTTCTGAATACTGTAGATACTTGGACTGCACAAAATCTTAGTGAATCAGAATCTCTGAAAATGGCCCTAGTAATCTGCATTTTGAAAGAGCTCTGGGATTTTCTTTTATACACCTAATTTTGAGAACCTTTAACTTTGAGAAAGAATTTTTAAACTGTTTTCATTCTTCAGGTGTTGTGAAATCAATTTAGGGGTAAAGAAATTTTCTACGAAATAGATGAAAATAAAATGGAAAAGTAAATATTAAAGTGTATTGCACTTTATTTAAATGTTTACCTAAATATTACTGATAGTAAGCATAAGAATATTTTATGAAATTTTTGCTTTTATGAATACATAGAGTATAATAGGTTATACATATATCATACTCTGGCTTTCAATCAAAATACTATGAAAACACTAATCAAGAGGTATATATTGACTTCAGATCTTTCAAAAATTTTCTGAAAATATCAGTCTTCTCTGTTATATTTGAGAATTAAAAGTAAACAGTGGTATTATTATATATTATATAAAACATACAGTTGCATATAATATATATTATATACATAATTATATATATATAATATGTATCATGTGCTTCTATTCTAAACACACTAGTGAAGGAAAACATCAAATATCCTTTGTCTACTATGGTGTCCATCCATATTTTTTAAAATATGTATTGTTAGAAGGGTTGAGATGTCCCTGAGGATTAAACACTCATGTACAAATTCATTACCACCAGCAGAAACTTCTGGCCGTACCCTGCTGAGATGTTTAGAATAAAATAGCAATAAAATTTCCCTAGACATTTTTATGTTCTTGATTTATTATTTCACATGAGACAGTAACTCATCCCAATTTTATTTATGATATTAGAAGATAATACTTAGAATATTTCAATGCATTGACTCTTTATGATTAATGAATCTAAATTTAATTTTCCATCCAATTCTATACAGTCAATTCTCTGTAATTTGATTTTCTCCCCAAAATTATGATGCATGTCCCATTATAGTGGGTACTATTTCAGAAAGGGCAGATGCTTCCCTTAGATTCAGTATGTGTAATATGAATGCACACGAATTTTGGAGAAAACATACCTTTCAAAGATTCACAGAGCAGAAAGTGGCTTTAGTACCTCAGTATTTCAATAAATAGCTATTGTCAGTTCAGAAGTAAAACTACTAAGGCCGTACTTCCCATTTGAATAAATCTTCATGGTAAGAAATTTAGTTAACTATTAAACAATCTTTATTGTTGGGAAACTGTTCTTTAGAGCAAGTGTTTTTAACAGAATTTGTAGAAAAGTTTCAGCATGTTTGTGAAGTCCCTGAAATGCCATGAAGAATTCTGTGTATACTGATATATAGATTTCTCTACGGAATGGATTCATAACTTTCAGCAGTTCCTGAAGGCGTCCATGGCAAACAAAAACATCACAAAACAAATTTTACTGCTTTAAAGCCAATCCTTATTCTCTCATTCCATAATTTAAGCTCTAGATCTTCTCCATCTGTCTTCAGACAAGATCGAACACAGTTTTCTCCTTATATTTGTACAATTTATTCTTGAAAGCTTTCATTAGGTAACACCCTTACATTCTCTTCTCCAAAAGAGAGACAAACAAAGCTTCATCAGAAAGAATAATAGTTGAGAGGAATGGTCTTAAAGGAAGTGAAACTGCCAGAGTCAAAGTCTCTTTAGATTTTTTTGTCCACTCTGGAACAGTAGAATAAAGTACCAAAGTTGCTGTTAAGTAACGTGTAACTTCCATAGTACTAAATGGAATCACAATGGAATGTCAAGCCAGGTAAGTCATTAGGAAAGTACCTTTGTTAAGTTAACATTTCCTTCAAATGGAGGAGGTTAATATTAACATGGCTTCCTAGAAAATGATCATCTCTTTACCATAAAGTACACAACAAATGCACAACAGAAGTCATTTTTGAAATATCTTTTAAAATATGCAGAGGTGCTGAGGAAGATGGCGGAAGAGTAAGACGTGGAGATCACCTTCCTCCCCACAGATACATCAGAAATTCATCTACACTTGGAGAAACTCCGACAGAACACCTACTGAACGCTGACAGAAAACCTCAGACCCCCCAAAAGGCAAGAAACTCCCCACATACCTGGGTAGGGCAAAAGAAAAAAGAATAAACAGAGACAAAAGGATAGCTGAAGGTCCGGCTAAAGGCGCGGACCCCGGAGACGGGCGTGGGATGCTGGGGCTGCTGCTGCCGCCGCCGCCACAAGGCCTGTGTGCGAGCGCAGGTCACTGTCCGCCCCGCCTTCCGGGGGGCCTGTGCACCCCGCCACTGCCGGGGTCCCGGGACCCAGGGACGGCTTTCCCGGGAAAGCGCACGGAGCGCCTCGGTCTGCTGCAACGTCACGCCGGCCTCTGCCGCCGCAGGCCCGCCCCGCACTGCGTGCCCCTCCCTCCCCTCGGCCTGAGTGAGCCAGAGCCCCCGAATCAGCGGCTCCTTTAAACCTGTCCTGTCTGAGCGAAGAACGGATGCCCTCCGGTGACCTACGCGCAGAGGCGGGGCCAGGTCCAAGGCCGAGACCCGGGAGCTGTGAGAGCAGAGAAGAGACAGAAAAATCTCACTGTGCAGCCTCGGAGGCAGCGGATTAAAGCTCCACGGTCCGCTTGATGTGCCCTGCGTCTGTGGAGTGCATGAATGGACAGCGAATCACCCCAAATTAAGGAAGTGGACTTTGAGGACAAGATTTAAGATTTTTTCCCCTTTTCCTCTTTTTACAACGAATTATCCCAAATTCAGGAGGTAGACTTGGAGAGCAAGATTTTCGATTTTTTCCCCCCTGTTCTCTTTTTGTGAATGTGTATGTGTATGCTTCTGTGTGAGATTTTCTCTGTATAGCTTTGCTTCCAACATAGGTCCCAGGGTTCTATCCATCCGTTTTCTTTTTTTTTTTTGAATAATTACTTTTTTATTTTTAATAATGCTACTATATTTTATACTTTATTCTATTTTACTTTATCTTCTCTCTTTCTTTTTTCCTACCTTCCCTTCCTCCCTCCCTCCCTCCGCCCCTTTCTTTCTTTCTTTCTTTCCTACCTCCCTCCCTTCCTCCCTCCTGTCTGTCTGTCTTTCTTTCTTTCCTTTCTCCCTCCCTCCTTTCTTTTTTCTTTCCATCCTTCCTCCCTCCCTCCCTCCTTTCTTTCTTTCTTCCTTGCTTCCTTTCTTTCCTTCTTCCTTTCTTTCTCTCTCTCTTTCTTTCTTCTACTAATTCTTTCTTTCTACTTTTTCTCCCTTTTATTCTGAGCCAGGTAGATAAAAGGCTCTTGGTGCTCCAGCCAGGAGTCAGTGCTGTGCCTCTGAAGTGGGAGAGCCAACTTCAGGACACGGGTCCACAAGACACCTCCCAGCTCCACATAATATCAAGTGGCGAAAATCTCCCAGAGACCTCCATCTCAACTCCAGCACCCAGCTTCAGTTAATGACCAGCAAGCTACAGTGCTGGTCACCCTATGCCAAGCAACTAGCAAGACAGGTACACAACCCCACCCATTAGCAGAGAGGCTGCCTAAAAACATAATAAGGCCACAGGCACCCCAAAACACACCACCAGACGTGGACCTGTCCACCAGAAAGACAAGATCGAGCCTCAACCACCAGAACACAGGCACTAGTCCCCCCCACCAGGAATCCTACACAACCTACTGAAACAACCTTAGCCACTGGGGTCAGACACCAAAAACAATGGGAACTATGAACCTGCAGCCTGCAAAAAGGAGACCCCAAACACAGGAAGATAAGCAAAATGAGAAGACAGAAAAACACACAGCAGGTGAAGGAGCAAGATAAAAACCCACCAGACCTAACAAATGAAGAGGTAATAGGCAGTCTACCTGAAAAAGTATTCAGAATAATGATAGTAAAGATGATCCAAGATTCTATTTCCATGATCCAAAATCTTGGAAATAGAATAGACAAAATGCAAGAAACAGTTAACAAGGACCTAGAAGAACTAAAGATGAATCAAGCATCGATGAAAAACACAATAAATGAAATGAAAAATACTCTAGATGGGATCAGTAGCAGAATAACTGAGGCAGAAGAACGGATAAGTGAGGTGGAAGATAAAATAGTGGAAATAACTGATGCAGAGCAAAATAAAGAAAAAAGAATGAAAAGAACAGAGGACAGTCTCAGAGACCTCTGGGATAACATTAAATGCACCAACATTCGAATTATAGGGGTTCCAGAAGAAGAAGAGAAAAAGAATGGGACTGAGAAAATATTTGAAGAGATTATAGTTGAAAACTTCCTTAATATAGGAAAGGAAATAGTTAATCAAGTCCAGGAGGCACAGAGAGTCCCATACAGAATAAATCCAAGGAGAAATACGCCAAGACACATATTAATCAAACTGTCAAAAATTAAACACAAAGAAATCATATTAAAAGCAGCAAGGCAAAAACAACAAATAACACACAAGGGAATCCCCATCAGGTTAACAGCTGATCTCTCAGCAGAAACTCTACAAGCCAGAAGGGAGTGGCAGGACATAATTAAAGTGATGAAGGAGAAAAACCTGCAACCAAGATTACTCTACCCAGCAAGGATCTCATTCAGATGTGATGGAGAAATTAAAACGTTTACAGACAAGCAAAAGCTGAGAGAGTTCAGCACCACCAAACCAGCTTTACAACAAATGCTAAAGGAACTTCTCTAGGCAAGAAACACAACAGAAGGAAAAGACCTAGAGTAACGAACCCAAAACAATTAAGGAAATGGGAATAGGAACATACATATCAATAATTACCTTAAATGTAAATGGACTAAATGCTCCCACCAAAAGACACAGATTGGCTGAATGGATACAAAAACAAGACCCTTATATATGCTGTCTACAAGAGACCCACTTCAGACCTAGAGACACATACAGATTGAAAGTAAGTGGATGGAAAAAGATATTCCATGCAAATGGAAATCAAAAGAAAGCTGGAGTAGCAATTCTTATATCAGACAAAATAGACTTTAAAATAAAGACTATTAGAAGAGACAAAGAAGGACACTACATAATGATAAAGGGATTGATCCAAGAAGAAGATATAACAATTGTAAATATTTATGCACCCAACATAGGAGCACCTCAATACATAAGGCAAATACTAACAGCCATAAAAGGGGAAATCGACAGTAACACAATCATAGTAGGGGACTTTAACACCCCACTTTCACCAATGGACAGATCATCCAAAATGAAAATAAGGAAACACAAGCTTTAAATGATACATTAAACAAGATGGACTTAGTTGATATTTATAGGACATTCCATCCAAAAACAACAGAATACACATTTTTCTCAAGTGCTCATGGAACATTCTCCAGGATAGATCATATCTTGGGTCACAAATCAAGCCTTGGTAAAGTTAAGAAAATTGAAATTGTATCAAGTATCTTTTCCGACCACAATGCTATGAGACTAGACATCAATTACAGGAAAAGATCTGTAAAAAATACAAACACATGGAGGGTAAACAATACACTACTCAATAACAAAGTGATCACTGAAGAAATCAAAGAGGAAATTAAAAAATACCTAGAAACAAATGACAATGGAGACACGACGACCCAAAACCTATGGGACGCAGCAAAAGCAGTTCTAAGGGGGAAGTTTATAGCAATACAATCCCACCTTAAGAAACAGGAAACACTTCGAGTAAACAACCTGACCCTGCACCTAAAGCAATTAGAGAAAGAAGAACAAAAACACCCCAAAGGAAAGAAGGAAACGAATCCTAAAGATCAGATCAGAAATAAATGAAAAAGAAATGAAGGAAACGATAGCAAAGATCAATAAAACTAAAAGCTGGTTCTTTGAGAAGATAAACAAAATTGACAAACCATTAGCCAGACTCATCAAGAAAAGAAGGGAGAAGACTCAAATCAATAGAATTAGAAATGAAAAAGGAGAAGTAACAACTGACACTGCAGAAATACAAAAGATCATGAGAGATTACTATAAGCAACTCTATGCCAATAAAATGGACAACCTGGAAGAAATGAACAAATTCTTAGAAATGCACAACCTGCCAAGACTGACTCAGGAAGAAATAGAAAATATGAATAGACCAATCACAAGCACTGAAATTGAAACTGTGATTTAAAATCTTCCAACAAACAAAACCCCAGGACCAGATGGCTTCACAGGTGAATTCTATCAAACATTTAGAGAAGAGCTAACACCTATCCTTCTCAAACTCTTCCAAACAATATCAGAGGAAGGAACACTCCCAAACTCATTCTACGAGGCCACCATCACCTTGATAGCAAAACCAGGCAAGGATGTCACAAAGAAAGAAAACTACAGGCCAATATCACTGATGAACATAGATGCAAAAATCCTCAACAAAATACTAGCAAACAGAATCCAACAGCACATTAAAAGGATCATACACCATGATCAAGTGGGGTTTATTCCAGTAATGCAAGGATTCTTCAATATATGCAAAACAATCAATGTGATACACCATATTAACAAATTGAAGGAGAAAAACCAAATGATCATCTCAATAGATGCAGAGAAAGCTTTCGACAAAATTCAACACCCATTTATGATAAAAACCCTGCAGAAAGTAGGCATAGAGGGAACTTTCCTCAACATAATAAAGTTCATATATGACAAATCCACAGCCAACATTGTCCTCAATGGTGAAAAACTGAAACCATTTCCACTAAGATCAGGAACAAGACAAGGCTGCCCACTCTCACCACTCTTATTCAACATAGTTTTGGAAGTTTTAGCCACAGCAATCAGAGAAGAAAAGGAAATAAAAGGAATCCAAATTGGAAAAGAAGAAGTAAAGCTGTCACTGTTTGCAGATGACATGATACTATACATAGAGAATCCTAAAGATGCTACAGAAAACTGCTAGAGCTAATCAATGAACTTGGTAAAGTAGAAGGATACAAAATTAATGCACAGAATTATCTGGCATTCCTGTACACTAATGATGAAAAATCTGAAAGTGAAATCAAGAAAACACTCCCATTTACCATTGCAACAAAAAGAATTAAATATCTAGGAATAAACCTACCTAAGGAGACAAAAGACCTGTATGCAGAAAATTATAAGACACTGATGAAAGAAATTAAAGATGATACGAATAGATGGAGAGATATACCATGCTCCTGGATTGGAAGAATCAATATTGTGAAAATGACTCTACTACCCAAAGCAATCTACAGATTCAATGCAATCCCTATCAAACTACCACTGACATTTTTCACAGAACTAGAACAAAAAATTTCAAAATTTGTTTGGAAAAACAATACACCCCGAATAGCCAAAGCAATCTTGAGAACGAAAAACAGAGCTGGAGGAATCAGGCTCCCTGACTTCAGACTATACTACAAAGCTACAGTAATCAAGAGAGTATGGTACTGGCACAAAAACAGAAATATAGATCAATGGAACAGGATATAAAGCCCAGAGATAAACCCACGCACATATGGTCAACTTATCTTTGATAAAGGAGGCAGGAATGTACAGTGGAGAAAGGATAGCCTCTTCAATAAGTGGTGCTGGGAAAACTGGACAGGGACATGTAAAAGTATGAGATTAGATCATTCCCTAACACCATACACAAAAACAAGCTCAAAATGGATTAAAGACCTAAATGTAAGGCCAGAAACTATCAAACTCTTAGAGGAAAACATAGGTAGAACACTCTATGACATAAATCACAGCAAAATCCTTTTGGACTCACCTCCTAGAGAAATGAAAATAAAAACAAAGATAAACAAATGGGACCTAATGAAACTGAAAAGCTTTTGCACAGTAAAGGAAACCATAAACAAGACCAAAAGACAACCCTCAGAATGGGAGAAAATATTTGCAAATGAAGCAACTGACAAAGGATTAATCTCCAAAATTTATAAGCAGCTCATGCAGCTCAATAGCAAAAAAACAAACAACCCAATCCAAAAATGGGCAGAAGACTTAAATAGGCATTTCTCCAAAGAAGATATACAGACTGCCAACAAACACATGAAAGAATGCTCAACATCATTAATCATTAGAGAAGTGCAAATCAAAACTACAATGAGATATCATCTCACACCAGTCAGAATGGCCATCATCAAGAAACCTAGAAACAATAAATGCTGGAGAGGGTGTGGAGAAAAGGGAACACTCTTGCACTGCTGGTTGGAATGTGAATTGGTACAGCCACTATGGAGAACAGTATGGAGGTTCCTTAAAATCTAAAAATAGAACTACCATATGACCCAGCAATCCCACTATTAGGCATATACCCTGAGAAAACCATAATTCAAAAAGAGACATGTACCAAAGTGTTCATTGCAGCTCTATTCACAATAGCCCGGAGATGGAAACAACCTAAGTGTCCATCATCGGATGAATGGATAAAGAAGATGTGGCACATATATACAATGGAATATTACTCAGCCATAAAAAGAAATGAAACTGAGCTATTTGTAATGAGGTGGATAGACCTAGAGTCTGTCATACAGAGTGAAGTAAGTCAGAAAGATAAAGACAAATACCGTATGCTAACACATATATATGGAAGTGAAGAAAAAAACATGTCATGAAGAACTTAGGGGTAAAACAGGAATAGAGACACAGACCTACTGGCGGTGGGCTTGGGGATATGGGGAGGGGGGGCTGTGACGGGGCGGGGGAGAGGCATGGACGTGTATACACTGCCGGGCGTGGGGTGGATGGATGGTGGTGGGTGGCCGCGTGGCACGGAGGGATCGGCTCGGTGCTTTGTGGCCGCCTGGAGGGGTGGGATGGGGAGGGTGGGAGGGAGGGAGACGCAGGAGGGAGGGGATGTGGGAACAGATGTATATGTATGACTGATTCACTTTGTTGTAAAGCAGAGACTAATAAAATAAAATAAAATAACATATGCAAACAAGGAAGTGTAAGTATAGTAAAACATAATGTGTAGTAAAAGATACATGGCAAATTTCATAAAATGGTGATATTCCCAGGTAAAGCTGCTCTTCTTCCATTAGGCTGAGATAAATTCAGAACATGATAATCTTATGTGGATTTTTATTAAGGAAATACCAAATGTGTAAGAGTGTGTCAGTTTTCAGAATTAATGCAAAACCGAAGTATCCTATGTTCAATATACGTTTTATGAGACATTTTCAAGGAAATGTCAGAATTTTTTTCATTAACACTAAGTTTTGGTTTCAATATATATGGCAATAGTTAGGAGGGATATTTTGGTTTTCTTGTTCTTAAATCACAGAAATTAATCAATCATTATCACATTGTATCCCAAATGCGTTCACTGAACAATCATCATTTGATGCTTATTGTGTGCCGGACACTGCCCTAAGTAAGTAATTGTACCTAAGGGCATGTAATGATGAAAAAGAACAGGAATGATTGCTTAACTAAACATGAACAGAATGGATGGTAAATGAGTAAATCATATTGTCTTGGACAGGCACGGACAGAGATTAGGAAATCTGGATAACCAAATGTCAGATATAAAAAAGTGAATTATTTTAAACAATAACAAAATTCTGTATGCTTATTGAGTGCCAGATATTATACTAAGAAATTGAACGAGCTTACCATATCTACACTGTGCAGAAACCCTAGGAAGCAGGTATTTGTAATAGGACTCTGGATCACAAGGACAGAAACCCAACTCACAGGACCCAGTATTTAGAATATAGTGAGAACTCTCAAAACACTGGCTCCAAACCACTGGTTCTAGAAGAACTGCTCAAGTTCCTTACTGTCTTCTCTGCTCCTCTTTGAAAGTCTCCCACACTCTTCTTTCTTGGTCTGCAGATGGGTTTCCTCTGGTCCTCATGTCTATATGACAGAAAACAAGACCACTAATAACTCAACTCTTAAATTTTTAATACCAAAGAAAAGCTATCCTTTCTGAGTTGCAATTTTAATATTCCTGGCAAAGGACCACTCTTGGCCAAGGTTTACTCAGATGCCCAACATCAGACCAGCAGTGTTCAGGAGGTCATGTCTGTTATATTAAGGTAACAAGATCTTGAAATGTCAATATTTCAGATTTTACTTTCTTTCACGCACTTTCATTCTCCCCCCAATTGGTCAGGGGAATCTAGAAGCTTTAGCATTTTTCTACAAGGAAAGTAAAAAGAAAAAAATGCACGTACTTTCATTTGTAGGTTTGGCTTTGTTGGTGGTGGTTGGCTTTTTTTTTTTAATGCTTCCTAACTAGTCTCTTAAGACTCAAAAGGAAGTCCCTGAAGGAAGTGGATCAAAGAGTTTATATAACAAAGATTGAAAAGCAAAAAAGAGGGAAGGAAATGACTCCAACTCCCACACTTGGAAAAACGATGGTTGAGCATTAACTGGGATGAGAGAAAGAGGAAAGGGAATTGTGGTGCCAAGACCTCAGAAAAGGACAGAATTTCCAGACCAGAAGGGTCACAGGGGAGTTAGGGATGAGAGGGAAGTATTAGCAGGGAAATATGTCTAATCATCACTAAGCGGCCAGCTTTAGGAAGCAGAGAGGAAGCCAAGATACTTGACTACTCTTATACTTACAGAAAAGCCATGTCAGTGACTATCATCACTCTTGGGTAGAGGATGGCTGCCATTACCAGCTGCCTCCACCTCTATCTATGCTCAAAACTTTGCAGAGTCTCTTGTGGACACTATCTCTACCATCAACCCAGGACACTCATAAGTACCCCAAAAGAGAGCACAGGAAACTTCACCCACCATATGACAGCAGTGGTGGGAAAGGGAAAGCCCCAGTACAGGTATTTGGATGGGCTGAACAGTGGAAAAACTCACCCTTATTTCACCATCCTGGCAATTTCCAGAACAGTCACGTAAATGACAGGGTTGAAAGGGGAAATTTTCAGGAAAAGTGCTGGCTTGCATTACAGGGCAGATTAAAAACTAGGTATCTCCTAGAAAATAAATATTCTCATTTGACACATGAGGCAACTGATTCTTACAAATTTAAGTACTTAACCAAGATCACATGGCCAGGAAATGCTGAGCCACAATGCAGACCAAGCCAGTGCCCTGAACCATGATGCTGCAGTGCCTCAACACTCAAATCCCTGTGGCAGCTTCTTTAATAAATAAAAATGAGCAAGAGGCATTTGTGAAATGTTTTTCAAATCACAATTTCAACTCCTGGCACCATAGGAGGCAGATAGCTATCTGAGCAGCCTTGGTGACAGATGGTTCTAAGATACTGTGTACAGAATTGGGAGAAGGGGTTCATTTTTTTGCTTGTTTTTTGAAGAAAAATGTATTTATTGCTATCAATTATTTCTCTATATCTACACATCCTGAACTCAGTTGGGATCTGAGGTTATTTTTTGTGGGAAGTTTCTATATATGTGTTTCCATTTTGATGAAAATTAATATATATATAGAATGGATCATTTGGCGCATTAAAAGATGAGTTTTCAAGGGACAGTGGAGAATTCAAAAGCCATAGAAAATGTGCAACTTTAATCCATATGCATTTTTTTAACTTTTACAAATCTTAAATAAAATTTATGGTAATTGAAGAAAAATCTTCAAATATGAATTATTATGCTTCCAAATCATCTTAATAGGTTTATAGGATTCTATTTTTTGAATATGCCAGATATGTACTAAATGGCAAGTTGGAAAAATTGTTGCTCAAGTTAACTTACGCAACAGATGGAAACTCTGGCTCATATAGCTGTAAAAGATACTGAAAATATGATGATGTCAATCTCTCTCTCTCTCCATTTCACATCTCTCCCAGTCTCTGCTGGCCCTCATTCTGTCACTTGAGGATGTTCTGAGTTTATGACATCACAACTCATTATTCAAGAAAAAAGAGAGAACTCATCTCCATTGTTCAAATACCAAATTCCTTAGAGAGAACTTGATTAACCCAAAAGGGTCACATGTTTACACTTGGACCCATACCTGAGACAAAGGGATAAGCACAAGGGATGGCCATGTCTCATTCATGTGTCCACCTTCTGTGTGAGTGTTGCCAGTATCAGCCCCACCAAAGTCAGATAAGAGATAAGAGCAGTGGAAGGTGGAGTCAAGATGGTGTACTAGGAGGACACAGAATTCACATCTCCTCACAACTAGGGCAGCTACCAGGCACCGGTAGGAGACCAGAGACACCTAAGGGGACAGGAGGAACC
The DNA here is from genome assembly GCF_964341445.2 of Mesoplodon mirus. Taxonomy (NCBI): domain Eukaryota; kingdom Metazoa; phylum Chordata; class Mammalia; order Artiodactyla; family Ziphiidae; genus Mesoplodon; species Mesoplodon mirus. The sequence continues at coordinate 50,200,175 of NC_138977.1, forward strand.
CCCAGCGACTGGTGCAACAAGAAGCTTGTGGGACCTTGGTTCCCAGGGTGGAGGTCAGGCCCGAGCTCCTGTGATGGGAGCTCCGAGTCCAAACCACTGGATTAAGAGAGAACCTCACACCCCAAGGAATATCAGTTGGACCGAGGACTTCCAGAGGTCCTCATCTCAGCACCAAGACGCAGCTCTATCCAACTGCCTGCAAACTCCAGTGCTGGACGTCTCAGGCCAAACAACCAGTAACAGGAATACAGCACCACCCATCAAAAAAAAAAAACAAAACCCGACAAAATAATTTGTTACAGATGAAGGAGCAAGGTAAAAACCTACAGGACTGAATAAATGAAGATGAAATAGGCAACCTACCTGAAAAACAATTCAGAGTAATGATAGTAAAGATGATCTAAAATCTCAGAAAAAGAATGGAGAAAATACAAGAAACATTTAACAAAGATCTAGAAGAACTAAAGAGCAAAAAAACAGTGATGAACAACACAATTACTGAAATTAAAAATACTCGAGAAGGAATCAATAACAGAATAACTGAGGCAGAAGAACGGATAAGTGAGCTGGAAGATAAAAGGGTGGAAATAACTGCCAGGGAGCAGAATAAAGAAAAAAGAATGAAAAGAATTCAGGAGAGGCTCAGAGACCTCTGGGACAACATTAAACACACCAACATTCGAATTATAGGGGTCCCAGGAGAAGAAGAGAAAAAGAAAGGGTCTGAGAAAATATTTGAAGAGATTATAGTTGAAAACTTCCCTAACATGGGAAAGGAAACAGTCAATCAAGTCCAGGAAGCACAGAGAGTACCATAAAGGATAAACCCAAAGAGACACATGCCAAGATACATATTAATCAAACTATCAAAAATTAAATACAAATAAAAAATATTGAAAGCAGCAAGGGAAAAGCGACAAATAACATACAAGGGGATCCCCATAAGGTTAACATCAGACTTTTCAGCAGAAACTCTGCAAGCCAGAAGGGAGTGGCAGGACATATTTAAAGTGATGAAAGGGAAAAACCTACAATCAAGATTACTCTACCCAGCAAGGATCTCATTCAGATTCAAAGGAGAAATTAAAACATTTACAGACAAGCAAAAGCTAAGAGAATTCAGCACCACCAAATCGCCTTTACAACAAAAGCTAAAGGAACTTCTCTAGGCAAGAAACACAAAGAAGGAAAAGACCTACAATAACAAACCCAAAACAATTAAGAAAATGGTAATAGGAACATACATATTGATAATTACTTTAAATGTAAATGGATTAAATGCTCCAACCAAAAGACATAGACTGGCTGAACGGATACAAAAACAAGACCCGTACATATGCTGTCTACAAGAGATCCACTTCAGACCTAGGGACACATACAGACTGAAAGTGAGGGAACAGAAAAAGATATTCCATGCAAATGGAAATCAAAAGAAAGATAGAGTAGTAATTCTCACATCACACAAAAAAGATTTTAAAATAAAGACTATTACAAGAGACAAAGAAGGACACTATATAATGATCAACGGATCAATCTAAGAAGAAGATATAACAGTTGTAAATATTTATGCACCCTACAGAGGAGCACCTAAATATGTAAGACAAGTACTAACAGCCATAAAAGGGGAAATTGACAGTAAGACAATAATAGTAGGGGACTTTAACACCCCACTTTCACCAATGCACAGATCACTCAAAATGAAAATAAATAAGGAAACACCAGCTTTAAATGACACATTAAACAAGATGGACTTAACTGATATTTATAGGACATTCCATCCAAAAACAATAGAATACACTTTCTTCTCAAGTGCTCATGCAACATTCTCCAGGATAGATCATATCTTGGTTCACAAATCAAGCCTTGGTAAATTTAAGAACATTGAATTCATATCAAATATCTTTTCCGAACACAACGCTATGAGAGTAGATATCAGTTACAGGAAAAAATCCGTAAAAAATACAAACACATGGAGGCTAAACAATACATTACTAAATAACCAAGAGATCACTGAAGAAGTCAAAGAGGAAATCAAAATATACCTAGAAACAAATGACAATGAAAATACGACAACCCAAAACCTATGGGATGCAGGAAAAGCAGTTCTATGAGGGAAGTTTATAGCAATACAATCCTACCTGAAGAAACAAGAAACATCTCAAATAAACAACCTAACCTTACACCTAAAGCAATTAGAGAAAGAAGAACAAAAAAATCCCAAAGTTAGCGAAAGGAAAGAAATCATAAAGTTCAGGTCAGAACTAAATGAAAAAGAAATGAAGGAAACAATAGCAAAGATCAATAAAACTAAAAGTTCTTTGACAAGAGAAACAAAATTGATAAACCAGTAGCCACACTCATCAAGAAAAAAAGGGAGAAGACTCAAATCAACATAATTAGAAATGAAAAAGGAGAAGTAACAACTGACACTGCAGAAATACAAAAGATCATGAGAGATTACTACAAGAAACTCTATGCCAATAAAATGGACAACCTGGAAGAAATGGACAAATTCTTAGAAAAGCACAACCTTCCCAGATTGAACCAGGAAGAAACAGAAAATATAAACAGACCAATCACAAGCACTGAAATTGAAACTGTGATTAAAAATCTTCCAACAAAAAAAAGCCCAGGACCAGATGGCTTCACAGGCGAATTCTATCAAACATTTACAGAAGAGCTAACATCTATCCTTCTCAAATTCTTCCAAAATATAGCAGGGAGAGGAACACTCCCAAACTCATTCTATGAGGCCACCAACACACTGATACCAAAAGCAGACAAAGATGTCACAAAAAAGAAAACTACAGGCCAATATCTTTGATGAACATAGATGCAAAAATCCTCAACAAAATACTAGCAAACATAATTCAAGAGCACATTAAAAGGATCATACACCATGATGAAGTGGCATTTATCCCAGGAATGCAAGGATTCTTCAATATACACAAATCAATCAATGTGATACACCATATTAACAAACTGAAGGAGAAAAACCATATGATCATCTCAATAGATGCAGAAAAAGCTTTTGACAAAATTCAACACCCATTTATGATAAAAACTCTCCAGAAAGTAGGCATAGAGGGAACTTACCTCAACATAATAAAGGCCATATATGAGAAACCCACAGCCAACATCGTTCTCAATGGTGAAAAACTGAAACCATTTCCTCTAAGATCAGGAACAAGACAAGGTCCACGCTCACCATTATTATTCAACATACTTTTGGAAGTTTTAGTCACAGCAATCAGAGAAGAAAAAGAAATAAAAGGAATCCAAATCGGAAAAGAAGAAGTAAAACTGTCACTCATTGCAGATGACATGATACTATACATGGAGAATCCTAAAGATGCTACCAGAAAACTACTAGAGCTAATCAATGAATTTGGTAAAGTAGCAGGTTACAAAACTAATCCACAGAAATCACTTGCATTCCTATACACTAATGACAAGATATCTGAAAGAAAAATTAAGGAAACACTCCCATTTATCACTGCAACAAAAAGAATAAAATACTTAGGAATAAACCTACCTAAGGAGACAAAAGAACTGTATGAAAAAAGCTATAAGACACTGATGAAATAAATTAAAATGATACAAACAGTTGAATAGATATGCCATGTTCTTGGATTGGAAGAATCAATATTGTGAAAATGACTTTACTACCCAAAGCAATCTGCAGATTGAATGCAATCCCTATGAAGCTACCAATGGCAATTTTCACAGAACTAGGACCAAAAATTTCACAATTTGTATGGAAACAAAAAAGACCCCAAATAGCTAAAGCAATCTTGAGAAAGAAAAATGGAGCTGGAAGAATCAGGCTCTCTGACTTGAGACTATACTACAAAGCTACAGTAATCAAGACAGTATGGTACTGGCACAAAAACAGAAAGATAGATCAATGGAACAGTATAGAAAGCCCAGAGATAAACCCATGCACCTAGGGTCAACTAATCTATGACAAAGGAGGCAAGAATATACAATGGAGAAAAGACAGCCTCTTCAATAACTGGTGCTGGGAAAACTGGACAACTACATGTAAAAGAATGAAATTAGAACACTCTCTAACACCATACACTAAAATAAACTCAAAATGGATTACAGACCTAAATGAAGGCCAGACACTATCAAACTCTTAAAGGAAAACATAGGCAGAACACTCTTTGACATAAATCACAGCAAGATCCTTTTTGACCCACCTCCTAGAGAAATGGAAATAAAAACAAAAATAAACAAATGGGACCGAATGAAACTTAAAAGCTTTTGCACAGCAAAGGGAACCATAAACAAGATGAAAAGACAACCCTTAGAATGGGAGAAATATTTGCAAACGTAGAAGCTGACAAAGGATTAATCTCCAAAATTTACAAGCAGCTCATGCAGCTCAATATCAAAAAAACAAACAACCCAATCAAAAAATGGGCAGAAGACCTAAATAGACATTTCTCCAAAGAAGATATACAGATTGCCAACAAACACATGAAAGGATCCTCAACATCACTAATCATTAGAGAAATGCAAATCAAAACCACAATGAGGTATCACCTCACACCGGTAAGAATGGCCATCATCATAAAACCTAGAAACAATAAATGCTGGAGAGGGTGTGGAGAAAAGGGAACCCTCTTGCACTGTTGTTGGGAATGTAAATTGGTACAGCCCCTATGGAGAACAGTATGAAGGTTCCTTAAAAAACTGAAAATAGAGCTACCATATGACCCAGCAATCCCACTCCTGTGCATATACCCTGAGAAAATCATAATTCAAAAAGAGTCATGTACCGCAATGTTCATTGCAGCTCTATTTACAATAGCCAGGACATGGAAACAACCTAACTGTCCATCGACAGATAAAGAAGATGTGGCACATATATACAATGGAATATTACTCAGCCATAAAAAGAAACGAAATTGGGTTATTTGTAGTGAGGTGGATGGACCTAGAGTGTGTCATACAGAGTGAAGTAAGTTAGAAAGAGAAAAACAAATACTGTATGCTAACACATATATATGGAATCTAAAAAAAAAAAAAGAAAAATGGTTCTGATGAACCTAGGGCCAGGACAGGAATAGAGACACAGACATAGAGAATGGACTTGCGGACATGGGGATGGGGAAGAGTAAGCTGGGATGAAGTAAGAGAGTAGCATGGACATATATACACTACCAAATGTAAAATAGATAGCTAGTGGGAAAGAGCTGCATCACACAGGGAGATTAGCTCGGTACTTTGCGACCACCTGTGGGTAACTGGATAAGGAGGGTGGGAGGGATGGAGACACAAGAGGGAAGAGATATGGGGATATACATACACATATAGCTGATTCCCTTTGTTATACAGCAGAAACTAACACAACACTGTAAAGCAATTGTATTCCAATAAAGATGTTTTTTAAAAAAAGAGAGAGAGAGATAAGAACAGTGGTAGCCTGGAGCCAGCTATGGCCTTTGGAGTTGACTGTATGTATCTCCTCCCAACTCCAGACACGAGCTTGAAATCAGCATGGTGGGAATATTTACACAACAGAAATAAGCATACACTGCAAAGCATACACAAGCATACCAGGACTTTTTTATTTTCCTGGGGACAGGTTGTTAAATATTTATCAGAAATTCTTGAAAGGGAGCATTTCCCTACAGGGCTGTGGTTAGGGAGATAGAGTGCTGGGTGGAAACATCAGTATGCTGCTACCAGATCCACTTGTTCTCTATGAGTGCAATTAATAAGTAGTATTTATAAAACCAGCAGATTTATTAATCATTTACAATGATTTTTCATGAACAGAATGCTGAGATTAAAGAGGTCTTTTAAAACCTTCCACCTGTTCTCAGACTATTCAAAGCAGAGTTTTCAAACTGTTTTTTAACAGCATCTACTCACCTCTCCAGTGTTCAAATAGAGAAAAATAGACTTACAAGTTCCAAGAAAAGAAAAAATACCATCTACGTTCTGGTAATTCTGTAAAGACATAACCTGTAGACCATGGTATTTCACTTGAAGTAAATTCCACATCAGCCTTTCCTCGGATAATTTATGGAAAAATAACCTTGTTGTTGAGTCTGTCTTTTCAAAGGAAAGTATTATGCCCTGATGCATGCCACCCACAGTAAAATAATGTATTTCGATAACTACTTTCAAAACTTTTTCAACGACCCACATGCCATACAGTAGCATTTATCTTACAAATATTATTTGACCTCTATCTACATACCAGTCTCTGGTTTCACCTTAATGCAAGAGTGAAAGTTTCCAAGAGCCAACTTCTATGACTCTCTCTCAAAGCTGATTTTTCTAAGATTTGTTGGAAGTTGCTTGTAAAATGACCTATGATCACAAGCTCGGCTGCCTATTTGAGCACATTTTTCCTAGTCAGATAATGCACAGTGCCTCCTGGTTTTGCTTCAGATCTTTTTTTTTTTCCAGATACTTTTTCTTCCTTTTGTTAAATTTAAATGGACTACACTCATTGAGCAACTCTTAATACTAGCTATGGTATTATTGTGTTAACACAACTAATTGTGTTAACACAACTAATATTTATTGAACATTTACTAACTTGCTAGGCACCGTGTTAAACACTACTTTCATCACCTTATTTAATCCACACAACAGCCTTATGAGACAAGGAAATCTTATCCCCCATTTAACGCACAGGGACAGGAGATGGAAAGAAGATGAATAGTTCTCTCAAGGTCACATAACAATTGAATGGCATTGCTGGGAATCAAACCCCTGTGCGGCACCAAAATCCATGCACTCAACTACCTGAATATACTGGTCACATCATGCACTGACGTGCTTGCAATTTCCCATTTGGTTCCAACACACAGTCTCTGTGACGGGGGGTTTGTTATTCTCCTTTGCAAATGATGATACCATGGCTCAAAGGGTTTAAGAAACGTGTCCAAATTTCCGAAGCCACAGGTAATAACTGCCCGAGGTGTATCTCAAATCCAAGCCCAACTTCTTATCCAGAGTTTTTTCTACTATGATGCACCTCTCAGCAGAGTCAAACTATTTGAACGTGTTCTAAGTTTAGTATTTAAAATTTTCAAGGGAACAGACTTTTAAATGATGAATGTATCGGTGTTTAGCTATATTAAAAACATAGCATTTATTCAAAGTCTTAATTCTATTACAATTTGGGGTAACAACAGATATTAAGGACTAGAATAAATCACTGACACCCCACAATTTTGTGGGAAGGAGATGTCGGGGAGGAATCTATACTCCAGAAGATGTAGAAATGCATCAGTATCAGCCAGTAGAAATAGAAAGAGTTGAACTACTAAATCCAGGAGGCACTGTGCCAGTCAGACAGAACTTGAGGAGACAGAGAGAGAAAACGAGGAGAGAAAACAGGTAGAATCATTTGTATTCTTTAATCACAATACTTAGAGTAGCCAAGAACAGAGCAAGCTGAGTTAAAGATCCATCAGAGCTACACTGCACAAGTTCAACTCTCGGTCATTCCAGCCTTGCACCAACTCCTTATTGCAATGACTTCATAATGAGAAAACCACATGCAAATGAAGTAAACAGTTGTTAGGGAGCAGAGTCATAGACTTTTATTACCTCAATTTTGACATGTCTAGGGAGGATTTAGGGGGATGGTTTGCAACGCAGAACAAGATTGATTTTCACGTAGTGAAAGAATATGACAAATAGAAGAGTTACCTAGAGCCTGTGAGCTGAAGGGGAGGAAACAGACACCCTGGGTCCTGCCAATTTGTTGCTTCTCAAGCTGACTCTAACAGGAGTAAATCTAAGTCATGTATATATCCGCATTGTCTTGCTGCATGATCATTGCTACTTGGAAAGAAACCCTAAAAATCAAACAATCAGCCCGGAAGAAAAATTGGGAAATTACACCATATTTCTCTTAGCAGAATCAACATCACAGAGATATCAGCTCTCAAGTTGCTGGGAAAAGCAAATATAGTGCCCTCTTTTAAGGCAGGTACACAGAAAGCCAAGAACTCGGCCACTTTTAACCACCTTAGAATCTTGAAATTACAGAGTGACACTTAAAGAGAAGTCACTAGTAAAACAAAGGTAACTGATCAGTAGGGTCCCTGAACATAGGTTGGAGAGGAGCTTAACTATCAGAAAATTCCATTTCTCAGTAAAAATTCTGATAAAGCAAAGAAAGAATATGGTAGTTAGGCGGTGGGAGGGGTGAGTGGGTGGGGGTAAGGGTGCTGTGGGAGGAGTTTGGGTGCAAAGAAGCCTCTAGAAATTGCAACAGGTTTTAAAATTTTTCAGGATCTATATTTAGATGTCCATGTACACTAGCAGATTCATGGACAAAGAAATCTGGAACTTGTGTTTGCTTTTAGGAATAATCAAAGATGGATGCTTTCCTAAACTCCTCCAGGCTGGATGAAGTGTCACTCCTTAGAGCTCAGGTAGTAGCTCTTACTACATGGTCTGCTCAGATCTTCTTCCCCCACTAGATGGCCAGCCCCTCACTGACAGAGAGGTCTCCTAACACAGCAAGGGCTAAACAAGTATTTACTGGACTCAGCAACTGAAAAGTATTAAAGTCTACTTGTATTACCCTAATCTTAAAATTGTCCGCTAGGGAAGAGAAATGGCGAGCGACTAGCTCCTATGCAGGCATTCCTTTCCTTTTTAGACCCAAATGAATTTAAAATCTGATAATCTAAGTTTTTAAATTTCTTTCTTTCTAGGGGAAACTGTTGCCTGTTTGAGCGACCCTGTTTGTTGCTGCCTCATGTATCCTGCTCTTAACTCTAGATTAGCAGCCAGAGTCCTATAGTGTGGCTACCACTTCTCACAATAGGAGTGGGAACTGCATGGCCCAGGCTGCCCTTCAGCTGTATCATAAAGTAACTGAAGTGGGACTGCCTCCCTCTCACCTCGTCTATCAGTGACCCTGATCAGGGAAACATCTTGTACATTTTCTTGGAACCGCGCCACTCCCATGAGTCTTTGGGGACCATAGTTTAAATCCATCCTTCTAGTTCCTCATATCCTGTTGACGGTACTGAGACTAGTCTAAGGGTTAACACGGCCACCTCTGTGACAGGGAGGGAGCAATGGACTCCGGGAAATAAGGAGAGAGAACAAGAAAGTAGGTTACAGCGTGCATACCCAAGCCTGAGGTCTACACCCTTGCTGGAGTAGGATTTTGAGGGAAATGTAAGAGCAAGCGAATCGAAAGATAAGAGATAAAATGAACCTCGTAATAGGTTAATGACCTTACGATGTGTGCTGTGTGAGAAGGCAGCATCACTTCATTCAGCTGTCTGCTCCTGAGCCCCAATGCGGAAGCCTTCTGACTCTAGCATCTAGAACAATACACGTCCCCTTGTCAATCTCACTCTCCTTAGCCTGCTCTATGCTGAGAGCCCACATGGGCTAGTGATTAAGGGCCAGACTCCAGCCCCAAACTTTTTGGATTGAATTCCAGATGCCCCTCCTCCGCTGCTTTATTAATTGAGTGATATCAATTTATTAAATCTGTTTTATAATTTTCATCTTTAAAAGGAGGGATAATATTATTTCATTGTGTTGTAATGATTAAATGAGTTAATATGTGAAAAGCACTCAGAAGAGTGTCTGGCACATAGTAAATACTATATATGTTTGTGCTGTTATTCTTCACCACATTTAGAACTGCCTGATTTTTATATTTGTTTGTTTGTTTGGGTAAGAGCTCTTAATATATGATCTACCCTCTTAACATATGTTTCCTTCCCGTTTTATTGAGATATACTTGACATACATCACTGCCTAAATTTAAAGTGTACAGCATAATGATTTGACTTACATGCATCATGAAATGATTACCACAATAAGTTTAGTGAATATCCATAGCTCATATAGATACAAAATTAAAGAAATAGAAAAAATTTTTCCTTGTAATGAGAACTCTTTGGATTTACTCTCTTAATTTTTTTAATGTACAGCAGTATTAGTTATATTTATCATATTGTACCTTACATCCCTAGTACTTATTTATCTTATTACTGAAACTTTGTACCTTTTGACAGCCTTCATCCAATGCCATTTCCCCTCATCCCCACCTCTGGTAACCGTAAATCTGATTTCTTCTGTATGTTCATTGTTTCTAAAGTATAATTGACCTACAATATTATATTAGTTCCAGTTACACAACAGTGATTTGTTATTTCTATATATTTCAAGCTAATCACCACCATGACTCATTTGTTTTTGCAGCTGGAAGTTTGTATGTCTTTCTGTCCCTCACCTATTTCTTTCCTTCCCTATCCTCTCCCCTCTAGCGACCACCTGTTTGTTCTTTGTATCTATGACTCTGTTTTATGTTTATTCATTTGTTTTTTTAGATTTCACAAAAGGTGAAGTCCTACAGTATTTGTCTTCTCTGACTTATTTCACTTAGCATGATACCCTCTAGGTCCATCCATGTTGTTGAAAATGGCAAACTTTCATTCTTTTTTATGGCTGAGTAGTATTCCATTGTGTGTGTGTATTTATATATATAATATATACCACATCTTCATCCATTCATCTACTGATGGGCACTTAGGTTGCTTCCATATCTTGACTATTGTAAATAATGCTGCAATGTGCATAGGTGCATACATCTTTTCAAATTAGTGCTTTTTTCTTCAGATAAATACCCAGGAGTGGAATTGCTGGATCATATGGTAGTTCTATTTTTAATTTTTTGAGGAATCTTCATACCATTTTCCATAGTGGTTACACCAGTTTGCATTCCCACCAACTGTGCACAAGAGTTCCCTTTTCTCTGCATCTTTGCCAACACTGCTGTTTGTTGTGTTTTTGATAATAGCTGTTCCGACATGTGTGAGGTGATATATCCTTATGGTTTTTATTTGCACTTCCCTGTTGATTAGTGAGGTTGACCATCTCTTCATGTGCCTGTTGGCCATCTGTATGTCTTCTTTAGAAAAATGTCTATTCAGATCTCTGCTCATTTTGTAATCAGGTTGTGGTTTTTTTGATGTTGAGTTGTATGAGTTCCTTGTATATTTTAGATATTAACCCCTTATCAATTATACTGTTTGGAAATATCTTGCCCATTCAGTAGCGGCCTTTTCATTTTGTTCATAGTTTCCTTCACTGTACAAAAGCTTTTTAGTTTGATGTAGTCTCATTTGTTTATTTTTGCATTTCCTTGAGTCTTACAAGCACCCTCCTCTGCCTTCTGGTGTTTAATGTTGCTATGAAAAAATCTGAGGTCAGCCTTATATTAGTTTTTAGTGATTCTTCTAAGTGATTTTATGTTTTGTTTGTCTGTTTTCCTGCCAGGTTATTTCGATCAGAGTCCGATGAGAAAAATAGAAACTCCTTTAGGTGTTCCAAGCAACACTTGCAAAAGTGTTGACAATATTGGAAGAGGAAAAGAAATTAGATGGTGATATCCAGAGATCAGGAACTGCAGGCAGCTGCAGCAGCCTGCAGGAGCCTGCAAAACTATCCTTGCCATGGATACTGCTGGAGCTACTGCTCTGCACTGACCTGAGGCTCAGGAACCAGCACTCACTGCCATTGCTACTGAAACCCAGTGTCCCTGGCGGAACTACCTGCTTCTGGCCTCCGAATCTCACAAGTGGCTCCCATCAGCAGACTCTAACTGAAACCTCTGGCAAAGGAGCTGGAAAATGTGGCCTACTCCCCTCTAGCACCCTGCAATACACAAGAGAATAGCTTCTGGGTAACAAACTATGTCTGGCATATTTCCCAAAGGAAAATGGAAAAATTATCAAAGAACTTTCTTTTGAAGTCAACTTTACTAGCTATACATTCCAGCATTAGTTATTTTGAGTCAGTTTCCATGGTTCAAGATGTACTCTTCCAATATACAGATTCAGGTTTTATTTTATTTCAGGAAAGTTTTCCTGCTTGCATTTGTTAATATTTGTCCTGGTCCATTATTTTGACTTTCTTTTAGGGAGTTCCAATTGTATATATCTTGGATTTATGTTTCTTATATATCTATAGTTTTTTCTCCATTTTTCTGTGATTTGTTCTTAACTTCATTTTATTTCATTTAACTTTGCATTTTTCTCTATTTTCATTGTTTTCTGCAGTGTCTATTCTGCCTTGTGTTCTTCTCAAATGTATTTTAATTTCTATACAAACTTTTGTTCTCTTTTTTTTTTAGTTCACATTATATCTTTTCGTGTTTTCACCACTTTTTCTCTGAGTTTTTCCATTTTTCCTTTGTGGTTTTCCACTAGAGTAAAACATTTAATCAAAATTTTCATCTGCAACATAATATTTTTTATGGTTAGTGTTCTTCTGTTAATAAGAATTTATTACTACTTTCTCTACTTTCTTTTATTAATGTATCTTAGCATCTAAATTTTACCAGTTCCTTTTTATTACTAGCCATGAATGCCTTGGATTTTGCTAGACCAGCTGTTTTCAATGGTCTCCTGGCCAAGGATAGATTGTATTGTTATATGAAAAAGTCCCTTCTATTTTTCAGCTACAGAGACAAACTGCTTCCAGCAAATATGGCTTTTCTGTGCAATTCCTTGGTAAACCTAGTATCGTCTGCCTCTTGGAACCAAAACAGCTCCAGGATAATTCTCTCACATAGGTCACACAATTCCCACCTCGTGGTCACAAAAAAATGTTAAGTCCAGAGTGGCCTTCATGAGCTGCTACCACTGGACTTCCCACTGTTAATATTTCTCCCAAATTTTTCTGATCTACACTTCTTTTCAAAAGGAATACGACTCAATCCTGAAGGCCTGTTGCGGCCCTTATATGTAACTGAAGATCATACCTGTCTCCTATTTTCACCATAAAAGGTATTTTCACCATAAATGGTATTTTCAGAGGTTTTGATCCTTATTATTTAATCATTTGTAGGAGGCTCTTGGGTGGCACCCTGCAGGCCTGCAAGCCCCGTAGTTGCCCATCCTTGAAACTGAGGAGCCCAGAAACAGCGGCAGAGACATCAGTGGTTTATTGGACAGGGAATCTTACACATCCGAACTGAAAGGTCCTAGAGCAACAACCCACGGTGAATGTCAGACGGCAGGCAGGACTTAGCAGCCATATTCACTACTGGGGAAGAAGGAGGCTACCATTTATAGGGGGGAATTGACATCAGGTTGGCTCATCAGTTACCAGGGAAACCAGCAGCAGGGGCATGTCCCTCACAGCCCCTCAGGTTAACAACCATCACAGGGCAGATATTTCCCTTTAATCAACTAGCAGGTGGAGCCACTCTGGCCTAAGGATTGGAGCAATCACCAACTGGAGCACGGGGAAAACACATTCAGGTGAAACAGGCACTGGTTGAGCAGGGGATGTACAAAGGGCAAGAGAACAGCCATCTTGAATGGTCTGACCATACACTCCACCCCTACAGACCCTGCATGACCTTTATAACCTTGGTCTGCCCGTCTTCTGCGATATCCCTGGGGTCAGGTATGCAGAGGGGCACTGCAACCAAATACCACAAATGCAATACATTCCCCAGCATCTAAAGAGTATCATGAGTCCAAGAGGTGGGCAAACTTTGGAGCCAGGCATTTATCAGGTCAATTTTTCAGGGAAGTCCAGAGGAGGACGACAATGGCATCTTGCTGTAGACCCAGCAATCAGACTCATTTCTCAGTGAGATCACTGTTGTTGCCCAGTCGGGAACGATTCCCTTCGCTCTGACCAGGTACAGATGTTAAGATGTTTACCAGGCACAACAAGGGAAGATCATGACCATAATGCAAGATACAAGCAATAACAGCATTCTGAGATAACACCACCCCTGCCTGTGGGTTTTTTTTTTTTTTTTTGCGGTACGCGGGCCTCTCACTGCTATGGCCTCTCCCATTGAGGAGCACAGGCTCCGGACGCGCAGGCTCAGCGGCCATGGCTCACGGGCCCAGCCGCTCCGCGGCACGTGGGATCCTCCCGGACCGGGGCACGAACCCACGTCCCCTGCATCGGCAGGCAGACTCTCAACCACTGCGCCATCAGGGAAGCCCCTGCCTGTGGTTTTTGTCCTGGTCTGCAGTAGCATATTGCCTATCTGCCCTCAGTCCCCAGAGCCAGTGCTGAATACTGGACAGGCGGTATAACAACAGAACACAGGGTTAATACAGTAGTGTCTTTCTCCAGTAGGGGGCCCGAATTAATTATCTTAGTAGTCTTAGATTTCACCTGTCTTCTACTCAGCCCCACCTGAGTCCCTTTCTAATTCTACTGGGGACTTACCTGCCCGTCCCAGGGCCATTTTATACTATGTTCCCCTCGGGGTAGATCCTGTGGCAAGGGCAGAAGTGAGTTATTATCCTGACCAATAGCTGGCAATGGTCCCAGTGGTCAAGAGTTGATGGTGTTGACTAGTTAGTTGCCTCTGGGTTAACATAGCATAGGCACTGGGACAACTGCTCCTGGGATGTTCATTTATAGCTCTTAGGGCTTGAGTTAGCCTTCTGGACCATATATTGAGAGAATGACATTTCCAGTCTCAACTGCTTGTTAAATAGTCCATTCCTCCTTTCAATTAGCCCAGCAGCAGTGGGGTTGTAGGGCAGGTGGAAATGCCAGCGTCTGTTATTTTAATCAGCCCATTCCTCAAATTCATGGCTGGAAAAGTGGATACCTTGGTCATTATCGATGTCCTTGGGGGTCCCTATGTCATGCACAGCTGACCTAGACCCTAAGTAATAGATTTTTGCATTGCTCGACAACTTGGGTAGGCCTTTTGTAATATCTTCCACCTGTTGTAACACACTGTAGACTGTACACGGCTGTTCCATCACACAGTATCGTTGCTCTACCCCCTTCACAGCTGGGACCAGAAGCCCAAGGGTGCTCTGTTTTGCCATTGCCACAGGTCTCAACCATACCCTTCCAGGTAGCCAGCCACGTCCAATTCACAAGCCTGTCCCTGAGTTAGTATCCCTAAAGCCCATGTCTGTAATTATTTAGGGGTGGTGGGTCAGAGGTATGCTTTTCTTACCTAGCTAGATAACACCCAAGTATCTGATAGATAATCCAGCTCCTTGCAATTTGCCTGTATTCACCAGCCTTCTCCGTGCAGTTAGATGAGCCATGATTACAGGACTGCTTTTTTTTTTTTTTTTTTTTTTTTTTTTTTGCGGTACGCGGGTCTCTCACTGTTGCAGCCTCTCCCATGCAGAGCACAGGCTCTAGACGCGCAGGCTGAGCGGCCATGGCTCACGGGCCTAGCCGCTCCGCGGCATGTGGGATCCTCCCGGACTGGGTCACGAACCTGTGTCCCCTGCATCGGCAGGCAGACTCTCAACCACTGCGCCACCAGGGAAGTCCAAGACTGCTACTTTTAAACTGGAAAGAGACTCTGAGACTCTCAGGCCCCAGTGGTAGTGGACGGCCACCTTGGGATTACCACCCCCACCCCCCCGCCAACTCTCTGTTCCCCGTCCTTATTTCCCGACATCTCAGCGCTCATGGGAGTTTCTTTGGCATCCTGCCTGGCTCACCAATTGTTGGGCTATACCCCACAGGCCTGCAAGACTCACAGTTGCCCAGCCTCAAGCCAAAAGAACAAGCCCAGAAATAGACACAGAGACATCAATGATTACTGGATAGGGGATCTTACAAGTCTGAAGCAAAACGTCCTGGGGCAACACCCTCATGGTATACAGCAAGCAGGACATGACTTTACTCCTTTGCTCCTCAGAGGAGAAGGAAACTACTACCATTTATAGGGCGGGGGGGTGGGGAGCAATTGACATCAGATTGGCTCATCAGTTACCAGGGAAACCAGCAGCTGAGGCACGTCCCTCACAGCCTCTCAAGTTAATGACCATCACGAGGACAGATATTTCCCTTTAATTAACTAACAGGTGGAGCCATTCTAGCATAAGGATTAGAACAGTCACTAACTGGGGCAGGGGGTAAGCACATTCATGAGAGTAGGATGTAGGGGAAGCCGGCACTGGTCGAGCAGGGGATGTACAGAGAGCAAGAGAACAGCCATCTTGAGTGGCCCGACTATACAGAGGCAAAGGGGAAAATGGTGATTTATGCATCCAGGTTTATATATGGAAAATCCTTGTGCTGGTGACACACACAGTTACACAGAAAAATCTTATATATTAATTGCCTGCTTGCTATGATACAAGGCAAAACATAGTAAGTATCAAATAAATGACACACAAAAAAAGAGTGATGTCAAGAATGACACCAGGGAAAGCTTCATAAAGAGGGAGGTAGCATTTGATATGGGTCTTCATGAAAAGCCTGGTAGAAGGGAAGGATTTGGGGGCAGAAAGAATGCCTCCAAGGCACGGCTTGGGGAATTATGAGGCTAGCTTGGCTGAGAAGAAGGTGCATGCAGGTGAGTAGAGGGAGATACTATTCAAAGAAGCAGTTTATAATAATCCCAGCACTATTTGAGTTTTAAAGAGGATTACTAACCCTAGAAAGTTAGATGGTGACACACCCGGGTTGAAGATATATATATATATATATTTTGTCTGCGTTGGGTCTTCGTTGCTGCGTGTGGATTTTCTCTAGTTGCAGCGAGTGGGGGCTACTCTTCATTGTGGTGCACAGGCTTTTCATTGCGGTGGCTTCTCTTGTTGCAGAGCATGGGCTCTAGAGCGCAGGCTCAGTAGTTGTGGTGCTCAGGCTTAGTTGCTCCACGGCATGTGGGATCTTCCCGGCCCAGGGCTCGAACCCGCATCCCCTGCATTGGCAGGCAGATTCTTAACCACTGCACCACCAGGGAAGCCCCTGAAGAGATATTTAAAAGCAGCAGAACCTTCAAATGCTACCACATAGATAAATGTCTATTTTGACCAACTCTAAGATATCTGTTCACCCTTGAATTATATTTAAAAGTGAGTCTCTGACTGAAGCCAAAAAAAGCACCATTAAGCAGTGGATAAATGCAGTAATGAAAGCAAATGCAAATCTAACATGGACATAATTTTAATTTCTTCCCCTTCAGACTGAAAGCCCCATGAGGGTAAGGACAGCAGCTATTTTATTCAACAGTATTTATTAAGCATATACCACAGTACCTGGTAATAGGCACTCAATACATAAAGGCTACACTGTGAATAAATAAATTCCCTAAGTGTAGTTTCTTAGAGTTCCAGTTCTTTCTCATACGTTTTATCATTTGTAATTTTTACTGGGATATATTAAAATATACACTAATTTGAAAGATCTTAAACTTGGAATTTTAAAACAATAACTTTTTCTCATCTCTCAAAATAGTTGCAGTCAGCCAGAGTCACAAAGTCAGAATTGGGACCTCACTGCTACAGGTAGTTATGCCAAAGAGATTTATATACTCTCTTAAAACTCTTCTTTTTAACCTTCAAAGTGAAGGATTTTCCTTTGTGAAAACTGTGCACGTGAACAGATGTACTCTGGAGAAACAAAATTTGATCAATATTGGCCAGAGAGCAAAGGGATTCAGACCAGAATGATTTCCACATGTGACCACTGCATATCAGTCACAGGTGACAGCAGTGACTGCTCTGCTGTGGCAGAGAGCTCTACTGATTTCCGTTAGACATGCTTCCACTAAAATAGATTAATTCTTAGTTATCCGAATCTGATTTGGGCACAACCTTAGCAGGCTAATTTTCAGCCTATGAGAATAAGGTCATAGTAATTTTCAGATCATTTAATGGAAGAGAAACCAGCAAAGATAAAAGAAAGACACCACACCAAGAGGCTACCAATGGCAAACATTTCCTTCCTCTCTGGTCCATGAAACATCATGTGATTAGGGTTTATTTTAAAGGCATAATTTCCCTGATAATTACTAGCGGTATAGTTTTCAGGGTGTATAATTTACCATTAGAAAAAATGTCACTGGAACGAGGTGAATTAAACCTTTGCTTTCCATCACAGTCTATCACTGGTTGCTCAGTTGCCTGTGATTTGAAGCAGTGTTCTTGAGCTATATTTTACTTCCAAAGAAATATAGTATGTTTTAGAGCAAACAGTAAACAGAAAGGAAAATTCCAGTGAGAACTTGATTTTTAAGGAAGTAATAACTGGTGACTACTTTTCTTCACTTTATTTCTTATATCGAAATGGCTATGCTCAACTGCATAACCAACTTGGCTCAAACACACACATATTTATTAAATTCATGCATGGCTTCTAGAGGCATTTTGTCCAATACTGAACACAAAATAATGAAGATCTTGCTTCTTGGTGCTATGTCATGTTGGTACCATGTATTCCTGATCTGAGGCAATGAGGACAATTCACCTCTGTGATATTCTTCCCCCAAACTCATAATTCCAATTTCATCCTGAGAAAACATCAGGCAAATCCAGATTGGAATTTATTTTACAAAACACCTGACCCATTCTTTTTAAAATTGTCAGAGTCATGAAAAATAAGGAAACATTGATAAACTGTTGCAGACTGGATCAGGATAAGGAGACATGACAACAAAATGCAATGTTGTGTCCTGAACTGGATCTGGGAATAGAAAAGGGACATGAGTGGAATATCAATAATGTCTGTTGTTTACTTAATAGTATTATACCAATGTTAATTTCTTGGTTTTGATAAATGTGCCATGGTCATGTAGGATGTTACCATTAGGGAAAACTGTATTATCTTTGTAACTTCTCTTACTGTAGCTCTTTGTAAATCTAAGATTATTTGGTCAAACATTATTCTGGGTGCTTCTGGATGAGGCTGACATTTGAATTGGTAGACTGAGTAAAGCAGACTGCCTTCTCTAATGTGGATGGGCCTCATCCAGTCAGTTGAAGGCTGAATAGAACAAAAAACTGACCCTCCTGGGAGAAAGGAGAATTCCTCCTTCCTGACTGCCTTTGAGCTGGGACATTGTTGTGGTTGTTTTGTTGTTCCTGACTTTGAACTCAAAGTGAAACTCTGGCTCTTCCTGAGCCTTGGGCCTGCCTGCATTCAGGCTGGAACTATACCATTAGCTCTCCTGGTTCTCAGGCCTTTGAACTTGGATTGGAAATATGCCATTGACCCTAAGAGGTCTCCAGCTTGCCAGCCAACTCACTCTGCCCCTCTCAGGACTTGTCAGCCTTCATAATCACATGTGCCAATTCCTGATAATCAATCTCTCTCTCTCTCTCTCTCTCTCTCACTCTTTCTCTCTCTCTCTCTACATCCAATTGGCCCTATTTCTCTGGGACACTGGGACACCCTAACTAACACATTGATGCATACCATTGTAGTTTGTTCATTTACTTTTCTGTATAGAATATATTCATCTAAGAGCTCCAGTGGTACAATTGGTTAGTGTGCCATACTTATACAGAATATATTTACCTATTTTAATATTGATAGGTATTCATTTTGTTTGGGATTATTATAATACCAATTTGGGGATTATTATAAATAATACTGATATGGACACTCCTATACATGTGTCCTTGTACACACGAGCATAAATTTCTCTTGGGTATAAAATTAGGAAGAAGATTCCTGCCAGATCTGTAGAGTCAGCACAACTGTAGTTTTTTCAAAGCTCAGCAAAAAGGGCTTCCCTGGTGGCACAGTGGTTAAGAATCTGCCTGCCAATGCAGGGGACACGGGTTCGAGCCCTGGTCTGGGAAGATCCCACATGCCATGGAGCAACTAAGCCCGTGCGCCACAACTGCTGAGCCTGCACTCTAGAGCTCGCAAGCCACAACTACTGAGCCCGTGTGCCGCAGCTACTGAAACCCACTCGTCTAGAGCCTGTGCTCCTCAACAAGAGAAGCCACCACAGTGAGAAGGCCGTGCACCACAATGAAGAGTATCCCCCGTTCACCGCAACTAGAGAAAGCCCGTGCACAGCAATGAAGACACAATGCAGCAAAAAAAAAAAAAAAAAAAACCTCAGCAAAAAAAGAAAAAAATTTAAGAAATTGACATGCTTATTCTAAAATATATATGAAGTTCAAAAGATTAAGAATAGCCCAGTTTTTAAAAAGAAGAATAGAGCTGGTGGAATTAAACTACCTGATTTTGGGACTTATTATAAAGCTACAGTAAACAAGATAGTGTACTATTTGTATCAAGATGGACAAATAGATCAATGCAACAGAATATAGAGCCTGGAAATATACCCACACCCAAGATGCAAAGCAATCCATGAAGAAAAGACAGTCTTTTGATAAATGGTGCTGGAACAATTGGATACCCACATGCAAAATAATGAACCTTGACTCATATAATATGCATAATTTATCTTGAAATAGACCATAGAACTAAATGCAAGAGCTAAAATTATAAAACTTCTAAAATCTCAATTACCTTAGGTTTGATAAAGATTTCTTATATACAACACAAAAAGCACAGTATCTAAAAGAATAAAATCAGTAAATAGGCCTCAAAATTTAAAACTTTCACTCTTCAAAAGATGCTCTTAATACAATGAAAAGGCAAGCCACAGACTTGGGGGGAAAATTTCCTAGCAATTTCATTCCTAGGTATATACCTAAGAGTCTAGATTATAAATGACCACATACAAGAATGGTCATGGGGCTTCCCTGGTGGCTCAGTGGTTGAGAGTCCGCCTGCTGATACAGGGGACACGGGTTCGTGCCCCGGTCCGGGAGGATCCCACATGCCGCGGAGCGGCTGGGCCTGTGAGCCATGGCCGCTGAGCCTGTGCGTCCGGAGCCTGTGCTCTGCAGCAGGAGAGGCCATAGCAGTGAGAGGCCCACGTACCACAAAAAAAAAAAAAGAATGGTCATGGCAGCTTTACTCATAATACCTTCAAACTGGAAATAATCCAAATACCCATCAGTGGAAGAATGGATAAATATATACATGATCTACTAATTTTACTCTTAGAATTGCATCCTAAGGAAACAATGAAGAATAGGCAATGTCTTGATAGAGGCTGCTCCATCAACCTATATTCAGGAATGAAGATAACTTGGTACAGGGCCATATTGGTTTGTAGCCTGAGAAACCACACCGAGGTGTTATAATCTACCGAGATGTTGAGGCTATTAACATAGCATAATTTAGCCTAAACTGATTTATATATAGAAATTGGTACCTAGAAATACAGCGCTACCCTAATAAAAACCTAAGCTATGTGACATTGGTTCAGGGGCCAGCCTGTGCGTGGTGAGGAAGCTTTGTTAATGGAGTCTGGAAAGATGACAATATATGCATTGGTAAAACATTTGATAAAACTGTTGCATGCACTAACTTGGAAGACAGTTAATGTGTTGAGTGATCTTTAGAATTCTGCATAGAGGTTGGTAAACAAAATTAGTGGTACTCCTTCCTTCCTATATACTACAAGACAGAGATTAATTGGTTTAAGGAAAAAGAGTAAATTTGCAATCAGAGATGAGAGGGAATGGAATTGAAAGATTCATTTGTTTCTCTTCCCCAAAAGTAAAAGGCAAAACTAAGAGGGCATTTGACCTACAAAAGGACAAATAAAATTCATCTCACTCCGAGGACCAAATCAAATGTGACCATAATGTCCTTTGTTAAAATTTTCGAATTAAGAAGGAGTCCTTTCATTTGGATGAAATAGCTCATGGATAAGAGATTAAAGGCATGAATCTACCCCACCTCCAAGAAACCTGATTAGCTCAAGTCACCTGTAATTAAGTTTAGAGAAAGAGGCATGTCTTGAAAAGAATTGCAGATGAGTCTATAGGCACATGAAGCTGCTAGAATCAAGTAAATTAAATAGCCTTATTCTGAGAGTATTGTATTAGTTGAGACTAAATACGATTGTAGCTGTTCTTGACTAAAAATTACCCTTGGGGTCCCGAGGATTCCATGTAGAGAAAGTAGGCTGAGAAAGCTTTTTAGTCCCAAGGAGGACATACTCCAATGTCCTCTTCAATTGTGGCCAAGAAGGATATTGGGGAAAGAAAATCTTTCCAGAGAGTAGAGCCAAGAGCCACGGAGGATGACAGACTGGGAGCTTATTCTCTGGGAACAGAAGAGGGGTTTAATCAAGGAGTATTCTCATCCTCAGAGTAGGGGTGGTTCTTGAAACATTGACTCAATGTGATTTCAGAATTGCTTCATGCCTCTCATTATTTCCCTTTCTTCCTGAAAGGAAATATTTGTTGTAATTAGCCTCGCTGTCTTCCATCACTGAATTGTGGATGTGAATTGCGGTGTCTCTTGAGAAAGAGAAACCATACTCAGACCTGACATAGTAAAGACAATCACAAAATTGTTTACTTTCATCTTGACACTACTCCTGGACTTTTGGATTTTTCTCCTCTGGGAGAGAAATGAGTACATTTTGTGTGCAGTAGGAAGGGAAGCAAATATTTGTGAATAAGTTTGGAGACTGTGCTAGATTGTATTTTGTACTATTCTTCATTTGCTGTCTTTCCCTGTGGGAGGATTATATATCCCTCCCTGATGACCTAAACTTGGTCATGTGGCTTGCTTGGGATGATGAAACATGAGCAGAAGATTTAATAGCCATCAATGGTTCTCTTGTGCTCTTTTATCCCTCTGCCATGAATTCAGCCATATCCAGATGGGAGTACTCCATCAACCTGGGTCTTGGTGCAAAGATGACATGCAGCAGAGCTCCAGCCAACAATGGACTTGTTGCAGAAATCAGAAATAAACCTTTGTTCTTATAAGCCTATACGTTTTTGAAGCTTTTGTTACCTCAACATAATTTTGCCCAAGCTGACCAATATGGCTTTTCTCTCCCTCTTGGAGTTTTGCCAAAAATACTGACCTTTTGAAAGATGTCCTTGAGCATTTATTTGAGATGTGAGTTTCTAATGTAGTCTCACCCCCACCAAACAGGTGTTTCAGCTGTTGCTTGGGAGCACGAGTCACTCTATTGTGTCACAAGAATAAGTGCCAACATGTCATGTTGGGGGAACTAGACTTGCTTTCTTGTGTTCCTGTGAGATCACTGAAGTTGGGGAGAGACCTGTGGAAGCTGAGCTCAGCGGGTTTCCACTTGGGCTTGGGATCAGGATGTATTCCTATGGAACTGCGCAAGAGAGAAAACCCTACTTTAAGAGATGAGAAGGACAATCAGCATAATGCCTATGCTTGTTTTGAGCTGGAAAACTGAAGTCACTCTCATGGTGTCACAGACACTCACAAGGCTTGAATCCCTAAGAGGAATCGAGGAAGCCTGTATCGCAGAGCTAGTTCCCTGTTAATTGGTTTCTAAACTCCCACTAAAAGTATATATTTATCATTCTCAGTCAGATAGCCCTTGTGGAGTCCATTGGCCTTGCATTGCAGTGAGACTTAGAGTGTAACTGAGCTAAAAGATGTCAGAACCTTTATCCAGAAAAGGAACAAAAACAACTTTGCTTGTCTGATTAAATTGGGAGGAGGGCTGGATTCCTGAGAAATCTGTTTTGTAGAATGTTTCTGAAGTGAAAACGTGTACTTTATGAAGCATATTATTGAAGTGAATTGTTATAATAATAACACCCATGGTTTAGTGGTTGGGGGCGGAGGTGGAGCGAGAGATCCTGGAGCCACACTGCTCAGGTCAGCTCGACCACTTACCAGCTGTGTGATTGACTCAGGATGGGCTCCTGGGAAACAGGCTCCAAAGCAGAGATTTCCCTGGTCCAGGTGTGGTGTGCTGGAGATCACCACTTGTGAGGGAGTGAGGGGAAGAGAGGTGAGTGGAAGTGAATGTTGGATTATGATGTAGTTGCACAAGAGGCCTCAGCTTGTCCCCATGGGGAGCTCTAGAACTGGAATGGCCTTTCAGAAATTTCCTGAATTGAGGTAAGGGACGTTGGATGTGGGTTGTCCCTGAAGACGGGAATAATCTTGGATGAGAGCAGCTCCCTGTAGCCAAAGGAAGTTTCTGGGGAGGGATTCACCTGTGACTGTCAGCAGCCAACACACCTGGAATGAGAACCTGGGTCCTGAAGGAGAGCTGGGAAGTGCATCGCAGCACTGCACTTACCGCGGGCAATCCCTAACTTCTCCAGCCCTTGGCTTCTATGACTATAAAATGGGAGAAATAATAGTACCTCTCTCACTGGTTTGTTATGAGAACAAATTAATATTCGTAAAGCATCTGGAGCATTGCCTACCACACAGTGAGGCTACATATATGATTGTTAAATAATTAATTGTCCAGTGGATGTGGTCCGGGACTACGGTTTAGCAAATAGTTAGGGAAGTTTTATAATTAGTCTATTAACTGTTTCTATGAGGATGGTCACCCTGAAAGTGCTTTGATATGTTTGAAATCAGTTAATGCTGAAATAGTTTAGAAGTTCTGCATGAAAATCTTAAGCATTAATTTGCTAGGAATCTACATGTTAGTAATCATGCAAATATAAAATTTATCTCAGGCTTTAGTCAAATGATCACAGATTTTGAATTGCTGGAATATGAATCAAAGAAATATTATTTCTGACAGGAGCTGTACTAAATATTTTACATATCTTAACATCTTTTCTTATGCCTCATTCCAACCACCTTAAGAGTTAGATACTATACTGTTATTACTTCTAATTACAGATGGGAAACTGAGACTCAGAAGGTTTTGCAAGGCTGGAATTCAAAGCTGACTCCAAAGCCTCGATGCTTAACCACTGTACTCCACTTCCTTCCCTATAAGTCACCCACATACTCAGCTGTTCTAAGAAGTCTTTGAAATATGTTTGATCTCTTAAGCATTGCACTAAGCCTGCCAGTGTTATCCTTCACAAAGCTTCATAAATAACTCAACAGCATCATTTTGCAGCTTCTTAATGGAAGACTCAAGCCTCCTATCTCAGATAATAAATAATTAATATCTTGAAATGTTAAACCTAACTTGTTTTCATAATGAAGATGTCAGCTTGCATGGTATTCTAGAAGCACTATATAAAAAGACACTTTTTGTATTAAATTGCATATTTAGTATGAGGATATGTATCATGGCATCAAAAACATACTCAGCACTTTTCTAATTATAGCTGCTAATCACAGTCTCACCCTTCAAAAAGCTGCTCCTTAAAAAAACAGCTTATATATAGTCACTCATCCACTAATTCATAGTTACTTGTGGCTCTGCCCAAAGTTAGCAATTGTGTCTGCCAGTTGAGAAACCTAATCAATAATTGAAGCTCCACTGTGGCTAATGCTCAACTGATGCACCCCCTTGATAATTCTCTCACTGAGTCTCAACATTTGAAATAACCTCACTAAGCTCAATTTTTACCAGGCCAGCCTGACATTCAAGGTCGGGTGAAATAGGGTAAAAGAAGACAACAGCACTGTAGATGCTGGAGAATGGCTTGTTTTCAAAACAGAAGATATCACCGTGCTTCTGCACCTTTCAACATCCATTCTTTCCACCCCTTGACACCAATCCCAATTTGTTTAGATAGTAGACTGAGATACCCTGGGTTCAGGAAGGAAAAACCCAACCCCAGCCTAGCCCCAGATGATGTTGATCAAATTCCTTTTAGACAGTGGTTGATCTAAATGTGGGGAGTAATAAAGATCTACCCAATGAGACACAGGGGAAGTCTGCTGGGCAGAGCTCCCCTTCCCAAATGTGAAGGCGAAGGCTGGCTAAGAGAGAGCCCTTAGCCTGTCTACCTGCTTCTTCCTGCTTTGATATGATGGCTGAAAGTACAACAGTTCTCTCGTGAATATGAATGAAACAACAAAGAGAATCACAGAGATGCCAGCCCTGACAGCATCTAGACACTGAACAAAAGCCAGAAGCTGCTTAACCCCAGACTATTTAAGCCAAAGTTAAAAATTTTCAGTTCTTCCAAATACATTGCTGACAGATACTGTGTTCCCACACTTCTCTCCACATTTTCTCTCTCACTCCTACTTCCCAACATTCTTTCAGCCTCCTTTTGTCAAGGGTAATCTCATTTGTCAAGGGTAATCTCATTTGTCAAGGGTAATCTCATTTGCATGTGTTTCTCTAACATTTTTTGATGTCCTATGTTATTTCTATGGGTTGGTTCTGAATGTTGAAACCAATAAATAGTGTTTCCATTATTATGACTGTGGTTAATATTCTAATGTTAGCATGATGGCTATTTTTTTAGAATAATATTTAATAAGAAAATAATAATAACAATAAACAAAGCTATGGGGAGTATTCCCCTCTATGACTTACATGGAAGGAAGTCCACAGAATCCACAAATCTCGTCTCAGCTCAAGGCACTGTGGACATTCTGCAAAGCACAGAGTTAGGCCCTTAGCCAGGGCCTATACGTTAGGCCCTTAGCCAGGGCCTATACAGGTCCAATACATTCAGACATTTGGTATGATGGCTGTGTTAATATTCTAGTAGAGCCAAGTAGTGGGGTATAATTACAAATTCAATATAATTACTTACACCTGAGCCACTCATAGGAGAATGTCAAGTTCAAGTGAATTCTCTTTTCTTCCATTCCATCAAGAGTTCAAAACAAGTCTACTACATATTTGGAGTATTTACTGCTCATACAGTATTTATTTTTCCTGAAGTTTCTGATTGCTTTTGTTTTCTATTTGGGAAAATAAACACATGCCTTCTTCACCATATCCCCAATGTCTTCCAGATTCTTACTCTAAGAATCTAGTGTATTCTTTTCCTTGATGTCTTCTAACTTCTATTCCAATTGGGACTGGTTTCTTAATTTTTAGACCATGACTTTCTTGTGCAACTTTTCTTTTTCTAGAGCTTTCTAATTGCCCTTTGTTTTTTCAATGCCTTTATCTTACACTCAAGTTTTCCAAGTTTCCAGTCATTTTAACCATTCCATGGAGTACTTTTTTAATGTTCTGGCCCAAAGCCCTCTGTCCTTTCTCATTAGTTTTCATTGGTCTCTAGGCCTGATGTAGATCTGTTATTCTGTGACTTGACTATTCAGTAAGGTTGGATCAATTGCTTTTTGGGACCTTGACTCTTTGTCTCAGTTAAATCCCTCACAGCGAGGTACCTTCTTAAGTAATTTTCTAGAAGCAGGTGAACAGAAGATAAACTGTTTGGAACTTGATGATTTCTAAATATTTTATTCTGCCTTACACTTGATTGATGGGCTAGTTGGGTCAAAAATTTTCAGTTTAAAATTATTTTCCTCCAGAGTTTTTTAAAAACATTGCACTAATGTCTTCTAGCCTCCAGTTTTGCTGTTGAAAAGCAAAATTGCTGTTGAAAAGAACCCTGGTTTTTATTTCTCTGTATGTGACCTCTTTTTCTGGACAATTTAAAGATATTCTTTTATTCTTGTGTTCTGAAATTTTTATTCTTGGTAATCTGAAATCCAACAGTGCTATGCACATATATTTTAAATTATTTGTTCAGAGTTGTTCAGATTTGTATATGAAGATATGTAACAACCTTCATTTCTGAGAAATTTTCTTTATTATATATTGGTACCCTATACATTTTTTTGTCTATTTTTCTTTTATTTTTGATTCTATATTTTGAAATATCTCACAGGCTTTATCTTCCAACTATTCTTTAATTCTTTTAAGATTTGGAATGGTATTTTAAATTTCCAAGTGTTACCTTTCATTCTTTGATTATTCTATTTTTTTTTAATTTTATTTTTATTTTTTTGCTTTATAACAAATTTAATCAGTTATACATATACATATGTTTCCATATCCCCTCCCTTTTGCGTCTCCCTCCCACCCTCCCTATCCCACCCCTCCAGGCGGTCACAAAGTATCGAGCTGATCTCCCTGTGCTATGCGGCTGCTTCCCACTAGCTATCTACCTCACGTTTGGTAGTGTATATATGTCCATGCCGCTCTTTCACTTTGTCACAGCTTACCCTTCCCCCTCCCCATATCCTCAAGTCCATTCTCTAGTAGGTCTGTGTCTTTATTCCTGTCTTACCCCTATGTTCTTCATGACATTTTTTTTTCTTAAATTCCATATATATGTGTTAGCATACAGTATTTGTCTTTCTCTTTCTGACTTACTTCACTCTGTATGACAGACTCTAGGTCTATCCACCTCATTACAAATAGCTCAATTTCATTTCTTTTTATGGCTGAGTAATATTCCATTGTATATATGTGCCACATCTTCTTTATCCATTCATCCGATGATGGACACTTAGGTTGTTTCCATCTCCGGGCTATTGTAAATAGGGCTGCTATGAACATTTTGGGACATGTCTCTTTTTGAATTATGGTTTCCTCAGGGTATATGCCCAGTAGTGGGATTGCTGGGTCATATGGTAGTTCTATTTGTAGTTTTTTAAGGAACCTCCATACCGTTCTCCATAGTGGCTGTACCAATTCACATTCCCACCAGCAGTGCAAGAGTGTTCCCTTTTTTCCACACCCTCTCCAGCATTTATTGTTTCTAGATTTTTTGATGATGGCCATTCTGACTGGTGTGAGATGATATCTCATGGTAGTTTTGATTTGCATTTCTCTAATGAGTAAAGATGTTGAGCATCCTTTCATGTGTTTGTTGGCAGTCTGTATATCTTCTGTGGAGAAATGTCTATTTAGGTCTTCTGCCCATTTTTGGATTGGGTTGTTTGTTTTTTTGTTATTGAGCTGCATGGGCTGCTTATAAATTTTGGAGATGAATCCTTTGTCAGTTGCTTCATTTGCAAATATTTTCTCCCATTCTGAGGGTTGTCTTTTGGTCTTGTTTATGGTTTCCTTTGCTGTGCAAAAGCTTTGAAGTTTCATTAGGTCCCATGTTTTTATTTTTGTCTTTATTTCCATTTCTCTAGGAGGTGGGTCAAAAAGGATCTTGCTGTGATTTATGTCATAGAGTGTTCTGCCTATGTTTTCCTCTAAGAGTTTGATAGTGTCTGGCCTTACATTTAGGTCTTTAATCCATTTTGAGCTTATTTTTGTGTATGGTGTTAGGGAATGATCTAATCTCATACTTTTACATGTCCCTATCCAGTTTTCCCAGCACCACTTATTGAAGAGACTGTCCTTTCTCCACTGTACATTCCTGCCTCCTTTATCAAAGATAAGGTGACCATATGTCCGTGGGTTTAACTCTGGGCTTTCTATCATGTTCCATTGATCTATCTTTCTGTTTTTGTGCCAGTACCATACTGTCTTGATTACTGTAGCTTTGTAGTATAGTCTGAAGTCAGGGAGCCTGATTCCTCCAGCTCCATTTTTCGTTCTCAAGATTGCTTTGGCTATTCGGGGTCTTTTGTGTTTCCATACAAATTGTGAAATTTTTTGTTCTAGTTCTGTGAAAAATGCCAGTGGTAGTTTGATAGGGATTGCATTGAACCTGTAGATTGCTTTGGGTAGTAGAGTCATTTTCACAATGTTGATTCTTCCAATCCAAGAACATGGTACATCTCTCCATCTATTTGTATCATCTTTAATTTTTTTCATCAGTGTCTTATAATTTTCTGCATACAGGTCTTTTGTCTCCTTAGGTAGGTTTATTCCTAGATATTTTATTCTTTTTGTTGCAATGGTAAATGGGAGTGTTTCCTTGATTTCACTTTCAGATTTTTCATCATCAGTATATAGAAATGCCAGAGATTTCTGTGCATTAATTTTGTATCCTGCAACTTTACCAAATTCATTGATTAACTCTAGTAGTTTTCTGGTAGCATCTTTAGGATTCTCTATGTATAGTATCATGTCATCTGCAAACAGTGACAGCTTTACTTCTTCTTTTCCGATTTGGATTCCTTTTATTTCCTTTTCTTCTCTGATTGCTGTGGCTAAAACTTCCAAAACTAGGTTGAATAAGAGTGGTGAAAGTGGGCAACCTTGTCTTGTTCCTGATCTTAGTGGAAATGGTTTCAGTTTTTCACCATTGAGGACGATGCTGGCTGTGGGTTTGTCATATATGGCCTTTATTATGTTGAGGAAAGTTCCCTCTATGCCTACTTTCTGGAGGGTTTTTATCATAAATGGGTGTTGAATTTTGTCAAAAGCTTTCCCTGCATCTATTGAGATGATCATATGGTTTTTCTCCTTCAATTTGTTAATATGGTGTATCACGTTGATTGATTTGCGTATATTGAAGAATCCTTGCATTCCTGGAATAAACCCCACTTGATCATGGTGTATGATCCTTTTAATGTGCTGTTGGATTCTGTTTGCTAGTATTTTGTTGAGGATTTTTGCATCTATGTTCATCAGTGATATTGGCCTGTAGTTTTCTTTCTTTGTGACATCCTTGTCTGGTTTTGGTATCAAGGTGATGGTGGCCTCGTAGAATGAATTTGGGAGTGTTCCTCACTCTGCTATATTTTGGAAGACTTTCAGAAGGATGGGTGTTAGCTCTTCTCTAAATGCTTGATAGAATTCGCCTGTGAAGCCATCTGCTCCTGGGCTTTTGTTTGTTGGAAGATTTTTTATCACAGTTTCAATTTCAGTGCTTGTGATTGGTCTGTTCATATTTTCTATTTCTTCCTGATTCAGTCTTGGCAGGTTGTGCATTTCTAAGAATTTGTCCATTTCTTCCAGGTTGTCCATTTTATTGGCATAGAGTTGCTTATAGTAATCTCTCATGATCTTTTGTATTTCTGCAGTGTCAGTTGTTACTTCTCCTTTTTCATTTCTAATTCTATTGATTTGAGTCTTCTCCCTTTTTTTCTTGATGAGTCTGGCTAATGGTTTATCAATTTTGTTTATCTTCTCAAAGAACCAGCTTTTAGTTTTATTGATCTTTGCTATCGTTTCCTTCATTTCTTTTTCATTTATTTCTGATCTGATTTTTATGATTTCTTTCCTTCTGCTAACTTTGGGATGTTTTTGTTCTTCTTTCTCTAATTGCTTTAGGTGCAAGGTTAGGTTGTTTATTCGAGATGTTTCCTGTTTCTTAAGGTGGGATTGTATTGCTATAAACTTCCCTCTTAGAACTGCTTTTGCTGCATCCCATAGGTTTTGGGTCGTCGTGTCTCCATTGTCATTTGTTTCTAGGTATTTTTTAATTTCCTCTTTGATTTCTTCAGTGATCACTTTGTTATTGAGTAGTGTATTGTTTACCCTCCATGTGTTTGTATTTTTTACAGCTCTTTTCCTGTAATTGATATCTAGTCTCATAGCATTGTGGTCGGAAAAGATACTTGATACAATTTCAATTTTCTTAAATTTACCAAGGCTTGACTTGTGACCCAAGATATGATCTATCCTGGAGAATGTTCCATGAGCACTTGAGAAAAATGTGTATTCTGTTGTTTTTGGATGGAATGTCCTATAAATATCAATTAAGTCCATCTTGTTTAATGTATCATTTAAAGCTTGTGTTTCCTTATTTATTTTCATTTTGGATGATCTGTCCATTGGTGAAAGTGGGGTGTTAAAGTCCCCTACTATGAGTGTGTTACTGTCGATTTCTCCTTTTATGGCTGTTAGTATTTGCCTTATGTATTGAGGTGCTCCTATGTTGGGTGCATAAATATTTACAATTGTTATATCTTCTTCTTGGATCGATCCCTTGATCATTATGTAGTGTCCTTCTTTATCTCTTCTAGTAGTCTTTATTTTAAAGTCTATTTTGTCTGATATGAGAATTGCTACTCCAGCTTTCTTTTGGTTTCCATTTGCATGGAATATCTTTTTCCATCCCCTTACTTTCAGTCTGTATGTGTCTCTAGGTCTTCCTATTCCCATTTTCTTAATTGTTTTGGGTTCGTTACTGTAGGTCTTTTACTTCTGTTGTGTTTCTTGCCTAGAGAAGTTCCTTTAGCATTTGTTGTAAAGCTGGTTTGGTGGTGCTGAACTCTCTCAGCTTTTGCTTGTCTGTAAACGTTTTAATTTCTCCATCAAATCTGAATGAGATCCTTGCTGGGTAGAGTAATCTTGGTTGCAGGTTTTTCTCCTTCATCACTTTAATTATGTCCTGCCACTCCCTTCTGGCTTGTAGAGTTTCTGCTGAGAGATCAGCTGTTATCCTGATGGGGATTCCATTGTGTGTTATTTGTTGTTTTTGCCTTGCTGCTTTTAATATGATTTCTTTGTGTTTAATTTTTGACAGTTTGATTAATATGTGTCTTGGCGTATTTCTCCTTGGATTTATTCTGTATGGGACTCTCTGTGCCTCCTGGACTTGATTAACTATTTCCTTTCCCATATTAGGGAAGTTTTCAACTATAATCTCTTCAAATATTTTCTCAGTCCCTTTCTTTTTCTCTTCTTCTTCTGGAACCCCTATAATTCGAATGTTGGTGCGTTTAATGTTGTCCCAGAGGTCTCTGAGACTGTCCTCTGTTCTTTTCATTCTTTTTTCTTTATTTTGCTCTGCATCAGTTATTTCCACTATTTTATCTTCCACCTCACTTATCCGTTCTTCTGCCTCAGTTATTCTGCTATTGATCCCGTCTAGAGTATTTTTTATTTCATGTATTGTGTTTTTAATCGATGCTTGATTCATCTTTAGTTCTTCTAGGTCCTTGTTAACTGTTTCTTGCATTTTGTCTATTCTATTTCCAAGATTTTGGATCTGGGAAATAGAATCTTGGATCATCTTTACCATCATTATTCTGAATTCTTTTTCAGGTAGAGTGCCTATTACCTCTTCATTTGTTAGGTCTGGTGGGTTTTTATCTTGCTCCTTCTCCTGCTGTGTGTTTTTCTGTCTTCTCATTTTGCTTATGTTACTGTGTTTGGGGTCTCTTTTTTGCAGGCTGCAGGTTCGTAGTTCCTGTTGTTTTTGGTGTCTGTCCCCAGTGGCTAAGGTTGGTTTAGTGGGTTGTGTAGGCTTCCTGGTGGAGGGGACTAGTGCCTGTGTTCTGGTGGATGAGGCTGGATCTTGTCTTTCTGGTGGGCAGGTCCACGTCTGGTGGTGTGTTTTGGGGTGTCTGTGGACTTTTTATGATTTTAGGCCACCTCTCTGCTAATGGGTGGCGTTGTCTTCCTGTCTTGCTAGTTGTTTGGCTTAGGGTGTCCAGCACTGTAGCTTGCTGGTCGTTGAGTGAAGCTGGGTGCTGGTGTTGAGATGGAGATCTCTGGAAGATTTTCGCCGTTTGATATTATGTGGAGCTGGGAGGTCTCTTGTGGACCAGTGTCCTGAAGTTGGCTCTCCCACCTCAGAGGCACAGCACTGACTCCGGGCTCCTCAATTTGGGATGATGTGTTGTCTATTCATGTATTCCACAGATGCAGGGTACATCAAGTTGATTGTGGAGCTTTAATCCGCTGCTTCTGAGGCTGCTGGGAGAGGTTTCCCTTTCTCTTCTTTGTTCTCACAGCTCCTGGGTCTCAGCTTTGGATTTGGCCCCTCCTCTGCGTGTCGGTCGCCGGAGGGCGTCTGTTCTTCGCTCAGACAGGACAGGGTTAAAGGAGCAGCCTCTTCGGGGACTCTGGCTCACTCAGGCCGGGAGGGAGGGAGGGGCACGGAGTGCGGGGCGAGCCTGCAGCGGCAGAGGTCGGCGTGACGTTGCACCAGCCCGAGGCGCACCGTGCGTTCTCCCAGGGAAGCCGCCCCTGGATCCCGGGACCCCGGCAGTGGCGGGCTGCACAGGCTCCCGGAAGGGCGGTGTGGGCAGTGACCTGCGCTCGCACACAGGCTTCTTGGCGGCGGCAGCAGCAGCCCCAGCGTCCCACGCCTGTCACTGGGCTCCGCGCTTTCAGTCGCGACTCGCGCCCGTCTGTGGAGCCCCTTTAAGCAGCGCTCTTAATCCCCTCTCCTCGCGCACCAGGAAACCAAGAGGGAAGAAAAAGTCTCTTGCCTCTTCGGCAGCTCCAGAGTTTTCCCGGACTCCCTCCCGGCTAGCTGTGGCACATTAGCCCCCTTCAGGCTGAGTTCTCGCCGCCAGCCCCAGTCCTCTTCCTGCGCTCTGACCGAAGCCCGCGCCTCAGCTCCCAGTGCCGACTACCCCGGCGGGCGAGCAGACAAGCCTCTCGGGCTGGTGAGTGCCGCTCGGCACCGATCCTCTGTGTAGGGATCTCTCCGCTTTGCCCTACCCAGGTATGTGGGGAGTTTCTTGCCTTTTGGGAGGTCTGGGGTCTTCTGCCAGCGTTCAGTAGGTGTTCTGTAGGAGTTGTTCCACGTGTAGCTGTATTTCTGGTGTATCCGTGGGGAGGAAGGTGATCTCCGCGTCTTACTCTTCCGCCATCTTACCCGGAAGTCTGATTATTCTATTTTAAATGATCCTGTTCAAATTTTGTACAGGTGTTTTCTCAAATGTAAAACAAATTAGAATGATTTTTCTCAAGTTATCTCCCAGTCTTTAAAATGCTTGTTTTCATAGGATTGATCTTTTCTATTAATCTCAGTCTTTCTCAGTAACCCTTAAAGGATTTCTTCAAACATTTTGTGATTCTTATTGTCTATACATATCTACAGGGTGCTTTATGTCTGTGGGTGAGTCTTGTTGACTCTCAGGCCTTGCCTGAGTATACAGAAAGATAATTATTCATTAATGTCAGATGAGGAGAGTTTTTTAACAGGAGCGCCCAATTTTTCCCAAGGGAATTTGTTCTGTTATCTTAGAAAAAAACCCTCTTTTTTTTTCAATTTAAAGATAAGAGCTTGGTATTAGGCTTATTAGCAAGCAGAGGCGGGAAAGGGGATATATATATATATATATATATATATATATATATATATACACACACACACACACACACACACATACACACACACACACACACACAACCTGTTAATATCCATTCTCAGCCCTCCACTTCCCATTCCCATCCTTGGTCCTACCTGCAACATCTGAGTCTGAGCCTTGCTGAGATTCTCCTGGCTGTCCATCTATGACCTTAGTGCAGGCTGCTTCACACGTGTTCTAGGCTGCAGCTTCCTACAGTCTGCTTCAGCATCCAAGCTTGCATTTACCTTTCATCATTAGAATTTTGTGGGAGTTTCTGGTCTACCTGTGCTACCTTCCATATATATTTTTTATTCCTTTACAATCACTTTAATGGCATTTTAGAGAAGAGAAGTCTTAGTTCACTAATACACACAAAAGTCAGTTTTACATTAAAATAAAATGATCCTGGAAGCAAGATAGAGAGTATATATTTTCAACAGGCAAACCTAGAGGAAGAGGCACCAGTGGGAGGCTAGTTCACTAATCCAAGTAACAGATGATGGAGTCTAAACTAATGTAGTGGCCATGAAGATACTTATAAAATGTTAATTATTTAGATGTACTAAGGAGATAAAACAGAACTAGTGATTCACTGAATGAATGAAATAAGGAAGAGGCAGGAATTACGGATGACATTTAGGCCTCTGGCTTGAGCAACTATGTGGCTGATGGCACCACTTTTTGACATAGGGAACAAGAAAAAGTACGTTCTGGTGAAATAGGTGGATGGTTCATTTGGGGTATGTTAACATGTGTTATTTAAAGAAAAATATTCCAAAATCAGTTGCATATATAAGTCAGAAGCTCAGGAGAGCAATCTGGGCTGAAAGTGCAGATTTGGTAGTTATCCACACGCAGATGCTATTTACTGCGTACCAATGGTTCTTTTTCATCCCTCCTATTTGCTCCCCCGACCCTCCCCCCTCCACCCCACCACCATTCTCTGATTATAAATTAAGACTGAACTGAAATTTCCTAGAGGGTTGTAAATATTACATGGAACCCTGGGGAGTCTGTGTTATGTATCTTTTGTGGAGCACCATTCCAGGATTTTAATTTGAATAATTTTTAATAAGTGCTTGTATTTAGTTCTTTTGCTTTGAGAATTGACGAAATACATCAGTATCATATAAAGAGTCAAGAAAAATGGCATTTTCTATTTCACTAACTTTATAAAAGAAGAATAACAATACCATCTTCTCAATAAACCATTTCGTTGATCTTAGTGGACATACTTTTTCTTGCTTTGAACCCTTGCATGATAGTTCTTCATTAAGACTTGAATAGCTATTCTTATAATTTCTTATTTTACATAATTTGAACATCTATTTTATCCTCTTGCCTAGAGTGATGAAAAGCAATCAGAGGTAGGGACTTGGACTTATATTTGTATTCCCACCAGCACCCAAAGACGTAAAATAACAGGTGCTTAATAATTATTTGAAGAGTTGAACAGAAGCACTTGACACTCATAAATGCATAAAGTTACTTTATTTTAAGTATACATTTAATTTTGAAAAATATAAATGCTAAAATATCTCATCTTCTTCATCTCTTAATTCCATAAAAGTCACAATAGAAAGCTTCATAAAACTGTAAAATACTATAATGTTATAGGAATTTTAGGTTTTATATTGGAAAAAAATTATTAGTAATATATTGAAATGTTCTGTACTTTATAATTTTGTTCCACCATGTTGATCTACTTCACTTAAAATAAAAAGATGCATCATTTCTCCAAAGTTAATAAAGACTTAAGAGAATAAAAATAAGAGTATCTGAAAGTGCGTACTGATTCTGAAAAGTAATGTGTACAGATATGTACCAGCCATGAAAATGGC
Organism: Mesoplodon mirus; assembly: GCF_964341445.2. Taxonomy (NCBI): domain Eukaryota; kingdom Metazoa; phylum Chordata; class Mammalia; order Artiodactyla; family Ziphiidae; genus Mesoplodon; species Mesoplodon mirus. The sequence goes on from NC_138977.1 coordinate 50,236,429, forward strand.
TAAAAAGAGGCAACTATTCATTCTCTTCACATTGTAGGACTGGGACAAAGTTACTTATGGCTCTATAAATTTCACTGGATGACTTTAGCCCTGAGTTGCAATATCTGCCTAAGAAACAGAATTCAGGATTTTTGTATGTACCCATAGAGCACAAAGAAATGAGCCAAAAAACAGAACATATCCAAATTCCTGGTCAAAGTGCAACTTGACTGGTTAGCATATACCACAAAACTTTTTTATTTCAGGCTGCAATGAAGCTTTATGAAATCATCATCTAAAAATTCCCAAGGCCCAACAAGCAAAATATCATTTGACTGTATTCAGCCACTTGGTGCCACTGGGCTTCATGCTCATGCTGTGAAGAGGGGATGTGAAATCTCATGGAATAAATAAGAAAATCTCAAGTTCCTGCACCAAAATCATTAAGTGGTATGAAAAGGGTTGAAGAAAGCTTTGTCCCATCCCCTGAACAATGTCAACCTCTGTAATACAACTCAAATCATTTTGTTTTTGTTTTTTAAAGATAGTCAGCAGTCAATACATTTCAAGTACTTAACACAGTTTAAAAAAAAAGAAGCAAAAACTTGGAAGACAATCGTTCTCTGTATTAAACACCAATATATAGCTGATAAAAGATTTACTCTGTGTGTGTTGGTGCATGTGCATAAAAATATATACCAACTGAGTTTCTGACGGCAGACAATTGTTTCTCTTTCCCCCTTTCTTTGAGGTGGTGGGCGGCTGACTAGAAAAGGTTTGTTTCCCTATGTCTCTGAATTCCTCCATTCCCCCACCCCACTCCACTGCCTGACTGGACCACAAAATGATTCCAGTTCCCAGTATGGAACACAAAATGATTAGGATTCCAAGTTGGTCACTGTTTTACATAGTAGAGTGACGTTTTTCAAGGAAAACAGTATCTCCAAAAGATTTTCTTTCAAATGCAAAACCATGGGCCTTTCTGCTCTGATAAAGCAGACTCTTGACCTGGTGATGCTTTCCTTCCAATGGTAAGTCTGTACACCCACAGGACTTCTAGTTAACAACTATACTTACTGCTTTACTTCTAACAACTTGAATCTCTTTTTGTATTTACATCAGGAAGAGACACTTGGTAAAAAATTTACTGTTGTATTCTGTGTGTCCAGTTTACAGAGAAACAAAACCACCAAAAATCTGGTTAGTTCTTTGATAGTGTGTAAATTCAGTTAAAATACAGATAATTCGGTGGCTCTGTGTGGACCTCAGGGTTTGTTTGTTTGTTTGGTAACTATCTGTGTTCCTCTGAAAGTAAATGATTTTTAAAATACTTCTCTGGGTTCCAAAATATTGAAAAGGTTTGATACTAACTGTTCCTTTAAGCAAATACAAGGTGCCACTCCACATTCATATCATGAGTATCGACCTTCTGTCACAGCTCATAAATGAAGGTGCAGGTAGCTTTTAGATATACTCCAAGGCTGAAATACTGAGTTAAGTTGCTTCAGGAGTTCTTTGAAAGGGACAGAGAGGGGCATGAATCCTCAAATACTTGATTCATGATCAGAAAAATAAATTATTCTATCTAGAGCTTTTATAAAAGTGAACAAAAGTGTCTTTAATTTAACAAGATCCTAGGTTAGGCTAAATTTAATATGCATGGCTTTTAAACATTTTATTGATGCTCAGGAGAAACAAAGAGAAAAGCTTCATATAGTTTTATATTAAGGTAATGAAAAACTAGATAACACAGAGTAATCATTTTAAGGATAGCTCTAAATACAAACATGATGCCAAAATTTGGCATGTGAGGTTTTAACAAATAACATTCACTTTGTCACCTTCATTTTAATGAAAAAAATTGTAGGTCATTTATGTCTAATTTGTATAAAATTTGAAGTTTTAAGATGATCAGATACTATAAAAGTAACAGTTAACTTAGAACAATACAATTTTTATAATCAAAATTTCAATAGGACAGAATTGTAATTTAATTAATATAAGAATGAGTGGGAGTCAATATGTGCATATTATGAAACCAAAATAAGTGGTTTCGTCCTGCTTCTAGTACTCCTCCAACGACTGTAGTCAGCGTATATCACAAATATAGTTATAGGAATCCAAAATTATGGATTCAACATTTAAAACGCTGTTTTTAATGCAGATTCATAATACATAATGAAGCCTATTAGAACACTACATTTAGATAACATGCTAAATTTGGTTAAAGATCTAATTTTCTTTTTTCTAACTTTCAATATGGTACTTTGAAATACACATACACACACGTATATAGACATGTATATTCTATATGCCTCAATCACAAAGAATAATTGCCTTTCAATCTTAAAGACAAGTGTGAGTATTGTTAAAATGTATATATATATACCTCTGAGATCCAACTGCATTCTCATAGACACTTTATAAATGTAAAAATGGTCTATCACAGTCCTATGCATTTTGTATTGTAAATAAGGGCTAATGTATCAGTGACGGTGACTGCTGTATGGGTAATAAAGTATATTTACCCTCATTTGCATAACAGTAAGTCTCCTGGACCTCTGATGGATTTTTCATATGTGGTTTGGGTTTTATAAAAACTGACACGAGAGGCTAGATAACTTTGCCCTTCGCCTACCATCACTCTGTCTCTTTCTACCCTTGCACATATGTGTACCAGCCACACACAGAGTACATACACAAACACACAAATGTTTTCAAAATGAAAAAAACATCTAACAATACTGCATAGGACATCAAAATGGTAATACAATCAGCATCTTTGCCCGGATACTACTATTATCAAAACATCAGTTATTCCCATTACAAAGGAGCGTCTCCCTCCTCCCCCAATCTCCTTCATAGAACAGTTAAATTTCTCTTAAAGAAAGGGAAAAATGGATGCTTAGAAACATGGTGTTTTTAATCCGATCCAGCCCTCTGGCATAACCTAGAGGTGGTATATCTGAGTATGTGTGTGTGTGTATGTTTATGTAAAAATCACATTATATACAATACAATTTTTACAGAAAGCCTGGCAGCTACAAATAAGAGGTAGAACTACTCAAAACTATGTTTCCTGCTGCAGGAAAAAATTCATTTTCTTTACAGTAATTAAAAAAAAGTTTAAAAAATTGACAAAAAATAAGTTGCAGGTTAGGCCCCATAATTTAAACAACAAAATCTAGGAAGAAAAATATTCTTCAATGTACTCAACAGATAAGTTCATTAAAGGGTTAAAAAAAGTTGCATAGGAAAAAAGGGACATTCCAGCACTTGCTACAATGATGGCAATAGTTTCTCTAGTGGGAGTAAAGTACCTTTAGTTTTTCTTCTTTTGATAACTCTTAAGAGATTAGGGTTTATAAGCAAGAGCAAGTTAGAATAGCAGCACTTTTTCCAGTCCTGGAGAGTGCTATAAGCGAGAAGGGACTGTCTGGAGGTCAAGGTTTGTTCAACCAGACAGAAAGACAAGCCAGTAAGCACAGTTCCAAAGCTCAAGGTGGAAGTTCCTTCAATATTTTAATAAAAGGTGTTATAAAATCCTTAATACTTTTGCCCTCTGCGTAATAAAGGAAAAGGACAGGGTCTGTGTGTGTCTTGAGTGACAGAGGAATTTGGTTGTCAGAGGACACATTTGAAAGTATAAGAACAAAGAGGGGATTCTTCAGATGTTGTTTTTAAGGAACGGTGCACTACTGTCTTGATTTTACCTATGCAAGAGGGAAGCAGAGAGAGCACTGTATTGTTTGGCCAGTGACCAAAAACCAAAACAAAACAAAAATTAAAAAATAAACAATCAGACAAAAAACAAGAACATAAACAACAAAAACTGTCAGTTGTAAGAAAGACAAACAGGTTACAATGTAGTTTCTGTTCCCTTGCTCTTCCAGAAATAATCATTGTCTTCAGGCTCAAGTTCTATTCTAATTTGAGGCACAACTTTTACTGGAGTTCTAGAAGGACTAGAGAAAAAGAAAAAGGAAAAAAAAAAGTAAGTAAATCAGAATTCCTTTACCATCTGTCAAATGTTTATGTATTGTACAGAAGTCAAATGGGTCCTTCTTTGTTCTCTTTAAATACTTACTTCCTCCTTCTGTATTAAAAACAAACATTTTTTAAATGGGATGAAGTTACCAAATAGAATTAAGAAATTCAAGTAAAATTTTCATAAGCTCTCACACCTAGATTAGAAAAAAAAACAATCAAGAAAGAGGACTTCCAGGTGGGTGACACTGTCAGAAGTTGAAGGACAAAAAGACTGACATGAAGAAAATATTCAGAGATTTCCTGATTTTGAAAATGAAGGAGGATCTGAAATCTCTAGAGTTGTGTTAAGAGGGAAGAAAACTATTGGAGAAGAGCCGCCAGGAAATGTCTAATTTGTATAAATTAGAGATGATGCTGATATGACAGAGATGATGCTGATATGACAAGAGCTAACGTTGATCCTGGGCTTTACCTTAATGGTACTGAAAGATTCCATTATTTCTAAGAGTAAGTTGAGTAGGTCTCTTAGAATGTTTTCTACAGGTAAAAGCTGGGATGAGGTCTGGTGACTAGATAATTTATTTAAGAGAAATTGTAGAGGACGGAGAACAGGGCGTTCTGCCGATAACCCGCCATTGGTTCCATTTCTGTGGGGCGATCATCCCAAAGAATAACGTAAAATACTGGGCTGTCCTTTACCTTGGCATACCGAGTGACTGAAGGAAAGGAATTTTATCAGCATGATGTGTGGCGTTCAAGGAATGTTGGTGATTTTTCCCCTAAAAAAGAAAAAATTTTTTTCAAATCATAAATAATAGTCATTGGTGAAGTATAACATTAGAATGAAAATTTTTCAAATCTTCACAAAAATGGATGCATCTTTCACAACTGGAAAGAGTAAGAAAGACAAGTTTAGACAATTTCAATAAACACAGTATCAAGCTAAGAATCTAAGTGGTGTGATGAAGTCAAAATCACTCAGTCTCTTTTATTCTAGGTTTTCTAGAATGGGCCAATGTTCTTTACAGCAACGGGGAAGGGTAAATCATTTCTAGAGGGTGATAGCGCCTACTCAATGTCTAAGACTTGTCCTTGGATTTCCTGCCATCTTCAGCGTTCATAATTTTGTCCTGCTGTTATTCATGCAGGTAAAAAAAAGAAGATTTTGAGAAACTTACTTATACTGCAACTCTACTATCAATTTTGTTCTTTCATGGATTAATATGATACTAGAAAAGATTTCAGAATGATCATCGGTATTTTGCTTAAGTAAATTTCTAATATCATATCCACTACTTTCAATGTATCCTTTTAAAGTGTTTTTGAGAAAATGAAGAACAACTAGCACTAAATAACCAACTTGCCACAGACTTTTTCCAGGAGCCTCAAATTCTAGCTGATGATTTTTTTTTAAGCAGCCTTTAAGTTGTACTTAGAAGCACTGTGCTAGGTTATGATGCCAACAGAAGACATCTTTTCATAGTCTCTTTTTGCTATTTAATGCTCTAGAAATGAAAAATGAAACCAGACAATGGTTTGGGGAGCTTGAACTTACAAAGAAAATATTCAGCTAAAGCCCACTGATAGGATTAAGAAGAAAGTAGCCTCAGTCACAAGTTACAGGCTACAGATTGGACACCAAAGGTGAGATTGCCTTAATTCCCTTTTCTTTAAACCAGCCTCCAAGATGGCCCCCAACGCACCCTGCCTTCTGGTATTCATGTCCTTATATAATTTCTCCTCACACTGTACCAGGGTTGGTTTGTGTGACCAGTAGAATATGGCAGAGGAGATGGTATATGACTCCTGAGATTTGATTATAAAAGACTGCAGTTTCTGTCTTGGTTTTTTCTCTGTTATCACTGGCAGCCATGTCATGGGCAGCCCTAACAGATGCCCATGAGCCAAGGAACTAAAATCTCCTGCCAACTGCCTTGTGCTTGAGCTGGGAAGCAGATCCCCAGTTTCAGCCTGTCTTCAGACTCAGCTCCAGCTAAGAGCTTGACTGCGATCTCACAAGATCCCTTGAGCCAGAATCAACCCAAATCACCAAGCTTCTAAATTCCTGAACATCAGGAACTGTGGGAGGAGATACAGGTTTGTTGTTTTAAGCTGCTGAGTTTTGTGGTAACTTGTTACACACCAATAGATAACTAAAATACCCATTTTTTCATAAATAGTCATTCATTTCAAACTTTTCTTGGTAACTTCTTATTGAAGTTGAAGTAGCACTATCAAACAGAAATAAAAGTACTTCAGCTGTCTTTTCCTGTAACAAATCAGTATACTTTGAAGTGCATCTGGACCTAAAAGAATATGTTTTCTTCAAATGAGAACTCAAAGTAGTTGGGAGGCACTTGCTGCTTGCTATTGGTAAAGCTTGAGATATTCACTAATGTTACTACAGAGGTTTTCACCCTTTTCAAATGGCCTGTTAACTCAATTACAAAAGCAAAGATCATGGATATATATACACTACCAAACGTAAGGTAGATAGATAGTGGGAAGCAGCCGCAGAGCACAGGGAGATCAGCTCGGTGCTTTGTGACTGCCTGGAGGGGTGGGATGGGGAGGGTGGGAGGGAGGGAGATGCATGAGGGAAGGGATGTGGGAACAGATGTATATGTATGACTGATTCACTTTGTTATAAAGCAGAAACTAATAAAAAAATAAATAAGTAAATAAATTAAAAAAAAAAAAAAAGCAAAGATGACAGGTCAAAAACCATTATACTGGGGCTTCCCTGGTGGCGCAGTGGTTGAGAATCTGCCTGCCAATGCAGGGGACACGGGTTCGAGCCCTGGTCTGGGAAGATCCCACATGCCACGGAGCAACTAGCCCCGTGAGCCACAATTACTGAGCCTGCGCGTCTGGAGCCTGTGCTCCGCAACGAGAGGCCGCGATAGTGAGAGGCCCGCGCACCGCGATGAAGAGTGGCCCCCACTTGCCACAACTAGAGAAAGCCCTCACACAGAAACGAAGAGCCAACACAGCCATAAATAAATAAATAAATAAATAAATAAATAAATAAATAAATAAACCATTATACCTTAGCCACCAGGCTATTACCCCAAAAAGACCAGTGCAGTTACAAAGATAATTTTGAAACAGCAGAAAGGGAATGAAGAAATTAGGAAGAAAATGCAAATATCTTATAAGCTATACTCAAAGAGTGGTTGTTAATATTTTATGATTGCCAATTTAATTGAAAATAACAATTATTCCAAATTCTCAGTATTAACAATTGATTCATTGCTCTTTGAGAGACCCATTATGCAATTTCTCTTTTGAGCTGATTTGGTCATAGGTGGAAGCCTAAGGAAGACAAACAGTAACAGACAGTGATGTAGTACTAGAAGCTGCCATTCTACATACCAGCAGAAAAAAGGGAAATCAATTAAAAACATGGTTACGAATTTAGCAATTCAAAGAAACCGGCGATAACTTGGATCAGAGAAAAGATGACCAAATAAAAACTTAAATGGTTATGGATAAAAGAAAAAGGTAAGGAGTGAAGGTCAAGGAATGTAAAAATGAAGTTTCATAATAATTAATGTAAATCTTCACATAGAAAAAAAAGACAGAAAACAGAGGAAAAGTTAATGAAGATGACAGTCCTAAAGATTTTTCTCTGTAAGTGCAAATCATATTCAAGCTGGCATGCAAGAGGTTAGTTCTACTCACTGTCGGAAGGTTTGCTATCACTTAGGAAAGGTTGCTGTTCCATGATGTCCATTGGAATTTTAATACTTGGAACTTTTTCTGAGTATGGGCAGTCAGACTGTGAAAGAAATTTATAACATTTTTTAGAAAGCATTTACTATACAGACCTCCTTACCTCCCAGTATTGATTAAACCTATCATATTGTCATTTACATTGTACTAAGGAGAACAGCCTTAGATATAATCACTTCTCCTTTGCTGACTTTTCAAACTTTACGGCATCTTCCCCTCACATTTGTTTTCTTCTCTTCTGAGTTAAGGGGATTAAGTCAATTAAAACTAGAACCACACCAAATGGAGATCACTACAAATTAAACAATTGTAAAGCTTTCCATAAGCTGGATTTGCAATCAAATATTTATGGGTTAGTTGTATGTGTGTGTGAAGCAAATAATCTCAAGCGTGAAAGACTGTAATTTAGGAGACTTCCTAAACTATAATATGGTCTTGAAATTTTTGTTTCATTTATGCTTTCTGATTCCACCTCCAGGAATATGATGACTTATCTTTCCTTCCAAGTCAGGTAAGAAGACTTTTTCTAATATCCACTCACAAGGGGTCATTTACATAGACTTGAAAATAAACCGTCTCCCTTACTCTAATATTCTATCAGAACTATTTTGTAGTTTAAGGCTCATCTCAATTTGCTCACACCAAATATATTTGGAAACTTAGCAAAACATGAGAAAATAAAGTCAAAAGGAAGGTGCCTATGATGGCCAGATAGGCAGAGAAGAATCATAGGCAAAATAAAATGATAAAACCAGGCAGCTAATCATGAAGCTTCTTAAAGAAGAGACCACCTAAGCCAAAACTGTAACAGATTTCCACAGGATTATCACTTTACTGTTTTTTATTTTTTTATTTTTTATTTATTTATTTATTTTATTTTTTTTTTGCGGTATGCGGGCCTCTCACTGCTGTGGCCTCTCCCGTTGCGGAGCACAGGCTCCAGACGCACAGGCCCAGCGGCCATGGCTCACGGGCCCAGCCGCTCCGCGGCATATGGGATCCTCCCAGACCGGGGCACGAACCCGTATCCCCTGCATCGGCAGGCGGACTCTCAACCACTGCGCCACCAGGGAGGCCCCACTTTACTGTTTTTTAGATTCATTATATTGAATCCATGTCTATGCCTGGACTCAAAAGATGGAATTCATCTCTTAACTGAAAGTACCAAGGAGATGATGACCTTTAGCTGAAAGGGAAAAACTAGGAACTAGGGGTGAAAGGAAGTAAGAAAAAAATGAATCTTAACATAAAGCTACTATGCACATTGAAAATTTCTTTATAATGAATCTAAAGAGGGTAATGAGCCACAATATTCTTTTCAAAGATTAAAATATTGCACTTCACTTGAAAAAAAATGAAGATGCCATGTGCCCCTACCTTTGTAAGAATGTCAAGGACAAGTTTTATTACAGTATTTCAAAGTTTCCCCCAATAATAGCATTTATAGATGAACAGGTTGGCAGCCAACCCTTAATCATAGCCTACTAGGCGGGTTCAAAAATGACTGAGCAGCTCAAAATATTGGCAAGCCATAATTTTCACTAATTCTGCTCACAAATATTAAGAGTTGGAACTCCCATGCCCTCGTGTGGCTCCCTACATCCATGGATCCCACACCACACAATGACCAGGTGAACATCAGGACAGCTACATTTCAAATGGAGAACCCCAAATAATGGCCTCAACACACAGAACGTATTACACAGATACACTCTGGCTGGATTCACTGTCTAGGATAAATATATAAGCTTGTTTGTTTGTTTGTTTTGGTGGGGTTGGGGGAAGAAGAGAAAGAGGAAAAGAAAAAAATAAGTATTACACATTATCTTCAAGAAATCTGTTGGAAATATGGATTCCAAATGATAAATATTATTAATATAAGAATAGCATTATTTAAATAAAATATGATTTGTTAAAAATCAAATCTAAGACTTAGAAGACCTCAGGAGCTCATTTGATCCAACTTCTGACACTAGAGAGCACTAAATTTAAAACATTCTTAAAAGTGGATATTTTATTACTATTTTTTCTTAAAAGCCATTAGAGAAGAGGATTCCATAATATTATTTCATACATTTGTAATGTATAATGAATTTTAAGTTTGATGTCCATGTACGTAAACTGAGGTACTTGTTTTGAAAATTCAAGATGAAATATTGCTTTGGGCTTCCCTGGTGGCGCAGTGGTTGAGAGTCCACCTGCCGATGCAGGGAACATGGGTTCGTGCCCCGGTCTGGGAAGATCCCACATGCCGCGGAGCGGCTGGGCCCGTGAGCCACGGCCGCTGAGCCTGCACGTCCGGAGCCTGTGCTCCGCAACGGGAGAGGCCACAGCAGTGAGAGGCCCGCGTACCGCAAAAAAAAAAAAAAAAAAAAAAATACTGCTTTAATTATCTCAGTATTTCAGGCAGGTTTTTTTTGTTTTTTTTGTTTTTGTTTTTTTTTTGTCTAGAGTAGCCTAGAAATTTATTTCAAATTTTGATTTCTATTCAATGTGTAAATGCATCGTTCTTTTTAATACTGCATCTTAATCTGTTCTGCAGTTTAAGCACATTCTCCCTTTTTCTGTCATCATTGGAAACAGAAAATCTATGTACATGTTCTCATTGAAGATGGATGGTGACAGTCACAAAAGCTCCCTCAGACTCTTTTTCTCTTTAGCTAAATGTGCCTCATATATTTAGCCTTTTCTTATTGGATCAATTTATCTGAAATCCAATTTTGTCTGTTGCCTTCCTTCACTGTACTATTTCCAAGTTCTCCAAAAATAATACAATCAGACAGCCTGACCAATCGAAAATAACCAGACAGGCCTGGATAAGAGTTTTGCCTTTGCCAATATGTGTACCCTTAGAAAAATGACTTAACATTCCTCAGTCTAAATTTCCCCGTCTGTAAAATAGGAACAAAAATATACTATAAAGAGCTGCTTTAGGGCTTCCCTGGTGGTGCAGTGGTTGCAAGTCCTCCTGCCGATGCAGGGGACGCGGGTTCGTGCCCCGGTCTGGGAAGATCCCACATGCCGCGGAGCGGCTGGGCCCGTGAGCCATGGCCGCTGAGCCTGCGCGTCTGGAGCCTGTGCTCCGCAACGGGAGAGGCCACAACAGTGAGAGGCCCGCATACCGCAAAAAAAAAAAAAAAAAAAAGCTGCTTTAGCAATTAAGAACAAGGTATGCCTGATCCATCAAAATGATCAAGTACAGAGCAGACACCAAAAATTAACTAGACTCCCATGTTAGAATGAGATACTGGGGATTCCACTAGAATGGGGATACTGCACTGTGTAAAATCTAGAACAAACCTACAAATCTTCATATAGAAGGTGTCATTTTGGCTGTCCTTTCAAAAGGCTACTGAGATAAGCTATTGGGGTGTTTGTGTGTGTGTGTGTGTGTGTGTGTGTGTGTGTGTGTGTGTGTTAAAGAAAAGCAAATCCCAGATTTTCTCTTAGCACTGATCACAGACCCCTACTGAAATACCAAGATTTCTGTGAAATGGCTTCCTAAAAAGTGGACATTTTATTTCTCAACTTAGTCATATGATTGCAAGAGGATCACCTAAATTATGACACTGACTGCTACAATTATGTAGAAAGACCCCAAATTCCAATTTCCGTTCCTTTTTATTGAAAGGTTACAGAGAAGTGATCTCAAATCATGTCAAATCCCAATGCAAGGATAAGTACAATAGCAGAGAACTTTGGTTGAGAGCCCACTCAAATAGATACACAGATCACAGGAGGTGAGGTCACCAGCATTTGCCCACATCAGGCTTAAAATTATGTAAAACTGAGTTATTATCTCAAATTTAAATCCTGGATTATCAATAATAAATCCAATACATTTTATAGCATTACGAAGCAAGCTTCCTTTTTATGTATGAGATCAGAGATTGAAGTTTTTTAGATATGGTGGGCTTTGTCTTTTTAGAAGTCATTATATCATTATCAGTTATTCACAGTTACAGAAAGACTTCAGAAAATACTTTAAAAAAATAAAGAGAGAAAATAAAGGGCAAAGGAAGGTGAAAAGTGACAAGTAGCATGACCAGGTAAACATCCTTGAAATTCAGTCATACATCGCACACAAGGGTTAAAAAAAAATACCATTTTCACGTTTGTTTAACTAACTTTGGAATTTTACTTCGGAATTTTAGAAAGCTCCTTACATCATCATTGTCACTGTCCAGACTTCCCTTCTTCTTTTTCTTTTTCTTCTCATCCTCCTTCTTTTTCTTATCCTTTTCTGGAATGACATCATCGAGGAAGCTGAGGTCGTGCTGGGAGAAGAGGTAGTCCATGCCTTTTCTGACAGCTACAAGTGCCAAGATCTGGAAGAATAAATATAAAAAGTAGGAAAGAACCCATGTCAGGGAAGTCAGAGTGAGTATTAATACTGCCCTAGCAAAGTCAGTAGAAACCTATTTTGTACAAGTCTAGAGTATGAAAGAACTCATCTTGCTTGTATGGACTTACATTAAGTAGACCATAAACATCTGCTTCATGGAGAAAGTTGGTTCATAGAAGTCTTACTTTAACTCACTGTATTTTGTTCATTGTACTGTATTGATCCCCTCATTTGGAATTTCCATATGAAAAGATTATTTTTTAAACCATTTTCTTCCATGTCAGATTTTTAATAAAATAACTAAAAGTTTCAAGGGAAAAAACAGCCTGTGTATGATTTCTAAGTATTCAAAATTAAAACATTACACAGGTTTTTGAAAGTCAAGAAAATCTGTACAATGCATAGTACACTGAGACATCTTCAAAGTATTAATAATGAGGTAGTATTTGAGTTTGCACAGACTATTTAATCTGCCGGGGCAACTTCAATTACCACCATTAATTGAATACTTATCTTGAGTCAGACGCTGTGCTAAACTCTTAGACAATACTTTCTCATTTATTCCCACAACAAACCTGAAAGGTAGATGTTAGTATCTATCCAACAGCGGAGGAAACTAAAGCTTAGTGACATAAGTAAGTTATCCAAGATCACAAAGCCAGATAAAGGAAGAATACAAAGGGTCACAGTTTTCTAACTCTAACCCCAGTATTCTTGAACTCTGTATCTTTGATTTTATGAACTGCTCTTGAAGGCATCTTAAAGATGTCTTTGCTTAACAGTAAAATTAGTATGCAGTAGGACTCAGAAGTCCTGGCCCTGCCTCAAATTAACAGTTGTCTTTATCTATATTATGCTCTATGTCAGCCTCTTCATCTCTTAGAGAAATTAATAACATCTGACCTATTGATATTACATGATTCTTTAATGATCAAATAAAAGCTCTGAAAGATGAAAAATACTTTATAAAGGTAAAATATTTTTTATTATTATTTAGCTCAAGCAATAAGTGATTTACTAGATATATTTCAAATTTATCCAGGTCTAACTTTGTTTTTCCTGGCTTAAGCAAAACTAATACATGGGTAGATTATATTAATAGGCAGATGGAAGTCTTTTCTCATACTCAGTGTGTTTTCCAGTAAGTTAATAGAGTTCTTCTTCAAAAGCAAAACATAAGGGGTCATCAAGAGTAAAAATCTGATTCCACAAATACTGTTAATATTTGACACCATTTTTTTCTGCTTTCCTGAAGGAAAAAACAATTACAAACAACCAGTATACATAAAATAAAATAATTCTGGCTAAGAGTAAGAAAATTTTTGTAAAAAAATAAAATATGGTTTGTATATTAAAGTTCTATTTCCAAAGCTACAGGGGAGACAGAGCCAGACCTGAGGTTGGCTTTGTGACTTGTTTCAAGCATATGCATGTGCATTTTCTTGCAAGAAATGTAAGGCTACAGTAAAAATTCAATGATTATTCAAAAAATAAAGTCTTAATTAAAAAGAAAAAAAATAAAAATAAGCTACCATAGCATTATTTCACACACACAAATTCAATGATGAAGCCAAATACAGAGCTATTGTTTCCTTTTGCCCTTCTTTCACTGTGATTCAGAGTGGAATGTTAGTTGTTTCACTTTCTTTCTCATCATAACATGGCAAGGAGAGAGAGCCCAGACTTATCCTTAAACTTAGCATGATACAAAGGAGAAGAACTGCAAAAAACTAAGCTTCTTTCTCCATTTCTTCTATTCACTGGATGATCTCTCGTAAGTTGCCAAACTGGTCCTCTATTATTTGGCCTGAAATGTGCTGTACTCTGTTATTTAGACAAATTCCAATGTACAGCAGTATTTTAAAAATAACTAACGTTATGTGCATTTGTGTCTACCATGTGTCAGGCATTGTGCTATATACTTTATATTCATTATTGATGCTCAGAATGAAAACAAAGATGCCGCTCTCATTTTACTGATGAGTTGATGGGAGTTCAGGGAAGTTCACTGATCAGCACAAACCAGAGCCAGTATCTGAACTCAGCTGTCTGACTCCAAGGTCCAGCCTAGATAAACCACAGACCTGGCAACCTTAAATTACAACCAATCAAACTGATTAGGTCAAAGCTGGAAAAAAACTGGAAGCATCCATAAAAGACACATGTGTCATCAATATTAAAATAACCACATGATATTGGTGTGACCTCATGGGTAGGTTCAATTAAAACAATCCCTACCATAACTGGAAAAATGATAGCAGCCACAGTTGACTTGAGGATCCAGAGCAGGGCTAGACAGAGCACCTGCAGGAAAGTGAACAGGTGGACTCTGCGCAGGGGGACATGGCGCAGGTAGATAAAGTCAGGCTGATGCTTCAGGGGCATCAGAAGCAGCTTCAGACGATCCATGAACTGGGAGAAGAAAGGGAAAGAGAGGACAAGTACATTACTTCAAGAGCTGCAGCACCAAGTCATCTCTTTATGTCTAACTAACCACTAGTGATTTATATTCTACAATTTAGGAAAGCAATGTCCTTGTTAGAGGACACTGGTCAGGGAGTGCAGAAATATAGTCTAACACAGTAAGACGTAGTATGAGTCTTCCAATTTATGTTATTACTTTGTAGGAATACTATGCAGCTATATGAGATAAAGTGGCCACCAAAGAATAAAGTTTCAAAGCCAAATATAAAATAAAGATGCTCATCTCCTACATTCTACTTGTACTGTCTGCATCTTAGGAGAGAAGATCTTGTGCCTATTCTAGTAATAATATGCTGAAGGGAGACATCAAACTCATGTATCTAACTGTGCCGCAGCTGTCTTATCTGAAAAGAAGAGGAGATGCTATGTATCATATATATTTCAATAATGTTTCAAGGATATAAAGGAACTATCTGACTTGAAAATGGGAATGCATTGGTATTTTCATAAATTCCACATTATTTATCTATGGAATAACTTAACTAATACATTTAGCAATGAATTAGCATTTCTTTTCAGAGAAAAGCCACATGAACATTGCAGTGAGTTTCACAGCATCAACAACTAGACACCTGATCTAGGAGAGGCTATTACACTGTCATGTATAAACAGATACTAAAATGACTACTGAGCACCTATGTGCCAGGTGCTGTGCTTCAAAGAATAACCGCTGAGTTTACATCAATGCTGATGATAAGGATGATACTTAAGTACCTATCATAGGAACTTTCAGATGTAAGATGCTCACTAAATAGCTGTTGAATTGAATAATTATGTAATAAGAACTCTGAAATAATACCTCTAGTTTCTTGCTGGAGGGAAGAGAAAAATGTAAAAGTAAACAGACTATCACAATCTTCTCTGAAGTGATTTACTATCTAAAGAGTTTTCTTTCTTCCTCCAGAGCTATTTTTGACTGGTAGAAGTATTCCCATTTATAAAGACTGGAGTAACAAAACTTTTTGATAACTCAGATCTTGCCAAAAAGGTCTAAAAGAAGAAGAGTCAAGAGAAAAGTAAAGAGAAAAGGTGATAGGGCAACACCATGGCAGAATTTAAGAAATCCACTAGCTGTTCCTTCAGCAAGGGATTTTTTCCCCATTGTTATGGAATCGCTGATTTTTTTCCCCTTCTATTTAATTTAATAAACATGTACTAAGCTCCAACCATCTATTACATACCTAAAACACATAAAATCAAACTTCTGATCTAGACTGACTTATTTAGGCCAAACAAAAATAAGAACTATTAATTTGGGGACCATATTTGTTTCATATTTTTCCATTTAAAGTAATAAAGAATATTTACAATGTCAGGTAAAAATGTTTTTACACATTTATACTTCCCAAAAATTTCATGGGCACAAATAAGCCCACATTCACATTCCTCTAGTCCCATCTATGAAAAACCACCTTGTATTTTGTAATAAATATCCAAATGGTGAAGAACTCTACTCAATAGACCTAAACAAGGAAAAATAAAATAGCCTTCTCTCTTTTTGAGGGTCTGTCCAGTTACCCAGCTCCATGTGACTCTAAAATCATATTAATCTAAATTCAATAAATGAAAGCAAGGACTATTACGAAGGGGTTTAAATAAATTCTTATGATGTTCACAGAACATGCAGTCTTTTCCCATTAAAACATCACTAAGTGCTAAATAAGGCTACAGTTAACAAGGTGCCAGAAAGCAGCAGCAGTACTTCCAGTTTCCTGGTGCCAATTAAATTAAACCTCAATTGAAAGACAAAGTCCCTTACAAAGTTTCCCCTAATGATTTTTTTAAAAGAGGGCCAGTTTTATCCAAGATGTGACAGCTGAAGTTTTTGACAAAAGTAGCACATTAACCACATTGACTTGATTCTTTTATTGGTGCAAAACTTTTGATCAATGATCTCAGCCATGCAAAAAGCACATCAAATAAGAATAGCCTGTTCTTAGTATAAGGTAAAGGCAAATGGATAAATAGTATCTCGAGCACACTGAAAGGTTAGATTTCCATCAAAGGAAGGAAGGAAGGGAGGAAGGGAGGGAGGGAGAGAGGAAGGTCAGAGATAGCTCTCTCACTTTCCTAGCCAAATGGCTTCTAACACCTTATTTCGTGAATGGGTATGTATGATAACATTTGTTAACACAAGCTAACTTTATTAATTAAATCAGAAACACAGGTGAATGGTGGAGAAAGTAGAAAATAAATGCATTAAAAAAACTCAGCAGTTAAGGGTTAGCACTTTTCTTCAATGATCTATTATTGGACTGTTTTTAATACTACTAGAAAAATATGACTCTGCTGAGATTGCTATGGAAAACTTACCTGCACACCATTAAGAGATGCTACCCCCATATACAGGAACACGCCATAGAGTACAGGCATGGGAATAAACTAGGATGGAAAAAAATTGGAGAAAGGTTAAAAACAATAATAATAAAAACAGTAAGAGAGGGCGATAGTTTAAATAAAGGCTAAATCTGAGACTAAAAGATAGGACTTAATAATACAGTGACCACTGATCAGTGTGCTTAACTCATCATTGATAAACGTCTAAACTCTTGGTACCAGAAAGCAACAAAGGAGGGTGAAGGAGACTCAATTTTCATTTGATTCTTGTTTGCATTTTTTTAACAATTAGAATGCATGACCTTAAAAATAACTTTTTAATGGGAAAAGAAGTCTCTGTTATCCTTTCCCCTTAAAAGGAATGACCGTGTGAACTAAATGCTTGCATGGACTGTGAAGCAGAAAGAGAGGTAGAGGGTTGTCCCACTCCGGAGACCAAATTTCTTTCCCAATAGTCTGTTGACTTTTCTCTAAATAATTTTCACCAAATGATCTATCAGCTCGCTGTATAAATGCCTCTTTCAATTAAGTAAACATTAAACAACTGTCCCCTTTCTTCCTCTTAGGAATATTAAGAGGACTAATTAATGAGGACACTGCTTGAAAGGAGCATGGAGCATCTGGAAGCAATTAATTACACACACGGATTAATACACATCTTTTAAAATGGAATTAATATTTAAAATGGAATTAATACATTTCATGCATTAATTAGCAAGAGTCTTGAACACTAATGTGAAGTGTTTTAACAATGGGAAGTTCCAAGATGATGTTCCTAAGTTTTGTCTATTCCTAGACCTTTGAAATGTCTCTAGTACTGTGGAAACCAAGCAAATCAGGGATGACTCTGTTTCTGGGAAGTCTTCTATCTGAACAATAAAAAAATGGGTTCTCAAGCTTGGATTTTGAAAAGAAATTCAAGTTCAGGAGTTTTCAAAGCTCAAATACTAAAACCACAATCAATTAAGTCCAATCTTACCAAATCTGCACAAAGGAGACTACTGTAGCCAGAAAACAGTATAACTTTAGAGTAATTTTAAAAGAACTATCACATTAATATTGTGATAACTATCACATTGTATTAAGAAACTGAAGAACAATTTCTATCAGCCTTTCCTTGTGATCACGTCAAACAGTTCTGTATCTGAGACCCTTTGGCTACTACTAGAGAAATAGTAAATTCCAAAACGGGTCACAACTGCCTCTAATTGTTATTGGTTAGCTGTAAAAATTGTTAAACATATATGGAATAAATACACTTATTTATATAAAACATTACATGCTTCTTCTAAAAAAGACTAACAATTTTAACATAGTTAATTTGATCTTGAGCTCAGAAAAAAGTAAATGATATTGAATGTTGAAGGTGGTGGGAGGGACAGTGTGAGTAGCAGGGAAGCCATGTGGGCTGTAATACCCAACAGTCACCACAAAGAGGTGAACACATTACATTCAAGCCACTTACGCTGGGACATGTGCCTTTATTTCCTTTAAGAACGTGCGTGTTTCCTATGATGCCTCCGTACAAATTTACCAAAAAACACAATAGGAAACTAACAAAAAGACCCTTTCATAGTTTTGACTTATTTCTCAATTTTAAAAATATCTTCTATAGACAAGCC
The DNA here is from genome assembly GCF_964341445.2 of Mesoplodon mirus. Lineage (NCBI taxonomy): Eukaryota > Metazoa > Chordata > Mammalia > Artiodactyla > Ziphiidae > Mesoplodon > Mesoplodon mirus. The sequence continues at coordinate 50,254,921 of NC_138977.1, forward strand.
CGCTTCTATTATTCCTTAATATATGAAGATTTCTTATCATTTCATTTCTAATTTCTTGGGAAGAAATGAAAGGTGGAAGGGGAAAAAAGAAGTATAGAGTTAATGGGAAACTAGTTAGAAATCCTGCAGTAGTTATTTTTTGAGTGTTTTTCTGACTTGAAAGAAAGTAATCACATAGATGATCTTGGACCTTAGCCCAACCCCTCACCTAAGCTTAGTTAAGTATTTTCTCTAATGTAGTTCTAATGCCAGAGTAAAGGCAACTTGTGCCTTGGTGCCTAGGTCTGTTCTCTCTGAACGGATGATGAACGGATGATGACAGGTTATTTGCCAAACCTACCACAAAATAAAATCAGAAGGCACCATTAACTCAGAATGGGGAAAGGGTAGGAGAACAGATTTAAATATGATAATGTTTTAAAAAAATTATTCTTTGGTGAAAATAGTACATATAAAGGAGGCTATTAATTTGATTTTTAGCCAATTTCAAAGTGATACAAATGTCTTATGAAATTCACCATTTTCTTTATGATAGTGTAGTGTCTCAATAAAAATCTTCCAGTTTGGAAATTCTGATGAAAGTTAACAGAATTACTGGGTTAGAGGATACCTTTTATTGGATTTGGTTCATGAGTCATGTTAGGAGGTCAACCCTTAAAAATTCATCACAATAGAGTCATTCATCACAATAGAAATTTCCCAAAGGAAGGAAAAGAAGACTGTGTTTTAAAAAGGTAGGATCCTACTTTAAGTTAAACTAGTATAGTATACATAGTAATAGTAGGTAGACATTTTTATAAAGCAAGACAGGAGAAATTAAAATATAAAAAACACAGGGTATACTAGGTTCATAGGCATATCAAGAAGTGCCAAATGATAAAATTACACAAAAATTATATAAATAATCAATCATACCCAGAAAGCCAAAAAGCATAATTGTAAATAAATATTACAATGCTTTTAATAAAAATTAAAAATGAAAAAATTAAGTGCTTGATCCTATAACCAGGCAGGATAGTGAAACTGAGATGAGATCAATATTTAACATATTCAGACTATGTTACCAAATTTTTCAAATTCTGGTGACTTAACCCTCCCTTTGATTTTCTGATGGTGTTAGAGTATTCTCAAAAAAAAATGTAAAAAGGGTAAATTTAATAAAAAAGAGAGGGTGTAGCATTCACAGCACAGAATTCAGTATAAGGGTGAGGTCTCCCAGCAGAATCATAGTCAGTGTGTGGGTGTGTGTGTATAAAACCCAGAATGAGGTCCTGATAAGATCATGGGAATAAAAGTTACAGACCTGGGTTCCAATTCTGGCACTACCCATCGTGCAACCCAGAGAAAACGATCAACTTCCCCTATCCTCAGTATTCTCATCCATATAGTGCTTATGATAAAGATTACATAGCACAAACATTTAGTTCAGTGCCTGGCTCATAACAGATACTTGATAAATGTGGCATTGATGTCATTACCATCAGAACTTTTAGTGACAAGTCAAGAAGACTACAAGTGCAAAGCACCACTTTCTTTGGCCCCTCTGTGGTGGGTTTGGGTGGCAGGAGTTTAGGACAGAAGGATGGCTACAAAGGTCAAAGTTGAAGGCTTGGTTTTATCTAGGCTCTACAATATTGCTTTTTCAACCATAACAACTGTCTTCAGGAACATGTTATTAAAATAATATCCTAATACCCTTAAGCCTTAAAAATCAATGTAAGGAAGCTGCTGACTTGCAATCTGGTCCCTAGTCACAAGAAACTGTGGAGTGAGCTATGACGAGCAGTTTGTAAAAATGCCATCTTTCTCACTACATAAGAGAATCAGAAATCAGATCAGAGAAGCTGGGGAAGATCATCTCATGAGAAATGAAAATGAATAAGTTCTTAGAGGGCAAATACTGTTTTATTTAAAAGGTGGTAAACCATGATGGCTATGAGATCAGGCTTTGGAGTCAGAACTGCCTGAGTTCAAATCTTGGCTCTACCATTTAAGAACTTTGTGACCTGGCAAGTTACTCATAATTTTTCTTATCTATAAAGTGGATTCAATCATAAGTAAGTATACTTTTTGGAGGTGTGATTGGAGAACTAAATATAAAAAACCTGTGCAGAGCCCTTAGTCCAAGGCCAAGCTCAATAAATGGAAGCTTCTATTACAATAAACTTCACCAATATCAGCAGCAGCAGCATCTTCATTATCATTTCTCCTTGTTTTTCTGTTACTGAACAGAGTGTACAGCATAGAGCAGGAGCTCAACAAATGTTGTCAAATACAAATTAAACACTATCCTCCACATTTTAGAACACTGAACAAATCTGAAAGATAAATTTTGGCCACTCCTCATGTTAAAGATAAACTAATTCAAGCAAAGGGAACAGAAGTAGCAGTGAACTTTTCTTGATCTTTATTTCTTCGGACTTGCCAGAAGTATGGAAAAAGTAAGCTCCAGGAACTGTCTTTCATCTTTTTGCTGCTCTTTGGTCTACCGAGTCTCCCCATACAGAACACTAGCGTAACATGCAGTATTCCTGCTGCAGAAACACAGATCTAAACTATCCAGCCAGCCTGGGAAGCCAGTTATTCCTGCTTCCCAGCAGTTCTGTACTGAATCAGTGGTGAGATTTGAGGCATGTGCCACTGTTGCTGGCCAAGGTCAAGGGGTAGCTTCCTGAACTTAAAGCTAGTACACTATGATTCCTTACGTTCTTCTATGTAAAAAGACAGATTTCGGCAAAGAGATCAAAACAGAGGTCACCAACTTCAAAGTAATCAAGACTTCAAAGTAAGTCTGCCCAAGTAGGTACAGGGAACAACTACCCACACTGCTTAATGCATGGGAGAAAATAACTAGCAACATTGGAGGCCACCAAACCTGTGATGGATGCAGGGAGTTGGGAGGGAAGGTGTTGAGCCATCTCATTTTTAAGTCACATGTTTCTCTTGATTTCATTCATTTGATCCGCCTTTCAAAGGCAGCTCTTTTAAGTAAAACCATTCCCTAAAGTCATCACCTGTTTCTTTAAAACACACGTAGTCACAGAGTGGAGGAAAAAAGATTCCCTCCTCCAAGGTAACTCATGACACCACTTTCTGAGTGAATTCTGAGGTTAATTGTTAATCCTGACTTCTTCTTAGGCGTAACTTAGGTTTTAGTTAAACTACTCTCAACATCTGCTTCTTCCTGTGTTGACTTTTCGGATGAGCTAACAAGGGTTCTGTAGTGAAAGCACATAACTTACCAAACTTCAATGCTAAGAAGGGCACCTGACCTGAAATTGGCTGACCTTTTCAGATGTGATTCCTGAAGTAAGGAATAACCTCACTTGCTGAAGTAACAAACCACAAGAGTCAATGCTAGATTATTTTACCTTTATTGTTTTTAAATCCAGGTTCCCCACAATATGTTGGAAACTACACTAACTAAACAATTTCATTTCCCACAGTTTGGGCAAAAGATGGCCTAACAAAAATGTTTGCTGAACTGCCTTTTCCACTGATGCTTACACTGACTCTTTGCATTAACCCAAAGTTGCCACGTAGAAATAGCCATAATGATGGACACTAGTACCTGAATGAGGGTGAGCCAGAACATGAGAACTTAAGGAAGGTCAAAGCAAAAGCAAGCTCATACTCACTGATCCCTTACATCTATCTTTTTCCTTTCTCTGTATTATAATCTGTTCCCGTAGATACTGCGGTGCTTTGCATATCAGGGGCAAAAAGAATCATTGTAAAATGAAGAACAAAAGTGCTTTCAGCTTTAACTCTGCTGCAGCCATAGCTGGGTGAGAAAAGAGTTAGGAAGAAGCCTTGCATCTCTTCCTAAAAATAGCAGTTTATACACTGTTTGTTCTCTGTGTCCCTTTGGAATCATGCATGATCATTCAGTTGACAGATTCTCCACAAGATTAAAGCCAATTTGCTATAACAAACAAACAAAGAAGAATTTTTAAACACATCTGACTTTTCTGAGTTAGGATTTTAAACTGCATCATTGAAAAGAATAATATAAAAATAAAATTAAAGAAAGAGTGGGTGGTGATGAGTACATACGAACTGATGGGAAGATTTCTATTCATCTCTTACTAGTGGCTTAAGAACTAAGAGACCCTATAAAAGAGACGTGGCAGTTGTGTCGTGTGAATCCACCTTCAGGGGTCCCGGGGCAAATTCCTTCCTAGGAGAGCCTCCCACAATGTGAGGTCATAATTACCTACAATGATCTCTACAAGTTGATCTGTCCAGGTGAGGTCCCATTGCCTATGCGGTAAAAAGCTGTCATTAGACTTTTCCACCAGCTGATGTGCTGGCGTCTACGGGGCAACAGAGGAACTCAGAGCACTTTGGCAGTGGATTTGATGCTGTGAAACTCACAACAACTGGAACCTCCCCCACAATTCGCTCTGCACTGGCAGAACTGACAACAGATTTCCCTCTGTCCTCACAGAACATAAGATCTGTCCTTTTTTAAGGTCCTCTGTATATAACCAGAAACGAAGTCCTTGCAATTACTTTTAGCTTTACTTCCCCACATATTACATGAGATACATATTCCTTCATGATTCCAGTCAGAAATTAAACCAGCTAATTGACATTGTCGAAACCAGTGACAAAAGATGAATATTTAAATCTTTTAACTGTTTACAAAGTATTTTGTGCATAATATATGCAGTAATCTAAATACTCTGAAGGCAGAGTTAGTCCTAGCTATAAGTTAAGAAATTAGAGTTCTATTTTCCACAAATTCATCTGATTGGCAACTGACATATAAATGTGTTAATGGGAAAGAAATGGAGAGCTTTTGCCTTTCACTGTACTTCTGTATTCTTTGAATTCTTTCCAAGAATGTACTGCTCTATTACTTGTGTAATTAAATAAGCATTCAAAAAACCTTTTGAAAAATTAAAATTGTTTAAAGATACACAAAAGTTTTTAGAGAAAAATTTGGAAGGATATTGCTAACAGTGGGATTGTTGATAGCTACTAGGTCTATAGGTGATATTCATGCTTTGTACTGTGATGCAAAGCATAAGAAACAAATTATCAATAATTGGCTAGTTTTGTTATGTAATAAAAAAAGAATAAAATATTTGTGTCACAAAAGAAAACTGGAAGCTTCAATGACAGATATATATTAATCTTTTTAAGTACTATCTCTACTTCTAAATATGCTTTCATATATAGTTTATATTTATCTATTAAACATTCACCCCATCAATCAAACCTATATATTGACTCCTAACTTTCTAAATAATCTGTCATTTTTCTTTTTCAAAAGTTCATTTCTAAAGTTTTCTAGTTGTAAATCAGTAATTTTATTCCATTCTTTCTTTGTGGATATTAGGCCTTCTGATTCAAAGAATACAGAAACACAGTCAGCAATAATTAATAATAAGAGAACAATTACAAAATGATCATTGTGAGTCATTCATGTTATCCAGGAGTCTAATGTGGGAAGGGAGGGCAGGATTTGGGGACAAGTAAATGGGAAGTGATGGGAAGAAAGGATGTAGGGAGACTAGGAGAGTGAAAAACATCATGGGGAGTGGAGATCAGTTAGCTAGATTAAACTGTATGAAACTGCCATATGCATAGGTCAAAAAATTTGAATAGTGGTCATTTAATGTGGTTCAACCAAATAACTGCAATAATAATAATAATAATAATAATAATAATAATAAGAGAAGGAGTGAGAAGGAAATCAAGGTAAAAGTTTTTAAAGTCTTCATTCTACCTGACTCCTGCTTCATTCAGTGTGATATGGATGTGATAAAAATCTTGCAGATATTTCTTAAGAAATTCTACTGTTCACATATCCAATTATCTGTCAGTGTTCTGAGAAGGAGGAAGAAGTGAGTATTTCACATATTTACCTTCAAGATGGGAGCCATAAAGACGGACAGACCAGTCAGAATAAACACAAGGGTTCCAGTGACTCTTTGTTCCCTGAAAACAAATCAAAAGATTACCAATCTACCTTTTGTTTTCATAAACATGCTCTTATCTTTTCACCTTCAGAAAATACTATACATTGATGGAATCACTGTTTGGCTAAGACAGCAAAGGTGCAGATATCATATGTAATTAATACCTCAAGGACAGCATATAAGCTTAACAGAACTACAAAATCCTCTTAAAACTATTGCAGTATGTGATTTGAATTCATCAAGAAAAAAGTGATTCTGTTAAATCCTTTATCCTTTTAGAATCAGGAGAGAAAAATCACTTGCTCTGGTTCCACCAATTACTGGCCTACCTGAAGCCCTTATTTCTTAAACAACTTGTACTGTTGTGTAATTACCCCTTCCTTCATAGGAGATAGTTATTACATCGTCCCACATTCTAATTAACAAACAGCTCAGGGAAATTTCCTAAGTGCAGTAAATCCCATCAGTCTCATTTCCAAATCTACAAAAACAAAAGTACTTTTTAACAAATACGATTCCCATACAACACCCCCTCCCCGCAAGAAAAATCACCCACTGTTGTGGCGTGGCAAACGATGGCTCTGTTATGTGAGCTATTCACCCAAGCTCGTAGGAGCAGAGTCTGCTGCAAAATACGCAATAAAGTATAAAGGTTTCATAAGAGCTCTTCATGGCTACCCAGATTTAACTGCTGGAGGTCAAGGTTTCTCAGTGCTTATGGGACAGAAAATGAACTGGAAAATAAGAATTCCTCTCCTTTCACAGAATCTTTTTTTGGCCGCGCAGCTTGCAGATCTTAGTTCCCTGACCAGGGGTCGAACCTGGGGCCCTGGTAGTGAAAAGGCCGAGTTGTAACCACTGAACTGCCAGGGAATTCCCTCCTTTCATAGCATCTTGAGAATCATAAGCAGACTCAAGAGTTTTAGGGAGTCTCAATAGAGCCGAAAAATTAAAGAGTCTGGCTATATATATATGATTGTGATTGAGTATGTACCACAGCACTAAAATGACCTGCATGTTGAAGAAAATGAATGACCTGTCTGCGTTTTTACTCTGCATAATTTAGTCTGCTGTTAATCAAAGGAAATGTATGTAAGATAAAAAGTGAACTCAAGAAATTATGGAAGACTCTTTCAAATGAAAATTTAGTCCTTTCTAGAACAGGAATAAATTATTCATCACCCACCCTTTCTCCTCCACATTTGTCTGTTTCTTTCTGACTGACACACAGATGTGAGCATGGTATGTTGTATAGAGCCATTTTTCTCTGACATAACACACCTCACTCCTAGGAATTTTGGTTGTTCTCCAGGTGCAGAAGTCTCTGTCTCCATCTTCAAACTGTCGATGTGAGCAATGGAGATGACAGTAGCAGCCACGTACCACGGAAGGGCCATGAAGGAGCACACCACCATAAGGATGGCCACCCAAAAGAGATCCAGGTGATATCCAGCTCCTTTCTGTAGCAAGAGGTAACAAAACCATGTGAAGAAAGCACTCATACTGCTGTCTAGTCATATTTCCAGATGGGAGTTAAGATTACCCAAAGAAACCAATTCGCTTTGCTTGATACACATATCTACCAGAAGGTGAGGTCCCTGAACGAGACTTCATCTTCCTCATACTATCCCCCTAACAATTAAACTCAAAGCTGCCACATGACACACCTCCTCTAGCTTGATTTAAGTCACAGCTTATTATTTGCTTATTGTTAATTATCGTCTCTGCATCCAATTACATAATTGGAACAATGGAGATATAGAACTACCTTGAAGAGTTACTGACATCCTTCAATGAAGTAATTGAGGCAAGTCACCTTGTAGGAACTTAAATGGCAGTGATAGTTACAGAGTAGAAGCTCAATAAATGGTGACAGTAGCAATAGTAATACTGGTTGTTTTTAACATAAACAGGATAGGTACCTTAAAAACAGGCATGATGCCTTCTCTGCTTGACTAGCAATATGCTGTTCACCCAGACAGTATTCAGCACACGTAGACTAATGATGTGAAAGCAACCTTAAGAAAAGCAGCCTTAGCACTTATATGTGAAATCTAAAAAATTGATACCAATGAACTCATTTACAAAACAGAAATGGACTCACAGATATAGAAAACAAATTTATGGTTACCAAAGGGCAAAGGGGGGTGGGGAATTAGGAGTTTGGGATTAACATATACATGTTACTACATATAAAATAGAGAACCAACAAGGGTCTATTGTATAGCACAGGGAACTATATTCAATATCTTATAATAACCTATAATGGAAAAGAATCTGAAAAAGAATAGATTTATATATATATAAATAAAAAATATATACAAGTATATATAAAAAACACATATACATTATAAAAAACTGAATCAGTCTGCTGTACACCTGAAACTAACACAACATTGTAAATCAACTACACTTCAATTAAAAAAATAAAGACAAAAAAGTACATAGAAGACCATTTCTCACCCTTAATAGTATATGAAAATAATTGTTTAACAACATATGAAACATTATAATTAAGGTAATTGTACTCCCTTAATAAGAATAGGCTGATTTCAAACATTGCCAGATAGTCACAATAACATTTACTGCCTGGAAGAGCAGACAATGTAACAAAAGGTCTAGCTCTTTTACTCACTAAATAAATATTGTTAAATGTGTCCACAATGTTATTCTCTGGTTATATTTCTCTGTTCTATTTATGAAGAAATCAAATACCTAATACCCCTATGGAGCCTGAGAAAATAGAGCAGTCCATTTTCACAGCATGGAAGCAGCAGCGCCAAGAGGCTGAGTATGACCAATCTGAGGAAACAGAGAGGTTGGCTTTAAAAAATGAGAATGGTCTTTACACTAGGAACCCGCTGACTGTTATCATTCCGATCTTGTTACAGTTACTCAGAACACTGCTCTCTTCTCACTGATATGCCAGGATTTCACCCCTGGCTTGCACACAAGGGTCTAATCATGTTCTCAGAGAACTCATCACAGCTGACACAAGAAAGAAAAGCGTATTTTTACTTAGTCCAGGTTTGGCTAAGAATGAAAATCTCCTTGAGAGACAAATAGATTGATACATATTCCTAAAACCAGTTCACTGCAATACAAATGGTTTGAAAGCATAAGGGTTTGAATTGGGAGTGGGTTAAGGCAGCGGAAAGGGGGCCAAGGTGAGGATGAACTGAAATAACTTGCTCAGTAGTGACGAATGAGGTGAATATCATGCTACATGTGGGGTCTGAGTCATTCATTCTTTCAACAAATTCTGACTGCCAACCTAGTAACCAGCACAGGTGACATGTCTGCAAATAAAACAGACAAAAATTCCTGAGCTCATGGAGTTTACATTCTACTGACAGAGACAACAATAAACAACATAAATAAGTAAACTATACAGTATCTAAAACAGTAGTAAGCACTAAAGAGAACTATGAGAAGTTGGACTTGTACTCTGAGTACTGTCGGAAGCCACTGTAGGGTTTTTAAAGGGAAGAATGAGACGATCTGCTTATGTTCTAAACACCACGGCTGCTGTGTTAGGAACAGACTGAAGAAAACAGTCACCAGTTCGGAGGCTGGTGCCATGACCCATTCAAGAGACTGTCATGGTTAGAGCCAGTGAATATAGCAAGAAGTGGGTGGATTCTGGCTATTCCTTCAGGTGGAGCATACAGGATTTGCTCACTCTTGCCTGTGGATGTGTTGGCCATTCATGATCTGGCCTCTGTTTACATCTGCAGCCTCATCTTTGACCTCTGCCCTACTTGGATCCTATATCACGGCCACTTTCAACCACATGCAATTCCTTGAATATATCTTACTCACTAATGCCTTTTGTGTCTTTGCCCATATAGCATCCCTACCTGGAATAACCTCTCTTTTCCTTCTTTCCTTGGCCCAGTCCTACTCATCCTTAAGACTTAAATCAGCCTTCTTTTTTTTTTTTTTTTCTGGTAGTTTTTCCTTCCTCAGCCCAGGTGAGATAGGTAAGTTTAGTTAGGTTAGATCTCCTCCTTATGTTCCCCTGTCTATTACTTTACACTTTCCTCTATCACAGCACTCATCACACTGTTTTGAAATTGTAGATGTGTTTATCTGTCTTTGATATCAGACTGTAAGTAACATGAGAAGCTAGACTGTATCCTGAATACCTAAGCAGAGTACATGATGCATAGTCAATGCTCAATTAATTAAAAAGTGAATGACAAATATCATGTATACATTCTTGAGTGGCAACTATAAACTCTTAATTAGCTACACAAAAAATTAAAACTTATTTGTTAATCGGTAGAAATGTGAACCTTTTGGAGGGGGAAGAAGGGAGGTGAACAACATCTGGAAATACCACATAGTTTCAAGCCTTATTTAGACTAAATCACTCAAGACCATATTAGAGGTACCAACATAGTAATCAGTGGGCAGGTTCCCCAAATCTTGTCACCAAGGAAACTGTAATAACCTAAGGATGTGCACACTGGCCAGATCAACGGGTCAAAAGAAGACTGACTGCAGCAAAGTCATGTATGTTACCCTGAGCCACCTCCATGCTTTCTTAAACTATTTCAAGTAAAAACAAGTTTGAGCTAGATATCCTGGAGACTAGCAAAAAGGGGCCGCATAATACCAAAGAAGGTAGAATGAGGATTTTAGAAAGTAGAATACAAAGGTAACCGCAAAACCACCAGAATAAATAAAAGTTCTGGGGCAAAATAATTACAGACACATAATTACTCTGCCTCTTGTCATCACTGCCTTCAAAAAGTCTTCCTTTCCCTCAACCACGCTGAGACTACTTGATGCTCTTAAAAGGAAGGGAAAATTATCAACTTGACCTGAAGGTCCTGCCTGATTTGCCTCTGCAGAGCTCCCTCTCCAGACTCAGCCCTCCCTCTTTCACTGCAGGCACACTGGATTTTTTTGGTCATTCATCTTGCCTCTTATAAAGCCTGTTCATATACAGTGATTCCTGTGCCATCCTGTGTTCCTCTTCCCACCCAGTCTCACTCAGCTAATCCTACTGTTGTGTGAGACCTCAGTGTTAAGTGCCACCACCTTGGAACTCCCAGCACCTTGGGACTAGGTCAAACCCTCTCTTATAGACTCTTAAAGGACCATCACTTGTCTTTCGTGGTACCAGACACATTTGCAATGTCACATTTTGCATGATTATTGGGATGATGCCTCTCTCCCTCAGGGACCAGAAGCTCCATGAGGACAGGAACCATGTGCGTTTTTGTCCACCACTGAAACTCTAGCACCTGGCACTGTGCCCACTACTGAGTGGACACTAGATAAATGTTCATTGGATAAATGAATGCATGTTAATTCATCTGTTCAATGGCGCTCTGTTAGATCCTAGAAATAAAATTATAGCTAATGACACAGTCCTTGCCCTCAAGTTGCTTACAGAGTAGTAGTAGAGCTGGACAAATCAATAGGCATTCTCAGTACCACAGTGTTAAAGGTCTACAGCAGGGGTGAGCACCCAGGAGGGGCACTCAACTCAGCCCTAAGTCAAGGATAGTTTGCATAGGAGGTGGTATCTAAGCTGAGTCCTAAAACGTAAGCCATAACCAGCTGGGAGACAAGATATGGAGATGCAGGGGAAAATAACAGGCAAATGAGCTACCATTTTGAGAAAATTAAATAGAGTTGGTGCTTAGGAGGAGATGGGAAAGGTGGAAAATAAGGCTAAAGAAGTTAAGAACTTTGATGTTTTGTTGAAGGCTTTGGAATTCTTTCTATCATAAGAGCGATAGGAAGCTACTGAAGGGTTTTAAGCAGGCAAGTGATGTGATCAGATTTGTGTTTAGAAGGAGGACTCTGTTGGATTGTAGAAGATGTGTTGGAAGAGGTCAGGACTGGAGGCAGAGATGACAAGCATGACAACACTGCCATAATCCAGGCTTGAGATGATGCAGTTCAAACTAAAGGAACAGTAGTGGGGAAACACAAAGGACAGATGGGAGAGATTTTAAGGGGACTGAGTCCAAAGAAGGAAAAGCAATGAATTTATTTTGCCTCATTTCAATGCTTAAGGCTTACAATGTCTAGTATGGTGTCCTACACACAGTAAACACTGGAGATATGTTTGTTGAACAAAATGATAAAAGCTATGCTCAAAAATTCATGGTGCCCCAACTATTGCCATAAAGACCCCAGAACGCAAATGGTTATGTTAGAGAAGTTGTTTCTGCAAAACAAACCTATATGTATGAACATGAGCCACTTCTAAGGTATCTCTTTTAGCTACAAGTGTCTGAATAACTAGATTTGAATGGAATGAAAATAATATTCAAATATCTGGCACTTTTTAATGGAAATAATACTGTACGAAATATAGAAAACAGCATTTTTGCTAAAATGCCACGTGACATCTTTTGCTTCTCACCCCTCCGCCCTACTGCCTCTTGCCTTCTTCAGATTCTGATCATCTCTCTCCTGGATTACACAGCAGCCGCCTGACCATTCCCTCCACCCCCCTCCTCTCTTGTACATCTCCCATCCGTCCTTACTGCTGCCAGAGTGAGGGTCTAAAGTACAGCTCTGATGCCACCCATCCAGGCTGGCATGCTGAGGAAGCAGGGGAGGCCAGTGGGAGGTGAGCAGCCCAAGCACGATGGAGCAGGTGCCACGAGCCTGGCTTCCCACGCCGAGTCTCCTGCATCTGAGTCTGTGATGGGGGCCCTCAAGGATTCCTGAAACGATACCATTCCCTAAACATGCCCTGCATATTATGTGCCACCCTTCAAAATGGCACTGTTTCTGCATCTTGACATCTGTTTAAATCCATCCTGTCCCTTCAAGGTCCAGCTCAAACTCCAAGGCTTCCTTCACATCCACTCAGCAACCCTCAGCTCTCGATGCCACTCTGGCCTCAGAAGCCGCTGCTTTATTCTTGTCCCTGACAACCCACTCTCCTCATTGCTTTCCCTCTCAAACTCCTTCAGTGGTTTCTTGTTTCACTTAGAATAAAGCCTAAGCAGTGTAAGATTATCCTTAAGGTTCTACAGCAGTGTTTCTCCCCAGAGCTATTTTGCGCACCAGGGGACACGTGGCAATGTCTGGAGACATTTTTGGTTTTAACAACTTGGCGGGAAAGGATGCGACTAGCATCTAGTAAGTAGAGGCCAGAGATGCTGCTAAATAGCCTACAATACACAGGACGGTCATGACCAACAAAGAATTATGCAAGACGACAATAATGCTGAAGTTGAGAGCCTTTGTTTTACCGTGATCTGGTCCCACTCCCACTGACCTTATCTTGAATCACGGATTCCCCAAGGTTCCAGTTACACGGACCTGTTATCTGTTCCTCAATACATCAAGCTTCCCACCCTAGGGCCTTTGCATCTGCTCCTATCTTTGCTTGGAAAACTTTTTTTTTTTTTTTTTTTGCGGTACGTGGGCCTCTCACTGTTGTGGCCTCTCCCGTTGCGGAGCACAGGCTCCGGACACGCAGGCTCAGCGGCCACGGCTCACGGGCCCAGCCGCTCCGCAGCATGTGGGATCTTCCCGGACCAGGGCACGAACCTGTGTCCCCTGCATCGGCAGGTGGACGCTCAACCACTGCGCCACCAGGGAAGCCCGGAAAACTATTTTTTAAATAAACATTCATTGAACACCTATGCTAGGCCTTGTGTTAGATAAAACAATAAGAAAGAATACCTGCCCTTAAGAGGTTTACAGGTTATTAGTTGAAGCCAGGTGTGGAAGCAAAGAATTTATTGTATGTGAAAGATACAAGGCAGAAAGAAGGCAAGGTCATTTTCAACCTAGGGGTGGATATGAGTGGTGAATAGGGGAAATCCACTAAACTCCTTCAGGGCAGAGACCATAACTTAGAACAATTTTTATCTTCAACATCTAACACAAGTGTTCCATACAGAGCAAGGATTTAGTAAGCGCTCAAAAGGTTAAATATGTCCTTTAAAGTTTATAAAAGTCCTTGTCTTCATGGATATAAACCCCAAAATGTCCTACTTTCTGAAACTGGAGATTATTTTAAGTACAAGGGTAGGAAGTGAAACTTTACCTCCTTTTGATATTGTATATGATTTGTTAATACAGAACAAAGGTCATTCAGGAATAAATCCACAGAAATCAAAATCTATGAGAGACAAAGGTTAGCCTCACAGTTTACATCTGACAAATAGATGATAACAAAGGAGTCAGGAGAAGTACACACATACGCACAGACACAGAATAAACATTTGTGCTAGGAGCCCCCGTGATTCAGAGAACAAGCTGGCTTATGGGGACACTGAGAACCATGACACAGTTTCTCCCACCAAGGGAGGGGACACAGATTTGTACACAAATTATAATGTATTCTAAACAGAGATTCAAAGAGGTTTGAGAAAGACACCCAAGAGTGTGGAGTGTTTAACTACGTCTAGTGTGAACCCACAAAATCTTCCCGCAGCGATGCCACCTAAATAGGTCTTTGACGAATACAAGCACTCACTATGAGAACTGGAGATGGGAAGACAGGTTCTTCGGTTATCACCCACCTCATATGGTGCAACAGCTCTGAGAACCGTGTGGCCACAGATAACAAAATTCTTCAAGATGTATTTACTAAGTCTACCTTATGGAAATCATTGCGGTGGGCCACATGAGAGCTGGAAAGAGGACTAAAACATGGTCCTTGCCTTGAAAACGTTTGGCTCAGAAAAGAAGATAAGGTAATTACACAACACAACTACTGTGCAAGACATTATGTGACCAATGCCACAGAGTAATACAGTAAGTAAGAGCAAAAACAACAGCAATAGAAATTACATTATAAGTGAAGGCTATGCTGACAAGTTTTTATATTTGGAGGATCTTAAAGGATGGGGATGATTCTCATAGGTGGTAATCATTGAGGAGTGGAGAGGAGAGTTGGAATAACCAGCAGAAGAAACTGCGAGGTGAAGAAAAAAACAACAATTCATTTGACCAGGGCATTGTATAGTATGTGGAAAGAATCATTTAAAATTTTGGGTGAGATCATATCGCAAAGAGACTTAAATTCCAAGCTAGGGCAAATGGACATGCTTCAAGGGGAGAAGGTTTAGAGGGCCAAGGTATAAAAGTTTAAGAACTACAGGACTGACATATCGAAAAAAAATGCTTTAAGAAAACATTCCAGCTTTTGGTATGAAGCAAGGGAGACTGGTTATTATTGATAACTCATGGTTAAACCATTACAACAGTCTAGACATGAGATCAAAGGACTGAATCTAAGGTATCATAGCAGAAATGGAAAGGAAAAATTAAAACAGGGCACATTTTGGAGTTATCCAAGAAAACACACTCAAATCAAGTGTTTTACCATAGAGTTTATCAGAGAAAATTTATTGCTGCAACGACCTAATATCTATTTCTGGATACCAATTCCAAGCAATTTTTCCCTCCCGCACCCTATCTTTAACACTTAAAATCACTTCCCTTGTGAGAAGTATCCCTTGCTTTGAAGCCTGAAGCTCTCACTCTCTTCCTGCCTCTGCAAGGACTCAGGGAAAGACCTTGGAGAAATCATGACCTTGCTGAACCTGGTTTGCTTTTGAGTGCTCTGCAGTGATAATGTGGGACATAACTAACCAAAATGGCCAAAAAAAGCCAAGTGCCTTGGCGTTCCTCATCAGTACAGAGCTGCTCAGCAGAGTGGAAAGGTGGATCCCATCCCAAACAGAGCAATCAGCCAGCCAGGGCCATCTGACACAGAGCCAAAGCCAATGCCACCCCAAAACATGCTGCTTTTAGTATCACAATGCCTCCATCTCTCTCACTGTGTCAGGTTTCTCTTTTGAATCAATTTCATAGCAGTCAGGGCCCTTAATAATTTTAGATAGAATCTCCAATTTTCACATTCCACAGCCTCTTTTCCTAACGAAAAACAAAATCGTTTGAACAAAACAATATCCAGTGTGAAAAGCCTTTGATTCATGATGATATCCCCACTGGTATCTTTAGATTTGTGTCAAAACACTGGCACTTATTCTGTAACTACTGTCATTCAAAGGAATGATTTCAAATAAGCAATTCCAAAAGTGATGAAAACATTTTTTTATTTATTCAACTCCTATTTTAAGAGGTAAATCCTAATATGCCTTGATTTTCTAATGTTTTCTATAGGGAGCAGAATAAAATTTCAATATTTTATCAACCCCAAATTTGCTAAATTCAAAATTCTGAATTTTATTAGTAAGAAAACTTAATGAGCAAAAAGAATAGGCATTTGCCTTCAAGGACACATAGCAAATCTGACTAACTATATATCAAAAGTAAGAATATGTTTCCAAAATTTTTCAGAATAAAATATATTAGTCAACATCTATTTCCAGCCTTTCAAAAGTAAATCAACACTGAATTTCTCCCAGTATAGAACATCTAAAAATGCTCAACAAAATACAGAAAATATCTTACAGAAATCATGGTTTATCTGCCAGAAAGTAAGAGAAATAACTGGAAACAAAAAATAATGGCAACAAGAAAGAGTAAATCTACAGTGTCAGTAAACCCTTGAGGCCTGGGCCTGCCCAGCAAGACTATGCCAATCTTTGGCGGGGTAAGGCATGGGGTAGAATGACCATCTAAACTCTAGGGACAGGACACCAATCCTAGGGATATGGGGGGAAAGGGCATAGATGGGAGACACCCCCTGAAATAAAACTAGGATACTCCAAACACAGCTACCCATTTGGTAAACTAGGGGGAAAAACACCCTACAGAGAGAGACAGTGGGGATACATGCCTCTCTTGGCCTTGCCACTAGATGTAATGCCATTAGAAAAAAAAAAGATTCTCCAAAGATATTTCTAACCATAAACCTACAACTGAGTTTGGGACTAGACTTCATATTACCTCTGCAGTCTGAAAAACCTTAAGGTAAAAATGTAGTGTGAAGTAGGCCTAGCCTTCTATGAATTAGTCTTGCCACCACACTCTCAAAAACTGCATAGATATAGACATAAAATATTGAAGCTATATTTCATCAAGCTTCTAGGGAAGCAGTCAAGACTACTGCAAATTCTTCAGTACAGATGTGGCAGATTTTACTTTTCAAAAATGGCTGGGAAAATATCTCCTGTCCCACATATTTTCCTACAATGTAAAATTGCCACTCCTCCATCAAACAGTGGAGTCCTTCCTTATCTCCTTGAATGGAGGATGGTCCTATGACTATCTTGACCAGCTGACTCTGGCAAAGTAATGAAGTAAAACTGTGCCAGTTGCAGGTATAACCATGATATGGCCTAATTTTTCACTTCTTAATTCTTGGAAGTCAGCTGCCGTGTAGTAAGTGCAAATAACCCACTGCCATGCTGTGAGAAGCCTACACCACATGGAAAGACCCTGGAGGATGAGATGCCATGTGGTGAGAGGGGGAGGGGGAGAGGAAGAGGATGGGGGAGGGGGAAGGGGAGGGAGAGGGAGAGGGAGAGGGAGAGAGAGGCAGACACACCAAGGAATATCAAGGTATGTGAGACATGTGAGTGAGTGAAGAAACCACCTTGGACAATCAGCCCGGTCAACCCTTAGATGACATCAGCCCTGGCCACTATATAACTGCAACTGCAGGAGAGATCTCAAGCAAGAAGTATCCATCTGAACCCTGTCAACCCAAAAAAACATGAGAAATAATAATAAACTGTTGTTTTAAGTTGTTAAGTTTTCAGGAGGCTTGTTATACAGCAAAAGGTAAACAGAAAAACAACCTGGTTATCTTCAACAAATAAATTACAAGTAGAAACAAACAGATTGATGGAGGGGAGAATCTATGAACTGAAAGTTTATGAAAGACTTAGGGGATTCCCTGGTGGTACAGTGGTTAAGAATCCGCCTGCCAGTGCA
Source organism: Mesoplodon mirus (assembly GCF_964341445.2). Classification (NCBI taxonomy): domain Eukaryota; kingdom Metazoa; phylum Chordata; class Mammalia; order Artiodactyla; family Ziphiidae; genus Mesoplodon; species Mesoplodon mirus. The sequence continues at coordinate 50,272,689 of NC_138977.1, forward strand.
GGGGACACGGGTTCAATCCCTGGGCCGGGAAGATCCCACATGCCACAGAGCAAATAAGCCCGTGTGCCACAACTACTGAGCCTGCACTCTAGAGCCCACAAGCCACAACTACTGAAGCCCATGCGCCTAGAGCCTGTGCTCCGCAAGAAAAGAAGCCACTGCGATGAGAAGCCCGTGCGTCACAATGAAGAGTAGCCTCAGCTTGCCGCAACTAGAGAAAGCCCGTGCGTAGCAACAAAGACCCAAGGCAGCCAAAGATAAATAAATAAAATAATAAATAAAAGTTTATGAAAGACTTAAGATAATGTTTGAACTTTATTTGGATCCTGATTTAAACAAATAAATTATGTTTTTAAAGTTTAATATGTGTATGACACGTTTGCTAATTTAAATATTGACTGGATTTTTGATGATATTAAGGAATTTTGTTAACTTTTTTTAGACTGATAATGGTATTGTGGTCATGCTTTTCAAAAGAGATCTTATCTTTAGAAATACATAGTCCAAAATTTATGGATAATATGGAATGCTGTCTACACTTACTTCAAAGTATTATAGGAAGGGGATAAGATCATGGAAATTTAAATGATACAAGATTGGACAGGAGTTGTTAATTGTTAGAGGTGGGCAATAAATACTGAGTTATACTATTCTGTCTTCTTTTGTGTATGTTTACAACTTTTCCATAATAAAAGATTTTTTTCATGGGAATAAATTTTTAAAAAAGTGTTCCCAGGTTGGCTGGACTTTCCTATATCTCTCAGAAGCAAATAAAATCTCTGGAAGGCTCTGAAGCATTTCATAGGAAGATTATTAGCTCACATTTTTTTTTTTAAAGAAAAGCACTAAATACATGAGGAAGAAAGACAGTATGGATAAGAGCTGAGAAAACAAAGTTCAGAATCAAACCCACAAAGACAGCAAATATATATGTAATAAAGAGTATATGGAAGAATAATAAAGAAGGGGACTATCAAAATTGAACCAGAAAATTTGGAAAAGAACAAAACAGAACTTCTAAATATAAAAAAATTTATAATTCTTGAAAGGAAAAATTCAATGGAGTGGTTTGGTAGTAGAATAGAACCAACAGAAGAAAGAATTAGTAGAAAGATCTGAAGAAATTATCCAAAATATAGCACAGATACTGAAGATAGTAAATGTGAAAACAAAACAAAACAGTTTAGTAGAATTGGGGCACAAGATGGGGATGTACAATAAAATTCTACTTGTAATTCCAGAAGGATGTATTAGAGATTGAAAGAGTCAAAGAATTTAAAAATTCCATAATTGATAAAAGACAGGAAGATTCAGGAAGTCCAGTAATCCAATAATAATAAAAAGAAATCTGTGCTTACACAAGTTATAATAAAACTCTAAAATAAAGACAAAAAGAAAATGCTACAGCATCCAAAAGAAAAGAATGATCACTTACAAAGCAATGAGAATTATACTGACAGTTCACTTTTATGGAAGTCAAAAATAATTGAAAATAGATTCTAAATGCTGGAAAAAAATAGCTTTCAACCTAAATTATACGTCCAGAGAAACCACCTTTCAAGAATGAGGGTGAGATAAACATTTTCAGGCAAACATAAATGAGAGAGTTTACCTCCCAAAGACACTCACAGGAGAAAATTTCAAAAGTCTGGTAAACTAATACTGTTTAAGGGAAATAATTCAGTCTAATGAAAAATATTCCAAAAAGGAAGGTCTGAAGTGCAAAAAAAAAGAAAACTTGTTTGTAATTCTAAAAATATTGACCATGTCTAATTAATTGGATTTTAAAATTCAGGTAGCAATAAACTCTGGGTATTAACAGAATATGATATGGGAAGGAATATCAAACTTAAAGCATTCCTTAGCTCTTAGCATTATTCAGGAGAAGGGTAAAAATACTGACTAACTTTGGAACTTAAAAATGCATATTAAAATATGCAACATAATCACTAAAAGGTAAAGTATGTAACTTCCACCCTAGCAGAAAAAAATGTAGAAAGCAGAAAATAAGAAAAACAAAACTGTACCAACCTAAAAGAGGACAAAAAATGAGAATAAAAAAGAAAGAACATAAAGTTATACAAACAGAAAGCAAAAATAATGTGCTAAAGATGAATCTGAATCTATCACTCATCACCATCAATTTTAATGGATTAAATACTACTTTAAAAGTAAAGATTGTGAAAATGGATTTTTTTTTTGAAGTCCAACCATGGGTTATCTACAAACAGACACAAGATACAAGGTATACTGAAAATAACAGAATGAATACACATAAGGTACCACAGATTTATTAGTACAAAATAAATTAATCTTTAAGGCAAAAAGCATTACTAGAAACAAAGAGAGTCACATAAAAATTCAATTCACTAAAAAGATAAACTATAAATGTAGATGTACTTAATAACATGGCTTTAAAACAAAGCAAATATTAGCAAAAAACAAAGACATGGTATAGAAAATCAATATAGTAAAAAATTGCTTCTTTGAAAGAAGACTAATAAAATTAACAAACCTCAGGCTAGACTGATCAAGAAAAATAAGAAGCACAAATCAATAATATTAAGATTTTAAAGGGAAAAATAACAGATTCAGATTACAAAAATGACAAATGATAATATTATAAACAACATTGCAATAAATTTTAAAATAGAAGAAAAAAGGGAAAATCTAGAAAAGTATAAGTTACTAAAATTGAAAAATAGAAATTCTGAATATCTCATGGCCATTAAAACATTTTGATCACCAGTTTTACAGTTCCATACAGAAACCACCTGGCCCAGGTAGTTTAACAACTTGTCTGATCATTCAAAGAAAAGATAATTGACATGTTATACATAATAAAAAGACTATTATATTCTATTTCAGAGAATGGGATGGGAGTGGAATAGAAGCAGAAATACTCTCCAGCTCATTTTATAAGGATAGTATATTTCCGATACCAAAATCAGACAGGGACAGTATAAGAAAGGAAAAATGCAGGCCAATGTCACTCTTAAACAGAGATGTAAAAATTCTATATATACACACACACATATATACATATATACACACATATATGTACATATACATATATAAGCAATATATATTATATTACATATTATAATATATATATTAACAAACCAAGTTCAATTGTGTGTAAGAAAGAAACTATATATCTGCCAGGTTTCAAGGTTGGTTCAACAGTATAAAATCTATTAATATAACTCACCAAGTCAACAGGTTAAAGAAGAAAACTCATATTTTTATCTCAATAGTTTATCTCAATAGTTTCAGAGAAAGCATTTGTCTTTGTCTTCATTAAGGACAGTTACCATATTAAAATCAGATGAAGGATAACAGTGGCTGAGTGGTAAACAGTTTATATTGATCTCTCAGATGGTGAAGAAAATATGATTTGAAACAACTTTTTCAGGTTTAAATGAGGTCTTCCAAAAGTATTATATTGAGAAGATGTGTCCACACAGGGTGATCTATGACTCTGCGAAGTCTTAAAGAACATGAGCTGTAATTCCCATAAAACTATCTTGCTTTTGAAGCATTTAATATTTTCAAGCACCCGAAAAGACAGTAGAAGGCAGTGATAACCATTATTATGAAGATTTACCTTGAGTTTATGTTCTTTCCTGTTTACAATCACAGCTGTGATTTGCTGGTCCATGAAAATGAGAATGGTGACCAACAGAGCAGGTATAGCAGCTGCAAGGTACACCCACCAGGGGTTTCCTCCAAATGGTGGAACAAACCAACCTCGGTTTAGACTTGTTGGCTTTAAGTAGAGAGAAAACATTTTTTTAAAACAATATTAATACATACTACTTGGTGAAAAATCAGTGGGGGAGACACACTTTTATATGTGGAGAGCCAACATATTAAAAAACAGAAACAGTTTTACTGATAGCTTGTACAAAGATTATTCAGCAAGAACTTCCTAAAGGAGGTTATTTTTAAGGCAATGTTTTAAACGAAGGAAACTGAGAATATTTGGTGATGGAAAAGAAGTAAATGCCAATTTGCACATTTAGGATGCTCCAAGATAAGAATCAGGATGGAAGACAGTGATTTAAGTTTAAGGGTAGCCATAAGAAAAACCCAAATGTAATATTCAGTAAGGAGGTAGGCAAGAAATTACAAAACAACCATGAATTTTGTTCATGGGTTTTATCAATTATACAGAAGTTGTTTCTACTACTGCCAAATTGCAATCGTTTCATGATATAATACATAAAAAGCTACAAATATTTTATATGTTATAACTAAGCTTATTTAAATACCCTGATCTTTCTTATTTTCATATTTCCCTAATCTTTTCCTAATTTTAAATAATATAAATAAACTAAAACAGAATCCTAACTATGAATTATTTTCTCCACATTTACTATGAAGAAAGCTTCACTTCTCTGAAGATATTTCTGTCTCACTTTGCTCATAACTCCATCACTGAATCTATTCACATTTTACTACCTTTACCAGGTTGTGAGCTTATAAGGAAAGGAACTTTGTCTTGCTCTTCAATGCATTTCAAATTCCCAGTATAGGGCTTGACTCAAAGCAAGCATTCAATAAATACTGACTTAACTAATGACTGAATAAATGAGCACTTACCTTTGCTAATAAATATTATCATGGCAGAGAAAATGCAAAAAACATTTTGTTTGCTATAACACAGACATCCCTTCCTCATCAGGTAGTCATTAAGCTAAAACTGCAGTTCGTTTAATTTTTCTTAGCAAATATATGGTTCTCAGTGATGGAGAGAGAGGTTAGGAGTGTTCTAGAAAATAAGTGAAAGACTTGTGGTGAAAAATTAGATAGGGATATTTAAGAATGAATGAAATGTAAATATTACCCATTAGGCTTGTACATACCCACAGGTTTATAAAATGAATAATTCCTATATCTTTGTAATAATTAAAGTGCACATTATATATACACATGTGTGTATATGGCAGGTAGTTTGGTGGCAGGAAAAGAGCACTGAATTAGTAATGTAACCTTAGGTATTTTACTTAATTTTTATAAGCTTCAATCTCAACTTCATAAAATCAGGAATGATAGTTACATTGCAACCTAGCATTATTATATGGTTCAAGGTTATAAGTTGATAACCTTGAAATATCCAGTTGAAAATACTCTGGATGTTTTTAAATACTCTAAAAATATAAAGCAGAGTTTATAATGTTACCATAAGGTATTTCCAATAAAAATCAATATAATGTGAACCTTGCATTTAGTCCTAGTCAGGCATTTAATTTTAGTGAAAAAATAGACAAAATGTATATACGTACCTAGCAATTGACCACTTATAAAATAAAGAAATGGACAATTGTACAAAACTAACTCAAAGAGAAACACAACAAACTAGAATAGGGGAAAGGAAAGAAAACTGAAGAATTCCAGGAATGACCAAAAGACAAGTTCACCTACCTTGAACTCACTTGGCACAATCAGTTTTGGCGTATCCACACCTACCAGGGCATCTATTACACAAAAGATGAGAATGGACAAGATAATGGCAAAGTCACTGATCAGTTTTCTTGCCTGAGAAAATAAAAAAGAAACCAGGGACCATTAGGCACTGGATATATATATCTGCCTCTGTTTGAAGTGAATGAAGAATTCTATATTTCCTAACAGTTTATACTAACAGCTTCATTAACAAATTAAAGGAGGTGTCATACTGCAGAGAGATTATTTTTAAAATTGCTTTTGCATCACTTTCTTACCTGGCCAGAAATAATCTAATTGTACAGAACAGGTCAGAGAGAGAGGGAGAGAGAGAGAGAGAGAGAGAGAGAGAAAGAGAGAGAGAGAGAGAGAGTGTGTGTGTGTGTGTGTGTGTGTGTGTGTGTGTGTGTAGGCAGGGGAGGGGAATCAAAGATAATATATCCTTGAAGTGTACTGTACAAACACTCTTCCTGTATGCAATACAAAGGAGACCAGAATAAGGATGAAATCTCAAGGCATATTATAAAATCTGCACAAAAATACAGAATTGTTTATTATTTGGGAGGTGGCGTTGTGAGTACAGAGCAAGATAAATTCCACGGGTAACCTGAAAACTCCAAGAACCAAGCAGGGAAAGTGTTACAGTTCCAGTCCAATGAATGGGCTTAAGACCTTAGAGGAAAAAAAAGCGATGGAAGACAGAAATCTGATGGTTTCACTAACTTTGCCAAAGAAAATATTTTTCACTCTAGGCTAGTGCTTAAAATCTCCTGTATGTGGAGCATCTCTTTCTCCACCACTTCTTAAGTGTGGTCACCTAAACTTCCTAAGTACCTGCCTCTGGTCAGGACAAGGGCTGGGTTTTATGGGAGTGCATTAAACCCAAACCTTTCCCATGGAGTGGGTGCAGAATGGCCATTTCTGAGTCAGTAGTGGAACACGGGACCATTTAGTTGGTTGGCGGTTCCTCTGAGGTGTCTAGCGGCACTGACAATGGCTGACGAGCATTACTAGAGCACAGACAGCTGAGTTTCCCTGTAAGGTATGTACACATGGTTGTGCATAATTTGATCATTCAACAAAAATTTACTTAGCACATTCAGCCCTCTGTATTCACGGCTTTTGCTTCCGTGAAAACGGAGGGCCAACTGTAAGTACCTAATACTTTGCTTGGCACTAGGGATACCACAGTAAACAAAACAGACACAATCCATGTCTTCATGAAGTTCACAGTCGAGTCATACACGAGGAAGGCTGCTCCTAAACGAAATCAGGATTTATTCAGCAGTGATCACGTAATCTCAGAGTAAGCAGTCAGCTTTCTGGTGCTGCTAGGTGAAGAGAGATCAGTGATGGGCTGAGTGGCTGCACAATTCTCAGGACAGAGGGACTTTGGAAAGAGTAGTAGGACTACTGCAATCAGGTGTTCAATAGAAACTGAAGTGGAGAATGGAATTACTTGGCGATGTGGGCGTGAAGGACATGGTAGTGCTCAATTCTTTTTTTTTTTTTTTTTTTGCAGTACGCGGGCCTCTCACTGTTGTGGTCTCTCTCGTTGCGGAGCACAGGCTCCGGAAGCGCAGGCTCAGCGGCCACGGCTCACGGGCCCAGCCGCTCTGCGGCATGTGGGATCTTCCCGGACCGGGGCACGAACCCGTGTCCCCTGCATCGGCAGGCGGACACTCAACCACTGCACCATCAGGGGAGCCCGGTAGTGCTCAACTCTTGACCGTGACCAGGTATCAGGAGCCTTGGGTACTAGCAGCAGGATCAAAGACGGCCATTTGGCCAGAAGTTCCTTTCCCTCTTGGAGGACTGGTTTAGCTTTCTGGAGACGTACACACAGAGGAGCAGAGAGCCACCTATGGGACTTTTAGGGGCAATTTAACACCAAGCACAAATAGATGGCAGGGATCAATTTGGGGAAAACATATAGTACAGCAGTTAGAAGCACAGTTTCTATAGTCAGATTACCTGGGTTGGAACTCCAGTACCGTTATTTCCTACTTGTAAATACTTGTCCTTTCTTAGCTTTAATTACTCCAACTGCAAAATGTAGCCAAAATAATCCCTACAACTTCAGCGGTCTGTCATAAGAATTACACAGGATAAGCCATGAAAGTGCTTTTTAGCATAGCAGCTGCAGCATCACAAAGTCTCCTAATATACATTAACTCAGGTCATTTCAAGTTCCACAAAGCCTCTTTGGCTGCAGAAACCACTGGAATAACTAAATAGTCTACTGTCAGGAGGTCTCTGAAAGAAATCTTGAATTCCAAGAAACAAGAAATAAAAACCCAGTAATAATATGAAACTGCTACTCAGAGCTCATTTTGGTTGGAAGTATCTGGAATCCCTGCAGAAAAAGGATGCTGCCCAGGGGCTCAATACGGGAGGAAACACCCATTTTCTGAAGTTTTGTGCAAGTAAATTTTCACACGGGCAGCTCAGGATGGTCTGGCAAGAGACGGTCATTGTTGAAGTAGGCTCAGGAGTACATTAAGATGTTACAGCAGCCTCTCTGGTCTGGTAGGTCATGAATCACTGCAAGACCAGAGGTCACTGCCAAGGCAAAAAAGAAGTTCTCTCTTCTTTATCACCCTACCAATCCTTACTCAGCAGATCCAACCTGTTGACAGCTCAGGTATCCCACAAGTTGTTCTTTCTAAAGAGGGTAATGGTTATTAAAAAGGCACTGCTCCTCCTTCTTTTCCCCACCATAAACAGGAGAAGGGAAGTAGACGGTAGCAATTGGCCATTTCTTGGTAGAAATGCCCCTAGGGCCCGCACCTCTGGCCCTTCTAGGGGACAGATCTGCCTGACCGGAATCACTACCAGGCACCAGGGAAATGCTGCTTCTTTACTTAGGAGAGGAGCCATTCTCAGCCTTCCATAAACTGAGCACCTAAACCTGCTCTCTCAGTAGTTTTCTTCATTTTAATTAATGGCAGATTATTTTTTTCCTATCGCTTAGGCCCAAAACTTTGGACTATCCATGCAACCCTTCTCTTTCCCTCACATCCTACATCCAACAGGTCAGCACATTACCTTCAAAACATATCTGGGATCCTGTCTCTTCTCATCACCTCCATTGCTATTCCCACCCTTATCTAAACCACCACTTTATCTCATATGGTTCCTGCTTCCTGTCTCTATACTCACCAACTTGAGGACACTGCCAAGGTATCACCCAGAATAATCATGTTAAAATTTAGGTCAGATAATGTAGAAGGCAGAGTAATGCCCCTCTAAAGATATCTAATTCCTGGAACTTGTGAATATGTAATGTTACACGGCTAGGGAGAATCAGACTTGCAGACAGAATTAAGGCTACTAATCAGACTACCTCGCGATTAGGGAAACCATCCAGGATTATTCCAGTAGGTCCAGTGTAATCACAAGAATCCCTGTAAGTAAAAGGGGAGGCAGGAGAATCGGTGTCAGAGTGATGCAGCCTGAGAAAGACTTGACTGGCCACTGCTGGCTTTGAAGATGGAGGAATAGGGCCAAGAGCCAAGGAATGTGGGCAGCCTCTAGAAGCTGGAAAAGGCAAGGAAAGACAGTCTCCCCCAGAGGCTTCAGAAAGAACACAGCCCTGCCAACACCTTGATTTTAGCCCGTTGAGATATATTTCAGACTTCTGACCTCCAGATCTCAAGACAGTAAATGTGCTGTTTTAAGCCATCGTGTTTGTGGTAATTTGATACAGCAGCCACGGGAAACTACGGATAGTTTGGGCTTCCCTGGTGGCACAGTGGTTAAGAACCTGCCTGCCAACACAGGGGACATGGGTTCAAGCCCTGGTCCGGGAAGATCCCACACGCCACAGAGCAACTAAGCCCATGCACCACAACTACTGAGCCTGTGAGCCACAACTACTGAAGCTCACGCGCCTACAGCCCGTGCTCCGCAACAAGAGAAGCCACTGCAATCACAATGAGAAGCCCACGCACAGAGACAAAGAGTAGCCCCCGCTCGCCGCAACTAGAGAAAGCCCACGTGCAGCAACGAAGACCCAATGCAGCCAAAAATAAATAAATTAAATAAATAAATTAAAAAAATAAAATAGTTTATTTAAGTTTAATTATTAGTTTCACAAATTTATATATAATATATTTATATTATATATAAATTTGGTAGAACCCCTTGGCAATGGCATTCTTGTCAAGTGTGGTACTATTATACTATAGGTATAACAGTAGCTAAAAAGTCAAATGCTAATAATTTAGGATTACATTTCTTGAAATGTATGGGGAATAAAAAGATACTCTGTTAATAATATTGCTTGACCTCATTAAAAATCACAGCTAGGGTGATATGTTCTGTACAGTTATACTCACTACTATTTCCCCTTTCTTCCCCTTAAATTGTACAATACGGTTCAGGTACATCAGGAATCACTCCTGGAGAGTGTTTATTATAAGACATTCATTTCTAAGATAGTGGATCTGGTTTGAACTTCATAGTCAAGGAAATTGATTTTTCCCAGGCCACTTTTGTATTCAACTCTAAATCTTCTAATTAGTGAAGGCAGGTAGGGGTGCTATTTTAGCAGGCTCTTCAGGTCTTACCCTGTACTAAAATTAAACTTTAATTTGAACTGCCTGAAAAATGTCAAGCACTGAGTATACAAGCTTACTAGATATACTCTAGGACCCAGGTACAGGAGCGTGGCGTCTGGCTTTAAGGATGTAAGAATCACTCTGTTTGGGTCCTTCTTACCTTTCCAAACACATTTAGCAAAAGAAACATGTATGAATTTCCTTTCATTTTTTAGTTTATTTTATCTTCCCTTTTCATCAAACTTCATCTCTTGCAAAAACTCCAAAACAGTACCCTTTTATGTGTCAATATATAAACAAAGAAATCAAATTAGAAACCCATAGTCCCTACTTCCCTACTAGCTATTACTGGTAATGATTAGAAGTGCCAAAGTTTTCATGAGAAAACTGTTCCCACAAGATTTCATGCCCAATCCTGTGGATTCAGAGGCCTCAACTTTATTAGCTTGGACAAACATCATAACTAATGGGTCCATCCAATCAAATGCTAAGTGTCTCTAGGCTCACACTTCAATATCCTAGGAATATAAACTATCACAATCTAAATGAAACACAAGTTAACTCATATATATCAAGGACTAACTATAAAAAAGTTTGCTGTTTTTTTTGGAGTGGTACACAGATGTGCTATGACATATAATAATCCCTACCTCCATTCATGAACGGGGAAAAGGAAAGCGTGTTTCAACTAAGATTCTTATATACCAGAATGGTTTTGAGCTCTTTTATTTTTGTTTACCATTTTTTAATTATAAAATTGGAGAGGAGAAGAATATTTCTGTCCTCTGCAGAATTACAAAATATCTCAATCTAATAAAAAGCAACCAGCTTAAATATTTAAACTATCAAAGCAAAGAAGAAATTAAGTGGATGGGAAGGGAAATTCAAATAACCATCTAATAAATCTATTATACACATACTCTTCATGAAAGATGGTACCGTATTAGTTATTAAGAGAGTCATAATCATTGAGACACCAACAGTGAGAAGCTAGTTAATTTACAGGGGAAAAAAAATGAATTGGGTTCCTCTGAAGCCCCAGAGGATATCTGGTTTTCACTTTGCGAGGACCGCAGCTGCTCCTAAATTAACTGGGGGAAAGGCTGTGAGCCTGCAGAGCAGTTCTCAATGGATGGAGCTGTTATAAAGAGACAACTACAGCAGCAGGCACTCTGTGGGTTCTCAATAAATATTAATTCAGGATGTCGATTCCTCGCATGATCGCCATGCTTGGAAAATGCTAAACAACAGTGTAAAAACGCATTTATTCTAGATGAAAAAAAAGTGTGTCAGACAAATATGTGTCTTTGGCAGTCATGAAAAGGCACAAAATACTATGAAAGTTTAAAAATTTGATCCACCTCCCCCATGGCCAATGCTATACAGCACTATAAAAGAAATAAGCATTAATATCAGTACAGCAATCATAATACACTGTATTTTGAATCAATAATACCCACTATAATTAGAATTCAATAAAAGGAAAATCTGATTTAGACTCCAGGATTTTAATGCCATAAGCTCTGAAGTCAGAGAAATTCAGGGAACAAAGAAGGGAATTGGATTGGGCAATTTATCTAGGAGGGGCTTAGAGCCAGTGAAAGTCTACTAGAAAAAAAAAATTTGTTTTTCCAAGCAGGGAACAGAGGGGAGTAGGCCTAATCAAGTGGTTCAGCAGGGAAGCTAAGGAGACTTTAGCAGTCATGGGCCTCTTCCTCTATTCTGCCTCAAACTGAGCAGTAGAACAAAAGACCCAAATGCGTGAGTGCCAGAAGCAAATGAGTAAATCACCTGGGAAATACTACGTCCCAATCTGGTCACTATATTCTAAGTAGAAACTGAAAATCTGGAGCTGACTCAGAGAAGGATGACCAGTGGAATAGGAGTCCAGCAATCACATCTCATACAAAATGATAGGAGGCCTAAAGAAGTTGTAGGGAGAAACTGCCTTCAAATATGTGAAATCTGTCACAGGAAAGAAAGACTAAACTTGTTCTGTGTAGCTTCGAGGGCAACGGTGGACCCCAAGGACGAGGCTGTGGAAAGGCAGATTTGCGTTTCCATCAGGAATGCCTTCGGAGATGTGAAGTTCCTGTTCCAGGAAGCATTCGCGCAGCCCACAGATGAGTGCTTGTCAGAAATGAAGAGGCAACGATGGACTAGACGGTATTCAAAGTCCTAATACTAAAATTAATGAATAAGACCCAACTGTCAAAATTTCTTGATCGTCTAATAGGGTCTTCTTCGATATATCCCCCCAAAACCATTACAACAAAGGGCTTTAAAAGGAAGGTGGTTTTGGGCTTCCCTGGTGGCGCAGTGGTTGAGAGTCTGCCTGCCGATGCAGGGGACACGGGTTTGTGCCCGGGTCCGGGAGGATCCCACATGCCACGGAGCAGCTGGGCCCGTGAGCCATGGCCGCTGAGCCTGCGCGTTCGGAGCCTGTGCTCCGCAGCGGGAGAGGCCACAACAGTGAGAGGCCCGCGTACTGCAAAAAAAAAAAAGAAAAAAAAAAAAGGAAGGTGGTTTTATAATTTACATTAAGGTACAAAATTTTAAATTTAAAAAGAACTGGTAAGTCATATGTATAAATGAGACAGTCTAGAAATAGAGCAGGAGATCATTTTGTGTTAATGGATAGATTTCAATGCTGGTGACTTTTCTATGGTGCTTCTGACCAACAAGGTACCACGGTCAAAATGACTTCTGTCCACAGACTACCTCTATACTGCCATTAAAACCTCTCACATCACACGGCAAAAGGGACTTTGCAAACAAACAAAACTGTCAAAAACACTTTGGCCAAACAATGCTCCCAACCTTTTTTTTTCTTCGGGCTCAATTCAGGTTGACTGTATTTTTTGTTATACATCCACAAAAACTTAAGTATTTGTAATCTTTGTTGAATGTTGAACAGATTGGGCTGTGTTCAGAACCTAATATCCCTCTGTCATTCTTAAGAAAAAAAATATGAATGTGAGTTTTGAATTAAAAACAACTTTGACTTTAAAAATTATTTTCCTTGGTACAAAATAACACAAGAATTTGAAAATCTGATTCCCTTTCACTGACAAGCAAAGTCATTTTCCAAATGAGCTTCAATGGCAGGATGTGGTCTGATGTTTCTGCAAGAACCAGCCAAATGTCACCCAGTATTATTAACACTAGGATGGGACAAAGAATAAAGGCCCACTATTTCTTCCTCATGTTTGGATACATTATTTGTTTTAATTTGATAGTTTTTACCATTCACCAAAAAAATTTCTGAGAGAAAAAGAAAACAGAGTAGGGATGTTACCTGATTCTTGTAAAGAGTTGTTTATAAACTAAACACATCCAACATTAACAGAATTGTCACAGGCCAAAAGGACAACTAAGAATCATGGTTCCAAAAATACAGCTAATTGTAGAATCCTAAACTGTGTTTTATATGGATAAAAACTAACGTGTCACCTAACTAAAATGCTCATTGTGTTTTTTTCTCACCCATAAAGCCAGTTCCTCAAAGACCACCATCAATTTACTTAGGTCACATGAAGTCACCAAAGTGTGATCCTATAGTAGACAGTAAGCATGAATAGGGCAGAAGGATCAAAATGAATCATCTCATTTAAAAACTCAAAAAATCTAACTTGTTCAACAAATACATATTAAGTTCCTCTATATTCCAGGCCCATGAATTACTTGTCTTTGTATCCTTACCATCCAGCGTTGTATCAAGCACACATGAGACTCAAAATAATTTTTTTCAATATTGAATGAATATACTAATTAACTATAGAATTTAGAATACTGTTATTTTTTTAAGAAGGATATCAAAGAACATTCTGCTCAAATGTTATCTAAATAAACCATAGAAGTTGCCAAAGCTATTAATGGTACCTGGCACTTACTGATCTTCTCTATTTAAATAACAATAACAACCAGGAGGATATTAAAGAATCTTACCATTACATCAATTCATGGGAGTGTTAGAACTCTTACGTTTTCCAAGGGGAGGAAAAAGAGGAAATTAAGTAGATCCTTAAGAAAAACATTTTCATGCCAATTACACACATCAACCAGCCACACTGCACCTGACTATATTAAAGTATCAATAATTCTGCCTAATTCAGAGGCTCTGTGGCTTTATGAATTCTACTAATCACAACCCTGCTCCATCTTTAAGCTGACTGCTTTCATTTGGCCACTACATATTGCAGTGATGGCATCTCTGCTCCATGAGCACCACCACTTGTTGGTAGGGGACTCTGGAAGAACATTTCCTGGTAATACCCCAGGCCATCTGCCACAGAAGATCATAGATTATGCTGTGATACTCCTTCAGGAAGTTTTGATGCCAAAACACTGGCGAAAGACTTGAGGCCGATGTAACAGAAGAGTAAATGTATGGGATAACAGACTAATGCACCCCTCTAAAAGGGATGGAGCACAAAGCGGGCAGTCAGTGGGGTACTGTACTCCACCACGCTCCACAGAGCATTAGGGCTCTCTGCAAGTGCCTGATAGACAAATCAAATTCCTGATGCACAGGCTAGCAAAGGCAAACTGTTTCACCTTAAGTGCTCACACTTATGGACCGCCAGTGGCTTCATGAGGGAGGGGAAGAGTGGATAACCAACCCTGGTCTAGGCAAAGGCAGTGAGAGACTGAACTAAGGGAACATAAGTGTACATATAAAGGGGAGCGATTATAGCAGGATAATCGAGGGGGCTGACGAGTTTAACTTGATAAAGAAAAACCTGGAAAGGTAAATACGATGGATATCATCTTTTATCATACCAGATCCATTTCTACTTTTCTCCACCAGGCTCTCTGCCTTGGGAGGCTGACCTGTGTGGTCTACAATAGGCTCACTTGCTCTCCAGATTCCAGAAGCATTCAGCCTGGGCAGGCCATGGGGGGAAGAGAAAGATCAGAGCATTGATTCCCAAAGCTATACCCCTTTGAGGTTGCCTCAGACTGGCTAAATCCAAAGTCATGGGGCCTTTCAGGAAAGCTCTCTCTACCATTTTGTCTTCCCCAGGTTCCAGCAACCACTTCTTTTCCACATCCTTTGAGTGAGGGATAGTAACAGTGCCACTGCTACCAGACACTACACTCTCCCTTGCGGTTTCCCTAAACCTGATCTCACCTTTGCAAATGATGCTTTCATTAAACCCCTCAGACTATCCTAATGTGAGTGTATAATTTGCTTCCTGCTGGGACTCTGACTGATACACCAAGTATGATTTTAAGATTTTGATCTTGGGTGGCTGTGAAGAGAGGTGATATTATTAACTGAGGTAAGGAGTACCAGAAGATAAGGACGTTCCACTGTGGAAAGACAACCCCAAGTTTTGAATTCGCTACACGGAGATTGTGGATCATCCACAGAGAGAGGTTGGCAGCAGCTTCAAAAGCAGACCTGGCATAAAGATGGAGAAGATAATGAACTTTTGGGAATCTGTAAGTCCTGATCATTGCTATAAGCACAAGTTGAATACAGAGAACTTATTTTAGGAGACAGAATCAGAAAACTCTCTTTAAAATTATAGAATACTAGAGTTTAAAGGATGTTAACTGTCACCTATTAATTTCTTTAAGTCTCTCGCTTTATGCGTGTGGACTAAAGTCCGCAGTTAGCTATCGAAGGGCGCACTGTTAGTTAATGGCAGTGCTGGCACCAGCATCTACGGCTTCTGGGTTCCTACATCTGTGCTCTTTCCATAAATTGCAGCATTTATCTCTACTTGACTGGTTTCCACTAGTCAACAAGTATTGAGTACTAGCCTGCATCCAACCTGGTGCTAATTGATGTGAGGAGTAAAATAAAAGTATAACAGTTTCCCAGCAGTTTACAGTCTTCATCGACTAACAACTCATGCAAAAGTTTGGAAATGACAGTGCAAGATAGCAATGACTGTGTAAGTTAAAGGAGAATCGGACATTTTGTACGGCAAGGACACTGCCATCCAGTATTAGCATTTTGCAATTTTAGAGGTTTCACGTGAATTGTTGGTGCAAGTGAGGAAGCAGTAACAGTTAGGCTTGATTACTGTCACAGTAGTCAAGGACTATCTAACTTATCATGTTTAAGCATATGTTTTAATTGTAGAATATAGTATACAAGTATAAGAATCTATAAACCTATGTGCTCCTACCTATAGAGACCATCCTTTTAAATGACAGTTTAAATGAAAACATGTTTTGGCAAATGAGAGGGAAAAAAGATGCTCTTATTATTCATGTATGTGTGTATTAATTTATGTATGTATTATTATTTAGCTAGAAATGTGAAGTGAGTAGGGGAGATGACAGAGTGAAAGCCTACACACTTAAACATTACTCCTTAGAAATCACATATATTTTCTCCTGCCTGTTTATTTTATAATTTGGTGTAAACAATTGTAAACAATGCTGAGAACCTTCTCAATAGGAATTGTAATTAGAATGCTATCATTATTCTATTTTCACATATTCAACATTTTTCAACATTTCTCAATAGCATTTATCAGTGTCTGAGAAATTACCTGCTTGGGCTCTTCTAAGGGGCAATTTCTTTAAGTCTCAAGAGCTATTATCAATTTGGGAATTACTGCTGGGAAAAAAAGGTGATATCTACATAAACAGTTAAAATTCATCACTATTCATCTTAAGGTTGAAATTATTTGCCAACTATGATTTACAAGTGCTTCACAAATTTTCTACTTTTCTACCTACTACTATGCCTAAATAATATCAGACTTCGGCAAATGAAAGATATAAAAAGGGTGATGATTCCCAAAGTGTGAGCCAAAAAAAAAAAAAAAACAAGATGCCCCATGAATTAATAATTAAGAAGGAAAAACCTCAATAGAGAAGAAGAAATCATCCTCAAAGACCTCTACCCAGGAATCTGTTCTACAGGTAATATACCACTGAAGAGGTGGATCAAGTAAGCACATTTCCCAGTACATGAACTGGTGTTACAAGCTCAAATGTCTTCAGGGACATGCACTTAATCTGAATGTGTGAAGCAGCCAAGTCTTAGACAACAGAGAGTTGTGAGGACAATAACTACCTGCAAAGAACAGGTTCCACCTAAGCCTCCAAGTGTGTATGTGTGTGCATGTGTGTGTTTACAAACTGTGAACTAAACAAAGAATGTCTGGGGGTTGAATTCTGCCTGTGGACCACCAGTTTGTGACGTCCATTTAAGGCAGACAAAGTTGAACACTTCTTCCTACATTTCACTTTGAGGAAATGTTTCATTCTTTGGGCCAGCTAGCTCGAGACATTTCATTACAGCTGTGGTCTGAATGTTGCGACCCTCCAAAATCCATATGTTGAAATTCTAACCCACAAGAAGATGGTATTAGGAGGTGGGGCCTTAGGAAGAACATGAGGATGGAGGCTTCAGGAATGGCATTAGCGTTCCTATAAAGGACACTCTGCAGAGCTCCCCAGCTCTTCTACCTCCTGAGGGCACAGTGAAAAGGTGCTGGCTAGGAACCAGCAAGAGGGCTCTCACCCAACCATGCTGGCACCTGATCTTGGACTTCCTGGCCTCCAGAGCTGTGAGAAACAAATTTCTGTTGTTTATAAGCCCTCCAGTCTGGTATTCTGTTATAGCCACCCAAACAGATTGAGACAATCATCAAACCTTCCCTTTATTTTCTATTTTAAAAGAAATATCAGAGAGTCAAAAAATTTCCTAGCTGAAAGTGAATATATTAATTGTCAGTTTCATTTCCCAGGAATTAAGAAAAGGAACTTTATCGACTGCATCTCACGTCTTCCAAAGTTCTCCTGCTCCTTCTACACAGAACACAGGAGGAGAGATTCATGAGATTTCAGCCGTAGAGAGCACCTCATTGATAAAAATCAGGTATAATCAACATTACTAAGAAGTATTGACACCCTAAACAGTGAGAACTGAACTGTAAAGCAAAGGATTAGTTTCGTTCTGCAGGTAAAAACACAAAATGCCATTAACTAAATGTTGGTCTTATCTTGTAGTCTCCCAAGGAACCACAGTTTTGACTTTGAGCTCACCTAAGCATATTAATGGGAGACAGGATGTCTGCACAACTCAGCTCAATTATCTGTGTTTCCATAGTAGGGCATTCGTCACTATGGGAAGGAAAGGTTGGCTCAGATGACACTCATATCTTACACCAGTACTTGTGTAACACGGCTCAAGTTTACTCCTACAGTCCATGATTCAACTACTCAATTACTCTCATGTGCAGCTGATGAACAAAGGGTTCTATGTCAAAATTCCTGATTAATATGAAAAGAGTTTTGGCTTAGGTACTTAAACACACTATGGATTTAGAAGGTCTTTTCTTAACTTGTGCATTTTTGTATAGAATACACTCCACTTTTTTTTTCAGTACAGTTGGAATTACAACAGTAAGAATTTAGGATAGAATTATGTGAGCAAAATCCTTGGATGGTTTTTCAAAGCTAGACTACAATTATATTAAGAATATGTATGCACATAGACATAGACTGGAAAGCAATTTTTTAAATGCACAAAATTATATTGGAAAGGTTGAATTACAGGTGCCTTTTTCATTTTGTAAAGCTGTATTATTGTTAATAAAGTGGGAATTCAATGAAAATTACTTAAAGCTCAGGTACTTACCGTGGTTGGAAAATAACGACTAGTTTTGAATTTTTTCAGAGCCATAGAAGAGGTGTAGGTGCCCAAGAAAAGGATGAAAGACATGAGAGTGATATCAGGAACATAACCACAGTTGTTGCCCATGAGCTTTCCTCCATATTTCAAACACTCCTTCGTCGTCAGAAATGCCCAGTCAAAGGTAGCATTATGGTGCTGAAGAAGAAAAACAGGAAAATTTTTCTAGGGAACACTGTGCCACAACAAAAGCAGCTTTTGATACCTGATGGGCTATATACGGAATTATGCTAAGAGTCTCTGTAAAACAGCCTGAGGGTAAACCATTGGAAGGTGACACCTGAGGAGGTGTTAATGGAATAACAGGTAAGGGGGGCCAGGAGGCTATCAATTATTGACAATACAATGAGAATGACGCAATCCGTTACCTGGTTTGTACTACAACCCTACAATCAACCATCTGTTCAACAGAAACAAACCACAGTCTTTCTTTCCTGTGAACCTTCCTGAGAGTAAACCAAGACACAATAATATCTTTTTTTTTTTTACAACTTTATTGGAGTATAATTGCTTCACAATGGTGTATTAGTTTCTGCTTTATAACAAAGTGAATCAGTTATACATATACTTCTGTTCCCATATCCCTTCCCTCTTGTGTCTCCCTCCCTCCCACCCTCCCTATCCCACCCCTCCATGCGGTCACAAAGCACCAAGCTGATCTCCCTGTGCTATGCAGCTGCTTCCCACTAGCTATCTACCTTACATTTGGTAGTGTATATATGTCCATGACTCTCTTTTGCTTTGTCACAGCTTATCCTTCCCCCTCCCCATATCCTCAAGTCCATTCTCAAGTAGGTCTGTGTCTTTATTCCTGTTTTACCCCTAGGTTCTTCATGACATTTTTTTTCTTAAATTCCATATATATGTGTTAGCATACAGTATGGAGGTTCCTTAAAAAACTACAAATAGAACTACCATATGACACAATAATACCTTAAGTCTCCAAACGTGAGACTCGCTGAAACACCTTTGTTGTTCAAAAAGTAATGACTTCTGATGGGACTTCCCTGGAGGTCCAGTGGTTGAGACTCCACGCTCCCAATGCAGAGGGCACGGGTTCAACCCCTGGTTGGGGAACTAGGATCCCACAGGCTGCACTAAGCAGACAAAAAAAAAAAGTACTGATTTCTGTAGTGCACAGATTCTTGTGCTTCAAGCTGATGGCCATAGAGTTAATGCTCTAAAGGTTATATTTGGTTAACTAATTTACCCAGCGCTTTCACAAATGAGCTATTTCTTTTCTAAATAACTATAGAGATTGGTGACTTCAGGAACTAAACTATAAAAATGTTGGGAGATCTCTTCTTTTTTCAATTGCATAACCTAATAAAATACAGCTTTTCTTGTTGACTCCAAGTCAGTGTCAAGAGAATGCATTATTGGAGAGTGCTGTGATGGGCTGTGGAGTTGGGTATGGGATCTCTAGCCCTGTGTTACATGGCCTCAAGCTCATAGGTCAATTTTCAAATTTTCTTCTGGTTCATGAACTGCTGTCATGTTGTCAGTGCTGTACTTCTTGACAGGAGCTCACTCCTGTTTCTGTTTCCAATATGCAAGAGAATCCTTTTGCTAGCATAGTGGATAAGGCCTGGGCACCCATCCTCCAGCTGCTGAGTTTTAGCTGCTATCAGCTCACAGCTGTCTCCTTCTCTAGAAAACTGCCTTTTGCTGCTTAAGAGCAGCCTCACCTGGAAGGTTATGCCCTCTTGCAGCCAGTTACTGACCAATGCTAATGGGGTGCTACTGTCTGAATATTTGGACTCCCCTAAAATTCATATGATGAAACTTTATCCCCTATGTGATGGTATTTGGAGGCAGGGCCTTTGAGGGGTGATTAGGTCAAGAGGGTGGAGTCTTCATGAATGGGATTAGTGCCCTTACAAAAGAGACCCCAGAGTGCTCCTTGTTCCTTCTGTCACATGAGGACACGATGAGAAGACTGTCTAGAACCAGGAAGCAGACTTTCACCAGACACTGAATCTGCCGGTGCCGTGATGTTGAATTTTCTCTTAGGTGCAGGGCTGATGGGTATGTCATGTGCTAACAGAAGAGTAATTTGAGAATACCTTTCAAAGAAATATAGAAAGAAAAACTTTTCCTGTCCGTTGGAGGCAAGAGTTGTCCCTCACACCAAATGCATCATCAATATCCTTTACTATTCATGAATTCTCTCAATATAAGTCATCTAGTCATAAAAGAAGATCACACACATAAAAGAAGAATCTCTGGCCAGAAAGAGTTCATATTTTTATAGAGCTCAAAAGATAAAGTTCTTATATAAGTCAGGAACCCCCCCCGCCAAAACTCTAGATCTTTCCCTGAAATATTAGCTTCAACTTGTAAACAGCTGAATTGCACAATTACTCTTTTGTTAAAGTCTGTTTCTGAGAGGTGATTAATCACATCTCATTTTGTTTTTCAGATTTCTGCATATGGATATTTTTTGCATAATACCTTTTAAGTTTAGAGGTCATAACAGGTAACAGATTTCTTTGTTTTAAAACCAGCAAAAATTTACCATAATTTCACTTTAATTTCAGCACTTTAATATCAGCAGAATCCTTCTTTATAGCTGCAGCTCCCAGAAGAGGTAAGCTGCATTAAAACAACCCCAACAGGCAGTTTTATTGATTTTCTTAGAGAGATTCAAGTTGAGGTGAAAACTATACAGATGTGCATGACAAACATGGTTTCTTGTTTACATCAACTTAAAATGCCAGTAACACATTTTTGTATGCCTCTAATGATTCTTTGTGTCATTGTACAGAAATTTTAGCCTCCAACACCATCTTTCACTAAGGGCTTCAGTATAAAAACTTTAGGCAGCATGTATTTATCTCAGTATCTGTATCTTAACACACAGTTTCCCACTCCCATAAAACAAACTCTAGCTAAAAATAATTCTACTTAAATATCACTAAAAAGACATCTATATTATTTGTGTTATTTCAGTGTTATTATTCTGCATAAGCTGGTATCAATGAATGTTAATTCTGTAAAACTCCAGGCAAAATCCATATCGTAAACTAAACATTAAGACCAAGCATAACTCATTATTAATGATGTATATAAGTAAAGATGAAAAGTACAGTGTTAGATAATTAGCTTATGATTTAATCATCACATATATCAATTTATACAATTTTTACTATAACATATCTCATTTTGTTATCTATGAAACAGATACTTCTGTGTAGAAATAACATCTTTTGCTTCAGAGGTCAATTTTGCCTTACCTAAGTATAGGAAACATTAAAAACAACAAAAACTGCGCTGATACAAGTTGCTACTTGCTAGAAGTTAATGGTTTTTAAATTTTTATCATCAGTGAACCATCTTTTTCATGTAAAATTTACCCAGGACCCCAATAATTAAAACGGACATAACTGAGCTATTCTGCCTTTACACGGTTAGGAGGCCTTGAGTCTCTCTGTCTCTCAACGTCCCTGGCTACCGCAAAGCAGCTCCTGACTCACCTCTCTGGAATCCTAGCTCAGTCTGAGAGGAGTTTGAGATTAACAGATACACCCTACTATATTTAAAATAGATAAACAACAAGGACCTACTGTATAGCACAGGGAACTATATTCAGTATCTTGTAATAGCCTATAATGGAAAAGAATCTGAAAAAGAATAGATTTGTATACATATATATAACTGAATCACTTTGCTGAACACCTGAAACTAACACAACACTGCAAATTAACTGTACTTCAATTTTTAAAATTGTCATCATCTTCACGGACAGCACTCTTTTCTCCAAGCTGTGCTCTCTTCACACCGAGTTCTCTAACGACAGGTTAGGGGCATGTGACGTGAAGTAAGGATGAGAATGGAGAAAGGTCCAGATAGGTCAACATAAGGATGAGAATGGAGAAAGGTCCAGATAGGTCAAGTTATTCCACTGATTGGGGCGATTATTCAACTAATCATTTTGAGCTCCATTCTGGGCTGGGTGCTGATACAGAGAAGTTCTAAGTGTAGCTTCTGCATTCAGTAAACTTAAATCTACTCCATGTTCGTGGACACAAGAAGTTTCCTATGTAGGCAGCCTTAGGTCAGCAGCTTTGAAGCAAAGTAGGTGAACCCTGGAGGGAGGCTGGTGCTGAGCAGAATTATCTATTCACTATCTGTTTATCTATCTACCCATCTCTTATTAAAAAGTTATCTAAAATTACCATGAGTAGTTTAATCTAGGAGTCAGTAAACAACATATCACTGGCAAAATACAACCCACTACCTGTTTCTGTAAATAAAGTTTTATTGAAACACAGCCATGCTCATTCATTTACACACAGTTCATGGCTGCTTTTTGCTACAGCTGCAGCGTTGAATAATTTCAACAGAGACTGATGCACGAATCCTAAAATATTTACTATCTGGTTCTTCATAGAAAAAGTGTGCCTACCGTGGTTTAATCTCTTGTCTAGGACTCCTATGTTACTTTACGTTATTCTACTAAATAAAAATCTCATGATTTCATCAGAATAGTACATTACACATTTTTGTTTGGCAGCCTTTTATACTTATTATTTCATGAATAGTGTTTGTGATGGTGGTTGATTCACTGTAAATAATTCTGGTTTTGATCATTTGTAATTCAGTCATAGAATAAGCAAAAAGATGTAAATGATTCTTCTTTAGTTCATGGAAATACTGAACATGTATCAAAGCAGCAGACTGGGAAAATACCCTCATGGGTTTCAATCTCAACTCTATCACCACTCAGTTGGAACACAGAAAAAAGTAACTTCACTTTCCTGTGCAACTACAAATAGGACTTTTTACTTAAATAGCTGTAAAAGAGTACCATGAAGATCACTGTGATCCTAACTTTGGAAAATGCTCTAAAGTGAATAGTATCCTTCACATGAAAACTACTCTGTTTACAGTTCAGTAAGTCATGGTGGAAAATGTACAACCAAATAACACTGGTTCCTGAAAGAAGGAAATACTGTGTTGGACACATCCAGCGTAGATGTCAAGTGACATGAAGAAGAAAGAAATCCCTCAATCCGCTGAAATATGTAAAACATTGTGTGTATGTACATTTATCTGGGAAGAGCGACCAAAGATTTCATTAGAACCTCAAAGGAGGCAGTGATGCAAAGAAGCTTCAGAAGTATTGCCTTCGTGTTGTTATAACTGAGATAATTCTGCCCGCCTAATATGACATTCTCTGTGTATTTCAACCACACTCCAATTTTCATTCACTCTAAGAGCAACTTCCTGCTTTCAGGATTAACAGTGATTTCTTAACCCCTCAGCAAATGTTCTCCAATTCAAAGAAAGATTAATCCTTTTGTACCTACTTCTTAGTAAACTATTCTACATCCGTACTTACATCCTCAGAGGCATGTTAAACTTAACCATGTTCAAAAACTAACTGCTAATCTTCCTCAAACCTGCTCCCCCTAAGGTCTTGCCCCCCATTCCTGTTAATAGCAACTTCATCCTCCTCGATTCTAAGAACAGAAAACCTTGAAGTCATTGTTAATTCTTTTCTTTCTCACAAGTCACATTATGGTGAAGACTTTATATTAAAATACGTCACATCTCACCCGTAACTATGGCTACCACTCTTGTTCAAGCAACCATTGTCTCCTCTGAGCTTAATGCAGGAGACTTCTATATCGCCACTCTGTCCTTTACTCCTTATAGGTGATTCTCATTTCTCTGTGGCTTTGATCTTTATTCCTCAAAAGTCTATGCACAGGATTTAAGTGATTAAATCAGAACTTTAATAACAAGACAGTTGGGAATATAATCTCAGAAGTCCTCTTTGCCTGTCAGAACTCTCACAGCACATGATCTCTAATTCTCATGATGTTTCTAACCTTCTATTGCAAGCACACTGTAGCTCCCTTCAATGAGACCATAAGTGTTATAAGGTGCAAATGCTCAGAGAGATGTCCAATGGGTCTGGTGACCTGCATCTAGGAGAGATGTCAAGTTTGGAGACATCGACTAAGGAGTCAGCTGCAAAGAGTTGATCACTGGAGTAATAAAATTTAATAAAACTACAAAGGGAAAGTGTGCTAGAAGAAACGAGTGTAAAACATCTAGGGTACCTGCAATGGAAGTAAAAACACCACAAAAGACTTTGAGAGTGATGGGTAAAAGGAAAAGTACAATCACAATGTTGAAAATCAAAGGACGAGAAAATAGTAAATGTCGGGGAGGGTTGATAAGGGTCTAATGTTGCAGAAATGATAATGAGGGATGAAGACTGAACAAAATCCATTGATTTATTTTCATTGCTTTTTCTGTGACTAGAATATTTTTGGTAATTTCTTGAGGGGAGTTCAAATAAGGGAAATGAGTTGAGAAATATGTGAGGATGAAAAACTGAAATGGCAATTTCAGACAATTTTTAAGAAATACAGTAACAAAAGGAAAGGCTAGAGCATGCGAGCATTACAGGATCAAGGCAAGTTCTTTAGGGCTGGTAAAGACTTTTGAGATGCTTGTGGTGGATGAGAAAGAACCCAGTTATGGGTATGGAAGGAAAAAGGGGGTGCTGGGAAAAACAAGAATGGAGGAAGGAAGGTGAAAGATTAAGATGCAGAGAGAGAAAGGGAGATTGACAAGGATTTGGTCTCTTTGGACAGGATGGGTAAAAGCCAGAAATGACAAAAGTATAACACCTGCAGACCGAAGGGACTGTGTGTCACCAAAAAATAAGAAAGAAGAGCAAAGACAGGGGCAGAATTCAATTTAGGATACAGCAGGCGCCAAAAGAAATGTTTGTTAAATGAATGAATGAAATCACTCATCAAGACACAAATATTTGACATATTTAAGGAGATATCTATCAGTGTAACTACTCTTTCTATCTGGAGAACAAAACTAAAGTAAAAAAAGTTCAACTTAGATCGTCAGGTAAAATCCAGTATTCCCAGTTACATATGAATTTCAAATAAACAGTGAATAATATTTTTAGTATAAGTATGTCCTATGTAATATGTAGGACATACTTAACACTAAAAAAATTGTTCATTATTTATCTGAAATTCAAATGTAACTGGGACCCTATTTTTTTTTCTAACTCTGGTGATATAGGCTATTTTGAGTAACAAAAGAGAAAGTAGAAAA
Source organism: Mesoplodon mirus (assembly GCF_964341445.2). Lineage (NCBI taxonomy): Eukaryota > Metazoa > Chordata > Mammalia > Artiodactyla > Ziphiidae > Mesoplodon > Mesoplodon mirus. Next base: position 50,298,459 of record NC_138977.1, read on the forward strand.
ATGTGGCCAAAAGAAAACAGAAAATGCACTGGGCCCCAATTACATGGCTAACTAAGATAAGCTGTAAGGGAACAATAAAGAAGAATAAAAGCAACAACTTTTAAAAGTTTTATTGGAGAAATAAAATATGTCCACTTAAATATTAACTAAAAATTCAAGGCAGCAAAAGCAAGTGTCTAAATGAATGGTACAGAGATGATTAGATCAGAAGAGGGACTGATTAATTTCACTGAGCACAGGGAAAACAAAAGTTAAACTGCACCTTGAAAAAAGAACTGGTCTTTGTAGAACTCTCATACTCAAAAGGCAGTAGGAAGAAGTGTGGCAGGACAACAAAACTAGAAAGGAATGACGGAGAGAGTAACAAAAGCCAATGAACAGGGGAATAAAAGTGACAGACTTTGGGTGTATATATCTTTCTGCATTGGCAGAAACAAAGAGATAAAGCATTAGATGGAGAGACACCATGAGCAAAGATGTGGATTCGGGGACATATGATGCTTCATTCACTCATCCAGTAAGTCCTTTAGGCACCACTTATTGAATGCTCACCATGAGGAGGAACTCACAGTGACTGGACCAGAGCAGAGTGTCTGTGTAAATGGGTAGTGAGAAAAAAGGTGCAAAGGAAATGGGACCAAGTTGCTGATGGTCTTAACTGAGGTCAATCTCATGAAAATAGATTTCCACCTATTTTTATGGATCTCATTTTCTAGAGGATGACCCTATTTGTATTGAGTGAATATGTTTATAAATCTTAAAAGTAAAATGTATACTGAAGGATTAATTTTAAAATTTAAAACACCATAGTAGCCTCTGCAAAGACAAGAGTGGGGTATATATGAGAGGCAGTGGGAAAAATTTTGACAGTCATTGAAGCTAGGTGATGTGTACATGTGAGGATTTATTGTACTATTCTATTTTAGTGCATGTTTTAAATTTTCCATAATATTTTTAAAAGTAGGAACATGTACTCTTTAAGGAGATTTAAGGACAGAATAGTTTTTGCACTTCACTTTCTTAATGAGAGAAAATCACAAGGATGCTATGCACAAGAAGATTAATATGACATTCCATTTCCCATAAAAATGAATGTTAGCTCCTAGAATCACCCTGAAGGTACATCAGATCAAAGCACTTTTACTTCCATGTCTGACTGCCAAGTGGTGTTTATGAGACTGTAACAGGCCTTGGGCCCATGATTAACAGCATCTCCATGTAGACTATCATGATATGCTTCATTGGGTAATACAATAAGCAAAAAAATTCAAAAATAAAAATTGAAGAGTCTACATTGCTCTCTTTGAGTATCAACTGGTAAAATATAAGCCTTTAAACACACACACACACACATATATTTATATATAAACATATATATAAATGAGGGTAATGCTACAAATAAAAGTCTCAAGGTTAAGTAGTTAATGTACTCATTTAGGACTTTTTCCCTGCAGTGGGTAAGCCAGACTTGCAGTGATCTGCAATCTTACTTTATGGTCTACAGGATGTACGTAACCTGTGACTGTAGTTATGTATACTGTTGTGAAATACCAAAACTAATTGGTTGTTTACTTATGATTAAGATATAGAAAGTTGGGTTTCCCTGGTGGTGCAGTGGTTGAGAGTCCGCCTGCCGATGCAGGGGACACGGGTTCGTGCCCTGGTCCGGGAAGATCCCACATGCCGCGGAGCGGCTGGGCCCGTGAGCCATGGCCACTGAGCCTGCGCGTCCGGAGCCTGTGCTCCACAACAGGAGAGGCCACAGCAGTGAGACGCCCGCGTACCGGAAAAAAAAAAAGATATAGAAAGTTACAGGAGACTGTTAGTTGTCCCAACCTAACAACAAAAGCAAGCAGGATAAGCTACAAAATCCTAGTTTTAAAAATTACACCAGTGAGATGAGGATGCAAAGAAACCTAAATAAACTAAATTCCAAAGTTACAAGACCTTCATAGGAGAGAAGAGATCCATGGCTGCCTCATCCCTGGCAGAGTAGCAGGTGGAAGATAAATGCACTGTAGATGGAGGGATGGAGAAATAAGCCAAATCTTTAATGAATTTTTAATGGTTGCCTGTAGTCTGGGGTGACACGTTGGAATTCTGTGGAGCCTCAGGTGTCGACAAAGCCTGCGTCCATCCGCCCACCAAACTTTCTAATGGTCTTTGTCAAATGCACAGATAGTTTAGAAAAGCCTGGAGATTCAACAGAAGAGCTGAGAGAAACCCCTCTTAGACACAGAGTCTCCATCAAATGCAAGAAAGCCACTTTTCTAAGATGGGAAGCAGGGCAGGAGAGCAGAGAGAAACCCCTCCATGGCATTCAGCTACTTCTGAAAGGGCTAAGGCATCTGCCCTCTGAAGGTGGGGGGGCAGAGCAGTTTGGCAAAGAAAGATCTCCCAAGGCTCAAAAAGCTGGGGCATAAAACAGGAAATAGAGCATTTCAAAGCACTTTCTGGGATGATGGAAATGTTCTATATCTTGTTTCGTGTGGTGGTTACATGAGGTAAAAACTTGTCAAAACTCATTGCAATGAGCACATAAGAACTGTGTCTTTTAAGGTATGACTCAATTTAATACAAAACGAAAACAAAAAGGAATGTAACATGAAAAACAAATACTAACCGATCCATTCTATCACGTCTTCAGAAGAGAAGCTTCTGACATTAGATTTTGAAATCTGCTCTCTCCCTCTAAGAGCTGGTAAGTGGAAGCCAGCAAATCTCAACACTAATTGCTTAGATACAGTGTGGATAAGCTGTGGCTGGTCTCAAAGATTTACAGAGCCCTTTTAAAGAGCTTTGTTTTGCAGGCTGAAGGGATGGATATTCCAAGTGAGAAATCAATGGGAAAACTGATGAAGGTGAGAAGATTTAAAGACACAATGATTCCAACAATAAATGCAAATAATGGAAAATCTGGCTTTTTATCTTGAAGGGTGGTTATTCTTGAGTTCTAACTTCTGTCTAAATGCTCTCATGTTCCGTTTTTCCTGCTGTTTCCCCCAGAAAACACACCCATAGCACAAGGAAGAAGCAAGCTTGTCTTCATGCTAATGAAGCTGAAAAGAAAAGGCCTTCCTTCCTCTGACAGGATGTTCTTAGGGCCTTGTGAGAGGGCGTCTCATGGGTGCCCAGGGGCTGCATGTCACTCTTACAGCACCTTCTTTCATGATCTAATTATGGCCAGATGAAAAGAAGGAAATAAAGTCCTGCTGACTGTAGGTCTTAGGAAAGGTTCAGGGGAACTGAGCTAGTGTGGCCAAACACACAGAGGACCCAGTAGGTGGTTAGAAGCAGTGGCTTTCAATTTCTTCTCTCCACCAACCTGAGTTTTGGTGACAAACAGCCCAGTAGAATGATAAGAACACCTAAATAGAATAAAAACAGTACCTAACATTGATTGAGAGACAAGTATGTGCCAGCCACTCTGCGAAGTTTTGCCTATTTATTAATCTGGCTCTTCTAGCATCTTTGAGGGAATACTCTTATCATCACCATTTTACAGATGGGAAGCTGAGAAGGTTCCACAGCCTGTTTTTAAAGTAGTGGGGCCTTGTGTTTGCAACCAGTCTGACATGAGAACTAAGTATCTGTAAATCCTTCTACAGGACATGCTATTCTGCTTCCCCAAAGAATGGAAATATGCAGATTTTGAAGTTAGAAGGCCCTGAGTCCGAATTCTGGTTTTACTATATACTGGTCATATGGCCTTTGGAAAGTCAGCTAACCTTTATAAGCCTCTGTTTCATCTATAAAATACAGGTAACATCATAACTCACAAAGGTATTGTGAGGATTATAAACAATTAATGTAAAGAGCCTGGCCCCTAGTAGGTGCTCAATAGTAGGTGCTATAAGTGATGATAATAAATCGTATTACCTCCCTAACACTCGTTTTTGGATCACATATATGTGTGTATGTGTTTATGCAAAGTATACATAAAGAAATAGATACAGATAGAAAAGGAGAAATAAAGAACAGAGTAAAAGTTGTCCTTTATAATTACATACACACACATTACATATTTTTCCCTAATTTCTTCTCTAGAGGTGCTGGACATAGCAACTTAACATTTTAATTAAGGTGTGCAACTGATACACACATGAGGGGACTGTTGCCCTGGAGTATAGAGCATTCATAGGAAGTAAAAAAGTAAACAATAGTAAACATTCCAATTTGCAACCACTGAAGCATCATGGTGCAATTAGCAATAGCACAGGTCGTGGATCCACCCAAACTTTAGTTCAATCTTTGTTCTACTAATTTATTGCTATGTGACCTAGAGCAAGAAAGGTTATTTACCTTCTGGAGCTTCAGTTGCTCTCATTTATAAAATGGAGATAATTATGCCCAGTAGGTCGTGTTAATGATTACAATACATATTAAGGTTTATAACAATGATAATATGTATAAAACACCTGGTCTCTTGTAGATGCTTTATAAATGGTAGCTAAATTATCATCATTATTGGGCCTTTATGTCCTCTGTCATGGTCATACCAGAAGTCAACCACAATGTCCATTTGTTTTCCATGAATCTTATAGTGACATCTTATTATAATTACATATCAATTACTAGAGTCTCACCAGGACTTGCCCAAAGACAGGGCTTAAAAAATTCATTAATTTTAAAGGTTTCCTTGATTAGTTACAAAAACAAGTTAGGAAACAATCTCTTTTTAAGTCATTGGAAGTATTTTATTAATTTTTATTGCAAATGAACTTACCGTTTTAATTAGTTACATATATATTTTAAATTTTTAATTAGATTTTAATTAAATTCCTTAAAAGTCTAGAAGGAAGTATTTTTCTCTGTGTTTTAGTCACATCCTTTTAGGCACTAGGCTGGCTGGCTGGCTTGAAGATTGAAAACTGAACTCTCTTCTATATGTGGCCTTTAAAACATATACATACTCTTTCATATACACACTCTCTCTCCCACACACACATACACACACACACGCTCTCAAACATGGAAGAAACAGAGAGGCAAAGTTTGGAGAAAGTCAGAGAAAACAGTAAGGAAAGAAGTCAAGAGAGCCATTGAATATGAAAACAAGAGAGAAACAGGGTCAAGTGAGAGTTGTCCAGGAAAGATACAAAGCATCATCTTTGAAAGGGATGTTGTGGGCACTGATTATATAATATCTGCAGAAGTGTTCTGGTCTCCTGAGAGATGGGCACTCGATCAATACAAAGTATTATGTATGGGTTCTGTCTTTATAACTGAGAGATTGATATTCTTTGGTAAGATTCCATATCCAGTGTAGAAGGAACACAATTACAAGTCTGAAACAGCACTTTCCCCTTTTTCTCTAACACAAAAGTCTTCTTCCAGTGTGCAACCTTCCATGCAAAACAGCTCATTTTTAAAGCTTAGTTCCAGTCTCTTAAAGATCCTTGGTTACAAGCCATGGGAAAGGATATCATGTGACAGAGGCACGGTCCTTTCTAAGTGACACAGGAAGTGTCCTGCTACAGTCACCCTCAGTGAAGGGAACACAGCACCATCTGGTAGTCAGAAGAATTCATAATCGTACTAGAAACAAAGAGAGGATACTACGCTCTCACTTTGCAACTTCGCTCATTTTCCCTTGTGAAAATATTTCAAGGTGACAGTTAATGGACATAACAGTCAAATTCCTGAGAAGGTTTGAAAAGTATGTTGCACTTCAAGTGCACTTAAGTTTAAAAGAAAAAAGAAAAGGAAAAAAAGCTGACTAGAGTACAGAAAATGTTTTTCTTGTCCCTCTACCATCACTGACTATTAAATATGTGTTCAGACTAGGCTTGCTGAGTGGTGGGAGACATCATATTATGAATATTATTAGAGTGTACAATATGCAAATGATCTGAAATACTAAGCCACTTACCGCGTCAGTAGAAGAAACAGTTGGCAAATCTTCAGGAGCCAATGTGGTATCATTTGACATGGAGATATTAACTGTAAGCAAAAGACCATTTTTTACTGTAAAAATAAAATTAAAGTGACCTATATGCACATTTAGGAATCTAAACAAGCAGGCTTAGGCATTAAATAAAATGTTTTCAATAACAACATAAAGGCACAATAAGGTTTTCTTTATTATAACTGTATTCACCTTTCACCTACATAAAACAACCAAAAATTTGGACATGTCTTTTGTGCTCTAATCCGATAAGAAACAACGACAAATACTTAAGGAGATGATATTGTACTTTGTTTCAGGTTTAAAAAAAAAAACAACACTTCTATGTTACTAAAAGGCACTCAATATATTTTGCCTAGTGGAAAAAATGTCTGTTAATAAGTGAGGAAGTTGATCACTGGCTTCACGCACAGTCAAATCTCATGAATTGAAGCTTTACTAATTAAGAATCAACTGATTTTGGAACTTTGGAAATTTGGAATTCATATGAGAGTATATCTTTGCAAAATGTGTGAAAACAAAGAAGTGCTAAATAATAAATTATACATAATGTATTATTATAATGAGCATGAATATTTAATCTAATTTTTAAATTATTTTCCTACAGTTTGGCATCATTTGTAGATTTATGAAGATGTCACTTGCAGAAGAACCTAGTTTATTTATTAAACCAACCCTCCTCTTTGAAATATTTCATTGCTTCCTTTCTACTTATGAGTCTAAAATTAAAACATAGGATTTAAAAAGTATTCTATAATTACAAGATTTTTCTTTATTGGATAAGGTCTTTTCCTATTATTTGAAGCTTTATGTATTAGAAAATAAATTGTTATGCAGAGACTATCCCTCATTTACGTAAATATTATGAAACAACACTTACCAAGTTTTTGTCTTTGAGGCTCACAAAGTTCATTTAACATCCTAATTGCTAATTATTGTTTGGTCCCAGAGCACCCCCCAACCCAGCCCCCAGATCTCTAGCCTGTCTTCTTAGTTTGCCATGTTTTAGGTCTCACTTATATAAACTTCTAAGAAGAAACAAACAGGTTTATTTGACTGTTTCAATTTAGAATATAAGATCCCTGAAGGAAGAAGAAAAGGGGCATGCCTTGTTCACTGCTTTTTCCCAGAATCTGCCCAGTTTGGCACTTAACAGGAACTCAAAAATATTTGTTAATTATTCAACCTTAAAAAAGAAGGAGGGCTTCCCTGGTGGCGCAGTGGTTGAGAGTCCGCCTGCCGATGCAGGGGACACAGGTTTGTGCCCCGGTCCGGGAAGATCCCACATGCCGTGGAACAGCTGGGCCCGTGAGCCATGGCCGCTGAGCCTGCACATCCGGAGCCTGTGCTCCGCAACGGGAGAGGCCACAACAGTGAGAGGCCCGCATACCGCAAAAAAAAAAAAAAAGGAAATCCTGCCACTTGCAAAAGCATGGATGAACCTGGAAGACATTATGCTAAGTGATATAAGTCAGACATGGAAAGCCAAACACTGCATGGTATCATTTATAGATGGAATCTTAGAAAAAAAAAAAGTCTGGTGGTTGCCAGGGTTGGGTGGTGGGGGAAATAGGGAGAGCCGGTAAAAGGGTACAAATTTTCAGTTGTAAGAGAACTAAGGTCTGAGGATTGAATTATAACATGGTGACTGCAGTTGATAATACTATACTATAGAACTGAAATTTCCTAAGAGAGTAAAACTTAAGTGTTCTCACCAAATAAAACAAAATAAATATGTGAGGTGATATGTGATGTTAATAAAATTAGTGGGAATCCCTTCACAATGTATACACATAAGGAGATCATCACGTTGTACGCTTTAAATATAATTTTATTTGTCAATTATACTTCAATAAAGCTGAAAGACAATTGTTTACTGTCAGTAAGAGAAGCTAGGAAAGGGGTCATTCAATGACTACAAATGAATGACAGCAGATAAAGGCAAAAGAATTGAAACAAGGAAAACAAAAGGGGAGAAATTACTTAGCTTCCGTCCTAGTTTTTTGCAATCCATTCTGATCTTTGAAGGCTCTGGACATGTTAAACTTTTAACCTCTTGCTAGCTGCCGCTAGGGCTTCCCTAATTCATCAGTAAAACAAGCACACGTGCAGACTCTGTTTTCTCATTCTTTGTGTTTCATTATAGGTCACAGAAAGAATCAAAATAGGATAAAGGATGCTTGGCCCAAAGAGTAAGACAAAACATAAATCCCTGAAGGAAGAAGATGTTAGTAAATTATTAGTAGTAAAACCTAGAATCTTATTACTATTTTGTTCTAAAAAGCTTAAAGTACATTTTCTTACATTATTCCATTTGCTCACTTTACAACATATAAGAGCACAAAACAGGTATACTTTTATACCCGTTCTATGTTGGATGGGACTCTGAGGCAAGATATGCCAGGTTTCTTGCCCAGGATTACAGAGTCAACCAGAAGTAGAGCTGGTATCAAAACCTTGTCCATCATTCTTCCTTTTCCTACCCAATATTTCTATTCATCAAAATCAAGATGATTTATGTGGCCACAGAATTCAAGGCGGGAGATAACGATTCACCAATGTTAGATGATGTGGATCTCTCTACTGTAAATAGAAATGTCTGACCTGTCTAAGCACTTGGAGGAAAACAGCACATGAGAAATCAAAGGCACTATTTAGAGGGTGTCTGGGAAGCTGCCTTTCCTGAGCTAGATTCTTTGATGCAATTTTATGAGCTTCCTGTCGTAACAGAGTGAAGGTCTTTTTGCAACACACTTTTCTGCCTAGTGTGAAACAAGTAGTGAGGAGGGAGGAGGAAGGTATTCCAGGCTCTTTCCTTGTGAAATGAATGAAAGATAATAAAGACCACAAGTTCCAATCTGAACTTTAGTAACCACTCTCGAGTTCTGGATACATGTCAATTTGCTCATCCAAGTTTCTTTCATCTTTTCAGTATTCCTCTGAGACAAGCTATGCACGTTGGCTCTCAAAATCCCAAAAGACCAGTATCAAAACAGAAGTAAGAAGTATATACTTTTCTTACTTATTTTAATAAGTAGCTGCTTCAAGAGAAAAACTTCCAAATAAATATATAAACAAGCACTTCTATAAACAGACATATTGGCAGGATATGGCAGAGCCCATAAATAAGATTAAAAGTAAATTTCTTTAAAGCTCATAGAAGAGAGAATGATCAATTCCAATTGGAAGCTTGATCTACAAGAGCCCTTGGTCACCACTTGGATCCAGACACATACAATGCAAATATTTTATCAAACAATTGCAGAATGATCTGTGTGTACAGAATCTGTAATATCCTTAATTAGGATTCTGGAAAGGTGAAATGGAAAAGCCAAAACACACTGCACTCTGTGTCTTCACTATCTGCTTAGCACCATGGCTTATGAAGCAAAGGAACATTTTGCTCTAGGAACCTGGTTAATTTAGAATGAGCCAATTGTCACTGGGACAGCCTGTGTCCCATACTTGGTTTCAGGTAATTTACACAGGTGGATCATTTTACGTTCCTTGGATTTTCACATCTTGATCCTCCTTTCTGTGTATCAAATTTTAGCTGATCCTCTGGAATGGAGGAATGAACACAGTAATAGATGTTTAAAAATGTGTCTGTCATACAGATGGTCAACAGGCACATGAAAAGAGCTCAACATCACTAATTAGTAGAGAAATGCAAATCAAAACCACAGTGAGGTACCACCTCACACTGGTCAGAATGGCCATCATTAAGAAGTCTACAAGTAACAAATGCTGGAGAGGGTGTGGAGAAAAGGGAACCCTCCTACACTGTTGGTGGGAGTGTAAATTGGTGCAGCCACTATTCAAAACATTTTGGAGGCTCCTCAAATAGCTAAAAATAGAGTTGGCATATGACCCTGCAATCCCACTCCTGGGCAAATATCCAGACAAAACTGTAATTCAAAAATATACATGCACCCCAATGTTCATTGCAGCACTATTTACAATAGCCAGGACATGGAAAAACCTAAATGTTCATTGATAGATGAATGGATAAAGAAGATGTGGTACATATATACAATGGAATACTACACAGCCATAAAAAGAATGAAATAATGCCATTTGTTGCAACAAGAATGGACCTACAGATTATCATACTAAGTGAAGTAAGTCAGAAAGAGAAAGACAAATACCATATGATATCACTTATATGTGGAATCTAAAATATGACACAAATTAACTTACTTATGAAACAGAAACAGACTCACAGACACAGAGAACAGACTTGTGGTTGAGAAGGGAGAGGGGGAGTGGGGTAGGGAAGGCTCAGGAGTTTGGGATTAGTAGATGCAAACTATTATATAGAGAATGGATAAGCAACAAGGTCCAACTGTATAGCACAGGGAACTATACTCAATATCCATAATGGAAAAGAATATGAAAAAGAATGTATATATATGTATAACAGAATCACTTTGCTGTACAGGAGAAATTAACACAACATTGTAAATCAATTGTCAATAAAATATTAAAAAAAGAAAAAAAATGTGTCTGTGACTTTTCCACCTTAAGCTGGCTTTTAGTCTTTGTGTTTAATGAGAGATCTAGAGAAAGAACAAGCTGCAGGAGCTACGAGGAGAAAAAGGAGGTGATATACACACATCAATGATATATACCTCCTATGTAGAGAATATCAAATGTACTGGGTAAGGCTGTTCTTCTTTATCCTCTAGTGGCCTGGCACCAGGAACTACCCCGTGAATCCTCCGCTCTACACGTTAGCAGAAACGGTACCATCAGGAATATGCACCAAAGCTCACTTGAGGCTAAGAGGTCAAGTGGGAGCAACAACTGGCCACCGAGGCAGATTTGCCTGCTCTGAAGCACCATCACCTCACAGTATAGAGAAAGGAGTCCCAGGAGAACTGCGCTGGAATGCTGGCTGCTCCACCTTCTGGAGCACAGTGGCCCCAACCCCCTTGCCACATAATCTTGAGGACTTTACCTCACTCCTCTTGACCACAGGTTCCGCATTGGTGAGACTGGATTTGATAGCATCCACCTCATAAAGTTACCATGCAGATTAAATAAGGCAATATAGGCAAAATTGCTAGCACAGTGCCCAGTACCAGGTAAACTCTAAATAAATATAGCTAAGATTACTATTAGCTTCACCACCCAGAGAAAGCAGAACTTGACCCCAGGAAGAATGTCAGCTACCTCACAAGGTTTATGTGATGATCAAATACATATATATTATTAAAATATTATATATATTAAAATATAGTTTATTAAAATCCAGTAGTAAAATGTCTGGCATTTGGATGGTACTTAATAAATTAGGCAAATCTGAATTTATACCTTCAACATAGCTTCTTAGGGTGGAACTGGCTAACCTGCTCTGAATAAGAAAAAATTTAAGAGTATTCTCCATGATAATAAACCTTTAATGTTTTATTCCATTCTATGTAAGCAACATCTTAAGGCAACTAAGTAACTGGAAAATAAATACAGAATAAAATTTAGAATAAGTGTCTTGCCTGCACGGTCATGTCAGATGTATTTAAGGATTCTGGATAATGTGAGCACACGAGTGCCTCTTGATAAAGTCAAATATTTATGCTTTAAGTTTCCAGATCAATAAAAGGACAAAAATGGCTTTTGTAGGGATGACAAAGTGAAGGAGGAAAACTTTGGAAGAAGCAGCTCTTGGGAAATTACCTGCCACTATTTCAGCCTTAAGTCTTAAAACAAGCAAAATTAATAGGAAGGTTTTACTCACTATTTCTTGTTATTATCCTTTTTGTTTTCCTAAGTACATTTACCAAAACTTCATGCTTGAGATTTCCACTGTCATTAGACAAGTTCAAGGTAAGATGTTCTTTAATCCATGAACACTCTATTCACATGCTCACCTATGATGCTGCACTGGAGCTGAGCTACTATCTGGTAAAAAGCTGGATATATTTAGACACTACTTTCACAAAAACTTCTCTTCTATACCCACCCATCATTATACTTAGGATGTGCACAGATATTATTCTCGGGGACATTTTCCAAATCTGGGTTTTATTCAAACCCAAAGCTAGAGAATTACCCAGGTCTGGTTATTATCCAAATACACTGCTTCTCCTTTTCTGATTCCTGCAAGCTTTATACAGAAACTGCTATAATATAGGTTAGGTCAATAAAAGAAAACTAAAATGATGGGTCTTTCAAATATCCATGGTTATCTCAAAAGACCATGTTACCATGAATGATAAAATGTCAGCTGCGCTGGTAAAGTATCTTGGCAAATGCAAGCCTAAGCAGTGCTACAGCAGAGGGCCTTGCACCTCCTGTTCAACCCTCGGTCTATGACTTAAACCTACTGTATAAGCAAAAGAGGGAATGACATAAAATAAAAATAAAAGTGCATAGAATATGATGCAGGTCATGGAAGATGAATTAGGGTTATCTTTTATGTCTTAATTTTCTTTTAATGGGCTAATTATGAAGCACATATTGACTATAATATGGGACCACAGGAGACACGATCCAGCAGTTCTTTTTAATGGTTATGACATACTGGTGTATAGCATTTATTAAGATAATAGAAAAATTATATACAAAAAAAGGTAACGAAATTCCACTCTAGTGACGATAGTTTTAAAGCATTTGGAAGCCTCCTCATGCTGTAAATATAACCAAGGTGTGGAAATGGAAGCCATGCTTACTTCCAATCACTTGACTTAGTCTGACAGTTTCATGCCAGGACAAAGGCCATGTTTTACTTAGAGATACTACAGACAGTGATGCACTCGGTGTCTGAGAAAGGCTTTATTCTTCTTAATCATTCATCCACTATTAAGCATGTTCTCCCTGGAACAGTCAACACTGAATTGATAAGATATACCCCTTCTGTTAAGAGTATAGTGTCTGTCCAATTGAGGCAATTTTCCTTGCCTTTCTAATTTGTTTATCATATTTAGCAAACCTTTTTCCCCTCCAGATACAAAACCAACACTTGGTCAGAAAATTTATTTTGACTGTTTCCAAAATATTAACAATGCCCTTGAGTGTATAGTCACTGCAACCCTGACATATTAGGCAAATGAACAAAGGTACTAGGGTAGAAATTTACTTATAAAGTCTAGGTCAAATGAATTTCTGACCTTATTCATTCAAAAAGTAATTAACACTAATTAAAAAGCAACACACTTTATAAAAAGCAGTGTGTATATATATGTGTATGTGTGTGTACATGCATGTGTAAGTGTGTGGTGTGTGTGTGGTGTGTGTTCTGCTTCATTGCAAGAAGCACAATTCTTAAAAAGCAATGAACTGCACCCTCAGTAAATTTTTGTTGATAGCAGAAGGGGAAGAAGAAAAGGCAGGAAAAGGAAGAAAAGGAGAGGGGGAAAGAGAAGGAGGAAAGTCTACATCCTGTTCCCTATTTACAGAATTCTAGCATTAAAGTTTTTGAATGAATTTCGTAGATAGACTCTTCTTAGAAGAACTAGGTATCTCACCTCTGGGACTTTAGCGCCTTTTTCTACGTGACTGTGTATAGTGTACAACACTTTTGTAGTCTTGAGATTCAGGGGTATAGTATTAAATGATCTAACTATGATGCACTGAACTCCTTAACATTTTTCCCTTTAAATACCACTTCAATGTTTCATACTTATCTACAACAGTACCTTAGTTTTTGTTTGTTTGTTGGTAAGCTTACAGTGAAGCCTAGTCAATATCTTTTCCTAGAAAAATTTAAATTTAATTGTAAAATGGAAATTTAAATTTAAAATTTAAATTTAACTTCCCTTTCTAGGGAAGTTAAATGTGTGAACCCCTTTAAAAGAATACAACTAAAAGATTTAACTGCTGGGGCATCTTTTGTGGGACAGTGAGAAATGAGAAAAACAACAAACTTTTACTATTAGGTGCCAAACAATTTTACATATCCTATTTCATTTAATCCTTATAGTAACCTCTAAGAGTAGGTACAATTACTAACCCAGCTCACAGATTATAAAACAATGACATGAGGAAATCAGCCTGGCCCAAGGTCACACTGCTAACTAGAGCTAGAATTCAAACTCAGTTTCCTTTACTCCAAAGAATTTATGGTTTATATTTTATCACACTAACAATTTTCTAAATTGGTATGTTGGTGATGAATGAAATATTGTGAATTGTCCTTCAACTGGATATTGTTCAGTTTTCATTCTGGGCTTTTGAACTGAATCATCTTCTTTCCTATATATCCTCTGCTATGTAACCATCAAGGCATAGTGGGAAATAGAACATCTATTACCTCTATTAATACATTAATTAATAACTATCTTATTTCTAGGAAAAGAGAATGCTAGCACAAAAACCACGTGCTAATAAAAACCTGATATGTCAAATTTCATGGCTAACTTTCCTCTTAGCAATTGCAACTAAGCTTCCTTAGTTCTTCAATAAATGAGAACCTGGGTGTATGACGGGTTACTGAGCAGCAGATGGGGGCAGGAGGAAGGGACAAAAAGGTGCATTAAGAAAAGGAAACTCAGGAGATGATGAAGTTTTATGGAAGCAAGTGAGAACAAGAAAGATCAGGAAGGGGGGAGGAAGAGTTGTCTTCACAAAGCACCAAAAAAGCCACAATATTATTGTGGCCATGAATATAGTTTTCTTAGAGATTAAGTGACCCCTATCTCCTTTCCTGTAAAATCATTCCTCAGTTTGCAGGATCACGACTCCATCTGCACAGTTGCTGGTTCATCGTTACATACTGTCCCAGTGTTGAAAAACAAGTCATCCGCCAGTTTAAATATTATTGGCTCATTGATTGAATTCTTTTACTAGGAGTGCATGTTGCGATGAAAGACCAGTCTTTTATTGTTTTTAGAACACTCACTCTAGCTGTATATGCAACTGTTTTATTCTCTCCCTATTGGTTTTCAGTTTGTTGCCATGAAGAACTAAATTTATGGTGGGTCTATGCAGTCTTCTATTAAAAAGTATTAAGGTTATGGGAGAAATACATGATCATTCATCTTAAAAAGGGTTTTGTAAAACATGAGATTGTCCTGAAAATGCAAATATCCATTTGCTTTTTTCCATACCAGAAACAGATCTCATCCCCATGGATTAAATAATCCCTCACATTCACGTACATATCTTCCATGAGTGCCACTCGTCTGAACGACTCTAAAACTAAGGGGTGCAACCAACAGTCTTGCTGCAGAATGAGCCAATTGCCCACAACGTTTGCTTGGAATGGAGGATGACGAAGACTGGTTTGCTTGTCCTGTCATTCATACTTATGAACCCTAAATTTTAATAAATAACAACAGCAATAATAATGGTTGTTATATGGTTAACATTTAATTACTTACTAGAAACTGTCCTAAATGCTTTGTCTGTAAGACCTCATTTTTTTCTTCAAAACAATTCTTTAAGGAAGGTACTATTATTAACCCCATTTTATAGGTAAGGAAGATGAGGCAAAGTTTCCTTGGGTAAAGGAACTTGCCCAAAGTCACGCACTGGGCATTAGCCAAGAGGGACTTGAATACAAGATTTTCTGACTTCAAAGCCCTGCTACGCTGCTTTATTGGTAACCCCTAGAGGTAGTGGAATTGTCAGAATCCTTCCAAGACAGCTCCTCGCTATTTAGGACAGACTTTTTATACAACCTAGGGAAAACAGGTCAAAGGAAAAGTTATCTATCACCCCCTCAGCCAGCACTTGCTATGCATGGGTAAAATCGGTTCAAGCCTCAATATCACTTTCTCAAGAAAACAGAAATCCTTTTTGGAAGGAAAATTACATGTAAAATTTTTGTTGTACTTTTCACAATGAAAACACATTCAGATATGTCTTCCCTGGTTTCAAACTGCCTTCTCTGCCAGCATCCAATTAAAACAATGAATGCAAGTTTCCAATAGCCTCAGGTAGGTGTGGGGCTGACACTAGGGCGATCTTTGTGACAGCTATGCTGACAAAATCCTCATTTGGTTCATGAACACTTCAAACCTCCAGACAGCTGGTAGTATTTTTTTTCCTCTAGAAAATCTTAATGTATGATTACTCAGAATGCCTAAGAAGTCAGCACACAGACTTTTCCACAAATAAATAAATATATAGATAGATAGAAACAAATAAGTAAAAAGGAAAGTTCAAAATCCCACAATTAAATATGTCTGTGATCCGATATTTTGAATGTGTGTAGTTTGGACTTCCCCCGCAATGTCCAGGATGCACGGTTAGAGGGAGTTTTACCCCCTTCTCTCCCAGGAAGAGTTCTAGGAGTTGTGTAATTGCAACACATTTTCTGCATCTCTCTGGGGAGGATATTTAATTGGTTCTAATCATATCTGTCATGTATTAAGTGCTTACTCTTTTCCAAAAACTTCTTAAGTTTTGAAATATTTCTAATCAGTATACATCTTAACAATATAGGTCTTTATATCTACGGCACCCATGTTGCCTGAATCTTCAAATTTCCACTTTTTACCTGTCTCTGCTTGCTTTTAATAAGCATGGGATTTATTTTAATGTGAGCTGATTTTCCTTAAACAAGACAAAAAGAATACATAAGTGCAAAACCCAACAATGCCCTATCTTTTCACCAGTGTCACTGACTGACCCATTTTTAGGGAGATACTGGTCTCTTTCCTCTCATCTCTCAAGATGCATATGGGTCTTATAAGACTTCTCCATCAAAGTGGTAGAGGAGGTGGCAGATATACCACCAAAATAGCCAGGAGTCATCTGACACAGCCTGCACAAGCATTAAAATTCTTCATAGTTCTTGTTGAGCTTTTGAATTAAGCATCTTGCATTCTAGTCTATAACAAAACCATGTTTGTTTTACTGTAAACAGTAAGTGGTTTTTCCTTAGAATGTATAGATAAACGGCTGTTACATGAATGTGCCCTATGTTTAAGCCCAGGTTTACACAGCCCTCAATACACTGCTGTGCTTCTGGTACTACAAGACCTTAGTCAAAAAGTATATCAATTTTTTTTTTTTTTTTTTTTTTTTTTGCGGTACGCAGGCCTCTCACCATTGTGGCCTCTCCCGTTGTGGAGCACAGGCTCCGGACGTGCAGTCTCAGTGGCCATGGCTCACGGGCCCAGCTGCTCCGCGGCATGTGGGATCTTCCCAGACCGGGGCACGAACCCTGCATTGGCAGGTGGACTCCCAACCACTGCGCCACCAGGGGAGCCCTCAATTTATATTTTAAGGGACGATGACCTGTAGCTAATGTCACAACTAGGGATCACTAGCACTATTAGCATTTAATTTTCTGACACAAATGTCTACCCCTCATTCTACCAAAGCAGATGTAAAGCAACTTTCCCCAAAGTAAATCTTTTCTTCCCCAAATGCCTTCCATATTGTAAAGTGATAATGAATTACTCCAAGAAAAAATTCCAAAGACCAAATTGAGCACTGTTCTGTGAAAAGGTTCTGAGACTGACTCAGGTTTAGCAAGATAGATGTTAAAGTGCTAAGATGTATAGAATCATATTCCTGACCAACAAGTTAATTTTATGTCTTTCCTAACCCTAGAATATAAATCTTCTCCAAGAACATAATATTCCTTCTTTTATTTCTTTCTTTTGTTTCTTCTTTTCTTTTCCTTTCTTATTTACGTTGTCTAGCCCAGATGAACTATAAAGCTCTACTTTATCACTAGGTGACTCTAGTCTGAATTTCTTTCTTTTTTTTTTTTTTTTTTGCTGTACGCGGGCCTCTCACTGTTGTGGCCTCTCCCCCTGCGGAGCACAGGCTCCGGACGCACAGGCTCCGGACGCACAGGCTCAGCGGCCATGGCTCACGGGCCCAGCCGCTCCGCGGCATATGGGATCCTCCCAGACCGGGGCACGAACCCGTATCCCCTGCATCGGCAGGCGGACTCTCAACCACTGCGCCACCAGGGAGGCCCCTGAATTTCTTTCTTAATTTCATGCTTCAAATTATATAAAGTGAATTCGTATCTTGCTTCTTCTATAAGTTTAAGATAATCTATTTAGAATTTACTTAAGGAAGAGATTCCTACAGCGATAAGGAAGCAGCAAAATAAGGAACAGAAGTTCCGAGGACTAGGTTGGTATGGTCCTTAATATCTCTTATATAGATACCTGGTTTCCTCACCTATCAGAGAAGATCCAGAATAATGTACACAAAATTTCCTTGCAAATACTGTAGCTTGAGTTAGTTTCAAAGCACTGAGCTAATTATGTTCACATTCCTGAGCTCCTGATTTCACTTCCTGGTTGAATCACATGGCTAAGATACCTCAGGCAATGAGACTATAAATTCATCAGGATGACTTCTCAGAGAAAATAAAACCCTTTCTTGAGGATCAGGATACTGTGTTGAAAGTTTGCATGCATGGAGCCTACGGCTTCCTCCAAACACAGGGTAAGCAGAAACACTATAAGCATGCTGTCCTCACCTGGGTTGGGAGGCATACAAACACAGGAAAATTGAGTATTGTAGCCCACTTTGAAGTTGGAGTTGATGGGGTAGTAATCAGCTAGCTTGATCATCTTCTTGAAAGCATCATAGATAAAGATGAAACTAATCAGAGAAGAGAAGCCCTCTTCAGTGAAGCGAGTGAAGTACTGAACCAAGAAGCTGGCATCAGTGGCCACCAAAATGAGACACATGAAGGCTGACCACAGGCCAATCCAAAGGCGAAACTCCAAGTAGTCAAAATTATGGTCCCTGGAAAGAAGGCAGAAAGGCATTTAGACTCCTCCTCCAAGGAACACAAAGAATAACACAATACTACCAAATGACTATAGAATGATTGTTAAAAATATAAGATCTCTTTTAGCCACTAGATATAAAGCTCATTCTTGATTTTATCCAGAAAGTATTACCCTTAAGGATTTGGTCTAGTGACATTAGGCTACCACTAAGAAATAATTCCAGAAGTTTGAGAAAAGCACATCAAAAGTAGTCATAACATTTGAATGTAAATAACTCATTAATTTTCTTCTTGTATTCATCCTTTTATCATTATACAGTGTCCTTTTTTACCTTTCTTTATGGCCTTTGTTTTAAAGTCTATTTTGTCTGATATGAGTATAGTGACCTCTGCTTTCTTGTCAAATCTGTTTGCATGAAATATCTTTTTCCATCCCCTCATTTAATTTTCTCATTCAAAAAAGACAATCCCTGCCTTTACAGAATTTACAGAATAAACAATTTGAAAGCATAACATTGGTACCCAGCATGTGTTCAATAAATATTTGTGGGCTTTCTGCTTAAGGAAGATGCTAAGATAAATATGTTCTCTGTCCCCAAGTCATCGAAGTCTACTGAGGAAGACAAACTGATAAACACAATCACACTATAAAATACTAAGTGATACCTAAAGTGTCACAGAAGAAGGAGTAACTAATTCGGGCTGGCGTGGGTTGGGGGACAGATAAAGCTGCAGAAAAAACTCAAGGTATTTAAGGATAAGCGGGAACTTTCTGGATAGACCAGGGAGGGCCAAGCCAGGAAGAGGAAAGAGTACTCAAAAAGGCAAGTGGCATGAAACTGCGTGCAATTCTCCCTGTGGACCAAGTGCCACCAACACAGGGAGATGGGATCAGATGTGTAGGCTGTAGTTAGACCAAGAAAGGCTGCATTGCCATGTTACCACTAGACACTACCAATCCTCTTGAAGCTCACTCACAGGTATGATAACCTTCTGCTGAAGCTGTGTGTGAAGAACAGTTTTAGAATAAGTTGTCTCCATCTAAGTGGGCCATTTTTTTTCAATGCCCTTTCCATTTCTTACAAGTAAATTAGTTTAAGATTCACATTTAGGAAAAGATGGGTCAAGTGTTGACATTTTACCATTTCATACTGATTCTTTCAAAATTATGTGGAGAGTGTTTTACAATAGTTTTTTTTCCTCATCATTTGCGATGCAAAAGCAGTTACTGGTAATCTCATTTCTTGTGTGAGAAAAAAATAAATCAAGGATCATGCATACTTGAAGCTCGATGGCCTTGCTTTTAGACAATGAGTTTCTGATAACTGACAGCCACATATTTTAATACTTTCCCAAAGACATCGTATCACACCTTCATCACCAACATCCCAGCCTGGGCCACCAAGAAGTCTTTGACCGATTCTTATTAAGAACCTCCTTACTAATATCCATGCTTGCCCTGCTCAAAGCCATTTTCCACATCACAGCCAAAATGACCTTTTCAAATGTAAATCAAATGTCCCAGTTTAAAATCTTTTGGTGGCTTCTCCCTGCTGCTCTTAGAATAAAATTCAAATTCTCTACCTAGCACAGTGCCCGGAGCATAGAAGGGTTCCAATAAAGAGTTGGTAGATGAATTAAGCCATGCCTGCAGGTTACGACTTGACAGAGACAGTTACAGTACTGTCATTGGCTGATGAGCTATCACAGGTAACCAGACAATGACCAACTGAAAATTTTACTGAATATTAGAATTAAATTTGCTTAGAGTTCATGTGTCAACTTGACTAGGCCATAAGGTGCCCAGATATTGGGTCATATATTATTCTGGATGTTTAAGGGTGGTTTTGATAAGATTAACATTTAAATTGGTAGACTTGAGTAAAGCAGATTGTTTTCCATAATGAGGGTGGGCCTCATCCAGTCAGTTCTTCAACTGAATAGAACAAAAAGACCAGCTTCCCTCAAGCAAGAGAGAACTCTCCAGCAGGAGGACTGCTTTTGGACTTGATTTGTAGCAAAGGTTATTCCTAGTTCTCCAGCAGACAGCCTTGGAACTTGAACTGGAACATCAGTTCTCCTGGGTCTCCAGGCTGCTGGGTCACCCTGCAGGTTTTGGACTTGCCAGCCCTCTATAACTGTGTGACCCAATTCTTTATAATAAATCTCTTATATATGTATACACATATCCTATTGGTTCTGTTTCTCTGGAGAATCCTGACTAATCACCAACTGGTCAAATATGCCTCATTTTATAGATGAGGACACCAAGGCCAATGGAAACTAAGTCATTTATCCAATGCCAAGGCTTTAATGGCAGAGCTGGACCAGAAACCAAATCTCTGTACTCTTGGACTGCTCCTTTTAAAAATTCCAGCACGGTTCATCCTGTCCAATTTATATGTAGCTCATGGTAGGGTGGGCCTTAAAGTCACTGTCCTCTGTTTCCTTCTCACCAAATCACACAAACAGGAATACATTACCAAAGCAGGAGATTAGTAACACTTGAGTAGAAAGTTATCTTCTATAGATTTCCTGAAATCTTTCTGAAGACATCTTTGGCATTCCCTCACAGTTCCCTTTACGTCTGGAACCCCAGTATTTAATCTTATGCATGTCTTTCTGAGATAAGTAGACTCAAGAAAAAGCTAAACTCTAGGAATTTGAAATAATTTACATTATCACACAGTGAGTCAGAGCTCAGAAACAGTTTTATTACTTCTGAGCCAACAGACTTTTTCCTTAAAATAAAGTTTTAAACAGTTATCTAGTTTTGCTTCCCTAACAAGACGAAAGTTAGAGCAATCTTAATTTGTTCTAAGAATGCTAATGGTTGTTTACAAAATTGATGTTTACAAACAGGATGAGAAATAAATCTAATCACCAGCTAATGGTCAGGAACACTATCAGTCTGAATACAAAGGGGAAAAAATGCATGTATAAACTGAAATCTTAGGACCTGAACAATACGCCAAAATAGCTCCTCTGAAATACTTAAATACTCCCAGACTGGCTCTGTAAGAATAACCCAAATAAGATCACTAATACCAATCACTCCATTAGGTAGGAAAGTGATATGTTTACAACAGCAAGAAGAAAGAGGAATAAAAGATGAGGAACTTCTTTAAACAAGCCAATCAACAGTAATGAGTACAATAAAAGGCAATGTTACATCCAATAAGACTATTAGTCCCCTTGGTGCCAAGTTTAAATAGCAATTAAGTTATAAAAAGTTACAAGCTATAAAAAGGAAATGATAGTAGAGACCAAAGAAGCCATAGTGAGTGAGAAGGAGAAGATGGGTGTATATCCTTTTAGTAACACTCAGTGTTTCTAGAGATTTTAAGTGATAGTTTTGAGCAGCATAAACCCAATAGTACAGACAAACTGAAGAACTCACATTTGAAGCATGCTTCAGAAATCAGCCACTGACAAATAAATATAAACTCCCTAAACTAAATGATTAAATCCAGGAACTGAACAGAAGAAAATCATAATTTGAAGGCCCAAAGTAAACTGTTCATAGAATATAAGAAAGAAATTATTAAATGACCAAATGACAATTATACAGGCTAAAATCCAACTTTAATTATGAAGTTTCTAAGTGGCTTAGAACACTGTTAAAACTTCCTTCCGATCATTCCTGAAGAAAAGGAAAAGGAATCTAATTCTCTATTATTGGGATAAACGTGTAAAAATTGTGCAAAAGAGACTGCAGAACTGGGGAAACAAAACTATGTGTTCTCTGCAAAGCTGTGAGCTACTCCTTCATTCTGTTACTAATTTTAAAAGGCGACAGCATATCATTCATATGCCTTTATGATTCCCCAGTTTATAGGGCAAATATTAAAACCTTATTCCAAGTCAGAGATAAACCTGTGGATTATGTGGACTTACTGTTTGAGTCCACTGAACTCAAAACAAGGATTTACCTGTTTCTCAAAAAAAAAAAAGGTAAAATATGATGGGGGAAATCAGGGCAAAACATAGTAAAACAGTTTCTTTACTGAACGACTTCTCAGATCCCTTACTACGCTAAAGTGTAAAGTGAATGACCGGGAGGGGGATATAATGTAATATACAGCACTTCCCAGACTAACCGGGATCACAGAAGTTTCTTTTTCGTGGGGCATTTAATGAAACTAGTAAATGACGAAACACACTTCGGGAAACAGTGATCTACACAAATACTCTGTATCTGTACAAAATATTAGCATTGCTATTATGATATGTAAGCAAATGATATAGTATTGTGAATTAAAGAATAAGGTTTGACACATAAGTGTCACATGTTACCCAGTGATGGATTTAAAACAGTTTCTCAAATGTTTCTTGTTGCTTTACAACCATTTGAAAATAAATCACTTGAAACTATGTTTAAGTTTCCAATTATGATGAAACAGAAGGGAAAGTGAGAAAGCAACTTGCTTAGTGAAAGGAAATAATCTCTATCTTACAATTATCTAAAGCACATCAGGATGCAAACATTTTCTGTAGATTAAGGCTCTGATCACATTGCATCCAATAAATCTTTCTGCAAAGGTTGCACATGTTTGTTCCTGTTTATAGTACATGCCTGTTTAATCTTTCCACAAAGGCTTTCTTGTCTCCCACAATATTTTCTTAAACATATATAAACTGTCTGACTCTTTCTATAAACTGACATGAGCAGAATTCTTTCCAATGGTCTTCTGAGAATTATGATGGAGTGATTTGTAGTAATGATCTACAGAAAACATAACACTATTTAAAATTTGGGACTTTAAATTCTTGGAAGATCCTTGCTTTTCTTTTCAACCCAGTTCTCAAAACACTCATTTCAAATTCTCATTCCCTCCTCTCTCTTGTGATCTTTTTTGATGGCACACACAGTTTCAAAGGCCATTATATGAGTCTTTATGTCCATGAGGCATTAAGTAGGTAATGACATTTCTAATATTAAAATCCTAGAAATGTATAACAATAGAAGTATATTTAAATTCCAACAAGGAATGTTAGCAAGTCGTATGAAATTCTGCAATCTGTCTGGGTATTGAAATCTGCCAGTAAAGGCAATTCTCTCTCAGACATATTAAGTTCATTAGAAAGAGGCCAGAATTCCCAATCTGATTTTGAAACTATTTGTGTGCTAATGTGGTCACTTGGATAATTTGCTTAACTCAATTTTCCCCTTCTTAAAATGATCCATCAATTTCTAAAAGAAAATACTGGTATCACAACTGTCATGCCCAGTAGTAACGTCTAGTGATTCCATAAAAGGCTTTCGGACTCTGGAGTCCGAAAGCAGGAATTCAAATCCCAGCCCTGCCAACGACTGGTGATGCAACCTTCAGCAGTTTGCTTATCCACTCTATGCCTGCTTTCTCATCTATAAAACAGGAGACAGTCCCTACCTCATAGGACTGCTACAAGAAATAAATGAGGGAGTGCCTGTAATGTGCTTAGGACAATCCTTGGTACATGGTCAGCACTCAATAAGTGTTAGTTGTTACTCATTTGAGTCTAGAAATGTATCTTTAGTTAAGAACGCTGGAATGGGGGTTAGGAGCAGTGGACCACAGGAACACCCAGTCTCTTTCACAGATGAGCCACGTGACCTTGAACAAGCCACTTCATTTCTCTAGTGTGTCAGTCGGGATCATGGCAGGAAACAGAAGGCAATCTCCCATGGGATTCTGAGGAAAATGTAACACATGGACTATTTACAGAGGTATGAATAACAAAAAAATGGCAAGTACTCAGGGACTAGCAATATCAGGAAGCCATTTCTACTCCCTGGCTTGAAAAGGCCAAGGAAGTAAGAGTCACCAGAGCCTGGTGAGGGCCAGAGGCAGGGGGGAGGAGCCACCTGACAGGGGCTACACTCAGAGGACAAAGGCACACTGCCAGACTGCCTGGTGAAGCAGAGGCAGTGAGGTGGGAAACAGACACACCCTGACCTCTCTGCCTGCCTGTGTTCCTGGGGCTCTGCAGGAAGCCAGAGGGCAAAGGAGCCTGAGTGCTGCAGTCCACAGCGGCCAGCTTCCAGAGGCACAAAGCAGGACAAGGCAGAGAATCATGGGGGAGGGCAAGAGGTAACAGAACATAGCGGCCTCAGCTGAAGCAAACGTAAACACGTGCTGGAGGACTTAATCTCTAAGGGCCTTTCAACCTCCAAATCTTAAAATTCTCGTATTCTGTTATGCCTAATTACTACTCTGTGCTCTATCTAGACTACGAATGGTCCACAATTAAACAATTCTAATTTATAGTTAGATATGTATATACGTACTTGCTGAAATTAAATAGAAGCCTCTCAAAAACTAGAACAGGTCCTGTGCTGCTCAAAATAGTGAGTGGTTGACCAGCGAAGAGGCAAAAGACGGCTCCAGAGACAGCGGTGCCCAGGAAACTCTCCAACACGCCCTAATAGAAAGAAAATATAGGTGTTAAAAGAAACTTGTCTTTTTTTCTTTTCATGTGTGATGTCACTAGGGGAATGAAGCCACGTGAATATGCTATTAAGATGGCTATCGTAAACATATCAACTATAAAGAATAAAGATTCTTACCAATGGGCTGAACTGCTCCAAAGACTATAATGACTGTAATGACTAGTGGTTGATTGCAGAAGGCAAAGGGTGACTCTGATCTACTTTTAAAAATATTAATTGAAGCTTCTGTACATAAAATCGCATTATAAAATCCCACCACGTGCAGAAGGCAAAGGGTGACTCTGATCTACTTTTAAAAATATTAATTGAAGCTTCTGTACATAAAATCGCATTATAAAATCCCACCACGTGCGAAGAAGTGATTTAGTACTTTTGGTGGCATTTTTCTCTCTGTGGTTACTTTCAGTGTTTGCTTTAACCAGATTTCACCTTGCACATAGAAGATACTTATAAGTAGCTACACTTTATGCATAAAAGCTATTTTCTACAGAGAAAAGCTTTTTAAGTGAAGAGGGAGCAAAGAGGAGACAAACAAATGATTTGCCCTCTATCTTGCAATCTCTAAGACACCAATTCCAAACAAAATTTCTTAGTACATATTCAGCGTCCAATGTAAACTTATACAAGAGCTTCAAGAGCTACTTTAGAGGAAATAAATGCACAGGGACACGAACAACTAAACCTTTGTGGCCACATGTCCCTGAAGGTGTATCTCTGAGAAACAACCTATTATTTCTCTTTAGCATAACAAGAACAAAGAATTTATACATGTATATATATATATATATATATATATATATATATATGTATGTATATATATATGTATATACACACATATATACATATATAAAATATCATATAATATACACAAAAGTATGATAAAGAAATTGGTTTTTTAAAATCAACTTACAGAACTAAACTAAGTGCTATCCCCACTCAAAAGCCATCCTAGGAGAATCTTATTAAAATGATTACTTGAATTTTTGTTTTTTAGGCTAACAAGAACCCTTCATTCAAAGATCAAACATCAAGGGGAAGAAATACATTCTGTAACACACGCACATCCCCACCCCATGCCCCGCAAAAAAAGCATAAACAATAGGATACATATTTTCCAAAAATTACTAACAAAGAAGTTAAATCTTTTCACCTTGAAGATATTGCATACACTAAAATAATGCATCACTAAAGACTGAACAAATTAAAGAAAAATGTCAAAATATTGAAATATTTTTTACATGGCTTCAAAGCCAGCAATATTTTCTTTAGAATGACATTAGCAATAGTATATCCTCCTCTTTTAAGGGTAAGATTCAATTGGGAAAACAGGGAAAAATCCTTCAGCACAGCATTATGTAATAATGGGGTTGGGGTGGGGATGGCGCAAAAAAGCAAGAATTGACAAGTAATAAGACTGGCTCCTCACACAGTGAGCAGACACTTTCTAAACAACTCAGTACAACTACTTCCATCCTGAATGTCTAGGTCTGAAGTCTGGCAGGTGAGTCTCGTAAGTGGACCCCATTTATATACTTGTGAACTCCACTGCATGTTTGAATGGTGCCATCTCGTTATTTTATAGCCATTCCACACATAATCACTGTGTCCAGCTCATTCTTCCTCAGGGAGGCAGCAAGCAGAATAACAAGCAAGGCTAACAGAAACAGGCTGCCTTTATGTAGAGAGAGAGAAAGAGGCTCCCCTGTGCCCCAAAAATAGTATTAGTCTTGATCTCTTATCCGTGAAGATACGGAGCTTCAGGGGGGTTAAATGATATGAACAAATCCACGCTCACTGTGGCACAAGTCTTTGGAGTATGGTTACCTGCCCAACTACTATCACACCCTTGGCAAAGAGAAAAGGTATACCTTCGGCTGGGATTTTCTTAGACTTGAAGTTTTTTACCTCCTGTGCAGTGACATTGGGCTTTTTATGTCTTTATCATTTATCTTTCTTTTTCATGACTTATTTTAGTGTGTGTGACATGAAAGGGTAGGGACTGGAAGGCTCCGTGTGGCAGGAGAAGCCACACTCTAGGGACATGTGATAGGCAAAGTTTCACTGCATCATTCTCTATCAAGCATGGAGGAGTGACTATTTCTCATCACTACTGCAGGATCAAATTACAGCACAGCCTGAGTGTAAGAGAGAACACGAATGAAGAAAGGAGGAATGCAAGGTTAAGAATTCTCTACTTGGACTGACATGAGGGGCCAGGGCAGGGTCTCTGGTGTCATCCATGCTTCTCTCCCTCCCACCATGCTATATACTATCCCACCACATGCTCTGCAAGCACCCAGGAAACACTAAAGGAATCCAAGAAGACACCCAAATCACACCCTACATCCTGCTTATCAAAGGCTAACAGCCATCACTGATCATTCAGTAAAGGTAACAACTCATCTCTTCCAGAAAACGGCTTTGATTTGTGGAAGTCATGTGACTGTTAAAAAAGTAGAGTACTTTTATTTTAGTACTTGCTCCTTTGGTAAGTGCTACAGTTTCCATTCTGTTATGGACAATTTTAAAACAGAGACAGGTGATTTATTATACACATTGCACTGGAAACTTGCTTAAACTCAGAGATGTTTCCAGTGTTTCTGAGAAAAGAACTATTTTCACCACATTTTGACATTACAGAAATTAAAAAAAATAATCTTGACAGTACAGAAATTAAAAAAAAATAATCTCATGAAATGAATAACTTTAACTGTAACTAGAATTTAAAGCAATTTATAAAGTGAACTATCAAAAACCCCTCTTCTGATTTATTATAGTCAGTGTTCACTAATATAAAAAAGGAAATAATGTGTGGATGTGCGTATTTTTAATAGCTATAGCTCATAAAGACACTTCTACACCTGATTTCCTATAGAGGAACAAACTCCCTAGCAATTCATGAGAATGTAGATGGCTGAGCTCTGAGGGGTGGCAGAATCAGGTGCCACAAAGCACTCCAGCTCCATTTTGATTTGGTTTTTATTTTATTCCATTTCCAATTAGGTGATGTCCACTGTGGAACAGAAGAAAGAGCTAACAACTGGCCCTCAGGAAACCCAGAGTCTAGACTCTGTTCTGTCACCAAAGAGCTGCAATGGACTGTGGAGTCAGACCAAGCTGATATCTAGACTCTGTCATTTACTCCATCGATGACTTAAGCAAGTTACTTAACCTCTCCATGCCTCATACCATCCGTGTGAAAATTAGATTAGATAATGCATGTCAAGTGCTTAGCATAGTCATTGATAGATATGTTTTTTTTGTGTGTTTTTTTTTTGTTTTTTATTTTTATTTTTTTTGCTGTACGCGGGCCTCTCACTGTTGTGGCCTCTCCCGTTGCGGAGCACAGGCTCCGGACGCACAGGCTCAGCGGCCATGGCTCACGGGCCCAGCCGCTCCGCGGCATATGGGATCCTCCCAGACCGGGGCACGAACCCATATCCCCTGCATCGGCAGGCGGACTCTCAACCACTGCGCCACCAGGGAGGCCCGATAGATATGTTTTTGATGAACAGTAATATATACATAATCTATTCAGATATGAGATGAGGGGGCTGAACTAGGTCTCTTCCAAGGTCTCTTCCAGGTGTTTCAGCACAAAGAGCAGGTCTTGGAGTCAGGGATATCTGAGTTTAAATCTCAGCTCCACCAGTTATCAACCTCTCTAAATCCTAACTCTCTTCTCTATAAAATCAATGGCTATTTCATAGGATAATTATTTGGACTGAATATGACCACACTATAGAAAGACCTAAGAGTAAAGTAGAGATGCAATAAGATGCTGGTTCCCTTTTCTTCCTGCTTCTCATCTCCTTCTTCCCAGTCTGCCTCTATTACTTCTCTGTCCTTCAAAGGAGGAAGGAGATGGAGAGTGACAGTCAAAAGGAGTGATATGAGAAGATGAAGATCAGTCCTCAGAGGAAAAGGGGGAGAAAAGCCTCTTTACAGATTCAGTGTTTCACAGAGCAAAACTCCAACTCAACAGAAGCCTTAGAGGGCGACAGCTACAGCCATTGATTTTGTTGCTTCTTTTCATTCCTTGTGTTACTGAACACACGGAATCAACTACAATGAAACAAAACAGTTTTACTTTACAGCAGTGAAGTCAAAACCCACAACTAAAACAATTTATGAAAATTTTTCTGCTCACGTAAGGGTATGACGTTAAACCAAAGATGGTCCTTGTCTTACAAAAGAGCCAAGAAAATCAACCCAAGTCTCATAATAGAAAAATCAAGCATAAAAGAAATCTGACCATAGGAGCAAGATTCTTTAGGAAAAAAAAAATCCAACCATGATTGGTAACACCAGCATTTTGTCTTTCAGCTACTTGTGACAAGGTCTGCCAGGGCCATCATGCCTGTCATGGCTAACACAAAGCAAACACATTCAAAATGATAAAGCATTAAAAATTTATGCTGTCTACTTGGACTTTATTGTAATTTAGTATCTTTGGTATCTTCATATAACACTAAAGAATGACCTTTGTTGTTTTATGTCCTTCTTATTAAGAAATGTATTACCTGGATTAATAATTAATCCAAATGCAAAACTGCCTTAAAAAACAAAAGATTTTCTATTTCTTTGACAATTTTCAACCAAGTAAAACTTGAGAAAAAAAATATTTTGGTGGCAATAAATGCTAAAATATTCACCAACACTATTGCTATATTTCAAGTCTTTTTAAAAAATTGTCTTCTAACCATAAAAAGAAATTTTGGCATGTGTTGGTTGTAATCTATTCAAACTGTGTAGAATGTTGATTAATTAAACTTCTCTAGATGAGTTTTTGAATCTGAAATTTAGCCAAGAAAAATGATGCAGCCTAATGCCATTTAAACATGGCCATTGGAAATAAGCAGACAAGTCTGAATTACCTGTAGGAGTTTTGATGTCAGATCCCCGACATAAAGCCACATGATCAAAAATAAGTGGAGAGATGATGCAAGTATCTAAATTAAATTTGAGTCACAGGAGAATTATCTGGGAAGGTTTTTTTTTTTTGCTTTGTTTTTTGGGGTTTTAAAAAAAAAACAAACAAAACATTCTTTATCTCCACTTTGAACAATTAAATCAGGACCTCCGAAGATCAGGCCTGGGGAATCCATAGTTTTTCAAAGTTCCCCAGGTGATTCTCATATGGTCCAAATCTAAGGTGCAGCCATTCAAGCGACCTCCCTTCCTCTATCAAAATGAGAACCACCTGCTAGTATGGTTAATGATCAGTGGTTACACAGACCATTCATCTACACTAGGGAAGAAGACTGGATATACAACCCTCATTTTTTACTTTACCTGTGTAGCTACAGACTATAAATCAATGATTTCTGTCCTGACAGATCACAGCTGCCAAGTCCTTAGTGTGCCATCTACTCTGCCTGAAAGTGCTTTGTTGTCATAAACAGGATTTCTGTTTACACTGCCCAGCAGGAACAGAAAAAAAGAGGGAAGACTTGAAAGACGAATTATCTCTCTGCTTGAAGAAAAGTATGAGCCAAAACCTTTATCAAAGAGCTTCAATTCCAAGTCCAATAAAATGGATGAGCAAGTAAGGGAGGCTTTACAATACTGTTTTGTTTGAAGAGCTGTGAGTATGTATCTAGATCATCTGAAGTGTCCAAACATCAAATACCAGTATAACCTTACACAAAAATCAATTCCAGATGGATAAAAAATGTAAATGAAAACATAAAAGAACTAAGATATGTGGGCAAATATTTTTCTAATCTTGGGGTGGGGAAACCTCTCTAAATACATCACGAATATAAGAAACTATAAAAGACTGAAGATTTTGACTACAGAAGAATTGAAATCTTCACAGCAAAAGAAATCATAAATAAGGTTAAAAGATATGGCAGACCTGGGGGAAAATGTATCTGCGATACTTCTGGCAAGCAAAGGGAAAATATCCTTATTATACAAAGAGTTCTTATAAGTCATTGAGAAAAAAAAAAAGAAAAAAGAATGCCCAAAAGGAAACTATTCCAAGAGTACAAATATAAAGGTGCATGGGTAAGCAATAAAGCGTGTAAGGATATTAACTCTCACTAAAAATCAAGAAATTTAAATTGAATACGAATGAGCCATCATGTTTTCAAGCCACAGAATGACAAAAATGAGAATATGAGACAAATCCTGTTCCTGCAAGAGTGTGAGCAAGCCAGCACTCTTGTCCATTACTGAGAGAAGTATAAATTGGTATAACCTTTGTGGAGTGTAATCTGAAATAAATAACAAAAATAAAATAGGTATATCCTGCAGTCACATGCTGCTAGGAATTTACTCTAAGGAGGTAATTAAGAAGAATGAAAATGTGGTTAAGCATCAAGTTTGTTTACAAATGAAAAAACTGAAAAAAACTGAAAGTCTACTAATAGAGAATTTATTAAGTAGATTATAGCACATACATCATGTGTATAAATAGATGCAGCAGTTAAAAATGATGTTCAAGATTGTATTGAAGTGGAAAGACTTCCATGAAATGCTAGTGATGTATATGATCACATATGATCTCATTTACATAAAATCCTATACACTGATCTGTTTACACATGCATTGCAAGACATACGGAAAGATATTCATGAAAAGGTTAATAATGGTTATTTCTGGGTGATGGATTTAAGAGCAAAATTATCTTCTATGCAGTGTTTCTGTATTGTTTGAATTTTCCACAATGCATAATTACATCTTATTAAAAATAAAACTACTTCAAAATAATTTCAAGCTCAACACAAAATAATTTTAGAATTTAGCATCATTTGGGATCTCCACTGCTGCCCAAATGACTATCATTTTCTGATCACCAAGAAAATAGAGTTGACAAAGGTCTTAATTAAAAAAACAACCAAAAAGGTTTCTGGCAAATGAAATTTGGTTAAAAAAAATTACTTAACTTCAATCAAACAGGTTGAATTCAAAACTTGTAAATAAAATGAAGTAAATTATCTAAAGTTCCTTCCAGGGAAAAGGATGGCCAATATCCCTTGGAGGCAAGTAAGCAGTGTAGCACCCTTTGCTTTGTCACTGAATACACATTTATTTTTTCTTACCAAAGCAACCTAATTGGTTCATTCCGACAGACTATCCCTACCTCACTTTTTGAAACTAGAACGTTTCTGGTACAGATTAACATGTCACCTTCTATTTCCACTTCAAGGAAGAAATGCACTTTGGTGCCAAAGTGCAATATTCGGGTAAGGTGAAATTACTGTACAGTCCCTCATGTAGTAAAGCAATTATCTGCTGCTTTAATCCTGCTGTTACAAAGAAGTGTTTATCTTATCAAGGAATATCATATATAAATAAGAAATGATACATTTCCATCTTGAGTAGATTGATCAAATATTCTCAGCACAGCAGTATGTTAAAATAAAGTCTCAAATTTGGAGATGCCAAATTTACATTTATAAATGTTCCTTATTATGAAACAAGTTCCCTTAAAATGTGCTGTTAGGCTCCATAAATATCACAAAACTCACACAATTCTAAAAACCTTACTGTATTCTTTTACTAAAAGGTTTGTGAAAATAGGATTATATTTACTCCTGAAAAAAATTTAAATGACTTTCTTCACTCAGTCTTCCCTCTAGACTGTTCTCAGTCATTCACAATCAACAATGTCGATTTAAATTAAAGCACTTTTCTGCGTTCCATAAAGCTCAGAAGAACAACTTTTAAACAACACAAAGACTTGCCATAAAGCATCAAAAAACTGTTCCTTATATCAGTATCTTACCCATAGACTAAGCTATCCATAAATATTTGTTAAATCAACATTTAACAATTTAAAGCATCTAAATGAATAGGACAAGCAAGAGTAGTAGAAATATAACGCAATGAGTTCGCATGCATGGTCACAGAGAGTTTAGTTGTGACAAAGACATGTTTTTAGGATAGTGAAGATAAAAGCCCTTGTTTACTTGACAGTATGGCAAGGGGAACAGAGGATTATTACAGTGGGACATACTGAAAAGGACAGTAAGAGAATTGCACAGTTCTCAGACCTCAGAAAGCCTATGCTCTAGTCCTTTGTCTTTAACTCTAAGAACAGGAAACAGTTACAAGCCAGTGCTAGATCTCAGACAAATATAAGGTCAACTCTTGGCAAAGCAGTTCAGTTACTCCCAGAAGCCCAGGCTAAACTTTAATGGCCCACACTTAACAAGGAATCCATGCATACCCACGCTGGAAGGCTCAGAGTCCTCTCAGAGAAGCGTGATGGCCCAAATGTATGTGGAAAGTTGAAGAATACATACAATTATCTATGTTACCATTATAATTTGATTATATTTGGAGCCACTGTAGCCTCAACTGTTTTATTTTGAACACAGTTCCATGAGAAATGATCCATGTGGCTCCCAAAATCTGCTTCTAAAGAGGTGTGTGTATATGTATATACACAAACACACACATATAATGTGTGATACATATATCATTACATATATATGTATGTAATGATTACATATATATGTATGATTATTAAATATATATCTTTTATTATAATATATAATATATAATATACAAATATAACTCAGAATTTATGTGTGTATACTAATTACATATATATGCATATATATAATATATATACTTCTGCTCTGACATGAACACTTAAATGTAAATTCCTATCTCTGAGCAGGCAAGACCTCCTGAACAGAAGTTGGCAGAAGAGTTTGCTTAAACAACACCAGTGCAGTGACTCATTTGTGTTTTCCCAACATGCTTCTACCCAGCACCCATGTCTATTTGTAGCCTCAAAATAAAGGCTATGTGAACCATCTCTGAGCTTCCTGTCTTTAAAAGCAAGGACACTGTTCTCAGTTGACTCATTTGAGCTGCCAGTGCTTTTGAGAATAACCCACTGTCACATTTATGAAGACATGTGATATAATTTAAGATTATTTCAGGCTGTGCCAATGCTTTTCTGCTTAGTCTTGACCTAATGTTTAGAAAGTCAAATTCACCCCCCTAATTAAGCCCACTACAAACCACTACTGGTATCTCTGGGGGGTAAAAAAAAGATTGCTTTATCAACACTCCAGATTGTAAATACCATCAGAATCAACACTCTAGATTGTAAATACCATCAGAATAGGGATTCTTACCTATTTTGGTCATGTTATCTGTATCCCCAGCACTTAAAATAGTGTCTGGCACATGGTAGACACTCAATAAATATTTGCAAAGGAATGAACCAACCTCTGCCTTAGACCTGTGAAATAATAACCCGGGTCTCAGCACCAAATCCACAAAATATTTTGTTGTCCTGGTGTCCAAGTCAAGAAGACATCTACCACCAGAGCATCAAAACCTCTGTACGTGTTATACAGATGGCCAACAGGTCCATGAAAAGATGTTCAACGACACTAATTACTAGAGAAATGCAAATCAAAACTACAATGGGGTACCAACTCACACTGGTCAGAATGGCCATCATTAAAAAGTCTACAAATAAAAAATGCTGGAGAGGACGTGGAGAACAGGAAATGCTCCTACACTGTTGGTGGGAATGTAAATTGGTGCAGCCACTATGGAAAACAGTTTGCAAGTCCCTCAAAAAACTAAAAATAGAGTTGACATATGATCCAGCAATCCCACTCCTGGGCATATATTCAGAGAAAACTATAATTCAAAAAGATACCTGCACCCCAATGTTCACAGCAGCACTATTTACAATAGCCAAGACACGAAAGCAACCTAAATGTCCACTGACAGATGAATGGATAAAGAAGATGTGGTATATATACACAATAGAATACTACTCAGCCATAAAAAAGAACGAAACAACACCATTTTCAGCAACATGGATGGACCTAGAGATTATCATACAAAGTGAAGTAAGTCAGAAAGAGAAAGACAAATACCATATAATATCACTTATATGTGGAATCTAAAATATGACATGAATGAACTTGTTCACAAAACAGAAACAGACTTGTGGTTACTGAAGGAGGGTAGGGTGGGAGAGGAATAAATTAGGAGTTTGGAACTAGCAGATACAAACCACTTTATATAAAATACACAACAAGGACCTACTGTATAGCACAGGGAACTATATTCAATATCCTATAATAAACCATAATGGAAAAAGAATATGAAAATTTTATATACATATATAAAACTGAATCACTGAATCACTTTGCTGTACACCAGAAACTAAAACAACATTGTAAATCAACTATACTTCCATAAAAAAACAAGACAAAAAAAAAACACCTCTGTATGTTAAAGTACACCCTTTCAGTTTTGAGATACCCTTCCACATATTAAATTCACCTTATTCCCTGGTCTTCAAAATAGATAAAACCAACAGACGTGCCAATCTAAGTCATCTACCATTGCAGGAAAACCTAATTTGGTGACTATAGGTAAAATTTTTCCATATTTAAATACTAGGATATGTAAAATTACTATGTAACTATTGAGTTAGGTATGTGTGCACACACTAGTCCATTTATATTTATATATATTATTTTAGATCTATAAACTCAGCACTTGGATCTATGAACCCATTTACTAATAGCATTATTCCACCGTAAAGAAACTGATAATAGAGTACTCAGTTCAACAAGTATCTATTAATGGTCATTAATTTTTTATCCCTGTTTATCAGTGTTTCTGCCACCCACTGAATATCAAATTGTAGCATTTCATCAATGAATTTATTAAAGAAAAAAGTCTTCAGAAATGAAAGGAAAATATGTCCATCACTATTTCCATTCAGAGAAACTTTTAAAATAATGAATTCATAGTTTCAGTGAAACTGTCAATGGAGGTTACAAAATCTATTAATAAAATGACCAAACTATGTCTGGCAAATAGTCCTCATAGGTTTGAACTAGATACTTTGAATTAAGTCAACTCCCAGGAGTAACATCCAGCCAATGGTCATTTTAATGGACATCTTGATACACTGAAAGCATTTATATTTCTCCTACAATCTTCAGAACCCAGAAAACAGCTTACTACACCACCAATGCCTTTCCCATAACACCTATCACAGAGGAAAAACCCACAGTAACTATACATGTTACACAACAGAATCCTTTACTTTACAGAACTCACTCATACAGAAATTAATTCACCAGGAGGGATCACCAATAGACTTTAACAGATTTCTTCCTGTCTCAGATGCAGTGTTTTAAAGCTAAGCCTTATGAAATTGAAAAGGAGTTCAATTCAGTTTTAAAAGTTGATAAACTAACACATAAGAAGTGTCATACTGCCTCTGTCTCAATGAGAACATCTTTGAAAAAAAATGTGTTGAAAAACTATCTTCACAAAAAGTCTCTCTATATTCTGAAAGACAGAAGGAGGTTTTGTTCTTGCTGCCCTCTCAAAACCACATCTTTCTTTGATTTTGTTTTTTTTTAAACATCTTTATTGGAGTATAATTGCTTTACAATGGTGTGTTAGTTTCTGCTTTATAACAAAGTCAATCAGTTATACATATACATATGTTCCCATACCTCTTCCCTCTTGCGTCTCCCTCCCTCCCACCCTCCCTATCCCACCCCTTTAGGTGGTCACAAACCACTGAGCTAATCTCCCTGTGCTATGCGGCTGCTTCCCACTAGCTATCTATTTTACATTTGGTAGTGTATATAGGTCCATATCACTCTCTCACTTTGTCACAGCTTACCCTTGCCCCTCCCCATATCCTCAAGTCCATTCTCTAGAAGGTCTGCATCTTTATTCCTGTCTTACCCCTAGGTTCTTCATGACTTTTTTTTTTCTTAGATTCCATAAATATGTGTTAGCATACAGTATTTGTTTTTCTCTTTCTGACTTACTTCACTCTGTATGACACACTCTAGGTACATCCACCTCACTACAAATAACTCACTTTCGTTTCTTTTTATGGCTGAGTAATATTACATTGTATATATGTGCCACATCTTCTTTATCCATTCATCTGTTGATGGACACTTAGGTTGCTTCCATGTCCTGGCTATTGTAAATAGAGCTGCAATGAACACTGTGGTACATGACTCTTTTTGAATTATGGTTTTCTCAGGGTATATGCCTAGTAGTGGGATTGCTGGGTCATATGGTAGTTCTATTTGTAGTTTTTTAAGGAACCTCCATACTGTTCTCCAGAGTGGCTGTATCAATTTACATTCCCACCAACAGTGCAAGAGGGTTCCCTTTTCTCCACACCCTCTCCAGCATTTATAGTTTCTAGATTTTTTGATGATGGCCATTCTGACCAGTGTGAGATAATATCTCATTGTAATTCTGATTTGCCTTTCTCTAATGATTAATGATGTTGAGCATTCTTTCATGTGTTTGTTGGCAGTCTGTATATTCTCTTTGGAGAAATGTCTACTTAGGTCTTCTGCCCATTTTTGGATTGGGTTGTTTGTTTTTTTGATATTGAGCTGCATGACTGCTTGTAAATTTTGGAGATTAATCCTTTGTCAGTTGCCTCATTTGCAAATATTTTCTCCCTTTCTGAGGGTTGTCTTTTGGTCCTGTTTGTGGTTTCTTTTGCTGTGCAAAAGCTTTTCAGTTTCATTAGGTCCCATTTGTTTATTTTTGCTTTTATTTCCATTTCTCTAGGAGGTGGGTCAAAAAAGATCTTGCTGTGATTTATGTCATAAAGTGTTCTGCCTATGTTTTCCCCTAAGAGCTTGATAGTTTCTGGTCTTACATTTAGGTCTTTAATCCATTTTGAGTTTATTTTTGTGTATGGTGTTAGGGAGTGTTCTAATTTCATCCTTTTACATGTAGCTGTCCAGTTTTCTCAGCACCACTTATTGAAGAGGCTGTCTTTTCTCCACTGTATATTCTTACCTCCTTTATCAAAGATAAGGTGACCATATGTGCATGGGTTTACCTCTGGGCTTTCTATCCTGTTCCACTGATCTATATTTCTGTTTTTCTGCCAGTACATACTGTCTTGATTACTGTAGCTTTGTAGTATAGTCTGAAGTCAGGGAGCCTGATTCCTCCAGCTCCATTTTTCGTTCTCAAGATCACTTTGGCTATTCGGGGGTTTTCTGTGTTTCCATAAAAATTGTGAAATTTTTTGTTCTAGTTCTCTGAAAAATGCCAGTGGTGGTTTGATAGGGATTGCATTGAATCTGTAGATTGCTTTGGGTAGTAGAGTCATTATCACAATGTTCATTCTTCCAACCCAAGAACATGGTATATCTCTCCATCTATTTGTATCATCTTTAATTTCTTTCATCAGTGTCTTATAATTTTCTGCATACAGGTCTTTTGTCTCCTTAGGTAGGTTTATTCCTAGATATTTTATTCTTTTTGTTGCAATGGTAAATGGAAGTATTTTCTTAATTTCACTTTCAGATTTTTCATCATTAGTGTATAGGATTGGCAGAGATTTCTGTGTATTTGTATCCTGCCACTTTACAAATTCATTGATTAGCTCTAGTAGTTTTCTGGTAGAATCTTTAGGATTCTCTATGTATAGTATCATGTCATCTGCAAACAGTGACAGCTTTACTTCTTCTTTTCCAGTTTGGATTCCTTTTATTTCTTTTTCTTCTCTGATTGCTGCGGCTAAAACTTCCAAAACTATGTTGAATAACAGTGGTGAGAGTGGGCAACCTTGTCTTGTTCCTGATCTTAGTGGAAATGGTTTCAGTTTTTAACCATTGAGGACGATGGTGGCTGTGGGTTTGTCATATATCGCCTTTATTATGTTGAGGAAAGTTCCCTCTATGCCTACTTTCTGCAGGGTTTTTATCATAAATGGGTGTTGAATTTTGTAGAAAGCTTTCTCTGCATGTATTGAGATGATCATATGGTTTTTCTCTTTCAATTTGTTAATATGGTGTATCACGTTGACTGACTTGCATATACTGAAGAATCCTTGCATTCCTGGAATAAACC
Source organism: Mesoplodon mirus (assembly GCF_964341445.2). NCBI lineage: Eukaryota > Metazoa > Chordata > Mammalia > Artiodactyla > Ziphiidae > Mesoplodon > Mesoplodon mirus. The sequence goes on from NC_138977.1 coordinate 50,337,303, forward strand.
CCACTTGATCATGGTGTATGATTCTTTTAATGTGCTGTTGGATTCTGCTTGCTAGTATTTTGTTGAGGATTTTTGCATCTATGTTCATCAGTGATATTGGGCTGTAGTTTTCTTTCTTTGTGACATCTTTGTCTGGTTTTGGCATCAGGGTGATGCTGTCCTCGTAGAATGAGTTTGGGAGTGTTCCTCTCTCCGCTATATTTTGGAAGAGTTTGAGAAGGATAGGTGTTAGCTCTTCTTTAATGGTTGATAGAATTCGCCTGTGAAGCCATCTGGTCCTGGGCTTTTGTTTGTTGGAAGATTTTTTTATCACAGTTTCAATTTCAGTGTCTGTGATTGGTCTGTTCATATTTTCTATTTCTTCCTGGTTCAGTCTGGGAAGGTTGTGCTTTTCTAAGAATTTGTCCATTTCCTCCAGGTTGTCCATTTTATTGGCATAGAGTTGCTTGTAGTAATCTCTCATGATCTTTTGTATTTCTGCAGTGTCAGTTGTTACTTCTCCTTTTTCATTTCTAATTCTATTGATTTGAGTCTTCTCCCTTTTTACTTCATGAGTCTGGCTAATGGTTTATCAATTTTGTTTATCTTCTCAAAGAGCCAGCTTTTAGTTTTATTGATCTTTGCTATCGTTTCCTTCATTTCTTTTTCATTTATTTCTGATCTGATCTTTATGATTTCTTTCCTTCTGCTAACTTTGGGGTTTTTTTGTTCTTTCTCTAATTGCTTTAGGTGTAAGGTTAGGTTGTTTACTTGAGATTTTCCTGTTTCTTAAGGTAGGATTGTATTGCTATAAACTTCCCTCTTAGAACTGCTTTTGCTGCATCCCATAGGTTTTGTGTCATCTTGTCTCCATTGTCATTTGTTTCTAGGTATTTTTTTATTTCCTCTTTGATTTCTTCAGTGATCACTTCGTTATTAAGTAGTGTATTGTTTAGCCTCCACGTGTTTGTATTTTTTACAGATCTTTTCCTGTAACTGCTATCTAGTCTCATAGCGTTGTGGTCAGAAAAGATACTTGATACGATTTCAATTTTCTTAAATTTACCAAGGCTTGATTTGTGACCCAAGATAGGATCTATCCTGGAGAATGTTCCATGAGCACTTGAGAAAAATGTGTATTCTGTTGTTTTTGGATGAAATGTCCTATAAATATCAATTAAGTCCATCTTGTTTAATGTATCATCTAAAGCTTGTGTTTCCTTATTTATTTTCATTTTGGATGATCTGTCCATTGGTGAAAGTGGGGTGTTAAAGTTCCCTACTATGACTGTGTTACTGTCGATTTCTCCTTTTATGGCTGCTAGTATTTGCCTTATGTATTGAGGTGCTCCTATGCTGGGTGTATAAATATTTACAATTGTTATATCTTCTTCTTGGATCGATCCCTTGATCATTATGTAGTGTCCTTCCTTGTCTCTTGTAATAGTCTTTATTTTAAAGTCTATTTTGTCTGATATGAGAATTGCTACACCAGATTTCTTTTGATTTCCATTTGCATGGAATATCTTTTCCATCCCCTGAGTTTTAGTCTGTATGCGTCCCTAGGTCTGAAGTGGGTCTCTTGTAGACAGCATATATAAGGGTCTTGTTTTTGTATCCATTCAGCCAGTCTGTGTCTTTGGTAGGAGCATTTAATCCATTTACATTTAAGGTAATTACCAATATGTATGTTCCTATTCCCATTTCCTTAACTGTTTTGGGTTTGTTATTGTAGGCCTTTCCCTTCTCTTGTGCTTCTTTCCTAGAGAAGTTCCTTTAGCATTTGCTGTAAAGCTGGTTTGGTGGGGCTGAACTCTCTCAGCTTTTGCTTGTCTGTAAAGGTTTTAATTTCTCCAAAATCTGAATGAGATCCTTGCTGGGTAGAGTAATCTTGGTTTTAGGTTTTTCTCCTTCATCACTTTAAATATGTCCTGCCTTGGGGCTTCCCTGGTGGCGCAGTGGTTGAGAGTCCGCCTGCCGATGCAGGGAACACGGGTTCTTGCCCCGGTCCGGGAGGATCCCACATGCCGCGGAGCAGCTAGGCCCGTGAGACATGGCCGCTGAGCCTGCACGTCCAGAGCCTGTGCTCCACAGTGGGAGAGGCCACAACAGTGGGAGGCCTGCGTACTGCAAAAAAGAAATAAAAAAAAATGTGTCCTGCCTCCCCCTTATGGCTTGCAGAGTTTCTGCTGAAAGATCAGCTGTTAACCCTATGGGGATTCCCTTGTGTGTTATTTGTTGTTTTTCCCTTGCTGCTTTTAATATGTTTTGTGTTTAATTTTTGACAGTTTGATTAATATGTGTCTTGGCGTGTTTCTCCTTGGATTTATCCTGTATGGGACTCTCTGTGCTTCCTGGACTTGATTAACTATTTCCTTTCCCATATTAGGGAAGTTTTCAACTATAATCTCTGCAAATATTTTCTCAGTCCCTTTCTCTTTCTCTTCTTCGTCTTGGACCCTATAATTCGAATGTTGGTGCGTTTATTGTTGTCCCAGAGGTCTCTGAGACTGTCCTCAGTTCTTTTCATTCTTTTTTCTTTATTCTGCTCTGCAGTAGTTATTTCTACTATTTTATCTTCCATGTCACTTATCTGTTCTTCTGCCTCAGTTATCCTGCTATTGATCCCTTCTACAGTATTTTTAATTTCATTTACTGTGTTGTTCATTGTTGCTTGTTTCCTCTTTAGTTCTTCTAGGTCCTTGTTAAGTGTTTCTTGCATTTTCTCTATTCTGTTTGCAAGATTTTGGATCATCTTTAATATCATTATTCTAAATTCTTTTTCAGGTAGACTGCCTATTGCCTCTTCATTTGTTAGTTCTGGTGGGTGTTTACCTTGCTCCTTCATCTGCTGTGTGTTTTTCTGTCTTCTCATTTTGCTTCTCTTACTGTGTTTGGGGTCTCCTTTTCGCAGGCTGCAGGTTTGTAGTTCCCGTTGTTTTTGGTGTCTGTCCCCAGTGGCTAAGGTTGGTTCAGCGTGTTGTGTAGGCTTCCTGGTGGAGGGGACTAGTGCCTGTGCTGTGGTGGATGAGGCTGGATCTTGTCTTTCTGGTGGGAAGGTCCATGTCTGGTGGTGTGTTTTGGGGTGTCTGTGGCCTTACTATGATTTTAGGCAGCCTCTCTGCTAATGGATGGGGCTGTGTTCCTGTCTTGCTAGCTGTTTTGCATAGGGTGTCCAGCACTGTAGCTTGCTGGTCGTTGAGTGAAGCTTGGTGCTGGTGTTGAGATGGAGATCTCTGGGAGATTTTTGCCATTTGATATTAGGTGGAGCTGGGAGGTCTCTTGTGGACCAGTGTCCTGAAGTTGGCTCTCCAACCTCAGAGGCACAGCACTGACTCCTGGCTGGAGGACCAAGAGCCTTTCTTCCACATGGCCAGGTACATGGAGAGTTTCTTGCCTTTCGGAGGTCTGAGGTCTTCTGCCAGTGTTCAGTGGTGTACTATAGGAGCAGTTCCACGTGTAGATGTATTTCTGATGTATCTGTGGGGAGGAAGGTCTGATTTTCTTTACGTGAGGCTGCCTCTATTATCTTCTTCATGCTGGCCTCAAGGTGCTTCCCCAGTGCTTTCTTTTCCACTTGTTCTCTTGAATGATGTGCTTTAGTTATCATTATGCTCTCATTTAGATGCAGAATAGCTGCCCAATTTGAATACAGATCAGATTTTATAAAAAATACCATTACTGACAACACTGTTACAATTTAATTTATTCATTCTTGTCTTATGAATGAGGAAAAAAGGGGGAAACACCCTCTTCATATACTTCATCTCTGTGTCCTACCACGCTTGGTTTCGATTCCCCATGCCTGGGGAATGTGCTTTCTGGCCAGAACAATGTAACTTTTAAAATGTTAATCAGCTGCCAATATTTAAGAATCACCAGATTTCATGTAAGAAATCGAATTTTCAACCTCTCTTTGAAAATCAGAAAATGAAGGAATCCTGAGTGCACATTCACATGGGAACTAGGAAAAGTCATGTGGGGAGCCCTCAGTCCCCAACTACCAGATATCTCAGCCTAGGCACCAGTCATGTGACTAAAGAAGCCCTCAGGCAACTCCAACCTTAGCTGCCATCTTACTCACAAGTCTATGAAGACCAAAGAGAACCACCCAGCTGAGTCCACCAACCATCAAAACCATGAGAGAGAATAATAAAATGGTTGTTTGAAGCCTTGGATTTAGGGGTAACATGCTTTATAGCAATAGATAAAAGCTAAAAGATAAAAGCTCTCTTAACAGATGAATTACAATTGTTTAAAGTAATGTCTCCCTTTTTGCTTGGGTCAACATAGATGTCATAGAGAGTCTCCATCTTAATTTTGTGCTTAAGCAGAAATCTAAAACATGAATGTGCCCAGGGGAGAAAACAGAAGTAGAAGAAAAGCAATCCTTTGGAATCAGCTGTATTTTTTTTTCTTAAATAAGCTGGTTGGCAGCACTTATGAATGTCACATAGGTTAAACAGTAATAAGTAGAAACATAGAAGGACAGAGTTTGAAAAGGGCTTGAATCTGGTTGTTTTCAGCTTCACTCACTACTCACTCAGCACCTAGCACAATACCTATTTTTCCCTAATGACTGGATCAACTAAGAGTAGTTTTGTACATATTTTTCTGATTATGGGAATTTAAAATAACTTCTCTATAGCTAAAGCTTCAGCTATTATTGATACAAAAGGAGGGTGAATGCCACCTGCAAAGTAACCAACAAATTGTGGTTTATACAAAATAAGTTAAGCTAGAGTCTACACAGCTTAATGAGAGGCAGATTCAGGAATAGTAAAATCAACACCTAGCTTTTATTCCTTAAAGCTGAGCTCTACCGATAGAGATGCAAATCCAATCTTGAGCAAATCACTCAATTGCTTGCTCACATGAGAAAGGAAGCTAACCAGGCATTCCCCAAAACTTGCTATGTCATCAAGTTTAATAGTATGGTCCATACACTCAAGGTAATAGAATATCTTAACCTTATACCCAGCACAAAACTAAAGCAGCTGATACGCTTTTGCCCAAACAGAATTGTGTATCCTCATTTCCTTCCCTTCTTTTCCCTACTTGTGACTCAAGCCAGATTTCATCAAGCTATTTTTGTAATTACTAAAATGCTGGAAATACAGCAGCAGGCCAGAAGCAAAGTAAAATGCAGCATCTAGCAAAAGAAAGAAAATCATGCTGAGTAACTGAAAGGCCATCTGCTTCTAGCTGAGCTGTAGGGGTGAGGAAGGCAATCTGGGCTGTACTATTTGTGTCTTCCCCCAAACCAAACCCACCTGCATGTTGTCAGTGGCATCCCCAAGCAGTCCTCCAAAAGTGATAGCATTAGTTACTGTTGCCAGATAAATGAAGAGAATTGCTGAAAGAGCCTGAATATTTAAAGCATCATAAAAATCACTGGCAAAAAATGGTGCTTTCCTCTTTATGTCCTTAATTAGTCCACCACAGAACCTGCATAGGGAGAAAGCAAACACGTGACAACATAAAATAAATTACCATCAAATTAACCAAGAGATAACTTAGAGATAACTTAACCACAAAGAATTTGTATTTAAAGTGTTTGAATTAGAAGATACTCTTCAACCACTTAAGATAAAACCAGAAGACTGTGAAGAATAAATCTCTATCTGTCTCTTTTATGGTCACCAAGTTAGGCATCACGTTCCCTAAAGACTAGACAGTTGGTCTTTAGACGAGAATAAACTGTGTAGATGAATTAAATTTCTCATTGTCTGAAGAAAAACATCCAAACATGTGAGCAGATCATATAAGGCGCTTTATAATCTTGTCAAAGCTTCCTTTCCAGCCTCATTCATTCATTCACTCCACAAATGTTTATTGGGCATCTGTGACATGCCCAGCACTATTCTGGGTGCTGGAAAAACAGCAGTGAACAACACAGGAAAAAAATACCCACCCTCACGGAGTTACTTTCTGTGTGGGGGAAACAAAATAAGTACAATGCATGATGCTAAAACATCAAAGAAAAAATTAAGTGGGAAAGCAGGTTATTAAGTGCTAGAGTGCTATGGCTGAAATTTAGAGTGGCCAGATCAGGCCTCCCAAGCAAGTGTCTTTGGGGTGAGGATTGGAAGGAATTAAGGAAGGAAGCCATGCAGGTGTGTCATGGAAGAGCATCCCAAGCTGAGACCCATCACATTCGTCAGCAAGTCAGCTGACTCATGCATCTGTCAACTCACTCCCCCACCCCACCCCGAACCAAACCTCACTCAGCCTTTCCCATGCTGTGCCTTCTGCCTATGATGCCTTCCCTCAGAGCTCAACAGCCCTCTGAGGTCTTGACCCTCCATTCATAGTTCAGACATTCACTAGGGGCTATCACATTTTCTCAGGATTGCCTGTCTATCTTAGCTGCACTCAGTGCCCTGCTTCAGTTTTCTTGGTATGCACAGGACTGTGAATGGTACCAGCCATGCTGTAGACATGCAACACATTTAGGGAAGGTAAAATATGGAAGAAGGAAATTACAGTCTGATTAAATTAAAAAGTTAAATCCCGAAAATTATATCTGTAAAAAAGGAAAAGGGGGGCCTCCCTGGTGGCGCAGTGGTTGAGAGTCCGCCTGCCGATGCAGGGGATACGGGTTCGTGCCCCGGTCTGGGAGGATCCCATATGCTGCGGAGCGGCTGGGCCTGTGAGCCATGGCCGCTGGGCCTGCGCATCCGGAGCCTGTGCTCCGCAACGGGGGAGGCCACAACAGTGAGAGGCCCGCATACCGCAAAAAAAAAAAAAAAAAAAAAAAAGGAAAAGGATATTCCTAATGGAAATAGTTTGTAAAGAACTAGTCAGAAAAAAAAATGGGGGAAAGAGAAGGTTCTACTCTCTATTCTTTTTTTTTTTTTTTTTTTTGTGGTACATGGGCCTCTCACTGCTGTGGCCTCTCCCGTTGCGGAGCACAGGCTCCAGACGCGCAGGCTCAGTGGCCATGGCTCTCAGGCCCAGCTGCTCCGCGGCATGTGGGATCTTCCCAGACCAGGGCACGAACCTGTGTCCCCTGCATCGGCAGGCGGACTCTCAACCACTGCGCCACCAGGGAAGCCCCTACTCTCTATTCTTTAAGATGGAAGAGGAGAGAAATAATGTCCTCTTAATTTGGGAGAGAAACCCAAGTGGGTCGTCAGAGGAAGAAAATAACATAATTTCATTCAGATGCGACTGCATATTAAAATGACTTATTTTTGTGTTTTAAAAAAATCTGCAGCGTTTTTAAAAAGCCATATCTTCATAAATGAGTATCCTACTTAAAACTATAGTTAACCCAAAATGAAATGGAGAACCTAACCACGAAGGAAATCCTAATGTAAAGAGATTTAACCAAAGCGATCTGGGAAATGTGAATTCCCCACTGCAGGCCCAGGAGATGGCAGCCTGGGAGTTACTCATTTCTGTAACATGTTACCCACTTCTGAGTAAATGTACCAGGGAGAGAGGGAATCATGAAAGCCAAGTGGGGAAGACTGGCACAATACTCAGTCTTCCTGCAACAACCACCCACGAGCTCTCTTTCTCTCTAATACCCCTCACTCATGGTAATACCTAATACCTTTCTCCCATCACAGAAACTCCCTACTTCTGCTTTATTTTGCCCCATAAAACCAGATCCACATTTCGTTATTTGCTCATTGTTTGTCTCCTACCACTACAAGGTAAGACCCATAAGGAAAGGGGTTTTTCTTTCATTCACTGCTGCATCCCAAGTGCCTGTGACTAACAGATACACCATAAATGTGTGCTGGCTGACCAAACAAATGTACAAACAGGTGAATAAAATGCTGACAGAAAGATGAAGGTAAATTCAGATCGGAAGAGAACTTCATCATGAACGACCGACGAATCCATAAGTTACCTTCCAGTGCGCTGTAATTCCTCACAATCTGCATGTCCTCCTCCTCCGTGGCCTCCATCATGGGGTGTGTCCCCGTTCATCTGAACATTTTCTCCACCTGAGTACATATTCTTTCTAAGCAAGACAACAGAGCCCAAGAAAAGATTAGTTTATTTCATTCACCTGCCTCTTAGGTGGGTCCTGACTAGCTGATAAAGAGATGAACCGAAAACCCTTTGGGAGAAAGATAATTATTTCTGGCTGCCATCCTAACAAACAACTTTTGAAGTGTTCTGTTGAGAGCCAAGACAAATGAGTGGATGAACAGAAAGTTGAATAACTTGTATATTGTATAAGAGGGAAATTGTTTCACCTGGAAAAACACAGATTTCTAGAAAATGGCTTCTCCTCAATTATCTCATCCAATTTCTTAACCTCTTCAATCCAAAGGGAGTCATCTTGAGTAAACGAATCTTTCCACATGTACAAGGAGTCCCCGAAACAACCCGAAAAAATCTCTACAATGTATTCCAATATCATAATCTGAGATCTCTAATTTGTAATCACTAAAGAATATCACAACATACAACATTCATTTTATAGTGTCAACAGAATGTCAAACCAAGGCACATGTGTGATTCATTTGAGATAATACCTCAAGTTGAATGGAAACCTGAAAATCTTAGGGCAGTTGGCTGAACCTCTTTCCTTTTCTAAGCACAACCTCCTTCTCAAGAATGAAAACTCCCAATGGCCTGAACATTTTACCTTTTGTCAGATGATGGAAGACTCTTAGGGGGCTCTATCCTGATTGCTGGATCCCATTCCCCGGGTGGAAGGACAATGACTTCATCTAGGAACTCGTCAATGCCAGCAATCAGGTCCTGCCTATCTTTTGCTTTATAAGCGATGTCGTGGAACACCTAAAGAATAAAAAGAGATGTGCTGATCCAACAAGAGAGCTCTCCACGTGCCTCACATCATGTAGAGCCTGAAGAATGCAATCCATAATCCACTTTAACATTACTATAACCATAGCCTCATACTTGCTATTGTTCAGCTTACCCCTAAATATTTTGGTATTCAGATTATGAACCCAAAGAATATAGGTAGAGGCATGAGAAAACAGCTGTGTTTCTTTTATATGATTTTTTCTATCAATACCATAAAACAACATTGCCTTTCATCTCCCACTAGTATGCACCATATAGTTGCGATGGAAGCCAGATGAAAATGGTTTAGAGAAATATACTGAAGATCATTCCACCAAATAAAAACTACTGTGCCAAACCACTGCTATAATTCAAGAAGGGTAAGTTCAAGCTGATTGTTAACACTGAGTTAAGACTGAGACACTGCAGCTCTCAAACACACAAATAATGTGTGTTAAAGCAAAGGGCTTTAAGTAGGTGATCATCTGTCTATCTTTTAGCAAGGCAATAATTAAACCATCCAAGGCAGCAAATGTTCTATGTCTTTTATGCAAATATCCAAAGAAGGAGCCTCCAGATGTCCATAATCCTCTTTGTCAATCGCTCCATTCCTCTAACCTGGCTGATGATCTGAAAGTCCTTTACACATAACCTAAGACTTTCATACCTCGTTAAGTCAAGTTCTTTAGTCTCCAGGAGAGAAGATGGCCCTTATTCGATACCCCTACCTATTCTTAAAGATCGCTACTAAGTCTCTTCTCCTCAGTTAGAATTTTTAAAAGCTATCAAACAAACACCACCAATGGTCTGGGGGTTGTGGGGTTGAGGGGAGGGCAATACAAAGTGCCAGCATATCATCTGTAGTGGACACAATTTGCCACAGCCTTATTTTCTCTTGCTGCTTCCCTTAGTAGAGGCTGGAAAGTCGGTCATTTTCCCAGCCTACCCTGACGATAAGGATAGGCAATTCTGACCCATGAGATTAAAAAAGAAGGGGGTGGGGGGTAGCTTTTGAATACCTGTTAAAAGAGACAGACACAGCTAACACTTCCCTTCCTCCTTCCTTGCATACAGATGACGTGACTGGAGCTGACGGTAGTAGCCATCTTAAGACCACAAAGCAAGAGCCTTGGCACTTGATTTATCATTAAGCAGTTAAATTAAACCAACTCCAGCAACCACCTACCTCCAAATTTCCTCATATGTGAACAAAATAAACCCTAAATTGTTTAAGTCACAATAAGTCAAATTTTCTGTCATTTGCAGCCTAAAGCATTTCTAATTGATACATCTTAGGAGGAATCATTTTTTTAAAGAAATCATAAATATGCAAAAATAAATGAAAGAACCCACTGGGATGCTTAGTTGCCTCAAGGGGAAAAAAACAGCATTGCTATCCATCAATGCTCCCAGATTAAGTAACCATCTTAATCACCAAATCACCAAATAGAACTGCCATAGCTAAATGCTCTATTCTCCACTTAACACATGGAGAAGCTAACATATCAAGCAATGAAGCAAAAACAAAACATTCGGGAAAACAGTAAGCTACAAAGACACAAAAGCAGAAATTAGTGCTCCTATATTCTCATAGTATTTCTCCTCCTATGAGACCAGTTTGGAGTTTCATCATGTCTACAATGTGTGTAATGACATTCAAGCTATTAGAAGAGTATGGTCATAATTCCAACGTACTAGATGCTCTGCAGTAACAGTTGCTAATGCATTTTAGTATATGTATCATTCTTTCCCACAAGATAAGAAAACCACAAAAACAGGTACTTTCTGATACCTAAGGGAAAAAATGCATTATCCATTTTATTATGCATTATTTTATAGAACCCATCATTTCTGAAACAATACAGTATATGGACACTTGAGTTTCCAGAATTAATATATTAAACACTTTAAGAGATTAAGTTAATACAGTGTCTTGAACCTTTTAAATAATATTTAACATACCTCAGTTTAGAGGAAGAAAGGAAAATATGACATTCTAATATAAAATTTATTTTTTGAAAACTATCAAAAGCAGATGTCAGCTCATTTGCATGAACGATTATACCTCATGTTTTAAAAAGGTTGGTAACTACATAATTCTAACTGAATAAATTGTGACAGCCAACTCACAGTATGAAAACACAAGTAGGACATTCACAGATCACCATCTTCCCGATTCCCTACCTCGTCAGACATCAAGGTGGCGATGGCTCTGCCAATCTCATGGTAGGACTTGGCTTTCCCCTTAGGACCTAAGAGAATGAACAAGAACCTAATGGAAGAGGAAAGAAGCAAAGGCTATAACACACATTTCATCAAACTCAATACACATAACACTGAGACACATTTACCCTAATTCATAAAACGGTTAGGTCTAGAATTCACCTTTAAAACAAAGGTAATATTCTTGCTAATATGAAAGATACTCTTTCACACTGTTGTGAAACACAAACTGTTTTTCATTTATTTGGAAGCAAGGGAGAATTTAGCATGGAAACCTGAGAAGCTTCTTCACAGAGAAGGAAAGGTTCACTTTATGAGTCATTCAGTGTTTCTTTTCTAAACTTTCTTCTCTCTTCCTTTCTTCTGACTCTCTGAATCTTTGGAGAAAACCCATTAAGCACAATAACGAGAAAGACTTAGTACATCTTCAGATTTCTCTGACTTTTCTTTACCCAGTATGGGTGATGACAAATGATCCTCTCCATATTTTTAAGAAATATTTCTACTCAGAAGTGGCTGGGAGTCAGCAAAAACAAAGTCTTCTACAAGTAAGCCACATGCTGACAGCCAAAGTAAAGAAAGAAAAATATGAGAGAAATTCAAAATAAAGCACCATGCACAGCTAAAATTCTTTCGTGGGCATCAACAAGTTTCTTTTCCAAACTTGTTTTCTGGATAATGCACAAAGCACTGTTCCATAGTAAGCAGGTCCTGAAACTCGCAATAATGAGCTTTTCTCCACTTAAGTTCACCCCTTATCATGTTGGAAGGAATCCCTCACTGATCATAAGGGCAAAGATGCATGTCTCAACTGGGGAGCAGGAAACCTGGTAAGTAAATGAATTTAAAAACACAGACAAAAGGCAACACTAGATAAATCCCTTCCTTGCTTATTTATGATCATGTCTTACCTAACATGGAGATAATGAGGACAATAAAAATGATCATATTCTATGTTTGCATAGCTTTTTAAAGCCTGCAAAGCATTTCACATTCACACATCATTTAAACTCTTACTAGCCTCTGCAATAAGGACAGGTATCTTATTTCCATTTAATGGTGAAGAAACCTAGGTTCAAGGAAGTTATGGATGAGCCCAAAGACTGTCCCTAATAAATGACAGAGTAGATAGATAGGACTTCTTACCTCCTGTTTTTTTCAGCACACGGTTCTGCTTAATAATACCTGCCCAACCTATATACCAGAGTTGTGACATCACAGAGAAAAGCTATCCAACTATGACTTCCATACATCACTCTGGGGAAAGATGTTGTGGATACTTAGCTGAAGACAAGAAAACTTCAGTAAGATTTTATGGGACAAGGAATGGCTTAGGACTTTTCTTAGTAAAATTTTATTTTTTACTAATTTATTCCTATACCTCACTTTAAATAAGAAAGGACTGATAGCAAGCACTCTTCAAGGTATTAGGGTCTGTTCCCAAATGCCCTTGAATAGGTAGTTCCTTTTTTCATCATAAAATTCAATCCAAAGAGTGAAGAAAAAAAAAACCAAATTGAGAATGTAAGAAGGTAAATCTGAAAGTTTGAATACCCATATTTTATACCAGAATAACCATAAAACCATTCACTATTTATTTGCTTAGAAACCAGTTCTGGAGTGGAGTGGTACACTCGCTTTCAAGTGTTATCACAGTAGAAGAAATAGCAAAAGCAATCAGCAGGTGCAAAAGTCTGTTCAAGTATGAAGGAAGTCATTATTAGAATTGGATTTTAGTTCTTCTAACTAGAACTTTTCTTCTTTTGAAGCTGGACCTAATTTATATACCACTACATACAGTATTATAAACTGTTTTTTTATGGACAGTACAATGCATTTTTCTGAAGGGGCGGATCACTGATTTGAGTGCAACACCCGAAAAAAATACTTAACCACTACAGTAAAATATAAATCTCATTAAGAAACATCTACAGTGCTGGTCACATGTCCCAATCCTATTTACCTGTCTACCAAGGGCTAGCTGTCAGGCAGGACAATAAGCCCATAGTTTTAGGCAGAAGAAGGCAGATGTGGTGCAGTAAGAGAAAATACATAACACCTGGATGCTTTACTAAGTACATTTTTAGACAATGGATTTCCAAGAACTGATAGAATAATGGATCTTCTAACTTAAATACTTATAAGATGAGGGCATACATTTTCTACAAGTTTTTACTCTGCTCTTTACTAAATAGTACCAAAGAATGAACAGCAGTTATAGACCAGTGGTGACCATAACATTTATTATAGCAATAAACCCAGCATATGAGAGCTATAGTGTTTTACTAACCTAGATACAAAGGTACAATTCCCCTTTCCTGGGTAATGTGATTTTTATTTTTAAAAAATTATATATATATATATATATATATACACACACACATATATTATAAGTATATATATTATATTATATTATATATATTATATATCATATATAAAAATATATTATAATTATAATATATATTATATATATTTATATAATATATTTTATTTGTATATATATATATATATATATATACTTTAATGGAAATCATCAAGTGCCAAATAGAAATAAAATATTACATATCAGTTAAAATTTTCACATTACTCCAGGCAGGAACCATTCAGTAAATCCATCTCCTTAAAATGATATAGAGAGGAAATCTGGACATCTACAAGTAGCAGGAAACATCCCCTCAGGTCAAGAATTTCATCTGTAGGAAAGCAGACCCTTAAGAAGCCTCTAATTTGAACTGCATTGTTGAAATGGGGATGAGAGATCTGGGAAAACTAACAACACAGAAAAACTCATCAAGTTGAAGTTCCCTCTGCCTGAAACATGTTCTCTCCTCTTTAACCCTCAAAGAAGCAAAAGCTGCTACAACTTTTATGATAGAAGTACCTCTTGCCAAACTCAGCTTTTATAATGTACTGAAAACTTCTTTCATGACTCAAGCTGTTTTTTGTCAAGGGACAGATGTTATTTTTAAACAGAAGCTTTTTTTCTTTATTAACAAATTAGAGTAAACATCACATTTGTGTGGCTGAAAGGGCACAGCTCATGTTGATGGCTCGGGGGAAATAATTTATGTTGCTGAGTTGTTTTTATTCACTCATAACTAGAAACAAGTCATAGTTAGAATTTTTAATAGTGCCTGGTTGTCTCGAGAATCTTCATGGGGCCCTTCTACTCTTATGTGCTCACTTTTCCATACAACTAATTGTGCCTGGGGAGGATGTCTCTAGCATTCTCCACAACAAAAATCAGTACCAGATGATCTGTGTCCAGAACCACTGGGCTATACTCACATTCACAAAATAATTACAGACAGAAACAGAGCATAATATCAGAAAAAGAGCCAGCCTTCCTAAACCACTCAATCTTTTCAGAGAGGAAGTGCACCCCCATCCTTCCTGACATATCACAGCTATTTCTAAAATAAACTCAGTATGTACCAGTCCCAGTCCTTTACTCCCTTCTTTCAAAACAACAGTGAATCAAATAACCCAGTACTCATATTTAGTGGCTTTGGAAAATGTGGCTAAACTGTACCTTCCACAATAAATTCATGAGGACCACAAGCCCACCGTAACCAACCATATTACAGTGAGCAACTGGAAGACTGTTACACAAGACAGAACTGAACTAGCAGGACCTCCATCCCAATTCCTCTAATACAATTTTTTATAGTTTTGACAATTAGGCACAAACAACTGCTTTTAGGCAGATCGTTATTTATAACATAAAATATATATTAACGTACAGTGATATAAAGGGGTAATAAGCATTCTAATTTTTTAGAGGGCTAGAGCTCCCTGAATAACTATTTGCCTTAGATGTGAAAATCAAGGTCAGAAAAGGACAAACTGATCAGGAACTCTGATTATTTTTCATGGGAAAACGCTCAAGTATTTTATTCCAATCCATTCTGGATTTCTCCTTAGATTTTCCCTAAAAGCCTGGCCTCAGAGTCAGAAGTCTGCACTGGTAGTGAATCGTCCCTGTGCCTCCACCTCTCAACTATAAAATGGGAATTATGTTCATCCCCATGTGGCCCCTATATATGACTGAGTGGCAGCCTCTATGGACAGATGTAAGATGATAGCAAGCAAAGTATCTGCAAGATGCTAAGAAAATCATAAACATATCCTACCAAGTCACCAGAGATCAAAGGACAGAGTTTATTTGCTTTCACATGGCTGGCAAGAAGGGCCCCTACGTGGAGAACATCCACCCAGTTGGTAGGAGTCCAGCTGCAAGCAGAAAGCTAAAATAGATCAAGCCAAGAGCAGGGTAGATAGAGAAACTTGTGAACTCTACACAAAAGGAGCAGCTACCACCACATTTCCTAAAAGATGCACGGTAGTAATGCTGTTTATGATGAATAGTAATAATAATAATAATAATAAGCAAAAGAGCCTAACATTCCTCCATCTTCAAAAGGAAAAATGACCGTTGTTACAAGTTGTGCACAGAAACAGACTTCTTGGGTCTCCCTGCGGGACAACAGGGTGGCATGCATGTTAAAGCACATGGCTGAGTGCAGAGGCATCCTTCACAATGACTACCACACTCCTTGTAGGATTTCCTTTATTGGATTTCACAGGATGCAGCCATTGTAAATGGCCCCATATTACTCATACACAAAAAAGCTAATGAGACTCCCTACTCAGTGATTACAGCTTGCCCTGGTTCGGAGGACAGCAACTGGATAAGACTACTTCCTGGAAAAATGTTAACATGCTAGGATATATTATTCAGATTATTGCCCTCAAACAGATTTACGACATTACTGAATTACATTCCCTTGAATTGCCTGGGCTCCTTTTTTCTACTCAAATGATGCTGGATTGTACCCCTAGACTAGTACCACCCTCCAGTACAGAAGAAAATGAACCAGACAGGAACAGAAGATTAGAGGGACACAAAAATAGTCATGACTTGCTACTCAATGAACTTGTATTATTGTTAAACAAAAAGCCTTATAAAATATTTTTTATTTGTAGCTTCTAGAAAAAAATAATAATAAAAAAGAAAAAGCAAGAGAAATTTAACACTTCTGGGCACACGTTTTTTTCTTTCAAGCTCCAGTAAAGTTAGTCCAAAGAGACAAAAATAAAACCAAAGGGACACACAAGCTGGACTTCGGCCACGATCTGAGTCAGCTAGCTGTTCGCCAGGTGATTGCTCAGATAGAACTGCAAGGCTCTGCTGGAATGTTTTCAAGCAAAAAGCTAAGTTACAGAAAACACAAATCATGACAATCCCATTAATTGAATATGATCATCGCCTTTCCTCTGCTATTTGTCCAATGACTGCTTGTATTATTCCTATATTGTAATATGACAAGTATTATTCTTATTTTAAGTGTCTAAGAAATATAAAAATGGAGTAAAAATGCCTGTATGATAAGAATGGCCTGTAATCTATAAATTGGGAGGCCATAGGAAATGTTCTCCTAATTTGCATCCTAAGTTGGCTCAGAACAAACCTTGACCCCCTTGTCTTGTTGGTTGATCACACTCAGATCATCTGAGGTCACTGAGCATTCACAGCCCTTCCTGCTCACGTGGGAAACCTAAAGAAAAGTCCCCTGGGACCCACAAAAGGCACACCTCCCCCAAAAAAGGTCCTATTTATATGATAATTTTCTAATGTCAACCTGAAGATTATAAACTTCTCTTTAAACTCTTCTTAAGCACAAGTTTAAGTGAAGCATTAACTTCTATTGACCCATTGCACTTTGGAAGTCAAGTTTCAAAATTCCTCTACTGGGCTCAGTTACAGAAGGAAATAAAAGAGAATGACTTCTAAAGTATTGAAGGTAATGAGTACACGATTGTAACAGTAATATGCTTCCTCTTAAAATTTTATGAGTCATAACACATAACAGTAAAGTGGGCAAATGATTTTTACATATGTGTATATATATATAATATACATATAGACATGTCTATATATATAATGTGCATACGTATGTATGTATGTACCCACTACCAATTTTCTAATAAAACAGAGAGCAAATGAAAGCAACTCTGACCTTTGAATCATTCACCATCTATATGATCTTAGAGAAGTTACTTAAACTTTCAAACTCAGTTTCTTCATCTATAAAATCCACATACCTATAGTTTATACTTTAAAAAATCATTATGAGGATTAAATAGACTAATCCATAAGAAACTGTTCTGTGGCCCAATGAATTATTATAATTGTTATTATTATTACTACTGTACAAGTGCCAAGTAATCTGATAGCATGAAAATCAGACTGAGCCATTATTTCGGGTTAAACCTTTCCAATATGCTTGCTTTGGATGTACCCTCATCCTCTTGGTTTTCTAGCCTGAGGGAGAGGAGCTGTCCCTATCACCACATTGTGGACCCCAGCGGGTCAGGGAGCAGCTTACCTTGTGGGCACAGGGACCTCAGTCAGGGCACCCAGCATGACGGCCTGCTGCAGCCGAACAAAGGCAATGAAAGGAGAATCTAAGAAGTTGACCTCGCCAACAAGCACGTTGGAGGCTTCTGCATCACGTGGCAGTTTTTTCATGAACTTATTCTTCAGCTGCATGGGAAGAGTCAAGAAAACACAACTTATTTCCAGAGAAGGGAACTCAAAGAATTTCCTTTATATGAGTCTACAGGCAACAGCAAGCCCTGGCTAGCTATTCTTCTATTATGTTTAACCATTCTATCATAATAAACATTTCTCTGTACTTTGAATTCAAAAATATTGAGAGTATAGTCACATGGTTTACATGAGGGTATAGTCACATGCTTTACATTGTTTTAACAATATTTACATATATATCAATTCATTTACTTATTCACTCAATAAATGAGTTGAGAGTCTCCTATGAGCCAGGAACTGATCTAAGCCTTAGGGATAAGGGATGCGTCAACTAATTACATGTCCTCCTTGAGCTCGTATTTTCAGCAGGGGAGAAGTAAAATATGATTTAAAGTAGTGATAAGTGCTGAGAAGGATAAATAAAACACGTAAGAGGGTACTGCTTTAGGCAGGGAGGTCAGGGAAGGCCTCTGAAGAAATACATTTGACATTGGAGTGAGGGGACAAGCCAAGCAAAGATCTGGGCAAAGAACACTGTAGGCAAAGAGAGCAGCAAGTACAAAGCCTCTGAGACAGGCAAGAGCTTGGCAGCTAGGGGAACAGTAAGTAGGTAAGTGTGGTGGGAGCTGCAGGAGAAAAGGAGAGAAAATGGCAGCAAATGAAGTTGCAGAGGTTAGGAGGGACCAGGTGGTAGAGGAAATGAAGGCCACAGAAAGAAGTTTTGGATGTCTTAGACGGAATGTACCTACTAAAAGTTCAAGTGGAAATGTGGAGTAGAAAGACATCAATTCAGGAGATACCACCATGTAAGCAATACTTAAGACCATGGGATAGGATGACACAACCTCAGATGTGAGTGTAGAGAAGAGGGAGAAGATCTAAACCCCGGGCTACTCTACCTTTTATAGGAACGGGAGGGGCTATCAGCAGAAGACATTGAAAAAGAGCAGCCAGTGAGGTAGGGAGAGAACCAGGACTTCATCAACTGTTGGGTGAAGAAAGGGCTCAATAAGGAAACGGTATCAGCTGCTGAGTCAAAGCCTGCTGGAAGTTCAAATAAGATGAGAACTAAGAAGGAACCAATGAATTTGGCAAAGTGGAAGGGCTGGGTGATCCTGACAAGAGCTGTTACAGTGGACACCAGGCTACCCAGTTAAGAATGAGAGGTGAAGAAGTAGAGACAGGGAATGGAGAGAATTATTTTGAGAAATGTTGCTGCCAAGAAAAGCCAAGAATTAAGGAGGTAGGTGAAGGAAGGCATAAAACAGGGGATTTTTTAAACGGGAAATATGATAACACTTTGGAGTGTGCATGAGGATGATCTAGTAGAGACAGATTATTGCTATAGGAGATAGGGGATAAATTCAAAAGCGGCTCAAGCAACCGTGAACTATTGAGATGATGAGATGATGTCCACGGCACAGGTAGAGGGATTAACTTCAGGTGGAACACAGAGAGCTCATCAATCCCAGCTAGGGAAGGCAGGGTACAGATGGGGGTGATCTGGGAAGTTTGTGGGGTGAAGATGAGGGCTTCTGAGGACTTCCATTTTTGCAGTGAAATATGAGTGATCTGATGGTAAGGCGGAGGAGGGATGTACATGGGAGCTTGAGAAGAAAGGTAAAGGGGTAAAGTGATTTTCTTAGAGAGTAAACGTTGCTTAACAGTCACTTTGAAAAGTTATCTTGTAGCTGTTACTTCCCCTCCTCCTCAGCTCCCACTTAGAGTAGGATTGTTCAAGCACCCTTCAGTGAGTGGGAAACATCTCCCAAAAGCTCAAGGAGAACATCTCAACAATCATAAAAGGATGGAGATAAGAATTTTGCAGGACCTTATGAAACACACAGACTTCTGGGATACACTTATCATCAATATGAATGTCTCTCCCCTCAAGTCAAAAAGTTAACAGTGAACTTTTTTTGCCATGGATTATTGGCTGATATGGGAAGTGGGAGACAAGGCCCAATTTTCCCCAGTAATGAAAAATTATAGTAACATTTGATTTTCAATTTCCATTTAAACAGTTCTTAATTAGGGAAAATAAGTGCCATGAAAATTAATTCCCCCAAACTATCACCCTCAGTAGCATTTTTATGAGATTCTTTCATTTGGTACTTCATACAAGAAGAAAGCTGTCACCAGTTCTAGGAAGATGGCGGAAGAGTAAGACGCGGAGATCACCTTCCTCCCCACAGATACATCAGAAATTCATCTACACGTGGAGCAACTCCTACAGAACACCTACTGAACGCTGACAGAAGACCTCAGACCCCTCAAAAGGCAAGAAACTCCCCACATACCTGGGTAGGGCAAAAGAAAAAAAGAAGAAACAGAGACAATAGGATAGGGACGGGACCTGCACCAGTGGGAGGGAGCCATGAAGGAGGAAAGGTTTCCACACACTACAAGCCCCTTCGCGGGCGGAGACTGCAGGTGGCGGAGGGGGAAAGCTTCGGAGTACCGAGGAGAGCACAGCAACAGGGGTGCGGAAGGCAAGGCAGAGAGATTCCCGCACAGAGGATCGGTGCCCTCAGGCACGCACCAGCCCGAGAGGCTTGTCTGCTCCGCCGCCGGGGCGGGCGGGGCTGGGAGCTGAGGCTCGGGTATCGGGTTTCGGTCGGAGCGCAGGGAGAGGACTGGGGCTGGCGGCAGGAAGAGAGCCTGAAGGGGTTGGTGCGCCGCAGCTAGCCCGGAGGGAGTCTGGGGGAAAAGTCTGGAGCTGCCGAAGAGGCAAGACTTTTTCTTCCCTTTTGTTTCCTGGTGCGCGAGGAGAGGGCATTAAGAGCGCTGATTAAAGAAGCTCCAGAGACGGGCACAAGCCGCGGCTGAAGGCGCGGACCCCGGAGACGGGCGTGGGACGCTGGGGCTGCTGCTGCCGCCGCCACAAGGCCTCTGTGCGAGCGCAAGTCACTGTCCACCCCCGCTTCCGGGGAGCCTGTGCAGCCCACCACTGCCAGGGTCCCGGGACCCAGGGACGGCTTTCCCGGGAAAGCGCACGGAGCGCCTCAGGCTGGTGCAACGTCATGCCGGCCTCTGCCGCCGCAGGCCCGCCCCGCACTGCGTGCCCCTCCCTCCCATCAGCCTGAGTGAGCCAGAGCCCCCAAATCAGCGGCTCCTTTAAACCCGTCCTGTCTGAGCGAAGAACGGACGCCCTCCGGCGACCTACGCGCAGAGGCGGCGCCAGGTCCAAGGCTGAGACCCGGGAGCTGTGAGAGCAGAGAAGAGACAGGGAAATCTCTCCGTGCAGCCTCGGAGGCAGCAGATTAAAGCTCCACGGTCCGCTTGATGTGCCCTGCGTCTGTGGAGTGCATGAACGGACAGCGAATCATCCCAAACTGAGGAGGTGGACTTTGAGGACAAGATTTAAGATTTTTTCCCCTTTTCCTCTTTTTACAACGAATTATCCCAAATTAAGGAGGTGGACTTTGAGAGCAAGATTTCAGACTTTTCCCCCTTTTTCCTCTTTTTACAACGAATTATCCCAAATTGAGGAGGTGGACTTTGAGAGCAAGATTTTCGATTTTTTTCCCCCTGTTCTCTTTTTGTGAATGTGTATGTGTATGCTTCTGTGTGAGATTTTCTCTGTATAGCTTTGCTTCCACCATAGGTCCCAGGGTTCTATCTATCCGTTTTTTTTGAATAATTACTTTTTTATTTTTAATAACGCTACTATATTTTTTACTTTATTATATTTTACTTTATCTTCTTTCTTTTTTTCATACCTTCCCTTCCTCCCTCCCTCCCTCTGCCTTTCTTTCTTTCTTTCCTCCCTCCCTCCCTCCTGTCTGTCTTTCTTTCTTTCCTTCCTCCCTCCCTCCTTTCTTTCTTTACGTCCTTCCTCCCTCACTCCCTCCTCTTTCTTCCTTCCTTCCTTCCTTCTTCCTTTCTTTCTCTCTCTCTTTCTTTCTTCTACTAATTCTTTCTTTCTAGTTTTTCTCCCTTTTATTCTGAGCCGGGTAGATAAAAGGCTCTTGGTGCTCCAGCCAGGAGTCAGTGCTGTGCCTCTGAAGTGGGAGAGCCAACTTCAGGACACGGGTCCACAAGAGACCTCCCAGCTCCACATAATATCAAGCAGTGAAAATCTCCCAGAGATCTCCATCTCAACACCAGCACCCAGCTTCAGTTAACGACCAGCAAGCTACAGTGCTGGTCACCCTATGCCAAGCAACTAGCAAGACAGGTACACAACCCCACCCATTAGCAGAGAGGCTGCCTAAAAACATAATAAGGCCACAGGCACCCCAAAACACACCACCAGACGTGGACCTGTCCACCAGAAAGACAAGATCGAGCCTCAACCACCAGAACCCAGGCACTAGTCCCCCCCACCAGGAAGCCTACACAACATACTGAAACAACCTTAGCCACTGGGGACAGACACCAAAAACAACGGGAACTACGAATCTGCAGCCTGCAAAAAGGAGACCCCAAACACAGGAAGATAAGCAAAATGAGAAGACAGAAAAACACACAGCAGGTGAAGGAGCAAGATAAAAACCTACCAGACCTAACAAATGAAGAGGCAATAGGCAGTCTACCTGAAAAAGAATTCAGAATAATGATAGTAAAGATGATCCAAGATTCTATTTCCATGATCCAAAACCTTGGAAATAGAATAGACAAAATGCAAGAAACAGTTAACAAGGACCTAGAAGAACTAAAGATGAATCAAGCATCGATTAAAAACTCAAAAAATGAAATGAAAAATACTCTAGATGGGATCAATAGAATAACTGAAGCAGAAGAACAGATAAGTGACGTGGAAGATAAAATAGTGGAAATAACTGATGCAGAGCAAAATAAAGAAAAAAAAATGAAAAGAACAGAGGACAGTCTCAGAGGCCTCTGGGACAACATTAAATGCACCAACATTCGAATTATAGGGGTTCCAGAAGAGGAAGAGAAAAAGAAAGGGACTGAGAAAATATTTGAAGAGATTATAGTTGAAAACTTCCCTAATATAGGAAAGGAAATAGTTAATCAAGTCCAGGAGGCACAGAGAGTCCCATACAGAATA
This sequence comes from Mesoplodon mirus, assembly GCF_964341445.2. NCBI lineage: Eukaryota > Metazoa > Chordata > Mammalia > Artiodactyla > Ziphiidae > Mesoplodon > Mesoplodon mirus. The sequence goes on from NC_138977.1 coordinate 50,359,850, forward strand.
AATCCAAGGAGAAATACGCCAAGACACATATTAATCAAACTGTCAAAAATTAAACACAAAGAAATCATATTAAAAGCAGCAAGGCAAAAACAACGAATAACACACAAGGGAATCCCCATCTGGTTAACAGCTGATCTCTCAGCAGAAACTCTACAAGCCAGAAGGGAGTGGCAGGACATAATTAAAGTGATGAAGGAGAAAAACCTGCAACCAAGATTACTCTACCCAGCAAGGATCTCATTCAGATTTGATGGAGAAATTAAAACGTTTACAGACAAGCAAAAGCTGAGAGAGTTCAGCACCACCAAACCAGCTTTACAACAAATGCTAAAGGAACTTCTCTAGGCAAGAAACACAACAGAAGGAAAAGACCTACAGTAACGAACCCAAAACAATTAAGGAAATGGGAATAGGAACATACATATCAATAATTACCTTAAATGTAAATGGACTAAATGCTCCCACCAAAAGACACAGATTGGCTGAATGGATACAAAAACAAGACCCTTATATATGCTGTCTACAAGAGACCCACTTCAGACCTAGAGACACATACAGATTGAAAGTAAGGGGATGGAAAAAGATATTCCATGCAAATGGAAATCAAAAGAAAGCTGGAGTAGCAATTCTTATATCAGACAAAATAGACTTTAAAATAAAGACTATTACAAGAGACAAAGAAGGACACTACATAATGATCAAGGGATCGATCCAAGAAGAAGATATAACAATTGTAAATATTTATGCACCCAACATAGGAGCACCTCAATACATAAGGCAAATACTAACAGCCATAAAAGGGGAAATCGACAGTAACACACTCATAGTAGGGGACTTTAACACCCCACTTTCACCAATGGACAGATCATCCAAAATGAAAATAAATAAGGAAACACAAGCTTTAAATGATACATTAAACAAGATGGACTTAATTGATATTTATAGGACATTCCATCCAAAAACAACAGAATACACATTTTTCTCAAGTGCTCATGGAACATTCTCCAGGATAGATCCTATCTTGGGTCACAAATCAAGCCTTGGTAAATTTAAGAAAATTGAAATTGTATCAAGTATCTTTTCCGACCACAATCCTATTAGACATCAATTACAGGAAAAGATCTGTAAAAAATACAAACACATGGAGTCTAAACAATACACTACTCAATAACGAAGTGATCACTGAAGAAATCAAAGAGGAAATAAAAAAATACCTAGAAACAAATGACAATGGAGACACGACGACCCAAAACCTATGGGACGCAGCAAAAGCAGTTCTAAGGGGGAAGTTTATAGCAATACAATCCCACCTTAAGAAACAGGAAACATCTCGAGTAAACAACCTGACCCTGCACCTAAAGCATTTAGAGAAAGAAGAACAAAAAACCCCCAAAGTTAGCAGAAGGAAAGAAATCATAAAGATCAGATCAGAAATAAATGAAAAAGAAATGAAGGAAAGGATAGCAAAGATCAGTAAAACTAAAAGCTGGTTCTTTGAGAAGATAAACAAAATTGATAAACCCTTAGCCAGACTCATCAAGAAAAAAAGGGAGAAGACTCAAATCAATAGAATTAGAAATGAAAAAGGAGAAGTAACAACTGACACTGCAGAAATACAAAAGATCATGAGAGATTACTACAAGAAATCTATGCCAATAAAATGGACAACCTGAAAGAAATGGACAAATTCTTAGAAATGCACAACCTGCCAAGAATGAATCAGGAAGAAATAGAAAATATGAATAGACCAATCACAAGCACTGAAATTGAAAGTGTGATTAAAAATCTTCCAACAAACAAAAGCCCAGGACCAGATGGCTTCACAGGCCAATTCTATCAAACATTTAGAGAAGAGCTAACACCTATCCTTCTCAAACTCTTCCAAAATATAGCAGAGGGAGGAGCACTCCCAAACTCATTCTACGAGGCCACCATCACCTTGATACCAAAACCAGGCAAGGATGTCACAAAGAAAGAAAACTACAGGCCAATATCACTGATGAACATAGATGTAAAATCCTCAACAAAATACTAGCAAACAGAATCCAACAGCACATTAAAAGGATCATACACCATGATCAAGTGGGGTTTATTCCAGGAATGCAAGGATCCTTCAATATACGCAAATCAATCAATGTGATACACCATATTAACAAACTGAAGAAGAAAAACCATATGATCATCTCAATAGATGCAGAGAAAGCTTTCGACAAAATTCAACACCCATTTATGATAAAAACCCTCAAGAAAGTAGGCATAGAGGGAACTTTCCTCAACATAATAAAGGCCATATATGACAAACCCACAGCCAACATCGTCCTCAATGGTGAAAAACTGAAACCATTTCCACTAAGATCAGGAACAAGACAAGGCTGCCCACTCTCACCACTCTTATTCAACTTAGTTTTGGAAGTTTTAGCCACAGCAATCAGAGAAGAAAAGGAAATAAAAGGAATCCAAATTGGAAAAGAAGAAGTAAAGCTGTCACTGTTTGCAGATGACATGATACTATACATAGAGAATCCTAAAGATGCTACCAGAAAACTACTAGAGCTAATCAATGAATTTGGTAAAGTAGCAGGATACAAAATTAATGCACAGAAATCTCTGGCATTCCTGTACACTAATGATGAAAAATCTGAAAGTGAAATCAAGAAGACACTCCCATTTACCATTGCAACAAAAAGAATAAAATATCTAGGAATAAACCTACCTAAGGAGACAAAAGACCTGTATGCAGAAAATTATAAGACACTGATGAAAGAAATTAAAGATGATACAAATAGATGGAGAGATATACCATGCTCCTGCATTGGAAGAATCAATATTGTGAAAATGACTCTACTACCCAAAGCAATCTACAGATTCAATGCAATCCCTATCAAACTACCACCGGCATTTTTCAGAGAACTAGAACAAGAAATTTCAAAATTTGTTTGGAAAAACAAAAGACCCCAAATAGCCAAAGAAATCTTGAGAACGAAAAACGGAGCTGGAGGAATCAGGCTCCCTGACTTCAGACTATACTACAAAGCTACAGTAATCAAGACAGTGTGGTACTGGCACAAAAACAGAAAGGTAGATCAATGGAATAGGATAGAAAGCCCAGAGATAAACCCACACACATATGGTCAACTTATCTTTGATAAAGGAGGCAGGAATGTACAGTGGAGAAAGGACAGCCTCTTCAATAAGTGGTGCTGGGAAAACTGGACAGGGACATGTAAAAGTATGAGATTAGATGATTCCCTAACACCATACACAAAAATAAGCTCAAAATGGATTAAAGACCTAAATGTAAGGCCAGAAACTATCAAACTCTTAGAGGAAAACATAGGTAGAACACTCTATGACATAAATCACAGCAAGATCCTTTTGGACCCACCTCCTAGAGAAATGGAAATAAAAACAAAGATAAATAAATGGGACCTAATGAAACTTCAAAGCTTTTGCACAGCAAAGGAAACCATAAACAAGACCAAAAGACAACCCTCAGAATGGGAGAAAATATTTGCAAATGAAGCAACTGACAAACGATTAATCTCCAAAATTTATAAGCAGCTCATGCAGCTCAATAGCAAAAAAACAAACAACCCAATCCAAAAATGGGCAGAAGACTTAAATAGGCATTTCTCCAAAGAAGATATACAGACTCCCAACAAACACATGAAAGAATGCTCAACATCATTAATCATTAGAGAAATGCAAATCAAAACTACAATGAGATATCATCTCACACCAGTCAGAATGGCCATCATCAAGAAATCTAGAAACAATAAATGCTGGAGAGGGTGTGAAGAAAAGGGAACACTCTTGCACTGCTGGTGGGAATGTGAATTGGTACAGCCACTATGGAGAACAGTATAGAGGTTCCTTAAAAAACTAAAAATAGAACTACCATATGACCCAGCAATCCCACTACTAGGCATATACCCTGAGAAAACCATAATTCAAAAAGAGACATGTACCAAAATGTTCATTGCAGCTCTATTCACAATAGCCCGGAGATGGAAACAACCCAAGTGTCCATCATCGGATGAATGGATAAAGAAGATGTGGCACATATATACAATGGAATATTACTCAGCCATAAAATGAAACGAAACTGAGCTATTTGTAATGAGGTGGATAGACCTAGAGTCTGTCATACAGAGTGAAGTAAGTCAGAAAGAGAAAGACAAATACCGTATGCTAACACATATATATGGAATTTAAGGGAAAAAATGTCATGAAGAACTTAGGGGTAAAACAGAAATAGAGACACAGACCTACTGGGGGTGGGCTTGGGGATATGGGGAGGGGGGGCTGTGACGGGGCGGGGGAGAGGCATGGATGTGTATACACTGCCGGGCGTGGGGTGGATGGTTGGTGGGGGGTGGCCGCGTGGCGCGGGGGGATCGGCTCGGTGCTTTGTGGCCGCCTGGAGGGGTGGGATGGGGAGGGTGGGAGGGAGGGAGACGCAGGAGGGAGGGGATGTGGGAACAGATGTATATGTATGACTGATTCACTTTGTTGTAAAGCAGAGACTAATAAAAAAAAAAAGAAGAAAGCTGTGAGTCAAAAAAAAAAAAAAAAAAAGGAAGTTGGGGTTAATAATTTAGTGGAAACCAAAAAGAAAAAAAAGAAAAAAAAGCAAAGGCAAGGTATATATTTTTAGATGTCAGAAACATGACTACTTCTAGCAGTAAAAGACTTTTCCAAAGTTTACACCATTAATCCTTCAAAAAATACTAATATTTCACAAAAATCTGTTTATGTTCTACAGATATGAAAAGAGCAGCCACGGGAATGGTCTAAAAACATCAAATTGCCAGAACTGTTATTATAGCCTAAGAAACTTACAGTAATGAATTGTTCTCTGTAACACAGAGTAGAGCGTGGGGTACAGTGAAGTGACCCAAACGCATAACAAACTATCACTGCAAGAGTAATCTTCTTCCACCCCTTTCCAGAGAAAGCTCCCATTACCAAAACAGTGCAAGAAGCTCTATAATAATCCAGTTCTCTCCAGCACTCTTTGCTCTAGTTAGGCAAGCAATCTGATCATAATCTCCTTCTGTTTTATGTACTTAGACTCCCATACTTAGGATCAAAAACTGTCCTTTCCTCATTTCTACCTTTTCTAAACCTTCAGAACTCAGAACAAGCCTTTCTACTACCTCAGCGCTCCTCCTTGGGAATTCCAGAAGCACTCATTTCTGAATCACACGTTTGCCGAAGGTGAAGTCTTTCTCCTGAGCTTCCTGAGGGTTAGGACAGTTTATTCCCCATGGTACTAAACACTTACTTTGCACATAATTCAGCTGTAATAAATATTTTGAATGGCAGGTATGAACTCTGTAGCACTAAAAATCAGACCACAAGACCATCAAATGCCCAGGAAAGTTAGAGAGGTTTTAGAGGCTCATTCTAGACCATACTAACTATGTCTGGATCTGCTATCACTGAGCAACTACCTGATCCACAACACACAGAGAATATTCCACAGTCAACTATTTTCTTCCACAAAATGCTTTACTAGGACTATGGTACCTTTACTGGGATGACTGTACCATCTTGGAAAATTAGAAGTATATTTTTACAGCTAAAGGAACTGTATTCTATGTGCTCTGAAGAGAAGTAGTTATAAAGATATGTTCCTTTAGATCAGCATACCTCACACTGTGTTTGTGGAATACTAGTGTTCCCAGACAAACTAATAGCTATTATAAAATAGAAATGTGTGGCGCCTGAGGCGCCCCAGAACTTAGTCCTTTGATGGCTCTTTTCTTTCTACACACACTCCCTGGGTGATCTCAATCAAGAACCATGCCTTTAAATACCATCTACATACTGCTGACTCATGAATTTATATCTTCAGCCAGGACCTCTTCCCTGAACTCCAGTCCTATAACATCTCTACTTGGATGTCTAATAAGCATTGCAAAGTTCACAAATCCAAAACTGAGCCCCCTAAGAGTCTCCTCAAACTAGCTCTTCCTGGAGTCTTCCAGGCCCAAACCTTGCTTTCATCCCAACACCTCCTCCTCTCACACCCCATGTCCATCTTATCAGCAAATCCTGTTGGACTTATATCAACTTATATCCAGAATCCAACCATTTCTCACCATCTTCACTGTCACCACCCTGGTCCACATTACGAGCATCTCTCTCCTGGGTTATGGCATTGGTCTCCCGGCTGGATTATCTGCTTCTGCCCTTGCCCCCCAATCTGTTCTCCAAAGCAGCCAGAGCAATCAAATCAGGAGTCAGATGAAACCCTTTGTTGGCCCCATTTCACTGAGAGGCAAGACAATATCTTTATGACAAGCTGCAACCCCAGCATCATCTGGCTCCCCATCAGTTCCCTGACTTCCTTTCCTACTGTCTTTTCCCAGTCTTCTCCTGACCCCCCACTCTAGCCTCCAAGTCCTCCCTAAAACTCGCCAGGTACACTCTTACCTCAGGGCCTTTACACCTGCTGTTGCCTCTGAATGGAATGTCTGCAGGGCTTCCTCCCTCATTTCCTTCAGATCTTTACTTAAGTCACTTTCTCATCAGTAAGAATTTCCCTGGCCACATTAGTTAAAATTTCAACCTCCCTCTCCCCACAGATTCTTCTTAACTCCTCCTTCCTGCCTCATTTTTTAGTTCTTTGTATTTATTATAGTCAAGAATGTTGCATGTTTTACTTATCTTCTTTATTATCTCCCCACTAGACTACCCACTAGAATGTAAGCTCCCTAAAAGTAGGAATATACATTTCTTTTGTTCAGTGTTGTATCCCTAATGCCTAGGAGAAAAGCTGAATAAATATTTGTTGAATGAATGAATGATGGTTATTATTTCTGCTCTTCACAATAAGCTTTTCTAATGCTTCTTTTGAAGTAGTAGGTTCTGGGCATTCCACCACTAGCCAGGCCATCTAAGTGGACAAAAGGCCTAGATATGGCCTATCTTAGTAAACAGTGATTGGTAACAGTGTTACCATTCAGGCAGGGACCAAAACATTTTGGAAAATTAATACTCAAGTGTGTAAAAACCAATATTTCCCTTTCACCTGAGGTTGTTCCCCTCTTTGTTGAAAGGGCCTGTCACAGTACTGTCCACACTAGGAGAGAATGAAGTCATCACCCAAAATGAAACACACAAAATCAGGAGAGAAAAATGGATGAAAAGAGAGACTGCTGAGTCCCCAGCCCAGGCCCTGAGGTCCTGCAGCTTCTCCATTCTGTGAACTCATCAAGAATTCTTACTAGTTATATAAGCCAGAAAATTCCATTTAGGGCTTATATTAATTTGAGGTGATTTCTGTCTACTGAAGTCCAGACCCTTCAGAACAGTTTATTTGTCAAATAAATTTGAGGAATACCATGTTAAATAGAATTAAATAAGTTTCTATACTATACACTCTCTTAGAGTTTTGAATATGCCTATATGCCTAGGAATGCTTTATCTCCCACTAGGAGATAAATAAGGCACATTTTGATATGAAAACAGATTTTAAAATGCTGTTTGAGACAGAAATTTTCTCATCTCCCATTTAATCCTACTCTCGGCTCCATTTAATTCTCTTCAAATTTAATGGGTGCCTCCAGTGTTCAAGGCCTGAGAGTGGGCACTGCAGAGAACAGACAGACCCTACTCTCCTGATTATAGTCCAATAAAGAGAAGCAACTATAGAAATAGCTCTAGTGAAAGAAGAAAAATGAAGCAATACAAAAGGTATATTGTTCAACGGAGGTCACAAAACATAGCAATCACACCCGGCAACAGAGTTCAAGGAAGGCTCTTCTCTGGATCAAGGTTTAAAGATCCCTCTCATAAAGGTGGGCTCATCAAATACTGATTCATACGGGTTCTCTTTTTCAAGTACCTCAATAATATTTGATAAAGGAAGAACTAATGACTGAGTATAAAAACCATTTCTGGGCTTACACAATAAAATGTGAACAATAATAAAGTACTAACAAAAAAACCTGTCAACATTACACAGAATGGTGAAGAATAACCATTCTTTTATTGGTTGTAAAAGATAAAAGGTAATGAAAGATAATGAAAATAAGAACAGACTTTAAGGCTTTCAAATCAGGTTGAAGATCACCCAATAAATTCATCTGGATTGAATTCCAATGATAAAGTTTGACATTCTTTTCTTATGAATCATTAGTTGATTCTCCAAGGGATACCCAGCCTGGATTTTATGCAGGGCCAACTATGAGAACACACACAGTGGCAAAAAATTCCTTTAGCCAAACTTGATTCCAAATAAATGGATTTCAAAGGGCTGCCATGTGGAGGTACAATTGGTAAAAAGATACTTGGGCTAGCTCAGCGATTTGGGGACACTTTTTTGTCTTTACCAGGTAACATCACCAACTCTGTGAATCCATGGATGTACATTTCAGGTTCCTTTTATATTAGCCTGTATTCTTTCTTCCAAAGTAAGGTCTTGCTACAATTACTCAGAAGTATACGGCTTGCCCTCTGCCGTAAATATTTACTCTTAGAATTTCTTAACCTTCCTTACTTTCTGAGCAGCTTTCTAACAACCCAGTGATCAGAGTACTAGCATACCAAGAAACTAGAAATTATGAAGCGATAAAGCAGAACAAGTAGACTGATTATAACAGAGGTAGCTTACTTGGGATGACCATCCATGTGATGACGGGAAAGTTACTCATACACAAGCGATATGAATCACATATGGTTAATTGAAAAAATCAATCTTCCATATTCCACTCAGGTCTTAGATTCTCCTGCCCTTTCCTATGAAAACAGTTTGTGTTACAATTTTACGTTTTCTATATGGGGCCTGTCACAATGTAACCGTAATCAATCTTGATTGACTGGGATACCATTATGGCATCCTAGCCTTCTTGCCATCATCCTCAGACCTGCAGCATTACCTGGTAAGTAGGTCCAGGCTATCATATTATTCCTCAGTCACTAGGCAAGTACCTAAACCCTACCTCTTTTTCTTTGCCATTATTAGCACATGTTAAAATAAGTGTAATCAAGTGTCATTTATAACCAGGAGTACTCACAATTTGTCATTTGAGTCTGATTTATTAGAACAGCCTATAGGCTGTTCAATGCCCTTACTACAAGTGTTGTTTTAAAAACCATTTAAATTTGAGTACACTTTCTCATTATTTTTCCAAAGCTTACACCTACCCCCATTCCATACATTCTCTTTTCCTCTCCAGAAGAATGATTTTAATCTTCTAATCTGTGCTTATTCTCAATTCACCCTGCCTAATGCCTCATGTCAACAGACTAACAACCACCTGCTTTCCATAAAGAGCTTATTTCCGGCTTCCTTATTGGTGTTCTTTTCTCTCTTATTTTCTTCTTCTTAGCTTATTTTCTCTTTTTCCTGCTGATTTTCTCCTTTCCATTCTCTTTGAAAATTGCCAGCTCTTATTGTTTCCCAAACAAACTCATCTGGTAATCTCAAGATCATTCTAGGTCACCCTAGTACCATGTCCTTCCAGTGCAAAGGTATCTATATTAGTGGTAAAATAGGGTCACCATAATTATCAGTTTAGTGATACATATGACAGGCTCAGTTCACACCACTGTCCTGGTGTAATTATTAATATTACCTTCTTTCATTCTCAAAAGTGTTTTGGGCTAAGGAAAAAAGTTATATGATCACCCTACATTTTAATCTCACTGAGGTTGACTCCTGAGCAGTGTCTAAGATATGGTATTGGAAAATAATTATATGCTATGAAAACTTAAGATTCAAGGAACTCAGAAGTAAGAGGGATTGCTTGGATCAAACAGCATCTTAGTAAATTATGCTCTCTGAGTATGAATTTATTCATTTACTATATGCTAACAATATTAACTGTTAAGGTAGGAAGAAAAGTGTTCTCTCACTCACCATACGTGAAATGATTCTTCCTCTCCCCACTCCCTTTTTCTACACCTTGGGAAAAGTGGCCAATATGATGGAATAAAGTTTGACAAATTCATTGGGATTTTTCCTAATGAGAGGGTTGCAATGCCTTGAAGACAAGAAGCAAGCTATTTTCTCTTACAGTAAGACAAATGAATGGAAAAAGGAGACTTTACTTCCTAATCCACATGGCTGGTTAAATAAGAAGATTCAGAGTCAGTTTCCTATGCTAAATTATAACTCTATCATAACACATGTTTTCTAAGTCTGTCAATCCCAGAATTTAGATTCTGCATGGGTGGTTTTAGACACGGAGCTGCATATTTGGTAAACTAGAAATGTCCAACCTAAATAATGTTTCTGAGAGACTTCAGTTCCAGTTATTATAAATTAGCTTCCATCACACCAACCCTTCCACTAAGAAAAACTGAAAAGCTGGATTTCTATAATCTGTTTAAAGGAATCAGAAAGTTACTATGACATTAAAAACCTAAGGAGCCAATGTCCCTGAAGAAGGGAACTGCATAAAGGTGAGGCTAAATTCAGCTCACCTTTTTCTTCTAAAGGCATTTGATGATTCCTAAGTAGCTGAAGAGATTCAAAAATTGAAGAGAGCCTTCAGCAGTCTCAAAGTGATGGGCAAACATGCCAGGCATTCAGTTGGGATCCCTAAAGGGCAAGACTAAAGGCAAAAGGGCAAACTAGTAATAAACCAACCCACATAAAGACTGAAACCTAGCTTCTAATCAGCTCAACTCCAGACTAAATATTAAGTTGGCCTGCCCCAGCCTAAATGCCAGCCAAAAGCAAAAGAAATAATCTCTGAAGAAAAATAACATTATCATGTTATCAAATATCAAACAGAATATCAAATTAGCTCTACTATATATATAATATATATATTATATATATAATATATATATAACATATATACATAATATCTGACATTCAATCAGAAATTGCTAGGCATACTAGTAGACAAGATCAAATGACTAGAACCCAAGAGAAAAAAAATAGAAATTAGAAACAAATTTAAAGGAGCTACATATTGTAGTTATCAGAGATAGACTTTGAAATAACTTAATCATATTTTTAAAACATTGATGAGATGGAGACTTTCAGAAGAATCCATTTAAAAAACAAACCAGATGTCCTAGAGATTAAAACATGTATCAATGACTAGTTAAAGTCAGTATTATTCATAATTTGAGAATAGGATGTACCAAAATTTGTGGAATGCAGCTAAACAAGTGCATGGAATAAAATTCATAGCCTAAGTGCAAACATTTCCAAAGAAGAAAAGCTAAAGTTTGACAATCTAAATACTATATATCTCAAGGAATAAGCATAAAACAGCAAATGAACTCAAAGAAGGTAATAATAAAAATAAGAGAAGAAATCATGACATTAAAAAACCAAATGTGCTATGTTGATCATGTGTCCATATTGTAAAAAATTATCAAGTAGATTTTATCACAAATATGTTTCACTTTAATAAAACAATTATACTACAATGGGTGTCTTAATAAACAAGCGGTTATTTCATTCCATTTCTGCTTACATGTAGTGCTCCCTTGGCAGGAAACCTTTAAAGGAAGTCAAGGATGGTGAAAAACTAAAACTGTATTCCACAGTCCTACCTCATACATCAAAGGCTTTCGTAAAGATTAGAAGAGATAAGAGGTAAAATGCCTAGCAAGATACAAAAACATGTGGGGCTCACTCCTCCCCCACCTTCTTTTCAGTTTCTCCAACATAGAAAGTAAACCTTTCTACTGCCTTCTTTCTTCCTACCATGCATATCCAGGAGACCACCTGATTGTGCTATGTTGGAGGTGACATATTCCTGCCTTTACCTTCCAATGGTATACAAACCCTAACCTCTCACTACTCAACATAAACATAATATAACCTAACCCAGTATACTTCTCTCAGGTTAAAATTAGCCTCCAACAGGGGTGGGAAGATAAAGCAGTCCATCAAAGCAGCCTTGTGAAAACTAATCCGTGGGATAATTTTGAAATAGATTTGATCTACCAAGAACTATGTGTATATATCTGGAACAGACCTACCATCTCAAATGCTGGGGGTCCTAGAGTATGATAGGTGGAGACCAGTTCACTGCCTCCATTTGGCCTCTATGGTTAATTGAAGACTGTCCCTATCGCCCACCCTCCCCCAAGTTTCCAGCAGCCCTCTCATCCCACATCCAAGGAAGAAGAGGACTGATCTGAACTAATCAAATTCTAAAAGTCAATTTGCTTACACTAGCTTTTCTCAGGTACTAGGAAAATAGTTCTTTTCACTGAAATCTCTATTCTAGCCTTTCTTTGTAGTAGGGGGTTCTCAGTGCAAAGAGCAGGCCTACTCTTGAGTTCCTAGTACAAGGAGTCTCTTTTGCTTCTAGGCTCTTCACAGCTACCAAGATGAGGCAGAAGGTTCTGCCTAGGTCACCAGGGTTCTGCTGTGGGGTTTGCAGTCAAAGCCTCAGTCAGTAAGAATGAGTTCCTTGGCCTTTAATGCTCTGTGTACATATTTCCTGGCATGATCTTCTCGGGAGTGTTGGGCTGAGAGCAGGTTTGGGTGTTCCTAAGTAGCCTAGACAAATACCATCTTAAACACACCCCAGCATTCCATTCCTAAATCTCACTTCTTTACTGTAAATTGTGTGGTTGCCCAACAAGGAAACGTCAGAACAAGGAAAAAGATAGAAATTGCTGTTTTATAAGCTTAATCGGGTATTGCTTTTTATTTTAAGAATACACAAGAAAAATTATCTCAAAACTTTCCTGTTAAATAAAAACAGTCTTTACTCATCCAGTAAGCAAATTTGTGGGATAGGACTTATTTGATGTGATAGAGAGAACTGCCGGAATAATTACTTTAAATGTTTTTTGTATTGTCTTTATTGACTGACCTTTAGGTTACCTTCCAGCTGTAATTTAGAAGAATATTTCCACTGGCTAAATTTAAAAACCATCAGCCCAATGTCTAAGAGGCTAAAAAGAGGAGCTATTGCTTGATTGCCTAAAGAATCCAAAATATAGACAAACACTTAAGAACTTCTACGATATGGCCTGAGATTTCAAGAGTGTATAAAATATGAAAGAGGGCAAAGTCATTAAATAAGACAAAATGCCAAAAGGCTCTGTGGCTACATGTTTTTACTTTCTGAACACTATTCTACTTTCACTTATTCCATTTTTTAAAATACAAAATGAAAACAGTCCCCTGAGGGTGATAATTTGATTTCCTAATTTTTCCTTCCAAATATAGACATCTCACCACCATTAATGCAAATGATTCTGCAAAGCAGCACATTTACAAATGGCTATTAAACTAAATATAACATTAAGTACAATCCATCAGTTCTGATTTCCTAAATAGGATGAAATTTCAAGTACTGACCTAGTTTTTAAAAATCAACTTGTCAAAATCTCTAGTCACATTTTTTGTCTTACATCACTAAAAAATATCAATATGTTTATAGCTATTTATAGTGTTTAAAACATTTTCACATTTACTATTTTACTTGAATTCTTACAGAAAGTTTACAAGAAACGTACTATTTAACCATTTTACAGATGAGGGAAACAAAAGTTCAAACAGTTTAAAGGACTTCAATGAAATTCATACAGCTAAATGTCCAAGCCAGAATGTGAATTCTGTCCACTTCACTACACTGTGAAACCCTTACATTTCTGATGAATATATTTTACTACCTGAAGTTTACAAGATACTGTCCTGAAACTTCTAAACCTTTTACATAGCAAACCAATGTTAAGCATCTGCAATGGTTTGGGTGCTGTACAGATATCCTTTAAAATTTTTAGGAAGCACATTTTAAAGTATTCAACAGGATTTAATTACATAAAATAAAATGAGTCACACAGAGAGAGGGAAAGCAGAAAATCCACATAAAAAATAGCACTTTAAAAAGTATTTAAAGAAAATCAAGAACCTGCAAATTTTAGGTGCTAATTGAGTTAGGTAACGTTTTTAAAAGTTCTTTTTTCTCTTTCATTGTTGTGTCATGAACTCCACCATACATAAAGGCAGGTCAGGGAAGGAAACTTGAAATAATCATTAATCTATCTGGTGGGAAATACCCTCTACCCAGATGTCCCCTTAGATGCTAACTACAACCTATGCCTCCAAACTCTAGCCAAGCCTGACCTGGACTGCCCCAACCTTCCCTGACTTTGTTCACAGGACCCTCACCTTCCCTCTGAGATTATAGACTTATCACAATGCATTGACTGACTGGCTTGGCTGTGACTCTTCTTAGACGGTAAGTACCTTTTAAAAAGGGTTCTAAAGTACCCTATAAAAAGAAACTACATATTATTCAACTTTGTTTCCCCAAAGCCTTATAAAGCCACTGCCTTGCAGTAAATGTGCACTACATGTTTCTTAAATGCCTAGAATCCATGTGATCCTGCCTGTGTTGTGACATCTTTACACTCTGCACAGATAAAAGCAAGGATACTGAAGGCTCCAAGAAAAGTGCTCCATTTGGTGGAAGCAAACTTAAGCAAGGTCTCTGGTGAGAAGTAAAAAGCCTTTATCGATTCCAAAATTTATGAGCGTAGGTCAATGAAAAATAACTTTTATTTTTGGGCTGCATGGTAGCTACCATTCATTGTGGCTTTTTTTTTTTTAAATCCCTGCCGAAGTTCTGTAAAGACCTACCTTCTCCAGGATTTATCAGTGAGATTTTGAAAGGGAGTCCTGCTTTTGGAGAATTACTGCATGTTACAACCCTTCCTAATTTAAGATTTCAAATCTCTGATTAGTAAAACTGCACTCTAAAGGCATTGTTGTTACCAAGAGGCACAAAAGTCTCCAATAATAAGTTCAAATTATTAGTAGTAATACTAACGATTACTAACACTTTTTAATCAACAGGCACCAGACCAGGAACTTTGCATGCGTTATTTTATTAAATTCTCATCATTTTTCTACAAGCAGTTACTGTTGTCATTGTTTACACCAGAGGAAATGAGATTTAGAGATTACACAGCTTGACTAAGATCAAGAAACTAGGAAAGGCAGAGAGACGATTCAAAGCAAAGTCTGTCTGTTTGCAGAGCCCAAGCTTCACCACGCTAAACTTGGGAGATTATACAGATTTCCAATAAACACATGAAAAGATGCTCAACATCACTAATCATTAGAGAAATGCAAATCAAAACTACAATGAGGTATCACCTCACACCAGTCAGAATGGCCATCATCAAAAAATCTACGAACAATAAATGCTGGAGAGGGTGTGGAGAAAAGGGAATACTCTTGCACTGTTGGTGGGAATGTAAATTGATACAGCCACTATGGAGAACAATATGGAGGTTCCTTAAAAAACTAAAAATAGAGTTTCCATATGACCCAACAATCCCACTACTGGGCATATACCCTGAGAAAACCATAATTCAAAAAGAGTCACGTACCGCAATGTTGACTGCAGCTCTATTTACAATAGCCAGGACATGGAAGCAACCTAAGTGTCCATCATTGGATGAATGAATAAAGAAGATGTGGCACATATATACAATGGAATATTACTCAGCCATAAAAAGAAATGAAACTGAGTTATGTGTGATGAGGTGGATGGACCTAGAGACTGTCATTCAGAGTGAAGTAAGTCAGAAAGAGAAAAATAAATACCGTATGCCAACACATATATATGGAATCTAAAAAAAAAAAAATGGTTCTGAAGAACCTAGGGGCAGGACAGAAATAAAGATGCAGACATAGAGAATGGACTTGAGGACACAGGGAGGGGTAAGGGTAAGCTAGGATGAAATGAAAGAGTAGCATTGACATATATACACTACCAAATGTAAAATAGATAGCTAGTGGGAAGCAGCGGCACATCACAGGGAGATCAGCTCGGTGCTTTGTGACCACCTAGAGGGGTGGGATAGGGAGGGTGGGAGGGAGACGCAAGAGGGAGGAGATATGGGGATATATGTTTATGTATAGCTGATTCACTTTGTTATAAAGCAGAGACTAATACACCATTGTAAAGCAGTTATACTCCAAACAAAGATGTTAAAAAGAATTAAAAAATTAAAAAAATAAAATAAATTAAAATCCCTCATTTCTCTTTGATTGACGGTCCTAGCCCACAAGATAGTTATCTTGTCTTTCACTGAACTGCTACAGTTTATTGTCAGCACCACACAGTTTATCTGGTCTCTCCACTCCAAGAAAGATGCTAAAAGAAAAAAAATTCAAGTGGAGAAAAAGAGAATAAGCTTTGGAGTCAGAGTTATCAGCAAATCTCAATTCTTTTTCCTGGCTGTGGTTACCTTGGGCAAATTACTTCATGTCTTTAAGCTGAGTTTCCTCATCTGTAAAATGGGGATAATGAGTGACCCCCTCATGGAGTTAAGAGGAGTAAATGAGATGATGTTTGAAAATGTTTCAGCTCAGTGCTGAGCAAGTAATAGACCTCTTAATACATGTGTTAAATGGAAGAATATTATGAGACTCTGAGCCTAAAAAACATCAGTGGAGACAGAACGTTGAAAACAGATTTGAGAAAAATTAAAAGGCAGAATATACAGGACTTGCTGAATGCCTGGATAAAAGCAAATATTTCACCAATACTGATGAATAACGGGTACACCAGTGAGAATCTGGCTGAGCACTAAAAATATCTGTGTCCTCAATTTTTATTGTATTATAACCTAAGCAACAGTTGCTGAAAAGATCACAGTAACTTATCTTCTGCATTTAGCCTCTTCATCTGTAAAGTGAGGTTGATAATAATACATCACATGTTGTAAATAATACGTAAAAAGCTCCTAGTATGGTGCCTGAAATAGCACAGTGGATATTCAATAAATAGTAACAATAATTATGATGTCAGAGTTTTAATATAATCATAGGATCTATGGGAAACAGATGATTAGAAAAATAAAATTTTTCTCTCCCAAAGGAAAAAAGTAAAGGTACATTGGCACCACATTTAATTCAGATATCCAATTCTCTGAATTTAGACAGAAATCTCTCTCTCCAGTCTGTATCATGGACTTAAAAACATATATTCATCCAGTACAGTACCTCTCTAGGTAAGTTAATTCTACCAAGTGAATCACTGCATGAGTTTTAACTTCAAAAGTTTGCAGAGCTATTTTCACCATGGTAAGGCTAGAAAAAATCAGATACACTGAAGGTTTAGGTGAGCGTGGGTGTATCAGTGCAGCTATACTGTAAAACAAGTATAATGGCTCACAGTAAGGGCACCATTTTATCTGCATTCCCTCAGAATGACACACTTGACCTTGAATGACTGTTTTCAGCAGGAAAAAAAAAATACATGACATGCTTTACTTCTAACTCTCACCCTAACTATTAATATCTTAAAAGCAATATCTGTTTACAGTCCTCTTTCTCCCACCCCAGAAAGAAAGATCCTAAACCCAGGGCATCTTTCGTTCTTTCTGATCCACAACCTCCAGCTGCCATTGGGAGAGAGGGATTGCAGAAGACAAAACAAACAAGCAAAAAATTAGCAGCATGGAGTTATTGACTTCAAGAGAAGATTATAGTTTAAGGGGAAATGTTTCTTGTGCATTCTTCTCTGCACGCATCCCAGTAGGGGTAGTTAATAAAAAACATAGACTGCTCTTTTAAAAACAAAAAGTTCAAGAGATGAGGATGGGGGGGGCTAGGGTGGAACCATCAGAGGCAACGTAGGCAACCAAGAGTCTAAAGTTAATGGCTTGGCAAACACCCATGCAGAGTGCTTTTCCTGCACGGGACCGAGCAGACACTGTCCAGCACCCGCAACATCTGCTCCACCCCCATGCTGTCCAGGAGCCGCGCAAAGCTCTGCTCTCAGCACCATGTGAACCTCAGAGCTGGCGGTCCAGGCTTCTCTGTCCTCAATCTGACCTGCAGTTCCCTGCATTCGGAACAAAAGAAAAAGGCAGGGCTTTTATCAAAGCACAGAGCAGCAGTTCTGAACTTGGGGTCCTTGGTAGGGACCCAGGGAGCCCATGGGCACTTTGAAATTATATGCAAGCTGTTAGGCCTACATATTTATTGTGCATTTCTCTGGTGAAGGCCTCCATTGTTTCACCGCAAACTCAAATGGATTCTTGACATGGAAAAAGCTTAAGAACCACTTCACTAGAGAGTCTGAACTGAAAACAGTATGTAATGAAGGCCCAAACTGTTACTCTCTGAGGTGTATACCTCTATACAGTGTTTTTATTGAAAGACTTTTGTGGCCCAAAGAATGGAAAATTTGGAATTTCTAAGCAATAGGGAAAAAGACACACAGAATGCCACAGTGGGAAATGGAAAGACTCCCCTCTACTCTAGATGCGTGTCCTCAGCAAGAACGTGGTCCGCAGCTGATTCTCGCAGAATTTTGAAACTGGAAGGGACGTAGAAAGGCCAGTTCTGGCTCTCCTGAGTCCCAGAGAAGCTAAAATTCATTCAAGGTCACACTCCCAGAACGGAGGCAGGGGCAGGACAGATGCCCTCGTCTACTCTGTTCCCACCACACCACTGGAACAGAAAATAATAAAAATAATCATCCATTAAAATACTTTAAAAAAAAAGCCATTGAGTGAAATTGTATAAATGCAGAAGTACCTTTCACTTAGCACATCCAATGTGGTAACAAAAATCAGCCTGTAAAACTATCAAGTAGACATAACTCTTAAGACCTGTCTGGGTGGGGTGTTTTAATATCTGATTACTTGGGGTCTAATAAGAAAGTATCAATAAAATGTCCATCCCCAGAGAGACAACAGAGGCAAAACACACTATCTACTGACTTCCAAACGGCTGCTGGCACTTCCCTGAGAATTCAATACTATCAGCTGGGAAACATTTAAACCAGGTCCTTCCAGGGCTGGGATGTACAAGGGACCATATGGTCCCAGCAGAACACTTCAAACAGGCAGCTGTATAGCTATAATTAAATCTGTAGTAGTCATGCTATTATTTATTTAGCAGATTTTTTTAAAATGTACCCTTCACTGAGGTCTCTGAGAACACACACCAAATTAGAACAATAGAAAATACTGAAGAAGCAGAGAAAGAGAATCAAGGGGCTGACAAAGGAGCAGGCAACAGCTTTCCAGACATTTCCCTGAGAGCTTCCTCATTTGTACCTGATGAGCTCTGACTGAGCACCAGGAGGTGATGGTCACTTTACTGACATGAGTAATGAACCCGAGGATCAGTTCACTCCTTTGTTCCAAGGTACACCCCACTGCAAAGCTCCACCTCTTTTTGAATTTTGAAGTTTTGAATCCCTATCTGTCATTCATTTGACATTCATCAAATCAGAAAATCTTAAAAGAACTCAAACATGATCTAGTCCAATTTCCCACCCAATAACTATATTCTTTTTTTGTGTGTGTGGTACACGGGCCTATCACTGTTGTGGCCTCTCCTGTTGCAGAGCACAGGCTCTGGACGAGCAGGCTCAGCGGCCGTGCCTCACGGGCCCAGCCACTCCGCGGCATGTGGGATCTTCCCGGACCAGGGCACAAACCCGTGTCCCCTGCATCGGCAGGCGGACTCTCAACCACTGCGCCGCCAGGGAAGCTCCCAATAACTATATTCTTAACATCGAGTCATTTGCTTCTTCTTGAACATGACTGTGAAAGAAAAAAGCATTCGACTCAAGAATTAATTCAAATGCCACTTCTGCCCAATCCCCAGTCCCTGGCAGAACTCATTCTCCCTTCTCTGCTCTAAGATATCTACCACCCTATATTATTTACAGATTTGTCTCACAGTCTATAATCAGAATCCTTAAAAGGCAGAGACTGGATCCTATTCATTTTTGTAGTCCTGATCCATTATATAATACTTACTGCAAAGGAGGACTTCATAAATAACTTAGTGATGAAGCTCTATTTCCTATCCAATTCTTACTTATATTAAAATAAAAACTGTTCCATGAAACAAGCACACACAATCACAAGTTTATGTCTACAGCAACAGACGGTAAATCTATTCTCTTTAACCAGAAGGCAAGCTTCATGAACTTTCTACCCCTCAAACCTTCTCATCTCTGAAAGTTACGGGTGAGGGGCTTCCCTGGTGGTCCAGTGGATAAGACTCCACGCTCCCAATGCAGGGGGCCCGGGTTCGATCCCTGGTCGGGGAACTAGATCCCATATGTATGCCGCAACTAAGAGCCTACGTGCATGCTGCAACTAAGATCCCACATGCCACAACTAAACATGCCGCAATGAAGATCCCACGTGCAGCAACTAAGACCCAGTGCAGCCAAAATAAATAAATAATTAATTAAAAAAATAAAAGTTATAGGTGAGTTACTTCAATTATTCTTCTCAGGCTAGTGCCCAGGTATCTCACCATCCTAGTTCCCATAACCACATCCCCTCAACTGTTTTTGAAAACGGACACCTTTGCGGATTCCCTGATGGTCCAGTGGTTAGGACTCCACAGTTTCACTGCTGAGGGCACGGGTTCAATCCCTGGTTGGGGAACTAAGATCCTGCAAGCCGCACAGCGTGGCCAAAAATAATAATAAAATAAATTTAGAAAAAAGAAAATGGACACCTTTGAAAAATCTGAATCTGATGAAAGTTATAAACTTTCTGTCCAAATAAAGTAAGATTTTCCCCATCATTCACTTCAGGTTTGAACTTACACAAGTGTACATTTATTCTTGTTAAATTCTTTATGGGTTCAGGCTGTCAAGATCATTCTCCATCGTGATTCTATCATTTAAAATTTAGATAGCTAACGATGTCCATTTTGTGTCCTCTGAGAATCTGATAAACATTGTATCTTAATCCAAATTGCTAATAAATCTGTTCAGCAGGACAGCTAAAAAGTGCCACAGCATTAGAAATTCCTTCTACATTTACATTGGTTATTAATTTATACACTTGAGTGCAATTATTCTCTAGCTGAGAACCACTGATGGTCATAAGCTCTCAGTTCATCCTAGCGCTTACAACTATATCATCATGGACCCTATGGATGCCTTACTACAACCAAGTGGCCTGCTCAGAAAAGAAAATGTGATATATAAATATACTTGCGTTCTTCTATTTAATATATAGAGCAATAACTTAGATCACAGGTTGGCAAACTTTTTCTCTGAAAAGCTAAATAAGGCTTCGCAGGCAACATACAGTCTCTGTCATACACTCTTTTTTTTTCAACAACCCTTTAAACTTAGCTTACCAACCATACAAAAACAGACTACCAGCAGGCTATGACCCCAAGCCATAGTTTGCCAGACATCATCTCTTCAACTATGAAGCAAATGGCCTACTGGTGAAGACAAACATTTAACCAAAAATTAAAATGGGCAGTTATTGCATGACAGCTGGGGTAGGCATCATGATGGAAAAGCATAACGTGTAACAAGAGTTTACAACGGCAGGCTCTCTAGCCTAAATCAGGGAATCCCAGGAGACTTCCCTGCAGAGGTGACCAGTACTGAGAAATAATGGGTGAACCCCAGTTGCCTGGGCAGGAAGAGCATTTCCAGTCAGAGGAAACAGCATGTGCAAAGGGCCTGGGGCAGGAGAAAGATTGGCACATTAGTGGATCTGGAAGGACACGTGTGTGGTCAGAGTAAAGTCAGAGAACAAGACAGAGAATCTTGCAAAAGGACTCTGGAGAGAGGCATTAGGCAGGATAACACAGGGCTCTGACGCATGCACCCCAATGTTCACTGCATCGCTATCTGCAGTGGCCAGGACATGGAGGCAACCTAGATGTCTGTCGACAGAGGAGTGGATGGAAAATATGTGGTGTGTATGTGCAGTGGAGTATTACTCAGCTATGGAAGGGAATGGAATAATGCCATCTGCAGCAACATGGATGGACCTAGAGATTGTCATACTGGGGGGAGTAGGTCGGACACAGAAAGACAAATATCATGTGATGTCACTTATACGCGGAATCTAAAAAAAAGGGTACAAAACAGAAGTAGAGTCACGGATGTAGAGAATAAACTTATGGTTACGAGGGGATAAGGTGGGGAGGGATGAATTGGAAGATTGGGATTGACATATACACACTACTATATATAAAATAGATAACTAATAAGGACCTACTGTATAGCAGAGGGAACTCTACTCAATATTCTGTAATGGCCTATATGGAAAAAGAATCTAAAAAAAATGAGTGGATATATATATATATATATATATATATATATATATATATAACTGATTCACTTTGCTGTACACCTGAAACTAACACAACATTGTAAATCAACTATACACCAATAAAAATTTAAAAAACAAACAAACAAACAAACATGGGGCTCTGAAAGCCATGCTAAGGATAAGGATTCTGGGGTCACTGCAAAAATGATTTTAAGCCATGAGTGACACCCTCTGTACAGTTCTTCAGTGCAGAGCCTGTCTTATATCATCTCTATACCTCACAGCGCTTTATCAGCTTTCTACATTCAAAGATTTAAAAATCCCAATGGTTTGTATGAATGTAAATATAATTCTTAACGTACTACTACAGAAGATGGGCTAGTAGCTTGTTACTTTCAGGAAAGAAGAGAGGAAATAGAAAATATCACCACTGTAAAATCTTACCTGTATACTCCTACGGAGACTATTTAACATAGAATCATAAGGTTTATTCTAATGAGAACTTTAAAATTCCCCAGTGTTCTATTTTGCTACTTTCTCTTGAATCACTCCAAAAATTACAAATATATTGCCTCATTTATTTCACTTGCTCTATTTTCCCCTACTTTGTTTCATAGTTTATCCTATCTTGTATTCACAAGGAGGCAGGAGAAAGCAGGTGGGGAAAGGGAAGTAATATTTTTTAAGCACCTAATTAATCTGTGCCTGAAGTACTTCATATATATCACCTCTTTTTATTCTCAGGAGAACATGAAAGATGAGTTTTAGCAACTTTTTCTAAGGCTCAGAGACATTAAGCGCCAGCACAATATCACTCAGCTAGTAAGAAGGGAAGCTAGGATTTGAACCAACACCTCTAGCATTATATAAAACCTAAACTTTTCTACTACATTTCCTATTAACTGGAAAACTTTAAAAGGACTCTAAATCTTTTATTTCTTTGATTTAAATCCTTTTCTCCTATTCTTTCCACACTGAGGTATTACAACTTGTGAGTTTAGATCAGGAAGGCACAGCTAAAATAAAGACAATATAGTCCATAGCATGTTCAGACCAGGATGGCACAGATTAAGAAATATACAAGCACAGGAGCATACAGCCCCTAGTATAACATGAGAGAAGAGAGAATCTTCTAAAAACTTTTTATTTTCATTTATTCTTGGTTTTGATTTTTAATAAAGCCTACATATTGTACTACTTCAGCACCTCTTTGAAAAATGAAAAACGAGACACAATTTTAAAAACTAGAAACCAAAATGTGACATGAATCAAGGTCTTTCAGAAGAACTAATTGCACTCCATTCCCTCAGCAGGACTTCATTTAGGGACTCCCACAAAGACAGGTGGGAATAAGAACAACATTGCCATCATCCCGCAAAAATCTCTTTATGACACATTTTTATGGATGTTTTCATAATGTCCTAATGAAAAGAGCTACTTACTCCCTGAGAATTACACACTTTGAAAAAGAGTTTCACAACTATTTTAAGTAGTAGTTTCAATTGTTATCTTTCTAAACAAAGTCTTCCTCCAGAGTGAGTGCCTGGGGATGCCTTCTTAGAGACCATAATTCAACAGGCAATGAATTATGCACCAAGTTTTTCTTCGAACAAAGCTTCAATGTGGAGGCTACTAATTGAAATGTCTTAAATTCCCTTTCCTTATTTCTCAGAGTCATAAATAAGCTGATATGGAAACAGGCTTATCCATAAGTTTCATTTGAAAAACAATGAGTAATGCAGCCAAAGACACTATGAGAAGAGATAAACGTCTTTCATCTCTGACCGAAAGGTTTTTCTGAAACAAGTCATCCTAACAGATAGCTGGATTTCAGCTTGACTTGTTCTTTTTTAATTTCTAATAATATACTTGGGTCTTTACCATAATGAAGTCCTTGGACTCAAAACTATAAGAAAAATGTAAAGTGAAACAGTTATAATAATGTATAGAGTACATATATACAATGGAATATTACTTGGCCATAAAAAAAGAATGAAATAATGCCATTTGTAGCAACACGGATGGACTTAGAGATTACTATACTAAGTGAAGAGAAAGACAAATATTATATGATATCACTTGCAAGTGGAATCTAAAAAAATGAAACAAGTGAACTTATTTACAAAACAGAAACAGACTCACAGACAGAAAACAAACTTATGATTACCAAAGGAGGAAAGATGGGGAGGGATAAATCAGGAGTCTGGCATTAATAGATACACACTACTCTATACAAAATAGATAACCAACAAGGACCTACTATATAGAACAGGGAACTATATTCAATATCTTGTAAAAAATAATAATGTATTGAACTAGTAAATTCTATAATAAATCACATTTAATGATAAATCCTTCCCAAGTCTGATTTGCCTTACTTCTAATTTCACACCATTTCATATCATACAAAATGAAGTAGCTCACATCTAAAAGTAGAATGTTGGACAGTACCTGATTTGAAATGTGCCATGCTTGGGAAAACTTAGCAATACCATGTCATCTTGCAATAGAACATCTTTCTATGCTTGACAGTTGACTTTTCCAATATGTCCTTGTGATACACTACATTTTGTTTTAAACAAGTTAAAAAAAAAAAAGATTCAGAGTTTTCTCTAAGCTATGTCAATCCGCCAGGAAACTATGTTCATTGAGCTTTCAATTATGAGAAAAAATGTATAAATGGATTTTAACAAATGAAAGAGCAAACTATATTTCAAATGTTAGCATTCACATGATTGTTCTAGCTGAAAAACAGTTTTTTTAACATGTGACATGGGCAAGAATGTTCATTTCAAGCAACTGATTAACCTAATGAAACACTCTATCAGTGCCCACGATAAGAAACAGTAATTTTTAAAGCTGCCAGAATTATAACCATAACTTATTTATATAACTTATTTATATATAATTTATATAACTATAAATTATATGACCTTAACAATACTTTCAAAAATCACCTTTCTCTGAGAAACCCTCATAGTCACAGTCATTTTCTCAGCCTTTAAAAGAAGATTTTTTGAGAAAAAGGATAAGTAGAAGCTGATTCTCCCCAATTAGTCATTATTGTCATTACATCAGCAACTAACTTAAAAGACTCCTATCTCTCCCTCCACCCCAGACCCTCTGCTTTCCCACCCCCCCACAAAAGGAACATTAGACATACAAATAAAAAACAGTAACAAACAAGTGAGTCCCTGTGAAGTGACAAACAGTAAGAGCTTAGATGGTGTTAGAATTTGAGACAGGTGTTAATTAACATGAGCCAGAATGTCCAAAGACACGTGTAAGGCAGAAGCAGCACTTGACTTAGGTCCTGAAGAAACGGTAGGAAATGGAAAAGTAGAGAGAAAAAGAGATATTTGGGTCCAGTGGAAACGTGCGTGCAGTACCACTATTCATGGAAGGCCAGTCAGACACGTTTCATGAGAGCGCAGGCAGAGCAGTGGAGTACAGAAGAACACAAAACCCCAAAGAGCCAGATTAGCAACCTAGGTCTGAGAAGCGAGGAACGACATCTAAAATGAAATTGACTTCCATCCTACCCAATCTTCCTGCAAGACAAAGCCAAAAATAACAAGCAGTAGTACATTTAAATAATGAATATGACAGTGATAAATTAAGACTCGTATAATATTTAAAGTGTACTAATCACATTCCTTTTCACATGACAACCCTGTGGAGAAGGCAGTTCAGACTGAATTATATATAAGACCTGTATTATGAATCAGGAAACTGAGGTTCAGAGGAGTTAAGGTTTAACATGTTTATTTAAATCTTCAAAGCTTTAAATCACAGCTTCTTTAAGCTGTGATCAGCTTAAAGAAAAAGGTCAATAATAATTGCTTTTTCTTCTTACCAGAAAAAAAAAAGGTTACAACGATGTGTATTTATCAGACTTAATGACCTAGAAGTGAATATATATCTGTAGCAAGAACAAATACTGAACAATACTGAATACTGAACTGAACTGAACTTTCCCTTAACTGAAAGTTAAGGGACTATGGGGTGTTTCTCAAAGTTCAGGTAAAATTTTGTAAATCAAGTGAGTATCCACCATGGTCCGTGGACAAGTCA
Source organism: Mesoplodon mirus (assembly GCF_964341445.2). NCBI lineage: Eukaryota > Metazoa > Chordata > Mammalia > Artiodactyla > Ziphiidae > Mesoplodon > Mesoplodon mirus. The sequence goes on from NC_138977.1 coordinate 50,385,938, forward strand.
ACAGACTAATTAATCTAATCTACTTTTGCTAATTTTACAGGTAACTCTAATTTAAAAAAAAATTTAATTGGAACCCTGCTGTATTTCATCAAATTGGGGGGATTATTGGCCATTATTCAAAGAATTTTAAAAGTCACAATATTTTCCATTTGTTGGATAAATCAAGTCGTTCACTTGTATTGTTAATCTGCAGAAAGTTACATTCCAATTTATTCCTCACATTTCCTACCTAACTCTTTCTCCAAGGAAGAATGCTTTATTTGGCTAAAGCTCTTATCTTCTGTTATTTACGTTCTCTAAAATGGAAAGATGCTTCTAAAATCTCTCGTTTCAAAATTGAGTTATGTGTAATGAGGTGGATGGACCTAGAGACTGTCATTCAGAGTGAAGTAAGTCAGAAAAACAAATACCATATGCTAACACATATATATGGACTCAAAAAAAATGGTTCTGAAGAACCTAGGGGCAGGACAGGAATAAAGACGCAGATATAGAGAATGGGCTTGAGGGGGAAGGGTAAGCTGGGACGAAGTGAGAGAGTGGCATGGACATATATACACTACCAAACGTAAAATAGATAGCTAGTGGGAAGCAGCTGCATAGCACAGGGAGATGAGCTTGGTGCTTTGTGACCACCTAGAGGGGTAGGATAGGGAGGGTGGGAGGGAGACGCAAGAGGGAGGAGAGATGGGGATGTATGTATATGTATAGCTGTTTGTTATAAAGCAGAAACTAACACACCATTGTAAAGCAGTTACACTCCAAATAAAGATGTTTTAAAAAATTAAAAAACTAAAATAAAATAAAATCCCTCGTTTCTCTTTGATTGACGGTTCTAACCCACATAGTTATCTTGTCTTTCACCGAACTGCTGCAGTTTACTGTCAGCACCATACAGTTTATTTGGTCTCTCCAGCTAGATATAAACTCATAATCTGAGACCATATTTTATGCTTTATTTTTATTATATCAGCCTCTTCTCATTGACCTCCACCAATACCACTCAGAGTATGGACACAAAACAAACAGTTGATTCACCAAGTCTTTGAATCACAGTGGCAGCAGAAACATCCAGTCACCATAAGACCTTTAAGAATTTTTAAATTGTTGGTTTATTTAATAACAATTCTGTAGATTAGCCTATTCAGCACAATGTGTGCCTCAAAGACAAACCTAAGGTCTAACTATTATTAACCTAACTATTAATTGGACACCTGGGGATTAGGACCTAAAAAAGACCATAATGCAAAAAGGCAGAATTCACCATACTCATTAAGAGCACAGGCTCCAGGGCCAGAAAGCAGCTCTACCACTTAGATGCTATCTAACTTTGGAAAAAATTACTTAATGTCTTTGTGCCTCAAGTTTACCAATATATAAAACAGGGTTGATAATACCAACCACTGGTGTGAAAAAGTGTCCAATGTATGTTAGTCATTATTAATTATTCTTTATAAAAGAACAGGCCCAATACTCTCAGAGCCACTGAATGATCAACAGTGCCGCTAATACTGAACTTACAATGGCGTCCTCTAAAATGACTTGGTTACTTTCTAGCCTTTTGTATACATATGCATAGAACACTGATTAGGCAGTAATGTCGACTGGGTATGATTAACCACTGGCTTTCAGATTGTAGAAAAAATTACCGCTACCATTTTAACATGGTGGCAGAGAAAACGGATGTATGATTGTTTTCACTTCAGTTCACTTCTAGGGAGTAAAACCAGATGATTGGTGGTAACACCAGGAGAAATCAGTAAGCTCTGCTGGTGACTGATAAGGTCATGAAGATTCTACAGAGGCAAATAAGTCAACTAGCCACCGGATCAATCAGACAAGTGACGTGGAAACAGTGGGAAGCCCTTCTCTTTCTGAAGAAGAGCAAGGAAAACTTCCTCCCATGGCTTGGCTTCTTCGTAAGTCTACTCTGCAGAGACTCCCTGTTGCAAGGGAAGTAGGGAAGCAGAAAAATCTGCAAATATCTCCCAACATGTAATTAATGGTTCGCTGATCTTTTTTATCAATTATCCTAGATGAAACACTCCATCAAAGCTCCTAATAAAGGTATAAACTTTTCATTTAACTAACTTTACAGTATGTACGTAAGTTCACTTAGAATTCTCTTGAGGGTGGAGGGTTGGGGAGGAAGGAGATGCAGGGCCAAGCTGCAAATGTGCTGGATAGTGCTTCAAAGAGAACACTTGTCCAACACTTCTTGTGATTTTCCTTTTTGTTCCAAATGCTGACCACCAAGAAGGGCTCTTAAGAGGAAGCCATTTTTGGTTGTCAAGGAAATTCTCACAAAGCCAAAGGATTTCTCTCAGAGCTGAGAACAGCCTCTCCTTAAGCAGAAGCAATCAGAAACATACAGGTGGCCAAGTCTACGACCACTGGACTTTTCACCTCCTTACCTCAGAATATAGGCAGATTAGCCAGCTCAGAGATTCAATTAGACCAGGAGAATAAACCCAGTTTTAGCCTTGATATTTTAAGCTTCTGAAAAAAGCCCCAAAGTGAGCTGGGAGGCAGATGCTAGTGACTGTGATTCTTTTCACGTTAACTGAGTTGCTAAGCTTTTAGTGGAATGAATCAGAAAGGAGAAACTCAAATCTGACTGGCAAACAGTATTCTAGCAGTGGAGGAGGATTAATTAAAGTGTTTAAAAGACCTAGGACACAAATTGATATAATCTTTTGGGGAGGTAATTGGCAATACATGGTGACCCAGCAATTGCACTTACAAAATTTCTCCTTCAGAAATACTCATGAAAGAATGCAAAAAAAAAAAAAAAGAACAAAAAAAGTTACAATGAGGGCATTTCTTAAAGGCCTGTTTGTATAACTGCAAAGAAATGAAAATAAGCAACTATCTATTAATAGAAGATCATTTAAATAAAATATGATTCATGTATACCATATAGCCTTTAAGGAAAATAAGGTAGATATCTGTGGTATTGTTAGTTTTTTTAAAAATCCAGTTGCAGAACAATATGATCCCATTTGTATTTTATATAAATAAGTATATACATTTTTATGCATAGAGAAAGTCTAGAAGACTACATCAACCTGCTAATAGTAGTTATAATGAGGGTGAGAATTTGTGAACTTTCACTTTCTGTTTTATTCATTTTTCCTTTGAATTTTTACAGCAATTTTGTATAATTATGAATCAGAAAAAACTAAAGTTTAAAAAACGTCATAGATAATAAAATGTTACTACAGAAAGTAAAGAATGAGTTCTTGTTTATAGTTAGAATTATTATAAAGGTTTTTAATCATGCCCTTAGGGTGTTTACCACAGGTGCTGCTGCTTTCCGATTTGCCACTTCTAAGGGGAAAAAAGTTATTTTTTTTTTTAAATGAAGTTCTGGTCAGAGGTAGGTAACGTGACATGAGAGCAAACATCCATTAAAGATAATTGTTGATGGTATTCTACTACTCTCTGCAATCTATTCTAAGTATATTTATGGCATTGGGATACAGGCAGACTGCTACATACTAAAAAGAGAAAAAAGTGACATCAAACATAAAACATGCTAGATAAGACATGCCATTTAAGACATGTAAACCCTGCAATCCCTTTTGTTAAATGTTGAATACAGAACACCCTGTGGTGCTCCTGGAGTCCGATTCTTTCACAGGTACCGGTGAGAGTGTGGCTCAGGACCCCACTGGGTGGCTGTCCTCCACCTACACATTCCGATGCCCCTTTTGGAACAGTAAGGACTAAGACACTTGTCACTGTTCCTTAGGGAGACCTCTGGTGAGGGCTTCATGAGTCATGACATCAAAAAGAGAATTGCAGGTAACAGATATAATCACTCAAAAGCTCAATCTCACTACTCTTGGTGACCTACATCCACTTCTAGTGCATTAAAATATTTTAATTTTTAATAATATTAATTAAATAATTATTAATTCTAACTAATAGTGCATAGAAAATATTTTACCTAGGAAACTCATTTTCTTTCTTACAATACTTCAGTGGAACAGAAGAGCTCCCTTTGCCGATAGGAATGAGGCCTTGACATCTATGGCAAACACATTAAGAAATTGGCTATTGGATCTGTTGAGCTGTTTAATGCACTGTGGTGCTCATCCAATGTTTAATTATAGGAACAACACCAGATGATCCAGAACATTAGCAAATCCCTCCATCTCATCACACACTATCCCCAGTGATCTTTTTTCAGTGTAAATCACAACACACAACTTCCAGGTAGAACTCCTAAAATAGTGTCTCATTGAACATAGAATAAAATTAAAAGGTCCCCCTGGGGCTTCCCTGGTGGCACAGTGGTTGAGAGTCCACCTGCCGATGCAGGGGACATGGGTTCGTGCCCCGGTCTGGGAAGATCCCACATGCCGCGGAGCGGCTGGGCCCCTGAGCCATGGCCGCTGGGCCTGTGCGTCCGGAGCCTGTGCTCCGCAACGGAAGAAGCCACAACAGTGAGAGGCCCGTGTACCGCAAAAAAAAAAAAAAAAAAAAAAAAAAGAATATGGGAGAGAGCATAAGGTTGGAGGAGGAACCTACAAAAAGTCAAATTTCTTATAGAAAGGGAAAAGGAAGGACAAAGCGGTTTTGTTAATCATCTAAGCAGCAAGCTAACCCCCTTGGAAAGGGGCTCCACAGATAACCACTGCAATGGCTTCACCAGTTCCCATCAAAGACTCCTGGCCAAAGGAAAGCTGTAGCCACTGAACCACAGTTACCAGTTGCAGTCACCAATACCGCAGTGACTAAGGACACCTAATGACTGTAACCTCCTCCTCAACAACATGCCTTTCTTATCAGGTTTTCACAGATGTGATTCCATCTGGATCTTTCCTGACACAGCAGTGTTTCAGTGGGCCCTGAAAAGATGCTAAAGACAAGTATCATAACCTCAGCAAATACGAGCCCTTCTCTGCCACTGCGTCTTCTCTGAGTAGTGGAGTGAGACCACTCGGTGACCAATGCCAACAGGAGGGTTTTCTGGCTGAGCCGTGAAAAAGAAAAGCAGGTGCTATTGTACTCTTCTATCACTGTGAATATGACATAGCTATGAATGCTAAGGGAAGCTGTATGTGAGCCTCAGGATGAAAATCAAAATGATGAAAAAGTCATCTCAGCTGAATTTAGTTGACTCTCTCCTGTATTACACACATGTAAGAAAAGGATTAGGGGGTCGTTCAGTCACAAAATGTTTCTTTCTAGATTTCACTGTAAGGTAGTCATGGCTGAGCAGTTTCAAACTTCTACATGGATTACTGATTTCATCCTCTTATTCTCTGACAAAAACATTTAAATTTAGGTCTATCTCTACAAAAGACCAAGATTTCAAAAACAGAACTCGAGACAACCAAGTATATTTAAAGATAACAGGCAACAGATAGTGTGAAAAATGATTACCATACACTTTAGAAATTAACCTTAGGCCAAATTCCACCAGGACACCAATGGATAGGTTCTCAGATAAGCTGGCTAAATAACGAGTATCAGGGAAGTGATAACTAGATAACAAGTTACAAGGTTATATAAGCGCAAGTGTCTCTCTAAGAATCTTCAAGGGATGTCTACATTTTACTCCATTCACTACAGTCTACAGACTGCAATTTCACTTAAGGTTGGTCATATAATTGTGAGATGGTATTACATTATTGATAATCTTGAAAAGAAAAAATAGCCCCTTTAAAAAAGTCATTGTACCACTGAGCACAGTATTTCCTCCAAAGAGTTAAAGCTACGAGGTAAAATAATAAGATTTTCTTATCCTCATAGCTGATTCCATACTCACATGAAAAGTAGAACTAACCCACTGCATTTGATAAGCACCTGTGGCAGCTGTAAATTTTTTTCAAGCACAGAAAAGAAATAAAAGGTGATAGAAAAACAAATCAATCTAAGGTAATTGGGGAAGATAACTGGATAAAGAAGAAAAAAAATCCTCCATAGCAACAAAATAGAGGAGATTATTTATGTCCATTTACAAGTAGATGAGCTCCAGATGTATTTTTTAAAAAATCTACTTCTCCCCGGGTGTTTTTTTGCTTAATAAATATAACATCCAAGTTGGAATACTGTTGAAGCATTGAATCACCTAAATTTTGGCGATGCTCTCTCTTCTGCTGTTAACTATTTTGAGCTATTTCTCAATAAAGCAGCCGCTACTGAAATCATAAGTACATAGGCTTGGCACAGCCAGAGAGAGACAGTGCAGTCCACGGATTTGTTTCTTCTGTTTTCCCAAAACAGAATCTTATAAAAAACATGCCCTCAAATTTTGTCACTGTGTAGCTGTCAGAAAGAGAAATTCTGCTCCTCTTCATATCTCTGAACATGAAACCCACTTCTTGTGCTACTGGGAAGTTATACAGCTCCAGGAAGTCGTGAGGCACCATCGCAAATGTTCGAATTGTATCCAGGCAGAATAATCAATCAGAAAACTTCAGTTCCAGTTGGATGGAAGTTTCTTGGGCCAACTTGGAAAAGCATACAGAACAAGTTTGACTTTACTGCCAAGATCATTTCCAGGACATTGGCTAATTAATTATAAAAGCTTTTTCAAAACAAATTTGAGCCTGGCAACCTTTTTTCCCTACTCAAACAGAGAAAAAAACAGGTTAAAAAAGAAAAGCCCGAGTTTATTGTGTGGTTTTTTTTTTTTTTTTTTTTTGCCATGGCGTCATCTTCTTAGCAAGCCCATTTTCTTCTTCTCGCCCTAAAATGATTGAGGAGCTTTTGTATTTGAAGTTAATAAAATTGTTAAGTATAGAAACAGGAAATAATTAGTTTGAATTTGTACTCTACCTTTAGTTATAGAGGAGATGAATGGGTCAATTACAAAGCTTCTCTTCAAACTTTTTGGTGGGAAGCAAAGAATGGAGTTTCTTTCTCTTTGGAGGAATGAAGGGCTCATTGGATGAACTATGCCTATTGTATTAGATAAATGAAGATGGACAGCTGCTCTTATAATGATATACTCATCAACTCCATTTTCTGGCTTTGAAAACAAAAAGAACACACCTCCTGAATCAAATCTTCCTGGTTTCATCTTCACATGAACCTTGAGGAATATGAGATGTCGGTGACAGGCATCAGATATTTTGGTTTTAAGGACCACAAAGGCTTTATAGTGTTGACTTAAAAAATGCACAATGTGAGAGTTGCGAGTTAAGTTTTATCTGGGGCACAATGAGGACTGCAGCCCGGGAGACAGCGTTTCAGATAACTCTGAGAAACTGCTCCAAGGAGGTGGGGGGAGGAGCCAGGATATATAAGAGTTTTGCAACAAAGGGCAGGCAGTCTGAACGTCACAAGATTATTGTTAATTAAAGAAAACCAGACATCTCAAGTTAAGGAATTTAGCACTTTTCTATATATGGGAAGATGCAAGAGTCAGAGCTCATTGAAATCATTCCTTTGATATGCACCTCAGCTATCTGGGGCCAGGATCCTGTATTTTCACATCCTGAGTTTCCTCAGGGCTCACCGGCTCACGATGGAGAGCTGCAACCCTTGATGACTGTGACATCCTTTGTTTATTAATATGGCAGGAAATATTCCATTTATAAATATCCCATTCCATTTATAAATATTCCATTTATCAATAGCAAAATCAACACCCTAAATCATAATGTTCTAACCTATTTCTTCTAACACTGGAATCAAAATCTCATGTAATACACATCATAAGTCATCAAATTTCTTCTGCATATGTTCAGATATGAAGACACCCAAGAAGGTAAGAAATTTCTCTCAGCATTTACCAGCGGCAATTGACAAACTCCTGACAAGAAAAGAACTGTCCCCAATAAAAGAAGCCTTCCTGAAAAAGTGTCAACCAGATATTCCTGACTCTGCCTTATCCAAGCCCCTGGCAAATCTCACAATCAGAATGTCGTTTGGTAAATGTTGTATGGAGCCAAAATGTACAAAATAGTTTTGAGGAAAATTCTCAACAAGTCCTAGTGGACTGAGGTTTCCCTTTCACTACTGGTATGAACTTACCAATGAATCCAATATTTAAATGATCTTCTCAGAAGCCACTGCAATGAGAAGCCCTCGCACCACAACGAAGAGTAGCCCCTGCTTGCCGCAACTAGAGAAAGCCCGCGCGCAGCAACGAAGACCCAACGCAGCCAAAAATAAATAAAATAAAAAAATTTTTTAATTATTTAAAAAAATAAAAAATAAACACATTTCTTTAAAAATAAAATAAAAAATAAAAGTGAATGTAAACTGCCTCCAGGAAGCAATAAATAAATAAATAAATAAATGATCTTCTCCCACAGTATTTCAAGAGGTAGGCCAATGGTAGGGAAGAGAGCTAGCCATATTAGCATTTAAGGGTGGGGGCAGCTGTAAAAGTCAAGAATTAATCTCAGTGCAGAGGCGGAGGTAATTAAGTCAAACCAAAGCAGAGTCTCTCTTCTGGGAAACACATGTAAGTTACGATGAGAAAGATTACACCAGATTTCAGAGAACCTTAAAAGTTGGGATATTCTGAACTTAACTTGATATAAGCCATTATAAGCTTCTGATCCAGAGGAGAAATATAAGAGCAATGATATGAAAAGTGTATTGAATTGGGAGAAAATGGGGACAGGATTAATTCCCAAGGCTTTTCTAGCAATCTGATCTGAGATAATGAAGGCCCTACTAGGGTGCTGTTGTTTAGAAGGAGAAGGAAGCCATTTCACAAGAAAGAACATAATCTCACCTTTCCTGCACTTTTGAGAATTCACCAAGGTCTAAAAAACCGCTGTCAGTTAAAGAAGAACATTGTTGTAAACAAGGCTTCATTGTCTTAGGAATATAAAATTCAGATTTCTTTATTCAGGTAGAATTTTCAACCAATTAGTCCAAATAACTCATTTCATTTTTTAATGTAAAGTGCAAAATTATACCCAGTCACCATTTTCTACTAGTTTCAAGCCCAGATACCCACCCAGCTAGGAAAATGGCCCAGTTTCTACCATATTCTTTTTAAAAGAAAGCAAATCGAGATTCAAAACCTAATTACTTTTAATTTCAAATAGGTTACTTACTATATGTTTTAATAGACAAACATACAGCTAACAAGACTGTCATTACCTTTGCCTGAAATATCCCCTCAAAGTTAACAACTGCCAGCATTTCCTAGCCCTTTACAGTTTACCAAACCAGTTTTTTCCACAAATCATCTTATTTAACCATCACAATAAACTTGAGGTAGGAATTAGTATTACTATTTTAAAGCTAAGAGAACTGTAGCTCCAAGATTTAAACTGCCCAAGTGAATTCATCTATAAGAGCTGGAGTAGAGACTCTTATCTTCTGAACTTCAAATTCCTTCACACACTGCTTCCCCTTCCCTCAGAGAAAGTGAAAAAAAAAACCAAAACAAAACAATCTACACATAATGGTTTATTTTAAGTTAGAGGCCATCATTTCTAATCTTTTCCCAGAATCTTCTAGATATACATTTAGTCTTACATTTCAAAGAAGCAGGAATTCTTTGCTTACCTGGTCCTTCTCTGGTTTATCGGAGATGTCATTCAGACTGGAAGAAGTCAGATTCCTGTGGGTCATGGCTGGGCTACCTGGAAAAACAGAAGTGAACCCTAATTAAAGGCTTCTTGTTAAAAACACAAAGAGTTTGGTTGTACATTTCATGACCACTAGTAGATGACGATGGGAATGGTGATGATGCTTAAGCTACATTAGGATTCTCCTAAACAGGTTTCCAGAGTTGAAAAGTTAGTTTAGAGCACTAACATGGTTAAATGAAAAATGTATAAAATCCCCAATACTTTAAGTCTTCTGGCTCCATTTTAAGATAAGTTAAACTTTCAAAGAAACGTGTAAAACAATAAGCATAAAAATAAACTCACTCCTGTTTTTGGTTTGCCTTTTGTTACAGCCCTTTACACACATCCTAATCTACCTGTTTCTATTGCCTAGAGATGGGCTTTTTCCTCATCTCAGTAGAGCCAGCGCCAGGGAAAAAAAAGGCCTGGACCTCCTCTCCCCCAGCCTCTGCAGTCCTTCCTAGGGCACCACTTGCTCTGATCAACCCAAAAAAGCCATCTGCACTCCATCCTCTGCCTAACACTTTGATCAAGAATATTTCTCCGTAGTGGGCAGCTGATCCAGAATCCCCATTCTTTGCCTCCAAGCAGTGTTATCACAGCTCCCCTTATTTCCTGCATTCCCATTTGCCAGACTAAAGTAAGTGTATCCCTTCTTCCCCTTAACACGTCAAACTTCTTATTCATGTCAAGCGATGGATTTCATCAGGAATACTCCATGGGAACCAAGCTCCCCGGCTGTAAAGCTGCTGTAGGTAAAATCCATTGGCAATCCAGCCAGTGACTTCAGACATGGTTATATGAGAACAGAGAGGAGGGACATCTTGAAGAGGGATAGACCATTTTCAAATAGACTGGTTAATCAACAAAATACTGAGCTTTCATTCTAGAGTTGAACCTGAAATTTCCAGGCTTACTAAGCAAAAGAGTAATTCTTCAAAGCCAGGGTGTTTAACCCACCCCCCTGCAGGGTGCTGAGTAATGCGTTCAGCATTTAATCCCCTGTGATCTGACTCAGGCTGGTCTTCACACCAAGAGGACAAGGGTTGAAAAACAAGGATCAAGGTTCGAACACAGCTTCACATTTACTTCCACATAATTCTTTAGATTACAGATTTCCATTCCTTCAGACCAAACTTTCTACACATAATTTTGCAAAGGACTCAAATCTACCCCCTAATAATTTAACGTCTATATAACAGCAGCTCTTTAAATAATATAATTGTCTTTAACTACTAGATCAATTTTCCTGAGTTGGCAAAACAGGATATTTTCCACTCTGCTGCATTTCATTGAGTAAGCATGGCCTAGATCTCTTAAACACTTTACCTGGTAGGATGTTTTATTCTAGGAAAATTTGAGCACAGGGCATTTTTCAAAGGAAAGTAACATGTGAAAAACTGTTTTATGAGCAAAATTAAAAGAAGCTCTTTGAAAGCCACATTTTCTTCTCTGAACCGCATACTAGGTTTCTAGTGTCCACTCAATACAAAAGACACCAGGCCCAAACAAGAATGCCTCCAAATAATGCTGGGCTTGAAACTAAGGAAATGATGAGTACATACAATTTTACACTTTACATTAGAAAATAAAACTAGTCTTTGGGACTAAATGGGTGAAAATTCTACCTGCATAAGAAATCTGAACTAGATATTCTTAGTGCAATGAAGTCTTAGCAAATCCTTAATCGTAAGTTAAAAGCAACTTATGTAAATGAATAGATGAGATTGATTTCTAATTATTAAATCAATTGTACATAAGCAGCAATACTGAAATGAATTTGAAAGCAATTTTTCATTAAGTAATTTAAATTTCCTGGGCAATATTCTAAACTCACTGATTTGCTTTGGAAATCCTTTATAAATACTACGAAGGTATATTTCAACTCAAGCACTGTCCTAACTGCTGCAAAATATGAATAAGTAGAAGCCAAATGAATAAAGTTTCCATTATAATGGTAATCCTAATTGATGTCACAACTTTTCCAAGAAACCTCATATACTGTCTCATTTCTCTCATTTCTGAAAGACAGTTATAGGATGGCTATCTATATTTGTACTATATGGGGGAGTAGGGAGGCACAGGGATAAGGAAGATGCAGGAACCAGATGGGGAAGAGGAGGCCAAAGTTAAGAAACAATCACATCTATTGTTCCTCCCAACCTTATCTGATTCTCATTAATAAAAGTAATATTAACAGCTTCACTGATGTTTAACTTTGTACTACACTGAAAGAATTCAGAAGTCAACACTTTTAGGTAAACCTTAAGCAAGATGATCAGCATTCTTGCATCTTTTCCCATCTCCCTCCCTATCAAACTCTTCACCCCTACCCTGCAACACCCTGAACGAGGGAAAAAAGCTTCCCAATGTTCTAAATCAGTGGTGGCCAAAGTGTGGTTCCCAAACCAGCAGTATCAGCATCACCTGAGCACGTGTTAGAAATGTAAATTCTTGGAACTCACCCCAGACCAACTATATCAAACTCTGGGTAAGGGGTCTAGCAAGGTGGGTCTTAACAAACCTTTGAAATGATTCTGAAGCAAGCTAAAGTTGGAGAACCACTGCTCTAAATAAATCCGTTATCTTAACCGGAGGCTGTGTCCAGGTCAGAACTGAATTGAAAGAAACATAACTTGACGTAGCAAGAGAGGTAGCTCTGATAAACTTGTCCTCCCCTCCAAGCCACTGCTCCATACTATCATATCTCAAGCAAATCATTAAGTTAGCATCCTTGCCACATAAACACACAAAAAAAGATCATACATGGCCCTTCCTCTAAATCCTCGCCTACACAATCAAATAAATAAATAACTTTGTTAACAGAACTCACTGTTTAATCAGCCTCTTCCAGAAACATATCACCCAAATCAAAGAAGACAAGGACAAGATATTACAAACCAGATTATATCTGGGAATCAGAAATTTCCATGAGGCACTTCAGCAAACCTGGGAAACTTACACAACAGGACCCTAACAATGTTCTACTGTGGATATTTTGCACCTAACAGTCAACAAGACACATTGTCAGGATAAGTCAGTGCTTTCTAGACTTTTGGCCTATAATGTGAACTCATTATACTGCAATCTTGAGTGAGTGGGGATAGCAGAGGCAAATGTCACCTTGTAACAAAAAGGTGAAATACAAGCCTGCCCCAAAGCATGCTACTTATTGTGCAAGTGATGATTCACCTACTCAAAGCTACCACTAATAGGCCTTTTCTATCTAATATCCAGGGTAAATGAACATCTCATAACTGGTATCCGTTCAAAGGAACTTTGTTTGTTTGTTTATTATTTTTGAATTTTATTTTATTTATTTTTTTATGCAGCAGGTTCTTATTAGTCATCCATTTTATACACATCAGTGTATACATGTCAATCCCCATCTCCCAATTCTTCACACCACTATCCCCACCCCACCGCAGCTCACCCCCCTTGGTGTCCATACGCTTGTTCTCTACATCTGTGTCTCAATTTCTACCCTGCAAACCGGTTCATCTATATCATTTTTCTAGGTTCCACATATATGCGTTAATATATGATATTTGTTTTCCTCTTCCTGATTTACTTCACTCTGAATGACAGTCTCTAGATCCATCCACGTCTCTACAAATGACCCAATTTCATTCCTTTTTATGGCTGAGTAATATTCCATTGTATATATGTGCCACATCTTCTTTACCCATTCATTTGTCGATGGGCATTTAGGTTGCTTCCATGTCCTGGCTATTGTAAATAGTGCTGCAATGAATATTGGAGTGAATGTGTCTTTTTGAATTACGGTTTTCTCTGGGTATATGCCCAGTAGTGGGATTTCTGAGTCATATGGTAATTCTACTTTTAGTTTTTTAAGGAACCTCCATACCGTTCTCCATAGTGGCTGTATCAATTTACATTCCCACTAACAGTGCAAGAGGGTTCCCTTTTCTCCACACCCTCTCCAGCACTTGTTGTTGGTAGATTTTCTGATGATGCCCATTCTAACTGGTATGAGGTGATACTTCATTATAGTTTTGATTTGCATTTCTCTAGTAATTAGTGATGTTGAGCAGCTTTTCATGTGCTTCTTGGCCATCTGTATGTCTTCTTTGGAGAAATGTCTATTTAGGTCTTCTGCCCATTTTTGGATTGGGTTGTTTGTTTTTTTAATATTGAGCTGCATGAGCTGTTTATATATTTTGGAGATTAATCCTTTGTCCCTTGATTCATTTGTAAATATTTTCTCCCATTCTGAGGGTTGTCTTTTCACCTTGTTTGTAGTTTCCTTTGCTGTGCAAAAGTTTTTAAGTTTCATTAGGGCCCATTTGTTTATTTTTCTTTTTATTTCCATTACTCTAGGAGGTGGATCCAAAAAGATCTTGCTGTGATTTATGTCACACAGTGTTCTTCCTATGTTTTCCTCTAAGAGTTTTATAGTGTCCAGTCTTACATTTAGGTCTCTAATCCATTTTGAGTTTATTTCTGTGTATGGTGTTAGGGAGTGTTCTAATTTCATTCTTTTACATGTAGCTGTTCAGTTTTCCCAGCACCACTTATTGAAGACACTGTCTTTTCTCCATTGTATATCCTTGCCTCCTTTGTCATAGATTAGTTGACCATAGGTGCATGTGTTTACCTCTGGGCTTTCTATCCTGTTCCATTGATCTATATTTGTTTTTGGGCCAGTACCATATTGTCTTGATTACTGTAGCTTTGTAGTATAGCCTGAAGTCAGGGAGTCTGATTCCTCCAGCTCCATTTTTTTTCCCTCAAGACTGCTTTGGCTATTCAGGGTCTTTTGTGTCTCCACACAAATTTTAAGATTTTTTGTTCTATTTCTGTAAAAAATGCCACTGGTAATTTGATAGGGATTACATTGAATCTGTAGATTGCTTTGGGTAGTGTAGTCATTTTCACAATATTGATTCCTCCAATCCAAGAATATGGTATATCTCTCCAACTCTTGGTATCATCTTTAATTTCTTTTATCAGTGTCTGAGAGTTTCCTGCATACAGGTCTTTTGTCTCCCTAGGTAGGTTTATTCCTAGGTATTTTATTCTTTTTGTTGCAGTGGTAAATGGGAGTGTGTCCTTAATTTCTCGTTCAGATTTTTCATCATTCGTGTACAGAATGCAAGGGATTTCTGTGCATTAATTTTGTATCCTGCTACTTTACCAAATTCATTGATTACCTCTAGTAGTTTTCTGGTAGCATATTTAGGATTCTCTATGAATAGTATCATGTCATTTGCAAACAGTGACAGTTTTACTTCTTCTTTTCCAATTTGTATTCCTTTTATTTCTTTTGGTTCTCTGATTGCCATGGCTAGGACTTCCAAAACTATGTTGAATAAGAGTGGTGAGAGTGGACATCCTTGTCTTGTTCCTGATCTTAGAGGAAATGCTTTCAGTTTTTCACCATTGAGAATGATGTTTGTTGTGGGTTTGTCATATATGGCCTTTATTATGTTGAGGTAGGTTCCCCCATGCCCAGTTTCTGGAGAGTTTTTATCATGAATGGGTGCTGAGTTTTGTCAAAAGCTTTTTCTGCATCTATTGAGATGATCATATGGTTTTTATTCTTCAATTTGTTAATATGGTGTATCACATTGATTGATTTGCATATACTGAAGAATCCTTGCACCCCTGGGATAAATCCCACTTGATCATGGTGTATGATCCTTTTAATGTGTTATGGGATTCTGTTTGCTAGTATTTTGTAGAGGATTTTTGCATCTATATTCATGAATGATATTGGTTTGTAATTTGCTTTTTTTGTAGTATCTTTGTCTGGTTTTGGTATCTGGGTGATGGTGGCCTCACAGAATGAGATTGGGAGTGTTCCTTCCTCTGCAATTATTTGGAAGAGTTTGAGAAGGATGGGTGTTAGCTCTTCTCTAAATGTTGGATAGAATTCACCTGTGAAGCCATCTGGTCCTGGACTTTTGTTTGTTGGAAGATTTTTAATCACAGTTTCAATTTCAGTACTTGTGATTGGTCTGTTCATATTTTCTATTTCTTCCTGGTTCAGTCTTGGAAGGTTATACCTTTCTAAGAATTTGTCCATTTCTTCCAGGTTGTCCATTTTATTGGCATAGAGTTGCTTGCAGTAGTCTCTTAGGAAGCTTTGTATTTCTGCGGTGTCTGTTGTAACTTCTCCTTTTTCATTTCTAATTTTATTGATTTGAGTCCTCTCCCTCTTTTTCTTGATGAGTCTGGCTAATGGTTTATCAATTTTGCTTATGTTCTCAAAGAACCAGCTTTTAGTTTTACTGATCTTTGCTCCTATTTTCTTTGTTTCTATTTCATTTATTCTGCTCTGATCTTTATGATTTCTTTCCTTCTACTAACTTTGGGTTTTGTTTGTTCTTCTTTCTCTAGTTCCTTTAGGTGTAAGGTTAGATTGTTTATTTGAGCTGTTTGTTGTTTCCTGAGGTAAGATTGTATTGCTATAAACTTCCCTCTTAGAACTGCTTTTGCTGCATCCCACAGGTTTTGGATCATCGAGTTTTCATTGTCATTTGTCTCTAGGTATTTTTTTTTTTTTTTTTTGCGGTATGCGGGCCTCTCACTGTTGTGGCCTCTCCCGTTGCGGAGCACAGGCTCCGGACGCGCAGGCCCAGCAGCCATGGCTCACGGGCCCAGCCGCTCCGCGGCATATGGGATCCTCCCAGACCGGGGCACGAACCCGTATCCCCTGCACCGGCAGGCGGACTCCCAACCACTGCGCCACCAGGGAGGCCCTCTAGGTATTTTTTGATTTCCTCTTTGATTTCTTCAGTGATCTCTTGGTTATTTAATAACGTATTGTTTAGCCTCCACGTGTTTGTGTTTTTTATGTTTTTTTCCTTGTAACTGATTTCTAACCTCATTGCATTGTGGTCAGTAAAGATGCTTGATATGATTTCAATTTTCTTAAATTTACTGAGGCTTGATTTGTGACCCAAGATGTGATCTATCCTGGAGAATGTTCCATGCGCAGTTGAGAAGAAAGTGTAATCTGCTGTTTTTGGATGGAATGTCCTATAAACATTAATTAAATCTCTCTGGTCTATTGTGTCATTTAAAGCTTGTGTTTCCTTATTAATTTTCTGTTTGGATGATATGTCCATTGGTGTAAGTGAGGTGTTAAAGTCCCCCACTATTATTGTGTTACTGTCGATTTCCTCTTTTAGAGCTGTTAGCAGTTGTTTTACGTATTGAGATGCTCCTATGTTGGGTGCATATATATTTATAATTGTTATATCTTCTTCTTGGATTGATCCCTTGATCATTATGTAGTCCTTGTCTTTTGTAACATTCTTTATTTTAAAGTCTATTTTATCTGATATGAGTATTGCTACTCCAGCTTTCTTTTGATCTCCATTTGCATCGAATATCTTTTTCCATCCCCTCACTTTCAGTCTGTATGTGTCCCTAGGTCTGAAGTGGGTCTCTTGTAGACAGCATATATATGGGTCCTGTTTTGTATCCATTCAGCAAGCCTGTGTTTTTTGTTTGGAGCATTTAATCCATTCACATTTAAGGTAATTATCAATATGTATGTTCCTATTACCATTTTGTTAATTGTTTTGCGTTTGTTTTTGTAGGTCCTTTTCTTCTCTTGTGTTTTCCACTTAGAGAAGTTTCTTTAGCATTTGTTGTAGAGCTGTTTTGGTGGTGCTGAATTCTCTTAGCTTTTGCTTGTCTGTAAAGCTTTTGATTTCTCCATCGAATCTGAATGAGATCCTTGCTGGGTAGAGTAATCTTGGCTGTAGGTTCTTCCCTTTCATCAGTTTAAATATGTCATGCCACTCCCTTCTGGTTTGTAGAGTTTCTGCTGAGAAATCAGCTGTTAACCTTATGAGAGGTCCTTTGTATGTTATTAGTCATTTTTCCCTTGCTGCTTTCAGTAACTTTTCTGTCTTTGATTTTTGCCAATTTAGTTACTATGTATCTCGGCGTGTTTCTCCTTGGGTTTATCCTGTATGGGACTCTCTGCGCTTCCTGGACTTGGGTGGCTATTTTCTTTCCCATGTTACTGAAGTTTTCAACTATAATCTCTTCAGGTATTTTCTTGGGTCCTTTCTCTCTCTCTTCTCCTTCTGCGACCCCTATAATGCGAATGTTGCTCCATTCAATGTTGTCCCAGAGGTCTCTTAGGCTGTCTTCATTTCTTTTCATTCTTTTTTCTTTATTCTATTCCACAGCACTGAACTCCACCATTCTTTCTTCAAGGTCACTTATCTGTTCTTCTGCCTCAGTTATTCTGCTATTGATTCCTTCTAGTGTAGTTTTCATTTAAGTTATTGTATTGTTCATCTCTGTTTGTTTGCTCTTTAATTCTTCTAGGTCTTTCTTAAACATTTCTTGCATCTTCTCAGTCTTTGCCTCCATTCTTTTTCCGAGGTTCGGGATCATCTTCACTATCATTATTCTGAATTCTTTTTCTGGAAGGTTTCCTATCTCCACTTCATTTATTTGTTTTTCTGGGGGTTTTACCTTGTTCCTTCATCTGGTACATAGCCCTCTGCCTTTTCATCTTGTCTATCTTTCTGTGAATGTGGTTTTTGTTCCACAGGCTGCTGGATTGTTGTTCTTCTTGCTTCTGCTGTCTGCCCTCTGGTGGATGAGGCTATCGAAGAGGCTTGTGCAAGTTTCCTGATAGGAGGGACCAGTGGTGGGTAGAGCTGGGTGTTGCTCTGGTTAGCAGAGCT
Source organism: Mesoplodon mirus (assembly GCF_964341445.2). Classification (NCBI taxonomy): domain Eukaryota; kingdom Metazoa; phylum Chordata; class Mammalia; order Artiodactyla; family Ziphiidae; genus Mesoplodon; species Mesoplodon mirus. Next base: position 50,404,170 of record NC_138977.1, read on the forward strand.
CAGTAAAACTTTAATCTGCTTGTCTGCTGATAGATGGGGCTGGGTTTCCTCCCTGTTGGTTGTTTGGCCTGAGGTGACCCAACACTGGAGCCTACCTGGGCTCTTTGGTGGGGCGAATGGTGAACTCTGGGAGGGCTCATACCACGGAGTACTTCCCAGAACTTCTGCCGTGTCCTCCTCACAATGAGACACAGCCACACCCCCGCCTCTGCAGGATACCCTCCAACACTAGCAGGTAGGCCTGGTTCAGTCTCCTATGGGGTCACTGCTCCTTCCCCTTGGTCCTGATGCGCACACTACTTTGTGTGTGCCCTCCAAGATTGGAGTCTCTGTTTCCCCTGTCCCGTCAAAGTCCTGCAATCAAATCCCGCTGGACTTCAAAGTCTGATTCTCTGGGATTCCTCCTCCCGTTGCCGGACCCCCAGTTTGGGAAGCCTGACGTGGGGCTCAGAACCTTCACTCCAGTGGGTGGACTTCTGTGATATAAGTGTTCTCCAGTTTGTGAGTCACCCACCCAGCAATTACGGGATTTGATTTTATTGTGATTGAGCCCCTCCTACCGTCTCATTGTGGCTTCTCCTTTGTCTTTGGATGTGGGGTATCTTTTTTGGTGAGTTCCAGTGTCTTCCTGTCGATGAGTGTTCAGCAGTTAGTTGTGATTCTGGTGCTCTCATAAGAGGGAATGAGAGCAGGTTCTTTTACTCCACCATTTTGAACCAATCTCAAAACTTTGTGTTTCTTTAAATTTTATTTTTATAAAAAGAAGAAAAAGAAGAAGAACCAGCCTCGAGTGTATAATCATAATTAATTTCTATATCACTGTATTTTGGCCATAAGAAAAAGAAAGATATGGAGAAGCACATTTTCAAGCAGTTTCACACAATGAAAAGCAATTTCATTTTCAAAGTACCCACTTGGCAGGTACATACTGTTTTCTGTAAACATTAATTGCATTCTGTACTAAGTTTGAAAATCATTGCTATTCTTTAGCACACATGTAGCAATTTATAAAGTCCTTTGCAATCGTATCTATCATATACAATAAAAAGGAGTGAGGAGAATGTACAGCATAGAAAGGTGATGATACTTGTATGTGTACACATTGGGTAAAAATGTAAACATGTATGCCATGCAATGACACATAAACTGACCCCCCATCTCATACCCTTATAATGAGCCTATACAGTATATTCTCTGTACCCCTACTGACTCACTGATACTCCTTTCCCCCCTTTGATGACATAACAAATCTACTAGAAAATGTGTATACCTAAGATTAAGGGTGAACTCATCTTTTTGAGTATAAGTACTTTAACTTATGTTATCTTACTTAATCCTCATATAAACACTTTGAGATTAGTATTATTATTACCACTTTATACATAAAATGAACTTCAAGGAGGTTAAGTTCATGATCACACATCAAGTGGTAAAACTGTAATTTAAATCTGTATCTCATAATACCAATCCCACTACCTCTGGGGGGGGGGTGTCTCTCTATGTAATTTACATAAATAAAAATACAAACATTATCATTTCTAATGAAGAGAAAATATAATATATAGCCACAAAGAATATATTCTATTTCCATGCCAATTACATGCAATATAAAACCACCAAGGATGTTTAAGGCAGAAATGTTCTTGGTTTCCAATTTAGCTGTTCCCAAAGATGGAGTTTGCATATCTTACTTTTTCATTTTCATAAAGAAAAGGAGAAAAAGATTGAACTCAGCTACTCTGCCTGCCAGAGTGATTAAATAGTAGCCCCAAACCACAGCTCTGTGACAAAGAAGAAAGGATGCTAAAAGCAATAGCAAAGTAATTATAAAAGCAATAATGCCACATGCTTCTGAATGTCCTAATTCATAGCCATAGCCAAGGTGTCTGTAAAATTCCACAATGTACATACAGCCAATTCTCCATTATTTCCATATTAGTTTTGTACCTTTCAAGGTACTCCAACTGCAATTTCTTCCAGTTACAACCACGAAAAACAGGAATATAATGGGACAGGGAGAATAAATCACTTGGGATACTCACAATGAGTTTGACTGAGAAAGTCTATAAGGAATGGCTGGGATAAGCTTGCATTTTGTCAGATCAGTTTCCTAGTCTTCCATAGCAACAGACCATCAAGAGCTGTCCCCACCAAAAACAATAAAAAAATAAGCATGTCATCAAGACCTCCAACCAAGTGTCATTGCCCACCTCCAAATAAAATACAGAAATATTTAAAATATAAATATTAGGGGGCTTCCCTGGTGGCACAGTGGTTGAGAGTCCGCCTGCCAATGCAGGGGACATGCGTTCGTGCCCCGGTCCGGGAAGATCCTACATGCCACGGAGCAGCTGGGCCCATGAGCCATGGCCGCTGAGCCTGTGCTCCGCAACAGGAGAGGCCACAGCAGTGACAGGCCCGCATACCATAAAAAAAAAAAAAAAAAAAAATATATATATATATATATATATATTAGACTAAGGAAAGTTTAAAATATTACCAGAAAGAGCTCTTTGAAAGAATTTCATAACTAACAGAAAATCAGTTTGGATATTTTCGCTTGTACAATTTTTAATTATTTTGTTTTATTTAGAGGATTTCTGTTGTTTGTTTGTTCATGATTTAATATAATATAAACTCCAAGAGTCCAGAGCCAAGGCCCTTGGTTTGCCTTGTTCACAGTTATAGCCTCAGAGCTTGGCACTAGTGGCACTTAATAAATATTTGCGAATGAATGAATAATAGCAACTGGGTATCATTTTACTTCCATTTGGAGTTACTACTATAAACACTACTGTTCAAACTCTATTTTCTATGGAGGGAGATGCTGTGTGCACACTCCAAGAAACTTTAGACTTGGAAAGCCTTAGAGTAAATAAGGAAGAAGTTTGTAGCTGGCCCAGAACTAGCAGAATGGAAAGGCCCTGCCAAACTGGCTAACAGCCTGTCAGTCAGTCAGCAGTGGGAACAGAGGTAAGAAGCAATGAAAGGGAGAATAGGAAACCCCATGTGCAAGAAGAATCAGATGAGAATGAGAGGAGAAATAAGAGAAGGTGTCAGGACCTCACTGAAAGGAAAGGAGAGGCTTGGGAAGAGAAAAGTCTGGGGGAACAGAAATAACTCAAAGCAAGTGATCAGCTTGGAAAGTAAAGCAAATTTGGAGAAAGGAAGAAGACATCAAAAGATCCAGATAACTATCAAAGTAGTTGAGTCAAGCTCTAATCAAAAGCTGAAGTCATCCCTAATGTACGGGGTAAGGATGATGGAGAAGACATGCTTATAGAGAGAGCTGGAAGTGTGCAGAGGCCAGACCAGAGCAGAGCAAACACAAAGACTATTCTCTTTTTTAAAGACCATTCTCTATTATTTTGAGACCTCTGCTGTCCACGTGGCCCTTTGTAATCTACCCATCCTCAACTTCCTTGATCCTATTCTCTCCTGTTTTTGAATTTTCTGAATTACTCTGTGGACTTTTCCCAAGATTCAATGTTAGGGCTTAGACATCTCAATGTCAAATATACAACATTTAGCTCTTATAAGTCTTTTTAAATTTCAACCAGCAAAAGCAAAATGCTCTAACCCTAGTGACTCCCATTCTAATAATATTGCACACGATATTTAATTTTTATTATGATCTAAAATAGTAGTTTAATTTTTTAAAGGCATTTCATTCCCTTTCTGTGCACACACAACACACACATACACATACACATAACACTTTAAAAATCTCTATTCAGCTGAGGAAAAACGTTCAGAAACCAACAAGGACTAGAAAATTTACTAAAATAGGAAAGTCCCCATAAAGGACTTCAGGGAATCTGTGGTCCTTGTGATCACATACAGTATTTGTAATTCTTTGTGTGTCACCTGTCCATGTGTGCACGCACACACGCACAATATAATACTATGAACCAAAAGTTATTCTGTCTAAAGAATATAGGTGGAAGTATATAAAATAATTTGTGAACTTATCTCATGAAAATAGAAAAAGGAAAGAACAATGCCATTGCAAGACTATGCTAGTTAGTAAAAGGGTAAGTGAGAAAGACCGATGGAAGATTATGACAGAAGAAAACAAACATCTCACTGCCTTCATTCCAAAAAGGCATTGAACCAAAGTGATTTTACTAAATGCCCTTAGGCCAAGTTGAGGAATTTCAATAGATCCACGCAGCCACATCATTCCAAGCACGCGTACCAGTGTCTGATTTCCTAATTTGGGCCTACTCTCTTGAATCTATATGTTAATACCTGATCCAAGATATAGCAAAATTTCACTAAGTCAGATTAATGGAGAAATTCTCTGAATTGATGAAGTGTCTAAATTTAAAACAATTTAAGAAGGCTACCAGTTCAACTAAGTATATAACTTGGCAAATGAGTTTATTCCTCTCCCTTCCTAGATACTTTTAAAATAATAGGTTAAAAAGTCGTGAAAACCAAAAAGTATAAAACCTTCTCAATTAAAAGAACTGGTAGAAGGACAACAGAGACAAGAGACTTCAAAAGCTTTCTAGAAGAAAAAGAACAGATAAGAGTATTAGACTCTGGTACTATTTGCACTATATAGAAATGGCAGTGTAAAATACACACAGAAAGGCACAGAGTCAAAAAAGGGATCTTCCGTGCAAAACCCTGAAGAAGTGCCACACTGGAAGAGACCAAGTACAATGGAGGCCCAAGTAAGATGCAAGCGGAAAGAGATGAGTTCTTAGAAAGTCAATACGCCAAAAGTTTACTAGGACCCTAGTGGGCAGCACACCCAGCAGTTGAGGCACCACAGGGCTCTCTGCTGCAGAGAGATTCAGAAACGACCGAGCAATCAGTGCAGGAGTTTGCAACTCACAGCAAAGTCTTCTGAATTCTAGAATTTAGGGGACGCCTCAGGATGACATTTCCTGCTCACTCTAAAACAAATCCTCTTACTTAAATACAAATGGACAATTGAGAATCATCAGACATTTAAGAAAGGAAGCCCAAGACTAAAACACACACACCCACACAAAACCAAAACACCACAACTTCAATAAAAGAATTACAATTTAGAACATTTAAATAAAAATTCTTACTGGTTTGTGAGAGATTTGAGAAGATATTATATCCATAAAACATGGATAGGATGTTAAGAAAAACAGAACAAGGAAAATGCTTTAGAGTTATACTTTTGAAAACTATATATGATTGCAACATATGTATATATACACGGGTTAGAAAATAAAATCAAGCAAATCTTCCAAAAAAGTAATGGTTGAGGGGGAAAAGATCCAAAAAATATGAGATAAAAGATCAGAGGTACAGAGGATCAATCCAGAAGGCCAATTAGGAGGACTATTAAGAGTTCTGCTAAGCCAGAACAAGGAAAATGAAAAACAGAATATTATTAAACAGAATATCCTAGAACTAAATAAAGGACATATTTCTTCAAATCACAAGCGTCCCTAGGGAAAAATGAACAAAACAAACCACATACTCACAAAATCCAGCCCTGTACGTAAATGAATCATTACAAAACTTCACAACACCAAGAACGAAGAGACTACCCTAAAATTTCCTATCTAGAGAGAAAAGCAATAAGAATTGCACTTTGGAATTCTCTTAAGCAACACAAAACAGAAGAAGAGAATGGAATTACGCTTTCAAAGTTCTGGAAGAAAAATTATTTTCAACCTACATTACTATACTCATCCAAACTATCAACCAAGTGTGAAAAAACAATAAGGAAACTTTTGGCCAAAAAATAAACCCTAAAAAATGTCAACCTTTATATGTCCTTTCATACAAAGTCCCTTGAAATGCAATTTGGCAAAATGAAAAAATAAACTAAGAAAAAGAGATACATGGTCTCCAACTCAGGAGAGCAATGAAAGTAAATGCCAGAAGAGCAGCTGTGCAGCAGGTCTGGGGGCAATGTTGTCTTATGGAGCAGCAGGGTAATGTAGGGTAGAGAGGAGACAGCAAGGAGGGAGGGACCTGTGAGAAGGAAGTATTTACAGGGTTTATTAGTGGCCTTGAGGTATTGAAAGAGCTTGGGAATACAGTAACAATAGGTAATTTGAAAAAAAAATGCAATTTAAAACTCCAGGTTAAAAAAAAAAACTGTACAAGACAGAAAATGTAATTATAACCCATGATACAGCTTTAAACTATTTTCATAGTCATAATAATATAAATATTATTTATGAATTTCTGACTTTAGATTCAACTGATAAAGCACAGAATGTATTCCTAGATAACAAGGATGTAAATCTAACCAATATTTACAATAAATAGAAGTACCAGTGACAGAAATCTGAAAGTAAAATTGGTGAGGAGAGGGCCAAGGAAGGGTACGGAAGCCAATATCCTTTTCTGACAAGGTAAGAAGTCAAAAGATTCTCTCCATACTTGCTACAAAAAGAAATAAAACTTAGATTTATTACCTAAAATTGCAAATGTAATTAATAATGGAACTAAGAATAATGACACAAATGTATTTGGAGGAAGGAAAAATGTTTGTAGAAAATAAGTAAAATCTTTTCTAGCAAAGAAAAAATTAATAGGAAACGTCTAAGACTGATAAATCAGAAAAAGCAAAATAAACCAATTATATGAAGATAACCATGACAAAACTAAAAGAAAAAAATAGAAACAACTTAAAGGGTTAAAAGTGACTGCTACAAGGGCAGGTCTGGGAACAAGGAAGATGAAGCAAAGGAGTTTCTTTTTCATTAGAAGTCCTCTGTGCTCTTCAATTTCATAATCATTTGCACACAGCACTTTAGTAAAAAACATAATACATATGTCTATTTATCATATGATAATGTTAATTAAATCTACTTTTGTTATTTTGAAGTACCTGAGATTAAGTTGAAACATTACTGACTAGTAGACAATCTTGGGAGTTTTAATTAGATCAAATTTTTAATATAAACATGGAGATCAAGATTTTTTAAAGAGTTTAAAATCAATTTTTGAGTAGTTTCAACATGCTCCATGAAATAATATTTACACTATTTTTTTTTTAATGACGGCAAGGAAAATCTTCCTGAAGCCTCTGTCTGATTATCAAAGATTCATTTCAATAGCTTTAGTCAACAAAAACCCTTATATCCAAAAGTCTATGCAGGGGAAAAAATAGTATGTGCAGAAAAGCAAGCTATTTAACATAGTCTTGCATCTGCAGCCAAATAAATATATAGATATGAATGTCGCTATCAATGTTGATATAGATACAGTTTATTAGTATTATATATAGACATTGATACAGATATAAAACTTTAAAAGAGTAATAGACACATTCTCTGGGCCTCCAGCTACAAATGCAGCCCCTCCTAACTACTCCTGATTTACACTCACAAAATGTGACCTGGAAAAAAGCCATTCAATTAGCTTCCTGGTGCAGTAACTCCTCATGGCTTTGCTCATGCACATCCAGTTAGCTGATACACATTGGGCAATCGGTGGTCACAGGTCACCCACAACTCAGAGGACAGCCTCTAGGAAAGAAGGGAACAAGGACCTTTGGGGCCCACCATGTCCCTATCACATATGTGGCCCTGAACACTCTACACATTTGGGTGTCTGAGCAAGAACAAAGGCACGGTATGTAACAGAGAAGAACAAACCTGACTCCATACTGGATCTATTGCTTTAGCTCTAACATTTGTGTTCTGTTGCTTGTGCTTAGTCATGCTGGCTCTGCACTTTTGTCTAGTCAAACAGTAAAAGAATGTTACCTATAGCCTGAAATATACATAATAGCAATGTCAAGCCTCTGCCTCCCAGGCTGGACCTTCAAAAGCGTTAACACTTTACATTCATATAGAGGTAATAAGTTGCAGAACAGAAAATAACATTTGTCTTGTTGAAGGTTTACAGGGACAGTAACCAGATCCTACATGGGCAGCTGTAAGAACAAAAGATGATCACACTCACTCCAGGGTCTGGCCAGCACCAAGAAGTCTGCAAAAACCAGTCATCCCCGCCTCCCCTTTTAATATAAAAGAAGCCTGAATTCTAATTCGCATAAGATGGTTCTTTGGAACACTAGTCTGCCATCTTCTTGGTCTGCTGGATTTCTGAATAAAGTTGCTATTCCTTGCCCCAATACCTTGTCTCTCGATTTATTGGTCTGTCGTGCACCAAGCAGTACTAGCTTGGACCTGTAACAGGTATATCACCTTTCCCAGTGTGCACTGGCTCATATACTCACTTTCTCTGCCTTGGAGAGGTTTATTATGCAATTCAGCCAAAGTGACATCTAGGTTTCAAATGATGGGGCCTCAAGTAATCATAGGGCTACTCTGGGGAATTCTGGTCAGAACTAAGATGGGCCCACGATTTCCTTCTTATTGGAAACCTCAAGTTGAACTGAATGTCTACAGTTCCGAGTTGATAGTGCCTCACTCCTAAATCTCATCTAGTCATCTTGTTCTAAGAAATCCCAAGGGTGAGAGTCTGTAATTCCATGACACAGATTTGCATGACACCAACTGCCGCAGCCATGATTTTTATGACTGGTGGGTGGGGTGTACGTGGTGGTAACTCACACCTCATCCTCTCTCAGATGAACCTAATGGGTTCATAAGGAAAAATATAAAAGGAACCCAAGAGATAACCTATGTCAGCATAATATCATGGAAAGGAGACAAAGGTAGAGCAAGAAAAGATTATAAAATAGAATAATAGGGCTTCCCTGATGGCGCAGTGGTTGAGAGTCCGCCTGCCGATGCAGGGGACACGGGTTCGTGCCCCAGTCCGGGAAGATCCCACATGCCGCTGAGCGGCTGGGCCCGTGAGCCATGGCCGCTGAGCCTGTGCGTCCGGAGCCTGTGCTCCGCAATGGGAGAGGCCACAACAGTGAGAGGCCCGCGTACCGCAAAAAAAAAAAAAAAACCCAGAATAATAATAGCTTATAGAATTGCTGTAGGATTAAGCAAGGAAACACATGAGTAAGTGTCCTGCAGAGATGTTCAATAAATGTTAGTTTTTTCTCTTTCCTTTTGGCCTATAATCACATGCATAAATCCCCTCTGAATTCAAGATCCTCAGAAAACTGAACTACAAATTGCAGGGTAGGATCTTATCATTCATAATTTTCCAGCCCGAAAGATCGTAGCTGGGGGTTAAAATCATCTGAGCTGATTCAGGAAATGAGGATTGAGGCCCAAACATAGGTGTCACTCATCACACAGTGGGTATGCAGTGACTTCAGGCAAACCAAAGTTAGAGAGCTCCTTGCAAAAGTGTTAGATGTCTCCCTGAGTGCAAAGGTCATTAGTAATTATTTACTTGAGAAACCTATGTAATATGTACCTAACTTACTTATGTGTGTTCCATCGTGCTGATAGGAAGTTCTTTAGGTAATGACAAATGTTTTCTGAGAACACTGTGGTCTTAGTTCATTCTGGCACTTATCATTCTGATTTGAGGGCAATATATGCCTTTCTCTATTTCCTCCTGAAGTGGAATGGAGGGTGAACTGGATGGGAAAAGAGACAGTGGTAAAATATATGAACACTTGAACAATAACAAAAAATGACGCAGACTCTAAGAATACTCCACTGGGTCTAGTTATACTGTTTAAAGACTGCTTAAATCAGTGGGCAGAGGTACTTTCTAGAAAATCCATTTTCTGCTGAATCAAGATGAAGAGGGGTTTAAAGCAGAGGATGAAAAAACCTCATATCAGTAATAACCTGAATCAGTATCAAAAAGTTAGCTTCAGAAATTATTTCAGTACAGTACCACTGGAAATTTCTCACTGTTATACATATCTCTTGCAGGAAGATAATACAGAGGGTACGATAAGTGCAAACGCCCCACAGGGTAGATATTCTGGAAGGCTGGCTATGTTATTAGAGATGTGGCTCAGAGAATCACAGAGTTAAAGAACACCAAGAGCACTAACCAATTTCTCTCCCAAGCAGTTCTTCTCTTATAACAACAGACACAGCTAGTCTCCCAATGTCTGTTTATACACTTTTTTTTTTTTCCGGACGCGCAGGCTCAGGGGCCATGGCTCATGGGCCCAGCCGCTCCACGGCATGTGGGATCTTCCCTGACTGGGGCATGAACCCGTGTCCCCTGCATCGGCAGGCAGACTCTCAACCACTGCGCCACCAGGGAAGCCCTATACACTTTTGATGACAGGAAACTTGCCACTTAATGAAGCGATCTATTTTATTATAATTAAGCTCATTCTTACATGCAGTAAACCACTTCAATTTCCCAGGTAAGCAGTGGCATCTGGATGGACCAAGAGACAGTGAGTGCCAACCAAAGCATATACATACTTAGAAAGAGCTGGCTTTCATTTAAATACACAGAACTTATTAGAAATAATGTACATTCTCATATGTTCCCAGACTTAACTAAGGATTTTCATAATAGAAGCCCTTGCTTTACCCTTTACAATTCTCTAGCACTGGGGAGTTGGTCCCTGCAGCCCTCATTCCCTACCAAGAAGCTGGTAGACAAAGGTCCCTTGATGAGAAAACCCTGCATCCTCATACAAGAGGGACGGGACTCTGTCCTTGACAACAGGGCCTGAACCTGGATCAAGTCACTGATCCTTTGAAAAATCACTGAAATTCATAAATCTTTGAATCATGAAAATAAAAATTACACACTCAAATCCTTATCTAAAACATTAGGAGTCCAAGTCAATATCTTATTCCCTAAAATATTCACCCATAGGGCCTGATTGTTCTTTAAAGCAGCAGAGCAAAGTCTACTTTCCTCTGTGTGTTTATATTAAGCCCACTCTCATGAACCAACTACGTTGCCTTTCTCTGATTCCACTCATCCACACTCCGATGGCCGAGGCACATCCCTCACTATCTAATCACATCCCAGATGGTTTCTAGGTTCTCATTCTCTGCCTTCAGATGTGACCCACCCTCCTCTACAAGCACTTCCCACTGTGCTCAAGAGAACCAGCTTATCACCAACCTCACTCTCCCCTTGGTAAAAGCAGGTCTACTTAGGAGGTCTCTGAAGTAGGTGTCTGCCTTGTTCACTGTATTTTACCAGGACTAGCTCAGCACTGGCCAAAGAGTGGTACTTAAAAATATTTAAGTGAATGAATGAATTGATGATTTGAATAAATTAATGTAACAGCCCAAAACTCTATCACTGAGACTTCATATGATAAAATTATCACCACTATAGGGGAAGGGATACTTGCAATCCAAGGTAATAATAATCATTCCTACAAAGACAATAGTTACAGCTATCACTGAAATTATTACAAATTATAAAAACAACCTACACAGCCTAAGCCTCTAGCTGGTTAAGAGGATATGCCACTTTCATACAGGCTCTAGGCACTTACCTAGAAACACAGACAGAAATTATTCAAAGGGCTTCCCTGGTGGCGCAGTGGTTGAGAGTCCGCCGCCAATGCAGGGGACACAGGTTCGTGCCCCAGTCCAGGAAGATCCCACATGCCGTGGAGCGGCTGGGCCTGTGAGCCATGGCCGCTGAGCCTGTGCTTCCGGAGCCTGTTCTCCGCAACGGGAGAGGCCACAACAGTGAGAGGCCTGTGTATCAGAAAACAACAACAACAAAAAAAAAACCCACCTGGATTCTCATGTCTGCTTCTATGTTCAATCTGTTGAGATATGCTGTTTTGGTTGAGTGATATAAAGAAAAACCTAAGACCTTTCAAACTCTTTGAAAGTGTCTCAGGGATACCCAGGGGTCCCCAGTCCCCACTTTGAGAACTAGTTCTGTAGTGTAATTGGTCAGATAACTTTTTCTGTAAAGGGGCAGATAGTAAATATTTTAGGCTTTGTGGGCCATACATTCTCTGTTGCAACTATTCAGCTCTACCACTGTAGCATGAAAGCAGCCATAGACAATACATAAACTAATGAGCATGGTTGTGTTCCAATAAAACTTTATTTACAAAACCAGACAGTATGTCACATAGGCCTTAATTGTCCATCCCTGCAATAGAGGATACCTAAGTCAATTCGACACGGGTCCTGCTTAAGAAAGGTATAGCTAGTAGAGGGAATAGGACGTACCCACACACTACAACACAAAGCAGAATGAGATAAAGGTCATGGGAGGAGGCACAAAAAAAGGTGCTTTCAGAATTCAAGGTCAGTAGAGAGTACCTCAAGTTGGGAATGTTTCAAGAAGAATGTGGGCCCTGAACAACTGGCAGAATTTTGACAGAAAGTCTCAGGAGAAAGGAAAGTATTTCAAGTGGAGAGATTGTTCAGGGCAAAGACACTAACAGAGGGAAATATTCAGCAGCTTCAAGTAATGGTAAGTAGCTTCTGAAATGTAGTGTAGATAAAGGGAAATATAACAGCATGAGATGCCGCTTCCTGAACTTTAGGTCACTATGCAATGGGCCTTGAGTGCCAGGACCAGGGGTTTGGATGTGACCTGAGATGCACTGAGGTGCCACTGATCATTTCCACATGAGGATGTCAACCAGGAATGATAAGATTAACTGGAAGGCAAAGTATAGGATGCACTTGCCTGCGCCCAGCTATAAGCAGTGACCCCAAATAACACGCTAAGCAAGAGGAAATAAGGACCTGAACAAAAGCAATGAGAGTAAGACCAGAAGGGAGACAGAGGCAAGCAACACGACAGACGTACCATTTAACAGATTTAGTCCTTCACTGCAGGTGGAGGGGAAGAGAGAATGCATAATCAAAGATGGCTCTAAGGTTCCAAGTCTAAAGGAGGGAGAAAGATGGTAACGGACAGGAAAGTCAGGAAAAGGCACAGATTTGGTGATGAGAAGAAGACTTCCATTGTGAACATATTCCATATACCACCATTTTGCCAAATACAACTTTGAATGCTCACAAATCCCAAGCTCTCCTTGCTGGGGAAAAAAAACTCTATTTCATAATTCCAGCAGATGGTCACAATTTTTCAAAATCTGTGCCTCTTAAAATCTCCTCCAAATTCCCAGTACTCTGAAATACAACAGAATTTCTAAGTTTTTATTCTTTCTCCACCTTGATTCTTTCTATTAATAACTTCTAGAGCCAGCATATACTTTAGTCCGCTGTAAATACCATATTAGATAACAATGAAATAACTAATGAACTCTCTTTCAGAAGCTCAGGATAAATAGTAACTAACACCCCCTTTTTTAAAGCGGTTAGGACTGTCTGTATTTGAAGAATGTTATAATTTATTCCTGGATACCACATAAGTTTTCTGAATGTCTTATGTTAACTAAAAAGTCTGAAGGTAGATGTCAGGTTGCTGAAAGATTTCATTTCCTACAGTCTTTTCATAGTCTTTCACTATGAAAAGCTATAGTGAGAGAATTTTGAAAGTTATACTTGGATTTCCTTTTTGCCCTTTAAAAGGCCAAAAAGTGTATGTGAGAATGTTACAATAAATGACCCAAATAACATTCCCAATCAAGAACAAGCCCAGGGGGCTTCCCTGGTGGCGCAGTGGTTGAGAGTCCGCCTGTCGATGCAGGGTACACGGGTTCATGCCCCGGTCCGGGAAGATCCCACATGCCGCGGAGCGGCTGGGCCTGTGAGCCATGGCCGCTGAGCCTGCGTGTCCGGAGCCTGTGCTCTGCAGCGGGAGAGGCCACAACAGTGAGAGGCCCACGTACCGCAAAAAAAAAAAAAAAGAACAAGCCCACATCTTGGACACAGGGATGGAAGGTGAAATGCTGGGAATCAAGATGAAAAGGATCTATACTCACTAGTTGCCTAAAGAGAGCTGTGATGTGGTGGTCATTCTGCACCCTAAAGACAGGTTTAAATGGATCCCCCAAACTAAGGTGAGAATGTGCTAACAAAGCAGAATTCTAAGAGTCTTGGCCCATGATACATAATCTAACCATCTCCTAGTCAAATGGATCTTCAAAGATGGTCCCAGCAGGCATGAAAGGGGCAGAAATAGGGACTGTCTTGTTTCTGTAAACCCCATCACCCTTTTCTATGACGGGTTTCCTACCATCTCCCTGGTTGCAAGCTCAAAACCTGAGGCATCCTGGATTCCTTACTCTGCGTCCCCTGCCATTCAATGGATGCCAATTTCTGCAGATGTCATCTCTACAACACGTCTTGCAATATCCCCTCCTTTCCATTCCCACAGGCACAATCCTAGCCTGGATGCTCAGTCTCTTCAACCGGTCTCCTACAGTCACCTCCTAACTCTCTCCTTACCTCCAGCCTTTCCCCCTCCTAACCCATTTGAAAACCCCGGCAGATTAATTTCCCTAATACACAGTTCTGACCAAACTACCTCCTTGCTAAAAAACGTTCACAGACCTTCCACAAAACAGCTTAATGATTTCGCCACCTTAACATCCACATGTTCCGTTCTTATGCCCTCTCTGCTAATTAAATGTGTTGACTGACTCCATGTCACACAAACTCTTCTCTATTCTCAACAACCTGGTTGCTTGTATACTTTTCTCTCAGCCTAGTATTACCTTTCAATGTCTCATTCCTGCTTTTACTACAACCTCCATGTATGGAAAGACAATCTACCCTTTATGGCCCATTGAAAAGTCTACCTCCTCTGAGAAGAATTAATTCCCCAATTTTTTTTTATGCCCCACTATCCATTCTTCCAATAAGCATTTTCAGAGAGTATAATGTAAGCTACTCTGTTACACACTGTAGACAAACAGGTCCCTCCTAATACGCTTCCGGGGGCTCTGCCTCTCTCAAATTGTTGTCAGCTGTGAACTTCCCTCACCTCTCTCTCCCACTGGACTATGGAACTAGAAATGGAAGGGCCCAGAGAACATTCGTTGACTTGAATGTGTTAAAGTGAACTCTCTGGGTTCAAGACTTTCCTAAAGAAGTTTCAGTACTCTCTAAGAAAACTCTTGAGCCAGAGAAAATTATACTTTTTATTGGGTCAGTAAACTTTCCAACAGTTGAAAGACTTGAATTGCTTAATTCCAGAAATGAACCAAAAGAAAGAAAACAAATTTTTTTCCCTGAAGTGAAAGAGTACCACTTGCATTTCAGTTCTTTCAATTGTAATGTTAACTGTGTAACCTGGTTGTAAGATGAAACAAGAATCTACAGAATTATACCACTGTGGTTTCATTAAAAAAAATAGTACTATCTAATATTAATACTTGGGATAGTAATAATATCACACACCGGATAAGTACCTACAAAACAAAACAATACACTGAACTGGACCAGGGGGTCCTTGCCTGGTAGATTTACAAATTAGACAGAAAGACAATACAAAGCAAAGTGATGACGGATGCTGGAATGTGCAGATGATAGGGAAAAAAACCCTAAACCTCATTTTCTTCTTCGACTTTCAGACCTAAGAGCCTGAAGCAGCTGATTTCCACTGCCAATAACTGCAAAAGGACACAAGTGTTTTCTAAGGGCTCAGAGGATGTGGGCTGTTAGATGTCAAACTGAATTCACAGATAAGCGCTCAGAGTGAAGAGCCATTCTGGATCTACCAAGATAGGGCACACACCTACGCTCTAATAATGGCAAAGCATTTAGGTGGGTATTAACTTGTCCTGAAATGTAGAGGTAAAAGCTCCTTTGTTCTCAGTGGCCCAGACTGGTTTTAGACGTGCCGGTGAGATCTCTAAGAGGAAATCATTTTTGGTTTTGTTCCAACTTCTAATTCAATACCTTGGCAGCGTTTGAAATGGATAACAGCTGTAAGCTCACATCTGCTTCAGGTGACAACTAAGATAAGAAGCACACAATGTAAAAATGGTGAGAGCTAACTCCCCAAAAGCAACTTTAAATGTAGCTTATTAGAGGTAGTAGTTACTTCAAGTTAACACTAAGTCTGAAAATATCTTGCTAAGAATACTAAAAGATAAGGAACCTTGTCCATAAACCTGTTTTTTAGGTGATATTTTGGGTGGTGTTTCTGAAAAAATAATTCCATGTTAACTATTAGAATAAACTGATGACAAAATTCATCAGGCTGCAGTGAGCAGAAATACGGGGAAATAATTTTTCCAGGTAAACAATATTCACTTCTGGTTAATAGTTTACTGTGGTCAAGACGGGCCCTCAAGAAAACTGAGCTGTTGGTTGTTTTTAAGGAAATGATAGCGTGTCAAGGATTAATAAATATTTCCTGTACAACTCCTATGTTTCAAATACCTACACTGCACTGGAAGAGACACAAAAGCATGAGATCGGGCTCCCGACCTAAAGGATTTTCTATACAGTGGAAATGAAAAAAATACAAATCATGAAACATCAGATGGCAACATAAAACAACATACAGCAAATCCTCCACTGTGAGACACAGACAATAGGAACTAGGAAATTTAGGACCTGAAAAGATCTTTTGTGTTTATGAGAACAATTTTATAAAGGAGATGGGACTTCATTCGGGCCCTGCTGAATATTTTTCATGGGCATACTTGAAAAGGTGTTCTTGGAAAGGCCAAGGGATCAAGTAAGGCACCCACGAAACAAGCCAAAAGAAAAAGGACAGGGCTTCCTTGATGGCGCAGTGGTTGAGAGTCTGCCTGCTGATGCAGGGGACACGGGTTCGTGCCCCGGTCCAGGAAGATCCCACATGCCGCGGAGCGGCTGGGCCCGTGAGCCATGGCTGCTGATCCTGCGCGTCCAGAGCCTGTGCTCCGCAACGGGAGAGGCCACAGCAGTGAGAGGCCCGCGTACTGAAAAAAAAAAAAAAAAAAAGGAAAAGAAAAAGGACAAAGCTGCTTAGACTAGAGCTTCATACTGAGAAGAGATGAAAATGAGGAATAGGTTGGTAGGACCAACAGGACTTAACGCCACTTTGCACATCTTCATTATTTTATATATTATGTATATTAAGTTTATTGAACTGATGTGGTAGGTAATAGGGAGCCCTGGGGGAGGTGACTGAGATGATACATCGAAGTCATTTGTTTAGGGAGAGAATATGTCATATAAATAGACAATGAGAAGAATCATCTCTCATGACTAAAATGTGTTTTCTTAGAAGGATTGGCCCAGGGTGTGATCTTAAGTTAATTTCCAAATAGGTGCCATATTTCCACAACATGAGCAAACTGAACGTTTTGGTCAATTTCCTTGATACTTCATCCACAACAGTATATCAATGTCTAGATGTCTGACATGGAATAAGTAAAACTTTAAAAGGATAATAACGCTACATTTTCTTGAGCAATTCCTATAAGCACTTTCCTAATAACAGTAAATGCTAGATTTACTGAGTGCTGAGCAATACACTAAACACTTTACATATTTCTAAGTTAATTCTCACAACAATCCTATGTTGGTAAGATTAACCCAGTTTTACAGTTGGGTTTTATGTAAACCCAGATTTCCAGTAGAGAAGTAACTTGCCCAAAGTGAAGAGGCCAGTAAGTGGTAGATGCAGGATTCAAATCCAGTTCTGCCTGACTCCAAACTCCAATGACTAAACTTTGTACCTGAATTTATTTTTTCCCTAAGAGGCACCACTGAGAAAAGAGTTTACTGAAAGAAATGGGTGACTTTTGCAGAGAAAATCATGTGAATGCTGAAGGTTCACTGCAAGGTGAGTAAATCTTTCTGGCAATGTAACCACGTGAGTTTCTTACACTTTAACTTCAGTAAGACACTATTTGTCAAAGTTATAGATGAAACTACTACATGATGAAGTTCAAGTCCTGCCCAAGACACTTAATGATCTGTTATTAAACCTCTCTAAGCCCCATTTCTTCATCTGTAAATTGTGGATAACAATAGCCATTTCACAGGATTGTTCAGAAAATTAAATGGTATCCCATAAAGTACTTAGCTCAGGGTTTGTACCAAAAAAGTGATGAATTAATGTTTGTAACTCTTATCATTATTCAAGACAAAATTATTATTCAAGCTTCTTAGACCTACTGTACAGCAGAAATAATTACAAAGTTAGTAGTTCAATAAGCGGCCCTTCCCCCCCAATTCTCCTGCCACCAAATTCTTGCTTTTCCTTTAAGATTTAGCCTCAAGATCATCTCCTCCAAAAGCCTCTTCTACCATCACAACTCCCAGGCCCAGCAGATGTTCCCATAATCTTGTGTGTGTATATGTGTGTGTGTGTACTTTCAGTCATTTTACTTATTAACATTTGATAAATTGTTATCCATTGTGTCCTGCCTTCTTCATTAAAAAGGAAGCCCCACTGAGGGCAGGGACTCACTCATTCATCTCTAAATACCCAGTGCTTAGTACAGTGCCTGGCATGCAGTAATGAGCAGCACATACATTTATATCTCTAAGGGACATAGAGATTATAACTACAGTTTCTAAAGGCATCAAATTTACTCCAATGAAAACCCTGGAAGAACGGAGCACAACAAACACTATTTTAGGATGAAATAAAACTTCCCCCGTTGTCATCTGAGAAAAACACCTTCCCAGGTAAGTGAAATTTCCTTATGCAAAAACAGTAAAAAGCTAAATCAATAGGTTAATTTTAAGAAAGGTAATAATAAAGTTAAAAGACTAATGATGTCACCATGAACAGGCTCCCTCACAACTAAAAGAAATTTATATCACATATAATCAAACTTGGAAATCTCAGGGGGAAGTTCATGTCATTTTTGGTACATGTTCTTTTCTCTTTTGGTTTTAGGTATATAAACCTTGTCTCTTTAACAAAACTCTTTACTTTATAAAAAATAAAGATTCTATCTTATGCTACGTTTTCATTGTCTGTAGCACCTACTGCCATTTTGTCACTTAACAGGTACTGGGTGGGGAGGGGAGATGTAGACCACTAACTTAGTTTTTCCTCTCATCCAGCATCTGAATGCTTTCACACCACCTTCAGAGACCTCATCTTTAAGAGATCTTCCTCCCAATCCTCTGAAGTAAGAAGATCTGGCATCATCACCGCCATGAGGAAACTGAGGTTCTGTAAGTGTTCCGTGGAGGGAGCACTGCCAGCGCCAAGCCCAACCCTTAGTCTCCAACTCTTTCCACTGCCTTACAAGGTACTCAGCTTAACGCAGGATGGCAGACCACCCAGAGAATACACTATTACTGTCCTCTTTGCTAACAGAAGAAACGAATCCATAATTGTGAATTTAGGAATCTATGAGCCTTACCCTTTCAGGCATTCTTGAGGATGCCCTCCACTCAGTAACCATGAGCCCCATCTTCGTGCCCTCCCACGCCCACCACTGCCACCATCCTTGCCCTTTCCCAGTCATTGACTTACTCAGCCATCCCACGCTGGGAGAGCGCCGCACTCGGGGGTCATCGTCCAAGGTGCGGGTTGCTAGGCAGGGCACTGAGTTCTCAAGCGAGCTGCGGGCTTTAGTGTCAGAAGCAGAAGACAGGAAGAGGAGGAGGACACATGGGAAGCCACAGCAAGGATGAGGATGAAAGCATTAATTAAGAAGAAAAAAATACTAAAGCAAATCACACAAGCAGGTTAAAGGAGAACAATGACATATTACATTGACACACACACCCCTCCCATGACCCCGCATCCTTAGATGGAACAAATCCCAACACAGAATTTAAAAGCCTAAAACAAATTACATTCAATTATCATAGTTCCCCAAGTACCAGTGGATGATCCGCCCTGAAGTTCTAACACACAAAACATGGATTATATACAGAGGAAAGATTTACATAATGAACACTAATCTCAAGACTGTTAATAATCTTGCACCACATAAGCACACACAGAGGGAAGTTACACACACTTTTGTAAAGCACGGGGAGCAGGGTGTTACATTAGTAACGCGCTTTCTTGTGATTTACCCAACAGACCCTTTCATGGATCTTGTACACAAAACAGAAAGCAACATTTCAGGGCTTCCCTGGTGGCACAGTGGTTGAGAGTCCGCCTGCCGATGCAAGGGACACGGGTTCATGCCCCAGTCCGGGAAGATCCTACATGCCGCGGAGCGGCTGGGCCCGTGAGCCATGGCCGCTGAGCCTGCGCATCGGGAGCCTGTGCTCCGCAACGGGAGAGGCCACAGCAGTGAGAGTCTTGCGTACAGGGAAAAAAAAAAAAAAAAAGAAAGCAACATTTCATACTCTGACTTCGGAAATATTTTCCTTGATGAATACAGAACAGGTTTTCAATTCCCTTTGCTTCCTGTTTTTCAGCCCTTCAGGAACATGAGACTAGGATATAGATAATTCAATCTTAATACAAATCAATTTAGAAATGCATGTTATTTCTCATTTTCTGGTGCACTGTAATACTTAATTTTACTATAATTTTAATATGTGGTGTACCCATGCCAAATGTTAGACCACATCAGAGACAGAATAATGATGTAAGCTAAATATGCAGCATGGTGCCTCCAGATACTTTTAATCAACTGGAGAACACCATCAACTTCAGCCTGAAGATAGTTCCATTTGGGTTTCATGTCATCTGTTTCGCTATTCTCATCAAACGCCTCACTCCTGGTAAGACAGGCAGCATAATTATCCTTCAAGGAACAACAGTGAGGTTGGAAATAACTAACCATCAGACTACATACAATTTGACTTGAGAGAGTTTTTTTCCCCTTAATAATATAGTCATTAAATGATCAAAGCAACAAACAAAGCATATCCAACCGAAAGCAAAGATTATCTATTGACACAAGTGTGCAAATGACAGGGCAGACAAATAGTCCTCTTAAGGCTATTGGTGACTGGGGAGGTCAAGTTCTAAATTGAATCAATTATAAATTAATGTAAGTTGATGGCCAAATTTAGGCATTCAGCACATTATAAAATCTAGAAACATTTTTGTCAATTTATCTGTCTGTGTTTAAAAGCTGTAAATAAAGCCAGGACTTGTGAGCGGGCCATCTGTGCCAGCACCTGTTTGAGGCAAATCTGATGTCTTTTCTTTGCAATCTGAATTTTTGTTTCCCATAATTGAACTTCTTTGCAAGTTTTTATTGCACTAAGAAAAATGAAAAAGGGAAATGAACCAGTTGAGATTATTCCAAAATTGCTTTTGTTAAGAGGGAGGCATTTAGAAATATATATTATCATACGGGCCAATTTTCACCTCCTATTTCTTTTGACAACTGAGGGACCTGCTTAGCGAGCCAATATTCCTGCAGGCTTAGCTAAAGGAAATGGAAGAGGTTGGACAACTGGCAGCCATTTATCTAGGACCAAGAAAGGACCAACTAAAATTCCAGATCAGTGAGAACAGAGGGAGGTTAGGAATGCAAAGTAAACTCAAAAGAGCCTTCACATTCTTCAGCTGCTGAACAAGTACAAAGCCACCCAAATTCTATCACCAATACCATGGCTTGCTCCTAAAATGAGTACAAGAGGTCAGCAGCTGCTCCAAAACTCGGGTGCTGATGACTGGCTGTCCCCAACAGCTTCTCTCTCCTCTACTCCCCCCGCCAACATGTCAGTGAGTTACTTCTTGGGAACTAAAGCTGGGAACTCCTTTTTGCATATACAGCCTCCGCTGATGCTAAGCCTCACCATCAAGGGGACAATGGAATGGAGCCCGGCACACACTGGCAAAGAACCTGGCTCCAAAGACAAGCATGAAAACGAAACTGCCCATAGAGACTTGGCACCTGTGTTTTAGTAAAGCTGATTGGAGCCATCTGGCTGCTTACCCTCATGAAAACTGGAAGGCTCACAGCATCCATTACTCATATTGGCAAATTCCAACATTTTGATTTGTTAGACCTCTGTGTACTTCTGTGCAGGAAGAGATACAAACTCTGTAACCTTTTCATGCTGCTTTTCTTCTCTTCACAAATTTACTCCAAAGATAAAATGTTGAAAAGTTGTTCTTAAACATGAAGCCAAACTTTCTATGATTATAGATAGCATGGTAATGATATATTGTGTAAGCCTTTTCCAAATAATGCTTTCACTGTACCTCTTCTACACTTAAGCTACAAAATAAATAGCTTTGCTACTATCTTACATATTCTCTTTTAAATCATTTTTGCCTGACTTCTGGCACAAACAAGGTAGAAACTGGTTTATATTATTTTGACTTGATGAGGAGACATAGCTCTAAAGATTTTTGGGTGATGGTTTCCAATATCTAGACTGTAGAAAAAGGTGTTGTGAGGAGGATTTTGGGCAGGGAGGGTGGGAGTAATGATTCATCTTTCCCTTAAGAATCAACTTGTTCAAAACCATCAATCCTAAATCTGTTCAAGTAAGGGTGTCCCTACTTGAATCAGGCAAATAAACCAAAAAGAAAAAAACACACAAAAAAACCCTATCAAAAAAACATTTTCTTAGCAATCCTATTAAGAAGAAAACAAATTTTACTCGTGCTAAAATTTTAGGACTCTTTCCAGATTGCAATGTTGTATGTTCAGATAGTTATTCAGCACCTACTATGTATTCCACACCATTATTTAGCCAAGAAATTTAACTCAGGAGCTTAGCAATATTTCACCTGTAAACACATGACATGTTGCCTAGAAATCTCCATTTAGAAAGCCAATAAAGACATCCAACTGCCGTGTTTGGCATGGATTCCTGCCTAGGCACAGAATGACCTCAGAGCCCTTCAACAACACAGGGTTACACAAAGTAAGAGCCGTGGAATCAATGACGTGTGGGAAATAAATTATGGTTGAGGAAGCTCATTACCACTGCAGTTGAATATGAATATTGTTATCAAGTGCACGAGGTTCCCCCACTTCTCTATTTGAGGCAAGTTATTTTACATTTCTGAGCTTCAGGTTTTTCAACTGTTGTTGGAGATAATTATATAGAAACATTAGAAACATCACAGGAAACAATGCCTGGTGTATAACAGGTGCTCAGTTAATGGGAGGTATTACTGTTGTTGCTACTACTACTACAACCATTGATGGAACGATATTTCCTTTGTTCAACACCCTGAAGGGTGCTGGAAAACATGAAAGACAGCAATCTTGGCTTAATTTAATGCAACTTTAATATCAAAATGTGATTTTTAAGAAATCAGGTTCATAAACCTGAAAAAAATCTCCTTTTTGTTCTTTGTATTTATACTGAAACAGGGTTCAAGTAAAATGAGGCATGCTTTATCATTCTTGGAAGACTTTGATTTTCTTCCCCCTTTTTTCTTTTGGGAAGACACAGGAAAGAGTCCGCAGTGCTCACATCTCATGTCTCTATTTTGCCTTCCTTCATCCCTCATGTTTTCCTGTCCTTCCCTCTCCTCTCCTCTCTATTTCTCTTTCATAGAGACCAGGGCAGGGAGTAGGATCTACACCTACCCTCCTGTCTGCTCTCACAGCAAGCTGAGTCTGGGAAAAGCAAGACTTCACAAGGGCAGCTCTATCAAGGATCTCAAGCCTTGGAAGAAGATTTACTCGAGGCTGGCAGCAGAAAATCAGTTAAGGGCTCTTTTCCAGAGAAAGAAAGAAATGGAAAAGAGAATATTCATATGTGGTAAGATACGACAATGAGAATCATTCCATTCCTTTACTCCATCACAGACCCTGGTTATGTAAAACAGACTGGCAATTAGTAAAATTTTAAAATATGTTTATTTCATGGTAACGTCCTGCTATACATATATTATTTATTGATAGCTAAGAACTGTCATTGCTCAGACATACTAATCAATCTTTATACTCTAAGTTAAAAATATTATAAAGCCCATGAGTGGCACCTCCTTATGTATTATTTGGATTCTGTAAAGTTGATAATGAAAGTAGTGCTATTTTAAAAACAAAACTCCAAGCACGTTTTCATATATGGAGTGGTGGGGGAGAAAAATTAAAAGACACAGAAAATGAGAAAATACAAAATAATGGTGGGGAATTGACGCTCTGTCTTCAGTTTTAAATCTGAAAGGCACTAAATTTTCCCCTTAAAATATTTCTGAATGATAGCTATTCCTTACAATGACATCTCACGTTATGATTATTGAATACTTCTCACAAAGATATCTCATTTACTCCTGGTTATATACATAGAATAAGACATTAGTACCCTTACTTTACAGATATAGAAACTGAGGCTCAAGGAGATAATGTAAATTGCTTAAACTCATACTGCTACTAAGTATTACTCCCAGATTAGAACGAAGCTTTGGAAAAGATGGTGCCATGTCTTCAAGGAGAAGATTGTAAAGTAGGCCTTCAATATCAAAAACTAAATACTCACTTGTGTTATATCTCTTAAGCCTGACTCTTCATTGCCATAAACAGCAGACTAGACTAGCAAATACTGCAAGGGCATGACCCTTGGAGAAAAAATGTGTTATTGTTTATTTAAAGATCTGAACATTAAAAATCTTGGAAGATCAGTCACCTGTCTGGGGAAAGGAAAAAAAAAATAAGAATGGTATTTGATAGATGATTTAGAAATACCAGTTATTAAGGAATACTTTTATTCAGACATTTTTCTAGAAACTTTCCATGGACTGGTTCATTTAATCTAAGACTGAGAAGAGCTTGGTCATTCACTGAATTCTAGCCAGGACATTCATCTGTGCTGTGCAAATGAACGGAGAATTAGAGTTTGGAACAAAACAGATGGATGTGTGCTGCTGGTTTTTGGAAAGAGCTGGTTATACACAGAAAGGCACCTGGGAAGATGACTCTCCTCTGAAGGTGATGTGAGCCTGTCAGCTGACCTATCTCAGAACTGGAGAAGCACAGTGACCTGCTTCTGGAACAGAATCTTTGAGGGAAGTTAGGGAAATATCTGCCTTACCCACTGATTCAGGGAGCAGGTCTGAATTCAAGGGTATGGGGGGAAAGGAATACTGCAAAGTAGAATAACCAGCCAGAAACAATTGGGGCAAGCTGGAATCCAAAACCCAGACAAAAGTTAAGAATGTCTAAAGTGACTGAGAAAGCTGCCAAACCTAGCGATGGTCCCAGCCAGATCCACCACATGCCAGTATCTAGGCAGCTTGATCTAATACCCAAACCAAATAGCTGGAATATGCCTAACCTCCAATCGGGTGCAAAGCAGCAAGAGCCTAGCTAATCCTACTTACATTTCAGTGGGACCTAGAATTACTACTAATGGAAAAAAAATGATTTATTTTCATTGTTTGTTCTATGTTGCTAACCACTATCTATGTTATTATAGGTAACAGCAATAGACTACACTTTTTAAAATACCTAAAGGTGTTGTGTGCTAATGTCAGAAACAGCAGTGTGGGAAAGAGGAAGCAGCATCCTGCCTGGCAGATAACACTGAAAAGAGGAATCCGGGGAGAAAGTAAAGGGTGGGCAGTAAATGGTGGTAGCAAGTGGATTGCACTTCTCATACCTGATAGACACACAGAAAGTGGTGAATTCAGATAAAATCTGGAGGTTCAATCAGGAGCAGGCCCTGAGTCCCCATAACTACAAAAGAGGCCAAAGTGCACCAGGAGAAAGCCTGGAGGAAGCAGCATGAGGCCCAGGAGCCAGCTGCCCTGGCTTGGAGCTGCCACCTTTTCCAAATCCTCATCCACCTCTGCAGCGGCTTTAAGTCTTCGATTCTCAGTGTGGTTTAGGGTTTCCCTGATAGCCAGCAAAGAGGGAAATCAATGATGGGGACAGACTATTCTGTAAGAGGGCTGTGATGAGAAAGGGCTTCTTCCTCTCCCATTGCTAATGAAATGGTATTGGTATCATTTATCAAAGGGCAGAGAAAATAAATCAGCACTATACCCATGAGATTCTTCCAAAATAGTAAGTTACAGAGCAAATAGCATTCCAGAAAATACTCTTACTCAATATGAGATTTTTCTTCCTTAATTGTGCCTAAACTTATTACATATAATTTAGTATTATTTGTTGAGTGATTACTATGTAGTTACCATTCTAAACATTTTACATTTATTATCTCATTTAATTTTCATTATCTCTGTTTTACAAACATAGAAACTGGGTACTAAATTACCTTTCCAGTTTTTTGCTGAAAAAATTAATGAATATTGGGATCATAAAATTGGACTGGGCAAAATGAAATTCATAGTCTAGATGCAGTTGGATAACCAAAGTCACTTCTCAGTAAAGGGCATCTGTACTCCCAGACCACGGAAGGAAAGGATTTTTATGATAGTCTAGGGGGAAAAAATGAAGCCAGGAAAAGACCAGGGACAAATTCATAATGGCTTTACCCAAATTTCCATAAAGGGAGTGAAAGCCGAATACTCGAATTAAGGTTCTTGGTCCTTAGGTTGGGTATTACTCATCTTTTGTAAGATTAGACAATGCATATCAAAAGTATCCATTTAAATGGTAAATGATACTTTTAAAAATCAGATAATCCTATAAAACATGACTTTTTAAAACAGAGTTATCAGGTAACCTTGTCAATTTATTGACTGAATACCGATTAGGTATAAACTTTACTTTCACTTTCTAATAAAACATAAACTAAATACATCTTATTTGGTTTTTAAATACTACCAAGGAATGTTCCTAGGCTTCAATGTTATTCTGTCACAGTAAACTAAAATAATACAGAACTATTCTCTAAGTATCTCTGACCAGATTATTAAGGAGAACCATATGAAATTGCCGAATGTCAACTTTATTTTACCCACAAAAATGGCAATTTCATACGGTTCAACCTAAAATAACAGTGAGAAAGAAAAAGAGAATAGGTAAACGAAAGTCTAACACCAGAGGAAATGAAAACGTCATTAATTTCTTCATGCAACACTAACTCCATAGAAATGCCTCAATTAATATATTGAGAAAATATAGCACTTGCCTAAAATTTAGTGCCTGGCAGACATGCCCACAAGAATTCACAGATGTCTTGGATAAGTGGCAATTTCACAATAATTAACATCTTGGAAGCTAGCCTGATTCTTCCCTGATTTATTAAAAATAAAAATGTTTTTTCATTTCTTTTCAAAATCATTAAATCATCTGGAATCCAAAGCCACATCAAGACCCGAAAAACTAGAGTTAACCTTTGGCAACGGCTAGACAGTGGTGGGTTGTAGTGCGTGGGCTGGTAAATGTTTGAAAACCAGCTCTCTGGTGGAAAAATGTGTGTGTGTGTGTGTGTGTGTGTGTGTAGTAAATTTTACTGCTATAAAGATGTGCAACACCCGTACAAATAATAAATACACAATGCTCCACTGTAAATTGCCTACAGCCAGTTGATTCTCACAGAAAACTTTTGTTGATTTTTACCAAACTCTTCTATCGGTAGCCAACTTATGGTTTCAGCTGGCAAACAAGCATAGGTCCAACATCCATGTTGAACATCCATTATCATATATGTTAATGAGTAAGACAAAAGTGAAACAATGAAGATATATGTAAGTATGAGTGTACTGACTTCACTCAATCATCAATGATGTGGGTGACTCCTTCACTAAATTGGATAATATCTTTTGAATACTGAAAGAATATTTCCTCAATTCTTTGTGTTATTCACATTTTAACAGCTGTTATGGACTGAATGTTTTTATTCTCCCAAAATTCATATATTGAAATCATAACTCCCAATGTAATGGTATTAGGAGGTGGGGCTTCGGGTGCAGAGTCTTCATGAATGGAATTAGCACCTTTTAAGAAGAAACAGGAGAAAGATGATCGAGCTCTCTCTACCACCTGGAGATGGAATGAGAAGGTGACCATCTACAAACCAAGAAGAGGTCCCTCAACAAGAACCACATTTGCTGCATCTTGATCTTGGACTTCCCAGCCTTTAGAACTATGAGAAATAAATGCTTGTGTTTAAGCATTTATACCAGTCTATGGTAACATGCTATAGGAGCCCAAGCTAAGATAATGGCTATAGACACTACCTACTTTTAAATTTAATCTGCATTATTAGCATTTTCTCTAACCCTTTTTTAAGTCTAGCAACAATTGACAAAACCATATATCAAGTCCTGATTTGTAGCATTTGCTGATTTCTATGGTGTAATACTACCATCGTGACTGAGTCCAAGCTTCCAATATGAAGTCCCTGAATACAGAGATGGGAAGAAGTGTTCTACTTCTCACTATTTTGTAGCATTTTGACTACACAGACACAATAGATGTAAATAACCTGAAGACCATAGCCTATAGTAAAATGCAGTAAAATAAGTAGGAGATAATGAATTTTGAGTATTTATTACCATTGTTTTTAATAATATTATCTAAATGTATATGTTTATGTAATTTAATTTTTAATAGTAGCTGTGTTTTACAACCAGCCCTCAAAATTCCCGATAGCAATTGGCTCTTGTGAGTATGTAAGAGGTAGCACACTACTGGGTAATGAAAAAATTTCTAATTCTACAGTATGTCCATAGATTTCAGCTATTAATTGCATTGTTGCTATCATAACTAAGGCTGGCATCATCCTGAGTCTATTTTCTAAGGCTGTGATAGAAAACCAAGGTGACTTCAGTTTATCTAGGTTTTTACATGGGGATATTAGAATCTAGCTTCAACTACAATAGATACATGATTCTGATTTATTAAAGTAGTAGCAAAAGTTCTATAATTTTTTATTTTAGAATTTTATTTTAAGAACATTTCTAACTGTATTAAACTTTCAAGTTAAGAAAAAGTGCCTCTAGAAAACCAAAAATTTCCCATCTGATACTTTATAATAATGTACCTTGGAGGCACATGAAACTCATTACCATAGAATCTCTCAAAGCCAAATCTTGCCTCTGGATATTTAAAAGGAGTTAGGAAACACAAATGCCAATAACATTTTTTAAAAGGCCTAATCATATTCCATGCTGTAGGGTGTAAGCTGATCAGCTGAAGAGTCAGAAAGACCAAGAACTGCCTGCCCTTCCTACTTGCTTTCTGCCCAGCATCTATGGCACTTCACATGTGAGAAGGTGAGTGACAAATGCAATTTCAACTTTCCTCTGAAGTACAAAGATCTACTGATAGGATAAAAGATTGAATGACCGAGCAATATCAACTCATTAGTTGTATTCCATGTCCAAATGCTTTCCCCTAAAGCACAAGATTCTGGCCTCCAAGACCCATCTGTTCCTAATTTCTCCTCTGCCTATACTTCCATGAAAATGAAGCTCACCCTCACACCACACTGGTAGAAGGCACCCTTGCTCTACAATATTCATTCCTCTTCTCATTGCAAATACAGCAACATTTGAAAACAATGCACTTTCTTGCTTCTTTATACTACCACCAACTTCGTGATAAAAAAAGTAAGTCTCCAAATCATAAAATATCATTTTATGTGAGAAAGACAATAATAAAGATATTAAAAAACAGACTTGTACTTTAAATGCCATAATTTTTTAAATGTGAGTTGTTTTTAAAATTATTATTTGTGACATCAGTTTTAACAAACTGTTTATCACATAACATTTCCAGCCATTAAACTCTTCAAAATGCTATTTAAAAAATAAATAAAACAAGAGATACACAAAAATCAAAAACACTTCCAGTCAGCCTCAATATTCCAGGTAATGGTAGAACCATCAAATTGTCACAGGAATGTTCTAGATTAGATTCTTCCTTTTCTGAATGATTTTTATAAAGAACATTTTAATTTTAATTATTTATTTATAACCTGTTGTGCTTCAAAAAAAACCCTTATAGCAGCAATTAAATCAATATAAAAGTCACTCAATAAAATTGAACTTTTCATTTGGTTCTGCTTAAGGACTAGACACTCATTAAAAAAACTACATAGAATGGTTCCAAAATATAGCCAAGTTTGCTAACAGTAAGCTCTCTCCCAGCCAACCATTAATTTTAATATTAAGTCAGAAAATCTGATTTCCAGAAATGGAGTGGCTGAGTTAGAATTCAGTTTATACACTTCACTTAGTCCACCTTTTCCGTGACAACATGTTTTATGTTGTTCTGAAAGTGCAGCTGAGAACAATGAATTAGAAGCTCCCTTATCTACTCATTTCTCTTAATACTAAAATGACGGGGTGGGATGGGAGAGACCTAATTTTACCAGCCCAATGCTTAGCAACTCTTTCCCCACAACTTCATTTTCCATACCTCATGGATATTAACTTCTCCCTTAGACTGCACCAAATCATGAAATTTATTCAAAACAAAGAAAATGATACAGAGGATAGACACTTTGCAAGAAACTCTGGTAAATACAAGAGAGTATAAATAAAACACAGTGCCTTTCCTACTGCTATATAATGGGATTAATATCCTACCTTAAATAATTATTCTCACATCTAACTATAGTATCATATAACAAAAGAGTAGATTGGTCTTTTAAGCAGTAAAAGTAATACTGAACCTTACTTTTATGAATGATCATTTACAGGCTGGACACCAACTCATGTACCAAGCAAACACTTCATGATATGCAATGCCAGAGTATCATATCTTAGTCTATCCTCCTAATTCTGACAAGCCACCATGTCAAAAGCACATTCCTTTATGTACTCAATAATCTACAAGTTTGCTGATTCATTGGAAACATTCAGTTGTTTTATCATGGTGTTATCATAGCATTGTTACCAAACCCTCTCAGTCAATCAGAATAGATGTGTGTGGAACAAGCAAGGCATCTTGGCATCTGCAGCCTACAGTAACTGCTGACATCTTTCCAACAGGACTGCAAACCTGCCCAACTGGATAAAAAGTGTCATTATGAAATGGCTGTGGCATATGAATTTGAGAAAAGAAGAAATAAGAAGAGGGATTTAAAAGAAAATAATAAAGGTGACAAGAGGTGGAATAAAGGTGAGTGAGGCAGGTAAGAGAGAGCAGCAGCCAGGCGGCCCCTGCATTACCATTATCAGGGTTGGTAAACATCCTACTTGCACTGGAGACTGTCTTCCCAATGTCAGCCAGGGATCGAAGGTTGGATTTCTTGGTTTGATGTCGGTGCTTCCGGAGCAAAGTATAGGTCACCTTATCCTTAAGGTCAGGTTTCAATAGGCCTGTCTCAATCTGATGGTCAACAATCATCTCTGATACAAAAACAAAGCAAAACAAAAGCAAAAAACAAAACTCAGTCACAAGACCACAAAGTTCATGTTTTACTGTAATTTTATGGATGTCATCCTCAAATTTAATATCAATATATTTATCTTCCAAGTTTCTAACTTTCCTCTGTCTGTGAAGGTAAAGATACAGGGTACAGTGCTATTGGCATTAAAGAGAGAGTTATAAATATTCTGGTATTAATTACATGTTTAGAGTGGAAGAACTGTCTTGTAAATTTTTTTCAATCCCAGTTAGTAGTGAATTCACATTAATCACATTCTTCTCTTAGTAACACAATAAGTAATTTATATTTTCCAATTGTTTTGTTTAAAAGTAAGATTATAAAATTTCATGTTCTCTTGTCATAGCAACTGTGCCAGAAATATAAATGATATGAAAAAATCTTGAAGAGAATATGCAAAATTTAACATCACGACATTACTGATTTTTAAATCTGTTTTCCCAAATTCTTCTGTAATGTTATATTTTCTTTATAATAGGACAAAGTAAAGAAAAATAATACCATATCAGGTTATTTGAACACCAATGAATCCAGTGAAAGAAAGATTAAAGTATAAAATTATGCCTCAGTCTTTTCTAAGCAGGGAGGTTTATTCTTCTTGTTTAGATCCAACTAAAGCCTTTCCAATATATTCTATTAGTCATTTTAAAGTATAACCTGATCAGAATTTTCTAGAAATTTTAATATATTAGTCGTACTAAAAAAAAATCACTAAAATTTCTATTAGCTCTAAGTCACTTTCTTACACTATTTACAAAAATAAACTCAAAATAGGTTAAAGATGTAAATGAAAGACCTGAAACCGTAAAACTCATGGCAAAAGCATAGGCAGTACATTCTTTTGACATGTCTTAGCAATATTTTTCTAGCCCTGTCTCCTCAGGCAAAGGCAACAAAAGCAAAAATAAACAAATGGAACTACATCAAACTAAAAAGGTTTTGCACACCAAAGGAAACTATCAACAAAACAAAAAGACAACCTACTGAATGGGAGAAGATATTTGAAAATGATACATCCAATAAGGGGTTAACATCTAAAATACATAAAGAACTCACACATCTCAATATCAAAAAAACAAACAATCCAATTTTTAAGTGGGCAGAGGATCTGAATAGACATTTTTCTAAAGAAGACATACTGATGGCCAACAGACACACGAAAAGATGTTCAACATTACTAATCATCGGGGAAATGCAAATCAAAACCACAATGAGATATCACTTCACACCTGTCAGAATGGCTGTTATCAAAATGACAACAAATATCAAGTGTTGGTGAGGATGTGGAGAAAAGGGAAACCTCCTACACTGTGGGGAATGTCAATTGGTACAGCCACTGTGGAAAACAGTGGAGTTTCCTCAAAAGATTAAAAATAGGACCACCACACAATCCAGCAATTCCATTTCTAGGTGTTTAGCCAAAGAAAACAAAAACACTAATTCAAAAAGATAATATGCACCCCTATATTCATTGCAGCATTATTTACAATAGCCAAGATATGGAAGCAACCTAAATTCCCACTGATAGATGAATGGATAAAGAAGATGTGATATATACATATGTGTGTGTGTGTGTGTGTGTATAATGGAGTATTACTCAGCCATAAAAAAGAATAAAATCTTACCTTTTGTAACAACATGGATGGATCTAGGGGGTATTACACTAAGTGAAATAAGTCAGAGAGAGAAAGACAAATACCAAATGATTTCACTTATGTGTGGAATCTACAAAACAAAATGAAGAAACAAACAAAACTGAAACAGACCCAAAGATACAGAGAACAAACAAGTGGTTGCCAGAGGGGAGGAGGTGAGGGGGGTGGGTGAAATGGATGAAGGGGATTAAGGGGCATAAACTTCCAGTTAGAAAATAAATAAGTCATGGGATGTAATGAACAGCATAGGGAATATCATCAATAATATTGTAATAACTTTGTATGGTGACATAATTACTAGACATCGTGGTGATCAATTCATAATGTATAATAATGCCAATTCACTATGTTATATACTTGAAAACAATATAATATTGTATATGTCAACTATATTTCAATAAAAAATAATAAAATAAAGTAGTCTTAGAAAAATCTTTCCCAAAAAATTTCTATGAGCTCTTTTTTTCAGAATGGTTCTAAGTAGAAAGGATGACTGTGCTTCATAGGAATTGCTCCATGAGTGGGTCTGCTGAAGGATATGTTTTACTCTAACAGAAAACAAGAAGTCCTCTTTCTCACAAATCAGCATGTCAGCAGTATGGCATAAGAGTCTCCTCTAACGTCACATCACAGGTTGACATATCCACTGTCCAGAATGGAGCACAGGACAAAATATCACAGAATCTGTGCAAGACGCAATGGCAGGGGACTTCCCTGGTGGCACAGTGGTTAAGAATCCACCTGCCAATGCAGGGGACACGGGTTCCAGCCCTGGTCCAGGAAGATCCCACATGCCACGGAGCAACTAAGCCCGTGTGCCACAACTACTGAGCCCGTGTGCTGCAACTAGAGAAAGCCAGGGTGCAGCAATGAAGACCCAACGCAGCCAAAACTAACTAACTAATAATAATAATAAAAAAGATGCCATGGCAAGACAACACCTCACTGTCTGAAGATAGAGCTTTGTCCCTGGCAGAGAACTAGAACAATAGCTCCCAAGCCCACCTGTTCATGTGTGTGGCTGCATCAACACAGGTCAATATTTTCCTCTTGTGCAAACTCCTCCACATACAAAAGTGGAGAAGAGAACAAAAGCTCTTCTTTTGCAAAAGTCTGAAAGAAAACTGATGGATACTGATAGGATAACAGCATCTCCCAAACATTCCCATCTCTTTGTAAAGTGAAGTTACAGATGTTCAAGGGGCTTTGCTTGGGCATGACTGAACCTCTCATTAGCCCATCTTTTTAACAAACAGTCATGGAACTGGTCTCACAGCCAGAAGCTGACGATTCACACAGTGTACAATCAACTACCTGGGAGTCAAGTAGAGGCTGAATCCAGGATTTTCCATCACATGCCTTACACAGATGCTATAAATGTCACATAACACTGGACCACTTGGTAGAGAGCCTGGGCAAAGCAGGAAGAGTTTCTCCCATAGGAATGTTTTGGTTTGAGAGTGGCCTTTAGCTCTGAGTATTTTTAACTACACAAACCTTACTCAGTAAAACTCTCAGAACGGATCCTGTAATTATACTTAACCCTCTGTTCCACGGTAAAATAATTAAGTGCTACTGAATACAACCCATCTATTTTCCCTTTAAGTCTTAATCAAAGTGGAAAATCCATTTTACAGAAGAACCATAAAAATAAATAGCCCTGGCATATCTGCTGCAAGTGTTATCAAACTCCTACTCTAATTCCAGGGTTGTGGATTAAAGTGTTTCTTATCTACCCTTCCGGGCAGGGCCTCCCTCTATTCTTGACCTCCCCTGTAATCTCAAACCAATGCATATATATGCACAGCCGGCCCTCTGTTACTAATGTCTGGAAATCACCAATTAGAACAGGTTACAACATCTGTGTGGCTTATGCCCTTCATTGGGTTTCCATAAAAATGGCCCACAGGGATCTCTTTAAGCATAAACTACAAAACCCTTCAAGGAAAGTGGAGGCAGTAACATTTCATAGCTACACTAAAATTAAGCCTTCAGTGTTCAAAATCCCACAGACGTTACCCAATTGGGAGAGAAAGTGCCAGCTCAAGATGATCGCAGAGCTGAAAGGAAGCTCAGGAAGCATCAGGTTCAAACTCTTGTTATACAGATGAGAAAAGAGCACGAGAGGAGAGATGCTCACAGATACAGCTTAATTAAAGGCAACCCCCCCACCACCAATTAAACCAGGTTTTCTGATTCACAGTTTAGATCTTTTTCCGTATCACATGATATTTTTCTTTCTTTAAGAAGGAAACTCTAGACCAAAAAAAAAAAAAAAAAAAAAACTTGAAGAGAAGATGGTCATGCAACCCCCGAAAAAAGGTCAAAGGTAACATTTTTTTAAAACATCTTTATTGAAGTATAATTGCTTTACAATGGTGTGTTAGTTTCTGCTTTATAACAAAGTGAATCAGCTATACATAAACATATATCCCCATTATCTCCTCCCTCTTGTGTCTCCCTCCCACCCTCCCTATCCCACCCCTCTAGGTGGTCACAGAGCACTGAGCTGATCTCCCTGTGCTATGCGGCTGCTTCCCACTAGCTATCTATTTTATGTTTGGTAGTGTATATAAGTCCATTCTTAAAAGAAACACAAAAGGCCCAAGAAATATTCAACTTCAAGACTAACAGACAATTTAAACAAATTTATACAAATTTCACCAATTTTATGTTAACCTATCAAAGTGGCAACATTTAAAAGACCAGTCTCCAGTGACGTGAATGTTGTATGCAATAGACAAGGCCATATACTGATGATGACAGTAACAAACGGGACAACCTTTCTTGAAGGTCACTTGGCCAATACAAAACAAAGCCCTTTAAAATGTTCAAACCCTTTGAATATTTCACCATAAGAAACCTATAATCAGGAAATAAGCAATTTCACAAAAGTATAACAAAAATGTTCATTTCTTTTCTTTATGAGAAAAACTTGAAGGTAACTTAAATGCCCAACTATAGATTATTAACTATTTTGCAGCCATTAAAATGATGTTTATACTTATATTTAATAACATGGAAATATTCATATTATGTTTTTAAGTTAGAAAGGGCAGATTAGAGGGTTATAGTATGATCCCAGTTTGTAAAATAAATTTCATGTGTGTAAACAGAGATGTACCGAAAAACTGCTGGGAGGATAGCTCTGAAAGATGAGATTAGTGGTATTTTGACTTTTGCGCGTTATATTTTTCTGCATTACTAGAAATGAACATGTTTTAGTTTTGAGATAAAAAATAAATATATTACCATTTTGAAAATATAAAAGGTGTTAAAAGCAAGAAACAACATGACTAATGTATCTGTCAACATGCACAGCCCAGGAATGCCTTTAAATATAAAAATGAGAGCTCCAAAAATAGAGCTACATTTTCCTAATCCATTTCCCATCATAATAAAATACCTGAAATGGCTTATAATTGTTTTTTAACTAAGGAGGGGAGAGAAATTCTCATGTACTTGGCTTCATATGTGAATGATACTTTAAATGTAAAATTTTAAGATGACAGCAATAATAAAGTTATTAAAATAACCTATAAAAATGATGTTTTATCCTTTAAATAACACAAATTTTCTATTAGGGTTCAGAAGGGGATCTTCATGAAGAAAACTAGGAGAGGTCCTGAGGAGAATCAGAATGAGGCTGAATTTTTACACAAGGGTGAGAAGTGACACCCGCTTAGGCAGTGGCCCACTGCTCACGGGCCCCCATGTGGCAGTGACTTTGCACCTGCAAAGGGAGGGTGCCCCTCGGAGGCCACTGAGAAGGAGCAGCAAGTGGACTGCCAAAAAGGAAAGAAATCGTGCTATTGTTTGTTGGATATAATCACACTCATCATGATTTCTTTTTCTTC
This sequence comes from Mesoplodon mirus, assembly GCF_964341445.2. Taxonomy (NCBI): domain Eukaryota; kingdom Metazoa; phylum Chordata; class Mammalia; order Artiodactyla; family Ziphiidae; genus Mesoplodon; species Mesoplodon mirus. Next base: position 50,440,473 of record NC_138977.1, read on the forward strand.
TTGTTTGTCGAAATAAAAGTAGGGTGAAGGGGAAATGCATCTTAAGACTTAGCTGCGTGTAATTCTCAAGTCTGAATAACACCACCATTCAGGAAACAACAAATCCACTGCATCCTCTGCTAGAAAAAGATTTTTTAATAATCAAGTAATGACAGTAACTCAAGTTACCATGCCATTTTATCACTTGAAATCAGAGCAGTTTTTTTTCTTTCATGTTTTTTAACCTGCTGTAAGGATTTGACTCTTTCAGAGGATTTTTAAGTATTTCTTTTCAGCCACTTACACTCTCTCAAACATGCTCTTCTCCCCACTCCTCCAAATCTAGTCCATTTTTAAAAAAATTTCTTTGTTTTGCTTGTGATGTGTGTTATTTGCCTCTGAATTGTTTCTCTGTGTTATCAGCTCCAGAATGACAGCACTGGCTCTCTGCCTGCTTGCCTCAGGGATGGTAGAGCAAACATAGTACTGAGTGATGACACCTCAAAGTGACCTAGTGGTGTCCAATTTTAAAATTTAATGACATTATTAAAGCAAACGTGTGGAGGTTACAGAAAAAAAGCCACAGCTGATAATAAAAAGTAACGGAAAATTAAACTGAGAATGTAAAATGCTTGATGAACCTTTCTTAAATGTAGTAAATACCAGAACCTCTCTCTTTATAGGCTCCAGTGTAATGTGGGACTCTGTCTTCTACTACATGGAAAGGGTCAGTTAGTTACTGAAGACCAGAAACGCCTTAAGATGGCTCTTTCTGGTGCTGAAGGCCTTGAAGACAGTTTTACAGAAAAGCCCAAGTATATATTTCAACTTTAACATTCATTACCCTTCTTGACCAGCCAGCTCCAGGCACAGCAAAGAAGCTGTGAGGTTTTTTTCTAGCTCCATCTACTACACCTTTCAGAAGTTTTCTTCTGCTCGTGAAGTCCCTGAGCATCTCTTGACCTGACTCAGTCTACACTCAGCCCCTGCTAGGTGACATGTAGAAAGATCTGGATAAACTCATTCATACTGGGATAGTCATCAAAGTAAGTACAATTACACCTGAGATCCTCATTCAATTCTAACAACACCCTGAGAGGTCCACCTTCATCCACTTTTTACCGATGAGAAACAGAGACTGCAAATAAGTTAAGCAATGTGTCTTGTCTGCAGTCACACGTGCTAGTAGGGGTAGACTTTAATTAATCGCCCCCCCCACTTTAAATCCACCATTATTTCTACAACACCACTCTGCATCTCATGGAATGAATATATGACCTCTGCCAAAGAGTATGTATATTTTAATAGAAAACAAAACCTGGGTTCAGTGAAATGAATCTCCAAACAGTGGAAGTTCAGGAAGTAGCCATGGTCTACGGTAGGACTTTTTTTTTCAATACAGGAAACTTCCCAATGACCCTTAAACCACAGCACACAGATTGCTATCCATTGCCCAGTCACAAGTTTAATTCCCATTTTGCTTTGCACTTAGGCACTTCTGACTTCTAACTTCAGACATCTTTGCTCTAGATTAGTTCTTAAAACCTGAAAATTGCAAATCTCACTGAGAAACTGGACTGATTTTTGCTAACCATGATACTTTTTTGGATAACAATCTCTCTTGCAGCTTTAACAAATGAAGAAAAGTCAGTGAAACAAATAGCCTGGAAAACCATTCGTTCCCTTTGCTGCTCTCTGTCTTCGTAGAGGGGCTTCATCTTCCCTGCATACAATAATCCAACAGCTCTCCTCATATATCAGATGTCCTTTTTCAGTCTCACCTGCCTTGTCAAATACAAAAAATCCTACATAAAGCAGTATTTCCAACATTATCTTCTCACTACCTATGCGGACATGGATTTGTAACTTATCCCATTTACAAAGTGGTAGATTTGCAAACCTAATTTCAGGGCCTAGAATAGTGTCTGGCTCATTGTAGAAGGCCACGTATCACTGCTGAATAAATGCATAAACGAATTCATTCTGTCCACCCAGCATCTTCACATTAGTCTTTCTCCCTTCTCCACTTGTACCTTAAGCACTTCAGATGCAAGGAAAGTGTGGAGCTGCTTTGTAAATCTAACTAACAAGCTCTCTGAAGAAGAAACAGATATGTATAGGTCAGCAAGATATATGCCTGATTTGAGAACTGATCTTCTCTTCCAATACAAATACTATAGCCTTCCCATTGTCCATAAAGACACAGGTGCCATAGACAAGCCCTCTGCCTACAGATATTCAAAGAAATTTTGAGATTACACTGGTCATCAGGGCCACGATCCACATCCTCTCCTCACAATCCCAAAGTAGGCCCACTGCAGGCCCCTTAAGAAAGTGCAGTCATCCCTACAGGTCCAGTGGTCACCGAGTTATGGAATTTTCCTAAGAATAATAAGCAGAGACCCTGCACCTCTCCTGAAGGAAAACATGATCTTTAGCACACCAACCTGAAAGATAATAAGGCAGCTTAGGCCAGTCTCTTGCTAGAAAATGAAAACAATAACCTCTCTTTGGAATGTAGCGACGTGTGCTCAAGGTGTTCAACATGGTGAGTTGACATTCACTACACAACACTAATTACAAAGATGCCAAAGCTGCTCTGCACCATGAGGTTCAGTGACTTGTCCGGGGTTGTACAAATGATCCTCGGCACCAACATGACCTGACTCAGTCATTAATCCATAACGTTCTGCTGGCTCCTTGCCCCACCCAATTTGCTCTACCTACAGCTAAAGGAGCTTGACTTCCACCTACAAAATCAGCCCAACTGAGGGACTAGACCTAGACCAGTTTCCTTCTTACAGAATATTCCAACTGTATTTTACAGATGACAAAACTGAGGCCCAGAGAAGCTCAGCACAATGTCTAAGGTCAATGAGTTCTAGAAATCTAGTGTCCAGACTTCCAGTCCAGTATGACCAAGGATGAAGGGGGAGGGTTCTATTTAAAATATTAATCTTATGCTAATAAGTGGAGGAATGCAAATCTGTACATATAAACATGGTAATTTTTCATATAACATAAAAGTGAAAAGCATAAGAGAGAGGACTGAGAACCCAAACTGGATGGAAATACACCAAAATGTTAACAATGGCTATGTCCAGATGGAAGTATGATGGATGATTTTTAATTTTTTTCGCAATATTTGTCTGTATTTTCCAAATTTTTTGCAATAACCCTTACTAGTTTTATAATATAAAAAAGAGAGAGAATAAATGTTATAGAATATTCAGCTCCGCTTACACTAGAAGTCATCTGCATTGAAAGAGACTCATGGGGAGGTAGGTAGAGCAGAAAAAAATGATAGGAACTTAAGACAACATACTTACCCACCAACTGCGGGAGAGAAGAAGCCTCCCTGTCCAGCATGATGGATCCTTTCTCCATACATGTCCTCAGCTCAAATAAGCTATGAAGGGACAAGGTGGCCACGTGGGGCTTGCTCCATCTCTCCCCACCCTGTTCCACTTTTTCTTCAAACTTAATCCACCTAGAAACATGAAATTAGTGAAGAACCATTAAAAGTGTTCTCATCACCTCTGGAAATAGCAAGACCAACCTCCCAGATCCACCCCCACCAGCACTTCCAAAATGTCTCCTTTTGTGGAGTTTTAAAAGCTTATTCTATCATTAACTGCATTACGTTTATAAATACACCAAACACACTCACTAGACCACTCCTCCCCCGATGTTAGAGAGAAAGAAAACAAACCAAAAGGAGCCAACGCCTCCTTGGTTTTATATCTGTCTATATGTAACCATGAAATCCTTAAGAATGACTATTGAACCAAATTTTTCAAATAATATAGGAAAAATATGCATTTCAAATTCTCCATGTGGGTAGAGCCTACAGTGTGTAAAAAAACCACCACTGTGAGAATTCTGTTGTGACTTCACAAGGCACGTTTATATAAGGTAAAATATTAGTATGAACCAATACTGATCTTAAATATTTGAAAACATGGTGTTTGAAGTGGTCAGACAAATAAAATTCCCCTTTCATGCTTAAAGAGTGCCAGCATGTGTTGCTGTATCTTACTTTAATACATCTCTCTCAGCTGACACATGTTCCCCTCTCATTGAGATGCTAATAGCTTTACCCCTCATGTTTGGCTCCACATGTGTTTAAAAATACACAAGCTCAGTGAACAATGCATCTACTCTGATAATAACAGATCTCTCACTAACCTTAGTAATGGAACAAAAAACCCTCTCTTACAGTTTCTTCTTTCTAAGATTTGTAGACATTTTGATAACTTAGCAATATATAGGAATGAAAAAAGTTTAATGGAAATGAGAGCGAAACACACTTGACAGTCTATATCCCACATATTATACATACTGACTCTTCCTACACTGGTAAAGGAAAACAGGAAAGCATCATCATTTTGCTATTCATCATGACCCAAAGAAAAATGCTGCTTTCTATCACTTCAAACCTCTGAAAGATACTGAACAAGATAAAGAGGGGGTTAAAAATTGTTTTCCTACATTCTTCACGAAAAGGTTTAATGATTGAAAAATGTTTTCCTAGAAAAAGCTAAACACTCACCCAGCTCATTAAAGATGAGAACAAAGGGCAGAGATCAGAGGAAGCTCTACATAAGGTATTATTTATAGACCACTCACCACCCCCAGAGGAAGAAAAGAACACATTAGTAGAACCATGAGTGAAAATAGATCAACAGATCAGCCACAGTGTCAAAGAAAATTCAGAATTTTAATCAAGCCCAACACTCATGTGATTCATATGTATATGAGCCATATCCCAAAACTCCCTCTTCCCTCTCCCGGCCAGGGAACTTCCACACTTCAATGGCAACCTTAGCCCCAGCTTCATCCTCCACTTTAAGACCCTCCTCCTTTCCCCGTATCCCCAAAAATGTAGGGAGTAGAGATTTTTACATGTTTTCCTCACATTAAAAAGCCAACACCAAAGAAGTTCTAAAACTTCAGAACTGGACATTGTTTATTCTACAAAAGTGGTTGTGAAACATTCTGAGAGAAAGACCTTTAATATTTGTGTGTGTGTGTGTGTGTGTGTGTGTGTTAATTAGTAGTTCTTCACCTTGGTTGGTATTAGAACCACAGAAATAGAAGGAAGTGAAAGAAAAATGACAACTTTATATTACATTCTTACAGAATTCTATGGATTTGCCAAAACAATAAGAGGTAATTGGGTTATTTTGAGAGTAATCATTTTATGGAGTATATTACATTGGCTAACTTTAGGCATATTATCTTTTCAGGCTTACTCACAGAACCTCTAACCATATTGACTGGGAGCTAGTATATGAATCATATTTACATCTGATGTTACAGTTTTTTGCTCAAGATGAGACTCTAGAAGATTCCATAGTTTATGAAACATAGTCAGGGTTACATATAATTATGTTATCGATAAAGAGTATAGTGACCTTGTTTTTTTTTTTTTTTTTTTTTTTTTTTGCGGCACGCGGGCCTCCCACTGCTGTGGCCTCTCCCGTTGCGGAGCACAGGCTCCAGACGCGCAGGCTCAGCGGCCATGGCTCACGGGCCCAGCCGCTCCGCGGCACGTGGGATCCTCCCGGACCGGGGCACGAACCCGCGTCCCCTACATTGGCAGGCGGACTCTCAACCACTTGCGCCACCAGGGAAGCCCAGTGACCTTGTTTTTATTCCTAAGAATATTCTTATTAGCTGAGGGACAGAATCTTTAGTCACAGAATTTAAGTCTAAGATGAATGACAAGGGCCAGCTAGAAACTCAGTAAATGGGAGTTTACTCAGTAAATGGGAGTTTACAGCCTTCACTTCCCTCTTAACTTTCCTAAATGATAACTAGTTGCCCTTCTATCAGTCACCATAAATCTGTACGGCCAAATCCATTTTGTAAAAGAAAACCAAGCCTCACTAACATACGGTATGTGACAGCAGCTCTTTTCTGCTATCATCTTCAACTGTCCAAACAATATAAGTTTAATAAAATGTTCTTTAAGAAAAAAAGGAACAAAACCATTACATTCTTCTGTGACCAATCTCCTCTCCACAGTTTGTCTTAAATATGACTTTGAACAAGTTTTAAAAGTACATTTAGAAATAATAAATCCCAACTAGCTTGGATTTAGGGAATAGTATTACTCACCCTCCTGGATTATACCAGCCAAGATTAGGTCAAGCTTTAACCATAATGGAATGGGAATGTAGTCTCAAAACTAGCCAGGTCCTTAGAATCTACATTCCTAAGAGACAAGTATTGTCTCATAGTTCAGTTTAAGCATCTATTTCACTTTGAGTTCAGTAAATATTATATGTTGAGATGATGTCATATCATAGTATCGCTAATTGCACAAGGTAACTCTGGGATAATGACTATTAAATTACTTTAAAATACATTGCTCTAATTGTTCAAGGACCTGACTGTACTTCCAATATACACTTTTACTCAGAGAGTAATGATTTGCCCATTTAAACAGATTGTTTGCAGGTAGTTTCATTCCAGAAACTACACATGCTATGTCTATCCTCCTCACATATCAAGGACAAATTTGGAAAAAAACTGAAAACGACTCAGTTCAAATCAGAACCCATTAAGGAAAAGGCTAAGGCAAAGGTACCAAAGTTCAGGCTATTGGAGTGTCAATGAATTTGTAAAGGTGCTTTAGAACCATGTAATTACATTTTAAAAAAAGACATTTTTACTGTAAAATGTACTAAAAGCTACTATCTATCCTTCATAATAACTATGAATAACCATGTATTTGCAATAAGTTTCCTACTTTTCCTTTTGTCTTAGTCCTTGACATGTTATAAGAAAATTAATTTCAGAAGCTGGCTTTTTAAATGCTGGCAATTACAAAACTGTTGTAACCTTGAAGGAAGAGTTTATTAGGTGAAGTTTATTTATTCCAAGGTCTTTGAAGAATAATGATAAAGTACACTGCAGTTTAACCCACTTTGAGTGACTGCCAACCAAACAGCATTTCACTCATTTGTTGAAGAAATAGAAAGTCCACTGGGAAACACTGAATTTTGCAACTTTCCAATCATATGATTAAATATACTTAAGAAAAGAAAAGACCTCTAACTTTAAAACATGCCAGTTTTACAGTGGAAAATAGACATGACCTTTGCCTTGGAATATAATCCAACTACGTAAAGCTATTTTAAAGCACTAATAAATTTCTTGCTAACTAATAAGTGCCTCATCGCACATAAAAGAAGCCAACACTAGTGTGCATCTGGGATAAATGATGTTTTTAAGGAGAATTCTTAAATATCTAGATCAACTGTGAAAGTTATTGCAAAACAGTGTAGTAACCACATATAATTACATAGATGATTAAACTCCTTATTCTTCAGACTTTTTCTTACAGAAAAAGTAAACTTGGTCTAAAATGGAATTTTCCAGAGCCATCCAGTAGAGGAGAGATAGAGGGGTCAGGATAGATTGGGAACAGAGAGGGCCCTATGCAAAGCCCCAGGGTAAGTGCATGTGGCTGTGTTTGATGGCCAGGCCCCGAAGTCATGTTCTCCAGAGGGAGGCAGGGTCACTCGTGCTGTCCCACTAGAACTGAAACATCAGTACCCTTTTCCTTTGTTGGCTTGTTGGGTTTATTGAAACTTGTGATGTCTTTCCTTTTTACCCAGGTTTGGCCATAAAATTTGAATCGCAGGGAAGAGGGGGAGTGATCTTTAACATATATTCTTATAACAGTGATAAATTCCAACATGGCCCATCTGAATATTCGCTGAGGGAAAACTGAAAGCCAATAACCATGTTTGCAGACATCACTGACTCAAAGGAATACAGCGTTTGGAGTGGTAGTGATAGCCCTTCTTCCTGGCTTTGGGCCATCACCAAAGCCGGACCATGACTTATTCTTCTACCAGTCTTCTTCCTGAATCCATTAGCTAACGCCTAGCCACCTAGAAATTGCTAATGAGAAGCACAGGCTCATTCCCTAATACCAAATATTCCATTATAACTACTGCTACACCACTGAATGTCAGTATTCTAATGACCTAGCACTGAGGATACTCCTTTGAAAAAGAATATTCTCTGCATTCCACTGATTATATACATTTCTCAGTTCTGATCATTCTACCCTTGGGAGAGTCAGTGAAAATTCAAAGTTCTGACTTTCAGGAAAGGGAACAGCAGGGAAAAGATGTAAAAAAAGATGGTGGTAGAATTGGCTTCAAACTTCATGTAAATAAAGATTTCCCTTGTTTATAGTTTTACATGACTACTGTGCTTTGTGAGACTTCAATGGGGATATTTTTCCTACCACTGAAACCATTTTCCTTATTTTTTAAGACACATAGCTAACGTGAACTTCCTGAAGTAAGACTAAAACTGCAGGAATGCTGAGACTCAATGTATGATATTCTTGGTCAAAATCAAATCATTAGTCAACTGAAAAAAGTATAGAACATTAAAAGGGAGAGTACTAAAGAGGGTACTATTGTGTTCTATGGGGTGTAGGCTCAGAGTAGAAACTACACTGAGCTGGAGAAGTCTGGCAGGCTAGTTCTCTATGGAATAAAATAGTCCACTTAATTGGAGTTTTCACAAAAAGCAAATAATTCTCCATTTTATGTTAGCCAAAAGAATATTCATGCTGCATTTTCATATGTAAAATGAGTTCCTTCTAAGCACTAAACTTTTGTTAGTCTGGTAGGTTTGAGAGCTTTTCATGGGGGAAAAAAGCCCTATCAGGAATGGAAACTGGACATCATAAATGACAGTCAGAAGTTACTGCAAAAAACATTCAGAAGCAGAGTTACATTGCAGGAAGTAAAAATCACTGACAATTTGAATCATTTCTGGAGGCACAACCACCTCCAAACTTTCCAACAGAATTTAGGTAGAGCAGTAAACTAAGAATCAAGGTTCTATTTCTCTAGTCTTTCATTCTATAAGCACGTATTTCTCGATTGTGGACTGTGTGCCAGGTAGTTGTAGACACTAGGAATACAGTGGTGAACAAAACAACCAAAAATTCCTCCCCTCATGGAGCTTTAATTTTATTGGAAAGAGACAATAACAAGATATGTTAATATGCTAACTGCTGATAAGTGCCAAAGACAAATAGAATGGAGGATGAGGGATAAGAAGGTTTGGGGAAAGTTTCTATTTTAGACAGGGCAGTCATTGAGAAGGTCATATTTGAAAAAAGACCTGAAGGAGGTGAGGAAATGATCCAGGGAGATGACTGTGAAGTACAGCAGGGAGAGCATTTCAAGTGCAAACCACATTTGAACAGCGAGTACAAAGGCTCTGACACAGGAGTATGACCAGGCCAGTGAGGCTGGAGCACAGCAAACCAGGGGGAGAGAAGTAAGAAATGAGGAGATGAGGTCAGAGATCATAGTGTATAGTACATGAGGGAGGCAAGGGAAGATTCAGGGAGATGGACTAATTAGGAAGCATCTGCAGTAATCTAGATGAGGAAGGATGGAGGCTTGGACCAGGGTTGTGGCAGCACTGAATGTGAGATATGGTGAGATTCTGAATATCTGAATAACGTTGAGGGTAAACTAAATAGGATGTGCCAGTGGATCAAGTAAGGGGTGTAGAGAAAGACAGGAGTCAAGGAAGACTCCAATCTTTCTGGATTGAGCAACTAAAAAAATGGAGTTGTTCATTGCGGTGGGGAACTCTGTAGGAGGAGATCTGCGGTGGGTAGATGAGAAGCTCAGTGTCTGATATGTTATTTAGAGATGCCTACTACCCAACCAAATATTTGTTTTCAATCAAACAAGGCAAGAAGTCTGGGCTAGAGAACTAAACACAGATGGCATCAGCATATTGATGAATTAGTTGGGAACATCAAACAAAGGTCCTCTCTTGGGCTTTATCAATGGTGTACTGGGTAACTTGGGTCTGTCATTGAGCTGTCCATCAGTCAGAAAGAGATGGATTATCACCGAACTCCAGCTTTGATCACGTAATATTTCTAAGAAAGTATTATATTCAGAACAGTAGATTCTAAGGCAATGAGTTCTCAACTAGTCACACTCAGCAAATGTTACTGAGCTCCTATTACGTACCAAGCGCTGCAAAGCACTGGGAATATAGTAATGAAAGACAGACATGGTGGTCTCTCCCTCTAGACAAATTAGTGTAATGAGGGAGACAAAATGAAAACAATACTAGCACATATATGATTAACTAATTAATAGTAATTGTGGCAAATCCTATATAGGAGAAGTTACAGAAGGTAGACTATTTGTGAGTATGTTTCTTCCCGGACAACTTCCCCCAATACATGGTGTACTCCCACCGTACTTCCTCTCCAGCTGTACATACAGTCTCTCAGGGACCAATGACATCACCAAAATGACACATAGTTCCTAAGGAAATAGTCAGTTTTTAAAGATGGTAAAGTATTCATGACCATCTTAACCTTTAAGAATCTTAAATGAAAATACTATGTCCACCTCATTCAATGTTGAACTACCTATACAATGAGCTGTGATCTCTTCACATTTCTGGGACCAGGGGTCACCTAAAATAAAGTGTAGTCTGCATTTGGCTGAAAGAGAAAACAGAATGCTACACCTGAATTCTACTCTATATAGGTACTCACACAGAATTTTAAGATGAAAGTAAGAATCAAAGGAACTCTTCTAGTCGCAGCTGACTACACAATTATACGCACAGGGATGGAACTTTAGAGCTATAAAATATGCATGATGTTAGAGAGGATGCAACCCAGTATGACTCTCATCTGATAGTATAGAAAACACAAGGTCAGGAAGACTACATGACTATATAACTTGCCCAAAGTTAAACTGCTAGTTAGCAGCAAAGCCAAGACTAAACCAAAATCTCCCCAACACTTAACTCATGCTGCACCAGTATAATTCTCACTCTGCTTTTTTCTATTAGAAAGAAGGAAAAGAAAGAATGAAATGGAGATACTGGTACAAGTTTTCACTTTGAGAGCCTTCTTTTGGAGAATGTTTTATGAACTAAAAGTATACTTTATGAAGGACTTTTAATATCCAGGTTATTGGTGCTGAGAGGGGAATAAGAGATAATTACTATATCATGGAAAGTGGCCCCAAAAGAATAAAGAAGGCAGTCTCAGAGATGGAGGAGCAGAAATGAGTTATTGCCCACTTCTGTATTCCCAGTATCTAAAACAGTGCCTGATGTGTACTATGCATTCAGAACATATTTGTTGAATTTAACTGATCTGAATTAAATTACAGACTATAAAAGGCATATGTTAACATTATTTTTGTTTGTGAAAGTCAAATACATTGAATCCCCATACAATGATGACAATGAGAGACCAATAACTGCATTATATCAACGTCTTTATGGTACACAATTTTTATATGTTATAGAAGATTTAGTGTGGCATATATAACTAAATATACATGCAGAAAGACAGAAAGAAAAGCTCTTATTGTGAGATTAATGAAACTTTAGATATTTGTGCAGTGCTTAACAATTTACAAAGCATTTCCATATATATACCTGTATGTATGTATATAAATATCCATGATATAATTTGATATCTAGTAGAACATTATATTTACATATTATATATCTTATATCACATACATATATATTATATGTAATAGATGTTATTATCCACTATTTATTGCTGATGAAATCAAAGTTCTGAGAAGCTGTTATGCAGCCGGCAGGTGACAAAAGTCTGAAATGGAACTCAGGTCTCTAACACTTCCAATTCAAGTGAACCTTCTACTCACTTCCACTGGATGTTTAAAAGATGACAGGTTTTCACTTGGAATAATGGCAAGTTTGTGTGCAACAGTCATTGTCTTTGTAACCTCCCTCCTAACAGGGAATGGGTAATAAGTCAGACATGGTTTCACAAGATACCTTGGCATGTGGAGACTGTGAACACATATCGCTAGGCTATCATGTTTAGGTGTTAGAGTTTCTCTCTTTTAAATATTTTACTATTAAATAGCATACAAATGGAGATTTACTTCTAATTCCTTATAGAGGTTAAAATTATAACAATGCAGATCAATGACTTCAGCAGTGAAATAAAGGGCTTCCTGCATCCATGTCAATGTCAAAGAGTCGAAAAAGAATCCTTTTACTCCTTAACCTAGCCAATCTCACGCTCATCAATCGTCTGGGCTCGAGAAAGGAGCTCACAGACAAGAATCCTGCCCTGCCCTTGTTTCCCCACGTCAGTCCTGCACAGTCAGCTCTGGCTCACCTCGCTGTCTCCTTCCACTCCATCTCCTGACCATCCACGGCCAGCAGCTCATCCAGTTCCGTGAAGAGCTGAGGGGGTGCTGGACTGTCATCCTCCTCGCCCAAGATGAATCGGATGCGTTCTGCGGCGGGAGAGACTGCAGAAGTGAAAATACTGTGGTTAAACATTGGCTGGACAACCCTGAGGAAAGTGTAACTCCGAGCTCTTCCTCCGTCCCCAAAGCTGATGGGCTTCCCTTCCACATTTTCAGTGGACATCTTCCTTGCTGAGCCTTCCTTGTCCGCAACCTAAAGATAAACAGGAATCCAAGGCCTTCTCTAGTCCTTTAGCTCTGAACTGTGTCTCAGCTCTCCACCACTCTCCAGAAGGACAGCGCTCCAGTTCTGTGTGGCGAGTGGCAAAGAACCTTTAGCCCTATGATGAGCTCAGGTCCAACCACATGACCTTCCCTCCTTCCCCACTGATGACCCATCCAAAAGTATAAGACAGAAACCAGCTTGAGCCAATCACTTTTTCTACAACAGTGGGAGGGGGCAACAGAGCACCCCAATGCTGGGTTTCCCCCAGGCCCCCGCCTCCCAGCCACCCTCCCTCTGTCCAATGCCCAAAGCAGCCCACACCCTCGCAAGTTCCTCACTGCCCATAACTGCCTAACTGCAAAGTTGATGAAGGAATATTTAACAAGATGGAGCCTCTTCTGTACATAATGGCAGTACCCAAAAATGTTTAGTCACACTTCAATGCACTTGAAAAACAAGCCCAAGTAAAATATTGTACACACGAGGGGAAAAAATTTCCAACACACTCAAGCACATAATTGAATGCCCTACTAGCTCCTTTTGACCCCATCTCCTAAAAATCATGTAATGAAAAATTAACTAGAATTTCCCCCAGGTTGTGGGCTATTTTCTCTTTCTTTAAAAAAAATGGAAAGCATTTGGAAACTGATGGTTATATTACAAAACTAAGGCCCACAGATACTCCTTATAATCCCTGGGTAAAACCAAGAATATACATGTGACTGCAGTCTGAGTACACAGATTTATTCATATGCAGAACTTTTTAGAAATATATGTACTCAACCTAAAAAAACAAAAAACTTCCTACCATCTGAAAACCACTATAATCAGGACAGAATAAAATTCCATAGATCAAAATATATTTACTACAAACAAAAGCATGAAAAATATTCAACCTACCTAGTAATCAAAACTAACTATTAAAATAAAATATATGTTTTACCTATAAAAATGGCAAAAACTTTAAAGAATGATCATCTCAATGTTGGCAAGGGTTTAGGACACGTGTACCAGCACCTTCCAATTTATGTCGCTGGTAGGAGCCTAAATGGGAACATCTCTCTGAAAAGGTATGGAAATGTTTTTAAAGTGTATCTATCCTGTGAGTCAGCAATTCTACCACTAGCAAGATGTTCATTCTAAATAAATAACAGTTGTTATCACAAAGTCTTAACTACAGAGGTGACCACTACAGCATAGTTTATAATTGAGAGAAACAGAAAAAGCTTAAATGTCCAAAAAGAAGGATTGGTTAAATAAACTATATTACAACCATTCAATCAAATACCACACAGTCATAAAACATGAAGATGAGATTATTGGTTTTTGACATATATATCATATAATATTAATTAAAAAAATAAAATTACAAAATCATATGCATAAAGCAATCCCATTTTGGTAAAGAAAAAATTACACATATATCCATAAAATAGTCTGGAAATGAGAGAGCCCTCATTTTGCGTGGTTCTAATGAGTGTAAATTTCAGCTACCACAGTTTGGTTAAAGAACACTAGTCCCCCAACAACACAGCTCAAATTTCAGCTGGATAGTAAATTAACTGTGAGTAATTGCATAAAATACAATTACTGTATTTTATGTACTGTATTTTACATATATGTACATAACATATATGCATCATGATCGTGACCAATCATAGTGCTCCTTTCGAAGTCTGCCAGTGATTGGTCACTACACATTTGTTATCCAGTTCATGCACAGGCAGCAAAGTGTGTAGCTGTGCTGCCTTCTTGTCTTCCAATGATAAATTCATATGATATGAATAATCAAAAGAGGGAGCTAGCCAACAAAGATGAAAGTACAGCACAGAAACAAAAAGTACTAACACTGGAAGTGAAATCTATGTCAAATACGAATGGAGTTACAGAAGACCTAGCTGATTATGGGAATGTAGATAATGCTGCCGTTCCCCATTTGAGAGACTCTAGATGTAGAGTCAGAGGAACTTAGTGAAGGTGAACTCATTAACATAAATAGTAAGGCAAGTGGTTGTAACAAAATGCTAACGATGTCCCAGAGGAAGTGATGCTGGCAAAAAAATTTCATGCTAAAGGAACCCTCAGAGACATTCCCTAACACAGAAAGCGCAAACGATAAAATGTTGGAAGCTGATCCAGACTCAGAGAGGAGAATGACGATTGCTCTGGGCATAGAAAAGATGCTCACTCCATTTCATGAATTGTACTGTAGGAAAAAGGCAAACTACTTCTGATAAGATTTTACAAAGAAATCAACCACTTTAATCTCAATGTTTCTAATGTCTTAAAATAGCAAATACTAAATAAATAACTAGTTTTACTATTTTTTTCACTTCCCTATAACTTTATAGCCAACAGTAAGAGAGATTTTAATGGTTTGGCAAATTTTTTAAAGGTCAAAGAACAATAATAACTTTTCCCATTGATCATTAGGATCGTTTTGTATAATTTCAGTTGCATAGTCATTTTTATGGTCCTGCACTACAGAGTAAAGCAAGGATTGCCTGTATACATACCTTTTAAATGTTATGCAGTTTGTTTCTAGGACTTCTATTTTCTTCCTTTCACTTTCCTATCAATTTTAAAACGTGCACAACTCATTCATGTATTCACTCAGCAATATTTATTGAGTAATGTCTATGTTCTAAATGGGCTCTGCTTCAGGCTTTGAAGATAAAGCAAAGAACCATGACAAAAAGGTCCCTATTCTTACTGCGTTTACATGCTAGCAGGGAAAACAAACATTAACTAATTAATTAATTAGTTAAGTGAATAAATAAATTAGTACATAAACCAATAAGCAAGAAAAATATCTGCAAACTGTTTTGTGCTCGCAGAACATTAAAATAAGGTAACCGAATACATATTAATATAAGATACAATATGTTTTACTTTTGTAATTAGAAAAAAACAGCTTTGAAATTTCTTAAATCTCTGGGAGAAAAAAATCTAAAGTTCCAGGACTTTTGTGTAAAAACATTTGCAATGCCTTTCCAATCAAGAAATGGGATGTGTAACTATTTTATAGGATCACAGAGGGCATGAAAGAAATGATATGAGGGTAAGAAATGACTGGCAGAATTTAGAATCTGGACACTACTCCTAACAAGTAAAGTGTTCACACTACTAGAAATGTAGTTATTCAGCAGAGTGGTTCTGAAACTGACAGTCACAAATTTAACTGACTTTTCATCAACATTCAACATCAAAGATCCCTGAGATAGAATTAGCTTTTAGAAGGGAAAAGTCTACATTTAGAGAACCAACTTTTTGTCCCTTTCTAAAAGATATGATGTGGGTTTGTCCCCATCTCTAACAGAGAAGAATAAATGTCTCTCCTGCTTAAAGAACAAATTCTCTTGCACAGACACCACACACATCTTTGCTGAGCTCTAATCCACAGAGCATTACTCTGTGGTCTGGTGCTCTCAAGTTAGGGAAACAACTCACTGCTTATCAGACAGCAAGCAACTCAGCTGTGACTTCTGTAAAGTCGAATGGAAGAAGGATGTAACGTTGTTACCTCCAGGTCTTCCTCTCCAGGTACCATATCTAAGCACCTTTCATAAGTTGTCTTATGTATTAAATACAGCCTCCGAGCAACCAATATAACAATCCCTTTGGGATAAAATTCTAAAATTGTGTATCAAAAATGAGCTTGCTACTCTAGTTTCTTTCCTCAGCTGCTCCTCTAATCAGAAGGAAGCTTCCCCAGGAATCAGAAATAAGAGGTCACAGCAATTGTACTATCAATATCAACATGTGGGAGGGGCATCCTCTATGGCCAGCAAATGCCCTCCCCAATTTCTAACACCATTCTTAACACAAAGATATGCAGAGTGAGAGTCTACCCAATGAAGTGCATCAGGAATTTGTTTTTTCCCCCATAACTTTTGATCAGATAAAGAAATGAGCTAAATACAAGACACAGTATTGCATTGAGACTCTGGAGCCAAACTGTCTGGGTTTGAATCCAAACTGTGCTGCTTATTTGCTGTGTGACCTGAGAAAAGCTAGTTAACCTCTCTGTGTCTCAAGTTCCCCACCTGAAAAATGGGATGATGATGATCACCACAGTAGCTAAAATACAAGGTTTAAATTCGTTTAAAAATTGTTGACCCTTACTAGCAAAACCTGCCTAGCTTCTAAGAAAGAAAGCTCTCACAGATATTAGCCTTGACAACCCTTATATGTTGAAAATATATAAGGTAAGAAAGAAAATAGCCAAAAGTTCTGCATGTTTTACTTCAGTGAATTAAGTGGCTTCAGTAATGAGAACACAAAGGTGTGTGTTTTAGGAAACAGCCAATGAAAGAACAAGGGGAAATAATGAAACCCCTTCCGCCTCACTTTAATACTGGGGGCGGGGGGCAGGTGGGGGGCAAAAACATCAGAAAATCAACTTGCTTTACAGGTGAATAGATTATGATTCTAAGTAATACCTAATCTAGTTTCATCATAAAAGAGAACCTGGAGAAAAAAATGAGACAGGGTGACAGAGAGGAAAGAAAGGAGAGAGAGAAACTCTCAAATTCATCCAATCACCTTTGTCAGAACAGAAGGAGGCCCCTAGATCAAAGTGAAGTTAATGTCTCTAATCTGCCTTGATGTTTTTCTTTTTTTATTCTGCCCTCTGGTTAAAATGTGTTTTGGCTTTTTTGAGTAGCTCTAGAATTTCCTGGAGGGTCCTATATCAACATGGTTTCTCTGACCCAGGTCCACCTGTTGGAAGACCACATGACGGTCTGCAGGGCTTGGGGACACCCAGTGCTCCCAAACCCCCATTGCCAACAAGAAGAAAGCAAATGTAGGGCAGGGATGCTGTCCACACTTAGTGCTGCCACCAGCTACTGCAGCAGACATCACTTCCACACCCACACTCTATCTCCTGTAGAGCTTGAACTTGGCCTGTGCGTTTGCCTTTCATATAACTCTGGCCTCCATCTGTGCATTCAACCTTTCTCCCACAGCAACCCAGAAGTGTCTTGTGACAAAACATACCTGCTCATTTTCAGATCTGTTCCTTTTTCCTGTCTAGAATATTCTTTTCTTTCCTCTCTAACTCTGATTCAATTTCTAAGGCCCAGATGGAGAGTCTATCTTTTCCCATAACCTCTACTAACCATTCCCAGAGACATGAATCTCTCCTTTATTCAAACCATAACAACACTTTATGTCTGAATCACTCATTTAGGCACTAACAAATATACAGCTTGCTCATTAGTCCCTAAACTTTTGTAGATGCACCTTCTCTCTCCAACTAGGTCACCAAGGCCCTGGAAGACAGGGTCTGTATTTTATGCACTCTCCTTAAAGACCAACACAGTAGTGTGCACCTAACAGTCACTTTGAGTATTAATGAATTAGACATGACTAAATAAAACTTGGACATTTTCAAATACACAAACACACAACCGCTTGCAAAAAGCAGCTTACATTAAGAACTCTGAAATGGAAAATAAGTTTGGAAAACTGTCCTTATTCTACTCTTCCCCTTAATCCATCTTTGCATGAGCTGCACCAAAATATAGTCACCATTCCCTGTACAGAAAGTCCCAAATAAAAGAATGAATATTTCCGGTGAGCTATTTTCCTCTGCTAGATGCAATCTCCTCCTACCCTGAGGGACCACAACATTTAATGTGCACATGTACTAAGACATTTAATATCCACTGCTTGGTGTGTTATTCATTGCCGTACTTTGTCTTTGCAGCTTTTCATGCCTTACCTAAATTGCTCTTGGCACCTATCTTGGACACAGTGAAGTTATACAAAAGTGAATGGATGGAAAAATGAGTAAAAGAATGAATGAAACAATGAATAATACATATTCTGCCCCAGTTCCTCACAAGCTATCGTTCTATGCTTCTATCCTCTGCCTCTTTTTAAGCGCAACTAGGAAAGTGACATGATGTAACAAAATGAAAACCCTGGAGGCTTAGCAATATTTGAAGTATAGTTCCTACACTCTCATTTGATAACTTAATTAATATTTATTAGTTTTTAGTGCATGCAATACACTATGGTATTTATTGAAATGACACAAAATGTTTTTTAAGATAAGATCTCTGTCCTCAAGGAACTTAAAGCTGGAAGATAACACATAATAATGGGGGGAAAAATGCTATCAATAAAAATGTAACACTCAATAACTAACATTTTTGAATTGTTACACTGTACTAGGCGCTGTGTTTAGTACTTTCCATTTACATCATTTATTTTACACAAGCCTGTGAAATATCCTCTACTATTATTCTCTTGTATTACTCTCACATTACAGATAGGGAAACTGAGTATTAAGAGGCTAAGAGGCTTCCCCAAGATCACACAACTAGTAGGTGATATGACCTCAAACCCACTTGGTGTTACTTCCAAGCCCATTTCTTGGCCACCACACTCTAATGGATGATCTCACTTTTCAAAATGGTCAGATTTCCATATGAACAGTACAGACAGTAAATGTACTGGATTTCAGAAGAGGCAGAAATCATAATGGCATATGAAATAGTCCTGAAGTAAATTAATTTAACATTTGGTTCATTATCCACTGAACGGTAATTTCCGAACATGCCCTTTTATTTTTGGTCTGCGAAGCATCCCACTGTGGTCACCCTGCAGGCTACCCAAGAAAAAAAATTTTAATAGAAATAATGATCATAACGAACATTCATACTGTGCATGACAAGCTTACATGCAAATTCCCTTCTGTGGGTTAAGTGAGGACTTCTGGATTTTGTATTTTCTCCTTGTCAAAGTCCACCATCTGGTAAAGTCTTAGATCTCAAACCAAAGTATAAAAAGAAATAACTATTTGTTTCTTTAATTTATTAATGTGCTATCACCAACTGGTTTACATAGTTATCATTTTAAGTATTCATTTCTCTTCTTCATTCTGAGATAAAAGTTTGTAGGTAGATACCATGTTGTTAAAACTTCCACAATTTATCTGATTTTTAGGTCATCGTAGTACTCTAAAAATGCACTTAAATGTATATATAAAATCCTCAAACTTCTTTTCCCATTCATAACTATAAGAAATGATAACTAGCTAAATGAATAAATCTCCATATACATATAAATCTTTAACATACATACACACATTTTAGTGGCATCTGTTACTCCTGCCCACCTAGCAACCCTAACCTCTTTTTCTGATAACAGCACCCCATTTTTCTTTGGAGAACTATCTTTATCCTTGTAAGTCCACTGAGGCTGAATTACCCTCTCTGTGACACAGGCCTGGACAATGAGAATATCACAATTCTTGGCCACAGCAATTAATTTTCGAGTGGACACTTCATCTAATCCAGGCCAATCAAAATGAAAAATCATCAGCTTTTCGCTGGAACTTCCAGGAAATAAATTTTCACTTTATGCTAAGGTGATAAGATGGTAATAAAATCTTTGAGTGCAGTTGGTCACCTTGCAACCCTAAGGGAAAAGCCTGCCTGGGAATAAGAAACTCAGAACCAAGACAGAAGCAGGCTCCTGATGCCATCATTTAAGCACCTAGGTCCAGCCATGCCTGAAGTCAGTAACTTTTCAATGATATGTAAGGATTCCTTTCTAGCTAAAAGTAATGAGGCAATTTTTTTGGTCACTTACAACCAAAGATTTATGATATAGACATCTATGATTCCATTTGAATGGGTTAGGGTAGAACTAACTTATATTAACCATCCACATATCAGCATCTTCAAAATAATTGCATTGAAGAACCTGTTTTTATAGAATCCAACTTTTAGTGGAGTAATCTGTACGAGTTCACCTAGAGTTTCTCCATGCCCTAATCTACCTCTACTTCAACATATCCAGAAAATGACTGCTGATTTACATGCTGGCAGGCTCTAGACAGGTAAATTAGATGGTTACTTTTTCTGTTTCAAGTTAGCTAAGAAACTGAAACAGCCAAATAGCATTCATTTAGATGGATAATTTTTTTAAATACTTAGGTATCCATGTATTAATAAGCTCCCACACATGAAAAGCTGTCAATTATCACAATTAGCCTTAATATGCCATGACATTATTATGCCATAAAGAGTCAACAGCACAAGAGCCTAGATTTCAGAATACTACCAAGCAATCTTACTTAGGGGCAGAGTAAGCTCAATTTCAGCCAAGAGGTGATAAAAACTGGAGTTCGCTGAGATATTTTTGGAAAATACCTGTGTCTTAGGCTTTCATCTTCAAAATGTTGAAACAGAAAATTTACCTACAGTTTACATTACAAAAGTGTTATCAGGACTCAAGTCATATTTACAAGATATTCAGAATTCTTTAGAACAAAAAGGTGGTAGCCCTTACATTCCCCAATTTATTCTTTCTCCTTCATAATTTCTGCTAACACAGTAGGTTGGAAAAATTAAAACTAGGCTTTTCAGTGGTGTTAATACATGTACTTAAAATGCTGCTAAGCTATTCACAAAGAAGTACTCCCAGTGATGGTCTACCAGTGAAATAAATTTTATCTATGAAACTTCAGGGCACACCATATTGAACCATTGGCTCAAAGCTTTTTGGGTCTGCTGATGCTTTTTATTAATCATTCCAATTATATTAATTATATTATTAATATTATTCCAATATTTCAAGAATCTCTATCAGAAAGACTTAAAATTCTAATCAGTCATTTTGGGTTTTAGCAGCCTCAGTAGGGACCTAAACTAAGTAACTATTACAGACGGAATTGTGTCCCTGGCAAAATTCATGTTGAAACTCTAAGCCCTAATGTGATGATATTTAGAATGGAGCCTTTGGGAAATAACTGCGTATAGATGAGGTTATGAGAGTGGGCCCTTCATAATGTGATTAGTGCCCTTATAAGAAGAGACACCAGAGAGCTTGCTTCCTCTTTCTCTCCACCATGTGAGGACACAGGGAGAAGGCTGCCATGGAACTGGGCCCTGACCAGGGAACCTAATCAAATGGTACTTTGATCTTGACTTCTCAGCCTCCATAACTGTGACAGATAATTTCCTGTTGTTTAAGCTATATAGTCTATGATATTTTGTTATAGCAGCCTGAGCTAATACAGTAACTAAGCTAACTAATTAATGGTGAAACTAAACATTTTGACTTTTTTTTCTGGATTTTTCTCATCACCATATCATTTTCCCTACTTCATTTAATCCAAGTTTGCATGATATTCATGAGCCCTTGGCGGGGGACAGGCTCATAAAACAGTAATAACCCAAATTTCACTGACACTGTTCTAGTTGAATATCATGCAACTGCACCCCACTGATAAATCTACCTCCCAAGTATTTTCTGGGTCCCCAAGGGATGTTTCACACTTATCCTTTTGGCTCCAGCCCCACTGTTGCTGCCCTCTGTCTGCAAAATCACCTGCAAAGGGTACCACATTTTAGACACTGTCACTAGGGCCCAGCATGGCAATGTCATTACCCTGCCAAGGAAGTCAGCTTCCAAAGTTCCCAAGGAGGCAATATCCAAGGTGCCAAAGCAACACAGTAGTAAAAAAAAAAAAAAAAGCAGGTGACCAAGAAGTCTGGTGGAATATCATAACAGATAATGTGGGTTTTGATGAGTCAGTACATTGTTCAGAGTGTTGTTTGGCCCCTGCTTGAGTCTTAAGTTATGTCTTTTGACATCTACCACATGCCAGAGAATTTACAGAAGAAAAATGATTCAAGTAAGGAAGAGAAATTCCTACAACCATGTCTATTTACTCGAATTTAACCACCAGGGTGTATCTGCCTTGTTACAAGGTACCTAACACCTTACATATCTGGATAAGCATTAACTTTTGGTTCTTATTTTTAACTCCCTTCTGGTCGTTTGTTCAGATCAAATTCCTTTCCCCAAAGAACCAGCTTTATCCTGACCTTTCCTTCAGTGAATCAATAAATTCTGTTTTGTTTATTCCAGTTATAATTGGGTTTCTTACACTTGAAACCAAAGGCTGATTTATATAATATATATAGAAAAAAAACAGAACCAAATGTTAACAATTACTATCCCTAAATGATGGAATTATTGATTATTCTTGTTTTCCTCATTTTGCTTATGTGTAATTTTGAAATTTTCTAAAATTAACATTAATGTCATTACTATAAGGAAAACAAACCTATTAAGGTATTTTTAATTGCTAACTTGAGGACAGTCATGCCAAATTAGTGCCAGACACTTCCCTACCGTACTTGAAACTACAGAATCTCAATTATCTTTCTCAACAAATGTCCAAAACAAGCATAACCCTCATGCATTTGCCTTCACAGCTGTCTAGGGATTCAAACAGCCAGTTCTGAACCATGTAACAGGACTGGCCATGGTTCTGAAAGCTAGCAGACAGAGCAGGCACACAGGTCTAAAAATAACTCCATGGGCACAGAACAATGGAGACAGGGTGAGGGGCTTTCCATGAAAGTGGCATGGAAAAGTAAGATGCTTTCTATAAAGAGGAACTCACCCTTTAATTAAGATGGTAAAAAATATGGCCACCAGCAAGCTCTTCCTAAAAGACTGAAAAGTTCCTAATGCATGTTACAGTTCCCGTTTCCATTTTCCTTTAATTTCTCACTCCCTACTTCACTTCTCTTTGCTCTGCCAGAGCTGTCCATGATAAGGATTATATGATGAATCACTCTGCTTAAGAGTGAATACATCAGCATTTTCTCCAGGCTCAACTCAGAACAATTATCAGCACAATTTATACCCTAAGGTTTCCAAAGTCAGACTCAATTCTCATCAACATTAGGAAGTCTTCCCGATTCCCCAAATAAACTCTACAGACTTGCTGGAGTGCAACCCTTTTCCATACAAAGTAGCTAAATTTACTGCTCCAATATTAGTGTCACAACCACCATGCTAATGCTGCCATTAGATGCCCCCACGTACAAAAGAAGGCATCCTCCTTTCTGTAGACTGTCTTTCAAAATGCCTACGAGTATAAAAACACCAAGCCTTAGAGAATCTTTAGGACTCCTGAGTTCATCCCCACATGGCCAAAATATTCTACCCATCTTTCCTGGATAGCAATATTGAGAAATGTGATTCAAAACATAATCCCGTTAAAAAGGGAGAGTGGGGAATGGAGACATCAAGGAAACATTACATAGGTGCTGATTTTTTCTAAAGAAAAAAAAAGTCACATTCCCCACAGATATATCACTGCTCTAAAGATTTTGATAGAACTCTGAACGTAATACAGAAATGTCAGCAAGATTCTACAGTAAGCTTTTCCGCCTTAAGTCTGCTCTGAGTTGAAGATCCAAAATTAGTGGCAGTGATCCCCCACTTCTCTGAAGCTTAATTACATTCTCGGCAAAGAAAAATATATATAGCAGGTCCTCCAACACTACCAATTTGACATTAATAGTTTCACTGTTCTCAGACAACACGATGCTTCATTTGCCTTGTTTTATCTACCCAGAACGCTCTGCATTATTGAAACCAACCAGCAACATATGTCCCCTGACCAGCAAAGACCTCAAAACCAGGCCAGAATCTTAAAGACCACTTGTAAAGCCTGAGAAATGGCACATGGATAACAAGAGTCTAATTAATATAAACAGTAAGTTTTCATGCTGTTTCATTAAGTACCTTCCCAAATTATCAAGAGCACTTAAAAAATGCTAAATCCATTTTCAGTAACAAATAAAATGAAATCAGCTAAGTTTTTAGAACCATATCTTAGAAGAGAGGAGCGTCATTTGTTACAGAAATAGACTTCCTTCTAGCTTATCCATACAGCTAAACCACACAAAGCTGATAGAAAACATAGATCAGACTGTGCATGTGGGCTGGTTAGGGACTTTGATTTCCCATTAAAGTCTGCTATGAACAATCTATGTGTTTCACAGAGTATTATCAACAAACGTAAGGAAGTCACCCTTTTCAATACAATATGTTTTCACTATAAACTTTCCATGCAACATTTCTTTATCCCTTATATAAAAGCGTATTTATAAGACTTCAAGTCATCTGGAGATAACCTCAGTTCATTAGAGGGAAGTAAATGAGCACCACTTCAAAAGTCATTATTAACAGCTTCCTGTTCAGAAAGAACAGGCAGAGAAAGTGTTTAGTCACTTCTAAGGTTTGTGGTGATGAGTAAGGCATGGCTATTCCTTAATTGGCTGCAGAATTTCCAATTAATTAAATACCAATCACAAAATTTAGAGTTCCTTTGCCTTCTCAGACGGTCACCTTTTCTTTAGATCCATCACAGGTCAGTTTAAGCTGGTTTAGAGATACTTTTGTCAAAATCTGTCTTTCCTAGAACTATGTTCATAAAATGCTTTAGTAACTTTATAAAGTAGAGATTACGCATTCACCAGAAAATTGTCCAAATCCCTCTGTCACCTTCCTTATGTGGAGGGGCAGGAAAGAGCCATGAGCAAAGTGGGATATCTGGGATTCAGATATAGAGGGATATATAAAGAATGAGACAGGGAACTCCTAATAAGACAATAGAAGGTGCTCTGGGTATGAAAAATGAGACAAACCAAAATCTCTAAGAGGAAGCCAAGATCAAATGCCAAAGCCAGCAAATATAAATAGCAAACCTAAAGGAACCAGAAGGAAGAATCAAGATCAAGTTACCAAGTTAAGAGTGAAAAGCTAGGGTAAACTGAGATAAAAGCAACCCAATGTGGATATGTAGATGAGTCAGTAGGTCAAGGCAAATATTAAATATAAATACTCAAGTTGTTTAATAATGTGAAAATGAACTAAAGAAGTATTACTGTTTTGGGGGCTATGATGGGGGGGGTTGTTCTCAATACATTTTAAGGAGGACTTATGTAAGATACTTAAAGACCCTCCAAACCTTGCAGATATGTTGGCAAATTCCCCCCACATGATCAATTAAGTGTTCACAGGAGCTCATTCTCACTTCAGGGGAAACAGGTCTTTCTGACTTAGGAAGCATTCACTGTTCGGATGGAGTTCTGCACATGCCCTCCTGTCTAGTGATAGCCAGGGAATTTACTTCTCAAGACAACACAACCCTGAGTAAACAGTAATCATGGGTGGAGTGATGGAATCAGAATTGTAAGTCCTAGATCCCGTGCTCAGCCCCAACCCCAAATGAGCAAATCCCCCTTCACCCTCTGGCTCAGGTTCCCCATCTAGTTGACATATAATAACAACAGGAAAAAGGAAGACATTACAAGACACATCCATGGATGATGAAATTGAATTTTACTCTTCTGCCTTACAAAATCTATTCAGGAATACAAGACAGTGCTATTAGATTCAATGATCTACTAACGTGCTATTCATTCTGTCATTTTTGATCTCATCTTTCATTTGAGAAACAATACCTATCAACAAATTTTCAAATGCAAAGATTAACAAAACTGAATTTGGCATTCTTGGAGGGAAAAACTAGTAATCCTTAGCAACATTCTCACCCTTTATTTACCCTGCTTTTCAGTCAAAGATGTGTAGTGAGCAGTAACTAAGAGTATTTAAAAACCAGCGATAAAGGAGTTATAAAATGAATGAAGATATTTACTCTTCCTTTTTCAATGAATTTATCATCAATTGTGGCAACAAAAATAAACCTCAGTGAAAATGACCTAAAGAGGTAAAGGCACATAACTAACTCCAGAGACCTAAGTGAGCAGGAAATATTTAAGATAATTTTTAAAACTGAGACTGGAAGAAGAATAAAGCATGTGAATAAGGATGAGGGATTTCAAACACAGAAAGGGAAAGGCATGCATGATGGTTCACAGATTAACAAAAATACACAGTAAAAGGAAGTAAGCTATGCACAAGGGTGAATTACTGAAATGAATGTGGAAATTCTATATAGAACACATGTTTTGATGCACAGGTCCTACTGACAACCAGCTACTTTTTCTCTTCAAGTAGTGTCTGTCTTCAAAGCACACACATATCAGCAACCCAAAAGATAATAAATATTAGACAACATTGGTTATTTCTGAGCTGCACCCAAAACACATACACATGAAGATTATTATACCCTTAGGTATACCCACTCAGTCTCTACTCTTGCCTAATAGAGATTTTAGGAAGTGTGATTCTCTACTACAGTAGAACAAAACTCATGTTTTGTTACCATGTTCCTTTAAAAAGTCTTACTTTTTCGAAACAAGAGCCCAAACATTTTTACAGATTCCATTGTTGGTTTACATAAAAATAAATTACAGTTATTAAATACATTCTGAATTTTTGCCTTATATACTCAAAGAAAAACTGGCCAATGCCCAGTTCTTACAATGTTATATTCATCTAATCCTACTTTAAACCACACCCCAAAATGCCATCTAATAGTTACTTGTGATCTCAGCTAAATAAATCCCCTAAACAGCATTCTGAAAGTCAGTTTCTAATCATTTTTCCTGGCTACTGATATAGAATAGACCTAAATATTAATATTTTATTATTTGGACATGAAATTGGTGGCTACTAAATTTTCTCCTACAGAGTAATTCATCTGAGTCATATGGATGGCTATGTCCAAGAATTCACTTCAGAAACATCAACTGCAACTAAAATTTTTTCTGAAATGTTTGTATGGTATGTCCTGCCATGAATGACAGTTGGTTCATTTGCCTATGAAATTAGTATGCTCTGAGTCCAAAAAAAATTTACTCTTTCACATGCTGAAATCAAGCTCACTTCAGAAATGAGTTTCTCTTCTCTCTTGAATCTACTACTATTTTAAGTGATCAAAGACTTTGAGAACAATAACTTGGCTTACAATTCATTTGGGATAAAATCGCATGTAAGCAAACTGGGCTACACACCCACTGCAGTCTTTTCTTCCAAAATTTATACTTGTATTTTCCAGAATCACAAGATTTCGTTCTTCCTCTGTCAACTGATCACCACTTGCAAGCCTCTTCAAAAGACAGTTACTAATATGGGGTTTTTTAAAGAGTCTTCAGCTTGCTTTCTATTTTTTCCAGCCAAGCAGTATAAACTGTAATATTTGCATTAGTTAGGGCACCTGATTAGAAATATTACTTAATAAGAACATCCATCAGTAAATAGCACAAACTAGGACGATATTATTTCTTTTAAGAACACTCCTATAACCTAAGTATTATTATCTCTATATTCATAAATGAAACATGTTCAAGGAGGTTACATACATTACTCAGATCACAAATCTAGTAATGGAGGAATCTAAGCTTTAGAATGCAGTTATGTGGATTTGGCTGACTATAAAGGCTATACTTATTTTATTATAGTGTTTCCCCCTTCATTTCCATTTCTACTGTATTTCTTAACACAGGGTACCCCTTCAAGAGCCCATGAACCATATCTCAAAAACATATCTGGCCACTGACTGAACTTTTTGAAAGTGAGTCATGTTAAAATCTTGATAATAACAATGTTTATTTTTCTCTTTTTAAGTAACCAAGCACTATATATTACCAAATGCCTTCCAATGAGTGCTAAACTTTTGTCACACTAAGCTTGGGATTGAGCCATTATTCCTTTACTTTTCAACAAGCCATCCATTCTATTGCTTTTAATTTATTTTCCTCTGATTATAAATGACTTTAAGAGCTGTCTAAATTCATTCCAGAGCTCAAACAACATAGCCTATAAACTTGTCAGTTTTAACTTTGGAGGTTACAGATCTGTTTGAGAGTCAGATGAAATGTGTACAAACACATACAAGCAGAGTTTTGTAAAAAATGAATGCAGTTGCTTTGAAAAATAATTTTCTTCAAACTCATCAAACAACTTTCAAAAAATATAAAGAAGACATTCATGCCAGGGAATAAACTAACCTCCTAGGGTTGCATGTGCCTCACTTCCAGTGATGGGTGTACACTGGAAAAAAAGAATAAAATTAACTAACAGCACAGACACACACACTCATAAAATCTTAGAGGATTAAAAAAAAAACAGTATCCTATAAAAATTAGCGAGGGACCATTACAATCTTTAAGACTAACTGTCAGGGGTCAATTAGTGCTTATAATAATTCAGTACATTAACTGAAAAAGTACCTTTCCATTTTACAGCTCTGTCTAGAGAACTTTAAAAACACATGTGATCTGTGTTTTAAAATGGCTTGTACCGGGCTTCCCTGGTGGCGCAGTGGTTGAGAGTCTGCCTGCCGATGCAGGGGACAAGGGTTCGTGACCCGGTCCAGGAAAATCCCACATGCCGCGGAGCGGCTGGGCCCGTGAGCCATGGCCGCTGAGCCTGCGCGTCCGGAGCCTGTGCTCCGCAACGGGAGGGGCCACAGCAGCGAGAGGCCTGCGTACCGCGGAAAAAAAAAAAAAAGGCCTGTACCACCATGGTGACCAGCTGATCACTCTGCTTTATGGACTCATTTCCCTAATCTCCACTACGGTGAAATATGTCAGACAGATGTTTCAAGGCGCATCTCTTACCAACATATACAGGTCCAATTAAAAACATCTGCAGATCTACATTACAAATGCTCTCAAATAGAATTATTCGCTAAGGTCCAGAAATGTTAGAGGGAGGATTTTCTTCTCTACTTCAAGTGCAGCAACTCTGTTTCAACAGTCAGGCTGCTGGAGAATTAATTGAAGCCCAGTGGATGACATTCTGTCAAAACAATCTGCAAACGTTTATTTTGCTGCCACAGTTCAGCTGAAACCAGTTCCTACTGCGATACTGACACTGCTATAATGTTGATTCATTCTTTTGTCTTCAAAAATTAATAACCGAAACTTTTGTTTTTTAAATGGTTTGCAATTGCCAACAATATGCTACCTCCAACTGGCTCTAAATAAGGCAGTTCATGATTTAACTTGTTCTCAAAAGCAGGAAGGCATCTCTCTCTGAAACTCTAGTTCCTAACTGGTTTCTCGTGCAACAAAGTGAACCTAAAGATCCTACTGCTGTCCTTTATGCCCAAGAAGTGGTGAGAGAGAACTTCAGAGCCATCAGCAAAGAAGTCAAAAAAGACTTTAAAATGTGCACTTTAAGTTGAAAATTTCTATGTTATGGTCATTAAATCGTCCATGTTAGAAACCAATCCTTTCATCTAATGTGTGTGTTCTTCAAAACTTTAATCAGAGGGGATAACTGAAGTAGCCACCCAGCCTCAATGTATCTCCGTAAATCTCTATGCTCTATCTTTAAATTTTAAAGAGTCTCATGAATTTTGCACTTAAAATTAATGAATTTATGTTTATTTTATTATAAAAATATTTCTTTCCAAATATCCAAGTAAAAGTAATGCCTTCAGGTAAATATATATTTATACTGTGTTCTGTACCACTCTATCTCAGGAGCAGCTGGAGCCCAGTCTGAGAAGGAAGTTTTCTCTGTGTCCATTAAAGAAGGTCTAAGTCAATGTCAGCACATGGCTTTGCAATGGCTCGACACCCATCCAGGTGACTATGACCAACTCTCAACCATTCTTTTCAGTTCCTCGTCATAACCAAACTGACTATGATAAAGTAATATAATGACTATTCGAAATCTCTTGTCTATTTTTGTTTTCCCAGGAAACGCAACTCAAGTCCAAGTCCTTATACACCTCAAAACACTTACTTGCCTTCTCAACCTTGATGAGGTGTGATTTTGGACAGGTCAGCTCTGCCTAAATCTATGGTATTTGCATGAGTTTTAGGTTTGATGCTGTTGGACATAGACAAGGGAGAAAAACAAAGAATTCCATGGGAAAGGGAGGAACCTAGAAAGTCAGCCAAATTTCCAGTCTCTCAAGATTCAGATAGTCATTGTTTGGCTTGATAATTTTATAAATTCCAAGAAAATCAAACATACTATTATTTAATATGTTTGGCTTATTCAATCTCCCTTCAACAGCATGGATAACTAACGGTTGACCATGAATGTGCAAAGTAGCTGTAGTCTATGATCCTATCAGGCAGGCTATTGATTCATTCACATTCGTACGTTTCTATATACTCATATGTATACTATATACATGTAATGAGTATACTCATCTATATACACTATAGTACTCTGAGTGGGCTCACATCCCACAAGGGGGAAAAACCCACATGTAAACAGATAATTACAGTAATTGTGTTAAGAGCTTTTGATTTATTCATTCATCCAACTGACACATTAAACACCTACTGTGTATTGAGCCCCACCCAAGTAGGCACTATGCTAGGCGCTCTAACAGAATAATGTCGTTTGTTTTCCTTAAAGCATTTTGGAAGCCTACAGTTCAGTGCAGCTAGAGCACAGAGCATGAAAATGTGGTAAGAGAAGAAAGAGGAGAGTATAAAGATAGTATGAGATAAGTTGTGAATGGCTAAGGCATTTAGACTTTATCCTCTAGTACCAATAGGGAAGTATTGAGGGCCTCAAGCAGGGAGTGGTAAAACCAGCTGTGTGTTTTAGAAAGTTGTTTAGGGCAGTGCCATAGTTGGTGGGAAGGAGGGTAGCCAGTTATTCTTACCACAATGAATATACCTATAACGCTGTGATAGGAGTTGTGGACACCTATTCAAGTTCACTAATTTTTGCATCTCAGCATCTTTGTTTTCTTAGCTGCACACACCTTGAGAATGCAGCTGCTGCTTCTGCTTGCTTCTAACCATCTAATGACCTGTGGTTAGGCTACGCTGATTCAAAACTGTACTCAGCATTTCTTTTGCCAATCTGTTCATAAACACAGCACTTCCACTTATCAGACAAGATCTGATAAGCCTACCTTATTTTCATCCATACTCTTCACCCACGTAAAAAACCTAAACTAACTTGTGGCAAACCGAGGCAGCAGTTCCTGCTGCAGTCAAATAATGGTGGTGTGGCTTCTGATGTCAATGGCTTCGGAAGGTGATCCAAAACTCAGACTTCCATTCTCTCAGCTACTCTCATTCTACATTAACCACTATTAACCCCTGGTAACCAATTACACTTGAAGTATCTTTAAGTGCTTTTTCCGATGGTTGAAAGCAAAAATCTAAAGCAGGCTTTTAGCCAAGACAATACCTGAGTTGTGTTTTCCAAACAGGCCAGATCATCAGATTCACCTGAGGTGCTTAAAAACACAGATTACCAGGTTTCCGAGTCTTAGTAGGTCTGAACAGAGAGGGGTGAACCAGGAATCTGTATTTTTAACAGATCCCCTGGGTGAGCTTATGAATTAGGCTAGTTGATAAATCCCAGATCAAAGCTACCTTAATGAGTTCCTTATAATTAAAGCAGCATTATGCACATATTTTTCTCTTAAGTACTTTAATGAAACTTAGGCAATCACTTTAAGTAATTGCCACCCATTTAATGTTTACTGAAACAGTTTACAACTAATTCCCATGCCATTTTCTAAACGCTTCAGGCTTACTTGGCTTTCCTACTGCACATTAAACAGTTTGTTAACTATTAATAAAGAGTGAAGAGAAATCAGAATCTGGAGGTCATTTCAACAGTTAAAGGGGCCGCCAAGAAGCATGATTTGTAATTAGCAAAACACATGTAAGATCCTTGTGGCATTAACCAGGTCCTGATGATCAGGGCTTTAAAGCAAGAGCAGCCCACGAATAAACAACTCACTTCCTAAAATAAGTCACTTTCTCTTTTTTTCCCTGTCAATCAAAAAACATACAGGAAAGTACTATTTTTGCTGGTCACAATGAGTATTTGTGAGGAGACATTAGAGATAAATGAACTCAGGGCAAAGATATGTGTAAACAAAACACAAAAAATTGCTAATGGCTATTAAGTGATTACTATTTTTTGGGGGGGGGAATTATCAGACCAGGAATTTATTTACTTTAACATCTTTATTGGAGTATAATTGCTTTACAATGTCATGTTAGTTTCTGCTGTATAACAAAGTGAATCAGCTATATGCATACATATATCCCCATATCCCCTCCCTCTTGCGTCTCCCTCCCACCCTCCCTATCCCACGCCTCTAGGTCATCACAAAGCACCGAGCTGATTTCCCTGTGCTATGCAGCTGCTTCCCACTAGCTATCTATTTTACATTTGGTAGTGTATATATGTCAATGCTACTCTCTCACTTCATTCCAGCTTACCCTTCCCCCCACCCCATGTCCTCAAGTCCATTCTTTATGTCTGTGTCTTTATTAATGTCCTGCCCCTAATAGCCAAAGCAATCTTGAGAAAGAGAAACGGAGCTGGAGGAATCAGGCTCCCTGACTTCAGACTATACTACAAAGCTACAGTAATCAAACCAGTATGGTACTGGCACAAAAACAGAAATATAGATCAATGGAACAGGACAGAAAGCCCAGAGATAAACCCACACACATATGGTCACCTTATCTTTGATAAAGGAGGCAAGAATATACAATGGAGAAAAGACTGCCTCTTCAATAAGTGGTGCTGGGAAAACTGGACAGCTACATGTAAAAGAATGAAATTAGAACACTCCCTAACACCATATACAAAAATAAACTCAAAATGGATTAAAGACCTAAATGTAAGGCCAGACACTGTAAAACTCTTAGAGGAAAACATAGGCAGAACACTCTAACATAAATCACAGCAAGATCCTTTTTGACCCACCTCCTAGGGAAATGGAAATAAAAACAAACAAATGGGACCTAATTAAACTTAAGAGCTTTTGCACAGCAAAGGAAACCATAAACAAGATGAAAAGACAACCCTCAGGATGAGTGATTACTATTCTTAATGCTTAGTCTTTGCATTTAATTTTTTTCCATTTAATAATGCTAGGTACCATTATTATCCCCATTTTATAGATGAGTAAACTGAGGCACAGAGTAGTTAAGTAACCTACCCAAGGTCAAACAGCACCAATAAGTAGCAGAAATAGGAACTAAAACCAGAGTCTATGCTTTTAACCACCCTGGTGTACTGATGGAAAAAGAATTATAGGCTTGAACTGTGCTTGAGAGAGGTACAGAGCTATGTCCGGAAACATGGGAAGGAACAGATCTTCAAACCAACTCAGGCTTGCAAATCAGTATCCAGTTCACTACTGGGGGCCTTTTATGTGTCAGGCACTAAACTCAGTACTTTGGGAAATATTAATACAAGGATGAATAAGACATAATCTCTTCTCATCTTCGATGCATGATTTAATTGTCAACACTTTCATAAAGCCTTCTCTAACTCCAGATAGAATTAATCAGTGCCTTCTGGAGGTGCGCAAAGTACTGTGTGTCTCTCAAGCAGTATGATATCACTTTTCATAATGCATTATAATCAAGTCTTCATATGTCTGCTGCTCCTCCCATTAGGGTTGTAGGTTCCATGGCCCAGGCTGGGAATAGGGATCATGTCTTAGCTCCTTCTCCAGTACCTGGATTCCTAGCACAGTGTGCCTGGGCACACTGCTGTCTCCCAACAGATGTTTGATGAATGAATGAACAAATGAAACACAGAAAGAGGGACACTGAAGTGAAATAAATGGCTCTAAGAGTCACAGTATGCTAGTGGCAAAGAGGAGAAGAATTTGAATATTCAGCCCTAGTGCAACATTCTGTCTAATACACCACATGCACCACACTAGTCTTCTCTTTGGCTAAAACTTCATGATTTAACATTTTCTCATATATCATGAAACATACAAAATTTGCTCCCATTTCATCTTTATGCTTCATCTCATTTAATATAGTAAACTCTTGTAGGCAGGGGCCAGTGTGCACCTCACTTACTATGTCAGGCCATGCTCAAGGCTTCCATAACTGCAGTTTAATTTTCAGAAGAGCCCTCTGAAGGAGCTCATTCTAAAAATGAAGGTTTAGGAATTTCCCTGGCAGTCCAGTGGTTAGGACTCTGTACTTCCACTGCAGGGGGCACGTGTTCAATCCCTGGTTGGGGAACTAGGATCCCGCATGCTGCACCGCAAGGCCAAAAAATTAAAATTTTTTTTTTAATTTTAAAATGAAGCTTTAGAGAGGTCAAGCCACTTGCCCAAAGTTACACAGCTAGTAAGACACACACCTGGGACTTAAATCTAACTCCACATCACACAGTAGTAACCCCTGTCCTACTTTTGTGCTTTTAAAGATCCAAATCCCAGCCCTTCCTCCTACTACTTATGTGACCTTGGAGAAATTATTTAACTTTTCTCATTTTTTCCCAGCTTCATTGAGATAGAATTGACATATAACATTGTATAAGTTCAAGGTGTAAAACATGATTTGATACAAGTGTTGATATATATTGTGATGGTGATTATGATGATGATTACCACAACAAGGTTAGCTAACATCTCCATCACCCCACATAATTATCTTGTGTGTGTGTGTGTGTGTGTGTGTGTGTGGTGAGAACATTTAAGATCTGCTCTCCTAGTGACTTACAAGTATATAATACAGTGTTGTTAACTATAGTCACTATGCTGTATCTCCAGAACTTATTCATCTTATAACTGGAAGTTTGTACCCTTTGACCAATATCTCCCTATTTCTCCCACCCCTCAGCCCCTGATACCCACCATTCTACTCTCTATTTCTGTGAGTTCATGAGCTTCATTTTTATCATCTGTGAGGTTGGTGATTGAGAACTCACAGGAATGACATAACGATTAAATGAAAGAATAAATGTAAGTTGTTGGTCACATGTAGGTATTCAGTAAGTATGTACCGATGGGCCCACTGAATAATCAGATTCTGCTTAGCAATTCAGCACATTTGTTAATGATCAATTTAGATAATAAAACTTCTGTTACATGCTATGCCATAAAGACAACTGTTGGTTGAAAGTTGCTAAGAGAGTAGACCCTAAAAGTTCTCATCACGGGCTTCTCTGGTGGCGCAGTGGTTGAGAGTCCACCCGCTGATGCAGGGGACACGGGTTTGTGTCCCGGTCCCGGAAGATCCCACATGCCGCAGAGCGGCTGGGCCCGTGAGCCATGGCTGCTGAGCCTGTGCATCCGGAGCCTGTGCTCCGCTACAGGAGAGGCCACAGCAGTGAGAGGCCCGCATACCGCAAAAAAAAAAAAAAAAAAAAAAAAAGTTCTCATTACAAGAAAAAAATTTTTTTGAAACTCTATGAGGTAATGGATGTTAACTAAAGTTATTTTGGTGATCATTTCATAGTATATACATATGTCAAGTCATTATGCTGTACACCTTAAACTTATACAGTGTTGTATGTCAATTATATCTCAGTAAAACTGGGAAAAAATAATTTAAGACAACTATGTTGCGATTTCTCTCCCAAATGATGGAGTTCCAGGTGTTCCACAAAATTAAAAGTATAAATGAAAGTAAGATTCTACAGTGACTAAAGATACCTATAGGTTAACATTCTTCTAGGATACCTTTGTACCATCCCTATTTAATAAGTAAGAACTCTAAAATACAAAAGCGAAATGCTTGGCCAAAGCCAACTCAGTAATTGGGGAATTTGGAACCTGCATCCTGCACTCATTTAATCACAGCTGCCTTGCTCCCATACTAAGGTGTGGCTCTTTTTCTAAAAAACACTCCCAAACTGAATCACGGACTTTCGACCCAGCAGAGGAAAGATTCAGAAGACCTAATTTCAGATTCAGGCTCTACCACATACCAGCTCTGTGAATCAGGCCAAAGTTTCCTCATCAACGGAGTAGGGATGAACAGCTTTCTCACAGGACGCTATGGGGGTTAAATATACAATGCATAGGAATGGGCCTAGCGTAAAGTCAAGAATGTAACAGGCACTCGACAGATGCCGATGAAACAGAAGCTGGAGCTCATGAGATGCAGCAAAGTACTGGTGCCCCTTTTCTTGCAAGTACTTTAATACAGCAAGGAAGAAGGGAAGAGAGGAAGGAAGGGAGGGGGAATGAGAGGGACAGGGGATGGACAGGAAAAAGGAGAAGAAGGAGGGGGAGAGAGGGAAAGAAAAGGAGACAAAAACACCTATCTGGGATGTTATAGCTGCAACTCGGTTGAGAAAGAGCAGGCAGGCTTCGAATTCATAGGAAGTCTGTGATTGTGACTGGATTACAATGTTAAACTAGGGCCTCCTGTTTTATTCTCTCCGCTAAGAGAACAGAAATTGTGATTCCTAATCAAAAAGTAAAATGGGATGGGTCATAAATAGCTACTTTTCATCCATATATACTAGAAGAGTTGTTTTTCAAGCGATGGTCCATGGGAAAGACATCAGGAGACAAAAAAAAAAAAAAAAAAACCGCCTTTAAGTCTGAGAACAAAGTCATCTGCAGACATTCTGACAACGCGACAGAGAAATGTGTGAAAACACTAATAGGCATATTGCTGCTGTAAAATGACACTTACAACTGTGGAAGTGCCATTTGGGCTAAATTTTATTATGAGCAACCAATCTGTTTTTCTTTACTCCCAAAGAAGGATTACATGAATAATCGATCAACTGCCCCTACCATCCCATCTTAGCGTTTATCTATCCATCCCTTCTTCTGCTAAATCCTCAGATTTATATCTGTAATGTCCCTCAAGTTCATGAGATGTACCACTCAAGATCACTACCACATTCACAGCAGAGATTAAAACAGAGGAAAATGAGATCTGATGGAAATTACTTTAGAGAGAGAAACAGGTGGGAACAGCCTGATTTTTAGACTTTTCTTTTTGTAGATGGAAAACCTCATTTATAATAAAATGTATTGTAAACCTCAGGAAAACAATTACCACTAAAAGTGAAAAAGTTTAAGGAAACACGAAAGAGTTTGAAAAACAATCCATCTAAAACCCATTTACCAAAATCTATGCTTAGATAGCGTATGTGATGTTTTCCCATCTCCAAAACAGCCTATTTAAGCCTAACATGGCACCATCCTCCTTTCCCATAGGGTTGCAAAGTCCCAGTCTCAGTGTTACCAAAGAGTCATACAATGAAGGCTGCCATTGAAGGTCACCATTGAAATACACGTGTCCTGCCTAGAAACAGGCTGCTGAAAACTACACATTGAGGATAGAGTGCCTACCTTCCAGAATATCAGCATCCCTGGGGGTGGAGAAATAAACAGCCAGGAGTCAACAGTGCAGGTAGCCCACATCAAAGAGAGTGCGCCACTGACAACCAGTTAGGTTCAAGACCCACAAGTCCATGTCCACACATTCCCTTTGCTGCCTTATATCTTTAAAGGTCATTTTCATTGATACGGAATGTCTCTTACCTTCATTCTCTGTGGAAGGAATCAAACAATCGTGGTCATAGAGAAAAATCACAGAGTCAGAGAATTTTAGATCTGGAAAGGACCTTAGAAATTACATAGAAATATCATTTTACAAACGAAAACAGGTTCAGAGACATTAAGGGAAACATCCATGTTCAGCAAGACTTTTTTTAAACACATTACTCTCAGCTCGTTGCTTCTCTACCACCACGATACGCTTTTCTCAATAACCGGGTTGTTTTTAAAATATTTCCTTTGCTAAGACTGAAAAAGAATCACCATTATTTCCAAGCCCACAAGAATAAATATATAGCTCTCAACTCAGATACGTGCCTCCTCCCACATCCACAACGATCACTCCTACCTCGAAACTGAAATAAAATAGCATCTTACGAAGCTATACCATTCTTTCTCAATAAAACAAAAACACCAAAAATAGAGAACAAAACTGGGAATGTGTCAGACTTATCATAGTAATTGTTATTCATTTCCTCAGCACCTGTCACCAAATGCCCTATTTCCTATGGCCAAGAAATCAGGGAGGCTGGTCGTCGGCCAGTTGGCTGAAGTCACAACACATCCTCCCGCCACTTTTCTGCCTCACGGAGAGCAAAACCAAATCTCGTAACTTGACTAATTCAACCCTTCAGTCAAACCCAGAATAAAACTTTTCTTTGGAATTATAAACAATGTTCACATTGCAAGCATCTAGATGTGTGAGATGTCCTGCTTCAAAAAAGAAGTTTTAAGGATAAACATAATAGCTAGACTAATAAATAAAACTTGCTAAGATTTCACTAAAGTTGAACCCCAGAAGATATTTTCAGCAGAAAAGTTTCCAATGAAAAGAACAAGCAGGGCTTCCCTGGTGGCGCAGTGGTTGAGAGTCCGCCTGCCGATGGAGGGGACACGGGTTCATGCCCTGGTCCGGGAAGATCCCACATGCCGCGGAGCGGCTGGGCCCGTGAGCCATGGCTGCTGAGCCTGCGCGTCCGGAGCCTGTGCTCCGCAATGGGAGAGACCACAGCAGTGAGAGGCCCGCGTACCGCAAAAAAAAAAAAAAAAACATAACAAGCAAATAAATTGAAGATGAAGCCAAAAAATTAAATGAAACCGGCCATTCATCTATGAGGCTGGATGGAAGAAAACCAAGTCCCAACTGATAAACAGAAGCCCTTCTACAAAGTGAGAAACACAGAACCTACCTATTCCTGAACCAGTACTGTTTCCTGTTGACACTTTCTAACCTGAAGATGGCCCCAGCGTCCAGCTGAGGAAACACATTTTCCAGGATGGGAAACTCACCTTCGGAAATCCTGAATCTTCTTTCCTCTACTGCTTATTATGTAACCAAAGGACTCTCACTTTTACCAAAACAGCTAGATAATTTCCCTGAAAAGTGTAATACACATCTGACCACATTTGTGTATTTGGTGCCTCACAAAATTTTTGTTTTAAAAGTTGTGAAATGTTACTCTTTAAGCATCAATGTAAAGTATAAAACACTCTCAACCTGAACAGCTGAACTTAATCCTTCAAAGTGGTCTTTCAACGGGCTGTGCAGAAACTAAGCCATTACTGGTCTCTATCCTCAGCCTCCTTCCTTTTCTCCACCCAAGGCTGCTTGCGGAACCCCAGCATATCTGTGATTTTTCACTCCTTACCAGTAGCCCTTAACATGAATATATCTTTTGACCACCAAAGTAGGGTATATTAAGTTTATGTCTTCTCTCCTCTGGGATTAAGACGACTCATGAGGCATTCATTACTAATGCTGGATTATACTGGAGACAGTAAATTTAAAACAATAACAATAATTAACATTTGTGTGGCAGTTTACAGTTCACAAAATGTTTTTAAATATATTGCCTCATTTGAGGCTCACAAGTCCCAACAAGGATGGGAAAGGGAGATGGAAACAGAGCCTTGGCAGGTCATAGTGCCATTATGTGGCAGAAGCAAAACTTGAACCCAGGTCCCCTGATTTCAAATACTATGATACTATCTTCTCTTTATAATATGGCAAAAGAAACAAATATATTGGTGAATTTAAAAACTTTATTGCTATATGTGTGTGTATACATATACATGGCAAATATGAAAGTTAGATGTGAGGATAAGTAATTATCTTCTACAGAAACAACCACACGTGAGAAAACAAAGAGTAAGCAGTTTTTAACGATGAATGTGTGACATGATTTTGCAGAGAAGGCACGTGATGTTACAAGCAGCTCCCGTATTCAGGAATAATAATAAGGACAATAAGCTAAAGAAGCTCAGAGTATCTACCTGGAGACGCAGACTCAGTCCATGATGCTGATGGTTTACAGCACAGGGGCTGTAGCAGCCTGCCTCTGGGCAGGGCACAGTTAATGCAGATTCTGCAAGGACTCTGTCCCATGGCCAAGTCTCTAGCTGAGTTTTACAAGGACCTCTTTGTCTTGGGCCCCCTCCCAACACATGGGAAACCTCAGAATGGCTCTTGCCACTGAGTGCAACTAAGCTGAGCCACTTGGTATTACTGGCTCTCGAGGGTGGCCAGCTAGTTGAGCCAAGACATATTTCCAATATTTCTCAGTCCTGCAAACAACCTATACTTTGTAAGAGCTTGTCTTTTATCTTTAATAAAAGATTAGGGGATATTTTTTTTCCAATAATACTTCAAAATCCAGATAATTTGAGAGAACAACGTAAAATCCAATGAAGGATAATTTCATATTTTCTGCCCTTTACTTCCTATCACTCAGCCAATATAGCAAACCAACATGTCTGTGGAAATGACATATCTACAAGGACAGAATGCTTCTCCTTTTTAACCCGAAAGAGCAGATTTTTAAGTAAGTGTAGTAAGTAGAGAATTATTTGAAACGATCAACTCCAAGGTATGCCAAACACACAGAAGTAAGCCACTTTTTAAAATTAGGAAAACATTAAGGAGACACTACAAATAACCAACAGAAATTATCAAATCATGTTTCAGTCTTCCCAAATCCTTTTTTGATGTTTAAAACATTATCATTTAGTCTAGTGTGTCTAAAAGTAACTAATGGCCCCCAAACAGAAAATACATCCAACTCAATAAAAATAAACCCAAGGAGGGGCGTCCCTGGTGGCGCAGTGGTTGAGAGTCCGCCTGCCGACGCAGGGGACACGAGTTCGTGCCCCGGTCCGGGAAGATCCCACATGCCGCGGAGCGGCTGGGCCCATGAGCCATGGCTGCCGAGCCTACGCATCCGGAGCCTGTGCTACGCAACGGGAGAGGCCACAACAGTGAGAGGCCCGCGTACCGCAAGAAAAACTAAATAAATAAATAAAGCCAAGGAGCCTAGCACTTTGCCATTTACCCAGACATTTCTTATAACATAGAAATGCTGCATGCTACTAAAAGATACAAATTGGATTTTTAGGCTCACAGTTCATGGATCATTACACACGAGCTAGGTCAATTTCTAACTATACCTATT
Organism: Mesoplodon mirus; assembly: GCF_964341445.2. Lineage (NCBI taxonomy): Eukaryota > Metazoa > Chordata > Mammalia > Artiodactyla > Ziphiidae > Mesoplodon > Mesoplodon mirus. The sequence continues at coordinate 50,481,405 of NC_138977.1, forward strand.
GCAAAACACAAGTTTTTATCTTTCTACATGTGCATTTAAATGCATATAAGTTCAAAGAGAAAAGAGTAGACAGATAACCCTGGAGAGGACTCAAGAGCAAAGGGATGAAGAGAGGCTTTGATTTTCTGCTCCATTACTTATTCTGTATTGTATTGCTTTTGACTCCATTTTGTTTCAACTATGGAAATAAAAGTACATTAAAATTTTATTTGTATGAGATAAAGAAAGAAAATTTAAAAAACAGAACAAATTTAAAAGATTCTGTTCAAGGCAGGATAACTTAAGACCTGGAAACAAGCGCTGAATGGCACAATGCCTTAGAAGTGGAGGAGTGGGCAGCCACTGCCATGCATGAGCACACTCCCATTGTGAAGACTCAAAGTGAAAAGGCAGGAGGGACTACAAACATTTTCTTCTCCAATCAGTGCTGAAGAAGGAATCGGTTGTGATTGCTTCCTCTCTTAGGAAACTCAAGGTAAAGCTCCTGAAAATCCCTTACATGGGTATTAAAAAGGATCTAAAACTAGAGGTAAAAGCCAGTCCAGAGTTACTGCATAAATACGTAGGGTTTGCAGCTCCAGGGTCTAAGCTGTCCTTGGAGACAAGGATCAAGAGATAGTTTTTCTCCATCTCTAAGTCCAGAGGCAGAGCAACAGTCCCCAGTTTCTGTGTGTTAGACTCAGGTGGGAAATGACCTAACTCTCAGCAGGGCAAGAAGATCAGTGGATAGCTCTGAAGGAGAACTTGAAAGAAAGGCAGGTGTGGGGAGGAGAAAAGGAGCTTTTCACTTTGCCACAGTCCATGACTCATCCAAGAATGTCATTTTTTTAAACTAAATTTTTAATTTTTTTGGCTGTGCTGGGTCTTAGTTGCGGCACGCGGGATCTTCGTTGCAGTCTGCGGACTTCTTAGTTGCAGCATGCAGACTCTTAGTTGCGCCATGCATGGGGGATCTAGTTCCCTGACCAGTGATCGAACCTGGGCCACCTGCACTGGGAGCATGGAGTCTTAACCCCTGGACCACCAGGGAAGTCCCAAGAATGTCATTTTAAATTGTAAAGAGGAAGAGTCTGGCTCAGGAAGGACTCAGCCTAAAATATTCCCAGACTCAGTCGAGTAGGAGCTGAAGAACGCTCCAACTCCCAGGAGGGTCCCAGGTGCTCAGCTGAACTGTCAACCATACCAAGTTACATTAACGGCAAAGCCTTAGCTATTACCTCTAAAGAGAATGCCACCTCCATACACCCTCTCATATACCACTGATCATACTGCAAACTGATAAAGGCTTTGTGGAGGATAACTGTGATGATGCATACCAGAAGCTTCCAGACCCCGAATTCCGCATTTTACAATTTATTCTGAGGAAATAACCATTGATGGCCTCAAGGATTTAACTACAGGGCTGTTAGTTAAGGCACTACTTATAGTAACCAAAATGAGGAAGAACCTAACACCCAAAAACAGGGGAATGGTTAAATAAATTATGGTACATCTGTGCAACGGCTTTAAAATGACACTGGGTTGGCTATAAAACTATATAATAATCTAGGAAGGTATTCACGAGACACTGTTAGGAAAAAAAGAGCAGGTTTTGAAGACTATGTATTTATAGTATAATACCATTTTTATCAAAAATATATACATTTAATATACAAACTTAGGAGGATATACCTAAAATATTAATGGCCTATCTATGGATCCCAGGTGATTGTTACATTTTTCTTCTTTTTGATTATTGATATTAATTATATTTTCTTCAATATAAACACATATACATTACTTTTGCAATAAAAAATATTCTGAAGTATTGTAAAATAGATAACTTCTAAATCTACATCTATAATTATGATGTTCCTAAACTTTAGTTCTTTGTCTACAATTATCATTCCCTACAGAAACAAGCTCTATTCCCCACTTCACTCATTGAAATTATTGCCTCAGTCATCCATACCTAAAAACTTAAGGTCTGAATAAGCATACTTTATAACTTCAGCATACCTAAATGGTCAAAATTGTAGAAAGGTAAATAAGCAGCCTCATAAAGGCAGTAAGTTATAAAGAATCTGTTTTATGGAACAAGATTAAATTTTTTGCAAAGGAAAAACTAAACTACCCTTTTGACTAGTGACTTGTCGTGTTTTCAACTCAATATAACTGTACACATAATATTTGTAACAATTGTGGCTATCATTTGCTTTTTCCATATCATTGGCTGAAAAAAACAAACTCCTTTTAAGACAGCATCCTGAAGTTTAAATTAAAAGAGAACATACAGTAGACAGAAATCTGTCTGGTAAGGGGTAATCTCTGTCTTTCGTCCTTAAATCGGTGGCATGTGTATCTTCTATAATTAATGGCAAAATCTCCTTCACAAGCGGTTTCCAGATGCCTTTCTTAAACTAGAGCTAATCAGTCTCTGATTCATCGTGTGTTCAGGAATGCTCTTCTAACAGGCACACTTGCTAGCTCAGTGCAAAAGAAATATTACTACCCACTCCACTGACATTAAAACAAAAAAAATTCAAATAAGTTTAATCTCTTTCAGGGCCAGTTGTAGACATACATTCTTCCCCTAGCCAGGTCCCAACCAATTTAAAAACATCCAAACATGAACTTCCATCAACCCATGATCTAATGTGATGAGTTTACCAAGGTGTCCAAGAACCCAAATCACGTGCCAAGGGAAATGCAATGAACAGGCCGCTCCAGAGTGAAGACACGCTTCATACCTGGCAGGGGAATCTGTTCCACTGCAGCACTAGACAGCTTCACAGAGGAAACCTTTACTAACTGGAGAGTTTGCTTCTCCCTTAAACTCACAGAAATCTTACTGCTTTTTTACGTACTTTATTCTTCTGAATGTTCTACCTGGTTCCAGAAAAAATGTACTGTAGTTACTAGTATACTCCTAGTTTGGGAAGGAACATGAAAACTATTTCTGGAAATTTTTGTCAGGTTTAGTTCTCCTTTAACTCCACAGGAGAAATGAAGACCCTAACTTTTTCCTTGGAATTTCTTTATCATCTACTCCAAAAATCGATTGTGTAACCATTACCTCACCCTTCACTAATGTGATGAAAGCTCATCCTTCCCGCTGGTTCACGGTAAAAGGGCAGCTCATATAGTGAATGCTTTCAATTACAAGTGCTCAGACCTTAAGAGTGACAGGGGTATGTCCTGGGTTGTAAATGGATACCCTGAAAGCTCAAAACACATGAAATGGAAAGAAATATAGTTACCCCAAACTTCAGTACTAAAAGAATGATCTAACTGACCCTGGAGACCCGCCATTGAATAGAGTTTGCCAAAGGACATTTTCATGTGACACCAGCAGTCAATGGACTCATGGAGCCAGCTCATGAGAACTTGCCGGTTTTCTAATCAAGATGTTGTTAAGGGCGTCGTTCACTGCATTATACAAAGCCCTCTTTATTTCTTTCTGGGTCTGTGTTGGTTATACCTGTTCTTCTCCTAAGCAAGTGATTTGTTTTTAATTCATGGTCTCTATAAGTGGAGTAAGAAAACAAGTTCCACATTTGCCTTGGTTGGTAGAAAACTTAAAAACAAAAATGAGGTCCACATATACCACACGGCCATGACTACTCACTGGTTTACATTTGTTCTTTCTTGACTCCATTTAAGTCACTATTTTTTTCCCCTTTAGTTTTCCCACCTATTTATAATTTATTCTTTTAGTGTATGTAATAACTATATGTCACCTGGTTTTTGGTAACAAGGTGGAGTTCAAATAAGTAAACTTAGAAAGTTCCTAGACCTTTTGAAAAGTATTGGCTCGATTCAATATACATCTCATACCATACAACAGCTTTTGGGAAATCAAGAAGAAACACACTATCATGAATATTACAATCATGTATCAACCTGAATAGACAATCAGGAAATTTTCAGATTCCCATGCAATCCAAGTTTAAGCACAGTTCCATGTTCACCCACCTAAATTACGTTTTATAAAGCACTTGGAAAACACGATATTTTATATCAGATTTACAACACAAGCAATTCACGTTTTGCTGTAGAGACATGAAAATCTGTAGAAACATTAAAGTCATATCCTCAATTACAGCAAAATTGTATTTGGCCCATAGTTAGTTCTGGGCAACTACTACCTGAATATATAGAAAAATGAGCTAAAGACCAAAAAAAAACGTTAATCCTGTTTCTACCTTCATCCCTTCTCAACTAGTCTGTTGTGATTATAAATCCAAAATCACATATTTAACTCACCAGAAAAGCAGTATATTTTCATCTACTTACATCTATGTCAGACCACGTTACAGCTATCATTCCAGGTTTTCTAACTAATGAGACTACCATTAATTAGCTGAATAGGAGGTAAATTGAAAAGCCTGTTTTCTTACTACAAACGTCTCCCTTTAGGTCATAAAAAAGTGTCTCCTGCCTTTTAAAATTTGAGGTCTTCACCATGTCTAACCTCTCACCTCCATTTATTCATAAGTCACTAAATTTACATCATTGATTCAACATTGACCAAAATTTTTTCAGTGCCCCCACTTCCATGTTAATTAATGTTACTTTTCATAAACTTCAATCTGATTCTTATTGTTTTCCACAGCTCAACATTCTGACAAATCCTTTCAAGCTCAACCATCAGCATACACCAAATAACAGTACCCATGAAGAAGCTTTCAAACCCTGGATTTTCCATTTTCCCAAGGATTTTCCCCAAAGCCAGTATGATCTTGTGAATCCAAGTAAGCCCAACATTTCAGCTTTGAGAGCTTCTCTGTCACATAACCCACCAAATCACCTGACTGGTTTGCATAATATGAGAAATCTAACCTCACCTTCCTCCTGAGGTGTCCTCATAATTTCCCTTGAAATACCGAAGACCCAGTTACCCAGTCATATGTGCTAAAGCAATTACAGAAGGGATTTATTTATTAAACATTAATCCCCTTGTCATGCAGAGTACATAGAAAATCCCTGATGCACTTTTGCTCTGAAACTTCACTGGAAACACATTTTTCTAAAACTCCAAAGACCTTTCCCTTGACAAATCCGATAGGCCTTTCTCAAGTTTTCAATCCCCTTGACCTCTATGCTTCATTTAGCACTGCTGAAATTCTCTTCTCGCATGGTTTCCCTGGATGTTCTCTGTGTTCTTCTACCACCTCTTTCTCTCATTTGCTGACTTTTCTTTTTGCCTGTCTCCACCCCCTTGGCTGGCAACAGTTCGTAAGGTTTGAAACTGGCTTTCTGCATTTCTCCCTCAGTATTCACCACTATGAAGCATATACCACAGGCGTTACTGAACTATCCCCTTATGCGGATGCCTCAAAAATCAATGATTAAGGCTTGACCTCTCAAATGTGATCCTATCTCCAGTTACTGACTGGGCAACTCAGGCTACGACTCTGACACCTGAAATGTAACATCTCAAAATCTGAGCTCATTTTTTCCAGCCCAGCAGACTTTCCCAACACAGCCCACTAAGCCCTCATTACTTACGCCTGGATTACAACAACCCCTTAACACTCTCCCACCTCTAGCTCCACCACTCCAATACATTGTAGATATTTATACTGCCTAAGTAACTATCTTATCTCAACACATTGCATGTATTCAAGAACCTATGGAGGGGCTTCCCTGGCAGTCCTGGTGGTTAAGACTCTGTGCTTCCACTGCAGGGGGCGCAGGTTCGATCTCTAGTCAGGGAACTAAGATTCCACATGCCGCACGGCACAGTGGGGGAAAAAAAAAAAAAGACCTATGGCATGTTCCTACTGCAGTATCACATCAAAGCTGTAATCAAATTCATCACAAATTATCCATGGCCATGGAAGTTCCATGTCAACCAAGCCAGTGTGCTTGACTTGCTCATTGTCATTTCCAAAACTGTGTCCTCACATTTAGCTTTCTTCCTACTCAAAATGCCATCCTCGCTTTTATTTGCCAATGTACGTTTCTCTCTTACCCAGTTCAAAATTCATCTCCTTCCTCTGTTAGTCCCACATCTTTAGTACCACTCCCTTCATCACTCAGTACTTAGAGATTCTATTTACACTATTTTTTTCACTTACTGATACGTTACTTGGCAACTGCTCTCAACTGGTGTCATATGTACACATTATCTTTATCCCTGCTAGATTATAAAACTCCTTGGAAGCAGGATTCTCTCCTATTTATAATAACATTTTAGTTTGTATATAAAAACATTTAGAACATTTTGGTGTTCTATACAGTACAGTACCAGCAGGTATCCACTAACTAGTTGTTAATTAATAACGTAGTTGTCATGGCTGACTAATGACTTAATCCTATACCCAAATCCTATAATATCAGAAATATTATATACACATCCAACACACATTTCAACCAACAGTCCAAAAAGATACAATTTCCTTTAATAAAAAGTTTGTAAATATTCCATTATAGACACTTTCCCTCTTCAAATGAGCTTAATTTCCTTTCTCGTATTTTCCACTTTAGCTTGTTCACCTGCCGAAGGAAAAGGAATAATTTCTTACCTAATGTAATCACTTACTCCTGTCTGTATTGAAATCCTGGTTCCTCCAACTGCTTCACTCTGTGCTATTCTCAAAGGCATAAGAATGCACCTTCTCAAGGTCAGCCTAGGCCTCTGCTAAGTCCCTAAAGTTTGAGAACCTAGAATGTAATTCCACCAGCCACCCTAAAAGTCAAGAAGCAGCCTCCATTTGACTGAAAGGTACAAAGGTCATGCACATTTTGCCAGTCACAGAAAGGAGAAAAAAGGAAGAATCAGAATTGACTTTCTCTTACATATAGCATGGAGTGAGGAAAAAAGCAGAGTACTCTCCATAGCATTTCCATGGAGATTTTTTTAACTGAATAAACAACTGAACCACACAAGATGTCTTGAGTGAAGATATCGGCCTGACGGCTCAAAATGCCCTCGAAAGCTCCTCTAGAAGCCTACCCTACATTTGCTCTCCAACTCCTTGTTTTCAAGCCAAACCATCAAGAGCTGCATGGACTCACTGTCTCCATCAGAAAGTAGGGCCTCTGACATTTTCAGCAATCCTCCCTGAAAGAAAAGCATTTAGAAAACACATGCCTAAACTGATATATCCTAGATCTTCACTCATGGCTCTCAACAGGGCACCAAGCAAGACAGAACCAATTTGAACAGGACATCATCCTGAATGCTGCCTCTTTCTGGCCCAGTCCCCTAGACTATCAGAACCAAAACATGTTAATATGCAATCAGTACATATTAAAAGTCAGATGGACATGGATAGTTGCTAAATGCACTTTGGTAGATACAGAATTTTAAAACATCAGGGCAATATATTACATCATGGGCATTTTCATTACCATCAGTAATAGATGACATGAAGTCATGATAAAAGCTTGACTTGAGATTACGAAAAGGTGCCTTGAGTCATTTATTCATGTGGAATCTTGGTGACATTTAGTAAATAGAAAATACTCTGTTTTACCTCATAGTTCAAAGTAGGATTCAGGGCCCAAAAAAATATTTAAGCATTTTTTTTTATTTCTTATGTGTTAAAGCTGATCATTGGATTATAACCAAAACTACCGAAACCAAAATTTTTAATTGTGAACTTTCAACAGGAAGTCCAGGATAAATATAGTATCACTGAGACTTTTCTATCAATGGGAAAAAATCACTAGCACAAAAAATACAAGATGTACCTGATGAAAGCAAACTTCTGATTCAAAACACAAAGGCCATACTGTACACTGAAGATATAGAGAGAGTCACTGCCAAGGGCACAGACATGAAGGTCAGACGCCAGTTGGTATTAGTAATGGAAACATGATCCCATAAATGAAAGACTGAATGACACTCAAAAGTCTATAAAACACAGGACAACTCTATGCTTCAAGAAGAATGGCTAACATTATCAGAATGTGTGTAGACTACAACTTATGCCTTTCCCACCCTTTGTACTTCTGATGTCTAAAAAGCATAAAATCCTATTTATATCAAGTTTTCTAAAAATGTACAATTGTATTTCCTTTCCTTTGGTTTTAATTTTTATATTTTGAATGTCTGCTTTCCTTCCTATTGGATCTTTCTTTCTGTTACTTTCTGTTCTTTCTAGAATGAGTTGCAGCATGGCTTTCTATCGTGTATACTGGCAACTGGCTGTAATGTGTACTGGTAACTTGCCTGGAAATACTACCACCCAGCTTCCTGAGGATGGAGACATCTAATTAGAGGATTGTAATCAATCCAGGCAATCTGCCTTCACACTACCCAGGGTAAGAACCTAACTCAAATCTTGGCTCTGCCATTTACTTAAAGGCGTCACCTCAAGAAGTTACTGCTACTTAACCTCATCAAGAGCCAAATTTTTTAAAAAGACGTCATGATAATAATAAAGGTAATCATAATACTTACCTCACAGTTCTTATGAAGATTCAAAGAGAGAATGAACAAAATGTACATCATAGTCCCTGACACATAATAAATCCTGCCTAATTCTGAAGTATAAATGATGTTGGTTAGAGTATCACTTCTACCATTTACTCACAATCTTAAACTTCCTACTTCAAAAATGGAAATAATACCAACTGCACAAGATTGTTAAAAAGATGAGTTGAGACAATGTCAGTGAAAATACTGCTTAACTGTATAGCTATACACAAATGCAAGGTGATGTTACTCTGTCCAACTTAATAAGTTGAGTGTTTTCTGAATGGCATAACCAAAGACAACATATAATGATTGACCTGATTTTGCACAAAGTTATAGAAACTGCTGGTGATGATCCCAGTTTGGTTGGGTGTCTCTGTATTTCAACACAGCATAAGAAGAAACACATGCTAGGGGAAAAACACAAGGCTTCAAATCAAATCATCCTTTGACAGTACAAAAAAAGCATCCACCACCTGATAAGTAGGAAAGCATCATCCTTCACATCCAATGCTTTTCAATGTTTGGTCTTCTGACCACTTGCAAGAGAATCCACATGGCTGCTTTTATAAAACACTCCTGAGCCACACAACTTACTTAGTCAAATCTCTGGGAGTGAGGCCCAAAAATCTGAATTTTTAACAAGACCTCCAAGGGATTCTGATGTCTGCTCAAGTTTGAGAACTGCTGCTTCAAAGTTTTTATTATGAAAAATCATAATAAACAGAGCTAGCACTTGTCACTATGGAAAACTATTTATCAGAAACAAAGGAGGTGGACTTCCCTGGTGGCACAGTGGTTGGGAATCCACCTGCCATTGTAGGGGACACGGGTTCGAGCCCTGGTCCGGGAAGATCCCACATGCCATGGAGCAACTGGGCCCATGAGCCACAACTACTGAGGCTGCGCTCTGGAGCCCATGAGTCACAACTACTGAGCCCGTGTGCCACGACTGCTGAAGCCCGCGCGCCTAGAGCCTGTGCTCTGCAACAAGGGAGGCCACCACAATGAGAAGCCCGCGCAGCGCAACAGAGTAGCCCCTGCTCACCACAACTAGGGAAAGCCCGCATGCTGCAACAAAGACCCAACACAGACAAAAATAAATAAATAAATAAATTCATTTTTAAAAAAAAAGGAGGAAACAGATCTTACCAAAAAATTTTAATCTAAGTACAGATTTTGAAATGCACAGGATAGGCAAATTTCAAAAAAAATTAAGATTTAACTTTTCTTTTAAATACATCTTTTCAATGACATTTTATAGAGTAATACAAGAATTGTTTTACACCTGGTCATTATTGAGCAGTCCAGTGTCTCTTGTGCCCTAGCTATTGACTTTGCTTCCCTTAACGCTTGCCCACTTGCCTGTGCCAGCCGTATGAGCAGGAGTTGAAAGTCAGCATACTTCCAAGTTCCAATGTTTCATCAGGCCCCAGCTTTCACTGAACTTGCCTGAAATACTAGCACCCATCTTTTGAGCCTAGAGACATCTGATGAGAGGATTATCATCAGCACAGGCATCTGCCTTCACACTACCCAGGTGAGCCTGTAGGGGGTATCCTCACACAAGAGCACCTCTGATAGCATCCAGTTCTTTCAACCCAAAATGTTACCAGGAACCAGGATGGGATCATAAAGAATATGCTATGCCAAGAAAGCCTCATTTCCTTTTCTGATTAAATGACTGCCTCATTTATCTTGAGTTAAGCAAAATATCTAATCCTATCCCATCACTAACTAGTGGCACTCTAGGTCAATTCCTTGAAGCAGTGCTTAGGGCTCTGGCCCATCATGGAACACATAAGAGAATGACATTGGTATGTCACCCTGAAGTATACAGAGGAGGCTATCTGACACCTGGGTCCACTGAGGCCCTGCCAGGCTACCCAAGAGCAGCAGAAATCAATTTCTCAGCATATCCGTAACCCACTGCTGCAGGACACCCATCAGGAAACACACTCCAAGGAATATTACTCTATGACTAAACAGTTGCCTAATCAGATTCCCCATCGAGGGCACCAGGCTGATAACTATCAGTGAGAGAAGTAAGTTGGCAGGCCTAAAGAGGGAAACACCAGAAAACCAGACGCTACTGAGGGACAATCTACAACCAAAAAAAGAACCCAAAGTGTAAGAATCAGAAATATGAAAGAGGGCTTCCCTGGTGGCGCAGTGGTTGAGAGTCCGCCCGCCGATGCAGGGGACACGGGTTCGTGCCCCGGTCCAGGAAGATCCCACATGCCGCGGAGCGGCTAGGCCTGTGAGCCATGGCCGCTGAGCCTGCGCATCCGGAGCCTGTGCTCCGCAATGGGAGAGGCCACAACAGTGAGAGGCCTGCGTACCGAAAAAAAAAGAAATATGCAAGAAAAGGATGGGGGGCAAAAGCACTGGTGGGAGCAAAGGGGTTCCAAGACCAGGACCCATGTGGGTCATTATCCTCATTTAAATGCAAAGGTTCAGAAAGATATAAACACAAAGAGAGTTGACTGATGAACCAAGATCAGCTTGGAGAAGTAATGCACTGCTGCATTCAACACTGTCAGCAATGACTTGGAAGAAGAGAGATAAATAGAATAGAGCTTATCAAGTCACACAAAGCTGAGAGATGTTATGATTCCATCTTGTTTTCAAGGGCTGTTACATGGGAAAAGGAGAAAGGATTAAATGTATTAACAAGGATACAACTAAGACCAAAGGGTCAAAATTACAGGAAGGTTGACTTTGATCGAATGCAATGAAAGGCGTCTTAGTGATTAAAACTGTCCATAAATGGAATGGACCGCAGTGCAAGAAGTAAGCTCTCTGGCCCTAACAGTGTGAATTACAACCAGTCAGAAAAGTCGTAGCAAGGGTTTCTACTTTGGTGAGAGACAGAATAACTGGCCCTTTGTGCTCAAATTCTATGAAAAATACTTTTGGTAGAAACCAAGTCTTTCCATTATTAAAGGAGTAGCAATGAATCTGGCAAAGAGTATAACATCTAAAATATCCCCAGTGTGAATTACAAGTAGAAGTCCTTTATTTCCATTCTGGGAAATATAACTGATAGAGGCTTATTTTTACCTTATGACATCATACTACTACCAGTCTTACTCCTATTACCCTTATCACTGTTGATTAAGTTTCCAACAGAAGTTTATAGACATTACAAGTCAAGACAAAGAAAAAAAGTGATTCTGTTCCTGAAGGCTGACTACCTAGAAAATTCTAAGATGATCATTCACTCTCCTCATTTAGCATAAAGAAGCAAAAGGAGGAGGGATCTGCAGCCAGAGAACTATAAAAAGCTCACTTGGGTCTAAAAGGATGACACCGTGGACCAACCTGGTATCGGCTTACACTGAACTCTGCACGGAAGTTCCCTTGGACCACAACACTTGCATAAACCAATGGAAATTTTGTAAAAGACAAGGAATCAGTTTCATATCCAACCTGATTTCTATAAATAGCAATAAGTTCTTAATGGGTACAATTTGGTGATCCATAAATCTTAAGGAAAGAAAGTGGGGATCATATAGCAATAACATTAATGCAAAAGCCACTCCCCTGACAGCCTCACATTTCCTTCCCCGGAGCTTAGGGTAATGAGGCTACCGCCTTGCACGTAGGACACAAGAGTGGCCTTCACACCCGATCCTGTCGAGATTCTGCTGACTTCCCACCCACAAAGGCCAAGACATTCAGCGCAACTGAGGCAGAACTAGCTTGGCCCTGTGTGACTCTGATGACAAGAAAGAGAAGCTCCTTCTGTGAATCAAATGTTAGGACTGCACACATTTCAGCTACTGCAGGCAGCTCTGTACCTAGAGTGGCCTCTTGTTCTGGGAAACGTGACCGTACAAGAGCACGCAAAGATCAAAGGTGGAATGGGGCTTTCACCCAAAGGTTTGCTAAGACAATGAAAGAGAAATGAGGGTGGAGGAGGAAGGAGAGAGAGGAATGAATATTGTGATGATGTTAAAGAAATATAAAATCCACAGAGCCATGGTCACTGTCTATCGCTGTGCTGAGGCAGAGAAACAGTTTTAGGTTATCACAGAAGACAGAGTGACAGAACTTTTCCAAAATGCATGACAGGACATTTGGTAGGTATTCTCATTAACAAAACTCTGCTCAACAGATTCACAGACCAAGTCCATTTGGTATTGTCAGGCCTTAGCTTTAAACGTAAAGTGGTCCCCCTTACTATACAGCACAGGGACCTATACTCAATAGTCTGTAATAACCAATAAGGGAAAAGAATTTGAAAAAGAATACATGTATATATATAACTGAATCACTGTGCTGTACCTGAAACTAACACAACACTGTAAATTAACGATACTTCAATAAAATAAAATATATATTAAAAAAATGTAATGATCCCCTTTTCTTTGCATATTTGAAACAGCCAGTGACCAGTCATAGGTGTTCCACTCATTAACACCGACTGACACCATACTGGTCCAGTTAAAATCAGCTTTAGAGCTGCCCTTTTTCCTAACTCAGCTACCTGTCTGCTTGCCATACACTATAATGCTCTGGCCAAACGGGTTATCTTCTGGCTTTCCAAGAGCCTGCTTGTAACTTTATCAACCCACGGCTACTTTTTCTTTCCTAAGAACTCAGATCATTTTCCCATTCCTTTTCTGTTCAAATTCCAAACCAAAGTTTTCAAGGTTTTTTAACAGCGTTCATTAAAAAGTTGCTCTTTTTCAGAACTTGTGCCAGTGAGAAAGAACTAAGGTTATGTAAATAAGAAATTATAAGAACAAAATAACGTATAGCATGCAGTCACCTCATTCAGAAAATTAAAGGGAAATTTTAAAAAGGGAAAATAAGCTGAATGCCCCTTGCCATCAGTCACTGATGTTGTGCATTGTTCAAGACAAATCAACAGTTCACATTTCATTGACAGTACTGGGATACTGCTAACAGATTGCCAATTCCAAGGGGACACGCAATATTTAACATAGATTATAAGCCCTCAAATATTTTTCAAAGAGAATCTGTCAATCAATTAACCCACTGTAGCATTAGATGCATTACATGTAAACACTTAATATAGTACATATTTTAAATTAAAGGGGGTATATCCATAACACACTTAACAAATGTACTATTAAACATCATCATTTCTCATATCAAGGTTTTATATTCCAACCAGCAGGAGAAAATGAAGATCATACCACAGTCCATTTTATTTTTTTAAATTATTTTTACAAAACCATGAAGTGTAAATCTGGAAAAGACTTTGGAGGTCACCTTGGGTCCAAGCTCCTTGTTTCACAAAGGAGAAAACTGGGGCTCTTGTTGATTATCCGAGCTGCAGAAAGTCATAAGACTCACTTACTGCAGAACTGACACTAAATCAAGACTTCCTGACTCTTACCCTAGTGCTTTTATGCTACAGTATGTTGCCCCTCAGAATCAAATTCTAGAGCAATCTTCTTATCTAATCATTCTTCAGCACTGTATTAAATACAAACTTGAACTCAGGCCCTGCTTTGCAGTCCTTAGGTAGAGCCTTCAACTGGGCCTCCAGGCCCAGTGCAGGATCTTCAGCCCCAAATACAAGCTCTAGTGTCTGCTTTGTAGTTAGCATCTACTGTCCAACTCCCAACCAGCTACTACAGTGCATCCGAGTGGTAATCAGGAAGTAAACTTTGGGTTGGGAGATGTACTCCTTTAGATTCCTGCTCTGCCTGAAATCTGCTCTCACCTATTTAAATATTCCCCAGCCCCCTGAAAGGTATCCAGCTTATGTTTTTTCCTCTTTATTTCTCTGCAGTGACCACTTCTCTGTAGGAGACATTGGCTACTATAAAAAGTGGGCAACATAATAACTTTACATGGAACTTATTACATGTATCTTTTCATACAGATAATATCTTTTTATTTAGAGGAAAAACATATATGTATATGTATAACTGAATCACTTCGCTGTACACTTGAAACTAATACAACACTGTTAATCAACTATGCTCAACATAAAATAAAAAAAATTTTTTAAAGATATTGGTTACAGACACTTTGGTTCTTATTTAGTTTAAGCATAGGATGAAAATACTACTCAATACAATAACACTCTAAAAAAATAAAAATTAAAAAATTAAGTTAAATTAAAACTAAACCTTGATCTAAACCTCACATCCTATACAAAAATTAACTCAAAACAGATCATAGATTTAAATGTAAATTTTTTTAAAATCTTAGATGATAACAAAGGGAAAAATCTTCAGGACTAGGGCTTAGTGAAGAGTTTTTAGACATGACACAAAATGTATGATCCATAAAAGAAAAAAGTAATTGGACTTTATCAAAACTTAACATTTTTGCTCTGTAAAAAACCCTGTTAAGAGAATGAAAACACAAACTATAGGCTGGGAGAAAATATTTGCAAATCACATATCTGACAAAGGACTCATATCTAGACTATATCCAGAACTCTCAAAACTCAACAATAAAAAAAAAACTAAAACAAACAATCTCACTAGAAAATGGGCAAAAGATACAAAGAGACATTTCACCAAAGAGGATATACAGATGGCAAAGAACATGAAAAGCTATTCAACACCATCAGCCATTAGGAAAATGAAAGTTAGGACCAGAACAGGATTATCACTACACACCTATTAGAACAGCTAAAACAAAAAATAGTGACAGCACTAAATGCTGGGGAGAACGCAGGGAAGCTGGATTGCTCATACACGGCTGGTGGCAGAGTAAAATGCTACCACTGCTCTGAAAAATAGTCTGGCAGTTTCTTTAAAAGCTAAACATACATTTACCAATACAGCCCAGCAATCACACTTCCTGGCATTTATCTCAGAGAAATGAAGTGGCATCTATTCCAAAGCCTATATGTACACAATTGCTTGTGGCACCTTTATTTGTAAAATCCTGAAACAGGAAACAATCAAAATGTCTCTGAGTAGGTAAATAGTTAAACAAACTGGTATATCCATAGTGTAGATTTCTGCTCCACGATAAGAAATGAACTATTTACAACTTGTGGACGGATCTCAAGGGCGTTACACTGCTCGAAAGAAAGTCAATATAATAAGTGAACACACTGTATGATTCATTTATGTAACTTTCACAAAATGACAAAATTACAGAGACGGAAAACAGATTAGTAGGTGCCAAGGGTTAGGGATAGTGTGAAAGGAGAGGGTGTAACTATAAAGAAATAGCCCTCGGAAGATCTCTGCGGTGGTGGAACTATTCTGTATGTTGATTGTGGTGGTGGTTACGTGGATCCATACAGGGGACAAAATGACATGGAACTATACACACACTTTGTACCAGTGTCAATCTCCTGATTCTGATATTAAACTATAATTATATAAGATGTAACCAGTGGGGGAAATAGGATGAAGGGGACATGGGACCTCTCTGTGCTATCTCTTGCAACTTCCTGTAAACCTAGAATTTTTTCAAATTAAAAGTTTAAAAAAACCCCACATCACTCCAGCTTGAGGTGCCACGGGATTATTCCAGATGGTCTGCCACAGTCTCAAGCTTTGGAAAAGGTCTCCTATCTGAAGTTAGATCCCGCGTGCTCACTAACTGCCACGGAAACTTTAGTCCCGTCATGTATGCTTTCACTTTGCTCTTCCGGTATCTCTTAGTTTCAGGAGAGTCTGGCAGCCACATCCTCATGGATCTGACCCCTCAGAAAGATGGAAAATCTTTTCACTCTCTAAAGTCCTGACGTTGGTGGAGGATGGGCACAGCTGTGGCAAATTCAAGTTTTTCTGTAAGAATTAGGAAGCCGCAGCCCAATATAGGAAGGAAACGTGGCGTGGGAGAGAAAACACTCGCTTGAGGGAAAGAGGCCTAAGTTAACTCTTTGGGCCACCCTGGCCAAGTAACTTTTCCTCAGCTGTCTCATATATTAGATGTGGAGGTTTAGCTAAGTAATTTGTGACATGACAGCCTGCTGGATATGACTACTGTTCTCCAAGCACTATCACAGAAAGAAGAGCTACATTTCTGAGAAGCATCTTATTACCGTGAAATGTTGAAAGGCAGAAAACCAGTTCTAGAATGTACTCTTTAATCATCACTCTCTGTCACCATTATTTTAAGGAAAATTATGACAGCCAGTTTGAACAAGTCCCAAATGAAAGGGAAACTTTTCAGGAAGTATTGTAGAAAGAAAGTGACAAGCCTTTCCAAGGCACCATGCCAACTATATCTCCAGTTTAAATGACCCTTTGCTCAAGACAAAATTGTTCTTTGGGAGGAAAAAAAAATAAAAACTGTTCTGTTATTTGGACTTATCTTCCCTATTCATCTGATTCATTCATACATTCACTCTGGTGACAGCTCAAGGCAACTCAGAAAACGGTCGTACTGCCACTGGCAACGATTATAGTAAAGACGTTTCCTGTGCCTCCATCCTTTGGGGCCACTCCTGCTGTTCCAGTGAAAGAATTTAAAAGAATTTTTTTTCAATCAAGGAAGGAAGCAAAAGAGTCTAAGCTTGTGAATGAGCTGAGGACATTTCTCCAAAGGAACCAATGAAAGACAATATAAAGGGTCATTTGGCCCTAAGGGACATTTTGGAATGTCCAGCAACCTACTTAGGAGTTTTTGTTTTGTTTTCATTTATTTCCTCTCTATTTTATTTGTGACTATCTGAAAAAGAAGCTCTTTTCTAGCAACTTACTGGTTAGTTACTGGTTAGTTTATGTAGCTTCAAAAGCCTAAACTGATTTACAGTAGAATGTGAGAGCTGGAAGAAAATTTTTAAATTGCCTACACCAACCCCTCATTCCATGACTCAGTAAACTGAAGCCCAAAAAGATTCAATGAAGTACCCAATGTCAGAGAGCTGGTAAGTGGCACAGGTGGACTAGAACTCCATCTCCTGAACACCAGCTCAGGGCTTTCTCTGCTCCATCACAGGACCACTCCATCCCTTTCAGCTTGGAAAAACTTCGCAGAATCTGATAATTAGAGCCTCCGACTCCTCCAAAGATACTGCATGTGGAAACTTAAATCCTAACACCTAAATTACTCAGGA
The DNA here is from genome assembly GCF_964341445.2 of Mesoplodon mirus. NCBI lineage: Eukaryota > Metazoa > Chordata > Mammalia > Artiodactyla > Ziphiidae > Mesoplodon > Mesoplodon mirus. The sequence continues at coordinate 50,498,825 of NC_138977.1, forward strand.
ATATTCTATTTGGTGACCCCGAATCCCTATCAAATTGTTCACTCTAATTCTTCATGTATAATTCTATCTGAATGGACTCAGAACACAGTCTATCCCATTTTTAATGGGCATTCATATGGCACATATTTACTGAAAGCTTATAATATGCCAGTCACTAGGCTAAGCGCTTGATATTGATTATCTCATTTAATCATCACAACTCTGTGAGTTAGGGAGTCTTATCCCCAGTTTTCAGATGAGAAAACTGAGACTTAGAGTAAGTCAGGAAACTGGCTCAAGGACACACATCTTAATCCAGGTCAATCTGATTTCAGCATCCAAGGCTTACCCAGTACGCTTCTCAGAGCTACAGACTTCTTAATCACTTAGCTATTCTTTCAAATCATTATGCCAATTTTTTCTTTATCAATATATACATGTAGAATTCTCAATCACATTCAGCTTAAGGAGTAAGTGGACTTTAGGCAAAAGTATGCTGCTTTTAATAATTGAAACAACGTGCATTACCTACTAAAGAAACCTCTCAAGAACAATGTCACAAGATTAGCTTTTGACACTGAACTGAAACCGATTATGAACCAAACTTCTTGGGCTCAATAGAGACTCCCAGTCATCTGGTACTTGCCCCACTGTAAGAGTTAGGCTGGGCAGGAATGGTCTCCTCCTAAGTGAGTTAGCAATCTTTCACTGTTCTCTGTATCCTTGTCCCCATTAGTTTTTATTTCTATTGTTAAGGATTTTAAATCATTTGCATATGAACTGGTTGCATTGTAACCCGCAACAGAGGAGTATCAGTATCTTTATTTGATCCACCATATATAAAGAGCAGACTATTGCAGTGAGTAAACCATTTATCAGCTGTGTGTCTTGGATGAGTTACTTAACCTCTCTACACTTCTTCATCTACCAAATGGAGTTAATAGTTATACTCCCTTCATAGGTTGGTTATGAGGATTAAGTGAGGCTACTACTTACCAAGCACTCAGAAAAATGCTCAGTGAATGTTACCTATTCTTACTGTGGTGATGGTTATTATTACTAGAATAATCACAAAATGAGAGTGACTTCACTTACATCATTGATCATGGTACTAAAGGAATAAAAAAACAATTCTGTATTAACTATTCTCAACTAAGATCATTACGTTTGGCTGCATGCTCCAAAATTAAACTTGTTCATATCAATTCTTTTTTTTTTTTTTTTTTTTTTTTTTGCGGTATGTGGGCCCCTCACTGTTGTGGCCTCTCCCGTTGTGGAGCACAGGCTCCGGACGTGCAGGCTCAGCGGCCATGGCACATGGGCCCAGCCGCTCCACGGCATGTGGGATCTTCCCGGACCGGGGCACGAACCTGTGTCCCCTGCATCGGCAGGCGGACTCTCAACCACTGCGCCACCGGGGAAGCCCCATATCAATTCTTGACACCCCTATATCTAGTAGTTAATTCACCCTGGGGAGTTCCTCAGAGACCCCATAAAATAAAATCCACTGAAATGTGTTTAAGCTTTTCCTGTGGTTGTGAAAGTCATCCAGAACGCCTTCTTTAGAAATTATGCGTGTCAAAGTCATCTCACTCATGCTCCACGATGTGAAACTCTGCACATGAAAGCAACACACGGGACACATGCTAAAGCTGACCCGACTACCTTTAGAGGAAAATTCGCACTTACCTGTAGCTACCGCTGCAGCCACCTCAGCACTGAAGTGAGACGACCTTCCTTCCAGACAAGAGTCTAGATTAGGATCTCAGTTTTATCAAGAGGTTAACAACTTTACCACTTGCTTAGCAAGAGGCCCACTAGTACAACAGTAAAGCAGGAGCTCATCAGAGCCAGAGAGATCTGTATTTGAATCTTGCCAATGAGCAACTAGATGACACTTTCTGAGTTACTTAACCTCAGTGAGCCTCCCCTTCCTCATCTGCAAAATGGGAATAACAATGTACCTTCTTCATTGAGCTGCTAGAAGGACTAAAGAAGATAATGTATATAAAGTGCATAGTATTCAACAACAACAAATAACCATTATTCCAAGTTTAGGGAAACAGTCTCAAGCAGCAATAGAACACGAGCTTGTCTACTACTCAGTACCAAATTCAAATGAGAGAAGTGATGTTTACAGAAGACGATCCTCCATTCTAGGTCTGCAGAACTTAACGATATACTTGCTTTTAGTTAACTTATCTCTGTAAAGCATTGTAAGAGCAAAACAGAGTGGGGAGAACGTGGGCTCTAGAATAAGCAAGGCTTGGGTCTCTCAGGTTTACTCCTTACTAGCTATGTGACTTTGAGGAAGTTATATAAATTCCTTGAGGCTGCTTCCTTATCATTAAATGGATATAATGATATGTTAAAAGACAGTTGCAATAATTAAATGTTTATGAGGGTTAAATAAAGTAAGACACACAGAGTCCCTAGTACTGTGCCCACCACATAATAGGCACCTAACAAATGCCTGCCCTCTTGCAATGAATTTTATGTCACTGCATAGTTATAAAATTTGGTTGAGAGCATTATCTTCAATTTTTCTTATTGCCCCTTACCTAAAGTGAAACGTTCCCTTTAGAATCCAATTCTAGTAAAATCTTTACTTCCCTTTAGCATACTTTTCCTCTTCTGACAAGAAATACTTAACTGATTGTGTCTCTCTTTTTAGCTGCCAGGAAGCTCAAAGACAAATTCTACTCCATGACAGTACTGGTCTTAGTGGTTCTGCATATTCTATGTTCTCCCTGGTTTGGGCATATATTTTCACCCATATTTAATTATTACAAGACACCTACATCTTCTGTAGAATGTGAGAAACTATTAACCAACCAACTAATTAGTTCAGTCAGGAGGAAAATATTGATCTAAGTGTTAGGAAAAGGGCACCTGACTTGGGATATTCAAGACCTAACTACTCTTCACATTTATCCCCTCTCCTTGGGCAATTCATTTAACCTTTTGGATCTATAGTTTCTCATGTCAAGTAGGATTAATAATCTCTAAAGACCTCTCAGAATCATTTACATATTTAAGTGTGCTTTGTCACCTGTCAAGTGCTGTATAAGGTCAAGAATTATTATTTTCACAATCAAAGAAGAGGTGAATGTTCACATAAGTGAAGGTGTGCACATACGCTTGGACTCCAGTGCAGCACTGGGGACCCCTGCAGGCAAACTCAGAAGATGAGCAGTGATGGAGCTCCAAAGTAGCCACCATGCTAGGCTCACTAGAACACTCTAGGAGAACTCTCTGAGAAGGAAGAGGCCTGATGGAAATGAATGTAAACACTTCAAGGGAAAATCCCAATTCAGTAGCTATCTTAAGCCAATTTGTTGTTTGGGGGTCACTAACCTACGTTGATTTGCTTCAAGTACAGTGCAAATGAGACCATGGTTTGTTCCCCAGGAGCCCGTGGGCTGCACCCCTCACTCTCACCAGACTCATCATGGGAACAGGCTGTGGGTCACAAGGGGCTTATAATGTGGGAATCCCACATGTCTCCTTAATCCCCTACCAGCGACAGTGGATAGATCACATCAACATCCCAAAGTACTCATACACTATTAATGTAATTCAAAGAGGGGGATTTAAAAAAAAAAAAAAAAAGCTAAATTTGGGCTAAAATCAAGCAGCTCTTAATAACATGGAGGGTAGGTGTTTCTCCATTTTTAGAATAATTTGCTGATTTATTCCAAGGAGTTCAAATGTTCTCTCAGCATCTCTAAGTCTTTTATTCCAAAACCCCTCCCCCTCACTAATCACTTAGTGTAGCAGCTGCCTGCCCATGGAGGAGAGAGAGAAGGAAATTGCTGCAGAATGGCAGGTTGGAAAGATGATGAGGGAGGAATTGAAGTTGAAAGTCACAGGTTCAAGTCCCAACTCCACTTCTTGTGAATGTGTGAATGTAATCAAATCACTGAATGATAATAACTCATACACACTGAGCCTTATTACTTGCCAGTGCCCTTTGAGGGCCTCATACAGCAACCCAATGAGGTAGATACCTTTGTCACCTTACTGTATAGATTATAAAAGCTGAGATGTAGAAAAGTCAAGTGACTCGCCCAGCATCTAAAGGCTGGGAGGTAAGGCACGCTGCGATATGAACTCAAACTTTGATTCCAAGCCCATGGTCTTAACCACTGTGCAATGCTATTTTTTGTAAATCTTGCTTTTCTTCATCTGCAAGATAAGGGGACGATAAAACAGGCAGTAGATTTCTCACAAGGTTGTTACGAGGATCAAATGTATGTACTCACGGAGGTGACAGCCCTTTATGAAATCTAAAGTGCTACACAAATGTGACATGTTCCTGTTCAAGTCAGCATGCGTTTCCTAACACCAACTACTTCTAAGCAAGGCCAAAACGAAGTTACTTCTACATACATTCTGAACTCAGAAGAGAAACAACGACAAAAGATTTTTAAAAGCCATCTGTGAAAATGAGTGACTTCTGTGATAAGAGCAAACGGCCAAGCTGACGAGCAACAGGAAGAGCCTGTTCAGGATCTGCCCACGTCCTTCAGAAAGACACAACTGTCGCCTAAACTGCTGGAATTTCAGTAGACAGTAGAAGCTATTCTACTGCAATGCTCATCCATCCATTTCCAAGGCAACCCACTTTCAAAAGGAGTTTTCTCCAGGCTTAAGTTGACTTTAGACCAGTCAGGTGGAAGGCAACTATTCATAGCTGTGATTTTCTAATTGTGAATATAACCCCAGCTTTGGAGAAGTGAATAGCAGAATCCGCTGGGGCCTGACTGCACCCGATGAAGAAATGTGTCCTCATTCTCGGCCCAGCAACTCCAAGGTCACAGTGGAATGATACAGTAGAAAGGGAGCCAGACCAGGGGTCCGAAGACCGTGTCCTAAGCCTAACCCTGTAACACAGGATGTGTGCCTTCTGGCAAGTTGTTTGCCTCTGAGAAGCTCTGATCAGTATCCCTAAAACAGAAATCATGCTTGGCTCTCAATGCATCAAGGGTTCTGGAACAATTGCACAGGGGTACAAAAGCCTCTCTAAGTTATATGGCACTACACAAAAATAAAACAGTTTGTAACATACAGTCAACTCAGCTTCCTCAACTCTCCGAATGCCCTTTGAACTGCGCACAAGGGGCCCAGGGGAAACTTTCGATGCCATCTAAAATAACTTTGATGGAAAAATGCAACTTGGAGCAAAAGGGGAAAAAGCAAAGTGTAAAAAAACAGGAAAAGCGCCATAAAAAATACATGCTGCTAAAGTCAATGAGGCCCTCCTGGGACCTTTTCTGATTTCTTTTTAGGGAAGACACACATTTCCTGATCACAGACTTCGAAAGTACAATCGACAAAAATATACTGAGGTACTTAGTACATGAAAGTTTCAAAATTCCTCTGGCCAAACAAAATCTCCCTCGCATCAGAAATTCCTCTTCCTGCACTGGGTATGACAGAATAAGCTAACAAACGAAAACCATGGCATTAATTGTCACGGTAAGATACCATTCTACACTCTGGTGCCAGATGTAAGTCACTCTGGAAGGAAATCATTGAGTAAGCAGAAGCACCTGACCCTGTCATTCGATCCTCCTTCTCTGCCTTACATCATGTGAGTCAGATAGAAAAGGCAAGTCAATGTTCCTGATACTTTCCCCAGAATGGTTTGCCCCTCCACCCTTCTACACTCTAAACTGTAGAACTGGTATCCTCGGGGGATGATCCTGACTGCCAGTAGAGTATTATTACGTCAAAATGGACTGTCATGGAGCCACTAGAGAAGGTAGGAATGCACCTCTCCTGCCAAGGCCGAAAGCTTTTGCTGAGACTCATTAGTGGCTCAAAAACAAATGCTTTATTTGACACACTGATACAGTAGGAAGCAATATTAGCAGAAAAGAAAGTAACAGCACGTAAACAGAAGTCAGACATGATTCAGTAGACAAAACAGCATTGGGGAAAAAAACATGACGTCGGCAAAACAAAACATTCTATTTAAACTCAGATAAAAAAACTGATGCTTTAATTTGTGCGTTTGACATTTTATATGCTTAATCAATAACCTGAAATTGGTACCTTTTATTTTCTCAAATATTAGTCAAAGGAAATGGAATTATTTTCTAGATGGAAGTTTTCTCAGTGAGGCATTCCCATGCTCAGGCAGTGTTGATGGCATGTCTTTTTTTTTTTTTTTTTTTAATTTTTGCTTTAATGATCTCTGCTTTTTTTAAAAAAGTTTTGTTAAAATATAACTCATATAGCATACAATTCACCCATTTAAAGTATTCAATTTGATTTTTTTTAGCACATTCACAGAGTTGTACAACTATCACCACAATCAATTTTAGAACTGATTTTGATCACCCCAAAAAGAAATGTCATGCTTATTAGCACTCATTCTCTTTTTTTCTCCCAACTCCCAGCCCCTGGCAACCACTAATCTACTTTCTTTATAGAGTTGGATGGCATGTCTTAAACAAGAGTGCTAATGCTCACTGTGCTTCCTCCTGGCACAGAGCCTGATTTTGTGCTCTCCTTTTTACCTGTAGTGTTCTTCTCTTCAAACTTCACCAATTTTTTTTCCTTCTCATCCTTTGGATCTCAACTCACTATTGAGATCCCACTATTATCACCGTGGGCCACACTCCACCACAGCACTTACCATAGGTGCAATTTAACATTTATTCGTATGGTATTTGATTAGTAAGTGTCTCTCCCAACAGACTACAAGCTCCCTAAGGGCAGCAAGTGTCTTTAATTTTGTTCATCATATCTCCAGCATCTAGCACCATACTTAGTACACAGCAGACCTTCAATAAACATTCTGGATGAAGGGGTAGATGGATGAATGAGGCATCTCATCCTTCCTGATACTGATGTGATCCTGGGGGGTTTACTGAGAGACTCTCCCTACATGTCTCAGTACTGAATAACTTTTCCATAACTTCATTTGTTCAGAAGGAACAAAACTTGGAGGGCTAAAGATTTCCCAGAGCAGGGACGCTGAGTAACATTTTATACTAAAGTTGCTTGAGACCAAAATATTTTCAAAACATGCAACCAAGATAACTGACCAAATTTTAAAACTTTAAAATTAAAAAAAAATTTTTAAGAACAAATAAAGAATGATAAAGTGACAGATAAGAGATTTTAACATAAGATAAACAGGTTGACATTTCACCCAGAAAGGAAAACTATCTGTGTCCACAGCAAAATCTAGTCATATTACCCATTGCATCCAGTCAATTTTAGCTACTTTATAGTTTGTTTTGTGTACTTTCTTAAATAATAAATGTAACTACTTAGAAAATCAGTAATAAAAAGATGCACAATATGACTTCTGATTTTAAGCCAAGATTTCTGGATTAAACATGTAGGATTTCAAGGGAGAAAAGGAAAGGCTACTTCATCTATTTTGCTTAAGTTCTTAATCGCTCTGTAGCGAAAGAATAATAAAGAATCGATACTGACAATGCAAATTGAACTTGGATGTGTACAATGACTTTTAGATCTCATTCACTCTAGCTAGAAGCTGTGAAAAACTTTGATCTAACATTCTACCTAGTCACGTTAGTACAATGGTTAAGAACCTTTGCCTGGAGTCAGAGGAACAAACACCAGTGCCCCAGCAATGTCACTTGCCAACCATGTAATGTCAGGTGAGTCACTCACCTCTGTGTCCCTAACCCTGAAAATGAGGACATTAACCTCAGAGGGCTTTGATGAGGAAAACTAAGATTACAGTTTCTAGGTACTGGCAGAGTACACAGACCAGATCTTGTGTCCAATAAATGTTAATTCTTATTATTATCAGCAACGTTTTATCAACAAAATTCAAGTCACCTCAAATAATGAGATTTATTCTCATTACTTCTCACAGCTCTCCTTCATAAGAAGAGAGTGAAAGGACAGGTAGACATATAAACAGACCAACCTAGAAAATATGAGGGGCTGCTCAGGCTCACCAGCAATAATGACAAAGTTAAGAGATTCCAGGTCTTACTTCCTCTAAGTAAAAACACATTTTTTACCATTTATGGAATAAATAATGGAACTGAAATATTCATTCACCAATATTCATTCAAATATGTGTCAGCCACCCATCCTTTTCCATTAGGAAACATGCATTTCTCCAAGCACCACCCAGTTCACTTAAGCTTACATCTCATTGGTCAGGACTAAGTCACATGCCCCCCCTGCCCCACCCACAAGAGAACCTGGGAAATCAATGTTTTCAGCTGCCACACTGCTGTCATGAACAAAACTGGGTTCTGAGGATAAAGAAGAAGAAGAGAATGGATATTAGACAGTCTACTAAGCAGAGTCTCTTAAAATGGACTTTCATGCTCGTTTAAGTACAGAAATATAATGACCACATTCTTTCCCTCTAAAGGGGGAAGGGATCTTTTGGTAGAAGCCCCTCAGCTTGTTTTCCCTCCATGCTGGTCCATTCCTGGGTGAAGGAGCAGTGAAACCTAACCAGTTCCTCACTCCTCTCCCCTACCCTCCTGACATTCCTGATGCTCCAAGGCTCAACTCAAGTGCTCCTTCCTCTGTGAGGCCTTCTCCCACACCCCCTGCCAAACCCAGGCATTTTCCTTGATGCCCTCATACCACCTTGTGTATAGCTCTACTATAGCAATTACCATAGTCTCTGCAACTTGTCTGATTTGTGTCATTTTCTCCACTTAACTGTCAGGTTTCTTTACGAAATTTTCATCTCTGCAGGCCCAGTGCCCATGTCTACGCCTAAAAAGAAGAAAAGAAGAAGTACTCCCTAAATATTTCTTGGATTGGATCAAAATGGATTAAATTGAATTGACTTGCACTGCACTGCACTGAAGGCTCAGGGATCTGGCTGCAACTCTTTTCTCACCCTGCTGTGGTGGCTCACGGGGTGCCTGCCCCAGAACCATGAAGGATGATGACAAGCTTACAAGCTTATGGTTCATACAAATAGATCATGTCTCAATGAGATCATGCATTAGCTTGGCTTTCTGGCCAAAAAGGAGAGTCAAAAAACAGTTACATTAGCTTATTTCCTCTCAGGGGAACTGTGGAGAAAGGAGTAAAAGTCACTGTTTACCAAACAAAAGGCTGAGAAAACACTTTTTTCATTTAAGGCTATGACAAATTAGTGAAAGTGACAAAAATAAATAAAAACCTACCACATACTCCAAAAGTTGCACAATTGCCTAAAAGTCAAACTGTAATTGTGAATGTGCTGGCATTTGGCACAGAGATCGGGATTTCAAGGAAGCGAGCCACTCTTTTATGAACACTACTAAACTGAAATGTCACAAGCAGCTTTTGATTAAACTATGATTGTCACAGTGTATAGGAATGAACTAACATATGGTGTTTTTAAAATAAACTACTAACCACATCCAGTGGTTTCAATTAAAGAATGGTTCATTGCTTACAAAAATTCCCCTAGATCCAGCTGTCTGCCAAAAAAGTCCCATTGCCTCACTGAATTTCCACTGTCATCAGGCAGATTACTAAAGGGCCAGTCTTGGATTTGATGTGGACACTCAGGGTAACCTCTGTAGAAAGTACTTTCCCCCAGCTTTGTCTTGTGGCTGAACAAATCCTGGGGGTAATCTCCTATAAGGAGTATAAGTTGAATTGCAGTTATATTACATGGCCTACTAGAAGACTTAGAGAATACTTAAAAGAACTTTTTAGAATGCTAAATAAGGTTATACCATAGTGTTCTGGAATTTTAAAAAAATAATTATTAAAAAGTATTAAGAAGAGGACTAGTAAGCTATAAGACCCAAGTTCCTGATAGAAGGAACATCTCAGACATGACTCTAAAACCAATACAAGGAAGTAATGTAAATAGATGAATGAAAGGAAAGCTAGTTAGAGAATCACTGTCATCATTTCATAATCATGAAAAAGTATCCCTGGGGAATTAAAGATAAGGCAGGTTGAGGCCACTTGAAACTTGTTTGAGGACAGCATGTAGAGACCTGGTCCTGCTAAGAAATGGGGTTCTATTTTGAGGGGTGAGATGTTAGCCTCTGCCACTCGCCCAGTGATTTTTCTGTTCTTTGGTCTCACCGTCTTTCTCAATAGTAAGGGTCCCTCCACATTCTCTCCTTCTCAGAATTTGTCATCGCCTCTCTCTCCTTACCTTCAGTGCCATTCATGTGCTTTCTTCCTCTATCCCTACAACTGGCCAAAATGTAGAACTCAATGACATTTTAAAAAATCAATTGTTATTTAAAATAAATACAAACTTCATGTTGGTTTTTCTTCTCATACATTGCCCTTGATTGATCTTTTTTTCGTCTAAACTAGTGTGAGCCTTCTATTAAAATAAGGTTCTCCACGCCTTCTATTAAAATAAGGTTCTCCACACCCACTCTTAAAGGCAGTACATTCTCCCCACCTGCCAGACAAGGAAAGCATCTCTGTCGCTTCTACTGTATATAAAATATGCAAAGCAGATCCTCAAATTTATCCCATTATATTCACCACTTAGATGTCTTTACAAATGTCAGAAAGAATCATAAAATAATAGAATAAAAGGAGCTTAAAGAGAATGTGTCATAAACGTATTTCCAGTCCATTTCATAGAGGAAAAAAATCTATAAACCTTCCAAGTTTGGTTCAAGCATGCAAATAATAGCTCAGAAAAAGTTTCCTCAAGCCACACACATCTGATCTAAATGAGTGGCCAGTGGGACACCAGTTATCCACCTCCAGTCCTTCTTAACTACAGCATCTTTTGCTCAAAATCTAGATTTAAAAATTGGAGGAACAAGGGAGAGTATTAGCTGTTTCTGGGTGTGGACATCAATAAAAAAATAATCCAAAAATCTTTCTGAAATTCTTTGCTTGTTTGTTTCCTTGGTTTTTGTCTGTTTGGGGAATTCAGCAGTTTCACAAGAAGTAACAAAGTAGAGTCAAAGAACTGACAGGATTTTAGAGTTACTCATGCATGCATTCTGGATATTGGGTAAATCTGCAGTGAATTTCTAGTTAAAGAAATTGCTATCCCCATGACTTGGTAACAGAAATCACCCTATTTTCTGCTGAAAATAACTTCAGTTTTGAACAAACACAACTTGCTATATGGTCCACATGTTTATGGGAAATTTGCATCCAGAAGCCACATTTTTCCATTACACCTAAGTTATTCCTTCCCAAAGCCTCGTAAATGAAGCAGAATCAATTAAATATAATTGCTTTCTCTGTGGCCCTTGTGGCAAAATTTGGTAACAGACAAAGGATAACTTTAATACAAACTGATGGATCACAATAAAACAGCTACCAGAAGTGGCTTCTAAGGGTATTGAGTATATCCTGCTTTTTTAAAAAATGGAATTCTGCTTAATTGGAAAATAGCAGAAGAATAAAAAATTTCAGGGATGCTCTTGTTTCAAAAACATTACATCATAATTCTGAGAAGGATGTACAAAGGTCACTTAAGTTCATCTCTGCAGCAGCATGGACTACTCTGTTTATCCATAATACACATACATAACAATTGTTAAAATTCTCTATGTAAGACACTCCACAAACAGCCCTGGTGACATCAAGTGATTAACAAATCTCACTATCATAAGTAACATATTTTATACACTATCCTCACTCAGCACAGCGGAATATGAACCACAGTCATGCAGAGGCAAGCTTACTCCAATTCAACATGTTAATATGGTTCTTTAGTGAAATGTCATCTAAAATAATATTTTGCATTCTTGCATTGACATGCATTATCTTCACACATTTTAATACTTTCTCATGAGAAAAAGTACGTGCAGGGTAGCACTTTTATTTCTGTTTCGAAAACATGAACAATTTCTATTTTATTTACGTGCTAATTAATCATTGCAAAACAAAGCTGTAGCACTATACAGCACGAGAAAAATTACTTTTCTCTCTTTTCACTTCACCATTATTCAACTCACCCTCTTGCACAACTCTGGTAATTTCTATTTTAATCACATTTCAATAAGATTTAGGTGGGGGGGATAGCTTTTTTTAACTAAGGTCATTGTTAATACTAAATAATTACATAACCTTTCCTCTTCAGTTTTTATTTCTCAGACACAGCAGAATATTTTAAACTAACTGGTAATTTCTAGGCATTTTATTTGTGCATCCACTCAAAGGATATGCTATTTCAGAACATGACTCAAAATAAGTATGAAATATTGCTCCTGCCCGTGAGGCTCTAATGATATGGCTGGAGAGACGACACACAGCTGAATGAAAGAGGTTAAGTCAACACTTGAAGCGTCACAGGCCTAAGTACCAGAATATGTAATGTACTTGTAAAATAACATAAAATACTTGCCACAGGAGTTCAAAAATTGGGAAAGTCATTATGAGTTGGTGTAAATGCTCTCTTTAAGGCCTTGCTGAAACAGAGTAAACCTATAATTTTCATTAAACTATCTAAACTATTGAAAAAAGTAGAGGAAACTGCATTACATTCTCAATTTCTTTTTAAATGTCTATGGACCCCAAGTGAGGAAACTGCTTTCAGTAATGAGGAGCATTAGAAGGTTTTTTTTATTACCATTATTGTTTAATTAAAGAGAGACTAGATGGAAGGGACATTTTAGATACCTGGAAGCCTTGTCAGAAATAACTCCCTTCTAGGGAATTCCCTGGCAGTCCAGGGGTTGCGACTCTGTGCTTCCACTGCAGGGGGCATGGGCTCAATCCCTGGTCGGGGAACTAAGAAACCACATGACATGTGACCCCCCCCCCAAAAAAAAGAACAGTGCATTTTACCAGTATGGAGGTTCCTTAAAACACTAAAAATAGAATTACCATATGACCCAGCAATCCCACTACTGAGCATATACCCTGAGAAAAACTTAATTCAAAAAGACACAGCACCCCAATGTTCATTGCAGCACTATTTACAATAGCCAGGACATGGAAGCAACCTAAATGTCCATCGACAGACAAATGGATAAAGAAGATGTGGTACATATATACAATGGAATATTACTCAGCCATAAAAGTGAATGAAATTGGGTCATTTGTAGAGACGTGGATGGACCTAGAGACTGTCATACAGAGTGAAGTAAGTCAGAAAGAAAAACAAATATCGTAAATTAACACGTATATGAGGAATCTAGAAAAATGGTACAGATGAACCGGTTTGCAGGGCAGAAACAGAGACACAAATGTAGAGAACAAATGTATGGATACCTAGGGGGGAAAGTGGGGCGGTGAGGGGGGGCTGAAGTGAGAGATTGGGATTGACATATCTACTCTTAATATGTATACAATAGATAACTAAGAAGAACCTGCTGTATAGCACAGGGAAATCCACTTCACTGTACAGTAGAAACTAATACAACATTGTAAAACAGCTATACCCCAATAAAAAAATTTTTTTTAATTGAAAAAAAAGAAAAAGAAATAACTCCCTTCTATTTCAAGTTAGACCCTAAAGGCAGAAAATCCAAATAAGAAGATAATGCCTTAGGAATTCAAAGGAAAGGGCAGACACAAGAGATACTTAGAAGGAAAAACCAATAGGACTCAGTGAGTGGCTGATTATGGGAGAAAAAGAATAGGGAAGAATCAAGGATAACTGAGATTTTGATTATACAGGTAAGAGGAGGATGGGGACTCCGTGCTCACAACACCTCTATAGAAATGTGATGAAAAGTCAAGTAACACTCCCCATCCATGGGAAAGTTATTAAAAGAACCCAACATTCCTGCTTCCAGATTGTGGTCATGGAAGAATTCCAGAGAATTTATTTATAGAGTATACCCATGGTCCCCCATGGTCCCACATCCCAACTTCTGCATCAACAGTTCAAACCCATAAAGCCCTGAATCTAAATCCCTGGTATTAAGAACCCATATAGCCCTTTAAGAACCTTTTTTTTTTTTCTGATATGAAAATTTCCTGAACAGAATACCATTTCAAGAAGATCCCTACCAGTATCTTTCATTTTTTCAGTGCATTCCAATCACACACATTCTCACACACATACTCACAAATACACTCACACCCCCAAGCTTCCAATCTTATCCTTGAACCCAAACCACAGGATGTGTCCTGCCTTCTGCTGAGGAAGTAATACCTGTGACAGACAGTCATTTACACCCTCTTCACTTCTCTAGAGTATACTTCACATCTTAAATTCCATATACAGCTCTAGTTTTCCCCCATTTTCCACCCCAAGTCACAGTCTCTTTTTAGCCCTGAGTACCCCAGCACCTGGAGCACAGTGGAACCCTCTGAGGCCTCTTGAACTCATGAGTCACTATAAATAGCAGCAACATCAACTCTCCCATGACACACGTAAATGCACTATTCATAACATCTCACGGCATGATAAAATGAAATAACTATTGTAATAGAATAGGCAGAGGCAGCGAGAAATGACACCCTTCCATAGTGTAAAGGACTGCCACTTGGAGGCCACTTCAAGGTGATTTCAAGAGAACTGCGTTTCCAAAACGCAAGGCTCCCTAAGAGGTTTATATAGTTAACCAGCTAGAGAAGGCAGAAGCGCTGTGACACAGTGCTCCTGTACTGAACTGCATCACAGAGGAATAAACGGCAATTATTTGTACCACACAAAACACAACATTGTTGAGCCAGCCTTGTGCCACCAAAAACACAAGTATGCCAAACACTTTTCCTCTCTGCACAGCACTCACTGCCTTTGAGTTGCTGATGCGTCCCACCCAACTGCCCTTCTTAACCAGATTAATTTCACTGAGAAACACAAAGAAAGAGCCAGAAAGAGATCCTTTTCAGGAAAGAAGGAACAGCCAGCCCATTTGCTTGCTGGGGCCCTGAAGTGGGAATTTCAACTGTTGACTGAAGTCAAGGACACATTTGGTAAGCAGAGTCACTTGCTAGTGGCCCTATGTTACACAAAAGCACAGCACAATAGGTATCACCTCTGCCCCGTGAAAGTCTTATTTCCTTGGTCCTTTCACCTGCCAGCCAGCATCCAGGCTGTACCACTGGCAAGTTAAGAGACTTAGCTCTCCCAAAGATGCCTTTTGGGAGCCAGGAGCCAAGCTGACAGCCAAATCAAAGGAAGAACTAGTGGGATTTTATAGTAGAAAAGGCCAGAAGAGCTTAAAAAACAGTGATTAATGTTCACAGGGAATTAATCTCTGCAAAGTTTTAGTCTGAAGCTTTGGCATTACCTGTGTACAATGGATGGGAAAAGATGAGCTTGAAGAAAATGTTCAGAATAACCCAAAATAATAATTGTTAACCAGATACACTTCCCATTTAATACTCTGAGCACTACAAAGTAACCTCTGTCATTATTCCCTTTTTACAGGAGAGGAAACAGGAGCACAGAGAGCTTAAGCATCTTGCCAAGGACACGCCGCTGGTATGGGCTGGGATTCGAACTCCGTGTGGCTTGAATATGTGCTCTTAACTGATATGATACACTACCTTTCCAGTAAAATTCCATCACAAGTGGCCCTTCTGAAAAGGCAAACTTTAAGTTTTCAATTACTTTTTAATACCAAAAGTCTTTGTTTCAGACCTAAAGTACTTCCTCCTACATACATAAGATGAAAGATAGAGAAGAGGATGAAAAAGATGGTATATTTCTTTTGTGTTTTGTTTCCTAACAGGGACAGAATCTACCTCCTTTCACATACATTCCAAAGACTCCCTACATACTGCTTCATTTGGGGGATACACAAATGGCACACAGAAAATTTGTAAAATCTTACTTTGTGATATCAGCATTAAGGGTCTTGCCTAAAAACATTTAAGAATCAAGAAAAAGTAGGAATGCACCCAGAAGAATGAGGTCAGGTGGCGGGAGAGCGCAGGGGTGTGTGTGAGCTGGGAAAAGGGGAAGTCAAATGACAAAACCCCAAATAATCTTGGCTCTTATGAAAAGGTACTCTGTTCATTTCCCCGGAAGCACCGAACAAAAGCAGCTGCCCATTTCTCTGCTTCAGTTTCCTGACTATAACTGGATCACCAACGGGCATCCATTGTTCCAGGCTCACAGAACAATGTTCACTAGCATAAATGCATCAGTTTTGGTACACATGCAAAGAGCTAAGAAAGAATACCACAAGACTGAATGAGTGTCTGTGTGCGCATACCCAGTGACCAGATTCCACCACAGGCAAGACACAGGTGTGCGAGGCAGTTAGCACCGCCCAGCGCCGATGCATGCGCAAGCTTGTCAAGAGATATACTACACATCAGACCACTATGCTGAACACGATGTTCTGCTTGTAGCTCTGTTTCCCAACATTCTACACATCTTCAGAGTCTCTGCAGTCACAGAGCAGCCTGTGATTCCCCCATAAGCATCCCAGGGCACTAACAAAACGCAAAGCGCAGAGGTCAGAACCATCGATGGAAGGCCGCTGCACTGTGCTTGCAGAGCCTAGCTCATCCAGGACCACCTTCCCACCCAGAATGGGCAACCCTCAGAGGATGGCAGCTGCTAACTTAGGGGGAAAAAAAGTGCATGGTGGGGGAGGCGAAAGGATTATTTTTAAGGAAGAGCACAATCTAGCTTTTCTCTCCACCACCTACTCCACACACCACCTCCTCGTTCCCTTGTCTCTCCTCCTGCCTGCTCTTCCATTCCACTTGTCTCTCCCAGCCTCTCTCCCCATTGCTCATGTACCACACTTCTCACATGTGCTTTCTTCTCTGTGTCCCAAGCTGAGACACCAGCTCGGACACCACCCTGAGAAGAGCAGCTGTGTGAGGACTCAGAGCTGCCGCTGAGCTCGGAGGGGAAACGAAGGTGGCTAGCCTCCTCCTCAAAGCTCCAGATGCATGAGATTCAAAACATGCATCCACTCTTTAGAAGCCCTGTCTTGAGACCAGAGCCACAGAGAAGAGAAAAAAAGCATCTGTGTTGTAAGTTAAATGAACCCATTAATTATGTCATCTTCCTGATGTGCCTAATACTGGAGGATATTTGGCTTACGTCTTGTTATAAATGTCCTTTACTATTCATTCTGTGCCTCCTTAATATGGCTTCTGAAGCTGAGCTGCCAGAGTTCTTGTCCGGAATAGTAAGCATTTTTAAATGTACGGGATGAAACCATGTGCTCTGTGGATCAATTCCTTCCATCACCTGTGGGTGACGAGCAACTCAACACACTCAGGGGTCGTGTACCCAGACCAAAGTACCACTTTAGCAATAGTTAAAATAATGAGGCACTTCCCAAAGTGGCATCATTAAAAGTTAGGACCAGATTGAAATGGCAAGAGAAAAAGGCAGAGCAGGGAAATATAAAAGATCATGTGTGAGGATTCAAAACAAGAAAATCAACTGGATCTTTACCTATAATGTGGGAAATAGACCAACAGAAGCAATGTCTTCTGCTGTAGTAATCACCTGCTCTTTAATAAGCATTTATTAGGCACATATATACTATGTACCAGACACTGTACTAGGTGCCAGAGATAACATAGGTGAACAAAACAAACCTGACCCTAGCTCTCAGGGAGCCTACGATGTACCATCAGCACAAGACAAAACTGTAGGCTAACAAAATCCCGAAGTGAAACATGTATTATGAAGGAAAGAGATAAGAACTGAGGGGGACTAACACTGGAGAACCTACATCAGAGAGAGCAGTAGGGAAAGGCCTCTCTGAAGAGACAAAACTTTAAAGCTGGAACATAAAGGGAGAGAAAAGCTAACCGGGACCAGAATGAGTGACCATTCCAGAAAGACGGGATTGCATGAGCCCTTTCCTAAGGCAGAAAACGTTTGGGCACCACTGAAAAAAATCACTGTGGCTTAATTAAAGTGAACAAGGAGCAAATACCACAAAGGACTCTGGTGAGACACGGTGGGCCCTAACGCCCAACCGAGATTTCATTCTAAGGAGTGAATGGCATGACCCAATTTAAACTTCATGATGATCACTGCTGCCACTGTGTGGGAAGAGACTTGAAAGGTGGAGTCCGTGGCAGCTGCCTTAAGCAAGAAATGAGGATTCCCTGGACCACAATGTGGCAGCCAAATCAAAAAAGAGTAGACAGATTCAGACATATTTTACCTTTTTTGTTTTTTTTCGGTACGCGGGCCTCTCACTGCTGTGGCCTCTCCCACCGTGGAGCACAGGCTCCGGACGCACAGGCTCAGCGGCCATGGCTCACAGGCCCCGCCGCTCCGCGGCATGTGGGATCCTCCCGGACCGGGGCACGAACCCGCGTCCCCTGCATCGGCAGGCGGACTCCCAACCACTGCGCCACCAGGGAAGCCCCAGACATATTTTAGAAGTAGAAACCAAGAGAAGTCACTGATGGATTGCATATGGAGGTGACAGCAAGGAAAAAAATCAGAGATGATTCTCATCAAGTTACTCAATTTCCATGTGGGGCTTCTTCAGAAGTTACAAGCATCACCTGCTACAATGCCAGGCCCTTGCAAGAATCTAGTCTAGAGGACCTGGTATGTCTGTAAACATAAGTAACAAAAACCCTACATCCAGGGCTTCCCTGGTGGCGCAGTGGTTGAGAGTCCGCCTGCGGATGCAGGGGACACGGGTTCGTGCCGCGGAGCAGCTGGGCCCGTGAGCCATGGCCGCTGAGCCTGCGCGTCCGGAGCCTGTGCTCCGCAACGGGAGAGGCCACAACAGTGAGAGGCCCGTGTACCGCAAAAAAAACCCCAAAACCCTAGATCCAAGAACAACATAAACTGGGTGGGGCTGTTCCTGACAGACAGTAATGGCAGATATTTCAGTGAGTTTTCCCATAAGAATTTTATCTTCATGTTGGTGTCAGAGCCCTGTAGCTTCCCCCAAATCACAGGCTTAAATGTCTTTCCATATCTGAGTGCAACAATCTTAAGTAGAATTGCACCAGATAAACCAGTGACCAATCTCGTCAGTCTCCATGATAAGCAGCGGAGAAAATACGGTAATTTCCAAGAGGATCTTCATGTCAAATTGGATGCCTCATGTCAAATATGTCACAGGCATATGACAGCATAACTTAGTGACTAGCAGAAGGTAACTAACTATAAAATACAAATTTATAAATCATTGCTTTATTATCATTGTCCTTAACAATGATGTCTCCATAGGATCGCTTCAGAAACCAAGTATACAACCCAATCCCGTACTCCCCAGGGAGGAGACCTCTGAGGGTAAAGAGAATGAACTGCCTTTCTTATTTTACATGTTGTACTCAAACTGGTCCCCAGATGCCACAGAAAGCCACAGGACCCCCGTGGGAGAGACAGGTTCAGTCTCAGTACCTTTCTGACCTGTTTATTCACTATTACCTACTTGAGTATTACTGGCATTGTTTCCACTGCCCTTCCTAAAAAGCTATTACATAATTATCATCTCAAAATCCCTTGGCCCATTTGTGTAAGTGAGCGTCTCTTTCCTTTTTAGCATTTATAGTGATGATGCACTCTTGTTCTTAAATTGCAGAATGAGAGATTATGAGAGAGAGAGAGGGAGACAGAGAGAGACAGAGAGACAGATCACACACACACACAGTGGAGAGGCACCTCTGATTCTGGCTTAGGCCTTGCCAAAACAGATAGCAAATGGAGATAAACAGTAGTAATTTATTTGGAAAGGGATGTTATCTTTTGTTCCTCCAGAATATTAACTGTGAACTTTTCTGGCTGCATTTCAAGGAGTTTGCTTGAAACAGACCCCATTTTTTTAGTCAACATATGAACAGTTCCTTTCGGAAAGGCTCTCCCCCAACATTCCAGTGAAACGCACAGAACTCTTGCCTCCTGCCCTCTGGTCCCATCTAAGTCTTACATTTATTCCAACACTTTAAAATTTTAATTTAGTGGAACATCTCCAAACTGTCCTCAAAACTTTCCTCTTCAATATGGTGGTCCACCTGATGGCTCCTCTCAGCATAAGTACCTCTCTAGCTGCTAAGCCACCTGTTCAGCTCCAGGAGAGAGACTATAAAAAAAAATTCACAGATTCACATCACTACACTTCACACACTCTTTAATTTAACTCTGTAAATTCATTTTTCAACACACCTGAGCTGTTAATTCTAATTTGGCCTCTCGTCACCTGCAAAGACTGAACTGGATCTTTATCTCCACCACCCATAAGAAAGCGTTTTATTGCAGGCTCCAGACTTCTGCAAGTGTAGCAAAGAGAGGAAGAACTGTGCTGAGAGCTCTGCCAACATGAAAAGCTGTCACTATGTAACTCCTGTTGGGGAATCTTCCCAAATTGGCATATGTTTCTACTGCTTCTCCCTTCTACAGCATATATTCATGCTCCCTTCAGCCACAAAGCTGCCCAGATAGCTAAACGTTCTCCATATCAAAAGGAACCAAAGCAAGAGACACATACACCTAAACACACATCCACCCTAGCGCTTGAATCCAAGGATGTGCTTTGACCTCCTGCTACTCTGTTCCTAATAACACCTCTATCCAAAGTATGATATCTAACAGGTTCAACCTTTCAAGAGCTGTGTCACTCTACATCCTTCTCTGATTTTCAGGATGCTTTCCCACTATTCCTTTTTAAATCAACCTGGCTAAATGTCACCTATATTCCTATAAATGTCATATATATATATATATATATATATATATATATATATATATATATTTCTCATCTTGACCTACTATCTTAATAGAACCTATTTCTAAGCAGGAACAATCCAAAAATTTCTTGAAGAATCTCCCAGTTACTGTTGATAACTGCAGTTAAATACCATCTATAACATTCTGGCCTCCTTCACTAGTCAAAACACACAACCATGCCTAAACTCTGTCACATCTTTTCTGACCAGCTCAGAATTTTACCCGATCTCCTCCTAGACCAACCTGCTGGGACAAGAAAAGCCTCTCCAGAGACATTATGCTTTAGAGGCAACCCCTGCAGTATCGCTGTGTCCCTCCCTGTTAGCCACAAGATCTTGACACGTGTCTTTCCCCAGGCTGCGGGAGTGAAGCAGAGAGAGGCACCCACACCCAGGGAGTACTCACTGAGAGGCTTCAGGATGCTGCTACTGGACTCATCCGCATTCTCCACGTCAGACTTGTCAGAGTAGTTCTCAGAGATTCTCTCCTTTTCCTTCTTTTCTCTGTGCCCTGCCTTTCTCTTGTGACGTCTCCTTCTCCTGTAGCTCTTTGGCACATGGACCCCGATGTAGATGGTGTGGTGGCCTGAGGAAGGTACACAAATCACCAGTCATTTCAAATCACAGTCTCTGCTGCACAGAAACTGCACAAGACCCACAGGTCAGAAAAAAATGTCTATGAATTCAACACTACCATTCCACATTTGACAAATAAACTGGAAAAATAAAATCTCCCAATTTTCATTGTGCTAGACTGTAACTCTACCTGTTGGTTGGCACTAGGATTCAGTGAGGGTGTACTCTAATTCTATCCAGAGAGACTCTTTGTTTAGGAAAGTCAAAGAATACTGAACCGGAAATCAGGAATCCTTGATTCTGGTCATACCTTTGCCATCAATGAGCTATTTGACCTTGAGCCTGTCCCTTAGCCATTCCAGGCCTCAATCTCATCACTTATATAAAGAGAAGCTTAAATTGGGTAATCCCTAGAGGCCCTTCCAGTGCTAACCTTCCTGGAATCTGTGAACACAGTGATGAAAAAGGAGCTCTTGGAACTGTAGGGGGGGCGGTAGGGGGGAGATCTAACTCAAAGGTCAAGAGGTCATTCTGCAGGGTATAAGGTTTTCTATTAAAACTTTTTTTACCCAATCAGCAGAATAGAGACTTAGAACTGGGACAAACTAAGAAAAAATAAGACATATTTGGAGAGAAAATTTTAGAAATACTCAAATGTTCACACTAGGAAACAGCTAAAATGAATGTCAGCTACAGTGCCATTCTCATTTTTCTTTTTTCGTTTGCAAAAGTTTCTAAAAACTGGTTGTTGCAGTGATAAAAATAAACCCAGCCCAGTAAAGATTGCCTTGAAGAGAAGGGCATGAGGAAAAAAGATTGTGAAATGCTTTTAGTTCTCTAGATGGAAGGAGCTGCAAAACTGACAAGTGGTATTATTTTTACAAAATCTGATAAGACAGAAAAAAAAAAAGGAACTCAAAGTTCTACATTTTTTTTTTTAACTGGAAAACTTTTACTTTCACTTTATATACAGTCTAACTTCTGAATGCGGGAACCACCATTTCGGAAGTAATGTGAAAACTTCTCTTTTTTTTTGAATTGCAAATAGGAATTGCAAAAAAGATGAGATAATCTACGGATTTCCTTTCGCATTCTGGCATTATTCCTTGATGATCACTTTACAGTGCTGCAGACAATATCACACACCCACATGCAATACACATACATGCAAATGTCTGATGTAAATGCTGTGAATTCCTTTCCACGGTAACTCATCAGGCATTATCTAAAAACACCATAATTCACAGGGTTGTTCCCTTAAACTGGAAGGATTAAAACAATTATATCAAGAAAGAGGTTCCAACCAAGGAATGCAGAACCCTAGGTTAATGGGTAAGCATTCAAAAGAAAATATCTCATACTTGGAATGAAGTTGGAGGCATCTACATAAAACATGAAGCACCAGCCCCCAGCACACACACAGACATGCACACAAACACACAGACACACACGCCAACTCAACTACTAAAAAGCACAGTGAAATTCTCCTCACAGAATATGTGCCAATGAGAAATTTATCATGTCTAACCATTTACAAGCAAATTGTTCTCATGGGAAAGCTATATTATACTAGGAAGTAGGAAATGTCTCAGAAACAATGTGAATTAAGAAACAGTGTCAATTGTTTCCTGCTCTCCAGTTACTGAGGGAGTCCTGCAGCTTTATCTCAAGTCACACAATATATGTAAGCAAAGCCAACCAATTTCTTCAGTAAATCAAACTCTGAAAGCTTGATTGCCTTGGTTCAAGAAATAGGAAAACATCATGAAAAAAACTAAGAGGTTGAAAAAAAATTTTTTAACCTGTCACATTAAACATTTTCTTATTTTGTTATACAGCAGAAACTAACACACCATTGTAAAGCAATTATACTCCAATAAAGATGTTCAAAAACATATTTTCTTATTAAAAAATGGTAACCAAGCAAAAAAAAAAATGTAGTGGTTAAGCTACATGAGTCAAATTGATGTTACACAGAAAGATTTTTTTAATGTATTTACATAAATCTGCACAGTATATTTGATAAATCATTTAAAAGACAGTCTACATGGGCTGATAAGATTTTAAGGTAAGATTTCTGGCTTTAAAGTGTTGTTGTTGTCAACCCAACAAAAGAGTTGGGACAATTCAGAAGGTGAGCTTTCAAAGCCCAGGAGAGAAAGGTACCTTACCTTCAGGAACCTAACCGGAGTCGTCATCACCATAAAAATGGTGCCACTGTATTCGCATCATGATCACAGGCCTCCTCCCTGCCTTAGGAATAAGGTTCAACTTATCCCCATCTCCTCCTGCCCCTTCCTCAGATGCTCCCCCAACCCCGCCGACTTTCCCACAGGTGGGGAAGTTTCAGACACGATGCTGCACCATGAAGCCCAGGTACCAACCGTGAATATGGTTCCTTTTAAGACAGCCCCGGGCTTCCCTGGTGGCACGGTGGTTGAGTCCGCCTGCCGATGCAGGGGACACGGGTTCGTGCCCCGGTCCGGGAAGATCCCACGCGCCGCAGAGCGGCTGGGCCTGTGAGCCATGGCTGCTGAGCCTGCGCGTCCGGAGCCTGTGCTCCGCAACGGCAGAGGCCACAGCAGTGAGAGGCCCGTGTACCGCAAAAAAAAAAAAAAAAAAAAAAAAGAAAGAAAAAAAGAAGGAGCAAAAAACAAATTTTAATAGGTAGAATTCAAAAGGAAATGGTGATTGTTTTAAATGTTATTAAAATAAAGGTTACATTCTTGCAACTCAAAATTTTGTAAAGTAAAACTACTGGAATCCACATTTGACAATGTTCACTTAGGTGTGAGTCAAAGGGCATTCAGTCCTTGATTTGGCAGTGGCCTCAGTACCATGTGTTCAAATAAATACCCCACATGCCTTTCTCTGACAGATGGTGCAAGTTCCCAAGAAACTCTAAATGTCTTGGGAATATCTCATAGACCATCCACAGCCAGTACTACTGGGAGGAAAACATGGCTTTCCTGGTTATCTCTGACCATCAGAAATCATCACTAGGTGATCCCTGTTTCTTCCATCCTCACGTGCTCCACCTCAGGTGAAAGCAGAAGTCTTGCCGTGCTATCATGTCCACTTCTCCCAATTCCTAAAATATTTCTAAACTAACAGCACTGAGAGCTGCTATCATTATTTCAGGCCACCAGAGATCTTTTACAACTAGTAACTCTGTAGCCATTCATGTTAAAGAGGCTTTCACAGATACCCACTTCCCTACCAATGATGATTTAGGACTTTATAGAATTAAACCTATCAAATGAGCCAAACTAAAATTTCTGCAGTGGACTGAGTGGTGAACAACATATGCCTCTCTATGCAGGATAGATCTTTAGCTCCTTTAGGAAACATGGTGCTGTGTTTATATACATACAGATGATAGCAGCCATTTATGGAATTCTTACAAATATGCCAGGTTCTGGCTAGGTCTCCTACTTCTATTACCTCATGCGATCCTCACAACTGCAAGAATTAAATACTGTCATTATCCCCATTGTACAGGCAAAGAAACCAAGGTTCAGGGAAGTCAAGGATATTGTCACCAACTAACCCATAAAATCCCACAGGAGAAATATCTCTCAGGTCTCAACATCAAGAATAGTGAGTGCTTGGGCTTCCCTGGTGGCGCAGTAGTTGAGAGTCCGCCTGCCGATGCAGGGGACACGGGTTCGTGCCCCGGTCCGGGAAGATCCCACATGCCGCGGAGCGGCTGGGCCCGTGAGCCATGGCTGCTGAGCCTGCGCGTCCGGAGCCTGTGCTCCGCAACGGGAGAGGCCTCAACAGTGAGAGGCCCGCGTACCGCAAAAAAAAAAAAAAAAAAAAAAAAAAGAATAGTGAGTGCTTTATTACTGCTTTGGTGGTGCTTTGTTTGTTTTTGGGGTTGTTTTTTGTAATGTACACTATATTTACACTACCTTGTAATTGACTGTGTTTCCTTCCTCATGTTGACTGCTAGAAATAGAAGAGACAAATCTCGGGCCAACTGGTAGTAGGTAGACAGAGTTTCATGAGGTGAATTTTAAATATGAACCTTGCTATTCCAACTTTTTACCTGTTATTTTCCCTTCACATGAAACCTTTTTGGAATAAAGCAGTATGTAAATATTTTTTAAGACCTGAGATGTCAGTACTGGGGGTAGAAGCTAGGGATGGCTGGGGGTGGCTGTGAGGGAAGGTAGATTTCTAGGCAGAGATTCTACTTGTCCTCTGGTGATCCTTTAGCTACAGCTAAATCTATAGGCCTAAATCTCTGCCCAGAAATCTACCTTCCCTCACAGCCACCCCCAGCCTCCTACAGAACTTCTCTAATACTGAGGGATGTTCCCAATTTGATTTTTATCCACATTGTTGCTCTTTATATAATCAATGGAATTTCTGTTCTCTCCAGTTCAAAGCAAAGATTCCACGACACTTGGCACTTTACATCATTCTTTCAGAACTAATCAGCAATATTCCCCAAATATAAATTAAATACTGCTTTCTTTGGCTTATCTAAAGTAACCTGGTCTTATAAAAAGAAACAAAATTGAGTTATTTGTAGTGAGGTGGATGGATCTAGAGTCTGTCATACAGAGTGAAGTAAAAAAGAAAAACAAATACCGTACGCTGATACATATATATGGAATCTAAAAAAAAATGGTCATGAAATAAAGACACAGACCTACTAGAGAACAGACTTGAGGACACGGGGAGGGGGAAGGGTAAGCTGGGACAAAGTGAGAGACTGGCATGGACATATATACACTACCAAACATAAAACAGACAGCTAGTGGGAAGCAGTCGCATAGCACAGGGAGATCAGCTCGCATAGCACAGGGAGATCAGCTCGGTGCTTTGTGACCACCTAGAGGGGTGGGATAGGGAGGGTGGGAGGGAGGGAGACGCAAGAGGGAAGAGATATGAGGATATGTGTATATGTATAGCTGATTCACTTTGTTATAAAGCAGAAACTAACACACCATTGTAAAGCAATTATACTCCAATAAAGATGTTAAAAAAAAAGAGAAGAAGAAAAAATAATAATAATTTTAAAAATAAAGTAACCTGGTCTTATGCCAAGATGCCTTAAACATGTTGTAGCTATTGCCAAGGGGGATATAGGGGAGGGAGGCAAATTTAAGAGATATGTATTATTTCTTTTTAATTATGAAAAGAACACTGTTGGAAGAGGAGGCAAAGACCCTGGATGAGTGATAGATTATTAAGAAGATGTTGTGAAGACTTTACTTCTTGGACCAAAATGAATTGTGAAGGTTTTTTAGAAGTACATGCATAAGAAACCTTAAACAGAATCACAGTGTCAAGTCCAGATGCCACAGACGTTGTGTGTTTGGCACTTTATATAATAAGAAATAGATCAGTATGTCTAATCCTAAATATTTTAATAAATAACTTGCTAGTATATTACTCACAAACCCATAAGAGTGTCCATAACCAGTTCTATTAACAAATAATCAAAGCAACACTGCTAATTTACTTGAGTATATATACCAGTTCATGAAAAGAAAACTCACTTTGAAAGGCATGATGTAATTTTGCAGTTAACAGAGGGTAAGTCAGCCCTTGGTTAGATGTTTGCATGAGGGTCCACACTTCAAACTGACACCACTACTCAGGACAATGGATGATTTTTATTTCTGTATTTTGGATAGGGGCAACTTTTCACATAGAAAAAAAATAAAAATGCATGTGTTTATTAATAGGTAATTGCATGCTACATATGTAATTTATTTATAGACCATTTTGAATGCTGATTAGTAATCTATTTTATTATTAATGCTACCAATTACACTTAGGAGCAGGCATGAAAGTAAATAAATGGTAAAAGTGATGAAAAACAGGGAAATACTTTTCTTCCCACTGAACTGCATGGGAATTTTGTTCACTTAAAGCCTCCCGGAAATCCTTAAGGCAACTTGGGGTTCCCCCAAGCAAGACTGATAAGAAATCTTAGCTTGTTACCTAGTGTTTACTAGGCACAGTACTTTTAATATTTAATATTTGATGCTGATAATCATGATGATGATAACAATCTCTAGGCAAGAACAAACAGCACGAGGAAAAGGTCTCAAACAGGAGATGAGCTTATGGTGACTTAGCTCAATTCTCGTCCTAAAGGACGAGCTAAAGCTCAGGAAACTTCTGCACCTGCCTTATAAGTGCTCATTTTTAGCAAAACAGTCCTAATCACAGTGTTTAGGTAAAGGTGAGGACCCTATGACCACACACTGAAGTTAAGTTTCCAATACAGCTTCCATTACTAATAGCTGATAACAGAAGCTAAACTAACCAGCACTGTGTGAAGTCTGAATTAGTGAGTACTTTTTTAAAGAAATGCAACCTTATTATACTCAGTGATCATTCATTATTTGAAGATATCTAGGCCAGAACAACCACTTGAAGGCACTACAGGAACCTACCTTGATGAATAAACAGGACTAAAAATCACCTTATCATTTATAAACTGCAGCTCCTGAAGTGCTTCACAATCTCTAAAAAGCTGCTTCTCCAAAGTAATTTTAACTTTGCTCTAGCAAAACCTCTTTTATCTTCATATCTGTAGATATAAACTACCTATATTTATACCTACAGCTATACATTTATTTTGAGATTTATATATATTATATTATGTTCTATTATATATATACATAATCTCTATGTATGGAGATAGAGAGTTAGGCATTTTTATGGACAATCCGAATCCAATAGTGTCAATAAAGTGTCTTTTCCAATGTGTCTGGTGCACAAAGGTAAGTGTTGTTCTTATATCTCCCTCCTATTTCCAAAGGGGAAGAAACAAAGTACTATTTCTCCTCCTTCCCACACCCCTTGAGCCCAGATAATAACTTGTGAACACTCTCTGTTCTCCAGCTAAGGCACTGCGGAACACTCACTCTGCGCAGGACAAAATAGCCAACTTTAGATCAAGTCTAACTCGTCCCTCAGCTGTTTTTTAGTCATTATGCAGAGCTTAACTGTGCAGCAGAGGCAATACCTTCCATAACCTCAATCTTCCCTCACCCGGCCCAGGAACAAATGCCGTGACATTTCCACCCTGCTCTGGGAGGGTCTCCCCCAGAGCTTTCATGCTGTGAGTGCCAACCTCCAGGGCTCAGGTCTGTTGTCCTTTTACTTGACAGCACAGAGGAGAGTGGAGCCAAAAGGCCTGGGAAGGCCAGAGCCAGGCAGGGGAGGGCTAAGAGCGAAGAGGAGCCACCCAATAGGAAGAGATGAACCCTTGACTCATCCTGACATCCCAGAACCCCGAAAGAGCTGGAGCATTTTAATGTGCAGTACACATGCAGTCAGACAAAATCCACCTGTGAGCCAAACACAGAGAACTGACAGTTTCCATTATCTCTCTTGTGGTCACCATTTGCACAACTGAATGGCAAGTGGGACTGGAAGAGAGAAAACAATGGCTAATCCAATGGTCATTGATAACCGGATTTGCAATTGCAGCCAGAGAGGCAGCTCAGACAGACACATAAATGCGCACATTCACACTCTCATTCTAACCGCATTGTTCATCTCTGACTCTATTCTGGCTTCCCTTTTAGCACTGGCCTAAGCCCTGCCTGGGCAATAGGAAGAGTGGTCTTTAGTCGCTATAGACAGATAATCCACCGTATAGTCAATGCACTCACGGCTAACCAGGTATCACTAATATTAGTTCACATAATTCCTTCCTCTCACATACCTGTATATAGGTAAATGAGATGTGGATAATGCCATGGGGCTAGAACAATGACCAAGAACTAGGGAAAGTGCTTCGAGAGACTTAAACGAGCCTAGTTAAGCCCAATCCCAGAATCTTCATGACTATGGTTTTCCACATGCACCCAGAAAAGAGGATAACATTCACTGACACTGTAGCTCATAATCATACTTTTAGAGTTGAAATGACCTTAAAGATCACCTGATTAAACCTCTTCATGTACCAATGAACCAACTAAATAAAGCCAAAAAATTAATGACATAGAGGCCGGGACTCTTGGTGCTCCTGGTTATATAAGGTTTCCTTTCCTACTTTCCTACTACCATGGTACCAGTCCCCCACACTACCCCCCATTTTCCATTGTCTGCAAAATACAGCCAAGGAGGGAAAAGGTCATCGATTAGGCCTTTCAAGTTAGCAACTACCTAGAAGACAAAAAGGGCTCAGGAATTCTTGAAAATGTTTCTGTCTTATAACCAGAGAATAACAAGTTTAAATCTACAACCCTTATACCATAAACGGCCCCAGAACATGAAGACGTTCTGGCTCTGACATCTGTCCTCCCACGAGCATCTGCGGTCATGCAAACAATGAGGCCAGCCAGGCTTCTGTCTTCTTTCTCTCTCACCTTTTCATAAGCTCTCCCAACACCTTTTATTCTTCTCCAGTTAGTTCTTTCTACCCCCTATTCTTCCAAGCGCTTCTTTAAGCCCTCATCCATCTCCTTTTCTAAATTCTTTTCCCGCTCCAGAGGAACCAGACTTCAAGCACACCTTTTTGGAATGAGCACTGCCCTGGGAAAGTCAAGAAGCTTGCGTCCTTGTCCTAGTTATGCCAAATTACTATCAGCGTTACTGCAAGCAAATCACTTTACCTTCTCCAAGGCTCACCTCTCCATGTGTAAGGTGAGAACATTGAGCTACATTTTCTCTAAAATCCTTTCTAGCTCTAAAAATTCTATAAGAATCCTAAGTATTCAAATTGGTTAAGTGTAATGGAGCACACAGGGGAAAGGCCAAAAGTTTTCTACTATTTCTCCAGGTCCCTTCGCCACTTCTTATGAAGATAGCTTTCTCTTTGCACACTCTTCAGTCTACTCCGATTTGACTCTTTCCTAACCATGCCACCCAGATTGCTAACAAAAGCCACCAAGCCCTTTTTTCTGCCAAAGCCACTGGTTACTTTTGGCTCCTCATCTACTTGACTCCAGGCAGCACACTCAGCACTGTCGGTCACTGGCTCCTTGCTGAAAATGCTCTTCTCTTGGCCTCAGACACACCCTTTTCTTGGTTACCCTCCAGCTTCTATGATTGCTCCTTCTCCGTCTCCAAAGGTTGGCAGAGCAGAGCCCAACCCAGTCCTCTTCTCACTCTATTCTCTCCCCTTGGTAATGTCATCCATTCCTATGGCTTGAAATGCTAGCTATCTCCCTGGGATTCCAAAACTTACATCTCCATCCCTGCCCTTTCTTTTTAGCTCCAGTTGTGTAGCCAAGTGCCTGCATTAGAGTTCTACTTGGACGTCTCACAGGGCTCTCAGACTCAAAAAGCTGAATGCCTGCCATCCTCCACTACTATTCCTCCAGTGTTCCCCATTGTACAAATGGCACATAAGTCTCCCAAATTGCTCATAGCACAAATCCAGAAGCAATCACCCCCACCCACCCATCTGTCCATCAGCAAGTCCTGGCAATTCAACCCATCTTTTTTGTCCCTCTACTCTAACCCAATATCATCTCTCAGCTGAATCTTAGCAACAGTGTCTCCACTTTTATCTTTGCCCTGTTGGGATGCTCTCTCCACCCATGAGCCAAAGAGATCTTTTTTAAAATGCAAATTTTGTCTTGTCACTTCCCTGCTTACAACCCTCTGCAGTGGCTCCCCAGTGCACCCTCAATAAAATCCTAAATCTTTAGCATAGTATAAAAGGCCATGAATTATCTGGGTTCCATCCGCTTCAGGCCACTCTCTCCCTATTCATGTAGTCTGGCCACATGGGCTTTATTTTCACTTCTCAAACAGGCCTACCTCTTTCTCACTACTGGGCCTTCACACACCCTGCCTGGGAGGCTTCCCTTATTCCTGACCTAGCTAACCCTCTTCACCCTTTAGGTCTCAACTTAATGTCACTCTATGGGAGATACATACCTTGGTTTCCCACGTAAACTCACCCACCTACATGATACACTCTCTAAATTATCACATCAAACAACCTTGTGTCCTTAGTTAATGACTGGTTTATTTGACCGCACATTAATTATGTCCCTAATTGGAATACATTATCACTTTCAATGATACATATGAGCCTAAAAATGCAACATATTAGAGCTTATATATCTGCAACTGTTGGTTACCATTTTGATAAGCTTAAAGAAAAAGTTAATAAAAGCACTGTCCATCAGAGTTCATAAGAAGAGTTAACATAGATATTAGTCAACTAATTTGTTAATCACCAGATATCAGCTTTAGTCTGAAAGCATTCTGCAGTCACAGCAAGCACTGGTGAGAAAGTGTTAAGCACCAAGATAAATCACCTGCAAGGCATATAACCAAGGAAGATAACATCTTAAATTTACAGAGTTCATTCCGGGGATTTCAAATTAGTTTACTTATATCCCTAGCAAAACTAGGAGATAAGGAAGCACCAGTGCTGTTTCTTTGTATGAAAAACTGAGATTCAGATATTAAGTAATTCGTCAATGGCTTACTGCAAATATCAAAGTATTTTTCTGGTGTTACCCAAGAATCCTTAGAGCATCTCCAGCAGGTGGATAAGAAGATAGGTTATTAACTGCACTCTTTACAAAGGAAACATAACCACACAAACATGATTGGCCTCATGTTACCCAGTAAGACGGGGCAGAGCCAAGAACAGAAATAGGTCCTGAGACTCCTGGTTCCCCACCATGTTCTTTAACTCACAGCAGACTGAATAAAAGCATCTCAACCGAGATACCGACTGAATTTGCCAAATACCTATATCCATTGGATTTGACTGTGAGCTTTCATTTAACATCCAAGACATTGTCTTTATTTTTCAACAGGGATAGAATCCTGTTGAAAATTTAATAATCAACTGGAGAGTAGGGTGGTGATTTAACTAATCCATAAATGTGAGATTCTGGCCCTCTAAAGCTGATATGTTGGCCAGTTTTACTAAAATTCAAACACTCGTTTTTATTTCCAGAAGTTTTGGCCTTGTAAAAGTTATTGAGTATCCCACCATGAAAAGAGTTGGTAAAGTCACGTCCGGAGAGGTTTAAGTAAAGTCTGTTCTCCTTTCAAAGTCAACACAGTATCAAGAAAGGTGAACATGCTGGATATAGCACTTAGGATAGCTGCCTTGTAATTCTAACTCTATAGAAAGGTAAAAACAATTAACCAGATTTAAAAGCTTTTGCAGCTATTCAGGGAAGGGAGTTATTTAAGTCGCCTCTACTGCTGATTCAATGGATGTCACTCACCACCCTCCCTCCCTTCACCTTCATGCCACATGGCAATCAGCAGCTTCAGAGGTACAATATTTGGAACCTCCTGTGAACTCCTGCCATGGCAGGCTCTCACCTCAGTCCCCTAAATGCTATCAGCCAAAAAAGTAAAACAAAACAAAACAAAACCAAATCCCACCAGTATGCTCACTGGAGCAATGGGAGAGCCTCAACTGAGCTTTATTCAGTTTTATTCCATTCTTACTCTACTGTCCCTCATCAGTCCCAATTTTCAATTCCCCCAGTGACTCTGAATCTTGTAATGATAAAAATGGAGAAATACTTAGCTCAGGTTTGAATACTTAGTATTATTTCTATACTATTGAATAATCTCATTGAATTGGCACCTAAATTACATAACAGCCAGTAGGGGACAGAATTACCCTAGCCTATGCTGCAGAGCAAGGAAGGGAAAAAAAGAAAAAATATATATATACATATTTATACATATTACATATATAATAGACCCTTGAATCTTCCTCATTGGTAGGAAAATATCATACACTTAAATCTGTTTTCCAGAAAAAGTAACTTTGCAGGCTTTATTAGACAGTGGGCATGCATTTGTAATTTACCCTGTATGCAATTATAGTTAGTGTGTCTCTTCTTGGAAAACGAGACAGTTCCACAGACTAGGGGTAATGTCTATCGGAGCAGTCTAACCATGGAAATCAGATCTCACGCCCAGAGCTTAAAGGGAATCAGAATGAGTCCAAAGAGAAATAAACAGCAGGCCTCAGGAAATTTCTCTTGACCTTTCTAGCTTTCCTTTTCCACTAGAAGAAGCAGTAGGTAAGCGTGGTTGTTAGGAAGGCAAGAGATAGATGCCTTGCTAAGATGAATTAAGCAAATAACAAACATCATTTCGGTCCGTTTGAATTTTTTGGAATGATAATCATCATGGAAAATTATTGGTGAGGGGAATTCCCTGGTGGTCCAGTGGTTAGGACTCTGTGCTTTCACTGTTGTGGGCCCAGGTTCAAACCCTGGTCAGGGAACTAATATCCCACAAGCCACAATGTGCCAAAAAAAAAAAAAATTATTGGTGAGACTGTATCAATCAGAAAGCAAAAGGACAGACAGACAGTGGTATAGTATAAAGCACTCCTATGCCTAATGCCAGGTACAGCAGCAACATTATTTCTGGTAATTATTTAAACAGTTCTATGGTGAATGACATGTTCTATTATTCTCATTTTACAGAACTGAGAAATTCAAAATCCAAACTCTAAGTTTCATGCTTCATTTATGCAATGCTTCAGCAATACAGCAAGTTTTAAACTTTTATTCCCAAACCAATGCTTAGCCACTCTGCTTTAATAACACATGAATAACACAAATGATAGAGACTCCCAAAAATAAATATGAAATAATGTCTCAAGAATATGAGCAGATACAAAGCTTTGAAAAAGAAACTCAACTATAGACAAAATGTGCTCCAAGTGTATTATTTCAGAATTTCTGAATCCTTGTAAAACACAACTCAAGTACCAAGTTCAATTTTGTATGCCTCTTGCCATAAAAGAATGTAGTCACCTAGGACAGAAAGTGGCTTCCAGAGGGCTTTAGCCCGTACTACACTACCAGGGAATTCTCTACAATTGGAAAACTCTGGGAAGGGATGTCTGACTCCAGTTTCAAAAACCCATGGAATTATCATCCAAGAAACCTACATACAAATATTTAACATCACTGACACAGCAGGAGGTGTCAGAGAGCTAAGTATTGCCTGCTTTAGGCCCTCTGGCGGGCTTTCAGCTGGGGCCACAAGGAGAAAGCAGCAGGACACTGGGAAAGGTCTGCGTGGGCTCAACCTGCTCTGGGAACCCAAGCATCAACCCTTAAACACCTCACCGCATTTCCTTCAAGCTCTCCAACGTGTGGATACATTGTTTCTTTCAAGAAGGCTTTTCCTTCAGCAATATTTGCCCAAGTATTTCCTCTGTACACACTGTTTCGGAGCAATTAGAGTGACCAGGAGAGAGGAGGTCAGCAAAATGCAACCAGACACTTACATCCTGCGCTCAGAATAGCGCCAGCTTGGACTCAGCCCCTCCCTTCCCAGCTGATAGGTTTTCATTCACTCCTTCTCGGCAATTACGTTTTTGACCATTGTAATTATTAACAAATGTCCACCAGGCCCCACTTTTTCTTTAGACTACTACCTCCTCCAATACACATAAATACATCATCACAATATCCTCTAGTGAAAAATAGGCTTAAGTCATTATGATTTCATGTCTGTAAAATGTTGAGATCCTGACCTCCAAAAATACAAAAGCCACCATTTCATCATTTTAGTCTCTCTCCTCAAAATACAGAGCAGAGGAAGGAAGAAGAATAAGGTGGAGGTGTTCTAGGGGCTTCTTTTTCTTATCAATATAAATGATATAAATATATCAATGATCTTTGCAAAATCAAATGGGATTAATAGCAAACATAGGATCATTAGAGACTATTCATCTCATTTGACTAAGAGAAGTAAGAGAACCAAATTTCCAACTAAAAAAATTTAAACAAAGATTTTAGAGGACTATATAAAGTAATTCTATATATGCTTCATTTAGTTTATTTACACATTTATTCATTCTTTCCTTTAACAAAATATGTAGTGAATGTCTACTTTGTTCCAGACCCTGTCCAACTTTTTTACTTTTATTTCCCTAAAAATAACCTTCCTGTAAATTCCATGCATTTTCAACCATACTCTCTCTCTTAATATCCATCAGTAGACATGAGAATTTGTAGAATTATTCTTCCATTTGGACAGATGGGAGCACACTTCCTTTTGGACTTGGTTTTCAATGGAAGAGGAAAACCACCACAATATATCATAATGGCATTTAGAGTACCGATCAAACTTCAGAAATGCAGACCCATTTCAGCCAATATTGTCTTGCTGTACTTCATGCTTCCTGAGTTGCTGGGTAGGCTTGATGTTAAGAAAAGGCCCCTCCTCGTGAAGTCAGAGTTGCCAACGCTTGCCGGGGAGTTACCTAGCCTTGCAGAGCCAAGGCCTTATCTCAAGGATAAGGTGGAGTTTGCCCTTTTTCCCCTATTGCAAAATATGAGAATATTAAGTAATCTGTTTATATCATACAGATCCAAAATCCTGGCTGACTTTAACGGATAAAATATCCATAGGATTTCTTCCTCTAGAAAAAGCTACCTGGGATCTTTCTTCCTATCTCAACCCCGGTTCACCCAACAAAGTTTGCCAATTTCCATTAAGTGTGTTTGAAATGAAAAATCAGTCTTGTTCCGCATAGTGGGCATTTCTGGGTCACTCTGGTAATGTCAATTTGTCATCTATAGACCAATTCTGTGGAAACGTCTGGGCGGGAGCCTTTTTGAACAGAAACAAATATGATATCTGAAATGTTACAAATTTTAAATGAGTTTATCCACAGTAACCACTCTATGCCAAAAATGTTAGCTTTACAAAACACAGTAACCACTGAAAGAACAGACATACAAGCCACTCTTTATTTTAAAGATTAAATTCGACGCTTGGTTTCCTTTCTCAAGAGTATCTTTTTAAACGATTAACACAAATGCACATGAGGCAAATTATGTGAAAAGGAGCTTTAGGTCTTTAAATATATATCTCACATAGACAAATTCATTATTTAAACAGAAGATGACTCCTCTTCTGACTCACTGTATTCTTAGTGAGTTTTGTAGCTGATGGTTTTCTATTGAGTTTTTAGAATGTGGATTAAGTGTCACACCACCCACTGAGAGTAGAGTTGAACCAGGTGAACTGAGGGTATGGTTGGAAATCTCAGCCTGTCTCCCCTGCTCAGAGCTACAGCATTAGAAAGAACTACCAGGGAGCATCTGACTCTTCTTGCCTTCAGGCTGAGCTGAATCCAGTCACCCCAAACTGAGCGACCTTAAGAAGAATTTTAAAAGCATAAACATTTCAGAGTAACTAGAGTTACTGGAAGTCACCCTAATAATCATTTAATGGAGTGCATCTTATTTGTGCAAATTACTTTAAGAAACAGTTTTATCTTAAGTTCACTTTTGCCAAGTGTGCTGCAATATACTTCAACCATGTTTATCCAAGAAGCAAGACAAATAAATACTTGGATAAAAGGAAACACATTTGATCACAGAAATGTTAGGTGTTCCAGCTCCTTCTTCTTCACCACACACATGCTTAACGAAGGAAGCCCCTCAGCTCCTTGCCCTTTGAGTTTCTGATCCTTAAACCTGGAGCACTTACTTCCGCCATAAATGTACCAGAAACTCAGCTACTTCATAACAAAAATAACAGTCTGCTTTCATTCAAGTACACTCTATGCAATTAAAAATGAGATAGACTCACATCCTTGCGGAAAACATTCCCATCTAAATCTTGATTAGAAGTCTTGACAGTCAAGTCATCTGTTTCTTCACTCTCAACCACTGGGACCATGAATAAGCCATCAAGCCCACCTCCATTTCAACTTCTTTACACTTTCACCTAGAGTTACTACAAAATTTAAGTGCTAGGTGAGAAAATGGATGAAGCCAGGTGAGAAAATGGGAGGGTCAACCGGGAACGCACTGAATTAGAAACAACAGTTTCTAATTACTGTTTCATGACTTCTGCTATAAGGAGCCCATACTGTTGGATGTTCACCAAATAATGGCCATAAGCAACCATCCTACAGGGCCTCAGGATTCAACCACAGGCAACTAGCTAAACATGCTTTGAAAGAAATGTAATCAACCCAAGCTCCACTTGATGTGAAAGATAATCATTAAAACAGAAGTCTTACCAGAATAGGAAAATACACAAAATCCATGTGGCAAGTTGAGTCATCACAAAGACAATTTTACAGATATTTCTACCTTTTGCCTTTTTTGTTTCTCCATAAAGAAACCCAGCTACAGATTTGTGTGCTATTCATTACAGTGTTGTCTTTTTTTTTTATTAGTTTCTGCTTTATAACAAAGTGAATCAGTCATACATATACATCTGTTCCCACATCCCTTCCCTCATGCTTCTCCCTCCCTCCCACCCTCCCCATACAGTGTTGTCTTAATTTTGTGCTTGAAAATCAAGGGGAAAACTTCTTAGTCAAAGCCTTAAGAAACCCATGTACAATATCCTACTGCAGTAGAGTGCTGTCAATCCTATAGACCTTACAAATTCAAGAGGTGATTTACATCTCCTGTGAACTTAGCTAGAAGGTTATTCTCAAGGAACACACACACAGAGAGAGTACACATCTCACCCCCAAGCTTTCTCACTGATTTTTCTACTTTAATTGTCCTGAAATTATAGGATATTTGCTCATTCCTACAGTATTTCTTATATTCATATGCTATAACTTTAAGATTCTTATCTCCCCTTTGACACTGGGACAGTGACAGAGTCAGCACAATGAAGACTTAGCAGCATGGGTTACAAGAATCTTCAGACAAAAGTTTTACTATTTTGCTTTCACTAACTTGGCATTTTCCCACAGTCATGTTGTAAAAGTGCAAGGAACCCATAAAACAATATAAAAGAAAATATTGTGGTTTCCTTTTTCCTAAGAAACGTAGGCATCAAATTCTTATTAGTCAGTCTCAAGAGTATACATGTGGGAAGTGGGGAGATGGGGGGCTGGGGGAACCAATACTCCAGCACTACAGGGTCAGAAGAAACTTACCTAGGAAACATAATGGCCACACTATTCACACTATCCCAGGTGGCACAGGAGTATCACTTGCCTGGGACCTGGTGTTCAGTCTGGTTGACGAATCACTCCAGAACACACAGTACCCACCTTCTTTTTCCCAACTCCACCACCCCTCTGGTCCAAGTCTTTGGTAGGCATTAAGTAATTACCAAATGGTACCCATCAGACTGGAGTTTCCAAAATACGTATGAATCCTTTTCTCAGGTGATTTTAAAGGGCAGAATTTAGGACATGGTTCACCAGGAAGTCTTACTTAACTTTATGAGTACTGTCTAGAACCTTGATTATTTTTAAAACTGTCATTATAAATGTTGTATACCTGTCACGCCTTCACATAATTATTTTAATAAATATTAATTAAGCCCTGCCTTATGACTATCAAATAAATAGTATTATTCCCACATCATTGATAAGTCAAGAGACAAGAGAAGAAAAGGCACACTGAAAGCACCATGGCACCAGCTAAAATTTAACTCTTATTTGATTTTCAACTGGCACTGGAGAACATTAATAAAAGAGGTCCTAGAGATTTTTTAAGTAAAAAATGCTTGTCTCAGAAACTAACACACCATTGTAAAGCAATTATACTCCAATAAAGATGTTAAAAAAAAAAAAGAGTAAGAGTGACAACATCAAGAAAGGGTCTACAGATATAGATATTAAAAAGATAATAATAGAATATTATAATAGACTTTTGAATATTAAAAAAATAAACTACCCAAACTCAGTACAAAAATGTATAGATAAAGTGAATAGATAAACGTATTCATTCATTAAATAAACTGAATTTGTAATTAAAAACTTTCCCACAAAGAAAACTCAGCCCCAAGTGGCTTCCCTGTAAAAAAAAAAAAAAAAATGCTTGTCCATCTTTTCTTAACTGAGACACATCCATAAGTACCACTCTTTATCTCCTCAGCTTAGCCCCATGTTTCCTGTAGTAATGGTATCATTCTCTGCAACATCTGTTTTTCTAACCTGCAGGCTATAAGAAAGAATATTAGAAGATACTGCCAAATACATTTATATAAATCTAGCAGCTTCCTTGAATTAGTTATTGGAAGGTAGTTAATATTATCTGGCAAAATATTTATTTCTGACAGAGAGGCACAGCTAACACAGGCACCTGCTTCAAAGTAAGACCTTTTAGTAGTTGTTGTTGTCAACCATGCGGGATAACACTGATTCAAATTCTGATGATCCACGGAAGTTCTTAGAATTACTCTGTGTTGAAGCAAAATGTGGAGATTCATGAAACTCCACAGATAGGCTTGGGTTTTTAACTTCAAAATTATAAGATACATGAAATGCATGAGTGCTATTATTTACAAAGACATATGTATATGCATATACACTTCCCCAGACCCAGCGAGCTCACCTTCTACTTCTTCTTCATCACACACATGCTTAAGGAAGGAAGCCCCTCTGTCCAGGACAGCTTCATCCTCCATCCTATAGTAATAAAAAAGAAAAAAAGAATGCTCAGACTTCTCCTGGAGTGAGCCACTGGACACAGCCCAGCTTCTGGGCAGGTGAACCTGCAAGCTGCTGTTCATGTTAACAGGGCAGAGTCCCTCTTCCTTTGGTGTCTGCTGCTGCTTCACTCCTTCAGCTCCGCTCATTGGTGCTTGAGAATATGCCGGTCCCACATAGCTTCAGTTCTAACCTTGACAGGGCACCCACAGGGACAGGTAAGAGAAAATCATCTCGATCCTTTAGGCTGGATGCTGGGGGTTCTCCCCTTTGGGATGGACCCCCAAAAAAAGATGAAAGGAAAAAAAAATACCAAGAGAGGAAGTTTGGTGTGCCTGGAGTGCTCGTGATGATCGTTTGTGGAAATCCAGCTTCAGTGCTTAGCTCTTAAAACACCCACTGCATAAAAATGTATACCCTCACACACACACACGCACACATGCACACCCACCCACGCACAGAAAGCGACAGGGAGCTAGGCTAGTGCACAGTGGAAGCCTAGCTTCCAGCCAGCCTCTTAATACCAGCACAGCCCAGTGTTCTCTGTTGAGTGGCAAGCTTTGAGTCACATGTTGGCCTTACGAAAATCTGACATCTGAGGATTATCCAGCAACCCGGCTTCGGCAACAGTCACATATATATGCCACCCATTCATTCATTTTCCACATTCTTAATCACACGTCTCTCTCTGTGTGTATCTGTCCTGTTAACTCTTCCCTGAAGGGCATAAAGTTCTTCATTTCATAGCCACATTATGCTGTCCTCCTGTCTCCTTACATAATAGGATGTCTGCAATTTCCTATGCTAAATAAGACCTCAGGATCCAACCAAGTAAGGACAGCGTTTGTACGGCCTCCAGATGCCAAACATGTCTCTGGTTTATAGAATAAGTTAAGGTTTATTTCCATATTCTGTGACTTCTTTTCATTGCATTAACTTTGATATACAGAATTCCATGAACTCTATTTATAGTGAAAGCAGAAAGAAATCCCAAATTGCTCAAATGCTGCTTGTGTCGTACCGGTCTAGAAACAAAGAACGCTCTCTGAGGACAGCTGTCCTATGTCATACCGTACATGAGCTCTACCAGAGAATGAAATGTTCACTCTGTACTCCATTCATCCAATTATATGCTCGGGTATTGAATACCGTACTGTAGGTCTGTTTTCCATACTGTCTGTATAACTTATTCTTGTGCTTCCCATATTTGTTATCATCTATGTGATATGCACTGAATTCACTTTTTCTTCCTTTCTATTTTAGGAGCATCTCACAAAGCAACCATCTGAGCTTAAAAAGTCAGAAATATGGTGTCAGGTAGACCTGGATTTTAAAAACCTAGTTCTACCTCTTAGTATTTGTATCACCTAGAGCAAAGCATCCAACTTTTTTGAGCTTTGGTTTTACCATCTCCAAAATAGGGGGAAATAATATCAACCTTGTAGGAAATTCAAATCAGGTAACACACATGAAAGCACTCAGTTTTGTGCCTAGCACCTGTTACATGTTTAATAAAGGTTTGTTTCCTTCCTTTCTTCTTCACCTGACCTTTATTGGTGGACAATGCCATTAAGAAACTCATTACTTTTGGAAACTTGCAGAATATCCTTTTTCAGGGATATGGGTCTTATACGTAAAAGTTCATCTTTTTTCCTTTTCTCTACTCAAACTAAAAATATAAAACTAAATAAAAACAGGACATGGATCAGCCAGCAGGATCACAGTAGAAAAGAAAATGCCTTGAAGATCTGAGAAGTCAAGTCAGTTACCAGCCTCTGTGAGCCTCTGGTTCCCATGAAGATGAAATAATCCAACATATTCACTGATTCAGCAAATATTTATTTAGTGTCTGCTATGTTCCTGGCACTCTTGAGAGGGAGGGGAATACATTTTTGAATAAGGCAGACAAAATGCCTCAAAAACTAATAATAAATAGATGAACAAGGTAATCTTAGCATTAATTGCTTTGCAGAAAAATATAATAATAAGGCAGGGGGCTACTTAGCATAAGGTGGTTCAGATGTGGATTCAGGGAGGTGACATTTGAGCAGAGATGAAAATGATAGGAAGAAACCAGGCATTTGACAATCTGAGGGCAGAACATTCCAAACAAAGAGAATAGCAAGTGCAAAGGCCTTAAGGTGGGAAGAAGTTTAGCATGTTATAGGAACAGAGCAAGGTCAGTGAGGCTGCACAGACAGACAGAAGATCAACCGGAGGTGACAATGCAGGAGGGAATCAGGGCCATGCAGCTCATGGTAAGAAGTTAGAATTTTAGGTGTTACGGCAGCCTCTGAAGAGTTTTAAGATGGAAAGTGACTTGAGCTGTTTTGCCTTTCAAAGGATCACTCTGGCTGCTATGTGAAAAGCGCATAGTCAGGAGACAAAAGAAACTAAGAAACTATCTCAGGAGTCTATGGGAGAAACAGGTTTCAGGGGAGGAACCAAAGGTTCTTTTCTGGCCACTTTATGGTTGAGATGCTTATTATATATAAAAAAAG
This sequence comes from Mesoplodon mirus, assembly GCF_964341445.2. NCBI lineage: Eukaryota > Metazoa > Chordata > Mammalia > Artiodactyla > Ziphiidae > Mesoplodon > Mesoplodon mirus. The sequence goes on from NC_138977.1 coordinate 50,540,759, forward strand.
AACTGTCAGGCACACAACTAGATGGAGGTCTAAGGCTAGAGCTCAGAAGCCTAAGGTTGGAGATAAAAATTGGGGAATCAACGAATAAAGCTGGTATCTGAAGCTATTACTAGATGAAATGCAGGAATAAAATACAGAAATAGAGGAGTTGACCTAAGATCAAGTGCCAGGCATGCCGGGCATGCCAACATTTAACAAGCAGAGCAGAGGAACAAAAGCAGCCAATGAGGTAAGAGGAAAACCAGGAAAGAGTGATGTCAAGGAAGTTGAGGAAAGAGGAGAGTGCCACTATCGAGAGGCTGAGAAAGACCCAGACAGAGAAGAAAAACTTGGGTTTGGCAATATGGAGGTCATTGGTGACGATGACCAAAGTACTTCAAACATACCATGCACAGTGCTAGACACACAGGCAGCATTCAGTCGTTCCCTTTTCTCTTTCCTGCCCTCCTCCATTCATTCATTCAGTAAATATTTGCTGAGTACCTACTAGGTGCCAGGCACCCTTCTGGGCACTGGAGATACAGTGATGAGCAAGACAGACAAAGGCTCTGGTGTAATCATATCTGCCTTCTCGAAGACTTCCCCTAGCAATCTGAGGGTTGGTCCAAAGAACAAGACCCCATCAGTAATACAGCATTTGTAGACCTAGATTAGGATGACAGCTTAATGGAGAAATTTCCTTAAAAGACCTTGGAAACACAACAAAATCCTGAAGTCCTGTACTACTGCATCTACATTCATAGTACTGTCTCCCCTTCAGGAAACAAAGAGTAGTTTGGCCCACATTTCTTCTCAGAACAAACGCTTTCCATTCCTATCAACCTACAGAATCCAACACAATTTCCCGCAGAATATCATTTCTGCACCCCACCATTAATCACGCTGGTCCCAAAGTCATTTATTGACTTTCCACACATTCCCTAAATAAAATGCTTATTAGCCTTTGCACCTAAGCCCTTCCCAAAATCGCATACAACAAACAATCAAAGCAGAATTAAAGGAAGAACGCAGTAACAATTGAAGGAGACCGTACAAACGTGAATGCCCAGAGCCCTCTTCCTGGGTGGAGAAAACCATCCAGCCTAACTGAAGCACTGTCCCCAGACTCTGTCTGAGTTAGAGTGAGAATAATGGTTGGGGCATTCTTTGGCTCTTTGATACATATTTCACATTCCCTCCAAGACTATACATAGCAAGTAATTAGAAACCTAGTTCTTTCTGATGGACAATGCAGAGCATCTGTAAGCAGCCTCCTCCTCCCTGTAGGAAGTGAAAAAGAAAATGCAAACTGAAAATATAAAACCTGCACGCTCAGAGCAGCCCTCTCCCCATCAAGACCAAGTGCAGCCTGGCACATCTGGGCTTTTGCACCAAGTACAGGGATTTTACAGCTTTCTTCCATCTTTATACCACAAGCGTCAATTATTTGGGTTTGTGTTCGCCCTCCCCACCAAATCCTCTCAGCAGTTGCTTGCTATTATTAGTAAGACATCTTTCAAAATGACCGTCTGACCCAACCAGGTTTCCCCTCTATCATTAAGAAGAAATGAACTCATCTGGTCCCTAATCAGGCCCCCAAATCCATTCTGAAATGATCCTTTCATACGAACTGCACTTGCTGAAAACAAAGAAGGGAAGGAGCATGCTTCTAAACAGAGCCCTAGGTTGCTCGCATCGCCAGCATGAGGCAAAGTTCAGAACAGATTTGCAAGCTTCTCACCATCATCACGGGGATAAGGGTCATACCAGTCAGTATAAAATCCACACGGGGCCAATACTGCCTTCCTTCAACAGGGCCTCTGACAGCAGAAGTTAGACCCCTTCCCCAGAAGCCCACACAACATGGGGCTTCTCTCATCCTCCATTATTCTGGGACACAAAAGTGATTTAACTGTAACACATGTCAAATCTGCTGCCAAACGGACCGGCTCTCAGCAGCCGGTCCTAATCGCCGAACAGGCTTGTAAGGGTGACTTAAGCCCGGCACGAGAAACATGTGTGCAAAACTGTCAGCCACTGGGCCATGGGCACCCATCGACATTCCACTCCTCTGAGTTCCCACCCCTAGAGCCCTCGCCAACTGCCAACGTGCTCACCAGCTAGTCCACACAGAGCAAGCAGCTGCCACTCAGCCCGTCAGCAAGTGGCAGGCCGCCAGCATACAAGTTTCAGAATACGAGCATGCCCTGTCACAGTGCTGCTAAAGGTTGAAGGTCTTTGGTGTGCTAGCCTTTAGATTAGCCTCACTTGCCCTCCCATCTCCCTTCTCCCATCCCTCCCCTGTTCTGTCTCCCACGCCAGCATTTCACTCGTCTCTATAGTAACAGCATCTGGTTTCAGGGTTATAACTTTATGCAGAGCAATTCTCCTCCTAACTGAAGGCTTTTGCCAAAAGATGCACTAGCAGCAAAAAGGCTGCTGCTTAAGGTGGAGCCACGTGTTCCCTTGCCACCCCAGGACCGCGGCTATGTTCTGAGCTGCAGGGTCACAGCCGCAGCAGCACCCAGACCCAGGAAAGCGGAAAGCAGCCCTCTGACCTTGGCACACTGCTGTGTACATAGAGGAATCATTCTGGGGCTTATAGCCCCACTCCCAGAGCCAACCCCCTCTCCTCCACACCCTGTTCTCCAATTAACCAAGCCGCACGTGGATCGAATGAACAGTGGGGCTTTCTGACTGCTTCCAAAAAGGCACCAGACCATGGCACCCTAGGGAGCAGAACGGCTCCAGTTGTTCACAAGTCCATACCCGACTTTGACACCACCGGTTCTTTCCATGCGTACAACTTAAAGTTAATCAGTTAACCTCACATTAAAGCTCATCTCACTTTATCCTCACTAGCTGTTTACAACAGCGAGGGAACCCCATAATCTCTCACTTTACAACAGCTTTCCTGTGCACAGCAAATGTTTACACACATGCCCACACACACTGAAGTGACGCATGCAGGGGAGTGGACAAATACCAGGAAGTGAAGAGTTGTATTATTAGTATTAGCTGTTGCTGTCGTGAAAATTATATTTACACTGTGCATAAGGGCCTTTCCTTGAGGACTAAAAGGGGTTCATCTCAAGTCTCAGAGCTCAAATGCAGGCTGTCCTTGCTCCTTGGCTGGTCTTAGATCAGATGGGAGGCAAAAAAATCAGTATTTTCACAGGTCTTTTTCAGGAGCCACACAGAATGCAACCACCAGTACTGACATCTAAAATTATACCCTCACACACACATCCCCGAATTCTATTTCCTATTCAACTCATCTCTAAGAAGTGGGGAACCGTTTTCATCACCCATTATTTGCCAACGTGATGTTTTCTTTCAAACTTTGTAAACCACACAGTGTTTTACTGGTGCCTTTGTTGTTTTGGAAAATCTGCCGGCCACGTTTTCAACATACACATAAAGAATAACACCGGTTCTCCAAAGCACAGGCGACAGGGGAGAGCAATCCCAGTGGCTGCAAAGAGCACTGCCATCTTTCGGCAACACGTGTTCACTACAGGGAAGTGGACAGCAGGGGCGGAGGAAAAGCTGCAACTGTTTCCTTCCTAACTTCACCTGTCATCGGGTGCTGAGAGGGCCTTCCACTCCCACAGGGAGGAAGGGAGAAGAACGCGGGTGTGGGCTTAACTGTAGAGACTCCTGGAGCTCTGGACGTAGGTGCTGGGGGAAAGAAACATCAACGTGGCAAACCTGACAAGCATGACTAATGGCAGAGGCGAGTCCCAGCGATCAGGCGGCAGCAAAGCAAAGCAAATCCCCTCCACAGAGTTCAGGAGTGCCCTCAGCAGTCTGGAAATGTACACAGGCCCGAGGCCAGGGAGAAAGGGGTGACAGCCCCACTCGAAATCAGACTTCACACTGGATAAAAGGTGAAAATGGAATCCAGAGCAGGATCACGCCAAACATAATTCCGGATTTATGAACTGCATTAAAAGTTCATTTGCACTCTCGGGCATTTATCCTAGAGAAGTGAAAACTTATTTTCACACAGAAACCTGTACATGAATGTTCAGAGCAGCTTTATTTGTAATAGCCAAAAACTAGTAATTAGCCCAGATGTCTTTCAACAGGTGAATGGTTAAACCAACTGGTATATCCATACCATGGAGTACTGCTTAGCAATAAAAAGAAACAAACTATTGGTGAAAAAAAAGTAAATTGAATGAATCTCCAAGAGATTAGGCTATGAAAAAGGCCAATCCCAAAAGGTTACATACTGTATGGTTCCATTTATGCAACATTTTTGAAATGACAAAATTTTTTTTTTTTTTTTTTTTTTTTTTTTTTGCTGTACGCGGGCCTCTCACTGCTGTGGCCTCTCCCGTTGCGGAGCACAGGCTCCGGACGCACAGGCTCAGCGGCCATGGCTCACGGGCCCAGCCGCTCCGCGGCATATGGGATCCTCCCAGACCGGGGCACGAACCCGTATCCCCTGCATCGGCAGGCGGACTCTCAACCACTGCGCCACCAGGGAGGCCAAAATGACAAAATTTTAGATGCGAAGGACAGGTTAGTGGTGACCAGAGTATAGAGATGGCAGTGGGTGGTGCTCATGGTTATAAAAGGGCAACATGAAAGGTCCTTGCTGAGTTGGTCCTGTTCAGTATCTTACCTGTGGTGATAAATACACGAATCTACACAGTTGATAAAATTGTACAGAACTAAAAACACACACATACACCCATACAAAGAAATAAGTACAAATAAAACTGAGGAAATCTGAATAAGTGGATCATAAGTGATCAGTGAATCATATCAGTGCCAAAGTCCTGGTCGTGATACTATACTAAAGTTTTGCAAAATGTTAATGGTGGGGAATACTGTCAGTATACAAGTGATCTCTCTGTATTATTTCTCAAATATACATGTGAATCTACAATTATTTCAATAAAAATTTCAATTTAGAAAAGGTCATTTCAAATCTGCTTTTTAAAATTTCCCCTGGAAACTTTATTTAATATGATGGCCAGTTACAGAAGCTGGTCCATCTACACATATGCAGAATCAGGTAAAAGGGAGTGCAAATCCCAGATGCGCCCTTTAGTAACTGTGTAACCTTGGGAAAGTTAGTTAACCTCTGGCTTCAGTGTACTTTAAAATGACCCTAAAACACTTCATAAGTGACTTAGGGTATTAAGTAAGTAAGTTCCCAGAGTAAATATATTCAATTAATTTTAGTTGAATCTAAATCTAAGGTCCCAAGGGTCCAGAGAGTATAGTAGAGTAATTAACAGTCTTACAAGCCCAAAGGCCATAGTTCTGTCCCCATAAGCAAATGCACGGGAGTGTCAACTGGGGAGACCAGCAATAAACTGTCCCTCAAGGCCAAGGATCAAACTCCTCTCTCCCATCTTCTGCATGTTGGGGCAAGGTCTTCTGCACTGTCCTCAGACTGCTGACTGAGCTCTGAAAGGCTGGAGCAGGCTCGGCAATAAAGGACAGGGAAAGAACTAGTAGCATGATGGAGACAGCGTGAAGGGAGAGGAAGGGCCTGGAGGCTCAGGGGAGGTGACAGATGAAGGGAGAAATTGTAGAGAGGGTACTAAGTGCTGAAAAGGGAACAGCTTGCCTGACCCCCTGGGACATCCGCCTGACTTACCCTTACACCCTTTAATTTTTTTTAATGGGCTGGTCCACTTGCTTCCAAACCATATGCTTCTGCTTTTGACCAGAGTTCCTACATCAAAAATTCAGCACTTTGCCCACTGAAAGTTTTCTCAGAGTTTTGACTGTTAGGAACAGGAAAAGGAGGCTCCCTTCTCAACTCTTAACTTTCAACTGCCCTTCTTCAAGGGCCCAGGTATGAAAACAGAAAGGTCCTAAGAGAGAGTTCAGGAGAGAACTGGAAGGCTGGGGCTACTCCATGGGACAGCCAGGAGGGAAGCAGTGGGCACATCCATCCTGTTCCCCAAATCCTCCCTGCGGCCAGCCCTCCAGCCAAGAGCCAGACCGAACCAGCAGCCAAGTAAAGAAGGCAGAGCAAAGGAAAGAAGGGGAGGCCCACAGGGTAAAAGTGGGGGAAAGGGCATCTATAGCTGGAAACCCATCCTGCAACGCATGCGCCAACATGTCCAGGCTTAGAAGTGAGTGTATCGGGGTTGGAATGCTACCTGCCTTCCCACCAATGGTTTCTAACTGGTCTTCCTGGCTCTGAACTCACTCCCCACTCATCCATCCATCTATAGAACAAATCTGGTATCATTCTTCTTTTAAAGATCATTCATTACATTGCAGATGAAGTCCAAACTGCTCAACATGGAATTTAAGGCTTATCATGAGCTTTCCACACGTAGCTCTGGCCACTCTCCACGCCATTTCATTCCCTGAACAGGCTACCATACCATCGTGTACATGCTGTTTCCTCTAAATACCATGTCATCCTAGTTAACCCATTCTTCAAGATCCAACTCTCTAGAATGCTCTCTACACTCTCAAACACACCCTTCCCCAAGAAGAGCCATGCTTCTTCCTCTGTTCTCCATTGGCTCCTTGAACGTGTCTGCTTCTCAAGCAGCAGGTACAACACTGCACTATCATTTATTTAACCTCAAGCGACTGTCCTTGGACACATCATGGCAGTTGTCCCCACTACCGTATGAGCTCTTTGAGAGCAAGTATCATCTTTCTAGAGCCTTTCTACCTCCTGGGTCAAGCATAGGCGCTACACATAGTAAGTACTCATCAAGTGTTGATGAATGAATGGATTGATCCATCAATCAACCATTGAGAAAGGGGTACAGTGAGGGTACATACATGTTTGGTACTAAGTGCATCTCTAAGTGTAAAGACCCTGAATGTAGTTTTCAAACATGAACCCCATACACAAGCTAACTTTCAATTACTTGTCAAAACAGTGATTTGCTCCAAAGTTAGAGGGGGAAGTGGCTATGTTGTATCCCTTGAAAAATGTTATGTCTATGGATGAATTAAGTGATTTTTTTAAAGAATAATCTTAACTATCTAATTTTTTCCTTATTGCCTAACTTTAGAACTTAACCTTTCACATAGACTGTAACTGCACTGTGATACACAGAATTAAATTCAAATGAGAATTTCCCCTTGTCTGCTTAAAAATAAAAAGCTAAGAGGTACCTAGATCTGTCACATAGTAGGTTCTAAGTAAATATGTGCTTAATGACTATATGAATGAATGAACTTCAATCACAGCTTACACTGCTTTAAAAATCCAGAAGAGGACTTCCCTGGTAGTGCAATGGTTAAGAATCCGCCTGCCAAAGCAGAGGACATGGGTTCGAGCCCTGGTCCGGAAAGATCCCACATGCCGTGAAGCAACTAAGCCCGTGCGCCACAACTACTGAGCCTGTGCTCTAGAGCCCGCGAGCCACAACTACTGAAGCCCGCGTGCCTAGAGCCTGTGTTCCACAACAAGAAAAGACACCACAATGAGAAGTCCGCACACCGCAATGAAGAATAGCCCCCGCTCGCCGCCACTAGAGAAAGCCCACGCACGGCAACGAAGACCCAATGCAGCCAAAAATAAATAAATAAATTTAAAAAAATAAATTAATTTAAAAAAATCCAGAAGAAGCATGAGAAGCTATGAGAAAGCTCAATTTTGTTCCTCATGCCTGAAACTGGACAAATAAAACTCTGTAATGTGTTTAGGTAAACCAATAAAGAAGCTTGATAGCAACTACCTGCAAAAGGAAATTAGGATTTGAAATGTCAACATAAACTTTGAGCTCTGGAAATTGCAGCCTAACTTTAAATTTATGCATAGTCAATGTTAATTATCTGTAGTAATTAGTACAGGGATAGCCTGGATATCCAGAGTTAATTCATACTTCTCATTTGAGTCTGTTGACTTTCCATACATTCATGTGGCTTCTACAGTGACCTCAGGTCAGATCCAGGTTGGCAGGTGGATGGGGACTCCAGAGTAGGTGTTTGTTCCAGGACACAGTCCTGGGAGTCAGCTGGATGGCATCTGGGAAGGTACAGCTCCTGAGATCCCACCTCTGACACCCAGAGCTAACAATGGAGAAAGCAGCCTTCCCTTCCTATCCCTACCCAAAGTGGCAGCCACACCATTCACATCTTCCATCTTGAACCGCCACATCTGCTGGCAAGGACAAGGCTCCTGGCATTTTATTGAGCTCTCACTACATGCCAGGCAATGTGTTAAGCACCATGCATGCATTATTTCATTCATGATGCTGTAAAATTTTGCCCAGCTGGCTTAATAATAAGACAGGGATGAAGGTTTTAGCTAAAGGACTCCAATACCTGTAACAATGTAGGGACTGAGAGTAGGGATTCTCACCATCGATTAATTCCTTAAAAGCCCCATGTTTAAAACATTTTCTACATGCCATGCTAAGCAGGTATTGTGCTAAGCACTTTACAATGCTTGTTTGATTCAATCCTCATGACAACCCCATAAGGTAAATACTTTTAACATACCAACTTACAGTTGTAATTCGAAGTTAATAATTTACCCAAAATCACACAGCAAGTGTGACAAGAAGACCAGGCAGGAAGTTTAACTTAACCACTCTCTCCTTCAAAATTAACCAACCGATGTCCATCAAGGATTACCTTCAAGAATTTTTTTTCATATTACTTAACTTCAGTATGCTTTCCTATAACTTCAAATTATATCACTTACACTCACCTCTTTTCCTATCTTGGTGTATCTATGGGCCAGGAGTTGAAGTATCCTCTAATAGGCTTCACAAATAAATGTCTTTATTTTTATTCAGCAAACACTTAGGTTAAGCTTACTATGTGCCAGCCACCACTGTAACTGCTTTACAAATATCATTAGCTCATTTCATTCTCACAATAATCTAATGAGGTATGTACCATTTTTATCATCAAGATCTCTGAGGCACAGCAAGATTAAGTTACTTACCCAAAGTCACACAGCTAATAACTGTCGAAGTCAGGATTCAAACCCAGGTGGTCTAGATCTATAGGTCTGTGCTCTTAACCACTACATGTCATGCTGCCTCCCTTTAGCTAATTTGATTGATCTGTTCCAAACTCTTTAGGAACCCAGGATCACAAATTTAAACAGACCTTTGGTGAAAGAGCAGACTCACCAGAATACCTACAGAGTATACAGACCCCTGACATTCATAAAACATCTCCTCCCCAACCCTGTTTTGCAAATGCTCAAATTCACAAATATCACCGTAACATACAATTTCTGATATAATGTGTGATCAAGTGTAACTATACGAGTTTCTGAATTCCCAAGGAAAAGAAGGCTACCAGGATGACAGGCAGTGCAGTGGGTGGGCCATCCACCAGGCTCAGCCTGGGCTCACCAGTGGCACTGGGGGTCACCACTAATGTCTCTATAAAGCACAAATGACTACATGGTATGACCCTTCAGGGCTCCCCACAAATAGCCAAAATCACTATTGTTAGGTTCACACAGGCCAAGGATCTACTGTACCAAAGTCAGAAGAGTACATCGCTCACGATACAGGCTCTACTATTAAGCAGAAATCCGACTTTATCTCATAAACTTTATAAGCACAGTTCACTGTTACATGAACAATGAAGATACTTCTCTAGTCTATTTTCCCTTACGAATGTCTCTTTCCACAATACTGTTCAAAGTTTATCCTTCATTTTCCTCAAGGAATCTCTCAGTGTATATACTCGTGATCAAATTTTCCAAAGTTTAACTTCTCTACTCATTCAGTAAACCAATTTATTGAGTGGCTACTATGAATAGGCCTTATTCTAGGCACTAAGGATAAATCCATAGTGGAAAAACAGACAATAAACAAAATTTAAAAGTAAATTGTATAATATGTAAGGGGGTGATACTGCTATGGAAAAATGTACGCAAGGAAGAGATTTACGGAGTGCTGGTGGGATGGGGTGGGAGCAGAGTGACTCCCAGTGGCTAGAGCAGAGTAGGATAGGAGATAAGTCCAGAAAGGTCAAACTAAAGGAGGGGCAGGCTGCATGGCCTGGGAGGCTATTCAAAGGTCTTTGACATTTACTCTGAGCAACTAGAAACCACTGGGGGTTTCTGAGCAGCCGTAATATTTCCTCAAGCTTACAGTCTTCTTTACTTTTTAAATCTTTGTCATTATATAAACATTTCCATTAAGGTCCTCCCCAGAACCTACTTCTACTCAGAAGGTCTTCCAAGGGCCACAGCACAGAAGGTACAGGCAGGGTCTGCTGGGGCAGCTTCCTACAGCAGCCAGGCCAGAGCCTGTTTCGGTCCTCTGTGTGCAGATCAAGGAGCGGACCAACCCACCTTAGAAGACTTTACCCCCAGCGTTCAGCACCTACACACTGACTTCCGCCTCATGTCAGTGCTCTGAACTAAGGCCAATCTGCATTAACTTATTCATATACTCATTATTAACTTCTGCCAAACTAGCCTTGAAGTTCATGACTTATGTAGCTGCCACCTGAGTCCTCACCTACCTAAATTTGCCCCAGGGATGGCAACTCTCAGTGTTAGAAGATTCCAAAGCAGATGACTAACACGTAGGTATCAAAAGAATAACGTGGAATGGATTTTTTGGTGGCTTTTTAACACCCATGACTCAAATCTATGCTTTAAATAATAAAGGAATATGTTTAAAGTTGTTTTTAACAGTAAATTTTCTGGATTAATCTTGTAAGAACACAAAGGACATGGAAAGATTGCAAATTCCTTAGTTACATCTATTGTATTTTAGGGAAAATGCACTCAGCTTGTCATCCCTTGTCTAATGATGGAAGAAATACTTGTTTGGCTCTACTGGCTTCTTAGCTAGGAGTGGGCCGCCCCACAGAATCATGGTACTCCCTAACTTAAAAACACCCTCTTTAACGCTGGTAGATTAAAAAGAAACCTACCAGATATAACTATCAAATGCAAAATGCAGGTTGAGATCCTGATTTGAACAAATCAACTGGTTTTAAAAAAGATAGGCGGAACAATTAAGGAAGCTTGAATATTTAATTGAGTATTAGATTATACTAACAAATTACTGTTAATTTCTATTAGGTATGATAATAGTATTGGGTTTTTTTAATGTATTTATTTCTTAGAAATATTTTATTAATTGGTGAAATAACACAATGTAGGATTCGCTTTAAAATATTCCAGCCAAAAAAAAAGCTGGGTGTGTGTGAGACAAGATTGGCAACATATCGGGAATTGATGAAGCTGCGTAATGGTAGATGGGAGTTCACTGTAGAATTCTCTCCTCTTTTGTTCATGTTTGATATATTCCAAAATAAAAAGCTTTTTAAAAAATTCCAGGTGGCCGACACTTTCTGAGGGGAAGGGGTTGGTGGTGCCAGGAGCAGTTAGTGAGCCACACTGCAAACAAGAGCTCACACACACACACACACACACACAGGTGCGCGTGCGTGCACATCCACGCATGCACCCACTGTGTCTCCAGGCGGCGGCCGTGGTCGCATCCCCGACAGCAGCTCCAGGCAAAGTGACAGAGGACAGTGCTGTGATTTGACTAAGTGGACGTCACCTTCAGTCAGTCCCCAGCCATCTGCTGTGTGGCTGACAGGGTCTCAGTGCTCTGGCCAGGTGTCAAGCCTAAGCCTCTGAGGTGGGAGAGCAGAGTTCAGGACATTAGTCCACCAGAGACCTCCTGGCCCCACATAATATCAAACGGCAAAAGCTCTCCCAGAGATCTCCATCTCAACGCTAAGACCCAGCTCCACTCAATGATCAGCAAGCTACAGTGCAGGACACCCTATGCCAAACAACAAGCAAGACAGGAATGCAACCCCACCCATTAGTAGAGAGGCTGCCTAAAATCATAATAAGGTCACAGACACCTCAAAACACACCACCAGACGTGGTCCTGCCCACCAGAAAGACAAGATCCACCCTCATCCACCAGAACAGAGGCACCAGTCCCCTCCACCAGGAAACCTACACAACTCACCGAACCAACCTTACCCACTGCGGGCAGACACCAAAAACAATGGGAACTACAAACCTGCAGCCTGCAAAAAGGAGACCCCAAACACAGTAAGTTAAGCAAAATGAGAAGACAGAGGAATACACAGCAGATACAGGAGCAATGTAAAAACCTACCGGACCAAACAAATGAAGAGGAAATAGGCAGTCTGCCTGAAAAAGAATTCAGAGTAATGATAGTAAAGATATCCAAAATCTTGGAAATAGAATGGAGAAAATACAAGAAACATTTAACAAGGACCTAGAAGGACTAAAGAGCAAACAAACAATGATGAACAACACAATAAATGAAATTTAAAATTCTCTAGACGGAATCAATAGCAGAATAACTGGAGCAGAAGAACGGATAAGTGACCTGGAAGATAAAACAGTGGAAATAACTACCACAGAGCAGAATAAAGAAAAGAGAATGAAGAGAATTGAGGACAGTCTCAGAGACCTCTGGGACAACATTAAACAAACCAACGTTTGAATTATAGGGGTCCCAGAAGAAGAAGAGAAAAAAAAAAAGGGACTGAGAAAGTATCTGAAGAGATTATAGTTGAAAACTTCCCTAATATAGGAAAGGAAATAGTCAGTCAAGTCCAGGAAACACAGAGAGTCCCATACAGGATGAATCCAAGGAGAAACACGCCAAGACACATTAATCAAACTATCAAAAATTAAACATAAAGAAAAAATATTAAAAGCAGCAAGGGAAGAGCAACAAATAACATACAAGGGCATCCCCATAACGTTAACAACTGATCTAACTCTGCAAGCCAGAAGGGAGTGGCAGGACCAGTGATGAAAGGGAAAAACCTACAACCAAGATTACTCTACCAGCAAGGATCTCATTCAGATTTGACGGAGAAATTAAAACCTTTACAGACAAGCAAAAGCTGAGAGAATTCAGCACCACCAAACCAGCTTTACAACAAATGCTAAAGGAAATTCTCTAGGCAGGAAACACAAGAGAAGGAAAACACCCCCAGTAACAAACCCAAAACAATTAAGAAAATGGTAATAGGAAAACATATATCGAAAACTACCTTAAAGGCAAATGGATTCAATGCTTCCAATAAAAGATGTAGACTGGCTGAATGGTTACAAAAACAAGACCCGTATATATGCTGTCTACAAGACACTCACTTCAGACCTAGGGACACATACAGGCTGAAAGTGAGGGGATGGAAAAAGATATTCCATGCAAAAGGAAATCAAAAGAAAGCTGGAGTAGCAATTCTCATATCAGACAAAATAAATTTAAAATAAAGACTATTACAAGAGACAAAGAAGGACACTACATAATGATCAAGGGATCAATCCAAGAAGAAGATATAACAATTGTAAATATTTATGCACCAAACATAGGAGCACCTCAATACATCAAGCAAATGCTAACAGCCATAAAAGGGGAAATCGACAGTAACACAAGGAGAGTAGAGGACTTTAACACCCCACTTGCACCAATGGACAGATCATCCAAAATGAAAATAAATAAGGAAACACAAGCTTTAAATGACACATTAAACAAGATGGCCTTAATTGATAATTATAGGACATTCCATCCAAAAAAAACAGAATACACTTTCTCCTCAAGTGCTCATGGATCGTTCTCCAGGATAGATCATATCTTGGGTCACAAATCAAGCCTTGGTAAATTTAAGAAAATTAAAATTGTATCAAATATCTTTTCCGACCACAACGCTATGAAACTAGGTATCAATTACAGGAAAAAATCTGTGAAAAATACAAACACATGGAGGCTAAACAGTACACTACTAAATAGCCAAGAGATCACTGAAGAAATCAAAGAGGAAATCAAAAAATACCTAGAAACAAATGACAATGAAAACATGACGACCCAAAACCTATGGGATGCAGCAAAAGCAGTTCTAAGAGGGAAGTTTATAACAATACAATCCTACCTCAAGAAACATCTCAAATAAAAAACCTAATCTTACACCTAAAGCAATCAGAGAAAGAAGAACCAAAAATCCCCAAAGTCAGGAGAAGGAAAGAAATCATAAAGATCAGATCAGAAATAAATGAAAAAGAAATGAAGGAAACAATAGCAAAGATCAATAAAACTAAAAGCTGCTTCTTTGAGAAGATAAACAAAATTGATAAACCACTAGCCAGACTCATCAAGAAAAAAAGGGAGAAGACTCAAATCAATAGAATTAGAAATGAAAAAGGAGAAGTAACAACTGACACTGCAGAAAAACAGAGGATCATGAGAGATAACTACAGGCAACTTTATATGCCTATAAAATGGACAAACTGGAAGGAATGGACAAATTCTTAGAAAAGCATAACCTCCCAAGGCTGAACCAGGAAGAAATAGAAAATATAAACAGACCAATCACAAGCACTGAAATTGAAACTGTGATTAAAATCTTCCAACAAACAAAAGCCCAGGACCAGATGGCTTCACAGGCGAATTCTATCAGTTAGAGAAGAGCTTACACCTATCCTTCTCAAACTCTTCCAAAATATAGCAGAGGGAGGAACACTCCCAAACTCATCCTACGAGGCCACAATCACCCTGATACCAAAACCAGACAAAGATGTCACAAAAAAAGAAAACAACAGGCCATTATCACTGATGAACACAGATGCAAAAATCCTCAACAAAGTACTAGCAAACAGAATCCAACAGCACAATAAAAGGATCATACACCATGATGAAGTGGGGTTTATCCCAGGAATGCAAGGATTCTTCAATATACCCAAGTCAATCCATGTGATAAACCATATTAACAAACTGAAGGACAAAAGCCATATGATCATCTCTACAGATGCAGAAAAAGCTTTTGACAAAATTCAACACCCATTTATGATAAAAAACCCTTGAGAAAGTAGGCATAGAGGGAACCGACCGCAGCACAGTAAGGGCCATATATGACAAACCCACAGACAACATCATTCTCAATGGTGAAACACAGAAACCATTTTCTCTAATATCAGGAACAACACAAGGTTGCCCATTCTCACCACTGTTCTTCAACATAATTTTGGAAGTTTTAGCCACAGCAATCAGAGAAGAAAAAGAAATACAGATCAATGGAACAGGATAGAAAGCCCAGAGATAAACCCACACACATATGGTCACCTTATCTTTGATAAAGGAGGCAAGAATATACAATGGAGAAAAGACAGCCTCTTCAATAGTGGTGCTGGGAAAACAAGACAGCTACATGTAAAAGAATGAAATTAGAACACTCCCTAACACCATACATAAAAATAAACTCAAAATGGATTAAAGACCTAAATGTAAGGCCAGACACTATCAAACTCTTAGAGGAAAACATAGGCAGAACACTCTATGACATACATCAGAGCAAGATCCTTTTGGACCCACCTCCTAGAGAAATGGAAATAAAAACAAAAATAAACAAATGGGACCTAATGAAACTTAAAAGCTTTTGCACACCAAAGGAAACCATAAACAAGACCAAAAGACAACCCTCAGAATGGGAGAAAATATTTGCAAATGAAGCAACTGGCAAAGGATTAATCTCCAAAATTTACAAGCAGCTCATGCAGCTCACTATCAAAAAAACAAACAACCCAATCCAAAAATGGGCAGAAGACCTAAATAGACATCTCTCCAAAGAAGATATACAGATTGCCAACAAACACATGAAAGGATGCTCAACATCACTAATCATTAGAGAAATGCAAGTAAAAACTACAATGAGGTATCACCTCACACTGGTCAGAATGGCCATCATCAAAAAATCTACAAATGATAAATGCTGGAGAGGGTGTGAAGAAAAGGGAACCCTCTTGCACTGTTGGTAGGAATGTAAATTGATACAGCCACTATGGAGAACAGTATGGAGGTTCCTTAAAAAACTACAAATAGAACTACCATATGACCCAGCAATCCCACTCCTGGGCATATACCCTGAGAAAACCATAATTCAAAAAGAGTCATGTACTGCAATGTTCAATTGCAGCTCTATTTACAATAGCCAGGACATGGAAGCAACCTAAGTGTCCACTGACAGATGAATGGATAAAGAAGATGTGGCACATATATACAATGGAATATTACTCCGCCATAAAAAGAAACGAAATTGAGTTATTTGTAGTGAGGTGGATGGACCTAGAGTCTGTCATACAGAGTGAAGTAATCAGAAAAAGAAAAACAAATACCGTATGCTAATACATATATATGGAATGTAAAAAAAAAAAAGCGTAAGCTGGGATGAAGTGAGAGAGTGGCATGGACTTATATACACTACCAAATGTAAAATGCATAGCTAGTGGGAAGCAGCCTCATAGCACAGGGAGATCAGCTCGGCACCTTGTGTCTACCTAGAGGGGTGGGATAGGGAGGGTGGGAGGGAGACACAAGAGGGAGGAGATATGGGGATATATGTTTATGTATAGCTGATTCACTTTGTTATACAGCAGAAATTAACATACAATTGTAAAGCAATTATACTCCAATAAAGATGTTAAAAAAAAAAACCAAGACAGTAATGTCATACATTGCCTAATAACAGGTTTTTGCTATTGATTATATCAGATAAACTTTACACCTTTGCTGGAATATATGAGTTTGAAAACTTAGGATAGCAGATTCAGCAGACGCTGGTACAGAGAGACCAGACATTTCTCTGTTTAATCATCACTCAACTCATAAATGAAGGTATTAGGAGACAGAAAGGATTGTGATGCTAAAGTTAGTATTGGCACTTGAATTAGAATTTGTCTTAAAAATATCAGTTTGCTTTGAAGCATGCTACACAGACCTTAACCATGTTTCTGTCTGATCCTTTGTGAAATGAAAATGCCAACACAGAATGAACTGTTTTGATAAGCTTCCTCACAATTTTAGAGTATATTTAAAGTTAATCCCTAAGAACTAGCATGCAATGATGCCATTTTCCTGATTTTATTTTTATGAGCCACAGTTTTATATCCTACAGCTTATCTGATTTGAAAATGGTTGTCATGTTTGGAGAAAGTTAATATTGAGTCATGCCAAAACCTTAATAAACTTAGCCTTGAACTAATATTTCAGGCTCATGGGCGATTTCTGTATGCTGAGATAGATTTTAGTATTAAAGAAATGCAATAGTGACCTTTCCATAAAACCTTAATAAAATTACTTCGTGATATTAAAATAAAATTTTTTAAAATAAATAATAAATAAATAGTTCCAAACTATCCTGTATAAGCCTCCCTTCTTCTATGCCCAGTGCATTCCAGAAAACCTGTATTAATATAAAATTATAACAAATATATTCACATGTTATTAAGATGGTTCCGTTCCCAAAGATTAAAAAACTCTAACGCCCAGACTCATGTCCCTCATTTTAGGCATAATAAATAAAAATGCATAGGAAGGATTTCAATGTGTGTTTTCTTTTCCTTCACACCTTAATCCACAGGCTCTCATCCAGCGAGTACTGGATTGACTCCGGCGTGTCCAACCCTTTCCATCTTAGTCAAAACGAAATGAAGTTTATGGTATGTATGTTTAGTAGCATCAGCATTTTTAATGGTTCCCCTCATCTGTGTAAAGCTGCATGGTAAAATGCAAGAATATTCACATATCTGCAGCAACAAACACTGACTGAGGTGCAAATATACCTGGTGACGCCGACAACACAGAATCGCGGGCCGTGTGCAATGCACTGCAAATTCACCGCAAATGTCCCTCCAGCTCCTCGCTGACGTGCAAAGAAACACAAGCGCAGTGTGAAAGGTCAATTACGGGGTGAGGGCGGGGCGAGGCGGAGCCCGTCTCATATACTAAAGTGCAGTTTGTATCAAAGCTGAAGCTAGGAAAGTCAGGACTGCCTGTATGTACAAATATATGATGTCTATGCACAAGACAGTGAGCTATCTTTGGGATCCTGGAAGAACAAAAAGTACCCGAAAACCACCACAGTCCCTTCTACTGCTAGACACTGGTGACGTACAAGGGAAAAGGCAAAGAAGGATGTCCTGGTGACACCATATTTCCCTTCTTGCCAAACACAGGACACCTATTTTTTCCCAAAGAAATAACATTACATTTGTTGGTTAGGTTCCAAAGCCAACTCACATAAAGCTATTTACTGCAAATGTGGCCAAATTATAGTAATAATAATAAAAGCTAATACAAGTGCATTGTATGAATTATTTAAAATTTAATACCAGTCTATGAAATAAGTGCTATTAATATCCCCATTTTACAGACGATGAAATTGAGACTTAAAGATGTAAGCAGTTGTCAAGGTCATACACTGATGGAATCCATATAGGTTATCAGCTAAATAGTATTGAAATAACTAATAAGAGTATAGTGCTGGAAGTATTGTTTCAGGTAGAGAATGGGTGAAATAGGCTTGTGTGGGGTAGAATGGAAACCCAGGGTCATTTTAATATTACTTTCTATGAAAAAATGCATTTTGAGCTTCAAATAACCATATATAATGATAGCATTCCAAAAATGGGTAGGAAGCAGCACGCATTTGGTTAGAAAGGTCATCAAACAAATAACTGAAACTAAAGGATAAATATCAGTGTTATCTCTAATAGATAAACACAAATAAATTAACTACCATCAGTTGAGACAAACCTACTCCAAGAAGAAATTACATACACATACTGTCTAAGGCAACTTTCTACATTTGCTTTTCCCCTTATCTCAAAAATCAATTTTCTGGATAAACACATGACAGCTACAAACCAAAGTAAAACACCAATCAGTTCTTAAAGATCTGTTCTGTGTCATAACATTCCCTTTCTGGAGACTTGGGACTTGCCTGTGAACTTTTACCAACTTGAATCAATTTCACAAATCACTAGTTTAAAAGGAAGAATTATCTCTTCATTTAAATATCAGAAGACAATTCCCTTTGCCAAGAAGAGTCTTAGAAGTTAAGATGACTTTCTCTCCAATCTGCATTTGTTTTAACTTTTACAATCCTCCCAGCTTACTAGCTGCAGCCAAGCTGAAAAGGAAGAGCCAAAATCAGTGCAAGTCAGACTGTCACTACCACATTCCAGCCTTGATGGAGACCTCTGAGTCTGTTTTTTAAGTCTTCCTGCCTGTGCTTATAGTTCTGTAAAACCAAGAGTCAACACCAGGAAAGGCCAGCTAAGTACAAGTGATGGCTCTCATGCCAAATGGAAGTGATGACCAGCTGATCATTGCCTGCTTCTGTTACATTCACAGAATCATTTTTGCTTTGAAAGGCAAGCAAATAATAAGCACCTACAGATAAAAACTACCTGGTAGCCTATACAGATGCCATTTTGCTATTAGCCAAATCATTTATTGCTTCATTACACTACTGATTTGCACTGTTTTGTCATTGGCTCTGCTGGCCCATGCATTAGAGGAAACATCTTATTCACTCTCAGTAAGGATTAGTCTACTTAAGGAAAGAAACTTTGACGTCTGGGCAAATCTAAAGTGGTATCTCTTGTCCAATTCTGATTCTCCCAACCTTATTCCACTCTCACAGTTTCTCTAAAAAAAAATTAGTAATGACTTTTTGTACAATTAAAAAATGAGCGGAAGACCTAAACAGACGTTCTTCCAAAGAAGATATACAAATGGCCAACAGGTACATGAAGAGATGCTCAACATCACTAATTATTAGATAAATGCAAATCAAAAGCACAATGAGGTATTACCTCACACCTGTCAGAATGGCTGTCATCAGAAAGTCTACAAACAACAAATACTGTCAAGAATGTGGAGAAAAGGGAACCCTAGTACATTTGTCGTTGGTGGGAATGTAAAATGATGCAGCCACTATGGAAAACAGTATGGAAGTTCCTCAAAAAACTAAAAATAGGACTACCAAAAATATGATCCAGCAATCCCACTCCTCGGTATATATCTGAAGAAAATGAAAACACTAATCTGAAAATATACACACACACCAATGTTCTTAGCAGCATTATTTACAAGAGCCAAGATAGGGAAGGAATCTAAGTGTCCATCAACAGATGAACGGATAAAGATGTAATATATATATATATATATATATATATATATATATATATATATATACACACACACACACAAACACAATGGACTATTACTAAGCCATAAAAAGAATGGAATGAAATTCTGCCATTTGCAACAACATAGATGGACCTGGAAGCTATTATGCTTAGTGAATAAGCCAGACAGAGAAAGACAAGTACTGTATATTATCACTTATATGTGGAATCTAAAGAATAAAACGAATGAATATAACAAAACAAAAACAGACTCACAGATATAGAAAACAAACTAGTGGTTATCAGTGGGAAGAAGGAAGGGGGGAGGGGTAAAATATGGGTAGGGGATTATGAGGTACAAACTACTATGTATAAAATAAATAAGCTACAAGGATATATTGTACAGCTCAGAGAATATAGCCAAAATTTTATAATAACTTTAAATGGAGTATAATCTATAAAAATATTGAATCACTGTTATACACCTGAAACTAATATAAGATTGTAAATCAACCATACTCCAATAAAAAAAAGAATCTTTATAAAATAAAGTAATTCAAGTTATTAACTCTCTAAGTCTCAATTTCCTCATCTGAAAAATGAGTTTAGTAATACCTACATTGTTCAGTTGTGGGTAAGCTACAAGATAATATACACAAAAGCACACTGCGTGGTAGGTGCTGGGCATAGAGCTGCAGACCACCCAGGCAGCTAGTTTTATTGTGTAGCAAGGTCCTTAACTTTTCCCAGACAGGCACAAGTTCATGAAGGTCACATTGCTAGCAACTGGCAGAGAGGGAATTCAAACCCAGCTCTGCCCAATCCCAGTGCCCTCATGCCATGCCTCCTCCCCTGAAAGGAATATGGGGAATAGCCAGGTAGTTCTTCCAAAGTCTCTTCTAAGCTTATGAGTCCCAGGGTGGGAGCCAGGAACATGCGAGAGTTTCCCTCTTCTAAACCTTATGTGAAGTGCAGGGGCATCAAGGAAAGTAGTCATCAGGCATGTACCTGTTGACATGCCAGAGGTCAAATTTGTCAACCGGTTGATAATACTCAGAGGACTCACTGGGAATGTGGCTGAGGACTAGAAAGCCAGCAGAGTATTTTTGAAAGGTGGTCGCCCTGTGAAACATAGACCTGCTGATGTAATTTTTGTGACTAGGAAAATGCTGAAAATTACCCCAAATGCCAATTTTTAAAATCAGAATAAAAGAAAAATAAAAAATATAAGTGAAAGAGGGATATAGGCAATAAAACAAAGAAAAAATGTATCCCGGGGTCTTCACTAACATAGCTTTGGTAAGAACTAATTTTCTGAAATTAATGATTTCCTAAAATAGAAATGACAGACTTGGTAGATGAACAATAATAATTTCTTGTGTTACTAAAACTACTGACTCTGTATGACGCTTAAGAATTATCAATAATGGTAATTACATGTACACTTAGCTATGCACCCACTATGTTCTGGTCCCTATAGATGGTTCACCTGTGATCTTCACAACAATGTGCAAACCCTAGAGTTACTTTAAGCTCCATTTTACTTGGGAAGAAACCTAGTCTCAGAGCCATAAAGGGAAAGGCCCAAGAATGCACAGCCTAAGACAGGAAGAATGGAAATTCACACTCAGATCTGTCTGACTTGAAAACCAAGGGTCTCCCTCACTGGCTGTAAGAGTGCCCAGCACAGGGTCCATTTGCTGTGTCCTCCTACCTGAGTGACAAGAGAAAGGTTCGAGGTAGATGGAGGCTCCTGGAGGAGCAGACCTGGAGCATCAGTGGAAGAACATCATCTGCTCCTCAGAGACCAAACAAATGATGCCGAATATAGTGAAACTGAGCTCATGTACTGATTATTTTAAATGGGCGCTATTATGACAATAAGTTGTTTTGAAAGCATAGCCATCTGCACCTTGGACAGGACCAGAACACAAAGTTCTCAGAAAACCAAAAAAAAAAAGCAGTGAAGAGCAAATTAATGAATCCCCCCCACCCCTGCAAAAAACAAGCCCATCTGTGAGTTTTAGTCTACAATCAACAGGATTGAGTAGAGCACAGGAGGACAGACAAAATGACTTCCAAATTTCTGTGATACCCCTGTAAACATCTGGAGTATTATTTTCAAGGTGCTCGAGGAGTTCACACAGTTTAATTTCTCAATATGCTTAATAGCTAATAAGAAGATAGGTTATTATATCAAACTAGGTTAGAGATAAGACAGTTCAGACAAAAGGAAGTTCTAAGCACATGAAGAAATCACAGCAAAAGCAAAATCATAATCCAAGCTCCTAGTATAGAATTTATTTCACTGATAAGACGGCCACTGTGTCAACTGTGAATCCTGACGGTTCCCAGCCAGTGTGCTGGAATCACGTTCCAGGTGGGCTAAGATGTCCATCCTCACTCCAGGCAGGGCCAGGCACAGCCAGGGCCCAGGCCAGTTACCTCCATCCACAAGATGTCTAGACTGCTTACCCAGAGTGCCGTACAAATATTATTACTTACTAAGCATTCTATGATGTGACAAAAGTTCAAAAGCATTAGCAAATGAATCCATCACTTCACCAACTTTTTGATCGGGAAATGCTAACAGAAAGTCCACAATGTCCCTGGAGTAGCGCAAATAACCACTCCCCCTCCATCCTCTTCCCCTCCCCACAGGGCCATTATTTTTCTAACAGCTGTTGGCCAGCGTCATCCCAGGCTGAGGATGACACACTTTCTGAAGTACTATATACAAGGCTGTGTAAACCAAGGTAGGAGGCCACAGCTGAAGGCACTTCTACATCCCTCAGTACAGGGTCAGTTGATGCCAAAGGGGGAGCCCCACGCCATTCAGTTCTGCACATGGACCACTCACAAAATGTACTGGGATGCAACGGGGTGCCTGGGGGCCACATTAAGAAATGATTGATGATCCCTGGTAGCGCAGTGGTTAAGAATCCATCTTCCAATACAGGGGACACGGGTTCGAGCCCTGGTCCGGGAAGATCCCACATGCCACGGAGCAACTAAGCCCATGCACCACAACTACTGAGCCTACGCTCTAGAGCCCGCAAGCCACAACTACTGAAGCCTGCATGCCTAGAGCCTGTGCTCCGCAACAAGAGAAGCCACCGCAATGAGAAGCCCGCGCACTGCAACGAAGAGTAGCCCTCACTTGCCACAACTAGAAAAGCCCGCACAGAGCAATCATGACCCAACAGAGCCATAAATAAATAAATAAATAAATTTATAAAAATAAAAAAAAAAAAGAAATGATTGAGGCATACTAAGTGAAGTAACTCAGGCAGAAAAAGACACATATTATATGATATCACTTCTACGTGGAATCTAAAAAGTAATACAAATGAATTCCTTGACAAAACAGAAACAGACTTACAGACATTAAACAAACTTATGGTTACCAAAGGGGAAAGGGGGGAGTTTGGGATTAACAGATACACAGTACGATATATAAAATAAACAATAAGGATTTATTATATAGCACAGGGAACTATATTCAATATCTTGTAATAACCTATAATGGAAAACAATCTGAAAAAAATATATATATGTATAACTGAACCAATTTGCTATACACCTGAAACTAACACAATATTGTAAATCAACTACCCTTCAATTAAAACAGAAAGAAACAATTGAGGCATGAGTGCCAACTGAACCATCACAATGATACTGCGAGGGGGCAGCCTGAGTGGGAGCAGAGAAGAGGGAGGTTTCCGTCTCACCTTTTCATCTTTCACTGTATTTATCGATACCCATCGTAAGGACAGCCAAGGAAATGACTTTATAAAGAGCAACCAGTGTGCAGTGAAAACTCAGCTCTCCACAGTAAGATGGGCCTGTGTGGTGGCAAAAGAGGTCCCTGGCTTCAAGCCCACCACCCGGGTAGCAGAGCTCTCTTGTGTCTGCAGATCCCCAAAACAAGAACAGAGACTTCCCTACTTCTGCTTTACTAACTCCTTATAACATGTCAGGAGCTGTACTCACAGGCCAATCCTTTACCAGACAAAGTTCAGGGTTACTACTAGTAATGAAAATAAAAGAAGGTACAAATTATATGCCAGTCAGCAACACAGTGCGTGTAGGATGATACATTAGTCTGAGATGTCATCAGGCCTTATACTCCGATCTCATTTTTAGAAAACTTTCCCCAGCACTAGGGGAGTTCTAGCTTCACGGCAATCACTCTGCTGGGCTCTCTAATATCTATCCCATCCCAGTTTCCACAATGTGACCTGGCCTGCCCAAAACTGCACCTGGTACCCTATTCACATGTGCACACATACACACACACAAAGGCAGTATCATTATCATTTCAGAATATAGGCCAACACCTCATTCCCCTAGATTCAACCTCTGCCTCACACTTTCACTTTTTCCCCATAGTTCTCCAGCCCCAACGTAACTCTGTCCTGTGGAACCCGACTCTGGTCTTAGTGACTTCCTGGCTTTTCTGTCATTTCTGGTGAGACCCCCGGACCACAGCAAGTCAGCCCTGGTATTCACCTTCTGCTCCAAGCAAGGGCAACCCCACCTTCTGCCCAGCCCTAGAGGACTGGGCCTCTTCCTTGCTGCTTTCCCAGCCAGGTACAATTTTGCCTAGATCCATTCCTTATCCTGGGGATTAAACACAGTAGGGTGACTATATTAAAACTAACCCTGAATCTAACCAAGTGAGAAACCAAATGCAGTGCATAGGGCACTAAGAAAATACCAAAGTATTTCAAATCAGAGAAGAAGAATAGAGATATGGACCTCAAAATTACAGGGAGAAATTAGATAATTTTGGAATGAGGCCTGAATTAATTATTTCAGAGGGAAGACAGACTTTCTGAGGGCAGACACACTTGGACAAGCAAAGGTTGGAAGGTTAGATTTTTCTTAGATGGCATCTAAGTTGTCTCTGTAAATGGCCCATGAGACATCCTGACAGTTGGCTGACTTCCTTGGTGATGTAGCACTGCAGTCATCACATCCATGAAGCTGGTTGTAAGTCTCACAACCCCTGACTTGGATAACTCCAAACAAGCCTCTGCTTTCTTTGTATCTATTTCTTCAGCTTTAAGAGACAAAGCTCACTTTTGCACAACCTCAGGCCTAAGAATGCTATGTGGCTCTGAAAAGATCCATGAAGTTCTTCACACACACACAAAAAAGCATCAGATAAATTCGAGAGATATAATACCAATGTGTGTTTACTCCCAACCTATGCAGGTTTAAATTGACAAATGTTCCACCTTCTGAGCAAGAGACATTGGTTTGTAAAGGTCTGTCTGCCTGATGAGGGCAGGGGTCCAACTCTTCAGGTTCATGCCCACATTTATCAGAAAGTTGTGTTAAACCCACATGTTTTTAAAACTTCCAAATGCAGCAACATTAAGGTCACTGCTATTTTGTGCCAGTATATTCTTAATAATATGGAGAGAAATACAAATGTCTTTCTATCTACCTGATAAAAGTACCTCAGGAATGGTATAAGCTATCATTTACCATTTCTATGTTTTAATTTTGCAAATTGTTTGGCGTTTCAGAGGCAGTCTATAAAAACTTCTGTATTTTAAATAAAGCACAGTAATGACAGATTTAAATTCACCATGGTATAAAATCATAAGACTATCACTATGTCTTTATCT
Source organism: Mesoplodon mirus (assembly GCF_964341445.2). NCBI lineage: Eukaryota > Metazoa > Chordata > Mammalia > Artiodactyla > Ziphiidae > Mesoplodon > Mesoplodon mirus. Next base: position 50,566,274 of record NC_138977.1, read on the forward strand.
TGTTAAAACAAATAAAAATTATAAATCCTTTTACAGTCACCAACCAAAGCCCAAAATCTGTAGGAGCGAGCAAAGGAAAAGAGGGAAGCTGATTATGAAATGAGAAACTGTTTTATGAAGGTGCTTTTGTGGTAAAAGTGTATGATGCAGTCACCCTGGCAAACAAATGTAGTATTTGAAAGCAATCTAAAAACCACACGGGTCTGCAAATGAATAAATGTTCCCAAGATAAATTACAAAGAAAAACATTCTGAATGTGACTTTTCTTTGTGGTACATTTAGCTGGAAGTCTGTTCAGATTTTTTAAACAATTCTTTGGAACTTTGATTATCCAGCACTCTTTCTTTTTCACTTTTTGACTCTGTTACTGTGGCTGTACACCTCCAGTTCAGCTGACTTAACTTTTTATTGAGGACCTACTCTGTGGTAGTCCAACCCAGGGACTGGTGACACAAAAAATGAATAATGTACAACCACTTCATAGAGGAGATTATAGCCTACTAAGGTAGAGCCTACTAAGCTTATTACCAGATAATTCTGCATAGCTTCAAACTCCAAGAAATATACTTGTTCAAGAATAACAAGAGATATTGCTTCATCCTTTTTGTCTACATACACAGGATTCCCAGTAGCAAGAAGAAAGCATTCTCCTCAGCTGGGTTGGTTTCCCTAAGCTTCTACTTGGGGTGGGGATAAGGAGTAGAAGGAAAGAGGCAGAAAAAGAGAGAGAGATCAAATAATACATTCTTTTGTGAGAAATAACCCATAAGAAAATGTTTCCTGAAAAATTACCAATGGTTAGTCTTTTTAACACGCACCAATACATTGACTACAAACTCAACTTGCTCAAAAACACTTCAGCATTTCTTGCACTGGTCACTTTGAGTACACTGAGGTAATTCATTCTTTAGACAGTGACTACATAAATGCCATGATTTCTCCTTAAACCAGATAATGGCTATTCATCAGCCAAAAAAAAAAAAAAAAAAAAAAAAAAGATAATCATGCCCTTGCTTACTAGCAATATCAAGTCTGGAAACTCCAGGAAAAAGCTGAGAGATATTCACCTCATGTCAAACGTTTTCTGGTCATGGCCAAGAGGATTACCCTACATTCAAGCGAGGGTTTTCTGAGTACCATCAGGGATCCTCAAGAGATGGTACAAACAACCTGGAAAACTGATTTGGACATGCTAGAACCCAAATTAATTAGGTTAGCTTGCTTTTCACACAGCCATAAACAGGAAGGTGATTTCAAATGGAAGAGTCCAGATGATAATAATGAAAGCAAATACCACAACAGGAAGGAAAACCATAACTGATAAATCATTAAATGAGATTATCATAGTTTAGTACAAAAATAAATAAATAAATAAAGGAACCAAGTGTGCTTCCACACACTACAATACAGCCCTTTTAATGTAATGTGATAAACTGTGTAATGTCAGATTTTGTTTCCAATAATCCTTTTATAAATCTAGACATATGATTAGCCAATAATAAGATATCTGTAATAGTAACCTTGATACGTCATATTATTTTAATTTCTCAAAGGAAAGAAGCCTTCCAAAAACTTCTTAAACCCAAATGCAAATTAAAGAAGAGAAAAAATAGAATTCAAGCACTAATTTTTCTAGATAAAGGAAAAAAGGCTTTCATGCAGTTCTTAAAAATACAAAGATGTTTGGAAGACTATGAAGTGATTCATAAAGGAGAATTTGAAGTAGCAAATTCTGCACCACTTTCCCACTTCCAGAGCTTCCTTTACCACTACAGAAAGATGAAACTTAAGTTGTTTTTTTAAATGTTATTTATTTATTTGGCTGCACCGGGTCTTACTTGCAGCATGCAGGCTCTTAGTTGTGGCATTCGGGATCTAGTTCCCTGACCAGGGATTGAACCCGGGACCCCTGCATTGGAAGTGTGAAGTCTTAACCACTGGACCACCAGGGAAGTCCGAAAAATTAAGTTTATTCACTGAATGATCTGATCTCAACATTTTAAAATTCATTTTACAGTCTGTGACCTTTGTTTAGTTTGTATGTGTGTGTGAAATGATGGGAAATCATATTTAGTTATAAAAGCAACACTAATATGTACCTATAGGCATAGTTTTCTTTAAGGTTATGGAAGCATATCCTAAAAATTTATCCTCACACATGGTTACAGATTTTTTAAATTCTTATAACTCTGAATTAATAAGCTCAGAAATATTGTTTGGAAGACCCATGTGTCTAGACATATTAAATCAAATGAAACTCTCCGAGAGACTTCACACCAGTGTCAATAACATAAACCATCAATTCTCATTTATTCAAGGGAAGATTATAGCATTTGGAGCACAGCCAACATCTCATTTCTTCTTGCTGTTCTTTCAGCCTGCAGTATCTTATCTATCTTATTGGTAGGCATCACTCCAAAAGTCATAATAAACGAACAATTATTAAGTCCTTGCCATGAGACAGGCACCGCTGTCAATATATGCTAGAGCTTTTGATTTTCCACAGTACCCTATGAGATCAGTACTATTGTTATGCTTATTTTACAGATGAGGGGTACAAGGATGCTGTTAATTGACTTGCCCAAGACCACAGTCATAAATGGCAAAACTAAATGACCATCTGGTCTGCTGCCAGAGCCTGAATACTTAAGCACTGCATGATATGCCTCCAATAGACAGCCATCATAGAGGAAATAAAACCTAAACCAAGAAATAAAACCCAAACCAATCAATAGAGTAAGAAACCACTCTCTCCTTTTTATATATATATAGAATCAAAATGAACGTGCATTTCATGGGTGAAATTGTTCCAACTATTCATCAAAATGAGATTTCAGGTATTATCCATAGATTTTTTTAACCCACATATTCAATCCCAGGCCCTCAGTTAATTGAGAGGTACTGGTTTGATCTTTCTTATCTTCTTAGGTATTTGTCAAATCTAATACATATTTATCAAGCACTGAACTCAGCCCTAATTTTTTTTTTTTTTACTTGTGGCAAAAAACACGTAACAAGATTTTCCAACCACCCATTTTTAAGTGTACAGTTCAGTAGTGTTAAATATATTTACATTGCTGTGTAATGACTCTCCATAACTTTCAGCCTTAGTCCCTTTGGGCTGCTATAACAAATTATCACAGATGAGAAGCTTATAGACAACTGAAATTTTTTGTTCACAGCTCTGGAGACCAGAAGTCCTAGACCAGTCCATGCACCAGCATGGTCAGGTGCGAGCCCTCTTCCAGGCTTCAGACTTCTCACTGTATACTCACATGGCAGAAGGGACTACAGAGCTCTGTGGAATCTCTTACAAAAGCACAAATCCCATTCACAAGGGCTCCATCCTCATGACCTAATCACCTCCCAAAGGCTGCACCTACTAATATCATCACCTTTGAGAATTAAGTTTTCAACATGTGAATTTGGAGGGGGACACAAACATTCAAACCACAGCAGCCCTAAACACTTTTGAGGTCCATTTTGTCATACCATTTTATTCTTTATCAATGATTCGTCTTTAAATTTCTGAAATTGAGCAAAATCTTCAACATAGAAGCGTTCGGGCTTCCCTGGTGGTGCAGTGGTTGAGAGTCCGCCTGCCGATGCAGGGGACACGGGTTCATGCCCCAGTCCGGGAAGATCCCACATGCCGCGGAGCGGCTGGGCCCGTGAGCCATGGCTGCTGAGCCTGTGCGTCCGGAGCCTTGCTCCGCAACGGGAGAGGCCACAGCAGTGAGAGGCCCGCGTACCGCAAAAAAAAAAAAAAAAAAAAAAAAAAAAAATTGAAGCGTTCTTTTAAAATAAGCACATATAAGACTCTGACATTATAAGCTAGTGATTCTTAACCTCTTTTGGGGCCATGGCCTTTTGAAAATCTGATGAAAGCTACAAATAATAACCTCAAAATAAAATGGATAGATGAATATATAATTTAAATGGTGCTCTATTTTCATGAGGTTATTGAACCCCTGCCCCCCAAAGGCCAACTCTGAACTCAAGTAAAGAACCCTAATTTTCTGGTATTATTTTGCACTAGTATTTACCAATCTCTTATATTGCAGTATTCTTTTAAATATCAAGCTTCCCCTAATGAGTGGTAATCAAGATCTTATTTATAAAATTTCACATAAACATGATCTTATTTACAAAAATTAAATTAATCTACAAATATCCAGGAAAATAACTACATTGCTTATAAGAGGAACCCCACAAGAGGCAAGGAATTCCCTTACTTCCCATAGGTATCACATATTCAATGAGCAGTTTCCCACAAAAATGCTATCAAAGTACCTCATGTCTGAAAGTAAGCTAAAGTAAAAATGCAGTCAAAGCTGCCGATCCTTATGGGCATACCTTCTTCAGATCTGATAGCAAGAAAGCCCCATGACTGATTGTAGATAAGCTGGACTTGGTCACTACCTTTCCAAATTTAATGCACTGTAGTTAAATAACCATGTTCACTGGTTTTGATTGCATCATTGCACTTTCTGATGTTTCTGATAACATAAAACATTAGATTTTTAGAGGTGATATCCTAGAGCTGATGGGCTCTCATTTCCTTTCCACCCAGACTTGTGGGGGCGGGGGGAGTAGATAGCTAAAAACTAATGTTTTGTTTTGTTATTTGTAGGGGACTAAGTAAACATTGTTAAGGGACACTAGTCCACATTAAATATAAAATATTTTGTATATGTCACTGCTTTAGCAACACATGAATCCTTTGGAAGCACTCTTCCAAAAACATATATACATACAAATTCTGAATACAATATCTGGGGGTTCATGAGCCCCAGCCTAAGGTCCAGCTGTGGACCCCAGACCTCAAAATTAAGAACCTATCTCTGCATTCAGTAGACGAGTGTAAGCAGACACTTCTAAGATTTCTAGGACTTCATCTCCTTGAAATGACATGAAGAATCAAACTCTGGCTGCCTTAAAGGTGTTCATCATACGCAAAGAAACTCAGCACTTATCAGAAACAATCACCACAGCATTCTCTTTGTTATCTGGTCAGTTTCTCAAAACATAAACAGTTTAGTTACTGCTCTTAAAGGAAGGCCCTGGCTCTTTTTCTGTTTCAAAGGCTGAGAACCTGAGGGATGGATAGCCTCCTGCGTCTGCCACAGTGACTTCATGCTGCATCTCTCCAGAGAGCTAATCAGTAGACATCCTGAGGCTGGCAACACAAACGAGCCAGGAATTAGTCTGGCTAATGTAGGTATTGTCATCTGGTAAGCCGTGATCACCACCAGAAGCCACCCACCCCCCTCAAGGCTCTTGTCATATTGGTCATATTGCACCTTCACTTAAGACGTCCCTCTTCTCAAACTCCTTTCAGATTTATTAACGCCAGTGTTCAATTATCCATTTCATTCTATACTAAATTAGCCTCTTATCTTCTTTCTTGTTCTCTAATTTTTTAATGTGTTTGTCTTCTATACATGTCACACAGCTCAACTGTCTATAATACACTATTCAATATATATACATATATATTTATTATTCCTCAGACTCCAAGGTTAAGTTAAAGTTATAAAAACTACTGTTTGAAAAATTCATTAATTTATTAAAACTGTTTTCAGAATGTGACTTTTTTGCCACTTAGATTTGTTCCCATTGTTCCACCAGGTTTCCCAAATTCTGAATTTGCTAGATGAGATGAGAGTGTACTAATTTCAGAGACTAAACTTACTGATACTTACTATTTCATTTTCTTTTTTTTACAAAAAAAATTGTATTCCAAAATGATGAGCAGGCAGAAGTAAGATGAAAACAATGGGAACAATGAGAAGAAAGAGTTTTCAAGTACTCAACATCCTTGGTTACTTTTCCCATGACCCTGTGATTGGAAACCAGGACAGCATTTAAAAAGCTGGTCACCTTGGAAAGCACAGAAACCTCTAAAAATAAAAATCAACATTTACAGACTCTGCCATAATGGTTTCCTGGTAAACAGAGAGACATGCCTGCGATTCTACCCCCCACACAGGGGTTGTGGCAATTAATTATTCAACATTTGGAAAGTGCTTTGGAGATAAGAAGCTGAGTGCTAAAAACCATAATCAATTTGCAGCAAACCGCACTTAAAGCGAACTCACCAGGTTTACAGTTGGAAACTGAACCATTAGTCTAAGTCCATGATTTCTTTTTCATTTTTTTTCCCCATTTCATTTAGACCATTAGACCAAACAGCTGACACCCATCTGGAACCTTCCTTTTCCTTTTGGTTAACCTTTGAGTATCACTGAGTAAAAACTAGCCCTTAATTTTCAAAAAAAAATGCAAATTCTAATAATGTGGTTTCACTGGAATTCAGAGTGAGATGCTTATTATGTATCCTTCCTCTTCTATCTTTTATTTAAGTAATATAATAGTGAGTTTACTAAAGATTTCATATGTAAAACTCTGAGAGTAAAGTCTAGTTTAATGTATTTCTACTGTATTAGTGATCATTTAAGCAAACATTTAACGTCCATGACTGTACTACACGTATAAATTTAGATGAACAAGCTAAGAATTGGTTAACCTTGATTAATACTCTATATGAAAGTAATGTCCTTCTATTTAAATAAAAAATTGGGTTTTGTTAGACAATTTTTTCCTCTTATCTACAATATATTCTGGTTTTAATTTATTCATTTTTTTTTTTTGTCTTTTTTTTTTTTTTTCTTTTTGCGGTATGTGGACCTCTCACTGTTGTGGCCTCTCCCGTTGCGGAGCACAGGCTCCGGATGCGCAGGCCCAGCGGCCATGGCTCACGGGCCCAGCCGCTCCGCAGCATATGGGATCCTCCCAGACCGGGGCACGAACCCGTATCCCCTGCATCGGCAGGCGGACTCTCAACCACTGCGCCACCAGGGAGGCCCTAATTTATTCATTTTAAAACTCAAAACAATGGCCCAAGACTGAGAATTTTTTTTCACCAGACTATAACTAAAACACACATAAAAACCCTCCTGCATTCATGTTAAACAAAAAAAAAAGAGGAGGCATGAAATGGCTTCTAGAGAGTCAGTAGCAGGCCACGCTCTGCAAAGCAATCACATGGTAATTGTGGTTGGTTTGGGATTAAATAGACAATATACAAGATACAATCATTCTTACCCATGTCCATTTTGGAAACAATAAATAATTTTCTCCAAAATATTCATTTTTTACTTCATGTCTCCTACACATTGAAAGATCATATATACAAATGTCATAATTTCATGTTTTAGAGAATTAAATTCTGTACTGACATAATCTTCTTGGATATGAGACTTGTTTCCATTACATGGAGCTCAACAACATTTCTCTGAAAAGAGGGTTTATGTATTTTAATCCCCAAAGTGCACAGTTTTAAAAGTCATCTTTGGTTTTAGAAAGGACTTATTATGAGATGAGTTTTCACCACTTTAAACATTAATACCTTTTACACATCTATTAGTCAACCTTAAATCTTTTATCAATATTCACCCCTCCCAAAAATTCCCCCCACCCCACTAAAAAATAAAAACAAACAAACAAAAAACGTGGAAGTAAAATCTTAAATGTACTTGACATTCCTAATCTCAATAGGGGAAAAAAAAAACCTTGCTGGTTGCTGAAGTGAGATTCTCCATAAGGCTCCCGGCTCACATAACAAAACTAACTATGGAATTCTGCATGGAACCCACAACGCACAGCTCAACCCAAAAATAAGGTAACACCAAAGCAGCTAAGATAAATTTTCTCACTGACTTGGCTTGATATTTACTATGTATTCCATATAATCTTCATCATCTATGGTTCACTGTATAATAAATATGTAGATAAATTATTTTTCATGGTTTACTCCGAATATTCTCATTTCTTTAAAAGAAATTGAGAATAGCTACAAGCAACTTAAAACTAAGGAAGAAAATGAATCCAAGGAAGGTCTTTTTTTTTTTAATTTCATGAAAGGAAGTATCACAGTAGTTCCCCCTCTGCTCTGCTGGCTTTATTAGGATATGCCAATAATGGACTATTGGTGCAAAGAGAAGAAAAAGACAAACTTTATGTTTTAAAGAAGTGTTTTGTGGCACACATAATTAACTATCACTGCTTTAATGTTAACAGGGCAAAATAAACAACTTACTATGATATAGCTGCCTGGTGCGTAGGGGGTCAATCAACTAAGTCATTTCAAATGAAATGTTTTCCATCCATACAAATACAAAGGAGATAGAAACTGCCCAAAGGAATTAGACATGTCCCCAAGTGAATGAGAAATGAATTGGCAGGGACTGAGCCTCCATGAGAACATTACTTTGAATCAAAACCAAATTTCTAAAACACTCCAGGTGACCCTCTCTCTATTTATGGAATTTAAATACTGAAATGTTGAAAAGAATGATTCTGAAATGTTTAAGAAATGAAGCAATTTAATTAAGTTGGCAATGCTGTATTTACTGATTGTGTTGTAATGTTCAGATCTAGAACCAGAGTGACAGGAAAGACAAAGACCAAGACTCTGGGGACCTTCTGAGATGGACACTATCACCTGGCCATGAACTGCTGTCTCCTACGACTCCCCAACGCAACAGCAGAGGTGGGTCCATGTCCCATAAACTTGGAAGGTCCTCACCTAAGTTACTTTGAGGGAGGCTAAAAATGACACACACACACCCCTACCTAAAAATTTCATTCACCATATGCCCAAATCCTTCCAATTTCATCATCAGTGATTATTTCTTTTGCACCTTTCTTCCAGTAAAAATTAAAAATGCAAATACTACCAAAATACATAGTACACTAAATCAACATTCTTACAAGGATATTGTCAGACTTTTTCCTCTTGCAAAGAAAATTAGAAAAAATTAACAATGACAGCATTAGCTTTCAAACTCAAATTGTATTAAAAGAACCATATTATAAAGGAAAGGTAGAGGTGATAAAGTCAAGTATGATCATAATAAAGAACACCTAAATCATACTATGTGCTACAAACTTTTCTAAGCATTTCCCATATATTAACTCACTGAAAGCCTAGGACTTAGAGGAGGTAGATTCAGATGAAGAGCTGGAGCACTAAGGATTTGGGGGCCATGCAGTATCACCCAGATCTCCCCCTCACAAAGGAGGGGCTTCCCCATGGGAATGCTGGGTGACTGACAACGCCCAGCTCAGTCTTGCTCTACAGAGCCACCTGATTCAAAGTCAGTGCCCTGGCCAAGGGCGGCCCACATCTCACGACTGGTTGACATGGAGTCAAAAGGCCTGGCTCCCTTACCTCAAGATGAGGCAACTCTGAAGGGTCTCCTCAGCTCCAGAGCTCCTGAGGGGATCAGCAGAAGCCTTTGCTACCATCGACTCGACTTCAACCCCTCCTTGTACCCAGTCTAACTTCCTTCACTCCCTCACAGGTATTATACCTCAGCGCAAGCCCCAATGAACTTCCTGCCCAATCAGAACCCGTTTCCCAGGGAACCCAACCTAAGACCGTCCTGGAGGCAGGGCTCAAGCCCAGGCACTCTGGCTCCAGAGTCCATGCTCGTAAACAGCACATTGAAATCCTGACGGTAACGCAGATTCAGAAAACAAGCTCAATGGGAGTTTCCACCGGCCTCAATACCTGCAGGTACAAAGAGGTCTTGGTGACAATAACTGAAATTTGCCACAGGACTGCTGAATCTCAGCAACCTTCTCTCATTTCTGGAGAATGTCAGTCGTGCTCACCACCAGTCCCTTCATGACCTTCTATTTGAGCCTCTTCACTGAAGGCCAGTGACGACTGGAGAATGCCACTTTTCTGCCCAGGATGCTCTCTCCGGGTCTCCTTAATGCTTTAAACCTTCAAGGCACTGAAGCCCACAGCTACTGCCTCAGGCACCATCACGCCAGAGCTACAATCTGCTACCTGGATCCTGAAGCAGCCCTCTCCTGGCCCACACTTCTCAGACCACCTCATGAAAATGGGTCCTTCGGCTTTGTCTCACAGTCTCTCTCTCTCAATATGGCTAAGGCCTCCTCCCTAGGGCACAGTACCTTCCATTCCCCTCTCTCATCGTGGCCTCTAGTCAAAACAGCATTTCCTCATATATGTTCAACTCATGAGAACAGATACTTTGGGGGGTCACTGCCCACCATATAAGCAAATAGCAAGATCCTCCATCGCTGTTTAGACACAGCTAAGACACCCTCTTTACAACATAAAGGATAAGCAAAAGAATGTATAATGCACAACAATATGGGAACACTTGGCACAGGAGCAATAGCTCCACACATCTCCAGCCCAAAGAGCATCACTGAACTATATAATGACCATGAGAGATGAACAAAAGGGAAAACTATATTCAATAGATTGTTAAGAAAGGAGATAAGTGCGTGCAATTCAGAAACATATTTTAAGACAATTTTTTAAACATCTTTATTGGAGTATAATTGCTTTACAATGGTGTGTTAGTTTCTGCTTTATAACAAAGTGAGTCAGCTATACATATACACATATCCCCATATCTCCTCCCTCTTGCGTCTCCCTCCCACCCTCCCTATCCCACCCCTCTAGGTGGTCACAAAGCACCGAGCTGATCTCGCTGTGCTATGTGGCTGCTTCCCACTAGCAATTTTAATTGGACGCTTAATTAGGTAAGCTTCAGTTATCAGAAAATTCAATAAAAGTGAATGCTTCATACTCTAATGACAGTAGATAAATAGATCACTCCTGCAATTTAAGCAGACAGATTCACAATTTCCCAGAAATGGGCTCTTCAAAATATGATTTCCCCTCCCTTGATTCCGCAGACTGCAACCCATGGTACCTACTGCCCATACTTCAGGCATTCACACCATCCCATCACTGCTCCCCAAATCATCAGGGTCCTGATAGATCCCTTATCCCTGGACACCCACCTTAGAACCCTCACTGTCTCTATAGGACTAGGAAGTTATTCCACCGGCTCCCGATTCAAGCAACAACCTGCTTGAAGCCTGAGCCACGTACTCTAGCCTGGTTTTTTCTGCTGCTCTGGTTTTTATATAAAAGACGCTGTGTTATTCAAGCCCACACACCCGAGTCCTTCCATCACAGAAGCTAAAAGCTGTGGGTCGAAAAGAAATATATGGCATTGGGCTTTCTGAGCTCCCTATTTAATCTGTGAACGTAATATTACATCTAAGGTATCTAACACACTGATTTTTAAACCTACAAAATAAATTTCACTTAGTTGGGAAAGCAAATTCTTTCAGAGTAGTGGAATTATCCCAAATGAACCCTGAACCAAAAGGGTTGGTTTTAATTCAGAAACACCCAATTTTATTTTATCAGCGGCAAGGGGTGGACTTGATTTAGAGAAATTTTACAGGGAGTGTTAAATGATTTGATCATTTTATAGCCTCAAGTGTAACAATGCACTTATACTAGTACCTTCTGGTCAAGGTCAAGAGCTGAGCTAAGACCTGCTGAGGCAGGTAAACTTTATAGGAAACAACATGTGAGGTCAGACCCACAATCCCTTAGACCACCCTTCAGTGACATCTGACAGTGACATCAAAAAGCAAGAAACCATTCTACAAAATGATAGGTGACTCAAACAAAGTGCTGTGAGAGAGCTCTGGGTCAAGAGAGAATACAGAATACTGTCCAAAGAGGTCTATTTACCAAACATATCCATATTCTCTTTTACATTGTATAAATACTTAATCTACGTAAAGATTTGTTCTGTGCCTCTTGAGAAGCCAGTTTCTCCTCTTAGGGTAAAATGCTGTTCACAGAAATATCCACTACATAAATTTAAACTCTAAACCTATTTCTCTCAGTTGTAAGCAGACCTCCTAGCACTGATGTTCTTGGATTTGGGGCAGAGTGTTCATGACTTTCCCTAGGCTTGGACCCAGACGTAGGTGAGGTCTCCTTTCAGACTTCATTGTTCAAGATTACAGCATTCAAGTCAATTTCTGTCTGTTCTCCTAAAGACAGCCCCCTTTTCTCATGATATGCAGTGCACTTCTCTAGACCTTTCCCAGTTATGTCCGTCTTGAGGTGCAAGACCAAACCTTCGAGGGAGCCATATAGGTAAGGCTCAAAGGATGAACACAGACATTCAACATTAAAAGACCCCTATTAAGAGGTGATAACTGAATTCAAATAGTATGTGTTCAAATGTAATATTTATCAATATACCAAAGAATAATCAAACATTGAGATTTCACTGGAAATACTATTCTATATATAACAAGTAAAACATCTATTCTAAAATGTCTCAGTATATTACGCATTCACACGTATTATAAGGCACATAGATTATAAGGCAAATAATATACACCTAACACATAGATACATAGTGCAATGATATTCTCTCACCTTTACATAAAACCCAGTATTATCACAGTGCCCTAACAGCAGTACCATAGAGTAGTCCTACTTTCCTCATTTATATTTGTATTACATCTTCCACCAAAGATTTTATGAGAACAACAACATCTGGATTTAAAACTCCTAGTTCAACATGATCAGTACAATATAAAAGAATGATTCAAGTGAGGCAAACACCAAATTCACAGATGTAAATACATAAGTGAATAAATGACTCTCCCCCTTGCCTACCACAGGAGATGCCCATTCAGGTTTACCAACTGAAACCCAGAAAGCACTAGATGTGCCTAATTTTGCCTTTTTTACAATATCTGCTACATATTCTTCAGAGAAGGCACAAAAATTACAATTCCTTTTAAACTTTTCTTTAGGTAAATGCCTCTTTAGAAATCTTAAAAGCAGTGCTCACTGGGGGAAGCTGGGTCAAAGCTATGTAAAAACTGGACTATATTTTTCTAACTTCCTGTGAGCCTACAATTATTTCAAAATAAAAAGATTTTTTAAGTGCTAGCAACTCATTTTTCATCTCAAAAAATCAGTACATAAAACTGTGTCCAGGGCCTCCCTGGTGGCGCAGTGGTTGAGAGTCCGCCTGCCGATGCAGGGGATACGGGTTCGTGCCCCGGTCTGGGAGGATCCCATATGCCGCGGAGCGGCTGGGCCCGTGAGCCATGGCCGCTGGGCCTGCGCGTCCGGAGCCTGTGCTCCGCAGCGGGAGAGGCCACAGCAGTGAGAGGCCCGCATACCGCAAAAAAAAAGAAAAAACAAAAAAAAAAACAAAAAAAAACTGTGTCCAATTCAGAAAACAGATAAAATAGAGTCCTATCTAAATAGAACGGTTAGGTAATTTTTCCAAGGAACTATACAACATCACAACCCTAATTACAGAAGTTTCATCCCCAAAGTTACCAGATTCCAAACTTCATGACAACGAATTTCACAAGAAGTATTTGAAAGACCTAACAGCAGTGATCAGAGCTACTACACTGGAGAAATTTCTCGAGAAGAAATAGACTTTAGATTAAATTGAGTGTAATGATTGGGCATCTCTGATTGGTCTGTCCAGATTTTTTAAGTAACTAATTATAATTCCACTAAATAAGTATTTTCACTATAAAATATGCTATCCACTGTGAGGACCACAAAAGATACCCTGACACAATTCTTACAGTGAGGAAGCAGAAAGTGTAGGAAGACAACATGAACCCATATGAAACAGGGCAGTGCAGAGCAGTAAGCAATAAAGTGATCAAATAGAGTGTACAATTCACTGCCTAATGTGTTGGCAGGAAAAAGTGGGAGTGCTTGAATTATATTTTCTTCTGATGTTTCTGGATGGGTGTTTTAGCTTCATCTCTTAATGCACTTTTCAAGGGAAATTATCTGATCTCATTTATCTAAATCTTTTGAGACACTTCCTATCCACCTTCTCTCACTTCCCTGGCAAAGGAGTTCAACTTGTAAAACTGCAAACGTGTGAGCTGTGTGTTTCTTCTCAATCTGTTAACGCTCAGCAATTTTCTAAAGGTGATTGTAATCAGTACTTCAGCCAACTCCTAACATGAGGCCCTACTCTCTGCTAACATCATGAGTGCTCATCTCACATTCCTAAGAACACAGTCTCTAGAGGTCAAAGGAATGAAGGCATTTCTGAAGCAGTTCTGCTGGGAGGTCTCGCGGCAGCTGCAGTCAACATGCAACACGCAAGGGGAGGGTTCGAGGAGGGCAGCCATCAACACTCAAGATACAGTCAAACTTCCAGGCTGATGATCTCACTCAGTCCTCACTCAGAACAAACATGTTTCACAAATACACTTTCAGAACTTCATTCATGATCATTCTGGGGTAGAAGGTACCAAAGCCTGGTTTGTGTTAAAGACATTAGGAATCTCCCCATCAGGCCATAGAGACCAACAGATTTCCATGCTGAAAAGCAGGAGATATGGAAGAGCTAATCTCACTCCACTCTCATGGGATATCAGTTTAGATACTATAGTTGTCACAATCCTATTCTTTAAATAGTTGTTCTTCCCTAAATCCACAGCATCAATTTCTTTTTAAAGTCACATGTGCTGAGTAGACCCCAAAGGGAGGAGTCCTGCTTCCAGCTTTTAACACAGCAATAACCAGATATGCCTGGGTGCTTTTGTTTTTAAAGGACCCACTTTAACTTCTCACAGGAATGAAATCACCCAGAACAGAAGATGAGGTTTTCTGAAATTCACTATTTTTAAAACAGTAGTTTAACAAGACTCACTATAATTACCCTTTGTATTTCTTTCAATTTTCCATAGCATTATATCTGTAACAAGGAAACAAAAGTTGTCTACTATTCCAGATGATTCAATTTGTCCAGTAAATCACTCTAAAGCAGCCACATTCGGGTCAAGCACATACGAGGGATGCTACCTAAAATGTAAACGTCCTCATAAAATGTAGATTGACTTATGTTATTCTGAAGCAATACATGTTAGATACTCAGTAATCTGAGTACCACAAAACAGTTATACTTAAATGATAAAAGCCAACCAACCAACACTACCACAACCAGCTCTCAAAAGAAAATTTAAAAACTCAAATATAAGAAAAAAGGGAAAAAAATCAGTCTTTGGGTAAGAAAATCTAATTAGATTTCCATATCAAAGTCCAAGTTTCTTCTGCTGCAAGCCTGATTTTGCAAAGGGATACCTACTGTTGTTTATCATGTAATTCTCCAAAAAAAAATCATACAAATTTTCATTCTATTTCATTTAAATATAAATACAGGGCACTAAACTCCTTTTCATATGAAGAAAAAGGAGGATCAGAAAGTCAAACCAAAGTTGAGAATCAGACCTTTCAAGGGATTAAGAATCGCTGCTTTACACAAATGTTCATAAGGTATATGCTGCATGTTTGCTTCTGATAATAGAATCAACATATCTGAGAACCACCTTAACCATAGTAAGCTGAAAGGGCTCTCTACAAGCTCCAGTTTTCAGCTGTATTTCATCTTTAAATATTCCATTTTTCACGAAACATGGTTTCCAAGGTATCAGCACTGGAAAACCCACTACAAGATTTTAAATCTGGAAATTGTTGGCCAGCATTCTAATTATAGAAGCAAAACATATTCCGTGTGTAAGCTCTGGGGACTCACCCATGGGGTAAAGAGCACTATAATCATTTTCAAGGATTCTCCAGGTCTTGTGTGTGTTATTTGGGGGCATAAATTTGATATGAGCTACATAGTGAAACGGGTGATCTCAAGCTGCTGGCTACTAGACTCAATTTTTCAAGCTGATGTTTAATAAACCCTGTTCCCAACTCAGCTTTAGCAATAAAAAGTAAAAGTTCTAGAGAAAAAAATGTAAAACACAGTTTGAAGCATGCAGAGTTAACAGCTCAAAAAGGGTGCTTAAGTGTGTTGTTCATTCATTCAGCAAACAAGCATCTATTACTATGTCAGGAACTGCTCTCAGTGTTGGAAATTCAACTCAAGAGTAAGATATGTTTAGAACACAACAATAATAAAATAACTAAAATATGTATAGCCATTTACAGTTCTGAGCAAGGTTTTATAAATACCACCTCATCTGTCTCCCATAATACCTCTAATGAATTAGGTTTTATAGCCATTTTAATACTAATGAAAAAAACAAGAGATCTATTACAGATGATTTTCTAAATTCTCCTAATCAAATAGTTCACAAATAAGAGAGCCTGGTCTCCAACTCATACCTTCCAACTGCACATTTCCATCAGTCACTGGGCAATACCACATAACAAGGTACTCTACTTTTATGGTAAGCACAGAGGACACATTCTGTATGGTTTCGAATGTTGTGTTAAAGCTGTTTTTTTTAAGGACACAGTTTCACAGATCCAGACTATGGTATTTACAAGTTCAAAATGTTTCTAATCAAACAGGATACTACAAAAACTGGTTAGAACCGACTAGGCCCAAGATGTTGTAAGATTCGACTTCCAGGAGACCTTGAACCTCAGTATATGCTCATCATAATATATTAGCATGTGCTAAACGACACGCCCACAGGTGCCAGTCCAGAGGCTGATCATAAAGGGGCAAAATGTGGGCAGTGGCCCAATTCCTGGAAATCCCCACCCCTTCCCCAAAATAGGTGGAATAATCCTCCCACTTGTTAGCCTATGAAATAACCCAGCCCATAAAAACTAACAACCCTATACCCCTGGGCTGCTCTCACCTTCTGAGATAGACCACATTCTGTCTATGGTATGTGTATCTCTGAATAAACTCACTTTCACTTAAAAAAAAAAAAGATATTTCCTATCTCTTCACCCGTTTATTTCATTTATTATACAGAAACATTGATGAATGAGTTTGTCTGGTTAGCTTAGCTTTCTAAACAAATAAGGTAAGTTTACCCCCCAAGTACTAAAATCTGTAACTTGGGATAACATACTGGGCAGAAACTCCATGAGCAAAAACCCTGAACTAGTACTTCACAAAAGAAAAACAAAAGCCAATCAACATATAAAAAGGTACAAAAGGTACTCTGGGAAATGTAAATTAAAACCACAATGTGATACCACTATACATCCACTAGAATGGTTAAAATTAAAAAGAGATGATACCAGCTGTTTGTAAGGATGTGGGGCAGCCAAAACTCTCATAAGATGCTGGTACCACTTTTGAAGGAAGGCACTATCTACTAAGTCTAGCTCACCAATTCAACTCACAACACACACATCCCAAATTCCCACATTTACCAAAAGACATACGTAATAATGCTCAGAGCAGCACTTTGCATAGTAACCAAAAACTGGAAAAAAACTCAAATGTCCATCAAGAGTGAATTTATTTTTATTTTTATTTTTATTTTATTATTTTTTTTCTTTTTGCGGTATGCGGGCCTCTCACTGTTGTGGCCTCTCCCGTTGCGGAGCACAGGCTCCGGATGCGCAGGCCCAGCGGCCATGGCTCACGGGCCCAGCCGCTCCGCGGCATATGGGATCCTCCCAGACCGGGGCACGAACCCGTATCCCCTGCATCGGCAGGCGGACTCTCAACCACTGCGCCACCAGGGAGGCCCAAGAGTGAATTTATTCAAGAGTCCCTCATGAATAAATTGCAGAATTCTTATAAAGTGGAACACTATAATGCAATCAGAATAAACAAACTGTTGCTATGCACAAAACATGAATGATTCTCACAAACATAACGTTGAGCAAAAGCAGGCAGGCACAAGGATATACAACTTTTCTGGTAGAAAGTTCAATAAAAGGTAAAAGTAACCTGCAGTCCCAGAAGTCAGGAGGGAAGCTACTCTTGGGGAGGAAGGAGGGGGCTTCTGGCTGCTGACAATGGTCTACATCTTGGCTTTGGTGCTGGGTCAGAGCTGTATTCACTTAGGTAAATCACTGAGCTATTTACTTAGAATTTAATGGCATTCATACTTTTCTATACACACGTTACATTTCAATAAAAATGTAAATAGATAGGAAGATGGGAAGGAGAAAGAAAAGAAAGAAGGGGAGGAGGCGGAAGGGAATGTATGAAGTGATGCTATCAGGGCAGCGTAGAGTCCAAACCACCAGGCTTCCTTTCATTCTTACATCTGCTATTAGTAGTTAGTCTACCTCTTCCTTTACTACCAAGCTGTTCTCTGGCACTTTTCAATGTTATCCATGCAACTGCCAATATCAGGCCATTTCTATCTTCTAATTTGTAGTTTTCTGTTTGCTGTAGGATTAGAAATATTATAATCAGCCGTGGGAACTGTATCTGAATTAAAGAGTAAACAGAATCTGAGAGATGTCCTATGAGTAAAGTGAGTCCTCTTTAATGATGTCTTTTTTTTTTAACCCTCTATTTTGCCTGCTCAGAGGCTGTTTTGCTGGAAGAATATGCCAAATATAGGAGTTCCAAATAGATGAAGTTGTTAGTGGGCCCTATCCATGAATACTAGGTCTCCAGGCCAAAGCTAGAATTAACAAACATAAAATTCCAGATCCCACAAGTTTACTTATTTGCAAATAGTATAAGAGAATATCAGGCAGTGAATATATTTATAAAAAAGAAAAGAAACTGCTAACTTTTTTTTTTTTTTTTTTTGGCTGCTTGGGTCTTCACTGCTGCGTCCGGACTTTCTCTAGTTGCTGCTAGCGGGGGCTACTCTTCGTTGCAGTGCACAGACTTCTCATTGCGGTGGCTTCTCTTGCTGTGGAGCATAGGTTCTAGGCGCGTTTGCTTCAGTAGCTGTGGCACGCAGGCTCAACAGTTGCGGCTCAAGGGCTCTAGAGCACAGGCTCAGTATTGTGATGCACGGGCTTAGTTGCTCTGCGGCATGTGGGATCTTCCCTGACCAGGGCTCGAACCTGTGTCCCCTGCATTGTTAGTCCAACTGCTAACTTCTTACCCAAGACATTATGAACAGTTTTTCTAATTGTGTCACTCACAGAACATCATATCAGTTTCAAAGAATATATTCCTTTCTCATTTTGTATTTTTATTAATTTTGATTTTTCAAATCCCCCAAAAAAGTATACTAAAAGTTTTATTTAAAACTTTTTTAATGTTTCCAATACAGAAATTCAAGTGAAACAAAGGATTTTCTACACAATAATCCACAAAGTCAAAAAAAAAAAAAACCATGAAATACTAGTTGGTGATTATTTCCTTTTATATCCTAATTTCATGTAACTTCTTTCTGTATCCATTCTCCATGAAAAACAAAAGTTAGCTCTCAAGCCGGGAGCTAGAACGGGCACACACAAACTGAAAGCTTCACCTGCGGGCACTGCAGGACCTGAACTAAAGAGGAGACAGGTGGGTGCCTCCACTGAACAGAATTACCTACAGGAATGGAAACTCTCACTTTACACCAAGATCAATGTTCACCTGCTTTAGTATCTTAAAAGCTGTGACTAAAACAATACTCGTTCACTTGATAACAGCCATTCAATAAACAGGCGTCACTAGTTCAAAGATGAAATGTTCATTCCCACCTCCACCAATAATTTCCCACTTAGTTTAAGAAAAGCATACAAAGTTCGCTGTCTTAACTTCCTCATCTTTTCAACAAGCATGATAATCCCTTACATCTACTTAACTTTCAGGAAAGAAAAAGATGGATGTTTTGGCTTCTGAAAACAACTATAGATGTACATGGTTTCACCATTATTAGTTCTATCACCATCTTTTCCAACACATAACTTAATCCAAAGGCAAGTAAGACCTTATCATTGAGGGATGAAATTATGAACATCATGAAGAAGATTGGAAGAAAAAGTTTTCTCTCTTCTTTGTCACAGCAGGTAAGTAAATCCATCACCATTCATAGCTGGCTGTCCTTTTGATGCCTTGTTTGAAATGCCATTGCACTGCTGAGACTAGAGAAATGCAATAAAAGTCATTGCCACAAAATCATTATGACAGTCATAAATATGGTTTCAGATAAAATAAAATCGGCTACCTCTACAAATGAGTATTATTCGTGCACCTGTGCATGTGCATGTGTGTAAATGTACATCAGACAAAAGAACTGGGTAAAAGGTGGGTTAAAAGAATCCATCTCCACTGCTGCAAAAATAACTAACGGTGTGCACTACAGAGGATAAAAAATATCATCTTAATGTTAGAAGGACAGCAGCATATTTTCTATTTGTGACATAAACATATCAAATGCTTAGCTCTTGGGAGAAAGGCAAAAGTGTATGTGAAATACAACTTAGCCCTGACCTTATATAAAAAAACATTATTCTTCCCCTCCCTTAAAATTCCTGAATTATGCAAAAAGTTCCTGAAAGTAGCAAGATCTAGTTTAGTTTTGTAAAAGTCTTACTAACTTCCTGGATGTTCCTAAACTATGTGTTTTGCTAAATGGCTTCCCCAACATAGATAAATGTCATAAATCACAGGTTGGCCTCAGAAACTGCAGCAACAGTGAGAACCAAGATAGGTGTTCCACTTACAGCTTCTTTTGTCCCATCAAATCATGTGCCCTGATTCTTTCCATTTAGCAATCAAGGAAAACCTCCTTAGAAACTTTCATCATCATTAGATTTTTCTCTTCTCAGTTTGTTCTTTCCACTCCCAATCTTTATAGCTATCAACTCCAGTCTTGGCTTCTATTCACATTAAAAATGAACAAAGAAACGCTCCAAAACAAGAAGATGATGTGTGTTGCCACACTTAAGTAGCAGTGAATTCTCACAGGACTCTCTCCCCTAACAACAGTAGTCCTCGCGGACTGCAGCGCCCTCAGAGGCAGGCAGAGAAACCTGATTATCTACATGATTCAAAAACTTATGTGTATTTCCTTTCCTTAAGTGCCGTGTTTTCTTTAAGATGTAAGCTATGACCTGACTTCCACCTTGTTATCAGAACAAGGGATCAGAACCTTAAAATTATACTTGCCGGAGCTAAGTGAAAAATGAAATTACCACCAGAGTGTGCTGGAAGTTGTCCCAAAGGTTACCCGTTTCTATCACAATGTTTTCTCTAAATGATTCCCTGTATTGCTTTCACACACTGTTCTAAACCCAAAACATATTCTAATCATTTAAAAGACTAAACTAACAACACTAACATTCAAACATTTGAAGTCATTTTATGTTAACAAAATGAACTAAAAGAGATCCATATATGTTAGTAAGACTCCAGAATGACCCCTAAACATTAAATGATACCCAAAACCTCATTTTGAAAACAGCTTCATGCAAAATATTGGGGGGTTCTTGGTCTTCTGTTTTCACAAAGGTAGACATGCCTGGAACTATCAAAATATCCCATCTTATCCCTCCCACCTCCACTCTGATAAATACCCTATGCCTCAAGAGTTCATTAGAGTACTACTTTCCTCTCTCTATCCATATATGTGGGAGTTTTTTGTCATCTTACCAGAGACCCTGAGATAAAGTTAAAACTCTTCAATTTCAAGTTGTAATAGAAAGAGAACAGAATCTTATCACTATATTTAACTTTAAAATGAAAGTAAAAGGTTTTTTTTCCCAGTTGTTAAAGCTATAGGAAAAGAAGTAGACATGCTTTGACTGAAGTTATACTAATAACCTCAATCTAAGTGCAATAATGACCATGAAAATTACTTAAATGTTAATGTGATGGATACAAGGAAGAGAGAGTTCTTAAGTCAGAAACCTTTTCAAAAGACATTACATTGGCCATAAGAAGCTACTGAATACTGCTCTAACTGCTTTGAACAATCTATTCAAACCAAAATGAAAAACTAAACCCTATTGAGCAATGTACACTTAAATTTAATTCAGGTAGTATTCGAACTCCAAGTCCCAGATACATGAGAAAAAGGGAAATATGTTACAATGCAGTGTCTCTTAGGAAAGGAATTGTTCCAGGATTTGAGACAATGTGTGTTTGGCACAGGCCAGTGTTCATGATTTCCCATTGGGAGCAACTTTCTCCAGCACTGAAGTGAAATGGAAAAAGAAATGAGAAGGGTAAACCAGAATTATAAAGTGCTCTTCATCATCAAGCCTGGAAAGAGCTTGGTGCAGGCCAATTATGAAGGCAAGGCCTGGAGAAGGAATGAGGGGTGGACAAAACAGAAGTTTTACGTGGAACTTTAAAAAATGGTTTACGATGGTAGAACAGAGGTAGAATGGCTTCCTTCTCCATCTCTCATGTCAAGTTCCGGGTTTTTTTGTTGTTGCTGTTCTTTTGTTCTTTAATAACTTTCCTGCTTGTGGTGCTTGCTGCAGTTTGCTGATGTAGTTCCCAACTCCTGCCTTCCTTTGGTGACTCTTATTAACGGACTGGCAAAGGCTGGGTAAAATGCACTTAAGAAAAAAGAAATCACCTCTTCTTGCCAAGACGCACATGCTGCCCAGTACCTGAGGAAGAGCTCCACTGTCGCTGGCCAAGAGAAATCCCAGTTTAACCTCTGCCTACCCTTTCCAAATCCATTGCAAATAATTGTGTGTGTGCCACTTGCAGAGAATCTGCCTGACTCACCCCCGCTTTCGGCGTGCCAGGGAAAGATGTGAATGCTCCATCTCGGAGCTGGCAGTAAAGTGGGGGCCGCGGTCTCGGCGGCACCTAAAGATCCCCCCCCAAGCCTCCCCCGCTAGTGGGTTTGGGGACGTTACCCTCTCAAGCAGGTGCCCAACCACACTGGGGCCACCCAGGCTCACAGGAACACACGTGTCACTGCGCCGGAGCCCAGCCCGCGGGGTACAGTGGCCCCCCCAGTCCGGGCGGCAACGCCGGGTTACGTGCTGAGGGCTTTACAGTGGGGGAGAAACAGGACCACCCAAACTCTTCCTCTAAACGCGAAGAAGAAAAAAAGTGCTTTTCCGCGTCCTCGGCTTGCACACTCCGCCAGCGCCCAGCCCCGGGGATGCCCGGCCCTCAACTGACCTCTCTTTCCCTCCCGGCGCGCACCAGAGGCCGCCTGAGCCCCCTCCGGGACCTGCCCGGGCCCGCCGCCCCAGCGCCCGCCGCCCGCCGGGAGGCGGGGGACTTGGCCGACCCTCCCTCCCCGGCCCCGGCCGGGCGCTCACCTCCTGGGGTCCGGCTTCCGTCGCTCCTCCAGTTTGGCGGCTGAGTGTGGGGCTGCAGCCGCCGCCGCCTTCGCCGCCGCCGCCGCCACCGAAGCGCTGCCCGGCGCGCCGCCGGGGCTGGAAGCTGGGGGCCCGCGGGATCCCCGGAGGCGCGGGCTCGGGGCGCGGCGGGGCCGAACCGCGGGAAGTTGGTGCGAGGCGCGGAGCGAGCGGTGCGCGAGCCACCCGCGCCCAAGTAGTCACAACTTTGCCGCCCGGGTGGGTGCGCGCTCCGGAGCGGAGGGAGGCGAGGACGGGGCGAGGGCGCTGGGGCGGGAGGGTCCTCCGAGCCAGCAGGACGGGAACCTGAACGGCCCGCGAGAAAAGGGGGGAGATAGCGCGGGGGATAGATATCTACACGGCCCGCGTGGTGAGCGGCCAGTGAGTGTGGGAGAGCGCGGGCGTCTACTCTACTTTGCCTTCTGCAGCTCCTGCATATTTATGGGGATCGCCGACGTTTCTGCCAGTAACTAACACTGCAGCGGCGGTGCCCGGCCTGGACGCCCCTCGGGAGCGAGCCCGGGGAGGGCGGGGGGATCGGAGAAAGCGGCGGTGGCGGAGGTTGTGCCACGAGCGCGAGCCCGCGATCCATATTTAAAGCCGCGACTGGCCTCGGCCGGCCCCCTGCCCTGCCCTCGCTCGCGCGCGCCCGGCCCCCACCGCTCCGGGCCGCCGCTCGGCGTCAGCAGCCCGGGCTTCGGCGGCGGCGGCGGTGGCGGCGGGGAGGGGCCTCGGGCCGCACCGCCTCTGCCGGGGGCCCCGGCTTTGCGCGCAGCGCCCGGCTGGAGCTGACCGAGGACCCGGCTCCCGACCCGCCGCCTTCGCCTTCCTGGGTTCCGTCTCTCTCACGCCCTGAGCGGGCTGCGAGGACCAGCTTTTTGTCCTATTCGCTAGAGTTCCCCGCTGGGGAGAGCTTATTCTCTCTTGCAGAACTGAAGTTGCTGGCATTTCCCAGCCCCAGGTCACTCTTGACTCTACTTCATAAAACTTGAGGAATATAGCTAGAGAGAGTGCTGCCAGCACACAGTATTAAGACATCGTACACCTTTAGCAGAGGATGTCTGGGGAGAGCACGGCTCTCCACCTTGTCCTTCGCTTATGTCACTGGACTTCTGTCGTCCTCAAGCAGTTTGGGAAACATCTTTAAGCCATCCAAGGGAGTTTCTTGAGGATATAAAGGGATTATTGTATTTACTGTGTTCCTAAGGCCAATTAGAGTTTAAGTCCCCTTTGCCAAGCACATACTCCTAATAATATATCAATGACCCAGCCCCATCGTCATCAGTTAAGTAGACCATTAAGCTATAAACAGACCGTCAGCACAGACACCATCTAATGTTTTGAGTACTGCTAGAGAGAAGCCACTTAATGGATTTGAGCCGCACGGTATATGACGTAAGCCTATATAAACCTATTAATACATGTTATATATATAATACACATGTGGAAGTCACTGACCAAACTGCATCTTTGAGGACAGCCACCAAAGCACATAAAGCCCAAGAGAAATAATATCACATACTGACAACCTGCTCCAAAGATTTGGTTCCAAACCTTCCTTCAGTGCTAAGCTGTAATTAATAAGACGGGGGGGGGGGAATCTGGAGGGAAATAATTCGGGGACAAGGCTTTTTTTTTTTTTTTTTTTTTGTCTGTGTTGGGTCTTCATTGCTGCCTGCAGGCTTTTCCCTAGTTGCGAGGAGGAGGGAGCGGGGCTACTCTTTGTTGCGGAGCGCAGGCTCTAGGCGCGGGCTTCAGTAGTGTGTCACACGGGCTCAGTAGTTGTGGCTCGCGGGCTCTAGAGCGCAGGCTCAGTAGTTGTGGCGGTCAGGCTTAGTTGCTCCACGGCATGTGGGATCTTCCTGGACCAGGGCTTGAACCCATGTCCCCTGAATTGGCAGGCAGTTTCTTAACCACTGTGCCATTAGGGAAGTCCCAGGGGAAAAGACTTTTCTTTCCAGTATTTAAAACTGGAATAGATCTATTGTACCTCACCACTGCTTGGGAAGCAGGTATATACTCGTATCTTTTTAAAAAACGTAGTGTGTTTAAAATCCTTAGTCAATGCTCAGGAGACACTAGGAACCACCAGAAGCTGTCTAATGTTTAAAATTAAATTGCATTAATGTTGTGTGTCAGGCTGTTACATCTGGCTCACATATATGCTCACACATTCAACATGACCCACTGCAGTGATGTGGGAAATTCAAAAGATTTTTTTTTTTTTAGCTTTAAAGGTTTTCCCTACATAGTTATATTTTGGTTTTAGACTAATGTTAAAATTAACTTTCAGTTCCTGAGCACACAGTTAGCAAGAATCAGCAACCCCAAAGTAAGCTCACAGGAAAAGAGAAGACACTTTTGTATTAAGAATTTACAACTGCTGTTCAGCAGTTTTTCACACTGTGGATTATGTATTTCAACATAGCTGACAATTTCTCATTATAATCGTGAACCAGCCATGAATGGTCAGCGTTGGTGACTGTTTGGGAAAGGAAAAATCCAAGAAGCTTATGTTTTCCAATATTCTGCTACAAAATACATCAAACTGTCCTTCACACAAACCAAATAAGTAACCCCTGAAGGCATTTCACTATCAAGATTGACAAAATTTTACCCTGAAAGAGTATAGGGCTGGAGTGTGGGGTGGGAGGCAGAGAGGGAATTAGAGCACTTTGGGCTGAGGTTTTGTGTGTGCCTTAAATTAATGAGAAAAAGAGCTGTCACTGGCAAGAAGCCAACAACCTGTTATCTTTCTCATTACTTGATGTTTGGTATCCCACAATTAAAAGAGCATGTTCCATTTCCTTTCCTATTGATTATTGTCCAGTAATTGAGATGCAAGTGTTTTTCTTTTGAAAGGTCATTAACTTTTCTCGTTATCTCTGCATGTGGTCACCTTTGCTATTGCTATTCTGAGCAAGGACAATGAATCCTGAGATCTTTTTTTCACTGATCCTAAACCTTGAATTATGTCCCTTGATTCTCATGAGCCCAAAGAAAGATTTATTTGTTCATTTTGTACTGAGTTCACACAGCTTGGTGACAAGAAGGATGAACAGAAAAAATTAGTGGAATTAGAAAAACAGTATAAGTAGTCTTTTCGGATAATGATTTTCTTTTTAACAAGTAACTCTCTGTGGGGCTTCCCTGGTGGCACAGTGGTTAAGAACCCACCTGCCAACACAGGGCACATGAGTTCGAGCCCTAGTCCAGGAAGATCCCACATGCCACAGAGCAACTAAGCCCATGCTCCACAACTACTGAGCCTGCGCTCTAGAGCCCATGAGCCACAGCTACTGAGCCCACGTGCCACAACTACTGAAGCCCATACGCTTAGAGCCCGTGCTCCGCAACAAGAGAAGGCACCACAATGAGAAGCCTGCACACAGCAACGGATCCAACGCAGCCAAAAATAAATTTTAAAAATAAATTTATTAAAAAATAAAATAACTCTCTGTGCTAAATGACCTTCTAGAATACTAACCTACTACTTAACTTATCAATCAAATTTCTTTGATATCATCCAACGTCCTTATAGGCACCTAAAGAAAACAAAAATGGGAGGAAGAACCTTTGTTTCAATGACAGGCACCATCTAGTGGCAGCAGGTGATGAAACCTCCTGACAACATAATGTCTCCAGCAAGAATGAAGATGAAGGTTTTCAAATAGGCAGTCCAGGCATTCCTGGTCTTGGAGAAGTTTGGCACTCTTTGATTCTAAAACAAGAAGTTTGTATGTTAAAAAATAATGCAACTAGTAGACCCTGTGACGATTATTCACAGAAGTAGGGCACAGATCTGACCTGCAGGTAGAATTATTGCCACAAAGAGTTTTCTCAATCTTTGTGTGGTTGTATATAGTCACACCTCTTTATAAAGACCTCTGTATTTTTTTTTACTTAAAGACCTCTGTATTCAAGTTTCTTTATATAAACCAAGGAGAGTGATGGCTTGTCACTGAATATTATCTATAAAGCATTTTTTCAACAAAGAGCAGAGCCCATAAACTATTATTTGGGGTTTTTTATTATTCTATTTTACTAGAAAAGAAAAAAAGGGTGAAAGATATAATTGAATGCTTATCCTGGAGTTATACAAAATTGCAACATTCATACACATCTCATTTGGGGCCCTAAACAAAAGGAGGTAGTATAGATATGTTATATCCTGTTACTACAAACTTCAAAGAGTAATCAGAAATGTTTCTCAATATCAGCTTCTTTTTAAACACATGGCTCATTGGTGGAAGTCTGATAAACATTTTGCTACACAGAATAGAGATTTTCTTTGTGCCAATACTTGTTTTGACTTGTAGTTGTTTTGTTATTAAACAATATTGCTATCTAATGCTCATTAAAGTGGCTGCCCTGGAATCAGTTTAATCAACCACTTCATAATGTAAGAGTAAGGAAAGAGAAAATCACTTTTTCTTCCCATCCTGGGACTAGTCTGGGATGAAACTGAAGATA
This sequence comes from Mesoplodon mirus, assembly GCF_964341445.2. Taxonomy (NCBI): domain Eukaryota; kingdom Metazoa; phylum Chordata; class Mammalia; order Artiodactyla; family Ziphiidae; genus Mesoplodon; species Mesoplodon mirus. The sequence continues at coordinate 50,593,602 of NC_138977.1, forward strand.
TAGACAAAGAGAGACAAAGAGATCACTTAAAGACTTCATTTTTGTTTCACTTACACTCCAGAAATTACATATTCAGTCTGAAAAGTTCCTGAGTAAATTCAGCCAACCTTGATATATAATCTATATTCCCTCCTTCAAATTCCAGGTTTAAAAATAACTGTAGTCCCACCGATGTAGAGAACAAACATATGGATACCAAGGGGGAAAGGGTTGGGGGAGGAATTGGGGGATAGGAATTGACATATATACACTATTGATACTATGCATAAAATAAATAACTAATGAGAACCCACTGTATAGCACAGGGAACTCTACACTCAGTGCTCTGTGGTGACCTAAAATGGGAAATCCAAAAGGGAGGGGATATATGTATATGTATAGCCGATTCACTTTGCTGTACAGTAGAAACTAACACAATATTGTAAAGCAACTATACTCCAATAAAAATTAATAAAATATTTTAAAAAATAACTGTAGTCCCTTTTTATGAGGAGTGAAGCAAGATGAACACAGGTTTTGTAAGCTGTCAGCATGGCACGAGCTAGGGAAAATAATTTTATTTGGTTAAATATGCGTCATAAGTTGCTTCAAAGCTTAAACTACTGAACTCTCAGCCATATCCAAATGTCATTTTAAAACACGTGGGACTTTCCTGGCCGTCCAGTGGTTAAGACTCCACGCTCCCGATGCAGGGGGCACGGATTTGATCCCTGGTCGGGGAACTAAGATCCCATATGCCGTAGGCTCAGCCTAAAAAAATAAAATTAATTAATTAATTTAAAAAAAAAACCACATACCTATCGTCAAATATTAGAAGAGGTTCTAACTTCTAAAAACCGGAGACTATCTCTGTTCATGTCGAGTAAGGCAAGTTATTCAACCTTTCTGGGCCTCAGTTCCCTCAGCAATAAAATCAAGGGGCTTAAGATAATTATCCAAAAACCCAATAATTCCAATAGGATAATACAATATTTTCCTTTAATAAAATTTGAACAATATGTTTGTGACAGAAACTTGCAAATATTTCAGAAATAGTATTGACACATTTATTATGAGTGCTCTGTTTAATAACACTAGGCCAGAGTTTCAGCCTCTTCCTCCTACAGGAATTCTCCCATGGATCAGTCCCAACAGCAGGACACAGGCCTCTCTGTTTGGAAAGGAAAAGGGAAAATTAAATTGAGCTACTAAGCCACTACAACCTATGCCCTCTATGATTAAAAAGATTAGTCTGGTTTTAGGTAAGATAGTAGAGAATTACATCAGACTTTTCTACCAAAACTGACTCCCAGGGCCCTTGGACTCTGCTAATCAGTGTGTGTGTGTGTGTGTGTCTGTGTGTGTCTGTGTGTCTGTGCCTGTGTCTGTGTCTGTGTGTGACCCACTAGCCACGTCCCAGACACAGACAGGTGCTTGTTCCTTTGTATCCTGCTGGCCTCCCGCCTCCTGGAGGATGAATAAGCCCAGATGGCAGGCTGCTTGCTCAGAAGTTGCTCTTCCTTTTCTCCTATGGACTGAGTCACATGGACATAGCTGTTCCACTGTGTGGAGACAGGTTTTCTACAGATTAACCAACCACTGGATCAAACTGGTCCATGACCATTCTCATCCCATTGGTCTACTCCCCAGACCAGGCCTATCCTGCAGCCCACAACACCCCCCATCTCCTTGCAAATAACCAAACAGTTGACACTTCCAGTGCACATCTGCAAGACTGATCTCTTTACAGGAAATGCTGCAAGATATTGAAATTTGAATGTTAAAAGTTGCCACTTCTTTTTCCCCCTATCCTGAGGGAGGACACATTCTGAGAAATTTTGCCTTTTATGACTTTTCAGTTTCCCCTTGCTGACCAAAAAATGCTCAGTTCTACACAGAACATGAAGCATGACTGGGTTATCCATTCAGCCCACAAATATTTATCAAGCACCTACTGTGTGTCCAGGACTGTTCCAGGTGATGGGTTCCTAGAACAAGCAAAGTCCTGGCTTCATGGAGATTACAAGTGGAAAAATATCAATAAATAGACAAGATAATCTCCATTTCCTTGGAATGCAAAATGCTGTGACGTAGCACATGGTATAAATAGGGTGGCCAACCATCCCAGTTTATAGTTCCAGTTTACCCTCTTATCCCTGTGTAATGATAATAGCACTCCCTTTCATTATCAAATGAGAAATTGGTGAGAAGTTATAGAATCACCTTAGCTCCAGAAGAAACAAAACACAGTGAGGGGCTTCCCTGGTGGCGCAGTGGTTGAGAGTCCACCTGCCGATGCAGGGGACACAGGTTCGTGCCCCGGTCCGGGAAGATCCCACATGCCACGGAGCGGCTGGGCCCGTGAGCCATGGCCACTGAGCCTGCGTGTCTGGAGCCTGTGCTCCGCAACGGGAGAGGCCACAACAGTGAGAGGCCCGCGTACCACAAATTAAAAAACAAAACAAAACAAAACACAGTGAGAGGGTGAGGGAGAGCCGTTTGCAAATGGGTATTAGGGAAGGCCTTTCTGACATGGTGATGTTTGAGCACACAGATCTGAATGACAAGATGAATACATATGAAAAATTTTAAAGGCAACTTGACAGGACAAACAGCATTTGGTACGAGTCTTACACATAGTAGGAACTCGGTAATTACTCACAGAATGATCGATTGCATCCACTCTTTTTGGAACATTAAAAAGAGAGACCCTTACTCAACCAGAATACATTTCTATTACAACAGATTCAGGCTCCACAAATTCCTTAAGACATCATTCTTCCTAATCTATAACTTGTAGGCTATATCTATATATTTATTTGCATGTGCATAAAACATCGCTGGAAGGATATAAAAGCAACTAAAAGCAGTATTTGCCTCCAGGAAAGGGAACTAGGTGATTGTGGGGTAGGCATAGGGAGAAAGACTTTTCACTGTATCCTTTGTAATTTTTTGAATTTTGAGCCATGTGGATCAATTGCTTATTTTTTAACTTAAATTTGAATTAAAATATATAAATAATCTCATTTATCTGCCTATAACTATTTTCCATACAAGTACTATATAATTATATATTGTATATTATTGTAATACATAATTCACAGAAACCCTTCTGATAGACAGTAAGATTAATATCCTTACAAACTATAAAACAGAGGCTACTGCGACACCAATGACACGACTGGAATGTCTGAACCCTTTCATAGTTATTGGGTGCTGTTCAGTGCTGACAGTGTTTGCTCACTGCCCACCTGGGCTTTGTTCAAGTTAGTGTTGTAGGATGAGAAGACCTTCAAAAGAATATTGCTGCTTTTCTTGCACCTGGGCAAATAAAAATACAGTACAAAATTTTAAAGTAATGTTTTATTGGGCATCTTGTTGTACCTTTGATTATAGCTGTTGGTTTTCAAAAATGAAGATCTGTTGCTTTTTTCTGTTATGATAGTAATATAGTTTCATTATAAAAAAAGTTGTGCAACAGAGAAAAACAGATGGAATGGCAGTGAGAAATATCCCCTTTCAGAGAAGACTGCTAATATTTGGGCATATTTTCCTTTTTGCATAATTAAGATCTGTGGTTTCCAGTTGATTGATCACAGTGTATTTTTTTTTAAATGATGTGGTCATCGAGACTAACTTTAAGTGAGGACAATCTCTTTTGGCATAAACACAAGTTTTAAGAGATACAGCTAGGGGCTTCCCTGGTGGCGCATTGGTTGAGAGTCCGCCTGCCGATGCAGGGGACACGGGTTCGTGCCCCGGTCCGGGAAGATCCCACATGCCACGGAGCGGCTGGGCCCGTGAGCCACGGCCGCTGAGCCTGCGCGTCCGGAGCCTGTGCTCCGCAACGGGAGAGGCCACAACAGTGAGAGGCCCTCGTACCGGAAAAAAAAAAAAAAAAAAGAGATACAGCTAGAAAAAAAGGGGTGTGGAGCCTGAATTTGGTTCCATCTTCCTAAACCCAGTTAATAGGTGTTACACTCATGTCAGCACAATTCCAGAATTGCCCTTCTGCTTATGAAAATTCACATGAAATAGGCTCTCTATTGACAGTTTCTGCTATCTGGCAATGAAAATATTGATAGCCCCACTAACAATACTAATACATGCTAATGCTGCTAATAGCCAACACTTACATAGCAATTACCATGTTCCAGGGATTGTTCTAATTACTTAAGATAAATGAACTCAATCTTCATAATAACCCTATTGTTAGTAATGTTATCACTCCCATCATCAAGAGAAGCAACGTGAATACCAGAACTCCATACATCTTCTTATAAGTCAACTCTGTTTCAGATTTCCTCAAAATTAGTGGAAGTTTGGAGTTGGGGGTTGGTCTTTTTCTGTGAACTTAAACATCTGATCCAGAGAGTTGGCTAATTGTTGGGGAAATCCACACAATATGATATTTCAATTACATCTACTACTCCAATTTGAACAGAACCTGACAGAGCACATGTACACTGATATCAACACCTGCATATACTTTCTGAGAACTCAGCTATCCAAAACCAGAATGTTTGGAAGTTGAAGCCACTATAGTTTGGTTTTATTTTCTTTTTTAACATGGCTGCTTTTAAATCGCAACTATTTAAAATGAGATTTTTTGTGCTATTTTCTTTTAACTTCAATTACATGTATGTGCTTTCTAGCCACTCATCCCTATAGGGCACAAAATAGACATACAACATATATGTTTGATGGCCATTAATAACACCCCATGAATGGGTAACACCATGGTATTTGCTTGTTCCATCCCTTCTTAACTTTTTAATTTTTCATACTGAAATAAGTGGTAGAAGAAAATCTTTTTCTTGGTATTCTAGTATGGTTATTGTCGTTTTGGTATTTAGGTCCTGGCCTGGTACTAGCAATCTTCATCCCTAAGTTAAATTTTAAGACTTTCATCTCTGTTTACCAAAAATGAACATTTCATCCAGCATTACATAGAAATTGGTAACAAATTTCCTTCAGCACTTCTTACTTGCTTAAATTTAAAGGTTACTATTTAGCAAAAATGGTTCAGAAACTTCTGTGCTAGCATCTGTAATGGTAAGATAGAAACTGAAAGAGAAAGGTAATTTTCAAATAACTAAAAGGTAAATTCCTTTCTTCTCAATTTTCCATTTGAGTACTTTGGTAATTTTGATCGAGGGAAAGTAACCCCAGATCACTCCTAGGTGCTCACATTTCTTCATAGATTCAGTGATGCCTTAGAACCAATACCCTGGTATCCTAGTCCAAGGGTGGTATTAAAATAAACCCTAAAGAGGGACAAAGTGGAAGAAAGAGCGCTAGACAGCTCTTGCTGCTCCAGCCAGTGGCCCTCAAATTCCATTACCGCTTCTCTGATTAAATTAAAATGTAATAAGTATTGAGTACTTATTTAACACTTTATCTATCCTGGCAAAAGTAAAAGACATTCCATTTAGAGAAACAACTATTCAAAAGCTTCTGCTGATGCTGCAGTTACTATTTGGAATAAACAGCAGAGTCATCAAGTAGATGGAGGTGATTTTTCAGAGAATACAGAAGAAAATATTACATACTAGGTATAGTGGTTCTGTCCTAACTGCTTTCATAATCTTGCTTTAGCACAGACTACCAATCAAGGCAAACAGAAGCAGTCCAGTATAAGGCTAAAGTTGAAGCAAATAAATTCAGTGTTGCATTCAATAATTAATAATAGCTACCATTTGTCAAGAACTTCCTAATCCTTGTCGATAAGATAAAAATTATCCCTATTGTACAATTAAGGAAACAGAAGCCCAGAAACAAGTACCAAAGTTATGGGGCCAGGGTTCCAAAACCAGACCTAAACCTCCACTCTTTCCACTCTACCGCGCTTCCTCAATCTACCCCTAGGAGGTACATGGAGAAAGTTAAGATTACATGGTCCTTGGTCTTTGGTGAAAAAGTGTGGGCTCCTTACCACCCACCCACCCCAATTTTCAGTCTAAACTGCACACAAAGCAGGTGAGTCTTCCTAAAGCACTGTTTTGATTAAGCTCCTACCCTCCCCAAACAACAACAACAACAACACTTTCGAAGCTCTTTATCAACTACTGAATAAAGTTCAAATTATTTAGCTTACAGTTAGTGACCTTTCTTGACCAGGTTTCAACTAGCTGTATTTGCTACTGATCCCATACATAGCTTGATGTATGGGACTTCTCACCACTCCCCAAGCATACATTTCATTTTCGTGGTCCTGGTTACTGGCTCAGGCCAATTTATTTGAACAGGAATGAATTTCTTTCCTCCACCTCCATCTCCACCTATTGAAAGCCTTTTTATTTTTAAACACCCAAATAAAGTGCTACCTAATCCATATTATCTTCTCTGATTAGTTCAGTACAGATGACCTCTCTCTTCTCCATACGGAGAGCATTTAGGTTGTGCCACTTACGTCTCAATGTAATGAGGCTTTCAGTATGTGTTCCTCACTTCCCCCACAAAACTGTAGCCTCTGTGAGAGTAGAAAATGGATCTTACACATTTTTACATTCTTCATCTCCTCTAGTGCAGTCCCATGAATATAATAGGCTCTCACCAAAAACTGAATGAAAAAATAAAGAATGAATAAATGAAGCTTAAGTTGAGTTAATGACAATTACAACTTCAAATATAGTAAGATCTCTCTTGAAAGGTCAGATTAAACCCAAAAAGCACTTGTGAGTTTTTACTTTCCTGTGGCTATTAATTTAAAAATCATCTTGTGTGTTCAGTCATGGGCTTTAGTACAATATGGATACGTTTTCATGAGAAATTAGGCTTAAACATATGATTTTTCCTTGTTTTAAGCAAACTTTCATTTATTTTTTTCAAAAAATATTTTTGGAATGTCTATTATGCACCAGATCCAATGAAGTACTGAAGAAATAGGGGTAAGCAAGACAGAAAAGGCCACTGTCTTCAGGGAGCTTAAATTTTAATTGGGAAGAGAGGCAATAAACAAATAAACAAATGGATAGAATAAGTTCTACTACAGAAATTAATATGATGATAAAGGAGAGAGTAATGAGATCAAATACTTTCGACTGGCTCATCAGAGTAGGCTTGAGGAGGTAACAGCTGACCTTAAGAGTCAGCCATGCAGAAAACTGTGAAGAAAACACTTCAGGCAGATAAAAAGCAGGTTCAAAGATTCTTGAGGGTTGAGGAATAAAAGGAGACTGGTGAGGGTAGAGCAAAATGAGCAAAAGAAAAAGTGGTATGGGATGAGATTTGGGGAAGGCAGGAGCCAGATCTTGCAGGGTTTTGTAGGTCCAGGAAGAAATTAACATCATATCCTAAGAGCAATCAGAAGCTACTGAAGACTTGTAAACAAGGGTATCACATGATCAAATTTAGGCTTTGGGAAATTCATTCTTAATACTAAATGGAGATGGATTAGAGAGGAACTGATGGCTTGCATTTGGGGGAGAGCACTAAAGATGGGGAGAAGTGGGTGAATTTGAGAGGCATTTTGGGTAGAACTAAGTGGACTTGACAGATTAGATGTAAGAGTTGAAAGGACAAGAAAAATCAGGGATGACTCCTAAATTTTGGCTAGGAAATGGTGCTGTTTCCTAAGACGGGGATACCTGATGAGGACCAAGTTTGGAGAAGACAAAAACCACTGTTTTGATTTAGGGAGAAGATATAGAACACTGTTTTGAATGTAGTAGGTTTGGGATGCCTTTTAGACATCCAATTCTAATAAACAATCAATATCATAAAAATGTTAACATTTCACTAAACACTTACATTTTCTCAATTTTGTACTCACTTTTTCTTTGGCCAGGGCGGCAGATTCTATTTTCCAAAGAGGGTCTCAGTAACATCTCCCATTTCCACATCTTCTCTCCAATGTGACCTTAACACTCCCCTATAAAGAGGTAGAGTCTAACTCTCCTCTCCTGGAATCTGGTTGGACTTGGGACCACTTAGACCAACAGAACACAGTGGAAGTGAGGCTGTATGGCTTTCAAAGCTGGGTTATAAGACATGATGCAGTTATCACTGTGTTTGCTGGATCAGTCATGCTTGGAGACTTGAGCTGCCATGTAAGAAATCCAACAGTCCTATGGCTGCCATGCTTGGCTCCAAGCCAATTCACTTGGAGCAGTCACATGAAGAAGCCAGCTGTAGGCAGTCCAGGTGGCAGTTCTAGTCTCCAAGTCTTCCCAGCACAGGGCCCAGCCATATGAGTGAAGGGGCCTCCAAATGATCCCAGCCCTCAAATCTTTTCAGCTGAAATCCTAGACAGTGTGGGGCAGAGACAAGTAACCTTGCTGTCCCCTAGCCTGACCCACAGAATCCGTGAGCATAATAAAATGATTATTGCAAGCTACTCAGTGTTGGGGTGGCTCATTAAGCAGCAATAGTACCCAGATCAGCCCGTTAATCAAACATTTGGGGAATAAATACATATAAGCTATACTCCGACCAATTTGCTGCCTGTACAGTTAAATACTACATTCTGAGCAGAGTATGCAATTCTCAAACAAGTTTCTTAAACTCTCATTTTACTTCCTCTAATAAAGGTTGAGTAACCATATTAGTGGTAACTATGGGACAGACAAGGAATCAAGTTCAGACGTAAATTTGGCACTTGATTCTTCTTAGCAAAATTATGTTTGGTAGTAAGCATATTCAATTTTGATAAAAACTCAAGTCAAATGAAGACACCTTTTAAAGCCCTGATGCACATATCCACATTTCAAATCTTGTGATTTCTCTTATATTTCATAAGCAGTCTTCCTGCAGATATCTCTAAGGTCACATGAGTGGAGCTACAGATAGAACAGACTGCTAATGGATAAAATTCCTGTATGACAGATGGTTAGGAAATTGGAACACAAAGTTGTTATGTTTTCAGAAGCAATCCTCTATATTTTTTTCTTTTCTTAACAATCAATATTTTCTCTTTACCTTCCTTTCAAAACGTGTGAAATAGGAGAATTTGGCCTTGGATATTAGGATGTTTTTTCAAAATAATACCTTAATTTGAAAAACTGTCTTAACACAATGTACTAAATTTTGAAATGAATTATTTTTCTAGGAAATAGCACTTGCCATCCTATAAGTGAATAAAGTCAACTTGCTTTGCCTCTACAGCAATCAGAAATATTTAGTGACTGATCACACCTTCCTATGGGTGACTAGCAAGCACTAACAATAAATTACATGGCTGAGATAGCAGTTATTTTAGCTGGTCTTTAATTATATTTTACTCCTCAAAAAGTTTTAATTACTCTTGCAGATCCATAATCAATATGAAACTTTTAGCCTTTTATGGGCAAAATAAACTGAACTCAAGAATCTTGACCCTACTCCCTGCCTTCACTATTATGCCATATGGATAATACCGATATTGATACTCTATTTGGAGTGTTAAAATTCTGGAAAGCCCTAAAAAACTGTAACTATGTGTGTTTAGGTATATGTTTTTTCCATTTCTTTCCAAAGAAATAAACTGACTTACTCAGTATTTGAAGCCTTAGAATGTTCCGGCTGCCATACGGAAATTTTTATTTTGGAAATTATGGGGTCATGTCATTTTTTTTTTTTAATGATGTGCTATAACAACTTCAAAACAAATATATGTTTGTTTTCCGAACCGTTCGAATTTAGGGGCTTGTTACATTTCATGAATGTATACCCAATAAGAAATAGGATAGGAAATTAGTTTACACCAGGGGTCACCAAACTTTTTCTGTAAAGAGTCAGTTAGTAAATGATTTTGACTTTGACGGCCATATATCAATATTATGTCTCAACTACTCTCAACTCTGCCATTGTTGTGAGAAAGCAGCTGTGGGCAATATGCAAATGAATGGGTGTGCAAATGAATGGGTGTTGCTGGATCTGGCCACAGAAGGCCATACTTTGCCAACCCCTGGCTGAAACTAAAGGCAAGCTACATTAATAATATATACTGGAATGTAAACATGTTTATTTATGAAAAGATCTACCTTTCAAGTCTTGTTAGTGTCTCTTTATACCTCTTGTTTTGTTTTATTGCAGACTATACCATGCCACCTCACTCAGCCAACCTCCACTCTTTCAGCCAACTGAGACAAGTCAATTATCATATTACATCCATGACTGGAATGCCACAAAACCACTCTAGGACACCACAGCAGAAAAACAGAAAGACTATACCTAGCATTTTAGAGTTGGAGGGAGGTGTGAAAATACTAATTCAAAATATTTAGCAAAGCATTCTATTACCTTGTGTAGATACATTTAAATTTAAAATGATGGGTGATGTGGCTGATGGGGATGGGTACACTGCTCAGAGGCACTAATATCGCACACAATGAAGTGGACACTTCCATTTCACTTAAATTAGAGAACCTAATAAAACTAGAATAACAAAAGTTAAGCCCACACCTTAACCAGTCTCACTATTAAGTAAAACTGACAGAAAATGGTAGATTAAAAGAACACCTTTATAAAGTATTTCTACTCCTTTGGCTAAATGATGCATCTGATGTAGTCAACCTGGCTTAATTTTTTTTTCCCTCCCAGTTTGTGTTACTAATCACTTTCTAAAAAGTAATCTCCCTTCTACCTCTATGACTCTGATTTCTAGCTCCCTGACCCCATGGTCTCTGTCAAAGATTGAATCATTCCTGATAAAGAACCACAGAACAATTTTAGGAACATTGTTTTAGTTGAAGAAGAATGTTACCAAAAGTAGTAAACAGCAAAATCAGGAGAAATAGAGTAGGTGAAAAAAATAAATGGAGCTGAAATATCAAATAAATGTGTCTGATGAATGCTTGAGTGCCTTGTCTTTCTAATCTTACATAAAGAAATTTTGACCATATATGGTAGACTTATTTTGCTTTTCCTCTGTCTTTCCAAGTTTTGATCCAAAATCAAGCACAATGGTAAAATGCTCTTTCAGAGTAATAATCTATAGTTCTTTCTTGAGCTAATCCACTAATCTACTTTTGCCTGTGCTCTGCAGTCCTTTATGATTCACACCAATTCTCATGAACTACGACTCCGTTTAAAAGACGGGAATAAAGACACAGACCTACTAGAGAATGGACTTGAGTATATGGGGAGGGGGAAGGGTAAGCTGTGACAAAGTGAGAGAGTGGCATGGACATATATACACTACCAAATGTAAAATAGATAGCTAGTGGGAAGCAGCTGCATAGCACAGGGAGATCAACTCGGTGCTTTACGACCACTTAGAGGGGTGGGATAGGGAGGGTGGGAGGGAGGGAGACGCAAGAGGGAAGAGATATGGGAACATATGTATATGTATAACTGATTCACTTTGTTATAAAGCAGAAACTAACACACCATTGTAAAGCAATTATACTCCAATAAAGATGTTTAAAAATAAAAATAAATAAATAAAAGATAAAGACAAGGGATCAGGGCAAGGTCAGTAAGGACTGAACTCAGGTGTTCTGCCACTTAGCCTTGAACTAAGACCACTAAGACCTGGGAATTATCTGGTTAACAATCATGCACTTACCTGACAGTGGTGGTATCAAGTGGGATGTAACTGTTCTATTCCTTATTGGAAGATCTGCCTAAAAAGAGTATGCTTTGTAATAACAGTCAAACAGGAAAGGGCATGAGCTTTGGAGTCAGACCAATCTGGGTTTGAAGCTTCACTCTACTGTTTATTCGCAGGGTAACTTCTATTATTAGGGTGATGGTGGGCTCTCAGTGAAGGTGGTAAAGGTGGGGGTATTTCTAGTAGCTCAGTAACCATGCAAAGAAAAGACAATTATAGAGCCAAAATACTATTAAATAATCCTCTTGGCCCAACAGACATACTGAATGCCTCAATCTATGTCCTATCGTCAATTGAGTGAGCGAGAATGTTATCTCCTTAAAGTGACGTTGGCTGATTTAAGGCCACTGCTTGGCATGGAAATAAGCACTGGAAGAGTCTTCACTATTAAAGTCATCCTCTTATTTCCTATAGAACTGCAAACCTCACTGTAATCCCACTGTCAATTAGTAGATTGGGGTGGGAGTAAGGTCAGAGTTAGAAAAGAGAGAAACAGATTTATTTCTACACGTTTTTATTCCTTTCTTAAACTCTGAGAACAGAATTAAATAATCCATGAGAGTAGACATTATTCTCTCCCATATTATCATGGTTGTGTTTCCTTCATATCTTAAAAAGTCACTATAAATGTATCCTAACACAACATTAGACCTAGAGTCTATAACTGTCTTTTATCACCTGCCATACTCCTGCTCAGTTTTTTGCTTTTCACTCTGAACTTTGTTTTTTTTGTTCACTCAACAATTTATACAGTTTATGTGTCAAACACTAGGCTCAGCAGTGGGAATAAGCAACAGCGAACAAACGTGACAAAGTCCTTGTCCTCAGGGAGCCTACTGTAGAGTTCCTATGGAAAATAGATACTAAAGAAATATACAAATAGGCAATTTATTAATTGGATTAGACAACAGTCGTCATTGACAGAATAGATGGAGATCTGCTCTATGAAAGTCCGGTGAGCTATCACCTCTATACCTAATGGGATGGCAACTGAAGACATCTTTCCTATCTCCACATTCCCTGCCACTGACATCATCCCCTCAGTAAAACCCAACAGTGGGAGACAGATGATGATGCTCGGGTGGGGCAATAAATGTTCTTGTATAGTAAGTTAATGAAATAATCATACTGCCGCATGACACCTTTTCTCACCCTGTAACACTGTACTTGCCTTCGGGGAAATCACACAAATTGTTTATGTAATGCACACTTAGAGGCCTATTTGTTTTGTGGAGGGTGATGTTTCTGTCAGAACCCTATGGCTCACTCATGTTTTCATCTTTGTAAGAGAAAGAAAGTTCAGTTGGAAACACTGAAGTCTCTTCTTCTGCCTCTTGATAGACACAATCCCCGCCTCAGGCACAGAGCCCTAATCAATACTGCAGAAGTATGGTTTCTTTGCAGTTTTAGGCAGTCCTAGAATTTTTTTTTTTTTTTTTTTTTGGCCCACGCCATGTGGCATGTGGTATCTTAGTTCCCCCACCAGGTATCAAACACCTGGCCCCCTGCAGTGGAAGCACGTGGAGTCTTAACCACTGGACTGCCAGGGAAGTCCCAGTCCTAGGATTTTTATATTTATCTGGAGGGCAAATACTTACTATCGAAGGTACTACTTCTTCAAAATATAGATCTTCCTTCAGAGTTCATCAAAGCCTCATTTGTAACATCTAGCCAGTATATGAAAGGAGAGTGTGCCAGTAAGGAAAAATCAGTCAAAGCCCTCCACCACCTTTTTTTTCTTTTCTAATTATCAGGATTGTTGTTGTGCTGTTGTTTTGGCTTTTCAAATGTGGTAAAAAGATATATTCGAAGCCATGGACACTGTTCCTAGTCTGTATATTTTTGTCAAACCGTCTTCATTTATGTACTTTCTTTAAGACCGAGGTTGTTTTTGTTTTTTCGTAGCTCCCTTCTTTTCTGTCTGCTCCTAACTTCTACCTCTTCCTTCATCTATTCTGTCTTCCATCTTATGATACTAATGACATTACATTCCCTTCCCTCTGCCTCATCCATCCCCCCATTTTGGGTTTCCTCTCATGATTTAAGCTGGTTTCTGAATATGTAAGGTGAACGTTCCTTTGCTTCCTATTAAAGAGCTATAGGAATAAAATGGAGCTCCACATGAGCAAAGCTCAATATATAGCAGAAGAATTACAATTTTATCAAGCACCCAAAAAATGGCATCGAGTAAAATTTGACATTTATTATGGCTGTCCCTGTGTTCTTGGGGAAAAAAGAAAAAAAAGTGCTGGGAGTTAACACTTACCTGGACATATGTATAAGATAAAACAATAGGGAATGTGTTTAATTCTTTTCAAATAGATATCAGCAATGAAGAGGAAGTACTGGGTCATGGTTAGGACTCAACTCTAGAATCAAACTATATGGGTTTAAATCCTGGCACATTCATTACTACCTACTTGACCTTGGCCAGTGTTATCTAACTGCTCTCAGGCTCAGTTTCTACATTAGTAAAAAGTATCTACTTCATCTAGTTATTGTAAAAATTACATGAATTAAATAGATGTAGGGACTTCCCTGGCTTTCCAGTGGTTAAGATTCTGTGCTCCCAATGCAGGGGGAACGGGTTCAGTCCCTGATCAGGGAACTAAAATCCCACATGCCTCACGGCTCAGCCAATAAACAAACACACAAATAAATAAATAAATAGATGTCGAGTACTCAGAAGGTGTGGTACATAGGAAACATTCAATAAATGTTAGCTATTATTTCGATAGATTCCAAACTGCAGAAATCTACATCTTTCTTTTTTGAATTCTAATACGATAGAAAATTCAAACCAAATGAATTGGAAAACTACCCAGATTTTTAGAGAGGCTTACTGATCATCATTTAGCAGTACAGGAAAGTCCTATATATTTTTTCATTATATAGACATAGATGTATAACTATACATACATATTTTGTATCTATATTTTTCTTTTATAAAGTTATATCTCATTTTTATTTAGCTTTTTATCATATATGTATATTTTTAATAAATTACCCATGAGGTACTGTGAATTCACCCAGGTGTTTCCTGGGTTAAAAACACTGGACTGTTAAGATCTCCCAGGTGAAAATAATGGAACATGTTACTTCAGGACTCTTTTTCAATTCACATCAGATTCCCCTCTGGATTCTTGCAATCTGAGAAGCACACACAAGCTAACTCATCTCTTACTGGCCCACCCACACTTTACCCATACTCTCCCTCTGCCCTGACCCAGAACACCATGGGTGGCAAAAAGGGATAGAGATTGAGCAGAATCCCTAGAATCAAGTCTGATGAGGAATCGGAATCCATATTGACATAAGAAGTGCCTGCCAACACCAAATACCCTTCTCCAAGCCAGCTATTCCTTTTTCAGCACATTGCTACAGGGCTAAAGGGACTTAGGGACTCATATTTAAGGGGAGGTGCTTTGCCATTCCAAGTAAGTGGCTGTGAGAAGGTCACCATGGAAACCACCACTTGAATTTTAGTGCATTTAAAACCTCAATTCAGCGTTTAAAATCTGTAGTGTGCCCTTGAGAAACATCCCAGCTTTGGTATCCCAGCTTTTGGGTAAAAAAGCTTTGGGTAAGTGGGAGCAGAGGTGATTAGTCTGTTTATTTAGCTAATAAAACTAAACTATTTCTTTTAGGCACAGTAGTTGGTTTCTCTGCCAGTGTAAGCAGGAAATTGGATTCATTATGTTTAGACATGCCCTTTCATTCAGGTCACAGTTGTACATTCGTAAATCTTTTTATCATATTTAATATCTATGCAGATGCTGTGTGGCTACATGTTTATATTACTCCTTCCTAAAAAAAAAAGACACAGTCAGGGATGTGTTTGCCTGGCATTCCAATTTTTTAATTGGCTCTTTTCCCATAAACCTAGGTTGTTGTTTATAGTTTCTTTCTCTTACAAACACCATGGTAACCAGGGAAAGAAAACTTTTCATGAAATTCATTTTCATCATTCCATAGTCTGAAAATTGCATTTAAATTCTGAAAAAATGGCTCTGAATCAGAGGGTGCCAGTTTCCCTGGCATATAAGGTTTCCTAGTTGGTCCTGTTTTCCTCTTGCCGCCATTCCTCTTTAACAGATACCAGTAAGCAAGGAAGGTGGTCACTGTTTTTCCACATTTCCCTTCTGGAGGCCTTCTCTTATAAAAATCCTTACATGTGTAGAGTAATATCCAAAAGGCAGGTGCAAAAGGCAAACTGAGGTACACATAATCCAAAGATTAGAAGGTCTCTGAATAATCAAAAGTTGGTTGAAAGTTGTGTACTGAGTTAATGTAATTAGAACATTACGTTTCATTTCAAACTGCCTAATTCAGAGCTTTGAATTTGTACACTGAATTCTGTAATGTATGCAAAAGTAGTAAATGCAGTCATTAAAATATTGCTTATGCTAATTTTGTGTCCTTTTGGTATGCAAAATCTAGAAATTCCATTCAAAAATAAATATTCCAATGACAATCTTGATTCATATCATGTGAAAACATGTTTTCCAATTACCAGTTTGATTTATAACAAACACATTAATACATATTCTACTAATATGTATCACTTTTATATAATTAAAAGTTGTATTATTTGATACTCTTGAATTCTAATGGCATGTCAGCATTACTACTAAATTTGGATTGTCATTAGTGTCTAATAATTTATATCATTACTCCAACTTCCTTTTGCTTTAATAGTGTTTTAGTCATAGACACATACTCAACTTTACCTCGAGAATTCTTACAGATATCAGTTGAATGTCACAATTCAGGTTTGTAGACCTTCCATAATTGCAGGTTGGAGTGTAGGGTATTTACATCTACAGATTAAGGAATAAATAATTAGCAATCTATGAGTAATGCCACCATAATTATGCTATTTAGATAAACATTGCGTAGGCATAGTCTCCTTTCTCAAACATGAAGCATTTTCTTTATGACATTCCATTCTAAATCTCAATTTAGAATAACCAATAAAAATGATTATAAATTGCTTTGCAAAAATAAAACTGCTAAGCATGAGCTGAATAAGTACTATTAATTAAAGCTGTTAAGTGTTTGGAGCAAAAAGGAAATGTTGCCTCAGCATTGCTAAAATGAGGCCAAAAACAACTGCTGATGAAATGCGAGAAATCCATAGGAGAATACTAGAGGTAGCAAAGGTAGCAAAGATGGCTTCACTATAAGATAAGCCTCATATTGTGTCAAGGGCTGTTATTTTCTTTTGATAAGGTATTTTTATATCAGCTGTCTATAGAATCACTATATGTGTGCTTGTTTGGACATAAGCCAACTTCTCTCAAGGTATAATTTTACTGTTTTTATACGAATACGTTTGGTCGTATCAGAGTCAGTTGTGGTAAAAGTCCTATAATTTTTACTTGCAAGATTTGTGAGCATAGTATGGTCAAAGACCATAAGACATACCAAAAACATGTTATATATACATGAGGTGTGCACATAACTGCACAAAGTGAAAATTCATCAGAGTAATGAAATTTTGTTAAGGCTACAGATCAAAAAAAAAGAAAAAATTCACCTCACCCAACTGTGGTCAGGTGTCAAGAGTCCTTCATGAGGTTCACCAAAATCTCTGACCGACGCACAAGTAGAACAGGCTATTAGGAAACCTAACTCACTTCCCTCCACCACAGCTTCTTTGGCAGCATTCTGTGGAATTACATGCCACAGAACTGGCCTGTTTACACATTGCCTCATCATTCCCACAAGTCCAAAACTGGGCTTTTATGGATAATAACAAAGAAACATAATAATGAAGGATAGACTGAGCTCCTTTTTATTAAATTAGTGTGTGAAAAGCCAGCAGAGATCATGTGTATTCTTGTAAATTCTGCACCAACTGCTCTATAAAGAATCATGATGTGCAAAGTTTATGCATATATATAACCAAGAAATGCAAATAAATGCTTCCAATACCTGTAACACAGATATGATAATCACATATTTTTATCCTAATTCATGTATTTAGAATGCCTCCAATTAAATGGATAATTCTGTAAACTCATGCAGAGAAATACAGCAGAAATATTTTCGTATGATGGAGTTTCCCCTAAATTATAGCCACCAGCTCCATATTTTTGGACTGCCTTCAAGATGAGACCGACAGTGTTTATTCCTTATTTGGTTCTTTAATAATTAAATGCTCTTTTTTTGCCTTTTGTCCAAAGTGGAGAGACACATTAAGTCAAATTCCATTCAACAAAAACTAGTGCTATTCCCAGATGGAAGAACTACCTGAAATCCTACAAAACAATTCCCATCTACAGAACTCAACATGTTTAACATACAGAGTTGTTATACACCAGAATTGGAAGGATTTATGAGAAGTCACGTGGGTTGGTGGCTTTCAAACTTTTTCAACCATACACACACACACACGCACACCAAGTCTCATGAAATAGTAATTACCCTTATCCTATGAAATGCACTCTGAGAGTTTCGTTTCTATTCTATTTTCAAATGTTCATTGTCACCCGCTAAATTGATTTTGTGACCCACTAGTGGGCTGCAACCCACAGTTTAAAAATTTAGGCCACACTCCAGCCTTTGGCAATTTATAAGAATGAAATAAAATATAGATGAAATCCAATTCTTTTCATTTAAAAAATGATGCAAAAGTGGACTTATATATCAATCTTTTCCAGAGCATGGATCATCCAATTTTCCTTCACAAATATAAGAAATAATAAATGATTGATTATTTACAACTACTCTCCCTTTAATTGGCATAGATTTCGTTTTTTTCCAGTTTCTTCTTAATCTATAATATGTACCAACATGACCTTTGTCTTCCTGACATTGTCACTAATGTATTTTAGCATTTCTATTGTACTTTACCTCAGAGTATTAGTACTTACAATATTTATTATTCTCTTTCTATTTTCCCTTTAATCAAGTCCAGTATACATTTTCATAGTGATTTTCCAATTCTATTAACCCTAACTGTTAACAAACTTACCCAGATTCTTTGTTGATTGTACACTGGAGGGTCAGGTGCTCTCGTGATAATTCTTTCCAGCACCCTTCCTTGTACAAACATCTCTCTTCATTCCTCTAAAATGTATCATTAAATTAAAATTTCAGGTTTTTTTAAAACTTTTCTTTTGCTTTTGTATTTTTTTAGTTTTTTAAATTTCTTTTTAAAAGTGCAGTTTTTTAGTCACATATGTTAAGTGTTTGGATGGCTACATGGGGCCAGTGTCTACTGTGCTAGACAGTGCAGGGTATCCTCGTCTCCCCACAACTAGGAATGAAATATAATCATATGAGAACAATTTGGGACATGGACTTTCAAGGATCAAAATATTTCTCTGACACACCTGAATCACACCATAACTCTTCTTCTACCCTCATCCCCACATTCCTTTAGACTTATGAGAAGCTAGAAGAAAAACACAAGAAGAAAAATTAGGAAAGCTGATGGAAAAGGATGGTCAGCTAAAGCCAGAGAGCACTTACCAACATAAAGGACAAAGCAAGCTGCCAAAAGGGGAATTCAGGTTGCCTCCTCTACACCCCCCAATGCACCCACACCTGTCCTTCCCCTACTCCCCTCTCTGCACACTTATTTAAAGAGTTACAGGTGGAAAGCAGTTGATGCAATAAGGCAAAGGATTTCATTTTTTAAATCATCTCTTCTGCTTGTCCTGCTGAATGGCAGGACCTTTACAGCATTTTGCAAATTGAATTTACCTTTCCATTTAGGTAACACACTTAACTGAGCTTTCATTTGCCTACTGTGGACTAAAAAAAAGTCCTGTGTATTTACTGGCTCAGTTCTCTGCCTGCACGTGAGGGAATCGGGGTGTTTACATACCACTATTTCTGGCTGAACCTACACTTTGGTTCCCAGAGGAAGGCAACTTGCCGACCATCTCCATGTATGAGAAGGGCATCTGTTTTCCCAGCCACATCTTACCGTATGGCTCTTGGTTCTCCCCAGAACCTAGTGGCTAGCTTCCCCCTCCCACCCTCAGCCAAACTGGTTTCTCAGTTCTCAGATACTCTCTGTTTCCCTAGGCAACATCACTGTGTACAGAAACTCACTGCTTGGTCAGTCCTAGGATTGTCAGGGCTCAACATTTATTTTTATAATGATACTACAGATTAACGATGTATTTTCTTTTTCAAGCACAAAATTTAAAGGGTATTGAAGTATAAAAAATGGTCTTATGAAGATATACTATAGATAAGTATTTGTAAACAGGTAATATAAATATATATTTCACACTTAAATTTATGAACCATTAAATTAAACCAGATGGCTAATTGGATTTAGGGGTTCCATTTGATGAATCAAAAAATAATGCCATCTTTGAAAGTAGGCCAGTAAAACTCTGGCCCCACTGCATTTTCATAGTGATAGGAAGAGAAAAGCCATTAGTGAACAGCAAA
Source organism: Mesoplodon mirus (assembly GCF_964341445.2). NCBI lineage: Eukaryota > Metazoa > Chordata > Mammalia > Artiodactyla > Ziphiidae > Mesoplodon > Mesoplodon mirus. The sequence continues at coordinate 50,613,529 of NC_138977.1, forward strand.
TCTCATCCAAACCTATCAGCAGAATTGACAAAATTCGTCCCAAGTTAAGCTTCAGAAGGTAAACAAGAAAAAATTGCCCATCTCCCACCTCCATCCATTTGGAGCACAGTACCTGACATGTGATTGGTGCTTAATAAACATTTGTTGAACAAATAATGAGAAACAGAACAGAAAGTATCTCCATACTTATGAGTACTTAAAGAATTTCAGACTCACACCTAAAAGAAGTTTAGAGGTCTCCTCTCTAGTACAATCCATTAGCTGAAGGAATTTAATGCTCTCATACTCCCTGCTTTTAACACACAAAATTTAGGACTTCCTGTTCTCTGCTAGAAAAGAGCTGTGTCTTATTTCTATGTCCTTTTTGAACCAATGCCCTAAATCATATCAGAAGAGAGCCCAGAAAAAGACTATCATTTGGAGGAGAGAACCTGCATGTAATTCTTTTCTTTGTGTTGCATCAATTTTTAGGCCTTTACTTTTAAACTAATAATGGTAATAGTAAAGAGGGCCTCCATGCCACCTTCTAAAGAATTAATAGTGAGGAAACTCAACAAAGAGAATTTTACCATTCTGACTATACTCACTGAGCTTATGGTGCATGTTGCTTCAACCACTTCCTTCAATCCCAGCTTCCAGGGTTGAGGCTATTTCTAGTGAGGACCTTAGGAGAGTCATTCCTTTGGAGGGTCTTGAGAGACCCTATTTCCTTTTAGACTGACCCAAGACTCGTTTCACAGGGTCTCAGAAGAGTACTAAGAGGGGCCAATGGGAAAACTTTAGGCAGAAGAGGGATGTTGACTCAATAGGTAGAAGAACTGTCTATGAAATTACAAATATTGGATGTGCTATCTCAGGACCCTGTCACTGTTCAGATAAAGGGCAGAAGCGGAGAGGAAGGAAGGTGCATCAGTCAGCAGTGAGGGTGAAAACTTTTAAAGTCCTTTTTAGTCCTAAGCTCCTGTGATTCCATGAGCCTCCTTCCTGGCCTTCTGAAATAAGTTTCTGAATCTAGTCTCTTATCCAAACTGCAGAAAGTAGGAGGAAAGTGGAAGAAAGTAAGTACAGAATCTCACATGGGTCAGGCCCAGGGCTTTCTTGAGACCAGCCTAGTTACCTCTCGAGTCACTGCTTATTGGAAGTACTCAGTCCTCCCTCAGGCCACTGGGACAGACCAGTGCTTTACCAGGAATGCGCAAAACAAACCCTGCCTTAGAACTGTGGAAAACAGCTATTTTTCTGGCTACAATGCAAACAGATGGCTGCAGCACCCTTTCAGGCCCCCTCCTCAGAAAGACCATACCTGAAAAACCATGAGATCCTACTTGAGTTAATTCCACTTCCTGAAACATGATGTTCCATGTCATGAGGCTATAAATTAACTTGGTATTCTGACAAATGAACTCCTGGTGTGATTAAGTCAAGCCCCATTTGTTGACTTTTTCCTCTTTCTCCTGCTCCACTCCATCCCAGGGCACTGGCAGAAAAACCCAAGTCCTTGGTTCATGCAGAGGAGAAGTGCAAGGAGAGAGGAAGGAAAAGCATCACTATGGTGCGTGGTTTGGTTTCTCACAGTTGACTTTGGAATTCATCTCTCCAACTGCTTATTACTCATTGATTGTCATCAACTGCCAACGCTGGGGAGATTTGGGGAGATGGCAGGCCGAGGTGAGGAGGATGAAAAGAGGACAAGAAGAGCAGAGGAAGGAGAAAGAGAGTAAACATAAAGGAGAAGGAAGAGGAGTAAGAGAAATCTGAAAGGAGAAATTTGAAAGGAGATGAAGAGAAAGCCTTCTTGTTAACAGAACACACACAATTCCCAACCCCCCATGTAAGTCTCTTTAAAAAAAATAGTTGATTACTCCTTTGGAATGACTGCAGAAAGCTGAGTTCATGCTACTGTATTTCCAACTGCTAGATATCATCTCCAAGAAGAACATGGGAAGGTGCTGCAAAGAGGCTGAGACTCAGGTTGGTGAATTCCCTGTAACGGGATGCAGCCACTGCTATAAATGACATTGCTGACATTGGTGACATCACTGAGAGGGACGTCACTGAGGTGACATCCCTCTATTTTCTCCTAACACAGAGGGACGGCAAGAACCATGGTTAAGTTTGAATGTCATAGGTGCCCAGAAATGGCCCCACAGGTTCCCAGAAAAGTTACCCCAGCAGATTCCAAATCATGTCACTTTCTCCTCTGTTTCATGCTTAAATGCTTCCCACTCTTTTATGCACAGTGTTTAGTTTTATTTTTAATATGTTTATTTTGGTTTTAGCAAAAGGAAGCGGCTGCTCGTGAAGCACACTTATAACCGGCAAATCCACTGGGAAGTTCCGTCCTAGAGCTAAACTCTAGCCACGTAGTAATTTATGGCATTTCTATACATTAGGTCTGATTACAAAGCAAGGACTACCTGTAGTTTGTGGAAGTTTCCTTACTCCTTTCTGAATAAGATCTGTCCCTCTTACACAAACACATCCCTCATATAAATATGTGAGGCCATGTGTTATACAACTTTGTATTCCCTGCTCCCATGATTTGGACATAATAAATTACCAATAAATGTTGTCTTGGGACTTCCCTGGTGGCACAGTGGTTAAGAATCCGCCTGCCAATGCAGGGGACATATGCTCGAGTCCTGATCTGGGAAGATCCCACATGCCGCAGAGCAAGCCCATGTGCCACAACTACTGAGCCTGCGCTCTAGAGCCCAAGAGCCACAACTGCTGAGCCCATGTGCCACAACTAATGAGCCCTGTGCCACAACTACTGAAGCCTGTGTGCCAAGAGCCTTTGCTCCTCAACCAGAAGCCACTGCAATGAGAAGCCCGCATACTGCAACGAAGAGTAGCCCTCGCTCGCTGCAACTAGAGAAAGCCTGAATGCAGTAACGAAGACCCAACGCAGCCAAAAATTTTTTAAAAAATGTTATCTTAGTTTAGGTTAAGCCTTCTGATTAAAAGATAGGTAAGGTTAGAAAGTAGCTACCTAGGCAGTCAGGGCTGTCTTCTTCCTTATTCACTCTCTTATTATTCTCCAAACATTGAACCCTGGCTTGAGAGCTTTGCTGATTTTTAATACACTTAATTCTCTCTAGTTGAGTTCTCAGTATAGTATATACACAAATGGATTCATCCATTCATTCAATATGTATTAAGCACTGATATGTTCCAGGCACTGTTCTAAGTGCTGGAGGGTGTACTAATGTGGAAGGTAGACAAGGTCTCTGATTTCTTGGATATTAATTCCCAGTGGGAAAAACAAATTATAAGCAAACAAATTATAAGTAAAGTTTTAAAACTTATTTATGGAAAGGTGGCCAAGAAGACATTTCTGAAGGGGTGAAGATATTTGAGCAGAGACCAAAGTGAAGTGAGAGAGCAAGCCAGGTGAAGGTGTGAGAGAAGAACAGTCCAGGAGAAGAAAAGAGTAAGAGCACAAGCTCTGAGACAGGCAAGTCTTAAAATGTTTGAGGCTCTGTGACTGGAGCAGCATGAATGAAAGAAAGGAGAGCAGAAAATGAGCATAAGAAGATCATAAGCCCAACTGATGGTATCTTAAACTACTCTGATAGTAGTGGAGGTGATGAGAAGTGATCATATTTGACACATGCTCTGAAAGGAAACCACCAATGGATTGCCATGTTGTGGGGAAATGAGGAAGAAAGGAGTCAAGAATGAGTCTTAGGGCTTCCCTGGTGGCACAGTGGTTGAGAGTCCGCCTGCCGATGCAAGGGACACGGGTTCTTGCCCCGATCCGGGAAGATACCACATGCCGCGGAGCGGCTGGGCCCATGAGCCATGGCCGCTGAGCCTGCGCGTCCGGAGCCTGTGCTCCGCAACGGGAGAGGCCACAACAGTGAGAGGCCCGCGTACCGCCAAAAAAAAAAAAAAAGAATGAGTCTTAGGTTGGAACCTGAGCAACTTCATGAAATATAAATGATACCATTTAATGAGACAGGGTAGTTAAGGGTGGGGAGGAGGAGTTTTGGAGGAAAAATCAAAACAATGTGTTTGGGCTTCCCTGGTGGCGCAGTGGTTGAGAGTCCGCCTGCCAATGCAGGGAACACGGGTTCGTTCCCCGGTCCGCGAAGATCCCACATGCCGCAGAGCGGCTGGGCCCGTGAGCCATGGCCGCTGAACCTGCGTGTCCAGAGCCTGTGCTCCGCAACGGGAAAGGCCACAATAGTGAGAGCCTGGCATACCGCAAAAAACAAAAACAAACAAACAAAAAAAAAACCCCGATGTGTTTATGATGTCTGTTACACATCCACGTGGAAAACCAAGTCAATTAAATATAGAAGTCTGGAGATCAAGGAAAAGTCAAACTTGGAGGTATAAATTTGGAGGTCATTAACAGATTTTATTTATTATCATTGGATGCTATGATGGGTTCAAAAACAACCCATTTTAAAATATTTACTAGAAAATCCAAGAAAAGGGAAACAGAAAATCAAGCACCTCTATTATCCCCAAAAGAAGCAGTTTAGCTTGATGAAGTAGATCTATCACCACTTCCCTCCAAACTTGTGTTAAATAAAGAAAAATGGATCAATCATCAACTCACTGATTTTTTTTACCTGTACCCTTTTTTCTGGTCCCCCAAATACCCCACCAGCCTCCTTCCCTTGCTGCAAAATAGAAAATCCAGTTTCATAGCAAGGAAGTGTGAATCACTGTGACAAAGGTAGAAGGATACAATCAGTACAGAGAAGAAATAGTGTTTGGATAATCTGTGAACCTTGAGATATGCTTGTTCAAGAGAACTTTGCTCACTGACTGTACAGATCCTTGGAGATAATAAGAACTGAGTGAGATATAATTATAAGCTGATTCCTCTCACTGGAAAGATGGAAGGTCTTTGTGTGCCCTTGTTTGCCCCTTTCTTTTCCTGCTAAGGACAGTTCTTTCCCATAGACCCTATCTAGTGTTTTGCAAGAGTTGACACTAGCCATGACCATTATTTGATGTAATTGCCACCGGTGATTTATCTCGTTTGCCTGGGCAAGCTTTGGGAAAGAGGTTGGCCTAAAAACTAAATTAATATATAAAAAAAGAATTGATTAGTAAGGCAGCCAGGGAATGGATAGTGTTAATATTTTAATAGGGGTGATAACACTGGCCTCCAGAAAGAGTTCATTTATTGACCTCTCTGACTTCCTTTCATTCGAAGTGGTGACTAAACATTCCCTTCATTAATCAAATTAATTACCTGGTCTGTCATTCCAAGGCCACAATGACATAACACATGAAGTCTGTCTTTTGGAGCCCTGCTATGACACTGTTAAAAATGGAAACAAATATGGCAAATACATCCATGGAGGGTTCTTATATTGAAAACTAACAAGATCATTTTATTAGAGCCCAGTATCAGCAAAAAGAAAAAATCCACAGGGCATTTTCCCTGTGTGCTAGGAGCCACCCTTGCCAAAGTAAAGTATTGGGTCCTATTTCATGAAATTGCTTGGTAGATGAAACTTCCTAGTAAAGTAAACACTTTGCCTTTAAGCTCGTGAGCAGAACAAACCAGAAACAAAAGAGAGAGTCTTTCCCCGTGCTAATAGCACCTTTATTCAACTCTACTTCTTGTTTTAGACAGAACCAGTGGTTAGCATCGCCCTCAGAGGTCAAGGGGGGACAGGGAGAAACCACTTGAGAATTTTCTATCCTAAGATTGTTGAATGTTCAGGAGATATACAGAAAGCAAATAAGAATGAAGTAGTAATAGAACCAGGACCTATTTCTCAGGAGAAACGAGGGTTTGTTCAAGCTATGAGAAGGCTCTAAAAGAGAGGGTGGTTAAAGGACCCTGTGAGTATCTTGAGATCAAGAAGCTTGTAGTCATGTTCACTAAATATTATTCAATGTATAAATGAAAAGGTCTATTCAAAGTAAGAAGCTAATCCAGGAAACATCACTTTCTATACCAGAGAAGGAATGCTGTGCAGATTCTTCAGGTATCCTGGCCAGAGAATAAACTGATGTCTAGATAGAAGAGTGATCAGGGTAAGTAGTTTCATGGATTAGCAATCAGTGGAGAATGACTCTTGAGGAACTAAGGTGCAGGGTGGAGTATAAGGTGGGGCCAGAGGGAAATAATGACAGTTTATGAGAACTTGGGTCCAGGATGGAGGCTTCTATCACAAATATGGTATAGAGTCAGAGCAGATTCAGCAGTAAAATGCCTCTTGGCCCAGAGCTAATATTCCGATTAAAGTGGAGTCTGAGCCAGATCTAAGCTTAAGTGGGAGCTTTACTCCAACTCTGGGAAATGGTAGTTAAAATGGTAAGGAAGCCAGATTGGTCATTACACCATCTTCCTCTCAAGGATTCCTGTAGCTAGTTTTATGGGAAAGAGCTACATAAAGATACCTCTTTATGACATAGAAATATCTCTTATTTGGCCAAGAGTAAGAGCATAGGCTTTGGATTCAGGCAAAAGCTTCAGCTTTCTCATCTATTTGCTAGCAAGATACTGGTGATGGCCACATAGCCTCTTTGTATGTAAAGCATGCAATTTGCTTAATACTGTGCCAGACTTACACTAAGTTAAACCAAAAAATGTTACTGTTATTATTTCAGAGGGCTTACAACATGCCAGACACGTCACCTCATTTAGCCCACCCAACATCCCTTGAAGTAGGTCTACCACATGTTTATGAATGAGAAAAGTGAGACCCTCAAGAGACTATATAACTTGTCCAAGGTTACACAATTAGTACAGGAGGAACTGGTATTTCAAACCAGTTTGTCTAACAGCAGAACCTTTTCACTTATAATATACTCATCCTTGAAAGTATTAAGTGATAATAGTGTCTTCAGTCCACTTTAGAATCTCAGACGGCCCCTCCCAGATAGTTCCTCAGAGGATGGTGTACAAAACATATGGGCGTCATAGGCAACCCCACCCTAACACTGACTCTTCAGTTACTAAAGGGCAGTAATTAGCTCTGCTTTAATCTGTTCCAAGTGACAGGTGAACTTCTGGCTCTCTCTCAAGAGAACTCAAGACATACATTACCATGTAAGATTCGTGAAAAGAGCATTCAGCTATGCATGAGGGTTCTTCTCTAACTATATTGGGCTTGTAGCCAGTTCTGCTGGTCTTTAGGTCATCAAGAACATGCTTAGCACTGAGTTCCCAAGCCCCAGAGCACCCAGCTAAAGGCCCTGGGATGAGACAAACACTAAATCCGAAAGCATTAAAACAGGGTCTGTGATGAACACCTGAGCTATACTGGCCTCTAAAGCTAGCCATCCAAAGAGACAGGACAATGTATAGACAAGAAAAGGAGGTTCGAGATCTTGTGGTGCCCTCTAATGCTTGTCTCTGCAGCACCATGAACCTCTAAGAAGAGAAGCTCTGAGGATTTGAAAACTTAATCAGAACAGCATTAGACGTGTTGAGGGCGCTTCCCTGGTGGCGCGGTGGTTGAGAGTCCGCCTGCCGATGCAGGGGACACGGGTTCGTGCCCCGGTCTGGGAAGATCCCACATGCCGTGGAGCGGCTGGGCCCGTGAGCCATGGCCGCTGAGCCTGCGCGTCCGGAGCCTGTGCTCCACAACCACAGAGGCCACAACAGTGAGAGGCCCGTGTACCAAAAAAAAAAAAAAAAAAAAAAAAGTGTTGAGGGTCTCAGTTGAGTCCAAAATATTAAGTTCTTTCAGGAGGCAACTGGGCTGGGCTTCAACAACTCAACAGCTCAAAAAAGACAAGTATTCACCTCTGGGATCTAGTGAAGATATCTGAGCCATGTTAAAGAGTAACCTCAAATGAGCTTAGCAGTTGACTCCCAGCAACCATAATCCCCAGCAAGCACTGACCACAGCCCACTGCCTCATGTCACCCGCTTCAGTAGAGGCTCCATCATCTTGGCTCTCTTAGAGATGAAGACCCCAGCCTCTGCTGCACACAGAGGAGACAAAGCTTGCTGGCCTTCCTGGGGCCTAATATTCACCACTAATCTCTCTAGGCACCACCCTTTCCCCATGGGGGAAACAGGACTGGGGTCCATAGTAACTGACTCAGCCTGTGGGGCAGTGCAGCCTTCAGAGACTTCCCAGAACACCAGGGAACCAGAAATGAGGAGCTGCTGAAGTTCCCAACTGCCCTACTGGAGCCTCTCAGCCATGCTAACTAAGGACAGCAACAGAGGAGAAAATCCCTGGCCTCTGGGTCTTCCATTCAAAGTAATACAATTCAGTATTGTATTGACTGAGTATTCTTATTCAGTGATATTGAGAGGCTGGGAAAGCAAGTGTCGGGGAGGTATGCAGAGTAGATGGCAGGGTCTGCTTTTTTTTTTTTTTTTTTTTTTTTTTTTTGTGGCACGCGGGCCTCTCACCACTGTGGCCTCTCCCATTGCGGAGCACAGGCTCCGGACGCACAGGCCCAGCGGCCATGGCCCACGGGCCCAGCCGCTCCACAGCATGCGGGATCCTCCCGGACCGGGTCACGAACCTGTGTCCCCCTTCATCGGCAGGCGGACTCCCAACCACTGCACCACCAGGGAAGCCCAGGGTCTGCTTTTAACAGAGCAAAGTTTAGAACAGGATTTGGGCTCCAAAAAGAGGATACAGAAACTATATACTGTTCCTCCTCCTTCACGGAACAACTTTTTCCCTTTACGTGGAAGTTGCTGTAGACAAGCATCATAAGTACCACAGTCAGGGCCCAGGCCATAACGTAGTCTAACCTGGACCTAGATGGATGGCAGGATAAGCAAGACAAGAAGAGTCTCTATTAACAAAAACTGGACAGATCTACAGTGACATGAGAGAATATACCCATGACCCCAGCAACCACACTAAGCTTTGAATGTCCTTGAAGCCTTCCTTGTCTTCTACCTTAAATATTCAATAGAACCACATTTTATTCCATATTCACATGTGCTCTTATATAAAAAATAATGATTGAAATGAGATTTTTTTTAATCTATATTTTTGAGTAAAATCAACTTTCAGGGAAAATGATTCATGTTTTTCTCATGCAATTCCACACACGTCCTTGGGTAAACTGTTGCATACACCTATATTTAGGCCTCTTACAGTCAGGAACACAGTGAAGGCCCAGGAGATCTGGTACATAGCCTCCAGAAAACTTCATGGGGGAAATCAATGGTTGTGCCCATGAAGCAGGACAAGGCTTTTGTTAGCTGCCATGAGAACAAAGTTTGAAGAGGAGGGCTTCAGTCATTGGAAGTTCTGGCAAGAGGAAAGCAGAACCCTAAAAATGTGAGGAATGAGGGTGCCAAGTTAATAACGGGGGTATCACGGCAAGGACAGCCACTAGAATCAGGGAACCAAACTGAAAGACTGTTCTACTGATAGCCTCCAGTGAATCTCACTTCTGGTATTCACAGCCTTGTGCAGCCCCTCCCCTTGAATCTGAGCTGCCTGCAATCTGGCAGAACTGATGCTGGGCTAGATCCAGGACAAAGCCTTCAAAAGGTCTGCAGCTTCTGCTTTTGCACTCTGCGGGGATCTAGTCAAAATGTAAGAAACCTGACCACCCTGGACCACCTACTGTGAGGAAGTTCAGACTGGCCACGTGGAGAGGAACCCAAGAATCCTGCCAAACAAGGTGCCCTTGGCTGGATACCCCAGCTAAGTACCTATTTGCCAGCCATATGAGTGAGCCGTCTTGGAAGATAACACCACAGGGGGCACAATCACACTGTCCTTGCTGAGACATAGTCAAAATAAAGAATCGTAAGCAGGTTTTCCAGTTCCACGTGTAAGCAGCTTGTAAGTTGCCACTCTGTCCTAACAGTAAGTAAAAATCTAAACAGACTGAAAACTCAACAACTCTTCTTGAATCGTGAGAAGAGGGAAGGGCATGAAGCAAAACACTGCCCCCCAAATGGGAGAGACCAAAAGGAGAATACAGAGAATCACAATTTACCAGAGCAGAGACCCCTAGGCAGATGCCACCGTGGGAACCAGTGCCTGGGCAGGAAAAGCTGAACTGTAATAGAAGAATTGCTGGAGGCTCCGTGCAGAGAACTCTGAGAGCTATAGACGCCAAGGGGACCCAGTCTTGGAGGGGTCCCCACAATATTGTGAGATTTACCACCAAGAACTCAACCAGATTCCCATAGTCAATACGGGAGAAAAATCTCCTCAAGTTTCTGGCAGGAGGGGAGAAAAAGAAACCATTTTGAAAGAGCCAGAGAGCTCTGTTCTTCTTAACAAGGCCTGCCCTCAGGGGAAACTAGTTAACCAGAGTCTAGCCTGCTGTGGTATTACCAGACCCTAACTGATTTGGGGGCAGGAAAATGCACAAATCCGGTAGCTCTGGCCTTCCACCCAACCTAGCCATCTTGTTTCACCTAAGAGGGGAGGAAAAAAAAAAAAAAAACCCTGAGGAGTGCTTGTGAAGTTCACAGCCCAAAGACACAGACCCAGTGAAAGACTGGACCTAATCACAGGGCTATAGAACACTTCCCCCCCACCCCACCTCACCACTGCATTACTAAGGCCCATTTACAGCCGTTCTTTTTACTCAGTACAACATGCCCGATGACCAAGAAAAAAATACAGGGCATACCAAAAGACAAAAAACACATTTTGAAGAAACAGAGCAAGCATCAGAACTAGACATAGCAGGGATGTTGGAATTATTAGACTAGGAATTTAAAACAACTATGATTAATAGGCTAAGGGCTCAAATGGATAAAGCAGACAGCATGCAAAAACAGATGGGCAATGTAAGCAAAGAGATGGAAATCCTAAGGAAGAACTAAAAGAAATGCTGGAGATCAAAAACACTGTAACAGAAATGAAGAATGCCTTTGATGGGCTTATGAGTTGACTGGACATGGCTGAGGAAAGAATCTCTGAGTTAGAAAATATACCAGTAGAATCCTTGAAAACTTAAAAGCAAGAGAACAAAGACGGAAGAATCATAAACAAACAACTGATCGTTGTTTAAACCACTGAGTTTTGGGGAGAAAAGATACCAGGAACACACACTGAAGCATCAGCCTTACAGAACTAGCTGGGAAATAGAGTCCAAGTGGGACCTTGAGAAGATGGCTTGACGCTTCCATGCTACTAACCTAAGGCTCCTAAATTTCTTCCTGGGGAGTTCAGGGTCAAGGAACTAGAAGCAGCTTGAGTGCTTTCACCCATTTCCAAATTATAATGAAAATATCCCAAATTTCCACAAATCTCACCCTGATAAATGTGGAAATCACCAAATGTACTTACATAAACTGATAAGCGATGCAAATCTACAACCTTGTCTATTCCTCTGGTGCTCAGAGCTTGCTAGTTCCCACCACATTCTCCACATCTCCATCAGCACTGGGGTGGTCTTGAGCTCTCTGTCTTGCCTATATGGTGCCAACACAGTGATCACATGTGCAGGTACTTAATATCCCACAGAGGACAAAGGTAGCAGAGATCATGATTTCTCGATGGTTTGGGTCAGTCAACACTAGTTGTAAAGTAACGCTGGAAAAGGAGGTACTACTTAAAAATTCCAAGTAGGGAGCTTCCCTGGTGGCGCAGTGGTTGAGAGTCCGCCTGCCGATGCAGGGGACACGGGTTCGTGCCCCGGTCCGGGAAGATCCCACATGCCGCAGAGCGGCTGGGCCCGTGAGCCATGGCCGCTGAGCCTGCGCGTCTGGAGCCTGTGCTCTGCAACGGGAGAGGCCACAACAGTGAGAGGCCCGCATACCGCAAAAAAAAAAAAAAATTCCAAGTAGGTACACAGCTGGTAAAGCTACATGGGGCAAGACATGATGACTTTCTCTTACTATGCAACACCTGTAAGCAATCGCAAAAGAGATAACAGTCATCAAGGTCTTATTATGGAATGCAAAGCTTTGAAGGAAATCTGTAAGATCCGTCTATCCCTCTGTGTCCAGGCAGAGTCCAACCCACTTCTCACCCTTGCTATACAGACCACTTAGAGAAAAGCATGAGATATTATCCAAGAGGTAGCATCCGCCCAACTGAACTTGCTGTAACTGCTAAAACCAACAGGATTCTCAGCCACAGGGTGTCACTTCTATTTCCATAGAAATAGACAGGCTTTGGGCAAATTCAAAGTACACACTTAAAAATAATTTTGCAGCTTCCTTTGAGCCGAGACACACCGTCCGTCAGCTGGTATACATTTTAGAGCCCCCGTCGACATGTGTCTAGAGAAGGAGCGGATTAATAATAGCTTACATTTCTATAGTGCTTTTCATCCCAAAGGATCCCAAACAAGGGAAACAAGCTGAATCTTTTCTCCTTGTTTAAAAGGAAAACCCTAGTGAATTTCAAAGCAATCCTAAACATGAGAACTAATTACAAAGAAATTCACTTTTTTAAAGTGTCAGGACATAATTATTATTTTTTTAAACTTAAATAGCATCTACATTCCTTCTGAGAGCTCACAAAGAAATGCCACCATCTCCATCTCAGAAGGCTATCATCTCTTTCCAACAAAGACAACAGTTGCAGTGCCGGGAGATTTAGAGACATTATGGGTGAAGAGATAAAAATAATAATAATAATTAACAATTGCACAGGAAGCTCCATCTGGAGCATCTGATAACACAGTAGGAGATGGATACAGATGGCAAAAGGTGGGTGGCACAGGGTAGAGCCTGTCCTGCTCTCGTGGGCTTGGGACTTCAGACACACTCAGATTAGTATAGGCTTAGTTCTTTCCACTCCCTGTGATTCAGATGTAAGTAGCTAGGACAGAGCCAGCATGTTTTAACCAGTGTCCAGGAAATCTGGGCTCTAGATCATGATATTATTCTGTCTGGCACCATGACAAGGTCAATAATACATTTACCAGTGTTCAATAATTCTAGATTAATATAGCTTTTCATTCTCTAAAGTACAGATTCTTTCTTATCTTTAACCCACGTAGTTTGCATATACTTCCACATAGTAATTCTAGGCACAATGCTGCCTATTCTGAGCTTTTTACCCTGATTGGCAGATAATTAGAACCATGAGATGTCGGCAGGTGTCGAGATAAAAAGACATCATAAACCCAGTTACAGCACAGACAATGGCTTTTTAATAACCTGTTTAAGTCACGCAGTTCCCAACTATCTCACACTTTTAGGATGAGCAGTTACTTGATCCTGGAGGACTGCTGAGCTAGGAGGACCTCTGCTGTTAAAAAAGAACCAACATCTTTAGAGGGACAGTGAAAGTTCACTTCCAAAGAGGCAAAACCGAAAGAAGCCATCACAAAAAATACTCAGAAAGGAAACAGTATTTCTTTTTCATCAATTTGTTTCCTCTCTACAGAGATGCCAAACCAGCGTGAGGTAGACAGACACACCGCCACCCTCCCATCTGCTACTGTTAGTGAACATGACTGCATGATGAATAAGGCAGAAAACTAAATTGCTGAGAAGATAAAATTATCTCGTTTGGGACAGAGAATATATTAATCGCATTGGGACTCTAAATAAAGCCATTCTTTCTCTTTAGTGTCATAATTTGAGATTTGAGTGTATACCACTTACTTCATATTCTTTATGATGACTATATTCTCAGCATGGGATAGATGTGTAAAGGGGAGAACTTTCTGCCACTGTGTCACTGGGAAGAAAAATGCTGCCATTATGACACACACCCTCCCTCAGAGAGGGTTTTGTGAACACAAAAGATATCTCCCCTTAACTTGATTTTTTCCAAAAAAGGTATTGATTCCACAAATCTTCAGAAAGGATCTATTATTTGCATAGCCTTGTGTTAGGTGCTGCAGGGATACAAAAGTCTAAGAGAGAGGTTTTGCCTTTGAGAAGCTGCAAAATAAGATATCCATGCATTAAAAAATAATACAATAAAAGAGGTGCCTTAAGGTAGGCTATCATTTGGTGCTAAGAGCATATTAAAAATAGTAAGTACTATTCATATAACAAAATGAGAGAACTCTGAAAACTGAAGAATCCAAGGGAATCTTTGAAGAACAGGTCCTTGAAGATAGATAAAATTTGAGTTAGCCAGTAGAAAAGGGGATATTCCAAGTTGGAAGCTGGGGTAGGATTTACTCGGATAATGACACTAGGATAAGAATATAAAGACTTGATTTAGGGACTGGGAATAATTCAGGCTAGCTTAAGAGATGCACTCCTTTAGGGCCAAATTTTGAGGCTCCTTAATGCTTAATTCAATGATACTCAAGTCGTTTGGATTGTGCATCTTATTAGCAAAGATTTTTAGCACACCCCCAATTATTTGTATATACATAATACATGTACAATGAATTGATATATCATGCACTTTAAAGAACATATTTTAAAGCATGAAATAAATAATAGTTCTTTTAAATTTTGTATTTATGGTACAAAATTCTTTTGTCATCAGTGAAAAAAATCAATATTTTTAATGAGAGTAATATGATTTAATATACTTTGTTAATCTTTTAATAATGTTTGATGGGGCTTCCCTGGTGGCGTAGTAGTTGAGAGTCCGCCTGCCGATGCAGGGGACACGGGTTCGTGCCCTGGTCTGGGAGGATCCCACATGCCGCGGAGCGGCTGGGCCTGTGGGCCATGGTCGCTGGGCCTTCGCGTCCGGAGCCTGTGCTCCACAGCGGGAGAGGCCACAACAGTGAGAGGCCCGCGTACCGCAAAATAATAATAATAATAATAATAATGTTTGATGACATAGTGATCCAAAAGTCTGGCTCTACATTTATTTTATTCTGATAGTTGGTTTTAGTGCCTGATACAGGTGGGAAAAGATATGTGAGTGGTTTTTTTTTTCTTTCACTTTTAAATAAGGAAGGACTCTCAATAGAATTTACCATTAAGTTCAGCAACATTCTATGCATTGTGTCAAAAGCCTTTAAACACCATTAAAATATTTTTGTTTTCTGAAGTTAAAGACAAATTTACCATGAAGCTAATGAAGCTTCAGTGCAAGACCCCTCACCTGCCTGAGCATCTCCCCTGTAATGTATCCACATGGTCATATATTTCAGTAAAGACTGCAGAGGTGAGATAAAGGTATGACATTTTGACCACAATTAAGACCAGTGTTTCTTCCCACTCTGACTGCCTCTATGACACTTCCTTTGTGTTACATGTGGCATAACGGGCTGCAAGTACTTTTTGGATCTGAATAAGGGGAAATAGAGCTGGGAGCACATTTAGCTCAGGTTTAGTGGGATATATTTATATGGTTCCTAGGCTCTTCCATACGTACTTAGGTTAATACTAGCCATCCCAATAGAAGATGCCTTCCAGGAACGTTCCTGCCCACTGTGCTGACTCGTGTGTGGTTATGACATGAAGCTGCAATATGAGTGTGTTCTATGGTGTGCAGGGTCAAAATATGTGAAAGTGGAAGAGAAACAAGGTTTGAAATTATGGAACCAGAAGCGAGTCTGTGGAAAATCCTTCCAGGCATCAGGTGTGTAAGATTTTAAGCAAAGGATCTGGTTTTCAGTGGAAATTATCTCTGTCATCATATTCAATTTTAAATAAATCATAGATTTTTTTAGTTTTGTTTTTTACTGTATTCACGTGAAACAGAATTTATCATAATTCCTGTGTTTGCAAGACACAAACCTATAGCAATCCTACAACCAGTGGGTATGTCTGTATGTGAAGTCACATATTTTGTGTATCCAGCTATCAGAGCACATCTTACCATGTCTCACATATCTTGTCCTGGTGCAATCTGGCAGCTCCAGATAAAGTGGCATACAAGATTGCCACCAACATAGCAAAACAAATAAAGAATGAGTTCTCCTATGACAGAACTCCTACACGTTTATCAGTAAGTCAGAATATATAGCATAAGAATAATTTGATTATACAATTATGTAGCTCACTACAACATAAGGGCAGTTTTTAAATGCACTTGAGTTTGCTCTAATAAACTAGTATTGTTCATTCAAAGAGCATTTAGTCTTGCATGATAAAATATGAAACTCCCCCAAATCTTACATCTCAAACATAAACATGATAGAGGGTTCCCCAAATTTGACTATAACTTGAAAAATCTGTGTAACATTATTAATAGCAATTATTATCAAAATAAAAAACAAATTTTGATCAGTCATGCTAAAGAAAGTATGAATTACCTTTCTATTTTGTCTTTAGAAAATATTGCAAAGTGATTATCATATGAAGGGGTGCTCAAAGAAGATGCAGCTAAAAAAGTACAGAAAAAAGGTGTTATAGAGGCGTGTCAACAGTTCATTTATAAAAACATTATGTTATTTTTCTGGATCTTGTGTTGTTTTGGTATTTTCTGCTTCTTAAAATGAGTAACTATTGTGATTTCTTTTCTCATTCTAAATAAATGTTCATTTTCACACTTGATTTTATATTTTCAATTTTGTCTTTTTTCTCTTAAAGAGGCTTCCAAAACTAACTCAGGTTCAAGGTCCACAAAACCTGAATATGCTCTTTTTACCTGCTCAGTTTATAAGTATCTTGCTAATTTAATGGCTTCCTACTATCACTAACTAAAAACTCAAGCACTATGTACACTTAAAGTGAGATGTATTATTAAATGTAAGAATTCATATTTCAAGTTGTCAGTTCAGTAATTTTGAATCATTTTGACCAAATTTTTGTCAGACCTGATTAGTTGCATTATTTTTACTGCATAATGTGTCTTGCAAAGTGTTTACACTATGAAGAGAAGTAACAGCTTGGCCTTTTTTTGTTGCTCTCTTATACTTGCAGTTACTATTCTCTTTAATCTGTGATTTCTTTCTGAAACCTTTTTAAGCCACTGGCTCATTCATTAAAGCATACAATCAATAAATCATAGCTAGATGCATTTAAATAGAAAAACATCACAGTATGCTGGAAGCTAACCCCCAAAATGAGGGTATAACTGCTATCCTCGAAGCACTTTGAAACTTCAGCTATTACTTCAAGATATCTCAGGTACCATGAGTGACATGGTCATCTGTCATAGAGTGTGAAAGATAGTACCTGTATCAATCTGCATATGACATGTTAGCAAAGTTTAATTTTTTTTTACTTAAAAATATGTATAATTGTTTACCTAGTATAGAAATAGGAATAAAAAGTTCTACCACATTCTCGTATTCCAGTGGATTGTCTTTCACAACCCCTGAGTATACCCACCTCACTCTGGAGATTACTGGTCTAGTGAATGGGTGTAAAGTATTTTGAAAAAAAGAAACCATAGAAGATTTTTGAGCAATGGAGAGACATTAGAGCGGTATTTGGGGGAATTATTTTAATGATGCTGTCCAAGATGGATTGAACACTTGAGTTTGGAGGTAGAAAGATGAGTTAGGAGGCCAGAGCAAAAATCTAAAAATGAGATGATATGTATGAAAATTAGTAGTGTGGAAATGAGAATAAGACACAAGACAAACTGATCTGATAAATGAAGAATAAACAGAATTTACAATGCACTCATTCACCAGACAGGTTTTGAAGGTGTGTGTGGGTTTAGGACATTTGATTAACTGGTATATTTCCTGTGATTACATCCAGTATCAAATTACCAGACTATGTCCTCTGGGAAAGCAGAATGTTAAAGTGCCACAACCATGCAAAATAAACATACTAGAGAAATTAAAACAGTACACATAAACATAGGGGATTCAGCTATCTAATTAAAATCCTAGTGAGCCAACAATGGCCTAAAACTGTAAGAATTCAGTGACTGCCAGAAGAAAGCAGCAAATCAGACACTCAAAGTGGAAACAGAGTTGTCTCAATTGACACTTCCTATCAAAAATTAGCAAATTTTAAAACACCTGTTAAAACCAGCTCAGCCAGAAATATCCAAAGGCTATATCAAATTTTAGATCTTTAGAGTGATTTGATTCAGAAGATCCTCAAACAGTGAACTAGACCTTTTTCCTTATTGACAGACTGGAGCATTGAATAAGACAGGACAGAATGAGCAAGAATACCAACTCACACTAGTTCAAAATGCCTATATTATTAAACCTTTTTCTTTGCATTTAGTTATTTTATTTTTGTTAATTTTTTTCAAATTAGTAAATACTCAGGGTTAAATATTAAATGAAAGTATAGTTGATTCACTTTGTTATAAAGCAGAAACTAACACACCATTGTAAAGCAATTCTACTCCAATAAAGATGTTAAAAAAAAGACTTCTAATAAAAGCTTTGTCCTGCCCTACAACCACTTAGCCTCCCAACCCTTCTTCCTATAATCATATTTAAATAATTCAGTAATTATATAAAAATCTTTAGAAAACTTGCTATTTTTTCATTTAACATTTTTAGTCATGACATTTTTGCTTTATGCTATGAGAAATGAAGATTTATCTGTTTGTTCCACTGCCAACCTAGTTTTCCGCAATTCACCCAACAGCACTGTATCTGGTGGTGTGTTGGAAACTTCTTGTACCAGATTGCAAGAGCCCATTGTTTTAGGAACATTGCAAGCCAACTGTTAAACATAGCCATTATTAAAAATTAAATTACACAGGGCTTCCCGGGTGGCGCAGTGGTTAGAAATCTGCCTGCCAATGCGGGGAACACAGGTTCGAGCCCTGGTCCGGGAAGATCACACAAGCCGCAGAGCAACTGGGCCCGCATGCCACAACTATTCAGCTCGCAGGCCACAACCACTGAAGCCCGCACTCCTAGAGCCTGAGCTCCGCAACAAGAGAAGCCACCACAGGGAGAAGCCCACACACTGCAAGAAGAGTAGCCCCCGCTTGCCGCAACTAGAGAAGGCCCGTGCGCAGCAACGAGGCCCCAGTGCAGCCAAAAATAAATAAATAAATAAATAAATAAATAAATTTATTTAAAATAATTAAATTACACAAACTTATAGTTAAACTAATTACATTAAAAACAAAGGCAATGAACACTCAAAACTTACACTTCCTAATTATGTTACTACCTTTTACTATTATCTATGTTACTGAGGTTATTTACACTTATTGTATCTGTATGGTAGAAATACTATATAATGGCATGCTACTACACATATCTTCCCAACTCTGTGTTTAGTGAGGTCACAGTAGTAGCTTGACACTGATCATAGTGGAAGTATTTCACCACATAAATCAGCAAATGCCACAACTCCAGGTTTGATTTATTGACTTGATGATTGTCTATACTTGTTTAGAGACAAGAAAATAATGGAGAAAAATTTTAAAAATTTAGATAAAATGGGGACTTCCCTGGAGGTCCAGTGGTTAAGACTTCACCTTCCGATGCAGGGGGTGTGGTTTCGATTCCTGGTTGGGGAGCTAAGATCCCATAAGCCTTGTGGCCAAAAACCAAAACTTAAAACAGAAGCAATATTGTAACAAATTCAATAAAGACTTAAAAAAAAAAGGTTCACATCAAAAAATAAATAAAATAATAATTTAGATAAAATGTAAATGTGTGTTATGTTTGTATCCATTGCATCATGAATAGATTAAAAAATGAGGGAATATTTTTCCATTATTCAAAAAATATTATACATTTCAGCAAAGAGGTTGCTCATGTCACTGGTAAATGAGTGAAGTTCTGACATGTTTTTATTGTTTCACTTCTTCCTTTTATTTATTTTTTTTTTTGCGGTACTAGGGCCTCTCACTGTTGTGGCCTCTCCCATTGTGGAGCACAGGCTCCGGACGCGCAGGCTCAGCGGCCATGGCTCACGGGCCCAGCCGCTGCGCAGCATGTGGGATCTTCCCGGACCGGGGCACAAACCTGTGTCCCCTGCATTGGCAGGCGGACTCTCAACCACTGCGCCACCAGGGAAGCCCTTCTTTCTTTTTTTTTTTTTCTTTCTTTCTTATTTTTTAAGGGAAAAGAAAATTCAACTAACATTCATATCAAAAGTATGTTCCTTTGTCAATTGCAACCATAGGTCCACAATGGTTCAAGAATTCAGCAAAAATCAACAAAACATGTGAGAATCAATTGCTTTATGGAATTTACAAAATACGGTTTTGTATATTTTATTATTAAGTGTATATTATGGGCTATGTATCCTTTATATAAGTAAAATTTATAATAAATGTATGTATATAAATATGTCCATTTTTGAGAGCTATTTGTTAAACATTCACTAGCATATTACTGGTTACATAATGATTTTTATTAAGTTAATAAACAATATTTGCATAATGTGATAGTATAAATATTCACTAAAGGGCTAAATATGTTTTCTTTCTTGGATAAATGTTTTTCCTGAAGTTTCTGTCTTTCTTTTTTCCTTGCAGAATTTTTATTATAGTAATTCCCCACTTTTATTTTTGAAAGCTCTATCATGTTAGGAATACTATGGAGTCTTTTACAGGTATGGGGAGAAATAACTCCCTGCTAGAGCCCTCTGGCATTTCACTGCAATTTGATTATTTTCTAGGCCTATGGGACAGGAGTTATCCTGGGACATTATTGACTCTTTTTCCCTAGCATATTGCAATGTAACATTTAACAATGTAGCAATGTGCCTTGACATGGGTCTTTTGCATGTATTTTATAAGGCATTCAATGTGCCCTTTAGATCCAGAAACCTGCTTACTTCAGCTCTCATATTACATATTTGATAAATCCTTCCTCTCTGTTTCCTCTGTTATCTCTTCCTAGACCACCGATTACTTTATTGCTCCTTTAAGTCTCTTCTTCCCTATTTTCCATATCTTTGACTTTTTGTTATACCATCTGAGAGATTCTCTTTTGTTGATATTTTTTCAGCCATTATATTTTTGCTTTTCAAAAGGCTTTTATTGTTCTCTTTTATCTTTTTATTTTACCCCTTTCTTGTTTTACGAAAGTAGTATCTTTCTTTTCTCTATAAGGTATTCATTTTTTTTCTCTTTTGAGGTTCTCTGCACTGCTGCTGTTTTCTCTGGCTTTATGTTATTTATTTGTTTACCTCTGTCTCTTCTATCACACAGTAAAGTTTCTACAATTCTTTGCTGTTCCATGGTTGCCATTCATACTGACATGAGGCACAAACACATCAAAAAATGGTTGGGAATTCGGTGTATGTTAACAGTGTTTTAATCAATGGATTTCACTTTGTGATAGGTATGTCCAAGGAGATGTCCAAGGGAATCATCTGGGGGAAATTTCAAGGCCAGCATGTGGAAGCCTATGACAGTTGAATTTCTTCAGAAATTAAACTTCCTATGGGGCAAAGTGCAACTGCTGTCAGTGTTACGCTATCAATCTCTTTTAGGCCCTGCATCTCACCTCCACAGTCCTCTTTATCTGTCATCTCTAAATCTAAAGGCTCTGTGAAGTTCTGTGGAGGCAAATCAAATTTCTATGATTCTATGCCCTCTTTTGAAAACACTCAGTGTAAAATTCCACCTCTTAGCTATACTGGTTATTTCTATTCTATCTACATTTATTTATTTATTTGTTTGTTTGTTTATGGCTGTGTTGGGTCTTCATTGCTGCGCACGGGCTTTCTCTAGTTGCAGCAAGCGGGGGCTGCTCTTCATTGAGATGTGCAGGCTTCTCACTGCAGTGGCTTCTCTTGTGTGCAGCACTGGCTCTAGGAGTGCAGGCTTCAGTAGTTGCAGCACGTGGGCTCAGTAGTTGTGGCTTTCAGGCTCTAGAGCACAGGCTCAGTAGTTGTGGCACATGGGCTTAGTTGCTCTGCGGCATGTGGGATCTTCCCGGACCAGGGTTCCAACCCGTGTCCCCTGCATTGGCAGGCAGATTCTTAACCACTGCTCCACCAGGGAAGTCCCTCCATCTACTTTCTGATTCCAGAATTACACTGAAATCTTCCTGGTTTCCAATAATGGCAGAAAATGTTTTCAGGCCACCCTTCCACTGAAAATGACTAAAATTGCCAGTTCAAATATTTGTTCAATCTTCTTTAGAGAAGCAAAGAAATCACAAGTTATTATGCAATTTTGAGGCCAAAATTGAAAGGAACGCAGAGACTAGAGAGATAAGCCAGCACAGAAGCAGAATTGCCCTGATGGCATTGACAACCAAAGGGGATAAAATCAAGGCCCAGGGCCCACACACTGTGGAGATTCTAGTAAAAGAAGCTCTCCTCCGTAAACTAGGGCTCCAAAGGACTACAACTTCAGAAAATAGTAAAGCATTATCAGCTGCGTGGGTCAAGGAACCCTGAGCCAGTATTTGCTGCTGCCTGACAGAAACAATGAAAAACTTCTCTGGAGGTGGCAAACAGGATAAGTAAAAAGAAATTCAAATCGACACACGTCATAGTGAAAGAACAGAACCTCAAAGATAATAATAAATTTAAAAATCATAAAAGAATCCAGGGATAAGAAGGAGATTAAAATGAGCAATAGGCTGACAGTTGACTTCTCAACAGCAACATTGGAAGCCAGGAGATAGTGGAGTAATATCTTTAATGTGCTAAAGGCAAATATTTGCCAACTGGAATTCTACAACTAGAAATTGTTCAAGAATAAAGGCATAATAAGGATATTTTCAGAAGAGCAAAAACAGAGACACTTCGCCACAGATAGATCTTCAATAAAGGAAATTCTAAAGGGTGCATTTGGGCACAAGGAAAATACTCTTAGAATGCTCAGACAAAAGAAATGAAGAGCAAGGTAAAGTGGTAAGTATGTAGATAAATCTAAATAAACATTATCTATATAGTACAATAATAGTAATATCCTTGTGTTAATCAATTCATGACAACAGTACCATGTAAGACAGAAGCAAGGTATGTGAGGTGAAGGTGTGTCCTAAGGACCTTGTATTGTCCAAGAAAAGGATAAAGGTTTTGGTTAACTTTAGACTATGATGAATTAAATATTCATGTTGTAATTTCTAGGAAAACCACAAAAGGAATAGAAATAGAGCATAGGACTTCCAGATGCAATTAAGGTAGAAATCAATAACAAAAGATAACTAGAAAATATGTTTAAAAGTTAAGAAATAAACCTCCAAATTTTGCACTGGTCAAAGAAGAAGTCATACTGAAAACGAAATTATTTTAAACTACAATATAGTGCTACATCAGAACCCTTTCATCTTGGAAGGGCTAGCTGTTCACCCACAGAAGGGTAGATCGCTAAGTCAGACTAATTTTGTGGGAATTCTCCCGCTAGAGGATGGCCTCTATCCCATTCTCTTTGACATTACTGGTATAAAGAGTTTTTATTGTTTACTTTCATTTTAGAGAAGTCTCTAGAGGAAAAGGAGATGAATACATGTTTCAACCGGCCACTTGTAGCCTAAATTCCATTATGTCATTTAAGCAGCTATAAGAAATAACACAATATGATGTACTATTTCTTCCATTTTTCCTCTCTTTAAGCTTTCAAAATTTTGCCATTTAAACAAACAGTCCCTATCTACATTTTTATTTTCAAGTACAGGACAGATTCATTCACCAGCTATCTATATTTCTGAGAATTTTCACTATTTTGTAAGACTTTCTAAGGATAAAATTCCACTTATGCTCATCAAAGGAATATATTTATACTTAAAACGTTTTTACAAGCACCCTTAATACACTTTCAAAAAATTCTTCTTCACATTAACTCAGGTAATAAAACCAGCTTTCTTACAATGAAAACCAGCTGGTGTCTGCCTCCTGATTTTTTTTTCTCTTTTATCCAGCTGAAGTGAAGGAATATTTATGGTGGGTTAGAGAAGAGATGCACAGAAAATGGTCACAAAATACTATGTACATACAGAATGGGTGTATGTCTTGACCCATTCTGTGTTAAAGGTAGGAAATTTTGAGCCAGGTATATTATCTGAAAAAGAAAATCAGCTTAACAATAATAACAAAAGCAGACAAAAACAATCTCCAACTGGATGTAGTCTCAAGCATGTTGACAAACCACAGAAACTAAAGACTACATTTTGCTTTCCTGGATATGTATGAGTTAATCTGCATACCAAATAAAGGCCTATTTTGGTCTATTAACAAAGTGTGGGTTAAATACTCTTCAAATGGAAAATTATTATCCACATGAGAAAATAATATTTCATTCATATCTTTAAAAGTATTTCAGAGAAAAATTTAATTTCCAGAAGCAGACAACCTGCTAAATAATAATTTATAGGAGTTTGCTCACCTTACATAACAGCACTCTATTTTCAGCAAGTACACAGTTCACTGAATTTTCATTCGTTTGAAAAAAAATCTGTATTAATAACACAATTTGCAGTAATAAAATACAACTGTAAAGAGAAAGCAGGCCATACTCCAAACCTCCCCACTTTGAAAAAATGTAGTAGAAGATTAGAATCAGACTAATTGTATATAGTGAAGAAACAAGAGGTCAAATTCTGCATCAACATATTTCAAGCTAGCAGTATGTCTTGCTGTTCTTATCGCTACCTCTATCCTAAACACCAATTTCAGTCTTTTTATATTTTGGTTGTTTTTTTTAATTAAACACATGGATTCAGTCTACTAATAAAGTATGCCTATTAACTACTTTGTTTTTAGAAAGATATTCTCCATAAAAAGAAAAGGAAAAAACTTTTAAAAGACCTCTAAAAGCTAATAGGACATATACTTTTAATTATACACTAAAATGTTTAACAGGTTTAATTTTTCAGGAGTGGTACCATGTCTCTTTAGATGCCAATCCAACAATTTCTCTTTGTACAAAGGGTGCCTGCCTATGCACCACTAACCCAGTGAATCTCACTCCATAAATTAGGAGACATTGTTACTTTATTGCAGTTATCTGTAGAATCTAGTGGTTCTCCATTAATGTACTAGGTCCATGAAATTAAAGATAGAAAGGGAATGGAGTCCAGTTGAAAGTGTAAAGGGAGGGCTTCCCTGGTGGCTCAGGGGTTAAGAATCTGTCTGCCAATGCAGGGGACACGGGATCGAGCCCTGGACTGGGAAGCTCCCACATGCTGCAAAGCAACTAAGCACGTGCACCACAACTACTGAGCTTGCGCTCTAGAGCCTGCGTGCCACAACTACTGAAGCCCGAGAGCCTAGAGCCCGTGTTCCGCAACAAGAGAAGCCACCGCGATGAAAAGTGCGCACACTGCAACGAAGAGCAGACCCCACTCACTGCAACTAGAGAAAGGCGGCTCACAGCAACGAAGACCCAATGCAGCCAAAAATAAATAAATAAATAAATTTATTAAAAAAGAAAGAAAGAAAGTGTAAAGGGAAGCTGGGCACAATCTAATTTAATTATCAAGGTTGGAATTATTCCAGGACTCCATCTGCCATAAGGAAAGTACCCTGGGATCTTTAATGACCACACATGGTCAGGATTCCAGTTTTACATCTCATCCAATTAATAGCCAAGCACATCTTCTGCTATACCATTAGGTGACAGGACTGGGGAATCCACTCTGCTAATTAAGAACTTCGGGCCTTGTGTTAGTTTCCCAGAGGACTTTTCAGGGTCCCTGGGTATGCATACATGGCCACATAAAGGTACACTTAATAAGAGATACTTTTATCATAGATCGTGAACAGGAGAGACTTCAGACAGTTCTTCTCCACCTTATTAGGATTGGGTAATCTCTACAGCACAAGTCAGACTAGAAAATGCTGGACTCTTGGGCAGTTCCCAAGAGCCAACCCCTACTCCATCTCTTTTTTATGGTCAAGGGTAGAATGTACAAATTGCCTTGCATAGTCCTACATGCCCTCTGGAGGAATTCACCCTCACTCTTTGCAGCAGGTCTCATTTCAAGGCCTTAATATACTCTTAATGAGTGTAAAAATCCTCATTTTCTCATATTCTTACATTAAAATGTAACTCTATCTTCCTCAATTTTCCTGTCTTTGAAGGAAGCATAATGTTACCTGCCATCTCAACAAAGTGAAGTCTGAAGAATATTCTTCCCAAAGTGAAAAATAGGAAAACCTCTTCAAATAGCCTAGCTCAGTGGTTCCAGACATCATTCCATTGACCAATGGCATCTGAATCACTTTTGAAATTTGCTAAAAATAGAGATTCCCAGGTCCCACTACAGAGCTACTGAATCAGAATGACCAGGAATGGAAGCCAAGTATCTGAGTTTTCAACAAGCTGGTGAGATCAATCTGCTTGTTTGAAAACCACTGGGCTCTGACTTCCTTTGGAGGGAAAATAACAAAGGCCCATTGTGTGATTTTGAAAAGAAAACCTTCTTCATCCATCACACACAGTACACACAATATCTTTCTCCCTTTTCTGTGCTTATTTTCTTTCTTTCGTGCCCCTTGCGTTGTTTCTGTTTTAGATCCCATCATCTCAGTTATCAAGCTTAATTTCTTTCTTCCCAGGAAGCACTGTATAAAATTACTTTGGGATCTTATTAAAGTTGATGCTAATTAACCCAACCATATTTATTTTCACACTCAGATAATATGAGTAATCCATGAGAGACACTGAACTTTAGACACGAGGGAAGTTAAAATGCCTATGACGCAAATAGAGGCATTAGAAAAAGATTATTGGACAATTTAAAACTAACTGAATGCTACTTTTTCCTGTTACTGTAGCTGAGGTTCCAACATAATCGTTTGTTTTTAATTAGTGGGAAAAGAGATGTTTGAAGACATTGCAGAAAACTCGTATCATGGCAGCCAGAGTGGAACAAAGACAGCAAAAACTTTCTAACGCAGTCGAGAATTTTATTCATCTGTAAAATGAGATGGTTTGTAGTGCAGGATCTCTTAACTCCCTTCTCACTCTAAACTGCCAGCAGTCCATGAATGTTCATAATCATTGAACAAAATCCTCAGCAACTTAGCAAGAACATGAACATGTAAAATTATCAAAGTCACCTGTTACTCTTAGACCTGGAAGAAAGAGGTGGCCTTAATAAAGGAATCCAAGAAATACTTCTAGGACAAATAGGGTGGCCTATTGCCCAAGTTTGCTCAGTACTGAGGGATTAACCAGGACATAGGATTTTAGTGCTAAAACCTGGACATTTGTAGCCAACCATGATAGTTGGTCATCCTAAAGCCAAAGGTTGAGTTCATGAGCTATAAATGAAAAATTTTACCTTGTAAATGTAATTAAGCTTTTGACACACTGAGAGGTGAAGATGGAGCTCCCCAGATTTTAGACAGGTGGCTGGGATATGATAAGTTATTTCTAATCTTCTGAGGTATCCTAACCATGATTAAAATAAAAATAGCATTTGAGCATAAAAGGACCAAAGGTATGATCTGAATAAAAAGCAACAGAGCACTTGAGAAGGAATGTAAACAATACCTTTATCAGAGAGGGATCTGGGGATTGTATTGTACATAGCACTGATTTATACATGGCACTTCAAACTGAAGAGGCCATCAGGAAGTGAATTATTTAAAAAGAATCTAGTGCCTCCCAAACAGTTACAAAAACCTACAAATAAAACAGCAGCTGACTTCTCACAGGGGTAAACATGGATATGCTTAGCAACTGAACCTATTTACCTGACTCCCCAGTATGTATTTCTGACCCTCAGATATGCCTGCTCCATGGATTTAGGCAAGAACGAGGATCCATCCAGAGAACTTATAAAGAGATGGATTCATAACATTAAGGAATTATTTCATTTTGTGTTAGAGTTGATACAATAGACACCATGAGGTTAAAAATGTATGTTTGGGGAGAAAGGATCCTGGGAAGATGGTAGAATAGGAAGTGCCAGGAATCTGTCTTCCCACAGACAACAATCACACTAGCAGGATCTGTCTGATGTAACTATTTTGGGAACTCTGGAGTCTATTGAAGGCTTGTAACTTTCAGGGGAAGACTTGGGCAGTAAATTGCAGTTGATTTCAGTAAGTTTCAGCTCTTACCACAGGAAATGAAAGACAAAATAACTATAAGGTATGCAGAAAACAAATAACAGATTGACAGAAGTTCTTCCTTATCAGTAATTACTTTAAATGGATTAAATTCTCCCATCAAAAGACAGAGATTGGCAGTAAGGGAAAAAAATACCATGATCCAACTATATGCTGAATATAAAGACTCACTTTATATTCAAAGACACTAATAGATGGAAAGTGAAAGGATGGAAAAAGATATTCCATGTAAATAGTAACCAAAAGAGAGCAGGATATTGCTATATTAATATCAGACAAAATAGAGTTTAAATCAAAATAGGTTTCTAATGGGTATGGAGCTTCAGTTTTGCAAGATGAAGAGAGTTCTGGAAATGGATGGTGGTGATGGTTGCACAACAATATGAAGGTACTTAATATCACTGACCTGTACACTTAAAAATGCTTAAGATGGTAAATTTTATGCTATGTGTATTTTACCAGAATAAAAAAACAATTTTAAGAAAAAAAAATTGTTTGTATTTATACAATCTCCTAATTCAGAAAAGGACTCAGCTTTTTAGGAGGTGGTAATCATGTTTGCAGAGACAATAAGATAACCTCCATTATGATTTATTAAAACATGGTAAAGAAAAGATCTAATAGTAATAGCTTGTCCATATAACCAATGAGCTAGCTTTTTTCAACCCATTTTTTGACTGACTTCTCGGCTACATTTAACACAGCTATCACTTCCTCCTTTTATATGAACAAAATATCAAACTTCTAAGTATAAAAGTTTCTAAATCTAACTGTGTAATAGTGTCCTGACAAGCCCTATTGGAGCCTGAGGCAAAAGGAGAATTCAGTAATTCTGACCTCGCCTTTATTTAAAAGTTTGATGCTTTAATCATCATGGACTTTTTGCATTAACTTGGTTTTTTTTTTAAACACTGCATTAAAATATTATTTATCATAATTACTGGGGTTTTGGGCACCCCCCTTAAATTTTGTGTCCTGAGGTGAGTCCCAGCCCTGAAAGGACTCTTCCTGTCACTTCTGTGATATCACAGTTTGCTAGTTTTCCCCTCTCTTTCTGGCCTCTCCTTCTCAATCTTTTTTGCAGTTCCTCTGTCCGTCATCTAAATGCCAATGTTCTTCAGGATTCTCATTAAGTCTTCTCTCCTTTCTCTATACATATAGTCTGGATTATCTCAGTTACTTCCACGTTCTACTGATTCTTAAACTGTTTCCCCTTTGCTTTACCCTCAGCCATACTAGCAGCCACACTATATGGATAATTTAACCCTAATCTAAGCCCAATCCTCTGCGTTTTGGATCAGTTTCTGTTCCTGTGATGCATTTCTGGAGACGTACTTCCCACTCCCAATGATGTACTTTCTCTTGCCATTAAATCTTTGTGCTCACCAAAAACCCTCTCCCCACCTCCCTCATGCCCGCCTCATACCCTAGGGTACAGGAAGGGAGAGAAAGAAACAGAAACCCTCCAGCCCTCCATTTTATCCTTTCCTCCACTTCAACCTCCAATTGCTCAGCTCTGCCAAAATATCTCTCAACTTCACAACTTCATACACACTGTCTTCTCTATTCTGGCATATTTCCTTACTTGCTAGCAAACTCTTACTTATCCTTCAGGTTTCAGCCCACATATCCCTTCCAGAGAGACCTTCTCTGCCCTCTAGATTAGATTAGGTTCCCCTGCTATGTGTGCCTATAGGGCTCTGTACCTTCTCTTTCATATTTCTTATGTTTTATTGTAACTACTTGTCCCATTTCCTGTCTTCCCCACTAGACCATAAACTCCATGAAGGCGGAAGCCATGTCCATCTTGTTCATTATTATACATCCAGCTTTAACACACTGCTCAGGATTTATCAGCCACTCAGTAAGTAATTATGTAAGGAAAAGAGGGTAGTCAGAGAGAATCAAACACCATCTAAGCAGAACCAGTGCAATCAACGAGCAGTAGAGCAAATGAGCAAAAGGCAGCAGATGCAAAGATCACAAAATCCACCCACTATTAGGAAGCAGCTAAGTAGAAGCTCCCAGTTTTCTCTAATCCTGTACACATCTTTTCTGCTAAATAACCTGGACTCCTTGCCCTAGTACTATCTGTATAATAGGCACAGCACAATCCATTCGTTGGCTTGGCTGACCTGGGGCCTCTGAAATCTTGGCAGACATCTGCAGGGCCATCTGGCCTTTAGCATCCCTCCTGAAACTCATTTCTGCTCTTCTGTGATCAAATGCTCTGCCCATTGATCTTTTCCAGGATGTACGGTTTTACTTGCTGTTTGCTGGCTATTGCATCTCACCAAAGACTAGTACAGAATGGCTTCACACAGCAGTACGGAAGAGATTCAAGCTGGCCAGGTCGCAAAAGCTCACTGTGAAGCTTAGAATCCCTTCTTAACAAAGTTAGGTTTATAATGTTCTTCCAAAAAGATTATGCTGCTCAAACAGGAAGCTCATATTATACAGTGTGTGACTAACACATATGGTTTTACTGGTCAACAATTTGAAACAAGTTCAATTCCATAGACTAAAAAAACACAAACCCTCAATTGTTTAACTTTTAGCCTGTTCATTGAAAACTAATGGGGTATATATAAAACAAAAGTCAATAGAGTCAAGCTAAGAAATGTAGAACTTGGCTCTGGGGGACTTCACTGAAGACTGCAGAAGAAAGAGACTTTTCTCATCCCAGGAGAATGAAGACTGTCACATGAGCTGGACATAAGCACAAAACATCCAGCTTCCTGTAATCCTCAAAAAAGTGCAAAATAAATAAATAAATAAATAAATAACAAAAAACACAGAAGAGAGAACTTCATTAACTTCACTGTGTGTGGTTAATACTCCCTATTAGCATGTGAGGATTTGTCAGAAGACACTCAGAGCTTCCCCGACGACACATAAGGGCTAAGTAAGACTCACACAGCTAATAAACCTCTCTAACTAGTTAGCATCATCTATAAAAATACTGCAGCCTTAAATATTATAAAATGGTAGAGCTGAATGTGAATCTCATTGAAAGCATTTTTTCTATATCATAATAAGCACGAGCCCTATTTATAATGTGATGCCAAAAACAGACAGACACTGCTTAATGTTTGGGAAAAGATCTTATATGTGCCACTCCACTGCAGAGGCTCTGCATAGTAAATATGAGTACATTTCTGATCCATTTTTCCTGGGGTCTTTCCCTCTGAACATCAATATGTAAGCCACAGGAGCTTCAAAGCAGGCAGGAGGAGACATCCTGATAACACAAGACTTGATACTCTGACTGCTCCCCAAACTGCAAAGGATAAAACTCCCTTGCAGCAGAGTCCTGCATTTTATTACTATGTGCCCCACTCCTGGCTTTCCTTGCAATGCCATATCCTCATATTTTCCTTCCAATTAGAAATTCATAAGGGAAATCTGTGTACCAAAAGGTATAATCTGGGATACATGTTAGATCTTTTCTCCCGCAGAGGACAGAGTTACCAGTCCCTTGAGATTTTTTTTTTCAAGTCTAGCTGACATTTTGGTGCCAACAACAACTGCTGGTTAAATCAGCTAATCAGCCAAGATGAGGCTTTTTGTTCTCCTGCTTCTGTGACTTCTTTGTTTTATTTTTATTTTTGAACATTTAAAGTTGTCAACAGGACTTCCTTAGAGGCACAGTGGTTAAGAATCTGCCTACCAATGCAGGGCACACAGGTTCGACCCCTGGTCCGGGAAGATCCCATGTGCCACGGAGCAACTAAGCCCATGCGCCGCAACTGCCGAGCCCACATGCCCCAACTACTGAAGCCTGCGCACCCTAGGGCCTGCATGCTGCAACTACTGAGCCCGCGTGCTGCAACTACTGAAGCCCACATGCCTAGAGCCCGTGCTCTGCAACAAGAGAAGTCACCGCAATGAGAAGCCCGCTCACCGCAATGAAGAGTAGCCTCCGCTCGCCACAACTAGAGAAAGCCCACGCACAGCAGAAGACCCAACACAGCCAAAAAATAAAAATAAAAAATAAATTTGCCAACAATTCCAAATGGTGTCTCATTATTTCTTTCCAATTTGTTTCCATGTGAAGATAAAAACTATTGTATCCAGACCAAATTATAATAGGATGCATAAGTGACCCACCATAAGTCATACAGATAGATAACCTCCTACAATGGTTTGAAAAGGAATTTTTTTACATCAAGTCACAAAAGGGAAAAATGCAACTCCATACTCCTTTATTACCTATATTCATCATCAACAACAAGAGCAAAGATTTTTTGAGTACCCCCCAGTATCACAAGAGGAACTCCCGGAGTTTAAATTAGTAAAGCTAGACCTATGCAGTTTATCAATTCAGAACAAGGTCAGACATTTGCTTACAGAAACAAAAAGGTTTTCCTCTTCCTAGCCATTTATGATTTAAATCTTTTTTTTTTTTTTAAGTAAAGACAGGAAAGAGGTTAAAATGCAAAGCTGGTTTTTTTCCATACATAACTTTCTGACTTACAATAGGTCAAGCATCGGTGCTCAGGTTTACAGCCAGGAGAGGATATGAAACAGGTATGGGTATCTGTAAAAAGAAAAATAACAATTATTTGATGAATCTTAAATGATATAAATTTTTCATTGAGAGTATGATACCTCATGATACCTAAATCCATATAAGAATCTCTTCATTTCTTCTCTTCTTGCACCCCTTTCAGGTTCTATTTTTAGCATTCTATTTTTAGATTTCTGCACTCATTGCTGAGGTAATATGATGTGCAAATTTCCATTAACTGGCAAAATACTGAAAAATCAAAAGATTTCTTCCTAGAAAATATATAGGAAATTTGCCTCAGCAAATCTCTGCAAGAACTTCTATAAGGCTATCTACTCCTAATCTCTTACTGAGATTTGAAACACATAAATACAAATATTTCTAAATGTTTGTCAAAATGAAAAAGTCCCTATAAGAAAACGTGGGAAAATAGAATCCTATTGAAATATAGAAAAATAGAAATCTATTGGAATTCATCAACCATAAGGATTTGGATTCTGTTAAAAACAACAACAACAACTCATACTTAAAATAAGTTTTGGCATAGAATTTGTGGCCAGATTTACCTTACTTAACCAGCAGACTTCTGGTTCTTGTTTATATGTTTACGTGATCTTGTATCTTGTCCCTTAATGAAAAATCATCTTTATATTGTCTTACTGAGTAGTTCTACATATAGTCCACATAGGGTTCTCAAAGATTTTATAGTTATTGTATAAGCGCAATAAATTTTTTTCATGTTATTTTAGTTGTTATTACAAACACTATCATATTTGGGAGAGGAAAGTCTGCATAATGTACACAGTTTTGGAAAATGGGTGCAAAACTAGTGTAGAAGCCAGGTCCTGACAGAGACATGCAGTATTTCCCAAAGCCCATAACTGTTTATTTTCTGTCCCTGTGAAAGAAATGAAATTTTCAGAATGCCCATAGAATAAAAAGAATACGAATTCAGACTGTGAAAGGACCATGACCTATTGCTGATTACTTGAGAGTCTGGGACTTAACCAACACACCCACCCTCAGCTCATCCTCAGGATTAGCGCATCACCATTTAAAATACTTCCACGATGAACAGTCTTCTGTGTGAATTTTCCTTGTGTTCAAGTATTTGGCATTACTTTCTTCTGTGTCTCTGACTATAATCATCACAGTCACTGTTTTGTCTTACTAGAGCCATTTGAAATAACCAATCTCTGAGTAACCCCTACTAATTATTTGAGACTTGGGAAGAAAAAGCCATTCTCAAGAGGTTCCCATTCTACCTTTAGCCTTCGCATTTTTCCCAGAAAAGAATAAACTATGTCCCTTTCAATAGCATCTGTGTGTGTTTGGCCGAATAATGCCTCAAGGAGCAGTGATACAGCACAGGAGTTAAGAGAATGAAGCCAGAGCCACTGAAATCCCTCAAGCCACAAAGTATTCTCCCTGAACTTGATGGCCTGTCACTATCTTTATCTGCATATATACATGTCTATTTTCCAATAAAAATTTTCATTTAGAGGTAGGTTTAAAGAGAGAGTTGAATAGGTTCATGGAAGCCTCAGATAAGTTAAAACATACATACGAGAAAACCACTTTAAATTATATATAATGTAGTGGACTTATTGAAGTTACTTTTATAGAATATATTTCAACACAATATTTCCTAAAAAGGATTTTGAACTGTTTTAATTAATATAGAATTGAATTCTATATTAATAGGATTCATATAGAATTGTCAGCACATCAAAAAGCCCATCTTGCCTTTAAAGCATGTTGGAGAATTTTCCATATAAGCTTAAGGTTATAAGAGCTTTATACCAACTCCCTCCCCAGTCCTCCTTGAACACACATAAATACACAAACACACACACACACACACACACACACACAGCTCCAGGGAAGAGGCAGAGCTAGATCCCCATATAGACTCCACTGCCAAAATAGAGGTTTCTGCATTCAAGTAAGCTAATACCCATTACTCATAACAAAGATGAACAGAATACTTACTCTGAGCCAGGCACTGCACTACAGCCTTATATGAATTCTTTCATTTAATGCTCAAAACAACTCTATAAGCTATTCATGATTTGAGGCTTAGAGGGTTTTTGTAGGTTTAGAGAGAATTGCCAAGTTCACATGGCCAAGGAAGAGTACAGCTAGAATTCAAACTTAGGCTGTCTTACTCCAGAGCCCCATGCTTTTGCTGTCCCAGTCACAGCATTTTTAGCAACCTCCTATAAACCCATGGAGCACCTTTAAGTCACCATTCCAGAGCTTAAAACTTTGTACTCCTTTCTTGTCCTTAAGTTGCCATGTTTTTTAGTTCAAGTGTCAATTTACTTCCTTCAACACTGGAGCCAAGTAAGCCAAGAAGGCTTCTAGAATTGAGCCAATGATTAGAATCAGGAAGTAATAATGAAATTTTTAGGCTGTAATAAGGCAACAGTTGGAAGCATGGGAAAGAAGGGAGCTTCTTTTTCAGAGTAGCTAATTGTCTTATCAACTGAGAAATGGATATATCCAGTTTGGTATATTCTGAAATAGTAGTTAAAACAAAGGAATTATATCTAATGTAGCAACATGGAAAAAATCTGGAAAAACTTAAGCTTGAATGAAGAAGTCAAGTTGGAATATGTTATGTACTGAATAATATTATACCTTTAATTCTTAAACCCATAAAATTACATTATATATTGATATGGACACACACATGTAAACAAAATACAAAAAAACACTGATGGGAAGGGGAAAAAAGTCTACCTTGGGAATGGTTACTTCTGGGGAACTTAGGGAGTTACCAGCTAGGGAGTAAATAGAGGACTTTGACTATATCTGTAATGTTGTATTTATTTCAAAATGTCTGAGATAAAGTTGGCAAAATGTAAATATTTGTTAAATGTAAGAGGTGATTACATGGTATCTGTTATATTCGTTTCTATAAATTCCTGAATATGTGAGAGTTTGTTATTTCAACATAATGTTCTGAATGTTTGAAATAGTTTATCATTTCAACTGCACAACTGAGGTGGGAAAAGTTATGAGAAATAGATAATTATGTATTGTGAGATGGGAACTGTATTGATATATAATTCACGCTCTCTTCTGAGGAAAGAGAAGGAAGGCCATGGAAAAGAGACTGACCAGCCACTGTTGAATGCAAGGAGCATGGAGCAGTTTGGTGGCCATCTGAGCACACAGTCTGGGGAGGGGGAAGACGTCAAAGTAGTGGTTAGATAGAACACGGGAGGAGAAAGGGGGATGAGAGAATATAGTGTTCTGTTGTGGGTGTGGCGGGGGAAGTCATATGTAAATGAAATGTTTGAAACCTGAACTATAACTGACTGCAAATGCAGAGTCCTGGCTGGGCTGGAGCTGAGACTCAGACACACCCAAGTTAGGGAGAATAAGAGGACACCCAGCACCCTTTTTCCCTCCTGCAGACACAGAATTTATTGAAATAAACTGGATTACTTGACACTGTGGATCCGCCTGGGAAAATAATTAAATCCTGACCCCAGTTAGGTTTCACACATACACAACTATGTCTGTTTAATTGAGGGAAACTCAAGTAAAATCAGAAATAACAAGAGACAACAGAAAACTTAACAAAGGGAGCTAAGTGTCTGGTGCAGTAAATTCAGCAAAAGAACCCAGTGGAGGGCAGAGAATTTAGCAGCTCGGAGCAAAACCCCAGAGGAAACAGGCATTCCAGCAGCATATTCGAGCCCTGTACCTATGAATTAACAGCTGTCTCACAACTTAGAAACTTTGGGGCACAAGCCTTTGTACCATTCCCAAAACTAAAGAAAGAAACACTCTATTTTTCATTCTCAAAAACAAAATTGGTGAAACTATTAGCAAAGATCCCAAATGAGAAGGTGTTGGTGGCAGCAAAGTCCCAGCTTACCAGGCTCAAAGGCAGCTGCAACATCAGAGTTCCAACCAGATTACTTCCAGGTGGAAGTTCCGGCTGCAGCAGGAGCAATGCAGTTCAACTCAAAAGACAGCACTATTTATCTAACTCATTGTGTTTTAAGTCTCACCAAGCCTGTTCTAGAACTCTTTGTCTTCACCGTGAACACAGAGCAAGGAAGCATTCTTTCTCTGACTTTGCAAAAGCTCCATTGGCTGAGGTGCCTGAGACAAGGGCCACACCAAGGCAGTGATGGCAGCATTGTGGCAGCCTGGCACCAACAAGGCGGCCCTTCCCAATGAGGCGGCCCTTCGCTGGGATCTGCAGCTAGACTGCAGTAGCAACGGCAGAGTTCCAGTTTTTGCAGCTGTGGCAATTCAGTTTATGAAGTCCCAGCAGTGAGCTCTAGCCCGGACTCAGCATGGATAAAGGAAAAGCATCTTGTGGGGGAGTTTCCACAAATAAATGGAGGAGGGGGACTCCACACAAAGCATAATGGGTAGGTGAGGTGTAGAGGAATTGAGATGTGAATGTTTTTGTGCTCCTAAGGTGGGAAAGGCTGAGATGTTCAAGTTACCTTAACTTGCTGCTTGAAAGACGGAACGTTTATGAAGGTCTTTGTGCTTCAGAGGGAAAAAAACCATAATAAAATAGAACAAAACACAAGTTTGAATTAGATCATTCTTTGCAATGTGTTTGCATCCCTCTAAGATATGAAATCTTCTAAGAGGATTTTTTTGGTTAAGCAAACAAGGAATGGGAAGGGGGAAGGAAAAGAAAGAAGAAACTGCAAATGATCAAATATATCCAATTACAATATGTTATGATGACAATCTCTTCAATTGTAAACAATGAGAAACATGTAATACTTGAGCCTGTTTTAAATGAAACTTGGTGCAATAGCTAGAATTTTAGCCTGAAGCCTGATGGTATAAGGGGAGAGGTGAAAGCACCCCTGCAGCAGGGATGACGGAAGACAGGAATCCAGGTGAAATGAGGAGGGGCTGAACCATAACAGTGACCACAGAGCTGGCTCCAAAGATAAAAAGCCCCCAACTCACCCCCAAACATTTAAAAGCCCGTAACACAAGCCATCCTCAAATTACAAAGCATTTAAATATACGAAGGAAAAATTATGGAAGTGAGAAAGGCAGGAGAAGTAGAAACACCAGAGGTAATTCTGATGCAGTGTTGAGGATTGTCCAGAAACATGGGTGGAAAGGGAAGCTAGTCATCCTCTTAAATGTGTCCTACGTGGAGAAGCATTTTAGCCAATTGGTTTGTTGAAAGTGCAGGTACCCTTACTCACCCAGCACTTTGCCCATATCAGGAATCATGCTGGCTTCCCTGGGAGATCTCCCTCTGGATTAAGCGGTTCCCTCAGTTGCTGTCTGAGAAGGTGGCAAAGGGAGAGTGCACACTGACCCTAGCGGGCCCAGCCCAGCCTCTTAAGAGGGCAGACGGGACACATGTGAGCTGTCTCTACCTTCCTGAGTCTTGCACAGGTATAAATACACAAGTGTCACAGCAAAGGATCACATGGGGACCAGAAGAGGCGCACGCATGCTGAACTCCTGCTGTCAAGGTAACAACTACCTTCAATTCCTGGCAACAGGATCCTTCTGGATCTGCTGTCAGAGAAACTAAGGGATTAGCCAGACTTCTCCCTCTAGGGAGGTCACTGCCCTCCAGAGGGCAGATCAATGTATTAATTCCCCCAGAGGAGACTGTCAGCATTGCTCAGCTGTGGGGGACACAGCCCATAGCCCTTACACTTCACACCTTCTTACTGCTTCCAATACAGACTTAGTACCCACAGAGGAGTCTATCTCCAGATGGTGATATACGATGGCTTGTTGGCATCCTGGTCTCTGTGGAAAATGGTCCATCATCAAATCACAGCAATTCCTTTTGTTGAAATTCAAATCTTATCATAATGGGACTTGAGGATTTGGTGATACCTGGAGATCATTCTGGCTACAGAATCTTTAAAGAAATAGCATGCCTGAAATTCAAAGCACAAAAGGACATACCACTTCTACAGCCATAGGTGTTTTAACACATTGCATATGTGCACATGCTTCCCCTGTCTTGACCAAATAATAGGTTTGGAATAGGAATGCATAGCAATTATAAGACCGCAAAGCCCCCTCCTCTCCCCAGGAGGTGTCTCGAGAGCAATAATATCAGAATTCTCTCAGCAACGAACAACTGACACCACTTTCCTGCAATCCTGGCTCCCTGAGATGACTGCCAAGGCCTCTGAGAGTTTTACCTCTGCCATAGAAGCACCCTAAAGCTGACAAAGAACAAACATTACGTCACTATTCCACCAAAGTAGAGAATAGCTCTTCATGACTTTGTTCTTAAATTATTGTACGGATCCCAAAACAGCAATGCTTTGTTCCTCCAATGTTCCCAAGATTTTCATGAAAAAATCTCTTTGACATTTTACTCGCAGGCCCTCCCTAGCACTCAGACAGGGATCCGTGGGAACTGGACAGAGTATGAGCTTAATGAAGAATCCTCAACGTGCCCCCAAATTATCCCACCCCCACCAACCCTAGGCTGCCGCCAGCCCTTATTCCTTTAGGATGATTTATTGCCGAGCAGGCTGCTCAGGCCACTTTGTAGAGAGACTCCTAGAGACCTTGCAAATTTAAGGAAGCCTGAGACACAGACCTCCCAGAATGACCAAACCTGGGATAAACACAGTTAAGGTGACTTTATTTATGACCATGTACATCATTCTCTCAAGGAAAATGACTTCCTCACAATGGAAGACAAAACTATCATTAAACAAGAGAGAAGGGCTTCAACTAAGCAAGAGCAAAGATTCTGCACATGTCCATATTTACACACCCGAGAGAGGAATGGAGTGTACTGAGGAAAATCAGAGTCAGAAAGCTCATAGCTTGAAAAATTCTTCCTTTGGGTGACCTCTCTAACCGAGGATCAAGGCTCTTCTATTGTCAGACACATAGAATCAAGGAGATATCTCGCAACTATCTCTCTTAATCACAATTTCCTCAACTGTGAATATCAAGGGACGTTAACTTTTGAGAATCTGAGAGCTACAGATCTTCCCCCCAGAAAAACAAATACAAACACTTCTATACAAAATTTTGCACATAATTTTGGGAGGATAAGTTTCACAAATCTTAAAATTCAGGTTAAGGAACCCCGAACTAGATGATTTCTGAGATTTCTTCCAACTCTAAGATGAGTTTATGGAAGTTCTGGTTAAACTTGACAGATTAAACAATCTCATTTTTCTCTACTCCCTCCTAAAAACTTACCAGAAAAATGAAAACAATCAGAAAAATAATAAAAGGTGAGGAGATGTTAACAAAATAACAGGAAGTAGAAAGTAGATGGACAAGTCAAACTGACTTAGCTGAGCAGAGATTTAAACAGCTGCACAGAAGCCATTCAATTCACCACCCAGAACACTGGAAAGGCTCTGAAATTGAAGGCACTAGTACCTATGAAAGTAAATGTGAGAAGGGAAGTCAATCAAGGTTTACTCTCTTGTACAGGCTCTACTAAAGCCCAGTAACTAATTTTGTATTCTTTTTCTTAAAGAGGAGCCCCTAAATTGTATAGCTTTATGCCCCAATAATCTTGAATTTGTCCTTCAGTGTGGCTGAAACAAAGATAAGTTGAAAGTCTTTATTAGAAGAAGTTAGATTCCAAGATGCTCCTCCTCAACCAGGGAATCACTATGTTGTACACCTGAAACTAACATAACGTAAATTAACTATACTTCAATTAAAAACTATCTGGAACATAGTGGACATTCAACTAGTATGAGATAAGTAGGTGAAGAATAAGTGAATTAATGAATTAATGAATTAATGAATGCCAATTGTACATTCAACAATGATTTGATGCACTTTGAGGGCCCAAAATGTGTTAACTTCTAGAACCCCTTCATGGGACCACAGTACTCCTATATTCAAATCTTTTCTCATGCTATCTTTTCTCCATAGAATACATCCTTTTTTTCTTATAGTTTCTAGAATCTCGTCTTTTCTTATCAAGGTTTTTCCAAGTAATGAGCTGAAAAGAGGCCCATTCTATCTAAACATGCATTTTCCTGCAACTCACACTTGATTAACATAAATACATTTGCACTGATTTTTCTAAATAATGTATAATCATTCAGTATATTTGCAAGACAGTAATTCTTTTGTCTGTTAATGTACAGAAAAAAAGTCTTAATTATCTATTTTTATTGGAAGAAACTGAGTGCAATAGGAGAAAAAACAAGAGAGGTATGGTCCATACCAAATCTTGCTTTCAAATTCTTAGGCATCATTAAGCAGAATACATAACAAAACCATCTGCTACAATGCTCATTATTTCCTATTTACTTTTCCCCCTATATAGTATATAACCAAACTTTGTCAACCAAAATATTGATCCTCTTTAACTGGGGAAAAGTATAAAAACAAACACAAGCGAAATAGCAAGAATAGCAAGTAGCTTATTAGTTAGCATGGATAATGAAGAGTTGAGTAAACATCTTGTTTTGGTCTATCTTTGTCTACCTAAGGTAGAGTGTGCTGGGTAGAAAAAGATAGAAACCAAAATTAAAAGTATATACTCTAAGAACTCCAGGATCATTTTTTACTAACCAACTTCCTACAGAGCCTTCACACATATCCTATTATATTTGATTTTTTAAAGTCCATATTTATAAAACATTTCAAAAAATAAATGACTGCTGATGCTAAGTGACAAATACATTCCCATATGCTAAGGAAGAATCAAGTACATTACAGAAAACAAAAACAAACCTGTACATTAAAGTGCCAAGGATTAAAGAAAATTCTTTTATTCATTCAACCAATGTTTATCAAGCATCTGCTTCATTTTCCAGATACCATTCTAGGCACTGAGAACACAGTAGTAAACAAAACAAGTCCCTGCTCTGGTGGAGTTTACATTCTAGTGTAGGAAGACAGACTATAGACAAATACATAATTTGTCAGGTGGTGATAAAAACAGTAAACAAACACAAAGCATGGTAAAGGGAACAGTGGGAGACAGAGGCAGGTAGTTAGGGTAGTCAGCTAAGGCCTGATTAATAAGATGACATTTGAGTAGAGACCTGAAGGAAGTGCTGGAGTGAGCCATGAAAAGATCTCGGGGGATAGCATCCCAGGCAGGGCAACATCAGAAGTCCCTGGGACAAGTGTGCTTGGTATATTCAAGGAACGGCAGAGGCCAGTCTGCTGTGAAGCCAGCAAGGAGGAAAGCAGTAAGAAGTGGAGATCATGAAGTACCTTATAGAGAATAGTAAGGTCTTTTGTCTTGCCTCTGATTGAAATGAGAGACAAAAGAAGGGATTAGATTTCCTTTACCCTACTGAAGAAGTCAGTCCTTTATTTCTATCTGGGATGGAGTAGAAGGAAGGAAAGGAATACATTAACAAGAATCACAATACCAAGGAGGGAAGAGACTAGTCCTGGTGAACAAGAGACTGATTGGAAATCCACTTAAGATCACAACATGTGGCTCTTGCAATTTTTATCTGAAAACACTGTTAATAGCAGGCTGACATTCGTGATTTCCTTCCATCCTAAATGCAGTAACCTCCTATTTTCCCATCAGGTGAGACAGGAATGCTAGTCTAAATTCAGCCTAATCATGGTGCCAATAATAGCACAAATGTGAAGAGCACTTCTGAGCTGAAGATCCCCAATTTCTGCTTCGGAATTAAGCCTTGTTACATGTCCTCCAGGTTCAGGTTAATCACCATCCTGCGGTGAGCAAACTCAAAGGAGAGGCATCAACACTCTAACAAAGCTAGACCTCAGAACAAATTACCAAGCACTAGCCAGGCAAATTTGCCAGCATGCAGTAATCTCGTCTTTCTAGTTGCTGTATTTTTAGCAGTGACTGCTGAGCAACTCATTTTCCCACACTGAGGCTACTAGAGTAATTTTCCAACAGAACTTGCACAAAATATCACCAGCTAATTTGTTTAACCTTCATAAGCTTTCTTTCTCTCCCTTCCTTCTTCCTTCCTTCCACACTTCACTCC
Source organism: Mesoplodon mirus (assembly GCF_964341445.2). Taxonomy (NCBI): domain Eukaryota; kingdom Metazoa; phylum Chordata; class Mammalia; order Artiodactyla; family Ziphiidae; genus Mesoplodon; species Mesoplodon mirus. Next base: position 50,655,656 of record NC_138977.1, read on the forward strand.
CCCCTCCCTTCCTTTCTTTTTCTTAGTAATCATAGTTACATTCTGGGCCTAAATTGTCTCCTTTAGAGGTGAAGTCTCTCCCTGCTTTAGGGAAAGAACTTTTCTGTGTTTAATTTTAATGGTAAATTAGGTTCAAAAAAACAACATCTGTTTTGAGCAATAAGATTGTACTGTGAAGTTCAAGTCCTCCTGGTGAATTCTCTTTCTAGTGAAATATTTTTGTGGTTATTGCTGCAAAATAAATGAAAACTATTTTGTTCTTCAAAACGGATGCCAGTCAGGGAGCTCTATGGGAATTCCTGCTTCCTCAAGTTTCAGCCTATTCTCCTCTTTACAGCTACCATCACCTGGTCCTTATCTTCCCACACCCACTGGGATTTGAAGACTCTCATTTATTGTTCATCACTATGCAGAAAAAGAAATGTAACAGAAATTCAAATTGCGATGATGTCACAACAAAATTTTAAATCTCACCTAGTTCTTCAGGTAATTAATTCCTATTCTATACTGACATCTAACTGGAGGCAAGCAAATCTCTTTAGCACCTTTCCTGAATTTTCTTAGGAAGTGTCATCCATCAAGTGTTTATTAGGCATCATTATGTGCCAGGTATTGTTCTAGGTCCTAAAGATATAAAACAAAGCAAATAAACAAACAAAGATTAATAAATCCCTGCTATTGTTTCAGTGGAAGGAAACATGCACTAGCTTGGGGGACTGTGATAATACCATAGAAGAAAATGAAACAGGGAAAGAGGATAGGAAGAATTGGGGCAGAGGGCAGGTGCAATTTAAAACAGGTGGTGGGTCATACTGAGTGAAGTAAGTCAGACAGAGAAAGAGAAGTATCATTTATATGAGGAATCTAAAAAGAAATGATACAAATGAACTTATTTACAAAACAGAAACAGACTCAGAGAAGGAATTTATGGTTGGGGGTGCAGAGGGCTGGGGGAAGGGATAGTTAGGGAGTTTGGGATTGACATGGACACACCACTATATTTGGGCCTCCCTGGTGGCACAGTGGTTAAGAATCTGCCTGCCAATGCAGGGGACACGGGTTCGAGCCCTGCTCTGGGAAGATCCCACATGCCGCGGAGCAACTAAGCCCGTGAGCCACAACTACTGAGCCTGTGCGTCTAGAGCCTGTGCTCCGCAACAAGAGAAGCCACGACAATGAGAAGCCCGCGCACCACAAAGAGTAGCCCCCGCTCGCCTCAACTAGAGAAAGCCTGCACACAGAAACGAAGACCCAACACAGCCAAAAATAAATAAATAAATAAATAAATAAATTTATAAAATACAATAGATAACCAACAAGGACCTACTGTATAGCGCAGGGAACTCTGCTCAATATTATGTAACAACATAAATGGGAAAAGAATTTGAAAAAGAATAGATACATGTGTATGTATAACTGAATCACTTTGATTTATACCTGAAACTATCACAAAATTGTTAATCAACTATACTCAAATATAAAATAAAAAGTTTAAAAAATAAAATAGGTGATCAGGGAAGGTATCACTGAGAAGATTCATTTGAACAAATACACGGAAGATTTGAACATACAAGATACCCTTTCAGGAAGCATTCTGACTTTCTAAAAGTCATTTCCTTTCTGAAAATGTGTCCTCTGTGGTGGTTTTAAGGAAACATATTTTATAGCCTTTTTGATCACTTTACACAAATTTAAATATGTTAGCTCAAAGATGACCATTCTCATCATTATTATCTAATATTGTTCTGGAGGAAAACAGTGGCCAATGCAGTTGTCAACAGAAGAAATTAGGTATAAAAATAGAAAAGGAATAGGTAAACATTATAATTTGTAGACCATCTAACAACTGCTTTCAGCTTAAAGAAAGAACAAAAATCAATTAAAATTAAAAGAGAAATCAGCAATGTGAATGGTTACAAAATTAATATGTAAGTATTAATTGCCTTCATATGTATTAATAGCAACAACAATCAGTTTAAAAATACAAAGGAAGATAAAATCTCATTTACAATAACAACAGAACATGGCAAAATATTTAGGAATAAACTTGACAAGAAATGTGCAAGAACTTTGAAGAAAATTTTGAAACACTACTAAGGAATGCAAAAAATAACCTTTAATACATGAAAATGAATACCAAGTTCATGATTAGGAAGACTCAACATCATGAAGATAGCTATTCTCCCTAATTTAAATCTATAATTTAATATGATCCCAATAAAAATACCATCAGAATTTTTGTCAGAAAAACAGTGAGGGGCTTCCCTGGTGGCGCAGTGGTTGAGAGTCCGCCTGCCGATGCAGGGGACACAGGTTCGTGCCCTGGTCCGGGAGGATACCACATGCCGCGGAGCGGCTGGGCCCGTGAGCCATGGCCGCTGAGCCTGCGCATCCGGAGCCTGTGCTCTGCAACGGGAGAGGCCACAGCAGTAGAGGCCTGCGTACCACAAAAAAACAACAACAACAACAAAAAAAAAAACAGTGAGGTATATTTAAAGTGCATATGGAAAAGAAGAAAAGCCAAAAGGCTGTGAAACTCTAAAAATATAAAATTAATAATAAGAGGGGAACAAACCTACTAAAATTATTTTTATTTTGAAACTTCACCAATTAAAATAGTGTGGTGCCACTGAATGACTGACAGACAGATGAATGAAACAGAACAGAAGGTCTAGAAATAGACATAAATATATGAGGGAATTTAGTATAAAGGTGGCATTGCACATCATTAATGGGAGATGGATTATTAAGTAAATAGTTCTGGAACAAGTAGGTTAGCTATAAAATATTTTTTGTCATATCATTTATACCAAAATAAACATTTGGTACATAAAAGTTTTAAACATTAAAAAAAAAAACATAAAGCATAGACTCAGAGTAGGGAGGGCCTTACTAATTATAACACAAAACCTGGAAATCATTAAAAACTGATCAATTCAAGTACATAAAAATTTTAAATTTCCACACAGCACAAACACTGTAAGCAAAAATTTAAAAAAAAATTTCAACAAGTATAAAAAGGAATACCCACACATTGCTGGTAGAAGTATATAAATTGGTACCAGCTCTATTGGGAGCAATTTGGCATTATTAAAATTAAATCTTAAGTGTATACATCTTTGACTCAGAAATTTCTTCTAGGAATTTGACCCAAGTATTTATTGATACATGAGAGAAAAGACATATACAAATATATTTATGCATTATTTAAAATATCAAAATATTGAACCAAATGGGATACATCTATGTAATGGAATCATATGCAACCTTCTAAGAGTAAGGCAAATCTGTATGTACTGATATGAAATGATCTCCAAGATCACTATTATCTTCCCTTAGCCCAGGAGCAGAAACAGAGACCCAAAAACCCAATGGATTAAGTTTGAGACAGAAAAAGTATGCATGTATGCTTCTAGCTTAGCTTTTTCGTCCCCAAGGAGTTAATATGCCTAAAGCTAAGATAGAGACAAGAGAGATGGAGAACAGACCTGGATGGCGTCCAGGACTGGAGGCCCTTTCAAAGTGGGAGTGGGAAATTTTTAGGCCCAGGAACATAGAGAAAAGGACTCCATGATAAGTTATTCTTAATGTGTACCCCACACTGACACTTTGCCTCTGAACATTAACCATCTAACCAACCTGGACACTCTTAAGATGTCCCTTGAAGAGTGAGTGGGACTTAATGTGGGGAATCTGGACATCCTATGTGGAGGTGGATACCTAAGGGAAAACTCTGCCCCCTGACCAGTGTGGAACTGAATAGAACCAGTTGGGAATTTCTGTCTTTAGGAAATGATGGATGCACCACGACTGTCATATATGTCATCCCAAGGAATTTGAACTTACTCTCAATTCCCAAACTTTGTATCAATCATTCCCATTCATGATGTCTTCTGTGAAAAACACTGTGAAAGATGGCTCTCCTGACACAACTAATTTATGGTGATGGAAATGAGAATAGTGGTTATCCTAATAATGTAAAGAAATTGTAGCGTGGGACTTCCCTGGTTGCTCAGTGGTTAAGAATCCGCCTGCCAATACAGGGGACATGGGTTCAAACCCTGGTCCGGGAGGATTCCCACATGCCACGGAGCAACTAAGCCCGTGTGCCACTACTACTGAGCCTGCGCTCTAGAGCCCGCGAGACACAACTACTGAAGCCCGTGCACCCTAGAGCCTGTGCTCGGCACCAAGAGAAGCCACCGCAATGAGAAGCCTGTGCACTGCAAGGAAGATTAGCCCCCGCTCACCACACTAGAGAAAGTCCTCGTGCAGCAACGAAGACCCAATGAAGCCAAAAATAAATAAATAAATTTATTGAAAAAAGAAAATGTAGTGTGAAAAGGAATTCAAATGTTGGTAATGTCAGTGGGGGGGCACATCTAAGAGCCTTCTATGGTACGGAAAATGTTCTGTATATTGATGGGAGGCAGTTAGATGCATGTAAACATACTTTTAAATGTTTGCTTAAAATTTACAGATCACTGTATATAAATTACACCTCAGTTTTAAAAAACTAACCTGGGCTTTCCTTCTATTCAGCCACAACCTACTTGGGCCTGAGTTACCCACATTCGTCTCTTTCTCCCCCATGAAGGGTCAAACTCACCTGTTCAGCAAAATTCCAATGTCAGATAGTACAAATGCAAAGTCACAAGGAAAACAGAAACACAACCATATTTAGCTGGTGTAGAGATCAAAGAAAAGTAAATAATGGACTGTGGCTTCATCAAACATTTACAGACAAGTACAGGGCAGAACAAAGCAGCCAATAATCAAGATATACGTTGGGATTATATTTGCTTTAGAACAATTTATTTTCAAATTTGCGATTGGCTTTTAAGTCTTTCACTTAACTCTAACATTTTATTAAAAGATTATAATAGAATTTTGGTTAATTGTGGTTTTATAAAACTAATCTTTTAGTGCTTTTGAAAATACTTCTTAAAATTTAAAAAAATACTTTCTTTTTTGAAACTTTGTATTTGCATTGCCCTACAGTCCAGTGACCTATATGTGTCAAAGCAGCTGCAAGAACTCTAGTAAGACTAAGAAAAATTTGAGTTCCTTTTCACACTACATTTTCTTTTGTCTGCACGTGTGGGAGACTTATCTACTTTCGGGAAAGTGTTATGGAGATTTACTTTCCTTAGTTCTGAGCCTCTTCTTGTTTCAGTCAAAAATATAACACTCCCTACTATCCTATTCCCACTCCCCTTACTTCTCAACAGAAGTAATTTTTGGTGTGAGGGTAAAGAGCAAAATAAAGTCATAGGCCAAGGGTGGCCAAAGTCAGTGACCTCTGTGGCAAACCCAACTAAGCTTGCTCCTACCAGAAGCCACAATTTGAGGGGTGTGGGATATGCAAAGTAACTGAAAAACAAACTGTCACAAGAAGGAGGGCTAATGGTAGGAAGGAGCTGCATTGAATTCACCCAACAGCACCATTTTGTCCCACCAACTATACTTTCTTCTGTAGAAATCCTATGAATTTTGAGCTCATAGCGATATGAGGCCAGGAAACAATCAGATATCAAAAAGAAAGCATGTGATAGTATTAATAGCAATCATTCCCAACTGTATTCATTTTTTCCCCCTCTTGGAAAAAAAATGACAAAGAAAATACAACATTTATTCCAGCCTAGCTGAAATACATCTGCCTGGAATTGTTTCTATTATTTTTGAATCAAAAACATCTTATCTTTTAAACTTTTATTATCGCACCATTTTTGTAAAGACCTTACACCACTGAATCCCCCAGAATGGACAGCTGTATTATTATGGAAAGGGAAAGAACCTGGATCTAGACTACCTAATTGGAAAATCATGGCTTTGCCACTTACTGGATATAAAAAGGAAGATAACATCTAGCTTCATAAAGGTGTCATAAGAGGCAAAAACTTTGTAGCCTGTAACAACTTACACAAATGTAAGGCATGAGAGAGGCAGTATTAAAGTGGAAAGGACAGAGGCTTTGGTCTAGGGAGACCCTGGTTCAAATCTCAGCAGTGTCACTTTGATCAAGTTAAGTTCCCTGAACTCAATTGCTCCATCTGGATTGTTGCAAGGATTAAATATTAACTTTTATAAAGGCCCAGACACTTAACAGATATCCAATAAATGACAGCTCTTATCTTGAATATTTTTTTCCTTTCCTTTAGTCACTTTTCATTCATTTATTCAACAAATATTTATTGAGTAATAGGCACTGCACTAGGGTATAATGGTAAGACATATACAATTCCTATCTTCATGGACTTATTGTCTAGTTGGGAACTCAAACAGAAAATTACAATATAATTTTATACGTATTATAGTAGGGAAAGTATAGAGTGCTATGGGAACCCAGATGAGAGACACTTTGTTCAGACTTAGGTCAGTACTATAGAAGCTTCTTGGAGAAAGTGACTGTGAGCTGAAAACTGAAAGTTAAGTAGGAATTAGCAGATGAAGGAGGAGTAAGGGAAATTTTCCAGGCAAAGATATGTGCAAAGGCCCAGAAGCAAGAGAAATGTTTGTCAAAGAAACCTCAAAATACCCACCAACACATACACTCTGTTCTGGGATTAGAACATAAATACTCTCATACAGATCTTTCTGTCCTTTTCTTGTCCAGTGACATCATGTCTTTCAGCCTTTCATCTGATAAATATTCATCGAAGACAACAGAGGAAAACATATTTTCATCTTCGGCCAAAATCCTACCATGACCAATTACCATTATGAAGTACAAATTCCTGGTTATGTGGCCCAATAATTCACAACACATATTATTCCAACCTGGAGATCTAGAAGCATAGCATCAGACTGGATGATGATGGATAAATACCTCTCTATTCTCCATGAGCTTAACAGTCCAACTGAAAAAATTAAACATAAAATTGATTAGGACACAAAATAGTATGTGATTAAATATTACCTGAGTGATTGCACAATAAATGTAATAGAAATTTAGACAAGGATAGATCATGATAAAAATCTTATAAAGCCACTGCAGCTTGGGAGTATTTTCCTCACATCATTCAAATGGGCTTACTGTATTATACACATGCGCACACGCGCACGCGCACACACACACACACACACACACTTCAACAAGTTCGTTTGGTCATTCAACAAATGTTTAAGGGTCTACTATTACATGTATACAACAGATACAGGGACAAAACAAAGGTCCTGTCCATATAGATTTTATATTTTTGTTGGCAAAGGAAGCAATAAACAAAAAACAAGAAAGCACTTTACACATATATCTTATTTAATCTTTGAAACAACTCCACGAGGTAGGATTTATCATCCCCCTTTTACAGAAGAGACATGGGATATCAATTAACTTGTCCAAGATCAAACAGCTAGCAAGTAGCATAGCCAAAATTTTAACTTAGGTCTATCAGATTATAAAGCCCAAGTCCAATGTCAGCAATTCCACTCCACTGCTGAAACTTTCCGTTTCCCTGAATGACAGAGGTTCCTGGAGGCTTCTCTGATACATGGTCAGTCCAGAAACAGTTTGACCAGGATTAGCCAAGTGATTCTCATGCTTTTTGCTTCCACTGAGCTAGGTCGCAGGCTCTTTCTTGTCCTGCAGTGCTCTTTCTTCCATCTGTATTGCTTTCATTGAGATTTTACTTTCCACCTCAAATATATATCCATGGGTTCCATTGCATGCAATTCCCTTCTCTGCTTTAACATCTTCAATAAATTCTCCATTCATTTTCCTCATTTACCCAAAACAGTTGCTGATTAGTAATACTATACTCCCCTTAAGAAGTATGGCTTTAATGGGCTATGTGGCTACGGTGCTATGTTGGAAGGGTCACTGTATTTGGATTTATACGTATTAACAATAGTTCTATCATTAAGCAGTTTAGTGCCTAGTTCTTTTCTACATTATCTCATTTTATCTTTTCAATAACACTGCAGACCTAGAGGGGTGGGATAGGGAGGGTGGGAGGGAGGCTCAAGAGGGAGGGGATATGGGGATATATGTATACATATAGCTGAGTCACTTTGTTGTACAGCAGAAACTAACACAACATTGTAAAGCAATTATACTCCAATAAAGATATATTTTAAAAAAACACTGCAATAAAAAATGTTCCTGCGTTACATATGAGGAATTGAGGTTCAGAGAGGCTGAATTACTTGCTCAAGGCCAGGATATAGTAAATTTAGGTCTTCCCAGGTGCTTCCTACTATATCGTGTTGCCTCCCACCTAAAACTATAGAAATCACAGAAATGTAGTTTTGAAAGGACACCCTAGGATCCCTTACAAGTTCCCTTTCGTGCAAGCACCATTTCTACAGAATCCTTTCCAGTGATCCAGTCTCTTGTAGAAATATTGGCTTATCACATTCAAATTGTGACCTCTGTGAGCCTCAGTTTTCTCATCTATAAAAGTGAATACTTCTATTTATCTCACAAGTTTATTGTGTGGATTAAAGGATGAAGTACGTAAATGTCCTTTGTAAACAATAAAGCACTTTATAAATGTTCCCTGAACTTTCTTTACAAGTATGTTAGACCTGAAAAACTAAATTTTATCTTTGAATTTAAGTTATTGTAAATGGATTCTCCTTAATATATCAATATTTCTGACTTCATAATCACAAATTTAAAAAGAGCAATATATCCACAACTTTTCCTAGTAGGCAAAATTATTTTCCATTACTAGTAGACATAAGACTAAGATTACAGTATAAGTTTTTCTCAAACTCTTTTGGAGATGGAGGAAAATATCAACTTTGGAACAGCTATGAGAAAGTGAATTTCATCTTTTTAATGCACAGCTATGTAAAATAATTAATATGGCTTGTAATAGGACAGGCTTTAAATAAACTTTCTAATATAATTAGAAAGTATAATGATATAATTTCATTAGAATTTGTGCACATATTAAAAATATCAACACAATTATAATAATAAACATTTATTGAGCACTTAACATTTGGTAACTCATTTAATAAAATTCTTCAATTATAGGAAAATGATAATTTAACAGTTAAAGTTTAACAGTTAAAGGAAAGTTAGTGTAGGAAGCTAGTAAATAATAATATAGGCAAAAGAAAAACTACCTACAATATATAATCTGACTTTTACTACAGCTTTTGGTAAATTACTATATCCAACTATAGAAATGTTTCAGAACACTTTATAGATACCACAGATAAAACAGGTTAAATTTTATTACCTATAAAATGCCCAAATGTATGCTCATTTAAAACTGATACATGGGTATAATATTATGTCCCTTTATCCAACTAAATGGAAAATTAGATTTCTCTATTTACTTTTTTTCTTTAGTTTTCAAATTCATCTTAGTATATTAATCTTAAAATCTGTCATTTCCCAGATTGTTTCTGTGCTTCTTTCCTTGACATTGTTTCCCCTTCTTTTCTAAGAATTTTATTCTAAAAGGCCATAAAAATATATAAGCATATATATATTTGTATGTATATGTATATATATATGCACAGTATTTGCATCTTTTTCTAAACTATTATTTCTCTTGATAATAAATAAAAATCAAACCAGGACAGAAGGTTCATACCTTCCTCAGCCCCTATTAAGGCAGAAAGATGGAAATACATCATGTCTTTTGTGTCGCATAAGCCCATCTCACTAAATGAAAACTTATTGTTTTACTTACAGCCAATGTCCTTCAAATTGCTTGTGGTGATATATTTTTTCATCAATGATCAGTGGAAAATCAAAGAAATTCAGTTTTCCACCTTCTAAGCTTCTTTTATCTCTGAATGATGCAGGCTCAAGAGTTGCCAAATGACATGGGCAAAGGCAGCCAAATAGGGCTTCCTAGCCAATCTAAAAATAGCAGATGGTGGTGGGCAGATATACCATTTCTCTCTTGTTCTTTTTATTTTTTCTAAGAGCTAGGTACCATAAACATGGCTTGTTCAAAATTAAAATGGTACAAAAAGAATTACATTCTCTCTTGCCCTAAGATCTAGACATGTGGTCTGTTAGGATAATCTGTACCTTTTTGCTAATAAGAAAGATGCGAAATTCAATGCAAAACTATATTCTGCGTTTCTTACAGCAAGGTTCCCATACCCAATTTCCACCTACTCTGATAGGAAATCTGACCATAACTTCATGGAATCAAGGACTGCCTTTGCCTTTTATTTTTCTTTCCTAGAGCCCCTTAAATAATAACTATGGACATTTGTATGTTTTATAATTTAAGAGGTCCTTTCACAGATTTTACTGGCTCCTTACAACAAGCCTGTACCTTGGAAAGGTCCTACCATTACAATTTGAGAAATGAGAAAACTGAGCCTCACAGAAGTTGAAGCTTACCCAAGCCCAGCCAGATAAAAGTGTGTCTTCAAATTCTACATTTGTCACATATGTGCACACACAAACACACATGCATACACATGTACTCTCTCCCTAAAGATTCCAACGTAAAACAGCACTTAAGGATTTAACTTTCACAAACATGTAAGCATGTACAAATAAATTTTATAGAGAAAATGTTACAATAAATTTGAATTAGAGGTCCTTTACAAATGCAAAAGTTCTACAAAATGTGAAAATATGAATTTACTAATCATATTAATTATATAAAGATAAATTTCTTTAAAGAAGTTCATTTTTCAAAATGATTATTCATTTAACAAAAGAAATTAAATAGTTACCATGGATATTTAAGTTTTGTTTGAAGGTGGGAACAAAGAAACAGTTTAGCAGGAAATACTAATGTGTAAGTAGCTAACTCTCAGTGGCAGGATTACAGATTTTTTTTCTTCTCATATTTTCTAACATTTCAAATTTTACAGAGCCAAGAAATTATGGGTTTAAGTAAATTTTCAAAAATAACTTAGATGTAAGAAATTTTTTTTACAATATACTTTAAGGTAAAAAAAAAGCAGGACATAATATTGAATCTATAGCATGACCTCAATTTAGTAAAAAAAAAAAATGTTTCTTTGTAGATGTAAGTACATAAAGCTGGAAGGCAATAGTCTGCTAGGTTGGTACCTCTGAATGATAGGATCTAGGGATTACCTTATTTCAATATTTCTGCAATGTCCAAATTGTTTTAATGGGCGTGTAGTACTTTTATAAAGAAAAGAAAAATGTTTAGGTTTATTCTCAATGCCAACAGAAATCAAGTAAAAAGAAAAACCTCAAATTATAAATCAATGGAAAAAATTAATATACCAAAATTCTAATTTATAACTTTCAATTTATGCCAATTAAGTATCATCACTAAACATAAAAGTCAATAAATTTTGCTAATTTTTAGTTTATAAAACTCTGTATTATTACATTTTCAATACAGAATTCAGAATTTTGGTGTTTATCACTTCCCCAGGGCAGAAATATTGGACTCATAACACTAATCATAATGTTCTTTTACTTAAATAAGAAAATAGAAGGAGCAAGGGCAATTTCTAAACAGACTAAGGATAATTTATAGACATTCAGAGTTCTCTTTGTTGTAACATATCTTCTAGGAAGGGGTACAAACATCCTTATCATCTTGCTTAAAAACAATAGATAAAAACCATAGCCTATTTTTAAATGTATTTTATTGTAGTTGATTTACAATGCTGTGTTAATTTCTATTGTACAGCAAAATGATTCAGTTATATATATAACTCCCTTTCCCCCTTGGCAACCACAAGTCTGTTCTCTATGTCTGTGAGTCTGTTTGTTTTGTAGATAAGTTCATTTATGTCATATTTTAGATTCCACATATAAGTGATATCATATGATACCTGCCTTCCTCTTTCTGACTTACTTCACTAAGTATAATCATCTCTAGACCCATCCATGCTGCTGCAAATGGTATTATTTTATTCTTCTTTAGGGCTGAGTAGTATTCCATTGTATATATGTACCACATCTTTTAAATTAATTTTTATTGGAGTATAGTTGATTTACAATGTTGTGATAGTTTCTGCTGTATAGCAAAGTGAATCAGTTATACATAAATCCACTTTTTTAGATTTTATTCCTCTATAGATCATTACAGAGTATTTAATATACACCCCTGCACTATAGAATAGGTTCTAATTAGTTACCTATTTTATATATAGTGGTGTGTATATGTCAATCCCAATCTCCCAGTTGATCCTTCCCTGCCCTCTTTCCCCCTTGGTAACCATAAATTGGTTTTCTATATCTGTGGCTCTATTTCTTTTCTGTAAATAAGTTAATTTGTACCATGTTTTTAGATTCCACATATAAGCGATATCACATGATGTTTCTTTCTCTGTCTGACTTACTTCACTCAGTATGACAATCTCTAGGCCCATCCATGTAGTTACAAATGGCATTACTTCATTTTTTTACTGCTGAGTAATATTCCATTGTATATATGTACCACATCCTTTTTTTAAAAACATCTTTATTGGAGTATAATTGCTTTACAATGGTGTTAGTTTCTGATTTATAACAAAGTGAATCAGTTATACATATACATATATCCCCATATCTCTTCCCTCTTGCACCTCCCTCCCTCCCACCCTCCCTACCCCACCCCTCTAGGTGGTCACAAAGCACCGAGCTGATCTCCCTGTGCTATGCAGCTGCTTCCCACTAGCTAGTTATTTTACATTTGGTAGTGTATGTATGTCCATGCCACTCTCTCACTTTGTCACAGCTTACCCTCCCCCCCTCCCCGTGTCCTCAAGTCCATTCTCTAGTAGGTCTGCATCTTTATTCCCATCTTGCCCCTAGGTTCTTCATGACCATTTTTTTTTTTAGATTCCATATATATGTGTTAGCATATGGTATTTGTTTTTCTCTTTCTGACTTACTGCACTCTGTATGACAGATTCTAGATCCATCCACCTCACTACAAATAACTCAACTTCGTTTCTTTTTATGGCTGAGTAGTATTCCATTGTATATATGTGCCACATCTTCTTTATCCATTCCTCCACTGATGGACACTTAGGTTGCTTCCATGTCCTGGCTATTGTAAATAGTGCTGCAATGAACACTGGGGTACATATATCTTTTCAAATTATGGTTTTCTCAGGATATATGTCCAGCAGTGGGATTGCTGGATCATATGGAAACTCTATTTTTAGTTTTTTGAGGAACCTCCATACTGTTTTCCAAGTGGCTGCACCAATTTACATCCCCACCAACAGTGTAGGAGGCTTCCCTTTTCTCCACACTCTCTCCAGCATTTGTTATTTGTAGACTTTTTAATGATGGCCATTCTGAACAGTAGGAGGTAGTACCTCATTGTAGTTTTGTTTTGCATTTCTCTAATAATTAGCAATGTTGATCATCTTTTCATGTGCCTGTTGGCCATCTGTAGGTCTTTGAGAAATGTCTATTTAGGTCTTCTGCCCATTCTTCGACTGAGTTGAAAAACCATAGCCTATTAATCTCATCTACTTACCAAGAGAAGGAAGTTCTCTTGGTGTTAGAAATATCAAGCATCAAATTCTCCTGAGGGTCCTCCATAACAAATATTTATTAATTTTATAATCTGAAAATAAAGCTACTTTATTTCAAAGAATGTTTACATTCAGAAATGAAAAATCATTCTTTTCTGAAACATTAATGGAGATATCAAAAATGTTTATATTCAGCACCACTCAAAAAGTAAAAGCACAGAAAATAGAAACAAAGGAAAATGCTAAGAACTTATGCAACTTAATCTCCTTTATCACTTCAAACTTCCTCAAGGGGAAGAGTGACTCCTAACAACTTAGATGTTCTTTCATCAGTCCCTGGCATGCAGTAGGAGATCAATAAATATTTGCTGAATGAATAAATTTAATATTAAATGAAAACCTTCTCCCAAGAATCTCAACCACCACTCCAATCCCACTCACCAGAGGTAACAACAATGAAGTTTGGTGAATCTCTCTCTCCACACACCATAACTATTTCCACTCAAAAAATACAGTGATTATCCTAGTATAGTTCCACTTTATTCACTCTTTTTTTATATAACTGCACAAACTTACCAATTTTCCAGATGCTTTCAGCAACCAAGATGTTGAATGAAAGGAAATAAAAGTACTAATTGTAATGGCTAACATGCATTGAGCATTGTTCTAAGTGCTTTATATATACTACACACTAAAACTGCACAACTTTATAAGTAGGTACTATTACTTATGGCCCTCTTATAAAGAAATTTTAAAATATTACTTTCCCAAGATTATAATGACTTGCCTAACGTTAGACAATAAGTGACAGGGCCAGGATTTGAAGCCAGCAGTCTGTCTTGGGAGCCTGTGTTCTTAATCATTACTGCCTCTGTAATGTTAAAAATACTAAAGATAAATTCTTACTTAACAACAGCTGACTGTGGTATATACCGAATGTAAACATAACAGGACACAATGTTTGGGTTTTTTTAACTATACCAGAACCTTGTACTAAGGATTGCCTTCAAAGCAACCATACCAATAGGTTATGTGTTGTTTAGAGTCTGCCAACATATCAAAATAGTGTTGCTGAGCCAAGCGAAGCATAAATTGTTTTATAACATTAGCCTATTTCCTAATTTGAATTAGCAAAAAACATATGAATTTCCTTCACATATATTTCATAAACTGAACAAGAAATCTAAGTGCCTTACTGTTACCTTCTTTTATGGCCAAAAGCAGCTTTTTTCAAGTTTTACTATCCATTTTGTTCATTAGACTCGCCACTAAATGATTTATGGTCATTAAAACAAAAAACAAAAAAACAAAAAACTATATCCAGTCACACACACAAAAAGAACCTGAATCACATTTAAACAGTTATATAACTCAGATTCTAAACACAGATCCAAGAGTGTTTTGAATAATGGCAGAATCTTTGGAATAAACGTATAGTCTCTCAAGGTAACTATTCTGAAAAGGACAATATTCAATGTCTATTTAAGGTCAGTCTGTTAAAAATTAGTTATCATACTTAACAAGTTTATTTCACTTCCTAATCTAGCAACCAGTTCATGTCAACCACCAGCAAAATAATAACTTATGCCCATACCATCTATTCTGTCCCCAAGGCAGGAATTTGATAACTAGTATTCTGAGCTCTGTACAACATATCAAAATAGTGTTGCTGAGCCAAGTGAAGCATAAATTGTTTTATAACATTAGCCTATTTCCTAATTTACTCTTCTAATATAAAATGATTCCACTCTAGCTGACAGTAACAGCAAGGACAAAATGGCAGCTTTAGAAGATGCCTTATCTTTGGATGAATCTTATTAGTTTAAACAAGGGATAATGGTAAAAATAGTGCATACACACACATATAAATATATTCAATATCACCAAAATACCACCAACATTTTGAAGTGATGCCAAGTAAAATTAAAAGGTGATATGTTTCAGAAGATGGGTCAATCGAAAATCAGGTTTCACCTAACTCTGTTACTGAATCACTTTCTAGATCATGGTTTTGTTAAGTAAAACTTCCTTCTTGGAAAAATAAGCATCTGTCTGAGCTCCATGCAGTTCCACAGAACAGTAAAAATAACTGTTAAGTTTCTTTGTATACATAATTGCTAAGTAAATGGTAAAGAGTCTTGCAAGATAACCCTTAACAAACAGTCTAATTAGAAAATTAAGTTTCCTGGCAACCTGTTAGGCTTAATTACCTAACCAATCATTATCCCATAAAAAAACAATTGGTATTATTCAACCTAATACTTAGAGAAGGCCCTGGGAGTTGGGTACCAGACTTTCTTATAGTAAAATAATCCTAAAAGCATTGCCTTTTTGATTGCCTGTATTTATTCTGACAGCTCATTTTCTTCCCTCCCCAACATCTGTACACAAAAAATCTCACTCAATAAAGTTTTTATTAATCAATTAATGCTTTTGCTCTGGCAATGCAAAAGACCTCTCATCAGCTCCTATCTTTTCCCAACCACTCATCATCAAGATTATGATGCTTGGATTAGAGGCAGAGCAGAGGAAAGAACCAAGTATATAATGACCTCATGTGGCAAAGGGCTACAATTACTGATTTCACTATAAAATAATCATGGGCTTAAACTACTTTTGTTACCAGATTTTTATTTTCAAATTGCTATTTTAAATGGGCATGAAATACTAGACAGAGTTAGGGACGGAAAGAAAAATGACCCTAGATATAAAGAGCAGAAGTAAAACTAGAGTCGCTACTCACTAAAATAAAATGAAACCCCACTCTAGAGAGTCAAAATATCTGGGGTTTGTTTCAGCTTTAGTCTTTGTGGGATCTTGAGAAATCCCTCAGCCTCTCACATCTGTAAAACGGTGATAAATTTTGTCTACCACAGAGTCTAACTTACAATGGTTAGGAAAGGATTTTAATATCTGATATTTAATGATGCTTTTATTCTATTTATGGTACTTGTTATTCTATACCTAAAATATTTCTAAGGTAATCATAAAAACATAAACCAAAAACTAAAGTACTGTTACCTAGTTTGACTTCTAATTGTCACCTTTTATATTCTAGTACAATGGACATTGATCTGTTTAGTACTTATTTTATTCTAGGCACAGAACTAAAATTAACTGAATTCAAAGAGTAGCCATATTGATAATAATCTTCTTTGAGGATGGTCTTAATTCTTAAAAGAAACACTTTGATATTTATCAATTCAAAATCTGCCAAAACAGAACTTGGTGTTAATTTTTTGTGAAATCTTTGAACCAAATCCAAATTTTCATTCATACAAAATATTCTGAGAACATCAATATCATATTAAGAATTTATACCTCATTAAACATACAATTACAGAGCTGCAGTCACAGTAATTTTTTAAAAGGTGGGGGAAAGGGAGTATGTAAAACTGAATCAAATTCAAATTACATACCTGTCCCTCACTTTATGTCTTTTATTACTGAAAAATAAGCTGTCACTAAGTAGAAAGCTTTAAGTGAAATATCTTCCATTAATTTTAATGGGGCACATTATGTTATATCCTAAGACACCAAAAATGTATTGATTGAATAATAACAAGTTTACAAAAAATACACAATATAGATTGTGCATAAAATATATTGTAAACAAGGTTTACTGTACTTGCCAAGGAAGAAAATTTGATAGTCAGTGATGGTTGGTGGAGGACAGGAATAAAGAAATCATTCTTTGGAAGGTGAGTTCTGCTTTCTGTACCATTTCCCCCCGCCAATCTTCCACCGTTTTGGGGACTAATGGTTATCTGGCATTCAAACTCCACTTAAAATTAAGTTATAACACAAAAAAACACCTTTAGGAAACTTCAAAACACATGGAAATGGCATCTACATATAACAGACGAGAGTCCTAAAAGATATCTTTTTCATTCCTCTCATTTCACATACTTATGCAAAGCAAAATTACCTGATGTACAGTTCAAGCGTGTTCAACATGATAATCTCTGTGTAGTGTCAAGTAAATTATTATGTTTTTGTCTGAGCTGGAAATGTTTAAATATTGTTCTTTATTGCATACTTGTTTAGTATATTTTAGAGTAGGAAAAGTCTTTATACCCAAGGAGAAAAAAAAAGGGTGATTGTCTGAACAATGATATAATCATTTAAAAGATGTTATGATAGAAAGATATTATTGAACAGCTCTTATGGGGGAAGACTGTATTTAAACATTTTTGGCATTACTAATCTCAGTACTAATAAATTTTATAATTAATAACATTCCAAGGCACTACACAGAATAAGGAAAAAAATGAATTATATCAAACCTGCCTTCATTTTTCAATATTCTACTCTCTGAAGATGAGAAAAAACAATTTCATTATACAAATAAATTCTTAAAAGGAGAAAAAGCGTATTAGGATAACCTCAAAAAGCACCCAAAGTGTTACTAAACCTAAGTAGCTCATACCTCTAGGAAATGAAAAATTACCCAACTTCAAGACTTAATATGAAGCTACAGTAGGGACTTCACTGTCAGTCCAGTGGTTAAGACTCCATGCTTCCACTGCAGGGGGCACGGGTTTGATCCCTGGTGGGGGAACTAAGATCCCGCATGACACGTGTTGCGGCCAAAAATAAAATAAAATAAAATAAAAAATAAAACAGAATAGAGAGCCTAGAAATAAAGCCACATAATTATAGTCAACTGATCTTCAACAAAGGAGCGAAGGCAATTCAATTAAACAAAGCTAGTTTTTCAGCAAATGGTGCTGACAACTGGACCTCCACATGCAAAAAAATGAATCTAGATGCATATCGTACTTCCTTCATAAAAATTAACTCAGAATGGATCATAGATCTAAAAATAAAGTGTATTCATTATAAAACTCCTAGAGGATAACATAGGAGAAAACCTAGATGACCTTGCATACGGCGATGACGTTTCAGATACAACACAAGGTATGGGGCTTCCCCGGTGGTGCAGTGGTTAAGAATCTGTCTGACAATGCAGGGGACATGGGTTCGAGCCCTGGTCCGGGAAGATCCCACATGCTGCGGAGTAACTAAGCCCATGTGCCACAACTACTGAGTCTGCGCTCTAGAGCCCGCAAGCCACAACTACTGAGCCCACATGCCACAACTATTGAAGCCCACACACCTAGAACCCGTGCTTCCACAACAAGAGAAGCCACCACAATGAGAAGCCCACACACGGCAACAAAGAGTAGCCCCTACTCACTGCAACTAGAGAAAGGCTGCACACAGCAACGAAGACCTAACGCAGCCAAAAATAAATAAATAAATTAAATTAAATTAAAAAACAAAACAAAACAAAATCATGGATCATACCAATCCATGAAAGAAATCATTCATAAGCTGGACTTTATTAAAATTAAAAACTTCTGCTCTGCAAAAGACAATGTCAAGAAAATAAGATAAACCATAGATAGGAGAAACATTTGCAAAAGACATATTTGATAAGGACTATTACCTAAAACATACAAAGAACTCTTAAGGCTTAGTATTAAGAAAATGAACCCAATTAAAGAAAGACAGAAGACTTTAACGGACACCTCACCAAAGAAGATAAACAGATGGAAAGATGGTTAACATCATGTCATTAGGGAATTGCAAATTAAAATAAGATACAACAACATACCTATTAGAATGGCCAAAATCCAAACCACTGACAACAAATGCTGGCAAGGATGTAGAGCAACAAGAACTCTCAGTCATTGCTGGCGGAAAGGCAAAATGATACAACCATTTTGGTAGACAGTTTGGCAATTTCTCAGAAACCTAAACAAACTCTTACCATATGATCCAGCAATTGCACTCCTTGGAATTTACTAAAATGAACTGAAAACTTATGTCCTCATAAAAACTTGTACACCGATGTTTAAAGTAGTTTTATTCATAACTGCCAAAACTTGGAAGCAACCAAGATGCCCCTCAGTAGGTGAGAGGATAAACTATGGTACATCCAGACAACAGAATATTTTTCAGTGTTAAAAAGTAATGACATGGAGAAAATTAACTGCAAGTTACTAAGTGAAACAAGCCACTGAAAAAGCTCCCTACTGAATGATTCCAACTCTACGACATTCTGAAAAAAGGCAAAACTATGGAGACAATAAAAAGATGAGTGATTGCCAGAGTTTAGGGGAGAGGGATGAACAGACACAGAGGATTTTCAGGGCAGGGAAACTCTTTTGTATGATACTACAATGGTGGTTACATGTCATTATTCATTTGTCAAAACCCACAGAAGATACAAGACTGGGTAAACCCTAATGCAAACTATGGACTTTGAGTGGTAATGATGTGTCACTGTAGGTTCATTGATTATAACAGACATACCACTCTGTTGGGGGATGTTGATATTGGAGGAGGCTGTGCAAGTATGGGGGCAGAGAGTACATGGGAACTCTGTACTTTCCACTCAATTCCCCTGTGAAACTAAAACTGTTCTAAAAAAAGAAAATAAAAACTATTAAAAATAAGTTCTGTAGTTTAGTTAACAGTAGTATACCAAGTCAATTGCCTAGTCATGATAATACACTATTGTTAAGTAAAATGTTACCATGGGTGTACACAGGAACTCTAATAATTTTGCAACTTTTGTGAATCTAAAATTATTTCCCCCCCAAAAAAATTTTTTTCAAAGGAAAGGGGTAAGGGCTTCCCTGGTGGCGCAGTGGTTGAGAATCCACCTGCCAGTGCAGGGGACACGGGTTCGAGCCCTGGTCCGGGAAGATCCCACACGCTGCGGAACAACTAAGCCCGTGCACCGCAACTACTCAGTCTGCACTCTAGAGCCCGCGAGCCACAACTACTGAAGCCCGTGGGCCTAGAGCTCGTACTCCGCAACAAGAGAAGCCACCGCAATGAGAAGCCCGCGCACCGCAACGAAGAGTAGCCCCCACTTGCCGTAACTAGAGAAAGCCTGCGTGCGGCAAGGAAGACCCAACGCAGCCAAAAAATAAATAAAATAAAATAAATAAATAAATAAAGGAAAGAGGTAAGATTTTTCAAATGAGGAAGGCTATTATCTACCAGGATTTGTAAATACTTTAAGCAACTTACCTAGCATTTTTCTGTAGGTAATGAGATTTATACCTCTATGTAAAAAACACTTTGGGACTTCTTGTCTTTTAAAATATAACAGACCTGATTTCTAGGGGGCTTGGTAAACACTGCTCTAAGTATCAGGCATAAAAGATGAGAGAACTCTGAATGAAGGGATAAGTCTTGTACAGTTAATCACCTTCTTAGAAGAGTAAACTATAAAAAGTAGTACATATACTTTGAAGAAAGATGATCTGATAGGGGATACAGGATTCAAGAGATAATGCAGACCATTAGGCTCAATACCCTTGTGCTCATCCAGTGGTACAGCTTTTATTTTAAGTCATGACAAATATAATTTTTTAAGCTTCTTTTCAATTTTACAGATTTAAAAAGTCATTAAGCTAAACATGTTTAAAGGTTATGGAAAATCTCTGAAATATGTCTCCACTTAAAATAGAGTCAATGGGGGCTTCCCCAGTGGCACAGTGGTTGAGAATCTGCCTGCCAATGCAGGGAACCCGGGTTCGATCCCTGGCCCGGGAAGATCCCACATGTCGCGGAGCAACTAAGCTCGTGTGCCACAACTACTGAGCCTGTGCTCTAGAGCCCGTGAGCCACAACTACTGAGCCCACGTGCTGCAACTACTGAAGCCCATGCGCCTAGAGCCCATGCTCCACAATGAGGGAAGCCACTGCAATGAGAAGCCCGCGCACCGCAACGAAGAGTAGACCCAGGTCGCCACAACTAGAGAAAGCCATGTGCAGCAACGAAGAACCAACACAGCCAAAAAAATAAATAAATAAAATTTAAAAAAAATAGAGTCAATGTTAATGTATATAAACCACTGTCAATCTTTATATATTCATAATTTTCTTCAAAAGTAGAATAAATTTTAATTCTAAAAGAGATGCAATCATTTCAATGAGTGTAGCTCCATTAGAGTTCATGATATTTTTACTTATTTATTAAGCAAATATTTAATTTAGTAACAAATTCATTTATATCAAACAAAAACAAATCTATACAATATCATGAGACAATTTAAATATTTATGGCAATTACAGATTTGAAACAAGTCTCTTTTTCAAAGATCAGTGCATCTAAACTGTTTAACTCACTAAATTATCATCTCTGAATATCAAGAAACCAAAAACAAGAAATGATATTTTAAAAAGGAAAATGATAGTTTCAAAGTAAAAGTAACTCTTCCTCTCATTTAAAACCACAGAATTTTTCTAAAATGTCAAGTAGAAAGGTTAAATACAAAGAAAACACACTGCACACTGCACACCTTAACTAAACAAAGTTGAAAGAAATCTATACGTACAGACCTAAATCTATACATATGGACCTAAAATGAACCCATGCAGATTTTTTAAAATTACAACTATTTTACCCCTTGCCTTCATTAATATATGTATTTACTAACATATAATCAACAAAAAACGATAATGCTTTCAAGATATATAACATAAAGCAAGATCATTTTTATCAGTAATTTCTCTTAAAGGAGGGGGAAAAAAACTTCAGGTATAATCCAACAGAGAAGCAAAGCAAACTATGAAGTGAAAAGTGATGATGATGTTCTCAAAGTAGAAATGTGTGACTTTTATTTACTTTTAAATAAAACTTTAAATAGTAGGCTGCCTAATTAATCCAGAAATAAGAGCTGGGACTAACTAAACAGATTTAACTGCAAAGAAGAAAATCTACCTTGTCTTCAGTTTCCCTTTTGACAGCTCACCAAGTATAAAGAAAGACTACTCATTCCCAGTATAGCATCAATAAAAAATAAAATGGAAAAATGTATCCCTCACTATGTCCCACTAACATTTTACCTATAAAAATGGGAATAAATTAAGGAAAACTATAATTCCACCTCAAATGACTTAAAGACAATCATAGTTCAAGCCAATCTTTTAATTATAATAGTAATACTCCATTCTAAAAGAATGGTCTGAGAAGGGAAAAAGCAGGTAGCTATTTGAGTTCCAAATAAATTCAATCTTTCTATTCATGTAATAATCTTCAGTTATCTTTTAAGTATAGAAACATTTTCTCTTTAATCCTACAAAATCCCATGCAAAAAATGAAGCCTCACTCATACCATAGATGTAGAAACAAAGGCAGGAAAAAGATTAAATGATTTATAAGTTATGCCATTACAAACCAGGAACAAAGTCTAACCTGCTTCTCTACAAATGTATTATAGACACATTAATAAATCAGTGAAGTAATTAAATACTAAACCTGGTCTTATCTTCCACATAAATTAAGGTAGAAGGGAAGGCACCTGATCAAAAGTATTTAAAATAAAACCTCATCATACTTTTTCTAGGGATTCCTTAAATTCCAATTTTCAATTTTTAACAGGTACACTAATTTACACAGGACACATTACCATTTACTATGTAACATTAAAATTTGTAATTAAGAAATTGGTCAGTGAGATGAAAAGCACCAGAAAGAAAAAAAAAGTCAACCGGCTGAGGAGGATAATAGAGGAGAAAGACAGAAGGAGGCTGGGTCCTTTATGATGCAGCTTAGCCACTATAATGATTCTGGAACCATCTACCCCCAGACTTCTTGTTGTAAGGGATACTTAAATGTCTTTCTTTCTTTAAAGCCCCAAAAAAGAAGAAAAAAAAAAGGAAAAAAGAAAAACTAGCTATAAACTCTTGTATAGGATTCATTAAAAAAAATTTTTTTCTTGGAACAAAAATAGTTAAAAACTTGGGTTTAGAAGAGAGACTTGTATGAATATGGACCTATGAAGATACACAAAGCTGAAGTATGTGTAATCATTTGGCTGCCTGTAGTCTTCAGCAAGATCACAAAGTGCTCAAAAATTCTTTTACCTGAGGGGAGGAAAAAAATATTAATATAATTCCTTGGCTAATTTGAGATATCTAATATTCATTTTCAATTAAAAGTATCTACACAGTTGAAGACCTCAACTGTATAAGTAACTCTATCACAAAGCCATATCATCTCGTTTCAAAAGAAATATTAACAAATACTTCAGTATTAGAAGATGAATGACCTAAAATGTCATCACAGGAGTTATTAAATTTACATCTAAGATTGATACAGGTCTATAACAGCCATAACATTAATTTTATTATCTCTTTATAATACCACAGACTACTGACATGTGCAGCTTTAGTATTGATAACATTAATAATTGCAATGGTTTAATAAGTCTAAAGGTCCTGATTATGTATGTAATCTATGTAACAGATTTATAATTTTTCTGAAACACAAATCTGAATCATATATATACACTGTAATATTAGTATGTGAGGAAAGATCATATAAGTAGTGAATGAACTTAGCCAACTGGCCAACGTCACAATTCAAGATACTGCTCTCTACATATTCTAGACTGCACAGTAATTCTGAATAGACAAAGATTATTGCCTTGCAAAAATACCTGAAAAAGAAAGCAAACTTCTAGCAAAACTAATTAAACCAAAAATAATAATAATATGAAATGGTGATTATTAATCAAAATACAGAAGTGTTAGATAAAATTAAAAAGTGGTTTTACAGATTCATCTAGTTAAAATGATGGTTGGCTGTTAGTACTGCAATGGCTGACTTAATTTTATTTATTTTATTTTAACAGTATCACAAGTGAATTCTGTACTAGGTTTTTTAACATCATTAAATTAGTATGAAGAGGTCACTTGAATTTTCCAGATATGCTTTTCTTTATATCATGGGAAAAACAACTATACGCTACAGTAGTTATCTATAAATGGTGAGATTTTCAAAATTCTTGAGATACATCCCTTATAAATGTTAAATATCTATTATAGTAAACAGCAGACATTTTGTGACAGGAAAAAAGAAAAATAAGATTTCTCTCAAAACTAAACAAACAACAAAAAAATGTGGCTTCTTCTTTAGCTCTAAGATCACTAAGTTAATTAACATGGATATAAGGATATTTGTTATACAAATCCCATTACTATTCTCTCTCAAGTGTTCATCAATAGGTTCTCTGCCAGTCCCTTTATGAATATGAGTACCACTCACTTTATAGAATATAGTCAACTTCCAAATATATGGAGGATAGATCAACTCCGATTAGGACAATGACTCAAGGATTAGGCAGTGCCAAGTTATCACTGACAAGTTCCCAAATAGAACTCAAAACTAAAAATCTTTAATCTCAAGACTCTAGTTAGTAGAAAAATGGATGAGATCCATATCTTACAGCTTCAAACATCTTCCATACTGAATTTAGTTGAAAAAAATTAATTTCACAAATGGTTTATTATTATCTAAAGATTGGTGGTATAGGGAAGAGGGGAAGAATAGGGAACAAAGCAGAGGCTAGTGAGCAAGAACTTTTGTTAACGTGGTTACCCCTATGATACAGATAAAGAAACTAAAGGATAAAGAAGGTCCTCATTTTAGCTAAGGCTACAAAGCTAGAAGTTGAAATTAAGATGAGAATCTAAACAGTCTAAATCCCTCTAAAGCTCTTAACTGTCTCTTAATATAACTTTATGTAATCTTTCCTTAGAAAATTGTTTTCTCACAAAGTTAGAACACTTCTTTAGACAAGACAAAACAAACATTATTTATAGTCTTTGTATAAATCTACCTTTTCAACCAGACTGTCGTGTTTGTCTTTAAAGTCTTCATTAACATCCAGTGTTAAGATAGGCACTTCTTGTAGATAATCAAAGTTGGTTCTGTTTGAAAAGAGAGAGATGAACAAAATAATTAGAAAAAGCAACAAATAAAAGAGAAATACTAAAAATTTATTCTTATGTCTTCACTGGAAAACAAAATGTTATCAATCATTTTATATTAAAATTATCCTGCCAAGTACTTCATCTGGCAGTCTCTTCTTTCTCACCTAGATTTACTATACATGTCTAAAAATCTCAGGTATAAAATATATAAAGTTAGGCATTGTGAAATGTAATTCTCCTCAAAAACCTAAATCATACCATAAAGTAGGAATGTCTGCTTTTTCTTAGAATTTTGCTGTCTTTTTTTTTTTAATACATTTATTTATTTATTTTTGGCTGCGTTGGGTCTTCATTGCTGCACATGGGCTTTGGTTGCGCTGGGTCTTCATTGCTGCACATGGGCTTTCTCTACTTGTGGAGAGCAGGGGCTACTCTTCATTGCGGAGCATGGGCTTCTTATTGCGGTGGCTTCTCTTGTTGCGGAGCACAGGCTCCAGGTGCGAGGGATTCAGTAATTGTGGCGCACGGGCTTAGCTGCTCCACGGCATGTGGGATCTTCCCGGATCAGGGCTCGAACCTGTGTCCCCTGCACTGGCAGGCGGATTCTTAACCACTGCACCACCAAGGAAGTCCAGGAATGTTTCCATTTTATAGATGAGAAAACTAAAGCTCAGGGAGGTCACTCTGAGGCTCAGAGATTGTCTAAGATTGCATACTAATAAGTGAGATGCGTCTGAACCAAGATCTGACTAATGACAAAGTACAGTGATCTAAGAAACAAACTTGAAATATCTTAAAATTCTCTCTGAAAGGGTATAAGTATATCTCAGAGAAACTGCGGGTTTGGTTCCAGACCACTGCAATAAAGTGAATATCACAACAAAGCAAATATTGCAACAAAGCAAGTCACACAAATTTTTTGGTTTCCCCGTGCTTACAAAAGTTACATTTACTCTATACTGCAGTCTATTAAGTGTGCAATAGCATTATGTCTAAAAAAAAGTACATACCTTAATTTAAAAATACTTTATTGCTAAAAAATGCTAACCATCATCTGAGCCTTTAGAGAGTCATAATCTTTTTGCTGGGGAAGGGTTTAAATATTGCAAGAATTTATAAAATGTGATGTAGAGACACAACATTAGGAAATGCTGTTGGAAAAATGGTGCCAACAGACTTGCTTGACACAGGGTTGCCACAGACCTTCCATTTGTAAGAAATGCAGCATGTGCGAAGCACAATAAAGTAAAGTGCTATACAACAAGGTATGCTTGTACCTAAATAATGTATTCAGATATATTTCCTACTTTATCCCTTAATGTGAAATCCCATATATTATGCTGTAAATACTGCTGGGGGAGATTAGCTATAAAAACTTTAAGAAAACAGGATCTCATTGCAATAAAAAGAATCAAAATCCATACTTAATTCTGGGAGATCCTACAATAGTAATAAATAAAAATGGCTGAAAATGAAAAATTATACATGATTTGGATTAACATTTGATAAAGGAATTTAAAATGAATAGTAAATAAGAATAAGGAAGTCTTACTTTAGTGTTCTATGCAGGAGCCAGCTTTCATGCTTATAGTGAAGCTTCTCTAAGTATTCAAGAGGAATGCCTTGTTCTTCATTTCTTCCCCGTAAATATATTCTATTCAAGCATTTCTAAAAGCAAGCAATAAGAAACAGGTAGGAGGAGTGGAGGAGGCAAGGAACAATTATTCTTGACAGCTGCCATTAAATTTATCCTTAGTGTCTCTTTAGATATGCAAGTCAAAATCTCTATTTATTTTCCCTAGGAAGTTGAAGTAGTTCATTTTCCCCTCCTTGTGCTTTTCAACCATTTGGTAGCTCTAAACCAAGTGTTACTCTCAAAAAATAAGTCAAAATATGTGTATAAACTTTTGGCATCCATACTTGAAATATACTTTATAAAATAAGGTTAGTTAAAAAACAAATAATTTACCTGTGATAAACCATGATGGAAAACAATATGAAAAATAATATAAACATATATAACTAAGTCACTCTTCAGTACAGCAGAAATTAAACACAACATTGTAAATCAACTATTCTTCAATAAAATTTTGTTAAAAATTTAAAAGTTCAGGGACTTCCCTGGTGACGCAGTGGTTAAGAATCCGCCTGCCCGAGAAAGGAACACTCCCAAACTCATTCTATGAGGCCACCATCACCCTGATACCAAAACCAGACAAAGATACTGTTTTTTTATAAAAAACAAAAATTACAGACCAAATCACTGATGAATATAGATGCAAAAATCCTCAACAAAATACTAGCAAACAGAATACAACAACACATTAAAAGGATCATACACCATGATCAAGTGGGATTTATCCCAGGGATGCAAGGATTCTTCAATATATGCAGATCATTGTGATACACCATATTAACAAACTGAAGAATAAAAACCATATGATCATCTCAGTAGAGGCAGAAAAAGCTTTTGACAAAATTCAACACCCATTTGTGATAAAAGTTCTCCAGAAAGTGGGCATAGAGGGAACCTACCTCAACATAATAAAGGCCATATGACAAACCCACAGTAAACATCGTTCTCAATGGTGAAAAACTGAAAGCATTTCCTCTAAGATCAGGAACGAGACAAGGATGTCCACTCTCACCACTATTATTCAACATAGTTTTGGAAGTCCTAGCCACAGCAATCAGAGAAGAAAAATAAATAAAAGGAATACAAATTGGAAAAGAAGAAGTAAAACTGTCACTGTTTGCAGATGACATGATACTATACATAGAGAATACTAAAAATGCCACCAGAAAACTATAAGAGCCTAATCAATGAATTTGGTAAACTTGCAGGATACAAAATCAATGCACAGAAATCTCTTGTATTCCTATACACTAATGATGAAAAACCTGAAAGAGAAATTATGGAAACACTCCCATTTACCACTGCAACAAAGAGAATAAAATACCTAGGAATAAACCTACCTAGGGAAACAAAAGACCTGTATGCAGAAAACTATAAGACACTCATGGAAGAAATTAAAGATGATACAAATAGAAGGAGAGGTATATCATGTTCTTGGATTGGAAGAATCAACATTGTGAAAATGACTCTACTACCCAAAGCAATCTACAGATTCAATGCAATCCCTATCAAACTACCAGTGGCAATTTTCACAGAACTGGAACAAAAAATTTCACAATTTGTGTGGAAACACAAAAGACCCCGAATAGCCAAAGCAATCTTGAGAAAGAAAAACAGAGCTGGAGGAAGCAGGCTCCCTGACTTCAGACTATACTGCAGAGCTACAGTAATCAAGACAGTATGGTACTGGCAGAAAAACAGAAATATACATCAATGCAACAGGATAGAAAGCCCAGAGATAAACCCACGCACATATGGTCACCTTATCTTTGATAAAGGAGGCAAGAGTATACAGTGGAGAAAAGACAGCCTCTTCAGTACTGGTGCTGGGAAAACTGGACAGCTACATGTAAAAGAATGAAATTAGAACACTCCCTAACACCATACACAAAAATAAACTCAAAATGGATAAAGACCTAAATGTAAGGCCAGACACTATCAAACTCTTAGAGGAAAACTTAGGCAGAACACTCTATGACATAAATCACAGCAAGATCCTTTTTGACCCACCTCCTAGAGAAATGGAAATAAAAATAAACAAATGGGACCTAATGAAACTTAAAAGCTTTTTTTTTTTTTTTTTTGGCGGTACGTGGGCCTCTCACTGTTGTGGCCTCTCCCATTGCGGAGCACAGGCTCTGGACACGCAGGCTCAGCGGCCATGGCTCAGGGGCCCAGCCGCTCCGCAGCATGTGGGATCTTCCCGGACCGGGGCACGAACCTGTGTCCCCTGCATTGGCAGGCGGACTCCCAACCACTGCGCCACCAGGGAAGCCCAACTTAAAAGCTTTTGCACAGCAAAGGAAACCATAAACAAGACGAAAAGACAACACTCAGAATGGGAGAAAATATTTGCAAATGAAGCAACTGACAAATGATTAATCTCCAAAATTTACAAGCAGCTCATGCAGCTCACTATCAAAAAAACAAACAACCCAATCCAAAAATGGGCAGAAGACCTAAATAGACATTTCTCCAAAGAAGATATACAGATTGCCAACAAACACATGAAAGAATGCTCAACATCATTAATTATCAGAGAAATGCAAATCAAAACTACAATGCGATATCATCTCACAGCAGTCAGAATGGTCATCATCAAAAAATCTACAAACAATAAATACTGGAGAGGGTGTGGAGAAAAGAGAATCTTTTTTTTTTTTTTTTTTTTTCTTTTTTAATGGTCTGATATTTTATTTTATTTTATTTTTTTATTTTTTAATTTTTGCTTTATAACAAATTTAATCAGTTATACATATACATATGTTTCCATATCCCCTCCCTTTTGCGTCTCCCTCCCACCCTCCCTATCCCACCCCTCCAGGCGGTCACAAAGCACTGAGCTGATCTCCCTGTGCTATGCGGCTGCTTCCCACTAGCTATCTACCTTACGTTTGGTAGTGTATATATGTCCATGCTGCTCTTTCACTTTGTCACAGCTTACCCTTCCCCCTCCCCATATCCTCAAGTCCATTCTCTAGTAGGTCTGTGTCTTTATTCCTGTCTTACCCCTATGTTCTTCATGACATTTTTTTTCTTAAATTCCATATATATGTGTTAGCATACAGTATTTGTCTTTCTCTTTCTGACTTACTTCACTCTGTATGACAGACTCTAGATCTATCCACCTCATTACAAATAGCTCAATTTCATTTCTTTTTATGGCTGAGTAATATTCCATTGTATATATGTGCCACATCTTCTTTATCCATTCATCCGATGATGGACACTTAGGTTGTTTCCATCTCCGGGCTATTGTAAATAGGGCTTCTATGAACATTTTGGTACATGTCTCTTTTTGAATTATGGTTTTCTCAGGGTATATGCCCAGTAGTGGGATTGCTGGGAAAAGAGAATCTTTATACACTGTTGGTAGGAATGTAAATTGATACAGCCACTATGGAGAACGGCATGGATGTCCCTTAAAATCTAAAAATAGAACTACCATATGACCCAGCAATCCCACTACTGGGCATAGACCCTGAGAAAACCATAATTCAAAGAGTCATGTACCAAAATGTTCATTGCAGCTCTATTTACAATAGCCCAGAGATGGAAACAACCTAAGTGTCCATCATTGGATGAATAGATAAAGATTTGGCACATATATACAATGGAATATTACTCAGCCATAAAAAGAAACGAAACTGAGCTATTTGTAATGAGGTGGATGGACCTAGAGTCTGTCATACAGAGTGAAGTAAGTCAGAAAGAGAAAGACAAATACTGTATGCTAACACATATATATGGAATTTAAGAAAAAAAATATCATGAAGAACCTAGGGGTAAGACAGGAATAAAGACACAGACCTACTAGAGAATGGACTTGAGGATATGAGGAGGGGGAAGGGTAAGCTGTGACAAAGCGAGAGAGTGGCATGGACATATATACACTACCAAACGTAAAATAGATAGCTAGTGGGAAGCAGCTGCATAGCACAGGGAGATCAGCTCGGTGCTTTGTGACCACCTAGAGGGGTGGGATAGGGAGGGTGGGAGGGAGGGAGACACAGGAGGGAAGAGATATGGGAACATATGTATATGTATAACTGATTCACTTTGTTATAAAGCAGAAAGTAACACACCATTGTAAAGCAATTATACTCCAATAAATGTTAAAAAAAAAAAAAAGAGTCATGTACCACAATGTTCACTGCAGCTCTATTTACAATAGCCAGGACATGGAAGCAACCTAAGTGTCCATCGACAGATGAATGGATAAAGAAGATGTGGCACCTATATACAATGGAATATTACTCAGCCATAAAAAGAAACGAAATTGAGTTATTTGTAGTGAGGTGGATGGATCTAGAGTCTGTCATACAGAGTGAAGTCAGTCAGAAAGAGAAAAACAAATACCGTATGCTAACACATATATATGGAATCTTAAAAAATATGGTCATTAAGAACCTAGGGGCAAGACAGGAATAAAGACCGAGACCTGCTAGAAAATGGACTTGAGGACACGGGGAGGGGGAAGGGTAAGCTGGGACAAAGTGAGAGAGTGGTAGAGTATATACGGACATATAAACACTACCAAATGTAAAATAGCTAGCTAGTGGGAAGCAGTCGCATAGCACAGGAAGATCACTCAGTGCTTTGTGACCAGCTAGAAGGGTGGGATAGGGAGGGTGGGAGGGAGGGAGATGCAAGAGGGAAGAGATATGGGGACATATGTATATGTATAACTGATTCACTTTGTTTTAAATCAGAAACTAACGCACCATTGTAAAGCAATTATACTCCAATAAAAATGTAAAAAAAAAAAAAAAGAGTAAACCAAAAAAAAAAAAAAAGAAGAGCCAGGCAATACAGGATCCACAAGAGATAAGTGAATAGGTGTCTAAAGAGGATAAGAATAAAAAATCCAAAAATAGCAAATTTGAAACAGAATGGCAGAACAACCAGCCCAGGTTGGAGTATGGAGCTTTGAGGTTTTGAGTCATTCTAGGAGATTTGAGGCAGTAGGCTATGTAGTATAAGGAGCTGGAGCTGATCTTTCTGAAGGAAACAAAGAGTCTTGAGAGGTTGTGCCTTAATTAAAAGAGAGCTAGTAAAATTCCATCCACAAGCCGGAGTGAGAGAGAGGGAGCTCGAAAACATTTCAAGACAGTGACTTGAAAATAATTCACCAGTGAGAACCTGAAATCACAGGCCTCAGACACATGTAGCATTGGGGTGCTAATTCACACAACTGACACTGCATGTGAATTTTCAAGATGAGGAATTACTATCGAACTGTTCCATACCCTTGAGGCTCTTATCTCTAAAGACCATGGGAAAAATGGAAATGAGTTAAAATGGAATAGACTGTAACAAAGAGTGGTAACCAGAATAGAATGTTTTTTGCTTTTGTTTTTTTTAATAAATGTATTTACTTGTTTAAAAATATTTAAAAAATAAAGTTTTGTGTTAGACTTTAAGATATTGACTATGAATGTTTCTAGCAGAATGAAATTATTAGTATTCTTCATGTTTTCTTCTATATTTGTATTTATTATTTTCATAATTAAAAACAAAAATTCTTTTCAAAAATAAAAATGAATTTCAAAATTATTATTGTTAAACTCTGGCTTACTTGACATTAGAAGAGGAACAAAATCATCCCTTGGAATCAGAAACCTAGTTTCTTTGAAAATTCAGCTTCAATAGCAATACGGTATTCTTTCAGGCTAGAAGTCATGGCATTTACATTCACCAGAGCCTACTTTGTGACTTAGGGAAGAAACAGGAATAAAAAACAGAGAAAAATGGGGATGCAAGCACCAAAACCAGAAATTCCTTAACAAATGTAAGCTCTTATTTAGGTTACTTTTACGAAAGGCATCTATCTACTTGGTCTTCCTGGATTCATAACATAATTTCATATGTAAACAAGAATAGCTATTTACAACCTATGACAAAAGGCACATTTTCAAGTAAGCTCCCTTAACTGAAAATGGCAAGGGTCCTCTAAGGCTCTTCTCAACTACAGCTGCTACTGCCCACCCATTCCAAGCCACAAACAACCATAAAGGATTTCTTGAAATGGACCTCCACCAACTTGGCCTGTCCTTCAGCAAACATTTACTGAGCTCCCACTATGTACCCAGGCCCTATTCTAGGCACTGGAAATTCAACAGTAATTAAAATACCCAAAGTTCCACCTCATGAAGCCTACATTCTAGGGGTTGCTTTAGAAAGTTTCTTAATGCAGCTGTGATAGATAACAGACCCTGAGAAAGTCAGGAAGAAATAATGAAGAAGAGAACTGAGGAAGAACAGAGGAGGGGCCTAGAAGAGCAACTTCCAAATGTGGGCTTACAGTTTGCTTAGGAAAAAAGAATGTTTCTATCTACACAGTTATGAGTTTCTAATTTGGAGGTGGGGAGTGGAGTTAAACTAAATCGCCTTCATTGCATACCACTGAAAGGATTTCTAAATATTACTCTGAAATGTCAATGGACAAAACAAATTTTTATTGTTTCTCACCTCTGGAGTGGCTCGAAGATAAATGATTCCATCCAGTTCAAGGCTTTGGCCAAACTGGTTATTCATCCAGTCATGCCAGTCTTGATAAATGGTCCACTCTGTTTCATTCATGCAGTCAGATTCATACAAATTAGATGCAAAAATATACCTGAAAGAGAGTCTACATCAACACATAAATTCTTTCCAAAAAGCACAAAGAAAAAACGGATCTACTAAATGGACATGAAACATTCTCCTAAACCCATGGCAGATAATGCCTTGGTTAGCAGAAAAAACCAACAACAGAAGAAAACAACACATTATCTCCAACTACAGAAAATATGAACTTGGCCAGTGGTTCCCAAAAATGTGGTGTGAGAACCCCTGGTGGTCCCCAAGACCCTTCTAGGGGTTCTGTGAGAGACCAGATTACTTTATATACTGTGCTTCAACCAAAAGCTTACAACTGCTTAAAAACAGAAGCACAAATGAGAATACAGCTGACTTCTATTAAGTCAGACACTAAAGAGATTTACAGTTTCAAACAATGCTACTCTTCTCACTAATTTTTTGTTG
This sequence comes from Mesoplodon mirus, assembly GCF_964341445.2. Taxonomy (NCBI): domain Eukaryota; kingdom Metazoa; phylum Chordata; class Mammalia; order Artiodactyla; family Ziphiidae; genus Mesoplodon; species Mesoplodon mirus. The sequence continues at coordinate 50,689,443 of NC_138977.1, forward strand.
TGAAAGATATAATTTTCACATCTTTTTATGTTTATATGTAATGGATTTATTATTACTAACTTTAAATAAGTTAATAAATGTTTTTTATATTTCTCAACCTTAATATCTAATAACATAAATATCAATAAGACACGAAGCTCTTTGGGCTCCTTAATAATTATTAAGAATGAAAGGGGTCCTAAAGTTTGAGAACTTCAGATCTAACTCTAGTAAAACAATCCTTGCATAATAAGCAGGGTAATTCTAAGCCTCCCTTAGAGATATATGATCTCCTAGCTCCAGGTGCAAGTCTAGAATACAGATCCAGATTTAACCAGAGCAGATAAGAATTTTAAGAGGGTTGGAAGAAAAAAAAACTTCTCTGCAAATTTGAATGAGATGAGATGGCCACTATACCAGTTTCCATGGCAGCTAGCAATTATGCTAGAACTTCCCTAATGGCATTAGTACCAAACTGCTGAAGGTATTAAATGTCATTTTCCATCTCAAATCTCCAACTCAGCCTCTCTTATTACTTGGATTCCCAGGAAACAGGAAAAAAATGTCCACTTCCAAGCCAAGATTCCAAACTGACAAGTACAGTCATTTATATATACCTGTCACTATACACAGATCGTTCAAAAAATAATACAGGTTTCTCTGCATCTTTGAGCTTGCCATTGAGAGCAGCAAGCTGAGCTCGTATTCGACTGAGGCAGGCATATGACTGGAAGGTGAAAGACCACCGTTCAGGTTTATCATACATCATCTGAAGAACATTCCCACCACTTTTCTGAGACGTTGTCAGTTCCTGTTTTGAATTTGAAAAAAGAAACAAAAAGCAATGATCAATAGGGCTATTTTAATGTTTTTTAAGTTAAAAAAAATTGGATAAATAAAAAACAACCCAATTTAAAAAATGGGTAGAAGACCTGAATATACATTTTTCCAAAGATATACAGATAGCTAATAGGCATATGAAAATATGCTCAACATTGCTAATTTAGAGAAACACAAATCAAGACAATGAGATATTCACACCTGCCTCTGAACACAGTGAAATTACTTACTGCTCTTACAAAATATCACAAAAGTTTACTAGTAACACTGCTTTGTTCAGATTTCTAGCCTAGCAACTTCCCAGGACAGAGTACGATGTGTTTAAGTAATTAAACAGGCAAAGCCATCTTAGGTCCCTTCCAGTATTCCTTTCACACTGAAAAACTCCTGAGATACCTTGGTGGTATCTATTTGCTAATCTCTCTCCAACCATAGCATCCACTTTTCTATATTCTGTAGAGCCAATTTCTTGTTATTAGATTTTTATATAATCTGATTAAAGTCATTTACGTTAGGGAATATCTGATTTAAACCATGAGTTTTTTTTAAAGAGGTTTGGTATCCTCAATGAATCATTTGCAAAAAATACAGAAAATAATTTTGAGCATCTATCCATTGCCACTTCACTACTACAGGCCAAAGTCAACAAATTCTAACATTCGAAGCTTCCAAATCAAAAAAAGGGGGGGGCGCGGTAAAGAGAAAGAAGCCACTGAAATTTTTTCCTTTTTTTAATTTTATAAATTTATTTATTTATTTTTGGCTTCACTGGGTCTTCGTTGCTGCATGCGGGCTTTCTCTAGCTGTGGTGAGCAGGGGCTACTCTTCATTGCGGTGCATGGGTTTCTCATTGCGGTGGCTTCTCTTGCTGTGGAGCACAGGCTCTAGGTGCACGGGCTTCAGTAGTTGCAGCACGCAGGCTCAGTAGTTGTGCTCGTGGGCTCTAGAGCACAGGCTCAGCAGTTGTGGCGCACGGCCTTAGTCGCTCCACAGCATGTGGGATCTTCCCAGACCAGGGGTCGAACCCATGTCTCCTGCATTGGCAGGCGGATTCTTAACCACTGCGCCACCAGGGAAGTCCCTGAAATTTATTCCTTTGAGTGACAGTATTTTCTTTCTTTTTAAATTAAAATTGATTGCACAGTAATAGAATATATTAGAATACTTTTGATATTAGAGTTGTCAGATTAAGAAAGAAAAAACAAGGGACTTCCCTGATGATCCAGTGGTTAAGACTCCACACTCCCAATGCAGGGGACATGGGTTCGATCCCTGGTCAGAGAACTAAGATCCATCCCATGTGCCGCGTGACCAAATAAAATAAAAATTAAAAAAAAGAAAGAAAGAAAAAACAAAACCCAGGACTCAGGGATGCTTCATCATCTTTTCTATGTCAAGCTATATAAAGATTCCCCCAAAAGTTATACAGTCTTTAATCTTGTTTTCTAACTTTCAAGGAATAAAATATGACTGCCTAATTCCTATTCTCAATCTTAGTTCAAATACCCCTGAACACTTCCTGAAAGTTCATGCTCAAGGTAGGTGGTTTTCCTGAGGAAAAAAAAAAAAAATCCAGAAGTGTAAACATTACAACGGACCTCAGTTTCAGTTAAGAACTAAAAACCACACAAACACATGGCACTTTGAGGCAGAATTTAAATTTCATACCACAAACCACATAATTAAGTGAAACTTCTTCTCAAAACTGGAAGAAAAAAAAGCATAAAATGGCAAGAGGCTAACAGTCAACAATAGGGCTGTTTAGAAATACTGAGCAGATGATGAACTGAAATAAGGGTGAAGTAATTGCCTTCCCAAACTGCTTAAAGAATAAATTTAATTGTATTAGAGTTTCAAGGGCCTTTGTTAATTTAATTATAAACTGACTTTCCACTTATTCATCATCATCCAGGGAGAAAATGTTTCATACAAGTGAATTTTTCCAGCTAAATGAAGTTTATCAACTCAACCAAAACTTTTGTGTAGTTATTTTTATAAAGAGGACAGTAGTGTCTATTTTATTTTCCTACCCTAGTAAGCATAGCATTTTGGAAATTACTCTTAGTAACAGAGACAACTTTATGAACACTGACTGCTGGATTTATAAGAGAAGTTAGCTAAAGAGCACAAGCTGCTATTCCACACATAAAAAAAATAATTAATTTTTTAAAGTTTAAAAAAATATATCAGGCACAGAAACACTAGTATGAAAAGATATATGTACCCTTAGGTTCATTGTAGCATTATTTACAATAGCCAAAATATGGAAACAACCTAAGTGTCTGTAGACAGATGAATGGATAAAGATGTGGTGTATGTATACAATGGAATATTACCTGGCCATAAAAAAGAACAAAATCTTGCCATTTGAAACAACATTAATGGAACTTGAGGGTATTATGCTAAGTGAAACAGGTCAGACAGAGAAAGACAAATACCACATGATATCATTTACATGTGGAATCAAACAAACAAAACCAAACCCCCAGCCTCACAGGTCTAGATGGGGGGTTGCCAGAGTGGAGGGAGGTAGGGGATGTGGGGTGAAATGGGTAAAAGGGATCAAGAAGTACAAATTTCCAGTTATAAAATAAATAAGCACAGCATACGGGATAGAGTCAATGATATTGTATCAACTTAGTATGGTGACAGACGGTACCTAGACTTCCTGTGGTGATCATTTTTACAATGTACACAAATGTTGAATCACTACATTGGACACCTGAAACTAATACAATATTATATGTCAATTATAGCTCAATAAAATATATTTAAATATTAAATACATAATATTAAATTATTAATTATCAAATAATCAAAAAATATACATTAAAAAGTTTTTTTACTTGACACTAAAAAAGAGGGGCAGAGGTGTAGTGGTATTTACGTATACATGGAATTCTCTGCAGTATAAATGTTAATTCAAAACACAAAATTTAAGTCTTGGATTAGTCTGCTCTATCCCTGGTTGCACTATCTGTAGCTTACTTAGCATATTTTCAAAAAAGAATGTGCTTAGGAATGTGAACACAAAGGCCATATTTAAGTTTTCTTAAAAGTTTATTTTTTATGTCTTAGATTTAGAAAATAAAGAATTTTCGCTGAAGAACTAGTAAGTTCATTACACAAAATATCCCTTCATTAAGAAAATATACTTCAATTTTAATAATTATAATAATACCTACTGTTTATTATCTATTTTATGCCAGGGACTACATGAAAAGTTTTACATACATTATCTCAACCCTATGAAATAGTCATTACTGACACTATTTTATAAATTTTAAAAATGGGGATCAAAAAGGTTGAATAACTCATTAATATCAATATATCTGGTAAGCAGCAAAACTAGGATTCAAGTCTAAGACTGACAATAGAGCCATATTCTTTCCAAAATGTTGATCTGCTATTAAATACTGAAGTTGTATCTATAAAGTAAGTAATATTTAATTTGATTTCTTGAAGGGAGATATTCAGATACTATGTGGATAATTAACTGGTGCTGGTGCTCTGTATTTCAATAATTTTATCTTAGACATGGATAACTTTACATAATTATACAATAGAGAATTCACTAATAACAAATACAAATTCACTAGTGAAAATACATCTGAGCTATTTTTATAAATAAAACTAACCGTGAAAAACAATTTTTTGTCTTTATCATTATCTGGGCTTACTATTTCAGGTTGTCTTTGGTGCACAAATACCTATTACCAAAATGACCATCAACTTTATTTTGTTTTGTTTTGTTTTGTTTTTGGCTGCGCCCCACGGCTTGTGGGATCTTAGTTCCCTGACTAGGAATCGAACCCGTGCCCCCTGCAATGGAAGAGCGGAGTCCTAACCACTTGGACCACCAGAGAATTCCCTAAAATAACCCACTAACTTTAAAATAAACTTCAACAACTTCTACATTAATTAATTAAACATGGCACTTTTGAGTTTAAGTTACATTAACAAATATATTTAAAGTACTTCTATTTAGAAATTGCATGTGATAGATACTACTATGTGTTCCCTAAAACCAGGTTGTTTTTCTTCCTAGACACACAGCTAGGCTTTATTTCCCAGTCTCCCTTGTAATTAACTGTAGCCAGAAGACTCAGTTCTAGCCAGTGGAAGTAGGGCAGAAGCAATGTTTACCATGTCCAGGCTGGACTCATAAAAACCTCTCAAAAGTGATGATTCTTTCTTTATTCATCAACTGGAAGCAAAAGACACCAAGGCCCTAGAGCAGCGGTTTTCAACTTCAACTCCAGGGCAGGGGTACCAAAGTATGATCCCCATAACAGCAGCATCAACATCACTTGGGAACTTGCGAGAAATGCACATTTTCAACACCCCACTGCCAGACCTATTAAATCAGAAACGGGATGAGGGCCAAGTCTTTAACAAGTCCTCCAGGTGACTCTACTGAACACTAAAGTTTGAAGCACTGTCCTAGAGGTTAGATGAGCCACACATTAGAAGGGGCCTGGCTCTCTGAGTGACAGCATGGTATGCCATCCACTCAATACCATATTGTACTGTACACTGCCTGAGAAATGAAATTTTATCATCTTAAACCACAGAGACTTTACTACAGCAGCAAGTATTACCTTAAATTTACCTGATACGGACTTCCTTGGTGGCGCAGTAGTTAAGAATGCGCCACAACTACTGAGCCTGTGCTCTAGAGCCCGTGAGCCACAACTACTGAAGCCCGTGCTCCCACAACAAGAGAAGCCACCACAATGAGAAGCCTGCGCACCATAATGAAGAGTAGCCCCTGTTCACCGTAACTAGACAAAGTCTGCGAACAGCAACGAAGACCCAATGCAGCCAAAAATAAAAATTAAATTTAAAAAAAAGAATGACTTATCAAAAAATATGCTGTTGTTTCACAGATAAGTATATTTTATCCCTTCTTTCGCAGAGTTACTAATTTTGCAGTGACTTCTTAGTGGTAAGAAGTGTTAGATAAAAGTAAAATAGCATTTCACAATAAATAACAAAGATCTCCCAAAAGAATTCAGCTCACTGAGAAACAGACTAAAAATATCTTCCTAACAGTCTGTAGACCTCAAAAAATAAGCTAAAAGAAAGCAATTAAATCAAAGCTTTGGGCCTAAATAATAACATAAATCACCAAATAAAGCACATTGTTATTTGAAATAAATCTTTAATACAAAGACTGATAATCATCTGGGTCATATGATTTAAAGATAATCTTACCATGGGAGGGGAAGGGAGGGGAGACTACATAATCTTTCTAGGTACTTTCTTCCTCTTTATTTTGCTAAAATTGGTGGGAGCTCATCGATAGTATAGCAACATTTCAACCACTAGGTGGCAGGTAAAAAACAAAACCAGCTAAACATGCAGGTGCAAATTAAATTACTGATTAGGGGAAGAGATCAAAGGTACCAGCAGCCCAACTCTTCCCAAGAAGAGTGTTACTGCCAAGAAGTGTGATTAAATGGAGAACATTCGAAGTAGGACTGGCCTTACCGGATTTGGGTCTGAAGACAGTCTACTTCTCACTATTGACAGCATGCTAAGAAAGCTTAGATTTGGATAGTGGTTCACACTATAATCCCAAGGAATAGGTCAGGGATGGGTCTGGGAAAGAAGGGCCCCAGGATGAGGGAAGAAATTCCATTTCTTGAGGTCCAGGAAAAAAGAAGAAAATATCCAAAGATACTGAGAACCCATCCACTCATTACTACCCTCACACTCCACTACCTTATCCCCAAAATACTATCCCCACAGTCTGAAACTCCACCTAAGTAGAGAGGATTAACAACATAGTAGCCTTTAATACACACACAAAAATAAAACTATCCTCCAAGAACGTACACAAATATACAAAATCCAATGAAGGTTACCAAATTGTAACATGGTGGAGACATGACTGGATTACAGGAAAATGATGAAAGTATATGTTAATGAAAGTATATGGGGCTTCCCTGGTGGCGCAGTGGTTGAGAGTCTGCCTGCCGATGCAGGGGACACGGGTTCGTGCCCTGGTCTGGGAGGATCCCACATGCCGCGGAGCGGCTGGGCCCGTGAGCCATGGCCGCTGAGCCTGCGCGTCCGGAGCCTGTGCTCCACAACGGGAGAGGCCACAACAGGGAGAGGCCCGCGTACCCACCAAAAAAAAAAAGAAAAAAAGAAAGTATATGTTAACAATAATAGTAGGTTCACTTGCATGGTAGTTATGAAGAAAGTTTGGAATTTTGACTCTAGTACACAGGAAGAAAATGCTCCAGCCCATAAACATGAATACCAGATCCATGAAGCCAATTCTTAAAATGGAGGCAGATGCATCAATGCATCTTAGTCTGATGACATCAGTCATTAAGATAATATAACTAATTTCCCTGAGCTCTGATTCTAAGCTTAATAGACAACCTTCTTATTATAAATTGTCTTCCCATGTATATTAATGCAATGTTTTCAACCTCTCCTCTCCAACACGACTGAAGGGTTCAATACACTCCTAACACTAACAGTGATTCACTAGGGCAGTCATTTTTAACCGGGAGGCATCCCACATATTTAAATTCCCAAGGGATTGTTTGTTGTTTGAAAAAGCACCCCAAATCCTTGAGGTCGTATAAGTTCCTTCTACTGGGCCTATATAGAGAATGGGCTGACCTACATCAATGAATCTGATAATTATATTTCTCTCTGCAAATTAAAAATTTTGACATTATAGTTTTTATATATGTTCCTGTGTGCTTGGTTAACATAAGGTACACTGGGAATTCCCTGGCAGTCCAGTGGTTAGGACTCTGCACTTCCATTGCAGGAGGCACGGGTTCAATCCTTGGTGGTCAGGGAACTAAGCCGTGTGGTGTGACAAAAAAGAAAAAAAAAAAAAGTAAGGTACACTGAGAGGCAGAAACATTTCATATGCCAACAAACCAGCTATACATGTTTAATATGAGTTAGAAGCTATGATATTAAAACTAGAATGGACCTTAAGTGAAGGTCACCTAATCCAATCTAGTCTAACATTCCCCCAATGAAAGGGTTCCTTCTGTATTTTTCACATTGGTTTAATTTGGCTACTTTCTACCTAACCCCTGAGAATGACTGCACTGAAAGTTGAACCCAGAAATGAGGGGGAGAAAGATTATTTTTAGAACACAGGTCTCTCATTTCTAAATGTAAGCAAACTTGAATAGGGCACTTTGAAAGAGGCCACAAGACATACTTTAAGAGGTAAAAATGCAGGGTGAGGGAAGACAGAAGATCCAAAGGAAAACGGGCAAAAGCATCTGAAAAGGGACTTTACAAAAGAAATCCAAATGGCAAATAAATTAATTAATTAAAGGAGCACCATCTCATTAGCAATCAGGGAAATATAAATTAAAAACATAAAAGATATTAAATGTTCAACAGAATGATAAAATTTAGGAAGCTAGACAATACTAAATATTGGCAAAGGGGTGGACCAGTGACAGCTTCAGTACACTGTGGGGAATGTAAACTGGTAAAACCACTTCAGAAAGTAGGCATCATACACATACCCACCACCCAGTAATTTTACTTCTTATTCCAAGAGAAACTCTTGCATGTGTACACCAGGATTCATATTCCTAATGGGGCTGTTTTTACAGCAACTAAACTAGGAACCACTCAAAAACTGATCAAAGGTATAGAATGGACAAACAGCCATATATGAACACAATTGAATACCACATGGCAATGAAAATGAACAAGCTATAGCTGCATGCAACAATACAGACAAGTTTCACAAACATTAAGCAAAATAAGCAAGAGGAAAAGGAATGCAAACAGATGATTTCATTTATACAACATTAAAAAACAGACAAAACATTATATTTCTTAGAGATATGTTCATGTACATCAAATTCTTTTTAGAAAGCAGAAAAATTATTATCACAAGAATTATTTTATGTGAGTGATTACCCCTAGCAGAGTTATTACCCTTGGGAAGAAGATACTGTGACCTGAGAAGAACAAACAGGGACTTCTTGAACAAGAAAGTAATGGTCTATTTCTTGACTTGGGTGATGGTTACAAAGATGATAGCCTTCAAATTGTTCTTTAAACTGTACATAGGTTTATATACTTTTCTATAGTTATATCATATGTCAATAAAAAATGTTGAAAGAAGCAAATAAATTTACCCACTTTAAAACTCTACTTAAGGCTAACTCTGCCCTTCCTCAAAGACCAGACTGAAATATCAATTTCTTAAGGAGATGGAGTCCATATGGGAAGGAAGTCCCTTCAGGGTTTAGTCCTAGATTATTAAAAGGATTGGGGTGTAGTGAGCTGGGTCCCAGACTTAAAGTTAACTATGTTTGGCAAACAGGTATATGAGAAAATACTTTTGGTTGTTAAAAACCAATGTCCTCAAAGTCTGCAGAGTACCTTGGCTGGTGACTCCTCCTTGTATATATGATTTACATTTTAAATATTCAATTATTATTCCTAGATTCCCTAGACCAACAGCTAAACTTTTAAAATTAGACATTTCTTTTTCAAAACCTCTCTGTTCTCCTCAGACCTAACAAAGCAAGTTTCTAGCACACATTTCCATCTTTCCGTTTCTGCTATGCTGCTTTCAATTTCAATTCTCATTTCTCCAGAAACAAAAATCTTAGCAATCAGATCTCTCTTCTTCATACACATACAATAAAGTTTGCTGTAAAGAATGGAATTTAACGATTATGCCCTCTTTCTCATTTGCAGTGTAGGATGGAAAGTTCTGGGAAATTGAAACTTGTGTCCAGGGTGAAAGTCTGACAAGAACGAAAGTACAAAAATAATGGCTGTCTCTAAGACAAAAGTCCTGAGAAATAAACTAGTAAAATTCAGCTATTGGGTAGCTGTTTTTGCTTTTCTTATTTACCTATTTTTAAACAAAATGTAAAAAGCCACGCAAGAAATTTAACTTACAATTAGATTTTTTTTTTTTTTTTTTTTGCGGAATGGGGGCCTCTCACTGTTGTGGCCTCTCCGGCTGCGGAGCACAGGCTCCAGATGCGCAGGCTCCGCGGCCATGGCTCACGGGCCCAGCCGCTCCACGGCATGTGGGAACTTCCAAGACCGGGTCACGAACCTGTGTCCCCTGCATCGGCAGGTGGACTCTCAACCACTGTGCCACCAGGGAAGCCCCAATTAGATTTTTTAAAAACGTTTTAATTGGGCTTCCCTGGTGGCGCAGTGGCTGAGAATCTGCCTGCTAATACAAGGGACACGGGTTCGAGCCCTGGTCTGGGAGGGTCCCACATGCCGCGGAGCGGGTGGGCCCGTGAGCCATGGCCGCTGAGCCTGCGCGTCTGGAGCCTGTGCTCCGCAACAAGAGAGGCTGCAATAGTGAGAGGCCCACTTACCACGATGAAGAGTGGCCCCCGCTTGCCACAACTAGAGAAAGCCCTTGCACAGAAACAAAGACCCAACACAGCAAAAATTAATTAATTAATTAATAAACTCCTACCCCCAACATCTTCTTTTAAAAAAATAAATAAAAAAACATTTTCGGCTTCCCTGGTGGCACAGTGGTTGAGAGTCCACCTGCCGATGTAGGGTACACGGGTTCATGCCCCGGTCCAGGAAGATCCCACATGCTGCGGAGCGGGTGGGCCCGTGAGCCATGGCCGCTGAGCCTGTGCATCCGGAGCCTGTGCTCCGCAACGGGAGAGGCCACAACAGTGAGAGGTCCGCATACCGCAAAAAAAAAAAAAAACCAACATTTTAATTAATTTTTCAAAACTTTAAAAATTCTACTTAGATGCAATGGAGTGCATAAGCTTAAGTGCATAGTTCAATGCGTGTTATACATATATATATACTTCCACGTAACTACTGCCCAAATGAAGATACAGACCTAGAGCTATATTTGAAAGTCTGTTTGTTTGTTTTTAAATTTATTTATTTTTGGCTGCGTGGGGTCTTTGCTGCTGCGTGCAGGCTTTCTCCAGTTGTGGCGAGCAGGGGATGCTCTTCATTGCAGTGTGCGGGCTTCTCATTGCAGTGGCTTCTCTTGCTGTGGAGCACAGGTTCTAGGCACACGGGCTCAGTAGTTGTGGCTTGCGGGCTCCAGAGCACAGGCTCAGTAGTTGTGGCGTACAGGCGTACAACGAACAGTGTACAACGAACAGTAGTTCGTTGCTCCGTGGCACGTGGAATCTTCCAGGACCAGGGCTTGAACCCGTGCTCCCTGCACTGGCAGAAGGATTCTTAACCACTGTGCCACCAGGGAAGCCCTATATTTGAAAGTTTTATTGCAAAAGGAAACAAAACAAAACAAAACAAAATCCAAGAATACAACTGTTCTCTAAATCAAGATTTTTTATTTTATTAAATAAAGTTTATTTTCATACCTCAAATTCATCCTGAGTACTTTGAACATTGCACCACCTGGCAACAGGTTCAGGAACCACTTCCCAATCCTCACAGACTTTTTTAAGGATATTCACAAATGTTGACTTCCCCGCAGCTGTTGTGAGAGGAAAAGTGAAACTGAGGAAGGAAATTTATCAGGAAAAAAATGCCAAGACAGCCATCAGCTTTTACAAAATTTATAATAGCAAACAATACAAAAAAGAAAAGCATTTGATTTTCTAAACTTTCTCTTTTAGACTTTACTTAAATGAAAAGTAAAAGGATCCCTGCCCACCTGTATTAAGCTCACTTGTTTGTTACTGCTTTTAGTTTACCAAAGCCATGGAACAGAATTTTTAAAATTCTAGGGAATTCCCTGGAGGTCCAGTGGTTAGAACTCCACACTTCCAATTCAGGGGGGATGGGTCCCATCCCTGGTCTGGTCGGGGAACTAAGATCCCGCAAAAAAAAAAAAAAAAAAAAAAAGTAAAAATTCTAGTCCTAGACTTACTTTCCTTAACAAAACAGAGATAACTGTGGAAAGTGGTTAAGGCTATTCTCCCACTTAATTAGGTATGTAATTTTGGGCAAGTCACTGAACCTCTCAGAGCCTGTTTCCTCATAATACAATGGAGACTGTAATAATAATACCCTCCTCATGGAAACTGCTGTGATAAATAAGTAAACCATCACAACAGTGACAGTCATTCCAGGCTCTTGCATTTTCAAAATTTTCCTCTCTACTGGCTCTATTCATTCAGTTTACAAACAAACTCAGGTTTTTCCTATCTAAAACCAATCTAGAAACAACCAAATAAACCACAAAATTAATATAAAGATGCCGCCAGGGAATTCCCTGGTGGTCCAGTAGTTAGGACTCTGAGCTCTCACTGCCGAGGGCCAGGGTTCAATCCCTGGTCGGGGAACTAAGATTCAACAAGCCAAGCAGTGTGGCCAGAAAAAAAAAAAAAGCATCCAATTCCCAGAGTTTTAGGATGGGAAATAATATGATTATTATTATATGACACTAATTATCATACAACACTATGGCTAACAGAAACTATAAAAATATTTTTGCAAAACACTTCCTACAAGCAACAGCCATGTTTTTTCTGCTTCACTTTTATGGTTCTGTGCACTCTATCAAACTCCTTAAAAAAAAAAAAAAAAAGTTGTACAGACTTCATTCTACCTGATCGTTCACTAGTTTCTGAGATATCTAGAAGGAAAAAAAGAAAACAGTTTGGGTGTAACCAAGACATTATATTCACTATTTTAAAATTATCTGGGAGGGCTTCCCTGGTGGCGCAGTGGTTGAGAGTCCGCCTGCCAATGCAGGGAACACGGGTTCCTGCCCCAGTCTGGGAAGATCCCACATGTCGCGGAGCAGATAGGCCCGTGAGCCACGGCCGCTGAGCCTGCGCATCCGGAGCCTGTGCTCTGCAACGGGAGAGGCCACAACAGTGAGAGGTCCACGTACCGCAAAAAAATATATATATATATCTGGGAATTCATTCAATTTAATAGTAGGAAAAGTCTTGACCTAGAATTTGACAGGGTTTAACAATACTCTTAATGACCACCACACCCTTCCTACATGAAGTCACCAAATGTGATTATATTAGTCATCTCTGGTCAGCATGATGTTTTCTCTCTATATATATATATATGAATACAAATGCACACGCACATAGATAAACATATAAAAAAAGCAACTGAAGCAAAGCCTCCTCTTCCTTATAAACTGGATCCAAAGAGGGCAAAAAGAACTCACCTTTGACTTGAAGAACTATAATCAAACCTAAAACATTACAAACGTCGATAGAAAAGAAAAAAAAAAAAGAGGGAGGGTCAATCAGAAGGTAACACAGAGAGAAGAGTTAAGAAGCAAAACACAAAAGTCATATTACCACCAGAGGACAGGCAAAAAACTTTTAAGGATAAACTAGATGACCATGAGGTTTAATCATAGGAAAAACACTGGTGGACCACAGATTTCATGTGAAGAGGGTAAGCACAGAAACTGTAAGCCATTTAGAAGAAGTGAATGGAAGCATGTAAAACGTTTACCAGACATTCACTGAGCTAGATGGAAGAAGGAAGGAAAACATGATGTTCAGAAAGAGCACCCAAGGAACACATTAAAACACCAGCCATCAGCTAGAGTCTGAAAGCACTTAAGGCTAGAGCATTCAGCTTTCTTCTGATACTGCTTACAAACAGAAAAAGTTCATGTGGTCATACTCTGAAATTTTAAGAGTAATAACAGTTACTCTCTAAAATTACTCTTTAGTTCAAGCAGTGTAAAAATAGTTACCTGCAGTTCCCAATCAGACTAATATCCAGTTCCTTAACTTTTGGGGAGGAAATGGAGAGCTTGAAAATAAGCTAATTAATAAAATTCTAGGAAGGCAAAGGAGAACAAGAACCAAGGACACTGATGTTAATACTTTAAAACGTCATGGGACCTAACAAAATTATTAATGCCAAGTAGGCATAATGATGCCAAAAATCATTCTATACAGACCATTAAGATGAGAAGTAGGTAAGGACTCCAAAATCTAACATAAGAGAGTATTTTAGTTAGAGAACATGAGAAAACAAGTTACATGAGTATGAAATGAAAATGACCAGTTAAAGTTCAAATTTTTAGAAAATAGAGGAATCATGAAACAGTCTTCTATACACAGATTAGCAATTTGTACATATATAGCTTATTTGGGTCTGGCAAATAAGGCGGAGGGCACATAAACAACAGTATAAGAGCATTAATAAACAGCAAATGACAAAGCTGCAGTGTCAGGGAAAACAGTTAAGTGGTAAGTGACATATCCCATCTAAAGAGCAAATGGTTCTCTTACAGAAACACAGTGCTACCAGATCTTCAGATTTTTCAAGAGAAGCCAAGAATCTAGATGTTTATGGGAAATCTCAACATTTGTAAATGCTAGCAACTAATAAAAAATGCTTTTTTCTAATTTGGGCAGGCCAATATTGTGTAAATGCAGGCCATCAGTTTGCAGCTCCTTCCAGTGTAGGTAATGGGGAGGTCAGAGAATCTTAAGCAAGGGATAACACAATCACATTTGTATACTGAAAGACTGCTCTGGAAGAATTTTGAGAAACTGGAGAGGGGGTGACATATTAGGAAATTATTTTACGTGCTGAGAAGATTAAAGATGCTTGGAAGGAAGTAAATTTCCAGATATGATACATTGCTTCAGTGGATTTAGGAAAGGGAAGGGATTGTGGTATAAATCTGAGACGTTGTTCATTCAAATTTACTTTTGAAAGGTTTTGTTCATCTACTTTCTCCTGTCTTGATACATGGTCTTCTATATCCAGTAAGTAGCTGTGAGGAATCATACTAGTAAACATTCACCTTCAAAGAACTTATCCAGCTAAGAAGAAATGAGAGTCTATTCCATTGATCTTTCCCACTGGTGCCTTAATATTGGAGCAATGAAACAAGATGTCCTCTTTGAGGGTGTGTTCAGCTTTTTCTATTCCTTGGAATGCTGCTAAAGCACCTGTTTGCCTTGCCTTTTTTTTTTTTTTTTTTTTTTTTTTTTTTTTTTTTGGTACGCGGGCCTCTCACTGTTGTGGCCTCTCCCGTTGCGGAGCACAGGCTCCGGACGCGTAGGCTCAGTGGCCATGGCTCATGGGCCCAGCCGCTCCGTGGCATGTGGGATCTTCCCGGACTGGGGCACGAACCCGTGTCCCCTGCATCGGCAGGTGGACTCTCAACCCCTGCGCCACCAGGGAAGCCCCTGCCTTGCCTTTTTAAAGAAGTACAAGTGTTTCAGCATGGTAAGAATTAAAATTTGCTGTATGCATGAATGGCCAGTACCTAACTTGGAACCAAAAAAAACAAAATCCTACCAAAACAGGAAGTACCAGGCATAGGTTTCCTGTGGTAGGAAACAGAGAAGAATCGGAAGTTCTCATGTATCTTGCAAAATGACGTCTGGGTTAAGAACAGAAATAGCAGTGGTCTTTGAATCATAACACAATGTTTACTTGGATGTTGGGTAGGGAGTGAGGAACTCCTTCCGCTAAGATCATTTAAAAATTCTTTCCTTGTACTTGAATGTTTACAGCAGTTTTATTCATAATCTAAATACTGGAAACAATCCAAATGTCCACAATTGGGAGAGAGAAACTGTGGTATATCCGTGCAGTGGAATACTACTCAGAAACAAAAAAGAACAAACCACAGATACAAGCAACATGAATAAATGTAGAAGCATTATGGTAAACTAGAGAAGCAAGACACAAAAGGCTACATACTCTATGAATCCATTTATATGACATTCTGCAAAAGGCAAAACTTACAGGATTAGAAATCAGATCACTGCTTGCCAGGGGATAGAAATGGAGAGGAGACTGACTATAAAGAAGCAAGAGGGAACTTTCTGCAGGGATGGAAATGTTCTGAATCTTGATCTTGGTGGTAGTAAAACATTGTATGTTTGTCAAACCTCATAGAGGGGTATACCTAAAAAGGGATCCTTTAACATGTATATTGCACCTCAAGAAATGACATACCAGACACATCCAAAAAAAAACCCTTCCCAAACAAAGAGGATGAAAGGGACCCCAAGCACGCCTCACAAGGCCCGCAGGCCTAGGCCCACCGCCAGACGCCCAGGGGTCACGAACACCCTCGTGGCACGGGAGGGAAGCTGGAGAGGCAAGAGACGGGTGCTTTCGGCGGCTGGGGAATTTGAGGGCGCGTCTGCAAGCACAGGAGCAGGCTGGGAGGAAAGCCCTCAATGAGGAGCAGCAGGGATGAAGCGAAGGGGCGCTTCAGCCGCCGCTGCCGCGACTACCCCTGCTTTGGGACCAACACTTCCCGAGGCTCCTTACCGATGTTCCCTTCGACGGAAATTTTCTTGATGCGGGTCCCCTCAGAGCTGGCCGCGGGAGATGGGCAGCTCCTCTTGGGTGGGGTGGCCATGCCTCGTCTTGTGGCGGCCCCGAGCGCGTCGGGCAGGGAGGGCTGGGAGGTGGCCGAAGGTGTGCGCGACTGGGCCGACGCCGCCGCGGAGCTCTCCTTGAACAGCAGGGTCTCTGGCCGGCGGGTACCCGGGTTTGATTTTGGCGCGCGGCTGAAGCTGCCGACGGAGGCGGGACTGTGAAGTGGCCGCCCGCCCAGCGGGGAAGCCACGCCCCCGCCTTCCCCTAAACCTTTGATCCCTCCTGGGCCCCTCCGCCAGAGCCCGCCTTGCGCGGGGCCCCTGCGTGCGCGCCCAGCACGAAGGGTCACGGGGAGCGGGGGGGGCGGGGCCGCGCGCGCGCAGGCGCATCTCTGCCCAGAAGGCGGTGGCAGGGAGCGTTCCCTGAATCTTGTGGGAATCCCGGCGGGTGCCCAAGGACGAAAGGCGCTCGAGGGTAGAGGTCGCCACCTGCCCTCGTCACCAGGAGTGGGCCGGGCTTTGGGGAACTCGTTTGTCCCGTGGGGTTTGTGGGTTCTGAGCGTCTGGAGCGAGTTGGACTTGAAACTTTGAACTTGTCAAGGGTGAGGCAGTGAGTAGTAGAATACCAAACACATTACCCTGTGTTCGCAGCCTGGAGGCTATCATCAGGCCAGGTGGCGTTGGGAATGTACTGCAGTCTTACTGTGTGCCAGACATTATTTTGAACGTTTTTCATTGCTTAACTAGCAATCAAGTGCCAGAGATCCTACCATGAGCCCCATTTATCAGTGAGGAAACAGGCACTGAGGAGGGATGTTGAAAGTCTCAAAGTCAGCGTGAGTGGAACTGGGATGGGAATTGAAGTATTCAGATGCCACACCACAGGAAGCCTTTTCTGATCTCTCATATCCTGATTTGGATGCCCCATTTATGCTGAAGGGGAGCAGAAGGTGCCACCCCAAATTTGCCACTTTGGCATATTACTTTGAATTAAATAAGGACACTCTGACCATCCTTTGTTCCTCCTGAAGGCGGGGGCTAACTCTCCCATATAAAAGTTACCTTCCCTGTACCAGGAGGGTAGAAGGCATCCTATCGCCAGAGACTGGGAATTTAGGGCAGAGAAGGCTGGATAAATAAACCTTGTTACTGCTTCAACAATTTACTACACCAGGCCCAAACCCCTTCGTCTTGTCAATTCATCACAAATGTATTGTTTCTTTGTCTAAAAGATATAAAAGCTTCCTGCTTTAGTCATTTCATTGAGTCTTACATTTTTATGGGGCTCCCGTATGTAATTAAATGTTTTTCTCCTGTTAATCTTATGTCAATTTCATTATTAGACCAGCACCTGAAGAGGGAAAATTTCTCTGCCCTACAATGCTGTGAAGAAGTTACCACACTGGGTAGGTTTCTGTTCAGCATGACTATAAGCTTAATTAAATCTGCATACCCTACACCTAGCACAGAGTTAACAAATGTATGTTGAATTTTTGAATGCCTTCTTATGTGCCATGTCCTCTGCTAGATGACTCATCTAGCAGGGGACAAATGCAGTGTAGAAACGCCCAGAGGAATTCATTTTTAATCATGGTAAAGACCTAGTAAACAGGCCACTCCCCAGTCTGGAAGTTCCCAAGTTCAAATTGTCTACATAAACCAAAGGCCCTATTATTCCTTTCTACCTTACAACCAACATCAGACCTGAAATGCATCAAAAGGTGCAGTAAGAAGAAGGGGGTAAATGGTGAATCTGTTCTCAGAAATAGAAGGCAGAAATCAAAATGTGATTCCATGGGGAACTCTAGGATGAAAACAGAAAAAATCATTTTTTGTAAATTCCCTATTTCATTATGGTAGTATTTTATGTATATTACTTTTGTTTATCCCCACAGTAATTAGTAGCAGGATCCTTGAAATGAAAAAGGCCTGAATACTTGTCATGGGGATGGAAAGGAAGCTGGGGAAGCTACTAGGTTTTTGTTTTATTGTTTTTTGGTCCCACTGAGCAGACTGCGGGATCTTAGTTCCCCAACCAGGGATCAAACCCAGGCCCCCAGCAGTGGAAGCTCAAAGTCCTAACCACTGGACTGCCAGGGAATTCCTGCTACTAAGTATTATATTCCACACCCATACTTGGGGGAAAAAAGCATGTAATGGTAAGGGTTTTGGCAGCTACTGAGAGAGTAATAAGGCAAGGTAAGTCTCTGAGACCTTCAACAGGAGGAAAGTGGAACTCAGTAAGTCCCATGTGGATCTGACAAAGATGTTTGAGGCTGAGGATTAGAAATCTCCAAGTGTGGTTCCCCCTCCACCAAACCAAACCAGACAAAAAACAACTAAACAAAAACAAAAACCACAAAAGAAGTACCTGTATAGTGCAGTGATTGAGAGTTTAAGCACTGGAAAATTAAAGACTGGTTTCAAATCCCAGTTCTGCCAGTGTCTGGCTGTGAGAACTTGAGTTCCTCCTAGCTGAAGAGTGTACCTCAAAAATACAAATGGGGAAACAGGAAACCTAGCTCTTTTTACATCAATTTCAGCATAATTTCCCATTATGGTGCATAACCAGTCGATAACACAAGAAAGAGACTAGAGAAAAGCACTCTCAAAAGTACCTCCCTGATTTTTGTCCACAACCCCTTATCTGAAACTCTTGTAGTCAACTCTGTTTCAGAATTTTTAAAATTTTGGAATTTATGGGACTTCCCTGGTGGCGCAGTGGATAAGACTCCGCGCTCCCAATGCAGGGACCTTGGGTTCAATCCTTGCTCCGGGAACTAGATCCCACATGCATGCCACAATTAAGAGTTTGCATGCCACAACTAAGGAGCCCACCTGCCACAACTAGGGAGCCCACCTGCCACAACTAAGACCCAGCACAACCAAGTAAATAATTTTTTTTTAATTTTGGAATTTAGAAAAGAAATATAATTATATACCACATATATTATGTAACCATTCCTCACCCTACTGCCAAAGTGTTAAGTATACTAACATTTTGCAGTGAAACATGTTTTCACATTAAGTAGAATAAAGACTATTAACCTCAGATCAGGTTAAGTTTGCAGTGAATTCAAGAAAATACTTTGTTTTCTGAGCGTTTCAGATTTTGGAATTACAGATAAAATACAGGGTATTAGAGCAGGGGTCCCCAACCCCCTGTTAGGAACCCGGCTGCACAGCAGGAGGTGAATGGCAGGTGAGCAAGGGAAGCTTCATCTGCCACTCCCCATCACTCCCCATTGCTCACATTACCGCCTGATCCCCACTCCCGCTCCCCCGTCCCCTGTCTGTGGAAAAATTGTCTTCCACAAAACCGGTCCCTGGTGCCAAAAAGGCTGCGGACCTCCGTATTAGAGCACTCAATCCGGTGTGAGCATGCTACCATCTTAACCCTTCCTTCCCAGAAATTTTACTACTCCTTCAATTTAGGAATTCCTTTTCTCCAGCGGGAATGCTGGTATAACTAAAGAATGAGACAGTGTCTCCTAACTGATAACATACAAGTTTATTAAGAAAACTCTAGGGATTTCCCTGGTGGTCCAGTGGTTAAGACTCCGAGCTCCCAATGCAGGGGGCGCAGGTTCGATCCCTGGTCAGGGAACTAGATCCCGCATGCCCCAAATAAAAGCCCACATGCGCAACTAAAAAAAAAAAAAAAAATTTCCGTGTGCCACAACTAAGACCCAGCACAGCCAAATAAATAAATAAATAAAACTCTAAACCAACTGAGAAAATGAGAACAAAGGCTGAAAAAATAAGAGGCCTTGAACATTGATAAGTAGTGGTTACACGGGCCCTGCATTTGTGTACACCAACCCAACAACTTCTGTAAAAGGATATTTATCAACTTAATAAACTTGCTTTTAAATTTCTACTTGCAACCTTCATTACTGCCTAGAAAACGCAAGGATGCAGAAGCCATCATAACAGCAAGATTGGGAGTCAGAGTGCTTCCAGCAAGTCTGAAGTATGGCAGCAAAATAACATACTAGCAGGGCATAGGAGCAAGCCAGCAGCCCTATATAGCTCCTTAGCAAAGGAACCTATACTTTGCTGCATACTTGTAAAGGTGAACTTAAGTCATCAAGAAAACATGACACTATAATCATTATGCTGTTTGTAACAGTATCTATGAAGCATGGCTGTTCAAGCATTAAAGAAATAATTTAGAACCTGTTACCAAAATGCATCATTCCATACAATATTATAAAGAACCATATAAATTCAGTACATTAGAAGCAAAGCATGCAGACACAGTCCACATCAGCATGGACTAGCATTTTCTACTCCTAGTCTTCATCTCAAATACCAATTAGTGACACTGGGCAACTATGGCTACTACCATCAAAATACTCTCAACCTAATGGTCTCAACACAATTTCCTCTAAACATAAATACCTCTAAATAATGATACTCTAAGAATACTCTAAAATACACATTTCCTTTTGGAACTTAGGTATCAGGGTAAAATGAGGATTCTCCCATACTGTATTCTTTAATAGTCTGTAATGAAGACAAAATATTAGATAAAAGCTTAATGGAAAGGTGAACAAATAATTATTTTGCTAATTATTCTCATGGTAATAGTATATTTAAAGAAAATAAACAAAACCACTGGCCTCAAGGTCAAGCATATTTGGGTTTTCACACCCTAGCCCTAATCAGTGACTTCTATAATTTCTAAACTTTAGTTTTCTAGTATAGAAGACACTGAGCCACTAACTTCCAGGGTTGTTGTGAGCATTATAAAAAATAATGCCTAACAAGTTTTGAATGTTCAACATATTTCACATACCCTTCAATATTTCTCTAGGAATCTGTGAAGTGTGGGAACACCTACAGCAAAAATAAACAGTAATGCAAAGTCAGGATTCATGGCCAAACATAACTATTTATTATTTTTAAAATAAACATTCAGTTTCTTCCTTTAAAGAAAAAAAACCCTAGAATTTAAATATTTCCAATCCCCATCACATACAAGTCTGTATACATTATTTACATCTCTCAATTATAACATATTACAGATTTTCTGACATTCAGTATCCCCTTTTATTTTTTAGTTTTTGCCGCACTACATGGCTTGTGAGATCTTAGTTCCCTGACCAGGGATAGAACTTGGGCCTCCAGCAGTGAAAGCGCCAAGTCTTAACCACTGAACTGCCAGGGAATTCCCTCAGTATCCCCTTTTAAAACAAAAACGATAGAATAGTTGAAGTCTGATCAAAAGTAGCTACAATTTGAGTAATCTTGGCACAGTTTACAATATAGCCCCCATGTTGCATTTCATGTTTTAGATTCAGCTACTTTAATAGAGAGAAATTGTCCATCTCCATTAGCGCAGGATCCTGTCTTACTCATTCTCTGCAACAGTTGCACAGTGTAAATGCTGCCTCACGCTTCCATTTATGGCACTGGCAGTATTCTTCTGGTTTTGTCCTTAGAAATGATTCTATTAAAACTTTAAGTATTCTCATGTTTATTGTATTCTCTCTCAACCTAGATTTCATGTTGCTGTTCCTAGATAATTTTTAGTAATAATGTATAGGGAAAGTTCAAATAAAACAAATTTAAGTTTTCCCCACAAGATTAGTGTCCTTACCACCCTAGTAATGCATGTACAAAAATAACTAATACAATTTAGTGGCTGTAAAAAACTATTCCCCTGGGCTTCCCTGGTGGCGCAGTGGTTGAGTGTCCCCCTGCCGATGCAGGGGACAGGGGTTCGTGCCCCGGTCTGGGAGGATCCCACATGCCGCGGAGCGGCTGGGCCCGTGAGCCATGGCCGCTGAGCCTGCGCGTCCGGAGCCTGTGCTCCACAATGGGAGAGGCCACAGCAGTGAGAGGCCCACGTACAGCAAAAAAAAAAAAAAAAAAAACAACAACAAAAAAAACTATTCCTCTAAAAACAGTTATCTCTGCAGAACAATTTAAGGAGAAAAGTGTTCTTAAAATGAAAATGCGAGAATCTATTTTACAACTTGCACAATTAAGTAAACAAAAAAAAAAATGAAAACCTGCAAACCTGTAAGAAACACCCACACATATAAGAATTTAATAATATATAACAGAAATTAAATATTAATAAAAGATTTAAATTTATATCTCTAGTAATCTCAGCTTCAGTGATGTAATTTAAAGAAAGCTGTCAACCAAAACAAACCAAAAATGCTTATGTAAATTGTATCATCCAACACTCCAGGTGCAACCTACGTATTGACAGCAATCACTTCAGAATCACTAACAGTGAGGACCTATATAATCAATCTGTTTTGCTTTTCGTCTGTGTGTGTGTGTGTGTGTGTGTTGTGAGATGGGGGAGGGAGGAGTATATGGAAAGTCAACACCAGTAAGGAAGTAATTTACCTCCAAGGAGAAGGAGATGACAAGTAAACATAAGCTTGGGAAGGCCAGTGATTTCACTATCTTTGAGGATTCTAATCCAAATTTTTCTACTGTGTAGTATGTGCAGAAAAGTACTGTGCAGAAAAGGAAATTTGTATCACACTTGCAAAACTGAGAGTACTCAGTATTTTAATCTGTATTTTCTCTCTTTTGTCAAAATTTAAGTATCAGTTCAGCTACAACTGGCAGACATGCAGCATAGTTTTATACCTTCAAAATGAATTTTCCTCTATAATTAGCCAATTAGGAGAGCCTCAAAAATTCAAATTGTCTGCAGTCAGAATTGTTATTATATCTTAAAATTAAACTTTTCCATTAAATCATGAAATAGCTTTAGCTCTAAATAGTTATCTCATATACCATTAAACTGATAGCTCAACAACTGTAATTCCTATGGTGAAACTTAATATTACGACAAAACGCTGATATTTAAATCATTTTAGGAGCGGTCCTTAAAGTATAGATCTAGAATAGTGTTTCTAGGAATTGGTATATTCTTTAATATCCCAGATAAGTTTCAAAATATGTTAAGTTTTCCTCTTGGTATGCAGTGACATTTTCAAATATACTTCTTGTCTCATATCTTTTAAAAAGACATTCAAAATGTTAAAGTTATAAATCACATATGAAATGATTATACAATTTGAAATATTTTACTGTGACACACAGACTTAAATTCAGCGTAATTAATATATAAACTGTATTCCAATTTCTTTTTACAATGATCTCCAGTCTTTAAATTCAAATTGTTCATTTGCGTGAAAATAAGTTAAAAAAAAAAAAGCATGGAGGTAAAGGCTGCTGCTTCCTTAAGCTACTTCTATCTAAAATATTGGATCCATTATTTTTAATATACCTTCAATCAAAACTACCCTACAGTACTCAAGATATAATCCAAAAGTTATCAGGAAAATGGACCAAAAATAGAAAATAAGAAAAAGACTTTGGTTTTGTAAACTATTATATTTAACTGTAAGGTAATTAAACTAAATTTAAAAAATAAAATAAAACTTGTACATCCAAACAATACTGCCTACTTCAAAGCAGTGACATCAGGAAACTATTTTTTTATTAAATGATGTTACAAATCAGTGCTCAAAACATTCTCTTCTGCTAATTCAGAGCCTATGGCATATTCTTTTGAACTTCCTTAATAGTTTAGTTCTAAGAAAACAGCCAAAGTAGAGTTGTTTTGGTGAATGAGATAGGTCATATTAAGCTTCCAGAAAAGTTTTCGGTGCAACTGAAATGATAAAACAGATTTTCTTGCATAGTCACAAACCAATTCTCAAGGCATCGCTGAAAGTGTTCCAGAAACATTACACCTTTGCAGCATAGCTGGAATAAGTAGTACTCCCAAAGAAACTACTCTGAAGATCAACTCTCATTTGAGATGTTCAAGGTATGACTTATTTATCTTAAAAGGAAGTCCTACAACTTAATAATTTTATCTCACATATTTTACCATTTCAGTGGTTATCAAAAACTCTCTCAGAGAGGGTGTACACAAAGGTATAAAAGAAATCTGTCATTTTGCTATTTTCCCCTAAGCAAGGAAAATGCTAATACATAAAATGCAGTGTGGTGATTACATGTAAAATATAAATATCCACATTATCTGTAATTCCTGAATATAAGAGATTGTAGTGCTTTATCTTTCCTGATAAGCCAGGCAGTAACTCAGTCTGTGACATATTATACACTAAACATATCTTTTCCTACTTAATTTTATGCTGACCATTTAGCATTTAAAAATGACAAAGGTAGGAAGAGATAGCAATCTAAAATCTTTCAATTTAAGGTAAACTGACCTCCAAAGCCTCTACCAGCTAACACATACTTAATGTTTTAGTGCAACCTAGTGCCATGGTTTTTATGGGAAACAGAATAATCAAGCCAGTAAATGAAAGCCAGTAGCACCACCTACAGCTAATGGAAAGATTTTCACTGTTATTAATTTCTCTCCCTCTCCATTACACCGTCATTTAAAAGAATTACTAAAACTTGCTTCCTATCAACACTTAACCAAAGCTTTGTGACAATACTATGTTAACTTACTACTTTCTATTTTATGCTTTCATCAGCAGATGAGAAAACCAACTTCTGCTTTATATCTCTGTATGAAGAGCAGGGGGGAAATCATTATCCTGGTTATTTACAAATTAAGAAATCTGGAAAGAATCCAATAGACATTTATAAGCAAACTATGTTGTAAAACCAAGATTTGACCCTTATTTTATAAAAGGCATCTTACTATAATGCTCCTGGGAACCAAATGAATCAAAGCACCTTTTTATTAAGTCAGTTATTTCTCACATGCTCTCGTGTTTCCCTATTTGCAGCCATGTAACACCACGCACGATGCCAGGACTCTCCCTGGGAGAATGTCTCTACTTTGTTACCATATATATACACATACATACTTCCTTACTTCCCAATACCTCTGTTTAAAGGAATACTCAGAAGCAAGCACCTGAGATTCTGGCACAGTGATAAGAAACTCCTATCTACATAGAGTGGAAAAGTAAGTCCGACTACTAAACATTAATTTATAATAACATTTGTACAGTGTACTACTGTATAAGGCTTAAATGAGCAAAAACAATGTTTCACTTGTCTCTCCACACTTGGCTATTGCAACCCCTTTATTACTAGGTTGATATGAAGTCAAATGCAGTATTGGAAGACTATTTGAATAATCATATGTTTCATCTGCCTAAATAGATAGGACCCCAAATCACTAGATGCCAGATTTTGTTTCTGAATCAACCCACAGTGGCTGATATTATATATTTGTTTTAAGGAAATCAGCTAGTTCTCATTGCAGTTTATATGACCAATGAATGTCCAATATATCTGCCTCTGCCAGGCAGAGTAACAGGAGACTGTTACTTTCTACTGTTGGTACTTGGAGAATGATTGCTAGAAATGAGAAAAAGGCAGTTTCTACTGATCATAATTGTAATGGCATTAAATTGTATCACTATTCTACTTGTTAATGGCAAAAACAAACTGATTTCATTTTAGATTCTTTTCTACTGTTTTTAGTCTATACAATTTCAGACTAAGATTTCTATTCTACAAGGAAAAAGGTATATACTCCTAACAAAGGAAGAGTATATATTTCTAACTGAAGGAAACAGATTTACCAGAAATGACAAAATTAAAACTAGAAGTCTAAAAAGGATATTTCGCAAGAGTAAAACTGAAGTGAAAAATGTTAACATTTATTTTAAAAACTAAGTTTCTGAACTTTTTACTTATGGGAATAGTTGACTAGAAAGTCATAGCAAAAAAAAATGTAAAAGTTAATAACTACTACTTTAGCACTTTCATTATCTGATATCACTGCAAAGAAAGATTTCCTTTCACAGTGGAAAAATCAGAAGTCAGAATGCTTCAAGTTGGGCCTATAACAAGTAAAGAAGGTACTGTATCATTTTAAAATGACAGACAAACACCAGCTCCATTCACTGAATGGAAATGCTGTAAAGTGATCAATTTCCCCAAACAGTCCTTAAATTCCATGTTTATGTCTATATCTAAAATTAGTCATTTATGTTTAACTTCTCATGGAAGTTGATTCCTAAAAGGAAGTCTCTAAGACTTTGCTTACAAGATATTGATTAAAATATTCATGCCATTCTATTCAAGAGTTTTGAGAAAGGACTTTCTTGAACTTGACTCCCTGTACTTAATCCCATCTATAATGCACCATTCAAACTAACCCCCTGCAAACAAACACACACTCCTATCACCTCCTCTTCAAAGTAGAAGGGGATTCTGCAGATTTATGGCTCATTTGGCAATTGCTAAGAAACCTCACAGTTCAGCATCATCTCTGAAGATGGCAAACCTATATATAACCTGAATTTTTACACCTACAGTGCAGTTAACGTGTAGAAAGAAGCCAAAATGTAATCGGTATTACATTTCAACATCTTCAAGTTTCAATATCACAGATATCAAGAGATGGAAAAGACCTGCTTGTAGAACTTTAATCATCTGTTGAACAGAATTACTATCAATATCAAAAATAATTAAGAAATACTAATTTTTTATGCTCTACATGCACACCTTTACAAACTGTGTTTCTTTAATGTAGTAAAAGCTGGAGATCACCAATTTAGGTAAACTATGGCTTTTATCAATAGGTATTTTGAAACATGCATCAGTAAGTGCCCTGGGTAGTAATCCTAATATTGTTTCAAGCCCTGTTCAGTTCTATGTCTGTGCTTTGCACCTCAGAAATGAGCCTGCCAAGGCACTTGAAAACATAAGACTTTTGGGGACTTCAAAGATCAACCACAATGTACACAATGGAGAACCCCCATCCATCAGCAGTCCAATCAATAAGCATTTCTTTCAACATATATTATCAAAAATTCCCCAAGTTAAAAAAAATACTGTATGCCACTAAGACAAAATTTACCCCTATCAACTGAATACAGAATGGTTCTTGCCTTCCTCTAGCCATAGTATATGGTTTCATTTATTCAGGATAAAGAAAAAGGAACCCAAACAAGCCCCCCAAACCTAACATAAAAACAACCAAGATAAAAATAAAATAAAACAAAATCCAAATTCACTCCACACAGCTTCATTTGAGGAATAATTTGCACACATCTGCATCCTTTTATCTGTCCTTTGAGGTGAGTTTTTCAATCAGTTCCTGGAGTGGTGCAAGTTCTCTTCTGTCAATAAGGTTGAATTCCTATGTATGACAAAGGCAGAAGAAATAGCAGAAACATATTATTTACATCTCATTCCAAAACAGATTTCCATTAACATTTGTTGGATATTAGCTTTTAAAGTAAATAAAAGTCAAATCTTTTTTTCAAGAAAATGTTTTCTATTCCCTACCTCTGTGTCTTAGGTAAATCACTTAACCACTTCTGATATTATATTTTACATCTGTAATAATATTAGGGTAAATTACCTCATAAGACTATTATGGGGACTAAATGTGATACTGTATGTTAACCACTTCATGTAATCCCTGGCACAAAGTAAACGCTCAATAAATGGGAGTTGCTGCTTCCTGTTAAAAAGAATAACCAGGGCACCATTTAGATTTAGTCAACCAAGCAGGGATCAAAAAAAATCTCAGGCAAATTTCAGCATTATATGAAGAGTAAAAAAGTTAGTTTATGTTATTAACTAACGTATCTGCAAACTACCATATAATGTGGTATGAGAATAACATGAATAATGTGGACTCCACAAATGATAAATAAATCCTGTAAAGAACAAGTAAGAAAGCCTGGATTTAAATTGTGCTTCTTTAGAAGTTCTACCACTGTCATTCTGAAATTCAATTATGAACAGATTTCCCCTGAACTATAAATTATAAGGCTAATAAAAAGTGGCTGTTCGCGGAGCGGCTAGGCCCATGAGCCATGGCCGCTGAGCCTGCGCGTCCGGAGCCTGTGATCCACAACGGGAGAGGCCACAACAGTGAGAGGCCCACGTACCGCAAAAAAAAAAAAAAAAAAAAAAAAGTGGCTGTTGATACTTCTGATCTTTTGATATTCTGCCACAGTGGGGCATTCTGAGCTCACAATTTCACTCATTTATTAGCATCCATCACATGCCAAGCACTGCAGTAAGTAATAGAAGGGCATTAAGGGGCACTCAGTAGCAAGTCTACCACTAAGACTTGTGGGGTCTGGACCAAGAGCACAAATGGATATATATCACATGACTAAATTACTGTATTTTACATTAAGCTAATATATCGTTATATATGTTCGATTCTCCTACCTTAACAAACACACCATAGTAGCCAGGAAAGCAGATTCAAATTTAGAATTCTTAAGACTCCTCAGTCTACACTGGAAAGTCGTGACATGAGGAGAGCCAGTCCCTGGCCCTCAGCAAACCTCCCTGATCTACCAAACCGCAGCTCCATCCTGTACTTCAATGGGTCTCACGTGCAGGAGTGTGGACACCCTGACAGGCTTATAAAGGAAATGTCCACACACACTCACCAACAGCTGCCATCTGGCTATCCCTTAGGTCTGGCTATCAGAGATATGGCCTTCCCTTAAAAGAACGGACCAAAGGAAAAGATCCATGCAAACCCTGGCAATACACTTGAGACCATGTGGGCAGGGAATTCTGAATCTCAGGTATCCAAACACATACCAGAAGGGATCTATGTAGGTATGTTCTTGGCCCTATGGACTTCTCACTCCATGTGGGGAGGAGTATGGGGAAGGGCCAGAGCAGAACTTCTAAATTGTGAGGCCCAGGGCAGAGGCCACTCTCACTCAAAGAAGCGGTGATACTGTATAACTAATGGACCCACCTTTAAGAAGGTCACAGTGTCCTGAGATGTAACTAGGCTCAGATGTGGTAAATGCAACATATCAATCCCTTACTATTTTGCTAGGAGTTAGGAGATACAGTGTACTTTAAGATCATATAATAAGGTAAAACTAAACATTCTGGTGGGAGAATATCCTCTCCCAAACCACTAAAACCTCAAGCAATCATGTTCTGCCTAAACCAAAGTACAGATGCAAATTTTAGGATAACATTTTGTTTCTATTGGTGTCTACAGATGGGATACCATAGTAAAATAATTGCTCAGGGCAACAGTTTTGGCAAGTTACTATCTCCTAAAATTTGTTTATATAGGTGAAATTAAGATACAAAATGTGTGTCCTCATTATGAGGAGTGTGTATAGAGGGAAAATAAACACATTTTTCTTTGTGGAGATGGAGCATGGGAAAGGTATTTATAAGTTTACGCCCACAGATATACAAAAACAACACAGATTCAAGCTTTGGACCTCTCCTGCCTACCAACTCACTTCTCCAAACTCCACCGAAAAATAGCTGCTCAGCTTCTGCATTTCTACCTCTTTTTCACTCCTACCTTTTAGCTCTCTAATTATTATAGCAGGACAAGAATAGCCTCACTCCTTTTAGTCTACATCTCTAAGGCCCATTCTCTGAGAAATAAAGAGAGAAGGAGGAGGAGGTCAACTAAGGATTCAGATCAAAAATTAATGGACCTCTGGAACTTCAACACTCTTTGGGACATTTTTTTCCCCTTTGGAATAATGGGACAGTACCTAATTCAAAAATTACTCAGAATATGGTTTTAAACAGGAGGAAAAAAGGTATGATATTTAGAGTCCATTTCCATGCCAAAGTATGCTAAAAAAAAGATCCAGAGCAGACAGGAATTGAGGGTTAACAGCAGTAGGAGTGCTCAAGACCAAGTTCATCTACATGTTTACCAAACTAGCCAGGTTCTTTATTCAGCAGCTCCATTATGGCCTGTTAACTGAAGC
Source organism: Mesoplodon mirus (assembly GCF_964341445.2). Lineage (NCBI taxonomy): Eukaryota > Metazoa > Chordata > Mammalia > Artiodactyla > Ziphiidae > Mesoplodon > Mesoplodon mirus. The sequence continues at coordinate 50,719,240 of NC_138977.1, forward strand.
AAATCCAAGGTAAGACCTCTCAGATTCACTGTAGATTTGCAATGGAATTCAGAAACTGAAGGCCAATCTTTATCATCATGGCAAGTATTAAAGAGGATGAAGACTAGGGCTTCCCTGGTGGCGCAGTGGTTGAGGGTCCGCCTGCCGATGCAGGGCACATGGGTTCGTGCCCCGGTCCAGGAAGATCCCACATGCCACAGAGCAGCTGGGCCCGTGAGCCATGGCCGCTGAGCCTGTGCGTCCGGAGCCTGTGCTCCGCAGCGGGAGAGGCCACAATAGTGAGAGGCCCGCGTACCGCAGAAAAAAAAGAGGATGAAGACTAGAGAGATATAGCAAATTTTATCCTGACAGTATGGATGTAGTATTCACCTCATAACTCTGTAGATAACTGCTTTTTCTGAGCAAAAAAAGATCTCCTAATCCAACTTACCTGGACAAAAAAAATAAAGTGCTTGAAAGATGTATTGAGATGTGCTTCCTCCTGCAGCTGGATCACAGGGTCAAAATGCTGATGATAAATGTGAGCATAAACCCTAAAGAGGCGTTTGAGTATAGTTTTTGCCACAGACATGAAATTTTTCGGAAACGGGACACCTAGTAAATAGATAAACAACCCCCTCTATTAACAAGAAGAGAACAAGGCATTATCAGCAAATGGCAATATAAATGACCAAGACAAGGCTGAAAATAAGAACTATTTATGAATGACTACTTAAAATACCCATTGTACTTTTCAAAAGTTCTCAACATATAATGAATGAAAATAAACTTCAATGCTTCTGTGGAATAAGAATTTGTCTTCAGTTTAGCCCTTTAGGCCTCTAATATACCACCACTTTACCAAAATGAAACAAATGAATGTCTAAGACGGTAATGGAACCAAAATGCATATTCAGATCCTCAGATTTCTTATGCTGAACACAAATAATGTATTACTATGTTTAGTTTTGTTTAAAATGCCTGCAATACATTTTCATATTTTTTTCTATAGAAATTATTTCATTACTACACCAGGTCTACATTTACCCTGAAATTAGCTGCAGTCTCTGCTCAATTAGAGAGACTTGTTTTATGAATTAGAGCATTTTTACAGCATTAAACAAATAAAAAACTAGAAAAATACAAAAGTCTACATCCTTTGTTAAAGTGGCTAAATGATCCCGATTGGCAAAACACAAGGTAAATACTGGTACTACTGGGTTCAATGTCATCACATTGCCTACTGCCCATTTAAAAATATTATAGATCACAAGAAAACATAAGACATTTTGGGGTACATAAGTGTCTCCCAAAATGAAGGGACACTATATGAAATAGTATGCTTACACTCTTCAAAAATGTCAGTGTCATGAAAAGACCAAAAAAGCCTGAGAAATACACATATTCCACATTAAAGGGGGCTAAAGAGACATGACACTGAATGAAAATAAATGTCAAACATTTTCTTTTGCTCTAAAGGATATTATTGGAAATTTTTGAAAAATCTGAATAAGATTTGTAAATTAGACAGTAGTATTGTACTGGTGTTAATTTCCTGATTCTGACAGTTATACTGTGATTTTTCTAAGGAAATACAATTGAAGCACATACAGATAAAGGTGCATCATAATTGCAACTTACTCTCAAACAGTTCAGGAAAAAGAAAAGAATGTGAAGTGGGGAAGGAGGGAGAGAGAGGGAGAGGGAGAGGGAGAGGGAGGGGGAGAGAGAGAGAGAGAGAGAAAGCAAATGCGTTAAAATGTTGGCAACTAAAAAATCTGGAAGAAGGATACATAGGGACAATTCTTATTACTGCACAATAATAAATCATATTGCACAATTCTTACAAATTTTCTAGAAGCCTGAAATTGGGTTAAAATTAAAAGTTAAAAATTATATTATGAAGATAAAAGATAAGATGAGGGCACTTATCCCAAACCATTACTATGTATACAAGTAATGCAGTCTTGAAAAATAGACCTTTTATTACAAAGGCTCCAAAGTAGTTAAAGCATTCAATGAATGTGTTTAAAACAAGCCATAACAACAACTATTTACACATTGCTGTCTCCTCCACTATATCCTTCTCCCCAAAACTAAAAAAGCATAAAATACAGTCAAAAAGTTGAAAAAGAGCAAATTCTTAATTTTTTCAGAAAACACAGTTGTAAGGAGTTTGACACAGTAAAGTCATATGAACTGTCTAAATGTAAATAATTTCCACTTGAAAGGTCAGCCCTTTAAAAGGTCAGCATATATAAAAGTCACTCAGTTGATGACAGGCCAACCTGTCAAATCTTCTTGTTTTCTTCTCACCTAGCCTGATTTCACAGCCTGCAAGGTTCACACCATGGGTCATGAATACAAATGCCCTCTTTGCCACAAATATAAGGTAAAACTGTTTTGAAGTCATATAAACTCCCTTCCTAAACAAGAAATGGATATGACTATAGCAGATGATATTGGCTGCTTACCCAATGACAGTTTTTTTTTTTCCCTAGCACAGGCCAGATTTGTTACTATCCAAGATATACCGATCTTCTTACTGTTTAAAATTATAGGGAGGTTTACCTAATGTTCATGATAAACTTGGTATGAAAAAGATAGACACCTTCAAGTACATAAGATTAGCAATATTTTGATAGGTATGGTAATCCAACATGGGTCCTGGAATAGAGAGGCAATAAGCCCTAGAAACACATGAAATTAGATAAATCATGATGGATCCCAGTTAAACAACTATACCAATTTTTGATGGAAATAATGTCTCATCATCCAACTGGTCCTGAACCCAAGTCATCAGGTAATCAATGTACTTTGGTGCAGAGCACTTAATAGGCTTCTTTATGTTTGTTCCATCTGCCCAATGATATTCATATCTGTATTGGAAAGATAAAAAGTACACAGAATATCAGTGTATACCTATATATAATGTGTATATTTTTATATTACATATATATGTTTAATTATTAGGAATGTATTCAGGATGTATTTTAATCTCTTCCTCCAAATAAAGATTTTTTGCATTTGGCACTTAAATTTAGCATTTTTAAATTGCTATTGGACTATTTTGCATTTATCAGGATACAAACTAAGCAGATCCCACCAAACCCATTTTTTGTGAGCTTTCCTTCATACATAGCAGTTATATTTTAGAATCACACATAGTATAAACTGCCATAGTAGAAACCCTAAGTTTACTTCCCACTTCTATGATGACCATCTTTAATCCTTATGATTATTGTTTTCTTCCTCAAAAAACGTTTCTCCTTATGCAGTACAATTCTTTTTAACTTGGGGCTTTAAATTTTGGGTTAAGACTAGAGAATGACATGGAAGCGCCTAAGTAAGATTAATGAAAAAGAGAATGATTCAATATTTGAGTACATTTGGTTGAGGAGCTAAACATGCCTTTGAGGAAAATTGACAATCCAAATAAAGATGCCTATAGTATCTGGGTATTAACCAGACACTATCCTTTGGTATAATAAACATTTCTCACCAACCATGTGAGAAATACTGTGTCAAGGAATACTGTTCTTGAACAACAGACACTAAAATGAAAGACACTTACTCTGTTCTCAAGGAAAAAGACTAGTAGAGAAGACAGGCTTGTAAATGAGTATGTAAAAACAGTACAATAGAATGCTAGTGGAGTTAATTAAACAAACACACACACATACAACCACAACCTGATTTTTAAGACAAGGAATAAGCATGCAGCTGAAACTCCATGTACAAAATTATCTAAACTGAACTAGCATTTAGTTTTTTAGTTTCTGAAGGTTACCTCTGCCACTTAGCTTCTCTCTTTGAATCAACTGTGTTTTTATAATCTTGTCCCAGAGTTTGGACTGACATAATGATAGGTGATTAAGCCTAGCAAAGGAGCTGGAAGAAAATATAATGGAAAAATACTACAGGGTATTTTAAACAATGAAAAGTATCTTGAGATAGGATAACAAGGATGCTTTCTATTTAATCGTAGTTACTTACCTTGAACAGTAAATCTTAAACAGGATACACCTGAATAAATATTCTGACAGCACACTAACCCTGGGAAACAGGGATGAATGTCAAGTCTACTTCGAAGGTCTCCAAGAGGAGATTCCCCAACATTTCTTGGCATCCTGTTCCACTATTTAATCACTTCCACAGTCAAGAGATTCTTCCTAACATAAAACAAAAGTCTCAAGTGTGACTTAAGCCTTTTCTTGTTTGAGCCTCTTAGGAGACAGAGAACGTGAATGGTAGGACTTCTGGCCATCATTACTTAGTCTTCATTTAAAGACAGGAACTCATCCATGTTTTTTCCCTTATGTTATGAAGCCTCAACATTTTTGCATTTGTCTCACAATCATGTTCATTTTGTTAATGAGTCTAAGGTGTTCCCTATTCATTTTTAAATGCAGTCAAAAGCAGGCACAGTAAACCAAAAAATCATTTTCAATATCCTGAAGCTTTATGAACAATACTAATATTCAATGTCCTAAGGTTTTTTGAAAAATAAAACAACTGCATATTGCTTATACTTCTAGAGTTTATAACTATGATTCCCTGATTCTTTCCTTTTCTTTTGTCACATTTATACTTAACGATGACTTCATCTTCTAAATCTATTTTGCACCCATTGCTTTTTTTATTCCACCTTTGACAGACCATTGTCTTTGAAATTTATTTCTGTCATCATGGTATGAACTTATACACTACAAATTCCAAAATGTTCATTTCTTGGTTAATAATGATAATAAATAGTAACTGAGAAACCACTTCAAGAAAAAAAGTACAAAAAATACTAACAGGTGGGGTCTAAACAACATGCTACCCAATAACCAATGGGTCCCTGAAGAAATCAAAGAGGAAATCAAAAAATACCTGGAGACAAATGAAGACAAAAACATAATGACCCAAAATATATGGGATGCAGCAAAAGCAGTTCTAAGAGGGAATTGTACAGTAATACAAGCCCACCTCAGGAAATAAGAAAAATCCCAAATAAACAATCTAAGCTTATACCTAAAGTAACTAGAAAAATGGAACAAACAAAATCCAAAGTTAGAAGGGAAGAAATCATGAGGAATAGAGCATAATTAAATGAAATAGAAACTAATAATAATAATAATACAATAAATAGAAAAGACCAATGAAACTAAGAGCTGGTTCCTGGAAAAAATAAACAAAATTGATAAGCCCAAACAAATAAAATCAGAAATGAAAGAAGAGAAGTTACAAACAATACCAGAGAAGTACAAATGATCATACGAGATTACTATGAACAATTATAGCCAGTCAAATGGACAACCTCGAGGAAATGGATAAATTCCTAGAAACATGCAATCTCCCAAAACTGAATCAGGAAAAAATTGAAAATATGAACAGATGGATTACCAATAATGAAACTGAATCAGTAATTTAAAAAAAACCCCAAAACTTATAACAAACAAAAGTCAAGGACCAAACAGCTTCACAGGTGAATTCTACCAAACATTTAAAGAGTTATATTACCTTCTACCAAACATTTAAAGAGTTATATTACCTATGTTTCTCAAACGATCCCAAAAAAAGTGAAGAGGAAGGAAAACTTCTCAACTCATTCTATGAGGCCAGCATCACTTTGACCAAAATCAGACAAATCACCACATAAAAAGAAAATTTCAGGCCAATATCGCCAATGAACACAGGTGCAAAAAGCCTCAACAGAATATTAGCAAACCAAATCCAACAATACTTTAAAAGGTTCATAAACTGTGATCAAGCAGGACTTATCCCAGGGATGCAAGGATGGTCAATATCTACAAGTCAATCAACGTGATACACCACATTAACAAACTGAAAAATAAAAATCATATTATCATCTCAACAGATACAGGAAAAAGCCTTTGACAAAATTCAACATCCATTTATGATTAACAAAAACTCTCAAAACAGTGGGCTTAGAGGGAACATACTCAACATAATAAGGCAATATATGACAAACCCACAGCCAACATTATACTCAATGGTGAAAAGCTGAAAGCATTTCCTCTAAGATCAGGAACAAGACAAAGATGCCCACTCTCACCATTTTTATTCAACATAGTTTTGGAAATCCTAGCCAAAACAGACAAAAAAAGGAAATAAAATGAATCCAGATTGGAAAGGAAGAAGTAAAACTGTCACTGTCATTGCAGATAACATGATACTATACATAGAAAATCCTAAGGATGCTACCAGAAAACTACTAGAGATCATCAATGAATTCAATAAAGTTGCAGGATACAAAATTAATACACAAAAACCTGCTGCATTTCAACACACTAATAGTGAACTATCAGAAAGATAAATTTAAACAATCCCATTTACAACTTCATCAAAAAGAATAAAATACCTAGGAATAAATCTAACCAAAAAAGTACAAGACTTGTACTCTGAAAACTTTAAGATATTTATGAGAGAAATGGAAAAACAAGCAAATATATGGAAAGATATAACATGCTCACAGAATGGAAGAATTATTATTTTTAAAATGACCATCCTACCCATGGCCATCTACAGATTCAAGGCAATCTTTATCAAAATAACAGTGGCATTTCTCACAGAACTAGAACAAGTTAATTCTGAAATTTGTACAGAAACATAAAAGACTCCAAATAGCCAAAGCAATCTTGAGAAAGAAGAACAAAGGTGAAGGTATCACACTGCCTATTTCAAACATACATACATAGAGTATACTATAGCTATACTACAAAGCTATAATAATCAAAACAGTATGGTACAAGCACAAAAGGAGAAACACAGATTAATGGAATAGAATATAGAGAGTCCAGAAACAAACTTACACTTAAACGGTCAATTAATCTGCAAAGGAGGCAAAAATATACAACAGGGGAAAAGAGACAGCCCCTTCAATAAATGACATTGGGAAAACTGGAGAGCTACATGCAAAAGAATGAAACTGGACTACTTTCTCACACCATGTACAAACATAAACTAAAATAAAAATGAGGGGGCTTCCCTGGTGGTGCAGTGGTTGAGAGTCCGCCTGCTGATGCAGGGGACACGGGTTCGTGACCTGGTCCGGGAAGATCCCACATGCCGCGGAGCGGCTGGGCCCGTGAGCCATGGCTGCTGAGCCTGTGCGTCCAGAGCCTGTGCTCCGCAATGGGAGAGGCCACAGCAGTGAGACGCCCGCGTACCGAAAAAAAAGAGGGACTTCCCTGGTGGTCCAGTGGTTAAGACTCCACACTCCCAATGCAGGGGGCCCGGGTTCAAGCCCTGGTCAGGGAACTAGATCCTGCATGCCACAATGAAGAGCCCACATGCCACAAGTAAAAGATTCCACATGCCGCAACTAAAGATCCTGAATGCTGCAACAAAGATCCCGCATGCCAAAACTAAAACCTGGAGCAGCCAAATAAACAAATATTTTTAAAAATAAATAAATAAAATAAAATAAAAATAAATTAAAGATTTAAATGTAAGAGCTGAAACCATAAAATTTCTAGAAGAAAACTCTTTGAAATCAGTCTTAGCAATATTTTTTGGATCTGTCTTCTCAGGCAAAGGAAATAAAAGCAAAAATAAATAAATGGTACCACATTAAACTAAAAAGGTTTTTGCACACTAAGGAAACTATCAACAAAATGAAAAGGTAGCCTACTGAATGGGAGAAGATATTTGCAACTGATATATCCAATAAGGGGTTGATATACAAAATATACAAAGAACTCATACAACTCAACATCAAAAATAAATAAATAAACAACCCAATTAAAAAACAGGCAGAGGACCTGAATAGACATTTTTCCCAAAGACATACACATGGCCAAGAGACAAATGAAAAGATGCTCAACCTCACCAATCATGAGGGAAATGCAAATTAAAACCACAATGAGATACTTCTCACACCTGTTAGAATGGCTATTATCAAAAAGACAACAAATAACAAGTATTGGCAAGGATGTGACAAAAAGGGAACCCTTATGCACTGTTGGTGGAATTGCAAATTGGTGCACCCAGTATGGAGAAAAGTATAGAGGTTCTTCAAAATATTTAAAATAGAACTGCCATAAGATCCAGCAATTTCTTTTCTGGGTATTTACCCAAAGGAAACAAAAACATTAATTTGAAAAGATATATGCAACCCGTTTTTCATTGCAGCATTATTTTCAGTACCTAAAATATTAAAGTAATTTAAGTGTCCATCAACAGATGAATGAAGAAGATGTGGGGTGTGTGTGTATACACACACATACACACACACACACACACACAATGGAATATTACTTAGCCATAAAAAGGGGGGGGCTTCCCTGGTGGCGCAGTGGTTGAGAGTCCACCTGCCGATGCAGGGGACATGGGTTCGTGCCCCGGTCTGGGAAGATCTCACATGCCACGGAGCAGCTAGGCCCGTGAGCCATGGCTGCTGAGCCTGTGCGTCCGGAGCCTGTGCTCCGCAACGGGAGAGGCCACAACAGTGAGAGGCCTGCGTACCACAAAAGAAAAAAAAAAAAAAAAAGGGAAAGAAATCTTGCCCTTTGGGACAACACAGATGGATCTAGAGGGTATTACACTAAGTAAAATAAGTCAGGCAGAATAAAACAAACACCATATGATCTCATTTACATGTGAAATCTAGAAAACAAACTCACAGATACAGCACACAGAAGGGAGCGGGGTGGGAATAGAGCAAAATAGATGAAAGGGATTTAAAGATACAAACCTCCAATTATAAAATAAATAAGTCATGGGAATATAATATTCAACATAAGGAGTATGGTCAATAACACTGTAATAACTTTGTATGGGAACAGATGGTTAGTAAACTTATCATGATGATCATTTCATAATGTACGGAAATGTCAAATCACTATGCAATACACCTGAAACAATATTGTATATCAACTATATTTCGATTTTAAAAAATATTTGGATAGAGAGGTATAAGCAAACAGAAGAAAGGCAGGATGGAGGACAATACAATAGGGAGGCCTATAAAGCTCAGGTTAAGGAATCTGGACTCAAAGTATTAGTCATTGGTCACAGACCCACTGGAGAATGGACTTGCGGATATGGGGAGGGGGAAGGGTAAGTTGTGACAAAGCGAAAGAGAGGCATGGACATATATACACTACCAAACGTAAGGTAGATAGATAGTGGGAAGCAGCCGCAGAGCACAGGGAGATCAGCTCGGTGCTTTGTGACCGCCTGGAGGGGTGGGATGGGGAGGGTGGGAGGGAGGGAGATGCATGAGGGAAGGGATGTGGGAACAGATGTATATGTATGACTGACTCACTTTGTTATAAAGCAGAAACTAATAAAAAAAAAAAAGAAGACTGAAAAAAAAGTATTAGTCATTGGTAAATCACTGAAGGAGATGCTAAATACAGAAATTATAAGGTCAGAAATTTTCTTCTTATCTAAGAACTGTATGATAAAGTAAAAATGAGAACTGATCATGAATCATGTCTTACTTTGGGCCAGCTGACATCACTGGACAACTTTCTTCTGTACAAAAATCTGTGATTGTTCCATAAAGCATGTTGATCTGATTGAAGAAATCTACAGCTGCAAAGCAAATATCAGTTATAAGTAAAAGGCTAAATTTTAATTTTACTCAAACAACCTTTTATTCCAGCAGAATCTCAGCTCTATCAGTGTTCCTTCCTCAACAACGAACAGGTGAAAATAATACAAACAAACAATATTTGCCTCACTGAATTTAGGAGCTTCTGTTTATTAAGTGACTCCCTTAAGAGAATAAAAAGGCAAGCAAGAGTGGGAGAAATTATTTGCAACACATATAATCAATAAAAATCTTATATTCAGAATATACAAAGAACTTCTATAGATCACTAAGAAAAAGACAACACCGTAAAAAAATGTGAGATGGTTTCTGAGTCTATTGGTTATCTCTATGGAAAAGAATAAAACTTGACTCTTTACTCACACAATACCTGAAAAGCAATTCTAAGTAGATCATACATCTAAATGTGAAAGGCAAGACAATAAAGTTTAAAAGAGCATAGAAAAATATGTCCATGAACTTTGGCATGCAAATATTTCCTAAGAAGAGCACAGAAAGCACCAATCATAAAGGCATAGTTTTCCATATGTTTCACTGGAAAACTCTTATTCCTTGTTTTTTTATAATTTTTATTCTACTCATAATTTTTTTATATTGACCTCAAAGCCAACAAGTTTATTAAATTTACCTATTCATAATAATAGTGATGGTGTAGCAATAAAATCATGGTCTTTTGGTTTGTCAACATTCATTCATGTTGGCTATGAACATAAATGTTGTTTCTTCCTTTCCAGTTATTATTATCTTTTATTCTTTTTCCTGCCTTATGGCATTGGCTAAAACTCCAGGAAAGTGGTGATGGTGGCTAACCTTAACTCATTCCTAATCTGAAAAAAAACTTCAACATTTCATTATCAAATATGATGTTTGCTGTATCTTTATTGTAGATATGCTTTATCAGAAAAAAGTTCTCAACTTTTATTTCATAAGTTTATTACGAATTGATTTTAAATTTTACCAAATGTTTTTTCTGCTTATACTGAGATAATCATATGATTTCTTCCTCTTCCTTTATTTTGGCTAATGCGGTGAATTACAACTGATTTGCAAGTGTTAGCCAACCTTGTATTCTAGGAATAAGAACAATTTGGTCATGATGTGTTATAATTTTTAAGTATTGCTAGATTCAATCTGCTAATATTTTTATTAGGATTTTTACATCTAAGTTCATAAGTTAGATAACCTGGTTTCCTTTCTTACATGTCCACATAGAACTCATAACACTAGTATTTTCTCCTTTCCACATAAAAGCTTTAGAAAGACTGGTGTTCTTTCTTTCTTTTCTTTTCTTTTTAAAATTGAAGTATAATTGATTTACAATATTTTATCAGTTTTGGGTGTACATAGTGATTCAATATTTTTATAGATTATACTCCATTTAAAGTTATTATAAAATATTGGCTATAGTCCCTGTCCTGTACAATATACCTTTGTAACTGATTTCTTTTATACATAGAGGTTTGTACCTCTTAATTCCTTACCCCTATCTTATCCCTCCCACCTACCCTCTCCCTACTGGTAACTACTAGTTTATTCTGTATCTGTGAGTCTCTTTCTGTTTTGTTATATTCATTCTTCTTTTTTTATTTTTTAGATTCCATATATAAGTGATAACATAAAATATTTGTCTTTCTCTGATTTATTTCCCTAAGCATAATACCCTCCAGGTCTATCCATGTTGTTGCAAATGGCAAATTTCATTCTTTTTTATGGCTCAGTAATATTCCATTGTGTGTGTGTGCATGTGTGCATGTGTGTGTGTGTGTGTCTATACACCACATCTTCTTTATCCATTCATCTGTTGATATACAATTAGGTTGCTTCCATATCTTGGCTATTGGCTTCCATATGCTGCTATGAACACTGGGGTACATATATCTTTTCAAATTAATGTTTTCATTTTCTTAAAATATACATCCAGCAGTAGAATTGCTGGATCATATGGTATTTCTAGTTTTAATTTTAGAGAAAACTCCATATTGTTTTCCATAGTGGCTGCACCAATTTACATCCCCACCAAGAGTGCACTGTAGGGTTTCCTTTTCTCCACATCCTTACCAACATTTGTTATTTGTGATCTTTTTGATGAGAGCCATTCTGACAGGTATAAGGTGATATCTCATTGTGGTTCTGATTTGTATTTCTCTGATGAATAGTGATGCTGAGCATCTTTTCATGTGCCTGTTGGCCATCTGTACGTCTTCTTTGTGAAAATGTCTATTTAGGTCTTCTGCCCATTTTTAATCGGGTTGTCCTCCACATGAACAGTGGGTAACCTACGGCTTTGAATCCCAACTCTATACTTAATAGTTGAGTTACTTAACTTCCCTGAATCTCAGTTTCCTACCTTTAAAATTCAGTTTACTGCAGAGTGCTAAAAAACAAAATACGTGTCTACCATAAAGTAGACATCTAGTAATTGTTAGTTTTCTTCCACAAATGAAGATATGGCCTCAAGATTCTGTGCCACAAAAATTAACAATAAGCCATCCACCCACTTTTTCCAAAAGTCTGAACCTTGTATCTTCTTTAAGCTATCACTCTTTCTAGCAGCAGAATGTTCAAAACCAGCCTCTGGTTTCTGGTTATGAGACTAGTTGTTGAATTTGTAAAATTTCCCATCTTCTACCATTTATCTTCATCTGGCAAGTAAACTGAAGGAAAAAGGCCATTAAGATGCCAATCTTATCAACAAATCCCCTTCACTCTTTTATGTACCCGAAATGTTTACGTAATCACTGTCAGTGAATGGAAATTATCTATCTAGCCTCAAATCCTATTCACTTCATCAAGTGTCACTTGGAAAGATTACTATAAATAAGAAAAAAATTGTAATCCAATATTTCAGTCAACTGCTGTATTTTAAAGGCAGAATTCTATGTTCTACGGGGATGTTCAAACACTTCAGTTCAAAGCAATTTTTTTCTGGCTGTAACTTCAAAATGTCTGTGAAATTTTATAAGTTCCTGAAGTTCTAGACATTTCAATAGTACAGACACTCAGTTCTGATAATTGAGACAAGAGAGAATACAGACAGAAAACAATGATCTGCTTTTATACTTAAAAGTCACAATCTCATGTAGTACAGAAGCTCTACACTGCTTTCCTTAGATTTCTAAAATTAGAAAATGAGCTCTCAAATAAGTGGTACAAAAAGGCACAAACAAGTACCCAAAAAAAGGATGTACACATATATTGGAAACTTATTCTGAATATTGTCCTTAAAGTGTCATAGAACTATCTTATAGGTTAGATGACTCTCATCAATAAAGCAAACAAATCACTTTATCTCTTTAGTAACTAAACTCTCTGGGTCCAGGAGGATAACCATACTCTAATAATACTGCTCTTACAGAACTGCTGTCACAGTAAGGTTTTAAGACATCTCAGTAAAATACTTTAGGTCCCTAAAAGTTAGTGGGTGTCAGCTCAATTTATAAATCCCATGATGTTTCAAATTACAATAAGATACCATCAAATATTACAGTAAAAATACTGCTCTGTTTTTCCTTAATCAAAGCCTAGGCATTTAGTGTATATTTTCAATTAAATTTCATTTATTATAACTAGAGTCATATAAATTTCCTCCAGTTATAAAATTCTATTAATTTCTTCACCAATGCTGATAAACCTTGAATATTAAAAGTACCACTTTTGGGCTTCCCTGGTGGCACAGTGGTTAAGAATCCGCCTGCCAATGCAGGGGACACAGGTTCAAGCCCTGGTCTAGGAAGATCCAACATGCCACGGAGCAACTAAGCCCGTGCACCACAACTGCTGAGCCTGTGCTCTAGAGCCCGTGAGCCACAACTACTGAAGCCCGCGCGCCTAGAGTCTGTGCTCCTCAGCAAGAGAAGCCACCGCAATGAGAAGGCCATCCACCACAACGAAGAGTAGCCCCCTCTGTCTGCAACTAGAGAAAGCCCGCACACAACAATGAAGACCCAACGCAGCCAAAAATTAATTAATTAATTAATTCAAAAAAGGAGAGAGAGAAAAGAATCAAAATAAAATTTAAAAAAAAATTTTTTTAAGTACCACTTTTATTCCCCAACTTACTCTGGCTTAATTCCCAAGAATATATTTATTTTTTACTTATATTTTTTTCTTTCTAGAGGTTAAGAATATATCATAAACATATTTTACTAATTTCATAAGATCACTATTGAATTGTCTTTTTTTCTTTTTAAAGCATAGTTTAGACAAATAACTAAGTATGCTACTGAAAGAGGCAATTTAACATAGGGGTTAAAGCGCAGTCTCTGAAATTTTAGAGCTCTATATTTGAGCCCAGGCCCTAGCATTCAATAGCTGTATAACCTAAGCACATTACTACAATCTTTCTGTCTCAGCTTTCTTATCTATATACTGGGATAATAATAGTACCTACATCATGAGGTTGTAAAGATGAAATAAAATAATCCATGTAGAAGAAAATAAAAACAATAATTTGAAAAGATACATGTACCCCAATGTTCATAGCAGCATATGGAGGCTAAGAGCCAAGATATGGAAGCAACCTAAGTGTCCACAAACAGATAAATGGATAATGGTGTGTGTGTGTGTATGTATATATACATATATATAAACACCACATCTTCTTTATCTCTTTCTCTCTCTCTCTCTCTCTCTCTCTCTCTCTCTCTCTCTCACACACACACACACACACACACACACACACACAATGGAATATTACTCAGCCATAAAAAAGAATGAAATTTTACCATTTGCAACTATATGGATGGACCTGGAAGGTATTATGCTTAGTGAAGTTAAGTCAAACACAGAAAGACAAATACTGTATGATATCATTTACATGCGGGATCTAAAAAATAAAATGAATGAATATAACAAAACAGAAATAGACTCACAGATATAGAGAACAAACAAGTGGTTACCAGTGGGGAGAGAGAATGGAGGAGGAGCAAGACAGGGGTAGGGGATTAAGAGCTACGAACCAGCAAGTATCAAATAAATAAGCCACAAAGGTATATTGTACAGCACAGGGAAATATAGCCATTATATTGTAATAACTTTAAATGGAGTATAATCTAAAAATATTGAATCACTATGTTATACATCTGAAACTAATACCATAAATCAAATAAACTTCAATAAAATAAATAAATAAAAATAATTCATGTAGAAAGAATAGCAGAGTGCCACAGTGTTCCATAAACTTTAATTGCTGCTATTATTATCATTTTTTCCAATGAAGATGGTAAATCTGTGCTTTGTATTACATGATAACAGGAGATAAGAATTTCATGTAACTCCATATTCAGAAATAAAATACCATAAAGGTTAAAGTAAATTGAGGTACCACTATCTTGTGGTATTAGGTTGCTAACTAAATCCTAGAATAGAGAGCACTCCAACACTCACCTACAGTGAGGCTACTAACCTAACTTACAGTCTACTGAGAAACAGAAAGGCTACTTACTGTTCACTGCAACCCACTCATTTAGATCTTCCCCCTCAGGAAGCATGACAGCCATCCGGAGGTTTCCACTGCCCAGTGTGGCCTCTGCATGCTTTAAGAGCTCATACTGGTGAGAACCTTCTGGTATGTTCTTCTTTGGTTTAAACGTTTTAGAGGAGCGACTACCACTATGAATAGAAAAGAAGAAAAAGGCACATCAGTGTTTAAGGCATGACTTTCAATAGAGTCTACTATAATATATTACTGCATAAAATAACAGTGGTGATCCTAAAAGTTCACAAATAAACAGCCCTAAATTGTACCGGCTACATTAAATCCTGGCAACATCACTGTTGTAACTACTGTGTTTGATCACCCAAAACTCCTACAAACCTTCTCTACATTCCCTACTGTAACTCCAAAGGAGAAAAAGAATTTTTAGCTATAACTAACCCAACTAACTAATCTAACAATAAATTACTGATTCAGGATTATAAATTGTAATCTATAAAAACAAAAAAGTACTGGGGACTTCCCTGGTGGTCCAGTGGTTAAGACTCTGTGCTCCCAATGTGGGGGCCCGGGTTTGATCCCTGGTCATGGAACTAGATCCTGCGTGCTGCAACTAAGAGCCCGCATGCCACAACTAAAGATCCCAAGTGCCGCAACGAAGATCCCACACGTCACAAAGAAGATCCTGTGTGCCACAACTAAGACCCGGTGAAGCCAAATAAATAAATAAATAAATATTTAAAACAAAAAACAAAAAAGTACTTTTGTGATAATCTTTAGTCATTGTATTCCTTTTTACCCCTATTTTAAGTCTCTCAGCCTAACACAAATAACTTGTTTCCTTTGTGTAAAACACATATATAATTTCATATCAATAAAGCACAAAAATCCTAGAGCAAGAAAGAAAAGCTACATGTGCTTCTATCCAATTATAGGAAGCAACAGCAATCTTAACTCAGAATCCCAGGTATGCAGATAAGTAGCTAGACATTAATATGGTTGCTCAAATTTCTAAATGTGTGTATGTATACACAAAGAAATATATTTTTAAATGAATCAATGGAAACTCATCTTAGAAATGGTCTTAAGAGTTTTTAAGAGATGGATTCTTCTGTTAATGCTGGCAAATTCTTTTTTAAAGAGATGTTTAAACGGATAGTCCCTTTTTTATATATAAATTTATTTATTTATTTATTTATTTATTTATTTATTTATTTATTTATTTATGGCTTCATTGGGTCTTCGTTGCTGTGTGCTTTCTCTAGATGCAGAAAGCAGGGTCTACTCTTAGTTGCAGTGTGTGGGCTTCTCATTGAAGTGGCTTCTCTTGCCGCGGAGCATGGGCTCTAGGCACACGGGCTTCAGTAGTTGTGGCACTCGGGCTCACTAGTTGTGCTCGCGGGCTTAGGTGCCCCACGGCATGTGGGATCTTCCTGGACCAGGGCTTGAACCCGTGTCCCCTGCATTGGCAGGCATATTCTTAACCACCACGCCACCAGGGAAGCCCCAATGCTGGCAAATTCTTATCAAATTGTATTATATTCTAGTCATCCATTCTCAATACTCCCCTGCTCTTCTTATGAAAAGGAACAGATAGGGAAAGAATGAATTAGAAGAAGCTGGATAAGTAGGAATTATCTAAAGTTTAATGTTACTAAATTCATACTACCGTTAACATTCAGACATTTGAACATACGAATTTGAAAATAAAATTCCAAAGAAAACAGATAAACAATAGTTATACTTTCCAAGCTCTCCAAGGCTTTTCACTTTTAACCCCCTTCTCCCAAGTTTACCCCCAAGATCTCTCCTTTTTTCCCAAGATAAAGCAGTAGTTTTTAACCCTGGCTGCATTTTAGAATCACCTGAGGAGTTTTCAAAAAATATTGAGAATCCTTAGAGAAACTAAGAATCTACTTACTAGTCAACCCAAATATCCAATTCAAATGACAGGTATTTTTCACTCTAAGATAATGGTATTCTCATTTATATGTAGGTGTCTCAGGTGTTTATTTAGAGTAAAGTGATGCTCCTCAACTCTAACCTTGGTCCCTCTCCCTGCCAGATATCTACTCAACAGCCCAGGATCTCTTTACAAACACTAATCAGATGATGTTACTCCTCTGCTTAAAGCCACTCAGTGGCTTTCCACTGCACTCAGAGTAAACCCCAAAGTCAATATTAGACACAGGGTCTGGATCCACACTAGAGTGTGGAAACTCTTCTTCAGTTTAACTTTCAGTTCAACTTTCTCGAGCCTATTTTTTAATAGTGAAAGCCTAATAACAATAACAAAACATTACCACTACCTGTATCATAAAGAGCTGCAAAATGAGAAAATAATAAAGGTGAAAAAAGTTTCTAAAGCTGTAAAATGCTGTGCAAATGTTAGTATCCTTCCTTTCTCTGAACCAGAATGACTCATAGTAAAAAAAAGAAATGGGGGCTTCCCTGGTGGCACAGTGGTTGAGAGTCCGCCTGCCGATGCACGGGACACGAGTTCGTGCCCCGGTCCGGGAAGATGCCACATGCCGCGGAGCGGCTGGGCCCGGGAGCCATGGCCGCTGAGCCTGCGCGTCCGGAGCCTGTGCTCCGCAACGGGAGAGGCCACAACAGTGAGAGGCCCGCGTACCGCAAAAAAAAAAAAAAAAAAAAAAAAAAGAAGAAGAAAGAAATGGTAGTGCAATGTACAAAGCTGTATTCAACCCCTATTCCCATCCTTGTCTCCTAAGACTGGGGAAAATATAACCTTACTTTGGAAACAAATGCTCTTACACATCAAGTTCCAAATAGAATTTTTTACATGTTTTGGTTTGGTTTTTGGTGCTATTCCCATGTCACGGTTCAGGTGATCTCAGAATAATCATGGGGCTGGGCGGGAAATCAAGAACACAAGGTGCTAGTCCTCATTTTGCTATTTTCTTCTTATATTACTTAGGAAACCACAAATTATCATCTGGGCTTCAATTTCTTTACTTTGTTTTTTGAAAGTATGGAAAATAACTTTCTACAAAAGGGTATAATTTAGAGATGAGATAATGTTTATAAAATGTTTTTAGTTCCCTGAGGACTCCCTCCTCGGTTCCACATTTCCATGTACATTCACACTTCCAAAATGCTTTCAAGTCCTCCATCAAATTCCCCCTCTTTCTGACCCTTCTGCTTTATTCAGGCAGAATAATTAAGCATTTCAGTATTCTGATTTTTTAAATGTTCTTTTTTAAAACTATATTCAGTTTTTCTTCAACTACCTGAAACTTCAACCAGGATGCACCCTACCCTGGAAGGGGTGGTGGTTCAATACTGCTCCTTATTCCCATGTCAAAAGATTAAGAGAGTCAGTCCTCAAGTTCAAAAGTACAAGTATCAAAGCATGTACACAAAAATCCTCATCAATGAGTCCAAGTTCTTAAGGTAACAATGTATGTGGCCAAATGCAAATATATCTCACATGACAGGTTAAGACATTTGATGCAAATATTCAAAAACATTTTCAATAACAGAAAGTATGTATCCCTCCCACCCACCCCACCCCCTCAGAAGAAATTTCTGTATCAGAAGAAATATCTTGTGTATCCTTCCAGAGAGTCTATGTCTATACAAGCATAAGAATGACTGTGCCTGTTTTATACAGTTGTTGCATACTATAGTATACTAAATAATGTTTTTCACTTAATATATCCAGAATATTGTTGTGTATTAAGGTAGAAGTAGATCTACTTTATTCTTTTTAAAGACTGAATAGTATTTCCTTATATAGGTATATAATATTTTCAATCAGTCACCTACTGATAAACGTTTAGGTTGTTTCCAGTTATTTGTTACTTCAAACAATGCCACAGGGACTTCCCTCGTGGTCCAGTGGGTAAAACTCTGCACTCCCAACGCAGGGGGCCGAGGTTCAATCCCTGGTGGGGGAACTAGATCCCACATGCGTGCCGCAACTAAGATCCCGTGTGCTGCAACTAAGACCCAGCGCAGCCATAAATAAATAAATAAATAAATAAGTTAAAAAAAAAACACTATGATTCCAAGAGCATTTTAAACTATAAAAAACAAAACAAAACAAAAAAATGCTGTAGTAAGTATCCTCATATTATGAAAGATAAATTCATAGAGACAAAATTGCTGTGCTAAAGAGCACATACATTTTAAATTTTTATATAAGGTCTATTTTTTCCCAAAAAATAAGTTGTACCCTTTTAAAACCCATTAACAATGTATGAGAGTAGCTATATACTTTTTTGGTCTTAGAGGACAGGGATTCAATTGCTAGTTTCTCTTGTACAGCTCCCAACAGGGCATCATAACTATATGAGAGTTTGGAGCTTTCTGATTAGAATGTAAATGTGACTGACAATTCACAGCATTACACTGAGGTCTTTTCTTTCCAAATCCAGGAGTCAGGTTTGTTTATTCTAGTCCTCTTACTCATATTTGAAGGACAATCAGTTTCTAGAGCAAGACAGGATGGCCTGAAAGGTAAATAACTGAGTCTAAAGGGAAAACTCTGAACAGGTATCCCTTATAATTAGTCACCCAACTTGATCACCTTTTGTAAATTTCAAAAGCTTCATTTATTTCCTCTTTGAGACCCTAAATAGATTAGTCTCCACTGTGACACCTACATTTATTCTCATAAACCATTTCTTACTATCTCAAAACAGTCACACCCTCATTACCCTCAATTTTAACCCTTTATTGTTCAATCCAACTATCAACAAAATTGATATTTTCTAAGTTGGACTGGAGAATTGTAAGGCTGAAGGAATTGGGGGGGGCGGATTTACAGAGAACTCAAAACAGGGGCACTAGTAAGGGTTAGAAGAATACAGATGTGTGTATTTTGACACTGAAGAACATGTCAGTATATTCAAAATTAGAAGTAAATTAACATCAACTTATTTGTGTCAATAACTCCATACCTTCAAAGTTAAGTGACTTACTCTGACCACCTAGCTAAATTAAATGGCAGAAGTGGGACTCAAAAACAGTCCATTATCTTCAAGTTACTTAACATTACCAAGCCTCAGCTTGGAATAATAACATCTACCTTACTATTGAACCCTGTGGTAAGAACTCCACTAATATTAGCTCACTTTGTTCCACCTCAAGGTACCAACCTGATATTCACAACAGTAGCTCCTTCTATAGGTCTAAATCCAATACTAGAGATCAGATACTTGATAAATACTTGTTAATTGATAGTTCCAGTCAACTTCAGACTGAGAACTCCTACACTAGGATAGTAATGATGATGATTAATATTAACTAATATTTACTGCAGGCCTTGTACTCTTAAGTATTTTACATGCAATATCCCATTTAATCTTCATAACTCTATGATGTACATGCTATACTTTATTTTATGGGTAACAAAACTGAGACTTAAAAGTACTTAAATAATTTGCTCAAGCTTATAATATTGGTAAAGTAGGAGCCAGAATTTAAATCTAGGATTTAAATATTTAAAGCCCATTCTTTTATCCACTACCCAACACTACATGATGCTTACCTTTATTTTCTATCCAATTATTTCTAACTATTTTCTTCCTCTATCACCAAAGTTTAATCAAGTCACTTATGAAACAACACAAGGCTAATTTGTACTGAGAGTGTCATTAGTAGGTACATTTTTAAAAACAATCTTCAAAGTACCTAATTCCATTTCCTCTCTTCACACCTCTTCTAATTTATATGAATATTTAGTACTGCCATTAAGGAAAAATACAATTTCACGAGAGTAATTTCCCCTAAAACGTTGCCAAACACATTTGTACTTTCAGAAACACACATATGCACCAGCAAAAAATGTTAGAAACTGTCAAAATCAAGTAGAATGTGTTCTAGACATAATAAAGTCAAAGGCTAAAGGCTAAAAGCTACGAGTACCAAAAATACAATCTTGATTCAGAAAGTTAGCAATCTGAACAGACATATCTATTTACATTTCTGCCTAACATCCTTTTAAAATCACTAATCACTGGTGGTGCTGTTGCTGTTATTGTTAATGTTATGAGAGGTAAAAAAAAAAAAAAAAGAAACCCTCAGTATTTCTGGAAAGCAAGAAAGAATTTCAGCTAAGAGAAGATCAGAAATTGAGGAAATCTGGTAAGATTAAAAAGTTGATGAGATACAGTGACAGTGAAAGTCTGAAAAAAACCTAGCCTAGAACGTGCCCAGTAGAAGACTCAGAGAACATGCCCAGTAGAAGACTTACCTTCTCAGTGAAGGTAAGAGTGGTTCCCACTGTGCTTCAAGCTCAGAATCTGGACTACAGGAGAGTGAAAGGACCATAAGAGACTCTTCAGGAATTATATAGCACTGTGATACAGAGTCTCTGAGCAAGTGAATCCCAATACCCTCCTCTGCTGACCTTTTTCTGAGCAGTAGGCAAGTGGCAGCAGGTATTTAACATTAGGCTAAAGCTCAGTGCTTTCAGGAGCAGGTTCCTCTGTAGGCAATTTACTAAAATTAAAAACTCTGTTCTGTGAAAGACACTGTAAGGCACACAGACTAGGAGAAAATCTTTGCAAACCATATATCTGATAAAGCACTTGTATCCAAAACATACAAAAAGTTCTTAAAATTCAACAATAAGAAAACAACCCAAGGAAGAAATGGGCAAAAGATATGAACAAACCCTACCAAAAAAGATAAACAGATGGCAAATAAACATATGAAAAGACAGTCAACATCATTTGTCATCAGGGAATTGCAAACTTAAACAATGAGATACCATTACACACCTATTAAAGTGGCTACAAGCCAAAAAACTGACAATACCAAAAGCTGATGAGGATGCAGAGCAACATTCATTGCTGGTAGGAATGCAAAATGCAAAATGGCACAGCCACTTCGGAAGACAGTTTGGCAGTTTGCTACAAAGCTAAACAGAATCTTTCCATACAACCTAGCAAACCCACTCAGGTATTTACCCAATTGAGCTGAAAACCTATGTCCACCCAAAAACCTGCCTGTGGATGTTTATAGCAACTTCGATCATAGTCGTAGAAGTGGGAAGCAACCAAGATGCCTTTCAATAGGTGAATCAATAAACTGTGGTACATCCATAAAATGGAATATTATGATCAGAGATTAAAAAGAGACAAGCTGGGCTTCCCTGGTGGCGCAGTGGTTGAGAGTCTGCCTGCCAATGCAGGGGACACGGGTTCGTGCCCTGGTCCGGGAAGATCCTACATGCCGTGGAGCAGCTGGGCCCATGAGCCATGGCCGCTGAGCCTGCACGTCCGGAGCCTGTGCTCCACAACCACAGAGGCCACAACAGTGAGAGGCCCGCGTACTGCAAAAAATATAAATAAATAAATAAATAAAAAGAGACAAGCTATGGAACCACAAAAAAATAAAAAACAAAACCATGAAGAAGCCTTAATTGAATATTGTTAAGTGAAGAAAGTCAGACTGAAAAGGCTACATAGTGTATGATTCCAAATACAAGCCACTCTGGAAAAGCTTTAGAGACAGTAAAATAATCAGTGCTTGCCAGGGGGTCAGGGGAGGGGAGGAGAGATGATTAGGTATATTCCCAAGAAAACTGAAATTTATGTCCACAAAAACTTGTATATTAATGTACACAGCACCATTATTCATAAGAGCCAAAAAGTGTGAGCAGCCCAGAAGTCCATCAACTGATGCATAGATAAATAAAATATGGTATATTCATACAATGGAATATTATTCATCCATAAAAAAAGAATGAAGTACTGATAACATGTTATAACATGGGTGAATCTTGACAATATTATCATGCTGAGAAAAAAATTCAGACACAAAATATGAAGTATCACATATTTTATGATTCCATTCATATGAAATGTCCAGAATAGACAAATCCATTGAGACAGAAAGGAGACTAGTGGTTGCCAGGGGCTGGAGAAGAAGAAATGGAGAATGACTACTAATGATACAAGGTTTCTGTTGGGTGTGATGAAAATATTCTGGAATTAGTTATGATGGTTGCACAACTTTGTGAATATACTAAATCCACTGAATTGTATACTTTTTTTTTTGGCCGCAACACGCAGCATGTGGGATCTTAGCTCCCCAACCAGGGATTGAACCTGTGCCCCCTGCAGTGGAAGTGCAGAGTCTTAACCACTGGACCACCAGAGAAGTCCTGAACTGTATACTTTTAAGGAAGAATTTTATAGTACGTGAATTACAGCTCAATATTTTAAAATGCTTAAAGAAAAACCTTTACTATTAAAAAAAAAAAGTAGCCTCCCAATAACATTCCTCACCAGTTCAATAAGTCAGTCTCTTTCATCCATTTATTCACTCTTGCATTCCTTCATCCAACTAGCATATTCTGACCACTTACTATATTCTAAGCAGCACTGTTCTAAGCCCTGGGACACAGCACTGAACAAGAGAATCTCTACTTTCATGGTGGGGAGAAGAGGTAGAAGAAAAAGTAAAACCAACAAAACACTACTGGGTAGTGGTAAGTGCTATGATGAAAATAACAGAATGATGTGACCAATAATGTGATATGACAAGGCACTATATTAGGTTAGGTAGTTAGAGAAGGCCTCCCTAAGGCCAGAAAGACAAGAAGAAGGAATCAGCCATGGGATGATCTGGGGAAGAAGGAAGAGCATTCCAGGCTTATAGGATAAACTAGCACAAAAGTGACTTTTTCAAGGAAGAGGAGTTAAGAAGGTAATGGTGATGAAGGCAGCATGAATGATGGCAACAGTGGTATAAGAAATCAGAGTCTTGCAGAACCACACTAGCTAAGACTTTAGAGACCAAAGTATGGAATTTAGATTATCATTTTAAGTATAAATGTGAAGACTTTGCAGATTAAAAAAAATGGAAGTATAACATGACTTAATTTAATGGTCTAAAAAGGATCATTCTAGTTGCCATGTAGAGAATGGAGTGGGAGGAGGGCAAAAGTAGAAACAGAGAAGCCAGTTAAGAAACTACAAAGAAGAAAGAATGAAAGAATGATTGCTTGGACAAACGGACAGAAAGATGAAGCCAGATTCCAATATTTGTAGGTAGAACCAATAGGACTCACTTTGGATTTCAGAATTTGTGGAGAGTGGTGAAGAAAAGACCATCAAGAAAGACTCCTAGGTTTTTAGTATCAAGCAGGTAGAAAATGAGCCATTTATTGAGATAGGTCTGGGGAAATGGATTTTGCACAAATTGAGATACCTATTAGACATCCAAATGGTTAAGTTAGGCAGGCAATTGTACCTACACGTCTCAGGCTCAGAGGAAAAGTAAGACTGAAGGTAACTAATACTCTTGGCATCCTCACTGGTTAGCACAGTGCCAAAGATGCACTAGTATATTATTAAAACAAGTATTTTATAAGCTATGAGAAGTCCTATAGTAAAGAAAATTGCTTATGGTTTAGCTCAGGGTTTCCCAAACACCTTTAGTCATGGAAACTTTTCATCCACATGTTAACATCATGCTCCTTAACACACATTAGGGATCACTGCACAAGTATATTAAACTGCTAACTGCGTTACCTCTCAATTTTCAGCATATTCATAACACTTCAATTGTATAAAGTGTAACTCCATGACTTCATGCAAGAACAGGTAGGGGGTTGGTCAATTCACTATTTATTTAATACCCCATAAAATTTTATAATCTAATCCTAAGAAAATAAAAAGCACTTCACAAGCAAAGGCCAATTAGTTTCTACATCTGTGAAGTTATGTGAGGCATAATTTCAGCTATAGATGAAGACACAGGTTTAATCACTCATCTCCAATAACCCTCTGAGCTTCTGAGTTGTATACAGACTGCAATTTCCTTTGCCCAGAACTGAATTCATTATTCAGTAAATAGATACTAAAACCACAGGAGATTTTAGGATGTGCCCATAGTTGAATATCTAGGTGATTTCCATGCAACAGCAGTAACTGCATTTTCTGAATCTTCTACAATGAGCTGGATTGTTAGAAGGAAGAAACCAAAACTTGCATATGCAGAGCTCAGAATGAGCATCAACCTGCAACTGAGTTGGCAGTAATTCCAAATATACTGATATTTCAACCAAGAAACACCCAGGGAGCTTGAACATCACTTCTTTTATAAAAACTTTTCCTAACCTTCCATGAAAAACTCTCCATCCTCTCTTCTGTCTCCTTGTAGCTTAAAACACCTGTAACATATATATGTGTTTGTTCTCTTTCAGGTGGCTCTTTTAAATAGGAGGCTGTGGCTTCTTCATTTTTGTAACTACACTGCTCAATATGGTATCTGGGATACAGAAGAGGAAAGGGCAAAGGATTTGGAGTAAAGACCCAGTTTCAGATCCTGTCTTCATAACTTACTAGCTGTGAACTCTTAGATAAATCATATAACTTCTCCAAGCTACAACTAAACACTGGACATGACATCACCAATTTTGCAGGACCATTATGACAATTAAATGAATGAATACATTTAAAGCAGCTTAATTTTTTAAAATAAGTTTTTACATTCTTTTTTTTAACATTTATTTATTTTATTATTTTTTTGGCTGTGTCAGGTCTTAGTTGCGGCATGCGAGGTCTTCGCTGAGGCACACAGGATCTTTCGTTGCAGCACACAGGCTCTTTGTTGCAGTGCTGGACTTCTGTCTAGTTGTGGCGTGTGGGTTTTCTCTCTCTAGTTGCGACGCGCAGGCTCCAGGGTGCATGGGCTCTGCAGTTGTGGAGCACGGGCTCCAAAGCACATGGGCTCTACTTCGCGGCATGCGGGCTTTCTAGTTGTGGTGGGAGCTCAGTAGTTATGGCGCATGGGCTTAGTTGCCCCACGGCATGTGGGATCTTAGTTCCCCGACCAGGGATCGAACCCACGTCCCCTGCATTGGAAGGTGGATCCTTTACCACTGGACCACCAGGGAAGCCCCTATAGCAGCTTAGTTTTAAGGTAGCTGTCACACAGCAAATGCACAGTATAGGAAATGACAGCTTAAAAATGCTCAATGAATGAAGGACTATATGTATATGCATTTATACATATACATATACACACACATATAGATATCATCACTTTATCCCTGTCTTAGTCCATTCAGTCTGCTATAACAAAATACCACAGACTGGGTGGCTTATAAACAACAAAAATTTATTTCTCACAGTTTTGGTGGCCAAAAGTCCAAGATCAGGGTGTCAGCATTGTCAGGCCCTCTTCCGGGTTTCTGACTGGCCACTTCTCACTACCTCCTCATATGGTGGAAGGGATTAGGGAGCTCTACGGGATCTTTTTCCTAAGGGCACTAACCCCAGTAATGAGGGTGGAACCCTGAAGACCTAATCACCTCTCAGAGGCCTCACCTCCTAAGACCATCACATTGCACATTAAGATTTCAACTTATGAATCTGGGCAGACACATTCAGACCACAGCAATCTCCCTGCCATACTTCTACTAATCCATAAAGGGTCAGATTAAAACAGTACCTCCTCATGCTTACTTGTTTTCATTTTTCTTTCTCTCTCTCACTAGACTGTGAGTTACTCAAGAATATGGATCATGTCTTGGTCATCCTTAAATCCCGAGAATCTAACAAAGAACCTGGGATATAACAGGTTTACTAATAAATGTTTATGATCTTAAATAATGATACTGAAAGGAGAGAAAAATCTTGCTCTTATTGCAAGGAGCAATTGTTCCCTGTATTAAAGAAAGGGATTGACCCATCATCTTTATTTGGTGCAACAAATCTAAAAGATTTTAAACTACAGCAAAAGAAGTAACAGATGGATTGGGGAGATTTCCTAACCCTGACACCAAAATTTCATTTTCAACCTTAGGCCCTTTAACTCCTAGAGGAAAACATAGGCAATACACACTCTGACATAAATCGCAGCAATATCTTTTTCGATCCATCTCCCAGAATAATGGAAATAAAAACAAAAATAAACAAATGGGACCTAATTAAACTCAAAAGCTTTTGCACAGCAAAGGAAATCATAAACAAAATGAAAAGACAACCCACAGATTGGGAGAAAATATTTGCAAATGATGTGACCAACATGGGATTAGTCTCCAAAATTTACAAACAGCTCATGAGGCTTAATACCATCAAAACAAACAACCCAATCAAATAACGGGCAGAAGACCTAAACAAACATTTCTCCAAAGAAGACATACAGATGGCCAAGAGGCACATGAAAAGATGTTAAACATCGCTAATTATCAGAGAAATGCAAATCAAAACTACAATGAGATATTACCTCACACCAGTCAAAATGGCTATCATCAAAAAATCCACACACAATAAATGCTGGAGAGAGTATGGAGAGAAGGGAACCCTTATACACTGTTGGTGGGAATGTAAATTGGTACAGCCACTATGGAGAACAGTATGAAAGTTCCTTAAAAAGCTAAAAATAGAGCTACCATATGACCCTGCAATCCCACTCCTGGGCATATATCCAGAGAAAAGCATGGCCCGAAAGGATACATGCACCCCAATGTTCATTGCAGCACTGTTTACAATAGCCAAGATATGGAAGCAACCTAAATTTCCATCAACAGAGGAATGGATAAAGATGTGGTATATATATACAATGGAATATTACTCAGCCATTAAAAAGAATGAAATAATGTCATTTGCAGCAACACGGATGGACCAAGCGATTGTCATACTGAGTGAAGTAAGTCAGACAGAGAAAGACAAATACTGTATGATGCGGAATCTAAAAAGAAATGATACAAATGAACCTATTTACAAAACGGAAACAGACTCACAGACTTAGAGAATGAACTTATGGTTACCAGCGGGGAAAGATAAGGGGAAGTGATAGTCAGGAAGTTTGGGATCGACATGTACACACTACTCTATTTAAAATGGATAACCAACAAGGACCTACTGTACAGCACAGGGAACTCTGCTCAATGTTATATGGCAGCCTGGATGGGAGGGGAGTTTGGGAGAGAATGGATACATGCATTATGTATGGCTGAGTCCCTTTGCTGTGCACCTGAAACTATCACAACATTGTTAATCGACTATACTCCAACATAAAATAAAAAGTTAAATAAATAAATAAATAAATAGGTCAATCAAAGCAAGACATCTCAGTCAAAGCAAGCCTACTCCTCCCACTGGGGGAGGGGAGGGGGAGGGAGGTGGTAGCTCTTATTTTTCGTTTTATTTAGTTATTTGTAGTAACTAAATAGGTTGCGGTTTCCTCCCATAGTTTAGAGCAATTTAACTATACTTTAAAAACTAATAAGCACTTCCTTGTAGTAATAGGATTTTTTTTTCCACCAAAGTAAAAGTGGAGAATTTCCCTGGCATCTATTTCAAAACCACAGCTCATTATAAAGAGCTCAACAAAAGATCAAGTCTGCAGTCTTGGCAGTAACAGAACAATCTTTACATCAGATACAGATCTCAAGTTAACACTAGAGCAAAGATTCACCTACAACTCCTATAGTCCATCATTTGCCTGCAAATATGAAGCAGTAACACAATAGGTATCAACTCAGTGACACAGCAGTTTTACTGACCCAAGTGCTTTGAAATTAAACTCTTATAATAAAGCCAGACTGACTAGGAAAAAAAGACAAAGTTAAAGTCAGAGGGAGCCTACTCATCCTTATCTCATACACTTTTAACTGAACTTTCTTTTTTTTACCAGTCATCCCTAGAGAATTAATTCAAGGGTCATTTTTCCTCAGGAAGCTTCACTGATATCCTAAGCTATGTTAAGGATGCCTTCTCCATGTTCACACAGAACACTAAAATGTGTCTCTATTTTACAATGCGCCATGAGATTCTCAAAGGCAAGGACTGTTTTAAGCCATCACTGCATCTCCAGAATCTAGCAGAAGGCCTACATCAGAACACATCCTCAACAAAAGTTTGTTGAGCTAAACTGATAAAGGACTCCAGGTCAAAAACGGTGAAGTAAAAGCAAACATTTTGACAACATTTGCTAAATTTATATTCTGAGCTTATACAAATAGGCCCAGTCATAATAGATACAGAAGCATAGTACATACTATACATGCATAGTTGTAGCTAAGTATATAAGATGGAAATACCTCCTGTAATGTTCTTAAAAATGTATACAATTTTTTCTTTACTGACCTTTTTACCTCTAGTTCTTAATCTACTTTGAGCCTCTGATAATCTGAAAGACATTATGAACCTTCTCTCTAGACACATAATATTTTGCATACAGGAATTCAGGGAAGTGCTAAAACCTGCTCATAAACCCAGAAAAAGAACTCCCGCCCTAGTCTGTCTCCCTTCTCTCAGGCTATCATGAGAACATTCGTTTTCTCCTGAAATCTTCTAAGAGCTCCACATTTATTTTCTAATCCTTTAGATATATTCTTTTGGATAAAAACACACAGATGTTAGGATGATAAGTATAGGTCTTTTATTCAATTAAAAACATCTACAGTTTGTATTCTATGGTTTATTCTTTTTCTATTAAATAGTAACTCTAATAGAAAGCTTTGTTCATATTTGTACAATAATTTATATTAAAGTTCAAAACCATGGCATTTATAAGAAAGTCAATGCATTAAATTAATAGTTTTAAGAAAAGAAGAAGCCCATGTTAATGCCTATAAAAACTGATAAAGTGTCCTGGAAAACAGGAAAAGCCATTTCTTTTATTACTGGAACTGGAGGAATATATTAGAAACATGAATACAAAAGTTATCAATAATTTTTCTCCTATAAATCTAATTTCAAATGCAGCTAATTGGTTTTTGTTTGTTTGTTTGTTTGTTTTAATAAAAGAGATAATTCCTGATTTGGAGATAAATTTTAACCAATGAATAATTCAGGTCAAAGGAATTAAAGTTTAAATGAGATTTGCTAAAGCACACTCTAGAAGCATAACCTGAATAATCTGGAATATCAGTGAGGACTGATAATAAACAATAAATAAAAGCTCCTTGCAGCTCAAATTTACATTAATCTGTACTTTTGTAAAAATTAGAGTTATTGAACTCTGTTTGGTGGAAAAGGACTCTTAGACTCACTACCTACTATTACATCGCAGTAACAAAGAACTCAAAAAACATTAAGTAGTTTAACACAGTGATATAATTTCCTTTCTCTTAGAGACACCATAAAACTGTGGATGCTAAACAGAACATGGCAATAAAATGGATCAGTACCTATAAGAAGACTATTTTGAAGAGTGATAGTTAAAGATGGTGGGCTGAAAACACACATTAGCTTCCACTCCCTACTCAAAGTGATAATAAAGTAAATTTTTTAAAAAAATCAATCCCATAAGGATAAAGAGAATAAAAGAGGAGAAAACAACAATTTTAGGAATTAGAAAGTAGATGAATAAATAACTGAATTAACATACCTAAGGAAGGACTTCCCTGGTGGCACAGTGGTTAAGAATCCACCTGCCAATGCAGGGGACACGGGTTCAAGCCCTGGACCAGGAAGATCCCACATGCCGTGGAGCAACTAAGCCTGTGTGCCACAACTACTGAAGCCCGCAAGCCTAGAGCCCATGTTCCGCAACAAGAGAAGCCACAGCAATGAGAAGCCTGCGCAGTGCAATGAAGAGTATCCCCCAATCTCTGCAACTAGAGAAAGCCCGCGCACAGCAACGAAGACCCAACACAGCCAAAAATAAATTAATTAATTAATTAATTAATTTAAAAAAACCCACACATATCTAAGGAAACCTAACCCTAAACTTGGAAGCAACCCAATTTATACAACAGATCCCATAAAAGATTCAGGAATCAGTACAAGTAGGATACTCTGGAAGTAGGAGTGAAGATGGAACAAGACTTCCACAGTCTGTTTAAGAAGGAGTTACACAGCCAGACCCCCTCTGCAATCTACACAGTAGGCTTCTGTACTACCTCCCATCCTAAGAAAAGACTAGAAGCTAAAGGTTTATTCTATGAAGAGGGCAAAACAGAGAGGGTGTCTGCCTTGGGAGATACAGTCACAGGCACAGTTGCAGGCAGATGTACCATATTTAACACTGGGTGATTAGATGAGTTTAAAAAATCAATGTTGAGACTCCTAGCCTTTTCCCCCAGCAGGATCCCCAGAACCTTGCAGTTGGGATAATAATCTACAAGCGAAGACCAATTGTGCTTTTTTTTTTTTTTTTGGCAAATCTGACCACACCACATAAAGACCTAGAAAGTAATTTATCCTAGGGGTTCTTCAAGGTACAGCCTAGCCATATCACCCTTCAGCAAATATCACAGTTGACATGCCCACCACACACATGCACAGAGTTCCAATTCACTTTTCGGTTGTCCTACTTATAAATAAAAGCAGAAAGCAAAAGGGTTACCAGGTCTTGAGGGAAGCCTCCAATGTGAAACAAGACATCAAAATAGACAGAAAAAAAGCAAATAAAAGGATAAACAATGGCAAAGAATAAAAATGTCCCCCTAAAATTAATATCCTCAGTGATAGGAAATCCTCCCTCCTCCCTCCCCCTCCCTCCCCTCCCCCTCCCTCCCTCCCTCCTCCCTCCCCCTCCCTCTCTCTTCCTCCCTCTCTCTCCCTCTCTCCCTCCTCCCTCCCTCCCCCCCTCCCTCCCTCTCTCCCTCCTCCCTCCCTCCCTCCCTCTCTCTCTCTCTCTTTCTTTCTTTCTTAGCTGCAGCATGCATGTGGGATCTGCTTCCCTGACCTGGGGTGGAACCCGGGCCCCCTGCATTGGGAGTGCAGAGTCTTAACCACACTGCACCACCAGGGAAGTCCCCAAAATGCCTTTTTTAGACTGAAAGAGAGACCACCAACTCAGTGGATGAAAACAGACCCACAACCAAAGATGCAATTATGAAATCTCAGAACAAACAGAAGAACTTACAATAGTCCAGAAGGAAAAAACAAGTTTCATACAAAGTAACAGAAATCAGAAAGGCATCTGGACTTCTCAATAACAAGTAGAACACCTCATCCATATAAATTAAAATTAAAATTCTGTGGGAAAACTTACAGCCTAGAACTTGATACGTTGACATAACACCAATCAAGTATGAAGGTAGAATATATTTCTAGACACATGAGGCCTCAAAATATTAACATTCCACTTACTGTTTTTAGTTAGCTTTTAGACAGTCTGCCCCAAATAAGGGAGTAAACCAAGAGACAGGATGTGAGACCCAAGAAAAGAAGAAATCCAACCAAAAACCATGCAAAGGGAATCCCCAAAATGAAGGTGAAGGTAGATTCCAAAAATAACAGCTACACAACAAGACTTAGATAACATCAACCAACAAACTGGAGCAGGTCAGAAAGCCCCAACAGACACTATTCAAGAAGATAAAGTGAGAGAATCTGAATGTATTTGAAGGTTAACTGAGGGAATGTTTGGGGATTAAAAAAAGTATTGACTACACAGAAAATAAAACAAAAAATTTCCAGAAACAGCATAAAGTCATTCAGGAAAGGAAAAATAAAACTACAGTACATACTTGGCTCAACTGTCAACAGTGTTTATATAGTATTAACCGCTATACTGAGAAGTAGGCAGGATGGGATGTGTGTGTGTGTATATATATATGGTATGGGAGGGGGTGATAGTCTCTTCTTCCATAATAAGAATTCAATAGTTAACACCTAGAAATGAAAAAATGTAACAATATGTAACAATGTATGTATCAATATGTAACAATATAAACTAGTTAGAGATAAGAAATTAAAAATCAAAACAATCAGGTAAAAGAGCTCAAATGGCTGTAACTAGAAGCAAGAAAAGAGGGATTGTTTTTATGACAAGCTTTATAAAACTATTTGACTCTAAATTAAATCATGTACATGTATAATACTGACAAAAATTAAAACTAAAACTTAAAAAGTTTGAAAGCTTAATAAAAAAGTTTGAATGTTTACCAAAACATGGCAATAAAATTGGGTTATTTACAGAAATGTTAATGAACTGCTCTATCTTTAAAATCCAAACATACTGTGCAATATATTTCTGACCCCAGTATGATTTACAGTATACTATGGATAAGTAAGCCAAAATCACCTATATATATGCAGACTTCTCCTAATGGTTTATTAGCTGGTGGCTGCTATTGCTATCATCCTTAGCTCTATTATCAAAATTGTTTCAAAAACATACATTCACCTTAGAAACTTGCCAGATTCAATCAGTTTGATATACCAATGGTCCCTGAGGAAACCAAAAGCCATCAGTTAAATACACATCAAGTTGAAATTTGTAAAAGTAGCATGCGGCACAGGGTAGTGGGAAAACACTGATGCTGACTGGACCTAGGGCCCTGGAATAACAGAGTACCTCTACTACTTGAGAGACCTTGACTTGGTTACTTATTACTTAGCCTCTCTGGAGACTTATCTGCCTCATCTGAAAATGAAGAAAGCATTATGCTGCAGAGTTGTTTCAAGGATTAGAAACCAGTAAGTAAAATACTACTGCAATGCCTGGCACAAGGCTCAATAAAAGCCATCTACCGTTATTATTTAACTTGAGCATTATCTACTTCATAAGGAATAGGAGAAAACTTGATTTTACAGTTGGGTACTCTAGGCTGGAATCCCTAATTTGCCTTGTATTAGCTGGGTGACTTTGGGTAAGTTACTTAATCACTCTGATTGCAAAAAAGAGAAATCATATCACCTACCATGTGGGATGGTTCTGAAAACCCAATGATATGTATAGAAATACAGAGAATAAGCTGGTGTACAATCAGTGCTCAAAAATTGATACCAGTTATATCTGTACCATCTCTTTATCCTTCGTAGTGAAGATCCATCATAGACATAAGCTTTGTTATAGCTACACACTGTCCTTCTTTAATAAGCAATTGTAGAAAGTGTGAAGTCATGTAATGTCAAAAAATACAACTAAAATAGTAAGACACTTGGAATTCTTGGTATAATCAAGATTAGTCTCATTAGAATTTGTTTATATAACTAAGTGTAGCCTTGGAAAATCACAAGATCCCAGAGTCTCAACTGGTTCATCTAAAAATAAGAGGTTGGAACAAAACCTTCTCTATTCCTAAAAATCACTAAATGTAAATTATTTCTCCAGAGATTTAATCTCATTCTTACCAATCCCACAAGCCACCATAAATCTTTTCAAACATTATGAGGAAGAAACACTGAATGTTGTCAAATATAAAACTGTCTTTTTTAGAAATAAGAAAACGAGGCACAAAAGTAAGATTTTGCCCAACTTACACACTCCAGATCACAAGAATAACTGAATTCTTCTATAAAGGAACTGAGGGAAAATATTTCTTTTAACCAAGATTGTTTCATTCTCCCTTTCTGTTCAGAAGCAAGGATTTCCATCTTTCAGACCACCAATGGTTTAAGCATGAGCTTACGGTGCCCAAGCATAGGACAAATCATGATGCTTCTAAAGGAAGGCTAAAAACAAGAATGGCTGGTGGATATCAGTGTGATGTCAGGAAAGTCCCCGTGAAAATAATACACAGATGCAGCCAAACCTGAGAATACACGGCAAAGAAAGGGTTGTATAAAACTCCAGGAAAGATACAAGTAAAAAAAAAAAAAAAAAAAAAAACCCTTTAATCCTAATACAGTCAACTGTAAAAGTGACATCTCACATTATCTGAGATTCAGTAATGCTCCCCAGTACCTGGAAAAGGCTTCAACTGTGACTATTTAAAAGTAAGAGAGAATAACACAAATGAGTGAAAACCATAAAAGAGGAGAAAAAAGTAAAAAATGCATAAAACTAAATGAAAAAATCTTCCTCTCTTCTCTCCAGTTTCTTTTTGAACTAAGTGAAATGTAAATATCAGAACTGCCATAAAAAGAACAAATTCATTAAGGCTAGCAGGGTTCCTCAGACACACAATTATGCAAAGTATTTACTGATAAAGTAATAGTGTTCTGAGTTTTTATAACATATAACTTACTCATGCTTATTATAGTTTGACCTGTAAGTGCTCAAAAACAACAAGCATATCATAAAGGCATATTCTTCAGATTCTCAAGCATTTAGACACTACTATTCACTCAAAGTTTGGGGAAAAGATTCTCCACTTTGAAATAATCCAGAAAGAAAACCCCTGGTGAAGGTCTCTATCAAACTCCATGAGAAAGACAATAAATGTGTTGAGAGTAACAAGTGAAAAGCAGTTTTACATCTACCTCCAGAATCTATAGGTCATTTTTACAGCTCCAAGTTATGTCATCTGCCTCCCAAACATGTTCATCATTTGCATTAAATTATCAGTTTCCTATCTGCATTAAAATATCAGAAAGATAACTTAGAAACAAAAAATCCAATTGGAGTTAAATACCTCATTTTGTAAAATCCACCTCTACCGATAATCTGTGCCTATCTTGGAGAAAAGTAATATTTTCCTAGCAAGTTATTAAAGAATTTTAAAATTATATTCTACCGTTACTTTTCACGACTATTAATTTTTAAATTTCACTTATTAAAAAATTACATTTTCAATTTTAACATAAAAGATATAATTTTCCCCTTTTAAAATAAAAGAGAAAAAAGGATGATGACAATAAAAGCAAACACCCTAACTATGCAGTTAGAAACAAAGGGAACATACAACTCAAAAACAAAAAATCAAACAACCCAATCAAAAATGGGCAGAAGACTCAAATAGACATTTCTCCAAAGAAGATATACAGATGGCCAATACACACATGAAAAGATGCCCAACATCACTAATTATTAGAGAAATTCAAATCAAAACTACAATGAGATACCACCTCACACAGGTCAGAATGGCCCACATTAAAAAGTCTACAAATAGCAAATGGTGGAGAGGGTGTGGAGAAAAGAGAATCCTCCTACACAGTTGGTAGGAATGTAAATTGGTGCAGTTTCTATGGAAAAGAGTACAGAGGTTCCTCAAAAAACTAAAAATAGACTTGCCATATGATCCAGCAATCCCACTCCTGGGCATATATTTGGAGAAAACTATAATTCGAAAAGATACATGTACCCTAATGTTCACTGCAGTGCTCTTTACAATAGCCAAGACATGGAAACAACCTAAATCTCCATCAACAGATGAATGGACAAAGAAAATATGGGGGAGTGTATACACACACACACACACACACACACACACACACACACACAATGGAATACTACTCAGCCATAAAAAAGAATGAAATAATGCCATTTGTAGCAACATGCCTGGACCCAGAGATTATCATACTAAGTGAAGTAAGTCGGAAAGAGAAAGACAAATACAATATGATATCACTTGTATGTGGAATCTAAAATATGACACAAATGAACTTACTTACAAAACATAAACAGACTCACAGACATAGAAAACAAACTTATGCTTACCAAAGGGGGAAGCGGGTGGAGGAGTGATAAATTAGGGGTTTGGTATTAGCAGACACAAACTACTATATATAAAATAGATAAACAACAAGGTCCTACTGTATAGCACAGGGAACTATATTCAATAACCTTTAATAAACCATAATGGAAAAGAATATGAAAAAGAATATATATATGTATAACTGAATCACTTTGCTGTATATCAGAAACTAATACAACACTGTAAATCAACTATACTTCAATAAAAAAAGAAAGGAAGAGGGACTTCCCTGGTAGTCCAGTGGTTAAGACTCCGTGCTTCCAATGCAGGGTATGTGGGTTTGATCCCTGGTTGGGGAACTAAGATCCCACATGCTGCGTGGCGTGGCCAAAAAATTTACAAAAAAAAAAGAGAGAAGGAAGGAAAAGAGAGAAAGAGGACAGAAATTCTTTGGAAGAATCTTTACTATTAACCTGTTTACTTCGTTATATGCACAGACATATTTACATATATATATATATATTTATATATATTGACATATATACATATATATTTATATATATATATTTGAAGCCCAAGAAGCTCTCACAATTATTATTCTTAGCTGTGCGATGCTGGTGGAGATGCAGGGATATGAGCACTCACATTCACTGCTACTGAAACACAATTTACAGTGGCAGGTAGGGAATGTGCCTGGCATATATTGATTCTTGAAAAAAGGGTAAAACAACAAGATCTCTACAAAATTGTAAAATAAAGATCCAATAAATAGGTGTTCCAAATCCTTCTGTGCACAACAGCCACCTATTTCCAGCTCCCCAAAAGTCTTTGGAAGGGAAAAATTAGAGCAGAATGAAGGGAATCACTCATATCTCCTCCACCTACCACCATGTAAATACTTGAAAATGTCACTGACTTGCTAAAAAAAAATTTGTTTACTTCTAATTTATCTTTCCCTGCACCTCCCCGCCCCATCCCCTTTGGTAAGCATAAGTTTGTTTTCTAAGTCTGTGAGTCTGTTTCTGTTTTGTAAATAAGTTCATTTGTATCATTTTTTTAGATTCCACATGTGATACCATAAAAAAATTTTTATTACCAAGTATGTAATATATAACAGGCACTATGCTAGATGGTAGAGATTTTAAAATAATTTTTGAAACTGCTGCATCTTCAAAGAGGTCACATACTCTGACGAGGAAGAAAGGCCTGAAAACTGACAAGTACAATATCTTTTTGATACGAGCTATAATAAGGACTATGGAGGACACTGAAATGGTGCCGAACAAATTGGGAAGGGGACAGAGGTCAGGGAAAAAGAGTTGGCTCCTGAACTAAAGAAATGGAGGTGGGATGGAGAAGGGCTCCAGCCAGAACAACAGGATCAGCACTTAAAAAAGCAGGCAGGGGCTTCCCTGGTGGCGCAGTGGTTGAGAGTCTGCCTGCCGATGCAGGGGACACGGGTTCATGCCCCGGTCCGGGAAGATCCCACATGCCGCGGAGCGGCTGGGCCCGTGAGCCATGGCCGCTGAGCCTGCGCGTCCAGAGCCTGTGCTCCGCAATGGGAGAGGCCGCAACAGTGAGAGGCCCGCGTACCGCAAAAAAAAAAAAAAAAAGCAGGCAGATGTGGGAAAAATGCATGTTGAAAGAAATGCAAATAAAATGGCTAAGCTCAGAGCAGGGAATACATGGAAGGAAGGAGCAGATGAGGCTGGAGTGTTAGCAAACACCATTATCATGGGGGCTCTCTATGCCTTGGGACTCTGCCAATCACTTCCAGCCCATTCTAATCCCTACCTGAGAAGCCCAAGTAAACTGCAGG
Source organism: Mesoplodon mirus (assembly GCF_964341445.2). Taxonomy (NCBI): domain Eukaryota; kingdom Metazoa; phylum Chordata; class Mammalia; order Artiodactyla; family Ziphiidae; genus Mesoplodon; species Mesoplodon mirus. Next base: position 50,757,281 of record NC_138977.1, read on the forward strand.
ACGAAAGTGGGCCAAAGGATTCCAGCCGCCTCCTTTCCCTATTAAAAAACGCGATGCTGGAGTGGAGCAATAGTGGCAACAGTGCAAAATTAAGCAGGGCAGGCCCCCAATTTCATCCAAATTCATATTTTAGGCCTCTGCCTAAAAATACAGAAGCACATATTTACAAAATTTCTGCTGTTTTGAATACATGAATATACCAGACACATAACTTTTATAAATACCGAATGCAACTATTTCACACCTACACCCAAAGAAGTTTGTATTCACACTGGAATATCAATAATCTTTAACCTTCATCAGCCAGTGGACTTAAAACTAATGAGTTTACAACAATTTTATTGAAGAGTACATCCCTGTAATATGCTGGTCTCCAATTTTAAGATTCTTGAGGACAGAGACCACATCTTATTTATTTCTGAATCCCTACCTTTGTCCTCCTACCACCAGCACCTAATAACACTTTGCTTATACACAGGAGACTTCAATAAATATTTATTATATTATGCAGCAATACCATGCATTTGTTAAGACAGCTAAACAACATTTGAATTCAGAAAGAGTTTACATACTGGGCTTGGGAATTTCATGAGCAAGGATACCTGTGCTTGCACAGGACCCTCTGGTTGTTGAAAACCTCCATATACATTCTCTCATTTAATTCTCGCAGTTACCCAACGGAATAGGCATTCCTTTCCTCCCAGTAAACAGAGGAAACAGAAGAAATTAAGTGACGTGCCCAAGGTCACATGGCTAGTAACAGACCAAAGACTCTGAAACCCAGGTGTCCTCACTCACAGGCCACTGTTCTTTCCATGACAACCTTTAGTCTATCAAAAATATTTACATATTGAGGACATATTTGCCAAGCAAGGTACTAACATGCTGGGAAATAAAACAGTGAACAGAGACGGAGGAAGATGGCGGAAGAGTAAGACGCGGAGATCACCTTCCTCCCCACAGATACATCAGAAATTCATCTACACGTGGAACAACTCCTACAGAACACCTACTGAACGCTGACAGAAGACCTCAGACCCCCCAAAAGGCAAGAAACTCCCCACATACCTGGGTAGGGCAAAAGAAAAAAGAATAAACAGAGACAAAAGGATAGGGACGGGACCTGCACCAGTGGGAGGGAGCCGTGAAGGAGGAAAGGTTTCCACACACTAGAAGCCCCTTCGCGGGCGGAGACGGCAGGTGGCGGAGGGGGAAAGCTTCGGAGTAGCCGAGGAGAGCACAGCAACAGGGGTGTGGAGGGCAAAGCGGAGAGATTCTCGCACAGAGGATCGGTGCCCTCAGGCACACACCAGCCCGAGAGGCTTGTCTGCTAGGCCGCCGGGGCGGGCGGGGCTGGGAGCTGAGGCTCCGAGTTTCAGTCTGAGCGCAGGGAGAGGACGGGGGCTGGCAGCAGGAAGAGAGCCTGAAGGGGTTAGTGCACCACGGCTAGCCCGGAGGGAGTCCGGGGAAAAAGTCTGGAGCTGCCGAAGAGGCAGGAGACTTTTTCTTCCCTATTGTTTCCTGGTGCGCGAGGAGAGGGCATTAAGAGGGCTGATTAAAGAAGCTCCAGAGACGGGCGCGAGCAGCGGCTGAAGGCGCAGACCCCGGAGACGGGCGTGGGACGCTGGGGCTGCTGCTGCCGCCGCCACAAGGCCTGTGTGCGAGCGCAAGTCACTGTCCACCCCCCCTTCCGGGGAGCCTGTGCAGCCCGCCACTGCCGGGGTCCCGGGACCCAGGGACGGCTTCCCCGGGAAAGCGCACGGAGCGCCTCAGGCTGGTGCAACGTCACGCGGCCTCTGCCGCCACAGGCTCTCCCCGCACTGCGTGCCCCTCCCTCCCCTCGGCCTGAGTGAGCCAGAGCCCCCGAATCAGCGGCTCCTTTAAACCCGTCCTGTCTGAGCGAAGAACGGACGCCCTCCGGCGACCTACGCGCAGAGGCGGGGCCAGGTCCAAGGCTGAGACCCGGGAGCTGTGAGAGCAGAGAAGAGACAGGGAAATCTCTCTGTGCAGCCTCGGAGGCAGCGGATTAAACCTCCACGGTCCGCTTGATGTGCCCTGCGTCTGTGGAGTGCATGAATGGACAGCGAATCACCCCAAATTGAGGAGGTGGACTTTGAGGACAAGATTTAAGATTTTTTCCCCTTTTCCTCTTTTTACAACGAATTATCCCAAATTAAGGAGGTGGACTTTGAGAGCAAGATTTCAGACTTCTTCCCCTTTTCCTCTTTTTACAACGAATTATCCCAAATTGAGGAGGTGGACTTTGAGAGCAAGATTTTCAATTTTTTTCCCCCTGTTCTCTTTTTGTGAATGTGTATGTGTATGCTTCTGTGTGAGATTTTCTCTGTATAGCTTTGCTTCCACCATAGGTCCCAGGGTTATCCATCCGTTTTTTTTTTTTTCAATAATTACTTTTTTATTTTTAATAACGCTACTATATTTTATACTTTATTCTATTTTACTTTATCTTCTCTCTTTCTTTTTTTCCTACCTTCCCTTCCTCCCTCCCTCCCTCCGCCCCTTTCTTTCTTTCTTTCTTTCCGTCCTCCCTCCCTCCCTCCTGTCTTTCTTTCTTTCTTTCCTCCCTCCCTCCTTCCTTTCTTTCTTTCTTTCCGTCCTTCCTCCCTCCCTCCCTCCTTCCTTTCTTTCTTTCCGTCCTTCCTCCCTCCCTCCCTCCCTTCTTCCTTTCTTCCTTTCTTTCTCTCTCTCTTTCTTTCTTCTACTAACTCTTTCTTTCTACTTTTTCTCCCTTTTATTCTGAGCTCTTGGTGCTGCAGCCAGGGGTCAGTGCTGTGCCTCTGAAGTGGGAGAGCCAACTTCAGGACACGGGTCCACAAGAGACCTCCCAGCTCCACATAATATCAAGCGGCAAAAATCTCCCAGAGATCTCCATCTCAACACAAGCACCCAGCTTCAGTCAACGACCAGCAAGCTACAGTGCTGGTCACCCTATGCCAAGCAACTAGCAAGACAGGTACACAACCCCGCCCATTAGCAGAGAGGCTGCCTAAAAACATCATAAGGCCACAGGCACCCCAAAACACACCACCAGACGTGGACCTGTCCACCAGAAAGACAAGATCGAGCCTCAACCACCAGAACACAGGCACTAGTCCCCCCCACCAGGAAGCCTACACAACCTACTGAAACAACCTTAGCCACTGGGGACAGACACCAAAAACAACGGGAACTACAAACCTGCAGCCTGCAAAAAGGAGACCCCAAACACAGTAAGATAAGCAAAATGAGAAGACAGAAACACACACAGCAGGTGAAGGAGCAAGATAAAAACCTACCAGACCTAACAAATGAAGAGGCAATAGGCAGTCTACTTGAAAAACAATTCAGACTAATGATAGTAAAGATGATCCAAGATTCTATTTCCAAGATCCAAAATCTTGGAAATAGAATAGACAAAATGCAAGAAACAGTTAACAAGGACCTAGAAGAACTAAAGATGAATCAAGCATCGATTAAAAACACAATAAATGAAATGAAAAATACTGTAGATGGGATCAATAGCAGAATAACTGAGACAGAAGAACGGATAAGTGAGGTGGAAGATAAAATAGTGGAAATAACTGATGCAGAGCAAAATAAAGAAAAAAGAATGAAAAGAACAGAGGACAGTCTCAGAGACCTCTGGGACAACATTAAACGCACCAACATTCGAATTATAGGGGTTCCAGAAGAAGAAGAGAAAAAGAAAGGGACTGAGAAAATATTTGAAGAGATTATAGTTGAAAACTTCCCTAATATGGGAAAGGAAATAGTTAATCAAGTCCAGGAGGCACAGAGAGTCCCATACAGAATAAATCCAAGGAGAAATACGCCAAGACACATATTAATCAAACTGTCAAAAATTAAACACAAAGAAATCATATTAAAAGCAGCAAGGCAAAAACAACAAGTAACACGCAAGGGAATCCCCATCAGGTTAACAGCTGATCTCTCAGCAGAAACTCTACAAGCCAGAAGGGAGTGGCAGGACATAATTAAAGTGATGAAGGAGAAAAACCTGCAACCAAGATTACTCTACCCAGCAAGGATCTCATTCAGATTTGATGGAGAAATTAAAACCTTTACAGACAAGCAAAAGCTGAGAGAGTTCAGCACCACCAAACCAGCTTTACAACAAATGCTAAAGGAACTTCTCTAGGCAAGAAACACAACAGAAGGAAAAGACCTACAATAACGAACCCAAAACAATTAAGGAAATGGGAATAGGAACATACCTATCAATAGTTACCTTAAATTTAAATGGACTAAATGCTCCCACCAAAAGACACAGATTGGCTGAATGGATACAAAAACAAGACCCATATACATGCTGTCTACAAGAGACCCACTTCAGACCTAGAGACACATACAGATTGAAAGTAAGGGGATGGAAAAAGATATTCCATGCAAATGGAAATCAAAAGAAAGCTGGAGTAGCAATTCTTATATCAGACAAAATAGACTTTAAAATAAAGATTATTAGAAGAGACAAAGAAGGACACTACATAATGATAAAGGGATAGATCCAAGAAGAAGATATAACAATTGTAAATATTTATGCACCCAACATAGGAGCACCTCAATACATAAGGCAAATACTAACAGCCATAAAAGGGGAAATCGACAGTAACACACTCATAGTAGGGGACTTTAACACCCCACTTTCACCAATGGACAGATCATCCAAAATGAAAATAAATAAGGAAACACAAGCTTTAAATGATACATTAAACAAGATGGACTTAATTGATATTTATAGGATATTCCATCCAAAAACAACAGAATACACATTTTTCTCAAGTGCTCATGGAACATTCTCCAGGATAGATCATATCTTGGGTCACAAATCAAGCCTTGGTAAATGTAAGAAAATTGAAATTGTATCAAGTATCTTTTCCGACCACAATGCTATGAGACTAGACATCAATTACAGGAAAAGATCTGTAAAAAATACAAACACATGGAGGCTAAACAAGTTACACTACTCAATAACGAAGTGATCACTGAAGAAATCAAAGAGGAAATTAAAAAATACCTAGAAACAAATGACAATGGAGACACGACGACCCAAAACCTATGGGACGCAGCAAAAGCAGTTCTAAGGGGGAAGTTTATAGCAATACAATCCCACCTTAAGAAACAGGAAACATCTCGAGTAAACAACCTGACCCTGCACCTAAAACAATTAGGGAAAGAAGAACAAAAAAAACCCCAAAGTTAGCAGAAGGAAAGAAATCATAAAGATCAGATCAGAAATAAATGAAAAAGAAATGAAGGAAAGGATAGCAAAGATCAGTAAAACTAAAAGCTGGTTCTTTGAGAAGATAAACAAAATTGATAAACCCTTAGCCAGACTCATCAAGAAAAAAAGGGAGAAGACTCAAATCAATAGAATTAGAAATGAAAAAGGAGAAGTAACAACTGACACTGCAGAAATACAAAAGATCATGAGAGATTACTACAAGAAATCTATGCCAATAAAATGGACAACCTGAAAGAAATGGACAAATTCTTAGAAATGCACAACCTGCCAAGACTGAATCAGGAAGAAATAGAAAATATGAATAGACCAATCACAAGCACTGAAATTGAAACTGTTATTAAAAATCTTCCAACAAACAAAAGCCCAGGACCAGATGGCTTCACAGGCCAATTCTATCAAACATTTAGAGAAGAGCTAACACCTATCCTTCTCAAACTCTTCCAAAATATAGCAGAGGGAGGAACACTCCCAAACTCTTTCTACGAGGCCACCATCACCTTGATACCAAAAACAGGCAAGGACGTCACAAAGAAGGAAAACTACAGGCCAATATCACTGATGAACATAGATGCAAAAATCCTCAACAAAATACTAGCAAACAGAATCCAACAGCACATTAAAAGGATCATACACCATTATCAAGTGGGGTTCATTCCAGTAATGCAGGGATTCTTCAATATACACAAATCAATCAATGTGATACACCATATTAACAAATTGAAGAAGAAAAACCATATAATCATCTCAATAGATGCAGAGAAAGCTTTCAACAAGATTCAACACCCATTTATGATAAAAACCCTCCAGAAAGTAGGCATAGAGGGAACTTTCCTCAACATAATAAAGGCCATATATGACAAACCCACAGCCAACATCGTCCTCAATGGTGAAAAACTGCAACCATTTCCACTAAGATCAGGAACAAGACAAGGCTGCCCACTCTCACCACTCTTATTCAACTTAGTTTTGGAAGTTTTAGCCACAGCAATCAGAGAAGAAAAGGAAATAAAAGGAATCCAAATTGGAAAAGAAGAAGTAAAGCTGTCACTCTTTGCAGATGACATGATACTATACATAGAGAATCCTAAAGATGCTACCAGAAAACTACTAGAGCTAATCAATGAATTTGGTAAAGTAGCAGGATACAAAATTAATGCACAGAAATCTCTGGCATTCCTGTACACTAATGATGAAAAATCTGAAAGTGAAATCAAGAAGACACTCCCATTTACCATTGCAACAAAAAGAATAAAATATCTAGGAATAAACCCACCTAAGGAGAGAAAAGACCTGTATGCAGAAAATTATAAGACACTGATGAAAGAAATTAAAGATGATACAAATAGATGGAGAGATATACCATGCTCCTGGATTGGAAGAATCAATATTGTGAAAATGACTCTACTACCCAAAGCAATCTACAGATTCAATGCAATCCCTATCAAACTACCACTGGCATTTTTCACAGAACTAGAACAAAAAATTTCAAAATTTGTTTGGAAAAACAAAAGACCCCGAATAGCCAAAGCAATCTTGAGAACGAAAAACGGAGCTGGAGGAATCAGGCTCCCTGACTTCAGACTATACTACAAAGCTACAGTAATCAAGACAGTGTGGTACTGGCACAAAAACAGAAAGATAGATCAATGGAACAGGATAGAAAGCCCAGAGATAAACCCACGCACATATGGTCAACTTATCTTTGATAAAGGAGGCAGGAATGTACAGTGGAGAAAGGACAGCCTCTTCAATAAGTGGTGCTGGGAAAACTGGACAGGGGCATGTAAAAGTATGAGATTAGATCATTCCCTAACACCATACACAAAAATAAGCTCAAAATGGATTAAAGACCTAACTGTAAGGCCAGAAACTATCAAACTCTTACAGGAAAACATAGGCAGAACACTCTATGACATAAATCACAGCAAAAGCCTTTTGGACCCACCTCCTAGAGAAATGGAAATAAAAACAAAGATAAACAAATGGGACCTAATGAAACTGAAAAGCTTTTGCACAGCAAAGGAAACCATAAACAAGACCAAAAGACAACCCTCAGAATGGGAGAAAATATTTGCAAATGAAGCAACTGACAAAGGATTAATCTCCAAAATTTATAAGCAGCTCATGCAGCTCAATAGCAAAAAAACAAACAACCCAATCCAAAAATGGGCAGAAGACTTAAATAGGCATTTCTCCAAAGAAGATATACAGATTGCCAACAAACACATGAAAGAATGCTCAACATCATTAATCATTAGAGAAATGCAAATCAAAACTACAATGAGATATCATCTCACACCAGTCAGAATGGCCATCATCAAGAAATCTAGAAACAATAAATGCTGGAGAGGGTGTGGAGAATAGGGAACACTCTTGCACTGCTGGTGGGAATGTGAATTGGTACAGCCACTATGGAAAACAGTATGGAGGTTCCTTAAAAAACTACAAATAGAACTACCATATGACCCAGCAATCCCACTACTAGGCATATAACCTGAGAAAACCATAATTCAAAAAGAGACATGTACCAAAATGTTCACTGCAGCTCTATTCACAATAGCCCGGAGAGGGAAACAACCTAAGTGTCCATCATCGGATGAATGGATAAAGAAGATGTGGCACATATATACAATGGAATATTACTCAGCCATAAAAAGAAACGAAACTGAGCTATTTGTAATGAGGTGGATAGACCTACCGTCTGTCATACAGAGTGAAGTAAGTCAGAAAGAGAAAGACAAATACCGTATGCTAACACATATATATGGAATTTAAGAAAAAAAATGTCATGAAGAACCTAGGGGTAAAACAGGAATAAAGACACAGACCTACTTGAGAATGGACTTGGGGATGTGGGGAGGGGGAAGGGTAAACTGTGACAAAGCGAGAGGCATGGACATATATACAGTACCAAACGTAAGGTAGATAGATAGTGGGAAGCAGCCGCATAGCACAGGGAGATCAGCTCGGTGCTTTGTGACCGCCTGGAGGGGTGGGATAGGGAGGGTGGGAGGGAGGGAGATGCAAGAGGGAAGGGATTTGGGAAGAGATGTATATGTATGACTGATTCACTTTCTTATAAACCAGAAACTAATAAAAAAAAAAGATATATACAGCTAAAAAAAAAAAAAAAACAGTGAACAAACCTTATGAAACTTACAGTCCAGGAAGGGGGAAAAGACCTTTAATAATAATTATAAATAATTACAAGTGTGCAAAGACAACCAGAGAACCTAACCTTGAGGGCTGTTAAAGAAAAAAAAAAATTCACTGACATTTGTTAAAGATGGTAAGGCAGATTTTGTTCAGAAACAATGAGGTAGGTATAGGGACTATTGCAATGGGATTTTACAGTATGGGAGAGAGACGGAGTTCAACTCAAATACACCATGGGCAAGAGGGAATGTATACCGAAGAAGCAGGATGCGGGGGTGAGTGGATAGAAAAATTACTAAGAGGAAATATCAGGGGGGAAAGGGGACGGGGCGGGGGGTGTTGTGTTTCTGGTTAAACTGACCTAACAGGATTCTTTTTTTTTAATAAATTTATTTTATTTATTTATTTATTTTTGGCTGTGTTGGGTCGTCACTGCTGTGCGCGGGCTTTCTCTAGTTGCGGCGAGCAGGGTCTCTCTTCCTTGCAGTGCGCGGGCTTCTCATTGCGGTGGCTTCTCTTGTTGCCAAGCACGGGCTCTAGGCGCGCAGGCTTCAGTAGTTGTGGCACGTGGGCTCAGTAGTTGTGGCTCGCGGGCTCTAGAGTTCAGGCTCAGCAGTTGTGGTGCACAGGCTTAGTTGCTCCACGGCATGTGGGATGTTCCAGGACCAGGGCTCAAACCTGTGTCCCCTGCATTGGCAGGCAGATTCTTAACCACTGTGCCACCAGGGAAGCCCCTGACCTAACAGGATTCTTGCTGAAGACAGGCAGGGGTGATCCATACATCACCTGAGGGATGGTGGCAGAGGAGGAAGCTGATCAGATGTTGAGGGTGGTAGGGCATTGTGGTTAACCTGACTAGCAGGGTTCTTGCTAAAACTAGATTTTACAAGGAAGTGCACAGATGGACCTATTAGAAAGTTCAAGACCTGACCAAAGTTTGGTCAGGCAAAGAATCTTTGTCAGGTCCTCACAGAGTCTCTCAAAGACAGAGGTAGTATTATACTGAATCCCAAGGATTTTTTTCTCTCCTTTACCTTACTTTGAGTTACTTAACTCAATACACAGGCATCCATCGACTTACTATTGTCTAAAGCTTCTAAAACTTGAAGGTGCTCTTTAAAGTAAGGGATCTTATTAAAATGCATTCTAATTCGAGGATTGGAGTCTGAAATCTTGCATTTCTAACATGCTCCTAAGTGATGCCAAAGCTCCTCACTTTAAGTGTCTAAAGTAGACTTCTCAAGGGTTATAGTTATGGGAGTTCCCTCATGACCTAGTGGTTAGGATTCCATGCTTTCACTGCCATGGCCAGGGTTCAATGCCTGGTCGGGGAACTGAGATCCCACAAGCCATGCAGTGTGGCCAAAAAGAGTCCAGAAATAAACATAATTTAAATTTTAAAAAAAGAGTTATAATTATGCATAGATATGACCTCCTCAGTCCTGGAGGTGGCCTTCTGTCACCAGAGGGTCAAGAGTAGCCTTTCGTCCCAACGGTGCTAAATAAAATGACAGTGATACTTTCTTAATACTGAATGACAAAAAGAAAAAAGTAAAGATATCTCTAGAACCTACAGTTATCACGTGACAATACATTCCCAACACCTTATAAACATGCTACCATTTGAGCAAAAGCTAAAATTTTTTCCCCATTTTTAAAAATTTATTTATTTATAACATCTTAATTGGAATATAATTGCTTTACAATGTTGTGTTAGTTTCTGCTGTATAACAAAGTGAATCAGCTATACGTATACATATGTCCCCATATACCCTCCCTTTTGGATCTCCCTCCCACCCTCCCTATCCCACCCCTCTAAGTGGTCACAAAGCACCGAGCTGATCTCCCTGTGCCATGTGGCTGCTTCCCAATAGCTATCTATTTTACATTTGGTAGTGTATGTATGTCCATGCCACCCTCTCACTTCATCCCAGCTTACCCTTCCCCCTCCCCATGTCCTCAAGTCCATTCTCTACATCTGCGTCTTTATTCCTGTCCTGCCCCCAGGTTCATCAGTACTATTTTTTTTTTAGATCCCATACATATGTGTCAGCATGTGGTATTTGTTTTTCTCTTTCTGACTTACTACACTCTGCATGACAGACTCTAGGTCCATCCACCTCACTACAAATAACTCAATTTCGTTCCTTTTTACAGCTGAGTAATATTCCATTGTATATACGTGCCACATCTTCTTTATCCATTCATCTGTTGATGGACACTTGGGTTGCTTCCATGCCCTGGCTACTGTAAACAGTGCTGCAGTGAACATTGTGGTACATGATTCCGGAGCACGGGCTCCGGACGCGCAGGCTCAGTGGCCATGGCTCACGGACCCAGCCGCTCCGCGGCATGTGGGATCTTCCCAGACCGGGGCACGAGCCTGTGTCCCCTGCATCTGCAGGCGGACTCTCAACCACTGCGCCACCAGAGAAGCCCCTACATGACTCTTTTTGAATTATGGTTTTCTCAGGGTATATGCCCAGGAGTGGGACTGCTGGGTCATATGGTAGTTCTATTTTTAGTTTTTTAAAGAACCTCCATACTGTTTTCCATAGTGGCTGTATCAATTTACATTCCCACAAACAGTGCAAGAGGGTTCTCTTTTCTCCACACCCTCTCCAGCATTTATTGTTTGTAGATTTTTTGATGATGGCCATTCTGACTGGTGTGAGGTGATACCTCCTTGTAGTTTTGATTTGCATTTCTCTAATAATAAGTGATGTTGAGCATCTTTCATGTGTTTGGTGGCAATCTGCATATCTTCTTTGGAGAATGTCTATTTAGGTCTTCTGCCCATTTTTGGATTGGGTTGTTTGTTTTTTTGTTACTGAGCTGCATGAGCTGCTTGTAAATTTTGGAGATGAATCCTTTGTCAGTTGCTTCATTTGCAAATATTTTCTCCCATTCTGAGGGTTGCCTTTTCATCTTGTTTATGGTTTCCTTTGCTGTGCAAAAGCTTTTAAGTTTCATAAGGTCCCATTTGTTTATTTTTGTTTTTATTTCCATTTCTCTAGGAGGTGGGTCAAAAAGGATCTTGCTGTGACTTGTGTCACAGAGTGTTGTACCTATGTTTTCCTCTAAGACTTTTATAGTGTCTGGCCTTACATTTAGGTATTTAATCCCTTTTGAGTTTATTTTTGTGCCTGGTGTTAGGAAGGGTTCTAATTTAATTATTTTACATGCAGCTGTCCAGTGTTCCCAGAACCACTTACTGAAGAGGCTGTCTTTTCTCCATTGTATATTCTTACCTCCTTTATCAAAGATAAGGTGACCATATGTCCATGGGTTTATCTCTGGGCTTTCTACCCTGTTCCACTGATCTATATGTCTGTTTTTGTGCCAGTACCATACTGTATTGATTACTGTAGCTTTGTAGTATAGTCTGAAGTCAGGGAGCCTGATTCCTCCAGCTCCATTTTTCTTTCTCAAGATTGGCAAAAGCTAAAATTAATACAGCTCAATTGAGGAACATTTTGGTTCCCAAATGTCTAGCCACTTAGAATTGTACTTTTTGGTATAGTTTGGCTCTAACGACAATCTGAAAAAAAATTTTTTTATTTCAGATCTTGATAACTTGCCATTTCCCAAATTAAAAATTGACAAGGTTAACAAAGGACTGATTAAAAGGTTGAACGTTCTGACAAATAAGACCCCTCTGGGAGTCCTTAACAATAGAGAGAGGAAACACAAACATCAGTCCTCAAAACAATGCTGTGTTCCGGTTGAGACTTCAGTTTTGACAAATCGGTGTTATTCACTGACTCAAAAGTACAATTTCTAAGAGTTGAAAATAAGAGAACCAGTTGAACATTTGGCAGGGTGTGGGGAAGGGTTAGAGAGAATGGAACCAGGCATACGTGAGTACAACCTATAACCAACATGGAGTTTTTAAACAAAGAGCTATTTCAGTAGTTAAATCTAATGCTACAGGGCACCAGCAAACAAACAGATTCTCTAAAGAGAAGGTCATGCTGCTTCCCAATGATCTGGGCATCGAGATACCAGAAAAGTTGCCATAAAAGACTTTTTTTTTTTTTTTTTTTTTTTGCGGTATGCGGGCCTCTCACTGCTGTGGCCTCTCCCGCCGCGGAGCACAGGCTCCGGACACGCAGGCCCAGCGGCCACGGCCCACGGGCCCAGCCGCTCCGCAGTACGTGGGATCCTCCCGGACCGGGGCACGAACCCGTGTCCCCCGCATCAGCAGGCAGACTCCCAACCACTGCGCCACCAGGGAAGCCCCATAAAAGACTTTCACCCCTACTGTTTCCACTTTATTCTATGTTTATACTGAATACTAAGAAATTATTTAAGTTAAACCATCAACTATTTCTACAAAGAAACACACAAAAATTAACACCCAGTACTATAACTACTGAACTATCCTCATCAAATTTCAGTTTGAGAACAACAAGAGAACTTAGGGAAAAAAATAAAACAATAGTAGCAATAAAATAAGATTCAGTCTTTCCATTACAAATATTAATAAGGCTGCTTGACTATGAGGTACTTAGACTATTACCCAAATAATGTTTGTTTACCTTCAACTTTTAAGTTCTAACTTCAGAAAATCAAAGTAGCACTAATCTATATGATAATAAACCTACAGAAATTGGCTATGATTTAGTAATCAGAAATGATGACTATGTTTATAAAAAATAATAACAGCTACAAGCAACCATCACACTGTTGAGATATTGACAATGAACTAGATATCACTGCTGCACATTGAGGTAGGCCTTTTACGTTCAGGATATCTAATCCTCCCAACATCTCTGAGGTATTGGTCCTAAACATAGGATTCATGGAGAAAAAACTGGATTACTATCACACTCATACCACACATAGTGGAGTCTCAGACTACTTTCATCCTTAATATGGCCAAAGGAAGCGTCCACACATGCTCAGGAGAGGAGTAATGGTGGCTGGATGACAGCTGGAGGCCAAGCCACATGGAAGGTGGCCAGGCAGAGTTAGAAGAATAGCTATATATATAGAGGTCTGAACAAATAAGTATATTGAGGATAATGGGAGCCAGGTTTCTCACTGACAAAGGAGAAAGTGAAAAATACATAAAGGGATAAGACCAGGATGAACCCTGTGCTCAGAATTGCAGGAATTAGTGTGAACTCATTGGGTATATATGGATAGATATAGAATAAAATATTTGGATGTAAATTTGTATGGGTATGTATTTTCTAGCATTGTCCAATGAGAGGGCCTGGGAGCAGCAAAACATATGTAGTAATAGGCACACCTATCACCTAAATTCTAGTTTCCAAATACTATTCATCACTGGCCAGAGCCAAGGCCCTTAGAGAAATGGCCAGTTCCAGGACTGAGGCAGAGAAAGTATAAGATAAACCTGGGGAACCTCCCTGGTGGCACAGTGGTTAAGAATCTGCCTGCCAATGCAGGGAACACAGGTTCGAGCCCTGGTCTGGGAAGATCTCACATGCTGTGGAGCAACTAAGCCCCTGTGCCACAACTACTGAGCCTGTACTCTAGAGCCCGTGAGCCACAACTACTGAGCCCGTGATCCACAACCATTGAGCCCATGTGCCACAACTACTGAAGCCCACGCGCCTAGAGACCGTGCTCCGCAACAAGAGAAGCTAACACGTGAGAAGCCTGTGCACCGCAACGAAGAGTAGCACACACACAGCGACGAAGACCCAATGCAGCCAAAAATAAATAAATTAAATTAATTAATTTTTAAAAAAAAGATAAACCTGGAATATCTGATTGTGCCGGAAAGTAACGGAGTACTCAGAGAAAGACAGGAACAAATCAAAGGGACACAGAAGCCAGCCTGAACAGGACTCCAACTAGCTAAAACTGAGACAATTTAAGCACCAAAATAAATAATGATTACAGATTATAACTCATTAAATAAAATAGGAACCCATGAGTTCACACTGATACTAAAAAAATAAATAAATGGGAAGAATAAGTGATCCCTTACAGTAAAAATGTCAAATAATAAATGTGAAAGCAATGACAGAATTAGAATATTGGCAAGCATCATAGTAGTAATATACAGAAGAAATATCAATGAACACTCAAACTAGTAGGTGAAAATGGAAGGAGATAGTTACATAATCTCAAAATAGCTCCCGACAAAATATTAATCACAAAAAGAAAAAATATATAGTAACTTTATACTGGAGAATCTTTGTAGACACTTTAATCAAAGGAATCACCTCCAACAATGGACAAACATACATTATGTGCACCTGATAAGATGCTGTAAGAAAAACATGTATCACACCTGTGATACTTGTGCCTCAAATGCACAACCAGGTCTCACCACAAGGAAACACCAGACAAACTCAAACTGAGAGATATTCTACAAAATGACTGGCCTGTAGTCCTCAAAGATATAAAAATCCTGGAAGTCAAGGAAAAACTAAGGTAATGTTTCAGTTTGAAGAAGGCAGCACACAGAAAACTGGGTGTGATACATGATTCCTGACTGGATCCTTTTGCTGAGGATGACATTACTGGAGCAACTAATGAAACTAAATGGGTTCTCTGGATAAGGAATATATGGGAGTTCTTTGTGCTATTCTTTGCAGCTTTTCTAAAAATTTGAAAATGTTTCAAAATAAAACTTAAAAATCACTTCTGCAAATGAACAGGTTTCACAGCTACACTTTAATTAAGCGTGCTATAAAAGATGGCCTTGGGCCTCCCTGGTGGCGCAGTGGTTGAGAGTCCGCCTGCCGATGCAGGGGATGCGGGTTCGTGCCCCGGTCTGGGAGGATCCCATGTGCCGCGGAGCGGCTGGGCCCGTGAGCCATGGCCGCTGGGCCTGCGCATCCGGAGCCTGTGCTCCACAACGGGAGAGGCCACAGCAGTGAGAGGCCCGCATATCGCAAAAAGAAAAAAAAAAAAAAAAAAAAAAAAAAGATGGCCTTAAGTTAGTTAACTGATACAAAACAAAAATGGAAGTTATATCCCTGAAACTAATGTTATACATCAATTATATCTCAATCTTTTAAAAAATGGAATGTTGGAAGAAAGGAGAGTTTAAAACTTCTCTATAGGACTTAACATTCCTAATAGGTACCATTTTTCTTGTATTTCTCAAGAAGTAACACAAGTATTCTGCTTCAATACCTCCTAATCAAATACACATTTGAAGACAAGTACTACATGTGCTTTCATATATCAGAAACTCCAAAGATACAAAAACTCTTCAAGTACATCAAGGAAAAAAAGTCATTAATGGTAAAAGTAATCACATAGTAATTATTTTGCACTCAGTAATGTAAAGCAAAAGCAATCCTGTATCAGATGGTAAGAGTAAATTAAGGACAGCCAAGTATTGATATTTGCAATTCCCAAAACTATAATTCTGAAAAGATGACCATACTTACTTCAACTCCCTCCCCCCCACCCCCGAAAAAGCGTAACGTATTAAATTGGTTGGTCAGATAACAAAACTGCAAAGATAATACTTGGTCAACAGCCACTCAAAGTGATGCTGTAGAAGTATACTGACATAAAAAATTCACAAGTGAAAAACCTGGTCTATGGACAGTAGGGATCCATTTGTGTATTTTTACATATGTACAAATAAAAACATGACAGAAAAGAGTAGGAAGTGATATCACAAAATACAATAGTTATCTCTGAAGGTGTGATTATGAGAGATTTTTATTTTCTTCCTTTCCTTAAAAGTATTTTGTGATTACTCCAACATGTGTATTATTCTTTCTTTTTTTTAAAAACATCTTTATTGGAGTACAATTGCTTTACATTGTTGTTAGTTGCCGTTGTATAACAAAGTGAATCAACTAGTATTATTCTTACACTAAAAATAAAAGTCAAAAATAATCTTAAAGTATTATTTAAAGGTTTCTATTTTCTCTTCCACCATTATATTCCTGATGACGCTTAGAAAGCTGTCCTCACAGTATGAGATATTAATACCTGGTCATGAAAGACTTCTCTTAAAAACAAGGCCTATCTGAATACCACCTTTTTATATAATTTTATCAATTAGAGATAAGGTAATATGAGGTAGGTTCTCTGGATCTAGACTGCCAGGATTCAAATCCCAGCGACCCCACTGACTAGCTACATAATTTGAACAAATTATTTAACATCTCTTTGCCAGTTTCTTCATCTGTAAAAATGGGGTTCCTGCTAGTTATTAAATTGAGTTACTTATGTAAAGCATTTGGTGTCTGGCACACGGTAAGCACTTAGCAGGCTATTTTTATTATTAATTTCTTTTACAGGTGAGGATATTGAAGCACTAAAATCAGTTGAATCATCTGCCTGAAAACAAAGATGCTGGTATGGGGGGCGTGGCGGGGGGAGGTGTTTGGAGGAAAGAAGGAGGTAAGAGAGAAGAGAGAAGTAGAAGAGGGAGACAGAGAGAGACACATATAAACACAGCTAAAACCCTGGGTCCCCTTTCCCAAACTGCTATTCTTTTGAAAACACAAATGGCAGCTGTCTAGCATAATGTTCAATAAATATTTCCTTCCTTTCCCAACCTCTTTGTTTCTTCCTATACAGAAACAGACCTGCTTTATATTCATTCTCATTCCTAAACCACCTTCCTACAAACTTCTGTTTTAAAGTTAACTATATTTGTTCTAACTCTGTTCCAACCAAGCAGTCTTACATTAGGAAATTACACCTTGGTTTTTTCCTAGTCAAATGTTTCTGTGGAATTCCATGTCAGAAGAGACTTGCAATCTAAAAATGCTAGAAACATAGAGAACACTCTATATATTTTTTGAATGACTGTTAAGAACTCACTCTGATCCTAAATCTCCCTCAATTTTATATGCATAAAATGTCAGGAGAGGAAAAACCCTAAGTCAAGAGACCTGTGTTCCAATTCTACCCAGGCCAGTAATTAGGCCAGTAACGTGAGGTTGGTGATTTTGCCACGTTAGCAAAAAACAGAGGAGTAAGCTGTGTTACTGATAGACCCCATCTAGCTCCCAAATTCTACAGCCTCTTGAACAAACCTGAAAATGGAGAATTCACAGGCAATTTCATGCCCCCATGATGTTTTCCTCTAACTGAAATCTCCCATTTCCCCTCACCCTTTTAGAGAACTCTCGTTATACCTTCCATTAACTATCCATCACTTCTTCCATGAAATCTTCCCCCTGCTCAAATAGAACACAATGCTCTGTATTCTTTGGGCCCCTATGCTTGTATTGCATCTATTACAAATGACTGTTTATACACTGTCTACCATTTCTAGAGTCTCACATCTTGCACAATGCCTAGCACACAGAAGGTACTATGGATGTGTTTAAAGATTTGAGTCTACAAAGTTAAATTCGGTTCTTGTGAAGTTTTTGTATGCACTATCTGGGAGTTTAGCTTAATTTGAAGACACACACAGGCCAATATGCAGCACAACCAAAGGTTTGTCCCAGTTAGAATCAAAGCAGTGCAAATTTATTCTGAACCAGTGCCTACACCAGTGCTTGCACAATGAATGATGTTTTTTAAATCAATAATTCTTTTCTTCTATCTTAAAGCCCTCAAGAGTTATGAGTCATCACCTTCATAACCCTATCTCACACTGCCCTTATTTTTGCAGCTTCATCCACTTATAGCTGCTTTACAAATAAGCTTCCAAGAACTGGAGAGAAATATTTGTGTTTAACTCCTAAACTGCAACTCTTATTTTCTCTGCTTATCTGTTGGTACAGAAATAATATTCAGGAAATTATACCAAATAACAAATAGATAATAACCAAAACTTTGTTCTTTCACTTCTGATAATAATTATTTCTACTTACGAGGTGTTCACTTCAGATTTTAAACTATCGGTGGGCAAAAATCAAAACCAAAAATATTAGATTAACTTTTTTGGACTGTCAAGCAGCACACGGGCAAAATATCTTGAGAATTTATTAACTGCTACGTGTGATCTGACTGAAAAATTGTGTTCCAAATACTACAAACCCTCTAATGTGCTATCTACATTAGTTATGGCAAGATTCTTCTTATGAAGTAATATGCTTCAGGATAATGAACTTATCCATTACATTTCTGTAATTATTACTGAGCCATGGAAAAGCAGGATACTATTGTATTTATATTCAGAAAATACCACCCAAACCTTCTCTATCCCCTAGTTTCAGCCAAATATGGTTCTTCCCTGCTTCAAACAATTTTAGCTATGAGTTCCAAGAGACACAGGCCCATCAGAAGCCGTCAAGGACACACCTACATTGCTATTTCAAAGACAGCTTTTAAATTCTTGAAGAAATCAAAAAACAGCAATGCAAAAAATACTCAAGATGAGAAGTTTCAAGTGGAGATGCTTGGCTATCTTGATTCAAACTAAAATAGGAAGCAAAGACGTTTATGAAATCACTCAGTCCTCTCATCTAGTACTACCTATCTGACAAACTCAGAATCAACTTCTAGGATGAGCCTAAGAAAGAGGTTTCATAAGCTCAAATGTGTTAGGCAGGTTGACACAAGCCAGGCACCCCCTGTGCATATTAGAAATATTAGCAAGTCCACCTGCCGGTTAGCCTCTGTGATGGCTCAGTTTTGCTTAAACACCCTAAAAAGGATTAACATTCTAGATATAAGCTTGTGAAAATAAGGGTTAATTAAATTCTCAGGATTCAGGTGCCAATGTGATGACGAAAAATTATGGGAGGTGGGGAAAGAAGAAAATCTTTAAATGCTAATTTTCTCCACAACGGTAAAGGAGCATATGGGGTGGGTTTCAATCTCCGAGTTTTTATTAGCTTTCTAACCACAGATTAAACAGAGGTGAATCACAGCGAAGCCTTCAAAAGAGTAATTCCCCAGGGTGTAAGGTCCTGTTTTCGGAGGACCTGCGGCTTGTCTGCTGCCACCATACTCCCATCCGGCCACCCCATCTTTCTGCCCATCCCCCTCAACTCGTCTGCAATAAACGATAAGGGAAATAATGACGAGTACTAAATGTGACGTTGAGTTGGCATTTACAAATGATTTGCAAAACAACTCCCTAATCAACCCAGGGCACACTACCCAGACCCTATATGGTGGTTGGCTAAAAAGATAGAGCCCATACTCTTCAGGGGAGCACGCTGGGAGGAGGGGCACCTCGGGAAAGCAAGGCGCTCCAGTCCCCAAGACCCCAGGTTGTCACCAGAGGATCCTGACGCGCAAGCAGCCGCGTTGTGTTAAATCAACAAGACTTGTCACCCCAACTTCCCACTCCTAAAACCTAAGTGGGGAATGAAAAGGGTCCTGGGGTGACGGAAGAAAGTAGAAGCTCTATCTTCTGTGCTTGGGACCCAGAAATAAAAGCAATGAACAGGAGAGACGGAGACAGGCGACCGGGCACGCGTCGGATACGGGTCTTGCGGAAGAGTGGGAGGTATCTATATAGAGCGTGCAAACAAACGCAAGAGAACAGCGAGAGGAAAGGTTGGGGTGATAGAGAAATGCGGACGCAGGCATTGGGGTCCGGGGAGAAAGAGCCTCCTTGGGGACCGGAGGATTCCCCGCCTGCTCGAAGCGGGCCGGGGAGGCGGCGGCGGTCAGGCAACGCGAGCATTCGGGGCAGGTTCCCCGAGACCTGGTGGGTGGGAACGCCCGGGTCAAGCAGCTAGGGGCAAAGCTGGGAGAGGGGTGGGGGACCCGCGGCCCAGGTCTCCTGAACAAAGCCGGTGCACGCTGGGCCTGGCTACTCACAACAAGAAGCTCATGTCGGCCGTGGCGTGGGCTGCGGGCTCGGCGGTCGCGAGGCCTCGGGGTGGCGGCGACGTCGGCGGCCAGGCAAGGATTAGAAGGAGGAGGAGGAGAGGAGGAGGAGGCGGGGAGCGCCGGCTGCTCGGCGGCTGCAACTTGTTCGGCTTTGCTAGTTCCAATGGCTGGCAGAGGGGGCGGAAGTGGGAAGCGCAAGGTTCGAATCACTCAGTGGGAGGAGAGGGAAAAAGGGGCGGGGAAAGGGCCACTTGCCTCCAGCACAGAGAACAACCACCCCGACCGCGGCGCTGCTCCCCCGGCACTTCGTCTCCAGCCCCTCGCTGCCCCTACCCCGTGAGCTCTCGCGAGAGCGGCACGCGCCCACCCTCCCCCTCCCGTTGCGGCCCCGGGTCCCCTACTTTCTGGACACCTTTGCAGCCCCGGGTCACGCCCCGCAAGTGTGCTGGAGCCACCGTGTTTGGTCGAGGCCAGTCTACCCGGTTGGGGGTCGTGGCAGAGCGCTCCGAGCTGCTTAGCCGGGTTTCAGCGGTCAGGAAGGAAATTGGCTGCAACTCTGGGATGTCAGAGTCCTGCAGTGAGGGATGGAATTGCCACCAGAGTTCTGCCCACTGTGAGTGCCCAGATGAAATGTTGTGGAGTCTCTCTGCTACGTATGTAAAAACAGGAGTGAGTTTCATCTGATTGGAATGGTTTGGGTGTGGTTCCGCCAGAAGAGAGGAAAGGATCTAAATGGGCTTTCAAGGTCCCTGTCGTCTTATGGGCATGTTTTAAAACCCTAAACAAGTAGATGGTTAGGGTTCATCACTGTCTGAACAGGCAGGTGAGGCAGCTGGGAAAACGGCTGTGGTGACATATCCAAGTTATTTGGAGCAAATAGATTATAAAGCCTTGTCCTGGGCCCCTACTATGTGAAATGCAAGTCCTTCTATAAGGGAGTACTGAATTCTTTCTAGCTTCTAAAATGTTTTGTGCATCAGAGTGCTCAATGGCTATAATGGACTTGAGCCCCATAAATACTTAATCAGCGTTGCCACCAGCCCACCACAGCATTATCAATTTGGGTACCGATTTATTTTACGAAGAGATGTCCATCTTCTTTACTCACAACACCCGTCAAATCTACAAGTAACTTTTCAAAGAATCTTAACAAAATTTAAATTACGTGTGGCTAGTAACCCACCTTGGTCTAATAGACGTGAAGGAGGTGCCAATATGAAATGTGTTCTGTTGAGTTTATGTACTATTAGTTTGGCATGTTAGTAAATCAAACCATTTTTTAAAACAAGAAAATATTGAAGTGTTGATACTATCTCAGGAACAGCAGAGGTCACTGGAATAATTTGAAAAGACTTAAGGCTCCAAAGGTGCTGGAAAGGAGGGAGAAGGAGGCGTTATCTTACTATACTGAAAATCATGGATTTATGACATAAAAGCCCTGTGTTCCAGATTTTGATATGATACAGATTTAATATACAATTCCGTAAAGGTCTTCTGACAATGACTTGAATGACCAGATTAGGATATTATCTTTTATTTTGGGAAGAGTAAGTCTGTAAACCTGTTAGAACAACAGTTTCACCCCCTTTAAAATGAGCGCTTTGGATTATTACATGATCTCTAAGATATCTTCCAGTTCTAAAATTCTGTCATGCCAGGGACATCCTTTAGATTACTGGCAGACAATTTCCATCTGCTCCCTGGTTTGGGAGGCTGGCTTATGTAGCCTTGCTCTTGGTCTAACTAAATTTAAATGAATCCTATGACTCTTGAGTCAGGGCAATGATTGGGAGAGGACAGAATCTGCAAAAATACTGAGTTCTTTATCATACCACTAGGAGAATTGCCTGAAATTAACAGCTGATAACACATAAATGTATTGGTTGTAAAAATGAGAGAGGTGTCATGTTAATAATACAAAATATAATTTCAGAGGTTAGACATTTAAATCAAACAATGACTGTCACTTAAAATTATTCAGCACTTACAAATATTGGGCAGTTTAGAATCAAAGAGAGACTACATTCAAATAGAGATTTCTAATTCCATGTTCTTCTTCACCAATCCAAATTTCATATCACTCTCTTCCTAAAATTTCAATTTCAAGAAGTTACTCTCCTAATCAAAATCTTATTTTGTTTATGAAGCAAGATTATTAAAGTTTATATTCTATCCACCAGTTTCTCAAAGAAGTGGAATTATAACATGAATTAGAATAGAATAGAATGTGAGTGGGTATATGCCTTCACATATCTTTAAATATTCATTCAAATTAATTTCTTTTAATATACAAGTAAGTATATTTACATAAACAAACAAGATAATTATAAATTGTGGTAAGGTATAAAATAAACTGAATAATATGACAGAGAGTAGTGGTGAAGGAAGATCTAATTTAGATTGAGTGGTTAAGAAAGGCCTCTCTAAGGAGGTGAAGTTTTGCTGAGACCTGTAGGAAGAAGAAGGAGCCAGCCTTGCAAAGAGCTAGGCAATGATCATTTTCTGGTAGAGGGGATAAAAAGTACAAATGCTCTAAGATAAGAAAGAGCTTAAAGGGTTCTCAGAACTGAGAACCCTGGGCAGCCTGAGCAAGAAGAGTGGCATCAGATAAAGCTCGACATGTAGACTGAGGGCTGGCTGGGGCTCACAGCCATCTGGTTTTATTTTAAGAACATAGAGGAGTCAGCCGAGAAGTAAAATAGTAAGAAGTTAAGATAAATAATCTGAATAACATTTTATTTTTTTAATTTGGAAAATTTCAAACACATAAAGCGGGGAAGAAATTAGTATAATGAATCCATCACACAGCTTCAACGATTATCAGCTCATGATCCTTGATTAACATTTTAGAAAGATCACTCTCCCTTCTTGTGGAGAATGTTCCAGAGGAGGCCAAACATGTCAGCAGGGATGCCAGAAGACTTATTGTAATAGCACAATTGTTTCTCAACAGCTGTGACTTGGTTTAGGGTGGTGTCATTAATAATAGAAAGAAGAAGTTAATAATCTCAAAATGAACAGCACTTGGTGATTCATTGATTGATTATAGGGATTGGAGAAAAGAAGGAGTCAAAGACTACTCCTGTTATTTTGGCTTTAGTAACTGGTGGATGGTGCTGCCATTTAGTAAAATAGGGAAGATCTGAGTCACAATTTTGAGGTGAAACTAAAAGTTCCATGTTAGATATGTTAACTCTGAAATGTCTTTTAGACATCAAAGTTGCCATGTCAGGTAGAGTTTTGACAGCTGTGCGAAGTCTGGGGAGAGATCTGAACAGGAAATAAGAATGCAGGACACCTCAGTAAGTAAATATTGATAGTATTCAAAGCCTTAAGGTGGGCTTCCAAATAGGAATTTATATGCCAGATAAGAACAGACTTAGCAAAGTGTTACCTTTAAGCGTCTGTGTTTCTTTCTTCTCTTCCCAGATATCTCAGGTTTTTGTTCACCATTTACTTCCTCTCCTTCAGTTGTGGTTATATTCTCCTTTTCCTCCAAGGTGAGGGTTTCTACAATTATAAAGAAAATGATTCATCGCATCTTTTTATAGGATAAGTTAGTCACTGCCAATGTGTTAATTACTATGTTACCCTTCTCCAAGAAAATAACACCAGGTAAAGCCAAATTTCCAAGTAATAGGTCAGGGGAAATTTCTCCTTATAGAAGTATTTCAGTTAAAAAAAAAAAATGAAATAGAGGGACTTCCCCGGTGGCGCAGTGGTTAAGAATCCACCTGCCAATGCAGGGGACACGCGTTCGATCCCTGGTCTGGGAAGATCCCACATGCCGTGGAGCAACTAAGCCCCTGCGCCACAGCTACTGAGCCTGCACTCTAGAGCCCGTGAACTGCAACTACTGGGCTTGCGTGCTGCAACTACTGAAGCCCGCAAGCCTAGAGCCCATGCTCCACAGCAAGAGAAGCCACTGCAATGAGAAGCCCACGCACTGCAACAAAGAGTAGCCCCCACTCACATAGCCCCCCGCTCACAGCAACTAGAGAAAGCCTGCACACAGCAACGAAGACCCAACACAGCCCAAAAAAATAAAAATGAAAGAAATAGGAATGATTGAATTATTATTAGAATATCACTATTTTTGCAACCCCTAATGGATTAATGGATCTAGACATTGATCACCAACGGCCACTAGTATCACAAGAGAGACAACCACACTTTATGTGTGTCCTGATGGAAGACTATATCATCACCTGTGAAGAAGTCTTGCCAACAAAATAGAACCTGAATCTGATCAAGCCTCTATATCAGATTTATCAAATTATAGGAAATATAGGGCACAGAAGAATATGGTAAAGAACATGTTAAATGACACAACAGGGATGCAAGCAACAAATCCAAACAGTGGGGAAAATATGCAGGACCTAATTTCTTCAACAAATGAATTGCAAGAAAAAGATAGAGCTGAAGGAGAGACATAGAGATTGAAAGATAAGAGACATATCATCCAGCTGTAACATGTACAGTCATTTGCATCTCGATTCAAATAAGCAATCTGAAAAAGAACAATAGCAAATGTCTATGTCATTTATAGACAACCAAAAAATTTAAACGTTGGATATTTGATGTTACTAAGGACTAATTATTATTTGTAGTGATGATGTTGTGGCTGTGTTTTTTGAGTCCTTATTTTTTAGAAATATGTACTGAAATAATTGCAGATGAAATAATATGCCTGGGATTTGCTTCAGAATAGTGTGGGAGGGGGAAAGAAAGTAGGACTATAGATGAAGTGAGTTAGTAATTGTCAAAACCAGGTGATGAGTACATGAGGATCATTATACTGTGCTGTCTACTTCTGTTTAGTTTTGAAATTTTCCATAATAAAAAGAAAACGAACAAATAGCAGGTCTCATTTTGAAAAGGCCTAGAAAAAGTGTTACTGTTAATGGGGTTTTAAATGTTTAACATAGAAGATGAGTTTTCGGACTAAGGAGTTCTTTCCTTGCCTTCACATTAGCTAGCTTTTTCTACCAATATATATATAAATGTTCTTTTACCTGTAAAACTAAAAGCAAATATTCCTAATGCCAGAGAGAAGAAATGCAGAATTCAAACCCTGTAGCTAAATCTGAGCCTCAGTATTTCTTGAGTAGCTGTTCTCTTCTGATTCGGTAATGTGATCTGACTCTGAAAGAATAGATACCTGAAAAACAAACATGAGATAAAGTATACCCCGGCAACAAATCTTTAGTAACCTGATAAAATGCATTCCGTTGTGCAGGAGTGTTTTGGTTACATAATATCTAGATTGATGTGGTAATTATTCCATCTAATTAGTTTATTACATATTATTTTTGCTTTTATAACTACCATATTTTGATTATTCCTGATGGGCCAATCACTATGCTAAGCTTTTTGTATATTTTATCTCTGTTTTATTTATTTCTTACACTTCCCCATGAGGTTGATATTAGGTGTTATTTTCCCTCTTTTATAGATAAGGAAACTAATGCTGAGAGGTTTTGTATGTAACTTGCTCAAGATCACATAGCTCGTAAGTACAATCAATTCAGTGAAGTCCATTTCTTTCCCCCACTTCCCAGGATGACCTAAATTAGAATGAATATATTCTAAAGGAATTTTGGCATGCTACACGATCCCATTTAACATAGCTAACAATTCAACCTCATCCTTATCAATGGTCTTTAGATTTTAATTCTATATCTTCATTAAAGACACACCAATTAATGGTTATAAATGCTTCTCAAGGACATATTATTTTTTTTAACATCGGTATTGGAGTATAATTGCTTTACAATGTTGTGTTAGTTTCTGCTGTATAACAAAGTGAATCAGCTATATGTATACATATATACATATATACATATACATATATATACATATACATATATATATACATATATATACACATATCCCCATATGCCCTCCCTCTTGCGTCTCCCTCCCTCCCACCCTCCCTATCCCACCCCTCTAGGTGGTCACAAAGCACCGAGCTGATCTCCCCATGCTATGCAGCTGCTTCCCACTAACTATCTATTTTACATTTGGTAGTGTATATATGTCAATGCTACTCTCTCACTTTGTCCCATCTTACCCTTCCCCCTCCCCTTGTCCTCAAGTCCATTCTCTACATCTGCATCTTTATTTCGAGGACATATTATTTTAATGTAATAGAAACGAATGGAAGTATTAAAGGTTGTTTGTAAAGGTTGGCGTCTCTCAATGCATTCATTTATCACCAAAAACCATAGAGCATCAAAACACATTATAATGTGTTACAATGGAAGAAGGATCTTCCATTGATCCCAAACCGAAAACAGTACGCTCCCTTTCAAGATGTTCATTCCTTTGAAGGTGAATTTTGTGCTATAGGATGCTGGATTTAAGGGAATGATGAAGTGCAAATAATTTATCAACACAACAAGTATTTATTGTCTATTATGGGCCTCTGTGAGCAAAAAAACAAGGATATAGTCACTGCCATTATGAATCCTATGGATCATTGAGAAATACAGGCAGTCAAACAAAGAAAAGCAAAATTAGAAATTGTGTGTCAGGAAGGAAAGGTCCATGTTGTATGTGAGTGTATTATAGGAACCTCACCTTTTTTTTTTTTTTTTTTCGGTATGCGGGCCTCTCACTGTTGTGGCCTCTCCCGTTGCGGAGCACAGGCTCCGAACGCACAGGCTCAGCGGCCATGGCTCACAGGCTTAGTTGCTCCACAGCATGTGGGATCTTCCTGGACCAGGGCACGAACCCGTGTCCCCTGCATCGGCAGGCGGACTCTCAACCACTGCGCCACCAGGGAAGCCCCTGGAACCTCACCTATTTTGGTGGTCAGAGAATTGGATCCTATGCATTCAGAAGTAAATAGTATGTATTTACTCCTTGCACTTAAATTCTTGAGATATATATATATATATATATATATATATATATATATATAAAAATATATAAACAGCATAATTTAATAAAACTTCTATCTCCCCACTCATCATTGCCAAACCATGTTGGTGTCTTAAAGCACCATGATATGGACTCCCCTGGTGGTGCAGTGGTTAAGAATCTGCCTGCCAGTGCAGGGGACAAGGGTTCGAGTCCTGATCCGCGAAGATCCCACATGTCTCGGAGCAACTAAGCCTGTGTGCCACAACTACTGAGTCTGAGCTCTAGAGCCCGTGAATCACAACTACTAAGCCTACCTGCCACAACTACTGAAGCCCGCGTGCCCAGAGCCCATGCTCCGCAACAGGAGAAGCCACCGCAATGAGAAGCCCTTGCACTGCAACAAAGACTGGAGAAAGCCCACATGCAGCAACAAAGACCCAAAGCAGCCAAAAATAAAAAACAAATAAAAGCACTGTGATATAGAAATTTATTTTTGTTTGTGAGAAGCCAGTCTTTTAGAACTTTTCTGAAAGTGCTACTTTGAGTATAATATTGAGGATCTTAGTCATAGGACAAACATCCTAAAAGATTTCTTACATGGGCCTTCGACTTGCTCAATAAATGTTGAATTTCTTGATCTGTCAAATTTACCCTGGTTTATAATTAATTAATTGTTTTTCCCATTAAACTTAAACCATGTAACCACTTTTCCAGTCAGCTGTATGGGGAGAAGGAGGAAGACTCCTTTTGAACCTATTCAGAGCTGCTTTTCCCCAGTTGATGGTACATTGCCAAGGTCAGAAAGCCTAAAATTAACTCCACCAGCTGTGTTTTGGTTTGCTTCATATAGCACATGGACTCAGGGGGCTCAGTCTGCTGGGCTGGCTTGCTGCTTCAATCTACCGTGCTCTTAAAAGTTTGTTTGCCTGGAGTGCATGTTGTGCACAAGATGTGGTAACTAAGCAGCTTGAAAGTATATGGGGACTAAACAAATAAGTCTCTCCTTTAATCTCAAAAAAACCTAGCAACAATGTTGGGGGGAGGGGGTGGGGGATGGAGGAGTCCCTACTGAGTACGTCAGTTGAGAGGCTTAACTTTTAACCTTGCTGAAGTTTCCCAGAGAGCAGGCTGCTGACGTGCTGTCAAAGACCAAGAGATGATGATGCAGTTTCAGGGACTCCCAAGTTTTTAGCCCACCCATCTCCATGAGGTCCTTTAGCATGAAGGACCATATATAGACATAGAGAGTATCCCAACTGGCTGCAACTTAAAAATATCCTAAGGATCAGCAGCTGTTACTTTCACCCACACAAATTCACAGTTGGCTTAATTAAATTGCGCCTGTTCTCAAGCGCTGCAACCCTTTGGGTTGTGCCCTAGGTGCTTATGCTGCCTCCCCCATCTCCATTCCCGTCCTCAGAGTTAACTTAAAGCAGAATGGATGAATGAAAGGGATCACCTTATGAGCGGTTCAAGGTTTGCATCAATATAAATAATGAAATGTGGAAGTCAGATCTGGAATCCCTGCCTAGACAACCACTGGACTCCAGGGACCCTAAGTGGCCCCTAGCCTTGGCCATTTGTTCTCTCTTGCCCGTGGCTGCTCCCACACCCTCTTCTTGGCATCTGTCTCATGTTTTCCATAGTTGTCATAGTCACAGCCACAGCAACCTGAGCAGACCACAATCCTCTTATAGCTGGAGACGTGAGCTACTGCTTTACACAGTATAATTCCCCTGTCCTGCACCAATAGGAATCTGGTCCCAGATAGTCAAACCATTTGTTTTCCCTCAGGAAAAATATTCCAACCCTCTCAGAATATCACTGTCCTTAAGGTCTATATGGCATCAGGGCAGCCAGGAAGCATCTACAGAGAAGATGACCAAGATAATCAGTCCCACCTTGAAATTTGACCAAGTATATCCAGATCCCTTATTTATATAGGCTGTACTCTGTGTTACCACACCAATCATTCCATTTGAGTATAGGACAAAAAGATTTAGTAAAATAAAACCATAGTAGGCAGGAAGATTTCCTATCCAAAATAGAGCTTTTAAAGGAAGTAATCTTGTAATGTACTCCTTAAGGGATAAGGAGTGAGATCTTCCTGGAGCCCTGCAGGATAAAGGACCACTTATAAGAATCAGTGAGTCAGTAACATTTTTTGAAGATCTACCATAAACCAGTTACCCATGCTAAGGGTGAGGATACAAAAGCAAGGTGCAACGTTACCACACTCAGGGAGCTCGTTTCTAGTGGCAGAGACTGACTTATAAACAAATAATTGCAGCACGAAACCACCCCTCTTACAACAGGATTATATGCAAAGGACTACAGGAGCCCAGCTAATGAAAGAGTGTTAATTTGAGGAGGAAGATAGGGTCCAAGAGAGTTTTACCCAAAAAGCAAGTCTTAAAGGGTTAGTAGACTTTCTCCAGGTAAGGAAGGGGTGATGGAGGAGAAAGAGGCAGACAATGGCATTGCAGAAAGATGATGCAGCACGTGTAAATCCCAGAGTCATGAAAAAAATACATGTATAGGCAAAGGAATTGTTGACTGCTACAACCATTTACACCTTAGTATGAACTCTTATTCATTCGACAAATATTTATTAAGCACTAACTATATGCCAGTTACTTATGTAAGCATTGGAGATATAGTAGGGTACAAAACTAAGTCCCTACCCCCAGGATGTTTACATTCTAGTGAGGAGGAGATATTCTGAATTTGTCAGTGTATTACCTCTCTAGTTGTATTTGCATTTTAATTGTCCCTGATTATGGCATGAAATCTCAAGCCTTATTAAAGGAAAATTTTAGAAGAATAGAGGTATCAGGAATCAAGTAGGGAAGAAATTTTAGAGTCAAAATTCTGAAGACAAAAGCAGACAATAGTTCCAATGCTCATTTGAACTCCGCTTCAGCTGATATCACAGAATCACAAATCCAGTCCAGTAGGAGGTGCTGTGAATATTTAAAATACAGCCTTTAGCCATAAACTCAATGGCTGTGTGGCCAAATGGCAGGCCTAAAATTGGAGCAGGTATGTGTGTGTTTAGAAATTAGGATGGATCCACTACTGTGTTCCCGGGAACAAAGCCTCCTTTTTCTCTCCTTGTTCTTTCCTCCCTCTGGTAACCTCCAGGGACCTGTGTCATCTATCAGAGTTCACTGTCTCAGGGCTGTCATGCTTGCAAAGTCCATAAATCTTCCCCAGATCATCAACAACCTTCACAGGAGCTGGGGGCAGGGGGGAAGGTGTTGGCTACACAGCGTGGCTCAAAAGGCCAGTTCCTCCCAGGAGGCCTCAGTGGTTACTCTGGATAAAGCAGCTCTTTGTTCCCTGTGGTACTCTGGAGCCAACTGTGGCTGCCTGTCCTGCCATGGCTCTTAGAGAGCTTGTATAATCATGGAAGCATATGAGAATCTAAGCCAGTGCTGGAAAGGGACCACAGAATCTTCGGGAAATGAGAGGAACTAATATTTATTTTCTGTTGCATAATTTTCTGCCAGTATCTTGCAAAGCTCTTTATATCTTACTTAATTCTCACTACAACCTTATGAGGCAGATGTTATTGTCCCAGTTCTCTGGATGAGGATATTAAATCATATCTAATATATGTAATACCAGTAATAAGTAGTAGATCCAGAATTTGAACCGAGGTCTATCTATTTCATGGGGTATCAAAACATCCTAGAGCTTTGTATATTTAAGGAGTTGGGATTTTAGGTAGTACACAAACACAGCATTATATAATATTGAATTACATAATAGGGAAGTTCTCACCTTTAAATTCATTTTCATTTCTTCTGATTATATCAAAAAGAAAGTCTTGGTTTGATGCTAGTTTGTCTTTAACACCTCTCTAACACTTAGTCTCCCTTTTTATAAAAGAGCCCCAGGCTTTAGACCCAGAGACTTCAGCAGGCAGCAATATCTAGCTAGAGCCTAATAGTATTTTGCTCTAATTGAATTTATTTACATGTTCTTCTGCTACATGAGACACATAATACCGGTTTTCAGGCTTCCCTGGTGTCTCAGTGGTTAAGAATCCACCTGCTAATGCAGGGGACACGGGTTCGAGCCCTGGTCCTGGAAGATCCCACATGCCGCAGAGCAATTAAGCCCGTGCGCCACAACTACTGACCCCGTGTGCCACAACTACTGAAGCCCGCCCGCCTACAGCCCATGCTCTGCGACAAGAGAAGCCACCACAATGAGAAGCCCACACACCACAACGAAGAGTAGCCCCTGTTCACTGCAACTAGAGAAATCCCGCGTGCAGCAACGAAGACCCAACGCAGCCAAAAATAAATAAATAAAATAAATAAATTTTAAAAAATACTGGCTTTCATTTATACTAGTGATATAAAATTGAGCCTATTAGTTAAGCTCAGGACCTCTAGCATCCAACCATCCAGATTCAGCTACTTTCTAGCTGTTTGACCTTGGACAAGTTAGTTAACCCTCAGTTTCCTCACTTGTAAAATAAGTTTTATGGTGTTATCTACTATATAAGGTTGATGTGTAGATTCAATGAAATATTGTACATCAGGCACTTAGAACAATATTTAAAATATCCTACTGTATAGCACAGGGAACTATACTCAATATTTTGTAATAACCTATAAGGGAAAAGAATCTGAAAAAATAGATATATTTATGAATAACTGAATCAGTTTGCTATACACCTGAAACTAATGCAACATTGTAAATCAACTATACTTCAGAAAAAAATATATATACTATTGCTTAATAAATGTTAGTTATGATGAAGTTTAAAAGAAAATGAGCTGATTTACATCAGGATTTCTCATCTTTGGTACTGCTGACATTGTGGGCCAGGTACTTCTTTGCTGTGGGAGGCTGCCCTATGTATTGTAGGATGTTTGGCAATACCCCTGCCCCCTATCCACTAGGTGGATATCCACCCAGTTATAACAAACAAAAATGTCTCCAGACATTGCCAATTGTTCTCCTGGGTGCAAAATCATCCCTGGTTGAGAACGACTGATTTAGGGGAAAATATTAGGTAAAAACCATATTTAGATATGACAAACATCTAAACACGTAATGGGAAAAATTGAAGTTTGGGAAACACTGCTCTAAGACAGTACTATTTGAAGTTTAATTCTAAAAATCAGAAATTACTATTTTTATTTGCAGGTTTATGACAATGTTCTAAGTTTCCTATCAAAGCTAAAAGTATTCAAACAACTTAGAAGGGGCTAGACTAGTCAGTACATGAAATTCATCTTTATTCTTCTTTGACCTTCTCTTCTCCTGCCTTCTAGTGTGCCACCCAACACCTCCCTCTGCACACATTCTCCTGAACTGACTAGGCAACATCCTTCATCCAGACTTCTTATACACCCCCTCCCCAATCGAGTACTCTTCTCTTCCCCCAGTGCTCTATTCCCTGCTTTTTGAATTCATGTAAAAATGTAATTGATGCCATATCAGTGTGTTTTCAGTTACAGACAGCAGAAAACTATACTCTTAAATGGTTGAAACAATGAGGAAATTTATTGGTTCACAGAAAAGAAGTTCAGAGATTGGGAGGTTTCAGAGTAATGTTAATTCAGTGGCTCCAGCTCCAGTTTTCTATGGTTCCCTGTAGTCTGCCCTTCTCTGCGTGCTAGCTTCATCCTCCGCTTGGTGATGAATTGACTACAGCAGTTTGGGACCTCATATTCACAGGCAACCATGTTCACAGGACGTTAAAAGAAATTTGCCTCTGGAAGTTATCCAGTGCCTTTAATGAAAGTTCAGCCTCCGGTTATTCGGCCTTATAAGTTATTTGCCTTTAATGATTAGATGCCTGAAAAACTCTCTCTCTGAAGTTCATTAGTTTCCTGGGTTGTTGATAGATTAAATGAGATAATATAAGTGGAAGCACTGTAAACTGATTTGTAAACTGATATGTAATTGTAAGATATCTTCTCTTGGAAGGGTCTTTTTTTTAAAGAATAATCGATCTACTGAACTAGATGATTCATAGTGGAGTTTATTGTACAAACACTCATAGAAAAACAGTGGTGCATGAATGCCAAAGAAACCTCAGAACTGGTGCCTTAATAAAGCCAAACAGATCTCAAGGAGACCTGGTGATTGATTCTAGACTGAAGACAGCTCTGGACTACTCAGCAGCAGAATTTGTGGACCTTATTATGCTCTGCATTGATATGGCTCAGCTATAATAAATGTTTCTACTTTCTTCTGTCCTGCTCCCAACTGGCAAATTATTTCTGCACTTGTAATTCAAATTGTCAGGATGGGGATGACGATTGACTTAGCCAATACCTCATCTATTTTTGGATTAAACCCTTTACCCAGGCCACATCAAAGGCCACTGGCCAGCTTGTGGGGAGGATGTGCTTGGTCTCCATGCTTAATAATGTCTTTCAAAACCTAAATGAATCTCATTTCACACTACACAATATGTTCTTGCACAAATCAAGAAATTGATTTAAGTAAATAGAATGTGTAAAAACATCAGTACTCTGTAATTAGACTATAAATGTAATACAGTTCTCTACCCAACAGATATACCCATAGGATGGGGACTTCAAAAAAAAGAATTTTCAGAAAAACTGAAATGGGCAAGTTTAGCCAGGAAAATTTTAAAAAATAAGGGTAGTGAGGGGGTGATCAGGCTACCAGATATTAAAACATTATAAAATCACAATGTTTAAAAGCTTGAAAAGAAATCTAGATCAATGAAAGGGAATAGGAAGAAAACAAGAAAAAATAGATTATTCAGTAAATGATGATGAGACAACTGGAGAACCATCTGAAAAATCTTGGATCCCTACTTTAATTTCTTACCAAATTAAATTGTGAATGGATCAAAGATTTAAACATAAAAATTGAGTCCATAAACATACTAGAAAAAACATTGAAAAATTTTTTTATAATTTCATCAGGGAGAAAGCCTTTCCAAGCTTGACATAACTCCAGAATCCAAATCCACACAGATATTCACAGCAGATATTGATAAATCTGATAAATGAAAAAAATTGCCAATAATGAAAAATATTAATAACAAAATTTAAAAATGGATAATTTGGGAGAAATATTTACAACATATTACAGAGGTAGTGCTTATTTCTTCACTTTATAAATAGCTCATAATTCAATAAGAAAAAGATCACAACACAATTTTTTAAAATAGAGGGAAAAATACATAAACAATATTTTACAGCTGGTAAGTAAATGAGGCAGATCTATATAAACTGATCTTAAATTATCTTTCAGTTATATTAGTAAGAGAAAAAAGGATATGGTAGAGGATAAGGAATCAGTCATAGAGGGTGATTAGTTCTCAAGAGTGGGGATTCTGGCTAAACTGATTTAGCAGGATTCTTCCTAAAACTGGGCAATGCAGGCAAACATGTCGGCCCAAAGGTCAAGACCT
Source organism: Mesoplodon mirus (assembly GCF_964341445.2). Taxonomy (NCBI): domain Eukaryota; kingdom Metazoa; phylum Chordata; class Mammalia; order Artiodactyla; family Ziphiidae; genus Mesoplodon; species Mesoplodon mirus. The sequence continues at coordinate 50,791,681 of NC_138977.1, forward strand.
ACTTGAAAAGATGGCTCAGAAGAGCCTGACTAAAGTTTGATCAAGGAGAGAGTCTTTGTTGATAGTCATAGATTCCAGGGATTAGGAAAAGGGGGTTATTATTCTGCCTACCACCAGGCAAATTGATCAGCCAAAGAGAATCAACTGAAAAACTATTATAAGCAATAAAATAATTCATTAGATTGGCTGAGTATAAAATTAATATATAAATTAATATAAAAAAGGCAACATCCCATCCATCTAGCAACTAAAATTATAAAATACATAGAAATATCTATGTTCTTGATTATGCAAGAAAACAGTAAAAGTGTTGTTGAGAAGGGAAAATATCAACCTGGGATCAGAATTAGAAAGGAGAATTATTTTTCAATGTACCCTCTTTTGCATCATTTAAGTCATTTCATAGCCATATGCTGTTAAACATATGAGTCTGATCTTGTCACTGCCTATTTAAAATTCGGTATTGGTTTTTTGGTTGTTACTGCTGCTTGCCAGAATTGTTTTTGTGGGTTTGTTTTTGTTTTTGTTTTTGCTGTCTATTATCCAACTCCCTTTCCCTATTTTGGGAGAATCTGCTATTGTGTATGGTTTCAGTAGGGCTCAGTGCCCCATCATTTTCATGGAAACTGAAGGGGGAAGAAATGGGATCATCCTGCCCTGGGCATAGACTCTGGAGGTGGTTACACTGAAGCCAGGGACACTTAGATCTGTCATGGGAATCTGCAGAAGCATCCCACATGGGTGGAGGTGTTCCATTCTAATTAAAAACAGCCATTGTACTTTGTGGTTTTTTGCTTGTTTGTTTTTGTTTTTATTTATTTGACTGCGTCGGGTTGTAGTTGCGGCAAGTGGGATCTTCATTGAGGCATGCCGGCTCTCTGGTTGAGGACCATGAGCTCAGTAGTTGTGAGGTGTGGGCTTAGTTGCCCCACGGCATGTGGGATCTTAGTTCCCTGACCAGGGATCGAACCCGCGTCCCCTGCGTTGGAAGGTGGATTCTTAACCACTGGGCCACCAGGGAAGTCCCTGTACTTTGTGTTTTTGACCCAAAGGAGCATCTTGATTTTTTTCTGTTTTCCAGATCTTATCTTCAGCCTCTTGCTGATGTTGCTGATATTGAATCCGAAAAACTAAGTAATAACATGTGATTTTTTCCCTATTTCTTGTGATCAAAAACCCTAATTCCAGATATCAGTCAAACCGCTTAGCAAGTCATACAAGGACCCTCCTTTATTTTTAGGCTTATCTCTAGTCTACCTCATTCCCAGTACATACCTGGATTTTCTATAACTTCCCAAACATGCCATGCCTTTTTACCCCTCTATACCCATATAGAATATTTTCTTTTCCCAACAGAGAAGTAAATGCCTTCTGAGCTTTTAATACTCACTTAATTCAACCATACTTTCTCTGAATCATCCCCTCAGTACTTTCTCTCTTAATTCTATGGTCTATTACAGTATTTATCATATTATGTCTAAAGTATTTGAACTATTCTGTATCAGACTGAGAATTCTGAGGTTTGATCAGACCACCAGGGCCTGGTCCAGCACATGGCATGTTGAGTCACCTTAATAAATGTTAATTGACTACATGAATGAAATTAGTTAAATGCATTTTTGATGACTCAAGATTATTTTGACCACCATCACCCTTTTTTTTTTGTCCATTTCACTATAGCTCTTTGGGGTTATTAAAGGGTAGAGTATGATTTGTTCCTTTAAAAGTCTATTTAATATTTGGCAGCTTACAAATAGCTTCCACATATATTTTGTTAGTTGATTTTTGTTACAATCATGTGTGGCAAACTAGGGTAATGAGTTTCAGAGAGATTAACTTTCCTAAGATTATATGACATATATATGGTAATAATAATATAAAATTAATAAAGGAAAAACATGTAACATTTACTTAACACTTACTATGTCCAAACACTTTTTTTTTTTTTTTTTTTTTTTTTTACTTGCTGTATCTAATGTGATCCTTTCTACCGCATGGTAAGTATTATTATTATCCAGTTGTGTGGTTGGGGAAGCTGAGATCACCAACTAGTAAATGGTGAAACTGAACTTGAACTGTTGAAATGGAATCAGTGTCCCAAATCATTATGCTATTCTGGTAATTTTACTGTAACCTCCTGCTGTTATTAATGGCCATACTTATGGCTTCGTATAGCTTCTTTTTCTGCTATTTTCTTGCAATGCCATCTTGCTGCTGCTAATTCACTATTTCTTATCTGTGCTGGAAAACAGATAAGTAAACTTATTGTGTCTAAAATTAAGAGGAGGAAATGGGGGCTTCCCTGGTGGCGCAGTGGTTGAGAGTCTGCTTGCCGATGCAGGGGACACGGGTTCGTGCCCCGGTCTGGGAAGATACCACATGCCGCGGAGCGGCTGGGCCCATGAGCCATGGCCGCTGAGCCTGCGCTTCCGGAGCCTGTGCTCCGCAACGGGAGAGGCCACAACAGTGAGAGGCCCGCATACCGCAAAAAAAAAAAAAAAAAAAAAAAAAAGAGGAGGAAATGAATGAATATCTATGGTTTCTGTAACATCTTTTACGGGAAAAACTTTATTTTGTTGTTGTTCACTTTTTGATTCTCCATCACATTCTATTTAGTGAAAGTCCCAGAAAAGTGCCCCTTCTCAAATAACTTTATTTGAGTTAACTCATGCAATTGACCTGAACACAAGTTTCTCTAAGTAGTCAATAATGAGGCATTGGAGTGACAGTAATCTGGAAGCCATAATCTGTTTTCAGCCCTTGAGCTCATCCACCTGAAGGAGAGAGACAGTCGCTGGCTCAGTGAACCCACCACGGAGTGTCTATACTATAAACTGCTCAGCAGTATTAAATGACTGAAATGTTAAGTGGATAATACTTTGCCAAAGGAGCAGAGCTCACAGATTCAGAAGAGCTACTGAGCTCTAGAATACTTGTTAGAAATTGCCCTTTTGTTAGTTTACTCTTTCATTAGTGTATATTTTTCTTTACTACAGCTTCTTTTATTTTTATCATTTATATATCATTTGCATATGTATGTATCACAAAAAAAGACCAGAGAGCTCGAATTTGCTTCCATCACTGGCAGTAGAAAAAAGCCCACTTTTGTATGTGTACTACTTAAACAGCACAATAATGGGTAGTTACCCATGAATGGGTATTCATGTAGTTTCTTTCAGAAAAATGTTTGAGTCTGATTTCACTCATTCAGTTCATTTCATGCACATTTACCATGTGCCCAGCACTCTATAGGTACAAGACAACAGTAGTGAACAAAATCAATATGGTTCCTAGCTTCATTGAGATTATGTCTCTTGGTGTATGGCCTCATTGTATAATCAACTTTTATTTTTAAGTTATAACCCAAGGTCATCATAAAATACTACCTGTAAAATTTTTATAACAATATGAAACTTCTCAAATATAATCCCTCAGAAAATATGGGGCCAAATATAATCATTGAATTTTAGTGCTGAGATACATTTTTAAATAGGCATATATTATGCTTTTCTGCTGTCTTAAATTTCATTAGGTACTATATTAATTTCCTATTGCTACTGTAACAAATTGCCACAAGCTTAGCAGCTTAAAAGAACACAAATTTATTATTTTACAATCTGGAGGTCAGAAATCCAAAATGGTATCTTACTGGGCTAAAATCAACTTGTCATCAGGGCTTTGTTCCTTCTGGAGACTCTAGGGGAAAATCCACTTCCCTGTGTTTCCTAGCTTCTAGAGGCTTCCTGCATTCCTTGACTTGTGGCTTTGTTCCTCCATTTTCAAAGTGAAACACCACTTTGTTAACTGTGGTGAGATTATGGAAATTATTTTAATTTTTTTCTTTTCAGCATTTTCTGATAGATCATGTTTTCTTTTTATAATACAAAAAAAAGAACATTATGACAAGATTCTGTTCAGAAAACACTTTAAATTCCTGTGCAACTAGAGCATGAGTGCATAGAACAGATCAGTAGGAATTGAGGCTGTTCAGATCCAGTTGGAACCAGACCAAGACCAATATTGTAGCCTGGGTAATGATCTTAGCTTGACCTGATGAGCAGTGGAGAATTGTGGGAGATTTTTAAGCAGATGATTACCAATCATATTTGTAATTTAAAAACAAGCTGTAATTATAGATTTTACTAATATAAGATAAACTTTACTACTATTTTATAAACCCACCTTTTAGATTCACAAACTATAGTTGTCTCTGTTGTTAATCTAGGCCATTTCTTCATACCATCAGGCTGATACCAATTTTTAATTCACTTTACTATGAAAATGAAGCATTTACTTTATGCTCTTATGGATAAATGGCTGGATTCTTCACCTTTTGTCTATGGATATCTGGTTCATACTCAAACACTACTGTTTCAAGTGAATCAGAATTTCTCCATTGTCAATGGGAAGTGGAGTGGGAAAAATTTCAGCAAATTTTTATTATTCATTAGCCCCAAGTATCTTCTTGACCTTTGGCCAGGGGGTAAAGCAGTAGTGTTGATTAGTAGGTTTGGTTCTGATAGGTGGGATTTAGGACACAGATTTTCAGAAACATGCTTGTAGGGATCAGCAGAAGCTGCTGGGGGAGGAACTAATTGGGTGAGAACCATGCCTCCATCCCCAGCCCCAGACACAGGGACAGGACCACAAGGTAAATGCCTTATTTATCTACTTCATAGTATTTATTATGTTTTGTATGAGATTAATTTGAAAGAAAAGACGTAGGTTTGAAAATCTTGGAAAACACTATTCTAGCCCATTTTTAGAGTGACATTAGGAGCTATGGCTCTATACTCAGCTTATAATGAAATAATGGGTAAGCTCCTTGTCTAGCTGTGGCTTTACACACTCCTTAGATATCTACACACATACCACCCACTGCGTCTCATAATGCATCCAGCCTGCTAGGAGGATAAGAATTTAAATTTCATTTCAAGGGCACAACAGCTATTTCAAATATTTAGTCACTAAAGGAAATTAATCAAAGATTCCTTCATAATTATTGCCCTAATTATCTGAATAAATATTGTCTCCTAGAATTGGCTTACTTCCACTGAAAGCAGCTTACTGTCATGATCTAGCTCAGCAAACATGAATTATTATAGTTGCTTTGAACAAAATATGTAGTTTATAGTTGCTAGATTTAAAAATTACCCAATATACTTTCTTTTTTTTTAGTTGAAGTATAATTGACTGACATTATTATATTAGTTTCAGGTGTACAACATAGTGATTCGATATTTTTGTACATTGCAAAATGATCACCCCAATCAGTCCAGTTATCATCTGTCACCATACAAAGTTATTACAATATTATTGACTATATTCCCTATGCTATGACCTATTTATTTTTTAACTAGAAGTTTGTACCTCTAAATCTCCCTCACCTATTTCACTCATTCCCCCACCCTCTAATATACTTTCTTGAATGTGAATAACAAAGTACAAGCAAAACAAAACTGGATTTCTTTCGTTTTTGTTTTTGGGTTTTTTTTTTTTTTTGCGGTACGCGGGCCTCTCATTGCTGTGGCCTTTCCCGTTGTGGAGCACAGGCTCCGGACGCGCAGGCCCAGCGGTCATGGCTCACGGGCCCAGCCGCTCCGCGGCATGTGGGATTTTCCCGGACCGGGGCACGAACCCGTGTCCCCTGCATCGGCAGGCGGACTCTCAACCACTGTGCCACCAGGGAAGCCCTGGATTTATTTCTTAATTCTGACAAAAGTAGTCATCTTCTTATGACTGAAAGGAGAGAAGCAGAGCAATTACTTTTCAATATATTAATAGAATTCTATTCACTTGCTGAAGAGTGTATTTTGTAATACAATCTATTCAGTATGTTAGTTTTACTTTTTAAAAATTTGACCAGTGACTATCAAGCAATAATTAACTGAGTTCTGTCTACTTAGGATTAATACTACTGAAAACTGGTCTCAATTTTACTTTTATACAACAGCCTTAGTAAGTCAATGAAAAATCAGTCCCACAGCTACTGTTAATACGAAACTGTCTTTAAGTTTCTATTTAGCTGCATAAAAGAAACACCACTTTAATTTTTTTAATGAAATGGCTTTGTTATTAGTTAATATCAGGTTACTTTCACAAAATCACATATTGTATTGATGGATTACATCATTACAACTCAAGCTCTACCTTTTATTCAGTTTGGGCAAATGAAACCAAATTTCAAATAGGAGATTTCATATTTCTAAAAATATTGACTCATAGTAGTCAGATGACAAAGAAGGATGGGACAAGTCAATAAATACTAATTACTGACATCCACATAGGAACTGCAGATTTTCAAACCTTTTTCATAGGTATTATGCTCATAAGAATTGATTGTTTCACAACAATTATTATCATTTTTCTCCTCAAGTACCTTGAAGAACAGAAGATATGGAGGAGGTAAACACAAAAATATTTATGAAATTCAAAATAAGTGTTAAAACAAACTTAAAAGTGCTTGAATAAAAAAGTGCTTGAAGACATAGTTTAACTATTGGGCTGGCCAAAAAGTACATTCTGTTTTTAAGTAAAAATAAAAGACACATTTTTCATTTTCACCAAGAACTTTATTGAACAACGTATTCACCCTTTTGTTCCACTACCTTCTGCCATTTTTCAGGCAACTTCATCTTCTAATTCCATCTTCCCAAAACGTTTTATCTTTTTGAGCAAAGAACTATTCCAGGTGCCTTTTACTGTTCCTTTGCTTCCAGGGAATTGACATTTTTTTCCATTAAGAGAATTTTGTAAAGACCTAAATAAATGGAGATCCGAAGGTGCAGTGTCTGGTGAATATGGCAGATGAATCAGAACTTTCTACCCAAGCTGTAACAGTTTTTGCCTGGTCATCAAAGAAACATGCAGTCTTGCATTATCCTGATGGAAGATTACATGTTTTCTGTTGACTAATTCTGGATGCTTTTCGTCGAGTGCTGCTTTCAATTGGTCTAACTGGTAGCAGTGCTTGTTGGAATTAATCGTTTGGTTTTCCGGAAGGAGCTCATAATACAGGACTCCCTTCCAATCCCACCATATACACAACATTACCTTCTTTGGATAATGACCAGCCTTTGGTGTGGTTGGTGGCAGTTCATTTCGCTTGCCCCACAATTTCTTCCGTTCCACATTATTGTACAGTATCCACTTTTCATCGCCTGTCACAATTTGTTTTAAAAACAGAACGTTTTCACTACATTTAAGTAGAGAATTGATTGCATGGGGAAATATGGTCAAGAGGGTTTTTTTTCCAGCTTAACTTATGTGGAACCCAAACATCAAAGCGATTAACATAACCAAGCTGGTCCAAATGATTTTCAACGCTTGATTTGAATATTTTGGATATGTCGGCTCACTCCCGCGTGGTGTAACATTTATTGTTCTCGATTAATGTCTCGATTTGATTGCTATCAACTTCAACTGGTCTACCCGACCGTGGAGCATCGTCCCGTGAGAAAGCGCAAAACTTCGCAAACCACTTTTGAAACGTTCCATCAGTCACAGCACCTTCTCCATACACTGCACAAATCTTTTTGTGTGTTTCAGTTGCGTTTTTACCTTTCTTGAAATAATAAAGCATAATATGCCGAAAATGTTGCTTTTTTCTTCCATCTTCAATATTAAAATGGCTACACAAAAATTCACCAATTTAAAAAAAAAAAAAATTCACCAATTTTGATGTCTTTTTTAAAATGCATGCTGATATGACAGTTGTCACAATCAATCTAACAAAATTGCTTTGAATGAAGTTAAAGACAACTAAGTACTACTAGAGCCATCTTACAGAAAAACACCAAACGAATCTTTTGGCCAGCCCAATATTTTCATTACCCTCCTACTTATATCCTTTTTTAAAATATTTATTTATTTATTGGCTGCATTGGGTCTTTGTTGCTGCACACGGGCTTTCTCTAGTTGCGGCAGTCCAGGGCTACTCTTCCTTGCGGTGTGCAGGCTTCTCATTGTGGTGGCTTCTCTTGTTGTGGAGCACGGGCTCTAGGCGCGCAGGCTTCAGTAGTTGTGGCATGTGGGCTCAGTAGTTGTGGCTCGCGGGACCCAGAGCGCAGGCTCAGTAGTTGTGACACACAGGCTTAGTTGCTCTGAGACATGTGGGATCTTCCCGGACCAGGGCTCGAACCCGTATCCCCTGCATTGGCAGGCAGATTCTTAACCACTGCGCCACCAGGGAAGTCCCATCCCTTTTAAGAATAAAATTATATCATGCAATAGCAGAGCAATTTATATTCTGGGAAAAGAATAAAGAACATAATCTCATTTGTTAGAATGTAGTATAGTGTAAAGAGAACTAGCTTTGAGGTGAGAAATCTGGCTTAAGATCTTGCTCTACACTATTAGCTATGGGACTGGATCATGTCACTTAATTTCACTGTATCTCAGTTTTCCAGTTTAACAAATGGGATTAATATTTAGCTTGTAGGTTATTGTGAGGATGAATACACAGTAGTAATGGAAACTGTCATTATAAATATATAGATAGAAGTGCTTGCTTTTTCCTTTATCGCTGAGGTTCCCAATGTAGTGCTTTAAAGAAAAATGCTCTCCATTTTTTCTATTTTTCCTTCTATTCTTGATTATATTCTGAAAGTGTTCACATCTAAAAATGTTGCCTTATACCAACATTAAGAAGAAAAAAGTCCATCTGTAAAGCATTATCTGTTGGGCAGTAAAGTAAGGGTTAGGGAGAGCATAGAAGACAGATTTTTGGAGCATGACAGTGGATTATTATGAACTTAGATAATTATTCCTACTGTAGCTGCTGTTCAGATGTGATTTTGTTGCTGGAGCAAATAAAAACTGAGCCATTTATACAGAACCACTCCCTGAAGGAGATCTATGGGCTATTTGGGGGCAGGTTTATTTTGTTGGACCACTTCCATCACGGGAGGAGCAGCATTTTGTTCTCAATGGGATAGACACTATATATAGATTTTCCTTCTCTGCACATAAAGTTTATGCCAAAACCACCATCCATGGACTCATGGAGTGGCTTATCCTCTGTCACGGTATTCCATACACCATCACTTCTGATGAAGGAAGTCTTTGTATAGAAATAAAGAGTGGCAATGAGACTATGCTCATAGAATTCACCAGTCTTACCCTACCCTCCTCCCTTCCTAAATCCACTGGCTTGACAGAATGGTGGAATGGCTTTTTGAAAAATTATTTATGGTACCAGCTAAGTGGACTATGGCATAGCTTGTGCAGCTGAGGCAATGTCCTCCAGGGTGCAGTATTTGCTCTAAATTAGATAATAATATAGATGGTGTTCTTTCTCCTATAGCCAGGATTCATAGGTTCTGGGAAGTAAGGAGGTGAAAATGGGAGTGACTTTTTTTCATTATTATCCCTAGTGATCCACTAGTAAACTTTTGCTTTCTATCCCTGTGACTTTAGGTTCTGTTAGTGTAGAGGTCTTAGTTCCAAAGGGAGGAATGCTTCCACTAGAGGTCACAATAATGGTTCCATTAAACTGGAAATTGAGACTGCCACCTGGCCACTTTGGGCTCCTCATACCAATGAATCAACAGGCAAAACAGGTGATTACTGTACCTACTGTGGTGATTGATCCTAACTACCAAGGGGAAATTGTGTTACTACTGAATAATGGTGATAAGGAAGAATAAGTCTGAATTGTGGGAGATCTCCCAAAGTGCTCTTGTTACTCCCATGTCCTGAGATTTAAGTCAAGGAAAAAACTACAGCAACCCAATGTGGGTAGCAGAAGTGAAGGTTTGGGTCACCCTACCAGTCAAGGAACCAGGGCAATGGGACTACGGAATTAATAGTAGTTATAAAAATCAGCTACAACCATGTGAGCAGGAGTAAAAGTGAGGTCTGTAATAGTTATAAGTATTAAACTGAGAAAATTGCTTTCGCCACATCAGTGATTATAGAAACCTCTGAAATTTTTTATTTACCTTCTATTTGTGTCTATTCTGGAATTTCCATTTCAGAAGGAAAATAATTTTTTAAAAGTCTACTTTTCAAAATTAACTTTTAGCACATTACATAATGTCAAATAAGCCAACTAAATGTTTTCCACTAAGGTTTGAATAGTTTACCTATTCAAAATTAGCACACGAAAGCATAGCTGAGGCAGTGACAGCTCCCTATTAGTTGGTAAAGTGCTTTGTGGATATTCCTAAGCAGTATTCATACTTTATATTCTAGTTATTCATTCACTGTTACAGTTTCCAGGCTAACCTACAAACTCTATATAGGCTATTTTTTTCTCCTTTTTATATCCAGTACCCAGCTAATGTCCAGGTCCTAGAAATACTCTCTCTGCGACAAAAATGTTTACAATATATGTGGGATACAACTGAATGAATTAACACTGCATGTGTATAAATGAGTAATTCTAAAGTGACTAAAAATTGATGACTGTAAGTAAACATCCTTATAATCATTTAAGAAAGGTGTAATGAAAAGAAGTTCGGAATCTGAAAGATGGGAGTTTGCCAGCTTTGCAACTTGTTAGCTATTAAGCATTGGGCACCTCACTTAACCTCTCTGAGTCTCAGTTTCCTCTTTTGCAAAATGAGATAACATCTTAACATCTTGCAGCATTGTTATAATTAGATATAATTTACACACCTGACACAGTGCTTAGCTCAGAGTAGGTTCTCAATAAAAGGTAGTTCTATTATTATTTACTGCGTATGTCCAGGAGTAATTAAACAAGTCTTTGTATAAATCATTAAAATTTCTGAATTAACATATTGAGTTTACTAGAATTATTTAGAAAACGGAAAATAATGTATGATATTCTGCCTATAGCAGGATTTTTAAAAAAAAAAAAACCTTAGAATACTCTTCTAGACCTTGAGAAAATCCTTCAAACTTTGAGTCTTTTTTTTTAATTAATTTATTTTTTTAAATTAAAAATTTTTTTTTAATTTTTTTTTTTGGCTGCATTGGGTTTTCGTTGCTATGCGTGGGCTTTCGCTAGTTGCGGTGAGTGGGGGCTACTCTTCCTCATGTGCCCGGGCTTCTCATTGCGGTAGATTCACTTGTTGTGGAGCACGGGCTCTAGGCGAGCAGGCTTCAGTACTTGCAGCACGCTGGCTCAGTAGTTGTGGCATGTGGGCCCTAGGGCTCAGGCTCAGTAGTTGTGGCGCACGGGCTTTGTTGCTCTGAGGCATGTGGGCTCTTCTCGGACCAGGGCTCGAACCCGTGTCCCCTTCATTTGCAGGCAGATTCTTAACCACTGCGCCAGCAGGGAAGTCCAAACTTTGAGTCTTGAGAAATGTCACCTATAAAATCTTCATCTGGGCTTCCCTAGAGCCAGGGCTCCACAATAAGAGAAGCCACCAAAAAAAAAAAAAAAAAAAAGAGAGAAGCCAGCACAATGAGAAGCCCCCGCACCGCAACAAAGAGTAGCCCCTGCTCGCCACAATTAGAGAAAGCCCACGCACAGCAACCAAGACCCAACACAGCCAAAATTAAATAAATAAAATAAATAAATTTTTTAAATAAATAAATACATAAATAAAATAAAATCTTCATCTATAAAATCTTCATCTTCAATACCTATCCTACCTATTACAGAATTCTTGGAAGAATCGAATCTACAAATGAATTTTGTAAACTATAAATGCTAAACAAATGCTAATTATTGTTTTTATATCTTCCATCTGAGTGCTTCAGCTATCATTGTGACTTTTTTTGTCACTGCACTATTATAACAATGCATTTTTACCTCCTTGTCCATTTTCTTAAGAAAAATCAGAGCTAAGGGCTTCCCTGGTGGCGCAGTGGTTGAGAGTCCGCCTGCCGATGCAGGGGACACGGGTTCGTGCCCCAGTCCAGGAAGATCCCACATGCCGCGGAGCGGCTGGGCCCGTGAGCCACGGCCGCTGAGCCTGCGCATCTGGAGCCTGTGCTCCGCAACGGGCGAGGCCACAACAGTGAGAGGCCCGCGTACCGCCAAAAAAAAAAAGAAAAATCAGAACTAAAATTTGCCACTTTCTTCAAAAGCTATCATGAGCCCAATGATCTAATGTTTGTTACAAATTCATAAAATTCTCAGCCCAAGAGACATAGATATTGAAATAGCCAAAAGAAAATTTAAAAGCAAAGTGTTATGTATCATTCTGTACTCATCATCATAGTTCTGCTCATTGAAAGCCTACGGTCGTTGAAGTCGACTTAGAAACTTGAAAAGTCAGTGGCACATTTCATCAGGCACCATATGTGCCATTGACTCTCCTCTTAACCTTTACTTTAGAAACTTTAGGACAAGAGCTTTGTATAAACAAACCAAGATGGCCTTCAGCATTATAGGAACATTGACTGTGTGTGTTTATGAGGTGAGGGTCATGTCGTTTGGGTTTTTTTTATGTGGCTTCACAGCTGATAGTTCCTAAATTTAGCTGCCTATCAGAATCGCCCAGAAATTTGCCCCAGATCTATAGTGACAAAATAATAAGAGGAGTCCTAGAAAGAGTATTTTGAACAAATTCCATGTCCTTCTTATTGGGAACCTCTGGCTCATCTTGTGGTACTGTTTTTCTTTTCTCCATTTTTAGTGCTTTTTCCCTTGCTAGTGGTTCTGTACTTCTCAGGATTCCCAATGTCAGAATGAAATCTATCTGATATGTCATTAACATCCTAGTGTGACTTAATTTAATATGCCATTTCTTTAGAAATGCTAATGGTGGAATTTGGGACTCTGATAGCATGGAGTGGGGGTGGAGGAGGAAGGAGAAGCTTTGCTTCCTGGCCCCGCAAATGGCATTACTTAGGGAAAGCTTCCTTTTATTACCTTCCCATAAAGTCAGCCCTACATATAAATTATGCACCACTAAAAAGAGATGAATTTCAGGAAGAGAAAATGCAAGCAAAGTCAATGGAAAATCTGGATAGCACCTGGAATCTTGACTAGCAAGTCCCTACAAAGCTCCCTGCTTTTTCTTTTTTCTTTTAAAAATGAGAGCAAATGTATGCAAACTTTCTTATGGAATAGTGGCTTGTTCTCACTGGAGTTACTTAACATGGGCTGGGTCCCCACATAGTAGGGATGTTGTAAGGGGATTCAGACATTGGGTTAGAATCTCTCAATAACTTTAACATTTTTTTTTCATCTCAAAGACTTTACAATCCTTTGACATAGCAAAAATTACTCTTTTGGTTTAATATTTCCCCAGTTTGTGACAAGTAGGATTAAAGCCTTTACTTTTTTTTTTAACATCTTTATTTAAGTATAATTGCTTTACAATGTTGTGTTAGTTTCTGCTGTACAACAGAGTGAATCAGCTATATGTATACATATATCCCCATATCCCCTCCCTCCTACCCTCCCTATCCCAACCCTCTAGGTCCTCACAAAGCATCAAGCCGATCTCCCTGTGCTATGTGGCTGCTTCCCATTAGCTATCTATTTTACATTTGGTAGTGTATGTATGTCAGTGCCACTCGCTCACTTCGTCCCAGCTTACCCTTCCCCCTCTGTGTCCTGAAGTCCATTCTCTACATCTGCATCTTATTCATGCCCTGCCACTAGGTTCATCAGTACCGTTTTTTTATTCCATATATATGCGTTAGCATACGGTATTTGTTTTTCTGTTTCTGACTTACTTCACTCTGTGTGAGAGAATCTAGGTGCATCCACCTCACTACAAATAACTCAATTTCATTCCTTTTTATGGCTAACATTCCATTGTATACATATGCCACATCTTCTTTATCCATTCATCTGTCGATGGACATTTAGGTTGCTTCCATGTCCTGAAAGCCTTTACTTTTTTTTTTTAATAGTTCTTTTTTTAAAATTTATCTATTTAATTTATTTATTTTTGGCTGCATTGGGTCTTCGTTGCTGTGCGCGGGCATTCTCTAGTTGCAGAGAGTGGGGGGCTACTCTTCTTTGTGGTGCGCGGGCTTCTCATCACGGTGGCTTCTCTTGTTGCGGAGCACGGGCTCTAGAATGTAGGCTCAGTAGTTGTGGCACATGGGCTCAGTAGTTGTGGCTTGCGGGTTCCAGAGCGCAGGCTCAGTAGTTGTGGCGCACGGGCTTAGTTGCTCCGTGGCATGTGGGATCTCCCCGGACCAGGGCTTGAACCCGTGTCCCCTGCATTGGCAGGTGGATTCTTAACTACTGCACCACCAGGGAAGCCCCAAGCTTTACTTTCAATATATGTCTGTTAGCTCCTTCAGTTTGACCTTTCCCTGGAAGCCTCTGCCCAGGGCTGCCATAAGGCTTATAGAGGACAATTTCAGGACAGAAAGACAGTCCAAACAGCTCTTGAAGTTGCTCTCATGGTCTAGGCACTCCTTATTTCTCCTGTGGATTATTGCATTAGCCCCCTAATTACTTCTGGTCTCTTGTCCTCATATTCACCTTCCGAATTCATCTTCTGAACTATTGCCAGGGCCCAATTTCTAAATGTAAATCTGCTTATATCAATTTCAATGGGCACCCCATTACCTTCCAGATAAAGTTCACATTCCTTACAATGCATGTATGAGGCCTTTTAATGATCTGCCTTTTCATCATTCCCACTATGTTAGTATTCTTGCCACAAAGCATTTGCAATTCCTTAAGTTCTCTAGATCTTCTTATGTTTCTGAGATTGTGTAAAAACTGCTCCCTCTGCCTAAGACAGCATTCCCTTTATTTTGCTAATCTTTATCGGTTCCCTCAATATCCAACTTTGTTATCATTCTGTTGACATGGTCTTTGACCCATAAGAGTGTGAAAGTGTCCCTCTATTGAAGTCCAGTGGTATCCTGATACATCTCATTATCACAGTAAATACAGTGTGTTGGAATTGATTTTCTTATCCATCTTCCTTATTAGACTGTGAGAGCCTTGAAAGTAGGGACTAGTTTCATTATATATTTCTCAGTGTCTAGTACAAAAAAATGCAATAATAAATATTTCTGAAATTAATGACTCTCAGAATAGATCACTCCTAAGTCTATGATCTATGAGGTCAGATTCATGGTTAGCCCTCAAGATAACCATCACCTATAGAAATTGTATTGAGTGGAAAAAACTGTGAGGTTGGCTATTGAAATACAGTCCAGCATACAAATTCTGAATGGAGAGTAGACCTAGAAGTTCAAAAAGGTGTCCATGAAGTTGTAAGAATGGAATAGGAATGGAATTGGTAGAAGTGCAATTACTTTCTTGAGTTTTTCCAGGGACAGTCCTTGTGATAGCTTAGATTTCAACTATCCTGTGTTCTTATTTGAAGAAAAATACCTAGAAGTCAGGCCCTATGCATTAGTTAACTCTTTTTTCTCCTTGAAATCTTGAGGACTAATTTGTGATTATAATAGTAGATAGAATAAGTAATTTTGTGTAAATGAAGTATAACAAGTGATCATAGTAAAATTATACATTAGGTGAATCACTTCACATGCAACCCTACAAATGATAACAGTATTGTATTTGCTCAAGTGACTTCAGTATAAATTAGGTACTATATGTGTACTTATAGCAGCCTCTAGTAAGTGTTTGTTATAAAAGGAGCCTACAAATAGTCAAATTAAAAATACATATTAAGATTATTTTAAAATACAGGTTTATATTTTTACTAGAAAAATGTCCTCTCCAATGTCCAATTTACCATTAACTTTTTCATTTTTGTTACCTCTTGATCAAGTAGAAATGTAACCTGTAAAACCAGCATTATATCCCTTAACCCAGCAGTCCCCAACCTTTCTGGAACCAGGGACTGGTTTTGCGGAAGACAATTTTTCCACGGACTTGGGGCGGGGGAGGGGAGGGTTCAGGCGGTAATGCCAGCGATGGGGAGCGGCAGATGAAGCTTAGTTTGCTCACCCACTGCTCACTTCCTGCTGTGCAGCCCAGTTCCTAGCAGGCCACAGACCGGTACTGGTCCTCAGCCCAGGGGTTGGGGACCCCTGCCTTAACCCATACACATATACACACACTCATATATATGTACGGTACAGATAGGTAGGTATGTATGTAGAGAGCTAGATATAAGGATTTTATGATACAGACCCTTGTTTTATAAATAAATGTAGTTGGGAAAACAGACTAAATATAATATATAAGGAATAGGTACTTCTGGGAGTGGGATGAACTGGGAGATTGGGATTGACATATATACACTACTATGTTTAAAATAGGTAACTTATGAGAACCTACTGTTTAGCACAGGGAACTCTACTCAGTGCTTTGTGGTGACCTAAATGGGAAGGAAATCCAAAAAAGGGTGGATAACTGTATACATATGGCTGATTCACTTTGCTGTACAGAAGAAACTGACCCAGCAGTGTAAAGCAACTATACTCCAAAAAAAAAAAAAAGAAAGAAAGAAAAAGAAATAGGTACTTCCAAGATCTTTTTACAGTGCTGAGTCTCAATCCTCTGACGTCCTTCACACCATTAGACCTTTAGGGTATATATATCTGCCCTAGACCCTAGGACATGTTTAAACAGGTCTCTTCAGAGTTTAGCATTAAACTTGGTGTCTTCTAATTCAATAGAATTTACTTCGAAGAAAATTTTATTTTCCTAGGGAGGAAGCTATCTTAAATCCTTGGATACATTGTTAACAGATAAATACTGAGGTGGCTATATGCCAATTACATTTCACTTAAAAAATAAATAAATACTGAGGTGGGATCAGAGGGAAGAAACAGAATTAAAATACAACAATAACCATTTCCTTTAAACAATACCTAAGAAAATAATAATAGTCACCACTTATTAATTTTTTCCTATGTGCCAGGTAACTCACAACTTTATGTGGTAGTTAATATTATCTCTATTTTTTAATTTAGGAAAACAAAGCTCAGAGAGATTAAGTAATGACCAAAGTCATGGAGCTCGACAGTGACATAGCCAGGATTTTATCAGACACTGACTCTAAAGTCTTGTTTTTCCTAATTAAGCTATTGTTAAATAGGGAAAAAATTATTCTTCCAAATATCACCTTTCTTTCATGCCTCTTTTCTCCAGTGTCCTTTGTTCCTTGTGACACAGAAGCCCATCTGTCTATTGTTTCCTTTTCCTTTTGCTCTCAATTTAGAAACAAACTGTCTTCAGAACATCCTTTCACAGCAGGTGGAAAACTTGTCAAAATCCCAAGTACAGCAGAATTACCAAATTTAAAAGTGATGAAACACTGCACAGACCATCATGGGAAGGGTACACAAAAAAACTGGTAACATATTTGAGAAGAACTGGATGACTGGAGGCCAGTGGTTAGAGGCAAACCTTACTCTGTGTGTGTGTGTGGGGGGGTGTATGCACATGCTTGTACACATGTGTATATATAATCTTGCATGGCTTGACTTTTTCTTAAACACTAAGTTTCTGCATTACCTATTTTAAAGAGGTGATTATTCAGAATGAGACCTATTAACAAAGGCTTCTCGGTTATTTTGTGTCTCGTGTGTGTAGGTTGATGCACAGAGCCTTGGCTCTTGTTTCACCCTAGATTTTGCCCTCCTAGGAAAAGCTAGTCAGCTCAGTTGCTGACTAGTCAAAAGCACTACCACCTGATCTCTGTAAATATGGCCAGAGGATGCCATAGCCCATCATCCACTTTCTGTACCTCCACAATGTGAGCTTTACACAGTAGTACCAACTCAGCATCCATAGAGGATTCAGTTTTGTGACCGCCTCATATATCTTGGAGTAAATCAGTTCCTTGTGATAATCGTGTTGACATTGTATTCTGAGAATTCCCTCAGGAATCCAATTCAGGTTTCCAGTCTTGTTCATTTAAAAATTGTCATGGGAAAAAATTGACTGCTAATATAAGATAATCCTTTTATTTTTTTAATTACTATTTCTTGATGGTATTTTTCATTTAAACAATGAATCAGCTACTCTCTTTCCCGGACGCCTACTTTAATTTTAACAAGCTGATTTTATTTATTTATTTTTCTTCTGTATTTTATTTTATCTTGTTTTTCTGTTTTTTTTAAAGTTTCCTTTTTTTTCACAACTCACACACACACACTGTATTTTATTTTTACAAGAGATAAATAAACTGACACCAAGCATTGTAAATGGATGACCACAACAAAAGCAACAATGATTGCAATTACCAAACACGAAACACACTCATACTATGTCATGATATTGACATTCAGTCCAGTAATCTTCCACTGTAACAGCTCCTTTACTTTGCAGTGAAAATTGATTTGTATATTGTATTTTATTTTTTTAATTATTTTTTACTGGAGTATAGTTGCTTTACAATGTTGTGTTAGTTTCTTGCTGTACAGCAAAAGGAATCAGTCATACGTATACATATATCCACTCTTTTTTAGATTTCCTTCCCATTTAGGTCACCACAGAGCACTGAGTAGAGTTCCCTGTGCTATACATTAGGTTTTCATGAGTTATCTATTTTACACATAGTAGTGCATATATGTCAGTCCCAGTCTCCCAATTCATCCCACCCCCCTCCTCCCCCCTTGGTGTCCATATATTTGTTCTCTACGTCTGTGTCTCTATTTCTGCCTTGCAAACAGGTTCATCTGTACCATTTTTCTAGATTCCACATATATGCGTTAATATACGATATTTGTTTTTCTCTTTCTGACTTACTTCACCCTGTATGACAGTCTCTGTGTCCGTCCACATCTCTACAAATCACCCAGTTTCGTTCCTTTTTATGGCTGAGTAATATTCCATTGTATGTATGTATTACATCTTCTTTATCCATTCCTCTGTCGATGGACATTTAGGTTGCTTCCATGTCCTGGCTATTGTAAATAGTGCTACAATGAACATTGGGGTGCATGCATCCTTTCGAATTATGGTTTTCTCCAGATATATGCCCAGGAGTGGGATTGCTGGGTCATATGGTAGCTCTATTTTTAGTTTTTTAAGGAAACTCCATACTGTTCTCCACAGTGGCTGTACCAATTTACATTCCCACCAACAGTGCAGGAGGGTTCCCTTTTCTCCACACCCTCTCCAGCATTTATTTTTTGTAGATTTTTTTTATTAGTTTCTGCTTTATAACAAAGTGAATCACTCATACATATACATATGTTCCCATATTTCTTCCCTCTTGCGTCTCCCTCTCTCCCACCCTCCCGATCCCACCCCTCTAGGTGGTCACAAAGCACTGAGATGATCTCCCTGTGCTCTGCGGCTGCTTCCCACTATCTATCTACCTTACGTTTGGTAGTGTATATATGCCCATGCCTCTCTTTCGCTTTGTCACAGCTTACCCTTCCCCCTCCCCATATCCTCAAGTCCATTAGATTTTTTTGATGATGGCCATTCTGACCGGTGTGAGGTGATATCTCAGTATAGTTTTGATTTGCATTTCTCTAATAATTAGCGATGTTGAGCATCTTTTCATGTTTGTTGGCCATCTGTATGTCTTCTTTGAAGAAATGTCTATTTAGGTTTTCCACCCATTTTTTGATTGGGTTTTTTTTTTGATATTGAGCTGCATAAGCTGTTTGTATATTTTGAAGATTAATCCCTTGTCAGTTGCTTTGTTTGCAAATATTTTCTCCCATTCTGAGGGTTGTCTTTTTGTTTTGTTTATGGTTTCCTTTGTTGTGCAAAAGCTTTTAATTAACAAGTTAATATTAATAAGTGAAGAAGCTGCAGTATTTAGAGGTTTATTGGTTTGTTATGTGTCAATCATAAATATTATGATTATTATTTTTATTCCATCACAGAAGGATTATCCAAATGCAATCTATGGGACAGATAAAAATTGGTTAGCATGGGACTTGTTGATAGTGAATAGAGACCAAATGACAAAGTTAACCTAAGAAACACATCACTGCAGCAGAAACAAATCTTTGAGCTTGTGGACCCAGTGGATCAATTTTCCTTTTCAGATAAAAGAATGAAGCAGTGATAGTGGTGATAAAATGCACCTCTTTGTCTTTCCTTGGAAGTAACTGGCAGCTTCAATTCCTGAAGTTCTCTGTATCTACTCAATGTAATAAACTTCTTCCTTTAATCTTGGATGATGAATAGCACCTTAATCACAGGTTACACAAATGGGCACCATTTCTTTATGGTACTTGACTTCAATCCCTTTTCCTTTTGCCACCCTAGGCTTATTGACATCCATGGTTCATGATTTTTTGTTTCTTTCAAATGCAAAGTTGGCTGTGGGGTGGGATCCTTTGAGATTAACTCAACCTCATTGCATATCAGAAGAAAAAGTGTGTTCACCTTTAAGGATTGAGGGGCATGGAAAATAAAATGAGTTCCTTCATTTATTTATTAGTAATTAGAACAGTTGTCCCCTTCCAGCTCCTTTCCCAGCTCCTAATAATGTGCTCTTTAGAGCCAAGAGGGCTTCTTTAGAACATTCTTTCCTAGTGATGGGAGGCAGTCGTTTTTCTCCTTCCTTCTCCTTACTCTCCCCCAAATCCAGTGTTTCTTTACACCAATTTAGACTAAGTAGTTCTACTTCAGGAATTCTCCTCAGAGAAGCAGGCTGACACCCTCTCAGTGCTACTCTGTATTTAGTACTGTAATAAGTGCTAAATGACCACACTAGAAGAACAAATGCTTTATGATTAATTTATCATAGAAAAGGTGGAGGAGCTTTCTCCTATTTAAAGCTCATCTCTGCCTCTGAGCTTTGATGCCTCTCCTCTTTCACCTTTCTAGGAACCCACACACCAATTATGCTTATTTTCTTCTGGTTACTCAAATTTTTTTCGCACGCCTCTCACTGTTGTGGCCTCTCCCATTGTGGAGCACAGGCTCCAGACGTGCAGGCTCAGTGGCCATGGCTCATGGGCCCAGCTGCTCCGCAGCATGTGGGATCTTCCCAGACCGGGGCACGAACCCGTGTCCCCTGCATCGGCAGGCGGACTCTCAACCACTGCGCCACCAGGGAAGCCCTGGTTACTCAAATTTTTATCACCTGAATCCTTTCCCACCATCATTTCAGCATGCTTTACTCTCATTCAGTTTAATCCAAAGCAAAACAAAAGCCACTTTTGACCTATACTTCCTTTACTGCCTTATCGTTTTTTCACCTACAAAATAACTTATTTTGCACTTCTATCTCCATTTCCTCACCTGTGCTTCTTTCTGGCCTCTGCTCTCACTCTCCCAAACAACTGTGGATAAGGTTATTGAAGCCTTCCCATATCACTAAATCCAAGACATTTTCCTGTTCTCACCTCACTTGATGAGTACATCCTGATCTTAATAAGCACTTGACACTGTTGAATACTATCTATTTCCTTCCAGAAACACTCTGTTGGCTTTCCTTAATTTACTCTTAACTCTCTTGCTGTTCCTTTCTCTCCTTTTGTTAGTTTATTTTCCTCTACAGGGCATTCAGTGTTGTAGTACCTCAAGCCTTGTTTCTAGGCCTTCTTCTCTTCTCATTCTAAACTTACTCCTAGCAATCTCATTCAACCAGCAGCTTCATTTATACCAACAACTCCTGAATAAATATTTCTAGGACAGACTTCTCTGGCTTAACCCAAAATGGGGTTGATTTGCTTCCTATATACCTATATTGAATTCTAAACTTTCCCAGGGATGAAAGTCATTGCCATCCATCCCTCCAAATTCTAAATAATAACAAAATAACAGAAAACACTATCCCCCCTTTCTAATCTAGCCTCAAATTCTATTGATTCTACCTCCTAAAAAAATCTCTCAAATCTTCCCTCTTCTCTTCATCTCCATTGTCATAACCCTATTCAAGAAGTCTCTCAATGTATTTTTTTTTTTTTGCTCAAGAGTCTTTTTATTTCCATAATAAAATTTAGCACTAAAGAGGACTAGTTATAGTTATTTGGGTTTAAAATAATATTTATTAACACAACTTTTAAAATCTGGTGTTCCATAAGACATTAGTGTCAATTTTCAAAATTTGCTATTCTCTCTTTATATAATCTAGACATATGTAAGTCTAAACATCATTTTGATATTTAGTCTGTAAACTTATTATTGTATCCCTGAATGCATAGAGCATAGCACAGTGCCTGGAACACAAAAAGCACTTAATAAGTGTTAGATGAATGAATAAGTGTTCAAAATTAGTTTCTTTTCTCTTTTATTTTCTCCCAACTTCCTCTAAATAAAAACTAAAGCTTTCCATTTTGGTAGTTAGGTGTTACTCCTGATTATAATCTGTAAGATTTCACTCTATGTATTTAGGTTTCTAATCCACTCAGAATTACATAATATGGATGATGGTTTTGGCTATTAAGAAGATGAAGGCAAGATTCTGTAAATATGGACAGAATCCCTAACATGTCCCCAAATTGTGATTTGTAGTAGTGAAAATGTTATGAAGAGCTAACCTATTTTCCTTCTTGAATGGGAAATCTAAGGAAAAAACAATCTCTAGGATTCCTAAATCTTGCAGAAGTTCCCTCCTCTTTGATACTCCAGGTCCATAGAGCCAAGCCAATCAGATTTTTTCCTGTTCTTCACTTTTTTTGGTGAGGAAAGGGTTTTCTAGGAAATACTGAACTTTCCTTTCCCTAAAAGTAGGCCAGAGTAAACAATCAAACTTTAAATGCAATAATCTTTAATACTTTAAACCAGCTGTTAAAAACAAAACAGGTCCAAAATGGAGTCACTTATGCTAAGCCCCACAACACCAAACCTAATTACACTTTTGGGCGTCTGCAGAAATGGAATCTTAAACTAGTCAGTCAGGAATTACCTGATCAGCACTAGTGAGGTAGTCTTCCTGATAGACCCCCACTATGCCCTAAAGGAAAGCAACCTTCACACAACCAATTCACTTTTTGCTAGTATGATTTCCTTGTCCCGCCCTCTTCTGCCTATAAAAGTCTTTCATTTTATACAGCTCCTTTTTACCTGATAGATGACATGCTGCCCAATTCCTGAATTGTTGGATAAAGCCAGTATCTTTAAATTTTACTCAGTTGAATTTTTTTTAACGCAACTAATCTGAATGTCATTTTTCCCCTTTAAGTCATTATCAGTTTAAGATGAATGCTGAAAGGATGATTGACATGATCTTTGGGGTTTGCTTTAAAATATTCCAGATATTTTAAACAAGAGAGAGATGAAACAAGAATGAAAAATGTTGATACAATTTCTGAAATTCTAGATGTTTATTATACTTTTCTTTGAGATTTTCCACAATAAAAAGTTTTAAAATTTTAGCTTTTTCTATTTTTCACTCTCTGAACTTCCTTGAGAGGGGTCCTGGCCACAGGAGGAGGAAAACTGCACAACCATTCCTTCGCAAACCTCTGCCTGTCTATTCCTGAATCCTCAGGAGAGGCTTTAATCTTTGTTATACAGGTTTCACCTGCTGTCCCAAAGCAGCGCGTTCCTATGAAACCTTTTGGAAGCCAAAAAGGCATAAAGTGAGGAAGCAATTACCCTAGAAGACATCTTGCTAAGGAAATAAAGCACAGATGTTCAAATACACAGTTCAAAGCTATGGCAGGGAGATGCTGAGTACAGTTTCCCAAGACAGAGCTTGGCGATGCCACTGCAGCCTCTAACACGGCTGCTGCAAAACAAACGCTGACTACTATCTTAAATTTTCGCCTTTTCCCATAAAAGTGAAAATCACATTTCTTTCCACTAGCAAAAATAGGCACTAATATGGGTCTTCGGTAAAAGCGAAGCGGCCTGTTGGTGAACTTTCTAACAGCAGAGGAATACCTGTATTCGTTATTAACATATAACAAATATCTATAGATTTCATTTTAAAACAAAGAAAGCTGGCTTTCCGCACATAACCCAAGCTGGGGGGCGGGGAGTGGGCGTTATTAAATCTCCGCCAGTATTATCCCAACCTCTTTTTATAACCAGAGTATCACAATTCCTTCCAGGAACGGCCCTTTTGCCCCTCACGTCACAAGACTGGGGAGAAAGTGCAGAGCGTCGGTAGATCTCCGTTCCAGGGCTCAGCCCTCCAGAGAAGGAAGCCTCGTCCTCTTCAGGCCTCAGTTTCCACCGAGTGAAAGAATAACCGGGCGATCATACCGGCCCCCGGCCCCTCCCGGCCGGCGGGCAGCCCCGCCCCGCCCCGAGGGCGGAGACCGGGCGGAGCAGCGCGCTCTCCTCCGCCTCCTCCCGGCTCGCCGCTGCCCCTGGTGCCGGCGGCGCATGTGCCCGGCAACCCCTCCCCGGCCCTGGATTCCACTTCCCTTCCGCTCACGCTGCAGCCGCAGCCGCCTTCAGGCCCCGCGCCGCCTCCGGAGTCCATGGCCGGGACGCGCTGGGTGCTCGGGGCGCTGCTCCGGGGCTGCGGCTGCAACTGCAGCAGCTGCCGGCGTACCGGCGCCGCCTGCCTGCCCTTCTATTCGGCCGCCGGCTCATTCCCCTCGGGAGTCTCGGGCCGTCGCCGCCTGCTGTTGCTGCTCGGGGCCGCCGCGGCCGCCGCCTCTCACACGCGGGGCCTCCAGACTGGGCCTGTGCCGGCCGGGAGGCTGGCGGGGCCTCTCCCAGCGGCCGCCTCCGCCGCGGCCGCGGCCGCCGCCTCCTACCCGGCCCTGCGCGCCCCTCTGCTGCCGCAGTCGCTGGCGGCGGCGGCGGGCCCGGCGCGCGGTTACAGCCAGGTACGTGGGCGCCTAGAGGGGCCGCGCGCGGGACCCTTCCCCGGCAGTGCGCACGCGCCCCCGCGCCCCTCCGCGTGCGCCTCGCGTGCGCGCCCGGGGATCCGCGGCACGCGCCACAGCCCCCCGCCCGCTCCCACCCCCTCCCGCCCAGTCCTCCTATTGGGCCCCAGAACAAGGGACGCTCTCCCAGCGCTCGGGTTTTCTCCTTGTTTTGTTCTCTCGAGTCTCTGGTCGGTTGGGCAGTGTAAGTGTGGCTGGGGGTGAATGTTGAGGCCTTGTTTCCCGCCCGCCCATGGTAGGTTTTGTGAGGCTGTTGACGCCCCCACCGCGCATCTCTGTCGCTCTCCGCCCGCTGGTGGTAAAGTTGGGAGGCCGGACTCCCGGAGGGCTGGGACTCTCCGTGCCGCCCGAGCACTAGGCCTGAGCGGCCCTTGGTGCGCCTCGCGGCCGGCTGCTACGAAGGTTCACGCACACACTTGCGTGGGCTGGGTTCATGGGGAAGGAGGCTGGTCCCCAGCGCTCTCCTCGCTCTCGTGTCCCTTGGGAAAGGCGGGCTGCCCCAGTTACTGAAGGTCACCTCTGCACCTTCACTTCCTCTGACAGAAGGTCCTTTAGGACCATGGGTCACCGCTGATGGGAAGGACAGTTTGGAGACTATGACATTGGGGGAGGGGGACCGAGGAGAGGAGGCGTCTGGGGCTGAGGCGATGGTTTGGGGACCCAGGAGTGTGAGTCTACAGTATTTTTTTTTTTTTTTTGAGTCGGTGTGTGCTTTAAGTACTCGCATTGCAAATATTTTGTGCCTCGTAGGAAGCTTTCTTTTCTGCTTGTTACGTGGCATCTGGGAAATGTCCGCACACTTTTTGACTACCATGTTCCTGATGCCTTGGGTCATATTTTTGTTAATTCAATTTGTGCTTCTCCTTGAACTTAGGGAAACTGGGAAGCTAATCAGCATGGCTGCTGTCTGCCAGTGGCTGAGCTAATTGATTTGAATCCTGGCCCAATACTTTCTGCTGCCCTTTTCAGTGAAAGCTTGTGATGCTTATGGAATTCTGGGAAAATGGGGAATGTTGCTCTTATTAAAAAAAAAAAAAGCAACAAAAAAACTGTCTCTAATAAGCCTTTGTGACCTGGTTACTCTCTTTACTTGATTATTTTTTTCTGTGAATTTGACTAGCATAATGATATCTGTTGAGCCTTTGCTAGTAAGTAAGCCTCTGTGCTTACTTTTATTGTTGAGTGCATAAAATTATGTGTAAATCTCCATGAAAATGATGGAGATATACAAAGGAGTGAAGTATCTCTCTCCTTAGCCCAATAGAGTGCAAGTCACTTGACTTAAAGTCTGAGTTGTCTTCCCATGTTGATAATTGAAGTGCTTGTTGCATTCTTATTAAATAATGTATGAGGCCTCTGCTAGAGGTTTACATTTATCATTGACTCCTTAAAATTAGACATAAGTCATCGTGTAAATGGTAGGATGGTACAGAGGAATCTATTTCCTTAGCCTAGTAGAGTGCAAGTCTTAAAACCTGAGTTTTCTTCCCTGGTTATGGTTGTGGTGCTTGTTGGAATCTTATAACATTTCGATTTTTGTTTAGTGTTGTAAAATAGAGTTCTTTGGGTATGTCTCAGGCTCCTGTTAGCTCACACTACTGCCGTTGCCTTTTATGATCTTTCCCTTATTCAGTTGGTCTGACATACTAGTTGACAAATTAATCTTTCCAAGCATCCTGCTGTCTTGTTGATTTACACACTTCTAAATGTCTTTTATTAGCTCCCCTTTGCCTACCAGGTTAACGACACACACTGAGCTCAACCCTCAATCCCTCTGCTATGTTGTACCCAGTTTTTTTTGCCAGCTCATCTTCTTTGGCTCCTAATTGTACCCTACAGTTTAGCCAAGTGGAATTATTGCTGTTTTGCAAATGGGCTTCTGTTCATACTGTTTCTTCCCCTCACTTCTCAAACTGGAATGCCTATCCTTTATATATTGCTCTCAGAATTCTAGCCTTCCTTCAAGGCTCATCTCATATCATGTCTTGATTCTTCTGTTGGTGCTCTGTTTTGAATTTCTATAATATCTTGTATCTTAATTATAGCCCTTAAAGCCTCTGTCTTGTGTGCTTGTCTTAGTCTGGATGGTAAGCTTTTTGAGATGAGGGCCTAATTATGGTGTGCTGTGATTAGGAGATACATATTTGTTAAATTGAAGGGACCCCTGTTGTCCTGTCTTAACTAAAACACTATTATGAGGTGTACTTTGGGACTGATGAATTTAAAAACAAGCCTGGAATAAAATTTATGTCCTGCCAAACCATTAGGTTATACATGCTTGTTGCTTTAGG
This sequence comes from Mesoplodon mirus, assembly GCF_964341445.2. Taxonomy (NCBI): domain Eukaryota; kingdom Metazoa; phylum Chordata; class Mammalia; order Artiodactyla; family Ziphiidae; genus Mesoplodon; species Mesoplodon mirus. The sequence continues at coordinate 50,818,548 of NC_138977.1, forward strand.
ATGTACAGTTTAAGCCAAAATAGGATGAGTTAGATTTGTGAATTTTACTTCTTGCCTCTGAAATACTAATGGTCCCCAAAGAATAATATCTGGGGTGTTAATTTGTAGAAATAAACTTTGAAAATAAATTTTCTAAGTAGGTTGTTCAAGAAATATTTCTACATTTCTTCATTTCTCTTGGAAGGAGTCCAAAACTACCTACCTGGAAGACCTTCCACCTCTCCCTGAATATGAATTGCCTCCGTCCAAGTTAGGAGAGGAAGTGGATGACGTTTATCTTATTCGAGCTCAAGGATTACCGTGGTCATGCACTGTAGAAGATGTGCTTAGCTTTTTCTCAGGTATATTTTATGTGTGTTTTGAATATGTAATTTCATCTGACTGAAAGGTAGTCCCATAAAATTCAAGTTAGGCTGTGCTGTAGACATCTTATTTGATGCATGGGAATTGTCTCATTCTGGCTGGTTACTTATGCATAATGACATCATGTGTATCATTTGTCATATATACCAGGTTGAAAAAATTTTAATGTTAAAACTACATGAAAAAAAAAAACTACATGATGCAAAACCAGTTTTCTCTGAAGTTTTAATATGTACATATCAAAAGGTGAAACCTGTTAGCGGGAATATGTTAGTGAGAATATAGGTTGAGTAGCTTTTTATGTAGTAACATATACTTAGAATACAAGATCACTTAGCAAGTGATATGATTCCCTTAATAACATGTTTGAAGGTTTATGCATCTGTAGTTAAAGTTTCTGTATCTGACTGATTTTTAATTTTCCTCCCTCTTAAGAAGCCTTTAGAAGATGTTGCCTTAAATGTTATAAAACAGTGTAACACTGTATTAAGTACCTGATGTACATTTGTGTGGATCAAGCAGTTTATAAAGCCACTTACATCTTCAGCTTGCTCCCAGTATAAGTAGTGTGCAGTATGGGGATGTCTTTCTTTGGTAATGAAAAGGGGGAAAAGTTAAATTATTCTTATAGGAGATATATTAGAGTTCTTATGGATATGATCATAATGAAAGAAGACACTTACGCATAAACCATATTTTAATTTCTTAAGTGATTTGAAACTGATTGTAGAAGCATTTGGAAGTCCATATTACATTTTGTATTGAGCCTAGCCTGATATTCCATTTAATGATCAGGGGGTCATAAGCTTTTGTGCTAAGTTTCGCTTATTTCTCCACATGGAACATTTTAGAGACTACCAGCTCATCAGCATTTGAACGGCTTCAGTGATGGGGGTTTGTGTAAGGAAAATGACAGGCATTTTGGATCTTGCTTTGTTTTGGTTTTGGAAGATTGCAATTCTAGTGACTTGTATGATCTAAAACTTTGATTTCTGGTTTTAATTGATTTTACTCACATACTTTCAGACTGCAGAATTCGCAATGGTGAGAATGGAATCCACTTCCTCTTAAATAGAGATGGGAAACGAAGGGGTGATGCCTTAATTGAAATGGAGTCAGAGCAGGATGTGCAAAAAGCCTTAGAAAAACACCGCATGTACATGGGGCAGCGGTATGTGGAAGGTATGTGAAGTCGTGTTATAGCTTTTCGGGTTCATTACATTGACTGTACTTTTCAAGGCAGCTTCATTTGATCCTGTGTTAGATATTATGAATAGTGAAGTAGTTAGGTACTATGAAAAACCCTTTTCCAGGGTGTGAAAATGAAGCACACAAATGATCTCAGTTTCTTATCTATAAAATGAGGGTGTTGACCCAGTTTACTTCAGAAGTTGTGATGTTACAGCTGGCGCATAATAAATACTTGATAAATGTCATTTATTATTTTCTCCAGAGAAGTAATTAAGGTTAAAAATACTAGTTTTTAGATTCCTGGATAACACACCCAGTGTGATTATTTTTTTAATGGCTTCTTCCTTTGTTATGTAAATATTGCATACCTTTTGTGCTCTTTTTCTTAGTATATGAGATAAACAATGAAGATGTGGATGCCTTAATGAAGAGCCTGCATGTCAAATCTACACCTGTGGTAAATGATGGCGTGGTTCGTTTGAGAGGACTTCCTTATAGTTGCAATGAGAAAGACATTATAGACTTCTTCGCAGGTGCTTTTCAGTTATATTGTGTTTGGGGCCTCATATCTTTTCCCCCCATTGTTTCCTTCTTTATCTTAGGTGAACCTTTTCCTGGTAACTGCATGCAGTTGTATTAGGTTGTTTAGGGGAGAACTTTTCACTTTGATTGCCAATATTTATAGATTATATAAGTGTTTTGACCTAAAACGCTGATCTTTGGGGGTGTTATATTTCAAAATAATTTAATGTGGAGTTTTGTTTTTTTTTTTTTACTATTGAGGAAAATATCCTCTCATGAGAGTGGCTATATTTGTCTTAGACAATAGTGATTTATATTATCTAAAAGCATTAACATCTAGGGAATTCCCTGGCAGTCCAGTGGTTAGGACTCTGCGCTTTCACTGTTGAGGGTGCGGGTTCAGTCCCTGGTCAGGGAACTAGGATCCTGCAAGCTGCACAGCACGGCCGTTTAAAAAAAAAAAAAAAGCATTATCATCTAATTCTTAGAGGTAAAATATGCGCCAGTAGTGATGTTAGTCTAAATCTCTGTATATAACTAATGGCAAAAAACCAAATTGTGTGTTTTCGATGAACTGCTTGGACCCTGAATGTTCTGGGAATGTGTGGGTGTTATTAGCTTTTGGCTGTTTTCTTCCCATTAGGCATGTATTCAGCTTTGGGACTGGCAAAATAGCCCCACAATTTTACTAATAAAATTAAAAAGAAATTCTTAGTATGTGAATGAATGTGTTAAGTCTAAGAATAAAAAAGCTCCTGTTAGCAGCACTAATTTGTAATATTTTTTTGACATCCTAGGACTGAACATAGTAGACATTACTTTTGTCATGGATTATAGAGGGAGAAGAAAAACAGGAGAAGCCTATGTGCAGTTTGAAGAACCAGAAATGGCCAACCAGGCCCTTTTGAAACACAGGGAAGAAATTGGCAACCGGTGAGTGAAGCAGATACTAATGATGCAGAAGGATCATATTGGCCAATACACTGGGTCGTTTTGATGAATGCAGTATAATATGACTGTAAAATTATCTAAACACAGAAAAAGTAGAGAGTGTAGTATGATGAGCTGTGAAATGCCCATCACTTAGATTAACAAATTCTTAACATTTGTTGTATTTCCTGCATCTGTTTTTTTTAGTATGCATCTTTAAGAAAACATTTTTACATGATCCCAATATTATCACATTTAACAAAATTAGCGATAATTTATTATCTAGTGCCAGTCTGTAATCACATTTTCCCGTTTATGCCCAAAATGTCTTTCTCCAGTTGCTTTTTTTTTTTTCCCTCACCAGAATCTAGACATGGTCCATACGTTGTATTTGATTGTTATGCTTCCATTTCTCTTCAATTAGAGCAAATCCCCATTTCCTTTATTTTTATGTTCCCTCCCCCTTTTTATTATTATTATTTTTTTTGGCTGCATGGAGCGGCTTGCGAGATCTTAGTTCCCTGACCAGAGATTGAACCCGGGCCCACGGCAGAGAAAGCATGGAGTCGTAACCACTGGACCACCAGGGGATTCCCCTCCCCCTTTTCAAGATGCAATTGGCTTTTGAAGAAATTGAGTCATTTGTCCTGTACAATGTCTCACGTTCTGTGTTTATCCTTTTGCTTCCTCACAGTGTCACTTAACTTGTTCCTTTGTATCCTCTATTATTTCCTGAAAACTGGAAGTTAGATCTAAAGTTTTAGATTGATTCAGGTTAACAATTTTGATATAGATACTCTATAGGCGATACTGTATACTGCATATGACATCACACTAGGATACACATAGTGGTGGGTTGAGTTCATTTGTGTTGTTTAGTTTTCTTTATTTCTTTTTCTCTTTTATTTTACTCTTTTTTTGTGTGCTCATTGGTGTGTTAAGTTTGGGGGAGTACTCAAAAGTGTCAAATTTTAATTCATTGTCTTGCTTGTTTTCTGACCTTTTTTCTTGACTTCTTTGAATTTTAAAAAAGTCATTCCAAAGTCATTCTATTTCAGGATCTACGTATAGAATTGGTTCAAAGGTCTTTATTAAAAAATTTTTAATGAAGAAAATACATGCAAAACACACACACACACCCTTAATTTTCTTTCAGTACTCTTCATATTTTCTTATAACTGGAAACACATCAATAATATGTTTTTATGTGGGAACATCAAGGCAGTGTATAGATCTCTTCAGTAAATTAAATGTTGCAAATCTAGGTCTGTAAATGCAAAAGATTTGTACAATTCAAGCTTAATAACCTAATTTGGAAAAGCATTGTTGAGAAAAAGAAAACTGGTTCCAGAAGCTTGGATTTAACAGTTCCACAGCCAAACAGATAGCAAGTTAGAATTGACATTTAGTTCATTAATTCTCATTAGCCTCTTAGTGAAGTCCTGGGAGAAGTTAGTTCCTCATATACTGTGACTTTTAATATCTTAAACACATCTGATTAATTTTCACAGAATTGAATTCTAAGGCCTCAAGAGATTGATTGTTAATCAACTGTAAAAAAACAAAATGAAACCTTTTTTACTAGATTCTTTTCATACACACAGTTAACCTTTGCATTTTTGTCCGCATGAAGCAAACAGGGTAGAAAACATTGTTAAAATGTATATGAAGAAAACTTATCTTGGGGAGGATTAAATCAGTGACCTGCTCTGTTGAGAGTACTTTTTCATGGGTGAATATCTTTGTCCATTCTTACTTTATGCCCCACCTGTTGTCTTTGGACACCTGTGTTCGTTAGCTATCAGAAATAATATGTATGCATGTTTTATTTTAATTTATTTTATTTAAAAAAAAATTTTTGGCTGTGTTGGGTCTTCATTGCTGTGCACCCGCCTTCTCCAGCTGTGGCAAGCGGGGGCCGCTCTTCGTTGCGGTGCGCGGGCTTCTCATTGTGGTGGCTTCTTGTTGCAGAGCACAGGCTCTAGGCACACCGTTTCCAGTAGTTGTGGCTTGAGGGCTCTAGAGCGCAGGCTCAGTAGTTGTGGTGCATGGGCTAAGTTGCTCCAAGGCATGTGGGATCTTCTGGGACACGGCAAGATCCGCCTGCATTGGCAGGCGGATTCCTTTTTTTTTTTTTTTAACATCTTTATTGGAGTATAATTGCTTTACAAAGGTGTGTTAGTTTCTGCTTTATAACAAAGTGAATCAGTTATACATATACATATGTTCCCATATCTCTTCCCTCTTGCGTCTCCCTCCCTCCCACCCTCCCTATCCCACCCCTCTAGGTGGTCACAAACCACCGAGCTGATCTCCCTGTGCCATGCAGCTGCTTCCCACTAGCTATCTGTTTTACGTTTGGTAGTGTATATATGTCCATGCCACTCTCTCACTTTGTCACAGCTTACCCTTCCCCCTCCCCATATCCTCAAGTCCATTCTCTAGTAGGTCTGTGTCTTTATTCCTGTCTTACCCCTAGGTTCTTCATGACATTTTTTTTCCTTAGATTGCATATATATGTGTTAGCATATGGTATTTGTCTTTCTCTTTCTGACTTACTTCACTCTGTATGACAGACTCTGGGTCCATCCACCTCACTACAAATAACTCAATTTTGTTTCCTTTTATGGCTGAATAATATTCCATTGTATATATGTGCCACATCTTCTTTATCCATTCATCCAATGATGGACACTTAGGTTGCTTCCATCTCCTGGCTATTGTAAATAGAGCTGCAATGAACATTTTGGTACATGACTCTTTGTGAATTATGGTTTTCTCAGGGTATATGCCCAGTAGTGGGATTGCTGGGTCATATGGTAGTTCTATTTGTAGTTTTTTAAGGAACCTCCATACTGTTCTCCATAGTGGCTGTACCAATTTACATTCCCACTAGCAGTGCAAGAGTGTTCGCTTTTCTCCACACCCTCTCCAGCATTTATTGTTTCTAGATTTTAAGATGATGGCCATTGTGACCGGTGTGAGATGGTATCTCATTGTAGTTTTGTTTTGCATTTCTCTAATGATTAATGATGTTGAGCATTCTTTCATGTGTTTGTTGGCAATCTGTATATCTTCTTTGGAGAAATGTCTATTTAGGTCTTCTGCCCATTTTTGGTTTGGGTTGTTTGTTTTTTTGATAGTGAACTGCATGAGCTGCTTATAAATTTTGGAGATTAATCCTTTGTCAATTGCTTCATTTGCAAATATTTTCTTCCATTCTGAGGGTTGTCTTTTGGTCTTGTTTATGGTTTCCTTTGCTGTGCAAAAACTTTTAAGTTTCATTAGGTCCCATTTGTTTATTTTTGTTTTTATTTCCATTTCTCTAGGAGGTGGGTCAAAAAGGATCTTGCTGTGATTTATGTCATAGAGTGTTCTGTCTGTGTTTTCCTCTAAGAGTTTGATGGTTTCTGGCCTTACATTTAGGTCTTTAATCCATTTTGAGCTTATTTTTGTGTATGGTGTTAGGGAGTGTTCTAATCTCATACTTTTACATGTAGCTGTCCAGTTTTCCCAGCACCACTTATTGAAGAGGCTGTCTTTTTTCCACTGTATATTCTTGCCTCCTTTATCAAAGATAAGGTGACCATATGTGTGTGGGTTTATCTCTGGGCTTTCTCTCCTGTTCCATTGATGTATATTTCTGTTTTTGTGCCAGTACCATACTGTCTTGATTACTGTAGCTTTGTAGTATAGTCTGAAGTCAGGGAGCCTGATTCCTTCAGCTCCATTTTTCGTTCTCAAGATTGCTTTGGCTATTCAGGGTCTTTTGTGTTTCCATACAAATTGTGAAATTTTTTGTTCTAGTTCTGTGGAAAATGCCAGTGGCAATCCCTATCAAACTATCAATGGCATTTTTCACAGAACTAGAACAAAAAATTTCACAATTTGTATGGTAGGCGGATTCTTAACCATTGCGCCACCAGGGAAGCCCTGCATGTTTTACTTTAAAAGAGTTCAATGTAAAGTTACTTTGTACCATTTATGCCTGTTCACTTTTGCTTTGACATAGATATATAGAGATATTTCCAAGCAGAAGGAATGAAGTTCGAACACATGTTGGTTCTCATAAGGGAAAGAAAATGGCATCTTCTCCCACTGCTAAGTATGTAACTGAGCCAGAAATGGTCTTTGAAGAACATGAAGTAAGTGAGGATATCCGACCCATGACGGCTTTTGAAAGTGAGAAGGAAATAGGTAAGGATTTGCTTCTTATTGAAACTCATTGGGTCTGCCTTGTACGTTTTGATATTTGTTAAAAAAAAAATTTTTTTATGACCATGTTGTATCAAATTGTAGATTATAGGACAAAGGAAATTGAGTTAAATATTTAATATGTCTTTGAGTGTAGTATGTGCTATGAATACAGTCATCCCTCAGTATCCCCAGGGGATTGGTTCTGGGACCCACCACGGATACCAAAATCCATGAATGCTCAAGTCCCATAGGCAGCCCTCCATATCCACGGGTTCCACATTCACAGATATGGAGGGTTGACTATACATGCAGAAGGTCTTAATTATTTCATAGGTTTTTTTTTAAATTTAATCATTTTTGCAGATTCTGTGTCAAAACCTGGGTTGCACATATACAACAAAAAGAAGTAAGATGTCAACATTTAAACTTAAGATGGGAAAAGATGTGTGTAGAGAGCAGGATTGTTGACTAAAGTAAGGTGTTTTGTTTGCCTCTGTGTTTAATTATTCCTTTGATTCTTAATCCCAAAGCAACATTTGGAATCTTTAAAAGTTTGATAAATACTTTTTAAGTTTGTGCTCTAGGATTATCCTGTTACCATATTTATTCCTTTTTCTTTTTTTTTTAAAGTGACTGTAACCCAGGGAATTTCTCTTGTCTTTCTTTTTACGTTCATAATCATTTTCCCATCTCTCAGTTGTTAGAGAAAGGTACGTTCTTTTGTAATCTGGTAATGGTTTGAGACACTAAATCCTTATGAGTGTTCAGGTGATACTTGTTAGGCAGTAGAAATTTCAGATCATCTTGGCTTTTAAAATTGAAACCCTCTTCGTTACTAGGGTATTTCAAGAGTAGTTGAGGATTTTGTCATAAAGGTCATTCCTAATTATAGTTTGCTAATAACTTTTGAAGTGTTTATGTTCTTGACAGTTCTTTTTGTCCCACTTCTTAGAATTGCCTAAGGAGATGTCAGAAAAGCTTCCAGAGGCTGTTGATTTTGGAACTACGTCTTCACTACATTTTGTCCACATGAGAGGATTGCCTTTCCAAGCCAATGCCCAAGACATTATAAATGTGTGTGGCAGTAAGATATCCAATCTCAATAGCTTTGAACAAAAGTTCTAAAGTTTTGAACTTCTTTTTAGGGAAGGTAGAGAAGAAAAATATAGTATTTCTGCAGTATCTTTGGACAGCAGGGTGGTGTCTCCACAGTTGTGGGGGCTTGTTTTATTTTCTTTGGCTGAGAGGTGTGGGTTTTATTACATTTTAAGGTCATGTGTATAATGGATAATAGCATTTCATAGGTGCAGAATAATATGGCGTAGGTTAAGTATTCAACGTAAAAAAGCTTGGTCTTTCTCTAAATTAGTTCAACCCATTCATTTTAAATAATTAATTAATTAATTAATTAATTTGGTTACACCGGGTCTTAGTTGCGGCATGTGGGCTTCTTAGTTGCTGCTTGCCAGCTCCTTAATTGTGGCAGTGGGCTCCTTAGTTGTGGCATGCGCGAACTTTTAGTTGTGGCATCGAGCCAGGGCCCCCTGCATTGGGAACACAGAGTTTTATCCGCTGCGCCACCAGGGAAGTCCCTCAACCCATTCATCTTTGAGTTTAAGAAAAAGAGACTCCAAGAGCGTTTGTTACAGGGCAGTTATATACTAGACACGAATCTATTACTCCTAAATGCCTGGAGTTATCATTACACCATATAGCCTTCTTGCATCCAGCTTCCCTGATTCTTGAGAAAAGGAATTTTTTAAATATATTCATTTTATGATAGATACTCTATGAAATGAAAAGATGAAATAACAAAGTCCTTATTGACTTCCTGAACTCCAGGATGTGTGCTTAAAGTAGATGCAAATCTAGGATCCAGTTAGTAGTGGGGCCTCAGAATTAGTTAGTAGTGGGGCCTCAGAATTGTCTTTATTATTTCACAAAACCTATTAGGAATCATATTTTTACCCAAATGAAGGTTGCACAGTCTCATTAAAGAATTGGTTTGGTTTGGAATATTAACCACTCAGTGTGGTAGCTCTGTTTAGGTAGTGCTGATAAGAAACTTATTATCAGCTCCATGTTTGATTAAAACATGGTGAAAATGAATTATTAAGAAATGAAGTGTAAGGACTTCACTGGTGGTCCAGTGGCTAAGACTCCGCACTCCCAATGCAGGGGACCCAGGTTCGATCCCTGGTTAGGGAACTAGATCCTACGTGCCACAACTAAAGGTCCCACATGCCACAAGTAAGATCCAGTGCAGCCAAATAAATAAATAAATAAATATTTTAAAAATATAGAAATGAAGTATATTTGACGGACAGTTTTTAGAAACGGGAAAGGAGGTGTGTGGGAGGAATAATAAAAGTGGTCCTTGTTGGTATAAAGAAAAAGTTTGATAACTATTATATATTATTGTATTGTGTGTATAGTTTAAGTTCTCTGTGAACAGATATTTGAAATGTAGCCGTGAGTTCTCAGAAGATCAGAAGAGCCAGCAGAGGTGGTAGATGTGTAACTACATTGTTGCTTAAAGAGATTTCCTAAAAATAAGTTTATCAGGTGTATGAATCAAAGTCTGAAAGAAAAATGCAGAGCCACCAGACTTCTAGAAATTGACCTAGTAACATTATGTTCCTTTTGGCTTCCTTTGTTTGTTGTTTAGTTTTTTGCTCCACTGAAGCCTGTTAGAATCACCATGGAATACAGTTCCAGTGGGAAGGCCACTGGAGAAGCTGATGTGCACTTCGATACCCATGAGGACGCTGTTGCAGCTATGCTCAAGGATCGGTCCCACGTTCGTAAGTGCTGCCCATGGTTTTTGTTGTTATTTTTGATGTCTGTCTTTGTTTACAAATGCCTTTCTCTGTTTTTTGTGGGGTATTTTTGTTTTTTTGTTTTGAGAAAAGCCAGCATAAATCACTTTTATTGCAATAATAAATCTTGAAACTCATATGTAGTGCAGGGGGGTAGAGATAGGGGTGGGGGAGTAAGCAGCAGTTTCTCTCACCAGATCACTACACAGGATAGCAAAGGGATGAGAGGCGGGGAAGGAGAAGCCAGGAAACTCTGAGATCAGCAGGGGGAGCTGAGCATCAAAAAACAGGAGATGCTGAAGCTGTGATGACCAGCATCATTTTCTGAAGACAACACTCAGGGATTTGTCATGATGGCTGGGCTTTCATGGGTGTTAAGTGTCTACAAACAGTACCTTCAATTTAACTTTCGATTAAAGTTCTTAAAATTTAGGAAGTGGAGCTTGGATAGCTATGAGATTACAAAAGTCCTAAATATCCATTAGAAAAACCACGGGATGGGAAAAAAAGCCAGGTCATGAAGAAGGCTTCAGAGGTCCCTGCTGGCCTGGGGACAGACACCTGTAGTGTCCAAAATCTCAGTGAAAACGATCTGCTTTCAAAAGGTAGAGTGTTAAGAACGGATCCTTTTTTGTCATTCTCAGACCATAGATATATTGAATTGTTCCTGAATTCATGTCCGAAAGGAAAATAAGACTTCCAGGGATTCCAGAAAATAAGGTAAATTTAAGAGGTGCAATTGTGTAAATTATTTTCGGTTGATAAGTTAATCATTAACTCACAAATTTATAATATGGTTGAAAACCGTTCTCTTTTTAATAAAAATCAAACTAATCATGATAATTGAAGCCTGACTATAGGGAATGAAATTCTCCTGGGAAATAGAATTCATTATGATCGTATAGCAGCTTTGAGTATTTTCCCCATTAGAATCTTTTTGCGTCATTCCCAACATTCATCATGCTATGTGCTTAAATAGAACTTTTCATCTTTAGTAGCTGTATATTATAATACACTGAAAATGTGCCTTGTGTTAGATTGTCGTCCTATAAAATTTCCTCAGTTCTAAGGTATTTTTTAGATATTTGAAACCAGGGTGTGTCATGGATTTGTACACTTAATGTAGCACTGCTTCTTTTCCTGAAATCGTGTTATGAAAATTGTTGTCCTAGGAAGTACATAGATTTCAGAGTTTTGTCTGTGGCAAATCAACTAAATACGTTTTGATGTCCCTTCCCTGACTCAGTGCTATGTGTTCTCTTTTTCCCCATAAAATCTTTTAATATATTGTATTGTGATCATTTTTCTACATGTAGTGGGGCATTCCTTTAAGACACTTACCTGTAGTGATTTCTTGAAAACACATGGGGCATTTCTTTACTCTAGTTGTCATAGGCTATTTTTGGATATAAAGTCACACAGTATTGTGGGACTTAAATATTTACATTAGCTAAAATCTATGCAAAATATATTCTGCGCCCAACTCTGAAAATCTACTATCTTCATAGCAGGCTGCAAACACTAATGCCTAACTAATTTTCTTCACCTTAGCTTAATTGGTTTGTCAGATAACTTTTAAATCAGAAAGAAAAAAAACTATTGAATTTGTAGTTTTAAATGGTATGGGAACTTGTGCAACACTTTCATTTTGAGTAAGCATGCAACATTTTTTGTTTTATTTTCAGGATGAAGCAAGAAGCATTTCATTTGCACATCTTTCTTGGACATGGGATCTAAAGTTCCAGTTTTTCAGCAGCAACTGCTAGAGAAACCATTTGGGGGTTTTGGGTTAATTGCTTATAAGAAAAATTCCATAGTGGACTGTTTAGAAAGAAAAAGGAAAGATTCAGTTTGGGATTGTGAAATAATAAGTAAATCACAGATTTACTTTTTTGTTTAAACTGTCCAGGATCTGATTAAAAAATCTGGTCTTTATTTTATATGATTAAACAGTTTTCATAGACGATTTGTGACCCAGTGTAAAGACTACATATTTTTATTCAGCACTGTCCTTTAAAATCTTTCTCCCATTTTCAAAATGATCTGTTTGAGGTTTTGTTTTTTGCCTGTGAATTAAGAGCTCTGATATGAAACTTTTCATGGAATGAAACACTGATTATTTTAACCAAATACTCACCAAAGCAAGGAAAGGTTTCAGACCTTTGAACCATTATGGTTTGGCAGAGTTATTTTAATTTTAGGTGTATTTGGTTACTTAGATAGGTGTAGGAATTTTAAAAAAACAATCAAAACAAAGAAATACCACAGTTTAGTGAGTGTAAATGACAACAGTTTGGCAGTTTTATGTCTTTAGAAATGTTTTGCCTTTCTAAGCCTTGTGCTAAAGGCATTTAACATTGGTGCCTGTATAATTAAGGAGGCAGTTACAGTTTTAATGTAAAAGGTGTCTGACCCCTGCCCCCCTACCTGTTTTTGATTTTGGGGTAGACCTTAAGATGTGTGTTAGTCTCAATACTGTGAAGTGACATGTCATAACAGTCCTGACTGGTAAGGACATTAATGGCTTCACTTGAATTTAAACCAGCTCTAGATAGGAAAAAATCTGAGTCTCCTCATTTGCTTTTTCAGTGGGGTAGCACATCCCATATTTTAGAACAAGTAGGGGTGCCTTGCTTAACTAAAAATAGCATTTAACATATAATCGTGTGAAAGGATTATGGATAAAGCTGTATTTCTGTCACATTGTGGCAGTACTTTCTGCTTTAATATTAAACAGCTTGTTATTTAAATATTGGATCAAAATGGCTGGCTTCAAAATGTAGTCATTAATAAACTAACTTTATGTGTACCTGTGTAGGAGAATCAAAGTCCTGTATGTTTTCTTTGCCTTGTTCCTGTTCTCAGGGTGATGACTGTCACGTGGTTACCGGGAGATGCAGTTCTAGTTCTTAAAGTTTAATTAGCCCAGATTTCTGAGAGGTGGTATCTGGAAGAGAGATTATGTCTTCTCTCACTTAATACATAACCATCTTTGATTACCAGCTAAGATACGGAATCACTGTACTGTAAGTAGTCAATAAATGAAGGCTTGTTTCAGGCTGAAGATTACCTAAGAGTATTTATTTTGGAGTGTGTGAATCAACCTAGTACATTTTTATTACATCAAGTCCTGGTATATTATTATAAGAAGAAATGGTTAATTTGTAGTTGTGTTTGCTTTTATCATCCTATAAGAGCATGGTTCAGTCAACCAGCTTAACATCTTCCATATTACGACCTAAATAGAAAAGTATTTTCATATGTGGTTGAATGTATTGAGCTATAAGAACTGGTGTCTATAGCCGTATGAGCTACTAGAATGCGATCTTTTCTTTCTCCCTCTAGCAGTAGGTCTGTGGGAAAAAAATCTGTAGTGTTGATTAGGATTGGGGTTGGTGAGGAATTAATTCATTTGCAATTACTTTATTTTAAACCTAATGAGGGACTTCCCTGGTGGTTTAGTGGTTAAGACTTTGTGCTCCCAATGCAGAGGGCCAGAGTTCAATCCCTGGTTGGAACTAGGTCCCACATGCCACAACTATAGACCCGGTGCAGACAAATAAATAAATACGTAAAAATAAAAGTAAAAAGTAAAAAAGATAATGAGTTTCCCTTGCACATCTCTCTGAAAAGAATGAGAGCAAAGCATTAAGATATGTGGTGGATAAGCTTGAAGTGTGTATCTTCTTGTCACATTAGCGGCCAAGTTCTCAGAAAAAAGGTGGGCATTCTTGGGAAGTCATCTTATGAATTCATATACTTTCCTGTACTTCCTTTAGTAGGTTATTGCTCATAATTTACGTTAGTAAATGAATAATTGCTGACAAGGCAAATTACTAGAAAGTTACTAGAAAGGGAAGAAAAACGGATAATAGAATAAAAGTAATCTTTTATTTTTATCCAATCTAAAGACATACTTCTCACTCTTGAAATTTGACAAGACTGGATTATGCATCATCATTTGCTATTGAAAGAAATAATGACAGTGAATTTTGCTCTTCTCTTTGGGTCCTCTTTGTCTTTATAATTTCCTTTGTGGTAAAGCTCTCAGAAATAGTGGGATTGAATATGTCTAGGTTACCCATATCCTGCTTTGGCTAGCTCAAAAGAATTACAAGGGAAGACACATAAGGAGCATGTAGATACCAAGGAGAAGATTGTTGAAGATTGTGATCTGATCTGATATACTCACTTTTGCCAGAGAATTAAGCAGAACCATTTTGTGCTTGTCTTTCTATGTCTGGGTGAGACGCTTCTGCCAGGTGGCAACGGAGACTGATTCTGCTGTGGAGCAGTAGGCTCTAAATCCTTCTCACTTCTGTGGTGTGGAGAGAAAGAAGCAGGAGAAAGCCACTTCCATCTATGTGACATTTTGAGGCAGTGACCCTGCTTATTATTAGTTAACATGCCCTATTGGCATCCTCTGCCCTAAACAGTCCCTTAGCAGATTCTCACTTGGAGATTTTTCTCTGGATTACATCTTGATCATTTTATAATTTAAAACATTCTATTATTTTGAGAGTTTTCCCTAAATTATATGAAAGGGTTCACATTGAATTGGTAGGACCTGTATTAGAGTAGAATGGTATATCTCAGCAGTAAAGTGCCTAAGTTCCAGGGCTTTGAAAAAAAAAAATTGCTCTAAGTAGTAGGAATACATTTTTCCTGCCTGAATTCAGCAGATCAGAAAATAAATCTCTGAAGTTTGTACGAAGGGGATAAAGCTGCTATAAACATTTGTGTGTAGGTTTTTGTGTATACATAAGATTTCAACTCATTTGGGTAAATACCAAGGAGTGTGATTGCTGGATCATATGGTAAGACTATGTTTAGTTTTGTAAGAACCTGCCAAACTGTCTTCCAAGATGGCTGAACCGTTTTGCATTTCTACCAGCAAAGAATGAGAGTTCCTGTAGCAACTCATCCTTGCCAGCATTTGGTGGTGTCAGTGTTTTGAATTTTAGCTATTCTGATAGGTGTGTAGTGATACTTAGTTTTAATTCGCAATTCCATAATGTGCAAGATGTTGACATCTGTATATATTTGAATCGGCATATTGTCTTTGGTGAGGTGTGCAGATCTTCTGCCCAGTTTTTTTAGTTGGGTGGTTTTCTTACTGAATTTCAGGAAGAGGATATAGGAAGGTTTAATTTGGTTCTTAAACCTTGATGATACGAAAATAAATAGAATAATTTAAAATTTTTGTGGTTTTTTGAAGAAAATAAAATTCAAGAGATATGAAGGGCTATACAGTGAGCAGTTTCCTTCCCATCCTATACTTCAGCCACTTAGTTCCCCTTCTCAGGCAACCCTGTCATCAGTTTCTAATATAAACTTCCAGTGATTTTACTGTATAGATAAGCAAATATTAATAGGCATTTTCATTTATTTTAAAAATATAAATTATAGCATACTATGCATACTATTCTGTACATTTCTTCCCATTTAATTACATCCTAAATATTTTATATCAGTATATAAAATCCTTTCTCATTTTTTAAAATGATTGTACAGTGTGGGTGTATTTCATTTAACCTGTCCTTACTGATGAAGATGTAAATTGTTTCCAATCTTTTGCTGTTATACTGCTGAAATGAATTACCTTATATAAATCTGTATTATTTTGTACATACATAAATTTCTCTGTAGGATAAATGATCAGAGTATGTGCACTTGTAATTTATATCTAAAATTCAATTGATACCTATAATTTGTTTTTCCTTAGTTTGCACCAGCAATGCAATGCAAGTGTCCATTTCCCCATAGCCCCCCAACACAGTGTATTAGCAATCTGTTCTTTGCCAATCTGCCAAGGTTAAAAAAAACACACAGAATGGTATTCTCTTATGATGGAGCATTTCTTCATGTTTAAGGGGTTTGGGGATTTTTTTTCCTATAAATTTGTCTTCATATCCTCTCCCCATTTTTCTTTTTCTCTTATAATCCCCATCTACTTATCCTCATTAATTTTAAATCAAATTCAAGACAGCATCATTTTATCTGGATATATTTCAGTGTACATCTTTTTTAAAAAAGGACTTTAAAAAGTACCATCATTCCTAAAAATACTAATTTCTTATCAAATATCTATATGAAATGTCATTTAAAAAATATATTTGAATCATAATCTGAACAACAATCCACACATTGCAATGGTTATTATGTCTCTTTTTTCCCCTGCAACATGTTTTAATAAAAAAATTCAAGTATCTGGAAAAGTTGGATTAAAAACATGCCTATACCTACCACCTAGATTCTACAAGTAACATTTTGCCATATTTTCTTCATCATGTATCTGTGCACCCATCAGTCTTTTTTCTTTATGTGTGTCAAAGTTGTAGACATCTATACTTGAATCTTAAGCTTTGTGGCATCCATATCATTAAGTAGACTTCTTGTTCTTGAGGTAAAATTTACAGTGAATTGAACAAATATTAATTTGATGAGTTTTGACATACAGCTGTGTAACCCAAACCCCTTATACAAGCTATGGAACATTTCCATCACATCAGAAAATTTCTGTAGTCAATTCCTGTACCTCTCCCATCCCTTCTTATTAGGATTTTGTCTTCACCATAGATTAGTTTGGCCTATTCTAGAACTTCATAGAAATTGAATCAGTATGTATTATTGTGTAAATTTCTTCCTCTCAGCATGTGTTGAGATTCATCTATGTGTTTCGGCTCTTTGTTCCTTTTCATTGTTGAGTAGTATTCCATTGTATGAATATGCTACAGTTTAACCTTTCACTTGTTGGGTGAACAGCTTGTGGGCGCTGGCTGTTTCCAGTTTTTGGCTATTATGAATAAAGTTGCTGTGAATATCCTGTGCAAGGCTTCTTGTGGACCCACGTTTTAATTTCTTTTGGGTAAGTACTTAGTAGAATATCCTAAATTGCAAGGTTGATATATTTTTAATTTTACTAGAAATTGACATACCCTTTTCCAGAGTGGTCATCCTGTTTTAAACACCCACAAAAATAGAGTTCCAGTTGGTCCACATCCTCACCATCTGATGTTTTCAGCCTGTAATTTTAGCCATTCTGTATATAATGGTATTTCATTGTGGTTTTCATTTGCTGTCCCAATAAATGATGTTGAGCATATTTTCATAAGCTTATTGACCATTCAAATATCTTTAGTGAAATTGAAGTGCCTGTTTCTTATTTCTTTTAATCTTATGTTTCCCCTTCCATTTCTTTTTTCCCTTCTTATTTGTTGAAGAAATGCAATAAACCTTCAGAGGTTTTCCACAAGCTGAGTTTCGCTGATGGCCTTTCAGTGATGTTAAATGAGCACTTTTCTATTGTGTTTGGTCTTTTTCTTAATTAATTGGCTTAATTGGCAGGAGACCTTGCAATGAGCTGGCTTTAAATACTGCCCCCCCCCGACAATTTGTCACTTTATTTGCTTATCATGGCAGAAATTATTTTTATGTGGTAGATTTCTTAAATCTCCCCTTTTATGGCTTCTAGGTTCTGTGTCAGAATTAGGACATCCCAGTGAAATGATTTTGAAAGTACCTGGTGATAAAGCATGAAGGTGTGTAGCCAAGGTAGACTCTAGAATATGGACAGCTCAGTGAAACCCACAAGGATCACCAAGGTACATTTAAGAATAAGCTTTTCAAATGATCCAGACTAAATTAGAAGCCTGTGAAACTTCACAAGTATATTCAAAGACTTGTGATCCCAAAATGTGCTTGGTTCTAACTGAAATAAGGAGGCTCTCAACCTTTCTGCCACTTGATGATGACATTTGGGAATAAAGACCAGAACTGAGAAACCAAGTTACTCAGAATTTCTGATAGGCTGGCTGTAATTCCATCCATTTCTTGTCCCCTCAAGAGAGCAATTGGGGGAATACAAGTGATAATATTGGGCTAATTTTTAACCTGCTCTAATTTACAGGAGTAAACTATTTGTGATAGACCTTATAATTGAATATGAATGATCCTAATCTGCTGAAAAGCAGCACCCCAAAATGGCATGGTAGTACTGCTGCCTGGAGACTTGTTCAGTCTTTCTACCCCACTGAGTCCTGAGTCATCTCTCTTTACCAAGCTTAGTTATTAACTCAGGAATCTGACATCCTCAGCACTGCTTACAGTTGGTCTCTGGTTCTATTTTTAACTATGTTTACATTTCAAGATGATATGCTGTCTTTGAATAAAGTTTGTCTTTTATTCTAAGTATAGAAACTGCTTGTCAGATACTTGATTTCTGATTTGGTAGATTGACATGCTTGCAAAAACCTCTTATACAAAAGTAATTAATGTGTTAACAACAAAATCAACTGTCCTCAGGAATGTTGAGAATAAAATAGAAGACCTCAATAATTGACAATCCCCAAGCTAACAAATGTCTAAGACTCATTAAGATTTGACCTGGGAGAACATTTGTGGGGTTATTAGGCTAAGTTATTAGAAAGATGCTTTACTATATATCAAAACATGCCACTTACTTCTGAAATATAATTCTTTAAAAAGGGCTACATTTTCTCTTGGGCAAAGCTGAAATGAGGCTGTAATATAGGCGGGGGCCCTGAGAGTTACTTCAAAATCATTAGGCCATACCTGGAGTCCTTTTACAGAATGGTTAAATTCCCTTCAAGAGTTTCATCATACATTTTTTTTTTCCAACTTTCATTATTTTTTATTACTAGATGGTTTTTTTCCCATTAAATTTTTTTTAAGAATTGAAGTATAGTTGATTTACAATGTTGTGTTAGTTTCAGGTGTACAGCAAAGTGATTCAGTTATACATATCTATATCTATTCTTTTTCAGATTCTTTTCCCATATAGGTTATTAGAAAATACTGAGCATAGTTCCATGTGCTGTAAAGTAGGTCCTTGTTGGTTATCTATTTTATACATAGCAGTGTATATATGTTAATCCCAAACTCCAAATTTATCCCTCTCCACTGCTTTCCCCTTTGGTAACCATAAGTTTGTTTTCTATGTCTGTGGGTCTATTTCTATTTTGTATATGTTAATTTGTATCATTTTTTTTTTTTAGATTCCACTAATAAGTGATATATACTTGTCTTTCTCTGTCTGGCTTACTTCAGTTTGATAAATCTCTAGGACCATACATGTTGCTGCAGATGGCATTATTTCATTCTTTTTTATAGCTGAGTAATATTCCATTCTTTATCCATTCATTGATGGACATTTAGGTTGCTTCCATGTCTTGGCTGTTGTAAATAGTGCTGCAGTGAACATTGGGGTGCATGTATCTTTTCAAATTATCATCATACATTTTTATAACTTGACTGTAAATGAATGAACCAAGGACGTTGTGCTGAGCTATAAATCTGATTTAAAATCCTCACGCTGAGGAAAATTCTCAGATTCTATTTGGAAATAAACTGCATTGGGGGAGTTTAGTCAAGTTCTTAGGTCAGACCTATAGTTCTGAGCATGAAAACACAATTTTTTTAATTTAAATAAACTTTATTTCAAAATAGCTTGAGATATACAAAAATGTTGCAAAAGTAGTAGAATTCCTACTATTACCTCACCCAGTTTCCCTGTTTACATCTTACATTGCTACAATATATTTGTCACAACTAACTTTAGTACATAGCCATTAACTAAATTCCAGATTTCATTCAGATTTTATTAGCTTTTCCCTAATATCTTTCATTCCAGGATCCCACATTACATTAGTCTTCGTGTCTCCTTAACCTCAGTCTTTCTTGTTTTTGATGACCTGACAATTTTACGCAGTACTGGTCAGATATTTTGTTATGTGTCCCTCAGTTGGAGATTTTTCTCATGTTTAGACTGGGGTTATTGGTTTTGCAGAGAAAGCATACAAAGGTGTCATTCTCACTGCATTCATCTTATCAAGGATTATGTTAACATGACATCACTGACCATGTGAATTTTGATCACCTGACCAAAATAGTGTCTCCTAGGTTACTATAAAGTTCCTTTTTTTCTCTTTCTATAGTCTCCTTTCTCAAAGTTACTAAGCACAGCCCACATTCAAGAGGTGGGGAGGTAAGCTCCACTTACCTGAAAGAATAGTAGCTACGTAAATTATTTGGAATTTTTCTGTATAGGAGAGATGACATTTCTTCACCATTTATTTAATCCTTTATATTAATACGGACTCGTAGGTATTTTATACTCTGGGTAATAATCCTATTCTGCGTTATTCTGCTCATATTTTTTCAGCTTTACCCATTGGGAGCTTTTAGCTTGTATCCCTTTGAGAATCAGCCATTTCTCCAAGGGGTCCTGGTTCCTTTTATTGGAGAGTATTAGAAAACAAGGTTTGGTTTCTAATGAAAGATTGGGCATTGGGTGTGCCCAGTGCTACTGGGGTGTCAACTTCCAGACCCTCTCAGCAGATGGGGCTTTATGTCTGTGTACCAACCCATATACACATACATATCTAATTATTTTCTGTATCTGACTGGAAAGCATGGTACTTTAAAAATCGTGGTAAAATATACATAAACTTTACCATTTTAATCATTTTTAAGTGTACATTTTTGTGGCATTAAGTACATTCATATTGTGCAAACACCACCACTACCATCCATCACCAGAACTTTTTCATCTTCCCCCAACTGAAACTCTATCCATTTCCTCCTTCCCCAAGTCCTCGGTAACCACCATTTTACTTCTTCTCTGCCCTTCTACTATCTATGAATTTGACTGCTCTAGGCACTTCAAACAAGTGGAAACATTTGTCCTTTTGTGACTGGCTTATCTCACTTATGTTCTCAAGGTTCATCCATGTTATAGTATGTGTCAGAATTTCCTTCCTTTTATTTTTTTTTATTTATTTTTCTTTTTTTTTTTCTTTTTGCGGTATGCGGGCCTCTCACTGTTGTGGCCTCTCCCGTTGCGGAGCACAGGCTCCGGATGCGCAGGCCCAGCGGCCATGGCCCACGGGCCCAGCCGCTCCGCGGCATATGGGATCCTCCCAGACCGGGGCACGAACCCGTATCCCCTGCATCGGCAGGCGGACTCTCAACCACTGCGCCACCAGGGAGGCCCTTCCTTCCTTTTTAAGGCTGAATAATACTCTTATATATATCTGTCATATTTTGTTTATCCATTCATCAGTCAATGGACACTTGGGTTGCTTCACCTTTTGGCTATTGTGAATAATGCTGTTATGAATGTGGGTGTATGAATAATTGGTTCGAGTCCCTGTTTTCATTTCTGGGTATATACCCGGAAGTGGAATCGCTGTATTATATGGAACTTCTAATTTCTTTATGAACCAACCAAGATACTGTTTTCCACAGTGGCTGTAACACTTTACATTGCCACCAACAGTGCACAGGGGTTCCAACTTCTCCACAAGTTTTTAATTTTGATGAAGCCCAACCTATTTTTTCTTATGTTGCCTGTGCTTTTGGTGTCTTATCCAAGAAATTGCTACCAAATCCAATGTCATGAGTCTTTCTCTCCTCTATGTTTTCTTCTAAGTTTTATAGTTCTAGCCCTTATGTTCAGATCTTTGATCCATTTCGAGTTAATTCTGTATATGTTGTAAAGGTCCCTCTTAATATTTTTGGCATGTGGATATCCAGTTTTTCCAACATCTGTTTTGAAAATCCTTTCCTCATTGAATAGTCTTGGCACCCTTGTCAAAAATAATTTGACCATCCATATATGTGGGGGTTTATGTCTATGCTCTCTATTCGATTGGTCACTATGTCTGTCTTTATGCCAGTACCATACTGTTTTGATCACTGTAGCTTTGTAGTAAGTTTTGAAATCAGGAAGTGTGAGAGACATTGAATTTTGTTCTTTTTCAAGATTGTTTTGGCTATTTAGACATCCCTTGAGGTTCTACAGGAATGCTTCTATTTCTGCCAAAAATATTGGGATTTTTGATAGAGATTACATTGAATCTGTAGATGGTTTTGGGTAGCATTGGCAATGTTTTGTAGTTTTCGGTGTACAAGTCTTTTACCTCTGTAGTTAAGTTTATTCCTAAGTATGTTACTCTTGGTGATGCTAAATGGTGGAAAGCACAATTTTTAAGGAAGAAAGGCCTAACATTAAGTCGAAGTATACATGACTTGGTCCCCTTGCTTTTGTGGGCAGCTGTACTAATAACAGATCTTTGGAGCTTTGTTTTATTAAAAAAAAAATGAAATGCTATATAGCTTATGTGCATTTCAAAATCAAATCTCAAGTGGCTAATTACTTATTCCTCTTTACATTCCATGTGGCCTCTTTTCAATTTAATTCAAAATTAATTATAAAATAACTTTTGCTAATTCAGGATAACTCCCCACATTATCTGTAGCACTTAGAACAGTGCTGGCACATATATGTGGTAAAAAAAAATAAGGAGAATGAAGAATCACAAGAAATAAATATTATTTAAAGGGAAAAAATGACAACAAACGAGGCTAGAATTATTAGATTTTATTTTTCCCTAGTACTCTTAAAACTCAGCTTCACCAAGTAACAGGTCAGACCTCTGGAATAACAACTCTTTTTCTGGGCTGTAACCCTTTTCAGGAGACAGAATTTATCAAATATCATGGTTCCAGGATGTTTCCACCCCATAATTCTAAGCCACTTACAGAATCATATCTTCTTAGGTCTTAACTGGAATCAAACAATCTAGACACATGTAACATAATCAAAAGAGCATAAACCATTTCTTTTCCTTCCCCTGCTGAATGCACTTCCCTCTTTTTCCCCAAAGGGTTTGTTACTAAGAGATGTTGAAGTATCTTACTTTCCAAGAAACCTGCCTACCAGTTCTGAATCTGAGCCTGGAATAAGGGATCTCTTATTCACAAAAGAATTTAATAAATATTCTAAGCTAATTATTCTCAGCCAAGACAAATTAAATTTGTTTTACTTTACACCTGACATAGTTTTGCTTCAATACTTCCTACTTGCAAAAGTCAAACACTATCTTTAAAACCCCTTATAATTTCCATGACTGAGAGGAAAGAGGGAGTGGGGAAGAGCTGGCTTGTTGTGTAGTAGGGCATTCTGAAAAGGGCAGATATTTAGTTTTGAAGTCACTAAGTGGAAAAACAGCAAATGTTCTTCCTCCTCATCCTGATAATGAAAACACATGTAGGCCAGAACTAGAAAATTCTGGTCCTAAAACTATAATATATTATAATAGTTTTAAGTACATTCAAAATTTATATTACTCTTTAATTTCTTTTCCCTGAGTTTGGGTTCACAGTTTGGTAGAGATACTTTAAAGAAGAGGTAGTTAGTGGGGGTAAAGAAGAAATAATGTTTGTGTCTAGCAGCATCTGGGAAAATATGTAACATCTGTCATTTCAATCTCAGTTAACAATTATCTTTTCCTCTTGAATCTGAAAATGTAAGAGGGATGATCGTTTTCTTTTTATTCTTATCCGCCAAGGACCCTCTCTCCTATAACATCCACCCCAGTAGTATTATCACTATTCATAAAAAGGAACAGCCCTTCCAAATGCTCCAAAGTGGGGTTGTTTAGATTTAGCAGAGAGAGGCTCAACTGAGTAACTTTTATTCATACAGTCATTAGAGAAAACGAGCAAAATTCCAGCACTGCCAACCACTGCCTTTTCTCCCTGGACCTGGTTTATTTAAATCATTCCTGTCAATTCTTGAGTTGATTCTAAAGCCTGGGCTCTAGGGGATCCTGACATCTAACACAGGTAGAGACATTTTGGTCCAGATCTCAGCCTCCAGTCTTACAGTGGGCTGCTGGAATATTGTTTCATCAGGTGCTCATGACAGGGATTGCAAACTTGCTCAGGCTTGATACTTGAAGGAAGAGGCAGTTCGTTTGTTGAGCAGGCATTACAGAAGGTTCCTCTGCAGTTCTTACACACATTCTACAAGGA
Source organism: Mesoplodon mirus (assembly GCF_964341445.2). Classification (NCBI taxonomy): domain Eukaryota; kingdom Metazoa; phylum Chordata; class Mammalia; order Artiodactyla; family Ziphiidae; genus Mesoplodon; species Mesoplodon mirus. Next base: position 50,842,409 of record NC_138977.1, read on the forward strand.
GAGGGGGAGGTCAGGTGGGTAACAGAAGAGCAGGGCATAAGGATGCATGGGATATAAGAGGCCAAATATGATAGATGCTCAATGTCTAATAAAATACTGGCTGAATGTGTGCTGTGTGCCACACAGTATCTAACTAAACAATCTGTCTACAAAGAAGCATACAGTCTAGTTCTTAGATCTAAATGAAGAGAAGCATTTCCACAGAATGCAAATAATAGATACTATAATAATTATTTATCTTTAGAATATATACTTTCATTTATATTCACCTTTAGGTGGGCTAATTCTAAAATTAGTTTGCAATTACCCAAGCATACTTCAAATAAGGCAGGCAGTGACCTAGCCATGGGTAGGGTTGGGTAACTGACGTAAGATTAAAAACTTTGCTGAGCATGAACTGAAGGTATAATTTCTAATACACTGATGTGCTCAATGCTTTCCTGTGATGCTCTACAAGCACATCCTTTGGGGTTATCAGTGCAGCAGGAGCACAGCTTCCTGCATCCTTTTTATTGGGAAGTTAGTCTCTTTATTAAGCATTTTGAGTCTTTAGTGGCTAAACTGTGGGATAGCATGTGGGTCATTATGGCAGTGCCACTGGTAAAGCTGTGATAGGTTGGTGCACACATAGCTCCAAGGGTCCCTATTTAAAGGCTGTGAAGAATGATTTCCCCCATAAATAATGCTACTTTTCCCCAAACAATTCATCTTCCTGAGGGTGCAGCAGAGGTAGGGGGGTCATTTTTATTTGAAAGCCTGGGAGGAATCTTCCTCTGACATATTGCAGTTAGTTTGCATGGCTTAGAAAAGAAAAGCCAGAATTAGATTAGCAGCTTCTTCTGTTTGGGAACACATTTCTCTAATTACGACTTCCAATTCCATAAAGGCAGTTTGTCTTTATCTGCTTCTGCTAATTTAAGACAAGGTCATACTACGATTTTGCTTGTTAAAATTTAGCAGGATCACAAATGGTGGCACGCAGGTTGTAACCCAGAATTTGGGCACGTTTCCTTCTCTTCTAAGCACTTGTTTCTGACAGTCACTTGTCCATAACATTTCTTGAGCATCTACTATGAACTGGGTACCATATTAGGTGCTGGGGGATCCTACTGTGAACAAGGCACAGCTATGGCTGTCAAAGACACTTTCCCTGCATGCTTCCTTCACCCTGCTGACTCTAGGATAACAAGCTGGGTAGGGGTTTAGGCAGAGACCCTTGAGGATCCAAGGGGAGAACAAGTGATTTGGTGGAGAAAGAGCTCATTTCCCTCGGAGGCTGTTTCCCCAAATAATTCAAAGAACCAAAGAACACCCCCACCCCCCCACCCCACCCCAATCTGTCTTCTCTGTTCTAAGCAGGATGGAGTACTGGAAGGAGTAGACTTTGGAGCCAGAGTCAGGTTGCATCTGGGCTTTCAGTAACTGGGATAATGCACTTGACACCTCTGAGCCCAAGGTTCTTTTTATAAAATGATGGCACAAGGGACACAAGCTTAACAAGAACAAGGACTTGGGACTCGGTCTACATTTTGTTCATTACTCTTTCTCCGGCACATGGGATAGTACATTCCGCATAGTAGGCACTCAATAAATATTTACTTATAAATTTATGTTTGTTTTAAATTACTTATATAGTTAATTTGTATTTAATATTTTAATGGGGACTTACTAACATGACAATAGGACTGAAAAAAAATAGGTACACACTAAATGCTTGCTCCTTTTGCTTTTCTCCCCACTCTCTGCACTCTATACAGCGAAGTCCCTATTGTGAGAAGCGGCTGGTGGTGCAGTGGGCGTCCCTGTGAAGAACCTGTTCATTTCTCGCTACTGTTACCTTTGTTAGGCTGCAGTCTTCCTGGCACAGCTGACACATCGGTGGCTTTTCGGAGGGCAGCGGCTGATCCTAAACCACACATTGAGCCAGTTAGTTTCCCTTAGCCCCGGAAAGACCAGTATTTTCAGAATATGCATTTTTTAGTTACAAAATTAATATAATCACACTATAGGCTATCTGGAAACTAGAAAAACAAATTACATATAGTCTCACCACCTTAAATACAACTCTGATAATCCTATCATTATCCTTGGTGCTCTTTTAATTTTTATAATAAAGTAACATGTGATTTTATCTATATAAAGAAAATTCATGTATATAAATGTAAAAAGCTGAAAAAAGAAAGCCCCATCCCTTTTGTCTTATTCTATCACCAAGAATGGAGGGAGTAGGCATCATTATATCCTAATAGATAGATGACAGCAGTGACTCAGACATAGTAGCATTTATCAGTTTTCTCATGAAGTTGTCATCTACCACTATATTTGTAAATGTTTGGTTATTTCTAAGTGATCAAGAAGTATTTTTTCTCTTCATTCTATATAAGGGAAGACTAAGGGAAAGGGAGATACAGTGAGCTCTCAGGTCCCGTGGTATGTCAAAGAGAATCTCAGGTAGGAAATTAAGAGCTGCTGTTTACTTAGTAAATCGCTCCAAACTGTGCTACTTCTTGTGAGCATTTCAGCCAAATGCATGTTTGTTTAGGATATTATTAAAAGGATGGGAAGCAGAGGCCTATATGCATTCATCTACCTCCCTTGCTGCCTTGTTTACAGCTAGGCACGGTCCAGCCAACTATTTATACAAGATGTCTTAGGACAGGAGACTCAGTTACCTGTTCATTCACAGGGTGAGACTGCAGCCTACAATGGGAAAGTAAAAACAGTAACTAATAGCAACATATTTCCTTTTTATCATTTCAAAAGCACAGAAAAAGCAATACCATGGTTCTTTTATGTTGCTGAGACCAAAGTAATTATTAGTGTTGACCTCCAAGGAGAGGAAATTTTCGTTGTTAAATCTATTACTAGAATATGATCCTACATTATGCTAGTAGATTCCCGTTTAAAAATAGATTGGAGTTACATTTTGTTTCCTTTTTACTACCAAGAAAATAGTGGCTATGTTTCCCAACCTGCAAAACATCAATGGCCAAGGCCATACATTTTAATAGCTTTTTTCCTATCCGATATTATGGAAACCTACCCATTATCATATGTCATGTATTAGTCCCTTCTCCCACGTACCCATTCAGATTGAAATATTGCTTCATGATACCAGCTGAGCTAACCCCGATCTTCCCAACTTGGAACAGAACTTATACAAGAGGAGGAGCAAAGCCTCTTCCTCAGCAAAGCCTCAGCTCTGGGAAAAATGGACCACAGATCTACAATGGTTCCAATTCTCTTTGGTTGAGTGGCAGTGTGACCATCAGTGTTACCAGGTTTTCGGCTGTTCCTTGGACCACAATCCCAGGAAACCTCGGTATGTTTTAGGATTGCAGTTCTGGCCAGGATAGGCCCTGGAAGCAGCTATTATATAGTGCAGAGACAAAGGGCTTAAAAACAGAAGACATGACCAGGAGAGGCAACTTGGGCCTCTCCGTGGGCCTCAATTTTCTCACCTGTGAAGTAGGAATGGATGATTAAACTTTTGTAAGGAGAATTAAATTTGTAAGGAGATAATGAATGTGACACACTTTTTAAGCTGCAGAGCACAATACAAATATAAGGTAGTACACTTGTCCCTCCCTATCATCAGGTTCTGCATCTGTGGTTGGTTAAATCCCCAGATGAGCAACCCACAGATACAGAGAGCCCATTATATTCATTGTACTAGGCCATTTTATGTAAGGGACTTGAGCATCCATGGATTTTGGTATCTGAAGGGGCTCCTGGCACCCTGAGTACCGAGGGATGACTGTATTGTCTTGTATTCCCAGGGCCTAAAATCAGAACCTGGCATGTAAGACCCTCTTGAATGTAAATGACTTGATTTTAGTCTGGAACGAGGCTGACTCTGAAAGGCCCTTTTGAGCCCTGGTTAATTTTGTGGTCTAATTCCTTCCCATGGCCCATGCTGATCTATAATGTTAGATGGACTGTAGTTTAATAAGGCTGGTCCTGGATCAGACCATGTTCTCTCTGGGAGTAAACTTAAAGGTACTGGAATCATTCTGGCCTTGGAGGTAAGGAAGAGCTGTTTAGGCTAAGTACCTGCAAAATCAGCCTACTGTTGGACTGTGTGATGTATCTTCCCCAGCAGCTAGTTTTGCTCCAGATGACACCCTATCTCCTTCTTAAGGCATTAAAGGCTGGACAGGTACAGCTGCCAAAAATGTATACTGTATAGGTCTCTCAAAATCCCTCTATGGTATCTTTCCTTGATAATAATCTATTTTTGTTGTCATTAATAATAGACTTTAATTTTTAGAGCAGTGTTAGGTTCACAGCAAAGCTGAGCAGAAAGGACACAGATTTCTCATATATTCTGTTGGACCTGACACCCTCCCGCCATTATCAACGTTCCACACCCGAGTGGTACCTGATGTTACAGTCATTGAACCTAAACTGACACATCATAAGTCATAGTTTACCTTAGGGTTTGTTCACTCTTGGTGTTGTACATTCTGTGGGTTTGGACAAATGTATAATGACATGTATCTATCATTATAGTGTCATACAGAGTATTCTCACTGCCCTACAAAATCCGATTCATCCATCCACATCCTCTAAGCCCTGGCAATCAGTCTCCATGGTTTTGCCTTTTCCAGAATGTCACATAGTTGGACCTTCTTCATTTTTTAATACAGTGGCAGTATATAATGTTTTGTTGTTAAAATAATTGTTAAAAGTCAACTTCCTTGGAATGATCCCATGTTCTTCATTGCGGGGAAATGAGATGAAGAGTTAAGAAAAAGGAATAAAGCAAAACTGTTTTACTCCTTGAGAGAAAAAAAGTAAGGGAAATTACAGTATTTATTTGAAACATAGCTGCCTTTCACTTAGCACTTAGGTGGAAACAAGTCATGCCCAAGGACATTTAAGAACCTAGGAAATGCTATGGTTTGTGCTTCATTTACTTGTCCTACTGATCCAGTAAAGATTATATTAGACATAATCTTTTAAGTGATAGTTTGGGGATTAACCAGGGAAGAATCAGAGGATAGCTTGATCACCTTTCTTTCTTTCTTCTGGAATGGACTAAATGGGTTTGGTTTAATATGTGTTATCTGGCTTGTTATTTATTCACTCCCCCTTCAAAATGTCTTTCTGAAATATTAATATTACAAGTCAGTGTCTGGTCTGTGTCATTGCCAGTGTATATCAAAAGCTCCCTTTTTCCCACCACCCCAAAATAGCTTTATATCTTAATTAATACTTTATTAATAAACACCTGTGGCTTTCTTCCAGGGGCTTTTTTAGTTTAACATTTTCCTCTTGAATTTTGTGCTTCCCATCCTGCCAAAAGAAAACAGCCCAATTTATTAATTATTCAGACCACTAAACAATAATGATGCTGCAGACATTTTCTTCTATATTGTCTTAGCTTGGGTATAAGGCTGAGCAGCTTTTTTTTTTTTTTTTTTTTTTTTGCGGTACGCGGGCCTCTCACTGTTGTGGCCTCTCCCGTTGCAGAGCACAGGCTCCGGACGCGCATGCTCAGCGGCCATGGCTCACGGGCCTAGCCGCTGCGCGGCATGTGGGATCTTCCCGGACCAGGGCACGAACCCGCGTCCCCTGCGCATCGGCAGGCGGACTCTCAACCACTGCGCCACCAGGGAAGCTCTTTTTTTTTTTAATTAGGTAAGGAGTTTAACTTTCGAGATATTTTCCATCATTCTTTGTTCCAAATAGTTTCTTAACAAATGATTCTGATAGGGTTTGCAACAAATGATTTTCAGAGTAGATATTTTCTTTAATGCTTGAGACTCAAATGAAATTCAGAATGTATCCTATTTACTTACAAAGTGGCTTCAAGGTATCAGTTACTTCTTAGGAAAAAAAAAAGCAACAAAAACATACACACACACAAACCCCCAGCTGAGCTCTGGACAGCTAGTGAAACCGAGCATGGCCATATCCAGCAGACTGTGTAATCCTCTAGACGCTCAGTCAAGTAGTTGCCTCAGTATCATGACAACTTCTATAGCCTATACAACTCGAGGAGATTTCTACTCTGAAGGACCAATGGAAAATTCCAAACTGCATTTCTACCAATGCTGATAAGCCCTGCCTGGGCAGTTTTGGGGGGACTTGATGACTATACCGTATTATTATTATTATTATTATTTTTTTTTTTTTTTTTTTTTTTTTGCGGTACGCGGGCTTCTCACTGTTGTGGCCTTCTCCCGTTGCGGCGCACAGGCTCCGGACGCGCAGGCCCAGCGGCCACGGCTCACGGGCGCAGCCGCTCCGCGGCACGTGGGATCCTCCCAGACTGGGGCACGAACCCGCGTCCCCTGCATCGGCAGGCGGACTCTCAACCACTTGCGCCACCAGGGAAGCCCTATACCGTATTATTAAAAATATTAGATACTAAAATAATCTTACTTAACAAACTGAAAGGAATAAGATGGTCACTGGGAATTATGGTCATTAAACCCCTTTTCCAAATGAATTCAAGTTAGAGTGTCCCAGGGGCAGACTCAGAATCAAGCCTCCATGTGTTTACTCCAGCTCTCGCCTGCCACCTACGTACTCAAGGCCATAGCAATTAAGCATGTGTTCCATAAGAGAAAACTGTCCGGCCCATCAAGGTAGACTCTAAAAATTAAGTAAGTAAACATGGGAATAACAAATATTACCGTTTCGGGTTCTGGCTTCTGGGAACCCTTTCCTGGGATGCTCCTGTTGTTTTGTAACCTTCTTTCTCTTTCCTGTTTTAGTTCTAACTCAAGCTGGTTCCTGGGATAGGTGGGAGAGAAAAACGATAAAAATTTGGATTTCTGTACTCCTGTCTTCTAAAGAATGCCAAACCCTTTTCTTAGAGTTCAGTAATTAAATTTTAATACTTGATTAATAAAAAAGTATACCAGATATATATGGACAACCAGGGTTTAAAGTACTAAAATACAATACAATCAAACCAGTAACACTGAAATACATTTGACATGTTTAATCTTCCTTGGATGATTAAGAATGCACTTTCGGATCTCCCAGTGCCTGAGGGTCACGGCTCCGAATAGCAACATTTAATACTAACTCTTAATGAAAAGTTGTGGTCAACTGAATGACAACTAGTAAGATTTACTATAATTGAAAGACAGTATTTCTAAATTTTCATCAAGATACAGTATGAAAGCACTAACACTGTAGTCCCATTACATATGAATTAGCTGCTCTCTCTTCACAGTTATGCAGTTAATCCCCAGTTACACCCTCAACCACTAGTATCCTTAGTAACTGTGTGCTTTTATATCCAACAGCAAAGTTCTATTTGTTTGAAGTGCCTTAGTGCCTTAGGTACAGAGTTGAGTCTCATTTGAGAGACAGTAGAAGAATGGTTAAGGGCTTGGAGTCGGAGAAATTCGCTTTTAAATTAGTGTTGCTACCTATTAGCTTAACTGTGTGAATTTGGACAACTTAACCCCACTGAGCCTCAATTTCCTCTGAAGGTGGGGGTAATAAGATCACCTACAAATAGGGTCGATGGGAAGATGTTAGGAGAGAATGCCTATGAAGTGCTTAGTAAAGTATTTGGCACACAGTAAGAATTCAGGAAATCCTGTTGTTATTAGTGTTGTGTTGGCTATTAATTCTCTTACTCCATCCTATTTACCTGGGATCTTGGGTTCTAATTTCCTAATTCTTTGATGGCAAAAGATGTTGACGAGATTTTGGGAATGCTTATGTATGTGAAACTTTCTGAATTCTAATTCTGGAGAAAGGACATGGCAGGACAAAACAGACATAGCTTGATCAGGAGACCGCCCCTCTCTTGCTGTCTGGCCTTAGTACTTCCCATGACCACCCTGGCCGCTAAAGCCACCCTTTCTTCACCGCTGCCTGGTGAGTTCCTCCACTTCCAGCTGCAGACTGTTGATCTTGTCTCCGAAGTCCTGCTTGAAGAGCCGGTTGTCCAATTCAGCAGACTGGCGGCCTCGCTCAGCCTGGCGCAATCTGGATGTGAGCCATATGAACTTGTGATAAAAAACACAAGCCATGGTGGGGAGGCAGACCAAGTTCAAAACACAAAATAAAACAACCCAAGGGTATGAAGAGACAGAGAGAGGAAAATAAACTTTGTAGGACATGGGAAGAAATTATGGGGGGAGAAAAGACGGAGAAGAAACAAATTCTTAAAAAAAAGCAAGATGAAGGTGAACCAGGCAGAGGAAGAGTTGATTTTCCATTTTTTTTTATTCTAGTACTACAGTTTACAGCCATTAGATGATAAACAATAAAACATCACTTTTTAGAAAATCCATATCCAAAGCCAACCTCAAGTACATAGTAATTAAAGTTAAATCCACTTTTTGTTTTTATTTCCTAATAGGTTTGGTACTTTATATTTCTGTTTTACACTCATAACTGGAACTTGCAAATGGGCAACTAGCTTCTTATATGTGGAATTAGAACATTTTCCTGGTCCCTTCCCTAAACCACAAATTATATTAAACCACTGGACACTATACAACAACCTTTACCCAGGCTTCGGGTTTTTAACATAATGAAAAGCCTTTGTTAGAGTTTGGCTATCTCTTTCCTTTTCCATTTCTACCAACTGGTGTGTGAGTGGACAAACAATTCAGCACTGGGCCTGCATAAGATTCCTGACCATATTCTCTGGAAGATTATGAATGTTTTCTCCCAAATATCCTATAACTTTGCACCTATAAAGAAGCATGTTCTAAGGTGAAATATCCGGGGCTCTCTGTAATAGAATTTGGAGCATGCTACTATGCTACTATGTATAGTCTTTAAAATGTTTTATTTTGGTGTTTGAGCACTCCTTCCAAATGCTCATAGAAAAGGCAACTCATCACCACAAAAGGTTGATGAAGGTAAGAAGAGGTGCAAAATTATAAGAAATAAACTAAGTTCAAAGCATAGGCTCTTCCATGAGGTTGGTCATAGGCTCTTTGACTTGACCTTGGTTCAAGTCTGCAAGGACCTATAAAAACACACATGAAATCTATCTTACTCTCTTAATTCTGTTTTTTCCAAGAAGACAGTAAAGAATTTCAAGAGCTGGGAGCAAAGGGGTTATCTTTGTCCCCACTTAAGCAGCTGAAATGCTGCAAATCTACTAGAATGAGAAAAAACAGAAAAACAAAAATGTTGCCAAGACTTTTTGAAGTAATAAAGGCTTATGTAACTAACACCTGTTCCCCCAAATCAAAAGTCATTTTTTAAAAAAAATCAAAGTATTTATAGGATTATTACAATGTAACACCTAGGAAGGGTCAGATCTGTGGTCACTTAGAAAAAGAAGCCCTGCTGATTATTATTTATGAATACCTACTGGGAACCTTTATTTTTAGACTAAATAATAATAATGAATATAAGTTCATCATTTGTCTATTTCCTAATCTGAAATGGTTTTCTAATAGATTGTTATTCTCCTAGAAACTTAAGCAAATTCCCATCTGAACAAAAAGTAACAGAAACTCTTAAGTAAACGTTGCCAGCAAGGAACAAGAGGCAGGAAACCATCACTCATGTCTGTGCCTTGTTGTCTTTACTCCAAAAGGAAAAGCAGGATAGATGTGAAAAACATGTAGCATATTTTTTTTAATAGGAGAGATGTGTTTTTATTAAAATTGTTCTCTCTGAGCTACCTAAATAGGAAGTGGAATTGCAGGAAAATGGCAGAGGTAGAAGATGACAAATATTAGGAGGGTTTTCCCAAGCTTCCACATTATTATGTTATTATCATAAGTTACCTAATCACTAACTTTATCTCTATGACTTTAAAGAAATGTAAGGATGCTGTTCCCCGCCCTCACCCCACTGCCCCCAACCAAAGTCACTAAGGCAAAATAGTTGCAAGCAATCTTGGTTACTGAGAGTAGAACTGTAGTGGAATACTAAGTACTTATCCTTGGCTTGGGGATTAAATCTAGATAACAAAAGTGAAAAGGGGTCATGGCCTAAGAGACACAGAACTACTCTAGAAGAGTCCAAGACCATGTGTCAGTCACCTCTAGTTCATTACATCGCAACGGCAGAACAGGCTCAATGACACAGACATCGCACCTAGAAACTGGTATTGTTGGGGACTAGACTGTAAAGGCATCAGTCATATATGTACAGAGCTTCAATTCCCTAGGATGTTTTTTAATGGTGTGTTTATTTATTGGTCAACTCAGAAGTAATTTCTCAAAGTTTATTTGGTATTTAATTGAGAACTTATACTCAATTTTCTAACTCTGGGGAGAAAATAAAGAAGAAGAAAACACAGCCTACATATATCAAATGTTTTTTTTTTAAGTCCAGCAAATTCAATGTATGGTGACATTTTATGTAGAATCAGAGCATAAATGCAATAACTTTCAAATTTCTTCCTTTTACAATTAAGCTGTGGTATCCAACTTGCGAGGTGACCAGCTGTAAAATGCCTAATGATGTTTTGGGATCAGTTTATTTGCTGCACTATTTAAGGTCTTTGCCTGTTTCACCAAATCCTTCTCACTATATTAATACAATAAAAATAAAAATGAGAGTGAAAGGGGAATGAGAAAATGAATAAATAGGAAAGACAAAAATAGCAAGAGAATAAGTCAGCTTAATAATACTTGAAGAGGTAAGTCATTATTTTAGTTATGTCTGCTTTAAATGCCAAGCCAAAAATCCACTGAAAAATAATCTGACACATTTCAAAAACACAGTTTATGAACACTAAAATTGATTTGTTAAATCATAAACATATAACTGCTATGAGCAAGCATTTAGATAACTTCCGAGATAGACTGATACTTTTTCATTTCAAATCAGCTAAACCAGAGTTTTCAAGCTTATTTATTAATATGCAATTAACTTTTGATTCAACAATAATATGCAGTGCTGTTCAGGACCCACTCAGGTCAAGAACCATCTGAATAAAAGAAGCCATCCATTCACCCTTTCATCCATGCATTTACTAAATGAATGCCTTGGACATACAAGGCACTGTGACAGATCCAACAAGGGAACTAAAAGGATTAGTTAACTAACGTCAAGGAACTCACACTCTCATCAGAAGATACGTATATAAAGGTTTATAAGGTAAGACAAAGTCAGAAGTGCCATAAGCAGTATGGATAGGTATGGATATAAGGCTATGGGAATTCCAACTAGTACAAATTCGCAGTTTACTTTTAGCTGGGAAGAAGTGTTAGAGGAAGCTTTGGGTAGGTGGCATTGAAGCCTGAACATAAAAAATGTATCTGAAGAACAAGGAAGTGGGAAGACAAAGGGCATTTCTAATTGGTGAAACTATTAGGCAAGACATGGATGGGGGAAATGGGAAGCATGTCTAGTAAGTAGTTTAGTTTTGCTCAGGGGCTAGAAGGGTGATCAGTGGGTGTTAACAGGTAGCAACACAGGCTGGCAACGCTTAATGACCATGGGTGCCGCGGCTCATTCAATCTTCAAGCCTTAGCCATTTCTCTGGGCAGCTGAGTCATCAGGAAGAATATGGTGGCTTCAGACAGCAAGAGAAAAGAGTAGCGTAGGGAGAAGATGTACTTTGGGCAGATTGAATTGTAGGTACTGGTGGGAAATAGCTGGTCAGGGGATGAAAATGCAAGACTGGTCTCCAGATTGAGGACAGAGCGGGAGACCGACAGATCTAAGAGTTGTGGGTGGGATGTGACAGTAGAAGCTATAGTACTATTCAGGAGAAAGCAGAGAGAAAAAGGAGATGAGAGAGGAGGGAAAGGGTTTACAGTTATTAGAAGGGCCCTCAGTACCCCTCCATCACCTAGCACCAAAGTCTTCAAAGACTTGAGTGATGAACAGTAACAGAATCACAAACAGATTTAAAAGTCCTTTCAGCCTTGTAAGTATACCTCTTCTACCACATGACACTAAAATGGTTTTTAGTGACATCTTTAAAAAACACAAAATTTAACTGGCTTTCTTTCTACTTGCATGCCTGGTGTTAAGCTGGGAGATTCCCACATACTCCCTGCCAAATGCATAGCGCATTCTCTTCACGTCCAGGACTGAACACCCTAAGTGTTTCACTAAAGAAACAGCACTTTTACCTTTGTTCAAGTTGTTTAATGGTAGCAGCCATCTGATTAGTCTTCTCTTCCAAGCGACTGTTTAGTTCACTTTTCTGTTTTATTCCTAAGTCTGAACTCTGTTATGGAAAAGAATTATGAGTGATGTTTATGTTTGCATATAACATAAAATCCTGAAACAAATCACACATACCTTTTGAACCTAATGGTAAGCGGGAACTAGAGAAATAGAAATGCTCATGTATTTGCGTATCAGTTAATTATCAAATGTAGAAAAAGCAAGAAGCAACATTTAAGATTAATATTGTTATATGCAGTTTTGTCTCAAAAATCAACATTGGAAAGTACATCAATTTATCTATATAACTCAGTTGGCAAGTTAGGCTGGAGAGTAGAAATTATCTTATAGGATAAAAAAGACCCTCTTGCCCAGTTACAACGTGAAAAGTGGCCATGACTTTCCAGAACAGCAATACAGGATCCTAGGATAGACCAATTCCTAAAGTGGTTTATTGGTAGCTAGCCTCAAAATGAGATGTGACTCTTTCTTCTTATATTTAAAGTGTGATTCTAGAGAAGAAGAGGGGCAGAGGGAAGCCCTGGGATTTTAGAGAGCCAGTGAGCCTACCTGCAACTTAAAGGCAAGTTCATGCTTAAGAGCCCTGAGATCATCCAGCTGCTGCCGCAGAGACACCAGGGCATCCTGCTTTTCACAGACATCCTTCTCCAGCATCTTCATAGCCAGTTCCATCTCCTGTCTCATGCTGATCTGGATCTCCAGTTCTTTTTCAACATCCTGCCCCCAAAGGAAAACAAATTACTTATTCTCTCTTTCCAAAACTAAGTGCAAACCACAAAATGCCACAGGACAAGGTAGACCAAAACTCTCAGGTCTGAAGTCTGGCAAAACAGCTATAAGCTATCATTCAATACAGAGACATTAACAAAAAGAATAATAATAATTAGGATAATTATAGTACGATTTACTCAATAATTTACGAATCTGAAAAACTCCATAGGCCAAACATAGTGCTATCTAATATATCTAAAATACACACATACTTGAGTCACTTCATTAGATATTAAAACAGACAACCAATGTCATATCTTATTATAGAAATATATATTAAGTGTTACAGCAGCCAGCACAAAGTGAAGCAGTTGGAATTCTCTTCATTTGGAGGCTGTTGATATTTTCAAGAGCCCAAGGAACCCAAAAGATACTTTGGGTCCCCAAGGTAACATCTCAGTTACAGGGAATGGTCAATATGGCTAACTGAGTTTTTTCATTTTTAAAAAAATTTTTATTTCATATTGGAGTATAGTTGATTAACAGTGTTGTGTTGGTTTCAGGTGTACAGCAAAGTGATTCAGTTATACGTATACACGTTATCCTTTTTCAAATTCTTTTCCCATTTAGGTTATTACAGAATATTGAGCAGTGTTCCCTGTGCTATACAGTAGGTCCATGTTGGTTATCTATTTTAAATATAGTGGCTAACTGAATTTTTCTATTCATTTATCATGAGACTTATTTTTGTTTTAACCATTATTATTACTGCAACATTATTTGGATGATCAGAGGTACAAAGACCTGAGGTTCTTCTGCATCCATGCTGTGCCCAGGGCACATTCAGAACCTTGCCTACTCGCTTGGTTTCTTTCTCTTTTAATGAACATTTATCTTAATGTGGTACGAGAATAAGGAAAATTTTATGTAAAATTTTTTCACTTGCCACTTAACTGAGGCACTCTTCTGTACATGGTTAGCATGACAGAAGACAAATCAGACTGCTTCTTAAAATGCTGACATACATTATTTCTAGGAACTTCCTTATGGAAAGTATTTTGAGATCAAATCCACAAACACATAGAAGGAAAATGATAAATATTTCAAGGTTGTTAAATAACATTGTTAAAGTAACATTATAAAATAACCTGAAATTCTGTTCTATACACTGTTTGTGATAACAGACTACAAATCAGATCACCCCTTATTTTTAGGCTTCTCCCTACTGTTAGAGAGATTATTGGAGGGGGATTATTTGGTTGTCATACTATCTAAATTACAGGAAGAGTTAATGTACCAATACTACGGGTGTACTTAATATACTAATATTTGGATAAAATCTATTATAAGAGTATTAGTCCTTATTATACATCCTTTTATATATGTATATATATTTTAATTTCTAAAAATATCTTAAGACTAATACTGATGTACATTTTTCTGTTTATGTATAAGAACAAGAATAAATTCAGAAAGAACAACTAAAAATAAAAGCGCACGATTCTAAATTAATGATTCTTAAGGAGAAGAGGAGCTGCCCAATCCAAGGAGACATATCTTTGCCAGGGTGAGGACTGAAGCAAGAGGGGAGATAGCATAGTTTAAAAGGTACGTTCTGCAACTAAGCCCGTGAGCCACAACTACTGAGCCTGCGCTCTAGAGCCCACGAGCCACAACTACTGAAGCCTGCGCACCTAGAGCCTGAGCACCGCCACGAAGAGTAGCCCCTGCTTGCTGCAACTAGAGAAAGCCCGCGCACAGCAATGAAGACCCAACACAGCCAAAAATAAATAAATAAATAAATAAATAAATGAAGAAAAGAAAAAAGTAGGTTCTATATACCTAATGTTTTCACAACACAAACTATAAAAGCAAAAATAAATTAAAAATTAAGATCGGTAAAATTCCATTGGCTGTTGAGAATGCTCAGAAAAAGGGCTGAGGAAGCACTGTAGGGAATATGAGTTAAAAGAATGAGAAACTATTTTATAGGATCCATAAAATTTGCTAGCACACTACTGATACTCCTTGATCTGTGAGGTAAAACCCCTAGGTAGGGGTTTTAACGTGTTCCTGAACTATTAGGACCTAAGCAAAGTTTACCAGTCGTAGTTGTGTCTCCTCCTTTAAGTGCTTCCTTGCTTCACTCAGTGCTTGCCCTTCTGAAGTTCTGTCTGGCTTAGGGCCCTTGAAAAGATAAATAAAATAGTAGATATTTAAGGATTTAAAGAATTTATACAGTTAGTGGACACTAGCACTGCTATTTAGTAAGGGAAATGATCATACCTAAACATGTATGATAATGAACGAAGACAACAAAGAAACTGAAGAAGTTTAAGTAAGTATTCTTAAGCCAAATTGGGAATTTCTTGCCATTTTGTTTAAAGTCCTAAGATAGTTTACCAAACCAAGTGGTAGAAGTCTTAAAAAATCAGCCTCTGAAAACAAAATAGCATTAACTGTAAACTATAAATTGGGCCAAAGGTTCAAACAGGAATGTAGTCCTACTCCAGAGATCTCACATCTGGTGTCTCCACCCATACAGAGAGATCAGAGCTAAACATGAGTAGCTCATCAGAAAATGCTGAGTAGTCACAGTTGTTTGTACAAAGTCCATGCATTAAAGGCAAACATGTTACTCATGTCGGTCCCCACTCAGAGCCTAGGTGCTTACTCTTTAAGAACAATGTTAATAACTGGATTTCTGGATTCACAGCAGGTTAGAAGCATGAGGATGAGTAGGGAGACCTTTCTAGACAGAGTAATGCTAACAGCAGTAAGAAGCAAGAGATGCCAGTGAAATAAAAGGCAGAAAAAACCACCCACAGTAATCTGGGAATATTTAAGCTCAGGAGCTAGAAGCTCTATCAATTTTAATAGCCGACCCCCACCAAAGTAGCACCATTATAACTCAGTACAGAATTGCCAATGTTGATAATTATGATATTCAGTCATCATAAAGGGCTAAATGTGTTCAATTACATCCTCCACTTAAGAAGGCTTAGAACTGTACAATATACAAAAGGTTTGCAAAATATCTGTTTAGACATACATAAAAAGTTTGGTATTGGGTTGGCCAAAAAGGTCGTTTGGGCTTTTCCATAAGATGTTATGGAACCAACCCTATACTTTAAGGGATTGAGTTATCTAGAAAAATCATTTATATGGTAACTCTTTCCCAGTGATATCAGATAAACACTTTTTACAAAACAGTAACATGGTCTAAAAATAATGGTATATTTAATATAATAGAACATTTAAATATAGTACAAATCATTAGTACATAAAAACAAGACATCGAATTAGACTGTTTATTGAAGTCTCTAAACAGATGTAGGTGGCAGTGAAGCCAAGGAGTGTCTGTAGGAGAAGGGACATAACCCTCCCATAACCTTTGCCATTCACTCAATTGTGCCTGGAGCCTCAGTGAAAATGGTGCACTTAACATATGCAAATGCTCACAGCTACCAAGTGGTCCTCTGGAGGCAGCCCCCCCATGACATATGACATACTCTCTGGGAATATTTCATAAATCCAGCAAGATTAACCTTCCGATTAGATTCCAATATGTAGGAGCTTTCCTCTTTAACTCGTTCCATATCTTCTTGCAAGGTAATAATCCTGTTGTTTGCAACTGCAAGCTGTTGATAAAATTTTAAAAATAATCTGTTATCTTTCTTTCACTAAACACAGCATAAGATAATTCATGATCTGCTAGGACATGATTTTCAGGCTTAGCTATTCTTAGAAGGAAAGAAAACTATCTATAGCCCCATAAAAATGTTCTTATAGGGAACTTAGGAGAAATGTCTTTAAAGATAAAAATAAAAAATTTCTCCTATTACTGTTTTTTGTGTAAACATTTTTTCAGTACCACAATATTATCTTACAATCATTTACCTCAAGGGTCTCCTCATGGATAACTTGTAATTATATTTAGTTATAAAACCTATTTCTGGACTTCCCTGCTGGCACAGTGGTTGAGAATCTGCCTGCCAATGCAGGGGACATGGGTTCGAGCCCTGGTCCAGGAAGAGACCACATGCCGTGGAGCAACTAAGCCCGTGGGCCACAACTACTGAGCCTGCGCTCTAGAGCCCACGAGCCACAACTACTGAAGCCCACTCACCTAGAGCCCACGCTCCACAACAAGAGAAGCTACCTCAATAAGAAGCCCGCGCACCACAATGAAGAGTAGCCACAACTAGAGAAAGCCTGTGCACAGCAATGAACACCCAACGCAGCCAAAAAAAAAAAAAAAAAAAAGAAAAAGAAAAAAAATTAATTAAAAAAACCTATTTCTTTTTTTTTTACATCTTTATTGGAATATAATTGCTTTACAATGGTGTGTTAGTTTCTGCTTTAAAACAAAGTGAATCAGCTATACATATACATATATTCCCATATCTCCTCCCTCTTACGACTTCCTCCCCCCTCCCTATGCCACCCCTCTAGGTGGTCACAAAGCACCGAGCTGATCTCCCTGTGCTATGCAGCTGCTTCCCACTAGCTATCTATTTTACATTTCGTAGTGTATATAAGTCCATGCCACTCTCTCACTTCATCCCAGCTTACCCTTCCCCCTCCCCGTGTCCTCAAGTCCATTCTCTACGTCTGTGTCTTTATTGCTGTCCTGCCCCTAGGTTCTTCAGAACCTTTTTCTTTTTTTTTGATTCCATATATATGTATTAGCATGCGGTATTTTACTTTTCTCTTTCTGACTTACTTCACTCTGTATGACAGTCTCTAGGTCCATCCACCTCACTACAAATAACTCAATTTCGTTTCTTTTTATGGCTGAGTAATATTCTATTGTATATACGGGCCACATCTTCTTTATGCATTCATCTGTCGATGGACACTTAGGTTGCTTCCATATCCTGGCTACAGTAAATAGAGGTGCAATGAACATTGTGGTACATGACTCTTTTTGAATTATGGTTATCTCAGGGTATATGCCCAGCAGTGGGATTGCTGGGTCGTATGGTAGTTCTATTTGTAGTTTTTTAAGGAAGCTCCATACTGTTCTCCATAGTGGCTGTATCAACTTACATTCCCACCAACAGTGCAAGAGAGTTCCCTTTTCTCCACACCCTCTCCAGCATTTATCATTTGTAGATTTTTTGAGGATGGCCATTCTGACTGGTGTGAGGGTGATACCTCCTTGTAGTTTTGATTTGCATTTCTCTAATGATTAGTGATGTTGAGCAGCGTTTCATGTATTTGTTGGCAATCTGTACATCTTTGGAGAAATGTCTATGTAGGTCTTCTGCCCATTTTTGGATTGGGTTGTTTGTTTTTTTAGATATTGAGCTGCATGACCTGCTTGTATATTTTGGAGATTAATCCTTTGTCAGTTGCTTTGTTTGCAAATATTTTCTCCCATTCTGAGGGTTGTCTTCTCATCTCATTTATGGTTTCCTTTGCTGTGCAAAAGCTTTTAAGTTTCATTAGGTCCCATTTGTTTATTTTTGTTTTTATTTCCATTTCTCTAGGGAGTGGGTCAAAAAGGATCTTACTGTGATGTATGTCACAGAGTGTTCTGCCTATGTTTTCCTCTAAGAGTTTGATAGTTTCTGGCCTTACATTTAGGTCCTTAATCCATTTTGAGTTTAGTTTTGTGTGTGGTATTAGGGAGTGTTCTAATCTCATACTTTTACATGTAGCTGTACAGTTTTCCCAGCACCACTTATTGAAGAGGCTGTCTTTTCTCCATTGTATATTCTTGCCTCCTTTATCAAAAGTAAGGTGACCATATGTGGGTGGGTTTATCTCTGGGCTTTCTCTCCTGTTCCATTGATCTATATTTCCATTTTTGTGCCAGTACCATACTGTCTTGATTACTGTAGCATTGTCATATAGTCTGAAGTCCAGGAGCATGATTCCTCCAGCTCTGTTTTTCTTTCCAAGGTTGCTTTGGCTATTCGGGGTCTTTGGTGTTTCCATACAAATTGTGAAATTTTTTGTTCTAGTTCTGTGCAAAGTGCCATTGGTAGTTTGACAGGGAGTGCATTGAATCTATAGATTGCTTTGGGTTGTATAGTCATTTTCACAATGTTGACTCTTCCAATCCAAGAACATGGTATATCTCTCCATCTATTTGTATCATCTTTAATTTCTTTCATCAGTGTCTTATAGTTTTCTGCATACAGGTAGGTCTTTTGTCTCCTTAGGTAGGTTTATTCCTAGGTATTTTATTCTTTTTGTTGCAGTGGTAAATGGGAGTGTTTCTTTAATTTCTCTGTCAGATTTTTCATCATTAGTGTATAGGAATGCAAGAGATTTCTGTGCATTAATTTTGTATCCTGCTACTTTACCAAATTCATTGATTAGCTCTAGTAGTTTTCTGGTAGCATAATCTTTAGGATTCTCTATGTATAGTATCATGTCATCTGCAAACAGTGAGAGCTTAACTTCTTCTTTTCCAATTTGGATTCCTTTTTCTTCTCTGATTGCTGTAGCTAAAACTTCCAAAACTATGATAAATAATAGTGGTGAGAGTGGACAACCTTGTCTTGCTCCTGATCTTAGAGGAAATGGTTTCAGTTTTTCACCACTGAGAACGATGTTGGCTGTGGGTTTGTCATATATGGCCTTTATTATGTTAAGGTAAGTAAGTTCCCTCTATGCCTACTTTCTGGAGGGTTTTTATCATAAATGGGTGTTGAATTCTGTTGAAAGCTTTTTCTGCATCTATTGAGATGATCGTATGGGTTTTATCCTTCAATTTGTTAATATGGTTTATCACATTGATTGATTTCCGTATACTGCAGAATCCTTGCATTCCTGGGATAAACCCCACTTGATCATGGTGTATGATCCTTTTAATGTGCTGTTGGATTCTGCTTGCTAGTATTTTGATGAGGATTTTTGCATCCATGTTCATCAGTGATATTGGCCTGTAGTTTTCTTTCTTTGTGACATCTTTGCCTGGTTTTGGTATCAGGGTGATGGTGGCCTCGTAGAATGAGTTTGGGAGTGTTCCTCCCTGTGCTATATTTTGGAAGAGTTTGAGAAGGATAGCTGTTAGCTCTTCTCTAAATGTTTGATAGAATTCCCCTGTGAAGCCATCTGGTCCTGGGCTTTTGTTTGTTGGAAGATTTTTAATCACAGTCTCAATTTCAGTGCTTGTGACTGGTCTGTTTATATTTTCTATTTCATCCTGATTCAGTCTTCAAAGGTTGTGCTTTTCTAAGAATTTGTGCATTTCTACCAGGTTGTCCACTTTACTGGCATATAGTTTCCTGTAGTAATCTCTCATGATCCTTTGTATTTCTGTGGTGTCAGTTGTTACTTCTCCTTTTTCATTTCTAATTCTATTGATTTGAGTCTTCTCCATTTTTTCCTTTATGAGTCTGGCTAATGGTTTATCAAATTTGTTTATCTTCTCAAAGAATCAGGTTTTAGTTTTACTGATCTTTGCTATTATTTCCTTCATTTCTTTTTCATTTATTTCTGATCTGATCTTTATGATTTCTTTCCTTCTGCTGACTTTGGGGTTTTTTTGTTCTTCTAATTGCTTTAGGTGTAAGATTAGGTTGTTTATTTGAGACGTTTCTTGTTTCTTGAGGTAGGACTGTATTGCTATAAACTTCCCTCCTAGAAATGCTTTTGCTCCATCCCATAGGTTTGGGGTCATCATGTTTTCATTGTCATTTGTTTCCAGGTATTTTTTATTTCCTCTTTGATTTCTTCAGTGATCTCTTGGTTATTAAGTAGTATATTGTTTAGCCTCCATGTGTTTGTATATATATATATTTTTTTGGGGGGTGGGTACGCCGGCCTCTCACTGTTGTGGCCTCTCCCGTTGCGGAGCACAAGCTCCGGACGTGCAGGCTCAGCGACCATGGCTCACAGGCCCAGCCACTCTGCAGCATGTGGGATCTTCCCGGACCGGGGCACGAACCCATGTCCCCTGCATTGGCAGGTGGACTCTCGACCACTGCGCCACCA
Organism: Mesoplodon mirus; assembly: GCF_964341445.2. Taxonomy (NCBI): domain Eukaryota; kingdom Metazoa; phylum Chordata; class Mammalia; order Artiodactyla; family Ziphiidae; genus Mesoplodon; species Mesoplodon mirus. The sequence continues at coordinate 50,863,160 of NC_138977.1, forward strand.
GGGAAGCCCATGTGTTTGTATTTTTTACAGATTTTTTCCTGTAATTTATATCTAGCTTCATAGCATTGTGGTTGGAAAAGATACTTGATACGATTTCAATTTTCTTAAATTTAAATTTACCAAGGCTTTATTTGTGACCCAAGATATGATCTATCCTGGAGAATGTTCCATGAGCACTTTAGAAGAAAGTGTATTCTGTTGTTTTTGGATGGAATGTCCTATAAATATCAATTAAGGCCATCTTGTTTAATGTATCATTTAAAGCTTTCATTTCCTTATTTATTTTCATTTTGGATGATCTGTCCATTGGTCAAAGCAGGGTGTTAAATTCCCCTACGATGACTGTGTTACTGTCGATTTCCCCCTTTATGGCTGATAGCATTTGTCTTATGTATTGAGGTCCTCCTATGTTGGGTGCATAAATATTTACAATTGTTATGTCTTCTTCTTGGATTGATCCCTTGATCATTATGTAGTGTGCTTGTCTCTTGTAACAGTCTTTATTTTAAAGTCTATTTTGTCTGACATGAGAATTGCTACCCCAGCTTTCTTTTGATTTCCATTTGCATGGAATATCTTTTTCCATCCCCTCACTTTCAGTCTGTATGTGTCCCTAGGTCTGAAGTGGGTAGACGGCATATATACGGGTCTTATTTTTGTATCCATTCAGCCAGTCTATGTCTTTTGATGGGAGCATTTAATCCATTTACATTTAAGGTAATTATTGATATGTATGTTCCTATTACCATTTTCTTAATTATTTTAGGTTTGCTATTGTAGGTCTTTTCCTTCTCTTGTGTTTCCTGCCTAGAGTTCCTTTAGCATTTGTCGTAAAGCTGGTTTGGTGGTGCTGAATTCTCTTAGCTTTTGCTTGTCTGTAAAGGTTTTAATTTCTCCGCTGAGTCTGAATGAGATCCTTGCTGGGTAGAGTAATCTTGTTTGTAGGTTCTTCCCTTTCATCACTTTAAATATGTCTTGCCACTCCCTTCTGGCTTGCAGAGTGTCTACTGAAAGATCAGCTGTTAACCTTATGGGGATTCCCTTGTATGTTATTTGTTGCTTTCCCTTGTTGCTTTTAATATTTGTTCTTTGAATTTAATTTTTGATAGTTTGATTAATATGTGTCTTGGCATGTTTCTCCTTGGATTTATCCTGTATGGGACTCTCTGCGCTTCCTATACTTGATTGACTATTTCCTTTCCCATATTAGGGAAGTTTTCAACTGTAATCTCTTCAAATATTTTCTTTTTTTCTTCTTCTTCTGGGACTCCTGTAATTCAAATGTTGGTGCGTTTAATGTTGTCCCAGAGGTCTCTAAGACTGTCCTCAATTCTTTTCATTCTTTTTTCTTTATTCTGCTCTGCAGTAGTTATTTCCACTATTTTATCTTCCAGGTCACTTATCGGTCCTTCTGCCTCAGTTATTCTACTTTCGATTCTTTCTAGAGAATTTTTAATTTCACTTATTGTGCTGTTCATCATTGTTTGTTTGTTCTTTAGTTCTTCTAGGTCCTTGTTAAACGTTTCTTGTATTTTCTCCATTCTATTTCCAAGATTTTGGATCACCTTTACTATCATTACTCTGAATTCTTTTTCAGGTAGAATGCCTATTTTCTCTTCATTTGTTTGGTCTGGTGGGTTTTTACCTTGTTCCTTCATCTGCTATGTGTTTCTCTGTCTTCTTATTTTACTTAACTTACTGTGTTTGGGGTCTCCTTTTCACAGGCTGCAGGTTCGTACTTCCCGTTGTTTTTGGTGTCTGCCCCCAGTGGCTAAGGTTAGTTCAGTGGGTTGTGTAGGCTTCCTAGTGGAGGGGACTAGTGCCTGTGTTCTGGTGGATGAGGCTGGATCTTGTATTTCTGGTGGGCAGGACTGTGTCTGGTGGTGTGTTTTGGGGTGTCTGTGACCTTACTATGATTTGGGGCAACCTCTCTGCTAATGGTGAAGTTGTGTTCCTGTCTTGCTAGTTGCTTGGCATGGGGTGTCCATCACTGTAGCTTGCTGGTTGTTGAGTGGAGCTGGGTCTTAGCGTTGAGATGGAGATTTCTGGGAGAGCTTTCGCCATTTGATATTACATGGGGCTGGGAGGTCTCTGGTGGATAATGTCCTGAACTTGGCTCTCCCGCCTCAGAGGCACAGGCCTGACACCTGGCCAGAGCACCAAGACCCTGTCAGCCACACAGGTTTTGGGAAGTCTGAGGTCTTCTGCCAGCATTCAGTAGGTGTTCTGTAGGAGTTGTTCCACATGTAGATGTATTTCTGATGTATTTGTGGGGAGGGAGGTGATCTCCACATCTTACTCCTCCACCATCTTGAAGGTCTCCTGAAAAAAACCTATTTCTAAAATGTATAAGAGGTCACCTCATGCCTTGGGACCCATCTTACAAACCCTCCATAAAACCTTTAACAGATAATTTTTTTTTAATGTTCAATTTTCTTTTTAAAGATTTATTTATTATTTATTTATGTATTTAAGTTATTGTAGGCTGCGTTGGGTCTTACTTGCGGCATGCGGGATCTTTCGTTGTGGCGTGCGGGCTCTTTGTTGTAGTGTGTGGGTTTCTCTTCTTTAGTTGTGGCGCCCAGGCACCAGAGCGTGTGGGCTCTGTAGTTTTTGCGGCACGTGGGCTCTAGTTGAGGCACGCGGGCTTAGCTGTCCCGTGGCACGTGGGATCTTAGATCCCTGGTCAGGGATCAAATCCACATTCCCTGCATTGTAAGGTGGATTCTTTACCACTGGATGACCAGGGAAGTCCCTACATATAATTTTTAAGAGAGTAAGAAATGAACTCCAAAGTTCTCACTCTAAAAGATGCCATTAAGCGTTAAAGAGATTTTTCTTTTCAGCACCTACAAAGACAAGGTAATGTTATTGGCAGTGTATCTGTAGGGGAAATGTTTATAACCCTATTCCACTGGAGGGAAGAGTACGGTGGAAACGCTCTCCTCTGTACCTACCGAGCTCAGTTCCCACAGAGAGTGGGAAGGTGCCTGAATGAGGCTAGGAAAGGAACTGAGCAGACTCCTCTCAGCCAGGCTAGTCTCCCTTTTCATCATCTCTGCTTGGTTCCTGTTCTACTATATAAGTACAGAGGAGCCAGTCTCAGGCAGGCTTTCTAGAGGCAGGTATGGCAGCCCATTTCTCTCTCTGCTCCATGGACCTAAAATGTGTAAAGAAGTAACTCTGGGCAAGCGGGTCTGCTCTCTAGATCCAAGCGCACCTCGGACTGCTTCTTCCAAGGTCTCATCATCAGAGAAAGTATTACGAGTGATGACTGCAGATCCAAGTGGACTTTCTAAGTCAGCTTTACCAACATAAAGTGGATGTTTATTTACCTTCAACTGCTCAGTTCTTCTCATTTTGTCATATTGGTTCAGAACTCAGGAGGGGAAAAGAGGTCTTTTTTGTTTTGCTTTGTTTTTTACTGATCCCTTTAAGTCCAAAATAGATGGAAATGAGAGAGGGCAGAACTTATTAGCCTTGTCTGGTCTTTATAAAGTTTACACACAGTGCTTTCCTATCTCTAAAAGTTCAAAGCTTTAAGAAAATAAATCTTATTGGTAAGATAAATAAGTAAATGAATAAATTAATATTGTTGGTAAGATAAATTTAGGCCAAGAACACAAATCCTGTGACTGAGGGAATAAAATTTACGATTGTATTTACTGAGTGCTTATGATGTGTCAGGCACTGGTCTAGGCCCTTATGCATTAAATCATTTAATTTGCACAAAAATCTTCTTCTTCTTCTTATCCCCATTTTACAGAGAAGTAAACCAAAGAACAGGAGCTCAAGTAACTGGCCCAGGATCAGAAAGCTAGCAAGCGCCAGACCTGGGACACAAATTCAAGAAGTCTAGCTATGGAGAGTATGCTTAATTAATATGCCACACTGCCTCAATATAACAGCAGTAGAATCACAGTAGAAAATTGCTCTGCAGAATGTTTCCAAAGCCTTGTGGGATAAAATTCTAAGGGTCATATCAATAAATTAAAGTTTTAATATAATTTAAGAATCTACATCCAAAAATAAAGCCCCCAGAACTGAGTAATATGGAAGGTGTTTTAAAGTTATAACAATGATTTTTTCCTTCTGAAAAAAATCCAATTAGATAGCGTTTCCTGACTAGTGCTTTAACTTGTTTATTTTAGACCAAAACATTTTTTTGAAGTATAGCTGATTTACAATATTATATTAGTTTCAGGTGTACAACATAGTGATTCAATATTTTTATAGATTATACTTTATATATATAAAATCTGTATATAAAATATGTAGATTATATACTTTTATACATTATAACCTTAAAGTTATTATAAAATATTGGCTATATTCCCTATACTATCCAATATATTCTTGTAGCTTACTTATTTTATATATAATAATTTGTACCTCTTAATCCCCTACCCCTATCTTGCCCCTCCCCACTGTTAACCACTAGTTTGTTCTCTATATCTGTGAGTCTGTTTCTGTTTTGTTTTATATTCATTTGTTTGTTTCATTTTTTAGATTCCACATTTAAATAAGATACAGTGTTTGTCTTTCTCTCTCAGATTTATTTCACTAAGCACAATACCCTCCAGGTCCATCTATGTTGTTTTATTTAACCAAATTTATCTCACTGTATGTAATAGGATAGTTATAATTTGAAAAAGAGAAGATAAAGTCTTTGCCACCTAAAAAATTTTATTTAAGGTTTCTCATAGAAACATCTAATGCTACTGAAGAAAAAAATATGTCGCTTAGCCTTTGGTAAGTTAGGGAAAAAAAATTAATCAGAAGTAAAATATGAGGTTATTTTTCTATTCTAATTTTAGGGACTTTTCTAAGAGTTTTCACATGTGTATTCTTACTTGATCTTCAGGGTAATTGTGAGCTAAAAGGGGAAACACTCTAATTTGCCAGTTAGGGAACTGGGCCTCTTGGAGGTCAAGTGACTTACTTGCTCAGGAGCACATGACATGTAAACAGGAATTACTGCTACACCAAGCACTCTTCTAACTGATTTTACTTGCATTACTTCATTACTCCTTTCAATGACCCCATGTGCTAGGTATGGGTTTGTTATTATAGATAAAGAAATGGAGGCATTGAAAGAGTAAATAATAGGGTCATATTTGTATTTCATTGTCAACTGCAACCACATCTTTGCTAGACTAACATCCCCACAGTTTACTGTTAGTTCATTATTAATACTGGTCTTCTGACCCGTGTTCTTTATGTCATCTACCCCATCACCCCAAGGAGAAAATAAAACCCTTGAAGGCAGGAACTTGCCAATCTGGTACACATAAATCAATGCCTGGCAGATATAAATCTTTGCATAGCTCTGGCACGTACATAGTACCCAAATTGTTTGATGAATGAATAAACGATGAATATCATGCTACCTGCTAAACATTAACTCTAGGCTAGCCCAGACAAAACATTCACAAAAGAAAGCAAAATATTTGATCAGCCCAGGTTCTATGCCTTCATAGTCCAGCTGGATAACTGAGACCCCTCAGATAAGCCAGCTGGCCATTCTTGGTCAGAACAAGGAGTCCTATAGTAGATATTATCTGAAAAGTCAAGTCCTTTATTTCCAGGCTCCAGAGAAATTATTTTCCACTAATGCACTCTACTAAATTCTATAAGTCAACCAAAAAATTTCCAAAACACTTACCTCCTCTGTCAGTTTAGTGTTGGATTTTTCTAATGCATCCACTTTTGCCTGAAGGTTGTTTACAGTAGCACTATCGACAGAAGAAAAAACATAATAGTCTCTTTTGATAAACAGAGCAATATCCTGTACTTTCTTTTAAAATACTCATTATACTTTCATTGTTTACTGTCCATAATTCTTGACAGACTTGTAGGCTCTAAGACAGCTTACAAGGTGATGTGTGTCTTACCTGCTACATTCTTGGCACTGAAGTTTGTATTTAATAAGCATTTGTTGATGAAATAAAAGAGTTGATGCACTACACAGTAAACTTTGTTTACTTAAATAATAATAATAATAATAGTAATAATAATAATGGGCTACATGAATTCTGATGTGCTTGCCATACACCAAGCACTCTTCTAACTGATTTTACTTGCATTATTTCATTACTCCTTTCAACAACCCCATGTGCTAGGTATGGGGTTGTTATTATAGATAAAGAAATGAAAGAGTAAATAATAGGGTCATATTTGTATTTCATTGTCAACTGTAACCACATCTTTGCTAGGCTAACATCTCCACAGCTTACTGTCAGTTTATTATTAGTACTCAGTCCCCAGAGAAAATGTACTTAAATTGTTCTTGAGTTTTCTAGATGGAACCAAGACTATAATTTATATTGATACTGGTATAGTCACATTTTAGGTCTTACTTAAATTAAAATGATTATCTTTCATAAGAGAACTATAAATAAGGTAATTAATGGGTATATTAATTCTTCTGAATTATTCAACAGTTTTTAGACCATCAGTGCACTTGAGAATACCAATAAATTTTGGATAGCTCTCCTCAGGAAAGAAGAGATTGTTTTATAACCTAGTCATGAAAAATACTTGGTGAGTACTTGGTAAATTAATGGTAGTGATGGTGGAAAAAGGGTAAATTAATACTATCAATCCAATGTATGAGAAATGCAAGGGACCAATGAGATACAATTAAAGGTACTAAAGTGATGAGTGCTTTACCCAAGATTTAGGCCTGAAATATGTGGCTGGATCTACCGAACCAAGAAGACCTCCAATTTCAACTATGTCACAAATTTAAGAGTTCTTAACTGAATATATTTACATAATCACTAAAGTTCTAATTACATACTAATTTTATATTGCTTTTCATTAAAGCTCACCGAACAGTTAAATGCTACATAACCAGTGTCTAGCTCAGTGCCTGGTAAGCAGTAATTCTATATATATTTGTTGAGTATTGTCTGAATTTATCCTAACTGCTCATCAGTTTACCTTTCCCTTCCCCCACACCAAAACCCCCAGTAAAGTAATAGTATTTATTCATTCTTTACTTCAGATGTCTGTTGAGTTCTTCTACATAGTTCTTCTGATCCAGAATTGCAGTAATCTGGCCATCTCTGAGGGAAAAAAATAAAAAATAGAAAAAAAGTAAATAACATTAGAAATACCAAGATGCCCACCCCCAATCTTTTCATAAAACACAGAAAGGAAATTATGGCACAGACACACTGAATCAGAAGACAGGCCTGATGTATAATCCCCTTGGCATATCAACAGGAGACTTGGAGGTTTAAAATGGAAACCACCCCTGCATATTAATGAAGCTCTTGCTATAGCTTATATATTTTAATAACTTAGGTTATAGGTATAATGTACAATCTATTAGAGGCATTTAAAGAATAAAAAGTTTCTTCTCACAATTGATAGATATTTTTTTAGCTTTGTTAGTATTATTTATCATAACAATTTTCCATTTGTCATAGGAACTGAATTAAGCTTATTCAGGTGAAATAATTATTGTTCTCAAAGGCTATATATTTATTTGCCTTTAACTGCTGTTTGGCTTCAAAGTGAATGGTATAAAAGGCTTTCACAAAGATCAGGTGTTTATTATTACATGAGTAAATTAAGTGTGGAAAAAGAAGGTTCACTTCTGGGACCAGCTAATCTGGAATAGGCAAAAGTTAAACAGACAGACTTTTCAACTGAAAGACAAAATTCAAGGCCACATACCTCTACGACTACTTAAAGGACAAGCAATATAATCTTAGCTCAATGCCTAAGGTTAAAAACTTCAGACTAATTATGCTTTCAACTGCTAAATTTATAAAGGGTAAAAGGTGAGTTTCTGATCGCTAATTTCCAAGTACCATATGAATATTTTTAAAACTTTTAATTTTGAAATTATTTTAGATTTACAGAAGTTGTAAAAGTAGTGCCCAGTTCCCATATACTCAGCTCCCCCTAATATTAGCATTTTACATAATCCCATGATGCACATGTAATAGTGCAAATTTTAAGCAAACTGACAATGCAATCCTTCTGGTCAAGAAAACCATGTTTCCAAACATTACTTTTAAGAGATGAAGCATTTGATTCCTTTTATAAAAATTTTTATTTTCTTTGCCCCTGAGCCACATAGTAGGAAAATCTACTTAACTAAAATCCCTTTTAGGGTTTAGCAGGCATAATTGTCAGATATTTTTGACAAGATTCTATTAAAGCTATCTCATTAGAAATTATTTCAGCACATCTGTTAAAGCAGTACTGTTGTAAACTTTAAATACTATCAAAGAACATTAAAGAAAAAAGAAAACTAATTTTCTTTGTACATACCCTTCACTACCTTTACTGCTGTTCCCATCCTTGAGATACATTGAAAAATCTATAACTCCAACCTACAGAGGGAATGTTCAGAATTCAATATAAAATTAGATACTTTTCCCAAGGCATAATACAATGTCTCTTTTTAGGTACTCAAAATAGTATTACGGTCATGACAATTACTAGAAATTTTTAATAAAAATTTAATGTTTTATTATAATCAAGAATTGATGGGACTTCCCTGGTGGTGCAGTGGTTAAGAATCCGCCTGCCAATTCAGGGGACACGGGTTCGATCCCTGGTCCAGGAAGATCCCACATGCCGTGGAGCAACTAAGCCTGTGTGTCACAACTTCTGAGCCTGTGCTCTAGAGCCTGTGAGCCACAACTACTGAGCCTGTGTGCTGCAACTACTGAAGCCCATGCGCCTAGAGCCCACGCTCCACAACAAGGGAAGAGACAGCAATGAGAAGCCCGTGCACTGCAACGAAGAGTAGCCCTTGCTCGCCACAGCTAGAGAAAGCCCGTGCGCAGCAACGAAGACCAAACGTAGCCAAAAAAAGAGAAGAAAAAAAAAGTTGGAAAAGGTAACTTAAAAAAAAAATGCTGCCCCTTAAAAAAAAAAAAAAAAAAGAATTGGCAAGCGTTGTAAGTAAGCACCAAGATTAAGTCAGCAGGACATGACTAAGAAAGTCAACTGAATACTTAATATAAATTAAGGTTTAACATTTCTTTCTCTCTTGCTTATTTAAAATATTCTGCTACTAAACCCCTGTGTATATATTTTGGCTTATATGTGTGTACATATATTGGGTTGGCCAAAAAGTTTGTTTGCGTTTTTCCATAAGATGCTATGGCAAACATATATACATATGTTTGCCACTGAACCACATAGCACACAGCACATATATATATATATATATATATATATAATATATGTATATATATAATATATGTATATATATATATTTTTTACCCTGTGCAAAATATTTTTAACAGGGATCACAGTTAAGACAAGAATTTGAAAAACATTCATTATGCATAAATAAGCCAAGCTGGAAGGAAAAACAAACAGATTTTTTATATTCACATCAAAAATAAAGAAAATCCTACTTATGACTCATACAAGTTCCCCTAATTTGGTTGGTACAATCTGATCAATCCAAACTCTGAGATAACAGAACTCAGAGTGACACACTAGGTAACCAAGTATCTTCCTCATACCTGAGAGTCCAAATCTTCTCCTTTCATACAGAAATTGGCATCAATGACATTCAGACCCACCAACAGACCAGCAATTATGGCTCCCTCTTCTTCCATCATGAGGGCATTGGGTTCATAGAATTCACTGTAAGAGAAATCCATGAAACACTCTACTGTAATAAAACTTCAAGAATCCAATGATGTAACCATAAGACAAGGAGAAAAGCACTTGCCTCGTGGTTAAACATGGTCGTCTATAATAACAGCAAAAAAGTAAAAACAAGGATTACTTGGATACTTTATTTCAGATAATAGGGACATGAACAGACTCTAGATAATAGACAGTCCAGCTGAAAGAAAAGTGATTGGAATGGTATTTTCACTGAAGTGAGCATTCATGCTTCTGCCACATATCTGTATTTGCAACGCACCAGGGGATAATTTTTCAATCTTTCATGCATCTTAAAATAACCGATTAGTTTGTTTTTAAAAAATTGCCTTTCTTCTGATCTGCTTTATTTTTATTTTTTAAATTTAATTTTATATATATTTTTAAACTTTTTATTTTATATTGGAGTATAGTTGACTTACAATATTATGTTAGTTTCAAGTATACAGCAAAGTGATTTAGTAATACATATACTGTATTGTTGTATGCAATAGTAGTTCATTCGCTTTCACTGCTGTACAGTATTCCATGGTAGGGATATACCACAATGGATTCATTCTATTTACTGTTTCAGTTGTGCAGGCTACAGTGCTTTGCTGAACACTACTGCACATGGGTTTGGGTACATATACACATGCATTTCTCTTAGACATACCTAGGATGTGAAAGTGTTGAGTCAAAGTGAGTGAAAATATGTATTAAAAAGTGTTCCCGGGCTTCCCTGGTGGCGCAGTGGTTGAGAGTCCGCCTGCCGATGCAGGGGACACGGGTTTGTGCCCCGGTCCGGGAAGATCCCACATGCCGCGGAGCAGCTGGGCCCGTGAGCCATGGCCGCTGAGTCTGCGCGTCCGGAGCCTGTGCTCCGCAACGGGAGAGGCCACAACAGTGAGAGACCCGCGTACCGTAAAAAAAAAAAAAGTGTTCCATCTAGTTCGTATGACTGAATGCATTTACTCTGGTGCTCTGCTGGATGAAGAGCTAATTCTTCAGACCCCAATTGAATCATATAATTTTGTAGCCACCTACAGCTTGAACACTAGACCCTACACCACTTTAAGGCTTGATCCTTGGAAAGTTGAGCCTTCCCCTTGTGGAAATAAATAAGCTCTCCAGAATGGTTACTGTTTCTCTTTCTCCTGATTTGTTTAATTTTCTTAGGCAAGAAAACAGCAATCAATGGCACACGCAGCTGCAGCAACATTAAAACAATGCTCCATGTCAGGATCTGCAGTGCAATTTTTTGTAAAAACTAGGCTCTTGAAAAATTCAGCCATGTCTTTAAATTCTCGATTACTTATTCTTCTTACAATATTTCTCAGAGGCAGTCTGCTATACTTGAATTTCTTTTAGTAAATATTAATGACCTATAAAGTATATATAAAAAAGTACACAAATCATACAATCCAGTGGAATGAGTTTTCACACAGAGAACACACCTATGTAACCAGCACTATATTAAAAATCAGTACATCATCAGAACCTCCAAAGCCACCTTGTGCTGCCTTCTACTCCCCATTTACTACCCCTACCCTGCCAATGGTAGCTCTTTCCTGACTTCTATCATGAAATATAAATTGTGTACATTTCTGAACTTTATATAAATGGAATAATGCGGAATGTATTTTTCATGTCTGGTTTCATTTGCCCAGCATTACACTTGTGAGATTAATCCATATGGCTGTGTGTAGTTGCTATATGGTATTTCATTGTATGAGTATACCATAACTTACCTACCCATTTTACTGTGAATAGATACTTGGGGTCTATTACAAACATTTGGGGCTGGTACAAACATTGTAATAACTATGAACATTCTTGTTCATGTCTTTTGTTGGATATAACTATGCATTTTTTATTGGATATAATAACTAGAAGCAGAATCCTTGATCACAAGGAATGCTCATGATCAGCTTTAATAGAGGATGACAAACAGTTTTCTTAAATTTCTATACCAATTCACTCATCAGCAGGATATTAAAGTTACTTCACATCCTCACCAACACCTGAGATTACCTGTCTTTTTCATTTTACCCATTCTGGTGGTTGTGTGAGGTTATCACACTCTTGTTTTAACTTGAATTTACAACATGGCTAATGAAGTTAGGTATATTTTAATATGTTTACTGGCCATTTCAATTTCTTCTTCTGTGACAGGCTTGTTCAAGTCCTTTGCCCAATTCTGTCTTTGCTCGTCTGCCTTTTTCTTTTTGGACTGATGGAGTTCTTTACACACCATGAGTATGCATCATTTGTTGAATATATGTATTATGTATTGCAAATATCTCCTTTAGAGTTATGGGTTACCTCTCACTCTTAATCTCAAGAGTGACTTTTGATGGACAGAAGTTCTTCATTTTAATGTAACCAATTTAGCCATTTTTTCCTTTACAGGTAGAACTTTTTGTGTTTAAGAAATTTTTGTCTACTTTATGTATCTTCTAAAAGCTTTATTGTTTTCTCGTTCCCATTTGTACCTATGACCCAAGTGGAAATTTTTTTGTGTGCTGTATTTGAATTTAATATTACACGTCAACTTCCTGTCTTAGTGAGCCTGGGTATATGCTAAGGTGTCAAACGTCTCTCCTGTTTTCTAAAGGTGTTAAGTTTTGACCTGTCCTGCAAAGGACCATACATATGCCACAGAGACAGTGTGAACACACTTAATATAAAAACATCTATCCTTGCGTATGTGTGTGTGTGATGTGGGAGAAGTATTAGCTGAGCTATGTGAAATTGTCATGAATCAAATGTTTCTGACCCCCCAAAATGATAAATTTATATGCTTCAGCCTCATATGATATAGAACATGGGGAGAAAAAGAAGGAAGCTCAACGAGAAGATCTTCATACCTGAGAAGTTCCTTCTTATTGATCAGAGCTTTCATATACTCTGAAAGTTTCTTTTGCATCAATGCCAAACGAAGCCAGGCTCTTCCTCTGCCTACTGGTGTCCTACAAAAACACAGAAACCAACTAAAAGTTGCAGAGCTAGAAGCCACAGTGGGACAGGTCCATTTACTCCCGCTAATGGGCCCCCCCAGTATAAGGTACACAGGATGTGCCTCTCACAGCCTCTCCCACCACACCACTGTGGGAGGACTTCTGTGTGGGCCAGTGGGAGCCAGGGGTGTGTTTGGGACAAATGCTCTTGTGAGGAATTAATTACTGAATGAGACTATGATTTGAAGACAAGACCTCTGGAAGGCCAAACTGAAAATGCTCCATCAGACTAGTTTTGGTAAATCCTCATAAATTTAGTGTGGATCACGTAAGGACCCGAATAACAATAATCAGGACACAGGCCACTTAGACCTCTACTTGATTATAATTAGACCAATCTAATTTGGGAAGGTGATTACCACTCTTTTTCAAGTCCCAAGGCAGGTTCCGGGTGTCAGTTCCTGAGGCTCACTTGACAACTGTTTTAATCTTGGTTCTAATCAAACACGTTGTTTGTCTTAAGTCCAACACGCCACCTCCCTAGATCTAACTTCTTGAGACTCACTAGCTGATACCCACAAGTGCTTTAAAAAAAAGAGAACATTTGGTATTTTAACATGAAGACAACCTTTCTTAGATTAATAATAATTATCCCTCACACTTCTCATTATTCTACACTACCAGTTCTCTCATAACGTCACTTATTCATAACAGCATTTTGCATTTTGGACTGTTATGAAATAAATTATTGTGATCACCGTTGTCTTTAGTCTCACTCCTAAAGGAGGTAGTTAAGAAGAACGTTTTCCCTGACACACAGAATTGAACCTTAAACTTACTTAAGTCCTGGAAGGTCTTTAACACTTGCTGTTATCTCTGCAGCTTCTGGAACAAGCTTTTCTACCAGTTCTAGAGGCCCCCAGAAGGATTTATTTTGTCCAAGAAAAGTTTTCTTAGCTAAGGCGATAAAAACAAAGCAATATTTTAATATTTTTCACAACATAAACACACTCTCAACACACACATACCCTCTCCCATCTATTCAGTGCGCTTTTCCGGGAATTAATCCCAGATTATCAGACAGTTCTAAAATTATTCATGCTTTCATAATATTTGATTTCATGAAAATCAAAAATCCCCTACTTTCCAAGACTTGGTCCTTCCTCTTTCAGGAAGAATTTATGGACTAGCTGTATAATAACAATAAAATATTTTAACAATATCATGCTTAAAGCCTTGTGGTATTAGTGAAGAAAACAGTCCAGTGGAAAAGAATATGTAATCCAAGAACAGGTTATCAAAGATTGGAGTGGGAGGAAGAAAAGAAGCCAAGGTGAACAGACCAGGTCCTGTCCTCAAAAGCTCACGGTTGGGCTTCCCTCGTGGCGCAGTGGTTGAGAGTCCGCCTGCCGATGCAGAGGACGCGGGTTAGAGCCCCGGTCCGGGAGGATCCCACATGCCGTGGAGCAGCTGGGCCCGTGAGCCATGGCCGCTGAGCCTGCGCGTCCGGAGCCTGTGCTCCGCAATGGGAGAGGCCACAACAGTGAGAGGCCTGCGTACCATCCCCCACCCCCCAAAAAGCTCACGGTTAAGTAGGAAGAGCATGGACGCAAGAGTCTGTAGATCTGAGTTCTAGCACTTGCTCTGCCCTCACTCACTGTGTGATCTTGGGCAAATCACATCCCATTCTAGATCTATATCCACCTGTGAAACACAACTGCCATCTTGAATTAGATACTTTTAACAGCACTTCCAGCTCTAGCTTTTAAGAATCTGTATTTTTTAAGCACTATACCTCCTTTAAGTCAACCATATCTCTGCACCCACATAGGTTGCATTCCAATGGATTAATATTAATTCAAGCCTCTTATTCTTTGGCTCCACCAGGAATGCTTCTCTTCTGGAGCATGTATTGCTAGGAAACAGGTGTGTGCACATTTGTATTTGGAGGCCATGGTCTACCTTTCAAGCCATGTTTCAGGCAGTGCTCCATCACCACAAAGAACTGCTGGAGAGGTGCGTAGTCAGAGTCCAGAGTTCTCCCTAGGTTCAGAGCAGATTCAATCAAGCCCTTGATACTCAGCTTGGCCATGTTCATCAGGTTCATGCGTTCGTTAGCCATGAGATAATTAGGATCTGCAGCCAAAGGAGAAAAGGATGAAGCCTGGTTACTGGAAATAGCGCATTACAAAATTCAGTGTAAGTTCACTGTGTTGACATTTGCATTGATGGTGCAAAAGCAAGAACGGGTAAGACTGTTGGTGTCTTGGCAAGAATCAAGGCCTTGGCACCAAATTATACTATTAGTTGTTGTATTCTTCTCCACCATGTGCTTTGCTTTAAAAAAAAAAAAAAGATGCCAGTCTCCCTTAGGAATATTCTTGGTGAAACAGTAAAAAATGTATTTATTTTATAAAATTTTGAGCCTTGAGTACAGTCTCTTAATATTCTCACCACCGCCTCTGTTACCAGCCTAACCTGGGTCCGTCACAACTCAGTACTATACAGCCTTCACGCTGGGCTGCTTCCACCCTTGCCCTGCCTCACCCATTCTCTACAGCTTGTGAAGCACTCTAAAAAATAAAGCCAAGGTAGAGAAAAAGGATAAAGTGCTTAAACTTTGTTCCAAATATGCTATGTGTATTATTAGTATTTATACTAGTTAGCATTATTATTTAAACTAAGCATTACTAAGTGAACTAAAAATAATTAACATTATTAGTATAATGAAGCATTAGAACTTAATCAACTCCCCGATTTTTTAAGACTTAACATAGAGCATGTGGCTCTCATCAACCAAATAAACTCCCTGAGGAAAGGGACTAAGTACCACATTTTACCTGGCATCCTCCCAAAAGTTAAATGTTTAATTTCTATACGAATTGAAAAAGGCCTAGAGATCTATGAAATATTTTACCTTTTTTAGCAGGACTAAAAGTATAAAAGCCATGCTCCCGGGCTTCCCTGGTGGCGCAGTGGTTTAGAGTCCGCCTGCCGATGCAGGGGACACGGGTTCGTGCCCCGGTCCGGGAAGATTCCACGTGCCGCGGAGCGGCTGGGCCCGTGAGCCATGGCCGCTGAGCCTGCACGTCCGGAGCCTGTGCTCCGCAACAGGAGAGGCCACAACAGTGAGAGGCCCGCGTACCGCAAAAAAAAAAAAAAAGCCATGCTCCCATAATAGAAACAAGCTACAGCACAAAGCAGAGATTATTTCATTCAAATTTTCCCAAGTAATTTTCTTCACACAGTGTTTTCATTTAGATATGCATTCACAGTTAAGTGAAGCAGAATCAAATAGTCAAATTCTAAGCTCATCTTCTCCATTAAGTTTAAGGACTTGTAGGTTTACAGTGCCCACTATACAAATCTTGGTTTGTTGTAGTGTTCTCTGAGGTAATAATTTTAGAGGGTACTTTATTAAGAAAGTCAGAATTGGTGTACGTTGCCACTAATTCCCTCTTGCACACCAACAAATGTTTTAGGGCCATGCCTCACATCTGCCTCTCTCTGTTCATTGTAGGTCAACTTGTCAAGAATGGAATAAACCCACAAGGGACATTGAAATACACAAAAAACTACCCCCTGACAAACCGCCATGAAGAACTTTATCAGCTATTAATTTCCAACGTTATTATCAGCATTTATGTGCACCGTACTGTTTCCAACCTTCCATAATCCCTGGGAAAAAGGAATAGGGCAGGGGTGTGTGGGTATGCATGAATGTTTGTGGAGAGCTACTGGATTCTCCATTTAACATAAGAAAATGTGGCTTTAGTTGGATTAACTGGCAGTCCATAAGGTACCACTCCCTCTGCCTTAAGTCTGTTGACCAATAATTCAGGGAGCTAATAACAAAATTAAGCAATGCTCCTAGTCAAAGTAAATAATCTAATTCCAACCTAGTGAGAACTAGTCACGTGGGAGAGCTGGATTTGGATATGTACAAAACACGATGCTTTGAGGCATTTTTCCAGAAGTGGTGGTACCGGCTCTTCTACACTGCCTCATCTCGTTCTTCTTGTAATCAGTAGCAGTTTAGGACATCTGGTCAGTGGCTGGGATGCATTAAACTACAGAAAGATGAACTACTGCCTAGGGAAATTAAATTCCTGATACCTTAGACTCCATTAGTATGGTGCTATAACCTATTTGAACTAACCTGCATCAAACATAAACAACCCACCCATTCTTTAGAAAATATTACTCTCAGCCTTGGCATTACTAATATTTTGGGTCAGATAATTCTTTTTGTGGGGGGCTGTTCTGTGAATTAAATTTAGCAGCAACCCATGCCTTTACTTCTAGATGTCAGTAGCACCCTCTAGTCATGATAACCCCAAATATCTCCAGATATTGCCATTAAGTCCCCTGAAAGACATCTCCTACCTGTTGAGAACTACTACTCTAAACAAATGAAAGAAAGTCAAACAAAATTCAGGGTAATTTGACAACTAGACATAAGAGCTCAAAAGAATTTATTGCTATTATTAATTGTTTAATTAATGCAAAAGTTCAATGATTATTTAATGCTTACTATTATCAAAGTGGTGCGGCACGGCCAAAAAAAAAAAAAAGATTTTGTGGAACTAATGTATGCTGTTTGTTTGGCTGAGTTTTTTGGGGTGCACCATGTGGCTTGCGGGACGTTAGCTGCCTGCCCAGGGATTGACCCATGCCCCCTGCAGTGGAAGTGTGGAGTCCTAACCACTGGACCGCCAGGGAATTCCCTGTATGCTGTTAAAAAGGGAAGGGCTGCAGTGACCAAAAGAGAGCATGAGGGGACTTCTGAGGGGCAGGTAAAGTTCTCCTTTTGATGGGGTGTTAGTTTTGTGAAATTGGTGAGTATGTGAAAATTCATTGAGCTGAGTACTTATAATATGTGATCTTTTTCATATATTTTATACTTTTAACTATAAAAAGCTTTAAAAAGTTCTGTTTTATTATATAGACCAGAAAATTATTTTAAAGTGCATGACTTTTACAATGTTGTCTGTCATACTTTTTCTATGAGAAAAATAATTAAAATTTCAATTATTCACAATGCTAACATTTAACACTGTTTTTCCAAAAGTGAACTTTTGTTCATTTATTCATTTTTTTCAACAAATATTGAACATCTACTTGGTGTTAGATACTGTATTTAATGCTGGGAATCCAGAGATAAAAGACCTAGTCCTCAACATCCAAGTGCTTACTATTTATCAAACTTGGGTTATACAGATGTCTGGAGAACAAAGCAGGGCAGCTTACAGAGAATACCTGAAACTTCAGGATAAACATTATCATCTTCAACAAAGATTAATTTTATTTCAGGACAAATAAATTAAAATGTTTTTATGTTAAGCCATATATACGCATTCTATGGAATCAAATGTAAATTATATATATATATTTAAGGCTAAGATAGTAGATATGAAAGTAATGTAGGATTTCAGGCAAGCTGCGAGTCCGATACAATTTCCTCTGCCATTGGATGTATTCTGAGGGAAAGTTTAAGAAGTGTCCATTACCCATGGCTATTACTTAACATTGTACTAAGGGTGGAATACCAATGCAATTAGAGAAGATAAAGAAGTTGGAGACATATAAACTGTAAAAGGGTGGATCATATATTACTGCTCTCATACAATCTGACTTTACACCCAGAAAAAATCAAAGTAAACTAAAATGTTTACAAAAACATAATAATTCACAGAGGTAGCAGAATACAAAATTAATATATAGAAATCAGTAGGTGCCAAATACAGAGGATGACACTTTTGAGTTCAATCTTAAAGGACAAAGAGAAATTAGTCAGGCCAGGAAGGGTTAGGAGTAGAGCTGTGAAGGGAGTAGGATGGAAGGATAGCTTAGGTAAAGGAACAGAAATATGAAAGAACATGGCATACTAAGGAAAACCAAAAAAATGCCGTAAGTTTATGATACATGTAAGGGTTGTGAGATAAGACAAGGGAAATAGGTAAGGGAGAGATTGCTAAGGACCTTGTTTAAGGAATATGGATTTTACCTTAAAGTCAGGAAAGATTTTGATGTGAGGCGTAATGTCACTAATTTGAATTTTAGAGAAGGCATTCTAGCAATCTTGCGGAAGATGGATCGAAAAGGAATAAAAACTCAAAGCTGGGGAGCAAGTAAGGGTTTACCACAAAAGCTGAGGAGGAAAATTATAATATGGGACGGAATTGGAGCAGTGCGTGCTTGTGGAGAAGATGGAGTTAGCTCTGAGAGATGTTCTAGGGGTAGAATGTTAGGATTTCAGGACTTGATCACCAGCTGGATTGAGGGAAGAAGGAGATAGAATGGAGAGCAACTTCTGTGTTTCTAGCTTTGGTGATTATTTGATTGTTTCTACATTTGGACGGTGGTACAAATCACCTTGGTGGGAAACATAGTAGGAGCAGTGGACTAAAGAAACCATGTAGAAATGACTGTAGTTATAATAAACTATATTGGTTTTCAAAGTCCTTTTAAGAGCGTATGGGTCTTCATTACACCTCTTCAAGGCTGCTAATTTCCATATGAGGAAATTCTAACACACTTTACAGAGTCATGTGGTTCATCTAGTCAATAGTAATGACAAAAATGGACCCAAAGTCACATAGCTAAGAGTGACAGTGAGTCATACTGTTCTGCAAACCCATCATCGAACCCAGACCCTATTTTATCTCCTTATAGTGCAGTGACTAAGGTTCATACCGAGAAATATTGAAATGTTTTATGAATAACTGAAGGAAAAGTAAGTTATCTTTAACATTATGTTAATATTAAGTATGTTACATCATACCCAATTCTTGGTAAAGTGGGAATAATTCATAGGTAGCACAACAGTTACTTTTATCTTAATGTGAAACAAAACAGTTGTCCTAGAGAAATTTCCCAATGATACCTAAAAGCATTAATATGAGATTTAAAATGACCAACTAACAGAAAGATATTGAAAGGAAAGCTTACTTGATGTTCAGAATGACTGAAGACCAATGATTCCTAAATAAATCTACTTTGAACTTTTGCTGTAATAGTTCTTAGAGTATAAAATTAAGCATAAAATGAGTTGTCTGTGATAGTGAAAGAAATCACTGAAAGTACTAAAAAGATCTTTAATAAAACACCATTTAACTAGTCTGATGACACTTATTTGTACAAAATAATTATGAACTTTTACTCAATCCTCATTTAAAAATAATAAAGTCTTAAGACCCTTAGATTATCTATATATGTATCTATATCTGTATTTATCTATTCTCCTTAATGTCATTTCAGATATCACATAAGCTTCTACTCAAGAATAATGAAGAGGAAATTCATTTAAATAATATTTTCTCTGGGTTGAAATCTGTTAAAGGAGTTCATCAAGAAAATTTAATCACTAATTTATTTATCCTGATTGCTACCTTTCCTTAGTAATAGCATAATCAAAGATATACTTTGCAAAAATTAAGCCTTATCATCAGAAAGATTATATCCACCCACTACTCAATCTGTTTGATATGAATCACCTGTGCTAATTAGCTTATTATATGATGCCAGGCAAGGAATCTTACTTCTTTGGGGCCTCAATTTCCTCATTTGTAAACGTACTTGTTCAGTAATTTTTTTTTTTTTATAAAGACATCACACACCCGCACCAATCATAGTGACTAATTGCAGCACTAATTCTCAAGCAGGGGGCACATTAATATGCCTGGAATGGGGTGAAACAACATGGCTTGGAAAACCACACCAACGACTCTGATACCAAATGAACTAGATCCTTGCCACTCCAAGTGTGGTCCTGGAACATCAACATTGGCATCACCTGGAAGCTTTTAGAAACAGGAAAACTTGGGCTCCAATGGTACTACTGAATCAGATTCTGGACAGAACCTAAAGCAATTTGTATGTGCATTAAAGTTTGTGAAGCACTGACCTAGCTCTTCTAGCTCTAGCATGTCATAGTTCCATGATTTCACAGATGGCTTCCTCAAGGCCAACCAATAAATACATTTATCAGTAGAAAGCCCCCAGGAGAAAGGAATAATAAAGATCACAGCAGAAATCAACAGCAAATAACACTATTGAGAGAAACCAGTGAAACCCAAAGTTGGCTCTCTGAAAAGATCAACAACATTGACAAATATTTAGCTATACCAACGAATAGAAAAAGAGAAAAGACTCAAATTACTAAAATCAGAAACGAAGAGGAGACATTACTATTGACCTTACAGAAACAAAAAGGATTATAAGGGAATACTATGGGCAACTGTATGCCAACATATTAGGCAACCTAGATGAAACAATTTCTAAGGGCAATTTCTAAGAAATATAAACTACCTAAACTGACTCAAGAAGAAATAGAAAATCTGAATAGAACTATAATAAGTAAAGATATTAAATTCATAATAAAAAACACACCCCATAAAGAGGCCAAAACCAGATGGCTTCACTACTGAAGTTTACCAAACATTTAAAGAATTACTACCAGTTCTTCACAATTCCAAAAAACAGAGGAAGAGGAAACACTTCCGAACACATTCTATGAGACCAACATTACTTGAGACCAAAATCAGACAAAGACATCATAAGAAAACTACAGATCAGTATCTCTTATTAATATAGATGCAAAGCCCTCAACAAAATACTTGCAAACCAACTCTAGCAACATACAAAAAGGATTATACAATATGACCAAATGGTTTCTTAGATGACACCAAAAGCAAAAACAACAGAAAAAATAAACTGGACTTCACTAAAATTAAAAACATTTGCACTTCAAAGGACATCATTAAGGAAAAGAAAAGACAGCCCATAGAATGGGAGGAAAAAATGTAAATCAGATCCAGTATCCAGAATATGTAGAGAACTCTTATAATTCAACAATGAAAGACAAATACAGTTAAGTTCCCTACATACGAACATTCAAGTTGAGAACTTTCAAAGATGCAAACGTGCGTTCCCATGTCCAATCATGTAAGTCAGCTCAGATGTCTGTAAGATTACTGTACTGTAAGATTAAAAATGTTTTCTTTATTTTTTGCGTTTGTTTTTTTATGTATTAATGTGTGAAAAGTATTATAAGCCTATTACAGTACAGTACTATATATCTGACTGTATTAGTTGGATACCTAGGCTAACTTTGTTGGACTTAATGAACAAATTGTACTTACAAGCACGCTCTCAGAACGGAACTCGTTTGTAGGTAGGGAACTTTCTCTTACCCAGTAAAAAAGAATGAGCAAAGGATTTCAATAGACATTTCTCCAAAGAAATACAAATGGCGGGACTTCCCTGGTGGCACAGTGGTGAAGAATCTGCCTGCCAATGCAGGGTACACAGGTTCAAGCCCTGGTCCAGGAAGATCCCACATGCCGCAAAGCAGCTAAGCCCGTGTGCCACAACTACTGAGCCTACGCTCTAGAGCCCGCAGGCCACAACTACTGAGCCTGCGCACCACAACTACTACAGCCCGTGCGCCTAGAGCCCGTGCTCCGCAACAAGAGAAGCCACCGCAGTGAGAAGCCCGTGCACCACAACAAAGAGTAGCCCCTGCTCGCCGCAACTAGAGAAAGCCTGAGAGCAGCAACGAAGACCCAATGCAGCCAAAAATATAAATTTAAAAAATATATATTGATAATTATTGAAGTTGGGTTATGGAAACATTAGGGTTTCTTACGCTACTCTCTCTACTTTACGTACTTGAAAAATTTCATAATTAAAAATAAAAAAGAGGTTCTGCTTTCTCTTGCTTCAGGAGAAGGTTTAACTGCTAGCCTTCAATAAGAGTCTAGTTCTGCTTTCTTCTACTCCTGAACATAACCAAAATTTCCCTTTTGACTGGCATTAGCATTGAAATGAACAAGCTTATTTGGTTATTTAACATTCCAAAACCATTGTCTAGGTACTCTTACTTATTATTGGTCAGGTATTGTGGAACAATAAGAAATCAATCATTTCTCTGTTTATCTAAGCCCTCAGTTCCTAACACAGAGCTCCTAAAACCCTAGTAATTTCCCAAGTGATAAGAGTCATAGGGGCATCTTTTGTTATATTTGGTTCTTGTTTCTAGTTCTGAAATAGTTCCAGAGTTAAAGGTATTATAAAAGGAGCATCTTTGTTATTTATAACAAGTCCCTTTCAAACACAGTTTATGCTAATGAGGTGAATTTTAGAAAGCCCTTAAGGATGGGAGGGCTGGTTGCCAGGGGGAACCAGTGGTGTGATAAGAGGGTTGGAACTTTCAGCCATTCCCTCCGACCTCCAAATCCAGGGAGGGGAGAAGGGCTGGAGAAAGAGCTCAAACATCAAAGACCACGATTTAATCAATGATGCCTACATAATGAGGCCTGCATAAAAATCCTAAAGGAAAGTGTTCAGAGAGCTTGTGGTTAGTGAACACATCGAGTTGCTGGGAGGGTGATGTGCCCAGAGAGAGTATGGAAGTTTCATGCTCCTTCCCACATACTTTGCCCTATGCTTCTCTTCCATCTGGCTGTTCTTGAGTTGTGTTCTTTTATAATACACCTGTAATTTAGCAAGTAAACTCTTTCCTTGAGTTGTGTGAGCCAGTCTAGCGAATTATAAAACTTGAGGAGGGGTCATAGAAACCTCTGATTTATAGCTGGTTGGTCAGAAGGACTGGTGACAACCTAGACTTGTGATTGGCATCTAAAGTGAGGGGGCATCTTGTGGAGTCTGTGTTAACCCCAAGTAGACAGTGTCAGAATTGAACTGGTGTTGGAGAACTGGTGGGTGTGGGAAACCTCCCCCCACACATTTAGTGTCAGAAATGTTGTGAGCAATAGAGGAAAACCCTTTGCTTTTAGGTATCCATTTCTCTAATCTTTAAAAAATGACCGTTTCTAATTCCAGCTTGCCCAAGAGTTCCTAAGAAACCACATTTCCTTCTTCTTCACTGCCCTCCCATATCATAATACAATCAATTTTAGTTTGGGAAAGTTTCCCAAACATCTTCAAGTACCTTTACCTGAAGAATTCTGTACCACAGAAGAATACCCAGAAGATTTCTGGGAACATCTAGAAGTTGGGACAATAGTCAGTCTTCTCTGTTTTGATGCAACATAAGAAATTTCAGCCATTCCCTCCCACCTCCAAATTCAGGAGTTCCTTACTCTGCTCAATTTACTCCATAGAAATAAGTTGAATATTAGGGGTCAACACAGTGATCTAGCATAGTTAGATCTCTGATCTAGAAGAGTTAGAGCTGTCTCTCTCATATTCCCTGAGTGATATTGGGGAAATGACAAATTTCTTTGTATCTAACCTGTAAGATACTGAGACAGACAATCCTCCATGGACGTCTTGTGCTACTACATGTCTTTATGGGTTGTATCAAGACTGCAAGGCTCTCAATGCTCTTTTACCCAGGCCATTTCTCAGGTTGTTTATGCAACTGATCATCTTAAGAGAGGAGGCTTTCCTACTGCTTCCCATAAAAACAACGGTTCCCCAAACTGTGTTCCTCAACTGCAACACTGAACCACCACATGTGTAGCATTTTTCTAAGTGATACAGTGTCTCCCGGGTGCAACTCTGGTGCAAGAGGAACTGACACAAATGTGTTGATACTCAGACTGCTTGCAGTGTCATGAGAAATAAAGTCTTTTGTGGTATCCTTCGCCAGTATCCAAGAAATAGGCTAATTTTTTAGTTTGTACGTAGAGTAAACCCCAACCTTGACAAATATAGGAATAATCTCTACCCTTAACTTAACTCCTTGGAATATTGTACACTTGTGCTCCAAATGAGACAACACTAAAAGTAATATAGTTAAAAGCATGATAAATTCCAGTATAGGATTTGAGGCAGGCCCTAAATATGAAATTCACAGAAAACATTGAAGAAAGTATTCCAAGTGGGGAGAATGGGTACGTGAAGTGAGGTGAAGGAAATAAGAATGGAGTGGGGAGTTCTTCCTGGGGAGAACTGGAAAACAGGAAGGGTAAAGTCAAATGACAGGTCTCTAAAACTAGGCCTGCATATCCAGGAAGCAGGCAATGGAAACCACTGTAGGTTTTGAGCAGGGAAGTCATATGATTAGAACTTTGTTTCAGGATGATTAGTCTGAAAGGATTATGCAAAATGAATCTGAAGAATTTGGGAAGAGGATCAAAATGGCTTCACTTGAAGAACTGGACCTGTTAAGGAAACAGAGGAGTCGAGAATAACCTAAAGCTTTTGCCCTGTGAGCCTCAAATACTGTGCTGAAAATGGAAATGAAAAAAACTGAATAACTGTTTTGGAAGTAAGGGGTAAAATCAGCTTGGCTTTGGATACAATAAAGGATACAATGATGTGGAAGCATTCTAAACATAATTTTCATCATATAGTTGTAAATACAAACTAAAGTTTGGGTTGGGATAATCACTAGCAAAGGGATAATAGTACCAATGATTAGAAATAAGATGTTTCCATCAGAGGAGATGGTTTAAAGAGAAATAGAAGGATGCAAGGTAACTGGCCTTTAAAGGGTGCCAACAATTATAGGCTGGGAACAGAACACAACATATTGGCATTGCTGGAAGAGCTCTTTTGCTTATATCTTGGTAGCTAGAGCTGAAATGGATATACACCAGAGAGGCACTACGGGATACTGGACTATCTTTCAAATTAAAGGTCACAACCCCTTAGTGGGGTATAAAAATCGATTTAGTATGTCCTATAGTGTAAGGTTATATGTTGTTTCATGAAACTTTTTTTTTTTTTTTTTTTGCGGTATGCGGGCCTCTCACTGTTGTGGCCTCTCCCATTGCGGAGCACAGGCTCCGGACGCACAGGCTCAGCGGCCATGGCTCACGGGCCCAGCCGCTCCGCGGCATGTGGGATCTTCCCGGACCGGGGCACGAACCCGTGTGCCCGGCATTGGCAGGCGGACTCTCAACCACTGCGCCACCAGGAAAGCCCTCATGAAACTTTTGTTCTAGATATTTAGAAATAAATGATGTGTGTATGGAATTTTGATGAAAATGTATTTTTGAGAGCCAACTAGGTTTGAACTTTGGTATAGTGGTTAACAGCACAAGCTCTGGAGCTAGCCTGCTGGAGTTTGAACTCTACTTGAACTCTTCCCCTAGCTGTGTAGCCCTAGGCAAGTTCCTTTTCTCTTTTCTTTCATTTTTTTTTGCACTTATTATTTTGAGACAATTATAGATTCACATACAGTTGTAAGAAATAGAGAGATATTATGTACCCTTAACCTAGTTCCCCCAAAGGTAACATCTTGCAAAACTAGAGTAACTTATCACAACCAGGATATGACACTGAACTGTATCACAAGGATCCCTCACTTTGACCTTTTACAGCCCACAAGCACTTCCCTCCTGTCTCCTACCCCCTTATAACCCATAGCAACTACTAATCTGTTTTCCATTTCTGCAGTGCTGTCATTTCAAGAATGTTATATAAATGGAATCATACAGTATGTAACTTTTAAAATTGGCTTTTTTTTCGCTCAGCATAGTTCTTGAGGAATCCATCTAGGTTATCAATAGTTCGTTCCTTTTTATTGCTGAGTAGTATTTCACTGGGAAAGTTTCTTAACTCTGTAGGCCTTACTTCCTTCATCCATAAGATAATGATAGGGTTTTGAAGATTAAACAAGTTCATGTATGTTAAGCATTTAGAAATGCTTGGGATGTACTAAGAATAAAAAATTGTGGGACTTCCCTGGTGGCGCAGTGGTTAAGAATCTGCCTGCCAATGCAGGGGACACAGGTTCGAGCCCTGGTCTGGGAAGATCCCACATGCCGCAGAGCAACTAAGCCCGTGTGCCACAACTACTAAGCCTGCGCTCTAGAGCCCACAAGCCACAACTACTGAGCCTGTGTGCTACAACTACTGATGCCCGTGAACCTAGAGCCCATGCTCTGCAATAAGAGAAGCCACAGCAATGAGCAGCCTGTGCACTGCAACGAAGAGTAGCCCCTGCCCACCACAGCTAGAGAAAGCCCACGCACAGCAACAAAGACCCAACACAGCCAAAAATAAATAAATAAATAATTTTTTTAAAAAAAAGGGAATAAAAAATTGTTAGCTATCAAAATTATTATGGTCCTCCATAAGTAAGTTTAAAATTTTTATTTAATTTAAAATAAACCTTCATTGAATGTCTATGTGATACAGTGCTAGATGCTAAGAAAATTTCTTAGATACGTTCCTTCCATTTTTCAAAACGGTGGACATCAAGTCTTAACTCACAAAATATATCAAGGAACCAGTAAGCCATCTTGATGAGGTATTATTTCATACAAGTATATTATTTCCCTAATTCAAGTAATGTCCCAGCTACTCCAATGCTCAGAGAGATGAGTAATCTGGGCAACTGCAAGTTCACATAATCTGTTTAAAAGGTTTGTAGTAAGTACAGATAGGAATTCAATATTTATTGAGAAGCTAAAGGTAGTAAACCAGGTGCTTTTATTATTTCATTTAATCTTCATAATTTTCTAGTGAGTTTCAAAACTTTCAGACCCAAATTAATAGCATATAATGAGACGAGATGTGAGATAATTGATCAGTGTTGTAAGCATGACATGATTCCACCCTAAGAAGACATTTCATATTCTACCAGACAGGAGTTACAGACACATTGACTGTAAAACCAACCATCACTGTGAGAAATTAGTTCACCAGAAAAACCTTCAATCTTGCCAAAATCAAAACAAAAGAAAAGAAAAACCAAACCCCAAAGCTAACAGTTCAAATCTGTGACCTCCTAGAGTTTGTTATTTTAAAAAGCAGATTTTCAGGAGGCTGGAAGCCAGTGTTAACACTTTTGCTATTAAAAAGCCACCTCTTAGGACACGTCCATAACAACAGATAAGAAACAGAATTAAAACAGCTCAGCAGTGAAGGTCTCCCGACAAGATCTGAGCCTACATACATCAGCAGCTTTCTCCGGTTCTGACTGCAGGCTCCTCCCCAGACCCTGAGCTGCTCTGGGTATTACATGTGGATAATACTCCATAACTCATGTTCATTCTTGTTACAAGTACTCATTTACAAAAACTCTAAGTTATGTAAACAGTAAAATTCTAGCATTTCATATAACTGAAATAAGAAGAGATGTAGAAAATTGTATAAAAAAGACAAGGATGAAATGACTCAAAAAAAGTTAACAAGTAAAAGCCATTTTCCTTCCCCCTTCCTTCCCCTTCTGATTTTCTTTTTTTAAGCTATATTCCAGAAAGACTTTTCTATAAATAAGTTCTTGGCCAACATTACCATATACCACTTTATTGGTAATCTACTAAGATCATCAAAGTAACACAATTTACATCTTCTTACATGCACCCCTGTGTTCACAGCAGCACTATTTACAAAAGCCAAGACATGGAAACAACCTAAATGTCCATCAACAGATGAATGGATAAAGAAGATGTGGTACATATATACAATGGAATACTATTCAGCCATAAAAAAGAACAAAATAATGCCATTTGCAGCAACATGGATGTAACTAGAGATTATCATACTAAGTGAAGTAAGTCGGAGAGAGAAAGACAAATACCACATGGTATCACTTATATGTGGAATCTAAAATATGACACAAATGAACCTGTCTATGAAACAGAAACAGAATCAGGGACATAGAGAACAGTCTGGTGGTTGCCAATGGGGAGGGGGTGTGGGGAGGAATGAAGTGGGAGTTTGGGATTAGCAGATGCAAACTATTACATATAGAATGAATAAACAACAAGGTCCTACCATACAGCACAGGAACTATGTTCAATATCCTGTGATTAACCACAATGGAAAAGAATATGAAAAATAATGTATATAAGTGTATAAGTGAGTCACTTTGCTGTACAGCAGTAATTAATACGACACTGTAATTCAACTATACTGTAATTTAAAAATTCACACATTTTCTGGGGTTTTCCCTTTTTGATTTCACCTATGACAATCATTCACAAAAATTCCAGCAAAAAGAAGTGAAAAGGAGGAGGCTGACTCTTATAGTAGGCTTGATTCTTGCAGTAGTACCTTGTATGAAAGAAATAGAATTTTGCCAGGGCTAAGTCATAGGGAAGAAGTTTCTAAGAAGGGCACAGATTTGTTGGCCTATATGCAGCATTTTTCTTTAGTACGTAGTCTATTAAAGGAATCAAAACCTTAAACCTATCTAGTGCCTGGTAAATAATAATAATCATAATAATGATAATGGCAGCTAACATCAGTACTCACTGAATGAATCAACACTGTCCTCCTTTTTTTCTTGTCTATGAACTGTCAATCAACTAGACAATACTGATCTGCCTTTTCATCAAAATACATGTAACTAATTATATTAAAAGTAGAATCAAAGATGGAATAAAAAGATAGTTTGACTATAGGGAATGAGATGAAACTCAGGATAATTTACTCATTCAAAGTAAAGTGCTGAAGAAGAAACTATTGGGCAGCACTGGAGAGAGAAAACTGCCTTAGTTTTTTGCCTGGTGTGACCAAATCTACGGAGGACAACACTGTCCTAAATCTGATACGAATACCAAGAAGTTTAAGACAATCCCTGCTCTCAAGGATTTTACACTTTAACTAGGAAGGTAAACACACAAGAATTAGAGAACAAGTAAAAAGCCTTAAGCTCCAAGTTCTGCAGGACTTGAGTGAATGGAGAAATGAACGGGGCCAAAGCTGTCAGGGAGCGCTTCACAGAGCTCTCATCTAGACTAAATGGGGATGTAGGGGGCACAGGGGGAGGGAGAAGGGGAGTAAATGCTCCGGGTGGGATGTCACAGGAACAAGGCAGGAGAGGAGGCTGAGGTCAGCTCATGCAGTCAGTGAAAAGGCCAGTGTGGACAGAGTGGTGGGTGTGCGTGTGCTAGGAGAGTGTACACTGAAGCTGGGGGACTTGTAGGTGCCCAGCCAAAGTGGGAGAATGTAAAATGATAAAGTGGAGCCAAACTTCAATTTTTCTGTCTTTATTATAAAATGTGTAAATCACCTTGAGATCCCTAAAGTTAGGTGCCAATTACAGAAGAAATAATTATTGGTTTGGGGAACCTTCATACATTTGAACATATGTGCTACTTTTCAAGGTAATTCCACCAGAAAGGAATGCTATTACATGACCAAGCTCAAAATGACTTAATGTTATGGGAAATCTACAAATCAGAGCAACATTCCAGATACTTGAAGTTCCTGGGATCTGTTTGTTTTTAAACTGCTTGTTCATGGTAATACATATATATATATATATATATATATATATATATATATATATATATATATATATATTTCTTTTCATGAATGATAAAAAAATTTACATCTTCCTAACAAATGAAAAAACAGCCATAGAAAAATGATATAATCTTGAAATAAAGTCCCCTTTGAACATATTATTATCTTAAAGGAACAGCATAAACTTATATTAATCCCACTTTACTTGGAACCAGAAAAATAAAGATTTTTAAATGCAAGACTCTGAAAACCTAATCCTGTACGAAGTACCTGCATGGAAAATCTGACGAATATGCTTACTGCTCCAGTTACAGTCATGGGAAATAAAACCTAAAGCGGACACTTCCTCTTATGGAAAACAATCAAAAGGTGGTTAGAAGATTAAAAAAAAAAAGAAAAAGAAAAAGAAAACTGAAAGATGTTGGTGTGGCACGCACCTTCTGTATCATCGCGCATTTGCTCCACCAAATCTGTCAAATCCTCCCAAGAGTCTTTGCAAACAGCAAAAAGAAAGGAAAAGAAAGATAAAATGTCATGCAAGCCAAGAAAGAAAAGTGTTATTAAAAACAAGGTTTCAAAAGGGATAACTGAAAGGGAGATGCCTAGAACTCTTTGGGCTTAACTCAGAGATTAGTGGTGAAAAGCGCTGGGAATTCCAAAGAGGAATGTGACACTAACTGAGCAGAAATATCAACTATGACTATTAAATAGGTCTCAAAGCTAAGATTAATAATTTCAAGGCTTCTAATTTCACAGATCTTCTATGGGATCTGTATATCCCATAAATAACAAATTTTTTTTCCCATTGAAAATCAAGATGAGACTCTGTACTCTAGTGTACACAACAGTGACCTCATTCAGTATTTCTTTTGATCCCTTCAGTGAAGCTAAAAAAACATGTGGAATGTTTTTTAGACTCAGGCCAAATATCATGATGCAAAACTAGTGACTTTAAACAACCAAAGAATAACCTAAATACCTTTCCCGAGCCTTCCACCCAAACAGCTCTCCTTCCCCCAAACAAAAATAAAGGAAAAGTTGCTGTTTGAAGATAAATCACTTATAATTCAATAAAGACAGATGTTTATTCAGTTAAAAGTATAGTACTCTCTCTCCCCTCTTACTATAAACTCAGTGTTCTTGTATACAGAATATTCCATGTGAGGCAAAAGGACACAGATGTCAAGATTACAAATATAATAGATACTTCATTATAGTGTCTTCTAATAGTGTCTTAAAGCTGTAAGATCATTATCTGTTCTGAAATGAATTTTGAGAACCTATAGAAATTTTTTAAAAAATGGATTAGGTTCATCCTTCAGTAACTCTGAAACCATGGTATTATACACAACTGCAGTGTTCATAATTAAACTCACAAAATCACGTGAATTTTATATGTGTAAATACGCAAATACAAATCAAGGTAAGTTCTCAGAGGATGAAGCATAACAGAAATGAGAAAATGGGCAAAGAATACTTTGTCCATGATAAGCCCTCTTGAAAAATTTATCATGGAAGCCATCATAGGATCTGAAGCAATAACTTGGAGTAATGACCCAGAAAAAGAATTTATCATTTGTCCTACTCACTAGTTCATTAAATTATCACTGTAATTAAACTGGTCAACTTTGGTTCTCACATGGCATAGTGATTTTCAAGTGAACTGTAAGCGTTCATTCTAGTGTCAAATATATGTTCAGTTATCCTGTAAAGATGTGCAAAAAACCCCACAGATATATAAAAAGTTAAAATTTAAATTTAAATTCAGAAAACAGGGAAGCAGATGGGGATCTAGTAAAGTGATATGTGATTAAAATGGAACTTTTTTGAAAACTACATATATAAAGATTATGGGTTAGGTCAGACACAAAGACAGGCAATATAAAGTAATATAAAAGGTAATATAAAAAGAATGCAAGTACCTATACCCTATTACACTTGTACCGTTCCCCAATTCAAAAGTTTAGAAATTAATGACTTAGAAAACCAAGCACAGGAGTACAGCTCAGAGAACCAGGATTAAATTCCTAACTTCTGTCAACATCCCAAGCAAGTCACTTTATAAACAGAGGTAGGAGAACATGATAGTTCAGAGAACAGACTCAAGAGCTGGAACACCCGGGCTCACGTCCCAGCTCCACCCCTTACTGTTTGTATGACCTTGGTCCAGGTACTTCATCTGTTTTTCCTCAGTCAGTTTCCTCATCTATAAACCATGGACAAGAGGAGTACTTATCTTACAGCCCTGCTGCAAGGAGTAAAAAGAGTAAACACAGGTCCAAAATCTTTTATCTGAATATTTTCTGGCCAAATGTATTCTGAAATGCAGAATTTTATCTTTTTTAGAAAGGTAAAATGGCATATACTGAGGCCAACATGCAGAACCAGCAGGGCCTGAGACAGCACTTCACCAGCAAGCACATCAGTATTTCTGCAGGAAACATATGGATATTCAAATTAAATAGGATAAAGACTATAAATAGCCTTAAGTAAATTCAGGTCATGTTTTAGCATCAAATGAGTTCAGGCAAATTTATGAAAAATGCTTCTGGTTTTAAGAGCTTTTTTTTGGATTTATGTCTAGAACACTTAGAAAGTATCTCATACAGAAAAAGCACAATATTATTATTTTACAATGAATTTGTGTTAAAATACATCATATATATATATTTGCATATATGATTTTCAAGTATAATCCTCTGAAAATATAATATGCTACAGATTTATATTATGTAGGATTATAGATTCATAAGAATCTTCTTTTAACAATCATGTTAGTTTACCATACAGACTTGTCATGTGACCTTGTGAAAATCCGTAAAGTGACTTCCTATTTTATTCTTCATTTCTTTAACTAAAAACTACATTTGTCACCTAATAAAAGTCTACTCTATTAAAGCAAAATATAAAGAAACTCCAAGATTTGTGCAAAGAAGAGCTCAGGAAAGTGAATTTCTAGGTGGAAATGGGTGTGGGTACAAGGGATCTCTCTGATTTTCCCCTTGGCATGGACCACCTAGAGCACTTTTCTGTTCCAACCAGACATATTTTGTTTTGTTTCTAAAACAAAATTTAAAATTATGAGTGTCAGAGTGATGGAATCAATTTAAAAGAGCCCTCCTCCCCAGAAAGGTAAAAGGTATGTTTTCTCCTTTTAAAGTTGTTACCCACCTTACCTTGGCATGCTCACAATTTTATTGTAATAAAGAATGGATACCATAATGGTTATTTGGTTATACCATATAACACCCAAAGAAGGATTTATAAAAGATTTTTAAAAATTGTGCCCTCTGGAATATGTTCAAATTATTAAAGCAACAACAATAAAAACAAAAGTATCTGATACATGAATCAAAGAGGTGGGTGGCAGCATGACCAACTCTTGTCTCTTTCCCAGAACATTTCCTTTTTCTAGGGATAATCCTTTGTTGCCTTGAGCATGTTTCACCTGGTCTAAAAAACTATATTACCTTTAATTTGTATCATAATACATATTCACAAATTGCAAAGAAGCATAATCTCAAGCCTTGTTGGTTGATACAAAAGATAGGTCTGGATTAAAATTTTGCTCTAGATAATGCATAGTTCAGAGCTGTAGCAATCAGAATTGTGCCAGAATGTGCACTATAAATATTAAAGTGAATGGTAAAGGGGAGCTTCCAAAGTTACTCTGGCTAAACAGACAGCCTCAGTTCACTCAAAACACTGACTCATAAGGAAAGGAGTGCATACCTTATAAATGCCAAGTGGATTGTCACAGGGTGTGGTGCCATGAGACCAATGCCACGTCAGGACCACCACTCCACTCTAAACGCTTGGATTAAATGGTTAAAAATGCTGCTCCTAACAGACTCTATCATCTTATTTTTTAAGATGCATATGAACAAAGACATCTTTTAAAGTCAAGAGATAAGAGACAGGCTGGAACTATATAAAGGCCCTGAATTAGGAAGCATAGGTTATTTGAGGTTCACTGAACCATTTCCTGGCTAAACGTGGAGACTAATTTACTTAGCTCTGGAAATATTTAATTAGGTGGTACTGTAAAATAGTTGTTCTTACGGTACTTGGTGACTCAATGATGATGCAGTGTGGTCTGGTAAAAGAGGGCCTAGCTTTGACACTGGACCCTGCATAACTACTTCTTTTTTCTCTCCATGAGGGACAGCTGAAGCTCCATCCCTCCTGAGAAGCACTGGAATAGACTCAAAGTGCCTCTCATTGTTTATGTACCCAGGCTTGTGAGATCTCTCTTCTTCTTGATATGTTCTCTCTTCAGGAGTATTATTACTATAGACAAGTGAGTTGCAGTCAAGTTTAGAGACAAAAGCAACCAAGTTACACTGTCTCCTTGAGGCTAGGTGTCTTTGATTTAGAGTGTTACTTTTTAAAAGTTTACTAGAGTTTCTTGAGAGTTTCTTGAGGGGACAGCCTTCCTGAAGCCCCAACCACTGATCACAAATAACTCTGAAGGACTGTTGTGAAAGTAAATGTTAATTAAAGTACTTAGCAAATCACAGGTACTCAATGTCAACTTTACATTTATAAGAAACCAACATGTGCCCTGTATTTTGATTTGGCTACAAACTGGAGTCCTCTAAGTATATTTGCCATAATTATTCAAAGGAAATAGAGGGAATGGGATTGGGAAAAAGCAAAACTAAACTAAACTAAACTAAACTATTAAACACAGGGAAAGAACATAAGTCAATGTAAGTAGACCAAGGACAAATTTAGCAGCTGAGACACTGTTAAACAATAATATAATTAGGTTGGTAACCTAATAATAAATATTAGCAGAGGAACTGTCAAGCTAACTTTAAAAAATGCTAAGAGGTCCTGCTATAATAAACCAGTAATTTAGGCCAAGGTCTATCTTCTCCCCAAAGTATAGTAAAAAACAAAAATATCAGCACAGAAATACAAATGGTCCTGGAAAAGGTAATATTAAGTTACTGTGACACTGTGATTTATAATAAGAAATATATCTTCGGTTTTCATGCCCAGTCCCTGACAGAGGCCTCCTGAAACCTTATAAATTCCTAAGTGCTAAGAACAGTAGGAGCATCTTTTGTTCTAATCAGGTGACTCTGGGTGGCTCCTGAATGGGATCTGGTTCCCATCATTAGAAGCTTGGAATTATCAGCAACACTCCTCCACCTCTCTGAAGAGACGAGAGGGGCTGAAAATGGAGTTAATAATTGGTCTTATCCAAGTGAGGAAGCCTTCTTAAAATCCCAATAGTATGGGGTTCGAAAGCTTTCAGGTTGGTAAACACATTCACACACCGGGAGGGTAATGCATTCCAAGTAGACAGGGACAGAAGCTCCTGCGCTCTGGGCCCTCCCAGACCTCACCCTACGTATCCCTTCATCTGGCTGTGCATCTGTTTCCTTTATCATATCCTCTAATAAACTGGCAAATGTAAGTTAAGTTTGAGTTCTGTGAGCTCTTTAGCAAATAACTGAATTCAAGAGAGAGGAGGTCATGGGAACCTGCAATTTGTAGCCCAGCCAGAGAGAAGTGGTGGGTGACCTGTGGACAACTTGCATTTGGCAGCTGAAGTTTTATGGTTGTGGGGTGGGAGGGAACAGTCTTGAGGGTCTGAGCCTTTGATCTGTGGGATCTGATGTTATCTCCAGGTAGACAGAGTCAGAAAGGAGTTAAATTGTGGGACACCCAGCTGGTGTCACAGAATTGCTTGGTAATGGGAAAAATCCCACACATTTGGTGACAAGAAGTGTCGGAAGTGTTCTGCGTGAAAGTAAAAGAGAGACACAAGAGGAGGAATGCAGGTTTTTCCAATACAGTTATCAACATTTGAGCCGTTTAATATTTACTGAGCACGAACGGGGAGCAAAGGGCTTTACTAAGGCAGTTAGGACAGTTAATCTGTACAGAAGAGACAAAGATGAAATATCCACAGACACTGCCCTTCAGGAGAACTACGTAACTATGACGCAAGGTAAAAAGGGATTGGTGGGGCTTCCCTGGTGGTGCAGTGGTTGAGAGTCCGCCTGCCGATGAGGGGACGTGGGTTCGTGCCCCGGTCCGGGAGGATCCCATATGCCGCGGAGCGGCTGGGCCCGTGAGCCATGGCCGCTGAGCCTGCGCGTCCGGAGCCTGTGCTCCGCAACGGGAGAGGCCACAACAGTGAGAGGCCCTCGTACCGCAAAAAAAAAAAAAAAAAAAAAAAGAGATTGGTATTAGATAAAAGAAGATAAAACAGATTCCTAAGTCAGGTGAGCAGCTAGGTGACACAGGGCCTGACAGGGAGTGAGGGGATGAAAAAAAGGGGCCTCCACTGCATCAGGAGACCCTTTGCCCTCTTGCCTGAATGGCTGCAATTGCAGAAAATAACCGCTCTGACTAACTGGACCTCACCTGGTTAGCTGCTGCCCATAGAAGAAGACACTGTGAAATTCTCAGATAAGACAGAGTACATCTCATACATACCCTAAGTTTTACAGCTCTTGGAGAAAGAAAAAAGAAATTCCAGCAGCTTTTTCATTGCACAAAGTAAACCATAGCAATCTTAGAGAAGTGTGAAATTTCTCACTGTACAACCAACAGTAAAACTCATTCTCTTCTGCTAGGACATTGTCACTAGCTCAAAGAAACCCCCCCCCCAAAAAAACATAAAACATTATCATGCAGTTTTCAGCTGCTGAATCAACTGTCCTAAAAACCCACAACTGTTTCCCTTGAAAGTTCAGATTTTAATACAGTGTGGGAAACCACAACCAACTGCAGTGGCGAAAGATAAAAATGAGTTGCAAAGAGGCAGCCAATATGAAAATTCATGACACCGTGGCATTAAAAAAATTTTTTAATGTTTATTGCAGCTTGGAAATGTGTATAAAAAAAGTAAAATACATTACTATTTGACCCAGAAATTCCACTTCTAAAAATGAAATTGTTCAAGTGAAAAGTGTTCAAATTATAAACATAATGATGTACCAAAACTGTTTGGGGTAGCCTAATTTAGAAATAACATAAATATCTATAATAAGGGAGTAAAGAAATTATGCACATCCAAACAAGTGAAGACATTAAATGAGGCAGTAGAGATTTCTATTTACTGAAGTGGAGAGAAGAACGGCAGGTCACACAAGACAGGTATGGGATGACCTTACATGCATAAAATTGTGCGAGTTTGTAAACGAACCACATGTGTATATATTAAAAAAGAGAATCAGGTTGCTAGACCTTACCAGTGGTTACTGATAGGTGCTAGAATTTTAGGTGAATTCTACTGTTTTTTTTTTTTTTTTTTTGAGGTACGCGGGCCTCTCACTGTTGTGGCCTCTCCCGTTGCGGAGCACAGGCTCCGGATGCGCAGGCTCAGCGGCCATGGCTCACGGGCCCAGCCGCTCCGTGGCATGTGGGATCTTCCCGGACCAGGGCACGAACCTGTGTCCCCTGCATAGGCAGGCGGACTCTCAACCACTGCGCCACCAGGGAAGCCCGAATTCTACTGTTTTATATATTTTTACTTGTCTGTATTCTGTGACTCTTAAATGCGAGTATATTATTTTTACAACTAGAAAAATAAAGTTGTTTTCACTAAAATTCATATATATATAATAATTCTAAATATATTTTCTAAGAGAACCCCATTATTTTCAATATGCTGATATAATATTTTTTTATTGGGGGAAATCTAATTATGATGAAAAATAAATACTTAGGGGTCATTTGACAATAAGTATGTTTCACTGTCCCTCTACACATGTGTTTCTAAGCTCATCAAATTCATCTATTTGTTCTCTGGCAAAGTGCAAATACAAAAAATTGCAAGGGAATGAATTTTAGTATTTACTTCCCTGTACTCAAAAGTACTTCGTAGCAGTCCCAGTGGGGTTGGAACAACAGCAAAGGGAAATCATGCCCCATTATACTCTCCACCTTCCCAAAAAAGGGGGCACAACCAACAAACCCGAAATAATACAGAACCACGCTGAAGCGCAGAGAATACTGTGGGCGCTCTCAAATGACAGCCTTGCTCTCTTCCTAGCCAGGTCTCACAGGTACCCAGGCTTGGGAATCCAACAGCTTGAATTCCAATCTGAGATCCATCACTGAGTATTAGTTATCTAATCTGGTACAGCATTTACCTCTGGAAAATGATAAAGATGTCCATGATTAGCTTAGGACAAATAACCTTCTGGCACTAGGCGCTGATAACCCAAAGAAGAGTTAATGTGAACTACACTAAGAAAGTCACAAATTAAAGTAAAAGCTCCGTTCAAAAACGGTCCAGAAAAAGCTCAGCAATAGAGAGGAAAGACAGTAGTAAGGCACTGTGATTAATGACAGGGCACTAAAGCGGACTCCAGTGACAGGAGTGCTAGGCAGTTGGGAAGAAACTGAAAGCAGACCTGAAATCGCAAGGAGAAAGCTGATTTTAGGGAGAGCACATTACAGTCAGCTCAGAGGAAACATGTAGCTCTTCTATGGTTTCATTACAGATTGAGGTGCAAATGGAACTCTGCTGATACTTCTCTCCCAGATTTAGGATTTTATAAAATCTCAGAGGCAAGTGGGTAAAACTTACCGTGTAAGGGTGACTAGCCAGACTATTCCCAGAGCAGAACAACAAGAAGGGATGAACCTTGTCCAAGGAACTTTGCCTGGTAGGCTTCTGAGATGGTAGTAAAAGCTATAACCTCTTCACTTTGAGAAGTTCACGAAGACTGCCTTGTGCACACGTAATCACAACTCGGAGAACCTGACTATGAGGCTAACCGGGTTGGTGGCAACAGATACTCCAATAATCTCACTGAGGGAAGATTACAAAAGGAGGAGTGCCAGAGCGAAAGCAAAGAACAACACGATTCTGTAAAACAGAGAATCCTAACAACTCAGGTTTTATTTTCTGAACACAGGAAAGGAATAAATCAAATGCTGTACTAAATGCACCTAAGTCTAAATGCTGTGGGCCACCCTTGTGCACAGCATGCAGCATTTAGACAGCTCTGAAAACAAAGCATGCCAAAAAATAAACCCTGACCTGTGACCTGGAAAAACTCAAAATGTTTACTAGAAATATTAAAAAAATTATAGTGGAAATTGAATCTAAAGCAGTAGCTCCACTTTTAGATTATTTCTCCTATTCGTGGATGTGGGAAACTCTGTCATGGAAGGTACTTAACTCTGAGTTAGAAAGATGGATGATTGCACATCTACAGTTTTCATTAAGCTTTTTTCTTTAAAGAAAAAAATGACATTGTTTCCTGATTATAGTAATATATCCTCTTGTAGAATATTTGGAAGACATAATGAAGTATGAAGACTATAAAAATCATCTGTAGTTCCACTATCCAGAGAAAACCACTTTTTTACATTTTTGGTACACTTCCTTTCACTTGTGTGTACGTGTACCTCTATTTAAATCAAATTGTGGCAACTAAGACCCAACGCAGCCAAAAAAACCCAAAACTGTGACCACAGTGTATATGTGGCTTGGGAGACAGCTTTTAAAACTTACTATATTTTAAAAAATACCCTCTGCCATCAAATATTCTTCCACAACACCATTATTAGTGTTTGTTGTATTGATGTTCTACAATTTATTGAACAATTTTCCTGTTAGGTTATTTAAGTTGCATTTAAAATCTTGCAACTATAAATCATAATACAGTGATAAATATATATACCTGTATATTTTGCCTTTATCTCTGATTATTTCCTTAGGATAGATATCTGGTAAAACCACTGGAACTTAATTTTTCAAGGCTCCTGATTCACACTGATAAAGTGATTTCCAAAAAGGCTGTACCAATATATATCCTACTAGCAGAGCCCTATCTGAGCCTTCCCACACTTTCATCAGCACTGAATATTATTCATAGACATTTTACACAACAACAAATTATTTGTTGTACTAAACTTCCATTTTTGAAATAAGATACAATGAGTCTATAATATGAGATAAATGATTTTTAAAAGTTTAAAATACCCAGAAACCATAAGTTATGTGTAATGGAGGGAAGGTAGTCCAATAATCTTTTCATAATCTTTTCTTTTAAAAGTGATTATTTTCTGGGGTTATGAGGCATTAATGAGTTCACCTGAAGTGTGTTAGATCGCTACAATAAACAGTACACAGTGATACAAGGCCTTCTGAAGGATGCAAAAGAAAAGTTCTACCCTAAAGAACCTTCTGTATAATCTCATAAAGTATGAATCACATAGGTTAAAATAAATCAAGTGCATTCAATCAAGTGACACAGACAGTATCCAACGATTCAGGAGATGAAGGATATTGGACTTTTTAGAGAAGGTTCATTGATGAACCCTTTCCTAATTTAATGTCAGCACGGAGAATCTAAAGCGGGAATAGTATAACAAGAATAATCAGGGTTTCAGCAAAGTGCAGAATCACAGCCTGGTTGAAATAGGTAAGCATTGAAAAGGAGTTTGAAAAAACATTTGATAAGTAAAATTACCCAAAAGAAGGGCATGGGAATAGTTAGCTAAAGAATAAGGATTCAACGTCGTTACTGTTTCAGACAATCCATAATCATGAACATTACTGCTACCGCAAACAGCTTTCCACGTCATTTTGCACGTCATTTTGCACATCTACTTGAGAAACATTTTAAATTTAGCACATAAAGGTGCTGCCTGCCCACCAGGTCAGTTTCAGCAGTGTGCCATTTTTACTGTTTCGCAGCATCTGCATAACTATGTAAATATTTTTATGGGCTTTATAAAAACGGGTGGAAAGAGGGAAAAAAATCGCAAGTGGATAAAATGCTAAGGTATCCAATTTAATTGATGGCAATCACCAAGCTTGCCCCAATTGGCATGCTTTTGGCCTCATTTGGATGCTCACTGGACGTAAGCTGGTCAATGCCACGTTCAACTGTGTACAAAACTACTGGAAATATGTCACCAGAGACCAGGAGGAAGATGTTCTTTATGACACGCAGGTCTACTGTTGGACATACACTCACTGAATTGCGGTGTAGGTGAGCTGTATGTGGGTAGGATGGAGGCTCCAACACTTACTACATCTCTGAATCTGTACATTTGTAAAATGGGGATAACAGTACCTAGGGTCAAAGGGTTTTTGTAAGGATTAAATGAGATAATACATATATATTACTTAGAGGAAACAGTCCCTGGCACAAAGTAGCTGCTCAATAAAACATAGCATCTCTTCTTGCTACACCACCACCACCACTACCACCTTTTCAGGAATATTCTACATTCAATATAAAGGCTGCCTGAAACAGGCTCTTGTACAAGAATGAAAAGTTTACTTTCTTGAAGACTCATTTAGCAATTTTATGAAGAATGAATCAGTATAGGAAGAGAAATGGTTTGGAGAAAAGCTAAAAGTAAGTGTAGGAATCTAGATGTGACATAATTAGATCCTGGTAGTTGCAGAAACTAAAATGAAAGACAAAATTAAGCTTCTGTTGTGGAATGGAGCACATATATCCCTCTTTTATGGCCTAACACATACAGCACTATTTGTTTAATCATAGCAGAAAGCTACAATAGCCAGATGCCTTAAATCTGGTTTATATAATTTCATACATATATATTTCATACATTGGCTCTGTACCATGGTACTGCAGTGATTGCCATTTTACTTGTTGAACTACCCTACCCCCCACTTGTCAATAAGCTCAGAAAATACGGAGGAGCGGGCTTATTCACTGTGCTGTACCTCAGGACCTAGCATAGTGTGGAGCATAAATTACAGGTGGGGTACTTAAATGTATGTTGAATGAAGGGCCGAGGTTCTGATCTTATGATAAAAGCTGTGTGTTTTTAAACACTGCTTTTTTCTTTGGGGGTTCTAACAGACCCTAAGGATTTTTCCCCTAGGAAAAAAAAAGCACAGATGTAAAATTTTATATATAATTTTTTGAATCATGGTTCCCAGATTTAGAAGCCCTGCACTAGACTGTAGTGAATTCATGCTATGAAGTTTCTTGGTAAACAGCCATTTGGCTTCCCCTGACAAAATGCCCACTGGGACAGGCACTTTTTTCATTAAAACATATGCAGGTCCCAGGCAGGATGGGGTTTTACTAGTGTGCAGTGATATTAATGAGTAAGAGTACGTTAGTAAATGTCAATGGAGTTATCTCAGCAACAGACACTTTCCACAGTCACCGGCTAACAAGCATTTTCCATTTCATCTTCAGGGGATTTTTCCTTGCTTATTATATCAGTAGCGTATTCCCTATTGAATGGAAAAACCTGATCCCAAATCTACACCCATACTGTTCTTTGGGAAGTGTGGTCACTCTAAGTGTTATCTGACTTTGAATTCCATGTCCAGTTCCTAAGGAACAGGATTGCCCTTTAGCAACTAAGTAGTTCACACTTGTTTTACAGCAGCCTCTGACATCTTTGTTTCATCTCTTTTCCTTGACTGTGAATTCACTGAGGGCAAGGGCCACCTATTTCTTAGTCTCTAGAACTGGACTTTGCATGAAGGGATGCCCAATAAATATTTCTGACCAACTGACAGACCAAAACACACTCCTTGCATGTGGTGCAGTATCATTACTACACTCACAGATGTTACATATAAGCTATCCCTTTATACATTACAGTATAAGTGCCAGATAGTCTAAATGAACACTAAAGCAAAATGCAACTACCAGGGGAAAACTGCAGAGTTACACAGTAACAGCATGTCTGAAGTCGGCCATCACATACAGTTATTCAAAGCTTATAGT
This sequence comes from Mesoplodon mirus, assembly GCF_964341445.2. Lineage (NCBI taxonomy): Eukaryota > Metazoa > Chordata > Mammalia > Artiodactyla > Ziphiidae > Mesoplodon > Mesoplodon mirus. Next base: position 50,905,629 of record NC_138977.1, read on the forward strand.
TGTCTTTATAACCAAATGGTATATTATACTGTACTAAACCGATCATCTGTGTTTCACCTCTCAATGTCAGATTCCTCTTCTTTAAAAGAAGGTTAATAGGAAAACAAGTATTTCTTGATAACTGTGTTTTATTTTTAACCAATTATTTTCTCGTTTATATGAATTTAAGCTACTAACCTTTAGTCTGTCTGGTAAACAACTAGTTTAGACTACTCCAGAAAGTTAGATATAAAAACAGAAATACACACTAAAATGGCAATAGATTTAAGAATGGGGCTTATACTGTTACAGCTCAAACCACTGCTCCATGAATAACTATTACACAAATAACTAAATTTATAGGGCACTTTACATTAATTATCTCATTTAATCCTCCTAACCTACTATCTGGTAGGTACCACTCCTAACTACTCGTTATACCCAGCTTGGCCAGCTCACTATGTACTGTCTGAAACGTCCCCTCCAACCCCTACCCGCCACAGTGTCAGCCTGGTGATTGTCTAGTTATCACGCAAGGTTGAGCCCAGCCCAAGTGTCACTTACTGGAGGAAGCCTTTGCTGAACCTTCTCCTTACAATTAAAGATTTAGAGATTTGCTCCAGGTTTTTTTTTTTTTAAAAGTATATTAAAAGAAGTGAGAGAAAGATCACCTCCTTGACCACCAATAAGCACTGAAATAATTAATTGAGTTTTTATTCCCACGTATTTAAGAGTTAAGCTAGGCAGAAACTCTAGGTCCAGGCCTACACTTTGGACAGCACAGTGAAGGAAGGAACTCTGTTTTCAGAAAACAAAAGTTGGAAACCACAGTGCTTGTAGTGCTGAGGCCACAAAGTTAGTCTATATTATCCTCTTAAGAGGATACATTATGCTTTTGTCCCTTTTCTCTTGTGGGAGTCAGAGGGCCCCAACGCAGGATTTGCGTGGTCAGATGTCTGAAGTATTCTATGGATACTCCTGTGCCTGGGCACCAGGTGCTCCATTTTGTCAACACAGTAAGATTCCCATTATCACTGGCCTGGTGATCACCACTTAAAGGTTAGTAGCTAAATTAAACTTAACAATTGTCACTAGCATCAATATTAAAGCAGACATTTCTTGGGTTCAAATGACATTAGACATCCAGAGTTAGCCAGTGGAGCAAGGAAATAAAATCCCTGTATTTTATTTACCTGGTTTCCTAGATCACTAAACCTACACATGTTTTCCTGGGTCTGGACTTTCTTTTATTACTTCTAGTGCTAATCATTTGAAATTGTTTCTTCTTTTACCCAATTTAAGGCAGAATTCCAAAACTCATTTGTTAGCATTTCTCTATTTTCCTCCACACCCTCCATAGTTGATTCTAAGGTGTTGGGAACTTCCTATTTGTCTGTTTCCCTTAATCTACGGATGTGCCACTTAAGTTTAGGTTGCAGCCCTCATACATTTTCCATCACAGATTTCTCCATATTGAATTCAAACAGTACCACTACAAATGCTTATGTGAACCAAACAGCTCACTTTTGTTCACTCACAGGAATCTTGCTCAAAAAACAAATATGTATTCAAATTATTAAATTTGTTAAAAGTTATTTTGAGGCACTGACACACTAAATTTTATAATTAAGGGAATATTTGATATTGCATGACTTTCAAAATGAATATTTTTTAAAACAAAATATGCAAATTGAGGCATTTGCTAAAAGACTTCTTGGTAGCCTTCCAAAAATGTATTTTTCTTCCCTAAAGATTTTTAAAGCTTTGGAGGCTGTTCTAAACAGTACTGGCATTGTATGCAGTTCTAGCTGATGTCCTCTAACCCCTGTGCACATTCTGAAACTTAGAGCCAAAGGAAGCTGTCTAGCTGACAAACCAATTGTTAAAAGATGCAAAGGGCCTTAAAAACTACTTAAACATTGCCCTTAAAGACACACCCAAATGACTGCTTTGTGTTGTGATGTTAACCCTCTCTAAAAGTGTCTAACTGGGAAAATAAAATCCTTTTCAGACACAAAGAGTGAAATCTGAGTCATGATAAGATTGCAATGACACTAGGTCAAGGGAAAGGAATCACTTTTCCTAACCCAATTGCTAAGTGCAATTCACCTTGTGCCCTCTATCCTGCAGTATGTCTAAACATTAGGAAGATTTTATGAAGAATTTATTCTCATACGTGAGCATTTCTGTCTTCATTATTTTAAGGGTAGAGAATAAACACTAGCTAAGAGGTCACTACATAAAAATACAAAACAATTTGATTCAAATTATGACTCATGTTAATTCTCTTCCTTACTGTACTAAGAGAATTTAGGGGTAGAAGATGAAACGCTCTCACAATTTAGAAAAGGTTCTGGGAGAAAGTCACAAGTCGAGAACCACAAAGGTCTCAAAGGTACACACAGTGGAAATTTCAAATGGGTCATCACAGATACCACAAATAACTTATAAAAAGCAATGGCCAATAGGTTCCATGGGAAGGAATTACCTTATCAATCATGCCTTTTTAAGGCATTGTGCTTTTTTAAGACACCATATTCATTAAATAAGCACTGAATGTAAAACTGCTTTCTCATCTAACCTTATAATCTATATTATTAAAGAAAAAAAAAGTTTGACCAAATATTTTCTAGATATCATAGCCTGTTTAACATTATATCCTGATGATAGGATACCCTTCATGAGCGTTTCAACTATATCATGTACAACCCTATAATTATGGTCATGCTTTTTTATCTTTATTAAGAATCACTACAATTTCTATAATATTTTAGCATCTAATCAGAATTAATAGCTTTTTCATTGTTGATTAGGGTCAGATGTGATAAGTGACCTCAAATGTTCTTTTTAGAGGCTTCAAGACAAAGAACTCTAAACAAGCACCGGCATCTTTTGAAAGGATACTTCAGGGGGCAGGGAAAAATTATTTTTCCCAGTAAAGTAGAGAAGGGGAGCTGGTGGTAGGTAAGGATGAAAGGTTTTCAGGCTTGTTAATAGTTTACAGCATGGGTTCTTCCTGCCTCTCCCTGACCCTCCCAGCCCGAGTAACAATGGGGATGCTGGTGAGATACTAGTGGATGGGTTCTAACCATACCTTCGTGGGTAGGCTCTGGGTCAGGTGTAAGTGAGATGTCATCCAGCTCTCGCAGGCAGAGCCATTCTCCATCCATAGACACTCGGAATTTGCAAAGGTAGATGGTCTCCATAGCAGCCTGTGTGATCTTGTCAGTGGTGGGGGTCGGCATATCGGTGGGAGGCGTCAGAGCCGACATGATGACTCAGCTGGGACCACAACACACACACACACACACACACACACACACACACCCCACACACAAAAATAAAGCCTCCTCAACAAAACCCCCAAATCTAAAGCTCTGCAACAAAGCTCTCAAGAAACGGGGTGGGGGAGGTTAAAAAAAAAACACCTTATGGTTTAAGAACCAACTGTTCAAGATAAACAATTCTACACTATCTCTTCTCATAGATAGCTCCTACCACCTAGCAAAATAAGATGATGCTGCTTGTCTTCTTCCAGCTTCTCTCTTGTTATCTTCCCTTCCCTACCTCCTTCTTTTTCAGCTGAGCCAGAGGCTTGAAATCCTGCACAGCCGATGCTACCTTAGCTGGCTTTGAAAAACTGGCCTCTGTATGAGTAAGTGAAAAATCCTCCTTCTCTGTGCAGGAAAAAAAAAGTACAAAAGAAAAAAAAAAACGAACAAAAAATAAACCAATATTTTCGATTTAGCTTAAAAAAAAATCCTGAACTGCAGAAGTCACTTCCAGGATCTGCTCAGAGGAGCTGGGATGCTGAGTTCTAATAGGATTGGTCGTGCGCAGTAAGCAGGGTGTTGACCAAAATGGCTGACTAATGAACTGAACTGAAAATTCAGGCTCATGTGACCAGCTGCTCTGAACGTAGGGCGAGCAATTCCCAGGATGCTTTATAGATGCTGCTGATGCAGGGAGAGCAATTAGGCTGCTAGCTCTCATCCTGCACAACCCACTTCCAGACTATGCTAGTCAAACTGTGATCAGACATAACACAATGCACATATCCTCATCAATTTCCCTCTCTGTGGGATAAAAGGGCTGGATAACAGGAAGACAGTTAATACTGGGTAATACTGCACAGCAAAGATGGTAAAAGAGGTAGTTAGATTACTTTAACAAGCACATAATTCACCTCTTTTTTCCTTATATACTTAGCTATCAAAATTCTTTGCTCTGCTAAAGGTGGTGTTTTAAGAAAAACTAAAGCAGATTTTCCATTTAAATATCATACTCTGAGGCATTCATAATTTCCTTCTCCAAAGACCTAACTTTTTAGATAGGACAGAAGTGCAAGAAAAAAAAACTTGAAGTGAAAAAAGTAAAATCCTTCCTGATTAATGGCAATTTCCCCCTCCCCTTCTGATATTGCTGTATTTACCAAGTTTCTGCATTAGATTATTTTCTAGTACCTTAAAAATTCTCCCATCCTGGAACATGCTAAGGGCACATTATCCAGTTCTCTTAAACCAATCTACCAGTTTACCCACCCACCCACATATCTATACTATCCAAGGAGACCGTTATGCCTTGGTAGCAAGAAGTTAGGTACTTGCTTTCTGAGCTACATAAATAACAAGGAGATAAGGGATGACAAAGATTTTCTTTGACAATGTTTTGGACGATTGAAAACAAGTTTTTGTTTGTTTTTTGTTTGTTTTTACTTAAGGGTCTGGTTTTTAGGAGGAGCACAAAACTTCAAGAAATATATCCTAAGATGATTTATTGTGTTCTAGGATTTCTTATCAGAGGGTTATCTAAAAACTGAAAGAAAAATTTCTCCTTGAATATTATTAAAATTTTTAAAAATATTTATTTATTTATTTTTGGCTGCGTTAGGTCTTTTTTGCTATGCATGGGCTTTCTCTAGTTGCGGCGAGCAGGGGCTACTCTTCATTGCAGTGCACGAGCTTCTCATTGTGGTGGCTTCTCTTGTTGCAGAGCACAGGCTCTAGTAGGTGCGCGGGCTTCAGTAGTTGTGGTGTGTGGGCTCAGTAGTTGTGGTGCACGGGCTTAGTTGCTCTGTGGCATGTGGGATCTTCCCAGACCAGGGCTCGAACGTGTGTCCCCTGCACTGGCAGGTGGATTCTTAACCACTGCGCCACCAGGGAAGCCCAGGTCTTTTTTATCTATCTATCTATCTATCTATCTATCTATATATATATATGTATATATATATAAATAACTGAATCACTTTGCTGTATACCTAAAACTAACACAACATTGTAAATAACTATAATTCAATAAAATAATTTTTTTAAAGTAAATGAAAAGGAAAGCCACACTGGAATAAAGTGTTTACAGCAAATACAAAAAAATTCATAAATGCTTCCATCCTAATTTGAGATTGAACTCAAAGAAAAAATGCTAAGAACCAGATTCTATAGGTAAACAGGTATTTTCATATTGTTAGAGGGAAGGCAATCTGGTACAATGTAAGAATATATATACGTATATGCTTATTTATAATTAGGAAGAAAATCAGCAAGTTACTAAGGAAAATAAAATATTCCAACTAGGTTTATTCATTTCTATTTAAATCTCTTCCAACATTATTCTACATCTGGACCAGAACTATTCATTCATCCATTCATTCAGTAAATATTCACTGAGAGTACTCTATGTGCCAGGCACTGGGCATGCAGCGTAAGACAAGATCACTTCTTCAAGAAAGCAGAGTTTACATATCCAAATACTGAATATAAGTCTTTATTTAACACATTCACATTTAATTACAATGCAATTCCTTTGTAGCCAGGCATCTTTATAGATTAAAACTTAAAGGGGGGGCCTCCCTGGTGGCGCAGTGGTTGAGAGCCCGCCTGCCGATGCAGGGGATACGGGTTCGTGCCCCGGTCTGGGAGGATCCCATATGCCGCGGAGCGGCTGGGCCCGTGAGCCATGGCCGCGGAGCCTGCGCATCCGGAGCCTGTGCTCCGCAACGGGGGAGGCCACAACAGTGAGAGGCCCGCATACCACAAAAAAAAAAAACTTAAAGGGGGATAGTTTATAGTTTCACTTTAAGCCATGTAAAACACAGTTAAGCAGTCATTAAAATCTTTAAAATTACACTGAATAGTTCCTGGAACCACAATACCAAAGAGCCCTGGCTATCTGTACATATGACATCAAGACTCTCGGTCACTGATACATTCTTAAAATATAGAACTGTGAATACGTGAATTAATCTGAATGCTCTGGGATTGCCTGTGTCTGCCAACATCTGAATTCAGCCTGTCACAAACCATGATGGACAATCTTCCCACCAACCAAACAATAAGCATTTATTTAACCCTGAACAGGAGATCTGGATTGATTACAACGTACCAGCACAACAAAAACATCTAGGTCAATAAGCACAGAAACTTGATTAACATTCCTTCCAAAGGTCCTCTCCAGGTAGACGACACAAGGAAGGAAGCCCAAAGCAACTAAAACTTCTGCCAAGGAGAGAAAAACCTGTCTGCACTGGTTACCCTTGAGTTTACCACACCTATCAGTTTGAGGAGGTATTAGCAGTTATTTCAGAAATAAGAACTGTGGATGGGCAGGAAAACCTGTACTTTTACCCAGTTACACCTGTTTGCAGGCAAACACTCTTGAGTCTTCAACATGACAGTTACTCATTGTTCTGTTCATAAGCAATGAATTTACTATGAAAACATGCACTAAATAGAGGACTAATAAAAATAATTTTAAATATTGCTTGGTAATGTTTTTACATTTGGGTCTTTACTATGTAAACATATCAGCTTAGAATATAAAGGCAATATTAAGTCATCAGTAAGACATACAAACCTTGAACTTTTTTCTCATAATCTTTTCTCATAAACACACTAATTATAAGCTGTATTGAACTATTTTCTCATTTGATTCTACTTGAGAATAACAGCATATATTTGTAAAAGAGTTGTGAGGAGGTCTGGGGTACAGTTTGTGGCCCTAAAACAGAATTAACAAGGCTATGTGAAGTTCAAATCCAAGATAATGATCTGAACAATACTATGTTCTAACTGCTTACCCAGCATGAATTTTCCACATTATGGTTGATTCAAAGCAAATGAGATTCACTTTTCAAAGTTAGTAGTTACATTCCTTTAAAGTATATTTACTCAGCTACTATTATAAGACAAAGACTGATTTGTCACACCCAATGTCCCTGTTATACAATGTGGAAAAATTATTACTACTTAAGGTAGCTATCATTTATTGAATTTTTATTTTGTTAGGTGCTTTGTAAATATCATATCAAATCCTCACAAGAATTCTGCAAAGTTGGGGCTTTCCTGGTGGCGCAGTGGTTAAGAATCCGCCTGCCAATGCAGGGGATACGGGTTCGAGCCCTGGTCCGGGAAGATCCCACATGCCGAGGAGCTACTAAGCCCGATGCCACAACTACTGAGCCTACAGTCTGGATCGTGCGAGCCACAACTACTGAAGCCCATGAGCCTAGAGCCCGTGCTCCACAACAAGAGAAGCCACCGCAATGAGAAACCCGTGCACCGCAACGAAGAGTAGCCCCTGCTCGCTGCAACTAGAGAAAGCCTGTGCACAGCAACGAAGACTCAATGAAGCCAAAAAAAAAAAAAAAGAGAGAGAGAGAATCCTGCAAAGTAGGTATTGATATCCCCTCTCTACATTCAAGGAAACCAAAGTTGAGCCACATAACTGGCCCAAGATCACACGATTAGCAAGTAGCAGAACCGGGATCCCCAGCTGCTTCTAGAATGCCCCTGAAGTCCATTTTTTCTTCTATACTTTGCAGCTTCAGCACTCCACCCCAAGGATTAAATTTTACTCAGGGAAAATAAAAGAAAACAAAACAAAAGCAAAAACAAAGTAACACAGGCAAGGTCCTCTTGAAATTTCCTAAACAGTTATTTCAACAAAGTTAAGATTTGAAGCAGAGAGAAATTTTAACCGCTTTCATACTTTACACCTTAATGTTTCACAAACCATATATTCCACTTAGTCACCCTTATACATCTAGTTTATGTTTTTAATGAGTGGGCATTTTCTTTTCTTTCTTTCTTTCTTTTTTGCCCAAGGAGCAAGGCTTGCAGGATCTTAGCTCACTGACCAGGGATCAAACCCAGGTCCCAGCAGTGAAAGTGCTGCATCCTAACCATTGAACGCCAGGGAATTCCCAAGTGGGCATTTTCTGAGAAGCTGAGAATCCAGCATGTATCTTTCTGCTTGTGCTGGCGAAGGGTAAACCAACTTCTTCCTGACTATCGTGAAGTATGTCACTTGCTTAACTGTACCATTGAAAAAACCATCTTACCGAGTTCCCGCCACATTTACTTATCCGGGTGGACATATTAAGAACACCTGATACATTCAGAAGTGTTAAAAGATAAATGAAGTCGGGGGGAACTATTTTCTAAAATGACTCATTTCAGAACTTTTTTAAATAACAAACTTCGATGCCTAATTTTAATTCTTAAAAAAAAATCACCAATACCCATGAAACCATTGCCCAACTGAAGAAACAGACCAGTGTCTTACATTTACATGCTCCTTCTCTGTTCTGAATTCCTGCCTCCCCTTTTGAGGCAGCTACTTCTGAACTTCGTGTAAATCACTGTCTTATTTTATTTTATTTTATTTATTTATTATTTTTTTTGCGGTACGCGGGCTTCTCACTGTTGTGGCCTCTCCCGTTGCGGATCACAGGCTCCGGACGCGCAGGCCCAGCCGCTCGGCGGCATGTGGGATCTTCCCGGACGGGGGCACGAACCCGTGTCCCCTGCATCGGCAGGCGGACTCTCAACCACTGCGCCACCAGGGAAGCCCATCACTGTCTTATTTTAAAAATATTACAAATAGACAGATGACTAAATAATATTTTAGCTTTTTTTTTTTTTTAACTGTAGCGAAAAGGGTTTGATACTGTATATAACCTAAGCCTTTCACTCAAAACTGCCTTTTCTAAGATTTATCCACATTGTAGTGTGTAGCTTGTACTTTATCCTTTGGGCTGCTGTGTTACAAAGGTAATAGTCCATCGTATGTATAAACAACTTTTGATCTATTTTCATGCTGGTGAGCATTTGGGTTATTTCTAATTTTTTCATTTTAAATGATATTATTTAGATACTTTTCAGAAATAGATTCTGGTAGGTATGCCAATTCTTCTTCAACAGGTTTGAGGGTAAGAGACCACTTCACTTACTTCTTTTACAGTTAGCTGACTCCTCCTATTACTTGGTTCCTATTCTGCACACAATAGTGCTTCTTAAAATTTGCCAACTTGTGCAACTACATCGGTTTGTAAAGCTCACAAGTTCTGTTTCCCAAGGCTTCCTGGGTCACAGTTTTACAATTTAAGAAGAAAAGTCTCATCCCCTCCCACCAATTTCACTAGTTGCTGTTAGCACAAGAGGCTTCCCTTGATGAATTACCATCATGATGCCATCTGGGAAAGCCCAGATGTTTCTGCTAAATTATAAGATTATTCAATTGAAAGATCATGACTTTGTCACATGCTCCAGTTCTCCCTCTCACTTCCTTCCCTCTCCCACACAAAGATCTATTATATCTACCTCTAATGTTGAGATTGCTACATGTTTAGGTTTATACACTTGGCAGGCTCAGTATTACTTTGTAGATATTCCAAGGAAGATAATATATACTATGAGTCCACCTGAGAAGCTGAGTTATGGCTGCTAAAAACACCACCAGGACTATTACATTGCATAATATTTTTATTGTAAAATTCACCGGCATAAGACTGAAAGTAACTCCTACCTTAATAACTAAAATGGATCTCATGGCTACGTGGCAGTAGGTAATAATTTACAGATGTAAAGCTACCAACTACTTAGTAGACAATCTTGGGAAACTTATCCTCCTCTTGTCTCAATTTATTCAGCTATAAAAATGGAACTAAATAACTAGCTTCACAAAGATCACAGGCTCCATGAGAAGAACTCTGCCTGTTTTACACACCATTACACACTTGCTTAAAATAATACCTACCAAATACCAGATACTCCATAGATACTTGTTGGTATAGATATGTAACTCTAAAGCACTCTATATTCTTGCAATGATATATTTCCACCCTCCTGTTTCACTTCAACCATGAAAACCCCCAAGTTCTAGAAAATCAAGCTATAGTTATGCCCCAACAAACATGTCATTCTAACACAGGCTTTATTCATTTATACACAACAGATTCAATTATTTAATATGTATAAAGCACCTATTATGTCTAGCCACTATGGATATGAAGAAAGAACAAGGCAATAGACAAGAAACTGAAAATTATAGGTGTTTAAGAAATTCCTAAATCCCTGTCACACACATGGCTATTCAGTGTTGCTTACATACCTAACTATTTTCTCTATCACACTGGTGGCTTGTGAATTTCACATTCATTCATTTTTAGCAAATAGGGCTTTATTGGGTAGAACAAGGAACTAGAGGGCTACTGCTGCCTAAAGAGGAGCCTCCAGTTTAGGATGTGATTCCAGTTATGGGAGGTGGTGAAGGAGGCTGAGAGCATGTGGACTCAAGCCAGAATGCCCACAGTCAATCCTAGGTCCATCACTTAGAAGCTGAGTGCTTGTTTCTGCGCCTGTTTCTTCACTGACAAAATGGCGATACTCATATTAACTACTTCAGAGTTAGATGAAGTAATGAAAGTAAAATGCTCAACATGGCACTTTACACAAAGTAAGCAGTCAGTAAATGGCAGCCATTATCATCATTTTAATATGTGATTCTGCCTTCGAGAGTACTGGGAAAAAACCCCAAAACCCAAAAAAACCAAAAACCCTATCAATCACATGAAATGAAAGTCAGTAAGTAAGGATGAATGTTCAGGGGACTAAGGTAGAGGAAAGTAAAAAAGGCGATCTGAGTAAAGGGTATGCTGGGGCATCACTTGGGACTTGAGAAAGGAAGAGGAGAGAGGGGTCAGAATTTTACCAAGCCTGCATAACAGGTGCCCAGATTTCCTAAGTTCATAAAAAAGGCAGAGGAAGCAGATAAATGTCTGTGGATAGTCCATAAACAGATTCTAAAATTAGAGAGAAAAACCATGTTCTTAAAGGCAATATGCTGAAACAATTTCTCCCGCTTTCTACATGCCTTTTGCTGTCACAGTCTGCTAATCTCTCCTTTCCTTATGGATCATGAGGTTTCAGACTTTCCCACCTCTGCCCCACCATCCATGCCACTCCCTCTGATACATGCTGAGTGTCATGTCCATTCCGTATGGAGCAAGTCTAGAACCAGACACTCACTAAGATGGGTTGTGCAAAGAGGAATATCATCTTGGCCCAGCAGCCCTCAATTCCTGATCTGTTATGTTTTAGGAAGACTATAAACGTTTCACAATTATTCAAACATAGCTACAGTAGAGGGCATGACAGTATTGACAGGTACCCTCTCAAGTACCACTGCTTTTGTAACTCTAAAAGCATTTCTTTTCACGTAACTTCAAACCAATTCTTTATGCTTATGGTATACTACTAACTTCCCAAAATAAATTTTAAAGCTCATACTTGAGCCACTTTGCACTGTAGGAAGACATTATAATGTTAATAAGGTTTGTGTAGAAATGTAACAGTTGTGATGTTCTGCAAAGTTCATTAAAATGGGATTCTACTTTTATTTATGATGGCTACAGGTTACTTATTGTGTAATGATAGAGAAGCAGCATATCTTTTATGCAACTTGTTTCATTATTTAAGGAATTTTCAAAAATATTAGCCAACAAGGAATTATCATTATTTCATCCAGTTAATTTGGGTAAACTCTCATCATCATCCACCTAGACTTTTTACTACCTATAACATACACTAGAAAAATATGTTCTCAGCTTCTTGATAAAATTTTACCTGTTTAACACATAGGTTTCTGTTAAAAGTCAAACAAAAAAGGGAAAAGATGAGAGACAAAATACAGTCAGGTGAACATGTTTTGAAGCCAATACTATTCTTTCAGTCTGAAAAGTTGCTTTCTTTGCCACCTTTCCTCTGCTGTCTCTCCCACCCAGGAGCTTTTTTACTGCCTTCTACCCAAACTGGTTTCCTTAAGGCCTTGGTGAGGGAGCATACAGTGATTAACAACATGAGCTTTGGATACTCAGACTATTCAGGAATATGAATTCATTCTCTGTCCTTCAGTTAAAAAAAAAGCAATATATACAAATATTGAATTATTATGTCGTATACCTGAAACTAACACAATATGTCAATTATGGTTACCAGGGGGGAAGGTTGAGGGGAAAGGTTAGGGAGTTTGGGTTTGACATGTACACACTGCTATATTTAAAATGGATAGCCAACTGGGACCTACTGTATACCACAGGGAACTCTGCTCAATATTCTATAATAACCTAAATAGGAAAAGAATTCGAAAAAGAATAGATACATGTATATGTATAACTGTTCACCTGAAACTAATACAACATTGTTAATCAACTATACTCCAATATAAAATAATAATTTAAAAAATATGTCAATTATATATCAATAAAAACAAAAAAACAAATAAACAAAAAACACTTCTGGGGACAGGGTCAGAAATCTGTGTTAACAAGACCTCCAGGTGATTCTGATGTGTGCTAAAGTTTGAGATAAGACTTTTCCTAAAACCAAAGAATGTATATCTCCAGAATATAATCTTCTAAATCCAAGGTTACTCTATCAGAATTTATTTTATAATAGCTTAGATATCACTAAAAGACTGAATCAAATACTCTCATGAAAAACATATGTTGCACCTACCTATATGAATTCTATGTGAACTACTCTTCCCCATTTTTTTCTTTTCAGCTTTCATTGTTAAGTGAGCAGTTTTATGCACTGGCTCTTCCATCTAATGGAAATTCTAAGAAATACCTCTTATAAATATAACCCCCCAAATTGATATGTACTGATACATGTGAAGTTTGTGCCTCCCTGCCTAGAACATAAAAATATTCTATAAATGTAGCCACTAAGTACCATTACTATCTTACTAGTCACATTCTTTATTCATAATTGTTTGGGTTACAGAACTGCAGTAAAATTTCTGTTATCTAATGAAGAACCTTTTAGGATCCTCTAGTATCCAGAATGAAGCTAAGATGAGAACTAAGAAAAAAGAAAACTCTGAAAGAATGAACCCATGATTATCAATAGCAGAGCAGCCAAAATGAAGACTCAAAAATTACACCTAATATTCTGAAACTGTTGCTTTGTCAATAAGAAGCATAACAGGACTTTTTGATAATGCCAGGCCAGAGTAGGTAAAACAAAAGAAAGCAGGCAGAAGAGAAGGGGAGAAATTGGCTGGGAAGACAAACTGTTGACAGTTTAGGCAGCAGTGGTGCTAAAAGCAAAATCAGGAAGGCAAGCAGCAGACAGCAAGTTTAGTCATGAGGTAGGAAATGGGGGCATGACCCAGCTCCCAGGACCTTAGATGCTCAGGATCCCAGGTTATTTTAGCTGTGTGTGGAAAAGGACCCACCTGCATTTAGATACTCTTTTTTTTTTTTTTTTTAGTTTCTGCTTTATAACAAAGTGAATCAGTCATACATATACATCTGTTCCCACATCCCTTCCCTCGTGCATCTGCCTCCCTCCCACCCTCCCCATCCCACCCCTCCAGGCGGTCACAAAGCACCGAGCTGATCTCCCTGTGCTCTGCGGCTGCTCTTAAGGGCTAAACTACAGGTCTCTGGTAGTCACTAATCTACAATTACACACCGAAGATGCTACGTTTCTGAGGGTTTCCCCCCCTTTTCTTATGGGCCTTTACATCTACCATTTGACAAAACAGCATTTAATGAATCAGGAAGTGGCTCTTTGCATTCTGCACACAGCTGGAAAAGAGCTGATGGCTGACAGATTTGTGAATCACAGTACTGTAAATGAAGGCACTGCTCTACATTAATTATAACAAAAGGCTGTCTTCTAAAAAGTCACACATCAAGCTAAAACCTACTCATGTGAGGTGAATGCTCAAAACTTTTTGGTTCTGATGGTTCAACCCTTCCCCTGCACACCTCCCAATTTTGAGCAGATGCCTCTACATTTACAAATCCAAAAAAAGTGACTTTTGTCTTTTCAAAGTTTAAAAAGCATACAGCAGATGAACTGATTAATGTGTATTCAACTCCTTATCAGGTATAATGTTTTCTAGAGTACTATTAAACAATGAAAAAATAAGAAAGAGAGAGACCCATGGAGAATAAAGTCAATGAATAAATAAATACATACACATACAAATAATGTATATACGCAAATATATCTATATAATACACATATCTTTCTATTGTAGGTGTGTGTATGAAACTGTGAACCTAAAATTGATCTTCTCCTCTTAAATACACATTCCTGGGTTCATATGTAAATGAGAGCACTATTTCCCCACATCATGGACTCTTAAAGAGCATCCATGAGAAACAGTGAATGCTTCTAGAAGCCTCATTCTCTGCACTTTCCAGGGCTCAACCAAGGCATTCACTGTTAAGTGTACTCAACTTTGACGTGGGTAGTCACTATAACGCTTCCAGTCCTTCCCAAGGCCTTTTCCCCCTTCTTTCTATTCCTTTCCTAGCTCTCCTCCTATCTCAAAACAGCACATACAAATACAGAAAGAAAGCTGCTGCTTTCTGAGTGGACTTTTTTTGGCACACTGCTGTATTTGGGAGAGAAAAGACAAGGGCAGAGATGTGGGCTATTTGTATGGCACTGCTTTAAACATAAATGTTTGTGGTAGCTCTGGGAGTTGAAAGAGGAAAAGAACTGTCAATAGAAGCTGATAACCGTGCAAATGGCAGGGGTGCCTCTTCCCTCCAACACCAAGGAGAAGCCATCTCTTGTCCATTCTGTCCACTCACAAGACGACTTCTAAAGTTAGGATGGAAAAGGAAGGCATTAAGTGTTACTGAGCAAGGGCTGGTGTGCCCTTGGCACAGAAAGCCAAACTCTGATAGCAGGTGTTTGCGGCAAAGTAAGGGTTTATTTGCACGGTGCCAAGCAAGTAGAATGGGCAGCTCATGCTCAAAAGACCCCAACTCCCGGATGGCTTTCAGGCAAGGGTTTTTAAAGACAGTTTTAGAGGAGAGGGTCGTAGGATGTGTGATCAGCTCATGGACCTTTTTCTGATTGGTTGGTGGTGAGGTAACAGGCTGATGTTTCAGGAATCTCAAACTTCTGGTTCCAACCAGTCTGGGGTCTACCTTGCTTGTGGTCAGCATGTAGTGGCCATCGTCCACCTGGATGGGGGTCTTAGTCTCTACAGAGCAACTCAAAGATATGCATCAGATTGTTATCTATATCCCTTCAGGAGAAACCAGGAGTCCTGTGACGCTACTGTCCTCTTCACTGACTGCTTGCATCTGCTCTTTGGAACTCAGGGAAGGCCTAGGAGTCTAAAGCCTTTTTTTCTACAAACAAGAAACGAGACTTTTGTACTTGGGAAGGTCCCACAGGGTCCTGCTTGGTTTCAATCTCCCCTTTACTTTGATACTCCTCAATCCTGAGGGGAACAGGTATGGGACAAGAAAGGAAATAGTTTTTTTGTTTTTTTTTTTTTAATATAAATTTATTTATTTATTTATTTTTGGCTGCGTTGGGTCTTCGTTGCTGTGTGCGGGCTTTCTCTAGTTGCGGTGAGCAGGGGCTACTCTTCATTGCGTTGTGCGGGCTTCTCATTGTCGTGGCTTCTCTTGTTGTGGAGCGTGGGCTCTAGGCAGGCAGGCTTCAGTAGTTGTGGCTCGCAGGCTTCAGTAGTTGTGGCATGTGGGCTCAGCAGTTGTGGCTTGCGGGCTCTAGAGTTCAGGCTCAGTAGCTGTGGTGCACGGGCTCAGTTGCTCCACAGCATATGGGATCTTCCCGGGCCAGGGCTCAAACCCGTGTCCCTTGCATTGGCAGGCAAATTCTTAACCACTGCGCCACGAGGGAAGCCCAGAAATAGAGTTTTGAATAGAGAGGTTAATCATAAACTTGGCAGAAGAACTCGGTTTTAGGGGGACTTGGTTTCAAAAGTATTGGACTATGGCATGCAAGTAGCTCCTGCTTATAGAGTTGATGAGAAATTGTGATGGACGGTCATACACCAAGGGGGAAATGGCCCCACGAAATATGAACATATACATCTCTGTGAATGCATGCAAAAGTTCTGGAAGAAAACTCACCAAACTCAAATGTGGTATTCTCTGATAATAAATTGTGGTGGTGATAGGGGGTGGGGGAGAGGAGGGTTTGGGGGCCCACAAAGAGGAAAGTCACTTTGTGCTCAATGTACTTTTGCATTATAAAACATTTAAATAGTGAGAACAGATCCATGTGCTACTTGTAATTTTTACTTTAAAAAAAAAAGGCATGGTAGAAATTTGAGATTTAAAAGCTACGAGCATAAAAATTTAGCAGATTACCAGCACTCAGAGTCAGAGAGTGACATAATCCAACAAGGCACATCAGAAACTTTCATATTGCATTTAAGCTCGCTGAATGTTTCATGGACATTATATCCTGCAAGATTTTACACTGAAACCTTACATGTCATGAACCCTGAAAGGTTTAGGCTACCTCCTCTGCACACATTTTTGCTATTCTTCATTGGTATCATTTATAACAAATCTTCTAAACTCAAATGTAAAGGTTAATTTTAAAATCACTGAGTACAGTCAAGACTTCTAAAATGAAGAGAGAATAATGCCTTAATAAACAGTCTATCAAAATGATTATATATTATACACTTTTGGCAAATACATCAGCGAGAGTTAAAAATTCAGTGTTGAGGAGGCAAATGTTCATTGGCTGTTGAGGCTGAGTCTAAGTACTGCCCTGCTAACTGAAATGAGAAGTCTTTGAAAAACTGTTGGTCTCAGGTTGCTCAAATGAGTCATCAGGACACCCCGAGTTCTGATATCCAGGTACATCATATAAAGCAATATTGCACTGACTCTACAGAGCAGCAACAAGGAAGTATTTTTATTAATATCCAGAGAATTCCTTTTTGCAAGTATGTGTGTTCTAAAGTACATATAAAAATAACAGGTAAAAATAAAAACAGTACAAAACAAGGACTACTTTAAGTCAGTTTTATAGTTGAATAAAATAAGTATCAGTGATCTTTGACAATATGAACTGTCCTCAGTGACTGGTCTTTAAAAACAGTGTAAGTGGGACACATGTATTTTCCCAGTAAATTTTCTGAGTACTTACACACCAATAAACTATTTCAGAGATTAAAGACCAGGACGAACTATTAGAACTTTATGTGCTAACAAATCATGCCATACATCTGCTACTGTTGTAAGGTAAGGACCAAGGGATCACAGTTACGAAACTTTAGCTTTAAGTTCTCCATTGCTGATCTTGATCATGTTAAGGCCCCAAGTTTCGGACAATATTTAAAAAATAAATAAATAAAGTCAACCCTTAATATGAAGAAGGAATCAAATAAATCACCTGAAATTCAGATAATTCCCATAACTGATATTGGCCAACAGTTGAAAAAATTTTCTATATCACACCTTCTACCACAACTGTTACACAGAGTTATGAAGAAGTGAGAGGAGGGTCTTCTTCATCCTATAATGACTGGATAATAAGCAGATTACACAAAAATAGAAATTCTTAGGAAGAAAAAGAGAGGCTGTGCTTAAAGAACAAAGTAGAAAGCAGATGCCTTAGAAGATGAAACATTCATGCAAACATTCTTATCTTTACCTCCTCTGCTTATCAAAAGACTCATTTCTGACATTATTGGACACTCTCTTTTGGAAATTAGCGGATTACTGCAACAAACTATGGCTTTACTAAGACTCTAGGTCTATGGTCAGTGTTGGCCCCTATTCTAGGTTAAGTAATAAAGAGAAGCTAACAAAGGACTACCTCCAGCTGAATCCAATGGACCCTAATCTAGGGAGGAACCATCCAATCACAGTTTTGGACGTCTGCTATTCACTTAAAGAACATGGGCTCGGTAGGGAAAGAATCTGGGTCAACTTCATTCCTTCTCTCACACTGTTACTTAGGACAAATCACTTAATCACATTGATCCTCAGCTTCCTCACCTGAAAAAGTGGCATATCTGGCTTACAGAGATGTGACGATTAACTATGATAATCACAGCACATGCACATAGAAAATATTCAACTAATGTTAACCTTTTTCTAGGGGACGGATGAGGGGCAGAAAAGGCAAAGTCAGGGTTTCTTGGCAGTGCAGAACAGTTAAAAGGTTTGCTTTCGTGCTAAACAAGAAACCTCTAGCTGTGTCTCAGAGAGACAGACGGACAGAGGCAGATTGATCGATTGATTCCCTCTTCACCTTAGGCAAATTTCCCTTTTCAGAACTCATACAGCAAAGTATTCGGCATTTATATCATGCCTTGTATCTTCAGTCACATTTTCATACTCTAAGATCTTGTCTTTTTAAACCAGACTTAATATTCTTCAAGTCTTTTATACGCATTACCTACTCTAGGGCGCCGCTCACAGCAGGTAGCAATAGACATTTGTTGACTGATACAGCACAAAGTGCGGTGCGCTGCATTCAGAGGACTCCGGTGATAGTGCTTTTAAAAGGTGGAGGCCTCTTCCTGTCAAACGATATTATCCTGGGAAGTGCCCTCCTAAAGCCACACTTTCCCTTCTCGTCATCTCGCGCACAGTTCCTGATTTCTCCTCCCATTGTGGGGGACGGATATGTGATATTTACGGGTGTGGAGTGAACGCTAGTAAAAAATTTAGTGGTCCAACCGAGGCCACGCGGGCGGCGGCGGCGCAGCAGCCACACCTATCGGCCGCAGCGGCGCTGGGAGCCCGCAGAAGGCGGGACAACTGGGCTGCCGGGTCTCCGGACACCGCCCCCTCCTCCACTTCAGGGAGGGCTCCCACCGGAGACCCCGGGCTGGGACCCGGCGAGCACGTGGGAGGCTGGCGAGGACGAGCGCCCGGCCCGGGAGGGGAGAGGAGGCCGGGCGGGAGCCTGCGGCCTGGGGAGACTGGGAGGTAAACAGTCCGGCGCCCGGACCGCGGCCGCCCCCCTGCGCCCCCGGATGGGAGCTTCCCGAGAGCCGCCCCCAGCGCCCTGTCTCCCCGTTGGCTCGGGGCCCTGCTCAGCTCCGGGGAGCCAACAGGAGGCGGAGCTCCGCGGAGCCGGACTGGCCCTTCCCGGCCGAGGCCCCCCTTCCCCAACGGCATCCCCCTTCCCGGCCGCCACTCACGGTGTTTGCCGCCGCCGCCGCCGCCGCCGCTCGGGTAGTTCAGCAGCAGGAAGGGCAGCGGGGAGCCCGGCGACGGCGGGGTCCTCCAGGCGCGCTGTTGCTGCGGCGGCGGGCGCGCTACGAAGCCGGCGCCTCCATCGCCCGGGTAGAGCAGGAAGAAGGGGGCAGCCACCGGCGAGCCGGGCTCCGATTGCCCCGCGGGGGAGGCCAGCAGCGGCCCCGCCTCGTCCTCTCGGTCCGCGCCCCCGGCTGGAGCGCGGCGCGGCTCCTCCAGCCGCTGCTTCCCGCCCCTCGCCGGCTCCTCGCTGCAACTTTCCGCGCCGGCAGTGGGCGGCGGCGAGGTCTCAGCCATGCTCGTTCCTTCCTTCGCCGCCGCCGCCTCCGACTCTCACCCGGGCCTGGGCAGAGGAGCAGAGGGTCACGACGGGGAGCCGCCGCCCCGTCCCGTCCGCGCCGCCGCCACCTTTCTCCTTGGCTACGGGCCGGCGTCTGGGCTCTGCCGCTCCGTCTACTGCCCGCCCCGCCGGGGTCCGAGCCAGCTGGAGGGACGGCCCCGCCCGACGGCGCGGTCTCCCTACCGGCCGCCTCCTCCCGCCTGCCCCTCCCGCCCCGGCCCCCAGCCTGCGGCGCGTCTCCCCTAGGGGGCGGCCTCCTCCTCTTCCCACTTCCCACCTTCCGCTCGGCTCCGGCGGGGCTGAGCTCCCTCCCGACCCTGGGGGAGGGTACGGCGCCCAGTGCCTGGTCCTTACCGGCCCCTGGCACGGCCCTCCTAAGCGGTCAGGTGTGTTTGCCCCCCGGTGCTTGAACGGTGGGAGACCTGGCCAAATATCTAGCGGCGCTTTTGTGTGCAGCCGCCCAGCTTCATCGGTAGCACGGAGGCACAAAGATCTGGGTTGAAGAGGCGAAAGCTAATTTTAAAAAGGAACCTGCTCCCCCAGCCCCCCGTATTAAACTATTCCCTATGCCTTGCATACACTATAACCGTTCATTCACGATTTTGATTTATGAGCTTTTTATGTGAGACACCAGAGGTGGGTGTCTTCCTTCCCCCACCTCTTTTGTTCTCTGTCATGTGCCCTGTATAGAAATCTTGTATTTGCTCTGACTTTAACTCCCTGGTTTTCCGGGGTTCCGCGTGCGCATGAATACGTTTTAAACCAAACAGCTTAGAATTTATATGACAGGCGTCTGTTACAGGGCGACAGTTTTCACTTTCATAGTGCCTGTGTCTCGCTAGTAATTGGCCATTGTTGCTTTATTTTGAATATTTGAATCGACGATTACTGATCCAGTAATTCCCATAAATAAACATTTCCTTCTTAAATAAAGACAATTTCCAGTTACTATCGTTATTCCTTAAGGCTAGATTCCATGAACGTGCCCTCGTATTTCCTAGGTGATTAGCTTTGTGTTCGGGTTGCAAAATGCTGGCATGGAATCCATGTTGACTCATAATTAAAAATCACTGTTGTGTAACATTTTGAACACCTGCTTTTCCTTCTTTCTCTGGTCTGTCTTTCCCTCTGTAGAGGAAGTTATGCTTCTCTGAAAGGAAAAGTAAACCTTTTTATTGTTGTTATTCTCTGAAAATAACTCTTGAAATTACAAGAAATTACCGTGACACGTCTAATACTATCTTTCACCAAGTCTTTTAAACAAAACATATTTTAAAAGGAGGTGTTCACAAGAAGCTAACTTCAAGGAGTCAGAAAATTTCTTAGTAGTTTTAAAGTTTCTGGCACTTCCCTGACCTGTTGATTCCAGTGTTACTGCCTACTTGAGTAAGTTATTTGTTCTCTGAGCCTGGATTCCTGTTCTGGAATAGGGGAAAATAATTATTATTAGCTATGTATTATCATTTTAGTAAAACAACATATAACTTACAATAATAAAAACAGAATTGATATGGGGAGCTCTTTCATCATATCTTTAACATTTTGGAATTTTGTTGGGTCTTTTCAGTCCCTGTAAGGGTGAGAGTCTTGATAAAAAAACATACTTGCCTTTTAGGAATTACAAGCTGTATAATACCTTGAAGAGAAAAACTAAAACATTACAGATACATGATTTTAATACCTATCCTTAACTGGATTTTTTTTTTTAACTGAAGTATAGTTGATTTACAATGTGTTAATTTCTGCGGGGTAGCAAAGTGATTCCTTAACTGGCCCTTTTACCTTGTTTTGGCATGCAGAAATTTCTAAGCATCACTGTATTCTTGTCAGGTTCCTTCACACAGGTGTTTTGAAATTTTTCAGTAAAGAATTTACCAAGAATATACACTTATTACATTGTAGGTAGAAGAAAAGAAAGCAGACTCCACACAAATCACTCTTGAGAAAGGCCAGTAATAGCCAAGAGAGTCACCAAGTTAACAAAGTATAAAATGTTGTCTAGTTTAAATCACCAGATTTCTCCTTTCTAGTTATCCAGGTTACCTACAGGTATTAGAAACATTGACATTCTGTGGAATCTTGCAGTATACTGGGTTTTTTGTGCCTCTTTACTTTTAAAACAGTTCTATTTATGCTTTATGTCATTAAGTGGCAGTGCAATGAATATAGAAAATCAACAAATATGAGCCCTTTAACATTTACAGGCAAGGCTATTTATGGGCATTTTCTTTAAAGGTGGATGATACTCCAAGTTCCTAGTTTCTTATGCTTTTAGCTTTTCGATCAATATTATAATCACAGCTCTACATAAGCTTTAGTGACATAAAGGGCTGATTCAACTGCTACATACATTTAGGGACGCTAAGATTCAAAAAACAAGCCTAACCATGCTGCTCCTTTATGAAAATGCACAGAGCATCTGCCTATACTGTTTTAAAGGGACAAAATCCAAGCCACTGTAAGAATCAATTACTATTAATCTTCCTGTAAAATAAAGCAAGAGGTGTTTTTCAACTTTATTTGCATTTTTGTTTTTAGTTGTTCATGTTTGGTTTTTTGAAACCCTTAGGGGATCTTAAGGATGGACACTTAGAATATATTACAAACTTTTAAAATATCAATGTCATGGATGTACTTTTAGCCTAAGCTTCTTAGAACTGTGATCAGAGAAAATATACCACTTGGGAAGGGATGATATTCTTTTTCAGATTTCAGTTGTCTTAAATTTATTGAGACTTATTTTGTGGCTTAGCATGTGATCTATCCTGGAGAATGTTATGTGTGCACTTGAAAAGAATGTGTATTCTGCTGTTTTTGTATGGAATGTTCTATAAATAGCTATTAAGTTCATCTGGTCTAACGTGTCATTTAAGGCCAGTGTTTCCTTATTGATTTTCTGTGTGGAGGATCTGTCCATTGATGTAAGTGGGGTGTTAAAGTCCCCTACGATTATTATATTACTGTCAATTTTTCACTTTATGTTTGTTGATATTTGCGTTATATGTATCTAGGTGCTCCTATGTTGGGTGCATACATATTTACAATTGTTACATCTTCTTGTTGGATTGATTCCTTTATCATACTAAATGTCCTTCTTTGTCTCTTGTTACAGTCTTCGTTTTAAAGTCTATTTTGTCTGATATAAGTATTGCTACCCCAATTTTCTTTTCGCTTCCATTTGAATGGAATACCTTTTCAATTCACATAGTTTCAGTCTATGTATGTGAGATATTTTCTTTCATAATATTTATTTATATTTTATTTTTTTGAATTTTTTTTTATACAACAGGTTCTTATTAGTCATCCATTTTATACACATCAGTGTATACATGTCAATCCCAATTGCCCAATTCATCACACCACGATCCCTACCCACCCCCCCCACTGCGGCTTTCCCCCCTTGGTGTCCATACGTTTGTTCTCTACATTTGTGTCTCAACTTCTGCCCTGCAAACCGGTTCATCTGTACCATTTTTCTAGGTTCCACATACATGTGTTATATATGATATTTGTTGTTCTCTTTCTGACTTACTTCACTCTGTATGACAGTCTCTAGATCCATCCACGTTTCCACAAATGACCCAATTTCGATCCTTTTTATGGCTGAGTAATATTCCATTGTATATATGTACCACAACTTCTTTATCCATTCGTCTGTCGATGGGCATTTAGGTTGCTTACATGTCCTGGTTATTGTAAATAGTGCTGCAATGAACATTAGGGTGCATGTGTATTTCTGAATTATTGTTTTCTCTGGGTATATGCCCAGTAGTGGGATTGCTGATCATATGGTAATTCTATTTTTACTTTTTTAAGGAACCTCTATACTGTTCTCCATAGTGGCTGTATCAATTTACATTCCCACCAACAGTGCAAGAGGGTTCCCTTTTCTCCACACCATCTCCAGCATTTGTTGTTTGTAGATTTTCAGATGATGCCCATTCTAACTGGTATGAGGTGATACCTCATTGTAGTTTTGATTTCCATTTCTCTAATAATTAGTGATGTTGAGCAACTTTCCATGTGCTTCTTGGCCATCTGTATGTCTTCTTTGGAGAAATGTCTATTTAGGTCTTCTGCCCATTATTGGATTGGGTTGTTTGTTTCTTTAATATTGGGCTGCATGAGCTGTTTATATATTTTGGAGATTAATCCTTTGTCAGTTGATTCGTTTGCAAATATGTTCTCCCATTCTGAGGGTTGTCTTTTTGTCTTGTTTATGGTTTCCTTTGCTGTGCAAAAGCTTTTAAGTTTCATTAGGTCCCGTTTGTTTATTTCTGTTTTTATTTCCTTTAGGAGGTGGATCACAAAAGATCTTGCTGTGATTTATGTTAAAGAGTGTTCTTCCTATGTTTACCTCTAAGAGTTTTATAGTGTCCAGTCTTAAATTTAGGTCTCAAATCCATTTTGAGTTTATTTTTGTGTATGGTGTTAGGGAGTGTTCTAATTTCATTGTTTTACATGTAGCTGTCCAGTTTTCCCAGCACCACTTACTGAAGAGACTGTCTTTTCTCCACTGTGTATCCTTGCCTTCTTTGTCATAGATTAGTTGACCATAGGTGTGTGGGTTTATCTCTGGGCTTTCTATCTTGTTCCATTGATCTATGTTTCTGTTTTTATACCAGTACCATATTGTCTTGATTACTGTAGCTTTGTAGTATAGTCTGAAGTCAAGGAGTCTGATTCCTCCCACTCCGTTTTTTCCCCTCAAGACTGCTTTGGCTATTCGGGGTCTTTTGTGTCTCCATAAAAATTTTAAGATTTTTTGTTCTAGTCCTGTAAAAAATGCCATTGGTAATTTGATAGGAATTGCATTGAATCTGTAAATTGCTTTGGGTAGTTTAGTCATTTTCACAATATTGATTCTTCCAATCCAAGAACATGTTATATCTCTCCATCTGTTGGTATCATCTTTAATTTCTTTCATCAGTGTCTTATAGTTTTCTGCGTACCGGTCTTTTGTCTCCCTAGGTAGGTTTATTCCTAGGTATTTTATTCTTTTTGTTGCAGTGGTAAATGGGCATGTTTCCTTAATTTCTCTTTCAGATTTTTCATCATCAGTGTATAGGAATGCAAGAGATTTCTGTGCATTAATTTTGTATCCTGCTACTTTACCAAATTCATTGATTAGTTCTAGTAGTTTTCTGGTGGCATTTTTAGGATTTTTGATGTATAATATCATGTCATCTGTGAAGTGACAGTTTTACTTCTTCTTTTCCAATTTGTATTACATTTATTTCTTTTTCTTCTCTGATTGCCATGGCTAGGACTTCCAAAACTATGTTGAATAATAGTGGTGAGAGTGGACATCCTTGTCTTGTTCCTGATCTTAGAGGATATGCTTTCAGTTTTTCACCATTCAGAATGATGTTTGCCGTGGGTTTGTTGTATATGCCCTTTATTATGTTGAGGTAGCTTCCCTCTATGCCCACTTTCTGGAAAGTTTTTATCATAAATGGGTGTTGAATTTTGTCAAAATCTTTTTCTGCATCTATTGAGATGATCGTCTGGTTTTTACTTTTCAATTTGTTAATATGGTGTATCACATTGATTGATTTGTGTATATTGAAGAATCCTTGCATCCCTGGGATAAATCCCACTTGATCATGGTGTATGATCCTTTTAATGTTTTGTTGGATTCTGTTTGCTAGTATTTTGTTGAGGATTTTTGCATCTATATTCATCAGTGATATTGGTCTGTAATTTTCTTTTTTTGTAATATCTTTGTCTGGTTTTGGTATCAGGGTGATGGTGGCCTCATAGAATGAGTTTGGGAGTGTTCCTTCCTCTGCAATTTTTTGGAAGAGTTTGAGAAGGATGGGTGTTAGCTCTTCTCTAAATATTGATAGAATTCACCTGTGAAGCCATCTGGTCCTGGACTTCTGTTGTTTGTTGGAAGATTTTTAATCACAGTTTAAATTTCATTACTTGTGATTGGTCTGTTCATATTTTCTATTTCTTCCTGGCTCAGTCTTGGAAGGTTATACCTTTCTAAGAATTTGTCCATTTCTTCCAGGTTGTCCATTTTATTGGCATAGAGTTGCTTGTAGTAGTCTCTTAGGATGCTTTGTATTTCTGTGGTGTCTGTTGTAACTTCTCCTTTTTTATTTCTAAATTTATTGATTTGAGTCCTCTCCCTCTTTTTCTTGATGAGTCTGGCTAATGGTTTATCAATTTTGTTTATCTTCTCAAAGAATCATCTTTTAGTTTTAATGATCTTTACTATTGTTTTCTTTGTTTCTATTTCATTTATTTCTGCTCTGATCTTTATGATTTCTTTCCTTCTGCTAACTTTGGGTTTTGTTTGTTCTTCTTTCTCTAGTTCCTTTAGGTGTAACGTTAGATTGTTTATTTGAGATTTTTCTTGTTTCTTGAGGTAGGCTTGTATAGCTATAAACTTCCCTCTTAGAACAGCTTTTGCTGCATCCCATAGGTTTTGGATCATCACGTTTTCATTTGTCTCTAGGTACTTTTTGATTTCCTCTTTGATTTCTTCAGTGATCTCTTGGTTATTTAGTAACGTATTGTTTAGCCTCCATGTGTTTGTGTTTTTTACGTTTTTCTCCCTGTAATTCATTTCTAATCTCATAGCATTGTGGTCAGAAAAGATGCTTGATATGATTTCAGTTTTCTTAAATTTACTGAGGCTTGATTTGTGACCCAAGATGTGATCTATCCTGGAGAATGTTCCATGCACACTTGAGAAGAAAGTGTAATCTGCTGGTTTTGGATTGAATGTCCTATAAATATCAATTAATTCTATCTGGTCTGTTGTGTCATTTAAATAAATAAATAAGGAAACCTTATTTATTTTCATTTTGGATGATCTGTCCGTTGGTGTAAGTGAGGCGTTAAAGTCCCCCACTATTATTGTGTTACTGTCGATTTACTCATTTATAGCTGCTAGCAGTTGCCTTATGTATTGAGGTGCTCCTATGTTGGGTGCATATATGTTTATAGCTGTTATTTATTCTTCTTGGATTGATCCCTTGATCATTATGTAGTGTCCTTCCTTGTCTCTTGTAACATTCTTTATTTTAAAGTCTATTTTATCTGATATGAGTATTGCTCCTCCAACTTTCTTTTGATTTCCATTTGCATGGAATATCTTTTTCCATCCCCTCACTTTCAGTCTGTATGTGTCCCTATGTCTGAAGTGCATCTCTTGTAGACAGCATATATATGGGTCTTGTTTTTGTATCCATTCAGCAAGCCTGTGTCTTTTGGTTGGAGCATTTAATCCATTCACATTTAAGGTCATTATCGATATGTATGTTCCTATGACCATTTTGTTAATTGTTTTGGGTTTGTTTTTGTAGGTCCTTTTCTTCTCTTATGTTTCCCACTTAGAGAATTTCCTTTAACATTTGTTGTAGAGCTGGTTTGTTGGTGCTGAATTCTCTTAGCTTTTGCTTGCCTGTAAAGCTTTTGATTTCTCCATCTAATCTGAATGAGATCCTTGCCAGGTATGGTTATCTTGGTTGTAGGTTCTTCCCTTTCATCACTTTAAGTATATCATGCCACTCCCTTCTGGCTTGTAGAGTGTCTGCTGAGAAATCAGCTGTTAACCTTATGGGAGTTCCCTTGTATGTTATTTGTCGTTTTTCCCTTGCTGCTTTCAGTAATTTTTCTCTGCCTTTAATTTTTGCCAATTTGATTACTATGTTTCCCGGTGGGTTTATCCTGTATAGGACTCGCTGTGCTTCCTGGACTTGGGTGGCTATTTCCTTTCCCATGTTAGGGAAATTTTCGACTATAATCTCTTCAAATATTTTCTCTGGTCCTTTCTCTCCCTCTTCTTCTGGGACCCCTATAATGTGAATGTTGCTGCGCTTAATGCTGTCCCAGAGGTCTCTCAGGCTGTCTTCATTTCTTTTCAATCTTTTTTCTTTATTCTGTTCCACAGCTGTGAATTCCACCATTCTGTCTTCCAGGTCACTTATCCGTTCTTCTGACTCAGTTATTCTCCTATTGATTCCTTCTAGTGTAGTTTTCATTTCAGTTATTGTATTGTTCATCTCTTTTTTTTTTTTTTTTTTGTGGTACATGGGCCTCTCACTGTTGTGGCCTCTCCCATTGTGGAGCACAGGCTCCAGACGCGCAGGCTCAGCGGCCATGGCTCACGGCCCTAGCTGCTCTGTGGCATGTGGGATCTTCCTGGAGCAGGGCATGAACTCATGTCCCCTGCATCGGCAGGCGGACTCTCAACCACTGCACCACCAGGGAAGCCCCATCTCTGTTTGTTTGTTCTTTAATTCTTCTAGGTCTTTGTTAAACATTTCTTGCATCTTCTCAATCTTTGCCTCCATTCTTTTTCCGAGGTCCTGGATCATCTTCACTATCATTATTCTGAATTCTTTTTCTGGAAGGTTGCCTACCTCCACTTCATTTAGTTGTTTTTATGGGGTTTTATCTTGTTCCTTCATCTGGTAGATAGCCCTCTGAGTTTTTATCTTGTCTATCTTTCTGTGAATGTGGTTTTTGTTCCACAGGCTGCAGATTGTAGTTCTTCTTGCTTCTGCTGTCTGCCCTCTGGTGGATGAGGCTATCTAAAAGGATTGTGTAAGTTTCCTGATGGGAGGGACTGGTGGTGGGTAGAGTTGACTGTTGCTCTGGTGGGCAGAGCTCAGTAAAACTTTAATCCACTTGACTGCTGATGGGTGGGGCTGGGTTCCCTCCCTGTTTGTTGTTTGGCCTGGGGCAACCCAACACTGGAGCTTACCTGGGCTCTTTGGTGGGGCTAATGACAGACTCTGGGAGGGCTCACTGCCACAGAATACTTCCCAGAACTTCTGCTGCCAGTGTCCTTGTCCTCACGGTGAGACACAGCCACCCCCCCACCCCACCTCTGCAGGAGACCCTCCAACACTAGCAGGTAGGTCTGGTTCAGTCTCCCCTGGGGTCACTGCTCCTTCCATTGGGTCCCAATGCACACACCACTTTGTGTGTGCCCTCCAAGAGTGGAGTCTCTGTTTCCCCCAGTCCTGTCGAAGTCCTGCAATCAAATCCCACTAGCCTTCAAAGTCTGATTCTCTAGGAATTCCTCCTCCCGTTGCTGGACCCCCAGGTTGGGAAGCCTGACGTGGGGCTCAGAACCTTCACTCCACACCATCTCATTGTGGCTTCTCCTTTGTCTTTGGATGTGGGGTATCTTTTTGTGGTGAGTTCCAATGTCTTCCTATCGATGATTGTCCAGCAGCTAGTTGTGATTCTGGTGTTCTCACCAGAGGGAGTGAGAGTACGTCCTTCTACTCTGCCATCTTGCTTCCTCTCCCCATATTTTTTATATTTCTAGTAGTAGCCTTTTCTTTTTGCCTTAGAGAAGTCCCTTTAACATTTCTTTTAAAGCTGGTTTAGTGGTGCTGAACTCTTTTAGCTATTCATTGTCTGTTAAATTCTATCTCTCTTTCAACTCTGAATGATAACTTTGCTGGGTAGAGTATGCTTGGTTGTAGTTTTTTTTTTTCCTTCTGGCTTGCAAAGTTTTTGTTGAAAAGTCAGTTTATAGCTATAGCCTTATGGAAGTTCCCTTGTATGTAACTAGTTTCTTTCCCCTTGCTGCCTTTAAGATTCTCTCTTGGGGCTTCCCTGGTGGTGCAGTGGTTGAGAGTCTGCCTGCCGATGCAGGGGACATGAGTTCGTGCCCCGGTCCGGGAAGATCCCACATGCCGCAGAGCGGCTAGGCCTGTGAGCCATGGCCGCTGAGCCTGCGCATCCAGAGCCTGTGCTCTGCAACAGGAGAGGCCACAACAGTGAGAGGCCGGTGTACTGCAAAAACAAACAAACAAACAAAAAAAGATTCTCTCTTTATCTTTAATTTTTGGCATTTTAATTTTAATGTGCCTTTGTGTGGACCTCTTTGGGTTCATCTTGTTTGGGACTCTGTGTTTCCTGGACCTGAATATCTGTTTGCTTACCCAGGTTGGGGTAGTTTTCAACTATTATTTCTTCAAATAAGTTCTCTGCCCCTTTCTCTTTCTCTTGTCCTTCTGGGATCCCTATAATGGAAATGCTGGTATGCTTGATGTTGTCCCAGAGGTCTCTTAAAATTTCCTCATTTTTTAAAATTCTTTTTCCTGTTCAGCTTAGGCAGTTTCCACTATTCTGTCTTCCAGATTACTGATCCATTTCTCTGTATCATCTAATCTACTGTTGTTGATTCCTTCTAGTGTATTTTTAAATTTCAGTTACTCTATTCTTCAGCTCTGTTTGGTTCCTCTTTATGTTTTCTAACTCTTTGTTGAAATTCTCACTGTGTTCATCCGTTCTCCTCCCCAGTTCAGTGAGCATCTTTATGGTCTTACCTCGAACCCTCTATCAGGTTGATTGCTTATCTCTACTTCATTTAGTTCTTTTTCTGAGGTTATGCCTCTTTGTTCAGAACATATGCCTCTGTCTCCTCATTTTGCTCAATTCTCTATGTTTATTTCTATGTGTCAGGTATGTCGGTTACACTTCCTAATCTTATTTTTATTTTATTTTTGGCCACGCAGCGCAGTTTGTGGGATCTTAGTTCCCTGACCAGGGATTGAACCTGGGCCACAGCAGTGAAAGTGCCAAATCCTAACCACTAGATAACCAAGGAACTCCCTACATTTCCTGATCTTAGAGAAGTAGCCTTGTGTAAAAGAAATCCTTTGGGGCCCAGCAGCATGTTACCCTCTGGTCACCAGAGCTGTATGCTCTAGGAGTGCCCCCCATATGGGCTGTGTGTGCCCTTCTTTTATGGTGGGGCTGACTACTGTGGGTGTGCTGGTTGGAGGAGCTGACCCCTGGCCCAGCTGGCTGCAAGGCTGTGCCTTGTGCTGTAGTTGCTGTGTCCTGCTGTGAGGCAGGACTGTGTCCCCGGTGCTAATATAAACTGGAGGGAGGATTCCAGAGTGGAACTTATCAGCAATGCTGTTATCACAGTAGAATGAGCTCCCCCAAAATGGCTGCTGCCAACATCTTCATCTCCAAGGGGGGTCCCAGTTGCCTCCTGCCTCACCAAGAGGCTCTCCAAGATCACCAGTTTGATCCAAGCTTATTTCAGAGTACTGCCTCTCTGCTGGGACTTGGAACATGTGAGATTTTGCAAGTGCCCTTTAAGAGTCAAGTCTGTTTCCTATAGCCCTCTGGCTCTCCTGAACATATGCCCTGCTGGTTTTCAAAGCCAGAAGTGCTGAGGGCTTGTCTTCCTGGTGCATGACAACCAGGCTGGGGAGCTTGATGTGATGCTTAGACTCCTCACCCTTTGGGGAAGGACCTCTATGATTATAATATTTCTCTTGTTTGTGGGTCACCGGATTTGGGGGGTGTGGGTCCTGACTATACTGCATCTCCACCCTTCCTACCCGTCTTGTGATTCCTTCTTTATGTATTTAGTTGTGGAAAATCTTTTCTGCTAGTCTTCAGGTTGTTCTCATAGGTTGCTGCTCTGTAATTTGTTGAAATTTTGGTATGTCTGTCGGAGAAAGTGAGTTCAGGGTTTTCCTACTTTTAACACCTGACCACCTCTCTTATGAGCACTACTCTTAACGCAATACTCTTATTAAGAGTACAATGCACTCTAAAGAAATATATTTAGCTTAAGCTATATATGTATATATATTTTAAATTTATTTATTTTATTTATTTATTTTTAGCTGTGTTGGATCTTCATTGCTTCACGTGGGCTTTCTCTGGTTGCAACGAGCAGGGGCTACTCTTCGTTGCGGTGAGCGGGCTTCTCATTGCAGTGGCTTCTCTTGTTGCAGAGCATGGGCTCTAGGCATGTGGGCTGCAGTAGTTGTGGCATGTGGGCTCAGTAGCTGTGGCTCGTGGGCTCTAGAGCGCAGGCTCAGTAGTTGTGGCACCCAGGGTTAGTTGCTCTGTGGCATGTGGGATCTTCTGGACCAGGGATCGAACCTGTGTTCCCGCACTGGCAGGCGGATTCTTAACCACTGCTCCACCAGGGAAGTCCCCTTAAGCAATATATTTAATCAAGATTAAACAATGGCACTTTTCTTTGGGTGGTAGAAATATGGATATATTTTTCCAATTTTCTATTTTTCTGCATTTGCAAGTAGTCTGTAAGGAATGTGTTACCTTTATAGTAGAAA
The DNA here is from genome assembly GCF_964341445.2 of Mesoplodon mirus. NCBI lineage: Eukaryota > Metazoa > Chordata > Mammalia > Artiodactyla > Ziphiidae > Mesoplodon > Mesoplodon mirus. The sequence continues at coordinate 50,937,313 of NC_138977.1, forward strand.
ATAAAACATGTTGAAGGACTATTTTGATAAATAGTTTGATAATTATATCTTTTTTTATTGTTATATCTTTTTAATGAAGACCTACTAAAAACAAAGTTGTGTTCCTTGTGTATACTGTGGAGTAGAACTCAAGAGGCCTACCCTAGAGGAGCTTATCATATTTTGTGTCTATTTAGAGTTTTAATATCTTAATAGAATTGCTGAAACTACTTTGTTGTTTGCTTTTGCTGACCATCTATGACTTTGTCCACACTTTGTTCCAATTTTCATGCTTTTTTTTCAGATTTTCTTCTAAATTTCTCTCAAATCTGTCCCTGAATTTGTCCTCTTTGCTTTAATTGAAATTTTCATCTTTTCTTGCCTGTGTTATTGCAAAGGACTCCTACCTGTTTTTCATGCCTCTATTTTTTTTTTTTTTTTTGCGGTACGCGGGCCTCTCACTGTTGTGGCCTCTCCCGTTGCGGAGCACAGGCTCCGGACGCACAGGCTCAGCGGCCATGGCTCACGGGCCCAGCCGCTCCGCGGCATATGGGATCCTCCCAGACCGGGGCACGAACCCGTATCCCCTGCATCGGCAGGCGGACTCTCAACCACTGCGCCACCAGGGAGGCCTTCATGCCTCTATTTTTAAGCTATTCTAACTCCATTGCTCTACAGCAGCTAGAATGAGTAATTTACTCTTCTGAAGGTTGATCTAATTATGTCGCACTGATTCTTTTTTTTTTTTTTTTTTTTTGCGGTACACGGGCCTCTCACTGTTGTGGCCTCTCCCGTTGCGGAGCACAGGCTCCGGACGCGCAGGCTCAGCGGCCATGGCTCACGGGCCCAGCCGCTCCGCGGCATGTGGGATCTTCCCAGACCAGGGCACAAACCCGTGTCCCTTGCATCGGCAGGTGGACTCTCAACCACTGCACCACCAGGGAAGCCCATCACACTGATTCTTGAAAACCCTGGTTGCCTTCCCTATACCTGGTATACAGTCTAAGCTCCTTAAGATCATTCCTGTTCTAGCCCCTCCCCACTTTGCTGATATTATTTTCCTACGCTTGCTTCACCCTTGTTGGCTCTGGATAAACTTTAACATGTTTGACATTTCTTATATTGCCACACCCACTCTTCCCTCAAGATCTCACTCAAACAGATCTTCTCTGGCCTCCTTAAGTAGAGAGGTACATGCCTCTAGGTACATGCCTAGTTAGCATAGCATGCTAACTAGGGCAGTTAATTGCTCCAACTGTGTCTGTCTCTTCTACCAGAGTGTCTACACCCAAAGTTGACATCTTTGAGTTTCTCCTTTTTCAATGCACAACACGTTTACTCCTGTAATAGTTCTCATGCCCCTACCTCCTCCCCCCACCCACGTACCTTTTTATTAACAATTCCTTTCCTCTTCCTAAAATCTTATCAAAATTCTTTGATCCTGTGGCCATCAGAGACCTTGAATAGAAGTGATTCAGAAAATTTGGACTGAATATGAAGTTTAAGAAATAAACATTTATTTGGCCACAGTCTCTCTTTTTGTGTATGTTCATGCATGATATGCTTAGAAACTTAAGTATGTTTAAAAGAGCTTGCTGAATAAATATAAAAATTCTAGGTGCTAATAAAATTTTTTTCAGTCTTCTACTTTGAATAATCCCCTTACCTACCAATGATTAAGATGATCTCCATATATATATATATAAATGTATGTATGCCATATAAAGCAATGCTTAAGGGTAAAAGGAACAGTCCCCTAAGTCCCAAGTTTCCTATGAAGTCCAAGGATTCCTGGCTTCAGAGAGTCCAGGAACCCAATGACATGGTATGTAAAATGTTGTGAGTATGTCATAGGGAAGAACAAATCTAACTCCATATTGGGTCTGTTTCTTTTACTTTACCTTTGTATTCTATTGCTTTTGCTATTAGAATGTTGCCTATAGCCTGAAATATACAGGATAGCTCATTCTCAAGTCTCTGACCTTTAAAGATATAACACTTTTGGGACTTCCCTTGTGGTCCAGTGGTTAAGACTCTGCTTTCCAGTGCAGGAGGTGTGGGTTCAATCCCTTGTTGGGGAACTAAGATCCCACATGCTGTGGGGTGCAGCCAAAACTTAAAAAAAAAAAAAAGGTATGACACTTTTCCATTCATATAGAGATAAAAAGTTGCAGAACAGAGAATAACATTTGTCTTGTTGCAGGTTTACAGGAACTTAGTGACCTGATCTATGTGGACAGTTGCAAAAACAAAGGAACCTGACACCAAGAAGTTTGTAACAACCAACTACACCCCCTCCCTTTTTAGTGTAAAAGCCCGAATTCTAACTTGGGTAAGATAGTTCTTTGGACACCCTTAGTCTGCTGGCTTTCCAAATAAAGTTACTATTCCTTGCCCCAATAACTCCTCTCTTGATTTACTGGCCTGTCGTGTGGTGAGCAGTACAAGCTTGGACTTCGTAACAATTAGGCCTATGTTATTGTTCTGAGGGGAAGGTCCATTGCTTTCAACAGGTTCTCATGGTGCTACTCTAGAGTTTTTGTAGTCTCATGGTAAATAATATCACATCATATTTCATTCTTGTAATTAATTTCATTCACATGCCTATGTTATAAGCAAAGAGAACCTAAAAAGCTGTGTGCTCAGAGCAGTGTTTCCCAACGTGTTTTATAGAGCTTCTGGATAAGCATTCTCTGAGGTGTCTCTTAAAAATACAGATCCCTGGGTCCACGCCAGGCCAGCTAAACAATAAGTTGTGGAGGTAGGGCACAAGAATTTGCATTTTAAACTTATCAATGGATCCTTAGGCATTCTGGTTTAAGAACCAGTAAGATAAAACCAAGGAGAAAATGAACTCTTTCAAGGGGAGAAAATTAGTTTTGTTTTTATTTATTTTTTTAATGGATTAATAGTACACAAAACACTTACTCCCTGCCAGGTGCTGTCCTAAATGTATGTTATATGGTTTAACTATTTAAATGGCTATAACAATCATATATTATTCAGTGTGAGGAAATTGAGACACAGAGAGGTAAATAGACCAAAGACACATAGTAAGTGGTAAAAGTGGGATTTAAACTCTGTCTTGGCTCCAGAGGTCAAGCTCCTAATTGCTACCCTATATAGTTTCACTTAACAGAGAATATTTTTATTAGTTTCCTGCAGGTTTTTTGTTTTGTTTTGTATTATAATTATAAAAAGTGTTGATTCTTAATGCTTACTATTATTCAAAGCTTCACTTTGAAGCAAATATAAAAAAATCAGTTTTTCTTCCCAAGTGAATAGCTGAAAGAATATGTATGAAAGAAAACATTTTCTGGAACACATAGCTAAAACAACTACATCAAATTAAAAACTCTGATATGACACTAAGCAAAATTTAAAACACTTTAACATTTGTTGATGTGGGTGGTGTTAAATTTTCTATACTGTTTCTGCGTTTAAACTTGTGATGGCAAACCACAAATGTTTTGAAAAGAATCAATATTTGAAATGATTTTTAAAACTCTGACTTATTACCTGAAGCAATATTCAGTTTAAATGAGTTGGAACTGTAGTTGAATCCTACATGATGTTTTTGGATCATCTACTATTCAGAAAGTGGTACATGTTCATCATTGTGATTCCTGAGATGTAAATTATACTGATTTTCACCTTTCCTGAATTATTTTGGTAATGTTAACTTATATTACCATATTAAAATTCTTTTACTTCATACAACCAGCAAGGAAAAATAAGCGACTCTACTCCTCATATATATCAAATATTTTCTGTATCAGATATGTGAATACAATTATTCACATTACCTAAGCTAGTTTTTATATTTAAAAATCACAAAAAGTAATTTCCCAGTTTGCCAAAAGTTTTGACTATTAAAGTCTGACAAATTTATTTCCACACAAAAATTAAAGGGATATGTTTATTTTATTAAACTCCTTCATAAGTAAGAATATAGGTGAGAAACTATGGCTTACAGAATTGACTAGCCCAAAGCCAGTCAGCTGATTAGTGGCAGAGTAAGTTACTGCATCACTAATTTGATACTTTCTTCTACTTCAATTTTTAATATTTTGTATTTTCAATAGCTGCCCATAGCTTAACATGCTGACATAAAACTAACAGGTTGTTACTTTGTATTGATGCCTGACACCAGTAATCTCCTTTATTGGAACTCTTATCCATGTGAACTCTCCTGAGTTCACAAAGTGAGTCTCTATGAAAAATGATCATACTGAATAGTTAACAATTTATTATTCACGTGTTAGGACAGTATCCAGCACATCTCAGTGCTCTTTAAATGTTTGTTAAGTAAATACAAAATTTGGAAGATGTAAACATTAAATCCAGTAGTTTCTCTGTTACTTCATTTACTGTTAATTCACCTCAGGCGAAGCCACTTTTTTTTTTTTTTTTTTGCGGTACGCGGGCCTCTCACTGTTGTGGCCTCGCCCGTTGCGGAGCACAGGCTCCAGATGCGCAGGCTCAGCGGCCGTGGCTCACGGGCCCAGCCGCTCCGCGGCATGTGGGATCTTCCCGGACCGGGGCACGAACCCGTGTCCCCTGCATTGGCAGGCGGACTCTCAACCACTGTGCCACCAGGGAAGCCCAAAGCCCCTTTTTATGTTTATAAAATAGGATAGTACCACCCAGATCCTAGCTATTACAGAATGAATTAATATTTATAGTGTTGTGAGGTCTGTAAAGGAATATGTGATACATCTGGAGAAATATGTCTTAATTTTTTCCACTTTCCTTGATGGAAGATTTTTCTTCCTTTAAAACATTTTTTTTTTTACCTTAGCACAACTTTACACGTGGCAGAAATTCGATGTAGAACATTAAATACCTTCAACCTCTAACTTCATTTCCTTGTTTTTGTCCTGTCCCAGATTTTCTATATCCCTTCATGTGCTTACTTACCCAGTGCTCCCCTCCTGTTCCAAACTTAGAATATTAATTTCTTAAGCATTTTTACATATACGACTATATTTTATTCTCTATGTTCCTGCAATGAATAGGAATCACTACACTATTAGCTATGTGTTGAGCATCTGTATGTCAGATGTGGATGCTCACAACCTGTGATAAGAGCCAACACTGGGAGTTCCCTGGTGGTCCAGTGGTCGGTGGGACTCCGAGCTTTCACTGCCGAGGGCCCGGGTTCGATCCCTGGTTGGGGAGCTAAGATCCCACAAGCCACACAGCGTGTCAAAAAAAAAAAAAAAAAAAAAAAGCCAAAGCCAACACTTACTAGGTGTTCGCTGTGTAACAGGCATTGTTCTAAGTGCATTACATATATTAATTCACTTTAGCCTCATAATAATTCTATGAAGTAGGTACTACTACTACTATCCCCAGTTTAGATGAAAAAACTGAGCAAGAGAGATCAAGTAACTTGCCCCTAGTTACAGGTAATAATTGATGAAACTGGGGTAAGAATCTGGGTGAAGCCTGCTCTTGAATTGGAAAAACGTGAGTTTTCCACCTATGTGTTTCTCCTTTACTGTCACACTATTACCACTCACAACACTTCTGACACCATGTTTCCCCCACCAAGCAATTCTCTGCAACACCAGCTGGGTGTCCTACAATTTAACCAACTCTGACAGTCTACCTGGAGGTAGCGTCAGATCCCACAGGTTAAGGGCTCAGTCCTAAAAGACTGCCCCTACTCCACTTTAGATGCCAATCACAAGTCCAGGTTGTTATCTTTGCTTCTGACTGATGGACTTTTAAGTCTGAGGTTCCCATAACTCCCACCTTGGGTTTGATTAATTTGCTAGAGTGGCTCACAGAGCTCAGGGAAACACTTACGTTTACACTTTACTAAAGAACATGATAAAAAATATAGATGAACAGCTAGATAAAGAAGTACATAGGGTGAAGACTGGGAAGATCCCCAGCACAGGAGCTGCTGTCCCCATGAGTGGGGTGCATCACCCTCCCAGTATGAGGATGTGTTCACCATCCTGGAAGGTCCCCAAACCCCATAATATCGGGATTTTGTGGAGGCCTGCTCACATAGACATGACCAATTATTAACTCCATCTCTAGCCTCTCTCCCCTCTCTGGAGCATGGGGGTCTGGGGCTGAAAATTCCAAGCTTCTAATCATGGCTTGGTCTTTCTGGTGACTGGCCCCCATCCAGGAGCTCACTTAGAGTCACCTTATTAGAACAAATGCCGTTCCCAGTGCTCCTACTAAGGGATTTACAAGGGTTTTAGGAGTTCTATGCCAGAAACCAATATATATATTTTCTATTGTCTCACAGCTCTTAACCACTGTTAATATGTATATACCTATACCCAAGGTAGGTATAATAATAGTACCATATAGTTGAAGAAAATGAGTCAGAGATCAAGTAATTAACTCAAAACCAACCTAGTAAGTTAACTCCAAAACCTGTACTTTTTTACTGTATCAGAAAAGGAAGTATAGGATATGGCTCTTAAGCCAGAAAGGCTAGGCTGAAATCCTGGCTCTACCACTTAACAGCTATATGACCTTGAGAAAGTTACTTCTCTTTGCCAGTTTCTTCATCCATAAAATATGGATAATAGAATTTACTACATAAGAGTTGTGAGGAATAAGGATATAAATAAAATGCTTACAAAAATAACTTTGCACTCAATATAAACTTTTATTTCTAACTTTCCTTTTTTATTTATAAGAAAATAATCTGGCATGTGTGCTACTCTGGCAGCAGCTGTAAGCCAGAAGTTAAAAGAATGAAGGCTCAAATTAAGCCGGCTTGGGTCCAAATCCCAAGCATATGTCCTTTAGGAAGTTAACCTCCGGGAATTTCAACATCCTCATCTCTGACAGAAGAGAACAGTACCACTGCACAAACTTGTGGCAAATGTTTTAATAATAAATATTAACCACTGACCATCTCTGCATTTCTAGCAGCTAGCACAATGTTTAATGAATAAACAGTGACATAGGTAAGATGTCCTTTGTGCTTTCCTTCACTAGTCCTCTCATTTTCTCCCTGGCATCATCCTAAAAATTTTTAAGTTCACCATCTCATCTTTTCCCTGCTGTAAAGACCAGAATAACTATAAAGAAAAATGTAATTTTGTTACCACCTTTAGTTACCACTTACCCAGTAGTAATCATACCAGATTTTTAGCAAGTGGAGTGTACAAAGAGCACCCACCAGTACAGAAGGGGAAATGGAATTTTTATCTTACCACATTAAGGACTATTAAAAAATATTCACAGTTAATGTAATTAAGGCATATCTCTTTCTGTTTTTAACCAAGTTCCTCTTCAGTCCTAAGCTTGTACCACAATAAAATGTACAAAATCCTTAAGTTAATAGTAGACTCATTATTAACAAGTATGCTGCTCGAGAATTATACTTTAGGTAAATGAAATAATGTGAGAACTACTTTATAGCCTATCTTACAAATAAGATGATTGCCAAAGGTGCATTCTCTTCACTTTATGTGAAAAATTATAAAAGTACTATAAGTTTGATTGTTGCTCCACAACTAGCTGTGGAATTTCCCTAGGCTACTATTTGACAGAATGTTGGAGAAAGTTTTTCATCACCATCTCTCTTCCCATGCACCCTCATATTGTTCCCGCAGTTCTTAGTATGATCTGATTACAAATTAAAACACAAATAAATTAAGCAGTAACCCAAACAATTTTCCCTATTGACAGACGTTTTAAAATTTACGGTTAGGTATTAAATATTAATATAATCACGTCACCAGTTAAAAATAAAAATTTATTGATCCAAACTTATAGCCAAAAAACTTAAGCTAAGCAAAAACTTCATTTAAGCTTAATGCTCTTTTTAACTCCTGCACGAATGCCAGATAGTTCACCACTATAACGTTGCTCTTCTCTACGAACTTCACGAACCTGGCCTCTTCTGCGAATTTTGGCTCTTCTGAACTTCTCCCGGTGTTTCACTCTGGGATTCCGATCAATCTTCTTTCTCCTAGGTGTAAGTCCCCTATTTTTAGCAATCTGATAAGTAATGGCTCTCTTTGCATTTTGAACTTCAAGAGCCCGTTCCTCAGTACTATCTTCTTCTTTCTTTCTCTTCAATTTTTGTCTGTCTTCTATTTCTTTATAGTATTTCAGCGCAGCTTCATCAAAATCAGAATCATCAGAAAGGTCTGTAACAGCGGAGGCAGCAACAGCAGAAACAGATTTTGGCTTGGCCTTTGTGGATTTTGCTTTTAGATTCAGTTTTGCCTTTCCAGCACCATCTTTAAGTGTGAGCAGATGACGAATCTCAGAGGATAGCTTCTGATCCATAACTGACAGCTTGTTGATCAAATTTCGGTAGGTAACAAGCCTTTCTATGACAGGATGTCCATGTGCAGGGACTCTCCTAGCTTTCAGGATCAGATAAAAACTGATGTTGGAGCAGTAGTTCAAATAGAGGTTGTATTTGGTCCTCAGGTATTGGCTTCCTTTTCCAGGTGGAATGATCTTTTGCTCCACCAACTGTAGCAATGGCTCCAGCTCATCCTTCACCTCTGTCAACTTAACTTTCAGGTCATCTATCAGCTCCAAGAGCTCTGGCGATTCCTTTCGCAGCATCTTCAGCTTCTCTTTCACTGAAACTTTCGCCAAATCCTTCACGACCCGTGTCTCAACCTCATTTACCTGAGGTACTGGTTTTGCAAAAGCCTCCACCCAGGTAACTCCAAAATCGTCCTCTTGCAGAGCTTGGGCTAAACGCCGCTGAATAAGCTGTGCCTCCTCCTCCTCCTCTCTTTCCTCTTCCTCTACTTCTTGTTGACTCTGCCGGCCTCGGGACTTGGAACCATAGTCCGTGTCGTAGTAAAGTTTTTTCCTCTGACCCCACGACAAACTGGGATCCACCGAGGCCTCAGCCTCACTCTGCATGGAGCTCCCACCATCATCATCGTCATCCTCCTCATTCCCCGCACTCTCTTCATCTTCATCGTCCTCATCGGCGATATCTAGGGCAAGCACCTCCTCCTCATCGCCATCCTCTTCCTCGGCCCCACTCTCCACTTCGCCCCATCCCTTAGCCAAGGCAGCCTGAGATCGGGCCTCATGGAAATCATCTACCTTATCTTGATAGTAGCTGGAGTCCCCTGGTGAGGGTGGAGATTCCAAATTGTCATCATTTTCGTCTGCTGGGTCACGACCTGCCTTAGCTCGCACAGCTGCCCACTTGGCCGCTCCGCGCCGCCGGGATTTCCCCACCATAGCTCGCGGTCTCAGCTTCTACAGCGACGTCTGGCTTTCGGTCACCTCTGACTTCCGCGCACGAGCCACGCGCTCCAGCAACAAACCTCTATTACAGCCACGCGCCCTCTCACCACGCACGTCCGCGGGCACTCCAGTAGGATGCAGGAGTTTCCACCTTCTTCCGGCCCCCAGGATGCTCGCTGTGTGGCGTTTGAACCAGGACTTCCGGTTGGTCCCTCAGGCCTTTCCGTGTAGGAACAATAGGAATAGGAAGTTCAGTTCCGCAGAGCCCTTTAGCCCAGCTTTTACTCTCGCGAGCCTGGGCGTCGCTAGGGGGACGGCCTGGTGAACCGCGAGGTGATGTCGCGGTGACCATTGGAGGGCGCTTTACCTCCACGCCTAGGAGAGGTCCCGGGGCGGTGCGGTGAGTTGTCATGCGCCTGTACCGGTTGTCACCGGCCTGGAGCCGAGTCCAAGTGTGGAAGATTTCCTTGTTTACTGGAATTGTTTTAACTTCTCTGCCTATCCGTCTGGAAGTTAGTCAGGTTGTTTTTGTCTTCGCAACGTCCAAATACGACATTTCTGGGCCCCGTAGCCTGAGGCGGCAGCGGCGCCACTGCGCTCGGGAATCCTGGCGCGGGCGTCCGGGAGAGCTCAGGGCTGGCCTCCGGGCGGGTGGTAGCCCGCCTCCAGGTCCCTTTCCGCAGGGCTCGGTGACTTCATGAGATTTGTGTTCCTGAAGAGTTTCTGAGGGGTGACGGTGGGAAGGCAGAGCCGCGCTCTAGAGTTTGCCTCTTTCCGAGGAGCTCAAGTAGGCTGCAGAAGGCACCGCGATTTCTCTGCCTATTAGTGGAAGAGGTTCATTCTTCAAGATATTTTGGAAATGGCACATTTTAACTCTAAAGGGCGGACGCTTCATGAATTCTTCATCTCTTAATAAGCACAGGGCAGCGTGCTAGGCTTTGGGAGAACAATGGTGGGCGAAAGCAGACGCTGTTCCTGCAGTGGTGGAACTTGTGGTCCAGCTGGGGGCACGCGTTAATCAAGTCATCACGCAAAACGTGCCAGATTATAATTGGGGTGAGTACAGGGAACGCTTGTCCTGTGTTACCCAGGCTTCAGCTGCTGAAAATACTCAACCTGCCTTTTACATCGCTTTTTGTACACGCCATCCATCCCCCTTTACTAAACACTAAAGTGTGGAGTACTCCCGCCCAAATATGGGAAATTTCTGCTGTATTGAAGAGACAGTCTAAGCATCACCTCTTTGATCTCGTCTTTAATTCCCTTAGTCTTTTCCTCAGTTCTTCTGTATCACCTAGTAGACCTCAACGAACTATGATATTGCAAGCACGCAATACAGGGTCTGGCACAGAGTAAGTGTTCAATGAAGATTTGTTTAATGAATACGTATTGAAATTGCAGTATTTGATTATCTATTTTAGGTGCTCCATAAACGGAGTGAATGAATAATGCATAAGGTTGCGAACATCCTCAAGGGAGATAACCTGAGCTGGAATGGATTTTAGGAATCATGAATTCCAATTCCAGTATCTTCACTGTATACATGTGGAAACAAAGACTTGAGTAGGTTGCATTAGCAAATCGAGCACAGAAACCTGGGATAGGGCTCCCACACCAGGCCCTTACATTCAGCTGTTATCAGTCCTTTGCTAATTCAATGTGAATGAGTTTCAGACCTTTTCCAGAGCATAGGCTAAAATGGGTGGATGAAAGTGTTTGAAGAAGAGGGTGGTAATAAGGGAAAAATCAGTCAAATTTGTCTTTAGGAGTATTTCTAGGACTAGAAGTGTGAAAGGACTGCCCTGCAATCTTAGAGTAATTCAGGGTTTAAGTTTTCAGATATTACATATGATAGGTTCATATTCATTATATATGTTAGGTATTATGACACCTTCAGATGTGGGTAGTTGAAAGCTGAACTTGTGATAAGTTGCTAAAATTAATAGCGACATACAAGTTCTTTGCAGAAAGTGCAGTGTCATTAGGTTATGAAAAATAGTACAATTTTTTAGAAAAATGGTATTTTGAACTAAATATTTTTAGTGTTAAAAGTTATCTTAAGCATTTAAAAACCTTTACAAGATTTTAGGAAATACAATTTAAAGAATAAAAAAGGTGTGGGTAAAAGTCTTATGTTCTGATAGTAAGCCCAGAATTCATTTTTGAATGTAAATTTTAATAGGTTTTGTCATTCAAATATTAACTGCTTATTAATTGTAGCAGAATGCTACATGCTGTAGTAGATCCAACGGTGAATTAGCCACAGTCTCTTCTAATCAGGTAGAAAAGAAGACATGCATACAGATTATGCTAAAATACAAGGCAGTGTGTGAGGTAAACCCAGTGCTGTGAGAGATCAGAGAGGTGAGAGATCATCTCTGGATTTTGTTATGGAAATGTTGCTTAAAGAATGTTGCATCTAAGCTGGGACTGTGATTAGATCCATGCTTTAAATGTATTAAATTTACATTATATGTAAGCATTGTTTTACTTAGGCACGTAAATCTCAATTTTTCTGTTCATTTTTATTGCTAATTATTTGAGAATTTGTAGTCATACTTAACAAAATGTGTATACTGTTACAGAGAAGGTAGAAAATATTTTGGATATTTTTAATGGACTGATCACATTGCTCTAATATTATTTGGTTTATACTATACATTACATTTCCTAACTATTTAAAATAAAGTTGCAATAACCAGTATATATTCAGAGAGTGTTGTATTCTCACATTCTCAGATCTTTTTGATGAACAGTTCAGAAGTTAGTTCTTCCATTCCAGCAGCTCCCATAGTCTAATCTTCCATAGCCTAATCTTGGAATTATTTGCCATTTGTTGAGGAAATTGTTTTCTTAAAAATTTGTATTGCTGTGACTTACCTGGTGGTCCAGTGGTTGGGACTCATCACTTCAGGGGGCGTGGGTTTGATCCCTGTTTGGGGAACTAAGATCCAGCATGCCACGCTGTCAAAAAAAAGAAAACAAAAATTTATTGCTGGAAAGACAGATTAATGCTTTATTATATCATAAGCCTATGCCAATTAAAAAGAAAAACAAAGTCCCCAGAGAAAATGCACAAATATTAAATAACATTTAACCATTATTTTTGTGGCAACTATAATGTATTATCAACTTGAATCTTTATTACATTATTGTGATGCCTGCTCAGGAGTTAGCACACTACACATAATGAGAGCCAACAGGTTTCTTTCTTTTTTTTTTTTTTTAAGAATACACTTTTTGCCTTATTCTAAGCCTTTTGTAGGATTTTCTTACTGTAGAGGTAGGGGTTTATGAATGACACACTAGGTGATATTAGGATACTTTCTTCAGGGCATGAGATCAGGTTGTTTAAGATATTCTACCACCAGATTAGCTTAAACTGATCTCAATTTCTTCTGGATTTGCAGCAATAATAATAGCTAACATTGAGAGTAGTTAGTATATTCCAGTACTGTTATAAGCTCTTGGCATTTAACCCTATGAGGAAGTACTATGATAATCTCTAATTTAGGAAACTGAGGCACATGGAGTTTAAACGAGGTCTTAAGACTGGTAAATGGTAGAACTAGATTTGAACCCAGACAGTCTGGCTTTGGAATTCACACTATACTATAGCTAACTACTGTACTATATTGGCTTTCAAATATTCCCTTAATAGGTCTTTTCATTTGCAGTCTCTGCTGTACATTTGATTCAGCATCATCCAATAAATCTTCCTAGAATACCATTTCCCTCATCCCACACCCTTGCTCAAAATGCTTCAATGACTCTCCATTACTGTCAAGATAAAGTTCACAACATACATGGCCCTCACACAGTTTTGCCTCAAAGCAACCTTTCTCGGCATACTTTTCATTACCTCCCTACTAAAATCTTCCATTCTAACTTAAATGCTCTACCACTCTTTATTCTCCAAACGTTGCTTTGCGATTTCCTCCTCTGTTTCTTTGCTCATCTTTTCAGTGTTCTCATAATTCCTTCTGTAAAAAAGTTGCAAATCACTACAGACATCTTTTTGGCTAACAAATTCTCACACAGGTCCATAATGGGACCTGTATGAGGCTGTTTGAAAAGCTATTATTGATAGCGGGGTGTTGGAGACAACCTGGATGTCCATCCCTGGAACAGCAGATCAATAAATGTCATGGGTGAACAGCATGGAATTTAGGAGCATAAAGTGACCATACAGCTTAGTTTGCTTAGTACAGTCTTGTTGAACTTGTTATTCTAGTGTAATTATTAATAGCAACCCTTTTACTTTTATGATTTAGATGATAAAGTATATGGTCATCTTAACTATGCAATAATTGGAAAGTGGATTATATATCCACGTATCAACATGAATGGATCTTAAAAGCAATGTGCTTAGGAACAAAAGTAAAAATGAGATATGTAATACAATGTGTGCAACAATACAACAGCACACATTTTGTAAGAACATATACAAACAAAATAATGTGCATTAAATACAAAAGAACAATTGCTTATGGAGGAGCAAAGAATGGGATGAGGCTTGGAGATTAGAAGAAATAGGAGAGGTATCAATACTTTCCATGGACCAATAATGATAATGTGCCAGGAACTGAGGAGAATGATTAACTGTTTGCATCCGAGGTTCAATTAAAATAAGGAAAACAAAACAAGCAGACAAAAAATGACCATATACGCCTCTAACTTAAAGTCCTTTAAAAGCTTCCCAACATCTATAGGATCAAGTTTATATTCCTTATGACCTCACTCCTGCATACAGCTTAAGCTTTACCTCCTACCACACTCTCACTGCTCATATGTATGGCATAGCCTTGTACGTGTACACAACATATGTACCATAGATTTAAATATTAGGCTAAGAGCTAAAACCTTTATTGTGTAGCAACTGAGGGCTGACTAGAAAAAAAAATTTATGTGGGTTGTGTTTCAAAAAGCTTCACCATCAAAACTACAGTTATCATTGTATCAATAATTAATATAGACATAATTGTATCTACCAGGTTCTTCCTTAACCTGGTACAGGCTATGCTTTTTCTTGCTGCCTTTCCTTTACACATGTTGTTTTCTTCTATACTTTCTAGAGAATTCTTACTCATCATTTAAGGCTAGTTTTTTTTTTTTTTTGGCCATGTGGGAGCTTAATTTCCTGAACAGGGATCCATCCCGTGTCCCCTGAATTGGAACCTCAGAGTCTTAACCATTGGTCCACCAGGGAATTCCAAGACTAATTTTAAATGTCACCTAAAAAGCCTCTCCTTGTCTCCTCAGACAGGATGAAGAACTTCCTCTTTTGCACTTCCATGCTTCAGATCTCTATTTATACTTACTGCTTTCCCTCCATTAAGTGTATAAGCCCCATTAAGGCTGGATCCAAGCTGTTATTTTTTAAATCCCTAGAATCTAGGTCAGTATTTGAGAAAATATGTTTCTAAACGCAGTGTCAGCATACAAAATAGTAGCCTTTAACGATTAATTGCAATGTCTTTTGTACTGCTCTGGTCATCAGCACAGGTTTGTTTTTTGTGTTTTTTTTAAAGTAACATTTAAAAACAAATATTTGATATATGGCTTTGGTGAACTTAAGCTAATAATTAAATGTGTATTTGCCTTTCTTCCCAGTGTCACAGATTAGGTTATGATGACTGAATTTGTCAAAGAAGTAGTTTTTTTTAATGCCCAGAAGAAGTAATAATAGTTAAAATAATTTGATATGAGAGTAATAATGGGAAGATGTATTCTTGGTGTTAAAAGTGATCAGCCTATTTAGATAATTTAATATACCTCACAGAAACTCCTTGAATTACTTTTAGGTACAAAAAAAGAAGGATTATTTTTAGGTGTAAGAAAGAAAATAGAAAAGATGAAGCATAGTTGCCATCTGCTTTCATTTCTGTCAGAAACCACTTACTCTGAAACCAGTAAGTTATAGATTCTTTTTGCAACTAGGGTCTGTATCTATTTAAAGACACAAAAATCCTAAATGTGATTTGGAAGTAAAATATAGAACTTATACTGAAATATGAGATAAGCATATGAACCCTTGTAAGCTTTTAATTAAAAATGACTAGGTTTGGTAGTGTTAATTACAAAATGAAGAATTTAATGAAATTGTGATACTACTTTCTCTTCCAAACTCTAATCCAACTAAATACTGCACAATTATTTTCTAAACATTATTTTAACCCCTTTTTGTTTTTTCTTGTCATGAGGAACCTTGTAGATACAATTATATGTATAACTGTTGATTTAATGATAATTATACTTTGATGGTGAAGGTCTTTTGAAACACAGTTCATGTAATTTTTTTCTCTTTAGTCAGCCATCATTCTCTACAGTATAAAGCCCTCTTATCCTAATATTCATGGCCTGCCTATATCTGGCCCCAACTTATTTTTCTAGCTGCTGTCCTACTACTTTCATTGAGGAACTCTACATTGTAGTTAAACTAAAATGCACATTGTTCTTTTTGTCTTTTTAAGATTTCCTTCCCTTGACCTTTGCTTATGCTGCCCCACATCTCAATTCTTAGATGCCCTTCAAGGCCCAGCTAAAATCATATCTTCTCAAGGCTGTATTCTCTGATATGCTTCCTTCCTTTGGCATCTAATAGCCCTTTAACTCTTCCTATGTTAGGATTTTTTTTTTAAATGGAAGTATAGTTGATTTACATTATTGTGTTAGTTTCATGTATACAGCAAAGTGATTCAGTTATTTTTTTCAGATTATATTCCATTATATGTTAGTACAAGATACTGAATATAATTCCCTGCACCATCCAGTAAATCCTTATTGCTTATCTCTTTTGTTTATAGTCGTTTATATCTGTTAATCCCATACTACTTTTGTCCCTCTCTCCCTCTCCCCTTTGGTAACCATAAGCTTGCTTTCTATGTCTGTGAGTCTGTTTCTGTTTTGTATATATATTCATTTGTATTATTTTTTAGATTCTACATACAAGTGATGTCATATAGTATTTGTATGTCTCTGTCTGACTCACTTCACTATGTGTAGCATTCTCTGGGTCCATCCATGTTGCTGAAAATGGCAATATTTCATTCTTTTTTATGGCTGATTAATATTCCATTGTGGGTGTGTCTACACACACACACACACACACACACACACACACCACACACTACATCTTCTTAAGCCAGTTGTCTGCTGATGGGCACTTGGGTTGTTTCTGTATCTTGGCTATTGTTAAGTAGTGCTGGTATGAACACTGGGGTGCATGTATCTTTTCAAATTAGAGTGTTCATCTTTTCTGGATATATACCCAGGAGTGGGATTGCTGGATCATATGGTAGCTCTATTTTTAGTTTTTTTAGGAACCTCCATACTGTTTTCCATGGTGGCTACACCAATTTACATTCCTACCTACAGTGTTCCCTTTTCTCCACACCCTCTCCAGCATTTATTTGTAAACTTTTTGATGGTAGCCATTCTGACTGGTGTGAGGTGACACCTAATTGTGGTTTTGATTTGCATTTCTCTAATAATTAGCGATGTTGAGAATCCTTTCATATGTCTGTTGGCCATCTGTATGTATTCTTTGGAAAAATGTGTATGTAGGTCCTATTTTGGGATTTTAAAACATTTTCTCCATTGTGTTGAGACTGTTTATATACTTGTTGTATATTTTCTGCCAGATATATCACCATTCATCTCTGTAACCTTTATAATATCTGATACAGTTACATAGTAAGTACCGATAAATAACTAATCAAATAATGAGAGTTAAATTGAGTTCTCTTAAATTTCAATAAGGTATTAGAAGTTAGTAAAAATAACTTCAGAATTTAATGAGTCTGAAAATGTGACATTGATCTATATCTATTTTTGATATTAAGAGATAACTTAGACTTTATGCTAGGAGCAAAGGGGAACCATTGGGGGGTTTTAAACAGGACAAGATTAGAGGATTGATGGGAAGAGCTAAGATTATAGAGAAGAAGTTAGTGTGAGGCTATTACAGTCATCTAGGTGAAGAATTTTAGTGTCTAAACTAGGACCCTGGGAACAAAAATATAAGAAGTACACAGATTAACAGCTATTTAAGAGATGGTATTACAGGACTCAGTGTCTGATTAAGGATGAGGAGGTGAGGAGTTAAAGTGACTCGCAGGTTTTCTTGGACAACTGAGTGGATGATGGTACCCTCCACTAAGAAAACTCAGGAGGAAAGAGGTTAGCAGGGGTCAGGAAACAGAAAAATAAGTTTTGGACATTGTGCATTTGAGGTATCGGTGAAGGGGTTTAAGTGTCTAATCTCTTCTAGACAGTAGGATATATGGTTCTGAAGCTTGGGGTGAGAATATGAACTAGAGCAAGAGATTTGGGTGTCTTCCACATTTAGTTGGAACATGAGACTATATTTTCTATTTAACTAAAAAACAAAATATGGTTTGGAGTTGTTTTTACGTAAGTAGCTAGCGTGCATGAATTAGTCGAACAGAAGGGATATACTACCTGCCTGCCACTACAGTTATAAGACTATCATCAAGTGTGAAATTTAAAAGGTTTGGATTAATAAATGAGCTATATGCAATTAAGTATGTAATTTTAAACCTATTCAAGTTTAAGACCTCTAAACTTACCCTGTAAAACTAAGCCATGAAAAATTACTAAAAACAACAGTAACAAAAAATACATCTGAATAAAGCTTTCATGTGTGCTCATCTCACATTTTTATCATGTTCAAAAGTTTTAGTCCCTGTCTGGGCTTTCTCCACTTGCTGTTGTCAATAACATTGAATATTTGGGGAGATACTAATTACATATTAGGCACTCTGCTAGGTGTCTTAAGTATATTATCATATTTAATTCTCACAGTATATCTGTGATAAGGGTGCCATTATTATCCTCTTTTCACAGATGAGGCTCAGAGATGTGAAGTAATTTGCCTGAGGTTATATAACTGGTTGTTAAACCCAAGTCTGTCTCAATCTGAAGTTATTTTTTAAACTATTTTATTATACTGTCTCTTAGTGTACATTTTATCACAATGAAAAACTTATGCCCAGAGACATATGCATTTCTGTTTCAATACGTACTGAAAAAACTTGAACCCTCAGATTTATAGACTAAGATTACTCAGAGATATGGTATCAATTTCAACCAATATAATGGCAGAAAAATAGGAGAATCAGGAGGCATCAGCCATATTGCATCTCTCCAGTTTTATTTTAGGGCCTGGGAAAGCATGAATTGAGTAGATTTGTTCAGAGTACAGGCAAATGTAGTCATAAAGTATAATTAGAGGATATCATTCAGAGATTGATCTATTGTTCCTTCATTGATTATTTTTGGGCAGGTTTCTTCTGTGGTTTTTTTTTCTATGATTTTGGTAAAATTGTTTATTCACTGTAAATTACTTTGTTTACTTCAACTTATTTTTGTTTACACTGATTGCCATATCAGAGCATTACTTCACATTGTGATTACTAACTATACAATTAATGTTCTATTATGCAATATTTAAAGTAACAGTGAACACAGTACTTGTTTCCTTTCATATAAGTATAAATCACTGATAATATTGTGATGTTATATTTGAAAATTTGTTTCACGTTGCTAAAGAGCTGAATTGAATGAAGATATTTAATAATCAAGTATAATATAGTTATCTATACAAAATCATTACAACCATATCATATAATAATGCTAAGTTTACATCCATGTAAGTTATTTTAATTTTGCACAGCACACAGCACTGTAGTAGGTGCTTAAGGGTAAGTGTGTTGAAGCATATGAAATATATGGTCTCTGGACTCATACTGCCGTACTGAACTTTCATTTCCTTCAATAGTCATGTTTTCTCTCAACTGCAAATTGTCAATGTTTTATTTATTCCTAGACCATAGTCCTCCCATTTTTGCCCTACTTCTACTCATCCTTCAATCTCAGCATAGATATTACTTCCTCTGGGAACCTCTCCTTGACCCTGCCTACCTCTCTCCCAACATCTATGCTCCTATCGCACTTTGTACTTGTCATCATGTAAACTCATTTGATCAAGTGTCTTACCTATTTTGTTCACTTGTATCCCTGCCACATAGAGTTGATGCCAATAGATACTTCTTGAGAGAAAGAAAAAATGAATGAATGATCATTTGAATTAAGGGCCAGGTAAGCAGCATTGGTCTTGCAGACCACATATACACATTTGCTATAATGGCAACTTTATTTCAGTATCATAAAGAGAAAATAAATTTAAAATTTATTTTTAAATTTTTAAAATAAAAATATGTGGTTGCCTCCAATTATATGAGGAAATTATGAGCCAAAAAGATAGCTATATTAATTTCCTATTGGTGCTGTAATAAACATTGGTGCTATAAAAAAGTTAGCTCGGAATAATCAATTATTGCACATATTTTGGGCCAAAGCAACTTATTTGAAACTCTGAGAGAAATACAAAAGAATTATATAATAGTCTTGAAAGAATGCATCAGATAAAAAAAAAATTTCTTTGACTGGATATTCCTCACTATGGATTTATGCTTCCTTCTTGTTGTTGGGGAAAACAGACTTAGTATGGCACTTAAATATGATGTAAAAACTGAGTAAAAGAGTTAGGAACGAGGGCTTCCCTGGTGGCGCAGTGGTTGAGAGTCCGCCTGCCGATGCAGGGGACGCGGGTTCGTGCCCCGGTCTGGGAGGATCCCACGTGCCGCGGAGCGGCTGGGCCCGTGAGCCATGGCCGCTGGGCCTGCGCGTCCGGAGCCTGTGCTCCGCGACGGGAGGGGCCGCAGCAGTGAGAGGCCCGCGTAACGCAAAAAAAAAAAAAAAAAAAAAGAGTTAGGAACGGGCTTCCCTGGTGGTGCAGTGGTTGAGAGTCCACCTGCCGATGCAGGGGACGCGGGTTCGTGCCCCGGTCTGGGAGGATCCCACATGCCGCGGAGCGGCTGGGCCCGTGAGCCATGGCCGCTGAGCCTGTGCGTCCGGAGCCTGTGCTCCGCAGCGGGAGAGGCCACAACAGTGAGAGGCCCGTGTATCACAAAAATAAAAAAATTAAAAAAAAAAGAGTTAGGAACAAGAAAAATTTTATTTTCTTAACCATTTTCCTAACTGAGTCTTTATGATTCCCTTCTGGTACTTCCTTATATCCTTTTAATGGGGTGCCAATTGCTACTGCTCTTTATGAACCCCTCTCTGCATCTAGAAAGTGTTTATTTATTTTTACTTTTTTTAACATCTTTATTGGAGTATAATTGCTTTACAACGTGTGTTAGTTTCTGCTGTATAACAAAGTGAATCAGCTATACATGTACATATATCCCCATATCCCCTCCCTCTTGTGTCTCCCTCCCACCCTCCCTATCCCACCCCTCTAGGTGGTCACAAAGCACCGAGCTGATCTCCCTGTGCTATGCGGCTGCTTCCCACTAGGTATCTTTTTTACATTTGGTAGTGTATATATGTCCATGCCACTCTCTCACTTCTTCCCCGCTTACCCTTCCCCCTCTCCCATTCCCCAGTCCATTCTCTACATCTGCATCTTTATTCCTGTCCTGCCCCTAGGTTCATCAGAACTATTTTATTTTTAGATTCCATATATATGTGTCAGCATATGGTATTTGTTTTTCTCTTTCTCACTTACTTCACTCTGTATGACAGACTCTAGGTCCATCCACCTCACTACAAATAACTCAATTTCATTTCTTTCTTTTTATGGCTAAGTAATATTCCATTGTATATATATATGTGCCACATCTTCTTTATCCATTCATCTGTCAGTGGACACTTAGGTTGCTTGCATACCCTGGCTATTGTAAATAGTGCTGCAGTGAACATTAGGGTGCATGTGTCTTTTTGTATTATGGTTTTCTCTGGGTATATGCCCAGTAGTGGGATTGCTGGGTCATATGGTAATTCTATTTTTAGTTTTTTAAGGAACCTCCATACTGTTCTCCATAGTGGCTGTATCAATTTACATTCCCACCAACAGTGCAAGAGAGTTCCCTTTTCTCCACACCCTCTCCAGTATTTGTTGTTTGTAGATTTTCTGATGATGGCCATTCTGACTGGTGTGAGGTGATACCTCATTGTAGTTTTGATTTTCATTTCTCTAATGATGAGTGATGTTGAGCATCTTTTCATGTGTTTGTTGGCAATCTGTATATCTTCTTTGGAGAAATGTCTATTTAGATCTTCTGCCCAGTTTTGGATTGGGTTGTTTGTTTTTTTGATATTGAGCTTCATGAGCTGCTTGTATATTTTGGAGATTAATCCTTTGTCAGTTGCTTTGTTTGCAAATATTTTCTCCCATTCTGAGGGTTGTCTTTGCATCTTGTTTATGATTTCCTTTGTTGTGCAAAAGCTTTTAAGTTTCATCAGGTCCCATTTGTTTATTTTTGTTTTTATTAGAAAGTGTTAATTTATTTTTTATTTTATTTTATTTTATTTTTAAAATATTTATTTATTTGTTTGCACTGGGTCTTAGTTGCGGCTCGCTGGCTCCTTACTTATGTCACGTGGGCTCCTTAGTTGTAGCATGCGAACTCTTAGTTGCAGCATGCCTGTGGGATCTAGTTCCCTGACCAGGGATTGAACCCGGACGCCCTGCATTGGGAACGCAGAGTCTTAACCACTGTGCCAACAGGGAAGTCCCTAGAAAGTGTTAATTTAGTGTGAGATAAATTGTACACATATGAAGAAGAGTGATAAAAATGGAAAGTAATATGCCAACTTGTGTAAAATGATATAAAGAGATATAAGATGAATTTATTAGCAATGAAGAAACAGAGTAATGGTGTGAACAGGATGGGATGACATGAAGCAGGGAAGACTTACTAAAATTAGTTTAAAAAATTTTAGGATTTTTGACAAAGATTGGCAGGAAGAAAAACGAAATTTATGGTGAGGAAATAACAGAGTAAAAAAGATTCTGAAACAGGAGTTAGCAAATCATATATAGGAAAAGGAAAGCAGACATATTTGACTAGAGCAGAGGCCTCCCTTGAAAATAAATTAGAATTTCCTTAAAGCAGCAAGGGACCAGACCACTGGAGTTAATGGATTGGAAGGAGTATATTGTTGTTTGAGGGGTTTCCTGGAAACCTTGTTTATTATTTTGTCTCAAAAATTATCATGAAATCTAAACCGTTGTTTTTCAAATGAATTTTCGGAGATAGGCTGTTTGTAAATTAGGACCAGCCCAGAAGGTAGTGTGGTGAGAGGGAAGAGCTCTGTATAATGGTCAAATGACTAATATGTAGTATCCCAAATAGCAGTTCTATGAAAAGCCACTGCAGGTGCAAGTTTATTTAAAAACAGACTACAACACAGGTGCAATTCTCCTTATAAACATTTAACCACAAAACACTACCCTGAAAGTCTATGTGGAAAGCCATTGGGAAAGAAAGATAATTCAGTTTTTTGTTTGTTTTAATTTTTAAAAGAGTTGAGGATGAAGTTTCTTTCTCATAGTTTGAATTCTTTTTAAATTTAGTTTTTGCTTCCTGATATCTAAATATAAATTTTACATATGCTGTGATTGGAGGCAGATCAATACTTGAAGAAATTCTGTATGCAAGAACCAAAATGTTTAGGGTTAAAAAATATCAGTTAGAAGAAATTTCTCCATACAGATGTGAAAAAAATACTATTGATGAGTTTTGGTTTTGTGGGAAGTGAAAGAGACTAGAAGTTAGGAGGCCTAATGCTCTACTGTTAGCTTTAGAATGACTAAGATTGATTGAAAAATTCAAAATAGATTCTAAACTTGTACAATTTAAATGGGAAAAAAAGTTACTCTTAAAAATATAAAGAAGTGCATGGTGTCATTACTATGGTTTTCCCCTTCATCATTTTGTTGTAGCTCCAGGGTCCTTTTTGTTTGTTTGTTTTTTGCTATTGTCCTGGGCAGGCCAAGCTCTTTCCTATCTTAGGCCTTATACTTGCTGTTTCCTTTCTTCCTGGGATAGTATTTGTCTGAGTGTGTGGAAGGCAGAATAATGTCCCCTCAAAAATGTTCATGCCCTAGTCCCTAGCACCTGGAATCTGTTACCCATTACATAGCAAAAGAGACTTTCAAATGTGATTAAAGGTATGGGCCTTACAATGGGGAGATTATCCTCAATTATCTGGCTGGGCCCATTGGAATCACATGAGTCCCTAAAGGCAGAGAACGTTCCCTAGCTGGAAGCAGGAGAGATATGGCAAAAGCCCAGGTTAGAGACGTTTGAAGCATGAGAAGGACTTGACCCACTGTTGCTAACTTTGAAGATCAACGGGGCCACTAGTCAGGGAGTGTTGTCAGCATCTAGAAGCTGAGAACAAATTTCAGCTGAGAGCAGGCAAGGGAATGGGGACCTCAGCTTTAAAAGTGCAAGGGACTGAATTCAACCAACAATTTGACTGAACTTGGCAGTAGATTCTCTACCAGAGCCTCAAGATAAGTTAAGACTCAGGCTGGCTGACACCTAGGTTTCCACATTGTGAAATCAGAGTGGAGGAATTAGCTTACCCAGGCTTCTGACTTAAAGAACTGTGAGATAATTCATTTGTGTTGTTTCAAGCCACTCAATTTATGATAATTTGTTATAGCAGCATAGAAAGCTAGTTCAGGCTCCTCACTTGCTCCTGTTTCAGCTTAGATGTTACCTCTTCAGAGAGCCCTTTCCAGAGTATGTCTTCTATAGTAGGCTACATCAACCCTACCCCAGATGCTCTCTGTCACACTACAGTTGTCCTCTGGTATCGGTGGGGGATTGGTTCCAGGACCCCCTGGGGATACCAAAATCTGTGGATGCTCAAGTCCCTTATATGAAATGAGATTTATATAAAATGGGTCTGCAGATTGCAGATGTGGAACCTGTGGATGTGGAGGGCCGACTGTACTTTGTTTATCTGCTTCATTGCATTTATTGAAAACTGTGATTGTTTTATTTATTTTTCTCATCTGTCTTCTCCACTAGAGTATAATCTCTGGGAAGGCAGGGACAGGTTAGTCATGGTCACCTGTATCTTAGCACCAAGGATACAACATATTAAATACATATTAGGTGGCAGCATACATTTTTTGAAAAGTAATTTTTGGTATATAGGCATACCTTGTTTTATTACACTTTGCTTTATTGTGTTTTCTACAAATTAAAGGTTTGTGGTAACCCTGCTTTTGAGCAAGTCTATTGGTGCCAACAATGTGTGCTCATTTTATGTCTTTGTGTCACATTTTGATAATTCTTTGACTATTTCAAACTCTCCACCAGCAAAATTACAACTTGCTGAAGGCTCAAATGATGGTTAGTATTTTTTTTTTAGCATAAAGTACTTTTCAAAAAAATTTTTTTCTGGCTGCACCACATGGCATGTGGGATCTTAGTTCCCTGACCAGGGATTGAACCCATGTTCATCTTAACCACTGGACCACCAGAAAGTCCCTAAAGTACTTTTAAATTAAGGTTAATACTTTTTTCTTTTTTAGACATAATGTTATTGCACACTAAATAGACTAATGTATAGTATAAACATAATTTATATGCACTAGGAAACCAAAACATTCATATGACTCACTTTATTGCAATATTCACTTTATTGCAGTGGTCTGGGACCAAACCTGCAATATCTCCAACGTATGCCTATAATAGTAAATGAAATAACTCCAAATGGGGTAGTAGAGACTTTGTGACAAACCATAGTATATCGACATTATGGAATATTACATAACTACTTCAAAGGTTAACATGTGTTCTATATCAATTTTTGGAAATTGGTGTATAAAATATACAAGTGACAAAGAGGAACACAAAATAATTTGCACAAATGTATAATCATTAAAATGCATTTATATAGACTTTTAAAGATTAGAAATTAATTTTGGAAATAAAGTTTAGTATCCTTAATTCTGCCCTTAATTCTAAGCATTTGCTTAACCTGTAATAATATGCAAAATGTGAGGCCATCATTTAATGCTTAATCTACAAAATAGATCCAGGGTTAAGATTCTGAAAGGGAAGGGATAGGCATGCACTGTTTGGAGTGCTAATTGGTCTTTCTTTGATACTGACTCAATTATCTTTAACTTATTATGAATATATAAGTTGTAAAGAATAATATAACAAACACCCATATACTACTACTTGATTCAAGAAACAAAACATTACAAATCCAATTGTAATTGCTTGTTTACTTCTTACCATTATTAAGCATATCTTTAAAATTGTTTTGATAATGATTCTCAATAAGTTACATTTGCTTTTGTGGAATTGGAAGGAGAGTGCTGTACAAGTGTTTTGGGAAGTCCAGAGCAACCCAGCCAGGAAGGATCTCCCCTTCCAGGGGAGAAATAGATTACCAGTAGATTAAGGGCTTTAGCTTGCATTTGTCATAGAAAAACTCCCTCTTCAATCTTTGTGAGTAACTTTACGTACAATGGATTTGTGGAACTTTGAATGACTATAGGATGTTTTGGGGCTTCTAGGATGTTTAAAATTAATTGGTAACAATTATATATTTATTATACTATTTATAAATACACAAAGAATTTTCCACTTTTTTTTTGGCTGCTTCTGGTTGCAGCACGCGGGATCTTTGTTCAGGCATGCGGGCTCTCTCGTTGAGGAGTGGGAGCTCAGTAGCTGTGAGGTGTGGGCTTAGTTGCCCCACGGCACGTGGGATCTTAGTTCCCCGACCAGGGATGGAACCCGCATCCCCTGCGTTGGAAGGTGGATGCTTTACCACTGGGCCACCAGGGAAGTCCCCAGAATTTTCCACTTTATCTTGCTTCACTTCTCTTGGAGATCATTTTTGCAGTTAATGATTCTTGGATCTTTCCTCCAGTGCTAATATGATCTTCCCTCAGTTTATTTTCCTATGTTAATCCAAAAATTACTTTTGTATTGTCTAGTGTCTCAAAGGTATAGAAAATAGATATATAGCATATAGAGAGAAGGTGTAAAGGCTTTGTTTCTGACGACTCTGTAACATATTTTAGAAGTTATTTTTTGGAGCTGATTTGGGCAATACTATTTACTACCAAAACCTGTTTTTCATATAAAGTTCAAGGGCAAATTGGAGTAATGAATTGTTAACACTAAATGTAGAATTTAATCCATTAGAAGGAAAATCAAGAGTGTTCAGCTACTTCTTGGATTTAAAGCCAAGAAGGCTATTAAAAAATATCATCCTTTTAAGTGTTTAACTGGCAAACTGCCAGGATCTCAAGGCTCCTTTTGTATTATGGAAGACTTTCAAGGAGAGAAATCACAAGATATTAAAGATAGAGGCTAAGGAGAGATTGATTACTTATGATAAGTATTCATGCTCTCCTTATGGATGAAATGGAGAATTACAGTCTGTGTGATAGTATGGTATTAACTTGATAGTATGGGTTAACTTGAAATGAACTACTATACCCAAAATGTGCTTATTAATGAATTGTTGTTAGCTTGGAGGTGGGACTTTAGATGTATGCCATAGAAGTCTATCTTCAGCACTATGCCACTGTACATTTTTTTTTTTTTTTTTTTTTTGCGGTATGCGGGCCTCTCACTGCCGCGGCCTCTCCCTCCGCGGAGCACAGGCTCCGGACGCGCAGGCCCAGCGGCCATGGCCCACGGGCCCAGCCGCTCCGTGGCATGTGGGATCCTCCCAGACCGGGGCACGAACCCGCGTCCCCTGCATCGGCAGGTGGACCTTCAACCACTGCGCCACCAGGGAAGCCCTACTGTACATTTTTATTACTGACTTAAATGAGGATTCTGATGGCATGTATATTAAGTTTGTAGATGCTGTGGAGCTAAGAGAAATAACTAATGTGCCAGGTTTCAAAATCTGGACTCAAAAAGAATCTAATAGGTTGTAATGTTGGTCTGAGTTTAGTAAGAGAAAACTTAGGGACCAATGCTAAATCTCATACCCAAATCCCAACTGTTCAAGTATTAAATGTGAGGAAGTTATTACTTTATAGAAACACTTATTATTTTTTTTTCCAACAGAAGGTTCACATATTTATTACTGAGCTACACAGTGAGCAGTGGTGAGGAAAGATCAAGAAAAGAGGAGACAGCATCAAACACAGGCAGCTGTTCCAGACACTAATGATGTTCTGATGCGGTAAGATACAGTTGACCTTGATAGCATAAGTGTGTGCCACTTCATATGTGAGGCTCCTTACAGACCAAGCTTGGTTCTTCTCCAATGTCTTCTCTTAGAGTTGTACCTGATTTTATTACCAGTTTTCATTTGAATCCACTGGGGAATGGGACGATTCTGCTTTTGTTTCTTGGCCAGGAATCACTTGATCCTGAAAGTCTTGTGAGAAGACATGGCAAGGAGCAAATCCAACTGCACATAGGATGGCGGACAAGAGAAAAGACTAGAAACACTTTTTTTTTTTTTTTTTTTTTTTTTTTTTTGCTGTACGCGGGCCTCTCACTGCTGTGGCCTCTCCCGTTGCGGAGCACAGGCTCCGGACACACAGGCTCCGCGGCCATGGCTCGCGGGCCCAGCCGCTCCGCGGCATGTGGGATCTTCCGGGATCGGGGCACGAACCCGTGTCCCCTGCATCGGCAGGCGGACTCTCAACCACTGCGCCACCAGGGAAGCCCAACACTTATTTTTTGAAAGAAGATTTTAGTTGACTGACACATAATAGAAGCCAATAGAGTAACACAGTTGTCAAAAAAGAGATACTATAATCTTAAATATCATTTATTGAAAAATGTTATATTCCTGCTGTGTTTTGTACTTGGTCAAATAACACTTGGACAGTTGTATACATATCTGGACATTACACTTTAAAAAGTGACATTGACACTATGGGACCTGTCCAAAAAAGAGATTAACAGTATTAGAGGACTTAAAATTAGACACAGTTTTCAATGCCTTGTGAAGATGTTCTCCAATCATCCTTTATTCAATTAATATATTTTAGGCAGTCCTGTGCTTCATTCTTGGAAACAGAAGTGAGCAACAAGACAATGCAATTCTCAAGGAGCTTTTATTCTAATGAGGAGGAGACAGATACTAAGTAAACTAAATAAGATATTTGAACAATGATAAATACTATGAGGAAAATAAAATAGAGTAATATAACAGTGACTGGTAGTTAGGATGAATAGCAATCAGAGAAAATTGTCTCTGAGGCAATGACATTTGACTTGAGACTTCAATGATGATGAGGGGCCAACCATGCAAGGATATGGAAAGTGTTTCATGCAGAGGGACTATAAAGTACAAAGGCCCTGCACAGAAGAAGCTGGAGAATGATGAATGAAAGGGAGAGTTGTGGGAAATCAAGCAAGATAATGAGTATGAATTTATTCTAAGTGTAATAAGAAGCCAGTAGAGGGTTTTAAGTCAGATATGATCTCATTTACCTTTTGAAAAGATCACTACTGAGTGGACAATGAGTTATGGGGGTAAGACTGGATGTAGAGAAGAGTTTAGAGCAGAAAATAGTTTAATGAGTTATAAACATGAGACCATTTTTTCCTCCCAATCATTGCTTCCAATTACCGTAATTAAATTTTTCTTTGCCTTACCTTGACAAGGTTTTAAAAAGATTCAATAATTTTGGTAATTTTCCATTATTAAATGTCTAGTTTATTTGCTGTGAACCTGTGAAACTGTTGTAAAAAGTAGTCTATTAAGAAAAACTCTAGTTCAGTCTAAAAACTTATATCTCATACTTTATAGAAACACTTATTTATTTATTTATTTATTTTTTGCTGTACGTGGGCCTCTCACTGTTGTGGCCTCTCCCGCTGTGGAGCACAGGCTCCGGACGCGCAGGCTCAGCAGCCATGGCCCACGGGCCCAGCTGCTCCGCGGCATGTGGTATCCTCCCAGACCGGGGCACGAACCCGCGTCCCCTGCATCGGCAGGTGGACTCCCAACCACTGCGCCACCAGGGAAGCCCAAAACACTTATTTTTTAAAAGAGAAGTTTAGTTGACTGTATAACTGATAGAAGCCAAATAGAAGCCAACAGTGTAACATAGCTGCCAAAAAAGAGGTACTTGTAATCTTAAGTAGTATTTATTGAAAAATGTTTTAGTGTTGCTTTTTGTTAATTTCAAGCCTCTGGCATCTAATTCAAACAAGATGGAATGATAGAGACCAGATTTACCCTCCCGCCTGGAAAAACTGACAAAATCTATGAAATAATGATTTTTGAGACGTTGTACATTAGGCAACAAAGGACAGTGATCTCTGAGAAACAGAAAACAGATGAGGAGATCTCTGCAATTGCCCCAGCTTGCTTCCTTGAAAGAATTTCTAGGCCATGGCTTCACTGGTGAAATCTGTCAAACATTTAAAGAAAAAAATAATACTAATTCTACACTCTTCCAGAAAATTGGGGAGGAGGAAATACTTCTGAACTTAGTCTATTGGGCCTGCATTATCCTGATAAAACCAGGCAAAGACATTATAAGAAAAGAACATTTCAAACCAATATCCATTATGAACCTATAAGGAGAAATTCTAAGCAAAATTTTAGTAAGTTGAATCTATCAGTTTATAAGAAAGATATTACATCATGATTAAGTGGGGTTTATCCCAGGAATGCAAGGTTAGTTTAACATTTAAAAGCAATGTAATTTACCATATTAACAAACTAAAAAAGGAAAATCATATGGTCATCCAGTAGACAGAGAAAAAGCATTTGAAAAAATACAATATCCATTACTGATTAGAAAAAAAAACTCTCAGCAAACTGGGAACAGAAGGGAACTTCCTCAGCTTGATAAAGGACATTCAAGGAAAACCTAACATCATGCTTAAAAAATGAATTCTGAAGAGGTGAATTTTTTAACAGCTTTATTGAGATGTAATTGGTATACAATGAACTGTACACATTTAACCATACAATATGATAAATTTTGACTAATATGTGCACTCCTGAATTCATAACTACATCAAGATAGTGAACATATCGATCCTCCCTAAGAGTTTCCTCATGCACCCTTGTAATTCTACTCTCCCTCCCTTTTCTCCTTGTCCCTACCTTCCCAGGCAGTCACTGATCTGCTTTCTATCACTATAGATTTGTTTGCATTTTCTAGAATTATTTATATTAAAACATTATGTATTTTATATGTAACATTAAATATAAAATTTAATATAAATATAATCACACATTTAAATATATTTTAAAAGAATATTTAAAAATATATGATTATATATTTTATAATATATTTAAATATTTTAAATATACAAAATATATGGGATCATACAGTATGTACTCTTTTTGATATTTTTTCTGGCTACTTTCGCACAGTACAATTATTTTGAGATTCATCCACGTTGTTGTGTATAGTAGCAGTTCATTCACTTTTATTGCTGAGTAATGGATATGCCACAATTTGTTTATCCAGTTTTTTTGTTTTGTTTTGTTTTGTTTTGCGGTACGCAGGCCTCTCACTGTTGTGGTCTCTCCCGTTGCAGAGCACAGGCTCCAGACGCACAGGCTCAGTGACCATAGCTCACGGGCCTAGCCGCTCCGTGGCATGTGGGATCCTCCCGGACCGGGGCACAAACCCATGTCCCCTGCATTGGCAGGCGGACTCTCAGCCACTGCGCCACAGGGAAGCCCTATCCAGTGTTTTTAATAGACATTTAGGTTGCTTCCAGTTTGGGGCTATTACAAATAAAGCTAACACTTTTCCCAAGTGTCCTTTGCCTCCCCCTCCAAGTCAGAAAAACTTTGGATATATTCTTTTTCTTCCTTTTGGCTTTATTGAGAAATAATTGGCATATAATGGTGTGTAAGTTTAATATATATATCACATTTTCTTTATCTATTTGTCTGTGTGTGGACACTTAGGTTATTTCCACATCTTGGCTATTGTGAATAATGCTGCAATGAACATGGGTGTGTAGATATCTCTTTGAGATAGTGATTCAGTTTCCTTCGGATACATACCCAGAAGTGGGCTTACTGGGTTGTAGAGTAGTTCTATTTTTAATTATTTGAAAATCTTCATATTGTTTTCCATAGCCACTGTATCAATTTATATTCCCACGTACAGTACAGCAGGGTTCCCTTTTCTCCACATCCTCACCAGTATTTGTTGTCTTTTTTCTTTTTGATAAGCCATTTCAACAAGTATGATATTATATCTCATTGTGGTTTTGATTTGCATTTCCCAGATGATTAGTGATGTTGAGCACTTTTTCATGTACTTGTTGGTGATTTATATGCCTTCTTTGGAGAAATGTCTATTCAAATCCTCTGCCCATTTTAAAATCAGATTTTTTTTTTACTATTTAGTTGTATGAGTTCCTTATTTATTTTATATATTAATCTTTTATCAGATATGTGGTTTACGAATATTTCCTCCCATTCCATAAGTTACATTTTCATTTTGCTAACTGTTTCTTTTGCTGTGCAGAACCTTTTTAGTTTGATGTAGTCCCAGTTGTTGATTTTTTTTCTTTTTTTGCTAGTGCTTCTGGTGTCATATCCAAAAATTATTGTCAAGACCAATTCAAGGAGTTTTTTCCCATATGTTTTCTTCTAAGAGTTTTATGGTTTTAGGCCTTATGTTTAAGTCCTTAATCCATTTCAAATTAATTTTTGTGAGTGGTGTAAGGCAGAGGTCCAGTTTCATTATTTTGCATGTGAATATCCAGAAGAGACTGTCCTTTCTCCACTGAGTATTATTGTCTCTCTTGTCAAATATTAGTTGACCATATATGTGTGGATTTATTTTGGGGTTCTCAATTCTGTTCCATTGGTCTATGTGTCTGTTTTCATGCCAGTATCCTACTGTTCTGATTACTAATATAGATTTGTTGGATATTTTCATTCATACCTTATAAGGGTCATATAGCAGGAGCCCATATCAGTTTCTATGTTTCTACATGCCTGCAACCCAGGGGGATATGTGAAGGTCTCCCAGGAATGTTTTCCTTAAACTTCATTGCAACCGATAGCCCCAAGTTGGGTTTGCATTTTCTGCAACTCAACAAGGAGTGACCAACATAATGTTGGTGATAATTGCTATGATGATGATAATAATCACTGGTACCTATTTAGCACTTACCATATGCCAAGATCTGTTTTAACTTCTTTATATGTAGTAATACATGTTAAGCCTCACAACAGTCCTATGAAATATGTATTGTTATTATCCCCATTTTATAGAGAGGAGAATTGAAACATAGAGGTTAAATGATTTGACCAAGGTTTGCCTAGTGTCTCACAACTAGTAAGTGGTGGATTGGGTGGCAAAACCAAGCAGTCAGACTTAGAATCCTTTCTATTCGATTGGCCAAAAAGTTCGTTCGGGCTTTTCCATAACATCTTACAGAAAAACCAGAACGAACTTTTTGGCCAGCCCAATATTAACTATTATGTATATTGTTTCTCAGTTTCCCCTTCTTGCAGGGTTCTTGATCTCTTTATTTTCTTGATTCTCTCCCTCAGTTAACTTTGGGGAGAAAAGAACACCTTGTCCTGCCCCCTCTCAGAAGTAAAAGGGGGAAAGTCTCTTACCACAAACAGTGCTGTTTCCAAAAGGCCAACATCTTCTGTGATAGCATTCCCCTTTTCCCTCCAGAGTTCTCTGAAGACTAGAGGATTGAACCTGGAAGTGGTGGGGTGGTGATGGTAGTAAGTTGAGTTCTGTTGCTTCTTGTTAAGTCTTGGAGGAAGTATCCAACTCTCTTTAGAATTTAGGGTACTTAGCCATTCTTGTTTGTCATCTGTGAGTCCTAGTTGCCAATGCTGGGGCAAAGGAAAAAATCGCTTTTTATTACTGAGGCTATTATAGTAGTCTAGGAAAGAAGACAGAGGCTTGGACTAGGGTAGCAGTGAAAACGGAGAGAATCATAAATTTGGGATATATTTTGGAAATAA
Source organism: Mesoplodon mirus (assembly GCF_964341445.2). Classification (NCBI taxonomy): domain Eukaryota; kingdom Metazoa; phylum Chordata; class Mammalia; order Artiodactyla; family Ziphiidae; genus Mesoplodon; species Mesoplodon mirus. Next base: position 50,970,307 of record NC_138977.1, read on the forward strand.
AACCAACAAGACATGGTAGTAAATTGAATATGAGGGAGAAGAACAGGAAGGGATCAAAGAAGAGGACTTTTCCCTGAGCAACCAGGTAGATGGAGGTACCATTTACCGAGATGAGGAAGAATAAAGATGAAAAGAGATTGGAATGGAAGTGTGAGGGTGGCTTGGTCATCAAGAGTACTGTTTTGCCTGGTTAAGTTTTAGATACCTGTTAGATAGCCATGTGAAGGTATCAGATAGAGAGTTAGATACAGGAGTTTGCAGCTCGATGGGCAAGGTAAAGTCTACAGTTATAGATCTGAAAGTCACAGCATGTCCTATATTCAAAGCCATGGGATCAGATAAAATCAGTTAGGGAGAGGATGAGAGAAAAGAGAAGGCTGAGGATCAACCTTAATATTCAGAGGAAAACTCAGCAAGATACTGAACAGGAGTCATCAGTCAGATAGGAAGAAAACAAGGAGAGTGTACTGTCTATGTCTCAAGAGAATCAAGTCTTTGTCATGATTTGAGTATCCTAAATATAATAAGCTATGTACAGAGGAAGTGAAGCATCGACCTATTTCAGATGGTTTTCTGAACTCAGGCTGTCTGCTCTATAGGAAATTGAAACAAAACTTAAGTGGGAATAAAGAAGGTGAGACTAAATTACCTTAAGATCTCTTTTATCCAAATGAGTCTACCACTGAAACTCTTACTGTAAGAATCGTATGTTTAAATGTGGAAAAATAAACCATTTTTGGTGAAGAACTTAGAACATGGAGCTAAGCTCCCAATTATTTAACTCAACTTGAATGGATACATTTTTTAGTAGGAAGAACAAAATCAGAGATGAAGTGCTTTAAAAATTAAACCAGACCTAGTAAAAAGATTATGAAACAATTCACCTGTAAAACATAAATAGAAGTGAATATAAGCCTCAGCTAAGTGATTTCCAATGTAAGCCCATTTGTTTAAAAAAATTACCTTTATTAGCTTCTGGCTCTTCCATAGTTAATGCTGCTAGTTATGCTCCCTCCCCACAGTCTACCAATTTTCAAATTTTAGTGTACATCAAAATCAACTGGAAGACTTTTAAAAAATACATATTTCAAGGTCACATCTCTAGAAATTCTGATAGGGTGTAGCCAGGAAATCTGTATTTTGACTAATACTCTAGGGAAGATGACCCCGGGACCACACTTGACAAAACACTTGTCCTGATCCTATGTTGCATGTATAGGTAACTCTTCTGGTAGCAAAAGTGTCACTTGGTACTGTCCTCACTATTTTTATTAAAATAATTTATTTTAGATGCATGGTTTACATAATAGAATTACAAAACTATAAGGTTGAAAGAATAGAAATCAAATATAGAGCTTTTCTTTAGCTTAGTAATTATATGTCAGTCTTGGCTTTTATAAAAAATAAGTTTTGGGGGAGGCTTTAATTTGTCTCCAGAGATTTATCCAACTTGCTTGTTGGGGAGGCAGTCTACCCTTGAGTTTATTTTCAAGGAAATAATGGCTTAAAAATGTATCCAACTAACTTCTAATTACTCTTTTTTTTGGAGTGATATAATAAATCAGTTATTTAGATCTTAAGTGGTTGATATTGTTTTGACATCCTGACCACACACTAAAATAATGAGCTTTCAGATGTTTCTCTTTCTATAAGATATAATTATTCATTATATCCAGTATATATATCCAGTGAATCCAGTGTACTTTTCTTTTTTTTTTTTTTTTTTTGCGGTATGCGGGCCTCTCACTGTTGTGGCCTCTCCCGTTGCGGAGCACAGGCTCTGGATGCGCAGGCTCAGCGGCCATGGCTCACGGGCCTAGCTGCTCTGGGGCATGTGGGATCTTCCCGGACTGGGGCACGAACCCGGGTCCCCTGCATCGGCAGGTGGACTCTCAACCACTGCGCCACCAGGGAAGCCCCAGTGTACTTTTCTTAACCTCAAATAGTTTCTAAGTCCTATGAAAGTCGAAATTAAAATGAGAACAAAGTTTGACAGTGCAGTAATATTGTGTGTTCTAGTGCCTGGCACTTTGTCCTTGCTAAACGTTCAGTACGTGTTGACTGAAGGAGTACAATTATGTGCTAGTCTTTAATAGCTTTCATTCTGCCATTTTTTACTGCCAGCTGTGAAATCCGCTTGCCTACTTATGGTCCTGAAGTATTTCTTCAGTAACTCGCAAAATTCTAGGAGATTCTTATAAAATTAGAGAACTGAAAACCAAAAGTAACATAGATTTGATGTTGTATAATTGTAGCCAATCCTGCCTAAGAGACATTCTAGCATGTTGGGGTAGGAGGTAGGGGGATGCCCTATCCAAAAGCTCAGTGGTTTTTTTTGTTTGTTTTTTACACTAATTAATGAAAAAAATTTATAAGCAATACTGTGGTGATTCAGTTTTCTGTTGAGGCATCTCAAACACACATCATTTCATGGATTTACAATTCTAAAAGGTATAACTGGGTGAGCAAATACAGGGTCTGCTTTAATACTATCAAATTGAAACATGGCAACTGATAACATCTAGCATCCACCTGTTTCTAATTCCAGTTCCACATTTGAACTTATAAAATAACTGAAAGTAATGAGAATATGTATATATTATATATATAATCTATAATCTGTATGTTAAACCTGGTAACTTGGTTAATGAAGGACTAGAAGAAAAAGTTGACATAAAATGCAATTGGAACCTTAAAGGGCTTTAATTCTTTCCTCCTTCTTCTCTCTTCTTCATTTATTGTTCCAGGTACAACAAATATCATATTATGTTTGACTTGAAAACTTTATTATCTAGGTAATAACGTTGAGAATCCCCATTTAAACATTCTTAATGGACTACTGCCTTGAAATTATTATTAGTCTTCTGATTTAATTATATAGAATAAATGTAAAATAAAAAGTGATTGCACCAAAACATGGCTTTGGGGTATATTTTAGAAGAAAGTACGTAAATCTGAGCCATAATTTCTTTCCAGTGCAGTATTTAAATTTCACACTTCAACCGCAGTTGTGATTGTTTTTAGTTTGTTAGCTGCCTGGAGTGTTATTTTAAGAAAGCAGAAGCACCATCATTTGCACAGTCCTTATAGATCACACAGCTTAACCCTGACTTTTTAGCTCCAGTTTTTCAAAAGAAAGCCAAGATGAAGAACTATTTGCTTTTCTGGGGAGTCCTGACCATTTTTGTTACGGCTGTTCTTGTGACAGGTATGTGGTATTTTGAGAATGAACCCAGATAAAAGGAAAAATAGAACACAGATCTGTTCTTCAGATTTAAACATTTATATTTGTGTTTTGGTTGGACAGCTAGCTGGCTGCTTTTTTCTAGCATGCCTTAATCTTTGTATGAGCAGTGATATTTACATGGACAAGACTCATTGTAATTCTTTTTATTCTTTTTTCTCTTCTCATTTGTTTGCCTACTACAACCTAGAGAATAAGAAAGTAGATATTTCTGGATAAGTACAAATAGCTATACTTACATGAATACCCATATTGAATCTTGAAAATCAGTAATCTTCTCCTTGAGTGTCTCAAATTTATATTCTGGAGAAATGAAGTAATAATTATTATACATACAATATAGAGTGTATTGGGATTTTATTTCCCCAGAGAGCTTGGTATTAATACGTTGTAACAACATTCCTGGATCTGAGCCTACAGATTTATTATGACCCTTTAACAATGTTTAATGTTGTACACATTTCCTATAACTTGATGGCTGAACTTCAGTTATTTTGTTTATTAACTTTTCAAACTATTATAGAAAATGGATTATTTTCTGAATATAGAAGTACAGTGTTTAATAATTTTCATCTAGAAGGGCATATGAATTAGAAGTTATATAATTTGGCTGGTTTGTTCTAAGACTTACTGAGTTTATTCATTTTTTTGGATCTCATTCTTATTTCAAGACAGAGTATGATGTAATTAAGAACAGTGATTTTACATATAGATTATACTAACTTAGCATTAAGAATAATGAATTTAATAATACTTAAAACAAAGATATTAGTAGTAAACCATGTGTAGGTACCTATACATATATATAAATACATATGTTTATAACATATTTATATACCTATAAACATGTGAAATATATATATAGCTATATATGTATAAAAGAACTATAATTTATTGAGTATATACTATATTCTAGGCATTATGCTAACTGCTTTACATATATGATTCCATTTAGTTCTCACAATAACCATTTGAGGGTAGGTACTATTATTGTTTCTGACATATAGTTGAGCCCATTGAAATTTAGAGAGATGAAGTAACTTACCTAAGGTCATACAACAAGCATGTGGTAGGTAGAACGCAGGCCATCAGACACTATAGTCCACACTCCTAACTACTGTCCTGTTCTTCCTGTATAAGAGAATCACCTTTTAGTAAACTCATTACGTTCATATCTAGTATGTATTGTCTATTTTCTTACTCGTTTGAATTGAATTAAATTTAACAACTATTTATTGAACACCTACTATCTTTCAGGTGCTCTTGGAATAAAGTAAGGCATAGTCTACAATAACAGGTTTATTAGGAAAAATACTGCTTGTCGATGAAACAGAATGTTAGAGTCTTATAAGTCTTGGTGAATTGAAAGTATTTGTACATTTTTCTGGTAGGTATATTAGGCTACCTAGTATTTTTATATAGTAACAGTAATGATGGTTTTTTCTTATGTTTCTGGCAAGAAAGTATATGCCATAACTAAAATACAGATATTTTCTATTTAAGACTTAATGGTCAAGTCACTACTTGACTCAATCTGTGTTTTTTGGTCACGCATTACATGCTCATTTCTATTTTATTGAGAGAAAACATTTAAGAGTCATGAATACGGAGGAGGGAAAGGAGACCATTTAAGTCATCTTACTCTTTTCAAAAAATTAAGAAGAATTGTATCATTGTCTTAAATTGCTTCGTAATGATTTTTCTCCAATACCATACAGACTTTAATCAGAAGATTTATTAAGAACTTATGAATAATGGCATAATAATGCATTATAAAGTACTTCAAAACAATTATAAGTACAATAACAATGGTCTTAAAATGTTTTTGTAATGACTGTTATCATTAAGACTGAAATACTGCAGTTAGCTCCTTTCTGCTCTGGGATCGTCACCAGAATAATTAGATTTCCAGTTACAGTTATATCTATCCTTATCATTTAACCTTTATAACTTGAATTTGTGTGCTGTCTTTGTTTTTTTAATTGAGGCTTGATGATAAGAAATTTTAAAGGTCACTTAGCTAAAATTATAGGAATAAAAAACATATTTAGCATCATTATTATTGTTTAATTAACACTATTAAATAAAGCTATTTATTTTGGGGGGGAGTGGATTGTCACTTTTTATTTATGTCTTTTACATTGTTTTAATTTTTTACAATAATTTTTCAACTTCTTAAAGAAAAAATGTTCTTTTTACTCAGGTTCTTATGCATTTTAAGAGAGATGAAATGACACTGTTTTTCCCCCACTACATATATTATAAGCATCTTCTCTTTTCTTATTAAAAATTTTTACAAGACAAGGAAAGACTGAGGAACTGTCACAGATTAGTGTACATACATATATACTAAGGAAACACAACAAATAAATCCAATGTGGGATCCCAGATTGGATCCTTGGACAGGAAAAGAATAGTGGAAAAACTGGTCAAATCTGAATTAGGTCTGTAGTTTAGTTTATAGTATTGTATCAATGTTACTTTCCTCATTTTGATAACGGTACTATGGTTATGTAAGTTGTAAATGTTAGGGGAAATTAGGTGAAGGATATATGAGAGCTTTCTGTACTATTTTTGCAAATTTTCTGTAAGACTAAAATCATTTCAGAATAAAAAAATGTAAAACTTTTTTTATATATTCCGGAACTTAATTCACTATTTTCCTTTCCAAGCTTGCTTTTTTTTCTGTGTTCCCTATATTTATTAATGGGATTATTAGTCTCCTAGTCACCAGTAAAGCTATTTATTATTAACTCCTCAGGTTAATAACAGGTTAACTGATCAAAGTCCAGATAATAAGAAATTTTCTTCGTTAATTCTTTGCAGCACTTACCAGACCTCATTGTCTAGTATTCAGATTAGAAAATAAATGTTGACATTCAGAGTTAAGGCTTAAATAGTCATCTGTGTATAATATTCCGATTAGACAACAGATGTTGACATTCAGAGTTAAGGCTTTAATAGTCATCTGTGTCTTCACTCATTCATTTATTATTTTTTTCTGTACACATGCATATTATATTAAATAGAACTTGTACCTCACAATATATTCTAAATTGTGTTAGCAAATTTATACCACCTTATATCTCTATATATTGTATCTTTAAAAATAATTCTTATAAGAAATATTAATAAATACAGCACTTATTATTTTATTGTATTAAATCATTATACTATGATAACCTGAATGTTATTATGAAAAAGAAGAATATAATTAAGTTTAGGAAACTTATAGTGGAGAATATTTGAAGTCTTACAAAATAAGGTTATCTTTGGGAAAATATGCATGTTCTTAGTTCTAATGCAATCTAAGGAAAAAAGAAAGTATAACTGGGAGTTCAGGAAGGACGTGACACTTCAAACTGGGTTTATTATAAAGGCTAATGTTACTTTTTGTTCACTTTTGAATAAATTGCTCAGGTCTGAGAGAAATCCAGTTTAGATTTTTGTTTTCTTTCTCATTTTGGCATTTGGCACTGATTTTGACAAAGCCACATCATTCAGAGGGTTGTGCCTATATTAATAGCATTAGATTAAAACCATAATTCTTTCAGTCAGGTTAGAAAGACCATGGACTGGTCCAAGGGAAGGAGAGAAAATTCCTTTTGGAGTTCATTTGGATTTCCTTCACTACGCTGTGAGATTCCACTTAGCTATTTTAGATTAGGAAAGAGAACAAATGAAGAAAGCCGAAACTGATCAACCATAAAACTTAAGTTTTCTGCTGGGGGGGGAGGGGCATAAATTAACTCGATAGAAAGTATAAAAATAAACTTTCATTTACCTTTCTTCTTAATATATATTATCTTTCAAGCCCAAGATGAAGATGAAAGGACTGTTCTTGTTGACAACAAATGTAAGTGTGCCCGGATTACTTCCAGGATCATCCCTTCTGCTGAAGATCCTAGTCAAGACATTGTGGAGAGAAACATCAGAATTATGTATGTGGTATTTCATGTTTCATTTTTTCATATTGTGAGCAGAGATACTTTCTGATATTAGCAATTGTTTGCATGTGATACCTATATCTTTGCTCCTCTTTTTGGTGTATAGCACCTTACATTAGTTGAATCTGGTTAATGGGCTTGAGCCAATTATGTAGAAGTTGGGAGCAGGAACAAAGGTTTCCAGGCAACCTAAAACCAGTCAGCTAGATCAAATAATAACTGAAGGTCGCATCTAGTCATCAACATGCCCTGTTTATATGGAGTTATTTCAATTTGAATCAGAGCTTTTAGTTGCCCTTGATCAGTTCAAAGTGAAACTTGAGATAACATTAAAAGGCTTGTTTTGTACCATATATGGACCACAGAGTATTTCACTTTGTACTCAACTGCCGGTCTCCATAAAAGTAAGGTAGACTAATCAAATTGACTAAATTAATTTCGTCTACACTTGTATATTGGACTTCAGATATTTATTTCATTTCACACATAGTCTGTCATAAGCTATGAGTCTTACTCGACAGCACAAATGCTAATAATACTTAAGAACTGAGATTCCTATTCGATCTAGTCATTAATGTCTTCCTTGTGAACTACTTCTACCTTGAACAGCCTCCCCCCAAATCAAATACCTCTTATTGAAACAGAACATAGCATTTGATCCCATTTAATCAATGGGAGAAGTATAATATGCTTAAGAATTTGTTTCAAGTTCTGGCTGTCACTAAATAGCTATGTGCTCTGGTATGCTAGTTACTTAACCAATCTAAACTTCAACTTTCTCATCTTTACTAATAAAAAAATAATATGTATCTCATAGGGTTATTGTAAAGATAAATTGAGAAGATCTCTTCCTTTTAAAGACTGTATAGTTCCTGGCACATTTTCAAAACATATTTGCTGTTATTTATTCACCTAACCTATGTGCCAGTTATCATTATGTCACCATCCTTCTTAAAATCCCTTTGCTGGTTCCCGTAATGTTGTTACTAGGATAAATTACGAATGTCTCAGCCTAACCTATAACGCTCGGCAAAACTCTCAAGCTCTTCCATTGCCACTTTTTTTTTCACCTCATGTTTGAAAAGCCAGTACATTGCAGTACCTTTATTTCCTCACACTCACAGTGCTCTCTTCCTCTTCCGTTTTTGCATAACCTAGTTCCTCTGCTTGAGGAACTCTTTCTCCCACCCCTCTTAGCCTGGTTAACTCCTCACCCTGCATGTCTTAGCTTTGACGTCTCTTCCTCTAGAAAATTTTCTCTGACCACAGAGTCTATACCACATAGCTCCCTGTTAAGGATAGAACAATTGGAGAAGCATGTAACTTGAGGAGATGGCATCCATGACACTGGCACCTAAACCATGTTGAAGAGGAGTGTCTATCTTATGTTTAAATCTCCAGGGGACAGATTTAAAATGGCACACCAGGATTCTCTAATTTATCATTTTCTTCTATTACATGATTCTTTTTATGATATATTATCTACTGAAATCAGGCAATTCAGTTACTTCATGCCACTTCCCTGATGTGTATTGATGCTTCCCTAATCTTATTTCTGAAAGTTTTATTATCATTGCTGTGTCATTATGGCATTATTCCCAACTCCATCACTTACTAATGATGTGACTTTGGGCAAGTTACTTAACTAATTTGAGCCTGTTTCCTAAACTGAAAAAAAGGAATAATTATATAGGTATGTATATATACACATATACTTCATAAAGTTGTGAGGATTAAATATAGTAATGTATAAAAGCACCTAGAACAGTGTTTGGCCCATGGTGAAAGACTTATACATGTTTATTCTCTTATTTTTCTCATTATTTAAAGCATTTTTTAATACTACTAGAGATTTTACAGTATAATAAAGGGTTGATCATTCATTCATTCATTTGGCAAACATTTATTGAGTGCTTCTGAAAGCCACTGAGGATTGGAGCTGGGGATAAAATAATTTATATAAAACACAGTCCATGCCATCAAAGAATTTACAGTCTAGTAGGGAACTTTAAATAATTGAAAAGGCAATTTCAATACAGTATTGTAAATGCTATGACAAGAATAGGCATAGGATGTTATAGGAGCACAAAGCGGGGGCACCCAGTCCAGTCCTTGGGGGAGGTGGGAGAGTGGCAGGGGGAGGCAGGAGAGGGTATGTGGAGTAAGTGGTAGAAGTGGATGATGGCTGTTAGCTGACTGAACTGGAGTTAGCTAGGTAAATGTGTGTGGGGGAATGGCAGGGTTGATAGGTGAAGCAGATCATGCCAGGAAAAGGAAACAGGGTTGCTGTGAGGATTATATGAGATCATCGTGTTAACATGTTTATCATAGTGCCAGGCACACTGTAAGTGCTCAGTAAATGTTAGAACTGTTATTGTTTTTGTCATTGTGAAGACTTGGAGATGAGAAAATCGTGGTAAGTTTGTGCAATTGCAAGCAGCTGTTTACAGCTGGCACATGTTATAAAGAGGGTGGTGTGGTGAGAGAGAAGGCTGGAGAGTTAGAGTATTTCATGTAGTGTCTTCTGTGCCACCTTAATGATACCCTGTTTTCTAGGGGGAGACAGTGTAGGTTTTAAGCAGAGAAGGAAATTAGGCTTGTATTTTAAAAAGACTATTTTGGCAATAATGTGGCTAATACATTGGAGGGGTCAAGACTGAAGGAGGGTATTGCTGCAAACTAGGAGAGAAATGTTGGTGTCCTGATCAAGTAGCTGGAGTTCACAGACGCAAAGAATCAGAATCAATTGAACTGTGAGATGGATTAGATATAGGTCATGACAGAGAGGGAAGACTGAGGGTGGTATCCAAGTTTTTGGCTTGGATATCTATGTGGATAATATTGCTAAATACTGAGTTAGGAAACATGAGGGTTTTTTTTTTTGTTTTTTGTATTTTTTGGTAGGGAGGGATGCATATGATGAGGAGGAGTGGTGACATAGATGAAAAAATGTAAAATTTAATGAAATCACCTGAACTAGTTGATGTGTAATTTTTCATGGAACATCTCCAAATCAAGAGGTCTGTATTCCAGTTCCAGCTTTACTACTTAGTAGTTGTGTGACCTTGGGTAGGTCACCAACCTCTTTGATTTATAATTACTGCATTTCTAAAATGTGGATTTTAGTATCCATTCATTCCATAAATATTGAACATATTCTACGTGCCACACATGTAGCAAGGCACTGGGAATGTGTAAACGTTTTTGCTTCAAGGAATTTATAGAATCTAGAAGCAAGTACTGTGTAGGTAAGCAACTGTAATATGGCATTTGTTATAATAAGATATATGAAACTTTAATGAGACTACAGAGTAAGGAGTTTATTGAGGGGTGGGGATGGGATCAAGGTAAAAATCACAGAGAAGGTAAAACTTGATCTTATTTTTAAGGGAAAAGCAGGGATTTGTCAAGTAATCAAAGATAGTTGACAGAGGAGTTGTTGTGAGGTTTATTTTGAATGACAATGTTTAAAATGTAACAATTACTGTGAAATCTGAGTAATAGTATTACTAAAGAGTGTTTATAGAGTGCTAAATGTCCGAATGAAATAGTAAGTACTGTCCTAGCAATATACCTATTACCAAAAATAGCAGTATCTGCTAATTTCATTATTCTTCTTTGTTTTCTTTCTTTCTTTTTTTTTTAGTGTTCCTCTGAACAGCAGGGAGAATATCTCTGATCCTACCTCACCCCTGAGAACCAAATTTGTGTACCATTTGTCCGACCTGTAAGAGATTTTCCTTCATACTAATATAGATATTGAAGTCAATAACTTTTAATTAAATTGTTAGTAAGAATGTTTTTGAAAACAAATTGGGGTATAAACATTTACCAATATAATTTGAACTTTTGAATACATTAATTCCTATGTTAATCATTAGGTATAATAAATTCATAAAACTTTATCACAGATAAAAGTTAGCTGTAAATTTATTCTAAAGATGAAATTATTGCCATTAGTACAAAGGACCAATTTGTCTTTATAGTTCAATAATTCAGACACATTAACATGGAGGTGTTTCTTTGGAAACTATAGAATCCAACATAAAAATTAAAGAACAATCCCTTCTTTGTTACTATAAATAACTCATTTACTCCTAGTACCTCACAATCATATTATCATATTAATTATATTGCTTACTTTCAACTGAAGGTTGAAAAATTACGTAAATAATTCTGTATTATAGAGACGTTGAAGTCTGAAAGGGGTCACCTTTTGTCAGAACTAATTGATTTTGGATAGAAATGTAGAGTTACTCAGATTCTGAGACAACATTTGATGGGGGTTGTCTAATGCATATATTTGTTTTTCAGCTGTAAAAAATGTGATCTTACAGAAGTGGAGCTGGATGATCAAGTAGTTACTGCCACCCAGAGCAATATCTGTGATGAAGACAGTGAGACTTGTTACACTTATGACAGAAACAAGTGCTATACAAACAGGGTCCCACTTACCTATGGTGGTAAGACCAAAATGGTGGAAACAGCTTTGACCCCGGATTCCTGCTATCCTGACTAATTTAAGTCATTGCTGACTGCACAACTCCTTATCTTGAAAGGCTCTCCATTTTGATTCCAGGTAGTTAATATATTTACTACCAGTGAATTTGAAACCATGATTTTTTGGGGGGGATAATATAAAACTAACTACCCCACTCCCCCCCCACCCCCTTGCCCCCAGGCAAATAACTGAAATAGTAGCATTGTTATTTTTTAAGGTAAATTTCTAGCATTTAAAAAAATAGACAAGGGGAGAAAATAAAACTCAAAAGAGTAAAAATCAGGAGACATAATTAAATTTTGCCTTTTTTTTTTTTTGGCTTTGCCCTTGAGAGCCTGAGCTTTTGCACATTCCATACTATTCTCTTTAAAAAAAGTATCACTGTGCAGAGAAAATTTATATGTAAATATAGGTCAATTGTTTGTCTTCATTAGAAAAATAATAATTGGAAAACATGTTTTGGAAATATTCATAAAATAATTTAAAATGGGATCTCTAATATTTATGAAAACAGTTAGCTGAAAGTGACATAATTAAGTGTATAATTGAAAAATATATTTTGATATAACAGATTTGGGAGCAAATGATATGGATTTTTTTAATAAATTTTTTTGATAATCAGGATAGTGTGAGAAATTCCCATTAGAAATCACCTCTGTTTATAACTGAATCTAACAAATTATGTATTCCAAAATATGTATTCTCCAGCACAGTTTGAACAATTAAATAGATTCATAAGCATATACCTGTGTGAAATAATTTACTGGAAAAAAGTTTGCTTGTGTTAACTTTGCTGTATGTAAGTAAAAATTATCATTTATGGGACTTCCCTGGTGGCGCAGTGGTTAAGAATCTGCCTGCCAATGCAGGGGACACAGGTTCATGCCCTGGTCCAGGAAGATCCCACATTCCCCATAGCAACTAAGCCTGTGCGCCACAACTACTGAGCCTGCGCTCTAGAGCCCGTGAGCCACAACTCCTGAAGCCCAGGCACCTAGAGCCCCGCCCCACAACAAAAGAAGCCACTGCAATGAGAAGCCCGCGCGCCGCAACCAGAGAAAGCCCGTCACAGCAACGAAGACCCAGTGCAGCCAAAAATAAATAAATAAATAAACAAATAAATAAACAAAAATATCATTTATTACGGAGGAACAGTTTGTAAGTATAATTATGCATTAATTACTGAATTCAAACCTGTAATAGTTGAGGTAGCTTTGTCATTTTATACCTAAAATTAAAAAGGCCAAGTCCAGGGCCTCCCTGGTGGCGCAGTGGTTGAGAGTCCGCCTGCCGATGCAGGGGATACGGGTTCGTGCCCCGGTCTGGGAGGATCCCATATGCCGCGGAGCGGCTGGGCCCGTGAGCCATGGCCGCTGGGCCTGCGCGTCCGGAGCCTGTGCTCCGCAACGGGAGAGGCCACAACAGTGAGAGGCCCGCATACCGCAAAAAGAAAAAAAAAAAAAAAAAAAAAGGCCAAGTCCATCCTGACAAATATAGTGTTTCTTATGGCACATAAAACTTTTATGGTAGAAAATCAAGGCCAATTGGCATACATATCTAAGACTACTGTGGAAAGTAAATGCTGACCCTGCATTTAAAATGAGAGGCTGATTAGTAAAATCAGTTTCTTGAAGAAACATTGTTCTCTTTTCTTTTTTTTTAAAATGGTAATAGTCATTTTTAATAACTTCCACTGTGTTCATACTGATTATTCAGTGTTGTTTTTTTTTTTAGGGATAAGGCTGCGACACTCTGGTGCGTCAGTAGGAATCATAGTTTTGACATGCTAAAGACAAATCATTCTTGACCAGTCTTCATTCTGGTATGTGGTTTTAGCCAAGAATTTGAACTTTATTTAATCAGTAAACAGTTATTGAATATTTAGGACATGCAAGGAACTCTGCTAGATTTTTGGTGATTAATCTGTGATAAGTGCCCTCAAGATAGTGCCACTCACTTCCTAGACCTCTGCTCAGTTGGACCCCAGTTCAGTTCGGTAACAATCTTCACCATGAAGCTCACCCTGACTACTTTAAAAAAAAATTGCAAATCCTGTTCCCTATCTTGGTTTATTCCACCCCCATATACTTATCACCCTCTAGCAGACTATATCATTTTACTTATATGTTACGTTTATGGTGTCTCCTCCAACAATACATAAGCGCCACAAGCACAGCCATTTTTATTTTGCCCATTGATGTATCCCCAGCACTGGGAAGGGTGTCTGGCACGTAGAGGAGCTCAATAAATATTTGTTGAATGAATGAATATGAGTACAGCTTAGTTGAGGAAACAAGACATATGCATAAACACAATCACTTGGCAGAATCACGTAAAGCAAAGAAGTAGGTTTCGAAGTGTTCTGAGAATTTATGGGAGACTTCTCCCCCAGTTTTATTGAGATATAACTGATATACAACTTTGTATAAGTTTTAAGGTGTACAGCAGAATGACTTCACATACTTATCTATTGTGAAATGGTTACCACAATAAGTTTAGTTAACATCCATCACCTCATGTAGGTACAAATTTTTTTTCCCTTGTGATGAGAACTTTTAGGGGGAGACTGTTTCTGAAGAGGCTTCTCTACTGTATTCCCATCTTTGCCTTAGTTTCTCTGCATACCCAATAAAAAATGTTTTTGGTATTATGTTGCAAATTCTTGTAGGAGAGAGCCCTATGCCAGTATTATTGCCTCATTAAATGCCAACTGGAAGAGTACTGCAAACTTAAAGTCCTGCAGGTCTTCCTTCTTTCAGAAGTTCAGTTAAACTCTAGAATTATCATATTGATAACAATTTAGCACTTATACCAAGTGCTAGGTGTTAGTCTAAGTGCTTTATTAAGCATTAACTCATTCATTATAAATCCAGAGTAGCAGGTGACTCTTAAATGAGTTACTGAAGAGTGATTAAAGCCTTCCTGTTAGTTTCATTCATACATTTAAGTGGACAGTTTAGCAGGGATACATGAGGAGTCAGTGCAGATGAAGCAGCTGTGAAAGGAACCTCTCTGTCTTTGTGTGGGGTCCATGGGCTGTTCCCAACCAATGATGATTGAGTGTGGCAAAGATACTAAGACAGGCTTTGGGGTGGCAGTGTAGTATAGTGGTTAAATCCATGGCCTAGCTTGGAATACTCTACTTAGAGACTAAATGACAAGTCACCAAGGGCAAGTTTATTCAATGTAAGGTTGAAAAATGAGTAAAAATAACTATCTTATAAAATATCTCATGAAATAACTATCTTATAAAAATAAGCAAACATGTCATAATGTATGTATATCACTTAACACAGCTTTTATAGCTTTCAGTAACCTGTAAATTACAGTTGATGTTGTGTGTTGTCTTTTGGCTCTTCTCTTTGCTCAGGCAACAAATCAGAGAAAAATATGAACACGTGTTAGATAAGTGATTCTCAAACTTTAATGTGTGTGAGACTCACCTGGAGGACTCATTGAAACAGATTGCTGAGCCCCACCCTCAGAGATGCTGATTAAGTAGTTAGGGGATGCCACAGGAGAAATTGCAGGTCTCAAAAAATTCCCTGGTGCTGCTGCTGCCTGGGAATTGCTTTAGAACCACGACTTTAGAATTATAAACCTCCATCTCCACCTAGTGGTTTGATTTATGAAATACAATGCATATGCATTTTAACACGTTTCATTTAGTCCTAAGTGTCCTGTGAAATAATCATTGTCTTCATTTTACAAATCATGAAACTAAGTTGCAGAGAGATAAAGTAATCTTATTAAGGTTTGACAAATAGTATATGGAGAACTGATAATTGGATCCAGACTGTGAGGCTCCAAAGCCAATGATCTCATTCAGTGTTATCCTGTCTAAAATACATTTTTCAGACCATTGCCTCCAGTAATTCCACTTCTGAGGAAGTAATCAGAAGTATGGACAAAGGGGAATAAAGATATTTATCACAACATTATTTATTATAGTGAAAATTCATAAGAGACTTCAAGTCCATCATTGAAGGGAATGATAATATAGTGTATACTTGAGAATGTTTTACAGACAACAAACATGAAGCTTTAAGTATTTTTAATTATATAGAAATTGCTTATGTAACGTGAAGAGGGAAATGTAGGCTATTTCATAAAATAATTACTTCAAGACCCTCCCTCCCTTCCTTATACACATAAAAGAGAAAATAGACCAAAGTATTAACATTGGCTAGTAGGATTATGTGTTATTTTTATTTGCTTACCTTTTACTTTTTATTACTGGCCAAATATTCTACAATGAGTATGTATTTTGGTAACTAGAAAAATATTAATTGTTATTAATTTTTATTTTTAATCAATTATATTAAAATTTAGGAAATTCTAAATTTCTATCCATTTACAAAATGTATTTAAAGAAAAAGTGACATTTATTTGGCATCTACTCTGTCCTCAGCACAATGCCCATTAGTGTGAGTGATAGTTACATGAGATGAATAAGAACTGAGCCTCCCTTTTTAGGAGTTTTCTTCCCACTTCTACAGGTAGAACTAACACAGGAAAAAGTCAGCACATGATATAAGACAGTAAGTGATTAAATATAAAGAACGATGTGCTGTGAGCCTTCATGGAAGCCGGGGAGCTTAGGGCTAGGGTGATCTTGGAGGAGATATTAACGGAATAGGGCCTTCATGGATGGAAGTAGAACTTTCTAGAACTACATGAGCCAGGCAAAGAGACAGGAGGAAGCATAACATACATGTAGGAATAGAGACAGGATTGGCCTGCCCCTCTTTTTTTGTGTTCTGTATTGAACCTGTCACATGCTTCATTTATATAAATCCCCTCAAATTGGTGATATTCAGTTTTTTCAGTGGTCGAGACCTTTCTGTTCCTTCTCTGGTGAGTGTGCAGTTACCCCTTACTTACAGGAAATAGCCTAGCACTTCACCATTCCAACTTTGATCTCCCAACTGGCTGATTCAGCATCATCTAGGAGCATGTTCATTATACAGAATTACAGGCCCCACTGCAGATCACAGAATCAAAACCTGCATTTTAATAAGATTCATGTGCACGTTAATGCTTGAGAAACTCTGATGTAGCATGCCGTGATTAGACTCACTCTTTAAGGGCATGGTGGATGTAGTCCTGGGAGGACTACATATTAACCAACACTTGAGAAGGAATATTTTTGCCAGGTTAACCATAGCAAATACCTGCTGTATACAGTGCAGAGAAGAATGAGGCATGGTTATTTGGATAAGTCCAGAGGAAATTACTGTTCCTTTTTTTTTTTTTTTTTTTTTTGCGGTATGCGGGTCTCTCATGGTTGTGGCCTCTCCCCTTGCGGAGCACAGGCTCCGGATGCGCAGACTCAGTGGCCATGGCTCACGGGCCTAGCCGCTCCGCGGCATGTGGGATCTTCCCGGACCGGGGCACGAACCTGCGTCCCCTGCATTGGCAGGCGGACTCTCAACCACTGTGCCACCAGGGAAGCCCCTGCTGTCCCATTTTGATGAAGCACAGAAATGGAGGATGCGGGTGCTGTGTCCTCAGGGAGATGAAATGGGGCACTGTGATAAGCAGAGGACCCTGACTGGGAAGGTGATGGGGCATTGAGGGCAGCTTCATCTATTTCACAGTTACATCTGTGTTGAATTACAGCTTAGTTTCCTCTTTGCTCCTTTATTTGAAGAATTCTGCTCTTTCAGCATGATATTCTGTTTGTTACCAGCTGAATCCTGTTTATTGACTGTGAATTCAAAGGGAGAGAAAAAGATCCAGTGGCTGATGTTATTGGGCTAGGGATGAGGTGCAGAGGCATGGAAGAACAGGTGGACAAAACCAATAGCTATAACCCATTATGAAACGGTGATTACCTCTTTCCTATCAAGTGCAGTTTTCTTCTGAGTTTTAGTTGTGTACTTGGTCTGAGTCACAGTGAAACCTTTGAGGTTTTGTGAAGGAAGGACAGAGCTGTTGACTTCAAGTCCTACATTTCTGGTTCCCTTTTTGGCTTTTAGAAATAAAGTTTGGTTTCCTGAAGACAAGATGAATCTTCTTTAGGGTCCTTCAGGTCATGACCAAAGGAGTCTAGGTTAAGTGAGGGCAGAATCATGTCAAAACAAATGATAAAAGTAACTTACATGGCATGTCTTGTGAATTTTCTTTAAAGATGTATAAATTTAAGACTCTGATATGAGTGGCTAAAATAAATCATATTCAGGGGATCCAAAAAGCCAGGGAAGAATCTCTGTGATAGGGCTACTAGGCTGAGTTTTCAGAGGTGGTTTGACCCTATATTTCATCATCCTATTTTGCTTCTTGCTCAAAGTGAAAAAATAAAGGACTTCCTCCAGCTAACTGGATCAATGCCCAACCACCCCTTAGAGAAATCTATTATAGGATGTGAGACAGAAAAGCTTATAAGGCAAGTGTGTGTTAGCTTTGCTGGATTATTTCCTTTGTTTGTCATCCTCAGATATTATTTTCTTCTTCTTTATCAACTGGAGTCATCACCAGGATATATCCAGCCATTTTAGAATCAGCAGGTGATGACCACTAAACATAGGAACTCACCATAGAAATAGGGCCATGGTGGTGGGATGGGGGCACTAGAGGCAAGAGGGGATCACTTTCAGAGCCTGCCATCCCCACTGTATGCACCTTCATCTTAGAGCTGACTTTAAAAGCTTAATGAATAACTTAGCAAGGGCACACAGAATAAGTTTTTTATTGTAAGGGACTTAGCCCTGGTATCCAGGTTTATGGAAGAATACCTATGGTGGTAAGATGAAGAGTCATTTTCTACAGGGATGTCTCCTCCCCCCTTTTCTTCACTCTGTATTCTCAAATTCAGTAGATATTTTTGTCCCCCTCTGCTTTTACATTTTACATTACAGAGGTCTCAGATGATAAATTAAAGCTGTGGTGCCTCGTAGATGAAGATCCATTGACATATCTGCCAAAGGAAATATATGATCCATGCATTTTGATGAAATATTGAAGTGAATGAGTATTTTACAGTGAAAGTATTCATATCTAGATTTTAAAAATCATTTGGAAAATAGTAATGAAACATAACAATGTAGTTTTATTTTGATAAGGATAATTCTTAAGAGACAGTTTTATATAGAATAAGTTAATAATTTTTCAGTGTGTGATTAAAATCTGGTGATGGCGGTGGTGGATTTAAGCAACTAGTTGATTGGCCTAGGTAATCTACCTCTAAGATCCCTTCTTACCCTGAGATTCTACAATGCCAATGTTGTTGAATATGTAAAGGTACAGAGTGTGGTGGCTCCTTCAGCATCCCAGATGGTTTACCCACAGGACAAGCACACTGCGCTATTTTTGTGGGAGCTTCAAAAGCTGCTTTAAAACCAGTCAATAAATATTTATAAGCTATCTACTATGTGCAAGACACTGCGCCAGGAACTTGAGAAGACTCAAAGGACAAGAATCCTTTCCTCAGGAAGTTTTCAACATATTTTCTTAAATGTCTGAGATCTTCTTGTGAAGTCTGTCCCAGGAAATTTTCTCCTAATAAATTTCTAAGAGCTAAAAGGTAACTTTCTAGGTAATTCAGAGAATTCTTCCTCTCTAAGGAATATACAGAGAGTAGGCCAAAGTGCCATTAGTAAAAACAAAACAAAACACTTAGCTGTATTCTAAGCAAGGCAATATAGAAATATCTACTTTACAAAATAATTTATTTAATCAAGATACAAAGGAAGTGTGTCTGAATAATTCTACCAGGGCATGAAGAATAAGTCTATATGTTAGTAGTAGCATACACTGGTAGAATCACTTACACTGGGCTACTAAAGAAATTAACCACTGAGTGTTTCTCTTATTTGATTAGGATAGTGTTACCCCCAGTATATTCTCTAGATCCTGCAGATTATGAGTTGGTGATGGGGTATGGCAAGTCCTACTCTTTTTATCTGATGCTCAGTCGAAGAGGGGGAGTTCTTCCCTCTCTACCTTCCTAAGTCTTGTCTCCAGGCTACTAGTTCTGGGTAAATATTCTCTCTTCCTCCATTCTTCTTCTTGAATGTGTTCCTCTGGCTGAGTTGTGTCTACCTGGTAAAGGCCATAATAAAATTAAAAATAAACGTAGGTAATAGTGTCTACTATTTCCAAAATACATTCTACAATGATGATTAGGCTGGGCCAAGAGAAAAATTGGGATAGAATTTAGAGTAAATACAAAGAGGGAGTGAGATGGGCAGTCTTAAGATATGCAAATGGTATAGCAGGGAAAAAAGATAAATGGAAGGGAAGAAAGGAGTCAGAGAAAGATTGACAAGTGATACATTGGGAGACAGAACAGAAAGGTGAAAAGAGAGGAAGACATATGGAGAAAGTAGATGTAAAGACTAGTGATGGTTAAAGATAGCTTATTATATAAGAAGTGATAGAGAAAGATGGGGAAGGAAAAAATAGAAAGCTAAACATAGAATGGTTGAAAGAAAAGGAAGATAAAACAGGAAATGATAAAGGTAACGAAAGAGGTAGTAGAAGAAAAAATTCCAAAAGAGAATATTAACCAGGAAAAAAAAAACCTGACAAAGACCAACACAAGAAAAAAAAAGTACAGTGCATTAGGGTTATATTGATGTATGGATCTCCATACATAAAATGGAAAATTCATCTGCTTTTCTGTCTTGCAAAACCAGACAACTTTGCAAGTATGGAACCTTGAGAGAAAAAGGAAGAATCGGCAAGCAAAGGGAAACTAATCCAGACAAGTGGCTTCCAAGTTTCAAGGCACTGGTGGTCATAGCCTTCCTGTTTTTTTTTTTTTTTTTAAGTCTGTGCTAATTGGTGACAATACTGGATCTAGCAACTCCCAGAGCCCCAACCTCCTATTGCTGGAATGGGGAAAAACTTAAGGATCGCCAAGAAGGTGAGATACTTATCAAATCTTGGGGGAAGAATGTCTGGAAAGCACCGTAGAATAGCAGGTATTTTCCTTCCCCAAAGAATGCTTGATTGAGATAATTCCTAGGCCTGAAGTAGTAAGCAGTCTTGCACCTGGTCCTGTGGATTGGTCCCTACTTGAAGAGAATCAAATAGAGTGTGTTCATCTGCATTAAGTGGGTCTGCATTTATATTCTGAAACTGTGCCCTGGTAGCTAACTCAGCCAATGAGTTAGGAATTTCAGTAGGCGTAATTGGATCCCCATCAAATGAGCCTTGCCTTCCAACGCTAGATGGAGTTCCAGTGCTGGAGCTGTGATACTTTGCTAATTTGGAGGCAAAACATGGTAACTGTAGGATGCTAGATGGTCTCTGCTGCCTTTCACCCTCATTTCCTTGCACTTCACTTGGAATTCCTTCTGGCTTGGGACCTTCGTCAGGTGTATCAATAACAAGCTGCTCAGGAGTAAGATCAACAGTTCTTTCATTGAGCTGGTTGCCTTCAAATATTTGTTCCAAAATGTTTCCTTCTCCTCCAAGATCACTTTTGAGGCAAGGTGTATTCTTTGATTGAAGGGAACTGGTTTCAGGAAAGGGCATAATTCCCCTTTGGCCCAACTGATTTATAGAACATGGTGTGTTCCTCTTCAGAGTGGACACGTCATCTCTGAAAGGACTTGGGTTTTGACTTTCTCCAGGCAGTCTTTTTTCTGAACTGTTTCTTTGGCCAGGTAGGATGCTTGTCGGGGAGATAGTATGTCTTACATGCTTAGTATGACTGTCTTCTGTATACACAGGGCTGGTGTCTTGGTTCTCCCCTGGTGCAAGACCAAAAGATGGAGTGTAGTCTTGTAGAGCAAGTGGATTGTCCTTGGGACCTGTGGAGCCACCAACACAGCAGGGGCCTCTCTGGCTTAGGTGAAATAAATGTGCTCCTTTTTGACCTGCTGGGTAACTTGGAGGAATTAAGTCTGGGAAAGCCAAATGTTCTCTCTCTGGTAAATTTAACCTAGTGATCTGCATGCCATAATTCAAATTCTCACCTTCATGCCATATTAGATTTTTCTGAAGCCCAGCTGGGGAGTCACTGGAATAAGGCTTGTTCTCTTTCTGGTATGGTGAACTAGCAGGGGCTTTGTGTAAATTTGTTGGCTGATCCCAGAAATTTCTGTTAAAATATGGCTTGCTTTCTTTCTGCTCTTGGGCTTGAATCCTGTGGTCCCAGGAGTTCCAAGAAGGAAACATAGTGCTTTCTTCTTGTCCAATGGCATTATTAGCATAATAGCCCCTGCTCTCCACCAGCCGTGGTTCAGTGGGAGCTGTATTATATGATGGGAAATTCTCATCTGGGCTCCAGGGGTAAAGTTCACCATAAGGGAAATCCTCCCTGGGTTTTGATGGATTATCTAAGGAATAGGGAAGGTATTCCTTTGGTTGATTTGAGGTATATTGCTCGCCTTCATAGTGCCTCACTGTTGGGTCTCCTTTAAAGCTTGACTCCACCACACCCCACTTACTTTGTCCTAGGAAAGATTCGTCTCCAGTTGGATCTATTGGGTCTTCTTCATTATAAGGGATTGTCTTTTTTGGGTCTGGAGTATTCATGGGATAGTGTGGATTTTCAGGTTGCCTCATTGTATTGGGAGAATCATCTCTTTCAGCCCATGTATTACTTCTAAGGTATGGTGAGTTTTCCCTGGGATCATAGGAGTTATAGTCAGGGTAGTAAACACGTCCTCCAGAGCCATGGGAAGGATGAGGTAAGTGTTCTTCATGCCTTCCAAGATCTTCCTTAAAAGGTGGAAAGATTTCTTGTTGGTTCCAAGTATTTCTTCCAGCATTAAAATGTTCCCTTGCAGGGGAAGGGAATCCCTCAGGGTACACAGGCTGATATATACTGTGCTTTAATTCTGGCTGATTAATTTCTGATTCATATGGAATTCTTCTTGGCTTTAAGATAATCCCTTTGAGCAAATTCTGGCTTTGGGTTTGTCCATTAGAATTTGGAGCTCTTCTGGAATCTCCTCTCAGGTAATAAGAGTTTTCACGTTGACCAATAGAATTAAAATTTGGGACTAGCATGTTATCCTCAGGGTGAGGCAGTTTATAGTTTGATTTATTAACTCCGTAGTCTTGAGAGTTTCTCCAGGGGCCATTTGGATCCCTTGTAGGAATGACTATTCTTTCTTTTTGACTTACTGGCTTCTCTCTTGGATTTTGGATGTTTTCATTGTGGCCAACAGTACCATGTTTGGGACCCAGAGGGGGAACATTGGTTTCCACAGGGTGTATATTTGGCCCTTCAGGCTTTCTTCTGAAATTTGCTGGATTTCCTGCATAATTGGGAGAATTGCCTCTTGCAGTGGAAGCATAAGCTCTGCGATATATTGGATATCCTGGACGAACTGCTTGTTTGCCTTCCAAAGCAAAGGAGTTCCACCGGGGACCCCTTTGAATTTGTTGATTTTGGTAAAAAGGCCCATTACGTCTGTGCCCCATAGCGGTGCCAGTAGGTCGCCATTGTCTTCCTGTAGGAAAACTTCGGATGTTAGGATTTGGATAATTTTCATGAATATTTGTCTGACTTGGTCCCCGTGGGGTTTGACTTCTTAGAACTCCCTGGCCTGAAACATTTACTGCAGGGCTGTTTTGAGCTGTAGGATTGCTCACAGTGTTAGACCCCTGGACACTGTTTCCTGTTAGGCTGGTGTCATTTCCACCCTGACTCCCTCTGGGATTGGGTGCATTTGACTGGGTAGAATTAGTTTCAGGAACTGTTGAATTAGCCAAAGGATCAGTGGCTGAACTCTCTGTTTTAGGAGTATCTTTTTCTTTTGGTTTTTCAAAATCTTGTTCACACATCTCTTCTGAATAATAAGGAGGATGGCCCCCAAATCCATGATATCCAAAGTATCCAAAGTAAGGATTCTGTAGGGAAGAAGATGGAAATTGATAATTACTCTTTGTTTCCCACCGTGGTGCTGCCTGGAATTTTAAAAAGTGATAGTAAAAATCTTATTGGCCACATAATTTTTAAATCACCTTTGGCTATGCTTTCTTTCTTGAAATTTAATTCCTCCTTGGTTTCCATGACCCTTCTTCCTTCTGGTACTCTTACTCTCTGACCATTACTTTTCAGTTTTCTCTTCCTAGGCCTGGATTCTAAATCTAAGTTCTTCTTGTTGTTGTTTTTTTTTTTTAGCATTCCATCCTCTATCCACCTTATTCTTTTGTTCTCATTTTGCACACCTGCTCTGATCAATCTATTGCAGTCCAGTTCTTTCAATACAGATACATGCCAGTGACTCCTAAAGCCATAACTCTGGCACATGATTCTCTCCCGAGGTTGAGACAGAAAGACTGCTACACTAAAGAGTTTATGAGTATCTCCAATTGAATGTACCCAGACTGGACTAATTTTCCCCCAAACCTCATTCTCTAATATTCTATATCTAAGCAGAATTCACCACTATATACCCAGTTTCCCAAGTTTCCACTCTCTCCTTTATTTCCCCCAGATAATTAATGACCAAATCTTATAAAATCTAAACTTTCATCTTTGTCTCCTCCTCCTTTATCCCCAATACCCCTGAACTATTGCAACAGTTTTCTTACTGGTTACTCTGGATATAATTTTACTTTCCTATAATCCTGCCTCTCCATTGCCATCAGAGTAGTGGAGGTTGGGGGTGGGTATGTGGGAAAGTTCTGTCACTTTCCTCCTTAAATATTAATTAAAGTTGCCCTTACCTTACAGGACAAACTCTAAACCCAGAGCATAACATACAAAGCATGGTGCCAAAGAGTGGGGCTCTAGACAAATATGGGTTAAAATCCCTATTCCACCAGTACTAATAGTATGACTCTGGGCTAACCTCAGTTTATTCATTTGTAAAATGGAGATAATAAAATAATATCTACCTCATAGGTTATCATGAGGATCAAGTGAGGTAACATATATAAAGCTCAGTGCCTAGTACTTACTAAGTGCCTGATAATAATAATATATAATATTAATAAAGATAATAATTATTATTTTAAATAATCATCTGGCCCGTAGCAATTATATCCAGCCTCATTTCCTCCCCCTTGTAGTTTATGCGGCTGTAAATCACACTACTTGCAGCACTATTCACAATGACCTTAAAAAAGAAGGAAACTCTGCAATATGCACCAACATAGATGAACCTTGAGGACGTTTTGGTAAGTGAAGTAAGCCAGTCACAGAAAGATGAATGCTGCATGATTCCATTTTATGAGGTATCTAAAACAGTCACATTCATAGAATCAAAGAGTAGAATGGTGATTGCCAGGGGCTAGGGGGAGGGGGAATGGGGAGTTGCTAATCAACGGTCTTAACGGTTCAGTTAAGCAAGATGAATAAGATCTGCTGTAGAACATTGTACCTATAGGCAACAATATTGTATACTTCAGAATTTGTTGGGAGGGTAGATCTCATGTTAAGTGTACTTACTACAATAAATAATAATTAAAAAACAACTATTAGTTCTCTGAGTACTCTATGTTTCAGTGCCTTTGCACATAGCTTCTTCAGATTGAACGTTCTCTTTGCCTATACATTTATCCCTCCTGGAGAACTTGATTCATCTTCAGGACTCAGCTTGAATGCTCCCTTCTCTGTCCTGGTTTTCTTAGGCAGAATTAGGCTCTACTCTCAGGTGTCCACAGCAGTATAGGCTTCTGCTTTAACAATTATCCCACTGAATTTCAGTTGCTTATTTTTCTGGGATTCTCCCACTTGACTTTCCCATGTGAAGTCTTTGAGTGAAAACATTCTTCTCATCTTTGTTTTCCCCAGTACCTAGCACAGTGGGAAGTGCTTAATAAATGTTTGTTAATGAATGATGCAATCATCATGAGCAGTGTCAGTATGTTTGTTAGACACACATGTGGCATTTAGGTCATTTAGTTTTTCTTTAAAAAAATACAATCTAAAGAAAAAGTACTTTTATCCCTACTTGTGTATAGAGATGAAGAGACGGATGGGTGAGGATATGTCTTGGACAGCATGCAGGAAATCAGGCAGTGTCCCCGAGAGGTGGAATGCAGATTTGTTAATACCTATGCAAAGTCATCCTCTTTCACTCTCTCATGAAATGTTTGTAAAAATTTGAAGTGCCCATATTTACAATAACCAGGACATGGAAGCAACCTAAATGTCCAAAAGAATGAAATAATGCCATTTGCAGCAACATGGATGGACCTAGAGATTGTCATACTGAGTGAAGTAAGTCAAAGCAGAGAACGACAAATATCATGTGATACCGCTTATATGTGGAATCTCAAAAAAAGGGTACAGATGAACTTATCTACAAAACAGAAATAGAGTCACAGATGTAGAAAATAAACTTATGGTTACCAGGGGGTAAGGGGGGGAGGGATAAATTGGAAGACTGGGATTGACATATACGCACTACTATATATAAAACAGATAACTAATAAAGATATACTGTATAGCACAGGGAACTCTACTCAATACTCTGTAATGGCCTACATGGGAAAAGAACCTAAAAAAGAGTATATATATGTATGTATATAACAGATTCACTTTGCTCTACACCTGAAACTAACACAACATTGTAAACCAACTATACCACAATAAAAATTAAAATAAAAATTGTCAAGTGCCCATTTCCAGGTTGAATGCATTTATCTGAATAATCATTTGGGATTATTTCACAATGATATATCTGAAAGCACCTTATGCCATTAGTGAACAGGAATTTTCAATGTCATTATTTTAACTACCCGCCCCTCAGCCCCTCCCCCTAGAACTATCAGGTTTCCACATTTCACTGAGGACATATCACATATTTAGGGAAAAAGAGGAAGTACACTCCAGGGGTGGGGTACTGTGCGACAATCACTACAATGGCTTTTTTTGATGACACATTGCTAGAATATTTAAATAGTGTATCACTGCATTTGGCCCCTCTCCTAGTGTGGTGTACTAAAAAAGCTATTGGATAGGGTATCAGAACACTTGGATTCTGGGTCCAGTTTATCCTCTAACTCAGTAGGTAAAACTGAATAGTAATTTAACTTCTCTTGGCTTCAATTTATTTGTACAATGAAGTCATTAGATGATTACTTAATTCCCTTCTGGGGATAACATTCTGAGACAGATTTACTTCGTTCCTGTTGACTAGTTCCATCACTGGTTAGAGTCCAGCATCAACCTTGAGCAAAGGTTAGTAAGTTAGCCTTCTGAGAGAGAGAGAGAGAGAGAGAGAGAGAGAGAGAGAGAGAGAGATTGATTTCTATACATGTAGAGGAGAAATGATATATCACATTTATTTTATTTTAGATTACTTGCTTGGTTTGTTTCACTTTTTTAAAATCACGGGTGCTTGAGCTACAGGTTCATGTGTTGGATTTTAACTTTCTTATTAGATAAGGATTAAAAAAAAGCAGAGACTTTCATATTGTAATTCCTAATGAGGAATGTAGCTTTGCTTGTACTTACCCCACCTTCTTCATTGCTGACTGGTGGACTTCCATAACCTGGTGGTACCCTCTGAAAGGTGAAAAACACAATGAACACAGAGAAAACCACTTTCTATACTGCCATTTGATTGTAAAACTCAAGATTTTTAAAAATAGTTCAAGTCAGCGTTAGCACTGTTGGTGGCTTTTAGCTTCTGAGCCATTAGCTCTTAAAATCTAGCTATTAATAATTATGACATAACCATCAGTGAGTTCTGGTAAATACAAAGCCTTCAGCTGGATCCCAGGTTATCTTACACAAAATACCATGTGTGGCTGCATCTCCTGGCAGTCGTCCTCCCCCATCACCAATAAACACATGCGTGCACGTGCACACACACACACGCACACACAGAGAAAGATTTGAGTGCTATTAGGATCCAAACATCTATATTAGAATATCTAATAATTGAGATTAAATAATGATGTTATTTTTTGAATGTTTACATTTAAGGTGACAAACTGACAATCCTTCCTGGATTATTACTAAAATATTTTTATAGTCAAAACCAAGGTTTATTTTCCTAATAAAACTAGGAGGTTGGGTTTCTGCTCATAGGAGGGTTGAGAAAAGCATAGTGGGAGGGTTTCAAAAAGCAATTCGTCTCCCACAGAAGTTCTACATAGATGAGATTAATAGATATTTCAGCAAGAGAATCATGTTCATCTCCTTTTTAAATCTTCACCTGGTACTGCCTTCATTTTTGCCAGTAAAAAGGATGTCACTCATAAGGAAAAAGAAATAAGAAACTTTTACTGCTTGAAATGAATTGTTCCTTGGTTATAAGAAGCCTTCTTGGTTATAGAGTTGTAGACAAGAAAAACCAATGCCATAGCTAAATGAAGAGTCATCAAATATTTATTGATGTTGTTTTTGTTAGTTTAACTGCAACTGACCATTAATATTTCTTTAGTTCATTAGTTTATTTTGCGATTCATATTTTAAATGCTTGTCATGCAATTTCAACATTGTTTTATTTTAATGATTTTAACCTTTAAAGGATTCCTATAATTATTTTGCAAGATTCTTTACAATGAAATATCTTTGTCTAGAAATAATAAGACATTATGGAAGGATCTTAGTCTAATCATAGTTTTCAAACTCCATTTTGTCCCAATTTCCCCATTACATTAAATGAGGATAATCTTTGTGTTTTCTCATCTCTTTGTCATCTCTTGGGTGGGAATAGTAGTGAAGGAGCACAACCTTTTGAAATTAATTCATTATCTAAGTTAGTAGTAGCGTTGGATGATTTAGGCTATGTTCATTTCAACAATTTGAGTAAAAA
The DNA here is from genome assembly GCF_964341445.2 of Mesoplodon mirus. Taxonomy (NCBI): domain Eukaryota; kingdom Metazoa; phylum Chordata; class Mammalia; order Artiodactyla; family Ziphiidae; genus Mesoplodon; species Mesoplodon mirus. The sequence continues at coordinate 50,998,678 of NC_138977.1, forward strand.
ATCCAATTAAAAAATTCTTTCTTTCCTACATGATTACTGATGTGATGATTTTGTTTCATATTCTCTACTGATTGGCATATGGCATTCCATTTAGAATGTATGAACTCAAATTAGTTTGAGATACAGCATGCTAATATTATTTTTCAATTCTAGTTTAAAGGAAAAGAACTCACATGTGGAACATGCCACGGTGGCTGTTGATAGGGAGATAGCCCATTGCCGAATGGTGGGAATGCCTAGAAAGAACAAAAGAATCAGAGTGATGTGGAAATGAGAAGAGTAAATGAAAAATGAAACAAACTTATTAAAGACAATTATTTGGAACTTGTAAGTCTACATCTTCCTTTGTATTAAACTGTGAATTTTTTAAGGGCAGAGATAATAATAATAATAACAATTAGTATTACTGAGCACTTATGTTCTAGGTAATGTGCTGAGAATTTTATACTAGTAAGCTCATTTAATCCTCACATAACTGTAGAAGATATGTGCTATTATTATTCTCATTTCACTTAAGATTCTGAAGTTCAGAGAAATTGAGTCACTTGCCCCAAATCTCAGAGCTGGTAAATGATTGAAGCCAGGATTCAAAGCCAGGAGTGTCTTTTCATTCAAATTTGTATTCTCTACAGCTATAATAGGTCTGATAATGAAGGCTAATCGACTCAAGACAACATTTTAGAAGCTCCATGATGGATGAGATCTTGAGAAACCATCTTCCTGTCTTCTTGCTTTAAGTCAGGACTACATTTATGCTATCCTGAAGTCCTGGAAGCAGTGTTAACTTTCAGAGCAATATTTTAGATAATTGAAGCGTAGATCTGGAAGGGACTTAGAGAACATTCCATTTACTCATGATGAACCTGGAGCCTAGAAAGGCAAAGTGACTTGCTCAAGATCATACAACTAATAAGGGCCAGGGTAGAATTCGAATCTCTGTTCCCTGACTTTTCTATTGGTGCTCATGTTTATACCCTGTTGCCTCTGTATTTTAAAAGGAGCTTCTCAACAGTATTTGGGTAATTTTTCATTAAATGAAGGCTAGAATAGACTCGCCAGGCAGTTTTGGATATGTGGTGACAGCATCACCTTGGAAGAAAGTGTCCAAACTAATGATTCTGTTTTGTACATAGCGGTATCCGTGTTGAGGAGCATTGGAGGAAGTGTGTTTGTGGGGGTGGCATGGCCCTCCAAAGCTCTCTGAGGTCATTTATGACTCTGGTTTGGAATTTTGCTGGGCAAGCCTCACCTGAGGTGTCTGGGTTTCCTCTTGGGGCTGAGTTGGGGTGGGTGATGGCTGCCTTAAAGGATGCTCCAGTAGGGGCTGTTTTAGTTGAGGCTGGTTGGGTTTCTGGGTCTCTGGGGCTTGATCAGTCTTGCTCTGGTGTTTGGGTGCTGAGGGAGATGAAGGTTTCTGTAGGCGCTTCTTGTTGGGTGGTGGCTGAGGCCACATGGGCATCTGGTACGACAGGAAGAGCTGAGGGAGCTGCATACCATTTCCATACAAGGGACCCAGGTGTGCCATCTGCAAGGGTAGTAAATAACAGTAAAATCACATGAGTGCTGGTACTCCAGCTCTCCCCACCATCTTCTGTCATTCTCTAAAAGTCAGTCCAGGATCTTAAAAGGCCTATGAAGCTTAAGTCAACAATGGAAGCTTCAAGCTCTTTAGCTAGCATTTTTCTTTTAATGCTCTCTTATACTTTTTATTTTTGTTGTTTTTTTTTAAATTGGAGTATAGTTGCTTTACAATGTTGTGTTGGCTTCCACTGTACAACGAAGTGAATCAGCTATATGTATACGTATATCCCCTCCCTCTTGGACCTCCCTCTCACCCCCCTAGCTAGCATTTCTTTACATGTTTTCTTACAGAAATGAATTTCAGTCTTTCAGAAAACCAATGAAACAAAGCAAAAGGCAGAATTAGGTGAGAAATTTCAGTTAAAGAATTCAGCTTATAATTTTCTAACTCTGAAGCCCTGACTCAGGTAAGAAGCGTACGAGTGTACAAGTTACAAAGGAGTTGATATCAAGTTCAAAATTCCTGTGACTTGTTACAGGCTGGATGAAGAGGAGAAAGAGCAAAAAGAAGACAAAGGAAGTGAGAGTGTTTAAAAAAAGAGAAAGAGTAAAAATTTTATGTGTGTAAATATCCTTATATGGGGCCTATGCTTCTCGATTACAGGTGAATCCTCATTAATTCCGTTTTCATTATGAAAATCTCCACAATTACAAGGTTGGCAGGGAAGCAAAAGTAGTTATAATCTGAAAATGCTAATATATGAATTGACCTCTTACAACAGTAGTTCCCATTCAAACATTCCCTCTCTGACTTGACACCAGTCTCTGTCTCCAGGCTTCATTAATCAGTCTCTCACTATCTATGGATGATACACACACAATACCGTGCAAATGCCACGTGGATTGATGGAAGGTGAAATGGCAAATCTTGCATTAAGATGTAGGATTTCATGACAATTAAGTTGGAAAAAATTTCAAATCACTGGCAAAGTTGCTAAAACTGAGAATGAGAGTTTGAAAAGTTGGGCCTATCAAAAGATAAAGATGAGAAAATTGACGATGATTTTAGGTGAGGGGCTTTAAAAGAGAATGACTTGAATGAAAAAGATTAAGGGAAAATTTATGAAGTCCTTGATTTTCCCCCCAATGGGTCTCATGATCATGTTACAAAAGTCAAAAGTAACATATAGTATTATTGTACTATCATACAATTTTTTTCAGAAAAATTATGCCAGAAGATTCAACTGATAATACGTTCATTATTAGTTAGTTCTAAGAGTTAGCACATAGTGGGAAGTATAAGCTAAATTTTAAAAATTAGACAAAAACTTATTTCATAATTTTAGTGTTATCTTTCAAGATAATCCAAATAAAACTTTATCCTCCTCCCAGTATTTACTTATGCTATTTTTTGTTCTCATTATTTGTAAATATATCTTGTGTAGTCTTTTCCCAGAACAAATTTCTCTCAGATATAAAGAAGCAGTGTAATTAATAAATGCTTTTTATCTACATGAAAGTACAATATTAATGAATAAGAAGAAAATTTGGTGTAAGGGGTTAGGTGAAATAATTTTTTTCCTTGAAACTCTTATAATGGTTAATTAAAACGTGAATAATGATTGGTGTCTTTATTAGCTAAGACAAACCTTATAACTATCTGTATATAAACAAGAAATCATTAGAAATAATATAAAGTGGAACTTACAGGTGGGGAGTTCATAAAGTTGAAGTGACCATAGCGCATCATCTGTGACAGAAGGAATCCATTTATGTGGCACAAAGTGAAAATTTTTTATTCAATGAAATCACAAGAAATAAGTTTCTGATTTTTAGATATAACAGTCGTAATGCCTTTTACTAGTTATGCATGAATTTAAAATAAGTAATGAAATTTAAAAACCATCTATGGCACTATGATTTGAGAGTTTAAGAGGTAGAGTCTCTCTACCTCTTTCATAAGAAATTTTATATATCAGAAAGTTCTCCAGTATTCTCCTTTTTATTTTTTATTTTTTGGCGGCACCTGCAGCTTGCGGAATCTCAGTTCCCTGACTAGGGACTGAATCTGGGCCTGGCATTGAAAGCCCAGAATCCTAACCACTATGCAACCAGGGAACTCCCTAATATTCTTCTTTTTAAATGAACTCTCAAGACAGGGCTCTGGAAAATGTCTCTCCTGAGACTGAACATTACATACCTCCTCACTTTTACTGCTAAATCCAGGCATTTGGGGCATTTGCATCTGGAAGTGAGAGAATATTTGTGACAAATTCAGAACATCAATTGAAATAAGCCCAGGAATTGTCCCCAAGCTATGCAACAATAGAACATAAAGAAAAGTCCTAAATTTTTTTAATACTCACTGGCATAGCTATGGAATAACAAAGCAGACCTAGAAAGACCAGGAGAATCTTCATTTTTCCACTTGGTACCTGGAATACAAAACTGGATTTTATTTTTGAACTGTGAAATAATTCTGCTGGGGGCACTTGATGCTTAGCCAGGCACTAGCCCACCTGCCTGTCAAGGAGAACACTGATATACACAGTGAAAGGGACCTCTGCTGCCATGTTTATTTTACATTAAGAAACTATTAGATAGTTATTACCTGGTACTGTTCTAAGCTGCCAAAAGGGTCAGTTAAAAAGGAAAGATAAAAGTAAGAGAGGGAGAGAGAGGGAAAGAGAGAGACAGAGAAAACATTGATGCTTGAAAAGATGGCTCATAGCACTGGAATATGAAAATTAGAAATTAGGAGTTTATCTTGAAAAATATGAATATTGGTGATTTTGAATTTCTAGTTGCTAGGCTGGTTTAGAAAGTCATAGTAGTGTCTAACTATATTCACTGTTCAGGATAATCTCAGTCCCAGTGATGAGACAATCCAAAATCAGTACTTTGAGCTACTTTCTAAGGTGCTATAGACTATATTCCATTATAAAAAGGCTTGTTATATACACTGGAATATTTTAGAATCTATGCTTTTCTTCTTTCTGCTATTGTTGTTTCTATTGTTATTATTGTTATTGTTATTATTTAATCTTTTTACAAATCACTTCTGCTGGTCTGGTAAAAGAAATGGGATAAAATAAGAAAAACTATAAATTTATCTCTTTGTTAGACACTTTGATTATACATAGAGGAAAAGATAGAAACTATAGACAAATATGAAGTTTGGAGATTGTTTTCATGGATTTTATTTATCCCACTCTAGTTAATTATGCAAGGCTTGTATAATTAATACTTGTATTTACATCTTTGAACAAGGCTTCTTCTAAAGCATTTACTTGGGTAACTCCTTAAGAAAACTCTTCCACTTGCATATACAATAGACAAAAATAAAGGTTTTAATCAGAATGATATATTTTCATGGTTTATCAGATGCAAGACAATTCCTAGCTTAGTAACCAGGATATAGACACCAGTATTTGCTCATTCCTTTTGTTTCTTCTTTCATTTTCTGGGCATGAAATGCACCTAGTAGTGATTTGAGCCAATGCTCACCCTTCTACTTGCTTTCCACAGAAGCAATATAACTAGAGGACACGTCATCATTTTCTTAAACTGTAGGTTTAAACAGTTACCTTTTATATATCAGAGAAATTGGGAGAGTGTAATTAACAAAGGAAGCAGTAATATGTAAATGTCTTTCCTACCAATTAAAGGTTTTCAGAATCATAGCATTGTAGAGAATTAAAAATAACTGAAACAAGTGTGCTTAGTATAGGCTACAACAACACAAGGAAGTTAATAAGGAGAATACTGGTGAATGCTTTCCTAAATCTATTTTCTAAGATTATGGCCTGAGATTTTGGGGGAACCTTTGTGTGTTTAACTTCTATCTTGCTTAATCATCCATCTAATTTCTATAGTAGCAGTCACTGAGATTCTTGATAATGCTACACACTCATATAGGAAGATGTGGTCTTTTGTTTTGCAAATATAAAATGTCACTGTTTTTCTCTTTTTTTTTTTTTTTTTTTTTTTGCGGTACGCGGGCTTCTCACTGTTGTGGCCTCTCCCGTTGCAGAGCACAGGCTCCGGAGGCGCAGGCTCAGCGGCCATGGCTCACGGGCCTAGTCTCTCCGCAGCATGTAGGATCTTCCCGGACCGGGGCACGAACCCGTGTCCCCTGCATCGGCAGGCAGACTCTCAACCACTGCGCCACCAGGGAAGCCCTGTTTTTCTCTTTTATAAAATTAATATATTATGTTGGATGACTTTAAGATTCCTTCCATCTCTAAAAATTCATGATTGGATAAAAGTCTATGCTTAGCTGTTTTTTTTTAAATTATAATGATTGTTATGGAATACAATGACTATGTAAGTTCTTAGTTCGAACATTCCATCTGTGGTCTCAGATGCTCTTTTTTCTTCTGACATATTTAAATAGTGTTTTATCCTCTCAAGTGTACTTCTGACAATATTTAGTCCGATATATTATCTGTTTGTATTAGGAAAAATAAATGAAAATACTCACCAGGTTATCTAGCTTAGGAGACGAGGCTTCATGCCTGCACTGCAGCAGCAACATTTTTTCACCAAAATTTTCATAAGCCTTTAAGAAAAGTATAGATTTTTCATGAGAAGAAACTCAAATATAGAAATGAAACAAATAAATGAAGAAGCTAAGAGCAAATCTTCAGCTCTACCTTTATTAGAGAGTCTTCAAACTCTCTTCAAGCTTAATCTTCTATTGCTTTAAGAGTAAGGTGAAAGCTAAATCAGAGAGAAAATGACCCAGGCACTGTATTTTGAGATACTTTAGTGCAATGTTGACAAAACTTGAATGCTCAATGGGGACGTGTACAAAAGCCCAGTGTTAAATGAGATCTAATTAGTTTGGAAGAAAGCTTATAAGAAAAATAAATACACCAACTAAACCAAGAAGTTTAAAGTTTTATCTGAAGATTACTGTGCAAAAATTATCAACAAACATCAAAGAATGCAATCAGGAAGTCAACCAACATCTATGAATTAAGTTCATTATTTGGAACTATATTAATTATGTTGAAAATCTCTAATACTCACCCAATGCCACTTAGAAGCTCCAACATATAAAAAATAACTTTTAATTGAACTTTGCTAGCCTGTCTTTGAAATATATTCTTAATGGTCTACAGGGGAAATGACTACAAGTTGCTAAAGCCAGGGAGATCTCAAGAAGCTAGACACATTTATATCTTAATGATGAAACAAAAATTCTTCATGAAGATGTCATGTTCTGTACCAAAAAGGCTTAAAATAAAAAGACTCCTCCTTTTCAGAAAGCTTGGGTCACATTTAAGCACTGTTGTAGACCTGCACAACCAATCAGCTTTGAGAAAATGGTTTTGCCATCACAAGAGTTTAAAGTAAAAGAACACATCCAATGTAAAATTTATAATATGTCATTATAGGAGCTGTCAAATCAAGTCTCTTATTATGTATAATAACAGTCCGGGCAAATGAGCTTACAGCAGTAAGATTTAGAAGATGCTTTCCTTGATGAATTTGGGTTTTTTAAAGTATAGAAACATTGTTTATGCAAAGATATTTAGGGAACAAAGGTGAATGAATATTAACCATATGCTATTGTCATAATGCATTGACCATGATCAAAAGGCAGGCCAAAATATGTATTTAGTTTAATATGTTTACTTAGTATATATTTAGTATATAATTAAAATTAACTGGAATGTTATGTCAACATTCAACTCAGTGACTTGATTTGATTCATATTACATAAGGTTAACAGGACTTAGAGCTCTTTTTGAAGTCAATATAGGTTAGTTACTGGGGATTCAGAGTTGTAGAAGAGAAAGGCAAAATGACAAATGAACTCTCAGCTATTCATGATAATACAACCTCATGAAAATCGGAGTTGAGAAATTCGCTGAAGGAATTATGTTATGGATGTTTTTAGAAATCTGACTTTCCGTAATAAAGACTTCACTGCTAAATAAATAAATAGGACAATTATACTTTTCATTGACAAGAGCAAGCTTTGTTATCTTTGCTGAACTTAGATTCTCCTGTTCCCTATGGCTCCATTTGTAGTGGTGATATTTGCTTATTTTAATGTTGGCATTTAAATAGTAAGAATTTTTGAATTTGATGCCAAAAGATGGTTCCTACTTTGTGTGACTCTGCACATCAGTTCACCCAGGGGTTGTACAAGGTGCTGTTCTTCCAAGGCATGAGAGGTGCTATGTCCTTCCTCTTGGGCCAAATAACACTGCATTTTTTAGCCCTCAAACTCCCTGAATTTAGTACCACAAAGAATAAAATTGCACCGGAATAGATGACTTTAAATTAATCTCTAAATATCTTTTAAGTCTGTATGTGTCCAAGAAAGTGTGCAAAGTTATATCTGCTCCAAGTGTCTGACTGTCTTTATCTGATTTTGTAGAAACTGAATAGGAATTACAATACTGTGTGTATGCTGAGATTTGTTTGTAAGTGGTAGGACACTGAGGGAACAGTGTATTCACAAAGATGAAATGGGAGTCGTGATGCTGGATGACCCTGGTTTCTGCCTGTACCCTTCACATAGAGGCTAGAGTTTTATCAGCCTTAGCCATATAGGTTATTGGGAGTTGCTACTAAACCTCACTTGATCGCTTCTCTGTTTACCCTTGTTCCCTCTGCCATAAGGCTGGTTAGTGGTCATGAAATAATCCATGTTTTAAAAACCCAGCTAAGGGACTTCCCTGGTGGTCCAGTGGGTAAGACTCCACACTCTCAATGCAGGGCGCCTGGGTTCGATCCCTGGTCGGGGAACTAGATCCTGCATGCATGCCTCACCTAAGAGTTTGCATGCCGCAACTAAAGATCCCTCATGCCGCAATGAAGATCCCGTGTGCTGCAACTAAGACCCTGCACAGCCAAAATGAATAAATAAATATTAAAAAAAACAGCTAAGCTATTGAATGGGTGAACTCTTAGTAGTGGTGGATCAGATTGAGAAAACAACCAAGCATCTTTTTTTCTTTAAAAACACTAAAGAAGTGCTTAACTCCATAGAATATTTTGAAATTAGTCTTTTGTGACTTTTCCTCCTTTCCTCCAATTATCTTTACTTATTTTATAAATACTTTTCCCCTCCAAACGATTACAACTGTTTTTGAATATGTTTATTATTCGGCTTTAAAAAGTTTTAGAATTTCTCTCTCTCTTTTTCTCTGTTTCCCTTTTCCCTTTTTGTCCATAAAACAAGACTTCTTATTCAGTCTCTGTAAACCCATGCCATTGTATGTAAGAATTTGTGTGTGGATGCAATTTTTTTCCTTCTTTCTGAAGGAGAACCTCTATCCTTGAAGGGTCTGTGACCTCCCCACTCTCCTAAGATCCTCTCGTTGCCCTAGATTTTAAGCCACTGGGAGCAGAAAAATCTTTTGATTTCTATGGTGGAAAGAGGCTGAGCTTTGGAGTTGCCAGACATGAGTTTAAACCTTCCACAAATTAACCAACTGTTTAATTTCCTGTTCAGTAAAATGGGGGTAATAAGTTTCTTCTAGGAAGTAATTTAAATAATGTGTGTAAAGAGTCTGGCACCTAGCAGGCACTGAATGATGATCAGTGTATGACTGATCAATACATTAAGGTACTTCTATGGTTCCACATTATACTTCATAATTAAGGACCTATGAGCAATAAAGGCAGTCATGATTCTCAGAACAAATAGATCTTCTAAGCATGACTGTCACGCTGAAGTTCTGTGGATTATTATTAGTAGAACCCTTCCACACTGCAGGATTGCTGAACTTGGGATACTTGAAATAAAGTAGCATCTTAGGAATCCACTATTGGTGGCCAAATAGTATCCAAGCATCCACAATCTTGATTTCTCTCTGGAACTATTCCTATAGCATATCTTCAGGCCCTAAATGTGAGAAACCTTCTTTCATAAGGAAGAGAACGTGTAGTTTAATCTTTCACAGGTTAAGTGGTTAACAATGTTTATTCCACAGACATTTCCCGAGCAGCCTCTTCATGCAAATCCCCAGCTGAGGTGCCCACCCATCCTGCACAAGCTGTTGGGATAGGAAAATTTCTGAGCCAGAACTCAGTAGTGGGTTTGAATTCTGGTATCTATGACTTAATTGTTTTAAAACCTTTAGTCAAGTAACTTAAAGTCTTTAAGCCTCAGTTTCCTTGTTTGTAAAGTGGGGGATAATAATAGTATTTTCTTCATTTGTTGAGAATTTAATAATTTATTTAAAGTTCTTAGTACATAGCTTAAATAAATGCCATAAATAGACATATAAATGTTACCTGTGATTATGATTAGAGCTTGCTCAATAGCTGCTGTGTTACTGACCACTGACACATTTCTTAAAGATTTTTAAGACTGTTTCACCTCTTTGTGCTTATTGATGAAAAAAAGAACAAAAAGACAGAAAGCAAACAAAAAAACCTCCAAGGAGCAAACAAACATCTTCATAAATAGAATATTGAAAAAAAACTGGATCATAAAGTTTATCAGATTTATTCAGTTTAAGTCTGGCTTTTGATCTACAAATACAAAAGTTACTCTGTGATGCCAGTGAGTTACTGCTGGCAGGTGGTTATTTATTTGGGCCACCCTCAGAGGTAGTGTTTATATGTACTGAAGATCAGCTTAAAAATGACTCAGACTCTAAGAAGATTACTTTGTTTTCCATCTTCTCTCTTCAGTCTGAGAAGAAAATGTAACCCAATAGTTAAGAACACAGGCCTTGAGTTTCAAAATACTGAGTAATGTATACTTAGAATAGTGCCTGACTCATAGTAGGTGTTTCATGTGACTTAAGCATTTTTCTACTTCTTATACTTCATGGAAGCTGGTTGTGATGTCACCTCATCATGGAAATAATATCTTTTATATCTTGGCCATTTATTATATGCATTGGGTGCTGCTCTAAGCAATTTTCATGGTTTAACTCTCACCATTCCTCACCACAAGCCTATGAGATAGGTTCTATTATTATATACATTTTACTATAAGGAAACACATAGAAAGATTAAGTAGCTTGTTTAATTACATAGCCAGTAAGTGGCTAAAGCCAGACAGTCTGACCCCAAGGTCCCTGTTCTGTCCTCTACTCCATGTTGTCTTGGCCTGAATTGAAGCAGTGACATTAAGACACAGCTTATTTAGCTTTTTTTTCTTAACAATGACTGCCATTGTCCCTATTTGGGTATCTTGGTATAAAATGTGGGGAAAAATCACAGGGAGTCAGAATACCTAGTTTCTAGATTAATTGATCACTCACCAACCCTGGGACATTGGGAACTCCCTTAGACTTCACTGCCTTTCAGTTTCCTTAACAAGAATCTCCCTATTCATTTTCCAAAGCCTATGATATTGTCCTTTATCAGCAGAGTAGAATACTAGTAGTCTGGACTTTCAATCTAAGAGAACCTTAAAATATTTGCAGTTCAGTTCTGCTGAAATGCCTGGTTGAGAGAAGTGGTTTTGGGAATAGAGCTATTCAACCACTTTCTGTCTCTGGTGTGACTTGAGTCATACCATCTGTAGCCCATACCTTTAGATTAGCTTAGCTCCTTTAAAGAATCACTTCCACTAAGGCGTATTTACTAAAGCTCACAAATGGGAGATAGATGTAGGAAATCTCTTATTAAGCACCCAGCAGGTGCTGGAAACAGTGCAAGTGAGTGGTGTTACGATGGTAAGCACCACAGACAGTCTGTGCCATCATGGAACTATTTATCCAATAGTGGATCTAGACCTTGCAATGTCAGGTGTAATACTGACATTGGAGGGATACGTAGGAGGGATTTTATGGAAGGTGTCTCAGAGGAAGTGAGATATAAGCTATAACCTGATGTCTGAGTTGAAGGTAGCCAGAAGAACATAGAAAAGTGTTCAAGGCAGAGAATAACATTGGTGAAGTCTGGAAGAATAATGAACAAGGTGAATTCTAACAACTTAGAAAAGTCTAGAATGGCTGCAAAAGAACTCCATGGCTGAGAGTGGTGAGAGATGAGGCTAGAAGAGGTGAGCAGGGCTAGTCAAAGAGAATCTCAAGCCTAGAGAAGGACTTTTCCATAAAATATTGTTGAAAGCTGCACTATGTCACTTAATATGCATTATATAAAGCTCTACAGAGGAAATTTCTTCTAGAATTTTATTTCAGGAAAAACCTTGCTGTCCTTGACATCTAATAACTTATTTTTCTGGACTCACATTGCTAGTGGGGTATCCAGACCAGTGCCTTTCCCTTCTACATCTTATTTTAGGAATTCTAATCACTTTTCTTATAACTATCATGTGATTTATTTCCTGCTTTGACATAATAAGAAGTATGTAACATTCTGTGTTTTCCTACCACTCTGGTTACTAGCTAAGCTAAATATGATGCTTAATTAACAGTGGATCCAGATTATATGAGGCCTTAGCTAGTGTAATTTTGGGGGCTTTTCCTTTAAGAAAAACAACACAAAATTTAGGTAAGAAAAATATTTGTTTAGATAAGAAAAGAAATTGCAACAAATTTCAGATTTTTAAGAGGTGACAAATAGTACAAACAATATAAAATCTCGAAAAACAACTTAATATTTTTACTAACTACCTGACCTCTATTATAGCATCTGTATGTTTGAAGCCCTATTTCTCCTCCTCTACTCACATGTTTCCAGTGCCAGCTTTCAAGACATATTCGTTTCACAGTATGATCTCTGGTCCTGCACCTTTAGGTCAGGTGTAGAATGAGTAGGTATTGAGAATTAGGCATGGGAAGTAGGAATATTCTTGGAAGCCATTCCCACATGAGGATGGCTAGCTATATTTTAACTATACATAGAAGTTTACTGTGGATCACATAAATATATCACACCAAACCCAAACTAAATGTCTCCACATCTCAGCTTCTGAAAATGCCCATGGTTATTCCAATGCCATCTGAATTTAGGAGAAGCGTGATGGAGGGACCATGGGAGTGGAAAGAGGCAGCAGGCTTAACCAATTGTAGGCAACAGACTCAACCTCTGACCCTATGTTGAGCCTGTGAACTTCCTTTTTGCTTGTGTCTACCTTCTAATATTACTAACCTTATTACTATTTCTTTTTTTTTGAGTTTTTTCTTTTTCTTGCACTTTTTAATTGAAGTATAATTTACAATGTCATGTTAGTTTCAAGTGTACAGCAAAGTGATTCAGTTATATATATATATATATATATATATATATATATACACACACACACACACATACATACACACACACACATATATATTCTTTTTCAGATTCTTTTCCATTATAGGTTATTACAAGACATTGAGTATGCTCAGTTCCCTGTGCTATATATATAGTAGGTCCTTGTTGTTTACCTATTTTATATATAGTAGTGTGTATATATTAATCCCAAACTCCTAATTTATCTCCCCCCCATTTTACTGTTTCTTGCTGTGAACTGTCTAAAATAGTTTTTGAGAAGAGACAGATATAAAAAATTTAATTAATAAAATAGTGACAATAATAAACCCTGCCTAATTATCATTCTTTTACAGAAATAACACCTTGAAATATATAACAATAAATAACTTCATTTACTGCATGCTGGGCACTGGGCTAAGTGCTTTAGATGATTTATTTTACTGTTGAAAAAATGGAGTCTTAATGAAGTTAAAGAACTTGCTAAAGCCTAAGTGGTAGAATGGAGATTTGAACCCACGTCTGCCTGCAGTTAACTATTTCCGTCTAAATAGGGTAGATATACATGGTATGTATGTTTTTATCAGAGGTGTCAGGATACTAGAACCAAGTTTCTACAAAGGACTTCTTTGTAAAAATGAAGTGGGATGTGAACTTATATGAAATGAGTTTGTGAAATTTCAATTCCAAATAGTAACACGAATTATGTTTTTTTTTAAGTCCAATTGCATGAAAAGTAAAAAAAAAAAGTCTTGCTTCTCTTGAAAACAAGAGACTCTGTCTCAGTATTTGGAGTGTAGTGCATACTGGGCAAGATGAATCAATTTTTAAATAAACAGAGCAGACTAGATAATTGTGTAAATTGAAGCTTGTTGAGTCTATCATGTCATTTCTTACCAGACATCATCTAATCACTATTTTCAGAAATCCTAGCATTTACGCTGACACATCCACACTGAAATGATGCACACATTTCAAGCTCTTCTTCCTCAATAGGCCCAAATACATGGGATGCAGTCTTCTGTTATGGCTTTTGTGTTGTATGGGTTCCTTTTCCCACCTGCCACCACTGACATTCACCCATCTGGGAGGGTGTCTCATAAACCCACCTGCAGGATGCTAGACCAATGTGAACTTGGATTCTGAGGTGCTACCACCCATTTGTTCTGCCTGAGATGTAGGGTTAGAGTTGTATACTTCCGGTATGTGACCTTTTCCTCGTAACTCTGAATGGTAGATATTTAATACTGGTAGAAACAGAAACTTGGGGTGATTAAGTAACAAACATAAGCTGAGGCTACACAGAGCATTAGTTTGCACCAATGTCTGTTGCCTCCACTTTCCAGTTGCCACAATACCATCATCACAGGGCTAGGCAAATGCCAGCACAAGGGGGACCAGCTGACTGGAGCCATCAGCATTAGTAAGTCAACGTTGCCCCCAGGCAGTTTCCCTCTGTTTCTGGCCAGGGGTCCATCTTGGTTCTTCTGCTTTCCTTTGATGACAAGATCATTCAGGCTCACCAGCAATTTAGTATTTGCCTTCTATATAAGAAATGTAGGAACCCAGCATAATTTAGTGTTCAAAAGATAAGCAACTGGAGTGGCAGACCCAGCGCGGCTATGGCAGCAACAGTAGTGGCTTTTCCTCTAGCCGGAAGCTGAGCTGAAAGCCCTAGAATAAGCCCAGTGTGTTGCTGCTGTTGCTGTCCTCTGGCTTGGTTTGCGCATGCAGTGGGAAATATTGCTGTCTGACCAGCAGTCTTTTGACCTCAGGACTGCATCTCTATTATTATGGAGTTTCAGAGGAGAAAGAGAATCTGTCATTAGCACTGTGTGCTTTTCACAATCACAATACCAGTAACCCTGCTTCCAGAGGTAATAAACAAATTGACTATGTTTCCTTCCTACCTTTCCTGAAGTTTCTACATTTGCAGAGTTCTGGAGAGCCTTTGAAGATACTGGTCCTCAGAAAACAGGAGGAAGGAATAGCCAAGTGGCTGACAGGGTCTTGGTGCGCCGACTGGGTGTAAGGCCTGTGGAAGAGGTGGAAGAGCTGAGTTCAGGACATTGGTCCACCAGAGACCTCCTGGCTCCACGTAATATCAAACAGCAAAAGCTCTCCCAGAGATCTTCATCTCAACACTAAGACCCAGCTCCACTCAACAACCAGCAAGTTCTAGTGCTGGACACCCCATGCCAAACAACCAGCAAGACAGGAACACAACCCCACCCACTAGCAGAGAGGCTGCCTAAAATCATAATAAGTTCACAAACAGACGAAAACACACCACCAGAAACGGTCCTGCCCACCAGAAATACAAGATCCAGCCTCATCCACCAGAACACAGGCACCAGTCCCCTCCACCAGGAAGCCTACACAACCCACTGAACAAACCTTGCCCACTGAGGGCAGACACCAAAAAAAAAAAAGGGAAATATGAACCTGCAGCCTGTGAAAAGGAGACCCCAAACACAGTAAGTGAAGCAAAATGAGAAGACAGAGAAACACACAGCAGATGAAGGAGCAAGGTAAAAACCCACCAGACCTAACAAATGAAGAGGAAATAGGCAGTCTACCTGAAAAAGAATTCAGAGTAATGATAGTAAAGATGATCCAAAATCTTGGAAATAGAATGGAGAAAATACAAGAAAAGTTTAACAAGGACCTAGAAGAACTAAAGGGCAAACAAACAATGATGAACAACACAATAAATGAAATTAAAAATTCTCTAGAAGGAATCAATAGCAGAATAACTGAGGCAGAAGAATAGATAAGTGACCTGGAACATAAAACAGTGGAAATAACTACCACAGAGAAGATAAAGAAAACAGAATGAAAAGAAGTGAAGACAGTCTCAGAGACTTCTGGGACAGCATTAAATGCACCAACATTTGAATTATAGGGGTCCATGAAGAAGAAGAGAAAAAGAAAGGGATTAAGAAAATATTTAAAGAGATTATAGTTGAAAACTTCCCTAATATGGGAAAGGAAATAATCAAGTCCAGGAAGTGCAGAGAGTCTCATACAGGATAAATCCAAGGAGAAACATGCCAAGACACATATTAATCAAACTATCAAAAATTAAATACAAAGAAAAAATATTAAAAGCAGCAAGGGAAAAGCAACAAATAACATACAAGGGAATCCCCATAAGGTTAACAGCTGATCTTTCAAAAGAAACTTTACAAGTCAAAAGGGAGTGGCAGGACATATTTAAAGTGATAAAAGGGAAAAACCTACAACCAAGATTACCCAGCAAGGATCTCATTCAGATTCAACGGAGAAATTAAAACCTTTACAGACAAGCAAAAGCTAAGAGAATTCAGCACCACCAAACCAGCTTTACAATAAATGCTAAAGGAACTTCTCTAGGCAGGAGACACAAGAGAAGGAAAAGGCCTACAATAACAAACCGAAAACAATTAAGAAAATGGTAATAGGAACATACACATCAATAACTACCTTAAATGTAAATGGATTAAATGCTCCAACCAAAAGATAGACTGGCTGAATGGATACAAAAACAAGACCCGTATATGTGGTGTCTACAAGAGACCCACTTCAGACCTAGGGACACATGCAGACTGAAAGTGAGGGGATGGAAAAAGATATTCCATGCAAATGGAAATCAAAAGAAAGCTGGAGTAGCAATTCTCATATCAGACAAAATAGACTTTAAAATAAGACTATTGCAAGAGGCAAAGAAGGATACTACATAATGATCAAGGGATCCACCGAAGAAGAAGATATAACAATGGGAAATATTTATGCACCCAACATAGGAGCACCTCAATACATAAGGCAAATTCTAAGAGCCATAAAAGGAGAAATCGACAGAAACACAATCATAGTAGGGGACTGTAACACCCCACTTTCACCAATGGACAGAGCATCCAAAATGAAAATAAATAAGGAAACACAAGCTTTAAATGATACATTGAACAAGATGGACTTCATTAATATTTATAGGACATTCCATCCCAAAACAACAGAATACACTTTCTTCTCAAGTGCTCATGGAACATTCTCCAGGACAGATCATATCTTGGGTCACAAATCAAGCCTTGGTAAATTCAAGAAAATTGAAATCATATCAAGTATATTTTCCCACTACAACGTTATGAGACTAGATGTCAATTACAGGAAAATATCTGTAAAAAATACAAACCCATGGAGGCTAAGAAATACACTACAAAATGACCAAGAGATCACTGAAGAAAACAAAGAGTAAATCAAAAAATACCTAGAAACAAATGACAATGAAAACACGATGACCCAAAACCTATGGGATGCAGCAAAAGCTGTTCTAAGAGGGAAGTTTATAGCAATACAGTCCTACCTCAAGAAACAAAAAACATCTCAAATAAACAACCTAACATTACACCTAAAGCAATTAGAGAAAGAAGAACAAAAAAACCCCAAAGTTAACAGAAGGAAAGCAATCATAAAGATCAGTGCAGGAATAAATGAAAAAGAAATGAAGGAAACGATAGGAAAGATCAATAAAACTAAAACCTGGTTCTTTGAGAAGATAAGCAAAATTGATAAACCATTAGCCAGACTCTTCAAGATAAAAAGGGAGAAGACTCAAATCAATAGAATTACAAATGAAAAAGAAGTAACAACTGACACTGCAGAAATACAAAGGATCGTGAGAGATTACTACAAGCAACTCTATGCCAATAAAATGGACAACCTGGAAGAAATGGGCAAATTCTTAGAAATGCACAACCTTCTGAGACTCAACCAGGAAGAAATAGAAAATATAAACAGACCAATCACAAGCCCTGAAATTGAGACTGTGATTAAAAATCTTCCAAGAAACAAAAGCCCAGGACCGGATGGCTTCACAGGCAAATTCTATCAATATTTAGAGAAGAGCTAACGCCTATCCTTCTCAAACTCTTCCAAAATATAGCAGAGGGAGGAACACTCCCAAACTCATTCTACAAGGCCACCATCACCCTGATACCAAAACCAGACAAAGATGTCACAAAGAAAGAAAACTACAGGCTAATATCACTGATGAATATAGATGCAGAAATCCTCAACAAAATACTAGCAAACAGAATCCAAGAGCAATTAAAAGGATCATACACCATGATCAAGTGGGGTTTATCCCAGGAATGCAAGCATTCTTCAAAATATGCAAATCAATAAATGTGACAAACCATATTAACAAACTGAAAGAGGAATACCATATGATAATCTCAACAGATGCAGAAAAAGTTTTTGACAAAATTCAGCACCCATTTATTATAAAAACCCTCCAGAAAGAAGGCATAGAGGGAACTTACCTCAACATAATAAAGGCCGTATGTGACAAACCCACAGCCAACATCATTCTGAATGGTGAAAAACTGAAACCATTTCCTCTAAGATCAGGAACAAGACAAGGTTGTCCACTCACCACTGTCATTCAACAAAGTTTTGGAAGTTTTAGCCGCAGCAATCAGAGAACAAAAAGAAAAGGAATCTAAATCAGAAAAGAAGAAGTAAAGCTGTCACTGTTTGCAGATGACATGAATCTATACATAGAGAATCCGAAAGATGCTACCAGAAAACTGCTAGAGCTAATCAATGAATTTGCTAAAGTAGCAGGATACAAAATTAATGCACAGAAATCTCTTGCATTCCTATACACTAATGATGAAAAGTCTGAAAGAGAAATTAAGGACACACTCCCATATACCATTGCAACAAAACGAATAGAATACCTAGGAATAAGCCTACCTAAGGAATCAAAAGACCTGTATGCAGAAAACTGTAAGACACTGATGAGAGAAATTAAAGATAACACAAACAATTGGAGAGATATACCATGTTCTTGGATTGGAAGAATCAACATTGTGAAAATGACTATACTACTCAAAGCAATCTACAGATTCAATGCAATCCCTATCAAACCACCAATGGCATTTTTCACAGAACTAGAACAAAAAATTTCACAATTTGTATGGAAACATAACATATCCTGAATAGCCAAAACAATGTTGAGAAAGAAAAACGGAGCCAGAGGAATCAGGCTCCTGGACTTCAGACTATACTACAAAGCTACAGTAATCAAGACAATATGTTACTGGTGCAAAAACAGAAATATAGGTCAATGGAACAGGATAGAAAGCGCAGAGATAAACCACACACATATGGTCACCTTATTTTTGATAAAGGAGGCAAGAATATACAATGGAGAAAATACAGCCAGTTCAATAAGTGGTGCTGGGAAAACTGGACAGCTACATGTAAAAGAATGAAATTAGAGCACTCCCTAACACCATACACAAAAATAAACTCAAAATGGATTTAAGACCTAAATATAAGGCCAGACACTATAAAACTCTTAGAGGAAAACATAGGCAGAACACTCTGTGACATAAATCACAGCAAGATCCTTTTTGACCCACCTCCTAGAGAAATGGAAATAAAAACAAAAATAAACAAATGGGACCTAATGAAACTTAAAAGCTTCTGCACAGCAAAGCAAACCATAAATAAGATGAAAAGACGACGCTCAGAATGGGTGAAAATATTTGCAAATGAAGCAACTGACAAAGGATTAATATCCAAAATTTACAATCAGCTCATAGAGCTCAATATCAAAAAAAGAAACAAGCCAATCCAGAAATGGGCAGAAGAGCTAAATAGACATTTCTCCACAGAAGATATACAGACTGCCAACAAACACATGAAAGAATTGTCAACATCACTAATCATTAGAGAAATGCAAATCAAAACTACAATGAGGTATCACCTCACACCAGTCAGAATGGCCACCCTAAAAAAAATCTACAAAGAATAAATGCTGGAGAGAGTGTGGAGAAAAGTGAACCCTCTTGCACTGTTGGTGGGAATATAAATTGATACAGCCACTCTGGAGAACAGTATGGAGGTTCCTTAAAAAACTAAAAATAGAACTACCATATGACCCAGCAATCCCACTCCTGGGCATATACCCTGAGCAAACCATAATTCAAAAAGAGTCATGTACCACAATGTTCATTGCAGCTCTATTTACAATAGCCAGGACATGGAAGCAACCTAAGTGTCCGTTGACAGATTAATGGGTAAAGAAGATGTGGCACATATGTACATTGGAATATTACTCAGCCATAAAAAGAAATGAAATTGAGTTATTTGTAGTGAGGTGGATGGCCCTAGAGACTGTCATGCAGAGTGAAGTAAGTCAGAAAGAGAAAAACAAATACCGTATGCTAACACATATATATGGAATCTAAAAAAAAAAAAAAAAAAAGAGGTTCTGAAGAACCTAGGGACAGGACAGGAATAAAGACGCAGACATAGAGAATGGACTTGAGTACACGGAGAGGGAGAAGGGTAAGCTGGGACGAAGTGAGAGAGTGGCATGGACCTATATACACTACCAAACGTAAAATAGATAGCTAGTGGGAAGCAGCTGCATAAAGTAGAGAGATCAGCTCGGTGCTTTGTGACCACCTAGAGGGGTGGGATAGGGAGGGTGGGAGGGAGACGCATGAAGGAGGGGATATGGGGATATATGTACACATATAGCTGATTCACTTTGTTATACAGCAGAAACTAAAACAACATTGTAAAGCAATTATACTCTAATAAAGATGTTAAAAAAAGATAAGCAACTGGAAAAGACTGGGTTTTTAAACAAAATGATATTTTTCTTTCATTTTTTTAAAACAATGAAATAGATTTTCCTGCATTGGAAAAGCTTCCTGAGGAGAGAAAATAATATAAAAGAGATATCATATGTGTTCAGTTTTTTAAGAACTGGTTTCTGAAATAGTGGAAGATTCCACTATGAAGGAAGAGAAAAAGTTCCTCCGAATCTTCAAATCTCAGAGGTAGAAGAGACTTTAGGATTATCTAAAGGGATGGTGTCCTTGTTCTAGTTTCATAGACCTAAAACCTTGGGATAATCTTTGACTCTTCTCCCATTCCTCGGAAAATCCCATCAGCCCTACTTACAGAATAGATCCAGAGTCAGACCATTTTGCACCTCTTCCACCCACCGTGGTCCAGTCTTACCACCTTAGTGGTCCCTCTGCTTCTTGCTTCTTTTCAGTTTATTCTCAAATTAGCAGCCAGAGTGATACATTAAATATATAAGTCAGATCATGACCTTCCTCCAATGGGTCCTCATCTCAGCCTGTGTTAAAGACAAGCTTTAAATAGCCACAAGGCCCTATGTGTCTGATCCCAACTCTCTGATGTCCTTCTCCTCCTACTTTGTGTCCTTCCTCTGCTCAGGTCACACTAGCCTTGTTACTTTGTCTTGATCATACCAGGTATGCTTGTACCTCAGGATCTTTGCTATGCCTTTTGCTTAGAATGCTTTTACCCAGAGTCTATGCAGCTTACTCCCCTGCCTCCTTTAGGTCTTCATTTAAATTTTACCTTCTCAGTGAGGTAAAACTGTAGCCCTATCATCCTCACTAATCCCCTCTCCGCTTTATTTTTCTCGATTTCACTCATCATCAATTAACCTATATTTTCCTAACAAAGTTTTTGTCTGTCTTCCTCTTCTGCAATAAAGGCAGGGGATTTTATCTGTTTTGTCCATTACTGAATCCCTAGCACCTTAAACAATAGTAAGCACTCAGTAAATATCTGTGGAATTAAATAAAATCTGGTAAGTTGACCACTTCATTGTGCATATAGGTGGGGGGGGGATGATGGTCTAGAAAGATTAATTGTTTTTTTTTTTAGGGTTCCACTCCTGGTTAGGGTCAATGTTGGTGACACTGACTTTCAATTTAATGTCCATTTCACCACACGATGTTTTATTTTGAGCAGCTCTTAGCAGTTGATACCACACTCCAGGTTTGAGACTCAGTACATCAAATTATGATAATGGGAGAGGCAGTCAGCCAGAGAGAGAGAGAGAGAGAGAGTGAGAGAGAACAGAGAGCCAGAGGGTGCGAGAGAGGGAGACACACACACACACACACACACACACACACACACACACACACACAAAGTTTGGGGAGACAGAAAGGACAGACAGGAAAAAAGACTCAGAGGACAGAGACAGTCCTAACTGGATTCATGCCTCCAACCGTCCCCCATTCAAAGACACCCTCCAACCCATTTCACTACTATCAAGGTTAATTTCACCCAGACCAGTTCTGGTCCTGTATCACTCTTCTCTGAGAGCTACAGAACAAAATGTACACTCCTTAGCTGGGCATACAAGTCACTATCTGCCTCCTCTTGTTTTTTGTAACCTAACACTAAAGAATATTTCCTGACATTATGACACTCTTGCCATATTATTTCACCTCCCCAGACTCTCCAGAGCTTTCTAAATATTTGTCCATCTGCACTTGTGGTTTTCTGAGCCTAGAATTCCCTCTTTACTTCTTCCACTTAAAAAACTCTGTATCTTTTCAGAGCCAACCCCAAAATACCCTCTTCTGTGAAACTCCACCCTTCTCTCCCAACAGAGTCAACTTTTCTGTTCTTTGAGTCCTTATCTAAGCAGCAGCATTTACCGCAGCATCTGAGTTACCTACTCATCTTGGTATCATTGTGTCTCTAGTGGCCAGCACAGTACCAGGGCCTAGTAGGTGCTCAAAATGTGTTGGCTGAATGAATTAAGTACAATCGCAGAAGCTTAACTGAACTTGGCTCTTATGATAAGTAATTATGGGCAGTATAAAATAGGGGACCATGTACATGTAGCTGCTTATACAAAATGAGTTAGGCTATTGCCTACTTAAAGCCCTCTCTTGTGGCAACAAATAGTGAGTCTAAATTAGAGACTCATTAAGTCTAAATGTGCAATGGCAGTTTTTACTGGCAAAATTCTCACCAGCTTTGCTTTCTTTTCCAAAATCTATGGCAATTATGCATTTTTAATTCATTAAGTCATTCAGTAAATATTTATCAGGCACATATTCTGAGTCAGATACCACTCTAGCATCTGGAGACACTGAGGTAAACAAGACAAATACCTCTGCTGTCACAGAGCTTATGGGCTATAGCAGGGGAGGCAGATTTTAAACAAACATTACACAAATAATTCATTGCAATTGTAATGATAGGCGATATTATATACATCAATAGTTCTAAAAAGCACAGTAATTGCTAGCATTTATGGAGCTCTTAATATGCAAGTCACTATTGTAAGTTATTAACAAACATGTTGAGTTTTAATACCTTTCTTAACCTTGCATGTTTTGCTTCCACATAAGGAAGCCATGGCACAGAATGATGAAGGAATGGGGTCACAATCCAGGAAGGGAAGAATTGGTATTTAAACTACTGTGCTGTACTGCTGTCTAATGAAATCCAGGCATGGATTCAGGGTTAATTCACAGGTTTCCTTCTGCCTGTGTAACACAAAGACTCAGAAAGTGCCTTAGAAGTGGTAGAAGATAACACAGAATAACAGACTGGGAATACCTTGGTCAGACTGGCTTCCAGTTGTGGGTCCCATGTTCTTCTCTTTGTAATTTTGAGCATGTTATTTAACTTTTTTGGCATTCAGTGTTTTATTTTAAAAAATTTTAATGTACCTTAAAGGTTCTCTAAGGACCTTTCAGTTTGGAAATCATCACATTCAAATGTCACCTTCTCAGTGACCTCTCCCTAACCACCCCGTAATATCTTCTTCCTCTTTCTTCCCTCACTCTGTTTTAGTTTCTACACGGGGCTTATCATTATTTAACATTGTATCACAGATTTGGTTTTCTGTTTACTGCTGATTTTTTCAATGCCTGAAATAGTGCTTAGTGCATGGTGTTCACTTGGGTCTTTGTTGAACAAATGTGCTTTCCAGGAGACTGGGATAAGTAACCACCCTCAGCACCAGCATGGGCTCTTTCACAAAAGTATGTGCTTCCACTAAGGTTTCTAAAACTGCAAAAAAAGGAGACAAAATCTATGTTTTCAACACCCACACCTTTCATAAACTTGGCTTGAATGTAGCTGACTTGGCATATTTGGGCATGGGATGGGTATAAAAGGAAGTCTCAGAGATCCAAGACAGAGGGACAGTCTCAGGATTTCTGACTTTCTATCTTCCATTTTTTCCCCAAGGTTGTGCCCTGTAGTAATGCTGTAGCTTCCATCATCTGGGACTTAGCCTTCCTTGCTTCATGGAGTAGCATAACCCTAGACAGTCATATTGAAATGATGTCCAACTCCTGTGCTAGACATATGACGCCAGGGTTGACCATTTTATGTCAGTTTTTCTAAACACATCTTTAAATAACACCTCCACATTTCTAGGTTGTGAATAAATTAGAATGTAATCCCCATTCACTCAGGAAAACCCACAGTCATTTCCTTCACTGTGCTCACATAGCTTATCTTTAAGTCATTATCAAACTGGTGGTTATGTGAGGGTTTCTGGGCAGAAAGGTGCTGAACCCTGTGAAAGATGAAAGTGCAGGCAGAGAGCTGAAGGCATTAGCAAAAGGTATGCTGACAAACAGCTTCATAATGATCATTTCTCAAAGCTAGGAGTTTTGTTTCTAGCGTCTGGCTTCTGCAGAGTGTGGTTGCCGGTACTCCTACTTTCCCCCTAGTCTCTAGTGTTTATGGAAGAAAGGAACTGTCTAAACTTTGGGTTTGGTGCCCCTCTTTGCAAAATGCAGCCCAGCCTATGTGTTGATGTCCTTTGACTGATAGTCACATGCAGCCCATACGAGCCGACATTTCAGTACGAGCTGCAGATTTGGATGGAAGCGGAACACACCTAGGAATTCAAAGCTGTCATGAGTTGGAGACTTGTTTTCCCGAAGAGAGTATTTTCAAGTTCTGAAAAATTCAGACTGTGAGTCAGGGTCAGTTTGAATATTTGCCTCAAGTCGCACAATAACATATACTGGTAGGTATTTGAATGATTAGACTTTAGGCTGTCTGAGTAATCACTGAAATTGTAGGCAGAATTTTATGAATACTAGGAAAGATGATTCATAGCTTTCATTTGAGTCTCAAGTGGATTCTTGACTACTGTGTAGGGTCTGTGTGAGAGCGCTGAATGGGAAATCTGAAGGCCTGCATTTTTCAGCTATTAACAGCAAGTAGAATTTGAAAAAAGACATTATTTTTCTGGACATTAGACTCCTCACCCATAAATGAGAAGATTGAATCAAGTTAGTGTTTTCCCAAACTTTATTCATATACATAGTCATTTAAGTACTACTGCCTTCATGATTGTTGCCATATCCTACCCTAATCTGTATTGTTTACTTAATTTGAAAAATTTTAACACTTAAAAAATAAAATTTAGTTTAAAAGGAACCTCACTCATTTTTGCATCTGTAAATGGAAAACCATCATCACTTGATGTAAGTAAAGTATGGTTATTTATGTACTACAAAATTATTGCCTTTACACTGATGGCAGGCATGACAATTGAGACACATTGGCATAATGGATCTATTATGTTTACCATTCCAGATTCACTCCCAACCCTTCTCCACCCAGAACAGCCTAGAAGACACTTCCTTGACTAAGGCATTATGAAGAGCTCTGTGGTTTTATCCTCTGTAGGTCAGATAAGATGATGGGGGCTGCTGCTTTGGAATATCAATGGGAAATATAGAATTCTGAAACAATAGAGGCCAGATGGTGATGCTTATCTGTCAGAGACAAGGAGGATACAATAAGCCACCAGATGGAATGGTAGTCAGAGTGCTTTGACCTACAGGGATCTGTGGTGATGACTAGTAGATCATGGTCTCTAGAAAACAGTAGATGGATATCCTGTTAAGGTGCTGCTTGACATAAAAAGATAAAAAGATTCTAGGTTCACTAGGGGCAGGACAGAAATAAAGACGCAGACGTAGAGAATGGACTTGAGGACACAGGGAGAGGGAAGGGTAAGCTGGGATGAAGTGAGAGAGTGGCATGGGCATATATACACTACCAAATGTAAAATAGATAGCTATTGGGAAGCAGCCGCATGGCACAGGGAGATCAGCTTGGTGCTTTGTGACCACCTAGAGGGGTGGGAAAGGGAGGGTAGGAGGGAGATGCAAGAGGGAGGGGATATAGGGATATATGTATACGTATAGCTAATTCACTTTGTTATACAGCAGAAACTAACACACCATTGTAAAGCAATTATACTCCAATAAAGACGTTAAAAAAAGAGAAAAGATTCTAGGTTCTTCGAACCTAACTCAAGTCACCACAGTGGAATTCACAGTCTTTTATCTAGTTCTCAGACCTAGAGCCCCTTAGCTGAGGGGAGATGAGGTCCCTGTGAGAAAGACCACATATGTACATTATGGAAGTTTCCTTAGGTTTTCTCCGGAAAGACTTGAAGCAGTTTACTGTGGTGACTGTGTAGGGTGGAGTGAGGGAAGAGAAATACCCAAACTTTCTGGAGGTTTTTAGATAGTGGTTATGAACCTGAAAATCTTCATAGTTTACCAATTAAAGCTTATAGAAGTCAGATGAGAGATGGCATCTCGGTCCACATCCATCTAACCATGGCCCAATGACTCTATTTCATGGTTATTTCCCCAGTTCCAGAATATATAGTCAGAATAGATATGCCTAACAGTTGGCAGCATTCCACATTGATTCCTACCACAGTGGAATGAAAGCTATAATGGTAGGAAGGGCCAAGTGGAAGGAAGCTCCTAGAACTGTATTCCTTTCTTTAATCCCTCAACAAGATGGTAAAACCTATATGGGGAACTACAAAGATTAGTGTCACCACTGAAGGCTTGGGAGATGACCTACCACATCCCCACTTAACTCACTTGTTTGGCTGATGCAAATGCTATATGGGTCATGCGGACACAGTGGATTATTGCAAAATCAATCAGGTGGTGATGCCAGTGGTAGCTATAGTTCTAGATGTGGTAGCTTTATGGGAACAAATCAGTATAGCCCATGGCACTTCATATGTAGTTATTGATCTGAGAGATGCTTTCTTTCTATTCCAATCAGTAAGAAAAATCAGAAGCAGTTTGCTTTTAAAGGACAGGGACAATACAAACTTAAACTGTTTTGCCCCAGGACTGTGTCACCTCTCTTGCAATTTGTCATAAGATAGTCCTGAGGGTCCTTGATCATCTTCAAATCCCACAGGAAATCATACCAATCCATTACATTGAAGACACAATGCAACAGGTTTTGATTAGCATGAAGTAGCAAGCCAGAGGATGGAAGATAAATACTGTAGAAGTTTATGGGGCTCTTGACATTTCTAGAGGTCTAGTAGTCTGGGGCATGTCAAGATAACTAAAGTGAAAGGCAAGTTGCGGCAGCTTGCACCACCCTACAAGAAGAGAGAAGCACAATGCTTTTGGATTTCTTTGTGTTCTGAAGACAACGTATACCACCTAGTGTATAACTTGAAAGGCTGCCAGTTTTGAGTGGGACTTAGGTCAAGAGAGGGGTACATGTTGTAGCATAAGCTTCCCTGTCACTTCAGCATTATGACTCAGGGCTTTATGGAAGTATATGTGGACTTCTGACAAGTCCTGACAGGAGAATAAGAGCACGGAACCTTAGGGTTCTCCTTGTGAAAAGAAGTTCTTATCTTGCTACTGGACCCTAATAGACACAATATGCTGATTTTGGGATGCCAAGTGATTATGCTATTTGAGTTACCCATCTTGAACTAAGTGATTTATGATCCACTGAACAATAAAATAGTATAAACAGCAGCATTCCATTGTAAGTGAAAATGATCAGGCTTTAGCAGGTCTGGAGGCATCAAGTAATTTGCCTAAACAACAGGTTCAGGTGCCTCTTTATAACTTTGATGGCTTTCCCTCAATCCACACATTTGGCTTCACAGGGAGTTCCATATGACTAGAATAACCAGATGTCCAGGTTTGCCCTAGGTGGTACTGGTTTACACCTGTTGTCCAATGTTCATTCATCATTCATGACACCACTTTTCATTATCAAAGTATCCTAGTTTGGAGAATCAATTATATGACTACCTTATTTCTGATCAATTAATGGAGAGGAGAGAGTGTGTGTGTGGTTCATGGATTTCTATACTCAGGTATCAGCTGGAAGTGCATGGTTAATGCACCACAACCCCACTGAGTGGGCAGAATTTTTGTCTATTTTATGTGGAAGGACAAATGGCCTGAGATATAGATCTATACAAACTCAGGGACAACACCAGATTGGTCAGCAGGTCAAGGACTTCGAAAGAACAAGATTGGAAGATTACTAATAAGGCAGTCTAGAAGGCAGGCTATTTAAATAGAGGCTTCAGGATGGGATACAGTAGGAAGATATTCATTTCTCATGTAAATTTCTGGTAGAGGGAAGCCATAGTAGAAGAAATTCTCAATAATTAAGATGGCTCCTCCTGTGGGTGACATTTAGCCTCTTTCCCTGGCCACCTTGGTGTTTGCTCATGGACTGGTGTTTGAGGTGGCTATGGTGGCAGGGTATCAACAACTTGGTATCCCACCTTGTCAAAGTTGATCTAACTATTAACACAATTAAGTGCCCAGCCTGCCAGTAGCAGAGACCAACTTTGAGCCCTTTATAGGACAACATTCATCAGAGAAACCAGCGTATGTGAGCTCATAAATGTATGCTCTGAATTACAAAGAAGGACAAAAAGGGTAGTGTGTGGAAGTGTGAATGGAAAAGCACAATTTCATCAGATAATGGGAAAATTTCATTTCTCTACTGTTACTGCTGCTGTTTTGCTTGGTTCTCCTTATAAAAATGATCAGTAGGAAAAGAAGGAAACTACTATGATTTAGCAATTTTATCTGTGTACTTTATCTCATTTAGTCCTCACAACAACCTTGTGAGTGAGTTGGGTTGTAGCTCCAATTTGGAAAGGAAAACACAGGAGAAGAGAGATTAAGTCTTACTTCCAAAGACTCATAGATGATTAGATGTGATGTCAAGGTTCGAACCCATATCTCTCTATATGTCTTTTACCATACTGTTTTTTTTTTTGATGTGGACCATTTTAAAAGTCTTTATTGAATTTGTTTCAATACTGCTTCTGTTTTAGCTTTTGTATTTTTGGCCCCGAGGCATGTGGGATCTTAGCTCCTCGACGAGGGATCAAACCCGCACTCCCTGCATTGGAAGGCGAAGTCCTAATTACTGTACTGCCAGGGAAATCCCCGTATCGCTTTTTAGGAGACTGTCTGGAGTGCTAAGGGGGGTCTCAGTGGGCATCTTCTGGCTACCATGGCAGTCATTCTATTACCCTTGCACCTTTGCCAGAGCCACTATGGGACAAAAACTGAATTTGAATCTCCTGCATCCTCCTTCTGCTCTAGCCCATGGTGTGGGGGTGAGCAGAGCTCTGCCTGGAGAGAGAGAGAAAATAGGAGGTGGCTGCATGTTCCTGTTAAGGCTCCTGAAGTATCCCAGGTCAGGAGGCATCTCAGGGCTCTTTTCCTTGGCTGCATCTCCAAAATCTCCACAGGGCATGGAGGGGAATCTGAGCTCCACAGAGCCTAAGACCTGGGCTGGGCAACTTGGGAGGAAGTGGAGAGAATAGGGGAGGAGACTTCTTTTTAGGGATGAGGCTAATTTTCAGATCTGGCCTTGGAACCTCTTAATATAGGCAAATAGCCCTGACTGATACACACCTAGCTTTGGTGACAAGTAATGATCATTTTCTGGTTATTCTTTTCCCACATTATATTTCACAGAAATGAGATAATTCTTACATGGTGTCCACATAACTCTTCTTGTGTTTCTTCCTCTTGGAGGCCTCATTCTACAGATGCTTTTGATAGTGTTCTGAGAAAACTTGTGTGATCCCTCCCATCCCCTCCCATGCTCCTAACCTTAGGCTGGAGATGCTCCTAATCTCCCCTGTGGTTCCAGAATACCCTGTACTTGGACTTGTTATAGCACTTTCACATGTTTGCAGGTTTGGGAGTATCTATTTTGCAGTGTTGTTGTGAGATAATACATGTAAAGTACTCGGGCTTGGCCTAGAGTGGCTGTTTTTGTTATTACTGTGGTTGCTTGTCTGCTTGTCAATCATCCCTATTGAAAGCTCTGAGGGAAGGAGCTGTGTCGCTGTTCCCTAGCACGGTGCCTGGGACATTGGTAGATACTCAATAAACTTTCCAGGAAAGAAAAATGAGTTGAATAAAATGGGTTAAAGAGTAGCAAATACAGGTGATGAGTATGCTTTTCTTAATCGTTTAAATATATGTAAATAATAAGCATATAATTTCTGATAGTTTCAGTGAGAAAATTTTTTTATTTAAAATAGGCTAGAGGGGCTCCCCTGGTGGCGCAGTGGTTGAGAGTCCGCCTGCCGATGCAAGGGACACGGGTTCGTGCCCCGGTCCAGGAGGATCCCACATGCCGTGGAGCGGCTGGGCCCGTGAGCCATGGCCGCTGAGCCTGCCCATCCGGAGCCTGTGCTCCGCAACGGGAGAGGCCACAACAGTGAGAGGCCCGCATACCACACACACAAAAAATAAATAAATAAAAATAAAATAAAATAGGCTAGATGCTTTTACTAGATTAAATAAAATACTCTACAAATAAGAATTTTAAATCCAGTATACCAAACCCAGTAATACCAGTCAGGGATTGTCCACCAATCCCCATTTAATAACATTTAAATGAAATAACTTATAATTCTAAGAATATGTGCCTTTGCTTAGATAAAAATTTCCAAAGCAGTGTCAGATTTCCTGGATATAACAGTGTCATGCTAGTAAGAGAAATTCTATAATGTCAAGACAGCTAAGAAATGGTGGTTTTCAAATGCAGAGACCCTTAGACTTGCTCTGATATTATTAATAGTATTTCTAAATCATGGAGACAGGCGACACATTTTATTTCAATAAGAGAATGAAAGCAAGAAGGGGACCTATACTATTTCTAGCCACTTATATTTATTAATATGTGCTTAACACTTTTAATGCCTTTGCTGCAGAGGGTAATAAGTTTTTTTGCAAAAAGATAGACTATTGGGACAAAGCTGGGGAGCTTGTGCATACAGAAAGTAGCCGATATCTCAAGGCTCTCAGGGCTCTTGGAAATGCCATGCATCATGCTTAATCTGGGGCTGCTGGGCCTTGTTTCCTGGCATTGATGTGTGCTGACTGTCAGGGGTCACTGTGGAATCCACGGTGGTTTCTTCCTGGGGACCCAGAGTTGTGGTCTCATCAGCACTGTAGGTCTCATAAACATCAGCTAATCCAGGGGTCATCAGTGGGTCTGCGGCTGCTAGGGTGACCCTGAGGGGTCCCCTGCTCTGCCCTACAGGACCTCTTGCTAGGTTGGGGATATTGCCTTTAGGATTAGCAAGAAGCCCTCCGAGGGCACCAGGTGCTAGCTCTGAAAGGAGTGCTGGGTTTTCCGGATCGGCTGGGTTGGCCTCCGGCACAGGGGGGTCTTGTGCACCTCCTTCTCCCTTCTCCGGGCCTTTGGTTCCAGCGACTGGGGAGTCAAATTCCAGAGTAAAGTCCCCGCCCATGGCTGGATTGGGGGGCATCCCTCTAAGGCCGGGCCTCATGCCTCCAAATCCTGGGAACATGGCTCCATAGGCCATGGGGCCTCCTATTCCTCCCTGGAAAAAACCATTTATCACATATTATTAACTATACGATGCCATTATACCAGTCAGATTCACTGAGAAACCATAAAAAACTGATAGGGAACAGAGAATTGGCTGACAGCTTTGTGTAAGCACATTTCTCACTAAATTGGCTTCTGTACTTTTCTGGGTGGGGACGCTCACTTCTTTGAAAGGGAGATGAAGACCCTTTGAATGCCTGCTGAAGGGTAAGAGGGAAAGAAGCAGGGAAGTAGGGTAGAACCAAGTCTACAGGCAAAAGGTAGTTTGAATTTCATTTTAAGAAAACAATAAGCAGTTGAAAAGGGCAATACCATCATAAGACAAACAAAATCTGATGCATTCCTGAGTTTGTTGAGCAGAGTTTTGGAGGACATTGTCAGTATCATTTCCCAGTATCCCTCAAAATGAATGAAGCCCCATGTAATATTTTTTTCTTTTGCTTTAAAATTTTTTCCTTCCTTCCTTCTCTCCTTCCTTCCTTCTTCCCTCCCTTCCTCCCTCTGGAGAAACAAATATTTTCTTCCTGTGGACAGTTAAAATTCTAGAACTGACCATGTGTCCTTTTTTCCTTTGTTGCAAAAAATTTCAGGACCAAATCTTGGGCTTCTTACAGCAAGTGTGCAGGGCTTTGTAACTTGCATATCTGTATTCTCATTTCCTCATTTTAAATTCTATCTTCAATGTTTTGGTCATATTTATTGTGTTTTTCATAAGCTACAGGAAAATCTTTTAAGAATGAGGCAAAATATAAATTAATTAAAATTCTAAAATAATAATTAACACACTTGAATTTTCAACCCGTCTCGTTGGTGTTATGTAGAGTCAGTACCTTTTCCTCTTATATTCTCCTGGCTCTCCACTCGCAGATTTTCCCATCATCTCCTCCAGGGATGGCACTGTGAACCCCTGGGCTGCTACCCTTATCACATGATTTTCACATTTTCTGCCCCTGTATCTATTTTTTCCACTGACTAGACTGTGAACCCCCTGAGATCAGGAACCTTATTTTATTTATCTTGCCTCCATAGGATCTTTTTATGTGTCTCACTCGCAGAAGGCACTCAATAATGTTGAGATTCAAGTTTTCTTTCAGTGATAGCATGTTTACATGTATTTATTAACTCAATAGGATCCGTAGTTGATAATGATTTGTTAATTCAGTACGGTTTTGTTTTGTTTTGCTTTGTGCTCTAACAGATGTAATGTAGAAATTTCTGAGGGAAAAAAGTCCAATTGTGTGAGTCTATTGATCTCAAATTTTAAAGTTGTAATATGCATAGATAATGATAAGAGAATAAGAGTACACTTGACTTACATTGTTAATGTACTTTGAATTTTACAATAATCAAATTTTAAACTTGGTTAATTTTTTTTCTTTTTGATCTCTCAATTTTGAGGTCTAAATGATTTGCAATTTTGTTGAATTTGTTGTTTTGAGGGGTTAAGTGGTCTGAGAAGTAACGAGAACTTCATGAATCATGTGTATCTTTTTTGGTTTGAAACGTTTGCTGTTCAATAATGGTGGCTTTTCAAGAGAGGTTTCTCCTGTTCTCCTATTCAAGAAATGGGCAAAATCCTATGTGCAAGAATGGTCATCACTCAGAAATGACTATATGGGAAATGTGATGAAATCTTTGCATGCTGCTTCAGAATCAAACTTTTGGTTTTGGAGTGGAACAACTTGAGTCCCATGCTGTATATTCAGCTACATTCAGGGCCAACACCTCTTGCATCCAGTCATCTGTGACTGTTCTCCCTTGGCCACTATTTTAAGAAGACTTTGAAGACATTACTCACAGCCATTTCTTCTGAGCTCATGATGCCAAGTCTGGCAGGAGCGTTCTGTTCAAAAAGAAACACAGCATCATATTATGAGCCAGCTGACTCTTACTATCTTTGTAACTACTCAAGACAAAGTTAAAAGTCATTTAGTCTTTCTTTAAACCTTAATATTAATGCTGTGTCCAGAGGCAGGGTAAAGTGGGGAGATGAGTCATTATTAAATAAATGTAGCCAATTTGGA
Organism: Mesoplodon mirus; assembly: GCF_964341445.2. Taxonomy (NCBI): domain Eukaryota; kingdom Metazoa; phylum Chordata; class Mammalia; order Artiodactyla; family Ziphiidae; genus Mesoplodon; species Mesoplodon mirus. The sequence goes on from NC_138977.1 coordinate 51,031,866, forward strand.
TAATTAAGATAGAAAGTTTACCTTTTCTTTAATGCCACTGTGTGTGTGTGTGTGTGTGTGTGTGTGTTTGTATGCCTGGCCAGAATTATCCAAATAGGAAGTGTGCCTCCTTGCCATTTCAGTTGCTAACTTAGGCATTTAGAGAATATGGAATCTATTGTTTGAGGCCTAGATTTTATAATATTATCTCTTAAGATAACATTTAATTAAAATGATACTTTTTATAGGATAAAGACTTACCAATTGATTTGCTCCATAGGACATGTAAAATATTCCTGGATAAAGCTAAATATAAATACAATAATCATCACAAAATGCATTTCCCAAGAGAAGAACTTTTAAGTAAATCACAGAGAAGTGGTATTAAAAAAACTTACTGGAGGCGGTTTATTTTGTGGCACCGGTCCCCGAGATATCAAACGGGCTATTGGAAACATCTTTAAGTGGTAGAAAGAGAATAAGCAATTCATATTTGCTATAACACAGACAAACCTCCCATTATGGCCATTTCTAGGAGTTATATGAAACATATTTTCAGATGGATTACTATGATAAACAAGTATTTAATACTTAAGCAAACAAAGGAACCCATTATATTTCATATTTATAGATAAATGGGGCAATTAAAATTTTTTACTCTCCTTCCTTGAAGTATAGAGATGTATTTCCCAAGAAGGTGTCTTACTGAGATTTGTACTTACCGATGGATCTTGTGGATCAGCAAAATTCATTCCTGGCAACTTCATTACAGATAAATATTAAAATTACTGAACAATTAAAATAGACGAAGTGAACTTAAAATGTTCTTATCGTATTTACGGTTATGAAAAAACAATCTAAAATGAATTTCCTTGTTTTTACTTTCATTTCGTCTCCGAGGGTACAGCCAAAGAGATTACAGTTGCCCTTTACTGACATGACTCAAGTGCACAGAGGGGAGATGGGGCATGTCTGTCATGAGTTTGCTTTGTTTTGCAGAATAGAAAGTAATGAATTTTGGAATCAGAGCATGCCAGATTGGCTTGAATGTTGGCTGTGCCACTTAATTTTTGTGTAATACTGGGAAAATTTTATAACCTCTTAAAATCTGTCTTTTTAAAAAAGGATGATAATATCTATCTTCATAGGATTGGAGTCAGGATGATATGTGGGGATGTTAAATGCCTGCAGCATACTAGTTACATGATACCTTCCTTTTCTGTCCATTGTGCTTGTCTCAATATTATTACATGATACTTTTGCTTGATTGTCTTCTCTCTTACCAGAAAGAGAAATAATAATGCAAAAATACTATTTGCAATGCTGAGGGATCAATCACTCTTCTCAGTCCTTCCAACATTGAAAAAAGAGCCTGATGATAAGAAGCCTGGACTTCTCTGGGCTGTCCTATTTCCTCTGAAAGCTTTCATCTTTTGTAACTAAGAAACCAATTTTACAGGAACAGGATCTTTTAGAATACATGCCCCATCTCAGATGGCAAAGGGCAGGAATGGATATTTATATTCTACTCCCAGATATGTCAATTTCTCGAAAACATATTTGTATTTTCGTGCATTATGCCCAAAGCTCTGATTATTTAAATGTGCTCTGCAAATTGGTTTTCTTTCACTAAGTTAATGGACGATCCAGATCTGACTTCAGAGAAAGGAATTACCTTGGTCTTTGGTGGCTTTTCTGATGGTGCCACCTGTTGAATCATTGGCCCCTCTGATTGCTGCAAGGGTGGCTGTCCCGGGTAAATTGGAGGCTGAGGTATTCCCTTCTGGACTGTGTTCTGGACGGAGGTTACAACGGTGGGCTGGAGGAAAGGTTTCTGTCCTGGCTGTGGAGGCTGCAGGGATGGCTGCGATGGGAGAGGTGGGGGATGCACAGGCAAAGAATATTCATACTGCAGAGAAATTTGAAAGGAGCGTCAGGAAGTGATGACTCACTGAACTGTGGTGTCTGACAAAACAAAAGGGCTTGGGGAACTTTCTACTTGGAAGAGAGTCTAGGAGACTTGTCTTGAAGATGTGTTCCATAGGAAGCACTGATTCACTTAAAGTCAGTGTTTTTGGGAGCAGTCTGGTAGGTGTTTACCTCCCCTACTTCCTTTGGGACTACCACTGTGCATGAAGATGGAAAGCTATATGAACTTCTAGGTAGACTGAGCCGTTTCGTCCTCTGGGTTCCCACAGCTGCCTCTATGTATCTCTATTTTAACACTTTCTCACTGGATTACAATTACTCGTGATAAACTTTGTCCCTTGGTCAACTGACAGAGAATAATGTCTTATATATCTTTATAGCCCCAGGACTTAACATAGGTCCTAATAAGTGACTGGCACAGGTTAGATAATATATTTTTTGAGTTAATGAAAGGAGAAAGTGTAGTTAAATAAAATACCAATCAAATTCTTACATCATGAGTTCATTTTGGAAACAATCAAGTGGAGAAAGAATCACCATTAACATAATTTACTGTCCCACTAAATGTGGCTTGGTGAGTAATGCTGCTTGTTATGGAAAACCATCTGGAATCAAAAGTTCCTGTTAAAACAACCATGTTTTGTTGCTCCTCTTTGAAATTACCTGTGTGAACAGCTCCCTATTATTTTTAAATTGTTTGCAAGATCCTCAAAGTGGCTTAGAAGTCTCCATCTAGAGGGTTGGGATAGGGAGGATGGGAGGAAGACGCAAGAGGGAGGAGGTATGGGGATATATGTATATGTATAGTTGATTCACTTTGTTATACAGTGGAAACTAACACACATTGTAAAGCAGTTACACTCCAATAAAGATGTTAAAACAAAACAAAACAAAACAAAAAACAGGGCTTCCCTGGTGGCGCAGTGGTTGAGAGTCCACCTGCCAATGCAGGGGACACTGGTTCGTGCCCCGGTCCGGGAAGATCCTACATGCCGCGGAGCGGCTGGGCCCGTGAGCCATGGCCACTGAACCTGCGCGTCTGGAGCCTGTGCTCCGCAACGGGAGAGGCCACAATAGTGAGAGGCCCGCATACCGCAAAACAAACAAACAAACAAAAAAGAGTCTCACAACAATCTGGCTGTGCTTCATGTCTTCAACCATTGCCCATCTCTAAACTCCTGGGCTTTCATTACTTGTACCTCATTCATTACTTATACCTCACAACTTAGCACCTTATAATATGTTGTCTTGTCTTATCCCCTAATCAGATGTGAAATTTTGTAAGCTTTGAAGTCATTCTTAAATGCCTTCACTTTCATTTCCAATCTACCGTTTGGTTTATGTATTTGTTAGGTATCTAATAAATAATGATTAACTGATTGATGTATTTATTAATTGCTTAGGGTTTATGATGTTTTAACTAGGAATATTTGGCATCATTTTAAATGTGTCTTTTAGTAATTATTTAAGGAATCTTGACTAAAATCAGAATTTTCCAGGATATAGCCTGCTTTCTTTTTCAGGCTAGTTTATTTATTGTTATTGTTCATATCTTTAACATAGGTCTCTATATTTTGGAAACCATATCTTCCTATTTGAAGTAAATATACAAATGGGTTGAAAATTTGGACCATTTTATTTTAAATTTTCCTAAGTACTAAAAACAGTTATAGGTTTTGATTTATTGTTATCTGGAAAATTTTTATTCATTACTGTTACCTGTCTGTGGTTACTATATGAAAACTTAGAGAAGGCAAGTAGGGGAATACTTTAAAGCTTGCAGTTTCAGACACATTGATGCAATTAACTTACCTGTTGAGTTTCATGTTCCCTTGGTCTCATCCACAGGAAAGAGGAATGTGGTGGGAGGAGACCATGCATCCACAAAGAATTAAATGATTTCCCAAAGCCAAATCTTGAATACTAAAGACATGGAGAATAAAAGTATGCTTATATTTCAGTGTTTTCTTAAACTTGGTTTCCATTTTCTAAAAAATCCACAAAAAGTGTAGAAATAGCAAAAATAAGAGTGTTATTGGTTAATTTAATGTGACTAGGTTATGTCTTCCAATAGACTTGCTTTTTATTCTGAGCCAATCTGACATATTCCCATAAATTTCTTTGAGATTTTGCTTTTTTAAGCATTCATATTTTGGGCTGTATAATAAAATTAATAATACAAAAAAGAATTTTTTTCTTACAAATTCAACATTATTTTTATTTTCTCCTGCCATCCTGTCCTAGGTCCTTATTTTGTTTTAGGTTATCTCAATTACTCATTTGCTTTTTCAGTATTTAGGATATTGTTTATTCACAAACAAATTTTATGAATTACAGTGCTGCTGCTAATGTCACTACCACCAACACCATGAATATTTGCAATAAGAATTATTTGAAAGTAAGGTTACCTGAGAAAGCATGTTTAATCCCTGCAAACTTCCCAACTGTCTCATTGTCTATAAAGAAAAAAAAAGTGGGTTAGTGTTTGTCACATATGTTCCTTTTGTGTATGACACAGTTGATTTTCAACATATGGTAGTATTAGCACAAAGTTTGGGGTGGGTCAATTTGAATAAAATAAGAGACACAAATCATCACTAAAAAGTAGAAATGTTAAATGTGATTCTGCCATTGTTGTTATCATTGCTATTAAAATAGTGAGCTTGCTTTTCATCATTAATTAAAAGAGAGAAAATATCATTTAAGTGGAAGTCATATTGAAACATGGGAAAATAGCTCATTGAATTGAAATATCAATATAATCACGAGGACATTGTCTCATTGACTCTTTTTTCCCCCATTTAACTTACTTTGCCTTTTATAAATCCAGCCCAAAGAGGAATTTGAAAAAACAGGCAAACAAACCAAACAAATTAAAACAAAACAACCCTACCTCCTTCCCAAGTAAAAGTTCTCAAAATAATAAATATAAAAAAGACTGGGGAAAATGGTAAGTATCTAGATAGATGGTCAAGAATGCTGCCAATTCAACAGAAAGTCAATTTCATTTTTTCCTGGGAAGAGGTTTAGAGTGCTTTGAGTTGAGTTTAAGCTAGAAAGTAAGAAAAAAAAAACTCAGTGAAATTAGCTTCATTGTGAAATAAGCTTCTAGCACAAAGTATTGATTGCCCTCAGACTGTCATGATATAAATAAGTTTTGCAAGCCCTTGTGAAAAATTTGTAATCTCATAAATATTTTTCTATTCATAACTGTTTATATTTTTTTACTGATATCTGAAACATTTCTATTTTGCTGGGGTCTTCTAGACAGAGTATGTGTTAGGTATAAAAACTGCAATAAGACAGACAGAGGCTATGCAGGAGGCACTATAGTACAGTGTTAATGCTATTTACAGTCCTCATAAACAACTACATTTTGTAAGATAAACTTTCCTCATGGGAACTTTATCATATGCTATATGGAGAAGGAACTAAGTATAAGCCATTTGTGACTTCAGAATAATGTGTTTCAATTAATGTATATATATGTATTAGGTATTAAATATTAGTACTGCTTTGATCACACACAGATGATGTTCTAAAGACCAAAACAACTGAAAATTTTAAATTGCAGTAAAATTATAAGATGAGGCTCTAATAAATGTCATAAACTTCTTTAGAACTGCACAGGAGGACAGCCACTCACTTCTGGCCAGGAAAACTGAGAAACAGCCTATGTATTTCTCTTATGAAGAACATACCAATGTAAAGATGATATGTAAGTACTCTGACAATACATACCTCAAGGCTCAAACTAGCCATGCCTGGTGTCCTAGGTTTCTGAGGAAACACCTAAATGGAAATAAAAATAATTTTGAATTTTTTTTGATGAGAAACTTCCTTACACACTGAAAACAGAAAGCCACACCTATACATAAGGGCCAGCTAATATTGGTTTTTTACCCAAATGACTTGAGCTTTTGGGTAGAATGAAGAAGAACTTAAATTGTTTGGAGTATTAACATAATATTAAAAAATTTTTTTTGGCTGCACCATACGGCTTGTGGGATCCTAGTTCCCTGACCAGGGACTGAAGCCAGGTCCTTGGCAGTGAAAGCATGGAATCCCAACCACTGGACCGCCAGGGAATTCCTAATATTTAATAATTTTGCTCCCACATGAATCATCTACCCTTTGTCTACATCTTAATGCTATATTGCTTTAAAAGCAAAATTTGATTTACTTTGAAAGTTACGTTGAAAACAGATGAGAAGTAAAAGAAACAAAATAGAAAACTAATAACTCAACTTAAATATTATCACATAGAAAAGCAAAGGGAACAAACTCGAACTCAGTTTTCTTGTATGTTTGACAAATCTACATACCTGGTTTGTGGAACATGATGTGGGATCATGGTATTCGGCAAAACCATGTGTGAAACCTAACTTGCCTCCCATTCAAAGGGCTTCAACAAATCCTCCATCATCTTTAGTGAAAGATTATTATTTAAAAATTTTTTTCTTCTTTTTTTGTTTTTATTTTTATCATGAAAGATTATTTTATGTATAAACCTGTTGATGTGTTTATATTTTTGGGATCATATAGAAGCCATTTTTTTCTGAAATAAAAGGTATTCTAGTACCAAGTACTATTATACTTACTATGTTCATTTAAAAGTTGTTAAAAAAATCTATAGCTCTATTTCTACCTAGGTTTTTAAACTAAGATATTTTCCTTTCTAAGCCAATCCTTATTAATATTCATGAATATGAGTGGGGAAAAAAACAGAGAATGGAAGAGAAGAGTAACAATTAGAGTAAATTGGCTTTTGAGGGGTTTTGGTTCTTTGGATATTCTTACATCTAGGGCCAAGGGGTTTTAATGCCTTACTTCCTTCATTTAAACCACAGGTATTTTTGGAGTCTCCACGAAATGTATTGGGATTATTTTTCCTTTGTGAGGAAGTTCAGGAATATTTTTCTGAGCATATGTTATTTGTCTCCACGTCCTACATTTTTATACAGGTAAAATCCCACCTTCTGGGTCATGGTGCAAATTTCTTCAAATAATTCAGTTTTGCAAGTGGATAGAAGGGAAGGAGTTGTAAATGTGTAGCAAATACTCCAAGTAAAGAAAGAGGTTACCTTTGTAGACAAAAAGAGTGATATGTGTATGTGTGTGGTGAGAAAATTGTTTGGAATTTGAGGGGATAGGAGAGTAGAGCCTTCTTTCCTCCTATTAGCCAGTACAAAAATAAGGTAACTGGGATAGATTCAACTACAGGACAAAGTATACTTTGCTTCTATTTGATCAAAGTCATGAATTAATGAGCAATATTTACATGAATGCAGATAGACAGAGGATATCTTTCCCACGAGGAAGTAAAAGGAGAAGAACATCTGATTTGGCAGTTGGCAATCTTAAGCCATTGTCCTCTTGCTCAGAGTGGACCTGACTGACACAGGTGTGGACCATTGTAAGTTCCAAGGGTGTTAAGGTGTTAGACTGATGGTAGATGGCTTAGGTGACCCCAATGTCAGTATCATAAAAAGGTAAGCTAAGGTGGCAGCTTTAATTTTTCTTTCATTTAAAATTCATGTTGAGTAATGTAAAAGAAACTCTTTTTATCTGTAGGATGGAGGTTTTCATCCTAGTAGTCAGTTTTCATCCCCCCTTTTCAAAATGTTTTAACTTTAAGAAGCTCAAATGGCTACTCCTTTGTCTCAAGGAACTTAAATATTTAAAATTCATTTAAGACCACCTATGAGCTCCTCAAGACAAGAAACCATGTCACATTTAATTTCACATCTCCAATGCCAGCACATTGCTGGATACACTGCAGATGCTCAGCCAATATTTGTCAAAATCATGAAGCAACTGAATAATGTCTTCGTTTAAACAGAATCCCATGATATTGGCTGGAGTAATTCAGTGCTCAAAGGATTGTATTCATATGAAATCATCTCAGTATATGATAGAATGTACCAGGTGCAGGACTGTAACATACAAGTAGCCCATTGCATGGCGTGTTTTAATTTAAGAAACTTCAGCACTTAGTCACACAGTATCTCCCTATAAGGCAAATTTGTTGGTTAATTACTAGCTTCAAATGGAATTACTTAGCTCAGTTTTGTAACCGTAGTAATTTGGCTAATGCTGTTCTTTTAAAAATGAAGAAGAAAACGTACTTTACTTTTTTGGAGAAATTTCCTCTTTCCATTTCGATTTCATAATGGTAGCAGGTAATTGATAATAAATTTGTGCTGTGACATTGTTGGAGACCACATACATCTTTTAGCTTTGAGTGAATGGAATAAGATGTAGAAGTTGTCTTTGGAAAATTTAAAATATCTTTTTGTATAAGAAAATTTTATATTTGGCTTACTGCTTTTCAATTATAAGGGCTGACATCTGGGCACCTGACTTTTTTTTTTTTTTTTTTTTTTTTTTTTTTTCGGTACGCGGGCCTCTCACTGTTGTGGCCTCTCCCGTTGCGGAGCACAGGCTCCGGACACACAGGCTCCGTGGCCATGGCTCGCGGGCCCAGCCGCTCCGCGGCATGTGGGATCTTCCGGGATCGGGGCACGAACCCGTGTCCCCTGCATCGGCAGGCGGACTCTCAACCACTGCGCCACCAGGGAAGCCCTGGGCACCTGACTTTTGACTCAGTAGGAAGATACCACTGGATTAATCCCAATGAGTCCAATTATGGACACTCAGCCACTTCCTTCAGTGTTGTTTGGTGTCTGGCAATGTCTCTACTAGGGTACCCTCTAGAAAACTGACTTACCGGCACTGCAGAACTCATTTTCAGGAGGCACAAGATCAGTATCATGTCTTTCATTTTGAAAAGTGGGATCTGAAACAGAGTTGGATTGGAGAATCAAATCGGATGAATTTTTATTTCAGAATGGCTAAAAGACAATATTTCCATGAGCTCTTTGCTCTTCCAAAACGACTAGATTCAAAACAAAACAAAACAAAACCAAAACAAATAAATGTTGCCAGACAACTGATTTTTATTTATTAGCTTTTGGAATGAATTGACAAGCAATTAAAAAATTTCTGAGTACTTTTTTTTTTTTTTTACAGAGCTACCACCTAAATGAACATGTGGGAACAATTCCATGAATATTTAATTTCATTTCATAAATGAAAATGAATTAAAATGAATTAAATTCATTAAATTCATTAAATTAAATTCATTAAATTAAATTTTTAAAATGAATTAAAAAATCCCTTCCACTATGTGAAATGTTGGTCTATGAAGTATGATTCACAGGATTTTTTACTTTGTTTCCCTCCAGAATAAATTTTGAAATGCATTTTAAATGTAATACAACCAACAGTCATTTCATAACAAACCTTTATGTGCAGATATAAAGGGTATACCATTCCATGTTTAGGTTAGCCAGGAAATCATGCCAATAATTATCTTTTAAAAATAAAAATTAACTAAATATTTCAATTTCCTTTGATATTGGTGGAAAATATGTCTCAAAATTGAGTTTTCTTCTTTCTAAAATGAATTATCTCTTTAGTTTATTCTATAAGTCCAGAATGCACTTTATAAACTCTCACATGAACAGAAATTTGACTAGTCAAGAGATTTGCTCAACTTCTAATACTTTTCCAAATTAGGTACTGTCACTAACAATCACAAATAGTAAAAAAAAGTCTATAGGTAACTCTTTTTTTCCTTAGCTGAAAGGGTATTAGGCAGGTCTCCTCTGGAATATGCTAATAATGGTTCACAATAAGCTATTATTCAGCTTCTGGTGACAAATGAAGATAAATCCTCTTTATAAAAGCTGCCTGGAGATAGGAAAAAAAGAACTTACAGGAATCACATGGAAATCATAAAATCACATTTTACCTTCAATGCTGGCATGCACTGTGCTCTCAGGGCCTGGTGATGCCAACCAAGATAGTTCAAAGAGAAGAAGATTAAAATTTTTTTCTGGACTGTGCCTGGGACTCACTCTGTATCCCTCATTCAGGGAAGACCTGAAACCTTTATTTAAAGTGCCAATCCACCAATCAAAGTGAAGCTAAATGGGGGAAAAAAAACACAACTCTGCTCCTGCAATTAGCCCACACCCTTTTATTTCATGCAAGGACATTGGCCCAGTAGAGTCTCATTATTTTTAATTGTAACTCAACCCCTGTATTTATTCAGAGAACTCGATTGCAGAGAAGACACTGAAGGAATAATGAACATAAACTCTGAAGACAATGGTTTTGGTGAGCTGGGGGAAATATATGTAAAATAGGGGCAAAATAAACCCTTATCTGTTTTGTGCAGGTTTTTATCTTCAGGTAAAGTTAGTGACCCAGTGCTAGTATTCTCAGGATTTTCACTTTCATGTTTGTTGTGGTAAAAGTAACTCTCCTCCCTTCTCCCAACATACACACAATCTAGAAGGAAACCCTAAAATAACTTTCTGGGCTTAGAAGAGAGGATGAAAATATTAGATGGATAATGAATATGTTATGATTTTTTCCTCAGAATTTCCTAGATATTTTCGTATCTGAAGATTATAGACTAGAGATAGCCAAACTTTTGCAAGAAATTTCAGTTGGACCCTCTGAAATAATCACCTCAAGTAAACTTTTAGTGCATATTCTTTGGGGGGAGGGGGACATAAATCAGGACATTCTCCATGAACCAATCAAGTCCACGGGCACTACTCTCAGTTCACTCTTTAGATAGAACCATTTTCAGGCATTTAGTATCAAGCCAGGTTAGTAAGTCATATTCATGTCACTTAAAAGGCCAACATCAACATGAATGGAGTTTTCTCTGTGAACAAATAAGAATGTCTTAGATATGGATTGAACTTTAGCTGCTTTTGTTATTTCTCTGCCCCTCTTTGTCTTTCCAAAGGTATGATTTCAGATGTGGTAGGGATAAGCATTTAAGATTAGTTTCTTGAGAAGGGATGAGTAAGTATACTCCTTAGGGAAGTAGAGATCTTGCAAATTACAGGGAACATTGAGGAAGCTGGTATTTTAGGAGAAAGATTTCTTCATACCTAAGTTAGGCCTAACAGCTTCAAATAATGTTATCTAAGAAGCTGTCCCTGAAAACTCTATTTCCTATTGATAAGAGAATTATTTTAGGGGGCAAAGAAATAAAGATTGTGAATATGTTTTGTAAATAAAAATGTTATTGAAATGAAAAGTATTATTTTTGGTCTCTCTTCTCACTCTTGCTCTCTTTACTCCAGCTGTGGTGCTTGATCAAGTCCCTTAATCTCTCTGAGCTCCACTTTCTTCCTCTGTAATATAAGAATAATCATTTACTACCTACCATAGGCTTGTTTTGAAGATTTGGTGAAATGATCAAGATACAACAGCTGCCATACAGTGGGTGCTTAATAAATAGGTTGATTGTCCTTTGTGTAGGAGAAACTACATGAAACATGTGACCATGAAGACATCGTGTGTGTTCGTGTGTTATAGGAGAACTTTTGGTGGTTAGGTCCATGAGCTCCAAGGATGTAAAGGAGGGACCTGATGGAAGGCATTTCCTCTGCATGGAAGTTGATGCTGAATCTATGGGATTAAGCTTCTTAGTTGACAGCTAAACAGGGAAATGTGTGTGTGTGTGTGTGTGTGTGTGTGTGTGTGTGTGTCTTTTATGGTTTATGAGCGTGATCATAATTTTGGTAGCACTCACATGTTCTGCCTTACTCTTAAGCCAAATATCCAATACATCATACATAATGTTGCTTTTACCTTTTTTAAACGTCCTTCATACTCAGTCCTGGGGTTGTTGTCTTCTAGATGTTTGCCCATTAGTTTCTTTTTTCTTCAGTTTCCTGCATACCAACACCAGATTTATCTTCCTCAAATGTTGGTTTCAGCATTTCACTGCCCCACTCAAAACCTTTTTAAGGATCCCTAAGGCTATAATGTAAAATCCACCCTCTGTAACTAGACAGCCAATTAACATTTTAATTCAGCTTCCAGTCATATCTCTCACTTGATGTGAGACACATGGGTATAATAATAATGATTGTTGTAATCAGTTGAAGTTAGTCTCATTTTGTATCCAGTACAGTTTTTTATTTTTGGCTTATGTTACTGGGAAAGTTAGTAAATATTCCTAATATATGCTATGCAAAATGTTTTAATTACAAAAAATCTGGAAATTATTATGAGTATATGAATGCATTTCTGATAGTGATTATAGATGTTAAGGAAGTACTGAAGCTGATGGAAAGTATGTAATGTTGGTCAAGACTGTACCTATATAAAGAACAACCAGAGTCCCAATTTAAAAAACTCTGTGTCCAGCAAAAAAAAAAAAAAAACCTCAGAATAACAGAAAATCTGAACACCTGAGGGGACACATGCCACAGAAAAAATTATAAAGAAAAATCTAGAGAAAGAAGACCCTGTGGACAATGTTAGTAATTATAGTAGCTGAGAACACAGCTGTTTAAATCCCCTCTGTCACACTGATCATGTGACATTGGGTGAGCTACTCAACTCGAATATATATAATATTTTCATATGGTAATTTCATCTGTGAAGTGTGATCTACCATAGGACAGCATTAATTTCATTTAATTTAAATAGAATACTGAACAGAATACTAAAATAGAATATAGTGCTCAGCATGCTCTCTGATATGAAGAAAATGTTCAATGACCATGAGTTATTCTTCTTCTTTAAGTAAAGAAACATATATGCTGAAAATATGCTTCATACTGAACTGTGGGCCTTGGTGTGGCTGTTCCAGCCACGGGTGGGAACTGTAACAATTAACTAAAATGTAAATTAACTAGAACTAGAACTAAACTAAAATTAACTAGAAATGATTTTGTATGTTGATTCCATGTGACAAAATATGAACTTTGATTTTTGCTTTGTTTTTACACATTGTCCTTTCAACCTTCTACTCTAGCCAGAACTATTTAGTCATTCTCTCCAGTTATGCCCTGGTTTTTCTCTTCCTGGGTTTTGGATGAAACTTCCTCTCTGCCAAGACTCTTTTCTCGTCTCCTCACAACTTTTTTTTAAAGTTCTACTCAAATTTTACCTCTTCTGTGCCTCCTTCCCCCACCATTCAATTCCTCTGTGATTTTCTCTTCCCTGAATTCCAAATAATTGTCAGTCACTTGTCAGTTGTTCGTAGACTACATGGTGACAGTTTGTTTGTTGTAGACACTTCACATTTTACTTTGCATGTGGTCCTCTAAATTTTGGGTATGGTTTTCATGTCTTTTCAACCATATAAAACATTCCTGTGAGAACAGAAATCATCCATTCTACTATGTTGCATCTTTTGGTTCTATGCACATTATAATAGGTAATATTTGGATAGTATTTACCATGAGAACGCATTATTTTAGAGTTTTACATGTATTAATTTATTTAATTCTCATAAGAACTTTATGAAGAAGATACTATTCTCCCCTTTCTATACATGATGAAACCTATCTATAGAGAGATGAATTGCCTGAAGTGACAATCAAATAAGTGGCGGGGGCCTCCCTGGTGGCGCAGTGGTTGAGAGTCCGCCTGCCGATGCAGGGGATACGGGTTCGTGCCCCGGTCTGGGAGGATCCCATATGCCGCGGAGCGGCTGGGCCCGTGAGCCATGGCCGCTGGGCCTGCGCGTCCGGAGCCTGTGCTCCGCAATGGGAGAGGCCACAACAGTGAGAGGCCCGCATACCACAAAAAAAAAAAAAAAATAAGTGGCGGAACCAGAATTTGGACACTTGTTTTATGCACTATGCCATAATGAATCAATCATCCATGGCAGGTGACATGGACCAATCATTTCAAATACAGAGAAGTACAACACAATACACCTATCTGTAAGGAATTTATCAGCTATTTAATCAAAGAAGAGAGATACACAAAAATAGTTAATAAAACATATAACAAACCAACAATAATTTAGTTAAAAAGCACACAAAATATCAAAAAGCATAGACCCACATGGATTAACTGCTAAAATAAGAATGCTACAGAACAGTGATTCTCAATCAGGGATGATTTTACCCCTCAGGGAAATGTCTAGGGGGTCAGGGGATATTTTTGGTTGTCACAATTTGTAGCAGGGAATAAGGAAGGAGGGATTTGCTATTGGCATCTAGTGAGTAGAAGCCAGAGATGCTGCTTAATATCCTACAATGCACAGCATAGACCCCTCCGCCTGACCAAAAAAAATTATCAAGCCCCAAATGTCAACAGTGGTGAGGTTGGGAAACTCTGCTGTAGAAAATTGCTATAAAATTTTTGAGGTTGGAGAAATACTTTGGGACTTTGGGGTCAGGTATGAGGAGAATAGATTCATGCTGAGCCTTGAAAGAAGGATAAGCTTTGACAAGATGCTCAGTCAATAGCTGGTGACTGAGTGAACTGACAAGTATTAAGTGTTCCAAGGAAAGAATCTGATGGAGTGTCAGGCATTAGGCTTTAGTGGAAGGAAACAAGGGCAGAGGGTATTATCATGTCAGGGAAGGCCAATTTTTTTTTTTAATTTATTTTATTTTTTTGCTTTATAACAAATTTAATCAGTTATACATATACATATGTTTCCATATCCCCTCCCTTTTGCGTCTCCCTCCCACCCTCCCTATCCCACCCCTCCAGGCGGTCACAAAGTACCGAGCTGATCTCCCTGTGCTATGCGGCTGCTTCCCACTAGCTATCTACCTCACGTTTGGTAGTGTATATATGTCCATGTCGCTCTTTCACTTTGTCACAGCTTACCCTTCCCCCTCCCCATATCCTCAAGTCCATTCTCTAGTAGGTCTGTGTCTTTATTCCTGTCTTACCCCTATGTTCTTCATGACATTTTTTTTTCTTAAATTCCATATATATGTGTTAGCATACAGTATTTGTCTTTCTCTTTCTGACTTACTTCACTCTGTATGACAGACTCTAGGTCTATCCACCTCATTACAAATAGCTCAATTTCATTTCTTTTTATGGCTGAGTAATATTCCATTGTATATATGTGCCACATCTTCTTTATCCATTCATCCGATGATGGACACTTAGGTTGTTTCCATCTCCGGGCTATTGTAAATAGGGCTGCTATGAACATTTTGGTACATGTCTCTTTTTGAATTATGGTTTTCTCAGGGTATATGCCCAGTAGTGGGATTGCTGGGTCATATGGTAGTTCTATTTGTAGTTTTTTAAGGAACCTCCATACCGTTCTCCATAGCGGCTGTACCAATTCACATTCCCACCAGCAGTGCAAGAGTGTTCCCTTTTTTCCACACCCTCTCCAGCATTTATTGTTTCTAGATTTTTTGATGATGGCCATTCTGACTGGTGTGAGATGATATCTCATTGTAGTTTTGATTTGCATTTCTCTAATGAGTAAAGATGTTGAGCATCCTTTCATGTGTTTGTTGGCAGTCTGTATATCTTCTGTGGAGAAATGTCTATTTAGGTCTTCTGCCCATTTTTGGATTGGGTTGTTTGTTTTTTTGTTATTGAGCTGCATGAGCTGCTTATAAATTTTGGAGATTAATCCTTTGTCAGTTGCTTCATTTGCAAATATTTTCTCCCATTCTGAGGGTTGTCTTTTGGTCTTGTTTATGGTTTCCTTTGCTGTGCAAAAGCTTTGAAGTTTCATTAGGTCCCATGTGTTTATTTTTGTCTTTATTTCCATTTCTCTAGGAGGTGGGTCAAAAAGGTTCTTGCTGTGATTTATGTCATAGAGTGTTCTGCCTATGTTTTCCTCTAAGAGTTTGATAGTGTCTGGCCTTACATTTAGGTCTTTAATCCATTTTGAGCTTATTTTTGTGTATGGTGTTAGGGAGTGATCTAATCTCATACTTTTACATGTCCCTATCCAGTTTTCCCAGCACCACTTATTGAAGAGACTGTCCTTTCTCCACTGTACATTCCTGTCTCCTTTATCAAAGATAAGGTGACCATATGTCCGTGGGTTTAACTCTGGGCTTTCTATCCTGTTCCATTGATCTATCTTTCTGTTTTTGTGCCAGTACCATACTGTCTTGATTACTGTAGCTTTGTAGTATAGTCTGAAGTCAGGGAGCCTGATTCCTCCAGCTCCATTTTTCGTTCTCAAGATTGCTTTGGCTATTCGGGGTCTTTTGTGTTTCCATACAAATTCTGAAATTTTTTGTTCTAGTTCTGTGAAAAATGCCAGTGGTAGTTTGATAGGGATTGCATTGAACCTGTAGATTGCTTTGGGTAGTAGAGTCATTTTCACAATGTTGATTCTTCCAATCCAAGAACATGGTACATCTCTCCATCTATTTGTATCATCTTTAATTTCTTTCATCAGTGTCTTATAATTTTCTGCATACAGGTCTTTTGTCTCCTTAGGTAGGTTTATTCCTAGATATTTTATTCTTTTTGTTGCAATGGTAAATGGGAGTGTTTCCTTGATTTCACTTTCAGATTTTTCATCATCAGTATATAGGAATGCCAGAGATTTCTGTGCATTAATTTTGTATCCTGCAACTTTACCAAATTCATTGATTAACTCTAGTAGTTTTCTGGTAGCATCTTTAGGATTCTCTATGTATAGTATCATGTCATCTGCAAACAGTGACAGCTTTACTTCTTCTTTTCCAATTTGGATTCCTTTTATTTCCTTTTCTTCTCTGATTGCTGTGGCTAAAACTTCCAAAACTAGGTTGAATAAGAGTGGTGAAAGTGGGCAACCTTGTCTAGTTCCTGATCTTAGTGGAAATGGTTTCAGTTTTTCACCATTGAGGACGATGCTGGCTGTGGGTTTGTCATATATGGCCTTTATTATGTTGAGGAAAGTTCCCTCTATGCCTACTTTCTGCAGGGTTTTTATCATAAATGGGTGTTGAATTTTGTCGAAAGCTTTCTCTGCATCTATTGAGATGATCATATGGTTTTTCTCCTTCAATTTGTTAATATGGTGTATCACGTTGATTGATTTGCGTATATTGAAGAATCCTTGCATTCCTGGAATAAACCCCACTTGATCATGGTGTATGATCCTTTTAATGTGCTGTTGGATTCTGTTTGCTAGTATTTTGTTGAGGATTTTTGCATCTATGTTCATCAGTGATATTGGCCTGTAGTTTTCTTTCTTTGTGACATCCTTGTCTGGTTTTGGTATCAAGGTGATGGTGGCCTCGTAGAATGAGTTTGGGAGTGTTCCTCCCTCTGCTATATTTTGGAAGAGTTTGAGAAGGATAGGTGTTAGCTCTTCTCTAAATGCTTGATAGAATTCGCCTGTGAAGCCATCTGGTCCTGGGCTTTTGTTTTTTGGAAGATTTTTTATCACAGTTTCAATTTCAGTGCTTGTGATTGGTCTGTTCATATTTTCTATTTCTTCCTGGTTCAGTCTCGGCAGGTTGTGCATTTCTAAGAATTTGTACATTTCTTCCAGGTTGTCCATTTTATTGGCATAGAGTTGCTTATAGTAATCTCTCATGATCTTTTGTATTTCTGTAGTGTCAGTTGTTACTTCTCCTTTTCCATTTCTAATTCTATTGATTTGAGTCTTCTCCCTTTTTTTCTTGATGAGTCTGGCTAATGGTTTATCAATTTTGTTTATCTTCTCAAAGAACCAGCTTTTAGTTTTATTGATCTTTGCTATCGTTTCTTTCATTTCTTTTTCATTTATTTCTGATCTGATTTTTATGATTTCTTTCCTTCTGCTAACTTTGGGATGTTTTTGTTCTTCTTTCTCTAATTGCTTTAGGTGCAAGGTTAGGTTGCTTATTCGAGATGTTTCCTGTTTCTTAAGGTGGGATTGTATTGCTATAAACTTCCCTCTTAGAACTGCTTTTGCTGCATCCCATAGGTTTTGGGTCGTCGTGTCTCCATTGTCATTTGTTTCTAGGTATTTTTTAATTTCCTCTTTGATTTCTTCAGTGACCACTTCGTTATTAAGTAGAGTATTGTTTAGCCTCCATGTGTTTGTATTTTTTACAGCTCTTTTCCTGTAATTGATATCTAGTCTCATAGCATTGTGGTCGGAAAAGATACTTGATACAATTTCAATTTTCTTAAATTTACCAAGGCTTGATTTGTGACCCAAGATATGATCTATCCTGGAGAATGTTCCATGAGCACTTGAGAAAAATGTGTATTCTGTTGTTTTTGGATGGAATGTCCTATAAATATCAATTAAGTCCATCTTGTTTAATGTATCATTTAAAGCTTGTGTTTCCTTATTTATTTTCATTTTGGATGATCTGTCCATTGGTGAAAGTGGGGTGTTAAAGTCCCCTACTATGATTGTGTTACTGTCGATTTCTCCTTTTATGGCTGTTAGTATTTGCCTTATGTATTGAGGTGCTCCTATGTTGGGTGCATAAATATTTACAATTGTTATATCTTCTTCTTGGATCGATCCCTTGATCATTATGTAGTGTCCTTCTTTGTCTCTTCTAGTAGTCCTTATTTTAAAGTCTATTTTGTCTGATATGAGAATTGCTACTCCAGCTTTCTTTTGGTTTCCATTTGCATGGAATATCTTTTTCCATCCCCTTACTTTCAGTCTGTATGTGTCTCTAGGCCTGAAGTGGGTCTCTTGTAGACAGCATATAGATGGGTCTTGTTTTTGTATCCATTCAGCCACTCTGTGTCTTTTGGTGGGAGCATTTAGTCCATTTACATTTAAGGTAATTATCGATATGTATGTTCCTATTCCCATTTTCTTAATTGTTTTGGGTTCATTATTGTAGGTCTTTTACTTCTGTTGTGTTTCTTGCCTAGAGAAGTTCCTTTAGCATTTATTGTAAAGCTGGTTTGGTGGTGCTGAACTCTCTCAGCTTTTGCTTGTCTGTAAACGTTTTAATTTCTCCATCAAATCTGAATGAGATCCTTGCTGGGTAGAGTAATCTTGGTTGCAGGTTTTTCTCCTTCATCACTTTAAGTATGTCCTGCCACTCCCTTCTGGCTTGTAGAGTTTCTGCTGAGAGATCAGCTGTTATCCTGATGGGGATTCCCTTGTGTGTTATTTGTTGTTTTTGCCTTGCTGCTTTTAATATGATTTCTTTGTGTTTAATTTTTGACAGTTTGATTAATATGTGTCTTGGCGTATTTCTCCTTGGATTTATTCTGTATGGGACTCTCTGTGCCTCCTGGACTTGATTAACTATTTCTTTCCCCATATTAGGGAAGTTTTCAACTATAATCTCTTCAAATATTTTCTCAGTCCCTTTCTTTTTCTCTTCTTCTTCTGGAACCCCTATAATTCGAATGTTGGTGCGTTTAATGTTGTCCCAGAGGTCTCTGAGACTGTCCTCTGTTCTTTTCATTCTTTTTTCTTTATTTTGCTCTGCATCAGTTATTTCCACTATTTTATCTTCCACCTCACTTATCCGTTCTTCTGCCTCAGTTATTCTGCTATTGATCCCATCTAGAGTATTTTTTATTTCATGTATTGTGTTTTTAATCGATGTTTGATTCATCTTTAGTTCTTCTAGGTCCTTGTTAACTGTTTCTTGCATTTTGTCTATTCTATTTCCAAGATTTTGGATCTGGGAAATAGAATCTTGGATCATCTTTACCATCATTATTCTGAATTCTTTTTCAGGTAGACTGCCTATTACCTCTTCATTTGTTAGGTCTGGTGGGTTTTTATCTTGCTCCTTCTCCTGCTGTGTGTTTTTCTGTCTTCTCATTTTGCTTATGTTACTGTGTTTGGGGTCTCCTTTTTGCAGGCTGCAGGTTCGTAGTTCCTGTTGTTTTTGGTGTCTGTCCCCAGTGGCTAAGGTTGGTTTAGTGGGTTGTGTAGGCTTCCTGGTGGAGGGGACTAGTGCCTGTGTTCTGGTGGATGAGGCTGGATCTTGTCTTTCTGGTGGGCAGGTCCACGTCTGGTGGTGTGTTTTGGGGTGTCTGTGGACTTTTTATGATTTTAGGCCACCTCTCTGCTAATGGGTGGCGTTGTGTTCCTGTCTTGCTAGTTGTTTGGCTCAGGGTGTCCAGCACTGTAGCCTGCTGGTCGTTGAGTGAAGCTGGGTGCTGGTGTTGAGATGGAGATCTCTGGAAGATTTTCGCCGTTTGATATTATGTGGAGCTGGGAGGTCTCTTGTGGACCAGTGTCCTGAAGTTGGCTCTCCCACCTCAGAGGCACAGCACTGACTCCGGGCTCCTCAATTTGGGATGATGTGTTGTCTATTCATGTATTCCGCAGATGCAGGGTACATCAAGTTGATTGTGGAGCTTTAATCCGCTGCTTCTGAGGCTGCTGGGAGAGGTTTCCCTTTCTCTTCTTTGTTCTCACAGCTCCTGGGTCTCAGCTTTGGATTTGGCCCCGCCTCTGCGTGTAGGTCGCCGGAGGGCGTCTGTTCTTCGCTCAGATAGGACAGGGTTAAAGGAGCAGCCTCTTCGGGGACTCTGGCTCACTCAGGCCGGGCGGGAGGGAGGGGCACGGAGTGCGGGGCAAGCCTGCAGTGGCAGAGGTCGGCGTGACGTTGCACCAGCCCGAGGCGCGCCGTGCGTTCTCCCAGGGAAGCCGCCCCTGGATCCCGGGACCCCGGCAGTGGCGGGCTGCACAGGCTCCCGGAAGGGCGGTGTGGGCAGTGACCTGCGCTCGCACACAGGCTTCTTGGCGGCGGCAGCAGCAGCCCCAGCGTCCCACGCCTGTCACTGGGCTCCGCGCTTTCAGTCGCGACTCGCGCCTGTCCGTGGAGCCCCTTTAAGCAGCGCTCTTAATCCCCTCTCCTAGCGCACCAGGAAACCAAGAGGGGAGAAAAAGTCTCTTGCCTCTTCGGCAGCTCCAGAGTTTTCCCGGACTCCCTCCCGGCTAGCTGTGGCACATTAGCCCCCTTCAGGCTGAGTTCTCGCCGCCAGCCCCAGTCCTCTCCCTGCGCTCTGACCGAAGCCCGAGCCTCAGCTTCCAGCGCTGCGCGCCCCGGCGGGCGAGCAGACAAGCCTTTCGGGCTGGTGAGTGCCGCTCGGCACCGATCCTCTGTGTGCGGATCTCTCCGCTTTGCCCTACCCAGGTATATGGGGAGTTTCTTGCCTTTTGGGAGGTCTGGGGTCTTCTGCCAGCGTTCAGTAGGTGTTCTGTAGGAGTTGTTCCACGTGTAGCTGTATTTCTGGTGTATCCGTGGGGAGGAAGGTGATCTCCGCGTCTTACTCTTCCGCCATCTTACCCGGAAGTCCTAGGGAAGGCCAATTTTTAAAGCTGATTTTGTATGTTGAATAATAAAAGCAATAATAAAGGGTTCATGGATCTTACACTAAAGTCTACAGTATAAAATATTAATAGCTTATTTTACATGTACACACTGCTATATGTGGAATGGATGGCTGACAAGGACCTACTGTATAGCACAGGGAGTTCTGCTCAATATTATGTAACAACATAAATGGGAAAAGAATTTGAAAAAGAATAGGTACATGTATATGTATAACTGAATCACTTTGCTGTACACCCCAAACTAACACAACATTGTTAATCAACTATGCTCCAATGTAAAATAAAAAGTTAAAAAAATAAAAAATTATTATATTAATAGCTTATTTTTATTGACCACCACTTACTATGCTCTAGGCGATGTGCTTTATATTCCTTACCTTAAATCATCTTCATGAATCACCTCATGAGATAAGTACTGTGAAAACTGGGCTTTAGAAAAGGTACTATGTCCTTCAGAGTTAATAAGTAGCATAACTGGTGTCAGTCTCCAAAGACCATGCTCTTGACTGCTAGGCCACCTATATTGATTGCTAGTGCTTAGTGTTTTATAAAGCTCATTGTCATGCTGGTTTAGGCTAATGTTTATAACTGATTTTTAATCCTTACAAAATTTGGATAATAAATTTTTGTGAAATCTATTGATACATTATGACCATAGAGTTCTACAGCATAGGAGTCAAATTTGAATTATTTTTGCTTGTTAATAGTCAAAGTTGTTTAGAAAACTGCAGAAAATATTAGAAAATAGTATTTTTGTTGGATTCTGTTTGTTTCATAATTAAGAACAATAACCATAAAAATAAGGTGATTATGATAATGATTGTATAAATAAAAAAGAGAAACAAATTAGACAGGATTTTACTACCTTACCAATTGTTTTTATTTTTTTCTCTTACAGTACTTATTCATGTTAAATTCATATTTATCATAGTTATGATTGTAGTGTAAGTATAATTTTGTATTGGGCTTTATGCTCTATATTAATATGTAGGTATAGGGATAAATACTGTGTTTTAAGTTGCTTGGGTAATAGCTTCTCAAACTGGTGCTTAAGACTCCTTTTTTAAAAAAATGTATTTATTTATTTTTGGCTGCGTTGGGTCTTCGTTGCTACACGCGGGCTTTCTCTAGTTGCAGTGAGTGGGGGCTACTCTTCTTTGCGGTCCGCGGGCTTCTCATTGTGGTGGCTTCTCTTGTTGCGGAGCATGGGCTCTAGGTGCATGGACTTCAGTAGTTGTGGCATCGGGCTTAGTTGCTCTGTGGCATGTGGGATCTTCCCGGACCAGGGCTCGAACCCATGTCCCCTGAATTGGCAGGCGGATTCTTAACCACTCCGCCACCAGGGAAGTCCCTACTTTTTGACTTTTGATTGTTTCTAATTTTTCACCATAAATATTTTAATTAGTAAATATTTTAAAAATTTATATTTTAATTATTTTCTTAGTATAATTTACCAGAATAGGCTTCCTAGTTAAAAGTATGCATTCTTTTATGACTCCTGTTAAGTATTGCTGAATTATCCAAGTTTATATATTATCAATAATTTATGTATACCAGTTCACTTGCCAGAATTTGTTCATCTAATTAATTTTTCCCCATAACTTAATAGGCATAAAGCAATATTTCATCATTTCTGAGGTATAATTGACACATAACTTTATACTAGTTTCAGGTGTACAATATAGTGATTCAATATTTGTTTGTATTGTGAAATAATCCCTGCAATAAGTCTAGTTAACATCTGTCACCATACATGGTTACAATGTATTTTTTTTCTTGTGATGATAACTTGGGGTTTTGATTTATATTTCTTCGATCACTATCAAGGTGAAATATTTTCCTCCTGTATTTATTTTCTAACTATACTTCTACTTTCTGTAAATTGTTCATGTATTTGCTTATTAGCCACAAGGAAATTGATATTCTTATCAATTTGTGTGTGTTTAATATATATATCGCTGAGCATATATTATGAAACTTTT
This sequence comes from Mesoplodon mirus, assembly GCF_964341445.2. Lineage (NCBI taxonomy): Eukaryota > Metazoa > Chordata > Mammalia > Artiodactyla > Ziphiidae > Mesoplodon > Mesoplodon mirus. The sequence goes on from NC_138977.1 coordinate 51,054,837, forward strand.
ATATAACATACAAATTAATCTCTTGCCATGCTTGATGTAAACTTTTTGATAAACATTTAAGAAATTTATGTTAAAATGCCTTCCATGTAAAGACTTTATATTTCATAGTAATTTCTCACATAGTATGCTTCATATATACTTATTGGAGTCAGGTTGAGATCATTTTTTGCCCCACTTTCCTTTCTTTGCATGGTGGATTCCAAAGTCACATACTTGGAAACTCTGATGATGAACAAATTTGTCATTAGTCCGTTACAAGCAAAGGAATTTGTGACAGAAATATGTGTAATGGGTACAGTAGTTCTTGGTAGATTGCCAAGTAACACACCCACTTGCTTTGTATGTTAAAAATGGTGATTCATTTGTATCTCTTCTGGATTATTATCTGCCAGTTGATACCCATTGTAAGCCCACTTCAGAAGGACTTTTGGAAGAATGAGAGAGTTGACCACAAGCCAATACAGAATGACTTCATGTCTACACACATTGACCCTACATGATGACATAAAGTTAGTTTTACAGTAGAAATGGTGTTTTGTTTTTACCCTGCCCAGGAGAAGCCTCTTGCATAGAAAATTGGAAAGCAAGGCAGGAAGCATGTCTTGTGCTACTTACTTAACTGCTGAGTTTGTTAAAGAGCATTTATTAAAGGCTCACTATGAACAGGCTACATATTAAATTTAATGATGGTAAAGAAAGACACTCAAGCTCCTTTTCTTCAAAAGTGTTACAGTCTAGTTGAAGAAGCCCTACATGACATTGATACATGAGCTGACATGAGCGGTATTATGAAAAATCTTATCATGTTGAAGAAGATAGGACACAAAGTGCTTAGCTGATAAGAATGTGGGCTTTGGGTTAGTGTGGTTGGGTTGGGATAGAGATTCATGACTTTCTAGCTGTGTGTCTTGGGCAAGTTACTTCAGCATTCTATGCCTCAGTTACTTCATCTGTAAAAGAGTATAAATAAAGAAATCTACATAGAGTAAATAAAATATTGTCTAAGGTACTTAGAACAGTGTCTGGTACACTGAAAACATGAAGTTAATGCAAATTATTATAGATTTAGCACAAATGCTAAAGGGATGGCAAATAAAGAGGTTATTAGAATGGGAGAGGCTTAATCATAGAAACATTTTTGCAGAAAGTGAGTTTTAAAACCAGGCTTGCAGATAAAGAATATAGAAGATAAGGTGAAAGACGCTTCCATATTGAAGGAATGACTTATGAAAAGAAAGCAACTGGTTGCATGATGGTGAAAGAAAAGGTTGAAGTCAAATGATACTAGGGAATGTAGTGAAAAATGTACCCAATTAGTAGTATGTGATGTGATCATGATGCCAAACATACTGAACCTTAGTTTTTCTTTTTGGAAGATGAATATGGTAATAAATGCCTAGGACAGTGAAGAAATTAGTTTCTCTTCTTTTGTAAGTTACTTATAACCAAAGTGTGGTATCATGAAAAAGAAAATTTTATCTCAGCTTTTGAATTTTTTTGGTCCCCATAATGTAAAAATCTGATATTTGGATACATGCATTAAGAAAAATTCAAAGTTTATGAAAATAATAGATTATATTTGCTAAGTCTTTTCTATGTTCTGGATCCTGGCCATTTATTTCATTTCCTCTGTACAACAGCTCCATCAGGCAGGTACTATTATTACTGTTAATGTTTTATAGATTAGAAAATGAGTTGAGTCAGTTTAAGTAATTTGCCCCAAGTCACACAACTAGTAAGTAGCACTCTGAATTCAACCCAGATCTTTCTGACACTGGAGTCAAATTGCACCAAAAGATTAAAAATTCCTCAATGGAAAGGAGCTGAATATTAAAAAGGAATAATTATTAATTGGATGATTGAATTTTATTGCAACTTAAATGAGAGGTTAAAATTGCTCCCTTACCCATTTAACAGCTGAGCATCTAATGTGTACCAGGCATTGTTCTAGGCATTGAGATTTGAAAGAGAACAAAACAGACAAAGAACCCTCAGAGAGCTCACCTATTAGTGGGGGAAACTGTCAATAAACACGGTAAGTAGGTTAAATATGTAGTATGATAAGTGCCAAGGGGAAAACATTAAGTAGGAAAGAAGCATAGGAATTGTTGAGGGTATGTGTTGAAATTTTAGGTTCGGTGGCCATGGAAGGTTTCAGTGTAAAGATGTCATCTGGGAAAGAAGTGAGGGAGAAGGCCATATGAATATTTGGGAAAAGCATATTCCAGGCAGAAGAAATAGCCAATGCACAGAGAGATGGTTCCATTGGTGTTTAAAAACCAGTAATGGAGGCTAGGTTTGGTTGTAAAGGATTGAATGAGAAAAAATCATAGAAGTTGAAATCATGGAGGATCTCATAGTTCATGATAAAGACTTTGGCTTTTACTCTGAGTGAAGAAGGAAATCATTGAGATTAGAACAGAGGAAGGACATGTTCTGATAACTTCTTTATAGGACTATTCTGGCTGGGTTCCGTAGCCTGAAGGGAACCAAAGGCAGAAGCATAGTATAGGTTAGGAGAGACTGCAATAATCCAGGTGAGAGATGATGGCAGCTTGGGCTACAATAGTAACAGTTGAAGTGGCTGGACTCTGGATATTTTTCAAGGTAAATCTGGTAGGATTTACTGCTAGAGTATATGTAGGGGTGAGAGAATGAAAGGAATCAGCAAGGGTGGCATAATATTTATCTAGTGCATTTAATTCAAGGGTTATTTATCTTTAAATGTAGCTATTTGGAACATGTTCAAGAACTCAGAAGTAAACAAAAAATTATCTTCAAAGCCACCAAAACAGAGAGCACATAGCCCTAAAGCCTATGTGGTTATAAGAGATTTTTCTTAGTACCTTTTTTGTTCTTATTTGAGTTATAGTTCAAATAAATATCATCATTTTATTATTTTCAGATCATAAGAAAATAAGCAAGGAAAGAGAAATACTTCTAAATTTAGAAACACATAGTCATCATAAATAATAGCTGAGACTAAGAACAAAGGTAAAAACAAACAAAACAAAAACAAAAATCAGACAGGCTGAGGATGCTTGATACAGAATCTCATGTTTCTCACTGCCTTAGAAGCCCCTCTTAAAATAGAAAAGGGAGCTTTAAATGATCATCATGTCATTAAAATCAGGTTACATTATGTTTTTATCTTTTAGTCTAGGAAGCAGAGAGGTAAAATTATAGAGTTTGCCTCTAAAATGATGAAATGTGTTGGAATTCCTTACCCTTATCAGTTTCTAGGGTGAGCACAGTGAATTCTGATAGATATACACAGCTCTGGTAGTCTCGAATTATGATCTCCTTTCCTTCCCTGGACAGCGGGCTTAACAAACCAGAAGACAGTGTAAAGACCCTTTTTTCTTCCCTTTCTTTTAAAACTGGAACCTAGAGCAAGCCCCATTAATGAATTCCCTTTTTTTTTCTGAGACCCTTCTTGACACATTCCAAAGGCCTATAGGTGCTCCCAAAGCACTCAATAAGCCCCAAAGACCCCTGAAACCAAATTCTTTCAAATCTTTCAGTTTTAGGTCAATAACTAGAGTAAAAAGCCACACAAAATTTCAACTCAAGATACTTCTAATTTCAAAGCTTGTCTTTCCAGGCCTCTGCAACTTGCCATCTGTAGTTCTCCCTCTCCTGCCAATAACCATAGGCCATAGTGTTGCACTGTCTGCCCTAAGCAGGGTAGGGAGGAGGAGAGGGGCTCTGGCAGCATTTTCTGCCTTGGGCTGGGATGTGGCTTCTTCTTCCTATTCTTCTTTAGTCAGGCTATCTACACTGCTCTGAATTTATAATATGGACTTTCGCTGCTTCTCCATATTTCTCTTCTCCATATTTCTCTTGGGGTTCTTATTTACTTCTCTGCTTTCTAGAACTTTCTAGAACTCATTTTAAGTAAGCTGGGGCGAGTGAAATAGGAGTGGGTCAACTGCAAACTTCATTTATCTGAAATTCACATACGTGGAATAGCTCATTCTCTGATAACCCTCACAAATGGAGCATTATCGGTTATACAGTGTATATGAAGACATGTTTCACATGATTATTTCTTTCAAATTTAATTTTATCATCGAGAAGTAAATTTCAACTATTTCTAGAGAGACATGGATTACAGTAATGACTGAGGAATCTTATTGTGACTCTGAGACACTGCATTTCATAGCGCCACATTTAATGACACATTATTTTAAAAAATCCTGACCATGAGAGTCCCAGGGATGAAGAGTTTGGAGGATTTTACTGAATTTTAGATAGAGGAAGGTAATGTTGGGTTGATGTAAAAATATAGGACTCTAAACCAACTGGAATGCAAATGTAAGAACAACTTCTCCCAGAAAGCAGCCAGGATTTCTCATTCAGGCAAGAGGAAGATCCTGTCACTTTCCTACTGTTGTCTCAGCATTTCTGGCTGAAACACAGAAGTGCAGAGAGGTACAAAACTGTAAGCAAAAATAATAGAGGAAGTACACATGATGAAGCACATGTATTTGCTCTTTAAACGAGCAAGATGTGTTTATCTCTTGACTGGTAGCTCTATGCTTTCCAGGATATAATAAAATCTAGCACAGAATAGGGGGAAGTGAATGCTATCTGTTAGGGTCTACTTTTACTCTATTCCTGGTATTTTCCCTATATTATTACATTTATTCCTCATAAGAACCCCTGGAGGCAGGTATTTTTATGAGTCCTAATGTTTAAATATGGAAATGATCATCAAGGAGCTTTCACTATTTGCTCAAGGCCATGAAGGCAAATAGTAGAATCAAATTTCCAATTTAGTCTGGGTCCAAAGTCCACAGCTCTTCCACTGTAGATGTGTAGCTCAACTTTACAGCGTTCAATATTTGTTGAATAAATGACTTAGCAAATAAATAAACTAATATCTTTCACTCTGGCCACTCCAGACAGATCTACCTGAAATGAAGGGGCAGCACAGATCTGTCCTTACTCAAGGTGTAAGAGGCACAATCCTTAACCTTCTGTATCGTGTCTAAGGACATTCAACTCATCTCTCATATTTTCTGAGATATACGTGAAATTGGATTGATCTTCATGTTGTGCTGGGGGAAGATGGGATAGAAATAAGAAAGTAACATTTATTAAATGTCTGCTAAATAATAGACAGTGGATACTTTTTCTATGTTATTTCATGAAATTATCTTATAAGCTTTATAAAGAAGCCTTATTGTCCCCATCTTTAGAGATGATAATACAGACTTTGAGAGGTTAAGGAACTTGTCAAAAATATATATCTGGTAAGCATATCAGAATTTGAATTCAGGTCAGTATCACTCCAAGATCTGTACATTGCTGGGTTTTGTTTTTGTTTTTGTTTGTTTGTATATTTGATTTACAATATTATATTAGTTTCAAGTGTTCAGTATTGTTATTCAGTATTTTTATAGATTATACTCTATTAAAAGTTATTACAAGATAATGGTTATAATTCTTTGTTCTGTACAATATATCCTTGCTGCTTATCTATTTTATACATAGTAGTTCATATCTCTTAATACCATACTCCTAATTTGCTCCTGCCCTTCCCTTTCCCCTTTGGTAACCACTAGCTTGTCTTCTCTGTCTGAGAATCTGTTTCTGTTTTGCATATACATTCATTTGTATTATTTTTGAGATTCCACATATAAGTGATATCCTACAGTATTTGTCTTTCTCTGTCTGACTTATTTCGCTAAGCATAATATTCTCTAGGTCCAGCCACATTGCTGCAAATGGCAGAATTTTATTCTTTTTTATGGCTCAGTAATATTCCACTGTATATATATATATTATATCTTCTTTATCCATTCATTTGTTGTTGGGTACTTTGGTTGCTTCCATATCTTGGCTATTGTAAACAGTACCTCTATGAATATTGGGGTGCATATATCTTTTCGAATTAGTGTTTTCATTTTTTCCAGATATATACACAGTAGTGGAATTGCTGAATCATATGATAGCTCTATTTTAGTTTTTTGAGGAACTGCCATACTGTTTTACATAGTGGTTGTACTAATTTATATTCCCACCAAAAGTGTACAAGGGTTACCGTTTTCCCAGATCCTCTCCAACATTTGTTATTTGTAGGCTTTTTGATGATAGCCATTCTGACAGATATGAGGTGATATCTCATCGTAGTTTTGATTTGCATTTCTCTGATAATTAGAGATGTTGAGCATCTTTTCATGTGCCTGTTAGCCATTTGTATGTCTTCTTTGGGAAAATATCTATTCAGGTCTTCTGCCTATTTTTTAATTGAGTTGTTTGTTTTTTTTGATACTGAGTTATATGACCTGTTTACATACATGCTGTTTACCCTATATCACACTGTCCTTAAGTAGGAAACTGAATCTGAATGGATTATATTAATCAGCATTATTTACTTTGATACTTTGAAGTGCTTTGAATATGTTATATATTAATTCATAATATTATTTCACAATATTAATTCATAGTAGTTGTTAAAACAGAAGGAAGCCTAGACATATTTGACTCAATTACTCTCATTTTGGTTATGGGATCTCGTACATTAAAACAAAACAAAACAAACAGACAATCTTCTACCTAAACCCTGGAATTGTAAGTTATGGTGTAAGTGCTCTGCAAGTGTGTATGTTGTGTCACCATGCTGCTTTTTTATTTTTATTTTTTAAATTTATTTTTATTTTTATTTTTTTTGCGGTACACGGGCCTCTCACCACTGTGGCCTCTCCTGTTGCGGAGCACAGGCTCCAGATGTGCAGGTTCAGCGGCCATGGCTCACGGGCCCAGCCGCTCCACGGCATGTGGGATCTTCCCGGACTGGGGCATGAACCTGTGTCCCCTGCATCGGCAGGCGGACTCTCAACCACTGCGCCACCAGGGAAGCCCCATGCTGCTTTTTTAGATAGTATCTCCTTACTCATTTCTTAGCTAAATTTCCTCATTTGTACCAATCCTTCAAAGGCAAGAAAACTCACTGATTTGTTTTGGAAGAGCTGGGCAGAACTGGTAGTCTCTGATTAAAGGCCTAAACTAACTTGGAAAAAAATCACATTATTTTCAATTCACATTTCTGCCTGATAGGCAATGTCTGAAAAGTGTCTATGGAGGTAATTACCAGGGAAAATATAGGCTAGAAAAACCAAGAAACAGTGGACTATCTTTCCTCCAAAAACCAAAGAAATGAATCAACAGAAAGTAAACCAGTAGAGTCAGCATACCTTAAATTTTAGGGTTTCCATTTAAGAGACCAGTAAAACTGGAGAAGCATTTTAAAGAGTATGATCAAAAAATTTTTGTGAGATAAATATATATTAAGGAATTAGAAAATGTAAATTTGCCAAGCAGTTTCATTTCTCCAGATGATTCTTATAGATATGTAACTGTTAATGATGATTGTAAATGATATAAGACAATAATAATGAATATTAATGAGGTCTTGCAATGTGCTGGACATATAGTAAGCATTGAACATGCATTATGCCATTTAAAGCTTAAGTTCTATCATACTGTCATTCTGAATGGTAACTATGACCAATGTTAAGGTGCAATTGTTCCCTTTAACAGGGCAAGCATCCCTCCTTACTTCCCTGACATCTGTCTGTCTTCACTCATGTATGTTACCTGCCTTGCCTGGGTAGGCATTTTGGCTTTTGAAGCCTGCTCTAAACCTTAAGTGCTTTTCACTGAAGCATGCAGGATGACTTTGGCTAAATTGACTTTCCACTTTCTCATTCAGCTTATGATGTAATGGGACTTACACTGTTATAAGTTGTAAGAACAAAATGTGCTTCTTACTTAATGAAAGCAAAATAGTAACAGATGTATTTTAAGGCCTCATGGATATGGAATGTCATCCAATACCTTGTAATTGCTCTGGTATCCAGCAGCTTCACAACTCAGCAGGCACTGCAGCTTTCTCTTCTGGTAGCTGTGACATCTTACAGAAACATAGCTATTCTCTGTGCTGCTTTTCATAATCCAGCTAACTAGTTTTACTAACTGCCTCTTCCTACGTCTCTAGTTTAAATTTCCTAAGAGATAGGACATGACTGATTTAACTAGTCACCATTCCATATAGGAGCTCTGAACTGGGCAGGACTTTTTTTTTTTTTTTTTTTTTTTTGCGGTACGCGGGCCTCTCACTGTTGTGGCCTCTCCCGTTGCAGAGCACAGGCTCCGGACACGCAGGCTCAGCGGCCATGGCTCACGGGTGCAGCCGCTCCGCGGCATGTGGGATCTTCCCGGACCGGAGCACGAACCCGTGTTCCCTGCCTCGGCAGGCGGACTCTCAACCACTGCGCCACCAGGGAAGCCCTGGGCAGGACTTTTGAGTCAGGGCAACTCATAGACAGTTGGCCAGAAAAAGTACCCATCCCTAGTCCAATAAGTTGTGTCCATGGAGGTATGGTGAAAGTTATGAAGCATGACTAAGGAAAGTTTAGAAGGGGAAGTGGGTCTGGCAGGCATTTTGAAGCTCCCAGAAGAGCTTATGACTGTCAGATACCTTTCTTGGCCTGTTCAGTATAAGCTTCTTGACACAATGGTAATATTAAAAAAAGTTAAAAACAGACTATTTTATTAATTTATAACAAGCAGCAGAGTTCTCTCTGGTCAGACTATTCATGATCACTTTACTATTGCCCCATAGAAAGACCTACATCAAAAGCTAAATCATAATCACATAATTCTTTGTGAACATAAGGTTAGCTGGCAAAAGACTAAGTTAGTCTGGCACATATAGCTAACGAAAGGGTGGATTTGTCACTAGACCTGGAATACATGGAGTTGCTTAGCCACAACCTCCTGCATCTTTCCATTAGAGATAGTTTTACAAATTGTTTATAATTTTGAAGATTCACTGGGAAGAGCTCCTTCAGTAGGTGACATTGGCTAGACACTACCGGTGTTTGTGGCTTGCCTTTTTCTTTCTTTCTTTTTTTTTTTTTTTTTTTTGGTATGCGGGCCTCTCACTGTTGTGGCCTCTCCCGTTGCAGAGCACAGGCTCCGGACGCGCAGGCTCTGCGGCCATGGTGCATGGGCCCAGCTGCTCCGTGGCATGTGGGATCCTCCCAGACCGGGGCACGAACCCGTGTCCCCTGCACGGGCAGGCGGACTCTCAACCACTGCGCCACCAGGGAAGTCCTCTTTCTTTCTTTTTTTAAAAATAAATTTATTTATTTATTTTTGTCTGTGTTGGGTCTTCGTCGCTGTGCACAGGCTTTCTCCAGTTGCAGTGAGCAGGGGCTACTCTTTGTTGTGGTGTGTGTGCTTCTCATTACAGTGGCTTCTCTTGTTGTGGAACATGGACTCTAGGCATGCGGGCTTCAATAGTTGTGGCATGTGGGCTCAGTAGTTGTGGCACACGGGCTTAGTTGCTCCACGGATTGTGGGATCTTCCCGAACCAAGGCTTGAGCCCATGTCCCCTGCATTGGCAGGTGGATTCTTTTTTTTTTTTTTTTTTTTTTTTGCATTACGCGGGCCTCTCACTGTTGTGGCCTCTCCCGTTGCGGAGCACAGGCTCTGGACGCGCAGGCCCAGCGGCCATGGCTCACGGGCCCAGCCGCTCCGCGGCATGTGGGATCCTCCCAGACAGGGGCACGAACCCGCGTCCCCTGCATCGGCAGGCGGACTCTCAACCACTGCGCCACCAGGGAAGCCCCGGCAGGTGGATTCTTAACCACTGCGCCACCAGGGGAGTCCCTGTGACTTGCCTTTTTCTAATTTATTTAATTTTTAAAAATTTCTAGCTGAAGAATTGTTAATATTTTTCAGAAGGAGAATATTTTATTTTAATTTTTATTGTAAAAAATAATATATGACTTTCTTTGGTACTTCCAGTCACAAGCCCTTGCCTAGGTGAGACTCTACTCTGGTCATTCACTGTGCCATCGTGATGGAGAGGCCAGAGGTGCAGTGGTCCATGTGCAAATTATCATGCCCCAAGACTGTGATGTGACTGAGCCAAGGCTGGCATTCTAGGGTCTTCCAGGAATAGTATGGCCAATGTGGAGTTTCTGGAGTACATGGAGCAGAATCTGTGCTGAAGGGAGAGGCCCATTAACATTTCCTCATCCACATCCAGTCCACAGGACTACACATTCTCAGAGTATGGTCTGGGGATACCCAGGGGTCCCAAGATCCTTTTGGGCATCCTGAATTCAAAACTTTTTAAGATAATAGTTCTAAGATGTTATCTTCCCTTTTCACTCTCATTCTCTTCTCTCACAAGTGCATGGTGGAGTCTTCCAGAGACTCCATGATGGATGATATAACAGAGGGAATGCAGAAATAGATAGGAGAATCTCCCTATCTTCTATGAAGTCAGACATTAAGGAGATTTACAAATATGTAAAAACAATGTCATTATTTCTTTCTAAAATTTTAGTTTTGAGAAATGTAGTGATTTTTCATATAACATTTTTTATTTATGTTAGCATGTAATTGGTTTGTTATTTCAAAATAGTTAATAAATAAATGTCAAAAAATTCTAATTTTAACCCACAAAGCCGTTTGGGGTCTTCAATAATTTTTAAGAGGAGTCCTGACATTGAAAAGACCCCTGTTATAGGCTTCTTTTTTTTTTTACCATTACTGTAATTTAAAAATTGGAAAAAACATGTGTTTCCATTATATGATCCTAATTCTGTAAAATTGTAGACACATAGATGCATAGGGAAAAGACTGGAAAGAAATACACAGAAACAGTGATCATTTTTGTTAGCAAAATGGATGATTTAAATATCTGTCTTTTCCAAAGTTTTACAATAAATGTGAATTCTTTTATTATTAAGATAAAATGATACATTTGATACATTTAAAATATAGGACATGCTGATTCTGTGGTGATGCACAGGTGGTAAAGTGAACTAGAATAAACTTGGTTAGACATTTAGAGTTATTTCTAAGTCTACAAAATTTAGTCTTACAAGAAGTCTACAAAATAGAATTCCTCCCAGTTTTCAAGGAGGATAAGTGCTTTCTAACCTCGAGACAGGTTTCATTTTTTTTCTTTTTGGGCCGTGCCATGTAGCTTGTGGGATCTTAGTTCTCTGACCAGTGATCAAACCCGTGCCGCCTGACATACAAGGGCTCCACTGGACCTCATCTTTTTTTAAACCTCTATTTTCTTTCAGATCTCTTTCAAAGAATTACCTTGTGAGAAAGTTTCTGCAGGGGACAGGATTGAAAATGAGACAGAAAGTCACAATTAAATGGTAATGTGAATATGAAGGTAAAACTCTGGGAACCTCCATTTCAGGATTTTCTCTGCTGCAGTGACTTTTAATTACATTCATTCCTATTAAATTGCTTCCACCTGATCTATAGTTAATCAGCATCCTCCTCATGGATTTAATTAAATGCATCCATCTGGTCATTTGTAAACACCACTGGGTGATTTCTATGAACTAGGCAGTGGGCTCTGATGTTGAGATTACAAGGCTGAATAATCATGGTCCCTTTCCTCTCTAACAGTTTGTGAGAGAATCAGATGTACATAGAACTAATTAAAGTTTGGTCTGACAAGAAGGATGTGCCAAGAACTATGCTATCATATAAAATTTAGAAGTTGGTTTATTTACTCAGCCAGAATTTACTGAGTTCTATCTTTGTGCAAAGTATAGTGAAAGAGGATATAGCCTGGCAAATAATTTTGCTTTCCAGAAGCTTGCATTTCTGTTGGGGAGGCAATAATGCACACACACTTAAGATCAGCAGTGGTAGTTCAAGTCAGTAGGAGACTAAATTTCAATGACTTATAGTAAATAGAGTCATAGGATTTCAAAGAAGAGACCTTCCAAAGGCAGGAGCAGTTTCGAAAATCTAATTGCAAAGCTCTCTGAATGAGCCTTGAAGAGCAGATAGAACCACAGGGCAGAGAGGAGGGACAACATGTCTGAGGGTAGAAGTGGCAAACAGTGTACAATTTTTCTCCTCCTCAGACCTGAAGTCCTCTTTTTACATAAATATTTCCTTTCCTGAAATTAAATTCACTCTGTAACCTACATGCAAACATAATTTAAAAACTAAATTACATTAAATATACATATAATTTCCTTACTGCAATTTAAAGGAGAAGGAAAAGTGTAATAAGCAGTGTGCATTTCAATATATAACACGTGAGCATGACTACACAAGAAGCCAAAATGAGGTAGTCAGATGTTTGTACCTACTTGTAATGACTAAGAATTTAGAAGTAAATGTAAAAGCCATGCTGAATAAGAAGTAGAGGAAAATGAAAGAGCAGAGGTACAGTAGACACTAGAATAAAAACTAGTGTTAGGATAAGTAATGACAGACTAGACCTGTCTATATATGATAAGAGAAAGTGGGAAATAACCTTAACTGCAGTAGGGATAACATGTCAAGACAACTTACAGACTGTTGAAGTGAGAAAATGAGGAAGTATGATCTTGCAAATGAGCTGTACCTTATTTACAAGTGTGTGTCAAAATAATTCCTTGTGTTTCATGGGACAGAGATGAGACAGAATAGTTCAGTAAACAAATTCTATTTTAAAACCACATGTTGAGGTATACATTCTGTCTTGAATATACAAAGGGACCACAGGGACCATATACTTTGATAGTCAATGGGGAATTAGAGACCTACTGAGAAAATAAATAGTAAATCAAAGGACAATAGAGAAATTTTGTGGCAGATCTCTGGGGACTATAAGGTTGAAAAGAAAGTTAGATTGAAGAACAATGGGCAATTTCAAGAAATTTCAAGTTGTAATTTTTATAACATACATAATAAGAAACCATTATTCCCCAAGGTAAAATGATAGAATTATTAATAAAACGTGGTAAGCTCTTTGCACTTCATGTATCTCAGTTAACATTAATGGTCTCTAAAATCTCCACTGTGAAATATTGGCAAGCAGCAGCTATAAGTATAGATGGTACCACTGTGGACCATTGGCTCAAGTGCCATGAATGGTGCTTGCCTTTAGGGACTTGATTTTCCACAACGGTTAACAACTCTCCGAAAAGTTCGAGCAAAAACAAAGCATAGGGCTTCCCTGGTGGCGCAGTGGTTGGGAGTCCACCTGCCGATGCAGGGGGCGCGGGTTCGTGCCCCGGTCCAGGAGGGTCCCGCGTGCCGCGGAGCAGCTGGGCCCGTGAGCCATGGCCTCTGAGCCTGCGCGTCCGGAGCCTGTGCTCCGCAACGGGAGAGGCCACAGCGGTGAGAGGCCTGCGTACCACAAAAAACAAAACAAAACAAAACAAAATACTCTTTCCATGATTAAAAGGAAGGTGCAGGCCTGAAATATTCTGTGTATATTAACATTCAAAAAGAGTTGGATCCTAGACTTGGATAAACAAATTGTTTTATTTAACTCCATGAAAGTCTGATGGGCATTTGAAAGGCATGCAAGATGTGACCCAAATCTTTCTCATTTGGCACTTCCCCATGTATTGCAGAGCATTTAGCAGCACTGGCCTTTGCCACTGCACATCAATAACAACTTTAATCATCATGACAGCAAAAAATGCCTGCAAAAATTGTCAGAATACTCCCAAAGGTTTGTCCCATCTCCATTACAAGGTTCTGTTGCTATACAGCAGTGAAAAAGGCTTAGGCTAAGTTCAGTTGCTGCAAAACTAATGCAGTATAGTGGATTTGAAGGAGAGTGAGGACGCCTTCTGTTCAGTAGAGCCAACTGGTAGAGGTTTTTAAATCAAAGCCTTCAGAGTTTATTCAAAGTCTTGAGAAGTTACTGGAATGTTCTAATGGCTTAACTTACTCTGAAATTCACACTTCTTTAGTTTTTCATGTTTCATGTAATTTTTATATGGTCATAGCTCAAAAGGATCAAACCCCTTGGGTAAAAAAACAGTGAGTTTGCAAGTTGTATTGACTCAATAGTAGATGTTTAAGCAGAGTCCAAATCCCAACTGTCTGTCATGGCCATTTGTGGTTAAAACATCAATTATAGGGAATGTTTATTTAAGGTATGTCACTCCTGGAATATCATGTCTGCTTACCACATCAAATAGGTAACTACTTGTTATGTAATGAAGGGGGTAAGGGACTTCCCTGCTGGTCCAGAGGTTAAGACTCTGTGCTTCCAAGGCTGGGGGCACGGGTTCAATCCCTGGTTAGGAAACTAAGATCCCACATGCCGTGCAGTGCAGCCAAAAACAAAAACAAAAAAAAGCAAAAATGAAGGGGGTAAGAATAGAGCATCTCTAGAATTTTCATTTCATGGAATTTTATAGTCTTGCAACAATTCAAATCTTGAAATCATGTCTTAAGTTAGGAAAGAATCAAGAACATACCTGACTTTTCTTGGGGCAGCTGACCATATTTTTACACCAGACTGCTCATGGTTTTGGGTCACTTTTCTCCCTTGTGTCTAGGTCTCTTACTTTATGCTGACTGTCTTAGTCTAGGGCAATTTGAAGCTTAAATATTTTAGTATCTTCCAGAGAGTATTGTAGAAAGGTGCCCCTGATTTTCACAGAAACATGTTATTTTCATAGCCCAGCATGAATACATACCAGTCATCCTTTCTAGGCAGAGTGGATGTTTTTTCTTGAGTCCTAGGCCCAAGGAATCTTCTGGGAGTTGGTAATTTCCTAGAGAAAAGTATAGGACAATTTCAAGGACAGGGATTATATCTTATTTCTTTTGTATTTCCAACACCTAGGATGATGTCTAGCACATAATAGGTGTTCAGTAAGTGTCTTTTGATTGAACAAATGAGGGACAAGTGTGTAGGATAGTTGCTGTGCTTTGTGATTTTCCAAGGTTTTCCTCAATTTGGTCTTCATCTGTTTATGCTGTCTGGCCAGCAGAGGGAGTCGAAGATGCACCTCAGGATTAGAGATCAATGTGGGGAAAGGAGGAAATTTCTAGCCATAGAAAAGCAACTGTCAAAAAAGGAAACAGATAAAGTTGAAATTGCCAAGAGGGTTTAATTTAAATCTTTCAAGAAAAGATTACTTTTGGAGGGTTAACTCATCTTGATACAATGTGGATAATATATTTGAGGAAAATATCTATTTTTATATGATTTTGAAACACGGAACTACCAAAATGCTTAAAGATGAAAATAAAGATTGCCCAGAACTAACTTTGACTCATGTTTGGCTGTATATACTTTTGTTTCAGATACCTAATATATAGAATGTAAGCTCCTCAAGGAAAGGGATTTTTGTATTACTTACTAAATTATTTCAAGCAACTATTAGAATACTGCCTGGTACATACAGGTGCTAAATAATTAAACTGTTGAATCAATTAATCAATAGTTAAAATCATACTGTACATACAGTTTGTATTATTTTTAAATTTAACATTATATTATCCATCAATGGAAGGATGGATAAAGAAGATGTATATATATGCATAATGTATTTATATATATACACAGACATGCATTATTGTGTGATGAAATATTATTAAACCATGAGAAAGAAGGAAATCCTGTTATTTGTGACAACATGGATGGCCCTTGAGGGCATTATGCTAAGTCAGACAGAGAAAGACAAATACTGCATGGTATCACTTATATGTGGAATCTAAAAAAAATGTCAAATTCATTGAGCAGAAAAGTGGTTGCCAGGGACTGGGTGCTGGTGGGGGATATAAGGAGATGCTGGTAAAAGGGTACAAACTTTCAGCTATAAGACGAATATGGTCTCAGGATCTAATGTATAGTCATCAATGATGACCATAGTGGATAAGACTGTATTGTATAACTGAAATTTGCTAAGAGAGTAGAACTTAAATGTTCTCATAAAAGAAAAAGAAAAAGGATGTGTTAATTAACTGGATAGGGGAATCTTTAAAAAATTTTTTTTATTGGAGTATAGTTGCTTTACAACGTTGTGTTAGTTTCTGCTGTACAGCAAAATGAATCAGCTATACATATACATATATCTCTTCTTTTTTGGAGTTCCTTCCCATTTAGGTCACCACAGAGCATTGAGTAGAGTTCCCTGTGCTATACAGTAGGTTCTCGTTAGTTATCTACTTTATACATAGTAGTGTATGTATGTCAATCCCAATCTCCCAATTCATCCCACTCCCCTTTGGTGTCCATACATTTGTTTTCTACATCTGTGGCTCTATTCTGCTTTGCAAATGAGGTCATGTATACCATTTTTCTAGAGTCCACATATATGCATTAATATATGATATTTGCTTTTTCTTTCTGATTTACTTCACTCTGTGACAGTCTCTAGGTCCATCCACATCTCTACAAATGACCCAATTTTGTTCCTTTTTATGACTGAGTAATATTCCGTTGTATATATGTACCACAACTTCTTTATCCACTCCTCGGTTGATGGACATTTAGTTTGCTTCCATGTCCTGACTCTTATAAATAGTGCTGCAGTGAACATTGGGGTGCACGTGTCTTTTTGAATTATGGTTTTCTCTGGGTACATTCTAGTAGTGGGATGGCTGGATCATATGGTAGTTCTATTTTTAGTTTTTTAAGGAACCTCCATACTGTTCTCCATAGTGGCTGTATCAATTTACATTCCCACTGACAGTGCAAGAGGGTTCCCTTTTCTCCACACCCTCTCCAGCATTTGTTGTTTGTAGATTTTCGGATGATGCCCATTCTAACTGGTGTGAGGTGATATCTCATTGTACTTTTGATTTGCATTTCTCTAATGATTAGTGATGTTGAGCATCTTTTCATGTGCTTCTTGGCCATCTGTATGTCTTCTTTGGAGAAATGTCTATTTAGGTCTTCTACCCATTTTTGGAATGGGTTGTTTGTTTTTTTGATATTGAGCTGCATGAGCTGTTTGTATATTTTGGAGATTAATCCTTTGTCAGTTGCTTCATTTGCAAATATTTTCTCTTATCCTGAGGATTTTTTCCATCTTGTTTATGGTTTCCTTTGCTGTGCAAAAGCTTTTAAGTTTCATTAGGTCCCATTTGTTTATTTTTGTTTTTGTTTTGTTTTGTTTTGTTTTTGTGGTACGCGGGCCTCTCACTGTTGTGGCTTCTCCCCTTGCGGAGCACAGGCTCCGGATGCGCAGGCTCAGTGGCCATGGCTCACGGGCCCAGCCACTCCGTGGCATGTGGGATCTTCCCGGACCGGGGCACGAACCCATGTCCCCTGCATCGGCAGGCAGACTCTCAACCACTGCGCCACCAGGGAAGCCCTATTTTTGTTTTTATTTTCATTACTGTAGGAGGTGGGTCAAAAAAGATCTTGCTGTGGTTTATGTCAAAGAGTGTTCTTCCTATGTTTTCCTCTAAGAGTTTTGTAGTGTCCAGTCTTACATTTAGGTCTTTAATCCATTTGAGCTTATTTTTGTGTATGGTGTTAGGGAGTGTTCTAATTTCATTCTTTTCCATGTAGCTGTCCACTTTTCCCAGCACCACTTATTGAAAAGGCTGTCTTTCTCCACTGTATACTCCTGCCTCCTTTGTCATAGATAAGGTGACCATAGGTATGTGGGTTTATCTCTGCACTTTCTATCCTGTACCATTGATCTATATTTCTGTTTCTGTGCCAGTGCCATACTGTCTTGATTACTGTAGCTTTGTAGTATAGTCTGAAGTCAGGGAGCCTGATTCCTTTGGCTCCATTTTTCTTTTGCAAGATTGATTTGGCTATTTTGGGTCTTTTGTGTTTCAATACAAATTGTAAACTTTTTGTTCTAATTCTGTGAAAAATGCCATTGGTAATTTGATAGGGATTGCATTGAATCTGTTGGTTGCTTTGGGTAGCATGGTCATTTTCACAATATTGATTCTTCCAATCCAAGAACATGGTATATCTCTCCATCTATTTGTGTCATCTTTGATTTCTTTCATCAGTATCTTATAGTTTTCTAAGTACAGCTGTTTTGCTTCTTTACATAGGTTTATTCCTAGGTATTTTATTCTTTTTGTTGCAATGGTAAATGGGATTGTTTCTTTAATTTCTCTTTCTGATCTTTCATTGTTAATGAGTAGGAATGGAAGAGATTTCTCTGCAATAATTTTGTATCCTGCAAATTTACCAAATTCATTGATTAGCTCTAGTAGTTTTCTGGTGTCATCTTTAGGATTTTCTATGTATAGTATCATGTCATCTGCAAACAGTGACAGTTTTACTTCTTCTTTTCCAATTTGTATTCCTTTTATTTCTTTTTCTTCTCTGATTGCCATGGCTACTTCCAAAACTATGTTGAAGAATAGTGGTGCGAGTGGACATCCTTGTCTTGTTCCTGATCTTAGAAGAAATGCTTTCAGTTTTTCACCATTGAGAATGATGTTTGCTGTGGGTTTGTCATATATGGCCTTATTATGTTGAGGTTGGTTTCCTCTAGGTGCACTTTCTGGAGAGTTTTTATCATAAATCAGTGTTGAATTTTGTCAAAAGCTTTTTCTGCATCTATTGAGATGATCATACGGTTTTTATTCTTTAATTTGTTAATATGGTGTATCACATTGATTGACTTGTGTATATTGAAGAATCCTTGCATCCCTGAGATAAATGTTGTTGGATTCCATTTGCTAGTATTTTGCTGAGGATTTTTCATCTATGTTCATCAGTGATATTGGCCTGTAATTTTCTTTATTTGTGATATCTTTGTATGGTTTTGGTATCAGGGTGATGCTGGCCTTGTAGAATGAGCTTGGGAGTATTCCTCTCTCTGCAGTTTTTTGGAAGAGTTTGAGAAAGATAGGTGTTAGCTCTTCTCTAAATATTTGATAGAATTTGCCTGCGAAACCTTCTGGTCCCAGACTTTTGTTTGATGGAAGATTTTAAATCACAGTTTCAATTTCATTACTTGTGATTGGTCTGTTCATATTTTCTATTTCTTCCTAATTCAGTCTTGGAAGTTTGAGCCTTTCTAAGAATTTTTCCATTTCTTCCAGGTTGTCCATTTTATTGGCATATAGTTTGCTTGCAGTAGTCTTCTAATGATCCTTTGTATTTCTATGGTGTCAGTTGTAACCTCTCCTTTTTCATTTCTAATTTTATTGATTTGAGTCCTCTCCCTTTTTTTCTTGATGAGTCTGGCTAAAGGTTTATCAATATTGTAAATCTTCTCAAAGAACCAGCTTTTAGTTTCATTGATCTTTGCTATTGTTTTCTTCATTTCTATTTCATTTATTTCTGCACTGATCTTTATGATTTCTTTCCTTCTGCTAACTTTGGGGTGTTTTTTCTCTTCTTTCTCTAATTGCTTTAGGTGTAAGTTTAGGTTGTTTATTTGAGATTTTACTTGTTTCTTGAGGTAGCATTGTATTGCTATAAACTTCCCTCTTAAAACTGCTTTCACTGCATCCCATAGGGTTTGGGTTGCTGTATTTTCGTTGTCATTTGTTTTTGGTATTTTTTGATTTCCTCTTTGATTTCTTCAGTGATCTCTTGGTTACATAGTAGCATACTGTTTTTCCTCCATGTGTTTGAGTTTTCACAGTTTTTTTTGCTGTAATTGATTTCTAATCACATAACACTATGGTTGGAAAAGATGCTTGATACGTTTTCAATTTTCTTAAATTTACCAAGGCTTGATTTGTGACACAAGATGTGATCTATCTTGGAGAATGTTCTGTGTGCACTTGAGAAGTAAGTGTATTCTGCTGTTTTTGGATGGAATGTCCAATAAATATCAGTGAAGTCCATCTTGTTTAATGTATCATTTAAAGCTTGTGTTTCCTTATTTATTTTCATTTTGGATGCTCTGTCCATTGGTGAAAGTGGGGTTTTAAAGTTCCCTACTATGATTGTGTTACTGTCGATTTCCCCTTTTATGGCTGTTAGCATTTGCCTTATGTATTGAGGTGTTCCTATGTTGGGTGCATAAATATTTACAATTGTTATATCTTCTTCTTGGGTTGATCCCTTGATCATTATGTAGTGGCCTTCTTTGTCTCTTGTAATAGTCTTTATTTTAAAGTCTATTTTGTCTGATATAGAATTACTACTCCAGCTTTCTTTTGTTTTCCATTTGCATGGAATATCTTTTTCCATCCCCTCATTTTCAGTCTGTATGTGTCCCTAGGTCTGAAGTGGGTCTCTTGTAGACAGCATATGTACGGGTCTTCTTTTTGTATCCATTCAGCCAGTCTGTGTCTTTTGGTTAGAGCATTTAATCCATTTACATTTAAGGTAATTATTGATATGTATGTTCCTATTACCATTTTCTGAACTGTTTTGGGTTTGTTCTTGTAGGTCTTTTCTTCTCTTATACTTCCTGCCTAGAGAAGTTCTTTTAGCATTTGCTGCAAAGCTGGTCTGGTGGTGCTGAATTCTCTTAGCTTTCACTTGCCTGTAAAGCTTTTAATTTCTCTGTCAAATCAGAAAGAGATACTTGCTGGGTAGGGTAATGTTGGTTGTAACTTTTTCCCTTTCATCACTTTAAATATATTCTGGCACTCCCTTCTGGCCTGCAGAGTTTCTGCTGAAAGATCAGCTGATAACCTTATGGGGATTCCTTGGTATTTTATTTGTTGTTTTTCCCTTGCTGCTTTTAATATTTTTTCTTTGTATTTAATTTTTGTTGGTTTGATTAATATGTGTGTCAGCGTGTTTCTCATTGGGTGTAGCTCTCTGTGCTTCCTGGATTTGATTGACTATTTCCTTTCCCATGTTAGGGAAGTTTTTGACTATAAACTCTTCAAGTATTTTTTCAGACCCTTTCCTTTTCTCTTTTTCTCTGAGACCCCTATAATTTGAATGTTGGTGCATTTAATGTTGTCCCAGAGGTCTCTGAGACTGTCCTCAATTCTTTTCATTCTTTTTCTTTATTCTGCCTCTTGGCAGTTATTTTCACCTTTCTATCTTCCAGCTCACTTATTCACTCTTTTGCCTCAGTTATTCTGTTACTGATTCCTTCTAGTGTATTTTTCATTTCAGTTATTGTGTTGTTCATCACTGTTTGTTTGTTCTTTCATTTTTCTAGGTCCTTGTTAAACATTTCTTGTATTTTCTCAATCTGTGCCTCCATTCTATTTCTGAGATTTTGGATCATCTTTACTATCATTACTCTGAATTCTTTTTCAGATAGATTGCCTATTTCCTCTTCATTTATTTGGTCTTGTGGGTTTTTAGCTTGCTTCTTTGTCTGCACATATTTCTCTGTCATCTCATTTTGTCTAACTTACTGTGTTTGAGGTCTCCTTTATGCAGGCTGCAGGCTTGTAGTTCCTCTTGCTTCTGGTGTCTGCTCCTGGTGCCCTGGTTGGTGAGGTTGGTCCAGGGGCTTGTGTAGACTTCCTGGTGGGAGGGACTGGTACCTGTACTCTGGTGGGTGGAGCTGAGTCTTGTCCCTCTGATGGGTAGGGCCATGTCAGGTGGTGTGTTTTGGGGTGTCTGTTAGCTTAGTATGACCTTAGGCAGGCTGTCTGCTGATGGGTGGGGCTGTGTTCCTGTCTTACTAGTTGTTTAGCATGAGGCATTCAGCACTGGAACCTGCAGGCAGTTGGGTGGAGACTGGTCTTGCTGTTGAGATGGAGACATCCGGGAGAGCTCATGCTGATTAATAGTCCCTGGGGGCCAGTAATTCTCTGGTGATCCAGCATCTTGGACTCAGCACTCTTACCCTGGAGGCTCAGGCCTGACCTGGGGAACGAAGACCCTGCAAGCCTCATGGCATGGTGAAAAAAAACAAAAAGGAAAAGAAAACAAACAAACAAAACCCAAGACAAATAGCAAAAACAAAAACAAACAGCAACAACAACAACAAAAAGAAAAGAAAACAAACCCAAGACAAGTGGTAAAAGCAAAACCAAACAAAGACAAAGAAACAGACCCAAAGGAAAAAAAACAAAGGAAAAAAACAAGAGAACAACCAACCAAACAAAAGAACCCCAAATGAAAACAAACCATAAAAACAAAACTAACAAAAACAAAACAAAAGCAGAAAGCAAACTAAAATAAGCAAAAAAACCCATAAAACAAAACAAACACACAAAAATGATTTAAAAGATAAAAACAAAACAAAAAAGAAAAAAACAAAAAACAACAAAAAAGTAAAGTAAAAATAGAAAAAATATATTAAAAAATTTTAAAAAGAGAAGAAAATAAAAAACAATGGTACAAAATAAAACAAAAAAATAGTAATAATAATATTTTCCCAGGGCCTTAGCTGTCAGTATCTTGGCCCATGTTGTGAGCCACAGCCAACCCCCGCCTCCCCAGGAGGCCCTCCAATGCCTCTAGGTAGGCCTCTGGACCCGCTCTGGGCCCTGTGGGGCAGCTCCTATGCTGACCTGGCCTAAGTCCCTTGTGTACTTGCCCCCAAAGTCTACAGCTGCTGAAGCTAGACCAGTCTCAGTTGTGGGATTCATGCATTCCACAGACGCAGGGTTTACCAAGCCAGTTGCTGGGATTTAATCTGCAGCCTGTGCAGCTGCATGGAGAGACTTCCACTCCTCTTCCTTAGTTGCACCTGTAGCTCACCTGTAGCCCCTGTAGCTCAGCTTTGGTTTTGGCCCCATCTCTGAATGTGGGCCACCCTCAGGCATCTGTTCCCCACCCAGGCGAGAAGGGGCAAAAGCAGTGGCTGATTGGGGCACACTTACTTGTTCAGGCCAGGGAGGGATAAGGCGGCCACAACTGGGACATGTGCGAATTGTCTGTGGCGGCAGAGACTGGCAGTTGGCCCTGGATCACAGGACCTTCTGCAGTGGCAGGCTGTACAGGCTCCCGGGAAGGTGGGGGCAGTGACCTGCACTTGCTCACAGTATCCTTGGTGGCAGCAGCGACAGCAGTAGTGGTCTGCGTCCACCTCTTGGATTCAAGATGGCAGCTACAGCTTTCTCCCATCCCTGGAGCTCATGTAGGCAGTGCACTGCCACCTGTGAATGCATGGAGAAAGAAGCTCCTATGGCAGGCTTGCCTGGATGGGGGAATTATTTCACAATGTTTATGTCTACAAGATCATCACAACATACACTTTAAATATCTTATAATTTTATTTGTCAACTGCACCTTAATAAAGCTGAAAAAATTGGCATTATATTGTAAACATTTTCCTACATTATATTTTTAACACATAATATTTCATTAATTATCTATATAATCACGATTTTATCTATTCAATAAAATTTTCATTTTCCTTTGATTGAAAATACTCACTATTAGTCCCCACTCCCAGAGATTTTGATTTAATTGTTCTGGAATGGAATCTGGGCATAGATATTTTGTAAAGTTTGCCAGGAAATTTTAATGTACAGCCAGGACTTGGATGCACTGCTCTAAGTTACATAGCCAAAGTACTTTCCAAAAGGTTGTACTGATTTATATCAGAATGTTATATACAGCACACAGCTGTTTTCACCAGCACTGATCATTATGTTTACAGTTTGAGTGGTCAAAGTGTGGTCCTCAGGCTCAGCAACATTGACATTGCTCAGAGATTATGAGAAATGCAGTATCCCTCTGGTCCTTTCTTTGCCCCATTGAATCAGGATCTAAGTTTTAACAAGATCCTCTGGTGATTTGAACACACATTAAAGTTTGAGAACAGCTGATGTAAAATACCTTAATTTGATAAGGCAAAAACAATATATTTTTATTTGAACTTGCAGTGGTTCAACTTTTGAAGTTAAACTGCCATTTTTGGTTCTTGTTTTAGAATTTTCCATTTCCATCCTTTGCCTGTTTTAAAATTAGGGCTATTTTCTGAGATGTTTTGAAGATTTGAAAAACCTGATGGGTTTAAAAAGGAACATGAATGAACTATGAAATAGAGATCTATTGATACTGAAGTTTAAATCTGTCTAGAAGCAAATGACACAAAAGAGAGATAGGGGAGAATGTTTTGAACAAAGGAATAATATTTAAACTGATCCTTATTTAGGGCTCTTAGCATTTATATCTCCTTTCTTGGCATTTATGAAATGCCCATTCATTCATTCATTCAGTACATTTTCTGACTGTCCCTATATAATACCGTGTACTAGTGCTATGGATCTCTGTGGCCATAAAGAAGCCTGTTTGCTCATCTTTGGGCCTTACAATCAATTTGGTGTGGTCACATGTGTGCAAGGTTATCTAATGATAAAAATTTTGTTGATTATGGTTGATTGAGTACTAACTGTATGGCTTAGATATTGGGCTCATCTAGACATTAGAAAATGGGTAGTGGAAGGAATGGAACTCATATCCATTGAATGCTTACCCTGTATGTGTTCCATCTTATTCAATTCCCATGATAACTCTGTAAGGTAGTCAGGACATTTGGATCATAAATCATGTGAAGAGTGATTGTTATTAGTGACAAATCAAATAAAATTTATTTGGGGGAGGAGGGGGACAACTTTTCCTTACAGAAGAACTAGTAAATGTAGAAAGAATGAGGGAAATAGTAAATTACCATCAGAATGCCACAGTAATCACTGCTGCAGGCAAGATCTACAGATGAATGCTAAAATTAATGGTCAAAAATTTAAGGATAAACAGAATATTTGCATAGCCAAAAATTATCTCTCCCAAATATTTATTTAGTCCAAAGAGAAACATAGTAAATTTATAGTGGAAAAACCTAGCAGATATCACTTCAACATCACATAAGACATAAATGATACCATTTATCCCCTGAGGAAGGGTACATCACCTCCGTGGAATGCTTCCTCAAAATTTATAACCTCAGTCTAATTATGAGAAAACATTGGAAAAATTCAGATTGGGATAGTCTACAAAACACCTGATCAGTACTCTTCAAAAATGTCAAGGTCATTAAAGACAAGGAGAGACTGAGGGGTTGTCACCAATTGGAAGTGGCTAAGGAAATATGGCAACGAAATGAAGTGTGGGGTCATGAATTACATCCTGGAACACAAAAAGAATAGTAGAGGAAAAACTGGTGCAACCCACTTAAAGTCTGTAGGTTAGTTAATAATACTGTGTTGGGCTTCCCTGGTGGCGCAGTGGTTGAGAGTCCGCCTGCTGATGCAGGGGACGTGGGTTCGTGCCCCAGTCTGGGAAGATCCCACGTGCCGCGGAGCGGCTGGGCCCGTGAGCCATGGCCGCTGAGCCTGCGCGTCCGGAGCCTGTGCTCCGCAACGGGAGAGGCCACAACAGTGAGAGGTCCGCGTACCACAAAAAAAAAAAAAATAATAATAATAATAATACTGTGCTAATGTAAATTTCTTAGTTTTGATAATTATACCATAATTATGTGAGACGTTAACATTATGGGAAGTTGGTTGAAGAGTATATGGAAGTTCACTGTACTATCTTTGCAATGCTTTTATAAGTTTTAAATTATTTCCAAATAAGAAGTTAAAACATAAAAAACTTTTTATACTATCAAGGAAAAAGTCTGTGCCTCTTCGTCTTGATTCAGCCCTCAACATAGGACTGCGATCTTAACCATCTTCAAGAAAAAGAAGAAATAAAAAAATATAAATATAATTAGGTTTTCCTTTTGTAAAGAGTGACCATTTCATTCCAGAATCCAGAAGTATTGGCTGTATAGAGCCACTTCTTCACTGTCAGAGGGTCTGAAAAGCATTGCTCCTGTGAGATGAAAATTACATATTATACAGAATCATAGGCACTTCTGAAACTTCTCTTCACAATCAATAAAGTTTCATCTTGGTCATCATGTATCCCAGCCTGCTTATTTTCACTTTGTAATTAAAAAAGAAGATGGAAATAACAGTATATGTTTATATGTTACTTTATATTTTGCAAAGGAGTTTTAAATTTGTTTCACTTTATCTTCACCAACCCTATGAGACAGGATAGTTATTCGTAGCAGCCTTGTTTGGTGATTTCAAAATATATGTTCTGAGATATTCATTATGTTCTAAGGACACAGTTATTGGTTGGTACTCTTTTCTACCTCCCTGAAACTTTCCTACACTCTCTGAAAGTGAAAGTGGAAAGTCAAATTCTCTTGTCCTTACAGGTCAGAAAACAGGGTAATACTTATAATGTAATTAATTATAATAATAATAATAAACCCAGCCTTTATTGCATTCTTAAAATATGCTAAAGAATTTGCCAAGTATTTTCTAAACATATAATCTCATTTAATCTTTTTTACAATTTTACAAGGGGGTTGAAACAGACATGGAGAGGATTGGCATCTGATTGGATGTGATGGACAGAAGAGGGAAGCATGAAGGGTTATGATGATTTAAACTTTGGTGATGTGGCATGTAGTGGGACTACTAACAAAAATAGAGGGTGCAAAAAGAGGAACATAAGGGAAGATGATTTCATTTTTGAGTATGTTGTGTGTACCATCGACCCTACAGTATGACTCCTATTTGGCTTCTTTAAAGCACTTAGAATAATTTGTGAAGGCTAAAAAAAAATTTAAATGTGCATTTTATTATAGTGGTTCAGAGA
Source organism: Mesoplodon mirus (assembly GCF_964341445.2). Lineage (NCBI taxonomy): Eukaryota > Metazoa > Chordata > Mammalia > Artiodactyla > Ziphiidae > Mesoplodon > Mesoplodon mirus. The sequence continues at coordinate 51,081,098 of NC_138977.1, forward strand.
CTGAGATTTGATCAGATATGAGAATGTAAGCTCATAACTTTCAGCAGACTCTTCCAGTAGCCACTTGCTTGGCACGGTGTGCAAGCTTCCCTAAGCAAGTTTCTGGAAATTGCACTGGTACAGCAATGCAATTTCTGGGGAGACATTCCTTTGAAAAGCCCATCAGACTACAATTACAGTGTGTGTGGCAGACGGGGCGTGGAGGGGTTAAATGTTTGACAATTAACTATGAGAAGCTTGCTGACACAAAGTCTGATTTGAACAGAGATTTAAAAAAAATATGTCTACAGGTATTATCATACATGGGTTTTCCCTCTCTGTAACCCCACAACTACATCCCTTGGAGTGAGGAGAGACACTGCATTATTAAGCAGTCTTACATCAGCTGATCAAACACACACAACACCCACAGGAATGTACAAAACAGTCTTTCAGGTCAGAGGCAATTTCTTCAACCCACACAACTCCACGAGACCCAAGGATTCAGTCATCCTCACCACTTACTCACAGACAAGAGACCCTTCATCTCTCATAGAAATATAGAAGCATAGTTTATGCTTGTATGTTGCTTTACACTTTGTAGGAGAAAAAACAAATCTTCCCTTGAACTTATATCTTTTCCATGGCCTCTGGATTCGTTTAATCTAGGGCCCCACTCTTTCTTGTCCCAGGTTTCCAGAGCAAGTTGATTCCACACTGGATGGGGCTCATGAGGGGGTCTCATCCCATGGGTGGAGCATCTACCAGCCGGTCAGACCTTCACACTGCTAAGATGGACCACCTCTTAGCCGGTCTTGCATTTCATATAATCCCTAAAACCACTCTCTTCTCTTCCTTTACTTACCTTTCTTCTCTACCAAATGCCTCCCCCTCCCCTGTTACCCTTGGTAGGCATGTCACAGTGATGGGGAAGGATGAAGGATAACATACTAAATCATCTCATTGATACAAATTTTCAGGTAGGGAAAAGGAGGAAAAGAGACTTCCAGTGATAGGAATTTCCAACGTCACTTCTCACACAGACAGGTCAACAGAGATCATTAAAGATTTCTTACTGTACAAAAATTCCTTTAAAAATTTAGGGAATTAGGTTGTATAAATTATGGTTAATCGATGAAGTAGAACACAATTTAAACATTAAAATTGTTTAAGCAAAATAATGACAGGAGAAAATACTTATGGTATAGAGTTAAGTGGAAAAAGCATGTTACATAACAGCATATATTACTGCAGAATAAGCTCAACTCTGAAAAAAAATACATAAAATATGCACAGAAAAACATGACTAGGAAGTATTTATCGAAGGGTGAAGGTTAGTAACATATGAATGGTGGGATTTGAGTGACTAATTTTCTTTTTTATAATTTTCTGCATTAAAATTTTTTTCTATCTGCTTCTACTTTAAAAAGCAAAGTCATAATAATCAGCTGGTGACTGGCTGAAAGTCTCATTATTTGATAAACAGCACCAGCTCCAAAAATAGTGGATATTTTTATAGTCCTGGTATAATAATGTGTTTTACTTTTTAAATGGAAACATGTATACATATTCAAAGTAAGCAGAATAACTTGTGTAATATTTTGGAGTCTAGCATACACATATACAAATATACTCACACATCCTCCATATCAGAGTCTTGTTCAGTTTTTCTTTATTCATGACAAAAGGGGACCATTAACATTTAATTTTTGAGAATTCCAGATGTATCATATTTTTAACGAATAATCACTTCTTATTTGATATATGGTGACATGAGGCATCATGTGGGGTTGTTCTTAAATTAACAGAATCGGCAACCAAGCCCCAGTTGAGAACAGGGATGAGTATCCACACTCCTAGTTTTGGGGATGAGTATCCACACTCCTAGTTTTGGGGATGAGTATCCACACTCTTAGTTTTGGGGGTGAGAATCCACATTCTTAGCTTCGGGGGTGAGTGTCTACATCAGGTATTGGGACTGGCCACTTCGTTGAGCATCATACACCTTTTGATTGTTCATAAATCTTCCCCCTGCCAGAGATACTGTGGAATGGGTTAGGGGTAAAGATCAGGAATGGAATCCTGGTTTCAGTAATGATAAAGTCATTTGGACTGATTCTTCCTGCTCAAGACAAGTAAAAATGGAATGATACACAAAAATTTTAAAACCATCAAAGAGTTAATCAGATAGTATAGAATTACTAGGCTAAGATCCAGGAGGGGATGGAAATCTAGAGAGGAGAGTCCAGCATTTAGGGCCATTTTTGCACTGATTCTAGTTGCCGATCTAGAAGAGTTTGTTTAATAGTCTGGCCAGCCTGAAGGGACAGCAGTCAGAGTCCAGGGCCCATCAAAGGTGGGAGCCCTGGAAAGTTACACCGGCAGTTGATTAGGGACCAGTAGGGGTGAAACAGAAATAAGTCAGCCACCCTCAAGGGACTGCTGCTTGCCTTTCTGTTATTTGGAGGGCCCAGAAAAATCTCAAACTCTAAAACTGGATTAGGATGATCCAGGTTGTTATTTCTCGGGCTCCTGGCAGAAACAAACAAAAATATCCTCTGGCACTAATTGTTTCTACAAAAATTTTTAGCAACATAGTTTGACATATTATCAAAGATAACCTGATTCAATAGGAGGCAAGATCCTATGGGAAGAATGAGAAGAAAATAGGAAGCAATGGATGGGGAATCAAGATAATTAGAATTATACCTTGCTTTGAAAAAACTAAGACTATATTCAAAGAGAAAAAAGCAAGCCTTGAAAACTTTGACAGGCAACAGGAAACTATATAATACAGTGTAGCTAATTTCAAAAAGAGCCAAATATAAATTCTGGAACTGAAAATGTCAATAAAAAAAATTAAGAGAACCAATGGATGGGTTTAACAGCATGTTAGATACAGTTGGAAAAAGAACTCATGAATTCATAGGTCCGAAAGTTAGAATGTAGGGTGAAAGTAAACATCCTTAGCAATATATATTGACATCCAGGAGGTTGAATTCAAAATATTGAGGATGCAATCTGCAAAATGAATCTGTCCACAACACCAGTGGAATCCACCTGGAATGGTAGTGGGAGGGCAGTGTGTTTATCTGCACAGAAAGTGATCTCATATGTGCTATCTTCCCTCTATGATTTCTAGTCTATGACTTCTCAATTATATTCTCAGTTACATAGGGACACTGAAATAAAGTGGCAGAATCTTTGGGTCCTAAAAATATTTGATAGATTCTGTAAGGGACATAAGTACAGTACTTGTTGAGGTGTTCTTATATGTAATGTCTTCTTGAAGTTTAAAGAAAGTTTAATTCAAATTAGCTGTTCTTTTAAATTTTATTCTGAAGTGAATAATTGTTGCAATTATTTGTCCTACGTGTTGGTCTAAGATCTGTCATGACCCATTTCGTATTGGGTATATGGTAACCTGTTTTAGTTTAACAAATTTAAAGTTTTAACTATATTAATAATTAAAAGTTCAACTTGTGTTTGCTTAGCCCCCTTGAGTTTCTTGAATGTGGCTTCTTACATCTTAGATCTTATATCTTACATCTGCCAGTCAGGTCTGCCAATATATTACTGGAAGGATGGACCTGCATTTTTATTGCCCTTTAGTGTGACTTCCTTTCCTGGCCTGCAGAGGCCTTCTTACCCAAGGGATACTTAGACAGTTGAAGGAGTTATAGAATATGGTTTCCTCCTTTCCACATCACTCCCATGATATTATAAGGCATCAGTCACTTATGTATTGATACTTTGCCCATACACGCTCTGATTTTCCTTAACTGTTGTCCTTAATCACCCTTCCTCCTGAATACTTGGGTTCTTACTTGGATTTATGTACAGCTATCATATTTGAGTCTTAATTTGTTTTTAGAAGTACCTTGTCCCACAAAAGGGGCTCTTGCTGCTTTTTCTTTGACTCTAGCCTGTTCATTACACTTGTAGTTTTTCTTTCTCAGGGCCACTAGGGGGTGATATTTTCTATCTCTTAGTCATCATTTCTAGCAAACCATATCAATTTGCAAACATTGTGGGCTAATATATTAAAATACTAACCAGTAATTTTTTGGGTATATTTTAAAAAATTAATAGACTTAAAAAAATCAGTTTTAGGTTTACAGAAAAATTGAGCAGAAAGTACAGAGAGTTCCCTTTTATCTCCTTTTTGTCTCCCGCACAGTTAATCTTATTGATAACAGCTTGCATTAGTGTGGTACGTTTGTCACAATTGATGATCCAATAATGACACATTTTTATTAACTAAATCCCATAGTTTACATTAGGGTTCACTCTTTATGTTGTATATTATGTGGGTTTTACAAATGTGTAATGATGTGTACTTACCATCTCAGTATCATACACAATAGTTTCATTGCCCTAAAAATCCTCTGTGCTTCACCTGTCCACCCCTCCCTTCTCCCAAAACTCTGGCAGCCACTGGTCATTTTACTGTCTCCACAGTTTTGCCTTTTCCAAAATGTGATCCAGCTGGAATCATACAGTGTGTATCCAGCAGATTGGCTTCTTTTGCTTAGTAATATGCATTTAAGATTACTTCATGACTTTCTGGGGCTTCATAGCAGAATAATATTCCACTGTATGTCGTACCACAGTTTGTTTATCCATTGAGCTATTGAAAGACATCTCGTTTGCTTCCAAGTTTGGCAATTATGAGTAAAGTTGCTATAAACATTCTTATGCAGATTCTTGTGTGAACGTAAGTTTTCAACTAATTTGGGTAAATACTAAGGAGTGCAATCCTGGATTATGTGGCTAAGAGTATTTTAAGTTTCGTAAGAAACTGCCAAACTGTCTTCCAAAGTAGCTGTACCATTTTGCATTTCTACCAGCAATGGATGAGAGCTCCCATTGCTCCACATCCTTACCTGCATTTGGTTTTACCGGTGTGTGAATTTTAACCTTTCTAATAGGTATTCAGTTGTGTCTCATTGTTTCTGAATTTACAATTTCATGCTGACATATGATGTTGAGCATTTTTTCCCATATTCTAAATAATTGCCATCTGTATGGGTTTTTTTTGTGTCTGTTCAGATTTCTTGCCCATTCAAAAAAACTGGGTTGCTTGTTTTCTTATTGTTGAATTTTATGAGTTCTTTGTATATTTTGGATACCAGTCCTTTATCAGATATATGTTTTGCTAAGATTTTCTCCCAGTCTGTGGCTTTCTTTTTATTCTCTTACTCCTATCTTTGGCAGAGCAGAAAAATTTAACTTTAATGAAAGTCTAACTTACCATTTTTTCTTTCATGGAGAGTACTTTTGATATTGTATCTAAAGAGTCATCTCCAAATCTAAGGTCAAGTAGATATTCTTTCTGTATATTCTAGGGATCTTTATTTTTGCATTTTACGTTTAGGTCTATGAGCCGTTTTGAGTTAATTTTTGTGAAAGGTGAAAGGTCAATGTCTAGATTCTTTTCTTTCTCTTCATCTGACAATGATTTTACATTATCATTTTATGATCTGGTCTTTTCTCTAACACTATTGATTAAATTTGATTTTTATTTTTGGTAATTTAGAAAAGTTTCTTTCAACTTTATAACTTGTTATGCAAACCCACGTTCAAACCCCATCTCCACCAAATGCTAGCTCCTGAGTGACCTTGGAAATGTTACTTATACCAAGCTTTAGATTTTCCTGTTGTTAAAATAGGGGTGTTACTTTTAACCCTGTGGCTCTTCCATTATATTTAGACATGCACTGTCCAGTATGGTAACCACTAGCCAAATGTGGCTATTAAGCACTTGAAATGTGGCTAGTAGTTTAAATTGAGATGCAAATTGAAACACACATCTAGTTCCAAAGATTTAGTAACCAAAAAAGAAAAAAAAATAATTTATTTATTTATTTATTTATTTATTTATTTTTGGCTGCATTGGGTCTTTGTTACTGTACATGGGCTTTCTCTAGTTGTGGCGAGTGGGGGCTACTCTTCGTTGCGGTGTGCGGGCTTCTCATTGCTGTGGCTTCTCTTGTTGCAGACCACAGGCTCTAGGCATGCAGGCTCCAGTAGTTGTAGCATGCGGGCTCAGTAGTTGTGGCACATGGGCTTAGTTGCTCCGTGGCATGTGGGATCTTCCCGGACCAAGGCTTGAACCCATGTCTCTTGCATTGGCAGGCGGATTCTTGACCTCTGCACCACCAGGGAAGCCCCAAGATCATTAATTTTTTGTATTATATATATGTCAGGTATAATATTATATATATATATAGTGTTAAATAAAATGTATTATTAAAATTAACATCACCTACTTCTTTTTACCTTTTCATGTGGCTACTTGAAAATTTTAAATTACATATGTGATTCATGTTGTATTTCTATTGGATGGCATTTCTCTCTAGACTTTGGTATCCATTACCTTACTAAGAGTAAATTAGAGTTCGATTTTCCAAAAATATTTTGCACTTCTTACACAGAATGCTCTCAGTATATATTATTTCCCTTTGCTTTGTACTCCAAGCAGAACTTGTCACATAGAACATGGGAGGTGTTATTATGAACTTTTTGCTTTCTAATAAGGACATAAATAGGATTATTGCAAAAATAACACAAAATACAGAGGAAGAAAGGGCAAATACAACTGGGTAAAAGTGGTGAGGTGGAAACAGATTAATTATAAAGCCAATAAAGTTTAAGTTTAAGCTGAAGGGACTTTCACTCACACAGGCTCCTTCCAGGGCCCTGAGAGTATGTGTTTGTGGGGTCTTATGTTTGTAGCTCTTGAAAATGTAAGATATTTTAATCACAACCAGTGAAGACATCTGTTTCTCTCCATGTTGACTTTTCTTTCATCGTACTTTGTGTCAATGGCATTAGGGTTATCACAGGTATTTTCGAGATCTGCCTCAGAAAGGTTGAATTGGGGAGATATTGAATTTGGGTTTAGTGGGCTATATGCATGTGGCTTGTGAATAAGTTGCCACTTTAGAAATGGCTTCAGGAATACTCCTACCCCCTACTGTCTCAATGTACCAAGTGTTGGGGCACCAAAGTGAAAGGCGAAAATTGGCATTGCCACATGAACTTGTCTTTTGGTGCTTGGCAGCAGAAGTATGAGTAATGAAAGAGAAAAAAGGTCTGTAATGTTTGAAGCCAGAAACTAGTCTGTGTAAAATTCTACCAATCAGACCATAAAATTGGAAGCAGAGGTTTCAGTTTTCACTGATGCCTCCTTTAAAGGGAAAATCTTTTCTGCCAGGAATATATTTGATATTGCAGCACATACCATTATACATTTACTATAGCTTTTTTCTTTTTTGGTGGGAATTGAATAAATTTGATTTTATCAGAGTTACTGTGTGTGTAGGGCACAGACTAGCAGTACAATAAGCAATGAGAATGTCTGTGTGTAAAGTCACACACGTGGTAGATCACTATGCTATTTTCAATATATAACCAGGGAGAGGATTAAAAAATGTGAATGCAACATCATTCAAAGTTATTCTCAAAATTTGGTGAGGATTCTTCGGGGTCCCTGAGATTCTTTTGATAGATCAGTGAGATAAAACTGTTTTAATAATAATATAAAGATTTCATTTTCCTTTGTCATTCTCATTCTATGAAGAATATACAGTAGAATTTTCCAGCAGCTACATATGTGATATTGTGACAGATGAAGATTGAATGCAGAAGCAGATAAGAGAATCCTAACATCTTCTATTAAGTCAGACATGAGAGTTCAAAGATAAAACCATTCTTCTCACTAAATTTTGTTAATTAAATTGAGCGTTCTCATCAAATTAAAAGAGTTATTTTTAATTTAAAAAGGATGCTATTTGTATTGACATGTAATTTATGTATTATTTATATTTTAAAATGAATTAACAACTAAACATTTAATGTTTTGTAGTTTTAGTTTCTACCATCAAAAATGTTTTCAATGATCAAATTCCTGTTCCAGTAAGTCCTCATTTAATTTCATTGAAAGCTAAGAACAAGAAACTACCTGAGTTGTAAAAGACCATTGTCATTCTCAACACCAGCTCCAGTATTTGAAGTTGTTTGTTTTGTGTCCTGGAGGTTTTCTATGACATAACAGTTTTCCACAGTGAGATCAGTGATAGATGAGACATAGGTCTTTCTTCTGTAATGTGAGAAAAGAGTGACTATGAAAGGAGAGGAAGAAAAGTAGTACATGTTCTCAGGCAGATCTATCTTAGGAAAGTCCATATGTGGGATGTAAGTGTGGAAACTGAGCCCTTAAATCCATCTGTTTGCCTTTAACCTTGAGAAGTTTTCAGGTTCCCCCAAGTGTAGCATACCCAGGAAGACACCTGATCTCGATTGTTTAGCTGGCAATTATATACCTACACTAATAATTAAAGTATATTGAGGAAGACCAGGGAGAAGATGTGGGGCTGGAAGGACAGGTAATTTTAATTGGTTTGAAGGATATTGAAAGTAAACAAAATGAATTTCTACAGTGGTTTGGAGTTTACAGAGCACTTTCATGTATTACCTGTTTTGATCATCTTGTTAAACTTGTGGGGTATCTATAACAGGTTTTTGCCTCCATTTTACAGATAAGAAAAATGAGGCTCAGAGAGAATGTTTTTTGATAGAGAGTTACATAGGAAATCTTTTGATTAGCACTTTTAATTAGTATCACATAATATTAATGGCAAAGTATTTTTGGAAAATTAAATCCTAATTTACTCTTATTTGGCTATAAAAACCTTAACAATTCATAATATGTTATTCAGCTCTGACAATCTGAAACACTGTGGCTAATAAATCTTTAACCACTAGTAAAATTTTAACCACCTGAAAAACAACATGGAATATATTGTGTGGGTATATTTTTAGGTTTTTTCCATACTGATGGGGCTGACTCAAATATAATGAGGAATGTTATTAAACCTATTCATATCTTTCCTATGTGGGACCTCTACTGTAGTTTATAGTAATCCCTCCAACTCCCTCCCACTCTGAATGAACTGCAGTGGTCTCGGTTATAAATTTAAATCAGATTAAATTCTACCTTTTAGGTGTGCAGAGCAAGAGTCTCACCTTTAGTGGATACTTTTAAAATTTTTATTTTATTTATTTTTTTAAATTGAACTGTAATTAATTTACAATGTTGTGTTAGTTTCATGTGTATAAAAGTGATTCAGTTATATATATATATGTGTGTGTATATATACATTCTTTTTCAGATTCTTTTCCATTATAGGTTATTACAAGATATTGACTATAGTTCCCTGTGCTATATTGTAGGTCCTTGTTGTTTATTTTATATACAATAGTGTGTATATATTAATTCCACACTCCTAATTTATGTACCCCCACATTATCCCCTTTGTTAACCATAAGTTTGTATTCTATGTCTGTGAGTCTATTTCTGTTTTGTAAATAAGTTCATTTGTATCATTTTTAAGATTCCACATATAGGTGATATCATATGATATTTGTCTTTCTCTGACGTACTTCACTTCATATGATAATCTCTAGGTCCATCCATGTTGCTGCAAATAGCATGATTTCATTCTTTTTTATGGCTGAGTAGTATTCCATTGTATATATATACCACATCTTCTTTATCCATTCATCTGTCGATGTACATTTGGGTTGTTTCCATGTCTTGGCTATTGTAAATATTGCTGCAATGAATGTTGGGGTACATGTATCTTTTCAGATTATGGTTTTCTCTGGATATATGCCCAGGAGTGAGATTGCTGGGTCATATGGTAGTTCTATTTTTAGATTTTTAAGGACCCTTCATACTGTTCTCTATAGTGGTTATACCAATTCACCTCCCACCAACAGTGTAGGAGGGTTCCCTTTTCTTCACACCCTCTCCAGCGTTTACTGTTTGTAGACTTTTTGATGATGCCCATTCTGACTGGTGTGAGGTGACACCTCATTATAGTTTTGATTTGAATTTCTCTAATAATTAGCAATGTTGAGCATCTTTTCATGTGCTTTTTGGCCACCTGCATGTCTTCTTTGGACAAATGTCTATTTAGATCTTTTGCCCATTTTTTTGATCGGGTTGTTTGTTTTTTGATATAGAGCTGCATGAGCTGTTTGAATATTTTGGAGATTAACCCCTTGTGGATTGCTTCATTTACATATATTTTCTCTCATTCTGTGGGTTTTCTTTTCATTTTGTTTATGGTTTCCTTTGTACAAAAGCTTTTAAGTTTAATTAGGTCTCATTTGTTTATTTTTGTTTTTATTTTCATTATTCTAGGAGGTGGATCCAAAAAGATATTGCTGCAATTTATGTCAAAGAGTGTTCTGCCTATGTTTTCCTCTAAGAATTTTATAGTATCCAGTCTTACATTTAGGTCTTTAATTCATCCATTTTGTGTTTATTTTTGTATAAGGTGTTAGAGAATGTTCTAATTTCATTCTTTTACATGTAGCTGTCCAGTTTTCCCAGCACCGCTTATTGAAGGACTTGTCTTTCTCCATTGTATATTCTTGCCTCTTTTGTCATAGATTAATTGACCATAGGTTCATGGGTTGATTCCTGGGCTTTCTATCCTGTTCCATTGATCTATGTGTCTGTTTTTGTGCCAGTACCATGCTGTTTTGATTACTGTAGCTTTGTAGTATAGTCTGAAGTCAGGGAATGTGATTCCTCGAGCTCTTTAGCAGGTATTCTATCAATTTCATTTCTTACTCAGACATACCAAATTAAAGATTAAATGCCATAATCACTAGCTCTGTGTAAAAGCAACTTGAGGACAGAGAATATGAATTATAATTCTTGACTTCCACTGCATATTTTATTTTATTTTTTATTTTTATTTTTATTTTTTTTTTGCGGTACGCGGACCTCTCACTGCTGTGGCCTCTCCCGTTGCGGAGCACAAGCTCCGGATGTGCAGGCCCAGCAACCATGGCTCACGGGCCCAGCTGCTCCGCGGCACGTGGGATCCTCCCGGACCGGGGCACGAACCCGCGTCCCCTGCATCGGCAGGTGGACTCTCAACCACCGCGCCACCAGGGAAGCCCTCCACTGCATATTTTAGATGCACATGTAATTTGCTTTTAATTTGCATATTGAAAATTAAATTTGTGGCTCTTATGGGACAGAATTGGTCATAAGGTGGTTGTGAGGAAATTAGAACTGTTCTTACACAGCTGGATGTCCACTCCCATGACTGCAGCATTGTCTGCTTCCAAAGAAAGTCTAGACTAAGAGTATCATCTAAGTATCCTGAGGTAATGGAGTTTCTGAAATTGTCCAACTTTCTTTCACCCCCAAAGAAGAAAAAGAGTCAGTTTCAAAATACATTTTAATATACATATCTTCTGGGTCTAAGGTGGCATAATGTAATATTTTAAAGATAAATTTATCCATTTAATTAGTATTCTTTTTCAGAAGCCAGTATTCCCCAGGAAGTGTATATCTTCTGAAATTTCAAGAAAAATTTTTTGGGTAAACTACGAATTAAGTTCTTCTGATACTCTCCAGTATGTCTCAGTCTATTCCATAATATGATCAATGAAAATGATTCTTATTTATCACCACATTTGAGGTGGCTTAGTTGAAAAAATTTGAGACAGCTTACTAAATTCCTGGAAGAAAAAAAAGACACTTTTAAAATGTATGTAAAGGCATATTGAATTCAAACATTTCTTACTTGAGATCAAAATTTCTTTTTTTGGAGCAAGAGTATCAATAGCAAATCATTCTTTTGTCCATTTGGATATTTGGAACATGTGGGTCTGGACAGCCTCACAGGTTAAATGATTATCTCTGTCTGTTGGTGCTAGAAGAGCTGATTTTTGCAACATTTCTTAAGTCCCATCTGAGGGGAGTGGCACATGGGTTCATGCACTGCACTAACTCTAGTGGCAGCTTGCAACCTTCTGAAGCCTCAGAACCTTCCTTATGTTAGGAAGGTTCTGAGGCTCATCCATGCTTAGTGAGTGGAAAAGAGTATCTTGATTGATTAACTGTGTCCTGTGTGTGTTTGAAGGGTGCGGGGGGGGATGGGAAATGGAGAACACTGTCTGTTTCTAAATATTTCCAGCTCCGACCTAATATGGAAAGTAAATTATGCCAGCAATTAAATGTCTTCTTTCTGGATAGATCCAATAAGTTTGGTAGCCCAGTAAAAATACTCCCTCACATTGCTGGAATCAAATGTGAGTAAGGGGGCCCCCTGATATTTTTGGGATCTGTATTTGTCAAGGCAAGACAAAGAACTCCTCTCTCACTCTGAAGATGACTTTCACGGCCCTGGGGCACTTTTCTGGCTTGGAGAATTTACCCTTTGGTGACCCTGTGGTGGTTTCCTCAGTGGTGTGTGTGCCCCTTTGGATGCCTGCAAGGATGGTCTCTGCAAAGTCGTCATCTGTGCCAGTGGTAGTTGGGAAGGGGTCCTCTGGGGTTCCCTGGATGGCAGGATTTGCTCCTGCTTGTCCTGCAGGAAGGATTCCATTCTGGACATCTGGAGTAGCCTGACTGGTGGGCAGGATGACTCCGGGAAACAAGGGATGGAAGATAAATCCTGTTAAGATTTGGGGGGTCGCTGGCTGGAATGAGAGAAGGAAATAGAAAACAAAGTCGAAGGAACACATTTAAAAGGTGGTCAACCAATTTTTTCTTCCTTGAGGGCAGCAAGTTTGGGTAGGATTTACAGATGGAGAGGGTAGAGTCAGGAAAAACAGCAAAGATCGAGCATTCCTCAGAGGAAATGCCTCCCTCTCCCAAGCCAAGCCTGATGCTGGTTTCATTACTGGGATTCCTTGCTGTGCTCCATTTTCCTCAGAAAGGGAAAGCCAGAATCAAGTCAGTCACAGGAAGAGGGATAATGCATCATTTGTTCATATCAGGTGTATCTGGAGGTAGAACTAAGGCAGAAAATCCATACAATTACAGGGGGCTGCATTTCTGTTATTGACCTAAACCATAGTCTCTCCTTTGCCCATATTTTCTTTTAGAGTAATTTAAGAGACTAAAAATTAATGGAAAAATTAGTTCAAGTAGGTTAATCAATTCTTATCTCATGGTTTTCACCCCTTCAAGTTTCTTTTGATGTATTTTTCAAAGGCATTGGAATATTCAGTCAGAAACGTTTCTTTTGGCAATTCAGCCACTGGTGTATTCCTTGAGGTTACTCAGGGGATCTTCTCTCTTTTGGACAGTCAGTGATTTGCACACTGGTAATGAATGTTGTTGCTACTTACACTTGTTGTTGTTGTTTTTCCCCTGGGAATAAATTACTGTGAAAAGTTCTTCCTAAGAAGTAACAATTTGAAATCAGCTGGTTTTGGAGGGAGTTCAGGCAGTAACCAGTTCTCTGGGACCTCTCAGTTCTGACTGCATTCTCACAGTATAAAAAGCGTTGACAACTCAAAATTAAGATAGAGGTCCGTTTCTTTGAGCGTGGATCTCAATTGTTAGTTTGCATAAGCACCATCTGGAAGGCAGAAATATGCATTTTTAACCAGCTCTCCAAGTTGTCCTGGTTTGATGGTCCAGGACTGATGTTTGGAAAACACTGTCTTAGATTTATGAGGTATTGAAACCAGAATTAGACTTATGCTGAATGAGAGATAGGAGTAGAGTACAGAAATTTTCAAATTGGGAGTTGGGACTTTCATACATTTGAAATAAAGAAGGTGGCTTCCCTGGTGGCACAGTGGTTAAGAACCTGCCTGCCAATGCAGGGGACACAGGTTCAAGCTCTGGTCCAGGAAGATCCCACATGCTGCGGAGAAACTAAGCCCGTGCACCACAACTACTGAGCTTGTGCTCTAGAGCCCACAAGCCACAACTACTGAGCCCACATGCCACAACTACTGAAGCCCGTGTGCCTAGAGCCCATGCTCTGCAACAAGAGAAGCCACCGCAATGAGAAGCCCGTGCACCGCAACGAAGAGTAGCCCCCACTCGTCATAACTAGAGAAAGCCCGTGCAGCGACGAAGACCCAATGCAGCTAAATAAATAAATAAAATAAAGAAGGTGAGTGGTACCCATCACTAAAAAATAAGGGGAAAATAATAGACTATAAATTACCAGTGCACTCTATATAGTAAGGGTAAATATTGGTTCATAAAACGTGTGTGTGTTTTAGTTACATAAAAAATATAGCTGTTACTGTGAGTTTCACCAAAAAAAGAAAAAAAAGTAAAAGAAAACCATTTTTCTATCCACTGGTATAGTGGATAGAAAAATGGTTTTCAATCTGGATTTACTTTTTTTTTTTTTGACCATTGGACCTAATTTGCTTAAGCTTTCCGAGCCTCAGTTTCTTTTTATATAAAGTTGGGTTAAAAATCTCTACTTTGCAATCTGGTGAGGATTAAAGGCAACACATGGAAAAAAAATCTACTAAGGTGCCTGTTTTATAGAATTGGGTCAATAACTGGTTGATATTGGTGTTCATGTATCAGTGTTGGCAAAACAGCCCCGTTACTTGATTTTATTTATGGACAGTCTAGCAAATCTCTACCTTTTTCATAATAGAAAGGTTTAAAAAACTGTCTTCCCAGATATTTCCTCAACTCTTTACTTCAGTGTCATGTTTAGATACCATATTAATTCAAATAATTTTTCTCTGAAAATGACTTATGGGGAAATGCATAGAAATGCCTAGTAATGGTACTATGAGTTTTATCTAGGTTCAGCCCTCTAGTTATTCATATGTATAGAGAAGAGTTCATTCATTGCCATAAGATGCTAGAAAAATAATAACTTTTTCTATAAACATTAAACATCTAAGTCAAAAAATTAATCCTTCTTGCACTAAATATCAATATGTATATTATTCTAAATCTGCATGCATTTCAGTAACTTACAATCCTACATTTTAATCAATACAAAGTTTAAAACTATGCATTGGCTTTCTGGATAGAACTGAATCTGACATCAATATGTGGAAAACAAAAGCTAAGTCAAATTAATGGGGAGAAGTAGCTGGAGAAGGATGATGAAATCCCCAGCTAGACAAAAGATAACCTAATTCGAGGACCTATAAAAGTGTTCAGTTTACGATAGAATGCACCAGATTTAGGGGTTGTGGTCAAAAGTGACTATATGAGGATAGAAAACAGCATTGTGGTAGCAGTGAAAGGAATTTGAAATACTAGTAATTAATTTTATTTTTACCAATTCCTCTGAGCTTAGGATAGCACCCTAAAAAGAAAATAACAGAAGTTATTAGACAGATTTTTAATATATTTGAGGCAAGGTTTATATATATATATATATATATATATATATATATATATATAACTTAAAAACTTAAAATAGTTATAAATATTATAAAGAGATATGCGTTTATTTTCAACAATAATTTAAACTTCCTTTGTGATTTGTATCACAAAACTCAAGTCAGCACACGACATTGAACTACTAACATTTATTATTTGAGTGATGGGAGGTCTTCTGCATTTCAGAATTTACATATTTTCTATAATTAGGTAATGGAGACTTGGAAGATGCAGAAAGCAATAAAATAAAAATAATCCCATCATGCAGAATGTGATATTTTTTCTTGCAGATGTTTTTCAAACATTTCTTTTTTACATACTAGAAGTCATGTAATTTTTACAATTAGTGCCTTACCTTTTCTTTTAATACTATGCAACAACCATTTAACCACATTACCAACAAATTTTAATAAATATAATTTTGAATGGTCACAAAGTATTTGCTTTTATGTTGTACAGTTTATGTAATAATTTTCCTTTTGTTTAAATGTAGGTTGCACCTAATATTCTTCTCTACTATAAAATTATTTTGATGAATTTATTTGTAAATAAACCTTTGCTGTATTTCAGATTATTTCCTTGGAATGTGTTCCCATATGTGGAATTAAGAGTTAATATGAATTTTATACTTGATTCTGTTTTTAGAAGTAAAAGCTGCCATCTGATGTTCATATTTGATCTTGGGTCTTGGTAATTTTATCAGTGATCTCAAGAATTACCTTTCACAAAGGAAAATAGAGAGAGAGGAAAGTGTGTCATTTTTAGGGAAAAGATATGTAGTTAATAAATAAATTTGAGATAAAAATCCCCCATATCATTAATTATTAGATCAGCCCATTAATTTAATATTTTCTTAACAGTGTGGTTTAAAGGACTGACTGGTTGCTTCATCTGTGACATTTACTAACTGTGTGATTGTAAATAAATAACTAACTGTAAGTATTGCCAGTTACTCATCTTCACATTAGAAATAAAAATATTGTCTATAAAAGATTGTTTTGAAGATTAGATGAGATAGTACATAATAAATAAAAAGTACTAGAACAGTGCCTGGCACATAGTAAGTGCTCAATAATTATTCTTGTTATTATCAGTGCCCATACAGTGCAAAGTAAATAGGAAACTTGGCAACTATCTGGTGAATTGAGATAGGATGAAATATTTCACACTAAGATGATTTAAAATAAAAATCATATTACAAAATAATCCTACCTGAGCTCCAAGGTGTGCTACAATAACTGGTAACACCTGAAAAAAGAGTGAAAGATGTAAGAAAAAATATACTAAAAGGTAAGTTCTGGTAGATGAGATAAATATTGAGACTTTAAAAAAGTATACAATATTTACTGAATAGATATTTGTTTAATGTATCATCTATGATCATATATATGGACTCACAGAGCAGGATGGGAATTGGAACTCATCCAGTTTGTAAAAAGATTAGACTCAGAGATTTAGAAACCAGTCCAAAGCAGCACATTTAAAAGGTAGAAGTTAGTAAATTGGATGAACAAAAAATAACTTTGATCTCAAGCTATCCCCAAACTTAAAATTATTCCAAGCAATCATGTTGATAAAATCCATGTGTTTCTTTTATATGGCATCTCAGAAGATACATGAAAACATGTAATGGATATTTTAAAATATCAAGATTTCTTGAAGCATGTGTACTTAGTCTCATAATGGTTGCCTGGATATTTTGCTATTAAAATAGAACACTGGAAGGAAATTTTGGTTGATATTGTTCAACAACACTCATCCTAACAGAGTTCTTAGAGCTAAGTGAGAAATACCACACTGGTCACTAATAACTACGTACATGTTATGGAATTGTAGTTGGAAAGATCTGGGTGAGGTGTTGGTGTGCTCTAGCACTCTAAGAACTAACCATGGGGTTTGTCAGAAAGAACTAGGGTTTTAAGGTTTATTTTTATTTCTATAGAAACTCATAGAGTGTCACAAAAGTTATCAAAATGGGACTTTTAATATGCCAGACCTAAAAGATTTGAAAGTCTTATAAAAAGACTCTTAACTTTATTATTTCTCAAGAAGTTTGTACAGTAACACCCATAATGCCAAAAGGTAAAAAGTACACACATTTAAGAAAAAGCCTTACTCTCTGTCAGATCCCTGGCTACTGACCAAAAGCAACTCGTCTTCAGGGTGGCAATGGAAAAGTGGATTGAAGGGAAAGGACACAGGATTTGGGAGAAAACAAAATTGAAATTTCTTCTTTAAAGGCAAATTGGAAGGAACAGAAAGATACAAAAGGAAACCACAGATGTCTAAGTAAAACATGTAAGAATTAAGTAATGTAGCACCAATGTAACAAGGAGAAAAAGTATTAGTTTTTGATAGAAAATTGTTTGAAATAATAATAGCTAATACGTTTTGAATGAGTACCATGTATAGGCACTGTTCTAACAGTTTTACGTAGATTTACTCATTTAATCCCGGCAGCTCTAGTGGTAGATTCTAATTAATCTCTATTCTATATGATGAAGAAAGTGAGTCACAGAGGGTTAGGTAACTTGGCCACATAGGTAGTAAGTGGAGAGCTGGGATTTGACCAGAAGTTTTGGGGTTCTAGAGTTCACCCTTAGCCACACTGGCCTGCCTTAGATAAATGAACGCTGTGGGCAGCTGCCCAGGTTTCTGGCAGGGATGTAAGTTCCTCTGCATAAGGAGAGACAGGGTCGGAGGGACTGGGGCTGCTCAGGAGAAGGCATGTGTGGGGACCCTTGGTGGTGGCATAGCCTAGAGACATCGAAGAATCTCCACAGAGAACGAGGATTGATTTATATTATTGCATGTTGGGGAGCGTGCAATGTCGAACCGTCTCTACTGAATCTTTAGTAACATCTACAGTGCCCACATATGCCTTTGACTCCGGTGGATATATTCTTTGGTGAATATGAAGATGTACTAAGCCTGACTTCCAGGTTAGAGCAGGCCAGCAATTGAAACTGAACCTGGGCAATTAGCAGATGGATTACACCAGGGTCATGTAGTAAAGAGATTCTCATTTTATTTGCTACTCTCTCTAGTCTTTTTCTGAGGATCACTTTTATTATTAAGATATAAATAAGCAGCAAATACTTTGAGTGAAGGCTCTAATATATCTGTAAAAAATAAGTAATGTCTGATAGACAAGTGTACACATCAATATTAAAAAAATGTAAAAATTAGTTATGTTACAGATTTTTACAAATATGAATAAATGAAGCAGTATAGAGTTTCTTGTGTTGTTATTTTGACAAAAGGCACAGAAAAAAGTATTAGTTGCATATGATATAGAATTTAAATTGAGCAGCTTAAAATAATTTTGTCAATTAAACTCAGCTTTGATTGTAATTACTAATTAATATAAGCTTGCTACTATAAGTTGGATGTGTCCATAGTGGTAGGAAGATGGTTAGGGTATAGTCATGATTCATTATTTGGGAATGTGTATTAAAAGTCTTACAGTTTTGAATATCTTTGGACCCACAAATTCTATACCTAAGAACTGGTCTTAAAGAAATAATCACTGAAATGGTCAAAGACTTAGTCAAAGGATGTTCACTGTAGAATTGTTCATAGAAGCAGAAATTTTGGAAACCCCCCAATTTTTGCAATATGATGGAATACTAGCAATCATTGAAAACAATGTTATAAGTGATTCACAATGTTATAAGTGAATATTCAAAATATAGGAAAGACTATTCAAAATGTATTAAGTGAAAAAAATTAGATCATAGAACATCAGATATAGTAAGAACATATTGTCTTTAAAAAGTATACTTATATGCATAGAAAAAAAGAGTGGAAGGCTATAACCTAGAATGCTGACAATGTTTAATTCTGGCTGGTGGACTTATGGGTAAATTTTATTTTTTATTTTTGCTTATCTGTGTTTTCTAAATTCTCTATAGCTAACATATACTATGTATATAATAATCAAGAAAGCTTGTACAAAAAATTAGACCATTACGTGGGAATGATAGGGGCTGAGGTCATGTGTTAGGGAGAATTAGTTAACAATAATCAATTTAGTCATAAAGGGATCACTGTTATTTTTCTCCAGAGTCATTAAACTATTTAGAGAAGTTCCAAGAAGACAAAATTTGGGCTTTGCAGTTAAAATGCAAACACTTCTGAAAGAGGTGATGTCCTAAGTATGTCATTTATATCTTCATGTGAGGGGGTTTTTGGGGGGTTTTCCTGAAAGCAAATAATGATGGCAGGAGAGAAGGAACTAGAGAATCCTTGGGGACTTGAGAGGAGGCATGAAAAAAGCACACAAAAAGGATGAGATTAGATTTGCTGGAAATAAACTTTATCCATCTCTTATTTTTTCTTTGGAATGATTTTGGTCACCCAGAATATCTTCAATAGAAACAGAGCATGCTGGAGAAGAATCCTGATACTTCTCAATCCCCCTGGTTATTCTTTACTTCTCGATCTTCCACAACTCTTCACATTTCCTGTTACCTATTACAAATGTATTCTAGAGAGGTTATGGAAGCATGCTGTTTTCTGGGTGTGTTCTCATGGGATTTCAGCAAGAACCAAATTGCCAAAGACTGCTTTAAGTTTAGTAGGACATCCCTCTGCAAATTATCAGGGTAGAACTTTAAAGAACCTTGAAAATATTCTTTCCTCCCCTTTAGGCTTTCACCTGAGGGAAAATGCTCCCCATTGTTAAACATAGAAGGTATTTGAACTCACTTGTGGTTGCAGCTGCTGCTGTACCTTCAATCCCCCCAGGGTCAGTGGGAGGGTCTGGGTACCAGGTGCCATCCCTGCAGCAGGATTTAGCTGTAGGGCAATGAGGAAGATTTTCATTGTGTTGTTTCAGTTCGAACATCCAGGGCCCGAATTCATATTTACTAAATGTAAACGGGAGGATTTGCTATGCAAATATATAGTACACTACATTGCATTTGGAATTAGATATAGAATTGAAGTTCAAATACTTGTTTAGTCTACTAGTACAACCATCAAGTCCAGGACTAATTTTATCATATTAAGTTTTTCTCTGACATTTAACCCATTCTCCTGAGGATTACTTAAGTGATTCTATATTTGCCTTCCCTTTTTGGCTGTAACAGCAAGCGTTCCTGGAATTTTTCTAATGACTTTCTTATGAAGGACTGAATTCCTTCATAGGTATCCCCATGAAAATTGTGAGGGTCAGAATAAAGCATCTAGTCTGAATATGGTCTAGTATTATATTTAAATCTGACCAGTGGAAAAAAATCCATTTTAAGCAGGAAAGAAACATTATTTTATCCCCCAAACAGATTAAACTATACAGATATTCTATGAAAAGAATGTAGATCTTTCTATCCCTTCTTGTTTGCTCTTGTTTTCTGGGAGATGATAGCAGTCATAGTGTTTGTGTGGGTATGTGGATATTGTATGGGCCATGAGGAAGATGTGTCAGAGGAACGGGGAGAGGAGCTCGGAGAGGAGGTGAGAAGAACTAAAGAAGTAAAGACTTAAGAATTAGATTAATTCCTTTAGAGATTCTCCTGCTAAGAAAATTTTCTAATGATGTATTGAATAGCATTCAACTCTTTTTGACGTTCCTCTGTCACTACAATGAATATGTGTGCATGTGTACATCTATGGATACACACACACACATACCCTCCACATTAGGTATTATTTTTATTTAACAATGGATATTAAAATGATAAAAAAGAGTACTTACCAGTTGCAGGTCTGACCCCAGTGTGAGCATCTGTGTCAATGGAATTAGACTTAAAGAAGGGAAGACCTGCAGGGCATTGAAATTGATGTGTGAGACAAGAGATTGTCTGGTTTTACAATGCTGTCAGTGGAGGATATCCTCAAGTAACCTATACTCCAGTCACAGGTGGATTTACCACAAAGGTAAAGCTTCAGGGCCTCTCACTAGCATTGCCCCCTTCCGTGGCCCTAGGAGGCACCCTAGCAATGTGTCAAGTTTAAGGTCCGTGGCCCTAGGAGGCACCCTAGCAATGTGTCAATTTAAGGTATTTATCAGCTTAAAAAGGTGTAATTTACTCTT
This sequence comes from Mesoplodon mirus, assembly GCF_964341445.2. Classification (NCBI taxonomy): domain Eukaryota; kingdom Metazoa; phylum Chordata; class Mammalia; order Artiodactyla; family Ziphiidae; genus Mesoplodon; species Mesoplodon mirus. Next base: position 51,102,310 of record NC_138977.1, read on the forward strand.
ATTTCTTATCTCATTATAAATTATTCACTTTAGTAACTATTTTACATGTCTAACTTTGTATTATTTTTCAAAGAAGGTCCCCAAAGCTTCTAGTTCCTTAAGGAGGGAGGTTGGCTACTGACATGAGTATTGTATAATGTCCATAGACCAAAAAAGAGAACTTTAGACTGGTATTATTGTACTATTTCACAAAGTCTAGACGTAGGTAAGGAGAGGTCCTTTTGAACAGAGAAAGGGTGGGAAGAAAGGGGTGGGTAGCCAGGAGACCATGCAGTTTTCATATGTACTTAAATATGTTTCAAAGACAGATTTTACAGTAACACATCAGCTCATCAGCAACAATGAAATTTAAGAAAACCATGAGGAAATCTGCAATTATTTTTATAGATTACTGCTTAATCCCTGCTAGTTCTGGCAAATACCATACATGATTAAGCCACAGTACTTCAAGGGCATAGATGACCAAGTTTTTTCAACAGGTGTAGCTATTGCTTTTCAGAGTTTACTAGATTTGGTTGCTAAACCAAATTATTATTCAGACAAAAGGAAAACGAATGAAGATGTGTTGCTTTTCCTGCTTAAAGTTTTGAAAAAAAAAGTATGTTTCTTGTTTTTATTTCCCCCCAAATAAAGCTTTTCTCTCTGTTGCCCAGTCATGAGACTTTGGATGAATCTTGATTTTAAATCCACTAGTCTTAACATGTTTCCTTTGCTGGTCTCTAAATGTTCCCCATTGTAGGACTCTTACCTGATTTGGCTGTTGTTGGTTTAGCAGTGTCGCCTGATCTGGAACCAGCTTTGTTGAAGGAAGTACCAAAGCAGGGTTGAGCTGCATCTGTGATAACAAATTTTTGCAGAAGCAGGGATGTGTTTGAGGTTTTGCATTCATTTATTTCCAGGAGGTAACAAGTTGACCCAAATGCAAAAACATCTGTCTTTAGCCTCTGTGTGTTTTGGAGCAGTTTTAACTCCATGGAACATTTTGTGCATGACAGGAGATGGAATTGTGGAGCAGAAAAGTACCAGACCAGGAGGGGTGCTGTGGGGAGGGACAGAGGGTGAGGTAGGGTACATGGATTTCTGGTGGTAGTTCCTAGGTTCCCATTTCTTTTCTGAAAGTGCTTTCCTCCTTTTCCAGTACATGAAATATATAGTCCACACCTTAGCTCTATACACATTTGCTTTTTTCCAAAGCTTGAAGGTAAGCTGCTATGATTTCTACTGCATTTTCACAAAGCTTCCTAATTTTACCTCGTGCCTGACAAGTCACTTCCTGTAATGGAAATTCTGTCCCCTTCCTGGCCAGGGTATTTTCCTAGTGTATTAAGAATAACTGAATTTTAGAGGTAAAAATCTCCTTGAATCCATATGATCTAGTTGTATTGTTTTATAGATGAGGGAAGTGAGAAGCAGTATCACCTGCCAAGGTGACATTTTGAGTTGCAGAGCCTGTACTAGGATCCTTGCAAGTGCTTTCAGTCCTTGAAGAAATGAATCCTTCTATTTGTTTTTCTTTGTACTCCATCTGCATTCAGGTGGAAGCTCTCTGGCCAGGTTGACTCTGGTTGGCATTTGCTCCTGGCTGCATCCCCAAGGGCAGTGTGCTGTGGGCCCCCCAACACTGCATTAACCCTTGGGTCACTTGGATGTATCCTGGAGCTACCAATGACTCTTGATTTCACTTTGGTCTTTTATCTCAGGTTGAAGAGGTAAGATTGGCACTATCTGTCCTTAGGGGTCCCTATAGCCTTAAGATTATGTAAGTATAAGTTCTGCAAATGTGTTTTCATCCACTATGACCCACTGTCAGCATGGCAGTCAGAGGGATCCTTTGAAAACAACAGTCTGGTGTGTTTACGTCTTTGTTCAATCTGTGCCTTGACTTCTGTTTTCAGCCAGGGACAATACAATGGCCTAAAATGCCCTCAGGCCCTGGGCCCCCAGTGCCTCTCTGACCTTCCATCCTACCTCATTTTCTCTTGTTCACTCTCCTACTGCTATTTAGGCTGCTGGCTGTCTCTGGGACACTCAAGGCCGATTCTTGCCTCAGAGCCTCATCTCCACCTGTTCCCTCTATCTGGAATGCTTTTTCCCCCGTCATTGGCTCACTTCCTCACCCGCTTCACGTTGTTGCTCGAGCTCACCTTCTTTTTGAGACCTAGCCTGACTACTCTTCTGAGTATGCAACCTGTCCCATCTCCAGTGTGTACCCTATTCCCAGACTTTTGATTTACTGAAAACAATTGCTAGGCTGTTTTATGTGTTCGATTCATTTTATATACCTTTATGATAATTGAATAAATTCATGTACAAATAATTTTTAAAAACCTTGTCTATGTGTCCTGAGTTTTATTTGATAAATACCAATACTATACCTAATAGACATTTTAATGTTACTTCCCACATTCCCTGCACCACTGTTTCTAACTGCGCTCCCAATCTACATTAACCTGCACAGTACTCCTCAGTCCTCTTTGAATGATAGCTGTGCTCCAGGAAAGTTTTATTTGTCTTGAGTCTTTACAAATTTTATGGTAATTTAAATTCACTAGAGACACCTTATTTAGAAGAACCTTTTGGCAAACTTGTTCGGTGAAGCGCAAAATCCATGTTTTACAAAGAATTTAACTTCCTAATTTACCTTGTTTAAACATCACATTTTTGTAGACAACTTCTTTAAAGGACAAATGTATATTTGCAATGAAATAAGAAGGAGGTTGGTTATTCATGTTTTGTTCCATCCCCTCCCCCCAAGATCACCCTGTTCAGGTCCTTCATAGAACTAATCATGGTTATAATTTATAATTTTTTTTGTGGTATGCGGGCCTCTCACTGTTGTGGCCTCTCCCGTTGTGGAGCACAGGCTCCGGACGCGCAAACGCAGCGGCCATGGCTCACGGGCCTAGCCACTCCACGGCATGTGGGATCTTCCCGGACCGGGGCACCAACCCGTGTCCCCTGCATTAGCAGGCGGTCTCTCAACCACTGCGCCACCAGGGAAGCCCTACAACTTATAATTTAACATTAAAAATATTTTTTAGTATCTATAGCCCTTGTAAACACCATGAAGGAGCATGCCTTTTTTTCTTACCATTGTATCTTCAGCAACTAGCACAATATATGGTATACAGAGAGTTTTCAATAAATATTTGCTGATTGTATGGATGAGTAGGGAAGCGTTAAGTGAGCTTGAGGCCTAACTGAGAATGGTTTCTTTTTGTTCTGCTAATTCATAGTAAATATTTAAAAAATTTTTCTTATTGTCCACACTGAAGCATCTCAAAGGGAAATTCACTTAGAGACCCAAACCACCCATATTATGTCTATAAAATATTGAAGGACAGATGGAATACATGTTTGAATACTAGTGCTCTTTTTTGTTCAAAAAACTGTTATATATGAACATGTTTTGTGATGAAATGTTCTACGTAAAAAATATTGACTGCTTTCTAATATTCCCTTAATATTGCATGATTTGGTAGACCTTTTAGAGTTTATACAATCTAGATGTTTAGTGTTTCCAATTAGAAAAATCAGACTGTTTTAGTTTACATCTTTGGTCATGAGAAAGTAATTAGTTGGCAAGAAAATCTTAACTTCTTTTTGGAAGTAGAATCATTATCCATTTTGAGCAGACATAATCTAAAGCATTCCTTTTTCTCCTAATTTCTACCCTATTTCTCTGCCAAAAATAATCAAAATTAATTTATTATCCAAAATAAATCAAATAATCAATAATTTATTATTCAAAAATAAATCAAAATAATAATAAAAATTAATTTATTATAAAATTAATCCACTCAATCCACAATAGATTGGATGTATTTTAACAATGTAAGTACATTGAAATATACAGTAATACTTCATTAGTTTATCATCTTTCAACTTTGAAAATAAAAACAGGAAACTAGAGGAATGGGTCATGGACCAGTTTTAGCAGAGGGCAAGGAGAGAGAGAGGTGCAGCTAAGGCTGGTTGGTTCATAAAATATACAGTTTGCACTTACTGGTAATGACAGAGTTGATCCTAGAAGACAAAACAGTAGAATCGTAGTCTTCATGTTCAAATTACTACCTGAAACAACAAAATAGTGTTATTCTTTCACTCTATTTTTTCTTTTTGAGACAAGGTGGTACTTGAAAAAAAGAATGCTCTATTTGAAACATGGTCATTTCTGTTACCTTTCTCTTCACTAGGCAAAATGTACAGGTGAGACAATATGCAAAGTCCAGTTGATTTCTCTAGTTTCTATGATGAAAAATTTTACTCTCTGATGAGCTGTGAGTTTGTAGGAGGAATTTAAACTTGACTCCAGGAGGCTGGCAACTGAGGGACCAATGAGGACTTAGCTGTCTGTGAAATCATTTGGTTTCTTTCATTTCCCAACACTTAATTAGGTGAATTATTAGCTGCAGACATCATATTACCCAATGTCTACCATTTGAATAGAGGGTATTTCAGGAAGATATACCTTGTGTAATTTTTTAAAAGTGCAGACAATGAAAAATTACAATCCTTATTCACCTCCATCTCCTTCCCAAATGACTTCCCAGATGTCCCTATTTTATCATGTATACATGATAAATCAAACATCAAAATAGAACTGTGTATGTTAAAAAATAAGACCTATTATGTTTATTGCTCTGCAATTTACTTTTTAACTTAACAAATAATGTATGACCATATATGTCAGTACAGATTTATTTCATGTATTTAATGACTACCTTATATTACCTTTCCTTTTGATGGAAATTTAATCCATTCCCATTTTAGTTTGTAATTATAAAAGTGGTACAATGAACATCCTTATAAAAATTTTTCACACACGTGGGAGTATTTCTGTAGGTATTATTCCTAGAAGTACTGTAGTAAAGGATATGTATGTTTTAAATTTCAATAAGTATGGCCAAATTTCCTCCCAGAAAAGTTGAATGGTGTACTTTATTTTAAATGGGGAAAAATCTACTTTAAGCAAAATGCAGGGATCTACTGAGGTTTCTTTCACAGAAAGAACAATGAGGTGCTCACCATAGGTTTTCAGGGCCCCAGGCTTCCCCTGGAGTTTTTGAGATATGCCTCATCTTTAACAATTTATATATGAAGGGAGGTGGGGTCTGTTCAACAAATTTTGAGTCCAATCAAAGATAAATCTGTGTCATGCCAGGATTTCACATGGAAGGCCATCTTAGTTCCTATTTTTTGTTGGCCATGCTGTGCTGAACAGGGATCGAACCTGTGCCCCCTGCAGTGGAAGGGTGGAGTCTTAACCATTGCACCACCAGGGAAGTCCCATGGAAGGCCATCTTAGATTTGGCTAGTTTTAGGGGACAGAATGTCTGTCTGAGATGATGAGTTGTTCCCAAAACCTTTTCTATAACTATTCATTACACAATCAACTTTTGTTACTGTCTGGTAAGAATGGGGGAAACACAAAGGTTAACCTGTATATGCTTGGTAAATGTAATCCTAGGAGTATTCACAGGTATGAAGGGGAGTGTGGTTAATTTTGTTGGGGACAGACAGCAGAGAAACCCAGTAGAGGAGGTGACCTTTGAACTAGGTTTTGAAGAATAAAAAGAATCCATTCATTAAGAATGCAAGGAGAGGGGCTTCCCTGGTGGTGCAGTGGTTGAGAGTCCGCCTGCCGATTCAGGGGACACGGGTTTGTGCCCCGGTCTGGGGAGATCCCACATGCCGCGGAGTGGCTGGGCCTGTGAGCCATGGCCGCTGAGCCTGTGCATCTGGAGCCTGTGCTCCGCAACAGGAGAGGCCACAACAGTGAGAGGCCCGCGTACCGCAAAAAAAAAAAAAAAAAAAAAAAAAATTGCAAGGAGAGCAGAACAAGTGTTTACATATGAAGGAGAGATGTTATTGTTGCTTATCACTGGAACAAAATGGGTGAGGCTAGCAGTGAAAGATAGGGTTGGAGAGATACCTAATTTTAATCACCTGTAGTAGTTTTGATTGTTTGCTTCTATTATTTATTTTGTCTCTTGATCAGACATTATCTCACACAGCTCCTTCATTATTTCCTGATTGTATGTTTCTCTTGAACTAGATGAAGAGTTCCTGGGGCCTTGTCTTATATTTCTTTAGTGTCTTCTATGTTAATAACTTTGTAGAGCAGCAGATGGTCACTGCATGTTGATGGATAAATGGTAGAGGTATATACTCTAGGGAGTTGGAGCAAGGTAGAGTTCAGAGAAGAGATGGGACTTTAAGTGGATTTGAAGGATATATATGACTGATGGGACAGAGAATAGCATGGTAAAGAGGGTGAAATTAAGAGGAACAATGAAACATAAGAGCTGAAGTATGTGGAAGGGAAGCAACTTCATGTTCTCACAGGCTTTCATAGACATATTCATTCATTCATTCTTTTTTTTTTTTTTGCGGTACGCGGGCCTCTCAGCGGTACCAGGGCATGAACCCATGTCCCCTGCATCGGCAGGCGGACTCTCAACCACTGTGCCACCAGGGAAGCCCTTCATTCATTCTTTTACTCAGTCAATTCATTCTTCCAACCCATCATTTAGCATATATTCACTCTATGTTCTGCTAGCATTGTTTCAGTTCCTGGGAATAAAACAGTGAATGGAAGTGGCAAAAATCCTTGCCCTTAAAGAGCTTACATTTTGTGGGGGAACCTTAAATAGTCAAGCCTCATTGAGTAGGGGGGAGCCCACCACAGTGGGGAATCCCCTCTCCCCTGGGCATTATTTTCAGTGAATGTGTAGGGGGAGAGGCTTCCTTAAATATATATATTTTTTCTTTTTTGGAAGAGGCAGAGTTGAATTTTATGCCACTGTTTTTGCTTGGCTTGGGTGAGGAGACAAGTTCTATTCCCAATCTAGAGTATGGTGCTAATGAATAGCTCATTTGAATTGAATCACTGTGTGACTGTCTGGACATCAGGTGATTCAGGGAACTGACAGTGCATCAAATGCCTGTTGCAGACATGTCTCCAGCCCCAAGCTAGAATGGGACATGCCCTAGCTTGGAAAATGAGCAGTCAGTAGACTTTGGCCAAAATAAACAAGGGAAATTAAGAAGGGTGAGTAATTTCTTAGACAAGGACTTTTAAGTTTGAAAGCTGATAACTTGCAGTAATATAATTATGGAGGTATATGTCAAGAAATATGTACTATAAAGGGGGAAAATTCCTCAATCATTCCAAAATGGAGAGACATCAGCAAAAACAGTGAGGTAATTTATTTTTCTTAAATGACTTATGATATCAGGATTCATTAAAGTGTTTTGTGAACTACAGGTGACATCTAGCCCTGTAGGTCTAGACATTTCTTGATGTTTCTTATTGGTTTTAGCTTTAAGTTTCTTTGGTTTATGGAATCTTTTGAGAATCTGATTGAATCTATACACCATCTCCTCAGAAAAAATGCACATATGCCCATGAACACAATGTGTATCAGACAACACATGTGTTTCATGGATGTCCTGAGAGCCTAACTGTGAAGACCCAGGTTAAGAGCCTCTGGTTTAGAAGAATCCTGGTGAAACCTCTTTTGTGTGATCCCTGAACTTTCTGGGATCTCTCAAGCCAAGTAATGTACCCTCTTCCCAACTCCATTACTCCCAATGGATATGGGAAGATAGGAATTACCCAGACCCAAGGCACTCTTTATGAATCCCAGTCTAAGAGGACCCGTTTGACAATGAAAAGATAAAGTAGACTGGAAACCTCTTTTTCTCCTTCTACCACTTGATCATTCAATCACAGTATTAAAAGGATTTGAGACACATGATTGCTATTTATTATTGTGATATTGTGATAATGTAATTGAATAATTAAGTAAATTAATAGTTGAAAACTGCAGTCAACATTCCCTAGTGCATAATAATTCCAACAACACCTATTAAACATAAACCTAAATTGTGCTAGCACAGGCATTGTACTAGATGCTAGGGTACAAAAGTGAATAAGACAGAATACCTGCTTACATTCTTATGGGAAATACAGCCAGTATCAATCACTGTATAATGTGCAGGTGAAATGGAAGTATGTACTGGATGTCAGAAAACAGCCTTAGTGGATTTTCATCTTGTTTCTCTAAGTTTGTTCATGATATTCCCTCTGCCTGAGTCTCCCATTTCATCTCTGGCTGTCAATGTTCTACTCATTCTTAAAGATCCTTCTTTATGCCACAATTGTCATTGTCTTTCTTCCCCTAATTTGGAGTCAGGCTTTCTTTTCCTTCCCTGAAACTCTATTTTAACTAATGAATTTCTTATTTATTTTATTCTACTTTGGCTGATGCTATTGTTATTTGTGTTTTTATTTTGAGATATTAGATTTAAAGGAAGATCTTGTGTCTTGTTCATTTTGTATTCTTTGTACAACCCAGCAAAGTATCTTGCATGTGGTAGGGCAATAAATATGAGCTGGATTGAGTTATCACTTGTTTGACTTTGTAAATTTACAAAACTCTTTAAAATTGTTGACCAGTTCATACTACCCAGAGGAAATTAGGGTATATGCTTGAAAACCTTCTGTAGAGCCACTTTTCTATGGAGTGGTTTGATGAATGTCAGAAGGACAGCCACTGAATTAAGTATATCTAAAATTCTACTAAATAGAAAAAACTATATGGGTTTATTACTAATCTCTTAAAGTTTTTTTCAGATTGGGTATCGGGAAAATATGTCCAGACTTCTTGGGAGAGTGGGTTGGCCATTGGTCATAGGTGATAAAGTTCAGGATGTAATGTCATTAGAAATACTGGAAACATTATATCAAATTTCCACATTCATCAGGGTTGAGCTCAACACGTTGTGGTAACATTATACTCTGTTTATGTGGGAAAATTTCAACTCACCGTTAAAAGTACACTCTTATGCCCATCTCTGGGGTCCGCGCTTTTAACCGCGGCTCGCGCTCGTCTCTGGAGCTCCTTTAAGCAGCGCTCTTAATCCCCTCTCCTCGTGCACCAGGAACAAAGACATAAGAAAAATTCTCTTGCCTCTTCGGCAGGTCCAGACTTTATCCCGGCCAGCCGTGGTGCACCTACCCCCTGCAGGCTGTGTTCACACCGCCAACCCTAGCCCTCTCCCTGCGATCCAACCTCCGAAGCCCGACCCTCAGCTCCCAGGCCCGCCCGCTCCAGGGGGTGAGCAGACAAGCCTCTCGGACTGGTGAGTGCTGGTCGGCACCGATCCTCTGTGCGGGAATCTCTCCGCTTTGCCCTCCGCACCCCTGTTGCTGCGCTCTCCTCCGCGGCTCCGAAGCTTCCCCCCTCCGCCACCCCCAGTCTCCACCCGCGAAGGGGCTTCTAGTGTGTGGAAACATTTCCTCCTTCACGGCTCCCTCCCACTGGTGCAGGTCCCGCCCCTATCCTTTTGTCTCTGTTTATTCTTTTTTCTTTTGCCCTATCCAGGTACGTGGGGACTTTCTTGCCTTTCTGGTCTTCTGCCAGCGTTCAGTAGGTGTTCTGTAGGAGTTGTTCCACGTGTAGATATATTTCTGGTGTATCTGTGGGGAGGAAGGTGATCTCCGCGTCTTACTCTTCCGCCATCTTCCCCTCGTCTCCGGTGGTTGATTATTAAAATGTTTTGGGGGGACTTTGTCAGTTTAAAAAATTTTTTAATTTGTTGAGATTTCTTATATTTTTCAAAATAAATATTTAATCTTGTGCATGATTTAGAATTAATAATTTTGTATTATTTTCCTTAAGAGGACCACCCAAATAGTATAAGATTGCAGTCCCACGAAAAAACTGGATGTGCCCTTAGTAACAGTATTGGAATCTGAGGTCATTCACCATCTATCTATCATTAGGTGTAGACTACATTGTATGTAACCAAGCACTAAAGATTATAAGTGTGACTACTACTGTCATTATCTTTAACAATGAAAAAAACAAAGATAAACTGGTCTTATTTATCTCATGGCTATTTCTGGGAGCTTTGAGAGACTCAGAGAGGGAGAGATTGTTTAAGTATGAGTAAATGTGAGACATTCGACTTTATTAATTATTTTGTCCAGGATCAATAATATAGAAAGTGGGCATTTCATAGTTTTAATATCCATAAGTTTATGGTCTACCAAAAGTTTAGATAAAACATGTGACTGCCTGGGTTCAAATCCTGGCTCTGATACTTTTAGGCTGTATAATAGGGGATAATAATAGTTTTAAGGATTAAATGAGTTAATATTTATAAAGTTCTTACTGTTTGGCAGTACCATGCACATGTTAAATAAGACAAATTGAGCCGGTGGTGGCTTATGTAGATTTTCTCTGTCTCATATGTTCATCCTAGTTCAGTTCAGTGACACCAAGTGGTCTCTGTTAAGTGAGGCTCTCAGATTTCCAAGGCTAAATGATGCAGACAGAGCTTTTTTTCTCCCATTTTGTCGTTTTTAATTATTAATTCTTATAGGTCAACTGAGACTGTAAGGAAAAAAAAACTCTCCTTGTTCCACCCTTTCACATTCCAGTCCTGCTCTCCAGAGGCAAGGGCTTCCAACTGCTTTGGTTGTTTCTTCTAGTATCTTAAAACTGTAAGATTAACATCTACTTTAAAAATTGTTGGCCTTTTTAAGGAGGTATAACATACTTTCAGTAAAGTATGCACATCTTAACCTTTACACATGTTACGTCTTGAATGTTTACACATTTTACCTATGCATACACTTGTGTGACCAGAGCCCAGATCAACATAGAAAAGATTGCTAGCTCCCCAGCAGTGGGGTTCCCTTTGCTCCCTTGTAGCTTTAACCTTCCCAGCATAACTCATCTGTCAACTTAGATCAGGGTTTTTCTTTCTTCTTTTTTTAAAATGTTTATTTATTTATTTATTTCTTATTAGTCATCCATTTTATACACATCAGTGTATACATGTCGATCCCAGTCTCACAATTCATCACACACACCCCCACCACTTTCCCCGCTTGGTGTCCATACGTTTGTTCTCTACGTCTGTATCTCAATTTCTGCCCTGCAAACGGGTTCAACTGTACCATTTTTCTAGGTTACACATACATGTGTTAATATACGATATTTGTTTTTCTCTTTCTGACTTACTTCACTCTGTATGACAGACTCTAGATGCATCCACGTCTCTACAAATGACCCAATTTTGTTCCTTTTTATGGCTGAGTAATATGCCATTGTATATATGTACCACATCTTCTTTATCCATTGGTCTGTCGATGGGCATTTGGGTTGCTTCCATGTCCTGGCTATTGTAAATAGTGCTGCAGTGAACATTAGGGTGCATGTGTCTCTTTTTTTTTTAACATCTTTATTGGAGTATAATTGCTTTACAATGGTGTGTTAGTTTCTGCTTTATAACAAAGTGAATCAGTTATACATATACATATGTTCCCATACCTCTTCCCTCCTGCGTCTCCCTCCCTCCCACCCTCCTTATTCCACCCTTCCAGGCGGTCACAAAGCACCGAGCTGATCTCCCCGTGCTATGCGGCTGCTTCCCACTAGCCATCTACCTTACGTTTGGTAGTGTATATATGTCCATGCCTCTCTCTCGCTTGTCACAGCTTACCATTCCCCCTCCCCATATCCTCAAGTCCATTCTCTAGTAGGTCTGTGTCTTTATTCCTGTCTTACCCCTAGGTTCTTCATGACATTTTTTTCCTTAAATTCGATATATATGTGTTAGCATATGATATTTGTCTTTCTCTTTCTGACTTACTTCACTCTGTATGACAGACTCTAGGTCTATCCACCTCATTACAAATAGCTCAATTTCATTTTTTTTATGGCTGAGTAATATTCCATTGTATATATGTGCCACATCTTCTTTATCCATTCATCTGATGATGGACACTTAGGTTGTTTCCACCTCCAGGCTATTGTAAAAAGTGCTTAAATGAACATTGGGATGAATGTGCCTTTTTGAATTATGGTTTTCTCTGGGTATATGCCCAGTAGTGGGATTGCTGGGTCATATGGTAATTCTATTTTTAGTTCTTTAAGGAACCTCCATACTGTTCTCCATAGTGGCTGTATCAATTTACATTCCCACCAACAGTGCAAGAGGGTTCCCTTTTCTCCACACCATCTCCAGCATTTGTTGTTTGTAGATTTTCTGATGATGCCCATTCTAACTGGTGTGAGGTGATACCTCACTGTAGTTTTGATTTGCATTTCTCTAATAATTAGTGATGTTGAACAGCTTTTCATGTGCTTCTTGGCCATCTGTATGTCTTCTTTGGAGAAATGTCTATTTAGGTCTTCTGCCCATTTCTGGATTGGGTTGTTTGTTTTTTTAATATTGAACTGCATGAGCTGTTTATATATTTTGGAGATTAATCCATTGTCCCATGATTGATTTGCAAATATTTTCTCCCATTCTGAGGGTTGTCTTTTCATCTTGTTTATGGTTTCCTTTGCTGTGCAAAAGCTTTTAAGTTTCATTAGTTCCCATTTGTTTATTTTTGTTTTTATTTCCATTACTCTAGGAGGTGGATCAAAAAAGATCTTGCTGTGATTTATGTCAAAGAGTGTTCTTCCTGTGTTTCCCCTAAGAGTTTTATAGTGCCTGGTCTTACATTTGGGTCTCTAATCCATTTTGAGTTTATTTTTGTGTATGGTGTTAGGGAGTGTTCTAATTTCATTCTTTTACATGTAGCTGTCCAGTTTTCCCAGCACCACTTGTTGAAGAGACTGTCTTTTCTCCATTGTATATCCTTGCCTCCTTTGTCATAGATTAGTTGACCATAGGTGCATGGGTTTATCTCTGGGCTTTCTATCCTGTTCCATTGATCTATATTTCTGTTTCTGTGCCAGTACCATATTGTCTTGACTACTGTAGCTTTGTAGTATAGTTTGAAGTCAGGGAGCCTGATTCCTCCAGCTCCATTTTTTCCCCTCAAGTCTGCTTTGGCTATTTGGGGTCTTCTGTGTCTCCATACAAATATTAAGACTTTTTGTTCTAGTCCTGTAAAAAATACCATTGGTAATTTGATAAGGATTGCAATGAATCTGTAGATTGCTTTGGGTAATATAGTCATTTTCACAATATTGATTCTTCCAATCCAAGAACATGGTATATCTCTCCATCTGTTGGTATCTTTAATTTCCTTCATCAGTGTCTTGTAGTTTTGTGAATACAGGTCTTTTGTCTCCCTAGGAGGTTTATCCCTAGGTATTTTATTCTTCTTGTTGCAATGGAGTGTTTCCTTAATTTCTCTTTCAGATTTTTCATCATTAGTGTATAGGAATGAAAAAGATTGCTGTGCATTAATTTTGTATCCTGCAACTTTACCAAATTCAATGATTAGCTGTAGTAGTTTTCTGGTGGCCTCTTTAGGATTCTCTATGTGTAGTATTATGTCATCTGAAAATAGTGACAGTTTTACTTCTTGTTTTCCAATTTGTATTCCCTTTATTTTTTTCTTCTCTGATTGTCATGGCTAGGACTTTGAAATCTATGTTGAATAATAGTGGTGAGAGTGGCCATCCTTGTCTTGTTTCTGATCTTAGAGGAAATGCTTGCAGTTTTTCACCATTGAGAATGATGTTTGCTGTGGGTTTGTCATATATGGCCTTTATTATGTTGAAGTAGGTTCCCTCTATGCCCACTTTCTGGAGAGTTTTTATCATAAATTGGTGTTGAATTTTGTGGAAAGCTTTTTCAGCATATATTGAGATGATCATATGGTTTTTCTTCTTCAATTTGTTAATATGGTTTATCACATTGATTGATTTGCGTATATTGAAGAATCCTTGCATTCCTGGGATAAACCCCACTTGATAATGGTGTATGATCCTTTTAATGTGTTGTTGGATTCTGTTTGCTAGTATTTTCCTGAGGATTTTTGCATCTATATTCATCAGAGATATTGGTCCCTAATTTTCTTTTTCTGTGGTATCTTTGTCTGGTTTTGGTATCAGGGTGATGGTGGCCTTGTAGAATGAGTTTGGGAGTTTTTCTTCCTCTGCAAGTTTTTGGAAGAGTTTGAGAAGGATGGGTGTTAACTCTTCTCTAAATGTTTGATACAATTCACCTGTAAATCCATCTGGTCCTGGACTTTTGTTTGTTGGAAGATTTTTAATCACAGTTTCAATTTCGTTACTTGTGATTGGACTGTTAATATTTTCTATTTCTTCCTGGTTCAGTCTTGGAAGGTTATATCTTTCTAAGAATTTTTCCATTTCTTCCAGGTTGTCCATTTTATTGGCATAGAGTTGCTTGTAGTAGTCTCTTAGGATGCTTTGTATTTCTGCAGTGTCTGTTGTAACTTCTCCTTTTTCATTTTTATTTTTATTGATTTGAGTCCTCTCCCTCTTTTTCTTGATGAGTCTGGCTAATGGCTTATTAATTTTGTTTATCTTCTCAAAGAGCCAGCTTTTAGTTTTATTGATCTTTGCAATTGTTTTCTTTGTTTCTATTTCAGTTGTTTCTGCTCTGATCTTTATGATTTCTTTCCTTCTGCTAACTTTGGGTTTTGTTTGTTCTTCTTTCTCTAGTTCCTTTAGGTGTAACGTTAGATTGTTTATTTGATATTTTTCTTGTTTCTTGAGGTAGGCTTGTATAGCTATAAACTTCCTTCTTAGAACTGCTTTTGCTACATCCCATAGGTTTTGGATTGTGGTGTTTTCATTGTCATTTGTCTCTAAGTATTTTTTGATTTCCTCTTTGATTTCTTCAGTGATCTCTTGGTTATCTCCATGTGTTTGTGTCTTTTACATTTTTTTCCACTGAAATTGATTTCTAATCTCATAGCATTGTGGTCAGAAAAGATGCTTGATATGATTTCAGTTTTCTTAAATTTACTGAGGCTTGATTTGTGACCCAAGATGTGATCTAACCTGGAGGATGTTCTGTGTGCACTTGAGAATAAAGTGTAATCTGCTATTTTTGGATAGAATATCCTATAAATATCAATTAAATCTATCTGCTCTATTGTGTCATGTAAAGCTTGTGTTTCCTTATTAATTTTCTTTTTGGATGATCTGTCCATTGGTGTAAGTGAAGTGTTAAAGTCCCCCACTATTATTGTGTTACTGTCGATTTCCTCTTTTAGAGCTGTTAGCTACATAAGTTGCCTTATGTATTGAGGTGCTCCTATGTTGGGTGCATATATATTTATAATTGTTATATCTTCTTCTTGGATTGATCCCTTAATCATTATGTAGTGTCCTTCCTTGTCTCTTGTAACATTCTTTATTTTAAAGTCTATTTTATCTGATATGAGTATTGCTACTCCAGCTTTCTTTTGATTTCCATTTGCATGGAATATCTTTTTCCATCCCCTCACTTTCAGTCTGTATGTATCCCTAGGTCTGAAGTGGGTGTCTTGTAGACAGCATATATATGGGTCTTGTTTTTGTATCCATTCAGTGAGCCTGTGTCTTTTGTTTGGAGCATTTAATCCATTCACTTTTAAGGTAATTATCGATATGCATGTTCCTATTACCATTGTCTTAATTGTTTTTGTAGGTCCTTTTCTCCTCTTGTGTTTCCCACGTAGAGAAGTTCCTTTAGCATTTGTTGTAGAGCTGGTTTGGTGGTGCTGAATTCTCTTAGCTTTTGCTTGTCTGTAAAGTTTTGATTTCTCCATCGCGTCTGAATGAGATCCTTGCTGGGTAGAATAATCTTGGTTGTAGGTTCTTCCATTTCATCACTTTAAGTGTATCATGTCACTCCCTTCTGGCTTGCAGAGTTTCTGCTGAGAAATCAGCTGTTAACCTTATGGGAGTTCCCTTGTATGTTATTTGTCATTTTTCCCTTGCCACTTTCAATAATTGTTCTTTGTCTTTAATTTTTGCGAATTTGATTACTATGTGTCTTGGTGTGTTTCTCCTTGGGTTCATCCTGTATGGGACTCTCTGTGTTTCCTGGACTTGGCTGGCTATCTCCTTTCCCATGTTAGGGAAGTTTTTGATTATAATCTCTTCAAATATTTTCTCTGGTCCTTTCTGTCTCTCTTCTCCTTCTGGGACCCCTATAATGCAAATGTTGTTGCATTTAATGTTGTCCCAGAGGTCTCTTAAGCTGTCTTCATTTCTTTTCATTCTTTTTTCTGTTCTGCGGCAGTGAATTCCACCATTCTGTCTTCCAGGTGACTTATCTGTTCTTCTGCCTCAGTTATTCTGCTATTGATTCCTTCTAGTGTATTTTTCATTTCAGTTATTGTATTGTTCATCCCTGTTTGTTTGTTCTTTAATTCTTCTAGGTCTTTGTTAAACATTTCTTGCATCTTTTCGATCTTTGCCTCCATTCTTTTTCCGAGGTCCTGGATCATCTTCACTATCATTATTCTGAATTCTTTTTGTGGAAGATTGCCTATCTCCATTTCATTTAGTTGGTTTTCTGTGGTTTTATCTTGTTCCTTCATCTGGTACATAGCCCTCTGCCTTTTCATCTTGTCTATGTTCCTGTGAATGTGGTTTTTGTTCCACAGGCTGCAGGATTGTAGTTCTTCTTGCTTCTTATCAGATCAGGGTTTTTCAACTCCAGCACTACTGACGTTTGTGGGAACTATCTTGTGCACTGTACATGTTTAGCATCATCCCTGTCATCTAACCATTTGTTGAAGCAGAATAATACACCCCCAATTGTCCACATCCTAATGCCTGAAACCTGTGAACATCTGTGTTATGTGGTGAGGGGGAATTAAGATGGAAGATGAAATTAAGCTTGCTAATCATCTGACCTTATTATAAGCAGATTAGCTTGAATTATTCAGATGGACCCAATGTAATCACAAGTATTAAGTGTGGCAGAGCGAGGCAGAGACAGAGAAGGAGATGTGAAGTGGAAACAGAGGTTGGACTGATGCAGTTTGAAGATGGAGGAAGAGACCACAAGCCTTAGAACTGAGGCTTCCCTTTGAAGCTGGAAAAGGCAAGGAATGGATGCTCCCCTAGAACTTCCAAGAAGAACACAGCCCTCTGACACCTTGATTTTAGCCCAGGGAGCCCTATTTTGGATTTTTGAACAGAGTTTCCTGGGTGACCTGTAATGTTTTGTACTTTGGAACTTGATATTAAAAATTGCTTAAGTAATTTGTTATTACCTGTTCTGGGCCATCGGTAGCTTAGGGAATTTCACCTAAAAGGGGTTGTTCCCTTCGTATTTGATCACTCAACTCTCTGCTTTCATAAAACATTTGCAATAATTTGTTTAATATTTGTTTTCTCAGCCAAATAGCAAGTTCTGTGAAAACAGCAACCCTGTACTTTGCTGAAACTCAAACACCAAGCACAGTGCCTGGCACATGGTAGACATTTGCTGAGGTGAAGGACATTGAATTACATGAAACATCTTATGTGAAGTATTTTTTGCTTTCCAACCACAACTTTGTATCATGGTGACTGTTGAGTTGTGTGTATCAAGCCCACTGTGTCAGGCCACTGTAGCACAGCCAACGCAGCTCAGCTATTTCATTTGACAGATATTTCTGTCCCAGAAACCAAGGCTATCCCTATCTCACCCTCTCCCTTATCCAGCCAAGTGCATATGATGCATGACACACACACAGATATGACATCTGATGATGCCCTGAAGTGGTTGGAAATTCTGAAAAAATTGATAAGCCTTTCTCAGTCACCTTTCATGATTATGGTATGGCCTTTTCCCCAGAAGCTGTGGGCTCAGTTACAATGGCAGTGGTCTGATGGGTATGTATTCTCCCTTGTGCTTAAAGTGAAATTTGGAAAGTAAGAATGACTTTTTCTTTTCTTTTAAATAGAGATAAAGATGTATGCAACATTTCAAGACTCCTGGGAGGCTTATAATTTAGTCATTTTTAGAAGGCATAAATAGTCATGGTTTGAGAAGGGAGTTCTGTCTACAGGGAGAAACCTGGTTCATTCATTTCAGTATTATAAGGGAAATCCCAGGATCTAGGGAAATTTTCTTCTAATAGAACAGGTATTTCAGATGGCATGGTGAAAGTGTCTGGTATACTAAATGAAGATCAACTGTCTGTGGGGAAGTGGGCAGGCCTACTGGCTATGGTGCAGCTGGTGGGCAACAGCCCTTCTCCTAAAACTGTATAGTGTGCAACTTGCAGAATATGAGGGGTAGCTCAGGAAGCATGAGTGACAGGGAACAAGTGTGGGGAGGGCTCTAAGTCTTGGCTGGAAGTTGTTCCTAACAGGGATATGGGAAACAGAAGATTGGGAGAAAGAGTATGCTGAATGTGAAATGAAGTTAATGGCAGACTTTCAAAACCAATGAGCTCTTATATTCCATTGGAGTCTCAGTGTTATGTGACCAACAAATTTATTTTACCAAGGGCTCATGGGAGAGAGGAGATTATTCTTCCTTATTAAAACTTAGCCTCCAGGTGGCCAGCCTAGCCTGGCAACTGAAATAGGGCTCATGGCAGAGATTACAGATTGCCCCCATTAAAAACTTTGTGGAGAGATGAGATAATGGATGGTGAAATGCAAATGGATAAAAAGCTCCTTGATGGTAGGAAATATTTTATGTTTTTTGAATTTTATTTTATTTATTTATTTTTAATACAATAGGTTCTTATTAGTTATCTATTTTATACATATCAGTTTATATATGTCAATCCCAATTTTCCAAATTCATCCCCCCCATGTTCCCCCCTTGGTGTCCATACATTTGTTCTCTACATCTCTGTCTCTATTTCTGCCTTGCAAACCGGTTCATCTGTGCCATTTTTCTAGATTCCACATATATGCATTAATACATGATGTGTTTCTCTCTTTCTGACTTACTTCACTCTGTATGAAAGTCTCTAGGTCCATCCATGTCTCTACAAATGACCCAATTTCTTTCCTTTTTATGGCTGAGTAATATTCCTTTGTATATATGTACCACATCTTCTTTATCCATTCATCTGTCAATAGACATTTAGGTTGCTTCCATGACATGACTATTGTAAATAGTGTGGCAATGAACATTGGGAAGCATGTGTGTTTTTGGATTATGGTTTTCTCTGGCTATATGCCCAGTAGTGGGATTGCTGGGTCATATGGTAATTCTATTTTTTAGTTTTTTAAGGAACCTCCGAGGAAACGTTTTTGACTATGCTTGCACAGTAAAGTGCCTAATAGTATTTATTTACCAAACAAAGGTCAAATTGAGGATTAAACTGGAGTTGGCATGAATCTGTCCAGTTCTTAATAGTGGGAGCAGGTGAGGCAGCAGAGAGCTGACATTGCAGAGACCTTGATACCCCTCATGCTGGAAAATTCATGTAATGCTTAAGCAGCATATAAGTTTAGAAGCCAGATTATGGTAAGGACAACTGATGAGGAGCTTGGGGAAATCCGGTAGTAGTAGTGCCATAAAGTAGGAGTTCAGAGCTATTCTTAAAAGGCCAAATACACATAGATACAAATACATATACTCCCAGACTTTTTATACATTCCATAAAGAGTTGGTGTAATCTTTTGTTTAGAACAATTTTTAATTTATTTTTCAGAAAAACATGCAAGTTTTAAATGACAGCAATATACCTGATATACCTCTGAAAGTAATTTCCTGCTATAATCAAATTTCATTTTAATTTTATCTTATTAAAATAAATAAAATTCTGCCACATGTCTCCATTTAGACATTTAGATTTGCTAGAATAGATAGAATGGACTTTCACACCAAAAATCAATGATACTACCATTATAAAAAATGATTACATAATTTGAGAGATATTTTGAGGGGAAGTAAAATGATCAGTTTATTAGAATATTATTTCATGTTTTATATTCATTGCTTGTGCTGCTGTGCTCAAGAGAGCATATTAAAATTTTAAAAATATTGATATATTTATGTATGGATTATTTCTTTTTAAATTTTATTATTTTATATTTATTTTTAAAATTTTATATTGTAACTTGCTTATATTTTTACTACCTAGTTGTCCCTATAGATAGGTGCATTTCCAGGAGAAAGGCAATAAAAAGTTGACATAATTTTATAATTTATCTTACTGCTATCTCTTCCCCATTCTATGCAGGAAGCCAGGAACTCATATTTTACCTTACCTACTTATTTGGCTTCAAGGTGCTGAACGAGGCTACTATGTGCTGATAGTTCCTAATGAGCAGTTCACCCTTTTCTGCTTAGCTCTCTATGCTGGGATGACAACCACACAAACTCTGTCACCTGAAATCCCTTGTCTGTCAGATTTTGGTTGGAGTCCACTGATGAAAGAAATCGGAGAAGGAAAGAGTTAGGGGTACTATACAGCTCTCTTCCTTCTGTGGGCTGTAGTTACATCCCTTCACAGCAACAGATTCCATTGGGTGGCCTTTCATGCACAGTCCCAACTCTCATTCAGGCTCTGGTATTATTATTTGCTCCTTTTCCCCATCAAGCTGAGGCACACTACAAGCTCCACTGTGGCTAAACTTTGTATGCCTCAACCACTCCTTGCTGGTTCATTTAATCTTGTCTGTTCTCTTTAAGTAGATCTTTATTAAATGCCTTTTTTCTCATAAAGAGTGTCTGTTTCCTTGTGGGAAACTGATTTTATCAGCTGTTGGTAGGTGATAAAAATAGGAAAGGTGACAGTCATCATGACAGCATTAGGTGCATATCATTGCTCAAATACTTTATTTGTTTGGTGATCTGGTTAGAAAAGTTGGTTCCATTGAAATAATTGTAGTTCCTTTCACCGAAGAGCTCAGAGCTGTTTGGAAAATCATTTCTCACATCTTCAAACAAAAAAGGAAAGGAATTTATCCCCAAAACTCTTAAAATTTATACAGGTGGATGTAGTTTGCGAGTCGTAACATGGATAGTTGTACTGGGCAATATGGTGGAGGGAGGGCTGGTTATAATTTGACTAGTAGCTGTGGTAGGAATTGTGGATGTAGCTGCTGCTGCTGTTGTGGTGGTGGGCTCTTTTGCTGAAAAGGTAGGTACTCTTGAAGAGGTGGTGGCTTCTGTTGTGATAGTGGGTTCTGTGAAAATGCTGGGAGTGGTTGTTGTGGTAGTGGATTCTGTGAAAATACTGGTGGTGATTGCTGTTGTGATGGGTTCTGTACTAGTGTTGATAATTGCTGTGGTGGGGAATTCTGTGGAAGCAGTGGCAGTTGCTGTGGAGATGGATTCTGTAGAAGTGATGATTGCTGCTGTGGTGGTGGGCTCTGTGGAAGTGATGATAATTGCTGTGGTGGGGAATTCTGTGGAAGTAGTGGTGGTTGCTTAGGGGTGGTTTCTGTGATGGTTTCTGTTGAGGTGATGGGTTCTGTGGAAATAGTGGTGGTTGTGATTGAGGCTGGTTCGGTAGAAGTGATGATTGTAGCTGTGGTGGGAATTTCTGTGGAAGTAGTGGTGGTTGCTGTTGTGGTGGATTCTGGGGAAGTGGTATAGGGTTCTGTGGAAGTGCTGATGGTTCCTGTTGTGGTAGGTTCAGATGAAGTGGTGGTAGTTGCTGTAGTGGTGGGCTCTGTGGAAGTAATGGTGGTTGCTGTGATATAATCTGTGGAGGTGGTATAGGGCTCTGTGGAAGTGGTGGTGGTTGCTGTTCTGGTGGTGGATTTTATAGAAGTGGTTGTGGTTGCTGTGTTGGTGGATTCAGTGGAAGGGGTGGTGATTGCTGTTCTGGTGGGTTCTGTAGTAGTGATGGTTGCTGTAGCAGTGGGTGCCGTGGAACTGATGGGTGCAGATGTGATCATGGGTTCTGTGAAAGTAGTAATGGTTCCTGTGGTCGTGGTAAGTTCATCTGAAATAAAGGTGGTTGCTGTGGTGTTGGAAGTGATGATTGTTGCTCTTGTGGTTTGTTCTGTGGAAGTTTTGGTGGTTCCTGTTGTGGTGGGAGGTTCAGCTGAAGTAGTGATGATTGCCGTGGAGGTGAGATTGGTGAAATCTGTGGTGGTTGCTGCTGTGGTGGGTTCTACAGTAGTAATGATGGTTGATGTGGTGGGGATTTTGTGGATGTACTGGTGGTTATATGGTGGTGGACTCTGTGGAGTGATGGTTACTGTTGTGGTGGTGGGATCAACGGAAGTGGTGGTGGTTGCTATTGTAGTGGATCCTGTGGAAGTGGTATAAGGTTCAGTGGAAGTGCTGATGGTTCCTGTTGTGGTGGTAGGTTCAGATGAAGTGGTGGTAATTGCTCTAGTGGTGGGCTCTATGGAAGTAAATATGGTTACTGTGGTGGATTCTGTGGATGTCCTATAGGGTTCTCTGGAAGTATTAATGGTTACCATTGTGGTGATGGGTTCTGTGGAAATGGTGGTGGTTGCTCTGGTGGTCGGTACAGTGGAAGCAGTGGTGACTGCTGGTGTGGTGGGTTCTGTACTAGTGTTGATAATTGCTGTGGTTGGGAATTCTGTGGAAGTAGTGGTGGTTGCTGTGGAGGTGGATTCTGTAGAAGTGATGATTGCTGCTGTGGTGGTGGGCTCTGTGGAAGTGATGATGTTTGCTGTAGTGTGGAATTCTGTGGAAGTAGTAGTGGTTGCTATAATGGTGGACTCTGTGGAAGTGATGGTTGATGCTGTGGTGGTGGGTTCTGTGGAAATGTTGGTTGCTATTGTGGTGGGTTCTGTGGAAGTAATGATGTTTTTTGTAGTGAACTCTCTGGAAGTGGTATAAGGTTCTGTGGAAGTGGTGATGGTTGCTGTTGTGGTAGGAAGTTCATTTGAAGTGGTGATGGTTGCTGTGGTGATGTGTTCAGTGGGAGCAGGGGTGGTTGCTGTTGTTGTGGGTTCTGTAGTAGTGATGATGGTTGCTGATTTGGGGAATTCTGTGGAAGTAGTGATGGTTACTATAGTGGCAGGTTCTGTAGAAGTGATCGTTGCTGTTGTGGTGATTGATTCTGTGGAAATAATGGTGGTTGCTATTGTGGCAGTTTCTGTAGAAGTTAATATTGTTACTGTGGTGGGCCTCTGTGGAAGTGTAGTGGTTGCTGTGGTGGTGGAATCTATGGTAGTGATGGATGCTGTTTTGGTGGTGGTTGCTATCGGGTGAATTCTGTGGAAGTGGTATAGGGTTCTATGGAAGTGACGATGGTTGCTGTTTTGGCAGTAGGTTCAGTTAAAATGGTGGTGGTTGGTGTGGTGGTGGATCCTGTAGAAGTGATGATTTTTTTCTGTTGGGGGGGGTCTCTGTAAAAGTAGTGGTGGTTGCTGTTGTGGTGGAATCTGTGGAAATGATGGTTGCTGTTGTGGGTGTAGGTTCAGTTGAAGTGGTGCTGGTTGCCATAGTGTTGGGCTCTGTGGCAGTGATGGTTGCCATTGTAGTGGTGGGTGATGTGGAAGTTGTGGTGGTTGCTATTGTGGTGGGTTCTGTGAAAGTAAATATGGTTGCTGTGGTGGATGCTATGGAAGTGATATAGGGTTCAATGGAAATGGTGGTGGGTGCTGTGGTGGTGGATTCTATAGAAGTGATAAGTTTACCTGTAATGATGATATTTGTGAAAGTAGTGGTTGTTCCTGTTGTGGTGGTATGTTCATTTGCAGTGGTGGTGCTTTCTGTGGTGGTGGGTTCTGTGGAAGTAATGTTGGTTGCTGTGGTGGTGGAGTCTAGAAAAGTGGTGGTGGTTGTTGTGGTGGTAGATTCTGTAGAAGTAATGATTGTTGCTGTGATGGTAGTATCTCTGGAAGTCGTGGTGGTTCCTGTTGTGGTAGTTTCGGTTGAAGTGGTGATGGTTGCTGTGGTGATATGTTCAGTGGAAGCAGTGGTGGTTGATGTTGTGGCAGTTTCTGTAGTAGTGATGAGGGTTGCTGTGGAAGTAGTGATGGATATTGTAGTGGTTGGCTCTGTGGAAGTGATGACTGCTGTTGTGGTGGTGGGTTTTGTGGAAGTGGGATAGGTTTCTGTGATGACGGTTGCTGTTTGTATGGTAGGTTCAGTTGAATTTGTGGTGGTTGCTGTGGTGATGGTGACTTTGGTAAAAGTTGTGGTGGTTGCTGTGATAGTTGGCTCTGTCTAAGTAATGATGGTTGCTGTAGTAGATTCTGTAGAAGTTGTATAAGGTTCTGTGGAAGTGGTAATTGTGGCTGTCCTGGTGGTGGGTTCTATGGAAGTGGTCATAGTTGCTCTGGTGATGGGTTCAGTGGAAGTGGTGGTTCCTGTGGTGATGGATTCTGCAGAAGTGTTGATTGTTGCTGTGGCATTGGGTTCTATGGAAATTCTGGTGGTTCCTGTTGTGGTGGTAGATTCAGTTAAAGAGGTAGTGATTCCTGTGGTGGTGATATCAGTGGAAGTGGTGGTGGTTACTAATGTGGTGGATTCTGTAGTAGTGATGATGGTTGATGTGGTGGGGGATTCTGTGGAAGTAGTGGTAGTTGTTATAGTGGTGGGCTCTGTAGAAGTGATTTTGTTTGCTATTGTGGTGGATTCTGTGGAAGTGGTATAGGGTTCAGTGGAAGTGGTGATGGTGGCTGTTGTGGTGGTAGGTCCAGTTGAAGTGGTGGTGGTTGGTGTTGTGGTGGGTTCTTTAGAAGTGGTGATTGTAGCTGTGGCAGTAGTTTCAGTATAAGTTGTAGTGGTTCCTTTTGAGTTGGTAGGTACAGTCAAAGGGGTGGTGGTTTCTTTGGTGGAGGGTTCTGTAGTAATGATAATGGTTGCTTTGTTGGTGGGCTCTGTGGAAATGATGGTTGCTGTTGTGATGGTAGGGCCTGTTGAAGTAGTTGTGGTTGTTGGTTGGTGGGCTCTGTGGAAGTGATAGTTGCTGTTGTGGGGGGTTCTGTGGAAGTGGTATAGGTATAGGATTCTGAGGAAGTAGTGGTGGGTTCTGTGATGGTAGATTCTATAGAAGTGATGATTGTTGCTGTGGTGATTTCTGTGGAAGTTGTGCTTGTTAGTTCAGTGGAATTGGTGGTGGTTGCTGTGGTGGTGGGTTCAGTTAGAGTGGTCATGGTTGGTGTAATGGTGGATTCTGTAGAACTGATGATTTTTGCTCTAGTGGTGGGTTCTGTAGAAGTTGTGGTAGTTCCAGTTGTGGTGGTATGTTCAACTGAAGTGGTGATGATTACTTTGGTGGTGAGTTCAGTAGTAGTGATGATTGTTGCTGTGGTGTGGAATTCTGCAGAAACAGTGGTGGTTGCTGTAGTGGTGGGCTCTGTGGAAGTGGTATGGGTTCTGTGGAGGTGGTATAAGGTTCTGTGGAAGTGGTGGTGGTTGCTGTTCTGCTGGTGGATTTTATAGAAGTGGTTGTGGTTGCTGTGTTGGTGGATTCAGTGGAAGGGGTGGTGATTGCTGTTCTGGTGGGTTCTGTAGTAGTGATGGTTGCTGTAGCAGTGGGTGTTGTGGAACTGATGAGTGCTGATGCAGTGGTGGGTTTTGTGAAAGTAGTAGTGGTTGCTATTGTGGTGGTAAGTTCAGCTGAAGTAACGGTTGTTGCTGTGGTGGTAGATTTTGTAGAAGTGGTGATTCTTTCTCTTGTGATTGGTTCTGTGGAAGTTGTGGTGGTTCTTGTTGTGGTGGGAGGTTCAGGTGAAGTGGCGATGGTTGCTGTGGTTATGTGTTCAGTGGAAGCAGGGGTGGTTGCTATTGTGGTGGGTTCTGTAGTAATGATGATGGTTGCCATGTTGGGGAATTCTGTGGAGGTAGTGATGGCTACTGTAGTGGCAGGCTCTGTGGAAGTGATGGTTGCTGTTGTGGTGGTGGATTCTGTGGAAGTGGTATAGGGTTCTGTGGAAGTGGTGATGGTTGCTATTGTGGTGGTGGGTTCAGTGGAATTGTTGGTGGTTGCTGTGGTGGTGGGTACTGTGGAAGTAGTGGTGGTTGCTGTAGTGATGGGCTGTTTGGAAGTAATGATAGTTGCTGTGGTAGATTCTGTGAAGTGGTATAAGGTTCTATGGAAGTGGAAGTAGTTGCTGTGGTGGTGCGTTCAGTGGTAGTGGTGGTGTTTGCTATTGTGGTGGGTTCTGTAATAGTAATGATGATTGCTGTCATGGGCAATTCTGTGCAAGTAGTATTGGTTGTTATAGTGATGGGCACTTTGTAAGTAATGGTTGCTATTGTGGTGGTACGTTTAGGGAAAGTAGTGGTGGCTGCTATTGTATTGGTTTCTGTGTAATTAGTGATGTTTTTTTGTGGTGGATTCTGTGGAAGTAGTATAGTGTTCTGTGGAAGTGGTGATAGTTACTATTGTCATGACTGGTTTAGTTGAAGTAATAGTGGTTGCTGTGGTGGTGGATTCTGTGGAAGTGGTATAGGGGTCTGTGGAATTAGTGGTGGTTGCTATAGTGGTAGCTCCAGTAGAAGTAGTGGTGGTTGCTGTGATGGTAGAAATTGTAGGAGTGATGATTGTTGGTGTGGTGAGGATTTATGTGGAAGTGGTGGTGGGTGCTATTGTGGTGGATTCTGTGGAAGTAGTATAGGGTTCATTGGAAGTGGAAACAGTGGTCGTTGCTGTGGTGGTGTGTTCTGTAGTAGTGATAATGGTTGCTGTGTTGGGGAATACTGTGGAAGAGGTGATGGTTAAAGTAGGGGTGGGCTCTGTGGAAGTGATGGTTGCTGTTGTGGTGATGGGTTCTGTGGAAATACTGGTAGTTGTGATTGTGGCTGGTTCAGTAGAAGTGATGATTTTTGCTGTGATGGGGATCTCTGTGGAAGTAGTGGTGGTTGCTGTTGTGGTGGTGGGTTCTGTGGAAGTGGTGATGGTTGCTGTTGTGGTGGTGGGTTCAGTGGAATTGGTGGTGGTTGCTATAGTGGTGGAGACTTCATTAGAAGTTGTGATGGTTGCTGTAGTTGTGGAATCTGTGGAAGTAATGGTGGTTGCTGTGATAGATTCTATGGAAGTGGTATAGGGTTCTGCAGAAAGAGTAATGGCTGCTATTCTGGTGGTGGTGGTTGCTGTGGTAGTGGGTTCAGTGAAAGGAGTGGTGATTGCTCCTGTGGTTGGTTCTTTAATAGTGATGCTGGTTGCTATGGTGGGTAATTCTGGTAAAATAGTGATGGTTGCTGTAGCAGTGGGTGCTGTGGAACTGATGGGTGCTGATGTGATTGTGGGTTCTGTCAAAGTTGTAGTGGCTGCTGTTGTGGTGGTAGGTTCAGTTGAAGTGGTGGTGATTGCTTTGGTGGTGGGTTTTGTAGTAGTGATGATTGTTCCTCTGGTGTGGGATTCTTCAGAAGTAGTGGTGGTTCCTGTAATGATGGGCTCTGTGCAAGTAATGGTGGTTGCTGTGGTAGATTCTGTGGAAATGGTATAGGGTTCTGTGGAAGTGACAATGGTTGCTGTTCTGGTGGTTGATTCTATGGAAGTGGTGGGGGTTGCTGTGTTGAGGGTTTCAGTAGAAGCTGTGATGGTTGCTCTTGTGGTGGGTTTTGTAATTGTGATGATGGTCGCTGTGTTGGGGGTTCTGAGGAAGTAGTGGTTGCTGCTGTAGCAGTGGTTGCTTGTGGGCTCTATGGAAGTGATGATTGCTGTTATGATGGTGGGTTCTGCAGAGGTGTTGATTGTTGTTTTGGTTGTGGGTTCTACAAAAGATGTGGTGGTGGGTTCTGCAGAGTTGTTGATTGTTGCTTTGGTTGTGGGTTCTACAGAAGTTTTGGTGGTTGCTTTGGTGGTAGATTCTGCAGAGGTGTTGATTGTTGCTTTGGTTGTGGGCCCTGTGGAAGTTCTGGTTGTTGATAATGTGCTAGGTTCTATAGTAGTGATGATGGTTGCTGTGGTGGGCAATTTTGTGAAAGTAGTGGTGGTTACTGTGGCAGTGGGCTCTGTGAAAGTAGTGGTGGTTGTTATTGTGGTGGGTTCTGTGGAAATAATAATGGTGGCTATGGTGGATTCTGTGGAAGTTGTATAGGGTTCAGTGGAAGTGGTGATGGTTGCTCTTGTGGTGGTAGGTTCAGTGGAAGCAGCGGTGGTTGCTTTGGTGGGCTTTGTGGAAGTGATGGTTGCTGTTAGTGTAGGTTTAGTTGAAGCTGTGGTGGTTGCTGTGGTGCTCAGTTCTGCAGAAGTAGCGGTGGTTGCTGTGGTGGTGGGTTCTGAAGAAGTGATGATTATTGCTGTGGTGGCAGGTTCCTTGGAAGTTGTGGTGTTTCCTGTTGTGGCAGTAGTTTCAGTTGAAGTGGTGGGAGTTGCTGTGGTGGTAGGCTCTGTGGAAGTGATGTTTACTGTTGTGGTGGTGGGTTCTGTGGAAGTGGTGGCAGTTTCTATTGTAGTGGGCTCCGTGGAAGTAATGATGCTTGCTGTAGAGGATTCTGTGAGAGAGGTATATTGTTCTGAGGAAGTAATTGTGGTTGCTATTGTTGTGGTAAGTTCAGTTGAACTTGTGGTGGCTGTTTTGGTGGTAGATTCTGTAGATGTGTTGGTGGTTGTTGTGGTGGTATGTTCTGTAGTAGCGGTAGTGTTTGTGTGTTCTGTAGTAGTGGTTATGGTTGCTGTGGTGCGGAATTCTGTGGATGTTGTGGTGGTAGATGTAATAGTGTGTTCTGTAGAAGTGGTGGTGGTTGCTGTGGTAGTGGGGTCAGTGGGAGTAGTGGTGGTTGCTATTTTGTTAGGTTCTGTGGAAATAATTATCACGGCTGTGGTGGATTCTATGGAAGTTGTGTTGTTTCCTGTTGTGGTGGTAGGTTCATTTGAAGTGGTAGTGGTTGCTGTGGTGGTGGGTTCAGTGGAAGCAGTGTTGGTTGCTGTTGTGGTAGGTTCTGTAGGAGTGATGGTTGTTGTGGTGGAGGATTCTGTGGAAGTAGTGGTTCTTGCTGTGGTGTTGGACTTGGTGGAAATAGTGGTGGTTTCTATTGTGATGGGTTCTGTGGATGTAATGATAGCTTCTGTCATGGATTCTGTAGAGGTGCTGTAGGGTTCTGTGGCAGTGGTTATGGTTGGTGTTGTGGTAGTAGGTTCAGTAAAAGTGGTGATAGTTGCTGTGGTGGCAGATTCTGTATAAGTGATCATTGTTGCTATGGTGGTAGGTTCTGTGGAAGTGGTGGTAGTTGCTGTTCTTATGGGTTCAGTGGAAGCGATGGTGATTGCCATAGTGGTGGGCTCTGTAGAAGTGATGGTGGCTATTGTGGTGGTGGGTTCTGTGGAAGTGGTGGGTTCTCCTGTGATGGTGGAGGGTTTTGTAATGTTAGTAATGGTAGGTGTAGTTGTGGTTGTTTTAGTAGAAGGTGGAAGGCACCCTTTTGTGCTTGGAGCAGGAGGGGACGGATAGCACCCTTTTGTGCCAGGAGGTGGAGGGGGCGGAATGCACCCTTTTATGTCAGGAAGAGGAAGGGGTGGAAGGCGCCCTTTTGTTCCAGGAAGAAAAGGGTGAAGAAGGTGCCCTTTTGTGCCAGGAGCAGTAGGGGATGGATGGCACCCTTTTGTGTCAGGAGAAGGAGTGGGCAGAATGCGCCCTTTTGTGTCAGGAGGAGGAGGGGGTAGAATGCACCCTTCCACAAAAGGACGTGGAAGGTGCCCTTTTGTGCCAGGAGGAGAAAGAGGTGGAAGGTTCCCTTTACTGACAGGAGGAGGATGTGGAGGCAGGCGACATTTCCTATGAGGAGGAGGTGGTGCAACTTGCTGTTTTCTACCAAAAGGAGGAGGATGTAACACGCACCCTCGTGAATCAAGATAAAGAGGTGGTGGAATAAGTCCTGGGCCATTGGCAGGAGGAAGTGGTGGTAAAAATCTTCTTGGCTTGTAGGGTACAACAGATGGTTGTAGCTGTCAGGGTAGATAAGGTCCCCTGGGAACGCTTTGACTCTCACTGGGCTGTGGAGATAAAAACCAAACAAAAAGCAAAAAGATTTCTAAATTTTAGCATTTAAAGTTCAAACATTAATATATGTACTTTAAAAAATCATACAATCATATATTTCACTGAGAAAATAAGTTAGGTAAAAGAAGGAATAGAGAATTTCTCTTCTCTTCTCGAAGTCTGGGCACTTGAGGAAACCTAGAATAGCGATAAATGCAAACAACAAAACAGAAACGAACAAACAAAAACTTTACCCTCTGACCTACAGGTTTCAGAGGAGGCCAGATCACCTTGATTGCCTAATAAAAGAGACTATCTTTGGAAATAGCTTCAAATGTAGGGAAATACTCCAGTGGAACTACCTGGAAAAATCTTTATTACTCCACATTCCAAGGAATCAATGAGATTCCAGACTCTGAGCCATTAATTAATTGTGTAACTATTTATTGAGATCTTTTTATAGGCAACGTACATTTTTTGGGGCTAAAGCAAACAAATTTAAGACCTGAACCCTTCCTTACAGGAGTCTGAAATCTAGTAGGAACTATAACCTTCCAAACTACAACACAAGACAATACAGTAAAAAGTATGTGGGAAGTTGTATAGTGTGTTGGTTAAGACAAAGACACTGGAGTGTGATTGCTAGAGATATTCCTTTTGTTGCATGCTAGCTGAGGTGCTTATAGTGTCTCTGCTTCTGCTTCTTCATTTCTAAAATGGTTCTAGAAATAGTTCCTGTCCTATACAGTGGTAGATATGATTATATATAATCTATGGAAAGTGCTTAGATGTGATGAAGTATAGTGAGGACTGAATATTAATGTGAGCTATTTTGTACTCTATGAATACCAAGCATACTGGCTTGTGGATCTGATAGCAGGTCAAGAAATAAATGATAAATAATGCAAAAAATTCTGATGTGATAACAATTTTGAGGCAAAGTTTAATTTTGGTGAAAGAGAGAATTAAGGATTGCCTTGTAGAAAAGATAACATTTAAAGTGAAGCTTAAATAATAGGGTTGAAATGAGGAAGAGAAATTCAAATTAAAAGAATGTTGTAAGCAAATGAACAGGGTCAGAAAATAGAAGTTCTAGTTTAGGGACAGTCAGAAGACCAGTTTGTCTGAAGCAGAAGTTTCAGGAAGATGCAAGACACTGCTCACTCTCTTGTAACTTTCAATTACTTGCTTCTGTGTCTTTTTGCCATATTGCCCTAGGAAACATCAAACTTCTGGATCAACTCTATACAAACTATCTTCTCTATTTCTACTGCCAGTGTGGTGAACATTGCTAGAGAATGCCACAAATTCCCAAATATTAGAGATTTATAGCATCCACCCTCGTCTGGCACACCAGCAATGCTAATCCATTCTCCCCCATTTTCCCAAAAAGGCTGTCTTCTCAGCATCTAAACCTCTTTTCTACCCCTCTTCACTCCCACCCCCAAGAGAAGATGATCTTGCTTCCTATTTCACAAAACTGAGGCTTTCAGATGGAGAAGTTTGCTTTCCTGCCCACATACCTATAAAAATGACCTGTATCCAGCTGTTTTCTTTTCCTGTTTATAACCAACCTCTTTACCTGCATTTTGTACCTATCTTCTCTTCCTCTCCAGGGCCTTTTCTCTTTCAATTATCACCTTTCACTTTTCACTTCAACCTCTTTTTAATCCCTGGCTGTATTCTCTCAGTCTATAATATCAATTTACATCTCATTTATTAAAGAATCCCATTCTCAACCTGGTATACCTCTGTAGTTATCATCACAAGCCTATACTGTTCCATTCCTAGCCAGATGTTGGGGAAGGCTAGACTAGATTTTCTGTTCCTACTTCTTAATATCTATTTCCTGTTTATCCTGGTTTCTATTCCCAAAACACAACTGAATCGCTTTTACACAGATTAGTGATGACTCAAAAATTCTAAGTTACTTCAAGCAAACAACCCAATCAAAAAATGGGTAGAGGGCCTAAATAGACATTTCTCTAAAGAAGACATACAGATGACCAATAGGCACATGAAAAGAAGCTCAACATAGCTAATTATTAGAGAAATGCACATCAAAACTACAGTGAGGTATCACCTCCCATTGGTCAGGATGGCCATTGTCAAAAACTCTACAAATAATAAATGTGGAGAGGGTGTGGAGAAAAGGGAACCTTCCTACACCATTGGTGGGAATGTAAATTGATGCAGCCACTATGAAGAACAGAATGGAGGTTCCTTAAAAAATTAAAAATAGAGTTACCAAAAATGATCCAGAAATCCCACTCCTGGCCATAAATCCAGAAAAGAGGAAAACTCTAATTTGAAAGGATACACGCACCCCAACATTCATATCAGCACTATTTAAATTAGCCAGGACTTGGGAGCAACCTAAATGTACATCAACAGATGAATAGATAAAGAAGATATAATATATATATATATATACACACATATATATAGAAGAAGATAAATATATATATATACACACATATATACACATATATATATATATATATTAGTGGATAATTGAAGACACTCTTCTAAATTAAAACCAGTTCTCTTAACTTACTGTTTTCTTCTTGGTTCACATTATGAACTCTTCCCATGGCCACACGGCATGTGTACTTTTAATTTCAGGGACTGCTGACATTCCAGGATGTGGCCATAGATTTCTCTCAAGAGTGAGAATGCCTGGACCAATATCAGTGGGAATTGTACAGGGATGTGATGTTAGAGAAGTATAGGAACCTGCTCTCCTTGGGTGAGGATACCTTCCTTCCAGAATTCCTTATCCAACCACAGGGTTTAGAGTCCTTCATTTGTACAATGTCTCCTGGAATCTTCTGCTTCCTACAATAGGGTTTCGGATTGCCATGTTTCAGGAAAGATTGGGAGTTTGTGGGTATAATTTATCTTATTCTTTTAAAATTGCAGCCTCCCTCTTAATATACTTTGTAACTGCTTGGGATGTGTCTATATGAACTGTGTACTATATGCTTCTGTTATAGTCCTTACAATATTTTATTGTCTTATTTTCTGTAACAATTTTCCATGGATTCTTTGGGCTTAAGGTATACTAAAAGGGAGACTGCGATTCTGGGACTTTGCCAGTGATGCAGTGGTTAAGAATTTGCCTGCCAATGCAGGGGACATGGGTTCGATCCCCGGTCCGGGAAGATCCCACCTGCCACGGAGCAACTAAGCCAGTCGGCTACAACTACTGAGCCTGTGTGCCACAACTACTGAAGTCGGTGTGCCTTGAGCCCGTGTGCCATTTATTTTTTGGAGAATCAAACCACCTCTGAGTGAATAAAATTTAGATCAACTAGTCAAAATGCTTTATCACCTGTTCTTCTAAAACACTGATCAATGGAACACATTTTACTAGGGATAACAGTGTAATTGTATTCTGGAGTTCATATCGGCAATATGGTTTATGACCTTGATGCTAGATCATGACATTTCAATGGTATAACTGCTATTAATTGTCTGTTTGTTCAACGATTAAAGTCTCACATGATCTGAGTTCAGACTGGAGTCATCCTGCTTGGTTTCTGTCTATTGCAGCTTGCTTCCAGTATGAAAGGACAAGAGCAATACGGCTTACTTTACAAAATGTCTTCAAACTAAATGATGATATAATCTACATTCAATAAATTTATACATACCCTACTGTAGAGCAGGGTTTGTTACGGTGACAGGGCCCAGTATTTATGTAAAACTGAAACCTTTATCTGCACTGGTTCAAGTCCTCTTCCTAAGAATATGTTTATAATCAACATTCTTTCTCAAATTACCCAATTTAATTCACCACAGCATTCCTCATATTAACTAAATGGAAAATCCTAGGCTATATACAAATCCAGAAAGGGCCAACAATCATCAGCCCCCATGGATGATTACAACCCATTGCTGAGGCATTCAAATTACTTATTAAAGAACCACTATGTCCATCAACGTCATCAACTTATATATTATTGCCCCAATGCTAGCCTTCTTAACCCTGGCTCTCACAACATGAATTCCTCTTCCCATATCTTATCCACTAATTAATATAAATGTAGGCATATTATTTATATTAACCATAACACACCTAGCCATTTATTCCATCCTCAGATCTGGATGAGCTTTACGTTCAAAATACTCACTCACTGGAGCTCTAGGGACAGTAGCACAGACAATCTCATATGAAGTAATGTAGCAGTTATTCTATTCTCAGTCTTAGTGATAAATGGATCATTTACATTTTCAACAGTAATTATTACACAAGAACACCTGTGACTAATGTTTTCCTGACCCCTACCCAGAATTTGATTATGTCCGCAGTAGCAGAAATCCAATGAAGCCCCACTTGATTTAACAGAAGTAGAATCAAAACCTGTATATGTCTTCAATGTAGAAAATGTAGCAGGCCCATTCACCCTGTCCTTTCTAGAGAATATGTCAATTTCTTTATAATAAACATTTCCACAGAAATCTATTTTTTGGAGCATTCGACAATCCCTAGGTGCCAGAATTATAGATTCTTTCATCTTGTGAATATAATTTTTTTAAAAAATAATTTTTATAGTTTTACTACCTTTAAACAAAATGTACTCCATTGCTGTGGAATATTCCTTCATAGGAGCGTGCATGGTTCATTTCTGCATCCGCCTGTGATGGCCTTCAGTTTCTTTCAGGTTTGGCTCCTGTGGCTGCAGAGTCCATGTCCGTGTGTCCTGATGCAGTGCTGGGGGTTTGTGTTCAGCTGGGAGGAGCACTGTGGGTCTGTGTGCACGGACTTTGCCCTCTGAGGCCCGATTGTTTCAGAAGTGGTTGCACCCCCCACTGCATGCCAGGCTTTCCACTGCTCCACGTCCTGCTGATATTTGATACTGTGTCTTCATGTCTGCCATTCTGGTAGGTGTATGCACAGTATTTTTCTTATGGTTTTAATCCCTCTTTCATCTTGTGGTGTTCATGGACTATTTCCTGTTGTTTTTAAAAAAGTTTTAAAAATTGTGGTCAAATACACATAACATAAAATTTACTATCTTAACCATTTTTAAGTGCACATTTCAGGGTCCAGAAGTAATTCACACTGTTGTG
Organism: Mesoplodon mirus; assembly: GCF_964341445.2. NCBI lineage: Eukaryota > Metazoa > Chordata > Mammalia > Artiodactyla > Ziphiidae > Mesoplodon > Mesoplodon mirus. The sequence goes on from NC_138977.1 coordinate 51,136,932, forward strand.
CAAACCTGACCGCCATCGTCCTCCAGAACTTTTTCATCTTTCAAAATTGAAACAGTCCCCATTAAACACTCACTCCCCATTGTCCCTCCCTCAGCCCCTGGCACTCAACAACCTACTTTCTGTCTCTGTTTCCAATTTCTCTAGGGGCCTTGTATGAGTGGATCAAGCACTGCTTGTTTTTTGTGTCTAGCTTACATCACTGAGCATAATGCCCTCAACGTTCATCCCTGCTGCAGCCTGTGTCAGAATTGCCTTCCCTTTTAGACTGAATAACATTCCCTTGTATTGATGGACCTTGTTTTTCTTCTCTATTCATCCATTAGTGGACACATGTAATATCTACATTCATTTCTCCTGTCATAATATTTGTGGAATAACGTCAGAAAGTCCCTATGAATCAAAAGTCATTTGCCATTAACTTTTTTCTTAAACTTTTTATTGTGAAAAACATCAAAGCTAAGAAAAGGGAAAAATACATGTCAGCTTCACTTGTGTTCAGGAATTAATATTTTACGGATTCACTTTATTCCCTGTGTGTGTGCTATGCATGTGCATGTGTCTGTTTGCATATATATGCTGTGCATGTGCACAGGTATGTGTACTTGCACACGTTAGTGTGTGAATGGGCATATGCGTGCATGTGTGTTCATATGCTAGTGTGTGAATATATTTGTGCTGTGCTCCTGCATATGTTTGTGTATGTGCTGTGTTTGCCTGTGTGCACACTGTGTGTTTTCTGGAACCACTTGCAAGTTGGTTGCAGACTGAATTGTGCCCCAGATATATCCACACGCAGCTGCTCTCACAATCCTGCATAGCCACGTAAAGGTCACAGATCTCAGGGATTTAAATGGATGGAGCAGGATGTCCTGACACAGAGTCTGTCTTCCAATGACTGTCACTGTCTCAGTAACATCCTTCACACCTTCTTTAAGCCCCATTCAGGGTCCAGTTTAGACCTCCATTACATTCAGTCACCTGCCCCAGGTCCCCTAAAGCTACAATGTCACAGTTGGAGAGCCCGGCCAAGGCTGGGGGTGCCCCTCCTGTTGGGCTGGCCTCCAGGCTCTGCACTTGGCTCCTGTGTTCCCATCTCTCAGCCAGGCCCCGACTTGGATGGGGCCGCCACCTCTTTCCTCACAGGGTCCCGTCACCCAGTCAAGGGGGTTCATTCTCCCAAACTCAGCATCAGGAGTGAGCACGTGACAGTCCCCAGTGGGTCTCCTTCATGTGAGACCTTGTGGTTTTGAAAGAGCAGGCGCCCTGTCCTCGGGGTTGGGGGGCTGCGGGGTGACATGCGGCCCACGATGGGCAGGCGGGTCCCCTGCGGGGGGAGAGCCAGTATGCAAGGAGTTCCGCGGTGGGTTCTCCTCTCCAATGGTTTCTGTGCCCCTACCTCTCCCAGTGCCTCCCCTCAAAGACAGCGCGGTGCCCGGGACCGGAGCCATGGGAGCCGTCAGCCACTGCCCCCTCTACACACACATGCACATGCACACGCACACGCACATGCTTCAGGGAAGCAGAAACTGAGTGCAGGGCTCTCAGCGGCCCTGAGCGCCCCTCCCAGAATCGGCCAGTGGAATGGACAGACCGGATCTCCCAGCCCGGACCATGCAGGACTGTCCTGCCTGGGCTTCCAGTGTGGCCGCCTCCTTCTGGAAGCCTGAGAGGCTGGAATCAGGCCACTTCTTGTCTGTCCTGGCAGCAGACTGGGCTGCACTCTAAGAAGTTCGTGGCTCACCTGTGGATGCTGACCATCAGGTGGCCAGAGAAATTGGTAACATTTCTGTTTTGCCTGTTGAAATGTTTAATGACAAAGATTTTGTTCAGTTTCCTGATGTGGGTGTCCAAAGATGAGAGACCCATGTGTGTGACCTGTACCTCCTATGAGATCAGCCCTAAGCTAGTTTAAACATGATCAAGTTCTGTCTACACGGTAGATTTAGACCTCTGCATGTCCTGTCTACTGATTATGATTAGAGCTGACCATGTGTTGTCTATACTAAGAAGATTTAGACCTGACCATGTTCTGTGTACGCTAGGACTATGGGAACCTGGGTAGAAACCCAGCCTGGCCTCAGTACTGGGAAGCTCCGTGCCTGCATCTGAAGGTCAGTGTTTAGATGTCTGGGGTCTGGAGCTGAGGTGGGCTTGTCTAGGTAACAGCTGCTCTTCTGAGCATGGTTACCTGGTCCTCGGAAGGGTCAGTGCTATGGTCGGGGCCTTAGTCTTAATCCCTGCAAGGTTCACCTTCCCTGGGGCTCATGGAGAATCCGCAGGATGGCTACCTGGCAATAATTACAATTTACCAGCACATGCATGGTGCATAGGGAGGCAGGTTTAGCTGGTGAATTGATTGTAGGGCACGCAGATCAGGCAAAAGGCCAATGGGTAACAGCTGAGGCTGCTGCTGAGCTCTCCTTCCAGGCTACTGTCCCTACTCAGAAGCATCCAGAGCTGCCCCTCGGCTTTCAGCCCTGCTGTCCTTTGAGTTTTCTCAACATGTCAGTGAGATGAGAAAGGACAGAGCCTGCCAGCACCAAGGTCATGTGTTCAACTCTAGCATGAAAGCTTTAAAAACAGTTAAAATCACACAGAACCAAAGTGAGAAGAGGAGGACTCCTCTGGGACAAGTGTGGGGAGAGGAGACCCATGTTACACTTTTTCCCATCCCAGGAGGTCCAAGGGACCCAGCTTGTTTCCACATTAGGAGAGCCACCAGCAGAGCCATGGTGTCCTGACCAAGGGGATGTGTGACGCCAGGTGCAAGGTCTGGGGGGGTGAGGTCACCCTGGGACTGTGGACATGTGACCCAGGTGGAGGTGTCTGTGTAGGAGGGGTCACCTGGTGAGAGAGAACATGTGACTTTAGGTGCAGGGTCTGGGGAGGTGGGTGACCCTGGTGAGTGTGGATGTGTGACCCCAGGTATAGGGTGCGGGGACTGTGTGGGTCTCACCAAATCTGCATGGGTCAGGATCACATGTACGGGGAGACCACATATGTGCTCTTTGTCTGCAGTGTGTCTTGTCCTTTTTGAGATTTCCAACCTCTGCATTAAGGGTGTTGCCTTGAATAACCTGTGGTTCCTTTCCTTCTGTTAATCTTGTCACATTCATATGAGGTCAGGCATGTTTGAGTGGGTTGCTGCTCTGTGTTCTGGTGAGTGACAACACTTGGTGGTATCATATTAATAACATATCATATCATATGTCTAATCTATGGGGGTCACCACTGCCTGGGTCCCCCTGGAAAGAGGTCAGGTGAGCACAGACTAGCCTCCCTGTAAGAATGGTCTCCCACGTGCTCTGTGAGGGTAATGTGATGGCCCCTACAGTAGGGGACTGTGTCTGGGCCTCCGACATTTGTGATGAAGGGGAGTCGAAATGGAATCTCAATTAACAAGAAATTATTTTAAGAATTTATTTTAAGTGAAATAAAACACATGTCAACTACCCTTTACCATCATCACCATTTTAAGTGCACTTTTCTGAGCATCAGATCTATTCACTTTCTTTTTTTTTTTTTTTTTTTTTTTTGCTGTACGTGGGCCTCCCACTGTTGCGGCCTCTCCTGCTGTGGAGCACAGGCTCCGGACACGCAGGCCCAGCGGCCACGGCTCACGGGCCCAGCCACTCCGCGGCATGTGGGATCCTCCCGGACCGGGGCACAAACCCGTGTCCCCAGCATCGGCAGGCGGACTCTCAACCACTGCACCACCAGGGAAGCCCCAGATCTATTCACTTTCTCGTGGAGCCATCACCACCATCCCTAGAACTTTTCATCTTGCAAAACCAAAATTCCACAACCATGAACGTCTCACTCCCCATTCCCTCCCACTGCCCCTGGCACTGATATCCACTTCAGTCCCTGAGTTGTGGACTCCAGGGCGCCCACTGGAGTGGAATCCTGCAGTGTTTGCTGATGGGTCACTTTGGAAAAGCTGACTTTCAGTCTGAAGCTCTGCCTGTTTGCATCTGAGGAACCTGCATTTAAGCAGAGGGTGTATGAGGAAGGGGGTGTATGAGGGACAAAGGTGTCTGGGGTGCACATGAGCCAGGACCTGACCAGATGCCTTTTGGGTCCTCTGGTCCCATCTCTTGGTCTGTGCCTCATGTGCATCATCACTGTCCTCGCTGGTACCCCTGGGGTGTTGTTGGGTGCCTGAGTGAGATTCCCCTGGTGCTCCTGCTCTCCTTCCCTCCTCCTGCTGGTTGGGGAGGGACCTGCTTGCTGTGTGGTCTCTACTCCTGAGGCACGAAGGACCCTGCAGCGTGGACCTGCAGAGTGTGTGTGTGGACCCAAGAGCATGCGGCCCACACAGGACACAACATCGGGGCATGACAAGTGCTAGGGCTGCCTCATCACTGACAAGGAATGTTGCCAAGATGCTGCTCTGGAGGGAGGGGTGGGTGGCCTGGGACCCTAGAGGCCCCATTCCTATCCTGGAGCTTGGAGAGTGCATCCCCATGGGCTCCAGATTCACCCCACATCTCAGCCATATCCCTCTGTCCTGCCTTTGAACTCAGGAAAACAAGCTCTCTTGTCCACAACATAGGCCTGGTCCTGTTGGTATTAGGATTCTTTAAGTTAGGCATCCTGGGATAACAGTTCTTTTTAGGCCTGAGAAGGAACAGCTCAGGAGTGTACAACAATTTCAGATGAAATTAATATTCAATGACTCTCTCTAACTACTCGGTTGTTGACTTCTATTAGTCATTATTCTCCTGGTTTTAGCTCTGATGTGGGGATTACAGAGGAGTCAACATTTAAATCTTCATAATCTGTGTATTTGTAGCTTCAGTATCATTACTGACCCATAGTTTTTTATGGTTTGGGAAGGGTTATTGATTTCATGTATCATGTAAAGGATTCACAATGATGATAGGGCAATTAAGATTACAATAATGGCTAGTAAATTGTTCACATTTTCTCTACCTGTACATCTATTGTATGCATATGATTTAGTTTAGATGTCAATATTAGTGAAATAATATAGAGGACTAGACAACTTATTTTAAAAATCACTGTTAATGTGTGATGATGAAAATGTAAAAGTTCTTCCACAGTCGGTGATGTTGTGTCTTGAGAGCCTAGATGAAGTTGATATGCCTTAGTGATATACAGGATTTTAGCCTATGATTTAACTTTGACAAAGCTACATCACTTTTTACTTTTATCTCATTTATTGAGAAAGGCATAATTGTTATGGTGTTGGCTTGAAACTGGTTGAAAAGGACTTGAGCCCTTCCTTATTTTACATTTACATAGGTAGGATCTTGAAACATAGGATATGGTGGAGGGCATTCGTGTAACCATTCTAGGTTAGGAGTAGCAGTTCCCACTGCTAAGACTTCTTGTTTAGATGCAAATTCTTTTCAAAGTATGAAGATTATTAGCATTACTGCTGCTACTGAGATGAATGAGACTAAAGACAACATGTTTCATGTTCTGAGTGCCTCAGGGTACTCAGACTAACGTGGTGACATCCCTGAGAGGCCAAGAAAGTGCTGCAGGAAATCATATTTACTACTACAAATATACTTGTGAAGTGAATTTTTGCTCATGCTGAGTTAACAGTATAACCTGAGAATAGTGGGAATCAGTGTAGGAAGCTCCTATAATAGTGAAGACTGCTCCCATGGACACTACGTCATGGAAGTGTGTTACTACATAGTATGTATCCTGGAGGACAATGTCTGGGGATGAGTTGGCTAAGATGATTCCTGTCAAACCACCTACTGTAAAAAGAAAAACTAAAGCCTAAAACTCATAATGTAGTGGGAGGTCATATAATATTACCTCCGTGAACAGTTGCTAACCAGGGACTTCCCTGGTGACGCAGTGGTTAAGAATTTGCCCGCCAATGCAGGGGACACAGGTTCGAGCCCTCATCTGGGAAGATTCCACATGCTGCGGGGCAAAAAGCCCGTGCGCCACAACTACTGAGCCTGCCCTCTAGAGCCCGCAAGCCACAACTACTGAAGCCCACGCGCCTAGAGGCCGTGCTCTGCAACAAGAGAAGCCACTGCAACGAAAAGCCTTCACACTGCAACGAAGAGTAGTTGCCGCTCATCGCAAGCAGAGAAAGCCCACGTGCAGCAACCAAGACCCAACGCAGCCAAAAAAAAAAAAAGAAAAGAAAAAGAAAAATTAAATAAAGAGTTGTTAATCAGCTAGATACTTTTACTCCTGTAGGGATAGAAGTAATTACGATAGCTGATGCAAAGTATGCTCCTGAGTCGACAGCTATCCCTATGGTAAACATATGATGGGTCCACAAGAGAAGTCCTAAAAAACCAGTAGACATGACTCATACTATTCCTAAATAGTTGAAAGGCATTTTTTGTCCTAAATAGTATGTAATGATATGTGAGTTTATAACAAACCCTGGTAGGCCATGAATACAGACTTCAGGGTGACCAAAGAATCAAAAGAGGTGTTGTTATAGGATTCGGTCTCCTCCTGCAGCGTCAAAGAAAGTAGTGTTGAGATTTCTATCTCTTAACAGTATGGCAATTCTGGCTGCTCAGACTGAGATTGGTAATTATAGTAATATGGCTATAGTTGGGGGAGATTAAACAAATAATGGTGTTTGGTATTGGGATATGACTGCTGGTTTTGTATTAAAGACTATAGTAATAAAAGTAATAATACCAAGAATTGAAGAGACACCTGCTAAATGTAAGAAGAAAATGGTTAGGTTGACAGAGGCTCCTGCATGGGCCAGATTGCAGGCTAGAGCTGAATACACGGTTCCACTGGTACCAGAACCAGCTTCTACTACTGGTGATATGAGTAGGAGTAAGAATGATGGGGGAAGTAGCCAAAAGTGTATATAATTTATTTGGGGAAATGTTACCTCAGGTGTCCAAGTTATTAGTGGCCCAAGTCAGTTTGCAAACCCTGCAATCATAATGGGTACAACTATAAAGAAAATTATTACAAGTGCAGGGACTGTTATGACTATCTTACAGATTTGGGCATCTCCAAGTAGCGCTCCAGGTTAGCATAGCTCAGCCTGGATTAATATACTTAAGGTGCTGCATGCTACTCCAGCTCAAGCACCAAATAGTAAATATAAAATGCTGATATCTTTGTGATTTGTTGAAAATAATCAGCAGTGTATGAACACCGGTAAAATGACTGAGTTAGCATTAGACTGTAAATCTAAAGATAGAGATTGAGACCTCTTTCTGGCAAACCCTGTGGTGAATCAACAAATTGAATTGTAACTTCAGAGAAGCAGCTTCAATTCTGCTGGTGATTTTCCTGCCTTTTTTTCTTTCTCAAATGAAGGAGAAGTAGACTGAAGCCAGTTGACTAGAGGATTTGCCTGTTAACTAAAGTTTCCTGGGGTTAAAACTCATCAATCTCGTAAAGATTTGGCTTAATTACAATGTTTGCTTTACATTCAATTGATGTAGGATGAAGTCTTGCAATCCTTATTTTTAGGAATTAAGTAAATTTTACTTGTTTAGGGTTTTGAAAGCTCTTGGTCTGAACTAACCTAAATTCCTAGTCCAGCACTGAAAGAATGGGTGTTATGTGTAGTAATCATGTGGGTACTATGATTGGTAATGATAAGAAGGTTATTTCTTTGTATGTTCAACTTGTTTTGTTTTTGTGTTGTTTCTTGAAGAGAACATAGTTAGTGACGTGGAGTATGTTGGCTGCAAGTAGAAATATCTGTTGAGGACTGCTATGATGGCTATCAGTGTTGGTAGAATGATGTTGTCATTTTTGTTATCTCTTGGATAATTATTCATTTGTGTAAAAACCCTGATAGTGATGGATGATGTCCTAATGATACTGTAATGGTGAGGAAAAGGATTGTGATGGGAGGTGTTTTATCTCATGTGTGTGATAATGATACTCTTGTAGTACATGATCTGGGCACAAGTAAGAAGAAGATTGTGTTGTTATGCTATAAATTAGTATGTTTAGGATTGTTATAATATGAATATACATTATAATAGCTGTTATTCATCCTATATGGGCAATTGATGAGGAGGGTGTAATTTTTTCCAGGTGAGTATGGCTAAGTCTGCCTCAGCCTCCAGCCATGATTTATAGTATCACTATGATTAATAGTATATGTAGCTTGATGGATGGTGACATGTGGTATAAAACTGATAGGGGTGTAATTTTGTCATGTTGATAGCATCAGACCTGCTGTTCATGGAATGCCTTGTGTGACTTCAGGCACACAGAGGTGAAATGGGGAAAGTCCTATTTTTGTGACAAGGGCTATTGTCATGAGGGTGGATGCTGCTGGACTAAAGATTTTTGTTATTCTTTGTGTTCTTTGACCAGAGTATGTTAGATTAATGATAATAGCCATTATAAATAGTATTGATGTGGTGGATTGCTTTAGGAAATATTTGTTGGATGCTTCTGTAGCTTATGGTTCGTGTTTTTTATTAGAATGGGGATACCGTTAACCAGTGTGAGCTTGTTATACAATTATATTTCCTGAGATAATGGTCAGTATCAGATAGTAAAATGGTTGGAATGATAGTAAAAACAATGAGAGCTTATTAGTACAGGAAGGATATACAACAACATTTTGGCGGTATGGGTCTGAAGCTTACTTAGAGAACCTTACTATATAGCATGTGGTGTAATGTGGTAGCATGGAGAATATAAAATTCTTAGGAAGAATTAAATTCCAGGAATAAGAGCATTGAAACCTCTATGATTTACTCATCAAAGTAACTCTTTTGTCAGACATATTTCTTAAGTTTGTGGTGGGTTGCCTGGTATGATGACAGGTAGTGAAAACTCTCATATACATCGGGCTAACGTTAGTAGTAAAAAAACTTTTTATAAGAGATGTATACATTGATCATATCAAAATTGTGGGTAGGATGCTCAAATTCATAGAAGATTGTTAGATATGTTTTAATGATGACTTGGGCTGTTTATAATTCTGGCAGCTAGGGATTGCCAAATGCTCCTAAAAATAGATTGTTGTGGAAATGTTTATTATAAAGAAATTGACATATTCTCTAGGAAGGACGGGGTGAATGGGCCTGCTACATTTTCTACATTGAAGACAATTACAGGTTTTGATTCTACTTCTGTTAAATCAAGTGGGGCTTCATTGGATTTCTGCTACTGCGGACATAATCAAATTCTGGGTAGGGGTCAGGAAAACATTAGTCACAGGTGTTCTTGTGTAATAATTACTGTTGAAAATGTAAATGATCCATTTATCACTAAGACTGAGAATAGAATAACTGCTACATTACTTCATATGAGATTGTCTGTGCTACTGTCCCTAGAGCTCCAGTGAGTGAGTATTTTGAACGTAAAGCTCATCCAGATCTGAGGATGGAATAAATGGCTAGGTGTGTTATGGTTAATATAAATAATATGCCTACATTTATATTAATTAGTGGATAAGATATGGGAAGAGGAATTCATGTTGTGAGAGCCAGGGTTAAGAAGGCTAGCATTGGGGCAATAATATATAAGTTGATGACGTTGATGGACATAGTGGTTCTTTAATAAGTAATTTGAATGCCTCAGCAATGGGTTGTAATCATCCATGGGGGCTGATGATTGTTGGCCCTTTCTGGATTTGTATATAGCCTAGGATTTTCCATTTAGTTAATATGAGGAATGCTGTGGTGAATTAAATTGGGTAATTTGAGAAAGAATGTTGATTATAAACATATTCTTAGGAAGAGGACTTGAACCAGTGCAGATAAAGGTTTCAGTTTTACATAAATACTGGGCCCTGTCACCGTAACAAACCCTGCTCTACAGTAGGGTATGTATAAATTTATTGAATGTAGATTATATCATCATTTAGTTTGAAGACATTTTGTAAAGTAAGCCGTATTGCTCTTGTCCTTTCATACTGGAAGCAAGCTGCAATAGACAGAAACCAAGCAGGATGACTCCAGTCTGAACTCAGATCATGTGAGACTTTAATCGTTGAACAAACAGACAATTAATAGCAGTTATACCATTGAAATGTCATGATCTAGCATCAAGGTCATAAACCATATTGCCGATATGAACTCCAGAATACAATTACACTGTTATCCCTAGTAAAATGTGTTCCATTGATCAGTGTTTTAGAAGAACAGGTGATAAAGCATTTTGACTAGTTGATCTAAATTTTATTCACTCAGAGGTGGTTTGATTCTCCAAAAAATAAATGGCACACGGGCTCAAGGCACACCGACTTCAGTAGTTGTGGCACACAGGCTCAGTAGTTGTAGCCGACTGGCTTAGTTGCTCCGTGGCAGGTGGGATCTTCCCGGACCGGGGATCGAACCCATGTCCCCTGCATTGGCAGGCAAATTCTTAACCACTGCATCACTGGCAAAGTCCCAGAATCACAGTCTCCCTTTTAGTATACCTTAAGCCCAAAGAATCCATGGAAAATTGTTACAGAAAATAAGACAATAAAATATTGTAAGGACTATAACAGAAGCATATAGTACACAGTTCATATAGACACATCCCAAGCAGTTACAAAGTATATTAAGAGGGAGGCTGCAATTTTAAAAGAATAAGATAAATTATACCCACAAACTCCCAATCTTTCCTGAAACATGGCAATCTGAAACCCTATTGTAGGAAGCAGAAGATTCCAGGAGACATTGTACAAATGAAGGACTCTAAACCCTGTGGTTGGATAAGGAATTCTGGAAGGAAGGTATCCTCACCCAAGGAGAGCAGGTTCCTATACTTCTCTAACATCACATCCCTGTACAATTCCCACTGATATTGGTCCAGGCATTCTCACTCTTGAGAGAAATCTATGGCCACATCCTGGAATGTCAGCAGTCCCTGAAATTAAAAGTACACATGCCGTGTGGCCACGGGAAGAGTTCATAATATGACCCAAGAAGAAAACAGCAAGTTAAGAGAACTGGTTTTAATTTAGAAGAGTGTCTTCAATTATCCAGTAATATATATATATATATATATATATTATATATATATTTTTTTTACAAAGTAACTTTCTCTACCTTATTTCTAACTACAAGAAAAGAGTATGGCATGACATGTGATCCACAAAACCAGTATAGAGACTATACTTATCTGGAAAAGAAATGATAAAATGATGGTTTCAACACAGTCATATGCATTTTTGAGTGTTTTATTTATATCAAATTGGATAAAATGTGTGTATTTCTCAGAGAGATAAGACATGTCGAGGTAGAAATGTACCTTTCAACTATTCATGGCTACACAAGTACACTGGGGAGATTGTAAAAGTGAAGATTGTGATTCAGTAGGTCCGGTGGCCCTGAGTTCTATTTTTTTTAACAAGCTCATTTTTAACTAGTGATGCCACAGTCTCTGATTCATTAACCACAATTGTGAATAGCAGAGACATAATCAGAAAGGTAAAAATTCATATTTAATTTTGAACTTAATGTGTTTTATGGATTTTACACCTTTAATAGGATACACTGTGCTGTGCTGTGCTGTTGCACAGCAGCAACAATCATTTTGAAGATTTACTGTAGACTGTGTATCTTTCTAACTTTTTTTTTTTTTTAATTTATTTATTTATTTATGGCTGTGTTGGGTCTTCATTTCTGTGTGAGGGCTTCCTCTAGTTGCGGCAAGTGGGGGCCACTCCTCATCACGGTGCGCGGGCCTCTCACTATCGCGGCCCCTCCTGCTGCGGAGCACAGGCTCCAGACGCGCAGGCTCAGCAATTGTGGCTCACGGGGCTAGCCGCTCCGCGGCATGTGGGATCCTCCCAGACCAGGGCCCGAACCCATGTCCCCCGCACTGGCAGGCAGACTCTCAACCACTGCACCACCAGGGAAGCCCTCTAACATTTTTGTGTAGGATTCCAGGAAAAAGGCCTGGGCTGCAGTCACAGTGGGCGGGGCCCCCAGCCCGGGCCGTCCCTCCAGGACACCCGCTGGGGCCCTGCGCTCCTGGCGGCTCCCTCCCCTGGCGCCCCTTCCCTCCCGGAAGGCCTCGGGGCAGAGCGGTCCCACCCACTGCGCCAAGAACGGAGCCCGCGTTTCTGCAGAGCTGGAACTCCCAGCTCGGGGTCTCTTCACTCCGCCGTCACTGAACTGCCCCGGAGCCCGAGGGGAGGGCGGCCTTACTGAGGATGCCGGCTCTGGAGGGGCTCCGGCGGCCGAAGCTGCGACAGTCCTGGGGACCGCGGGCTGGGTAAGTGGGCGCCGACCCTCCGCCTGGTCCGGTGCCCGGGCGGCAGCCCAAGACCAGCTTCTGAGGGGCAGGGGTTCGCTGCCACCCGCCACTGCTGTGTAGAAAGAGCGGTCCTCAGCTTCTGGTCCCGGGGAACTTCGGTCCCTCCTCTAGCTCCTGCCCTCGCCCTGGCTCGCGGGGCCTGGAGGGCGTGGGGAGGGGGTCGGCCTGAGCGTCGTGAGGGGAAACGGGGCAAGGGAGGCGCAGGGTCCTGCTGCAGCATCAGCGCCCCTCCTCCCGACTGCGGGGCAAGCGGCCGAAAACTCCTCCCGAGGCTCGCAGTCCCCTTATTCAGCCGAGTCCCTCTGTGCTTCTTCCTCCCTGAGCTAAAGTACTGGGGAGAGGGGACAGGGCAGGGGGCTGGCGCAGGTAATGGGGACCATCAACAGCTGATTGTTAACTAAGGAAAACCAGCCCTCCCAACGTGAGGAATGTAGCACTATTCTTTCTATGGGAAGATGCCAGTCTGGGCTCACTGAATTCCTTCTTTTGTTATGCACCTCAGCGCCCTGGGGCCTGCAGATTCTGTATTTGCATATCCTGTGTTCCTCAGGGCCCGCGCCTCACACTGGAGGGCTGCAAGGGCTGATGACTGTGACATCCTTTGTTTACTGAAATGGCAAGAAATATTCCATTTCTCACAGGCTTGAGGGGCAGACAGTGAAAAAGAGTCGGAGAATCTCACTCAGCATGTACTTTGGTTTACATATAGATAATATTTATACTTAACTCTGCTAGTAGAGGTTCTCAAGTCCAATCAACTTGTACTACTGCAGTCTATGTATTAATTTCATCAATATCACAAGATAAATGCCTGTAGAATTGACTTAATCCATTTAAATAGGATAATGATTTTTAAAGGAAACATAATAGAAATATAACAAAAAACCTTTACCACTAAAGGCTGGGTCTGGAACAACCTAAATAAATGTTCCATTGTTAAAATATTGAAAGATGTATTCAATAGAAATATCAACAAAAATGACAAATAATAAGGGCAGCAGAATGTTGAAATGTTCTATCTTTATCATTAAAGTGGCAGAAAATCATTTATTAGTAGGCACTGGGGGCAGAAGATGCTTGATTTTATATCTTTGTCATATTTGTGCAGTTGTTTCAACAAGTAACTTAAAGACAAAATGGAAAAACAAGGAGGTTTGTGCCTGAGATCATGTTGATGTGAAACCAGGGATGGCCACCTTGTCCCAGGTGAGTTAAGTTTATCTGGCCAGGTAGACCGCAGAGCTCCTGGGAAGCAAGGGCTGGAATTTTTCTGCTGGGTGCCCCTTAGGTTTTGTGACTTGACTGATTGTGAGTCATGTTTCGGGGAAGACCTGATCACAGGGAAAGGGTGAGAATAGAGTGATTTGGGGAGCAGCTAACAACATTCATTACAGCTCATGGCCTGAATGAATTTTAAAGAAACAGGAAAACAAATGCTTCTTATGGAATCAGAGAACGTGAGGGCTGGACAAGCCCAGAAAATGAGGAACACCCATCCCATTTTCCAGATGAGAAAACAGAGGCCCAGAAAGGTGAAATCCCTCACCCAAGTTGCACCCGTCTCTCCTCCCCACTACATGGTTCATGAAAGCAGGACTCTTCCTGTGTTGATCACTGCTGAACCCCAAAAAGGGCCAGGTATCTAGCAGCTGCTCCAAAAATTTGGGTTGACTATAGGAACAATGCTATTTCTTTCTTTCTCACTCTTATTCAGGATTGTGCCAAGAACTCCCCAGGTTGCAATGTAATTTGATAAATGTAAATATTAATTGAGTTTTGTTGTGATGAGGACTTAGGCTTTGAAGGTAACAGACTTGGTTCAGATCTTGGTTCTGCCACTCAATAGCTGTTTGGCTTTGGGAACATTACTAAACCTCTCTGGGATTACTTCCTCCTTTGTAAAGTGGGGATAAATGTATCTGAGCCAGCAGAGCACCTGCATGAGAGATGTGCACTAAATATTGGTCTTTCTCACTCTCCCACACCATCTCTCTGTTCTTCCCAGAGAACTTGTACAGAAGGATATAGTACTTTTTAAAATTAATTAATTAATTAATTTTTGGCTGCATTGGGTCTTCGTTGCTATGCGCGGGCTTTCTCTAGTTGCGGCGAGCGGGGGCTACTCTTTGTTGCCGTGTGCGGGCTTCTCATTGCGGTGGCTTCTCTTGCTGCGCTTGTTGTGGAGCACCAGCTCTAGGTGCGCGGGCTTCAGTAGTTGTGGCCTGCAGGCTCAGTAGTTGTGGCGCATGGACTTAGCTGCTCCGCTGCATGTGGGATATTCCCTGACCAGGGCTCGAGCCCCTGTCCCCTGCCTTGGCAGGCAGATTCTTAACCACTGCGCCACCAGGGAAGTCCGATATAGTACTTTTTAAAGAGGGGTTTTAATTTATTTCAGATAGTGTACATTTTTCTTGTAGAAAAGGTTATTCCACTATAGAAACATAAACACACAAACCCACCACAAATGCAGTATTCTATGGGTTAGATATTATCAGTCACATTTTATAAGTAATTGGGCAAATGCCAAAGCACTAGGTACTGGGGAGTAAGAAGACTCAAATCTGGGGTGCCCCCCACGCCAATTTCAAGAGCAGTGTGTGTTTTTCAAATTCATATTTCATCTGGTCTTTGTTTCTCATCCATCCTCTGTGTCTGCCTTTCTCAAGGAGGCTCAGATCCTCCACTTTCGCACCCTCCCAGCTGGCTGTGCCCCAGCTCCCGCCCTGGAAACTCTGCATGCCTGCGTATGTCTGCTCTCCCTGTGCCTCACCAGCTTTGCCAGGGAACTGCTGTATCGTGCACTGCTTGCTGTACCCCAGAGTGCCTAGACCCTTCTGGTACATGAAGTACACTCTCATCACCATGAGTGCACGCCCTTCCCCTTACCTTATATCCTGCCTCTAAGCCAGGCTTGGGGGTGAATACAGTGTACATTCAGCTATGTGAGGTGCTGGGATCAAAGTGAAGTTCCCAACTTTTGACGTTGCAGGCTAGAGGGGCACACAGTGATTTAAAGTTGGGTCACCTGACTTAAAGGGGGGGCTGATTGATTTAAAGCCAGGGCAGCTGACTTAAAGCCTGAGTCCCTCAGCTGCAGGACGAGACCAACTTTGGCGGTGCACGGGTTCGCTCCAAGCCAGGACTGCTGTTCAGGAAGAGCTTCCAGTAGCACCTTAGTGCAGGGAGACTTGGTGCATTGTCCTGCCGCTGCCCTCAGTGGGGGGCCACCTGCTCTTCTGGAGGAGAATAAGGGAGTGGGAATTGCAGAGACCCGGCTGGAGTTGAGGCACCCCTTGTCTGATGGCAGGGAAGTGGGGGCGGGGCTGTGTGGCGTCCTGGGGCTGGACTCACCAGGTCGACTCAATGTCTCAGCCTCCTAACCTCCCCCCACACACCCCACAATAGTTTCCAATAATATGTAATTACGCCTTAGGTCCTCAGTCTTCAAACTCATACCCAGGCTCCCAGGTCCCTTGATTCAGCCAATTCCTCTGTGCTCTTTCTTCTATTAGATACAGTCCCAGAGGGAGGGGCTGGGGGATGGGACTGGAGGGACCCCGGCAGCACTGGCCTCAGATGACTAAAGAGATCCGGGGCCTGCACTGTCACACATGTGCGAGGACCCTTAAGGCGGAATCGAGGGGGCCAGTTAGAGGCAGTCCTTGCTGCCTCAAGTGAGTATGGATCACCGTTGGGTGGGGAGCACGCTGAGCCCTGAGAAGTACTATTAGGAGGATGTGTTCCTCCCTCGGCTTCAAGGACGTGGGTGGGCTTCAGGGCTCCAGTTCCCCTCCAGGCCTCCAGGTCCGACTACACCCCAGTGGCCTTGCAGACCTGTCTTCCTGTCCCAGAACTTGCCAGGCTCCAGGAAGAATCCAGACTGCAGAGATGGTGCCTGAGCACTCCAGCTTAAGAAGTGCTGTCCCTGGGGAGCCAACCATGGAGGGAGGAAGGGTGAAGGGAGTAGGGGGTGGGGTAGGGAGGGGTGGCTGCCCTGGGCGATGTTGAGAGAGAAATATCGCCCCTCACACCCCCTGCCCCCTGCAACTGACCCATTGATGCCATAGGATCTCAGGCCCTTTTAGTCGGAGATGCCTCTGCTTCTTTACTCCTGTGTTCAAAACTATGCAAAACCAACTCTTCATCCTCTTGCTGCCTTGCCAGGACTTTTAAAGCACTGTTCTTTTGAAGCACTCATTCCCTAAACTGCAGTTTGGAGCTGTCCCAGCTATTTAAAAGTGTTTTCCTTAAACTGAGACTAAATCCTACTCTCTTGGAAAAATGACCTTCACTTCAGAGGAGATCGTCTTTTCTGCCCATTCATTCCTTCTACTGTCCTCTTAAGAAGCCCTGTGCTCAAAGAGCTTGGTGATTTAGTTTTTGCTTGATGTCAAAAAGAAACCTTCCCCATGCACCCCAAAAAGCTTTCGTGGAACATAGGTGTTTCAAAACCATGACCGTGTTTTGCAGTTGGTATACACTGGGTAGACTGCCTAACAATCCCTCCAAGAGCCAGAGGTGAGCAACACCTTCACTTATTGGATTGGATGCCCTTCAAGTTTAGGAAGGTCCCATTCTTATGACCCAGCAGATAAGACAGAGTCCTGGATGGCTGTGGCTGTGATTAGATAACTTCTGATGATTTTATTTCCCTTACCGAGCTGCTGCTTCTAGGTTAAATTCATTTTATTACCTGTGCATTTTTAAAGAAAGACTGACAAAGTCTCTGTAGTAGGTCAGGAGTCTGAGCTCAGGGTTGGTCAAAGGTACTCACAGGGAGGAAGGTGGATCAAAGTAGGTGGGTAAAACAGGAGGGTTGGCAAGTACAGCCAGGACAACCGTGTTCACTGTGCGTACTAATAAAGGCCAGAATCTCCTCATTTATCTCTGGTGGGAAGTTCTGATGGTTTCACAGGATCAAACTCAAATCATATTCAAACTAGGGGATTTCCCTGAGCATAAAAGGAAGTGTCCATCCCTAGCAGGAGTCCCTGCAGAGGAATAAAGATGCAGATGTAGAGAACGGGCTTGAGGACACAGAGAGGGGGAAGGGTAAGCTGGGTTGAAGTGAGAGAATGGCATGGACATATATACACTACCAAAGGTGAAATAGGTAGCTAGTGGGAAGCAGCTGCATATAGCACAGGGAGATCAGCTCAGTGCTTTGTGACCACTTAGAGGGGTGGGATAGGGAGGGTGGGAGGGAGACGTAAAAAGGAGGGGATATGGGGATATACATATACGAATAGCTGATTCACTTTGTTATACAGCAGAAGCTAACACAACATGGTAAAGCAACTATACTCCAATAAAGATGTTAACAACAATGAAAAAAACCCCAAAAAACTAAGTCAATCAAGCCAATGGAGACATTGTATGTGTTTACAGTTCAAGAAATCCACAAGAGAATCCTTTATTCTGTATGCAATGAATGGTCCATTCGAAAAGAAAAAAACTTTCTAAAATGTTGTTTTTCCATTTATTGTTCAGAACATCATTTTTATACCTCTGCATTTCTTACTATCCAAAGCCAAGTCATGTGAGTTACAGGTAAGCAGCTGATTGATTTAAAGTTGGGTCATGTGATTTAAAAACCAGTGGCAGTTGATCGATTTAAATCCTGGTCATATGACATGAGGAGAGTGTGCTAAGAACTGCTTTTTCATCTCTGGCTTAGAATATCATATTTACCTTGGTTTTTCTTATGATTTAGAAAACTTGAGCTGTGTCTCCTTGGAATCATCAGGAGAAAAATACAGTATTTCAGGTTCATTCTTGAAACCAACGTCTCACGGTTAAGGTGTATTGACTAAAAGATCTTCCTTCTTCAAGAGATTCCAAACCTCTGTAAGACACTTTATTGTAATTGGAGAAAAAGGAAGAATGAAATCAGGCCAGCAGCTGCAGGAGGCAAGGCAGCCCCCAGGACTAGGGAAGTAGGAGGAGGAAGGGCTGAGAGTTGCCATTAGAGCAAACAACCTCCAGAGGGCGCTGAAGCACCAGCAGAGCCCACCTGCCACTCCCAGTTTGGCACTGTAGGGTCAGATTTGGGTTTGGAGATGGGGTTGCTGTAACCCCAAGGAGGTGAGCAGAGAGGAGGAGTTGATTACCGGTCTCCTCTGACTCTCTGGCCCAAATTGCCTGGCTTCACAGGGGGGACAGAGTTTTGCTTTCAGCAACTGATGGGGCACTTCCAGGCTGGTGGGGTTGCCCAGTGGCCCGACAGCCTGACAGGCTGACTGCGGTGTGACTGCCCTTTGTTTCTCCAGAATCTGTACATCAGGAGGTGCATGGTTGCGGGAGCCCATTCACCACCCCCCCAAAGGGGATGGCACCTTCCCTGGCTGTACCCTATGGTCACCAGGTACCTGAAATGACTGCAAGTTTTTTGACTTCAAGGAAAAGCTCACATAACCACTTCTGCCTCATAATGTGTGGGATTTGCTATAATGGAAGGACATTATATAGAACAGGTAGAAAACTCACCTGTTGGTCTCCATCTAGCAGTTTATTTTGCATGAATCCCTCCTACATGAGTAGATAGCAGAAGTTTATTTTTGTTCCCGTGTGTGTAGATGTGGCAGAGGATGTAGGTATGGTGATTTGAAGCCCTCAAAGAAATATTCTCAGAACTCTCAAGACTTCTCTTGATTGGAACCGAAAGAGACCTGGAAAAGAGGAAAAGAAAAGGAGGAGGGAGAACGAATGACTGTTTCTCAGTAAATTCACCTTCCTGGTTGATTGTTCTGTCTTCTCATTTCTTTTAACTTCTATGTATGTCTAATGGAATAATGTAGAAAGGCTGATTTTTATGCTTTAAAAGATTTTACATCACAAAGAGACTAGAAGTGGCTAACAGAACTTATTCAAATCAATGTTACATAGAGACTTTGATATTAAATTTGTATACTAAAATGGGTTAATCCAAATTTTCTTTTTCTTTTTGAGTGAATATTTGTAACGTATTTTTGTAGATAATAATTTATCCTAGATATACAAAATTGTGAGAATGGGTACCATTTTTCACCACTTAAATGATTTCTTTTAAATGAATAGATTGTACACTTTAAATGCCAATGTTGTGTCTTACATGTTGTTTTTTAATTCCTTGATTTACAAAACTTGTGTTTATTTAATTGATTTCTATCTAATAATCTGTGTCTCCCCTTTATTGTTTCTTACTTTATATTTTATTGATCTATAGTTAATTTACATTATTATATTAGTTTCAGACATACAACATAGTGATTCATAAATGTTTAGGTTCTTCTCCATTTATACTTGTTATAAAAGAGTGGCTCTATTCCCCATGCTATACAGTACATCACTGTAGATTATTGATTTTATACATAGTGGATTATTCCTCAGAATCTCCTACCACTATTTTGCTCCTCCACCCTGTCTCTCCCTGCTGGTAACCACTAGTCTGTTCTTCAATCTGTGAGTCTGTTTTTTTTTTTTTTTGGTTGTTGTTGTATTCAATTTTTTAGATGCTACGTGTAAGTGATAACCTACCATGCTTGTTTTCTCTGCAGCTTATTTTAATAAGCATCATAACCTCCAAGTCCATCCATGTTCTTGCAAATGGCAAAATTTCTTTTTTTGCTGAAGTCATCATAAAAAATCTTTTTTATCCAGTAACCTATTGGTGAACACTTAGTTTGACTCTATGTCTTGGCTATGGCAATTAACACTGTTATGAACATTGGTGTGCAGTTATTTTTTTGAAATAGTGTTTTTGTTTTCTTCTGATATACCCAAGAGTGAAATTGCTGGATATTATGGTAGTTCTATTTTTAGTTTTTTGGTGGAACCTCCATTCTGCTTTCCACAGTAGCTGCACTACTTCACATTCACATCAAGAGTGTACAAGAGTTTCCCTTTCTCCACATCCTCACTAACCTTTGTTATTTGTGATCTTTCTGATGACAGCCATTCTGACAAGACTGAGGTGATATATTTCATAGTTTTAATTTGCATTTTACTGCCGATTCGCTATGTTTAGCATCTTTTTGAGTTCTGGCTGTCTATCTGTATTTTTTCCTTGGAAAAATGTCTATTTAGGTTTTCTCATTTTTTAAAAAAAGATTTTGGGTGTTCTGATATTGAGTTGTATGTGCTGTTTCTGTGGTTGAGATATGAGGCCTTGCTTGGTCATCTTTTTGGTGTTAACCTCTTATGTGCAAATATTGTCTCTCCTTCAGCAGGCTGTCTTTTCATTTTGTCCTTGGTTTCCTTTGCTGTGCAAAATCTTTTAAGTTTAGTGAAGTCCCATTTGTTTATTTTTGCTTTTGTTTCATTTGCCTTAGTAGACTGAACCTAAAATTGTTGCTATCATTTATGTTGAAGAATGTTCTGTATTTTCCTCTAGGGATTTTATGGTCCTATATTTAGGTCTTTATTCAGTTTTGCATTTATTTTATATATGGTGTGCTAAAATACTCTAGTTTTATTCTTTTCCATGTAGCTGACCAGTTTTCCCAGTACCACTTATTGAAGAGACAGTTTTTTCTACATATTGCCTTCTTTGTCATAAATCAATTAAATATAAATGTGTGGGCTTATTTCTGGGATCTCCATTCTATTCCAGTGATCTTTGTGTCTGTTTTTGCTCCAGTACGATTCTCTTTGATTACTGTCGCTTTGCAGTATAATCTGAGGTCAAGGTGCATGATGCCTCCAGCTCTGTTCTTTCTCAAGATTGTTTGGCTATTTGGGGTCTTTGTGTTTCTCTACAAATTTTAAAATTACTTTTTCAAATTCTGTGAAAATGCTTTGGTATTCTGATAGGGATTGCATTAAATCTGTAGATTGTCTTTGGTAATATGGTTATTTTAACAGTATTAATTCTTCCAGTCCATGCACCTGCTATATTTTCCATCTTTTTCTGTTGCCTTCAACTTCTTTCACCAATGGCTGATAGATTTCTGAGTACATGTCTTTTACCTGCTTAAGGTGTGTTTTTTCCTAGGTATCTTAATCTTTTTGGTGTGATTGCATATGGTTTTGTTTTCTTAATTTTTTTCTTTCTGACAGCTTTAAGTTTTGTTTTTTCTTCTTTTTCTAATTCCTGCAGGTGTAATGTTAGGTTGTTTATTTGATATTTTTCTTGTTTCTTAAGAATAAGCTTGTATCACTATAACTTCCCCCTGTGAACTGCGTTGGCTGTGTCCCATAGATTTTCAATCATTGTGTGTTCATTTTCGTTTGTCTTGGGTATTTTTAGAATCCCTCTTTAATTTCTTCAGTGTTCCTTTCTTCCCCTTTTATTCCCGTCATCTGTGATGTGACGACTATCTTTAATATTATGTTTGGATTTCTTTCAGTGTTTTTGTGTGTGTGTGTGTGTGATTATTTAAGTTGCTGAGCTCTTAATTTCACATGGACACTAACAACCCTGCATTGTTACTCTGCCCCCCCACAGTTACTGAATTTGACCTTATATTTTACATCTACTTGTTTTTTGTGTCCCTTAACTTCCTATTGTGAATATAGATGATTTTATTAGTTTTCTTTCATCTTCCCTATTAGCTGTGTACATGGTTGATTTACTACCTTTGTTGAATATTTGCCTTATCCAATGAGATTTTTCCTTTAGTAAGTTTCCTTTCCTAATTTTTATGTTTCAGTAGTGGCCTTTTCTTTTTCACTTAGAAAAGCCCCTTTAAGATTTCTCATAAAGCTGGTTTGGCGATGCTGAGCTCTTTTAGTTTTGCTTCTCTGTAAAACTTTAGATCTCACCATCAAATCTGAAGGAGAGCCTTGCTGGCTAGAGTATTTTTGGTTATAGGCTTTTCCCTTTCATGACTTTAAATATACCATGCCACTCCCTTCTGGCATGCAGAAGTTATCCTGAAAAGTCAGCTGATAACTTTATGCAAGTTCCCATGTTTGTAACTTGTTGCTTTTCCTTTGCTCCTTTTAATAGTGTCTTTTTATCTTTATTTTTTTGACGTTTTAATTACAATGAGTCTTGGTATGGTCCTCTTTGGGTTGATCCTGTTTTGGCCTTACTGTGTTTACTGGACTTGGATGTCTGTTTTCTTTCCCAGGTTATGGAAGTATTCAGCTCTTATGTCTTCAGGTATGTTCTACACTGCTTTCTCTTTCCTTTTTGCTTCTGGGACCAGTATAATGCAAATATTAGTACACTTGATGTTGTTTCACAAGTCTGTTCAACTTTCCTCATTTCATTTTAATCTATTGTTTTACAGTTCATCTTCAGTGATTGCCAGTACTCTGTCCTTCAGTTTTCTGATTCATTCCTCTGTATCATTTAGTGTACAGTAGTTTCCTTTTAGTGTATTTTTCATTTCAGTTATTGTATTCCTCATCTCTGTTTTGTTGTTCTTTAATGGTCTAACTCTTTTTAAAAAAATTCTAACTTCTTGCCCTGGTTGTCCATTCTTCTCCTGAGTTCTTTGATCATCTTTACAGTCATTACCTTGAACTCTTTGTTGAGGAGATTGGCTATCTCCACTTCACTTAGATCTTCTTCTGAGTTCTTATCTTGTTCCTTCATTTGGATCGTGTTTCTGTGGCACGTCATTTTTCTTAACTTGCTGTTTTTATTGCTATGTATGTAGTAGGTTCATTACATTTCCTGACCTTGGAGAAGTGGCCTTTTGTAGGAGAGGTCCTATGTGTCACAGCAGCCCACTGTCCCCTTGTCATAGAACTATATGTCCTAGGTGTACCCCCTATGTGGGCTGCTTGGGCTCTTCTGTTGTGGTGGGCTGACTACTGTGGGTACTCTGGTAGGTTTGGCTGCCCCCAGAGTGCTTGTTTGCCAGACTCTGCCAAACAAGAAATCCAAACATAATATTAAAGATAGTTCTCACATCACAGATGTGAGGCAGAGTCTGAAAGCAGCCTGTCTGCTGGTGGATGGGGCTATGCCCCTGCTCAGTTAGTTGCTTGGCCTGAAGCATCCTAGTACTTGTGTCTATAGTCTGGTGGAAATGGGTAGGGCTAGGTCCTGAGGCTAAAAAGATAGAGGGAGGATTCTGAAATTATGCTTGCTGGTACCCATGGCCATGAGGTAGAAGGAGCTCCCCCAAATGGCTGCTTCCAGTGTCTATGTCCCTGAGGCTGTGCTGTAGTTCCCTCTGCATCTCTGGGAGACTCTCCAAGATCAGGAGGTAGGTGTGACCCAGGATCCTTTCAAATGACTGCTTCTGTTCTGATTCTCGGATCATGTGGGATTTTGTGAGCATCTTTTAAGAGTGGAATCTGTATTTACCACAACCCTCTGGCTCTCTGGAAAATAAGCACCACTGGTCTTCAAAGCCCAACTTTCTAGGAACTCTTCTTTCCAGCACAGGGTCCCTGGGCTTGGGAGCCTGATGTTGGGTTCATACCCCTTGTTACCTGGGAGCACCTCAGAAATTGTAATTATTCTCCCATTTGTGGGCCACCCACCTGGTGGTATAGGTCTTGACTCTATTGAGATTTTGCCCTTCCTTCCTGTCTTGCTGAGGTGCCTTCCTTATATCTTTAGCTGTAAAACATCTTTTATGGTAGGTCCCGGCCTTTTTCATCAACTGCTTTTCTGTAAACAGTTGTGACTTTGGTGTGCCCATGAGAGGCATCAAGCTCTGGGTCTTTGAATGCTACCATCTTGGAAAATCTCTCCACTTCATTCTTAAATCATATTATTTAATTTTTCTTAGTACCTTATTTGATTAGCGACAATTTGAAATTTATTATCACTCATGTTTACTTTGCCTGCTTTAAAAAATTGAATAGTGCATTCATTCATTTTGAAATGAAGATAGTGACCTGTGAATTTCCATACCTCAAAAATCAAGGATAGGACAAAAAGCCTTTTCTACCTGTGTTACCCTCAAACTCTGCACCCCACCCCAGCCTGGGGATTAACGTCTTGCACCCATGCTCACCTTCTGTTTTAGGACCGTTAACCATCACTGCATCTGTATGTGTGTTGACAAAGTGAACTCTAGTCTTTCCAGTTTTTGTGTTTTGTTTTTTGGTTTAGGGAACAGTCCTACTATGAATGTACATTTACTGGTCTGCTGAAGTTCATATATAAACCTGTCAAGCACATTACCAGAGTTGGAATTGCTTCTATATACACTTTGATAAATTTTTGAGACAATGGTAGAACAGAAGTAAATTGTATTTCAAATCCCACAGTATTCTCACACTGTGAAAACCCTTCCCTTTCTAATATATTTGTGTGTAGTTTATCTTTATGCCCATACTATATTTCCCAGAGATGGGTAAGTGTTATGTTTCTTGCTAGCACATTTCCCGTATTGTTCAAAATCAGGTGTTTAGTGGTTTTAGCATGATCATATTTCCATGAACTCGCAAATACAAGGTTTTCTCTCACACTGTCCTTTACTCCCTGCTGTTTATTATTTCCATTCTAATTCTCAGCCCTGGTCTTTCTTTATGTTCTTCATCAACCTGGATAGGTTATACTATTTTCTCCCTTATTCAAGACCAATAGAATAGAATAGAACACCCAGAAATAAACCCTGATATATGGCCAAATGATTTTTGACAAGTTGCAAAGACTTTTCAAAGTAGAAAGGATAGTATTTTCAACAAATGGTGCTGAGAAGTCTTGTTGTCAACATGCAAAAGAAAGAAGATGGACCCTTGCCTAACATCATATGCAAAAATTAATGAAAATGTATCAAGAAACTAAATATAAGACCTAATAAAATAAAAAGTCTTAGAAGAAGACACAGGACAAGAGCTTCATGACATTGGCTTTGGCAATGTTTTCCTCAATATGAAATGAAGGAACAATAAAGGTACAGCTAACAAAAAAATAAACAATTTGCAGTACATAATTTAAAAAATGTGTATCAAAGAAATGTAAACAGAATAAAATGGCAACGCACAAGATGGGAGAAAATATTTGAAAGCCATCTATCTGACAAGAGATTTCTATTCAGAATATACAGAGAACTCCTACAACTCAACAAAAAGCAAACACCCTGATTCAAAAATGGATCAAAGACTTGAATAGGTGGTCCTTCAAAAAGATGTACAAATGACTAAGCACTTGAATAGATGCTCTATATCACTAAATGCATGTTTATATATTTGTGTGTATGCATACACACACAAGCACACACACACACATACACAAGCAGAAAACAAGTATTGGTGAGGATGTGAGGGAGTTGGAAGCATTGTGCTATGTCAGTGGGAACGTAGAATGATACAGCTGCCTTGCAAAAGAGTATGGCAATTTTTCAGATATTGAAAAATAGAATTATTACATGATCCAGGAATTTTACTATGAGGTATACCCAAGGGAATTGAAATCAGGGTCCTAAAGAAATATTTGTACTCCAGTGTTTAGAGCAGTAATAATCACAGTAGCTAAAATATGAAAGCAACCTAAGTGTTCATCCACTAGTTCCTGGATAAGCAAAGTGTGGTATACCCATATAATAACAATATTATTCAGTGTTAAGAAGTAAAAGATCTAGGAATATGCTACAACATGGATGAATCTTGAGGAAATTTAGCTACCAAAATGCCATTTTTCTGACTTTTAGTGAGCCATAACGATACAACTACTTATTTCAATTATATGGGGTACTTAGTGTAGTCAAAACCATAGAAATTGGGAGGGTAATGATGCTTTTCAGGTGGTTATGGAACAAAAAGGAAAGTTATCTTTAAAGGATATAGAGTTACAGTTTTAAAATGTAGAAAAGAATTAGAACGATAAATGGTGATGTTCATCGCCCAATAATATGAATGTATTTAATATCACTGAACGGTGCACTTTATAATAATTAACATGTTATATTTTATGTTATTTGATTTTACTAACATACAAAATTGGGAAAGAATGTAATATCAGGAAAGGGAGTGGCCCTGGGATAGAGCAGAGAGTAATCAGAAGGGTGAGACACTGCACATGTTGAAGAAGAAGAGCTGAGAGTCTTCATTGGACAGAAGAGACTTCATAAAAAAGAAAAAAAAATTACTCTGAGGGTGTATTAAATATATATCTGTGGGTGTACTGCTATCTCCTATGGGTTATCTTAAAGAGTCTTTAATAAAGTCCATAAGGCTTGCTGAGGCTTTTTTAAAAACTGCATTCCCTAGGAGATAGTTAGAGGGTGGTACTTGTCTATGTCTAGGTTGACAGATTTTGCAGGGAAGACGAGCCTGAGAACAGTGGATGTCCTGAGAGTGTAAGTACATGGGAATTAGAAAAAAATAATAAAGGGAATTAGGAAAACTTTGGACTTTGAAGGTCATGTATCACTGAGTCAGACCTGAGGTTTCTAAGGAGTTATATACAAAGTTGCTCTTTGGATTATTTGTTGATAAAGATAAGTGGAAAAACTAGTCATTTCCAAGTGTAGGTAAGATATAATGAGAGGATGGAGGTGGAAAGTAGGGAGGCCCAGAGAAAAGTGGGAAGGTCATATTGGGCCAAGATGGTGGTAATATCCAGCAGAACACATGGTAGGGCGGACTATGGATTCATCTTTTTTATTTCAGCTCCCCACCTCATCCTTAATAATTCTTTGGGAATATTTCATTGCTCTGTGATGCAGGTACAGAATTCGAGGTACTCGAATATGACAGAATTCGAGTGAGGAGACTACACCCTCAGTGTCCAGCTGTCTGAGTCCTCAGTGTGCTTCAAATGATGGAGAACTATTGCTTCTTTATGAGAAGAGTTAGTACCTCGTAGCTAAGCTTAAGCTGGAGCTTATGCAATATTGATTCCATGTTATATATACTGTTGGCATGGAGGTTCCTCCTCTTTTCTTGACCATTATGAAATGAATCTATATTTCTCAATATTTGGGTATATCAGATAAATACATTAAGTAAAGGAATCTTATATATTGCTCCCTGCATGATTTGCTCTTTCTTGTTTCTCTTTTACCTTTAATAAATTAGCACAGGGAGAGACCGTGAAATGTTCTAATCAGGGGAGATTAGAACATCATATTTCTAGAGAGGTTGGTTGGACAGAGCAGGGTTCCCAGTGAGAATCAAAGCTTCTGTTTCTACTTGGAAGTGTACCTGTATAGAGTAGAGGGCTCCAGGAAATATCCTAGAATATTGCAATATCCCTGCGGGAGATCATTAAGAGAGGCAGGATCTGGTACGAGATCAGTGTACTATGACATGTTTGTCAGTCATCTGATGTGAGATTCTCAGAGCCAATCCCATATGGTAGGGCTGAGTGCAGAGTGATGAAGAACCTGTGAAAACCTCTGATTGCATGTTAAAGATGAAGCTCTGATTTTGGGGAGAATTTTCTTACCTGACTGAATGTCACCCTTCTGTGGGGATGAGATTCTGTGCTTTTCCTCTCTTGATGACCACTGACTGAAAACCATTAGAGGATCATGTCTAGAAAGCATTCTTTATTTAATTTCTTAAAGAAGAAAACATAGAAAACATCTTAATCCACTTTCAAATTGAGGATCAAGGGGAATGACATCAGTGAAAATGTCAGTAGGGAGCTCTGGCTTGTGTCCATCCCCAGAAACACTGACATACGTGCTAAAACCTGTCAGAATGATCTTATCAGCACATGTAAGTTTTCTTTTCTTTTTCACCCTGTAGATTTATCTTTCATTGAAACTTAACTTACTACAGGATGTGGAGAATAAACAGGGAAGTAGAAACTGTATTTCCTGATGAGAGAATCACTAAGTCACATTAGCTGTTCTGAGCTATGTCTTACTCACCATGACTGTAGTTAAAACAAACAAACAAACAAAACACTTTTTTTGTAAGTCAGTTCTGACATTTCCTCGTTAAAGACAAGGTAACAGATACAGATGTAGATCTACCAGAATTGAGCAAAATTTTGATTGTACCTGTGTTGAATATATGAGCATGACCTGCTACAAATCTTCATTATACTTATTGCCACAGCTGACAAATTCCCTTTTTCCACTCCTGATATGTTGCATGTAAGGAATGCATAGGTCACTAACCCCAGCTGGTAACAGGTAAACTCTGCCACATGGATCACTGCATGTTTTCCTGCTGGAAGACCACACATTCTCGAGTATCATGCCTCCAGAGTATCTGGGCTCTTCTTTTTTTCTGGATAAAGGTTAGATAATCACCTAATTTTATGAGAAATATATAAATTGTATTTGCATATTCTTCAGGTTTTTATTTATCCATTCTCTTTCAAGTCCTAAGTGCAAGTATTAAAGTGATTTCCAAGAGGGTGGTAAATAAGACAGCTACATTTATGCTCCAAAATTAGCAATAAAGCATAATACAATTGTAAATGCATTAATGTGTGATTAATATGTAGATACTTATGTAAATGCAATTTTAGTAATGCTTTGTGGAGAGCTTCAGAATCTAGGTATTAAAAAAAGAAGAAGGAGTTCTTGAAACTCTCAGGGAATTATAGAGAAGTCTTTGTGTCTATAAATATCAATCTGAAATAATGCATATTCTCAGAAATAAACTAGGCATAAAATTGTAGGAAAACACTTCATGAAATGAAAGAGCATGTGATGGCCATACAAGGAAAAGAATATTCTCCGAGAATAATGAACAGTGTGGAGTTCAGCAGAAGGGTAATACAGATTCAGAGAGTAATACTTTGGAGAGCCTAATTATGAGTTCCTCATATTTCATCTTTGGTGAGATGTTAGTCATTTGAAATATGATGTTATAAGATGACGTTAACATACTTAAATACTTTCGTTTAGAAATGACCACTTAGAACCAGAATAAATGAAAGAGAACACAAAATTATGTTTTTGTTGATTTTTGAAGATCTCAGGTGAGTGCTGATAATTTAAAAATACATGATGTCTTTCACTACAAAGTAAAGGAGCTCTTACAGTGGAGGATTCCTGGACTGAATGTCAATATTATGACATAGTGTGAGTGTGTTTCATGTTTGGTAATTGCAATCATTGTTGCTTTTGTTGTGGTCATCCATTTACAATGCTTGGTGTCAGTTGATTTATCTCTTGTAAAAATAAAATACAGTCTGTGTGTGTGAAAAAAAAACATACATGATGTCTTGATAAAGTTGTATGGAATTTGAGATCTGGAAAAAAGCATTTCTCTTCTGTGATGCTAGGATGCTAATTGGACATTTTTTCAAGAAAGAGATTTCAGGATGCAAATCTGGTGTCTCTAAGGTGGGAAGTCAGTTCATGGTGGAACATTCTATTAAACTTGTGTGAGTGCAGAAATATTTCTTTGGAAGGAAGAGGTCACGAATCCCTTTTTAACAGTTAGTGGTTTATAGTATACCGAATAAGCAAAATGGCTATTTCTGAACTTTAGAAAAAAATAATATAGTTTTTCTACATTTATATTATGAAGCTGATGTAGAATATCAAAAATTCTTTATTTTGTAGTTGATTTACAATGTTGTGGGTTTTTTAAATACATGTTTATTGGAGTATAATTGCTTTATAACACTGTATTAGTTTCTGCTTTACAACAAAGTGAATCACCTATATGTATACATATATCCCCATATCCCCCCTCCTGAGGCTCCCTCCCACACTCCCTACCCCGCCGCTGTGGGGGGCATAAAGCACCGAGCTGATCTCCCTGTGCTATGTGGCAGCTTACCACTAGCTCTTTTACATTTGGTAGTGTATATATGTCAGTGCTACTCTCTCACTATGTCCCTGTCTTCCCTTCCACCCTGTGTCCTTAAGTCCGTTCTCTACATCTGTGTCTTTATTCCTGCCCTGTCACTAGGTTCATCAGTACCATTTTTCTAGATTCCATATAAATGTGTTTGCATACAGTATTTGTTTTTCTCTTTCTGACTTACTTCACTCTGTATGACAGTCTCTAGGTCCAACCACCTCACTACAAATAACTCAACTTTGTTCCTTTCTATGGCTGAGTAATACATACATATATATATATATATATATATATATATATATATATAGAGAGAGAGAGAGAGAGAGAGAGAGAGAGAGAGAGAAGGCCACATCTTCTTTATATATTCATCTGTCGATGGACATTTAGGTTGCTTCTATGTCCTGGCTATTGTACATAGTGCTACAGTGAACACTGTGGTACATGTATCTTTTGAATTATGGTTTTCTCCGGGTATATGCCCAGTAGTGGGATTGCTGGGTCATATGGTAGTTATATTTTTAGCTTTTAAGGAACCTCCATACTCTTCTCCATAGTGGCTGTATCAGTTTACATTCCCACCAACAGTGCAGGAGGTTCCCTTTTCTCCACACCCTCTGCAGCCTTTATACAGTGTTGTATTAATTTCTTCTGTGCAGCAAAGTGATTCAGTTATATATATATATATATATATATATATATATATATATATATGTATATATTCTTTTCCATTATGGTTTATCACAGGATATTGAATATAGTTTCCTCTGCTATACAGTAGGTCTTTGTGGTTTGTCCATCCTATGTAGAATAGTTTGCTTCTGCTATTCCAAAACTCCCAATCTTTCCATCACTCTCTCCTTGGCAGCCACAACTCTGTTTTCTGTATCTGTGTGTTTGTTTCTGTTTCACTGACATGTTCATTTGTGTCCTGTTTTCGATTACACATATAAGTGATATTATATGGTATTTGTCATTCTCTTTCTGACTTACTTCACTTAGTATCATTATCTCTAGGTCCATCCATGTTGCTGCAAATGGCATTATTTCATTCTTTTATTATATCTGAGTAATATCTATTGTATACGTATACCACACCTTCATTATACATTCATTTTTCAATGAACATTTAGGTTGTTTCCATGTCTTGGCTATTATAAATACTGCTGCAATGAACATAGGGTTTTATGTATCTTTTTGAATTATAGTTTTGTCTAGATATATGTCCACAAGCGGGATTGCTAGATCATATGGCAACTCTCTTTATAGTTTTTTTGAGGAACCTCCATACTGTTTTCCGTAGTGGCTGCACCAACTTACATGGCCACCAACAGTGTAAGAAGGGTTCCCTTTTCTCCATACCCCATCCAGCATTTGTTAATTGTAGATTTTTTTAATGATGGCCATTCTGATCAGTGTGAAGTGATACCTCATTGTAATTTGGATTTGCATTTCTCTAATAATTAGTGATGATGAGCATCTTTTCATGTACCTATTGGCTATCTGTATGTCTTCTTTGGAGAAATGTTTCTTTAGGCTTTCTACCCATTTTTCCATTGAGTTATTTGTTATTTGTTATTGAGTTGTATGAGCTGTTTGTATAGTTTGGAAATTAAGCCCCTGTCAGTCTCATCATTTGCTAATATTTTCTCCCAGTCCATAGGTTGTATTTTTTTTTTTTTTTCGGTATGCGGGCCTCTCACTGTTGTGGCCTCTCCCGTTGCAGAGCACAGGCTCCGGACGTGCAGGCTCAGCGGCCATGGCTCACGGGCCCAGCTGCTCCGCGGCATGTGGGATCTTCCCTGACCGGGCCACGAACCCATGTCCCCTGCATCGGCAGGCGGACTCTCAACCACTGTGCCACCAGGGAAGCCCCATAGGTTGTATTTTCATTTTGATTATGGTTTCCTTTGCTGTGCAACAGCTTATAAGTTTGATTAGTTCCTGTTTCTTTTTTGCTTTTACAGTAAGTCCCCTACATATGAACAAGTCCTGTTCCAAGAGTGTGTTTGTAAGTCCCATTTGTTTGTAAGTCCAACAAAGTTAGCCTAGGTACCCAACTTACACAGTCGGCTCTATGGTATTGTACCGTAATAGGTTTATAATACTCTTCACACAAACAATACATAAAAAACAAACACAAAAATAAAGAAAACATTTTTAATCTTGCAGTACAGTAACTTGAAAAGTACAGTAATACAGTACAACAGCTGGGATACTTGGGCTGGCATCGAGGGAACAGGTGAGAAGAGTTACTGATTAGAGGAGGGAGAGGAGGTGGGAGAAGGTAGAGGTGAAGGATTATCAGCAGTAGGAGACAGAGGGCAAGCTGCCATTTCACTCATACCTGACGTTGATGGCACAAGTTCTGGTTCCTTGCTGGATTTAATTCTATCTACCCTCTTGAAAAAATGATCCATTGATGTCTGGGTCGTAGCTCTTTTTTTCTCATCATAGATGACAAGGTAGCACTGGATTTCATTCTGAATGGCTGCTGCCACCTTTGGGTACCATTCTAGGTTCGGGTCCTGTGCCTCAAAAACTAACAGTGCTTCCTCAAATAAAGAAGATTCCCTTGCCATTTTATGTGTCGTGAATCTCTTCCGTTCTTCAGTTACTTCTTCTTCCTCCTGTCCCTCTTCATCCTTTCTCTGGGCCTCCAATTCCATCAGTAAGCTCCTCATGTTGCACAGCAAGGAGTTCAATGAAATCGTCCTCTTGCAGATCTAGCTCCAGCTTCTCACTGAGGGTCACTGCGTTGCTGAAGACCTCTTCAGACTTCTGATCTACCTTCTCAAATCCACAAAAATCATGAACAAACTGTGGGCAAAGGTTCTTCCAAACCCCATTCATGGTGACCACCATACCCTCACACCATGCAAAGTCAATGTTTTTATGGTCTTGTAGATGTTATAGTCCTTCCAAAGTTGTCCCTAGTTTGTTTCTGATTTGTCACTTACCTTTACTGCCTGACAAAAAGTGTGACATAAATAATATTTCTTGAAAGTCGCTCTAACTCCCTGGTCCATAAGTTGGATGAGCAATGTAGTATTCAGTGACAGATGCACTACTTTGACGTTTGGATGAAAGTCATCCATAGATGGGGGGTGGCCCAGAGCATTGTCAAGCAGCAAAAGAATGTTTTGCTGGAACGTCCTCTCCAAGCAATATTTCTCTACATCTGGGATAAGGTGGTGGAAAACCAGTCGTGGAACATGGCCTGTGTAATACAGGATTTGGGGTTACACTTCCACACCACAGGAAGAGAGCCCTTGGCTATGGTTTTGAGAGTTCTTGGGTTCTCTGAATGATAAACTAAGAGAGGCTTCAGCTTCAATTCACCGGAAGCATTGCCACCAAACAACAGTTAGCCTATCCTTTGCTGCTTTACAGCCCGGCATCAACTTTTCCTCCTTACTGAAGAAACTTCGGTCTGGCATCCTCTTCCAGTACAGTTGTGTCTCATCCACATTAAAAACCTGGTTGGGTAAATACACACCATCATCAATAATTTCTCAGAGTGTTTCTGGAAGTTCCTGGACAGCTGCCCTATCTGCACTTGCTGCCTCTCCACTTACTTTTACATTGTGAAGGTTGGCTCTAGCCTTGAACCGATGAAACCAGCCATGGCTGGCGTTAAAAGACGTGCCCTCTGATTCTTTGCTGTGTTTCTTCTTCAAGTCTTCATAAAGGCTTTTAGCTTTCTCTTGAATCAGCATTAAGCTGAGCAGGACTCAGCGCTGATGTTGACCCTGCATCTGTACACTGAGAAGTTTCTCCATCTCCTCCATCACTTTTCCATGCTTCTTCAATATTTTGTCAACATCATCAGCACAGCAGACTTCACATGTTCCATGATCTTGTCCGTGTTCTTTAGATTTGTGCTAATGATTGAATGATTCATGTTATAAGAATGAGCGATGTCTAACATCTTTTTGCCTCGCTCCACTCTCTCAATTACTTTCACTTTTGTTTCCATCATTATCGCTTGGCCCTTCGTAACAGTACCAGCTACGTCACCGCTGCTTTTACACTTGCTTCCAGACATCTTGGGCTTGAAATAAAGGTACTGTACTATTGTACTCTACACAGTACTGTAAAGAACACAAAAGCACAACCACTTATAGAGGATGCAAGCACATGACAATGTATGCCAGACACGTGAACTAACTTACATGTGAATTGGATGTGCGAATGGACATTTGCACCTTTGAAAGTTTGCAACTTAAAGGTTCGTATGTAGGTGACTTACTGTATTTGTACTGCCTAGGGAGAACTACCTAGGAAAACTGTGGTATGATTTATGTCAGAGAATGTTTTGCTTATGTTCTCTTCTAGGAGTTTTAAGGTGTCCTATCTTATATTTAAGCATGTAAGCCATTTTGAGTTTATTTCTGTGTATGGTGTGAGGGTATGTTCTGACTTCACTGATTTGAATGCGGCTGTCCAACTTTCAAAACACCACTTGCTGAAGAGACTATCTTTTCCCCATTGTATATTCTTGCCTCCTTTGTCGAAGGTTAATTGACCATCGATGTGTGGGTTTATTTCTGGGCTCTCTATTCCGTTCCATTGATCCATGTATCTCTTTCTGTGCCAATACCATGTGGTTTTGATTACTGTAACTTTGTAGTATTTCCTGAAGTTTAGGAAGGTTATGCCTCCTGCTT
Source organism: Mesoplodon mirus (assembly GCF_964341445.2). Taxonomy (NCBI): domain Eukaryota; kingdom Metazoa; phylum Chordata; class Mammalia; order Artiodactyla; family Ziphiidae; genus Mesoplodon; species Mesoplodon mirus. Next base: position 51,171,407 of record NC_138977.1, read on the forward strand.
TGTTCTTTTTCCTCAGGATTGTGTTGACCGTTCTCACTTTTTATGGTTCCAGATACATTTTAGGATTATTTGTTCTAGTTCTGGGGAAAGTGTCCTGGGCAATTTGATAGGGATCACATTAAATCTGTAGATTGCTTTGGGTAGTATAGCCATTTTAACAGTTTTAATTCTTCCCATCCAAGAGCGTGGGATGTCTTTCCATTTCTCTGAATCATCTTCAGTTTCCTTTACTAATATTTTGTAGTGCTCAACATATAAGTCTTTCACCTCCTTGGTGAGGTTTATTCCTAAGTATTTTATTTTCTTGATGCCATTTTAAAAAGGATTGCTTGTTTACATTTCCTTTCTGATATTTCATTGTTAGTGTAAAGAAATTCAACCAGGGACTTCCCTGGTGGCTCCATGGTTGAGAATCTGCCTGCCAATACAAGGGGCATGGGTTTGAGCCCTGGTGCAGGAAGATCTCACATGCCGTGGAGCAACTAGACCTGTGTGCCACAAGTACTTAGCCTGCACACTAGAGCCCGTGAGTCACAACTACTGAGCCCATGTGCCACAGCTACTTAAACCCACGTGCCTAGAGCCCATGCTTCACAACAAGAGAAGCCACTGCAATGAGAAGCCTGTGCAACACAACGAAGACTAGCCCCCACTGGCCACAACTAGAGAAAGCCTGTGCACAGCAGTGAAGACCCAATGCAGCCAAAATAAATTTTAAAAAGAAAAAGAAAAACCAAGAAATGCAACCAGTTTATGTATGTTAATCTTGTGTCCTGCTACTTTGCTGAATTTGTTTATCAGATCTAGTAGATTTTGTATGGAATTTTTAGAGTTTCCTTTATATATATTATCATGTCATCTGCATATAATGACAACTTTACCTCTTCCCTTCCAATGTGGTTAGATTTTATTTCTTTTTCTTGTCTGATTGTTGTGGCTAGGACTTCCAATACTATGTTGAAGAGAAGAGGTGAGAGTGGGCATCCTTGTCTCGTTCCAGATTTTAGGGGGAAGGCTTTCAGCCTGTGAACATTGAGTATTATATTGGTTGTGGGTTTGTCATAAATAACTTTTATTATGTTGAGATGTGTTTCCTCTATACCCACTTTGGTAAGTGTTTTTTTTTTTTTTTTTTTTTTTTTTGCGGTACGCAGGCCTTTCACTGTTGTGACCTCTCCTGTTGCGGAGCACAGGCTCCGGACACGCAAGCTCAGTGATCATGGCTCACGGGCCCAGCTGCTCTGTGGCATGTGGGATCTTCCTGGACTGGGGCACGAACCCGTGTCCCCTGCATCGGCAGGTGGACTCTCAACCACTGCGCCACCAGGGAAGACCTGGTAAGTGTTTTTATCATGAATGGATGTTGAAGTTTTTCAAATGCTTTTTCAGCATCTATTGAAATGATTATTTGTTTTGTGTTTTTCCTTTGTTGATGGGGTGTATCATATTGATTGATTTGCATATGTTGAAACAACTTTGTGACACTGGGGAGAATCAAATTTGGTCATGGTGTATGATCCTCTTATGTGTTGTCGGATTTGGTTTTCTAATATTCAGTTGAGAATTTTTGCATCTATATTTATCAAAGATATTGGCCTGCAATTTTCTTTTTTTGGTAGTGTCTTTCTCTGTGTGTGTTCTTTTTAGGTCTTTATTGAATTTGTTCCAATATTGCTTCTGTTTTATGTTTTGGTTACTTGTTTGTTAGGCATGTGGGATCTTAGCTCCACCGTGAGGGATTGAACCTTCCCCCATGCACTGGAAAGCGAAATCTTAACTGCTGGACAACCAGAAAAGTCCCCATCTGTTTGTTTGTTTGTTTTTTTAGTAAATTTCTCTCTTTCTTTCTTTTTGGATGCATTGGGTGTCCATTGTTGTGCACGGGCTCTCTCTAGTTGTGGCAAGCGGGGGTTTCTCTTCATTGTGGTGTACAGGCTGTTCATTGCAGTGACTTCTTTTGTTGCAGAGCATGGACTCTAGGTGCGTGGGCTTCAGCAGTTGTGGCTATCAGGCTCAGTAGTTGTGGCACACAGGCTTAGTTGCTCCGCGGCATGCGGGATCTTCCCAGACCAGGGCTTGAACCATGTCCCCTGCATTGTCAGATGGATTCTTTTTTTTTTTTTTTTTTTTTTTTTTTTGCGGTTCGTGGGCTTCTCACTGTTGTGGCCTCTCCCGTTGCGGAGCACAGGCTCCGGACGCACGGGCTCAGCGGCCATGGCTCACAGGCCCAGCCGCTCCGTGGCATGTGGGATCCTCCCGGACCGGGGCACGAACCCATGTCCCCTGCATCGGCAGGTGGACTCTCAACCACTGCGCCACCAGGGAAGCCCTGTCAGATGGATTCTTAACCACTGTGCCACCAGGGAAGTCCCCCCCCATCTGTTTTTGGTATCACGGTGATGGTGGCTTCATAGAATGTCTTTGGAAGTATTCCTTACTCTTCAATCTTTTCAGAGTTTGAGAAGAATCTGTGTAAGTTTTTCTTGTATATTTGGTAGAATTTGCCTGTGAAACCATCGGATACTGGACTTTTGTTGGTAGGGAGTTTTTTTAAATTACAGATTCTATTTTGCTTTTAGTGATCAGTATGTTCAAGTTATCTATTTCTTCTTGATTCAGTTTTGTTCAGCTGTAAAAAAACAACATATATTTTTAGATTATGTTAGCACCTAAATACTTACCATGTATTAGACCACAAAAGAATGAAGAAAAAAATATTAAAATATTTTTTCAAATAGAAAAATTATTGAAATCTTTTTAAGAAATTGGGATAATAATACTAATTACAATAATGACAAATTGTTCTGAACTTAAAGACTACTTTATCTAAGATGCTTATTATAAGCATATTACATGCTTATATATGTTTATATATTATATATGCTTATTATATGCTTATTATAAGCATGATATTATATGCTTATTATTTTATTGTTTTAAAATACCTGGAATGTTTGCTCCTTTCTAACGTAATTCTTTTATTTTACCTGTATATTGTGAAAAAATTTAGTTGCACATAATATAAAAAATTACACTTTAATAGGAGATATTACTCCAGTTACATTTACTATAGTACTGAAAATACATAGGTTTAGAGTTACCATGTTATTGAGTGCTCTTTTTTATTTATTTATTTTTAAAAAAGATTTAATTTGGGGGGGCATAAATTATTTATTTATTTATACATCTATTGGACTATAATTGCTTTACAATAGTGTATTAGTTTCTGCTTTATAACAAAGTGAACAACCTATACATATACATATATCTCCATATCTCCTCCCTCTTGTGTCTCCCTCCCACCCTCCCTATCCCACCCCTCTTAAGTGGTCACAAAGCACTGAGCTGATCTCCCTGTGCTATGCAGCTGTTTCTTACTAGCTATCTATTTTACATTTGGTAGTATATATAAGTCCATGCCACTCTCTCACTTCATCCCAGCTTACCCTTCTCCCTCCCCATGTCCTCAAGTCCATTCTCTATGTCTGTGTCTTTATTCCTGTCCTGCCCCTAGGTTCTTCCGAACCATATTTTTTCTTTTTGTTTAGATTCCATATATATGTGTTAGCATACAGTATTTGTTTTTCTTTTTCTGACTTACTTCACTCTGTATGACAGACTATAGGTCCATCCACCTCACTACAAATAACTCAATTTCATTTCTTTTTATGGCTGAGTAATATTCCATTTTATATTGAAGATGTGCAACTATTCTTTATCCATTCATCAGTTGATGGACCCTTAGATTGCTTCCATGTCCTGGCTATTGCAGATAGAGCTGCAGTGAACATTGTGGAACGTGACTCTTTTTGAATTATGGTTTTCTCCAGGTATATGCCCAGTAGTGGGCTTTCTGTGTCATATGGTAGTGGTAGTTCTATTTTTAGGTTTTTAAGGAACCTCCATACTGTTCTCAATAGTGGCTGTATCAATTTACACTCCCACCAACGGTGCAAGAGTGTTCCCTTTTCTCCACACCTCTGAAGCATTTATTGTTTGTAGATTTTTTTGATGATGGCCATTCTTACCTGTGTGCGGTGATACCTCATTGTAATTTTGATTTGCATTTCTTTAATGATCAGTGATGTTGAGCATTCTTTCATGTGTTTGTTGGCAGTCTGTATATCTTCTTTGGAGAAATGGCTATTTAGGTCTTCTGCCCATTTATGGATTGGGTTGTTTGTTTTTTTTGATATTGATCTTCATGGGCTGCTTGTAAAGTTTGGAGATTAATCCTTTGTCAGTTGCTTCGTTGGCAAATATTTTCTCCCATTCTGAGGGTTGTCTTTTCATCTTGTTTACATTTTCCTTTGCTGTGCAAAAGCTTTTAAGTCTCATTAGGTCTCATTTGTTTATTTTTGCTTTTATTTCTATTTCTCTAGGAGGTGGGTCAAACCGTATCTTGCTGTGATTTATGTCATAGAGTGTTCTGCCTATGTTTTCCTCTAAGAGTTTTACAGTGTCTGGCCTTACATTTAGGTCTTTAATCCATTTTGAGCTTATTTTTGTGTATGGTGTTAGGGAATCTTCTAATTTCATTCTTTTACCTGTAGCTGCCCAGTTTTCCCCGCACCACTTATTGAAGAGGCTGTGATTTCTCCATTGTATATTCTTGCCTCCTTTATCATAAATAAGGTGACCATATGTGTATGGGTTTATCTCTGGGCTTTCCCTCCTGTTCCATTGATCTATATTTCTGTTTTTGTGCCAGTACCATATTGTCTTGACTACTGTAGCTTTGTAGTATTGTCTGAAGTCTGGGAGCCTGATTCCTCCAGCTCTGTTTTTCTTCTCAAGATTGCTTTGGCTGTTTGGGGTCTTTTGTGTTTCCATACAAATTGTGAAATTTTTTGTTCCAGTTCTCTGAAGAATGCCATTGGTAGTTTGATAGGGATTGCATTGAATCTGTGGATTGCTTTGGGTAGTATAGTGATTTTCACAATGTTGATTCTTCTAATCCAAGAACATGGTATATGTCTCTATCTGTTTGTGTAATCTTTAATTTCTTTCATCAGTGTCTTATAGTTTGTTGAGTAAATGACTTTTTTCTCCTTAGGTAGGTTTATTCCTAGGTATTTTATTCTTTTTGTTGCAGTGGTAAATGGGAGTTTTTCCTCTATTTCTCTTTCACATTTTTCATCTTTAGTGTATAGGAATGAAAGAGATAACTGTACATTAATTTTGTATGCTGCAACCTTAACAGATTCATTGATTAACTCTAGTCAGTTTCTGGTAGCATCTTTAGGATTCTCTATGTATAGTATCATGTCATCTGCAAACAGTGAGAGCTTAACTTCTTCTTTTCCAATTTGCATTCCTTTTATTTCTTTTTCTTCTCTGGTTGCTGTAGCTAAAAATTCCAAAAGTGTGTTGAATGATAGTGGTGAGAGTGGGCAACCTTGTCTTGTTCCTGATCTTGGTGGAAATACTTTCACTTTTTCACCATTGAGAACGATGTTGGCTGTGGGTTTGTCATATATGGACTTTATTATGTTGAGGAAAGTTCCCTCTATGCCTACTTTCTGGAGGTTTTTTTTTTATCATAAATGGGTGTTTAATATTGTTGAAAGCCTTTTCTATGTCTATTTAGATGACCATATCGTTTTTATCCTTCAGTTTTTTAATATGGTGTATCACATTGATTTGCATGTATTGAAGAATCCTTGCATCCCTGGGATAAACCCCATTTGATCTTGGTGTACGATCCTTTTAATGCACTGTTGGATTCTGTTTGCTAGTATCTTGCTGTGGATTTTTGCATCTATGTTCATCAGTGATATTGGCCTGTAGTTTTCTTTCTTTGTGACATCTTTGTCTGGTTTTGGTATCAGGGAGATGGTGGTCTCATAGAATAAGTTTGGGAGAGTTCCTCTCTCTGCTATATTTTGGAAGAGTTTGAGAAGGATAGGTGTTAACTCTTCTCTAAATGTTTCATAGAATTTGCATGTGAAGCCATCTGGTCCTGGGCTTTTGTTTGTTGGAAGATTTTTAATCACAGTCTCAATTTCAGTGCTTGGGATTGGTTTGTTTATAGTTTCTATTTCTTCCTGGTTCAGTCTTGGAAGTGAGTGCTTTTCTAAGAATTTGTCCATTTCTTCCAGGTTGTCCATTTTATTGGCATATAGCTGCTTGCAGTAATCACTCATGATCCTTTGTATTTCTGCAGTGTCAGTTGTTACTTCTCCTTTTTCATTTGTAATTCTATTGATTTGAGTCTTCTCCCTTTTTTGCTTGATGACTCTGGCTAATGGTTTGTCAATTTTGTTTATCTTCTCAGAGAACCAGCTTTTAGTTTTTTTTGATCTTTGCTGTTGTTGCCTTCATTTCTTTTTCATTTATTTCTGATATGAACTTTATGATTTCTTTCCTCTGCTGACGTTGGGTTTTTTTTCTTTCTTTCTCTAATTGCTTTAGGTGTAAGGTTAGCTTGTTTATTTAAGATGTTTCTTGTTTCTTGAGGTAGGAGTGTATTGCTATAAACCTCCCTCTTAGAACTGCTTTTGCTTCATCCCATAGGTTTTGGGTCTTCATGTTTTCATTGTCATTTGTTTCTAGGTATTTTTTGATTTCCTCTTTGATTTCTTCAGTGATCTCTTGGTTATTAAGTAGTGTATTGTTTAGCGTCCATGTGTTTGTATTTTTTACAGTTCTTTTCCTGTAATTGATGTCTAATCTGATAGCATTGTGATCGGAAAAGATACTTGATATGATTTCAATTTTCTTAAATTTACCAAGGCTTTTTTTGTGACCCAAGATATGATCTATCCTGGAGAATGTTCCACAAGCACTTGAGAAAAAGTGTATTCTGTTGTTTTTGGATGGAATGTCCTATAAATATCGATTAAGTCCATCTTGTTTAATGTATCATTTAAAGCTTGTGTTTCCTTATTTATTTTCATTTTGGATGATCTGTTCATTGGTGAAAGAGGGGTGCTAAAGTCCCCTACTATGATTGTGTTACTGTCGATTTCCCCTTTTATGGCTGTTAGCATTTGCCTTATGTATTGAGGTGCTCCTATGTTGGGTGCATAAATATTTACAATTGTTATATCTTCTTCTTGGATTAATCCATTGATCATTATGTAGTGCCCTTCTTTGTCTCCTGTAATAGTCTTTATTTTAAAGTCTTTTTTGTCTGATATGAGAATTGCTACTCTAGCTTTCTTTTGATTTCCATTTGCATGGAATATCTTATTCCATCCCCTATCTTTCAGTCTGTATGTGTATCTAGGTCTGAAGTGGGTCTCTTGTAGACTGCATATTTACTGGTCATGTTTTTGGATCCATTCCGCCAGTCTATGTCTTTTGGTTGGAGCATTTAATCCATTTACATTTAAGGTAATTATTGATATGTATGTTCTTATTACCATTTTCTTAATTGTTTTGGATTTGTTATTGTAGGTCTTTTCCTTCTCTTGTGCTTCCTGCCTAGAGAAGTTCCTTTAGCATTTGTTGTAAAGCTGGTTTGGTGGTGCTGAATTCTCTTAGCTTTTGCTTGTCTGTAAAGGTTTTAATTTCTCTGTCAAATCTGAATGAGATCCTTGCTGGGTCGAGTAATCTTGGTTGTAGTTTTTCCCCTTTCATCACTTTAAATATGTCCTGCCAGTCCCTTCTGGCTTGCAGATTTTCTGCTGAAAGATTAGCTGTTAACCTTATGGGGATTCCCTTGTATGTTATTTGTTGTTTTCCCCTTGCTTCTTTTAATATTTTTTCTTTGTATTTAATTTTTGATAGTTTGATTAATATATGTTTTGGCATGTTTCTCCTTGGGTGTATCTTGTATGGGACTCTCGGCACTTCCTGGACTTGATTAATGATTTCCTTTCCCATATTAGGGAAGTTTTCAGCTATTATCTCTTCAAATATTTTCTCAGTCTCTTTCTTTTCAGTCTCTTTCTCAGTCTCTTTTCTTCTACTTCTGGGACCCCTATATTCGAATGTTGGTGTGTTTAATGTTGTCCCAGAGGTATCTCAGATTGTCCTCCATTCTTTTCATTCTTTTTTCTTTATTCTGCTCTGTGGTAGTTTTTTCTACTATTTTGTCTTCCAGGTCATTTATCCATTCTTCTGCCTCAGTTATTCTGCTATTGTTTCCTTCTAGAGCATTTTAAATTCCATTTATTGTGTTGTTCATCATTGTTTGTTTGCTGTTTAGTTCTTCTAGGTCCTTGTTAAACGTTTCTTGTACATTCTCCATTCCAGTTCCAAGATTTAGGATCATCATTGTTATCATTACTCTGAATTCTTTTTCTGGTAGACTGCCTATTTCCTCTACATTTGTTTGTTCTGGTGGGATTTTCCTTGCTCCTTCATCTGCTGTGTGTTTCTCTGTCTTCTCATTTGTCTTTGGGGACTGTGTTTGGGTTCTCCTTCTCGCAGGCTGCAGATTCGTAGTTCCCGTTGTCTTTGGTGTCTGTCCCCAGTGGCTAAGGTTGGTTCAGTGGGTTGTGTAGGCTTTCTGGTGGAGGGGACTGGTGCCTGTGTTCTGCTGGGTGTGTCTGGATCTTGTCTTTCTGGTTGACAGGTCCTCATCCGGTGGTGTGTTTTGGGGTGTCTGTGGCCTTATTATGATTTTAGGCAGCCTCTCTGCTAATTGGTGGGCCTGCATTCCTGTCTTGCTAGTTGTTTGGCATGGGATGTCCAGCACTGGATCTTGCTGGTCTCTGAGTGGAGCTGGGTCTTAGCATTGAGGTGCATATTTCTGGGAGGCTATCACCGTTTGATATTACACGATGCTGGAGGTCTCTGGTAGACCAATATCCTGAACTCGGCTCTCCCAACTCAGAGGCACAGGCCTGACACCTGGCCGGAGCACCAAGACCCTGTTGGCTACACGGCTGGGGGTGAGAGCAAGAGGTGGCTTTGGTACATCTCAAAGACCACCAATGAGATTCACTGACCATTTTCTCTCCAGAAGTGAAGAAAACAAAATTCAGTCTTCGGCTAGTCAGCCACTTTGGAAGACAGCCTCCAAGATGGCCCTAATTATCCCCTAGTTATCTCCCAGTCTTCATGTACCTGTGTGGCTCCTCACACTTGAAAAGGGCTGACTGTTTAACTAATAAGAAATTGCAGAAATGTCAAAGTGCAGCTTCCAAAGTTATAAAAGACATTGCAGCTTCTGCTTTGGTTTCTGCTAGATCACCCATCCTGAGGTAAGACAGCTCCCATGTCATGAGGACACTCAAGCAGCCCTAAGGAGAGATCCATGTGGCAAGGAACTGAGGCCTCTTACCTACAGCCATGTGAGTGAGTCATCTCAGAAGTCAAAAGATTTAATTTTATTTATTTTGGTTGTGTTGGGTTTTTGTTGCTGCACAAGTTTTCTCTAGTTTTGTCAATTGGGGTTACTCATCGTTGTGGTACACGGGCTTCTCCTTGCGGTCGTTTCTCTTGTTGTGGAGTATGGGCTCTAGGTGCACAGGCTTCAGTAGTTGTGTCATGCAGGCTCAGTAGCTGTTCCTTGCTGGCTCTAGAGCGCAGGCTCAGTAGTTGTGGCACACGGGCTTAGCTGCTCTGCGGCATGTGGGATCTTCCCAGACCAGGGATTGAACCCCTGTCCCCTTCATTGGCAGGCAAATTCTTACCCACTGTGCCACCAGGGAAGTCCAGTGTGCTCTTTTTTTAAACCTAGTCTGTTTTCATTGTTTTCTATCTTATCGATTCTGTATTAAATAAAAAAATAATACTCCTTTCTACCCCTCCTGTTTGAGGATTATATATGAAGAAGTATGTCTTATTTATTAATCTCAAATTTTCACCTTACTTTTAAGAAGTAATCACAATGTCAAGTATTTAATACCTTTCACTTCCACCTTGAAAAGCATGGATATTAAAGTGCTAATATAATTGACTTCCCTAGTCTATCATTTTTACTTTTTGTTATGTATAAAAAAGAACTAAAAACATGCATAGTTTGTAAGGAAATGACAAATTTCAGAAAGTTCAGAATCTGAATACACTCTATACATAGCTTCTAGATAAAGACACAGAAAATTGCCAGATACTCAGAGGACCCCTGGTCCCATTCTAGTGACTCCCTTTAAGGTTTAATATTGTTCTTCTATCTAACAAAAAGATCATGTTACCTGTATTTTGTATTTTATATAAATGTTATGGCACAGTAAAATCACTTTTGGATTGGGCTTTTTTAGTTTATGTTGCTTGTGAATATGCCTATATGGTTGCCTGTTGTTGTGATCATGCATTGCCACTGTTGCATAGGATTCCATAGTGTAAATATTTAACTATTAATTAATTTATTCCAATGTGTATTACAATATGAGTGATTTTCAGTTTGTGTCTATTGAGAATAGCACTGGTATATAAATTCTAGAACTTGAGCTTTGGTGGTGTGTGTATAAATTATTGTTCAGTATACATGTAGTAGTAAAATTTTCGAGTCATAGCTTTCATGTGTTTATGTTTTTAGATATTTCTAAATATTTTCAAAACATTTGTATGATTTTTCTTTTTTTCTTACTTCTTTATTGGAGTATAATTGCTTCACAATGGTGTGTTAGTTTCTGCTTTATAACAAAGCAAATCAGTTATACATATACATATGTTCCCATATTTCTTCCCTCTTGTGTCTCCCTCTCTTCCACCCTCCCCATCCCACCCCTCTAGGTGGTCACAAAGCACTGAGCTGATCTCCCTGTGCTATGTGGCTGCTTCCCACTAGCTATCTATTTTACATTTGGTAGTGTATATATGTCCATGTCACTCTCTCGCTTTGTCACAGCTTACCCTTCCCCTTCCCCATATCCTCAAGTCCATTCTCTAGTAGGTCTGTGTCTTTATTCCTGTCTTACCCCTAGGTTCTTCATGACATTTTTTTCTTAAATTCCATATTTATGTGTTAGCATACGGTATTTGTCTTTCTCTTTCTGACTTACTTCACTCATTTGTATGATTTTTCATCCTCAGCAGCAGTAAATGAGATTCAAGGATTATACACATTCTTGTCAAACTTGATAATACCTGTCACTTTCATTTGAACTTTCTGGTTGGCGAGTGATAATTCCAGGTATCACTTTTTTTCATTTAATTGACTACTAAGAAGCCAAGTTCTTTTGATATGTTTACTTAACATTCTGTACTCTCTTTTTTGAAATATCTTTTGGTATATTTTCCCCATTTTTGCTATTACATTATCTTCTTATTGAAGACTTTTATTATTTTTTTTTACTATCTGAAGACTTCTTATTTAGGAGTTTTTAATATATGCTTGCTATGAGTTCTTCTCTCTTTCTTTCTCTCCTCTTTCTTTAGATGAGTGTCAGTTTTTAATGTCAATAACATCTAATTTGTTATTTTCCTATTTATTTATTTATTTAGTCTTATTTCTATTTATTTATGTAGTCTTCTTATCTGTAGCAGAACACATTATTTATTCTAAACCACAGATATGTTTTTTGTTTCTTCAATAAATCTAATTATTAAGCTTTAAATTTAAGTTAATTTCTAAACTAAATATGTTGTATCATAGTGAGTATTAATTTTTCTATGACAGCTGAAAGGTTACATTTATTCAGAAAATGTTGTATTCAGCTTTCTTTTCATTTGATCCTACTTCTCATTGATTCACAGAGGTAAACATCACTTCATCCATGGATCTGACTTTTCTCTGATTTCTCATGGTCATTCTCACTAATTCATCTTGCCTCCTGAAATCTTTAGCAATCCCATTATTCCACAGAAGCAAAAACTTTCCTTGGGCCTTTTTTCTCAGAAGATTGATTATTCTCACATTTTAAATGCGAGATTGCAATAAGTTAGGAGAAAATGCCACAAGGGTCTCTCATATTTTTTTCACATCTTGTATCAGCCTCTGCTTGCACTCTGTGTTCAAAGATTTTTGTACAACACATTGATGGAAGATGCCAGTTGTTTCTCTCCTTGGGGCAAAAGACAGATTAATTACCTGACAAATAAAATAAAGACAGTGTCTTGCTCTGTTCAAATGTTGGACAGGATTGCTTGCATCCTAATTTAAAAGTTTCAGATGACTGAAGCTTAAGATTCCTAAGCTTTACATGGACAGCACCCAACAGGAGTGCTTTACATAACCCCATGAGACTTTTGTGTGCAAGTGGAACAGATAAAAATATAAAGCTCTTGCTGTCTTTTTGTGTCATAAAAATGATTTTTTGTCTCATTTAAAATATTTTTTTCTAAAATCCAAAAACGTGTCAGGCTAAAATATTAGAATTTCAAATATGGTAAAACCTAATACCCTTCAAATTTCTTTCCAGTTTTATTGATGATGGGATGCTGTCAGAGATATGACTTCATTAAACACAATAGGTAAGATTCCTTCATAGGCCTGATTGGGGAATATGAAAATAATCCCTGGAAAAATCTGGACATTTTCTAGTTCTCAAGTATTGGTTAAGATGGTAGAAAGGGCCCTTCATTGTCCTATATGTGAATGCAGATCAATTGGGAGAGGTGGGGATAAAACAAGCAGCCTAAATATCCTTTATGTTTGTTGTACTACTAGTAGAAAAAGGAAGGCTCAACATGTCACCATGGTTGATATAGCATATAAGCTGCTTGAAACTACACAGAAATATACCTGCTTGTATTTTCTGTGCAGTTACCCTCTCTTTTGGTGTGCCCTGATACCTCCCTCAACTTATGTACCAACTCCAGCAGCATTAAGCAGAAATCCAAAGAAATCTATTCTTTGGAATTATGAGGAAGGGAAGACTCGAAAATTTTATAGCATGCTCTATACAAATATACACATCACCATCCTTATCTATGTCATGCCATGCATGGAGGGTCAGTAGCTTCAGGGGATTCTGGAAGCACCAAGGTCTGTGGGGATAATCACAGCTGCATTCATGGGCAGGAAAAGAGAAGGGACTTATCTTGGTCACTTTCTCAATGCTAGTAGCTACAAAAAGAAGAGGACAGCAGACATCTTAGGGAGAAGAGCCAACATTAAATGAAATGTCCTAATTACTCTAGGGAACCTCTCATGATAGCCTCCCATATCTCCTCGAAGCCCTACATACTTGCACAAGGGATAGTGGAATATTACTGGAGCGTGTGACTGCAGATTAACATTATTTTTGTTGAAAAAAATAAAAGTAGGTTCAAGTGATAGGGTTTGAAAAGGGTTCACAGTGCGAGGCAAACTATTGTAACAACGTGGGCAGAACCCTTTGGATGGATTCATCATGTTTTTGTTTTTGTTTTTTCGCTGCTTCAGAATCTGTAGTAGAGATTGGTGTGTTCCATGATGCAGTCCCGCTTCTTATAAGTTTTAGGTGGAATACCCCATTAGGAAGAAGTGCACGTAAGGAAGGTTAGTGAGTCAAACTCCTCTGCCCTCTGTCAGCAGTGGGTGCAAAGGGATTTAGACCAAGTGCTTTCATCCTTTGATGTGCTAAGTTTTTACTATATAAATGATGTTTTGTTTGTTTGCAGGTCAGGAGCTTTGGTCTCAATATCCCTGTTTAAGAAGTGTTGTCACATGTCTGCCAGAAAGAATTGCTGATGATACTGGAAAAAAATTGAGAGTTATCCTTAACAGTTAAGGGTTTTGTAGCAACATTGATGGACCTAGAGATTGTTATACTGAGTGAAACAAGTCAGACACAGAAAGACAGATATCATTTGATATTGCTTATATGAGGAATCTAAAAAAGGAAAAAAAGGTACAAATGAACTAATTTACACAACAGAAATAGAGTCATGGATATAGAAAACAAACTTATGGTTACCAGAGGATAAGTGGGGAAGGGATAAATTGGGAGATTGGGACTGACCTATACACACTAGTATATATAAAATAGATAAGTATTGATAAGGACCTGCTTTATAGCACGGGGAACTCTACTCAATGGTGTGTACTGGCATATACGAGAAAAAAATCTTAAAAAAAACAAGAGTTTTGTGATTATATAATAAATATAAATGTGCAAACCTTCAACATGAAAGGAAAAATCAGTTAACTCTGTGGTCCCTGTTATGGTGTAAATATTTTGTACCTCTCATTTTAAAAATTTGAAACCCAGCTCCCATGTTGATGATATTAGGAGGTGGAGCTTTTGGGAGGTGATTAGGTCATGAGGCCAGAGACCTCAAACATGGGATTAGTGACCTAATAAATGTAGCACACAGAAGATCTCATGCCCATCACATGATATCATTGCCGAGTGAGAAGACCCACATTATGAACCAGATATTGTTCCCTCACAAGATACAGATACAGCTGGCAACTTGTTCTTTTTTAAAAATTAATTAATTAATTAATTAATTTTTTGGCTGCGTTGGGTCTTTGTTGCAGTGTGCGGGCTTCTCATAGGGTGACTTCTCTTGTTGCGGAGCACGGGCTCTAGGCGTGCGGGTTTCAGTAGTTGTGGCACACTGGCTCAGTAGTTGTGGCCTGTGGGCTCTAGAGTACAGGCTCAGTATTTGTTGTGCACGGGCTTAGTTGTTCCACGGCATGTGGGATCTTCCCGGACCAGGGCTTGAACCCGTGTCCGCTTTATTGGTAGGCAGATTCTTAACCACTGTGCCACCAGGGAAGCCCCTGGTAACTTGTTCTTGAACTTTTCAGCCTCAGCAATTATGAGAAAACAAAAATATTCTGTTGTTTATAAAATACCAAGTCTCTTGTATTTTGTTTTAGCAGTCAAAGAGCTGGCTGAAGAGAAATATCTGTGAACTTGAAGACATATCAAGAGAATCCTTTAAATCTCAAAAGAAAAGAGAAAATGGGCAGGAAAGAAATCAACAGAACAGAGTAATCAATAATTGTGGAACAATGAAAATGCTGTGACCTATACATAATGGGTATAGCAGGAGGAGAATAAAGATAACAAAGAACAGAAAATATTTTTTTAAAAAATGACTGAGAATCTCCCCAAATGAATGTCTGACACTAAATCCACAGCATCCAAGATTAGAGGAACATATGAATAGTAAAGAAAACTGACTAATATCTCTCAGGAACATCAATGCAAAAATCCTCAACATAATATTAACAAATCGAATCCAACAATATTTTGAGAGAGTTTTATATAATGAATGAGAGGGAATAATCCCAGGTATGCAAGGCTGGTTCAACATTCTAAAATCAAATAATTATATCCATCATATCAACACCCTAAAGACAATCATTAGCATATCAAAAGATTCAGAAGACCTTTGAAAAAATCAAACACCCATTCTTCATAACAACTCTCAGTTAAAGAAATAGACTGGAGGTTTCTCAAGTTGATAACAAAGATCTACAGGAAACTTTTATCTTACATCATGATTAATGGTCAAAAACATGAAGCTTTTCCACTAAGTTCAGGTAAAAGCAAGGATGTCCCCTTTCATGACTCCTTTTCCATATTTTACTACAAGTCCTTGCTAATCCAATAAGGCACGAAAATAAATAAAACAAATACAAATTGGGTAGAAAAAAATGAAAACAGCCTAAATAAAATGTGGACCAATATACTTTACGGACACCTCACCAAAGAAAATAGACACTGTGCATATAAGTATACAGAAGAATAATTCAGATTACATGCTGCCATCAAAAAGCAAATTAACAATACAATTACATACAATTTTAGCCATTAGAATGGCTGAAATGTGAACAGTGACAAGAACAAATTCTGTAGGGGATGTGGAACAATAGGAAATGTCATTTGTTATTGGTGGAAATGAAAAATAATACAGCTACTTTGGTAGTCTGATTGACACTTGCTATAATATTGAACATTCCCTTACTGTACAATCCGGCAAGTGTCCTCATGGATATTTACTGAAACATACTTCCAGACGAAAACTTGCATATGGATATTTATAGCACCTAATTCAATATTGCCAAAATGTGAATGAAACTAAGGTGTCCTCCAATAGGTGAATGAAATGATACAGTATTAATATATTCTGGGAATGGGATAATATTGAGCACTAAAAAAGTAAGCTATCAAGCCATAAAAATATATGGGAATTCTTTTTTTCTTTTGAAATATAGGTGATTTTCTTTATTTAAATTTTCTTGGAGTATAGTTGATTTACAATGTTGTGTTCATTTCAGCTGCACAGCAAGTGATTCAGTTACATATATGCATATATTCATTCTTTTTCAGATTCTTTTCTGATAAAGGTATTCCCAGAATATTGAGTAGAGTTCCCTGTGCTATACAGTAGGTCCTTGTTGCTTATCTGTATTATATATAGTAGTATTCGTATGTTTACCCCAAGTTCCTGATTTATCCCTACCCCCCCACCTTTCCCCTTTGGTAACCATAAGTTTGTTTTCTAAGTCTGTGAGTCTGCCTCTGTTTTGTAAGTTAGTTCATTTGTATCAATTTTTAGGTTCCACCTAGAAGTGATATCATACAATATTTGTCTTACTGTGTCTGGCTTACTTCACTTAGTACAATCATCTCTAGGTCCATCCATGTTACTGCAATTGACATTATTTTCTTCTATTTTATGGCTGAGTCATATTCATTATATATATGTATCACATATTCTTTACCTATATTCATATGTTGATGGACATTTTGGTTGCTTCCATGTCTTCGCTATTGTAAAGAGTGTTGTGATGAACATTGGGAAAGATGTGTCTTTTCGATTTGTGCTTTTCTCCAGATATGCACACAGGAATGAACTTGCTGGATCATCTGGTAGCTCTATTTTATTTTATTTTATTTCATTTCATTTCATTTCAATTTCAATTTTTTTGGAGTATAGTTGATTTACAATGTTGTGTTACTTTCTGCTGCACAGCAGAGTGAAGCAGTTATACATATATCCAATCCTTTTTGGATTCCTTTCCCATACAGGTCATTACAGAGTATTGAGTAGAGTTCCCTATGCTATACAGTAGGCCCTTATTTGTTATCTCTTTTATATATAGTGGTGTGTATATGTCAATCCCAATTTCCAGTTTATCCCTCCCACCTCTCCTTACTCTGGTAACCTCCATTCTGTGCTCCATAGTGGCTGTTACCAATTGGCATTGCCACCAGTAATGTAGTATTGGTGGCACAGTGGGTAAGAATCTGCCTGCCAGTTCAGGGGACACAGGTTCGAGCCCTGGCCCAGGAAGATCCCACATGCCACAGAGCAACTAAGCCCGTGCACCACAACTACTGAGTCTATGCTCTAGAGCCCATGAGCCACAACTACTGAGCTCACATGCCACAACTACTGAAGCCTGTGTGCCTAGAGCCTGTGCTCCACAACAAGAGAAGCCACCACAAACAGAAGGCTGCATACCACAACGATGAGTAGCCCCCCCTTTCTGCAACTATAGAAAAGATGCATGCAGCAACGAGGAACCAACACAGATTAAAATAATAATAATAATAAGTAGTAGGTTTCTCTTTTTTCCACACCCTCTGAAGCATTTCTTGTTTCTAGACATTGTGAGCATAGCTATTCTGAGTGGTTCCAGGTGATACTTCTTTGTACATCTGCTTTGCATTTGTCTGACATAAAGCAATGGTGAGCATCTTCATATGTGCTTTTTTTTGAACAGTGTGAGTAAAATTTCCCCCTTGAAAAAGGGTTATTGAAAGGTTGCCTTGTTTTGAAGTCTATTTTGATTACCTACCTCAAGACATTTTTTGAGGGCTATCGTCATTTACAGCTCCCCAGGCGTTGTGAATATGAAGTGCCTATAAGGTCCAGTTTTAGAATTGTTATGGGAAACAGAAGGCGGCAGGATTTCTACTGTCCCTCTCTGGTTACTGACACAACCTTAGATGTAGGGAAAGTCCTGTTCCTGGGTTTTAAGTTAGAGTGGAATGTGCCTGACCAAACATGTAAGGGCTTCTGTCCCATTCCTTCTTCCCCCTTACCCTTCATCCCCCAAACAAGTATAAACCCCTGCAAAATCACCTGTTGAGGGTGCTGTCTTGTAGAGTGGGATGACCCTAACGAAGGAGTCGGGAGGTTGGAACCCAAACACCAGGATATGTTGAGACCAGGTGATTTTCCAAATGTCATCCAGCCCAGAGAGTCCACTATCCTTTGGGTGTCAGAGGGTTGGTTAGTAGTATGAGGGAACACTTAGATCTGGAGATTGTGATCCCATGCAGAGCGGACCAGGTACTACATGTTCAAGGGGTTGAAGTAGCTGGCATATCCTCCCGAGGTCCTCAGGCCCATAACAGTCCAGCCTTGGGACAAAATTGGGTCTGTGTCCACGGATGTGACACTAGCACGTTCACCGCGACTAAATGAATTTAGTGATCATTTTTCTTTTCTATAATTTAATTCTAAATTTATAATGGAGTATAGTTGATTTACCATGTTGTGTTCATTTTTGATATACACCAACATGATTCATTTACACAGAGATGACTTTTTGGAATTATTTTCCCATTGAGGTTACTAAAGGGTGTTGAGAAGAGTTCCAAGTGCTCTACAGCAGGTCCATGTTGATTACAAGTTTTCTCTCTGTAAATATGTATATACTAACTCCAACATCATGATTTATGCCTCCAACACACCTTTCCAGTTTGGTAACCATAAGTTTGTGTTCTAAGTCTGGGACTCTGTTTCTGTGTTGTAAGATAGTACCTTTGTATCAATTGTTAGATTCCACCAGTAAGTAATATCATATGATATTTATCATTGTCTGATTTATGACAGTTAGTATGAACGTGTCTGTGTCCTTCCGAGTGGCTGCAAGTGGCCTTATGCCATTCATTTCATGGCTGAGTAATATTCCATTGTACATATCTACCATAATTTCTTTATCCAGTCTTCCTTCCAAGGACGTTTATGTAGCTTCCAAGTAGAGGCTCTTGTAAACAGGGCTGCATAAATTTTGGAGTGCCTGGGTCCTGTCAATTTACATTTTTTCCAAGATATAGGCCCAGGAGTGGAAGCGCCATATGCTCTGAAGCTCTGTTTTTTAGATTTTTAAGGAATCACCACCCACTTCTCCACAGTGGCTGTTAGCAATTTACATTCCCACCATCAGCTTGTCAGGGTTCCCTTTTCTCCACGCCCTGTCCTGCATTTCAGGTTTTACACTTTGTGAGCTTGGCCATTCTGACTGGTGCGGAGTGATACCTCTTTGTAGTATTAATTTACATTGCCTGCCTGTTTTGTTGGCCAAAAATGGAGTAAGGGTTTCTCCTGAATATATTAAGGAATAACGCATACGGCCTTTTTGGCAAACTGCATCGTTGGCGATGTTCAGCAGCTTTGCATGTGCTTGAATGGCGAGTGCAAACTACCCCTTGAAATCCCTTTCCTGCAATTCTGCCTTGCTTACAAGGCCTTTACGAATACTTGGCTCAATAAATGACTCCATTAGAGGTGTCAATTACAACCCTGCATGTTTGTGAATTGCAGTGCCCCTGAGCACCAGTTTTCAACTTGTTGTTTAGGGAAGCAGCCAAAAAGGGGCAGGATTTCTACAGACCATTCCGGTTACTGGGGCACCTGAAGGACAGGGAAATTCTTCTTCCAGATTAGGAAACTAGGCTGGCATATGCCTGTCCAAACATCTAGGGCTTGTGTCTCATTCCATCTCCCCACTCCCCTTCTTCACACGGAAAATTCCAAACTGTGAAAAACTGGCTGTTGAGTGTGCTGCCTTCCCAAAGTGGGGAGACTCTAAGGAAAGGAGCTTGGGAACCCGAATACCAGGAGAAGTGGAGATGAGGTAACTTTCCCAAACTCTTCCCGAACAGACAATGTACCATCCTCTGGATGTCCCATTCATGTTTTAGCTGTAGGAAGGGTCCCCTGCACCTGGAGATATGGGACCCATGGAATGGGGGCCAGGCAGTATTACTCAAAAATTGCTGCATTTGCTGTCCCATCCTCACCAAGCCTCTCAGACCCACGAGTGTAGAGCCTTAGGTCTCATCTAGCTGTGTGTCTAGATGTGTTCGGTCCAGGTTGCATCACAGCCCTTGAACAAATTTTGTAAGAATTTCTCTCTCTCTCACTGTCTTTTTTTTGTTCTTGTTATTTAATTTTATAATGGGGTATAGCTGATTTTCAATACTGTCTTTCTTCCTGCTCTACATCTATCCACTTGATTCACTTAAAGAGAGACATCAATAAATTATTTTACAGATTCTTACTAGTCATATATCCTTTTCTGGTGACAACAGTGTGCTGAGTCCAGCTGTTTGAGCTATAGAGTAGGTCCTGTCGATTACCTATTTTGGTTATGGAACCGTATCTATGCTAATTCCAACCTCCTGGTTTATGCATCACCCCACCCCAAAATTCTCCTTTAGCAGCCATAAGTGTGTTTTCTAAATGTGTGACTCTGTTTCTGTTTTCTAATTGAGTTCATGTGTAGCCATTTTTAGATACCATCTCTAAGCGATACCTTATGATAAGTCTCTTTTTATGTCTGACTTATGTCACTTAGAATGATCGTACCTCAGACTCCACGAGTGGCTGCAACTGGCATTATTTCACTGAATAATTGCTCAGTAATATTCCATTGTACATAAGTACCACATCTTCTTTATGCATTTTTTACTTCCAAGGACACGTAAGTTGTACCGAAGTCGAGGCATTTCTAAACAGAGCAGCACTAAATGTAGGGGAGCCTGTGTCCTGTCGATTTTTGGTTTTCCCAAGATATACGCCCAAGAGTGGAAGTGGTGTATGCTCTGTAGCTCTGTATTTTAGATGGTTTAGGAAACAACATACACTTCTCCAGAGTGGCCTTGGCTACTAACATTGCCTCCATCAGCGTAACAAGGCTCCCTTTTCTCCATGGCATGTGCTGCATTTCTGGTTTTCCACTTTTCCAGGATGGCCCTTTTGACAAATGCCAAGTGAGACTTCTTTGGAGTGCTGATTTGCAACTGGCGCTTGTTTGGATGGCCAAAAAGAGCGTATGCGTTTTTCCTGAATACATATATTTTTATGATGGGGTTTAGCTGATTTTCACTACTGTGTTTATGCGGATTTACACCCAATTTTTTCACTTACAGAGAGATATCAATAAATACTGTTTAAGATTCTTAATAGTCACATATATTCTTTTGCTGTGAATAGGGTGTGTTAAGTCCAGTTCATTGAGCAATGAGTAGGTCTTCACTATTACATATTTGGTTTATGGAACGGTATCCGTGCTAATTTCAAACTCTGGTTTTATGCATCCATCACCCCACCTCAACTTTCCCCTTAAGCAGGCATAAGTGGCTTTTCTAAATGTGTGAGTCTGATCTGTTTTGTAATTCAGTTCATGTGTAGCCATATTTACATTCACTCTATGAGTGATATCTTATGGTAAGTTTCTTTTGCTGTGTGACTTGCTTCATTTAGAATCATTGTACCAAAATCCACTCATTATGGTTCTACTGGTGTTATGACATTGATTTCATTGCTGAGTGATAGATATTCCGTTGTACTTAAGTACTACAACTTCTTTATCCATTTTTCTGTTTCCTGGGATATTTAAGATGTAACAATGTCGAGGTTCTTGTAAACAGAGCAGCCCTAAACTTTGCAGTGGCAGTGTCTTGTTGATGTTTAGATTTCCCAAGTTGTATGCCCAAGAGTGGAAGTGCCCTAGGCTCTGTAGCCCTGTTTCTTAGATGTTTTAGAAAACACCGTGCACTTCTCCAACATGGCTCTTGGCAATTTACATCCCTCTAATTAGCATAACAAGGCTCCCTGTTCCCCATGGCCTGTCCTGCCTTTCTGGTTATTACACATTTTTCGGAATTCCCTTTTGACCAGTGGGAAGGGAGAATTTTTGTAGTGCGGAATTGCATTGCCCGCTTGCTTGCTTGGCCAAAAAGGGCGTATGCGTTTTTTCCTGAATATATTCAGGAAAAAACGCATACGCCCTTTTTGGGCAAGTGCATCATTGTCGAATTTCTGCCGCTTTTCATGTGCTTTCAAGGCGATTCTAATCTACCACTTGAAATCTGTTTCTTTCAATTCTGCCTCGCTTTCAAGTCCTCCTCGTTGCCTTCCCTCAACAGATTTTTGGAGGATAGTTGTCCTGTAAAACTCTGCAGGTTTGTGAATTGCTGTGGCGCTGAGCTCCATTTTTCAATTCGCTTTTTTATGAGCTGGCCGCAAAACCGCAGGATTGCTTGAGGCCCTATTCTGGTTCCGGGGCGGCAGGCTGAGTCTTTGATTAATTCTTCTTCCTGATGGGAAATTAGAGTGACATGTGCCTGTCCAAGTTCCTACAGCTAGTCTCTCATTGGTTCCCCCTCTTCCCTTTCATCCTCTGCATAAATTGCAAACTGTGTGAAACAGGAGGTTAAAGGCGCTGAGTCTCCAAGTGGGGAGATTGATAGTAAAGTGGCTGGAATGGCGAACCCGAGCACCAGGAGAGGAAAAATGAGGTGCGTTTTAGAAACCTTTCCCGATCACACGGTGTCCCATCCTCTGGGTTTCCCATGCATGTTTTAGCTGTAGTGAGATTCCCTTAAACCTGGAAAGTTGGGACCCATGGATGGGTGGCACGATTATTGCTTTAAAGGGTCTACATTTGCTCACCCAACCTCACCAATCCTCTCAGCCCCAAGTATCCAGGCTTATGTCTCATCCAGCTGTGGGTGTAGATGGGGTCAATCCAGGTTGCATCAGAATCCCTGAATGAATTTTGAAAGAATTTCGCTGTTTTTGTGTTTTGTTTTTGAAATTTATTTTTTAAATGGGGTTGAGCTGATTTACACTGCCGTGTTTACGCTGGTCTAGACACACTTGATTCCCATACGGAGACATACTGATACATAGGTTTTGAGATTCTTCCTAATCAGATATATTCCTCTGCGGTAAATAGGGGGTGTTGAGTCTAGTTCACTGAGCAAGGAGCAGGTCTTGTCTATTACATATATGGTTTATGGAACGGTACCTGTGCTAATATCAAACTCTAGTTTTATGCATCACCCCAACTCACCTTTCCCCTTAAGCAGGCATAAGAGTGTTTTCTAAATGTGAGACTCTGTTCTGTTTTCTACTTCAGTTCATGTGTAGCCATGTTTACATTCCCTTTATAAGTGATATGTTAAGATGAGTTTCTTTTTCTGTGTGACTTACTTCACTTAGAATCATATACCTATATCAACTCATTATGCTGCTACTGGCCTTATGATGTGGATTTCATGGCTGAACAGATAACCCATCGTCCCTACATACCACAACTTCTTTATGCATGTTTCAATTTCCTGGGATATTTAACGTATACCAAAGTCGAAGTTCTTGTAAACACAGCAGCCCTAAACTTTGGGGTGGCTGTGTCTTGTTGATTTTCAGTTTGCCCAAGGTATACGGCCATGAGTGGAAGTGCCCTAGGCTCTGTAGCTCTGTTTTTTAGATGTTTTAGGAAACACCATGCACTTCTCCAGAGTAGCTCTTGGCAATTTACATCCCTCTCACTAGCATAACATGGCCCCCTCTTCCCCAGGGCCTGTCCTGCCTTCCTGGTTTTTACGCTTTTTCCTGAATTCCCTTTTGACCAGTGGGAAGTGAGACTTCTTTGTAGCGTGGATTTGAATTCCCTGCTTGCTTGGCTGGCCAAAAAGGGCGTATGCATTATTTCCTGAATATATTCAGGAAAAAACGCATACGCCCTTTTTGGCCAAGAGCATCATTGTCAAACTTCTGCCGCTTTTCATGTGCTTTAAAGGCGATTCCAATCTACCTCGTGAAATCTGTTTCCTGCATTTCTGCCTCGCTTTCAAGTCCTCCACGTTGCCTTCCCTCAACAAATACTTGGACGATAGTTGTCCTGTAAAACTGTGCAGGTTTGTGAATTGCTGTGGCGCTGAGCTCCATTTTTCAACTCGGTTTTTTTGTGAGCTGGCCACAAAACCACAGGATTGCTTTAGGCTCTATTCTGGTGCCAGGGCAGCAGGCAGAGCCTTTGATGAATTCTTCTTCCTGACAGGAAATTAGAGTGACATGTGCCTGTCCAAGTGCCTACAGCTAGTCTCTCATTGGTTTCCCCTCTTCCCTTTCATCCTCTGCACAATTTTCAAACAGTGCGAAACAGGAGGTTAAAGGCGCTGAGTCTCCAAGTGGGGAGATTGATAGTAAAGCGGCTGGAATGGCGAACCCGAGCACCAGGAGAGGAAAAATGAGGTGCGTTTTAGAAACCTTTCCCGATCACACGGTGTCCCATCCTCTGGGTTTCCCATGCATGTTTTAGCTGTAGTCAGATTCCCTTAATCTTGGAGACTTGGGACCCATGGAATGGGTGGCACGATTATTGCTTTAAAGGGTCTGCATTTGCTCACCCAACCTCACCAATCCTCTCAGCCCCAAGTGTTCAGCCTTATGTCTCATCCAGCTGTGGGTGTAGATGGGGTCAATCCAGGTTGCATCAGAGCCCGTGCACGAATTTTGTAAGGATTTTGATGTTTTTGTGTTTTATTTTTGAAATTTATTTTTTAAATGGGTTTGAGCTGATATACACTACCGTGTTTATGCCGCTCTAGGCACACTTGATTCCTTTACCGAGATATATCAATACATAGGTTTTAAGATTCTTTGTAGTCAGATATATTCCTCTGCGGTGAATAGGGGGTTTTGAGTCCAGTTCACTGAGCAAGGAGCAGGTCTTGTCTATTACATATTTGGTTTATGGAACGGTACCTGTGCTAACATCAAACTCTGGTTTTATGCATTACCCCACCTCACCTTTCCCCTTAAGCAGGCATAAGGGTGTTTTCTAAATGTGAGAGTCTGTTCCATTTTCTAATTCAGTTCATGTGTAGCCATGTTTACAATTCCTTTATAAGTGATATCTTAAGATGAGTTTCTTTTTGTGTGTGACTTATTTCACTTAGAATCATCGTACCTAAATCCTTTCATTATGCTGCTACTGGCCTTATGACATGGATTTCATGGCTGAACAGGTATCCCATCTTACGTAAGTACCACAGCTTCTTTATGCATGTTTCAAATTCCTGGGATATTTAACGTGTACCAAAGTCGAGGTTCTTGTAAACACAGCAGCCCTAAACTTTGGGGTGGCTGTGTCTTGTTGATTTTCAGTTTGCCCAAGGTATACGCCCATGAGTGGAAGTGCCCTAGGTTCTGTAGCTCTGTTTTTTAGATGTTTTAGGAAACACCATGCACTTCTCCAGAGTGGCTCTTGGAAATTTATATCTCTCCCACTAGCATAACAAGGCCCCCTGTTCCCCAGGCCTGTGCTGCCTTCCTGGTTTTTACACTTTTTTCTGAATTCCCTTTTGAACGGTGGGAAGTGAGACTTCTTTGTAGCGCGGATTTGCATTGCCCCCTTACTTGGTTGGCCAAAAAGGGCGTATGCGTTTTTTCCTGAACATATTCAGGAAAAAACGCATACGCCCTTTTTGGCCAAGTGCATCATTGTCAAACTTCTGCCGCTTTTCATGTGCTTTAAAGGCGATTCCAATCTACCTCGTGAAATCTGTTTCGTGCATTTCTGCCTCGCATTCAAGTCCTCGTTGTCTTCCCTCAACAGGTATTTGGACGATAGTTGTCCTGTAAAACACTGCAGGTGTGTGAATTGCTGTGCCGCTGAGCTCCATTTTTCAACTCGCTTTTTTGTGAGCTGGCCGCAAAACTGCAGGATTGCTTGAGGCCCTATTCTGGTTCCGGGGCGGCAGGCTGAGCCTTTGATTAATTCTTCTTCCTGATGGGAAATTAGAGTGACATGTGCCTGTCCAAGTGCCTACAGCTAGTGTCTCATTGGCTCCCCCTCTTCTCTTTCATCCTGTGCACAAATTGCAAACTGTGTGAAACAGGAGGTTAAAGGCGCTGAGTCTCCAAGTGGGGAGATTGATAGTAAAGCGGCTGGAATGGTGAACCCGAGCACCAGGAGAGGAAAAATGAGGTGCATTTTAGAAACCTTTCCCGATCACACGGTGTCCCATCCTCTGGGTTTCCATGCATGTTTTAGCTGTAGTGAGATTCCCTTAAACCTGGAGAGTTGGGACCCATGGATGGGTGGCACGCATTATTGCTTTAAAGGGTCTGCATTTGCTCACCCAACCTCACCAATCCTCTCAGCCCCAAGTGTCCAGGCTTATGTCTCATCCAGCTGTGGGTGTAGATGGGGTCAATCCAGGTTGCATCAGAGACGCTGAACGAATTTTGTAAGAATTTCGCTGTTTTTTGTTTTGTTTTTGAAATTTATTTTTTAAATTGGGTTGAGCTGATTTACACTGCTGTGTTTACGGTGGTCTAGACACACTTGATTCCTGTAAGGAGACATATGAATACATAGGTTTTGAGATTGTTACTAATCAGATATATTCCTCTGCGTTAAATGGGGTGTTGAGTCTAGTTCAAGGAGCAAGGAGTAGGTCTTGTCTCTTACATATTTGGTTTATGGAACAGTACCTGTACTAATATCACACTCTGGTTTTATGCATCAGCCCACCTCACCTTTCCCCTTAAGCAGGCATAAGAGTGTTTTCTAAATGTGAGACTGTGTTCTGTTTTCTAATTCAGTTCATGTGTAGCCTTGTTTACCATCCCTTTATAAGTGATATATTATGATAAGTTTCTTTTTCTGTTTGAGTTATTTCACTTAGAATCATCGTACCTATATCAACTCATTATACTGCTACTGGCCTTATGACATGGATTTCATGGCTGAACAGATATCCCATCACATGTAAGTACAACAACTTTGTTATGCATGTTTCAATTTCCTGGGATATTTAACGTGTAAGAAGTTGAGGTTCTTGTAAACACAGCAGCCCTAAAGTTTGGGGTGGCTGTGTCTTTTGGATTTTCAGTTTTCCCAAGGTATATGCCCATGAGTGGCAGTGCCCGAGGCTCTGTAGCTCTGTTTTTTAGATGTTTTAGGAAACACCATGCACTTCTCCAGAGTGGCTCTTGGCAATTTACATCCCTTCTATTAGCATAACAAGGCTCCCTGTTCCCCACTGCCTGTGCTGCCCTCCTGGTTTTTACACTTTTTTTTGAATTCCCTTTTGACCAGTGGGTAGTGAGACTTCTTTGTAACGTGGATATGCTTTGCCCGCTTGCTTGGTTGGCCAAAAAGGGCGTATGCATTTTTTCCAGAGTATATTCAGGAAAAATCGCATATGCCCTTTTTGGCCAAGTGCATCATTGTCAAACTTCTGCCGCTTTTCATGTGCTTTAAAGGTGATTCCAATCTACCTCCTGAAATCTGTTTCCTGCATTTCTGCCTCACTTTCAAGTGATCCTCATTGCCTTCCCTCACCAAATATTTGGACGATAGTTGTCCTGTAAAACTGTGCATGTTTGTGAATTGCTGTGGCACTGAGCTCCATTTTTCAACTCGCTTTTTTGTGAGCTGGCCGCAAAACCGCAGGTTTGCTTTAGGCCCTACTCTGGTTCCAGGGCGGCATGCTGAGCCTTTGCTTAATTCTTCTTCCTGATGGGAATTTAGAGTGACATGTGCCCGTCCAAGTGCCTACAGCTAGTCTCTCATTGGTTCCCCCTGTTCCCTTTCATCCTCTGCACAAATTGCAAACTGTGCGAAACAGGAGGTTAGAGGTGCTGAGTCTCCAAGTTGGGAGATAGATAGTAAAGCGGCTGGAATGGCGAACCCGAGCACCAGGAGAGGAAAAATGAGGTGCGTTTTAGAAACCTTTCCTGATCACACGGTGTCCCATCCTCTGGGTTTCCCATGCATGTTTTAGCTGTAGTGAGATTCCCTTAAACCTGGAGAGTTGGGACCCATGGAATGGGTGGCACGATTATTGCTTTAAAGGGTCTACATTTGCTCACCCAACCTCACCAATCCTCTCAGCCCCAAGTGTCCAGCCTTTTGTCTCATCCAGCTGTGGGTGTAGATGGGGTCAATCCAGGTTGCATCAGAGCCCTTGTACGAATTTTGTAAGGATTTCGATGTTTTTGTGTTTTATTTTCGAAATTTATTTTTTAAATGGGTTTGAGATGATTTACACTACCGTGTTTATGCCACTCTAGACACACTTGATTCCTTTACGGAGACATATCAATACATATGTTTTAAGACTCTTTGTAGTCAGATATATTTCTCTGTGGTGAATAGGAGGTGTTGAGTCCAGTCCACTGAGCAAGGAGCAGGTCTTGTCTCTTACATATTTGGTTTATGGAACGGTACCTGTGCTAATATCAAACTCTGGTTTTATGCATCACCCCAACTCACCTTTCCCCTTAAGCAGGCATAAGAGTGTTTTCTAAATGTGAGACTGTGCTCTGTTTTCTACTTCAGTTCATGTATAGCCATGTTTACATTCCCGTTATAAGTGATATCATATGATAAGTTTCTTTTTCTGTGTGACTTATTTCACTTAGAATCATCGTACCTATATCAACTCATTATACTGCCACTGGCCTTATGACATGGATTTCATGGCTGAACAGATATCCCATCACATGTAAGTATGAGAACTTCTTTATGCATGTTTCAATTTCCTGGGATATTTAACGTGTACCAAAGTCGAGGTTCTTGTAAACACAGCAGCCCTAAACTTTGGGGTGGCTGTGTCTTGTTGATTTTCAGTTTGCCCAAGGTATACCTCCAAGAGTGGAAGTGCCCTAGGCTCTGTAGCTCTGTTTTTTTGATGATTTAGGAAACACCATGCACTTCTCTAGAGTGGGTCTTGGCAATTTACATCCCTCCCATTAGCATAACAAGGCCCCTTGTTCCCCTCCGCCTGTGCTGCCTTCTTGGTTTTTACACTTTTTTCTGTATTCCCTTTTGACCGGTGGGAAGTGAGACTTCTTTGTGGTGCAGATTTGCATTGCCCGCTTGCTTGGTTCGTCAAAAAGGGCGTATGCATTTTTTCCAGAGTATATTTAGGAAAAAACGCTTACTGCCTTTTTGGCCAAGTGCATCATTGTCAAACTTCTGCCGCTTTTCATGTGCTTTAAAGGCGATTCCAATCTACCTTGTGAAATCTGTTTCCTGCATTTCTGTCTCGCTTTCAAGTCCTCCTCGTTGCCTTCCCTCAATAAATATTTGGACGATAGTTGTCCTGTAAAACTCTGCAGGTTTGTCAGTTGCTGTGGCACTGAACTCCATTTTTCAACTCGCTTTTTTTGTGAGCTGGCCCAAAACCACAGGTTTGCTTCAGGCCCTACTCTGGTTCCAGGGCAGCCGGCTGAGCCTTTGCTTAATTCTTCTTCCTGACGGGAAATTAGAGTGACATGTGCCCGTCCAAGTGCCTACAGTTAGTCTCTCACTGGTTCCCCCTCTTCCCTTTCATCCTCTGCACAACTTGCTAACTGTGCGAAACAGGAGGTTAAAGGCGCTGAGTCTCCAAGTGGGGAGATTGATGGTAAAGCGGCTGGAATGACGAACCCGAGTACCAGGAGAGGAAAAATGAGGTGCGTTTTAGAAACCTTTCCTGATCACACGGGGTCCCATCCTCTGAGTTTCCCATGCATGTTTTAGATGTAGTAAGATTCCCTTAAACCTGGAGTGTTGGGACCCATGGAATGGGTGGTACGCATTATTGCTTTAAAGGGTCTCCATTTGCTCACCCAACCTCACCAATCCTCTCAGCCCCAAGTGTCCAGCCTTATGTCTCATGCAGCTGTGGGTGTAGATGGGGTCAATCCAGGTTGCATCAGAGACACTGAACGAATTTTGTAAGGATTTTGATGTTTTTGTGTTTTATTTTTGAAATTTATTTTTGAAATGGGGTTGAGCTGATTTACACTACCGTGTTTATGCCGCTCTAGACACACTTGATTCCCTTACGGAGACATATCAATACATAGGTTTTAAGATTCTTTGTAGTCAGATATATTCCTCTGCGGTGAATAGGGGGTTTTGAGTCCAATTCACTGAGCAAGGAGCAGGTCATGTCTATTACATATTTGGTTTATGGAACGGTACCTGTGCTAACATCAAACTCTGGTTTAATGCAACACACCACCTCACCTTTCCCCTTTAGCAGGCATAAGGGTGTTTTGTAAATGTGAGACTCTGTTCTGTTTTCTAATTCAGTTCATGTGTAGCCATGTTTACATTCTGTTCATAAGTGATATTGTATGATAAGTTTCTTTTTCTGTGTGACTTATTTCACTTAGAATCATCGTACCTATATCAACTCATTATGCTGCTACTGGCCTTATGACATGGATTTCTTGGCTGAACAGATATTCCATTTTACGTAAGTACCACAACTTCTTTATGCATGTTACAATTTCCTGGGATATTTAACATGTACCAAAGTCGAGGTTCTTGTAAACACAGCAGCCCTAAACTTTGGGGTGGCTTTGTCTTGTGGATTTTTAATTTTCCTAAGGTATACGGCCATGAGTGGCAGTGCCCGAGGCTCTGTAGCTCTGTTTTTTAGATGTTTTAGGAAACACCATGCACTTCTTCAGAGTGGCTCTTGGCAATTTACATCCCTTCCATTAGCATAACAAGGCTCCCTGTTCCCCACTGCCTGTGCTGCCTTCCTGTGTTTTACAATTTTTTCGGAATTCCCTTTTGACCGGTGGGTAGTGAGACTTCTTTGTGGCGTGGATTTGCTTTGCCTGCTTGCTTGGTTGGCCAAAAAGGGAGAGTGCATTTTTTCCAGAGTATATTCAGGAAAAATCGCATATGCCCTTTTTGGCCAAGTGCATCATTGTCAAACTTCTGCCGCTTTTCATGTGCTTTAAAGGCGATTCCAATCTACCTCGTGAAATCTGTTTCCTTCAATTCTGCTTCGCTTTCAATTCCTCCTCATTGCCTTCCCTCAACAAATATTTGGATGATAGTTGTCCTGTAAAACTGTGCAGGTTTGTGAATTGCTGTGGCACTGAGCTCCATTTTTCAACTCGCTTTTTTGTGAGCTGGCCGCAAAACCGCAGGTTTGCTTCAGGCCCTATTCTGGTTCCAGGGCAGCAGGCTGAGCCTTTGCTTAATTCTTCTTCCTGATGGGAATTTAGAGTGACATGTGCCCGTCCAAGTGCCTACAGCTAGTCTCTCATTGGTTCCCCCTCTTCCCTTTCATCCTCTGCACAAATTGCAAACTGTGTGAAACAGGAGGTTAAAGGCCCTGACTCTCCAAGTGGGGAGATAGATAGTAAAGCGGCTGGAATGGCGAACCCGAGCACCACTAGAGGAAAATGAGGTGCATTTTAGAAACCTTTCCCGATCACACGGTGTCCCATCCTCTGGGTTTCCCATGCATGTTTTTTTTTTTTCGCGGTACATGGGCCTCTCACTGTTGCGGCCCCTCCTGCTGCGGAGCACAGGCTCCGGACGCGCAGGCCCAGCGGCCATGGCTCAAGGGCCCAGCCACTCCACGGCACGCGGGTTCCTCCCAGACCGGGGCACGAACCCGTGTCCCCTGCATCGGCAGGCGGACTCTCAACCACTGCGCCACCAGGGAAGCCCCCCCCCCAAGCATGTTTTAGCTGTAGTAAGATTCCCTTAAACCTGAAGAGTTGGGACCCATGGAATGGGTGGCACGATTATTGCTTTAAAGGGTCTGCATTTGCTCACCCAACCTCACCAATCCTCTCAGCCCCAAGTGTCCAGCCTTATGTCTCATCCAGCTGTGGGTGTAGATGGGGTCAATCCAGGTTGCATCAGAGCCCTTGTACGAATTTTGTAAGGATTTCGATGTTTTTGTGTTTTATTTTCGAAATTTATTTTTAAAATAGGGTTGAGGTGATTTAAACTACCTTGTTTATGCCACTCTAGACACACTTGATTCCCTTACGGAGACATATCAATATATAGGTTTTAAGATTCTTTTTAGTCAGATATATTCCTCTGCTGTGAATAGGGGGTGTTGAGTCCAGTTCACTGAGCAAGGAGCAGGTCTTGTCTATTACATATTTGGTTTATGGAACGGTACCTGTGCTAACATCAAACTCTGGTTTTATGCATCAGCCCACCTCACCTTTCCCCTTAAGCAGGCATAAGAGTGTTTTCTAAATGTGAGACTGTGTTCTGTTTTCTAATTCAGTTCATGTGTAGCCATGTTTACATTCCCTTTATAAGTGATATCTTATGATAAGTTTCTTTTTCTGTGTGACTTATTTCACTTAGAATCATCGTACCTATATCAACTCATTATACTGCCACTGGCCTTATGACATGGATTTCATGGCTGAACAGATATCCCATCACATGTAAGTATGAGAACTTCTTTATGCATGTTTCAATTTCCTGGGATATTTAACGTGTACCAAAGTCGAGGTTCTTGTAAACACAGCAGCCCTAAACTTTGGGGTGGCTGTGTCTTGTTGATTTTCAGTTTGCCCAAGGTATACGCCCATGATTGGCAGTGCCCTAGGCTCTGTAGCTCTGTTTTTTAGATGTTGTAGGAAACACCATGCACTTCTCCAGAGTGGCTCTTGGCAATTTACATCCCTTCCATTAGCATAACACAGCCC
Source organism: Mesoplodon mirus (assembly GCF_964341445.2). NCBI lineage: Eukaryota > Metazoa > Chordata > Mammalia > Artiodactyla > Ziphiidae > Mesoplodon > Mesoplodon mirus. Next base: position 51,203,696 of record NC_138977.1, read on the forward strand.
ACTGTTCCCCAAGGCCTGTCCTGCCTTTGTGGTTTTTACACTTTTTTTGGAATTCCCTTTTGACCGGTGGGAACTGAGACTTCTTTGTAGTGTGGATTTGTATGGCCTGCTTGCTTGGTTTGCCAAAAAGGGCGTATGCATTGTTTCCTGAATATATTCAGGAAACAATGCATACGCCCTTTTTGGCCAAGTGCATCATTCTCAGACTTTTGTCACTTTTCATGTGCTTTAAAGGCGATTCCAATCTACCTCGTGAAATCTGTTTCCTTCAATTCTGCTTCGCTTTCAATTCCTCCTCATTGCCTTCCCTCAGCACATTTTTGCACGATGGTTGTCCTCTAAAAATCTGCAAGTTTGTGAATTGCTGTGTTCCTGAGCTCCATTTTTCAACACGCTTTTTTGTGAGCTGGCCTCAAAACCACAGTATTGCTTCAGGCCCTATTTTGGTTTTGGGGCAGCAGGCTGATTCTTTGATTAATTCTTCTTCCTGACGGGAAATTAGAGTGTCATGTTCCTGTCCACATGCCTACAACTTGTCTCTCATTGGTTCCCCCTGTTCCCTTTCATCCTCTGCACAAATTGCAAACTGTGTGAAACAGGAGGTTAAAGGCGCTGACTCTCCAAGTGGGGAGATTGATAGTAAAGAGGCTGGAATGACGAATCGGAGCACCAGGAGAGGAAAAATGAGGTGCGTTTTAGAAACCTTTCCCGATCACACGGTGTCCCATCCTGTACGTTTTCCATGCATGTTTTAGCTGTAGTCAGATTCCCTTAAACCTGGAGAGTTGGGACCCATGGAATGGGTGGCACGATTATTGCTTTAAAGGGTCTGCATTTGCTCACCCAACCTCACCAATCCTCTCAGCCCCAAGCGTCCAGCCTTATGTCTCATCCAGCTGTGGGTATAGATGGGGTCAATCCATGTTGCATCAGAGCCCCTGAACCAATTTTGTAAGAATTTCGACGTTTTTGTGTTTTATTTTTGAAATTTATTTTTAAAATGCAGTTGAGCTGATTTACACTACCGTGTTTATGCTTCCCTAGACACACTTGATTCCCTTACGGAGACATATCAATATATAGGTTTTAAGAATCTTTCTAGTCGGCTATATATCTGTGGTGAATAGGGGGTGTTGAGTCCAGTTCACTGAGCAAGGAGCAGGTCTTGTCTATTACATGTTTTGTTTATGGAACGGTACCTGTGCTAACATCAAACTCTGGTTTTATGCATCACCCCACCTCACATTTCCCCTTAAGCAGGCTGAAGAGAGTTTTCTAAATGTGAGACTCTGTTCTGTTTTCTAATTCAGTTCATATGTAGCCATGTTTACATTCCCTTTATAAGTGATATCTTAGGTTAAGTTTCTTTTTCTGTGTGACTTATTTCACTTAGAATCATTGTACCTAAATCCACTCATTATGCTGCTACTGGCCTTATGACACTGATTTCATAGCTGAGGGGTATTCCATCGTACGTAATTACCAAAACTTCAGTATCCATTTTTCTGTTTCCTGGGATATTTAAGGTATACCGAAGTCGAGGTTCTTTTAAACAGAGCAGCCCCAAACTTTGGGGTGGCTGCATCTTGTTGATTTTCAGTTTTCCCAAGGTATACGCCCATGAGTGGAAGTGCCCTAGGCTCTGTAGCTCTGTTTTTTAGATGTTTTAGGAAACACCATGCACTTCTCCAGAGTAGCTCTTGGCAACTTACATCCCGCCCATCAGCATAATAAGGCTCCCTGTTTCCCTAGGCCTATCCTGCATTTCTTGTTTTTACAATTTTTTTGAAAGTCCGTTTCGAAAGGTGGGACATGAGACTTCTTTGTAGTGTGGATTTCCATTGCCCGCTTGCTTGGTTGGTCAAAAAGTGCATATGCGTTTTCTCCTGAATATATTCCAGAAAAAACGCATATGCCTTTTTTGGGCAACTGCTGTCAACTGCTAAAGAAGAGGATGTGTCACCCATACCTTACACTGGAATTTCTCCCCGGGCAGAGGTGAGGAAGGAAAAAAGCAGTGGGGCCGGGACAGGAGGTGTATCTCAGGCAGGGAAATGGAAAGCGTCCAGAAGAGCGCCCTGGCTGGGACCAACCTGGCTGGCCTCCAGGCACCAAGTCAGCCTGCGTGCTCTCGCTGGTGTGGCCCAACGGCCCTTCGTCTAGGCTTTCAGGTCCTTGTACATATTCAGGTGTTTTAAGTGGGAAGGGTGGGAACAGTTCAGCAGCAGCTGGCCTGGGGCCCAGCTCACGTTTAATCACAGACGCCTCGGCACGGTCCCCCAGCTTTGCAATGAGGACGCTCCTTGCGTGGGGGCTGCTGGCTGCATGGGAGATGATTCCCCACCTGTGATCAACTTCAGAATTGTTTACCGCTGGAGCAAGTGCCCTGATAGGGTTTTCCTCTCTATAACTGGTGGGTTCTGTTTTTTTTTTTTTTTTGGTTTAAGGTAGATTTTATTCCTCTTTTATGTATTTATAGATATAAGCATGGAAATAATTCATTCATATAAATACATCTGTGTGAAGGGAAGAACTTTTTCTGATTTATTTATTTTTAAAAATTTTGAAATTTTATTTATTTATTTATTTATACAGCAGGTTATTATTAGTTATTTATTTCATACATATACATGTATACAGGTCAATCCCAATCTCCCAACTCATCCCACCACCACCACCACATGGCTTCCCCCCCTTGGTGTCCATACGTTTGTTCTCTGCCTCTGTGTCTCTATTTCTGCCCTGCAAACCGGTTCATCTGTACCATTTTTCTAGGTTCCACATATATGCATTAATATACAATAGTTGTTTTTCTCTTTCTGACTTCCTTCACTCTGTATGACAGTCTCTAGATCCATCGACGTCTCTACAAATGACCCAGTTTCATTCCTTTGTATGGCTGAGTAATATTCCATTTTATATATGTACCACATGCTTATCCATTCGACTATCTGTGGGCATTTAGGTTGCTTCCATTACCTGGCTATGGTGAATAGTGCTGCAATGAACATTGTGGTGAATGTGTCTTTTTGATTTATGGTTTTCTCTGGGTATATGCCCAGAAGTGGGATTGCTGGATCATATGGTAATTCTATTTTTACTTTTTTAAGGAACCTCCATACTGTTCTCCATAGTGACTGTATCAATTTACATTCCCACCAATAGTGGAAGAGGGTTCCTTTTGTCCACACCCTCCCCAGCATTTGTTGTTTGTAGAATTTCTGATGATGCCCATTCTAACAGGTGTGAGGTGATAGCTCATTGTAGTTTTGATTTGCATTACTTTAATAATTAGTGATGTTGAGCAGCTTTTCATGTGCATCTTGGCCATGTCTGTGTGTTCTTTGAAGAAATATCTATTTAGATCGTCTACCCATTTTTATATTGGTTTGTTCGTTTTTTTACTATGAAGCTGCATGAGCTGTTTATATATACTGGAGATTAAACGTTTGTCCATTGATTCGTTTGCAAATATTTCCTCCCATTCGGAGGGTTGCCTTTTTCCATTCCCGTTTTTTAACAAAAGAAAGAAAGAAAGAAAAAGAAGCAGAACACAAATGTGTGTAAAATATGCCTCTTGAAACTGTCGTTTTGAAATATGGAAGTCTGTTGAATATTTTGGTCGATATACGACTCCAGGATTTGTTTTCAGGGCAGGTGTCATTTACAGGCCTGCAATTATCTTGAATATCAACTGACCATTAGCCCTGGGATGAAAGCTGCTGTTGTGTGAAACGGCCACAAGGTGGCAGCAGTTCTCCTTTACCAAACCTGGTTACTAGGGCAACAGAGCCTCAATGGAAGTCGTGTTCTAGGTTGTAATTTAGAATGGAATGTGCCAGGAAAAAGTCCCTTAAGTTTGTCTCACTACTTCTTGTTCGCTTTCTTAATTTGATTTTTATTTTTTTATCGCGGCAAGTTTGATTACAATGTTTGGCTTGTTGTAGGTGTGCAAGATGTGGTTCTTTTACACATATACATATGTCTGTTCTTCCTGGGGTCCTTTCCCCATGTACATTATGACAGAATGTTGAGTAGTCTTCTCTTGGTATTCCGTGGGTGTTTGGTGATTATATATTTCACCTGTGTTTGTATATGTCTGTTAACCCCAATATCCTAATGTATCCAATCCTCACACTTTCCCATTGGTGATCCATAAGTTTGTTTAATGAATCTGTGATTGCCCTTCTCCGTGGAAATATCTTCACTGGTATCAATTTTTCGGTAACACCTATAAGTGATATCAATAGATATGTGTCTTTCTCTTTCTGACTTACTACAAGTCACGTGATTAGCTCTAGACTCATCTACGGTGCAGCAGATGGCATTGTGTCCTTTTTTTCCTTGGCTAATATTCTGTCTGTACATGTACCAGTTCTTCTTTGTCCACTCATCTGTTGATGGACTTTTTGGCTGCTTCCATGTCATGGCTATTGTAATGCTGCGGCAATGCACATTTGCCTGCCTGTGTCTTTCCAATTCTGTCTTCTTAGGTTATAGGCCCAGGAGTGGGCCTGCTGGATCATATGGTAGCAAAATGTTTACCTTGTAGAGGCACCTCCATTCTGTTCTCAGTAGTGGCTCTTACCAGGTTACGTCCCACTTAAAGTTGAGGTTATGCTCTTCTCCCCAACAACTTCAGCGTTTATTGTTTGTAGTATTTTCGCTGATGTTTATTCTGACTAGTGTGAGCTGATACCACTTTGTGGTTGGATTTGCATGCGTCTCATAATTCCTTGAAATTGAACTTTCTGGCATGTCCTTTTTTTCTTCAAACTGTGAGTACAGCTTACCTCTTCAAATAGTTTTCGTGAAGTATGTTTGACATTTAGAAATATTTTGGCCATTACCTCCCTCAAGACATTTTGAGGGCAGGTTTCATTCACAGCCCTCCAGTACTGGTGCATATGAAGTGACCCTTAGCACAGGTTTTAAAGCTGCTGTTGCAAGTAACGGCCAGAGGGCGGCAGCATTTTTCCTTTTCCCAATCTGGTAACTAGGGAAACAGACCATCCTGGCAGTGGTGTTCCTCGGTGATATATTAGAGTGGAATGTGCCCCCGAAAGCTGATGTCTCCTTACTTATGTTTGTTTTATAAATTGAATTTATGTATTTTTTAATTGGAGTCATATTCCATTGTGTACATGGACCACTTCTTCTTTGTGCATGCCTCTGTTGATGGACATTTTCGTAGCTTCCAAGTGTTGGCTATGGTAAATATTGCTGGAGTGTAGGATTGCCAGCCTGTGTCTTTTTTTTTTTTGCGGTATGTGGGCCTCTCACTGCCGTGGAACCTCCCATTGCAGTGCACACGCTCCGGACGCGCAGGCCCAGCAGCCATAGCTCACGGGACAAGCCGCTCTGCGGCATGTGGGATCTTCCTGAACCGGGGCATGAACCCGTGTCCCCTGCATTGGCAGGTGGACTCTCAAACACTGCGCCACCAGTGAAGCCCAGCCTGTGTCTTTTTGATTCTCATGCCCTCAGGTGATACACCCAGCAGTGGGTATGTTTGATTGAATGGTAGCTCAGTATTTACCTTTACAAGGCACCTGATTTTTTTGCTTTCATTACTGGCTCTTACCATGTCCCACGTTGAACCAAGGGTAGGCATTTCTCCAAAACCCCTTCAGCATTTATTGTTTGCAGAATTTTTGTCGATGACCATTCTGACTGGTGTGAGCTGATAGGTTTTTGTAATTTGGATTTGCATATCTTTAATTATTCCTAATGTTCAGCATTTTTCCATGCCTTTTTCCATTTCTGGTACAGAAAAACAGAAAAAAACGGAGAGTACAATTAACCTCTTGAAATTGTCTTCTTGGATGGTTGCCCTCTTTTGAATTTTTGGGTCAATGTTCGACCCCAGGATTGTTTTTGAGGGCAGGTGTCATTCACAGTCCTGCAATGAGTGCGAATACTTTGTGACCCTTAGCACTGGGTTTAAAGCTGCTGTTGTGGGAAATGGCCACAAGGCGGCAGCATTTCTCCATTGCCAAACCTGGTTACTAGGGCAGCAGAGCCTTTCTGGGGCCAATGGAATACAGAAGAAGGCATCGTTGAAGTCTAATACAGAATACCATGTCCTGGTGGATGGTAGAATGACCAGCAGGGTGTAGGAATTAGGAACTACTGGATGTATATCCTCGGTGGCCTCACTGAGTGTCCTGACCTCCTTTACCAGGTCCCCAGCAGCCCACGGGGCTCTCGTGGTCAGGGCAATGCCAGGTTATAGAGCTCCCCTGTGCAACTTCCCATCAGCCCACGGGGCTCTCATGGTCACGCCACTCCCAGGTTATGGAGCTCACCTGTGCAACTACCCATCAGCCCACGGGGCTCTCATGGTCACGCCACTCCCAGGTTATGGAGCTCACCTGTGCAACTACCCAGCAGCCCATGGGGTCTCGTGATCAGGCCCCTCCCAGGATATGGAGCTCCCCTGAGCAGATACCACGGCAGGGCTGGGCACACAGGCACCGTGCACATAGTCCTCATTGCAGAGCACCCCAGATCGCCTGTCACTCAGAGCTGACACAGAGCACCTCAGAGCAGGACTTGATGTAACAAACAGCAGCTCCGAAGGGTCTGTGACCCTGAGCATCACTCTGTGCGACCTCCCTCTGCCTGGTCTTCCAGAGACTTCCACTGCAGCCGGGACACCAGGCCTCTATCTCCAACCATCACCCCTCCTCTCCCTGACTCCTCGGTTCCTCTCATTAGGAGAGGGTCTTCTTGAAGTTGTCTCCCACTCATGGGCCAGATAAAATGATTAGAAAACAAGCCAGAGCTGCAGCCCCTTATCTATCCTGACTCTCAGGAGCCCACATCTGTTCCTTGGACCTGGCTGGTTCAGCGAGGTCCATTTTCTGCAATGTGAGCCCCTGAGGGGTGAGGATTGGCTGACCTGGGCAGCCTGACCATTCCGGCCAGCCCTCCCCAGGTGTTCCTGTGTTGAGGTCAATATGAACACCACTCCAGGCAGCAAGAACCCCTGCAGCTGGGCCTGATGCCATATTCTCTGCCCCGTCAGCAGTCTCGGGGCTGTGCTGGTGGGAGGGAGTGAGGGGCCACGGCTTTGTGGTTGGCCCGGTGTGAGTGGGGCTCTGCTGGACTTTCTGCAGGAATTGCCAGGCTGCCAACTGCTAAAGAAGAGGATGTGTCACCCATACCTTACACTGGAATTTCTCCCCGGGCAGAGGTGAGGAAGGAAAAAAGCAGTGGGGGCCGGGACAGGAGGTGTATCTCAGGCAGGGAAATGGAAAGCGTCCAGAAGAGCGCCCTGGCTGGGACCAACCTGGCTGGCCTGCAGGCACCAAGTCAGCCTGCGTGCTGTCGCTGGTGTGGCCCAACGGCCCTTCCTCTAGGCTTTCAGGTCCTTGTACATATTCAGGTGTTTTACCTGGGAAGGGTGGGAACAGTTCAGCAGCAGCTGGCCTGGGGCTCAGCTCACGTTTACTCACAGACGCCTCGGCACGGTCCCCCAGCTTTGCAATGAGGACGCTCCTTGCGTGGGGGCTGCTGGCTGCATGGGAGGTGATTCCCCACCTGTGACCAAGTTCAGAATTGTTTACCGCTGGAGCAAGTGCCCTGATAGGGTTTTCCTCTCTATAACTCGTGGGTTCTGTGGTTTTTTTTTTTTTGATTCAAGGTAGATTTTATTCCTCTTTTATGTATTTATAGATATAAGCATGGAAATAATTCATTCATATAAATACATCTGTGTGAAGGGAAGAACTTTTTCTGTTTTATTTTAAAAATTTATTTATTTTTAAAAATTTTGAAATTTTATTTTATTTATTTATTTACACAGCAGGTTATTATTAGTTATCTATTTTATACATATACATGTATACAGGTCAATCCCAATCTCCCAACTCATCCCACCACCACCACCACATGGCTTCCCCCCCTTGGTGTCCATACGTTTGTTCTCTGCCTCTGTGTCTCTATATCTGCCCTGCAAACCGGTTCATCTGTACCATTTTTCTAGGTTCCACATATATGCATTAATATACAATAGTTGTTTTTCTCTTTCTGACTTCCTTCACTCTGTATGACAGTCTCTAGATCCATCGACGTCTCTACAAATGACCCAGTTTCATTCCTTTGTATGGCTGAGTAATATTCCATTTTATATATGTACCACATGTTTATCCATTCGACTATCTGTGGGCATTTAGGTTGCTTCCATTACCTGGCTATGGTGAATAGTGCTGCAATGAACATTGTGGTGAATGTGTCTTTTTGATTTATGGTTTTCTCTGGGTATATGCCCAGAAGTGGGATTGCTGGATCATATGGTAATTCTATTTTTACTTTTTTAAGGAACCTCCATACTGTTCTCCATAGTGACTGTATCAATTTACATTCCCACCAATAGTGGAAGAGGGTTCCTTTTGTCCACACCCTCCCCAGCATTTGTTGTTTGTAGAATTTCTGATGATGCCCATTCTAACAGGTGTGAGGTGATAGCTCATTGTAGTTTTGATTTGCATTACTTTAATAATTAGTGATGTTGAGCAGCTTTTCATGTGCATCTTGGCCATGTCTGTGTGTTCTTTGAAGAAATATCTATTTAGATCGTCTACCCATTTTTATATTGGTTTGTTGTTTTTTTTACTATGAAGCTGCATGAGCTGTTTATATATACTGGAGATTAAACGTTTGTCCATTGATTCGTTTGCAAATATTTCCTCCCATTCTGAGGGTTGCCTTTTTCCATTCCCGTTTTTTAACAAAAGAAAGAAAGAAAGAAAAAGAAGCAGAACACAAATGTGTGTAAAATATGCCTCTTGAAACTGTCGTTTTGAAATATGGAAGTCTGTTGAATATTTTGGTCGATATACGACTCCAGGATTTGTTTTCAGGGCAGGTGTCATTTACAGGCCTGCAATTATCTTGAATATCAACTGACCATTAGCCCTGGGATGAAAGCTGCTGTTGTGTGAAACGGCCACAAGGTGGCAGCAGTTCTCCTTTACCAAACCTGGTTACTAGGGCAACAGAGCCTCAATGGAAGTCGTGTTCTAGGTTGTAATTTAGAATGGAATGTGCCAGGAAAAAGTCCCTTAAGTTTGTCTCACTACTTCTTGTTCGCTTTCTTAATTTAATTTTTATTTTTTTATCGCGGCAAGTTTGATTACAATGTTTGGCTTGTTGTAGGTGTGCAAGATGTGGTTCTTTTACACATATACATATGTCTGTTCTTCCTGGGGTCCTTTCCCCATGTACATTATGACAGAATGTTGAGTAGTCTTCTCTTGGTATTCCGTGGGTGTTTGGTGATTATATATTTCACCTGTGTTTGTATATGTCTGTTAACCCCAATATCCTAATGTATCCAATCCTCACACTTTTCCATTGGTGATCCATAAGTTTGTTTAATGAATCTGTGATTGCCCTTCTCCGTGGAAATATCTTCACTGGTATCAATTTTTCGGTAACACCTATAAGTGATATCAATAGATATGTGTCTTTCTCTTTCTGACTTACTACAAGTCACGTGATTAGCTCTAGACTCATCTACGGTGCAGCAGATGGCATTGTGTCCTTTTTTTCCTTGGCTAATATTCTGTCTGTACATGTACCAGTTCTTCTTTGTCCACTCATCTGTTGATGGACTTTTTGGCTGCTTCCATGTCATGGCTATTGTAATGCTGCGGCAATGCACATTTGCCTGCCTGTGTCTTTCCAATTCTGTCTTCTTAGGTTATAGGCCCAGGAGTGGGCCTGCTGGATCATATGGTAGCAAAATGTTTACCTTGTAGAGGCACCTCCATTCTGTTCTCAGTAGTGGCTCTTACCAGGTTACGTCCCACTTAAAGTTGAGGTTATGCTCTTCTCCCCAACAACTTCAGCGTTTATTGTTTGTAGTATTTTCGCTGATGTTTATTCTGACTAGTGTGAGCTGATACCACTTTGTGGTTGGATTTGCATGCGTCTCATAATTCCTTGAAATTGAACTTTCTGGCATGTCCTTTTTTTCTTCAAACTGTGAGTACAGCTTACCTCTTCAAATAGTTTTCGTGAAGTATGTTTGACATTTAGAAATATTTTGGCCATTACCTCCCTCAAGACATTTTGAGGGCAGGTTTCATTCACAGCCCTCCAGTACTGGTGCATATGAAGTGACCCTTAGCACAGGTTTTAAAGTTGCTGTTGCAAGTAACGGCCAGAGGGCGGCAGCATTTTTCCTTTTCCCAATCTGGTAACTAGGGAAACAGACCATCCTGGCAGTGGTGTTCCTCGGTGATATATTAGAGTGGAATGTGCCCCCAAAAGCTGATGTCTCCTTACTTATGTTTGTTTTATAAATTGAATTTATGTATTTTTTAATTGGAGTCATATTCCATTGTGTACATGGACCACTTCTTCTTTGTGCATGCCTCTGTTGATGGACATTTTCGTAGCTTCCAAGTGTTGGCTATGGTAAATATTGCTGGAGTGCAGGATTGCCAGGCTGTGTCTTTTTTTGTGGTATGTGGGCCTCTCACTGCCGTGGAGCCTCCCATTGCAGTGCACACGCTCCGGACGCGCAGGCCCAGCAGCCATAGCTCACGGGACAAGCCGCTCCGCGGCATGTGGGATCTTCCTGAACCGGGGCATGAACCCGTGTCCCCTGCATTGGCAGGTGGACTCTCAAACACTGCGCCACCAGTGAAGCCCAGCCTATGTCTTTTTGATTCTCATGCCCTCAGGTGATACACCCAGCAGTGGGTATGTTTGATTGAATGGTAGCTCAGTATTTACCTTTACAAGGCACCTGATTTTTTTTGTTTTCATTACTGGCTCTTACCATGTCCCACGTTGAACCAAGGGTAGGCATTTCTCCAAAACCCCTTCAGCATTTATTGTTTGCAGAATTTTTGTCGATGACCATTCTGACTGGTGTGAGCTGATAGGTTTTTGTAATTTGGATTTGCATATCTTTAATTATTCCTAATGTTCAGCATTTTTCCATGCCTTTTTCCATTTCTGGTACAGAAAAACAGAAAAAAACGGAGAGTACAATTAACCTCTTGAAATTGTCTTCTTGGATGGTTGCCCTCTTTTGAATTTTTGGGTCAATGTTCGACCCCAGGATTGTTTTTGAGGGCAGGTGTCATTCACAGGCCTGCAATGAGTGTGAATACTTAGTGACCATTAGCACTGGGTTTAAAGCTGCTGCTGTGGGAAATGGCCACAAGGCGGCAGCATTTCTCCATTGCCAAACCTGGTTACTAGGGCAGCAGAGCCTTTCTGGGGCCAATGGAATACAGAAGAAGGCATCGTTGAAGTCTAATACAGAATACCATGTCCTGGTGGATGGTAGAATGACCAGCAGGGTGTAGGAATTAGGAACTACTGGATGTATATCCTCGGTGGCTTCACTGAGTGTCCTGACCTCCTTTACCAGGTCCCCAGCAGCCCACGGGGCTCTCGTGGTCAGGGCAATGCCAGGTTATGGAGCTCCCCTGTGCAACTTCCCATCAGCCCACGGGGCTCTCATGGTCACGCCACTCCCAGGTTATGGAGCTCACCTGTGCAACTACCCATCAGCCCACGAGGCTCTCATGGTCACGCCACTCCCAGGTTATGGAGCTCACCTGTGCAACTACCCAGCAGCCCATGGGGTCTCGTGATCAGGCCCCTCCCAGGATATGGAGCTCCCCTGAGCAGATACCACGGCAGGGCTGGGCACACAGGCACCGTGCACATAGTCCTCATTGCAGAGCACCCCAGATCGCCTGTCACTCAGAGCTGACACAGAGCACCTCAGAGCAGGACTTGAGCTAACAAACAGCAGCTCCGAAAGGTCTGTGACCCTGGGCATCACTCTGTGCGGCCTCCCTCTGCCTGGTCTTCCAGAGACTTCCACTGCAGCCGGGACACCAGGCCTCTATCTCCAACCATCACCCCTCCTCTCCCTGACTCCTCGGTTCCTCTCATTAGGAGAGGGTCTTCTTGAAGTTGTCTCCCACTCATGGGCCAGATAAAATGATTAGAAAACAAGCCAGAGCTGCAGCCCCTTATCTATCCTGACTCTCAGGAGCCCACACCTGTTCCTTGGACCTGGCCGGTTCAGCGAGGTCCATTTTCTGCAATGTGAGCCCCTGAGGGGTGAGGATTGGCTGACCTGGGCAGCCTGACCATGCTGGCCAGCCCTCCCCAGGTGTTCCTGTGTTGAGGTCAATATGAACACCACTCCAGGCAGCAAGAGCCCCTGCAGCTGTGCCTGATGCCATATTCTCTGCCCCGTCATCAGTCTCGGGGCTGTGCTGGTGGGAGGGAGTGAGGGGCCACAGCTTTGTGGGTGGCCCGGTGTGAGTGGGGCTCTGCTGGACTTTCTGCAGGAATTGCCAGGCTGCCAACTGCTAAAGAAGAGGATGTGTCACCCATACCTTAGACTGGAATTTCTCCCCGGGCAGAGGTGAGGAAGGAAAAAAGCAGTGGGGGCCGGGACAGGAGGTGTATCTCAGGCAGGGAAATGGAAAGCGTCCAGAAGAGTGCCCTGGCTGGGACCAACCTGGCTGGCCTCCAGGCACCAAGTCAGCCTGCGTGCTCTCGCTGGTGTGACCCAACGGCCCTTCTTCTAGGCTTTCAGGTCCTTGTACATATTCAGGTGTTTTACCTGGGAAGGGTGGGAACAGTTCAGCAGCAGCTGGCCTGGGGCTCAGCTCACGTTTACTCACAGACGCCTCGGCACGGTCCCCCAGCTTTGCAATGAGGACGCTCCTTGCGTGGGGGCTGCTGGCTGCATGGGAGGTGATTCCCCACCTGTGACCAACTTCAGAATTGTTTACCGCTGGAGCAAGTGCCCTGATAGGGTTTTCCTCTCTATAACTGGTGGGTTCTGTTTTTTTTTTTTTTGGTTCAAGGTAGATTTTATTCATCTTTTATGTATTTATAGATATAAGCATGGAAATAATTCATTCATATAAATACATCTGTGTGAAGGGAAGAACTTTTTCTGTTTTATTTTAAAAATTTATTTATTTTTTAAAATTTTGAAATTTTATTTATTTATTTACACAGCAGGTTATTATTAGTTATCTATTTTATACATATACATGTATACAGGTCAATCCCAATCTCCCAACTCATCCCACCACCACCACCACATGGCTTCCTCCCCTTGGTGTCCATACGTTTGTTCTCTGCCTCTGTGTCTCTATTTCTGCCCTGCAAACCGGTTCATCTGTACCATTTTTCTAGGTTCCACATATATGCATTAATATACAATAGTTGTTTTTCTCTTTCTGACTTCCTTCACTCTGTATGACAGTCTCTAGATCCATCGACGTCTCTACAAATGACCCAGTTTCATTCCTTTGTATGGCTGAGTAATATTCCATTTTATATATGTACCACATGTTTATCCATTCGACTATCTGTGGGCATTTAGGTTGCTTCCATTACCTGGCTATGGTGAATAGTGCTGCAATGAACATTGTGGTGAATGTGTCTTTTTGATTTATGGTTTTCTCTGGGTATATGCCCAGAAGTGGGATTGCTGGATCATATGGTAATTCTATTTTTACTTTTTTAAGGAACCTCCATACTGTTCTCCATAGTGACTGTATCAATTTACATTCCCACCAATAGTGGAAGAGGGTTCCTTTTGTCCACACCCTCCCCAGCATTTGTTGTTTGTAGAATTTCTGATGATGCCCATTCTAACAGGTGTGAGGTGATAGCTCATTGTAGTTTTGATTTGCATTACTTTAATAATTAGTGATGTTGAGCAGCTTTTCATGTGCATCTTGGCCATGTCTGTGTGTTCTTTGAAGAAATATCTATTTAGATCGTCTACCCATTTTTATATTGGTTTGTTGTTTTTTTTACTATGAAGCTGCATGAGCTGTTTATATATACTGGAGATTAAACGTTTGTCCATTGATTCGTTTGCAAATATTTCCTCCCATTCTGAGGGTTGCCTTTTTCCATTCCCGTTTTTTAACAAAAGAAAGAAAGAAAGAAAAAGAAGCAGAACACAAATGTGTGTAAAATATGCCTCTTGAAACTGTCGTTTTGAAATATGGAAGTCTGTTGAATATTTTGGTCGATATACGACTCCAGGATTTGTTTTCAGGGCAGGTGTCATTTACAGGCCTGCAATTATCTTGAATATCAACTGACCATTAGCCCTGGGATGAAAGCTGCTGTTGTGTGAAACGGCCACAAGGTGGCAGCAGTTCTCCTTTACCAAACCTGGTTACTAGGGCAACAGAGCCTCAATGGAAGTCGTGTTCTAGGTTGTAATTTAGAATGGAATGTGCCAGGAAAAAGTCCCTTAAGTTTGTCTCACTACTTCTTGTTCGCTTTCTTAATTTAATTTTTATTTTTTTATCGCGGCAAGTTTGATTACAATGTTTGGCTTGTTGTAGGTGTGCAAGATGTGGTTCTTTTACACATATACATATGTCTGTTCTTCCTGGGGTCCTTTCCCCATGTACATTATGACAGAATGTTGAGTAGTCTTCTCTTGGTATTCCGTGGGTGTTTGGTGATTATATATTTCACCTGTGTTTGTATATGTCTGTTAACCCCAATATCCTAATGTATCCAATCCTCACACTTTTCCATTGGTGATCCATAAGTTTGTTTAATGAATCTGTGATTGCCCTTCTCCGTGGAAATATCTTCACTGGTATCAATTTTTCGGTAACACCTATAAGTGATATCAATAGATATGTGTCTTTCTCTTTCTGACTTACTACAAGTCACGTGATTAGCTCTAGACTCATCTACGGTGCAGCAGATGGCATTGTGTCCTTTTTTTCCTTGGCTAATATTCTGTCTGTACATGTACCAGTTCTTCTTTGTCCACTCATCTGTTGATGGACTTTTTGGCTGCTTCCATGTCATGGCTATTGTAATGCTGCGGCAATGCACATTTGCCTGCCTGTGTCTTTCCAATTCTGTCTTCTTAGGTTATAGGCCCAGGAGTGGGCCTGCTGGATCATATGGTAGCAAAATGTTTACCTTGTAGAGGCACCTCCATTCTGTTCTCAGTAGTGGCTCTTACCAGGTTACGTCCCACTTAAAGTTGAGGTTATGCTCTTCTCCCCAACAACTTCAGCGTTTATTGTTTGTAGTATTTTCGCTGATGTTTATTCTGACTAGTGTGAGCTGATACCACTTTGTGGTTGGATTTGCATGCGTCTCATAATTCCTTGAAATTGAACTTTCTGGCATGTCCTTTTTTTCTTCAAACTGTGAGTACAGCTTACCTCTTCAAATAGTTTTCGTGAAGTATGTTTGACATTTAGAAATATTTTGGCCATTACCTCCCTCAAGACATTTTGAGGGCAGGTTTCATTCACAGCCCTCCAGTACTGGTGCATATGAAGTGACCCTTAGCACAGGTTTTAAAGTTGCTGTTGCAAGTAACGGCCAGAGGGCGGCAGCATTTTTCCTTTTCCCAATCTGGTAACTAGGGAAACAGACCATCCTGGCAGTGGTGTTCCTCGGTGATATATTAGAGTGGAATGTGCCCCCAAAAGCTGATGTCTCCTTACTTATGTTTGTTTTATAAATTGAATTTATGTATTTTTTAATTGGAGTCATATTCCATTGTGTACATGGACCACTTCTTCTTTGTGCATGCCTCTGTTGATGGACATTTTCGTAGCTTCCAAGTGTTGGCTATGGTAAATATTGCTGGAGTGCAGGATTGCCAGGCTGTGTCTTTTTTTGTGGTATGTGGGCCTCTCACTGCCGTGGAGCCTCCCATTGCAGTGCACACGCTCCGGACGCGCAGGCCCAGCAGCCATAGCTCACGGGACAAGCCGCTCCGCGGCATGTGGGATCTTCCTGAACCGGGGCATGAACCCGTGTCCCCTGCATTGGCAGGTGGACTCTCAAACACTGCGCCACCAGTGAAGCCCAGCCTATGTCTTTTTGATTCTCATGCCCTCAGGTGATACACCCAGCAGTGGGTATGTTTGATTGAATGGTAGCTCAGTATTTACCTTTACAAGGCACCTGATTTTTTTTGTTTTCATTACTGGCTCTTACCATGTCCCACGTTGAACCAAGGGTAGGCATTTCTCCAAAACCCCTTCAGCATTTATTGTTTGCAGAATTTTTGTCGATGACCATTCTGACTGGTGTGAGCTGATAGGTTTTTGTAATTTGGATTTGCATATCTTTAATTATTCCTAATGTTCAGCATTTTTCCATGCCTTTTTCCATTTCTGGTACAGAAAAACAGAAAAAAACGGAGAGTACAATTAACCTCTTGAAATTGTCTTCTTGGATGGTTGCCCTCTTTTGAATTTTTGGGTCAATGTTCGACCCCAGGATTGTTTTTGAGGGCAGGTGTCATTCACAGGCCTGCAATGAGTGTGAATACTTAGTGACCATTAGCACTGGGTTTAAAGCTGCTGCTGTGGGAAATGGCCACAAGGCGGCAGCATTTCTCCATTGCCAAACCTGGTTACTAGGGCAGCAGAGCCTTTCTGGGGCCAATGGAATACAGAAGAAGGCATCGTTGAAGTCTAATACAGAATACCATGTCCTGGTGGATGGTAGAATGACCAGCAGGGTGTAGGAATTAGGAACTACTGGATGTATATCCTCGGTGGCTTCACTGAGTGTCCTGACCTCCTTTACCAGGTCCCCAGCAGCCCACGGGGCTCTCGTGGTCAGGGCAATGCCAGGTTATGGAGCTCCCCTGTGCAACTTCCCATCAGCCCACGGGGCTCTCATGGTCACGCCACTCCCAGGTTATGGAGCTCACCTGTGCAACTACCCATCAGCCCACGAGGCTCTCATGGTCACGCCACTCCCAGGTTATGGAGCTCACCTGTGCAACTACCCAGCAGCCCATGGGGTCTCGTGATCAGGCCCCTCCCAGGATATGGAGCTCCCCTGAGCAGATACCACGGCAGGGCTGGGCACACAGGCACCGTGCACATAGTCCTCATTGCAGAGCACCCCAGATCGCCTGTCACTCAGAGCTGACACAGAGCACCTCAGAGCAGGACTTGAGCTAACAAACAGCAGCTCCGAAAGGTCTGTGACCCTGGGCATCACTCTGTGCGGCCTCCCTCTGCCTGGTCTTCCAGAGACTTCCACTGCAGCCGGGACACCAGGCCTCTATCTCCAACCATCACCCCTCCTCTCCCTGACTCCTCGGTTCCTCTCATTAGGAGAGGGTCTTCTTGAAGTTGTCTCCCACTCATGGGCCAGATAAAATGATTAGAAAACAAGCCAGAGCTGCAGCCCCTTATCTATCCTGACTCTCAGGAGCCCACACCTGTTCCTTGGACCTGGCCGGTTCAGCGAGGTCCATTTTCTGCAATGTGAGCCCCTGAGGGGTGAGGATTGGCTGACCTGGGCAGCCTGACCATGCTGGCCAGCCCTCCCCAGGTGTTCCTGTGTTGAGGTCAATATGAACACCACTCCAGGCAGCAAGAGCCCCTGCAGCTGTGCCTGATGCCATATTCTCTGCCCCGTCATCAGTCTCGGGGCTGTGCTGGTGGGAGGGAGTGAGGGGCCACAGCTTTGTGGGTGGCCCGGTGTGAGTGGGGCTCTGCTGGACTTTCTGCAGGAATTGCCAGGCTGCCAACTGCTAAAGAAGAGGATGTGTCACCCATACCTTACACTGGAATTTCTCCCCGGGCAGAGGTGAGGAAGGAAAAAAGCAGTGGGGGCCGGGACAGGAGGTGTATCTCAGGCAGGGAAATGGAAAGCGTCCAGAAGAGTGCCCTGGCTGGGACCAACCTGGCTGGCCTCCAGGCACCAAGTCAGCCTGCGTGCTCTCGCTGGTGTGACCCAACGGCCCTTCTTCTAGGCTTTCAGGTCCTTGTACATATTCAGGTGTTTTACCTGGGAAGGGTGGGAACAGTTCAGCAGCAGCTGGCCTGGGGCTCAGCTCACGTTTACTCACAGACGCCTCGGCACGGTCCCCCAGCTTTGCAATGAGGACGCTCCTTGCGTGGGGGCTGCTGGCTGCATGGGAGGTGATTCCCCACCTGTGACCAACTTCAGAATTGTTTACCGCTGGAGCAAGTGCCCTGATAGGGTTTTCCTCTCTATAACTGGTGGGTTCTGTTTTTTTTTTTTTTGGTTCAAGGTAGATTTTATTCATCTTTTATGTATTTATAGATATAAGCATGGAAATAATTCATTCATATAAATACATCTGTGTGAAGGGAAGAACTTTTTCTGTTTTATTTTAAAAATTTATTTATTTTTTAAAATTTTGAAATTTTATTTATTTATTTACACAGCAGGTTATTATTAGTTATCTATTTTATACATATACATGTATACAGGTCAATCCCAATCTCCCAACTCATCCCACCACCACCACCACATGGCTTCCTCCCCTTGGTGTCCATACGTTTGTTCTCTGCCTCTGTGTCTCTATTTCTGCCCTGCAAACCGGTTCATCTGTACCATTTTTCTAGGTTCCACATATATGCATTAATATACAATAGTTGTTTTTCTCTTTCTGACTTCCTTCACTCTGTATGACAGTCTCTAGATCCATCGACGTCTCTACAAATGACCCAGTTTCATTCCTTTGTATGGCTGAGTAATATTCCATTTTATATATGTACCACATGTTTATCCATTCGACTATCTGTGGGCATTTAGGTTGCTTCCATTACCTGGCTATTGTGAATAGTGCTGCAACGAACATTGTGGTGAATGTGTCTTTTTGATTTATGGTTTTCTCTGGGTATATGCCCAGAAGTGGGATTGCTGGATCATATGGTAATTCTATTTTTACTTTTTAAAGGAACCTCCATACTGTTCTCCATAGTGATTGTATCAATTTACATTCCCACCAATAGTGGAAGAGGGTTCCTTTTGTCCACAACCTCCCCAGCATTTGTTGTTTGTAGAATTTCTGATGATGCCCATTCTAACAGGTGTGAGGTGATAGCTCATTGTAGTTTTGATTTGCATTACTTTAATAATTAGTGATGTTGAGCAGCTTTTCATGTGCATCTTGGCCATGTCTGTGTGTTCTTTGAAGAAATATCTATTTAGATCGTCTACCCATTTTTATATTGGTTTGTTGTTTTTTTTTACTATGAAGCTGCATGAGCTGTTTATATATACTGGAGATTAAACGTTTGTCCATTGATTCGTTTGCAAATATTTCCTCCCATTCGGAGGGTTGCCTTTTTCCATTCCCGTTTTTTAACAAAAGAAAGAAAGAAAGAAAAAGAAGCAGAACACAAATGTGTGTAAAATATGCCTCTTGAAACTGTCGTTTTGAAATATGGAAGTCTGTTGAATATTTTGGTCGATATACGACTCCAGGATTTGTTTTCAGGGCAGGTGTCATTTACAGGCCTGCAATTATCTTGAATATCAACTGACCATTAGCCCTGGGATGAAAGCTGCTGTTGTGTGAAACGGCCACAAGGTGGCAGCAGTTCTCCTTTACCAAACCTGGTTACTAGGGCAACAGAGCCTCAATGGAAGTCGTGTTCTAGGTTGTAATTTAGAATGGAATGTGCCAGGAAAAAGCCCCTTAAGTTTGTCTCACTACTTCTTGTTCGCTTTCTTAATTTGATTTTTATTTTTTTATCACGGCAAGTTTGATTACAATGTTTGGCTTGTTGTAGGTGTGCAAGATGTGGTTCTTTTACACATATACATATGTCTGTTCTTCCTGGGGTCCTTTCCCCATGTACGTTATGACAGGATGTTGAGTAGTCTTCTCTTGGTATTCCGTGGGTGTTTGGTGATTATATATTTCACCTGTGTTTGTATATGTCTGTTAACCCCAATATCCTAATGTATCCAATCCTCACACTTTCCCATTGGTGATCCATAAGTTTGTTTAATGAATCTGTGATTGCCCTTCTCCGTGGAAATATCTTCACTGGTATCAATTTTTCGGTAACACCTATAAGTGATATCAATAGATATGTGTCTTTCTCTTTCTGACTTACTACAAGTCACGTGATTAGCTCTAGACTCATCTACGGTGCAGCAGATGGCATTGTGTCCTTTTTTTCCTTGGCTAATATTCTGTCTGTACATGTACCAGTTCTTCTTTGTCCACTCATCTGTTGATGGACTTTTTGGCTGCTTCCATGTCATGGCTATTGTAATGCTGCGGCAATGCACATTTGCCTGCCTGTGTCTTTCCAATTCTGTCTTCTTAGGTTATAGGCCCAGGAGTGGGCCTGCTGGATCATATGGTAGCAAAATGTTTACCTTGTAGAGGCACCTCCATTCTGTTCTCAGTAGTGGCTCTTACCAGGTTACGTCCCACTTAAAGTTGAGGTTATGCTCTTCTCCCCAACAACTTCAGCGTTTATTGTTTGTAGTATTTTCGCTGATGTTTATTCTGACTAGTGTGAGCTGATACCACTTTGTGGTTGGATTTGCATGCGTCTCATAATTCCTTGAAATTGAACTTTCTGGCATGTCCTTTTTTTCTTCAAACTGTGAGTACAGCTTACCTCTTCAAATAGTTTTCGTGAAGTATGTTTGACATTTAGAAATATTTTGGCCATTACCTCCCTCAAGACATTTTGAAGGCAGGTTTCATTCACAGCCCTCCAGTACTGGTGCATATGAAGTGACCCTTAGCACAGGTTTTAAAGCTGCTGTTGCAAGTAACGGCCAGAGGGTGGCAGCATTTCTCCTTTTCCCAATCTGGTAACTAGGGAAACAGACCATCCTGGCAGTGGTGTTCCTCGGTGATATATTAGAGTGGAATGTGCCCCCGAAAGCTGATGTCTCCTTACTTATGTTTGTTTTATAAATTGAATTTATATATTTTTTAATTGGAGTCATATTCCATTATGTACATGGACCACTTCTTCTTTGTGCATGCCTCTGTTGATGGACATTTTCGTAGCTTCCAAGTGTTGGCTATGGTAAATATTGCTGGAGTGTAGGATTGCCAGCCTGTGTCTTTTTTTTTTGTGGTATGTGGGCCTCTCACTGCCGTGGAACCTCCCATTGCAGAGCACATGCTCTGGATGCGCAGGCCCAGCAGCCATAGCTCACGGGACCAGCCGCTCCGCGGCATGTGGGATCTTCCTGAACCGGGGCATGAACCCGTGTCCCCTGCATTGGCAGGTGGACTCTCAAACACTGCGCCACCAGTGAAGCCCAGCCTGTGTCTTTTTGATTCTCATGCCCTCAGGTGATAGGCCCAGCAGTGGGTATGTTTGATTGAATGGTAGCTCAGTATTTACCTTTACAAGGCACCTGATTTTTTTTGTTTTCATTACTGGCTCTTACCATGTCCCACGTTGAACCAAGGGTAGGCATTTCTCCAAAACCCCTTCAGCATTTACTGTTTGCAGAATTTTTGTTGATGACCATTCTGACTGGTGTGAGCTGATAGGTTTTTGTAATTTGGATTTGCATATCTTTAATTATTCCTAATGTTCAGCATTTTTCCATGCCTTTTTCCATTTCTGGTACAGAAAAACAGAAAAAAACGGAGAGTACAATTAACCTCTTGAAATTGTTTTCTTGGATGGTTGCCCTCTTTTGAATTTTTGGGTCAATGTTCGACCCCAGGATTGTTTTCGAGGGCAGGTGTCATTCATAGGCCTGCAATGAGTGCGAATACTTTGTGACCCTTAGCACTGGGTTTAAAGCTGCTGCTGTGGGAAATGGCCACAAGGCGGCAGCATTTCTCCATTGCCAAACCTGGTTACTAGGGCAGCAGAGCCTTTCTGGGGCCAATGGAATACAGAAGAAGGCATCGTTGAAGTCTAATACAGAATACCATGTCCTGGTGGATGGTAGAATGACCAGCAGGGTGTAGGAATTAGGAACTACTGGATGTATATCCTCGGTGGCTTCACTGAGTGTCCTGACATCCTTTACCAGGTCCCCAGCAGCCCACGGGGCTCTCGTGGTCAGGGCAATGCCAGGTTATGGAGCTCCCCTGTGCAACTTCCCATCAGCCCACGGGGCTCTCATGGTCACGCCACTCCCAGGTTATGGAGCTCACCTGTGCAACTACCCATCAGCCCACGGGGCTCTCATGGTCACGCCACTCCCAGGTTATGGAGCTCACCTGTGCAACTACCCAGCAGCCCATGGGGTCTCGTGATCAGGCCCCTCCCAGGATATGGAGCTCCCCTGAGCAGATACCACGGCAGGGCTGGGCACACAGGCACCGTGCACATAGCCCTCATTGCAGAGCACCCCAGATCGCCTGTCACTCAGAGCTGACACAGAGCACATCAGAGCAGGACTTGAGCTAACAAACAGCAGCTCCGAAAGGTCTGTGACCCTGGGCATCACTCTGTGCGGCCTCCCTCTGCCTGGTCTTCCAGAGACTTCCACTGCAGCCGGGACACCAGGCCTCTATCTCCAACCATCACCCCTCCTCTCCCTGACTCCTCGGTTCCTCTCATTAGGAGAGGGTCTTCTTGAAGTTGTCTCCCACTCATGGGCCAGATAAAATGATTAGAAAACAAGCCAGAGCTGCAGCCCCTTATGTATCCTGACTCTCAGGAGCCCACACCTGTTCCTTGGACCTGACCGGTTCAGCGAGGTCCATTTTCTGCAATGTGAGCCCCTGAGGGGTGAGGATTGGCTGACCTGGGCAGCCTGACCATGCCGGCCAGCCCTCCCCAGGTGTTCCTGTGTTGAGGTCAATATGAACACCACTCCAGGCAGCAAGAGCCCCTGCAGCTGTGCCTGATGCCATATTCTCTGCCCCGTCATCAGTCTCGGGGCTGTGCTGGTGGGAGGGAGTGAGGGGCCACAGCTTTGTGGGTGGCCCGGTGTGAGTGGGGCTCTGCTGGACTTTCTGCAGGAATTGCCAGGCTGCCAACTGCTAAAGAAGAGGATGTGTCACCCATACCTTACACTGGAATTTCTCCCCGGGCAGAGGTGAGGAAGGAAAAAAGCAGTGGGGGCCGGGACAGGAGGTGTATCTCAGGCAGGGAAATGGAAAGCATCCAGAAGAGCGCCCTGGCTGGGACCAACCTGGCTGGCCTCCAGGCACCAAGTCAGCCTGCGTGCTCTCGCTGGTGTGGCCCAACGGCCCTTCGTCTAGGCTTTCAGGTCAATGTACATATTCAGGTGTTTTACCTGGGAAGGGTGGGAACAGTTCAGCAGCAGCTGGCCTGGGGCTCAGCTCACGTTTACTCACAGACGCCTCGGCACGGTCCCCCAGCTTTGCAATGAGGACGCTCCTTGCGTGGGGGCTGCTGGCTGCATGGGAGGTGATTCCCCACCTGTAACCAACTTCAGATTTGTTTACCGCTGGAGCAAGTGCCCTGATAGGGTTTTCCTCTCTATAACTGGTGGGTTCTGTGTTTTTTTTTTTTTTTGGTTCAAGGTAGATTTTATTCGTCTTTTATGTATTTATAGATATAAGCATGGAAATAATTCATTCATATAAATACATCTGTGTGAAGGGAAGAACTTTTTCTGTTTTATTTTAAAAATTTATTTATTTTTTAAAATTTTGAAATTTTATTTATTTATTTACACAGCAGGTTATTATTAGTTATCTATTTTATACATATACATGTATACAGGTCAATCCCAATCTCCCAACTCATCCCACCACCACCACCACATGGCTTCCTCCCCTTGGTGTCCATACGTTTGTTCTCTGCCTCTGTGTCTCTATTTCTGCCCTGCAAACCGGTTCATCTGTACCATTTTTCTAGGTTCCACATATATGCATTAATATACAATAGTTGTTTTTCTCTTTCTGACTTCCTTCACTCTGTATGACAGTCTCTAGATCCATCGACGTCTCTACAAATGACCCAGTTTCATTCCTTTGTATGGCTGAGTAATATTCCATTTTATATATGTACCACATGTTTATCCATTCGACTATCTGTGGGCATTTAGGTTGCTTCCATTACCTGGCTATTGTGAATAGTGCTGCAACGAACATTGTGGTGAATGTGTCTTTTTGATTTATGGTTTTCTCTGGGTATATGCCCAGAAGTGGGATTGCTGGATCATATGGTAATTCTATTTTTACTTTTTAAAGGAACCTCCATACTGTTCTCCATAGTGATTGTATCAATTTACATTCCCACCAATAGTGGAAGAGGGTTCCTTTTGTCCACAACCTCCCCAGCATTTGTTGTTTGTAGAATTTCTGATGATGCCCATTCTAACAGGTGTGAGGTGATAGCTCATTGTAGTTTTGATTTGCATTACTTTAATAATTAGTGATGTTGAGCAGCTTTTCATGTGCATCTTGGCCATGTCTGTGTGTTCTTTGAAGAAATATCTATTTAGATCGTCTACCCATTTTTATATTGGTTTGTTGTTTTTTTTTACTATGAAGCTGCATGAGCTGTTTATATATACTGGAGATTAAACGTTTGTCCATTGATTCGTTTGCAAATATTTCCTCCCATTCGGAGGGTTGCCTTTTTCCATTCCCGTTTTTTAACAAAAGAAAGAAAGAAAGAAAAAGAAGCAGAACACAAATGTGTGTAAAATATGCCTCTTGAAACTGTCGTTTTGAAATATGGAAGTCTGTTGAATATTTTGGTCGATATACGACTCCAGGATTTGTTTTCAGGGCAGGTGTCATTTACAGGCCTGCAATTATCTTGAATATCAACTGACCATTAGCCCTGGGATGAAAGCTGCTGTTGTGTGAAACGGCCACAAGGTGGCAGCAGTTCTCCTTTACCAAACCTGGTTACTAGGGCAACAGAGCCTCAATGGAAGTCGTGTTCTAGGTTGTAATTTAGAATGGAATGTGCCAGGAAAAAGCCCCTTAAGTTTGTCTCACTGCTTCTTGTTCGCTTTCTTAATTTGATTTTTATTTTTTTATCGCGGCAAGTTTGATTACAATGTTTGGCTTGTTGTAGGTGTGCAAGATGTGGTTCTTTTACACATATACATATGTCTGTTCTTCCTGGGGTCCTTTCCCCATGTACGTTATGACAGGATGTTGAGTAGTCTTCTCTTGGTATTCCGTGGGTGTTTGGTGATTATATATTTCACCTGTGTTTGTATATGTCTGTTAACCCCAATATCCTAATGTATCCAATCCTCACACTTTCCCATTGGTGATCCATAAGTTTGTTTAATGAATCTGTGATTGCCCTTCTCCGTGGAAATATCTTCACTGGTATCAATTTTTCGGTAACACCTATAAGTGATATCAATAGATATGTGTCTTTCTCTTTCTGACTTACTACAAGTCACGTGATTAGCTCTAGACTCATCTACGGTGCAGCAGATGGCATTGTGTCCTTTTTTTCCTTGGCTAATATTCTGTCTGTACATGTACCAGTTCTTCTTTGTCCACTCATCTGTTGATGGACTTTTTGGCTGCTTCCATGTCATGGCTATTGTAATGCTGCGGCAATGCACATTTGCCTGCCTGTGTCTTTCCAATTCTGTCTTCTTAGGTTATAGGCCCAGGAGTGGGCCTGCTGGATCATATGGTAGCAAAATGTTTACCTTGTAGAGGCACCTCCATTCTGTTCTCAGTAGTGGCTCTTACCAGGTTACGTCCCACTTAAAGTTGAGGTTATGCTCTTCTCCCCAACAACTTCAGCGTTTATTGTTTGTAGTATTTTTGCTGATGTTTATTCTGACTAGTGTGAGCTGATACCACTTTGTGGTTGGATTTGCATGCGTCTCATAATTCCTTGAAATTGAACTTTCTGGCATGTCCTTTTTTTCTTCAAACTGTGAGTACAGCTTACCTCTTCAAATAGTTTTCGTGAAGTATGTTTGACATTTAGAAATATTTTGGCCATTACCTCCCTCAAGACATTTTGAAGGCAGGTTTCATTCACAGCCCTCCAGTACTGGTGCATATGAAGTGACCCTTAGCACAGGTTTTAAAGCTGCTGTTGCAAGTAACGGCCAGAGGGTGGCAGCATTTCTCCTTTTCCCAATCTGGTAACTAGGGAAACAGACCATCCTGGCAGTGGTGTTCCTCGGTGATATATTAGAGTGGAATGTGCCCCCGAAAGCTGATGTCTCCTTACTTATGTTTGTTTTATAAATTGAATTTATATATTTTTTAATTGGAGTCATATTCCATTATGTACATGGACCACTTCTTCTTTGTGCATGCCTCTGTTGATGGACATTTTCGTAGCTTCCAAGTGTTGGCTATGGTAAATATTGCTGGAGTGTAGGATTGCCAGCCTGTGTCTTTTTTTTTTGTGGTATGTGGGCCTCTCACTGCCGTGGAACCTCCCATTGCAGAGCACATGCTCTGGATGCGCAGGCCCAGCAGCCATAGCTCACGGGACCAGCCGCTCCGCGGCATGTGGGATCTTCCTGAACCGGGGCATGAACCCGTGTCCCCTGCATTGGCAGGTGGACTCTCAAACACTGCGCCACCAGTGAAGCCCAGCCTGTGTCTTTTTGATTCTCATGCCCTCAGGTGATAGGCCCAGCAGTGGGTATGTTTGATTGAATGGTAGCTCAGTATTTACCTTTACAAGGCACCTGATTTTTTTTGTTTTCATTACTGGCTCTTACCATGTCCCACGTTGAACCAAGGGTAGGCATTTCTCCAAAACCCCTTCAGCATTTACTGTTTGCAGAATTTTTGTTGATGACCATTCTGACTGGTGTGAGCTGATAGGTTTTTGTAATTTGGATTTGCATATCTTTAATTATTCCTAATGTTCAGCATTTTTCCATGCCTTTTTCCATTTCTGGTACAGAAAAACAGAAAAAAACGGAGAGTACAATTAACCTCTTGAAATTGTTTTCTTGGATGGTTGCCCTCTTTTGAATTTTTGGGTCAATGTTCGACCCCAGGATTGTTTTCGAGGGCAGGTGTCATTCATAGGCCTGCAATGAGTGCGAATACTTTGTGACCCTTAGCACTGGGTTTAAAGCTGCTGCTGTGGGAAATGGCCACAAGGCGGCAGCATTTCTCCATTGCCAAACCTGGTTACTAGGGCAGCAGAGCCTTTCTGGGGCCAATGGAATACAGAAGAAGGCATCGTTGAAGTCTAATACAGAATACCATGTCCTGGTGGATGGTAGAATGACCAGCAGGGTGTAGGAATTAGGAACTACTGGATGTATATCCTCGGTGGCTTCACTGAGTGTCCTGACATCCTTTACCAGGTCCCCAGCAGCCCACGGGGCTCTCGTGGTCAGGGCAATGCCAGGTTATGGAGCTCCCCTGTGCAACTTCCCATCAGCCCACGGGGCTCTCATGGTCACGCCACTCCCAGGTTATGGAGCTCACCTGTGCAACTACCCATCAGCCCACGGGGCTCTCATGGTCACGCCACTCCCAGGTTATGGAGCTCACCTGTGCAACTACCCAGCAGCCCATGGGGTCTCATGATCAGGCCCCTCCCAGGATATGGAGCTCCCCTGAGCAGATACCACGGCAGGGCTGGGCACACAGGCACCGTGCACATAGCCCTCATTGCAGAGCACCCCAGATCGCCTGTCACTCAGAGCTGACACAGAGCACCTCAGAGCAGGACTTGAGCTAACAAACAGCAGCTCCGAAAGGTCTGTGACCCTGGGCATCACTCTGTGCGGCCTCCCTCTGCCTGGTCTTCCAGAGACTTCCACTGCAGCCGGGACACCAGGCCTCTATCTCCAACCATCACCCCTCCTCTCCCTGACTCCTCGGTTCCTCTCATTAGGAGAGGGTCTTCTTGAAGTTGTCTCCCACTCATGGGCCAGATAAAATGATTAGAAAACAAGCCAGAGCTGCAGCCCCTTATGTATCCTGACTCTCAGGAGCCCACACCTGTTCCTTGGACCTGACCGGTTCAGCGAGGTCCATTTTCTGCAATGTGAGCCCCTGAGGGGTGAGGATTGGCTGACCTGGGCAGCCTGACCATGCCGGCCAGCCCTCCCCAGGTGTTCCTGTGTTGAGGTCAATATGAACACCACTCCAGGCAGCAAGAGCCCCTGCAGCTGTGCCTGATGCCATATTCTCTGCCCCGTCATCAGTCTCGGGGCTGTGCTGGTGGGAGGGAGTGAGGGGCCACAGCTTTGTGGGTGGCCCGGTGTGAGTGGGGCTCTGCTGGACTTTCTGCAGGAATTGCCAGGCTGCCAACTGCTAAAGAAGAGGATGTGTCACCCATACCTTACACTGGAATTTCTCCCCGGGCAGAGGTGAGGAAGGAAAAAAGCAGTGGGGGCCGGGACAGGAGGTGTATCTCAGGCAGGGAAATGGAAAGCATCCAGAAGAGCGCCCTGGCTGGGACCAACCTGGCTGGCCTCCAGGCACCAAGTCAGCCTGCGTGCTCTCGCTGGTGTGGCCCAACGGCCCTTCGTCTAGGCTTTCAGGTCAATGTACATATTCAGGTGTTTTACCTGGGAAGGGTGGGAACAGTTCAGCAGCAGCTGGCCTGGGGCTCAGCTCACGTTTACTCACAGACGCCTCGGCACGGTCCCCCAGCTTTGCAATGAGGACGCTCCTTGCGTGGGGGCTGCTGGCTGCATGGGAGGTGATTCCCCACCTGTAACCAACTTCAGATTTGTTTACCGCTGGAGCAAGTGCCCTGATAGGGTTTTCCTCTCTATAACTGGTGGGTTCTGTGTTTTTTTTTTTTTTTGGTTCAAGGTAGATTTTATTCGTCTTTTATGTATTTATAGATATAAGCATGGAAATAATTCATTCATATAAATACATCTGTGTGAAGGGAAGAACTTTTTCTGTTTTATTTTAAAAATTTATTTATTTTTTAAAATTTTGAAATTTTATTTATTTATTTACACAGCAGGTTATTATTAGTTATCTATTTTATACATATACATGTATACAGGTCAATCCCAATCTCCCAACTCATCCCACCACCACCACCACATGGCTTCCTCCCCTTGGTGTCCATACGTTTGTTCTCTGCCTCTGTGTCTCTATTTCTGCCCTGCAAACCGGTTCATCTGTACCATTTTTCTAGGTTCCACATATATGCATTAATATACAATAGTTGTTTTTCTCTTTCTGACTTCCTTCACTCTGTATGACAGTCTCTAGATCCATCGACGTCTCTACAAATGACCCAGTTTCATTCCTTTGTATGGCTGAGTAATATTCCATTTTATATATGTACCACATGTTTATCCATTCGACTATCTGTGGGCATTTAGGTTGCTTCCATTACCTGGCTATTGTGAATAGTGCTGCAACGAACATTGTGGTGAATGTGTCTTTTTGATTTATGGTTTTCTCTGGGTATATGCCCAGAAGTGGGATTGCTGGATCATATGGTAATTCTATTTTTACTTTTTAAAGGAACCTCCATACTGTTCTCCATAGTGATTGTATCAATTTACATTCCCACCAATAGTGGAAGAGGGTTCCTTTTGTCCACAACCTCCCCAGCATTTGTTGTTTGTAGAATTTCTGATGATGCCCATTCTAACAGGTGTGAGGTGATAGCTCATTGTAGTTTTGATTTGCATTACTTTAATAATTAGTGATGTTGAGCAGCTTTTCATGTGCATCTTGGCCATGTCTGTGTGTTCTTTGAAGAAATATCTATTTAGATCGTCTACCCATTTTTATATTGGTTTGTTGTTTTTTTTTACTATGAAGCTGCATGAGCTGTTTATATATACTGGAGATTAAACGTTTGTCCATTGATTCGTTTGCAAATATTTCCTCCCATTCGGAGGGTTGCCTTTTTCCATTCCCGTTTTTTAACAAAAGAAAGAAAGAAAGAAAAAGAAGCAGAACACAAATGTGTGTAAAATATGCCTCTTGAAACTGTCGTTTTGAAATATGGAAGTCTGTTGAATATTTTGGTCGATATACGACTCCAGGATTTGTTTTCAGGGCAGGTGTCATTTACAGGCCTGCAATTATCTTGAATATCAACTGACCATTAGCCCTGGGATGAAAGCTGCTGTTGTGTGAAACGGCCACAAGGTGGCAGCAGTTCTCCTTTACCAAACCTGGTTACTAGGGCAACAGAGCCTCAATGGAAGTCGTGTTCTAGGTTGTAATTTAGAATGGAATGTGCCAGGAAAAAGCCCCTTAAGTTTGTCTCACTGCTTCTTGTTCGCTTTCTTAATTTGATTTTTATTTTTTTATCGCGGCAAGTTTGATTACAATGTTTGGCTTGTTGTAGGTGTGCAAGATGTGGTTCTTTTACACATATACATATGTCTGTTCTTCCTGGGGTCCTTTCCCCATGTACGTTATGACAGGATGTTGAGTAGTCTTCTCTTGGTATTCCGTGGGTGTTTGGTGATTATATATTTCACCTGTGTTTGTATATGTCTGTTAACCCCAATATCCTAATGTATCCAATCCTCACACTTTCCCATTGGTGATCCATAAGTTTGTTTAATGAATCTGTGATTGCCCTTCTCCGTGGAAATATCTTCACTGGTATCAATTTTTCGGTAACACCTATAAGTGATATCAATAGATATGTGTCTTTCTCTTTCTGACTTACTACAAGTCACGTGATTAGCTCTAGACTCATCTACGGTGCAGCAGATGGCATTGTGTCCTTTTTTTCCTTGGCTAATATTCTGTCTGTACATGTACCAGTTCTTCTTTGTCCACTCATCTGTTGATGGACTTTTTGGCTGCTTCCATGTCATGGCTATTGTAATGCTGCGGCAATGCACATTTGCCTGCCTGTGTCTTTCCAATTCTGTCTTCTTAGGTTATAGGCCCAGGAGTGGGCCTGCTGGATCATATGGTAGCAAAATGTTTACCTTGTAGAGGCACCTCCATTCTGTTCTCAGTAGTGGCTCTTACCAGGTTACGTCCCACTTAAAGTTGAGGTTATGCTCTTCTCCCCAACAACTTCAGCGTTTATTGTTTGTAGTATTTTTGCTGATGTTTATTCTGACTAGTGTGAGCTGATACCACTTTGTGGTTGGATTTGCATGCGTCTCATAATTCCTTGAAATTGAACTTTCTGGCATGTCCTTTTTTTCTTCAAACTGTGAGTACAGCTTACCTCTTCAAATAGTTTTCGTGAAGTATGTTTGACATTTAGAAATATTTTGGCCATTACCTCCCTCAAGACATTTTGAAGGCAGGTTTCATTCACAGCCCTCCAGTACTGGTGCATATGAAGTGACCCTTAGCACAGGTTTTAAAGCTGCTGTTGCAAGTAACGGCCAGAGGGTGGCAGCATTTCTCCTTTTCCCAATCTGGTAACTAGGGAAACAGACCATCCTGGCAGTGGTGTTCCTCGGTGATATATTAGAGTGGAATGTGCCCCCGAAAGCTGATGTCTCCTTACTTATGTTTGTTTTATAAATTGAATTTATATATTTTTTAATTGGAGTCATATTCCATTATGTACATGGACCACTTCTTCTTTGTGCATGCCTCTGTTGATGGACATTTTCGTAGCTTCCAAGTGTTGGCTATGGTAAATATTGCTGGAGTGTAGGATTGCCAGCCTGTGTCTTTTTTTTTTGTGGTATGTGGGCCTCTCACTGCCGTGGAACCTCCCATTGCAGAGCACATGCTCTGGATGCGCAGGCCCAGCAGCCATAGCTCACGGGACCAGCCGCTCCGCGGCATGTGGGATCTTCCTGAACCGGGGCATGAACCCGTGTCCCCTGCATTGGCAGGTGGACTCTCAAACACTGCGCCACCAGTGAAGCCCAGCCTGTGTCTTTTTGATTCTCATGCCCTCAGGTGATAGGCCCAGCAGTGGGTATGTTTGATTGAATGGTAGCTCAGTATTTACCTTTACAAGGCACCTGATTTTTTTTGTTTTCATTACTGGCTCTTACCATGTCCCACGTTGAACCAAGGGTAGGCATTTCTCCAAAACCCCTTCAGCATTTACTGTTTGCAGAATTTTTGTTGATGACCATTCTGACTGGTGTGAGCTGATAGGTTTTTGTAATTTGGATTTGCATATCTTTAATTATTCCTAATGTTCAGCATTTTTCCATGCCTTTTTCCATTTCTGGTACAGAAAAACAGAAAAAAACGGAGAGTACAATTAACCTCTTGAAATTGTTTTCTTGGATGGTTGCCCTCTTTTGAATTTTTGGGTCAATGTTCGACCCCAGGATTGTTTTCGAGGGCAGGTGTCATTCATAGGCCTGCAATGAGTGCGAATACTTTGTGACCCTTAGCACTGGGTTTAAAGCTGCTGCTGTGGGAAATGGCCACAAGGCGGCAGCATTTCTCCATTGCCAAACCTGGTTACTAGGGCAGCAGAGCCTTTCTGGGGCCAATGGAATACAGAAGAAGGCATCGTTGAAGTCTAATACAGAATACCATGTCCTGGTGGATGGTAGAATGACCAGCAGGGTGTAGGAATTAGGAACTACTGGATGTATATCCTCGGTGGCTTCACTGAGTGTCCTGACATCCTTTACCAGGTCCCCAGCAGCCCACGGGGCTCTCGTGGTCAGGGCAATGCCAGGTTATGGAGCTCCCCTGTGCAACTTCCCATCAGCCCACGGGGCTCTCATGGTCACGCCACTCCCAGGTTATGGAGCTCACCTGTGCAACTACCCATCAGCCCACGGGGCTCTCATGGTCACGCCACTCCCAGGTTATGGAGCTCACCTGTGCAACTACCCAGCAGCCCATGGGGTCTCATGATCAGGCCCCTCCCAGGATATGGAGCTCCCCTGAGCAGATACCACGGCAGGGCTGGGCACACAGGCACCGTGCACATAGCCCTCATTGCAGAGCACCCCAGATCGCCTGTCACTCAGAGCTGACACAGAGCACCTCAGAGCAGGACTTGAGCTAACAAACAGCAGCTCCGAAAGGTCTGTGACCCTGGGCATCACTCTGTGCGGCCTCCCTCTGCCTGGTCTTCCAGAGACTTCCACTGCAGCCGGGACACCAGGCCTCTATCTCCAACCATCACCCCTCCTCTCCCTGACTCCTCGGTTCCTCTCATTAGGAGAGGGTCTTCTTGAAGTTGTCTCCCACTCATGGGCCAGATAAAATGATTAGAAAACAAGCCAGAGCTGCAGCCCCTTATGTATCCTGACTCTCAGGAGCCCACACCTGTTCCTTGGACCTGACCGGTTCAGCGAGGTCCATTTTCTGCAATGTGAGCCCCTGAGGGGTGAGGATTGGCTGACCTGGGCAGCCTGACCATGCCGGCCAGCCCTCCCCAGGTGTTCCTGTGTTGAGGTCAATATGAACACCACTCCAGGCAGCAAGAGCCCCTGCAGCTGTGCCTGATGCCATATTCTCTGCCCCGTCATCAGTCTCGGGGCTGTGCTGGTGGGAGGGAGTGAGGGGCCACAGCTTTGTGGGTGGCCCGGTGTGAGTGGGGCTCTGCTGGACTTTCTGCAGGAATTGCCAGGCTGCCAACTGCTAAAGAAGAGGATGTGTCACCCATACCTTACACTGGAATTTCTCCCCGGGCAGAGGTGAGGAAGGAAAAAAGCAGTGGGGGCCGGGACAGGAGGTGTATCTCAGGCAGGGAAATGGAAAGCATCCAGAAGAGCGCCCTGGCTGGGACCAACCTGGCTGGCCTCCAGGCACCAAGTCAGCCTGCGTGCTCTCGCTGGTGTGGCCCAACGGCCCTTCGTCTAGGCTTTCAGGTCAATGTACATATTCAGGTGTTTTACCTGGGAAGGGTGGGAACAGTTCAGCAGCAGCTGGCCTGGGGCTCAGCTCACGTTTACTCACAGACGCCTCGGCACGGTCCCCCAGCTTTGCAATGAGGACGCTCCTTGCGTGGGGGCTGCTGGCTGCATGGGAGGTGATTCCCCACCTGTAACCAACTTCAGATTTGTTTACCGCTGGAGCAAGTGCCCTGATAGGGTTTTCCTCTCTATAACTGGTGGGTTCTGTGTTTTTTTTTTTTTTTGGTTCAAGGTAGATTTTATTCGTCTTTTATGTATTTATAGATATAAGCATGGAAATAATTCATTCATATAAATACATCTGTGTGAAGGGAAGAACTTTTTCTGTTTTATTTTAAAAATTTATTTATTTTTTAAAATTTTGAAATTTTATTTATTTATTTACACAGCAGGTTATTATTAGTTATCTATTTTATACATATACATGTATACAGGTCAATCCCAATCTCCCAACTCATCCCACCACCACCACCACATGGCTTCCTCCCCTTGGTGTCCATACGTTTGTTCTCTGCCTCTGTGTCTCTATTTCTGCCCTGCAAACCGGTTCATCTGTACCATTTTTCTAGGTTCCACATATATGCATTAATATACAATAGTTGTTTTTCTCTTTCTGACTTCCTTCACTCTGTATGACAGTCTCTAGATCCATCGACGTCTCTACAAATGACCCAGTTTCATTCCTTTGTATGGCTGAGTAATATTCCATTTTATATATGTACCACATGTTTATCCATTCGACTATCTGTGGGCATTTAGGTTGCTTCCATTACCTGGCTATTGTGAATAGTGCTGCAACGAACATTGTGGTGAATGTGTCTTTTTGATTTATGGTTTTCTCTGGGTATATGCCCAGAAGTGGGATTGCTGGATCATATGGTAATTCTATTTTTACTTTTTAAAGGAACCTCCATACTGTTCTCCATAGTGATTGTATCAATTTACATTCCCACCAATAGTGGAAGAGGGTTCCTTTTGTCCACAACCTCCCCAGCATTTGTTGTTTGTAGAATTTCTGATGATGCCCATTCTAACAGGTGTGAGGTGATAGCTCATTGTAGTTTTGATTTGCATTACTTTAATAATTAGTGATGTTGAGCAGCTTTTCATGTGCATCTTGGCCATGTCTGTGTGTTCTTTGAAGAAATATCTATTTAGATCGTCTACCCATTTTTATATTGGTTTGTTGTTTTTTTTTACTATGAAGCTGCATGAGCTGTTTATATATACTGGAGATTAAACGTTTGTCCATTGATTCGTTTGCAAATATTTCCTCCCATTCGGAGGGTTGCCTTTTTCCATTCCCGTTTTTTAACAAAAGAAAGAAAGAAAGAAAAAGAAGCAGAACACAAATGTGTGTAAAATATGCCTCTTGAAACTGTCGTTTTGAAATATGGAAGTCTGTTGAATATTTTGGTCGATATACGACTCCAGGATTTGTTTTCAGGGCAGGTGTCATTTACAGGCCTGCAATTATCTTGAATATCAACTGACCATTAGCCCTGGGATGAAAGCTGCTGTTGTGTGAAACGGCCACAAGGTGGCAGCAGTTCTCCTTTACCAAACCTGGTTACTAGGGCAACAGAGCCTCAATGGAAGTCGTGTTCTAGGTTGTAATTTAGAATGGAATGTGCCAGGAAAAAGCCCCTTAAGTTTGTCTCACTGCTTCTTGTTCGCTTTCTTAATTTGATTTTTATTTTTTTATCGCGGCAAGTTTGATTACAATGTTTGGCTTGTTGTAGGTGTGCAAGATGTGGTTCTTTTACACATATACATATGTCTGTTCTTCCTGGGGTCCTTTCCCCATGTACGTTATGACAGGATGTTGAGTAGTCTTCTCTTGGTATTCCGTGGGTGTTTGGTGATTATATATTTCA
Source organism: Mesoplodon mirus (assembly GCF_964341445.2). Taxonomy (NCBI): domain Eukaryota; kingdom Metazoa; phylum Chordata; class Mammalia; order Artiodactyla; family Ziphiidae; genus Mesoplodon; species Mesoplodon mirus. The sequence continues at coordinate 51,239,035 of NC_138977.1, forward strand.
CCTGTGTTTGTATATGTCTGTTAACCCCAATATCCTAATGTATCCAATCCTCACACTTTCCCATTGGTGATCCATAAGTTTGTTTAATGAATCTGTGATTGCCCTTCTCCGTGGAAATATCTTCACTGGTATCAATTTTTCGGTAACACCTATAAGTGATATCAATAGATATGTGTCTTTCTCTTTCTGACTTACTACAAGTCACGTGATTAGCTCTAGACTCATCTACGGTGCAGCAGATGGCATTGTGTCCTTTTTTTCCTTGGCTAATATTCTGTCTGTACATGTACCAGTTCTTCTTTGTCCACTCATCTGTTGATGGACTTTTTGGCTGCTTCCATGTCATGGCTATTGTAATGCTGCGGCAATGCACATTTGCCTGCCTGTGTCTTTCCAATTCTGTCTTCTTAGGTTATAGGCCCAGGAGTGGGCCTGCTGGATCATATGGTAGCAAAATGTTTACCTTGTAGAGGCACCTCCATTCTGTTCTCAGTAGTGGCTCTTACCAGGTTACGTCCCACTTAAAGTTGAGGTTATGCTCTTCTCCCCAACAACTTCAGCGTTTATTGTTTGTAGTATTTTCGCTGATGTTTATTCTGACTAGTGTGAGCTGATACCACTTTGTGGTTGGATTTGCATGCGTCTCATAATTCCTTGAAATTGAACTTTCTGGCATGTCCTTTTTTTCTTCAAACTGTGAGTACAGCTTACCTCTTCAAATAGTTTTCGTGAAGTATGTTTGACATTTAGAAATATTTTGGCCATTACCTCCCTCAAGACATTTTGAAGGCAGGTTTCATTCACAGCCCTCCAGTACTGGTGCATATGAAGTGACCCTTAGCACAGGTTTTAAAGCTGCTGTTGCAAGTAACGGCCAGAGGGTGGCAGCATTTCTCCTTTTCCCAATCTGGTAACTAGGGAAACAGACCATCCTGGCAGTGGTGTTCCTCGGTGATATATTAGAGTGGAATGTGCCCCCGAAAGCTGATGTCTCCTTACTTATGTTTGTTTTATAAATTGAATTTATATATTTTTTAATTGGAGTCATATTCCATTATGTACATGGACCACTTCTTCTTTGTGCATGCCTCTGTTGATGGACATTTTCGTAGCTTCCAAGTGTTGGCTATGGTAAATATTGCTGGAGTGTAGGATTGCCAGCCTGTGTCTTTTTTTTTTGTGGTATGTGGGCCTCTCACTGCCGTGGAACCTCCCATTGCAGAGCACATGCTCCGGATGCGCAGGCCCAGCAGCCATAGCTCACGGGACCAGCCGCTCCGCGGCATGTGGGATCTTCCTGAACCGGGGCATGAACCCGTGTCCCCTGCATTGGCAGGTGGACTCTCAAACACTGCGCCACCAGTGAAGCCCAGCCTGTGTCTTTTTGATTCTCATGCCCTCAGGTGATACACCCAGCAGTGGGTATGTTTGATTGAATGGTAGCTCAGTATTTACCTTTACAAGGCACCTGATTTTTTTTGTTTTCATTACTGGCTCTTACCATGTCCCACGTTGAACCAAGGGTAGGCATTTCTCCAAAACCCCTTCAGCATTTACTGTTTGCAGAATTTTTGTTGATGACCATTCTGACTGGTGTGAGCTGATAGGTTTTTGTAATTTGGATTTGCATATCTTTAATTATTCCTAATGTTCAGCATTTTTCCATGCCTTTTTCCATTTCTGGTACAGAAAAACAGAAAAAAACGGAGAGTACAATTAACCTCTTGAAATTGTTTTCTTGGATGGTTGCCCTCTTTTGAATTTTTGGGTCAATGTTCGACCCCAGGATTGTTTTCGAGGGCAGGTGTCATTCATAGGCCTGCAATGAGTGCGAATACTTTGTGACCCTTAGCACTGGGTTTAAAGCTGCTGCTGTGGGAAATGGCCACAAGGCGGCAGCATTTCTCCATTGCCAAACCTGGTTACTAGGGCAGCAGAGCCTTTCTGGGGCCAATGGAATACAGAAGAAGGCATCGTTGAAGTCTAATACAGAATACCATGTCCTGGTGGATGGTAGAATGACCAGCAGGGTGTAGGAATTAGGAACTACTGGATGTATATCCTCGGTGGCTTCACTGAGTGTCCTGACCTCCTTTACCAGGTCCCCAGCAGCCCACGGGGCTCTCGTGGTCAGGGCAATGCCAGGTTATGGAGCTCCCCTGTGCAACTTCCCATCAGCCCACGGGGCTCTCATGGTCACGCCACTCCCAGGTTATGGAGCTCACCTGTGCAACTACCCATCAGCCCACGGGGCTCTCATGGTCACGCCACTCCCAGGTTATGGAGCTCACCTGTGCAACTACCCAGCAGCCCATGGGGTCTCATGATCAGGCCCCTCCCAGGATATGGAGCTCCCCTGAGCAGATACCACGGCAGGGCTGGGCACACAGGCACCGTGCACATAGCCCTCATTGCAGAGCACCCCAGATCGCCTGTCACTCAGAGCTGACACAGAGCACCTCAGAGCAGGACTTGAGCTAACAAACAGCAGCTCCGAAAGGTCTGTGACCCTGGGCATCACTCTGTGCGGCCTCCCTCTGCCTGGTCTTCCAGAGACTTCCACTGCAGCCGGGACACCAGGCCTCTATCTCCAACCATCACCCCTCCTCTCCCTGACTCCTCGGTTCCTCTCATTAGGAGAGGGTCTTCTTGAAGTTGTCTCCCACTCATGGGCCAGATAAAATGATTAGAAAACAAGCCAGAGCTGCAGCCCCTTATGTATCCTGACTCTCAGGAGCCCACACCTGTTCCTTGGACCTGACCGGTTCAGCGAGGTCCATTTTCTGCAATGTGAGCCCCTGAGGGGTGAGGATTGGCTGACCTGGGCAGCCTGACCATGCCGGCCAGCCCTCCCCAGGTGTTCCTGTGTTGAGGTCAATATGAACACCACTCCAGGCAGCAAGAGCCCCTGCAGCTGTGCCTGATGCCATATTCTCTGCCCCGTCATCAGTCTCGGGGCTGTGCTGGTGGGAGGGAGTGAGGGGCCACAGCTTTGTGGGTGGCCCGGTGTGAGTGGGGCTCTGCTGGACTTTCTGCAGGAATTGCCAGGCTGCCAACTGCTAAAGAAGAGGATGTGTCACCCATACCTTACACTGGAATTTCTCCCCGGGCAGAGGTGAGGAAGGAAAAAAGCAGTGGGGGCCGGGACAGGAGGTGTATCTCAGGCAGGGAAATGGAAAGCATCCAGAAGAGCGCCCTGGCTGGGACCAACCTGGCTGGCCTCCAGGCACCAAGTCAGCCTGCGTGCTCTCGCTGGTGTGGCCCAACGGCCCTTCGTCTAGGCTTTCAGGTCAATGTACATATTCAGGTGTTTTACCTGGGAAGGGTGGGAACAGTTCAGCAGCAGCTGGCCTGGGGCTCAGCTCACGTTTACTCACAGACGCCTCGGCACGGTCCCCCAGCTTTGCAATGAGGACGCTCCTTGCGTGGGGGCTGCTGGCTGCATGGGAGGTGATTCCCCACCTGTAACCAACTTCAGATTTGTTTACCGCTGGAGCAAGTGCCCTGATAGGGTTTTCCTCTCTATAACTGGTGGGTTCTGTGTTTTTTTTTTTTTTTGGTTCAAGGTAGATTTTATTCGTCTTTTATGTATTTATAGATATAAGCATGGAAATAATTCATTCATATAAATACATCTGTGTGAAGGGAAGAACTTTTTCTGTTTTATTTTAAAAATTTATTTATTTTTTAAAATTTTGAAATTTTATTTATTTATTTACACAGCAGGTTATTATTAGTTATCTATTTTATACATATACATGTATACAGGTCAATCCCAATCTCCCAACTCATCCCACCACCACCACCACATGGCTTCCTCCCCTTGGTGTCCATACGTTTGTTCTCTGCCTCTGTGTCTCTATTTCTGCCCTGCAAACCGGTTCATCTGTACCATTTTTCTAGGTTCCACATATATGCATTAATATACAATAGTTGTTTTTCTCTTTCTGACTTCCTTCACTCTGTATGACAGTCTCTAGATCCATCGACGTCTCTACAAATGACCCAGTTTCATTCCTTTGTATGGCTGAGTAATATTCCATTTTATATATGTACCACATGTTTATCCATTCGACTATCTGTGGGCATTTAGGTTGCTTCCATTACCTGGCTATTGTGAATAGTGCTGCAACGAACATTGTGGTGAATGTGTCTTTTTGATTTATGGTTTTCTCTGGGTATATGCCCAGAAGTGGGATTGCTGGATCATATGGTAATTCTATTTTTACTTTTTAAAGGAACCTCCATACTGTTCTCCATAGTGATTGTATCAATTTACATTCCCACCAATAGTGGAAGAGGGTTCCTTTTGTCCACAACCTCCCCAGCATTTGTTGTTTGTAGAATTTCTGATGATGCCCATTCTAACAGGTGTGAGGTGATAGCTCATTGTAGTTTTGATTTGCATTACTTTAATAATTAGTGATGTTGAGCAGCTTTTCATGTGCATCTTGGCCATGTCTGTGTGTTCTTTGAAGAAATATCTATTTAGATCGTCTACCCATTTTTATATTGGTTTGTTGTTTTTTTTTACTATGAAGCTGCATGAGCTGTTTATATATACTGGAGATTAAACGTTTGTCCATTGATTCGTTTGCAAATATTTCCTCCCATTCGGAGGGTTGCCTTTTTCCATTCCCGTTTTTTAACAAAAGAAAGAAAGAAAGAAAAAGAAGCAGAACACAAATGTGTGTAAAATATGCCTCTTGAAACTGTCGTTTTGAAATATGGAAGTCTGTTGAATATTTTGGTCGATATACGACTCCAGGATTTGTTTTCAGGGCAGGTGTCATTTACAGGCCTGCAATTATCTTGAATATCAACTGACCATTAGCCCTGGGATGAAAGCTGCTGTTGTGTGAAACGGCCACAAGGTGGCAGCAGTTCTCCTTTACCAAACCTGGTTACTAGGGCAACAGAGCCTCAATGGAAGTCGTGTTCTAGGTTGTAATTTAGAATGGAATGTGCCAGGAAAAAGCCCCTTAAGTTTGTCTCACTGCTTCTTGTTCGCTTTCTTAATTTGATTTTTATTTTTTTATCGCGGCAAGTTTGATTACAATGTTTGGCTTGTTGTAGGTGTGCAAGATGTGGTTCTTTTACACATATACATATGTCTGTTCTTCCTGGGGTCCTTTCCCCATGTACGTTATGACAGGATGTTGAGTAGTCTTCTCTTGGTATTCCGTGGGTGTTTGGTGATTATATATTTCACCTGTGTTTGTATATGTCTGTTAACCCCAATATCCTAATGTATCCAATCCTCACACTTTCCCATTGGTGATCCATAAGTTTGTTTAATGAATCTGTGATTGCCCTTCTCCGTGGAAATATCTTCACTGGTATCAATTTTTCGGTAACACCTATAAGTGATATCAATAGATATGTGTCTTTCTCTTTCTGACTTACTACAAGTCACGTGATTAGCTCTAGACTCATCTACGGTGCAGCAGATGGCATTGTGTCCTTTTTTTCCTTGGCTAATATTCTGTCTGTACATGTACCAGTTCTTCTTTGTCCACTCATCTGTTGATGGACTTTTTGGCTGCTTCCATGTCATGGCTATTGTAATGCTGCGGCAATGCACATTTGCCTGCCTGTGTCTTTCCAATTCTGTCTTCTTAGGTTATAGGCCCAGGAGTGGGCCTGCTGGATCATATGGTAGCAAAATGTTTACCTTGTAGAGGCACCTCCATTCTGTTCTCAGTAGTGGCTCTTACCAGGTTACGTCCCACTTAAAGTTGAGGTTATGCTCTTCTCCCCAACAACTTCAGCGTTTATTGTTTGTAGTATTTTCGCTGATGTTTATTCTGACTAGTGTGAGCTGATACCACTTTGTGGTTGGATTTGCATGCGTCTCATAATTCCTTGAAATTGAACTTTCTGGCATGTCCTTTTTTTCTTCAAACTGTGAGTACAGCTTACCTCTTCAAATAGTTTTCGTGAAGTATGTTTGACATTTAGAAATATTTTGGCCATTACCTCCCTCAAGACATTTTGAAGGCAGGTTTCATTCACAGCCCTCCAGTACTGGTGCATATGAAGTGACCCTTAGCACAGGTTTTAAAGCTGCTGTTGCAAGTAACGGCCAGAGGGTGGCAGCATTTCTCCTTTTCCCAATCTGGTAACTAGGGAAACAGACCATCCTGGCAGTGGTGTTCCTCGGTGATATATTAGAGTGGAATGTGCCCCCGAAAGCTGATGTCTCCTTACTTATGTTTGTTTTATAAATTGAATTTATATATTTTTTAATTGGAGTCATATTCCATTATGTACATGGACCACTTCTTCTTTGTGCATGCCTCTGTTGATGGACATTTTCGTAGCTTCCAAGTGTTGGCTATGGTAAATATTGCTGGAGTGTAGGATTGCCAGCCTGTGTCTTTTTTTTTTGTGGTATGTGGGCCTCTCACTGCCGTGGAACCTCCCATTGCAGAGCACATGCTCCGGATGCGCAGGCCCAGCAGCCATAGCTCACGGGACCAGCCGCTCCGCGGCATGTGGGATCTTCCTGAACCGGGGCATGAACCCGTGTCCCCTGCATTGGCAGGTGGACTCTCAAACACTGCGCCACCAGTGAAGCCCAGCCTGTGTCTTTTTGATTCTCATGCCCTCAGGTGATACACCCAGCAGTGGGTATGTTTGATTGAATGGTAGCTCAGTATTTACCTTTACAAGGCACCTGATTTTTTTTGTTTTCATTACTGGCTCTTACCATGTCCCACGTTGAACCAAGGGTAGGCATTTCTCCAAAACCCCTTCAGCATTTACTGTTTGCAGAATTTTTGTTGATGACCATTCTGACTGGTGTGAGCTGATAGGTTTTTGTAATTTGGATTTGCATATCTTTAATTATTCCTAATGTTCAGCATTTTTCCATGCCTTTTTCCATTTCTGGTACAGAAAAACAGAAAAAAACGGAGAGTACAATTAACCTCTTGAAATTGTTTTCTTGGATGGTTGCCCTCTTTTGAATTTTTGGGTCAATGTTCGACCCCAGGATTGTTTTCGAGGGCAGGTGTCATTCATAGGCCTGCAATGAGTGCGAATACTTTGTGACCCTTAGCACTGGGTTTAAAGCTGCTGCTGTGGGAAATGGCCACAAGGCGGCAGCATTTCTCCATTGCCAAACCTGGTTACTAGGGCAGCAGAGCCTTTCTGGGGCCAATGGAATACAGAAGAAGGCATCGTTGAAGTCTAATACAGAATACCATGTCCTGGTGGATGGTAGAATGACCAGCAGGGTGTAGGAATTAGGAACTACTGGATGTATATCCTCGGTGGCTTCACTGAGTGTCCTGACCTCCTTTACCAGGTCCCCAGCAGCCCACGGGGCTCTCGTGGTCAGGGCAATGCCAGGTTATGGAGCTCCCCTGTGCAACTTCCCATCAGCCCACGGGGCTCTCATGGTCACGCCACTCCCAGGTTATGGAGCTCACCTGTGCAACTACCCATCAGCCCACGGGGCTCTCATGGTCACGCCACTCCCAGGTTATGGAGCTCACCTGTGCAACTACCCAGCAGCCCATGGGGTCTCATGATCAGGCCCCTCCCAGGATATGGAGCTCCCCTGAGCAGATACCACGGCAGGGCTGGGCACACAGGCACCGTGCACATAGCCCTCATTGCAGAGCACCCCAGATCGCCTGTCACTCAGAGCTGACACAGAGCACCTCAGAGCAGGACTTGAGCTAACAAACAGCAGCTCCGAAAGGTCTGTGACCCTGGGCATCACTCTGTGCGGCCTCCCTCTGCCTGGTCTTCCAGAGACTTCCACTGCAGCCGGGACACCAGGCCTCTATCTCCAACCATCACCCCTCCTCTCCCTGACTCCTCGGTTCCTCTCATTAGGAGAGGGTCTTCTTGAAGTTGTCTCCCACTCATGGGCCAGATAAAATGATTAGAAAACAAGCCAGAGCTGCAGCCCCTTATGTATCCTGACTCTCAGGAGCCCACACCTGTTCCTTGGACCTGACCGGTTCAGCGAGGTCCATTTTCTGCAATGTGAGCCCCTGAGGGGTGAGGATTGGCTGACCTGGGCAGCCTGACCATGCCGGCCAGCCCTCCCCAGGTGTTCCTGTGTTGAGGTCAATATGAACACCACTCCAGGCAGCAAGAGCCCCTGCAGCTGTGCCTGATGCCATATTCTCTGCCCCGTCATCAGTCTCGGGGCTGTGCTGGTGGGAGGGAGTGAGGGGCCACAGCTTTGTGGGTGGCCCGGTGTGAGTGGGGCTCTGCTGGACTTTCTGCAGGAATTGCCAGGCTGCCAACTGCTAAAGAAGAGGATGTGTCACCCATACCTTACACTGGAATTTCTCCCCGGGCAGAGGTGAGGAAGGAAAAAAGCAGTGGGGGCCGGGACAGGAGGTGTATCTCAGGCAGGGAAATGGAAAGCATCCAGAAGAGCGCCCTGGCTGGGACCAACCTGGCTGGCCTCCAGGCACCAAGTCAGCCTGCGTGCTCTCGCTGGTGTGGCCCAACGGCCCTTCGTCTAGGCTTTCAGGTCAATGTACATATTCAGGTGTTTTACCTGGGAAGGGTGGGAACAGTTCAGCAGCAGCTGGCCTGGGGCTCAGCTCACGTTTACTCACAGACGCCTCGGCACGGTCCCCCAGCTTTGCAATGAGGACGCTCCTTGCGTGGGGGCTGCTGGCTGCATGGGAGGTGATTCCCCACCTGTAACCAACTTCAGATTTGTTTACCGCTGGAGCAAGTGCCCTGATAGGGTTTTCCTCTCTATAACTGGTGGGTTCTGTGTTTTGTTTTTTTTTTTTGGTTCAAGGTAGATTTCATTCGTCTTTTATGTATTTATAGATATAAGCATGGAAATAATTCATTCATATAAATACATCTGTGTGAAGGGAAGAACTTTTTCTGTTTTATTTTAAAAATTTATTTATTTTTAAAAATTTTGAAATTTTATTTATTTATTTACACAGCAGGTTATTATTAGTTATCTATTTTATACATATACATGTATACAGGTCAATCCCAATCTCCCAACTCATCCCACCACCACCACCACATGGCTTCCTCCCCTTGGTGTCCATACGTTTGTTCTCTGCCTCTGTGTCTCTATTTCTGCCCTGCAAACCGGTTCATCTGTACCATTTTTCTAGGTTCCACATATATGCATTAATATACAATAGTTGTTTTTCTCTTTCTGACTTCCTTCACTCTGTATGACAGTCTCTAGATCCATCGACGTCTCTACAAATGACCCAGTTTCATTCCTTTGTATGGCTGAGTAATATTCCATTTTATATATGTACCACATGTTTATCCATTCGACTATCTGTGGGCATTTAGGTTGCTTCCATTACCTGGCTATGGTGAATAGTGCTGCAACGAACATTGTGGTGAATGTGTCTTTTTGATTTATGGTTTTCTCTGGGTATATGCCCAGAAGTGGGATTGCTGGATCATATGGTAATTGTATTTTTACTTTTTTAAGGAACCTCCATACTGTTCTCCATAGTGACTGTATCAATTTACATTCCCACCAATAGTGGAAGAGGGTTCCTTTTGTCCACACCCTCCCCAGCATTTGTTGTTTGTAGAATTTCTGATGATGCCCATTCTAACAGGTGTGAGGTGATAGCTCATTGTAGTTTTGATTTGCATTACTTTAATGATTAGTGATGTTGAGCAGCTTTTCATGTGCATCTTGGCCATGTCTGTGTGTTCTTTGAAGAAATATCTATTTAGATCGTCTACCCATTTTTATATTGGTTTGTTGTTTTTTTTTACTATGAAGCTGCATGAGCTGTTTATATATACTGGAGATTAAACGTTTGTCCATTGATTCGTTTGCAAATATTTCCTCCCATTCGGAGGGTTGCCTTTTTCCATTCCCGTTTTTTAACAAAAGAAAGAAAGAAAGAAAAAGAAGCAGAACACAAATGTGTGTAAAATATGCCTCTTGAAACTGTCGTTTTGAAATATGGAAGTCTGTTGAATATTTTGGTCGATATACGACTCCAGGATTTGTTTTCAGGGCAGGTGTCATTTACAGGCCTGCAATTATCTTGAATATCAACTGACCATTAGCCCTGGGATGAAAGCTGCTGTTGTGTGAAACGGCCACAAGGTGGCAGCAGTTCTCCTTTACCAAACCTGGTTACTAGGGCAACAGAGCCTCAATGGAAGTCGTGTTCTAGGTTGTAATTTAGAATGGAATGTGCCAGGAAAAAGCCCCTTAAGTTTGTCTCACTACTTCTTGTTCGCTTTCTGAATTTGATTTTTATTTTTTTATCACGGCAAGTTTGATTACAATGTTTGGCTTGTTGTAGGTGTGCAAGATGTGGTTCTTTTACACATATACATATGTCTGTTCTTCCTGGGGTCCTTTCCCCATGTATGTTATGACAGGATGTTGAGTAGTCTTCTCTTGGTATTCCGTGGGTGTTTGGTGATTATATATTTCACCTGTGTTTGTATATGTCTGTTAACCCCAATATCCTAATGTATCCAATCCTCACACTTTCCCTTTGGTGATCCATAAGTTTGTTTAATGAATCTGTGATTGCCCTTCTCCGTGGAAATATCTTCACTGGTATCAATTTTTCGGTAACACCTATAAGTGATATCAATAGATATGTGTCTTTCTCTTTCTGACTTACTACAAGTCACGTGATTAGCTCTAGACTCATCTACGGTGCAGCAGATGGCATTGTGTCCTTTTTTTCCTTGGCTAATATTCTGTCTGTACATGTACCAGTTCTTCTTTGTCCACTCATCTGTTGATGGACTTTTTGGCTGCTTCCATGTCATGGCTATTGTAATGCTGCGGCAATGCACATTTGCCTGCCTGTGTCTTTCCAATTCTGTCTTCTTAGGTTATAGGCCCAGGAGTGGGCCTGCTGGATCATATGGTAGCAAAATGTTTACCTTGTAGAGGCACCTCCATTCTGTTCTCAGTAGTGGCTCTTACCAGGTCACGTCCCACTTAAAGTTGAGGTTATGCTCTTCTCCCCAACAACTTCAGCGTTTATTGTTTGTAGTATTTTCGCTGATGTTTATTCTGACTAGTGTGAGCTGATACCACTTTGTGGTTGGACTTGCATGCGTCTCATAATTCCTTGAAATTGAACTTTCTGGCATGTCCTTTTTTTCTTCAAACTGTGAGTACAGCTTACCTCTTCAAATAGTTTTCGTGAAGTATGTTTGACATTTAGAAATATTTTGGCCATTACCTCCCTCAAGACATTTTGAGGGCAGGTTTCATTCACAGCCCTCCAGTACTGGTGCATATGAAGTGACCCTTAGCACAGGTTTTAAAGCTGCTGTTGCAAGTAGCGGCCAGAGGGCGGCAGCATTTTTCCTTTTCCCAATCTGGTAACTAGGGAAACAGACCATCCTGGCAGTGGTGTTCCTCGGTGATATATTAGAGTGGAATGTGCCCCCAAAAGCTGATGTCTCCTTACTTATGTTTGTTTTATAAATTGAATTTATGTATTTTTTAATTGGAGTCATATTCCATTGTGTACATGGACCACTTCTTCTTTGTGCATTCCTCTGTTGATGGACATTTTCGTAGCTTCCAAGTGTTGGCTATGGTAAATATTGCTGGAGTGCAGGATTGCCAGGCTGTGTCTTTTTTTGTGGTATGTGGGCCTCTCACTGCCGTGGAACCTCCCATTGCAGTGCACACGCTCCGGACGCGCAGGCCCAGCAGCCATAGCTCACGGGACAAGCCGCTCCGCGGCATGTGGGATCTTCCTGAACCGGGGCATGAACCCGTGTCCCCTGCATTGGCAGGTGGACTCTCAAACACTGCGCCACCAGTGAAGCCCAGCCTGTGTCTTTTTGATTCTCATGCCCTCAGGTGATAGGCCCAGCAGTGGGTATGTTTGATTGAATGGTAGCTCAGTATTTACCTTTACAAGGCACCTGATTTTTTTGCTTTCATTACTGGCTCTTACCATGTCCCACGTTGAACCAAGGGTAGGCATTTCTCCAAAACCCCTTCAGCATTTATTGTTTGCAGAATTTTTGTCGATGACCATTCTGACTGGTGTGAGCTGATAGGTTTTTGTAATTTGGATTTGCATATCTTTAATTATTCCTAATGTTCAGCATTTTTCCATGCCTTTTTCCATTTCTGGTACAGAAAAACAGAAAAAAACGGAGAGTACAATTAACCTCTTGAAATTGTCTTCTTGGATGGTTGCCCTCTTTTGAATTTTTGGGTCAATGTTCGACCCCAGGATTGTTTTTGAGGGCAGGTGTCATTCACAGGCCTGCAATGAGTGCGAATACTTTGTGACCCTTAGCACTGGGTTTAAAGCTGCTGTTGTGGGAAATGGCCACAAGGCGGCAGCATTTCTCCATTGCCAAACCTGGTTACTAGGGCAGCAGAGCCTTTCTGGGGCCAATGGAATACAGAAGAAGGCATCGTTGAAGTCTAATACAGAATACCATGTCCTGGTGGATGGTAGAATGACCAGCAGGGTGTAGGAATTAGGAACTACTGGATGTATATCCTCGGTGGCTTCACTGAGTGTCCTGACCTCCTTTACCAGGTCCCCAGCAGCCCACGGGGCTCTCGTGGTCAGGGCAATGCCAGGTTATGGAGCTCCCCTGTGCAACTTCCCATCAGCCCACGGGGCTCTCATGGTCACGCCACTCCCAGGTTATGGAGCTCACCTGTGCAACTACCCATCAGCCCACGAGGCTCTCATGGTCACGCCACTCCCAGGTTATGGAGCTCACCTGTGCAACTACCCAGCAGCCCATGGGGTCTCGTGATCAGGCCCCTCCCAGGATATGGAGCTCCCCTGAGCAGATACCACGGCAGGGCTGGGCACACAGGCACCGTGCACATAGCCCTCATTGCAGAGCACCCCAGATGGCCTGTCACTCAGAGCTGACACAGAGCACCTCAGAGCAGGACTTGATGTAACAAACAGCAGCTCCGAAAGGTCTGTGACCCTGGGCATCACTCTGTGCGGCCTCCCTCTGCCTGGTCTTCCAGAGACTTCCACTGCAGCCGGGACACCAGGCCTCTATCTCCAACCATCACCCCTCCTCTCCCTGACTCCTCGGTTCCTCTCATTAGGAGAGGGTCTTCTTGAAGTTGTCTCCCACTCATGGGCCAGATAAAATGATTAGAAAACAAGCCAGAGCTGCAGCCCCTTATGTATCCTGACTCTCAGGAGCCCACACCTGTTCCTTGGACCTGGCCGGTTCAGCGAGGTCCATTTTCTGCAATGTGAGCCCCTGAGGGGTGAGGATTGGCTGACCTGGGCAGCCTGACCATGCCGGCCAGCCCTCCCCAGGTGTTCCTGTGTTGAGGTCAATATGAACATCACTCCAGGCAGCAAGAACCCCTGCAGCTGTGCCTGATGCCATATTCTCTGCCCCGTCATCAGTCTCGGGGCTGTGCTGGTGGGAGGGAGTGAGGGGCCACAGCTTTGTGGGTGGCCCGGTGTGAGTGGGGCTCTGCTGGACTTTCTGCAGGAATTGCCAGGCTGCCAACTGCTAAAGAAGAGGATGTGTCACCCATACCTTACACTGGAATTTCTCCCCGGGCAGAGGTGAGGAAGGAAAAAAGCAGTGGGGGCCGGGACAGGAGGTGTATCTCAGGCAGGGAAATGGAAAGCATCCAGAAGAGCGCCCTGGCTGGGACCAACCTGGCTGGCCTCCAGGCACCAAGTCAGCCTGCGTGCTGTCGCTGGTGTGGCCCAACGGCCCTTCGTCTAGGCTTTCAGGTCCTTGTACATATTCAGGTGTTTTACCTGGGAAGGGTGGGAACAGTTCAGCAGCAGCTGGCCTGGGGCTCAGCTCACGTTTACTCACAGACGCCTCGGCACGGTCCCCCAGCTTTGCAATGAGGACGCTCCTTGCGTGGGGGCTGCTGGCTGCATGGGAGGTGATTCCCCACCTGTAACCAACTTCAGATTTGTTTACCGCTGGAGCAAGTGCCCTGATAGGGTTTTCCTCTCTATAACTGGTGGGTTCTGTGTTTTGTTTTTTTTTTTTGGTTCAAGGTAGATTTCATTCGTCTTTTATGTATTTATAGATATAAGCATGGAAATAATTCATTCATATAAATACATCTGTGTGAAGGGAAGAACTTTTTCTGTTTTATTTTAAAAATTTATTTATTTTTAAAAATTTTGAAATTTTATTTATTTATTTACACAGCAGGTTATTATTAGTTATCTATTTTATACATATACATGTATACAGGTCAATCCCAATCTCCCAACTCATCCCACCACCACCACCACATGGCTTCCTCCCCTTGGTGTCCATACGTTTGTTCTCTGCCTCTGTGTCTCTATTTCTGCCCTGCAAACCGGTTCATCTGTACCATTTTTCTAGGTTCCACATATATGCATTAATATACAATAGTTGTTTTTCTCTTTCTGACTTCCTTCACTCTGTATGACAGTCTCTAGATCCATCGACGTCTCTACAAATGACCCAGTTTCATTCCTTTGTATGGCTGAGTAATATTCCATTTTATATATGTACCACATGTTTATCCATTCGACTATCTGTGGGCATTTAGGTTGCTTCCATTACCTGGCTATGGTGAATAGTGCTGCAACGAACATTGTGGTGAATGTGTCTTTTTGATTTATGGTTTTCTCTGGGTATATGCCCAGAAGTGGGATTGCTGGATCATATGGTAATTGTATTTTTACTTTTTTAAGGAACCTCCATACTGTTCTCCATAGTGACTGTATCAATTTACATTCCCACCAATAGTGGAAGAGGGTTCCTTTTGTCCACACCCTCCCCAGCATTTGTTGTTTGTAGAATTTCTGATGATGCCCATTCTAACAGGTGTGAGGTGATAGCTCATTGTAGTTTTGATTTGCATTACTTTAATGATTAGTGATGTTGAGCAGCTTTTCATGTGCATCTTGGCCATGTCTGTGTGTTCTTTGAAGAAATATCTATTTAGATCGTCTACCCATTTTTATATTGGTTTGTTGTTTTTTTTTACTATGAAGCTGCATGAGCTGTTTATATATACTGGAGATTAAACGTTTGTCCATTGATTCGTTTGCAAATATTTCCTCCCATTCGGAGGGTTGCCTTTTTCCATTCCCGTTTTTTAACAAAAGAAAGAAAGAAAGAAAAAGAAGCAGAACACAAATGTGTGTAAAATATGCCTCTTGAAACTGTCGTTTTGAAATATGGAAGTCTGTTGAATATTTTGGTCGATATACGACTCCAGGATTTGTTTTCAGGGCAGGTGTCATTTACAGGCCTGCAATTATCTTGAATATCAACTGACCATTAGCCCTGGGATGAAAGCTGCTGTTGTGTGAAACGGCCACAAGGTGGCAGCAGTTCTCCTTTACCAAACCTGGTTACTAGGGCAACAGAGCCTCAATGGAAGTCGTGTTCTAGGTTGTAATTTAGAATGGAATGTGCCAGGAAAAAGCCCCTTAAGTTTGTCTCACTACTTCTTGTTCGCTTTCTGAATTTGATTTTTATTTTTTTATCACGGCAAGTTTGATTACAATGTTTGGCTTGTTGTAGGTGTGCAAGATGTGGTTCTTTTACACATATACATATGTCTGTTCTTCCTGGGGTCCTTTCCCCATGTATGTTATGACAGGATGTTGAGTAGTCTTCTCTTGGTATTCCGTGGGTGTTTGGTGATTATATATTTCACCTGTGTTTGTATATGTCTGTTAACCCCAATATCCTAATGTATCCAATCCTCACACTTTCCCTTTGGTGATCCATAAGTTTGTTTAATGAATCTGTGATTGCCCTTCTCCGTGGAAATATCTTCACTGGTATCAATTTTTCGGTAACACCTATAAGTGATATCAATAGATATGTGTCTTTCTCTTTCTGACTTACTACAAGTCACGTGATTAGCTCTAGACTCATCTACGGTGCAGCAGATGGCATTGTGTCCTTTTTTTCCTTGGCTAATATTCTGTCTGTACATGTACCAGTTCTTCTTTGTCCACTCATCTGTTGATGGACTTTTTGGCTGCTTCCATGTCATGGCTATTGTAATGCTGCGGCAATGCACATTTGCCTGCCTGTGTCTTTCCAATTCTGTCTTCTTAGGTTATAGGCCCAGGAGTGGGCCTGCTGGATCATATGGTAGCAAAATGTTTACCTTGTAGAGGCACCTCCATTCTGTTCTCAGTAGTGGCTCTTACCAGGTCACGTCCCACTTAAAGTTGAGGTTATGCTCTTCTCCCCAACAACTTCAGCGTTTATTGTTTGTAGTATTTTCGCTGATGTTTATTCTGACTAGTGTGAGCTGATACCACTTTGTGGTTGGACTTGCATGCGTCTCATAATTCCTTGAAATTGAACTTTCTGGCATGTCCTTTTTTTCTTCAAACTGTGAGTACAGCTTACCTCTTCAAATAGTTTTCGTGAAGTATGTTTGACATTTAGAAATATTTTGGCCATTACCTCCCTCAAGACATTTTGAGGGCAGGTTTCATTCACAGCCCTCCAGTACTGGTGCATATGAAGTGACCCTTAGCACAGGTTTTAAAGCTGCTGTTGCAAGTAGCGGCCAGAGGGCGGCAGCATTTTTCCTTTTCCCAATCTGGTAACTAGGGAAACAGACCATCCTGGCAGTGGTGTTCCTCGGTGATATATTAGAGTGGAATGTGCCCCCAAAAGCTGATGTCTCCTTACTTATGTTTGTTTTATAAATTGAATTTATGTATTTTTTAATTGGAGTCATATTCCATTGTGTACATGGACCACTTCTTCTTTGTGCATTCCTCTGTTGATGGACATTTTCGTAGCTTCCAAGTGTTGGCTATGGTAAATATTGCTGGAGTGCAGGATTGCCAGGCTGTGTCTTTTTTTGTGGTATGTGGGCCTCTCACTGCCGTGGAACCTCCCATTGCAGTGCACACGCTCCGGACGCGCAGGCCCAGCAGCCATAGCTCACGGGACAAGCCGCTCCGCGGCATGTGGGATCTTCCTGAACCGGGGCATGAACCCGTGTCCCCTGCATTGGCAGGTGGACTCTCAAACACTGCGCCACCAGTGAAGCCCAGCCTGTGTCTTTTTGATTCTCATGCCCTCAGGTGATAGGCCCAGCAGTGGGTATGTTTGATTGAATGGTAGCTCAGTATTTACCTTTACAAGGCACCTGATTTTTTTGCTTTCATTACTGGCTCTTACCATGTCCCACGTTGAACCAAGGGTAGGCATTTCTCCAAAACCCCTTCAGCATTTATTGTTTGCAGAATTTTTGTCGATGACCATTCTGACTGGTGTGAGCTGATAGGTTTTTGTAATTTGGATTTGCATATCTTTAATTATTCCTAATGTTCAGCATTTTTCCATGCCTTTTTCCATTTCTGGTACAGAAAAACAGAAAAAAACGGAGAGTACAATTAACCTCTTGAAATTGTCTTCTTGGATGGTTGCCCTCTTTTGAATTTTTGGGTCAATGTTCGACCCCAGGATTGTTTTTGAGGGCAGGTGTCATTCACAGGCCTGCAA
Source organism: Mesoplodon mirus (assembly GCF_964341445.2). Taxonomy (NCBI): domain Eukaryota; kingdom Metazoa; phylum Chordata; class Mammalia; order Artiodactyla; family Ziphiidae; genus Mesoplodon; species Mesoplodon mirus. Next base: position 51,256,489 of record NC_138977.1, read on the forward strand.
TGAGTGCGAATACTTTGTGACCCTTAGCACTGGGTTTAAAGCTGCTGTTGTGGGAAATGGCCACAAGGCGGCAGCATTTCTCCATTGCCAAACCTGGTTACTAGGGCAGCAGAGCCTTTCTGGGGCCAATGGAATACAGAAGAAGGCATCGTTGAAGTCTAATACAGAATACCATGTCCTGGTGGATGGTAGAATGACCAGCAGGGTGTAGGAATTAGGAACTACTGGATGTATATCCTCGGTGGCTTCACTGAGTGTCCTGACCTCCTTTACCAGGTCCCCAGCAGCCCACGGGGCTCTCGTGGTCAGGGCAATGCCAGGTTATGGAGCTCCCCTGTGCAACTTCCCATCAGCCCACGGGGCTCTCATGGTCACGCCACTCCCAGGTTATGGAGCTCACCTGTGCAACTACCCATCAGCCCACGAGGCTCTCATGGTCACGCCACTCCCAGGTTATGGAGCTCACCTGTGCAACTACCCAGCAGCCCATGGGGTCTCGTGATCAGGCCCCTCCCAGGATATGGAGCTCCCCTGAGCAGATACCACGGCAGGGCTGGGCACACAGGCACCGTGCACATAGCCCTCATTGCAGAGCACCCCAGATGGCCTGTCACTCAGAGCTGACACAGAGCACCTCAGAGCAGGACTTGATGTAACAAACAGCAGCTCCGAAAGGTCTGTGACCCTGGGCATCACTCTGTGCGGCCTCCCTCTGCCTGGTCTTCCAGAGACTTCCACTGCAGCCGGGACACCAGGCCTCTATCTCCAACCATCACCCCTCCTCTCCCTGACTCCTCGGTTCCTCTCATTAGGAGAGGGTCTTCTTGAAGTTGTCTCCCACTCATGGGCCAGATAAAATGATTAGAAAACAAGCCAGAGCTGCAGCCCCTTATGTATCCTGACTCTCAGGAGCCCACACCTGTTCCTTGGACCTGGCCGGTTCAGCGAGGTCCATTTTCTGCAATGTGAGCCCCTGAGGGGTGAGGATTGGCTGACCTGGGCAGCCTGACCATGCCGGCCAGCCCTCCCCAGGTGTTCCTGTGTTGAGGTCAATATGAACATCACTCCAGGCAGCAAGAACCCCTGCAGCTGTGCCTGATGCCATATTCTCTGCCCCGTCATCAGTCTCGGGGCTGTGCTGGTGGGAGGGAGTGAGGGGCCACAGCTTTGTGGGTGGCCCGGTGTGAGTGGGGCTCTGCTGGACTTTCTGCAGGAATTGCCAGGCTGCCAACTGCTAAAGAAGAGGATGTGTCACCCATACCTTACACTGGAATTTCTCCCCGGGCAGAGGTGAGGAAGGAAAAAAGCAGTGGGGGCCGGGACAGGAGGTGTATCTCAGGCAGGGAAATGGAAAGCATCCAGAAGAGCGCCCTGGCTGGGACCAACCTGGCTGGCCTCCAGGCACCAAGTCAGCCTGCGTGCTGTCGCTGGTGTGGCCCAACGGCCCTTCGTCTAGGCTTTCAGGTCCTTGTACATATTCAGGTGTTTTACCTGGGAAGGGTGGGAACAGTTCAGCAGCAGCTGGCCTGGGGCTCAGCTCACGTTTACTCACAGACGCCTCGGCACGGTCCCCCAGCTTTGCAATGAGGACGCTCCTTGCGTGGGGGCTGCTGGCTGCATGGGAGGTGATTCCCCACCTGTAACCAACTTCAGATTTGTTTACCGCTGGAGCAAGTGCCCTGATAGGGTTTTCCTCTCTATAACTGGTGGGTTCTGTGTTTTGTTTTTTTTTTTGGTTCAAGGTAGATTTCATTCGTCTTTTATGTATTTATAGATATAAGCATGGAAATAATTCATTCATATAAATACATCTGTGTGAAGGGAAGAACTTTTTCTGTTTTATTTTAAAAATTTATTTATTTTTAAAAATTTTGAAATTTTATTTATTTATTTACACAGCAGGTTATTATTAGTTATCTATTTTATACATATACATGTATACAGGTCAATCCCAATCTCCCAACTCATCCCACCACCACCACCACATGGCTTCCTCCCCTTGGTGTCCATACGTTTGTTCTCTGCCTCTGTGTCTCTATTTCTGCCCTGCAAACCGGTTCATCTGTACCATTTTTCTAGGTTCCACATATATGCATTAATATACAATAGTTGTTTTTCTCTTTCTGACTTCCTTCACTCTGTATGACAGTCTCTAGATCCATCGACGTCTCTACAAATGACCCAGTTTCATTCCTTTGTATGGCTGAGTAATATTCCATTTTATATATGTACCACATGTTTATCCATTCGACTATCTGTGGGCATTTAGGTTGCTTCCATTACCTGGCTATGGTGAATAGTGCTGCAATGAACTTTGTGGTGAATGTGTCTTTTTGATTTATGGTTTTCTCTGGGTATATGCCCAGAAGTGGGATTGCTGGATCATATGGTAATTGTATTTTTACTTTTTTAAGGAACCTCCATACTGTTCTCCATAGTGACTGTATCAATTTACATTCCCACCAATAGTGGAAGAGGGTTCCTTTTGTCCACACCCTCCCCAGCATTTGTTGTTTGTAGAATTTCTGATGATGCCCATTCTAACAGGTGTGAGGTGATAGCTCATTGTAGTTTTGATTTGCATTACTTTAATAATTAGTGATGTTGAGCAGCTTTTCATGTGCATCTTGGCCATGTCTGTGTGTTCTTTGAAGAAATATCTATTTAGATCGTCTACCCATTTTTATATTGGTTTGTTGTTTTTTTTTACTATGAAGCTGCATGAGCTGTTTATATATACTGGAGATTAAACGTTTGTCCATTGATTCGTTTGCAAATATTTCCTCCCATTCGGAGGGTTGCCTTTTTCCATTCCCGTTTTTTAACAAAAGAAAGAAAGAAAGAAAAAGAAGCAGAACACAAATGTGTGTAAAATATGCCTCTTGAAACTGTCGTTTTGAAATATGGAAGTCTGTTGAATATTTTGGTCGATATACGACTCCAGGATTTGTTTTCAGGGCAGGTGTCATTTACAGGCCTGCAATTATCTTGAATATCAACTGACCATTAGCCCTGGGATGAAAGCTGCTGTTGTGTGAAACGGCCACAAGGTGGCAGCAGTTCTCCTTTACCAAACCTGGTTACTAGGGCAACAGAGCCTCAATGGAAGTCGTGTTCTAGGTTGTAATTTAGAATGGAATGTGCCAGGAAAAAGCCCCTTAAGTTTGTCTCACTACTTCTTGTTCGCTTTCTGAATTTGATTTTTATTTTTTTATCACGGCAAGTTTGATTACAATGTTTGGCTTGTTGTAGGTGTGCAAGATGTGGTTCTTTTACACATATACATATGTCTGTTCTTCCTGGGGTCCTTTCCCCGTGTATGTTATGACAGGATGTTGAGTAGTCTTCTCTTGGTATTCCGTGGGTGTTTGGTGATTATATATTTCACCTGTGTTTGTATATGTCTGTTTACCCCAATATCCTAATGTATCCAATCCTCACACTTTCCCTTTGGTGATCCATAAGTTTGTTTAATGAATCTGTGATTGCCCTTCTCCGTGGAAATATCTTCACTGGTATCAATTTTTCGGTAACACCTATAAGTGATATCAATAGATATGTGTCTTTCTCTTTCTGACTTACTACAAGTCACGTGATTAGCTCTAGACTCATCTACGGTGCAGCAGATGGCATTGTGTCCTTTTTTTCCTTGGCTAATATTCTGTCTGTACATGTACCAGTTCTTCTTTGTCCACTCATCTGTTGATGGACTTTTTGGCTGCTTCCATGTCATGGCTATTGTAATGCTGCGGCAATGCACATTTGCCTGCCTGTGTCTTTCCAATTCTGTCTTCTTAGGTTATAGGCCCAGGAGTGGGCCTGCTGGATCATATGGTAGCAAAATGTTTACCTTGTAGAGGCACCTCCATTCTGTTCTCAGTAGTGGCTCTTACCAGGTCACGTCCCACTTAAAGTTGAGGTTATGCTCTTCTCCCCAACAACTTCAGCGTTTATTGTTTGTAGTATTTTCGCTGATGTTTATTCTGACTAGTGTGAGCTGATACCACTTTGTGGTTGGACTTGCATGCGTCTCATAATTCCTTGAAATTGAACTTTCTGGCATGTCCTTTTTTTCTTCAAACTGTGAGTACAGCTTACCTCTTCAAATAGTTTTCGTGAAGTATGTTTGACATTTAGAAATATTTTGGCCATTACCTCCCTCAAGACATTTTGAGGGCAGGTTTCATTCACAGCCCTCCAGTACTGGTGCATATGAAGTGACCCTTAGCACAGGTTTTAAAGCTGCTGTTGCAAGTAGCGGCCAGAGGGCGGCAGCATTTTTCCTTTTCCCAATCTGGTAACTAGGGAAACAGACCATCCTGGCAGTGGTGTTCCTCGGTGATATATTAGAGTGGAATGTGCCCCCAAAAGCTGATGTCTCCTTACTTATGTTTGTTTTATAAATTGAATTTATGTATTTTTTAATTGGAGTCATATTCCATTGTGTACATGGACCACTTCTTCTTTGTGCATTCCTCTGTTGATGGACATTTTCGTAGCTTCCAAGTGTTGGCTATGGTAAATATTGCTGGAGTGCAGGATTGCCAGGCTGTGTCTTTTTTTGTGGTATGTGGGCCTCTCACTGCCGTGGAACCTCCCATTGCAGTGCACACGCTCCGGACGCGCAGGCCCAGCAGCCATAGCTCACGGGACAAGCCGCTCCGCGGCATGTGGGATCTTCCTGAACCGGGGCATGAACCCGTGTCCCCTGCATTGGCAGGTGGACTCTCAAACACTGCGCCACCAGTGAAGCCCAGCCTGTGTCTTTTTGATTCTCATGCCCTCAGGTGATAGGCCCAGCAGTGGGTATGTTTGATTGAATGGTAGCTCAGTATTTACCTTTACAAGGCACCTGATTTTTTTGCTTTCATTACTGGCTCTTACCATGTCCCACGTTGAACCAAGGGTAGGCATTTCTCCAAAACCCCTTCAGCATTTATTGTTTGCAGAATTTTTGTCGATGACCATTCTGACTGGTGTGAGCTGATAGGTTTTTGTAATTTGGATTTGCATATCTTTAATTATTCCTAATGTTCAGCATTTTTCCATGCCTTTTTCCATTTCTGGTACAGAAAAACAGAAAAAAACGGAGAGTACAATTAACCTCTTGAAATTGTCTTCTTGGATGGTTGCCCTCTTTTGAATTTTTGGGTCAATGTTCGACCCCAGGATTGTTTTTGAGGGCAGGTGTCATTCACAGGCCTGCAATGAGTGCGAATACTTTGTGACCCTTAGCACTGGGTTTAAAGCTGCTGTTGTGGGAAATGGCCACAAGGCGGCAGCATTTCTCCATTGCCAAACCTGGTTACTAGGGCAGCAGAGCCTTTCTGGGGCCAATGGAATACAGAAGAAGGCATCGTTGAAGTCTAATACAGAATACCATGTCCTGGTGGATGGTAGAATGACCAGCAGGGTGTAGGAATTAGGAACTACTGGATGTATATCCTCGGTGGCTTCACTGAGTGTCCTGACCTCCTTTACCAGGTCCCCAGCAGCCCACGGGGCTCTCGTGGTCAGGGCAATGCCAGGTTATGGAGCTCCCCTGTGCAACTTCCCATCAGCCCACGGGGCTCTCATGGTCACGCCACTCCCAGGTTATGGAGCTCACCTGTGCAACTACCCATCAGCCCACGAGGCTCTCATGGTCACGCCACTCCCAGGTTATGGAGCTCACCTGTGCAACTACCCAGCAGCCCATGGGGTCTCGTGATCAGGCCCCTCCCAGGATATGGAGCTCCCCTGAGCAGATACCACGGCAGGGCTGGGCACACAGGCACCGTGCACATAGCCCTCATTGCAGAGCACCCCAGATGGCCTGTCACTCAGAGCTGACACAGAGCACCTCAGAGCAGGACTTGATGTAACAAACAGCAGCTCCGAAAGGTCTGTGACCCTGGGCATCACTCTGTGCGGCCTCCCTCTGCCTGGTCTTCCAGAGACTTCCACTGCAGCCGGGACACCAGGCCTCTATCTCCAACCATCACCCCTCCTCTCCCTGACTCCTCGGTTCCTCTCATTAGGAGAGGGTCTTCTTGAAGTTGTCTCCCACTCATGGGCCAGATAAAATGATTAGAAAACAAGCCAGAGCTGCAGCCCCTTATGTATCCTGACTCTCAGGAGCCCACACCTGTTCCTTGGACCTGGCCGGTTCAGCGAGGTCCATTTTCTGCAATGTGAGCCCCTGAGGGGTGAGGATTGGCTGACCTGGGCAGCCTGACCATGCCGGCCAGCCCTCCCCAGGTGTTCCTGTGTTGAGGTCAATATGAACATCACTCCAGGCAGCAAGAACCCCTGCAGCTGTGCCTGATGCCATATTCTCTGCCCCGTCATCAGTCTCGGGGCTGTGCTGGTGGGAGGGAGTGAGGGGCCACAGCTTTGTGGGTGGCCCGGTGTGAGTGGGGCTCTGCTGGACTTTCTGCAGGAATTGCGAGGCTGCCAACTGCTAAAGAAGAGGATGTGTCACCCATACCTTACACTGGAATTTCTCCCCGGGCAGAGGTGAGGAAGGAAAAAAGCAGTGGGGGCCGGGACAGGAGGTGTATCTCAGGCAGGGAAATGGAAAGCATCCAGAAGAGCGCCCTGGCTGGGACCAACCTGGCTGGCCTCCAGGCACCAAGTCAGCCTGCGTGCTGTCGCTGGTGTGGCCCAACGGCCCTTCGTCTAGGCTTTCAGGTCCTTGTACATATTCAGGTGTTTTACCTGGGAAGGGTGGGAACAGTTCAGCAGCAGCTGGCCTGGGGCTCAGCTCACGTTTACTCACAGACGCCTCGGCACGGTCCCCCAGCTTTGCAATGAGGACGCTCCTTGCGTGGGGGCTGCTGGCTGCATGGGAGGTGATTCCCCACCTGTAACCAACTTCAGATTTGTTTACCGCTGGAGCAAGTGCCCTGATAGGGTTTTCCTCTCTATAACTGGTGGGTTCTGTGTTTTGTTTTTTTTTTTGGTTCAAGGTAGATTTCATTCGTCTTTTATGTATTTATAGATATAAGCATGGAAATAATTCATTCATATAAATACATCTGTGTGAAGGGAAGAACTTTTTCTGTTTTATTTTAAAAATTTATTTATTTTTAAAAATTTTGAAATTTTATTTATTTATTTACACAGCAGGTTATTATTAGTTATCTATTTTATACATATACATGTATACAGGTCAATCCCAATCTCCCAACTCATCCCACCACCACCACCACATGGCTTCCTCCCCTTGGTGTCCATACGTTTGTTCTCTGCCTCTGTGTCTCTATTTCTGCCCTGCAAACCGGTTCATCTGTACCATTTTTCTAGGTTCCACATATATGCATTAATATACAATAGTTGTTTTTCTCTTTCTGACTTCCTTCACTCTGTATGACAGTCTCTAGATCCATCGACGTCTCTACAAATGACCCAGTTTCATTCCTTTGTATGGCTGAGTAATATTCCATTTTATATATGTACCACATGTTTATCCATTCGACTATCTGTGGGCATTTAGGTTGCTTCCATTACCTGGCTATGGTGAATAGTGCTGCAACGAACTTTGTGGTGAATGTGTCTTTTTGATTTATGGTTTTCTCTGGGTATATGCCCAGAAGTGGGATTGCTGGATCATATGGTAATTGTATTTTTACTTTTTTAAGGAACCTCCATACTGTTCTCCATAGTGACTGTATCAATTTACATTCCCACCAATAGTGGAAGAGGGTTCCTTTTGTCCACACCCTCCCCAGCATTTGTTGTTTGTAGAATTTCTGATGATGCCCATTCTAACAGGTGTGAGGTGATAGCTCATTGTAGTTTTGATTTGCATTACTTTAATAATTAGTGATGTTGAGCAGCTTTTCATGTGCATCTTGGCCATGTCTGTGTGTTCTTTGAAGAAATATCTATTTAGATCGTCTACCCATTTTTATATTGGTTTGTTGGTTTTTTTTACTATGAAGCTGCATGAGCTGTTTATATATACTGGAGATTAAACGTTTGTCCATTGATTCGTTTGCAAATATTTCCTCCCATTCGGAGGGTTGCCTTTTTCCATTCCCGTTTTTTAACAAAAGAAAGAAAGAAAGAAAAAGAAGCAGAACACAAATGTGTGTAAAATATGCCTCTTGAAACTGTCGTTTTGAAATATGGAAGTCTGTTGAATATTTTGGTCGATATACGACTCCAGGATTTGTTTTCAGGGCAGGTGTCATTTACAGGCCTGCAATTATCTTGAATATCAACTGACCATTAGCCCTGGGATGAAAGCTGCTGTTGTGTGAAACGGCCACAAGGTGGCAGCAGTTCTCCTTTACCAAACCTGGTTACTAGGGCAACAGAGCCTCAATGGAAGTCGTGTTCTAGGTTGTAATTTAGAATGGAATGTGCCAGGAAAAAGCCCCTTAAGTTTGTCTCACTACTTCTTGTTCGCTTTCTGAATTTGATTTTTATTTTTTTATCACGGCAAGTTTGATTACAATGTTTGGCTTGTTGTAGGTGTGCAAGATGTGGTTCTTTTACACATATACATATGTCTGTTCTTCCTGGGGTCCTTTCCCCATGTATGTTATGACAGGATGTTGAGTAGTCTTCTCTTGGTATTCCGTGGGTGTTTGGTGATTATATATTTCACCTGTGTTTGTATATGTCTGTTAACCCCAATATCCTAATGTATCCAATCCTCACACTTTCCCTTTGGTGATCCATAAGTTTGTTTAATGAATCTGTGATTGCCCTTCTCCGTGGAAATATCTTCACTGGTATCAATTTTTCGGTAACACCTATAAGTGATATCAATAGATATGTGTCTTTCTCTTTCTGACTTACTACAAGTCACGTGATTAGCTCTAGACTCATCTACGGTGCAGCAGATGGCATTGTGTCCTTTTTTTCCTTGGCTAATATTCTGTCTGTACATGTACCAGTTCTTCTTTGTCCACTCATCTGTTGATGGACTTTTTGGCTGCTTCCATGTCATGGCTATTGTAATGCTGCGGCAATGCACATTTGCCTGCCTGTGTCTTTCCAATTCTGTCTTCTTAGGTTATAGGCCCAGGAGTGGGCCTGCTGGATCATATGGTAGCAAAATGTTTACCTTGTAGAGGCACCTCCATTCTGTTCTCAGTAGTGGCTCTTACCAGGTCACGTCCCACTTAAAGTTGAGGTTATGCTCTTCTCCCCAACAACTTCAGCGTTTATTGTTTGTAGTATTTTCGCTGATGTTTATTCTGACTAGTGTGAGCTGATACCACTTTGTGGTTGGACTTGCATGCGTCTCATAATTCCTTGAAATTGAACTTTCTGGCATGTCCTTTTTTTCTTCAAACTGTGAGTACAGCTTACCTCTTCAAATAGTTTTCGTGAAGTATGTTTGACATTTAGAAATATTTTGGCCATTACCTCCCTCAAGACATTTTGAGGGCAGGTTTCATTCACAGCCCTCCAGTACTGGTGCATATGAAGTGACCCTTAGCACAGGTTTTAAAGCTGCTGTTGCAAGTAGCGGCCAGAGGGCGGCAGCATTTTTCCTTTTCCCAATCTGGTAACTAGGGAAACAGACCATCCTGGCAGTGGTGTTCCTCGGTGATATATTAGAGTGGAATGTGCCCCCAAAAGCTGATGTCTCCTTACTTATGTTTGTTTTATAAATTGAGTTTATGTATTTTTTAATTGGAGTCATATTCCATTGTGTACATGGACCACTTCTTCTTTGTGCATTCCTCTGTTGATGGACATTTTCGTAGCTTCCAAGTGTTGGCTATGGTAAATATTGCTGGAGTGCAGGATTGCCAGGCTGTGTCTTTTTTTGTGGTATGTGGGCCTCTCACTGCCGTGGAACCTCCCATTGCAGTGCACACGCTCCGGACGCGCAGGCCCAGCAGCCATAGCTCACGGGACAAGCCGCTCCGCGGCATGTGGGATCTTCCTGAACCGGGGCATGAACCCGTGTCCCCTGCATTGGCAGGTGGACTCTCAAACACTGCGCCACCAGTGAAGCCCAGCCTGTGTCTTTTTGATTCTCATGCCCTCAGGTGATAGGCCCAGCAGTGGGTATGTTTGATTGAATGGTAGCTCAGTATTTACCTTTACAAGGCACCTGATTTTTTTGCTTTCATTACTGGCTCTTACCATGTCCCACGTTGAACCAAGGGTAGGCATTTCTCCAAAACCCCTTCAGCATTTATTGTTTGCAGAATTTTTGTCGATGACCATTCTGACTGGTGTGAGCTGATAGGTTTTTGTAATTTGGATTTGCATATCTTTAATTATTCCTAATGTTCAGCATTTTTCCATGCCTTTTTCCATTTCTGGTACAGAAAAACAGAAAAAAACGGAGAGTACAATTAACCTCTTGAAATTGTCTTCTTGGATGGTTGCCCTCTTTTGAATTTTTGGGTCAATGTTCGACCCCAGGATTGTTTTTGAGGGCAGGTGTCATTCACAGGCCTGCAATGAGTGCGAATACTTTGTGACCCTTAGCACTGGGTTTAAAGCTGCTGTTGTGGGAAATGGCCACAAGGCGGCAGCATTTCTCCATTGCCAAACCTGGTTACTAGGGCAGCAGAGCCTTTCTGGGGCCAATGGAATACAGAAGAAGGCATCGTTGAAGTCTAATACAGAATACCATGTCCTGGTGGATGGTAGAATGACCAGCAGGGTGTAGGAATTAGGAACTACTGGATGTATATCCTCGGTGGCTTCACTGAGTGTCCTGACCTCCTTTACCAGGTCCCCAGCAGCCCACGGGGCTCTCGTGGTCAGGGCAATGCCAGGTTATGGAGCTCCCCTGTGCAACTTCCCATCAGCCCACGGGGCTCTCATGGTCACGCCACTCCCAGGTTATGGAGCTCACCTGTGCAACTACCCATCAGCCCACGAGGCTCTCATGGTCACGCCACTCCCAGGTTATGGAGCTCACCTGTGCAACTACCCAGCAGCCCATGGGGTCTCGTGATCAGGCCCCTCCCAGGATATGGAGCTCCCCTGAGCAGATACCACGGCAGGGCTGGGCACACAGGCACCGTGCACATAGCCCTCATTGCAGAGCACCCCAGATGGCCTGTCACTCAGAGCTGACACAGAGCACCTCAGAGCAGGACTTGATGTAACAAACAGCAGCTCCGAAAGGTCTGTGACCCTGGGCATCACTCTGTGCGGCCTCCCTCTGCCTGGTCTTCCAGAGACTTCCACTGCAGCCGGGACACCAGGCCTCTATCTCCAACCATCACCCCTCCTCTCCCTGACTCCTCGGTTCCTCTCATTAGGAGAGGGTCTTCTTGAAGTTGTCTCCCACTCATGGGCCAGATAAAATGATTAGAAAACAAGCCAGAGCTGCAGCCCCTTATGTATCCTGACTCTCAGGAGCCCACACCTGTTCCTTGGACCTGGCCGGTTCAGCGAGGTCCATTTTCTGCAATGTGAGCCCCTGAGGGGTGAGGATTGGCTGACCTGGGCAGCCTGACCATGCCGGCCAGCCCTCCCCAGGTGTTCCTGTGTTGAGGTCAATATGAACATCACTCCAGGCAGCAAGAACCCCTGCAGCTGTGCCTGATGCCATATTCTCTGCCCCGTCATCAGTCTCGGGGCTGTGCTGGTGGGAGGGAGTGAGGGGCCACAGCTTTGTGGGTGGCCCGGTGTGAGTGGGGCTCTGCTGGACTTTCTGCAGGAATTGCCAGGCTGCCAACTGCTAAAGAAGAGGATGTGTCACCCATACCTTACACTGGAATTTCTCCCCGGGCAGAGGTGAGGAAGGAAAAAAGCAGTGGGGGCCGGGACAGGAGGTGTATCTCAGGCAGGGAAATGGAAAGCATCCAGAAGAGCGCCCTGGCTGGGACCAACCTGGCTGGCCTCCAGGCACCAAGTCAGCCTGCGTGCTGTCGCTGGTGTGGCCCAACGGCCCTTCGTCTAGGCTTTCAGGTCCTTGTACATATTCAGGTGTTTTACCTGGGAAGGGTGGGAACAGTTCAGCAGCAGCTGGCCTGGGGCTCAGCTCACGTTTACTCACAGACGCCTCGGCACGGTCCCCCAGCTTTGCAATGAGGACGCTCCTTGCGTGGGGGCTGCTGGCTGCATGGGAGGTGATTCCCCACCTGTAACCAACTTCAGATTTGTTTACCGCTGGAGCAAGTGCCCTGATAGGGTTTTCCTCTCTATAACTGGTGGGTTCTGTGTTTTGTTTTTTTTTTTGGTTCAAGGTAGATTTCATTCGTCTTTTATGTATTTATAGATATAAGCATGGAAATAATTCATTCATATAAATACATCTGTGTGAAGGGAAGAACTTTTTCTGTTTTATTTTAAAAATTTATTTATTTTTAAAAATTTTGAAATTTTATTTATTTATTTACACAGCAGGTTATTATTAGTTATCTATTTTATACATATACATGTATACAGGTCAATCCCAATCTCCCAACTCATCCCACCACCACCACCACATGGCTTCCTCCCCTTGGTGTCCATACGTTTGTTCTCTGCCTCTGTGTCTCTATTTCTGCCCTGCAAACCGGTTCATCTGTACCATTTTTCTAGGTTCCACATATATGCATTAATATACAATAGTTGTTTTTCTCTTTCTGACTTCCTTCACTCTGTATGACAGTCTCTAGATCCATCGACGTCTCTACAAATGACCCAGTTTCATTCCTTTGTATGGCTGAGTAATATTCCATTTTATATATGTACCACATGTTTATCCATTCGACTATCTGTGGGCATTTAGGTTGCTTCCATTACCTGGCTATGGTGAATAGTGCTGCAACGAACTTTGTGGTGAATGTGTCTTTTTGATTTATGGTTTTCTCTGGGTATATGCCCAGAAGTGGGATTGCTGGATCATATGGTAATTCTATTTTTACTTTTTTAAGGAACCTCCATACTGTTCTCCATAGTGACTGTATCAATTTACATTCCCACCAATAGTGGAAGAGGGTTCCTTTTGTCCACACCCTCCCCAGCATTTGTTGTTTGTAGAATTTCTGATGATGCCCATTCTAACAGGTGTGAGGTGATAGCTCATTGTAGTTTTGATTTGCATTACTTTAATAATTAGTGATGTTGAGCAGCTTTTCATGTGCATCTTGGCCATGTCTGTGTGTTCTTTGAAGAAATATCTATTTAGATCGTCTACCCATTTTTATATTGGTTTGTTGGTTTTTTTTACTATGAAGCTGCATGAGCTGTTTATATATACTGGAGATTAAACGTTTGTCCATTGATTCGTTTGCAAATATTTCCTCCCATTCGGAGGGTTGCCTTTTTCCATTCCCGTTTTTTAACAAAAGAAAGAAAGAAAGAAAAAGAAGCAGAACACAAATGTGTGTAAAATATGCCTCTTGAAACTGTCGTTTTGAAATATGGAAGTCTGTTGAATATTTTGGTCGATATACGACTCCAGGATTTGTTTTCAGGGCAGGTGTCATTTACAGGCCTGCAATTATCTTGAATATCAACTGACCATTAGCCCTGGGATGAAAGCTGCTGTTGTGTGAAACGGCCACAAGGTGGCAGCAGTTCTCCTTTACCAAACCTGGTTACTAGGGCAACAGAGCCTCAATGGAAGTCGTGTTCTAGGTTGTAATTTAGAATGGAATGTGCCAGGAAAAAGCCCCTTAAGTTTGTCTCACTACTTCTTGTTCGCTTTCTGAATTTGATTTTTATTTTTTTATCACGGCAAGTTTGATTACAATGTTTGGCTTGTTGTAGGTGTGCAAGATGTGGTTCTTTTACACATATACATATGTCTGTTCTTCCTGGGGTCCTTTCCCCATGTATGTTATGACAGGATGTTGAGTAGTCTTCTCTTGGTATTCCGTGGGTGTTTGGTGATTATATATTTCACCTGTGTTTGTATATGTCTGTTAACCCCAATATCCTAATGTATCCAATCCTCACACTTTCCCTTTGGTGATCCATAAGTTTGTTTAATGAATCTGTGATTGCCCTTCTCCGTGGAAATATCTTCACTGGTATCAATTTTTCGGTAACACCTATAAGTGATATCAATAGATATGTGTCTTTCTCTTTCTGACTTACTACAAGTCACGTGATTAGCTCTAGACTCATCTACGGTGCAGCAGATGGCATTGTGTCCTTTTTTTCCTTGGCTAATATTCTGTCTGTACATGTACCAGTTCTTCTTTGTCCACTCATCTGTTGATGGACTTTTTGGCTGCTTCCATGTCATGGCTATTGTAATGCTGCGGCAATGCACATTTGCCTGCCTGTGTCTTTCCAATTCTGTCTTCTTAGGTTATAGGCCCAGGAGTGGGCCTGCTGGATCATATGGTAGCAAAATGTTTACCTTGTAGAGGCACCTCCATTCTGTTCTCAGTAGTGGCTCTTACCAGGTCACGTCCCACTTAAAGTTGAGGTTATGCTCTTCTCCCCAACAACTTCAGCGTTTATTGTTTGTAGTATTTTCGCTGATGTTTATTCTGACTAGTGTGAGCTGATACCACTTTGTGGTTGGACTTGCATGCGTCTCATAATTCCTTGAAATTGAACTTTCTGGCATGTCCTTTTTTTCTTCAAACTGTGAGTACAGCTTACCTCTTCAAATAGTTTTCGTGAAGTATGTTTGACATTTAGAAATATTTTGGCCATTACCTCCCTCAAGACATTTTGAGGGCAGGTTTCATTCACAGCCCTCCAGTACTGGTGCATATGAAGTGACCCTTAGCACAGGTTTTAAAGCTGCTGTTGCAAGTAGCGGCCAGAGGGCGGCAGCATTTTTCCTTTTCCCAATCTGGTAACTAGGGAAACAGACCATCCTGGCAGTGGTGTTCCTCGGTGATATATTAGAGTGGAATGTGCCCCCAAAAGCTGATGTCTCCTTACTTATGTTTGTTTTATAAATTGAATTTATGTATTTTTTAATTGGAGTCATATTCCATTGTGTACATGGACCACTTCTTCTTTGTGCATTCCTCTGTTGATGGACATTTTCGTAGCTTCCAAGTGTTGGCTATGGTAAATATTGCTGGAGTGCAGGATTGCCAGGCTGTGTCTTTTTTTGTGGTATGTGGGCCTCTCACTGCCGTGGAACCTCCCATTGCAGTGCACACGCTCCGGACGCGCAGGCCCAGCAGCCATAGCTCACGGGACAAGCCGCTCCGCGGCATGTGGGATCTTCCTGAACCGGGGCATGAACCCGTGTCCCCTGCATTGGCAGGTGGACTCTCAAACACTGCGCCACCAGTGAAGCCCAGCCTGTGTCTTTTTGATTCTCATGCCCTCAGGTGATAGGCCCAGCAGTGGGTATGTTTGATTGAATGGTAGCTCAGTATTTACCTTTACAAGGCACCTGATTTTTTTGCTTTCATTACTGGCTCTTACCATGTCCCACGTTGAACCAAGGGTAGGCATTTCTCCAAAACCCCTTCAGCATTTATTGTTTGCAGAATTTTTGTCGATGACCATTCTGACTGGTGTGAGCTGATAGGTTTTTGTAATTTGGATTTGCATATCTTTAATTATTCCTAATGTTCAGCATTTTTCCATGCCTTTTTCCATTTCTGGTACAGAAAAACAGAAAAAAACGGAGAGTACAATTAACCTCTTGAAATTGTCTTCTTGGATGGTTGCCCTCTTTTGAATTTTTGGGTCAATGTTCGACCCCAGGATTGTTTTTGAGGGCAGGTGTCATTCACAGGCCTGCAATGAGTGCGAATACTTTGTGACCCTTAGCACTGGGTTTAAAGCTGCTGTTGTGGGAAATGGCCACAAGGCGGCAGCATTTCTCCATTGCCAAACCTGGTTACTAGGGCAGCAGAGCCTTTCTGGGGCCAATGGAATACAGAAGAAGGCATCGTTGAAGTCTAATACAGAATACCATGTCCTGGTGGATGGTAGAATGACCAGCAGGGTGTAGGAATTAGGAACTACTGGATGTATATCCTCGGTGGCTTCACTGAGTGTCCTGACCTCCTTTACCAGGTCCCCAGCAGCCCACGGGGCTCTCGTGGTCAGGGCAATGCCAGGTTATGGAGCTCCCCTGTGCAACTTCCCATCAGCCCACGGGGCTCTCATGGTCACGCCACTCCCAGGTTATGGAGCTCACCTGTGCAACTACCCATCAGCCCACGAGGCTCTCATGGTCACGCCACTCCCAGGTTATGGAGCTCACCTGTGCAACTACCCAGCAGCCCATGGGGTCTCGTGATCAGGCCCCTCCCAGGATATGGAGCTCCCCTGAGCAGATACCACGGCAGGGCTGGGCACACAGGCACCGTGCACATAGCCCTCATTGCAGAGCACCCCAGATGGCCTGTCACTCAGAGCTGACACAGAGCACCTCAGAGCAGGACTTGATGTAACAAACAGCAGCTCCGAAAGGTCTGTGACCCTGGGCATCACTCTGTGCGGCCTCCCTCTGCCTGGTCTTCCAGAGACTTCCACTGCAGCCGGGACACCAGGCCTCTATCTCCAACCATCACCCCTCCTCTCCCTGACTCCTCGGTTCCTCTCATTAGGAGAGGGTCTTCTTGAAGTTGTCTCCCACTCATGGGCCAGATAAAATGATTAGAAAACAAGCCAGAGCTGCAGCCCCTTATGTATCCTGACTCTCAGGAGCCCACACCTGTTCCTTGGACCTGGCCGGTTCAGCGAGGTCCATTTTCTGCAATGTGAGCCCCTGAGGGGTGAGGATTGGCTGACCTGGGCAGCCTGACCATGCCGGCCAGCCCTCCCCAGGTGTTCCTGTGTTGAGGTCAATATGAACATCACTCCAGGCAGCAAGAACCCCTGCAGCTGTGCCTGATGCCATATTCTCTGCCCCGTCATCAGTCTCGGGGCTGTGCTGGTGGGAGGGAGTGAGGGGCCACAGCTTTGTGGGTGGCCCGGTGTGAGTGGGGCTCTGCTGGACTTTCTGCAGGAATTGCCAGGCTGCCAACTGCTAAAGAAGAGGATGTGTCACCCATACCTTACACTGGAATTTCTCCCCGGGCAGAGGTGAGGAAGGAAAAAAGCAGTGGGGGCCGGGACAGGAGGTATATCTCAGGCAGGGAAATGGAAAGCATCCAGAAGAGCGCCCTGGCTGGGACCAACCTGGCTGGCCTCCAGGCACCAAGTCAGCCTGCGTGCTGTCGCTGGTGTGGCCCAACGGCCCTTCGTCTAGGCTTTCAGGTCCTTGTACATATTCAGGTGTTTTACCTGGGAAGGGTGGGAACAGTTCAGCAGCAGCTGGCCTGGGGCTCAGCTCACGTTTACTCACAGACGCCTCGGCACGGTCCCCCAGCTTTGCAATGAGGACGCTCCTTGCGTGGGGGCTGCTGGCTGCATGGGAGGTGATTCCCCACCTGTAACCAACTTCAGATTTGTTTACCGCTGGAGCAAGTGCCCTGATAGGGTTTTCCTCTCTATAACTGGTGGGTTCTGTGTTTTGTTTTTTTTTTTTGGTTCAAGGTAGATTTCATTCGTCTTTTATGTATTTATAGATATAAGCATGGAAATAATTCATTCATATAAATACATCTGTGTGAAGGGAAGAACTTTTTCTGTTTTATTTTAAAAATTTATTTATTTTTAAAAATTTTGAAATTTTATTTATTTATTTACACAGCAGGTTATTATTAGTTATCTATTTTATACATATACATGTATACAGGTCAATCCCAATCTCCCAACTCATCCCACCACCACCACCACATGGCTTCCTCCCCTTGGTGTCCATACGTTTGTTCTCTGCCTCTGTGTCTCTATTTCTGCCCTGCAAACCGGTTCATCTGTACCATTTTTCTAGGTTCCACATATATGCATTAATATACAATAGTTGTTTTTCTCTTTCTGACTTCCTTCACTCTGTATGACAGTCTCTAGATCCATCGACGTCTCTACAAATGACCCAGTTTCATTCCTTTGTATGGCTGAGTAATATTCCATTTTATATATGTACCACATGTTTATCCATTCGACTATCTGTGGGCATTTAGGTTGCTTCCATTACCTGGCTATGGTGAATAGTGCTGCAACGAACATTGTGGTGAATGTGTCTTTTTGATTTATGGTTTTCTCTGGGTATATGCCCAGAAGTGGGATTGCTGGATCATATGGTAATTCTATTTTTACTTTTTTAAGGAACCTCCATACTGTTCTCCATAGTGACTGTATCAATTTACATTCCCACCAATAGTGGAAGAGGGTTCCTTTTGTCCACACCCTCCCCAGCATTTGTTGTTTGTAGAATTTCTGATGATGCCCATTCTAACAGGTGTGAGGTGATAGCTCATTGTAGTTTTGATTTGCATTACTTTAATAATTAGTGATGTTGAGCAGCTTTTCATGTGCATCTTGGCCATGTCTGTGTGTTCTTTGAAGAAATATCTATTTAGATCGTCTACCCATTTTTATATTGGTTTGTTGTTTTTTTTTACTATGAAGCTGCATGAGCTGTTTATATATACTGGAGATTAAACGTTTGTCCATTGATTCGTTTGCAAATATTTCCTCCCATTCGGAGGGTTGCCTTTTTCCATTCCCGTTTTTTAACAAAAGAAAGAAAGAAAGAAAAAGAAGCAGAACACAAATGTGTGTAAAATATGCCTCTTGAAACTGTCGTTTTGAAATATGGAAGTCTGTTGAATATTTTGGTCGATATACGACTCCAGGATTTGTTTTCAGGGCAGGTGTCATTTACAGGCCTGCAATTATCTTGAATATCAACTGACCATTAGCCCTGGGATGAAAGCTGCTGTTGTGTGAAACGGCCACAAGGTGGCAGCAGTTCTCCTTTACCAAACCTGGTTACTAGGGCAACAGAGCCTCAATGGAAGTCGTGTTCTAGGTTGTAATTTAGAATGGAATGTGCCAGGAAAAAGCCCCTTAAGTTTGTCTCACTACTTCTTGTTCGCTTTCTGAATTTGATTTTTATTTTTTTATCACGGCAAGTTTGATTACAATGTTTGGCTTGTTGTAGGTGTGCAAGATGTGGTTCTTTTACACATATACATATGTCTGTTCTTCCTGGGGTCCTTTCCCCATGTATGTTATGACAGGATGTTGAGTAGTCTTCTCTTGGTATTCCGTGGGTGTTTGGTGATTATATATTTCACCTGTGTTTGTATATGTCTGTTAACCCCAATATCCTAATGTATCCAATCCTCACACTTTCCCTTTGGTGATCCATAAGTTTGTTTAATGAATCTGTGATTGCCCTTCTCCGTGGAAATATCTTCACTGGTATCAATTTTTCGGTAACACCTATAAGTGATATCAATAGATATGTGTCTTTCTCTTTCTGACTTACTACAAGTCACGTGATTAGCTCTAGACTCATCTACGGTGCAGCAGATGGCATTGTGTCCTTTTTTTCCTTGGCTAATATTCTGTCTGTACATGTACCAGTTCTTCTTTGTCCACTCATCTGTTGATGGACTTTTTGGCTGCTTCCATGTCATGGCTATTGTAATGCTGCGGCAATGCACATTTGCCTGCCTGTGTCTTTCCAATTCTGTCTTCTTAGGTTATAGGCCCAGGAGTGGGCCTGCTGGATCATATGGTAGCAAAATGTTTACCTTGTAGAGGCACCTCCATTCTGTTCTCAGTAGTGGCTCTTACCAGGTCACGTCCCACTTAAAGTTGAGGTTATGCTCTTCTCCCCAACAACTTCAGCGTTTATTGTTTGTAGTATTTTCGCTGATGTTTATTCTGACTAGTGTGAGCTGATACCACTTTGTGGTTGGACTTGCATGCGTCTCATAATTCCTTGAAATTGAACTTTCTGGCATGTCCTTTTTTTCTTCAAACTGTGAGTACAGCTTACCTCTTCAAATAGTTTTCGTGAAGTATGTTTGACATTTAGAAATATTTTGGCCATTACCTCCCTCAAGACATTTTGAGGGCAGGTTTCATTCACAGCCCTCCAGTACTGGTGCATATGAAGTGACCCTTAGCACAGGTTTTAAAGCTGCTGTTGCAAGTAGCGGCCAGAGGGCGGCAGCATTTTTCCTTTTCCCAATCTGGTAACTAGGGAAACAGACCATCCTGGCAGTGGTGTTCCTCGGTGATATATTAGAGTGGAATGTGCCCCCAAAAGCTGATGTCTCCTTACTTATGTTTGTTTTATAAATTGAATTTATGTATTTTTTAATTGGAGTCATATTCCATTGTGTACATGGACCACTTCTTCTTTGTGCATTCCTCTGTTGATGGACATTTTCGTAGCTTCCAAGTGTTGGCTATGGTAAATATTGCTGGAGTGCAGGATTGCCAGGCTGTGTCTTTTTTTGTGGTATGTGGGCCTCTCACTGCCGTGGAACCTCCCATTGCAGTGCACACGCTCCGGACGCGCAGGCCCAGCAGCCATAGCTCACGGGACAAGCCGCTCCGCGGCATGTGGGATCTTCCTGAACCGGGGCATGAACCCGTGTCCCCTGCATTGGCAGGTGGACTCTCAAACACTGCGCCACCAGTGAAGCCCAGCCTGTGTCTTTTTGATTCTCATGCCCTCAGGTGATAGGCCCAGCAGTGGGTATGTTTGATTGAATGGTAGCTCAGTATTTACCTTTACAAGGCACCTGATTTTTTTGCTTTCATTACTGGCTCTTACCATGTCCCACGTTGAACCAAGGGTAGGCATTTCTCCAAAACCCCTTCAGCATTTATTGTTTGCAGAATTTTTGTCGATGACCATTCTGACTGGTGTGAGCTGATAGGTTTTTGTAATTTGGATTTGCATATCTTTAATTATTCCTAATGTTCAGCATTTTTCCATGCCTTTTTCCATTTCTGGTACAGAAAAACAGAAAAAAACGGAGAGTACAATTAACCTCTTGAAATTGTCTTCTTGGATGGTTGCCCTCTTTTGAATTTTTGGGTCAATGTTCGACCCCAGGATTGTTTTTGAGGGCAGGTGTCATTCACAGGCCTGCAATGAGTGCGAATACTTTGTGACCCTTAGCACTGGGTTTAAAGCTGCTGTTGTGGGAAATGGCCACAAGGCGGCAGCATTTCTCCATTGCCAAACCTGGTTACTAGGGCAGCAGAGCCTTTCTGGGGCCAATGGAATACAGAAGAAGGCATCGTTGAAGTCTAATACAGAATACCATGTCCTGGTGGATGGTAGAATGACCAGCAGGGTGTAGGAATTAGGAACTACTGGATGTATATCCTCGGTGGCTTCACTGAGTGTCCTGACCTCCTTTACCAGGTCCCCAGCAGCCCACGGGGCTCTCGTGGTCAGGGCAATGCCAGGTTATGGAGCTCCCCTGTGCAACTTCCCATCAGCCCACGGGGCTCTCATGGTCACGCCACTCCCAGGTTATGGAGCTCACCTGTGCAACTACCCATCAGCCCACGAGGCTCTCATGGTCACGCCACTCCCAGGTTATGGAGCTCACCTGTGCAACTACCCAGCAGCCCATGGGGTCTCGTGATCAGGCCCCTCCCAGGATATGGAGCTCCCCTGAGCAGATACCACGGCAGGGCTGGGCACACAGGCACCGTGCACATAGCCCTCATTGCAGAGCACCCCAGATGGCCTGTCACTCAGAGCTGACACAGAGCACCTCAGAGCAGGACTTGATGTAACAAACAGCAGCTCCGAAAGGTCTGTGACCCTGGGCATCACTCTGTGCGGCCTCCCTCTGCCTGGTCTTCCAGAGACTTCCACTGCAGCCGGGACACCAGGCCTCTATCTCCAACCATCACCCCTCCTCTCCCTGACTCCTCGGTTCCTCTCATTAGGAGAGGGTCTTCTTGAAGTTGTCTCCCACTCATGGGCCAGATAAAATGATTAGAAAACAAGCCAGAGCTGCAGCCCCTTATGTATCCTGACTCTCAGGAGCCCACACCTGTTCCTTGGACCTGGCCGGTTCAGCGAGGTCCATTTTCTGCAATGTGAGCCCCTGAGGGGTGAGGATTGGCTGACCTGGGCAGCCTGACCATGCCGGCCAGCCCTCCCCAGGTGTTCCTGTGTTGAGGTCAATATGAACATCACTCCAGGCAGCAAGAACCCCTGCAGCTGTGCCTGATGCCATATTCTCTGCCCCGTCATCAGTCTCGGGGCTGTGCTGGTGGGAGGGAGTGAGGGGCCACAGCTTTGTGGGTGGCCCGGTGTGAGTGGGGCTCTGCTGGACTTTCTGCAGGAATTGCCAGGCTGCCAACTGCTAAAGAAGAGGATGTGTCACCCATACCTTACACTGGAATTTCTCCCCGGGCAGAGGTGAGGAAGGAAAAAAGCAGTGGGGGCCGGGACAGGAGGTGTATCTCAGGCAGGGAAATGGAAAGCATCCAGAAGAGCGCCCTGGCTGGGACCAACCTGGCTGGCCTCCAGGCACCAAGTCAGCCTGCGTGCTGTCGCTGGTGTGGCCCAACGGCCCTTCGTCTAGGCTTTCAGGTCCTTGTACATATTCAGGTGTTTTACCTGGGAAGGGTGGGAACAGTTCAGCAGCAGCTGGCCTGGGGCTCAGCTCACGTTTACTCACAGACGCCTCGGCACGGTCCCCCAGCTTTGCAATGAGGACGCTCCTTGCGTGGGGGCTGCTGGCTGCATGGGAGGTGATTCCCCACCTGTAACCAACTTCAGATTTGTTTACCGCTGGAGCAAGTGCCCTGATAGGGTTTTCCTCTCTATAACTGGTGGGTTCTGTGTTTTGTTTTTTTTTTTGGTTCAAGGTAGATTTCATTCGTCTTTTATGTATTTATAGATATAAGCATGGAAATAATTCATTCATATAAATACATCTGTGTGAAGGGAAGAACTTTTTCTGTTTTATTTTAAAAATTTATTTATTTTTAAAAATTTTGAAATTTTATTTATTTATTTACACAGCAGGTTATTATTAGTTATCTATTTTATACATATACATGTATACAGGTCAATCCCAATCTCCCAACTCATCCCACCACCACCACCACATGGCTTCCTCCCCTTGGTGTCCATACGTTTGTTCTCTGCCTCTGTGTCTCTATTTCTGCCCTGCAAACCGGTTCATCTGTACCATTTTTCTAGGTTCCACATATATGCATTAATATACAATAGTTGTTTTTCTCTTTCTGACTTCCTTCACTCTGTATGACAGTCTCTAGATCCATCGACGTCTCTACAAATGACCCAGTTTCATTCCTTTGTATGGCTGAGTAATATTCCATTTTATATATGTACCACATGTTTATCCATTCGACTATCTGTGGGCATTTAGGTTGCTTCCATTACCTGGCTATGGTGAATAGTGCTGCAACGAACTTTGTGGTGAATGTGTCTTTTTGATTTATGGTTTTCTCTGGGTATATGCCCAGAAGTGGGATTGCTGGATCATATGGTAATTCTATTTTTACTTTTTTAAGGAACCTCCATACTGTTCTCCATAGTGACTGTATCAATTTACATTCCCACCAATAGTGGAAGAGGGTTCCTTTTGTCCACACCCTCCCCAGCATTTGTTGTTTGTAGAATTTCTGATGATGCCCATTCTAACAGGTGTGAGGTGATAGCTCATTGTAGTTTTGATTTGCATTACTTTAATAATTAGTGATGTTGAGCAGCTTTTCATGTGCATCTTGGCCATGTCTGTGTGTTCTTTGAAGAAATATCTATTTAGATCGTCTACCCATTTTTATATTGGTTTGTTGGTTTTTTTTACTATGAAGCTGCATGAGCTGTTTATATATACTGGAGATTAAACGTTTGTCCATTGATTCGTTTGCAAATATTTCCTCCCATTCGGAGGGTTGCCTTTTTCCATTCCCGTTTTTTAACAAAAGAAAGAAAGAAAGAAAAAGAAGCAGAACACAAATGTGTGTAAAATATGCCTCTTGAAACTGTCGTTTTGAAATATGGAAGTCTGTTGAATATTTTGGTCGATATACGACTCCAGGATTTGTTTTCAGGGCAGGTGTCATTTACAGGCCTGCAATTATCTTGAATATCAACTGACCATTAGCCCTGGGATGAAAGCTGCTGTTGTGTGAAACGGCCACAAGGTGGCAGCAGTTCTCCTTTACCAAACCTGGTTACTAGGGCAACAGAGCCTCAATGGAAGTCGTGTTCTAGGTTGTAATTTAGAATGGAATGTGCCAGGAAAAAGCCCCTTAAGTTTGTCTCACTACTTCTTGTTCGCTTTCTGAATTTGATTTTTATTTTTTTATCACGGCAAGTTTGATTACAATGTTTGGCTTGTTGTAGGTGTGCAAGATGTGGTTCTTTTACACATATACATATGTCTGTTCTTCCTGGGGTCCTTTCCCCATGTATGTTATGACAGGATGTTGAGTAGTCTTCTCTTGGTATTCCGTGGGTGTTTGGTGATTATATATTTCACCTGTGTTTGTATATGTCTGTTAACCCCAATATCCTAATGTATCCAATCCTCACACTTTCCCTTTGGTGATCCATAAGTTTGTTTAATGAATCTGTGATTGCCCTTCTCCGTGGAAATATCTTCACTGGTATCAATTTTTCGGTAACACCTATAAGTGATATCAATAGATATGTGTCTTTCTCTTTCTGACTTACTACAAGTCACGTGATTAGCTCTAGACTCATCTACGGTGCAGCAGATGGCATTGTGTCCTTTTTTTCCTTGGCTAATATTCTGTCTGTACATGTACCAGTTCTTCTTTGTCCACTCATCTGTTGATGGACTTTTTGGCTGCTTCCATGTCATGGCTATTGTAATGCTGCGGCAATGCACATTTGCCTGCCTGTGTCTTTCCAATTCTGTCTTCTTAGGTTATAGGCCCAGGAGTGGGCCTGCTGGATCATATGGTAGCAAAATGTTTACCTTGTAGAGGCACCTCCATTCTGTTCTCAGTAGTGGCTCTTACCAGGTCACGTCCCACTTAAAGTTGAGGTTATGCTCTTCTCCCCAACAACTTCAGCGTTTATTGTTTGTAGTATTTTCGCTGATGTTTATTCTGACTAGTGTGAGCTGATACCACTTTGTGGTTGGACTTGCATGCGTCTCATAATTCCTTGAAATTGAACTTTCTGGCATGTCCTTTTTTTCTTCAAACTGTGAGTACAGCTTACCTCTTCAAATAGTTTTCGTGAAGTATGTTTGACATTTAGAAATATTTTGGCCATTACCTCCCTCAAGACATTTTGAGGGCAGGTTTCATTCACAGCCCTCCAGTACTGGTGCATATGAAGTGACCCTTAGCACAGGTTTTAAAGCTGCTGTTGCAAGTAGCGGCCAGAGGGCGGCAGCATTTTTCCTTTTCCCAATCTGGTAACTAGGGAAACAGACCATCCTGGCAGTGGTGTTCCTCGGTGATATATTAGAGTGGAATGTGCCCCCAAAAGCTGATGTCTCCTTACTTATGTTTGTTTTATAAATTGAATTTATGTATTTTTTAATTGGAGTCATATTCCATTGTGTACATGGACCACTTCTTCTTTGTGCATTCCTCTGTTGATGGACATTTTCGTAGCTTCCAAGTGTTGGCTATGGTAAATATTGCTGGAGTGCAGGATTGCCAGGCTGTGTCTTTTTTTGTGGTATGTGGGCCTCTCACTGCCGTGGAACCTCCCATTGCAGTGCACACGCTCCGGACGCGCAGGCCCAGCAGCCATAGCTCACGGGACAAGCCGCTCCGCGGCATGTGGGATCTTCCTGAACCGGGGCATGAACCCGTGTCCCCTGCATTGGCAGGTGGACTCTCAAACACTGCGCCACCAGTGAAGCCCAGCCTGTGTCTTTTTGATTCTCATGCCCTCAGGTGATAGGCCCAGCAGTGGGTATGTTTGATTGAATGGTAGCTCAGTATTTACCTTTACAAGGCACCTGATTTTTTTGCTTTCATTACTGGCTCTTACCATGTCCCACGTTGAACCAAGGGTAGGCATTTCTCCAAAACCCCTTCAGCATTTATTGTTTGCAGAATTTTTGTCGATGACCATTCTGACTGGTGTGAGCTGATAGGTTTTTGTAATTTGGATTTGCATATCTTTAATTATTCCTAATGTTCAGCATTTTTCCATGCCTTTTTCCATTTCTGGTACAGAAAAACAGAAAAAAACGGAGAGTACAATTAACCTCTTGAAATTGTCTTCTTGGATGGTTGCCCTCTTTTGAATTTTTGGGTCAATGTTCGACCCCAGGATTGTTTTTGAGGGCAGGTGTCATTCACAGGCCTGCAATGAGTGCGAATACTTTGTGACCCTTAGCACTGGGTTTAAAGCTGCTGTTGTGGGAAATGGCCACAAGGCGGCAGCATTTCTCCATTGCCAAACCTGGTTACTAGGGCAGCAGAGCCTTTCTGGGGCCAATGGAATACAGAAGAAGGCATCGTTGAAGTCTAATACAGAATACCATGTCCTGGTGGATGGTAGAATGACCAGCAGGGTGTAGGAATTAGGAACTACTGGATGTATATCCTCGGTGGCTTCACTGAGTGTCCTGACCTCCTTTACCAGGTCCCCAGCAGCCCACGGGGCTCTCGTGGTCAGGGCAATGCCAGGTTATGGAGCTCCCCTGTGCAACTTCCCATCAGCCCACGGGGCTCTCATGGTCACGCCACTCCCAGGTTATGGAGCTCACCTGTGCAACTACCCATCAGCCCACGAGGCTCTCATGGTCACGCCACTCCCAGGTTATGGAGCTCACCTGTGCAACTACCCAGCAGCCCATGGGGTCTCGTGATCAGGCCCCTCCCAGGATATGGAGCTCCCCTGAGCAGATACCACGGCAGGGCTGGGCACACAGGCACCGTGCACATAGCCCTCATTGCAGAGCACCCCAGATCGCCTGTCACTCAGAGCTGACACAGAGCACCTCAGAGCAGGACTTGAGCTAACAAACAGCAGCTCCGAAAGGTCTGTGACCCTGGGCATCACTCTGTGCGGCCTCCCTCTGCCTGGTCTTCCAGAGACTTCCACTGCAGCCGGGACACCAGGCCTCTATCTCCAACCATCACCCCTCCTCTCCCTGACTCCTCGGTTCCTCTCATTAGGAGAGGGTCTTCTTGAAGTTGTCTCCCACTCATGGGCCAGATAAAATGATTAGAAAACAAGCCAGAGCTGCAGCCCCTTATGTATCCTGACTCTCAGGAGCCCACACCTGTTCCTTGGACCTGGCCGGTTCAGCGAGGTCCATTTTCTGCAATGTGAGCCCCTGAGGGGTGAGGATTGGCTGACCTGGGCAGCCTGACCATGCCGGCCAGCCCTCCCCAGGTGTTCCTGTGTTGAGGTCAATATGAACATCACTCCAGGCAGCAAGAACCCCTGCAGCTGTGCCTGATGCCATATTCTCTGCCCCGTCATCAGTCTCGGGGCTGTGCTGGTGGGAGGGAGTGAGGGGCCACAGCTTTGTGGGTGGCCCGGTGTGAGTGGGGCTCTGCTGGACTTTCTGCAGGAATTGCCAGGCTGCCAACTGCTAAAGAAGAGGATGTGTCACCCATACCTTACACTGGAATTTCTCCCCGGGCAGAGGTGAGGAAGGAAAAAAGCAGTGGGGGCCGGGACAGGAGGTGTATCTCAGGCAGGGAAATGGAAAGCATCCAGAAGAGCGCCCTGGCTGGGACCAACCTGGCTGGCCTCCAGGCACCAAGTCAGCCTGCGTGCTGTCGCTGGTGTGGCCCAACGGCCCTTCGTCTAGGCTTTCAGGTCCTTGTACATATTCAGGTGTTTTACCTGGGAAGGGTGGGAACAGTTCAGCAGCAGCTGGCCTGGGGCTCAGCTCACGTTTACTCACAGACGCCTCGGCACGGTCCCCCAGCTTTGCAATGAGGACGCTCCTTGCGTGGGGGCTGCTGGCTGCATGGGAGGTGATTCCCCACCTGTAACCAACTTCAGATTTGTTTACCGCTGGAGCAAGTGCCCTGATAGGGTTTTCCTCTCTATAACTGGTGGGTTCTGTGTTTTGTTTTTTTTTTTTGGTTCAAGGTAGATTTCATTCGTCTTTTATGTATTTATAGATATAAGCATGGAAATAATTCATTCATATAAATACATCTGTGTGAAGGGAAGAACTTTTTCTGTTTTATTTTAAAAATTTATTTATTTTTAAAAATTTTGAAATTTTATTTATTTATTTACACAGCAGGTTATTATTAGTTATCTATTTTATACATATACATGTATACAGGTCAATCCCAATCTCCCAACTCATCCCACCACCACCACCACATGGCTTCCTCCCCTTGGTGTCCATACGTTTGTTCTCTGCCTCTGTGTCTCTATTTCTGCCCTGCAAACCGGTTCATCTGTACCATTTTTCTAGGTTCCACATATATGCATTAATATACAATAGTTGTTTTTCTCTTTCTGACTTCCTTCACTCTGTATGACAGTCTCTAGATCCATCGACGTCTCTACAAATGACCCAGTTTCATTCCTTTGTATGGCTGAGTAATATTCCATTTTATATATGTACCACATGTTTATCCATTCGACTATCTGTGGGCATTTAGGTTGCTTCCATTACCTGGCTATGGTGAATAGTGCTGCAACGAACTTTGTGGTGAATGTGTCTTTTTGATTTATGGTTTTCTCTGGGTATATGCCCAGAAGTGGGATTGCTGGATCATATGGTAATTCTATTTTTACTTTTTTAAGGAACCTCCATACTGTTCTCCATAGTGACTGTATCAATTTACATTCCCACCAATAGTGGAAGAGGGTTCCTTTTGTCCACACCCTCCCCAGCATTTGTTGTTTGTAGAATTTCTGATGATGCCCATTCTAACAGGTGTGAGGTGATAGCTCATTGTAGTTTTGATTTGCATTACTTTAATAATTAGTGATGTTGAGCAGCTTTTCATGTGCATCTTGGCCATGTCTGTGTGTTCTTTGAAGAAATATCTATTTAGATCGTCTACCCATTTTTATATTGGTTTGTTGGTTTTTTTTACTATGAAGCTGCATGAGCTGTTTATATATACTGGAGATTAAACGTTTGTCCATTGATTCGTTTGCAAATATTTCCTCCCATTCGGAGGGTTGCCTTTTTCCATTCCCGTTTTTTAACAAAAGAAAGAAAGAAAGAAAAAGAAGCAGAACACAAATGTGTGTAAAATATGCCTCTTGAAACTGTCGTTTTGAAATATGGAAGTCTGTTGAATATTTTGGTCGATATACGACTCCAGGATTTGTTTTCAGGGCAGGTGTCATTTACAGGCCTGCAATTATCTTGAATATCAACTGACCATTAGCCCTGGGATGAAAGCTGCTGTTGTGTGAAACGGCCACAAGGTGGCAGCAGTTCTCCTTTACCAAACCTGGTTACTAGGGCAACAGAGCCTCAATGGAAGTCGTGTTCTAGGTTGTAATTTAGAATGGAATGTGCCAGGAAAAAGCCCCTTAAGTTTGTCTCACTACTTCTTGTTCGCTTTCTGAATTTGATTTTTATTTTTTTATCACGGCAAGTTTGATTACAATGTTTGGCTTGTTGTAGGTGTGCAAGATGTGGTTCTTTTACACATATACATATGTCTGTTCTTCCTGGGGTCCTTTCCCCATGTATGTTATGACAGGATGTTGAGTAGTCTTCTCTTGGTATTCCGTGGGTGTTTGGTGATTATATATTTCACCTGTGTTTGTATATGTCTGTTAACCCCAATATCCTAATGTATCCAATCCTCACACTTTCCCTTTGGTGATCCATAAGTTTGTTTAATGAATCTGTGATTGCCCTTCTCCGTGGAAATATCTTCACTGGTATCAATTTTTCGGTAACACCTATAAGTGATATCAATAGATATGTGTCTTTCTCTTTCTGACTTACTACAAGTCACGTGATTAGCTCTAGACTCATCTACGGTGCAGCAGATGGCATTGTGTCCTTTTTTTCCTTGGCTAATATTCTGTCTGTACATGTACCAGTTCTTCTTTGTCCACTCATCTGTTGATGGACTTTTTGGCTGCTTCCATGTCATGGCTATTGTAATGCTGCGGCAATGCACATTTGCCTGCCTGTGTCTTTCCAATTCTGTCTTCTTAGGTTATAGGCCCAGGAGTGGGCCTGCTGGATCATATGGTAGCAAAATGTTTACCTTGTAGAGGCACCTCCATTCTGTTCTCAGTAGTGGCTCTTACCAGGTCACGTCCCACTTAAAGTTGAGGTTATGCTCTTCTCCCCAACAACTTCAGCGTTTATTGTTTGTAGTATTTTCGCTGATGTTTATTCTGACTAGTGTGAGCTGATACCACTTTGTGGTTGGACTTGCATGCGTCTCATAATTCCTTGAAATTGAACTTTCTGGCATGTCCTTTTTTTCTTCAAACTGTGAGTACAGCTTACCTCTTCAAATAGTTTTCGTGAAGTATGTTTGACATTTAGAAATATTTTGGCCATTACCTCCCTCAAGACATTTTGAGGGCAGGTTTCATTCACAGCCCTCCAGTACTGGTGCATATGAAGTGACCCTTAGCACAGGTTTTAAAGCTGCTGTTGCAAGTAGCGGCCAGAGGGCGGCAGCATTTTTCCTTTTCCCAATCTGGTAACTAGGGAAACAGACCATCCTGGCAGTGGTGTTCCTCGGTGATATATTAGAGTGGAATGTGCCCCCAAAAGCTGATGTCTCCTTACTTATGTTTGTTTTATAAATTGAATTTATGTATTTTTTAATTGGAGTCATATTCCATTGTGTACATGGACCACTTCTTCTTTGTGCATTCCTCTGTTGATGGACATTTTCGTAGCTTCCAAGTGTTGGCTATGGTAAATATTGCTGGAGTGCAGGATTGCCAGGCTGTGTCTTTTTTTGTGGTATGTGGGCCTCTCACTGCCGTGGAACCTCCCATTGCAGTGCACACGCTCCGGACGCGCAGGCCCAGCAGCCATAGCTCACGGGACAAGCCGCTCCGCGGCATGTGGGATCTTCCTGAACCGGGGCATGAACCCGTGTCCCCTGCATTGGCAGGTGGACTCTCAAACACTGCGCCACCAGTGAAGCCCAGCCTGTGTCTTTTTGATTCTCATGCCCTCAGGTGATAGGCCCAGCAGTGGGTATGTTTGATTGAATGGTAGCTCAGTATTTACCTTTACAAGGCACCTGATTTTTTTGCTTTCATTACTGGCTCTTACCATGTCCCACGTTGAACCAAGGGTAGGCATTTCTCCAAAACCCCTTCAGCATTTATTGTTTGCAGAATTTTTGTCGATGACCATTCTGACTGGTGTGAGCTGATAGGTTTTTGTAATTTGGATTTGCATATCTTTAATTATTCCTAATGTTCAGCATTTTTCCATGCCTTTTTCCATTTCTGGTACAGAAAAACAGAAAAAAACGGAGAGTACAATTAACCTCTTGAAATTGTCTTCTTGGATGGTTGCCCTCTTTTGAATTTTTGGGTCAATGTTCGACCCCAGGATTGTTTTTGAGGGCAGGTGTCATTCACAGTCCTGCAATGAGTGCGAATACTTTGTGACCCTTAGCACTGGGTTTAAAGCTGCTGTTGTGGGAAATGGCCACAAGGCGGCAGCATTTCTCCATTGCCAAACCTGGTTACTAGGGCAGCAGAGCCTTTCTGGGGCCAATGGAATACAGAAGAAGGCATCGTTGAAGTCTAATACAGAATACCATGTCCTGGTGGATGGTAGAATGACCAGCAGGGTGTAGGAATTAGGAACTACTGGATGTATATCCTCGGTGGCTTCACTGAGTGTCCTGACCTCCTTTACCAGGTCCCCAGCAGCCCACGGGGCTCTCGTGGTCAGGGCAATGCCAGGTTATGGAGCTCCCCTGTGCAACTTCCCATCAGCCCACGGGGCTCTCATGGTCACGCCACTCCCAGGTTATGGAGCTCACCTGTGCAACTACCCATCAGCCCACGAGGCTCTCATGGTCACGCCACTCCCAGGTTATGGAGCTCACCTGTGCAACTACCCAGCAGCCCATGGGGTCTCGTGATCAGGCCCCTCCCAGGATATGGAGCTCCCCTGAGCAGATACCACGGCAGGGCTGGGCACACAGGCACCGTGCACATAGCCCTCATTGCAGAGCACCCCAGATGGCCTGTCACTCAGAGCTGACACAGAGCACCTCAGAGCAGGACTTGATGTAACAAACAGCAGCTCCGAAAGGTCTGTGACCCTGGGCATCACTCTGTGCGGCCTCCCTCTGCCTGGTCTTCCAGAGACTTCCACTGCAGCCGGGACACCAGGCCTCTATCTCCAACCATCACCCCTCCTCTCCCTGACTCCTCGGTTCCTCTCATTAGGAGAGGGTCTTCTTGAAGTTGTCTCCCACTCATGGGCCAGATAAAATGATTAGAAAACAAGCCAGAGCTGCAGCCCCTTATGTATCCTGACTCTCAGGAGCCCACACCTGTTCCTTGGACCTGGCCGGTTCAGCGAGGTCCATTTTCTGCAATGTGAGCCCCTGAGGGGTGAGGATTGGCTGACCTGGGCAGCCTGACCATGCCGGCCAGCCCTCCCCAGGTGTTCCTGTGTTGAGGTCAATATGAACATCACTCCAGGCAGCAAGAACCCCTGCAGCTGTGCCTGATGCCATATTCTCTGCCCCGTCATCAGTCTCGGGGCTGTGCTGGTGGGAGGGAGTGAGGGGCCACAGCTTTGTGGGTGGCCCGGTGTGAGTGGGGCTCTGCTGGACTTTCTGCAGGAATTGCCAGGCTGCCAACTGCTAAAGAAGAGGATGTGTCACCCATACCTTACACTGGAATTTCTCCCCGGGCAGAGGTGAGGAAGGAAAAAAGCAGTGGGGGCCGGGACAGGAGGTGTATCTCAGGCAGGGAAATGGAAAGCATCCAGAAGAGCGCCCTGGCTGGGACCAACCTGGCTGGCCTCCAGGCACCAAGTCAGCCTGCGTGCTGTCGCTGGTGTGGCCCAACGGCCCTTCGTCTAGGCTTTCAGGTCCTTGTACATATTCAGGTGTTTTACCTGGGAAGGGTGGGAACAGTTCAGCAGCAGCTGGCCTGGGGCTCAGCTCACGTTTACTCACAGACGCCTCGGCACGGTCCCCCAGCTTTGCAATGAGGACGCTCCTTGCGTGGGGGCTGCTGGCTGCATGGGAGGTGATTCCCCACCTGTAACCAACTTCAGATTTGTTTACCGCTGGAGCAAGTGCCCTGATAGGGTTTTCCTCTCTATAACTGGTGGGTTCTGTGTTTTGTTTTTTTTTTTTGGTTCAAGGTAGATTTCATTCGTCTTTTATGTATTTATAGATATAAGCATGGAAATAATTCATTCATATAAATACATCTGTGTGAAGGGAAGAACTTTTTCTGTTTTATTTTAAAAATTTATTTATTTTTAAAAATTTTGAAATTTTATTTATTTATTTACACAGCAGGTTATTATTAGTTATCTATTTTATACATATACATGTATACAGGTCAATCCCAATCTCCCAACTCATCCCACCACCACCACCACATGGCTTCCTCCCCTTGGTGTCCATACGTTTGTTCTCTGCCTCTGTGTCTCTATTTCTGCCCTGCAAACCGGTTCATCTGTACCATTTTTCTAGGTTCCACATATATGCATTAATATACAATAGTTGTTTTTCTCTTTCTGACTTCCTTCACTCTGTATGACAGTCTCTAGATCCATCGACGTCTCTACAAATGACCCAGTTTCATTCCTTTGTATGGCTGAGTAATATTCCATTTTATATATGTACCACATGTTTATCCATTCGACTATCTGTGGGCATTTAGGTTGCTTCCATTACCTGGCTATGGTGAATAGTGCTGCAACGAACTTTGTGGTGAATGTGTCTTTTTGATTTATGGTTTTCTCTGGGTATATGCCCAGAAGTGGGATTGCTGGATCATATGGTAATTGTATTTTTACTTTTTTAAGGAACCTCCATACTGTTCTCCATAGTGACTGTATCAATTTACATTCCCACCAATAGTGGAAGAGGGTTCCTTTTGTCCACACCCTCCCCAGCATTTGTTGTTTGTAGAATTTCTGATGATGCCCATTCTAACAGGTGTGAGGTGATAGCTCATTGTAGTTTTGATTTGCATTACTTTAATAATTAGTGATGTTGAGCAGCTTTTCATGTGCATCTTGGCCATGTCTGTGTGTTCTTTGAAGAAATATCTATTTAGATCGTCTACCCATTTTTATATTGGTTTGTTGTTTTTTTTTACTATGAAGCTGCATGAGCTGTTTATATATACTGGAGATTAAACGTTTGTCCATTGATTCGTTTGCAAATATTTCCTCCCATTCGGAGGGTTGCCTTTTTCCATTCCCGTTTTTTAACAAAAGAAAGAAAGAAAGAAAAAGAAGCAGAACACAAATGTGTGTAAAATATGCCTCTTGAAACTGTCGTTTTGAAATATGGAAGTCTGTTGAATATTTTGGTCGATATACGACTCCAGGATTTGTTTTCAGGGCAGGTGTCATTTACAGGCCTGCAATTATCTTGAATATCAACTGACCATTAGCCCTGGGATGAAAGCTGCTGTTGTGTGAAACGGCCACAAGGTGGCAGCAGTTCTCCTTTACCAAACCTGGTTACTAGGGCAACAGAGCCTCAATGGAAGTCGTGTTCTAGGTTGTAATTTAGAATGGAATGTGCCAGGAAAAAGCCCCTTAAGTTTGTCTCACTACTTCTTGTTCGCTTTCTGAATTTGATTTTTATTTTTTTATCACGGCAAGTTTGATTACAATGTTTGGCTTGTTGTAGGTGTGCAAGATGTGGTTCTTTTACACATATACATATGTCTGTTCTTCCTGGGGTCCTTTCCCCATGTATGTTATGACAGGATGTTGAGTAGTCTTCTCTTGGTATTCCGTGGGTGTTTGGTGATTATATATTTCACCTGTGTTTGTATATGTCTGTTAACCCCAATATCCTAATGTATCCAATCCTCACACTTTCCCTTTGGTGATCCATAAGTTTGTTTAATGAATCTGTGATTGCCCTTCTCCGTGGAAATATCTTCACTGGTATCAATTTTTCGGTAACACCTATAAGTGATATCAATAGATATGTGTCTTTCTCTTTCTGACTTACTACAAGTCACGTGATTAGCTCTAGACTCATCTACGGTGCAGCAGATGGCATTGTGTCCTTTTTTTCCTTGGCTAATATTCTGTCTGTACATGTACCAGTTCTTCTTTGTCCACTCATCTGTTGATGGACTTTTTGGCTGCTTCCATGTCATGGCTATTGTAATGCTGCGGCAATGCACATTTGCCTGCCTGTGTCTTTCCAATTCTGTCTTCTTAGGTTATAGGCCCAGGAGTGGGCCTGCTGGATCATATGGTAGCAAAATGTTTACCTTGTAGAGGCACCTCCATTCTGTTCTCAGTAGTGGCTCTTACCAGGTCACGTCCCACTTAAAGTTGAGGTTATGCTCTTCTCCCCAACAACTTCAGCGTTTATTGTTTGTAGTATTTTCGCTGATGTTTATTCTGACTAGTGTGAGCTGATACCACTTTGTGGTTGGACTTGCATGCGTCTCATAATTCCTTGAAATTGAACTTTCTGGCATGTCCTTTTTTTCTTCAAACTGTGAGTACAGCTTACCTCTTCAAATAGTTTTCGTGAAGTATGTTTGACATTTAGAAATATTTTGGCCATTACCTCCCTCAAGACATTTTGAGGGCAGGTTTCATTCACAGCCCTCCAGTACTGGTGCATATGAAGTGACCCTTAGCACAGGTTTTAAAGCTGCTGTTGCAAGTAGCGGCCAGAGGGCGGCAGCATTTTTCCTTTTCCCAATCTGGTAACTAGGGAAACAGACCATCCTGGCAGTGGTGTTCCTCGGTGATATATTAGAGTGGAATGTGCCCCCAAAAGCTGATGTCTCCTTACTTATGTTTGTTTTATAAATTGAATTTATGTATTTTTTAATTGGAGTCATATTCCATTGTGTACATGGACCACTTCTTCTTTGTGCATTCCTCTGTTGATGGACATTTTCGTAGCTTCCAAGTGTTGGCTATGGTAAATATTGCTGGAGTGCAGGATTGCCAGGCTGTGTCTTTTTTTGTGGTATGTGGGCCTCTCACTGCCGTGGAACCTCCCATTGCAGTGCACACGCTCCGGACGCGCAGGCCCAGCAGCCATAGCTCACGGGACAAGCCGCTCCGCGGCATGTGGGATCTTCCTGAACCGGGGCATGAACCCGTGTCCCCTGCATTGGCAGGTGGACTCTCAAACACTGCGCCACCAGTGAAGCCCAGCCTGTGTCTTTTTGATTCTCATGCCCTCAGGTGATAGGCCCAGCAGTGGGTATGTTTGATTGAATGGTAGCTCAGTATTTACCTTTACAAGGCACCTGATTTTTTTGCTTTCATTACTGGCTCTTACCATGTCCCACGTTGAACCAAGGGTAGGCATTTCTCCAAAACCCCTTCAGCATTTATTGTTTGCAGAATTTTTGTCGATGACCATTCTGACTGGTGTGAGCTGATAGGTTTTTGTAATTTGGATTTGCATATCTTTAATTATTCCTAATGTTCAGCATTTTTCCATGCCTTTTTCCATTTCTGGTACAGAAAAACAGAAAAAAACGGAGAGTACAATTAACCTCTTGAAATTGTCTTCTTGGATGGTTGCCCTCTTTTGAATTTTTGGGTCAATGTTCGACCCCAGGATTGTTTTTGAGGGCAGGTGTCATTCACAGGCCTGCAATGAGTGCGAATACTTTGTGACCCTTAGCACTGGGTTTAAAGCTGCTGTTGTGGGAAATGGCCACAAGGCGGCAGCATTTCTCCATTGCCAAACCTGGTTACTAGGGCAGCAGAGCCTTTCTGGGGCCAATGGAATACAGAAGAAGGCATCGTTGAAGTCTAATACAGAATACCATGTCCTGGTGGATGGTAGAATGACCAGCAGGGTGTAGGAATTAGGAACTACTGGATGTATATCCTCGGTGGCTTCACTGAGTGTCCTGACCTCCTTTACCAGGTCCCCAGCAGCCCACGGGGCTCTCGTGGTCAGGGCAATGCCAGGTTATGGAGCTCCCCTGTGCAACTTCCCATCAGCCCACGGGGCTCTCATGGTCACGCCACTCCCAGGTTATGGAGCTCACCTGTGCAACTACCCATCAGCCCACGAGGCTCTCATGGTCACGCCACTCCCAGGTTATGGAGCTCACCTGTGCAACTACCCAGCAGCCCATGGGGTCTCGTGATCAGGCCCCTCCCAGGATATGGAGCTCCCCTGAGCAGATACCACGGCAGGGCTGGGCACACAGGCACCGTGCACATAGCCCTCATTGCAGAGCACCCCAGATGGCCTGTCACTCAGAGCTGACACAGAGCACCTCAGAGCAGGACTTGATGTAACAAACAGCAGCTCCGAAAGGTCTGTGACCCTGGGCATCACTCTGTGCGGCCTCCCTCTGCCTGGTCTTCCAGAGACTTCCACTGCAGCCGGGACACCAGGCCTCTATCTCCAACCATCACCCCTCCTCTCCCTGACTCCTCGGTTCCTCTCATTAGGAGAGGGTCTTCTTGAAGTTGTCTCCCACTCATGGGCCAGATAAAATGATTAGAAAACAAGCCAGAGCTGCAGCCCCTTATGTATCCTGACTCTCAGGAGCCCACACCTGTTCCTTGGACCTGG
Organism: Mesoplodon mirus; assembly: GCF_964341445.2. Lineage (NCBI taxonomy): Eukaryota > Metazoa > Chordata > Mammalia > Artiodactyla > Ziphiidae > Mesoplodon > Mesoplodon mirus. The sequence continues at coordinate 51,293,884 of NC_138977.1, forward strand.
CCGGTTCAGCGAGGTCCATTTTCTGCAATGTGAGCCCCTGAGGGGTGAGGATTGGCTGACCTGGGCAGCCTGACCATGCCGGCCAGCCCTCCCCAGGTGTTCCTGTGTTGAGGTCAATATGAACATCACTCCAGGCAGCAAGAACCCCTGCAGCTGTGCCTGATGCCATATTCTCTGCCCCGTCATCAGTCTCGGGGCTGTGCTGGTGGGAGGGAGTGAGGGGCCACAGCTTTGTGGGTGGCCCGGTGTGAGTGGGGCTCTGCTGGACTTTCTGCAGGAATTGCCAGGCTGCCAACTGCTAAAGAAGAGGATGTGTCACCCATACCTTACACTGGAATTTCTCCCCGGGCAGAGGTGAGGAAGGAAAAAAGCAGTGGGGGCCGGGACAGGAGGTGTATCTCAGGCAGGGAAATGGAAAGCATCCAGAAGAGCGCCCTGGCTGGGACCAACCTGGCTGGCCTCCAGGCACCAAGTCAGCCTGCGTGCTGTCGCTGGTGTGGCCCAACGGCCCTTCGTCTAGGCTTTCAGGTCCTTGTACATATTCAGGTGTTTTACCTGGGAAGGGTGGGAACAGTTCAGCAGCAGCTGGCCTGGGGCTCAGCTCACGTTTACTCACAGACGCCTCGGCACGGTCCCCCAGCTTTGCAATGAGGACGCTCCTTGCGTGGGGGCTGCTGGCTGCATGGGAGGTGATTCCCCACCTGTAACCAACTTCAGATTTGTTTACCGCTGGAGCAAGTGCCCTGATAGGGTTTTCCTCTCTATAACTGGTGGGTTCTGTGTTTTGTTTTTTTTTTTTGGTTCAAGGTAGATTTCATTCGTCTTTTATGTATTTATAGATATAAGCATGGAAATAATTCATTCATATAAATACATCTGTGTGAAGGGAAGAACTTTTTCTGTTTTATTTTAAAAATTTATTTATTTTTAAAAATTTTGAAATTTTATTTATTTATTTACACAGCAGGTTATTATTAGTTATCTATTTTATACATATACATGTATACAGGTCAATCCCAATCTCCCAACTCATCCCACCACCACCACCACATGGCTTCCTCCCCTTGGTGTCCATACGTTTGTTCTCTGCCTCTGTGTCTCTATTTCTGCCCTGCAAACCGGTTCATCTGTACCATTTTTCTAGGTTCCACATATATGCATTAATATACAATAGTTGTTTTTCTCTTTCTGACTTCCTTCACTCTGTATGACAGTCTCTAGATCCATCGACGTCTCTACAAATGACCCAGTTTCATTCCTTTGTATGGCTGAGTAATATTCCATTTTATATATGTACCACATGTTTATCCATTCGACTATCTGTGGGCATTTAGGTTGCTTCCATTACCTGGCTATGGTGAATAGTGCTGCAACGAACATTGTGGTGAATGTGTCTTTTTGATTTATGGTTTTCTCTGGGTATATGCCCAGAAGTGGGATTGCTGGATCATATGGTAATTCTATTTTTACTTTTTTAAGGAACCTCCATACTGTTCTCCATAGTGACTGTATCAATTTACATTCCCACCAATAGTGGAAGAGGGTTCCTTTTGTCCACACCCTCCCCAGCATTTGTTGTTTGTAGAATTTCTGATGATGCCCATTCTAACAGGTGTGAGGTGATAGCTCATTGTAGTTTTGATTTGCATTACTTTAATAATTAGTGATGTTGAGCAGCTTTTCATGTGCATCTTGGCCATGTCTGTGTGTTCTTTGAAGAAATATCTATTTAGATCGTCTACCCATTTTTATATTGGTTTGTTGGTTTTTTTTACTATGAAGCTGCATGAGCTGTTTATATATACTGGAGATTAAACGTTTGTCCATTGATTCGTTTGCAAATATTTCCTCCCATTCGGAGGGTTGCCTTTTTCCATTCCCGTTTTTTAACAAAAGAAAGAAAGAAAGAAAAAGAAGCAGAACACAAATGTGTGTAAAATATGCCTCTTGAAACTGTCGTTTTGAAATATGGAAGTCTGTTGAATATTTTGGTCGATATACGACTCCAGGATTTGTTTTCAGGGCAGGTGTCATTTACAGGCCTGCAATTATCTTGAATATCAACTGACCATTAGCCCTGGGATGAAAGCTGCTGTTGTGTGAAACGGCCACAAGGTGGCAGCAGTTCTCCTTTACCAAACCTGGTTACTAGGGCAACAGAGCCTCAATGGAAGTCGTGTTCTAGGTTGTAATTTAGAATGGAATGTGCCAGGAAAAAGCCCCTTAAGTTTGTCTCACTACTTCTTGTTCGCTTTCTGAATTTGATTTTTATTTTTTTATCACGGCAAGTTTGATTACAATGTTTGGCTTGTTGTAGGTGTGCAAGATGTGGTTCTTTTACACATATACATATGTCTGTTCTTCCTGGGGTCCTTTCCCCATGTATGTTATGACAGGATGTTGAGTAGTCTTCTCTTGGTATTCCGTGGGTGTTTGGTGATTATATATTTCACCTGTGTTTGTATATGTCTGTTAACCCCAATATCCTAATGTATCCAATCCTCACACTTTCCCTTTGGTGATCCATAAGTTTGTTTAATGAATCTGTGATTGCCCTTCTCCGTGGAAATATCTTCACTGGTATCAATTTTTCGGTAACACCTATAAGTGATATCAATAGATATGTGTCTTTCTCTTTCTGACTTACTACAAGTCACGTGATTAGCTCTAGACTCATCTACGGTGCAGCAGATGGCATTGTGTCCTTTTTTTCCTTGGCTAATATTCTGTCTGTACATGTACCAGTTCTTCTTTGTCCACTCATCTGTTGATGGACTTTTTGGCTGCTTCCATGTCATGGCTATTGTAATGCTGCGGCAATGCACATTTGCCTGCCTGTGTCTTTCCAATTCTGTCTTCTTAGGTTATAGGCCCAGGAGTGGGCCTGCTGGATCATATGGTAGCAAAATGTTTACCTTGTAGAGGCACCTCCATTCTGTTCTCAGTAGTGGCTCTTACCAGGTCACGTCCCACTTAAAGTTGAGGTTATGCTCTTCTCCCCAACAACTTCAGCGTTTATTGTTTGTAGTATTTTCGCTGATGTTTATTCTGACTAGTGTGAGCTGATACCACTTTGTGGTTGGACTTGCATGCGTCTCATAATTCCTTGAAATTGAACTTTCTGGCATGTCCTTTTTTTCTTCAAACTGTGAGTACAGCTTACCTCTTCAAATAGTTTTCGTGAAGTATGTTTGACATTTAGAAATATTTTGGCCATTACCTCCCTCAAGACATTTTGAGGGCAGGTTTCATTCACAGCCCTCCAGTACTGGTGCATATGAAGTGACCCTTAGCACAGGTTTTAAAGCTGCTGTTGCAAGTAACGGCCAGAGGGCGGCAGCATTTTTCCTTTTCCCAATCTGGTAACTAGGGAAACAGACCATCCTGGCAGTGGTGTTCCTCGGTGATATATTAGAGTGGAATGTGCCCCCGAAAGCTGATGTCTCCTTACTTATGTTTGTTTTATAAATTGAATTTATATATTTTTTAATTGGAGTCATATTCCATTGTGTACATGGACCACTTCTTCTTTGTGCATGCCTCTGTTGATGGACATTTTCGTAGCTTCCAAGTGTTGGCTATGGTAAATATTGCTGGAGTGTAGGATTGCCAGCCTGTGTCTTTTTTTTTTGTGGTATGTGGGCCTCTCACTGCCGTGGAACCTCCCATTGCAGAGCACACGCTCCGGACGCGCAGGCCCAGCAGCCATAGCTCACGGGACCAGCCGCTCCGCGGCATGTGGGATCTTCCTGAACCGGGGCATGAACCCGTGTCCCCTGCATTGGCAGGTGGACTCTCAAACACTGCGCCACCAGTGAAGCCCAGCCTGTGTCTTTTTGATTCTCATGCCCTCAGGTGATACACCCAGCAGTGGGTATGTTTGATTGAATGGTAGCTCAGTATTTACCTTTACAAGGCACCTGATTTTTTTTGCTTTCATTACTGGCTCTTACCATGTCCCACGTTGAACCAAGGGTAGGCATTTCTCCAAAACCCCTTCAGCATTTACTGTTTGCAGAATTTTTGTTGATGACCATTCTGACTGGTGTGAGCTGATAGGTTTTTGTAATTTGGATTTGCATATCTTTAATTATTCCTAATGTTCAGCATTTTTCCATGCCTTTTTCCATTTCTGGTACAGAAAAACAGAAAAAAACGGAGAGTACAATTAACCTCTTGAAATTGTTTTCTTGGATGGTTGCCCTCTTTTGAATTTTTGGGTCAATGTTCGACCCCAGGATTGTTTTCGAGGGCAGGTGTCATTCATAGGCCTGCAATGAGTGCGAATACTTTGTGACCCTTAGCACTGGGTTTAAAGCTGCTGCTGTGGGAAATGGCCACAAGGCGGCAGCATTTCTCCATTGCCAAACCTGGTTACTAGGGCAGCAGAGCCTTTCTGGGGCCAATGGAATACAGAAGAAGGCATCGTTGAAGTCTAATACAGAATACCATGTCCTGGTGGATGGTAGAATGACCAGCAGGGTGTAGGAATTAGGAACTACTGGATGTATATCCTCGGTGGCTTCACTGAGTGTCCTGACATCCTTTACCAGGTCCCCAGCAGCCCACGGGGCTCTCGTGGTCAGGGCAATGCCAGGTTATGGAGCTCCCCTGTGCAACTTCCCATCAGCCCACGGGGCTCTCATGGTCACGCCACTCCCAGGTTATGGAGCTCACCTGTGCAACTACCCATCAGCCCACGGGGCTCTCATGGTCACGCCACTCCCAGGTTATGGAGCTCACCTGTGCAACTACCCAGCAGCCCATGGGGTCTCATGATCAGGCCCCTCCCAGGATATGGAGCTCCCCTGAGCAGATACCACGGCAGGGCTGGGCACACAGGCACCGTGCACATAGCCCTCATTGCAGAGCACCCCAGATCGCCTGTCACTCAGAGCTGACACAGAGCACCTCAGAGCAGGACTTGAGCTAACAAACAGCAGCTCCGAAAGGTCTGTGACCCTGGGCATCACTCTGTGCGGCCTCCCTCTGCCTGGTCTTCCAGAGACTTCCACTGCAGCCGGGACACCAGGCCTCTATCTCCAACCATCACCCCTCCTCTCCCTGACTCCTCGGTTCCTCTCATTAGGAGAGGGTCTTCTTGAAGTTGTCTCCCAGTCATGGGCCAGATAAAATGATTAGAAAACAAGCCAGAGCTGCAGCTCCTTATGTATCCTGACTCTCAGGAGCCCACACCTGTTCCTTGGACCTGGCCGGTTCAGCGAGGTCCATTTTCTGCAATGTGAGCCCCTGAGGGGTGAGGATTGGCTGACCTGGGCAGCCTGACCATGCCGGCCAGCCCTCCCCAGGTGTTCCTGTGTTGAGGTCAATATGAACACCACTCCAGGCAGCAAGAGCCCCTGCAGCTGTGCCTGATGCCATATTCTCTGCCCCGTCATCAGTCTCGGGGCTGTGCTGGTGGGAGGGAGTGAGGGGCCACAGCTTTGTGGGTGGCCCGGTGTGAGTGGGGCTCTGCTGGACTTTCTGCAGGAATTGCCAGGCTGCCAACTGCTAAAGAAGAGGATGTGTCACCCATACCTTACACTGGAATTTCTCCCCGGGCAGAGGTGAGGAAGGAAAAAAGCAGTGGGGGCCGGGACAGGAGGTGTATCTCAGGCAGGGAAATGGAAAGCATCCAGAAGAGCGCCCTGGCTGGGACCAACCTGGCTGGCCTCCAGGCACCAAGTCAGCCTGCGTGCTCTCGCTGGTGTGGCCCAACGGCCCTTCGTCTAGGCTTTCAGGTCAATGTACATATTCAGGTGTTTTACCTGGGAAGGGTGGGAACAGTTCAGCAGCAGCTGGCCTGGGGCTCAGCTCACGTTTACTCACAGACGCCTCGGCACGGTCCCCCAGCTTTGCAATGAGGACGCTCCTTGCGTGGGGGCTGCTGGCTGCATGGGAGGTGATTCCCCACCTGTAACCAACTTCAGATTTGTTTACCGCTGGAGCAAGTGCCCTGATAGGGTTTTCCTCTCTATAACTGGTGGGTTCTGTGTTTTGTTTTTTTTTTTTGGTTCAAGGTAGATTTCATTCGTCTTTTATGTATTTATAGATATAAGCATGGAAATAATTCATTCATATAAATACATCTGTGTGAAGGGAAGAACTTTTTCTGTTTTATTTTAAAAATTTATTTATTTTTAAAAATTTTGAAATTTTATTTATTTATTTACACAGCAGGTTATTATTAGTTATCTATTTTATACATATACATGTATACAGGTCAATCCCAATCTCCCAACTCATCCCACCACCACCACCACATGGCTTCCTCCCCTTGGTGTCCATACGTTTGTTCTCTGCCTCTGTGTCTCTATTTCTGCCCTGCAAACCGGTTCATCTGTACCATTTTTCTAGGTTCCACATATATGCATTAATATACAATAGTTGTTTTTCTCTTTCTGACTTCCTTCACTCTGTATGACAGTCTCTAGATCCATCGACGTCTCTACAAATGACCCAGTTTCATTCCTTTGTATGGCTGAGTAATATTCCATTTTATATATGTACCACATGTTTATCCATTCGACTATCTGTGGGCATTTAGGTTGCTTCCATTACCTGGCTATGGTGAATAGTGCTGCAACGAACTTTGTGGTGAATGTGTCTTTTTGATTTATGGTTTTCTCTGGGTATATGCCCAGAAGTGGGATTGCTGGATCATATGGTAATTCTATTTTTACTTTTTTAAGGAACCTCCATACTGTTCTCCATAGTGACTGTATCAATTTACATTCCCACCAATAGTGGAAGAGGGTTCCTTTTGTCCACACCCTCCCCAGCATTTGTTGTTTGTAGAATTTCTGATGATGCCCATTCTAACAGGTGTGAGGTGATAGCTCATTGTAGTTTTGATTTGCATTACTTTAATAATTAGTGATGTTGAGCAGCTTTTCATGTGCATCTTGGCCATGTCTGTGTGTTCTTTGAAGAAATATCTATTTAGATCGTCTACCCATTTTTATATTGGTTTGTTGGTTTTTTTTACTATGAAGCTGCATGAGCTGTTTATATATACTGGAGATTAAACGTTTGTCCATTGATTCGTTTGCAAATATTTCCTCCCATTCGGAGGGTTGCCTTTTTCCATTCCCGTTTTTTAACAAAAGAAAGAAAGAAAGAAAAAGAAGCAGAACACAAATGTGTGTAAAATATGCCTCTTGAAACTGTCGTTTTGAAATATGGAAGTCTGTTGAATATTTTGGTCGATATACGACTCCAGGATTTGTTTTCAGGGCAGGTGTCATTTACAGGCCTGCAATTATCTTGAATATCAACTGACCATTAGCCCTGGGATGAAAGCTGCTGTTGTGTGAAACGGCCACAAGGTGGCAGCAGTTCTCCTTTACCAAACCTGGTTACTAGGGCAACAGAGCCTCAATGGAAGTCGTGTTCTAGGTTGTAATTTAGAATGGAATGTGCCAGGAAAAAGCCCCTTAAGTTTGTCTCACTACTTCTTGTTCGCTTTCTGAATTTGATTTTTATTTTTTTATCACGGCAAGTTTGATTACAATGTTTGGCTTGTTGTAGGTGTGCAAGATGTGGTTCTTTTACACATATACATATGTCTGTTCTTCCTGGGGTCCTTTCCCCATGTATGTTATGACAGGATGTTGAGTAGTCTTCTCTTGGTATTCCGTGGGTGTTTGGTGATTATATATTTCACCTGTGTTTGTATATGTCTGTTAACCCCAATATCCTAATGTATCCAATCCTCACACTTTCCCTTTGGTGATCCATAAGTTTGTTTAATGAATCTGTGATTGCCCTTCTCCGTGGAAATATCTTCACTGGTATCAATTTTTCGGTAACACCTATAAGTGATATCAATAGATATGTGTCTTTCTCTTTCTGACTTACTACAAGTCACGTGATTAGCTCTAGACTCATCTACGGTGCAGCAGATGGCATTGTGTCCTTTTTTTCCTTGGCTAATATTCTGTCTGTACATGTACCAGTTCTTCTTTGTCCACTCATCTGTTGATGGACTTTTTGGCTGCTTCCATGTCATGGCTATTGTAATGCTGCGGCAATGCACATTTGCCTGCCTGTGTCTTTCCAATTCTGTCTTCTTAGGTTATAGGCCCAGGAGTGGGCCTGCTGGATCATATGGTAGCAAAATGTTTACCTTGTAGAGGCACCTCCATTCTGTTCTCAGTAGTGGCTCTTACCAGGTCACGTCCCACTTAAAGTTGAGGTTATGCTCTTCTCCCCAACAACTTCAGCGTTTATTGTTTGTAGTATTTTCGCTGATGTTTATTCTGACTAGTGTGAGCTGATACCACTTTGTGGTTGGACTTGCATGCGTCTCATAATTCCTTGAAATTGAACTTTCTGGCATGTCCTTTTTTTCTTCAAACTGTGAGTACAGCTTACCTCTTCAAATAGTTTTCGTGAAGTATGTTTGACATTTAGAAATATTTTGGCCATTACCTCCCTCAAGACATTTTGAGGGCAGGTTTCATTCACAGCCCTCCAGTACTGGTGCATATGAAGTGACCCTTAGCACAGGTTTTAAAGCTGCTGTTGCAAGTAACGGCCAGAGGGCGGCAGCATTTTTCCTTTTCCCAATCTGGTAACTAGGGAAACAGACCATCCTGGCAGTGGTGTTCCTCGGTGATATATTAGAGTGGAATGTGCCCCCGAAAGCTGATGTCTCCTTACTTATGTTTGTTTTATAAATTGAATTTATATATTTTTTAATTGGAGTCATATTCCATTGTGTACATGGACCACTTCTTCTTTGTGCATGCCTCTGTTGATGGACATTTTCGTAGCTTCCAAGTGTTGGCTATGGTAAATATTGCTGGAGTGTAGGATTGCCAGCCTGTGTCTTTTTTTTTTGTGGTATGTGGGCCTCTCACTGCCGTGGAACCTCCCATTGCAGAGCACACGCTCCGGACGCGCAGGCCCAGCAGCCATAGCTCACGGGACCAGCCGCTCCGCGGCATGTGGGATCTTCCTGAACCGGGGCATGAACCCGTGTCCCCTGCATTGGCAGGTGGACTCTCAAACACTGCGCCACCAGTGAAGCCCAGCCTGTGTCTTTTTGATTCTCATGCCCTCAGGTGATACACCCAGCAGTGGGTATGTTTGATTGAATGGTAGCTCAGTATTTACCTTTACAAGGCACCTGATTTTTTTTGCTTTCATTACTGGCTCTTACCATGTCCCACGTTGAACCAAGGGTAGGCATTTCTCCAAAACCCCTTCAGCATTTACTGTTTGCAGAATTTTTGTTGATGACCATTCTGACTGGTGTGAGCTGATAGGTTTTTGTAATTTGGATTTGCATATCTTTAATTATTCCTAATGTTCAGCATTTTTCCATGCCTTTTTCCATTTCTGGTACAGAAAAACAGAAAAAAACGGAGAGTACAATTAACCTCTTGAAATTGTTTTCTTGGATGGTTGCCCTCTTTTGAATTTTTGGGTCAATGTTCGACCCCAGGATTGTTTTCGAGGGCAGGTGTCATTCATAGGCCTGCAATGAGTGCGAATACTTTGTGACCCTTAGCACTGGGTTTAAAGCTGCTGCTGTGGGAAATGGCCACAAGGCGGCAGCATTTCTCCATTGCCAAACCTGGTTACTAGGGCAGCAGAGCCTTTCTGGGGCCAATGGAATACAGAAGAAGGCATCGTTGAAGTCTAATACAGAATACCATGTCCTGGTGGATGGTAGAATGACCAGCAGGGTGTAGGAATTAGGAACTACTGGATGTATATCCTCGGTGGCTTCACTGAGTGTCCTGACATCCTTTACCAGGTCCCCAGCAGCCCACGGGGCTCTCGTGGTCAGGGCAATGCCAGGTTATGGAGCTCCCCTGTGCAACTTCCCATCAGCCCACGGGGCTCTCATGGTCACGCCACTCCCAGGTTATGGAGCTCACCTGTGCAACTACCCATCAGCCCACGGGGCTCTCATGGTCACGCCACTCCCAGGTTATGGAGCTCACCTGTGCAACTACCCAGCAGCCCATGGGGTCTCATGATCAGGCCCCTCCCAGGATATGGAGCTCCCCTGAGCAGATACCACGGCAGGGCTGGGCACACAGGCACCGTGCACATAGCCCTCATTGCAGAGCACCCCAGATCGCCTGTCACTCAGAGCTGACACAGAGCACCTCAGAGCAGGACTTGAGCTAACAAACAGCAGCTCCGAAAGGTCTGTGACCCTGGGCATCACTCTGTGCGGCCTCCCTCTGCCTGGTCTTCCAGAGACTTCCACTGCAGCCGGGACACCAGGCCTCTATCTCCAACCATCACCCCTCCTCTCCCTGACTCCTCGGTTCCTCTCATTAGGAGAGGGTCTTCTTGAAGTTGTCTCCCAGTCATGGGCCAGATAAAATGATTAGAAAACAAGCCAGAGCTGCAGCTCCTTATGTATCCTGACTCTCAGGAGCCCACACCTGTTCCTTGGACCTGGCCGGTTCAGCGAGGTCCATTTTCTGCAATGTGAGCCCCTGAGGGGTGAGGATTGGCTGACCTGGGCAGCCTGACCATGCCGGCCAGCCCTCCCCAGGTGTTCCTGTGTTGAGGTCAATATGAACACCACTCCAGGCAGCAAGAGCCCCTGCAGCTGTGCCTGATGCCATATTCTCTGCCCCGTCATCAGTCTCGGGGCTGTGCTGGTGGGAGGGAGTGAGGGGCCACAGCTTTGTGGGTGGCCCGGTGTGAGTGGGGCTCTGCTGGACTTTCTGCAGGAATTGCCAGGCTGCCAACTGCTAAAGAAGAGGATGTGTCACCCATACCTTACACTGGAATTTCTCCCCGGGCAGAGGTGAGGAAGGAAAAAAGCAGTGGGGGCCGGGACAGGAGGTGTATCTCAGGCAGGGAAATGGAAAGCATCCAGAAGAGCGCCCTGGCTGGGACCAACCTGGCTGGCCTCCAGGCACCAAGTCAGCCTGCGTGCTCTCGCTGGTGTGGCCCAACGGCCCTTCGTCTAGGCTTTCAGGTCAATGTACATATTCAGGTGTTTTACCTGGGAAGGGTGGGAACAGTTCAGCAGCAGCTGGCCTGGGGCTCAGCTCACGTTTACTCACAGACGCCTCGGCACGGTCCCCCAGCTTTGCAATGAGGACGCTCCTTGCGTGGGGGCTGCTGGCTGCATGGGAGGTGATTCCCCACCTGTAACCAACTTCAGATTTGTTTACCGCTGGAGCAAGTGCCCTGATAGGGTTTTCCTCTCTATAACTGGTGGGTTCTGTGTTTTGTTTTTTTTTTTGGTTCAAGGTAGATTTCATTCGTCTTTTATGTATTTATAGATATAAGCATGGAAATAATTCATTCATATAAATACATCTGTGTGAAGGGAAGAACTTTTTCTGTTTTATTTTAAAAATTTATTTATTTTTAAAAATTTTGAAATTTTATTTATTTATTTACACAGCAGGTTATTATTAGTTATCTATTTTATACATATACATGTATACAGGTCAATCCCAATCTCCCAACTCATCCCACCACCACCACCACATGGCTTCCTCCCCTTGGTGTCCATACGTTTGTTCTCTGCCTCTGTGTCTCTATTTCTGCCCTGCAAACCGGTTCATCTGTACCATTTTTCTAGGTTCCACATATATGCATTAATATACAATAGTTGTTTTTCTCTTTCTGACTTCCTTCACTCTGTATGACAGTCTCTAGATCCATCGACGTCTCTACAAATGACCCAGTTTCATTCCTTTGTATGGCTGAGTAATATTCCATTTTATATATGTACCACATGTTTATCCATTCGACTATCTGTGGGCATTTAGGTTGCTTCCATTACCTGGCTATGGTGAATAGTGCTGCAACGAACATTGTGGTGAATGTGTCTTTTTGATTTATGGTTTTCTCTGGGTATATGCCCAGAAGTGGGATTGCTGGATCATATGGTAATTCTATTTTTACTTTTTTAAGGAACCTCCATACTGTTCTCCATAGTGACTGTATCAATTTACATTCCCACCAATAGTGGAAGAGGGTTCCTTTTGTCCACACCCTCCCCAGCATTTGTTGTTTGTAGAATTTCTGATGATGCCCATTCTAACAGGTGTGAGGTGATAGCTCATTGTAGTTTTGATTTGCATTACTTTAATAATTAGTGATGTTGAGCAGCTTTTCATGTGCATCTTGGCCATGTCTGTGTGTTCTTTGAAGAAATATCTATTTAGATCGTCTACCCATTTTTATATTGGTTTGTTGGTTTTTTTTACTATGAAGCTGCATGAGCTGTTTATATATACTGGAGATTAAACGTTTGTCCATTGATTCGTTTGCAAATATTTCCTCCCATTCTGAGGGTTGCCTTTTTCCATTCCCGTTTTTTAACAAAAGAAAGAAAGAAAGAAAAAGAAGCAGAACACAAATGTGTGTAAAATATGCCTCTTGAAACTGTCGTTTTGAAATATGGAAGTCTGTTGAATATTTTGGTCGATATACGACTCCAGGATTTGTTTTCAGGGCAGGTGTCATTTACAGGCCTGCAATTATCTTGAATATCAACTGACCATTAGCCCTGGGATGAAAGCTGCTGTTGTGTGAAACGGCCACAAGGTGGCAGCAGTTCTCCTTTACCAAACCTGGTTACTAGGGCAACAGAGCCTCAATGGAAGTCGTGTTCTAGGTTGTAATTTAGAATGGAATGTGCCAGGAAGAAGCCCCTTAAGTTTGTCTCACTACTTCTTGTTCGCTTTCTTAATTTGATTTTTATTTTTTTATCACAGCAAGTTTGATTACAATGTTTGGCTTGTTGTAGGTGTGCAAGATGTGGTTCTTTTACACATATGTCTGTTCTTCCTGGGGTCCTTTCCCCATGTATGTTATGACAGGATGTTGAGTAGTCTTCTCTTGGTATTCCGTGGGTGTTTGGTGATTATATATTTCACCTGTGTTTGTATATGTCTGTTAACCCCAATATCCTAATGTATCCAATCCTCACACTTTCCCATTGGTGATCCATAAGTTTGTTTAATGAATCTGTGATTGCCCTTCTCCGTGGAAATATCTTCACTGGTATCAATTTTTCGGTAACACCTATAAGTGATATCAATAGATATGTGTCTTTCTCTTTCTGACTTACTACAAGTCACGTGATTAGCTCTAGACTCATCTACGGTGCAGCAGATGGCATTGTGTCCTTTTTTTCCTTGGCTAATATTCTGTCTGTACATGTACCAGTTCTTCTTTGTCCACTCATCTGTTGATGGACTTTTTGGCTGCTTCCATGTCATGGCTATTGTAATGCTGCGGCAATGCACATTTGCCTGCCTGTGTCTTTCCAATTCTGTCTTCTTAGGTTATAGGCCCAGGAGTGGGCCTGCTGGATCATATGGTAGCAAAATGTTTACCTTGTAGAGGCACCTCCATTCTGTTCTCAGTAGTGGCTCTTACCAGGTCACGTCCCACTTAAAGTTGAGGTTATGCTCTTCTCCCCAACAACTTCAGCGTTTATTGTTTGTAGTATTTTCGCTGATGTTTATTCTGACTAGTGTGAGCTGATACCACTTTGTGGTTGGATTTGCATGCGTCTCATAATTCCTTGAAATTGAACTTTCTGGCATGTCCTTTTTTTCTTCAAACTGTGAGTACAGCTTACCTCTTCAAATAGTTTTCGTGAAGTATGTTTGACATTTAGAAATATTTTGGCCATTACCTCCCTCAAGACATTTTGAAGGCAGGTTTCATTCACAGCCCTCCAGTACTGGTGCATATGAAGTGACCCTTAGCACAGGTTTTAAAGCTGCTGTTGCAAGTAACGGCCAGAGGGCGGCAGCATTTCTCCTTTTCCCAATCTGGTAACTAGGGAAACAGACCATCCTGGCAGTGGTGTTCCTCGGTGATATATTAGAGTGGAATGTGCCCCCGAAAGCTGATGTCTCCTTACTTATGTTTGTTTTATAAATTGAATTTATATATTTTTTAATTGGAGTCATATTCCATTGTGTACATGGACCACTTCTTCTTTGTGCATGCCTCTGTTGATGGACATTTTCGTAGCTTCCAAGTGTTGGCTATGGTAAATATTGCTGGAGTGTAGGATTGCCAGCCTGTGTCTTTTTTTTTTGTGGTATGTGGGCCTCTCACTGCTGTGGAACCTCCCATTGCAGAGCACACGCTCCGGACGCGCAGGCCCAGCAGCCATAGCTCACGGGACCAGCCGCTCCGCGGCATGTGGGATCTTCCTGAACCGGGGCATGAACCCGTGTCCCCTGCATTGGCAGGTGGACTCTCAAACACTGCGCCACCAGTGAAGCCCAGCCTGTGTCTTTTTGATTCTCATGCCCTCAGGTGATACACCCAGCAGTGGGTATGTTTGATTGAATGGTAGCTCAGTATTTACCTTTACAAGGCACCTGATTTTTTTTGCTTTCATTACTGGCTCTTACCATGTCCCACGTTGAACCAAGGGTAGGCATTTCTCCAAAACCCCTTCAGCATTTACTGTTTGCAGAATTTTTGTTGATGACCATTCTGACTGGTGTGAGCTGATAGGTTTTTGTAATTTGGATTTGCATATCTTTAATTATTCCTAATGTTCAGCATTTTTCCATGCCTTTTTCCATTTCTGGTACAGAAAAACAGAAAAAAACGGAGAGTACAATTAACCTCTTGAAATTGTTTTCTTGGATGGTTGCCCTCTTTTGAATTTTTGGGTCAATGTTCGACCCCAGGATTGTTTTTGAGGGCAGGTGTCATTCACAGGCCTGCAATGAGTGCGAATACTTTGTGACCCTTAGCACTGGGTTTAAAGCTGCTGCTGTGGGAAATGGCCACAAGGCGGCAGCATTTCTCCATTGCCAAACCTGGTTACTAGGGCAGCAGAGCCTTTCTGGGGCCAATGGAATACAGAAGAAGGCATCGTTGAAGTCTAATACAGAATACCATGTCCTGGTGGATGGTAGAATGACCAGCAGGGTGTAGGAATTAGGAACTACTGGATGTATATCCTCGGTGGCTTCACTGAGTGTCCTGACATCCTTTACCAGGTCCCCAGCAGCCCACGGGGCTCTCGTGGTCAGGGCAATGCCAGGTTATGGAGCTCCCCTGTGCAACTTCCCATCAGCCCACGGGGCTCTCATGGTCACGCCACTCCCAGGTTATGGAGCTCACCTGTGCAACTACCCATCAGCCCACGGGGCTCTCATGGTCACGCCACTCCCAGGTTATGGAGCTCACCTGTGCAACTACCCAGCAGCCCATGGGGTCTCATGATCAGGCCCCTCCCAGGATATGGAGCTCCCCTGAGCAGATACCACGGCAGGGCTGGGCACACAGGCACCGTGCACATAGCCCTCATTGCAGAGCACCCCAGATCGCCTGTCACTCAGAGCTGACACAGAGCACCTCAGAGCAGGACTTGAGCTAACAAACAGCAGCTCCGAAAGGTCTGTGACCCTGGGCATCACTCTGTGCGGCCTCCCTCTGCCTGGTCTTCCAGAGACTTCCACTGCAGCCGGGACACCAGGCCTCTATCTCCAACCATCACCCCTCCTCTCCCTGACTCCTCGGTTCCTCTCATTAGGAGAGGGTCTTCTTGAAGTTGTCTCCCACTCATGGGCCAGATAAAATGATTAGAAAACAAGCCAGAGCTGCAGCTCCTTATGTATCCTGACTCTCAGGAGCCCACACCTGTTCCTTGGACCTGGCCGGTTCAGCGAGGTCCATTTTCTGCAATGTGAGCCCCTGAGGGGTGAGGATTGGCTGACCTGGGCAGCCTGACCATGCCGGCCAGCCCTCCCCAGGTGTTCCTGTGTTGAGGTCAATATGAACACCACTCCAGGCAGCAAGAGCCCCTGCAGCTGTGCCTGATGCCATATTCTCTGCCCCGTCATCAGTCTCGGGGCTGTGCTGGTGGGAGGGAGTGAGGGGCCACAGCTTTGTGGGTGGCCCGGTGTGAGTGGGGCTCTGCTGGACTTTCTGCAGGAATTGCCAGGCTGCCAACTGCTAAAGAAGAGGATGTGTCACCCATACCTTACACTGGAATTTCTCCCCGGGCAGAGGTGAGGAAGGAAAAAAGCAGTGGGGGCCGGGACAGGAGGTGTATCTCAGGCAGGGAAATGGAAAGCATCCAGAAGAGCGCCCTGGCTGGGACCAACCTGGCTGGCCTCCAGGCACCAAGTCAGCCTGCGTGCTCTCGCTGGTGTGGCCCAACGGCCCTTCGTCTAGGCTTTCAGGTCAATGTACATATTCAGGTGTTTTACCTGGGAAGGGTGGGAACAGTTCAGCAGCAGCTGGCCTGGGGCTCAGCTCACGTTTACTCACAGACGCCTCGGCACGGTCCCCCAGCTTTGCAATGAGGACGCTCCTTGCGTGGGGGCTGCTGGCTGCATGGGAGGTGATTCCCCACCTGTAACCAACTTCAGATTTGTTTACCGCTGGAGCAAGTGCCCTGATAGGGTTTTCCTCTCTATAACTGGTGGGTTCTGTGTTTTGTTTTTTTTTTTGGTTCAAGGTAGATTTCATTCGTCTTTTATGTATTTATAGATATAAGCATGGAAATAATTCATTCATATAAATACATCTGTGTGAAGGGAAGAACTTTTTCTGTTTTATTTTAAAAATTTATTTATTTTTAAAAATTTTGAAATTTTATTTATTTATTTACACAGCAGGTTATTATTAGTTATCTATTTTATACATATACATGTATACAGGTCAATCCCAATCTCCCAACTCATCCCACCACCACCACCACATGGCTTCCTCCCCTTGGTGTCCATACGTTTGTTCTCTGCCTCTGTGTCTCTATTTCTGCCCTGCAAACCGGTTCATCTGTACCATTTTTCTAGGTTCCACATATATGCATTAATATACAATAGTTGTTTTTCTCTTTCTGACTTCCTTCACTCTGTATGACAGTCTCTAGATCCATCGACGTCTCTACAAATGACCCAGTTTCATTCCTTTGTATGGCTGAGTAATATTCCATTTTATATATGTACCACATGTTTATCCATTCGACTATCTGTGGGCATTTAGGTTGCTTCCATTACCTGGCTATGGTGAATAGTGCTGCAACGAACATTGTGGTGAATGTGTCTTTTTGATTTATGGTTTTCTCTGGGTATATGCCCAGAAGTGGGATTGCTGGATCATATGGTAATTCTATTTTTACTTTTTTAAGGAACCTCCATACTGTTCTCCATAGTGACTGTATCAATTTACATTCCCACCAATAGTGGAAGAGGGTTCCTTTTGTCCACACCCTCCCCAGCATTTGTTGTTTGTAGAATTTCTGATGATGCCCATTCTAACAGGTGTGAGGTGATAGCTCATTGTAGTTTTGATTTGCATTACTTTAATAATTAGTGATGTTGAGCAGCTTTTCATGTGCATCTTGGCCATGTCTGTGTGTTCTTTGAAGAAATATCTATTTAGATCGTCTACCCATTTTTATATTGGTTTGTTGGTTTTTTTTACTATGAAGCTGCATGAGCTGTTTATATATACTGGAGATTAAACGTTTGTCCATTGATTCGTTTGCAAATATTTCCTCCCATTCTGAGGGTTGCCTTTTTCCATTCCCGTTTTTTAACAAAAGAAAGAAAGAAAGAAAAAGAAGCAGAACACAAATGTGTGTAAAATATGCCTCTTGAAACTGTCGTTTTGAAATATGGAAGTCTGTTGAATATTTTGGTCGATATACGACTCCAGGATTTGTTTTCAGGGCAGGTGTCATTTACAGGCCTGCAATTATCTTGAATATCAACTGACCATTAGCCCTGGGATGAAAGCTGCTGTTGTGTGAAACGGCCACAAGGTGGCAGCAGTTCTCCTTTACCAAACCTGGTTACTAGGGCAACAGAGCCTCAATGGAAGTCGTGTTCTAGGTTGTAATTTAGAATGGAATGTGCCAGGAAGAAGCCCCTTAAGTTTGTCTCACTACTTCTTGTTCGCTTTCTTAATTTGATTTTTATTTTTTTATCACAGCAAGTTTGATTACAATGTTTGGCTTGTTGTAGGTGTGCAAGATGTGGTTCTTTTACACATATGTCTGTTCTTCCTGGGGTCCTTTCCCCATGTATGTTATGACAGGATGTTGAGTAGTCTTCTCTTGGTATTCCGTGGGTGTTTGGTGATTATATATTTCACCTGTGTTTGTATATGTCTGTTAACCCCAATATCCTAATGTATCCAATCCTCACACTTTCCCATTGGTGATCCATAAGTTTGTTTAATGAATCTGTGATTGCCCTTCTCCGTGGAAATATCTTCACTGGTATCAATTTTTCGGTAACACCTATAAGTGATATCAATAGATATGTGTCTTTCTCTTTCTGACTTACTACAAGTCACGTGATTAGCTCTAGACTCATCTACGGTGCAGCAGATGGCATTGTGTCCTTTTTTTCCTTGGCTAATATTCTGTCTGTACATGTACCAGTTCTTCTTTGTCCACTCATCTGTTGATGGACTTTTTGGCTGCTTCCATGTCATGGCTATTGTAATGCTGCGGCAATGCACATTTGCCTGCCTGTGTCTTTCCAATTCTGTCTTCTTAGGTTATAGGCCCAGGAGTGGGCCTGCTGGATCATATGGTAGCAAAATGTTTACCTTGTAGAGGCACCTCCATTCTGTTCTCAGTAGTGGCTCTTACCAGGTCACGTCCCACTTAAAGTTGAGGTTATGCTCTTCTCCCCAACAACTTCAGCGTTTATTGTTTGTAGTATTTTCGCTGATGTTTATTCTGACTAGTGTGAGCTGATACCACTTTGTGGTTGGATTTGCATGCGTCTCATAATTCCTTGAAATTGAACTTTCTGGCATGTCCTTTTTTTCTTCAAACTGTGAGTACAGCTTACCTCTTCAAATAGTTTTCGTGAAGTATGTTTGACATTTAGAAATATTTTGGCCATTACCTCCCTCAAGACATTTTGAAGGCAGGTTTCATTCACAGCCCTCCAGTACTGGTGCATATGAAGTGACCCTTAGCACAGGTTTTAAAGCTGCTGTTGCAAGTAACGGCCAGAGGGCGGCAGCATTTCTCCTTTTCCCAATCTGGTAACTAGGGAAACAGACCATCCTGGCAGTGGTGTTCCTCGGTGATATATTAGAGTGGAATGTGCCCCCGAAAGCTGATGTCTCCTTACTTATGTTTGTTTTATAAATTGAATTTATATATTTTTTAATTGGAGTCATATTCCATTGTGTACATGGACCACTTCTTCTTTGTGCATGCCTCTGTTGATGGACATTTTCGTAGCTTCCAAGTGTTGGCTATGGTAAATATTGCTGGAGTGTAGGATTGCCAGCCTGTGTCTTTTTTTTTTGTGGTATGTGGGCCTCTCACTGCCGTGGAACCTCCCATTGCAGAGCACACGCTCCGGACGCGCAGGCCCAGCAGCCATAGCTCACGGGACCAGCCGCTCCGCGGCATGTGGGATCTTCCTGAACCGGGGCATGAACCCGTGTCCCCTGCATTGGCAGGTGGACTCTCAAACACTGCGCCACCAGTGAAGCCCAGCCTGTGTCTTTTTGATTCTCATGCCCTCAGGTGATACACCCAGCAGTGGGTATGTTTGATTGAATGGTAGCTCAGTATTTACCTTTACAAGGCACCTGATTTTTTTTGCTTTCATTACTGGCTCTTACCATGTCCCACGTTGAACCAAGGGTAGGCATTTCTCCAAAACCCCTTCAGCATTTACTGTTTGCAGAATTTTTGTTGATGACCATTCTGACTGGTGTGAGCTGATAGGTTTTTGTAATTTGGATTTGCATATCTTTAATTATTCCTAATGTTCAGCATTTTTCCATGCCTTTTTCCATTTCTGGTACAGAAAAACAGAAAAAAACGGAGAGTACAATTAACCTCTTGAAATTGTTTTCTTGGATGGTTGCCCTCTTTTGAATTTTTGGGTCAATGTTCGACCCCAGGATTGTTTTCGAGGGCAGGTGTCATTCATAGGCCTGCAATGAGTGCGAATACTTTGTGACCCTTAGCACTGGGTTTAAAGCTGCTGCTGTGGGAAATGGCCACAAGGCGGCAGCATTTCTCCATTGCCAAACCTGGTTACTAGGGCAGCAGAGCCTTTCTGGGGCCAATGGAATACAGAAGAAGGCATCGTTGAAGTCTAATACAGAATACCATGTCCTGGTGGATGGTAGAATGACCAGCAGGGTGTAGGAATTAGGAACTACTGGATGTATATCCTCGGTGGCTTCACTGAGTGTCCTGACCTCCTTTACCAGGTCCCCAGCAGCCCACGGGGCTCTCGTGGTCAGGGCAATGCCAGGTTATGGAGCTCCCCTGTGCAACTTCCCATCAGCCCACGGGGCTCTCATGGTCACGCCACTCCCAGGTTATGGAGCTCACCTGTGCAACTACCCATCAGCCCACGGGGCTCTCATGGTCACGCCACTCCCAGGTTATGGAGCTCACCTGTGCAACTACCCAGCAGCCCATGGGGTCTCATGATCAGGCCCCTCCCAGGATATGGAGCTCCCCTGAGCAGATACCACGGCAGGGCTGGGCACACAGGCACCGTGCACATAGCCCTCATTGCAGAGCACCCCAGATCGCCTGTCACTCAGAGCTGACACAGAGCACCTCAGAGCAGGACTTGAGCTAACAAACAGCAGCTCCGAAAGGTCTGTGACCCTGGGCATCACTCTGTGCGGCCTCCCTCTGCCTGGTCTTCCAGAGACTTCCACTGCAGCCGGGACACCAGGCCTCTATCTCCAACCATCACCCCTCCTCTCCCTGACTCCTCGGTTCCTCTCATTAGGAGAGGGTCTTCTTGAAGTTGTCTCCCACTCATGGGCCAGATAAAATGATTAGAAAACAAGCCAGAGCTGCAGCTCCTTATGTATCCTGACTCTCAGGAGCCCACACCTGTTCCTTGGACCTGGCCGGTTCAGCGAGGTCCATTTTCTGCAATGTGAGCCCCTGAGGGGTGAGGATTGGCTGACCTGGGCAGCCTGACCATGCCGGCCAGCCCTCCCCAGGTGTTCCTGTGTTGAGGTCAATATGAACACCACTCCAGGCAGCAAGAGCCCCTGCAGCTGTGCCTGATGCCATATTCTCTGCCCCGTCATCAGTCTCGGGGCTGTGCTGGTGGGAGGGAGTGAGGGGCCACAGCTTTGTGGGTGGCCCGGTGTGAGTGGGGCTCTGCTGGACTTTCTGCAGGAATTGCCAGGCTGCCAACTGCTAAAGAAGAGGATGTGTCACCCATACCTTACACTGGAATTTCTCCCCGGGCAGAGGTGAGGAAGGAAAAAAGCAGTGGGGGCCGGGACAGGAGGTGTATCTCAGGCAGGGAAATGGAAAGCATCCAGAAGAGCGCCCTGGCTGGGACCAACCTGGCTGGCCTCCAGGCACCAAGTCAGCCTGCGTGCTGTCGCTGGTGTGGCCCAACGGCCCTTCGTCTAGGCTTTCAGGTCAATGTACATATTCAGGTGTTTTACCTGGGAAGGGTGGGAACAGTTCAGCAGCAGCTGGCCTGGGGCTCAGCTCACGTTTACTCACAGACGCCTCGGCACGGTCCCCCAGCTTTGCAATGAGGACGCTCCTTGCGTGGGGGCTGCTGGCTGCATGGGAGGTGATTCCCCACCTGTAACCAACTTCAGATTTGTTTACCGCTGGAGCAAGTGCCCTGATAGGGTTTTCCTCTCTATAACTGGTGGGTTCTGTGTTTTGTTTTTTTTTTTGGTTCAAGGTAGATTTCATTCGTCTTTTATGTATTTATAGATATAAGCATGGAAATAATTCATTCATATAAATACATCTGTGTGAAGGGAAGAACTTTTTCTGTTTTATTTTAAAAATTTATTTATTTTTAAAAATTTTGAAATTTTATTTATTTATTTACACAGCAGGTTATTATTAGTTATCTATTTTATACATATACATGTATACAGGTCAATCCCAATCTCCCAACTCATCCCACCACCACCACCACATGGCTTCCTCCCCTTGGTGTCCATACGTTTGTTCTCTGCCTCTGTGTCTCTATTTCTGCCCTGCAAACCGGTTCATCTGTACCATTTTTCTAGGTTCCACATATATGCATTAATATACAATAGTTGTTTTTCTCTTTCTGACTTCCTTCACTCTGTATGACAGTCTCTAGATCCATCGACGTCTCTACAAATGACCCAGTTTCATTCCTTTGTATGGCTGAGTAATATTCCATTTTATATATGTACCACATGTTTATCCATTCGACTATCTGTGGGCATTTAGGTTGCTTCCATTACCTGGCTATGGTGAATAGTGCTGCAACGAACTTTGTGGTGAATGTGTCTTTTTGATTTATGGTTTTCTCTGGGTATATGCCCAGAAGTGGGATTGCTGGATCATATGGTAATTCTATTTTTACTTTTTTAAGGAACCTCCATACTGTTCTCCATAGTGACTGTATCAATTTACATTCCCACCAATAGTGGAAGAGGGTTCCTTTTGTCCACACCCTCCCCAGCATTTGTTGTTTGTAGAATTTCTGATGATGCCCATTCTAACAGGTGTGAGGTGATAGCTCATTGTAGTTTTGATTTGCATTACTTTAATAATTAGTGATGTTGAGCAGCTTTTCATGTGCATCTTGGCCATGTCTGTGTGTTCTTTGAAGAAATATCTATTTAGATCGTCTACCCATTTTTATATTGGTTTGTTGTTTTTTTTTACTATGAAGCTGCATGAGCTGTTTATATATACTGGAGATTAAACGTTTGTCCATTGATTCGTTTGCAAATATTTCCTCCCATTCGGAGGGTTGCCTTTTTCCATTCCCGTTTTTTAACAAAAGAAAGAAAGAAAGAAAAAGAAGCAGAACACAAATGTGTGTAAAATATGCCTCTTGAAACTGTCGTTTTGAAATATGGAAGTCTGTTGAATATTTTGGTCGATATACGACTCCAGGATTTGTTTTCAGGGCAGGTGTCATTTACAGGCCTGCAATTATCTTGAATATCAACTGACCATTAGCCCTGGGATGAAAGCTGCTGTTGTGTGAAACGGCCACAAGGTGGCAGCAGTTCTCCTTTACCAAACCTGGTTACTAGGGCAACAGAGCCTCAATGGAAGTCGTGTTCTAGGTTGTAATTTAGAATGGAATGTGCCAGGAAAAAGCCCCTTAAGTTTGTCTCACTACTTCTTGTTCGCTTTTTTAATTTGATTTTTATTTTTTTATCACGGCAAGTTTGATTACAATGTTTGGCTTGTTGTAGGTGTGCAAGATGTGGTTCTTTTACACATATACATATGTCTGTTCTTCCTGGGGTCCTTTCCCCATGTATGTTATGACAGGATGTTGAGTAGTCTTCTCTTGGTATTCCGTGGGTGTTTGGTGATTATATATTTCACCTGTGTTTGTATATGTCTGTTAACCCCAATATCCTAATGTATCCAATCCTCACACTTTCCCTTTGGTGATCCATAAGTTTGTTTAATGAATCTGTGATTGCCCTTCTCCGTGGAAATATCTTCACTGGTATCAATTTTTCGGTAACACCTATAAGTGATATCAATAGATATGTGTCTTTCTCTTTCTGACTTACTACAAGTCACGTGATTAGCTCTAGACTCATCTACGGTGCAGCAGATGGCATTGTGTCCTTTTTTTCCTTGGCTAATATTCTGTCTGTACATGTACCAGTTCTTCTTTGTCCACTCATCTGTTGATGGACTTTTTGGCTGCTTCCATGTCATGGCTATTGTAATGCTGCGGCAATGCACATTTGCCTGCCTGTGTCTTTCCAATTCTGTCTTCTTAGGTTATAGGCCCAGGAGTGGGCCTGCTGGATCATATGGTAGCAAAATGTTTACCTTGTAGAGGCACCTCCATTCTGTTCTCAGTAGTGGCTCTTACCAGGTCACGTCCCACTTAAAGTTGAGGTTATGCTCTTCTCCCCAACAACTTCAGCGTTTATTGTTTGTAGTATTTTCGCTGATGTTTATTCTGACTAGTGTGAGCTGATACCACTTTGTGGTTGGACTTGCATGCGTCTCATAATTCCTTGAAATTGAACTTTCTGGCATGTCCTTTTTTTCTTCAAACTGTGAGTACAGCTTACCTCTTCAAATAGTTTTCGTGAAGTATGTTTGACATTTAGAAATATTTTGGCCATTACCTCCCTCAAGACATTTTGAGGGCAGGTTTCATTCACAGCCCTCCAGTACTGGTGCATATGAAGTGACCCTTAGCACAGGTTTTAAAGCTGCTGTTGCAAGTAACGGCCAGAGGGCGGCAGCATTTTTCCTTTTCCCAATCTGGTAACTAGGGAAACAGACCATCCTGGCAGTGGTGTTCCTCGGTGATATATTAGAGTGGAATGTGCCCCCAAAAGCTGATGTCTCCTTACTTATGTTTGTTTTATAAATTGAATTTATGTATTTTTTAATTGGAGTCATATTCCATTGTGTACATGGACCACTTCTTCTTTGTGCATTCCTCTGTTGATGGACATTTTCGTAGCTTCCAAGTGTTGGCTATGGTAAATATTGCTGGAGTGCAGGATTGCCAGGCTGTGTCTTTTTTTGTGGTATGTGGGCCTCTCACTGCCGTGGAACCTCCCATTGCAGTGCACACGCTCCGGACGCGCAGGCCCAGCAGCCATAGCTCACGGGACAAGCCGCTCCGCGGCATGTGGGATCTTCCTGAACCGGGGCATGAACCCGTGTCCCCTGCATTGGCAGGTGGACTCTCAAACACTGCGCCACCAGTGAAGCCCAGCCTGTGTCTTTTTGATTCTCATGCCCTCAGGTGATAGGCCCAGCAGTGGGTATGTTTGATTGAATGGTAGCTCAGTATTTACCTTTACAAGGCACCTGATTTTTTTGCTTTCATTACTGGCTCTTACCATGTCCCACGTTGAACCAAGGGTAGGCATTTCTCCAAAACCCCTTCAGCATTTATTGTTTGCAGAATTTTTGTCGATGACCATTCTGACTGGTGTGAGCTGATAGGTTTTTGTAATTTGGATTTGCATATCTTTAATTATTCCTAATGTTCAGCATTTTTCCATGCCTTTTTCCATTTCTGGTACAGAAAAACAGAAAAAAACGGAGAGTACAATTAACCTCTTGAAATTGTCTTCTTGGATGGTTGCCCTCTTTTGAATTTTTGGGTCAATGTTCGACCCCAGGATTGTTTTTGAGGGCAGGTGTCATTCACAGGCCTGCAATGAGTGCGAATACTTTGTGACCCTTAGCACTGGGTTTAAAGCTGCTGTTGTGGGAAATGGCCACAAGGCGGCAGCATTTCTCCATTGCCAAACCTGGTTACTAGGGCAGCAGAGCCTTTCTGGGGCCAATGGAATACAGAAGAAGGCATCGTTGAAGTCTAATACAGAATACCATGTCCTGGTGGATGGTAGAATGACCAGCAGGGTGTAGGAATTAGGAACTACTGGATGTATATCCTCGGTGGCTTCACTGAGTGTCCTGACCTCCTTTACCAGGTCCCCAGCAGCCCACGGGGCTCTCGTGGTCAGGGCAATGCCAGGTTATGGAGCTCCCCTGTGCAACTTCCCATCAGCCCACGGGGCTCTCATGGTCACGCCACTCCCAGGTTATGGAGCTCACCTGTGCAACTACCCATCAGCCCACGAGGCTCTCATGGTCACGCCACTCCCAGGTTATGGAGCTCACCTGTGCAACTACCCAGCAGCCCATGGGGTCTCGTGATCAGGCCCCTCCCAGGATATGGAGCTCCCCTGAGCAGATACCACGGCAGGGCTGGGCACACAGGCACCGTGCACATAGCCCTCATTGCAGAGCACCCCAGATGGCCTGTCACTCAGAGCTGACACAGAGCACCTCAGAGCAGGACTTGATGTAACAAACAGCAGCTCCGAAAGGTCTGTGACCCTGGGCATCACTCTGTGCGGCCTCCCTCTGCCTGGTCTTCCAGAGACTTCCACTGCAGCCGGGACACCAGGCCTCTATCTCCAACCATCACCCCTCCTCTCCCTGACTCCTCGGTTCCTCTCATTAGGAGAGGGTCTTCTTGAAGTTGTCTCCCACTCATGGGCCAGATAAAATGATTAGAAAACAAGCCAGAGCTGCAGCCCCTTATGTATCCTGACTCTCAGGAGCCCACACCTGTTCCTTGGACCTGGCCGGTTCAGCGAGGTCCATTTTCTGCAATGTGAGCCCCTGAGGGGTGAGGATTGGCTGACCTGGGCAGCCTGACCATGCCGGCCAGCCCTCCCCAGGTGTTCCTGTGTTGAGGTCAATATGAACATCACTCCAGGCAGCAAGAACCCCTGCAGCTGTGCCTGATGCCATATTCTCTGCCCCGTCATCAGTCTCGGGGCTGTGCTGGTGGGAGGGAGTGAGGGGCCACAGCTTTGTGGGTGGCCCGGTGTGAGTGGGGCTCTGCTGGACTTTCTGCAGGAATTGCCAGGCTGCCAACTGCTAAAGAAGAGGATGTGTCACCCATACCTTACACTGGAATTTCTCCCCGGGCAGAGGTGAGGAAGGAAAAAAGCAGTGGGGGCCGGGACAGGAGGTGTATCTCAGGCAGGGAAATGGAAAGCATCCAGAAGAGCGCCCTGGCTGGGACCAACCTGGCTGGCCTCCAGGCACCAAGTCAGCCTGCGTGCTGTCGCTGGTGTGGCCCAACGGCCCTTCGTCTAGGCTTTCAGGTCCTTGTACATATTCAGGTGTTTTACCTGGGAAGGGTGGGAACAGTTCAGCAGCAGCTGGCCTGGGGCTCAGCTCACGTTTACTCACAGACGCCTCGGCACGGTCCCCCAGCTTTGCAATGAGGACGCTCCTTGCGTGGGGGCTGCTGGCTGCATGGGAGGTGATTCCCCACCTGTAACCAACTTCAGATTTGTTTACCGCTGGAGCAAGTGCCCTGATAGGGTTTTCCTCTCTATAACTGGTGGGTTCTGTGTTTTGTTTTTTTTTTTTGGTTCAAGGTAGATTTCATTCGTCTTTTATGTATTTATAGATATAAGCATGGAAATAATTCATTCATATAAATACATCTGTGTGAAGGGAAGAACTTTTTCTGTTTTATTTTAAAAATTTATTTATTTTTAAAAATTTTGAAATTTTATTTATTTATTTACACAGCAGGTTATTATTAGTTATCTATTTTATACATATACATGTATACAGGTCAATCCCAATCTCCCAACTCATCCCACCACCACCACCACATGGCTTCCTCCCCTTGGTGTCCATACGTTTGTTCTCTGCCTCTGTGTCTCTATTTCTGCCCTGCAAACCGGTTCATCTGTACCATTTTTCTAGGTTCCACATATATGCATTAATATACAATAGTTGTTTTTCTCTTTCTGACTTCCTTCACTCTGTATGACAGTCTCTAGATCCATCGACGTCTCTACAAATGACCCAGTTTCATTCCTTTGTATGGCTGAGTAATATTCCATTTTATATATGTACCACATGTTTATCCATTCGACTATCTGTGGGCATTTAGGTTGCTTCCATTACCTGGCTATGGTGAATAGTGCTGCAACGAACTTTGTGGTGAATGTGTCTTTTTGATTTATGGTTTTCTCTGGGTATATGCCCAGAAGTGGGATTGCTGGATCATATGGTAATTCTATTTTTACTTTTTTAAGGAACCTCCATACTGTTCTCCATAGTGACTGTATCAATTTACATTCCCACCAATAGTGGAAGAGGGTTCCTTTTGTCCACACCCTCCCCAGCATTTGTTGTTTGTAGAATTTCTGATGATGCCCATTCTAACAGGTGTGAGGTGATAGCTCATTGTAGTTTTGATTTGCATTACTTTAATAATTAGTGATGTTGAGCAGCTTTTCATGTGCATCTTGGCCATGTCTGTGTGTTCTTTGAAGAAATATCTATTTAGATCGTCTACCCATTTTTATATTGGTTTGTTGGTTTTTTTTACTATGAAGCTGCATGAGCTGTTTATATATACTGGAGATTAAACGTTTGTCCATTGATTCGTTTGCAAATATTTCCTCCCATTCGGAGGGTTGCCTTTTTCCATTCCCGTTTTTTAACAAAAGAAAGAAAGAAAGAAAAAGAAGCAGAACACAAATGTGTGTAAAATATGCCTCTTGAAACTGTCGTTTTGAAATATGGAAGTCTGTTGAATATTTTGGTCGATATACGACTCCAGGATTTGTTTTCAGGGCAGGTGTCATTTACAGGCCTGCAATTATCTTGAATATCAACTGACCATTAGCCCTGGGATGAAAGCTGCTGTTGTGTGAAACGGCCACAAGGTGGCAGCAGTTCTCCTTTACCAAACCTGGTTACTAGGGCAACAGAGCCTCAATGGAAGTCGTGTTCTAGGTTGTAATTTAGAATGGAATGTGCCAGGAAAAAGCCCCTTAAGTTTGTCTCACTACTTCTTGTTCGCTTTTTTAATTTGATTTTTATTTTTTTATCACGGCAAGTTTGATTACAATGTTTGGCTTGTTGTAGGTGTGCAAGATGTGGTTCTTTTACACATATACATATGTCTGTTCTTCCTGGGGTCCTTTCCCCATGTATGTTATGACAGGATGTTGAGTAGTCTTCTCTTGGTATTCCGTGGGTGTTTGGTGATTATATATTTCACCTGTGTTTGTATATGTCTGTTAACCCCAATATCCTAATGTATCCAATCCTCACACTTTCCCTTTGGTGATCCATAAGTTTGTTTAATGAATCTGTGATTGCCCTTCTCCGTGGAAATATCTTCACTGGTATCAATTTTTCGGTAACACCTATAAGTGATATCAATAGATATGTGTCTTTCTCTTTCTGACTTACTACAAGTCACGTGATTAGCTCTAGACTCATCTACGGTGCAGCAGATGGCATTGTGTCCTTTTTTTCCTTGGCTAATATTCTGTCTGTACATGTACCAGTTCTTCTTTGTCCACTCATCTGTTGATGGACTTTTTGGCTGCTTCCATGTCATGGCTATTGTAATGCTGCGGCAATGCACATTTGCCTGCCTGTGTCTTTCCAATTCTGTCTTCTTAGGTTATAGGCCCAGGAGTGGGCCTGCTGGATCATATGGTAGCAAAATGTTTACCTTGTAGAGGCACCTCCATTCTGTTCTCAGTAGTGGCTCTTACCAGGTCACGTCCCACTTAAAGTTGAGGTTATGCTCTTCTCCCCAACAACTTCAGCGTTTATTGTTTGTAGTATTTTCGCTGATGTTTATTCTGACTAGTGTGAGCTGATACCACTTTGTGGTTGGACTTGCATGCGTCTCATAATTCCTTGAAATTGAACTTTCTGGCATGTCCTTTTTTTCTTCAAACTGTGAGTACAGCTTACCTCTTCAAATAGTTTTCGTGAAGTATGTTTGACATTTAGAAATATTTTGGCCATTACCTCCCTCAAGACATTTTGAGGGCAGGTTTCATTCACAGCCCTCCAGTACTGGTGCATATGAAGTGACCCTTAGCACAGGTTTTAAAGCTGCTGTTGCAAGTAACGGCCAGAGGGCGGCAGCATTTTTCCTTTTCCCAATCTGGTAACTAGGGAAACAGACCATCCTGGCAGTGGTGTTCCTCGGTGATATATTAGAGTGGAATGTGCCCCCAAAAGCTGATGTCTCCTTACTTATGTTTGTTTTATAAATTGAATTTATGTATTTTTTAATTGGAGTCATATTCCATTGTGTACATGGACCACTTCTTCTTTGTGCATTCCTCTGTTGATGGACATTTTCGTAGCTTCCAAGTGTTGGCTATGGTAAATATTGCTGGAGTGCAGGATTGCCAGGCTGTGTCTTTTTTTGTGGTATGTGGGCCTCTCACTGCCGTGGAACCTCCCATTGCAGTGCACACGCTCCGGACGCGCAGGCCCAGCAGCCATAGCTCACGGGACAAGCCGCTCCGCGGCATGTGGGATCTTCCTGAACCGGGGCATGAACCCGTGTCCCCTGCATTGGCAGGTGGACTCTCAAACACTGCGCCACCAGTGAAGCCCAGCCTGTGTCTTTTTGATTCTCATGCCCTCAGGTGATAGGCCCAGCAGTGGGTATGTTTGATTGAATGGTAGCTCAGTATTTACCTTTACAAGGCACCTGATTTTTTTGCTTTCATTACTGGCTCTTACCATGTCCCACGTTGAACCAAGGGTAGGCATTTCTCCAAAACCCCTTCAGCATTTATTGTTTGCAGAATTTTTGTCGATGACCATTCTGACTGGTGTGAGCTGATAGGTTTTTGT
This sequence comes from Mesoplodon mirus, assembly GCF_964341445.2. NCBI lineage: Eukaryota > Metazoa > Chordata > Mammalia > Artiodactyla > Ziphiidae > Mesoplodon > Mesoplodon mirus. The sequence goes on from NC_138977.1 coordinate 51,323,993, forward strand.
AATTTGGATTTGCATATCTTTAATTATTCCTAATGTTCAGCATTTTTCCATGCCTTTTTCCATTTCTGGTACAGAAAAACAGAAAAAAACGGAGAGTACAATTAACCTCTTGAAATTGTCTTCTTGGATGGTTGCCCTCTTTTGAATTTTTGGGTCAATGTTCGACCCCAGGATTGTTTTTGAGGGCAGGTGTCATTCACAGGCCTGCAATGAGTGCGAATACTTTGTGACCCTTAGCACTGGGTTTAAAGCTGCTGTTGTGGGAAATGGCCACAAGGCGGCAGCATTTCTCCATTGCCAAACCTGGTTACTAGGGCAGCAGAGCCTTTCTGGGGCCAATGGAATACAGAAGAAGGCATCGTTGAAGTCTAATACAGAATACCATGTCCTGGTGGATGGTAGAATGACCAGCAGGGTGTAGGAATTAGGAACTACTGGATGTATATCCTCGGTGGCTTCACTGAGTGTCCTGACCTCCTTTACCAGGTCCCCAGCAGCCCACGGGGCTCTCGTGGTCAGGGCAATGCCAGGTTATGGAGCTCCCCTGTGCAACTTCCCATCAGCCCACGGGGCTCTCATGGTCACGCCACTCCCAGGTTATGGAGCTCACCTGTGCAACTACCCATCAGCCCACGAGGCTCTCATGGTCACGCCACTCCCAGGTTATGGAGCTCACCTGTGCAACTACCCAGCAGCCCATGGGGTCTCGTGATCAGGCCCCTCCCAGGATATGGAGCTCCCCTGAGCAGATACCACGGCAGGGCTGGGCACACAGGCACCGTGCACATAGCCCTCATTGCAGAGCACCCCAGATCGCCTGTCACTCAGAGCTGACACAGAGCACCTCAGAGCAGGACTTGAGCTAACAAACAGCAGCTCCGAAAGGTCTGTGACCCTGGGCATCACTCTGTGCGGCCTCCCTCTGCCTGGTCTTCCAGAGACTTCCACTGCAGCCGGGACACCAGGCCTCTATCTCCAACCATCACCCCTCCTCTCCCTGACTCCTCGGTTCCTCTCATTAGGAGAGGGTCTTCTTGAAGTTGTCTCCCACTCATGGGCCAGATAAAATGATTAGAAAACAAGCCAGAGCTGCAGCCCCTTATGTATCCTGACTCTCAGGAGCCCACACCTGTTCCTTGGACCTGGCCGGTTCAGCGAGGTCCATTTTCTGCAATGTGAGCCCCTGAGGGGTGAGGATTGGCTGACCTGGGCAGCCTGACCATGCCGGCCAGCCCTCCCCAGGTGTTCCTGTGTTGAGGTCAATATGAACATCACTCCAGGCAGCAAGAACCCCTGCAGCTGTGCCTGATGCCATATTCTCTGCCCCGTCATCAGTCTCGGGGCTGTGCTGGTGGGAGGGAGTGAGGGGCCACAGCTTTGTGGGTGGCCCGGTGTGAGTGGGGCTCTGCTGGACTTTCTGCAGGAATTGCCAGGCTGCCAACTGCTAAAGAAGAGGATGTGTCACCCATACCTTACACTGGAATTTCTCCCCGGGCAGAGGTGAGGAAGGAAAAAAGCAGTGGGGGCTGGGACAGGAGGTGTATCTCAGGCAGGGAAATGGAAAGCATCCAGAAGAGCGCCCTGGCTGGGACCAACCTGGCTGGCCTCCAGGCACCAAGTCAGCCTGCGTGCTGTCGCTGGTGTGGCCCAACGGCCCTTCGTCTAGGCTTTCAGGTCCTTGTACATATTCAGGTGTTTTACCTGGGAAGGGTGGGAACAGTTCAGCAGCAGCTGGCCTGGGGCTCAGCTCACGTTTACTCACAGACGCCTCGGCACGGTCCCCCAGCTTTGCAATGAGGACGCTCCTTGCGTGGGGGCTGCTGGCTGCATGGGAGGTGATTCCCCACCTGTAACCAACTTCAGATTTGTTTACCGCTGGAGCAAGTGCCCTGATAGGGTTTTCCTCTCTATAACTGGTGGGTTCTGTGTTTTGTTTTTTTTTTTTTGGTTCAAGGTAGATTTCATTCGTCTTTTATGTATTTATAGATATAAGCATGGAAATAATTCATTCATATAAATACATCTGTGTGAAGGGAAGAACTTTTTCTGTTTTATTTTAAAAATTTATTTATTTTTAAAAATTTTGAAATTTTATTTATTTATTTACACAGCAGGTTATTATTAGTTATCTATTTTATACATATACATGTATACAGGTCAATCCCAATCTCCCAACTCATCCCACCACCACCACCACATGGCTTCCTCCCCTTGGTGTCCATACGTTTGTTCTCTGCCTCTGTGTCTCTATTTCTGCCCTGCAAACCGGTTCATCTGTACCATTTTTCTAGGTTCCACATATATGCATTAATATACAATAGTTGTTTTTCTCTTTCTGACTTCCTTCACTCTGTATGACAGTCTCTAGATCCATCGACGTCTCTACAAATGACCCAGTTTCATTCCTTTGTATGGCTGAGTAATATTCCATTTTATATATGTACCACATGTTTATCCATTCGACTATCTGTGGGCATTTAGGTTGCTTCCATTACCTGGCTATGGTGAATAGTGCTGCAACGAACATTGTGGTGAATGTGTCTTTTTGATTTATGGTTTTCTCTGGGTATATGCCCAGAAGTGGGATTGCTGGATCATATGGTAATTCTATTTTTACTTTTTTAAGGAACCTCCATACTGTTCTCCATAGTGACTGTATCAATTTACATTCCCACCAATAGTGGAAGAGGGTTCCTTTTGTCCACACCCTCCCCAGCATTTGTTGTTTGTAGAATTTCTGATGATGCCCATTCTAACAGGTGTGAGGTGATAGCTCATTGTAGTTTTGATTTGCATTACTTTAATAATTAGTGATGTTGAGCAGCTTTTCATGTGCATCTTGGCCATGTCTGTGTGTTCTTTGAAGAAATATCTATTTAGATCGTCTACCCATTTTTATATTGGTTTGTTGTTTTTTTTTACTATGAAGCTGCATGAGCTGTTTATATATACTGGAGATTAAACGTTTGTCCATTGATTCGTTTGCAAATATTTCCTCCCATTCGGAGGGTTGCCTTTTTCCATTCCCGTTTTTTAACAAAAGAAAGAAAGAAAGAAAAAGAAGCAGAACACAAATGTGTGTAAAATATGCCTCTTGAAACTGTCGTTTTGAAATATGGAAGTCTGTTGAATATTTTGGTCGATATACGACTCCAGGATTTGTTTTCAGGGCAGGTGTCATTTACAGGCCTGCAATTATCTTGAATATCAACTGACCATTAGCCCTGGGATGAAAGCTGCTGTTGTGTGAAACGGCCACAAGGTGGCAGCAGTTCTCCTTTACCAAACCTGGTTACTAGGGCAACAGAGCCTCAATGGAAGTCGTGTTCTAGGTTGTAATTTAGAATGGAATGTGCCAGGAAAAAGCCCCTTAAGTTTGTCTCACTACTTCTTGTTCGCTTTTTTAATTTGATTTTTATTTTTTTATCACGGCAAGTTTGATTACAATGTTTGGCTTGTTGTAGGTGTGCAAGATGTGGTTCTTTTACACATATACATATGTCTGTTCTTCCTGGGGTCCTTTCCCCATGTATGTTATGACAGGATGTTGAGTAGTCTTCTCTTGGTATTCCGTGGGTGTTTGGTGATTATATATTTCACCTGTGTTTGTATATGTCTGTTAACCCCAATATCCTAATGTATCCAATCCTCACACTTTCCCTTTGGTGATCCATAAGTTTGTTTAATGAATCTGTGATTGCCCTTCTCCGTGGAAATATCTTCACTGGTATCAATTTTTCGGTAACACCTATAAGTGATATCAATAGATATGTGTCTTTCTCTTTCTGACTTACTACAAGTCACGTGATTAGCTCTAGACTCATCTACGGTGCAGCAGATGGCATTGTGTCCTTTTTTTCCTTGGCTAATATTCTGTCTGTACATGTACCAGTTCTTCTTTGTCCACTCATCTGTTGATGGACTTTTTGGCTGCTTCCATGTCATGGCTATTGTAATGCTGCGGCAATGCACATTTGCCTGCCTGTGTCTTTCCAATTCTGTCTTCTTAGGTTATAGGCCCAGGAGTGGGCCTGCTGGATCATATGGTAGCAAAATGTTTACCTTGTAGAGGCACCTCCATTCTGTTCTCAGTAGTGGCTCTTACCAGGTCACGTCCCACTTAAAGTTGAGGTTATGCTCTTCTCCCCAACAACTTCAGCGTTTATTGTTTGTAGTATTTTCGCTGATGTTTATTCTGACTAGTGTGAGCTGATACCACTTTGTGGTTGGACTTGCATGCGTCTCATAATTCCTTGAAATTGAACTTTCTGGCATGTCCTTTTTTTCTTCAAACTGTGAGTACAGCTTACCTCTTCAAATAGTTTTCGTGAAGTATGTTTGACATTTAGAAATATTTTGGCCATTACCTCCCTCAAGACATTTTGAGGGCAGGTTTCATTCACAGCCCTCCAGTACTGGTGCATATGAAGTGACCCTTAGCACAGGTTTTAAAGCTGCTGTTGCAAGTAACGGCCAGAGGGCGGCAGCATTTTTCCTTTTCCCAATCTGGTAACTAGGGAAACAGACCATCCTGGCAGTGGTGTTCCTCGGTGATATATTAGAGTGGAATGTGCCCCCAAAAGCTGATGTCTCCTTACTTATGTTTGTTTTATAAATTGAATTTATGTATTTTTTAATTGGAGTCATATTCCATTGTGTACATGGACCACTTCTTCTTTGTGCATTCCTCTGTTGATGGACATTTTCGTAGCTTCCAAGTGTTGGCTATGGTAAATATTGCTGGAGTGCAGGATTGCCAGGCTGTGTCTTTTTTTGTGGTATGTGGGCCTCTCACTGCCGTGGAACCTCCCATTGCAGTGCACACGCTCCGGACGCGCAGGCCCAGCAGCCATAGCTCACGGGACAAGCCGCTCCGCGGCATGTGGGATCTTCCTGAACCGGGGCATGAACCCGTGTCCCCTGCATTGGCAGGTGGACTCTCAAACACTGCGCCACCAGTGAAGCCCAGCCTGTGTCTTTTTGATTCTCATGCCCTCAGGTGATAGGCCCAGCAGTGGGTATGTTTGATTGAATGGTAGCTCAGTATTTACCTTTACAAGGCACCTGATTTTTTTGCTTTCATTACTGGCTCTTACCATGTCCCACGTTGAACCAAGGGTAGGCATTTCTCCAAAACCCCTTCAGCATTTATTGTTTGCAGAATTTTTGTCGATGACCATTCTGACTGGTGTGAGCTGATAGGTTTTTGTAATTTGGATTTGCATATCTTTAATTATTCCTAATGTTCAGCATTTTTCCATGCCTTTTTCCATTTCTGGTACAGAAAAACAGAAAAAAACGGAGAGTACAATTAACCTCTTGAAATTGTCTTCTTGGATGGTTGCCCTCTTTTGAATTTTTGGGTCAATGTTCGACCCCAGGATTGTTTTTGAGGGCAGGTGTCATTCACAGGCCTGCAATGAGTGCGAATACTTTGTGACCCTTAGCACTGGGTTTAAAGCTGCTGTTGTGGGAAATGGCCACAAGGCGGCAGCATTTCTCCATTGCCAAACCTGGTTACTAGGGCAGCAGAGCCTTTCTGGGGCCAATGGAATACAGAAGAAGGCATCGTTGAAGTCTAATACAGAATACCATGTCCTGGTGGATGGTAGAATGACCAGCAGGGTGTAGGAATTAGGAACTACTGGATGTATATCCTCGGTGGCTTCACTGAGTGTCCTGACCTCCTTTACCAGGTCCCCAGCAGCCCACGGGGCTCTCGTGGTCAGGGCAATGCCAGGTTATGGAGCTCCCCTGTGCAACTTCCCATCAGCCCACGGGGCTCTCATGGTCACGCCACTCCCAGGTTATGGAGCTCACCTGTGCAACTACCCATCAGCCCACGAGGCTCTCATGGTCACGCCACTCCCAGGTTATGGAGCTCACCTGTGCAACTACCCAGCAGCCCATGGGGTCTCGTGATCAGGCCCCTCCCAGGATATGGAGCTCCCCTGATCAGATACCACGGCAGGGCTGGGCACACAGGCACCGTGCACATAGCCCTCATTGCAGAGCACCCCAGATGGCCTGTCACTCAGAGCTGACACAGAGCACCTCAGAGCAGGACTTGAGCTAACAAACAGCAGCTCCGAAAGGTCTGTGACCCTGGGCATCACTCTGTGCGGCCTCCCTCTGCCTGGTCTTCCAGAGACTTCCACTGCAGCCGGGACACCAGGCCTCTATCTCCAACCATCACCCCTCCTCTCCCTGACTCCTCGGTTCCTCTCATTAGGAGAGGGTCTTCTTGAAGTTGTCTCCCACTCATGGGCCAGATAAAATGATTAGAAAACAAGCCAGAGCTGCAGCCCCTTATGTATCCTGACTCTCAGGAGCCCACACCTGTTCCTTGGACCTGGCCGGTTCAGCGAGGTCCATTTTCTGCAATGTGAGCCCCTGAGGGGTGAGGATTGGCTGACCTGGGCAGCCTGACCATGCCGGCCAGCCCTCCCCAGGTGTTCCTGTGTTGAGGTCAATATGAACATCACTCCAGGCAGCAAGAACCCCTGCAGCTGTGCCTGATGCCATATTCTCTGCCCCGTCATCAGTCTCGGGGCTGTGCTGGTGGGAGGGAGTGAGGGGCCACAGCTTTGTGGGTGGCCCGGTGTGAGTGGGGCTCTGCTGGACTTTCTGCAGGAATTGCCAGGCTGCCAACTGCTAAAGAAGAGGATGTGTCACCCATACCTTACACTGGAATTTCTCCCCGGGCAGAGGTGAGGAAGGAAAAAAGCAGTGGGGGCTGGGACAGGAGGTGTATCTCAGGCAGGGAAATGGAAAGCATCCAGAAGAGCGCCCTGGCTGGGACCAACCTGGCTGGCCTCCAGGCACCAAGTCAGCCTGCGTGCTGTCGCTGGTGTGGCCCAACGGCCCTTCGTCTAGGCTTTCAGGTCCTTGTACATATTCAGGTGTTTTACCTGGGAAGGGTGGGAACAGTTCAGCAGCAGCTGGCCTGGGGCTCAGCTCACGTTTACTCACAGACGCCTCGGCACGGTCCCCCAGCTTTGCAATGAGGACGCTCCTTGCGTGGGGGCTGCTGGCTGCATGGGAGGTGATTCCCCACCTGTAACCAACTTCAGATTTGTTTACCGCTGGAGCAAGTGCCCTGATAGGGTTTTCCTCTCTATAACTGGTGGGTTCTGTGTTTTGTTTTTTTTTTTTGGTTCAAGGTAGATTTCATTCGTCTTTTATGTATTTATAGATATAAGCATGGAAATAATTCATTCATATAAATACATCTGTGTGAAGGGAAGAACTTTTTCTGTTTTATTTTAAAAATTTATTTATTTTTAAAAATTTTGAAATTTTATTTATTTATTTACACAGCAGGTTATTATTAGTTATCTATTTTATACATATACATGTATACAGGTCAATCCCAATCTCCCAACTCATCCCACCACCACCACCACATGGCTTCCTCCCCTTGGTGTCCATACGTTTGTTCTCTGCCTCTGTGTCTCTATTTCTGCCCTGCAAACCGGTTCATCTGTACCATTTTTCTAGGTTCCACATATATGCATTAATATACAATAGTTGTTTTTCTCTTTCTGACTTCCTTCACTCTGTATGACAGTCTCTAGATCCATCGACGTCTCTACAAATGACCCAGTTTCATTCCTTTGTATGGCTGAGTAATATTCCATTTTATATATGTACCACATGTTTATCCATTCGACTATCTGTGGGCATTTAGGTTGCTTCCATTACCTGGCTATGGTGAATAGTGCTGCAACGAACATTGTGGTGAATGTGTCTTTTTGATTTATGGTTTTCTCTGGGTATATGCCCAGAAGTGGGATTGCTGGATCATATGGTAATTCTATTTTTACTTTTTTAAGGAACCTCCATACTGTTCTCCATAGTGACTGTATCAATTTACATTCCCACCAATAGTGGAAGAGGGTTCCTTTTGTCCACACCCTCCCCAGCATTTGTTGTTTGTAGAATTTCTGATGATGCCCATTCTAACAGGTGTGAGGTGATAGCTCATTGTAGTTTTGATTTGCATTACTTTAATAATTAGTGATGTTGAGCAGCTTTTCATGTGCATCTTGGCCATGTCTGTGTGTTCTTTGAAGAAATATCTATTTAGATCGTCTACCCATTTTTATATTGGTTTGTTGTTTTTTTTTACTATGAAGCTGCATGAGCTGTTTATATATACTGGAGATTAAACGTTTGTCCATTGATTCGTTTGCAAATATTTCCTCCCATTCGGAGGGTTGCCTTTTTCCATTCCCGTTTTTTAACAAAAGAAAGAAAGAAAGAAAAAGAAGCAGAACACAAATGTGTGTAAAATATGCCTCTTGAAACTGTCGTTTTGAAATATGGAAGTCTGTTGAATATTTTGGTCGATATACGACTCCAGGATTTGTTTTCAGGGCAGGTGTCATTTACAGGCCTGCAATTATCTTGAATATCAACTGACCATTAGCCCTGGGATGAAAGCTGCTGTTGTGTGAAACGGCCACAAGGTGGCAGCAGTTCTCCTTTACCAAACCTGGTTACTAGGGCAACAGAGCCTCAATGGAAGTCGTGTTCTAGGTTGTAATTTAGAATGGAATGTGCCAGGAAAAAGCCCCTTAAGTTTGTCTCACTACTTCTTGTTCGCTTTCTGAATTTGATTTTTATTTTTTTATCACGGCAAGTTTGATTACAATGTTTGGCTTGTTGTAGGTGTGCAAGATGTGGTTCTTTTACACATATACATATGTCTGTTCTTCCTGGGGTCCTTTCCCCATGTATGTTATGACAGGATGTTGAGTAGTCTTCTCTTGGTATTCCGTGGGTGTTTGGTGATTATATATTTCACCTGTGTTTGTATATGTCTGTTAACCCCAATATCCTAATGTATCCAATCCTCACACTTTCCCTTTGGTGATCCATAAGTTTGTTTAATGAATCTGTGATTGCCCTTCTCCGTGGAAATATCTTCACTGGTATCAATTTTTCGGTAACACCTATAAGTGATATCAATAGATATGTGTCTTTCTCTTTCTGACTTACTACAAGTCACGTGATTAGCTCTAGACTCATCTACGGTGCAGCAGATGGCATTGTGTCCTTTTTTTCCTTGGCTAATATTCTGTCTGTACATGTACCAGTTCTTCTTTGTCCACTCATCTGTTGATGGACTTTTTGGCTGCTTCCATGTCATGGCTATTGTAATGCTGCGGCAATGCACATTTGCCTGCCTGTGTCTTTCCAATTCTGTCTTCTTAGGTTATAGGCCCAGGAGTGGGCCTGCTGGATCATATGGTAGCAAAATGTTTACCTTGTAGAGGCACCTCCATTCTGTTCTCAGTAGTGGCTCTTACCAGGTCACGTCCCACTTAAAGTTGAGGTTATGCTCTTCTCCCCAACAACTTCAGCGTTTATTGTTTGTAGTATTTTCGCTGATGTTTATTCTGACTAGTGTGAGCTGATACCACTTTGTGGTTGGACTTGCATGCGTCTCATAATTCCTTGAAATTGAACTTTCTGGCATGTCCTTTTTTTCTTCAAACTGTGAGTACAGCTTACCTCTTCAAATAGTTTTCGTGAAGTATGTTTGACATTTAGAAATATTTTGGCCATTACCTCCCTCAAGACATTTTGAGGGCAGGTTTCATTCACAGCCCTCCAGTACTGGTGCATATGAAGTGACCCTTAGCACAGGTTTTAAAGCTGCTGTTGCAAGTAACGGCCAGAGGGCGGCAGCATTTTTCCTTTTCCCAATCTGGTAACTAGGGAAACAGACCATCCTGGCAGTGGTGTTCCTCGGTGATATATTAGAGTGGAATGTGCCCCCAAAAGCTGATGTCTCCTTACTTATGTTTGTTTTATAAATTGAATTTATGTATTTTTTAATTGGAGTCATATTCCATTGTGTACATGGACCACTTCTTCTTTGTGCATGCCTCTGTTGATGGACATTTTCGTAGCTTCCAAGTGTTGGCTATGGTAAATATTGCTGGAGTGCAGGATTGCCAGGCTGTGTCTTTTTTTGTGGTATGTGGGCCTCTCACTGCCGTGGAACCTCCCATTGCAGTGCACACGCTCCGGACGCGCAGGCCCAGCAGCCATAGCTCACGGGACAAGCCGCTCCGCGGCATGTGGGATCTTCCTGAACCGGGGCATGAACCCGTGTCCCCTGCATTGGCAGGTGGACTCTCAAACACTGCGCCACCAGTGAAGCCCAGCCTGTGTCTTTTTGATTCTCATGCCCTCAGGTGATAGGCCCAGCAGTGGGTATGTTTGATTGAATGGTAGCTCAGTATTTACCTTTACAAGGCACCTGATTTTTTTGCTTTCATTACTGGCTCTTACCATGTCCCACGTTGAACCAAGGGTAGGCATTTCTCCAAAACCCCTTCAGCATTTATTGTTTGCAGAATTTTTGTCGATGACCATTCTGACTGGTGTGAGCTGATAGGTTTTTGTAATTTGGATTTGCATATCTTTAATTATTCCTAATGTTCAGCATTTTTCCATGCCTTTTTCCATTTCTGGTACAGAAAAACAGAAAAAAACGGAGAGTACAATTAACCTCTTGAAATTGTCTTCTTGGATGGTTGCCCTCTTTTGAATTTTTGGGTCAATGTTCGACCCCAGGATTGTTTTTGAGGGCAGGTGTCATTCACAGGCCTGCAATGAGTGCGAATACTTTGTGACCCTTAGCACTGGGTTTAAAGCTGCTGTTGTGGGAAATGGCCACAAGGCGGCAGCATTTCTCCATTGCCAAACCTGGTTACTAGGGCAGCAGAGCCTTTCTGGGGCCAATGGAATACAGAAGAAGGCATCGTTGAAGTCTAATACAGAATACCATGTCCTGGTGGATGGTAGAATGACCAGCAGGGTGTAGGAATTAGGAACTACTGGATGTATATCCTCGGTGGCTTCACTGAGTGTCCTGACCTCCTTTACCAGGTCCCCAGCAGCCCACGGGGCTCTCGTGGTCAGGGCAATGCCAGGTTATGGAGCTCCCCTGTGCAACTTCCCATCAGCCCACGGGGCTCTCATGGTCACGCCACTCCCAGGTTATGGAGCTCACCTGTGCAACTACCCATCAGCCCACGAGGCTCTCATGGTCACGCCACTCCCAGGTTATGGAGCTCACCTGTGCAACTACCCAGCAGCCCATGGGGTCTCGTGATCAGGCCCCTCCCAGGATATGGAGCTCCCCTGAGCAGATACCACGGCAGGGCTGGGCACACAGGCACCGTGCACATAGCCCTCATTGCAGAGCACCCCAGATGGCCTGTCACTCAGAGCTGACACAGAGCACCTCAGAGCAGGACTTGATGTAACAAACAGCAGCTCCGAAAGGTCTGTGACCCTGGGCATCACTCTGTGCGGCCTCCCTCTGCCTGGTCTTCCAGAGACTTCCACTGCAGCCGGGACACCAGGCCTCTATCTCCAACCATCACCCCTCCTCTCCCTGACTCCTCGGTTCCTCTCATTAGGAGAGGGTCTTCTTGAAGTTGTCTCCCACTCATGGGCCAGATAAAATGATTAGAAAACAAGCCAGAGCTGCAGCCCCTTATGTATCCTGACTCTCAGGAGCCCACACCTGTTCCTTGGACCTGGCCGGTTCAGCGAGGTCCATTTTCTGCAATGTGAGCCCCTGAGGGGTGAGGATTGGCTGACCTGGGCAGCCTGACCATGCCGGCCAGCCCTCCCCAGGTGTTCCTGTGTTGAGGTCAATATGAACATCACTCCAGGCAGCAAGAACCCCTGCAGCTGTGCCTGATGCCATATTCTCTGCCCCGTCATCAGTCTCGGGGCTGTGCTGGTGGGAGGGAGTGAGGGGCCACAGCTTTGTGGGTGGCCCGGTGTGAGTGGGGCTCTGCTGGACTTTCTGCAGGAATTGCCAGGCTGCCAACTGCTAAAGAAGAGGATGTGTCACCCATACCTTACACTGGAATTTCTCCCCGGGCAGAGGTGAGGAAGGAAAAAAGCAGTGGGGGCCGGGACAGGAGGTGTATCTCAGGCAGGGAAATGGAAAGCATCCAGAAGAGCGCCCTGGCTGGGACCAACCTGGCTGGCCTCCAGGCACCAAGTCAGCCTGCGTGCTGTCGCTGGTGTGGCCCAACGGCCCTTCGTCTAGGCTTTCAGGTCCTTGTACATATTCAGGTGTTTTACCTGGGAAGGGTGGGAACAGTTCAGCAGCAGCTGGCCTGGGGCTCAGCTCACGTTTACTCACAGACGCCTCGGCACGGTCCCCCAGCTTTGCAATGAGGACGCTCCTTGCGTGGGGGCTGCTGGCTGCATGGGAGGTGATTCCCCACCTGTAACCAACTTCAGATTTGTTTACCGCTGGAGCAAGTGCCCTGATAGGGTTTTCCTCTCTATAACTGGTGGGTTCTGTGTTTTGTTTTTTTTTTTTGGTTCAAGGTAGATTTCATTCGTCTTTTATGTATTTATAGATATAAGCATGGAAATAATTCATTCATATAAATACATCTGTGTGAAGGGAAGAACTTTTTCTGTTTTATTTTAAAAATTTATTTATTTTTAAAAATTTTGAAATTTTATTTATTTATTTACACAGCAGGTTATTATTAGTTATCTATTTTATACATATACATGTATACAGGTCAATCCCAATCTCCCAACTCATCCCACCACCACCACCACATGGCTTCCTCCCCTTGGTGTCCATACGTTTGTTCTCTGCCTCTGTGTCTCTATTTCTGCCCTGCAAACCGGTTCATCTGTACCATTTTTCTAGGTTCCACATATATGCATTAATATACAATAGTTGTTTTTCTCTTTCTGACTTCCTTCACTCTGTATGACAGTCTCTAGATCCATCGACGTCTCTACAAATGACCCAGTTTCATTCCTTTGTATGGCTGAGTAATATTCCATTTTATATATGTACCACATGTTTATCCATTCGACTATCTGTGGGCATTTAGGTTGCTTCCATTACCTGGCTATGGTGAATAGTGCTGCAACGAACTTTGTGGTGAATGTGTCTTTTTGATTTATGGTTTTCTCTGGGTATATGCCCAGAAGTGGGATTGCTGGATCATATGGTAATTCTATTTTTACTTTTTTAAGGAACCTCCATACTGTTCTCCATAGTGACTGTATCAATTTACATTCCCACCAATAGTGGAAGAGGGTTCCTTTTGTCCACACCCTCCCCAGCATTTGTTGTTTGTAGAATTTCTGATGATGCCCATTCTAACAGGTGTGAGGTGATAGCTCATTGTAGTTTTGATTTGCATTACTTTAATAATTAGTGATGTTGAGCAGCTTTTCATGTGCATCTTGGCCATGTCTGTGTGTTCTTTGAAGAAATATCTATTTAGATCGTCTACCCATTTTTATATTGGTTTGTTGGTTTTTTTTACTATGAAGCTGCATGAGCTGTTTATATATACTGGAGATTAAACGTTTGTCCATTGATTCGTTTGCAAATATTTCCTCCCATTCGGAGGGTTGCCTTTTTCCATTCCCGTTTTTTAACAAAAGAAAGAAAGAAAGAAAAAGAAGCAGAACACAAATGTGTGTAAAATATGCCTCTTGAAACTGTCGTTTTGAAATATGGAAGTCTGTTGAATATTTTGGTCGATATACGACTCCAGGATTTGTTTTCAGGGCAGGTGTCATTTACAGGCCTGCAATTATCTTGAATATCAACTGACCATTAGCCCTGGGATGAAAGCTGCTGTTGTGTGAAACGGCCACAAGGTGGCAGCAGTTCTCCTTTACCAAACCTGGTTACTAGGGCAACAGAGCCTCAATGGAAGTCGTGTTCTAGGTTGTAATTTAGAATGGAATGTGCCAGGAAGAAGCCCCTTAAGTTTGTCTCACTACTTCTTGTTCGCTTTCTTAATTTGATTTTTATTTTTTTATCACGGCAAGTTTGATTACAATGTTTGGCTTGTTGTAGGTGTGCAAGATGTGGTTCTTTTACACATATGTCTGTTCTTCCTGGGGTCCTTTCCCCATGTACGTTATGACAGGATGTTGAGTAGTCTTCTCTTGGTATTCCGTGGGTGTTTGGTGATTATATATTTCACCTGTGTTTGTATATGTCTGTTAACCCCAATATCCTAATGTATCCAATCCTCACACTTTCCCATTGGTGATCCATAAGTTTGTTTAATGAACCTGTGATTGCCCTTCTCCGTGGAAATATCTTCACTGGTATCAATTTTTCGGTAACACCTATAAGTGATATCAATAGATATGTGTCTTTCTCTTTCTGACTTACTACAAGTCACGTGATTAGCTCTAGACTCATCTACGGTGCAGCAGATGGCATTGTGTCCTTTTTTTCCTTGGCTAATATTCTGTCTGTACATGTACCAGTTCTTCTTTGTCCACTCATCTGTTGATGGACTTTTTGGCTGCTTCCATGTCATGGCTATTGTAATGCTGCGGCAATGCACATTTGCCTGCCTGTGTCTTTCCAATTCTGTCTTCTTAGGTTATAGGCCCAGGAGTGGGCCTGCTGGATCATATGGTAGCAAAATGTTTACCTTGTAGAGGCACCTCCATTCTGTTCTCAGTAGTGGCTCTTACCAGGTCACGTCCCACTTAAAGTTGAGGTTATGCTCTTCTCCCCAACAACTTCAGCGTTTATTGTTTGTAGTATTTTCGCTGATGTTTATTCTGACTAGTGTGAGCTGATACCACTTTGTGGTTGGACTTGCATGCGTCTCATAATTCCTTGAAATTGAACTTTCTGGCATGTCCTTTTTTTCTTCAAACTGTGAGTACAGCTTACCTCTTCAAATAGTTTTCGTGAAGTATGTTTGACATTTAGAAATATTTTGGCCATTACCTCCCTCAAGACATTTTGAGGGCAGGTTTCATTCACAGCCCTCCAGTACTGGTGCATATGAAGTGACCCTTAGCACAGGTTTTAAAGCTGCTGTTGCAAGTAGCGGCCAGAGGGCGGCAGCATTTTTCCTTTTCCCAATCTGGTAACTAGGGAAACAGACCATCCTGGCAGTGGTGTTCCTCGGTGATATATTAGAGTGGAATGTGCCCCCAAAAGCTGATGTCTCCTTACTTATGTTTGTTTTATAAATTGAATTTATGTATTTTTTAATTGGAGTCATATTCCATTGTGTACATGGACCACTTCTTCTTTGTGCATTCCTCTGTTGATGGACATTTTCGTAGCTTCCAAGTGTTGGCTATGGTAAATATTGCTGGAGTGCAGGATTGCCAGGCTGTGTCTTTTTTTGTGGTATGTGGGCCTCTCACTGCCGTGGAACCTCCCATTGCAGTGCACACGCTCCGGACGCGCAGGCCCAGCAGCCATAGCTCACGGGACAAGCCGCTCCGCGGCATGTGGGATCTTCCTGAACCGGGGCATGAACCCGTGTCCCCTGCATTGGCAGGTGGACTCTCAAACACTGCGCCACCAGTGAAGCCCAGCCTGTGTCTTTTTGATTCTCATGCCCTCAGGTGATAGGCCCAGCAGTGGGTATGTTTGATTGAATGGTAGCTCAGTATTTACCTTTACAAGGCACCTGATTTTTTTGCTTTCATTACTGGCTCTTACCATGTCCCACGTTGAACCAAGGGTAGGCATTTCTCCAAAACCCCTTCAGCATTTATTGTTTGCAGAATTTTTGTCGATGACCATTCTGACTGGTGTGAGCTGATAGGTTTTTGTAATTTGGATTTGCATATCTTTAATTATTCCTAATGTTCAGCATTTTTCCATGCCTTTTTCCATTTCTGGTACAGAAAAACAGAAAAAAACGGAGAGTACAATTAACCTCTTGAAATTGTCTTCTTGGATGGTTGCCCTCTTTTGAATTTTTGGGTCAATGTTCGACCCCAGGATTGTTTTTGAGGGCAGGTGTCATTCACAGGCCTGCAATGAGTGCGAATACTTTGTGACCCTTAGCACTGGGTTTAAAGCTGCTGTTGTGGGAAATGGCCACAAGGCGGCAGCATTTCTCCATTGCCAAACCTGGTTACTAGGGCAGCAGAGCCTTTCTGGGGCCAATGGAATACAGAAGAAGGCATCGTTGAAGTCTAATACAGAATACCATGTCCTGGTGGATGGTAGAATGACCAGCAGGGTGTAGGAATTAGGAACTACTGGATGTATATCCTCGGTGGCTTCACTGAGTGTCCTGACCTCCTTTACCAGGTCCCCAGCAGCCCACGGGGCTCTCGTGGTCAGGGCAATGCCAGGTTATGGAGCTCCCCTGTGCAACTTCCCATCAGCCCACGGGGCTCTCATGGTCACGCCACTCCCAGGTTATGGAGCTCACCTGTGCAACTACCCATCAGCCCACGAGGCTCTCATGGTCACGCCACTCCCAGGTTATGGAGCTCACCTGTGCAACTACCCAGCAGCCCATGGGGTCTCGTGATCAGGCCCCTCCCAGGATATGGAGCTCCCCTGAGCAGATACCACGGCAGGGCTGGGCACACAGGCACCGTGCACATAGCCCTCATTGCAGAGCACCCCAGATGGCCTGTCACTCAGAGCTGACACAGAGCACCTCAGAGCAGGACTTGATGTAACAAACAGCAGCTCCGAAAGGTCTGTGACCCTGGGCATCACTCTGTGCGGCCTCCCTCTGCCTGGTCTTCCAGAGACTTCCACTGCAGCCGGGACACCAGGCCTCTATCTCCAACCATCACCCCTCCTCTCCCTGACTCCTCGGTTCCTCTCATTAGGAGAGGGTCTTCTTGAAGTTGTCTCCCACTCATGGGCCAGATAAAATGATTAGAAAACAAGCCAGAGCTGCAGCCCCTTATGTATCCTGACTCTCAGGAGCCCACACCTGTTCCTTGGACCTGGCCGGTTCAGCGAGGTCCATTTTCTGCAATGTGAGCCCCTGAGGGGTGAGGATTGGCTGACCTGGGCAGCCTGACCATGCCGGCCAGCCCTCCCCAGGTGTTCCTGTGTTGAGGTCAATATGAACATCACTCCAGGCAGCAAGAACCCCTGCAGCTGTGCCTGATGCCATATTCTCTGCCCCGTCATCAGTCTCGGGGCTGTGCTGGTGGGAGGGAGTGAGGGGCCACAGCTTTGTGGGTGGCCCGGTGTGAGTGGGGCTCTGCTGGACTTTCTGCAGGAATTGCCAGGCTGCCAACTGCTAAAGAAGAGGATGTGTCACCCATACCTTACACTGGAATTTCTCCCCGGGCAGAGGTGAGGAAGGAAAAAAGCAGTGGGGGCCGGGACAGGAGGTGTATCTCAGGCAGGGAAATGGAAAGCATCCAGAAGAGCGCCCTGGCTGGGACCAACCTGGCTGGCCTCCAGGCACCAAGTCAGCCTGCGTGCTGTCGCTGGTGTGGCCCAACGGCCCTTCGTCTAGGCTTTCAGGTCCTTGTACATATTCAGGTGTTTTACCTGGGAAGGGTGGGAACAGTTCAGCAGCAGCTGGCCTGGGGCTCAGCTCACGTTTACTCACAGACGCCTCGGCACGGTCCCCCAGCTTTGCAATGAGGACGCTCCTTGCGTGGGGGCTGCTGGCTGCATGGGAGGTGATTCCCCACCTGTAACCAACTTCAGATTTGTTTACCGCTGGAGCAAGTGCCCTGATAGGGTTTTCCTCTCTATAACTGGTGGGTTCTGTGTTTTGTTTTTTTTTTTTGGTTCAAGGTAGATTTCATTCGTCTTTTATGTATTTATAGATATAAGCATGGAAATAATTCATTCATATAAATACATCTGTGTGAAGGGAAGAACTTTTTCTGTTTTATTTTAAAAATTTATTTATTTTTAAAAATTTTGAAATTTTATTTATTTATTTACACAGCAGGTTATTATTAGTTATCTATTTTATACATATACATGTATACAGGTCAATCCCAATCTCCCAACTCATCCCACCACCACCACCACATGGCTTCCTCCCCTTGGTGTCCATACGTTTGTTCTCTGCCTCTGTGTCTCTATTTCTGCCCTGCAAACCGGTTCATCTGTACCATTTTTCTAGGTTCCACATATATGCATTAATATACAATAGTTGTTTTTCTCTTTCTGACTTCCTTCACTCTGTATGACAGTCTCTAGATCCATCGACGTCTCTACAAATGACCCAGTTTCATTCCTTTGTATGGCTGAGTAATATTCCATTTTATATATGTACCACATGTTTATCCATTCGACTATCTGTGGGCATTTAGGTTGCTTCCATTACCTGGCTATGGTGAATAGTGCTGCAACGAACTTTGTGGTGAATGTGTCTTTTTGATTTATGGTTTTCTCTGGGTATATGCCCAGAAGTGGGATTGCTGGATCATATGGTAATTCTATTTTTACTTTTTTAAGGAACCTCCATACTGTTCTCCATAGTGACTGTATCAATTTACATTCCCACCAATAGTGGAAGAGGGTTCCTTTTGTCCACACCCTCCCCAGCATTTGTTGTTTGTAGAATTTCTGATGATGCCCATTCTAACAGGTGTGAGGTGATAGCTCATTGTAGTTTTGATTTGCATTACTTTAATAATTAGTGATGTTGAGCAGCTTTTCATGTGCATCTTGGCCATGTCTGTGTGTTCTTTGAAGAAATATCTATTTAGATCGTCTACCCATTTTTATATTGGTTTGTTGGTTTTTTTTACTATGAAGCTGCATGAGCTGTTTATATATACTGGAGATTAAACGTTTGTCCATTGATTCGTTTGCAAATATTTCCTCCCATTCGGAGGGTTGCCTTTTTCCATTCCCGTTTTTTAACAAAAGAAAGAAAGAAAGAAAAAGAAGCAGAACACAAATGTGTGTAAAATATGCCTCTTGAAACTGTCGTTTTGAAATATGGAAGTCTGTTGAATATTTTGGTCGATATACGACTCCAGGATTTGTTTTCAGGGCAGGTGTCATTTACAGGCCTGCAATTATCTTGAATATCAACTGACCATTAGCCCTGGGATGAAAGCTGCTGTTGTGTGAAACGGCCACAAGGTGGCAGCAGTTCTCCTTTACCAAACCTGGTTACTAGGGCAACAGAGCCTCAATGGAAGTCGTGTTCTAGGTTGTAATTTAGAATGGAATGTGCCAGGAAGAAGCCCCTTAAGTTTGTCTCACTACTTCTTGTTCGCTTTCTTAATTTGATTTTTATTTTTTTATCACGGCAAGTTTGATTACAATGTTTGGCTTGTTGTAGGTGTGCAAGATGTGGTTCTTTTACACATATGTCTGTTCTTCCTGGGGTCCTTTCCCCATGTACGTTATGACAGGATGTTGAGTAGTCTTCTCTTGGTATTCCGTGGGTGTTTGGTGATTATATATTTCACCTGTGTTTGTATATGTCTGTTAACCCCAATATCCTAATGTATCCAATCCTCACACTTTCCCATTGGTGATCCATAAGTTTGTTTAATGAATCTGTGATTGCCCTTCTCCGTGGAAATATCTTCACTGGTATCAATTTTTCGGTAACACCTATAAGTGATATCAATAGATATGTGTCTTTCTCTTTCTGACTTACTACAAGTCACGTGATTAGCTCTAGACTCATCTACGGTGCAGCAGATGGCATTGTGTCCTTTTTTTCCTTGGCTAATATTCTGTCTGTACATGTACCAGTTCTTCTTTGTCCACTCATCTGTTGATGGACTTTTTGGCTGCTTCCATGTCATGGCTATTGTAATGCTGCGGCAATGCACATTTGCCTGCCTGTGTCTTTCCAATTCTGTCTTCTTAGGTTATAGGCCCAGGAGTGGGCCTGCTGGATCATATGGTAGCAAAATGTTTACCTTGTAGAGGCACCTCCATTCTGTTCTCAGTAGTGGCTCTTACCAGGTCACGTCCCACTTAAAGTTGAGGTTATGCTCTTCTCCCCAACAACTTCAGCGTTTATTGTTTGTAGTATTTTCGCTGATGTTTATTCTGACTAGTGTGAGCTGATACCACTTTGTGGTTGGACTTGCATGCGTCTCATAATTCCTTGAAATTGAACTTTCTGGCATGTCCTTTTTTTCTTCAAACTGTGAGTACAGCTTACCTCTTCAAATAGTTTTCGTGAAGTATGTTTGACATTTAGAAATATTTTGGCCATTACCTCCCTCAAGACATTTTGAGGGCAGGTTTCATTCACAGCCCTCCAGTACTGGTGCATATGAAGTGACCCTTAGCACAGGTTTTAAAGCTGCTGTTGCAAGTAACGGCCAGAGGGCGGCAGCATTTTTCCTTTTCCCAATCTGGTAACTAGGGAAACAGACCATCCTGGCAGTGGTGTTCCTCGGTGATATATTAGAGTGGAATGTGCCCCCAAAAGCTGATGTCTCCTTACTTATGTTTGTTTTATAAATTGAATTTATGTATTTTTTAATTGGAGTCATATTCCATTGTGTACATGGACCACTTCTTCTTTGTGCATTCCTCTGTTGATGGACATTTTCGTAGCTTCCAAGTGTTGGCTATGGTAAATATTGCTGGAGTGCAGGATTGCCAGGCTGTGTCTTTTTTTGTGGTATGTGGGCCTCTCACTGCCGTGGAACCTCCCATTGCAGTGCACACGCTCCGGACGCGCAGGCCCAGCAGCCATAGCTCACGGGACAAGCCGCTCCGCGGCATGTGGGATCTTCCTGAACCGGGGCATGAACCCGTGTCCCCTGCATTGGCAGGTGGACTCTCAAACACTGCGCCACCAGTGAAGCCCAGCCTGTGTCTTTTTGATTCTCATGCCCTCAGGTGATAGGCCCAGCAGTGGGTATGTTTGATTGAATGGTAGCTCAGTATTTACCTTTACAAGGCACCTGATTTTTTTGCTTTCATTACTGGCTCTTACCATGTCCCACGTTGAACCAAGGGTAGGCATTTCTCCAAAACCCCTTCAGCATTTATTGTTTGCAGAATTTTTGTCGATGACCATTCTGACTGGTGTGAGCTGATAGGTTTTTGTAATTTGGATTTGCATATCTTTAATTATTCCTAATGTTCAGCATTTTTCCATGCCTTTTTCCATTTCTGGTACAGAAAAACAGAAAAAAACGGAGAGTACAATTAACCTCTTGAAATTGTCTTCTTGGATGGTTGCCCTCTTTTGAATTTTTGGGTCAATGTTCGACCCCAGGATTGTTTTTGAGGGCAGGTGTCATTCACAGGCCTGCAATGAGTGCGAATACTTTGTGACCCTTAGCACTGGGTTTAAAGCTGCTGTTGTGGGAAATGGCCACAAGGCGGCAGCATTTCTCCATTGCCAAACCTGGTTACTAGGGCAGCAGAGCCTTTCTGGGGCCAATGGAATACAGAAGAAGGCATCGTTGAAGTCTAATACAGAATACCATGTCCTGGTGGATGGTAGAATGACCAGCAGGGTGTAGGAATTAGGAACTACTGGATGTATATCCTCGGTGGCTTCACTGAGTGTCCTGACCTCCTTTACCAGGTCCCCAGCAGCCCACGGGGCTCTCGTGGTCAGGGCAATGCCAGGTTATGGAGCTCCCCTGTGCAACTTCCCATCAGCCCACGGGGCTCTCATGGTCACGCCACTCCCAGGTTATGGAGCTCACCTGTGCAACTACCCATCAGCCCACGAGGCTCTCATGGTCACGCCACTCCCAGGTTATGGAGCTCACCTGTGCAACTACCCAGCAGCCCATGGGGTCTCGTGATCAGGCCCCTCCCAGGATATGGAGCTCCCCTGAGCAGATACCACGGCAGGGCTGGGCACACAGGCACCGTGCACATAGCCCTCATTGCAGAGCACCCCAGATGGCCTGTCACTCAGAGCTGACACAGAGCACCTCAGAGCAGGACTTGATGTAACAAACAGCAGCTCCGAAAGGTCTGTGACCCTGGGCATCACTCTGTGCGGCCTCCCTCTGCCTGGTCTTCCAGAGACTTCCACTGCAGCCGGGACACCAGGCCTCTATCTCCAACCATCACCCCTCCTCTCCCTGACTCCTCGGTTCCTCTCATTAGGAGAGGGTCTTCTTGAAGTTGTCTCCCACTCATGGGCCAGATAAAATGATTAGAAAACAAGCCAGAGCTGCAGCCCCTTATGTATCCTGACTCTCAGGAGCCCACACCTGTTCCTTGGACCTGGCCGGTTCAGCGAGGTCCATTTTCTGCAATGTGAGCCCCTGAGGGGTGAGGATTGGCTGACCTGGGCAGCCTGACCATGCCGGCCAGCCCTCCCCAGGTGTTCCTGTGTTGAGGTCAATATGAACATCACTCCAGGCAGCAAGAACCCCTGCAGCTGTGCCTGATGCCATATTCTCTGCCCCGTCATCAGTCTCGGGGCTGTGCTGGTGGGAGGGAGTGAGGGGCCACAGCTTTGTGGGTGGCCCGGTGTGAGTGGGGCTCTGCTGGACTTTCTGCAGGAATTGCCAGGCTGCCAACTGCTAAAGAAGAGGATGTGTCACCCATACCTTACACTGGAATTTCTCCCCGGGCAGAGGTGAGGAAGGAAAAAAGCAGTGGGGGCCGGGACAGGAGGTGTATCTCAGGCAGGGAAATGGAAAGCATCCAGAAGAGCGCCCTGGCTGGGACCAACCTGGCTGGCCTCCAGGCACCAAGTCAGCCTGCGTGCTGTCGCTGGTGTGGCCCAACGGCCCTTCGTCTAGGCTTTCAGGTCCTTGTACATATTCAGGTGTTTTACCTGGGAAGGGTGGGAACAGTTCAGCAGCAGCTGGCCTGGGGCTCAGCTCACGTTTACTCACAGACGCCTCGGCACGGTCCCCCAGCTTTGCAATGAGGACGCTCCTTGCGTGGGGGCTGCTGGCTGCATGGGAGGTGATTCCCCACCTGTAACCAACTTCAGATTTGTTTACCGCTGGAGCAAGTGCCCTGATAGGGTTTTCCTCTCTATAACTGGTGGGTTCTGTGTTTTGTTTTTTTTTTTTGGTTCAAGGTAGATTTCATTCGTCTTTTATGTATTTATAGATATAAGCATGGAAATAATTCATTCATATAAATACATCTGTGTGAAGGGAAGAACTTTTTCTGTTTTATTTTAAAAATTTATTTATTTTTAAAAATTTTGAAATTTTATTTATTTATTTACACAGCAGGTTATTATTAGTTATCTATTTTATACATATACATGTATACAGGTCAATCCCAATCTCCCAACTCATCCCACCACCACCACCACATGGCTTCCTCCCCTTGGTGTCCATACGTTTGTTCTCTGCCTCTGTGTCTCTATTTCTGCCCTGCAAACCGGTTCATCTGTACCATTTTTCTAGGTTCCACATATATGCATTAATATACAATAGTTGTTTTTCTCTTTCTGACTTCCTTCACTCTGTATGACAGTCTCTAGATCCATCGACGTCTCTACAAATGACCCAGTTTCATTCCTTTGTATGGCTGAGTAATATTCCATTTTATATATGTACCACATGTTTATCCATTCGACTATCTGTGGGCATTTAGGTTGCTTCCATTACCTGGCTATGGTGAATAGTGCTGCAACGAACTTTGTGGTGAATGTGTCTTTTTGATTTATGGTTTTCTCTGGGTATATGCCCAGAAGTGGGATTGCTGGATCATATGGTAATTCTATTTTTACTTTTTTAAGGAACCTCCATACTGTTCTCCATAGTGACTGTATCAATTTACATTCCCACCAATAGTGGAAGAGGGTTCCTTTTGTCCACACCCTCCCCAGCATTTGTTGTTTGTAGAATTTCTGATGATGCCCATTCTAACAGGTGTGAGGTGATAGCTCATTGTAGTTTTGATTTGCATTACTTTAATAATTAGTGATGTTGAGCAGCTTTTCATGTGCATCTTGGCCATGTCTGTGTGTTCTTTGAAGAAATATCTATTTAGATCGTCTACCCATTTTTATATTGGTTTGTTGGTTTTTTTTACTATGAAGCTGCATGAGCTGTTTATATATACTGGAGATTAAACGTTTGTCCATTGATTCGTTTGCAAATATTTCCTCCCATTCGGAGGGTTGCCTTTTTCCATTCCCGTTTTTTAACAAAAGAAAGAAAGAAAGAAAAAGAAGCAGAACACAAATGTGTGTAAAATATGCCTCTTGAAACTGTCGTTTTGAAATATGGAAGTCTGTTGAATATTTTGGTCGATATACGACTCCAGGATTTGTTTTCAGGGCAGGTGTCATTTACAGGCCTGCAATTATCTTGAATATCAACTGACCATTAGCCCTGGGATGAAAGCTGCTGTTGTGTGAAACGGCCACAAGGTGGCAGCAGTTCTCCTTTACCAAACCTGGTTACTAGGGCAACAGAGCCTCAATGGAAGTCGTGTTCTAGGTTGTAATTTAGAATGGAATGTGCCAGGAAGAAGCCCCTTAAGTTTGTCTCACTACTTCTTGTTCGCTTTCTTAATTTGATTTTTATTTTTTTATCACGGCAAGTTTGATTACAATGTTTGGCTTGTTGTAGGTGTGCAAGATGTGGTTCTTTTACACATATGTCTGTTCTTCCTGGGGTCCTTTCCCCATGTACGTTATGACAGGATGTTGAGTAGTCTTCTCTTGGTATTCCGTGGGTGTTTGGTGATTATATATTTCACCTGTGTTTGTATATGTCTGTTAACCCCAATATCCTAATGTATCCAATCCTCACACTTTCCCATTGGTGATCCATAAGTTTGTTTAATGAATCTGTGATTGCCCTTCTCCGTGGAAATATCTTCACTGGTATCAATTTTTCGGTAACACCTATAAGTGATATCAATAGATATGTGTCTTTCTCTTTCTGACTTACTACAAGTCACGTGATTAGCTCTAGACTCATCTACGGTGCAGCAGATGGCATTGTGTCCTTTTTTTCCTTGGCTAATATTCTGTCTGTACATGTACCAGTTCTTCTTTGTCCACTCATCTGTTGATGGACTTTTTGGCTGCTTCCATGTCATGGCTATTGTAATGCTGCGGCAATGCACATTTGCCTGCCTGTGTCTTTCCAATTCTGTCTTCTTAGGTTATAGGCCCAGGAGTGGGCCTGCTGGATCATATGGTAGCAAAATGTTTACCTTGTAGAGGCACCTCCATTCTGTTCTCAGTAGTGGCTCTTACCAGGTCACGTCCCACTTAAAGTTGAGGTTATGCTCTTCTCCCCAACAACTTCAGCGTTTATTGTTTGTAGTATTTTCGCTGATGTTTATTCTGACTAGTGTGAGCTGATACCACTTTGTGGTTGGACTTGCATGCGTCTCATAATTCCTTGAAATTGAACTTTCTGGCATGTCCTTTTTTTCTTCAAACTGTGAGTACAGCTTACCTCTTCAAATAGTTTTCGTGAAGTATGTTTGACATTTAGAAATATTTTGGCCATTACCTCCCTCAAGACATTTTGAGGGCAGGTTTCATTCACAGCCCTCCAGTACTGGTGCATATGAAGTGACCCTTAGCACAGGTTTTAAAGCTGCTGTTGCAAGTAACGGCCAGAGGGCGGCAGCATTTTTCCTTTTCCCAATCTGGTAACTAGGGAAACAGACCATCCTGGCAGTGGTGTTCCTCGGTGATATATTAGAGTGGAATGTGCCCCCAAAAGCTGATGTCTCCTTACTTATGTTTGTTTTATAAATTGAATTTATGTATTTTTTAATTGGAGTCATATTCCATTGTGTACATGGACCACTTCTTCTTTGTGCATTCCTCTGTTGATGGACATTTTCGTAGCTTCCAAGTGTTGGCTATGGTAAATATTGCTGGAGTGCAGGATTGCCAGGCTGTGTCTTTTTTTGTGGTATGTGGGCCTCTCACTGCCGTGGAACCTCCCATTGCAGTGCACACGCTCCGGACGCGCAGGCCCAGCAGCCATAGCTCACGGGACAAGCCGCTCCGCGGCATGTGGGATCTTCCTGAACCGGGGCATGAACCCGTGTCCCCTGCATTGGCAGGTGGACTCTCAAACACTGCGCCACCAGTGAAGCCCAGCCTGTGTCTTTTTGATTCTCATGCCCTCAGGTGATAGGCCCAGCAGTGGGTATGTTTGATTGAATGGTAGCTCAGTATTTACCTTTACAAGGCACCTGATTTTTTTGCTTTCATTACTGGCTCTTACCATGTCCCACGTTGAACCAAGGGTAGGCATTTCTCCAAAACCCCTTCAGCATTTATTGTTTGCAGAATTTTTGTCGATGACCATTCTGACTGGTGTGAGCTGATAGGTTTTTGTAATTTGGATTTGCATATCTTTAATTATTCCTAATGTTCAGCATTTTTCCATGCCTTTTTCCATTTCTGGTACAGAAAAACAGAAAAAAACGGAGAGTACAATTAACCTCTTGAAATTGTCTTCTTGGATGGTTGCCCTCTTTTGAATTTTTGGGTCAATGTTCGACCCCAGGATTGTTTTTGAGGGCAGGTGTCATTCACAGGCCTGCAATGAGTGCGAATACTTTGTGACCCTTAGCACTGGGTTTAAAGCTGCTGTTGTGGGAAATGGCCACAAGGCGGCAGCATTTCTCCATTGCCAAACCTGGTTACTAGGGCAGCAGAGCCTTTCTGGGGCCAATGGAATACAGAAGAAGGCATCGTTGAAGTCTAATACAGAATACCATGTCCTGGTGGATGGTAGAATGACCAGCAGGGTGTAGGAATTAGGAACTACTGGATGTATATCCTCGGTGGCTTCACTGAGTGTCCTGACCTCCTTTACCAGGTCCCCAGCAGCCCACGGGGCTCTCGTGGTCAGGGCAATGCCAGGTTATGGAGCTCCCCTGTGCAACTTCCCATCAGCCCACGGGGCTCTCATGGTCACGCCACTCCCAGGTTATGGAGCTCACCTGTGCAACTACCCATCAGCCCACGAGGCTCTCATGGTCACGCCACTCCCAGGTTATGGAGCTCACCTGTGCAACTACCCAGCAGCCCATGGGGTCTCGTGATCAGGCCCCTCCCAGGATATGGAGCTCCCCTGAGAAGATACCACGGCAGGGCTGGGCACACAGGCACCGTGCACATAGCCCTCATTGCAGAGCACCCCAGATGGCCTGTCACTCAGAGCTGACACAGAGCACCTCAGAGCAGGACTTGATGTAACAAACAGCAGCTCCGAAAGGTCTGTGACCCTGGGCATCACTCTGTGCGGCCTCCCTCTGCCTGGTCTTCCAGAGACTTCCACTGCAGCCGGGACACCAGGCCTCTATCTCCAACCATCACCCCTCCTCTCCCTGACTCCTCGGTTCCTCTCATTAGGAGAGGGTCTTCTTGAAGTTGTCTCCCACTCATGGGCCAGATAAAATGATTAGAAAACAAGCCAGAGCTGCAGCCCCTTATGTATCCTGACTCTCAGGAGCCCACACCTGTTCCTTGGACCTGGCCGGTTCAGCGAGGTCCATTTTCTGCAATGTGAGCCCCTGAGGGGTGAGGATTGGCTGACCTGGGCAGCCTGACCATGCCGGCCAGCCCTCCCCAGGTGTTCCTGTGTTGAGGTCAATATGAACATCACTCCAGGCAGCAAGAACCCCTGCAGCTGTGCCTGATGCCATATTCTCTGCCCCGTCATCAGTCTCGGGGCTGTGCTGGTGGGAGGGAGTGAGGGGCCACAGCTTTGTGGGTGGCCCGGTGTGAGTGGGGCTCTGCTGGACTTTCTGCAGGAATTGCCAGGCTGCCAACTGCTAAAGAAGAGGATGTGTCACCCATACCTTACACTGGAATTTCTCCCCGGGCAGAGGTGAGGAAGGAAAAAAGCAGTGGGGGCCGGGACAGGAGGTGTATCTCAGGCAGGGAAATGGAAAGCATCCAGAAGAGCGCCCTGGCTGGGACCAACCTGGCTGGCCTCCAGGCACCAAGTCAGCCTGCGTGCTGTCGCTGGTGTGGCCCAACGGCCCTTCGTCTAGGCTTTCAGGTCCTTGTACATATTCAGGTGTTTTACCTGGGAAGGGTGGGAACAGTTCAGCAGCAGCTGGCCTGGGGCTCAGCTCACGTTTACTCACAGACGCCTCGGCACGGTCCCCCAGCTTTGCAATGAGGACGCTCCTTGCGTGGGGGCTGCTGGCTGCATGGGAGGTGATTCCCCACCTGTAACCAACTTCAGATTTGTTTACCGCTGGAGCAAGTGCCCTGATAGGGTTTTCCTCTCTATAACTGGTGGGTTCTGTGTTTTGTTTTTTTTTTTTGGTTCAAGGTAGATTTCATTCGTCTTTTATGTATTTATAGATATAAGCATGGAAATAATTCATTCATATAAATACATCTGTGTGAAGGGAAGAACTTTTTCTGTTTTATTTTAAAAATTTATTTATTTTTAAAAATTTTGAAATTTTATTTATTTATTTACACAGCAGGTTATTATTAGTTATCTATTTTATACATATACATGTATACAGGTCAATCCCAATCTCCCAACTCATCCCACCACCACCACCACATGGCTTCCTCCCCTTGGTGTCCATACGTTTGTTCTCTGCCTCTGTGTCTCTATTTCTGCCCTGCAAACCGGTTCATCTGTACCATTTTTCTAGGTTCCACATATATGCATTAATATACAATAGTTGTTTTTCTCTTTCTGACTTCCTTCACTCTGTATGACAGTCTCTAGATCCATCGACGTCTCTACAAATGACCCAGTTTCATTCCTTTGTATGGCTGAGTAATATTCCATTTTATATATGTACCACATGTTTATCCATTCGACTATCTGTGGGCATTTAGGTTGCTTCCATTACCTGGCTATGGTGAATAGTGCTGCAACGAACTTTGTGGTGAATGTGTCTTTTTGATTTATGGTTTTCTCTGGGTATATGCCCAGAAGTGGGATTGCTGGATCATATGGTAATTCTATTTTTACTTTTTTAAGGAACCTCCATACTGTTCTCCATAGTGACTGTATCAATTTACATTCCCACCAATAGTGGAAGAGGGTTCCTTTTGTCCACACCCTCCCCAGCATTTGTTGTTTGTAGAATTTCTGATGATGCCCATTCTAACAGGTGTGAGGTGATAGCTCATTGTAGTTTTGATTTGCATTACTTTAATAATTAGTGATGTTGAGCAGCTTTTCATGTGCATCTTGGCCATGTCTGTGTGTTCTTTGAAGAAATATCTATTTAGATCGTCTACCCATTTTTATATTGGTTTGTTGGTTTTTTTTACTATGAAGCTGCATGAGCTGTTTATATATACTGGAGATTAAACGTTTGTCCATTGATTCGTTTGCAAATATTTCCTCCCATTCGGAGGGTTGCCTTTTTCCATTCCCGTTTTTTAACAAAAGAAAGAAAGAAAGAAAAAGAAGCAGAACACAAATGTGTGTAAAATATGCCTCTTGAAACTGTCGTTTTGAAATATGGAAGTCTGTTGAATATTTTGGTCGATATACGACTCCAGGATTTGTTTTCAGGGCAGGTGTCATTTACAGGCCTGCAATTATCTTGAATATCAACTGACCATTAGCCCTGGGATGAAAGCTGCTGTTGTGTGAAACGGCCACAAGGTGGCAGCAGTTCTCCTTTACCAAACCTGGTTACTAGGGCAACAGAGCCTCAATGGAAGTCGTGTTCTAGGTTGTAATTTAGAATGGAATGTGCCAGGAAGAAGCCCCTTAAGTTTGTCTCACTACTTCTTGTTCGCTTTCTTAATTTGATTTTTATTTTTTTATCACGGCAAGTTTGATTACAATGTTTGGCTTGTTGTAGGTGTGCAAGATGTGGTTCTTTTACACATATGTCTGTTCTTCCTGGGGTCCTTTCCCCATGTACGTTATGACAGGATGTTGAGTAGTCTTCTCTTGGTATTCCGTGGGTGTTTGGTGATTATATATTTCACCTGTGTTTGTATATGTCTGTTAACCCCAATATCCTAATGTATCCAATCCTCACACTTTCCCATTGGTGATCCATAAGTTTGTTTAATGAACCTGTGATTGCCCTTCTCCGTGGAAATATCTTCACTGGTATCAATTTTTCGGTAACACCTATAAGTGATATCAATAGATATGTGTCTTTCTCTTTCTGACTTACTACAAGTCACGTGATTAGCTCTAGACTCATCTACGGTGCAGCAGATGGCATTGTGTCCTTTTTTTCCTTGGCTAATATTCTGTCTGTACATGTACCAGTTCTTCTTTGTCCACTCATCTGTTGATGGACTTTTTGGCTGCTTCCATGTCATGGCTATTGTAATGCTGCGGCAATGCACATTTGCCTGCCTGTGTCTTTCCAATTCTGTCTTCTTAGGTTATAGGCCCAGGAGTGGGCCTGCTGGATCATATGGTAGCAAAATGTTTACCTTGTAGAGGCACCTCCATTCTGTTCTCAGTAGTGGCTCTTACCAGGTCACGTCCCACTTAAAGTTGAGGTTATGCTCTTCTCCCCAACAACTTCAGCGTTTATTGTTTGTAGTATTTTCGCTGATGTTTATTCTGACTAGTGTGAGCTGATACCACTTTGTGGTTGGACTTGCATGCGTCTCATAATTCCTTGAAATTGAACTTTCTGGCATGTCCTTTTTTTCTTCAAACTGTGAGTACAGCTTACCTCTTCAAATAGTTTTCGTGAAGTATGTTTGACATTTAGAAATATTTTGGCCATTACCTCCCTCAAGACATTTTGAGGGCAGGTTTCATTCACAGCCCTCCAGTACTGGTGCATATGAAGTGACCCTTAGCACAGGTTTTAAAGCTGCTGTTGCAAGTAGCGGCCAGAGGGCGGCAGCATTTTTCCTTTTCCCAATCTGGTAACTAGGGAAACAGACCATCCTGGCAGTGGTGTTCCTCGGTGATATATTAGAGTGGAATGTGCCCCCAAAAGCTGATGTCTCCTTACTTATGTTTGTTTTATAAATTGAATTTATGTATTTTTTAATTGGAGTCATATTCCATTGTGTACATGGACCACTTCTTCTTTGTGCATTCCTCTGTTGATGGACATTTTCGTAGCTTCCAAGTGTTGGCTATGGTAAATATTGCTGGAGTGCAGGATTGCCAGGCTGTGTCTTTTTTTGTGGTATGTGGGCCTCTCACTGCCGTGGAACCTCCCATTGCAGTGCACACGCTCCGGACGCGCAGGCCCAGCAGCCATAGCTCACGGGACAAGCCGCTCCGCGGCATGTGGGATCTTCCTGAACCGGGGCATGAACCCGTGTCCCCTGCATTGGCAGGTGGACTCTCAAACACTGCGCCACCAGTGAAGCCCAGCCTGTGTCTTTTTGATTCTCATGCCCTCAGGTGATAGGCCCAGCAGTGGGTATGTTTGATTGAATGGTAGCTCAGTATTTACCTTTACAAGGCACCTGATTTTTTTGCTTTCATTACTGGCTCTTACCATGTCCCACGTTGAACCAAGGGTAGGCATTTCTCCAAAACCCCTTCAGCATTTATTGTTTGCAGAATTTTTGTCGATGACCATTCTGACTGGTGTGAGCTGATAGGTTTTTGTAATTTGGATTTGCATATCTTTAATTATTCCTAATGTTCAGCATTTTTCCATGCCTTTTTCCATTTCTGGTACAGAAAAACAGAAAAAAACGGAGAGTACAATTAACCTCTTGAAATTGTCTTCTTGGATGGTTGCCCTCTTTTGAATTTTTGGGTCAATGTTCGACCCCAGGATTGTTTTTGAGGGCAGGTGTCATTCACAGGCCTGCAATGAGTGCGAATACTTTGTGACCCTTAGCACTGGGTTTAAAGCTGCTGTTGTGGGAAATGGCCACAAGGCGGCAGCATTTCTCCATTGCCAAACCTGGTTACTAGGGCAGCAGAGCCTTTCTGGGGCCAATGGAATACAGAAGAAGGCATCGTTGAAGTCTAATACAGAATACCATGTCCTGGTGGATGGTAGAATGACCAGCAGGGTGTAGGAATTAGGAACTACTGGATGTATATCCTCGGTGGCTTCACTGAGTGTCCTGACCTCCTTTACCAGGTCCCCAGCAGCCCACGGGGCTCTCGTGGTCAGGGCAATGCCAGGTTATGGAGCTCCCCTGTGCAACTTCCCATCAGCCCACGGGGCTCTCATGGTCACGCCACTCCCAGGTTATGGAGCTCACCTGTGCAACTACCCATCAGCCCACGAGGCTCTCATGGTCACGCCACTCCCAGGTTATGGAGCTCACCTGTGCAACTACCCAGCAGCCCATGGGGTCTCGTGATCAGGCCCCTCCCAGGATATGGAGCTCCCCTGAGCAGATACCACGGCAGGGCTGGGCACACAGGCACCGTGCACATAGCCCTCATTGCAGAGCACCCCAGATGGCCTGTCACTCAGAGCTGACACAGAGCACCTCAGAGCAGGACTTGATGTAACAAACAGCAGCTCCGAAAGGTCTGTGACCCTGGGCATCACTCTGTGCGGCCTCCCTCTGCCTGGTCTTCCAGAGACTTCCACTGCAGCCGGGACACCAGGCCTCTATCTCCAACCATCACCCCTCCTCTCCCTGACTCCTCGGTTCCTCTCATTAGGAGAGGGTCTTCTTGAAGTTGTCTCCCACTCATGGGCCAGATAAAATGATTAGAAAACAAGCCAGAGCTGCAGCCCCTTATGTATCCTGACTCTCAGGAGCCCACACCTGTTCCTTGGACCTGGCCGGTTCAGCGAGGTCCATTTTCTGCAATGTGAGCCCCTGAGGGGTGAGGATTGGCTGACCTGGGCAGCCTGACCATGCCGGCCAGCCCTCCCCAGGTGTTCCTGTGTTGAGGTCAATATGAACATCACTCCAGGCAGCAAGAACCCCTGCAGCTGTGCCTGATGCCATATTCTCTGCCCCGTCATCAGTCTCGGGGCTGTGCTGGTGGGAGGGAGTGAGGGGCCACAGCTTTGTGGGTGGCCCGGTGTGAGTGGGGCTCTGCTGGACTTTCTGCAGGAATTGCCAGGCTGCCAACTGCTAAAGAAGAGGATGTGTCACCCATACCTTACACTGGAATTTCTCCCCGGGCAGAGGTGAGGAAGGAAAAAAGCAGTGGGGGCCGGGACAGGAGGTGTATCTCAGGCAGGGAAATGGAAAGCATCCAGAAGAGCGCCCTGGCTGGGACCAACCTGGCTGGCCTCCAGGCACCAAGTCAGCCTGCGTGCTGTCGCTGGTGTGGCCCAACGGCCCTTCGTCTAAGCTTTCAGGTCCTTGTACATATTCAGGTGTTTTACCTGGGAAGGGTGGGAACAGTTCAGCAGCAGCTGGCCTGGGGCTCAGCTCACGTTTACTCACAGACGCCTCGGCACGGTCCCCCAGCTTTGCAATGAGGACGCTCCTTGCGTGGGGGCTGCTGGCTGCATGGGAGGTGATTCCCCACCTGTAACCAACTTCAGATTTGTTTACCGCTGGAGCAAGTGCCCTGATAGGGTTTTCCTCTCTATAACTGGTGGGTTCTGTGTTTTGTTTTTTTTTTTTTGGTTCAAGGTAGATTTCATTCGTCTTTTATGTATTTATAGATATAAGCATGGAAATAATTCATTCATATAAATACATCTGTGTGAAGGGAAGAACTTTTTCTGTTTTATTTTAAAAATTTATTTATTTTTAAAAATTTTGAAATTTTATTTATTTATTTACACAGCAGGTTATTATTAGTTATCTATTTTATACATATACATGTATACAGGTCAATCCCAATCTCCCAACTCATCCCACCACCACCACCACATGGCTTCCTCCCCTTGGTGTCCATACGTTTGTTCTCTGCCTCTGTGTCTCTATTTCTGCCCTGCAAACCGGTTCATCTGTACCATTTTTCTAGGTTCCACATATATGCATTAATATACAATAGTTGTTTTTCTCTTTCTGACTTCCTTCACTCTGTATGACAGTCTCTAGATCCATCGACGTCTCTACAAATGACCCAGTTTCATTCCTTTGTATGGCTGAGTAATATTCCATTTTATATATGTACCACATGTTTATCCATTCGACTATCTGTGGGCATTTAGGTTGCTTCCATTACCTGGCTATGGTGAATAGTGCTGCAACGAACATTGTGGTGAATGTGTCTTTTTGATTTATGGTTTTCTCTGGGTATATGCCCAGAAGTGGGATTGCTGGATCATATGGTAATTCTATTTTTACTTTTTTAAGGAACCTCCATACTGTTCTCCATAGTGACTGTATCAATTTACATTCCCACCAATAGTGGAAGAGGGTTCCTTTTGTCCACACCCTCCCCAGCATTTGTTGTTTGTAGAATTTCTGATGATGCCCATTCTAACAGGTGTGAGGTGATAGCTCATTGTAGTTTTGATTTGCATTACTTTAATAATTAGTGATGTTGAGCAGCTTTTCATGTGCATCTTGGCCATGTCTGTGTGTTCTTTGAAGAAATATCTATTTAGATCGTCTACCCATTTTTATATTGGTTTGTTGGTTTTTTTTACTATGAAGCTGCATGAGCTGTTTATATATACTGGAGATTAAACGTTTGTCCATTGATTCGTTTGCAAATATTTCCTCCCATTCGGAGGGTTGCCTTTTTCCATTCCCGTTTTTTAACAAAAGAAAGAAAGAAAGAAAAAGAAGCAGAACACAAATGTGTGTAAAATATGCCTCTTGAAACTGTCGTTTTGAAATATGGAAGTCTGTTGAATATTTTGGTCGATATACGACTCCAGGATTTGTTTTCAGGGCAGGTGTCATTTACAGGCCTGCAATTATCTTGAATATCAACTGACCATTAGCCCTGGGATGAAAGCTGCTGTTGTGTGAAACGGCCACAAGGTGGCAGCAGTTCTCCTTTACCAAACCTGGTTACTAGGGCAACAGAGCCTCAATGGAAGTCGTGTTCTAGGTTGTAATTTAGAATGGAATGTGCCAGGAAGAAGCCCCTTAAGTTTGTCTCACTACTTCTTGTTCGCTTTCTTAATTTGATTTTTATTTTTTTATCACGGCAAGTTTGATTACAATGTTTGGCTTGTTGTAGGTGTGCAAGATGTGGTTCTTTTACACATATGTCTGTTCTTCCTGGGGTCCTTTCCCCATGTACGTTATGACAGGATGTTGAGTAGTCTTCTCTTGGTATTCCGTGGGTGTTTGGTGATTATATATTTCACCTGTGTTTGTATATGTCTGTTAACCCCAATATCCTAATGTATCCAATCCTCACACTTTCCCATTGGTGATCCATAAGTTTGTTTAATGAACCTGTGATTGCCCTTCTCCGTGGAAATATCTTCACTGGTATCAATTTTTCGGTAACACCTATAAGTGATATCAATAGATATGTGTCTTTCTCTTTCTGACTTACTACAAGTCACGTGATTAGCTCTAGACTCATCTACGGTGCAGCAGATGGCATTGTGTCCTTTTTTTCCTTGGCTAATATTCTGTCTGTACATGTACCAGTTCTTCTTTGTCCACTCATCTGTTGATGGACTTTTTGGCTGCTTCCATGTCATGGCTATTGTAATGCTGCGGCAATGCACATTTGCCTGCCTGTGTCTTTCCAATTCTGTCTTCTTAGGTTATAGGCCCAGGAGTGGGCCTGCTGGATCATATGGTAGCAAAATGTTTACCTTGTAGAGGCACCTCCATTCTGTTCTCAGTAGTGGCTCTTACCAGGTCACGTCCCACTTAAAGTTGAGGTTATGCTCTTCTCCCCAACAACTTCAGCGTTTATTGTTTGTAGTATTTTCGCTGATGTTTATTCTGACTAGTGTGAGCTGATACCACTTTGTGGTTGGACTTGCATGCGTCTCATAATTCCTTGAAATTGAACTTTCTGGCATGTCCTTTTTTTCTTCAAACTGTGAGTACAGCTTACCTCTTCAAATAGTTTTCGTGAAGTATGTTTGACATTTAGAAATATTTTGGCCATTACCTCCCTCAAGACATTTTGAGGGCAGGTTTCATTCACAGCCCTCCAGTACTGGTGCATATGAAGTGACCCTTAGCACAGGTTTTAAAGCTGCTGTTGCAAGTAACGGCCAGAGGGCGGCAGCATTTTTCCTTTTCCCAATCTGGTAACTAGGGAAACAGACCATCCTGGCAGCGGTGTTCCTCGGTGATATATTAGAGTGGAATGTGCCCCCAAAAGCTGATGTCTCCTTACTTATGTTTGTTTTATAAATTGAATTTATGTATTTTTTAATTGGAGTCATATTCCATTGTGTACATGGACCACTTCTTCTTTGTGCATGCCTCTGTTGATGGACATTTTCGTAGCTTCCAAGTGTTGGCTATGGTAAATATTGCTGGAGTGCAGGATTGCCAGGCTGTGTCTTTTTTTGTGGTATGTGGGCCTCTCACTGCCGTGGAACCTCCCATTGCAGTGCACACGCTCCGGACGCGCAGGCCCAGCAGCCATAGCTCACGGGACAAGCCGCTCCGCGGCATGTGGGATCTTCCTGAACCGGGGCATGAACCCGTGTCCCCTGCATTGGCAGGTGGACTCTCAAACACTGCGCCACCAGTGAAGCCCAGCCTGTGTCTTTTTGATTCTCATGCCCTCAGGTGATAGGCCCAGCAGTGGGTATGTTTGATTGAATGGTAGCTCAGTATTTACCTTTACAAGGCACCTGATTTTTTTGCTTTCATTACTGGCTCTTACCATGTCCCACGTTGAACCAAGGGTAGGCATTTCTCCAAAACCCCTTCAGCATTTATTGTTTGCAGAATTTTTGTCGATGACCATTCTGACTGGTGTGAGCTGATAGGTTTTTGTAATTTGGATTTGCATATCTTTAATTATTCCTAATGTTCAGCATTTTTCCATGCCTTTTTCCATTTCTGGTACAGAAAAACAGAAAAAAACGGAGAGTACAATTAACCTCTTGAAATTGTCTTCTTGGATGGTTGCCCTCTTTTGAATTTTTGGGTCAATGTTCGACCCCAGGATTGTTTTTGAGGGCAGGTGTCATTCACAGGCCTGCAATGAGTGCGAATACTTTGTGACCCTTAGCACTGGGTTTAAAGCTGCTGTTGTGGGAAATGGCCACAAGGCGGCAGCATTTCTCCATTGCCAAACCTGGTTACTAGGGCAGCAGAGCCTTTCTGGGGCCAATGGAATACAGAAGAAGGCATCGTTGAAGTCTAATACAGAATACCATGTCCTGGTGGATGGTAGAATGACCAGCAGGGTGTAGGAATTAGGAACTACTGGATGTATATCCTCGGTGGCTTCACTGAGTGTCCTGACCTCCTTTACCAGGTCCCCAGCAGCCCACGGGGCTCTCGTGGTCAGGGCAATGCCAGGTTATGGAGCTCCCCTGTGCAACTTCCCATCAGCCCACGGGGCTCTCATGGTCACGCCACTCCCAGGTTATGGAGCTCACCTGTGCAACTACCCATCAGCCCACGAGGCTCTCATGGTCACGCCACTCCCAGGTTATGGAGCTCACCTGTGCAACTACCCAGCAGCCCATGGGGTCTCGTGATCAGGCCCCTCCCAGGATATGGAGCTCCCCTGAGCAGATACCACGGCAGGGCTGGGCACACAGGCACCGTGCACATAGCCCTCATTGCAGAGCACCCCAGATGGCCTGTCACTCAGAGCTGACACAGAGCACCTCAGAGCAGGACTTGATGTAACAAACAGCAGCTCCGAAAGGTCTGTGACCCTGGGCATCACTCTGTGCGGCCTCCCTCTGCCTGGTCTTCCAGAGACTTCCACTGCAGCCGGGACACCAGGCCTCTATCTCCAACCATCACCCCTCCTCTCCCTGACTCCTCGGTTCCTCTCATTAGGAGAGGGTCTTCTTGAAGTTGTCTCCCACTCATGGGCCAGATAAAATGATTAGAAAACAAGCCAGAGCTGCAGCCCCTTATGTATCCTGACTCTCAGGAGCCCACACCTGTTCCTTGGACCTGGCCGGTTCAGCGAGGTCCATTTTCTGCAATGTGAGCCCCTGAGGGGTGAGGATTGGCTGACCTGGGCAGCCTGACCATGCCGGCCAGCCCTCCCCAGGTGTTCCTGTGTTGAGGTCAATATGAACATCACTCCAGGCAGCAAGAACCCCTGCAGCTGTGCCTGATGCCATATTCTCTGCCCCGTCATCAGTCTCGGGGCTGTGCTGGTGGGAGGGAGTGAGGGGCCACAGCTTTGTGGGTGGCCCGGTGTGAGTGGGGCTCTGCTGGACTTTCTGCAGGAATTGCCAGGCTGCCAACTGCTAAAGAAGAGGATGTGTCACCCATACCTTACACTGGAATTTCTCCCCGGGCAGAGGTGAGGAAGGAAAAAAGCAGTGGGGGCCGGGACAGGAGGTGTATCTCAGGCAGGGAAATGGAAAGCATCCAGAAGAGCGCCCTGGCTGGGACCAACCTGGCTGGCCTCCAGGCACCAAGTCAGCCTGCGTGCTGTCGCTGGTGTGGCCCAACGGCCCTTCGTCTAAGCTTTCAGGTCCTTGTACATATTCAGGTGTTTTACCTGGGAAGGGTGGGAACAGTTCAGCAGCAGCTGGCCTGGGGCTCAGCTCACGTTTACTCACAGACGCCTCGGCACGGTCCCCCAGCTTTGCAATGAGGACGCTCCTTGCGTGGGGGCTGCTGGCTGCATGGGAGGTGATTCCCCACCTGTAACCAACTTCAGATTTGTTTACCGCTGGAGCAAGTGCCCTGATAGGGTTTTCCTCTCTATAACTGGTGGGTTCTGTGTTTTGTTTTTTTTTTTTTTGGTTCAAGGTAGATTTCATTCGTCTTTTATGTATTTATAGATATAAGCATGGAAATAATTCATTCATATAAATACATCTGTGTGAAGGGAAGAACTTTTTCTGTTTTATTTTAAAAATTTATTTATTTTTAAAAATTTTGAAATTTTATTTATTTATTTACACAGCAGGTTATTATTAGTTATCTATTTTATACATATACATGTATACAGGTCAATCCCAATCTCCCAACTCATCCCACCACCACCACCACATGGCTTCCTCCCCTTGGTGTCCATACGTTTGTTCTCTGCCTCTGTGTCTCTATTTCTGCCCTGCAAACCGGTTCATCTGTACCATTTTTCTAGGTTCCACATATATGCATTAATATACAATAGTTGTTTTTCTCTTTCTGACTTCCTTCACTCTGTATGACAGTCTCTAGATCCATCGACGTCTCTACAAATGACCCAGTTTCATTCCTTTGTATGGCTGAGTAATATTCCATTTTATATATGTACCACATGTTTATCCATTCGACTATCTGTGGGCATTTAGGTTGCTTCCATTACCTGGCTATGGTGAATAGTGCTGCAACGAACATTGTGGTGAATGTGTCTTTTTGATTTATGGTTTTCTCTGGGTATATGCCCAGAAGTGGGATTGCTGGATCATATGGTAATTCTATTTTTACTTTTTTAAGGAACCTCCATACTGTTCTCCATAGTGACTGTATCAATTTACATTCCCACCAATAGTGGAAGAGGGTTCCTTTTGTCCACACCCTCCCCAGCATTTGTTGTTTGTAGAATTTCTGATGATGCCCATTCTAACAGGTGTGAGGTGATAGCTCATTGTAGTTTTGATTTGCATTACTTTAATAATTAGTGATGTTGAGCAGCTTTTCATGTGCATCTTGGCCATGTCTGTGTGTTCTTTGAAGAAATATCTATTTAGATCGTCTACCCATTTTTATATTGGTTTGTTGGTTTTTTTTACTATGAAGCTGCATGAGCTGTTTATATATACTGGAGATTAAACGTTTGTCCATTGATTCGTTTGCAAATATTTCCTCCCATTCGGAGGGTTGCCTTTTTCCATTCCCGTTTTTTAACAAAAGAAAGAAAGAAAGAAAAAGAAGCAGAACACAAATGTGTGTAAAATATGCCTCTTGAAACTGTCGTTTTGAAATATGGAAGTCTGTTGAATATTTTGGTCGATATACGACTCCAGGATTTGTTTTCAGGGCAGGTGTCATTTACAGGCCTGCAATTATCTTGAATATCAACTGACCATTAGCCCTGGGATGAAAGCTGCTGTTGTGTGAAACGGCCACAAGGTGGCAGCAGTTCTCCTTTACCAAACCTGGTTACTAGGGCAACAGAGCCTCAATGGAAGTCGTGTTCTAGGTTGTAATTTAGAATGGAATGTGCCAGGAAGAAGCCCCTTAAGTTTGTCTCACTACTTCTTGTTCGCTTTCTTAATTTGATTTTTATTTTTTTATCACGGCAAGTTTGATTACAATGTTTGGCTTGTTGTAGGTGTGCAAGATGTGGTTCTTTTACACATATGTCTGTTCTTCCTGGGGTCCTTTCCCCATGTACGTTATGACAGGATGTTGAGTAGTCTTCTCTTGGTATTCCGTGGGTGTTTGGTGATTATATATTTCACCTGTGTTTGTATATGTCTGTTAACCCCAATATCCTAATGTATCCAATCCTCACACTTTCCCATTGGTGATCCATAAGTTTGTTTAATGAACCTGTGATTGCCCTTCTCCGTGGAAATATCTTCACTGGTATCAATTTTTCGGTAACACCTATAAGTGATATCAATAGATATGTGTCTTTCTCTTTCTGACTTACTACAAGTCACGTGATTAGCTCTAGACTCATCTACGGTGCAGCAGATGGCATTGTGTCCTTTTTTTCCTTGGCTAATATTCTGTCTGTACATGTACCAGTTCTTCTTTGTCCACTCATCTGTTGATGGACTTTTTGGCTGCTTCCATGTCATGGCTATTGTAATGCTGCGGCAATGCACATTTGCCTGCCTGTGTCTTTCCAATTCTGTCTTCTTAGGTTATAGGCCCAGGAGTGGGCCTGCTGGATCATATGGTAGCAAAATGTTTACCTTGTAGAGGCACCTCCATTCTGTTCTCAGTAGTGGCTCTTACCAGGTCACGTCCCACTTAAAGTTGAGGTTATGCTCTTCTCCCCAACAACTTCAGCGTTTATTGTTTGTAGTATTTTCGCTGATGTTTATTCTGACTAGTGTGAGCTGATACCACTTTGTGGTTGGACTTGCATGCGTCTCA
Organism: Mesoplodon mirus; assembly: GCF_964341445.2. NCBI lineage: Eukaryota > Metazoa > Chordata > Mammalia > Artiodactyla > Ziphiidae > Mesoplodon > Mesoplodon mirus. The sequence goes on from NC_138977.1 coordinate 51,364,669, forward strand.
TAATTCCTTGAAATTGAACTTTCTGGCATGTCCTTTTTTTCTTCAAACTGTGAGTACAGCTTACCTCTTCAAATAGTTTTCGTGAAGTATGTTTGACATTTAGAAATATTTTGGCCATTACCTCCCTCAAGACATTTTGAGGGCAGGTTTCATTCACAGCCCTCCAGTACTGGTGCATATGAAGTGACCCTTAGCACAGGTTTTAAAGCTGCTGTTGCAAGTAGCGGCCAGAGGGCGGCAGCATTTTTCCTTTTCCCAATCTGGTAACTAGGGAAACAGACCATCCTGGCAGTGGTGTTCCTCGGTGATATATTAGAGTGGAATGTGCCCCCAAAAGCTGATGTCTCCTTACTTATGTTTGTTTTATAAATTGAATTTATGTATTTTTTAATTGGAGTCATATTCCATTGTGTACATGGACCACTTCTTCTTTGTGCATGCCTCTGTTGATGGACATTTTCGTAGCTTCCAAGTGTTGGCTATGGTAAATATTGCTGGAGTGCAGGATTGCCAGGCTGTGTCTTTTTTTGTGGTATGTGGGCCTCTCACTGCCGTGGAACCTCCCATTGCAGTGCACACGCTCCGGACGCGCAGGCCCAGCAGCCATAGCTCACGGGACAAGCCGCTCCGCGGCATGTGGGATCTTCCTGAACCGGGGCATGAACCCGTGTCCCCTGCATTGGCAGGTGGACTCTCAAACACTGCGCCACCAGTGAAGCCCAGCCTGTGTCTTTTTGATTCTCATGCCCTCAGGTGATAGGCCCAGCAGTGGGTATGTTTGATTGAATGGTAGCTCAGTATTTACCTTTACAAGGCACCTGATTTTTTTGCTTTCATTACTGGCTCTTACCATGTCCCACGTTGAACCAAGGGTAGGCATTTCTCCAAAACCCCTTCAGCATTTATTGTTTGCAGAATTTTTGTCGATGACCATTCTGACTGGTGTGAGCTGATAGGTTTTTGTAATTTGGATTTGCATATCTTTAATTATTCCTAATGTTCAGCATTTTTCCATGCCTTTTTCCATTTCTGGTACAGAAAAACAGAAAAAAACGGAGAGTACAATTAACCTCTTGAAATTGTCTTCTTGGATGGTTGCCCTCTTTTGAATTTTTGGGTCAATGTTCGACCCCAGGATTGTTTTTGAGGGCAGGTGTCATTCACAGGCCTGCAATGAGTGCGAATACTTTGTGACCCTTAGCACTGGGTTTAAAGCTGCTGTTGTGGGAAATGGCCACGAGGCGGCAGCATTTCTCCATTGCCAAACCTGGTTACTAGGGCAGCAGAGCCTTTCTGGGGCCAATGGAATACAGAAGAAGGCATCGTTGAAGTCTAATACAGAATACCATGTCCTGGTGGATGGTAGAATGACCAGCAGGGTGTAGGAATTAGGAACTACTGGATGTATATCCTCGGTGGCTTCACTGAGTGTCCTGACCTCCTTTACCAGGTCCCCAGCAGCCCACGGGGCTCTCGTGGTCAGGGCAATGCCAGGTTATGGAGCTCCCCTGTGCAACTTCCCATCAGCCCACGGGGCTCTCATGGTCACGCCACTCCCAGGTTATGGAGCTCACCTGTGCAACTACCCATCAGCCCACGAGGCTCTCATGGTCACGCCACTCCCAGGTTATGGAGCTCACCTGTGCAACTACCCAGCAGCCCATGGGGTCTCGTGATCAGGCCCCTCCCAGGATATGGAGCTCCCCTGAGCAGATACCACGGCAGGGCTGGGCACACAGGCACCGTGCACATAGCCCTCATTGCAGAGCACCCCAGATGGCCTGTCACTCAGAGCTGACACAGAGCACCTCAGAGCAGGACTTGATGTAACAAACAGCAGCTCCGAAAGGTCTGTGACCCTGGGCATCACTCTGTGCGGCCTCCCTCTGCCTGGTCTTCCAGAGACTTCCACTGCAGCCGGGACACCAGGCCTCTATCTCCAACCATCACCCCTCCTCTCCCTGACTCCTCGGTTCCTCTCATTAGGAGAGGGTCTTCTTGAAGTTGTCTCCCACTCATGGGCCAGATAAAATGATTAGAAAACAAGCCAGAGCTGCAGCCCCTTATGTATCCTGACTCTCAGGAGCCCACACCTGTTCCTTGGACCTGGCCGGTTCAGCGAGGTCCATTTTCTGCAATGTGAGCCCCTGAGGGGTGAGGATTGGCTGACCTGGGCAGCCTGACCATGCCGGCCAGCCCTCCCCAGGTGTTCCTGTGTTGAGGTCAATATGAACATCACTCCAGGCAGCAAGAACCCCTGCAGCTGTGCCTGATGCCATATTCTCTGCCCCGTCATCAGTCTCGGGGCTGTGCTGGTGGGAGGGAGTGAGGGGCCACAGCTTTGTGGGTGGCCCGGTGTGAGTGGGGCTCTGCTGGACTTTCTGCAGGAATTGCCAGGCTGCCAACTGCTAAAGAAGAGGATGTGTCACCCATACCTTACACTGGAATTTCTCCCCGGGCAGAGGTGAGGAAGGAAAAAAGCAGTGGGGGCCGGGACAGGAGGTGTATCTCAGGCAGGGAAATGGAAAGCATCCAGAAGAGCGCCCTGGCTGGGACCAACCTGGCTGGCCTCCAGGCACCAAGTCAGCCTGCGTGCTGTCGCTGGTGTGGCCCAACGGCCCTTCGTCTAAGCTTTCAGGTCCTTGTACATATTCAGGTGTTTTACCTGGGAAGGGTGGGAACAGTTCAGCAGCAGCTGGCCTGGGGCTCAGCTCACGTTTACTCACAGACGCCTCGGCACGGTCCCCCAGCTTTGCAATGAGGACGCTCCTTGCGTGGGGGCTGCTGGCTGCATGGGAGGTGATTCCCCACCTGTAACCAACTTCAGATTTGTTTACCGCTGGAGCAAGTGCCCTGATAGGGTTTTCCTCTCTATAACTGGTGGGTTCTGTGTTTTGTTTTTTTTTTTTTTGGTTCAAGGTAGATTTCATTCGTCTTTTATGTATTTATAGATATAAGCATGGAAATAATTCATTCATATAAATACATCTGTGTGAAGGGAAGAACTTTTTCTGTTTTATTTTAAAAATTTATTTATTTTTAAAAATTTTGAAATTTTATTTATTTATTTACACAGCAGGTTATTATTAGTTATCTATTTTATACATATACATGTATACAGGTCAATCCCAATCTCCCAACTCATCCCACCACCACCACCACATGGCTTCCTCCCCTTGGTGTCCATACGTTTGTTCTCTGCCTCTGTGTCTCTATTTCTGCCCTGCAAACCGGTTCATCTGTACCATTTTTCTAGGTTCCACATATATGCATTAATATACAATAGTTGTTTTTCTCTTTCTGACTTCCTTCACTCTGTATGACAGTCTCTAGATCCATCGACGTCTCTACAAATGACCCAGTTTCATTCCTTTGTATGGCTGAGTAATATTCCATTTTATATATGTACCACATGTTTATCCATTCGACTATCTGTGGGCATTTAGGTTGCTTCCATTACCTGGCTATGGTGAATAGTGCTGCAACGAACATTGTGGTGAATGTGTCTTTTTGATTTATGGTTTTCTCTGGGTATATGCCCAGAAGTGGGATTGCTGGATCATATGGTAATTCTATTTTTACTTTTTTAAGGAACCTCCATACTGTTCTCCATAGTGACTGTATCAATTTACATTCCCACCAATAGTGGAAGAGGGTTCCTTTTGTCCACACCCTCCCCAGCATTTGTTGTTTGTAGAATTTCTGATGATGCCCATTCTAACAGGTGTGAGGTGATAGCTCATTGTAGTTTTGATTTGCATTACTTTAATAATTAGTGATGTTGAGCAGCTTTTCATGTGCATCTTGGCCATGTCTGTGTGTTCTTTGAAGAAATATCTATTTAGATCGTCTACCCATTTTTATATTGGTTTGTTGGTTTTTTTTACTATGAAGCTGCATGAGCTGTTTATATATACTGGAGATTAAACGTTTGTCCATTGATTCGTTTGCAAATATTTCCTCCCATTCGGAGGGTTGCCTTTTTCCATTCCCGTTTTTTAACAAAAGAAAGAAAGAAAGAAAAAGAAGCAGAACACAAATGTGTGTAAAATATGCCTCTTGAAACTGTCGTTTTGAAATATGGAAGTCTGTTGAATATTTTGGTCGATATACGACTCCAGGATTTGTTTTCAGGGCAGGTGTCATTTACAGGCCTGCAATTATCTTGAATATCAACTGACCATTAGCCCTGGGATGAAAGCTGCTGTTGTGTGAAACGGCCACAAGGTGGCAGCAGTTCTCCTTTACCAAACCTGGTTACTAGGGCAACAGAGCCTCAATGGAAGTCGTGTTCTAGGTTGTAATTTAGAATGGAATGTGCCAGGAAGAAGCCCCTTAAGTTTGTCTCACTACTTCTTGTTCGCTTTCTTAATTTGATTTTTATTTTTTTATCACGGCAAGTTTGATTACAATGTTTGGCTTGTTGTAGGTGTGCAAGATGTGGTTCTTTTACACATATGTCTGTTCTTCCTGGGGTCCTTTCCCCATGTACGTTATGACAGGATGTTGAGTAGTCTTCTCTTGGTATTCCGTGGGTGTTTGGTGATTATATATTTCACCTGTGTTTGTATATGTCTGTTAACCCCAATATCCTAATGTATCCAATCCTCACACTTTCCCATTGGTGATCCATAAGTTTGTTTAATGAACCTGTGATTGCCCTTCTCCGTGGAAATATCTTCACTGGTATCAATTTTTCGGTAACACCTATAAGTGATATCAATAGATATGTGTCTTTCTCTTTCTGACTTACTACAAGTCACGTGATTAGCTCTAGACTCATCTACGGTGCAGCAGATGGCATTGTGTCCTTTTTTTCCTTGGCTAATATTCTGTCTGTACATGTACCAGTTCTTCTTTGTCCACTCATCTGTTGATGGACTTTTTGGCTGCTTCCATGTCATGGCTATTGTAATGCTGCGGCAATGCACATTTGCCTGCCTGTGTCTTTCCAATTCTGTCTTCTTAGGTTATAGGCCCAGGAGTGGGCCTGCTGGATCATATGGTAGCAAAATGTTTACCTTGTAGAGGCACCTCCATTCTGTTCTCAGTAGTGGCTCTTACCAGGTCACGTCCCACTTAAAGTTGAGGTTATGCTCTTCTCCCCAACAACTTCAGCGTTTATTGTTTGTAGTATTTTCGCTGATGTTTATTCTGACTAGTGTGAGCTGATACCACTTTGTGGTTGGACTTGCATGCGTCTCATAATTCCTTGAAATTGAACTTTCTGGCATGTCCTTTTTTTCTTCAAACTGTGAGTACAGCTTACCTCTTCAAATAGTTTTCGTGAAGTATGTTTGACATTTAGAAATATTTTGGCCATTACCTCCCTCAAGACATTTTGAGGGCAGGTTTCATTCACAGCCCTCCAGTACTGGTGCATATGAAGTGACCCTTAGCACAGGTTTTAAAGCTGCTGTTGCAAGTAGCGGCCAGAGGGCGGCAGCATTTTTCCTTTTCCCAATCTGGTAACTAGGGAAACAGACCATCCTGGCAGCGGTGTTCCTCGGTGATATATTAGAGTGGAATGTGCCCCCAAAAGCTGATGTCTCCTTACTTATGTTTGTTTTATAAATTGAATTTATGTATTTTTTAATTGGAGTCATATTCCATTGTGTACATGGACCACTTCTTCTTTGTGCATGCCTCTGTTGATGGACATTTTCGTAGCTTCCAAGTGTTGGCTATGGTAAATATTGCTGGAGTGCAGGATTGCCAGGCTGTGTCTTTTTTTGTGGTATGTGGGCCTCTCACTGCCGTGGAACCTCCCATTGCAGTGCACACGCTCCGGACGCGCAGGCCCAGCAGCCATAGCTCACGGGACAAGCCGCTCCGCGGCATGTGGGATCTTCCTGAACCGGGGCATGAACCCGTGTCCCCTGCATTGGCAGGTGGACTCTCAAACACTGCGCCACCAGTGAAGCCCAGCCTGTGTCTTTTTGATTCTCATGCCCTCAGGTGATAGGCCCAGCAGTGGGTATGTTTGATTGAATGGTAGCTCAGTATTTACCTTTACAAGGCACCTGATTTTTTTGCTTTCATTACTGGCTCTTACCATGTCCCACGTTGAACCAAGGGTAGGCATTTCTCCAAAACCCCTTCAGCATTTATTGTTTGCAGAATTTTTGTCGATGACCATTCTGACTGGTGTGAGCTGATAGGTTTTTGTAATTTGGATTTGCATATCTTTAATTATTCCTAATGTTCAGCATTTTTCCATGCCTTTTTCCATTTCTGGTACAGAAAAACAGAAAAAAACGGAGAGTACAATTAACCTCTTGAAATTGTCTTCTTGGATGGTTGCCCTCTTTTGAATTTTTGGGTCAATGTTCGACCCCAGGATTGTTTTTGAGGGCAGGTGTCATTCACAGGCCTGCAATGAGTGCGAATACTTTGTGACCCTTAGCACTGGGTTTAAAGCTGCTGTTGTGGGAAATGGCCACGAGGCGGCAGCATTTCTCCATTGCCAAACCTGGTTACTAGGGCAGCAGAGCCTTTCTGGGGCCAATGGAATACAGAAGAAGGCATCGTTGAAGTCTAATACAGAATACCATGTCCTGGTGGATGGTAGAATGACCAGCAGGGTGTAGGAATTAGGAACTACTGGATGTATATCCTCGGTGGCTTCACTGAGTGTCCTGACCTCCTTTACCAGGTCCCCAGCAGCCCACGGGGCTCTCGTGGTCAGGGCAATGCCAGGTTATGGAGCTCCCCTGTGCAACTTCCCATCAGCCCACGGGGCTCTCATGGTCACGCCACTCCCAGGTTATGGAGCTCACCTGTGCAACTACCCATCAGCCCACGAGGCTCTCATGGTCACGCCACTCCCAGGTTATGGAGCTCACCTGTGCAACTACCCAGCAGCCCATGGGGTCTCGTGATCAGGCCCCTCCCAGGATATGGAGCTCCCCTGAGCAGATACCACGGCAGGGCTGGGCACACAGGCACCGTGCACATAGCCCTCATTGCAGAGCACCCCAGATGGCCTGTCACTCAGAGCTGACACAGAGCACCTCAGAGCAGGACTTGATGTAACAAACAGCAGCTCCGAAAGGTCTGTGACCCTGGGCATCACTCTGTGCGGCCTCCCTCTGCCTGGTCTTCCAGAGACTTCCACTGCAGCCGGGACACCAGGCCTCTATCTCCAACCATCACCCCTCCTCTCCCTGACTCCTCGGTTCCTCTCATTAGGAGAGGGTCTTCTTGAAGTTGTCTCCCACTCATGGGCCAGATAAAATGATTAGAAAACAAGCCAGAGCTGCAGCCCCTTATGTATCCTGACTCTCAGGAGCCCACACCTGTTCCTTGGACCTGGCCGGTTCAGCGAGGTCCATTTTCTGCAATGTGAGCCCCTGAGGGGTGAGGATTGGCTGACCTGGGCAGCCTGACCATGCCGGCCAGCCCTCCCCAGGTGTTCCTGTGTTGAGGTCAATATGAACATCACTCCAGGCAGCAAGAACCCGTGCAGCTGTGCCTGATGCCATATTCTCTGCCCCGTCATCAGTCTCGGGGCTGTGCTGGTGGGAGGGAGTGAGGGGCCACAGCTTTGTGGGTGGCCCGGTGTGAGTGGGGCTCTGCTGGACTTTCTGCAGGAATTGCCAGGCTGCCAACTGCTAAAGAAGAGGATGTGTCACCCATACCTTACACTGGAATTTCTCCCCGGGCAGAGGTGAGGAAGGAAAAAAGCAGTGGGGGCCGGGACAGGAGGTGTATCTCAGGCAGGGAAATGGAAAGCATCCAGAAGAGCGCCCTGGCTGGGACCAACCTGGCTGGCCTCCAGGCACCAAGTCAGCCTGCGTGCTGTCGCTGGTGTGGCCCAACGGCCCTTCGTCTAGGCTTTCAGGTCCTTGTACATATTCAGGTGTTTTACCTGGGAAGGGTGGGAACAGTTCAGCAGCAGCTGGCCTGGGGCTCAGCTCACGTTTACTCACAGACGCCTCGGCACGGTCCCCCAGCTTTGCAATGAGGACGCTCCTTGCGTGGGGGCTGCTGGCTGCATGGGAGGTGATTCCCCACCTGTAACCAACTTCAGATTTGTTTACCGCTGGAGCAAGTGCCCTGATAGGGTTTTCCTCTCTATAACTGGTGGGTTCTGTGTTTTGTTTTTTTTTTTTTGGTTCAAGGTAGATTTCATTCGTCTTTTATGTATTTATAGATATAAGCATGGAAATAATTCATTCATATAAATACATCTGTGTGAAGGGAAGAACTTTTTCTGTTTTATTTTAAAAATTTATTTATTTTTAAAAATTTTGAAATTTTATTTATTTATTTACACAGCAGGTTATTATTAGTTATCTATTTTATACATATACATGTATACAGGTCAATCCCAATCTCCCAACTCATCCCACCACCACCACCACATGGCTTCCTCCCCTTGGTGTCCATACGTTTGTTCTCTGCCTCTGTGTCTCTATTTCTGCCCTGCAAACCGGTTCATCTGTACCATTTTTCTAGGTTCCACATATATGCATTAATATACAATAGTTGTTTTTCTCTTTCTGACTTCCTTCACTCTGTATGACAGTCTCTAGATCCATCGACGTCTCTACAAATGACCCAGTTTCATTCCTTTGTATGGCTGAGTAATATTCCATTTTATATATGTACCACATGTTTATCCATTCGACTATCTGTGGGCATTTAGGTTGCTTCCATTACCTGGCTATGGTGAATAGTGCTGCAACGAACATTGTGGTGAATGTGTCTTTTTGATTTATGGTTTTCTCTGGGTATATGCCCAGAAGTGGGATTGCTGGATCATATGGTAATTCTATTTTTACTTTTTTAAGGAACCTCCATACTGTTCTCCATAGTGACTGTATCAATTTACATTCCCACCAATAGTGGAAGAGGGTTCCTTTTGTCCACACCCTCCCCAGCATTTGTTGTTTGTAGAATTTCTGATGATGCCCATTCTAACAGGTGTGAGGTGATAGCTCATTGTAGTTTTGATTTGCATTACTTTAATAATTAGTGATGTTGAGCAGCTTTTCATGTGCATCTTGGCCATGTCTGTGTGTTCTTTGAAGAAATATCTATTTAGATCGTCTACCCATTTTTATATTGGTTTGTTGGTTTTTTTTACTATGAAGCTGCATGAGCTGTTTATATATACTGGAGATTAAACGTTTGTCCATTGATTCGTTTGCAAATATTTCCTCCCATTCGGAGGGTTGCCTTTTTCCATTCCCGTTTTTTAACAAAAGAAAGAAAGAAAGAAAAAGAAGCAGAACACAAATGTGTGTAAAATATGCCTCTTGAAACTGTCGTTTTGAAATATGGAAGTCTGTTGAATATTTTGGTCGATATACGACTCCAGGATTTGTTTTCAGGGCAGGTGTCATTTACAGGCCTGCAATTATCTTGAATATCAACTGACCATTAGCCCTGGGATGAAAGCTGCTGTTGTGTGAAACGGCCACAAGGTGGCAGCAGTTCTCCTTTACCAAACCTGGTTACTAGGGCAACAGAGCCTCAATGGAAGTCGTGTTCTAGGTTGTAATTTAGAATGGAATGTGCCAGGAAGAAGCCCCTTAAGTTTGTCTCACTACTTCTTGTTCGCTTTCTTAATTTGATTTTTATTTTTTTATCACGGCAAGTTTGATTACAATGTTTGGCTTGTTGTAGGTGTGCAAGATGTGGTTCTTTTACACATATGTCTGTTCTTCCTGGGGTCCTTTCCCCATGTACGTTATGACAGGATGTTGAGTAGTCTTCTCTTGGTATTCCGTGGGTGTTTGGTGATTATATATTTCACCTGTGTTTGTATATGTCTGTTAACCCCAATATCCTAATGTATCCAATCCTCACACTTTCCCATTGGTGATCCATAAGTTTGTTTAATGAACCTGTGATTGCCCTTCTCCGTGGAAATATCTTCACTGGTATCAATTTTTCGGTAACACCTATAAGTGATATCAATAGATATGTGTCTTTCTCTTTCTGACTTACTACAAGTCACGTGATTAGCTCTAGACTCATCTACGGTGCAGCAGATGGCATTGTGTCCTTTTTTTCCTTGGCTAATATTCTGTCTGTACATGTACCAGTTCTTCTTTGTCCACTCATCTGTTGATGGACTTTTTGGCTGCTTCCATGTCATGGCTATTGTAATGCTGCGGCAATGCACATTTGCCTGCCTGTGTCTTTCCAATTCTGTCTTCTTAGGTTATAGGCCCAGGAGTGGGCCTGCTGGATCATATGGTAGCAAAATGTTTACCTTGTAGAGGCACCTCCATTCTGTTCTCAGTAGTGGCTCTTACCAGGTCACGTCCCACTTAAAGTTGAGGTTATGCTCTTCTCCCCAACAACTTCAGCGTTTATTGTTTGTAGTATTTTCGCTGATGTTTATTCTGACTAGTGTGAGCTGATACCACTTTGTGGTTGGACTTGCATGCGTCTCATAATTCCTTGAAATTGAACTTTCTGGCATGTCCTTTTTTTCTTCAAACTGTGAGTACAGCTTACCTCTTCAAATAGTTTTCGTGAAGTATGTTTGACATTTAGAAATATTTTGGCCATTACCTCCCTCAAGACATTTTGAGGGCAGGTTTCATTCACAGCCCTCCAGTACTGGTGCATATGAAGTGACCCTTAGCACAGGTTTTAAAGCTGCTGTTGCAAGTAGCGGCCAGAGGGCGGCAGCATTTTTCCTTTTCCCAATCTGGTAACTAGGGAAACAGACCATCCTGGCAGCGGTGTTCCTCGGTGATATATTAGAGTGGAATGTGCCCCCAAAAGCTGATGTCTCCTTACTTATGTTTGTTTTATAAATTGAATTTATGTATTTTTTAATTGGAGTCATATTCCATTGTGTACATGGACCACTTCTTCTTTGTGCATGCCTCTGTTGATGGACATTTTCGTAGCTTCCAAGTGTTGGCTATGGTAAATATTGCTGGAGTGCAGGATTGCCAGGCTGTGTCTTTTTTTGTGGTATGTGGGCCTCTCACTGCCGTGGAACCTCCCATTGCAGTGCACACGCTCCGGACGCGCAGGCCCAGCAGCCATAGCTCACGGGACAAGCCGCTCCGCGGCATGTGGGATCTTCCTGAACCGGGGCATGAACCCGTGTCCCCTGCATTGGCAGGTGGACTCTCAAACACTGTGCCACCAGTGAAGCCCAGCCTGTGTCTTTTTGATTCTCATGCCCTCAGGTGATAGGCCCAGCAGTGGGTATGTTTGATTGAATGGTAGCTCAGTATTTACCTTTACAAGGCACCTGATTTTTTTGCTTTCATTACTGGCTCTTACCATGTCCCACGTTGAACCAAGGGTAGGCATTTCTCCAAAACCCCTTCAGCATTTATTGTTTGCAGAATTTTTGTCGATGACCATTCTGACTGGTGTGAGCTGATAGGTTTTTGTAATTTGGATTTGCATATCTTTAATTATTCCTAATGTTCAGCATTTTTCCATGCCTTTTTCCATTTCTGGTACAGAAAAACAGAAAAAAACGGAGAGTACAATTAACCTCTTGAAATTGTCTTCTTGGATGGTTGCCCTCTTTTGAATTTTTGGGTCAATGTTCGACCCCAGGATTGTTTTTGAGGGCAGGTGTCATTCACAGGCCTGCAATGAGTGCGAATACTTTGTGACCCTTAGCACTGGGTTTAAAGCTGCTGTTGTGGGAAATGGCCACGAGGCGGCAGCATTTCTCCATTGCCAAACCTGGTTACTAGGGCAGCAGAGCCTTTCTGGGGCCAATGGAATACAGAAGAAGGCATCGTTGAAGTCTAATACAGAATACCATGTCCTGGTGGATGGTAGAATGACCAGCAGGGTGTAGGAATTAGGAACTACTGGATGTATATCCTCGGTGGCTTCACTGAGTGTCCTGACCTCCTTTACCAGGTCCCCAGCAGCCCACGGGGCTCTCGTGGTCAGGGCAATGCCAGGTTATGGAGCTCCCCTGTGCAACTTCCCATCAGCCCACGGGGCTCTCATGGTCACGCCACTCCCAGGTTATGGAGCTCACCTGTGCAACTACCCATCAGCCCACGAGGCTCTCATGGTCACGCCACTCCCAGGTTATGGAGCTCACCTGTGCAACTACCCAGCAGCCCATGGGGTCTCGTGATCAGGCCCCTCCCAGGATATGGAGCTCCCCTGAGCAGATACCACGGCAGGGCTGGGCACACAGGCACCGTGCACATAGCCCTCATTGCAGAGCACCCCAGATGGCCTGTCACTCAGAGCTGACACAGAGCACCTCAGAGCAGGACTTGATGTAACAAACAGCAGCTCCGAAAGGTCTGTGACCCTGGGCATCACTCTGTGCGGCCTCCCTCTGCCTGGTCTTCCAGAGACTTCCACTGCAGCCGGGACACCAGGCCTCTATCTCCAACCATCACCCCTCCTCTCCCTGACTCCTCGGTTCCTCTCATTAGGAGAGGGTCTTCTTGAAGTTGTCTCCCACTCATGGGCCAGATAAAATGATTAGAAAACAAGCCAGAGCTGCAGCCCCTTATGTATCCTGACTCTCAGGAGCCCACACCTGTTCCTTGGACCTGGCCGGTTCAGCGAGGTCCATTTTCTGCAATGTGAGCCCCTGAGGGGTGAGGATTGGCTGACCTGGGCAGCCTGACCATGCCGGCCAGCCCTCCCCAGGTGTTCCTGTGTTGAGGTCAATATGAACATCACTCCAGGCAGCAAGAACCCCTGCAGCTGTGCCTGATGCCATATTCTCTGCCCCGTCATCAGTCTCGGGGCTGTGCTGGTGGGAGGGAGTGAGGGGCCACAGCTTTGTGGGTGGCCCGGTGTGAGTGGGGCTCTGCTGGACTTTCTGCAGGAATTGCCAGGCTGCCAACTGCTAAAGAAGAGGATGTGTCACCCATACCTTACACTGGAATTTCTCCCCGGGCAGAGGTGAGGAAGGAAAAAAGCAGTGGGGGCCGGGACAGGAGGTGTATCTCAGGCAGGGAAATGGAAAGCATCCAGAAGAGCGCCCTGGCTGGGACCAACCTGGCTGGCCTCCAGGCACCAAGTCAGCCTGCGTGCTGTCGCTGGTGTGGCCCAACGGCCCTTCGTCTAGGCTTTCAGGTCCTTGTACATATTCAGGTGTTTTACCTGGGAAGGGTGGGAACAGTTCAGCAGCAGCTGGCCTGGGGCTCAGCTCACGTTTACTCACAGACGCCTCGGCACGGTCCCCCAGCTTTGCAATGAGGACGCTCCTTGCGTGGGGGCTGCTGGCTGCATGGGAGGTGATTCCCCACCTGTAACCAACTTCAGATTTGTTTACCGCTGGAGCAAGTGCCCTGATAGGGTTTTCCTCTCTATAACTGGTGGGTTCTGTGTTTTGTTTTTTTTTTTTTGGTTCAAGGTAGATTTCATTCGTCTTTTATGTATTTATAGATATAAGCATGGAAATAATTCATTCATATAAATACATCTGTGTGAAGGGAAGAACTTTTTCTGTTTTATTTTAAAAATTTATTTTTAAAAATTTTGAAATTTTATTTATTTATTTACACAGCAGGTTATTATTAGTTATCTATTTTATACATATACATGTATACAGGTCAATCCCAATCTCCCAACTCATCCCACCACCACCACCACATGGCTTCCTCCCCTTGGTGTCCATACGTTTGTTCTCTGCCTCTGTGTCTCTATTTCTGCCCTGCAAACCGGTTCATCTGTACCATTTTTCTAGGTTCCACATATATGCATTAATATACAATAGTTGTTTTTCTCTTTCTGACTTCCTTCACTCTGTATGACAGTCTCTAGATCCATCGACGTCTCTACAAATGACCCAGTTTCATTCCTTTGTATGGCTGAGTAATATTCCATTTTATATATGTACCACATGTTTATCCATTCGACTATCTGTGGGCATTTAGGTTGCTTCCATTACCTGGCTATGGTGAATAGTGCTGCAACGAACATTGTGGTGAATGTGTCTTTTTGATTTATGGTTTTCTCTGGGTATATGCCCAGAAGTGGGATTGCTGGATCATATGGTAATTCTATTTTTACTTTTTTAAGGAACCTCCATACTGTTCTCCATAGTGACTGTATCAATTTACATTCCCACCAATAGTGGAAGAGGGTTCCTTTTGTCCACACCCTCCCCAGCATTTGTTGTTTGTAGAATTTCTGATGATGCCCATTCTAACAGGTGTGAGGTGATAGCTCATTGTAGTTTTGATTTGCATTACTTTAATAATTAGTGATGTTGAGCAGCTTTTCATGTGCATCTTGGCCATGTCTGTGTGTTCTTTGAAGAAATATCTATTTAGATCGTCTACCCATTTTTATATTGGTTTGTTGGTTTTTTTTACTATGAAGCTGCATGAGCTGTTTATATATACTGGAGATTAAACGTTTGTCCATTGATTCGTTTGCAAATATTTCCTCCCATTCGGAGGGTTGCCTTTTTCCATTCCCGTTTTTTAACAAAAGAAAGAAAGAAAGAAAAAGAAGCAGAACACAAATGTGTGTAAAATATGCCTCTTGAAACTGTCGTTTTGAAATATGGAAGTCTGTTGAATATTTTGGTCGATATACGACTCCAGGATTTGTTTTCAGGGCAGGTGTCATTTACAGGCCTGCAATTATCTTGAATATCAACTGACCATTAGCCCTGGGATGAAAGCTGCTGTTGTGTGAAACGGCCACAAGGTGGCAGCAGTTCTCCTTTACCAAACCTGGTTACTAGGGCAACAGAGCCTCAATGGAAGTCGTGTTCTAGGTTGTAATTTAGAATGGAATGTGCCAGGAAGAAGCCCCTTAAGTTTGTCTCACTACTTCTTGTTCGCTTTCTTAATTTGATTTTTATTTTTTTATCACGGCAAGTTTGATTACAATGTTTGGCTTGTTGTAGGTGTGCAAGATGTGGTTCTTTTACACATATGTCTGTTCTTCCTGGGGTCCTTTCCCCATGTACGTTATGACAGGATGTTGAGTAGTCTTCTCTTGGTATTCCGTGGGTGTTTGGTGATTATATATTTCACCTGTGTTTGTATATGTCTGTTAACCCCAATATCCTAATGTATCCAATCCTCACACTTTCCCATTGGTGATCCATAAGTTTGTTTAATGAACCTGTGATTGCCCTTCTCCGTGGAAATATCTTCACTGGTATCAATTTTTCGGTAACACCTATAAGTGATATCAATAGATATGTGTCTTTCTCTTTCTGACTTACTACAAGTCACGTGATTAGCTCTAGACTCATCTACGGTGCAGCAGATGGCATTGTGTCCTTTTTTTCCTTGGCTAATATTCTGTCTGTACATGTACCAGTTCTTCTTTGTCCACTCATCTGTTGATGGACTTTTTGGCTGCTTCCATGTCATGGCTATTGTAATGCTGCGGCAATGCACATTTGCCTGCCTGTGTCTTTCCAATTCTGTCTTCTTAGGTTATAGGCCCAGGAGTGGGCCTGCTGGATCATATGGTAGCAAAATGTTTACCTTGTAGAGGCACCTCCATTCTGTTCTCAGTAGTGGCTCTTACCAGGTCACGTCCCACTTAAAGTTGAGGTTATGCTCTTCTCCCCAACAACTTCAGCGTTTATTGTTTGTAGTATTTTCGCTGATGTTTATTCTGACTAGTGTGAGCTGATACCACTTTGTGGTTGGACTTGCATGCGTCTCATAATTCCTTGAAATTGAACTTTCTGGCATGTCCTTTTTTTCTTCAAACTGTGAGTACAGCTTACCTCTTCAAATAGTTTTCGTGAAGTATGTTTGACATTTAGAAATATTTTGGCCATTACCTCCCTCAAGACATTTTGAGGGCAGGTTTCATTCACAGCCCTCCAGTACTGGTGCATATGAAGTGACCCTTAGCACAGGTTTTAAAGCTGCTGTTGCAAGTAGCGGCCAGAGGGCGGCAGCATTTTTCCTTTTCCCAATCTGGTAACTAGGGAAACAGACCATCCTGGCAGCGGTGTTCCTCGGTGATATATTAGAGTGGAATGTGCCCCCAAAAGCTGATGTCTCCTTACTTATGTTTGTTTTATAAATTGAATTTATGTATTTTTTAATTGGAGTCATATTCCATTGTGTACATGGACCACTTCTTCTTTGTGCATGCCTCTGTTGATGGACATTTTCGTAGCTTCCAAGTGTTGGCTATGGTAAATATTGCTGGAGTGCAGGATTGCCAGGCTGTGTCTTTTTTTGTGGTATGTGGGCCTCTCACTGCCGTGGAACCTCCCATTGCAGTGCACACGCTCCGGACGCGCAGGCCCAGCAGCCATAGCTCACGGGACAAGCCGCTCCGCGGCATGTGGGATCTTCCTGAACCGGGGCATGAACCCGTGTCCCCTGCATTGGCAGGTGGACTCTCAAACACTGTGCCACCAGTGAAGCCCAGCCTGTGTCTTTTTGATTCTCATGCCCTCAGGTGATAGGCCCAGCAGTGGGTATGTTTGATTGAATGGTAGCTCAGTATTTACCTTTACAAGGCACCTGATTTTTTTGCTTTCATTACTGGCTCTTACCATGTCCCACGTTGAACCAAGGGTAGGCATTTCTCCAAAACCCCTTCAGCATTTATTGTTTGCAGAATTTTTGTCGATGACCATTCTGACTGGTGTGAGCTGATAGGTTTTTGTAATTTGGATTTGCATATCTTTAATTATTCCTAATGTTCAGCATTTTTCCATGCCTTTTTCCATTTCTGGTACAGAAAAACAGAAAAAAACGGAGAGTACAATTAACCTCTTGAAATTGTCTTCTTGGATGGTTGCCCTCTTTTGAATTTTTGGGTCAATGTTCGACCCCAGGATTGTTTTTGAGGGCAGGTGTCATTCACAGGCCTGCAATGAGTGCGAATACTTTGTGACCCTTAGCACTGGGTTTAAAGCTGCTGTTGTGGGAAATGGCCACGAGGCGGCAGCATTTCTCCATTGCCAAACCTGGTTACTAGGGCAGCAGAGCCTTTCTGGGGCCAATGGAATACAGAAGAAGGCATCGTTGAAGTCTAATACAGAATACCATGTCCTGGTGGATGGTAGAATGACCAGCAGGGTGTAGGAATTAGGAACTACTGGATGTATATCCTCGGTGGCTTCACTGAGTGTCCTGACCTCCTTTACCAGGTCCCCAGCAGCCCACGGGGCTCTCGTGGTCAGGGCAATGCCAGGTTATGGAGCTCCCCTGTGCAACTTCCCATCAGCCCACGGGGCTCTCATGGTCACGCCACTCCCAGGTTATGGAGCTCACCTGTGCAACTACCCATCAGCCCACGAGGCTCTCATGGTCACGCCACTCCCAGGTTATGGAGCTCACCTGTGCAACTACCCAGCAGCCCATGGGGTCTCGTGATCAGGCCCCTCCCAGGATATGGAGCTCCCCTGAGCAGATACCACGGCAGGGCTGGGCACACAGGCACCGTGCACATAGCCCTCATTGCAGAGCACCCCAGATGGCCTGTCACTCAGAGCTGACACAGAGCACCTCAGAGCAGGACTTGATGTAACAAACAGCAGCTCCGAAAGGTCTGTGACCCTGGGCATCACTCTGTGCGGCCTCCCTCTGCCTGGTCTTCCAGAGACTTCCACTGCAGCCGGGACACCAGGCCTCTATCTCCAACCATCACCCCTCCTCTCCCTGACTCCTCGGTTCCTCTCATTAGGAGAGGGTCTTCTTGAAGTTGTCTCCCACTCATGGGCCAGATAAAATGATTAGAAAACAAGCCAGAGCTGCAGCCCCTTATGTATCCTGACTCTCAGGA
This sequence comes from Mesoplodon mirus, assembly GCF_964341445.2. Taxonomy (NCBI): domain Eukaryota; kingdom Metazoa; phylum Chordata; class Mammalia; order Artiodactyla; family Ziphiidae; genus Mesoplodon; species Mesoplodon mirus. The sequence continues at coordinate 51,382,363 of NC_138977.1, forward strand.
GCCCACACCTGTTCCTTGGACCTGGCCGGTTCAGCGAGGTCCATTTTCTGCAATGTGAGCCCCTGAGGGGTGAGGATTGGCTGACCTGGGCAGCCTGACCATGCCGGCCAGCCCTCCCCAGGTGTTCCTGTGTTGAGGTCAATATGAACATCACTCCAGGCAGCAAGAACCCCTGCAGCTGTGCCTGATGCCATATTCTCTGCCCCGTCATCAGTCTCGGGGCTGTGCTGGTGGGAGGGAGTGAGGGGCCACAGCTTTGTGGGTGGCCCGGTGTGAGTGGGGCTCTGCTGGACTTTCTGCAGGAATTGCCAGGCTGCCAACTGCTAAAGAAGAGGATGTGTCACCCATACCTTACACTGGAATTTCTCCCCGGGCAGAGGTGAGGAAGGAAAAAAGCAGTGGGGGCCGGGACAGGAGGTGTATCTCAGGCAGGGAAATGGAAAGCATCCAGAAGAGCGCCCTGGCTGGGACCAACCTGGCTGGCCTCCAGGCACCAAGTCAGCCTGCGTGCTGTCGCTGGTGTGGCCCAACGGCCCTTCGTCTAGGCTTTCAGGTCCTTGTACATATTCAGGTGTTTTACCTGGGAAGGGTGGGAACAGTTCAGCAGCAGCTGGCCTGGGGCTCAGCTCACGTTTACTCACAGACGCCTCGGCACGGTCCCCCAGCTTTGCAATGAGGACGCTCCTTGCGTGGGGGCTGCTGGCTGCATGGGAGGTGATTCCCCACCTGTAACCAACTTCAGATTTGTTTACCGCTGGAGCAAGTGCCCTGATAGGGTTTTCCTCTCTATAACTGGTGGGTTCTGTGTTTTGTTTTTTTTTTTTTGGTTCAAGGTAGATTTCATTCGTCTTTTATGTATTTATAGATATAAGCATGGAAATAATTCATTCATATAAATACATCTGTGTGAAGGGAAGAACTTTTTCTGTTTTATTTTAAAAATTTATTTTTAAAAATTTTGAAATTTTATTTATTTATTTACACAGCAGGTTATTATTAGTTATCTATTTTATACATATACATGTATACAGGTCAATCCCAATCTCCCAACTCATCCCACCACCACCACCACATGGCTTCCTCCCCTTGGTGTCCATACGTTTGTTCTCTGCCTCTGTGTCTCTATTTCTGCCCTGCAAACCGGTTCATCTGTACCATTTTTCTAGGTTCCACATATATGCATTAATATACAATAGTTGTTTTTCTCTTTCTGACTTCCTTCACTCTGTATGACAGTCTCTAGATCCATCGACGTCTCTACAAATGACCCAGTTTCATTCCTTTGTATGGCTGAGTAATATTCCATTTTATATATGTACCACATGTTTATCCATTCGACTATCTGTGGGCATTTAGGTTGCTTCCATTACCTGGCTATGGTGAATAGTGCTGCAACGAACTTTGTGGTGAATGTGTCTTTTTGATTTATGGTTTTCTCTGGGTATATGCCCAGAAGTGGGATTGCTGGATCATATGGTAATTCTATTTTTACTTTTTTAAGGAACCTCCATACTGTTCTCCATAGTGACTGTATCAATTTACATTCCCACCAATAGTGGAAGAGGGTTCCTTTTGTCCACACCCTCCCCAGCATTTGTTGTTTGTAGAATTTCTGATGATGCCCATTCTAACAGGTGTGAGGTGATAGCTCATTGTAGTTTTGATTTGCATTACTTTAATAATTAGTGATGTTGAGCAGCTTTTCATGTGCATCTTGGCCATGTCTGTGTGTTCTTTGAAGAAATATCTATTTAGATCGTCTACCCATTTTTATATTGGTTTGTTGGTTTTTTTTACTATGAAGCTGCATGAGCTGTTTATATATACTGGAGATTAAACGTTTGTCCATTGATTCGTTTGCAAATATTTCCTCCCATTCGGAGGGTTGCCTTTTTCCATTCCCGTTTTTTAACAAAAGAAAGAAAGAAAGAAAAAGAAGCAGAACACAAATGTGTGTAAAATATGCCTCTTGAAACTGTCGTTTTGAAATATGGAAGTCTGTTGAATATTTTGGTCGATATACGACTCCAGGATTTGTTTTCAGGGCAGGTGTCATTTACAGGCCTGCAATTATCTTGAATATCAACTGACCATTAGCCCTGGGATGAAAGCTGCTGTTGTGTGAAACGGCCACAAGGTGGCAGCAGTTCTCCTTTACCAAACCTGGTTACTAGGGCAACAGAGCCTCAATGGAAGTCGTGTTCTAGGTTGTAATTTAGAATGGAATGTGCCAGGAAAAAGCCCCTTAAGTTTGTCTCACTACTTCTTGTTCGCTTTCTTAATTTGATTTTTATTTTTTTATCACGGCAAGTTTGATTACAATGTTTGGCTTGTTGTAGGTGTGCAAGATGTGGTTCTTTTACACATATGTCTGTTCTTCCTGGGGTCCTTTCCCCATGTACGTTATGACAGGATGTTGAGTAGTCTTCTCTTGGTATTCCGTGGGTGTTTGGTGATTATATATTTCACCTGTGTTTGTATATGTCTGTTAACCCCAATATCCTAATGTATCCAATCCTCACACTTTCCCATTGGTGATCCATAAGTTTGTTTAATGAATCTGTGATTGCCCTTCTCCGTGGAAATATCTTCACTGGTATCAATTTTTCGGTAACACCTATAAGTGATATCAATAGATATGTGTCTTTCTCTTTCTGACTTACTACAAGTCACGTGATTAGCTCTAGACTCATCTACGGTGCAGCAGATGGCATTGTGTCCTTTTTTTCCTTGGCTAATATTCTGTCTGTACATGTACCAGTTCTTCTTTGTCCACTCATCTGTTGATGGACTTTTTGGCTGCTTCCATGTCATGGCTATTGTAATGCTGCGGCAATGCACATTTGCCTGCCTGTGTCTTTCCAATTCTGTCTTCTTAGGTTATAGGCCCAGGAGTGGGCCTGCTGGATCATATGGTAGCAAAATGTTTACCTTGTAGAGGCACCTCCATTCTGTTCTCAGTAGTGGCTCTTACCAGGTCACGTCCCACTTAAAGTTGAGGTTATGCTCTTCTCCCCAACAACTTCAGCGTTTATTGTTTGTAGTATTTTCGCTGATGTTTATTCTGACTAGTGTGAGCTGATACCACTTTGTGGTTGGACTTGCATGCGTCTCATAATTCCTTGAAATTGAACTTTCTGGCATGTCCTTTTTTTCTTCAAACTGTGAGTACAGCTTACCTCTTCAAATAGTTTTCGTGAAGTATGTTTGACATTTAGAAATATTTTGGCCATTACCTCCCTCAAGACATTTTGAGGGCAGGTTTCATTCACAGCCCTCCAGTACTGGTGCATATGAAGTGACCCTTAGCACAGGTTTTAAAGCTGCTGTTGCAAGTAGCGGCCAGAGGGCGGCAGCATTTTTCCTTTTCCCAATCTGGTAACTAGGGAAACAGACCATCCTGGCAGTGGTGTTCCTCGGTGATATATTAGAGTGGAATGTGCCCCCAAAAGCTGATGTCTCCTTACTTATGTTTGTTTTATAAATTGAATTTATGTATTTTTTAATTGGAGTCATATTCCATTGTGTACATGGACCACTTCTTCTTTGTGCATGCCTCTGTTGATGGACATTTTCGTAGCTTCCAAGTGTTGGCTATGGTAAATATTGCTGGAGTGCAGGATTGCCAGGCTGTGTCTTTTTTTGTGGTATGTGGGCCTCTCACTGCCGTGGAACCTCCCATTGCAGTGCACACGCTCCGGACGCGCAGGCCCAGCAGCCATAGCTCACGGGACAAGCCGCTCCGCGGCATGTGGGATCTTCCTGAACCGGGGCATGAACCCGTGTCCCCTGCATTGGCAGGTGGACTCTCAAACACTGCGCCACCAGTGAAGCCCAGCCTGTGTCTTTTTGATTCTCATGCCCTCAGGTGATAGGCCCAGCAGTGGGTATGTTTGATTGAATGGTAGCTCAGTATTTACCTTTACAAGGCACCTGATTTTTTTGCTTTCATTACTGGCTCTTACCATGTCCCACGTTGAACCAAGGGTAGGCATTTCTCCAAAACCCCTTCAGCATTTATTGTTTGCAGAATTTTTGTCGATGACCATTCTGACTGGTGTGAGCTGATAGGTTTTTGTAATTTGGATTTGCATATCTTTAATTATTCCTAATGTTCAGCATTTTTCCATGCCTTTTTCCATTTCTGGTACAGAAAAACAGAAAAAAACGGAGAGTACAATTAACCTCTTGAAATTGTCTTCTTGGATGGTTGCCCTCTTTTGAATTTTTGGGTCAATGTTCGACCCCAGGATTGTTTTTGAGGGCAGGTGTCATTCACAGGCCTGCAATGAGTGCGAATACTTTGTGACCCTTAGCACTGGGTTTAAAGCTGCTGTTGTGGGAAATGGCCACAAGGCGGCAGCATTTCTCCATTGCCAAACCTGGTTACTAGGGCAGCAGAGCCTTTCTGGGGCCAATGGAATACAGAAGAAGGCATCGTTGAAGTCTAATACAGAATACCATGTCCTGGTGGATGGTAGAATGACCAGCAGGGTGTAGGAATTAGGAACTACTGGATGTATATCCTCGGTGGCTTCACTGAGTGTCCTGACCTCCTTTACCAGGTCCCCAGCAGCCCACGGGGCTCTCGTGGTCAGGGCAATGCCAGGTTATGGAGCTCCCCTGTGCAACTTCCCATCAGCCCACGGGGCTCTCATGGTCACGCCACTCCCAGGTTATGGAGCTCACCTGTGCAACTACCCATCAGCCCACGAGGCTCTCATGGTCACGCCACTCCCAGGTTATGGAGCTCACCTGTGCAACTACCCAGCAGCCCATGGGGTCTCGTGATCAGGCCCCTCCCAGGATATGGAGCTCCCCTGAGCAGATACCACGGCAGGGCTGGGCACACAGGCACCGTGCACATAGCCCTCATTGCAGAGCACCCCAGATGGCCTGTCACTCAGAGCTGACACAGAGCACCTCAGAGCAGGACTTGATGTAACAAACAGCAGCTCCGAAAGGTCTGTGACCCTGGGCATCACTCTGTGCGGCCTCCCTCTGCCTGGTCTTCCAGAGACTTCCACTGCAGCCGGGACACCAGGCCTCTATCTCCAACCATCACCCCTCCTCTCCCTGACTCCTCGGTTCCTCTCATTAGGAGAGGGTCTTCTTGAAGTTGTCTCCCACTCATGGGCCAGATAAAATGATTAGAAAACAAGCCAGAGCTGCAGCCCCTTATGTATCCTGACTCTCAGGAGCCCACACCTGTTCCTTGGACCTGGCCGGTTCAGCGAGGTCCATTTTCTGCAATGTGAGCCCCTGAGGGGTGAGGATTGGCTGACCTGGGCAGCCTGACCATGCCGGCCAGCCCTCCCCAGGTGTTCCTGTGTTGAGGTCAATATGAACATCACTCCAGGCAGCAAGAACCCCTGCAGCTGTGCCTGATGCCATATTCTCTGCCCCGTCATCAGTCTCGGGGCTGTGCTGGTGGGAGGGAGTGAGGGGCCACAGCTTTGTGGGTGGCCCGGTGTGAGTGGGGCTCTGCTGGACTTTCTGCAGGAATTGCCAGGCTGCCAACTGCTAAAGAAGAGGATGTGTCACCCATACCTTACACTGGAATTTCTCCCCGGGCAGAGGTGAGGAAGGAAAAAAGCAGTGGGGGCCGGGACAGGAGGTGTATCTCAGGCAGGGAAATGGAAAGCATCCAGAAGAGCGCCCTGGCTGGGACCAACCTGGCTGGCCTCCAGGCACCAAGTCAGCCTGCGTGCTGTCGCTGGTGTGGCCCAACGGCCCTTCGTCTAGGCTTTCAGGTCCTTGTACATATTCAGGTGTTTTACCTGGGAAGGGTGGGAACAGTTCAGCAGCAGCTGGCCTGGGGCTCAGCTCACGTTTACTCACAGACGCCTCGGCACGGTCCCCCAGCTTTGCAATGAGGACGCTCCTTGCGTGGGGGCTGCTGGCTGCATGGGAGGTGATTCCCCACCTGTAACCAACTTCAGATTTGTTTACCGCTGGAGCAAGTGCCCTGATAGGGTTTTCCTCTCTATAACTGGTGGGTTCTGTGTTTTGTTTTTTTTTTTTTTGGTTCAAGGTAGATTTCATTCGTCTTTTATGTATTTATAGATATAAGCATGGAAATAATTCATTCATATAAATACATCTGTGTGAAGGGAAGAACTTTTTCTGTTTTATTTTAAAAATTTATTTATTTTTAAAAATTTTGAAATTTTATTTATTTATTTACACAGCAGGTTATTATTAGTTATCTATTTTATACATATACATGTATACAGGTCAATCCCAATCTCCCAACTCATCCCACCACCACCACCACATGGCTTCCTCCCCTTGGTGTCCATACGTTTGTTCTCTGCCTCTGTGTCTCTATTTCTGCCCTGCAAACCGGTTCATCTGTACCATTTTTCTAGGTTCCACATATATGCATTAATATACAATAGTTGTTTTTCTCTTTCTGACTTCCTTCACTCTGTATGACAGTCTCTAGATCCATCGACGTCTCTACAAATGACCCAGTTTCATTCCTTTGTATGGCTGAGTAATATTCCATTTTATATATGTACCACATGTTTATCCATTCGACTATCTGTGGGCATTTAGGTTGCTTCCATTACCTGGCTATGGTGAATAGTGCTGCAACGAACATTGTGGTGAATGTGTCTTTTTGATTTATGGTTTTCTCTGGGTATATGCCCAGAAGTGGGATTGCTGGATCATATGGTAATTCTATTTTTACTTTTTTAAGGAACCTCCATACTGTTCTCCATAGTGACTGTATCAATTTACATTCCCACCAATAGTGGAAGAGGGTTCCTTTTGTCCACACCCTCCCCAGCATTTGTTGTTTGTAGAATTTCTGATGATGCCCATTCTAACAGGTGTGAGGTGATAGCTCATTGTAGTTTTGATTTGCATTACTTTAATAATTAGTGATGTTGAGCAGCTTTTCATGTGCATCTTGGCCATGTCTGTGTGTTCTTTGAAGAAATATCTATTTAGATCGTCTACCCATTTTTATATTGGTTTGTTGTTTTTTTTTACTATGAAGCTGCATGAGCTGTTTATATATACTGGAGATTAAACGTTTGTCCATTGATTCGTTTGCAAATATTTCCTCCCATTCGGAGGGTTGCCTTTTTCCATTCCCGTTTTTTAACAAAAGAAAGAAAGAAAGAAAAAGAAGCAGAACACAAATGTGTGTAAAATATGCCTCTTGAAACTGTCGTTTTGAAATATGGAAGTCTGTTGAATATTTTGGTCGATATACGACTCCAGGATTTGTTTTCAGGGCAGGTGTCATTTACAGGCCTGCAATTATCTTGAATATCAACTGACCATTAGCCCTGGGATGAAAGCTGCTGTTGTGTGAAACGGCCACAAGGTGGCAGCAGTTCTCCTTTACCAAACCTGGTTACTAGGGCAACAGAGCCTCAATGGAAGTCGTGTTCTAGGTTGTAATTTAGAATGGAATGTGCCAGGAAGAAGCCCCTTAAGTTTGTCTCACTACTTCTTGTTCGCTTTCTTAATTTGATTTTTATTTTTTTATCACGGCAAGTTTGATTACAATGTTTGGCTTGTTGTAGGTGTGCAAGATGTGGTTCTTTTACACATATGTCTGTTCTTCCTGGGGTCCTTTCCCCATGTACGTTATGACAGGATGTTGAGTAGTCTTCTCTTGGTATTCCGTGGGTGTTTGGTGATTATATATTTCACCTGTGTTTGTATATGTCTGTTAACCCCAATATCCTAATGTATCCAATCCTCACACTTTCCCATTGGTGATCCATAAGTTTGTTTAATGAATCTGTGATTGCCCTTCTCCGTGGAAATATCTTCACTGGTATCAATTTTTCGGTAACACCTATAAGTGATATCAATAGATATGTGTCTTTCTCTTTCTGACTTACTACAAGTCACGTGATTAGCTCTAGACTCATCTACGGTGCAGCAGATGGCATTGTGTCCTTTTTTTCCTTGGCTAATATTCTGTCTGTACATGTACCAGTTCTTCTTTGTCCACTCATCTGTTGATGGACTTTTTGGCTGCTTCCATGTCATGGCTATTGTAATGCTGCGGCAATGCACATTTGCCTGCCTGTGTCTTTCCAATTCTGTCTTCTTAGGTTATAGGCCCAGGAGTGGGCCTGCTGGATCATATGGTAGCAAAATGTTTACCTTGTAGAGGCACCTCCATTCTGTTCTCAGTAGTGGCTCTTACCAGGTCACGTCCCACTTAAAGTTGAGGTTATGCTCTTCTCCCCAACAACTTCAGCGTTTATTGTTTGTAGTATTTTCGCTGATGTTTATTCTGACTAGTGTGAGCTGATACCACTTTGTGGTTGGACTTGCATGCGTCTCATAATTCCTTGAAATTGAACTTTCTGGCATGTCCTTTTTTTCTTCAAACTGTGAGTACAGCTTACCTCTTCAAATAGTTTTCGTGAAGTATGTTTGACATTTAGAAATATTTTGGCCATTACCTCCCTCAAGACATTTTGAGGGCAGGTTTCATTCACAGCCCTCCAGTACTGGTGCATATGAAGTGACCCTTAGCACAGGTTTTAAAGCTGCTGTTGCAAGTAACGGCCAGAGGGCGGCAGCATTTTTCCTTTTCCCAATCTGGTAACTAGGGAAACAGACCATCCTGGCAGTGGTGTTCCTCGGTGATATATTAGAGTGGAATGTGCCCCCAAAAGCTGATGTCTCCTTACTTATGTTTGTTTTATAAATTGAATTTATGTATTTTTTAATTGGAGTCATATTCCATTGTGTACATGGACCACTTCTTCTTTGTGCATTCCTCTGTTGATGGACATTTTCGTAGCTTCCAAGTGTTGGCTATGGTAAATATTGCTGGAGTGCAGGATTGCCAGGCTGTGTCTTTTTTTGTGGTATGTGGGCCTCTCACTGCCGTGGAACCTCCCATTGCAGTGCACACGCTCCGGACGCGCAGGCCCAGCAGCCATAGCTCACGGGACAAGCCGCTCCGCGGCATGTGGGATCTTCCTGAACCGGGGCATGAACCCGTGTCCCCTGCATTGGCAGGTGGACTCTCAAACACTGCGCCACCAGTGAAGCCCAGCCTGTGTCTTTTTGATTCTCATGCCCTCAGGTGATAGGCCCAGCAGTGGGTATGTTTGATTGAATGGTAGCTCAGTATTTACCTTTACAAGGCACCTGATTTTTTTGCTTTCATTACTGGCTCTTACCATGTCCCACGTTGAACCAAGGGTAGGCATTTCTCCAAAACCCCTTCAGCATTTATTGTTTGCAGAATTTTTGTCGATGACCATTCTGACTGGTGTGAGCTGATAGGTTTTTGTAATTTGGATTTGCATATCTTTAATTATTCCTAATGTTCAGCATTTTTCCATGCCTTTTTCCATTTCTGGTACAGAAAAACAGAAAAAAACGGAGAGTACAATTAACCTCTTGAAATTGTCTTCTTGGATGGTTGCCCTCTTTTGAATTTTTGGGTCAATGTTCGACCCCAGGATTGTTTTTGAGGGCAGGTGTCATTCACAGGCCTGCAATGAGTGCGAATACTTTGTGACCCTTAGCACTGGGTTTAAAGCTGCTGTTGTGGGAAATGGCCACGAGGCGGCAGCATTTCTCCATTGCCAAACCTGGTTACTAGGGCAGCAGAGCCTTTCTGGGGCCAATGGAATACAGAAGAAGGCATCGTTGAAGTCTAATACAGAATACCATGTCCTGGTGGATGGTAGAATGACCAGCAGGGTGTAGGAATTAGGAACTACTGGATGTATATCCTCGGTGGCTTCACTGAGTGTCCTGACCTCCTTTACCAGGTCCCCAGCAGCCCACGGGGCTCTCGTGGTCAGGGCAATGCCAGGTTATGGAGCTCCCCTGTGCAACTTCCCATCAGCCCACGGGGCTCTCATGGTCACGCCACTCCCAGGTTATGGAGCTCACCTGTGCAACTACCCATCAGCCCACGAGGCTCTCATGGTCACGCCACTCCCAGGTTATGGAGCTCACCTGTGCAACTACCCAGCAGCCCATGGGGTCTCGTGATCAGGCCCCTCCCAGGATATGGAGCTCCCCTGAGCAGATACCACGGCAGGGCTGGGCACACAGGCACCGTGCACATAGCCCTCATTGCAGAGCACCCCAGATGGCCTGTCACTCAGAGCTGACACAGAGCACCTCAGAGCAGGACTTGATGTAACAAACAGCAGCTCCGAAAGGTCTGTGACCCTGGGCATCACTCTGTGCGGCCTCCCTCTGCCTGGTCTTCCAGAGACTTCCACTGCAGCCGGGACACCAGGCCTCTATCTCCAACCATCACCCCTCCTCTCCCTGACTCCTCGGTTCCTCTCATTAGGAGAGGGTCTTCTTGAAGTTGTCTCCCACTCATGGGCCAGATAAAATGATTAGAAAACAAGCCAGAGCTGCAGCCCCTTATGTATCCTGACTCTCAGGAGCCCACACCTGTTCCTTGGACCTGGCCGGTTCAGCGAGGTCCATTTTCTGCAATGTGAGCCCCTGAGGGGTGAGGATTGGCTGACCTGGGCAGCCTGACCATGCCGGCCAGCCCTCCCCAGGTGTTCCTGTGTTGAGGTCAATATGAACATCACTCCAGGCAGCAAGAACCCCTGCAGCTGTGCCTGATGCCATATTCTCTGCCCCGTCATCAGTCTCGGGGCTGTGCTGGTGGGAGGGAGTGAGGGGCCACAGCTTTGTGGGTGGCCCGGTGTGAGTGGGGCTCTGCTGGACTTTCTGCAGGAATTGCCAGGCTGCCAACTGCTAAAGAAGAGGATGTGTCACCCATACCTTACACTGGAATTTCTCCCCGGGCAGAGGTGAGGAAGGAAAAAAGCAGTGGGGGCCGGGACAGGAGGTATATCTCAGGCAGGGAAATGGAAAGCATCCAGAAGAGCGCCCTGGCTGGGACCAACCTGGCTGGCCTCCAGGCACCAAGTCAGCCTGCGTGCTGTCGCTGGTGTGGCCCAACGGCCCTTCGTCTAGGCTTTCAGGTCCTTGTACATATTCAGGTGTTTTACCTGGGAAGGGTGGGAACAGTTCAGCAGCAGCTGGCCTGGGGCTCAGCTCACGTTTACTCACAGACGCCTCGGCACGGTCCCCCAGCTTTGCAATGAGGACGCTCCTTGCGTGGGGGCTGCTGGCTGCATGGGAGGTGATTCCCCACCTGTAACCAACTTCAGATTTGTTTACCGCTGGAGCAAGTGCCCTGATAGGGTTTTCCTCTCTATAACTGGTGGGTTCTGTGTTTTTTTTTTTTTTTTTGGTTCAAGGTAGATTTCATTCGTCTTTTATGTATTTATAGATATAAGCATGGAAATAATTCATTCATATAAATACATCTGTGTGAAGGGAAGAACTTTTTCTGTTTTATTTTAAAAATTTATTTATTTTTAAAAATTTTGAAATTTTATTTATTTATTTACACAGCAGGTTATTATTAGTTATCTATTTTATACATATACATGTATACAGGTCAATCCCAATCTCCCAACTCATCCCACCGCCACCACCACATGGCTTCCTCCCCTTGGTGTCCATACGTTTGTTCTCTGCCTCTGTGTCTCTATTTCTGCCCTGAAAACCGGTTCATCTGTACCATTTTTCTAGGTTCCACATATATGCATTAATATACAATAGTTGTTTTTCTCTTTCTGACTTCCTTCACTCTGTATGACAGTCTCTAGATCCATCGACGTCTCTACAAATGACCCAGTTTCATTCCTTTGTATGGCTGAGTAATATTCCATTTTATATATGTACCACATGTTTATCCATTCGACTATCTGTGGGCATTTAGGTTGCTTCCATTACCTGGCTATGGTGAATAGTGCTGCAACGAACATTGTGGTGAATGTGTCTTTTTGATTTATGGTTTTCTCTGGGTATATGCCCAGAAGTGGGATTGCTGGATCATATGGTAATTCTATTTTTACTTTTTTAAGGAACCTCCATACTGTTCTCCATAGTGACTGTATCAATTTACATTCCCACCAATAGTGGAAGAGGGTTCCTTTTGTCCACACCCTCCCCAGCATTTGTTGTTTGTAGAATTTCTGATGATGCCCATTCTAACAGGTGTGAGGTGATAGCTCATTGTAGTTTTGATTTGCATTACTTTAATAATTAGTGATGTTGAGCAGCTTTTCATGTGCATCTTGGCCATGTCTGTGTGTTCTTTGAAGAAATATCTATTTAGATCGTCTACCCATTTTTATATTGGTTTGTTGGTTTTTTTTACTATGAAGCTGCATGAGCTGTTTATATATACTGGAGATTAAACGTTTGTCCATTGATTCGTTTGCAAATATTTCCTCCCATTCGGAGGGTTGCCTTTTTCCATTCCCGTTTTTTAACAAAAGAAAGAAAGAAAGAAAAAGAAGCAGAACACAAATGTGTGTAAAATATGCCTCTTGAAACTGTCGTTTTGAAATATGGAAGTCTGTTGAATATTTTGGTCGATATACGACTCCAGGATTTGTTTTCAGGGCAGGTGTCATTTACAGGCCTGCAATTATCTTGAATATCAACTGACCATTAGCCCTGGGATGAAAGCTGCTGTTGTGTGAAACGGCCACAAGGTGGCAGCAGTTCTCCTTTACCAAACCTGGTTACTAGGGCAACAGAGCCTCAATGGAAGTCGTGTTCTAGGTTGTAATTTAGAATGGAATGTGCCAGGAAGAAGCCCCTTAAGTTTGTCTCACTACTTCTTGTTCGCTTTCTTAATTTGATTTTTATTTTTTTATCACGGCAAGTTTGATTACAATGTTTGGCTTGTTGTAGGTGTGCAAGATGTGGTTCTTTTACACATATGTCTGTTCTTCCTGGGGTCCTTTCCCCATGTACGTTATGACAGGATGTTGAGTAGTCTTCTCTTGGTATTCCGTGGGTGTTTGGTGATTATATATTTCACCTGTGTTTGTATATGTCTGTTAACCCCAATATCCTAATGTATCCAATCCTCACACTTTCCCATTGGTGATCCATAAGTTTGTTTAATGAATCTGTGATTGCCCTTCTCCGTGGAAATATCTTCACTGGTATCAATTTTTCGGTAACACCTATAAGTGATATCAATAGATATGTGTCTTTCTCTTTCTGACTTACTACAAGTCACGTGATTAGCTCTAGACTCATCTACGGTGCAGCAGATGGCATTGTGTCCTTTTTTTCCTTGGCTAATATTCTGTCTGTACATGTACCAGTTCTTCTTTGTCCACTCATCTGTTGATGGACTTTTTGGCTGCTTCCATGTCATGGCTATTGTAATGCTGTGGCAATGCACATTTGCCTGCCTGTGTCTTTCCAATTCTGTCTTCTTAGGTTATAGGCCCAGGAGTGGGCCTGCTGGATCATATGGTAGCAAAATGTTTACCTTGTAGAGGCACCTCCATTCTGTTCTCAGTAGTGGCTCTTACCAGGTCACGTCCCACTTAAAGTTGAGGTTATGCTCTTCTCCCCAACAACTTCAGCGTTTATTGTTTGTAGTATTTTCGCTGATGTTTATTCTGACTAGTGTGAGCTGATACCACTTTGTGGTTGGACTTGCATGCGTCTCATAATTCCTTGAAATTGAACTTTCTGGCATGTCCTTTTTTTCTTCAAACTGTGAGTACAGCTTACCTCTTCAAATAGTTTTCGTGAAGTATGTTTGACATTTAGAAATATTTTGGCCATTACCTCCCTCAAGACATTTTGAGGGCAGGTTTCATTCACAGCCCTCCAGTACTGGTGCATATGAAGTGACCCTTAGCACAGGTTTTAAAGCTGCTGTTGCAAGTAGCGGCCAGAGGGCGGCAGCATTTTTCCTTTTCCCAATCTGGTAACTAGGGAAACAGACCATCCTGGCAGTGGTGTTCCTCGGTGATATATTAGAGTGGAATGTGCCCCCAAAAGCTGATGTCTCCTTACTTATGTTTGTTTTATAAATTGAATTTATGTATTTTTTAATTGGAGTCATATTCCATTGTGTACATGGACCACTTCTTCTTTGTGCATTCCTCTGTTGATGGACATTTTCGTAGCTTCCAAGTGTTGGCTATGGTAAATATTGCTGGAGTGCAGGATTGCCAGGCTGTGTCTTTTTTTGTGGTATGTGGGCCTCTCACTGCCGTGGAACCTCCCATTGCAGTGCACACGCTCCGGACGCGCAGGCCCAGCAGCCATAGCTCACGGGACAAGCCGCTCCGCGGCATGTGGGATCTTCCTGAACCGGGGCATGAACCCGTGTCCCCTGCATTGGCAGGTGGACTCTCAAACACTGCGCCACCAGTGAAGCCCAGCCTGTGTCTTTTTGATTCTCATGCCCTCAGGTGATAGGCCCAGCAGTGGGTATGTTTGATTGAATGGTAGCTCAGTATTTACCTTTACAAGGCACCTGATTTTTTTGCTTTCATTACTGGCTCTTACCATGTCCCACGTTGAACCAAGGGTAGGCATTTCTCCAAAACCCCTTCAGCATTTATTGTTTGCAGAATTTTTGTCGATGACCATTCTGACTGGTGTGAGCTGATAGGTTTTTGTAATTTGGATTTGCATATCTTTAATTATTCCTAATGTTCAGCATTTTTCCATGCCTTTTTCCATTTCTGGTACAGAAAAACAGAAAAAAACGGAGAGTACAATTAACCTCTTGAAATTGTCTTCTTGGATGGTTGCCCTCTTTTGAATTTTTGGGTCAATGTTCGACCCCAGGATTGTTTTTGAGGGCAGGTGTCATTCACAGGCCTGCAATGAGTGCGAATACTTTGTGACCCTTAGCACTGGGTTTAAAGCTGCTGTTGTGGGAAATGGCCACAAGGCGGCAGCATTTCTCCATTGCCAAACCTGGTTACTAGGGCAGCAGAGCCTTTCTGGGGCCAATGGAATACAGAAGAAGGCATCGTTGAAGTCTAATACAGAATACCATGTCCTGGTGGATGGTAGAATGACCAGCAGGGTGTAGGAATTAGGAACTACTGGATGTATATCCTCGGTGGCTTCACTGAGTGTCCTGACCTCCTTTACCAGGTCCCCAGCAGCCCACGGGGCTCTCGTGGTCAGGGCAATGCCAGGTTATGGAGCTCCCCTGTGCAACTTCCCATCAGCCCACGGGGCTCTCATGGTCACGCCACTCCCAGGTTATGGAGCTCACCTGTGCAACTACCCATCAGCCCACGAGGCTCTCATGGTCACGCCACTCCCAGGTTATGGAGCTCACCTGTGCAACTACCCAGCAGCCCATGGGGTCTCGTGATCAGGCCCCTCCCAGGATATGGAGCTCCCCTGAGCAGATACCACGGCAGGGCTGGGCACACAGGCACCGTGCACATAGCCCTCATTGCAGAGCACCCCAGATGGCCTGTCACTCAGAGCTGACACAGAGCACCTCAGAGCAGGACTTGATGTAACAAACAGCAGCTCCGAAAGGTCTGTGACCCTGGGCATCACTCTGTGCGGCCTCCCTCTGCCTGGTCTTCCAGAGACTTCCACTGCAGCCGGGACACCAGGCCTCTATCTCCAACCATCACCCCTCCTCTCCCTGACTCCTCGGTTCCTCTCATTAGGAGAGGGTCTTCTTGAAGTTGTCTCCCACTCATGGGCCAGATAAAATGATTAGAAAACAAGCCAGAGCTGCAGCCCCTTATGTATCCTGACTCTCAGGAGCCCACACCTGTTCCTTGGACCTGGCCGGTTCAGCGAGGTCCATTTTCTGCAATGTGAGCCCCTGAGGGGTGAGGATTGGCTGACCTGGGCAGCCTGACCATGCCGGCCAGCCCTCCCCAGGTGTTCCTGTGTTGAGGTCAATATGAACATCACTCCAGGCAGCAAGAACCCCTGCAGCTGTGCCTGATGCCATATTCTCTGCCCCGTCATCAGTCTCGGGGCTGTGCTGGTGGGAGGGAGTGAGGGGCCACAGCTTTGTGGGTGGCCCGGTGTGAGTGGGGCTCTGCTGGACTTTCTGCAGGAATTGCCAGGCTGCCAACTGCTAAAGAAGAGGATGTGTCACCCATACCTTACACTGGAATTTCTCCCCGGGCAGAGGTGAGGAAGGAAAAAAGCAGTGGGGGCCGGGACAGGAGGTGTATCTCAGGCAGGGAAATGGAAAGCATCCAGAAGAGCGCCCTGGCTGGGACCAACCTGGCTGGCCTCCAGGCACCAAGTCAGCCTGCGTGCTGTCGCTGGTGTGGCCCAACGGCCCTTCGTCTAGGCTTTCAGGTCCTTGTACATATTCAGGTGTTTTACCTGGGAAGGGTGGGAACAGTTCAGCAGCAGCTGGCCTGGGGCTCAGCTCACGTTTACTCACAGACGCCTCGGCACGGTCCCCCAGCTTTGCAATGAGGACGCTCCTTGCGTGGGGGCTGCTGGCTGCATGGGAGGTGATTCCCCACCTGTAACCAACTTCAGATTTGTTTACCGCTGGAGCAAGTGCCCTGATAGGGTTTTCCTCTCTATAACTGGTGGGTTCTGTGTTTTGTTTTTTTTTTTTGGTTCAAGGTAGATTTCATTCGTCTTTTATGTATTTATAGATATAAGCATGGAAATAATTCATTCATATAAATACATCTGTGTGAAGGGAAGAACTTTTTCTGTTTTATTTTAAAAATTTATTTATTTTTAAAAATTTTGAAATTTTATTTATTTATTTACACAGCAGGTTATTATTAGTTATCTATTTTATACATATACATGTATACAGGTCAATCCCAATCTCCCAACTCATCCCACCACCACCACCACATGGCTTCCTCCCCTTGGTGTCCATACGTTTGTTCTCTGCCTCTGTGTCTCTATTTCTGCCCTGCAAACCGGTTCATCTGTACCATTTTTCTAGGTTCCACATATATGCATTAATATACAATAGTTGTTTTTCTCTTTCTGACTTCCTTCACTCTGTATGACAGTCTCTAGATCCATCGACGTCTCTACAAATGACCCAGTTTCATTCCTTTGTATGGCTGAGTAATATTCCATTTTATATATGTACCACATGTTTATCCATTCGACTATCTGTGGGCATTTAGGTTGCTTCCATTACCTGGCTATGGTGAATAGTGCTGCAACGAACTTTGTGGTGAATGTGTCTTTTTGATTTATGGTTTTCTCTGGGTATATGCCCAGAAGTGGGATTGCTGGATCATATGGTAATTCTATTTTTACTTTTTTAAGGAACCTCCATACTGTTCTCCATAGTGACTGTATCAATTTACATTCCCACCAATAGTGGAAGAGGGTTCCTTTTGTCCACACCCTCCCCAGCATTTGTTGTTTGTAGAATTTCTGATGATGCCCATTCTAACAGGTGTGAGGTGATAGCTCATTGTAGTTTTGATTTGCATTACTTTAATAATTAGTGATGTTGAGCAGCTTTTCATGTGCATCTTGGCCATGTCTGTGTGTTCTTTGAAGAAATATCTATTTAGATCGTCTACCCATTTTTATATTGGTTTGTTGTTTTTTTTTACTATGAAGCTGCATGAGCTGTTTATATATACTGGAGATTAAACGTTTGTCCATTGATTCGTTTGCAAATATTTCCTCCCATTCGGAGGGTTGCCTTTTTCCATTCCCGTTTTTTAACAAAAGAAAGAAAGAAAGAAAAAGAAGCAGAACACAAATGTGTGTAAAATATGCCTCTTGAAACTGTCGTTTTGAAATATGGAAGTCTGTTGAATATTTTGGTCGATATACGACTCCAGGATTTGTTTTCAGGGCAGGTGTCATTTACAGGCCTGCAATTATCTTGAATATCAACTGACCATTAGCCCTGGGATGAAAGCTGCTGTTGTGTGAAACGGCCACAAGGTGGCAGCAGTTCTCCTTTACCAAACCTGGTTACTAGGGCAACAGAGCCTCAATGGAAGTCGTGTTCTAGGTTGTAATTTAGAATGGAATGTGCCAGGAAGAAGCCCCTTAAGTTTGTCTCACTACTTCTTGTTCGCTTTCTTAATTTGATTTTTATTTTTTTATCACGGCAAGTTTGATTACAATGTTTGGCTTGTTGTAGGTGTGCAAGATGTGGTTCTTTTACACATATGTCTGTTCTTCCTGGGGTCCTTTCCCCATGTACGTTATGACAGGATGTTGAGTAGTCTTCTCTTGGTATTCCGTGGGTGTTTGGTGATTATATATTTCACCTGTGTTTGTATATGTCTGTTAACCCCAATATCCTAATGTATCCAATCCTCACACTTTCCCATTGGTGATCCATAAGTTTGTTTAATGAATCTGTGATTGCCCTTCTCCGTGGAAATATCTTCACTGGTATCAATTTTTCGGTAACACCTATAAGTGATATCAATAGATATGTGTCTTTCTCTTTCTGACTTACTACAAGTCACGTGATTAGCTCTAGACTCATCTACGGTGCAGCAGATGGCATTGTGTCCTTTTTTTCCTTGGCTAATATTCTGTCTGTACATGTACCAGTTCTTCTTTGTCCACTCATCTGTTGATGGACTTTTTGGCTGCTTCCATGTCATGGCTATTGTAATGCTGCGGCAATGCACATTTGCCTGCCTGTGTCTTTCCAATTCTGTCTTCTTAGGTTATAGGCCCAGGAGTGGGCCTGCTGGATCATATGGTAGCAAAATGTTTACCTTGTAGAGGCACCTCCATTCTGTTCTCAGTAGTGGCTCTTACCAGGTCACGTCCCACTTAAAGTTGAGGTTATGCTCTTCTCCCCAACAACTTCAGCGTTTATTGTTTGTAGTATTTTCGCTGATGTTTATTCTGACTAGTGTGAGCTGATACCACTTTGTGGTTGGACTTGCATGCGTCTCATAATTCCTTGAAATTGAACTTTCTGGCATGTCCTTTTTTTCTTCAAACTGTGAGTACAGCTTACCTCTTCAAATAGTTTTCGTGAAGTATGTTTGACATTTAGAAATATTTTGGCCATTACCTCCCTCAAGACATTTTGAGGGCAGGTTTCATTCACAGCCCTCCAGTACTGGTGCATATGAAGTGACCCTTAGCACAGGTTTTAAAGCTGCTGTTGCAAGTAACGGCCAGAGGGCGGCAGCATTTTTCCTTTTCCCAATCTGGTAACTAGGGAAACAGACCATCCTGGCAGTGGTGTTCCTCGGTGATATATTAGAGTGGAATGTGCCCCCAAAAGCTGATGTCTCCTTACTTATGTTTGTTTTATAAATTGAATTTATGTATTTTTTAATTGGAGTCATATTCCATTGTGTACATGGACCACTTCTTCTTTGTGCATTCCTCTGTTGATGGACATTTTCGTAGCTTCCAAGTGTTGGCTATGGTAAATATTGCTGGAGTGCAGGATTGCCAGGCTGTGTCTTTTTTTGTGGTATGTGGGCCTCTCACTGCCGTGGAACCTCCCATTGCAGTGCACACGCTCCGGACGCGCAGGCCCAGCAGCCATAGCTCACGGGACAAGCCGCTCTGCGGCATGTGGGATCTTCCTGAACCGGGGCATGAACCCGTGTCCCCTGCATTGGCAGGTGGACTCTCAAACACTGCGCCACCAGTGAAGCCCAGCCTGTGTCTTTTTGATTCTCATGCCCTCAGGTGATAGGCCCAGCAGTGGGTATGTTTGATTGAATGGTAGCTCAGTATTTACCTTTACAAGGCACCTGATTTTTTTGCTTTCATTACTGGCTCTTACCATGTCCCACGTTGAACCAAGGGTAGGCATTTCTCCAAAACCCCTTCAGCATTTATTGTTTGCAGAATTTTTGTCGATGACCATTCTGACTGGTGTGAGCTGATAGGTTTTTGTAATTTGGATTTGCATATCTTTAATTATTCCTAATGTTCAGCATTTTTCCATGCCTTTTTCCATTTCTGGTACAGAAAAACAGAAAAAAACGGAGAGTACAATTAACCTCTTGAAATTGTCTTCTTGGATGGTTGCCCTCTTTTGAATTTTTGGGTCAATGTTCGACCCCAGGATTGTTTTTGAGGGCAGGTGTCATTCACAGGCCTGCAATGAGTGCGAATACTTTGTGACCCTTAGCACTGGGTTTAAAGCTGCTGTTGTGGGAAATGGCCACGAGGCGGCAGCATTTCTCCATTGCCAAACCTGGTTACTAGGGCAGCAGAGCCTTTCTGGGGCCAATGGAATACAGAAGAAGGCATCGTTGAAGTCTAATACAGAATACCATGTCCTGGTGGATGGTAGAATGACCAGCAGGGTGTAGGAATTAGGAACTACTGGATGTATATCCTCGGTGGCTTCACTGAGTGTCCTGACCTCCTTTACCAGGTCCCCAGCAGCCCACGGGGCTCTCGTGGTCAGGGCAATGCCAGGTTATGGAGCTCCCCTGTGCAACTTCCCATCAGCCCACGGGGCTCTCATGGTCACGCCACTCCCAGGTTATGGAGCTCACCTGTGCAACTACCCATCAGCCCACGAGGCTCTCATGGTCACGCCACTCCCAGGTTATGGAGCTCACCTGTGCAACTACCCAGCAGCCCATGGGGTCTCGTGATCAGGCCCCTCCCAGGATATGGAGCTCCCCTGAGCAGATACCACGGCAGGGCTGGGCACACAGGCACCGTGCACATAGCCCTCATTGCAGAGCACCCCAGATGGCCTGTCACTCAGAGCTGACACAGAGCACCTCAGAGCAGGACTTGATGTAACAAACAGCAGCTCCGAAAGGTCTGTGACCCTGGGCATCACTCTGTGCGGCCTCCCTCTGCCTGGTCTTCCAGAGACTTCCACTGCAGCCGGGACACCAGGCCTCTATCTCCAACCATCACCCCTCCTCTCCCTGACTCCTCGGTTCCTCTCATTAGGAGAGGGTCTTCTTGAAGTTGTCTCCCACTCATGGGCCAGATAAAATGATTAGAAAACAAGCCAGAGCTGCAGCCCCTTATGTATCCTGACTCTCAGGAGCCCACACCTGTTCCTTGGACCTGGCCGGTTCAGCGAGGTCCATTTTCTGCAATGTGAGCCCCTGAGGGGTGAGGATTGGCTGACCTGGGCAGCCTGACCATGCCGGCCAGCCCTCCCCAGGTGTTCCTGTGTTGAGGTCAATATGAACATCACTCCAGGCAGCAAGAACCCCTGCAGCTGTGCCTGATGCCATATTCTCTGCCCCGTCATCAGTCTCGGGGCTGTGCTGGTGGGAGGGAGTGAGGGGCCACAGCTTTGTGGGTGGCCCGGTGTGAGTGGGGCTCTGCTGGACTTTCTGCAGGAATTGCCAGGCTGCCAACTGCTAAAGAAGAGGATGTGTCACCCATACCTTACACTGGAATTTCTCCCCGGGCAGAGGTGAGGAAGGAAAAAAGCAGTGGGGGCCGGGACAGGAGGTATATCTCAGGCAGGGAAATGGAAAGCATCCAGAAGAGCGCCCTGGCTGGGACCAACCTGGCTGGCCTCCAGGCACCAAGTCAGCCTGCGTGCTGTCGCTGGTGTGGCCCAACGGCCCTTCGTCTAGGCTTTCAGGTCCTTGTACATATTCAGGTGTTTTACCTGGGAAGGGTGGGAACAGTTCAGCAGCAGCTGGCCTGGGGCTCAGCTCACGTTTACTCACAGACGCCTCGGCACGGTCCCCCAGCTTTGCAATGAGGACGCTCCTTGCGTGGGGGCTGCTGGCTGCATGGGAGGTGATTCCCCACCTGTAACCAACTTCAGATTTGTTTACCGCTGGAGCAAGTGCCCTGATAGGGTTTTCCTCTCTATAACTGGTGGGTTCTGTGTTTTGTTTTTTTTTTTTGGTTCAAGGTAGATTTCATTCGTCTTTTATGTATTTATAGATATAAGCATGGAAATAATTCATTCATATAAATACATCTGTGTGAAGGGAAGAACTTTTTCTGTTTTATTTTAAAAATTTATTTATTTTTAAAAATTTTGAAATTTTATTTATTTATTTACACAGCAGGTTATTATTAGTTATCTATTTTATACATATACATGTATACAGGTCAATCCCAATCTCCCAACTCATCCCACCGCCACCACCACATGGCTTCCTCCCCTTGGTGTCCATACGTTTGTTCTCTGCCTCTGTGTCTCTATTTCTGCCCTGCAAACCGGTTCATCTGTACCATTTTTCTAGGTTCCACATATATGCATTAATATACAATAGTTGTTTTTCTCTTTCTGACTTCCTTCACTCTGTATGACAGTCTCTAGATCCATCGACGTCTCTACAAATGACCCAGTTTCATTCCTTTGTATGGCTGAGTAATATTCCATTTTATATATGTACCACATGTTTATCCATTCGACTATCTGTGGGCATTTAGGTTGCTTCCATTACCTGGCTATGGTGAATAGTGCTGCAACGAACATTGTGGTGAATGTGTCTTTTTGATTTATGGTTTTCTCTGGGTATATGCCCAGAAGTGGGATTGCTGGATCATATGGTAATTGTATTTTTACTTTTTTAAGGAACCTCCATACTGTTCTCCATAGTGACTGTATCAATTTACATTCCCACCAATAGTGGAAGAGGGTTCCTTTTGTCCACACCCTCCCCAGCATTTGTTGTTTGTAGAATTTCTGATGATGCCCATTCTAACAGGTGTGAGGTGATAGCTCATTGTAGTTTTGATTTGCATTACTTTAATAATTAGTGATGTTGAGCAGCTTTTCATGTGCATCTTGGCCATGTCTGTGTGTTCTTTGAAGAAATATCTATTTAGATCGTCTACCCATTTTTATATTGGTTTGTTGGTTTTTTTTACTATGAAGCTGCATGAGCTGTTTATATATACTGGAGATTAAACGTTTGTCCATTGATTCGTTTGCAAATATTTCCTCCCATTCGGAGGGTTGCCTTTTTCCATTCCCGTTTTTTAACAAAAGAAAGAAAGAAAGAAAAAGAAGCAGAACACAAATGTGTGTAAAATATGCCTCTTGAAACTGTCGTTTTGAAATATGGAAGTCTGTTGAATATTTTGGTCGATATACGACTCCAGGATTTGTTTTCAGGGCAGGTGTCATTTACAGGCCTGCAATTATCTTGAATATCAACTGACCATTAGCCCTGGGATGAAAGCTGCTGTTGTGTGAAACGGCCACAAGGTGGCAGCAGTTCTCCTTTACCAAACCTGGTTACTAGGGCAACAGAGCCTCAATGGAAGTCGTGTTCTAGGTTGTAATTTAGAATGGAATGTGCCAGGAAGAAGCCCCTTAAGTTTGTCTCACTACTTCTTGTTCGCTTTCTTAATTTGATTTTTATTTTTTTATCACGGCAAGTTTGATTACAATGTTTGGCTTGTTGTAGGTGTGCAAGATGTGGTTCTTTTACACATATGTCTGTTCTTCCTGGGGTCCTTTCCCCATGTACGTTATGACAGGATGTTGAGTAGTCTTCTCTTGGTATTCCGTGGGTGTTTGGTGATTATATATTTCACCTGTGTTTGTATATGTCTGTTAACCCCAATATCCTAATGTATCCAATCCTCACACTTTCCCATTGGTGATCCATAAGTTTGTTTAATGAATCTGTGATTGCCCTTCTCCGTGGAAATATCTTCACTGGTATCAATTTTTCGGTAACACCTATAAGTGATATCAATAGATATGTGTCTTTCTCTTTCTGACTTACTACAAGTCACGTGATTAGCTCTAGACTCATCTACGGTGCAGCAGATGGCATTGTGTCCTTTTTTTCCTTGGCTAATATTCTGTCTGTACATGTACCAGTTCTTCTTTGTCCACTCATCTGTTGATGGACTTTTTGGCTGCTTCCATGTCATGGCTATTGTAATGCTGCGGCAATGCACATTTGCCTGCCTGTGTCTTTCCAATTCTGTCTTCTTAGGTTATAGGCCCAGGAGTGGGCCTGCTGGATCATATGGTAGCAAAATGTTTACCTTGTAGAGGCACCTCCATTCTGTTCTCAGTAGTGGCTCTTACCAGGTCACGTCCCACTTAAAGTTGAGGTTATGCTCTTCTCCCCAACAACTTCAGCGTTTATTGTTTGTAGTATTTTCGCTGATGTTTATTCTGACTAGTGTGAGCTGATACCACTTTGTGGTTGGACTTGCATGCGTCTCATAATTCCTTGAAATTGAACTTTCTGGCATGTCCTTTTTTTCTTCAAACTGTGAGTACAGCTTACCTCTTCAAATAGTTTTCGTGAAGTATGTTTGACATTTAGAAATATTTTGGCCATTACCTCCCTCAAGACATTTTGAGGGCAGGTTTCATTCACAGCCCTCCAGTACTGGTGCATATGAAGTGACCCTTAGCACAGGTTTTAAAGCTGCTGTTGCAAGTAACGGCCAGAGGGCGGCAGCATTTTTCCTTTTCCCAATCTGGTAACTAGGGAAACAGACCATCCTGGCAGTGGTGTTCCTCGGTGATATATTAGAGTGGAATGTGCCCCCAAAAGCTGATGTCTCCTTACTTATGTTTGTTTTATAAATTGAATTTATGTATTTTTTAATTGGAGTCATATTCCATTGTGTACATGGACCACTTCTTCTTTGTGCATTCCTCTGTTGATGGACATTTTCGTAGCTTCCAAGTGTTGGCTATGGTAAATATTGCTGGAGTGCAGGATTGCCAGGCTGTGTCTTTTTTTGTGGTATGTGGGCCTCTCACTGCCGTGGAACCTCCCATTGCAGTGCACACGCTCCGGACGCGCAGGCCCAGCAGCCATAGCTCACGGGACAAGCCGCTCCGCGGCATGTGGGATCTTCCTGAACCGGGGCATGAACCCGTGTCCCCTGCATTGGCAGGTGGACTCTCAAACACTGCGCCACCAGTGAAGCCCAGCCTGTGTCTTTTTGATTCTCATGCCCTCAGGTGATAGGCCCAGCAGTGGGTATGTTTGATTGAATGGTAGCTCAGTATTTACCTTTACAAGGCACCTGATTTTTTTGCTTTCATTACTGGCTCTTACCATGTCCCACGTTGAACCAAGGGTAGGCATTTCTCCAAAACCCCTTCAGCATTTATTGTTTGCAGAATTTTTGTCGATGACCATTCTGACTGGTGTGAGCTGATAGGTTTTTGTAATTTGGATTTGCATATCTTTAATTATTCCTAATGTTCAGCATTTTTCCATGCCTTTTTCCATTTCTGGTACAGAAAAACAGAAAAAAACGGAGAGTACAATTAACCTCTTGAAATTGTCTTCTTGGATGGTTGCCCTCTTTTGAATTTTTGGGTCAATGTTCGACCCCAGGATTGTTTTTGAGGGCAGGTGTCATTCACAGGCCTGCAATGAGTGCGAATACTTTGTGACCCTTAGCACTGGGTTTAAAGCTGCTGTTGTGGGAAATGGCCACAAGGCGGCAGCATTTCTCCATTGCCAAACCTGGTTACTAGGGCAGCAGAGCCTTTCTGGGGCCAATGGAATACAGAAGAAGGCATCGTTGAAGTCTAATACAGAATACCATGTCCTGGTGGATGGTAGAATGACCAGCAGGGTGTAGGAATTAGGAACTACTGGATGTATATCCTCGGTGGCTTCACTGAGTGTCCTGACCTCCTTTACCAGGTCCCCAGCAGCCCACGGGGCTCTCGTGGTCAGGGCAATGCCAGGTTATGGAGCTCCCCTGTGCAACTTCCCATCAGCCCACGGGGCTCTCATGGTCACGCCACTCCCAGGTTATGGAGCTCACCTGTGCAACTACCCATCAGCCCACGAGGCTCTCATGGTCACGCCACTCCCAGGTTATGGAGCTCACCTGTGCAACTACCCAGCAGCCCATGGGGTCTCGTGATCAGGCCCCTCCCAGGATATGGAGCTCCCCTGAGCAGATACCACGGCAGGGCTGGGCACACAGGCACCGTGCACATAGCCCTCATTGCAGAGCACCCCAGATGGCCTGTCACTCAGAGCTGACACAGAGCACCTCAGAGCAGGACTTGATGTAACAAACAGCAGCTCCGAAAGGTCTGTGACCCTGGGCATCACTCTGTGCGGCCTCCCTCTGCCTGGTCTTCCAGAGACTTCCACTGCAGCCGGGACACCAGGCCTCTATCTCCAACCATCACCCCTCCTCTCCCTGACTCCTCGGTTCCTCTCATTAGGAGAGGGTCTTCTTGAAGTTGTCTCCCACTCATGGGCCAGATAAAATGATTAGAAAACAAGCCAGAGCTGCAGCCCCTTATGTATCCTGACTCTCAGGAGCCCACACCTGTTCCTTGGACCTGGCCGGTTCAGCGAGGTCCATTTTCTGCAATGTGAGCCCCTGAGGGGTGAGGATTGGCTGACCTGGGCAGCCTGACCATGCCGGCCAGCCCTCCCCAGGTGTTCCTGTGTTGAGGTCAATATGAACATCACTCCAGGCAGCAAGAACCCCTGCAGCTGTGCCTGATGCCATATTCTCTGCCCCGTCATCAGTCTCGGGGCTGTGCTGGTGGGAGGGAGTGAGGGGCCACAGCTTTGTGGGTGGCCCGGTGTGAGTGGGGCTCTGCTGGACTTTCTGCAGGAATTGCCAGGCTGCCAACTGCTAAAGAAGAGGATGTGTCACCCATACCTTACACTGGAATTTCTCCCCGGGCAGAGGTGAGGAAGGAAAAAAGCAGTGGGGGCCGGGACAGGAGGTGTATCTCAGGCAGGGAAATGGAAAGCATCCAGAAGAGCGCCCTGGCTGGGACCAACCTGGCTGGCCTCCAGGCACCAAGTCAGCCTGCGTGCTGTCGCTGGTGTGGCCCAACGGCCCTTCGTCTAGGCTTTCAGGTCCTTGTACATATTCAGGTGTTTTACCTGGGAAGGGTGGGAACAGTTCAGCAGCAGCTGGCCTGGGGCTCAGCTCACGTTTACTCACAGACGCCTCGGCACGGTCCCCCAGCTTTGCAATGAGGACGCTCCTTGCGTGGGGGCTGCTGGCTGCATGGGAGGTGATTCCCCACCTGTAACCAACTTCAGATTTGTTTACCGCTGGAGCAAGTGCCCTGATAGGGTTTTCCTCTCTATAACTGGTGGGTTCTGTGTTTTGTTTTTTTTTTTTGGTTCAAGGTAGATTTCATTCGTCTTTTATGTATTTATAGATATAAGCATGGAAATAATTCATTCATATAAATACATCTGTGTGAAGGGAAGAACTTTTTCTGTTTTATTTTAAAAATTTATTTATTTTTAAAAATTTTGAAATTTTATTTATTTATTTACACAGCAGGTTATTATTAGTTATCTATTTTATACATATACATGTATACAGGTCAATCCCAATCTCCCAACTCATCCCACCACCACCACCACATGGCTTCCTCCCCTTGGTGTCCATACGTTTGTTCTCTGCCTCTGTGTCTCTATTTCTGCCCTGCAAACCGGTTCATCTGTACCATTTTTCTAGGTTCCACATATATGCATTAATATACAATAGTTGTTTTTCTCTTTCTGACTTCCTTCACTCTGTATGACAGTCTCTAGATCCATCGACGTCTCTACAAATGACCCAGTTTCATTCCTTTGTATGGCTGAGTAATATTCCATTTTATATATGTACCACATGTTTATCCATTCGACTATCTGTGGGCATTTAGGTTGCTTCCATTACCTGGCTATGGTGAATAGTGCTGCAACGAACTTTGTGGTGAATGTGTCTTTTTGATTTATGGTTTTCTCTGGGTATATGCCCAGAAGTGGGATTGCTGGATCATATGGTAATTCTATTTTTACTTTTTTAAGGAACCTCCATACTGTTCTCCATAGTGACTGTATCAATTTACATTCCCACCAATAGTGGAAGAGGGTTCCTTTTGTCCACACCCTCCCCAGCATTTGTTGTTTGTAGAATTTCTGATGATGCCCATTCTAACAGGTGTGAGGTGATAGCTCATTGTAGTTTTGATTTGCATTACTTTAATAATTAGTGATGTTGAGCAGCTTTTCATGTGCATCTTGGCCATGTCTGTGTGTTCTTTGAAGAAATATCTATTTAGATCGTCTACCCATTTTTATATTGGTTTGTTGTTTTTTTTTACTATGAAGCTGCATGAGCTGTTTATATATACTGGAGATTAAACGTTTGTCCATTGATTCGTTTGCAAATATTTCCTCCCATTCGGAGGGTTGCCTTTTTCCATTCCCGTTTTTTAACAAAAGAAAGAAAGAAAGAAAAAGAAGCAGAACACAAATGTGTGTAAAATATGCCTCTTGAAACTGTCGTTTTGAAATATGGAAGTCTGTTGAATATTTTGGTCGATATACGACTCCAGGATTTGTTTTCAGGGCAGGTGTCATTTACAGGCCTGCAATTATCTTGAATATCAACTGACCATTAGCCCTGGGATGAAAGCTGCTGTTGTGTGAAACGGCCACAAGGTGGCAGCAGTTCTCCTTTACCAAACCTGGTTACTAGGGCAACAGAGCCTCAATGGAAGTCGTGTTCTAGGTTGTAATTTAGAATGGAATGTGCCAGGAAAAAGCCCCTTAAGTTTGTCTCACTACTTCTTGTTCGCTTTCTTAATTTGATTTTTATTTTTTTATCACGGCAAGTTTGATTACAATGTTTGGCTTGTTGTAGGTGTGCAAGATGTGGTTCTTTTACACATATGTCTGTTCTTCCTGGGGTCCTTTCCCCATGTACGTTATGACAGGATGTTGAGTAGTCTTCTCTTGGTATTCCGTGGGTGTTTGGTGATTATATATTTCACCTGTGTTTGTATATGTCTGTTAACCCCAATATCCTAATGTATCCAATCCTCACACTTTCCCATTGGTGATCCATAAGTTTGTTTAATGAATCTGTGATTGCCCTTCTCCGTGGAAATATCTTCACTGGTATCAATTTTTCGGTAACACCTATAAGTGATATCAATAGATATGTGTCTTTCTCTTTCTGACTTACTACAAGTCACGTGATTAGCTCTAGACTCATCTACGGTGCAGCAGATGGCATTGTGTCCTTTTTTTCCTTGGCTAATATTCTGTCTGTACATGTACCAGTTCTTCTTTGTCCACTCATCTGTTGATGGACTTTTTGGCTGCTTCCATGTCATGGCTATTGTAATGCTGCGGCAATGCACATTTGCCTGCCTGTGTCTTTCCAATTCTGTCTTCTTAGGTTATAGGCCCAGGAGTGGGCCTGCTGGATCATATGGTAGCAAAATGTTTACCTTGTAGAGGCACCTCCATTCTGTTCTCAGTAGTGGCTCTTACCAGGTCACGTCCCACTTAAAGTTGAGGTTATGCTCTTCTCCCCAACAACTTCAGCGTTTATTGTTTGTAGTATTTTCGCTGATGTTTATTCTGACTAGTGTGAGCTGATACCACTTTGTGGTTGGACTTGCATGCGTCTCATAATTCCTTGAAATTGAACTTTCTGGCATGTCCTTTTTTTCTTCAAACTGTGAGTACAGCTTACCTCTTCAAATAGTTTTCGTGAAGTATGTTTGACATTTAGAAATATTTTGGCCATTACCTCCCTCAAGACATTTTGAGGGCAGGTTTCATTCACAGCCCTCCAGTACTGGTGCATATGAAGTGACCCTTAGCACAGGTTTTAAAGCTGCTGTTGCAAGTAACGGCCAGAGGGCGGCAGCATTTTTCCTTTTCCCAATCTGGTAACTAGGGAAACAGACCATCCTGGCAGTGGTGTTCCTCGGTGATATATTAGAGTGGAATGTGCCCCCAAAAGCTGATGTCTCCTTACTTATGTTTGTTTTATAAATTGAATTTATGTATTTTTTAATTGGAGTCATATTCCATTGTGTACATGGACCACTTCTTCTTTGTGCATTCCTCTGTTGATGGACATTTTCGTAGCTTCCAAGTGTTGGCTATGGTAAATATTGCTGGAGTGCAGGATTGCCAGGCTGTGTCTTTTTTTGTGGTATGTGGGCCTCTCACTGCCGTGGAACCTCCCATTGCAGTGCACACGCTCCGGACGCGCAGGCCCAGCAGCCATAGCTCACGGGACAAGCCGCTCCGCGGCATGTGGGATCTTCCTGAACCGGGGCATGAACCCGTGTCCCCTGCATTGGCAGGTGGACTCTCAAACACTGCGCCACCAGTGAAGCCCAGCCTGTGTCTTTTTGATTCTCATGCCCTCAGGTGATAGGCCCAGCAGTGGGTATGTTTGATTGAATGGTAGCTCAGTATTTACCTTTACAAGGCACCTGATTTTTTTGCTTTCATTACTGGCTCTTACCATGTCCCACGTTGAACCAAGGGTAGGCATTTCTCCAAAACCCCTTCAGCATTTATTGTTTGCAGAATTTTTGTCGATGACCATTCTGACTGGTGTGAGCTGATAGGTTTTTGTAATTTGGATTTGCATATCTTTAATTATTCCTAATGTTCAGCATTTTTCCATGCCTTTTTCCATTTCTGGTACAGAAAAACAGAAAAAAACGGAGAGTACAATTAACCTCTTGAAATTGTCTTCTTGGATGGTTGCCCTCTTTTGAATTTTTGGGTCAATGTTCGACCCCAGGATTGTTTTTGAGGGCAGGTGTCATTCACAGGCCTGCAATGAGTGCGAATACTTTGTGACCCTTAGCACTGGGTTTAAAGCTGCTGTTGTGGGAAATGGCCACGAGGCGGCAGCATTTCTCCATTGCCAAACCTGGTTACTAGGGCAGCAGAGCCTTTCTGGGGCCAATGGAATACAGAAGAAGGCATCGTTGAAGTCTAATACAGAATACCATGTCCTGGTGGATGGTAGAATGACCAGCAGGGTGTAGGAATTAGGAACTACTGGATGTATATCCTCGGTGGCTTCACTGAGTGTCCTGACCTCCTTTACCAGGTCCCCAGCAGCCCACGGGGCTCTCGTGGTCAGGGCAATGCCAGGTTATGGAGCTCCCCTGTGCAACTTCCCATCAGCCCACGGGGCTCTCATGGTCACGCCACTCCCAGGTTATGGAGCTCACCTGTGCAACTACCCATCAGCCCACGAGGCTCTCATGGTCACGCCACTCCCAGGTTATGGAGCTCACCTGTGCAACTACCCAGCAGCCCATGGGGTCTCGTGATCAGGCCCCTCCCAGGATATGGAGCTCCCCTGAGCAGATACCACGGCAGGGCTGGGCACACAGGCACCGTGCACATAGCCCTCATTGCAGAGCACCCCAGATGGCCTGTCACTCAGAGCTGACACAGAGCACCTCAGAGCAGGACTTGATGTAACAAACAGCAGCTCCGAAAGGTCTGTGACCCTGGGCATCACTCTGTGCGGCCTCCCTCTGCCTGGTCTTCCAGAGACTTCCACTGCAGCCGGGACACCAGGCCTCTATCTCCAACCATCACCCCTCCTCTCCCTGACTCCTCGGTTCCTCTCATTAGGAGAGGGTCTTCTTGAAGTTGTCTCCCACTCATGGGCCAGATAAAATGATTAGAAAACAAGCCAGAGCTGCAGCCCCTTATGTATCCTGACTCTCAGGAGCCCACACCTGTTCCTTGGACCTGGCCGGTTCAGCGAGGTCCATTTTCTGCAATGTGAGCCCCTGAGGGGTGAGGATTGGCTGACCTGGGCAGCCTGACCATGCCGGCCAGCCCTCCCCAGGTGTTCCTGTGTTGAGGTCAATATGAACATCACTCCAGGCAGCAAGAACCCCTGCAGCTGTGCCTGATGCCATATTCTCTGCCCCGTCATCAGTCTCGGGGCTGTGCTGGTGGGAGGGAGTGAGGGGCCACAGCTTTGTGGGTGGCCCGGTGTGAGTGGGGCTCTGCTGGACTTTCTGCAGGAATTGCCAGGCTGCCAACTGCTAAAGAAGAGGATGTGTCACCCATACCTTACACTGGAATTTCTCCCCGGGCAGAGGTGAGGAAGGAAAAAAGCAGTGGGGGCCGGGACAGGAGGTGTATCTCAGGCAGGGAAATGGAAAGCATCCAGAAGAGCGCCCTGGCTGGGACCAACCTGGCTGGCCTCCAGGCACCAAGTCAGCCTGCGTGCTGTCGCTGGTGTGGCCCAACGGCCCTTCGTCTAGGCTTTCAGGTCCTTGTACATATTCAGGTGTTTTACCTGGGAAGGGTGGGAACAGTTCAGCAGCAGCTGGCCTGGGGCTCAGCTCACGTTTACTCACAGACGCCTCGGCACGGTCCCCCAGCTTTGCAATGAGGACGCTCCTTGCGTGGGGGCTGCTGGCTGCATGGGAGGTGATTCCCCACCTGTAACCAACTTCAGATTTGTTTACCGCTGGAGCAAGTGCCCTGATAGGGTTTTCCTCTCTATAACTGGTGGGTTCTGTGTTTTGTTTTTTTTTTTTGGTTCAAGGTAGATTTCATTCGTCTTTTATGTATTTATAGATATAAGCATGGAAATAATTCATTCATATAAATACATCTGTGTGAAGGGAAGAACTTTTTCTGTTTTATTTTAAAAATTTATTTATTTTTAAAAATTTTGAAATTTTATTTATTTATTTACACAGCAGGTTATTATTAGTTATCTATTTTATACATATACATGTATACAGGTCAATCCCAATCTCCCAACTCATCCCACCACCACCACCACATGGCTTCCTCCCCTTGGTGTCCATACGTTTGTTCTCTGCCTCTGTGTCTCTATTTCTGCCCTGCAAACCGGTTCATCTGTACCATTTTTCTAGGTTCCACATATATGCATTAATATACAATAGTTGTTTTTCTCTTTCTGACTTCCTTCACTCTGTATGACAGTCTCTAGATCCATCGACGTCTCTACAAATGACCCAGTTTCATTCCTTTGTATGGCTGAGTAATATTCCATTTTATATATGTACCACATGTTTATCCATTCGACTATCTGTGGGCATTTAGGTTGCTTCCATTACCTGGCTATGGTGAATAGTGCTGCAACGAACTTTGTGGTGAATGTGTCTTTTTGATTTATGGTTTTCTCTGGGTATATGCCCAGAAGTGGGATTGCTGGATCATATGGTAATTCTATTTTTACTTTTTTAAGGAACCTCCATACTGTTCTCCATAGTGACTGTATCAATTTACATTCCCACCAATAGTGGAAGAGGGTTCCTTTTGTCCACACCCTCCCCAGCATTTGTTGTTTGTAGAATTTCTGATGATGCCCATTCTAACAGGTGTGAGGTGATAGCTCATTGTAGTTTTGATTTGCATTACTTTAATAATTAGTGATGTTGAGCAGCTTTTCATGTGCATCTTGGCCATGTCTGTGTGTTCTTTGAAGAAATATCTATTTAGATCGTCTACCCATTTTTATATTGGTTTGTTGGTTTTTTTTACTATGAAGCTGCATGAGCTGTTTATATATACTGGAGATTAAACGTTTGTCCATTGATTCGTTTGCAAATATTTCCTCCCATTCGGAGGGTTGCCTTTTTCCATTCCCGTTTTTTAACAAAAGAAAGAAAGAAAGAAAAAGAAGCAGAACACAAATGTGTGTAAAATATGCCTCTTGAAACTGTCGTTTTGAAATATGGAAGTCTGTTGAATATTTTGGTCGATATACGACTCCAGGATTTGTTTTCAGGGCAGGTGTCATTTACAGGCCTGCAATTATCTTGAATATCAACTGACCATTAGCCCTGGGATGAAAGCTGCTGTTGTGTGAAACGGCCACAAGGTGGCAGCAGTTCTCCTTTACCAAACCTGGTTACTAGGGCAACAGAGCCTCAATGGAAGTCGTGTTCTAGGTTGTAATTTAGAATGGAATGTGCCAGGAAGAAGCCCCTTAAGTTTGTCTCACTACTTCTTGTTCGCTTTCTTAATTTGATTTTTATTTTTTTATCACGGCAAGTTTGATTACAATGTTTGGCTTGTTGTAGGTGTGCAAGATGTGGTTCTTTTACACATATGTCTGTTCTTCCTGGGGTCCTTTCCCCATGTACGTTATGACAGGATGTTGAGTAGTCTTCTCTTGGTATTCCGTGGGTGTTTGGTGATTATATATTTCACCTGTGTTTGTATATGTCTGTTAACCCCAATATCCTAATGTATCCAATCCTCACACTTTCCCATTGGTGATCCATAAGTTTGTTTAATGAATCTGTGATTGCCCTTCTCCGTGGAAATATCTTCACTGGTATCAATTTTTCGGTAACACCTATAAGTGATATCAATAGATATGTGTCTTTCTCTTTCTGACTTACTACAAGTCACGTGATTAGCTCTAGACTCATCTACGGTGCAGCAGATGGCATTGTGTCCTTTTTTTCCTTGGCTAATATTCTGTCTGTACATGTACCAGTTCTTCTTTGTCCACTCATCTGTTGATGGACTTTTTGGCTGCTTCCATGTCATGGCTATTGTAATGCTGCGGCAATGCACATTTGCCTGCCTGTGTCTTTCCAATTCTGTCTTCTTAGGTTATAGGCCCAGGAGTGGGCCTGCTGGATCATATGGTAGCAAAATGTTTACCTTGTAGAGGCACCTCCATTCTGTTCTCAGTAGTGGCTCTTACCAGGTCACGTCCCACTTAAAGTTGAGGTTATGCTCTTCTCCCCAACAACTTCAGCGTTTATTGTTTGTAGTATTTTCGCTGATGTTTATTCTGACTAGTGTGAGCTGATACCACTTTGTGGTTGGACTTGCATGCGTCTCATAATTCCTTGAAATTGAACTTTCTGGCATGTCCTTTTTTTCTTCAAACTGTGAGTACAGCTTACCTCTTCAAATAGTTTTCGTGAAGTATGTTTGACATTTAGAAATATTTTGGCCATTACCTCCCTCAAGACATTTTGAGGGCAGGTTTCATTCACAGCCCTCCAGTACTGGTGCATATGAAGTGACCCTTAGCACAGGTTTTAAAGCTGCTGTTGCAAGTAGCGGCCAGAGGGCGGCAGCATTTTTCCTTTTCCCAATCTGGTAACTAGGGAAACAGACCATCCTGGCAGTGGTGTTCCTCGGTGATATATTAGAGTGGAATGTGCCCCCAAAAGCTGATGTCTCCTTACTTATGTTTGTTTTATAAATTGAATTTATGTATTTTTTAATTGGAGTCATATTCCATTGTGTACATGGACCACTTCTTCTTTGTGCATGCCTCTGTTGATGGACATTTTCGTAGCTTCCAAGTGTTGGCTATGGTAAATATTGCTGGAGTGCAGGATTGCCAGGCTGTGTCTTTTTTTGTGGTATGTGGGCCTCTCACTGCCGTGGAACCTCCCATTGCAGTGCACACGCTCCGGACGCGCAGGCCCAGCAGCCATAGCTCACGGGACAAGCCGCTCCGCGGCATGTGGGATCTTCCTGAACCGGGGCATGAACCCGTGTCCCCTGCATTGGCAGGTGGACTCTCAAACACTGCGCCACCAGTGAAGCCCAGCCTGTGTCTTTTTGATTCTCATGCCCTCAGGTGATAGGCCCAGCAGTGGGTATGTTTGATTGAATGGTAGCTCAGTATTTACCTTTACAAGGCACCTGATTTTTTTGCTTTCATTACTGGCTCTTACCATGTCCCACGTTGAACCAAGGGTAGGCATTTCTCCAAAACCCCTTCAGCATTTATTGTTTGCAGAATTTTTGTCGATGACCATTCTGACTGGTGTGAGCTGATAGGTTTTTGTAATTTGGATTTGCATATCTTTAATTATTCCTAATGTTCAGCATTTTTCCATGCCTTTTTCCATTTCTGGTACAGAAAAACAGAAAAAAACGGAGAGTACAATTAACCTC
This sequence comes from Mesoplodon mirus, assembly GCF_964341445.2. Classification (NCBI taxonomy): domain Eukaryota; kingdom Metazoa; phylum Chordata; class Mammalia; order Artiodactyla; family Ziphiidae; genus Mesoplodon; species Mesoplodon mirus. Next base: position 51,417,771 of record NC_138977.1, read on the forward strand.
TTGAAATTGTCTTCTTGGATGGTTGCCCTCTTTTGAATTTTTGGGTCAATGTTCGACCCCAGGATTGTTTTTGAGGGCAGGTGTCATTCACAGGCCTGCAATGAGTGCGAATACTTTGTGACCCTTAGCACTGGGTTTAAAGCTGCTGTTGTGGGAAATGGCCACAAGGCGGCAGCATTTCTCCATTGCCAAACCTGGTTACTAGGGCAGCAGAGCCTTTCTGGGGCCAATGGAATACAGAAGAAGGCATCGTTGAAGTCTAATACAGAATACCATGTCCTGGTGGATGGTAGAATGACCAGCAGGGTGTAGGAATTAGGAACTACTGGATGTATATCCTCGGTGGCTTCACTGAGTGTCCTGACCTCCTTTACCAGGTCCCCAGCAGCCCACGGGGCTCTCGTGGTCAGGGCAATGCCAGGTTATGGAGCTCCCCTGTGCAACTTCCCATCAGCCCACGGGGCTCTCATGGTCACGCCACTCCCAGGTTATGGAGCTCACCTGTGCAACTACCCATCAGCCCACGAGGCTCTCATGGTCACGCCACTCCCAGGTTATGGAGCTCACCTGTGCAACTACCCAGCAGCCCATGGGGTCTCGTGATCAGGCCCCTCCCAGGATATGGAGCTCCCCTGAGCAGATACCACGGCAGGGCTGGGCACACAGGCACCGTGCACATAGCCCTCATTGCAGAGCACCCCAGATGGCCTGTCACTCAGAGCTGACACAGAGCACCTCAGAGCAGGACTTGATGTAACAAACAGCAGCTCCGAAAGGTCTGTGACCCTGGGCATCACTCTGTGCGGCCTCCCTCTGCCTGGTCTTCCAGAGACTTCCACTGCAGCCGGGACACCAGGCCTCTATCTCCAACCATCACCCCTCCTCTCCCTGACTCCTCGGTTCCTCTCATTAGGAGAGGGTCTTCTTGAAGTTGTCTCCCACTCATGGGCCAGATAAAATGATTAGAAAACAAGCCAGAGCTGCAGCCCCTTATGTATCCTGACTCTCAGGAGCCCACACCTGTTCCTTGGACCTGGCCGGTTCAGCGAGGTCCATTTTCTGCAATGTGAGCCCCTGAGGGGTGAGGATTGGCTGACCTGGGCAGCCTGACCATGCCGGCCAGCCCTCCCCAGGTGTTCCTGTGTTGAGGTCAATATGAACATCACTCCAGGCAGCAAGAACCCCTGCAGCTGTGCCTGATGCCATATTCTCTGCCCCGTCATCAGTCTCGGGGCTGTGCTGGTGGGAGGGAGTGAGGGGCCACAGCTTTGTGGGTGGCCCGGTGTGAGTGGGGCTCTGCTGGACTTTCTGCAGGAATTGCCAGGCTGCCAACTGCTAAAGAAGAGGATGTGTCACCCATACCTTACACTGGAATTTCTCCCCGGGCAGAGGTGAGGAAGGAAAAAAGCAGTGGGGGCCGGGACAGGAGGTGTATCTCAGGCAGGGAAATGGAAAGCATCCAGAAGAGCGCCCTGGCTGGGACCAACCTGGCTGGCCTCCAGGCACCAAGTCAGCCTGCGTGCTGTCGCTGGTGTGGCCCAACGGCCCTTCGTCTAGGCTTTCAGGTCCTTGTACATATTCAGGTGTTTTACCTGGGAAGGGTGGGAACAGTTCAGCAGCAGCTGGCCTGGGGCTCAGCTCACGTTTACTCACAGACGCCTCGGCACGGTCCCCCAGCTTTGCAATGAGGACGCTCCTTGCGTGGGGGCTGCTGGCTGCATGGGAGGTGATTCCCCACCTGTAACCAACTTCAGATTTGTTTACCGCTGGAGCAAGTGCCCTGATAGGGTTTTCCTCTCTATAACTGGTGGGTTCTGTGTTTTGTTTTTTTTTTTTGGTTCAAGGTAGATTTCATTCGTCTTTTATGTATTTATAGATATAAGCATGGAAATAATTCATTCATATAAATACATCTGTGTGAAGGGAAGAACTTTTTCTGTTTTATTTTAAAAATTTATTTATTTTTAAAAATTTTGAAATTTTATTTATTTATTTACACAGCAGGTTATTATTAGTTATCTATTTTATACATATACATGTATACAGGTCAATCCCAATCTCCCAACTCATCCCACCACCACCACCACATGGCTTCCTCCCCTTGGTGTCCATACGTTTGTTCTCTGCCTCTGTGTCTCTATTTCTGCCCTGCAAACCGGTTCATCTGTACCATTTTTCTAGGTTCCACATATATGCATTAATATACAATAGTTGTTTTTCTCTTTCTGACTTCCTTCACTCTGTATGACAGTCTCTAGATCCATCGACGTCTCTACAAATGACCCAGTTTCATTCCTTTGTATGGCTGAGTAATATTCCATTTTATATATGTACCACATGTTTATCCATTCGACTATCTGTGGGCATTTAGGTTGCTTCCATTACCTGGCTATGGTGAATAGTGCTGCAACGAACTTTGTGGTGAATGTGTCTTTTTGATTTATGGTTTTCTCTGGGTATATGCCCAGAAGTGGGATTGCTGGATCATATGGTAATTCTATTTTTACTTTTTTAAGGAACCTCCATACTGTTCTCCATAGTGACTGTATCAATTTACATTCCCACCAATAGTGGAAGAGGGTTCCTTTTGTCCACACCCTCCCCAGCATTTGTTGTTTGTAGAATTTCTGATGATGCCCATTCTAACAGGTGTGAGGTGATAGCTCATTGTAGTTTTGATTTGCATTACTTTAATAATTAGTGATGTTGAGCAGCTTTTCATGTGCATCTTGGCCATGTCTGTGTGTTCTTTGAAGAAATATCTATTTAGATCGTCTACCCATTTTTATATTGGTTTGTTGGTTTTTTTTACTATGAAGCTGCATGAGCTGTTTATATATACTGGAGATTAAACGTTTGTCCATTGATTCGTTTGCAAATATTTCCTCCCATTCGGAGGGTTGCCTTTTTCCATTCCCGTTTTTTAACAAAAGAAAGAAAGAAAGAAAAAGAAGCAGAACACAAATGTGTGTAAAATATGCCTCTTGAAACTGTCGTTTTGAAATATGGAAGTCTGTTGAATATTTTGGTCGATATACGACTCCAGGATTTGTTTTCAGGGCAGGTGTCATTTACAGGCCTGCAATTATCTTGAATATCAACTGACCATTAGCCCTGGGATGAAAGCTGCTGTTGTGTGAAACGGCCACAAGGTGGCAGCAGTTCTCCTTTACCAAACCTGGTTACTAGGGCAACAGAGCCTCAATGGAAGTCGTGTTCTAGGTTGTAATTTAGAATGGAATGTGCCAGGAAGAAGCCCCTTAAGTTTGTCTCACTACTTCTTGTTCGCTTTCTTAATTTGATTTTTATTTTTTTATCACGGCAAGTTTGATTACAATGTTTGGCTTGTTGTAGGTGTGCAAGATGTGGTTCTTTTACACATATGTCTGTTCTTCCTGGGGTCCTTTCCCCATGTACGTTATGACAGGATGTTGAGTAGTCTTCTCTTGGTATTCCGTGGGTGTTTGGTGATTATATATTTCACCTGTGTTTGTATATGTCTGTTAACCCCAATATCCTAATGTATCCAATCCTCACACTTTCCCATTGGTGATCCATAAGTTTGTTTAATGAATCTGTGATTGCCCTTCTCCGTGGAAATATCTTCACTGGTATCAATTTTTCGGTAACACCTATAAGTGATATCAATAGATATGTGTCTTTCTCTTTCTGACTTACTACAAGTCACGTGATTAGCTCTAGACTCATCTACGGTGCAGCAGATGGCATTGTGTCCTTTTTTTCCTTGGCTAATATTCTGTCTGTACATGTACCAGTTCTTCTTTGTCCACTCATCTGTTGATGGACTTTTTGGCTGCTTCCATGTCATGGCTATTGTAATGCTGCGGCAATGCACATTTGCCTGCCTGTGTCTTTCCAATTCTGTCTTCTTAGGTTATAGGCCCAGGAGTGGGCCTGCTGGATCATATGGTAGCAAAATGTTTACCTTGTAGAGGCACCTCCATTCTGTTCTCAGTAGTGGCTCTTACCAGGTCACGTCCCACTTAAAGTTGAGGTTATGCTCTTCTCCCCAACAACTTCAGCGTTTATTGTTTGTAGTATTTTCGCTGATGTTTATTCTGACTAGTGTGAGCTGATACCACTTTGTGGTTGGACTTGCATGCGTCTCATAATTCCTTGAAATTGAACTTTCTGGCATGTCCTTTTTTTCTTCAAACTGTGAGTACAGCTTACCTCTTCAAATAGTTTTCGTGAAGTATGTTTGACATTTAGAAATATTTTGGCCATTACCTCCCTCAAGACATTTTGAGGGCAGGTTTCATTCACAGCCCTCCAGTACTGGTGCATATGAAGTGACCCTTAGCACAGGTTTTAAAGCTGCTGTTGCAAGTAGCGGCCAGAGGGCGGCAGCATTTTTCCTTTTCCCAATCTGGTAACTAGGGAAACAGACCATCCTGGCAGTGGTGTTCCTCGGTGATATATTAGAGTGGAATGTGCCCCCAAAAGCTGATGTCTCCTTACTTATGTTTGTTTTATAAATTGAATTTATGTATTTTTTAATTGGAGTCATATTCCATTGTGTACATGGACCACTTCTTCTTTGTGCATGCCTCTGTTGATGGACATTTTCGTAGCTTCCAAGTGTTGGCTATGGTAAATATTGCTGGAGTGCAGGATTGCCAGGCTGTGTCTTTTTTTGTGGTATGTGGGCCTCTCACTGCCGTGGAACCTCCCATTGCAGTGCACACGCTCCGGACGCGCAGGCCCAGCAGCCATAGCTCACGGGACAAGCCGCTCCGCGGCATGTGGGATCTTCCTGAACCGGGGCATGAACCCGTGTCCCCTGCATTGGCAGGTGGACTCTCAAACACTGCGCCACCAGTGAAGCCCAGCCTGTGTCTTTTTGATTCTCATGCCCTCAGGTGATAGGCCCAGCAGTGGGTATGTTTGATTGAATGGTAGCTCAGTATTTACCTTTACAAGGCACCTGATTTTTTTGCTTTCATTACTGGCTCTTACCATGTCCCACGTTGAACCAAGGGTAGGCATTTCTCCAAAACCCCTTCAGCATTTATTGTTTGCAGAATTTTTGTCGATGACCATTCTGACTGGTGTGAGCTGATAGGTTTTTGTAATTTGGATTTGCATATCTTTAATTATTCCTAATGTTCAGCATTTTTCCATGCCTTTTTCCATTTCTGGTACAGAAAAACAGAAAAAAACGGAGAGTACAATTAACCTCTTGAAATTGTCTTCTTGGATGGTTGCCCTCTTTTGAATTTTTGGGTCAATGTTCGACCCCAGGATTGTTTTTGAGGGCAGGTGTCATTCACAGGCCTGCAATGAGTGCGAATACTTTGTGACCCTTAGCACTGGGTTTAAAGCTGCTGTTGTGGGAAATGGCCACAAGGCGGCAGCATTTCTCCATTGCCAAACCTGGTTACTAGGGCAGCAGAGCCTTTCTGGGGCCAATGGAATACAGAAGAAGGCATCGTTGAAGTCTAATACAGAATACCATGTCCTGGTGGATGGTAGAATGACCAGCAGGGTGTAGGAATTAGGAACTACTGGATGTATATCCTCGGTGGCTTCACTGAGTGTCCTGACCTCCTTTACCAGGTCCCCAGCAGCCCACGGGGCTCTCGTGGTCAGGGCAATGCCAGGTTATGGAGCTCCCCTGTGCAACTTCCCATCAGCCCACGGGGCTCTCATGGTCACGCCACTCCCAGGTTATGGAGCTCACCTGTGCAACTACCCATCAGCCCACGAGGCTCTCATGGTCACGCCACTCCCAGGTTATGGAGCTCACCTGTGCAACTACCCAGCAGCCCATGGGGTCTCGTGATCAGGCCCCTCCCAGGATATGGAGCTCCCCTGAGCAGATACCACGGCAGGGCTGGGCACACAGGCACCGTGCACATAGCCCTCATTGCAGAGCACCCCAGATGGCCTGTCACTCAGAGCTGACACAGAGCACCTCAGAGCAGGACTTGATGTAACAAACAGCAGCTCCGAAAGGTCTGTGACCCTGGGCATCACTCTGTGCGGCCTCCCTCTGCCTGGTCTTCCAGAGACTTCCACTGCAGCCGGGACACCAGGCCTCTATCTCCAACCATCACCCCTCCTCTCCCTGACTCCTCGGTTCCTCTCATTAGGAGAGGGTCTTCTTGAAGTTGTCTCCCACTCATGGGCCAGATAAAATGATTAGAAAACAAGCCAGAGCTGCAGCCCCTTATGTATCCTGACTCTCAGGAGCCCACACCTGTTCCTTGGACCTGGCCGGTTCAGCGAGGTCCATTTTCTGCAATGTGAGCCCCTGAGGGGTGAGGATTGGCTGACCTGGGCAGCCTGACCATGCCGGCCAGCCCTCCCCAGGTGTTCCTGTGTTGAGGTCAATATGAACATCACTCCAGGCAGCAAGAACCCCTGCAGCTGTGCCTGATGCCATATTCTCTGCCCCGTCATCAGTCTCGGGGCTGTGCTGGTGGGAGGGAGTGAGGGGCCACAGCTTTGTGGGTGGCCCGGTGTGAGTGGGGCTCTGCTGGACTTTCTGCAGGAATTGCCAGGCTGCCAACTGCTAAAGAAGAGGATGTGTCACCCATACCTTACACTGGAATTTCTCCCCGGGCAGAGGTGAGGAAGGAAAAAAGCAGTGGGGGCCGGGACAGGAGGTGTATCTCAGGCAGGGAAATGGAAAGCATCCAGAAGAGCGCCCTGGCTGGGACCAACCTGGCTGGCCTCCAGGCACCAAGTCAGCCTGCGTGCTGTCGCTGGTGTGGCCCAACGGCCCTTCGTCTAGGCTTTCAGGTCCTTGTACATATTCAGGTGTTTTACCTGGGAAGGGTGGGAACAGTTCAGCAGCAGCTGGCCTGGGGCTCAGCTCACGTTTACTCACAGACGCCTCGGCACGGTCCCCCAGCTTTGCAATGAGGACGCTCCTTGCGTGGGGGCTGCTGGCTGCATGGGAGGTGATTCCCCACCTGTAACCAACTTCAGATTTGTTTACCGCTGGAGCAAGTGCCCTGATAGGGTTTTCCTCTCTATAACTGGTGGGTTCTGTGTTTTGTTTTTTTTTTTTTGGTTCAAGGTAGATTTCATTCGTCTTTTATGTATTTATAGATATAAGCATGGAAATAATTCATTCATATAAATACATCTGTGTGAAGGGAAGAACTTTTTCTGTTTTATTTTAAAAATTTATTTATTTTTAAAAATTTTGAAATTTTATTTATTTATTTACACAGCAGGTTATTATTAGTTATCTATTTTATACATATACATGTATACAGGTCAATCCCAATCTCCCAACTCATCCCACCACCACCACCACATGGCTTCCTCCCCTTGGTGTCCATACGTTTGTTCTCTGCCTCTGTGTCTCTATTTCTGCCCTGCAAACCGGTTCATCTGTACCATTTTTCTAGGTTCCACATATATGCATTAATATACAATAGTTGTTTTTCTCTTTCTGACTTCCTTCACTCTGTATGACAGTCTCTAGATCCATCGACGTCTCTACAAATGACCCAGTTTCATTCCTTTGTATGGCTGAGTAATATTCCATTTTATATATGTACCACATGTTTATCCATTCGACTATCTGTGGGCATTTAGGTTGCTTCCATTACCTGGCTATGGTGAATAGTGCTGCAACGAACATTGTGGTGAATGTGTCTTTTTGATTTATGGTTTTCTCTGGGTATATGCCCAGAAGTGGGATTGCTGGATCATATGGTAATTCTATTTTTACTTTTTTAAGGAACCTCCATACTGTTCTCCATAGTGACTGTATCAATTTACATTCCCACCAATAGTGGAAGAGGGTTCCTTTTGTCCACACCCTCCCCAGCATTTGTTGTTTGTAGAATTTCTGATGATGCCCATTCTAACAGGTGTGAGGTGATAGCTCATTGTAGTTTTGATTTGCATTACTTTAATAATTAGTGATGTTGAGCAGCTTTTCATGTGCATCTTGGCCATGTCTGTGTGTTCTTTGAAGAAATATCTATTTAGATCGTCTACCCATTTTTATATTGGTTTGTTGGTTTTTTTTACTATGAAGCTGCATGAGCTGTTTATATATACTGGAGATTAAACGTTTGTCCATTGATTCGTTTGCAAATATTTCCTCCCATTCGGAGGGTTGCCTTTTTCCATTCCCGTTTTTTAACAAAAGAAAGAAAGAAAGAAAAAGAAGCAGAACACAAATGTGTGTAAAATATGCCTCTTGAAACTGTCGTTTTGAAATATGGAAGTCTGTTGAATATTTTGGTCGATATACGACTCCAGGATTTGTTTTCAGGGCAGGTGTCATTTACAGGCCTGCAATTATCTTGAATATCAACTGACCATTAGCCCTGGGATGAAAGCTGCTGTTGTGTGAAACGGCCACAAGGTGGCAGCAGTTCTCCTTTACCAAACCTGGTTACTAGGGCAACAGAGCCTCAATGGAAGTCGTGTTCTAGGTTGTAATTTAGAATGGAATGTGCCAGGAAGAAGCCCCTTAAGTTTGTCTCACTACTTCTTGTTCGCTTTCTTAATTTGATTTTTATTTTTTTATCACGGCAAGTTTGATTACAATGTTTGGCTTGTTGTAGGTGTGCAAGATGTGGTTCTTTTACACATATGTCTGTTCTTCCTGGGGTCCTTTCCCCATGTACGTTATGACAGGATGTTGAGTAGTCTTCTCTTGGTATTCCGTGGGTGTTTGGTGATTATATATTTCACCTGTGTTTGTATATGTCTGTTAACCCCAATATCCTAATGTATCCAATCCTCACACTTTCCCATTGGTGATCCATAAGTTTGTTTAATGAATCTGTGATTGCCCTTCTCCGTGGAAATATCTTCACTGGTATCAATTTTTCGGTAACACCTATAAGTGATATCAATAGATATGTGTCTTTCTCTTTCTGACTTACTACAAGTCACGTGATTAGCTCTAGACTCATCTACGGTGCAGCAGATGGCATTGTGTCCTTTTTTTCCTTGGCTAATATTCTGTCTGTACATGTACCAGTTCTTCTTTGTCCACTCATCTGTTGATGGACTTTTTGGCTGCTTCCATGTCATGGCTATTGTAATGCTGCGGCAATGCACATTTGCCTGCCTGTGTCTTTCCAATTCTGTCTTCTTAGGTTATAGGCCCAGGAGTGGGCCTGCTGGATCATATGGTAGCAAAATGTTTACCTTGTAGAGGCACCTCCATTCTGTTCTCAGTAGTGGCTCTTACCAGGTCACGTCCCACTTAAAGTTGAGGTTATGCTCTTCTCCCCAACAACTTCAGCGTTTATTGTTTGTAGTATTTTCGCTGATGTTTATTCTGACTAGTGTGAGCTGATACCACTTTGTGGTTGGACTTGCATGCGTCTCATAATTCCTTGAAATTGAACTTTCTGGCATGTCCTTTTTTTCTTCAAACTGTGAGTACAGCTTACCTCTTCAAATAGTTTTCGTGAAGTATGTTTGACATTTAGAAATATTTTGGCCATTACCTCCCTCAAGACATTTTGAGGGCAGGTTTCATTCACAGCCCTCCAGTACTGGTGCATATGAAGTGACCCTTAGCACAGGTTTTAAAGCTGCTGTTGCAAGTAACGGCCAGAGGGCGGCAGCATTTTTCCTTTTCCCAATCTGGTAACTAGGGAAACAGACCATCCTGGCAGTGGTGTTCCTCGGTGATATATTAGAGTGGAATGTGCCCCCAAAAGCTGATGTCTCCTTACTTATGTTTGTTTTATAAATTGAATTTATGTATTTTTTAATTGGAGTCATATTCCATTGTGTACATGGACCACTTCTTCTTTGTGCATTCCTCTGTTGATGGACATTTTCGTAGCTTCCAAGTGTTGGCTATGGTAAATATTGCTGGAGTGCAGGATTGCCAGGCTGTGTCTTTTTTTGTGGTATGTGGGCCTCTCACTGCCGTGGAACCTCCCATTGCAGTGCACACGCTCCGGACGCGCAGGCCCAGCAGCCATAGCTCACGGGACAAGCCGCTCCGCGGCATGTGGGATCTTCCTGAACCGGGGCATGAACCCGTGTCCCCTGCATTGGCAGGTGGACTCTCAAACACTGCGCCACCAGTGAAGCCCAGCCTGTGTCTTTTTGATTCTCATGCCCTCAGGTGATAGGCCCAGCAGTGGGTATGTTTGATTGAATGGTAGCTCAGTATTTACCTTTACAAGGCACCTGATTTTTTTGCTTTCATTACTGGCTCTTACCATGTCCCACGTTGAACCAAGGGTAGGCATTTCTCCAAAACCCCTTCAGCATTTATTGTTTGCAGAATTTTTGTCGATGACCATTCTGACTGGTGTGAGCTGATAGGTTTTTGTAATTTGGATTTGCATATCTTTAATTATTCCTAATGTTCAGCATTTTTCCATGCCTTTTTCCATTTCTGGTACAGAAAAACAGAAAAAAACGGAGAGTACAATTAACCTCTTGAAATTGTCTTCTTGGATGGTTGCCCTCTTTTGAATTTTTGGGTCAATGTTCGACCCCAGGATTGTTTTTGAGGGCAGGTGTCATTCACAGGCCTGCAATGAGTGCGAATACTTTGTGACCCTTAGCACTGGGTTTAAAGCTGCTGTTGTGGGAAATGGCCACAAGGCGGCAGCATTTCTCCATTGCCAAACCTGGTTACTAGGGCAGCAGAGCCTTTCTGGGGCCAATGGAATACAGAAGAAGGCATCGTTGAAGTCTAATACAGAATACCATGTCCTGGTGGATGGTAGAATGACCAGCAGGGTGTAGGAATTAGGAACTACTGGATGTATATCCTCGGTGGCTTCACTGAGTGTCCTGACCTCCTTTACCAGGTCCCCAGCAGCCCACGGGGCTCTCGTGGTCAGGGCAATGCCAGGTTATGGAGCTCCCCTGTGCAACTTCCCATCAGCCCACGGGGCTCTCATGGTCACGCCACTCCCAGGTTATGGAGCTCACCTGTGCAACTACCCATCAGCCCACGAGGCTCTCATGGTCACGCCACTCCCAGGTTATGGAGCTCACCTGTGCAACTACCCAGCAGCCCATGGGGTCTCGTGATCAGGCCCCTCCCAGGATATGGAGCTCCCCTGAGCAGATACCACGGCAGGGCTGGGCACACAGGCACCGTGCACATAGCCCTCATTGCAGAGCACCCCAGATGGCCTGTCACTCAGAGCTGACACAGAGCACCTCAGAGCAGGACTTGATGTAACAAACAGCAGCTCCGAAAGGTCTGTGACCCTGGGCATCACTCTGTGCGGCCTCCCTCTGCCTGGTCTTCCAGAGACTTCCACTGCAGCCGGGACACCAGGCCTCTATCTCCAACCATCACCCCTCCTCTCCCTGACTCCTCGGTTCCTCTCATTAGGAGAGGGTCTTCTTGAAGTTGTCTCCCACTCATGGGCCAGATAAAATGATTAGAAAACAAGCCAGAGCTGCAGCCCCTTATGTATCCTGACTCTCAGGAGCCCACACCTGTTCCTTGGACCTGGCCGGTTCAGCGAGGTCCATTTTCTGCAATGTGAGCCCCTGAGGGGTGAGGATTGGCTGACCTGGGCAGCCTGACCATGCCGGCCAGCCCTCCCCAGGTGTTCCTGTGTTGAGGTCAATATGAACATCACTCCAGGCAGCAAGAACCCCTGCAGCTGTGCCTGATGCCATATTCTCTGCCCCGTCATCAGTCTCGGGGCTGTGCTGGTGGGAGGGAGTGAGGGGCCACAGCTTTGTGGGTGGCCCGGTGTGAGTGGGGCTCTGCTGGACTTTCTGCAGGAATTGCCAGGCTGCCAACTGCTAAAGAAGAGGATGTGTCACCCATACCTTACACTGGAATTTCTCCCCGGGCAGAGGTGAGGAAGGAAAAAAGCAGTGGGGGCCGGGACAGGAGGTGTATCTCAGGCAGGGAAATGGAAAGCATCCAGAAGAGCGCCCTGGCTGGGACCAACCTGGCTGGCCTCCAGGCACCAAGTCAGCCTGCGTGCTGTCGCTGGTGTGGCCCAACGGCCCTTCGTCTAGGCTTTCAGGTCCTTGTACATATTCAGGTGTTTTACCTGGGAAGGGTGGGAACAGTTCAGCAGCAGCTGGCCTGGGGCTCAGCTCACGTTTACTCACAGACGCCTCGGCACGGTCCCCCAGCTTTGCAATGAGGACGCTCCTTGCGTGGGGGCTGCTGGCTGCATGGGAGGTGATTCCCCACCTGTAACCAACTTCAGATTTGTTTACCGCTGGAGCAAGTGCCCTGATAGGGTTTTCCTCTCTATAACTGGTGGGTTCTGTGTTTTGTTTTTTTTTTTTTGGTTCAAGGTAGATTTCATTCGTCTTTTATGTATTTATAGATATAAGCATGGAAATAATTCATTCATATAAATACATCTGTGTGAAGGGAAGAACTTTTTCTGTTTTATTTTAAAAATTTATTTATTTTTAAAAATTTTGAAATTTTATTTATTTATTTACACAGCAGGTTATTATTAGTTATCTATTTTATACATATACATGTATACAGGTCAATCCCAATCTCCCAACTCATCCCACCACCACCACCACATGGCTTCCTCCCCTTGGTGTCCATACGTTTGTTCTCTGCCTCTGTGTCTCTATTTCTGCCCTGCAAACCGGTTCATCTGTACCATTTTTCTAGGTTCCACATATATGCATTAATATACAATAGTTGTTTTTCTCTTTCTGACTTCCTTCACTCTGTATGACAGTCTCTAGATCCATCGACGTCTCTACAAATGACCCAGTTTCATTCCTTTGTATGGCTGAGTAATATTCCATTTTATATATGTACCACATGTTTATCCATTCGACTATCTGTGGGCATTTAGGTTGCTTCCATTACCTGGCTATGGTGAATAGTGCTGCAACGAACATTGTGGTGAATGTGTCTTTTTGATTTATGGTTTTCTCTGGGTATATGCCCAGAAGTGGGATTGCTGGATCATATGGTAATTCTATTTTTACTTTTTTAAGGAACCTCCATACTGTTCTCCATAGTGACTGTATCAATTTACATTCCCACCAATAGTGGAAGAGGGTTCCTTTTGTCCACACCCTCCCCAGCATTTGTTGTTTGTAGAATTTCTGATGATGCCCATTCTAACAGGTGTGAGGTGATAGCTCATTGTAGTTTTGATTTGCATTACTTTAATAATTAGTGATGTTGAGCAGCTTTTCATGTGCATCTTGGCCATGTCTGTGTGTTCTTTGAAGAAATATCTATTTAGATCGTCTACCCATTTTTATATTGGTTTGTTGGTTTTTTTTACTATGAAGCTGCATGAGCTGTTTATATATACTGGAGATTAAACGTTTGTCCATTGATTCGTTTGCAAATATTTCCTCCCATTCGGAGGGTTGCCTTTTTCCATTCCCGTTTTTTAACAAAAGAAAGAAAGAAAGAAAAAGAAGCAGAACACAAATGTGTGTAAAATATGCCTCTTGAAACTGTCGTTTTGAAATATGGAAGTCTGTTGAATATTTTGGTCGATATACGACTCCAGGATTTGTTTTCAGGGCAGGTGTCATTTACAGGCCTGCAATTATCTTGAATATCAACTGACCATTAGCCCTGGGATGAAAGCTGCTGTTGTGTGAAACGGCCACAAGGTGGCAGCAGTTCTCCTTTACCAAACCTGGTTACTAGGGCAACAGAGCCTCAATGGAAGTCGTGTTCTAGGTTGTAATTTAGAATGGAATGTGCCAGGAAGAAGCCCCTTAAGTTTGTCTCACTACTTCTTGTTCGCTTTCTTAATTTGATTTTTATTTTTTTATCACGGCAAGTTTGATTACAATGTTTGGCTTGTTGTAGGTGTGCAAGATGTGGTTCTTTTACACATATGTCTGTTCTTCCTGGGGTCCTTTCCCCATGTACGTTATGACAGGATGTTGAGTAGTCTTCTCTTGGTATTCCGTGGGTGTTTGGTGATTATATATTTCACCTGTGTTTGTATATGTCTGTTAACCCCAATATCCTAATGTATCCAATCCTCACACTTTCCCATTGGTGATCCATAAGTTTGTTTAATGAATCTGTGATTGCCCTTCTCCGTGGAAATATCTTCACTGGTATCAATTTTTCGGTAACACCTATAAGTGATATCAATAGATATGTGTCTTTCTCTTTCTGACTTACTACAAGTCACGTGATTAGCTCTAGACTCATCTACGGTGCAGCAGATGGCATTGTGTCCTTTTTTTCCTTGGCTAATATTCTGTCTGTACATGTACCAGTTCTTCTTTGTCCACTCATCTGTTGATGGACTTTTTGGCTGCTTCCATGTCATGGCTATTGTAATGCTGCGGCAATGCACATTTGCCTGCCTGTGTCTTTCCAATTCTGTCTTCTTAGGTTATAGGCCCAGGAGTGGGCCTGCTGGATCATATGGTAGCAAAATGTTTACCTTGTAGAGGCACCTCCATTCTGTTCTCAGTAGTGGCTCTTACCAGGTCACGTCCCACTTAAAGTTGAGGTTATGCTCTTCTCCCCAACAACTTCAGCGTTTATTGTTTGTAGTATTTTCGCTGATGTTTATTCTGACTAGTGTGAGCTGATACCACTTTGTGGTTGGACTTGCATGCGTCTCATAATTCCTTGAAATTGAACTTTCTGGCATGTCCTTTTTTTCTTCAAACTGTGAGTACAGCTTACCTCTTCAAATAGTTTTCGTGAAGTATGTTTGACATTTAGAAATATTTTGGCCATTACCTCCCTCAAGACATTTTGAGGGCAGGTTTCATTCACAGCCCTCCAGTACTGGTGCATATGAAGTGACCCTTAGCACAGGTTTTAAAGCTGCTGTTGCAAGTAACGGCCAGAGGGCGGCAGCATTTTTCCTTTTCCCAATCTGGTAACTAGGGAAACAGACCATCCTGGCAGTGGTGTTCCTCGGTGATATATTAGAGTGGAATGTGCCCCCAAAAGCTGATGTCTCCTTACTTATGTTTGTTTTATAAATTGAATTTATGTATTTTTTAATTGGAGTCATATTCCATTGTGTACATGGACCACTTCTTCTTTGTGCATTCCTCTGTTGATGGACATTTTCGTAGCTTCCAAGTGTTGGCTATGGTAAATATTGCTGGAGTGCAGGATTGCCAGGCTGTGTCTTTTTTTGTGGTATGTGGGCCTCTCACTGCCGTGGAACCTCCCATTGCAGTGCACACGCTCCGGACGCGCAGGCCCAGCAGCCATAGCTCACGGGACAAGCCGCTCCGCGGCATGTGGGATCTTCCTGAACCGGGGCATGAACCCGTGTCCCCTGCATTGGCAGGTGGACTCTCAAACACTGCGCCACCAGTGAAGCCCAGCCTGTGTCTTTTTGATTCTCATGCCCTCAGGTGATAGGCCCAGCAGTGGGTATGTTTGATTGAATGGTAGCTCAGTATTTACCTTTACAAGGCACCTGATTTTTTTGCTTTCATTACTGGCTCTTACCATGTCCCACGTTGAACCAAGGGTAGGCATTTCTCCAAAACCCCTTCAGCATTTATTGTTTGCAGAATTTTTGTCGATGACCATTCTGACTGGTGTGAGCTGATAGGTTTTTGTAATTTGGATTTGCATATCTTTAATTATTCCTAATGTTCAGCATTTTTCCATGCCTTTTTCCATTTCTGGTACAGAAAAACAGAAAAAAACGGAGAGTACAATTAACCTCTTGAAATTGTCTTCTTGGATGGTTGCCCTCTTTTGAATTTTTGGGTCAATGGTCGACCCCAGGATTGTTTTTGAGGGCAGGTGTCATTCACAGGCCTGCAATGAGTGCGAATACTTTGTGACCCTTAGCACTGGGTTTAAAGCTGCTGTTGTGGGAAATGGCCACGAGGCGGCAGCATTTCTCCATTGCCAAACCTGGTTACTAGGGCAGCAGAGCCTTTCTGGGGCCAATGGAATACAGAAGAAGGCATCGTTGAAGTCTAATACAGAATACCATGTCCTGGTGGATGGTAGAATGACCAGCAGGGTGTAGGAATTAGGAACTACTGGATGTATATCCTCGGTGGCTTCACTGAGTGTCCTGACCTCCTTTACCAGGTCCCCAGCAGCCCACGGGGCTCTCGTGGTCAGGGCAATGCCAGGTTATGGAGCTCCCCTGTGCAACTTCCCATCAGCCCACGGGGCTCTCATGGTCACGCCACTCCCAGGTTATGGAGCTCACCTGTGCAACTACCCATCAGCCCACGAGGCTCTCATGGTCACGCCACTCCCAGGTTATGGAGCTCACCTGTGCAACTACCCAGCAGCCCATGGGGTCTCGTGATCAGGCCCCTCCCAGGATATGGAGCTCCCCTGAGCAGATACCACGGCAGGGCTGGGCACACAGGCACCGTGCACATAGCCCTCATTGCAGAGCACCCCAGATGGCCTGTCACTCAGAGCTGACACAGAGCACCTCAGAGCAGGACTTGATGTAACAAACAGCAGCTCCGAAAGGTCTGTGACCCTGGGCATCACTCTGTGCGGCCTCCCTCTGCCTGGTCTTCCAGAGACTTCCACTGCAGCCGGGACACCAGGCCTCTATCTCCAACCATCACCCCTCCTCTCCCTGACTCCTCGGTTCCTCTCATTAGGAGAGGGTCTTCTTGAAGTTGTCTCCCACTCATGGGCCAGATAAAATGATTAGAAAACAAGCCAGAGCTGCAGCCCCTTATGTATCCTGACTCTCAGGAGCCCACACCTGTTCCTTGGACCTGGCCGGTTCAGCGAGGTCCATTTTCTGCAATGTGAGCCCCTGAGGGGTGAGGATTGGCTGACCTGGGCAGCCTGACCATGCCGGCCAGCCCTCCCCAGGTGTTCCTGTGTTGAGGTCAATATGAACATCACTCCAGGCAGCAAGAACCCCTGCAGCTGTGCCTGATGCCATATTCTCTGCCCCGTCATCAGTCTCGGGGCTGTGCTGGTGGGAGGGAGTGAGGGGCCACAGCTTTGTGGGTGGCCCGGTGTGAGTGGGGCTCTGCTGGACTTTCTGCAGGAATTGCCAGGCTGCCAACTGCTAAAGAAGAGGATGTGTCACCCATACCTTACACTGGAATTTCTCCCCGGGCAGAGGTGAGGAAGGAAAAAAGCAGTGGGGGCCGGGACAGGAGGTATATCTCAGGCAGGGAAATGGAAAGCATCCAGAAGAGCGCCCTGGCTGGGACCAACCTGGCTGGCCTCCAGGCACCAAGTCAGCCTGCGTGCTGTCGCTGGTGTGGCCCAACGGCCCTTCGTCTAGGCTTTCAGGTCCTTGTACATATTCAGGTGTTTTACCTGGGAAGGGTGGGAACAGTTCAGCAGCAGCTGGCCTGGGGCTCAGCTCACGTTTACTCACAGACGCCTCGGCACGGTCCCCCAGCTTTGCAATGAGGACGCTCCTTGCGTGGGGGCTGCTGGCTGCATGGGAGGTGATTCCCCACCTGTAACCAACTTCAGATTTGTTTACCGCTGGAGCAAGTGCCCTGATAGGGTTTTCCTCTCTATAACTGGTGGGTTCTGTGTTTTGTTTTTTTTTTTTGGTTCAAGGTAGATTTCATTCGTCTTTTATGTATTTATAGATATAAGCATGGAAATAATTCATTCATATAAATACATCTGTGTGAAGGGAAGAACTTTTTCTGTTTTATTTTAAAAATTTATTTATTTTTAAAAATTTTGAAATTTTATTTATTTATTTACACAGCAGGTTATTATTAGTTATCTATTTTATACATATACATGTATACAGGTCAATCCCAATCTCCCAACTCATCCCACCGCCACCACCACATGGCTTCCTCCCCTTGGTGTCCATACGTTTGTTCTCTGCCTCTGTGTCTCTATTTCTGCCCTGAAAACCGGTTCATCTGTACCATTTTTCTAGGTTCCACATATATGCATTAATATACAATAGTTGTTTTTCTCTTTCTGACTTCCTTCACTCTGTATGACAGTCTCTAGATCCATCGACGTCTCTACAAATGACCCAGTTTCATTCCTTTGTATGGCTGAGTAATATTCCATTTTATATATGTACCACATGTTTATCCATTCGACTATCTGTGGGCATTTAGGTTGCTTCCATTACCTGGCTATGGTGAATAGTGCTGCAACGAACATTGTGGTGAATGTGTCTTTTTGATTTATGGTTTTCTCTGGGTATATGCCCAGAAGTGGGATTGCTGGATCATATGGTAATTCTATTTTTACTTTTTTAAGGAACCTCCATACTGTTCTCCATAGTGACTGTATCAATTTACATTCCCACCAATAGTGGAAGAGGGTTCCTTTTGTCCACACCCTCCCCAGCATTTGTTGTTTGTAGAATTTCTGATGATGCCCATTCTAACAGGTGTGAGGTGATAGCTCATTGTAGTTTTGATTTGCATTACTTTAATAATTAGTGATGTTGAGCAGCTTTTCATGTGCATCTTGGCCATGTCTGTGTGTTCTTTGAAGAAATATCTATTTAGATCGTCTACCCATTTTTATATTGGTTTGTTGGTTTTTTTTACTATGAAGCTGCATGAGCTGTTTATATATACTGGAGATTAAACGTTTGTCCATTGATTCGTTTGCAAATATTTCCTCCCATTCGGAGGGTTGCCTTTTTCCATTCCCGTTTTTTAACAAAAGAAAGAAAGAAAGAAAAAGAAGCAGAACACAAATGTGTGTAAAATATGCCTCTTGAAACTGTCGTTTTGAAATATGGAAGTCTGTTGAATATTTTGGTCGATATACGACTCCAGGATTTGTTTTCAGGGCAGGTGTCATTTACAGGCCTGCAATTATCTTGAATATCAACTGACCATTAGCCCTGGGATGAAAGCTGCTGTTGTGTGAAACGGCCACAAGGTGGCAGCAGTTCTCCTTTACCAAACCTGGTTACTAGGGCAACAGAGCCTCAATGGAAGTCGTGTTCTAGGTTGTAATTTAGAATGGAATGTGCCAGGAAGAAGCCCCTTAAGTTTGTCTCACTACTTCTTGTTCGCTTTCTTAATTTGATTTTTATTTTTTTATCACGGCAAGTTTGATTACAATGTTTGGCTTGTTGTAGGTGTGCAAGATGTGGTTCTTTTACACATATGTCTGTTCTTCCTGGGGTCCTTTCCCCATGTACGTTATGACAGGATGTTGAGTAGTCTTCTCTTGGTATTCCGTGGGTGTTTGGTGATTATATATTTCACCTGTGTTTGTATATGTCTGTTAACCCCAATATCCTAATGTATCCAATCCTCACACTTTCCCATTGGTGATCCATAAGTTTGTTTAATGAATCTGTGATTGCCCTTCTCCGTGGAAATATCTTCACTGGTATCAATTTTTCGGTAACACCTATAAGTGATATCAATAGATATGTGTCTTTCTCTTTCTGACTTACTACAAGTCACGTGATTAGCTCTAGACTCATCTACGGTGCAGCAGATGGCATTGTGTCCTTTTTTTCCTTGGCTAATATTCTGTCTGTACATGTACCAGTTCTTCTTTGTCCACTCATCTGTTGATGGACTTTTTGGCTGCTTCCATGTCATGGCTATTGTAATGCTGCGGCAATGCACATTTGCCTGCCTGTGTCTTTCCAATTCTGTCTTCTTAGGTTATAGGCCCAGGAGTGGGCCTGCTGGATCATATGGTAGCAAAATGTTTACCTTGTAGAGGCACCTCCATTCTGTTCTCAGTAGTGGCTCTTACCAGGTCACGTCCCACTTAAAGTTGAGGTTATGCTCTTCTCCCCAACAACTTCAGCGTTTATTGTTTGTAGTATTTTCGCTGATGTTTATTCTGACTAGTGTGAGCTGATACCACTTTGTGGTTGGACTTGCATGCGTCTCATAATTCCTTGAAATTGAACTTTCTGGCATGTCCTTTTTTTCTTCAAACTGTGAGTACAGCTTACCTCTTCAAATAGTTTTCGTGAAGTATGTTTGACATTTAGAAATATTTTGGCCATTACCTCCCTCAAGACATTTTGAGGGCAGGTTTCATTCACAGCCCTCCAGTACTGGTGCATATGAAGTGACCCTTAGCACAGGTTTTAAAGCTGCTGTTGCAAGTAACGGCCAGAGGGCGGCAGCATTTTTCCTTTTCCCAATCTGGTAACTAGGGAAACAGACCATCCTGGCAGTGGTGTTCCTCGGTGATATATTAGAGTGGAATGTGCCCCCAAAAGCTGATGTCTCCTTACTTATGTTTGTTTTATAAATTGAGTTTATGTATTTTTTAATTGGAGTCATATTCCATTGTGTACATGGACCACTTCTTCTTTGTGCATTCCTCTGTTGATGGACATTTTCGTAGCTTCCAAGTGTTGGCTATGGTAAATATTGCTGGAGTGCAGGATTGCCAGGCTGTGTCTTTTTTTGTGGTATGTGGGCCTCTCACTGCCGTGGAACCTCCCATTGCAGTGCACACGCTCCGGACGCGCAGGCCCAGCAGCCATAGCTCACGGGACAAGCCGCTCCGCGGCATGTGGGATCTTCCTGAACCGGGGCATGAACCCGTGTCCCCTGCATTGGCAGGTGGACTCTCAAACACTGCGCCACCAGTGAAGCCCAGCCTGTGTCTTTTTGATTCTCATGCCCTCAGGTGATAGGCCCAGCAGTGGGTATGTTTGATTGAATGGTAGCTCAGTATTTACCTTTACAAGGCACCTGATTTTTTTGCTTTCATTACTGGCTCTTACCATGTCCCACGTTGAACCAAGGGTAGGCATTTCTCCAAAACCCCTTCAGCATTTATTGTTTGCAGAATTTTTGTCGATGACCATTCTGACTGGTGTGAGCTGATAGGTTTTTGTAATTTGGATTTGCATATCTTTAATTATTCCTAATGTTCAGCATTTTTCCATGCCTTTTTCCATTTCTGGTACAGAAAAACAGAAAAAAACGGAGAGTACAATTAACCTCTTGAAATTGTCTTCTTGGATGGTTGCCCTCTTTTGAATTTTTGGGTCAATGTTCGACCCCAGGATTGTTTTTGAGGGCAGGTGTCATTCACAGGCCTGCAATGAGTGCGAATACTTTGTGACCCTTAGCACTGGGTTTAAAGCTGCTGTTGTGGGAAATGGCCACAAGGCGGCAGCATTTCTCCATTGCCAAACCTGGTTACTAGGGCAGCAGAGCCTTTCTGGGGCCAATGGAATACAGAAGAAGGCATCGTTGAAGTCTAATACAGAATACCATGTCCTGGTGGATGGTAGAATGACCAGCAGGGTGTAGGAATTAGGAACTACTGGATGTATATCCTCGGTGGCTTCACTGAGTGTCCTGACCTCCTTTACCAGGTCCCCAGCAGCCCACGGGGCTCTCGTGGTCAGGGCAATGCCAGGTTATGGAGCTCCCCTGTGCAACTTCCCATCAGCCCACGGGGCTCTCATGGTCACGCCACTCCCAGGTTATGGAGCTCACCTGTGCAACTACCCATCAGCCCACGAGGCTCTCATGGTCACGCCACTCCCAGGTTATGGAGCTCACCTGTGCAACTACCCAGCAGCCCATGGGGTCTCGTGATCAGGCCCCTCCCAGGATATGGAGCTCCCCTGAGCAGATACCACGGCAGGGCTGGGCACACAGGCACCGTGCACATAGCCCTCATTGCAGAGCACCCCAGATGGCCTGTCACTCAGAGCTGACACAGAGCACCTCAGAGCAGGACTTGATGTAACAAACAGCAGCTCCGAAAGGTCTGTGACCCTGGGCATCACTCTGTGCGGCCTCCCTCTGCCTGGTCTTCCAGAGACTTCCACTGCAGCCGGGACACCAGGCCTCTATCTCCAACCATCACCCCTCCTCTCCCTGACTCCTCGGTTCCTCTCATTAGGAGAGGGTCTTCTTGAAGTTGTCTCCCACTCATGGGCCAGATAAAATGATTAGAAAACAAGCCAGAGCTGCAGCCCCTTATGTATCCTGACTCTCAGGAGCCCACACCTGTTCCTTGGACCTGGCCGGTTCAGCGAGGTCCATTTTCTGCAATGTGAGCCCCTGAGGGGTGAGGATTGGCTGACCTGGGCAGCCTGACCATGCCGGCCAGCCCTCCCCAGGTGTTCCTGTGTTGAGGTCAATATGAACATCAC
Source organism: Mesoplodon mirus (assembly GCF_964341445.2). Lineage (NCBI taxonomy): Eukaryota > Metazoa > Chordata > Mammalia > Artiodactyla > Ziphiidae > Mesoplodon > Mesoplodon mirus. Next base: position 51,439,751 of record NC_138977.1, read on the forward strand.
TCCAGGCAGCAAGAACCCCTGCAGCTGTGCCTGATGCCATATTCTCTGCCCCGTCATCAGTCTCGGGGCTGTGCTGGTGGGAGGGAGTGAGGGGCCACAGCTTTGTGGGTGGCCCGGTGTGAGTGGGGCTCTGCTGGACTTTCTGCAGGAATTGCCAGGCTGCCAACTGCTAAAGAAGAGGATGTGTCACCCATACCTTACACTGGAATTTCTCCCCGGGCAGAGGTGAGGAAGGAAAAAAGCAGTGGGGGCCGGGACAGGAGGTGTATCTCAGGCAGGGAAATGGAAAGCATCCAGAAGAGCGCCCTGGCTGGGACCAACCTGGCTGGCCTCCAGGCACCAAGTCAGCCTGCGTGCTGTCGCTGGTGTGGCCCAACGGCCCTTCGTCTAGGCTTTCAGGTCCTTGTACATATTCAGGTGTTTTACCTGGGAAGGGTGGGAACAGTTCAGCAGCAGCTGGCCTGGGGCTCAGCTCACGTTTACTCACAGACGCCTCGGCACGGTCCCCCAGCTTTGCAATGAGGACGCTCCTTGCGTGGGGGCTGCTGGCTGCATGGGAGGTGATTCCCCACCTGTAACCAACTTCAGATTTGTTTACCGCTGGAGCAAGTGCCCTGATAGGGTTTTCCTCTCTATAACTGGTGGGTTCTGTGTTTTGTTTTTTTTTTTTTGGTTCAAGGTAGATTTCATTCGTCTTTTATGTATTTATAGATATAAGCATGGAAATAATTCATTCATATAAATACATCTGTGTGAAGGGAAGAACTTTTTCTGTTTTATTTTAAAAATTTATTTATTTTTAAAAATTTTGAAATTTTATTTATTTATTTACACAGCAGGTTATTATTAGTTATCTATTTTATACATATACATGTATACAGGTCAATCCCAATCTCCCAACTCATCCCACCACCACCACCACATGGCTTCCTCCCCTTGGTGTCCATACGTTTGTTCTCTGCCTCTGTGTCTCTATTTCTGCCCTGCAAACCGGTTCATCTGTACCATTTTTCTAGGTTCCACATATATGCATTAATATACAATAGTTGTTTTTCTCTTTCTGACTTCCTTCACTCTGTATGACAGTCTCTAGATCCATCGACGTCTCTACAAATGACCCAGTTTCATTCCTTTGTATGGCTGAGTAATATTCCATTTTATATATGTACCACATGTTTATCCATTCGACTATCTGTGGGCATTTAGGTTGCTTCCATTACCTGGCTATGGTGAATAGTGCTGCAACGAACATTGTGGTGAATGTGTCTTTTTGATTTATGGTTTTCTCTGGGTATATGCCCAGAAGTGGGATTGCTGGATCATATGGTAATTCTATTTTTACTTTTTTAAGGAACCTCCATACTGTTCTCCATAGTGACTGTATCAATTTACATTCCCACCAATAGTGGAAGAGGGTTCCTTTTGTCCACACCCTCCCCAGCATTTGTTGTTTGTAGAATTTCTGATGATGCCCATTCTAACAGGTGTGAGGTGATAGCTCATTGTAGTTTTGATTTGCATTACTTTAATAATTAGTGATGTTGAGCAGCTTTTCATGTGCATCTTGGCCATGTCTGTGTGTTCTTTGAAGAAATATCTATTTAGATCGTCTACCCATTTTTATATTGGTTTGTTGGTTTTTTTTACTATGAAGCTGCATGAGCTGTTTATATATACTGGAGATTAAACGTTTGTCCATTGATTCGTTTGCAAATATTTCCTCCCATTCGGAGGGTTGCCTTTTTCCATTCCCGTTTTTTAACAAAAGAAAGAAAGAAAGAAAAAGAAGCAGAACACAAATGTGTGTAAAATATGCCTCTTGAAACTGTCGTTTTGAAATATGGAAGTCTGTTGAATATTTTGGTCGATATACGACTCCAGGATTTGTTTTCAGGGCAGGTGTCATTTACAGGCCTGCAATTATCTTGAATATCAACTGACCATTAGCCCTGGGATGAAAGCTGCTGTTGTGTGAAACGGCCACAAGGTGGCAGCAGTTCTCCTTTACCAAACCTGGTTACTAGGGCAACAGAGCCTCAATGGAAGTCGTGTTCTAGGTTGTAATTTAGAATGGAATGTGCCAGGAAGAAGCCCCTTAAGTTTGTCTCACTACTTCTTGTTCGCTTTCTTAATTTGATTTTTATTTTTTTATCACGGCAAGTTTGATTACAATGTTTGGCTTGTTGTAGGTGTGCAAGATGTGGTTCTTTTACACATATGTCTGTTCTTCCTGGGGTCCTTTCCCCATGTACGTTATGACAGGATGTTGAGTAGTCTTCTCTTGGTATTCCGTGGGTGTTTGGTGATTATATATTTCACCTGTGTTTGTATATGTCTGTTAACCCCAATATCCTAATGTATCCAATCCTCACACTTTCCCATTGGTGATCCATAAGTTTGTTTAATGAATCTGTGATTGCCCTTCTCCGTGGAAATATCTTCACTGGTATCAATTTTTCGGTAACACCTATAAGTGATATCAATAGATATGTGTCTTTCTCTTTCTGACTTACTACAAGTCACGTGATTAGCTCTAGACTCATCTACGGTGCAGCAGATGGCATTGTGTCCTTTTTTTCCTTGGCTAATATTCTGTCTGTACATGTACCAGTTCTTCTTTGTCCACTCATCTGTTGATGGACTTTTTGGCTGCTTCCATGTCATGGCTATTGTAATGCTGCGGCAATGCACATTTGCCTGCCTGTGTCTTTCCAATTCTGTCTTCTTAGGTTATAGGCCCAGGAGTGGGCCTGCTGGATCATATGGTAGCAAAATGTTTACCTTGTAGAGGCACCTCCATTCTGTTCTCAGTAGTGGCTCTTACCAGGTCACGTCCCACTTAAAGTTGAGGTTATGCTCTTCTCCCCAACAACTTCAGCGTTTATTGTTTGTAGTATTTTCGCTGATGTTTATTCTGACTAGTGTGAGCTGATACCACTTTGTGGTTGGACTTGCATGCGTCTCATAATTCCTTGAAATTGAACTTTCTGGCATGTCCTTTTTTTCTTCAAACTGTGAGTACAGCTTACCTCTTCAAATAGTTTTCGTGAAGTATGTTTGACATTTAGAAATATTTTGGCCATTACCTCCCTCAAGACATTTTGAGGGCAGGTTTCATTCACAGCCCTCCAGTACTGGTGCATATGAAGTGACCCTTAGCACAGGTTTTAAAGCTGCTGTTGCAAGTAGCGGCCAGAGGGCGGCAGCATTTTTCCTTTTCCCAATCTGGTAACTAGGGAAACAGACCATCCTGGCAGTGGTGTTCCTCGGTGATATATTAGAGTGGAATGTGCCCCCAAAAGCTGATGTCTCCTTACTTATGTTTGTTTTATAAATTGAATTTATGTATTTTTTAATTGGAGTCATATTCCATTGTGTACATGGACCACTTCTTCTTTGTGCATTCCTCTGTTGATGGACATTTTCGTAGCTTCCAAGTGTTGGCTATGGTAAATATTGCTGGAGTGCAGGATTGCCAGGCTGTGTCTTTTTTTGTGGTATGTGGGCCTCTCACTGCCGTGGAACCTCCCATTGCAGTGCACACGCTCCGGACGCGCAGGCCCAGCAGCCATAGCTCACGGGACAAGCCGCTCCGCGGCATGTGGGATCTTCCTGAACCGGGGCATGAACCCGTGTCCCCTGCATTGGCAGGTGGACTCTCAAACACTGCGCCACCAGTGAAGCCCAGCCTGTGTCTTTTTGATTCTCATGCCCTCAGGTGATAGGCCCAGCAGTGGGTATGTTTGATTGAATGGTAGCTCAGTATTTACCTTTACAAGGCACCTGATTTTTTTGCTTTCATTACTGGCTCTTACCATGTCCCACGTTGAACCAAGGGTAGGCATTTCTCCAAAACCCCTTCAGCATTTATTGTTTGCAGAATTTTTGTCGATGACCATTCTGACTGGTGTGAGCTGATAGGTTTTTGTAATTTGGATTTGCATATCTTTAATTATTCCTAATGTTCAGCATTTTTCCATGCCTTTTTCCATTTCTGGTACAGAAAAACAGAAAAAAACGGAGAGTACAATTAACCTCTTGAAATTGTCTTCTTGGATGGTTGCCCTCTTTTGAATTTTTGGGTCAATGTTCGACCCCAGGATTGTTTTTGAGGGCAGGTGTCATTCACAGGCCTGCAATGAGTGCGAATACTTTGTGACCCTTAGCACTGGGTTTAAAGCTGCTGTTGTGGGAAATGGCCACAAGGCGGCAGCATTTCTCCATTGCCAAACCTGGTTACTAGGGCAGCAGAGCCTTTCTGGGGCCAATGGAATACAGAAGAAGGCATCGTTGAAGTCTAATACAGAATACCATGTCCTGGTGGATGGTAGAATGACCAGCAGGGTGTAGGAATTAGGAACTACTGGATGTATATCCTCGGTGGCTTCACTGAGTGTCCTGACCTCCTTTACCAGGTCCCCAGCAGCCCACGGGGCTCTCGTGGTCAGGGCAATGCCAGGTTATGGAGCTCCCCTGTGCAACTTCCCATCAGCCCACGGGGCTCTCATGGTCACGCCACTCCCAGGTTATGGAGCTCACCTGTGCAACTACCCAGCAGCCCATGGGGTCTCGTGATCAGGCCCCTCCCAGGATATGGAGCTCCCCTGAGCAGATACCACGGCAGGGCTGGGCACACAGGCACCGTGCACATAGCCCTCATTGCAGAGCACCCCAGATGGCCTGTCACTCAGAGCTGACACAGAGCACCTCAGAGCAGGACTTGATGTAACAAACAGCAGCTCCGAAAGGTCTGTGACCCTGGGCATCACTCTGTGCGGCCTCCCTCTGCCTGGTCTTCCAGAGACTTCCACTGCAGCCGGGACACCAGGCCTCTATCTCCAACCATCACCCCTCCTCTCCCTGACTCCTCGGTTCCTCTCATTAGGAGAGGGTCTTCTTGAAGTTGTCTCCCACTCATGGGCCAGATAAAATGATTAGAAAACAAGCCAGAGCTGCAGCCCCTTATGTATCCTGACTCTCAGGAGCCCACACCTGTTCCTTGGACCTGGCCGGTTCAGCGAGGTCCATTTTCTGCAATGTGAGCCCCTGAGGGGTGAGGATTGGCTGACCTGGGCAGCCTGACCATGCCGGCCAGCCCTCCCCAGGTGTTCCTGTGTTGAGGTCAATATGAACATCACTCCAGGCAGCAAGAACCCCTGCAGCTGTGCCTGATGCCATATTCTCTGCCCCGTCATCAGTCTCGGGGCTGTGCTGGTGGGAGGGAGTGAGGGGCCACAGCTTTGTGGGTGGCCCGGTGTGAGTGGGGCTCTGCTGGACTTTCTGCAGGAATTGCCAGGCTGCCAACTGCTAAAGAAGAGGATGTGTCACCCATACCTTACACTGGAATTTCTCCCCGGGCAGAGGTGAGGAAGGAAAAAAGCAGTGGGGGCCGGGACAGGAGGTGTATCTCAGGCAGGGAAATGGAAAGCATCCAGAAGAGCGCCCTGGCTGGGACCAACCTGGCTGGCCTCCAGGCACCAAGTCAGCCTGCGTGCTGTCGCTGGTGTGGCCCAACGGCCCTTCGTCTAGGCTTTCAGGTCCTTGTACATATTCAGGTGTTTTACCTGGGAAGGGTGGGAACAGTTCAGCAGCAGCTGGCCTGGGGCTCAGCTCACGTTTACTCACAGACGCCTCGGCACGGTCCCCCAGCTTTGCAATGAGGACGCTCCTTGCGTGGGGGCTGCTGGCTGCATGGGAGGTGATTCCCCACCTGTAACCAACTTCAGATTTGTTTACCGCTGGAGCAAGTGCCCTGATAGGGTTTTCCTCTCTATAACTGGTGGGTTCTGTGTTTTGTTTTTTTTTTTTGGTTCAAGGTAGATTTCATTCGTCTTTTATGTATTTATAGATATAAGCATGGAAATAATTCATTCATATAAATACATCTGTGTGAAGGGAAGAACTTTTTCTGTTTTATTTTAAAAATTTATTTATTTTTAAAAATTTTGAAATTTTATTTATTTATTTACACAGCAGGTTATTATTAGTTATCTATTTTATACATATACATGTATACAGGTCAATCCCAATCTCCCAACTCATCCCACCACCACCACCACATGGCTTCCTCCCCTTGGTGTCCATACGTTTGTTCTCTGCCTCTGTGTCTCTATTTCTGCCCTGCAAACCGGTTCATCTGTACCATTTTTCTAGGTTCCACATATATGCATTAATATACAATAGTTGTTTTTCTCTTTCTGACTTCCTTCACTCTGTATGACAGTCTCTAGATCCATCGACGTCTCTACAAATGACCCAGTTTCATTCCTTTGTATGGCTGAGTAATATTCCATTTTATATATGTACCACATGTTTATCCATTCGACTATCTGTGGGCATTTAGGTTGCTTCCATTACCTGGCTATGGTGAATAGTGCTGCAACGAACTTTGTGGTGAATGTGTCTTTTTGATTTATGGTTTTCTCTGGGTATATGCCCAGAAGTGGGATTGCTGGATCATATAGTAATTCTATTTTTACTTTTTTAAGGAACCTCCATACTGTTCTCCATAGTGACTGTATCAATTTACATTCCCACCAATAGTGGAAGAGGGTTCCTTTTGTCCACACCCTCCCCAGCATTTGTTGTTTGTAGAATTTCTGATGATGCCCATTCTAACAGGTGTGAGGTGATAGCTCATTGTAGTTTTGATTTGCATTACTTTAATAATTAGTGATGTTGAGCAGCTTTTCATGTGCATCTTGGCCATGTCTGTGTGTTCTTTGAAGAAATATCTATTTAGATCGTCTACCCATTTTTATATTGGTTTGTTGTTTTTTTTTACTATGAAGCTGCATGAGCTGTTTATATATACTGGAGATTAAACGTTTGTCCATTGATTCGTTTGCAAATATTTCCTCCCATTCGGAGGGTTGCCTTTTTCCATTCCCGTTTTTTAACAAAAGAAAGAAAGAAAGAAAAAGAAGCAGAACACAAATGTGTGTAAAATATGCCTCTTGAAACTGTCGTTTTGAAATATGGAAGTCTGTTGAATATTTTGGTCGATATACGACTCCAGGATTTGTTTTCAGGGCAGGTGTCATTTACAGGCCTGCAATTATCTTGAATATCAACTGACCATTAGCCCTGGGATGAAAGCTGCTGTTGTGTGAAACGGCCACAAGGTGGCAGCAGTTCTCCTTTACCAAACCTGGTTACTAGGGCAACAGAGCCTCAATGGAAGTCGTGTTCTAGGTTGTAATTTAGAATGGAATGTGCCAGGAAGAAGCCCCTTAAGTTTGTCTCACTACTTCTTGTTCGCTTTCTTAATTTGATTTTTATTTTTTTATCACGGCAAGTTTGATTACAATGTTTGGCTTGTTGTAGGTGTGCAAGATGTGGTTCTTTTACACATATGTCTGTTCTTCCTGGGGTCCTTTCCCCATGTACGTTATGACAGGATGTTGAGTAGTCTTCTCTTGGTATTCCGTGGGTGTTTGGTGATTATATATTTCACCTGTGTTTGTATATGTCTGTTAACCCCAATATCCTAATGTATCCAATCCTCACACTTTCCCATTGGTGATCCATAAGTTTGTTTAATGAATCTGTGATTGCCCTTCTCCGTGGAAATATCTTCACTGGTATCAATTTTTCGGTAACACCTATAAGTGATATCAATAGATATGTGTCTTTCTCTTTCTGACTTACTACAAGTCACGTGATTAGCTCTAGACTCATCTACGGTGCAGCAGATGGCATTGTGTCCTTTTTTTCCTTGGCTAATATTCTGTCTGTACATGTACCAGTTCTTCTTTGTCCACTCATCTGTTGATGGACTTTTTGGCTGCTTCCATGTCATGGCTATTGTAATGCTGCGGCAATGCACATTTGCCTGCCTGTGTCTTTCCAATTCTGTCTTCTTAGGTTATAGGCCCAGGAGTGGGCCTGCTGGATCATATGGTAGCAAAATGTTTACCTTGTAGAGGCACCTCCATTCTGTTCTCAGTAGTGGCTCTTACCAGGTCACGTCCCACTTAAAGTTGAGGTTATGCTCTTCTCCCCAACAACTTCAGCGTTTATTGTTTGTAGTATTTTCGCTGATGTTTATTCTGACTAGTGTGAGCTGATACCACTTTGTGGTTGGACTTGCATGCGTCTCATAATTCCTTGAAATTGAACTTTCTGGCATGTCCTTTTTTTCTTCAAACTGTGAGTACAGCTTACCTCTTCAAATAGTTTTCGTGAAGTATGTTTGACATTTAGAAATATTTTGGCCATTACCTCCCTCAAGACATTTTGAGGGCAGGTTTCATTCACAGCCCTCCAGTACTGGTGCATATGAAGTGACCCTTAGCACAGGTTTTAAAGCTGCTGTTGCAAGTAACGGCCAGAGGGCGGCAGCATTTTTCCTTTTCCCAATCTGGTAACTAGGGAAACAGACCATCCTGGCAGTGGTGTTCCTCGGTGATATATTAGAGTGGAATGTGCCCCCAAAAGCTGATGTCTCCTTACTTATGTTTGTTTTATAAATTGAATTTATGTATTTTTTAATTGGAGTCATATTCCATTGTGTACATGGACCACTTCTTCTTTGTGCATTCCTCTGTTGATGGACATTTTCGTAGCTTCCAAGTGTTGGCTATGGTAAATATTGCTGGAGTGCAGGATTGCCAGGCTGTGTCTTTTTTTGTGGTATGTGGGCCTCTCACTGCCGTGGAACCTCCCATTGCAGTGCACACGCTCCGGACGCGCAGGCCCAGCAGCCATAGCTCACGGGACAAGCCGCTCCGCGGCATGTGGGATCTTCCTGAACCGGGGCATGAACCCGTGTCCCCTGCATTGGCAGGTGGACTCTCAAACACTGCGCCACCAGTGAAGCCCAGCCTGTGTCTTTTTGATTCTCATGCCCTCAGGTGATAGGCCCAGCAGTGGGTATGTTTGATTGAATGGTAGCTCAGTATTTACCTTTACAAGGCACCTGATTTTTTTGCTTTCATTACTGGCTCTTACCATGTCCCACGTTGAACCAAGGGTAGGCATTTCTCCAAAACCCCTTCAGCATTTATTGTTTGCAGAATTTTTGTCGATGACCATTCTGACTGGTGTGAGCTGATAGGTTTTTGTAATTTGGATTTGCATATCTTTAATTATTCCTAATGTTCAGCATTTTTCCATGCCTTTTTCCATTTCTGGTACAGAAAAACAGAAAAAAACGGAGAGTACAATTAACCTCTTGAAATTGTCTTCTTGGATGGTTGCCCTCTTTTGAATTTTTGGGTCAATGTTCGACCCCAGGATTGTTTTTGAGGGCAGGTGTCATTCACAGGCCTGCAATGAGTGCGAATACTTTGTGACCCTTAGCACTGGGTTTAAAGCTGCTGTTGTGGGAAATGGCCACAAGGCGGCAGCATTTCTCCATTGCCAAACCTGGTTACTAGGGCAGCAGAGCCTTTCTGGGGCCAATGGAATACAGAAGAAGGCATCGTTGAAGTCTAATACAGAATACCATGTCCTGGTGGATGGTAGAATGACCAGCAGGGTGTAGGAATTAGGAACTACTGGATGTATATCCTCGGTGGCTTCACTGAGTGTCCTGACCTCCTTTACCAGGTCCCCAGCAGCCCACGGGGCTCTCGTGGTCAGGGCAATGCCAGGTTATGGAGCTCCCCTGTGCAACTTCCCATCAGCCCACGGGGCTCTCATGGTCACGCCACTCCCAGGTTATGGAGCTCACCTGTGCAACTACCCATCAGCCCACGAGGCTCTCATGGTCACGCCACTCCCAGGTTATGGAGCTCACCTGTGCAACTACCCAGCAGCCCATGGGGTCTCGTGATCAGGCCCCTCCCAGGATATGGAGCTCCCCTGAGCAGATACCACGGCAGGGCTGGGCACACAGGCACCGTGCACATAGCCCTCATTGCAGAGCACCCCAGATGGCCTGTCACTCAGAGCTGACACAGAGCACCTCAGAGCAGGACTTGATGTAACAAACAGCAGCTCCGAAAGGTCTGTGACCCTGGGCATCACTCTGTGCGGCCTCCCTCTGCCTGGTCTTCCAGAGACTTCCACTGCAGCCGGGACACCAGGCCTCTATCTCCAACCATCACCCCTCCTCTCCCTGACTCCTCGGTTCCTCTCATTAGGAGAGGGTCTTCTTGAAGTTGTCTCCCACTCATGGGCCAGATAAAATGATTAGAAAACAAGCCAGAGCTGCAGCCCCTTATGTATCCTGACTCTCAGGAGCCCACACCTGTTCCTTGGACCTGGCCGGTTCAGCGAGGTCCATTTTCTGCAATGTGAGCCCCTGAGGGGTGAGGATTGGCTGACCTGGGCAGCCTGACCATGCCGGCCAGCCCTCCCCAGGTGTTCCTGTGTTGAGGTCAATATGAACATCACTCCAGGCAGCAAGAACCCCTGCAGCTGTGCCTGATGCCATATTCTCTGCCCCGTCATCAGTCTCGGGGCTGTGCTGGTGGGAGGGAGTGAGGGGCCACAGCTTTGTGGGTGGCCCGGTGTGAGTGGGGCTCTGCTGGACTTTCTGCAGGAATTGCCAGGCTGCCAACTGCTAAAGAAGAGGATGTGTCACCCATACCTTACACTGGAATTTCTCCCCGGGCAGAGGTGAGGAAGGAAAAAAGCAGTGGGGGCCGGGACAGGAGGTGTATCTCAGGCAGGGAAATGGAAAGCATCCAGAAGAGCGCCCTGGCTGGGACCAACCTGGCTGGCCTCCAGGCACCAAGTCAGCCTGCGTGCTGTCGCTGGTGTGGCCCAACGGCCCTTCGTCTAGGCTTTCAGGTCCTTGTACATATTCAGGTGTTTTACCTGGGAAGGGTGGGAACAGTTCAGCAGCAGCTGGCCTGGGGCTCAGCTCACGTTTACTCACAGACGCCTCGGCACGGTCCCCCAGCTTTGCAATGAGGACGCTCCTTGCGTGGGGGCTGCTGGCTGCATGGGAGGTGATTCCCCACCTGTAACCAACTTCAGATTTGTTTACCGCTGGAGCAAGTGCCCTGATAGGGTTTTCCTCTCTATAACTGGTGGGTTCTGTGTTTTGTTTTTTTTTTTTGGTTCAAGGTAGATTTCATTCGTCTTTTATGTATTTATAGATATAAGCATGGAAATAATTCATTCATATAAATACATCTGTGTGAAGGGAAGAACTTTTTCTGTTTTATTTTAAAAATTTATTTATTTTTAAAAATTTTGAAATTTTATTTATTTATTTACACAGCAGGTTATTATTAGTTATCTATTTTATACATATACATGTATACAGGTCAATCCCAATCTCCCAACTCATCCCACCACCACCACCACATGGCTTCCTCCCCTTGGTGTCCATACGTTTGTTCTCTGCCTCTGTGTCTCTATTTCTGCCCTGCAAACCGGTTCATCTGTACCATTTTTCTAGGTTCCACATATATGCATTAATATACAATAGTTGTTTTTCTCTTTCTGACTTCCTTCACTCTGTATGACAGTCTCTAGATCCATCGACGTCTCTACAAATGACCCAGTTTCATTCCTTTGTATGGCTGAGTAATATTCCATTTTATATATGTACCACATGTTTATCCATTCGACTATCTGTGGGCATTTAGGTTGCTTCCATTACCTGGCTATGGTGAATAGTGCTGCAACGAACTTTGTGGTGAATGTGTCTTTTTGATTTATGGTTTTCTCTGGGTATATGCCCAGAAGTGGGATTGCTGGATCATATGGTAATTCTATTTTTACTTTTTTAAGGAACCTCCATACTGTTCTCCATAGTGACTGTATCAATTTACATTCCCACCAATAGTGGAAGAGGGTTCCTTTTGTCCACACCCTCCCCAGCATTTGTTGTTTGTAGAATTTCTGATGATGCCCATTCTAACAGGTGTGAGGTGATAGCTCATTGTAGTTTTGATTTGCATTACTTTAATAATTAGTGATGTTGAGCAGCTTTTCATGTGCATCTTGGCCATGTCTGTGTGTTCTTTGAAGAAATATCTATTTAGATCGTCTACCCATTTTTATATTGGTTTGTTGTTTTTTTTTACTATGAAGCTGCATGAGCTGTTTATATATACTGGAGATTAAACGTTTGTCCATTGATTCGTTTGCAAATATTTCCTCCCATTCGGAGGGTTGCCTTTTTCCATTCCCGTTTTTTAACAAAAGAAAGAAAGAAAGAAAAAGAAGCAGAACACAAATGTGTGTAAAATATGCCTCTTGAAACTGTCGTTTTGAAATATGGAAGTCTGTTGAATATTTTGGTCGATATACGACTCCAGGATTTGTTTTCAGGGCAGGTGTCATTTACAGGCCTGCAATTATCTTGAATATCAACTGACCATTAGCCCTGGGATGAAAGCTGCTGTTGTGTGAAACGGCCACAAGGTGGCAGCAGTTCTCCTTTACCAAACCTGGTTACTAGGGCAACAGAGCCTCAATGGAAGTCGTGTTCTAGGTTGTAATTTAGAATGGAATGTGCCAGGAAGAAGCCCCTTAAGTTTGTCTCACTACTTCTTGTTCGCTTTCTTAATTTGATTTTTATTTTTTTATCACGGCAAGTTTGATTACAATGTTTGGCTTGTTGTAGGTGTGCAAGATGTGGTTCTTTTACACATATGTCTGTTCTTCCTGGGGTCCTTTCCCCATGTACGTTATGACAGGATGTTGAGTAGTCTTCTCTTGGTATTCCGTGGGTGTTTGGTGATTATATATTTCACCTGTGTTTGTATATGTCTGTTAACCCCAATATCCTAATGTATCCAATCCTCACACTTTCCCATTGGTGATCCATAAGTTTGTTTAATGAATCTGTGATTGCCCTTCTCCGTGGAAATATCTTCACTGGTATCAATTTTTCGGTAACACCTATAAGTGATATCAATAGATATGTGTCTTTCTCTTTCTGACTTACTACAAGTCACGTGATTAGCTCTAGACTCATCTACGGTGCAGCAGATGGCATTGTGTCCTTTTTTTCCTTGGCTAATATTCTGTCTGTACATGTACCAGTTCTTCTTTGTCCACTCATCTGTTGATGGACTTTTTGGCTGCTTCCATGTCATGGCTATTGTAATGCTGCGGCAATGCACATTTGCCTGCCTGTGTCTTTCCAATTCTGTCTTCTTAGGTTATAGGCCCAGGAGTGGGCCTGCTGGATCATATGGTAGCAAAATGTTTACCTTGTAGAGGCACCTCCATTCTGTTCTCAGTAGTGGCTCTTACCAGGTCACGTCCCACTTAAAGTTGAGGTTATGCTCTTCTCCCCAACAACTTCAGCGTTTATTGTTTGTAGTATTTTCGCTGATGTTTATTCTGACTAGTGTGAGCTGATACCACTTTGTGGTTGGACTTGCATGCGTCTCATAATTCCTTGAAATTGAACTTTCTGGCATGTCCTTTTTTTCTTCAAACTGTGAGTACAGCTTACCTCTTCAAATAGTTTTCGTGAAGTATGTTTGACATTTAGAAATATTTTGGCCATTACCTCCCTCAAGACATTTTGAGGGCAGGTTTCATTCACAGCCCTCCAGTACTGGTGCATATGAAGTGACCCTTAGCACAGGTTTTAAAGCTGCTGTTGCAAGTAACGGCCAGAGGGCGGCAGCATTTTTCCTTTTCCCAATCTGGTAACTAGGGAAACAGACCATCCTGGCAGTGGTGTTCCTCGGTGATATATTAGAGTGGAATGTGCCCCCAAAAGCTGATGTCTCCTTACTTATGTTTGTTTTATAAATTGAATTTATGTATTTTTTAATTGGAGTCATATTCCATTGTGTACATGGACCACTTCTTCTTTGTGCATTCCTCTGTTGATGGACATTTTCGTAGCTTCCAAGTGTTGGCTATGGTAAATATTGCTGGAGTGCAGGATTGCCAGGCTGTGTCTTTTTTTGTGGTATGTGGGCCTCTCACTGCCGTGGAACCTCCCATTGCAGTGCACACGCTCCGGACGCGCAGGCCCAGCAGCCATAGCTCACGGGACAAGCCGCTCCGCGGCATGTGGGATCTTCCTGAACCGGGGCATGAACCCGTGTCCCCTGCATTGGCAGGTGGACTCTCAAACACTGCGCCACCAGTGAAGCCCAGCCTGTGTCTTTTTGATTCTCATGCCCTCAGGTGATAGGCCCAGCAGTGGGTATGTTTGATTGAATGGTAGCTCAGTATTTACCTTTACAAGGCACCTGATTTTTTTGCTTTCATTACTGGCTCTTACCATGTCCCACGTTGAACCAAGGGTAGGCATTTCTCCAAAACCCCTTCAGCATTTATTGTTTGCAGAATTTTTGTCGATGACCATTCTGACTGGTGTGAGCTGATAGGTTTTTGTAATTTGGATTTGCATATCTTTAATTATTCCTAATGTTCAGCATTTTTCCATGCCTTTTTCCATTTCTGGTACAGAAAAACAGAAAAAAACGGAGAGTACAATTAACCTCTTGAAATTGTCTTCTTGGATGGTTGCCCTCTTTTGAATTTTTGGGTCAATGTTCGACCCCAGGATTGTTTTTGAGGGCAGGTGTCATTCACAGGCCTGCAATGAGTGCGAATACTTTGTGACCCTTAGCACTGGGTTTAAAGCTGCTGTTGTGGGAAATGGCCACGAGGCGGCAGCATTTCTCCATTGCCAAACCTGGTTACTAGGGCAGCAGAGCCTTTCTGGGGCCAATGGAATACAGAAGAAGGCATCGTTGAAGTCTAATACAGAATACCATGTCCTGGTGGATGGTAGAATGACCAGCAGGGTGTAGGAATTAGGAACTACTGGATGTATATCCTCGGTGGCTTCACTGAGTGTCCTGACCTCCTTTACCAGGTCCCCAGCAGCCCACGGGGCTCTCGTGGTCAGGGCAATGCCAGGTTATGGAGCTCCCCTGTGCAACTTCCCATCAGCCCACGGGGCTCTCATGGTCACGCCACTCCCAGGTTATGGAGCTCACCTGTGCAACTACCCATCAGCCCACGAGGCTCTCATGGTCACGCCACTCCCAGGTTATGGAGCTCACCTGTGCAACTACCCAGCAGCCCATGGGGTCTCGTGATCAGGCCCCTCCCAGGATATGGAGCTCCCCTGAGCAGATACCACGGCAGGGCTGGGCACACAGGCACCGTGCACATAGCCCTCATTGCAGAGCACCCCAGATGGCCTGTCACTCAGAGCTGACACAGAGCACCTCAGAGCAGGACTTGATGTAACAAACAGCAGCTCCGAAAGGTCTGTGACCCTGGGCATCACTCTGTGCGGCCTCCCTCTGCCTGGTCTTCCAGAGACTTCCACTGCAGCCGGGACACCAGGCCTCTATCTCCAACCATCACCCCTCCTCTCCCTGACTCCTCGGTTCCTCTCATTAGGAGAGGGTCTTCTTGAAGTTGTCTCCCACTCATGGGCCAGATAAAATGATTAGAAAACAAGCCAGAGCTGCAGCCCCTTATGTATCCTGACTCTCAGGAGCCCACACCTGTTCCTTGGACCTGGCCGGTTCAGCGAGGTCCATTTTCTGCAATGTGAGCCCCTGAGGGGTGAGGATTGGCTGACCTGGGCAGCCTGACCATGCCGGCCAGCCCTCCCCAGGTGTTCCTGTGTTGAGGTCAATATGAACATCACTCCAGGCAGCAAGAACCCCTGCAGCTGTGCCTGATGCCATATTCTCTGCCCCGTCATCAGTCTCGGGGCTGTGCTGGTGGGAGGGAGTGAGGGGCCACAGCTTTGTGGGTGGCCCGGTGTGAGTGGGGCTCTGCTGGACTTTCTGCAGGAATTGCCAGGCTGCCAACTGCTAAAGAAGAGGATGTGTCACCCATACCTTACACTGGAATTTCTCCCCGGGCAGAGGTGAGGAAGGAAAAAAGCAGTGGGGGCCGGGACAGGAGGTATATCTCAGGCAGGGAAATGGAAAGCATCCAGAAGAGCGCCCTGGCTGGGACCAACCTGGCTGGCCTCCAGGCACCAAGTCAGCCTGCGTGCTGTCGCTGGTGTGGCCCAACGGCCCTTCGTCTAGGCTTTCAGGTCCTTGTACATATTCAGGTGTTTTACCTGGGAAGGGTGGGAACAGTTCAGCAGCAGCTGGCCTGGGGCTCAGCTCACGTTTACTCACAGACGCCTCGGCACGGTCCCCCAGCTTTGCAATGAGGACGCTCCTTGCGTGGGGGCTGCTGGCTGCATGGGAGGTGATTCCCCACCTGTAACCAACTTCAGATTTGTTTACCGCTGGAGCAAGTGCCCTGATAGGGTTTTCCTCTCTATAACTGGTGGGTTCTGTGTTTTGTTTTTTTTTTTTGGTTCAAGGTAGATTTCATTCGTCTTTTATGTATTTATAGATATAAGCATGGAAATAATTCATTCATATAAATACATCTGTGTGAAGGGAAGAACTTTTTCTGTTTTATTTTAAAAATTTATTTATTTTTAAAAATTTTGAAATTTTATTTATTTATTTACACAGCAGGTTATTATTAGTTATCTATTTTATACATATACATGTATACAGGTCAATCCCAATCTCCCAACTCATCCCACCGCCACCACCACATGGCTTCCTCCCCTTGGTGTCCATACGTTTGTTCTCTGCCTCTGTGTCTCTATTTCTGCCCTGCAAACCGGTTCATCTGTACCATTTTTCTAGGTTCCACATATATGCATTAATATACAATAGTTGTTTTTCTCTTTCTGACTTCCTTCACTCTGTATGACAGTCTCTAGATCCATCGACGTCTCTACAAATGACCCAGTTTCATTCCTTTGTATGGCTGAGTAATATTCCATTTTATATATGTACCACATGTTTATCCATTCGACTATCTGTGGGCATTTAGGTTGCTTCCATTACCTGGCTATGGTGAATAGTGCTGCAACGAACATTGTGGTGAATGTGTCTTTTTGATTTATGGTTTTCTCTGGGTATATGCCCAGAAGTGGGATTGCTGGATCATATGGTAATTCTATTTTTACTTTTTTAAGGAACCTCCATACTGTTCTCCATAGTGACTGTATCAATTTACATTCCCACCAATAGTGGAAGAGGGTTCCTTTTGTCCACACCCTCCCCAGCATTTGTTGTTTGTAGAATTTCTGATGATGCCCATTCTAACAGGTGTGAGGTGATAGCTCATTGTAGTTTTGATTTGCATTACTTTAATAATTAGTGATGTTGAGCAGCTTTTCATGTGCATCTTGGCCATGTCTGTGTGTTCTTTGAAGAAATATCTATTTAGATCGTCTACCCATTTTTATATTGGTTTGTTGGTTTTTTTTACTATGAAGCTGCATGAGCTGTTTATATATACTGGAGATTAAACGTTTGTCCATTGATTCGTTTGCAAATATTTCCTCCCATTCGGAGGGTTGCCTTTTTCCATTCCCGTTTTTTAACAAAAGAAAGAAAGAAAGAAAAAGAAGCAGAACACAAATGTGTGTAAAATATGCCTCTTGAAACTGTCGTTTTGAAATATGGAAGTCTGTTGAATATTTTGGTCGATATACGACTCCAGGATTTGTTTTCAGGGCAGGTGTCATTTACAGGCCTGCAATTATCTTGAATATCAACTGACCATTAGCCCTGGGATGAAAGCTGCTGTTGTGTGAAACGGCCACAAGGTGGCAGCAGTTCTCCTTTACCAAACCTGGTTACTAGGGCAACAGAGCCTCAATGGAAGTCGTGTTCTAGGTTGTAATTTAGAATGGAATGTGCCAGGAAGAAGCCCCTTAAGTTTGTCTCACTACTTCTTGTTCGCTTTCTTAATTTGATTTTTATTTTTTTATCACGGCAAGTTTGATTACAATGTTTGGCTTGTTGTAGGTGTGCAAGATGTGGTTCTTTTACACATATGTCTGTTCTTCCTGGGGTCCTTTCCCCATGTACGTTATGACAGGATGTTGAGTAGTCTTCTCTTGGTATTCCGTGGGTGTTTGGTGATTATATATTTCACCTGTGTTTGTATATGTCTGTTAACCCCAATATCCTAATGTATCCAATCCTCACACTTTCCCATTGGTGATCCATAAGTTTGTTTAATGAATCTGTGATTGCCCTTCTCCGTGGAAATATCTTCACTGGTATCAATTTTTCGGTAACACCTATAAGTGATATCAATAGATATGTGTCTTTCTCTTTCTGACTTACTACAAGTCACGTGATTAGCTCTAGACTCATCTACGGTGCAGCAGATGGCATTGTGTCCTTTTTTTCCTTGGCTAATATTCTGTCTGTACATGTACCAGTTCTTCTTTGTCCACTCATCTGTTGATGGACTTTTTGGCTGCTTCCATGTCATGGCTATTGTAATGCTGCGGCAATGCACATTTGCCTGCCTGTGTCTTTCCAATTCTGTCTTCTTAGGTTATAGGCCCAGGAGTGGGCCTGCTGGATCATATGGTAGCAAAATGTTTACCTTGTAGAGGCACCTCCATTCTGTTCTCAGTAGTGGCTCTTACCAGGTCACGTCCCACTTAAAGTTGAGGTTATGCTCTTCTCCCCAACAACTTCAGCGTTTATTGTTTGTAGTATTTTCGCTGATGTTTATTCTGACTAGTGTGAGCTGATACCACTTTGTGGTTGGACTTGCATGCGTCTCATAATTCCTTGAAATTGAACTTTCTGGCATGTCCTTTTTTTCTTCAAACTGTGAGTACAGCTTACCTCTTCAAATAGTTTTCGTGAAGTATGTTTGACATTTAGAAATATTTTGGCCATTACCTCCCTCAAGACATTTTGAGGGCAGGTTTCATTCACAGCCCTCCAGTACTGGTGCATATGAAGTGACCCTTAGCACAGGTTTTAAAGCTGCTGTTGCAAGTAACGGCCAGAGGGCGGCAGCATTTTTCCTTTTCCCAATCTGGTAACTAGGGAAACAGACCATCCTGGCAGTGGTGTTCCTCGGTGATATATTAGAGTGGAATGTGCCCCCAAAAGCTGATGTCTCCTTACTTATGTTTGTTTTATAAATTGAATTTATGTATTTTTTAATTGGAGTCATATTCCATTGTGTACATGGACCACTTCTTCTTTGTGCATTCCTCTGTTGATGGACATTTTCGTAGCTTCCAAGTGTTGGCTATGGTAAATATTGCTGGAGTGCAGGATTGCCAGGCTGTGTCTTTTTTTGTGGTATGTGGGCCTCTCACTGCCGTGGAACCTCCCATTGCAGTGCACACGCTCCGGACGCGCAGGCCCAGCAGCCATAGCTCACGGGACAAGCCGCTCCGCGGCATGTGGGATCTTCCTGAACCGGGGCATGAACCCGTGTCCCCTGCATTGGCAGGTGGACCTTAACTCCTTGAAGGAGAATGGGGCTGGTATCTTGGAAGTGAGCCCAAACTGAGTTCCCAGAAGGACCCCTCACACACTGAGGCCACAGATATGCCCCCACTGAAAATACAGACTGAGCCCACTTTCTGAAACAGATTCCCTCAGACTGAAAACCTAATGTCTGAGGTCCCAAATAACACATGGCATTTCTCCAAAACCCCTTCAGCATTTATTGTTTGCAGAATTTTTGTTGATGACCATTCTGACTGGTGTGAGCTGATAGGTTTTTGTAATTTGGATTTGCATATCTTTAATTATTCCTAATGTTCAGCATTTTTCCATGCCTTTTTCCATTTCTGGTACAGAAAAACAGAAAAAAACGGAGAGTACAATTAACCTCTTGAAATTGTCTTCTTGGATGGTTGCCCTCTTTTGAATTTTTGGGTCAATGTTCGACCCCAGGATTGTTTTTGAGGGCAGGTGTCATTCACAGGCCTGCAATGAGTGCGAATACTTTGTGACCCTTAGCACTGGGTTTAAAGCTGCTGTTGTGGGAAATGGCCACAAGGCGGCAGCATTTCTCCATTGCCAAACCTGGTTACTAGGGCAGCAGAGCCTTTCTGGGGCCAATGGAATACAGAAGAAGGCATCGTTGAAGTCTAATACAGAATACCATGTCCTGGTGGATGGTAGAATGACCAGCAGGGTGTAGGAATTAGGAACTACTGGATGTATATCCTCGGTGGCTTCACTGAGTGTCCTGACCTCCTTTACCAGGTCCCCAGCAGCCCACGGGGCTCTCGTGGTCAGGGCAATGCCAGGTTATGGAGCTCCCCTGTGCAACTTCCCATCAGCCCACGGGGCTCTCATGGTCACGCCACTCCCAGGTTATGGAGCTCACCTGTGCAACTACCCATCAGCCCACGAGGCTCTCATGGTCACGCCACTCCCAGGTTATGGAGCTCACCTGTGCAACTACCCAGCAGCCCATGGGGTCTCGTGATCAGGCCCCTCCCAGGATATGGAGCTCCCCTGAGCAGATACCACGGCAGGGCTGGGCACACAGGCACCGTGCACATAGCCCTCATTGCAGAGCACCCCAGATGGCCTGTCACTCAGAGCTGACACAGAGCACCTCAGAGCAGGACTTGATGTAACAAACAGCAGCTCCGAAAGGTCTGTGACCCTGGGCATCACTCTGTGCGGCCTCCCTCTGCCTGGTCTTCCAGAGACTTCCACTGCAGCCGGGACACCAGGCCTCTATCTCCAACCATCACCCCTCCTCTCCCTGACTCCTCGGTTCCTCTCATTAGGAGAGGGTCTTCTTGAAGTTGTCTCCCACTCATGGGCCAGATAAAATGATTAGAAAACAAGCCAGAGCTGCAGCCCCTTATGTATCCTGACTCTCAGGAGCCCACACCTGTTCCTTGGACCTGGCCGGTTCAGCGAGGTCCATTTTCTGCAATGTGAGCCCCTGAGGGGTGAGGATTGGCTGACCTGGGCAGCCTGACCATGCCGGCCAGCCCTCCCCAGGTGTTCCTGTGTTGAGGTCAATATGAACATCACTCCAGGCAGCAAGAACCCCTGCAGCTGTGCCTGATGCCATATTCTCTGCCCCGTCATCAGTCTCGGGGCTGTGCTGGTGGGAGGGAGTGAGGGGCCACAGCTTTGTGGGTGGCCCGGTGTGAGTGGGGCTCTGCTGGACTTTCTGCAGGAATTGCCAGGCTGCCAACTGCTAAAGAAGAGGATGTGTCACCCATACCTTACACTGGAATTTCTCCCCGGGCAGAGGTGAGGAAGGAAAAAAGCAGTGGGGGCCGGGACAGGAGGTGTATCTCAGGCAGGGAAATGGAAAGCATCCAGAAGAGCGCCCTGGCTGGGACCAACCTGGCTGGCCTCCAGGCACCAAGTCAGCCTGCGTGCTGTCGCTGGTGTGGCCCAACGGCCCTTCGTCTAGGCTTTCAGGTCCTTGTACATATTCAGGTGTTTTACCTGGGAAGGGTGGGAACAGTTCAGCAGCAGCTGGCCTGGGGCTCAGCTCACGTTTACTCACAGACGCCTCGGCACGGTCCCCCAGCTTTGCAATGAGGACGCTCCTTGCGTGGGGGCTGCTGGCTGCATGGGAGGTGATTCCCCACCTGTAACCAACTTCAGATTTGTTTACCGCTGGAGCAAGTGCCCTGATAGGGTTTTCCTCTCTATAACTGGTGGGTTCTGTGTTTTGTTTTTTTTTTTTGGTTCAAGGTAGATTTCATTCGTCTTTTATGTATTTATAGATATAAGCATGGAAATAATTCATTCATATAAATACATCTGTGTGAAGGGAAGAACTTTTTCTGTTTTATTTTAAAAATTTATTTATTTTTAAAAATTTTGAAATTTTATTTATTTATTTACACAGCAGGTTATTATTAGTTATCTATTTTATACATATACATGTATACAGGTCAATCCCAATCTCCCAACTCATCCCACCACCACCACCACATGGCTTCCTCCCCTTGGTGTCCATACGTTTGTTCTCTGCCTCTGTGTCTCTATTTCTGCCCTGCAAACCGGTTCATCTGTACCATTTTTCTAGGTTCCACATATATGCATTAATATACAATAGTTGTTTTTCTCTTTCTGACTTCCTTCACTCTGTATGACAGTCTCTAGATCCATCGACGTCTCTACAAATGACCCAGTTTCATTCCTTTGTATGGCTGAGTAATATTCCATTTTATATATGTACCACATGTTTATCCATTCGACTATCTGTGGGCATTTAGGTTGCTTCCATTACCTGGCTATGGTGAATAGTGCTGCAACGAACTTTGTGGTGAATGTGTCTTTTTGATTTATGGTTTTCTCTGGGTATATGCCCAGAAGTGGGATTGCTGGATCATATGGTAATTCTATTTTTACTTTTTTAAGGAACCTCCATACTGTTCTCCATAGTGACTGTATCAATTTACATTCCCACCAATAGTGGAAGAGGGTTCCTTTTGTCCACACCCTCCCCAGCATTTGTTGTTTGTAGAATTTCTGATGATGCCCATTCTAACAGGTGTGAGGTGATAGCTCATTGTAGTTTTGATTTGCATTACTTTAATAATTAGTGATGTTGAGCAGCTTTTCATGTGCATCTTGGCCATGTCTGTGTGTTCTTTGAAGAAATATCTATTTAGATCGTCTACCCATTTTTATATTGGTTTGTTGGTTTTTTTTACTATGAAGCTGCATGAGCTGTTTATATATACTGGAGATTAAACGTTTGTCCATTGATTCGTTTGCAAATATTTCCTCCCATTCGGAGGGTTGCCTTTTTCCATTCCCGTTTTTTAACAAAAGAAAGAAAGAAAGAAAAAGAAGCAGAACACAAATGTGTGTAAAATATGCCTCTTGAAACTGTCGTTTTGAAATATGGAAGTCTGTTGAATATTTTGGTCGATATACGACTCCAGGATTTGTTTTCAGGGCAGGTGTCATTTACAGGCCTGCAATTATCTTGAATATCAACTGACCATTAGCCCTGGGATGAAAGCTGCTGTTGTGTGAAACGGCCACAAGGTGGCAGCAGTTCTCCTTTACCAAACCTGGTTACTAGGGCAACAGAGCCTCAATGGAAGTCGTGTTCTAGGTTGTAATTTAGAATGGAATGTGCCAGGAAGAAGCCCCTTAAGTTTGTCTCACTACTTCTTGTTCGCTTTCTTAATTTGATTTTTATTTTTTTATCACGGCAAGTTTGATTACAATGTTTGGCTTGTTGTAGGTGTGCAAGATGTGGTTCTTTTACACATATGTCTGTTCTTCCTGGGGTCCTTTCCCCATGTACGTTATGACAGGATGTTGAGTAGTCTTCTCTTGGTATTCCGTGGGTGTTTGGTGATTATATATTTCACCTGTGTTTGTATATGTCTGTTAACCCCAATATCCTAATGTATCCAATCCTCACACTTTCCCATTGGTGATCCATAAGTTTGTTTAATGAATCTGTGATTGCCCTTCTCCGTGGAAATATCTTCACTGGTATCAATTTTTCGGTAACACCTATAAGTGATATCAATAGATATGTGTCTTTCTCTTTCTGACTTACTACAAGTCACGTGATTAGCTCTAGACTCATCTACGGTGCAGCAGATGGCATTGTGTCCTTTTTTTCCTTGGCTAATATTCTGTCTGTACATGTACCAGTTCTTCTTTGTCCACTCATCTGTTGATGGACTTTTTGGCTGCTTCCATGTCATGGCTATTGTAATGCTGCGGCAATGCACATTTGCCTGCCTGTGTCTTTCCAATTCTGTCTTCTTAGGTTATAGGCCCAGGAGTGGGCCTGCTGGATCATATGGTAGCAAAATGTTTACCTTGTAGAGGCACCTCCATTCTGTTCTCAGTAGTGGCTCTTACCAGGTCACGTCCCACTTAAAGTTGAGGTTATGCTCTTCTCCCCAACAACTTCAGCGTTTATTGTTTGTAGTATTTTCGCTGATGTTTATTCTGACTAGTGTGAGCTGATACCACTTTGTGGTTGGACTTGCATGCGTCTCATAATTCCTTGAAATTGAACTTTCTGGCATGTCCTTTTTTTCTTCAAACTGTGAGTACAGCTTACCTCTTCAAATAGTTTTCGTGAAGTATGTTTGACATTTAGAAATATTTTGGCCATTACCTCCCTCAAGACATTTTGAGGGCAGGTTTCATTCACAGCCCTCCAGTACTGGTGCATATGAAGTGACCCTTAGCACAGGTTTTAAAGCTGCTGTTGCAAGTAACGGCCAGAGGGCGGCAGCATTTTTCCTTTTCCCAATCTGGTAACTAGGGAAACAGACCATCCTGGCAGTGGTGTTCCTCGGTGATATATTAGAGTGGAATGTGCCCCCAAAAGCTGATGTCTCCTTACTTATGTTTGTTTTATAAATTGAATTTATGTATTTTTTAATTGGAGTCATATTCCATTGTGTACATGGACCACTTCTTCTTTGTGCATGCCTCTGTTGATGGACATTTTCGTAGCTTCCAAGTGTTGGCTATGGTAAATATTGCTGGAGTGCAGGATTGCCAGGCTGTGTCTTTTTTTGTGGTATGTGGGCCTCTCACTGCCGTGGAACCTCCCATTGCAGTGCACACGCTCCGGACGCGCAGGCCCAGCAGCCATAGCTCACGGGACAAGCCGCTCCGCGGCATGTGGGATCTTCCTGAACCGGGGCATGAACCCGTGTCCCCTGCATTGGCAGGTGGACTCTCAAACACTGCGCCACCAGTGAAGCCCAGCCTGTGTCTTTTTGATTCTCATGCCCTCAGGTGATAGGCCCAGCAGTGGGTATGTTTGATTGAATGGTAGCTCAGTATTTACCTTTACAAGGCACCTGATTTTTTTGCTTTCATTACTGGCTCTTACCATGTCCCACGTTGAACCAAGGGTAGGCATTTCTCCAAAACCCCTTCAGCATTTATTGTTTGCAGAATTTTTGTCGATGACCATTCTGACTGGTGTGAGCTGATAGGTTTTTGTAATTTGGATTTGCATATCTTTAATTATTCCTAATGTTCAGCATTTTTCCATGCCTTTTTCCATTTCTGGTACAGAAAAACAGAAAAAAACGGAGAGTACAATTAACCTCTTGAAATTGTCTTCTTGGATGGTTGCCCTCTTTTGAATTTTTGGGTCAATGTTCGACCCCAGGATTGTTTTTGAGGGCAGGTGTCATTCACAGGCCTGCAATGAGTGCGAATACTTTGTGACCCTTAGCACTGGGTTTAAAGCTGCTGTTGTGGGAAATGGCCACGAGGCGGCAGCATTTCTCCATTGCCAAACCTGGTTACTAGGGCAGCAGAGCCTTTCTGGGGCCAATGGAATACAGAAGAAGGCATCGTTGAAGTCTAATACAGAATACCATGTCCTGGTGGATGGTAGAATGACCAGCAGGGTGTAGGAATTAGGAACTACTGGATGTATATCCTCGGTGGCTTCACTGAGTGTCCTGACCTCCTTTACCAGGTCCCCAGCAGCCCACGGGGCTCTCGTGGTCAGGGCAATGCCAGGTTATGGAGCTCCCCTGTGCAACTTCCCATCAGCCCACGGGGCTCTCATGGTCACGCCACTCCCAGGTTATGGAGCTCACCTGTGCAACTACCCATCAGCCCACGAGGCTCTCATGGTCACGCCACTCCCAGGTTATGGAGCTCACCTGTGCAACTACCCAGCAGCCCATGGGGTCTCGTGATCAGGCCCCTCCCAGGATATGGAGCTCCCCTGAGCAGATACCACGGCAGGGCTGGGCACACAGGCACCGTGCACATAGCCCTCATTGCAGAGCACCCCAGATGGCCTGTCACTCAGAGCTGACACAGAGCACCTCAGAGCAGGACTTGATGTAACAAACAGCAGCTCCGAAAGGTCTGTGACCCTGGGCATCACTCTGTGCGGCCTCCCTCTGCCTGGTCTTCCAGAGACTTCCACTGCAGCCGGGACACCAGGCCTCTATCTCCAACCATCACCCCTCCTCTCCCTGACTCCTCGGTTCCTCTCATTAGGAGAGGGTCTTCTTGAAGTTGTCTCCCACTCATGGGCCAGATAAAATGATTAGAAAACAAGCCAGAGCTGCAGCCCCTTATGTATCCTGACTCTCAGGAGCCCACACCTGTTCCTTGGACCTGGCCGGTTCAGCGAGGTCCATTTTCTGCAATGTGAGCCCCTGAGGGGTGAGGATTGGCTGACCTGGGCAGCCTGACCATGCCGGCCAGCCCTCCCCAGGTGTTCCTGTGTTGAGGTCAATATGAACATCACTCCAGGCAGCAAGAACCCCTGCAGCTGTGCCTGATGCCATATTCTCTGCCCCGTCATCAGTCTCGGGGCTGTGCTGGTGGGAGGGAGTGAGGGGCCACAGCTTTGTGGGTGGCCCGGTGTGAGTGGGGCTCTGCTGGACTTTCTGCAGGAATTGCCAGGCTGCCAACTGCTAAAGAAGAGGATGTGTCACCCATACCTTACACTGGAATTTCTCCCCGGGCAGAGGTGAGGAAGGAAAAAAGCAGTGGGGGCCGGGACAGGAGGTGTATCTCAGGCAGGGAAATGGAAAGCATCCAGAAGAGCGCCCTGGCTGGGACCAACCTGGCTGGCCTCCAGGCACCAAGTCAGCCTGCGTGCTGTCGCTGGTGTGGCCCAACGGCCCTTCGTCTAGGCTTTCAGGTCCTTGTACATATTCAGGTGTTTTACCTGGGAAGGGTGGGAACAGTTCAGCAGCAGCTGGCCTGGGGCTCAGCTCACGTTTACTCACAGACGCCTCGGCACGGTCCCCCAGCTTTGCAATGAGGACGCTCCTTGCGTGGGGGCTGCTGGCTGCATGGGAGGTGATTCCCCACCTGTAACCAACTTCAGATTTGTTTACCGCTGGAGCAAGTGCCCTGATAGGGTTTTCCTCTCTATAACTGGTGGGTTCTGTGTTTTGTTTTTTTTTTTTGGTTCAAGGTAGATTTCATTCGTCTTTTATGTATTTATAGATATAAGCATGGAAATAATTCATTCATATAAATACATCTGTGTGAAGGGAAGAACTTTTTCTGTTTTATTTTAAAAATTTATTTATTTTTAAAAATTTTGAAATTTTATTTATTTATTTACACAGCAGGTTATTATTAGTTATCTATTTTATACATATACATGTATACAGGTCAATCCCAATCTCCCAACTCATCCCACCACCACCACCACATGGCTTCCTCCCCTTGGTGTCCATACGTTTGTTCTCTGCCTCTGTGTCTCTATTTCTGCCCTGCAAACCGGTTCATCTGTACCATTTTTCTAGGTTCCACATATATGCATTAATATACAATAGTTGTTTTTCTCTTTCTGACTTCCTTCACTCTGTATGACAGTCTCTAGATCCATCGACGTCTCTACAAATGACCCAGTTTCATTCCTTTGTATGGCTGAGTAATATTCCATTTTATATATGTACCACATGTTTATCCATTCGACTATCTGTGGGCATTTAGGTTGCTTCCATTACCTGGCTATGGTGAATAGTGCTGCAACGAACTTTGTGGTGAATGTGTCTTTTTGATTTATGGTTTTCTCTGGGTATATGCCCAGAAGTGGGATTGCTGGATCATATGGTAATTCTATTTTTACTTTTTTAAGGAACCTCCATACTGTTCTCCATAGTGACTGTATCAATTTACATTCCCACCAATAGTGGAAGAGGGTTCCTTTTGTCCACACCCTCCCCAGCATTTGTTGTTTGTAGAATTTCTGATGATGCCCATTCTAACAGGTGTGAGGTGATAGCTCATTGTAGTTTTGATTTGCATTACTTTAATAATTAGTGATGTTGAGCAGCTTTTCATGTGCATCTTGGCCATGTCTGTGTGTTCTTTGAAGAAATATCTATTTAGATCGTCTACCCATTTTTATATTGGTTTGTTGGTTTTTTTTACTATGAAGCTGCATGAGCTGTTTATATATACTGGAGATTAAACGTTTGTCCATTGATTCGTTTGCAAATATTTCCTCCCATTCGGAGGGTTGCCTTTTTCCATTCCCGTTTTTTAACAAAAGAAAGAAAGAAAGAAAAAGAAGCAGAACACAAATGTGTGTAAAATATGCCTCTTGAAACTGTCGTTTTGAAATATGGAAGTCTGTTGAATATTTTGGTCGATATACGACTCCAGGATTTGTTTTCAGGGCAGGTGTCATTTACAGGCCTGCAATTATCTTGAATATCAACTGACCATTAGCCCTGGGATGAAAGCTGCTGTTGTGTGAAACGGCCACAAGGTGGCAGCAGTTCTCCTTTACCAAACCTGGTTACTAGGGCAACAGAGCCTCAATGGAAGTCGTGTTCTAGGTTGTAATTTAGAATGGAATGTGCCAGGAAGAAGCCCCTTAAGTTTGTCTCACTACTTCTTGTTCGCTTTCTTAATTTGATTTTTATTTTTTTATCACGGCAAGTTTGATTACAATGTTTGGCTTGTTGTAGGTGTGCAAGATGTGGTTCTTTTACACATATGTCTGTTCTTCCTGGGGTCCTTTCCCCATGTACGTTATGACAGGATGTTGAGTAGTCTTCTCTTGGTATTCCGTGGGTGTTTGGTGATTATATATTTCACCTGTGTTTGTATATGTCTGTTAACCCCAATATCCTAATGTATCCAATCCTCACACTTTCCCATTGGTGATCCATAAGTTTGTTTAATGAATCTGTGATTGCCCTTCTCCGTGGAAATATCTTCACTGGTATCAATTTTTCGGTAACACCTATAAGTGATATCAATAGATATGTGTCTTTCTCTTTCTGACTTACTACAAGTCACGTGATTAGCTCTAGACTCATCTACGGTGCAGCAGATGGCATTGTGTCCTTTTTTTCCTTGGCTAATATTCTGTCTGTACATGTACCAGTTCTTCTTTGTCCACTCATCTGTTGATGGACTTTTTGGCTGCTTCCATGTCATGGCTATTGTAATGCTGCGGCAATGCACATTTGCCTGCCTGTGTCTTTCCAATTCTGTCTTCTTAGGTTATAGGCCCAGGAGTGGGCCTGCTGGATCATATGGTAGCAAAATGTTTACCTTGTAGAGGCACCTCCATTCTGTTCTCAGTAGTGGCTCTTACCAGGTCACGTCCCACTTAAAGTTGAGGTTATGCTCTTCTCCCCAACAACTTCAGCGTTTATTGTTTGTAGTATTTTCGCTGATGTTTATTCTGACTAGTGTGAGCTGATACCACTTTGTGGTTGGACTTGCATGCGTCTCATAATTCCTTGAAATTGAACTTTCTGGCATGTCCTTTTTTTCTTCAAACTGTGAGTACAGCTTACCTCTTCAAATAGTTTTCGTGAAGTATGTTTGACATTTAGAAATATTTTGGCCATTACCTCCCTCAAGACATTTTGAGGGCAGGTTTCATTCACAGCCCTCCAGTACTGGTGCATATGAAGTGACCCTTAGCACAGGTTTTAAAGCTGCTGTTGCAAGTAGCGGCCAGAGGGCGGCAGCATTTTTCCTTTTCCCAATCTGGTAACTAGGGAAACAGACCATCCTGGCAGTGGTGTTCCTCGGTGATATATTAGAGTGGAATGTGCCCCCAAAAGCTGATGTCTCCTTACTTATGTTTGTTTTATAAATTGAATTTATGTATTTTTTAATTGGAGTCATATTCCATTGTGTACATGGACCACTTCTTCTTTGTGCATGCCTCTGTTGATGGACATTTTCGTAGCTTCCAAGTGTTGGCTATGGTAAATATTGCTGGAGTGCAGGATTGCCAGGCTGTGTCTTTTTTTGTGGTATGTGGGCCTCTCACTGCCGTGGAACCTCCCATTGCAGTGCACACGCTCCGGACGCGCAGGCCCAGCAGCCATAGCTCACGGGACAAGCCGCTCCGCGGCATGTGGGATCTTCCTGAACCGGGGCATGAACCCGTGTCCCCTGCATTGGCAGGTGGACTCTCAAACACTGCGCCACCAGTGAAGCCCAGCCTGTGTCTTTTTGATTCTCATGCCCTCAGGTGATAGGCCCAGCAGTGGGTATGTTTGATTGAATGGTAGCTCAGTATTTACCTTTACAAGGCACCTGATTTTTTTGCTTTCATTACTGGCTCTTACCATGTCCCACGTTGAACCAAGGGTAGGCATTTCTCCAAAACCCCTTCAGCATTTATTGTTTGCAGAATTTTTGTCGATGACCATTCTGACTGGTGTGAGCTGATAGGTTTTTGTAATTTGGATTTGCATATCTTTAATTATTCCTAATGTTCAGCATTTTTCCATGCCTTTTTCCATTTCTGGTACAGAAAAACAGAAAAAAACGGAGAGT
Organism: Mesoplodon mirus; assembly: GCF_964341445.2. Taxonomy (NCBI): domain Eukaryota; kingdom Metazoa; phylum Chordata; class Mammalia; order Artiodactyla; family Ziphiidae; genus Mesoplodon; species Mesoplodon mirus. The sequence goes on from NC_138977.1 coordinate 51,469,726, forward strand.
ACAATTAACCTCTTGAAATTGTCTTCTTGGATGGTTGCCCTCTTTTGAATTTTTGGGTCAATGTTCGACCCCAGGATTGTTTTTGAGGGCAGGTGTCATTCACAGGCCTGCAATGAGTGCGAATACTTTGTGACCCTTAGCACTGGGTTTAAAGCTGCTGTTGTGGGAAATGGCCACAAGGCGGCAGCATTTCTCCATTGCCAAACCTGGTTACTAGGGCAGCAGAGCCTTTCTGGGGCCAATGGAATACAGAAGAAGGCATCGTTGAAGTCTAATACAGAATACCATGTCCTGGTGGATGGTAGAATGACCAGCAGGGTGTAGGAATTAGGAACTACTGGATGTATATCCTCGGTGGCTTCACTGAGTGTCCTGACCTCCTTTACCAGGTCCCCAGCAGCCCACGGGGCTCTCGTGGTCAGGGCAATGCCAGGTTATGGAGCTCCCCTGTGCAACTTCCCATCAGCCCACGGGGCTCTCATGGTCACGCCACTCCCAGGTTATGGAGCTCACCTGTGCAACTACCCATCAGCCCACGAGGCTCTCATGGTCACGCCACTCCCAGGTTATGGAGCTCACCTGTGCAACTACCCAGCAGCCCATGGGGTCTCGTGATCAGGCCCCTCCCAGGATATGGAGCTCCCCTGAGCAGATACCACGGCAGGGCTGGGCACACAGGCACCGTGCACATAGCCCTCATTGCAGAGCACCCCAGATGGCCTGTCACTCAGAGCTGACACAGAGCACCTCAGAGCAGGACTTGATGTAACAAACAGCAGCTCCGAAAGGTCTGTGACCCTGGGCATCACTCTGTGCGGCCTCCCTCTGCCTGGTCTTCCAGAGACTTCCACTGCAGCCGGGACACCAGGCCTCTATCTCCAACCATCACCCCTCCTCTCCCTGACTCCTCGGTTCCTCTCATTAGGAGAGGGTCTTCTTGAAGTTGTCTCCCACTCATGGGCCAGATAAAATGATTAGAAAACAAGCCAGAGCTGCAGCCCCTTATGTATCCTGACTCTCAGGAGCCCACACCTGTTCCTTGGACCTGGCCGGTTCAGCGAGGTCCATTTTCTGCAATGTGAGCCCCTGAGGGGTGAGGATTGGCTGACCTGGGCAGCCTGACCATGCCGGCCAGCCCTCCCCAGGTGTTCCTGTGTTGAGGTCAATATGAACATCACTCCAGGCAGCAAGAACCCCTGCAGCTGTGCCTGATGCCATATTCTCTGCCCCGTCATCAGTCTCGGGGCTGTGCTGGTGGGAGGGAGTGAGGGGCCACAGCTTTGTGGGTGGCCCGGTGTGAGTGGGGCTCTGCTGGACTTTCTGCAGGAATTGCCAGGCTGCCAACTGCTAAAGAAGAGGATGTGTCACCCATACCTTACACTGGAATTTCTCCCCGGGCAGAGGTGAGGAAGGAAAAAAGCAGTGGGGGCCGGGACAGGAGGTGTATCTCAGGCAGGGAAATGGAAAGCATCCAGAAGAGCGCCCTGGCTGGGACCAACCTGGCTGGCCTCCAGGCACCAAGTCAGCCTGCGTGCTGTCGCTGGTGTGGCCCAACGGCCCTTCGTCTAGGCTTTCAGGTCCTTGTACATATTCAGGTGTTTTACCTGGGAAGGGTGGGAACAGTTCAGCAGCAGCTGGCCTGGGGCTCAGCTCACGTTTACTCACAGACGCCTCGGCACGGTCCCCCAGCTTTGCAATGAGGACGCTCCTTGCGTGGGGGCTGCTGGCTGCATGGGAGGTGATTCCCCACCTGTAACCAACTTCAGATTTGTTTACCGCTGGAGCAAGTGCCCTGATAGGGTTTTCCTCTCTATAACTGGTGGGTTCTGTGTTTTGTTTTTTTTTTTGGTTCAAGGTAGATTTCATTCGTCTTTTATGTATTTATAGATATAAGCATGGAAATAATTCATTCATATAAATACATCTGTGTGAAGGGAAGAACTTTTTCTGTTTTATTTTAAAAATTTATTTATTTTTAAAAATTTTGAAATTTTATTTATTTATTTACACAGCAGGTTATTATTAGTTATCTATTTTATACATATACATGTATACAGGTCAATCCCAATCTCCCAACTCATCCCACCACCACCACCACATGGCTTCCTCCCCTTGGTGTCCATACGTTTGTTCTCTGCCTCTGTGTCTCTATTTCTGCCCTGCAAACCGGTTCATCTGTACCATTTTTCTAGGTTCCACATATATGCATTAATATACAATAGTTGTTTTTCTCTTTCTGACTTCCTTCACTCTGTATGACAGTCTCTAGATCCATCGACGTCTCTACAAATGACCCAGTTTCATTCCTTTGTATGGCTGAGTAATATTCCATTTTATATATGTACCACATGTTTATCCATTCGACTATCTGTGGGCATTTAGGTTGCTTCCATTACCTGGCTATGGTGAATAGTGCTGCAACGAACTTTGTGGTGAATGTGTCTTTTTGATTTATGGTTTTCTCTGGGTATATGCCCAGAAGTGGGATTGCTGGATCATATGGTAATTCTATTTTTACTTTTTTAAGGAACCTCCATACTGTTCTCCATAGTGACTGTATCAATTTACATTCCCACCAATAGTGGAAGAGGGTTCCTTTTGTCCACACCCTCCCCAGCATTTGTTGTTTGTAGAATTTCTGATGATGCCCATTCTAACAGGTGTGAGGTGATAGCTCATTGTAGTTTTGATTTGCATTACTTTAATAATTAGTGATGTTGAGCAGCTTTTCATGTGCATCTTGGCCATGTCTGTGTGTTCTTTGAAGAAATATCTATTTAGATCGTCTACCCATTTTTATATTGGTTTGTTGGTTTTTTTTACTATGAAGCTGCATGAGCTGTTTATATATACTGGAGATTAAACGTTTGTCCATTGATTCGTTTGCAAATATTTCCTCCCATTCGGAGGGTTGCCTTTTTCCATTCCCGTTTTTTAACAAAAGAAAGAAAGAAAGAAAAAGAAGCAGAACACAAATGTGTGTAAAATATGCCTCTTGAAACTGTCGTTTTGAAATATGGAAGTCTGTTGAATATTTTGGTCGATATACGACTCCAGGATTTGTTTTCAGGGCAGGTGTCATTTACAGGCCTGCAATTATCTTGAATATCAACTGACCATTAGCCCTGGGATGAAAGCTGCTGTTGTGTGAAACGGCCACAAGGTGGCAGCAGTTCTCCTTTACCAAACCTGGTTACTAGGGCAACAGAGCCTCAATGGAAGTCGTGTTCTAGGTTGTAATTTAGAATGGAATGTGCCAGGAAGAAGCCCCTTAAGTTTGTCTCACTACTTCTTGTTCGCTTTCTTAATTTGATTTTTATTTTTTTATCACGGCAAGTTTGATTACAATGTTTGGCTTGTTGTAGGTGTGCAAGATGTGGTTCTTTTACACATATGTCTGTTCTTCCTGGGGTCCTTTCCCCATGTACGTTATGACAGGATGTTGAGTAGTCTTCTCTTGGTATTCCGTGGGTGTTTGGTGATTATATATTTCACCTGTGTTTGTATATGTCTGTTAACCCCAATATCCTAATGTATCCAATCCTCACACTTTCCCATTGGTGATCCATAAGTTTGTTTAATGAATCTGTGATTGCCCTTCTCCGTGGAAATATCTTCACTGGTATCAATTTTTCGGTAACACCTATAAGTGATATCAATAGATATGTGTCTTTCTCTTTCTGACTTACTACAAGTCACGTGATTAGCTCTAGACTCATCTACGGTGCAGCAGATGGCATTGTGTCCTTTTTTTCCTTGGCTAATATTCTGTCTGTACATGTACCAGTTCTTCTTTGTCCACTCATCTGTTGATGGACTTTTTGGCTGCTTCCATGTCATGGCTATTGTAATGCTGCGGCAATGCACATTTGCCTGCCTGTGTCTTTCCAATTCTGTCTTCTTAGGTTATAGGCCCAGGAGTGGGCCTGCTGGATCATATGGTAGCAAAATGTTTACCTTGTAGAGGCACCTCCATTCTGTTCTCAGTAGTGGCTCTTACCAGGTCACGTCCCACTTAAAGTTGAGGTTATGCTCTTCTCCCCAACAACTTCAGCGTTTATTGTTTGTAGTATTTTCGCTGATGTTTATTCTGACTAGTGTGAGCTGATACCACTTTGTGGTTGGACTTGCATGCGTCTCATAATTCCTTGAAATTGAACTTTCTGGCATGTCCTTTTTTTCTTCAAACTGTGAGTACAGCTTACCTCTTCAAATAGTTTTCGTGAAGTATGTTTGACATTTAGAAATATTTTGGCCATTACCTCCCTCAAGACATTTTGAGGGCAGGTTTCATTCACAGCCCTCCAGTACTGGTGCATATGAAGTGACCCTTAGCACAGGTTTTAAAGCTGCTGTTGCAAGTAACGGCCAGAGGGCGGCAGCATTTTTCCTTTTCCCAATCTGGTAACTAGGGAAACAGACCATCCTGGCAGTGGTGTTCCTCGGTGATATATTAGAGTGGAATGTGCCCCCAAAAGCTGATGTCTCCTTACTTATGTTTGTTTTATAAATTGAATTTATGTATTTTTTAATTGGAGTCATATTCCATTGTGTACATGGACCACTTCTTCTTTGTGCATTCCTCTGTTGATGGACATTTTCGTAGCTTCCAAGTGTTGGCTATGGTAAATATTGCTGGAGTGCAGGATTGCCAGGCTGTGTCTTTTTTTGTGGTATGTGGGCCTCTCACTGCCGTGGAACCTCCCATTGCAGTGCACACGCTCCGGACGCGCAGGCCCAGCAGCCATAGCTCACGGGACAAGCCGCTCCGCGGCATGTGGGATCTTCCTGAACCGGGGCATGAACCCGTGTCCCCTGCATTGGCAGGTGGACTCTCAAACACTGCGCCACCAGTGAAGCCCAGCCTGTGTCTTTTTGATTCTCATGCCCTCAGGTGATAGGCCCAGCAGTGGGTATGTTTGATTGAATGGTAGCTCAGTATTTACCTTTACAAGGCACCTGATTTTTTTGCTTTCATTACTGGCTCTTACCATGTCCCACGTTGAACCAAGGGTAGGCATTTCTCCAAAACCCCTTCAGCATTTATTGTTTGCAGAATTTTTGTCGATGACCATTCTGACTGGTGTGAGCTGATAGGTTTTTGTAATTTGGATTTGCATATCTTTAATTATTCCTAATGTTCAGCATTTTTCCATGCCTTTTTCCATTTCTGGTACAGAAAAACAGAAAAAAACGGAGAGTACAATTAACCTCTTGAAATTGTCTTCTTGGATGGTTGCCCTCTTTTGAATTTTTGGGTCAATGTTCGACCCCAGGATTGTTTTTGAGGGCAGGTGTCATTCACAGGCCTGCAATGAGTGCGAATACTTTGTGACCCTTAGCACTGGGTTTAAAGCTGCTGTTGTGGGAAATGGCCACAAGGCGGCAGCATTTCTCCATTGCCAAACCTGGTTACTAGGGCAGCAGAGCCTTTCTGGGGCCAATGGAATACAGAAGAAGGCATCGTTGAAGTCTAATACAGAATACCATGTCCTGGTGGATGGTAGAATGACCAGCAGGGTGTAGGAATTAGGAACTACTGGATGTATATCCTCGGTGGCTTCACTGAGTGTCCTGACCTCCTTTACCAGGTCCCCAGCAGCCCACGGGGCTCTCGTGGTCAGGGCAATGCCAGGTTATGGAGCTCCCCTGTGCAACTTCCCATCAGCCCACGGGGCTCTCATGGTCACGCCACTCCCAGGTTATGGAGCTCACCTGTGCAACTACCCATCAGCCCACGAGGCTCTCATGGTCACGCCACTCCCAGGTTATGGAGCTCACCTGTGCAACTACCCAGCAGCCCATGGGGTCTCGTGATCAGGCCCCTCCCAGGATATGGAGCTCCCCTGAGCAGATACCACGGCAGGGCTGGGCACACAGGCACCGTGCACATAGCCCTCATTGCAGAGCACCCCAGATGGCCTGTCACTCAGAGCTGACACAGAGCACCTCAGAGCAGGACTTGATGTAACAAACAGCAGCTCCGAAAGGTCTGTGACCCTGGGCATCACTCTGTGCGGCCTCCCTCTGCCTGGTCTTCCAGAGACTTCCACTGCAGCCGGGACACCAGGCCTCTATCTCCAACCATCACCCCTCCTCTCCCTGACTCCTCGGTTCCTCTCATTAGGAGAGGGTCTTCTTGAAGTTGTCTCCCACTCATGGGCCAGATAAAATGATTAGAAAACAAGCCAGAGCTGCAGCCCCTTATGTATCCTGACTCTCAGGAGCCCACACCTGTTCCTTGGACCTGGCCGGTTCAGCGAGGTCCATTTTCTGCAATGTGAGCCCCTGAGGGGTGAGGATTGGCTGACCTGGGCAGCCTGACCATGCCGGCCAGCCCTCCCCAGGTGTTCCTGTGTTGAGGTCAATATGAACATCACTCCAGGCAGCAAGAACCCCTGCAGCTGTGCCTGATGCCATATTCTCTGCCCCGTCATCAGTCTCGGGGCTGTGCTGGTGGGAGGGAGTGAGGGGCCACAGCTTTGTGGGTGGCCCGGTGTGAGTGGGGCTCTGCTGGACTTTCTGCAGGAATTGCCAGGCTGCCAACTGCTAAAGAAGAGGATGTGTCACCCATACCTTACACTGGAATTTCTCCCCGGGCAGAGGTGAGGAAGGAAAAAAGCAGTGGGGGCCGGGACAGGAGGTGTATCTCAGGCAGGGAAATGGAAAGCATCCAGAAGAGCGCCCTGGCTGGGACCAACCTGGCTGGCCTCCAGGCACCAAGTCAGCCTGCGTGCTGTCGCTGGTGTGGCCCAACGGCCCTTCGTCTAGGCTTTCAGGTCCTTGTACATATTCAGGTGTTTTACCTGGGAAGGGTGGGAACAGTTCAGCAGCAGCTGGCCTGGGGCTCAGCTCACGTTTACTCACAGACGCCTCGGCACGGTCCCCCAGCTTTGCAATGAGGACGCTCCTTGCGTGGGGGCTGCTGGCTGCATGGGAGGTGATTCCCCACCTGTAACCAACTTCAGATTTGTTTACCGCTGGAGCAAGTGCCCTGATAGGGTTTTCCTCTCTATAACTGGTGGGTTCTGTGTTTTGTTTTTTTTTTTTGGTTCAAGGTAGATTTCATTCGTCTTTTATGTATTTATAGATATAAGCATGGAAATAATTCATTCATATAAATACATCTGTGTGAAGGGAAGAACTTTTTCTGTTTTATTTTAAAAATTTATTTATTTTTAAAAATTTTGAAATTTTATTTATTTATTTACACAGCAGGTTATTATTAGTTATCTATTTTATACATATACATGTATACAGGTCAATCCCAATCTCCCAACTCATCCCACCACCACCACCACATGGCTTCCTCCCCTTGGTGTCCATACGTTTGTTCTCTGCCTCTGTGTCTCTATTTCTGCCCTGCAAACCGGTTCATCTGTACCATTTTTCTAGGTTCCACATATATGCATTAATATACAATAGTTGTTTTTCTCTTTCTGACTTCCTTCACTCTGTATGACAGTCTCTAGATCCATCGACGTCTCTACAAATGACCCAGTTTCATTCCTTTGTATGGCTGAGTAATATTCCATTTTATATATGTACCACATGTTTATCCATTCGACTATCTGTGGGCATTTAGGTTGCTTCCATTACCTGGCTATGGTGAATAGTGCTGCAACGAACATTGTGGTGAATGTGTCTTTTTGATTTATGGTTTTCTCTGGGTATATGCCCAGAAGTGGGATTGCTGGATCATATGGTAATTCTATTTTTACTTTTTTAAGGAACCTCCATACTGTTCTCCATAGTGACTGTATCAATTTACATTCCCACCAATAGTGGAAGAGGGTTCCTTTTGTCCACACCCTCCCCAGCATTTGTTGTTTGTAGAATTTCTGATGATGCCCATTCTAACAGGTGTGAGGTGATAGCTCATTGTAGTTTTGATTTGCATTACTTTAATAATTAGTGATGTTGAGCAGCTTTTCATGTGCATCTTGGCCATGTCTGTGTGTTCTTTGAAGAAATATCTATTTAGATCGTCTACCCATTTTTATATTGGTTTGTTGGTTTTTTTTACTATGAAGCTGCATGAGCTGTTTATATATACTGGAGATTAAACGTTTGTCCATTGATTCGTTTGCAAATATTTCCTCCCATTCGGAGGGTTGCCTTTTTCCATTCCCGTTTTTTAACAAAAGAAAGAAAGAAAGAAAAAGAAGCAGAACACAAATGTGTGTAAAATATGCCTCTTGAAACTGTCGTTTTGAAATATGGAAGTCTGTTGAATATTTTGGTCGATATACGACTCCAGGATTTGTTTTCAGGGCAGGTGTCATTTACAGGCCTGCAATTATCTTGAATATCAACTGACCATTAGCCCTGGGATGAAAGCTGCTGTTGTGTGAAACGGCCACAAGGTGGCAGCAGTTCTCCTTTACCAAACCTGGTTACTAGGGCAACAGAGCCTCAATGGAAGTCGTGTTCTAGGTTGTAATTTAGAATGGAATGTGCCAGGAAGAAGCCCCTTAAGTTTGTCTCACTACTTCTTGTTCGCTTTCTTAATTTGATTTTTATTTTTTTATCACGGCAAGTTTGATTACAATGTTTGGCTTGTTGTAGGTGTGCAAGATGTGGTTCTTTTACACATATGTCTGTTCTTCCTGGGGTCCTTTCCCCATGTACGTTATGACAGGATGTTGAGTAGTCTTCTCTTGGTATTCCGTGGGTGTTTGGTGATTATATATTTCACCTGTGTTTGTATATGTCTGTTAACCCCAATATCCTAATGTATCCAATCCTCACACTTTCCCATTGGTGATCCATAAGTTTGTTTAATGAACCTGTGATTGCCCTTCTCCGTGGAAATATCTTCACTGGTATCAATTTTTCGGTAACACCTATAAGTGATATCAATAGATATGTGTCTTTCTCTTTCTGACTTACTACAAGTCACGTGATTAGCTCTAGACTCATCTACGGTGCAGCAGATGGCATTGTGTCCTTTTTTTCCTTGGCTAATATTCTGTCTGTACATGTACCAGTTCTTCTTTGTCCACTCATCTGTTGATGGACTTTTTGGCTGCTTCCATGTCATGGCTATTGTAATGCTGCGGCAATGCACATTTGCCTGCCTGTGTCTTTCCAATTCTGTCTTCTTAGGTTATAGGCCCAGGAGTGGGCCTGCTGGATCATATGGTAGCAAAATGTTTACCTTGTAGAGGCACCTCCATTCTGTTCTCAGTAGTGGCTCTTACCAGGTCACGTCCCACTTAAAGTTGAGGTTATGCTCTTCTCCCCAACAACTTCAGCGTTTATTGTTTGTAGTATTTTCGCTGATGTTTATTCTGACTAGTGTGAGCTGATACCACTTTGTGGTTGGACTTGCATGCGTCTCATAATTCCTTGAAATTGAACTTTCTGGCATGTCCTTTTTTTCTTCAAACTGTGAGTACAGCTTACCTCTTCAAATAGTTTTCGTGAAGTATGTTTGACATTTAGAAATATTTTGGCCATTACCTCCCTCAAGACATTTTGAGGGCAGGTTTCATTCACAGCCCTCCAGTACTGGTGCATATGAAGTGACCCTTAGCACAGGTTTTAAAGCTGCTGTTGCAAGTAACGGCCAGAGGGCGGCAGCATTTTTCCTTTTCCCAATCTGGTAACTAGGGAAACAGACCATCCTGGCAGTGGTGTTCCTCGGTGATATATTAGAGTGGAATGTGCCCCCAAAAGCTGATGTCTCCTTACTTATGTTTGTTTTATAAATTGAATTTATGTATTTTTTAATTGGAGTCATATTCCATTGTGTACATGGACCACTTCTTCTTTGTGCATTCCTCTGTTGATGGACATTTTCGTAGCTTCCAAGTGTTGGCTATGGTAAATATTGCTGGAGTGCAGGATTGCCAGGCTGTGTCTTTTTTTGTGGTATGTGGGCCTCTCACTGCCGTGGAACCTCCCATTGCAGTGCACACGCTCCGGACGCGCAGGCCCAGCAGCCATAGCTCACGGGACAAGCCGCTCCGCGGCATGTGGGATCTTCCTGAACCGGGGCATGAACCCGTGTCCCCTGCATTGGCAGGTGGACTCTCAAACACTGCGCCACCAGTGAAGCCCAGCCTGTGTCTTTTTGATTCTCATGCCCTCAGGTGATAGGCCCAGCAGTGGGTATGTTTGATTGAATGGTAGCTCAGTATTTACCTTTACAAGGCACCTGATTTTTTTGCTTTCATTACTGGCTCTTACCATGTCCCACGTTGAACCAAGGGTAGGCATTTCTCCAAAACCCCTTCAGCATTTATTGTTTGCAGAATTTTTGTCGATGACCATTCTGACTGGTGTGAGCTGATAGGTTTTTGTAATTTGGATTTGCATATCTTTAATTATTCCTAATGTTCAGCATTTTTCCATGCCTTTTTCCATTTCTGGTACAGAAAAACAGAAAAAAACGGAGAGTACAATTAACCTCTTGAAATTGTCTTCTTGGATGGTTGCCCTCTTTTGAATTTTTGGGTCAATGTTCGACCCCAGGATTGTTTTTGAGGGCAGGTGTCATTCACAGGCCTGCAATGAGTGCGAATACTTTGTGACCCTTAGCACTGGGTTTAAAGCTGCTGTTGTGGGAAATGGCCACAAGGCGGCAGCATTTCTCCATTGCCAAACCTGGTTACTAGGGCAGCAGAGCCTTTCTGGGGCCAATGGAATACAGAAGAAGGCATCGTTGAAGTCTAATACAGAATACCATGTCCTGGTGGATGGTAGAATGACCAGCAGGGTGTAGGAATTAGGAACTACTGGATGTATATCCTCGGTGGCTTCACTGAGTGTCCTGACCTCCTTTACCAGGTCCCCAGCAGCCCACGGGGCTCTCGTGGTCAGGGCAATGCCAGGTTATGGAGCTCCCCTGTGCAACTTCCCATCAGCCCACGGGGCTCTCATGGTCACGCCACTCCCAGGTTATGGAGCTCACCTGTGCAACTACCCATCAGCCCACGAGGCTCTCATGGTCACGCCACTCCCAGGTTATGGAGCTCACCTGTGCAACTACCCAGCAGCCCATGGGGTCTCGTGATCAGGCCCCTCCCAGGATATGGAGCTCCCCTGAGCAGATACCACGGCAGGGCTGGGCACACAGGCACCGTGCACATAGCCCTCATTGCAGAGCACCCCAGATGGCCTGTCACTCAGAGCTGACACAGAGCACCTCAGAGCAGGACTTGATGTAACAAACAGCAGCTCCGAAAGGTCTGTGACCCTGGGCATCACTCTGTGCGGCCTCCCTCTGCCTGGTCTTCCAGAGACTTCCACTGCAGCCGGGACACCAGGCCTCTATCTCCAACCATCACCCCTCCTCTCCCTGACTCCTCGGTTCCTCTCATTAGGAGAGGGTCTTCTTGAAGTTGTCTCCCACTCATGGGCCAGATAAAATGATTAGAAAACAAGCCAGAGCTGCAGCCCCTTATGTATCCTGACTCTCAGGAGCCCACACCTGTTCCTTGGACCTGGCCGGTTCAGCGAGGTCCATTTTCTGCAATGTGAGCCCCTGAGGGGTGAGGATTGGCTGACCTGGGCAGCCTGACCATGCCGGCCAGCCCTCCCCAGGTGTTCCTGTGTTGAGGTCAATATGAACATCACTCCAGGCAGCAAGAACCCCTGCAGCTGTGCCTGATGCCATATTCTCTGCCCCGTCATCAGTCTCGGGGCTGTGCTGGTGGGAGGGAGTGAGGGGCCACAGCTTTGTGGGTGGCCCGGTGTGAGTGGGGCTCTGCTGGACTTTCTGCAGGAATTGCCAGGCTGCCAACTGCTAAAGAAGAGGATGTGTCACCCATACCTTACACTGGAATTTCTCCCCGGGCAGAGGTGAGGAAGGAAAAAAGCAGTGGGGGCCGGGACAGGAGGTGTATCTCAGGCAGGGAAATGGAAAGCATCCAGAAGAGCGCCCTGGCTGGGACCAACCTGGCTGGCCTCCAGGCACCAAGTCAGCCTGCGTGCTGTCGCTGGTGTGGCCCAACGGCCCTTCGTCTAGGCTTTCAGGTCCTTGTACATATTCAGGTGTTTTACCTGGGAAGGGTGGGAACAGTTCAGCAGCAGCTGGCCTGGGGCTCAGCTCACGTTTACTCACAGACGCCTCGGCACGGTCCCCCAGCTTTGCAATGAGGACGCTCCTTGCGTGGGGGCTGCTGGCTGCATGGGAGGTGATTCCCCACCTGTAACCAACTTCAGATTTGTTTACCGCTGGAGCAAGTGCCCTGATAGGGTTTTCCTCTCTATAACTGGTGGGTTCTGTGTTTTGTTTTTTTTTTTTGGTTCAAGGTAGATTTCATTCGTCTTTTATGTATTTATAGATATAAGCATGGAAATAATTCATTCATATAAATACATCTGTGTGAAGGGAAGAACTTTTTCTGTTTTATTTTAAAAATTTATTTATTTTTAAAAATTTTGAAATTTTATTTATTTATTTACACAGCAGGTTATTATTAGTTATCTATTTTATACATATACATGTATACAGGTCAATCCCAATCTCCCAACTCATCCCACCACCACCACCACATGGCTTCCTCCCCTTGGTGTCCATACGTTTGTTCTCTGCCTCTGTGTCTCTATTTCTGCCCTGCAAACCGGTTCATCTGTACCATTTTTCTAGGTTCCACATATATGCATTAATATACAATAGTTGTTTTTCTCTTTCTGACTTCCTTCACTCTGTATGACAGTCTCTAGATCCATCGACGTCTCTACAAATGACCCAGTTTCATTCCTTTGTATGGCTGAGTAATATTCCATTTTATATATGTACCACATGTTTATCCATTCGACTATCTGTGGGCATTTAGGTTGCTTCCATTACCTGGCTATGGTGAATAGTGCTGCAACGAACATTGTGGTGAATGTGTCTTTTTGATTTATGGTTTTCTCTGGGTATATGCCCAGAAGTGGGATTGCTGGATCATATGGTAATTCTATTTTTACTTTTTTAAGGAACCTCCATACTGTTCTCCATAGTGACTGTATCAATTTACATTCCCACCAATAGTGGAAGAGGGTTCCTTTTGTCCACACCCTCCCCAGCATTTGTTGTTTGTAGAATTTCTGATGATGCCCATTCTAACAGGTGTGAGGTGATAGCTCATTGTAGTTTTGATTTGCATTACTTTAATAATTAGTGATGTTGAGCAGCTTTTCATGTGCATCTTGGCCATGTCTGTGTGTTCTTTGAAGAAATATCTATTTAGATCGTCTACCCATTTTTATATTGGTTTGTTGGTTTTTTTTACTATGAAGCTGCATGAGCTGTTTATATATACTGGAGATTAAACGTTTGTCCATTGATTCGTTTGCAAATATTTCCTCCCATTCGGAGGGTTGCCTTTTTCCATTCCCGTTTTTTAACAAAAGAAAGAAAGAAAGAAAAAGAAGCAGAACACAAATGTGTGTAAAATATGCCTCTTGAAACTGTCGTTTTGAAATATGGAAGTCTGTTGAATATTTTGGTCGATATACGACTCCAGGATTTGTTTTCAGGGCAGGTGTCATTTACAGGCCTGCAATTATCTTGAATATCAACTGACCATTAGCCCTGGGATGAAAGCTGCTGTTGTGTGAAACGGCCACAAGGTGGCAGCAGTTCTCCTTTACCAAACCTGGTTACTAGGGCAACAGAGCCTCAATGGAAGTCGTGTTCTAGGTTGTAATTTAGAATGGAATGTGCCAGGAAGAAGCCCCTTAAGTTTGTCTCACTACTTCTTGTTCGCTTTCTTAATTTGATTTTTATTTTTTTATCACGGCAAGTTTGATTACAATGTTTGGCTTGTTGTAGGTGTGCAAGATGTGGTTCTTTTACACATATGTCTGTTCTTCCTGGGGTCCTTTCCCCATGTACGTTATGACAGGATGTTGAGTAGTCTTCTCTTGGTATTCCGTGGGTGTTTGGTGATTATATATTTCACCTGTGTTTGTATATGTCTGTTAACCCCAATATCCTAATGTATCCAATCCTCACACTTTCCCATTGGTGATCCATAAGTTTGTTTAATGAACCTGTGATTGCCCTTCTCCGTGGAAATATCTTCACTGGTATCAATTTTTCGGTAACACCTATAAGTGATATCAATAGATATGTGTCTTTCTCTTTCTGACTTACTACAAGTCACGTGATTAGCTCTAGACTCATCTACGGTGCAGCAGATGGCATTGTGTCCTTTTTTTCCTTGGCTAATATTCTGTCTGTACATGTACCAGTTCTTCTTTGTCCACTCATCTGTTGATGGACTTTTTGGCTGCTTCCATGTCATGGCTATTGTAATGCTGCGGCAATGCACATTTGCCTGCCTGTGTCTTTCCAATTCTGTCTTCTTAGGTTATAGGCCCAGGAGTGGGCCTGCTGGATCATATGGTAGCAAAATGTTTACCTTGTAGAGGCACCTCCATTCTGTTCTCAGTAGTGGCTCTTACCAGGTCACGTCCCACTTAAAGTTGAGGTTATGCTCTTCTCCCCAACAACTTCAGCGTTTATTGTTTGTAGTATTTTCGCTGATGTTTATTCTGACTAGTGTGAGCTGATACCACTTTGTGGTTGGACTTGCATGCGTCTCATAATTCCTTGAAATTGAACTTTCTGGCATGTCCTTTTTTTCTTCAAACTGTGAGTACAGCTTACCTCTTCAAATAGTTTTCGTGAAGTATGTTTGACATTTAGAAATATTTTGGCCATTACCTCCCTCAAGACATTTTGAGGGCAGGTTTCATTCACAGCCCTCCAGTACTGGTGCATATGAAGTGACCCTTAGCACAGGTTTTAAAGCTGCTGTTGCAAGTAACGGCCAGAGGGCGGCAGCATTTTTCCTTTTCCCAATCTGGTAACTAGGGAAACAGACCATCCTGGCAGCGGTGTTCCTCGGTGATATATTAGAGTGGAATGTGCCCCCAAAAGCTGATGTCTCCTTACTTATGTTTGTTTTATAAATTGAATTTATGTATTTTTTAATTGGAGTCATATTCCATTGTGTACATGGACCACTTCTTCTTTGTGCATGCCTCTGTTGATGGACATTTTCGTAGCTTCCAAGTGTTGGCTATGGTAAATATTGCTGGAGTGCAGGATTGCCAGGCTGTGTCTTTTTTTGTGGTATGTGGGCCTCTCACTGCCGTGGAACCTCCCATTGCAGTGCACACGCTCCGGACGCGCAGGCCCAGCAGCCATAGCTCACGGGACAAGCCGCTCCGCGGCATGTGGGATCTTCCTGAACCGGGGCATGAACCCGTGTCCCCTGCATTGGCAGGTGGACTCTCAAACACTGCGCCACCAGTGAAGCCCAGCCTGTGTCTTTTTGATTCTCATGCCCTCAGGTGATAGGCCCAGCAGTGGGTATGTTTGATTGAATGGTAGCTCAGTATTTACCTTTACAAGGCACCTGATTTTTTTGCTTTCATTACTGGCTCTTACCATGTCCCACGTTGAACCAAGGGTAGGCATTTCTCCAAAACCCCTTCAGCATTTATTGTTTGCAGAATTTTTGTCGATGACCATTCTGACTGGTGTGAGCTGATAGGTTTTTGTAATTTGGATTTGCATATCTTTAATTATTCCTAATGTTCAGCATTTTTCCATGCCTTTTTCCATTTCTGGTACAGAAAAACAGAAAAAAACGGAGAGTACAATTAACCTCTTGAAATTGTCTTCTTGGATGGTTGCCCTCTTTTGAATTTTTGGGTCAATGTTCGACCCCAGGATTGTTTTTGAGGGCAGGTGTCATTCACAGGCCTGCAATGAGTGCGAATACTTTGTGACCCTTAGCACTGGGTTTAAAGCTGCTGTTGTGGGAAATGGCCACAAGGCGGCAGCATTTCTCCATTGCCAAACCTGGTTACTAGGGCAGCAGAGCCTTTCTGGGGCCAATGGAATACAGAAGAAGGCATCGTTGAAGTCTAATACAGAATACCATGTCCTGGTGGATGGTAGAATGACCAGCAGGGTGTAGGAATTAGGAACTACTGGATGTATATCCTCGGTGGCTTCACTGAGTGTCCTGACCTCCTTTACCAGGTCCCCAGCAGCCCACGGGGCTCTCGTGGTCAGGGCAATGCCAGGTTATGGAGCTCCCCTGTGCAACTTCCCATCAGCCCACGGGGCTCTCATGGTCACGCCACTCCCAGGTTATGGAGCTCACCTGTGCAACTACCCATCAGCCCACGAGGCTCTCATGGTCACGCCACTCCCAGGTTATGGAGCTCACCTGTGCAACTACCCAGCAGCCCATGGGGTCTCGTGATCAGGCCCCTCCCAGGATATGGAGCTCCCCTGAGCAGATACCACGGCAGGGCTGGGCACACAGGCACCGTGCACATAGCCCTCATTGCAGAGCACCCCAGATGGCCTGTCACTCAGAGCTGACACAGAGCACCTCAGAGCAGGACTTGATGTAACAAACAGCAGCTCCGAAAGGTCTGTGACCCTGGGCATCACTCTGTGCGGCCTCCCTCTGCCTGGTCTTCCAGAGACTTCCACTGCAGCCGGGACACCAGGCCTCTATCTCCAACCATCACCCCTCCTCTCCCTGACTCCTCGGTTCCTCTCATTAGGAGAGGGTCTTCTTGAAGTTGTCTCCCACTCATGGGCCAGATAAAATGATTAGAAAACAAGCCAGAGCTGCAGCCCCTTATGTATCCTGACTCTCAGGAGCCCACACCTGTTCCTTGGACCTGGCCGGTTCAGCGAGGTCCATTTTCTGCAATGTGAGCCCCTGAGGGGTGAGGATTGGCTGACCTGGGCAGCCTGACCATGCCGGCCAGCCCTCCCCAGGTGTTCCTGTGTTGAGGTCAATATGAACATCACTCCAGGCAGCAAGAACCCCTGCAGCTGTGCCTGATGCCATATTCTCTGCCCCGTCATCAGTCTCGGGGCTGTGCTGGTGGGAGGGAGTGAGGGGCCACAGCTTTGTGGGTGGCCCGGTGTGAGTGGGGCTCTGCTGGACTTTCTGCAGGAATTGCCAGGCTGCCAACTGCTAAAGAAGAGGATGTGTCACCCATACCTTACACTGGAATTTCTCCCCGGGCAGAGGTGAGGAAGGAAAAAAGCAGTGGGGGCCGGGACAGGAGGTGTATCTCAGGCAGGGAAATGGAAAGCATCCAGAAGAGCGCCCTGGCTGGGACCAACCTGGCTGGCCTCCAGGCACCAAGTCAGCCTGCGTGCTGTCGCTGGTGTGGCCCAACGGCCCTTCGTCTAGGCTTTCAGGTCCTTGTACATATTCAGGTGTTTTACCTGGGAAGGGTGGGAACAGTTCAGCAGCAGCTGGCCTGGGGCTCAGCTCACGTTTACTCACAGACGCCTCGGCACGGTCCCCCAGCTTTGCAATGAGGACGCTCCTTGCGTGGGGGCTGCTGGCTGCATGGGAGGTGATTCCCCACCTGTAACCAACTTCAGATTTGTTTACCGCTGGAGCAAGTGCCCTGATAGGGTTTTCCTCTCTATAACTGGTGGGTTCTGTGTTTTGTTTTTTTTTTTTTGGTTCAAGGTAGATTTCATTCGTCTTTTATGTATTTATAGATATAAGCATGGAAATAATTCATTCATATAAATACATCTGTGTGAAGGGAAGAACTTTTTCTGTTTTATTTTAAAAATTTATTTATTTTTAAAAATTTTGAAATTTTATTTATTTATTTACACAGCAGGTTATTATTAGTTATCTATTTTATACATATACATGTATACAGGTCAATCCCAATCTCCCAACTCATCCCACCACCACCACCACATGGCTTCCTCCCCTTGGTGTCCATACGTTTGTTCTCTGCCTCTGTGTCTCTATTTCTGCCCTGCAAACCGGTTCATCTGTACCATTTTTCTAGGTTCCACATATATGCATTAATATACAATAGTTGTTTTTCTCTTTCTGACTTCCTTCACTCTGTATGACAGTCTCTAGATCCATCGACGTCTCTACAAATGACCCAGTTTCATTCCTTTGTATGGCTGAGTAATATTCCATTTTATATATGTACCACATGTTTATCCATTCGACTATCTGTGGGCATTTAGGTTGCTTCCATTACCTGGCTATGGTGAATAGTGCTGCAACGAACATTGTGGTGAATGTGTCTTTTTGATTTATGGTTTTCTCTGGGTATATGCCCAGAAGTGGGATTGCTGGATCATATGGTAATTCTATTTTTACTTTTTTAAGGAACCTCCATACTGTTCTCCATAGTGACTGTATCAATTTACATTCCCACCAATAGTGGAAGAGGGTTCCTTTTGTCCACACCCTCCCCAGCATTTGTTGTTTGTAGAATTTCTGATGATGCCCATTCTAACAGGTGTGAGGTGATAGCTCATTGTAGTTTTGATTTGCATTACTTTAATAATTAGTGATGTTGAGCAGCTTTTCATGTGCATCTTGGCCATGTCTGTGTGTTCTTTGAAGAAATATCTATTTAGATCGTCTACCCATTTTTATATTGGTTTGTTGGTTTTTTTTACTATGAAGCTGCATGAGCTGTTTATATATACTGGAGATTAAACGTTTGTCCATTGATTCGTTTGCAAATATTTCCTCCCATTCGGAGGGTTGCCTTTTTCCATTCCCGTTTTTTAACAAAAGAAAGAAAGAAAGAAAAAGAAGCAGAACACAAATGTGTGTAAAATATGCCTCTTGAAACTGTCGTTTTGAAATATGGAAGTCTGTTGAATATTTTGGTCGATATACGACTCCAGGATTTGTTTTCAGGGCAGGTGTCATTTACAGGCCTGCAATTATCTTGAATATCAACTGACCATTAGCCCTGGGATGAAAGCTGCTGTTGTGTGAAACGGCCACAAGGTGGCAGCAGTTCTCCTTTACCAAACCTGGTTACTAGGGCAACAGAGCCTCAATGGAAGTCGTGTTCTAGGTTGTAATTTAGAATGGAATGTGCCAGGAAGAAGCCCCTTAAGTTTGTCTCACTACTTCTTGTTCGCTTTCTTAATTTGATTTTTATTTTTTTATCACGGCAAGTTTGATTACAATGTTTGGCTTGTTGTAGGTGTGCAAGATGTGGTTCTTTTACACATATGTCTGTTCTTCCTGGGGTCCTTTCCCCATGTACGTTATGACAGGATGTTGAGTAGTCTTCTCTTGGTATTCCGTGGGTGTTTGGTGATTATATATTTCACCTGTGTTTGTATATGTCTGTTAACCCCAATATCCTAATGTATCCAATCCTCACACTTTCCCATTGGTGATCCATAAGTTTGTTTAATGAATCTGTGATTGCCCTTCTCCGTGGAAATATCTTCACTGGTATCAATTTTTCGGTAACACCTATAAGTGATATCAATAGATATGTGTCTTTCTCTTTCTGACTTACTACAAGTCACGTGATTAGCTCTAGACTCATCTACGGTGCAGCAGATGGCATTGTGTCCTTTTTTTCCTTGGCTAATATTCTGTCTGTACATGTACCAGTTCTTCTTTGTCCACTCATCTGTTGATGGACTTTTTGGCTGCTTCCATGTCATGGCTATTGTAATGCTGCGGCAATGCACATTTGCCTGCCTGTGTCTTTCCAATTCTGTCTTCTTAGGTTATAGGCCCAGGAGTGGGCCTGCTGGATCATATGGTAGCAAAATGTTTACCTTGTAGAGGCACCTCCATTCTGTTCTCAGTAGTGGCTCTTACCAGGTCACGTCCCACTTAAAGTTGAGGTTATGCTCTTCTCCCCAACAACTTCAGCGTTTATTGTTTGTAGTATTTTCGCTGATGTTTATTCTGACTAGTGTGAGCTGATACCACTTTGTGGTTGGACTTGCATGCGTCTCATAATTCCTTGAAATTGAACTTTCTGGCATGTCCTTTTTTTCTTCAAACTGTGAGTACAGCTTACCTCTTCAAATAGTTTTCGTGAAGTATGTTTGACATTTAGAAATATTTTGGCCATTACCTCCCTCAAGACATTTTGAGGGCAGGTTTCATTCACAGCCCTCCAGTACTGGTGCATATGAAGTGACCCTTAGCACAGGTTTTAAAGCTGCTGTTGCAAGTAGCGGCCAGAGGGCGGCAGCATTTTTCCTTTTCCCAATCTGGTAACTAGGGAAACAGACCATCCTGGCAGTGGTGTTCCTCGGTGATATATTAGAGTGGAATGTGCCCCCAAAAGCTGATGTCTCCTTACTTATGTTTGTTTTATAAATTGAATTTATGTATTTTTTAATTGGAGTCATATTCCATTGTGTACATGGACCACTTCTTCTTTGTGCATTCCTCTGTTGATGGACATTTTCGTAGCTTCCAAGTGTTGGCTATGGTAAATATTGCTGGAGTGCAGGATTGCCAGGCTGTGTCTTTTTTTGTGGTATGTGGGCCTCTCACTGCCGTGGAACCTCCCATTGCAGTGCACACGCTCCGGACGCGCAGGCCCAGCAGCCATAGCTCACGGGACAAGCCGCTCCGCGGCATGTGGGATCTTCCTGAACCGGGGCATGAACCCGTGTCCCCTGCATTGGCAGGTGGACTCTCAAACACTGCGCCACCAGTGAAGCCCAGCCTGTGTCTTTTTGATTCTCATGCCCTCAGGTGATAGGCCCAGCAGTGGGTATGTTTGATTGAATGGTAGCTCAGTATTTACCTTTACAAGGCACCTGATTTTTTTGCTTTCATTACTGGCTCTTACCATGTCCCACGTTGAACCAAGGGTAGGCATTTCTCCAAAACCCCTTCAGCATTTATTGTTTGCAGAATTTTTGTCGATGACCATTCTGACTGGTGTGAGCTGATAGGTTTTTGTAATTTGGATTTGCATATCTTTAATTATTCCTAATGTTCAGCATTTTTCCATGCCTTTTTCCATTTCTGGTACAGAAAAACAGAAAAAAACGGAGAGTACAATTAACCTCTTGAAATTGTCTTCTTGGATGGTTGCCCTCTTTTGAATTTTTGGGTCAATGTTCGACCCCAGGATTGTTTTTGAGGGCAGGTGTCATTCACAGGCCTGCAATGAGTGCGAATACTTTGTGACCCTTAGCACTGGGTTTAAAGCTGCTGTTGTGGGAAATGGCCACAAGGCGGCAGCATTTCTCCATTGCCAAACCTGGTTACTAGGGCAGCAGAGCCTTTCTGGGGCCAATGGAATACAGAAGAAGGCATCGTTGAAGTCTAATACAGAATACCATGTCCTGGTGGATGGTAGAATGACCAGCAGGGTGTAGGAATTAGGAACTACTGGATGTATATCCTCGGTGGCTTCACTGAGTGTCCTGACCTCCTTTACCAGGTCCCCAGCAGCCCACGGGGCTCTCGTGGTCAGGGCAATGCCAGGTTATGGAGCTCCCCTGTGCAACTTCCCATCAGCCCACGGGGCTCTCATGGTCACGCCACTCCCAGGTTATGGAGCTCACCTGTGCAACTACCCATCAGCCCACGAGGCTCTCATGGTCACGCCACTCCCAGGTTATGGAGCTCACCTGTGCAACTACCCAGCAGCCCATGGGGTCTCGTGATCAGGCCCCTCCCAGGATATGGAGCTCCCCTGAGCAGATACCACGGCAGGGCTGGGCACACAGGCACCGTGCACATAGCCCTCATTGCAGAGCACCCCAGATGGCCTGTCACTCAGAGCTGACACAGAGCACCTCAGAGCAGGACTTGATGTAACAAACAGCAGCTCCGAAAGGTCTGTGACCCTGGGCATCACTCTGTGCGGCCTCCCTCTGCCTGGTCTTCCAGAGACTTCCACTGCAGCCGGGACACCAGGCCTCTATCTCCAACCATCACCCCTCCTCTCCCTGACTCCTCGGTTCCTCTCATTAGGAGAGGGTCTTCTTGAAGTTGTCTCCCACTCATGGGCCAGATAAAATGATTAGAAAACAAGCCAGAGCTGCAGCCCCTTATGTATCCTGACTCTCAGGAGCCCACACCTGTTCCTTGGACCTGGCCGGTTCAGCGAGGTCCATTTTCTGCAATGTGAGCCCCTGAGGGGTGAGGATTGGCTGACCTGGGCAGCCTGACCATGCCGGCCAGCCCTCCCCAGGTGTTCCTGTGTTGAGGTCAATATGAACATCACTCCAGGCAGCAAGAACCCCTGCAGCTGTGCCTGATGCCATATTCTCTGCCCCGTCATCAGTCTCGGGGCTGTGCTGGTGGGAGGGAGTGAGGGGCCACAGCTTTGTGGGTGGCCCGGTGTGAGTGGGGCTCTGCTGGACTTTCTGCAGGAATTGCCAGGCTGCCAACTGCTAAAGAAGAGGATGTGTCACCCATACCTTACACTGGAATTTCTCCCCGGGCAGAGGTGAGGAAGGAAAAAAGCAGTGGGGGCCGGGACAGGAGGTGTATCTCAGGCAGGGAAATGGAAAGCATCCAGAAGAGCGCCCTGGCTGGGACCAACCTGGCTGGCCTCCAGGCACCAAGTCAGCCTGCGTGCTGTCGCTGGTGTGGCCCAACGGCCCTTCGTCTAGGCTTTCAGGTCCTTGTACATATTCAGGTGTTTTACCTGGGAAGGGTGGGAACAGTTCAGCAGCAGCTGGCCTGGGGCTCAGCTCACGTTTACTCACAGACGCCTCGGCACGGTCCCCCAGCTTTGCAATGAGGACGCTCCTTGCGTGGGGGCTGCTGGCTGCATGGGAGGTGATTCCCCACCTGTAACCAACTTCAGATTTGTTTACCGCTGGAGCAAGTGCCCTGATAGGGTTTTCCTCTCTATAACTGGTGGGTTCTGTGTTTTGTTTTTTTTTTTTTGGTTCAAGGTAGATTTCATTCGTCTTTTATGTATTTATAGATATAAGCATGGAAATAATTCATTCATATAAATACATCTGTGTGAAGGGAAGAACTTTTTCTGTTTTATTTTAAAAATTTATTTATTTTTAAAAATTTTGAAATTTTATTTATTTATTTACACAGCAGGTTATTATTAGTTATCTATTTTATACATATACATGTATACAGGTCAATCCCAATCTCCCAACTCATCCCACCACCACCACCACATGGCTTCCTCCCCTTGGTGTCCATACGTTTGTTCTCTGCCTCTGTGTCTCTATTTCTGCCCTGCAAACCGGTTCATCTGTACCATTTTTCTAGGTTCCACATATATGCATTAATATACAATAGTTGTTTTTCTCTTTCTGACTTCCTTCACTCTGTATGACAGTCTCTAGATCCATCGACGTCTCTACAAATGACCCAGTTTCATTCCTTTGTATGGCTGAGTAATATTCCATTTTATATATGTACCACATGTTTATCCATTCGACTATCTGTGGGCATTTAGGTTGCTTCCATTACCTGGCTATGGTGAATAGTGCTGCAACGAACATTGTGGTGAATGTGTCTTTTTGATTTATGGTTTTCTCTGGGTATATGCCCAGAAGTGGGATTGCTGGATCATATGGTAATTCTATTTTTACTTTTTTAAGGAACCTCCATACTGTTCTCCATAGTGACTGTATCAATTTACATTCCCACCAATAGTGGAAGAGGGTTCCTTTTGTCCACACCCTCCCCAGCATTTGTTGTTTGTAGAATTTCTGATGATGCCCATTCTAACAGGTGTGAGGTGATAGCTCATTGTAGTTTTGATTTGCATTACTTTAATAATTAGTGATGTTGAGCAGCTTTTCATGTGCATCTTGGCCATGTCTGTGTGTTCTTTGAAGAAATATCTATTTAGATCGTCTACCCATTTTTATATTGGTTTGTTGGTTTTTTTTACTATGAAGCTGCATGAGCTGTTTATATATACTGGAGATTAAACGTTTGTCCATTGATTCGTTTGCAAATATTTCCTCCCATTCGGAGGGTTGCCTTTTTCCATTCCCGTTTTTTAACAAAAGAAAGAAAGAAAGAAAAAGAAGCAGAACACAAATGTGTGTAAAATATGCCTCTTGAAACTGTCGTTTTGAAATATGGAAGTCTGTTGAATATTTTGGTCGATATACGACTCCAGGATTTGTTTTCAGGGCAGGTGTCATTTACAGGCCTGCAATTATCTTGAATATCAACTGACCATTAGCCCTGGGATGAAAGCTGCTGTTGTGTGAAACGGCCACAAGGTGGCAGCAGTTCTCCTTTACCAAACCTGGTTACTAGGGCAACAGAGCCTCAATGGAAGTCGTGTTCTAGGTTGTAATTTAGAATGGAATGTGCCAGGAAGAAGCCCCTTAAGTTTGTCTCACTACTTCTTGTTCGCTTTCTTAATTTGATTTTTATTTTTTTATCACGGCAAGTTTGATTACAATGTTTGGCTTGTTGTAGGTGTGCAAGATGTGGTTCTTTTACACATATGTCTGTTCTTCCTGGGGTCCTTTCCCCATGTACGTTATGACAGGATGTTGAGTAGTCTTCTCTTGGTATTCCGTGGGTGTTTGGTGATTATATATTTCACCTGTGTTTGTATATGTCTGTTAACCCCAATATCCTAATGTATCCAATCCTCACACTTTCCCATTGGTGATCCATAAGTTTGTTTAATGAATCTGTGATTGCCCTTCTCCGTGGAAATATCTTCACTGGTATCAATTTTTCGGTAACACCTATAAGTGATATCAATAGATATGTGTCTTTCTCTTTCTGACTTACTACAAGTCACGTGATTAGCTCTAGACTCATCTACGGTGCAGCAGATGGCATTGTGTCCTTTTTTTCCTTGGCTAATATTCTGTCTGTACATGTACCAGTTCTTCTTTGTCCACTCATCTGTTGATGGACTTTTTGGCTGCTTCCATGTCATGGCTATTGTAATGCTGCGGCAATGCACATTTGCCTGCCTGTGTCTTTCCAATTCTGTCTTCTTAGGTTATAGGCCCAGGAGTGGGCCTGCTGGATCATATGGTAGCAAAATGTTTACCTTGTAGAGGCACCTCCATTCTGTTCTCAGTAGTGGCTCTTACCAGGTCACGTCCCACTTAAAGTTGAGGTTATGCTCTTCTCCCCAACAACTTCAGCGTTTATTGTTTGTAGTATTTTCGCTGATGTTTATTCTGACTAGTGTGAGCTGATACCACTTTGTGGTTGGACTTGCATGCGTCTCATAATTCCTTGAAATTGAACTTTCTGGCATGTCCTTTTTTTCTTCAAACTGTGAGTACAGCTTACCTCTTCAAATAGTTTTCGTGAAGTATGTTTGACATTTAGAAATATTTTGGCCATTACCTCCCTCAAGACATTTTGAGGGCAGGTTTCATTCACAGCCCTCCAGTACTGGTGCATATGAAGTGACCCTTAGCACAGGTTTTAAAGCTGCTGTTGCAAGTAGCGGCCAGAGGGCGGCAGCATTTTTCCTTTTCCCAATCTGGTAACTAGGGAAACAGACCATCCTGGCAGTGGTGTTCCTCGGTGATATATTAGAGTGGAATGTGCCCCCAAAAGCTGATGTCTCCTTACTTATGTTTGTTTTATAAATTGAATTTATGTATTTTTTAATTGGAGTCATATTCCATTGTGTACATGGACCACTTCTTCTTTGTGCATTCCTCTGTTGATGGACATTTTCGTAGCTTCCAAGTGTTGGCTATGGTAAATATTGCTGGAGTGCAGGATTGCCAGGCTGTGTCTTTTTTTGTGGTATGTGGGCCTCTCACTGCCGTGGAACCTCCCATTGCAGTGCACACGCTCCGGACGCGCAGGCCCAGCAGCCATAGCTCACGGGACAAGCCGCTCCGCGGCATGTGGGATCTTCCTGAACCGGGGCATGAACCCGTGTCCCCTGCATTGGCAGGTGGACTCTCAAACACTGCGCCACCAGTGAAGCCCAGCCTGTGTCTTTTTGATTCTCATGCCCTCAGGTGATAGGCCCAGCAGTGGGTATGTTTGATTGAATGGTAGCTCAGTATTTACCTTTACAAGGCACCTGATTTTTTTGCTTTCATTACTGGCTCTTACCATGTCCCACGTTGAACCAAGGGTAGGCATTTCTCCAAAACCCCTTCAGCATTTATTGTTTGCAGAATTTTTGTCGATGACCATTCTGACTGGTGTGAGCTGATAGGTTTTTGTAATTTGGATTTGCATATCTTTAATTATTCCTAATGTTCAGCATTTTTCCATGCCTTTTTCCATTTCTGGTACAGAAAAACAGAAAAAAACGGAGAGTACAATTAACCTCTTGAAATTGTCTTCTTGGATGGTTGCCCTCTTTTGAATTTTTGGGTCAATGTTCGACCCCAGGATTGTTTTTGAGGGCAGGTGTCATTCACAGGCCTGCAATGAGTGCGAATACTTTGTGACCCTTAGCACTGGGTTTAAAGCTGCTGTTGTGGGAAATGGCCACAAGGCGGCAGCATTTCTCCATTGCCAAACCTGGTTACTAGGGCAGCAGAGCCTTTCTGGGGCCAATGGAATACAGAAGAAGGCATCGTTGAAGTCTAATACAGAATACCATGTCCTGGTGGATGGTAGAATGACCAGCAGGGTGTAGGAATTAGGAACTACTGGATGTATATCCTCGGTGGCTTCACTGAGTGTCCTGACCTCCTTTACCAGGTCCCCAGCAGCCCACGGGGCTCTCGTGGTCAGGGCAATGCCAGGTTATGGAGCTCCCCTGTGCAACTTCCCATCAGCCCACGGGGCTCTCATGGTCACGCCACTCCCAGGT
Source organism: Mesoplodon mirus (assembly GCF_964341445.2). Lineage (NCBI taxonomy): Eukaryota > Metazoa > Chordata > Mammalia > Artiodactyla > Ziphiidae > Mesoplodon > Mesoplodon mirus. The sequence continues at coordinate 51,496,243 of NC_138977.1, forward strand.
TATGGAGCTCACCTGTGCAACTACCCATCAGCCCACGAGGCTCTCATGGTCACGCCACTCCCAGGTTATGGAGCTCACCTGTGCAACTACCCAGCAGCCCATGGGGTCTCGTGATCAGGCCCCTCCCAGGATATGGAGCTCCCCTGAGCAGATACCACGGCAGGGCTGGGCACACAGGCACCGTGCACATAGCCCTCATTGCAGAGCACCCCAGATGGCCTGTCACTCAGAGCTGACACAGAGCACCTCAGAGCAGGACTTGATGTAACAAACAGCAGCTCCGAAAGGTCTGTGACCCTGGGCATCACTCTGTGCGGCCTCCCTCTGCCTGGTCTTCCAGAGACTTCCACTGCAGCCGGGACACCAGGCCTCTATCTCCAACCATCACCCCTCCTCTCCCTGACTCCTCGGTTCCTCTCATTAGGAGAGGGTCTTCTTGAAGTTGTCTCCCACTCATGGGCCAGATAAAATGATTAGAAAACAAGCCAGAGCTGCAGCCCCTTATGTATCCTGACTCTCAGGAGCCCACACCTGTTCCTTGGACCTGGCCGGTTCAGCGAGGTCCATTTTCTGCAATGTGAGCCCCTGAGGGGTGAGGATTGGCTGACCTGGGCAGCCTGACCATGCCGGCCAGCCCTCCCCAGGTGTTCCTGTGTTGAGGTCAATATGAACATCACTCCAGGCAGCAAGAACCCCTGCAGCTGTGCCTGATGCCATATTCTCTGCCCCGTCATCAGTCTCGGGGCTGTGCTGGTGGGAGGGAGTGAGGGGCCACAGCTTTGTGGGTGGCCCGGTGTGAGTGGGGCTCTGCTGGACTTTCTGCAGGAATTGCCAGGCTGCCAACTGCTAAAGAAGAGGATGTGTCACCCATACCTTACACTGGAATTTCTCCCCGGGCAGAGGTGAGGAAGGAAAAAAGCAGTGGGGGCCGGGACAGGAGGTGTATCTCAGGCAGGGAAATGGAAAGCATCCAGAAGAGCGCCCTGGCTGGGACCAACCTGGCTGGCCTCCAGGCACCAAGTCAGCCTGCGTGCTGTCGCTGGTGTGGCCCAACGGCCCTTCGTCTAGGCTTTCAGGTCCTTGTACATATTCAGGTGTTTTACCTGGGAAGGGTGGGAACAGTTCAGCAGCAGCTGGCCTGGGGCTCAGCTCACGTTTACTCACAGACGCCTCGGCACGGTCCCCCAGCTTTGCAATGAGGACGCTCCTTGCGTGGGGGCTGCTGGCTGCATGGGAGGTGATTCCCCACCTGTAACCAACTTCAGATTTGTTTACCGCTGGAGCAAGTGCCCTGATAGGGTTTTCCTCTCTATAACTGGTGGGTTCTGTGTTTTGTTTTTTTTTTTTTGGTTCAAGGTAGATTTCATTCGTCTTTTATGTATTTATAGATATAAGCATGGAAATAATTCATTCATATAAATACATCTGTGTGAAGGGAAGAACTTTTTCTGTTTTATTTTAAAAATTTATTTATTTTTAAAAATTTTGAAATTTTATTTATTTATTTACACAGCAGGTTATTATTAGTTATCTATTTTATACATATACATGTATACAGGTCAATCCCAATCTCCCAACTCATCCCACCACCACCACCACATGGCTTCCTCCCCTTGGTGTCCATACGTTTGTTCTCTGCCTCTGTGTCTCTATTTCTGCCCTGCAAACCGGTTCATCTGTACCATTTTTCTAGGTTCCACATATATGCATTAATATACAATAGTTGTTTTTCTCTTTCTGACTTCCTTCACTCTGTATGACAGTCTCTAGATCCATCGACGTCTCTACAAATGACCCAGTTTCATTCCTTTGTATGGCTGAGTAATATTCCATTTTATATATGTACCACATGTTTATCCATTCGACTATCTGTGGGCATTTAGGTTGCTTCCATTACCTGGCTATGGTGAATAGTGCTGCAACGAACATTGTGGTGAATGTGTCTTTTTGATTTATGGTTTTCTCTGGGTATATGCCCAGAAGTGGGATTGCTGGATCATATGGTAATTCTATTTTTACTTTTTTAAGGAACCTCCATACTGTTCTCCATAGTGACTGTATCAATTTACATTCCCACCAATAGTGGAAGAGGGTTCCTTTTGTCCACACCCTCCCCAGCATTTGTTGTTTGTAGAATTTCTGATGATGCCCATTCTAACAGGTGTGAGGTGATAGCTCATTGTAGTTTTGATTTGCATTACTTTAATAATTAGTGATGTTGAGCAGCTTTTCATGTGCATCTTGGCCATGTCTGTGTGTTCTTTGAAGAAATATCTATTTAGATCGTCTACCCATTTTTATATTGGTTTGTTGGTTTTTTTTACTATGAAGCTGCATGAGCTGTTTATATATACTGGAGATTAAACGTTTGTCCATTGATTCGTTTGCAAATATTTCCTCCCATTCGGAGGGTTGCCTTTTTCCATTCCCGTTTTTTAACAAAAGAAAGAAAGAAAGAAAAAGAAGCAGAACACAAATGTGTGTAAAATATGCCTCTTGAAACTGTCGTTTTGAAATATGGAAGTCTGTTGAATATTTTGGTCGATATACGACTCCAGGATTTGTTTTCAGGGCAGGTGTCATTTACAGGCCTGCAATTATCTTGAATATCAACTGACCATTAGCCCTGGGATGAAAGCTGCTGTTGTGTGAAACGGCCACAAGGTGGCAGCAGTTCTCCTTTACCAAACCTGGTTACTAGGGCAACAGAGCCTCAATGGAAGTCGTGTTCTAGGTTGTAATTTAGAATGGAATGTGCCAGGAAGAAGCCCCTTAAGTTTGTCTCACTACTTCTTGTTCGCTTTCTTAATTTGATTTTTATTTTTTTATCACGGCAAGTTTGATTACAATGTTTGGCTTGTTGTAGGTGTGCAAGATGTGGTTCTTTTACACATATGTCTGTTCTTCCTGGGGTCCTTTCCCCATGTACGTTATGACAGGATGTTGAGTAGTCTTCTCTTGGTATTCCGTGGGTGTTTGGTGATTATATATTTCACCTGTGTTTGTATATGTCTGTTAACCCCAATATCCTAATGTATCCAATCCTCACACTTTCCCATTGGTGATCCATAAGTTTGTTTAATGAATCTGTGATTGCCCTTCTCCGTGGAAATATCTTCACTGGTATCAATTTTTCGGTAACACCTATAAGTGATATCAATAGATATGTGTCTTTCTCTTTCTGACTTACTACAAGTCACGTGATTAGCTCTAGACTCATCTACGGTGCAGCAGATGGCATTGTGTCCTTTTTTTCCTTGGCTAATATTCTGTCTGTACATGTACCAGTTCTTCTTTGTCCACTCATCTGTTGATGGACTTTTTGGCTGCTTCCATGTCATGGCTATTGTAATGCTGCGGCAATGCACATTTGCCTGCCTGTGTCTTTCCAATTCTGTCTTCTTAGGTTATAGGCCCAGGAGTGGGCCTGCTGGATCATATGGTAGCAAAATGTTTACCTTGTAGAGGCACCTCCATTCTGTTCTCAGTAGTGGCTCTTACCAGGTCACGTCCCACTTAAAGTTGAGGTTATGCTCTTCTCCCCAACAACTTCAGCGTTTATTGTTTGTAGTATTTTCGCTGATGTTTATTCTGACTAGTGTGAGCTGATACCACTTTGTGGTTGGACTTGCATGCGTCTCATAATTCCTTGAAATTGAACTTTCTGGCATGTCCTTTTTTTCTTCAAACTGTGAGTACAGCTTACCTCTTCAAATAGTTTTCGTGAAGTATGTTTGACATTTAGAAATATTTTGGCCATTACCTCCCTCAAGACATTTTGAGGGCAGGTTTCATTCACAGCCCTCCAGTACTGGTGCATATGAAGTGACCCTTAGCACAGGTTTTAAAGCTGCTGTTGCAAGTAGCGGCCAGAGGGCGGCAGCATTTTTCCTTTTCCCAATCTGGTAACTAGGGAAACAGACCATCCTGGCAGTGGTGTTCCTCGGTGATATATTAGAGTGGAATGTGCCCCCAAAAGCTGATGTCTCCTTACTTATGTTTGTTTTATAAATTGAATTTATGTATTTTTTAATTGGAGTCATATTCCATTGTGTACATGGACCACTTCTTCTTTGTGCATTCCTCTGTTGATGGACATTTTCGTAGCTTCCAAGTGTTGGCTATGGTAAATATTGCTGGAGTGCAGGATTGCCAGGCTGTGTCGTTTTTGTGGTATGTGGGCCTCTCACTGCCGTGGAACCTCCCATTGCAGTGCACACGCTCCGGACGCGCAGGCCCAGCAGCCATAGCTCACGGGACAAGCCGCTCCGCGGCATGTGGGATCTTCCTGAACCGGGGCATGAACCCGTGTCCCCTGCATTGGCAGGTGGACTCTCAAACACTGCGCCACCAGTGAAGCCCAGCCTGTGTCTTTTTGATTCTCATGCCCTCAGGTGATAGGCCCAGCAGTGGGTATGTTTGATTGAATGGTAGCTCAGTATTTACCTTTACAAGGCACCTGATTTTTTTGCTTTCATTACTGGCTCTTACCATGTCCCACGTTGAACCAAGGGTAGGCATTTCTCCAAAACCCCTTCAGCATTTATTGTTTGCAGAATTTTTGTCGATGACCATTCTGACTGGTGTGAGCTGATAGGTTTTTGTAATTTGGATTTGCATATCTTTAATTATTCCTAATGTTCAGCATTTTTCCATGCCTTTTTCCATTTCTGGTACAGAAAAACAGAAAAAAACGGAGAGTACAATTAACCTCTTGAAATTGTCTTCTTGGATGGTTGCCCTCTTTTGAATTTTTGGGTCAATGTTCGACCCCAGGATTGTTTTTGAGGGCAGGTGTCATTCACAGGCCTGCAATGAGTGCGAATACTTTGTGACCCTTAGCACTGGGTTTAAAGCTGCTGTTGTGGGAAATGGCCACAAGGCGGCAGCATTTCTCCATTGCCAAACCTGGTTACTAGGGCAGCAGAGCCTTTCTGGGGCCAATGGAATACAGAAGAAGGCATCGTTGAAGTCTAATACAGAATACCATGTCCTGGTGGATGGTAGAATGACCAGCAGGGTGTAGGAATTAGGAACTACTGGATGTATATCCTCGGTGGCTTCACTGAGTGTCCTGACCTCCTTTACCAGGTCCCCAGCAGCCCACGGGGCTCTCGTGGTCAGGGCAATGCCAGGTTATGGAGCTCCCCTGTGCAACTTCCCATCAGCCCACGGGGCTCTCATGGTCACGCCACTCCCAGGTTATGGAGCTCACCTGTGCAACTACCCATCAGCCCACGAGGCTCTCATGGTCACGCCACTCCCAGGTTATGGAGCTCACCTGTGCAACTACCCAGCAGCCCATGGGGTCTCGTGATCAGGCCCCTCCCAGGATATGGAGCTCCCCTGAGCAGATACCACGGCAGGGCTGGGCACACAGGCACCGTGCACATAGCCCTCATTGCAGAGCACCCCAGATGGCCTGTCACTCAGAGCTGACACAGAGCACCTCAGAGCAGGACTTGATGTAACAAACAGCAGCTCCGAAAGGTCTGTGACCCTGGGCATCACTCTGTGCGGCCTCCCTCTGCCTGGTCTTCCAGAGACTTCCACTGCAGCCGGGACACCAGGCCTCTATCTCCAACCATCACCCCTCCTCTCCCTGACTCCTCGGTTCCTCTCATTAGGAGAGGGTCTTCTTGAAGTTGTCTCCCACTCATGGGCCAGATAAAATGATTAGAAAACAAGCCAGAGCTGCAGCCCCTTATGTATCCTGACTCTCAGGAGCCCACACCTGTTCCTTGGACCTGGCCGGTTCAGCGAGGTCCATTTTCTGCAATGTGAGCCCCTGAGGGGTGAGGATTGGCTGACCTGGGCAGCCTGACCATGCCGGCCAGCCCTCCCCAGGTGTTCCTGTGTTGAGGTCAATATGAACATCACTCCAGGCAGCAAGAACCCCTGCAGCTGTGCCTGATGCCATATTCTCTGCCCCGTCATCAGTCTCGGGGCTGTGCTGGTGGGAGGGAGTGAGGGGCCACAGCTTTGTGGGTGGCCCGGTGTGAGTGGGGCTCTGCTGGACTTTCTGCAGGAATTGCCAGGCTGCCAACTGCTAAAGAAGAGGATGTGTCACCCATACCTTACACTGGAATTTCTCCCCGGGCAGAGGTGAGGAAGGAAAAAAGCAGTGGGGGCCGGGACAGGAGGTGTATCTCAGGCAGGGAAATGGAAAGCATCCAGAAGAGCGCCCTGGCTGGGACCAACCTGGCTGGCCTCCAGGCACCAAGTCAGCCTGCGTGCTGTCGCTGGTGTGGCCCAACGGCCCTTCGTCTAGGCTTTCAGGTCCTTGTACATATTCAGGTGTTTTACCTGGGAAGGGTGGGAACAGTTCAGCAGCAGCTGGCCTGGGGCTCAGCTCACGTTTACTCACAGACGCCTCGGCACGGTCCCCCAGCTTTGCAATGAGGACGCTCCTTGCGTGGGGGCTGCTGGCTGCATGGGAGGTGATTCCCCACCTGTAACCAACTTCAGATTTGTTTACCGCTGGAGCAAGTGCCCTGATAGGGTTTTCCTCTCTATAACTGGTGGGTTCTGTGTTTTGTTTTTTTTTTTTTGGTTCAAGGTAGATTTCATTCGTCTTTTATGTATTTATAGATATAAGCATGGAAATAATTCATTCATATAAATACATCTGTGTGAAGGGAAGAACTTTTTCTGTTTTATTTTAAAAATTTATTTATTTTTAAAAATTTTGAAATTTTATTTATTTATTTACACAGCAGGTTATTATTAGTTATCTATTTTATACATATACATGTATACAGGTCAATCCCAATCTCCCAACTCATCCCACCACCACCACCACATGGCTTCCTCCCCTTGGTGTCCATACGTTTGTTCTCTGCCTCTGTGTCTCTATTTCTGCCCTGCAAACCGGTTCATCTGTACCATTTTTCTAGGTTCCACATATATGCATTAATATACAATAGTTGTTTTTCTCTTTCTGACTTCCTTCACTCTGTATGACAGTCTCTAGATCCATCGACGTCTCTACAAATGACCCAGTTTCATTCCTTTGTATGGCTGAGTAATATTCCATTTTATATATGTACCACATGTTTATCCATTCGACTATCTGTGGGCATTTAGGTTGCTTCCATTACCTGGCTATGGTGAATAGTGCTGCAACGAACATTGTGGTGAATGTGTCTTTTTGATTTATGGTTTTCTCTGGGTATATGCCCAGAAGTGGGATTGCTGGATCATATGGTAATTCTATTTTTACTTTTTTAAGGAACCTCCATACTGTTCTCCATAGTGACTGTATCAATTTACATTCCCACCAATAGTGGAAGAGGGTTCCTTTTGTCCACACCCTCCCCAGCATTTGTTGTTTGTAGAATTTCTGATGATGCCCATTCTAACAGGTGTGAGGTGATAGCTCATTGTAGTTTTGATTTGCATTACTTTAATAATTAGTGATGTTGAGCAGCTTTTCATGTGCATCTTGGCCATGTCTGTGTGTTCTTTGAAGAAATATCTATTTAGATCGTCTACCCATTTTTATATTGGTTTGTTGTTTTTTTTTACTATGAAGCTGCATGAGCTGTTTATATATACTGGAGATTAAACGTTTGTCCATTGATTCGTTTGCAAATATTTCCTCCCATTCGGAGGGTTGCCTTTTTCCATTCCCGTTTTTTAACAAAAGAAAGAAAGAAAGAAAAAGAAGCAGAACACAAATGTGTGTAAAATATGCCTCTTGAAACTGTCGTTTTGAAATATGGAAGTCTGTTGAATATTTTGGTCGATATACGACTCCAGGATTTGTTTTCAGGGCAGGTGTCATTTACAGGCCTGCAATTATCTTGAATATCAACTGACCATTAGCCCTGGGATGAAAGCTGCTGTTGTGTGAAACGGCCACAAGGTGGCAGCAGTTCTCCTTTACCAAACCTGGTTACTAGGGCAACAGAGCCTCAATGGAAGTCGTGTTCTAGGTTGTAATTTAGAATGGAATGTGCCAGGAAGAAGCCCCTTAAGTTTGTCTCACTACTTCTTGTTCGCTTTCTTAATTTGATTTTTATTTTTTTATCACGGCAAGTTTGATTACAATGTTTGGCTTGTTGTAGGTGTGCAAGATGTGGTTCTTTTACACATATGTCTGTTCTTCCTGGGGTCCTTTCCCCATGTACGTTATGACAGGATGTTGAGTAGTCTTCTCTTGGTATTCCGTGGGTGTTTGGTGATTATATATTTCACCTGTGTTTGTATATGTCTGTTAACCCCAATATCCTAATGTATCCAATCCTCACACTTTCCCATTGGTGATCCATAAGTTTGTTTAATGAATCTGTGATTGCCCTTCTCCGTGGAAATATCTTCACTGGTATCAATTTTTCGGTAACACCTATAAGTGATATCAATAGATATGTGTCTTTCTCTTTCTGACTTACTACAAGTCACGTGATTAGCTCTAGACTCATCTACGGTGCAGCAGATGGCATTGTGTCCTTTTTTTCCTTGGCTAATATTCTGTCTGTACATGTACCAGTTCTTCTTTGTCCACTCATCTGTTGATGGACTTTTTGGCTGCTTCCATGTCATGGCTATTGTAATGCTGCGGCAATGCACATTTGCCTGCCTGTGTCTTTCCAATTCTGTCTTCTTAGGTTATAGGCCCAGGAGTGGGCCTGCTGGATCATATGGTAGCAAAATGTTTACCTTGTAGAGGCACCTCCATTCTGTTCTCAGTAGTGGCTCTTACCAGGTCACGTCCCACTTAAAGTTGAGGTTATGCTCTTCTCCCCAACAACTTCAGCGTTTATTGTTTGTAGTATTTTCGCTGATGTTTATTCTGACTAGTGTGAGCTGATACCACTTTGTGGTTGGACTTGCATGCGTCTCATAATTCCTTGAAATTGAACTTTCTGGCATGTCCTTTTTTTCTTCAAACTGTGAGTACAGCTTACCTCTTCAAATAGTTTTCGTGAAGTATGTTTGACATTTAGAAATATTTTGGCCATTACCTCCCTCAAGACATTTTGAGGGCAGGTTTCATTCACAGCCCTCCAGTACTGGTGCATATGAAGTGACCCTTAGCACAGGTTTTAAAGCTGCTGTTGCAAGTAGCGGCCAGAGGGCGGCAGCATTTTTCCTTTTCCCAATCTGGTAACTAGGGAAACAGACCATCCTGGCAGTGGTGTTCCTCGGTGATATATTAGAGTGGAATGTGCCCCCAAAAGCTGATGTCTCCTTACTTATGTTTGTTTTATAAATTGAATTTATGTATTTTTTAATTGGAGTCATATTCCATTGTGTACATGGACCACTTCTTCTTTGTGCATTCCTCTGTTGATGGACATTTTCGTAGCTTCCAAGTGTTGGCTATGGTAAATATTGCTGGAGTGCAGGATTGCCAGGCTGTGTCTTTTTTTGTGGTATGTGGGCCTCTCACTGCCGTGGAACCTCCCATTGCAGTGCACACGCTCCGGACGCGCAGGCCCAGCAGCCATAGCTCACGGGACAAGCCGCTCCGCGGCATGTGGGATCTTCCTGAACCGGGGCATGAACCCGTGTCCCCTGCATTGGCAGGTGGACTCTCAAACACTGCGCCACCAGTGAAGCCCAGCCTGTGTCTTTTTGATTCTCATGCCCTCAGGTGATAGGCCCAGCAGTGGGTATGTTTGATTGAATGGTAGCTCAGTATTTACCTTTACAAGGCACCTGATTTTTTTGCTTTCATTACTGGCTCTTACCATGTCCCACGTTGAACCAAGGGTAGGCATTTCTCCAAAACCCCTTCAGCATTTATTGTTTGCAGAATTTTTGTCGATGACCATTCTGACTGGTGTGAGCTGATAGGTTTTTGTAATTTGGATTTGCATATCTTTAATTATTCCTAATGTTCAGCATTTTTCCATGCCTTTTTCCATTTCTGGTACAGAAAAACAGAAAAAAACGGAGAGTACAATTAACCTCTTGAAATTGTCTTCTTGGATGGTTGCCCTCTTTTGAATTTTTGGGTCAATGTTCGACCCCAGGATTGTTTTTGAGGGCAGGTGTCATTCACAGGCCTGCAATGAGTGCGAATACTTTGTGACCCTTAGCACTGGGTTTAAAGCTGCTGTTGTGGGAAATGGCCACAAGGCGGCAGCATTTCTCCATTGCCAAACCTGGTTACTAGGGCAGCAGAGCCTTTCTGGGGCCAATGGAATACAGAAGAAGGCATCGTTGAAGTCTAATACAGAATACCATGTCCTGGTGGATGGTAGAATGACCAGCAGGGTGTAGGAATTAGGAACTACTGGATGTATATCCTCGGTGGCTTCACTGAGTGTCCTGACCTCCTTTACCAGGTCCCCAGCAGCCCACGGGGCTCTCGTGGTCAGGGCAATGCCAGGTTATGGAGCTCCCCTGTGCAACTTCCCATCAGCCCACGGGGCTCTCATGGTCACGCCACTCCCAGGTTATGGAGCTCACCTGTGCAACTACCCATCAGCCCACGAGGCTCTCATGGTCACGCCACTCCCAGGTTATGGAGCTCACCTGTGCAACTACCCAGCAGCCCATGGGGTCTCGTGATCAGGCCCCTCCCAGGATATGGAGCTCCCCTGAGCAGATACCACGGCAGGGCTGGGCACACAGGCACCGTGCACATAGCCCTCATTGCAGAGCACCCCAGATGGCCTGTCACTCAGAGCTGACACAGAGCACCTCAGAGCAGGACTTGATGTAACAAACAGCAGCTCCGAAAGGTCTGTGACCCTGGGCATCACTCTGTGCGGCCTCCCTCTGCCTGGTCTTCCAGAGACTTCCACTGCAGCCGGGACACCAGGCCTCTATCTCCAACCATCACCCCTCCTCTCCCTGACTCCTCGGTTCCTCTCATTAGGAGAGGGTCTTCTTGAAGTTGTCTCCCACTCATGGGCCAGATAAAATGATTAGAAAACAAGCCAGAGCTGCAGCCCCTTATGTATCCTGACTCTCAGGAGCCCACACCTGTTCCTTGGACCTGGCCGGTTCAGCGAGGTCCATTTTCTGCAATGTGAGCCCCTGAGGGGTGAGGATTGGCTGACCTGGGCAGCCTGACCATGCCGGCCAGCCCTCCCCAGGTGTTCCTGTGTTGAGGTCAATATGAACATCACTCCAGGCAGCAAGAACCCCTGCAGCTGTGCCTGATGCCATATTCTCTGCCCCGTCATCAGTCTCGGGGCTGTGCTGGTGGGAGGGAGTGAGGGGCCACAGCTTTGTGGGTGGCCCGGTGTGAGTGGGGCTCTGCTGGACTTTCTGCAGGAATTGCCAGGCTGCCAACTGCTAAAGAAGAGGATGTGTCACCCATACCTTACACTGGAATTTCTCCCCGGGCAGAGGTGAGGAAGGAAAAAAGCAGTGGGGGCCGGGACAGGAGGTGTATCTCAGGCAGGGAAATGGAAAGCATCCAGAAGAGCGCCCTGGCTGGGACCAACCTGGCTGGCCTCCAGGCACCAAGTCAGCCTGCGTGCTGTCGCTGGTGTGGCCCAACGGCCCTTCGTCTAGGCTTTCAGGTCCTTGTACATATTCAGGTGTTTTACCTGGGAAGGGTGGGAACAGTTCAGCAGCAGCTGGCCTGGGGCTCAGCTCACGTTTACTCACAGACGCCTCGGCACGGTCCCCCAGCTTTGCAATGAGGACGCTCCTTGCGTGGGGGCTGCTGGCTGCATGGGAGGTGATTCCCCACCTGTAACCAACTTCAGATTTGTTTACCGCTGGAGCAAGTGCCCTGATAGGGTTTTCCTCTCTATAACTGGTGGGTTCTGTGTTTTGTTTTTTTTTTTTTGGTTCAAGGTAGATTTCATTCGTCTTTTATGTATTTATAGATATAAGCATGGAAATAATTCATTCATATAAATACATCTGTGTGAAGGGAAGAACTTTTTCTGTTTTATTTTAAAAATTTATTTATTTTTAAAAATTTTGAAATTTTATTTATTTATTTACACAGCAGGTTATTATTAGTTATCTATTTTATACATATACATGTATACAGGTCAATCCCAATCTCCCAACTCATCCCACCACCACCACCACATGGCTTCCTCCCCTTGGTGTCCATACGTTTGTTCTCTGCCTCTGTGTCTCTATTTCTGCCCTGCAAACCGGTTCATCTGTACCATTTTTCTAGGTTCCACATATATGCATTAATATACAATAGTTGTTTTTCTCTTTCTGACTTCCTTCACTCTGTATGACAGTCTCTAGATCCATCGACGTCTCTACAAATGACCCAGTTTCATTCCTTTGTATGGCTGAGTAATATTCCATTTTATATATGTACCACATGTTTATCCATTCGACTATCTGTGGGCATTTAGGTTGCTTCCATTACCTGTCTATGGTGAATAGTGCTGCAACGAACATTGTGGTGAATGTGTCTTTTTGATTTATGGTTTTCTCTGGGTATATGCCCAGAAGTGGGATTGCTGGATCATATGGTAATTCTATTTTTACTTTTTAAAGGAACCTCCATACTGTTCTCCATAGTGACTGTATCAATTTACATTCCCACCAATAGTGGAAGAGGGTTCCTTTTGTCCACACCCTCCCCAGCATTTGTTGTTTGTAGAATTTCTGATGATGCCCATTCTAACAGGTGTGAGGTGATAGCTCATTGTAGTTTTGATTTGCATTACTTTAATAATTAGTGATGTTGAGCAGCTTTTCATGTGCATCTTGGCCATGTCTGTGTGTTCTTTGAAGAAATATCTATTTAGATCGTCTACCCATTTTTATATTGGTTTGTTGTTTTTTTTTACTATGAAGCTGCATGAGCTGTTTATATATACTGGAGATTAAACGTTTGTCCATTGATTCGTTTGCAAATATTTCCTCCCATTCGGAGGGTTGCCTTTTTCCATTCCCGTTTTTTAACAAAAGAAAGAAAGAAAGAAAAAGAAGCAGAACACAAATGTGTGTAAACTATGCCTCTTGAAACTGTCGTTTTGAAATATGGAAGTCTGTTGAATATTTTGGTCGATATACGACTCCAGGATTTGTTTTCAGGGCAGGTGTCATTTACAGGCCTGCAATTATCTTGAATATCAACTGACCATTAGCCCTGGGATGAAAGCTGCTGTTGTGTGAAACGGCCACAAGGTGGCAGCAGTTCTCCTTTACCAAACCTGGTTACTAGGGCAACAGAGCCTCAATGGAAGTCGTGTTCTAGGTTGTAATTTAGAATGGAATGTGCCAGGAAGAAGCCCCTTAAGTTTGTCTCACTACTTCTTGTTCGCTTTCTTAATTTGATTTTTATTTTTTTATCACGGCAAGTTTGATTACAATGTTTGGCTTGTTGTAGGTGTGCAAGATGTGGTTCTTTTACACATATGTCTGTTCTTCCTGGGGTCCTTTCCCCATGTACGTTATGACAGGATGTTGAGTAGTCTTCTCTTGGTATTCCGTGGGTGTTTGGTGATTATATATTTCACCTGTGTTTGTATATGTCTGTTAACCCCAATATCCTAATGTATCCAATCCTCACACTTTCCCATTGGTGATCCATAAGTTTGTTTAATGAATCTGTGATTGCCCTTCTCCGTGGAAATATCTTCACTGGTATCAATTTTTCGGTAACACCTATAAGTGATATCAATAGATATGTGTCTTTCTCTTTCTGACTTACTACAAGTCACGTGATTAGCTCTAGACTCATCTACGGTGCAGCAGATGGCATTGTGTCCTTTTTTTCCTTGGCTAATATTCTGTCTGTACATGTACCAGTTCTTCTTTGTCCACTCATCTGTTGATGGACTTTTTGGCTGCTTCCATGTCATGGCTATTGTAATGCTGCGGCAATGCACATTTGCCTGCCTGTGTCTTTCCAATTCTGTCTTCTTAGGTTATAGGCCCAGGAGTGGGCCTGCTGGATCATATGGTAGCAAAATGTTTACCTTGTAGAGGCACCTCCATTCTGTTCTCAGTAGTGGCTCTTACCAGGTCACGTCCCACTTAAAGTTGAGGTTATGCTCTTCTCCCCAACAACTTCAGCGTTTATTGTTTGTAGTATTTTCGCTGATGTTTATTCTGACTAGTGTGAGCTGATACCACTTTGTGGTTGGACTTGCATGCGTCTCATAATTCCTTGAAATTGAACTTTCTGGCATGTCCTTTTTTTCTTCAAACTGTGAGTACAGCTTACCTCTTCAAATAGTTTTCGTGAAGTATGTTTGACATTTAGAAATATTTTGGCCATTACCTCCCTCAAGACATTTTGAGGGCAGGTTTCATTCACAGCCCTCCAGTACTGGTGCATATGAAGTGACCCTTAGCACAGGTTTTAAAGCTGCTGTTGCAAGTAACGGCCAGAGGGCGGCAGCATTTTTCCTTTTCCCAATCTGGTAACTAGGGAAACAGACCATCCTGGCAGTGGTGTTCCTCGGTGATATATTAGAGTGGAATGTGTCCCCAAAAGCTGATGTCTCCTTACTTATGTTTGTTTTATAAATTGAATTTATGTATTTTTTAATTGGAGTCATATTCCATTGTGTACATGGACCACTTCTTCTTTGTGCATTCCTCTGTTGATGGACATTTTCGTAGCTTCCAAGTGTTGGCTATGGTAAATATTGCTGGAGTGCAGGATTGCCAGGCTGTGTCTTTTTTTGTGGTATGTGGGCCTCTCACTGCCGTGGAACCTCCCATTGCAGTGCACACGCTCCGGACGCGCAGGCCCAGCAGCCATAGCTCACGGGACAAGCCGCTCCGCGGCATGTGGGATCTTCCTGAACCGGGGCATGAACCCGTGTCCCCTGCATTGGCAGGTGGACTCTCAAACACTGCGCCACCAGTGAAGCCCAGCCTGTGTCTTTTTGATTCTCATGCCCTCAGGTGATAGGCCCAGCAGTGGGTATGTTTGATTGAATGGTAGCTCAGTATTTACCTTTACAAGGCACCTGATTTTTTTGCTTTCATTACTGGCTCTTACCATGTCCCACGTTGAACCAAGGGTAGGCATTTCTCCAAAACCCCTTCAGCATTTATTGTTTGCAGAATTTTTGTCGATGACCATTCTGACTGGTGTGAGCTGATAGGTTTTTGTAATTTGGATTTGCATATCTTTAATTATTCCTAATGTTCAGCATTTTTCCATGCCTTTTTCCATTTCTGGTACAGAAAAACAGAAAAAAACGGAGAGTACAATTAACCTCTTGAAATTGTCTTCTTGGATGGTTGCCCTCTTTTGAATTTTTGGGTCAATGTTCGACCCCAGGATTGTTTTTGAGGGCAGGTGTCATTCACAGGCCTGCAATGAGTGCGAATACTTTGTGACCCTTAGCACTGGGTTTAAAGCTGCTGTTGTGGGAAATGGCCACAAGGCGGCAGCATTTCTCCATTGCCAAACCTGGTTACTAGGGCAGCAGAGCCTTTCTGGGGCCAATGGAATACAGAAGAAGGCATCGTTGAAGTCTAATACAGAATACCATGTCCTGGTGGATGGTAGAATGACCAGCAGGGTGTAGGAATTAGGAACTACTGGATGTATATCCTCGGTGGCTTCACTGAGTGTCCTGACCTCCTTTACCAGGTCCCCAGCAGCCCACGGGGCTCTCGTGGTCAGGGCAATGCCAGGTTATGGAGCTCCCCTGTGCAACTTCCCATCAGCCCACGGGGCTCTCATGGTCACGCCACTCCCAGGTTATGGAGCTCACCTGTGCAACTACCCATCAGCCCACGAGGCTCTCATGGTCACGCCACTCCCAGGTTATGGAGCTCACCTGTGCAACTACCCAGCAGCCCATGGGGTCTCGTGATCAGGCCCCTCCCAGGATATGGAGCTCCCCTGAGCAGATACCACGGCAGGGCTGGGCACACAGGCACCGTGCACATAGCCCTCATTGCAGAGCACCCCAGATGGCCTGTCACTCAGAGCTGACACAGAGCACCTCAGAGCAGGACTTGATGTAACAAACAGCAGCTCCGAAAGGTCTGTGACCCTGGGCATCACTCTGTGCGGCCTCCCTCTGCCTGGTCTTCCAGAGACTTCCACTGCAGCCGGGACACCAGGCCTCTATCTCCAACCATCACCCCTCCTCTCCCTGACTCCTCGGTTCCTCTCATTAGGAGAGGGTCTTCTTGAAGTTGTCTCCCACTCATGGGCCAGATAAAATGATTAGAAAACAAGCCAGAGCTGCAGCCCCTTATGTATCCTGACTCTCAGGAGCCCACACCTGTTCCTTGGACCTGGCCGGTTCAGCGAGGTCCATTTTCTGCAATGTGAGCCCCTGAGGGGTGAGGATTGGCTGACCTGGGCAGCCTGACCATGCCGGCCAGCCCTCCCCAGGTGTTCCTGTGTTGAGGTCAATATGAACATCACTCCAGGCAGCAAGAACCCCTGCAGCTGTGCCTGATGCCATATTCTCTGCCCCGTCATCAGTCTCGGGGCTGTGCTGGTGGGAGGGAGTGAGGGGCCACAGCTTTGTGGGTGGCCCGGTGTGAGTGGGGCTCTGCTGGACTTTCTGCAGGAATTGCCAGGCTGCCAACTGCTAAAGAAGAGGATGTGTCACCCATACCTTACACTGGAATTTCTCCCCGGGCAGAGGTGAGGAAGGAAAAAAGCAGTGGGGGCCGGGACAGGAGGTGTATCTCAGGCAGGGAAATGGAAAGCATCCAGAAGAGCGCCCTGGCTGGGACCAACCTGGCTGGCCTCCAGGCACCAAGTCAGCCTGCGTGCTGTCGCTGGTGTGGCCCAACGGCCCTTCGTCTAGGCTTTCAGGTCCTTGTACATATTCAGGTGTTTTACCTGGGAAGGGTGGGAACAGTTCAGCAGCAGCTGGCCTGGGGCTCAGCTCACGTTTACTCACAGACGCCTCGGCACGGTCCCCCAGCTTTGCAATGAGGACGCTCCTTGCGTGGGGGCTGCTGGCTGCATGGGAGGTGATTCCCCACCTGTAACCAACTTCAGATTTGTTTACCGCTGGAGCAAGTGCCCTGATAGGGTTTTCCTCTCTATAACTGGTGGGTTCTGTGTTTTGTTTTTTTTTTTGGTTCAAGGTAGATTTCATTCGTCTTTTATGTATTTATAGATATAAGCATGGAAATAATTCATTCATATAAATACATCTGTGTGAAGGGAAGAACTTTTTCTGTTTTATTTTAAAAATTTATTTATTTTTAAAAATTTTGAAATTTTATTTATTTATTTACACAGCAGGTTATTATTAGTTATCTATTTTATACATATACATGTATACAGGTCAATCCCAATCTCCCAACTCATCCCACCGCCACCACCACATGGCTTCCTCCCCTTGGTGTCCATACGTTTGTTCTCTGCCTCTGTGTCTCTATTTCTGCCCTGCAAACCGGTTCATCTGTACCATTTTTCTAGGTTCCACATATATGCATTAATATACAATAGTTGTTTTTCTCTTTCTGACTTCCTTCACTCTGTATGACAGTCTCTAGATCCATCGACGTCTCTACAAATGACCCAGTTTCATTCCTTTGTATGGCTGAGTAATATTCCATTTTATATATGTACCACATGTTTATCCATTCGACTATCTGTGGGCATTTAGGTTGCTTCCATTACCTGTCTATGGTGAATAGTGCTGCAACGAACTTTGTGGTGAATGTGTCTTTTTGATTTATGGTTTTCTCTGGGTATATGCCCAGAAGTGGGATTGCTGGATCATATGGTAATTCTATTTTTACTTTTTTAAGGAACCTCCATACTGTTCTCCATAGTGACTGTATCAATTTACATTCCCACCAATAGTGGAAGAGGGTTCCTTTTGTCCACACCCTCCCCAGCATTTGTTGTTTGTAGAATTTCTGATGATGCCCATTCTAACAGGTGTGAGGTGATAGCTCATTGTAGTTTTGATTTGCATTACTTTAATAATTAGTGATGTTGAGCAGCTTTTCATGTGCATCTTGGCCATGTCTGTGTGTTCTTTGAAGAAATATCTATTTAGATCGTCTACCCATTTTTATATTGGTTTGTTGGTTTTTTTTACTATGAAGCTGCATGAGCTGTTTATATATACTGGAGATTAAACGTTTGTCCATTGATTCGTTTGCAAATATTTCCTCCCATTCGGAGGGTTGCCTTTTTCCATTCCCGTTTTTTAACAAAAGAAAGAAAGAAAGAAAAAGAAGCAGAACACAAATGTGTGTAAACTATGCCTCTTGAAACTGTCGTTTTGAAATATGGAAGTCTGTTGAATATTTTGGTCGATATACGACTCCAGGATTTGTTTTCAGGGCAGGTGTCATTTACAGGCCTGCAATTATCTTGAATATCAACTGACCATTAGCCCTGGGATGAAAGCTGCTGTTGTGTGAAACGGCCACAAGGTGGCAGCAGTTCTCCTTTACCAAACCTGGTTACTAGGGCAACAGAGCCTCAATGGAAGTCGTGTTCTAGGTTGTAATTTAGAATGGAATGTGCCAGGAAGAAGCCCCTTAAGTTTGTCTCACTACTTCTTGTTCGCTTTCTTAATTTGATTTTTATTTTTTTATCACGGCAAGTTTGATTACAATGTTTGGCTTGTTGTAGGTGTGCAAGATGTGGTTCTTTTACACATATGTCTGTTCTTCCTGGGGTCCTTTCCCCATGTACGTTATGACAGGATGTTGAGTAGTCTTCTCTTGGTATTCCGTGGGTGTTTGGTGATTATATATTTCACCTGTGTTTGTATATGTCTGTTAACCCCAATATCCTAATGTATCCAATCCTCACACTTTCCCATTGGTGATCCATAAGTTTGTTTAATGAATCTGTGATTGCCCTTCTCCGTGGAAATATCTTCACTGGTATCAATTTTTCGGTAACACCTATAAGTGATATCAATAGATATGTGTCTTTCTCTTTCTGACTTACTACAAGTCACGTGATTAGCTCTAGACTCATCTACGGTGCAGCAGATGGCATTGTGTCCTTTTTTTCCTTGGCTAATATTCTGTCTGTACATGTACCAGTTCTTCTTTGTCCACTCATCTGTTGATGGACTTTTTGGCTGCTTCCATGTCATGGCTATTGTAATGCTGCGGCAATGCACATTTGCCTGCCTGTGTCTTTCCAATTCTGTCTTCTTAGGTTATAGGCCCAGGAGTGGGCCTGCTGGATCATATGGTAGCAAAATGTTTACCTTGTAGAGGCACCTCCATTCTGTTCTCAGTAGTGGCTCTTACCAGGTCACGTCCCACTTAAAGTTGAGGTTATGCTCTTCTCCCCAACAACTTCAGCGTTTATTGTTTGTAGTATTTTCGCTGATGTTTATTCTGACTAGTGTGAGCTGATACCACTTTGTGGTTGGATTTGCATGCGTCTCATAATTCCTTGAAATTGAACTTTCTGGCATGTCCTTTTTTTCTTCAAACTGTGAGTACAGCTTACCTCTTCAAATAGTTTTCGTGAAGTATGTTTGACATTTAGAAATATTTTGGCCATTACCTCCCTCAAGACATTTTGAGGGCAGGTTTCATTCACAGCCCTCCAGTACTGGTGCATATGAAGTGACCCTTAGCACAGGTTTTAAAGCTGCTGTTGCAAGTAACGGCCAGAGGGCGGCAGCATTTTTCCTTTTCCCAATCTGGTAACTAGGGAAACAGACCATCCTGGCAGTGGTGTTCCTCGGTGATATATTAGAGTGGAATGTGCCCCCAAAAGCTGATGTCTCCTTACTTATGTTTGTTTTATAAATTGAATTTATGTATTTTTTAATTGGAGTCATATTCCATTGTGTACATGGACCACTTCTTCTTTGTGCATGCCTCTGTTGATGGACATTTTCGTAGCTTCCAAGTGTTGGCTATGGTAAATATTGCTGGAGTGCAGGATTGCCAGGCTGTGTCTTTTTTTGTGGTATGTGGGCCTCTCACTGCCGTGGAACCTCCCATTGCAGTGCACACGCTCCGGACGCGCAGGCCCAGCAGCCATAGCTCACGGGACAAGCCGCTCCGCGGCATGTGGGATCTTCCTGAACCGGGGCATGAACCCGTGTCCCCTGCATTGGCAGGTGGACTCTCAAACACTGCGCCACCAGTGAAGCCCAGCCTGTGTCTTTTTGATTCTCATGCCCTCAGGTGATAGGCCCAGCAGTGGGTATGTTTGATTGAATGGTAGCTCAGTATTTACCTTTACAAGGCACCTGATTTTTTTGCTTTCATTACTGGCTCTTACCATGTCCCACGTTGAACCAAGGGTAGGCATTTCTCCAAAACCCCTTCAGCATTTATTGTTTGCAGAATTTTTGTCGATGACCATTCTGACTGGTGTGAGCTGATAGGTTTTTGTAATTTGGATTTGCATATCTTTAATTATTCCTAATGTTCAGCATTTTTCCATGCCTTTTTCCATTTCTGGTACAGAAAAACAGAAAAAAACGGAGAGTACAATTAACCTCTTGAAATTGTCTTCTTGGATGGTTGCCCTCTTTTGAATTTTTGGGTCAATGTTCGACCCCAGGATTGTTTTTGAGGGCAGGTGTCATTCACAGGCCTGCAATGAGTGCGAATACTTTGTGACCCTTAGCACTGGGTTTAAAGCTGCTGTTGTGGGAAATGGCCACAAGGCGGCAGCATTTCTCCATTGCCAAACCTGGTTACTAGGGCAGCAGAGCCTTTCTGGGGCCAATGGAATACAGAAGAAGGCATCGTTGAAGTCTAATACAGAATACCATGTCCTGGTGGATGGTAGAATGACCAGCAGGGTGTAGGAATTAGGAACTACTGGATGTATATCCTCGGTGGCTTCACTGAGTGTCCTGACCTCCTTTACCAGGTCCCCAGCAGCCCACGGGGCTCTCGTGGTCAGGGCAATGCCAGGTTATGGAGCTCCCCTGTGCAACTTCCCATCAGCCCACGGGGCTCTCATGGTCACGCCACTCCCAGGTTATGGAGCTCACCTGTGCAACTACCCATCAGCCCACGAGGCTCTCATGGTCACGCCACTCCCAGGTTATGGAGCTCACCTGTGCAACTACCCAGCAGCCCATGGGGTCTCGTGATCAGGCCCCTCCCAGGATATGGAGCTCCCCTGAGCAGATACCACGGCAGGGCTGGGCACACAGGCACCGTGCACATAGCCCTCATTGCAGAGCACCCCAGATGGCCTGTCACTCAGAGCTGACACAGAGCACCTCAGAGCAGGACTTGATGTAACAAACAGCAGCTCCGAAAGGTCTGTGACCCTGGGCATCACTCTGTGCGGCCTCCCTCTGCCTGGTCTTCCAGAGACTTCCACTGCAGCCGGGACACCAGGCCTCTATCTCCAACCATCACCCCTCCTCTCCCTGACTCCTCGGTTCCTCTCATTAGGAGAGGGTCTTCTTGAAGTTGTCTCCCACTCATGGGCCAGATAAAATGATTAGAAAACAAGCCAGAGCTGCAGCCCCTTATGTATCCTGACTCTCAGGAGCCCACACCTGTTCCTTGGACCTGGCCGGTTCAGCGAGGTCCATTTTCTGCAATGTGAGCCCCTGAGGGGTGAGGATTGGCTGACCTGGGCAGCCTGACCATGCCGGCCAGCCCTCCCCAGGTGTTCCTGTGTTGAGGTCAATATGAACATCACTCCAGGCAGCAAGAACCCCTGCAGCTGTGCCTGATGCCATATTCTCTGCCCCGTCATCAGTCTCGGGGCTGTGCTGGTGGGAGGGAGTGAGGGGCCACAGCTTTGTGGGTGGCCCGGTGTGAGTGGGGCTCTGCTGGACTTTCTGCAGGAATTGCCAGGCTGCCAACTGCTAAAGAAGAGGATGTGTCACCCATACCTTACACTGGAATTTCTCCCCGGGCAGAGGTGAGGAAGGAAAAAAGCAGTGGGGGCCGGGACAGGAGGTGTATCTCAGGCAGGGAAATGGAAAGCATCCAGAAGAGCGCCCTGGCTGGGACCAACCTGGCTGGCCTCCAGGCACCAAGTCAGCCTGCGTGCTGTCGCTGGTGTGGCCCAACGGCCCTTCGTCTAGGCTTTCAGGTCCTTGTACATATTCAGGTGTTTTACCTGGGAAGGGTGGGAACAGTTCAGCAGCAGCTGGCCTGGGGCTCAGCTCACGTTTACTCACAGACGCCTCGGCACGGTCCCCCAGCTTTGCAATGAGGACGCTCCTTGCGTGGGGGCTGCTGGCTGCATGGGAGGTGATTCCCCACCTGTAACCAACTTCAGATTTGTTTACCGCTGGAGCAAGTGCCCTGATAGGGTTTTCCTCTCTATAACTGGTGGGTTCTGTGTTTTGTTTTTTTTTTTGGTTCAAGGTAGATTTCATTCGTCTTTTATGTATTTATAGATATAAGCATGGAAATAATTCATTCATATAAATACATCTGTGTGAAGGGAAGAACTTTTTCTGTTTTATTTTAAAAATTTATTTATTTTTAAAAATTTTGAAATTTTATTTATTTATTTACACAGCAGGTTATTATTAGTTATCTATTTTATACATATACATGTATACAGGTCAATCCCAATCTCCCAACTCATCCCACCACCACCACCACATGGCTTCCTCCCCTTGGTGTCCATACGTTTGTTCTCTGCCTCTGTGTCTCTATTTCTGCCCTGCAAACCGGTTCATCTGTACCATTTTTCTAGGTTCCACATATATGCATTAATATACAATAGTTGTTTTTCTCTTTCTGACTTCCTTCACTCTGTATGACAGTCTCTAGATCCATCGACGTCTCTACAAATGACCCAGTTTCATTCCTTTGTATGGCTGAGTAATATTCCATTTTATATATGTACCACATGTTTATCCATTCGACTATCTGTGGGCATTTAGGTTGCTTCCATTACCTGTCTATGGTGAATAGTGCTGCAACGAACATTGTGGTGAATGTGTCTTTTTGATTTATGGTTTTCTCTGGGTATATGCCCAGAAGTGGGATTGCTGGATCATATTGTAATTCTATTTTTACTTTTTAAAGGAACCTCCATACTGTTCTCCATAGTGACTGTATCAATTTACATTCCCACCAATAGTGGAAGAGGGTTCCTTTTGTCCACACCCTCCCCAGCATTTGTTGTTTGTAGAATTTCTGATGATGCCCATTCTAACAGGTGTGAGGTGATAGCTCATTGTAGTTTTGATTTGCATTACTTTAATAATTAGTGATGTTGAGCAGCTTTTCATGTGCATCTTGGCCATGTCTGTGTGTTCTTTGAAGAAATATCTATTTAGATCGTCTACCCATTTTTATATTGGTTTGTTGGTTTTTTTTACTATGAAGCTGCATGAGCTGTTTATATATACTGGAGATTAAACGTTTGTCCATTGATTCGTTTGCAAATATTTCCTCCCATTCTGAGGGTTGCCTTTTTCCATTCCCGTTTTTTAACAAAAGAAAGAAAGAAAGAAAAAGAAGCAGAACACAAATGTGTGTAAACTATGCCTCTTGAAACTGTCGTTTTGAAATATGGAAGTCTGTTGAATATTTTGGTCGATATACGACTCCAGGATTTGTTTTCAGGGCAGGTGTCATTTACAGGCCTGCAATTATCTTGAATATCAACTGACCATTAGCCCTGGGATGAAAGCTGCTGTTGTGTGAAACGGCCACAAGGTGGCAGCAGTTCTCCTTTACCAAACCTGGTTACTAGGGCAACAGAGCCTCAATGGAAGTCGTGTTCTAGGTTGTAATTTAGAATGGAATGTGCCAGGAAAAAGCCCCTTAAGTTTGTCTCACTACTTCTTGTTCGCTTTCTTAATTTGATTTTTATTTTTTTATCACGGCAAGTTTGATTACAATGTTTGGCTTGTTGTAGGTGTGCAAGATGTGGTTCTTTTACACATATGTCTGTTCTTCCTGGGGTCCTTTCCCCATGTACGTTATGACAGGATGTTGAGTAGTCTTCTCTTGGTATTCCGTGGGTGTTTGGTGATTATATATTTCACCTGTGTTTGTATATGTCTGTTAACCCCAATATCCTAATGTATCCAATCCTCACACTTTCCCATTGGTGATCCATAAGTTTGTTTAATGAATCTGTGATTGCCCTTCTCCGTGGAAATATCTTCACTGGTATCAATTTTTCGGTAACACCTATAAGTGATATCAATAGATATGTGTCTTTCTCTTTCTGACTTACTACAAGTCACGTGATTAGCTCTAGACTCATCTACGGTGCAGCAGATGGCATTGTGTCCTTTTTTTCCTTGGCTAATATTCTGTCTGTACATGTACCAGTTCTTCTTTGTCCACTCATCTGTTGATGGACTTTTTGGCTGCTTCCATGTCATGGCTATTGTAATGCTGCGGCAATGCACATTTGCCTGCCTGTGTCTTTCCAATTCTGTCTTCTTAGGTTATAGGCCCAGGAGTGGGCCTGCTGGATCATATGGTAGCAAAATGTTTACCTTGTAGAGGCACCTCCATTCTGTTCTCAGTAGTGGCTCTTACCAGGTCACGTCCCACTTAAAGTTGAGGTTATGCTCTTCTCCCCAACAACTTCAGCGTTTATTGTTTGTAGTATTTTCGCTGATGTTTATTCTGACTAGTGTGAGCTGATACCACTTTGTGGTTGGATTTGCATGCGTCTCATAATTCCTTGAAATTGAACTTTCTGGCATGTCCTTTTTTTCTTCAAACTGTGAGTACAGCTTACCTCTTCAAATAGTTTTCGTGAAGTATGTTTGACATTTAGAAATATTTTGGCCATTACCTCCCTCAAGACATTTTGAGGGCAGGTTTCATTCACAGCCCTCCAGTACTGGTGCATATGAAGTGACCCTTAGCACAGGTTTTAAAGCTGCTGTTGCAAGTAACGGCCAGAGGGCGGCAGCATTTTTCCTTTTCCCAATCTGGTAACTAGGGAAACAGACCATCCTGGCAGTGGTGTTCCTCGGTGATATATTAGAGTGGAATGTGCCCCCAAAAGCTGATGTCTCCTTACTTATGTTTGTTTTATAAATTGAATTTATGTATTTTTTAATTGGAGTCATATTCCATTGTGTACATGGACCACTTCTTCTTTGTGCATGCCTCTGTTGATGGACATTTTCGTAGCTTCCAAGTGTTGGCTATGGTAAATATTGCTGGAGTGCAGGATTGCCAGGCTGTGTCTTTTTTTGTGGTATGTGGGCCTCTCACTGCCGTGGAACCTCCCATTGCAGTGCACACGCTCCGGACGCGCAGGCCCAGCAGCCATAGCTCACGGGACAAGCCGCTCCGCGGCATGTGGGATCTTCCTGAACCGGGGCATGAACCCGTGTCCCCTGCATTGGCAGGTGGACTCTCAAACACTGCGCCACCAGTGAAGCCCAGCCTGTGTCTTTTTGATTCTCATGCCCTCAGGTGATAGGCCCAGCAGTGGGTATGTTTGATTGAATGGTAGCTCAGTATTTACCTTTACAAGGCACCTGATTTTTTTGCTTTCATTACTGGCTCTTACCATGTCCCACGTTGAACCAAGGGTAGGCATTTCTCCAAAACCCCTTCAGCATTTATTGTTTGCAGAATTTTTGTCGATGACCATTCTGACTGGTGTGAGCTGATAGGTTTTTGTAATTTGGATTTGCATATCTTTAATTATTCCTAATGTTCAGCATTTTTCCATGCCTTTTTCCATTTCTGGTACAGAAAAACAGAAAAAAACGGAGAGTACAATTAACCTCTTGAAATTGTCTTCTTGGATGGTTGCCCTCTTTTGAATTTTTGGGTCAATGTTCGACCCCAGGATTGTTTTTGAGGGCAGGTGTCATTCACAGGCCTGCAATGAGTGCGAATACTTTGTGACCCTTAGCACTGGGTTTAAAGCTGCTGTTGTGGGAAATGGCCACAAGGCGGCAGCATTTCTCCATTGCCAAACCTGGTTACTAGGGCAGCAGAGCCTTTCTGGGGCCAATGGAATACAGAAGAAGGCATCGTTGAAGTCTAATACAGAATACCATGTCCTGGTGGATGGTAGAATGACCAGCAGGGTGTAGGAATTAGGAACTACTGGATGTATATCCTCGGTGGCTTCACTGAGTGTCCTGACCTCCTTTACCAGGTCCCCAGCAGCCCACGGGGCTCTCGTGGTCAGGGCAATGCCAGGTTATGGAGCTCCCCTGTGCAACTTCCCATCAGCCCACGGGGCTCTCATGGTCACGCCACTCCCAGGTTATGGAGCTCACCTGTGCAACTACCCATCAGCCCACGAGGCTCTCATGGTCACGCCACTCCCAGGTTATGGAGCTCACCTGTGCAACTACCCAGCAGCCCATGGGGTCTCGTGATCAGGCCCCTCCCAGGATATGGAGCTCCCCTGAGCAGATACCACGGCAGGGCTGGGCACACAGGCACCGTGCACATAGCCCTCATTGCAGAGCACCCCAGATGGCCTGTCACTCAGAGCTGACACAGAGCACCTCAGAGCAGGACTTGATGTAACAAACAGCAGCTCCGAAAGGTCTGTGACCCTGGGCATCACTCTGTGCGGCCTCCCTCTGCCTGGTCTTCCAGAGACTTCCACTGCAGCCGGGACACCAGGCCTCTATCTCCAACCATCACCCCTCCTCTCCCTGACTCCTCGGTTCCTCTCATTAGGAGAGGGTCTTCTTGAAGTTGTCTCCCACTCATGGGCCAGATAAAATGATTAGAAAACAAGCCAGAGCTGCAGCCCCTTATGTATCCTGACTCTCAGGAGCCCACACCTGTTCCTTGGACCTGGCCGGTTCAGCGAGGTCCATTTTCTGCAATGTGAGCCCCTGAGGGGTGAGGATTGGCTGACCTGGGCAGCCTGACCATGCCGGCCAGCCCTCCCCAGGTGTTCCTGTGTTGAGGTCAATATGAACATCACTCCAGGCAGCAAGAACCCCTGCAGCTGTGCCTGATGCCATATTCTCTGCCCCGTCATCAGTCTCGGGGCTGTGCTGGTGGGAGGGAGTGAGGGGCCACAGCTTTGTGGGTGGCCCGGTGTGAGTGGGGCTCTGCTGGACTTTCTGCAGGAATTGCCAGGCTGCCAACTGCTAAAGAAGAGGATGTGTCACCCATACCTTACACTGGAATTTCTCCCCGGGCAGAGGTGAGGAAGGAAAAAAGCAGTGGGGGCCGGGACAGGAGGTGTATCTCAGGCAGGGAAATGGAAAGCATCCAGAAGAGCGCCCTGGCTGGGACCAACCTGGCTGGCCTCCAGGCACCAAGTCAGCCTGCGTGCTGTCGCTGGTGTGGCCCAACGGCCCTTCGTCTAGGCTTTCAGGTCCTTGTACATATTCAGGTGTTTTACCTGGGAAGGGTGGGAACAGTTCAGCAGCAGCTGGCCTGGGGCTCAGCTCACGTTTACTCACAGACGCCTCGGCACGGTCCCCCAGCTTTGCAATGAGGACGCTCCTTGCGTGGGGGCTGCTGGCTGCATGGGAGGTGATTCCCCACCTGTAACCAACTTCAGATTTGTTTACCGCTGGAGCAAGTGCCCTGATAGGGTTTTCCTCTCTATAACTGGTGGGTTCTGTGTTTTGTTTTTTTTTTTGGTTCAAGGTAGATTTCATTCGTCTTTTATGTATTTATAGATATAAGCATGGAAATAATTCATTCATATAAATACATCTGTGTGAAGGGAAGAACTTTTTCTGTTTTATTTTAAAAATTTATTTATTTTTAAAAATTTTGAAATTTTATTTATTTATTTACACAGCAGGTTATTATTAGTTATCTATTTTATACATATACATGTATACAGGTCAATCCCAATCTCCCAACTCATCCCACCGCCACCACCACATGGCTTCCTCCCCTTGGTGTCCATACGTTTGTTCTCTGCCTCTGTGTCTCTATTTCTGCCCTGCAAACCGGTTCATCTGTACCATTTTTCTAGGTTCCACATATATGCATTAATATACAATAGTTGTTTTTCTCTTTCTGACTTCCTTCACTCTGTATGACAGTCTCTAGATCCATCGACGTCTCTACAAATGACCCAGTTTCATTCCTTTGTATGGCTGAGTAATATTCCATTTTATATATGTACCACATGTTTATCCATTCGACTATCTGTGGGCATTTAGGTTGCTTCCATTACCTGTCTATGGTGAATAGTGCTGCAACGAACATTGTGGTGAATGTGTCTTTTTGATTTATGGTTTTCTCTGGGTATATGCCCAGAAGTGGGATTGCTGGATCATATGGTAATTCTATTTTTACTTTTTAAAGGAACCTCCATACTGTTCTCCATAGTGACTGTATCAATTTACATTCCCACCAATAGTGGAAGAGGGTTCCTTTTGTCCACACCCTCCCCAGCATTTGTTGTTTGTAGAATTTCTGATGATGCCCATTCTAACAGGTGTGAGGTGATAGCTCATTGTAGTTTTGATTTGCATTACTTTAATAATTAGTGATGTTGAGCAGCTTTTCATGTGCATCTTGGCCATGTCTGTGTGTTCTTTGAAGAAATATCTATTTAGATCGTCTACCCATTTTTATATTGGTTTGTTGGTTTTTTTTACTATGAAGCTGCATGAGCTGTTTATATATACTGGAGATTAAACGTTTGTCCATTGATTCGTTTGCAAATATTTCCTCCCATTCTGAGGGTTGCCTTTTTCCATTCCCGTTTTTTAACAAAAGAAAGAAAGAAAGAAAAAGAAGCAGAACACAAATGTGTGTAAACTATGCCTCTTGAAACTGTCGTTTTGAAATATGGAAGTCTGTTGAATATTTTGGTCGATATACGACTCCAGGATTTGTTTTCAGGGCAGGTGTCATTTACAGGCCTGCAATTATCTTGAATATCAACTGACCATTAGCCCTGGGATGAAAGCTGCTGTTGTGTGAAACGGCCACAAGGTGGCAGCAGTTCTCCTTTACCAAACCTGGTTACTAGGGCAACAGAGCCTCAATGGAAGTCGTGTTCTAGGTTGTAATTTAGAATGGAATGTGCCAGGAAGAAGCCCCTTAAGTTTGTCTCACTACTTCTTGTTCGCTTTCTTAATTTGATTTTTATTTTTTTATCACGGCAAGTTTGATTACAATGTTTGGCTTGTTGTAGGTGTGCAAGATGTGGTTCTTTTACACATATGTCTGTTCTTCCTGGGGTCCTTTCCCCATGTACGTTATGACAGGATGTTGAGTAGTCTTCTCTTGGTATTCCGTGGGTGTTTGGTGATTATATATTTCACCTGTGTTTGTATATGTCTGTTAACCCCAATATCCTAATGTATCCAATCCTCACACTTTCCCATTGGTGATCCATAAGTTTGTTTAATGAATCTGTGATTGCCCTTCTCCGTGGAAATATCTTCACTGGTATCAATTTTTCGGTAACACCTATAAGTGATATCAATAGATATGTGTCTTTCTCTTTCTGACTTACTACAAGTCACGTGATTAGCTCTAGACTCATCTACGGTGCAGCAGATGGCATTGTGTCCTTTTTTTCCTTGGCTAATATTCTGTCTGTACATGTACCAGTTCTTCTTTGTCCACTCATCTGTTGATGGACTTTTTGGCTGCTTCCATGTCATGGCTATTGTAATGCTGCGGCAATGCACATTTGCCTGCCTGTGTCTTTCCAATTCTGTCTTCTTAGGTTATAGGCCCAGGAGTGGGCCTGCTGGATCATATGGTAGCAAAATGTTTACCTTGTAGAGGCACCTCCATTCTGTTCTCAGTAGTGGCTCTTACCAGGTCACGTCCCACTTAAAGTTGAGGTTATGCTCTTCTCCCCAACAACTTCAGCGTTTATTGTTTGTAGTATTTTCGCTGATGTTTATTCTGACTAGTGTGAGCTGATACCACTTTGTGGTTGGATTTGCATGCGTCTCATAATTCCTTGAAATTGAACTTTCTGGCATGTCCTTTTTTTCTTCAAACTGTGAGTACAGCTTACCTCTTCAAATAGTTTTCGTGAAGTATGTTTGACATTTAGAAATATTTTGGCCATTACCTCCCTCAAGACATTTTGAGGGCAGGTTTCATTCACAGCCCTCCAGTACTGGTGCATATGAAGTGACCCTTAGCACAGGTTTTAAAGCTGCTGTTGCAAGTAACGGCCAGAGGGCGGCAGCATTTTTCCTTTTCCCAATCTGGTAACTAGGGAAACAGACCATCCTGGCAGTGGTGTTCCTCGGTGATATATTAGAGTGGAATGTGCCCCCAAAAGCTGATGTCTCCTTACTTATGTTTGTTTTATAAATTGAATTTATGTATTTTTTAATTGGAGTCATATTCCATTGTGTACATGGACCACTTCTTCTTTGTGCATGCCTCTGTTGATGGACATTTTCGTA
Source organism: Mesoplodon mirus (assembly GCF_964341445.2). NCBI lineage: Eukaryota > Metazoa > Chordata > Mammalia > Artiodactyla > Ziphiidae > Mesoplodon > Mesoplodon mirus. Next base: position 51,526,362 of record NC_138977.1, read on the forward strand.
GCTTCCAAGTGTTGGCTATGGTAAATATTGCTGGAGTGCAGGATTGCCAGGCTGTGTCTTTTTTTGTGGTATGTGGGCCTCTCACTGCCGTGGAACCTCCCATTGCAGTGCACACGCTCCGGACGCGCAGGCCCAGCAGCCATAGCTCACGGGACAAGCCGCTCCGCGGCATGTGGGATCTTCCTGAACCGGGGCATGAACCCGTGTCCCCTGCATTGGCAGGTGGACTCTCAAACACTGCGCCACCAGTGAAGCCCAGCCTGTGTCTTTTTGATTCTCATGCCCTCAGGTGATAGGCCCAGCAGTGGGTATGTTTGATTGAATGGTAGCTCAGTATTTACCTTTACAAGGCACCTGATTTTTTTGCTTTCATTACTGGCTCTTACCATGTCCCACGTTGAACCAAGGGTAGGCATTTCTCCAAAACCCCTTCAGCATTTATTGTTTGCAGAATTTTTGTCGATGACCATTCTGACTGGTGTGAGCTGATAGGTTTTTGTAATTTGGATTTGCATATCTTTAATTATTCCTAATGTTCAGCATTTTTCCATGCCTTTTTCCATTTCTGGTACAGAAAAACAGAAAAAAACGGAGAGTACAATTAACCTCTTGAAATTGTCTTCTTGGATGGTTGCCCTCTTTTGAATTTTTGGGTCAATGTTCGACCCCAGGATTGTTTTTGAGGGCAGGTGTCATTCACAGGCCTGCAATGAGTGCGAATACTTTGTGACCCTTAGCACTGGGTTTAAAGCTGCTGTTGTGGGAAATGGCCACAAGGCGGCAGCATTTCTCCATTGCCAAACCTGGTTACTAGGGCAGCAGAGCCTTTCTGGGGCCAATGGAATACAGAAGAAGGCATCGTTGAAGTCTAATACAGAATACCATGTCCTGGTGGATGGTAGAATGACCAGCAGGGTGTAGGAATTAGGAACTACTGGATGTATATCCTCGGTGGCTTCACTGAGTGTCCTGACCTCCTTTACCAGGTCCCCAGCAGCCCACGGGGCTCTCGTGGTCAGGGCAATGCCAGGTTATGGAGCTCCCCTGTGCAACTTCCCATCAGCCCACGGGGCTCTCATGGTCACGCCACTCCCAGGTTATGGAGCTCACCTGTGCAACTACCCATCAGCCCACGAGGCTCTCATGGTCACGCCACTCCCAGGTTATGGAGCTCACCTGTGCAACTACCCAGCAGCCCATGGGGTCTCGTGATCAGGCCCCTCCCAGGATATGGAGCTCCCCTGAGCAGATACCACGGCAGGGCTGGGCACACAGGCACCGTGCACATAGCCCTCATTGCAGAGCACCCCAGATGGCCTGTCACTCAGAGCTGACACAGAGCACCTCAGAGCAGGACTTGATGTAACAAACAGCAGCTCCGAAAGGTCTGTGACCCTGGGCATCACTCTGTGCGGCCTCCCTCTGCCTGGTCTTCCAGAGACTTCCACTGCAGCCGGGACACCAGGCCTCTATCTCCAACCATCACCCCTCCTCTCCCTGACTCCTCGGTTCCTCTCATTAGGAGAGGGTCTTCTTGAAGTTGTCTCCCACTCATGGGCCAGATAAAATGATTAGAAAACAAGCCAGAGCTGCAGCCCCTTATGTATCCTGACTCTCAGGAGCCCACACCTGTTCCTTGGACCTGGCCGGTTCAGCGAGGTCCATTTTCTGCAATGTGAGCCCCTGAGGGGTGAGGATTGGCTGACCTGGGCAGCCTGACCATGCCGGCCAGCCCTCCCCAGGTGTTCCTGTGTTGAGGTCAATATGAACATCACTCCAGGCAGCAAGAACCCCTGCAGCTGTGCCTGATGCCATATTCTCTGCCCCGTCATCAGTCTCGGGGCTGTGCTGGTGGGAGGGAGTGAGGGGCCACAGCTTTGTGGGTGGCCCGGTGTGAGTGGGGCTCTGCTGGACTTTCTGCAGGAATTGCCAGGCTGCCAACTGCTAAAGAAGAGGATGTGTCACCCATACCTTACACTGGAATTTCTCCCCGGGCAGAGGTGAGGAAGGAAAAAAGCAGTGGGGGCCGGGACAGGAGGTGTATCTCAGGCAGGGAAATGGAAAGCATCCAGAAGAGCGCCCTGGCTGGGACCAACCTGGCTGGCCTCCAGGCACCAAGTCAGCCTGCGTGCTGTCGCTGGTGTGGCCCAACGGCCCTTCGTCTAGGCTTTCAGGTCCTTGTACATATTCAGGTGTTTTACCTGGGAAGGGTGGGAACAGTTCAGCAGCAGCTGGCCTGGGGCTCAGCTCACGTTTACTCACAGACGCCTCGGCACGGTCCCCCAGCTTTGCAATGAGGACGCTCCTTGCGTGGGGGCTGCTGGCTGCATGGGAGGTGATTCCCCACCTGTAACCAACTTCAGATTTGTTTACCGCTGGAGCAAGTGCCCTGATAGGGTTTTCCTCTCTATAACTGGTGGGTTCTGTGTTTTGTTTTTTTTTTTGGTTCAAGGTAGATTTCATTCGTCTTTTATGTATTTATAGATATAAGCATGGAAATAATTCATTCATATAAATACATCTGTGTGAAGGGAAGAACTTTTTCTGTTTTATTTTAAAAATTTATTTATTTTTAAAAATTTTGAAATTTTATTTATTTATTTACACAGCAGGTTATTATTAGTTATCTATTTTATACATATACATGTATACAGGTCAATCCCAATCTCCCAACTCATCCCACCACCACCACCACATGGCTTCCTCCCCTTGGTGTCCATACGTTTGTTCTCTGCCTCTGTGTCTCTATTTCTGCCCTGCAAACCGGTTCATCTGTACCATTTTTCTAGGTTCCACATATATGCATTAATATACAATAGTTGTTTTTCTCTTTCTGACTTCCTTCACTCTGTATGACAGTCTCTAGATCCATCGACGTCTCTACAAATGACCCAGTTTCATTCCTTTGTATGGCTGAGTAATATTCCATTTTATATATGTACCACATGTTTATCCATTCGACTATCTGTGGGCATTTAGGTTGCTTCCATTACCTGTCTATGGTGAATAGTGCTGCAACGAACATTGTGGTGAATGTGTCTTTTTGATTTATGGTTTTCTCTGGGTATATGCCCAGAAGTGGGATTGCTGGATCATATTGTAATTCTATTTTTACTTTTTAAAGGAACCTCCATACTGTTCTCCATAGTGACTGTATCAATTTACATTCCCACCAATAGTGGAAGAGGGTTCCTTTTGTCCACACCCTCCCCAGCATTTGTTGTTTGTAGAATTTCTGATGATGCCCATTCTAACAGGTGTGAGGTGATAGCTCATTGTAGTTTTGATTTGCATTACTTTAATAATTAGTGATGTTGAGCAGCTTTTCATGTGCATCTTGGCCATGTCTGTGTGTTCTTTGAAGAAATATCTATTTAGATCGTCTACCCATTTTTATATTGGTTTGTTGGTTTTTTTTACTATGAAGCTGCATGAGCTGTTTATATATACTGGAGATTAAACGTTTGTCCATTGATTCGTTTGCAAATATTTCCTCCCATTCTGAGGGTTGCCTTTTTCCATTCCCGTTTTTTAACAAAAGAAAGAAAGAAAGAAAAAGAAGCAGAACACAAATGTGTGTAAAATATGCCTCTTGAAACTGTCGTTTTGAAATATGGAAGTCTGTTGAATATTTTGGTCGATATACGACTCCAGGATTTGTTTTCAGGGCAGGTGTCATTTACAGGCCTGCAATTATCTTGAATATCAACTGACCATTAGCCCTGGGATGAAAGCTGCTGTTGTGTGAAACGGCCACAAGGTGGCAGCAGTTCTCCTTTACCAAACCTGGTTACTAGGGCAACAGAGCCTCAATGGAAGTCGTGTTCTAGGTTGTAATTTAGAATGGAATGTGCCAGGAAGAAGCCCCTTAAGTTTGTCTCACTACTTCTTGTTCGCTTTCTTAATTTGATTTTTATTTTTTTATCACGGCAAGTTTGATTACAATGTTTGGCTTGTTGTAGGTGTGCAAGATGTGGTTCTTTTACACATATGTCTGTTCTTCCTGGGGTCCTTTCCCCATGTACGTTATGACAGGATGTTGAGTAGTCTTCTCTTGGTATTCCGTGGGTGTTTGGTGATTATATATTTCACCTGTGTTTGTATATGTCTGTTAACCCCAATATCCTAATGTATCCAATCCTCACACTTTCCCATTGGTGATCCATAAGTTTGTTTAATGAATCTGTGATTGCCCTTCTCCGTGGAAATATCTTCACTGGTATCAATTTTTCGGTAACACCTATAAGTGATATCAATAGATATGTGTCTTTCTCTTTCTGACTTACTACAAGTCACGTGATTAGCTCTAGACTCATCTACGGTGCAGCAGATGGCATTGTGTCCTTTTTTTCCTTGGCTAATATTCTGTCTGTACATGTACCAGTTCTTCTTTGTCCACTCATCTGTTGATGGACTTTTTGGCTGCTTCCATGTCATGGCTATTGTAATGCTGCGGCAATGCACATTTGCCTGCCTGTGTCTTTCCAATTCTGTCTTCTTAGGTTATAGGCCCAGGAGTGGGCCTGCTGGATCATATGGTAGCAAAATGTTTACCTTGTAGAGGCACCTCCATTCTGTTCTCAGTAGTGGCTCTTACCAGGTCACGTCCCACTTAAAGTTGAGGTTATGCTCTTCTCCCCAACAACTTCAGCGTTTATTGTTTGTAGTATTTTCGCTGATGTTTATTCTGACTAGTGTGAGCTGATACCACTTTGTGGTTGGATTTGCATGCGTCTCATAATTCCTTGAAATTGAACTTTCTGGCATGTCCTTTTTTTCTTCAAACTGTGAGTACAGCTTACCTCTTCAAATAGTTTTCGTGAAGTATGTTTGACATTTAGAAATATTTTGGCCATTACCTCCCTCAAGACATTTTGAGGGCAGGTTTCATTCACAGCCCTCCAGTACTGGTGCATATGAAGTGACCCTTAGCACAGGTTTTAAAGCTGCTGTTGCAAGTAACGGCCAGAGGGCGGCAGCATTTTTCCTTTTCCCAATCTGGTAACTAGGGAAACAGACCATCCTGGCAGTGGTGTTCCTCGGTGATATATTAGAGTGGAATGTGCCCCCAAAAGCTGATGTCTCCTTACTTATGTTTGTTTTATAAATTGAATTTATGTATTTTTTAATTGGAGTCATATTCCATTGTGTACATGGACCACTTCTTCTTTGTGCATGCCTCTGTTGATGGACATTTTCGTAGCTTCCAAGTGTTGGCTATGGTAAATATTGCTGGAGTGCAGGATTGCCAGGCTGTGTCTTTTTTTGTGGTATGTGGGCCTCTCACTGCCGTGGAACCTCCCATTGCAGTGCACACGCTCCGGACGCGCAGGCCCAGCAGCCATAGCTCACGGGACAAGCCGCTCCGCGGCATGTGGGATCTTCCTGAACCGGGGCATGAACCCGTGTCCCCTGCATTGGCAGGTGGACTCTCAAACACTGCGCCACCAGTGAAGCCCAGCCTGTGTCTTTTTGATTCTCATGCCCTCAGGTGATAGGCCCAGCAGTGGGTATGTTTGATTGAATGGTAGCTCAGTATTTACCTTTACAAGGCACCTGATTTTTTTGCTTTCATTACTGGCTCTTACCATGTCCCACGTTGAACCAAGGGTAGGCATTTCTCCAAAACCCCTTCAGCATTTATTGTTTGCAGAATTTTTGTCGATGACCATTCTGACTGGTGTGAGCTGATAGGTTTTTGTAATTTGGATTTGCATATCTTTAATTATTCCTAATGTTCAGCATTTTTCCATGCCTTTTTCCATTTCTGGTACAGAAAAACAGAAAAAAACGGAGAGTACAATTAACCTCTTGAAATTGTCTTCTTGGATGGTTGCCCTCTTTTGAATTTTTGGGTCAATGTTCGACCCCAGGATTGTTTTTGAGGGCAGGTGTCATTCACAGGCCTGCAATGAGTGCGAATACTTTGTGACCCTTAGCACTGGGTTTAAAGCTGCTGTTGTGGGAAATGGCCACAAGGCGGCAGCATTTCTCCATTGCCAAACCTGGTTACTAGGGCAGCAGAGCCTTTCTGGGGCCAATGGAATACAGAAGAAGGCATCGTTGAAGTCTAATACAGAATACCATGTCCTGGTGGATGGTAGAATGACCAGCAGGGTGTAGGAATTAGGAACTACTGGATGTATATCCTCGGTGGCTTCACTGAGTGTCCTGACCTCCTTTACCAGGTCCCCAGCAGCCCACGGGGCTCTCGTGGTCAGGGCAATGCCAGGTTATGGAGCTCCCCTGTGCAACTTCCCATCAGCCCACGGGGCTCTCATGGTCACGCCACTCCCAGGTTATGGAGCTCACCTGTGCAACTACCCATCAGCCCACGAGGCTCTCATGGTCACGCCACTCCCAGGTTATGGAGCTCACCTGTGCAACTACCCAGCAGCCCATGGGGTCTCGTGATCAGGCCCCTCCCAGGATATGGAGCTCCCCTGAGCAGATACCACGGCAGGGCTGGGCACACAGGCACCGTGCACATAGCCCTCATTGCAGAGCACCCCAGATGGCCTGTCACTCAGAGCTGACACAGAGCACCTCAGAGCAGGACTTGATGTAACAAACAGCAGCTCCGAAAGGTCTGTGACCCTGGGCATCACTCTGTGCGGCCTCCCTCTGCCTGGTCTTCCAGAGACTTCCACTGCAGCCGGGACACCAGGCCTCTATCTCCAACCATCACCCCTCCTCTCCCTGACTCCTCGGTTCCTCTCATTAGGAGAGGGTCTTCTTGAAGTTGTCTCCCACTCATGGGCCAGATAAAATGATTAGAAAACAAGCCAGAGCTGCAGCCCCTTATGTATCCTGACTCTCAGGAGCCCACACCTGTTCCTTGGACCTGGCCGGTTCAGCGAGGTCCATTTTCTGCAATGTGAGCCCCTGAGGGGTGAGGATTGGCTGACCTGGGCAGCCTGACCATGCCGGCCAGCCCTCCCCAGGTGTTCCTGTGTTGAGGTCAATATGAACATCACTCCAGGCAGCAAGAACCCCTGCAGCTGTGCCTGATGCCATATTCTCTGCCCCGTCATCAGTCTCGGGGCTGTGCTGGTGGGAGGGAGTGAGGGGCCACAGCTTTGTGGGTGGCCCGGTGTGAGTGGGGCTCTGCTGGACTTTCTGCAGGAATTGCCAGGCTGCCAACTGCTAAAGAAGAGGATGTGTCACCCATACCTTACACTGGAATTTCTCCCCGGGCAGAGGTGAGGAAGGAAAAAAGCAGTGGGGGCCGGGACAGGAGGTGTATCTCAGGCAGGGAAATGGAAAGCATCCAGAAGAGCGCCCTGGCTGGGACCAACCTGGCTGGCCTCCAGGCACCAAGTCAGCCTGCGTGCTGTCGCTGGTGTGGCCCAACGGCCCTTCGTCTAGGCTTTCAGGTCCTTGTACATATTCAGGTGTTTTACCTGGGAAGGGTGGGAACAGTTCAGCAGCAGCTGGCCTGGGGCTCAGCTCACGTTTACTCACAGACGCCTCGGCACGGTCCCCCAGCTTTGCAATGAGGACGCTCCTTGCGTGGGGGCTGCTGGCTGCATGGGAGGTGATTCCCCACCTGTAACCAACTTCAGATTTGTTTACCGCTGGAGCAAGTGCCCTGATAGGGTTTTCCTCTCTATAACTGGTGGGTTCTGTGTTTTGTTTTTTTTTTTTGGTTCAAGGTAGATTTCATTCGTCTTTTATGTATTTATAGATATAAGCATGGAAATAATTCATTCATATAAATACATCTGTGTGAAGGGAAGAACTTTTTCTGTTTTATTTTAAAAATTTATTTATTTTTAAAAATTTTGAAATTTTATTTATTTATTTACACAGCAGGTTATTATTAGTTATCTATTTTATACATATACATGTATACAGGTCAATCCCAATCTCCCAACTCATCCCACCACCACCACCACATGGCTTCCTCCCCTTGGTGTCCATACGTTTGTTCTCTGCCTCTGTGTCTCTATTTCTGCCCTGCAAACCGGTTCATCTGTACCATTTTTCTAGGTTCCACATATATGCATTAATATACAATAGTTGTTTTTCTCTTTCTGACTTCCTTCACTCTGTATGACAGTCTCTAGATCCATCGACGTCTCTACAAATGACCCAGTTTCATTCCTTTGTATGGCTGAGTAATATTCCATTTTATATATGTACCACATGTTTATCCATTCGACTATCTGTGGGCATTTAGGTTGCTTCCATTACCTGTCTATGGTGAATAGTGCTGCAACGAACTTTGTGGTGAATGTGTCTTTTTGATTTATGGTTTTCTCTGGGTATATGCCCAGAAGTGGGATTGCTGGATCATATGGTAATTCTATTTTTACTTTTTTAAGGAACCTCCATACTGTTCTCCATAGTGACTGTATCAATTTACATTCCCACCAATAGTGGAAGAGGGTTCCTTTTGTCCACACCCTCCCCAGCATTTGTTGTTTGTAGAATTTCTGATGATGCCCATTCTAACAGGTGTGAGGTGATAGCTCATTGTAGTTTTGATTTGCATTACTTTAATAATTAGTGATGTTGAGCAGCTTTTCATGTGCATCTTGGCCATGTCTGTGTGTTCTTTGAAGAAATATCTATTTAGATCGTCTACCCATTTTTATATTGGTTTGTTGGTTTTTTTTACTATGAAGCTGCATGAGCTGTTTATATATACTGGAGATTAAACGTTTGTCCATTGATTCGTTTGCAAATATTTCCTCCCATTCGGAGGGTTGCCTTTTTCCATTCCCGTTTTTTAACAAAAGAAAGAAAGAAAGAAAAAGAAGCAGAACACAAATGTGTGTAAAATATGCCTCTTGAAACTGTCGTTTTGAAATATGGAAGTCTGTTGAATATTTTGGTCGATATACGACTCCAGGATTTGTTTTCAGGGCAGGTGTCATTTACAGGCCTGCAATTATCTTGAATATCAACTGACCATTAGCCCTGGGATGAAAGCTGCTGTTGTGTGAAACGGCCACAAGGTGGCAGCAGTTCTCCTTTACCAAACCTGGTCACTAGGGCAACAGAGCCTCAATGGAAGTCGTGTTCTAGGTTGTAATTTAGAATGGAATGTGCCAGGAAGAAGCCCCTTAAGTTTGTCTCACTACTTCTTGTTCGCTTTCTTAATTTGATTTTTATTTTTTTATCACGGCAAGTTTGATTACAATGTTTGGCTTGTTGTAGGTGTGCAAGATGTGGTTCTTTTACACATATGTCTGTTCTTCCTGGGGTCCTTTCCCCATGTACGTTATGACAGGATGTTGAGTAGTCTTCTCTTGGTATTCCGTGGGTGTTTGGTGATTATATATTTCACCTGTGTTTGTATATGTCTGTTAACCCCAATATCCTAATGTATCCAATCCTCACACTTTCCCATTGGTGATCCATAAGTTTGTTTAATGAATCTGTGATTGCCCTTCTCCGTGGAAATATCTTCACTGGTATCAATTTTTCGGTAACACCTATAAGTGATATCAATAGATATGTGTCTTTCTCTTTCTGACTTACTACAAGTCACGTGATTAGCTCTAGACTCATCTACGGTGCAGCAGATGGCATTGTGTCCTTTTTTTCCTTGGCTAATATTCTGTCTGTACATGTACCAGTTCTTCTTTGTCCACTCATCTGTTGATGGACTTTTTGGCTGCTTCCATGTCATGGCTATTGTAATGCTGCGGCAATGCACATTTGCCTGCCTGTGTCTTTCCAATTCTGTCTTCTTAGGTTATAGGCCCAGGAGTGGGCCTGCTGGATCATATGGTAGCAAAATGTTTACCTTGTAGAGGCACCTCCATTCTGTTCTCAGTAGTGGCTCTTACCAGGTCACGTCCCACTTAAAGTTGAGGTTATGCTCTTCTCCCCAACAACTTCAGCGTTTATTGTTTGTAGTATTTTCGCTGATGTTTATTCTGACTAGTGTGAGCTGATACCACTTTGTGGTTGGACTTGCATGCGTCTCATAATTCCTTGAAATTGAACTTTCTGGCATGTCCTTTTTTTCTTCAAACTGTGAGTACAGCTTACCTCTTCAAATAGTTTTCGTGAAGTATGTTTGACATTTAGAAATATTTTGGCCATTACCTCCCTCAAGACATTTTGAGGGCAGGTTTCATTCACAGCCCTCCAGTACTGGTGCATATGAAGTGACCCTTAGCACAGGTTTTAAAGCTGCTGTTGCAAGTAACGGCCAGAGGGCGGCAGCATTTTTCCTTTTCCCAATCTGGTAACTAGGGAAACAGACCATCCTGGCAGTGGTGTTCCTCGGTGATATATTAGAGTGGAATGTGCCCCCAAAAGCTGATGTCTCCTTACTTATGTTTGTTTTATAAATTGAATTTATGTATTTTTTAATTGGAGTCATATTCCATTGTGTACATGGACCACTTCTTCTTTGTGCATGCCTCTGTTGATGGACATTTTCGTAGCTTCCAAGTGTTGGCTATGGTAAATATTGCTGGAGTGCAGGATTGCCAGGCTGTGTCTTTTTTTGTGGTATGTGGGCCTCTCACTGCCGTGGAACCTCCCATTGCAGTGCACACGCTCCGGACGCGCAGGCCCAGCAGCCATAGCTCACGGGACAAGCCGCTCCGCGGCATGTGGGATCTTCCTGAACCGGGGCATGAACCCGTGTCCCCTGCATTGGCAGGTGGACTCTCAAACACTGCGCCACCAGTGAAGCCCAGCCTGTGTCTTTTTGATTCTCATGCCCTCAGGTGATAGGCCCAGCAGTGGGTATGTTTGATTGAATGGTAGCTCAGTATTTACCTTTACAAGGCACCTGATTTTTTTGCTTTCATTACTGGCTCTTACCATGTCCCACGTTGAACCAAGGGTAGGCATTTCTCCAAAACCCCTTCAGCATTTATTGTTTGCAGAATTTTTGTCGATGACCATTCTGACTGGTGTGAGCTGATAGGTTTTTGTAATTTGGATTTGCATATCTTTAATTATTCCTAATGTTCAGCATTTTTCCATGCCTTTTTCCATTTCTGGTACAGAAAAACAGAAAAAAACGGAGAGTACAATTAACCTCTTGAAATTGTCTTCTTGGATGGTTGCCCTCTTTTGAATTTTTGGGTCAATGTTCGACCCCAGGATTGTTTTTGAGGGCAGGTGTCATTCACAGGCCTGCAATGAGTGCGAATACTTTGTGACCCTTAGCACTGGGTTTAAAGCTGCTGTTGTGGGAAATGGCCACAAGGCGGCAGCATTTCTCCATTGCCAAACCTGGTTACTAGGGCAGCAGAGCCTTTCTGGGGCCAATGGAATACAGAAGAAGGCATCGTTGAAGTCTAATACAGAATACCATGTCCTGGTGGATGGTAGAATGACCAGCAGGGTGTAGGAATTAGGAACTACTGGATGTATATCCTCGGTGGCTTCACTGAGTGTCCTGACCTCCTTTACCAGGTCCCCAGCAGCCCACGGGGCTCTCGTGGTCAGGGCAATGCCAGGTTATGGAGCTCCCCTGTGCAACTTCCCATCAGCCCACGGGGCTCTCATGGTCACGCCACTCCCAGGTTATGGAGCTCACCTGTGCAACTACCCATCAGCCCACGAGGCTCTCATGGTCACGCCACTCCCAGGTTATGGAGCTCACCTGTGCAACTACCCAGCAGCCCATGGGGTCTCGTGATCAGGCCCCTCCCAGGATATGGAGCTCCCCTGAGCAGATACCACGGCAGGGCTGGGCACACAGGCACCGTGCACATAGCCCTCATTGCAGAGCACCCCAGATGGCCTGTCACTCAGAGCTGACACAGAGCACCTCAGAGCAGGACTTGATGTAACAAACAGCAGCTCCGAAAGGTCTGTGACCCTGGGCATCACTCTGTGCGGCCTCCCTCTGCCTGGTCTTCCAGAGACTTCCACTGCAGCCGGGACACCAGGCCTCTATCTCCAACCATCACCCCTCCTCTCCCTGACTCCTCGGTTCCTCTCATTAGGAGAGGGTCTTCTTGAAGTTGTCTCCCACTCATGGGCCAGATAAAATGATTAGAAAACAAGCCAGAGCTGCAGCCCCTTATGTATCCTGACTCTCAGGAGCCCACACCTGTTCCTTGGACCTGGCCGGTTCAGCGAGGTCCATTTTCTGCAATGTGAGCCCCTGAGGGGTGAGGATTGGCTGACCTGGGCAGCCTGACCATGCCGGCCAGCCCTCCCCAGGTGTTCCTGTGTTGAGGTCAATATGAACATCACTCCAGGCAGCAAGAACCCCTGCAGCTGTGCCTGATGCCATATTCTCTGCCCCGTCATCAGTCTCGGGGCTGTGCTGGTGGGAGGGAGTGAGGGGCCACAGCTTTGTGGGTGGCCCGGTGTGAGTGGGGCTCTGCTGGACTTTCTGCAGGAATTGCCAGGCTGCCAACTGCTAAAGAAGAGGATGTGTCACCCATACCTTACACTGGAATTTCTCCCCGGGCAGAGGTGAGGAAGGAAAAAAGCAGTGGGGGCCGGGACAGGAGGTGTATCTCAGGCAGGGAAATGGAAAGCATCCAGAAGAGCGCCCTGGCTGGGACCAACCTGGCTGGCCTCCAGGCACCAAGTCAGCCTGCGTGCTGTCGCTGGTGTGGCCCAACGGCCCTTCGTCTAGGCTTTCAGGTCCTTGTACATATTCAGGTGTTTTACCTGGGAAGGGTGGGAACAGTTCAGCAGCAGCTGGCCTGGGGCTCAGCTCACGTTTACTCACAGACGCCTCGGCACGGTCCCCCAGCTTTGCAATGAGGACGCTCCTTGCGTGGGGGCTGCTGGCTGCATGGGAGGTGATTCCCCACCTGTAACCAACTTCAGATTTGTTTACCGCTGGAGCAAGTGCCCTGATAGGGTTTTCCTCTCTATAACTGGTGGGTTCTGTGTTTTGTTTTTTTTTTTTGGTTCAAGGTAGATTTCATTCGTCTTTTATGTATTTATAGATATAAGCATGGAAATAATTCATTCATATAAATACATCTGTGTGAAGGGAAGAACTTTTTCTGTTTTATTTTAAAAATTTATTTATTTTTAAAAATTTTGAAATTTTATTTATTTATTTACACAGCAGGTTATTATTAGTTATCTATTTTATACATATACATGTATACAGGTCAATCCCAATCTCCCAACTCATCCCACCACCACCACCACATGGCTTCCTCCCCTTGGTGTCCATACGTTTGTTCTCTGCCTCTGTGTCTCTATTTCTGCCCTGCAAACCGGTTCATCTGTACCATTTTTCTAGGTTCCACATATATGCATTAATATACAATAGTTGTTTTTCTCTTTCTGACTTCCTTCACTCTGTATGACAGTCTCTAGATCCATCGACGTCTCTACAAATGACCCAGTTTCATTCCTTTGTATGGCTGAGTAATATTCCATTTTATATATGTACCACATGTTTATCCATTCGACTATCTGTGGGCATTTAGGTTGCTTCCATTACCTGTCTATGGTGAATAGTGCTGCAACGAACATTGTGGTGAATGTGTCTTTTTGATTTATGGTTTTCTCTGGGTATATGCCCAGAAGTGGGATTGCTGGATCATATGGTAATTCTATTTTTACTTTTTAAAGGAACCTCCATACTGTTCTCCATAGTGACTGTATCAATTTACATTCCCACCAATAGTGGAAGAGGGTTCCTTTTGTCCACACCCTCCCCAGCATTTGTTGTTTGTAGAATTTCTGATGATGCCCATTCTAACAGGTGTGAGGTGATAGCTCATTGTAGTTTTGATTTGCATTACTTTAATAATTAGTGATGTTGAGCAGCTTTTCATGTGCATCTTGGCCATGTCTGTGTGTTCTTTGAAGAAATATCTATTTAGGTCGTCTACCCATTTTTATATTGGTTTGTTGTTTTTTTTTTACTATGAAGCTGCATGAGCTGTTTATATATACTGGAGATTAAACGTTTGTCCATTGATTCGTTTGCAAATATTTCCTCCCATTCGGAGGGTTGCCTTTTTCCATTCCCGTTTTTTAACAAAAGAAAGAAAGAAAGAAAAAGAAGCAGAACACAAATGTGTGTAAAATATGCCTCTTGAAACTGTCGTTTTGAAATATGGAAGTCTGTTGAATATTTTGGTCGATATACGACTCCAGGATTTGTTTTCAGGGCAGGTGTCATTTACAGGCCTGCAATTATCTTGAATATCAACTGACCATTAGCCCTGGGATGAAAGCTGCTGTTGTGTGAAACGGCCACAAGGTGGCAGCAGTTCTCCTTTACCAAACCTGGTCACTAGGGCAACAGAGCCTCAATGGAAGTCGTGTTCTAGGTTGTAATTTAGAATGGAATGTGCCAGGAAGAAGCCCCTTAAGTTTGTCTCACTACTTCTTGTTCGCTTTCTTAATTTGATTTTTATTTTTTTATCACGGCAAGTTTGATTACAATGTTTGGCTTGTTGTAGGTGTGCAAGATGTGGTTCTTTTACACATATGTCTGTTCTTCCTGGGGTCCTTTCCCCATGTACGTTATGACAGGATGTTGAGTAGTCTTCTCTTGGTATTCCGTGGGTGTTTGGTGATTATATATTTCACCTGTGTTTGTATATGTCTGTTAACCCCAATATCCTAATGTATCCAATCCTCACACTTTCCCATTGGTGATCCATAAGTTTGTTTAATGAATCTGTGATTGCCCTTCTCCGTGGAAATATCTTCACTGGTATCAATTTTTCGGTAACACCTATAAGTGATATCAATAGATATGTGTCTTTCTCTTTCTGACTTACTACAAGTCACGTGATTAGCTCTAGACTCATCTACGGTGCAGCAGATGGCATTGTGTCCTTTTTTTCCTTGGCTAATATTCTGTCTGTACATGTACCAGTTCTTCTTTGTCCACTCATCTGTTGATGGACTTTTTGGCTGCTTCCATGTCATGGCTATTGTAATGCTGCGGCAATGCACATTTGCCTGCCTGTGTCTTTCCAATTCTGTCTTCTTAGGTTATAGGCCCAGGAGTGGGCCTGCTGGATCATATGGTAGCAAAATGTTTACCTTGTAGAGGCACCTCCATTCTGTTCTCAGTAGTGGCTCTTACCAGGTCACGTCCCACTTAAAGTTGAGGTTATGCTCTTCTCCCCAACAACTTCAGCGTTTATTGTTTGTAGTATTTTCGCTGATGTTTATTCTGACTAGTGTGAGCTGATACCACTTTGTGGTTGGACTTGCATGCGTCTCATAATTCCTTGAAATTGAACTTTCTGGCATGTCCTTTTTTTCTTCAAACTGTGAGTACAGCTTACCTCTTCAAATAGTTTTCGTGAAGTATGTTTGACATTTAGAAATATTTTGGCCATTACCTCCCTCAAGACATTTTGAGGGCAGGTTTCATTCACAGCCCTCCAGTACTGGTGCATATGAAGTGACCCTTAGCACAGGTTTTAAAGCTGCTGTTGCAAGTAACGGCCAGAGGGCGGCAGCATTTTTCCTTTTCCCAATCTGGTAACTAGGGAAACAGACCATCCTGGCAGTGGTGTTCCTCGGTGATATATTAGAGTGGAATGTGCCCCCAAAAGCTGATGTCTCCTTACTTATGTTTGTTTTATAAATTGAATTTATGTATTTTTTAATTGGAGTCATATTCCATTGTGTACATGGACCACTTCTTCTTTGTGCATGCCTCTGTTGATGGACATTTTCGTAGCTTCCAAGTGTTGGCTATGGTAAATATTGCTGGAGTGCAGGATTGCCAGGCTGTGTCTTTTTTTGTGGTATGTGGGCCTCTCACTGCCGTGGAACCTCCCATTGCAGTGCACACGCTCCGGACGCGCAGGCCCAGCAGCCATAGCTCACGGGACAAGCCGCTCCGCGGCATGTGGGATCTTCCTGAACCGGGGCATGAACCCGTGTCCCCTGCATTGGCAGGTGGACTCTCAAACACTGCGCCACCAGTGAAGCCCAGCCTGTGTCTTTTTGATTCTCATGCCCTCAGGTGATAGGCCCAGCAGTGGGTATGTTTGATTGAATGGTAGCTCAGTATTTACCTTTACAAGGCACCTGATTTTTTTGCTTTCATTACTGGCTCTTACCATGTCCCACGTTGAACCAAGGGTAGGCATTTCTCCAAAACCCCTTCAGCATTTATTGTTTGCAGAATTTTTGTCGATGACCATTCTGACTGGTGTGAGCTGATAGGTTTTTGTAATTTGGATTTGCATATCTTTAATTATTCCTAATGTTCAGCATTTTTCCATGCCTTTTTCCATTTCTGGTACAGAAAAACAGAAAAAAACGGAGAGTACAATTAACCTCTTGAAATTGTCTTCTTGGATGGTTGCCCTCTTTTGAATTTTTGGGTCAATGTTCGACCCCAGGATTGTTTTTGAGGGCAGGTGTCATTCACAGGCCTGCAATGAGTGCGAATACTTTGTGACCCTTAGCACTGGGTTTAAAGCTGCTGTTGTGGGAAATGGCCACAAGGCGGCAGCATTTCTCCATTGCCAAACCTGGTTACTAGGGCAGCAGAGCCTTTCTGGGGCCAATGGAATACAGAAGAAGGCATCGTTGAAGTCTAATACAGAATACCATGTCCTGGTGGATGGTAGAATGACCAGCAGGGTGTAGGAATTAGGAACTACTGGATGTATATCCTCGGTGGCTTCACTGAGTGTCCTGACCTCCTTTACCAGGTCCCCAGCAGCCCACGGGGCTCTCGTGGTCAGGGCAATGCCAGGTTATGGAGCTCCCCTGTGCAACTTCCCATCAGCCCACGGGGCTCTCATGGTCACGCCACTCCCAGGTTATGGAGCTCACCTGTGCAACTACCCATCAGCCCACGAGGCTCTCATGGTCACGCCACTCCCAGGTTATGGAGCTCACCTGTGCAACTACCCAGCAGCCCATGGGGTCTCGTGATCAGGCCCCTCCCAGGATATGGAGCTCCCCTGAGCAGATACCACGGCAGGGCTGGGCACACAGGCACCGTGCACATAGCCCTCATTGCAGAGCACCCCAGATGGCCTGTCACTCAGAGCTGACACAGAGCACCTCAGAGCAGGACTTGATGTAACAAACAGCAGCTCCGAAAGGTCTGTGACCCTGGGCATCACTCTGTGCGGCCTCCCTCTGCCTGGTCTTCCAGAGACTTCCACTGCAGCCGGGACACCAGGCCTCTATCTCCAACCATCACCCCTCCTCTCCCTGACTCCTCGGTTCCTCTCATTAGGAGAGGGTCTTCTTGAAGTTGTCTCCCACTCATGGGCCAGATAAAATGATTAGAAAACAAGCCAGAGCTGCAGCCCCTTATGTATCCTGACTCTCAGGAGCCCACACCTGTTCCTTGGACCTGGCCGGTTCAGCGAGGTCCATTTTCTGCAATGTGAGCCCCTGAGGGGTGAGGATTGGCTGACCTGGGCAGCCTGACCATGCCGGCCAGCCCTCCCCAGGTGTTCCTGTGTTGAGGTCAATATGAACATCACTCCAGGCAGCAAGAACCCCTGCAGCTGTGCCTGATGCCATATTCTCTGCCCCGTCATCAGTCTCGGGGCTGTGCTGGTGGGAGGGAGTGAGGGGCCACAGCTTTGTGGGTGGCCCGGTGTGAGTGGGGCTCTGCTGGACTTTCTGCAGGAATTGCCAGGCTGCCAACTGCTAAAGAAGAGGATGTGTCACCCATACCTTACACTGGAATTTCTCCCCGGGCAGAGGTGAGGAAGGAAAAAAGCAGTGGGGGCCGGGACAGGAGGTGTATCTCAGGCAGGGAAATGGAAAGCATCCAGAAGAGCGCCCTGGCTGGGACCAACCTGGCTGGCCTCCAGGCACCAAGTCAGCCTGCGTGCTGTCGCTGGTGTGGCCCAACGGCCCTTCGTCTAGGCTTTCAGGTCCTTGTACATATTCAGGTGTTTTACCTGGGAAGGGTGGGAACAGTTCAGCAGCAGCTGGCCTGGGGCTCAGCTCACGTTTACTCACAGACGCCTCGGCACGGTCCCCCAGCTTTGCAATGAGGACGCTCCTTGCGTGGGGGCTGCTGGCTGCATGGGAGGTGATTCCCCACCTGTAACCAACTTCAGATTTGTTTACCGCTGGAGCAAGTGCCCTGATAGGGTTTTCCTCTCTATAACTGGTGGGTTCTGTGTTTTGTTTTTTTTTTTTGGTTCAAGGTAGATTTCATTCGTCTTTTATGTATTTATAGATATAAGCATGGAAATAATTCATTCATATAAATACATCTGTGTGAAGGGAAGAACTTTTTCTGTTTTATTTTAAAAATTTATTTATTTTTAAAAATTTTGAAATTTTATTTATTTATTTACACAGCAGGTTATTATTAGTTATCTATTTTATACATATACATGTATACAGGTCAATCCCAATCTCCCAACTCATCCCACCACCACCACCACATGGCTTCCTCCCCTTGGTGTCCATACGTTTGTTCTCTGCCTCTGTGTCTCTATTTCTGCCCTGCAAACCGGTTCATCTGTACCATTTTTCTAGGTTCCACATATATGCATTAATATACAATAGTTGTTTTTCTCTTTCTGACTTCCTTCACTCTGTATGACAGTCTCTAGATCCATCGACGTCTCTACAAATGACCCAGTTTCATTCCTTTGTATGGCTGAGTAATATTCCATTTTATATATGTACCACATGTTTATCCATTCGACTATCTGTGGGCATTTAGGTTGCTTCCATTACCTGTCTATGGTGAATAGTGCTGCAACGAACATTGTGGTGAATGTGTCTTTTTGATTTATGGTTTTCTCTGGGTATATGCCCAGAAGTGGGATTGCTGGATCATATGGTAATTCTATTTTTACTTTTTAAAGGAACCTCCATACTGTTCTCCATAGTGACTGTATCAATTTACATTCCCACCAATAGTGGAAGAGGGTTCCTTTTGTCCACACCCTCCCCAGCATTTGTTGTTTGTAGAATTTCTGATGATGCCCATTCTAACAGGTGTGAGGTGATAGCTCATTGTAGTTTTGATTTGCATTACTTTAATAATTAGTGATGTTGAGCAGCTTTTCATGTGCATCTTGGCCATGTCTGTGTGTTCTTTGAAGAAATATCTATTTAGGTCGTCTACCCATTTTTATATTGGTTTGTTGTTTTTTTTTACTATGAAGCTGCATGAGCTGTTTATATATACTGGAGATTAAACGTTTGTCCATTGATTCGTTTGCAAATATTTCCTCCCATTCGGAGGGTTGCCTTTTTCCATTCCCGTTTTTTAACAAAAGAAAGAAAGAAAGAAAAAGAAGCAGAACACAAATGTGTGTAAAATATGCCTCTTGAAACTGTCGTTTTGAAATATGGAAGTCTGTTGAATATTTTGGTCGATATACGACTCCAGGATTTGTTTTCAGGGCAGGTGTCATTTACAGGCCTGCAATTATCTTGAATATCAACTGACCATTAGCCCTGGGATGAAAGCTGCTGTTGTGTGAAACGGCCACAAGGTGGCAGCAGTTCTCCTTTACCAAACCTGGTCACTAGGGCAACAGAGCCTCAATGGAAGTCGTGTTCTAGGTTGTAATTTAGAATGGAATGTGCCAGGAAGAAGCCCCTTAAGTTTGTCTCACTACTTCTTGTTCGCTTTCTTAATTTGATTTTTATTTTTTTATCACGGCAAGTTTGATTACAATGTTTGGCTTGTTGTAGGTGTGCAAGATGTGGTTCTTTTACACATATGTCTGTTCTTCCTGGGGTCCTTTCCCCATGTACGTTATGACAGGATGTTGAGTAGTCTTCTCTTGGTATTCCGTGGGTGTTTGGTGATTATATATTTCACCTGTGTTTGTATATGTCTGTTAACCCCAATATCCTAATGTATCCAATCCTCACACTTTCCCATTGGTGATCCATAAGTTTGTTTAATGAATCTGTGATTGCCCTTCTCCGTGGAAATATCTTCACTGGTATCAATTTTTCGGTAACACCTATAAGTGATATCAATAGATATGTGTCTTTCTCTTTCTGACTTACTACAAGTCACGTGATTAGCTCTAGACTCATCTACGGTGCAGCAGATGGCATTGTGTCCTTTTTTTCCTTGGCTAATATTCTGTCTGTACATGTACCAGTTCTTCTTTGTCCACTCATCTGTTGATGGACTTTTTGGCTGCTTCCATGTCATGGCTATTGTAATGCTGCGGCAATGCACATTTGCCTGCCTGTGTCTTTCCAATTCTGTCTTCTTAGGTTATAGGCCCAGGAGTGGGCCTGCTGGATCATATGGTAGCAAAATGTTTACCTTGTAGAGGCACCTCCATTCTGTTCTCAGTAGTGGCTCTTACCAGGTCACGTCCCACTTAAAGTTGAGGTTATGCTCTTCTCCCCAACAACTTCAGCGTTTATTGTTTGTAGTATTTTCGCTGATGTTTATTCTGACTAGTGTGAGCTGATACCACTTTGTGGTTGGACTTGCATGCGTCTCATAATTCCTTGAAATTGAACTTTCTGGCATGTCCTTTTTTTCTTCAAACTGTGAGTACAGCTTACCTCTTCAAATAGTTTTCGTGAAGTATGTTTGACATTTAGAAATATTTTGGCCATTACCTCCCTCAAGACATTTTGAGGGCAGGTTTCATTCACAGCCCTCCAGTACTGGTGCATATGAAGTGACCCTTAGCACAGGTTTTAAAGCTGCTGTTGCAAGTAACGGCCAGAGGGCGGCAGCATTTTTCCTTTTCCCAATCTGGTAACTAGGGAAACAGACCATCCTGGCAGTGGTGTTCCTCGGTGATATATTAGAGTGGAATGTGCCCCCAAAAGCTGATGTCTCCTTACTTATGTTTGTTTTATAAATTGAATTTATGTATTTTTTAATTGGAGTCATATTCCATTGTGTACATGGACCACTTCTTCTTTGTGCATGCCTCTGTTGATGGACATTTTCGTAGCTTCCAAGTGTTGGCTATGGTAAATATTGCTGGAGTGCAGGATTGCCAGGCTGTGTCTTTTTTTGTGGTATGTGGGCCTCTCACTGCCGTGGAACCTCCCATTGCAGTGCACACGCTCCGGACGCGCAGGCCCAGCAGCCATAGCTCACGGGACAAGCCGCTCCGCGGCATGTGGGATCTTCCTGAACCGGGGCATGAACCCGTGTCCCCTGCATTGGCAGGTGGACTCTCAAACACTGCGCCACCAGTGAAGCCCAGCCTGTGTCTTTTTGATTCTCATGCCCTCAGGTGATAGGCCCAGCAGTGGGTATGTTTGATTGAATGGTAGCTCAGTATTTACCTTTACAAGGCACCTGATTTTTTTGCTTTCATTACTGGCTCTTACCATGTCCCACGTTGAACCAAGGGTAGGCATTTCTCCAAAACCCCTTCAGCATTTATTGTTTGCAGAATTTTTGTCGATGACCATTCTGACTGGTGTGAGCTGATAGGTTTTTGTAATTTGGATTTGCATATCTTTAATTATTCCTAATGTTCAGCATTTTTCCATGCCTTTTTCCATTTCTGGTACAGAAAAACAGAAAAAAACGGAGAGTACAATTAACCTCTTGAAATTGTCTTCTTGGATGGTTGCCCTCTTTTGAATTTTTGGGTCAATGTTCGACCCCAGGATTGTTTTTGAGGGCAGGTGTCATTCACAGGCCTGCAATGAGTGCGAATACTTTGTGACCCTTAGCACTGGGTTTAAAGCTGCTGTTGTGGGAAATGGCCACAAGGCGGCAGCATTTCTCCATTGCCAAACCTGGTTACTAGGGCAGCAGAGCCTTTCTGGGGCCAATGGAATACAGAAGAAGGCATCGTTGAAGTCTAATACAGAATACCATGTCCTGGTGGATGGTAGAATGACCAGCAGGGTGTAGGAATTAGGAACTACTGGATGTATATCCTCGGTGGCTTCACTGAGTGTCCTGACCTCCTTTACCAGGTCCCCAGCAGCCCACGGGGCTCTCGTGGTCAGGGCAATGCCAGGTTATGGAGCTCCCCTGTGCAACTTCCCATCAGCCCACGGGGCTCTCATGGTCACGCCACTCCCAGGTTATGGAGCTCACCTGTGCAACTACCCATCAGCCCACGAGGCTCTCATGGTCACGCCACTCCCAGGTTATGGAGCTCACCTGTGCAACTACCCAGCAGCCCATGGGGTCTCGTGATCAGGCCCCTCCCAGGATATGGAGCTCCCCTGAGCAGATACCACGGCAGGGCTGGGCACACAGGCACCGTGCACATAGCCCTCATTGCAGAGCACCCCAGATGGCCTGTCACTCAGAGCTGACACAGAGCACCTCAGAGCAGGACTTGATGTAACAAACAGCAGCTCCGAAAGGTCTGTGACCCTGGGCATCACTCTGTGCGGCCTCCCTCTGCCTGGTCTTCCAGAGACTTCCACTGCAGCCGGGACACCAGGCCTCTATCTCCAACCATCACCCCTCCTCTCCCTGACTCCTCGGTTCCTCTCATTAGGAGAGGGTCTTCTTGAAGTTGTCTCCCACTCATGGGCCAGATAAAATGATTAGAAAACAAGCCAGAGCTGCAGCCCCTTATGTATCCTGACTCTCAGGAGCCCACACCTGTTCCTTGGACCTGGCCGGTTCAGCGAGGTCCATTTTCTGCAATGTGAGCCCCTGAGGGGTGAGGATTGGCTGACCTGGGCAGCCTGACCATGCCGGCCAGCCCTCCCCAGGTGTTCCTGTGTTGAGGTCAATATGAACATCACTCCAGGCAGCAAGAACCCCTGCAGCTGTGCCTGATGCCATATTCTCTGCCCCGTCATCAGTCTCGGGGCTGTGCTGGTGGGAGGGAGTGAGGGGCCACAGCTTTGTGGGTGGCCCGGTGTGAGTGGGGCTCTGCTGGACTTTCTGCAGGAATTGCCAGGCTGCCAACTGCTAAAGAAGAGGATGTGTCACCCATACCTTACACTGGAATTTCTCCCCGGGCAGAGGTGAGGAAGGAAAAAAGCAGTGGGGGCCGGGACAGGAGGTGTATCTCAGGCAGGGAAATGGAAAGCATCCAGAAGAGCGCCCTGGCTGGGACCAACCTGGCTGGCCTCCAGGCACCAAGTCAGCCTGCGTGCTGTCGCTGGTGTGGCCCAACGGCCCTTCGTCTAGGCTTTCAGGTCCTTGTACATATTCAGGTGTTTTACCTGGGAAGGGTGGGAACAGTTCAGCAGCAGCTGGCCTGGGGCTCAGCTCACGTTTACTCACAGACGCCTCGGCACGGTCCCCCAGCTTTGCAATGAGGACGCTCCTTGCGTGGGGGCTGCTGGCTGCATGGGAGGTGATTCCCCACCTGTAACCAACTTCAGATTTGTTTACCGCTGGAGCAAGTGCCCTGATAGGGTTTTCCTCTCTATAACTGGTGGGTTCTGTGTTTTGTTTTTTTTTTTTGGTTCAAGGTAGATTTCATTCGTCTTTTATGTATTTATAGATATAAGCATGGAAATAATTCATTCATATAAATACATCTGTGTGAAGGGAAGAACTTTTTCTGTTTTATTTTAAAAATTTATTTATTTTTAAAAATTTTGAAATTTTATTTATTTATTTACACAGCAGGTTATTATTAGTTATCTATTTTATACATATACATGTATACAGGTCAATCCCAATCTCCCAACTCATCCCACCGCCACCACCACATGGCTTCCTCCCCTTGGTGTCCATACGTTTGTTCTCTGCCTCTGTGTCTCTATTTCTGCCCTGCAAACCGGTTCATCTGTACCATTTTTCTAGGTTCCACATATATGCATTAATATACAATAGTTGTTTTTCTCTTTCTGACTTCCTTCACTCTGTATGACAGTCTCTAGATCCATCGACGTCTCTACAAATGACCCAGTTTCATTCCTTTGTATGGCTGAGTAATATTCCATTTTATATATGTACCACATGTTTATCCATTCGACTATCTGTGGGCATTTAGGTTGCTTCCATTACCTGTCTATGGTGAATAGTGCTGCAACGAACATTGTGGTGAATGTGTCTTTTTGATTTATGGTTTTCTCTGGGTATATGCCCAGAAGTGGGATTGCTGGATCATATGGTAATTCTATTTTTACTTTTTAAAGGAACCTCCATACTGTTCTCCATAGTGACTGTATCAATTTACATTCCCACCAATAGTGGAAGAGGGTTCCTTTTGTCCACACCCTCCCCAGCATTTGTTGTTTGTAGAATTTCTGATGATGCCCATTCTAACAGGTGTGAGGTGATAGCTCATTGTAGTTTTGATTTGCATTACTTTAATAATTAGTGATGTTGAGCAGCTTTTCATGTGCATCTTGGCCATGTCTGTGTGTTCTTTGAAGAAATATCTATTTAGATCGTCTACCCATTTTTATATTGGTTTGTTGTTTTTTTTTACTATGAAGCTGCATGAGCTGTTTATATATACTGGAGATTAAACGTTTGTCCATTGATTCGTTTGCAAATATTTCCTCCCATTCGGAGGGTTGCCTTTTTCCATTCCCGTTTTTTAACAAAAGAAAGAAAGAAAGAAAAAGAAGCAGAACACAAATGTGTGTAAAATATGCCTCTTGAAACTGTCGTTTTGAAATATGGAAGTCTGTTGAATATTTTGGTCGATATACGACTCCAGGATTTGTTTTCAGGGCAGGTGTCATTTACAGGCCTGCAATTATCTTGAATATCAACTGACCATTAGCCCTGGGATGAAAGCTGCTGTTGTGTGAAACGGCCACAAGGTGGCAGCAGTTCTCCTTTACCAAACCTGGTTACTAGGGCAACAGAGCCTCAATGGAAGTCGTGTTCTAGGTTGTAATTTAGAATGGAATGTGCCAGGAAGAAGCCCCTTAAGTTTGTCTCACTACTTCTTGTTCGCTTTCTTAATTTGATTTTTATTTTTTTATCACGGCAAGTTTGATTACAATGTTTGGCTTGTTGTAGGTGTGCAAGATGTGGTTCTTTTACACATATGTCTGTTCTTCCTGGGGTCCTTTCCCCATGTACGTTATGACAGGATGTTGAGTAGTCTTCTCTTGGTATTCCGTGGGTGTTTGGTGATTATATATTTCACCTGTGTTTGTATATGTCTGTTAACCCCAATATCCTAATGTATCCAATCCTCACACTTTCCCATTGGTGATCCATAAGTTTGTTTAATGAATCTGTGATTGCCCTTCTCCGTGGAAATATCTTCACTGGTATCAATTTTTCGGTAACACCTATAAGTGATATCAATAGATATGTGTCTTTCTCTTTCTGACTTACTACAAGTCACGTGATTAGCTCTAGACTCATCTACGGTGCAGCAGATGGCATTGTGTCCTTTTTTTCCTTGGCTAATATTCTGTCTGTACATGTACCAGTTCTTCTTTGTCCACTCATCTGTTGATGGACTTTTTGGCTGCTTCCATGTCATGGCTATTGTAATGCTGCGGCAATGCACATTTGCCTGCCTGTGTCTTTCCAATTCTGTCTTCTTAGGTTATAGGCCCAGGAGTGGGCCTGCTGGATCATATGGTAGCAAAATGTTTACCTTGTAGAGGCACCTCCATTCTGTTCTCAGTAGTGGCTCTTACCAGGTCACGTCCCACTTAAAGTTGAGGTTATGCTCTTCTCCCCAACAACTTCAGCGTTTATTGTTTGTAGTATTTTCGCTGATGTTTATTCTGACTAGTGTGAGCTGATACCACTTTGTGGTTGGACTTGCATGCGTCTCATAATTCCTTGAAATTGAACTTTCTGGCATGTCCTTTTTTTCTTCAAACTGTGAGTACAGCTTACCTCTTCAAATAGTTTTCGTGAAGTATGTTTGACATTTAGAAATATTTTGGCCATTACCTCCCTCAAGACATTTTGAGGGCAGGTTTCATTCACAGCCCTCCAGTACTGGTGCATATGAAGTGACCCTTAGCACAGGTTTTAAAGCTGCTGTTGCAAGTAACGGCCAGAGGGCGGCAGCATTTTTCCTTTTCCCAATCTGGTAACTAGGGAAACAGACCATCCTGGCAGTGGTGTTCCTCGGTGATATATTAGAGTGGAATGTGCCCCCAAAAGCTGATGTCTCCTTACTTATGTTTGTTTTATAAATTGAATTTATGTATTTTTTAATTGGAGTCATATTCCATTGTGTACATGGACCACTTCTTCTTTGTGCATTCCTCTGTTGATGGACATTTTCGTAGCTTCCAAGTGTTGGCTATGGTAAATATTGCTGGAGTGCAGGATTGCCAGGCTGTGTCTTTTTTTGTGGTATGTGGGCCTCTCACTGCCGTGGAACCTCCCATTGCAGTGCACACGCTCCGGACGCGCAGGCCCAGCAGCCATAGCTCACGGGACAAGCCGCTCCGCGGCATGTGGGATCTTCCTGAACCGGGGCATGAACCCGTGTCCCCTGCATTGGCAGGTGGACTCTCAAACACTGCGCCACCAGTGAAGCCCAGCCTGTGTCTTTTTGATTCTCATGCCCTCAGGTGATAGGCCCAGCAGTGGGTATGTTTGATTGAATGGTAGCTCAGTATTTACCTTTACAAGGCACCTGATTTTTTTGCTTTCATTACTGGCTCTTACCATGTCCCACGTTGAACCAAGGGTAGGCATTTCTCCAAAACCCCTTCAGCATTTATTGTTTGCAGAATTTTTGTCGATGACCATTCTGACTGGTGTGAGCTGATAGGTTTTTGTAATTTGGATTTGCATATCTTTAATTATTCCTAATGTTCAGCATTTTTCCATGCCTTTTTCCATTTCTGGTACAGAAAAACAGAAAAAAACGGAGAGTACAATTAACCTCTTGAAATTGTCTTCTTGGATGGTTGCCCTCTTTTGAATTTTTGGGTCAATGTTCGACCCCAGGATTGTTTTTGAGGGCAGGTGTCATTCACAGGCCTGCAATGAGTGCGAATACTTTGTGACCCTTAGCACTGGGTTTAAAGCTGCTGTTGTGGGAAATGGCCACAAGGCGGCAGCATTTCTCCATTGCCAAACCTGGTTACTAGGGCAGCAGAGCCTTTCTGGGGCCAATGGAATACAGAAGAAGGCATCGTTGAAGTCTAATACAGAATACCATGTCCTGGTGGATGGTAGAATGACCAGCAGGGTGTAGGAATTAGGAACTACTGGATGTATATCCTCGGTGGCTTCACTGAGTGTCCTGACCTCCTTTACCAGGTCCCCAGCAGCCCACGGGGCTCTCGTGGTCAGGGCAATGCCAGGTTATGGAGCTCCCCTGTGCAACTTCCCATCAGCCCACGGGGCTCTCATGGTCACGCCACTCCCAGGTTATGGAGCTCACCTGTGCAACTACCCATCAGCCCACGAGGCTCTCATGGTCACGCCACTCCCAGGTTATGGAGCTCACCTGTGCAACTACCCAGCAGCCCATGGGGTCTCGTGATCAGGCCCCTCCCAGGATATGGAGCTCCCCTGAGCAGATACCACGGCAGGGCTGGGCACACAGGCACCGTGCACATAGCCCTCATTGCAGAGCACCCCAGATGGCCTGTCACTCAGAGCTGACACAGAGCACCTCAGAGCAGGACTTGATGTAACAAACAGCAGCTCCGAAAGGTCTGTGACCCTGGGCATCACTCTGTGCGGCCTCCCTCTGCCTGGTCTTCCAGAGACTTCCACTGCAGCCGGGACACCAGGCCTCTATCTCCAACCATCACCCCTCCTCTCCCTGACTCCTCGGTTCCTCTCATTAGGAGAGGGTCTTCTTGAAGTTGTCTCCCACTCATGGGCCAGATAAAATGATTAGAAAACAAGCCAGAGCTGCAGCCCCTTATGTATCCTGACTCTCAGGAGCCCACACCTGTTCCTTGGACCTGGCCGGTTCAGCGAGGTCCATTTTCTGCAATGTGAGCCCCTGAGGGGTGAGGATTGGCTGACCTGGGCAGCCTGACCATGCCGGCCAGCCCTCCCCAGGTGTTCCTGTGTTGAGGTCAATATGAACATCACTCCAGGCAGCAAGAACCCCTGCAGCTGTGCCTGATGCCATATTCTCTGCCCCGTCATCAGTCTCGGGGCTGTGCTGGTGGGAGGGAGTGAGGGGCCACAGCTTTGTGGGTGGCCCGGTGTGAGTGGGGCTCTGCTGGACTTTCTGCAGGAATTGCCAGGCTGCCAACTGCTAAAGAAGAGGATGTGTCACCCATACCTTACACTGGAATTTCTCCCCGGGCAGAGGTGAGGAAGGAAAAAAGCAGTGGGGGCCGGGACAGGAGGTGTATCTCAGGCAGGGAAATGGAAAGCATCCAGAAGAGCGCCCTGGCTGGGACCAACCTGGCTGGCCTCCAGGCACCAAGTCAGCCTGCGTGCTGTCGCTGGTGTGGCCCAACGGCCCTTCGTCTAGGCTTTCAGGTCCTTGTACATATTCAGGTGTTTTACCTGGGAAGGGTGGGAACAGTTCAGCAGCAGCTGGCCTGGGGCTCAGCTCACGTTTACTCACAGACGCCTCGGCACGGTCCCCCAGCTTTGCAATGAGGACGCTCCTTGCGTGGGGGCTGCTGGCTGCATGGGAGGTGATTCCCCACCTGTAACCAACTTCAGATTTGTTTACCGCTGGAGCAAGTGCCCTGATAGGGTTTTCCTCTCTATAACTGGTGGGTTCTGTGTTTTGTTTTTTTTTTTTGGTTCAAGGTAGATTTCATTCGTCTTTTATGTATTTATAGATATAAGCATGGAAATAATTCATTCATATAAATACATCTGTGTGAAGGGAAGAACTTTTTCTGTTTTATTTTAAAAATTTATTTATTTTTAAAAATTTTGAAATTTTATTTATTTATTTACACAGCAGGTTATTATTAGTTATCTATTTTATACATATACATGTATACAGGTCAATCCCAATCTCCCAACTCATCCCACCACCACCACCACATGGCTTCCTCCCCTTGGTGTCCATACGTTTGTTCTCTGCCTCTGTGTCTCTATTTCTGCCCTGCAAACCGGTTCATCTGTACCATTTTTCTAGGTTCCACATATATGCATTAATATACAATAGTTGTTTTTCTCTTTCTGACTTCCTTCACTCTGTATGACAGTCTCTAGATCCATCGACGTCTCTACAAATGACCCAGTTTCATTCCTTTGTATGGCTGAGTAATATTCCATTTTATATATGTACCACATGTTTATCCATTCGACTATCTGTGGGCATTTAGGTTGCTTCCATTACCTGTCTATGGTGAATAGTGCTGCAACGAACATTGTGGTGAATGTGTCTTTTTGATTTATGGTTTTCTCTGGGTATATGCCCAGAAGTGGGATTGCTGGATCATATGGTAATTCTATTTTTACTTTTTAAAGGAACCTCCATACTGTTCTCCATAGTGACTGTATCAATTTACATTCCCACCAATAGTGGAAGAGGGTTCCTTTTGTCCACACCCTCCCCAGCATTTGTTGTTTGTAGAATTTCTGATGATGCCCATTCTAACAGGTGTGAGGTGATAGCTCATTGTAGTTTTGATTTGCATTACTTTAATAATTAGTGATGTTGAGCAGCTTTTCATGTGCATCTTGGCCATGTCTGTGTGTTCTTTGAAGAAATATCTATTTAGATCGTCTACCCATTTTTATATTGGTTTGTTGTTTTTTTTTACTATGAAGCTGCATGAGCTGTTTATATATACTGGAGATTAAACGTTTGTCCATTGATTCGTTTGCAAATATTTCCTCCCATTCGGAGGGTTGCCTTTTTCCATTCCCGTTTTTTAACAAAAGAAAGAAAGAAAGAAAAAGAAGCAGAACACAAATGTGTGTAAAATATGCCTCTTGAAACTGTCGTTTTGAAATATGGAAGTCTGTTGAATATTTTGGTCGATATACGACTCCAGGATTTGTTTTCAGGGCAGGTGTCATTTACAGGCCTGCAATTATCTTGAATATCAACTGACCATTAGCCCTGGGATGAAAGCTGCTGTTGTGTGAAACGGCCACAAGGTGGCAGCAGTTCTCCTTTACCAAACCTGGTTACTAGGGCAACAGAGCCTCAATGGAAGTCGTGTTCTAGGTTGTAATTTAGAATGGAATGTGCCAGGAAGAAGCCCCTTAAGTTTGTCTCACTACTTCTTGTTCGCTTTCTTAATTTGATTTTTATTTTTTTATCACGGCAAGTTTGATTACAATGTTTGGCTTGTTGTAGGTGTGCAAGATGTGGTTCTTTTACACATATGTCTGTTCTTCCTGGGGTCCTTTCCCCATGTACGTTATGACAGGATGTTGAGTAGTCTTCTCTTGGTATTCCGTGGGTGTTTGGTGATTATATATTTCACCTGTGTTTGTATATGTCTGTTAACCCCAATATCCTAATGTATCCAATCCTCACACTTTCCCATTGGTGATCCATAAGTTTGTTTAATGAATCTGTGATTGCCCTTCTCCGTGGAAATATCTTCACTGGTATCAATTTTTCGGTAACACCTATAAGTGATATCAATAGATATGTGTCTTTCTCTTTCTGACTTACTACAAGTCACGTGATTAGCTCTAGACTCATCTACGGTGCAGCAGATGGCATTGTGTCCTTTTTTTCCTTGGCTAATATTCTGTCTGTACATGTACCAGTTCTTCTTTGTCCACTCATCTGTTGATGGACTTTTTGGCTGCTTCCATGTCATGGCTATTGTAATGCTGCGGCAATGCACATTTGCCTGCCTGTGTCTTTCCAATTCTGTCTTCTTAGGTTATAGGCCCAGGAGTGGGCCTGCTGGATCATATGGTAGCAAAATGTTTACCTTGTAGAGGCACCTCCATTCTGTTCTCAGTAGTGGCTCTTACCAGGTCACGTCCCACTTAAAGTTGAGGTTATGCTCTTCTCCCCAACAACTTCAGCGTTTATTGTTTGTAGTATTTTCGCTGATGTTTATTCTGACTAGTGTGAGCTGATACCACTTTGTGGTTGGACTTGCATGCGTCTCATAATTCCTTGAAATTGAACTTTCTGGCATGTCCTTTTTTTCTTCAAACTGTGAGTACAGCTTACCTCTTCAAATAGTTTTCGTGAAGTATGTTTGACATTTAGAAATATTTTGGCCATTACCTCCCTCAAGACATTTTGAGGGCAGGTTTCATTCACAGCCCTCCAGTACTGGTGCATATGAAGTGACCCTTAGCACAGGTTTTAAAGCTGCTGTTGCAAGTAACGGCCAGAGGGCGGCAGCATTTTTCCTTTTCCCAATCTGGTAACTAGGGAAACAGACCATCCTGGCAGTGGTGTTCCTCGGTGATATATTAGAGTGGAATGTGCCCCCAAAAGCTGATGTCTCCTTACTTATGTTTGTTTTATAAATTGAATTTATGTATTTTTTAATTGGAGTCATATTCCATTGTGTACATGGACCACTTCTTCTTTGTGCATGCCTCTGTTGATGGACATTTTCGTAGCTTCCAAGTGTTGGCTATGGTAAATATTGCTGGAGTGCAGGATTGCCAGGCTGTGTCTTTTTTTGTGGTATGTGGGCCTCTCACTGCCGTGGAACCTCCCATTGCAGTGCACACGCTCCGGACGCGCAGGCCCAGCAGCCATAGCTCACGGGACAAGCCGCTCCGCGGCATGTGGGATCTTCCTGAACCGGGGCATGAACCCGTGTCCCCTGCATTGGCAGGTGGACTCTCAAACACTGCGCCACCAGTGAAGCCCAGCCTGTGTCTTTTTGATTCTCATGCCCTCAGGTGATAGGCCCAGCAGTGGGTATGTTTGATTGAATGGTAGCTCAGTATTTACCTTTACAAGGCACCTGATTTTTTTGCTTTCATTACTGGCTCTTACCATGTCCCACGTTGAACCAAGGGTAGGCATTTCTCCAAAACCCCTTCAGCATTTATTGTTTGCAGAATTTTTGTCGATGACCATTCTGACTGGTGTGAGCTGATAGGTTTTTGTAATTTGGATTTGCATATCTTTAATTATTCCTAATGTTCAGCATTTTTCCATGCCTTTTTCCATTTCTGGTACAGAAAAACAGAAAAAAACGGAGAGTACAATTAACCTCTTGAAATTGTCTTCTTGGATGGTTGCCCTCTTTTGAATTTTTGGGTCAATGTTCGACCCCAGGATTGTTTTTGAGGGCAGGTGTCATTCACAGGCCTGCAATGAGTGCGAATACTTTGTGACCCTTAGCACTGGGTTTAAAGCTGCTGTTGTGGGAAATGGCCACAAGGCGGCAGCATTTCTCCATTGCCAAACCTGGTTACTAGGGCAGCAGAGCCTTTCTGGGGCCAATGGAATACAGAAGAAGGCATCGTTGAAGTCTAATACAGAATACCATGTCCTGGTGGATGGTAGAATGACCAGCAGGGTGTAGGAATTAGGAACTACTGGATGTATATCCTCGGTGGCTTCACTGAGTGTCCTGACCTCCTTTACCAGGTCCCCAGCAGCCCACGGGGCTCTCGTGGTCAGGGCAATGCCAGGTTATGGAGCTCCCCTGTGCAACTTCCCATCAGCCCACGGGGCTCTCATGGTCACGCCACTCCCAGGTTATGGAGCTCACCTGTGCAACTACCCATCAGCCCACGAGGCTCTCATGGTCACGCCACTCCCAGGTTATGGAGCTCACCTGTGCAACTACCCAGCAGCCCATGGGGTCTCGTGATCAGGCCCCTCCCAGGATATGGAGCTCCCCTGAGCAGATACCACGGCAGGGCTGGGCACACAGGCACCGTGCACATAGCCCTCATTGCAGAGCACCCCAGATGGCCTGTCACTCAGAGCTGACACAGAGCACCTCAGAGCAGGACTTGATGTAACAAACAGCAGCTCCGAAAGGTCTGTGACCCTGGGCATCACTCTGTGCGGCCTCCCTCTGCCTGGTCTTCCAGAGACTTCCACTGCAGCCGGGACACCAGGCCTCTATCTCCAACCATCACCCCTCCTCTCCCTGACTCCTCGGTTCCTCTCATTAGGAGAGGGTCTTCTTGAAGTTGTCTCCCACTCATGGGCCAGATAAAATGATTAGAAAACAAGCCAGAGCTGCAGCCCCTTATGTATCCTGACTCTCAGGAGCCCACACCTGTTCCTTGGACCTGGCCGGTTCAGCGAGGTCCATTTTCTGCAATGTGAGCCCCTGAGGGGTGAGGATTGGCTGACCTGGGCAGCCTGACCATGCCGGCCAGCCCTCCCCAGGTGTTCCTGTGTTGAGGTCAATATGAACATCACTCCAGGCAGCAAGAACCCCTGCAGCTGTGCCTGATGCCATATTCTCTGCCCCGTCATCAGTCTCGGGGCTGTGCTGGTGGGAGGGAGTGAGGGGCCACAGCTTTGTGGGTGGCCCGGTGTGAGTGGGGCTCTGCTGGACTTTCTGCAGGAATTGCCAGGCTGCCAACTGCTAAAGAAGAGGATGTGTCACCCATACCTTACACTGGAATTTCTCCCCGGGCAGAGGTGAGGAAGGAAAAAAGCAGTGGGGGCCGGGACAGGAGGTGTATCTCAGGCAGGGAAATGGAAAGCATCCAGAAGAGCGCCCTGGCTGGGACCAACCTGGCTGGCCTCCAGGCACCAAGTCAGCCTGCGTGCTGTCGCTGGTGTGGCCCAACGGCCCTTCGTCTAGGCTTTCAGGTCCTTGTACATATTCAGGTGTTTTACCTGGGAAGGGTGGGAACAGTTCAGCAGCAGCTGGCCTGGGGCTCAGCTCACGTTTACTCACAGACGCCTCGGCACGGTCCCCCAGCTTTGCAATGAGGACGCTCCTTGCGTGGGGGCTGCTGGCTGCATGGGAGGTGATTCCCCACCTGTAACCAACTTCAGATTTGTTTACCGCTGGAGCAAGTGCCCTGATAGGGTTTTCCTCTCTATAACTGGTGGGTTCTGTGTTTTTTTTTTTTTTTTTTGGTTCAAGGTAGATTTCATTCGTCTTTTATGTATTTATAGATATAAGCATGGAAATAATTCATTCATATAAATACATCTGTGTGAAGGGAAGAACTTTTTCTGTTTTATTTTAAAAATTTATTTATTTTTAAAAATTTTGAAATTTTATTTATTTATTTACACAGCAGGTTATTATTAGTTATCTATTTTATACATATACATGTATACAGGTCAATCCCAATCTCCCAACTCATCCCACCACCACCACCACATGGCTTCCTCCCCTTGGTGTCCATACGTTTGTTCTCTGCCTCTGTGTCTCTATTTCTGCCCTGCAAACCGGTTCATCTGTACCATTTTTCTAGGTTCCACATATATGCATTAATATACAATAGTTGTTTTTCTCTTTCTGACTTCCTTCACTCTGTATGACAGTCTCTAGATCCATCGACGTCTCTACAAATGACCCAGTTTCATTCCTTTGTATGGCTGAGTAATATTCCATTTTATATATGTACCACATGTTTATCCATTCGACTATCTGTGGGCATTTAGGTTGCTTCCATTACCTGGCTATGGTGAATAGTGCTGCAACGAACATTGTGGTGAATGTGTCTTTTTGATTTATGGTTTTCTCTGGGTATATGCCCAGAAGTGGGATTGCTGGATCATATGGTAATTCTATTTTTACTTTTTTAAGGAACCTCCATACTGTTCTCCATAGTGACTGTATCAATTTACATTCCCACCAATAGTGGAAGAGGGTTCCTTTTGTCCACACCCTCCCCAGCATTTGTTGTTTGTAGAATTTCTGATGATGCCCATTCTAACAGGTGTGAGGTGATAGCTCATTGTAGTTTTGATTTGCATTACTTTAATAATTAGTGATGTTGAGCAGCTTTTCATGTGCATCTTGGCCATGTCTGTGTGTTCTTTGAAGAAATATCTATTTAGATCGTCTACCCATTTTTATATTGGTTTGTTGGTTTTTTTTACTATGAAGCTGCATGAGCTGTTTATATATACTGGAGATTAAACGTTTGTCCATTGATTCGTTTGCAAATATTTCCTCCCATTCGGAGGGTTGCCTTTTTCCATTCCCGTTTTTTAACAAAAGAAAGAAAGAAAGAAAAAGAAGCAGAACACAAATGTGTGTAAAATATGCCTCTTGAAACTGTCGTTTTGAAATATGGAAGTCTGTTGAATATTTTGGTCGATATACGACTCCAGGATTTGTTTTCAGGGCAGGTGTCATTTACAGGCCTGCAATTATCTTGAATATCAACTGACCATTAGCCCTGGGATGAAAGCTGCTGTTGTGTGAAACGGCCACAAGGTGGCAGCAGTTCTCCTTTACCAAACCTGGTTACTAGGGCAACAGAGCCTCAATGGAAGTCGTGTTCTAGGTTGTAATTTAGAATGGAATGTGCCAGGAAAAAGCCCCTTAAGTTTGTCTCACTACTTCTTGTTCGCTTTCTTAATTTGATTTTTATTTTTTTATCACGGCAAGTTTGATTACAATGTTTGGCTTGTTGTAGGTGTGCAAGATGTGGTTCTTTTACACATATGTCTGTTCTTCCTGGGGTCCTTTCCCCATGTACGTTATGACAGGATGTTGAGTAGTCTTCTCTTGGTATTCCGTGGGTGTTTGGTGATTATATATTTCACCTGTGTTTGTATATGTCTGTTAACCCCAATATCCTAATGTATCCAATCCTCACACTTTCCCATTGGTGATCCATAAGTTTGTTTAATGAATCTGTGATTGCCCTTCTCCGTGGAAATATCTTCACTGGTATCAATTTTTCGGTAACACCTATAAGTGATATCAATAGATATGTGTCTTTCTCTTTCTGACTTACTACAAGTCACGTGATTAGCTCTAGACTCATCTACGGTGCAGCAGATGGCATTGTGTCCTTTTTTTCCTTGGCTAATATTCTGTCTGTACATGTACCAGTTCTTCTTTGTCCACTCATCTGTTGATGGACTTTTTGGCTGCTTCCATGTCATGGCTATTGTAATGCTGCGGCAATGCACATTTGCCTGCCTGTGTCTTTCCAATTCTGTCTTCTTAGGTTATAGGCCCAGGAGTGGGCCTGCTGGATCATATGGTAGCAAAATGTTTACCTTGTAGAGGCACCTCCATTCTGTTCTCAGTAGTGGCTCTTACCAGGTCACGTCCCACTTAAAGTTGAGGTTATGCTCTTCTCCCCAACAACTTCAGCGTTTATTGTTTGTAGTATTTTCGCTGATGTTTATTCTGACTAGTGTGAGCTGATACCACTTTGTGGTTGGATTTGCATGCGTCTCATAATTCCTTGAAATTGAACTTTCTGGCATGTCCTTTTTTTCTTCAAACTGTGAGTACAGCTTACCTCTTCAAATAGTTTTCGTGAAGTATGTTTGACATTTAGAAATATTTTGGCCATTACCTCCCTCAAGACATTTTGAGGGCAGGTTTCATTCACAGCCCTCCAGTACTGGTGCATATGAAGTGACCCTTAGCACAGGTTTTAAAGCTGCTGTTGCAAGTAACGGCCAGAGGGCGGCAGCATTTTTCCTTTTCCCAATCTGGTAACTAGGGAAACAGACCATCCTGGCAGTGGTGTTCCTCGGTGATATATTAGAGTGGAATGTGCCCCCAAAAGCTGATGTCTCCTTACTTATGTTTGTTTTATAAATTGAATTTATGTATTTTTTAATTGGAGTCATATTCCATTGTGTACATGGACCACTTCTTCTTTGTGCATGCCTCTGTTGATGGACATTTTCGTAGCTTCCAAGTGTTGGCTATGGTAAATATTGCTGGAGTGCAGGATTGCCAGGCTGTGTCTTTTTTTGTGGTATGTGGGCCTCTCACTGCCGTGGAACCTCCCATTGCAGTGCACACGCTCCGGACGCGCAGGCCCAGCAGCCATAGCTCACGGGACAAGCCGCTCCGCGGCATGTGGGATCTTCCTGAACCGGGGCATGAACCCGTGTCCCCTGCATTGGCAGGTGGACTCTCAAACACTGCGCCACCAGTGAAGCCCAGCCTGTGTCTTTTTGATTCTCATGCCCTCAGGTGATAGGCCCAGCAGTGGGTATGTTTGATTGAATGGTAGCTCAGTATTTACCTTTACAAGGCACCTGATTTTTTTGCTTTCATTACTGGCTCTTACCATGTCCCACGTTGAACCAAGGGTAGGCATTTCTCCAAAACCCCTTCAGCATTTATTGTTTGCAGAATTTTTGTCGATGACCATTCTGACTGGTGTGAGCTGATAGGTTTTTGTAATTTGGATTTGCATATCTTTAATTATTCCTAATGTTCAGCATTTTTCCATGCCTTTTTCCATTTCTGGTACAGAAAAACAGAAAAAAACGGAGAGTACAATTAACCTCTTGAAATTGTCTTCTTGGATGGTTGCCCTCTTTTGAATTTTTGGGTCAATGTTCGACCCCAGGATTGTTTTTGAGGGCAGGTGTCATTCACAGGCCTGCAATGAGTGCGAATACTTTGTGACCCTTAGCACTGGGTTTAAAGCTGCTGTTGTGGGAAATGGCCACAAGGCGGCAGCATTTCTCCATTGCCAAACCTGGTTACTAGGGCAGCAGAGCCTTTCTGGGGCCAATGGAATACAGAAGAAGGCATCGTTGAAGTCTAATACAGAATACCATGTCCTGGTGGATGGTAGAATGACCAGCAGGGTGTAGGAATTAGGAACTACTGGATGTATATCCTCGGTGGCTTCACTGAGTGTCCTGACCTCCTTTACCAGGTCCCCAGCAGCCCACGGGGCTCTCGTGGTCAGGGCAATGCCAGGTTATGGAGCTCCCCTGTGCAACTTCCCATCAGCCCACGGGGCTCTCATGGTCACGCCACTCCCAGGTTATGGAGCTCACCTGTGCAACTACCCATCAGCCCACGAGGCTCTCATGGTCACGCCACTCCCAGGTTATGGAGCTCACCTGTGCAACTACCCAGCAGCCCATGGGGTCTCGTGATCAGGCCCCTCCCAGGATATGGAGCTCCCCTGAGCAGATACCACGGCAGGGCTGGGCACACAGGCACCGTGCACATAGCCCTCATTGCAGAGCACCCCAGATGGCCTGTCACTCAGAGCTGACACAGAGCACCTCAGAGCAGGACTTGATGTAACAAACAGCAGCTCCGAAAGGTCTGTGACCCTGGGCATCACTCTGTGCGGCCTCCCTCTGCCTGGTCTTCCAGAGACTTCCACTGCAGCCGGGACACCAGGCCTCTATCTCCAACCATCACCCCTCCTCTCCCTGACTCCTCGGTTCCTCTCATTAGGAGAGGGTCTTCTTGAAGTTGTCTCCCACTCATGGGCCAGATAAAATGATTAGAAAACAAGCCAGAGCTGCAGCCCCTTATGTATCCTGACTCTCAGGAGCCCACACCTGTTCCTTGGACCTGGCCGGTTCAGCGAGGTCCATTTTCTGCAATGTGAGCCCCTGAGGGGTGAGGATTGGCTGACCTGGGCAGCCTGACCATGCCGGCCAGCCCTCCCCAGGTGTTCCTGTGTTGAGGTCAATATGAACATCACTCCAGGCAGCAAGAACCCCTGCAGCTGTGCCTGATGCCATATTCTCTGCCCCGTCATCAGTCTCGGGGCTGTGCTGGTGGGAGGGAGTGAGGGGCCACAGCTTTGTGGGTGGCCCGGTGTGAGTGGGGCTCTGCTGGACTTTCTGCAGGAATTGCCAGGCTGCCAACTGCTAAAGAAGAGGATGTGTCACCCATACCTTACACTGGAATTTCTCCCCGGGCAGAGGTGAGGAAGGAAAAAAGCAGTGGGGGCCGGGACAGGAGGTGTATCTCAGGCAGGGAAATGGAAAGCATCCAGAAGAGCGCCCTGGCTGGGACCAACCTGGCTGGCCTCCAGGCACCAAGTCAGCCTGCGTGCTGTCGCTGGTGTGGCCCAACGGCCCTTCGTCTAGGCTTTCAGGTCCTTGTACATATTCAGGTGTTTTACCTG
The DNA here is from genome assembly GCF_964341445.2 of Mesoplodon mirus. Lineage (NCBI taxonomy): Eukaryota > Metazoa > Chordata > Mammalia > Artiodactyla > Ziphiidae > Mesoplodon > Mesoplodon mirus. The sequence goes on from NC_138977.1 coordinate 51,564,988, forward strand.
GGAAGGGTGGGAACAGTTCAGCAGCAGCTGGCCTGGGGCTCAGCTCACGTTTACTCACAGACGCCTCGGCACGGTCCCCCAGCTTTGCAATGAGGACGCTCCTTGCGTGGGGGCTGCTGGCTGCATGGGAGGTGATTCCCCACCTGTAACCAACTTCAGATTTGTTTACCGCTGGAGCAAGTGCCCTGATAGGGTTTTCCTCTCTATAACTGGTGGGTTCTGTGTTTTGTTTTTGTTTTTTTGGTTCAAGGTAGATTTCATTCGTCTTTTATGTATTTATAGATATAAGCATGGAAATAATTCATTCATATAAATACATCTGTGTGAAGGGAAGAACTTTTTCTGTTTTATTTTAAAAATTTATTTATTTTTAAAAATTTTGAAATTTTATTTATTTATTTACACAGCAGGTTATTATTAGTTATCTATTTTATACATATACATGTATACAGGTCAATCCCAATCTCCCAACTCATCCCACCACCACCACCACATGGCTTCCTCCCCTTGGTGTCCATACGTTTGTTCTCTGCCTCTGTGTCTCTATTTCTGCCCTGCAAACCGGTTCATCTGTACCATTTTTCTAGGTTCCACATATATGCATTAATATACAATAGTTGTTTTTCTCTTTCTGACTTCCTTCACTCTGTATGACAGTCTCTAGATCCATCGACGTCTCTACAAATGACCCAGTTTCATTCCTTTGTATGGCTGAGTAATATTCCATTTTATATATGTACCACATGTTTATCCATTCGACTATCTGTGGGCATTTAGGTTGCTTCCATTACCTGGCTATGGTGAATAGTGCTGCAACGAACATTGTGGTGAATGTGTCTTTTTGATTTATGGTTTTCTCTGGGTATATGCCCAGAAGTGGGATTGCTGGATCATATGGTAATTCTATTTTTACTTTTTTAAGGAACCTCCATACTGTTCTCCATAGTGACTGTATCAATTTACATTCCCACCAATAGTGGAAGAGGGTTCCTTTTGTCCACACCCTCCCCAGCATTTGTTGTTTGTAGAATTTCTGATGATGCCCATTCTAACAGGTGTGAGGTGATAGCTCATTGTAGTTTTGATTTGCATTACTTTAATAATTAGTGATGTTGAGCAGCTTTTCATGTGCATCTTGGCCATGTCTGTGTGTTCTTTGAAGAAATATCTATTTAGATCGTCTACCCATTTTTATATTGGTTTGTTGGTTTTTTTTACTATGAAGCTGCATGAGCTGTTTATATATACTGGAGATTAAACGTTTGTCCATTGATTCGTTTGCAAATATTTCCTCCCATTCGGAGGGTTGCCTTTTTCCATTCCCGTTTTTTAACAAAAGAAAGAAAGAAAGAAAAAGAAGCAGAACACAAATGTGTGTAAAATATGCCTCTTGAAACTGTCGTTTTGAAATATGGAAGTCTGTTGAATATTTTGGTCGATATACGACTCCAGGATTTGTTTTCAGGGCAGGTGTCATTTACAGGCCTGCAATTATCTTGAATATCAACTGACCATTAGCCCTGGGATGAAAGCTGCTGTTGTGTGAAACGGCCACAAGGTGGCAGCAGTTCTCCTTTACCAAACCTGGTTACTAGGGCAACAGAGCCTCAATGGAAGTCGTGTTCTAGGTTGTAATTTAGAATGGAATGTGCCAGGAAGAAGCCCCTTAAGTTTGTCTCACTACTTCTTGTTCGCTTTCTTAATTTGATTTTTATTTTTTTATCACGGCAAGTTTGATTACAATGTTTGGCTTGTTGTAGGTGTGCAAGATGTGGTTCTTTTACACATATGTCTGTTCTTCCTGGGGTCCTTTCCCCATGTACGTTATGACAGGATGTTGAGTAGTCTTCTCTTGGTATTCCGTGGGTGTTTGGTGATTATATATTTCACCTGTGTTTGTATATGTCTGTTAACCCCAATATCCTAATGTATCCAATCCTCACACTTTCCCATTGGTGATCCATAAGTTTGTTTAATGAATCTGTGATTGCCCTTCTCCGTGGAAATATCTTCACTGGTATCAATTTTTCGGTAACACCTATAAGTGATATCAATAGATATGTGTCTTTCTCTTTCTGACTTACTACAAGTCACGTGATTAGCTCTAGACTCATCTACGGTGCAGCAGATGGCATTGTGTCCTTTTTTTCCTTGGCTAATATTCTGTCTGTACATGTACCAGTTCTTCTTTGTCCACTCATCTGTTGATGGACTTTTTGGCTGCTTCCATGTCATGGCTATTGTAATGCTGCGGCAATGCACATTTGCCTGCCTGTGTCTTTCCAATTCTGTCTTCTTAGGTTATAGGCCCAGGAGTGGGCCTGCTGGATCATATGGTAGCAAAATGTTTACCTTGTAGAGGCACCTCCATTCTGTTCTCAGTAGTGGCTCTTACCAGGTCACGTCCCACTTAAAGTTGAGGTTATGCTCTTCTCCCCAACAACTTCAGCGTTTATTGTTTGTAGTATTTTCGCTGATGTTTATTCTGACTAGTGTGAGCTGATACCACTTTGTGGTTGGACTTGCATGCGTCTCATAATTCCTTGAAATTGAACTTTCTGGCATGTCCTTTTTTTCTTCAAACTGTGAGTACAGCTTACCTCTTCAAATAGTTTTCGTGAAGTATGTTTGACATTTAGAAATATTTTGGCCATTACCTCCCTCAAGACATTTTGAGGGCAGGTTTCATTCACAGCCCTCCAGTACTGGTGCATATGAAGTGACCCTTAGCACAGGTTTTAAAGCTGCTGTTGCAAGTAACGGCCAGAGGGCGGCAGCATTTTTCCTTTTCCCAATCTGGTAACTAGGGAAACAGACCATCCTGGCAGTGGTGTTCCTCGGTGATATATTAGAGTGGAATGTGCCCCCAAAAGCTGATGTCTCCTTACTTATGTTTGTTTTATAAATTGAATTTATGTATTTTTTAATTGGAGTCATATTCCATTGTGTACATGGACCACTTCTTCTTTGTGCATGCCTCTGTTGATGGACATTTTCGTAGCTTCCAAGTGTTGGCTATGGTAAATATTGCTGGAGTGCAGGATTGCCAGGCTGTGTCTTTTTTTGTGGTATGTGGGCCTCTCACTGCCGTGGAACCTCCCATTGCAGTGCACACGCTCCGGACGCGCAGGCCCAGCAGCCATAGCTCACGGGACAAGCCGCTCCGCGGCATGTGGGATCTTCCTGAACCGGGGCATGAACCCGTGTCCCCTGCATTGGCAGGTGGACTCTCAAACACTGCGCCACCAGTGAAGCCCAGCCTGTGTCTTTTTGATTCTCATGCCCTCAGGTGATAGGCCCAGCAGTGGGTATGTTTGATTGAATGGTAGCTCAGTATTTACCTTTACAAGGCACCTGATTTTTTTGCTTTCATTACTGGCTCTTACCATGTCCCACGTTGAACCAAGGGTAGGCATTTCTCCAAAACCCCTTCAGCATTTATTGTTTGCAGAATTTTTGTCGATGACCATTCTGACTGGTGTGAGCTGATAGGTTTTTGTAATTTGGATTTGCATATCTTTAATTATTCCTAATGTTCAGCATTTTTCCATGCCTTTTTCCATTTCTGGTACAGAAAAACAGAAAAAAACGGAGAGTACAATTAACCTCTTGAAATTGTCTTCTTGGATGGTTGCCCTCTTTTGAATTTTTGGGTCAATGTTCGACCCCAGGATTGTTTTTGAGGGCAGGTGTCATTCACAGGCCTGCAATGAGTGCGAATACTTTGTGACCCTTAGCACTGGGTTTAAAGCTGCTGTTGTGGGAAATGGCCACAAGGCGGCAGCATTTCTCCATTGCCAAACCTGGTTACTAGGGCAGCAGAGCCTTTCTGGGGCCAATGGAATACAGAAGAAGGCATCGTTGAAGTCTAATACAGAATACCATGTCCTGGTGGATGGTAGAATGACCAGCAGGGTGTAGGAATTAGGAACTACTGGATGTATATCCTCGGTGGCTTCACTGAGTGTCCTGACCTCCTTTACCAGGTCCCCAGCAGCCCACGGGGCTCTCGTGGTCAGGGCAATGCCAGGTTATGGAGCTCCCCTGTGCAACTTCCCATCAGCCCACGGGGCTCTCATGGTCACGCCACTCCCAGGTTATGGAGCTCACCTGTGCAACTACCCATCAGCCCACGAGGCTCTCATGGTCACGCCACTCCCAGGTTATGGAGCTCACCTGTGCAACTACCCAGCAGCCCATGGGGTCTCGTGATCAGGCCCCTCCCAGGATATGGAGCTCCCCTGAGCAGATACCACGGCAGGGCTGGGCACACAGGCACCGTGCACATAGCCCTCATTGCAGAGCACCCCAGATGGCCTGTCACTCAGAGCTGACACAGAGCACCTCAGAGCAGGACTTGATGTAACAAACAGCAGCTCCGAAAGGTCTGTGACCCTGGGCATCACTCTGTGCGGCCTCCCTCTGCCTGGTCTTCCAGAGACTTCCACTGCAGCCGGGACACCAGGCCTCTATCTCCAACCATCACCCCTCCTCTCCCTGACTCCTCGGTTCCTCTCATTAGGAGAGGGTCTTCTTGAAGTTGTCTCCCACTCATGGGCCAGATAAAATGATTAGAAAACAAGCCAGAGCTGCAGCCCCTTATGTATCCTGACTCTCAGGAGCCCACACCTGTTCCTTGGACCTGGCCGGTTCAGCGAGGTCCATTTTCTGCAATGTGAGCCCCTGAGGGGTGAGGATTGGCTGACCTGGGCAGCCTGACCATGCCGGCCAGCCCTCCCCAGGTGTTCCTGTGTTGAGGTCAATATGAACATCACTCCAGGCAGCAAGAACCCCTGCAGCTGTGCCTGATGCCATATTCTCTGCCCCGTCATCAGTCTCGGGGCTGTGCTGGTGGGAGGGAGTGAGGGGCCACAGCTTTGTGGGTGGCCCGGTGTGAGTGGGGCTCTGCTGGACTTTCTGCAGGAATTGCCAGGCTGCCAACTGCTAAAGAAGAGGATGTGTCACCCATACCTTACACTGGAATTTCTCCCCGGGCAGAGGTGAGGAAGGAAAAAAGCAGTGGGGGCCGGGACAGGAGGTGTATCTCAGGCAGGGAAATGGAAAGCATCCAGAAGAGCGCCCTGGCTGGGACCAACCTGGCTGGCCTCCAGGCACCAAGTCAGCCTGCGTGCTGTCGCTGGTGTGGCCCAACGGCCCTTCGTCTAGGCTTTCAGGTCCTTGTACATATTCAGGTGTTTTACCTGGGAAGGGTGGGAACAGTTCAGCAGCAGCTGGCCTGGGGCTCAGCTCACGTTTACTCACAGACGCCTCGGCACGGTCCCCCAGCTTTGCAATGAGGACGCTCCTTGCGTGGGGGCTGCTGGCTGCATGGGAGGTGATTCCCCACCTGTAACCAACTTCAGATTTGTTTACCGCTGGAGCAAGTGCCCTGATAGGGTTTTCCTCTCTATAACTGGTGGGTTCTGTGTTTTGTTTTTTTTTTTTTGGTTCAAGGTAGATTTCATTCGTCTTTTATGTATTTATAGATATAAGCATGGAAATAATTCATTCATATAAATACATCTGTGTGAAGGGAAGAACTTTTTCTGTTTTATTTTAAAAATTTATTTATTTTTAAAAATTTTGAAATTTTATTTATTTATTTACACAGCAGGTTATTATTAGTTATCTATTTTATACATATACATGTATACAGGTCAATCCCAATCTCCCAACTCATCCCACCACCACCACCACATGGCTTCCTCCCCTTGGTGTCCATACGTTTGTTCTCTGCCTCTGTGTCTCTATTTCTGCCCTGCAAACCGGTTCATCTGTACCATTTTTCTAGGTTCCACATATATGCATTAATATACAATAGTTGTTTTTCTCTTTCTGACTTCCTTCACTCTGTATGACAGTCTCTAGATCCATCGACGTCTCTACAAATGACCCAGTTTCATTCCTTTGTATGGCTGAGTAATATTCCATTTTATATATGTACCACATGTTTATCCATTCGACTATCTGTGGGCATTTAGGTTGCTTCCATTACCTGGCTATGGTGAATAGTGCTGCAACGAACATTGTGGTGAATGTGTCTTTTTGATTTATGGTTTTCTCTGGGTATATGCCCAGAAGTGGGATTGCTGGATCATATGGTAATTCTATTTTTACTTTTTTAAGGAACCTCCATACTGTTCTCCATAGTGACTGTATCAATTTACATTCCCACCAATAGTGGAAGAGGGTTCCTTTTGTCCACACCCTCCCCAGCATTTGTTGTTTGTAGAATTTCTGATGATGCCCATTCTAACAGGTGTGAGGTGATAGCTCATTGTAGTTTTGATTTGCATTACTTTAATAATTAGTGATGTTGAGCAGCTTTTCATGTGCATCTTGGCCATGTCTGTGTGTTCTTTGAAGAAATATCTATTTAGATCGTCTACCCATTTTTATATTGGTTTGTTGGTTTTTTTTACTATGAAGCTGCATGAGCTGTTTATATATACTGGAGATTAAACGTTTGTCCATTGATTCGTTTGCAAATATTTCCTCCCATTCGGAGGGTTGCCTTTTTCCATTCCCGTTTTTTAACAAAAGAAAGAAAGAAAGAAAAAGAAGCAGAACACAAATGTGTGTAAAATATGCCTCTTGAAACTGTCGTTTTGAAATATGGAAGTCTGTTGAATATTTTGGTCGATATACGACTCCAGGATTTGTTTTCAGGGCAGGTGTCATTTACAGGCCTGCAATTATCTTGAATATCAACTGACCATTAGCCCTGGGATGAAAGCTGCTGTTGTGTGAAACGGCCACAAGGTGGCAGCAGTTCTCCTTTACCAAACCTGGTTACTAGGGCAACAGAGCCTCAATGGAAGTCGTGTTCTAGGTTGTAATTTAGAATGGAATGTGCCAGGAAGAAGCCCCTTAAGTTTGTCTCACTACTTCTTGTTCGCTTTCTTAATTTGATTTTTATTTTTTTATCACGGCAAGTTTGATTACAATGTTTGGCTTGTTGTAGGTGTGCAAGATGTGGTTCTTTTACACATATGTCTGTTCTTCCTGGGGTCCTTTCCCCATGTACGTTATGACAGGATGTTGAGTAGTCTTCTCTTGGTATTCCGTGGGTGTTTGGTGATTATATATTTCACCTGTGTTTGTATATGTCTGTTAACCCCAATATCCTAATGTATCCAATCCTCACACTTTCCCATTGGTGATCCATAAGTTTGTTTAATGAATCTGTGATTGCCCTTCTCCGTGGAAATATCTTCACTGGTATCAATTTTTCGGTAACACCTATAAGTGATATCAATAGATATGTGTCTTTCTCTTTCTGACTTACTACAAGTCACGTGATTAGCTCTAGACTCATCTACGGTGCAGCAGATGGCATTGTGTCCTTTTTTTCCTTGGCTAATATTCTGTCTGTACATGTACCAGTTCTTCTTTGTCCACTCATCTGTTGATGGACTTTTTGGCTGCTTCCATGTCATGGCTATTGTAATGCTGCGGCAATGCACATTTGCCTGCCTGTGTCTTTCCAATTCTGTCTTCTTAGGTTATAGGCCCAGGAGTGGGCCTGCTGGATCATATGGTAGCAAAATGTTTACCTTGTAGAGGCACCTCCATTCTGTTCTCAGTAGTGGCTCTTACCAGGTCACGTCCCACTTAAAGTTGAGGTTATGCTCTTCTCCCCAACAACTTCAGCGTTTATTGTTTGTAGTATTTTCGCTGATGTTTATTCTGACTAGTGTGAGCTGATACCACTTTGTGGTTGGATTTGCATGCGTCTCATAATTCCTTGAAATTGAACTTTCTGGCATGTCCTTTTTTTCTTCAAACTGTGAGTACAGCTTACCTCTTCAAATAGTTTTCGTGAAGTATGTTTGACATTTAGAAATATTTTGGCCATTACCTCCCTCAAGACATTTTGAGGGCAGGTTTCATTCACAGCCCTCCAGTACTGGTGCATATGAAGTGACCCTTAGCACAGGTTTTAAAGCTGCTGTTGCAAGTAACGGCCAGAGGGCGGCAGCATTTTTCCTTTTACCAATCTGGTAACTAGGGAAACAGACCATCCTGGCAGTGGTGTTCCTCGGTGATATATTAGAGTGGAATGTGCCCCCAAAAGCTGATGTCTCCTTACTTATGTTTGTTTTATAAATTGAATTTATGTATTTTTTAATTGGAGTCATATTCCATTGTGTACATGGACCACTTCTTCTTTGTGCATTCCTCTGTTGATGGACATTTTCGTAGCTTCCAAGTGTTGGCTATGGTAAATATTGCTGGAGTGCAGGATTGCCAGGCTGTGTCTTTTTTTGTGGTATGTGGGCCTCTCACTGCCATGGAACCTCCCATTGCAGTGCACACGCTCCGGACGCGCAGGCCCAGCAGCCATAGCTCACGGGACAAGCCGCTCCGCGGCATGTGGGATCTTCCTGAACCGGGGCATGAACCCGTGTCCCCTGCATTGGCAGGTGGACTCTCAAACACTGCGCCACCAGTGAAGCCCAGCCTGTGTCTTTTTGATTCTCATGCCCTCAGGTGATAGGCCCAGCAGTGGGTATGTTTGATTGAATGGTAGCTCAGTATTTACCTTTACAAGGCACCTGATTTTTTTGCTTTCATTACTGGCTCTTACCATGTCCCACGTTGAACCAAGGGTAGGCATTTCTCCAAAACCCCTTCAGCATTTATTGTTTGCAGAATTTTTGTCGATGACCATTCTGACTGGTGTGAGCTGATAGGTTTTTGTAATTTGGATTTGCATATCTTTAATTATTCCTAATGTTCAGCATTTTTCCATGCCTTTTTCCATTTCTGGTACAGAAAAACAGAAAAAAACGGAGAGTACAATTAACCTCTTGAAATTGTCTTCTTGGATGGTTGCCCTCTTTTGAATTTTTGGGTCAATGTTCGACCCCAGGATTGTTTTTGAGGGCAGGTGTCATTCACAGGCCTGCAATGAGTGCGAATACTTTGTGACCCTTAGCACTGGGTTTAAAGCTGCTGTTGTGGGAAATGGCCACAAGGCGGCAGCATTTCTCCATTGCCAAACCTGGTTACTAGGGCAGCAGAGCCTTTCTGGGGCCAATGGAATACAGAAGAAGGCATCGTTGAAGTCTAATACAGAATACCATGTCCTGGTGGATGGTAGAATGACCAGCAGGGTGTAGGAATTAGGAACTACTGGATGTATATCCTCGGTGGCTTCACTGAGTGTCCTGACCTCCTTTACCAGGTCCCCAGCAGCCCACGGGGCTCTCGTGGTCAGGGCAATGCCAGGTTATGGAGCTCCCCTGTGCAACTTCCCATCAGCCCACGGGGCTCTCATGGTCACGCCACTCCCAGGTTATGGAGCTCACCTGTGCAACTACCCATCAGCCCACGAGGCTCTCATGGTCACGCCACTCCCAGGTTATGGAGCTCACCTGTGCAACTACCCAGCAGCCCATGGGGTCTCGTGATCAGGCCCCTCCCAGGATATGGAGCTCCCCTGAGCAGATACCACGGCAGGGCTGGGCACACAGGCACCGTGCACATAGCCCTCATTGCAGAGCACCCCAGATGGCCTGTCACTCAGAGCTGACACAGAGCACCTCAGAGCAGGACTTGATGTAACAAACAGCAGCTCCGAAAGGTCTGTGACCCTGGGCATCACTCTGTGCGGCCTCCCTCTGCCTGGTCTTCCAGAGACTTCCACTGCAGCCGGGACACCAGGCCTCTATCTCCAACCATCACCCCTCCTCTCCCTGACTCCTCGGTTCCTCTCATTAGGAGAGGGTCTTCTTGAAGTTGTCTCCCACTCATGGGCCAGATAAAATGATTAGAAAACAAGCCAGAGCTGCAGCCCCTTATGTATCCTGACTCTCAGGAGCCCACACCTGTTCCTTGGACCTGGCCGGTTCAGCGAGGTCCATTTTCTGCAATGTGAGCCCCTGAGGGGTGAGGATTGGCTGACCTGGGCAGCCTGACCATGCCGGCCAGCCCTCCCCAGGTGTTCCTGTGTTGAGGTCAATATGAACATCACTCCAGGCAGCAAGAACCCCTGCAGCTGTGCCTGATGCCATATTCTCTGCCCCGTCATCAGTCTCGGGGCTGTGCTGGTGGGAGGGAGTGAGGGGCCACAGCTTTGTGGGTGGCCCGGTGTGAGTGGGGCTCTGCTGGACTTTCTGCAGGAATTGCCAGGCTGCCAACTGCTAAAGAAGAGGATGTGTCACCCATACCTTACACTGGAATTTCTCCCCGGGCAGAGGTGAGGAAGGAAAAAAGCAGTGGGGGCCGGGACAGGAGGTGTATCTCAGGCAGGGAAATGGAAAGCATCCAGAAGAGCGCCCTGGCTGGGACCAACCTGGCTGGCCTCCAGGCACCAAGTCAGCCTGCGTGCTGTCGCTGGTGTGGCCCAACGGCCCTTCGTCTAGGCTTTCAGGTCCTTGTACATATTCAGGTGTTTTACCTGGGAAGGGTGGGAACAGTTCAGCAGCAGCTGGCCTGGGGCTCAGCTCACGTTTACTCACAGACGCCTCGGCACGGTCCCCCAGCTTTGCAATGAGGACGCTCCTTGCGTGGGGGCTGCTGGCTGCATGGGAGGTGATTCCCCACCTGTAACCAACTTCAGATTTGTTTACCGCTGGAGCAAGTGCCCTGATAGGGTTTTCCTCTCTATAACTGGTGGGTTCTGTGTTTTGTTTTGTTTTTTTTGGTTCAAGGTAGATTTCATTCGTCTTTTATGTATTTATAGATATAAGCATGGAAATAATTCATTCATATAAATACATCTGTGTGAAGGGAAGAACTTTTTCTGTTTTATTTTAAAAATTTATTTATTTTTAAAAATTTTGAAATTTTATTTATTTATTTACACAGCAGGTTATTATTAGTTATCTATTTTATACATATACATGTATACAGGTCAATCCCAATCTCCCAACTCATCCCACCACCACCACCACATGGCTTCCTCCCCTTGGTGTCCATACGTTTGTTCTCTGCCTCTGTGTCTCTATTTCTGCCCTGCAAACCGGTTCATCTGTACCATTTTTCTAGGTTCCACATATATGCATTAATATACAATAGTTGTTTTTCTCTTTCTGACTTCCTTCACTCTGTATGACAGTCTCTAGATCCATCGACGTCTCTACAAATGACCCAGTTTCATTCCTTTGTATGGCTGAGTAATATTCCATTTTATATATGTACCACATGTTTATCCATTCGACTATCTGTGGGCATTTAGGTTGCTTCCATTACCTGGCTATGGTGAATAGTGCTGCAACGAACATTGTGGTGAATGTGTCTTTTTGATTTATGGTTTTCTCTGGGTATATGCCCAGAAGTGGGATTGCTGGATCATATGGTAATTCTATTTTTACTTTTTTAAGGAACCTCCATACTGTTCTCCATAGTGACTGTATCAATTTACATTCCCACCAATAGTGGAAGAGGGTTCCTTTTGTCCACACCCTCCCCAGCATTTGTTGTTTGTAGAATTTCTGATGATGCCCATTCTAACAGGTGTGAGGTGATAGCTCATTGTAGTTTTGATTTGCATTACTTTAATAATTAGTGATGTTGAGCAGCTTTTCATGTGCATCTTGGCCATGTCTGTGTGTTCTTTGAAGAAATATCTATTTAGATCGTCTACCCATTTTTATATTGGTTTGTTGGTTTTTTTTACTATGAAGCTGCATGAGCTGTTTATATATACTGGAGATTAAACGTTTGTCCATTGATTCGTTTGCAAATATTTCCTCCCATTCGGAGGGTTGCCTTTTTCCATTCCCGTTTTTTAACAAAAGAAAGAAAGAAAGAAAAAGAAGCAGAACACAAATGTGTGTAAAATATGCCTCTTGAAACTGTCGTTTTGAAATATGGAAGTCTGTTGAATATTTTGGTCGATATACGACTCCAGGATTTGTTTTCAGGGCAGGTGTCATTTACAGGCCTGCAATTATCTTGAATATCAACTGACCATTAGCCCTGGGATGAAAGCTGCTGTTGTGTGAAACGGCCACAAGGTGGCAGCAGTTCTCCTTTACCAAACCTGGTTACTAGGGCAACAGAGCCTCAATGGAAGTCGTGTTCTAGGTTGTAATTTAGAATGGAATGTGCCAGGAAGAAGCCCCTTAAGTTTGTCTCACTACTTCTTGTTCGCTTTCTTAATTTGATTTTTATTTTTTTATCACGGCAAGTTTGATTACAATGTTTGGCTTGTTGTAGGTGTGCAAGATGTGGTTCTTTTACACATATGTCTGTTCTTCCTGGGGTCCTTTCCCCATGTACGTTATGACAGGATGTTGAGTAGTCTTCTCTTGGTATTCCGTGGGTGTTTGGTGATTATATATTTCACCTGTGTTTGTATATGTCTGTTAACCCCAATATCCTAATGTATCCAATCCTCACACTTTCCCATTGGTGATCCATAAGTTTGTTTAATGAATCTGTGATTGCCCTTCTCCGTGGAAATATCTTCACTGGTATCAATTTTTCGGTAACACCTATAAGTGATATCAATAGATATGTGTCTTTCTCTTTCTGACTTACTACAAGTCACGTGATTAGCTCTAGACTCATCTACGGTGCAGCAGATGGCATTGTGTCCTTTTTTTCCTTGGCTAATATTCTGTCTGTACATGTACCAGTTCTTCTTTGTCCACTCATCTGTTGATGGACTTTTTGGCTGCTTCCATGTCATGGCTATTGTAATGCTGCGGCAATGCACATTTGCCTGCCTGTGTCTTTCCAATTCTGTCTTCTTAGGTTATAGGCCCAGGAGTGGGCCTGCTGGATCATATGGTAGCAAAATGTTTACCTTGTAGAGGCACCTCCATTCTGTTCTCAGTAGTGGCTCTTACCAGGTCACGTCCCACTTAAAGTTGAGGTTATGCTCTTCTCCCCAACAACTTCAGCGTTTATTGTTTGTAGTATTTTCGCTGATGTTTATTCTGACTAGTGTGAGCTGATACCACTTTGTGGTTGGATTTGCATGCGTCTCATAATTCCTTGAAATTGAACTTTCTGGCATGTCCTTTTTTTCTTCAAACTGTGAGTACAGCTTACCTCTTCAAATAGTTTTCGTGAAGTATGTTTGACATTTAGAAATATTTTGGCCATTACCTCCCTCAAGACATTTTGAGGGCAGGTTTCATTCACAGCCCTCCAGTACTGGTGCATATGAAGTGACCCTTAGCACAGGTTTTAAAGCTGCTGTTGCAAGTAACGGCCAGAGGGCGGCAGCATTTTTCCTTTTCCCAATCTGGTAACTAGGGAAACAGACCATCCTGGCAGTGGTGTTCCTCGGTGATATATTAGAGTGGAATGTGCCCCCAAAAGCTGATGTCTCCTTACTTATGTTTGTTTTATAAATTGAATTTATGTATTTTTTAATTGGAGTCATATTCCATTGTGTACATGGACCACTTCTTCTTTGTGCATGCCTCTGTTGATGGACATTTTCGTAGCTTCCAAGTGTTGGCTATGGTAAATATTGCTGGAGTGCAGGATTGCCAGGCTGTGTCTTTTTTTGTGGTATGTGGGCCTCTCACTGCCGTGGAACCTCCCATTGCAGTGCACACGCTCCGGACGCGCAGGCCCAGCAGCCATAGCTCACGGGACAAGCCGCTCCGCGGCATGTGGGATCTTCCTGAACCGGGGCATGAACCCGTGTCCCCTGCATTGGCAGGTGGACTCTCAAACACTGCGCCACCAGTGAAGCCCAGCCTGTGTCTTTTTGATTCTCATGCCCTCAGGTGATAGGCCCAGCAGTGGGTATGTTTGATTGAATGGTAGCTCAGTATTTACCTTTACAAGGCACCTGATTTTTTTGCTTTCATTACTGGCTCTTACCATGTCCCACGTTGAACCAAGGGTAGGCATTTCTCCAAAACCCCTTCAGCATTTATTGTTTGCAGAATTTTTGTCGATGACCATTCTGACTGGTGTGAGCTGATAGGTTTTTGTAATTTGGATTTGCATATCTTTAATTATTCCTAATGTTCAGCATTTTTCCATGCCTTTTTCCATTTCTGGTACAGAAAAACAGAAAAAAACGGAGAGTACAATTAACCTCTTGAAATTGTCTTCTTGGATGGTTGCCCTCTTTTGAATTTTTGGGTCAATGTTCGACCCCAGGATTGTTTTTGAGGGCAGGTGTCATTCACAGGCCTGCAATGAGTGCGAATACTTTGTGACCCTTAGCACTGGGTTTAAAGCTGCTGTTGTGGGAAATGGCCACAAGGCGGCAGCATTTCTCCATTGCCAAACCTGGTTACTAGGGCAGCAGAGCCTTTCTGGGGCCAATGGAATACAGAAGAAGGCATCGTTGAAGTCTAATACAGAATACCATGTCCTGGTGGATGGTAGAATGACCAGCAGGGTGTAGGAATTAGGAACTACTGGATGTATATCCTCGGTGGCTTCACTGAGTGTCCTGACCTCCTTTACCAGGTCCCCAGCAGCCCACGGGGCTCTCGTGGTCAGGGCAATGCCAGGTTATGGAGCTCCCCTGTGCAACTTCCCATCAGCCCACGGGGCTCTCATGGTCACGCCACTCCCAGGTTATGGAGCTCACCTGTGCAACTACCCATCAGCCCACGAGGCTCTCATGGTCACGCCACTCCCAGGTTATGGAGCTCACCTGTGCAACTACCCAGCAGCCCATGGGGTCTCGTGATCAGGCCCCTCCCAGGATATGGAGCTCCCCTGAGCAGATACCACGGCAGGGCTGGGCACACAGGCACCGTGCACATAGCCCTCATTGCAGAGCACCCCAGATGGCCTGTCACTCAGAGCTGACACAGAGCACCTCAGAGCAGGACTTGATGTAACAAACAGCAGCTCCGAAAGGTCTGTGACCCTGGGCATCACTCTGTGCGGCCTCCCTCTGCCTGGTCTTCCAGAGACTTCCACTGCAGCCGGGACACCAGGCCTCTATCTCCAACCATCACCCCTCCTCTCCCTGACTCCTCGGTTCCTCTCATTAGGAGAGGGTCTTCTTGAAGTTGTCTCCCACTCATGGGCCAGATAAAATGATTAGAAAACAAGCCAGAGCTGCAGCCCCTTATGTATCCTGACTCTCAGGAGCCCACACCTGTTCCTTGGACCTGGCCGGTTCAGCGAGGTCCATTTTCTGCAATGTGAGCCCCTGAGGGGTGAGGATTGGCTGACCTGGGCAGCCTGACCATGCCGGCCAGCCCTCCCCAGGTGTTCCTGTGTTGAGGTCAATATGAACATCACTCCAGGCAGCAAGAACCCCTGCAGCTGTGCCTGATGCCATATTCTCTGCCCCGTCATCAGTCTCGGGGCTGTGCTGGTGGGAGGGAGTGAGGGGCCACAGCTTTGTGGGTGGCCCGGTGTGAGTGGGGCTCTGCTGGACTTTCTGCAGGAATTGCCAGGCTGCCAACTGCTAAAGAAGAGGATGTGTCACCCATACCTTACACTGGAATTTCTCCCCGGGCAGAGGTGAGGAAGGAAAAAAGCAGTGGGGGCCGGGACAGGAGGTGTATCTCAGGCAGGGAAATGGAAAGCATCCAGAAGAGCGCCCTGGCTGGGACCAACCTGGCTGGCCTCCAGGCACCAAGTCAGCCTGCGTGCTGTCGCTGGTGTGGCCCAACGGCCCTTCGTCTAGGCTTTCAGGTCCTTGTACATATTCAGGTGTTTTACCTGGGAAGGGTGGGAACAGTTCAGCAGCAGCTGGCCTGGGGCTCAGCTCACGTTTACTCACAGACGCCTCGGCACGGTCCCCCAGCTTTGCAATGAGGACGCTCCTTGCGTGGGGGCTGCTGGCTGCATGGGAGGTGATTCCCCACCTGTAACCAACTTCAGATTTGTTTACCGCTGGAGCAAGTGCCCTGATAGGGTTTTCCTCTCTATAACTGGTGGGTTCTGTGTTTTGTTTTTGTTTTTTTGGTTCAAGGTAGATTTCATTCGTCTTTTATGTATTTATAGATATAAGCATGGAAATAATTCATTCATATAAATACATCTGTGTGAAGGGAAGAACTTTTTCTGTTTTATTTTAAAAATTTATTTATTTTTAAAAATTTTGAAATTTTATTTATTTATTTACACAGCAGGTTATTATTAGTTATCTATTTTATACATATACATGTATACAGGTCAATCCCAATCTCCCAACTCATCCCACCACCACCACCACATGGCTTCCTCCCCTTGGTGTCCATACGTTTGTTCTCTGCCTCTGTGTCTCTATTTCTGCCCTGCAAACCGGTTCATCTGTACCATTTTTCTAGGTTCCACATATATGCATTAATATACAATAGTTGTTTTTCTCTTTCTGACTTCCTTCACTCTGTATGACAGTCTCTAGATCCATCGACGTCTCTACAAATGACCCAGTTTCATTCCTTTGTATGGCTGAGTAATATTCCATTTTATATATGTACCACATGTTTATCCATTCGACTATCTGTGGGCATTTAGGTTGCTTCCATTACCTGGCTATGGTGAATAGTGCTGCAACGAACATTGTGGTGAATGTGTCTTTTTGATTTATGGTTTTCTCTGGGTATATGCCCAGAAGTGGGATTGCTGGATCATATGGTAATTCTATTTTTACTTTTTTAAGGAACCTCCATACTGTTCTCCATAGTGACTGTATCAATTTACATTCCCACCAATAGTGGAAGAGGGTTCCTTTTGTCCACACCCTCCCCAGCATTTGTTGTTTGTAGAATTTCTGATGATGCCCATTCTAACAGGTGTGAGGTGATAGCTCATTGTAGTTTTGATTTGCATTACTTTAATAATTAGTGATGTTGAGCAGCTTTTCATGTGCATCTTGGCCATGTCTGTGTGTTCTTTGAAGAAATATCTATTTAGATCGTCTACCCATTTTTATATTGGTTTGTTGGTTTTTTTTACTATGAAGCTGCATGAGCTGTTTATATATACTGGAGATTAAACGTTTGTCCATTGATTCGTTTGCAAATATTTCCTCCCATTCGGAGGGTTGCCTTTTTCCATTCCCGTTTTTTAACAAAAGAAAGAAAGAAAGAAAAAGAAGCAGAACACAAATGTGTGTAAAATATGCCTCTTGAAACTGTCGTTTTGAAATATGGAAGTCTGTTGAATATTTTGGTCGATATACGACTCCAGGATTTGTTTTCAGGGCAGGTGTCATTTACAGGCCTGCAATTATCTTGAATATCAACTGACCATTAGCCCTGGGATGAAAGCTGCTGTTGTGTGAAACGGCCACAAGGTGGCAGCAGTTCTCCTTTACCAAACCTGGTTACTAGGGCAACAGAGCCTCAATGGAAGTCGTGTTCTAGGTTGTAATTTAGAATGGAATGTGCCAGGAAGAAGCCCCTTAAGTTTGTCTCACTACTTCTTGTTCGCTTTCTTAATTTGATTTTTATTTTTTTATCACGGCAAGTTTGATTACAATGTTTGGCTTGTTGTAGGTGTGCAAGATGTGGTTCTTTTACACATATGTCTGTTCTTCCTGGGGTCCTTTCCCCATGTACGTTATGACAGGATGTTGAGTAGTCTTCTCTTGGTATTCCGTGGGTGTTTGGTGATTATATATTTCACCTGTGTTTGTATATGTCTGTTAACCCCAATATCCTAATGTATCCAATCCTCACACTTTCCCATTGGTGATCCATAAGTTTGTTTAATGAATCTGTGATTGCCCTTCTCCGTGGAAATATCTTCACTGGTATCAATTTTTCGGTAACACCTATAAGTGATATCAATAGATATGTGTCTTTCTCTTTCTGACTTACTACAAGTCACGTGATTAGCTCTAGACTCATCTACGGTGCAGCAGATGGCATTGTGTCCTTTTTTTCCTTGGCTAATATTCTGTCTGTACATGTACCAGTTCTTCTTTGTCCACTCATCTGTTGATGGACTTTTTGGCTGCTTCCATGTCATGGCTATTGTAATGCTGCGGCAATGCACATTTGCCTGCCTGTGTCTTTCCAATTCTGTCTTCTTAGGTTATAGGCCCAGGAGTGGGCCTGCTGGATCATATGGTAGCAAAATGTTTACCTTGTAGAGGCACCTCCATTCTGTTCTCAGTAGTGGCTCTTACCAGGTCACGTCCCACTTAAAGTTGAGGTTATGCTCTTCTCCCCAACAACTTCAGCGTTTATTGTTTGTAGTATTTTCGCTGATGTTTATTCTGACTAGTGTGAGCTGATACCACTTTGTGGTTGGATTTGCATGCGTCTCATAATTCCTTGAAATTGAACTTTCTGGCATGTCCTTTTTTTCTTCAAACTGTGAGTACAGCTTACCTCTTCAAATAGTTTTCGTGAAGTATGTTTGACATTTAGAAATATTTTGGCCATTACCTCCCTCAAGACATTTTGAGGGCAGGTTTCATTCACAGCCCTCCAGTACTGGTGCATATGAAGTGACCCTTAGCACAGGTTTTAAAGCTGCTGTTGCAAGTAACGGCCAGAGGGCGGCAGCATTTTTCCTTTTCCCAATCTGGTAACTAGGGAAACAGACCATCCTGGCAGCGGTGTTCCTCGGTGATATATTAGAGTGGAATGTGCCCCCAAAAGCTGATGTCTCCTTACTTATGTTTGTTTTATAAATTGAATTTATGTATTTTTTAATTGGAGTCATATTCCATTGTGTACATGGACCACTTCTTCTTTGTGCATTCCTCTGTTGATGGACATTTTCGTAGCTTCCAAGTGTTGGCTATGGTAAATATTGCTGGAGTGCAGGATTGCCAGGCTGTGTCTTTTTTTGTGGTATGTGGGCCTCTCACTGCCGTGGAACCTCCCATTGCAGTGCACACGCTCCGGACGCGCAGGCCCAGCAGCCATAGCTCACGGGACAAGCCGCTCCGCGGCATGTGGGATCTTCCTGAACCGGGGCATGAACCCGTGTCCCCTGCATTGGCAGGTGGACTCTCAAACACTGCGCCACCAGTGAAGCCCAGCCTGTGTCTTTTTGATTCTCATGCCCTCAGGTGATAGGCCCAGCAGTGGGTATGTTTGATTGAATGGTAGCTCAGTATTTACCTTTACAAGGCACCTGATTTTTTTGCTTTCGTTACTGGCTCTTACCATGTCCCACGTTGAACCAAGGGTAGGCATTTCTCCAAAACCCCTTCAGCATTTATTGTTTGCAGAATTTTTGTCGATGACCATTCTGACTGGTGTGAGCTGATAGGTTTTTGTAATTTGGATTTGCATATCTTTAATTATTCCTAATGTTCAGCATTTTTCCATGCCTTTTTCCATTTCTGGTACAGAAAAACAGAAAAAAACGGAGAGTACAATTAACCTCTTGAAATTGTCTTCTTGGATGGTTGCCCTCTTTTGAATTTTTGGGTCAATGTTCGACCCCAGGATTGTTTTTGAGGGCAGGTGTCATTCACAGGCCTGCAATGAGTGCGAATACTTTGTGACCCTTAGCACTGGGTTTAAAGCTGCTGTTGTGGGAAATGGCCACAAGGCGGCAGCATTTCTCCATTGCCAAACCTGGTTACTAGGGCAGCAGAGCCTTTCTGGGGCCAATGGAATACAGAAGAAGGCATCGTTGAAGTCTAATACAGAATACCATGTCCTGGTGGATGGTAGAATGACCAGCAGGGTGTAGGAATTAGGAACTACTGGATGTATATCCTCGGTGGCTTCACTGAGTGTCCTGACCTCCTTTACCAGGTCCCCAGCAGCCCACGGGGCTCTCGTGGTCAGGGCAATGCCAGGTTATGGAGCTCCCCTGTGCAACTTCCCATCAGCCCACGGGGCTCTCATGGTCACGCCACTCCCAGGTTATGGAGCTCACCTGTGCAACTACCCATCAGCCCACGAGGCTCTCATGGTCACGCCACTCCCAGGTTATGGAGCTCACCTGTGCAACTACCCAGCAGCCCATGGGGTCTCGTGATCAGGCCCCTCCCAGGATATGGAGCTCCCCTGAGCAGATACCACGGCAGGGCTGGGCACACAGGCACCGTGCACATAGCCCTCATTGCAGAGCACCCCAGATGGCCTGTCACTCAGAGCTGACACAGAGCACCTCAGAGCAGGACTTGATGTAACAAACAGCAGCTCCGAAAGGTCTGTGACCCTGGGCATCACTCTGTGCGGCCTCCCTCTGCCTGGTCTTCCAGAGACTTCCACTGCAGCCGGGACACCAGGCCTCTATCTCCAACCATCACCCCTCCTCTCCCTGACTCCTCGGTTCCTCTCATTAGGAGAGGGTCTTCTTGAAGTTGTCTCCCACTCATGGGCCAGATAAAATGATTAGAAAACAAGCCAGAGCTGCAGCCCCTTATGTATCCTGACTCTCAGGAGCCCACACCTGTTCCTTGGACCTGGCCGGTTCAGCGAGGTCCATTTTCTGCAATGTGAGCCCCTGAGGGGTGAGGATTGGCTGACCTGGGCAGCCTGACCATGCCGGCCAGCCCTCCCCAGGTGTTCCTGTGTTGAGGTCAATATGAACATCACTCCAGGCAGCAAGAACCCCTGCAGCTGTGCCTGATGCCATATTCTCTGCCCCGTCATCAGTCTCGGGGCTGTGCTGGTGGGAGGGAGTGAGGGGCCACAGCTTTGTGGGTGGCCCGGTGTGAGTGGGGCTCTGCTGGACTTTCTGCAGGAATTGCCAGGCTGCCAACTGCTAAAGAAGAGGATGTGTCACCCATACCTTACACTGGAATTTCTCCCCGGGCAGAGGTGAGGAAGGAAAAAAGCAGTGGGGGCCGGGACAGGAGGTGTATCTCAGGCAGGGAAATGGAAAGCATCCAGAAGAGCGCCCTGGCTGGGACCAACCTGGCTGGCCTCCAGGCACCAAGTCAGCCTGCGTGCTGTCGCTGGTGTGGCCCAACGGCCCTTCGTCTAGGCTTTCAGGTCCTTGTACATATTCAGGTGTTTTACCTGGGAAGGGTGGGAACAGTTCAGCAGCAGCTGGCCTGGGGCTCAGCTCACGTTTACTCACAGACGCCTCGGCACGGTCCCCCAGCTTTGCAATGAGGACGCTCCTTGCGTGGGGGCTGCTGGCTGCATGGGAGGTGATTCCCCACCTGTAACCAACTTCAGATTTGTTTACCGCTGGAGCAAGTGCCCTGATAGGGTTTTCCTCTCTATAACTGGTGGGTTCTGTGTTTTGTTTTTTTTTTTTTGGTTCAAGGTAGATTTCATTCGTCTTTTATGTATTTATAGATATAAGCATGGAAATAATTCATTCATATAAATACATCTGTGTGAAGGGAAGAACTTTTTCTGTTTTATTTTAAAAATTTATTTATTTTTAAAAATTTTGAAATTTTATTTATTTATTTACACAGCAGGTTATTATTAGTTATCTATTTTATACATATACATGTATACAGGTCAATCCCAATCTCCCAACTCATCCCACCACCACCACCACATGGCTTCCTCCCCTTGGTGTCCATACGTTTGTTCTCTGCCTCTGTGTCTCTATTTCTGCCCTGCAAACCGGTTCATCTGTACCATTTTTCTAGGTTCCACATATATGCATTAATATACAATAGTTGTTTTTCTCTTTCTGACTTCCTTCACTCTGTATGACAGTCTCTAGATCCATCGACGTCTCTACAAATGACCCAGTTTCATTCCTTTGTATGGCTGAGTAATATTCCATTTTATATATGTACCACATGTTTATCCATTCGACTATCTGTGGGCATTTAGGTTGCTTCCATTACCTGGCTATGGTGAATAGTGCTGCAACGAACATTGTGGTGAATGTGTCTTTTTGATTTATGGTTTTCTCTGGGTATATGCCCAGAAGTGGGATTGCTGGATCATATGGTAATTCTATTTTTACTTTTTTAAGGAACCTCCATACTGTTCTCCATAGTGACTGTATCAATTTACATTCCCACCAATAGTGGAAGAGGGTTCCTTTTGTCCACACCCTCCCCAGCATTTGTTGTTTGTAGAATTTCTGATGATGCCCATTCTAACAGGTGTGAGGTGATAGCTCATTGTAGTTTTGATTTGCATTACTTTAATAATTAGTGATGTTGAGCAGCTTTTCATGTGCATCTTGGCCATGTCTGTGTGTTCTTTGAAGAAATATCTATTTAGATCGTCTACCCATTTTTATATTGGTTTGTTGGTTTTTTTTACTATGAAGCTGCATGAGCTGTTTATATATACTGGAGATTAAACGTTTGTCCATTGATTCGTTTGCAAATATTTCCTCCCATTCGGAGGGTTGCCTTTTTCCATTCCCGTTTTTTAACAAAAGAAAGAAAGAAAGAAAAAGAAGCAGAACACAAATGTGTGTAAAATATGCCTCTTGAAACTGTCGTTTTGAAATATGGAAGTCTGTTGAATATTTTGGTCGATATACGACTCCAGGATTTGTTTTCAGGGCAGGTGTCATTTACAGGCCTGCAATTATCTTGAATATCAACTGACCATTAGCCCTGGGATGAAAGCTGCTGTTGTGTGAAACGGCCACAAGGTGGCAGCAGTTCTCCTTTACCAAACCTGGTTACTAGGGCAACAGAGCCTCAATGGAAGTCGTGTTCTAGGTTGTAATTTAGAATGGAATGTGCCAGGAAGAAGCCCCTTAAGTTTGTCTCACTACTTCTTGTTCGCTTTCTTAATTTGATTTTTATTTTTTTATCACGGCAAGTTTGATTACAATGTTTGGCTTGTTGTAGGTGTGCAAGATGTGGTTCTTTTACACATATGTCTGTTCTTCCTGGGGTCCTTTCCCCATGTACGTTATGACAGGATGTTGAGTAGTCTTCTCTTGGTATTCCGTGGGTGTTTGGTGATTATATATTTCACCTGTGTTTGTATATGTCTGTTAACCCCAATATCCTAATGTATCCAATCCTCACACTTTCCCATTGGTGATCCATAAGTTTGTTTAATGAATCTGTGATTGCCCTTCTCCGTGGAAATATCTTCACTGGTATCAATTTTTCGGTAACACCTATAAGTGATATCAATAGATATGTGTCTTTCTCTTTCTGACTTACTACAAGTCACGTGATTAGCTCTAGACTCATCTACGGTGCAGCAGATGGCATTGTGTCCTTTTTTTCCTTGGCTAATATTCTGTCTGTACATGTACCAGTTCTTCTTTGTCCACTCATCTGTTGATGGACTTTTTGGCTGCTTCCATGTCATGGCTATTGTAATGCTGCGGCAATGCACATTTGCCTGCCTGTGTCTTTCCAATTCTGTCTTCTTAGGTTATAGGCCCAGGAGTGGGCCTGCTGGATCATATGGTAGCAAAATGTTTACCTTGTAGAGGCACCTCCATTCTGTTCTCAGTAGTGGCTCTTACCAGGTCACGTCCCACTTAAAGTTGAGGTTATGCTCTTCTCCCCAACAACTTCAGCGTTTATTGTTTGTAGTATTTTCGCTGATGTTTATTCTGACTAGTGTGAGCTGATACCACTTTGTGGTTGGATTTGCATGCGTCTCATAATTCCTTGAAATTGAACTTTCTGGCATGTCCTTTTTTTCTTCAAACTGTGAGTACAGCTTACCTCTTCAAATAGTTTTCGTGAAGTATGTTTGACATTTAGAAATATTTTGGCCATTACCTCCCTCAAGACATTTTGAGGGCAGGTTTCATTCACAGCCCTCCAGTACTGGTGCATATGAAGTGACCCTTAGCACAGGTTTTAAAGCTGCTGTTGCAAGTAACGGCCAGAGGGCGGCAGCATTTTTCCTTTTCCCAATCTGGTAACTAGGGAAACAGACCATCCTGGCAGTGGTGTTCCTCGGTGATATATTAGAGTGGAATGTGCCCCCAAAAGCTGATGTCTCCTTACTTATGTTTGTTTTATAAATTGAATTTATGTATTTTTTAATTGGAGTCATATTCCATTGTGTACATGGACCACTTCTTCTTTGTGCATGCCTCTGTTGATGGACATTTTCGTAGCTTCCAAGTGTTGGCTATGGTAAATATTGCTGGAGTGCAGGATTGCCAGGCTGTGTCTTTTTTTGTGGTATGTGGGCCTCTCACTGCCGTGGAACCTCCCATTGCAGTGCACACGCTCCGGACGCGCAGGCCCAGCAGCCATAGCTCACGGGACAAGCCGCTCCGCGGCATGTGGGATCTTCCTGAACCGGGGCATGAACCCGTGTCCCCTGCATTGGCAGGTGGACTCTCAAACACTGCGCCACCAGTGAAGCCCAGCCTGTGTCTTTTTGATTCTCATGCCCTCAGGTGATAGGCCCAGCAGTGGGTATGTTTGATTGAATGGTAGCTCAGTATTTACCTTTACAAGGCACCTGATTTTTTTGCTTTCATTACTGGCTCTTACCATGTCCCACGTTGAACCAAGGGTAGGCATTTCTCCAAAACCCCTTCAGCATTTATTGTTTGCAGAATTTTTGTCGATGACCATTCTGACTGGTGTGAGCTGATAGGTTTTTGTAATTTGGATTTGCATATCTTTAATTATTCCTAATGTTCAGCATTTTTCCATGCCTTTTTCCATTTCTGGTACAGAAAAACAGAAAAAAACGGAGAGTACAATTAACCTCTTGAAATTGTCTTCTTGGATGGTTGCCCTCTTTTGAATTTTTGGGTCAATGTTCGACCCCAGGATTGTTTTTGAGGGCAGGTGTCATTCACAGGCCTGCAATGAGTGCGAATACTTTGTGACCCTTAGCACTGGGTTTAAAGCTGCTGTTGTGGGAAATGGCCACAAGGCGGCAGCATTTCTCCATTGCCAAACCTGGTTACTAGGGCAGCAGAGCCTTTCTGGGGCCAATGGAATACAGAAGAAGGCATCGTTGAAGTCTAATACAGAATACCATGTCCTGGTGGATGGTAGAATGACCAGCAGGGTGTAGGAATTAGGAACTACTGGATGTATATCCTCGGTGGCTTCACTGAGTGTCCTGACCTCCTTTACCAGGTCCCCAGCAGCCCACGGGGCTCTCGTGGTCAGGGCAATGCCAGGTTATGGAGCTCCCCTGTGCAACTTCCCATCAGCCCACGGGGCTCTCATGGTCACGCCACTCCCAGGTTATGGAGCTCACCTGTGCAACTACCCATCAGCCCACGAGGCTCTCATGGTCACGCCACTCCCAGGTTATGGAGCTCACCTGTGCAACTACCCAGCAGCCCATGGGGTCTCGTGATCAGGCCCCTCCCAGGATATGGAGCTCCCCTGAGCAGATACCACGGCAGGGCTGGGCACACAGGCACCGTGCACATAGCCCTCATTGCAGAGCACCCCAGATGGCCTGTCACTCAGAGCTGACACAGAGCACCTCAGAGCAGGACTTGATGTAACAAACAGCAGCTCCGAAAGGTCTGTGACCCTGGGCATCACTCTGTGCGGCCTCCCTCTGCCTGGTCTTCCAGAGACTTCCACTGCAGCCGGGACACCAGGCCTCTATCTCCAACCATCACCCCTCCTCTCCCTGACTCCTCGGTTCCTCTCATTAGGAGAGGGTCTTCTTGAAGTTGTCTCCCACTCATGGGCCAGATAAAATGATTAGAAAACAAGCCAGAGCTGCAGCCCCTTATGTATCCTGACTCTCAGGAGCCCACACCTGTTCCTTGGACCTGGCCGGTTCAGCGAGGTCCATTTTCTGCAATGTGAGCCCCTGAGGGGTGAGGATTGGCTGACCTGGGCAGCCTGACCATGCCGGCCAGCCCTCCCCAGGTGTTCCTGTGTTGAGGTCAATATGAACATCACTCCAGGCAGCAAGAACCCCTGCAGCTGTGCCTGATGCCATATTCTCTGCCCCGTCATCAGTCTCGGGGCTGTGCTGGTGGGAGGGAGTGAGGGGCCACAGCTTTGTGGGTGGCCCGGTGTGAGTGGGGCTCTGCTGGACTTTCTGCAGGAATTGCCAGGCTGCCAACTGCTAAAGAAGAGGATGTGTCACCCATACCTTACACTGGAATTTCTCCCCGGGCAGAGGTGAGGAAGGAAAAAAGCAGTGGGGGCCGGGACAGGAGGTGTATCTCAGGCAGGGAAATGGAAAGCATCCAGAAGAGCGCCCTGGCTGGGACCAACCTGGCTGGCCTCCAGGCACCAAGTCAGCCTGCGTGCTGTCGCTGGTGTGGCCCAACGGCCCTTCGTCTAGGCTTTCAGGTCCTTGTACATATTCAGGTGTTTTACCTGGGAAGGGTGGGAACAGTTCAGCAGCAGCTGGCCTGGGGCTCAGCTCACGTTTACTCACAGACGCCTCGGCACGGTCCCCCAGCTTTGCAATGAGGACGCTCCTTGCGTGGGGGCTGCTGGCTGCATGGGAGGTGATTCCCCACCTGTAACCAACTTCAGATTTG
Organism: Mesoplodon mirus; assembly: GCF_964341445.2. NCBI lineage: Eukaryota > Metazoa > Chordata > Mammalia > Artiodactyla > Ziphiidae > Mesoplodon > Mesoplodon mirus. The sequence goes on from NC_138977.1 coordinate 51,591,172, forward strand.
TTTACCGCTGGAGCAAGTGCCCTGATAGGGTTTTCCTCTCTATAACTGGTGGGTTCTGTGTTTTGTTTTTTTTTTTTTGGTTCAAGGTAGATTTCATTCGTCTTTTATGTATTTATAGATATAAGCATGGAAATAATTCATTCATATAAATACATCTGTGTGAAGGGAAGAACTTTTTCTGTTTTATTTTAAAAATTTATTTATTTTTAAAAATTTTGAAATTTTATTTATTTATTTACACAGCAGGTTATTATTAGTTATCTATTTTATACATATACATGTATACAGGTCAATCCCAATCTCCCAACTCATCCCACCACCACCACCACATGGCTTCCTCCCCTTGGTGTCCATACGTTTGTTCTCTGCCTCTGTGTCTCTATTTCTGCCCTGCAAACCGGTTCATCTGTACCATTTTTCTAGGTTCCACATATATGCATTAATATACAATAGTTGTTTTTCTCTTTCTGACTTCCTTCACTCTGTATGACAGTCTCTAGATCCATCGACGTCTCTACAAATGACCCAGTTTCATTCCTTTGTATGGCTGAGTAATATTCCATTTTATATATGTACCACATGTTTATCCATTCGACTATCTGTGGGCATTTAGGTTGCTTCCATTACCTGGCTATGGTGAATAGTGCTGCAACGAACATTGTGGTGAATGTGTCTTTTTGATTTATGGTTTTCTCTGGGTATATGCCCAGAAGTGGGATTGCTGGATCATATGGTAATTCTATTTTTACTTTTTTAAGGAACCTCCATACTGTTCTCCATAGTGACTGTATCAATTTACATTCCCACCAATAGTGGAAGAGGGTTCCTTTTGTCCACACCCTCCCCAGCATTTGTTGTTTGTAGAATTTCTGATGATGCCCATTCTAACAGGTGTGAGGTGATAGCTCATTGTAGTTTTGATTTGCATTACTTTAATAATTAGTGATGTTGAGCAGCTTTTCATGTGCATCTTGGCCATGTCTGTGTGTTCTTTGAAGAAATATCTATTTAGATCGTCTACCCATTTTTATATTGGTTTGTTGGTTTTTTTTACTATGAAGCTGCATGAGCTGTTTATATATACTGGAGATTAAACGTTTGTCCATTGATTCGTTTGCAAATATTTCCTCCCATTCGGAGGGTTGCCTTTTTCCATTCCCGTTTTTTAACAAAAGAAAGAAAGAAAGAAAAAGAAGCAGAACACAAATGTGTGTAAAATATGCCTCTTGAAACTGTCGTTTTGAAATATGGAAGTCTGTTGAATATTTTGGTCGATATACGACTCCAGGATTTGTTTTCAGGGCAGGTGTCATTTACAGGCCTGCAATTATCTTGAATATCAACTGACCATTAGCCCTGGGATGAAAGCTGCTGTTGTGTGAAACGGCCACAAGGTGGCAGCAGTTCTCCTTTACCAAACCTGGTTACTAGGGCAACAGAGCCTCAATGGAAGTCGTGTTCTAGGTTGTAATTTAGAATGGAATGTGCCAGGAAGAAGCCCCTTAAGTTTGTCTCACTACTTCTTGTTCGCTTTCTTAATTTGATTTTTATTTTTTTATCACGGCAAGTTTGATTACAATGTTTGGCTTGTTGTAGGTGTGCAAGATGTGGTTCTTTTACACATATGTCTGTTCTTCCTGGGGTCCTTTCCCCATGTACGTTATGACAGGATGTTGAGTAGTCTTCTCTTGGTATTCCGTGGGTGTTTGGTGATTATATATTTCACCTGTGTTTGTATATGTCTGTTAACCCCAATATCCTAATGTATCCAATCCTCACACTTTCCCATTGGTGATCCATAAGTTTGTTTAATGAATCTGTGATTGCCCTTCTCCGTGGAAATATCTTCACTGGTATCAATTTTTCGGTAACACCTATAAGTGATATCAATAGATATGTGTCTTTCTCTTTCTGACTTACTACAAGTCACGTGATTAGCTCTAGACTCATCTACGGTGCAGCAGATGGCATTGTGTCCTTTTTTTCCTTGGCTAATATTCTGTCTGTACATGTACCAGTTCTTCTTTGTCCACTCATCTGTTGATGGACTTTTTGGCTGCTTCCATGTCATGGCTATTGTAATGCTGCGGCAATGCACATTTGCCTGCCTGTGTCTTTCCAATTCTGTCTTCTTAGGTTATAGGCCCAGGAGTGGGCCTGCTGGATCATATGGTAGCAAAATGTTTACCTTGTAGAGGCACCTCCATTCTGTTCTCAGTAGTGGCTCTTACCAGGTCACGTCCCACTTAAAGTTGAGGTTATGCTCTTCTCCCCAACAACTTCAGCGTTTATTGTTTGTAGTATTTTCGCTGATGTTTATTCTGACTAGTGTGAGCTGATACCACTTTGTGGTTGGATTTGCATGCGTCTCATAATTCCTTGAAATTGAACTTTCTGGCATGTCCTTTTTTTCTTCAAACTGTGAGTACAGCTTACCTCTTCAAATAGTTTTCGTGAAGTATGTTTGACATTTAGAAATATTTTGGCCATTACCTCCCTCAAGACATTTTGAGGGCAGGTTTCATTCACAGCCCTCCAGTACTGGTGCATATGAAGTGACCCTTAGCACAGGTTTTAAAGCTGCTGTTGCAAGTAACGGCCAGAGGGCGGCAGCATTTTTCCTTTTCCCAATCTGGTAACTAGGGAAACAGACCATCCTGGCAGTGGTGTTCCTCGGTGATATATTAGAGTGGAATGTGCCCCCAAAAGCTGATGTCTCCTTACTTATGTTTGTTTTATAAATTGAATTTATGTATTTTTTAATTGGAGTCATATTCCATTGTGTACATGGACCACTTCTTCTTTGTGCATTCCTCTGTTGATGGACATTTTCGTAGCTTCCAAGTGTTGGCTATGGTAAATATTGCTGGAGTGCAGGATTGCCAGGCTGTGTCTTTTTTTGTGGTATGTGGGCCTCTCACTGCCGTGGAACCTCCCATTGCAGTGCACACGCTCCGGACGCGCAGGCCCAGCAGCCATAGCTCACGGGACAAGCCGCTCCGCGGCATGTGGGATCTTCCTGAACCGGGGCATGAACCCGTGTCCCCTGCATTGGCAGGTGGACTCTCAAACACTGCGCCACCAGTGAAGCCCAGCCTGTGTCTTTTTGATTCTCATGCCCTCAGGTGATAGGCCCAGCAGTGGGTATGTTTGATTGAATGGTAGCTCAGTATTTACCTTTACAAGGCACCTGATTTTTTTGCTTTCATTACTGGCTCTTACCATGTCCCACGTTGAACCAAGGGTAGGCATTTCTCCAAAACCCCTTCAGCATTTATTGTTTGCAGAATTTTTGTCGATGACCATTCTGACTGGTGTGAGCTGATAGGTTTTTGTAATTTGGATTTGCATATCTTTAATTATTCCTAATGTTCAGCATTTTTCCATGCCTTTTTCCATTTCTGGTACAGAAAAACAGAAAAAAACGGAGAGTACAATTAACCTCTTGAAATTGTCTTCTTGGATGGTTGCCCTCTTTTGAATTTTTGGGTCAATGTTCGACCCCAGGATTGTTTTTGAGGGCAGGTGTCATTCACAGGCCTGCAATGAGTGCGAATACTTTGTGACCCTTAGCACTGGGTTTAAAGCTGCTGTTGTGGGAAATGGCCACGAGGCGGCAGCATTTCTCCATTGCCAAACCTGGTTACTAGGGCAGCAGAGCCTTTCTGGGGCCAATGGAATACAGAAGAAGGCATCGTTGAAGTCTAATACAGAATACCATGTCCTGGTGGATGGTAGAATGACCAGCAGGGTGTAGGAATTAGGAACTACTGGATGTATATCCTCGGTGGCTTCACTGAGTGTCCTGACCTCCTTTACCAGGTCCCCAGCAGCCCACGGGGCTCTCGTGGTCAGGGCAATGCCAGGTTATGGAGCTCCCCTGTGCAACTTCCCATCAGCCCACGGGGCTCTCATGGTCACGCCACTCCCAGGTTATGGAGCTCACCTGTGCAACTACCCATCAGCCCACGAGGCTCTCATGGTCACGCCACTCCCAGGTTATGGAGCTCACCTGTGCAACTACCCAGCAGCCCATGGGGTCTCGTGATCAGGCCCCTCCCAGGATATGGAGCTCCCCTGAGCAGATACCACGGCAGGGCTGGGCACACAGGCACCGTGCACATAGCCCTCATTGCAGAGCACCCCAGATGGCCTGTCACTCAGAGCTGACACAGAGCACCTCAGAGCAGGACTTGATGTAACAAACAGCAGCTCCGAAAGGTCTGTGACCCTGGGCATCACTCTGTGCGGCCTCCCTCTGCCTGGTCTTCCAGAGACTTCCACTGCAGCCGGGACACCAGGCCTCTATCTCCAACCATCACCCCTCCTCTCCCTGACTCCTTGGTTCCTCTCATTAGGAGAGGGTCTTCTTGAAGTTGTCTCCCACTCATGGGCCAGATAAAATGATTAGAAAACAAGCCAGAGCTGCAGCCCCTTATGTATCCTGACTCTCAGGAGCCCACACCTGTTCCTTGGACCTGGCCGGTTCAGCGAGGTCCATTTTCTGCAATGTGAGCCCCTGAGGGGTGAGGATTGGCTGACCTGGGCAGCCTGACCATGCCGGCCAGCCCTCCCCAGGTGTTCCTGTGTTGAGGTCAATATGAACATCACTCCAGGCAGCAAGAACCCCTGCAGCTGTGCCTGATGCCATATTCTCTGCCCCGTCATCAGTCTCGGGGCTGTGCTGGTGGGAGGGAGTGAGGGGCCACAGCTTTGTGGGTGGCCCGGTGTGAGTGGGGCTCTGCTGGACTTTCTGCAGGAATTGCCAGGCTGCCAACTGCTAAAGAAGAGGATGTGTCACCCATACCTTACACTGGAATTTCTCCCCGGGCAGAGGTGAGGAAGGAAAAAAGCAGTGGGGGCCGGGACAGGAGGTGTATCTCAGGCAGGGAAATGGAAAGCATCCAGAAGAGCGCCCTGGCTGGGACCAACCTGGCTGGCCTCCAGGCACCAAGTCAGCCTGCGTGCTGTCGCTGGTGTGGCCCAACGGCCCTTCGTCTAGGCTTTCAGGTCCTTGTACATATTCAGGTGTTTTACCTGGGAAGGGTGGGAACAGTTCAGCAGCAGCTGGCCTGGGGCTCAGCTCACGTTTACTCACAGACGCCTCGGCACGGTCCCCCAGCTTTGCAATGAGGACGCTCCTTGCGTGGGGGCTGCTGGCTGCATGGGAGGTGATTCCCCACCTGTAACCAACTTCAGATTTGTTTACCGCTGGAGCAAGTGCCCTGATAGGGTTTTCCTCTCTATAACTGGTGGGTTCTGTGTTTTGTTTTTTTTTTTTTGGTTCAAGGTAGATTTCATTCGTCTTTTATGTATTTATAGATATAAGCATGGAAATAATTCATTCATATAAATACATCTGTGTGAAGGGAAGAACTTTTTCTGTTTTATTTTAAAAATTTATTTATTTTTAAAAATTTTGAAATTTTATTTATTTATTTACACAGCAGGTTATTATTAGTTATCTATTTTATACATATACATGTATACAGGTCAATCCCAATCTCCCAACTCATCCCACCACCACCACCACATGGCTTCCTCCCCTTGGTGTCCATACGTTTGTTCTCTGCCTCTGTGTCTCTATTTCTGCCCTGCAAACCGGTTCATCTGTACCATTTTTCTAGGTTCCACATATATGCATTAATATACAATAGTTGTTTTTCTCTTTCTGACTTCCTTCACTCTGTATGACAGTCTCTAGATCCATCGACGTCTCTACAAATGACCCAGTTTCATTCCTTTGTATGGCTGAGTAATATTCCATTTTATATATGTACCACATGTTTATCCATTCGACTATCTGTGGGCATTTAGGTTGCTTCCATTACCTGGCTATGGTGAATAGTGCTGCAACGAACATTGTGGTGAATGTGTCTTTTTGATTTATGGTTTTCTCTGGGTATATGCCCAGAAGTGGGATTGCTGGATCATATGGTAATTCTATTTTTACTTTTTTAAGGAACCTCCATACTGTTCTCCATAGTGACTGTATCAATTTACATTCCCACCAATAGTGGAAGAGGGTTCCTTTTGTCCACACCCTCCCCAGCATTTGTTGTTTGTAGAATTTCTGATGATGCCCATTCTAACAGGTGTGAGGTGATAGCTCATTGTAGTTTTGATTTGCATTACTTTAATAATTAGTGATGTTGAGCAGCTTTTCATGTGCATCTTGGCCATGTCTGTGTGTTCTTTGAAGAAATATCTATTTAGATCGTCTACCCATTTTTATATTGGTTTGTTGGTTTTTTTTACTATGAAGCTGCATGAGCTGTTTATATATACTGGAGATTAAACGTTTGTCCATTGATTCGTTTGCAAATATTTCCTCCCATTCGGAGGGTTGCCTTTTTCCATTCCCGTTTTTTAACAAAAGAAAGAAAGAAAGAAAAAGAAGCAGAACACAAATGTGTGTAAAATATGCCTCTTGAAACTGTCGTTTTGAAATATGGAAGTCTGTTGAATATTTTGGTCGATATACGACTCCAGGATTTGTTTTCAGGGCAGGTGTCATTTACAGGCCTGCAATTATCTTGAATATCAACTGACCATTAGCCCTGGGATGAAAGCTGCTGTTGTGTGAAACGGCCACAAGGTGGCAGCAGTTCTCCTTTACCAAACCTGGTTACTAGGGCAACAGAGCCTCAATGGAAGTCGTGTTCTAGGTTGTAATTTAGAATGGAATGTGCCAGGAAGAAGCCCCTTAAGTTTGTCTCACTACTTCTTGTTCGCTTTCTTAATTTGATTTTTATTTTTTTATCACGGCAAGTTTGATTACAATGTTTGGCTTGTTGTAGGTGTGCAAGATGTGGTTCTTTTACACATATGTCTGTTCTTCCTGGGGTCCTTTCCCCATGTACGTTATGACAGGATGTTGAGTAGTCTTCTCTTGGTATTCCGTGGGTGTTTGGTGATTATATATTTCACCTGTGTTTGTATATGTCTGTTAACCCCAATATCCTAATGTATCCAATCCTCACACTTTCCCATTGGTGATCCATAAGTTTGTTTAATGAATCTGTGATTGCCCTTCTCCGTGGAAATATCTTCACTGGTATCAATTTTTCGGTAACACCTATAAGTGATATCAATAGATATGTGTCTTTCTCTTTCTGACTTACTACAAGTCACGTGATTAGCTCTAGACTCATCTACGGTGCAGCAGATGGCATTGTGTCCTTTTTTTCCTTGGCTAATATTCTGTCTGTACATGTACCAGTTCTTCTTTGTCCACTCATCTGTTGATGGACTTTTTGGCTGCTTCCATGTCATGGCTATTGTAATGCTGCGGCAATGCACATTTGCCTGCCTGTGTCTTTCCAATTCTGTCTTCTTAGGTTATAGGCCCAGGAGTGGGCCTGCTGGATCATATGGTAGCAAAATGTTTACCTTGTAGAGGCACCTCCATTCTGTTCTCAGTAGTGGCTCTTACCAGGTCACGTCCCACTTAAAGTTGAGGTTATGCTCTTCTCCCCAACAACTTCAGCGTTTATTGTTTGTAGTATTTTCGCTGATGTTTATTCTGACTAGTGTGAGCTGATACCACTTTGTGGTTGGATTTGCATGCGTCTCATAATTCCTTGAAATTGAACTTTCTGGCATGTCCTTTTTTTCTTCAAACTGTGAGTACAGCTTACCTCTTCAAATAGTTTTCGTGAAGTATGTTTGACATTTAGAAATATTTTGGCCATTACCTCCCTCAAGACATTTTGAGGGCAGGTTTCATTCACAGCCCTCCAGTACTGGTGCATATGAAGTGACCCTTAGCACAGGTTTTAAAGCTGCTGTTGCAAGTAACGGCCAGAGGGCGGCAGCATTTTTCCTTTTCCCAATCTGGTAACTAGGGAAACAGACCATCCTGGCAGCGGTGTTCCTCGGTGATATATTAGAGTGGAATGTGCCCCCAAAAGCTGATGTCTCCTTACTTATGTTTGTTTTATAAATTGAATTTATGTATTTTTTAATTGGAGTCATATTCCATTGTGTACATGGACCACTTCTTCTTTGTGCATGCCTCTGTTGATGGACATTTTCGTAGCTTCCAAGTGTTGGCTATGGTAAATATTGCTGGAGTGCAGGATTGCCAGGCTGTGTCTTTTTTTGTGGTATGTGGGCCTCTCACTGCCGTGGAACCTCCCATTGCAGTGCACACGCTCCGGACGCGCAGGCCCAGCAGCCATAGCTCACGGGACAAGCCGCTCCGCGGCATGTGGGATCTTCCTGAACCGGGGCATGAACCCGTGTCCCCTGCATTGGCAGGTGGACTCTCAAACACTGCGCCACCAGTGAAGCCCAGCCTGTGTCTTTTTGATTCTCATGCCCTCAGGTGATAGGCCCAGCAGTGGGTATGTTTGATTGAATGGTAGCTCAGTATTTACCTTTACAAGGCACCTGATTTTTTTGCTTTCATTACTGGCTCTTACCATGTCCCACGTTGAACCAAGGGTAGGCATTTCTCCAAAACCCCTTCAGCATTTATTGTTTGCAGAATTTTTGTCGATGACCATTCTGACTGGTGTGAGCTGATAGGTTTTTGTAATTTGGATTTGCATATCTTTAATTATTCCTAATGTTCAGCATTTTTCCATGCCTTTTTCCATTTCTGGTACAGAAAAACAGAAAAAAACGGAGAGTACAATTAACCTCTTGAAATTGTCTTCTTGGATGGTTGCCCTCTTTTGAATTTTTGGGTCAATGTTCGACCCCAGGATTGTTTTTGAGGGCAGGTGTCATTCACAGGCCTGCAATGAGTGCGAATACTTTGTGACCCTTAGCACTGGGTTTAAAGCTGCTGTTGTGGGAAATGGCCACAAGGCGGCAGCATTTCTCCATTGCCAAACCTGGTTACTAGGGCAGCAGAGCCTTTCTGGGGCCAATGGAATACAGAAGAAGGCATCGTTGAAGTCTAATACAGAATACCATGTCCTGGTGGATGGTAGAATGACCAGCAGGGTGTAGGAATTAGGAACTACTGGATGTATATCCTCGGTGGCTTCACTGAGTGTCCTGACCTCCTTTACCAGGTCCCCAGCAGCCCACGGGGCTCTCGTGGTCAGGGCAATGCCAGGTTATGGAGCTCCCCTGTGCAACTTCCCATCAGCCCACGGGGCTCTCATGGTCACGCCACTCCCAGGTTATGGAGCTCACCTGTGCAACTACCCATCAGCCCACGAGGCTCTCATGGTCACGCCACTCCCAGGTTATGGAGCTCACCTGTGCAACTACCCAGCAGCCCATGGGGTCTCGTGATCAGGCCCCTCCCAGGATATGGAGCTCCCCTGAGCAGATACCACGGCAGGGCTGGGCACACAGGCACCGTGCACATAGCCCTCATTGCAGAGCACCCCAGATGGCCTGTCACTCAGAGCTGACACAGAGCACCTCAGAGCAGGACTTGATGTAACAAACAGCAGCTCCGAAAGGTCTGTGACCCTGGGCATCACTCTGTGCGGCCTCCCTCTGCCTGGTCTTCCAGAGACTTCCACTGCAGCCGGGACACCAGGCCTCTATCTCCAACCATCACCCCTCCTCTCCCTGACTCCTCGGTTCCTCTCATTAGGAGAGGGTCTTCTTGAAGTTGTCTCCCACTCATGGGCCAGATAAAATGATTAGAAAACAAGCCAGAGCTGCAGCCCCTTATGTATCCTGACTCTCAGGAGCCCACACCTGTTCCTTGGACCTGGCCGGTTCAGCGAGGTCCATTTTCTGCAATGTGAGCCCCTGAGGGGTGAGGATTGGCTGACCTGGGCAGCCTGACCATGCCGGCCAGCCCTCCCCAGGTGTTCCTGTGTTGAGGTCAATATGAACATCACTCCAGGCAGCAAGAACCCCTGCAGCTGTGCCTGATGCCATATTCTCTGCCCCGTCATCAGTCTCGGGGCTGTGCTGGTGGGAGGGAGTGAGGGGCCACAGCTTTGTGGGTGGCCCGGTGTGAGTGGGGCTCTGCTGGACTTTCTGCAGGAATTGCCAGGCTGCCAACTGCTAAAGAAGAGGATGTGTCACCCATACCTTACACTGGAATTTCTCCCCGGGCAGAGGTGAGGAAGGAAAAAAGCAGTGGGGGCCGGGACAGGAGGTGTATCTCAGGCAGGGAAATGGAAAGCATCCAGAAGAGCGCCCTGGCTGGGACCAACCTGGCTGGCCTCCAGGCACCAAGTCAGCCTGCGTGCTGTCGCTGGTGTGGCCCAACGGCCCTTCGTCTAGGCTTTCAGGTCCTTGTACATATTCAGGTGTTTTACCTGGGAAGGGTGGGAACAGTTCAGCAGCAGCTGGCCTGGGGCTCAGCTCACGTTTACTCACAGACGCCTCGGCACGGTCCCCCAGCTTTGCAATGAGGACGCTCCTTGCGTGGGGGCTGCTGGCTGCATGGGAGGTGATTCCCCACCTGTAACCAACTTCAGATTTGTTTACCGCTGGAGCAAGTGCCCTGATAGGGTTTTCCTCTCTATAACTGGTGGGTTCTGTGTTTTTTTTTTTTTTTTTTGGTTCAAGGTAGATTTCATTCGTCTTTTATGTATTTATAGATATAAGCATGGAAATAATTCATTCATATAAATACATCTGTGTGAAGGGAAGAACTTTTTCTGTTTTATTTTAAAAATTTATTTATTTTTAAAAATTTTGAAATTTTATTTATTTATTTACACAGCAGGTTATTATTAGTTATCTATTTTATACATATACATGTATACAGGTCAATCCCAATCTCCCAACTCATCCCACCACCACCACCACATGGCTTCCTCCCCTTGGTGTCCATACGTTTGTTCTCTGCCTCTGTGTCTCTATTTCTGCCCTGCAAACCGGTTCATCTGTACCATTTTTCTAGGTTCCACATATATGCATTAATATACAATAGTTGTTTTTCTCTTTCTGACTTCCTTCACTCTGTATGACAGTCTCTAGATCCATCGACGTCTCTACAAATGACCCAGTTTCATTCCTTTGTATGGCTGAGTAATATTCCATTTTATATATGTACCACATGTTTATCCATTCGACTATCTGTGGGCATTTAGGTTGCTTCCATTACCTGGCTATGGTGAATAGTGCTGCAACGAACATTGTGGTGAATGTGTCTTTTTGATTTATGGTTTTCTCTGGGTATATGCCCAGAAGTGGGATTGCTGGATCATATGGTAATTCTATTTTTACTTTTTTAAGGAACCTCCATACTGTTCTCCATAGTGACTGTATCAATTTACATTCCCACCAATAGTGGAAGAGGGTTCCTTTTGTCCACACCCTCCCCAGCATTTGTTGTTTGTAGAATTTCTGATGATGCCCATTCTAACAGGTGTGAGGTGATAGCTCATTGTAGTTTTGATTTGCATTACTTTAATAATTAGTGATGTTGAGCAGCTTTTCATGTGCATCTTGGCCATGTCTGTGTGTTCTTTGAAGAAATATCTATTTAGATCGTCTACCCATTTTTATATTGGTTTGTTGGTTTTTTTTACTATGAAGCTGCATGAGCTGTTTATATATACTGGAGATTAAACGTTTGTCCATTGATTCGTTTGCAAATATTTCCTCCCATTCGGAGGGTTGCCTTTTTCCATTCCCGTTTTTTAACAAAAGAAAGAAAGAAAGAAAAAGAAGCAGAACACAAATGTGTGTAAAATATGCCTCTTGAAACTGTCGTTTTGAAATATGGAAGTCTGTTGAATATTTTGGTCGATATACGACTCCAGGATTTGTTTTCAGGGCAGGTGTCATTTACAGGCCTGCAATTATCTTGAATATCAACTGACCATTAGCCCTGGGATGAAAGCTGCTGTTGTGTGAAACGGCCACAAGGTGGCAGCAGTTCTCCTTTACCAAACCTGGTTACTAGGGCAACAGAGCCTCAATGGAAGTCGTGTTCTAGGTTGTAATTTAGAATGGAATGTGCCAGGAAGAAGCCCCTTAAGTTTGTCTCACTACTTCTTGTTCGCTTTCTTAATTTGATTTTTATTTTTTTATCACGGCAAGTTTGATTACAATGTTTGGCTTGTTGTAGGTGTGCAAGATGTGGTTCTTTTACACATATGTCTGTTCTTCCTGGGGTCCTTTCCCCATGTACGTTATGACAGGATGTTGAGTAGTCTTCTCTTGGTATTCCGTGGGTGTTTGGTGATTATATATTTCACCTGTGTTTGTATATGTCTGTTAACCCCAATATCCTAATGTATCCAATCCTCACACTTTCCCATTGGTGATCCATAAGTTTGTTTAATGAATCTGTGATTGCCCTTCTCCGTGGAAATATCTTCACTGGTATCAATTTTTCGGTAACACCTATAAGTGATATCAATAGATATGTGTCTTTCTCTTTCTGACTTACTACAAGTCACGTGATTAGCTCTAGACTCATCTACGGTGCAGCAGATGGCATTGTGTCCTTTTTTTCCTTGGCTAATATTCTGTCTGTACATGTACCAGTTCTTCTTTGTCCACTCATCTGTTGATGGACTTTTTGGCTGCTTCCATGTCATGGCTATTGTAATGCTGCGGCAATGCACATTTGCCTGCCTGTGTCTTTCCAATTCTGTCTTCTTAGGTTATAGGCCCAGGAGTGGGCCTGCTGGATCATATGGTAGCAAAATGTTTACCTTGTAGAGGCACCTCCATTCTGTTCTCAGTAGTGGCTCTTACCAGGTCACGTCCCACTTAAAGTTGAGGTTATGCTCTTCTCCCCAACAACTTCAGCGTTTATTGTTTGTAGTATTTTCGCTGATGTTTATTCTGACTAGTGTGAGCTGATACCACTTTGTGGTTGGATTTGCATGCGTCTCATAATTCCTTGAAATTGAACTTTCTGGCATGTCCTTTTTTTCTTCAAACTGTGAGTACAGCTTACCTCTTCAAATAGTTTTCGTGAAGTATGTTTGACATTTAGAAATATTTTGGCCATTACCTCCCTCAAGACATTTTGAGGGCAGGTTTCATTCACAGCCCTCCAGTACTGGTGCATATGAAGTGACCCTTAGCACAGGTTTTAAAGCTGCTGTTGCAAGTAACGGCCAGAGGGCGGCAGCATTTTTCCTTTTCCCAATCTGGTAACTAGGGAAACAGACCATCCTGGCAGCGGTGTTCCTCGGTGATATATTAGAGTGGAATGTGCCCCCAAAAGCTGATGTCTCCTTACTTATGTTTGTTTTATAAATTGAATTTATGTATTTTTTAATTGGAGTCATATTCCATTGTGTACATGGACCACTTCTTCTTTGTGCATGCCTCTGTTGATGGACATTTTCGTAGCTTCCAAGTGTTGGCTATGGTAAATATTGCTGGAGTGCAGGATTGCCAGGCTGTGTCTTTTTTTGTGGTATGTGGGCCTCTCACTGCCGTGGAACCTCCCATTGCAGTGCACACGCTCCGGACGCGCAGGCCCAGCAGCCATAGCTCACGGGACAAGCCGCTCCGCGGCATGTGGGATCTTCCTGAACCGGGGCATGAACCCGTGTCCCCTGCATTGGCAGGTGGACTCTCAAACACTGCGCCACCAGTGAAGCCCAGCCTGTGTCTTTTTGATTCTCATGCCCTCAGGTGATAGGCCCAGCAGTGGGTATGTTTGATTGAATGGTAGCTCAGTATTTACCTTTACAAGGCACCTGATTTTTTTGCTTTCATTACTGGCTCTTACCATGTCCCACGTTGAACCAAGGGTAGGCATTTCTCCAAAACCCCTTCAGCATTTATTGTTTGCAGAATTTTTGTCGATGACCATTCTGACTGGTGTGAGCTGATAGGTTTTTGTAATTTGGATTTGCATATCTTTAATTATTCCTAATGTTCAGCATTTTTCCATGCCTTTTTCCATTTCTGGTACAGAAAAACAGAAAAAAACGGAGAGTACAATTAACCTCTTGAAATTGTCTTCTTGGATGGTTGCCCTCTTTTGAATTTTTGGGTCAATGTTCGACCCCAGGATTGTTTTTGAGGGCAGGTGTCATTCACAGGCCTGCAATGAGTGCGAATACTTTGTGACCCTTAGCACTGGGTTTAAAGCTGCTGTTGTGGGAAATGGCCACAAGGCGGCAGCATTTCTCCATTGCCAAACCTGGTTACTAGGGCAGCAGAGCCTTTCTGGGGCCAATGGAATACAGAAGAAGGCATCGTTGAAGTCTAATACAGAATACCATGTCCTGGTGGATGGTAGAATGACCAGCAGGGTGTAGGAATTAGGAACTACTGGATGTATATCCTCGGTGGCTTCACTGAGTGTCCTGACCTCCTTTACCAGGTCCCCAGCAGCCCACGGGGCTCTCGTGGTCAGGGCAATGCCAGGTTATGGAGCTCCCCTGTGCAACTTCCCATCAGCCCACGGGGCTCTCATGGTCACGCCACTCCCAGGTTATGGAGCTCACCTGTGCAACTACCCATCAGCCCACGAGGCTCTCATGGTCACGCCACTCCCAGGTTATGGAGCTCACCTGTGCAACTACCCAGCAGCCCATGGGGTCTCGTGATCAGGCCCCTCCCAGGATATGGAGCTCCCCTGAGCAGATACCACGGCAGGGCTGGGCACACAGGCACCGTGCACATAGCCCTCATTGCAGAGCACCCCAGATGGCCTGTCACTCAGAGCTGACACAGAGCACCTCAGAGCAGGACTTGATGTAACAAACAGCAGCTCCGAAAGGTCTGTGACCCTGGGCATCACTCTGTGCGGCCTCCCTCTGCCTGGTCTTCCAGAGACTTCCACTGCAGCCGGGACACCAGGCCTCTATCTCCAACCATCACCCCTCCTCTCCCTGACTCCTCGGTTCCTCTCATTAGGAGAGGGTCTTCTTGAAGTTGTCTCCCACTCATGGGCCAGATAAAATGATTAGAAAACAAGCCAGAGCTGCAGCCCCTTATGTATCCTGACTCTCAGGAGCCCACACCTGTTCCTTGGACCTGGCCGGTTCAGCGAGGTCCATTTTCTGCAATGTGAGCCCCTGAGGGGTGAGGATTGGCTGACCTGGGCAGCCTGACCATGCCGGCCAGCCCTCCCCAGGTGTTCCTGTGTTGAGGTCAATATGAACATCACTCCAGGCAGCAAGAACCCCTGCAGCTGTGCCTGATGCCATATTCTCTGCCCCGTCATCAGTCTCGGGGCTGTGCTGGTGGGAGGGAGTGAGGGGCCACAGCTTTGTGGGTGGCCCGGTGTGAGTGGGGCTCTGCTGGACTTTCTGCAGGAATTGCCAGGCTGCCAACTGCTAAAGAAGAGGATGTGTCACCCATACCTTACACTGGAATTTCTCCCCGGGCAGAGGTGAGGAAGGAAAAAAGCAGTGGGGGCCGGGACAGGAGGTGTATCTCAGGCAGGGAAATGGAAAGCATCCAGAAGAGCGCCCTGGCTGGGACCAACCTGGCTGGCCTCCAGGCACCAAGTCAGCCTGCGTGCTGTCGCTGGTGTGGCCCAACGGCCCTTCGTCTAGGCTTTCAGGTCCTTGTACATATTCAGGTGTTTTACCTGGGAAGGGTGGGAACAGTTCAGCAGCAGCTGGCCTGGGGCTCAGCTCACGTTTACTCACAGACGCCTCGGCACGGTCCCCCAGCTTTGCAATGAGGACGCTCCTTGCGTGGGGGCTGCTGGCTGCATGGGAGGTGATTCCCCACCTGTAACCAACTTCAGATTTGTTTACCGCTGGAGCAAGTGCCCTGATAGGGTTTTCCTCTCTATAACTGGTGGGTTCTGTGTTTTGTTTTTTTTTTTTTGGTTCAAGGTAGATTTCATTCGTCTTTTATGTATTTATAGATATAAGCATGGAAATAATTCATTCATATAAATACATCTGTGTGAAGGGAAGAACTTTTTCTGTTTTATTTTAAAAATTTATTTATTTTTAAAAATTTTGAAATTTTATTTATTTATTTACACAGCAGGTTATTATTAGTTATCTATTTTATACATATACATGTATACAGGTCAATCCCAATCTCCCAACTCATCCCACCACCACCACCACATGGCTTCCTCCCCTTGGTGTCCATACGTTTGTTCTCTGCCTCTGTGTCTCTATTTCTGCCCTGCAAACCGGTTCATCTGTACCATTTTTCTAGGTTCCACATATATGCATTAATATACAATAGTTGTTTTTCTCTTTCTGACTTCCTTCACTCTGTATGACAGTCTCTAGATCCATCGACGTCTCTACAAATGACCCAGTTTCATTCCTTTGTATGGCTGAGTAATATTCCATTTTATATATGTACCACATGTTTATCCATTCGACTATCTGTGGGCATTTAGGTTGCTTCCATTACCTGGCTATGGTGAATAGTGCTGCAACGAACATTGTGGTGAATGTGTCTTTTTGATTTATGGTTTTCTCTGGGTATATGCCCAGAAGTGGGATTGCTGGATCATATGGTAATTCTATTTTTACTTTTTTAAGGAACCTCCATACTGTTCTCCATAGTGACTGTATCAATTTACATTCCCACCAATAGTGGAAGAGGGTTCCTTTTGTCCACACCCTCCCCAGCATTTGTTGTTTGTAGAATTTCTGATGATGCCCATTCTAACAGGTGTGAGGTGATAGCTCATTGTAGTTTTGATTTGCATTACTTTAATAATTAGTGATGTTGAGCAGCTTTTCATGTGCATCTTGGCCATGTCTGTGTGTTCTTTGAAGAAATATCTATTTAGATCGTCTACCCATTTTTATATTGGTTTGTTGGTTTTTTTTACTATGAAGCTGCATGAGCTGTTTATATATACTGGAGATTAAACGTTTGTCCATTGATTCGTTTGCAAATATTTCCTCCCATTCGGAGGGTTGCCTTTTTCCATTCCCGTTTTTTAACAAAAGAAAGAAAGAAAGAAAAAGAAGCAGAACACAAATGTGTGTAAAATATGCCTCTTGAAACTGTCGTTTTGAAATATGGAAGTCTGTTGAATATTTTGGTCGATATACGACTCCAGGATTTGTTTTCAGGGCAGGTGTCATTTACAGGCCTGCAATTATCTTGAATATCAACTGACCATTAGCCCTGGGATGAAAGCTGCTGTTGTGTGAAACGGCCACAAGGTGGCAGCAGTTCTCCTTTACCAAACCTGGTTACTAGGGCAACAGAGCCTCAATGGAAGTCGTGTTCTAGGTTGTAATTTAGAATGGAATGTGCCAGGAAGAAGCCCCTTAAGTTTGTCTCACTACTTCTTGTTCGCTTTCTTAATTTGATTTTTATTTTTTTATCACGGCAAGTTTGATTACAATGTTTGGCTTGTTGTAGGTGTGCAAGATGTGGTTCTTTTACACATATGTCTGTTCTTCCTGGGGTCCTTTCCCCATGTACGTTATGACAGGATGTTGAGTAGTCTTCTCTTGGTATTCCGTGGGTGTTTGGTGATTATATATTTCACCTGTGTTTGTATATGTCTGTTAACCCCAATATCCTAATGTATCCAATCCTCACACTTTCCCATTGGTGATCCATAAGTTTGTTTAATGAATCTGTGATTGCCCTTCTCCGTGGAAATATCTTCACTGGTATCAATTTTTCGGTAACACCTATAAGTGATATCAATAGATATGTGTCTTTCTCTTTCTGACTTACTACAAGTCACGTGATTAGCTCTAGACTCATCTACGGTGCAGCAGATGGCATTGTGTCCTTTTTTTCCTTGGCTAATATTCTGTCTGTACATGTACCAGTTCTTCTTTGTCCACTCATCTGTTGATGGACTTTTTGGCTGCTTCCATGTCATGGCTATTGTAATGCTGCGGCAATGCACATTTGCCTGCCTGTGTCTTTCCAATTCTGTCTTCTTAGGTTATAGGCCCAGGAGTGGGCCTGCTGGATCATATGGTAGCAAAATGTTTACCTTGTAGAGGCACCTCCATTCTGTTCTCAGTAGTGGCTCTTACCAGGTCACGTCCCACTTAAAGTTGAGGTTATGCTCTTCTCCCCAACAACTTCAGCGTTTATTGTTTGTAGTATTTTCGCTGATGTTTATTCTGACTAGTGTGAGCTGATACCACTTTGTGGTTGGACTTGCATGCGTCTCATAATTCCTTGAAATTGAACTTTCTGGCATGTCCTTTTTTTCTTCAAACTGTGAGTACAGCTTACCTCTTCAAATAGTTTTCGTGAAGTATGTTTGACATTTAGAAATATTTTGGCCATTACCTCCCTCAAGACATTTTGAGGGCAGGTTTCATTCACAGCCCTCCAGTACTGGTGCATATGAAGTGACCCTTAGCACAGGTTTTAAAGCTGCTGTTGCAAGTAACGGCCAGAGGGCGGCAGCATTTTTCCTTTTCCCAATCTGGTAACTAGGGAAACAGACCATCCTGGCAGCGGTGTTCCTCGGTGATATATTAGAGTGGAATGTGCCCCCAAAAGCTGATGTCTCCTTACTTATGTTTGTTTTATAAATTGAATTTATGTATTTTTTAATTGGAGTCATATTCCATTGTGTACATGGACCACTTCTTCTTTGTGCATGCCTCTGTTGATGGACATTTTCGTAGCTTCCAAGTGTTGGCTATGGTAAATATTGCTGGAGTGCAGGATTGCCAGGCTGTGTCTTTTTTTGTGGTATGTGGGCCTCTCACTGCCGTGGAACCTCCCATTGCAGTGCACACGCTCCGGACGCGCAGGCCCAGCAGCCATAGCTCACGGGACAAGCCGCTCCGCGGCATGTGGGATCTTCCTGAACCGGGGCATGAACCCGTGTCCCCTGCATTGGCAGGTGGACTCTCAAACACTGCGCCACCAGTGAAGCCCAGCCTGTGTCTTTTTGATTCTCATGCCCTCAGGTGATAGGCCCAGCAGTGGGTATGTTTGATTGAATGGTAGCTCAGTATTTACCTTTACAAGGCACCTGATTTTTTTGCTTTCATTACTGGCTCTTACCATGTCCCACGTTGAACCAAGGGTAGGCATTTCTCCAAAACCCCTTCAGCATTTATTGTTTGCAGAATTTTTGTCGATGACCATTCTGACTGGTGTGAGCTGATAGGTTTTTGTAATTTGGATTTGCATATCTTTAATTATTCCTAATGTTCAGCATTTTTCCATGCCTTTTTCCATTTCTGGTACAGAAAAACAGAAAAAAACGGAGAGTACAATTAACCTCTTGAAATTGTCTTCTTGGATGGTTGCCCTCTTTTGAATTTTTGGGTCAATGTTCGACCCCAGGATTGTTTTTGAGGGCAGGTGTCATTCACAGGCCTGCAATGAGTGCGAATACTTTGTGACCCTTAGCACTGGGTTTAAAGCTGCTGTTGTGGGAAATGGCCACAAGGCGGCAGCATTTCTCCATTGCCAAACCTGGTTACTAGGGCAGCAGAGCCTTTCTGGGGCCAATGGAATACAGAAGAAGGCATCGTTGAAGTCTAATACAGAATACCATGTCCTGGTGGATGGTAGAATGACCAGCAGGGTGTAGGAATTAGGAACTACTGGATGTATATCCTCGGTGGCTTCACTGAGTGTCCTGACCTCCTTTACCAGGTCCCCAGCAGCCCACGGGGCTCTCGTGGTCAGGGCAATGCCAGGTTATGGAGCTCCCCTGTGCAACTTCCCATCAGCCCACGGGGCTCTCATGGTCACGCCACTCCCAGGTTATGGAGCTCACCTGTGCAACTACCCATCAGCCCACGAGGCTCTCATGGTCACGCCACTCCCAGGTTATGGAGCTCACCTGTGCAACTACCCAGCAGCCCATGGGGTCTCGTGATCAGGCCCCTCCCAGGATATGGAGCTCCCCTGAGCAGATACCACGGCAGGGCTGGGCACACAGGCACCGTGCACATAGCCCTCATTGCAGAGCACCCCAGATGGCCTGTCACTCAGAGCTGACACAGAGCACCTCAGAGCAGGACTTGATGTAACAAACAGCAGCTCCGAAAGGTCTGTGACCCTGGGCATCACTCTGTGCGGCCTCCCTCTGCCTGGTCTTCCAGAGACTTCCACTGCAGCCGGGACACCAGGCCTCTATCTCCAACCATCACCCCTCCTCTCCCTGACTCCTCAGTTCCTCTCATTAGGAGAGGGTCTTCTTGAAGTTGTCTCCCACTCATGGGCCAGATAAAATGATTAGAAAACAAGCCAGAGCTGCAGCCCCTTATGTATCCTGACTCTCAGGAGCCCACACCTGTTCCTTGGACCTGGCCGGTTCAGCGAGGTCCATTTTCTGCAATGTGAGCCCCTGAGGGGTGAGGATTGGCTGACCTGGGCAGCCTGACCATGCCGGCCAGCCCTCCCCAGGTGTTCCTGTGTTGAGGTCAATATGAACATCACTCCAGGCAGCAAGAACCCCTGCAGCTGTGCCTGATGCCATATTCTCTGCCCCGTCATCAGTCTCGGGGCTGTGCTGGTGGGAGGGAGTGAGGGGCCACAGCTTTGTGGGTGGCCCGGTGTGAGTGGGGCTCTGCTGGACTTTCTGCAGGAATTGCCAGGCTGCCAACTGCTAAAGAAGAGGATGTGTCACCCATACCTTACACTGGAATTTCTCCCCGGGCAGAGGTGAGGAAGGAAAAAAGCAGTGGGGGCCGGGACAGGAGGTGTATCTCAGGCAGGGAAATGGAAAGCATCCAGAAGAGCGCCCTGGCTGGGACCAACCTGGCTGGCCTCCAGGCACCAAGTCAGCCTGCGTGCTGTCGCTGGTGTGGCCCAACGGCCCTTCGTCTAGGCTTTCAGGTCCTTGTACATATTCAGGTGTTTTACCTGGGAAGGGTGGGAACAGTTCAGCAGCAGCTGGCCTGGGGCTCAGCTCACGTTTACTCACAGACGCCTCGGCACGGTCCCCCAGCTTTGCAATGAGGACGCTCCTTGCGTGGGGGCTGCTGGCTGCATGGGAGGTGATTCCCCACCTGTAACCAACTTCAGATTTGTTTACCGCTGGAGCAAGTGCCCTGATAGGGTTTTCCTCTCTATAACTGGTGGGTTCTGTGTTTTGTTTTTTTTTTTTTGGTTCAAGGTAGATTTCATTCGTCTTTTATGTATTTATAGATATAAGCATGGAAATAATTCATTCATATAAATACATCTGTGTGAAGGGAAGAACTTTTTCTGTTTTATTTTAAAAATTTATTTATTTTTAAAAATTTTGAAATTTTATTTATTTATTTACACAGCAGGTTATTATTAGTTATCTATTTTATACATATACATGTATACAGGTCAATCCCAATCTCCCAACTCATCCCACCACCACCACCACATGGCTTCCTCCCCTTGGTGTCCATACGTTTGTTCTCTGCCTCTGTGTCTCTATTTCTGCCCTGCAAACCGGTTCATCTGTACCATTTTTCTAGGTTCCACATATATGCATTAATATACAATAGTTGTTTTTCTCTTTCTGACTTCCTTCACTCTGTATGACAGTCTCTAGATCCATCGACGTCTCTACAAATGACCCAGTTTCATTCCTTTGTATGGCTGAGTAATATTCCATTTTATATATGTACCACATGTTTATCCATTCGACTATCTGTGGGCATTTAGGTTGCTTCCATTACCTGGCTATGGTGAATAGTGCTGCAACGAACATTGTGGTGAATGTGTCTTTTTGATTTATGGTTTTCTCTGGGTATATGCCCAGAAGTGGGATTGCTGGATCATATGGTAATTCTATTTTTACTTTTTTAAGGAACCTCCATACTGTTCTCCATAGTGACTGTATCAATTTACATTCCCACCAATAGTGGAAGAGGGTTCCTTTTGTCCACACCCTCCCCAGCATTTGTTGTTTGTAGAATTTCTGATGATGCCCATTCTAACAGGTGTGAGGTGATAGCTCATTGTAGTTTTGATTTGCATTACTTTAATAATTAGTGATGTTGAGCAGCTTTTCATGTGCATCTTGGCCATGTCTGTGTGTTCTTTGAAGAAATATCTATTTAGATCGTCTACCCATTTTTATATTGGTTTGTTGGTTTTTTTTACTATGAAGCTGCATGAGCTGTTTATATATACTGGAGATTAAACGTTTGTCCATTGATTCGTTTGCAAATATTTCCTCCCATTCGGAGGGTTGCCTTTTTCCATTCCCGTTTTTTAACAAAAGAAAGAAAGAAAGAAAAAGAAGCAGAACACAAATGTGTGTAAAATATGCCTCTTGAAACTGTCGTTTTGAAATATGGAAGTCTGTTGAATATTTTGGTCGATATACGACTCCAGGATTTGTTTTCAGGGCAGGTGTCATTTACAGGCCTGCAATTATCTTGAATATCAACTGACCATTAGCCCTGGGATGAAAGCTGCTGTTGTGTGAAACGGCCACAAGGTGGCAGCAGTTCTCCTTTACCAAACCTGGTTACTAGGGCAACAGAGCCTCAATGGAAGTCGTGTTCTAGGTTGTAATTTAGAATGGAATGTGCCAGGAAGAAGCCCCTTAAGTTTGTCTCACTACTTCTTGTTCGCTTTCTTAATTTGATTTTTATTTTTTTATCACGGCAAGTTTGATTACAATGTTTGGCTTGTTGTAGGTGTGCAAGATGTGGTTCTTTTACACATATGTCTGTTCTTCCTGGGGTCCTTTCCCCATGTACGTTATGACAGGATGTTGAGTAGTCTTCTCTTGGTATTCCGTGGGTGTTTGGTGATTATATATTTCACCTGTGTTTGTATATGTCTGTTAACCCCAATATCCTAATGTATCCAATCCTCACACTTTCCCATTGGTGATCCATAAGTTTGTTTAATGAATCTGTGATTGCCCTTCTCCGTGGAAATATCTTCACTGGTATCAATTTTTCGGTAACACCTATAAGTGATATCAATAGATATGTGTCTTTCTCTTTCTGACTTACTACAAGTCACGTGATTAGCTCTAGACTCATCTACGGTGCAGCAGATGGCATTGTGTCCTTTTTTTCCTTGGCTAATATTCTGTCTGTACATGTACCAGTTCTTCTTTGTCCACTCATCTGTTGATGGACTTTTTGGCTGCTTCCATGTCATGGCTATTGTAATGCTGCGGCAATGCACATTTGCCTGCCTGTGTCTTTCCAATTCTGTCTTCTTAGGTTATAGGCCCAGGAGTGGGCCTGCTGGATCATATGGTAGCAAAATGTTTACCTTGTAGAGGCACCTCCATTCTGTTCTCAGTAGTGGCTCTTACCAGGTCACGTCCCACTTAAAGTTGAGGTTATGCTCTTCTCCCCAACAACTTCAGCGTTTATTGTTTGTAGTATTTTCGCTGATGTTTATTCTGACTAGTGTGAGCTGATACCACTTTGTGGTTGGATTTGCATGCGTCTCATAATTCCTTGAAATTGAACTTTCTGGCATGTCCTTTTTTTCTTCAAACTGTGAGTACAGCTTACCTCTTCAAATAGTTTTCGTGAAGTATGTTTGACATTTAGAAATATTTTGGCCATTACCTCCCTCAAGACATTTTGAGGGCAGGTTTCATTCACAGCCCTCCAGTACTGGTGCATATGAAGTGACCCTTAGCACAGGTTTTAAAGCTGCTGTTGCAAGTAACGGCCAGAGGGCGGCAGCATTTTTCCTTTTCCCAATCTGGTAACTAGGGAAACAGACCATCCTGGCAGCGGTGTTCCTCGGTGATATATTAGAGTGGAATGTGCCCCCAAAAGCTGATGTCTCCTTACTTATGTTTGTTTTATAAATTGAATTTATGTATTTTTTAATTGGAGTCATATTCCATTGTGTACATGGACCACTTCTTCTTTGTGCATGCCTCTGTTGATGGACATTTTCGTAGCTTCCAAGTGTTGGCTATGGTAAATATTGCTGGAGTGCAGGATTGCCAGGCTGTGTCTTTTTTTGTGGTATGTGGGCCTCTCACTGCCGTGGAACCTCCCATTGCAGTGCACACGCTCCGGACGCGCAGGCCCAGCAGCCATAGCTCACGGGACAAGCCGCTCCGCGGCATGTGGGATCTTCCTGAACCGGGGCATGAACCCGTGTCCCCTGCATTGGCAGGTGGACTCTCAAACACTGCGCCACCAGTGAAGCCCAGCCTGTGTCTTTTTGATTCTCATGCCCTCAGGTGATAGGCCCAGCAGTGGGTATGTTTGATTGAATGGTAGCTCAGTATTTACCTTTACAAGGCACCTGATTTTTTTGCTTTCATTACTGGCTCTTACCATGTCCCACGTTGAACCAAGGGTAGGCATTTCTCCAAAACCCCTTCAGCATTTATTGTTTGCAGAATTTTTGTCGATGACCATTCTGACTGGTGTGAGCTGATAGGTTTTTGTAATTTGGATTTGCATATCTTTAATTATTCCTAATGTTCAGCATTTTTCCATGCCTTTTTCCATTTCTGGTACAGAAAAACAGAAAAAAACGGAGAGTACAATTAACCTCTTGAAATTGTCTTCTTGGATGGTTGCCCTCTTTTGAATTTTTGGGTCAATGTTCGACCCCAGGATTGTTTTTGAGGGCAGGTGTCATTCACAGGCCTGCAATGAGTGCGAATACTTTGTGACCCTTAGCACTGGGTTTAAAGCTGCTGTTGTGGGAAATGGCCACAAGGCGGCAGCATTTCTCCATTGCCAAACCTGGTTACTAGGGCAGCAGAGCCTTTCTGGGGCCAATGGAATACAGAAGAAGGCATCGTTGAAGTCTAATACAGAATACCATGTCCTGGTGGATGGTAGAATGACCAGCAGGGTGTAGGAATTAGGAACTACTGGATGTATATCCTCGGTGGCTTCACTGAGTGTCCTGACCTCCTTTACCAGGTCCCCAGCAGCCCACGGGGCTCTCGTGGTCAGGGCAATGCCAGGTTATGGAGCTCCCCTGTGCAACTTCCCATCAGCCCACGGGGCTCTCATGGTCACGCCACTCCCAGGTTATGGAGCTCACCTGTGCAACTACCCATCAGCCCACGAGGCTCTCATGGTCACGCCACTCCCAGGTTATGGAGCTCACCTGTGCAACTACCCAGCAGCCCATGGGGTCTCGTGATCAGGCCCCTCCCAGGATATGGAGCTCCCCTGAGCAGATACCACGGCAGGGCTGGGCACACAGGCACCGTGCACATAGCCCTCATTGCAGAGCACCCCAGATGGCCTGTCACTCAGAGCTGACACAGAGCACCTCAGAGCAGGACTTGATGTAACAAACAGCAGCTCCGAAAGGTCTGTGACCCTGGGCATCACTCTGTGCGGCCTCCCTCTGCCTGGTCTTCCAGAGACTTCCACTGCAGCCGGGACACCAGGCCTCTATCTCCAACCATCACCCCTCCTCTCCCTGACTCCTCGGTTCCTCTCATTAGGAGAGGGTCTTCTTGAAGTTGTCTCCCACTCATGGGCCAGATAAAATGATTAGAAAACAAGCCAGAGCTGCAGCCCCTTATGTATCCTGACTCTCAGGAGCCCACACCTGTTCCTTGGACCTGGCCGGTTCAGCGAGGTCCATTTTCTGCAATGTGAGCCCCTGAGGGGTGAGGATTGGCTGACCTGGGCAGCCTGACCATGCCGGCCAGCCCTCCCCAGGTGTTCCTGTGTTGAGGTCAATATGAACATCACTCCAGGCAGCAAGAACCCCTGCAGCTGTGCCTGATGCCATATTCTCTGCCCCGTCATCAGTCTCGGGGCTGTGCTGGTGGGAGGGAGTGAGGGGCCACAGCTTTGTGGGTGGCCCGGTGTGAGTGGGGCTCTGCTGGACTTTCTGCAGGAATTGCCAGGCTGCCAACTGCTAAAGAAGAGGATGTGTCACCCATACCTTACACTGGAATTTCTCCCCGGGCAGAGGTGAGGAAGGAAAAAAGCAGTGGGGGCCGGGACAGGAGGTGTATCTCAGGCAGGGAAATGGAAAGCATCCAGAAGAGCGCCCTGGCTGGGACCAACCTGGCTGGCCTCCAGGCACCAAGTCAGCCTGCGTGCTGTCGCTGGTGTGGCCCAACGGCCCTTCGTCTAGGCTTTCAGGTCCTTGTACATATTCAGGTGTTTTACCTGGGAAGGGTGGGAACAGTTCAGCAGCAGCTGGCCTGGGGCTCAGCTCACGTTTACTCACAGACGCCTCGGCACGGTCCCCCAGCTTTGCAATGAGGACGCTCCTTGCGTGGGGGCTGCTGGCTGCATGGGAGGTGATTCCCCACCTGTAACCAACTTCAGATTTGTTTACCGCTGGAGCAAGTGCCCTGATAGGGTTTTCCTCTCTATAACTGGTGGGTTCTGTGTTTTGTTTTTTTTTTTTTGGTTCAAGGTAGATTTCATTCGTCTTTTATGTATTTATAGATATAAGCATGGAAATAATTCATTCATATAAATACATCTGTGTGAAGGGAAGAACTTTTTCTGTTTTATTTTAAAAATTTATTTATTTTTAAAAATTTTGAAATTTTATTTATTTATTTACACAGCAGGTTATTATTAGTTATCTATTTTATACATATACATGTATACAGGTCAATCCCAATCTCCCAACTCATCCCACCACCACCACCACATGGCTTCCTCCCCTTGGTGTCCATACGTTTGTTCTCTGCCTCTGTGTCTCTATTTCTGCCCTGCAAACCGGTTCATCTGTACCATTTTTCTAGGTTCCACATATATGCATTAATATACAATAGTTGTTTTTCTCTTTCTGACTTCCTTCACTCTGTATGACAGTCTCTAGATCCATCGACGTCTCTACAAATGACCCAGTTTCATTCCTTTGTATGGCTGAGTAATATTCCATTTTATATATGTACCACATGTTTATCCATTCGACTATCTGTGGGCATTTAGGTTGCTTCCATTACCTGGCTATGGTGAATAGTGCTGCAACGAACATTGTGGTGAATGTGTCTTTTTGATTTATGGTTTTCTCTGGGTATATGCCCAGAAGTGGGATTGCTGGATCATATGGTAATTCTATTTTTACTTTTTTAAGGAACCTCCATACTGTTCTCCATAGTGACTGTATCAATTTACATTCCCACCAATAGTGGAAGAGGGTTCCTTTTGTCCACACCCTCCCCAGCATTTGTTGTTTGTAGAATTTCTGATGATGCCCATTCTAACAGGTGTGAGGTGATAGCTCATTGTAGTTTTGATTTGCATTACTTTAATAATTAGTGATGTTGAGCAGCTTTTCATGTGCATCTTGGCCATGTCTGTGTGTTCTTTGAAGAAATATCTATTTAGATCGTCTACCCATTTTTATATTGGTTTGTTGGTTTTTTTTACTATGAAGCTGCATGAGCTGTTTATATATACTGGAGATTAAACGTTTGTCCATTGATTCGTTTGCAAATATTTCCTCCCATTCTGAGGGTTGCCTTTTTCCATTCCCGTTTTTTAACAAAAGAAAGAAAGAAAGAAAAAGAAGCAGAACACAAATGTGTGTAAAATATGCCTCTTGAAACTGTCGTTTTGAAATATGGAAGTCTGTTGAATATTTTGGTCGATATACGACTCCAGGATTTGTTTTCAGGGCAGGTGTCATTTACAGGCCTGCAATTATCTTGAATATCAACTGACCATTAGCCCTGGGATGAAAGCTGCTGTTGTGTGAAACGGCCACAAGGTGGCAGCAGTTCTCCTTTACCAAACCTGGTTACTAGGGCAACAGAGCCTCAATGGAAGTCGTGTTCTAGGTTGTAATTTAGAATGGAATGTGCCAGGAAGAAGCCCCTTAAGTTTGTCTCACTACTTCTTGTTCGCTTTCTTAATTTGATTTTTATTTTTTTATCACGGCAAGTTTGATTACAATGTTTGGCTTGTTGTAGGTGTGCAAGATGTGGTTCTTTTACACATATGTCTGTTCTTCCTGGGGTCCTTTCCCCATGTACGTTATGACAGGATGTTGAGTAGTCTTCTCTTGGTATTCCGTGGGTGTTTGGTGATTATATATTTCACCTGTGTTTGTATATGTCTGTTAACCCCAATATCCTAATGTATCCAATCCTCACACTTTCCCATTGGTGATCCATAAGTTTGTTTAATGAATCTGTGATTGCCCTTCTCCGTGGAAATATCTTCACTGGTATCAATTTTTCGGTAACACCTATAAGTGATATCAATAGATATGTGTCTTTCTCTTTCTGACTTACTACAAGTCACGTGATTAGCTCTAGACTCATCTACGGTGCAGCAGATGGCATTGTGTCCTTTTTTTCCTTGGCTAATATTCTGTCTGTACATGTACCAGTTCTTCTTTGTCCACTCATCTGTTGATGGACTTTTTGGCTGCTTCCATGTCATGGCTATTGTAATGCTGCGGCAATGCACATTTGCCTGCCTGTGTCTTTCCAATTCTGTCTTCTTAGGTTATAGGCCCAGGAGTGGGCCTGCTGGATCATATGGTAGCAAAATGTTTACCTTGTAGAGGCACCTCCATTCTGTTCTCAGTAGTGGCTCTTACCAGGTCACGTCCCACTTAAAGTTGAGGTTATGCTCTTCTCCCCAACAACTTCAGCGTTTATTGTTTGTAGTATTTTCGCTGATGTTTATTCTGACTAGTGTGAGCTGATACCACTTTGTGGTTGGACTTGCATGCGTCTCATAATTCCTTGAAATTGAACTTTCTGGCATGTCCTTTTTTTCTTCAAACTGTGAGTACAGCTTACCTCTTCAAATAGTTTTCGTGAAGTATGTTTGACATTTAGAAATATTTTGGCCATTACCTCCCTCAAGACATTTTGAGGGCAGGTTTCATTCACAGCCCTCCAGTACTGGTGCATATGAAGTGACCCTTAGCACAGGTTTTAAAGCTGCTGTTGCAAGTAACGGCCAGAGGGCGGCAGCATTTTTCCTTTTCCCAATCTGGTAACTAGGGAAACAGACCATCCTGGCAGTGGTGTTCCTCGGTGATATATTAGAGTGGAATGTGCCCCCAAAAGCTGATGTCTCCTTACTTATGTTTGTTTTATAAATTGAATTTATGTATTTTTTAATTGGAGTCATATTCCATTGTGTACATGGACCACTTCTTCTTTGTGCATTCCTCTGTTGATGGACATTTTCGTAGCTTCCAAGTGTTGGCTATGGTAAATATTGCTGGAGTGCAGGATTGCCAGGCTGTGTCTTTTTTTGTGGTATGTGGGCCTCTCACTGCCGTGGAACCTCCCATTGCAGTGCACACGCTCCGGACGCGCAGGCCCAGCAGCCATAGCTCACGGGACAAGCCGCTCCGCGGCATGTGGGATCTTCCTGAACCGGGGCATGAACCCGTGTCCCCTGCATTGGCAGGTGGACTCTCAAACACTGCGCCACCAGTGAAGCCCAGCCTGTGTCTTTTTGATTCTCATGCCCTCAGGTGATAGGCCCAGCAGTGGGTATGTTTGATTGAATGGTAGCTCAGTATTTACCTTTACAAGGCACCTGATTTTTTTGCTTTCATTACTGGCTCTTACCATGTCCCACGTTGAACCAAGGGTAGGCATTTCTCCAAAACCCCTTCAGCATTTATTGTTTGCAGAATTTTTGTCGATGACCATTCTGACTGGTGTGAGCTGATAGGTTTTTGTAATTTGGATTTGCATATCTTTAATTATTCCTAATGTTCAGCATTTTTCCATGCCTTTTTCCATTTCTGGTACAGAAAAACAGAAAAAAACGGAGAGTACAATTAACCTCTTGAAATTGTCTTCTTGGATGGTTGCCCTCTTTTGAATTTTTGGGTCAATGTTCGACCCCAGGATTGTTTTTGAGGGCAGGTGTCATTCACAGGCCTGCAATGAGTGCGAATACTTTGTGACCCTTAGCACTGGGTTTAAAGCTGCTGTTGTGGGAAATGGCCACAAGGCGGCAGCATTTCTCCATTGCCAAACCTGGTTACTAGGGCAGCAGAGCCTTTCTGGGGCCAATGGAATACAGAAGAAGGCATCGTTGAAGTCTAATACAGAATACCATGTCCTGGTGGATGGTAGAATGACCAGCAGGGTGTAGGAATTAGGAACTACTGGATGTATATCCTCGGTGGCTTCACTGAGTGTCCTGACCTCCTTTACCAGGTCCCCAGCAGCCCACGGGGCTCTCGTGGTCAGGGCAATGCCAGGTTATGGAGCTCCCCTGTGCAACTTCCCATCAGCCCACGGGGCTCTCATGGTCACGCCACTCCCAGGTTATGGAGCTCACCTGTGCAACTACCCATCAGCCCACGAGGCTCTCATGGTCACGCCACTCCCAGGTTATGGAGCTCACCTGTGCAACTACCCAGCAGCCCATGGGGTCTCGTGATCAGGCCCCTCCCAGGATATGGAGCTCCCCTGAGCAGATACCACGGCAGGGCTGGGCACACAGGCACCGTGCACATAGCCCTCATTGCAGAGCACCCCAGATGGCCTGTCACTCAGAGCTGACACAGAGCACCTCAGAGCAGGACTTGATGTAACAAACAGCAGCTCCGAAAGGTCTGTGACCCTGGGCATCACTCTGTGCGGCCTCCCTCTGCCTGGTCTTCCAGAGACTTCCACTGCAGCCGGGACACCAGGCCTCTATCTCCAACCATCACCCCTCCTCTCCCTGACTCCTCGGTTCCTCTCATTAGGAGAGGGTCTTCTTGAAGTTGTCTCCCACTCATGGGCCAGATAAAATGATTAGAAAACAAGCCAGAGCTGCAGCCCCTTATGTATCCTGACTCTCAGGAGCCCACACCTGTTCCTTGGACCTGGCCGGTTCAGCGAGGTCCATTTTCTGCAATGTGAGCCCCTGAGGGGTGAGGATTGGCTGACCTGGGCAGCCTGACCATGCCGGCCAGCCCTCCCCAGGTGTTCCTGTGTTGAGGTCAATATGAACATCACTCCAGGCAGCAAGAACCCCTGCAGCTGTGCCTGATGCCATATTCTCTGCCCCGTCATCAGTCTCGGGGCTGTGCTGGTGGGAGGGAGTGAGGGGCCACAGCTTTGTGGGTGGCCCGGTGTGAGTGGGGCTCTGCTGGACTTTCTGCAGGAATTGCCAGGCTGCCAACTGCTAAAGAAGAGGATGTGTCACCCATACCTTACACTGGAATTTCTCCCCGGGCAGAGGTGAGGAAGGAAAAAAGCAGTGGGGGCCGGGACAGGAGGTGTATCTCAGGCAGGGAAATGGAAAGCATCCAGAAGAGCGCCCTGGCTGGGACCAACCTGGCTGGCCTCCAGGCACCAAGTCAGCCTGCGTGCTGTCGCTGGTGTGGCCCAACGGCCCTTCGTCTAGGCTTTCAGGTCCTTGTACATATTCAGGTGTTTTACCTGGGAAGGGTGGGAACAGTTCAGCAGCAGCTGGCCTGGGGCTCAGCTCACGTTTACTCACAGACGCCTCGGCACGGTCCCCCAGCTTTGCAATGAGGACGCTCCTTGCGTGGGGGCTGCTGGCTGCATGGGAGGTGATTCCCCACCTGTAACCAACTTCAGATTTGTTTACCGCTGGAGCAAGTGCCCTGATAGGGTTTTCCTCTCTATAACTGGTGGGTTCTGTGTTTTGTTTTTTTTTTTTGGTTCAAGGTAGATTTCATTCGTCTTTTATGTATTTATAGATATAAGCATGGAAATAATTCATTCATATAAATACATCTGTGTGAAGGGAAGAACTTTTTCTGTTTTATTTTAAAAATTTATTTATTTTTAAAAATTTTGAAATTTTATTTATTTATTTACACAGCAGGTTATTATTAGTTATCTATTTTATACATATACATGTATACAGGTCAATCCCAATCTCCCAACTCATCCCACCACCACCACCACATGGCTTCCTCCCCTTGGTGTCCATACGTTTGTTCTCTGCCTCTGTGTCTCTATTTCTGCCCTGCAAACCGGTTCATCTGTACCATTTTTCTAGGTTCCACATATATGCATTAATATACAATAGTTGTTTTTCTCTTTCTGACTTCCTTCACTCTGTATGACAGTCTCTAGATCCATCGACGTCTCTACAAATGACCCAGTTTCATTCCTTTGTATGGCTGAGTAATATTCCATTTTATATATGTACCACATGTTTATCCATTCGACTATCTGTGGGCATTTAGGTTGCTTCCATTACCTGGCTATGGTGAATAGTGCTGCAACGAACATTGTGGTGAATGTGTCTTTTTGATTTATGGTTTTCTCTGGGTATATGCCCAGAAGTGGGATTGCTGGATCATATGGTAATTCTATTTTTACTTTTTTAAGGAACCTCCATACTGTTCTCCATAGTGACTGTATCAATTTACATTCCCACCAATAGTGGAAGAGGGTTCCTTTTGTCCACACCCTCCCCAGCATTTGTTGTTTGTAGAATTTCTGATGATGCCCATTCTAACAGGTGTGAGGTGATAGCTCATTGTAGTTTTGATTTGCATTACTTTAATAATTAGTGATGTTGAGCAGCTTTTCATGTGCATCTTGGCCATGTCTGTGTGTTCTTTGAAGAAATATCTATTTAGATCGTCTACCCATTTTTATATTGGTTTGTTGGTTTTTTTTACTATGAAGCTGCATGAGCTGTTTATATATACTGGAGATTAAACGTTTGTCCATTGATTCGTTTGCAAATATTTCCTCCCATTCGGAGGGTTGCCTTTTTCCATTCCCGTTTTTTAACAAAAGAAAGAAAGAAAGAAAAAGAAGCAGAACACAAATGTGTGTAAAATATGCCTCTTGAAACTGTCGTTTTGAAATATGGAAGTCTGTTGAATATTTTGGTCGATATACGACTCCAGGATTTGTTTTCAGGGCAGGTGTCATTTACAGGCCTGCAATTATCTTGAATATCAACTGACCATTAGCCCTGGGATGAAAGCTGCTGTTGTGTGAAACGGCCACAAGGTGGCAGCAGTTCTCCTTTACCAAACCTGGTTACTAGGGCAACAGAGCCTCAATGGAAGTCGTGTTCTAGGTTGTAATTTAGAATGGAATGTGCCAGGAAGAAGCCCCTTAAGTTTGTCTCACTACTTCTTGTTCGCTTTCTTAATTTGATTTTTATTTTTTTATCACGGCAAGTTTGATTACAATGTTTGGCTTGTTGTAGGTGTGCAAGATGTGGTTCTTTTACACATATGTCTGTTCTTCCTGGGGTCCTTTCCCCATGTACGTTATGACAGGATGTTGAGTAGTCTTCTCTTGGTATTCCGTGGGTGTTTGGTGATTATATATTTCACCTGTGTTTGTATATGTCTGTTAACCCCAATATCCTAATGTATCCAATCCTCACACTTTCCCATTGGTGATCCATAAGTTTGTTTAATGAATCTGTGATTGCCCTTCTCCGTGGAAATATCTTCACTGGTATCAATTTTTCGGTAACACCTATAAGTGATATCAATAGATATGTGTCTTTCTCTTTCTGACTTACTACAAGTCACGTGATTAGCTCTAGACTCATCTACGGTGCAGCAGATGGCATTGTGTCCTTTTTTTCCTTGGCTAATATTCTGTCTGTACATGTACCAGTTCTTCTTTGTCCACTCATCTGTTGATGGACTTTTTGGCTGCTTCCATGTCATGGCTATTGTAATGCTGCGGCAATGCACATTTGCCTGCCTGTGTCTTTCCAATTCTGTCTTCTTAGGTTATAGGCCCAGGAGTGGGCCTGCTGGATCATATGGTAGCAAAATGTTTACCTTGTAGAGGCACCTCCATTCTGTTCTCAGTAGTGGCTCTTACCAGGTCACGTCCCACTTAAAGTTGAGGTTATGCTCTTCTCCCCAACAACTTCAGCGTTTATTGTTTGTAGTATTTTCGCTGATGTTTATTCTGACTAGTGTGAGCTGATACCACTTTGTGGTTGGATTTGCATGCGTCTCATAATTCCTTGAAATTGAACTTTCTGGCATGTCCATTTTTTCTTCAAACTGTGAGTACAGCTTACCTCTTCAAATAGTTTTCGTGAAGTATGTTTGACATTTAGAAATATTTTGGCCATTACCTCCCTCAAGACATTTTGAGGGCAGGTTTCATTCACAGCCCTCCAGTACTGGTGCATATGAAGTGACCCTTAGCACAGGTTTTAAAGCTGCTGTTGCAAGTAACGGCCAGAGGGCGGCAGCATTTTTCCTTTTCCCAATCTGGTAACTAGGGAAACAGACCATCCTGGCAGCGGTGTTCCTCGGTGATATATTAGAGTGGAATGTGCCCCCAAAAGCTGATGTCTCCTTACTTATGTTTGTTTTATAAATTGAATTTATGTATTTTTTAATTGGAGTCATATTCCATTGTGTACATGGACCACTTCTTCTTTGTGCATGCCTCTGTTGATGGACATTTTCGTAGCTTCCAAGTGTTGGCTATGGTAAATATTGCTGGAGTGCAGGATTGCCAGGCTGTGTCTTTTTTTGTGGTAT
The DNA here is from genome assembly GCF_964341445.2 of Mesoplodon mirus. Classification (NCBI taxonomy): domain Eukaryota; kingdom Metazoa; phylum Chordata; class Mammalia; order Artiodactyla; family Ziphiidae; genus Mesoplodon; species Mesoplodon mirus. The sequence continues at coordinate 51,625,303 of NC_138977.1, forward strand.
GTGGGCCTCTCACTGCCGTGGAACCTCCCATTGCAGTGCACACGCTCCGGACGCGCAGGCCCAGCAGCCATAGCTCACGGGACAAGCCGCTCCGCGGCATGTGGGATCTTCCTGAACCGGGGCATGAACCCGTGTCCCCTGCATTGGCAGGTGGACTCTCAAACACTGCGCCACCAGTGAAGCCCAGCCTGTGTCTTTTTGATTCTCATGCCCTCAGGTGATAGGCCCAGCAGTGGGTATGTTTGATTGAATGGTAGCTCAGTATTTACCTTTACAAGGCACCTGATTTTTTTGCTTTCATTACTGGCTCTTACCATGTCCCACGTTGAACCAAGGGTAGGCATTTCTCCAAAACCCCTTCAGCATTTATTGTTTGCAGAATTTTTGTCGATGACCATTCTGACTGGTGTGAGCTGATAGGTTTTTGTAATTTGGATTTGCATATCTTTAATTATTCCTAATGTTCAGCATTTTTCCATGCCTTTTTCCATTTCTGGTACAGAAAAACAGAAAAAAACGGAGAGTACAATTAACCTCTTGAAATTGTCTTCTTGGATGGTTGCCCTCTTTTGAATTTTTGGGTCAATGTTCGACCCCAGGATTGTTTTTGAGGGCAGGTGTCATTCACAGGCCTGCAATGAGTGCGAATACTTTGTGACCCTTAGCACTGGGTTTAAAGCTGCTGTTGTGGGAAATGGCCACAAGGCGGCAGCATTTCTCCATTGCCAAACCTGGTTACTAGGGCAGCAGAGCCTTTCTGGGGCCAATGGAATACAGAAGAAGGCATCGTTGAAGTCTAATACAGAATACCATGTCCTGGTGGATGGTAGAATGACCAGCAGGGTGTAGGAATTAGGAACTACTGGATGTATATCCTCGGTGGCTTCACTGAGTGTCCTGACCTCCTTTACCAGGTCCCCAGCAGCCCACGGGGCTCTCGTGGTCAGGGCAATGCCAGGTTATGGAGCTCCCCTGTGCAACTTCCCATCAGCCCACGGGGCTCTCATGGTCACGCCACTCCCAGGTTATGGAGCTCACCTGTGCAACTACCCATCAGCCCACGAGGCTCTCATGGTCACGCCACTCCCAGGTTATGGAGCTCACCTGTGCAACTACCCAGCAGCCCATGGGGTCTCGTGATCAGGCCCCTCCCAGGATATGGAGCTCCCCTGAGCAGATACCACGGCAGGGCTGGGCACACAGGCACCGTGCACATAGCCCTCATTGCAGAGCACCCCAGATGGCCTGTCACTCAGAGCTGACACAGAGCACCTCAGAGCAGGACTTGATGTAACAAACAGCAGCTCCGAAAGGTCTGTGACCCTGGGCATCACTCTGTGCGGCCTCCCTCTGCCTGGTCTTCCAGAGACTTCCACTGCAGCCGGGACACCAGGCCTCTATCTCCAACCATCACCCCTCCTCTCCCTGACTCCTCGGTTCCTCTCATTAGGAGAGGGTCTTCTTGAAGTTGTCTCCCACTCATGGGCCAGATAAAATGATTAGAAAACAAGCCAGAGCTGCAGCCCCTTATGTATCCTGACTCTCAGGAGCCCACACCTGTTCCTTGGACCTGGCCGGTTCAGCGAGGTCCATTTTCTGCAATGTGAGCCCCTGAGGGGTGAGGATTGGCTGACCTGGGCAGCCTGACCATGCCGGCCAGCCCTCCCCAGGTGTTCCTGTGTTGAGGTCAATATGAACATCACTCCAGGCAGCAAGAACCCCTGCAGCTGTGCCTGATGCCATATTCTCTGCCCCGTCATCAGTCTCGGGGCTGTGCTGGTGGGAGGGAGTGAGGGGCCACAGCTTTGTGGGTGGCCCGGTGTGAGTGGGGCTCTGCTGGACTTTCTGCAGGAATTGCCAGGCTGCCAACTGCTAAAGAAGAGGATGTGTCACCCATACCTTACACTGGAATTTCTCCCCGGGCAGAGGTGAGGAAGGAAAAAAGCAGTGGGGGCCGGGACAGGAGGTGTATCTCAGGCAGGGAAATGGAAAGCATCCAGAAGAGCGCCCTGGCTGGGACCAACCTGGCTGGCCTCCAGGCACCAAGTCAGCCTGCGTGCTGTCGCTGGTGTGGCCCAACGGCCCTTCGTCTAGGCTTTCAGGTCCTTGTACATATTCAGGTGTTTTACCTGGGAAGGGTGGGAACAGTTCAGCAGCAGCTGGCCTGGGGCTCAGCTCACGTTTACTCACAGACGCCTCGGCACGGTCCCCCAGCTTTGCAATGAGGACGCTCCTTGCGTGGGGGCTGCTGGCTGCATGGGAGGTGATTCCCCACCTGTAACCAACTTCAGATTTGTTTACCGCTGGAGCAAGTGCCCTGATAGGGTTTTCCTCTCTATAACTGGTGGGTTCTGTGTTTTGTTTTTTTTTTTTTGGTTCAAGGTAGATTTCATTCGTCTTTTATGTATTTATAGATATAAGCATGGAAATAATTCATTCATATAAATACATCTGTGTGAAGGGAAGAACTTTTTCTGTTTTATTTTAAAAATTTATTTATTTTTAAAAATTTTGAAATTTTATTTATTTATTTACACAGCAGGTTATTATTAGTTATCTATTTTATACATATACATGTATACAGGTCAATCCCAATCTCCCAACTCATCCCACCACCACCACCACATGGCTTCCTCCCCTTGGTGTCCATACGTTTGTTCTCTGCCTCTGTGTCTCTATTTCTGCCCTGCAAACCGGTTCATCTGTACCATTTTTCTAGGTTCCACATATATGCATTAATATACAATAGTTGTTTTTCTCTTTCTGACTTCCTTCACTCTGTATGACAGTCTCTAGATCCATCGACGTCTCTACAAATGACCCAGTTTCATTCCTTTGTATGGCTGAGTAATATTCCATTTTATATATGTACCACATGTTTATCCATTCGACTATCTGTGGGCATTTAGGTTGCTTCCATTACCTGTCTATGGTGAATAGTGCTGCAACGAACATTGTGGTGAATGTGTCTTTTTGATTTATGGTTTTCTCTGGGTATATGCCCAGAAGTGGGATTGCTGGATCATATGGTAATTCTATTTTTACTTTTTTAAGGAACCTCCATACTGTTCTCCATAGTGACTGTATCAATTTACATTCCCACCAATAGTGGAAGAGGGTTCCTTTTGTCCACACCCTCCCCAGCATTTGTTGTTTGTAGAATTTCTGATGATGCCCATTCTAACAGGTGTGAGGTGATAGCTCATTGTAGTTTTGATTTGCATTACTTTAATAATTAGTGATGTTGAGCAGCTTTTCATGTGCATCTTGGCCATGTCTGTGTGTTCTTTGAAGAAATATCTATTTAGATCGTCTACCCATTTTTATATTGGTTTGTTGGTTTTTTTTACTATGAAGCTGCATGAGCTGTTTATATATACTGGAGATTAAACGTTTGTCCATTGATTCGTTTGCAAATATTTCCTCCCATTCTGAGGGTTGCCTTTTTCCATTCCCGTTTTTTAACAAAAGAAAGAAAGAAAGAAAAAGAAGCAGAACACAAATGTGTGTAAAATATGCCTCTTGAAACTGTCGTTTTGAAATATGGAAGTCTGTTGAATATTTTGGTCGATATACGACTCCAGGATTTGTTTTCAGGGCAGGTGTCATTTACAGGCCTGCAATTATCTTGAATATCAACTGACCATTAGCCCTGGGATGAAAGCTGCTGTTGTGTGAAACGGCCACAAGGTGGCAGCAGTTCTCCTTTACCAAACCTGGTTACTAGGGCAACAGAGCCTCAATGGAAGTCGTGTTCTAGGTTGTAATTTAGAATGGAATGTGCCAGGAAAAAGCCCCTTAAGTTTGTCTCACTACTTCTTGTTCGCTTTCTTAATTTGATTTTTATTTTTTTATCACGGCAAGTTTGATTACAATGTTTGGCTTGTTGTAGGTGTGCAAGATGTGGTTCTTTTACACATATGTCTGTTCTTCCTGGGGTCCTTTCCCCATGTACGTTATGACAGGATGTTGAGTAGTCTTCTCTTGGTATTCCGTGGGTGTTTGGTGATTATATATTTCACCTGTGTTTGTATATGTCTGTTAACCCCAATATCCTAATGTATCCAATCCTCACACTTTCCCATTGGTGATCCATAAGTTTGTTTAATGAATCTGTGATTGCCCTTCTCCGTGGAAATATCTTCACTGGTATCAATTTTTCGGTAACACCTATAAGTGATATCAATAGATATGTGTCTTTCTCTTTCTGACTTACTACAAGTCACGTGATTAGCTCTAGACTCATCTACGGTGCAGCAGATGGCATTGTGTCCTTTTTTTCCTTGGCTAATATTCTGTCTGTACATGTACCAGTTCTTCTTTGTCCACTCATCTGTTGATGGACTTTTTGGCTGCTTCCATGTCATGGCTATTGTAATGCTGCGGCAATGCACATTTGCCTGCCTGTGTCTTTCCAATTCTGTCTTCTTAGGTTATAGGCCCAGGAGTGGGCCTGCTGGATCATATGGTAGCAAAATGTTTACCTTGTAGAGGCACCTCCATTCTGTTCTCAGTAGTGGCTCTTACCAGGTCACGTCCCACTTAAAGTTGAGGTTATGCTCTTCTCCCCAACAACTTCAGCGTTTATTGTTTGTAGTATTTTCGCTGATGTTTATTCTGACTAGTGTGAGCTGATACCACTTTGTGGTTGGATTTGCATGCGTCTCATAATTCCTTGAAATTGAACTTTCTGGCATGTCCTTTTTTTCTTCAAACTGTGAGTACAGCTTACCTCTTCAAATAGTTTTCGTGAAGTATGTTTGACATTTAGAAATATTTTGGCCATTACCTCCCTCAAGACATTTTGAGGGCAGGTTTCATTCACAGCCCTCCAGTACTGGTGCATATGAAGTGACCCTTAGCACAGGTTTTAAAGCTGCTGTTGCAAGTAACGGCCAGAGGGCGGCAGCATTTTTCCTTTTCCCAATCTGGTAACTAGGGAAACAGACCATCCTGGCAGCGGTGTTCCTCGGTGATATATTAGAGTGGAATGTGCCCCCAAAAGCTGATGTCTCCTTACTTATGTTTGTTTTATAAATTGAATTTATGTATTTTTTAATTGGAGTCATATTCCATTGTGTACATGGACCACTTCTTCTTTGTGCATGCCTCTGTTGATGGACATTTTCGTAGCTTCCAAGTGTTGGCTATGGTAAATATTGCTGGAGTGCAGGATTGCCAGGCTGTGTCTTTTTTTGTGGTATGTGGGCCTCTCACTGCCGTGGAACCTCCCATTGCAGTGCACACGCTCCGGACGCGCAGGCCCAGCAGCCATAGCTCACGGGACAAGCCGCTCCGCGGCATGTGGGATCTTCCTGAACCGGGGCATGAACCCGTGTCCCCTGCATTGGCAGGTGGACTCTCAAACACTGCGCCACCAGTGAAGCCCAGCCTGTGTCTTTTTGATTCTCATGCCCTCAGGTGATAGGCCCAGCAGTGGGTATGTTTGATTGAATGGTAGCTCAGTATTTACCTTTACAAGGCACCTGATTTTTTTGCTTTCATTACTGGCTCTTACCATGTCCCACGTTGAACCAAGGGTAGGCATTTCTCCAAAACCCCTTCAGCATTTATTGTTTGCAGAATTTTTGTCGATGACCATTCTGACTGGTGTGAGCTGATAGGTTTTTGTAATTTGGATTTGCATATCTTTAATTATTCCTAATGTTCAGCATTTTTCCATGCCTTTTTCCATTTCTGGTACAGAAAAACAGAAAAAAACGGAGAGTACAATTAACCTCTTGAAATTGTCTTCTTGGATGGTTGCCCTCTTTTGAATTTTTGGGTCAATGTTCGACCCCAGGATTGTTTTTGAGGGCAGGTGTCATTCACAGGCCTGCAATGAGTGCGAATACTTTGTGACCCTTAGCACTGGGTTTAAAGCTGCTGTTGTGGGAAATGGCCACAAGGCGGCAGCATTTCTCCATTGCCAAACCTGGTTACTAGGGCAGCAGAGCCTTTCTGGGGCCAATGGAATACAGAAGAAGGCATCGTTGAAGTCTAATACAGAATACCATGTCCTGGTGGATGGTAGAATGACCAGCAGGGTGTAGGAATTAGGAACTACTGGATGTATATCCTCGGTGGCTTCACTGAGTGTCCTGACCTCCTTTACCAGGTCCCCAGCAGCCCACGGGGCTCTCGTGGTCAGGGCAATGCCAGGTTATGGAGCTCCCCTGTGCAACTTCCCATCAGCCCACGGGGCTCTCATGGTCACGCCACTCCCAGGTTATGGAGCTCACCTGTGCAACTACCCATCAGCCCACGAGGCTCTCATGGTCACGCCACTCCCAGGTTATGGAGCTCACCTGTGCAACTACCCAGCAGCCCATGGGGTCTCGTGATCAGGCCCCTCCCAGGATATGGAGCTCCCCTGAGCAGATACCACGGCAGGGCTGGGCACACAGGCACCGTGCACATAGCCCTCATTGCAGAGCACCCCAGATGGCCTGTCACTCAGAGCTGACACAGAGCACCTCAGAGCAGGACTTGATGTAACAAACAGCAGCTCCGAAAGGTCTGTGACCCTGGGCATCACTCTGTGCGGCCTCCCTCTGCCTGGTCTTCCAGAGACTTCCACTGCAGCCGGGACACCAGGCCTCTATCTCCAACCATCACCCCTCCTCTCCCTGACTCCTCGGTTCCTCTCATTAGGAGAGGGTCTTCTTGAAGTTGTCTCCCACTCATGGGCCAGATAAAATGATTAGAAAACAAGCCAGAGCTGCAGCCCCTTATGTATCCTGACTCTCAGGAGCCCACACCTGTTCCTTGGACCTGGCCGGTTCAGCGAGGTCCATTTTCTGCAATGTGAGCCCCTGAGGGGTGAGGATTGGCTGACCTGGGCAGCCTGACCATGCCGGCCAGCCCTCCCCAGGTGTTCCTGTGTTGAGGTCAATATGAACATCACTCCAGGCAGCAAGAACCCCTGCAGCTGTGCCTGATGCCATATTCTCTGCCCCGTCATCAGTCTCGGGGCTGTGCTGGTGGGAGGGAGTGAGGGGCCACAGCTTTGTGGGTGGCCCGGTGTGAGTGGGGCTCTGCTGGACTTTCTGCAGGAATTGCCAGGCTGCCAACTGCTAAAGAAGAGGATGTGTCACCCATACCTTACACTGGAATTTCTCCCTGGGCAGAGGTGAGGAAGGAAAAAAGCAGTGGGGGCCGGGACAGGAGGTGTATCTCAGGCAGGGAAATGGAAAGCATCCAGAAGAGCGCCCTGGCTGGGACCAACCTGGCTGGCCTCCAGGCACCAAGTCAGCCTGCGTGCTGTCGCTGGTGTGGCCCAACGGCCCTTCGTCTAGGCTTTCAGGTCCTTGTACATATTCAGGTGTTTTACCTGGGAAGGGTGGGAACAGTTCAGCAGCAGCTGGCCTGGGGCTCAGCTCACGTTTACTCACAGACGCCTCGGCACGGTCCCCCAGCTTTGCAATGAGGACGCTCCTTGCGTGGGGGCTGCTGGCTGCATGGGAGGTGATTCCCCACCTGTAACCAACTTCAGATTTGTTTACCGCTGGAGCAAGTGCCCTGATAGGGTTTTCCTCTCTATAACTGGTGGGTTCTGTGTTTTGTTTTTTTTTTTTTGGTTCAAGGTAGATTTCATTCGTCTTTTATGTATTTATAGATATAAGCATGGAAATAATTCATTCATATAAATACATCTGTGTGAAGGGAAGAACTTTTTCTGTTTTATTTTAAAAATTTATTTATTTTTAAAAATTTTGAAATTTTATTTATTTATTTACACAGCAGGTTATTATTAGTTATCTATTTTATACATATACATGTATACAGGTCAATCCCAATCTCCCAACTCATCCCACCACCACCACCACATGGCTTCCTCCCCTTGGTGTCCATACGTTTGTTCTCTGCCTCTGTGTCTCTATTTCTGCCCTGCAAACCGGTTCATCTGTACCATTTTTCTAGGTTCCACATATATGCATTAATATACAATAGTTGTTTTTCTCTTTCTGACTTCCTTCACTCTGTATGACAGTCTCTAGATCCATCGACGTCTCTACAAATGACCCAGTTTCATTCCTTTGTATGGCTGAGTAATATTCCATTTTATATATGTACCACATGTTTATCCATTCGACTATCTGTGGGCATTTAGGTTGCTTCCATTACCTGGCTATGGTGAATAGTGCTGCAACGAACATTGTGGTGAATGTGTCTTTTTGATTTATGGTTTTCTCTGGGTATATGCCCAGAAGTGGGATTGCTGGATCATATGGTAATTCTATTTTTACTTTTTTAAGGAACCTCCATACTGTTCTCCATAGTGACTGTATCAATTTACATTCCCACCAATAGTGGAAGAGGGTTCCTTTTGTCCACACCCTCCCCAGCATTTGTTGTTTGTAGAATTTCTGATGATGCCCATTCTAACAGGTGTGAGGTGATAGCTCATTGTAGTTTTGATTTGCATTACTTTAATAATTAGTGATGTTGAGCAGCTTTTCATGTGCATCTTGGCCATGTCTGTGTGTTCTTTGAAGAAATATCTATTTAGATCGTCTACCCATTTTTATATTGGTTTGTTGGTTTTTTTTACTATGAAGCTGCATGAGCTGTTTATATATACTGGAGATTAAACGTTTGTCCATTGATTCGTTTGCAAATATTTCCTCCCATTCGGAGGGTTGCCTTTTTCCATTCCCGTTTTTTAACAAAAGAAAGAAAGAAAGAAAAAGAAGCAGAACACAAATGTGTGTAAAATATGCCTCTTGAAACTGTCGTTTTGAAATATGGAAGTCTGTTGAATATTTTGGTCGATATACGACTCCAGGATTTGTTTTCAGGGCAGGTGTCATTTACAGGCCTGCAATTATCTTGAATATCAACTGACCATTAGCCCTGGGATGAAAGCTGCTGTTGTGTGAAACGGCCACAAGGTGGCAGCAGTTCTCCTTTACCAAACCTGGTTACTAGGGCAACAGAGCCTCAATGGAAGTCGTGTTCTAGGTTGTAATTTAGAATGGAATGTGCCAGGAAGAAGCCCCTTAAGTTTGTCTCACTACTTCTTGTTCGCTTTCTTAATTTGATTTTTATTTTTTTATCACGGCAAGTTTGATTACAATGTTTGGCTTGTTGTAGGTGTGCAAGATGTGGTTCTTTTACACATATGTCTGTTCTTCCTGGGGTCCTTTCCCCATGTACGTTATGACAGGATGTTGAGTAGTCTTCTCTTGGTATTCCGTGGGTGTTTGGTGATTATATATTTCACCTGTGTTTGTATATGTCTGTTAACCCCAATATCCTAATGTATCCAATCCTCACACTTTCCCATTGGTGATCCATAAGTTTGTTTAATGAATCTGTGATTGCCCTTCTCCGTGGAAATATCTTCACTGGTATCAATTTTTCGGTAACACCTATAAGTGATATCAATAGATATGTGTCTTTCTCTTTCTGACTTACTACAAGTCACGTGATTAGCTCTAGACTCATCTACGGTGCAGCAGATGGCATTGTGTCCTTTTTTTCCTTGGCTAATATTCTGTCTGTACATGTACCAGTTCTTCTTTGTCCACTCATCTGTTGATGGACTTTTTGGCTGCTTCCATGTCATGGCTATTGTAATGCTGCGGCAATGCACATTTGCCTGCCTGTGTCTTTCCAATTCTGTCTTCTTAGGTTATAGGCCCAGGAGTGGGCCTGCTGGATCATATGGTAGCAAAATGTTTACCTTGTAGAGGCACCTCCATTCTGTTCTCAGTAGTGGCTCTTACCAGGTCACGTCCCACTTAAAGTTGAGGTTATGCTCTTCTCCCCAACAACTTCAGCGTTTATTGTTTGTAGTATTTTCGCTGATGTTTATTCTGACTAGTGTGAGCTGATACCACTTTGTGGTTGGATTTGCATGCGTCTCATAATTCCTTGAAATTGAACTTTCTGGCATGTCCTTTTTTTCTTCAAACTGTGAGTACAGCTTACCTCTTCAAATAGTTTTCGTGAAGTATGTTTGACATTTAGAAATATTTTGGCCATTACCTCCCTCAAGACATTTTGAGGGCAGGTTTCATTCACAGCCCTCCAGTACTGGTGCATATGAAGTGACCCTTAGCACAGGTTTTAAAGCTGCTGTTGCAAGTAACGGCCAGAGGGCGGCAGCATTTTTCCTTTTCCCAATCTGGTAACTAGGGAAACAGACCATCCTGGCAGCGGTGTTCCTCGGTGATATATTAGAGTGGAATGTGCCCCCAAAAGCTGATGTCTCCTTACTTATGTTTGTTTTATAAATTGAATTTATGTATTTTTTAATTGGAGTCATATTCCATTGTGTACATGGACCACTTCTTCTTTGTGCATGCCTCTGTTGATGGACATTTTCGTAGCTTCCAAGTGTTGGCTATGGTAAATATTGCTGGAGTGCAGGATTGCCAGGCTGTGTCTTTTTTTGTGGTATGTGGGCCTCTCACTGCCGTGGAACCTCCCATTGCAGTGCACACGCTCCGGACGCGCAGGCCCAGCAGCCATAGCTCACGGGACAAGCCGCTCCGCGGCATGTGGGATCTTCCTGAACCGGGGCATGAACCCGTGTCCCCTGCATTGGCAGGTGGACTCTCAAACACTGCGCCACCAGTGAAGCCCAGCCTGTGTCTTTTTGATTCTCATGCCCTCAGGTGATAGGCCCAGCAGTGGGTATGTTTGATTGAATGGTAGCTCAGTATTTACCTTTACAAGGCACCTGATTTTTTTGCTTTCATTACTGGCTCTTACCATGTCCCACGTTGAACCAAGGGTAGGCATTTCTCCAAAACCCCTTCAGCATTTATTGTTTGCAGAATTTTTGTCGATGACCATTCTGACTGGTGTGAGCTGATAGGTTTTTGTAATTTGGATTTGCATATCTTTAATTATTCCTAATGTTCAGCATTTTTCCATGCCTTTTTCCATTTCTGGTACAGAAAAACAGAAAAAAACGGAGAGTACAATTAACCTCTTGAAATTGTCTTCTTGGATGGTTGCCCTCTTTTGAATTTTTGGGTCAATGTTCGACCCCAGGATTGTTTTTGAGGGCAGGTGTCATTCACAGGCCTGCAATGAGTGCGAATACTTTGTGACCCTTAGCACTGGGTTTAAAGCTGCTGTTGTGGGAAATGGCCACAAGGCGGCAGCATTTCTCCATTGCCAAACCTGGTTACTAGGGCAGCAGAGCCTTTCTGGGGCCAATGGAATACAGAAGAAGGCATCGTTGAAGTCTAATACAGAATACCATGTCCTGGTGGATGGTAGAATGACCAGCAGGGTGTAGGAATTAGGAACTACTGGATGTATATCCTCGGTGGCTTCACTGAGTGTCCTGACCTCCTTTACCAGGTCCCCAGCAGCCCACGGGGCTCTCGTGGTCAGGGCAATGCCAGGTTATGGAGCTCCCCTGTGCAACTTCCCATCAGCCCACGGGGCTCTCATGGTCACGCCACTCCCAGGTTATGGAGCTCACCTGTGCAACTACCCATCAGCCCACGAGGCTCTCATGGTCACGCCACTCCCAGGTTATGGAGCTCACCTGTGCAACTACCCAGCAGCCCATGGGGTCTCGTGATCAGGCCCCTCCCAGGATATGGAGCTCCCCTGAGCAGATACCACGGCAGGGCTGGGCACACAGGCACCGTGCACATAGCCCTCATTGCAGAGCACCCCAGATGGCCTGTCACTCAGAGCTGACACAGAGCACCTCAGAGCAGGACTTGATGTAACAAACAGCAGCTCCGAAAGGTCTGTGACCCTGGGCATCACTCTGTGCGGCCTCCCTCTGCCTGGTCTTCCAGAGACTTCCACTGCAGCCGGGACACCAGGCCTCTATCTCCAACCATCACCCCTCCTCTCCCTGACTCCTCGGTTCCTCTCATTAGGAGAGGGTCTTCTTGAAGTTGTCTCCCACTCATGGGCCAGATAAAATGATTAGAAAACAAGCCAGAGCTGCAGCCCCTTATGTATCCTGACTCTCAGGAGCCCACACCTGTTCCTTGGACCTGGCCGGTTCAGCGAGGTCCATTTTCTGCAATGTGAGCCCCTGAGGGGTGAGGATTGGCTGACCTGGGCAGCCTGACCATGCCGGCCAGCCCTCCCCAGGTGTTCCTGTGTTGAGGTCAATATGAACATCACTCCAGGCAGCAAGAACCCCTGCAGCTGTGCCTGATGCCATATTCTCTGCCCCGTCATCAGTCTCGGGGCTGTGCTGGTGGGAGGGAGTGAGGGGCCACAGCTTTGTGGGTGGCCCGGTGTGAGTGGGGCTCTGCTGGACTTTCTGCAGGAATTGCCAGGCTGCCAACTGCTAAAGAAGAGGATGTGTCACCCATACCTTACACTGGAATTTCTCCCCGGGCAGAGGTGAGGAAGGAAAAAAGCAGTGGGGGCCGGGACAGGAGGTGTATCTCAGGCAGGGAAATGGAAAGCATCCAGAAGAGCGCCCTGGCTGGGACCAACCTGGCTGGCCTCCAGGCACCAAGTCAGCCTGCGTGCTGTCGCTGGTGTGGCCCAACGGCCCTTCGTCTAGGCTTTCAGGTCCTTGTACATATTCAGGTGTTTTACCTGGGAAGGGTGGGAACAGTTCAGCAGCAGCTGGCCTGGGGCTCAGCTCACGTTTACTCACAGACGCCTCGGCACGGTCCCCCAGCTTTGCAATGAGGACGCTCCTTGCGTGGGGGCTGCTGGCTGCATGGGAGGTGATTCCCCACCTGTAACCAACTTCAGATTTGTTTACCGCTGGAGCAAGTGCCCTGATAGGGTTTTCCTCTCTATAACTGGTGGGTTCTGTGTTTTGTTTTTTTTTTTTTGGTTCAAGGTAGATTTCATTCGTCTTTTATGTATTTATAGATATAAGCATGGAAATAATTCATTCATATAAATACATCTGTGTGAAGGGAAGAACTTTTTCTGTTTTATTTTAAAAATTTATTTATTTTTAAAAATTTTGAAATTTTATTTATTTATTTACACAGCAGGTTATTATTAGTTATCTATTTTATACATATACATGTATACAGGTCAATCCCAATCTCCCAACTCATCCCACCACCACCACCACATGGCTTCCTCCCCTTGGTGTCCATACGTTTGTTCTCTGCCTCTGTGTCTCTATTTCTGCCCTGCAAACCGGTTCATCTGTACCATTTTTCTAGGTTCCACATATATGCATTAATATACAATAGTTGTTTTTCTCTTTCTGACTTCCTTCACTCTGTATGACAGTCTCTAGATCCATCGACGTCTCTACAAATGACCCAGTTTCATTCCTTTGTATGGCTGAGTAATATTCCATTTTATATATGTACCACATGTTTATCCATTCGACTATCTGTGGGCATTTAGGTTGCTTCCATTACCTGGCTATGGTGAATAGTGCTGCAACGAACATTGTGGTGAATGTGTCTTTTTGATTTATGGTTTTCTCTGGGTATATGCCCAGAAGTGGGATTGCTGGATCATATGGTAATTCTATTTTTACTTTTTTAAGGAACCTCCATACTGTTCTCCATAGTGACTGTATCAATTTACATTCCCACCAATAGTGGAAGAGGGTTCCTTTTGTCCACACCCTCCCCAGCATTTGTTGTTTGTAGAATTTCTGATGATGCCCATTCTAACAGGTGTGAGGTGATAGCTCATTGTAGTTTTGATTTGCATTACTTTAATAATTAGTGATGTTGAGCAGCTTTTCATGTGCATCTTGGCCATGTCTGTGTGTTCTTTGAAGAAATATCTATTTAGATCGTCTACCCATTTTTATATTGGTTTGTTGGTTTTTTTTACTATGAAGCTGCATGAGCTGTTTATATATACTGGAGATTAAACGTTTGTCCATTGATTCGTTTGCAAATATTTCCTCCCATTCTGAGGGTTGCCTTTTTCCATTCCCGTTTTTTAACAAAAGAAAGAAAGAAAGAAAAAGAAGCAGAACACAAATGTGTGTAAAATATGCCTCTTGAAACTGTCGTTTTGAAATATGGAAGTCTGTTGAATATTTTGGTCGATATACGACTCCAGGATTTGTTTTCAGGGCAGGTGTCATTTACAGGCCTGCAATTATCTTGAATATCAACTGACCATTAGCCCTGGGATGAAAGCTGCTGTTGTGTGAAACGGCCACAAGGTGGCAGCAGTTCTCCTTTACCAAACCTGGTTACTAGGGCAACAGAGCCTCAATGGAAGTCGTGTTCTAGGTTGTAATTTAGAATGGAATGTGCCAGGAAGAAGCCCCTTAAGTTTGTCTCACTACTTCTTGTTCGCTTTCTTAATTTGATTTTTATTTTTTTATCACGGCAAGTTTGATTACAATGTTTGGCTTGTTGTAGGTGTGCAAGATGTGGTTCTTTTACACATATGTCTGTTCTTCCTGGGGTCCTTTCCCCATGTACGTTATGACAGGATGTTGAGTAGTCTTCTCTTGGTATTCCGTGGGTGTTTGGTGATTATATATTTCACCTGTGTTTGTATATGTCTGTTAACCCCAATATCCTAATGTATCCAATCCTCACACTTTCCCATTGGTGATCCATAAGTTTGTTTAATGAATCTGTGATTGCCCTTCTCCGTGGAAATATCTTCACTGGTATCAATTTTTCGGTAACACCTATAAGTGATATCAATAGATATGTGTCTTTCTCTTTCTGACTTACTACAAGTCACGTGATTAGCTCTAGACTCATCTACGGTGCAGCAGATGGCATTGTGTCCTTTTTTTCCTTGGCTAATATTCTGTCTGTACATGTACCAGTTCTTCTTTGTCCACTCATCTGTTGATGGACTTTTTGGCTGCTTCCATGTCATGGCTATTGTAATGCTGCGGCAATGCACATTTGCCTGCCTGTGTCTTTCCAATTCTGTCTTCTTAGGTTATAGGCCCAGGAGTGGGCCTGCTGGATCATATGGTAGCAAAATGTTTACCTTGTAGAGGCACCTCCATTCTGTTCTCAGTAGTGGCTCTTACCAGGTCACGTCCCACTTAAAGTTGAGGTTATGCTCTTCTCCCCAACAACTTCAGCGTTTATTGTTTGTAGTATTTTCGCTGATGTTTATTCTGACTAGTGTGAGCTGATACCACTTTGTGGTTGGACTTGCATGCGTCTCATAATTCCTTGAAATTGAACTTTCTGGCATGTCCTTTTTTTCTTCAAACTGTGAGTACAGCTTACCTCTTCAAATAGTTTTCGTGAAGTATGTTTGACATTTAGAAATATTTTGGCCATTACCTCCCTCAAGACATTTTGAGGGCAGGTTTCATTCACAGCCCTCCAGTACTGGTGCATATGAAGTGACCCTTAGCACAGGTTTTAAAGCTGCTGTTGCAAGTAACGGCCAGAGGGCGGCAGCATTTTTCCTTTTCCCAATCTGGTAACTAGGGAAACAGACCATCCTGGCAGTGGTGTTCCTCGGTGATATATTAGAGTGGAATGTGCCCCCAAAAGCTGATGTCTCCTTACTTATGTTTGTTTTATAAATTGAATTTATGTATTTTTTAATTGGAGTCATATTCCATTGTGTACATGGACCACTTCTTCTTTGTGCATTCCTCTGTTGATGGACATTTTCGTAGCTTCCAAGTGTTGGCTATGGTAAATATTGCTGGAGTGCAGGATTGCCAGGCTGTGTCTTTTTTTGTGGTATGTGGGCCTCTCACTGCCGTGGAACCTCCCATTGCAGTGCACACGCTCCGGACGCGCAGGCCCAGCAGCCATAGCTCACGGGACAAGCCGCTCCGCGGCATGTGGGATCTTCCTGAACCGGGGCATGAACCCGTGTCCCCTGCATTGGCAGGTGGACTCTCAAACACTGCGCCACCAGTGAAGCCCAGCCTGTGTCTTTTTGATTCTCATGCCCTCAGGTGATAGGCCCAGCAGTGGGTATGTTTGATTGAATGGTAGCTCAGTATTTACCTTTACAAGGCACCTGATTTTTTTGCTTTCATTACTGGCTCTTACCATGTCCCACGTTGAACCAAGGGTAGGCATTTCTCCAAAACCCCTTCAGCATTTATTGTTTGCAGAATTTTTGTCGATGACCATTCTGACTGGTGTGAGCTGATAGGTTTTTGTAATTTGGATTTGCATATCTTTAATTATTCCTAATGTTCAGCATTTTTCCATGCCTTTTTCCATTTCTGGTACAGAAAAACAGAAAAAAACGGAGAGTACAATTAACCTCTTGAAATTGTCTTCTTGGATGGTTGCCCTCTTTTGAATTTTTGGGTCAATGTTCGACCCCAGGATTGTTTTTGAGGGCAGGTGTCATTCACAGGCCTGCAATGAGTGCGAATACTTTGTGACCCTTAGCACTGGGTTTAAAGCTGCTGTTGTGGGAAATGGCCACAAGGCGGCAGCATTTCTCCATTGCCAAACCTGGTTACTAGGGCAGCAGAGCCTTTCTGGGGCCAATGGAATACAGAAGAAGGCATCGTTGAAGTCTAATACAGAATACCATGTCCTGGTGGATGGTAGAATGACCAGCAGGGTGTAGGAATTAGGAACTACTGGATGTATATCCTCGGTGGCTTCACTGAGTGTCCTGACCTCCTTTACCAGGTCCCCAGCAGCCCACGGGGCTCTCGTGGTCAGGGCAATGCCAGGTTATGGAGCTCCCCTGTGCAACTTCCCATCAGCCCACGGGGCTCTCATGGTCACGCCACTCCCAGGTTATGGAGCTCACCTGTGCAACTACCCATCAGCCCACGAGGCTCTCATGGTCACGCCACTCCCAGGTTATGGAGCTCACCTGTGCAACTACCCAGCAGCCCATGGGGTCTCGTGATCAGGCCCCTCCCAGGATATGGAGCTCCCCTGAGCAGATACCACGGCAGGGCTGGGCACACAGGCACCGTGCACATAGCCCTCATTGCAGAGCACCCCAGATGGCCTGTCACTCAGAGCTGACACAGAGCACCTCAGAGCAGGACTTGATGTAACAAACAGCAGCTCCGAAAGGTCTGTGACCCTGGGCATCACTCTGTGCGGCCTCCCTCTGCCTGGTCTTCCAGAGACTTCCACTGCAGCCGGGACACCAGGCCTCTATCTCCAACCATCACCCCTCCTCTCCCTGACTCCTCGGTTCCTCTCATTAGGAGAGGGTCTTCTTGAAGTTGTCTCCCACTCATGGGCCAGATAAAATGATTAGAAAACAAGCCAGAGCTGCAGCCCCTTATGTATCCTGACTCTCAGGAGCCCACACCTGTTCCTTGGACCTGGCCGGTTCAGCGAGGTCCATTTTCTGCAATGTGAGCCCCTGAGGGGTGAGGATTGGCTGACCTGGGCAGCCTGACCATGCCGGCCAGCCCTCCCCAGGTGTTCCTGTGTTGAGGTCAATATGAACATCACTCCAGGCAGCAAGAACCCCTGCAGCTGTGCCTGATGCCATATTCTCTGCCCCGTCATCAGTCTCGGGGCTGTGCTGGTGGGAGGGAGTGAGGGGCCACAGCTTTGTGGGTGGCCCGGTGTGAGTGGGGCTCTGCTGGACTTTCTGCAGGAATTGCCAGGCTGCCAACTGCTAAAGAAGAGGATGTGTCACCCATACCTTACACTGGAATTTCTCCCCGGGCAGAGGTGAGGAAGGAAAAAAGCAGTGGGGGCCGGGACAGGAGGTGTATCTCAGGCAGGGAAATGGAAAGCATCCAGAAGAGCGCCCTGGCTGGGACCAACCTGGCTGGCCTCCAGGCACCAAGTCAGCCTGCGTGCTGTCGCTGGTGTGGCCCAACGGCCCTTCGTCTAGGCTTTCAGGTCCTTGTACATATTCAGGTGTTTTACCTGGGAAGGGTGGGAACAGTTCAGCAGCAGCTGGCCTGGGGCTCAGCTCACGTTTACTCACAGACGCCTCGGCACGGTCCCCCAGCTTTGCAATGAGGACGCTCCTTGCGTGGGGGCTGCTGGCTGCATGGGAGGTGATTCCCCACCTGTAACCAACTTCAGATTTGTTTACCGCTGGAGCAAGTGCCCTGATAGGGTTTTCCTCTCTATAACTGGTGGGTTCTGTGTTTTGTTTTTTTTTTTTGGTTCAAGGTAGATTTCATTCGTCTTTTATGTATTTATAGATATAAGCATGGAAATAATTCATTCATATAAATACATCTGTGTGAAGGGAAGAACTTTTTCTGTTTTATTTTAAAAATTTATTTATTTTTAAAAATTTTGAAATTTTATTTATTTATTTACACAGCAGGTTATTATTAGTTATCTATTTTATACATATACATGTATACAGGTCAATCCCAATCTCCCAACTCATCCCACCACCACCACCACATGGCTTCCTCCCCTTGGTGTCCATACGTTTGTTCTCTGCCTCTGTGTCTCTATTTCTGCCCTGCAAACCGGTTCATCTGTACCATTTTTCTAGGTTCCACATATATGCATTAATATACAATAGTTGTTTTTCTCTTTCTGACTTCCTTCACTCTGTATGACAGTCTCTAGATCCATCGACGTCTCTACAAATGACCCAGTTTCATTCCTTTGTATGGCTGAGTAATATTCCATTTTATATATGTACCACATGTTTATCCATTTGACTATCTGTGGGCATTTAGGTTGCTTCCATTACCTGGCTATGGTGAATAGTGCTGCAACGAACATTGTGGTGAATGTGTCTTTTTGATTTATGGTTTTCTCTGGGTATATGCCCAGAAGTGGGATTGCTGGATCATATGGTAATTCTATTTTTACTTTTTTAAGGAACCTCCATACTGTTCTCCATAGTGACTGTATCAATTTACATTCCCACCAATAGTGGAAGAGGGTTCCTTTTGTCCACACCCTCCCCAGCATTTGTTGTTTGTAGAATTTCTGATGATGCCCATTCTAACAGGTGTGAGGTGATAGCTCATTGTAGTTTTGATTTGCATTACTTTAATAATTAGTGATGTTGAGCAGCTTTTCATGTGCATCTTGGCCATGTCTGTGTGTTCTTTGAAGAAATATCTATTTAGATCGTCTACCCATTTTTATATTGGTTTGTTGGTTTTTTTTACTATGAAGCTGCATGAGCTGTTTATATATACTGGAGATTAAACGTTTGTCCATTGATTCGTTTGCAAATATTTCCTCCCATTCGGAGGGTTGCCTTTTTCCATTCCCGTTTTTTAACAAAAGAAAGAAAGAAAGAAAAAGAAGCAGAACACAAATGTGTGTAAAATATGCCTCTTGAAACTGTCGTTTTGAAATATGGAAGTCTGTTGAATATTTTGGTCGATATACGACTCCAGGATTTGTTTTCAGGGCAGGTGTCATTTACAGGCCTGCAATTATCTTGAATATCAACTGACCATTAGCCCTGGGATGAAAGCTGCTGTTGTGTGAAACGGCCACAAGGTGGCAGCAGTTCTCCTTTACCAAACCTGGTTACTAGGGCAACAGAGCCTCAATGGAAGTCGTGTTCTAGGTTGTAATTTAGAATGGAATGTGCCAGGAAGAAGCCCCTTAAGTTTGTCTCACTACTTCTTGTTCGCTTTCTTAATTTGATTTTTATTTTTTTATCACGGCAAGTTTGATTACAATGTTTGGCTTGTTGTAGGTGTGCAAGATGTGGTTCTTTTACACATATGTCTGTTCTTCCTGGGGTCCTTTCCCCATGTACGTTATGACAGGATGTTGAGTAGTCTTCTCTTGGTATTCCGTGGGTGTTTGGTGATTATATATTTCACCTGTGTTTGTATATGTCTGTTAACCCCAATATCCTAATGTATCCAATCCTCACACTTTCCCATTGGTGATCCATAAGTTTGTTTAATGAATCTGTGATTGCCCTTCTCCGTGGAAATATCTTCACTGGTATCAATTTTTCGGTAACACCTATAAGTGATATCAATAGATATGTGTCTTTCTCTTTCTGACTTACTACAAGTCACGTGATTAGCTCTAGACTCATCTACGGTGCAGCAGATGGCATTGTGTCCTTTTTTTCCTTGGCTAATATTCTGTCTGTACATGTACCAGTTCTTCTTTGTCCACTCATCTGTTGATGGACTTTTTGGCTGCTTCCATGTCATGGCTATTGTAATGCTGCGGCAATGCACATTTGCCTGCCTGTGTCTTTCCAATTCTGTCTTCTTAGGTTATAGGCCCAGGAGTGGGCCTGCTGGATCATATGGTAGCAAAATGTTTACCTTGTAGAGGCACCTCCATTCTGTTCTCAGTAGTGGCTCTTACCAGGTCACGTCCCACTTAAAGTTGAGGTTATGCTCTTCTCCCCAACAACTTCAGCGTTTATTGTTTGTAGTATTTTCGCTGATGTTTATTCTGACTAGTGTGAGCTGATACCACTTTGTGGTTGGATTTGCATGCGTCTCATAATTCCTTGAAATTGAACTTTCTGGCATGTCCTTTTTTTCTTCAAACTGTGAGTACAGCTTACCTCTTCAAATAGTTTTCGTGAAGTATGTTTGACATTTAGAAATATTTTGGCCATTACCTCCCTCAAGACATTTTGAGGGCAGGTTTCATTCACAGCCCTCCAGTACTGGTGCATATGAAGTGACCCTTAGCACAGGTTTTAAAGCTGCTGTTGCAAGTAACGGCCAGAGGGCGGCAGCATTTTTCCTTTTCCCAATCTGGTAACTAGGGAAACAGACCATCCTGGCAGTGGTGTTCCTCGGTGATATATTAGAGTGGAATGTGCCCCCAAAAGCTGATGTCTCCTTACTTATGTTTGTTTTATAAATTGAATTTATGTATTTTTTAATTGGAGTCATATTCCATTGTGTACATGGACCACTTCTTCTTTGTGCATTCCTCTGTTGATGGACATTTTCGTAGCTTCCAAGTGTTGGCTATGGTAAATATTGCTGGAGTGCAGGATTGCCAGGCTGTGTCTTTTTTTGTGGTATGTGGGCCTCTCACTGCCGTGGAACCTCCCATTGCAGTGCACACGCTCCGGACGCGCAGGCCCAGCAGCCATAGCTCACGGGACAAGCCGCTCCGCGGCATGTGGGATCTTCCTGAACCGGGGCATGAACCCGTGTCCCCTGCATTGGCAGGTGGACTCTCAAACACTGCGCCACCAGTGAAGCCCAGCCTGTGTCTTTTTGATTCTCATGCCCTCAGGTGATAGGCCCAGCAGTGGGTATGTTTGATTGAATGGTAGCTCAGTATTTACCTTTACAAGGCACCTGATTTTTTTGCTTTCATTACTGGCTCTTACCATGTCCCACGTTGAACCAAGGGTAGGCATTTCTCCAAAACCCCTTCAGCATTTATTGTTTGCAGAATTTTTGTCGATGACCATTCTGACTGGTGTGAGCTGATAGGTTTTTGTAATTTGGATTTGCATATCTTTAATTATTCCTAATGTTCAGCATTTTTCCATGCCTTTTTCCATTTCTGGTACAGAAAAACAGAAAAAAACGGAGAGTACAATTAACCTCTTGAAATTGTCTTCTTGGATGGTTGCCCTCTTTTGAATTTTTGGGTCAATGTTCGACCCCAGGATTGTTTTTGAGGGCAGGTGTCATTCACAGGCCTGCAATGAGTGCGAATACTTTGTGACCCTTAGCACTGGGTTTAAAGCTGCTGTTGTGGGAAATGGCCACAAGGCGGCAGCATTTCTCCATTGCCAAACCTGGTTACTAGGGCAGCAGAGCCTTTCTGGGGCCAATGGAATACAGAAGAAGGCATCGTTGAAGTCTAATACAGAATACCATGTCCTGGTGGATGGTAGAATGACCAGCAGGGTGTAGGAATTAGGAACTACTGGATGTATATCCTCGGTGGCTTCACTGAGTGTCCTGACCTCCTTTACCAGGTCCCCAGCAGCCCACGGGGCTCTCGTGGTCAGGGCAATGCCAGGTTATGGAGCTCCCCTGTGCAACTTCCCATCAGCCCACGGGGCTCTCATGGTCACGCCACTCCCAGGTTATGGAGCTCACCTGTGCAACTACCCATCAGCCCACGAGGCTCTCATGGTCACGCCACTCCCAGGTTATGGAGCTCACCTGTGCAACTACCCAGCAGCCCATGGGGTCTCGTGATCAGGCCCCTCCCAGGATATGGAGCTCCCCTGAGCAGATACCACGGCAGGGCTGGGCACACAGGCACCGTGCACATAGCCCTCATTGCAGAGCACCCCAGATGGCCTGTCACTCAGAGCTGACACAGAGCACCTCAGAGCAGGACTTGATGTAACAAACAGCAGCTCCGAAAGGTCTGTGACCCTGGGCATCACTCTGTGCGGCCTCCCTCTGCCTGGTCTTCCAGAGACTTCCACTGCAGCCGGGACACCAGGCCTCTATCTCCAACCATCACCCCTCCTCTCCCTGACTCCTCGGTTCCTCTCATTAGGAGAGGGTCTTCTTGAAGTTGTCTCCCACTCATGGGCCAGATAAAATGATTAGAAAACAAGCCAGAGCTGCAGCCCCTTATGTATCCTGACTCTCAGGAGCCCACACCTGTTCCTTGGACCTGGCCGGTTCAGCGAGGTCCATTTTCTGCAATGTGAGCCCCTGAGGGGTGAGGATTGGCTGACCTGGGCAGCCTGACCATGCCGGCCAGCCCTCCCCAGGTGTTCCTGTGTTGAGGTCAATATGAACATCACTCCAGGCAGCAAGAACCCCTGCAGCTGTGCCTGATGCCATATTCTCTGCCCCGTCATCAGTCTCGGGGCTGTGCTGGTGGGAGGGAGTGAGGGGCCACAGCTTTGTGGGTGGCCCGGTGTGAGTGGGGCTCTGCTGGACTTTCTGCAGGAATTGCCAGGCTGCCAACTGCTAAAGAAGAGGATGTGTCACCCATACCTTACACTGGAATTTCTCCCCGGGCAGAGGTGAGGAAGGAAAAAAGCAGTGGGGGCCGGGACAGGAGGTGTATCTCAGGCAGGGAAATGGAAAGCATCCAGAAGAGCGCCCTGGCTGGGACCAACCTGGCTGGCCTCCAGGCACCAAGTCAGCCTGCGTGCTGTCGCTGGTGTGGCCCAACGGCCCTTCGTCTAGGCTTTCAGGTCCTTGTACATATTCAGGTGTTTTACCTGGGAAGGGTGGGAACAGTTCAGCAGCAGCTGGCCTGGGGCTCAGCTCACGTTTACTCACAGACGCCTCGGCACGGTCCCCCAGCTTTGCAATGAGGACGCTCCTTGCGTGGGGGCTGCTGGCTGCATGGGAGGTGATTCCCCACCTGTAACCAACTTCAGATTTGTTTACCGCTGGAGCAAGTGCCCTGATAGGGTTTTCCTCTCTATAACTGGTGGGTTCTGTGTTTTGTTTTTTTTTTTTTGGTTCAAGGTAGATTTCATTCGTCTTTTATGTATTTATAGATATAAGCATGGAAATAATTCATTCATATAAATACATCTGTGTGAAGGGAAGAACTTTTTCTGTTTTATTTTAAAAATTTATTTATTTTTAAAAATTTTGAAATTTTATTTATTTATTTACACAGCAGGTTATTATTAGTTATCTATTTTATACATATACATGTATACAGGTCAATCCCAATCTCCCAACTCATCCCACCACCACCACCACATGGCTTCCTCCCCTTGGTGTCCATACGTTTGTTCTCTGCCTCTGTGTCTCTATTTCTGCCCTGCAAACCGGTTCATCTGTACCATTTTTCTAGGTTCCACATATATGCATTAATATACAATAGTTGTTTTTCTCTTTCTGACTTCCTTCACTCTGTATGACAGTCTCTAGATCCATCGACGTCTCTACAAATGACCCAGTTTCATTCCTTTGTATGGCTGAGTAATATTCCATTTTATATATGTACCACATGTTTATCCATTCGACTATCTGTGGGCATTTAGGTTGCTTCCATTACCTGTCTATGGTGAATAGTGCTGCAACGAACATTGTGGTGAATGTGTCTTTTTGATTTATGGTTTTCTCTGGGTATATGCCCAGAAGTGGGATTGCTGGATCATATGGTAATTCTATTTTTACTTTTTTAAGGAACCTCCATACTGTTCTCCATAGTGACTGTATCAATTTACATTCCCACCAATAGTGGAAGAGGGTTCCTTTTGTCCACACCCTCCCCAGCATTTGTTGTTTGTAGAATTTCTGATGATGCCCATTCTAACAGGTGTGAGGTGATAGCTCATTGTAGTTTTGATTTGCATTACTTTAATAATTAGTGATGTTGAGCAGCTTTTCATGTGCATCTTGGCCATGTCTGTGTGTTCTTTGAAGAAATATCTATTTAGATCGTCTACCCATTTTTATATTGGTTTGTTGGTTTTTTTTACTATGAAGCTGCATGAGCTGTTTATATATACTGGAGATTAAACGTTTGTCCATTGATTCGTTTGCAAATATTTCCTCCCATTCTGAGGGTTGCCTTTTTCCATTCCCGTTTTTTAACAAAAGAAAGAAAGAAAGAAAAAGAAGCAGAACACAAATGTGTGTAAAATATGCCTCTTGAAACTGTCGTTTTGAAATATGGAAGTCTGTTGAATATTTTGGTCGATATACGACTCCAGGATTTGTTTTCAGGGCAGGTGTCATTTACAGGCCTGCAATTATCTTGAATATCAACTGACCATTAGCCCTGGGATGAAAGCTGCTGTTGTGTGAAACGGCCACAAGGTGGCAGCAGTTCTCCTTTACCAAACCTGGTTACTAGGGCAACAGAGCCTCAATGGAAGTCGTGTTCTAGGTTGTAATTTAGAATGGAATGTGCCAGGAAAAAGCCCCTTAAGTTTGTCTCACTACTTCTTGTTCGCTTTCTTAATTTGATTTTTATTTTTTTATCACGGCAAGTTTGATTACAATGTTTGGCTTGTTGTAGGTGTGCAAGATGTGGTTCTTTTACACATATGTCTGTTCTTCCTGGGGTCCTTTCCCCATGTACGTTATGACAGGATGTTGAGTAGTCTTCTCTTGGTATTCCGTGGGTGTTTGGTGATTATATATTTCACCTGTGTTTGTATATGTCTGTTAACCCCAATATCCTAATGTATCCAATCCTCACACTTTCCCATTGGTGATCCATAAGTTTGTTTAATGAATCTGTGATTGCCCTTCTCCGTGGAAATATCTTCACTGGTATCAATTTTTCGGTAACACCTATAAGTGATATCAATAGATATGTGTCTTTCTCTTTCTGACTTACTACAAGTCACGTGATTAGCTCTAGACTCATCTACGGTGCAGCAGATGGCATTGTGTCCTTTTTTTCCTTGGCTAATATTCTGTCTGTACATGTACCAGTTCTTCTTTGTCCACTCATCTGTTGATGGACTTTTTGGCTGCTTCCATGTCATGGCTATTGTAATGCTGCGGCAATGCACATTTGCCTGCCTGTGTCTTTCCAATTCTGTCTTCTTAGGTTATAGGCCCAGGAGTGGGCCTGCTGGATCATATGGTAGCAAAATGTTTACCTTGTAGAGGCACCTCCATTCTGTTCTCAGTAGTGGCTCTTACCAGGTCACGTCCCACTTAAAGTTGAGGTTATGCTCTTCTCCCCAACAACTTCAGCGTTTATTGTTTGTAGTATTTTCGCTGATGTTTATTCTGACTAGTGTGAGCTGATACCACTTTGTGGTTGGATTTGCATGCGTCTCATAATTCCTTGAAATTGAACTTTCTGGCATGTCCTTTTTTTCTTCAAACTGTGAGTACAGCTTACCTCTTCAAATAGTTTTCGTGAAGTATGTTTGACATTTAGAAATATTTTGGCCATTACCTCCCTCAAGACATTTTGAGGGCAGGTTTCATTCACAGCCCTCCAGTACTGGTGCATATGAAGTGACCCTTAGCACAGGTTTTAAAGCTGCTGTTGCAAGTAACGGCCAGAGGGCGGCAGCATTTTTCCTTTTCCCAATCTGGTAACTAGGGAAACAGACCATCCTGGCAGTGGTGTTCCTCGGTGATATATTAGAGTGGAATGTGCCCCCAAAAGCTGATGTCTCCTTACTTATGTTTGTTTTATAAATTGAATTTATGTATTTTTTAATTGGAGTCATATTCCATTGTGTACATGGACCACTTCTTCTTTGTGCATTCCTCTGTTGATGGACATTTTCGTAGCTTCCAAGTGTTGGCTATGGTAAATATTGCTGGAGTGCAGGATTGCCAGGCTGTGTCTTTTTTTGTGGTATGTGGGCCTCTCACTGCCGTGGAACCTCCCATTGCAGTGCACACGCTCCGGACGCGCAGGCCCAGCAGCCATAGCTCACGGGACAAGCCGCTCCGCGGCATGTGGGATCTTCCTGAACCGGGGCATGAACCCGTGTCCCCTGCATTGGCAGGTGGACTCTCAAACACTGCGCCACCAGTGAAGCCCAGCCTGTGTCTTTTTGATTCTCATGCCCTCAGGTGATAGGCCCAGCAGTGGGTATGTTTGATTGAATGGTAGCTCAGTATTTACCTTTACAAGGCACCTGATTTTTTTGCTTTCATTACTGGCTCTTACCATGTCCCACGTTGAACCAAGGGTAGGCATTTCTCCAAAACCCCTTCAGCATTTATTGTTTGCAGAATTTTTGTCGATGACCATTCTGACTGGTGTGAGCTGATAGGTTTTTGTAATTTGGATTTGCATATCTTTAATTATTCCTAATGTTCAGCATTTTTCCATGCCTTTTTCCATTTCTGGTACAGAAAAACAGAAAAAAACGGAGAGTACAATTAACCTCTTGAAATTGTCTTCTTGGATGGTTGCCCTCTTTTGAATTTTTGGGTCAATGTTCGACCCCAGGATTGTTTTTGAGGGCAGGTGTCATTCACAGGCCTGCAATGAGTGCGAATACTTTGTGACCCTTAGCACTGGGTTTAAAGCTGCTGTTGTGGGAAATGGCCACAAGGCGGCAGCATTTCTCCATTGCCAAACCTGGTTACTAGGGCAGCAGAGCCTTTCTGGGGCCAATGGAATACAGAAGAAGGCATCGTTGAAGTCTAATACAGAATACCATGTCCTGGTGGATGGTAGAATGACCAGCAGGGTGTAGGAATTAGGAACTACTGGATGTATATCCTCGGTGGCTTCACTGAGTGTCCTGACATCCTTTACCAGGTCCCCAGCAGCCCACGGGGCTCTCGTGGTCAGGGCAATGCCAGGTTATGGAGCTCCCCTGTGCAACTTCCCATCAGCCCACGGGGCTCTCATGGTCACGCCACTCCCAGGTTATGGAGCTCACCTGTGCAACTACCCATCAGCCCACGAGGCTCTCATGGTCACGCCACTCCCAGGTTATGGAGCTCACCTGTGCAACTACCCAGCAGCCCATGGGGTCTCGTGATCAGGCCCCTCCCAGGATATGGAGCTCCCCTGAGCAGATACCACGGCAGGGCTGGGCACACAGGCACCGTGCACATAGCCCTCATTGCAGAGCACCCCAGATGGCCTGTCACTCAGAGCTGACACAGAGCACCTCAGAGCAGGACTTGATGTAACAAACAGCAGCTCCGAAAGGTCTGTGACCCTGGGCATCACTCTGTGCGGCCTCCCTCTGCCTGGTCTTCCAGAGACTTCCACTGCAGCCGGGACACCAGGCCTCTATCTCCAACCATCACCCCTCCTCTCCCTGACTCCTCGGTTCCTCTCATTAGGAGAGGGTCTTCTTGAAGTTGTCTCCCACTCATGGGCCAGATAAAATGATTAGAAAACAAGCCAGAGCTGCAGCCCCTTATGTATCCTGACTCTCAGGAGCCCACACCTGTTCCTTGGACCTGGCCGGTTCAGCGAGGTCCATTTTCTGCAATGTGAGCCCCTGAGGGGTGAGGATTGGCTGACCTGGGCAGCCTGACCATGCCGGCCAGCCCTCCCCAGGTGTTCCTGTGTTGAGGTCAATATGAACATCACTCCAGGCAGCAAGAACCCCTGCAGCTGTGCCTGATGCCATATTCTCTGCCCCGTCATCAGTCTCGGGGCTGTGCTGGTGGGAGGGAGTGAGGGGCCACAGCTTTGTGGGTGGCCCGGTGTGAGTGGGGCTCTGCTGGACTTTCTGCAGGAATTGCCAGGCTGCCAACTGCTAAAGAAGAGGATGTGTCACCCATACCTTACACTGGAATTTCTCCCCGGGCAGAGGTGAGGAAGGAAAAAAGCAGTGGGGGCCGGGACAGGAGGTGTATCTCAGGCAGGGAAATGGAAAGCATCCAGAAGAGCGCCCTGGCTGGGACCAACCTGGCTGGCCTCCAGGCACCAAGTCAGCCTGCGTGCTGTCGCTGGTGTGGCCCAACGGCCCTTCGTCTAGGCTTTCAGGTCCTTGTACATATTCAGGTGTTTTACCTGGGAAGGGTGGGAACAGTTCAGCAGCAGCTGGCCTGGGGCTCAGCTCACGTTTACTCACAGACGCCTCGGCACGGTCCCCCAGCTTTGCAATGAGGACGCTCCTTGCGTGGGGGCTGCTGGCTGCATGGGAGGTGATTCCCCACCTGTAACCAACTTCAGATTTGTTTACCGCTGGAGCAAGTGCCCTGATAGGGTTTTCCTCTCTATAACTGGTGGGTTCTGTGTTTTGTTTTTTTTTTTTTGGTTCAAGGTAGATTTCATTCGTCTTTTATGTATTTATAGATATAAGCATGGAAATAATTCATTCATATAAATACATCTGTGTGAAGGGAAGAACTTTTTCTGTTTTATTTTAAAAATTTATTTATTTTTAAAAATTTTGAAATTTTATTTATTTATTTACACAGCAGGTTATTATTAGTTATCTATTTTATACATATACATGTATACAGGTCAATCCCAATCTCCCAACTCATCCCACCACCACCACCACATGGCTTCCTCCCCTTGGTGTCCATACGTTTGTTCTCTGCCTCTGTGTCTCTATTTCTGCCCTGCAAACCGGTTCATCTGTACCATTTTTCTAGGTTCCACATATATGCATTAATATACAATAGTTGTTTTTCTCTTTCTGACTTCCTTCACTCTGTATGACAGTCTCTAGATCCATCGACGTCTCTACAAATGACCCAGTTTCATTCCTTTGTATGGCTGAGTAATATTCCATTTTATATATGTACCACATGTTTATCCATTCGACTATCTGTGGGCATTTAGGTTGCTTCCATTACCTGGCTATGGTGAATAGTGCTGCAACGAACATTGTGGTGAATGTGTCTTTTTGATTTATGGTTTTCTCTGGGTATATGCCCAGAAGTGGGATTGCTGGATCATATGGTAATTCTATTTTTACTTTTTTAAGGAACCTCCATACTGTTCTCCATAGTGACTGTATCAATTTACATTCCCACCAATAGTGGAAGAGGGTTCCTTTTGTCCACACCCTCCCCAGCATTTGTTGTTTGTAGAATTTCTGATGATGCCCATTCTAACAGGTGTGAGGTGATAGCTCATTGTAGTTTTGATTTGCATTACTTTAATAATTAGTGATGTTGAGCAGCTTTTCATGTGCATCTTGGCCATGTCTGTGTGTTCTTTGAAGAAATATCTATTTAGATCGTCTACCCATTTTTATATTGGTTTGTTGGTTTTTTTTACTATGAAGCTGCATGAGCTGTTTATATATACTGGAGATTAAACGTTTGTCCATTGATTCGTTTGCAAATATTTCCTCCCATTCTGAGGGTTGCCTTTTTCCATTCCCGTTTTTTAACAAAAGAAAGAAAGAAAGAAAAAGAAGCAGAACACAAATGTGTGTAAAATATGCCTCTTGAAACTGTCGTTTTGAAATATGGAAGTCTGTTGAATATTTTGGTCGATATACGACTCCAGGATTTGTTTTCAGGGCAGGTGTCATTTACAGGCCTGCAATTATCTTGAATATCAACTGACCATTAGCCCTGGGATGAAAGCTGCTGTTGTGTGAAACGGCCACAAGGTGGCAGCAGTTCTCCTTTACCAAACCTGGTTACTAGGGCAACAGAGCCTCAATGGAAGTCGTGTTCTAGGTTGTAATTTAGAATGGAATGTGCCAGGAAGAAGCCCCTTAAGTTTGTCTCACTACTTCTTGTTCGCTTTCTTAATTTGATTTTTATTTTTTTATCACGGCAAGTTTGATTACAATGTTTGGCTTGTTGTAGGTGTGCAAGATGTGGTTCTTTTACACATATGTCTGTTCTTCCTGGGGTCCTTTCCCCATGTACGTTATGACAGGATGTTGAGTAGTCTTCTCTTGGTATTCCGTGGGTGTTTGGTGATTATATATTTCACCTGTGTTTGTATATGTCTGTTAACCCCAATATCCTAATGTATCCAATCCTCACACTTTCCCATTGGTGATCCATAAGTTTGTTTAATGAATCTGTGATTGCCCTTCTCCGTGGAAATATCTTCACTGGTATCAATTTTTCGGTAACACCTATAAGTGATATCAATAGATATGTGTCTTTCTCTTTCTGACTTACTACAAGTCACGTGATTAGCTCTAGACTCATCTACGGTGCAGCAGATGGCATTGTGTCCTTTTTTTCCTTGGCTAATATTCTGTCTGTACATGTACCAGTTCTTCTTTGTCCACTCATCTGTTGATGGACTTTTTGGCTGCTTCCATGTCATGGCTATTGTAATGCTGCGGCAATGCACATTTGCCTGCCTGTGTCTTTCCAATTCTGTCTTCTTAGGTTATAGGCCCAGGAGTGGGCCTGCTGGATCATATGGTAGCAAAATGTTTACCTTGTAGAGGCACCTCCATTCTGTTCTCAGTAGTGGCTCTTACCAGGTCACGTCCCACTTAAAGTTGAGGTTATGCTCTTCTCCCCAACAACTTCAGCGTTTATTGTTTGTAGTATTTTCGCTGATGTTTATTCTGACTAGTGTGAGCTGATACCACTTTGTGGTTGGACTTGCATGCGTCTCATAATTCCTTGAAATTGAACTTTCTGGCATGTCCTTTTTTTCTTCAAACTGTGAGTACAGCTTACCTCTTCAAATAGTTTTCGTGAAGTATGTTTGACATTTAGAAATATTTTGGCCATTACCTCCCTCAAGACATTTTGAGGGCAGGTTTCATTCACAGCCCTCCAGTACTGGTGCATATGAAGTGACCCTTAGCACAGGTTTTAAAGCTGCTGTTGCAAGTAACGGCCAGAGGGCGGCAGCATTTTTCCTTTTCCCAATCTGGTAACTAGGGAAACAGACCATCCTGGCAGTGGTGTTCCTCGGTGATATATTAGAGTGGAATGTGCCCCCAAAAGCTGATGTCTCCTTACTTATGTTTGTTTTATAAATTGAATTTATGTATTTTTTAATTGGAGTCATATTCCATTGTGTACATGGACCACTTCTTCTTTGTGCATTCCTCTGTTGATGGACATTTTCGTAGCTTCCAAGTGTTGGCTATGGTAAATATTGCTGGAGTGCAGGATTGCCAGGCTGTGTCTTTTTTTGTGGTATGTGGGCCTCTCACTGCCGTGGAACCTCCCATTGCAGTGCACACGCTCCGGACGCGCAGGCCCAGCAGCCATAGCTCACGGGACAAGCCGCTCCGCGGCATGTGGGATCTTCCTGAACCGGGGCATGAACCCGTGTCCCCTGCATTGGCAGGTGGACTCTCAAACACTGCGCCACCAGTGAAGCCCAGCCTGTGTCTTTTTGATTCTCATGCCCTCAGGTGATAGGCCCAGCAGTGGGTATGTTTGATTGAATGGTAGCTCAGTATTTACCTTTACAAGGCACCTGATTTTTTTGCTTTCATTACTGGCTCTTACCATGTCCCACGTTGAACCAAGGGTAGGCATTTCTCCAAAACCCCTTCAGCATTTATTGTTTGCAGAATTTTTGTCGATGACCATTCTGACTGGTGTGAGCTGATAGGTTTTTGTAATTTGGATTTGCATATCTTTAATTATTCCTAATGTTCAGCATTTTTCCATGCCTTTTTCCATTTCTGGTACAGAAAAACAGAAAAAAACGGAGAGTACAATTAACCTCTTGAAATTGTCTTCTTGGATGGTTGCCCTCTTTTGAATTTTTGGGTCAATGTTCGACCCCAGGATTGTTTTTGAGGGCAGGTGTCATTCACAGGCCTGCAATGAGTGCGAATACTTTGTGACCCTTAGCACTGGGTTTAAAGCTGCTGTTGTGGGAAATGGCCACAAGGCGGCAGCATTTCTCCATTGCCAAACCTGGTTACTAGGGCAGCAGAGCCTTTCTGGGGCCAATGGAATACAGAAGAAGGCATCGTTGAAGTCTAATACAGAATACCATGTCCTGGTGGATGGTAGAATGACCAGCAGGGTGTAGGAATTAGGAACTACTGGATGTATATCCTCGGTGGCTTCACTGAGTGTCCTGACCTCCTTTACCAGGTCCCCAGCAGCCCACGGGGCTCTCGTGGTCAGGGCAATGCCAGGTTATGGAGCTCCCCTGTGCAACTTCCCATCAGCCCACGGGGCTCTCATGGTCACGCCACTCCCAGGTTATGGAGCTCACCTGTGCAACTACCCATCAGCCCACGAGGCTCTCATGGTCACGCCACTCCCAGGTTATGGAGCTCACCTGTGCAACTACCCAGCAGCCCATGGGGTCTCGTGATCAGGCCCCTCCCAGGATATGGAGCTCCCCTGAGCAGATACCACGGCAGGGCTGGGCACACAGGCACCGTGCACATAGCCCTCATTGCAGAGCACCCCAGATGGCCTGTCACTCAGAGCTGACACAGAGCACCTCAGAGCAGGACTTGATGTAACAAACAGCAGCTCCGAAAGGTCTGTGACCCTGGGCATCACTCTGTGCGGCCTCCCTCTGCCTGGTCTTCCAGAGACTTCCACTGCAGCCGGGACACCAGGCCTCTATCTCCAACCATCACCCCTCCTCTCCCTGACTCCTCGGTTCCTCTCATTAGGAGAGGGTCTTCTTGAAGTTGTCTCCCACTCATGGGCCAGATAAAATGATTAGAAAACAAGCCAGAGCTGCAGCCCCTTATGTATCCTGACTCTCAGGAGCCCACACCTGTTCCTTGGACCTGGCCGGTTCAGCGAGGTCCATTTTCTGCAATGTGAGCCCCTGAGGGGTGAGGATTGGCTGACCTGGGCAGCCTGACCATGCCGGCCAGCCCTCCCCAGGTGTTCCTGTGTTGAGGTCAATATGAACATCACTCCAGGCAGCAAGAACCCCTGCAGCTGTGCCTGATGCCATATTCTCTGCCCCGTCATCAGTCTCGGGGCTGTGCTGGTGGGAGGGAGTGAGGGGCCACAGCTTTGTGGGTGGCCCGGTGTGAGTGGGGCTCTGCTGGACTTTCTGCAGGAATTGCCAGGCTGCCAACTGCTAAAGAAGAGGATGTGTCACCCATACCTTACACTGGAATTTCTCCCCGGGCAGAGGTGAGGAAGGAAAAAAGCAGTGGGGGCCGGGACAGGAGGTGTATCTCAGGCAGGGAAATGGAAAGCATCCAGAAGAGCGCCCTGGCTGGGACCAACCTGGCTGGCCTCCAGGCACCAAGTCAGCCTGCGTGCTGTCGCTGGTGTGGCCCAACGGCCCTTCGTCTAGGCTTTCAGGTCCTTGTACATATTCAGGTGTTTTACCTGGGAAGGGTGGGAACAGTTCAGCAGCAGCTGGCCTGGGGCTCAGCTCACGTTTACTCACAGACGCCTCGGCACGGTCCCCCAGCTTTGCAATGAGGACGCTCCTTGCGTGGGGGCTGCTGGCTGCATGGGAGGTGATTCCCCACCTGTAACCAACTTCAGATTTGTTTACCGCTGGAGCAAGTGCCCTGATAGGGTTTTCCTCTCTATAACTGGTGGGTTTTGTGTTTTTTTTTTTTTTTGGTTCAAGGTAGATTTCATTCGTCTTTTATGTATTTATAGATATAAGCATGGAAATAATTCATTCATATAAATACATCTGTGTGAAGGGAAGAACTTTTTCTGTTTTATTTTAAAAATTTATTTATTTTTAAAAATTTTGAAATTTTATTTATTTATTTACACAGCAGGTTATTATTAGTTATCTATTTTATACATATACATGTATACAGGTCAATCCCAATCTCCCAACTCATCCCACCACCACCACCACATGGCTTCCTCCCCTTGGTGTCCATACGTTTGTTCTCTGCCTCTGTGTCTCTATTTCTGCCCTGCAAACCGGTTCATCTGTACCATTTTTCTAGGTTCCACATATATGCATTAATATACAATAGTTGTTTTTCTCTTTCTGACTTCCTTCACTCTGTATGACAGTCTCTAGATCCATCGACGTCTCTACAAATGACCCAGTTTCATTCCTTTGTATGGCTGAGTAATATTCCATTTTATATATGTACCACATGTTTATCCATTCGACTATCTGTGGGCATTTAGGTTGCTTCCATTACCTGGCTATGGTGAATAGTGCTGCAACGAACATTGTGGTGAATGTGTCTTTTTGATTTATGGTTTTCTCTGGGTATATGCCCAGAAGTGGGATTGCTGGATCATATGGTAATTCTATTTTTACTTTTTTAAGGAACCTCCATACTGTTCTCCATAGTGACTGTATCAATTTACATTCCCACCAATAGTGGAAGAGGGTTCCTTTTGTCCACACCCTCCCCAGCATTTGTTGTTTGTAGAATTTCTGATGATGCCCATTCTAACAGGTGTGAGGTGATAGCTCATTGTAGTTTTGATTTGCATTACTTTAATAATTAGTGATGTTGAGCAGCTTTTCATGTGCATCTTGGCCATGTCTGTGTGTTCTTTGAAGAAATATCTATTTAGATCGTCTACCCATTTTTATATTGGTTTGTTGGTTTTTTTTACTATGAAGCTGCATGAGCTGTTTATATATACTGGAGATTAAACGTTTGTCCATTGATTCGTTTGCAAATATTTCCTCCCATTCTGAGGGTTGCCTTTTTCCATTCCCGTTTTTTAACAAAAGAAAGAAAGAAAGAAAAAGAAGCAGAACACAAATGTGTGTAAAATATGCCTCTTGAAACTGTCGTTTTGAAATATGGAAGTCTGTTGAATATTTTGGTCGATATACGACTCCAGGATTTGTTTTCAGGGCAGGTGTCATTTACAGGCCTGCAATTATCTTGAATATCAACTGACCATTAGCCCTGGGATGAAAGCTGCTGTTGTGTGAAACGGCCACAAGGTGGCAGCAGTTCTCCTTTACCAAACCTGGTTACTAGGGCAACAGAGCCTCAATGGAAGTCGTGTTCTAGGTTGTAATTTAGAATGGAATGTGCCAGGAAGAAGCCCCTTAAGTTTGTCTCACTACTTCTTGTTCGCTTTCTTAATTTGATTTTTATTTTTTTATCACGGCAAGTTTGATTACAATGTTTGGCTTGTTGTAGGTGTGCAAGATGTGGTTCTTTTACACATATGTCTGTTCTTCCTGGGGTCCTTTCCCCATGTACGTTATGACAGGATGTTGAGTAGTCTTCTCTTGGTATTCCGTGGGTGTTTGGTGATTATATATTTCACCTGTGTTTGTATATGTCTGTTAACCCCAATATCCTAATGTATCCAATCCTCACACTTTCCCATTGGTGATCCATAAGTTTGTTTAATGAATCTGTGATTGCCCTTCTCCGTGGAAATATCTTCACTGGTATCAATTTTTCGGTAACACCTATAAGTGATATCAATAGATATGTGTCTTTCTCTTTCTGACTTACTACAAGTCACGTGATTAGCTCTAGACTCATCTACGGTGCAGCAGATGGCATTGTGTCCTTTTTTTCCTTGGCTAATATTCTGTCTGTACATGTACCAGTTCTTCTTTGTCCACTCATCTGTTGATGGACTTTTTGGCTGCTTCCATGTCATGGCTATTGTAATGCTGCGGCAATGCACATTTGCCTGCCTGTGTCTTTCCAATTCTGTCTTCTTAGGTTATAGGCCCAGGAGTGGGCCTGCTGGATCATATGGTAGCAAAATGTTTACCTTGTAGAGGCACCTCCATTCTGTTCTCAGTAGTGGCTCTTACCAGGTCACGTCCCACTTAAAGTTGAGGTTATGCTCTTCTCCCCAACAACTTCAGCGTTTATTGTTTGTAGTATTTTCGCTGATGTTTATTCTGACTAGTGTGAGCTGATACCACTTTGTGGTTGGACTTGCATGCGTCTCATAATTCCTTGAAATTGAACTTTCTGGCATGTCCTTTTTTTCTTCAAACTGTGAGTACAGCTTACCTCTTCAAATAGTTTTCGTGAAGTATGTTTGACATTTAGAAATATTTTGGCCATTACCTCCCTCAAGACATTTTGAGGGCAGGTTTCATTCACAGCCCTCCAGTACTGGTGCATATGAAGTGACCCTTAGCACAGGTTTTAAAGCTGCTGTTGCAAGTAACGGCCAGAGGGCGGCAGCATTTTTCCTTTTCCCAATCTGGTAACTAGGGAAACAGACCATCCTGGCAGTGGTGTTCCTCGGTGATATATTAGAGTGGAATGTGCCCCCAAAAGCTGATGTCTCCTTACTTATGTTTGTTTTATAAATTGAATTTATGTATTTTTTAATTGGAGTCATATTCCATTGTGTACATGGACCACTTCTTCTTTGTGCATTCCTCTGTTGATGGACATTTTCGTAGCTTCCAAGTGTTGGCTATGGTAAATATTGCTGGAGTGCAGGATTGCCAGGCTGTGTCTTTTTTTGTGGTATGTGGGCCTCTCACTGCCGTGGAACCTCCCATTGCAGTGCACACGCTCCGGACGCGCAGGCCCAGCAGCCATAGCTCACGGGACAAGCCGCTCCGCGGCATGTGGGATCTTCCTGAACCGGGGCATGAACCCGTGTCCCCTGCATTGGCAGGTGGACTCTCAAACACTGCGCCACCAGTGAAGCCCAGCCTGTGTCTTTTTGATTCTCATGCCCTCAGGTGATAGGCCCAGCAGTGGGTATGTTTGATTGAATGGTAGCTCAGTATTTACCTTTACAAGGCACCTGATTTTTTTGCTTTCATTACTGGCTCTTACCATGTCCCACGTTGAACCAAGGGTAGGCATTTCTCCAAAACCCCTTCAGCATTTATTGTTTGCAGAATTTTTGTCGATGACCATTCTGACTGGTGTGAGCTGATAGGTTTTTGTAATTTGGATTTGCATATCTTTAATTATTCCTAATGTTCAGCATTTTTCCATGCCTTTTTCCATT
Source organism: Mesoplodon mirus (assembly GCF_964341445.2). NCBI lineage: Eukaryota > Metazoa > Chordata > Mammalia > Artiodactyla > Ziphiidae > Mesoplodon > Mesoplodon mirus. Next base: position 51,662,219 of record NC_138977.1, read on the forward strand.
TCTGGTACAGAAAAACAGAAAAAAACGGAGAGTACAATTAACCTCTTGAAATTGTCTTCTTGGATGGTTGCCCTCTTTTGAATTTTTGGGTCAATGTTCGACCCCAGGATTGTTTTTGAGGGCAGGTGTCATTCACAGGCCTGCAATGAGTGCGAATACTTTGTGACCCTTAGCACTGGGTTTAAAGCTGCTGTTGTGGGAAATGGCCACAAGGCGGCAGCATTTCTCCATTGCCAAACCTGGTTACTAGGGCAGCAGAGCCTTTCTGGGGCCAATGGAATACAGAAGAAGGCATCGTTGAAGTCTAATACAGAATACCATGTCCTGGTGGATGGTAGAATGACCAGCAGGGTGTAGGAATTAGGAACTACTGGATGTATATCCTCGGTGGCTTCACTGAGTGTCCTGACCTCCTTTACCAGGTCCCCAGCAGCCCACGGGGCTCTCGTGGTCAGGGCAATGCCAGGTTATGGAGCTCCCCTGTGCAACTTCCCATCAGCCCACGGGGCTCTCATGGTCACGCCACTCCCAGGTTATGGAGCTCACCTGTGCAACTACCCATCAGCCCACGAGGCTCTCATGGTCACGCCACTCCCAGGTTATGGAGCTCACCTGTGCAACTACCCAGCAGCCCATGGGGTCTCGTGATCAGGCCCCTCCCAGGATATGGAGCTCCCCTGAGCAGATACCACGGCAGGGCTGGGCACACAGGCACCGTGCACATAGCCCTCATTGCAGAGCACCCCAGATGGCCTGTCACTCAGAGCTGACACAGAGCACCTCAGAGCAGGACTTGATGTAACAAACAGCAGCTCCGAAAGGTCTGTGACCCTGGGCATCACTCTGTGCGGCCTCCCTCTGCCTGGTCTTCCAGAGACTTCCACTGCAGCCGGGACACCAGGCCTCTATCTCCAACCATCACCCCTCCTCTCCCTGACTCCTCGGTTCCTCTCATTAGGAGAGGGTCTTCTTGAAGTTGTCTCCCACTCATGGGCCAGATAAAATGATTAGAAAACAAGCCAGAGCTGCAGCCCCTTATGTATCCTGACTCTCAGGAGCCCACACCTGTTCCTTGGACCTGGCCGGTTCAGCGAGGTCCATTTTCTGCAATGTGAGCCCCTGAGGGGTGAGGATTGGCTGACCTGGGCAGCCTGACCATGCCGGCCAGCCCTCCCCAGGTGTTCCTGTGTTGAGGTCAATATGAACATCACTCCAGGCAGCAAGAACCCCTGCAGCTGTGCCTGATGCCATATTCTCTGCCCCGTCATCAGTCTCGGGGCTGTGCTGGTGGGAGGGAGTGAGGGGCCACAGCTTTGTGGGTGGCCCGGTGTGAGTGGGGCTCTGCTGGACTTTCTGCAGGAATTGCCAGGCTGCCAACTGCTAAAGAAGAGGATGTGTCACCCATACCTTACACTGGAATTTCTCCCCGGGCAGAGGTGAGGAAGGAAAAAAGCAGTGGGGGCCGGGACAGGAGGTGTATCTCAGGCAGGGAAATGGAAAGCATCCAGAAGAGCGCCCTGGCTGGGACCAACCTGGCTGGCCTCCAGGCACCAAGTCAGCCTGCGTGCTGTCGCTGGTGTGGCCCAACGGCCCTTCGTCTAGGCTTTCAGGTCCTTGTACATATTCAGGTGTTTTACCTGGGAAGGGTGGGAACAGTTCAGCAGCAGCTGGCCTGGGGCTCAGCTCACGTTTACTCACAGACGCCTCGGCACGGTCCCCCAGCTTTGCAATGAGGACGCTCCTTGCGTGGGGGCTGCTGGCTGCATGGGAGGTGATTCCCCACCTGTAACCAACTTCAGATTTGTTTACCGCTGGAGCAAGTGCCCTGATAGGGTTTTCCTCTCTATAACTGGTGGGTTTTGTGTTTTTTTTTTTTTTTGGTTCAAGGTAGATTTCATTCGTCTTTTATGTATTTATAGATATAAGCATGGAAATAATTCATTCATATAAATACATCTGTGTGAAGGGAAGAACTTTTTCTGTTTTATTTTAAAAATTTATTTATTTTTTAAAATTTTGAAATTTTATTTATTTATTTACACAGCAGGTTATTATTAGTTATCTATTTTATACATATACATGTATACAGGTCAATCCCAATCTCCCAACTCATCCCACCACCACCACCACATGGCTTCCTCCCCTTGGTGTCCATACGTTTGTTCTCTGCCTCTGTGTCTCTATTTCTGCCCTGCAAACCGGTTCATCTGTACCATTTTTCTAGGTTCCACATATATGCATTAATATACAATAGTTGTTTTTCTCTTTCTGACTTCCTTCACTCTGTATGACAGTCTCTAGATCCATCGACGTCTCTACAAATGACCCAGTTTCATTCCTTTGTATGGCTGAGTAATATTCCATTTTATATATGTACCACATGTTTATCCATTCGACTATCTGTGGGCATTTAGGTTGCTTCCATTACCTGGCTATGGTGAATAGTGCTGCAACGAACATTGTGGTGAATGTGTCTTTTTGATTTATGGTTTTCTCTGGGTATATGCCCAGAAGTGGGATTGCTGGATCATATGGTAATTCTATTTTTACTTTTTTAAGGAACCTCCATACTGTTCTCCATAGTGACTGTATCAATTTACATTCCCACCAATAGTGGAAGAGGGTTCCTTTTGTCCACACCCTCCCCAGCATTTGTTGTTTGTAGAATTTCTGATGATGCCCATTCTAACAGGTGTGAGGTGATAGCTCATTGTAGTTTTGATTTGCATTACTTTAATAATTAGTGATGTTGAGCAGCTTTTCATGTGCATCTTGGCCATGTCTGTGTGTTCTTTGAAGAAATATCTATTTAGATCGTCTACCCATTTTTATATTGGTTTGTTGGTTTTTTTTACTATGAAGCTGCATGAGCTGTTTATATATACTGGAGATTAAACGTTTGTCCATTGATTCGTTTGCAAATATTTCCTCCCATTCGGAGGGTTGCCTTTTTCCATTCCCGTTTTTTAACAAAAGAAAGAAAGAAAGAAAAAGAAGCAGAACACAAATGTGTGTAAAATATGCCTCTTGAAACTGTCGTTTTGGAATATGGAAGTCTGTTGAATATTTTGGTCGATATACGACTCCAGGATTTGTTTTCAGGGCAGGTGTCATTTACAGGCCTGCAATTATCTTGAATATCAACTGACCATTAGCCCTGGGATGAAAGCTGCTGTTGTGTGAAACGGCCACAAGGTGGCAGCAGTTCTCCTTTACCAAACCTGGTTACTAGGGCAACAGGGCCTCAATGGAAGTCGTGTTCTAGGTTGTAATTTAGAATGGAATGTGCCAGGAAAAAGCCCCTTAAGTTTGTCTCACTACTTCTTGTTCGCTTTCTTAATTTGATTTTTATTTTTTTATCGCGGCAAGTTTGATTACAATGTTTGGCTTGTTGTAGGTGTGCAAGATGTGGTTCTTTTACACATATACATATGTCTGTTCTTCCTGGGGTCCTTTCCCCATGTATGTTATGACAGGATGTTGAGTAGTCTTCTCTTGGTATTCCGTGGGTGTTTGGTGATTATATATTTCACCTGTGTTTGTATATGTCTGTTAACCCCAATATCCTAATGTATCCAATCCTCACACTTTCCCATTGGTGATCCATAAGTTTGTTTAATGAATCTGTGATTGCCCTTCTCCGTGGAAATATCTTCACTGGTATCAATTTTTCGGTAACACCTATAAGTGATATCAATAGATATGTGTCTTTCTCTTTCTGACTTACTACAAGTCACGTGATTAGCTCTAGACTCATCTACGGTGCAGCAGATGGCATTGTGTCCTTTTGTTCCTTGGCTAATCTTCTGTCTGTACATGTACCAGTTCTTCTTTGTCCACTCATCTGTTGATGGACTTTTTGGCTGCTTCCATGTCATGGCTATTGTAATGCTGCGGCAATGCACATTTGCCTGCCTGTGTCTTTCCAATTCTGTCTTCTTAGGTTATAGGCCCAGGAGTGGGCCTGCTGGATCATATGGTAGCAAAATGTTTACCTTGTAGAGGCACCTCCATTCTGTTCTCAGTAGTGGCTCTTACCAGGTTACGTCCCACTTAAAGTTGAGGTTATGCTCTTCTCCCCAACAACTTCAGCGTTTATTGTTTGTAGTATTTTCGCTGATGTTTATTCTGACTAGTGTGAGCTGATACCACTTTGTGGTTGGATTTGCATGCGTCTCATAATTCCTTGAAATTGAACTTTCTGGCATGTCCTTTTTTTCTTCAAACTGTGAGTACAGCTTACCTCTTCAAATAGTTTTCGTGAAGTATGTTTGACATTTAGAAATATTTTGGCCATTACCTCCCTCAAGACATTTTGAGGGCAGGTTTCATTCACAGCCCTCCAGTACTGGTGCATATGAAGTGACCCTTAGCACAGGTTTTAAAGCTGCTGTTGCAAGTAACGGCCAGAGGGCGGCAGCATTTTTCCTTTTCCCAATCTGGTAACTAGGGAAACAGACCATCCTGGCAGCGGTGTTCCTCGGTGATATATTAGAGTGGAATGTGCCCCCAAAAGCTGATGTCTCCTTACTTATGTTTGTTTTATAAATTGAATTTATGTATTTTTTAATTGGAGTCATATTCCATTGTGTACATGGACCACTTCTTCTTTGTGCATGCCTCTGTTGATGGACATTTTCGTAGCTTCCAAGTGTTGGCTATGGTAAATATTGCTGGAGTGCAGGATTGCCAGGCTGTGTCTTTTTTTGTGGTATGTGGGCCTCTCACTGCCATGGAACCTCCCATTGCAGTGCACACGCTCCGGACGCGCAGGCCCAGCAGCCATAGCTCACGGGACAAGCCGCTCCGCGGCATGTGGGATCTTCCTGAACCGGGGCATGAACCCGTGTCCCCTGCATTGGCAGGTGGACTCTCAAACACTGCGCCACCAGTGAAGCCCAGCCTGTGTCTTTTTGATTCTCATGCCCTCAGGTGATAGGCCCAGCAGTGGGTATGTTTGATTGAATGGTAGCTCAGTATTTACCTTTACAAGGCACCTGATTTTTTTGCTTTCATTACTGGCTCTTACCATGTCCCACGTTGAACCAAGGGTAGGCATTTCTCCAAAACCCCTTCAGCATTTATTGTTTGCAGAATTTTTGTCGATGACCATTCTGACTGGTGTGAGCTGATAGGTTTTTGTAATTTGGATTTGCATATCTTTAATTATTCCTAATGTTCAGCATTTTTCCATGCCTTTTTCCATTTCTGGTACAGAAAAACAGAAAAAAACGGAGAGTACAATTAACCTCTTGAAATTGTCTTCTTGGATGGTTGCCCTCTTTTGAATTTTTGGGTCAATGTTCGACCCCAGGATTGTTTTTGAGGGCAGGTGTCATTCACAGGCCTGCAATGAGTGCGAATACTTTGTGACCCTTAGCACTGGGTTTAAAGCTGCTGTTGTGGGAAATGGCCACAAGGCGGCAGCATTTCTCCATTGCCAAACCTGGTTACTAGGGCAGCAGAGCCTTTCTGGGGCCAATGGAATACAGAAGAAGGCATCGTTGAAGTCTAATACAGAATACCATGTCCTGGTGGATGGTAGAATGACCAGCAGGGTGTAGGAATTAGGAACTACTGGATGTATATCCTCGGTGGCTTCACTGAGTGTCCTGACCTCCTTTACCAGGTCCCCAGCAGCCCACGGGGCTCTCGTGGTCAGGGCAATGCCAGGTTATGGAGCTCCCCTGTGCAACTTCCCATCAGCCCACGGGGCTCTCATGGTCACGCCACTCCCAGGTTATGGAGCTCACCTGTGCAACTACCCATCAGCCCACGAGGCTCTCATGGTCACGCCACTCCCAGGTTATGGAGCTCACCTGTGCAACTACCCAGCAGCCCATGGGGTCTCGTGATCAGGCCCCTCCCAGGATATGGAGCTCCCCTGAGCAGATACCACGGCAGGGCTGGGCACACAGGCACCGTGCACATAGCCCTCATTGCAGAGCACCCCAGATGGCCTGTCACTCAGAGCTGACACAGAGCACCTCAGAGCAGGACTTGATGTAACAAACAGCAGCTCCGAAAGGTCTGTGACCCTGGGCATCACTCTGTGCGGCCTCCCTCTGCCTGGTCTTCCAGAGACTTCCACTGCAGCCGGGACACCAGGCCTCTATCTCCAACCATCACCCCTCCTCTCCCTGACTCCTCGGTTCCTCTCATTAGGAGAGGGTCTTCTTGAAGTTGTCTCCCACTCATGGGCCAGATAAAATGATTAGAAAACAAGCCAGAGCTGCAGCCCCTTATGTATCCTGACTCTCAGGAGCCCACACCTGTTCCTTGGACCTGGCCGGTTCAGCGAGGTCCATTTTCTGCAATGTGAGCCCCTGAGGGGTGAGGATTGGCTGACCTGGGCAGCCTGACCATGCCGGCCAGCCCTCCCCAGGTGTTCCTGTGTTGAGGTCAATATGAACATCACTCCAGGCAGCAAGAACCCCTGCAGCTGTGCCTGATGCCATATTCTCTGCCCCGTCATCAGTCTCGGGGCTGTGCTGGTGGGAGGGAGTGAGGGGCCACAGCTTTGTGGGTGGCCCGGTGTGAGTGGGGCTCTGCTGGACTTTCTGCAGGAATTGCCAGGCTGCCAACTGCTAAAGAAGAGGATGTGTCACCCATACCTTACACTGGAATTTCTCCCCGGGCAGAGGTGAGGAAGGAAAAAAGCAGTGGGGGCCGGGACAGGAGGTGTATCTCAGGCAGGGAAATGGAAAGCATCCAGAAGAGCGCCCTGGCTGGGACCAACCTGGCTGGCCTCCAGGCACCAAGTCAGCCTGCGTGCTGTCGCTGGTGTGGCCCAACGGCCCTTCGTCTAGGCTTTCAGGTCCTTGTACATATTCAGGTGTTTTACCTGGGAAGGGTGGGAACAGTTCAGCAGCAGCTGGCCTGGGGCTCAGCTCACGTTTACTCACAGACGCCTCGGCACGGTCCCCCAGCTTTGCAATGAGGACGCTCCTTGCGTGGGGGCTGCTGGCTGCATGGGAGGTGATTCCCCACCTGTAACCAACTTCAGATTTGTTTACCGCTGGAGCAAGTGCCCTGATAGGGTTTTCCTCTCTATAACTGGTGGGTTTTGTGTTTTTTTTTTTTTTTGGTTCAAGGTAGATTTCATTCGTCTTTTATGTATTTATAGATATAAGCATGGAAATAATTCATTCATATAAATACATCTGTGTGAAGGGAAGAACTTTTTCTGTTTTATTTTAAAAATTTATTTATTTTTTAAAATTTTGAAATTTTATTTATTTATTTACACAGCAGGTTATTATTAGTTATCTATTTTATACATATACATGTATACAGGTCAATCCCAATCTCCCAACTCATCCCACCACCACCACCACATGGCTTCCTCCCCTTGGTGTCCATACGTTTGTTCTCTGCCTCTGTGTCTCTATTTCTGCCCTGCAAACCGGTTCATCTGTACCATTTTTCTAGGTTCCACATATATGCATTAATATACAATAGTTGTTTTTCTCTTTCTGACTTCCTTCACTCTGTATGACAGTCTCTAGATCCATCGACGTCTCTACAAATGACCCAGTTTCATTCCTTTGTATGGCTGAGTAATATTCCATTTTATATATGTACCACATGTTTATCCATTCGACTATCTGTGGGCATTTAGGTTGCTTCCATTACCTGGCTATGGTGAATAGTGCTGCAACGAACATTGTGGTGAATGTGTCTTTTTGATTTATGGTTTTCTCTGGGTATATGCCCAGAAGTGGGATTGCTGGATCATATGGTAATTCTATTTTTACTTTTTTAAGGAACCTCCATACTGTTCTCCATAGTGACTGTATCAATTTACATTCCCACCAATAGTGGAAGAGGGTTCCTTTTGTCCACACCCTCCCCAGCATTTGTTGTTTGTAGAATTTCTGATGATGCCCATTCTAACAGGTGTGAGGTGATAGCTCATTGTAGTTTTGATTTGCATTACTTTAATAATTAGTGATGTTGAGCAGCTTTTCATGTGCATCTTGGCCATGTCTGTGTGTTCTTTGAAGAAATATCTATTTAGATCGTCTACCCATTTTTATATTGGTTTGTTGTTTTTTTTTACTATGAAGCTGCATGAGCTGTTTATATATACTGGAGATTAAACGTTTGTCCATTGATTCGTTTGCAAATATTTCCTCCCATTCGGAGGGTTGCCTTTTTCCATTCCCGTTTTTTAACAAAAGAAAGAAAGAAAGAAAAAGAAGCAGAACACAAATGTGTGTAAAATATGCCTCTTGAAACTGTCGTTTTGAAATATGGAAGTCTGTTGAATATTTTGGTCGATATACGACTCCAGGATTTGTTTTCAGGGCAGGTGTCATTTACAGGCCTGCAATTATCTTGAATATCAACTGACCATTAGCCCTGGGATGAAAGCTGCTGTTGTGTGAAACGGCCACAAGGTGGCAGCAGTTCTCCTTTACCAAACCTGGTTACTAGGGCAACAGAGCCTCAATGGAAGTCGTGTTCTAGGTTGTAATTTAGAATGGAATGTGCCAGGAAAAAGCCCCTTAAGTTTGTCTCACTACTTCTTGTTCGCTTTTTTAATTTGATTTTTATTTTTTTATCACGGCAAGTTTGATTACAATGTTTGGCTTGTTGTAGGTGTGCAAGATGTGGTTCTTTTACACATATACATATGTCTGTTCTTCCTGGGGTCCTTTCCCCATGTATGTTATGACAGGATGTTGAGTAGTCTTCTCTTGGTATTCCGTGGGTGTTTGGTGATTATATATTTCACCTGTGTTTGTATATGTCTGTTAACCCCAATATCCTAATGTATCCAATCCTCACACTTTCCCTTTGGTGATCCATAAGTTTGTTTAATGAATCTGTGATTGCCCTTCTCCGTGGAAATATCTTCACTGGTATCAATTTTTCGGTAACACCTATAAGTGATATCAATAGATATGTGTCTTTCTCTTTCTGACTTACTACAAGTCACGTGATTAGCTCTAGACTCATCTACGGTGCAGCAGATGGCATTGTGTCCTTTTTTTCCTTGGCTAATATTCTGTCTGTACATGTACCAGTTCTTCTTTGTCCACTCATCTGTTGATGGACTTTTTGGCTGCTTCCATGTCATGGCTATTGTAATGCTGCGGCAATGCACATTTGCCTGCCTGTGTCTTTCCAATTCTGTCTTCTTAGGTTATAGGCCCAGGAGTGGGCCTGCTGGATCATATGGTAGCAAAATGTTTACCTTGTAGAGGCACCTCCATTCTGTTCTCAGTAGTGGCTCTTACCAGGTCACGTCCCACTTAAAGTTGAGGTTATGCTCTTCTCCCCAACAACTTCAGCGTTTATTGTTTGTAGTATTTTCGCTGATGTTTATTCTGACTAGTGTGAGCTGATACCACTTTGTGGTTGGACTTGCATGCGTCTCATAATTCCTTGAAATTGAACTTTCTGGCATGTCCTTTTTTTCTTCAAACTGTGAGTACAGCTTACCTCTTCAAATAGTTTTCGTGAAGTATGTTTGACATTTAGAAATATTTTGGCCATTACCTCCCTCAAGACATTTTGAGGGCAGGTTTCATTCACAGCCCTCCAGTACTGGTGCATATGAAGTGACCCTTAGCACAGGTTTTAAAGCTGCTGTTGCAAGTAGCGGCCAGAGGGCGGCAGCATTTTTCCTTTTCCCAATCTGGTAACTAGGGAAACAGACCATCCTGGCAGTGGTGTTCCTCGGTGATATATTAGAGTGGAATGTGCCCCCAAAAGCTGATGTCTCCTTACTTATGTTTGTTTTATAAATTGAATTTATGTATTTTTTAATTGGAGTCATATTCCATTGTGTACATGGACCACTTCTTCTTTGTGCATTCCTCTGTTGATGGACATTTTCGTAGCTTCCAAGTGTTGGCTATGGTAAATATTGCTGGAGTGCAGGATTGCCAGGCTGTGTCTTTTTTTGTGGTATGTGGGCCTCTCACTGCCGTGGAACCTCCCATTGCAGTGCACACGCTCCGGACGCGCAGGCCCAGCAGCCATAGCTCACGGGACAAGCCGCTCCGCGGCATGTGGGATCTTCCTGAACCGGGGCATGAACCCGTGTCCCCTGCATTGGCAGGTGGACTCTCAAACACTGCGCCACCAGTGAAGCCCAGCCTGTGTCTTTTTGATTCTCATGCCCTCAGGTGATAGGCCCAGCAGTGGGTATGTTTGATTGAATGGTAGCTCAGTATTTACCTTTACAAGGCACCTGATTTTTTTGCTTTCATTACTGGCTCTTACCATGTCCCACGTTGAACCAAGGGTAGGCATTTCTCCAAAACCCCTTCAGCATTTATTGTTTGCAGAATTTTTGTCGATGACCATTCTGACTGGTGTGAGCTGATAGGTTTTTGTAATTTGGATTTGCATATCTTTAATTATTCCTAATGTTCAGCATTTTTCCATGCCTTTTTCCATTTCTGGTACAGAAAAACAGAAAAAAACGGAGAGTACAATTAACCTCTTGAAATTGTCTTCTTGGATGGTTGCCCTCTTTTGAATTTTTGGGTCAATGTTCGACCCCAGGATTGTTTTTGAGGGCAGGTGTCATTCACAGGCCTGCAATGAGTGCGAATACTTTGTGACCCTTAGCACTGGGTTTAAAGCTGCTGTTGTGGGAAATGGCCACAAGGCGGCAGCATTTCTCCATTGCCAAACCTGGTTACTAGGGCAGCAGAGCCTTTCTGGGGCCAATGGAATACAGAAGAAGGCATCGTTGAAGTCTAATACAGAATACCATGTCCTGGTGGATGGTAGAATGACCAGCAGGGTGTAGGAATTAGGAACTACTGGATGTATATCCTCGGTGGCTTCACTGAGTGTCCTGACCTCCTTTACCAGGTCCCCAGCAGCCCACGGGGCTCTCGTGGTCAGGGCAATGCCAGGTTATGGAGCTCCCCTGTGCAACTTCCCATCAGCCCACGGGGCTCTCATGGTCACGCCACTCCCAGGTTATGGAGCTCACCTGTGCAACTACCCATCAGCCCACGAGGCTCTCATGGTCACGCCACTCCCAGGTTATGGAGCTCACCTGTGCAACTACCCAGCAGCCCATGGGGTCTCGTGATCAGGCCCCTCCCAGGATATGGAGCTCCCCTGAGCAGATACCACGGCAGGGCTGGGCACACAGGCACCGTGCACATAGCCCTCATTGCAGAGCACCCCAGATGGCCTGTCACTCAGAGCTGACACAGAGCACCTCAGAGCAGGACTTGATGTAACAAACAGCAGCTCCGAAAGGTCTGTGACCCTGGGCATCACTCTGTGCGGCCTCCCTCTGCCTGGTCTTCCAGAGACTTCCACTGCAGCCGGGACACCAGGCCTCTATCTCCAACCATCACCCCTCCTCTCCCTGACTCCTCGGTTCCTCTCATTAGGAGAGGGTCTTCTTGAAGTTGTCTCCCACTCATGGGCCAGATAAAATGATTAGAAAACAAGCCAGAGCTGCAGCCCCTTATGTATCCTGACTCTCAGGAGCCCACACCTGTTCCTTGGACCTGGCTGGTTCAGCGAGGTCCATTTTCTGCAATGTGAGCCCCTGAGGGGTGAGGATTGGCTGACCTGGGCAGCCTGACCATGCCGGCCAGCCCTCCCCAGGTGTTCCTGTGTTGAGGTCAATATGAACATCACTCCAGGCAGCAAGAACCCCTGCAGCTGTGCCTGATGCCATATTCTCTGCCCCGTCATCAGTCTCGGGGCTGTGCTGGTGGGAGGGAGTGAGGGGCCACAGCTTTGTGGGTGGCCCGGTGTGAGTGGGGCTCTGCTGGACTTTCTGCAGGAATTGCCAGGCTGCCAACTGCTAAAGAAGAGGATGTGTCACCCATACCTTACACTGGAATTTCTCCCCGGGCAGAGGTGAGGAAGGAAAAAAGCAGTGGGGGCCGGGACAGGAGGTGTATCTCAGGCAGGGAAATGGAAAGCATCCAGAAGAGCGCCCTGGCTGGGACCAACCTGGCTGGCCTCCAGGCACCAAGTCAGCCTGCGTGCTGTCGCTGGTGTGGCCCAACGGCCCTTCGTCTAGGCTTTCAGGTCCTTGTACATATTCAGGTGTTTTACCTGGGAAGGGTGGGAACAGTTCAGCAGCAGCTGGCCTGGGGCTCAGCTCACGTTTACTCACAGACGCCTCGGCACGGTCCCCCAGCTTTGCAATGAGGACGCTCCTTGCGTGGGGGCTGCTGGCTGCATGGGAGGTGATTCCCCACCTGTAACCAACTTCAGATTTGTTTACCGCTGGAGCAAGTGCCCTGATAGGGTTTTCCTCTCTATAACTGGTGGGTTCTGTGTTTTGTTTTTTTTTTTTGGTTCAAGGTAGATTTCATTCGTCTTTTATGTATTTATAGATATAAGCATGGAAATAATTCATTCATATAAATACATCTGTGTGAAGGGAAGAACTTTTTCTGTTTTATTTTAAAAATTTATTTATTTTTAAAAATTTTGAAATTTTATTTATTTATTTACACAGCAGGTTATTATTAGTTATCTATTTTATACATATACATGTATACAGGTCAATCCCAATCTCCCAACTCATCCCACCACCACCACCACATGGCTTCCTCCCCTTGGTGTCCATACGTTTGTTCTCTGCCTCTGTGTCTCTATTTCTGCCCTGCAAACCGGTTCATCTGTACCATTTTTCTAGGTTCCACATATATGCATTAATATACAATAGTTGTTTTTCTCTTTCTGACTTCCTTCACTCTGTATGACAGTCTCTAGATCCATCGACGTCTCTACAAATGACCCAGTTTCATTCCTTTGTATGGCTGAGTAATATTCCATTTTATATATGTACCACATGTTTATCCATTCGACTATCTGTGGGCATTTAGGTTGCTTCCATTACCTGGCTATGGTGAATAGTGCTGCAACGAACATTGTGGTGAATGTGTCTTTTTGATTTATGGTTTTCTCTGGGTATATGCCCAGAAGTGGGATTGCTGGATCATATGGTAATTCTATTTTTACTTTTTTAAGGAACCTCCATACTGTTCTCCATAGTGACTGTATCAATTTACATTCCCACCAATAGTGGAAGAGGGTTCCTTTTGTCCACACCCTCCCCAGCATTTGTTGTTTGTAGAATTTCTGATGATGCCCATTCTAACAGGTGTGAGGTGATAGCTCATTGTAGTTTTGATTTGCATTACTTTAATAATTAGTGATGTTGAGCAGCTTTTCATGTGCATCTTGGCCATGTCTGTGTGTTCTTTGAAGAAATATCTATTTAGATCGTCTACCCATTTTTATATTGGTTTGTTGGTTTTTTTTACTATGAAGCTGCATGAGCTGTTTATATATACTGGAGATTAAACGTTTGTCCATTGATTCGTTTGCAAATATTTCCTCCCATTCGGAGGGTTGCCTTTTTCCATTCCCGTTTTTTAACAAAAGAAAGAAAGAAAGAAAAAGAAGCAGAACACAAATGTGTGTAAAATATGCCTCTTGAAACTGTCGTTTTGAAATATGGAAGTCTGTTGAATATTTTGGTCGATATACGACTCCAGGATTTGTTTTCAGGGCAGGTGTCATTTACAGGCCTGCAATTATCTTGAATATCAACTGACCATTAGCCCTGGGATGAAAGCTGCTGTTGTGTGAAACGGCCACAAGGTGGCAGCAGTTCTCCTTTACCAAACCTGGTTACTAGGGCAACAGAGCCTCAATGGAAGTCGTGTTCTAGGTTGTAATTTAGAATGGAATGTGCCAGGAAGAAGCCCCTTAAGTTTGTCTCACTACTTCTTGTTCGCTTTCTTAATTTGATTTTTATTTTTTTATCACGGCAAGTTTGATTACAATGTTTGGCTTGTTGTAGGTGTGCAAGATGTGGTTCTTTTACACATATGTCTGTTCTTCCTGGGGTCCTTTCCCCATGTACGTTATGACAGGATGTTGAGTAGTCTTCTCTTGGTATTCCGTGGGTGTTTGGTGATTATATATTTCACCTGTGTTTGTATATGTCTGTTAACCCCAATATCCTAATGTATCCAATCCTCACACTTTCCCATTGGTGATCCATAAGTTTGTTTAATGAATCTGTGATTGCCCTTCTCCGTGGAAATATCTTCACTGGTATCAATTTTTCGGTAACACCTATAAGTGATATCAATAGATATGTGTCTTTCTCTTTCTGACTTACTACAAGTCACGTGATTAGCTCTAGACTCATCTACGGTGCAGCAGATGGCATTGTGTCCTTTTTTTCCTTGGCTAATATTCTGTCTGTACATGTACCAGTTCTTCTTTGTCCACTCATCTGTTGATGGACTTTTTGGCTGCTTCCATGTCATGGCTATTGTAATGCTGCGGCAATGCACATTTGCCTGCCTGTGTCTTTCCAATTCTGTCTTCTTAGGTTATAGGCCCAGGAGTGGGCCTGCTGGATCATATGGTAGCAAAATGTTTACCTTGTAGAGGCACCTCCATTCTGTTCTCAGTAGTGGCTCTTACCAGGTCACGTCCCACTTAAAGTTGAGGTTATGCTCTTCTCCCCAACAACTTCAGCGTTTATTGTTTGTAGTATTTTCGCTGATGTTTATTCTGACTAGTGTGAGCTGATACCACTTTGTGGTTGGATTTGCATGCGTCTCATAATTCCTTGAAATTGAACTTTCTGGCATGTCCTTTTTTTCTTCAAACTGTGAGTACAGCTTACCTCTTCAAATAGTTTTCGTGAAGTATGTTTGACATTTAGAAATATTTTGGCCATTACCTCCCTCAAGACATTTTGAGGGCAGGTTTCATTCACAGCCCTCCAGTACTGGTGCATATGAAGTGACCCTTAGCACAGGTTTTAAAGCTGCTGTTGCAAGTAACGGCCAGAGGGCGGCAGCATTTTTCCTTTTCCCAATCTGGTAACTAGGGAAACAGACCATCCTGGCAGTGGTGTTCCTCGGTGATATATTAGAGTGGAATGTGCCCCCAAAAGCTGATGTCTCCTTACTTATGTTTGTTTTATAAATTGAATTTATGTATTTTTTAATTGGAGTCATATTCCATTGTGTACATGGACCACTTCTTCTTTGTGCATTCCTCTGTTGATGGACATTTTCGTAGCTTCCAAGTGTTGGCTATGGTAAATATTGCTGGAGTGCAGGATTGCCAGGCTGTGTCTTTTTTTGTGGTATGTGGGCCTCTCACTGCCGTGGAACCTCCCATTGCAGTGCACACGCTCCGGACGCGCAGGCCCAGCAGCCATAGCTCACGGGACAAGCCGCTCCGCGGCATGTGGGATCTTCCTGAACCGGGGCATGAACCCGTGTCCCCTGCATTGGCAGGTGGACTCTCAAACACTGCGCCACCAGTGAAGCCCAGCCTGTGTCTTTTTGATTCTCATGCCCTCAGGTGATAGGCCCAGCAGTGGGTATGTTTGATTGAATGGTAGCTCAGTATTTACCTTTACAAGGCACCTGATTTTTTTGCTTTCATTACTGGCTCTTACCATGTCCCACGTTGAACCAAGGGTAGGCATTTCTCCAAAACCCCTTCAGCATTTATTGTTTGCAGAATTTTTGTCGATGACCATTCTGACTGGTGTGAGCTGATAGGTTTTTGTAATTTGGATTTGCATATCTTTAATTATTCCTAATGTTCAGCATTTTTCCATGCCTTTTTCCATTTCTGGTACAGAAAAACAGAAAAAAACGGAGAGTACAATTAACCTCTTGAAATTGTCTTCTTGGATGGTTGCCCTCTTTTGAATTTTTGGGTCAATGTTCGACCCCAGGATTGTTTTTGAGGGCAGGTGTCATTCACAGGCCTGCAATGAGTGCGAATACTTTGTGACCCTTAGCACTGGGTTTAAAGCTGCTGTTGTGGGAAATGGCCACAAGGCGGCAGCATTTCTCCATTGCCAAACCTGGTTACTAGGGCAGCAGAGCCTTTCTGGGGCCAATGGAATACAGAAGAAGGCATCGTTGAAGTCTAATACAGAATACCATGTCCTGGTGGATGGTAGAATGACCAGCAGGGTGTAGGAATTAGGAACTACTGGATGTATATCCTCGGTGGCTTCACTGAGTGTCCTGACATCCTTTACCAGGTCCCCAGCAGCCCACGGGGCTCTCGTGGTCAGGGCAATGCCAGGTTATGGAGCTCCCCTGTGCAACTTCCCATCAGCCCACGGGGCTCTCATGGTCACGCCACTCCCAGGTTATGGAGCTCACCTGTGCAACTACCCATCAGCCCACGAGGCTCTCATGGTCACGCCACTCCCAGGTTATGGAGCTCACCTGTGCAACTACCCAGCAGCCCATGGGGTCTCGTGATCAGGCCCCTCCCAGGATATGGAGCTCCCCTGAGCAGATACCACGGCAGGGCTGGGCACACAGGCACCGTGCACATAGCCCTCATTGCAGAGCACCCCAGATGGCCTGTCACTCAGAGCTGACACAGAGCACCTCAGAGCAGGACTTGATGTAACAAACAGCAGCTCCGAAAGGTCTGTGACCCTGGGCATCACTCTGTGCGGCCTCCCTCTGCCTGGTCTTCCAGAGACTTCCACTGCAGCCGGGACACCAGGCCTCTATCTCCAACCATCACCCCTCCTCTCCCTGACTCCTCGGTTCCTCTCATTAGGAGAGGGTCTTCTTGAAGTTGTCTCCCACTCATGGGCCAGATAAAATGATTAGAAAACAAGCCAGAGCTGCAGCCCCTTATGTATCCTGACTCTCAGGAGCCCACACCTGTTCCTTGGACCTGGCCGGTTCAGCGAGGTCCATTTTCTGCAATGTGAGCCCCTGAGGGGTGAGGATTGGCTGACCTGGGCAGCCTGACCATGCCGGCCAGCCCTCCCCAGGTGTTCCTGTGTTGAGGTCAATATGAACATCACTCCAGGCAGCAAGAACCCCTGCAGCTGTGCCTGATGCCATATTCTCTGCCCCGTCATCAGTCTCGGGGCTGTGCTGGTGGGAGGGAGTGAGGGGCCACAGCTTTGTGGGTGGCCCGGTGTGAGTGGGGCTCTGCTGGACTTTCTGCAGGAATTGCCAGGCTGCCAACTGCTAAAGAAGAGGATGTGTCACCCATACCTTACACTGGAATTTCTCCCCGGGCAGAGGTGAGGAAGGAAAAAAGCAGTGGGGGCCGGGACAGGAGGTGTATCTCAGGCAGGGAAATGGAAAGCATCCAGAAGAGCGCCCTGGCTGGGACCAACCTGGCTGGCCTCCAGGCACCAAGTCAGCCTGCGTGCTGTCGCTGGTGTGGCCCAACGGCCCTTCGTCTAGGCTTTCAGGTCCTTGTACATATTCAGGTGTTTTACCTGGGAAGGGTGGGAACAGTTCAGCAGCAGCTGGCCTGAGGCTCAGCTCACGTTTACTCACAGACGCCTCGGCACGGTCCCCCAGCTTTGCAATGAGGACGCTCCTTGCGTGGGGGCTGCTGGCTGCATGGGAGGTGATTCCCCACCTGTAACCAACTTCAGATTTGTTTACCGCTGGAGCAAGTGCCCTGATAGGGTTTTCCTCTCTATAACTGGTGGGTTCTGTGTTTTGTTTTTTTTTTTTGGTTCAAGGTAGATTTCATTCGTCTTTTATGTATTTATAGATATAAGCATGGAAATAATTCATTCATATAAATACATCTGTGTGAAGGGAAGAACTTTTTCTGTTTTATTTTAAAAATTTATTTATTTTTAAAAATTTTGAAATTTTATTTATTTATTTACACAGCAGGTTATTATTAGTTATCTATTTTATACATATACATGTATACAGGTCAATCCCAATCTCCCAACTCATCCCACCACCACCACCACATGGCTTCCTCCCCTTGGTGTCCATACGTTTGTTCTCTGCCTCTGTGTCTCTATTTCTGCCCTGCAAACCGGTTCATCTGTACCATTTTTCTAGGTTCCACATATATGCATTAATATACAATAGTTGTTTTTCTCTTTCTGACTTCCTTCACTCTGTATGACAGTCTCTAGATCCATCGACGTCTCTACAAATGACCCAGTTTCATTCCTTTGTATGGCTGAGTAATATTCCATTTTATATATGTACCACATGTTTATCCATTCGACTATCTGTGGGCATTTAGGTTGCTTCCATTACCTGGCTATGGTGAATAGTGCTGCAACGAACATTGTGGTGAATGTGTCTTTTTGATTTATGGTTTTCTCTGGGTATATGCCCAGAAGTGGGATTGCTGGATCATATGGTAATTCTATTTTTACTTTTTTAAGGAACCTCCATACTGTTCTCCATAGTGACTGTATCAATTTACATTCCCACCAATAGTGGAAGAG
This sequence comes from Mesoplodon mirus, assembly GCF_964341445.2. Lineage (NCBI taxonomy): Eukaryota > Metazoa > Chordata > Mammalia > Artiodactyla > Ziphiidae > Mesoplodon > Mesoplodon mirus. The sequence goes on from NC_138977.1 coordinate 51,680,460, forward strand.
GGTTCCTTTTGTCCACACCCTCCCCAGCATTTGTTGTTTGTAGAATTTCTGATGATGCCCATTCTAACAGGTGTGAGGTGATAGCTCATTGTAGTTTTGATTTGCATTACTTTAATAATTAGTGATGTTGAGCAGCTTTTCATGTGCATCTTGGCCATGTCTGTGTGTTCTTTGAAGAAATATCTATTTAGATCGTCTACCCATTTTTATATTGGTTTGTTGGTTTTTTTTACTATGAAGCTGCATGAGCTGTTTATATATACTGGAGATTAAACGTTTGTCCATTGATTCGTTTGCAAATATTTCCTCCCATTCGGAGGGTTGCCTTTTTCCATTCCCGTTTTTTAACAAAAGAAAGAAAGAAAGAAAAAGAAGCAGAACACAAATGTGTGTAAAATATGCCTCTTGAAACTGTCGTTTTGAAATATGGAAGTCTGTTGAATATTTTGGTCGATATACGACTCCAGGATTTGTTTTCAGGGCAGGTGTCATTTACAGGCCTGCAATTATCTTGAATATCAACTGACCATTAGCCCTGGGATGAAAGCTGCTGTTGTGTGAAACGGCCACAAGGTGGCAGCAGTTCTCCTTTACCAAACCTGGTTACTAGGGCAACAGAGCCTCAATGGAAGTCGTGTTCTAGGTTGTAATTTAGAATGGAATGTGCCAGGAAGAAGCCCCTTAAGTTTGTCTCACTACTTCTTGTTCGCTTTCTTAATTTGATTTTTATTTTTTTATCACGGCAAGTTTGATTACAATGTTTGGCTTGTTGTAGGTGTGCAAGATGTGGTTCTTTTACACATATGTCTGTTCTTCCTGGGGTCCTTTCCCCATGTACGTTATGACAGGATGTTGAGTAGTCTTCTCTTGGTATTCCGTGGGTGTTTGGTGATTATATATTTCACCTGTGTTTGTATATGTCTGTTAACCCCAATATCCTAATGTATCCAATCCTCACACTTTCCCATTGGTGATCCATAAGTTTGTTTAATGAATCTGTGATTGCCCTTCTCCGTGGAAATATCTTCACTGGTATCAATTTTTCGGTAACACCTATAAGTGATATCAATAGATATGTGTCTTTCTCTTTCTGACTTACTACAAGTCACGTGATTAGCTCTAGACTCATCTACGGTGCAGCAGATGGCATTGTGTCCTTTTTTTCCTTGGCTAATATTCTGTCTGTACATGTACCAGTTCTTCTTTGTCCACTCATCTGTTGATGGACTTTTTGGCTGCTTCCATGTCATGGCTATTGTAATGCTGCGGCAATGCACATTTGCCTGCCTGTGTCTTTCCAATTCTGTCTTCTTAGGTTATAGGCCCAGGAGTGGGCCTGCTGGATCATATGGTAGCAAAATGTTTACCTTGTAGAGGCACCTCCATTCTGTTCTCAGTAGTGGCTCTTACCAGGTCACGTCCCACTTAAAGTTGAGGTTATGCTCTTCTCCCCAACAACTTCAGCGTTTATTGTTTGTAGTATTTTCGCTGATGTTTATTCTGACTAGTGTGAGCTGATACCACTTTGTGGTTGGATTTGCATGCGTCTCATAATTCCTTGAAATTGAACTTTCTGGCATGTCCTTTTTTTCTTCAAACTGTGAGTACAGCTTACCTCTTCAAATAGTTTTCGTGAAGTATGTTTGACATTTAGAAATATTTTGGCCATTACCTCCCTCAAGACATTTTGAGGGCAGGTTTCATTCACAGCCCTCCAGTACTGGTGCATATGAAGTGACCCTTAGCACAGGTTTTAAAGCTGCTGTTGCAAGTAACGGCCAGAGGGCGGCAGCATTTTTCCTTTTCCCAATCTGGTAACTAGGGAAACAGACCATCCTGGCAGCGGTGTTCCTCGGTGATATATTAGAGTGGAATGTGCCCCCAAAAGCTGATGTCTCCTTACTTATGTTTGTTTTATAAATTGAATTTATGTATTTTTTAATTGGAGTCATATTCCATTGTGTACATGGACCACTTCTTCTTTGTGCATGCCTCTGTTGATGGACATTTTCGTAGCTTCCAAGTGTTGGCTATGGTAAATATTGCTGGAGTGCAGGATTGCCAGGCTGTGTCTTTTTTTGTGGTATGTGGGCCTCTCACTGCCGTGGAACCTCCCATTGCAGTGCACACGCTCCGGACGCGCAGGCCCAGCAGCCATAGCTCACGGGACAAGCCGCTCCGCGGCATGTGGGATCTTCCTGAACCGGGGCATGAACCCGTGTCCCCTGCATTGGCAGGTGGACTCTCAAACACTGCGCCACCAGTGAAGCCCAGCCTGTGTCTTTTTGATTCTCATGCCCTCAGGTGATAGGCCCAGCAGTGGGTATGTTTGATTGAATGGTAGCTCAGTATTTACCTTTACAAGGCACCTGATTTTTTTGCTTTCATTACTGGCTCTTACCATGTCCCACGTTGAACCAAGGGTAGGCATTTCTCCAAAACCCCTTCAGCATTTATTGTTTGCAGAATTTTTGTCGATGACCATTCTGACTGGTGTGAGCTGATAGGTTTTTGTAATTTGGATTTGCATATCTTTAATTATTCCTAATGTTCAGCATTTTTCCATGCCTTTTTCCATTTCTGGTACAGAAAAACAGAAAAAAACGGAGAGTACAATTAACCTCTTGAAATTGTCTTCTTGGATGGTTTCCCTCTTTTGAATTTTTGGGTCAATGTTCGACCCCAGGATTGTTTTTGAGGGCAGGTGTCATTCACAGGCCTGCAATGAGTGCGAATACTTTGTGACCCTTAGCACTGGGTTTAAAGCTGCTGTTGTGGGAAATGGCCACAAGGCGGCAGCATTTCTCCATTGCCAAACCTGGTTACTAGGGCAGCAGAGCCTTTCTGGGGCCAATGGAATACAGAAGAAGGCATCGTTGAAGTCTAATACAGAATACCATGTCCTGGTGGATGGTAGAATGACCAGCAGGGTGTAGGAATTAGGAACTACTGGATGTATATCCTCGGTGGCTTCACTGAGTGTCCTGACCTCCTTTACCAGGTCCCCAGCAGCCCACGGGGCTCTCGTGGTCAGGGCAATGCCAGGTTATGGAGCTCCCCTGTGCAACTTCCCATCAGCCCACGGGGCTCTCATGGTCACGCCACTCCCAGGTTATGGAGCTCACCTGTGCAACTACCCATCAGCCCACGAGGCTCTCATGGTCACGCCACTCCCAGGTTATGGAGCTCACCTGTGCAACTACCCAGCAGCCCATGGGGTCTCGTGATCAGGCCCCTCCCAGGATATGGAGCTCCCCTGAGCAGATACCACGGCAGGGCTGGGCACACAGGCACCGTGCACATAGCCCTCATTGCAGAGCACCCCAGATGGCCTGTCACTCAGAGCTGACACAGAGCACCTCAGAGCAGGACTTGATGTAACAAACAGCAGCTCCGAAAGGTCTGTGACCCTGGGCATCACTCTGTGCGGCCTCCCTCTGCCTGGTCTTCCAGAGACTTCCACTGCAGCCGGGACACCAGGCCTCTATCTCCAACCATCACCCCTCCTCTCCCTGACTCCTCGGTTCCTCTCATTAGGAGAGGGTCTTCTTGAAGTTGTCTCCCACTCATGGGCCAGATAAAATGATTAGAAAACAAGCCAGAGCTGCAGCCCCTTATGTATCCTGACTCTCAGGAGCCCACACCTGTTCCTTGGACCTGGCCGGTTCAGCGAGGTCCATTTTCTGCAATGTGAGCCCCTGAGGGGTGAGGATTGGCTGACCTGGGCAGCCTGACCATGCCGGCCAGCCCTCCCCAGGTGTTCCTGTGTTGAGGTCAATATGAACATCACTCCAGGCAGCAAGAACCCCTGCAGCTGTGCCTGATGCCATATTCTCTGCCCCGTCATCAGTCTCGGGGCTGTGCTGGTGGGAGGGAGTGAGGGGCCACAGCTTTGTGGGTGGCCCGGTGTGAGTGGGGCTCTGCTGGACTTTCTGCAGGAATTGCCAGGCTGCCAACTGCTAAAGAAGAGGATGTGTCACCCATACCTTACACTGGAATTTCTCCCCGGGCAGAGGTGAGGAAGGAAAAAAGCAGTGGGGGCCGGGACAGGAGGTGTATCTCAGGCAGGGAAATGGAAAGCATCCAGAAGAGCGCCCTGGCTGGGACCAACCTGGCTGGCCTCCAGGCACCAAGTCAGCCTGCGTGCTGTCGCTGGTGTGGCCCAACGGCCCTTCGTCTAGGCTTTCAGGTCCTTGTACATATTCAGGTGTTTTACCTGGGAAGGGTGGGAACAGTTCAGCAGCAGCTGGCCTGGGGCTCAGCTCACGTTTACTCACAGACGCCTCGGCACGGTCCCCCAGCTTTGCAATGAGGACGCTCCTTGCGTGGGGGCTGCTGGCTGCATGGGAGGTGATTCCCCACCTGTAACCAACTTCAGATTTGTTTACCGCTGGAGCAAGTGCCCTGATAGGGTTTTCCTCTCTATAACTGGTGGGTTCTGTGTTTTGTTTTTTTTTTTTTGGTTCAAGGTAGATTTCATTCGTCTTTTATGTATTTATAGATATAAGCATGGAAATAATTCATTCATATAAATACATCTGTGTGAAGGGAAGAACTTTTTCTGTTTTATTTTAAAAATTTATTTATTTTTAAAAATTTTGAAATTTTATTTATTTATTTACACAGCAGGTTATTATTAGTTATCTATTTTATACATATACATGTATACAGGTCAATCCCAATCTCCCAACTCATCCCACCACCACCACCACATGGCTTCCTCCCCTTGGTGTCCATACGTTTGTTCTCTGCCTCTGTGTCTCTATTTCTGCCCTGCAAACCGGTTCATCTGTACCATTTTTCTAGGTTCCACATATATGCATTAATATACAATAGTTGTTTTTCTCTTTCTGACTTCCTTCACTCTGTATGACAGTCTCTAGATCCATCGACGTCTCTACAAATGACCCAGTTTCATTCCTTTGTATGGCTGAGTAATATTCCATTTTATATATGTACCACATGTTTATCCATTCGACTATCTGTGGGCATTTAGGTTGCTTCCATTACCTGGCTATGGTGAATAGTGCTGCAACGAACATTGTGGTGAATGTGTCTTTTTGATTTATGGTTTTCTCTGGGTATATGCCCAGAAGTGGGATTGCTGGATCATATGGTAATTCTATTTTTACTTTTTTAAGGAACCTCCATACTGTTCTCCATAGTGACTGTATCAATTTACATTCCCACCAATAGTGGAAGAGGGTTCCTTTTGTCCACACCCTCCCCAGCATTTGTTGTTTGTAGAATTTCTGATGATGCCCATTCTAACAGGTGTGAGGTGATAGCTCATTGTAGTTTTGATTTGCATTACTTTAATAATTAGTGATGTTGAGCAGCTTTTCATGTGCATCTTGGCCATGTCTGTGTGTTCTTTGAAGAAATATCTATTTAGATCGTCTACCCATTTTTATATTGGTTTGTTGGTTTTTTTTACTATGAAGCTGCATGAGCTGTTTATATATACTGGAGATTAAACGTTTGTCCATTGATTCGTTTGCAAATATTTCCTCCCATTCGGAGGGTTGCCTTTTTCCATTCCCGTTTTTTAACAAAAGAAAGAAAGAAAGAAAAAGAAGCAGAACACAAATGTGTGTAAAATATGCCTCTTGAAACTGTCGTTTTGAAATATGGAAGTCTGTTGAATATTTTGGTCGATATACGACTCCAGGATTTGTTTTCAGGGCAGGTGTCATTTACAGGCCTGCAATTATCTTGAATATCAACTGACCATTAGCCCTGGGATGAAAGCTGCTGTTGTGTGAAACGGCCACAAGGTGGCAGCAGTTCTCCTTTACCAAACCTGGTTACTAGGGCAACAGAGCCTCAATGGAAGTCGTGTTCTAGGTTGTAATTTAGAATGGAATGTGCCAGGAAGAAGCCCCTTAAGTTTGTCTCACTACTTCTTGTTCGCTTTCTTAATTTGATTTTTATTTTTTTATCACGGCAAGTTTGATTACAATGTTTGGCTTGTTGTAGGTGTGCAAGATGTGGTTCTTTTACACATATGTCTGTTCTTCCTGGGGTCCTTTCCCCATGTACGTTATGACAGGATGTTGAGTAGTCTTCTCTTGGTATTCCGTGGGTGTTTGGTGATTATATATTTCACCTGTGTTTGTATATGTCTGTTAACCCCAATATCCTAATGTATCCAATCCTCACACTTTCCCATTGGTGATCCATAAGTTTGTTTAATGAATCTGTGATTGCCCTTCTCCGTGGAAATATCTTCACTGGTATCAATTTTTCGGTAACACCTATAAGTGATATCAATAGATATGTGTCTTTCTCTTTCTGACTTACTACAAGTCACGTGATTAGCTCTAGACTCATCTACGGTGCAGCAGATGGCATTGTGTCCTTTTTTTCCTTGGCTAATATTCTGTCTGTACATGTACCAGTTCTTCTTTGTCCACTCATCTGTTGATGGACTTTTTGGCTGCTTCCATGTCATGGCTATTGTAATGCTGCGGCAATGCACATTTGCCTGCCTGTGTCTTTCCAATTCTGTCTTCTTAGGTTATAGGCCCAGGAGTGGGCCTGCTGGATCATATGGTAGCAAAATGTTTACCTTGTAGAGGCACCTCCATTCTGTTCTCAGTAGTGGCTCTTACCAGGTCACGTCCCACTTAAAGTTGAGGTTATGCTCTTCTCCCCAACAACTTCAGCGTTTATTGTTTGTAGTATTTTCGCTGATGTTTATTCTGACTAGTGTGAGCTGATACCACTTTGTGGTTGGATTTGCATGCGTCTCATAATTCCTTGAAATTGAACTTTCTGGCATGTCCTTTTTTTCTTCAAACTGTGAGTACAGCTTACCTCTTCAAATAGTTTTCGTGAAGTATGTTTGACATTTAGAAATATTTTGGCCATTACCTCCCTCAAGACATTTTGAGGGCAGGTTTCATTCACAGCCCTCCAGTACTGGTGCATATGAAGTGACCCTTAGCACAGGTTTTAAAGCTGCTGTTGCAAGTAACGGCCAGAGGGCGGCAGCATTTTTCCTTTTCCCAATCTGGTAACTAGGGAAACAGACCATCCTGGCAGTGGTGTTCCTCGGTGATATATTAGAGTGGAATGTGCCCCCAAAAGCTGATGTCTCCTTACTTATGTTTGTTTTATAAATTGAATTTATGTATTTTTTAATTGGAGTCATATTCCATTGTGTACATGGACCACTTCTTCTTTGTGCATTCCTCTGTTGATGGACATTTTCGTAGCTTCCAAGTGTTGGCTATGGTAAATATTGCTGGAGTGCAGGATTGCCAGGCTGTGTCTTTTTTTGTGGTATGTGGGCCTCTCACTGCCGTGGAACCTCCCATTGCAGTGCACACGCTCCGGACGCGCAGGCCCAGCAGCCATAGCTCACGGGACAAGCCGCTCCGCGGCATGTGGGATCTTCCTGAACCGGGGCATGAACCCGTGTCCCCTGCATTGGCAGGTGGACTCTCAAACACTGCGCCACCAGTGAAGCCCAGCCTGTGTCTTTTTGATTCTCATGCCCTCAGGTGATAGGCCCAGCAGTGGGTATGTTTGATTGAATGGTAGCTCAGTATTTACCTTTACAAGGCACCTGATTTTTTTGCTTTCATTACTGGCTCTTACCATGTCCCACGTTGAACCAAGGGTAGGCATTTCTCCAAAACCCCTTCAGCATTTATTGTTTGCAGAATTTTTGTCGATGACCATTCTGACTGGTGTGAGCTGATAGGTTTTTGTAATTTGGATTTGCATATCTTTAATTATTCCTAATGTTCAGCATTTTTCCATGCCTTTTTCCATTTCTGGTACAGAAAAACAGAAAAAAACGGAGAGTACAATTAACCTCTTGAAATTGTCTTCTTGGATGGTTGCCCTCTTTTGAATTTTTGGGTCAATGTTCGACCCCAGGATTGTTTTTGAGGGCAGGTGTCATTCACAGGCCTGCAATGAGTGCGAATACTTTGTGACCCTTAGCACTGGGTTTAAAGCTGCTGTTGTGGGAAATGGCCACAAGGCGGCAGCATTTCTCCATTGCCAAACCTGGTTACTAGGGCAGCAGAGCCTTTCTGGGGCCAATGGAATACAGAAGAAGGCATCGTTGAAGTCTAATACAGAATACCATGTCCTGGTGGATGGTAGAATGACCAGCAGGGTGTAGGAATTAGGAACTACTGGATGTATATCCTCGGTGGCTTCACTGAGTGTCCTGACCTCCTTTACCAGGTCCCCAGCAGCCCACGGGGCTCTCGTGGTCAGGGCAATGCCAGGTTATGGAGCTCCCCTGTGCAACTTCCCATCAGCCCACGGGGCTCTCATGGTCACGCCACTCCCAGGTTATGGAGCTCACCTGTGCAACTACCCATCAGCCCACGAGGCTCTCATGGTCACGCCACTCCCAGGTTATGGAGCTCACCTGTGCAACTACCCAGCAGCCCATGGGGTCTCGTGATCAGGCCCCTCCCAGGATATGGAGCTCCCCTGAGCAGATACCACGGCAGGGCTGGGCACACAGGCACCGTGCACATAGCCCTCATTGCAGAGCACCCCAGATGGCCTGTCACTCAGAGCTGACACAGAGCACCTCAGAGCAGGACTTGATGTAACAAACAGCAGCTCCGAAAGGTCTGTGACCCTGGGCATCACTCTGTGCGGCCTCCCTCTGCCTGGTCTTCCAGAGACTTCCACTGCAGCCGGGACACCAGGCCTCTATCTCCAACCATCACCCCTCCTCTCCCTGACTCCTCGGTTCCTCTCATTAGGAGAGGGTCTTCTTGAAGTTGTCTCCCACTCATGGGCCAGATAAAATGATTAGAAAACAAGCCAGAGCTGCAGCCCCTTATGTATCCTGACTCTCAGGAGCCCACACCTGTTCCTTGGACCTGGCCGGTTCAGCGAGGTCCATTTTCTGCAATGTGAGCCCCTGAGGGGTGAGGATTGGCTGACCTGGGCAGCCTGACCATGCCGGCCAGCCCTCCCCAGGTGTTCCTGTGTTGAGGTCAATATGAACATCACTCCAGGCAGCAAGAACCCCTGCAGCTGTGCCTGATGCCATATTCTCTGCCCCGTCATCAGTCTCGGGGCTGTGCTGGTGGGAGGGAGTGAGGGGCCACAGCTTTGTGGGTGGCCCGGTGTGAGTGGGGCTCTGCTGGACTTTCTGCAGGAATTGCCAGGCTGCCAACTGCTAAAGAAGAGGATGTGTCACCCATACCTTACACTGGAATTTCTCCCCGGGCAGAGGTGAGGAAGGAAAAAAGCAGTGGGGGCCGGGACAGGAGGTGTATCTCAGGCAGGGAAATGGAAAGCATCCAGAAGAGCGCCCTGGCTGGGACCAACCTGGCTGGCCTCCAGGCACCAAGTCAGCCTGCGTGCTGTCGCTGGTGTGGCCCAACGGCCCTTCGTCTAGGCTTTCAGGTCCTTGTACATATTCAGGTGTTTTACCTGGGAAGGGTGGGAACAGTTCAGCAGCAGCTGGCCTGGGGCTCAGCTCACGTTTACTCACAGACGCCTCGGCACGGTCCCCCAGCTTTGCAATGAGGACGCTCCTTGCGTGGGGGCTGCTGGCTGCATGGGAGGTGATTCCCCACCTGTAACCAACTTCAGATTTGTTTACCGCTGGAGCAAGTGCCCTGATAGGGTTTTCCTCTCTATAACTGGTGGGTTCTGTGTTTTGTTTTTTTTTTTTTGGTTCAAGGTAGATTTCATTCGTCTTTTATGTATTTATAGATATAAGCATGGAAATAATTCATTCATATAAATACATCTGTGTGAAGGGAAGAACTTTTTCTGTTTTATTTTAAAAATTTATTTATTTTTAAAAATTTTGAAATTTTATTTATTTATTTACACAGCAGGTTATTATTAGTTATCTATTTTATACATATACATGTATACAGGTCAATCCCAATCTCCCAACTCATCCCACCACCACCACCACATGGCTTCCTCCCCTTGGTGTCCATACGTTTGTTCTCTGCCTCTGTGTCTCTATTTCTGCCCTGCAAACCGGTTCATCTGTACCATTTTTCTAGGTTCCACATATATGCATTAATATACAATAGTTGTTTTTCTCTTTCTGACTTCCTTCACTCTGTATGACAGTCTCTAGATCCATCGACGTCTCTACAAATGACCCAGTTTCATTCCTTTGTATGGCTGAGTAATATTCCATTTTATATATGTACCACATGTTTATCCATTCGACTATCTGTGGGCATTTAGGTTGCTTCCATTACCTGGCTATGGTGAATAGTGCTGCAACGAACATTGTGGTGAATGTGTCTTTTTGATTTATGGTTTTCTCTGGGTATATGCCCAGAAGTGGGATTGCTGGATCATATGGTAATTCTATTTTTACTTTTTTAAGGAACCTCCATACTGTTCTCCATAGTGACTGTATCAATTTACATTCCCACCAATAGTGGAAGAGGGTTCCTTTTGTCCACACCCTCCCCAGCATTTGTTGTTTGTAGAATTTCTGATGATGCCCATTCTAACAGGTGTGAGGTGATAGCTCATTGTAGTTTTGATTTGCATTACTTTAATAATTAGTGATGTTGAGCAGCTTTTCATGTGCATCTTGGCCATGTCTGTGTGTTCTTTGAAGAAATATCTATTTAGATCGTCTACCCATTTTTATATTGGTTTGTTGGTTTTTTTTACTATGAAGCTGCATGAGCTGTTTATATATACTGGAGATTAAACGTTTGTCCATTGATTCGTTTGCAAATATTTCCTCCCATTCGGAGGGTTGCCTTTTTCCATTCCCGTTTTTTAACAAAAGAAAGAAAGAAAGAAAAAGAAGCAGAACACAAATGTGTGTAAAATATGCCTCTTGAAACTGTCGTTTTGAAATATGGAAGTCTGTTGAATATTTTGGTCGATATACGACTCCAGGATTTGTTTTCAGGGCAGGTGTCATTTACAGGCCTGCAATTATCTTGAATATCAACTGACCATTAGCCCTGGGATGAAAGCTGCTGTTGTGTGAAACGGCCACAAGATGGCAGCAGTTCTCCTTTACCAAACCTGGTTACTAGGGCAACAGAGCCTCAATGGAAGTCGTGTTCTAGGTTGTAATTTAGAATGGAATGTGCCAGGAAGAAGCCCCTTAAGTTTGTCTCACTACTTCTTGTTCGCTTTCTTAATTTGATTTTTATTTTTTTATCACGGCAAGTTTGATTACAATGTTTGGCTTGTTGTAGGTGTGCAAGATGTGGTTCTTTTACACATATGTCTGTTCTTCCTGGGGTCCTTTCCCCATGTACGTTATGACAGGATGTTGAGTAGTCTTCTCTTGGTATTCCGTGGGTGTTTGGTGATTATATATTTCACCTGTGTTTGTATATGTCTGTTAACCCCAATATCCTAATGTATCCAATCCTCACACTTTCCCATTGGTGATCCATAAGTTTGTTTAATGAATCTGTGATTGCCCTTCTCCGTGGAAATATCTTCACTGGTATCAATTTTTCGGTAACACCTATAAGTGATATCAATAGATATGTGTCTTTCTCTTTCTGACTTACTACAAGTCACGTGATTAGCTCTAGACTCATCTACGGTGCAGCAGATGGCATTGTGTCCTTTTTTTCCTTGGCTAATATTCTGTCTGTACATGTACCAGTTCTTCTTTGTCCACTCATCTGTTGATGGACTTTTTGGCTGCTTCCATGTCATGGCTATTGTAATGCTGCGGCAATGCACATTTGCCTGCCTGTGTCTTTCCAATTCTGTCTTCTTAGGTTATAGGCCCAGGAGTGGGCCTGCTGGATCATATGGTAGCAAAATGTTTACCTTGTAGAGGCACCTCCATTCTGTTCTCAGTAGTGGCTCTTACCAGGTCACGTCCCACTTAAAGTTGAGGTTATGCTCTTCTCCCCAACAACTTCAGCGTTTATTGTTTGTAGTATTTTCGCTGATGTTTATTCTGACTAGTGTGAGCTGATACCACTTTGTGGTTGGATTTGCATGCGTCTCATAATTCCTTGAAATTGAACTTTCTGGCATGTCCTTTTTTTCTTCAAACTGTGAGTACAGCTTACCTCTTCAAATAGTTTTCGTGAAGTATGTTTGACATTTAGAAATATTTTGGCCATTACCTCCCTCAAGACATTTTGAGGGCAGGTTTCATTCACAGCCCTCCAGTACTGGTGCATATGAAGTGACCCTTAGCACAGGTTTTAAAGCTGCTGTTGCAAGTAACGGCCAGAGGGCGGCAGCATTTTTCCTTTTCCCAATCTGGTAACTAGGGAAACAGACCATCCTGGCAGTGGTGTTCCTCGGTGATATATTAGAGTGGAATGTGCCCCCAAAAGCTGATGTCTCCTTACTTATGTTTGTTTTATAAATTGAATTTATGTATTTTTTAATTGGAGTCATATTCCATTGTGTACATGGACCACTTCTTCTTTGTGCATTCCTCTGTTGATGGACATTTTCGTAGCTTCCAAGTGTTGGCTATGGTAAATATTGCTGGAGTGCAGGATTGCCAGGCTGTGTCTTTTTTTGTGGTATGTGGGCCTCTCACTGCCGTGGAACCTCCCATTGCAGTGCACACGCTCCGGACGCGCAGGCCCAGCAGCCATAGCTCACGGGACAAGCCGCTCCGCGGCATGTGGGATCTTCCTGAACCGGGGCATGAACCCGTGTCCCCTGCATTGGCAGGTGGACTCTCAAACACTGCGCCACCAGTGAAGCCCAGCCTGTGTCTTTTTGATTCTCATGCCCTCAGGTGATAGGCCCAGCAGTGGGTATGTTTGATTGAATGGTAGCTCAGTATTTACCTTTACAAGGCACCTGATTTTTTTGCTTTCATTACTGGCTCTTACCATGTCCCACGTTGAACCAAGGGTAGGCATTTCTCCAAAACCCCTTCAGCATTTATTGTTTGCAGAATTTTTGTCGATGACCATTCTGACTGGTGTGAGCTGATAGGTTTTTGTAATTTGGATTTGCATATCTTTAATTATTCCTAATGTTCAGCATTTTTCCATGCCTTTTTCCATTTCTGGTACAGAAAAACAGAAAAAAACGGAGAGTACAATTAACCTCTTGAAATTGTCTTCTTGGATGGTTTCCCTCTTTTGAATTTTTGGGTCAATGTTCGACCCCAGGATTGTTTTTGAGGGCAGGTGTCATTCACAGGCCTGCAATGAGTGCGAATACTTTGTGACCCTTAGCACTGGGTTTAAAGCTGCTGTTGTGGGAAATGGCCACAAGGCGGCAGCATTTCTCCATTGCCAAACCTGGTTACTAGGGCAGCAGAGCCTTTCTGGGGCCAATGGAATACAGAAGAAGGCATCGTTGAAGTCTAATACAGAATACCATGTCCTGGTGGATGGTAGAATGACCAGCAGGGTGTAGGAATTAGGAACTACTGGATGTATATCCTCGGTGGCTTCACTGAGTGTCCTGACCTCCTTTACCAGGTCCCCAGCAGCCCACGGGGCTCTCGTGGTCAGGGCAATGCCAGGTTATGGAGCTCCCCTGTGCAACTTCCCATCAGCCCACGGGGCTCTCATGGTCACGCCACTCCCAGGTTATGGAGCTCACCTGTGCAACTACCCATCAGCCCACGAGGCTCTCATGGTCACGCCACTCCCAGGTTATGGAGCTCACCTGTGCAACTACCCAGCAGCCCATGGGGTCTCGTGATCAGGCCCCTCCCAGGATATGGAGCTCCCCTGAGCAGATACCACGGCAGGGCTGGGCACACAGGCACCGTGCACATAGCCCTCATTGCAGAGCACCCCAGATGGCCTGTCACTCAGAGCTGACACAGAGCACCTCAGAGCAGGACTTGATGTAACAAACAGCAGCTCCGAAAGGTCTGTGACCCTGGGCATCACTCTGTGCGGCCTCCCTCTGCCTGGTCTTCCAGAGACTTCCACTGCAGCCGGGACACCAGGCCTCTATCTCCAACCATCACCCCTCCTCTCCCTGACTCCTCGGTTCCTCTCATTAGGAGAGGGTCTTCTTGAAGTTGTCTCCCACTCATGGGCCAGATAAAATGATTAGAAAACAAGCCAGAGCTGCAGCCCCTTATGTATCCTGACTCTCAGGAGCCCACACCTGTTCCTTGGACCTGGCCGGTTCAGCGAGGTCCATTTTCTGCAATGTGAGCCCCTGAGGGGTGAGGATTGGCTGACCTGGGCAGCCTGACCATGCCGGCCAGCCCTCCCCAGGTGTTCCTGTGTTGAGGTCAATATGAACATCACTCCAGGCAGCAAGAACCCCTGCAGCTGTGCCTGATGCCATATTCTCTGCCCCGTCATCAGTCTCGGGGCTGTGCTGGTGGGAGGGAGTGAGGGGCCACAGCTTTGTGGGTGGCCCGGTGTGAGTGGGGCTCTGCTGGACTTTCTGCAGGAATTGCCAGGCTGCCAACTGCTAAAGAAGAGGATGTGTCACCCATACCTTACACTGGAATTTCTCCCCGGGCAGAGGTGAGGAAGGAAAAAAGCAGTGGGGGCCGGGACAGGAGGTGTATCTCAGGCAGGGAAATGGAAAGCATCCAGAAGAGCGCCCTGGCTGGGACCAACCTGGCTGGCCTCCAGGCACCAAGTCAGCCTGCGTGCTGTCGCTGGTGTGGCCCAACGGCCCTTCGTCTAGGCTTTCAGGTCCTTGTACATATTCAGGTGTTTTACCTGGGAAGGGTGGGAACAGTTCAGCAGCAGCTGGCCTGGGGCTCAGCTCACGTTTACTCACAGACGCCTCGGCACGGTCCCCCAGCTTTGCAATGAGGACGCTCCTTGCGTGGGGGCTGCTGGCTGCATGGGAGGTGATTCCCCACCTGTAACCAACTTCAGATTTGTTTACCGCTGGAGCAAGTGCCCTGATAGGGTTTTCCTCTCTATAACTGGTGGGTTCTGTGTTTTGTTTTTTTTTTTTTGGTTCAAGGTAGATTTCATTCGTCTTTTATGTATTTATAGATATAAGCATGGAAATAATTCATTCATATAAATACATCTGTGTGAAGGGAAGAACTTTTTCTGTTTTATTTTAAAAATTTATTTATTTTTAAAAATTTTGAAATTTTATTTATTTATTTACACAGCAGGTTATTATTAGTTATCTATTTTATACATATACATGTATACAGGTCAATCCCAATCTCCCAACTCATCCCACCACCACCACCACATGGCTTCCTCCCCTTGGTGTCCATACGTTTGTTCTCTGCCTCTGTGTCTCTATTTCTGCCCTGCAAACCGGTTCATCTGTACCATTTTTCTAGGTTCCACATATATGCATTAATATACAATAGTTGTTTTTCTCTTTCTGACTTCCTTCACTCTGTATGACAGTCTCTAGATCCATCGACGTCTCTACAAATGACCCAGTTTCATTCCTTTGTATGGCTGAGTAATATTCCATTTTATATATGTACCACATGTTTATCCATTCGACTATCTGTGGGCATTTAGGTTGCTTCCATTACCTGTCTATGGTGAATAGTGCTGCAACGAACATTGTGGTGAATGTGTCTTTTTGATTTATGGTTTTCTCTGGGTATATGCCCAGAAGTGGGATTGCTGGATCATATGGTAATTCTATTTTTACTTTTTTAAGGAACCTCCATACTGTTCTCCATAGTGACTGTATCAATTTACATTCCCACCAATAGTGGAAGAGGGTTCCTTTTGTCCACACCCTCCCCAGCATTTGTTGTTTGTAGAATTTCTGATGATGCCCATTCTAACAGGTGTGAGGTGATAGCTCATTGTAGTTTTGATTTGCATTACTTTAATAATTAGTGATGTTGAGCAGCTTTTCATGTGCATCTTGGCCATGTCTGTGTGTTCTTTGAAGAAATATCTATTTAGATCGTCTACCCATTTTTATA
Organism: Mesoplodon mirus; assembly: GCF_964341445.2. NCBI lineage: Eukaryota > Metazoa > Chordata > Mammalia > Artiodactyla > Ziphiidae > Mesoplodon > Mesoplodon mirus. Next base: position 51,696,283 of record NC_138977.1, read on the forward strand.
TTGGTTTGTTGGTTTTTTTTACTATGAAGCTGCATGAGCTGTTTATATATACTGGAGATTAAACGTTTGTCCATTGATTCGTTTGCAAATATTTCCTCCCATTCTGAGGGTTGCCTTTTTCCATTCCCGTTTTTTAACAAAAGAAAGAAAGAAAGAAAAAGAAGCAGAACACAAATGTGTGTAAAATATGCCTCTTGAAACTGTCGTTTTGAAATATGGAAGTCTGTTGAATATTTTGGTCGATATACGACTCCAGGATTTGTTTTCAGGGCAGGTGTCATTTACAGGCCTGCAATTATCTTGAATATCAACTGACCATTAGCCCTGGGATGAAAGCTGCTGTTGTGTGAAACGGCCACAAGGTGGCAGCAGTTCTCCTTTACCAAACCTGGTTACTAGGGCAACAGAGCCTCAATGGAAGTCGTGTTCTAGGTTGTAATTTAGAATGGAATGTGCCAGGAAAAAGCCCCTTAAGTTTGTCTCACTACTTCTTGTTCGCTTTCTTAATTTGATTTTTATTTTTTTATCACGGCAAGTTTGATTACAATGTTTGGCTTGTTGTAGGTGTGCAAGATGTGGTTCTTTTACACATATGTCTGTTCTTCCTGGGGTCCTTTCCCCATGTACGTTATGACAGGATGTTGAGTAGTCTTCTCTTGGTATTCCGTGGGTGTTTGGTGATTATATATTTCACCTGTGTTTGTATATGTCTGTTAACCCCAATATCCTAATGTATCCAATCCTCACACTTTCCCATTGGTGATCCATAAGTTTGTTTAATGAATCTGTGATTGCCCTTCTCCGTGGAAATATCTTCACTGGTATCAATTTTTCGGTAACACCTATAAGTGATATCAATAGATATGTGTCTTTCTCTTTCTGACTTACTACAAGTCACGTGATTAGCTCTAGACTCATCTACGGTGCAGCAGATGGCATTGTGTCCTTTTTTTCCTTGGCTAATATTCTGTCTGTACATGTACCAGTTCTTCTTTGTCCACTCATCTGTTGATGGACTTTTTGGCTGCTTCCATGTCATGGCTATTGTAATGCTGCGGCAATGCACATTTGCCTGCCTGTGTCTTTCCAATTCTGTCTTCTTAGGTTATAGGCCCAGGAGTGGGCCTGCTGGATCATATGGTAGCAAAATGTTTACCTTGTAGAGGCACCTCCATTCTGTTCTCAGTAGTGGCTCTTACCAGGTCACGTCCCACTTAAAGTTGAGGTTATGCTCTTCTCCCCAACAACTTCAGCGTTTATTGTTTGTAGTATTTTCGCTGATGTTTATTCTGACTAGTGTGAGCTGATACCACTTTGTGGTTGGATTTGCATGCGTCTCATAATTCCTTGAAATTGAACTTTCTGGCATGTCCTTTTTTTCTTCAAACTGTGAGTACAGCTTACCTCTTCAAATAGTTTTCGTGAAGTATGTTTGACATTTAGAAATATTTTGGCCATTACCTCCCTCAAGACATTTTGAGGGCAGGTTTCATTCACAGCCCTCCAGTACTGGTGCATATGAAGTGACCCTTAGCACAGGTTTTAAAGCTGCTGTTGCAAGTAACGGCCAGAGGGCGGCAGCATTTTTCCTTTTCCCAATCTGGTAACTAGGGAAACAGACCATCCTGGCAGTGGTGTTCCTCGGTGATATATTAGAGTGGAATGTGCCCCCAAAAGCTGATGTCTCCTTACTTATGTTTGTTTTATAAATTGAATTTATGTATTTTTTAATTGGAGTCATATTCCATTGTGTACATGGACCACTTCTTCTTTGTGCATTCCTCTGTTGATGGACATTTTCGTAGCTTCCAAGTGTTGGCTATGGTAAATATTGCTGGAGTGCAGGATTGCCAGGCTGTGTCTTTTTTTGTGGTATGTGGGCCTCTCACTGCCGTGGAACCTCCCATTGCAGTGCACACGCTCCGGACGCGCAGGCCCAGCAGCCATAGCTCACGGGACAAGCCGCTCCGCGGCATGTGGGATCTTCCTGAACCGGGGCATGAACCCGTGTCCCCTGCATTGGCAGGTGGACTCTCAAACACTGCGCCACCAGTGAAGCCCAGCCTGTGTCTTTTTGATTCTCATGCCCTCAGGTGATAGGCCCAGCAGTGGGTATGTTTGATTGAATGGTAGCTCAGTATTTACCTTTACAAGGCACCTGATTTTTTTGCTTTCATTACTGGCTCTTACCATGTCCCACGTTGAACCAAGGGTAGGCATTTCTCCAAAACCCCTTCAGCATTTATTGTTTGCAGAATTTTTGTCGATGACCATTCTGACTGGTGTGAGCTGATAGGTTTTTGTAATTTGGATTTGCATATCTTTAATTATTCCTAATGTTCAGCATTTTTCCATGCCTTTTTCCATTTCTGGTACAGAAAAACAGAAAAAAACGGAGAGTACAATTAACCTCTTGAAATTGTCTTCTTGGATGGTTGCCCTCTTTTGAATTTTTGGGTCAATGTTCGACCCCAGGATTGTTTTTGAGGGCAGGTGTCATTCACAGGCCTGCAATGAGTGCGAATACTTTGTGACCCTTAGCACTGGGTTTAAAGCTGCTGTTGTGGGAAATGGCCACAAGGCGGCAGCATTTCTCCATTGCCAAACCTGGTTACTAGGGCAGCAGAGCCTTTCTGGGGCCAATGGAATACAGAAGAAGGCATCGTTGAAGTCTAATACAGAATACCATGTCCTGGTGGATGGTAGAATGACCAGCAGGGTGTAGGAATTAGGAACTACTGGATGTATATCCTCGGTGGCTTCACTGAGTGTCCTGACATCCTTTACCAGGTCCCCAGCAGCCCACGGGGCTCTCGTGGTCAGGGCAATGCCAGGTTATGGAGCTCCCCTGTGCAACTTCCCATCAGCCCACGGGGCTCTCATGGTCACGCCACTCCCAGGTTATGGAGCTCACCTGTGCAACTACCCATCAGCCCACGAGGCTCTCATGGTCACGCCACTCCCAGGTTATGGAGCTCACCTGTGCAACTACCCAGCAGCCCATGGGGTCTCGTGATCAGGCCCCTCCCAGGATATGGAGCTCCCCTGAGCAGATACCACGGCAGGGCTGGGCACACAGGCACCGTGCACATAGCCCTCATTGCAGAGCACCCCAGATGGCCTGTCACTCAGAGCTGACACAGAGCACCTCAGAGCAGGACTTGATGTAACAAACAGCAGCTCCGAAAGGTCTGTGACCCTGGGCATCACTCTGTGCGGCCTCCCTCTGCCTGGTCTTCCAGAGACTTCCACTGCAGCCGGGACACCAGGCCTCTATCTCCAACCATCACCCCTCCTCTCCCTGACTCCTCGGTTCCTCTCATTAGGAGAGGGTCTTCTTGAAGTTGTCTCCCACTCATGGGCCAGATAAAATGATTAGAAAACAAGCCAGAGCTGCAGCCCCTTATGTATCCTGACTCTCAGGAGCCCACACCTGTTCCTTGGACCTGGCCGGTTCAGCGAGGTCCATTTTCTGCAATGTGAGCCCCTGAGGGGTGAGGATTGGCTGACCTGGGCAGCCTGACCATGCCGGCCAGCCCTCCCCAGGTGTTCCTGTGTTGAGGTCAATATGAACATCACTCCAGGCAGCAAGAACCCCTGCAGCTGTGCCTGATGCCATATTCTCTGCCCCGTCATCAGTCTCGGGGCTGTGCTGGTGGGAGGGAGTGAGGGGCCACAGCTTTGTGGGTGGCCCGGTGTGAGTGGGGCTCTGCTGGACTTTCTGCAGGAATTGCCAGGCTGCCAACTGCTAAAGAAGAGGATGTGTCACCCATACCTTACACTGGAATTTCTCCCCGGGCAGAGGTGAGGAAGGAAAAAAGCAGTGGGGGCCGGGACAGGAGGTGTATCTCAGGCAGGGAAATGGAAAGCATCCAGAAGAGCGCCCTGGCTGGGACCAACCTGGCTGGCCTCCAGGCACCAAGTCAGCCTGCGTGCTGTCGCTGGTGTGGCCCAACGGCCCTTCGTCTAGGCTTTCAGGTCCTTGTACATATTCAGGTGTTTTACCTGGGAAGGGTGGGAACAGTTCAGCAGCAGCTGGCCTGGGGCTCAGCTCACGTTTACTCACAGACGCCTCGGCACGGTCCCCCAGCTTTGCAATGAGGACGCTCCTTGCGTGGGGGCTGCTGGCTGCATGGGAGGTGATTCCCCACCTGTAACCAACTTCAGATTTGTTTACCGCTGGAGCAAGTGCCCTGATAGGGTTTTCCTCTCTATAACTGGTGGGTTTTGTGGTTTTTTTTTTTTTTTGGTTCAAGGTAGATTTCATTCGTCTTTTATGTATTTATAGATATAAGCATGGAAATAATTCATTCATATAAATACATCTGTGTGAAGGGAAGAACTTTTTCTGTTTTATTTTAAAAATTTATTTATTTTTTAAAATTTTGAAATTTTATTTATTTATTTACACAGCAGGTTATTATTAGTTATCTATTTTATACATATACATGTATACAGGTCAATCCCAATCTCCCAACTCATCCCACCACCACCACCACATGGCTTCCTCCCCTTGGTGTCCATACGTTTGTTCTCTGCCTCTGTGTCTCTATTTCTGCCCTGCAAACCGGTTCATCTGTACCATTTTTCTAGGTTCCACATATATGCATTAATATACAATAGTTGTTTTTCTCTTTCTGACTTCCTTCACTCTGTATGACAGTCTCTAGATCCATCGACGTCTCTACAAATGACCCAGTTTCATTCCTTTGTATGGCTGAGTAATATTCCATTTTATATATGTACCACATGTTTATCCATTCGACTATCTGTGGGCATTTAGGTTGCTTCCATTACCTGTCTATGGTGAATAGTGCTGCAACGAACATTGTGGTGAATGTGTCTTTTTGATTTATGGTTTTCTCTGGGTATATGCCCAGAAGTGGGATTGCTGGATCATATGGTAATTCTATTTTTACTTTTTTAAGGAACCTCCATACTGTTCTCCATAGTGACTGTATCAATTTACATTCCCACCAATAGTGGAAGAGGGTTCCTTTTGTCCACACCCTCCCCAGCATTTGTTGTTTGTAGAATTTCTGATGATGCCCATTCTAACAGGTGTGAGGTGATAGCTCATTGTAGTTTTGATTTGCATTACTTTAATAATTAGTGATGTTGAGCAGCTTTTCATGTGCATCTTGGCCATGTCTGTGTGTTCTTTGAAGAAATATCTATTTAGATCGTCTACCCATTTTTATATTGGTTTGTTGGTTTTTTTTACTATGAAGCTGCATGAGCTGTTTATATATACTGGAGATTAAACGTTTGTCCATTGATTCGTTTGCAAATATTTCCTCCCATTCTGAGGGTTGCCTTTTTCCATTCCCGTTTTTTAACAAAAGAAAGAAAGAAAGAAAAAGAAGCAGAACACAAATGTGTGTAAAATATGCCTCTTGAAACTGTCGTTTTGAAATATGGAAGTCTGTTGAATATTTTGGTCGATATACGACTCCAGGATTTGTTTTCAGGGCAGGTGTCATTTACAGGCCTGCAATTATCTTGAATATCAACTGACCATTAGCCCTGGGATGAAAGCTGCTGTTGTGTGAAACGGCCACAAGGTGGCAGCAGTTCTCCTTTACCAAACCTGGTTACTAGGGCAACAGAGCCTCAATGGAAGTCGTGTTCTAGGTTGTAATTTAGAATGGAATGTGCCAGGAAAAAGCCCCTTAAGTTTGTCTCACTACTTCTTGTTCGCTTTCTTAATTTGATTTTTATTTTTTTATCACGGCAAGTTTGATTACAATGTTTGGCTTGTTGTAGGTGTGCAAGATGTGGTTCTTTTACACATATACATATGTCTGTTCTTCCTGGGGTCCTTTCCCCATGTATGTTATGACAGGATGTTGAGTAGTCTTCTCTTGGTATTCCGTGGGTGTTTGGTGATTATATATTTCACCTGTGTTTGTATATGTCTGTTAACCCCAATATCCTAATGTATCCAATCCTCACACTTTCCCATTGGTGATCCATAAGTTTGTTTAATGAATCTGTGATTGCCCTTCTCCGTGGAAATATCTTCACTGGTATCAATTTTTCGGTAACACCTATAAGTGATATCAATAGATATGTGTCTTTCTCTTTCTGACTTACTACAAGTCACGTGATTAGCTCTAGACTCATCTACGGTGCAGCAGATGGCATTGTGTCCTTTTGTTCCTTGGCTAATCTTCTGTCTGTACATGTACCAGTTCTTCTTTGTCCACTCATCTGTTGATGGACTTTTTGGCTGCTTCCATGTCATGGCTATTGTAATGCTGCGGCAATGCACATTTGCCTGCCTGTGTCTTTCCAATTCTGTCTTCTTAGGTTATAGGCCCAGGAGTGGGCCTGCTGGATCATATGGTAGCAAAATGTTTACCTTGTAGAGGCACCTCCATTCTGTTCTCAGTAGTGGCTCTTACCAGGTTACGTCCCACTTAAAGTTGAGGTTATGCTCTTCTCCCCAACAACTTCAGCGTTTATTGTTTGTAGTATTTTCGCTGATGTTTATTCTGACTAGTGTGAGCTGATACCACTTTGTGGTTGGATTTGCATGCGTCTCATAATTCCTTGAAATTGAACTTTCTGGCATGTCCTTTTTTTCTTCAAACTGTGAGTACAGCTTACCTCTTCAAATAGTTTTCGTGAAGTATGTTTGACATTTAGAAATATTTTGGCCATTACCTCCCTCAAGACATTTTGAGGGCAGGTTTCATTCACAGCCCTCCAGTACTGGTGCATATGAAGTGACCCTTAGCACAGGTTTTAAAGTTGCTGTTGCAAGTAACGGCCAGAGGGCGGCAGCATTTTTCCTTTTCCCAATCTGGTAACTAGGGAAACAGACCATCCTGGCAGCGGTGTTCCTCGGTGATATATTAGAGTGGAATGTGCCCCCAAAAGCTGATGTCTCCTTACTTATGTTTGTTTTATAAATTGAATTTATGTATTTTTTAATTGGAGTCATATTCCATTGTGTACATGGACCACTTCTTCTTTGTGCATGCCTCTGTTGATGGACATTTTCGTAGCTTCCAAGTGTTGGCTATGGTAAATATTGCTGGAGTGCAGGATTGCCAGGCTGTGTCTTTTTTTGTGGTATGTGGGCCTCTCACTGCCATGGAACCTCCCATTGCAGTGCACACGCTCCGGACGCACAGGCCCAGCAGCCATAGCTCACGGGACAAGCCGCTCCGCGGCATGTGGGATCTTCCTGAACCGGGGCATGAACCCATGTCCCCTGCATTGGCAGGTGGACTCTCAAACACTGCGCCACCAGTGAAGCCCAGCCTGTGTCTTTTTGATTCTCATGCCCTCAGGTGATAGGCCCAGCAGTGGGTATGTTTGATTGAATGGTAGCTCAGTATTTACCTTTACAAGGCACCTGATTTTTTTGCTTTCATTACTGGCTCTTACCATGTCCCACGTTGAACCAAGGGTAGGCATTTCTCCAAAACCCCTTCAGCATTTATTGTTTGCAGAATTTTTGTCGATGACCATTCTGACTGGTGTGAGCTGATAGGTTTTTGTAATTTGGATTTGCATATCTTTAATTATTCCTAATGTTCAGCATTTTTCCATGCCTTTTTCCATTTCTGGTACAGAAAAACAGAAAAAAACGGAGAGTACAATTAACCTCTTGAAATTGTCTTCTTGGATGGTTGCCCTCTTTTGAATTTTTGGGTCAATGTTCGACCCCAGGATTGTTTTTGAGGGCAGGTGTCATTCACAGGCCTGCAATGAGTGCGAATACTTTGTGACCCTTAGCACTGGGTTTAAAGCTGCTGTTGTGGGAAATGGCCACAAGGCGGCAGCATTTCTCCATTGCCAAACCTGGTTACTAGGGCAGCAGAGCCTTTCTGGGGCCAATGGAATACAGAAGAAGGCATCGTTGAAGTCTAATACAGAATACCATGTCCTGGTGGATGGTAGAATGACCAGCAGGGTGTAGGAATTAGGAACTACTGGATGTATATCCTCGGTGGCTTCACTGAGTGTCCTGACCTCCTTTACCAGGTCCCCAGCAGCCCACGGGGCTCTCGTGGTCAGGGCAATGCCAGGTTATGGAGCTCCCCTGTGCAACTTCCCATCAGCCCACGGGGCTCTCATGGTCACGCCACTCCCAGGTTATGGAGCTCACCTGTGCAACTACCCATCAGCCCACAAGGCTCTCATGGTCACGCCACTCCCAGGTTATGGAGCTCACCTGTGCAACTACCCAGCAGCCCATGGGGTCTCGTGATCAGGCCCCTCCCAGGATATGGAGCTCCCCTGAGCAGATACCACGGCAGGGCTGGGCACACAGGCACCGTGCACATAGCCCTCATTGCAGAGCACCCCAGATGGCCTGTCACTCAGAGCTGACACAGAGCACCTCAGAGCAGGACTTGATGTAACAAACAGCAGCTCCGAAAGGTCTGTGACCCTGGGCATCACTCTGTGCGGCCTCCCTCTGCCTGGTCTTCCAGAGACTTCCACTGCAGCCGGGACACCAGGCCTCTATCTCCAACCATCACCCCTCCTCTCCCTGACTCCTCGGTTCCTCTCATTAGGAGAGGGTCTTCTTGAAGTTGTCTCCCACTCATGGGCCAGATAAAATGATTAGAAAACAAGCCAGAGCTGCAGCCCCTTATGTATCCTGACTCTCAGGAGCCCACACCTGTTCCTTGGACCTGGCCGGTTCAGCGAGGTCCATTTTCTGCAATGTGAGCCCCTGAGGGGTGAGGATTGGCTGACCTGGGCAGCCTGACCATGCCGGCCAGCCCTCCCCAGGTGTTCCTGTGTTGAGGTCAATATGAACATCACTCCAGGCAGCAAGAACCCCTGCAGCTGTGCCTGATGCCATATTCTCTGCCCCGTCATCAGTCTCGGGGCTGTGCTGGTGGGAGGGAGTGAGGGGCCACAGCTTTGTGGGTGGCCCGGTGTGAGTGGGGCTCTGCTGGACTTTCTGCAGGAATTGCCAGGCTGCCAACTGCTAAAGAAGAGGATGTGTCACCCATACCTTACACTGGAATTTCTCCCCGGGCAGAGGTGAGGAAGGAAAAAAGCAGTGGGGGCCGGGACAGGAGGTGTATCTCAGGCAGGGAAATGGAAAGCATCCAGAAGAGCGCCCTGGCTGGGACCAACCTGGCTGGCCTCCAGGCACCAAGTCAGCCTGCGTGCTGTCGCTGGTGTGGCCCAACGGCCCTTCGTCTAGGCTTTCAGGTCCTTGTACATATTCAGGTGTTTTACCTGGGAAGGGTGGGAACAGTTCAGCAGCAGCTGGCCTGGGGCTCAGCTCACGTTTACTCACAGACGCCTCGGCACGGTCCCCCAGCTTTGCAATGAGGACGCTCCTTGCGTGGGGGCTGCTGGCTGCATGGGAGGTGATTCCCCACCTGTAACCAACTTCAGATTTGTTTACCGCTGGAGCAAGTGCCCTGATAGGGTTTTCCTCTCTATAACTGGTGGGTTCTGTGTTTTGTTTTTTTTTTTTTGGTTCAAGGTAGATTTCATTCGTCTTTTATGTATTTATAGATATAAGCATGGAAATAATTCATTCATATAAATACATCTGTGTGAAGGGAAGAACTTTTTCTGTTTTATTTTAAAAATTTATTTATTTTTAAAAATTTTGAAATTTTATTTATTTATTTACACAGCAGGTTATTATTAGTTATCTATTTTATACATATACATGTATACAGGTCAATCCCAATCTCCCAACTCATCCCACCACCACCACCACATGGCTTCCTCCCCTTGGTGTCCATACGTTTGTTCTCTGCCTCTGTGTCTCTATTTCTGCCCTGCAAACCGGTTCATCTGTACCATTTTTCTAGGTTCCACATATATGCATTAATATACAATAGTTGTTTTTCTCTTTCTGACTTCCTTCACTCTGTATGACAGTCTCTAGATCCATCGACGTCTCTACAAATGACCCAGTTTCATTCCTTTGTATGGCTGAGTAATATTCCATTTTATATATGTACCACATGTTTATCCATTCGACTATCTGTGGGCATTTAGGTTGCTTCCATTACCTGGCTATGGTGAATAGTGCTGCAACGAACATTGTGGTGAATGTGTCTTTTTGATTTATGGTTTTCTCTGGGTATATGCCCAGAAGTGGGATTGCTGGATCATATGGTAATTCTATTTTTACTTTTTTAAGGAACCTCCATACTGTTCTCCATAGTGACTGTATCAATTTACATTCCCACCAATAGTGGAAGAGGGTTCCTTTTGTCCACACCCTCCCCAGCATTTGTTGTTTGTAGAATTTCTGATGATGCCCATTCTAACAGGTGTGAGGTGATAGCTCATTGTAGTTTTGATTTGCATTACTTTAATAATTAGTGATGTTGAGCAGCTTTTCATGTGCATCTTGGCCATGTCTGTGTGTTCTTTGAAGAAATATCTATTTAGATCGTCTACCCATTTTTATATTGGTTTGTTGGTTTTTTTTACTATGAAGCTGCATGAGCTGTTTATATATACTGGAGATTAAACGTTTGTCCATTGATTCGTTTGCAAATATTTCCTCCCATTCGGAGGGTTGCCTTTTTCCATTCCCGTTTTTTAACAAAAGAAAGAAAGAAAGAAAAAGAAGCAGAACACAAATGTGTGTAAAATATGCCTCTTGAAACTGTCGTTTTGAAATATGGAAGTCTGTTGAATATTTTGGTCGATATACGACTCCAGGATTTGTTTTCAGGGCAGGTGTCATTTACAGGCCTGCAATTATCTTGAATATCAACTGACCATTAGCCCTGGGATGAAAGCTGCTGTTGTGTGAAACGGCCACAAGGTGGCAGCAGTTCTCCTTTACCAAACCTGGTTACTAGGGCAACAGAGCCTCAATGGAAGTCGTGTTCTAGGTTGTAATTTAGAATGGAATGTGCCAGGAAGAAGCCCCTTAAGTTTGTCTCACTACTTCTTGTTCGCTTTCTTAATTTGATTTTTATTTTTTTATCATGGCAAGTTTGATTACAATGTTTGGCTTGTTGTAGGTGTGCAAGATGTGGTTCTTTTACACATATGTCTGTTCTTCCTGGGGTCCTTTCCCCATGTACGTTATGACAGGATGTTGAGTAGTCTTCTCTTGGTATTCCGTGGGTGTTTGGTGATTATATATTTCACCTGTGTTTGTATATGTCTGTTAACCCCAATATCCTAATGTATCCAATCCTCACACTTTCCCATTGGTGATCCATAAGTTTGTTTAATGAATCTGTGATTGCCCTTCTCCGTGGAAATATCTTCACTGGTATCAATTTTTCGGTAACACCTATAAGTGATATCAATAGATATGTGTCTTTCTCTTTCTGACTTACTACAAGTCACGTGATTAGCTCTAGACTCATCTACGGTGCAGCAGATGGCATTGTGTCCTTTTTTTCCTTGGCTAATATTCTGTCTGTACATGTACCAGTTCTTCTTTGTCCACTCATCTGTTGATGGACTTTTTGGCTGCTTCCATGTCATGGCTATTGTAATGCTGCGGCAATGCACATTTGCCTGCCTGTGTCTTTCCAATTCTGTCTTCTTAGGTTATAGGCCCAGGAGTGGGCCTGCTGGATCATATGGTAGCAAAATGTTTACCTTGTAGAGGCACCTCCATTCTGTTCTCAGTAGTGGCTCTTACCAGGTCACGTCCCACTTAAAGTTGAGGTTATGCTCTTCTCCCCAACAACTTCAGCGTTTATTGTTTGTAGTATTTTCGCTGATGTTTATTCTGACTAGTGTGAGCTGATACCACTTTGTGGTTGGACTTGCATGCGTCTCATAATTCCTTGAAATTGAACTTTCTGGCATGTCCTTTTTTTCTTCAAACTGTGAGTACAGCTTACCTCTTCAAATAGTTTTCGTGAAGTATGTTTGACATTTAGAAATATTTTGGCCATTACCTCCCTCAAGACATTTTGAGGGCAGGTTTCATTCACAGCCCTCCAGTACTGGTGCATATGAAGTGACCCTTAGCACAGGTTTTAAAGCTGCTGTTGCAAGTAACGGCCAGAGGGCGGCAGCATTTTTCCTTTTCCCAATCAGGTAACTAGGGAAACAGACCATCCTGGCAGCGGTGTTCCTCGGTGATATATTAGAGTGGAATGTGCCCCCAAAAGCTGATGTCTCCTTACTTATGTTTGTTTTATAAATTGAATTTATGTATTTTTTAATTGGAGTCATATTCCATTGTGTACATGGACCACTTCTTCTTTGTGCATGCCTCTGTTGATGGACATTTTCGTAGCTTCCAAGTGTTGGCTATGGTAAATATTGCTGGAGTGCAGGATTGCCAGGCTGTGTCTTTTTTTGTGGTATGTGGGCCTCTCACTGCCGTGGAACCTCCCATTGCAGTGCACACGCTCCGGACGCGCAGGCCCAGCAGCCATAGCTCACGGGACAAGCCGCTCCGCGGCATGTGGGATCTTCCTGAACCGGGGCATGAACCCGTGTCCCCTGCATTGGCAGGTGGACTCTCAAACACTGCGCCACCAGTGAAGCCCAGCCTGTGTCTTTTTGATTCTCATGCCCTCAGGTGATAGGCCCAGCAGTGGGTATGTTTGATTGAATGGTAGCTCAGTATTTACCTTTACAAGGCACCTGATTTTTTTGCTTTCATTACTGGCTCTTACCATGTCCCACGTTGAACCAAGGGTAGGCATTTCTCCAAAACCCCTTCAGCATTTATTGTTTGCAGAATTTTTGTCGATGACCATTCTGACTGGTGTGAGCTGATAGGTTTTTGTAATTTGGATTTGCATATCTTTAATTATTCCTAATGTTCAGCATTTTTCCATGCCTTTTTCCATTTCTGGTACAGAAAAACAGAAAAAAACGGAGAGTACAATTAACCTCTTGAAATTGTCTTCTTGGATGGTTGCCCTCTTTTGAATTTTTGGGTCAATGTTCGACCCCAGGATTGTTTTTGAGGGCAGGTGTCATTCACAGGCCTGCAATGAGTGCGAATACTTTGTGACCCTTAGCACTGGGTTTAAAGCTGCTGTTGTGGGAAATGGCCACAAGGCGGCAGCATTTCTCCATTGCCAAACCTGGTTACTAGGGCAGCAGAGCCTTTCTGGGGCCAATGGAATACAGAAGAAGGCATCGTTGAAGTCTAATACAGAATACCATGTCCTGGTGGATGGTAGAATGACCAGCAGGGTGTAGGAATTAGGAACTACTGGATGTATATCCTCGGTGGCTTCACTGAGTGTCCTGACCTCCTTTACCAGGTCCCCAGCAGCCCACGGGGCTCTCGTGGTCAGGGCAATGCCAGGTTATGGAGCTCCCCTGTGCAACTTCCCATCAGCCCACGGGGCTCTCATGGTCACGCCACTCCCAGGTTATGGAGCTCACCTGTGCAACTACCCATCAGCCCACGAGGCTCTCATGGTCACGCCACTCCCAGGTTATGGAGCTCACCTGTGCAACTACCCAGCAGCCCATGGGGTCTCGTGATCAGGCCCCTCCCAGGATATGGAGCTCCCCTGAGCAGATACCACGGCAGGGCTGGGCACACAGGCACCGTGCACATAGCCCTCATTGCAGAGCACCCCAGATGGCCTGTCACTCAGAGCTGACACAGAGCACCTCAGAGCAGGACTTGATGTAACAAACAGCAGCTCCGAAAGGTCTGTGACCCTGGGCATCACTCTGTGCGGCCTCCCTCTGCCTGGTCTTCCAGAGACTTCCACTGCAGCCGGGACACCAGGCCTCTATCTCCAACCATCACCCCTCCTCTCCCTGACTCCTCGGTTCCTCTCATTAGGAGAGGGTCTTCTTGAAGTTGTCTCCCACTCATGGGCCAGATAAAATGATTAGAAAACAAGCCAGAGCTGCAGCCCCTTATGTATCCTGACTCTCAGGAGCCCACACCTGTTCCTTGGACCTGGCCGGTTCAGCGAGGTCCATTTTCTGCAATGTGAGCCCCTGAGGGGTGAGGATTGGCTGACCTGGGCAGCCTGACCATGCCGGCCAGCCCTCCCCAGGTGTTCCTGTGTTGAGGTCAATATGAACATCACTCCAGGCAGCAAGAACCCCTGCAGCTGTGCCTGATGCCATATTCTCTGCCCCGTCATCAGTCTCGGGGCTGTGCTGGTGGGAGGGAGTGAGGGGCCACAGCTTTGTGGGTGGCCCGGTGTGAGTGGGGCTCTGCTGGACTTTCTGCAGGAATTGCCAGGCTGCCAACTGCTAAAGAAGAGGATGTGTCACCCATACCTTACACTGGAATTTCTCCCCGGGCAGAGGTGAGGAAGGAAAAAAGCAGTGGGGGCCGGGACAGGAGGTGTATCTCAGGCAGGGAAATGGAAAGCATCCAGAAGAGCGCCCTGGCTGGGACCAACCTGGCTGGCCTCCAGGCACCAAGTCAGCCTGCGTGCTGTCGCTGGTGTGGCCCAACGGCCCTTCGTCTAGGCTTTCAGGTCCTTGTACATATTCAGGTGTTTTACCTGGGAAGGGTGGGAACAGTTCAGCAGCAGCTGGCCTGGGGCTCAGCTCACGTTTACTCACAGACGCCTCGGCACGGTCCCCCAGCTTTGCAATGAGGACGCTCCTTGCGTGGGGGCTGCTGGCTGCATGGGAGGTGATTCCCCACCTGTAACCAACTTCAGATTTGTTTACCGCTGGAGCAAGTGCCCTGATAGGGTTTTCCTCTCTATAACTGGTGGGTTTTGTGTTTTTTTTTTTTTTTGGTTCAAGGTAGATTTCATTCGTCTTTTATGTATTTATAGATATAAGCATGGAAATAATTCATTCATATAAATACATCTGTGTGAAGGGAAGAACTTTTTCTGTTTTATTTTAAAAATTTATTTATTTTTAAAAATTTTGAAATTTTATTTATTTATTTACACAGCAGGTTATTATTAGTTATCTATTTTATACATATACATGTATACAGGTCAATCCCAATCTCCCAACTCATCCCACCACCACCACCACATGGCTTCCTCCCCTTGGTGTCCATACGTTTGTTCTCTGCCTCTGTGTCTCTATTTCTGCCCTGCAAACCGGTTCATCTGTACCATTTTTCTAGGTTCCACATATATGCATTAATATACAATAGTTGTTTTTCTCTTTCTGACTTCCTTCACTCTGTATGACAGTCTCTAGATCCATCGACGTCTCTACAAATGACCCAGTTTCATTCCTTTGTATGGCTGAGTAATATTCCATTTTATATATGTACCACATGTTTATCCATTCGACTATCTGTGGGCATTTAGGTTGCTTCCATTACCTGGCTATGGTGAATAGTGCTGCAACGAACATTGTGGTGAATGTGTCTTTTTGATTTATGGTTTTCTCTGGGTATATGCCCAGAAGTGGGATTGCTGGATCATATGGTAATTCTATTTTTACTTTTTTAAGGAACCTCCATACTGTTCTCCATAGTGACTGTATCAATTTACATTCCCACCAATAGTGGAAGAGGGTTCCTTTTGTCCACACCCTCCCCAGCATTTGTTGTTTGTAGAATTTCTGATGATGCCCATTCTAACAGGTGTGAGGTGATAGCTCATTGTAGTTTTGATTTGCATTACTTTAATAATTAGTGATGTTGAGCAGCTTTTCATGTGCATCTTGGCCATGTCTGTGTGTTCTTTGAAGAAATATCTATTTAGATCGTCTACCCATTTTTATATTGGTTTGTTGGTTTTTTTTACTATGAAGCTGCATGAGCTGTTTATATATACTGGAGATTAAACGTTTGTCCATTGATTCGTTTGCAAATATTTCCTCCCATTCGGAGGGTTGCCTTTTTCCATTCCCGTTTTTTAACAAAAGAAAGAAAGAAAGAAAAAGAAGCAGAACACAAATGTGTGTAAAATATGCCTCTTGAAACTGTCGTTTTGGAATATGGAAGTCTGTTGAATATTTTGGTCGATATACGACTCCAGGATTTGTTTTCAGGGCAGGTGTCATTTACAGGCCTGCAATTATCTTGAATATCAACTGACCATTAGCCCTGGGATGAAAGCTGCTGTTGTGTGAAACGGCCACAAGGTGGCAGCAGTTCTCCTTTACCAAACCTGGTTACTAGGGCAACAGGGCCTCAATGGAAGTCGTGTTCTAGGTTGTAATTTAGAATGGAATGTGCCAGGAAAAAGCCCCTTAAGTTTGTCTCACTACTTCTTGTTCGCTTTCTTAATTTGATTTTTATTTTTTTATCGCGGCAAGTTTGATTACAATGTTTGGCTTGTTGTAGGTGTGCAAGATGTGGTTCTTTTACACATATACATATGTCTGTTCTTCCTGGGGTCCTTTCCCCATGTACGTTATGACAGGATGTTGAGTAGTCTTCTCTTGGTATTCCGTGGGTGTTTGGTGATTATATATTTCACCTGTGTTTGTATATGTCTGTTAACCCCAATATCCTAATGTATCCAATCCTCACACTTTCCCATTGGTGATCCATAAGTTTGTTTAATGAATCTGTGATTGCCCTTCTCCGTGGAAATATCTTCACTGGTATCAATTTTTCGGTAACACCTATAAGTGATATCAATAGATATGTGTCTTTCTCTTTCTGACTTACTACAAGTCACGTGATTAGCTCTAGACTCATCTACGGTGCAGCAGATGGCATTGTGTCCTTTTGTTCCTTGGCTAATCTTCTGTCTGTACATGTACCAGTTCTTCTTTGTCCACTCATCTGTTGATGGACTTTTTGGCTGCTTCCATGTCATGGCTATTGTAATGCTGCGGCAATGCACATTTGCCTGCCTGTGTCTTTCCAATTCTGTCTTCTTAGGTTATAGGCCCAGGAGTGGGCCTGCTGGATCATATGGTAGCAAAATGTTTACCTTGTAGAGGCACCTCCATTCTGTTCTCAGTAGTGGCTCTTACCAGGTTACGTCCCACTTAAAGTTGAGGTTATGCTCTTCTCCCCAACAACTTCAGCGTTTATTGTTTGTAGTATTTTCGCTGATGTTTATTCTGACTAGTGTGAGCTGATACCACTTTGTGGTTGGATTTGCATGCGTCTCATAATTCCTTGAAATTGAACTTTCTGGCATGTCCTT
This sequence comes from Mesoplodon mirus, assembly GCF_964341445.2. Classification (NCBI taxonomy): domain Eukaryota; kingdom Metazoa; phylum Chordata; class Mammalia; order Artiodactyla; family Ziphiidae; genus Mesoplodon; species Mesoplodon mirus. The sequence goes on from NC_138977.1 coordinate 51,713,277, forward strand.
TTTTTCTTCAAACTGTGAGTACAGCTTACCTCTTCAAATAGTTTTCGTGAAGTATGTTTGACATTTAGAAATATTTTGGCCATTACCTCCCTCAAGACATTTTGAGGGCAGGTTTCATTCACAGCCCTCCAGTACTGGTGCATATGAAGTGACCCTTAGCACAGGTTTTAAAGCTGCTGTTGCAAGTAACGGCCAGAGGGCGGCAGCATTTTTCCTTTTCCCAATCTGGTAACTAGGGAAACAGACCATCCTGGCAGCGGTGTTCCTCGGTGATATATTAGAGTGGAATGTGCCCCCAAAAGCTGATGTCTCCTTACTTATGTTTGTTTTATAAATTGAATTTATGTATTTTTTAATTGGAGTCATATTCCATTGTGTACATGGACCACTTCTTCTTTGTGCATGCCTCTGTTGATGGACATTTTCGTAGCTTCCAAGTGTTGGCTATGGTAAATATTGCTGGAGTGCAGGATTGCCAGGCTGTGTCTTTTTTTGTGGTATGTGGGCCTCTCACTGCCATGGAACCTCCCATTGCAGTGCACACGCTCCGGACGCGCAGGCCCAGCAGCCATAGCTCACGGGACAAGCCGCTCCGCGGCATGTGGGATCTTCCTGAACCGGGGCATGAACCCGTGTCCCCTGCATTGGCAGGTGGACTCTCAAACACTGCGCCACCAGTGAAGCCCAGCCTGTGTCTTTTTGATTCTCATGCCCTCAGGTGATAGGCCCAGCAGTGGGTATGTTTGATTGAATGGTAGCTCAGTATTTACCTTTACAAGGCACCTGATTTTTTTGCTTTCATTACTGGCTCTTACCATGTCCCACGTTGAACCAAGGGTAGGCATTTCTCCAAAACCCCTTCAGCATTTATTGTTTGCAGAATTTTTGTCGATGACCATTCTGACTGGTGTGAGCTGATAGGTTTTTGTAATTTGGATTTGCATATCTTTAATTATTCCTAATGTTCAGCATTTTTCCATGCCTTTTTCCATTTCTGGTACAGAAAAACAGAAAAAAACGGAGAGTACAATTAACCTCTTGAAATTGTCTTCTTGGATGGTTGCCCTCTTTTGAATTTTTGGGTCAATGTTCGACCCCAGGATTGTTTTTGAGGGCAGGTGTCATTCACAGGCCTGCAATGAGTGCGAATACTTTGTGACCCTTAGCACTGGGTTTAAAGCTGCTGTTGTGGGAAATGGCCACAAGGCGGCAGCATTTCTCCATTGCCAAACCTGGTTACTAGGGCAGCAGAGCCTTTCTGGGGCCAATGGAATACAGAAGAAGGCATCGTTGAAGTCTAATACAGAATACCATGTCCTGGTGGATGGTAGAATGACCAGCAGGGTGTAGGAATTAGGAACTACTGGATGTATATCCTCGGTGGCTTCACTGAGTGTCCTGACCTCCTTTACCAGGTCCCCAGCAGCCCACGGGGCTCTCGTGGTCAGGGCAATGCCAGGTTATGGAGCTCCCCTGTGCAACTTCCCATCAGCCCACGGGGCTCTCATGGTCACGCCACTCCCAGGTTATGGAGCTCACCTGTGCAACTACCCATCAGCCCACGAGGCTCTCATGGTCACGCCACTCCCAGGTTATGGAGCTCACCTGTGCAACTACCCAGCAGCCCATGGGGTCTCGTGATCAGGCCCCTCCCAGGATATGGAGCTCCCCTGAGCAGATACCACGGCAGGGCTGGGCACACAGGCACCGTGCACATAGCCCTCATTGCAGAGCACCCCAGATGGCCTGTCACTCAGAGCTGACACAGAGCACCTCAGAGCAGGACTTGATGTAACAAACAGCAGCTCCGAAAGGTCTGTGACCCTGGGCATCACTCTGTGCGGCCTCCCTCTGCCTGGTCTTCCAGAGACTTCCACTGCAGCCGGGACACCAGGCCTCTATCTCCAACCATCACCCCTCCTCTCCCTGACTCCTCGGTTCCTCTCATTAGGAGAGGGTCTTCTTGAAGTTGTCTCCCACTCATGGGCCAGATAAAATGATTAGAAAACAAGCCAGAGCTGCAGCCCCTTATGTATCCTGACTCTCAGGAGCCCACACCTGTTCCTTGGACCTGGCCGGTTCAGCGAGGTCCATTTTCTGCAATGTGAGCCCCTGAGGGGTGAGGATTGGCTGACCTGGGCAGCCTGACCATGCCGGCCAGCCCTCCCCAGGTGTTCCTGTGTTGAGGTCAATATGAACATCACTCCAGGCAGCAAGAACCCCTGCAGCTGTGCCTGATGCCATATTCTCTGCCCCGTCATCAGTCTCGGGGCTGTGCTGGTGGGAGGGAGTGAGGGGCCACAGCTTTGTGGGTGGCCCGGTGTGAGTGGGGCTCTGCTGGACTTTCTGCAGGAATTGCCAGGCTGCCAACTGCTAAAGAAGAGGATGTGTCACCCATACCTTACACTGGAATTTCTCCCCGGGCAGAGGTGAGGAAGGAAAAAAGCAGTGGGGGCCGGGACAGGAGGTGTATCTCAGGCAGGGAAATGGAAAGCATCCAGAAGAGCGCCCTGGCTGGGACCAACCTGGCTGGCCTCCAGGCACCAAGTCAGCCTGCGTGCTGTCGCTGGTGTGGCCCAACGGCCCTTCGTCTAGGCTTTCAGGTCCTTGTACATATTCAGGTGTTTTACCTGGGAAGGGTGGGAACAGTTCAGCAGCAGCTGGCCTGGGGCTCAGCTCACGTTTACTCACAGACGCCTCGGCACGGTCCCCCAGCTTTGCAATGAGGACGCTCCTTGCGTGGGGGCTGCTGGCTGCATGGGAGGTGATTCCCCACCTGTAACCAACTTCAGATTTGTTTACCGCTGGAGCAAGTGCCCTGATAGGGTTTTCCTCTCTATAACTGGTGGGTTTTGTGTTTTTTTTTTTTTTTGGTTCAAGGTAGATTTCATTCGTCTTTTATGTATTTATAGATATAAGCATGGAAATAATTCATTCATATAAATACATCTGTGTGAAGGGAAGAACTTTTTCTGTTTTATTTTAAAAATTTATTTATTTTTAAAAATTTTGAAATTTTATTTATTTATTTACACAGCAGGTTATTATTAGTTATCTATTTTATACATATACATGTATACAGGTCAATCCCAATCTCCCAACTCATCCCACCACCACCACCACATGGCTTCCTCCCCTTGGTGTCCATACGTTTGTTCTCTGCCTCTGTGTCTCTATTTCTGCCCTGCAAACCGGTTCATCTGTACCATTTTTCTAGGTTCCACATATATGCATTAATATACAATAGTTGTTTTTCTCTTTCTGACTTCCTTCACTCTGTATGACAGTCTCTAGATCCATCGACGTCTCTACAAATGACCCAGTTTCATTCCTTTGTATGGCTGAGTAATATTCCATTTTATATATGTACCACATGTTTATCCATTCGACTATCTGTGGGCATTTAGGTTGCTTCCATTACCTGGCTATGGTGAATAGTGCTGCAACGAACATTGTGGTGAATGTGTCTTTTTGATTTATGGTTTTCTCTGGGTATATGCCCAGAAGTGGGATTGCTGGATCATATGGTAATTCTATTTTTACTTTTTTAAGGAACCTCCATACTGTTCTCCATAGTGACTGTATCAATTTACATTCCCACCAATAGTGGAAGAGGGTTCCTTTTGTCCACACCCTCCCCAGCATTTGTTGTTTGTAGAATTTCTGATGATGCCCATTCTAACAGGTGTGAGGTGATAGCTCATTGTAGTTTTGATTTGCATTACTTTAATAATTAGTGATGTTGAGCAGCTTTTCATGTGCATCTTGGCCATGTCTGTGTGTTCTTTGAAGAAATATCTATTTAGATCGTCTACCCATTTTTATATTGGTTTGTTGGTTTTTTTTACTATGAAGCTGCATGAGCTGTTTATATATACTGGAGATTAAACGTTTGTCCATTGATTCGTTTGCAAATATTTCCTCCCATTCGGAGGGTTGCCTTTTTCCATTCCCGTTTTTTAACAAAAGAAAGAAAGAAAGAAAAAGAAGCAGAACACAAATGTGTGTAAAATATGCCTCTTGAAACTGTCGTTTTGAAATATGGAAGTCTGTTGAATATTTTGGTCGATATACGACTCCAGGATTTGTTTTCAGGGCAGGTGTCATTTACAGGCCTGCAATTATCTTGAATATCAACTGACCATTAGCCCTGGGATGAAAGCTGCTGTTGTGTGAAACGGCCACAAGGTGGCAGCAGTTCTCCTTTACCAAACCTGGTTACTAGGGCAACAGAGCCTCAATGGAAGTCGTGTTCTAGGTTGTAATTTAGAATGGAATGTGCCAGGAAGAAGCCCCTTAAGTTTGTCTCACTACTTCTTGTTCGCTTTCTTAATTTGATTTTTATTTTTTTATCACGGCAAGTTTGATTACAATGTTTGGCTTGTTGTAGGTGTGCAAGATGTGGTTCTTTTACACATATGTCTGTTCTTCCTGGGGTCCTTTCCCCATGTACGTTATGACAGGATGTTGAGTAGTCTTCTCTTGGTATTCCGTGGGTGTTTGGTGATTATATATTTCACCTGTGTTTGTATATGTCTGTTAACCCCAATATCCTAATGTATCCAATCCTCACACTTTCCCATTGGTGATCCATAAGTTTGTTTAATGAATCTGTGATTGCCCTTCTCCGTGGAAATATCTTCACTGGTATCAATTTTTCGGTAACACCTATAAGTGATATCAATAGATATGTGTCTTTCTCTTTCTGACTTACTACAAGTCACGTGATTAGCTCTAGACTCATCTACGGTGCAGCAGATGGCATTGTGTCCTTTTTTTCCTTGGCTAATATTCTGTCTGTACATGTACCAGTTCTTCTTTGTCCACTCATCTGTTGATGGACTTTTTGGCTGCTTCCATGTCATGGCTATTGTAATGCTGCGGCAATGCACATTTGCCTGCCTGTGTCTTTCCAATTCTGTCTTCTTAGGTTATAGGCCCAGGAGTGGGCCTGCTGGATCATATGGTAGCAAAATGTTTACCTTGTAGAGGCACCTCCATTCTGTTCTCAGTAGTGGCTCTTACCAGGTCACGTCCCACTTAAAGTTGAGGTTATGCTCTTCTCCCCAACAACTTCAGCGTTTATTGTTTGTAGTATTTTCGCTGATGTTTATTCTGACTAGTGTGAGCTGATACCACTTTGTGGTTGGACTTGCATGCGTCTCATAATTCCTTGAAATTGAACTTTCTGGCATGTCCTTTTTTTCTTCAAACTGTGAGTACAGCTTACCTCTTCAAATAGTTTTCGTGAAGTATGTTTGACATTTAGAAATATTTTGGCCATTACCTCCCTCAAGACATTTTGAGGGCAGGTTTCATTCACAGCCCTCCAGTACTGGTGCATATGAAGTGACCCTTAGCACAGGTTTTAAAGCTGCTGTTGCAAGTAACGGCCAGAGGGCGGCAGCATTTTTCCTTTTCCCAATCTGGTAACTAGGGAAACAGACCATCCTGGCAGCGGTGTTCCTCGGTGATATATTAGAGTGGAATGTGCCCCCAAAAGCTGATGTCTCCTTACTTATGTTTGTTTTATAAATTGAATTTATGTATTTTTTAATTGGAGTCATATTCCATTGTGTACATGGACCACTTCTTCTTTGTGCATGCCTCTGTTGATGGACATTTTCGTAGCTTCCAAGTGTTGGCTATGGTAAATATTGCTGGAGTGCAGGATTGCCAGGCTGTGTCTTTTTTTGTGGTATGTGGGCCTCTCACTGCCGTGGAACCTCCCATTGCAGTGCACACGCTCCGGACGCGCAGGCCCAGCAGCCATAGCTCACGGGACAGGCCGCTCCGCGGCATGTGGGATCTTCCTGAACCGGGGCATGAACCCGTGTCCCCTGCATTGGCAGGTGGACTCTCAAACACTGCGCCACCAGTGAAGCCCAGCCTGTGTCTTTTTGATTCTCATGCCCTCAGGTGATAGGCCCAGCAGTGGGTATGTTTGATTGAATGGTAGCTCAGTATTTACCTTTACAAGGCACCTGATTTTTTTGCTTTCATTACTGGCTCTTACCATGTCCCACGTTGAACCAAGGGTAGGCATTTCTCCAAAACCCCTTCAGCATTTATTGTTTGCAGAATTTTTGTCGATGACCATTCTGACTGGTGTGAGCTGATAGGTTTTTGTAATTTGGATTTGCATATCTTTAATTATTCCTAATGTTCAGCATTTTTCCATGCCTTTTTCCATTTCTGGTACAGAAAAACAGAAAAAAACGGAGAGTACAATTAACCTCTTGAAATTGTCTTCTTGGATGGTTGCCCTCTTTTGAATTTTTGGGTCAATGTTCGACCCCAGGATTGTTTTTGAGGGCAGGTGTCATTCACAGGCCTGCAATGAGTGCGAATACTTTGTGACCCTTAGCACTGGGTTTAAAGCTGCTGTTGTGGGAAATGGCCACAAGGCGGCAGCATTTCTCCATTGCCAAACCTGGTTACTAGGGCAGCAGAGCCTTTCTGGGGCCAATGGAATACAGAAGAAGGCATCGTTGAAGTCTAATACAGAATACCATGTCCTGGTGGATGGTAGAATGACCAGCAGGGTGTAGGAATTAGGAACTACTGGATGTATATCCTCGGTGGCTTCACTGAGTGTCCTGACCTCCTTTACCAGGTCCCCAGCAGCCCACGGGGCTCTCGTGGTCAGGGCAATGCCAGGTTATGGAGCTCCCCTGTGCAACTTCCCATCAGCCCACGGGGCTCTCATGGTCACGCCACTCCCAGGTTATGGAGCTCACCTGTGCAACTACCCATCAGCCCACGAGGCTCTCATGGTCACGCCACTCCCAGGTTATGGAGCTCACCTGTGCAACTACCCAGCAGCCCATGGGGTCTCGTGATCAGGCCCCTCCCAGGATATGGAGCTCCCCTGAGCAGATACCACGGCAGGGCTGGGCACACAGGCACCGTGCACATAGCCCTCATTGCAGAGCACCCCAGATGGCCTGTCACTCAGAGCTGACACAGAGCACCTCAGAGCAGGACTTGATGTAACAAACAGCAGCTCCGAAAGGTCTGTGACCCTGGGCATCACTCTGTGCGGCCTCCCTCTGCCTGGTCTTCCAGAGACTTCCACTGCAGCCGGGACACCAGGCCTCTATCTCCAACCATCACCCCTCCTCTCCCTGACTCCTCGGTTCCTCTCATTAGGAGAGGGTCTTCTTGAAGTTGTCTCCCACTCATGGGCCAGATAAAATGATTAGAAAACAAGCCAGAGCTGCAGCCCCTTATGTATCCTGACTCTCAGGAGCCCACACCTGTTCCTTGGACCTGGCCGGTTCAGCGAGGTCCATTTTCTGCAATGTGAGCCCCTGAGGGGTGAGGATTGGCTGACCTGGGCAGCCTGACCATGCCGGCCAGCCCTCCCCAGGTGTTCCTGTGTTGAGGTCAATATGAACATCACTCCAGGCAGCAAGAACCCCTGCAGCTGTGCCTGATGCCATATTCTCTGCCCCGTCATCAGTCTCGGGGCTGTGCTGGTGGGAGGGAGTGAGGGGCCACAGCTTTGTGGGTGGCCCGGTGTGAGTGGGGCTCTGCTGGACTTTCTGCAGGAATTGCCAGGCTGCCAACTGCTAAAGAAGAGGATGTGTCACCCATACCTTACACTGGAATTTCTCCCCGGGCAGAGGTGAGGAAGGAAAAAAGCAGTGGGGGCCGGGACAGGAGGTGTATCTCAGGCAGGGAAATGGAAAGCATCCAGAAGAGCGCCCTGGCTGGGACCAACCTGGCTGGCCTCCAGGCACCAAGTCAGCCTGCGTGCTGTCGCTGGTGTGGCCCAACGGCCCTTCGTCTAGGCTTTCAGGTCCTTGTACATATTCAGGTGTTTTACCTGGGAAGGGTGGGAACAGTTCAGCAGCAGCTGGCCTGGGGCTCAGCTCACGTTTACTCACAGACGCCTCGGCACGGTCCCCCAGCTTTGCAATGAGGACGCTCCTTGCGTGGGGGCTGCTGGCTGCATGGGAGGTGATTCCCCACCTGTAACCAACTTCAGATTTGTTTACCGCTGGAGCAAGTGCCCTGATAGGGTTTTCCTCTCTATAACTGGTGGGTTCTGTGTTTTGTTTTTTTTTTTTTGGTTCAAGGTAGATTTCATTCGTCTTTTATGTATTTATAGATATAAGCATGGAAATAATTCATTCATATAAATACATCTGTGTGAAGGGAAGAACTTTTTCTGTTTTATTTTAAAAATTTATTTATTTTTAAAAATTTTGAAATTTTATTTATTTATTTACACAGCAGGTTATTATTAGTTATCTATTTTATACATATACATGTATACAGGTCAATCCCAATCTCCCAACTCATCCCACCACCACCACCACATGGCTTCCTCCCCTTGGTGTCCATACGTTTGTTCTCTGCCTCTGTGTCTCTATTTCTGCCCTGCAAACCGGTTCATCTGTACCATTTTTCTAGGTTCCACATATATGCATTAATATACAATAGTTGTTTTTCTCTTTCTGACTTCCTTCACTCTGTATGACAGTCTCTAGATCCATCGACGTCTCTACAAATGACCCAGTTTCATTCCTTTGTATGGCTGAGTAATATTCCATTTTATATATGTACCACATGTTTATCCATTCGACTATCTGTGGGCATTTAGGTTGCTTCCATTACCTGGCTATGGTGAATAGTGCTGCAACGAACATTGTGGTGAATGTGTCTTTTTGATTTATGGTTTTCTCTGGGTATATGCCCAGAAGTGGGATTGCTGGATCATATGGTAATTCTATTTTTACTTTTTTAAGGAACCTCCATACTGTTCTCCATAGTGACTGTATCAATTTACATTCCCACCAATAGTGGAAGAGGGTTCCTTTTGTCCACACCCTCCCCAGCATTTGTTGTTTGTAGAATTTCTGATGATGCCCATTCTAACAGGTGTGAGGTGATAGCTCATTGTAGTTTTGATTTGCATTACTTTAATAATTAGTGATGTTGAGCAGCTTTTCATGTGCATCTTGGCCATGTCTGTGTGTTCTTTGAAGAAATATCTATTTAGATCGTCTACCCATTTTTATATTGGTTTGTTGGTTTTTTTTACTATGAAGCTGCATGAGCTGTTTATATATACTGGAGATTAAACGTTTGTCCATTGATTCGTTTGCAAATATTTCCTCCCATTCGGAGGGTTGCCTTTTTCCATTCCCGTTTTTTAACAAAAGAAAGAAAGAAAGAAAAAGAAGCAGAACACAAATGTGTGTAAAATATGCCTCTTGAAACTGTCGTTTTGGAATATGGAAGTCTGTTGAATATTTTGGTCGATATACGACTCCAGGATTTGTTTTCAGGGCAGGTGTCATTTACAGGCCTGCAATTATCTTGAATATCAACTGACCATTAGCCCTGGGATGAAAGCTGCTGTTGTGTGAAACGGCCACAAGGTGGCAGCAGTTCTCCTTTACCAAACCTGGTTACTAGGGCAACAGGGCCTCAATGGAAGTCGTGTTCTAGGTTGTAATTTAGAATGGAATGTGCCAGGAAAAAGCCCCTTAAGTTTGTCTCACTACTTCTTGTTCGCTTTCTTAATTTGATTTTTATTTTTTTATCGCGGCAAGTTTGATTACAATGTTTGGCTTGTTGTAGGTGTGCAAGATGTGGTTCTTTTACACATATACATATGTCTGTTCTTCCTGGGGTCCTTTCCCCATGTACGTTATGACAGGATGTTGAGTAGTCTTCTCTTGGTATTCCGTGGGTGTTTGGTGATTATATATTTCACCTGTGTTTGTATATGTCTGTTAACCCCAATATCCTAATGTATCCAATCCTCACACTTTCCCATTGGTGATCCATAAGTTTGTTTAATGAATCTGTGATTGCCCTTCTCCGTGGAAATATCTTCACTGGTATCAATTTTTCGGTAACACCTATAAGTGATATCAATAGATATGTGTCTTTCTCTTTCTGACTTACTACAAGTCACGTGATTAGCTCTAGACTCATCTACGGTGCAGCAGATGGCATTGTGTCCTTTTGTTCCTTGGCTAATCTTCTGTCTGTACATGTACCAGTTCTTCTTTGTCCACTCATCTGTTGATGGACTTTTTGGCTGCTTCCATGTCATGGCTATTGTAATGCTGCGGCAATGCACATTTGCCTGCCTGTGTCTTTCCAATTCTGTCTTCTTAGGTTATAGGCCCAGGAGTGGGCCTGCTGGATCATATGGTAGCAAAATGTTTACCTTGTAGAGGCACCTCCATTCTGTTCTCAGTAGTGGCTCTTACCAGGTTACGTCCCACTTAAAGTTGAGGTTATGCTCTTCTCCCCAACAACTTCAGCGTTTATTGTTTGTAGTATTTTCGCTGATGTTTATTCTGACTAGTGTGAGCTGATACCACTTTGTGGTTGGATTTGCATGCGTCTCATAATTCCTTGAAATTGAACTTTCTGGCATGTCCTTTTTTTCTTCAAACTGTGAGTACAGCTTACCTCTTCAAATAGTTTTCGTGAAGTATGTTTGACATTTAGAAATATTTTGGCCATTACCTCCCTCAAGACATTTTGAGGGCAGGTTTCATTCACAGCCCTCCAGTACTGGTGCATATGAAGTGACCCTTAGCACAGGTTTTAAAGCTGCTGTTGCAAGTAGCGGCCAGAGGGCGGCAGCATTTTTCCTTTTCCCAATCTGGTAACTAGGGAAACAGACCATCCTGGCAGTGGTGTTCCTCGGTGATATATTAGAGTGGAATGTGCCCCCAAAAGCTGATGTCTCCTTACTTATGTTTGTTTTATAAATTGAATTTATGTATTTTTTAATTGGAGTCATATTCCATTGTGTACATGGACCACTTCTTCTTTGTGCATTCCTCTGTTGATGGACATTTTCGTAGCTTCCAAGTGTTGGCTATGGTAAATATTGCTGGAGTGCAGGATTGCCAGGCTGTGTCTTTTTTTGTGGTATGTGGGCCTCTCACTGCCGTGGAACCTCCCATTGCAGTGCACACGCTCCGGACGCGCAGGCCCAGCAGCCATAGCTCACGGGACAAGCCGCTCCGCGGCATGTGGGATCTTCCTGAACCGGGGCATGAACCCGTGTCCCCTGCATTGGCAGGTGGACTCTCAAACACTGCGCCACCAGTGAAGCCCAGCCTGTGTCTTTTTGATTCTCATGCCCTCAGGTGATAGGCCCAGCAGTGGGTATGTTTGATTGAATGGTAGCTCAGTATTTACCTTTACAAGGCACCTGATTTTTTTGCTTTCATTACTGGCTCTTACCATGTCCCACGTTGAACCAAGGGTAGGCATTTCTCCAAAACCCCTTCAGCATTTATTGTTTGCAGAATTTTTGTCGATGACCATTCTGACTGGTGTGAGCTGATAGGTTTTTGTAATTTGGATTTGCATATCTTTAATTATTCCTAATGTTCAGCATTTTTCCATGCCTTTTTCCATTTCTGGTACAGAAAAACAGAAAAAAACGGAGAGTACAATTAACCTCTTGAAATTGTCTTCTTGGATGGTTGCCCTCTTTTGAATTTTTGGGTCAATGTTCGACCCCAGGATTGTTTTTGAGGGCAGGTGTCATTCACAGGCCTGCAATGAGTGCGAATACTTTGTGACCCTTAGCACTGGGTTTAAAGCTGCTGTTGTGGGAAATGGCCACAAGGCGGCAGCATTTCTCCATTGCCAAACCTGGTTACTAGGGCAGCAGAGCCTTTCTGGGGCCAATGGAATACAGAAGAAGGCATCGTTGAAGTCTAATACAGAATACCATGTCCTGGTGGATGGTAGAATGACCAGCAGGGTGTAGGAATTAGGAACTACTGGATGTATATCCTCGGTGGCTTCACTGAGTGTCCTGACCTCCTTTACCAGGTCCCCAGCAGCCCACGGGGCTCTCGTGGTCAGGGCAATGCCAGGTTATGGAGCTCCCCTGTGCAACTTCCCATCAGCCCACGGGGCTCTCATGGTCACGCCACTCCCAGGTTATGGAGCTCACCTGTGCAACTACCCATCAGCCCACGAGGCTCTCATGGTCACGCCACTCCCAGGTTATGGAGCTCACCTGTGCAACTACCCAGCAGCCCATGGGGTCTCGTGATCAGGCCCCTCCCAGGATATGGAGCTCCCCTGAGCAGATACCACGGCAGGGCTGGGCACACAGGCACCGTGCACATAGCCCTCATTGCAGAGCACCCCAGATGGCCTGTCACTCAGAGCTGACACAGAGCACCTCAGAGCAGGACTTGATGTAACAAACAGCAGCTCCGAAAGGTCTGTGACCCTGGGCATCACTCTGTGCGGCCTCCCTCTGCCTGGTCTTCCAGAGACTTCCACTGCAGCCGGGACACCAGGCCTCTATCTCCAACCATCACCCCTCCTCTCCCTGACTCCTCGGTTCCTCTCATTAGGAGAGGGTCTTCTTGAAGTTGTCTCCCACTCATGGGCCAGATAAAATGATTAGAAAACAAGCCAGAGCTGCAGCCCCTTATGTATCCTGACTCTCAGGAGCCCACACCTGTTCCTTGGACCTGGCTGGTTCAGCGAGGTCCATTTTCTGCAATGTGAGCCCCTGAGGGGTGAGGATTGGCTGACCTGGGCAGCCTGACCATGCCGGCCAGCCCTCCCCAGGTGTTCCTGTGTTGAGGTCAATATGAACATCACTCCAGGCAGCAAGAACCCCTGCAGCTGTGCCTGATGCCATATTCTCTGCCCCGTCATCAGTCTCGGGGCTGTGCTGGTGGGAGGGAGTGAGGGGCCACAGCTTTGTGGGTGGCCCGGTGTGAGTGGGGCTCTGCTGGACTTTCTGCAGGAATTGCCAGGCTGCCAACTGCTAAAGAAGAGGATGTGTCACCCATACCTTACACTGGAATTTCTCCCCGGGCAGAGGTGAGGAAGGAAAAAAGCAGTGGGGGCCGGGACAGGAGGTGTATCTCAGGCAGGGAAATGGAAAGCATCCAGAAGAGCGCCCTGGCTGGGACCAACCTGGCTGGCCTCCAGGCACCAAGTCAGCCTGCGTGCTGTCGCTGGTGTGGCCCAACGGCCCTTCGTCTAGGCTTTCAGGTCCTTGTACATATTCAGGTGTTTTACCTGGGAAGGGTGGGAACAGTTCAGCAGCAGCTGGCCTGGGGCTCAGCTCACGTTTACTCACAGACGCCTCGGCACGGTCCCCCAGCTTTGCAATGAGGACGCTCCTTGCGTGGGGGCTGCTGGCTGCATGGGAGGTGATTCCCCACCTGTAACCAACTTCAGATTTGTTTACCGCTGGAGCAAGTGCCCTGATAGGGTTTTCCTCTCTATAACTGGTGGGTTTTGTGTTTTTTTTTTTTTTGGTTCAAGGTAGATTTCATTCGTCTTTTATGTATTTATAGATATAAGCATGGAAATAATTCATTCATATAAATACATCTGTGTGAAGGGAAGAACTTTTTCTGTTTTATTTTAAAAATTTATTTATTTTTAAAAATTTTGAAATTTTATTTATTTATTTACACAGCAGGTTATTATTAGTTATCTATTTTATACATATACATGTATACAGGTCAATCCCAATCTCCCAACTCATCCCACCACCACCACCACATGGCTTCCTCCCCTTGGTGTCCATACGTTTGTTCTCTGCCTCTGTGTCTCTATTTCTGCCCTGCAAACCGGTTCATCTGTACCATTTTTCTAGGTTCCACATATATGCATTAATATACAATAGTTGTTTTTCTCTTTCTGACTTCCTTCACTCTGTATGACAGTCTCTAGATCCATCGACGTCTCTACAAATGACCCAGTTTCATTCCTTTGTATGGCTGAGTAATATTCCATTTTATATATGTACCACATGTTTATCCATTCGACTATCTGTGGGCATTTAGGTTGCTTCCATTACCTGGCTATGGTGAATAGTGCTGCAACGAACATTGTGGTGAATGTGTCTTTTTGATTTATGGTTTTCTCTGGGTATATGCCCAGAAGTGGGATTGCTGGATCATATGGTAATTCTATTTTTACTTTTTTAAGGAACCTCCATACTGTTCTCCATAGTGACTGTATCAATTTACATTCCCACCAATAGTGGAAGAGGGTTCCTTTTGTCCACACCCTCCCCAGCATTTGTTGTTTGTAGAATTTCTGATGATGCCCATTCTAACAGGTGTGAGGTGATAGCTCATTGTAGTTTTGATTTGCATTACTTTAATAATTAGTGATGTTGAGCAGCTTTTCATGTGCATCTTGGCCATGTCTGTGTGTTCTTTGAAGAAATATCTATTTAGATCGTCTACCCATTTTTATATTGGTTTGTTGGTTTTTTTTACTATGAAGCTGCATGAGCTGTTTATATATACTGGAGATTAAACGTTTGTCCATTGATTCGTTTGCAAATATTTCCTCCCATTCGGAGGGTTGCCTTTTTCCATTCCCGTTTTTTAACAAAAGAAAGAAAGAAAGAAAAAGAAGCAGAACACAAATGTGTGTAAAATATGCCTCTTGAAACTGTCGTTTTGGAATATGGAAGTCTGTTGAATATTTTGGTCGATATACGACTCCAGGATTTGTTTTCAGGGCAGGTGTCATTTACAGGCCTGCAATTATCTTGAATATCAACTGACCATTAGCCCTGGGATGAAAGCTGCTGTTGTGTGAAACGGCCACAAGGTGGCAGCAGTTCTCCTTTACCAAACCTGGTTACTAGGGCAACAGGGCCTCAATGGAAGTCGTGTTCTAGGTTGTAATTTAGAATGGAATGTGCCAGGAAAAAGCCCCTTAAGTTTGTCTCACTACTTCTTGTTCGCTTTCTTAATTTGATTTTTATTTTTTTATCGCGGCAAGTTTGATTACAATGTTTGGCTTGTTGTAGGTGTGCAAGATGTGGTTCTTTTACACATATACATATGTCTGTTCTTCCTGGGGTCCTTTCCCCATGTACGTTATGACAGGATGTTGAGTAGTCTTCTCTTGGTATTCCGTGGGTGTTTGGTGATTATATATTTCACCTGTGTTTGTATATGTCTGTTAACCCCAATATCCTAATGTATCCAATCCTCACACTTTCCCATTGGTGATCCATAAGTTTGTTTAATGAATCTGTGATTGCCCTTCTCCGTGGAAATATCTTCACTGGTATCAATTTTTCGGTAACACCTATAAGTGATATCAATAGATATGTGTCTTTCTCTTTCTGACTTACTACAAGTCACGTGATTAGCTCTAGACTCATCTACGGTGCAGCAGATGGCATTGTGTCCTTTTTTTCCTTGGCTAATATTCTGTCTGTACATGTACCAGTTCTTCTTTGTCCACTCATCTGTTGATGGACTTTTTGGCTGCTTCCATGTCATGGCTATTGTAATGCTGCGGCAATGCACATTTGCCTGCCTGTGTCTTTCCAATTCTGTCTTCTTAGGTTATAGGCCCAGGAGTGGGCCTGCTGGATCATATGGTAGCAAAATGTTTACCTTGTAGAGGCACCTCCATTCTGTTCTCAGTAGTGGCTCTTACCAGGTTACGTCCCACTTAAAGTTGAGGTTATGCTCTTCTCCCCAACAACTTCAGCGTTTATTGTTTGTAGTATTTTCGCTGATGTTTATTCTGACTAGTGTGAGCTGATACCACTTTGTGGTTGGACTTGCATGCGTCTCATAATTCCTTGAAATTGAACTTTCTGGCATGTCCTTTTTTTCTTCAAACTGTGAGTACAGCTTACCTCTTCAAATAGTTTTCGTGAAGTATGTTTGACATTTAGAAATATTTTGGCCATTACCTCCCTCAAGACATTTTGAGGGCAGGTTTCATTCACAGCCCTCCAGTACTGGTGCATATGAAGTGACCCTTAGCACAGGTTTTAAAGCTGCTGTTGCAAGTAACGGCCAGAGGGTGGCAGCATTTCTCCTTTTCCCAATCTGGTAACTAGGGAAACAGACCATCCTGGCAGTGGTGTTCCTCGGTGATATATTAGAGTGGAATGTGCCCCCGAAAGCTGATGTCTCCTTACTTATGTTTGTTTTATAAATTGAATTTATATATTTTTTAATTGGAGTCATATTCCATTATGTACATGGACCACTTCTTCTTTGTGCATGCCTCTGTTGATGGACATTTTCGTAGCTTCCAAGTGTTGGCTATGGTAAATATTGCTGGAGTGTAGGATTGCCAGCCTGTGTCTTTTTTTTTGTGGTATGTGGGCCTCTCACTGCCGTGGAACCTCCCATTGCAGAGCACACGCTCCAGACACGCAGGCCCAGCAGCCATAGCTCACGGGACCAGCCGCTCTGCGGCATGTGGGATCTTCCTGAACCGGGGCATGAACCCGTGTCCCCTGCATTGGCAGGTGGACTCTCAAACACTGCGCCACCAGTGAAGCCCAGCCTGTGTCTTTTTGATTCTCATGCCCTCAGGTGATAGGCCCAGCAGTGGGCATGTTTGATTGAATGGTAGCTCAGTATTTACCTTTACAAGGCACCTGATTTTTTTGCTTTCATTACTGGCTCTTACCATGTCCCACGTTGAACCAAGGGTAGGCATTTCTCCAAAACCCCTTCAGCATTTATTGTTTGCAGAATTTTTGTCGATGACCATTCTGACTGGTGTGAGCTGATAGGTTTTTGTAATTTGGATTTGCATATCTTTAATTATTCCTAATGTTCAGCATTTTTCCATGCCTTTTTCCATTTCTGGTACAGAAAAACAGAAAAAAACGGAGAGTACAATTAACCTCTTGAAATTGTCTTCTTGGATGGTTGCCCTCTTTTGAATTTTTGGGTCAATGTTCGACCCCAGGATTGTTTTTGAGGGCAGGTGTCATTCACAGGCCTGCAATGAGTGCGAATACTTTGTGACCCTTAGCACTGGGTTTAAAGCTGCTGTTGTGGGAAATGGCCACAAGGCGGCAGCATTTCTCCATTGCCAAACCTGGTTACTAGGGCAGCAGAGCCTTTCTGGGGCCAATGGAATACAGAAGAAGGCATCGTTGAAGTCTAATACAGAATACCATGTCCTGGTGGATGGTAGAATGACCAGCAGGGTGTAGGAATTAGGAACTACTGGATGTATATCCTCGGTGGCTTCACTGAGTGTCCTGACCTCCTTTACCAGGTCCCCAGCAGCCCACGGGGCTCTCGTGGTCAGGGCAATGCCAGGTTATGGAGCTCCCCTGTGCAACTTCCCATCAGCCCACGGGGCTCTCATGGTCACGCCACTCCCAGGTTATGGAGCTCACCTGTGCAACTACCCATCAGCCCACGAGGCTCTCATGGTCACGCCACTCCCAGGTTATGGAGCTCACCTGTGCAACTACCCAGCAGCCCATGGGGTCTCGTGATCAGGCCCCTCCCAGGATATGGAGCTCCCCTGAGCAGATACCACGGCAGGGCTGGGCACACAGGCACCGTGCACATAGCCCTCATTGCAGAGCACCCCAGATCGCCTGTCACTCAGAGCTGACACAGAGCACCTCAGAGCAGGACTTGATGTAACAAACAGCAGCTCCGAAGGGTCTGTGACCCTGAGCATCACTCTGTGCGACCTCCCTCTGCCTGGTCTTCCAGAGACTTCCACTGCAGCCGGGACACCAGGCCTCTATCTCCAACCATCACCCCTCCTCTCCCTGACTCCTCGGTTCCTCTCATTAGGAGAGGGTCTTCTTGAAGTTGTCTCCCACTCATGGGCCAGATAAAATGATTAGAAAACAAGCCAGAGCTGCAGCCCCTTATCTATCCTGACTCTCAGGAGCCCACATCTGTTCCTTGGACCTGGCTGGTTCAGCGAGGTCCATTTTCTGCAATGTGAGCCCCTGAGAGGTGAGGATTGGCTGACCTGGGCAGCCTGACCATGCCGGCCAGCCCTCCCCAGGTGTTCCTGTGTTGAGGTCAATATGAACACCACTCCAGGCAGCAAGAACCCCTGCAGCTGTGCCTGATGCCATATTCTCTGCCCCGTCAGCAGTCTCGGGGCTGTGCTTGTGGGAGGGAGTGAGGGGCCACGGCTTTGTGGTTGGCCCGGTGTGAGTGGGGCTCTGCTGGACTTTCTGCAGGAATTGCCAGGCTGCCAACTGCTAAAGAAGAGGATGTGTCACCCATACCTTACACTGGAATTTCTCCCCGGGCAGAGGTGAGGAAGGAAAAAAGCAGTGGGGGCCGGGACAGGAGGTGTATCTCAGGCAGGGAAATGGAAAGCGTCCAGAAGAGCGACCTGGCTGGGACCAACCTGGCTGGCCTCCAAGCACCAAGTCAGCCTGCGTGCTGTCGCTGGTGTGGCCCAACGGCCCTTCCTCTAGGCTTTCAGGTCCTTGTACATATTCAGATGTTTTACCTGGGAAGGGTGGGAACAGTTCAGCAGCAGCTGGCCTGGGGCTCAGCTCACGTTTACTCACAGACGCCTCGGCACGGTCCCCCAGCTTTGCAATGAGGACGCTCCTTGCGTGGGGGCTGCTGGCTGCATGGGAGGTGATTCCCCACCTGTGACCAACTTCAGAATTGTTTACCGCTGGAGCAAGTGCCCTGATAGGGTTTTCCTCTCTATAACTGGTGGGTTCTGTGTTTTTTTTTTTTTGGTTTTAGGTAGATTTTATTCGTCTTTTATGTATTTATAGATATAAGCATGGAAATAATTCATTCATATAAATACATCTGTGTGAAGGGAAGAAGTTTTTCTGTTTTATTTTAAAAATTTATTTATTTTTAAAAATTTTGAAATTTTATTTATTTATTTACACAGCAGGTTATTATTAGTTATCTATTTTATACATATACATGTATACAGGTCAATCCCAATCTCCCAACTCATCCCACCACCACCACCACATGGCTTCCTCCCCTTGGTGTCCATACGTTTGTTCTCTGCCTCTGTGTCTCTATTTCTGCCCTGCAAACCGGTTCATCTGTACCATTTTTCTAGGTTCCACATATATGCATTAATAAACAATAGTTGTTTTTCTCTTTCTGACTTCCTTCACTCTGTATGACAGTCTCTAGATCCATCGACGTCTCTACAAATGACCCAGTTTCATTCCTTTGTATGGCTGAGTAATATTCCATTTTATATATGTACCACATGTTTATCCATTCGACTATCTGTGGGCATTTAGGTTGCTTCCATTACCTGGCTATGGTGAATAGTGCTGCAATGAACTTTGTGGTGAATGTGTCTTTTTGATTTATGGTTTTCTCTGGGTATATGCCCAGAAGTGGGATTGCTGGATCATATGGTAATTCTATTTTTACTTTTTTAAGGAACCTCCATACTGTTCTCCATAGTGACTGTATCAATTTACATTCCCACCAATAGTGGAAGAGGGTTCCTTTTGTCCACACCCTCCCCAGCATTTGTTGTTTGTAGAATTTCTGATGATGCCCATTCTAACAGGTGTGAGGTGATAGCTCATTGTAGTTTTGATTTGCATTACTTTAATAATTAGTGATGTTGAGCAGCTTTTCATGTGCATCTTGGCCATGTCTGTGTGTTCTTTGAAGAAATATCTATTTAGATCGTCTACCCATTTTTATATTGGTTTGTTGTTTTTTTTTACTATGAAGCTGCATGAGCTGTTTATATATACTGGAGATTAAACGTTTGTCCATTGATTCGTTTGCAAATATTTCCTCCCATTCGGAGGGTTGCCTTTTTCCATTCCCGTTTTTTAACAAAAGAAAGAAAGAAAGAAAAAGAAGCAGAACACAAATGTGTGTAAAATATGCCTCTTGAAACTGTCGTTTTGAAATATTGAAGTCTGTTGAATATTTTGGTCGATATACGACCCCAGGATTTGTTTTCAGGGCAGGTGTCATTTACAGGCCTGCAATTATCTTGAATATCAACTGACCATTAGCCCTGGGATGAAAGCTGCTGTTGTGTGAAACGGCCACAAGGTGGCAGCAGTTCTCCTTTACCAAACCTGGTTACTAGGGCAACAGAGCCTCAATGGAAGTCGTGTTCTAGGTTGTAATTTAGAATGGAATGTGCCAGGAAAAAGCCCCTTAAGTTTGTCTCACTACTTCTTGTTCTCTTTCTGAATTTGATTTTTATTTTTTTATCACGGCAAGTTTGATTACAATGTTTGGCTTGTTGTAGGTGTGCAAGATGTGGTTCTTTTACACATATACATATGTCTGTTCTTCCTGGGGTCCTTTCCCCATGTATGTTATGACAGGATGTTGAGTAGTCTTCTCTTGGTATTCCGTGGGTGTTTGGTGATTATATATTTCACCTGTGTTTGTATATGTCTGTTAACCCCAATATCCTAATGTATCCAATCCTCACACTTTCCCATTGGTGATCCATAAGTTTGTTTAATGAATCTGTGATTGCCCTTCTCCGTGGAAATATCTTCACTGGTATCAATTTTTCGGTAACACCTATAAGTGATATCAATAGATATGTGTCTTTCTCTTTTTGACTTACTACAAGTCACGTGATTAGCTCTAGACTCATCTACGGTGCAGCAGATGGCATTGTGTCCTTTTTTTCCTTGGCTAATATTCTGTCTGTACATGTACCAGTTCTTCTTTGTCCACTCATCTGTTGATGGACTTTTTGGCTGCTTCCATGTCATGGCTATTGTAATGCTGCGGCAATGCACATTTGCCTGCCTGTGTCTTTCCAATTCTGTCTTCTTAGGTTATAGGCCCAGGAGTGGGCCTGCTGGATCATATGGTAGCAAAATGTTTACCTTGTAGAGGCACCTCCATTCTGTTCTCAGTAGTGGCTCTTACCAGGTCACGTCCCACTTAAAGTTGAGGTTATGCTCTTCTCCCCAACAACTTCAGCGTTTATTGTTTGTAGTATTTTCGCTGATGTTTATTCTGACTAGTGTGAGCTGATACCACTTTGTGGTTGGATTTGCATGCGTCTCATAATTCCTTGAAATTGAACTTTCTGGCATGTCCTTTTTTTCTTCAAACTGTGAGTACAGCTTACCTCTTCAAATAGTTTTCGTGAAGTATGTTTGACATTTAGAAATATTTTGGCCATTACCTCCCTCAAGACATTTTGAGGGCAGGTTTCATTCACAGCCCTCCAGTACTGGTGCATATGAAGTGACCCTTAGCACAGGTTTTAAAGCTGCTGTTGCAAGTAACGGCCAGAGGGCGGCAGCATTTTTCCTTTTCCCAATCTGGTAACTAGGGAAACAGACCATCCTGGCAGTGGTGTTCCTCGGTGATATATTAGAGTGGAATGTGCCCCCAAAAGCTGATGTCTCCTTACTTATGTTTGTTTTATAAATTGAATTTATGTATTTTTTAATTGGAGTCATATTCCATTGTGTACATGGACCACTTCTTCTTTGTGCATGCCTCTGTTGATGGACATTTTCGTAGCTTCCAAGTGTTGGCTATGGTAAATATTGCTGGAGTGCAGGATTGCCAGGCTGTGTCTTTTTTTGTGGTATGTGGGCCTCTCGCTGCCGTGGAACCTCCCATTGCAGTGCACACGCTCCGGACGCGCAGGCCCAGCAGCCATAGCTCACGGGACAAGCCGCTCCGCGGCATGTGGGATCTTCCTGAACCGGGGCATGAACCCGTGTCCCCTGCATTGGCAGGTGGACTCTCAAACACTGCGCCACCAGTGAAGCCCAGCCTGTGTCTTTTTGATTCTCATGCCCTCAGGTGATAGGCCCAGCAGTGGGTATGTTTGATTGAATGGTAGCTCAGTATTTACCTTTACAAGGCACCTGATTTTTTTGGTTTTCATTACTGGCTCTTACCATGTCCCACGTTGAACCAAGGGTAGGCATTTCTCCAAAACCCCTTCAGCATTTATTGTTTGCAGAATTTTTGTCGATGACCATTCTGACTGGTGTGAGCTGATAGGTTTTTGTAATTTGGATTTGCATATCTTTAATTATTCCTAATGTTCAGCATTTTTCCATGCCTTTTTCCATTTCTGGTACAGAAAAACAGAAAAAAACGGAGAGTACAATTAACCTCTTGAAATTGTCTTCTTGGATGGTTGCCCTCTTTTGAATTTTTGGGTCAATGTTCGACCCCAGGATTGTTTTTGAGGGCAGGTGTCATTCACAGGCCTGCAATGAGTGCGAATACTTTGTGACCCTTAGCACTGGGTTTAAAGCTGCTGTTGTGGGAAATGGCCACAAGGCGGCAGCATTTCTCCATTGCCAAACCTGGTTACTAGGGCAGCAGAGCCTTTCTGGGGCCAATGGAATACAGAAGAAGGCATCGTTGAAGTCTAATACAGAATACCATGTCCTGGTGGATGGTAGAATGACCAGCAGGGTGTAGGAATTAGGAACTACTGGATGTATATCCTCGGTGGCTTCACTGAGTGTCCTGACCTCCTTTACCAGGTCCCCAGCAGCCCACGGGGCTCTCGTGGTCAGGGCAATGCCAGGTTATGGAGCTCCCCTGTGCAACTTCCCATCAGCCCACGGGGCTCTCATGGTCACGCCACTCCCAGGTTATGGAGCTCACCTGTGCAACTACCCATCAGCCCACGAGGCTCTCATGGTCACGCCACTCCCAGGTTATGGAGCTCACCTGTGCAACTACCCAGCAGCCCATGGGGTCTCGTGATCAGGCCCCTCCCAGGATATGGAGCTCCCCTGAGCAGATACCACGGCAGGGCTGGGCACACAGGCACCGTGCACATAGCCCTCATTGCAGAGCACCCCAGATGGCCTGTCACTCAGAGCTGACACAGAGCACCTCAGAGCAGGACTTGATGTAACAAACAGCAGCTCCGAAAGGTCTGTGACCCTGGGCATCACTCTGTGCGGCCTCCCTCTGCCTGGTCTTCCAGAGACTTCCACTGCAGCCGGGACACCAGGCCTCTATCTCCAACCATCACCCCTCCTCTCCCTGACTCCTCGGTTCCTCTCATTAGGAGAGGGTCTTCTTGAAGTTGTCTCCCACTCATGGGCCAGATAAAATGATTAGAAAACAAGCCAGAGCTGCAGCCCCTTATGTATCCTGACTCTCAGGAGCCCACACCTGTTCCTTGGACCTGGCCGGTTCAGCGAGGTCCATTTTCTGCAATGTGAGCCCCTGAGGGGTGAGGGTTGGCTGACCTGGGCAGCCTGACCATGCCGGCCAGCCCTCCCCAGGTGTTCCTGTGTTGAGGTCAATATGAACATCACTCCAGGCAGCAAGAACCCCTGCAGCTGTGCCTGATGCCATATTCTCTGCCCCGTCATCAGTCTCGGGGCTGTGCTGGTGGGAGGGAGTGAGGGGCCACAGCTTTGTGGGTGGCCCGGTGTGAGTGGGGCTCTGCTGGACTTTCTGCAGGAATTGCCAGGCTGCCAACTGCTAAAGAAGAGGATGTGTCACCCATACCTTACACTGGAATTTCTCCCCGGGCAGAGGTGAGGAAGGAAAAAAGCAGTGGGGGCCGGGACAGGAGGTGTATCTCAGGCAGGGAAATGGAAAGCATCCAGAAGAGCGCCCTGGCTGGGACCAACCTGGCTGGCCTCCAGGCACCAAGTCAGCCTGCGTGCTGTCGCTGGTGTGGCCCAACGGCCCTTCGTCTAGGCTTTCAGGTCCTTGTACATATTCAGGTGTTTTACCTGGGAAGGGTGGGAACAGTTCAGCAGCAGCTGGCCTGGGGCTCAGCTCACGTTTACTCACAGACGCCTCGGCACGGTCCCCCAGCTTTGCAATGAGGACGCTCCTTGCGTGGGGGCTGCTGGCTGCATGGGAGGTGATTCCCCACCTGTAACCAACTTCAGATTTGTTTACCGCTGGAGCAAGTGCCCTGATAGGGTTTTCCTCTCTATAACTGGTGGGTTCTGTGTTTTGTTTTTTTTTTTTGGTTCAAGGTAGATTTCATTCGTCTTTTATGTATTTATAGATATAAGCATGGAAATAATTCATTCATATAAATACATCTGTGTGAAGGGAAGAACTTTTTCTGTTTTATTTTAAAAATTTATTTATTTTTAAAAATTTTGAAATTTTATTTATTTATTTACACAGCAGGTTATTATTAGTTATCTATTTTATACATATACATGTATACAGGTCAATCCCAATCTCCCAACTCATCCCACCACCACCACCACATGGCTTCCTCCCCTTGGTGTCCATACGTTTGTTCTCTGCCTCTGTGTCTCTATTTCTGCCCTGCAAACCGGTTCATCTGTACCATTTTTCTAGGTTCCACATATATGCATTAATATACAATAGTTGTTTTTCTCTTTCTGACTTCCTTCACTCTGTATGACAGTCTCTAGATCCATCGACGTCTCTACAAATGACCCAGTTTCATTCCTTTGTATGGCTGAGTAATATTCCATTTTATATATGTACCACATGTTTATCCATTCGACTATCTGTGGGCATTTAGGTTGCTTCCATTACCTGGCTATGGTGAATAGTGCTGCAACGAACATTGTGGTGAATGTGTCTTTTTGATTTATGGTTTTCTCTGGGTATATGCCCAGAAGTGGGATTGCTGGATCATATGGTAATTCTATTTTTACTTTTTTAAGGAACCTCCATACTGTTCTCCATAGTGACTGTATCAATTTACATTCCCACCAATAGTGGAAGAGGGTTCCTTTTGTCCACACCCTCCCCAGCATTTGTTGTTTGTAGAATTTCTGATGATGCCCATTCTAACAGGTGTGAGGTGATAGCTCATTGTAGTTTTGATTTGCATTACTTTAATAATTAGTGATGTTGAGCAGCTTTTCATGTGCATCTTGGCCATGTCTGTGTGTTCTTTGAAGAAATATCTATTTAGATCGTCTACCCATTTTTATATTGGTTTGTTGGGTTTTTTTACTATGAAGCTGCATGAGCTGTTTATATATACTGGAGATTAAACGTTTGTCCATTGATTCGTTTGCAAATATTTCCTCCCATTCTGAGGGTTGCCTTTTTCCATTCCCGTTTTTTAACAAAAGAAAGAAAGAAAGAAAAAGAAGCAGAACACAAATGTGTGTAAAATATGCCTCTTGAAACTGTCGTTTTGAAATATGGAAGTCTGTTGAATATTTTGGTCGATATACGACTCCAGGATTTGTTTTCAGGGCAGGTGTCATTTACAGGCCTGCAATTATCTTGAATATCAACTGACCATTAGCCCTGGGATGAAAGCTGCTGTTGTGTGAAACGGCCACAAGGTGGCAGCAGTTCTCCTTTACCAAACCTGGTTACTAGGGCAACAGGGCCTCAATGGAAGTCGTGTTCTAGGTTGTAATTTAGAATGGAATGTGCCAGGAAAAAGCCCCTTAAGTTTGTCTCACTACTTCTTGTTCGCTTTCTGAATTTGATTTTTATTTTTTTATCACGGCAAGTTTGATTACAATGTTTGGCTTGTTGTAGGTGTGCAAGATGTGGTTCTTTTACACATATACATATGTCTGTTCTTCCTGGGGTCCTTTCCCCATGTATGTTATGACAGGATGTTGAGTAGTCTTCTCTTGGTATTCCGTGGGTGTTTGGTGATTATATATTTCACCTGTGTTTGTATATGTCTGTTAACCCCAATATCCTAATGTATCCAATCCTCACACTTTCCCTTTGGTGATCCATAAGTTTGTTTAATGAATCTGTGATTGCCCTTCTCCGTGGAAATATCTTCACTGGTATCAATTTTTCGGTAACACCTATAAGTGATATCAATAGATATGTGTCTTTCTCTTTCTGACTTACTACAAGTCACGTGATTAGCTCTAGACTCATCTACGGTGCAGCAGATGGCATTGTGTCCTTTTTTTCCTTGGCTAATATTCTGTCTGTACATGTACCAGTTCTTCTTTGTCCACTCATCTGTTGATGGACTTTTTGGCTGCTTCCATGTCATGGCTATTGTAATGCTGCGGCAATGCACATTTGCCTGCCTGTGTCTTTCCAATTCTGTCTTCTTAGGTTATAGGCCCAGGAGTGGGCCTGCTGGATCATATGGTAGCAAAATGTTTACCTTGTAGAGGCACCTCCATTCTGTTCTCAGTAGTGGCTCTTACCAGGTCACGTCCCACTTAAAGTTGAGGTTATGCTCTTCTCCCCAACAACTTCAGCGTTTATTGTTTGTAGTATTTTCGCTGATGTTTATTCTGACTAGTGTGAGCTGATACCACTTTGTGGTTGGACTTGCATGCGTCTCATAATTCCTTGAAATTGAACTTTCTGGCATGTCCTTTTTTTCTTCAAACTGTGAGTACAGCTTACCTCTTCAAATAGTTTTCGTGAAGTATGTTTGACATTTAGAAATATTTTGGCCATTACCTCCCTCAAGACATTTTGAGGGCAGGTTTCATTCACAGCCCTCCAGTACTGGTGCATATGAAGTGACCCTTAGCACAGGTTTTAAAGCTGCTGTTGCAAGTAACGGCCAGAGGGCGGCAGCATTTTTCCTTTTCCCAATCTGGTAACTAGGGAAACAGACCATCCTGGCAGTGGTGTTCCTCGGTGATATATTAGAGTGGAATGTGCCCCCAAAAGCTGATGTCTCCTTACTTATGTTTGTTTTATAAATTGAATTTATGTATTTTTTAATTGGAGTCATATTCCATTGTGTACATGGACCACTTCTTCTTTGTGCATTCCTCTGTTGATGGACATTTTCGTAGCTTCCAAGTGTTGGCTATGGTAAATATTGCTGGAGTGCAGGATTGCCAGGCTGTGTCTTTTTTTGTGGTATGTGGGCCTCTCACTGCCGTGGAACCTCCCATTGCAGTGCACACGCTCCGGACGCGCAGGCCCAGCAGCCATAGCTCACGGGACAAGCCGCTCCGCGGCATGTGGGATCTTCCTGAACCGGGGCATGAACCCGTGTCCCCTGCATTGGCAGGTGGACTCTCAAACACTGCGCCACCAGTGAAGCCCAGCCTGTGTCTTTTTGATTCTCATGCCCTCAGGTGATAGGCCCAGCAGTGGGTATGTTTGATTGAATGGTAGCTCAGTATTTACCTTTACAAGGCACCTGATTTTTTTGCTTTCATTACTGGCTCTTACCATGTCCCACGTTGAACCAAGGGTAGGCATTTCTCCAAAACCCCTTCAGCATTTATTGTTTGCAGAATTTTTGTCGATGACCATTCTGACTGGTGTGAGCTGATAGGTTTTTGTAATTTGGATTTGCATATCTTTAATTATTCCTAATGTTCAGCATTTTTCCATGCCTTTTTCCATTTCTGGTACAGAAAAACAGAAAAAAACGGAGAGTACAATTAACCTCTTGAAATTGTCTTCTTGGATGGTTGCCCTCTTTTGAATTTTTGGGTCAATGTTCGACCCCAGGATTGTTTTTGAGGGCAGGTGTCATTCACAGGCCTGCAATGAGTGCGAATACTTTGTGACCCTTAGCACTGGGTTTAAAGCTGCTGTTGTGGGAAATGGCCACAAGGCGGCAGCATTTCTCCATTGCCAAACCTGGTTACTAGGGCAGCAGAGCCTTTCTGGGGCCAATGGAATACAGAAGAAGGCATCGTTGAAGTCTAATACAGAATACCATGTCCTGGTGGATGGTAGAATGACCAGCAGGGTGTAGGAATTAGGAACTACTGGATGTATATCCTCGGTGGCTTCACTGAGTGTCCTGACCTCCTTTACCAGGTCCCCAGCAGCCCACGGGGCTCTCGTGGTCAGGGCAATGCCAGGTTATGGAGCTCCCCTGTGCAACTTCCCATCAGCCCACGGGGCTCTCATGGTCACGCCACTCCCAGGTTATGGAGCTCACCTGTGCAACTACCCATCAGCCCACAAGGCTCTCATGGTCACGCCACTCCCAGGTTATGGAGCTCACCTGTGCAACTACCCAGCAGCCCATGGGGTCTCGTGATCAGGCCCCTCCCAGGATATGGAGCTCCCCTGAGCAGATACCACGGCAGGGCTGGGCACACAGGCACCGTGCACATAGCCCTCATTGCAGAGCACCCCAGATGGCCTGTCACTCAGAGCTGACACAGAGCACCTCAGAGCAGGACTTGATGTAACAAACAGCAGCTCCGAAAGGTCTGTGACCCTGGGCATCACTCTGTGCGGCCTCCCTCTGCCTGGTCTTCCAGAGACTTCCACTGCAGCCGGGACACCAGGCCTCTATCTCCAACCATCACCCCTCCTCTCCCTGACTCCTCGGTTCCTCTCATTAGGAGAGGGTCTTCTTGAAGTTGTCTCCCACTCATGGGCCAGATAAAATGATTAGAAAACAAGCCAGAGCTGCAGCCCCTTATGTATCCTGACTCTCAGGAGCCCACACCTGTTCCTTGGACCTGGCCGGTTCAGCGAGGTCCATTTTCTGCAATGTGAGCCCCTGAGGGGTGAGGATTGGCTGACCTGGGCAGCCTGACCATGCCGGCCAGCCCTCCCCAGGTGTTCCTGTGTTGAGGTCAATATGAACATCACTCCAGGCAGCAAGAACCCCTGCAGCTGTGCCTGATGCCATATTCTCTGCCCCGTCATCAGTCTCGGGGCTGTGCTGGTGGGAGGGAGTGAGGGGCCACAGCTTTGTGGGTGGCCCGGTGTGAGTGGGGCTCTGCTGGACTTTCTGCAGGAATTGCCAGGCTGCCAACTGCTAAAGAAGAGGATGTGTCACCCATACCTTACACTGGAATTTCTCCCCGGGCAGAGGTGAGGAAGGAAAAAAGCAGTGGGGGCCGGGACAGGAGGTGTATCTCAGGCAGGGAAATGGAAAGCATCCAGAAGAGCGCCCTGGCTGGGACCAACCTGGCTGGCCTCCAGGCACCAAGTCAGCCTGCGTGCTGTCGCTGGTGTGGCCCAACGGCCCTTCGTCTAGGCTTTCAGGTCCTTGTACATATTCAGGTGTTTTACCTGGGAAGGGTGGGAACAGTTCAGCAGCAGCTGGCCTGGGGCTCAGCTCACGTTTACTCACAGACGCCTCGGCACGGTCCCCCAGCTTTGCAATGAGGACGCTCCTTGCGTGGGGGCTGCTGGCTGCATGGGAGGTGATTCCCCACCTGTAACCAACTTCAGATTTGTTTACCGCTGGAGCAAGTGCCCTGATAGGGTTTTCCTCTCTATAACTGGTGGGTTCTGTGTTTTGTTTTTTTTTTTTTGGTTCAAGGTAGATTTCATTCGTCTTTTATGTATTTATAGATATAAGCATGGAAATAATTCATTCATATAAATACATCTGTGTGAAGGGAAGAACTTTTTCTGTTTTATTTTAAAAATTTATTTATTTTTAAAAATTTTGAAATTTTATTTATTTATTTACACAGCAGGTTATTATTAGTTATCTATTTTATACATATACATGTATACAGGTCAATCCCAATCTCCCAACTCATCCCACCACCACCACCACATGGCTTCCTCCCCTTGGTGTCCATACGTTTGTTCTCTGCCTCTGTGTCTCTATTTCTGCCCTGCAAACCGGTTCATCTGTACCATTTTTCTAGGTTCCACATATATGCATTAATATACAATAGTTGTTTTTCTCTTTCTGACTTCCTTCACTCTGTATGACAGTCTCTAGATCCATCGACGTCTCTACAAATGACCCAGTTTCATTCCTTTGTATGGCTGAGTAATATTCCATTTTATATATGTACCACATGTTTATCCATTCGACTATCTGTGGGCATTTAGGTTGCTTCCATTACCTGGCTATGGTGAATAGTGCTGCAATGAACTTTGTGGTGAATGTGTCTTTTTGATTTATGGTTTTCTCTGGGTATATGCCCAGAAGTGGGATTGCTGGATCATATGGTAATTCTATTTTTACTTTTTTAAGGAACCTCCATACTGTTCTCCATAGTGACTGTATCAATTTACATTCCCACCAATAGTGGAAGAGGGTTCCTTTTGTCCACACCCTCCCCAGCATTTGTTGTTTGTAGAATTTCTGATGATGCCCATTCTAACAGGTGTGAGGTGATAGCTCATTGTAGTTTTGATTTGCATTACTTTAATAATTAGTGATGTTGAGCAGCTTTTCATGTGCATCTTGGCCATGTCTGTGTGTTCTTTGAAGAAATATCTATTTAGATCGTCTACCCATTTTTATATTGGTTTGTTGTTTTTTTTTACTATGAAGCTGCATGAGCTGTTTATATATACTGGAGATTAAACGTTTGTCCATTGATTCGTTTGCAAATATTTCCTCCCATTCTGAGGGTTGCCTTTTTCCATTCCCGTTTTTTAACAAAAGAAAGAAAGAAAGAAAAAGAAGCAGAACACAAATGTGTGTAAAATATGCCTCTTGAAACTGTCGTTTTGAAATATGGAAGTCTGTTGAATATTTTGGTCGATATACGACTCCAGGATTTGTTTTCAGGGCAGGTGTCATTTACAGGCCTGCAATTATCTTGAATATCAACTGACCATTAGCCCTGGGATGAAAGCTGCTGTTGTGTGAAACGGCCACAAGGTGGCAGCAGTTCTCCTTTACCAAACCTGGTTACTAGGGCAACAGAGCCTCAATGGAAGTCGTGTTCTAGGTTGTAATTTAGAATGGAATGTGCCAGGAAAAAGCCCCTTAAGTTTGTCTCACTACTTCTTGTTCGCTTTCTGAATTTGATTTTTATTTTTTTATCACGGCAAGTTTGATTACAATGTTTGGCTTGTTGTAGGTGTGCAAGATGTGGTTCTTTTACACATATACATATGTCTGTTCTTCCTGGGGTCCTTTCCCCATGTATGTTATGACAGGATGTTGAGTAGTCTTCTCTTGGTATTCCGTGGGTGTTTGGTGATTATATATTTCACCTGTGTTTGTATATGTCTGTTAACCCCAATATCCTAATGTATCCAATCCTCACACTTTCCCTTTGGTGACCCATAAGTTTGTTTAATGAATCTGTGATTGCCCTTCTCCGTGGAAATATCTTCACTGGTATCAATTTTTCGGTAACACCTATAAGTGATATCAATAGATATGTGTCTTTCTCTTTCTGACTTACTACAAGTCACGTGATTAGCTCTAGACTCATCTACGGTGCAGCAGATGGCATTGTGTCCTTTTTTTCCTTGGCTAATATTCTGTCTGTACATGTACCAGTTCTTCTTTGTCCACTCATCTGTTGATGGACTTTTTGGCTGCTTCCATGTCATGGCTATTGTAATGCTGCGGCAATGCACATTTGCCTGCCTGTGTCTTTCCAATTCTGTCTTCTTAGGTTATAGGCCCAGGAGTGGGCCTGCTGGATCATATGGTAGCAAAATGTTTACCTTGTAGAGGCACCTCCATTCTGTTCTCAGTAGTGGCTCTTACCAGGTCACGTCCCACTTAAAGTTGAGGTTATGCTCTTCTCCCCAACAACTTCAGCGTTTATTGTTTGTAGTATTTTCGCTGATGTTTATTCTGACTAGTGTGAACTGATACCACTTTGTGGTTGGACTTGCATGCGTCTCATAATTCCTTGAAATTGAACTTTCTGGCATGTCCTTTTTTTCTTCAAACTGTGAGTACAGCTTACCTCTTCAAATAGTTTTCGTGAAGTATGTTTGACATTTAGAAATATTTTGGCCATTACCTCCCTCAAGACATTTTGAGGGCAGGTTTCATTCACAGCCCTCCAGTACTGGTGCATATGAAGTGACCCTTAGCACAGGTTTTAAAGCTGCTGTTGCAAGTAACGGCCAGAGGGCGGCAGCATTTTTCCTTTTCCCAATCTGGTAACTAGGGAAACAGACCATCCTGGCAGTGGTGTTCCTCGGTGATATATTAGAGTGGAATGTGCCCCCAAAAGCTGATGTCTCCTTACTTATGTTTGTTTTATAAATTGAATTTATGTATTTTTTAATTGGAGTCATATTCCATTGTGTACATGGACCACTTCTTCTTTGTGCATTCCTCTGTTGATGGACATTTTCGTAGCTTCCAAGTGTTGGCTATGGTAAATATTGCTGGAGTGCAGGATTGCCAGGCTGTGTCTTTTTTTGTGGTATGTGGGCCTCTCACTGCCGTGGAACCTCCCATTGCAGTGCACACGCTCCGGACGCGCAGGCCCAGCAGCCATAGCTCACGGGACAAGCCGCTCCGCGGCATGTGGGATCTTCCTGAACCGGGGCATGAACCCGTGTCCCCTGCATTGGCAGGTGGACTCTCAAACACTGCGCCACCAGTGAAGCCCAGCCTGTGTCTTTTTGATTCTCATGCCCTCAGGTGATAGGCCCAGCAGTGGGTATGTTTGATTGAATGGTAGCTCAGTATTTACCTTTACAAGGCACCTGATTTTTTTGCTTTCATTACTGGCTCTTACCATGTCCCACGTTGAACCAAGGGTAGGCATTTCTCCAAAACCCCTTCAGCATTTATTGTTTGCAGAATTTTTGTCGATGACCATTCTGACTGGTGTGAGCTGATAGGTTTTTGTAATTTGGATTTGCATATCTTTAATTATTCCTAATGTTCAGCATTTTTCCATGCCTTTTTCCATTTCTGGTACAGAAAAACAGAAAAAAACGGAGAGTACAATTAACCTCTTGAAATTGTCTTCTTGGATGGTTGCCCTCTTTTGAATTTTTGGGTCAATGTTCGACCCCAGGATTGTTTTTGAGGGCAGGTGTCATTCACAGGCCTGCAATGAGTGCGAATACTTTGTGACCCTTAGCACTGGGTTTAAAGCTGCTGTTGTGGGAAATGGCCACAAGGCGGCAGCATTTCTCCATTGCCAAACCTGGTTACTAGGGCAGCAGAGCCTTTCTGGGGCCAATGGAATACAGAAGAAGGCATCGTTGAAGTCTAATACAGAATACCATGTCCTGGTGGATGGTAGAATGACCAGCAGGGTGTAGGAATTAGGAACTACTGGATGTATATCCTCGGTGGCTTCACTGAGTGTCCTGACCTCCTTTACCAGGTCCCCAGCAGCCCACGGGGCTCTCGTGGTCAGGGCAATGCCAGGTTATGGAGCTCCCCTGTGCAACTTCCCATCAGCCCACGGGGCTCTCATGGTCACGCCACTCCCAGGTTATGGAGCTCACCTGTGCAACTACCCATCAGCCCACGAGGCTCTCATGGTCACGCCACTCCCAGGTTATGGAGCTCACCTGTGCAACTACCCAGCAGCCCATGGGGTCTCGTGATCAGGCCCCTCCCAGGATATGGAGCTCCCCTGAGCAGATACCACGGCAGGGCTGGGCACACAGGCACCGTGCACATAGCCCTCATTGCAGAGCACCCCAGATGGCCTGTCACTCAGAGCTGACACAGAGCACCTCAGAGCAGGACTTGATGTAACAAACAGCAGCTCCGAAAGGTCTGTGACCCTGGGCATCACTCTGTGCGGCCTCCCTCTGCCTGGTCTTCCAGAGACTTCCACTGCAGCCGGGACACCAGGCCTCTATCTCCAACCATCACCCCTCCTCTCCCTGACTCCTCGGTTCCTCTCATTAGGAGAGGGTCTTCTTGAAGTTGTCTCCCACTCATGGGCCAGATAAAATGATTAGAAAACAAGCCAGAGCTGCAGCCCCTTATGTATCCTGACTCTCAGGAGCCCACACCTGTTCCTTGGACCTGGCCGGTTCAGCGAGGTCCATTTTCTGCAATGTGAGCCCCTGAGGGGTGAGGATTGGCTGACCTGGGCAGCCTGACCATGCCGGCCAGCCCTCCCCAGGTGTTCCTGTGTTGAGGTCAATATGAACATCACTCCAGGCAGCAAGAACCCCTGCAGCTGTGCCTGATGCCATATTCTCTGCCCCGTCATCAGTCTCGGGGCTGTGCTGGTGGGAGGGAGTGAGGGGCCACAGCTTTGTGGGTGGCCCGGTGTGAGTGGGGCTCTGCTGGACTTTCTGCAGGAATTGCCAGGCTGCCAACTGCTAAAGAAGAGGATGTGTCACCCATACCTTACACTGGAATTTCTCCCCGGGCAGAGGTGAGGAAGGAAAAAAGCAGTGGGGGCCGGGACAGGAGGTGTATCTCAGGCAGGGAAATGGAAAGCATCCAGAAGAGCGCCCTGGCTGGGACCAACCTGGCTGGCCTCCAGGCACCAAGTCAGCCTGCGTGCTGTCGCTGGTGTGGCCCAACGGCCCTTCGTCTAGGCTTTCAGGTCCTTGTACATATTCAGGTGTTTTACCTGGGAAGGGTGGGAACAGTTCAGCAGCAGCTGGCCTGGGGCTCAGCTCACGTTTACTCACAGACGCCTCGGCACGGTCCCCCAGCTTTGCAATGAGGACGCTCCTTGCGTGGGGGCTGCTGGCTGCATGGGAGGTGATTCCCCACCTGTAACCAACTTCAGATTTGTTTACCGCTGGAGCAAGTGCCCTGATAGGGTTTTCCTCTCTATAACTGGTGGGTTCTGTGTTTTGTTTTTTTTTTTTGGTTCAAGGTAGATTTCATTCGTCTTTTATGTATTTATAGATATAAGCATGGAAATAATTCATTCATATAAATACATCTGTGTGAAGGGAAGAACTTTTTCTGTTTTATTTTAAAAATTTATTTATTTTTAAAAATTTTGAAATTTTATTTATTTATTTACACAGCAGGTTATTATTAGTTATCTATTTTATACATATACATGTATACAGGTCAATCCCAATCTCCCAACTCATCCCACCACCACCACCACATGGCTTCCTCCCCTTGGTGTCCATACGTTTGTTCTCTGCCTCTGTGTCTCTATTTCTGCCCTGCAAACCGGTTCATCTGTACCATTTTTCTAGGTTCCACATATATGCATTAATATACAATAGTTGTTTTTCTCTTTCTGACTTCCTTCACTCTGTATGACAGTCTCTAGATCCATCGACGTCTCTACAAATGACCCAGTTTCATTCCTTTGTATGGCTGAGTAATATTCCATTTTATATATGTACCACATGTTTATCCATTCGACTATCTGTGGGCATTTAGGTTGCTTCCATTACCTGGCTATGGTGAATAGTGCTGCAACGAACATTGTGGTGAATGTGTCTTTTTGATTTATGGTTTTCTCTGGGTATATGCCCAGAAGTGGGATTGCTGGATCATATGGTAATTCTATTTTTACTTTTTTAAGGAACCTCCATACTGTTCTCCATAGTGACTGTATCAATTTACATTCCCACCAATAGTGGAAGAGGGTTCCTTTTGTCCACACCCTCCCCAGCATTTGTTGTTTGTAGAATTTCTGATGATGCCCATTCTAACAGGTGTGAGGTGATAGCTCATTGTAGTTTTGATTTGCATTACTTTAATAATTAGTGATGTTGAGCAGCTTTTCATGTGCATCTTGGCCATGTCTGTGTGTTCTTTGAAGAAATATCTATTTAGATCGTCTACCCATTTTTATATTGGTTTGTTGGTTTTTTTTACTATGAAGCTGCATGAGCTGTTTATATATACTGGAGATTAAACGTTTGTCCATTGATTCGTTTGCAAATATTTCCTCCCATTCGGAGGGTTGCCTTTTTCCATTCCCGTTTTTTAACAAAAGAAAGAAAGAAAGAAAAAGAAGCAGAACACAAATGTGTGTAAAATATGCCTCTTGAAACTGTCGTTTTGAAATATGGAAGTCTGTTGAATATTTTGGTCGATATACGACTCCAGGATTTGTTTTCAGGGC
Source organism: Mesoplodon mirus (assembly GCF_964341445.2). Taxonomy (NCBI): domain Eukaryota; kingdom Metazoa; phylum Chordata; class Mammalia; order Artiodactyla; family Ziphiidae; genus Mesoplodon; species Mesoplodon mirus. The sequence continues at coordinate 51,748,621 of NC_138977.1, forward strand.
AGGTGTCATTTACAGGCCTGCAATTATCTTGAATATCAACTGACCATTAGCCCTGGGATGAAAGCTGCTGTTGTGTGAAACGGCCACAAGGTGGCAGCAGTTCTCCTTTACCAAACCTGGTTACTAGGGCAACAGAGCCTCAATGGAAGTCGTGTTCTAGGTTGTAATTTAGAATGGAATGTGCCAGGAAAAAGCCCCTTAAGTTTGTCTCACTACTTCTTGTTCGCTTTCTGAATTTGATTTTTATTTTTTTATCACGGCAAGTTTGATTACAATGTTTGGCTTGTTGTAGGTGTGCAAGATGTGGTTCTTTTACACATATACATATGTCTGTTCTTCCTGGGGTCCTTTCCCCATGTATGTTATGACAGGATGTTGAGTAGTCTTCTCTTGGTATTCCGTGGGTGTTTGGTGATTATATATTTCACCTGTGTTTGTATATGTCTGTTAACCCCAATATCCTAATGTATCCAATCCTCACACTTTCCCTTTGGTGATCCATAAGTTTGTTTAATGAATCTGTGATTGCCCTTCTCCGTGGAAATATCTTCACTGGTATCAATTTTTCGGTAACACCTATAAGTGATATCAATAGATATGTGTCTTTCTCTTTCTGACTTACTACAAGTCACGTGATTAGCTCTAGACTCATCTACGGTGCAGCAGATGGCATTGTGTCCTTTTTTTCCTTGGCTAATATTCTGTCTGTACATGTACCAGTTCTTCTTTGTCCACTCATCTGTTGATGGACTTTTTGGCTGCTTCCATGTCATGGCTATTGTAATGCTGCGGCAATGCACATTTGCCTGCCTGTGTCTTTCCAATTCTGTCTTCTTAGGTTATAGGCCCAGGAGTGGGCCTGCTGGATCATATGGTAGCAAAATGTTTACCTTGTAGAGGCACCTCCATTCTGTTCTCAGTAGTGGCTCTTACCAGGTCACGTCCCACTTAAAGTTGAGGTTATGCTCTTCTCCCCAACAACTTCAGCGTTTATTGTTTGTAGTATTTTCGCTGATGTTTATTCTGACTAGTGTGAGCTGATACCACTTTGTGGTTGGACTTGCATGCGTCTCATAATTCCTTGAAATTGAACTTTCTGGCATGTCCTTTTTTTCTTCAAACTGTGAGTACAGCTTACCTCTTCAAATAGTTTTCGTGAAGTATGTTTGACATTTAGAAATATTTTGGCCATTACCTCCCTCAAGACATTTTGAGGGCAGGTTTCATTCACAGCCCTCCAGTACTGGTGCATATGAAGTGACCCTTAGCACAGGTTTTAAAGCTGCTGTTGCAAGTAACGGCCAGAGGGCGGCAGCATTTTTCCTTTTCCCAATCTGGTAACTAGGGAAACAGACCATCCTGGCAGTGGTGTTCCTCGGTGATATATTAGAGTGGAATGTGCCCCCAAAAGCTGATGTCTCCTTACTTATGTTTGTTTTATAAATTGAATTTATGTATTTTTTAATTGGAGTCATATTCCATTGTGTACATGGACCACTTCTTCTTTGTGCATGCCTCTGTTGATGGACATTTTCGTAGCTTCCAAGTGTTGGCTATGGTAAATATTGCTGGAGTGCAGGATTGCCAGGCTGTGTCTTTTTTTGTGGTATGTGGGCCTCTCGCTGCCGTGGAACCTCCCATTGCAGTGCACACGCTCCGGACGCGCAGGCCCAGCAGCCATAGCTCACGGGACAAGCCGCTCCGCGGCATGTGGGATCTTCCTGAACCGGGGCATGAACCCGTGTCCCCTGCATTGGCAGGTGGACTCTCAAACACTGCGCCACCAGTGAAGCCCAGCCTGTGTCTTTTTGATTCTCATGCCCTCAGGTGATAGGCCCAGCAGTGGGTATGTTTGATTGAATGGTAGCTCAGTATTTACCTTTACAAGGCACCTGATTTTTTTGCTTTCATTACTGGCTCTTACCATGTCCCACGTTGAACCAAGGGTAGGCATTTCTCCAAAACCCCTTCAGCATTTATTGTTTGCAGAATTTTTGTCGATGACCATTCTGACTGGTGTGAGCTGATAGGTTTTTGTAATTTGGATTTGCATATCTTTAATTATTCCTAATGTTCAGCATTTTTCCATGCCTTTTTCCATTTCTGGTACAGAAAAACAGAAAAAAACGGAGAGTACAATTAACCTCTTGAAATTGTCTTCTTGGATGGTTGCCCTCTTTTGAATTTTTGGGTCAATGTTCGACCCCAGGATTGTTTTTGAGGGCAGGTGTCATTCACAGGCCTGCAATGAGTGCGAATACTTTGTGACCCTTAGCACTGGGTTTAAAGCTGCTGTTGTGGGAAATGGCCACAAGGCGGCAGCATTTCTCCATTGCCAAACCTGGTTACTAGGGCAGCAGAGCCTTTCTGGGGCCAATGGAATACAGAAGAAGGCATCGTTGAAGTCTAATACAGAATACCATGTCCTGGTGGATGGTAGAATGACCAGCAGGGTGTAGGAATTAGGAACTACTGGATGTATATCCTCGGTGGCTTCACTGAGTGTCCTGACCTCCTTTACCAGGTCCCCAGCAGCCCACGGGGCTCTCGTGGTCAGGGCAATGCCAGGTTATGGAGCTCCCCTGTGCAACTTCCCATCAGCCCACGGGGCTCTCATGGTCACGCCACTCCCAGGTTATGGAGCTCACCTGTGCAACTACCCATCAGCCCACGAGGCTCTCATGGTCACGCCACTCCCAGGTTATGGAGCTCACCTGTGCAACTACCCAGCAGCCCATGGGGTCTCGTGATCAGGCCCCTCCCAGGATATGGAGCTCCCCTGAGCAGATACCACGGCAGGGCTGGGCACACAGGCACCGTGCACATAGCCCTCATTGCAGAGCACCCCAGATGGCCTGTCACTCAGAGCTGACACAGAGCACCTCAGAGCAGGACTTGATGTAACAAACAGCAGCTCCGAAAGGTCTGTGACCCTGGGCATCACTCTGTGCGGCCTCCCTCTGCCTGGTCTTCCAGAGACTTCCACTGCAGCCGGGACACCAGGCCTCTATCTCCAACCATCACCCCTCCTCTCCCTGACTCCTCGGTTCCTCTCATTAGGAGAGGGTCTTCTTGAAGTTGTCTCCCACTCATGGGCCAGATAAAATGATTAGAAAACAAGCCAGAGCTGCAGCCCCTTATGTATCCTGACTCTCAGGAGCCCACACCTGTTCCTTGGACCTGGCCGGTTCAGCGAGGTCCATTTTCTGCAATGTGAGCCCCTGAGGGGTGAGGATTGGCTGACCTGGGCAGCCTGACCATGCCGGCCAGCCCTCCCCAGGTGTTCCTGTGTTGAGGTCAATATGAACATCACTCCAGGCAGCAAGAACCCCTGCAGCTGTGCCTGATGCCATATTCTCTGCCCCGTCATCAGTCTCGGGGCTGTGCTGGTGGGAGGGAGTGAGGGGCCACAGCTTTGTGGGTGGCCCGGTGTGAGTGGGGCTCTGCTGGACTTTCTGCAGGAATTGCCAGGCTGCCAACTGCTAAAGAAGAGGATGTGTCACCCATACCTTACACTGGAATTTCTCCCCGGGCAGAGGTGAGGAAGGAAAAAAGCAGTGGGGGCCGGGACAGGAGGTGTATCTCAGGCAGGGAAATGGAAAGCATCCAGAAGAGCGCCCTGGCTGGGACCAACCTGGCTGGCCTCCAGGCACCAAGTCAGCCTGCGTGCTGTCGCTGGTGTGGCCCAACGGCCCTTCGTCTAGGCTTTCAGGTCCTTGTACATATTCAGGTGTTTTACCTGGGAAGGGTGGGAACAGTTCAGCAGCAGCTGGCCTGGGGCTCAGCTCACGTTTACTCACAGACGCCTCGGCACGGTCCCCCAGCTTTGCAATGAGGACGCTCCTTGCGTGGGGGCTGCTGGCTGCATGGGAGGTGATTCCCCACCTGTAACCAACTTCAGATTTGTTTACCGCTGGAGCAAGTGCCCTGATAGGGTTTTCCTCTCTATAACTGGTGGGTTCTGTGTTTTGTTTTTGTTTTTTTGGTTCAAGGTAGATTTCATTCGTCTTTTATGTATTTATAGATATAAGCATGGAAATAATTCATTCATATAAATACATCTGTGTGAAGGGAAGAACTTTTTCTGTTTTATTTTAAAAATTTATTTATTTTTAAAAATTTTGAAATTTTATTTATTTATTTACACAGCAGGTTATTATTAGTTATCTATTTTATACATATACATGTATACAGGTCAATCCCAATCTCCCAACTCATCCCACCACCACCACCACATGGCTTCCTCCCCTTGGTGTCCATACGTTTGTTCTCTGCCTCTGTGTCTCTATTTCTGCCCTGCAAACCGGTTCATCTGTACCATTTTTCTAGGTTCCACATATATGCATTAATATACAATAGTTGTTTTTCTCTTTCTGACTTCCTTCACTCTGTATGACAGTCTCTAGATCCATCGACGTCTCTACAAATGACCCAGTTTCATTCCTTTGTATGGCTGAGTAATATTCCATTTTATATATGTACCACATGTTTATCCATTCGACTATCTGTGGGCATTTAGGTTGCTTCCATTACCTGGCTATGGTGAATAGTGCTGCAACGAACATTGTGGTGAATGTGTCTTTTTGATTTATGGTTTTCTCTGGGTATATGCCCAGAAGTGGGATTGCTGGATCATATGGTAATTCTATTTTTACTTTTTTAAGGAACCTCCATACTGTTCTCCATAGTGACTGTATCAATTTACATTCCCACCAATAGTGGAAGAGGGTTCCTTTTGTCCACACCCTCCCCAGCATTTGTTGTTTGTAGAATTTCTGATGATGCCCATTCTAACAGGTGTGAGGTGATAGCTCATTGTAGTTTTGATTTGCATTACTTTAATAATTAGTGATGTTGAGCAGCTTTTCATGTGCATCTTGGCCATGTCTGTGTGTTCTTTGAAGAAATATCTATTTAGATCGTCTACCCATTTTTATATTGGTTTGTTGGTTTTTTTTACTATGAAGCTGCATGAGCTGTTTATATATACTGGAGATTAAACGTTTGTCCATTGATTCGTTTGCAAATATTTCCTCCCATTCGGAGGGTTGCCTTTTTCCATTCCCGTTTTTTAACAAAAGAAAGAAAGAAAGAAAAAGAAGCAGAACACAAATGTGTGTAAAATATGCCTCTTGAAACTGTCGTTTTGAAATATGGAAGTCTGTTGAATATTTTGGTCGATATACGACTCCAGGATTTGTTTTCAGGGCAGGTGTCATTTACAGGCCTGCAATTATCTTGAATATCAACTGACCATTAGCCCTGGGATGAAAGCTGCTGTTGTGTGAAACGGCCACAAGGTGGCAGCAGTTCTCCTTTACCAAACCTGGTTACTAGGGCAACAGAGCCTCAATGGAAGTCGTGTTCTAGGTTGTAATTTAGAATGGAATGTGCCAGGAAGAAGCCCCTTAAGTTTGTCTCACTACTTCTTGTTCGCTTTCTTAATTTGATTTTTATTTTTTTATCACGGCAAGTTTGATTACAATGTTTGGCTTGTTGTAGGTGTGCAAGATGTGGTTCTTTTACACATATGTCTGTTCTTCCTGGGGTCCTTTCCCCATGTACGTTATGACAGGATGTTGAGTAGTCTTCTCTTGGTATTCCGTGGGTGTTTGGTGATTATATATTTCACCTGTGTTTGTATATGTCTGTTAACCCCAATATCCTAATGTATCCAATCCTCACACTTTCCCATTGGTGATCCATAAGTTTGTTTAATGAATCTGTGATTGCCCTTCTCCGTGGAAATATCTTCACTGGTATCAATTTTTCGGTAACACCTATAAGTGATATCAATAGATATGTGTCTTTCTCTTTCTGACTTACTACAAGTCACGTGATTAGCTCTAGACTCATCTACGGTGCAGCAGATGGCATTGTGTCCTTTTTTTCCTTGGCTAATATTCTGTCTGTACATGTACCAGTTCTTCTTTGTCCACTCATCTGTTGATGGACTTTTTGGCTGCTTCCATGTCATGGCTATTGTAATGCTGCGGCAATGCACATTTGCCTGCCTGTGTCTTTCCAATTCTGTCTTCTTAGGTTATAGGCCCAGGAGTGGGCCTGCTGGATCATATGGTAGCAAAATGTTTACCTTGTAGAGGCACCTCCATTCTGTTCTCAGTAGTGGCTCTTACCAGGTCACGTCCCACTTAAAGTTGAGGTTATGCTCTTCTCCCCAACAACTTCAGCGTTTATTGTTTGTAGTATTTTCGCTGATGTTTATTCTGACTAGTGTGAGCTGATACCACTTTGTGGTTGGATTTGCATGCGTCTCATAATTCCTTGAAATTGAACTTTCTGGCATGTCCTTTTTTTCTTCAAACTGTGAGTACAGCTTACCTCTTCAAATAGTTTTCGTGAAGTATGTTTGACATTTAGAAATATTTTGGCCATTACCTCCCTCAAGACATTTTGAGGGCAGGTTTCATTCACAGCCCTCCAGTACTGGTGCATATGAAGTGACCCTTAGCACAGGTTTTAAAGCTGCTGTTGCAAGTAACGGCCAGAGGGCGGCAGCATTTTTCCTTTTCCCAATCTGGTAACTAGGGAAACAGACCATCCTGGCAGCGGTGTTCCTCGGTGATATATTAGAGTGGAATGTGCCCCCAAAAGCTGATGTCTCCTTACTTATGTTTGTTTTATAAATTGAATTTATGTATTTTTTAATTGGAGTCATATTCCATTGTGTACATGGACCACTTCTTCTTTGTGCATTCCTCTGTTGATGGACATTTTCGTAGCTTCCAAGTGTTGGCTATGGTAAATATTGCTGGAGTGCAGGATTGCCAGGCTGTGTCTTTTTTTGTGGTATGTGGGCCTCTCACTGCCATGGAACCTCCCATTGCAGTGCACACGCTCCGGACGCGCAGGCCCAGCAGCCATAGCTCACGGGACAAGCCGCTCCGCGGCATGTGGGATCTTCCTGAACCGGGGCATGAACCCGTGTCCCCTGCATTGGCAGGTGGACTCTCAAACACTGCGCCACCAGTGAAGCCCAGCCTGTGTCTTTTTGATTCTCATGCCCTCAGGTGATAGGCCCAGCAGTGGGTATGTTTGATTGAATGGTAGCTCAGTATTTACCTTTACAAGGCACCTGATTTTTTTGCTTTCATTACTGGCTCTTACCATGTCCCACGTTGAACCAAGGGTAGGCATTTCTCCAAAACCCCTTCAGCATTTATTGTTTGCAGAATTTTTGTCGATGACCATTCTGACTGGTGTGAGCTGATAGGTTTTTGTAATTTGGATTTGCATATCTTTAATTATTCCTAATGTTCAGCATTTTTCCATGCCTTTTTCCATTTCTGGTACAGAAAAACAGAAAAAAACGGAGAGTACAATTAACCTCTTGAAATTGTCTTCTTGGATGGTTGCCCTCTTTTGAATTTTTGGGTCAATGTTCGACCCCAGGATTGTTTTTGAGGGCAGGTGTCATTCACAGGCCTGCAATGAGTGCGAATACTTTGTGACCCTTAGCACTGGGTTTAAAGCTGCTGTTGTGGGAAATGGCCACAAGGCGGCAGCATTTCTCCATTGCCAAACCTGGTTACTAGGGCAGCAGAGCCTTTCTGGGGCCAATGGAATACAGAAGAAGGCATCGTTGAAGTCTAATACAGAATACCATGTCCTGGTGGATGGTAGAATGACCAGCAGGGTGTAGGAATTAGGAACTACTGGATGTATATCCTCGGTGGCTTCACTGAGTGTCCTGACCTCCTTTACCAGGTCCCCAGCAGCCCACGGGGCTCTCGTGGTCAGGGCAATGCCAGGTTATGGAGCTCCCCTGTGCAACTTCCCATCAGCCCACGGGGCTCTCATGGTCACGCCACTCCCAGGTTATGGAGCTCACCTGTGCAACTACCCATCAGCCCACGAGGCTCTCATGGTCACGCCACTCCCAGGTTATGGAGCTCACCTGTGCAACTACCCAGCAGCCCATGGGGTCTCGTGATCAGGCCCCTCCCAGGATATGGAGCTCCCCTGAGCAGATACCACGGCAGGGCTGGGCACACAGGCACCGTGCACATAGCCCTCATTGCAGAGCACCCCAGATGGCCTGTCACTCAGAGCTGACACAGAGCACCTCAGAGCAGGACTTGATGTAACAAACAGCAGCTCCGAAAGGTCTGTGACCCTGGGCATCACTCTGTGCGGCCTCCCTCTGCCTGGTCTTCCAGAGACTTCCACTGCAGCCGGGACACCAGGCCTCTATCTCCAACCATCACCCCTCCTCTCCCTGACTCCTCGGTTCCTCTCATTAGGAGAGGGTCTTCTTGAAGTTGTCTCCCACTCATGGGCCAGATAAAATGATTAGAAAACAAGCCAGAGCTGCAGCCCCTTATGTATCCTGACTCTCAGGAGCCCACACCTGTTCCTTGGACCTGGCCGGTTCAGCGAGGTCCATTTTCTGCAATGTGAGCCCCTGAGGGGTGAGGATTGGCTGACCTGGGCAGCCTGACCATGCCGGCCAGCCCTCCCCAGGTGTTCCTGTGTTGAGGTCAATATGAACATCACTCCAGGCAGCAAGAACCCCTGCAGCTGTGCCTGATGCCATATTCTCTGCCCCGTCATCAGTCTCGGGGCTGTGCTGGTGGGAGGGAGTGAGGGGCCACAGCTTTGTGGGTGGCCCGGTGTGAGTGGGGCTCTGCTGGACTTTCTGCAGGAATTGCCAGGCTGCCAACTGCTAAAGAAGAGGATGTGTCACCCATACCTTACACTGGAATTTCTCCCCGGGCAGAGGTGAGGAAGGAAAAAAGCAGTGGGGGCCGGGACAGGAGGTGTATCTCAGGCAGGGAAATGGAAAGCATCCAGAAGAGCGCCCTGGCTGGGACCAACCTGGCTGGCCTCCAGGCACCAAGTCAGCCTGCGTGCTGTCGCTGGTGTGGCCCAACGGCCCTTCGTCTAGGCTTTCAGGTCCTTGTACATATTCAGGTGTTTTACCTGGGAAGGGTGGGAACAGTTCAGCAGCAGCTGGCCTGGGGCTCAGCTCACGTTTACTCACAGACGCCTCGGCACGGTCCCCCAGCTTTGCAATGAGGACGCTCCTTGCGTGGGGGCTGCTGGCTGCATGGGAGGTGATTCCCCACCTGTAACCAACTTCAGATTTGTTTACCGCTGGAGCAAGTGCCCTGATAGGGTTTTCCTCTCTATAACTGGTGGGTTCTGTGTTTTGTTTTTTTTTTTTTGGTTCAAGGTAGATTTCATTCGTCTTTTATGTATTTATAGATATAAGCATGGAAATAATTCATTCATATAAATACATCTGTGTGAAGGGAAGAACTTTTTCTGTTTTATTTTAAAAATTTATTTATTTTTAAAAATTTTGAAATTTTATTTATTTATTTACACAGCAGGTTATTATTAGTTATCTATTTTATACATATACATGTATACAGGTCAATCCCAATCTCCCAACTCATCCCACCACCACCACCACATGGCTTCCTCCCCTTGGTGTCCATACGTTTGTTCTCTGCCTCTGTGTCTCTATTTCTGCCCTGCAAACCGGTTCATCTGTACCATTTTTCTAGGTTCCACATATATGCATTAATATACAATAGTTGTTTTTCTCTTTCTGACTTCCTTCACTCTGTATGACAGTCTCTAGATCCATCGACGTCTCTACAAATGACCCAGTTTCATTCCTTTGTATGGCTGAGTAATATTCCATTTTATATATGTACCACATGTTTATCCATTCGACTATCTGTGGGCATTTAGGTTGCTTCCATTACCTGGCTATGGTGAATAGTGCTGCAACGAACATTGTGGTGAATGTGTCTTTTTGATTTATGGTTTTCTCTGGGTATATGCCCAGAAGTGGGATTGCTGGATCATATGGTAATTCTATTTTTACTTTTTTAAGGAACCTCCATACTGTTCTCCATAGTGACTGTATCAATTTACATTCCCACCAATAGTGGAAGAGGGTTCCTTTTGTCCACACCCTCCCCAGCATTTGTTGTTTGTAGAATTTCTGATGATGCCCATTCTAACAGGTGTGAGGTGATAGCTCATTGTAGTTTTGATTTGCATTACTTTAATAATTAGTGATGTTGAGCAGCTTTTCATGTGCATCTTGGCCATGTCTGTGTGTTCTTTGAAGAAATATCTATTTAGATCGTCTACCCATTTTTATATTGGTTTGTTGGTTTTTTTTACTATGAAGCTGCATGAGCTGTTTATATATACTGGAGATTAAACGTTTGTCCATTGATTCGTTTGCAAATATTTCCTCCCATTCGGAGGGTTGCCTTTTTCCATTCCCGTTTTTTAACAAAAGAAAGAAAGAAAGAAAAAGAAGCAGAACACAAATGTGTGTAAAATATGCCTCTTGAAACTGTCGTTTTGAAATATGGAAGTCTGTTGAATATTTTGGTCGATATACGACTCCAGGATTTGTTTTCAGGGCAGGTGTCATTTACAGGCCTGCAATTATCTTGAATATCAACTGACCATTAGCCCTGGGATGAAAGCTGCTGTTGTGTGAAACGGCCACAAGGTGGCAGCAGTTCTCCTTTACCAAACCTGGTTACTAGGGCAACAGAGCCTCAATGGAAGTCGTGTTCTAGGTTGTAATTTAGAATGGAATGTGCCAGGAAGAAGCCCCTTAAGTTTGTCTCACTACTTCTTGTTCGCTTTCTTAATTTGATTTTTATTTTTTTATCACGGCAAGTTTGATTACAATGTTTGGCTTGTTGTAGGTGTGCAAGATGTGGTTCTTTTACACATATGTCTGTTCTTCCTGGGGTCCTTTCCCCATGTACGTTATGACAGGATGTTGAGTAGTCTTCTCTTGGTATTCCGTGGGTGTTTGGTGATTATATATTTCACCTGTGTTTGTATATGTCTGTTAACCCCAATATCCTAATGTATCCAATCCTCACACTTTCCCATTGGTGATCCATAAGTTTGTTTAATGAATCTGTGATTGCCCTTCTCCGTGGAAATATCTTCACTGGTATCAATTTTTCGGTAACACCTATAAGTGATATCAATAGATATGTGTCTTTCTCTTTCTGACTTACTACAAGTCACGTGATTAGCTCTAGACTCATCTACGGTGCAGCAGATGGCATTGTGTCCTTTTTTTCCTTGGCTAATATTCTGTCTGTACATGTACCAGTTCTTCTTTGTCCACTCATCTGTTGATGGACTTTTTGGCTGCTTCCATGTCATGGCTATTGTAATGCTGCGGCAATGCACATTTGCCTGCCTGTGTCTTTCCAATTCTGTCTTCTTAGGTTATAGGCCCAGGAGTGGGCCTGCTGGATCATATGGTAGCAAAATGTTTACCTTGTAGAGGCACCTCCATTCTGTTCTCAGTAGTGGCTCTTACCAGGTCACGTCCCACTTAAAGTTGAGGTTATGCTCTTCTCCCCAACAACTTCAGCGTTTATTGTTTGTAGTATTTTCGCTGATGTTTATTCTGACTAGTGTGAGCTGATACCACTTTGTGGTTGGATTTGCATGCGTCTCATAATTCCTTGAAATTGAACTTTCTGGCATGTCCTTTTTTTCTTCAAACTGTGAGTACAGCTTACCTCTTCAAATAGTTTTCGTGAAGTATGTTTGACATTTAGAAATATTTTGGCCATTACCTCCCTCAAGACATTTTGAGGGCAGGTTTCATTCACAGCCCTCCAGTACTGGTGCATATGAAGTGACCCTTAGCACAGGTTTTAAAGCTGCTGTTGCAAGTAACGGCCAGAGGGCGGCAGCATTTTTCCTTTTCCCAATCTGGTAACTAGGGAAACAGACCATCCTGGCAGTGGTGTTCCTCGGTGATATATTAGAGTGGAATGTGCCCCCAAAAGCTGATGTCTCCTTACTTATGTTTGTTTTATAAATTGAATTTATGTATTTTTTAATTGGAGTCATATTCCATTGTGTACATGGACCACTTCTTCTTTGTGCATTCCTCTGTTGATGGACATTTTCGTAGCTTCCAAGTGTTGGCTATGGTAAATATTGCTGGAGTGCAGGATTGCCAGGCTGTGTCTTTTTTTGTGGTATGTGGGCCTCTCACTGCCGTGGAACCTCCCATTGCAGTGCACACGCTCCGGACGCGCAGGCCCAGCAGCCATAGCTCACGGGACAAGCCGCTCCGCGGCATGTGGGATCTTCCTGAACCGGGGCATGAACCTGTGTCCCCTGCATTGGCAGGTGGACTCTCAAACACTGCGCCACCAGTGAAGCCCAGCCTGTGTCTTTTTGATTCTCATGCCCTCAGGTGATAGGCCCAGCAGTGGGTATGTTTGATTGAATGGTAGCTCAGTATTTACCTTTACAAGGCACCTGATTTTTTTGCTTTCATTACTGGCTCTTACCATGTCCCACGTTGAACCAAGGGTAGGCATTTCTCCAAAACCCCTTCAGCATTTATTGTTTGCAGAATTTTTGTCGATGACCATTCTGACTGGTGTGAGCTGATAGGTTTTTGTAATTTGGATTTGCATATCTTTAATTATTCCTAATGTTCAGCATTTTTCCATGCCTTTTTCCATTTCTGGTACAGAAAAACAGAAAAAAACGGAGAGTACAATTAACCTCTTGAAATTGTCTTCTTGGATGGTTGCCCTCTTTTGAATTTTTGGGTCAATGTTCGACCCCAGGATTGTTTTTGAGGGCAGGTGTCATTCACAGGCCTGCAATGAGTGCGAATACTTTGTGACCCTTAGCACTGGGTTTAAAGCTGCTGTTGTGGGAAATGGCCACAAGGCGGCAGCATTTCTCCATTGCCAAACCTGGTTACTAGGGCAGCAGAGCCTTTCTGGGGCCAATGGAATACAGAAGAAGGCATCGTTGAAGTCTAATACAGAATACCATGTCCTGGTGGATGGTAGAATGACCAGCAGGGTGTAGGAATTAGGAACTACTGGATGTATATCCTCGGTGGCTTCACTGAGTGTCCTGACCTCCTTTACCAGGTCCCCAGCAGCCCACGGGGCTCTCGTGGTCAGGGCAATGCCAGGTTATGGAGCTCCCCTGTGCAACTTCCCATCAGCCCACGGGGCTCTCATGGTCACGCCACTCCCAGGTTATGGAGCTCACCTGTGCAACTACCCATCAGCCCACGAGGCTCTCATGGTCACGCCACTCCCAGGTTATGGAGCTCACCTGTGCAACTACCCAGCAGCCCATGGGGTCTCGTGATCAGGCCCCTCCCAGGATATGGAGCTCCCCTGAGCAGATACCACGGCAGGGCTGGGCACACAGGCACCGTGCACATAGCCCTCATTGCAGAGCACCCCAGATGGCCTGTCACTCAGAGCTGACACAGAGCACCTCAGAGCAGGACTTGATGTAACAAACAGCAGCTCCGAAAGGTCTGTGACCCTGGGCATCACTCTGTGCGGCCTCCCTCTGCCTGGTCTTCCAGAGACTTCCACTGCAGCCGGGACACCAGGCCTCTATCTCCAACCATCACCCCTCCTCTCCCTGACTCCTCGGTTCCTCTCATTAGGAGAGGGTCTTCTTGAAGTTGTCTCCCACTCATGGGCCAGATAAAATGATTAGAAAACAAGCCAGAGCTGCAGCCCCTTATGTATCCTGACTCTCAGGAGCCCACACCTGTTCCTTGGACCTGGCCGGTTCAGCGAGGTCCATTTTCTGCAATGTGAGCCCCTGAGGGGTGAGGATTGGCTGACCTGGGCAGCCTGACCATGCCGGCCAGCCCTCCCCAGGTGTTCCTGTGTTGAGGTCAATATGAACATCACTCCAGGCAGCAAGAACCCCTGCAGCTGTGCCTGATGCCATATTCTCTGCCCCGTCATCAGTCTCGGGGCTGTGCTGGTGGGAGGGAGTGAGGGGCCACAGCTTTGTGGGTGGCCCGGTGTGAGTGGGGCTCTGCTGGACTTTCTGCAGGAATTGCCAGGCTGCCAACTGCTAAAGAAGAGGATGTGTCACCCATACCTTACACTGGAATTTCTCCCCGGGCAGAGGTGAGGAAGGAAAAAAGCAGTGGGGGCCGGGACAGGAGGTGTATCTCAGGCAGGGAAATGGAAAGCATCCAGAAGAGCGCCCTGGCTGGGACCAACCTGGCTGGCCTCCAGGCACCAAGTCAGCCTGCGTGCTGTCGCTGGTGTGGCCCAACGGCCCTTCGTCTAGGCTTTCAGGTCCTTGTACATATTCAGGTGTTTTACCTGGGAAGGGTGGGAACAGTTCAGCAGCAGCTGGCCTGGGGCTCAGCTCACGTTTACTCACAGACGCCTCGGCACGGTCCCCCAGCTTTGCAATGAGGACGCTCCTTGCGTGGGGGCTGCTGGCTGCATGGGAGGTGATTCCCCACCTGTAACCAACTTCAGATTTGTTTACCGCTGGAGCAAGTGCCCTGATAGGGTTTTCCTCTCTATAACTGGTGGGTTCTGTGTTTTGTTTTTTTTTTTTTTGGTTCAAGGTAGATTTCATTCGTCTTTTATGTATTTATAGATATAAGCATGGAAATAATTCATTCATATAAATACATCTGTGTGAAGGGAAGAACTTTTTCTGTTTTATTTTAAAAATTTATTTATTTTTAAAAATTTTGAAATTTTATTTATTTATTTACACAGCAGGTTATTATTAGTTATCTATTTTATACATATACATGTATACAGGTCAATCCCAATCTCCCAACTCATCCCACCACCACCACCACATGGCTTCCTCCCCTTGGTGTCCATACGTTTGTTCTCTGCCTCTGTGTCTCTATTTCTGCCCTGCAAACCGGTTCATCTGTACCATTTTTCTAGGTTCCACATATATGCATTAATATACAATAGTTGTTTTTCTCTTTCTGACTTCCTTCACTCTGTATGACAGTCTCTAGATCCATCGACGTCTCTACAAATGACCCAGTTTCATTCCTTTGTATGGCTGAGTAATATTCCATTTTATATATGTACCACATGTTTATCCATTCGACTATCTGTGGGCATTTAGGTTGCTTCCATTACCTGGCTATGGTGAATAGTGCTGCAACGAACATTGTGGTGAATGTGTCTTTTTGATTTATGGTTTTCTCTGGGTATATGCCCAGAAGTGGGATTGCTGGATCATATGGTAATTCTATTTTTACTTTTTTAAGGAACCTCCATACTGTTCTCCATAGTGACTGTATCAATTTACATTCCCACCAATAGTGGAAGAGGGTTCCTTTTGTCCACACCCTCCCCAGCATTTGTTGTTTGTAGAATTTCTGATGATGCCCATTCTAACAGGTGTGAGGTGATAGCTCATTGTAGTTTTGATTTGCATTACTTTAATAATTAGTGATGTTGAGCAGCTTTTCATGTGCATCTTGGCCATGTCTGTGTGTTCTTTGAAGAAATATCTATTTAGATCGTCTACCCATTTTTATATTGGTTTGTTGGTTTTTTTTACTATGAAGCTGCATGAGCTGTTTATATATACTGGAGATTAAACGTTTGTCCATTGATTCGTTTGCAAATATTTCCTCCCATTCGGAGGGTTGCCTTTTTCCATTCCCGTTTTTTAACAAAAGAAAGAAAGAAAGAAAAAGAAGCAGAACACAAATGTGTGTAAAATATGCCTCTTGAAACTGTCGTTTTGAAATATGGAAGTCTGTTGAATATTTTGGTCGATATACGACTCCAGGATTTGTTTTCAGGGCAGGTGTCATTTACAGGCCTGCAATTATCTTGAATATCAACTGACCATTAGCCCTGGGATGAAAGCTGCTGTTGTGTGAAACGGCCACAAGGTGGCAGCAGTTCTCCTTTACCAAACCTGGTTACTAGGGCAACAGAGCCTCAATGGAAGTCGTGTTCTAGGTTGTAATTTAGAATGGAATGTGCCAGGAAGAAGCCCCTTAAGTTTGTCTCACTACTTCTTGTTCGCTTTCTTAATTTGATTTTTATTTTTTTATCACGGCAAGTTTGATTACAATGTTTGGCTTGTTGTAGGTGTGCAAGATGTGGTTCTTTTACACATATGTCTGTTCTTCCTGGGGTCCTTTCCCCATGTACGTTATGACAGGATGTTGAGTAGTCTTCTCTTGGTATTCCGTGGGTGTTTGGTGATTATATATTTCACCTGTGTTTGTATATGTCTGTTAACCCCAATATCCTAATGTATCCAATCCTCACACTTTCCCATTGGTGATCCATAAGTTTGTTTAATGAATCTGTGATTGCCCTTCTCCGTGGAAATATCTTCACTGGTATCAATTTTTCGGTAACACCTATAAGTGATATCAATAGATATGTGTCTTTCTCTTTCTGACTTACTACAAGTCACGTGATTAGCTCTAGACTCATCTACGGTGCAGCAGATGGCATTGTGTCCTTTTTTTCCTTGGCTAATATTCTGTCTGTACATGTACCAGTTCTTCTTTGTCCACTCATCTGTTGATGGACTTTTTGGCTGCTTCCATGTCATGGCTATTGTAATGCTGCGGCAATGCACATTTGCCTGCCTGTGTCTTTCCAATTCTGTCTTCTTAGGTTATAGGCCCAGGAGTGGGCCTGCTGGATCATATGGTAGCAAAATGTTTACCTTGTAGAGGCACCTCCATTCTGTTCTCAGTAGTGGCTCTTACCAGGTCACGTCCCACTTAAAGTTGAGGTTATGCTCTTCTCCCCAACAACTTCAGCGTTTATTGTTTGTAGTATTTTCGCTGATGTTTATTCTGACTAGTGTGAGCTGATACCACTTTGTGGTTGGACTTGCATGCGTCTCATAATTCCTTGAAATTGAACTTTCTGGCATGTCCTTTTTTTCTTCAAACTGTGAGTACAGCTTACCTCTTCAAATAGTTTTCGTGAAGTATGTTTGACATTTAGAAATATTTTGGCCATTACCTCCCTCAAGACATTTTGAGGGCAGGTTTCATTCACAGCCCTCCAGTACTGGTGCATATGAAGTGACCCTTAGCACAGGTTTTAAAGCTGCTGTTGCAAGTAACGGCCAGAGGGCGGCAGCATTTTTCCTTTTCCCAATCTGGTAACTAGGGAAACAGACCATCCTGGCAGTGGTGTTCCTCGGTGATATATTAGAGTGGAATGTGCCCCCAAAAGCTGATGTCTCCTTACTTATGTTTGTTTTATAAATTGAATTTATGTATTTTTTAATTGGAGTCATATTCCATTGTGTACATGGACCACTTCTTCTTTGTGCATTCCTCTGTTGATGGACATTTTCGTAGCTTCCAAGTGTTGGCTATGGTAAATATTGCTGGAGTGCAGGATTGCCAGGCTGTGTCTTTTTTTGTGGTATGTGGGCCTCTCACTGCCGTGGAACCTCCCATTGCAGTGCACACGCTCCGGACGCGCAGGCCCAGCAGCCATAGCTCACGGGACAAGCCGCTCCGCGGCATGTGGGATCTTCCTGAACCGGGGCATGAACCCGTGTCCCCTGCATTGGCAGGTGGACTCTCAAACACTGCGCCACCAGTGAAGCCCAGCCTGTGTCTTTTTGATTCTCATGCCCTCAGGTGATAGGCCCAGCAGTGGGTATGTTTGATTGAATGGTAGCTCAGTATTTACCTTTACAAGGCACCTGATTTTTTTGCTTTCATTACTGGCTCTTACCATGTCCCACGTTGAACCAAGGGTAGGCATTTCTCCAAAACCCCTTCAGCATTTATTGTTTGCAGAATTTTTGTCGATGACCATTCTGACTGGTGTGAGCTGATAGGTTTTTGTAATTTGGATTTGCATATCTTTAATTATTCCTAATGTTCAGCATTTTTCCATGCCTTTTTCCATTTCTGGTACAGAAAAACAGAAAAAAACGGAGAGTACAATTAACCTCTTGAAATTGTCTTCTTGGATGGTTGCCCTCTTTTGAATTTTTGGGTCAATGTTCGACCCCAGGATTGTTTTTGAGGGCAGGTGTCATTCACAGGCCTGCAATGAGTGCGAATACTTTGTGACCCTTAGCACTGGGTTTAAAGCTGCTGTTGTGGGAAATGGCCACAAGGCGGCAGCATTTCTCCATTGCCAAACCTGGTTACTAGGGCAGCAGAGCCTTTCTGGGGCCAATGGAATACAGAAGAAGGCATCGTTGAAGTCTAATACAGAATACCATGTCCTGGTGGATGGTAGAATGACCAGCAGGGTGTAGGAATTAGGAACTACTGGATGTATATCCTCGGTGGCTTCACTGAGTGTCCTGACCTCCTTTACCAGGTCCCCAGCAGCCCACGGGGCTCTCGTGGTCAGGGCAATGCCAGGTTATGGAGCTCCCCTGTGCAACTTCCCATCAGCCCACGGGGCTCTCATGGTCACGCCACTCCCAGGTTATGGAGCTCACCTGTGCAACTACCCATCAGCCCACGAGGCTCTCATGGTCACGCCACTCCCAGGTTATGGAGCTCACCTGTGCAACTACCCAGCAGCCCATGGGGTCTCGTGATCAGGCCCCTCCCAGGATATGGAGCTCCCCTGAGCAGATACCACGGCAGGGCTGGGCACACAGGCACCGTGCACATAGCCCTCATTGCAGAGCACCCCAGATGGCCTGTCACTCAGAGCTGACACAGAGCACCTCAGAGCAGGACTTGATGTAACAAACAGCAGCTCCGAAAGGTCTGTGACCCTGGGCATCACTCTGTGCGGCCTCCCTCTGCCTGGTCTTCCAGAGACTTCCACTGCAGCCGGGACACCAGGCCTCTATCTCCAACCATCACCCCTCCTCTCCCTGACTCCTCGGTTCCTCTCATTAGGAGAGGGTCTTCTTGAAGTTGTCTCCCACTCATGGGCCAGATAAAATGATTAGAAAACAAGCCAGAGCTGCAGCCCCTTATGTATCCTGACTCTCAGGAGCCCACACCTGTTCCTTGGACCTGGCCGGTTCAGCGAGGTCCATTTTCTGCAATGTGAGCCCCTGAGGGGTGAGGATTGGCTGACCTGGGCAGCCTGACCATGCCGGCCAGCCCTCCCCAGGTGTTCCTGTGTTGAGGTCAATATGAACATCACTCCAGGCAGCAAGAACCCCTGCAGCTGTGCCTGATGCCATATTCTCTGCCCCGTCATCAGTCTCGGGGCTGTGCTGGTGGGAGGGAGTGAGGGGCCACAGCTTTGTGGGTGGCCCGGTGTGAGTGGGGCTCTGCTGGACTTTCTGCAGGAATTGCCAGGCTGCCAACTGCTAAAGAAGAGGATGTGTCACCCATACCTTACACTGGAATTTCTCCCCGGGCAGAGGTGAGGAAGGAAAAAAGCAGTGGGGGCCGGGACAGGAGGTGTATCTCAGGCAGGGAAATGGAAAGCATCCAGAAGAGCGCCCTGGCTGGGACCAACCTGGCTGGCCTCCAGGCACCAAGTCAGCCTGCGTGCTGTCGCTGGTGTGGCCCAACGGCCCTTCGTCTAGGCTTTCAGGTCCTTGTACATATTCAGGTGTTTTACCTGGGAAGGGTGGGAACAGTTCAGCAGCAGCTGGCCTGGGGCTCAGCTCACGTTTACTCACAGACGCCTCGGCACGGTCCCCCAGCTTTGCAATGAGGACGCTCCTTGCGTGGGGGCTGCTGGCTGCATGGGAGGTGATTCCCCACCTGTAACCAACTTCAGATTTGTTTACCGCTGGAGCAAGTGCCCTGATAGGGTTTTCCTCTCTATAACTGGTGGGTTCTGTGTTTTTTTTTTTTTTTTTGGTTCAAGGTAGATTTCATTCGTCTTTTATGTATTTATAGATATAAGCATGGAAATAATTCATTCATATAAATACATCTGTGTGAAGGGAAGAACTTTTTCTGTTTTATTTTAAAAATTTATTTATTTTTAAAAATTTTGAAATTTTATTTATTTATTTACACAGCAGGTTATTATTAGTTATCTATTTTATACATATACATGTATACAGGTCAATCCCAATCTCCCAACTCATCCCACCACCACCACCACATGGCTTCCTCCCCTTGGTGTCCATACGTTTGTTCTCTGCCTCTGTGTCTCTATTTCTGCCCTGCAAACCGGTTCATCTGTACCATTTTTCTAGGTTCCACATATATGCATTAATATACAATAGTTGTTTTTCTCTTTCTGACTTCCTTCACTCTGTATGACAGTCTCTAGATCCATCGACGTCTCTACAAATGACCCAGTTTCATTCCTTTGTATGGCTGAGTAATATTCCATTTTATATATGTACCACATGTTTATCCATTCGACTATCTGTGGGCATTTAGGTTGCTTCCATTACCTGGCTATGGTGAATAGTGCTGCAACGAACTTTGTGGTGAATGTGTCTTTTTGATTTATGGTTTTCTCTGGGTATATGCCCAGAAGTGGGATTGCTGGATCATATGGTAATTGTATTTTTACTTTTTTAAGGAACCTCCATACTGTTCTCCATAGTGACTGTATCAATTTACATTCCCACCAATAGTGGAAGAGGGTTCCTTTTGTCCACACCCTCCCCAGCATTTGTTGTTTGTAGAATTTCTGATGATGCCCATTCTAACAGGTGTGAGGTGATAGCTCATTGTAGTTTTGATTTGCATTACTTTAATAATTAGTGATGTTGAGCAGCTTTTCATGTGCATCTTGGCCATGTCTGTGTGTTCTTTGAAGAAATATCTATTTAGATCGTCTACCCATTTTTATATTGGTTTGTTGGTTTTTTTTACTATGAAGCTGCATGAGCTGTTTATATATACTGGAGATTAAACGTTTGTCCATTGATTCGTTTGCAAATATTTCCTCCCATTCTGAGGGTTGCCTTTTTCCATTCCCGTTTTTTAACAAAAGAAAGAAAGAAAGAAAAAGAAGCAGAACACAAATGTGTGTAAAATATGCCTCTTGAAACTGTCGTTTTGAAATATGGAAGTCTGTTGAATATTTTGGTCGATATACGACTCCAGGATTTGTTTTCAGGGCAGGTGTCATTTACAGGCCTGCAATTATCTTGAATATCAACTGACCATTAGCCCTGGGATGAAAGCTGCTGTTGTGTGAAACGGCCACAAGGTGGCAGCAGTTCTCCTTTACCAAACCTGGTTACTAGGGCAACAGAGCCTCAATGGAAGTCGTGTTCTAGGTTGTAATTTAGAATGGAATGTGCCAGGAAGAAGCCCCTTAAGTTTGTCTCACTACTTCTTGTTCGCTTTCTTAATTTGATTTTTATTTTTTTATCACGGCAAGTTTGATTACAATGTTTGGCTTGTTGTAGGTGTGCAAGATGTGGTTCTTTTACACATATGTCTGTTCTTCCTGGGGTCCTTTCCCCATGTACGTTATGACAGGATGTTGAGTAGTCTTCTCTTGGTATTCCGTGGGTGTTTGGTGATTATATATTTCACCTGTGTTTGTATATGTCTGTTAACCCCAATATCCTAATGTATCCAATCCTCACACTTTCCCATTGGTGATCCATAAGTTTGTTTAATGAATCTGTGATTGCCCTTCTCCGTGGAAATATCTTCACTGGTATCAATTTTTCGGTAACACCTATAAGTGATATCAATAGATATGTGTCTTTCTCTTTCTGACTTACTACAAGTCACGTGATTAGCTCTAGACTCATCTACGGTGCAGCAGATGGCATTGTGTCCTTTTTTTCCTTGGCTAATATTCTGTCTGTACATGTACCAGTTCTTCTTTGTCCACTCATCTGTTGATGGACTTTTTGGCTGCTTCCATGTCATGGCTATTGTAATGCTGCGGCAATGCACATTTGCCTGCCTGTGTCTTTCCAATTCTGTCTTCTTAGGTTATAGGCCCAGGAGTGGGCCTGCTGGATCATATGGTAGCAAAATGTTTACCTTGTAGAGGCACCTCCATTCTGTTCTCAGTAGTGGCTCTTACCAGGTCACGTCCCACTTAAAGTTGAGGTTATGCTCTTCTCCCCAACAACTTCAGCGTTTATTGTTTGTAGTATTTTCGCTGATGTTTATTCTGACTAGTGTGAGCTGATACCACTTTGTGGTTGGATTTGCATGCGTCTCATAATTCCTTGAAATTGAACTTTCTGGCATGTCCTTTTTTTCTTCAAACTGTGAGTACAGCTTACCTCTTCAAATAGTTTTCGTGAAGTATGTTTGACATTTAGAAATATTTTGGCCATTACCTCCCTCAAGACATTTTGAGGGCAGGTTTCATTCACAGCCCTCCAGTACTGGTGCATATGAAGTGACCCTTAGCACAGGTTTTAAAGCTGCTGTTGCAAGTAACGGCCAGAGGGCGGCAGCATTTTTCCTTTTCCCAATCTGGTAACTAGGGAAACAGACCATCCTGGCAGTGGTGTTCCTCGGTGATATATTAGAGTGGAATGTGCCCCCAAAAGCTGATGTCTCCTTACTTATGTTTGTTTTATAAATTGAATTTATGTATTTTTTAATTGGAGTCATATTCCATTGTGTACATGGACCACTTCTTCTTTGTGCATTCCTCTGTTGATGGACATTTTCGTAGCTTCCAAGTGTTGGCTATGGTAAATATTGCTGGAGTGCAGGATTGCCAGGCTGTGTCTTTTTTTGTGGTATGTGGGCCTCTCACTGCCGTGGAACCTCCCATTGCAGTGCACACGCTCCGGACGCGCAGGCCCAGCAGCCATAGCTCACGGGACAAGCCGCTCCGCGGCATGTGGGATCTTCCTGAACCGGGGCATGAACCTGTGTCCCCTGCATTGGCAGGTGGACTCTCAAACACTGCGCCACCAGTGAAGCCCAGCCTGTGTCTTTTTGATTCTCATGCCCTCAGGTGATAGGCCCAGCAGTGGGTATGTTTGATTGAATGGTAGCTCAGTATTTACCTTTACAAGGCACCTGATTTTTTTGCTTTCATTACTGGCTCTTACCATGTCCCACGTTGAACCAAGGGTAGGCATTTCTCCAAAACCCCTTCAGCATTTATTGTTTGCAGAATTTTTGTCGATGACCATTCTGACTGGTGTGAGCTGATAGGTTTTTGTAATTTGGATTTGCATATCTTTAATTATTCCTAATGTTCAGCATTTTTCCATGCCTTTTTCCATTTCTGGTACAGAAAAACAGAAAAAAACGGAGAGTACAATTAACCTCTTGAAATTGTCTTCTTGGATGGTTGCCCTCTTTTGAATTTTTGGGTCAATGTTCGACCCCAGGATTGTTTTTGAGGGCAGGTGTCATTCACAGGCCTGCAATGAGTGCGAATACTTTGTGACCCTTAGCACTGGGTTTAAAGCTGCTGTTGTGGGAAATGGCCACAAGGCGGCAGCATTTCTCCATTGCCAAACCTGGTTACTAGGGCAGCAGAGCCTTTCTGGGGCCAATGGAATACAGAAGAAGGCATCGTTGAAGTCTAATACAGAATACCATGTCCTGGTGGATGGTAGAATGACCAGCAGGGTGTAGGAATTAGGAACTACTGGATGTATATCCTCGGTGGCTTCACTGAGTGTCCTGACCTCCTTTACCAGGTCCCCAGCAGCCCACGGGGCTCTCGTGGTCAGGGCAATGCCAGGTTATGGAGCTCCCCTGTGCAACTTCCCATCAGCCCACGGGGCTCTCATGGTCACGCCACTCCCAGGTTATGGAGCTCACCTGTGCAACTACCCATCAGCCCACGAGGCTCTCATGGTCACGCCACTCCCAGGTTATGGAGCTCACCTGTGCAACTACCCAGCAGCCCATGGGGTCTCGTGATCAGGCCCCTCCCAGGATATGGAGCTCCCCTGAGCAGATACCACGGCAGGGCTGGGCACACAGGCACCGTGCACATAGCCCTCATTGCAGAGCACCCCAGATGGCCTGTCACTCAGAGCTGACACAGAGCACCTCAGAGCAGGACTTGATGTAACAAACAGCAGCTCCGAAAGGTCTGTGACCCTGGGCATCACTCTGTGCGGCCTCCCTCTGCCTGGTCTTCCAGAGACTTCCACTGCAGCCGGGACACCAGGCCTCTATCTCCAACCATCACCCCTCCTCTCCCTGACTCCTCGGTTCCTCTCATTAGGAGAGGGTCTTCTTGAAGTTGTCTCCCACTCATGGGCCAGATAAAATGATTAGAAAACAAGCCAGAGCTGCAGCCCCTTATGTATCCTGACTCTCAGGAGCCCACACCTGTTCCTTGGACCTGGCCGGTTCAGCGAGGTCCATTTTCTGCAATGTGAGCCCCTGAGGGGTGAGGATTGGCTGACCTGGGCAGCCTGACCATGCCGGCCAGCCCTCCCCAGGTGTTCCTGTGTTGAGGTCAATATGAACATCACTCCAGGCAGCAAGAACCCCTGCAGCTGTGCCTGATGCCATATTCTCTGCCCCGTCATCAGTCTCGGGGCTGTGCTGGTGGGAGGGAGTGAGGGGCCACAGCTTTGTGGGTGGCCCGGTGTGAGTGGGGCTCTGCTGGACTTTCTGCAGGAATTGCCAGGCTGCCAACTGCTAAAGAAGAGGATGTGTCACCCATACCTTACACTGGAATTTCTCCCCGGGCAGAGGTGAGGAAGGAAAAAAGCAGTGGGGGCCGGGACAGGAGGTGTATCTCAGGCAGGGAAATGGAAAGCATCCAGAAGAGCGCCCTGGCTGGGACCAACCTGGCTGGCCTCCAGGCACCAAGTCAGCCTGCGTGCTGTCGCTGGTGTGGCCCAACGGCCCTTCGTCTAGGCTTTCAGGTCCTTGTACATATTCAGGTGTTTTACCTGGGAAGGGTGGGAACAGTTCAGCAGCAGCTGGCCTGGGGCTCAGCTCACGTTTACTCACAGACGCCTCGGCACGGTCCCCCAGCTTTGCAATGAGGACGCTCCTTGCGTGGGGGCTGCTGGCTGCATGGGAGGTGATTCCCCACCTGTAACCAACTTCAGATTTGTTTACCGCTGGAGCAAGTGCCCTGATAGGGTTTTCCTCTCTATAACTGGTGGGTTCTGTGTTTTGTTTTTTTTTTTTTTGGTTCAAGGTAGATTTCATTCGTCTTTTATGTATTTATAGATATAAGCATGGAAATAATTCATTCATATAAATACATCTGTGTGAAGGGAAGAACTTTTTCTGTTTTATTTTAAAAATTTATTTATTTTTAAAAATTTTGAAATTTTATTTATTTATTTACACAGCAGGTTATTATTAGTTATCTATTTTATACATATACATGTATACAGGTCAATCCCAATCTCCCAACTCATCCCACCACCACCACCACATGGCTTCCTCCCCTTGGTGTCCATACGTTTGTTCTCTGCCTCTGTGTCTCTATTTCTGCCCTGCAAACCGGTTCATCTGTACCATTTTTCTAGGTTCCACATATATGCATTAATATACAATAGTTGTTTTTCTCTTTCTGACTTCCTTCACTCTGTATGACAGTCTCTAGATCCATCGACGTCTCTACAAATGACCCAGTTTCATTCCTTTGTATGGCTGAGTAATATTCCATTTTATATATGTACCACATGTTTATCCATTCGACTATCTGTGGGCATTTAGGTTGCTTCCATTACCTGGCTATGGTGAATAGTGCTGCAACGAACATTGTGGTGAATGTGTCTTTTTGATTTATGGTTTTCTCTGGGTATATGCCCAGAAGTGGGATTGCTGGATCATATGGTAATTCTATTTTTACTTTTTTAAGGAACCTCCATACTGTTCTCCATAGTGACTGTATCAATTTACATTCCCACCAATAGTGGAAGAGGGTTCCTTTTGTCCACACCCTCCCCAGCATTTGTTGTTTGTAGAATTTCTGATGATGCCCATTCTAACAGGTGTGAGGTGATAGCTCATTGTAGTTTTGATTTGCATTACTTTAATAATTAGTGATGTTGAGCAGCTTTTCATGTGCATCTTGGCCATGTCTGTGTGTTCTTTGAAGAAATATCTATTTAGATCGTCTACCCATTTTTATATTGGTTTGTTGGTTTTTTTTACTATGAAGCTGCATGAGCTGTTTATATATACTGGAGATTAAACGTTTGTCCATTGATTCGTTTGCAAATATTTCCTCCCATTCGGAGGGTTGCCTTTTTCCATTCCCGTTTTTTAACAAAAGAAAGAAAGAAAGAAAAAGAAGCAGAACACAAATGTGTGTAAAATATGCCTCTTGAAACTGTCGTTTTGAAATATGGAAGTCTGTTGAATATTTTGGTCGATATACGACTCCAGGATTTGTTTTCAGGGCAGGTGTCATTTACAGGCCTGCAATTATCTTGAATATCAACTGACCATTAGCCCTGGGATGAAAGCTGCTGTTGTGTGAAACGGCCACAAGGTGGCAGCAGTTCTCCTTTACCAAACCTGGTTACTAGGGCAACAGAGCCTCAATGGAAGTCGTGTTCTAGGTTGTAATTTAGAATGGAATGTGCCAGGAAGAAGCCCCTTAAGTTTGTCTCACTACTTCTTGTTCGCTTTCTTAATTTGATTTTTATTTTTTTATCACGGCAAGTTTGATTACAATGTTTGGCTTGTTGTAGGTGTGCAAGATGTGGTTCTTTTACACATATGTCTGTTCTTCCTGGGGTCCTTTCCCCATGTACGTTATGACAGGATGTTGAGTAGTCTTCTCTTGGTATTCCGTGGGTGTTTGGTGATTATATATTTCACCTGTGTTTGTATATGTCTGTTAACCCCAATATCCTAATGTATCCAATCCTCACACTTTCCCATTGGTGATCCATAAGTTTGTTTAATGAATCTGTGATTGCCCTTCTCCGTGGAAATATCTTCACTGGTATCAATTTTTCGGTAACACCTATAAGTGATATCAATAGATATGTGTCTTTCTCTTTCTGACTTACTACAAGTCACGTGATTAGCTCTAGACTCATCTACGGTGCAGCAGATGGCATTGTGTCCTTTTTTTCCTTGGCTAATATTCTGTCTGTACATGTACCAGTTCTTCTTTGTCCACTCATCTGTTGATGGACTTTTTGGCTGCTTCCATGTCATGGCTATTGTAATGCTGCGGCAATGCACATTTGCCTGCCTGTGTCTTTCCAATTCTGTCTTCTTAGGTTATAGGCCCAGGAGTGGGCCTGCTGGATCATATGGTAGCAAAATGTTTACCTTGTAGAGGCACCTCCATTCTGTTCTCAGTAGTGGCTCTTACCAGGTCACGTCCCACTTAAAGTTGAGGTTATGCTCTTCTCCCCAACAACTTCAGCGTTTATTGTTTGTAGTATTTTCGCTGATGTTTATTCTGACTAGTGTGAGCTGATACCACTTTGTGGTTGGACTTGCATGCGTCTCATAATTCCTTGAAATTGAACTTTCTGGCATGTCCTTTTTTTCTTCAAACTGTGAGTACAGCTTACCTCTTCAAATAGTTTTCGTGAAGTATGTTTGACATTTAGAAATATTTTGGCCATTACCTCCCTCAAGACATTTTGAGGGCAGGTTTCATTCACAGCCCTCCAGTACTGGTGCATATGAAGTGACCCTTAGCACAGGTTTTAAAGCTGCTGTTGCAAGTAACGGCCAGAGGGCGGCAGCATTTTTCCTTTTCCCAATCTGGTAACTAGGGAAACAGACCATCCTGGCAGTGGTGTTCCTCGGTGATATATTAGAGTGGAATGTGCCCCCAAAAGCTGATGTCTCCTTACTTATGTTTGTTTTATAAATTGAATTTATGTATTTTTTAATTGGAGTCATATTCCATTGTGTACATGGACCACTTCTTCTTTGTGCATTCCTCTGTTGATGGACATTTTCGTAGCTTCCAAGTGTTGGCTATGGTAAATATTGCTGGAGTGCAGGATTGCCAGGCTGTGTCTTTTTTTGTGGTATGTGGGCCTCTCACTGCCGTGGAACCTCCCATTGCAGTGCACACGCTCCGGACGCGCAGGCCCAGCAGCCATAGCTCACGGGACAAGCCGCTCCGCGGCATGTGGGATCTTCCTGAACCGGGGCATGAACCCGTGTCCCCTGCATTGGCAGGTGGACTCTCAAACACTGCGCCACCAGTGAAGCCCAGCCTGTGTCTTTTTGATTCTCATGCCCTCAGGTGATAGGCCCAGCAGTGGGTATGTTTGATTGAATGGTAGCTCAGTATTTACCTTTACAAGGCACCTGATTTTTTTGCTTTCATTACTGGCTCTTACCATGTCCCACGTTGAACCAAGGGTAGGCATTTCTCCAAAACCCCTTCAGCATTTATTGTTTGCAGAATTTTTGTCGATGACCATTCTGACTGGTGTGAGCTGATAGGTTTTTGTAATTTGGATTTGCATATCTTTAATTATTCCTAATGTTCAGCATTTTTCCATGCCTTTTTCCATTTCTGGTACAGAAAAACAGAAAAAAACGGAGAGTACAATTAACCTCTTGAAATTGTCTTCTTGGATGGTTGCCCTCTTTTGAATTTTTGGGTCAATGTTCGACCCCAGGATTGTTTTTGAGGGCAGGTGTCATTCACAGGCCTGCAATGAGTGCGAATACTTTGTGACCCTTAGCACTGGGTTTAAAGCTGCTGTTGTGGGAAATGGCCACAAGGCGGCAGCATTTCTCCATTGCCAAACCTGGTTACTAGGGCAGCAGAGCCTTTCTGGGGCCAATGGAATACAGAAGAAGGCATCGTTGAAGTCTAATACAGAATACCATGTCCTGGTGGATGGTAGAATGACCAGCAGGGTGTAGGAATTAGGAACTACTGGATGTATATCCTCGGTGGCTTCACTGAGTGTCCTGACCTCCTTTACCAGGTCCCCAGCAGCCCACGGGGCTCTCGTGGTCAGGGCAATGCCAGGTTATGGAGCTCCCCTGTGCAACTTCCCATCAGCCCACGGGGCTCTCATGGTCACGCCACTCCCAGGTTATGGAGCTCACCTGTGCAACTACCCATCAGCCCACGAGGCTCTCATGGTCACGCCACTCCCAGGTTATGGAGCTCACCTGTGCAACTACCCAGCAGCCCATGGGGTCTCGTGATCAGGCCCCTCCCAGGATATGGAGCTCCCCTGAGCAGATACCACGGCAGGGCTGGGCACACAGGCACCGTGCACATAGCCCTCATTGCAGAGCACCCCAGATGGCCTGTCACTCAGAGCTGACACAGAGCACCTCAGAGCAGGACTTGATGTAACAAACAGCAGCTCCGAAAGGTCTGTGACCCTGGGCATCACTCTGTGCGGCCTCCCTCTGCCTGGTCTTCCAGAGACTTCCACTGCAGCCGGGACACCAGGCCTCTATCTCCAACCATCACCCCTCCTCTCCCTGACTCCTCGGTTCCTCTCATTAGGAGAGGGTCTTCTTGAAGTTGTCTCCCACTCATGGGCCAGATAAAATGATTAGAAAACAAGCCAGAGCTGCAGCCCCTTATGTATCCTGACTCTCAGGAGCCCACACCTGTTCCTTGGACCTGGCCGGTTCAGCGAGGTCCATTTTCTGCAATGTGAGCCCCTGAGGGGTGAGGATTGGCTGACCTGGGCAGCCTGACCATGCCGGCCAGCCCTCCCCAGGTGTTCCTGTGTTGAGGTCAATATGAACATCACTCCAGGCAGCAAGAACCCCTGCAGCTGTGCCTGATGCCATATTCTCTGCCCCGTCATCAGTCTCGGGGCTGTGCTGGTGGGAGGGAGTGAGGGGCCACAGCTTTGTGGGTGGCCCGGTGTGAGTGGGGCTCTGCTGGACTTTCTGCAGGAATTGCCAGGCTGCCAACTGCTAAAGAAGAGGATGTGTCACCCATACCTTACACTGGAATTTCTCCCCGGGCAGAGGTGAGGAAGGAAAAAAGCAGTGGGGGCCGGGACAGGAGGTGTATCTCAGGCAGGGAAATGGAAAGCATCCAGAAGAGCGCCCTGGCTGGGACCAACCTGGCTGGCCTCCAGGCACCAAGTCAGCCTGCGTGCTGTCGCTGGTGTGGCCCAACGGCCCTTCGTCTAGGCTTTCAGGTCCTTGTACATATTCAGGTGTTTTACCTGGGAAGGGTGGGAACAGTTCAGCAGCAGCTGGCCTGGGGCTCAGCTCACGTTTACTCACAGACGCCTCGGCACGGTCCCCCAGCTTTGCAATGAGGACGCTCCTTGCGTGGGGGCTGCTGGCTGCATGGGAGGTGATTCCCCACCTGTAACCAACTTCAGATTTGTTTACCGCTGGAGCAAGTGCCCTGATAGGGTTTTCCTCTCTATAACTGGTGGGTTCTGTGTTTTGTTTTTTTTTTTTTGGTTCAAGGTAGATTTCATTCGTCTTTTATGTATTTATAGATATAAGCATGGAAATAATTCATTCATATAAATACATCTGTGTGAAGGGAAGAACTTTTTCTGTTTTATTTTAAAAATTTATTTATTTTTAAAAATTTTGAAATTTTATTTATTTATTTACACAGCAGGTTATTATTAGTTATCTATTTTATACATATACATGTATACAGGTCAATCCCAATCTCCCAACTCATCCCACCACCACCACCACATGGCTTCCTCCCCTTGGTGTCCATACGTTTGTTCTCTGCCTCTGTGTCTCTATTTCTGCCCTGCAAACCGGTTCATCTGTACCATTTTTCTAGGTTCCACATATATGCATTAATATACAATAGTTGTTTTTCTCTTTCTGACTTCCTTCACTCTGTATGACAGTCTCTAGATCCATCGACGTCTCTACAAATGACCCAGTTTCATTCCTTTGTATGGCTGAGTAATATTCCATTTTATATATGTACCACATGTTTATCCATTCGACTATCTGTGGGCATTTAGGTTGCTTCCATTACCTGGCTATGGTGAATAGTGCTGCAACGAACATTGTGGTGAATGTGTCTTTTTGATTTATGGTTTTCTCTGGGTATATGCCCAGAAGTGGGATTGCTGGATCATATGGTAATTCTATTTTTACTTTTTTAAGGAACCTCCATACTGTTCTCCATAGTGACTGTATCAATTTACATTCCCACCAATAGTGGAAGAGGGTTCCTTTTGTCCACACCCTCCCCAGCATTTGTTGTTTGTAGAATTTCTGATGATGCCCATTCTAACAGGTGTGAGGTGATAGCTCATTGTAGTTTTGATTTGCATTACTTTAATAATTAGTGATGTTGAGCAGCTTTTCATGTGCATCTTGGCCATGTCTGTGTGTTCTTTGAAGAAATATCTATTTAGATCGTCTACCCATTTTTATATTGGTTTGTTGGTTTTTTTTACTATGAAGCTGCATGAGCTGTTTATATATACTGGAGATTAAACGTTTGTCCATTGATTCGTTTGCAAATATTTCCTCCCATTCGGAGGGTTGCCTTTTTCCATTCCCGTTTTTTAACAAAAGAAAGAAAGAAAGAAAAAGAAGCAGAACACAAATGTGTGTAAAATATGCCTCTTGAAACTGTCGTTTTGAAATATGGAAGTCTGTTGAATATTTTGGTCGATATACGACTCCAGGATTTGTTTTCAGGGCAGGTGTCATTTACAGGCCTGCAATTATCTTGAATATCAACTGACCATTAGCCCTGGGATGAAAGCTGCTGTTGTGTGAAACGGCCACAAGGTGGCAGCAGTTCTCCTTTACCAAACCTGGTTACTAGGGCAACAGAGCCTCAATGGAAGTCGTGTTCTAGGTTGTAATTTAGAATGGAATGTGCCAGGAAGAAGCCCCTTAAGTTTGTCTCACTACTTCTTGTTCGCTTTCTTAATTTGATTTTTATTTTTTTATCACGGCAAGTTTGATTACAATGTTTGGCTTGTTGTAGGTGTGCAAGATGTGGTTCTTTTACACATATGTCTGTTCTTCCTGGGGTCCTTTCCCCATGTACGTTATGACAGGATGTTGAGTAGTCTTCTCTTGGTATTCCGTGGGTGTTTGGTGATTATATATTTCACCTGTGTTTGTATATGTCTGTTAACCCCAATATCCTAATGTATCCAATCCTCACACTTTCCCATTGGTGATCCATAAGTTTGTTTAATGAATCTGTGATTGCCCTTCTCCGTGGAAATATCTTCACTGGTATCAATTTTTCGGTAACACCTATAAGTGATATCAATAGATATGTGTCTTTCTCTTTCTGACTTACTACAAGTCACGTGATTAGCTCTAGACTCATCTACGGTGCAGCAGATGGCATTGTGTCCTTTTTTTCCTTGGCTAATATTCTGTCTGTACATGTACCAGTTCTTCTTTGTCCACTCATCTGTTGATGGACTTTTTGGCTGCTTCCATGTCATGGCTATTGTAATGCTGCGGCAATGCACATTTGCCTGCCTGTGTCTTTCCAATTCTGTCTTCTTAGGTTATAGGCCCAGGAGTGGGCCTGCTGGATCATATGGTAGCAAAATGTTTACCTTGTAGAGGCACCTCCATTCTGTTCTCAGTAGTGGCTCTTACCAGGTCACGTCCCACTTAAAGTTGAGGTTATGCTCTTCTCCCCAACAACTTCAGCGTTTATTGTTTGTAGTATTTTCGCTGATGTTTATTCTGACTAGTGTGAGCTGATACCACTTTGTGGTTGGATTTGCATGCGTCTCATAATTCCTTGAAATTGAACTTTCTGGCATGTCCTTTTTTTCTTCAAACTGTGAGTACAGCTTACCTCTTCAAATAGTTTTCGTGAAGTATGTTTGACATTTAGAAATATTTTGGCCATTACCTCCCTCAAGACATTTTGAGGGCAGGTTTCATTCACAGCCCTCCAGTACTGGTGCATATGAAGTGACCCTTAGCACAGGTTTTAAAGCTGCTGTTGCAAGTAACGGCCAGAGGGCGGCAGCATTTTTCCTTTTCCCAATCTGGTAACTAGGGAAACAGACCATCCTGGCAGTGGTGTTCCTCGGTGATATATTAGAGTGGAATGTGCCCCCAAAAGCTGATGTCTCCTTACTTATGTTTGTTTTATAAATTGAATTTATGTATTTTTTAATTGGAGTCATATTCCATTGTGTACATGGACCACTTCTTCTTTGTGCATTCCTCTGTTGATGGACATTTTCGTAGCTTCCAAGTGTTGGCTATGGTAAATATTGCTGGAGTGCAGGATTGCCAGGCTGTGTCTTTTTTTGTGGTATGTGGGCCTCTCACTGCCGTGGAACCTCCCATTGCAGTGCACACGCTCCGGACGCGCAGGCCCAGCAGCCATAGCTCACGGGACAAGCCGCTCCGCGGCATGTGGGATCTTCCTGAACCGGGGCATGAACCCGTGTCCCCTGCATTGGCAGGTGGACTCTCAAACACTGCGCCACCAGTGAAGCCCAGCCTGTGTCTTTTTGATTCTCATGCCCTCAGGTGATAGGCCCAGCAGTGGGTATGTTTGATTGAATGGTAGCTCAGTATTTACCTTTACAAGGCACCTGATTTTTTTGCTTTCATTACTGGCTCTTACCATGTCCCACGTTGAACCAAGGGTAGGCATTTCTCCAAAACCCCTTCAGCATTTATTGTTTGCAGAATTTTTGTCGATGACCATTCTGACTGGTGTGAGCTGATAGGTTTTTGTAATTTGGATTTGCATATCTTTAATTATTCCTAATGTTCAGCATTTTTCCATGCCTTTTTCCATTTCTGGTACAGAAAAACAGAAAAAAACGGAGAGTACAATTAACCTCTTGAAATTGTCTTCTTGGATGGTTGCCCTCTTTTGAATTTTTGGGTCAATGTTCGACCCCAGGATTGTTTTTGAGGGCAGGTGTCATTCACAGGCCTGCAATGAGTGCGAATACTTTGTGACCCTTAGCACTGGGTTTAAAGCTGCTGTTGTGGGAAATGGCCACAAGGCGGCAGCATTTCTCCATTGCCAAACCTGGTTACTAGGGCAGCAGAGCCTTTCTGGGGCCAATGGAATACAGAAGAAGGCATCGTTGAAGTCTAATACAGAATACCATGTCCTGGTGGATGGTAGAATGACCAGCAGGGTGTAGGAATTAGGAACTACTGGATGTATATCCTCGGTGGCTTCACTGAGTGTCCTGACCTCCTTTACCAGGTCCCCAGCAGCCCACGGGGCTCTCGTGGTCAGGGCAATGCCAGGTTATGGAGCTCCCCTGTGCAACTTCCCATCAGCCCACGGGGCTCTCATGGTCACGCCACTCCCAGGTTATGGAGCTCACCTGTGCAACTACCCATCAGCCCACGAGGCTCTCATGGTCACGCCACTCCCAGGTTATGGAGCTCACCTGTGCAACTACCCAGCAGCCCATGGGGTCTCGTGATCAGGCCCCTCCCAGGATATGGAGCTCCCCTGAGCAGATACCACGGCAGGGCTGGGCACACAGGCACCGTGCACATAGCCCTCATTGCAGAGCACCCCAGATGGCCTGTCACTCAGAGCTGACACAGAGCACCTCAGAGCAGGACTTGATGTAACAAACAGCAGCTCCGAAAGGTCTGTGACCCTGGGCATCACTCTGTGCGGCCTCCCTCTGCCTGGTCTTCCAGAGACTTCCACTGCAGCCGGGACACCAGGCCTCTATCTCCAACCATCACCCCTCCTCTCCCTGACTCCTCGGTTCCTCTCATTAGGAGAGGGTCTTCTTGAAGTTGTCTCCCACTCATGGGCCAGATAAAATGATTAGAAAACAAGCCAGAGCTGCAGCCCCTTATGTATCCTGACTCTCAGGAGCCCACACCTGTTCCTTGGACCTGGCCGGTTCAGCGAGGTCCATTTTCTGCAATGTGAGCCCCTGAGGGGTGAGGATTGGCTGACCTGGGCAGCCTGACCATGCCGGCCAGCCCTCCCCAGGTGTTCCTGTGTTGAGGTCAATATGAACATCACTCCAGGCAGCAAGAACCCCTGCAGCTGTGCCTGATGCCATATTCTCTGCCCCGTCATCAGTCTCGGGGCTGTGCTGGTGGGAGGGAGTGAGGGGCCACAGCTTTGTGGGTGGCCCGGTGTGAGTGGGGCTCTGCTGGACTTTCTGCAGGAATTGCCAGGCTGCCAACTGCTAAAGAAGAGGATGTGTCACCCATACCTTACACTGGAATTTCTCCCCGGGCAGAGGTGAGGAAGGAAAAAAGCAGTGGGGGCCGGGACAGGAGGTGTATCTCAGGCAGGGAAATGGAAAGCATCCAGAAGAGCGCCCTGGCTGGGACCAACCTGGCTGGCCTCCAGGCACCAAGTCAGCCTGCGTGCTGTCGCTGGTGTGGCCCAACGGCCCTTCGTCTAGGCTTTCAGGTCCTTGTACATATTCAGGTGTTTTACCTGGGAAGGGTGGGAACAGTTCAGCAGCAGCTGGCCTGGGGCTCAGCTCACGTTTACTCACAGACGCCTCGGCACGGTCCCCCAGCTTTGCAATGAGGACGCTCCTTGCGTGGGGGCTGCTGGCTGCATGGGAGGTGATTCCCCACCTGTAACCAACTTCAGATTTGTTTACCGCTGGAGCAAGTGCCCTGATAGGGTTTTCCTCTCTATAACTGGTGGGTTCTGTGTTTTGTTTTTTTTTTTTTGGTTCAAGGTAGATTTCATTCGTCTTTTATGTATTTATAGATATAAGCATGGAAATAATTCATTCATATAAATACATCTGTGTGAAGGGAAGAACTTTTTCTGTTTTATTTTAAAAACTTATTTATTTTTAAAAATTTTGAAATTTTATTTATTTATTTACACAGCAGGTTATTATTAGTTATCTATTTTATACATATACATGTATACAGGTCAATCCCAATCTCCCAACTCATCCCACCACCACCACCACATGGCTTCCTCCCCTTGGTGTCCATACGTTTGTTCTCTGCCTCTGTGTCTCTATTTCTGCCCTGCAAACCGGTTCATCTGTACCATTTTTCTAGGTTCCACATATATGCATTAATATACAATAGTTGTTTTTCTCTTTCTGACTTCCTTCACTCTGTATGACAGTCTCTAGATCCATCGACGTCTCTACAAATGACCCAGTTTCATTCCTTTGTATGGCTGAGTAATATTCCATTTTATATATGTACCACATGTTTATCCATTCGACTATCTGTGGGCATTTAGGTTGCTTCCATTACCTGGCTATGGTGAATAGTGCTGCAACGAACATTGTGGTGAATGTGTCTTTTTGATTTATGGTTTTCTCTGGGTATATGCCCAGAAGTGGGATTGCTGGATCATATGGTAATTCTATTTTTACTTTTTTAAGGAACCTCCATACTGTTCTCCATAGTGACTGTATCAATTTACATTCCCACCAATAGTGGAAGAGGGTTCCTTTTGTCCACACCCTCCCCAGCATTTGTTGTTTGTAGAATTTCTGATGATGCCCATTCTAACAGGTGTGAGGTGATAGCTCATTGTAGTTTTGATTTGCATTACTTTAATAATTAGTGATGTTGAGCAGCTTTTCATGTGCATCTTGGCCATGTCTGTGTGTTCTTTGAAGAAATATCTATTTAGATCGTCTACCCATTTTTATATTGGTTTGTTGGTTTTTTTTACTATGAAGCTGCATGAGCTGTTTATATATACTGGAGATTAAACGTTTGTCCATTGATTCGTTTGCAAATATTTCCTCCCATTCGGAGGGTTGCCTTTTTCCATTCCCGTTTTTTAACAAAAGAAAGAAAGAAAGAAAAAGAAGCAGAACACAAATGTGTGTAAAATATGCCTCTTGAAACTGTCGTTTTGAAATATGGAAGTCTGTTGAATATTTTGGTCGATATACGACTCCAGGATTTGTTTTCAGGGCAGGTGTCATTTACAGGCCTGCAATTATCTTGAATATCAACTGACCATTAGCCCTGGGATGAAAGCTGCTGTTGTGTGAAACGGCCACAAGGTGGCAGCAGTTCTCCTTTACCAAACCTGGTTACTAGGGCAACAGAGCCTCAATGGAAGTCGTGTTCTAGGTTGTAATTTAGAATGGAATGTGCCAGGAAGAAGCCCCTTAAGTTTGTCTCACTACTTCTTGTTCGCTTTCTTAATTTGATTTTTATTTTTTTATCACGGCAAGTTTGATTACAATGTTTGGCTTGTTGTAGGTGTGCAAGATGTGGTTCTTTTACACATATGTCTGTTCTTCCTGGGGTCCTTTCCCCATGTACGTTATGACAGGATGTTGAGTAGTCTTCTCTTGGTATTCCGTGGGTGTTTGGTGATTATATATTTCACCTGTGTTTGTATATGTCTGTTAACCCCAATATCCTAATGTATCCAATCCTCACACTTTCCCATTGGTGATCCATAAGTTTGTTTAATGAATCTGTGATTGCCCTTCTCCGTGGAAATATCTTCACTGGTATCAATTTTTCGGTAACACCTATAAGTGATATCAATAGATATGTGTCTTTCTCTTTCTGACTTACTACAAGTCACGTGATTAGCTCTAGACTCATCTACGGTGCAGCAGATGGCATTGTGTCCTTTTTTTCCTTGGCTAATATTCTGTCTGTACATGTACCAGTTCTTCTTTGTCCACTCATCTGTTGATGGACTTTTTGGCTGCTTCCATGTCATGGCTATTGTAATGCTGCGGCAATGCACATTTGCCTGCCTGTGTCTTTCCAATTCTGTCTTCTTAGGTTATAGGCCCAGGAGTGGGCCTGCTGGATCATATGGTAGCAAAATGTTTACCTTGTAGAGGCACCTCCATTCTGTTCTCAGTAGTGGCTCTTACCAGGTCACGTCCCACTTAAAGTTGAGGTTATGCTCTTCTCCCCAACAACTTCAGCGTTTATTGTTTGTAGTATTTTCGCTGATGTTTATTCTGACTAGTGTGAGCTGATACCACTTTGTGGTTGGATTTGCATGCGTCTCATAATTCCTTGAAATTGAACTTTCTGGCATGTCCTTTTTTTCTTCAAACTGTGAGTACAGCTTACCTCTTCAAATAGTTTTCGTGAAGTATGTTTGACATTTAGAAATATTTTGGCCATTACCTCCCTCAAGACATTTTGAGGGCAGGTTTCATTCACAGCCCTCCAGTACTGGTGCATATGAAGTGACCCTTAGCACAGGTTTTAAAGCTGCTGTTGCAAGTAACGGCCAGAGGGCGGCAGCATTTTTCCTTTTCCCAATCTGGTAACTAGGGAAACAGACCATCCTGGCAGTGGTGTTCCTCGGTGATATATTAGAGTGGAATGTGCCCCCAAAAGCTGATGTCTCCTTACTTATGTTTGTTTTATAAATTGAATTTATGTATTTTTTAATTGGAGTCATATTCCATTGTGTACATGGACCACTTCTTCTTTGTGCATGCCTCTGTTGATGGACATTTTCGTAGCTTCCAAGTGTTGGCTATGGTAAATATTGCTGGAGTGCAGGATTGCCAGGCTGTGTCTTTTTTTGTGGTATGTGGGCCTCTCACTGCCGTGGAACCTCCCATTGCAGTGCACACGCTCCGGACGCGCAGGCCCAGCAGCCATAGCTCACGGGACAAGCCGCTCCGCGGCATGTGGGATCTTCCTGAACCGGGGCATGAACCCGTGTCCCCTGCATTGGCAGGTGGACTCTCAAACACTGCGCCACCAGTGAAGCCCAGCCTGTGTCTTTTTGATTCTCATGCCCTCAGGTGATAGGCCCAGCAGTGGGTATGTTTGATTGAATGGTAGCTCAGTATTTACCTTTACAAGGCACCTGATTTTTTTGCTTTCATTACTGGCTCTTACCATGTCCCACGTTGAACCAAGGGTAGGCATTTCTCCAAAACCCCTTCAGCATTTATTGTTTGCAGAATTTTTGTCGATGACCATTCTGACTGGTGTGAGCTGATAGGTTTTTGTAATTTGGATTTGCATATCTTTAATTATTCCTAATGTTCAGCATTTTTCCATGCCTTTTTCCATTTCTGGTACAGAAAAACAGAAAAAAACGGAGAGTACAATTAACCTCTTGAAATTGTCTTCTTGGATGGTTGCCCTCTTTTGAATTTTTGGGTCAATGTTCGACCCCAGGATTGTTTTTGAGGGCAGGTGTCATTCACAGGCCTGCAATGAGTGCGAATACTTTGTGACCCTTAGCACTGGGTTTAAAGCTGCTGTTGTGGGAAATGGCCACAAGGCGGCAGCATTTCTCCATTGCCAAACCTGGTTACTAGGGCAGCAGAGCCTTTCTGGGGCCAATGGAATACAGAAGAAGGCATCGTTGAAGTCTAATACAGAATACCATGTCCTGGTGGATGGTAGAATGACCAGCAGGGTGTAGGAATTAGGAACTACTGGATGTATATCCTCGGTGGCTTCACTGAGTGTCCTGACCTCCTTTACCAGGTCCCCAGCAGCCCACGGGGCTCTCGTGGTCAGGGCAATGCCAGGTTATGGAGCTCCCCTGTGCAACTTCCCATCAGCCCACGGGGCTCTCATGGTCACGCCACTCCCAGGTTATGGAGCTCACCTGTGCAACTACCCATCAGCCCACGAGGCTCTCATGGTCACGCCACTCCCAGGTTATGGAGCTCACCTGTGCAACTACCCAGCAGCCCATGGGGTCTCGTGATCAGGCCCCTCCCAGGATATGGAGCTCCCCTGAGCAGATACCACGGCAGGGCTGGGCACACAGGCACCGTGCACATAGCCCTCATTGCAGAGCACCCCAGATGGCCTGTCACTCAGAGCTGACACAGAGCACCTCAGAGCAGGACTTGATGTAACAAACAGCAGCTCCGAAAGGTCTGTGACCCTGGGCATCACTCTGTGCGGCCTCCCTCTGCCTGGTCTTCCAGAGACTTCCACTGCAGCCGGGACACCAGGCCTCTATCTCCAACCATCACCCCTCCTCTCCCTGACTCCTCGGTTCCTCTCATTAGGAGAGGGTCTTCTTGAAGTTGTCTCCCACTCATGGGCCAGATAAAATGATTAGAAAACAAGCCAGAGCTGCAGCCCCTTATGTATCCTGACTCTCAGGAGCCCACACCTGTTCCTTGGACCTGGCCGGTTCAGCGAGGTCCATTTTCTGCAATGTGAGCCCCTGAGGGGTGAGGATTGGCTGACCTGGGCAGCCTGACCATGCCGGCCAGCCCTCCCCAGGTGTTCCTGTGTTGAGGTCAATATGAACATCACTCCAGGCAGCAAGAACCCCTGCAGCTGTGCCTGATGCCATATTCTCTGCCCCGTCATCAGTCTCGGGGCTGTGCTGGTGGGAGGGAGTGAGGGGCCACAGCTTTGTGGGTGGCCCGGTGTGAGTGGGGCTCTGCTGGACTTTCTGCAGGAATTGCCAGGCTGCCAACTGCTAAAGAAGAGGATGTGTCACCCATACCTTACACTGGAATTTCTCCCCGGGCAGAGGTGAGGAAGGAAAAAAGCAGTGGGGGCCGGGACAGGAGGTGTATCTCAGGCAGGGAAATGGAAAGCATCCAGAAGAGCGCCCTGGCTGGGACCAACCTGGCTGGCCTCCAGGCACCAAGTCAGCCTGCGTGCTGTCGCTGGTGTGGCCCAACGGCCCTTCGTCTAGGCTTTCAGGTCCTTGTACATATTCAGGTGTTTTACCTGGGAAGGGTGGGAACAGTTCAGCAGCAGCTGGCCTGGGGCTCAGCTCACGTTTACTCACAGACGCCTCGGCACGGTCCCCCAGCTTTGCAATGAGGACGCTCCTTGCGTGGGGGCTGCTGGCTGCATGGGAGGTGATTCCCCACCTGTAACCAACTTCAGATTTGTTTACCGCTGGAGCAAGTGCCCTGATAGGGTTTTCCTCTCTATAACTGGTGGGTTCTGTGTTTTGTTTTTTTTTTTTGGTTCAAGGTAGATTTCATTCGTCTTTTATGTATTTATAGATATAAGCATGGAAATAATTCATTCATATAAATACATCTGTGTGAAGGGAAGAACTTTTTCTGTTTTATTTTAAAAATTTATTTATTTTTAAAAATTTTGAAATTTTATTTATTTATTTACACAGCAGGTTATTATTAGTTATCTATTTTATACATATACATGTATACAGGTCAATCCCAATCTCCCAACTCATCCCACCACCACCACCACATGGCTTCCTCCCCTTGGTGTCCATACGTTTGTTCTCTGCCTCTGTGTCTCTATTTCTGCCCTGCAAACCGGTTCATCTGTACCATTTTTCTAGGTTCCACATATATGCATTAATATACAATAGTTGTTTTTCTCTTTCTGACTTCCTTCACTCTGTATGACAGTCTCTAGATCCATCGACGTCTCTACAAATGACCCAGTTTCATTCCTTTGTATGGCTGAGTAATATTCCATTTTATATATGTACCACATGTTTATCCATTCGACTATCTGTGGGCATTTAGGTTGCTTCCATTACCTGGCTATGGTGAATAGTGCTGCAACGAACATTGTGGTGAATGTGTCTTTTTGATTTATGGTTTTCTCTGGGTATATGCCCAGAAGTGGGATTGCTGGATCATATGGTAATTCTATTTTTACTTTTTTAAGGAACCTCCATACTGTTCTCCATAGTGACTGTATCAATTTACATTCCCACCAATAGTGGAAGAGGGTTCCTTTTGTCCACACCCTCCCCAGCATTTGTTGTTTGTAGAATTTCTGATGATGCCCATTCTAACAGGTGTGAGGTGATAGCTCATTGTAGTTTTGATTTGCATTACTTTAATAATTAGTGATGTTGAGCAGCTTTTCATGTGCATCTTGGCCATGTCTGTGTGTTCTTTGAAGAAATATCTATTTAGATCGTCTACCCATTTTTATATTGGTTTGTTGGTTTTTTTTACTATGAAGCTGCATGAGCTGTTTATATATACTGGAGATTAAACGTTTGTCCATTGATTCGTTTGCAAATATTTCCTCCCATTCGGAGGGTTGCCTTTTTCCATTCCCGTTTTTTAACAAAAGAAAGAAAGAAAGAAAAAGAAGCAGAACACAAATGTGTGTAAAATATGCCTCTTGAAACTGTCGTTTTGAAATATGGAAGTCTGTTGAATATTTTGGTCGATATACGACTCCAGGATTTGTTTTCAGGGCAGGTGTCATTTACAGGCCTGCAATTATCTTGAATATCAACTGACCATTAGCCCTGGGATGAAAGCTGCTGTTGTGTGAAACGGCCACAAGGTGGCAGCAGTTCTCCTTTACCAAACCTGGTTACTAGGGCAACAGAGCCTCAATGGAAGTCGTGTTCTAGGTTGTAATTTAGAATGGAATGTGCCAGGAAGAAGCCCCTTAAGTTTGTCTCACTACTTCTTGTTCGCTTTCTTAATTTGATTTTTATTTTTTTATCACGGCAAGTTTGATTACAATGTTTGGCTTGTTGTAGGTGTGCAAGATGTGGTTCTTTTACACATATGTCTGTTCTTCCTGGGGTCCTTTCCCCATGTACGTTATGACAGGATGTTGAGTAGTCTTCTCTTGGTATTCCGTGGGTGTTTGGTGATTATATATTTCACCTGTGTTTGTATATGTCTGTTAACCCCAATATCCTAATGTATCCAATCCTCACACTTTCCCATTGGTGATCCATAAGTTTGTTTAATGAATCTGTGATTGCCCTTCTCCGTGGAAATATCTTCACTGGTATCAATTTTTCGGTAACACCTATAAGTGATATCAATAGATATGTGTCTTTCTCTTTCTGACTTACTACAAGTCACGTGATTAGCTCTAGACTCATCTACGGTGCAGCAGATGGCATTGTGTCCTTTTTTTCCTTGGCTAATATTCTGTCTGTACATGTACCAGTTCTTCTTTGTCCACTCATCTGTTGATGGACTTTTTGGCTGCTTCCATGTCATGGCTATTGT
This sequence comes from Mesoplodon mirus, assembly GCF_964341445.2. Lineage (NCBI taxonomy): Eukaryota > Metazoa > Chordata > Mammalia > Artiodactyla > Ziphiidae > Mesoplodon > Mesoplodon mirus. Next base: position 51,791,035 of record NC_138977.1, read on the forward strand.
AATGCTGCGGCAATGCACATTTGCCTGCCTGTGTCTTTCCAATTCTGTCTTCTTAGGTTATAGGCCCAGGAGTGGGCCTGCTGGATCATATGGTAGCAAAATGTTTACCTTGTAGAGGCACCTCCATTCTGTTCTCAGTAGTGGCTCTTACCAGGTCACGTCCCACTTAAAGTTGAGGTTATGCTCTTCTCCCCAACAACTTCAGCGTTTATTGTTTGTAGTATTTTCGCTGATGTTTATTCTGACTAGTGTGAGCTGATACCACTTTGTGGTTGGATTTGCATGCGTCTCATAATTCCTTGAAATTGAACTTTCTGGCATGTCCTTTTTTTCTTCAAACTGTGAGTACAGCTTACCTCTTCAAATAGTTTTCGTGAAGTATGTTTGACATTTAGAAATATTTTGGCCATTACCTCCCTCAAGACATTTTGAGGGCAGGTTTCATTCACAGCCCTCCAGTACTGGTGCATATGAAGTGACCCTTAGCACAGGTTTTAAAGCTGCTGTTGCAAGTAACGGCCAGAGGGCGGCAGCATTTTTCCTTTTCCCAATCTGGTAACTAGGGAAACAGACCATCCTGGCAGTGGTGTTCCTCGGTGATATATTAGAGTGGAATGTGCCCCCAAAAGCTGATGTCTCCTTACTTATGTTTGTTTTATAAATTGAATTTATGTATTTTTTAATTGGAGTCATATTCCATTGTGTACATGGACCACTTCTTCTTTGTGCATTCCTCTGTTGATGGACATTTTCGTAGCTTCCAAGTGTTGGCTATGGTAAATATTGCTGGAGTGCAGGATTGCCAGGCTGTGTCTTTTTTTGTGGTATGTGGGCCTCTCACTGCCGTGGAACCTCCCATTGCAGTGCACACGCTCCGGACGCGCAGGCCCAGCAGCCATAGCTCACGGGACAAGCCGCTCCGCGGCATGTGGGATCTTCCTGAACCGGGGCATGAACCCGTGTCCCCTGCATTGGCAGGTGGACTCTCAAACACTGCGCCACCAGTGAAGCCCAGCCTGTGTCTTTTTGATTCTCATGCCCTCAGGTGATAGGCCCAGCAGTGGGTATGTTTGATTGAATGGTAGCTCAGTATTTACCTTTACAAGGCACCTGATTTTTTTGCTTTCATTACTGGCTCTTACCATGTCCCACGTTGAACCAAGGGTAGGCATTTCTCCAAAACCCCTTCAGCATTTATTGTTTGCAGAATTTTTGTCGATGACCATTCTGACTGGTGTGAGCTGATAGGTTTTTGTAATTTGGATTTGCATATCTTTAATTATTCCTAATGTTCAGCATTTTTCCATGCCTTTTTCCATTTCTGGTACAGAAAAACAGAAAAAAACGGAGAGTACAATTAACCTCTTGAAATTGTCTTCTTGGATGGTTGCCCTCTTTTGAATTTTTGGGTCAATGTTCGACCCCAGGATTGTTTTTGAGGGCAGGTGTCATTCACAGGCCTGCAATGAGTGCGAATACTTTGTGACCCTTAGCACTGGGTTTAAAGCTGCTGTTGTGGGAAATGGCCACAAGGCGGCAGCATTTCTCCATTGCCAAACCTGGTTACTAGGGCAGCAGAGCCTTTCTGGGGCCAATGGAATACAGAAGAAGGCATCGTTGAAGTCTAATACAGAATACCATGTCCTGGTGGATGGTAGAATGACCAGCAGGGTGTAGGAATTAGGAACTACTGGATGTATATCCTCGGTGGCTTCACTGAGTGTCCTGACCTCCTTTACCAGGTCCCCAGCAGCCCACGGGGCTCTCGTGGTCAGGGCAATGCCAGGTTATGGAGCTCCCCTGTGCAACTTCCCATCAGCCCACGGGGCTCTCATGGTCACGCCACTCCCAGGTTATGGAGCTCACCTGTGCAACTACCCATCAGCCCACGAGGCTCTCATGGTCACGCCACTCCCAGGTTATGGAGCTCACCTGTGCAACTACCCAGCAGCCCATGGGGTCTCGTGATCAGGCCCCTCCCAGGATATGGAGCTCCCCTGAGCAGATACCACGGCAGGGCTGGGCACACAGGCACCGTGCACATAGCCCTCATTGCAGAGCACCCCAGATGGCCTGTCACTCAGAGCTGACACAGAGCACCTCAGAGCAGGACTTGATGTAACAAACAGCAGCTCCGAAAGGTCTGTGACCCTGGGCATCACTCTGTGCGGCCTCCCTCTGCCTGGTCTTCCAGAGACTTCCACTGCAGCCGGGACACCAGGCCTCTATCTCCAACCATCACCCCTCCTCTCCCTGACTCCTCGGTTCCTCTCATTAGGAGAGGGTCTTCTTGAAGTTGTCTCCCACTCATGGGCCAGATAAAATGATTAGAAAACAAGCCAGAGCTGCAGCCCCTTATGTATCCTGACTCTCAGGAGCCCACACCTGTTCCTTGGACCTGGCCGGTTCAGCGAGGTCCATTTTCTGCAATGTGAGCCCCTGAGGGGTGAGGATTGGCTGACCTGGGCAGCCTGACCATGCCGGCCAGCCCTCCCCAGGTGTTCCTGTGTTGAGGTCAATATGAACATCACTCCAGGCAGCAAGAACCCCTGCAGCTGTGCCTGATGCCATATTCTCTGCCCCGTCATCAGTCTCGGGGCTGTGCTGGTGGGAGGGAGTGAGGGGCCACAGCTTTGTGGGTGGCCCGGTGTGAGTGGGGCTCTGCTGGACTTTCTGCAGGAATTGCCAGGCTGCCAACTGCTAAAGAAGAGGATGTGTCACCCATACCTTACACTGGAATTTCTCCCCGGGCAGAGGTGAGGAAGGAAAAAAGCAGTGGGGGCCGGGACAGGAGGTGTATCTCAGGCAGGGAAATGGAAAGCATCCAGAAGAGCGCCCTGGCTGGGACCAACCTGGCTGGCCTCCAGGCACCAAGTCAGCCTGCGTGCTGTCGCTGGTGTGGCCCAACGGCCCTTCGTCTAGGCTTTCAGGTCCTTGTACATATTCAGGTGTTTTACCTGGGAAGGGTGGGAACAGTTCAGCAGCAGCTGGCCTGGGGCTCAGCTCACGTTTACTCACAGACGCCTCGGCACGGTCCCCCAGCTTTGCAATGAGGACGCTCCTTGCGTGGGGGCTGCTGGCTGCATGGGAGGTGATTCCCCACCTGTAACCAACTTCAGATTTGTTTACCGCTGGAGCAAGTGCCCTGATAGGGTTTTCCTCTCTATAACTGGTGGGTTCTGTGTTTTGTTTTTTTTTTTTTGGTTCAAGGTAGATTTCATTCGTCTTTTATGTATTTATAGATATAAGCATGGAAATAATTCATTCATATAAATACATCTGTGTGAAGGGAAGAACTTTTTCTGTTTTATTTTAAAAATTTATTTATTTTTAAAAATTTTGAAATTTTATTTATTTATTTACACAGCAGGTTATTATTAGTTATCTATTTTATACATATACATGTATACAGGTCAATCCCAATCTCCCAACTCATCCCACCACCACCACCACATGGCTTCCTCCCCTTGGTGTCCATACGTTTGTTCTCTGCCTCTGTGTCTCTATTTCTGCCCTGCAAACCGGTTCATCTGTACCATTTTTCTAGGTTCCACATATATGCATTAATATACAATAGTTGTTTTTCTCTTTCTGACTTCCTTCACTCTGTATGACAGTCTCTAGATCCATCGACGTCTCTACAAATGACCCAGTTTCATTCCTTTGTATGGCTGAGTAATATTCCATTTTATATATGTACCACATGTTTATCCATTCGACTATCTGTGGGCATTTAGGTTGCTTCCATTACCTGGCTATGGTGAATAGTGCTGCAACGAACATTGTGGTGAATGTGTCTTTTTGATTTATGGTTTTCTCTGGGTATATGCCCAGAAGTGGGATTGCTGGATCATATGGTAATTCTATTTTTACTTTTTTAAGGAACCTCCATACTGTTCTCCATAGTGACTGTATCAATTTACATTCCCACCAATAGTGGAAGAGGGTTCCTTTTGTCCACACCCTCCCCAGCATTTGTTGTTTGTAGAATTTCTGATGATGCCCATTCTAACAGGTGTGAGGTGATAGCTCATTGTAGTTTTGATTTGCATTACTTTAATAATTAGTGATGTTGAGCAGCTTTTCATGTGCATCTTGGCCATGTCTGTGTGTTCTTTGAAGAAATATCTATTTAGATCGTCTACCCATTTTTATATTGGTTTGTTGGTTTTTTTTACTATGAAGCTGCATGAGCTGTTTATATATACTGGAGATTAAACGTTTGTCCATTGATTCGTTTGCAAATATTTCCTCCCATTCGGAGGGTTGCCTTTTTCCATTCCCGTTTTTTAACAAAAGAAAGAAAGAAAGAAAAAGAAGCAGAACACAAATGTGTGTAAAATATGCCTCTTGAAACTGTCGTTTTGAAATATGGAAGTCTGTTGAATATTTTGGTCGATATACGACTCCAGGATTTGTTTTCAGGGCAGGTGTCATTTACAGGCCTGCAATTATCTTGAATATCAACTGACCATTAGCCCTGGGATGAAAGCTGCTGTTGTGTGAAACGGCCACAAGGTGGCAGCAGTTCTCCTTTACCAAACCTGGTTACTAGGGCAACAGAGCCTCAATGGAAGTCGTGTTCTAGGTTGTAATTTAGAATGGAATGTGCCAGGAAGAAGCCCCTTAAGTTTGTCTCACTACTTCTTGTTCGCTTTCTTAATTTGATTTTTATTTTTTTATCACGGCAAGTTTGATTACAATGTTTGGCTTGTTGTAGGTGTGCAAGATGTGGTTCTTTTACACATATGTCTGTTCTTCCTGGGGTCCTTTCCCCATGTACGTTATGACAGGATGTTGAGTAGTCTTCTCTTGGTATTCCGTGGGTGTTTGGTGATTATATATTTCACCTGTGTTTGTATATGTCTGTTAACCCCAATATCCTAATGTATCCAATCCTCACACTTTCCCATTGGTGATCCATAAGTTTGTTTAATGAATCTGTGATTGCCCTTCTCCGTGGAAATATCTTCACTGGTATCAATTTTTCGGTAACACCTATAAGTGATATCAATAGATATGTGTCTTTCTCTTTCTGACTTACTACAAGTCACGTGATTAGCTCTAGACTCATCTACGGTGCAGCAGATGGCATTGTGTCCTTTTTTTCCTTGGCTAATATTCTGTCTGTACATGTACCAGTTCTTCTTTGTCCACTCATCTGTTGATGGACTTTTTGGCTGCTTCCATGTCATGGCTATTGTAATGCTGCGGCAATGCACATTTGCCTGCCTGTGTCTTTCCAATTCTGTCTTCTTAGGTTATAGGCCCAGGAGTGGGCCTGCTGGATCATATGGTAGCAAAATGTTTACCTTGTAGAGGCACCTCCATTCTGTTCTCAGTAGTGGCTCTTACCAGGTCACGTCCCACTTAAAGTTGAGGTTATGCTCTTCTCCCCAACAACTTCAGCGTTTATTGTTTGTAGTATTTTCGCTGATGTTTATTCTGACTAGTGTGAGCTGATACCACTTTGTGGTTGGATTTGCATGCGTCTCATAATTCCTTGAAATTGAACTTTCTGGCATGTCCTTTTTTTCTTCAAACTGTGAGTACAGCTTACCTCTTCAAATAGTTTTCGTGAAGTATGTTTGACATTTAGAAATATTTTGGCCATTACCTCCCTCAAGACATTTTGAGGGCAGGTTTCATTCACAGCCCTCCAGTACTGGTGCATATGAAGTGACCCTTAGCACAGGTTTTAAAGCTGCTGTTGCAAGTAACGGCCAGAGGGCGGCAGCATTTTTCCTTTTCCCAATCTGGTAACTAGGGAAACAGACCATCCTGGCAGCGGTGTTCCTCGGTGATATATTAGAGTGGAATGTGCCCCCAAAAGCTGATGTCTCCTTACTTATGTTTGTTTTATAAATTGAATTTATGTATTTTTTAATTGGAGTCATATTCCATTGTGTACATGGACCACTTCTTCTTTGTGCATGCCTCTGTTGATGGACATTTTCGTAGCTTCCAAGTGTTGGCTATGGTAAATATTGCTGGAGTGCAGGATTGCCAGGCTGTGTCTTTTTTTGTGGTATGTGGGCCTCTCACTGCCGTGGAACCTCCCATTGCAGTGCACACGCTCCGGACGCGCAGGCCCAGCAGCCATAGCTCACGGGACAAGCCGCTCCGCGGCATGTGGGATCTTCCTGAACCGGGGCATGAACCCGTGTCCCCTGCATTGGCAGGTGGACTCTCAAACACTGCGCCACCAGTGAAGCCCAGCCTGTGTCTTTTTGATTCTCATGCCCTCAGGTGATAGGCCCAGCAGTGGGTATGTTTGATTGAATGGTAGCTCAGTATTTACCTTTACAAGGCACCTGATTTTTTTGCTTTCATTACTGGCTCTTACCATGTCCCACGTTGAACCAAGGGTAGGCATTTCTCCAAAACCCCTTCAGCATTTATTGTTTGCAGAATTTTTGTCGATGACCATTCTGACTGGTGTGAGCTGATAGGTTTTTGTAATTTGGATTTGCATATCTTTAATTATTCCTAATGTTCAGCATTTTTCCATGCCTTTTTCCATTTCTGGTACAGAAAAACAGAAAAAAACGGAGAGTACAATTAACCTCTTGAAATTGTCTTCTTGGATGGTTGCCCTCTTTTGAATTTTTGGGTCAATGTTCGACCCCAGGATTGTTTTTGAGGGCAGGTGTCATTCACAGGCCTGCAATGAGTGCGAATACTTTGTGACCCTTAGCACTGGGTTTAAAGCTGCTGTTGTGGGAAATGGCCACAAGGCGGCAGCATTTCTCCATTGCCAAACCTGGTTACTAGGGCAGCAGAGCCTTTCTGGGGCCAATGGAATACAGAAGAAGGCATCGTTGAAGTCTAATACAGAATACCATGTCCTGGTGGATGGTAGAATGACCAGCAGGGTGTAGGAATTAGGAACTACTGGATGTATATCCTCGGTGGCTTCACTGAGTGTCCTGACCTCCTTTACCAGGTCCCCAGCAGCCCACGGGGCTCTCGTGGTCAGGGCAATGCCAGGTTATGGAGCTCCCCTGTGCAACTTCCCATCAGCCCACGGGGCTCTCATGGTCACGCCACTCCCAGGTTATGGAGCTCACCTGTGCAACTACCCATCAGCCCACGAGGCTCTCATGGTCACGCCACTCCCAGGTTATGGAGCTCACCTGTGCAACTACCCAGCAGCCCATGGGGTCTCGTGATCAGGCCCCTCCCAGGATATGGAGCTCCCCTGAGCAGATACCACGGCAGGGCTGGGCACACAGGCACCGTGCACATAGCCCTCATTGCAGAGCACCCCAGATGGCCTGTCACTCAGAGCTGACACAGAGCACCTCAGAGCAGGACTTGATGTAACAAACAGCAGCTCCGAAAGGTCTGTGACCCTGGGCATCACTCTGTGCGGCCTCCCTCTGCCTGGTCTTCCAGAGACTTCCACTGCAGCCGGGACACCAGGCCTCTATCTCCAACCATCACCCCTCCTCTCCCTGACTCCTCGGTTCCTCTCATTAGGAGAGGGTCTTCTTGAAGTTGTCTCCCACTCATGGGCCAGATAAAATGATTAGAAAACAAGCCAGAGCTGCAGCCCCTTATGTATCCTGACTCTCAGGAGCCCACACCTGTTCCTTGGACCTGGCCGGTTCAGCGAGGTCCATTTTCTGCAATGTGAGCCCCTGAGGGGTGAGGATTGGCTGACCTGGGCAGCCTGACCATGCCGGCCAGCCCTCCCCAGGTGTTCCTGTGTTGAGGTCAATATGAACATCACTCCAGGCAGCAAGAACCCCTGCAGCTGTGCCTGATGCCATATTCTCTGCCCCGTCATCAGTCTCGGGGCTGTGCTGGTGGGAGGGAGTGAGGGGCCACAGCTTTGTGGGTGGCCCGGTGTGAGTGGGGCTCTGCTGGACTTTCTGCAGGAATTGCCAGGCTGCCAACTGCTAAAGAAGAGGATGTGTCACCCATACCTTACACTGGAATTTCTCCCCGGGCAGAGGTGAGGAAGGAAAAAAGCAGTGGGGGCCGGGACAGGAGGTGTATCTCAGGCAGGGAAATGGAAAGCATCCAGAAGAGCGCCCTGGCTGGGACCAACCTGGCTGGCCTCCAGGCACCAAGTCAGCCTGCGTGCTGTCGCTGGTGTGGCCCAACGGCCCTTCGTCTAGGCTTTCAGGTCCTTGTACATATTCAGGTGTTTTACCTGGGAAGGGTGGGAACAGTTCAGCAGCAGCTGGCCTGGGGCTCAGCTCACGTTTACTCACAGACGCCTCGGCACGGTCCCCCAGCTTTGCAATGAGGACGCTCCTTGCGTGGGGGCTGCTGGCTGCATGGGAGGTGATTCCCCACCTGTAACCAACTTCAGATTTGTTTACCGCTGGAGCAAGTGCCCTGATAGGGTTTTCCTCTCTATAACTGGTGGGTTCTGTGTTTTGTTTTTGTTTTTTTGGTTCAAGGTAGATTTCATTCGTCTTTTATGTATTTATAGATATAAGCATGGAAATAATTCATTCATATAAATACATCTGTGTGAAGGGAAGAACTTTTTCTGTTTTATTTTAAAAATTTATTTATTTTTAAAAATTTTGAAATTTTATTTATTTATTTACACAGCAGGTTATTATTAGTTATCTATTTTATACATATACATGTATACAGGTCAATCCCAATCTCCCAACTCATCCCACCACCACCACCACATGGCTTCCTCCCCTTGGTGTCCATACGTTTGTTCTCTGCCTCTGTGTCTCTATTTCTGCCCTGCAAACCGGTTCATCTGTACCATTTTTCTAGGTTCCACATATATGCATTAATATACAATAGTTGTTTTTCTCTTTCTGACTTCCTTCACTCTGTATGACAGTCTCTAGATCCATCGACGTCTCTACAAATGACCCAGTTTCATTCCTTTGTATGGCTGAGTAATATTCCATTTTATATATGTACCACATGTTTATCCATTCGACTATCTGTGGGCATTTAGGTTGCTTCCATTACCTGGCTATGGTGAATAGTGCTGCAACGAACATTGTGGTGAATGTGTCTTTTTGATTTATGGTTTTCTCTGGGTATATGCCCAGAAGTGGGATTGCTGGATCATATGGTAATTCTATTTTTACTTTTTTAAGGAACCTCCATACTGTTCTCCATAGTGACTGTATCAATTTACATTCCCACCAATAGTGGAAGAGGGTTCCTTTTGTCCACACCCTCCCCAGCATTTGTTGTTTGTAGAATTTCTGATGATGCCCATTCTAACAGGTGTGAGGTGATAGCTCATTGTAGTTTTGATTTGCATTACTTTAATAATTAGTGATGTTGAGCAGCTTTTCATGTGCATCTTGGCCATGTCTGTGTGTTCTTTGAAGAAATATCTATTTAGATCGTCTACCCATTTTTATATTGGTTTGTTGGTTTTTTTTACTATGAAGCTGCATGAGCTGTTTATATATACTGGAGATTAAACGTTTGTCCATTGATTCGTTTGCAAATATTTCCTCCCATTCGGAGGGTTGCCTTTTTCCATTCCCGTTTTTTAACAAAAGAAAGAAAGAAAGAAAAAGAAGCAGAACACAAATGTGTGTAAAATATGCCTCTTGAAACTGTCGTTTTGAAATATGGAAGTCTGTTGAATATTTTGGTCGATATACGACTCCAGGATTTGTTTTCAGGGCAGGTGTCATTTACAGGCCTGCAATTATCTTGAATATCAACTGACCATTAGCCCTGGGATGAAAGCTGCTGTTGTGTGAAACGGCCACAAGGTGGCAGCAGTTCTCCTTTACCAAACCTGGTTACTAGGGCAACAGAGCCTCAATGGAAGTCGTGTTCTAGGTTGTAATTTAGAATGGAATGTGCCAGGAAGAAGCCCCTTAAGTTTGTCTCACTACTTCTTGTTCGCTTTCTTAATTTGATTTTTATTTTTTTATCACGGCAAGTTTGATTACAATGTTTGGCTTGTTGTAGGTGTGCAAGATGTGGTTCTTTTACACATATGTCTGTTCTTCCTGGGGTCCTTTCCCCATGTACGTTATGACAGGATGTTGAGTAGTCTTCTCTTGGTATTCCGTGGGTGTTTGGTGATTATATATTTCACCTGTGTTTGTATATGTCTGTTAACCCCAATATCCTAATGTATCCAATCCTCACACTTTCCCATTGGTGATCCATAAGTTTGTTTAATGAATCTGTGATTGCCCTTCTCCGTGGAAATATCTTCACTGGTATCAATTTTTCGGTAACACCTATAAGTGATATCAATAGATATGTGTCTTTCTCTTTCTGACTTACTACAAGTCACGTGATTAGCTCTAGACTCATCTACGGTGCAGCAGATGGCATTGTGTCCTTTTTTTCCTTGGCTAATATTCTGTCTGTACATGTACCAGTTCTTCTTTGTCCACTCATCTGTTGATGGACTTTTTGGCTGCTTCCATGTCATGGCTATTGTAATGCTGCGGCAATGCACATTTGCCTGCCTGTGTCTTTCCAATTCTGTCTTCTTAGGTTATAGGCCCAGGAGTGGGCCTGCTGGATCATATGGTAGCAAAATGTTTACCTTGTAGAGGCACCTCCATTCTGTTCTCAGTAGTGGCTCTTACCAGGTCACGTCCCACTTAAAGTTGAGGTTATGCTCTTCTCCCCAACAACTTCAGCGTTTATTGTTTGTAGTATTTTCGCTGATGTTTATTCTGACTAGTGTGAGCTGATACCACTTTGTGGTTGGATTTGCATGCGTCTCATAATTCCTTGAAATTGAACTTTCTGGCATGTCCATTTTTTCTTCAAACTGTGAGTACAGCTTACCTCTTCAAATAGTTTTCGTGAAGTATGTTTGACATTTAGAAATATTTTGGCCATTACCTCCCTCAAGACATTTTGAGGGCAGGTTTCATTCACAGCCCTCCAGTACTGGTGCATATGAAGTGACCCTTAGCACAGGTTTTAAAGCTGCTGTTGCAAGTAACGGCCAGAGGGCGGCAGCATTTTTCCTTTTCCCAATCTGGTAACTAGGGAAACAGACCATCCTGGCAGCGGTGTTCCTCGGTGATATATTAGAGTGGAATGTGCCCCCAAAAGCTGATGTCTCCTTACTTATGTTTGTTTTATAAATTGAATTTATGTATTTTTTAATTGGAGTCATATTCCATTGTGTACATGGACCACTTCTTCTTTGTGCATGCCTCTGTTGATGGACATTTTCGTAGCTTCCAAGTGTTGGCTATGGTAAATATTGCTGGAGTGCAGGATTGCCAGGCTGTGTCTTTTTTTGTGGTATGTGGGCCTCTCACTGCCGTGGAACCTCCCATTGCAGTGCACACGCTCCGGACGCGCAGGCCCAGCAGCCATAGCTCACGGGACAAGCCGCTCCGCGGCATGTGGGATCTTCCTGAACCGGGGCATGAACCCGTGTCCCCTGCATTGGCAGGTGGACTCTCAAACACTGCGCCACCAGTGAAGCCCAGCCTGTGTCTTTTTGATTCTCATGCCCTCAGGTGATAGGCCCAGCAGTGGGTATGTTTGATTGAATGGTAGCTCAGTATTTACCTTTACAAGGCACCTGATTTTTTTGCTTTCATTACTGGCTCTTACCATGTCCCACGTTGAACCAAGGGTAGGCATTTCTCCAAAACCCCTTCAGCATTTATTGTTTGCAGAATTTTTGTCGATGACCATTCTGACTGGTGTGAGCTGATAGGTTTTTGTAATTTGGATTTGCATATCTTTAATTATTCCTAATGTTCAGCATTTTTCCATGCCTTTTTCCATTTCTGGTACAGAAAAACAGAAAAAAACGGAGAGTACAATTAACCTCTTGAAATTGTCTTCTTGGATGGTTGCCCTCTTTTGAATTTTTGGGTCAATGTTCGACCCCAGGATTGTTTTTGAGGGCAGGTGTCATTCACAGGCCTGCAATGAGTGCGAATACTTTGTGACCCTTAGCACTGGGTTTAAAGCTGCTGTTGTGGGAAATGGCCACAAGGCGGCAGCATTTCTCCATTGCCAAACCTGGTTACTAGGGCAGCAGAGCCTTTCTGGGGCCAATGGAATACAGAAGAAGGCATCGTTGAAGTCTAATACAGAATACCATGTCCTGGTGGATGGTAGAATGACCAGCAGGGTGTAGGAATTAGGAACTACTGGATGTATATCCTCGGTGGCTTCACTGAGTGTCCTGACCTCCTTTACCAGGTCCCCAGCAGCCCACGGGGCTCTCGTGGTCAGGGCAATGCCAGGTTATGGAGCTCCCCTGTGCAACTTCCCATCAGCCCACGGGGCTCTCATGGTCACGCCACTCCCAGGTTATGGAGCTCACCTGTGCAACTACCCATCAGCCCACGAGGCTCTCATGGTCACGCCACTCCCAGGTTATGGAGCTCACCTGTGCAACTACCCAGCAGCCCATGGGGTCTCGTGATCAGGCCCCTCCCAGGATATGGAGCTCCCCTGAGCAGATACCACGGCAGGGCTGGGCACACAGGCACCGTGCACATAGCCCTCATTGCAGAGCACCCCAGATGGCCTGTCACTCAGAGCTGACACAGAGCACCTCAGAGCAGGACTTGATGTAACAAACAGCAGCTCCGAAAGGTCTGTGACCCTGGGCATCACTCTGTGCGGCCTCCCTCTGCCTGGTCTTCCAGAGACTTCCACTGCAGCCGGGACACCAGGCCTCTATCTCCAACCATCACCCCTCCTCTCCCTGACTCCTCGGTTCCTCTCATTAGGAGAGGGTCTTCTTGAAGTTGTCTCCCACTCATGGGCCAGATAAAATGATTAGAAAACAAGCCAGAGCTGCAGCCCCTTATGTATCCTGACTCTCAGGAGCCCACACCTGTTCCTTGGACCTGGCCGGTTCAGCGAGGTCCATTTTCTGCAATGTGAGCCCCTGAGGGGTGAGGATTGGCTGACCTGGGCAGCCTGACCATGCCGGCCAGCCCTCCCCAGGTGTTCCTGTGTTGAGGTCAATATGAACATCACTCCAGGCAGCAAGAACCCCTGCAGCTGTGCCTGATGCCATATTCTCTGCCCCGTCATCAGTCTCGGGGCTGTGCTGGTGGGAGGGAGTGAGGGGCCACAGCTTTGTGGGTGGCCCGGTGTGAGTGGGGCTCTGCTGGACTTTCTGCAGGAATTGCCAGGCTGCCAACTGCTAAAGAAGAGGATGTGTCACCCATACCTTACACTGGAATTTCTCCCCGGGCAGAGGTGAGGAAGGAAAAAAGCAGTGGGGGCCGGGACAGGAGGTGTATCTCAGGCAGGGAAATGGAAAGCATCCAGAAGAGCGCCCTGGCTGGGACCAACCTGGCTGGCCTCCAGGCACCAAGTCAGCCTGCGTGCTGTCGCTGGTGTGGCCCAACGGCCCTTCGTCTAGGCTTTCAGGTCCTTGTACATATTCAGGTGTTTTACCTGGGAAGGGTGGGAACAGTTCAGCAGCAGCTGGCCTGGGGCTCAGCTCACGTTTACTCACAGACGCCTCGGCACGGTCCCCCAGCTTTGCAATGAGGACGCTCCTTGCGTGGGGGCTGCTGGCTGCATGGGAGGTGATTCCCCACCTGTAACCAACTTCAGATTTGTTTACCGCTGGAGCAAGTGCCCTGATAGGGTTTTCCTCTCTATAACTGGTGGGTTCTGTGTTTTGTTTTTGTTTTTTTGGTTCAAGGTAGATTTCATTCGTCTTTTATGTATTTATAGATATAAGCATGGAAATAATTCATTCATATAAATACATCTGTGTGAAGGGAAGAACTTTTTCTGTTTTATTTTAAAAACTTATTTATTTTTAAAAATTTTGAAATTTTATTTATTTATTTACACAGCAGGTTATTATTAGTTATCTATTTTATACATATACATGTATACAGGTCAATCCCAATCTCCCAACTCATCCCACCACCACCACCACATGGCTTCCTCCCCTTGGTGTCCATACGTTTGTTCTCTGCCTCTGTGTCTCTATTTCTGCCCTGCAAACCGGTTCATCTGTACCATTTTTCTAGGTTCCACATATATGCATTAATATACAATAGTTGTTTTTCTCTTTCTGACTTCCTTCACTCTGTATGACAGTCTCTAGATCCATCGACGTCTCTACAAATGACCCAGTTTCATTCCTTTGTATGGCTGAGTAATATTCCATTTTATATATGTACCACATGTTTATCCATTCGACTATCTGTGGGCATTTAGGTTGCTTCCATTACCTGGCTATGGTGAATAGTGCTGCAACGAACATTGTGGTGAATGTGTCTTTTTGATTTATGGTTTTCTCTGGGTATATGCCCAGAAGTGGGATTGCTGGATCATATGGTAATTCTATTTTTACTTTTTTAAGGAACCTCCATACTGTTCTCCATAGTGACTGTATCAATTTACATTCCCACCAATAGTGGAAGAGGGTTCCTTTTGTCCACACCCTCCCCAGCATTTGTTGTTTGTAGAATTTCTGATGATGCCCATTCTAACAGGTGTGAGGTGATAGCTCATTGTAGTTTTGATTTGCATTACTTTAATAATTAGTGATGTTGAGCAGCTTTTCATGTGCATCTTGGCCATGTCTGTGTGTTCTTTGAAGAAATATCTATTTAGATCGTCTACCCATTTTTATATTGGTTTGTTGGTTTTTTTTACTATGAAGCTGCATGAGCTGTTTATATATACTGGAGATTAAACGTTTGTCCATTGATTCGTTTGCAAATATTTCCTCCCATTCTGAGGGTTGCCTTTTTCCATTCCCGTTTTTTAACAAAAGAAAGAAAGAAAGAAAAAGAAGCAGAACACAAATGTGTGTAAAATATGCCTCTTGAAACTGTCGTTTTGAAATATGGAAGTCTGTTGAATATTTTGGTCGATATACGACTCCAGGATTTGTTTTCAGGGCAGGTGTCATTTACAGGCCTGCAATTATCTTGAATATCAACTGACCATTAGCCCTGGGATGAAAGCTGCTGTTGTGTGAAACGGCCACAAGGTGGCAGCAGTTCTCCTTTACCAAACCTGGTTACTAGGGCAACAGAGCCTCAATGGAAGTCGTGTTCTAGGTTGTAATTTAGAATGGAATGTGCCAGGAAGAAGCCCCTTAAGTTTGTCTCACTACTTCTTGTTCGCTTTCTTAATTTGATTTTTATTTTTTTATCACGGCAAGTTTGATTACAATGTTTGGCTTGTTGTAGGTGTGCAAGATGTGGTTCTTTTACACATATGTCTGTTCTTCCTGGGGTCCTTTCCCCATGTACGTTATGACAGGATGTTGAGTAGTCTTCTCTTGGTATTCCGTGGGTGTTTGGTGATTATATATTTCACCTGTGTTTGTATATGTCTGTTAACCCCAATATCCTAATGTATCCAATCCTCACACTTTCCCATTGGTGATCCATAAGTTTGTTTAATGAATCTGTGATTGCCCTTCTCCGTGGAAATATCTTCACTGGTATCAATTTTTCGGTAACACCTATAAGTGATATCAATAGATATGTGTCTTTCTCTTTCTGACTTACTACAAGTCACGTGATTAGCTCTAGACTCATCTACGGTGCAGCAGATGGCATTGTGTCCTTTTTTTCCTTGGCTAATATTCTGTCTGTACATGTACCAGTTCTTCTTTGTCCACTCATCTGTTGATGGACTTTTTGGCTGCTTCCATGTCATGGCTATTGTAATGCTGCGGCAATGCACATTTGCCTGCCTGTGTCTTTCCAATTCTGTCTTCTTAGGTTATAGGCCCAGGAGTGGGCCTGCTGGATCATATGGTAGCAAAATGTTTACCTTGTAGAGGCACCTCCATTCTGTTCTCAGTAGTGGCTCTTACCAGGTCACGTCCCACTTAAAGTTGAGGTTATGCTCTTCTCCCCAACAACTTCAGCGTTTATTGTTTGTAGTATTTTCGCTGATGTTTATTCTGACTAGTGTGAGCTGATACCACTTTGTGGTTGGACTTGCATGCGTCTCATAATTCCTTGAAATTGAACTTTCTGGCATGTCCTTTTTTTCTTCAAACTGTGAGTACAGCTTACCTCTTCAAATAGTTTTCGTGAAGTATGTTTGACATTTAGAAATATTTTGGCCATTACCTCCCTCAAGACATTTTGAGGGCAGGTTTCATTCACAGCCCTCCAGTACTGGTGCATATGAAGTGACCCTTAGCACAGGTTTTAAAGCTGCTGTTGCAAGTAACGGCCAGAGGGCGGCAGCATTTTTCCTTTTCCCAATCTGGTAACTAGGGAAACAGACCATCCTGGCAGTGGTGTTCCTCGGTGATATATTAGAGTGGAATGTGCCCCCAAAAGCTGATGTCTCCTTACTTATGTTTGTTTTATAAATTGAATTTATGTATTTTTTAATTGGAGTCATATTCCATTGTGTACATGGACCACTTCTTCTTTGTGCATGCCTCTGTTGATGGACATTTTCGTAGCTTCCAAGTGTTGGCTATGGTAAATATTGCTGGAGTGCAGGATTGCCAGGCTGTGTCTTTTTTTGTGGTATGTGGGCCTCTCACTGCCGTGGAACCTCCCATTGCAGTGCACACGCTCCGGACGCGCAGGCCCAGCAGCCATAGCTCACGGGACAAGCCGCTCCGCGGCATGTGGGATCTTCCTGAACCGGGGCATGAACCCGTGTCCCCTGCATTGGCAGGTGGACTCTCAAACACTGCGCCACCAGTGAAGCCCAGCCTGTGTCTTTTTGATTCTCATGCCCTCAGGTGATAGGCCCAGCAGTGGGTATGTTTGATTGAATGGTAGCTCAGTATTTACCTTTACAAGGCACCTGATTTTTTTGCTTTCATTACTGGCTCTTACCATGTCCCACGTTGAACCAAGGGTAGGCATTTCTCCAAAACCCCTTCAGCATTTATTGTTTGCAGAATTTTTGTCGATGACCATTCTGACTGGTGTGAGCTGATAGGTTTTTGTAATTTGGATTTGCATATCTTTAATTATTCCTAATGTTCAGCATTTTTCCATGCCTTTTTCCATTTCTGGTACAGAAAAACAGAAAAAAACGGAGAGTACAATTAACCTCTTGAAATTGTCTTCTTGGATGGTTGCCCTCTTTTGAATTTTTGGGTCAATGTTCGACCCCAGGATTGTTTTTGAGGGCAGGTGTCATTCACAGGCCTGCAATGAGTGCGAATACTTTGTGACCCTTAGCACTGGGTTTAAAGCTGCTGTTGTGGGAAATGGCCACAAGGCGGCAGCATTTCTCCATTGCCAAACCTGGTTACTAGGGCAGCAGAGCCTTTCTGGGGCCAATGGAATACAGAAGAAGGCATCGTTGAAGTCTAATACAGAATACCATGTCCTGGTGGATGGTAGAATGACCAGCAGGGTGTAGGAATTAGGAACTACTGGATGTATATCCTCGGTGGCTTCACTGAGTGTCCTGACCTCCTTTACCAGGTCCCCAGCAGCCCACGGGGCTCTCGTGGTCAGGGCAATGCCAGGTTATGGAGCTCCCCTGTGCAACTTCCCATCAGCCCACGGGGCTCTCATGGTCACGCCACTCCCAGGTTATGGAGCTCACCTGTGCAACTACCCATCAGCCCACGAGGCTCTCATGGTCACGCCACTCCCAGGTTATGGAGCTCACCTGTGCAACTACCCAGCAGCCCATGGGGTCTCGTGATCAGGCCCCTCCCAGGATATGGAGCTCCCCTGAGCAGATACCACGGCAGGGCTGGGCACACAGGCACCGTGCACATAGCCCTCATTGCAGAGCACCCCAGATGGCCTGTCACTCAGAGCTGACACAGAGCACCTCAGAGCAGGACTTGATGTAACAAACAGCAGCTCCGAAAGGTCTGTGACCCTGGGCATCACTCTGTGCGGCCTCCCTCTGCCTGGTCTTCCAGAGACTTCCACTGCAGCCGGGACACCAGGCCTCTATCTCCAACCATCACCCCTCCTCTCCCTGACTCCTCGGTTCCTCTCATTAGGAGAGGGTCTTCTTGAAGTTGTCTCCCACTCATGGGCCAGATAAAATGATTAGAAAACAAGCCAGAGCTGCAGCCCCTTATGTATCCTGACTCTCAGGAGCCCACACCTGTTCCTTGGACCTGGCCGGTTCAGCGAGGTCCATTTTCTGCAATGTGAGCCCCTGAGGGGTGAGGATTGGCTGACCTGGGCAGCCTGACCATGCCGGCCAGCCCTCCCCAGGTGTTCCTGTGTTGAGGTCAATATGAACATCACTCCAGGCAGCAAGAACCCCTGCAGCTGTGCCTGATGCCATATTCTCTGCCCCGTCATCAGTCTCGGGGCTGTGCTGGTGGGAGGGAGTGAGGGGCCACAGCTTTGTGGGTGGCCCGGTGTGAGTGGGGCTCTGCTGGACTTTCTGCAGGAATTGCCAGGCTGCCAACTGCTAAAGAAGAGGATGTGTCACCCATACCTTACACTGGAATTTCTCCCCGGGCAGAGGTGAGGAAGGAAAAAAGCAGTGGGGGCCGGGACAGGAGGTGTATCTCAGGCAGGGAAATGGAAAGCATCCAGAAGAGCGCCCTGGCTGGGACCAACCTGGCTGGCCTCCAGGCACCAAGTCAGCCTGCGTGCTGTCGCTGGTGTGGCCCAACGGCCCTTCGTCTAGGCTTTCAGGTCCTTGTACATATTCAGGTGTTTTACCTGGGAAGGGTGGGAACAGTTCAGCAGCAGCTGGCCTGGGGCTCAGCTCACGTTTACTCACAGACGCCTCGGCACGGTCCCCCAGCTTTGCAATGAGGACGCTCCTTGCGTGGGGGCTGCTGGCTGCATGGGAGGTGATTCCCCACCTGTAACCAACTTCAGATTTGTTTACCGCTGGAGCAAGTGCCCTGATAGGGTTTTCCTCTCTATAACTGGTGGGTTCTGTGTTTTGTTTTTTTTTTTTTGGTTCAAGGTAGATTTCATTCGTCTTTTATGTATTTATAGATATAAGCATGGAAATAATTCATTCATATAAATACATCTGTGTGAAGGGAAGAACTTTTTCTGTTTTATTTTAAAAATTTATTTATTTTTAAAAATTTTGAAATTTTATTTATTTATTTACACAGCAGGTTATTATTAGTTATCTATTTTATACATATACATGTATACAGGTCAATCCCAATCTCCCAACTCATCCCACCACCACCACCACATGGCTTCCTCCCCTTGGTGTCCATACGTTTGTTCTCTGCCTCTGTGTCTCTATTTCTGCCCTGCAAACCGGTTCATCTGTACCATTTTTCTAGGTTCCACATATATGCATTAATATACAATAGTTGTTTTTCTCTTTCTGACTTCCTTCACTCTGTATGACAGTCTCTAGATCCATCGACGTCTCTACAAATGACCCAGTTTCATTCCTTTGTATGGCTGAGTAATATTCCATTTTATATATGTACCACATGTTTATCCATTCGACTATCTGTGGGCATTTAGGTTGCTTCCATTACCTGGCTATGGTGAATAGTGCTGCAACGAACATTGTGGTGAATGTGTCTTTTTGATTTATGGTTTTCTCTGGGTATATGCCCAGAAGTGGGATTGCTGGATCATATGGTAATTCTATTTTTACTTTTTTAAGGAACCTCCATACTGTTCTCCATAGTGACTGTATCAATTTACATTCCCACCAATAGTGGAAGAGGGTTCCTTTTGTCCACACCCTCCCCAGCATTTGTTGTTTGTAGAATTTCTGATGATGCCCATTCTAACAGGTGTGAGGTGATAGCTCATTGTAGTTTTGATTTGCATTACTTTAATAATTAGTGATGTTGAGCAGCTTTTCATGTGCATCTTGGCCATGTCTGTGTGTTCTTTGAAGAAATATCTATTTAGATCGTCTACCCATTTTTATATTGGTTTGTTGGTTTTTTTTACTATGAAGCTGCATGAGCTGTTTATATATACTGGAGATTAAACGTTTGTCCATTGATTCGTTTGCAAATATTTCCTCCCATTCGGAGGGTTGCCTTTTTCCATTCCCGTTTTTTAACAAAAGAAAGAAAGAAAGAAAAAGAAGCAGAACACAAATGTGTGTAAAATATGCCTCTTGAAACTGTCGTTTTGAAATATGGAAGTCTGTTGAATATTTTGGTCGATATACGACTCCAGGATTTGTTTTCAGGGCAGGTGTCATTTACAGGCCTGCAATTATCTTGAATATCAACTGACCATTAGCCCTGGGATGAAAGCTGCTGTTGTGTGAAACGGCCACAAGGTGGCAGCAGTTCTCCTTTACCAAACCTGGTTACTAGGGCAACAGAGCCTCAATGGAAGTCGTGTTCTAGGTTGTAATTTAGAATGGAATGTGCCAGGAAGAAGCCCCTTAAGTTTGTCTCACTACTTCTTGTTCGCTTTCTTAATTTGATTTTTATTTTTTTATCACGGCAAGTTTGATTACAATGTTTGGCTTGTTGTAGGTGTGCAAGATGTGGTTCTTTTACACATATGTCTGTTCTTCCTGGGGTCCTTTCCCCATGTACGTTATGACAGGATGTTGAGTAGTCTTCTCTTGGTATTCCGTGGGTGTTTGGTGATTATATATTTCACCTGTGTTTGTATATGTCTGTTAACCCCAATATCCTAATGTATCCAATCCTCACACTTTCCCATTGGTGATCCATAAGTTTGTTTAATGAATCTGTGATTGCCCTTCTCCGTGGAAATATCTTCACTGGTATCAATTTTTCGGTAACACCTATAAGTGATATCAATAGATATGTGTCTTTCTCTTTCTGACTTACTACAAGTCACGTGATTAGCTCTAGACTCATCTACGGTGCAGCAGATGGCATTGTGTCCTTTTTTTCCTTGGCTAATATTCTGTCTGTACATGTACCAGTTCTTCTTTGTCCACTCATCTGTTGATGGACTTTTTGGCTGCTTCCATGTCATGGCTATTGTAATGCTGCGGCAATGCACATTTGCCTGCCTGTGTCTTTCCAATTCTGTCTTCTTAGGTTATAGGCCCAGGAGTGGGCCTGCTGGATCATATGGTAGCAAAATGTTTACCTTGTAGAGGCACCTCCATTCTGTTCTCAGTAGTGGCTCTTACCAGGTCACGTCCCACTTAAAGTTGAGGTTATGCTCTTCTCCCCAACAACTTCAGCGTTTATTGTTTGTAGTATTTTCGCTGATGTTTATTCTGACTAGTGTGAGCTGATACCACTTTGTGGTTGGATTTGCATGCGTCTCATAATTCCTTGAAATTGAACTTTCTGGCATGTCCTTTTTTTCTTCAAACTGTGAGTACAGCTTACCTCTTCAAATAGTTTTCGTGAAGTATGTTTGACATTTAGAAATATTTTGGCCATTACCTCCCTCAAGACATTTTGAGGGCAGGTTTCATTCACAGCCCTCCAGTACTGGTGCATATGAAGTGACCCTTAGCACAGGTTTTAAAGCTGCTGTTGCAAGTAACGGCCAGAGGGCGGCAGCATTTTTCCTTTTCCCAATCTGGTAACTAGGGAAACAGACCATCCTGGCAGTGGTGTTCCTCGGTGATATATTAGAGTGGAATGTGCCCCCAAAAGCTGATGTCTCCTTACTTATGTTTGTTTTATAAATTGAATTTATGTATTTTTTAATTGGAGTCATATTCCATTGTGTACATGGACCACTTCTTCTTTGTGCATGCCTCTGTTGATGGACATTTTCGTAGCTTCCAAGTGTTGGCTATGGTAAATATTGCTGGAGTGCAGGATTG
Organism: Mesoplodon mirus; assembly: GCF_964341445.2. Classification (NCBI taxonomy): domain Eukaryota; kingdom Metazoa; phylum Chordata; class Mammalia; order Artiodactyla; family Ziphiidae; genus Mesoplodon; species Mesoplodon mirus. The sequence goes on from NC_138977.1 coordinate 51,812,653, forward strand.
CCAGGCTGTGTCTTTTTTTGTGGTATGTGGGCCTCTCACTGCCGTGGAACCTCCCATTGCAGTGCACACGCTCCGGACGCGCAGGCCCAGCAGCCATAGCTCACGGGACAAGCCGCTCCGCGGCATGTGGGATCTTCCTGAACCGGGGCATGAACCCGTGTCCCCTGCATTGGCAGGTGGACTCTCAAACACTGCGCCACCAGTGAAGCCCAGCCTGTGTCTTTTTGATTCTCATGCCCTCAGGTGATAGGCCCAGCAGTGGGTATGTTTGATTGAATGGTAGCTCAGTATTTACCTTTACAAGGCACCTGATTTTTTTGCTTTCATTACTGGCTCTTACCATGTCCCACGTTGAACCAAGGGTAGGCATTTCTCCAAAACCCCTTCAGCATTTATTGTTTGCAGAATTTTTGTCGATGACCATTCTGACTGGTGTGAGCTGATAGGTTTTTGTAATTTGGATTTGCATATCTTTAATTATTCCTAATGTTCAGCATTTTTCCATGCCTTTTTCCATTTCTGGTACAGAAAAACAGAAAAAAACGGAGAGTACAATTAACCTCTTGAAATTGTCTTCTTGGATGGTTGCCCTCTTTTGAATTTTTGGGTCAATGTTCGACCCCAGGATTGTTTTTGAGGGCAGGTGTCATTCACAGGCCTGCAATGAGTGCGAATACTTTGTGACCCTTAGCACTGGGTTTAAAGCTGCTGTTGTGGGAAATGGCCACAAGGCGGCAGCATTTCTCCATTGCCAAACCTGGTTACTAGGGCAGCAGAGCCTTTCTGGGGCCAATGGAATACAGAAGAAGGCATCGTTGAAGTCTAATACAGAATACCATGTCCTGGTGGATGGTAGAATGACCAGCAGGGTGTAGGAATTAGGAACTACTGGATGTATATCCTCGGTGGCTTCACTGAGTGTCCTGACCTCCTTTACCAGGTCCCCAGCAGCCCACGGGGCTCTCGTGGTCAGGGCAATGCCAGGTTATGGAGCTCCCCTGTGCAACTTCCCATCAGCCCACGGGGCTCTCATGGTCACGCCACTCCCAGGTTATGGAGCTCACCTGTGCAACTACCCATCAGCCCACGAGGCTCTCATGGTCACGCCACTCCCAGGTTATGGAGCTCACCTGTGCAACTACCCAGCAGCCCATGGGGTCTCGTGATCAGGCCCCTCCCAGGATATGGAGCTCCCCTGAGCAGATACCACGGCAGGGCTGGGCACACAGGCACCGTGCACATAGCCCTCATTGCAGAGCACCCCAGATGGCCTGTCACTCAGAGCTGACACAGAGCACCTCAGAGCAGGACTTGATGTAACAAACAGCAGCTCCGAAAGGTCTGTGACCCTGGGCATCACTCTGTGCGGCCTCCCTCTGCCTGGTCTTCCAGAGACTTCCACTGCAGCCGGGACACCAGGCCTCTATCTCCAACCATCACCCCTCCTCTCCCTGACTCCTCGGTTCCTCTCATTAGGAGAGGGTCTTCTTGAAGTTGTCTCCCACTCATGGGCCAGATAAAATGATTAGAAAACAAGCCAGAGCTGCAGCCCCTTATGTATCCTGACTCTCAGGAGCCCACACCTGTTCCTTGGACCTGGCCGGTTCAGCGAGGTCCATTTTCTGCAATGTGAGCCCCTGAGGGGTGAGGATTGGCTGACCTGGGCAGCCTGACCATGCCGGCCAGCCCTCCCCAGGTGTTCCTGTGTTGAGGTCAATATGAACATCACTCCAGGCAGCAAGAACCCCTGCAGCTGTGCCTGATGCCATATTCTCTGCCCCGTCATCAGTCTCGGGGCTGTGCTGGTGGGAGGGAGTGAGGGGCCACAGCTTTGTGGGTGGCCCGGTGTGAGTGGGGCTCTGCTGGACTTTCTGCAGGAATTGCCAGGCTGCCAACTGCTAAAGAAGAGGATGTGTCACCCATACCTTACACTGGAATTTCTCCCCGGGCAGAGGTGAGGAAGGAAAAAAGCAGTGGGGGCCGGGACAGGAGGTGTATCTCAGGCAGGGAAATGGAAAGCATCCAGAAGAGCGCCCTGGCTGGGACCAACCTGGCTGGCCTCCAGGCACCAAGTCAGCCTGCGTGCTGTCGCTGGTGTGGCCCAACGGCCCTTCGTCTAGGCTTTCAGGTCCTTGTACATATTCAGGTGTTTTACCTGGGAAGGGTGGGAACAGTTCAGCAGCAGCTGGCCTGGGGCTCAGCTCACGTTTACTCACAGACGCCTCGGCACGGTCCCCCAGCTTTGCAATGAGGACGCTCCTTGCGTGGGGGCTGCTGGCTGCATGGGAGGTGATTCCCCACCTGTAACCAACTTCAGATTTGTTTACCGCTGGAGCAAGTGCCCTGATAGGGTTTTCCTCTCTATAACTGGTGGGTTCTGTGTTTTGTTTTTTTTTTTTGGTTCAAGGTAGATTTCATTCGTCTTTTATGTATTTATAGATATAAGCATGGAAATAATTCATTCATATAAATACATCTGTGTGAAGGGAAGAACTTTTTCTGTTTTATTTTAAAAATTTATTTATTTTTAAAAATTTTGAAATTTTATTTATTTATTTACACAGCAGGTTATTATTAGTTATCTATTTTATACATATACATGTATACAGGTCAATCCCAATCTCCCAACTCATCCCACCACCACCACCACATGGCTTCCTCCCCTTGGTGTCCATACGTTTGTTCTCTGCCTCTGTGTCTCTATTTCTGCCCTGCAAACCGGTTCATCTGTACCATTTTTCTAGGTTCCACATATATGCATTAATATACAATAGTTGTTTTTCTCTTTCTGACTTCCTTCACTCTGTATGACAGTCTCTAGATCCATCGACGTCTCTACAAATGACCCAGTTTCATTCCTTTGTATGGCTGAGTAATATTCCATTTTATATATGTACCACATGTTTATCCATTCGACTATCTGTGGGCATTTAGGTTGCTTCCATTACCTGGCTATGGTGAATAGTGCTGCAACGAACATTGTGGTGAATGTGTCTTTTTGATTTATGGTTTTCTCTGGGTATATGCCCAGAAGTGGGATTGCTGGATCATATGGTAATTCTATTTTTACTTTTTTAAGGAACCTCCATACTGTTCTCCATAGTGACTGTATCAATTTACATTCCCACCAATAGTGGAAGAGGGTTCCTTTTGTCCACACCCTCCCCAGCATTTGTTGTTTGTAGAATTTCTGATGATGCCCATTCTAACAGGTGTGAGGTGATAGCTCATTGTAGTTTTGATTTGCATTACTTTAATAATTAGTGATGTTGAGCAGCTTTTCATGTGCATCTTGGCCATGTCTGTGTGTTCTTTGAAGAAATATCTATTTAGATCGTCTACCCATTTTTATATTGGTTTGTTGGTTTTTTTTACTATGAAGCTGCATGAGCTGTTTATATATACTGGAGATTAAACGTTTGTCCATTGATTCGTTTGCAAATATTTCCTCCCATTCTGAGGGTTGCCTTTTTCCATTCCCGTTTTTTAACAAAAGAAAGAAAGAAAGAAAAAGAAGCAGAACACAAATGTGTGTAAAATATGCCTCTTGAAACTGTCGTTTTGAAATATGGAAGTCTGTTGAATATTTTGGTCGATATACGACTCCAGGATTTGTTTTCAGGGCAGGTGTCATTTACAGGCCTGCAATTATCTTGAATATCAACTGACCATTAGCCCTGGGATGAAAGCTGCTGTTGTGTGAAACGGCCACAAGGTGGCAGCAGTTCTCCTTTACCAAACCTGGTTACTAGGGCAACAGAGCCTCAATGGAAGTCGTGTTCTAGGTTGTAATTTAGAATGGAATGTGCCAGGAAGAAGCCCCTTAAGTTTGTCTCACTACTTCTTGTTCGCTTTCTTAATTTGATTTTTATTTTTTTATCACGGCAAGTTTGATTACAATGTTTGGCTTGTTGTAGGTGTGCAAGATGTGGTTCTTTTACACATATGTCTGTTCTTCCTGGGGTCCTTTCCCCATGTACGTTATGACAGGATGTTGAGTAGTCTTCTCTTGGTATTCCGTGGGTGTTTGGTGATTATATATTTCACCTGTGTTTGTATATGTCTGTTAACCCCAATATCCTAATGTATCCAATCCTCACACTTTCCCATTGGTGATCCATAAGTTTGTTTAATGAATCTGTGATTGCCCTTCTCCGTGGAAATATCTTCACTGGTATCAATTTTTCGGTAACACCTATAAGTGATATCAATAGATATGTGTCTTTCTCTTTCTGACTTACTACAAGTCACGTGATTAGCTCTAGACTCATCTACGGTGCAGCAGATGGCATTGTGTCCTTTTTTTCCTTGGCTAATATTCTGTCTGTACATGTACCAGTTCTTCTTTGTCCACTCATCTGTTGATGGACTTTTTGGCTGCTTCCATGTCATGGCTATTGTAATGCTGCGGCAATGCACATTTGCCTGCCTGTGTCTTTCCAATTCTGTCTTCTTAGGTTATAGGCCCAGGAGTGGGCCTGCTGGATCATATGGTAGCAAAATGTTTACCTTGTAGAGGCACCTCCATTCTGTTCTCAGTAGTGGCTCTTACCAGGTCACGTCCCACTTAAAGTTGAGGTTATGCTCTTCTCCCCAACAACTTCAGCGTTTATTGTTTGTAGTATTTTCGCTGATGTTTATTCTGACTAGTGTGAGCTGATACCACTTTGTGGTTGGATTTGCATGCGTCTCATAATTCCTTGAAATTGAACTTTCTGGCATGTCCTTTTTTTCTTCAAACTGTGAGTACAGCTTACCTCTTCAAATAGTTTTCGTGAAGTATGTTTGACATTTAGAAATATTTTGGCCATTACCTCCCTCAAGACATTTTGAGGGCAGGTTTCATTCACAGCCCTCCAGTACTGGTGCATATGAAGTGACCCTTAGCACAGGTTTTAAAGCTGCTGTTGCAAGTAACGGCCAGAGGGCGGCAGCATTTTTCCTTTTCCCAATCTGGTAACTAGGGAAACAGACCATCCTGGCAGCGGTGTTCCTCGGTGATATATTAGAGTGGAATGTGCCCCCAAAAGCTGATGTCTCCTTACTTATGTTTGTTTTATAAATTGAATTTATGTATTTTTTAATTGGAGTCATATTCCATTGTGTACATGGACCACTTCTTCTTTGTGCATGCCTCTGTTGATGGACATTTTCGTAGCTTCCAAGTGTTGGCTATGGTAAATATTGCTGGAGTGCAGGATTGCCAGGCTGTGTCTTTTTTTGTGGTATGTGGGCCTCTCACTGCCGTGGAACCTCCCATTGCAGTGCACACGCTCCGGACGCGCAGGCCCAGCAGCCATAGCTCACGGGACAAGCCGCTCCGCGGCATGTGGGATCTTCCTGAACCGGGGCATGAACCCGTGTCCCCTGCATTGGCAGGTGGACTCTCAAACACTGCGCCACCAGTGAAGCCCAGCCTGTGTCTTTTTGATTCTCATGCCCTCAGGTGATAGGCCCAGCAGTGGGTATGTTTGATTGAATGGTAGCTCAGTATTTACCTTTACAAGGCACCTGATTTTTTTGCTTTCATTACTGGCTCTTACCATGTCCCACGTTGAACCAAGGGTAGGCATTTCTCCAAAACCCCTTCAGCATTTATTGTTTGCAGAATTTTTGTCGATGACCATTCTGACTGGTGTGAGCTGATAGGTTTTTGTAATTTGGATTTGCATATCTTTAATTATTCCTAATGTTCAGCATTTTTCCATGCCTTTTTCCATTTCTGGTACAGAAAAACAGAAAAAAACGGAGAGTACAATTAACCTCTTGAAATTGTCTTCTTGGATGGTTGCCCTCTTTTGAATTTTTGGGTCAATGTTCGACCCCAGGATTGTTTTTGAGGGCAGGTGTCATTCACAGGCCTGCAATGAGTGCGAATACTTTGTGACCCTTAGCACTGGGTTTAAAGCTGCTGTTGTGGGAAATGGCCACAAGGCGGCAGCATTTCTCCATTGCCAAACCTGGTTACTAGGGCAGCAGAGCCTTTCTGGGGCCAATGGAATACAGAAGAAGGCATCGTTGAAGTCTAATACAGAATACCATGTCCTGGTGGATGGTAGAATGACCAGCAGGGTGTAGGAATTAGGAACTACTGGATGTATATCCTCGGTGGCTTCACTGAGTGTCCTGACCTCCTTTACCAGGTCCCCAGCAGCCCACGGGGCTCTCGTGGTCAGGGCAATGCCAGGTTATGGAGCTCCCCTGTGCAACTTCCCATCAGCCCACGGGGCTCTCATGGTCACGCCACTCCCAGGTTATGGAGCTCACCTGTGCAACTACCCATCAGCCCACGAGGCTCTCATGGTCACGCCACTCCCAGGTTATGGAGCTCACCTGTGCAACTACCCAGCAGCCCATGGGGTCTCGTGATCAGGCCCCTCCCAGGATATGGAGCTCCCCTGAGCAGATACCACGGCAGGGCTGGGCACACAGGCACCGTGCACATAGCCCTCATTGCAGAGCACCCCAGATGGCCTGTCACTCAGAGCTGACACAGAGCACCTCAGAGCAGGACTTGATGTAACAAACAGCAGCTCCGAAAGGTCTGTGACCCTGGGCATCACTCTGTGCGGCCTCCCTCTGCCTGGTCTTCCAGAGACTTCCACTGCAGCCGGGACACCAGGCCTCTATCTCCAACCATCACCCCTCCTCTCCCTGACTCCTCGGTTCCTCTCATTAGGAGAGGGTCTTCTTGAAGTTGTCTCCCACTCATGGGCCAGATAAAATGATTAGAAAACAAGCCAGAGCTGCAGCCCCTTATGTATCCTGACTCTCAGGAGCCCACACCTGTTCCTTGGACCTGGCCGGTTCAGCGAGGTCCATTTTCTGCAATGTGAGCCCCTGAGGGGTGAGGATTGGCTGACCTGGGCAGCCTGACCATGCCGGCCAGCCCTCCCCAGGTGTTCCTGTGTTGAGGTCAATATGAACATCACTCCAGGCAGCAAGAACCCCTGCAGCTGTGCCTGATGCCATATTCTCTGCCCCGTCATCAGTCTCGGGGCTGTGCTGGTGGGAGGGAGTGAGGGGCCACAGCTTTGTGGGTGGCCCGGTGTGAGTGGGGCTCTGCTGGACTTTCTGCAGGAATTGCCAGGCTGCCAACTGCTAAAGAAGAGGATGTGTCACCCATACCTTACACTGGAATTTCTCCCCGGGCAGAGGTGAGGAAGGAAAAAAGCAGTGGGGGCCGGGACAGGAGGTGTATCTCAGGCAGGGAAATGGAAAGCATCCAGAAGAGCGCCCTGGCTGGGACCAACCTGGCTGGCCTCCAGGCACCAAGTCAGCCTGCGTGCTGTCGCTGGTGTGGCCCAACGGCCCTTCGTCTAGGCTTTCAGGTCCTTGTACATATTCAGGTGTTTTACCTGGGAAGGGTGGGAACAGTTCAGCAGCAGCTGGCCTGGGGCTCAGCTCACGTTTACTCACAGACGCCTCGGCACGGTCCCCCAGCTTTGCAATGAGGACGCTCCTTGCGTGGGGGCTGCTGGCTGCATGGGAGGTGATTCCCCACCTGTAACCAACTTCAGATTTGTTTACCGCTGGAGCAAGTGCCCTGATAGGGTTTTCCTCTCTATAACTGGTGGGTTCTGTGTTTTGTTTTTTTTTTTTTGGTTCAAGGTAGATTTCATTCGTCTTTTATGTATTTATAGATATAAGCATGGAAATAATTCATTCATATAAATACATCTGTGTGAAGGGAAGAACTTTTTCTGTTTTATTTTAAAAATTTATTTATTTTTAAAAATTTTGAAATTTTATTTATTTATTTACACAGCAGGTTATTATTAGTTATCTATTTTATACATATACATGTATACAGGTCAATCCCAATCTCCCAACTCATCCCACCACCACCACCACATGGCTTCCTCCCCTTGGTGTCCATACGTTTGTTCTCTGCCTCTGTGTCTCTATTTCTGCCCTGCAAACCGGTTCATCTGTACCATTTTTCTAGGTTCCACATATATGCATTAATATACAATAGTTGTTTTTCTCTTTCTGACTTCCTTCACTCTGTATGACAGTCTCTAGATCCATCGACGTCTCTACAAATGACCCAGTTTCATTCCTTTGTATGGCTGAGTAATATTCCATTTTATATATGTACCACATGTTTATCCATTCGACTATCTGTGGGCATTTAGGTTGCTTCCATTACCTGGCTATGGTGAATAGTGCTGCAACGAACATTGTGGTGAATGTGTCTTTTTGATTTATGGTTTTCTCTGGGTATATGCCCAGAAGTGGGATTGCTGGATCATATGGTAATTCTATTTTTACTTTTTTAAGGAACCTCCATACTGTTCTCCATAGTGACTGTATCAATTTACATTCCCACCAATAGTGGAAGAGGGTTCCTTTTGTCCACACCCTCCCCAGCATTTGTTGTTTGTAGAATTTCTGATGATGCCCATTCTAACAGGTGTGAGGTGATAGCTCATTGTAGTTTTGATTTGCATTACTTTAATAATTAGTGATGTTGAGCAGCTTTTCATGTGCATCTTGGCCATGTCTGTGTGTTCTTTGAAGAAATATCTATTTAGATCGTCTACCCATTTTTATATTGGTTTGTTGGTTTTTTTTACTATGAAGCTGCATGAGCTGTTTATATATACTGGAGATTAAACGTTTGTCCATTGATTCGTTTGCAAATATTTCCTCCCATTCTGAGGGTTGCCTTTTTCCATTCCCGTTTTTTAACAAAAGAAAGAAAGAAAGAAAAAGAAGCAGAACACAAATGTGTGTAAAATATGCCTCTTGAAACTGTCGTTTTGAAATATGGAAGTCTGTTGAATATTTTGGTCGATATACGACTCCAGGATTTGTTTTCAGGGCAGGTGTCATTTACAGGCCTGCAATTATCTTGAATATCAACTGACCATTAGCCCTGGGATGAAAGCTGCTGTTGTGTGAAACGGCCACAAGGTGGCAGCAGTTCTCCTTTACCAAACCTGGTTACTAGGGCAACAGAGCCTCAATGGAAGTCGTGTTCTAGGTTGTAATTTAGAATGGAATGTGCCAGGAAAAAGCCCCTTAAGTTTGTCTCACTACTTCTTGTTCGCTTTCTTAATTTGATTTTTATTTTTTTATCACGGCAAGTTTGATTACAATGTTTGGCTTGTTGTAGGTGTGCAAGATGTGGTTCTTTTACACATATACATATGTCTGTTCTTCCTGGGGTCCTTTCCCCATGTATGTTATGACAGGATGTTGAGTAGTCTTCTCTTGGTATTCCGTGGGTGTTTGGTGATTATATATTTCACCTGTGTTTGTATATGTCTGTTAACCCCAATATCCTAATGTATCCAATCCTCACACTTTCCCTTTGATGATCCATAAGTTTGTTTAATGAATCTGTGATTGCCCTTCTCCGTGGAAATATCTTCACTGGTATCAATTTTTCGGTAACACCTATAAGTGATATCAATAGATATGTGTCTTTCTCTTTCTGACTTACTACAAGTCACGTGATTAGCTCTAGACTCATCTACGGTGCAGCAGATGGCATTGTGTCCTTTTTTTCCTTGGCTAATATTCTGTCTGTACATGTACCAGTTCTTCTTTGTCCACTCATCTGTTGATGGACTTTTTGGCTGCTTCCATGTCATGGCTATTGTAATGCTGCGGCAATGCACATTTGCCTGCCTGTGTCTTTCCAATTCTGTCTTCTTAGGTTATAGGCCCAGGAGTGGGCCTGCTGGATCATATGGTAGCAAAATGTTTACCTTGTAGAGGCACCTCCATTCTGTTCTCAGTAGTGGCTCTTACCAGGTCACGTCCCACTTAAAGTTGAGGTTATGCTCTTCTCCCCAACAACTTCAGCGTTTATTGTTTGTAGTATTTTCGCTGATGTTTATTCTGACTAGTGTGAGCTGATACCACTTTGTGGTTGGATTTGCATGCGTCTCATAATTCCTTGAAATTGAACTTTCTGGCATGTCCTTTTTTTCTTCAAACTGTGAGTACAGCTTACCTCTTCAAATAGTTTTCGTGAAGTATGTTTGACATTTAGAAATATTTTGGCCATTACCTCCCTCAAGACATTTTGAGGGCAGGTTTCATTCACAGCCCTCCAGTACTGGTGCATATGAAGTGACCCTTAGCACAGGTTTTAAAGCTGCTGTTGCAAGTAACGGCCAGAGGGCGGCAGCATTTTTCCTTTTCCCAATCTGGTAACTAGGGAAACAGACCATCCTGGCAGCGGTGTTCCTCGGTGATATATTAGAGTGGAATGTGCCCCCAAAAGCTGATGTCTCCTTACTTATGTTTGTTTTATAAATTGAATTTATGTATTTTTTAATTGGAGTCATATTCCATTGTGTACATGGACCACTTCTTCTTTGTGCATGCCTCTGTTGATGGACATTTTCGTAGCTTCCAAGTGTTGGCTATGGTAAATATTGCTGGAGTGCAGGATTGCCAGGCTGTGTCTTTTTTTGTGGTATGTGGGCCTCTCACTGCCGTGGAACCTCCCATTGCAGTGCACACGCTCCGGACGCGCAGGCCCAGCAGCCATAGCTCACGGGACAAGCCGCTCCGCGGCATGTGGGATCTTCCTGAACCGGGGCATGAACCCGTGTCCCCTGCATTGGCAGGTGGACTCTCAAACACTGCGCCACCAGTGAAGCCCAGCCTGTGTCTTTTTGATTCTCATGCCCTCAGGTGATAGGCCCAGCAGTGGGTATGTTTGATTGAATGGTAGCTCAGTATTTACCTTTACAAGGCACCTGATTTTTTTGCTTTCATTACTGGCTCTTACCATGTCCCACGTTGAACCAAGGGTAGGCATTTCTCCAAAACCCCTTCAGCATTTATTGTTTGCAGAATTTTTGTCGATGACCATTCTGACTGGTGTGAGCTGATAGGTTTTTGTAATTTGGATTTGCATATCTTTAATTATTCCTAATGTTCAGCATTTTTCCATGCCTTTTTCCATTTCTGGTACAGAAAAACAGAAAAAAACGGAGAGTACAATTAACCTCTTGAAATTGTCTTCTTGGATGGTTGCCCTCTTTTGAATTTTTGGGTCAATGTTCGACCCCAGGATTGTTTTTGAGGGCAGGTGTCATTCACAGGCCTGCAATGAGTGCGAATACTTTGTGACCCTTAGCACTGGGTTTAAAGCTGCTGTTGTGGGAAATGGCCACAAGGCGGCAGCATTTCTCCATTGCCAAACCTGGTTACTAGGGCAGCAGAGCCTTTCTGGGGCCAATGGAATACAGAAGAAGGCATCGTTGAAGTCTAATACAGAATACCATGTCCTGGTGGATGGTAGAATGACCAGCAGGGTGTAGGAATTAGGAACTACTGGATGTATATCCTCGGTGGCTTCACTGAGTGTCCTGACCTCCTTTACCAGGTCCCCAGCAGCCCACGGGGCTCTCGTGGTCAGGGCAATGCCAGGTTATGGAGCTCCCCTGTGCAACTTCCCATCAGCCCACGGGGCTCTCATGGTCACGCCACTCCCAGGTTATGGAGCTCACCTGTGCAACTACCCATCAGCCCACGAGGCTCTCATGGTCACGCCACTCCCAGGTTATGGAGCTCACCTGTGCAACTACCCAGCAGCCCATGGGGTCTCGTGATCAGGCCCCTCCCAGGATATGGAGCTCCCCTGAGCAGATACCACAGCAGGGCTGGGCACACAGGCACCGTGCACATAGCCCTCATTGCAGAGCACCCCAGATGGCCTGTCACTCAGAGCTGACACAGAGCACCTCAGAGCAGGACTTGATGTAACAAACAGCAGCTCCGAAAGGTCTGTGACCCTGGGCATCACTCTGTGCGGCCTCCCTCTGCCTGGTCTTCCAGAGACTTCCACTGCAGCCGGGACACCAGGCCTCTATCTCCAACCATCACCCCTCCTCTCCCTGACTCCTCGGTTCCTCTCATTAGGAGAGGGTCTTCTTGAAGTTGTCTCCCACTCATGGGCCAGATAAAATGATTAGAAAACAAGCCAGAGCTGCAGCCCCTTATGTATCCTGACTCTCAGGAGCCCACACCTGTTCCTTGGACCTGGCCGGTTCAGCGAGGTCCATTTTCTGCAATGTGAGCCCCTGAGGGGTGAGGATTGGCTGACCTGGGCAGCCTGACCATGCCGGCCAGCCCTCCCCAGGTGTTCCTGTGTTGAGGTCAATATGAACATCACTCCAGGCAGCAAGAACCCCTGCAGCTGTGCCTGATGCCATATTCTCTGCCCCGTCATCAGTCTCGGGGCTGTGCTGGTGGGAGGGAGTGAGGGGCCACAGCTTTGTGGGTGGCCCGGTGTGAGTGGGGCTCTGCTGGACTTTCTGCAGGAATTGCCAGGCTGCCAACTGCTAAAGAAGAGGATGTGTCACCCATACCTTACACTGGAATTTCTCCCCGGGCAGAGGTGAGGAAGGAAAAAAGCAGTGGGGGCCGGGACAGGAGGTGTATCTCAGGCAGGGAAATGGAAAGCATCCAGAAGAGCGCCCTGGCTGGGACCAACCTGGCTGGCCTCCAGGCACCAAGTCAGCCTGCGTGCTGTCGCTGGTGTGGCCCAACGGCCCTTCGTCTAGGCTTTCAGGTCCTTGTACATATTCAGGTGTTTTACCTGGGAAGGGTGGGAACAGTTCAGCAGCAGCTGGCCTGGGGCTCAGCTCACGTTTACTCACAGACGCCTCGGCACGGTCCCCCAGCTTTGCAATGAGGACGCTCCTTGCGTGGGGGCTGCTGGCTGCATGGGAGGTGATTCCCCACCTGTAACCAACTTCAGATTTGTTTACCGCTGGAGCAAGTGCCCTGATAGGGTTTTCCTCTCTATAACTGGTGGGTTCTGTGTTTTGTTTTTTTTTTTTTGGTTCAAGGTAGATTTCATTCGTCTTTTATGTATTTATAGATATAAGCATGGAAATAATTCATTCATATAAATACATCTGTGTGAAGGGAAGAACTTTTTCTGTTTTATTTTAAAAATTTATTTATTTTTAAAAATTTTGAAATTTTATTTATTTATTTACACAGCAGGTTATTATTAGTTATCTATTTTATACATATACATGTATACAGGTCAATCCCAATCTCCCAACTCATCCCACCACCACCACCACATGGCTTCCTCCCCTTGGTGTCCATACGTTTGTTCTCTGCCTCTGTGTCTCTATTTCTGCCCTGCAAACCGGTTCATCTGTACCATTTTTCTAGGTTCCACATATATGCATTAATATACAATAGTTGTTTTTCTCTTTCTGACTTCCTTCACTCTGTATGACAGTCTCTAGATCCATCGACGTCTCTACAAATGACCCAGTTTCATTCCTTTGTATGGCTGAGTAATATTCCATTTTATATATGTACCACATGTTTATCCATTCGACTATCTGTGGGCATTTAGGTTGCTTCCATTACCTGGCTATGGTGAATAGTGCTGCAACGAACATTGTGGTGAATGTGTCTTTTTGATTTATGGTTTTCTCTGGGTATATGCCCAGAAGTGGGATTGCTGGATCATATGGTAATTCTATTTTTACTTTTTTAAGGAACCTCCATACTGTTCTCCATAGTGACTGTATCAATTTACATTCCCACCAATAGTGGAAGAGGGTTCCTTTTGTCCACACCCTCCCCAGCATTTGTTGTTTGTAGAATTTCTGATGATGCCCATTCTAACAGGTGTGAGGTGATAGCTCATTGTAGTTTTGATTTGCATTACTTTAATAATTAGTGATGTTGAGCAGCTTTTCATGTGCATCTTGGCCATGTCTGTGTGTTCTTTGAAGAAATATCTATTTAGATCGTCTACCCATTTTTATATTGGTTTGTTGGTTTTTTTTACTATGAAGCTGCATGAGCTGTTTATATATACTGGAGATTAAACGTTTGTCCATTGATTCGTTTGCAAATATTTCCTCCCATTCTGAGGGTTGCCTTTTTCCATTCCCGTTTTTTAACAAAAGAAAGAAAGAAAGAAAAAGAAGCAGAACACAAATGTGTGTAAAATATGCCTCTTGAAACTGTCGTTTTGAAATATGGAAGTCTGTTGAATATTTTGGTCGATATACGACTCCAGGATTTGTTTTCAGGGCAGGTGTCATTTACAGGCCTGCAATTATCTTGAATATCAACTGACCATTAGCCCTGGGATGAAAGCTGCTGTTGTGTGAAACGGCCACAAGGTGGCAGCAGTTCTCCTTTACCAAACCTGGTTACTAGGGCAACAGAGCCTCAATGGAAGTCGTGTTCTAGGTTGTAATTTAGAATGGAATGTGCCAGGAAGAAGCCCCTTAAGTTTGTCTCACTACTTCTTGTTCGCTTTCTTAATTTGATTTTTATTTTTTTATCACGGCAAGTTTGATTACAATGTTTGGCTTGTTGTAGGTGTGCAAGATGTGGTTCTTTTACACATATGTCTGTTCTTCCTGGGGTCCTTTCCCCATGTACGTTATGACAGGATGTTGAGTAGTCTTCTCTTGGTATTCCGTGGGTGTTTGGTGATTATATATTTCACCTGTGTTTGTATATGTCTGTTAACCCCAATATCCTAATGTATCCAATCCTCACACTTTCCCATTGGTGATCCATAAGTTTGTTTAATGAATCTGTGATTGCCCTTCTCCGTGGAAATATCTTCACTGGTATCAATTTTTCGGTAACACCTATAAGTGATATCAATAGATATGTGTCTTTCTCTTTCTGACTTACTACAAGTCACGTGATTAGCTCTAGACTCATCTACGGTGCAGCAGATGGCATTGTGTCCTTTTTTTCCTTGGCTAATATTCTGTCTGTACATGTACCAGTTCTTCTTTGTCCACTCATCTGTTGATGGACTTTTTGGCTGCTTCCATGTCATGGCTATTGTAATGCTGCGGCAATGCACATTTGCCTGCCTGTGTCTTTCCAATTCTGTCTTCTTAGGTTATAGGCCCAGGAGTGGGCCTGCTGGATCATATGGTAGCAAAATGTTTACCTTGTAGAGGCACCTCCATTCTGTTCTCAGTAGTGGCTCTTACCAGGTCACGTCCCACTTAAAGTTGAGGTTATGCTCTTCTCCCCAACAACTTCAGCGTTTATTGTTTGTAGTATTTTCGCTGATGTTTATTCTGACTAGTGTGAGCTGATACCACTTTGTGGTTGGATTTGCATGCGTCTCATAATTCCTTGAAATTGAACTTTCTGGCATGTCCATTTTTTCTTCAAACTGTGAGTACAGCTTACCTCTTCAAATAGTTTTCGTGAAGTATGTTTGACATTTAGAAATATTTTGGCCATTACCTCCCTCAAGACATTTTGAGGGCAGGTTTCATTCACAGCCCTCCAGTACTGGTGCATATGAAGTGACCCTTAGCACAGGTTTTAAAGCTGCTGTTGCAAGTAACGGCCAGAGGGCGGCAGCATTTTTCCTTTTCCCAATCTGGTAACTAGGGAAACAGACCATCCTGGCAGCGGTGTTCCTCGGTGATATATTAGAGTGGAATGTGCCCCCAAAAGCTGATGTCTCCTTACTTATGTTTGTTTTATAAATTGAATTTATGTATTTTTTAATTGGAGTCATATTCCATTGTGTACATGGACCACTTCTTCTTTGTGCATGCCTCTGTTGATGGACATTTTCGTAGCTTCCAAGTGTTGGCTATGGTAAATATTGCTGGAGTGCAGGATTGCCAGGCTGTGTCTTTTTTTGTGGTATGTGGGCCTCTCACTGCCGTGGAACCTCCCATTGCAGTGCACACGCTCCGGACGCGCAGGCCCAGCAGCCATAGCTCACGGGACAAGCCGCTCCGCGGCATGTGGGATCTTCCTGAACCGGGGCATGAACCCGTGTCCCCTGCATTGGCAGGTGGACTCTCAAACACTGCGCCACCAGTGAAGCCCAGCCTGTGTCTTTTTGATTCTCATGCCCTCAGGTGATAGGCCCAGCAGTGGGTATGTTTGATTGAATGGTAGCTCAGTATTTACCTTTACAAGGCACCTGATTTTTTTGCTTTCATTACTGGCTCTTACCATGTCCCACGTTGAACCAAGGGTAGGCATTTCTCCAAAACCCCTTCAGCATTTATTGTTTGCAGAATTTTTGTCGATGACCATTCTGACTGGTGTGAGCTGATAGGTTTTTGTAATTTGGATTTGCATATCTTTAATTATTCCTAATGTTCAGCATTTTTCCATGCCTTTTTCCATTTCTGGTACAGAAAAACAGAAAAAAACGGAGAGTACAATTAACCTCTTGAAATTGTCTTCTTGGATGGTTGCCCTCTTTTGAATTTTTGGGTCAATGTTCGACCCCAGGATTGTTTTTGAGGGCAGGTGTCATTCACAGGCCTGCAATGAGTGCGAATACTTTGTGACCCTTAGCACTGGGTTTAAAGCTGCTGTTGTGGGAAATGGCCACAAGGCGGCAGCATTTCTCCATTGCCAAACCTGGTTACTAGGGCAGCAGAGCCTTTCTGGGGCCAATGGAATACAGAAGAAGGCATCGTTGAAGTCTAATACAGAATACCATGTCCTGGTGGATGGTAGAATGACCAGCAGGGTGTAGGAATTAGGAACTACTGGATGTATATCCTCGGTGGCTTCACTGAGTGTCCTGACCTCCTTTACCAGGTCCCCAGCAGCCCACGGGGCTCTCGTGGTCAGGGCAATGCCAGGTTATGGAGCTCCCCTGTGCAACTTCCCATCAGCCCACGGGGCTCTCATGGTCACGCCACTCCCAGGTTATGGAGCTCACCTGTGCAACTACCCATCAGCCCACGAGGCTCTCATGGTCACGCCACTCCCAGGTTATGGAGCTCACCTGTGCAACTACCCAGCAGCCCATGGGGTCTCGTGATCAGGCCCCTCCCAGGATATGGAGCTCCCCTGAGCAGATACCACGGCAGGGCTGGGCACACAGGCACCGTGCACATAGCCCTCATTGCAGAGCACCCCAGATGGCCTGTCACTCAGAGCTGACACAGAGCACCTCAGAGCAGGACTTGATGTAACAAACAGCAGCTCCGAAAGGTCTGTGACCCTGGGCATCACTCTGTGCGGCCTCCCTCTGCCTGGTCTTCCAGAGACTTCCACTGCAGCCGGGACACCAGGCCTCTATCTCCAACCATCACCCCTCCTCTCCCTGACTCCTCGGTTCCTCTCATTAGGAGAGGGTCTTCTTGAAGTTGTCTCCCACTCATGGGCCAGATAAAATGATTAGAAAACAAGCCAGAGCTGCAGCCCCTTATGTATCCTGACTCTCAGGAGCCCACACCTGTTCCTTGGACCTGGCCGGTTCAGCGAGGTCCATTTTCTGCAATGTGAGCCCCTGAGGGGTGAGGATTGGCTGACCTGGGCAGCCTGACCATGCCGGCCAGCCCTCCCCAGGTGTTCCTGTGTTGAGGTCAATATGAACATCACTCCAGGCAGCAAGAACCCCTGCAGCTGTGCCTGATGCCATATTCTCTGCCCCGTCATCAGTCTCGGGGCTGTGCTGGTGGGAGGGAGTGAGGGGCCACAGCTTTGTGGGTGGCCCGGTGTGAGTGGGGCTCTGCTGGACTTTCTGCAGGAATTGCCAGGCTGCCAACTGCTAAAGAAGAGGATGTGTCACCCATACCTTACACTGGAATTTCTCCCCGGGCAGAGGTGAGGAAGGAAAAAAGCAGTGGGGGCCGGGACAGGAGGTGTATCTCAGGCAGGGAAATGGAAAGCATCCAGAAGAGCGCCCTGGCTGGGACCAACCTGGCTGGCCTCCAGGCACCAAGTCAGCCTGCGTGCTGTCGCTGGTGTGGCCCAACGGCCCTTCGTCTAGGCTTTCAGGTCCTTGTACATATTCAGGTGTTTTACCTGGGAAGGGTGGGAACAGTTCAGCAGCAGCTGGCCTGGGGCTCAGCTCACGTTTACTCACAGACGCCTCGGCACGGTCCCCCAGCTTTGCAATGAGGACGCTCCTTGCGTGGGGGCTGCTGGCTGCATGGGAGGTGATTCCCCACCTGTAACCAACTTCAGATTTGTTTACCGCTGGAGCAAGTGCCCTGATAGGGTTTTCCTCTCTATAACTGGTGGGTTCTGTGTTTTGTTTTTTTTTTTTTGGTTCAAGGTAGATTTCATTCGTCTTTTATGTATTTATAGATATAAGCATGGAAATAATTCATTCATATAAATACATCTGTGTGAAGGGAAGAACTTTTTCTGTTTTATTTTAAAAATTTATTTATTTTTAAAAATTTTGAAATTTTATTTATTTATTTACACAGCAGGTTATTATTAGTTATCTATTTTATACATATACATGTATACAGGTCAATCCCAATCTCCCAACTCATCCCACCACCACCACCACATGGCTTCCTCCCCTTGGTGTCCATACGTTTGTTCTCTGCCTCTGTGTCTCTATTTCTGCCCTGCAAACCGGTTCATCTGTACCATTTTTCTAGGTTCCACATATATGCATTAATATACAATAGTTGTTTTTCTCTTTCTGACTTCCTTCACTCTGTATGACAGTCTCTAGATCCATCGACGTCTCTACAAATGACCCAGTTTCATTCCTTTGTATGGCTGAGTAATATTCCATTTTATATATGTACCACATGTTTATCCATTCGACTATCTGTGGGCATTTAGGTTGCTTCCATTACCTGGCTATGGTGAATAGTGCTGCAACGAACATTGTGGTGAATGTGTCTTTTTGATTTATGGTTTTCTCTGGGTATATGCCCAGAAGTGGGATTGCTGGATCATATGGTAATTCTATTTTTACTTTTTTAAGGAACCTCCATACTGTTCTCCATAGTGACTGTATCAATTTACATTCCCACCAATAGTGGAAGAGGGTTCCTTTTGTCCACACCCTCCCCAGCATTTGTTGTTTGTAGAATTTCTGATGATGCCCATTCTAACAGGTGTGAGGTGATAGCTCATTGTAGTTTTGATTTGCATTACTTTAATAATTAGTGATGTTGAGCAGCTTTTCATGTGCATCTTGGCCATGTCTGTGTGTTCTTTGAAGAAATATCTATTTAGATCGTCTACCCATTTTTATATTGGTTTGTTGGTTTTTTTTACTATGAAGCTGCATGAGCTGTTTATATATACTGGAGATTAAACGTTTGTCCATTGATTCGTTTGCAAATATTTCCTCCCATTCGGAGGGTTGCCTTTTTCCATTCCCGTTTTTTAACAAAAGAAAGAAAGAAAGAAAAAGAAGCAGAACACAAATGTGTGTAAAATATGCCTCTTGAAACTGTCGTTTTGAAATATGGAAGTCTGTTGAATATTTTGGTCGATATACGACTCCAGGATTTGTTTTCAGGGCAGGTGTCATTTACAGGCCTGCAATTATCTTGAATATCAACTGACCATTAGCCCTGGGATGAAAGCTGCTGTTGTGTGAAACGGCCACAAGGTGGCAGCAGTTCTCCTTTACCAAACCTGGTTACTAGGGCAACAGAGCCTCAATGGAAGTCGTGTTCTAGGTTGTAATTTAGAATGGAATGTGCCAGGAAGAAGCCCCTTAAGTTTGTCTCACTACTTCTTGTTCGCTTTCTTAATTTGATTTTTATTTTTTTATCGCGGCAAGTTTGATTACAATGTTTGGCTTGTTGTAGGTGTGCAAGATGTGGTTCTTTTACACATATGTCTGTTCTTCCTGGGGTCCTTTCCCCATGTACGTTATGACAGGATGTTGAGTAGTCTTCTCTTGGTATTCCGTGGGTGTTTGGTGATTATATATTTCACCTGTGTTTGTATATGTCTGTTAACCCCAATATCCTAATGTATCCAATCCTCACACTTTCCCATTGGTGATCCATAAGTTTGTTTAATGAATCTGTGATTGCCCTTCTCCGTGGAAATATCTTCACTGGTATCAATTTTTCGGTAACACCTATAAGTGATATCAATAGATATGTGTCTTTCTCTTTCTGACTTACTACAAGTCACGTGATTAGCTCTAGACTCATCTACGGTGCAGCAGATGGCATTGTGTCCTTTTTTTCCTTGGCTAATATTCTGTCTGTACATGTACCAGTTCTTCTTTGTCCACTCATCTGTTGATGGACTTTTTGGCTGCTTCCATGTCATGGCTATTGTAATGCTGCGGCAATGCACATTTGCCTGCCTGTGTCTTTCCAATTCTGTCTTCTTAGGTTATAGGCCCAGGAGTGGGCCTGCTGGATCATATGGTAGCAAAATGTTTACCTTGTAGAGGCACCTCCATTCTGTTCTCAGTAGTGGCTCTTACCAGGTCACGTCCCACTTAAAGTTGAGGTTATGCTCTTCTCCCCAACAACTTCAGCGTTTATTGTTTGTAGTATTTTCGCTGATGTTTATTCTGACTAGTGTGAGCTGATACCACTTTGTGGTTGGATTTGCATGCGTCTCATAATTCCTTGAAATTGAACTTTCTGGCATGTCCATTTTTTCTTCAAACTGTGAGTACAGCTTACCTCTTCAAATAGTTTTCGTGAAGTATGTTTGACATTTAGAAATATTTTGGCCATTACCTCCCTCAAGACATTTTGAGGGCAGGTTTCATTCACAGCCCTCCAGTACTGGTGCATATGAAGTGACCCTTAGCACAGGTTTTAAAGCTGCTGTTGCAAGTAACGGCCAGAGGGCGGCAGCATTTTTCCTTTTCCCAATCTGGTAACTAGGGAAACAGACCATCCTGGCAGCGGTGTTCCTCGGTGATATATTAGAGTGGAATGTGCCCCCAAAAGCTGATGTCTCCTTACTTATGTTTGTTTTATAAATTGAATTTATGTATTTTTTAATTGGAGTCATATTCCATTGTGTACATGGACCACTTCTTCTTTGTGCATGCCTCTGTTGATGGACATTTTCGTAGCTTCCAAGTGTTGGCTATGGTAAATATTGCTGGAGTGCAGGATTGCCAGGCTGTGTCTTTTTTTGTGGTATGTGGGCCTCTCACTGCCGTGGAACCTCCCATTGCAGTGCACACGCTCCGGACGCGCAGGCCCAGCAGCCATAGCTCACGGGACAAGCCGCTCCGCGGCATGTGGGATCTTCCTGAACCGGGGCATGAACCCGTGTCCCCTGCATTGGCAGGTGGACTCTCAAACACTGCGCCACCAGTGAAGCCCAGCCTGTGTCTTTTTGATTCTCATGCCCTCAGGTGATAGGCCCAGCAGTGGGTATGTTTGATTGAATGGTAGCTCAGTATTTACCTTTACAAGGCACCTGATTTTTTTGCTTTCATTACTGGCTCTTACCATGTCCCACGTTGAACCAAGGGTAGGCATTTCTCCAAAACCCCTTCAGCATTTATTGTTTGCAGAATTTTTGTCGATGACCATTCTGACTGGTGTGAGCTGATAGGTTTTTGTAATTTGGATTTGCATATCTTTAATTATTCCTAATGTTCAGCATTTTTCCATGCCTTTTTCCATTTCTGGTACAGAAAAACAGAAAAAAACGGAGAGTACAATTAACCTCTTGAAATTGTCTTCTTGGATGGTTGCCCTCTTTTGAATTTTTGGGTCAATGTTCGACCCCAGGATTGTTTTTGAGGGCAGGTGTCATTCACAGGCCTGCAATGAGTGCGAATACTTTGTGACCCTTAGCACTGGGTTTAAAGCTGCTGTTGTGGGAAATGGCCACAAGGCGGCAGCATTTCTCCATTGCCAAACCTGGTTACTAGGGCAGCAGAGCCTTTCTGGGGCCAATGGAATACAGAAGAAGGCATCGTTGAAGTCTAATACAGAATACCATGTCCTGGTGGATGGTAGAATGACCAGCAGGGTGTAGGAATTAGGAACTACTGGATGTATATCCTCGGTGGCTTCACTGAGTGTCCTGACCTCCTTTACCAGGTCCCCAGCAGCCCACGGGGCTCTCGTGGTCAGGGCAATGCCAGGTTATGGAGCTCCCCTGTGCAACTTCCCATCAGCCCACGGGGCTCTCATGGTCACGCCACTCCCAGGTTATGGAGCTCACCTGTGCAACTACCCATCAGCCCACGAGGCTCTCATGGTCACGCCACTCCCAGGTTATGGAGCTCACCTGTGCAACTACCCAGCAGCCCATGGGGTCTCGTGATCAGGCCCCTCCCAGGATATGGAGCTCCCCTGAGCAGATACCACGGCAGGGCTGGGCACACAGGCACCGTGCACATAGCCCTCATTGCAGAGCACCCCAGATGGCCTGTCACTCAGAGCTGACACAGAGCACCTCAGAGCAGGACTTGATGTAACAAACAGCAGCTCCGAAAGGTCTGTGACCCTGGGCATCACTCTGTGCGGCCTCCCTCTGCCTGGTCTTCCAGAGACTTCCACTGCAGCCGGGACACCAGGCCTCTATCTCCAACCATCACCCCTCCTCTCCCTGACTCCTCGGTTCCTCTCATTAGGAGAGGGTCTTCTTGAAGTTGTCTCCCACTCATGGGCCAGATAAAATGATTAGAAAACAAGCCAGAGCTGCAGCCCCTTATGTATCCTGACTCTCAGGAGCCCACACCTGTTCCTTGGACCTGGCCGGTTCAGCGAGGTCCATTTTCTGCAATGTGAGCCCCTGAGGGGTGAGGATTGGCTGACCTGGGCAGCCTGACCATGCCGGCCAGCCCTCCCCAGGTGTTCCTGTGTTGAGGTCAATATGAACATCACTCCAGGCAGCAAGAACCCCTGCAGCTGTGCCTGATGCCATATTCTCTGCCCCGTCATCAGTCTCGGGGCTGTGCTGGTGGGAGGGAGTGAGGGGCCACAGCTTTGTGGGTGGCCCGGTGTGAGTGGGGCTCTGCTGGACTTTCTGCAGGAATTGCCAGGCTGCCAACTGCTAAAGAAGAGGATGTGTCACCCATACCTTACACTGGAATTTCTCCCCGGGCAGAGGTGAGGAAGGAAAAAAGCAGTGGGGGCCGGGACAGGAGGTGTATCTCAGGCAGGGAAATGGAAAGCATCCAGAAGAGCGCCCTGGCTGGGACCAACCTGGCTGGCCTCCAGGCACCAAGTCAGCCTGCGTGCTGTCGCTGGTGTGGCCCAACGGCCCTTCGTCTAGGCTTTCAGGTCCTTGTACATATTCAGGTGTTTTACCTGGGAAGGGTGGGAACAGTTCAGCAGCAGCTGGCCTGGGGCTCAGCTCACGTTTACTCACAGACGCCTCGGCACGGTCCCCCAGCTTTGCAATGAGGACGCTCCTTGCGTGGGGGCTGCTGGCTGCATGGGAGGTGATTCCCCACCTGTAACCAACTTCAGATTTGTTTACCGCTGGAGCAAGTGCCCTGATAGGGTTTTCCTCTCTATAACTGGTGGGTTCTGTGTTTTGTTTTTTTTTTTTTGGTTCAAGGTAGATTTCATTCGTCTTTTATGTATTTATAGATATAAGCATGGAAATAATTCATTCATATAAATACATCTGTGTGAAGGGAAGAACTTTTTCTGTTTTATTTTAAAAATTTATTTATTTTTAAAAATTTTGAAATTTTATTTATTTATTTACACAGCAGGTTATTATTAGTTATCTATTTTATACATATACATGTATACAGGTCAATCCCAATCTCCCAACTCATCCCACCACCACCACCACATGGCTTCCTCCCCTTGGTGTCCATACGTTTGTTCTCTGCCTCTGTGTCTCTATTTCTGCCCTGCAAACCGGTTCATCTGTACCATTTTTCTAGGTTCCACATATATGCATTAATATACAATAGTTGTTTTTCTCTTTCTGACTTCCTTCACTCTGTATGACAGTCTCTAGATCCATCGACGTCTCTACAAATGACCCAGTTTCATTCCTTTGTATGGCTGAGTAATATTCCATTTTATATATGTACCACATGTTTATCCATTCGACTATCTGTGGGCATTTAGGTTGCTTCCATTACCTGGCTATGGTGAATAGTGCTGCAACGAACATTGTGGTGAATGTGTCTTTTTGATTTATGGTTTTCTCTGGGTATATGCCCAGAAGTGGGATTGCTGGATCATATGGTAATTCTATTTTTACTTTTTTAAGGAACCTCCATACTGTTCTCCATAGTGACTGTATCAATTTACATTCCCACCAATAGTGGAAGAGGGTTCCTTTTGTCCACACCCTCCCCAGCATTTGTTGTTTGTAGAATTTCTGATGATGCCCATTCTAACAGGTGTGAGGTGATAGCTCATTGTAGTTTTGATTTGCATTACTTTAATAATTAGTGATGTTGAGCAGCTTTTCATGTGCATCTTGGCCATGTCTGTGTGTTCTTTGAAGAAATATCTATTTAGATCGTCTACCCATTTTTATATTGGTTTGTTGGTTTTTTTTACTATGAAGCTGCATGAGCTGTTTATATATACTGGAGATTAAACGTTTGTCCATTGATTCGTTTGCAAATATTTCCTCCCATTCTGAGGGTTGCCTTTTTCCATTCCCGTTTTTTAACAAAAGAAAGAAAGAAAGAAAAAGAAGCAGAACACAAATGTGTGTAAAATATGCCTCTTGAAACTGTCGTTTTGAAATATGGAAGTCTGTTGAATATTTTGGTCGATATACGACTCCAGGATTTGTTTTCAGGGCAGGTGTCATTTACAGGCCTGCAATTATCTTGAATATCAACTGACCATTAGCCCTGGGATGAAAGCTGCTGTTGTGTGAAACGGCCACAAGGTGGCAGCAGTTCTCCTTTACCAAACCTGGTTACTAGGGCAACAGAGCCTCAATGGAAGTCGTGTTCTAGGTTGTAATTTAGAATGGAATGTGCCAGGAAGAAGCCCCTTAAGTTTGTCTCACTACTTCTTGTTCGCTTTCTTAATTTGATTTTTATTTTTTTATCACGGCAAGTTTGATTACAATGTTTGGCTTGTTGTAGGTGTGCAAGATGTGGTTCTTTTACACATATGTCTGTTCTTCCTGGGGTCCTTTCCCCATGTACGTTATGACAGGATGTTGAGTAGTCTTCTCTTGGTATTCCGTGGGTGTTTGGTGATTATATATTTCACCTGTGTTTGTATATGTCTGTTAACCCCAATATCCTAATGTATCCAATCCTCACACTTTCCCATTGGTGATCCATAAGTTTGTTTAATGAATCTGTGATTGCCCTTCTCCGTGGAAATATCTTCACTGGTATCAATTTTTCGGTAACACCTATAAGTGATATCAATAGATATGTGTCTTTCTCTTTCTGACTTACTACAAGTCACGTGATTAGCTCTAGACTCATCTACGGTGCAGCAGATGGCATTGTGTCCTTTTTTTCCTTGGCTAATATTCTGTCTGTACATGTACCAGTTCTTCTTTGTCCACTCATCTGTTGATGGACTTTTTGGCTGCTTCCATGTCATGGCTATTGTAATGCTGCGGCAATGCACATTTGCCTGCCTGTGTCTTTCCAATTCTGTCTTCTTAGGTTATAGGCCCAGGAGTGGGCCTGCTGGATCATATGGTAGCAAAATGTTTACCTTGTAGAGGCACCTCCATTCTGTTCTCAGTAGTGGCTCTTACCAGGTCACGTCCCACTTAAAGTTGAGGTTATGCTCTTCTCCCCAACAACTTCAGCGTTTATTGTTTGTAGTATTTTCGCTGATGTTTATTCTGACTAGTGTGAGCTGATACCACTTTGTGGTTGGACTTGCATGCGTCTCATAATTCCTTGAAATTGAACTTTCTGGCATGTCCTTTTTTTCTTCAAACTGTGAGTACAGCTTACCTCTTCAAATAGTTTTCGTGAAGTATGTTTGACATTTAGAAATATTTTGGCCATTACCTCCCTCAAGACATTTTGAGGGCAGGTTTCATTCACAGCCCTCCAGTACTGGTGCATATGAAGTGACCCTTAGCACAGGTTTTAAAGCTGCTGTTGCAAGTAACGGCCAGAGGGCGGCAGCATTTTTCCTTTTCCCAATCTGGTAACTAGGGAAACAGACCATCCTGGCAGTGGTGTTCCTCGGTGATATATTAGAGTGGAATGTGCCCCCAAAAGCTGATGTCTCCTTACTTATGTTTGTTTTATAAATTGAATTTATGTATTTTTTAATTGGAGTCATATTCCATTGTGTACATGGACCACTTCTTCTTTGTGCATTCCTCTGTTGATGGACATTTTCGTAGCTTCCAAGTGTTGGCTATGGTAAATATTGCTGGAGTGCAGGATTGCCAGGCTGTGTCTTTTTTTGTGGTATGTGGGCCTCTCACTGCCGTGGAACCTCCCATTGCAGTGCACACGCTCCGGACGCGCAGGCCCAGCAGCCATAGCTCACGGGACAAGCCGCTCCGCGGCATGTGGGATCTTCCTGAACCGGGGCATGAACCCGTGTCCCCTGCATTGGCAGGTGGACTCTCAAACACTGCGCCACCAGTGAAGCCCAGCCTGTGTCTTTTTGATTCTCATGCCCTCAGGTGATAGGCCCAGCAGTGGGTATGTTTGATTGAATGGTAGCTCAGTATTTACCTTTACAAGGCACCTGATTTTTTTGCTTTCATTACTGGCTCTTACCATGTCCCACGTTGAACCAAGGGTAGGCATTTCTCCAAAACCCCTTCAGCATTTATTGTTTGCAGAATTTTTGTCGATGACCATTCTGACTGGTGTGAGCTGATAGGTTTTTGTAATTTGGATTTGCATATCTTTAATTATTCCTAATGTTCAGCATTTTTCCATGCCTTTTTCCATTTCTGGTACAGAAAAACAGAAAAAAACGGAGAGTACAATTAACCTCTTGAAATTGTCTTCTTGGATGGTTGCCCTCTTTTGAATTTTTGGGTCAATGTTCGACCCCAGGATTGTTTTTGAGGGCAGGTGTCATTCACAGGCCTGCAATGAGTGCGAATACTTTGTGACCCTTAGCACTGGGTTTAAAGCTGCTGTTGTGGGAAATGGCCACAAGGCGGCAGCATTTCTCCATTGCCAAACCTGGTTACTAGGGCAGCAGAGCCTTTCTGGGGCCAATGGAATACAGAAGAAGGCATCGTTGAAGTCTAATACAGAATACCATGTCCTGGTGGATGGTAGAATGACCAGCAGGGTGTAGGAATTAGGAACTACTGGATGTATATCCTCGGTGGCTTCACTGAGTGTCCTGACCTCCTTTACCAGGTCCCCAGCAGCCCACGGGGCTCTCGTGGTCAGGGCAATGCCAGGTTATGGAGCTCCCCTGTGCAACTTCCCATCAGCCCACGGGGCTCTCATGGTCACGCCACTCCCAGGTTATGGAGCTCAC
The DNA here is from genome assembly GCF_964341445.2 of Mesoplodon mirus. NCBI lineage: Eukaryota > Metazoa > Chordata > Mammalia > Artiodactyla > Ziphiidae > Mesoplodon > Mesoplodon mirus. Next base: position 51,839,742 of record NC_138977.1, read on the forward strand.
CTGTGCAACTACCCATCAGCCCACGAGGCTCTCATGGTCACGCCACTCCCAGGTTATGGAGCTCACCTGTGCAACTACCCAGCAGCCCATGGGGTCTCGTGATCAGGCCCCTCCCAGGATATGGAGCTCCCCTGAGCAGATACCACGGCAGGGCTGGGCACACAGGCACCGTGCACATAGCCCTCATTGCAGAGCACCCCAGATGGCCTGTCACTCAGAGCTGACACAGAGCACCTCAGAGCAGGACTTGATGTAACAAACAGCAGCTCCGAAAGGTCTGTGACCCTGGGCATCACTCTGTGCGGCCTCCCTCTGCCTGGTCTTCCAGAGACTTCCACTGCAGCCGGGACACCAGGCCTCTATCTCCAACCATCACCCCTCCTCTCCCTGACTCCTCGGTTCCTCTCATTAGGAGAGGGTCTTCTTGAAGTTGTCTCCCACTCATGGGCCAGATAAAATGATTAGAAAACAAGCCAGAGCTGCAGCCCCTTATGTATCCTGACTCTCAGGAGCCCACACCTGTTCCTTGGACCTGGCCGGTTCAGCGAGGTCCATTTTCTGCAATGTGAGCCCCTGAGGGGTGAGGATTGGCTGACCTGGGCAGCCTGACCATGCCGGCCAGCCCTCCCCAGGTGTTCCTGTGTTGAGGTCAATATGAACATCACTCCAGGCAGCAAGAACCCCTGCAGCTGTGCCTGATGCCATATTCTCTGCCCCGTCATCAGTCTCGGGGCTGTGCTGGTGGGAGGGAGTGAGGGGCCACAGCTTTGTGGGTGGCCCGGTGTGAGTGGGGCTCTGCTGGACTTTCTGCAGGAATTGCCAGGCTGCCAACTGCTAAAGAAGAGGATGTGTCACCCATACCTTACACTGGAATTTCTCCCCGGGCAGAGGTGAGGAAGGAAAAAAGCAGTGGGGGCCGGGACAGGAGGTGTATCTCAGGCAGGGAAATGGAAAGCATCCAGAAGAGCGCCCTGGCTGGGACCAACCTGGCTGGCCTCCAGGCACCAAGTCAGCCTGCGTGCTGTCGCTGGTGTGGCCCAACGGCCCTTCGTCTAGGCTTTCAGGTCCTTGTACATATTCAGGTGTTTTACCTGGGAAGGGTGGGAACAGTTCAGCAGCAGCTGGCCTGGGGCTCAGCTCACGTTTACTCACAGACGCCTCGGCACGGTCCCCCAGCTTTGCAATGAGGACGCTCCTTGCGTGGGGGCTGCTGGCTGCATGGGAGGTGATTCCCCACCTGTAACCAACTTCAGATTTGTTTACCGCTGGAGCAAGTGCCCTGATAGGGTTTTCCTCTCTATAACTGGTGGGTTCTGTGTTTTGTTTTTTTTTTTTGGTTCAAGGTAGATTTCATTCGTCTTTTATGTATTTATAGATATAAGCATGGAAATAATTCATTCATATAAATACATCTGTGTGAAGGGAAGAACTTTTTCTGTTTTATTTTAAAAATTTATTTATTTTTAAAAATTTTGAAATTTTATTTATTTATTTACACAGCAGGTTATTATTAGTTATCTATTTTATACATATACATGTATACAGGTCAATCCCAATCTCCCAACTCATCCCACCACCACCACCACATGGCTTCCTCCCCTTGGTGTCCATACGTTTGTTCTCTGCCTCTGTGTCTCTATTTCTGCCCTGCAAACCGGTTCATCTGTACCATTTTTCTAGGTTCCACATATATGCATTAATATACAATAGTTGTTTTTCTCTTTCTGACTTCCTTCACTCTGTATGACAGTCTCTAGATCCATCGACGTCTCTACAAATGACCCAGTTTCATTCCTTTGTATGGCTGAGTAATATTCCATTTTATATATGTACCACATGTTTATCCATTCGACTATCTGTGGGCATTTAGGTTGCTTCCATTACCTGGCTATGGTGAATAGTGCTGCAACGAACATTGTGGTGAATGTGTCTTTTTGATTTATGGTTTTCTCTGGGTATATGCCCAGAAGTGGGATTGCTGGATCATATGGTAATTCTATTTTTACTTTTTTAAGGAACCTCCATACTGTTCTCCATAGTGACTGTATCAATTTACATTCCCACCAATAGTGGAAGAGGGTTCCTTTTGTCCACACCCTCCCCAGCATTTGTTGTTTGTAGAATTTCTGATGATGCCCATTCTAACAGGTGTGAGGTGATAGCTCATTGTAGTTTTGATTTGCATTACTTTAATAATTAGTGATGTTGAGCAGCTTTTCATGTGCATCTTGGCCATGTCTGTGTGTTCTTTGAAGAAATATCTATTTAGATCGTCTACCCATTTTTATATTGGTTTGTTGTTTTTTTTTACTATGAAGCTGCATGAGCTGTTTATATATACTGGAGATTAAACGTTTGTCCATTGATTCGTTTGCAAATATTTCCTCCCATTCGGAGGGTTGCCTTTTTCCATTCCCGTTTTTTAACAAAAGAAAGAAAGAAAGAAAAAGAAGCAGAACACAAATGTGTGTAAAATATGCCTCTTGAAACTGTCGTTTTGAAATATGGAAGTCTGTTGAATATTTTGGTCGATATACGACTCCAGGATTTGTTTTCAGGGCAGGTGTCATTTACAGGCCTGCAATTATCTTGAATATCAACTGACCATTAGCCCTGGGATGAAAGCTGCTGTTGTGTGAAACGGCCACAAGGTGGCAGCAGTTCTCCTTTACCAAACCTGGTTACTAGGGCAACAGAGCCTCAATGGAAGTCGTGTTCTAGGTTGTAATTTAGAATGGAATGTGCCAGGAAGAAGCCCCTTAAGTTTGTCTCACTACTTCTTGTTCGCTTTCTTAATTTGATTTTTATTTTTTTATCACGGCAAGTTTGATTACAATGTTTGGCTTGTTGTAGGTGTGCAAGATGTGGTTCTTTTACACATATACATATGTCTGTTCTTCCTGGGGTCCTTTCCCCATGTATGTTATGACAGGATGTTGAGTAGTCTTCTCTTGGTATTCCGTGGGTGTTTGGTGATTATATATTTCACCTGTGTTTGTATATGTCTGTTAACCCCAATATCCTAATGTATCCAATCCTCACACTTTCCCTTTGATGATCCATAAGTTTGTTTAATGAATCTGTGATTGCCCTTCTCCGTGGAAATATCTTCACTGGTATCAATTTTTCGGTAACACCTATAAGTGATATCAATAGATATGTGTCTTTCTCTTTCTGACTTACTACAAGTCACGTGATTAGCTCTAGACTCATCTACGGTGCAGCAGATGGCATTGTGTCCTTTTTTTCCTTGGCTAATATTCTGTCTGTACATGTACCAGTTCTTCTTTGTCCACTCATCTGTTGATGGACTTTTTGGCTGCTTCCATGTCATGGCTATTGTAATGCTGCGGCAATGCACATTTGCCTGCCTGTGTCTTTCCAATTCTGTCTTCTTAGGTTATAGGCCCAGGAGTGGGCCTGCTGGATCATATGGTAGCAAAATGTTTACCTTGTAGAGGCACCTCCATTCTGTTCTCAGTAGTGGCTCTTACCAGGTCACGTCCCACTTAAAGTTGAGGTTATGCTCTTCTCCCCAACAACTTCAGCGTTTATTGTTTGTAGTATTTTCGCTGATGTTTATTCTGACTAGTGTGAGCTGATACCACTTTGTGGTTGGATTTGCATGCGTCTCATAATTCCTTGAAATTGAACTTTCTGGCATGTCCTTTTTTTCTTCAAACTGTGAGTACAGCTTACCTCTTCAAATAGTTTTCGTGAAGTATGTTTGACATTTAGAAATATTTTGGCCATTACCTCCCTCAAGACATTTTGAGGGCAGGTTTCATTCACAGCCCTCCAGTACTGGTGCATATGAAGTGACCCTTAGCACAGGTTTTAAAGCTGCTGTTGCAAGTAACGGCCAGAGGGCGGCAGCATTTTTCCTTTTCCCAATCTGGTAACTAGGGAAACAGACCATCCTGGCAGCGGTGTTCCTCGGTGATATATTAGAGTGGAATGTGCCCCCAAAAGCTGATGTCTCCTTACTTATGTTTGTTTTATAAATTGAATTTATGTATTTTTTAATTGGAGTCATATTCCATTGTGTACATGGACCACTTCTTCTTTGTGCATGCCTCTGTTGATGGACATTTTCGTAGCTTCCAAGTGTTGGCTATGGTAAATATTGCTGGAGTGCAGGATTGCCAGGCTGTGTCTTTTTTTGTGGTATGTGGGCCTCTCACTGCCGTGGAACCTCCCATTGCAGTGCACACGCTCCGGACGCGCAGGCCCAGCAGCCATAGCTCACGGGACAAGCCGCTCCGCGGCATGTGGGATCTTCCTGAACCGGGGCATGAACCCGTGTCCCCTGCATTGGCAGGTGGACTCTCAAACACTGCGCCACCAGTGAAGCCCAGCCTGTGTCTTTTTGATTCTCATGCCCTCAGGTGATAGGCCCAGCAGTGGGTATGTTTGATTGAATGGTAGCTCAGTATTTACCTTTACAAGGCACCTGATTTTTTTGCTTTCATTACTGGCTCTTACCATGTCCCACGTTGAACCAAGGGTAGGCATTTCTCCAAAACCCCTTCAGCATTTATTGTTTGCAGAATTTTTGTCGATGACCATTCTGACTGGTGTGAGCTGATAGGTTTTTGTAATTTGGATTTGCATATCTTTAATTATTCCTAATGTTCAGCATTTTTCCATGCCTTTTTCCATTTCTGGTACAGAAAAACAGAAAAAAACGGAGAGTACAATTAACCTCTTGAAATTGTCTTCTTGGATGGTTGCCCTCTTTTGAATTTTTGGGTCAATGTTCGACCCCAGGATTGTTTTTGAGGGCAGGTGTCATTCACAGGCCTGCAATGAGTGCGAATACTTTGTGACCCTTAGCACTGGGTTTAAAGCTGCTGTTGTGGGAAATGGCCACAAGGCGGCAGCATTTCTCCATTGCCAAACCTGGTTACTAGGGCAGCAGAGCCTTTCTGGGGCCAATGGAATACAGAAGAAGGCATCGTTGAAGTCTAATACAGAATACCATGTCCTGGTGGATGGTAGAATGACCAGCAGGGTGTAGGAATTAGGAACTACTGGATGTATATCCTCGGTGGCTTCACTGAGTGTCCTGACCTCCTTTACCAGGTCCCCAGCAGCCCACGGGGCTCTCGTGGTCAGGGCAATGCCAGGTTATGGAGCTCCCCTGTGCAACTTCCCATCAGCCCACGGGGCTCTCATGGTCACGCCACTCCCAGGTTATGGAGCTCACCTGTGCAACTACCCATCAGCCCACGAGGCTCTCATGGTCACGCCACTCCCAGGTTATGGAGCTCACCTGTGCAACTACCCAGCAGCCCATGGGGTCTCGTGATCAGGCCCCTCCCAGGATATGGAGCTCCCCTGAGCAGATACCACGGCAGGGCTGGGCACACAGGCACCGTGCACATAGCCCTCATTGCAGAGCACCCCAGATGGCCTGTCACTCAGAGCTGACACAGAGCACCTCAGAGCAGGACTTGATGTAACAAACAGCAGCTCCGAAAGGTCTGTGACCCTGGGCATCACTCTGTGCGGCCTCCCTCTGCCTGGTCTTCCAGAGACTTCCACTGCAGCCGGGACACCAGGCCTCTATCTCCAACCATCACCCCTCCTCTCCCTGACTCCTCGGTTCCTCTCATTAGGAGAGGGTCTTCTTGAAGTTGTCTCCCACTCATGGGCCAGATAAAATGATTAGAAAACAAGCCAGAGCTGCAGCCCCTTATGTATCCTGACTCTCAGGAGCCCACACCTGTTCCTTGGACCTGGCCGGTTCAGCGAGGTCCATTTTCTGCAATGTGAGCCCCTGAGGGGTGAGGATTGGCTGACCTGGGCAGCCTGACCATGCCGGCCAGCCCTCCCCAGGTGTTCCTGTGTTGAGGTCAATATGAACATCACTCCAGGCAGCAAGAACCCCTGCAGCTGTGCCTGATGCCATATTCTCTGCCCCGTCATCAGTCTCGGGGCTGTGCTGGTGGGAGGGAGTGAGGGGCCACAGCTTTGTGGGTGGCCCGGTGTGAGTGGGGCTCTGCTGGACTTTCTGCAGGAATTGCCAGGCTGCCAACTGCTAAAGAAGAGGATGTGTCACCCATACCTTACACTGGAATTTCTCCCCGGGCAGAGGTGAGGAAGGAAAAAAGCAGTGGGGGCCGGGACAGGAGGTGTATCTCAGGCAGGGAAATGGAAAGCATCCAGAAGAGCGCCCTGGCTGGGACCAACCTGGCTGGCCTCCAGGCACCAAGTCAGCCTGCGTGCTGTCGCTGGTGTGGCCCAACGGCCCTTCGTCTAGGCTTTCAGGTCCTTGTACATATTCAGGTGTTTTACCTGGGAAGGGTGGGAACAGTTCAGCAGCAGCTGGCCTGGGGCTCAGCTCACGTTTACTCACAGACGCCTCGGCACGGTCCCCCAGCTTTGCAATGAGGACGCTCCTTGCGTGGGGGCTGCTGGCTGCATGGGAGGTGATTCCCCACCTGTAACCAACTTCAGATTTGTTTACCGCTGGAGCAAGTGCCCTGATAGGGTTTTCCTCTCTATAACTGGTGGGTTCTGTGTTTTGTTTTTTTTTTTTGGTTCAAGGTAGATTTCATTCGTCTTTTATGTATTTATAGATATAAGCATGGAAATAATTCATTCATATAAATACATCTGTGTGAAGGGAAGAACTTTTTCTGTTTTATTTTAAAAATTTATTTATTTTTAAAAATTTTGAAATTTTATTTATTTATTTACACAGCAGGTTATTATTAGTTATCTATTTTATACATATACATGTATACAGGTCAATCCCAATCTCCCAACTCATCCCACCACCACCACCACATGGCTTCCTCCCCTTGGTGTCCATACGTTTGTTCTCTGCCTCTGTGTCTCTATTTCTGCCCTGCAAACCGGTTCATCTGTACCATTTTTCTAGGTTCCACATATATGCATTAATATACAATAGTTGTTTTTCTCTTTCTGACTTCCTTCACTCTGTATGACAGTCTCTAGATCCATCGACGTCTCTACAAATGACCCAGTTTCATTCCTTTGTATGGCTGAGTAATATTCCATTTTATATATGTACCACATGTTTATCCATTCGACTATCTGTGGGCATTTAGGTTGCTTCCATTACCTGGCTATGGTGAATAGTGCTGCAACGAACATTGTGGTGAATGTGTCTTTTTGATTTATGGTTTTCTCTGGGTATATGCCCAGAAGTGGGATTGCTGGATCATATGGTAATTCTATTTTTACTTTTTTAAGGAACCTCCATACTGTTCTCCATAGTGACTGTATCAATTTACATTCCCACCAATAGTGGAAGAGGGTTCCTTTTGTCCACACCCTCCCCAGCATTTGTTGTTTGTAGAATTTCTGATGATGCCCATTCTAACAGGTGTGAGGTGATAGCTCATTGTAGTTTTGATTTGCATTACTTTAATAATTAGTGATGTTGAGCAGCTTTTCATGTGCATCTTGGCCATGTCTGTGTGTTCTTTGAAGAAATATCTATTTAGATCGTCTACCCATTTTTATATTGGTTTGTTGGTTTTTTTTACTATGAAGCTGCATGAGCTGTTTATATATACTGGAGATTAAACGTTTGTCCATTGATTCGTTTGCAAATATTTCCTCCCATTCTGAGGGTTGCCTTTTTCCATTCCCGTTTTTTAACAAAAGAAAGAAAGAAAGAAAAAGAAGCAGAACACAAATGTGTGTAAAATATGCCTCTTGAAACTGTCGTTTTGAAATATGGAAGTCTGTTGAATATTTTGGTCGATATACGACTCCAGGATTTGTTTTCAGGGCAGGTGTCATTTACAGGCCTGCAATTATCTTGAATATCAACTGACCATTAGCCCTGGGATGAAAGCTGCTGTTGTGTGAAACGGCCACAAGGTGGCAGCAGTTCTCCTTTACCAAACCTGGTTACTAGGGCAACAGAGCCTCAATGGAAGTCGTGTTCTAGGTTGTAATTTAGAATGGAATGTGCCAGGAAGAAGCCCCTTAAGTTTGTCTCACTACTTCTTGTTCGCTTTCTTAATTTGATTTTTATTTTTTTATCACGGCAAGTTTGATTACAATGTTTGGCTTGTTGTAGGTGTGCAAGATGTGGTTCTTTTACACATATGTCTGTTCTTCCTGGGGTCCTTTCCCCATGTACGTTATGACAGGATGTTGAGTAGTCTTCTCTTGGTATTCCGTGGGTGTTTGGTGATTATATATTTCACCTGTGTTTGTATATGTCTGTTAACCCCAATATCCTAATGTATCCAATCCTCACACTTTCCCATTGGTGATCCATAAGTTTGTTTAATGAATCTGTGATTGCCCTTCTCCGTGGAAATATCTTCACTGGTATCAATTTTTCGGTAACACCTATAAGTGATATCAATAGATATGTGTCTTTCTCTTTCTGACTTACTACAAGTCACGTGATTAGCTCTAGACTCATCTACGGTGCAGCAGATGGCATTGTGTCCTTTTTTTCCTTGGCTAATATTCTGTCTGTACATGTACCAGTTCTTCTTTGTCCACTCATCTGTTGATGGACTTTTTGGCTGCTTCCATGTCATGGCTATTGTAATGCTGCGGCAATGCACATTTGCCTGCCTGTGTCTTTCCAATTCTGTCTTCTTAGGTTATAGGCCCAGGAGTGGGCCTGCTGGATCATATGGTAGCAAAATGTTTACCTTGTAGAGGCACCTCCATTCTGTTCTCAGTAGTGGCTCTTACCAGGTCACGTCCCACTTAAAGTTGAGGTTATGCTCTTCTCCCCAACAACTTCAGCGTTTATTGTTTGTAGTATTTTCGCTGATGTTTATTCTGACTAGTGTGAGCTGATACCACTTTGTGGTTGGATTTGCATGCGTCTCATAATTCCTTGAAATTGAACTTTCTGGCATGTCCTTTTTTTCTTCAAACTGTGAGTACAGCTTACCTCTTCAAATAGTTTTCGTGAAGTATGTTTGACATTTAGAAATATTTTGGCCATTACCTCCCTCAAGACATTTTGAGGGCAGGTTTCATTCACAGCCCTCCAGTACTGGTGCATATGAAGTGACCCTTAGCACAGGTTTTAAAGCTGCTGTTGCAAGTAACGGCCAGAGGGCGGCAGCATTTTTCCTTTTCCCAATCTGGTAACTAGGGAAACAGACCATCCTGGCAGCGGTGTTCCTCGGTGATATATTAGAGTGGAATGTGCCCCCAAAAGCTGATGTCTCCTTACTTATGTTTGTTTTATAAATTGAATTTATGTATTTTTTAATTGGAGTCATATTCCATTGTGTACATGGACCACTTCTTCTTTGTGCATGCCTCTGTTGATGGACATTTTCGTAGCTTCCAAGTGTTGGCTATGGTAAATATTGCTGGAGTGCAGGATTGCCAGGCTGTGTCTTTTTTTGTGGTATGTGGGCCTCTCACTGCCGTGGAACCTCCCATTGCAGTGCACACGCTCCGGACGCGCAGGCCCAGCAGCCATAGCTCACGGGACAAGCCGCTCCGCGGCATGTGGGATCTTCCTGAACCGGGGCATGAACCCGTGTCCCCTGCATTGGCAGGTGGACTCTCAAACACTGCGCCACCAGTGAAGCCCAGCCTGTGTCTTTTTGATTCTCATGCCCTCAGGTGATAGGCCCAGCAGTGGGTATGTTTGATTGAATGGTAGCTCAGTATTTACCTTTACAAGGCACCTGATTTTTTTGCTTTCATTACTGGCTCTTACCATGTCCCACGTTGAACCAAGGGTAGGCATTTCTCCAAAACCCCTTCAGCATTTATTGTTTGCAGAATTTTTGTCGATGACCATTCTGACTGGTGTGAGCTGATAGGTTTTTGTAATTTGGATTTGCATATCTTTAATTATTCCTAATGTTCAGCATTTTTCCATGCCTTTTTCCATTTCTGGTACAGAAAAACAGAAAAAAACGGAGAGTACAATTAACCTCTTGAAATTGTCTTCTTGGATGGTTGCCCTCTTTTGAATTTTTGGGTCAATGTTCGACCCCAGGATTGTTTTTGAGGGCAGGTGTCATTCACAGGCCTGCAATGAGTGCGAATACTTTGTGACCCTTAGCACTGGGTTTAAAGCTGCTGTTGTGGGAAATGGCCACAAGGCGGCAGCATTTCTCCATTGCCAAACCTGGTTACTAGGGCAGCAGAGCCTTTCTGGGGCCAATGGAATACAGAAGAAGGCATCGTTGAAGTCTAATACAGAATACCATGTCCTGGTGGATGGTAGAATGACCAGCAGGGTGTAGGAATTAGGAACTACTGGATGTATATCCTCGGTGGCTTCACTGAGTGTCCTGACCTCCTTTACCAGGTCCCCAGCAGCCCACGGGGCTCTCGTGGTCAGGGCAATGCCAGGTTATGGAGCTCCCCTGTGCAACTTCCCATCAGCCCACGGGGCTCTCATGGTCACGCCACTCCCAGGTTATGGAGCTCACCTGTGCAACTACCCATCAGCCCACGAGGCTCTCATGGTCACGCCACTCCCAGGTTATGGAGCTCACCTGTGCAACTACCCAGCAGCCCATGGGGTCTCGTGATCAGGCCCCTCCCAGGATATGGAGCTCCCCTGAGCAGATACCACGGCAGGGCTGGGCACACAGGCACCGTGCACATAGCCCTCATTGCAGAGCACCCCAGATGGCCTGTCACTCAGAGCTGACACAGAGCACCTCAGAGCAGGACTTGATGTAACAAACAGCAGCTCCGAAAGGTCTGTGACCCTGGGCATCACTCTGTGCGGCCTCCCTCTGCCTGGTCTTCCAGAGACTTCCACTGCAGCCGGGACACCAGGCCTCTATCTCCAACCATCACCCCTCCTCTCCCTGACTCCTCGGTTCCTCTCATTAGGAGAGGGTCTTCTTGAAGTTGTCTCCCACTCATGGGCCAGATAAAATGATTAGAAAACAAGCCAGAGCTGCAGCCCCTTATGTATCCTGACTCTCAGGAGCCCACACCTGTTCCTTGGACCTGGCCGGTTCAGCGAGGTCCATTTTCTGCAATGTGAGCCCCTGAGGGGTGAGGATTGGCTGACCTGGGCAGCCTGACCATGCCGGCCAGCCCTCCCCAGGTGTTCCTGTGTTGAGGTCAATATGAACATCACTCCAGGCAGCAAGAACCCCTGCAGCTGTGCCTGATGCCATATTCTCTGCCCCGTCATCAGTCTCGGGGCTGTGCTGGTGGGAGGGAGTGAGGGGCCACAGCTTTGTGGGTGGCCCGGTGTGAGTGGGGCTCTGCTGGACTTTCTGCAGGAATTGCCAGGCTGCCAACTGCTAAAGAAGAGGATGTGTCACCCATACCTTACACTGGAATTTCTCCCCGGGCAGAGGTGAGGAAGGAAAAAAGCAGTGGGGGCCGGGACAGGAGGTGTATCTCAGGCAGGGAAATGGAAAGCATCCAGAAGAGCGCCCTGGCTGGGACCAACCTGGCTGGCCTCCAGGCACCAAGTCAGCCTGCGTGCTGTCGCTGGTGTGGCCCAACGGCCCTTCGTCTAGGCTTTCAGGTCCTTGTACATATTCAGGTGTTTTACCTGGGAAGGGTGGGAACAGTTCAGCAGCAGCTGGCCTGGGGCTCAGCTCACGTTTACTCACAGACGCCTCGGCACGGTCCCCCAGCTTTGCAATGAGGACGCTCCTTGCGTGGGGGCTGCTGGCTGCATGGGAGGTGATTCCCCACCTGTAACCAACTTCAGATTTGTTTACCGCTGGAGCAAGTGCCCTGATAGGGTTTTCCTCTCTATAACTGGTGGGTTCTGTGTTTTGTTTTTTTTTTTTTGGTTCAAGGTAGATTTCATTCGTCTTTTATGTATTTATAGATATAAGCATGGAAATAATTCATTCATATAAATACATCTGTGTGAAGGGAAGAACTTTTTCTGTTTTATTTTAAAAATTTATTTATTTTTAAAAATTTTGAAATTTTATTTATTTATTTACACAGCAGGTTATTATTAGTTATCTATTTTATACATATACATGTATACAGGTCAATCCCAATCTCCCAACTCATCCCACCACCACCACCACATGGCTTCCTCCCCTTGGTGTCCATACGTTTGTTCTCTGCCTCTGTGTCTCTATTTCTGCCCTGCAAACCGGTTCATCTGTACCATTTTTCTAGGTTCCACATATATGCATTAATATACAATAGTTGTTTTTCTCTTTCTGACTTCCTTCACTCTGTATGACAGTCTCTAGATCCATCGACGTCTCTACAAATGACCCAGTTTCATTCCTTTGTATGGCTGAGTAATATTCCATTTTATATATGTACCACATGTTTATCCATTCGACTATCTGTGGGCATTTAGGTTGCTTCCATTACCTGGCTATGGTGAATAGTGCTGCAACGAACATTGTGGTGAATGTGTCTTTTTGATTTATGGTTTTCTCTGGGTATATGCCCAGAAGTGGGATTGCTGGATCATATGGTAATTCTATTTTTACTTTTTTAAGGAACCTCCATACTGTTCTCCATAGTGACTGTATCAATTTACATTCCCACCAATAGTGGAAGAGGGTTCCTTTTGTCCACACCCTCCCCAGCATTTGTTGTTTGTAGAATTTCTGATGATGCCCATTCTAACAGGTGTGAGGTGATAGCTCATTGTAGTTTTGATTTGCATTACTTTAATAATTAGTGATGTTGAGCAGCTTTTCATGTGCATCTTGGCCATGTCTGTGTGTTCTTTGAAGAAATATCTATTTAGATCGTCTACCCATTTTTATATTGGTTTGTTGGTTTTTTTTACTATGAAGCTGCATGAGCTGTTTATATATACTGGAGATTAAACGTTTGTCCATTGATTCGTTTGCAAATATTTCCTCCCATTCTGAGGGTTGCCTTTTTCCATTCCCGTTTTTTAACAAAAGAAAGAAAGAAAGAAAAAGAAGCAGAACACAAATGTGTGTAAAATATGCCTCTTGAAACTGTCGTTTTGAAATATGGAAGTCTGTTGAATATTTTGGTCGATATACGACTCCAGGATTTGTTTTCAGGGCAGGTGTCATTTACAGGCCTGCAATTATCTTGAATATCAACTGACCATTAGCCCTGGGATGAAAGCTGCTGTTGTGTGAAACGGCCACAAGGTGGCAGCAGTTCTCCTTTACCAAACCTGGTTACTAGGGCAACAGAGCCTCAATGGAAGTCGTGTTCTAGGTTGTAATTTAGAATGGAATGTGCCAGGAAAAAGCCCCTTAAGTTTGTCTCACTACTTCTTGTTCGCTTTCTTAATTTGATTTTTATTTTTTTATCACGGCAAGTTTGATTACAATGTTTGGCTTGTTGTAGGTGTGCAAGATGTGGTTCTTTTACACATATACATATGTCTGTTCTTCCTGGGGTCCTTTCCCCATGTATGTTATGACAGGATGTTGAGTAGTCTTCTCTTGGTATTCCGTGGGTGTTTGGTGATTATATATTTCACCTGTGTTTGTATATGTCTGTTAACCCCAATATCCTAATGTATCCAATCCTCACACTTTCCCTTTGATGATCCATAAGTTTGTTTAATGAATCTGTGATTGCCCTTCTCCGTGGAAATATCTTCACTGGTATCAATTTTTCGGTAACACCTATAAGTGATATCAATAGATATGTGTCTTTCTCTTTCTGACTTACTACAAGTCACGTGATTAGCTCTAGACTCATCTACGGTGCAGCAGATGGCATTGTGTCCTTTTTTTCCTTGGCTAATATTCTGTCTGTACATGTACCAGTTCTTCTTTGTCCACTCATCTGTTGATGGACTTTTTGGCTGCTTCCATGTCATGGCTATTGTAATGCTGCGGCAATGCACATTTGCCTGCCTGTGTCTTTCCAATTCTGTCTTCTTAGGTTATAGGCCCAGGAGTGGGCCTGCTGGATCATATGGTAGCAAAATGTTTACCTTGTAGAGGCACCTCCATTCTGTTCTCAGTAGTGGCTCTTACCAGGTCACGTCCCACTTAAAGTTGAGGTTATGCTCTTCTCCCCAACAACTTCAGCGTTTATTGTTTGTAGTATTTTCGCTGATGTTTATTCTGACTAGTGTGAGCTGATACCACTTTGTGGTTGGATTTGCATGCGTCTCATAATTCCTTGAAATTGAACTTTCTGGCATGTCCTTTTTTTCTTCAAACTGTGAGTACAGCTTACCTCTTCAAATAGTTTTCGTGAAGTATGTTTGACATTTAGAAATATTTTGGCCATTACCTCCCTCAAGACATTTTGAGGGCAGGTTTCATTCACAGCCCTCCAGTACTGGTGCATATGAAGTGACCCTTAGCACAGGTTTTAAAGCTGCTGTTGCAAGTAACGGCCAGAGGGCGGCAGCATTTTTCCTTTTCCCAATCTGGTAACTAGGGAAACAGACCATCCTGGCAGCGGTGTTCCTCGGTGATATATTAGAGTGGAATGTGCCCCCAAAAGCTGATGTCTCCTTACTTATGTTTGTTTTATAAATTGAATTTATGTATTTTTTAATTGGAGTCATATTCCATTGTGTACATGGACCACTTCTTCTTTGTGCATGCCTCTGTTGATGGACATTTTCGTAGCTTCCAAGTGTTGGCTATGGTAAATATTGCTGGAGTGCAGGATTGCCAGGCTGTGTCTTTTTTTGTGGTATGTGGGCCTCTCACTGCCGTGGAACCTCCCATTGCAGTGCACACGCTCCGGACGCGCAGGCCCAGCAGCCATAGCTCACGGGACAAGCCGCTCCGCGGCATGTGGGATCTTCCTGAACCGGGGCATGAACCCGTGTCCCCTGCATTGGCAGGTGGACTCTCAAACACTGCGCCACCAGTGAAGCCCAGCCTGTGTCTTTTTGATTCTCATGCCCTCAGGTGATAGGCCCAGCAGTGGGTATGTTTGATTGAATGGTAGCTCAGTATTTACCTTTACAAGGCACCTGATTTTTTTGCTTTCATTACTGGCTCTTACCATGTCCCACGTTGAACCAAGGGTAGGCATTTCTCCAAAACCCCTTCAGCATTTATTGTTTGCAGAATTTTTGTCGATGACCATTCTGACTGGTGTGAGCTGATAGGTTTTTGTAATTTGGATTTGCATATCTTTAATTATTCCTAATGTTCAGCATTTTTCCATGCCTTTTTCCATTTCTGGTACAGAAAAACAGAAAAAAACGGAGAGTACAATTAACCTCTTGAAATTGTCTTCTTGGATGGTTGCCCTCTTTTGAATTTTTGGGTCAATGTTCGACCCCAGGATTGTTTTTGAGGGCAGGTGTCATTCACAGGCCTGCAATGAGTGCGAATACTTTGTGACCCTTAGCACTGGGTTTAAAGCTGCTGTTGTGGGAAATGGCCACAAGGCGGCAGCATTTCTCCATTGCCAAACCTGGTTACTAGGGCAGCAGAGCCTTTCTGGGGCCAATGGAATACAGAAGAAGGCATCGTTGAAGTCTAATACAGAATACCATGTCCTGGTGGATGGTAGAATGACCAGCAGGGTGTAGGAATTAGGAACTACTGGATGTATATCCTCGGTGGCTTCACTGAGTGTCCTGACCTCCTTTACCAGGTCCCCAGCAGCCCACGGGGCTCTCGTGGTCAGGGCAATGCCAGGTTATGGAGCTCCCCTGTGCAACTTCCCATCAGCCCACGGGGCTCTCATGGTCACGCCACTCCCAGGTTATGGAGCTCACCTGTGCAACTACCCATCAGCCCACGAGGCTCTCATGGTCACGCCACTCCCAGGTTATGGAGCTCACCTGTGCAACTACCCAGCAGCCCATGGGGTCTCGTGATCAGGCCCCTCCCAGGATATGGAGCTCCCCTGAGCAGATACCACGGCAGGGCTGGGCACACAGGCACCGTGCACATAGCCCTCATTGCAGAGCACCCCAGATGGCCTGTCACTCAGAGCTGACACAGAGCACCTCAGAGCAGGACTTGATGTAACAAACAGCAGCTCCGAAAGGTCTGTGACCCTGGGCATCACTCTGTGCGGCCTCCCTCTGCCTGGTCTTCCAGAGACTTCCACTGCAGCCGGGACACCAGGCCTCTATCTCCAACCATCACCCCTCCTCTCCCTGACTCCTCGGTTCCTCTCATTAGGAGAGGGTCTTCTTGAAGTTGTCTCCCACTCATGGGCCAGATAAAATGATTAGAAAACAAGCCAGAGCTGCAGCCCCTTATGTATCCTGACTCTCAGGAGCCCACACCTGTTCCTTGGACCTGGCCGGTTCAGCGAGGTCCATTTTCTGCAATGTGAGCCCCTGAGGGGTGAGGATTGGCTGACCTGGGCAGCCTGACCATGCCGGCCAGCCCTCCCCAGGTGTTCCTGTGTTGAGGTCAATATGAACATCACTCCAGGCAGCAAGAACCCCTGCAGCTGTGCCTGATGCCATATTCTCTGCCCCGTCATCAGTCTCGGGGCTGTGCTGGTGGGAGGGAGTGAGGGGCCACAGCTTTGTGGGTGGCCCGGTGTGAGTGGGGCTCTGCTGGACTTTCTGCAGGAATTGCCAGGCTGCCAACTGCTAAAGAAGAGGATGTGTCACCCATACCTTACACTGGAATTTCTCCCCGGGCAGAGGTGAGGAAGGAAAAAAGCAGTGGGGGCCGGGACAGGAGGTGTATCTCAGGCAGGGAAATGGAAAGCATCCAGAAGAGCGCCCTGGCTGGGACCAACCTGGCTGGCCTCCAGGCACCAAGTCAGCCTGCGTGCTGTCGCTGGTGTGGCCCAACGGCCCTTCGTCTAGGCTTTCAGGTCCTTGTACATATTCAGGTGTTTTACCTGGGAAGGGTGGGAACAGTTCAGCAGCAGCTGGCCTGGGGCTCAGCTCACGTTTACTCACAGACGCCTCGGCACGGTCCCCCAGCTTTGCAATGAGGACGCTCCTTGCGTGGGGGCTGCTGGCTGCATGGGAGGTGATTCCCCACCTGTAACCAACTTCAGATTTGTTTACCGCTGGAGCAAGTGCCCTGATAGGGTTTTCCTCTCTATAACTGGTGGGTTCTGTGTTTTGTTTTTTTTTTTTTGGTTCAAGGTAGATTTCATTCGTCTTTTATGTATTTATAGATATAAGCATGGAAATAATTCATTCATATAAATACATCTGTGTGAAGGGAAGAACTTTTTCTGTTTTATTTTAAAAATTTATTTATTTTTAAAAATTTTGAAATTTTATTTATTTATTTACACAGCAGGTTATTATTAGTTATCTATTTTATACATATACATGTATACAGGTCAATCCCAATCTCCCAACTCATCCCACCACCACCACCACATGGCTTCCTCCCCTTGGTGTCCATACGTTTGTTCTCTGCCTCTGTGTCTCTATTTCTGCCCTGCAAACCGGTTCATCTGTACCATTTTTCTAGGTTCCACATATATGCATTAATATACAATAGTTGTTTTTCTCTTTCTGACTTCCTTCACTCTGTATGACAGTCTCTAGATCCATCGACGTCTCTACAAATGACCCAGTTTCATTCCTTTGTATGGCTGAGTAATATTCCATTTTATATATGTACCACATGTTTATCCATTCGACTATCTGTGGGCATTTAGGTTGCTTCCATTACCTGGCTATGGTGAATAGTGCTGCAACGAACATTGTGGTGAATGTGTCTTTTTGATTTATGGTTTTCTCTGGGTATATGCCCAGAAGTGGGATTGCTGGATCATATGGTAATTCTATTTTTACTTTTTTAAGGAACCTCCATACTGTTCTCCATAGTGACTGTATCAATTTACATTCCCACCAATAGTGGAAGAGGGTTCCTTTTGTCCACACCCTCCCCAGCATTTGTTGTTTGTAGAATTTCTGATGATGCCCATTCTAACAGGTGTGAGGTGATAGCTCATTGTAGTTTTGATTTGCATTACTTTAATAATTAGTGATGTTGAGCAGCTTTTCATGTGCATCTTGGCCATGTCTGTGTGTTCTTTGAAGAAATATCTATTTAGATCGTCTACCCATTTTTATATTGGTTTGTTGGTTTTTTTTACTATGAAGCTGCATGAGCTGTTTATATATACTGGAGATTAAACGTTTGTCCATTGATTCGTTTGCAAATATTTCCTCCCATTCTGAGGGTTGCCTTTTTCCATTCCCGTTTTTTAACAAAAGAAAGAAAGAAAGAAAAAGAAGCAGAACACAAATGTGTGTAAAATATGCCTCTTGAAACTGTCGTTTTGAAATATGGAAGTCTGTTGAATATTTTGGTCGATATACGACTCCAGGATTTGTTTTCAGGGCAGGTGTCATTTACAGGCCTGCAATTATCTTGAATATCAACTGACCATTAGCCCTGGGATGAAAGCTGCTGTTGTGTGAAACGGCCACAAGGTGGCAGCAGTTCTCCTTTACCAAACCTGGTTACTAGGGCAACAGAGCCTCAATGGAAGTCGTGTTCTAGGTTGTAATTTAGAATGGAATGTGCCAGGAAAAAGCCCCTTAAGTTTGTCTCACTACTTCTTGTTCGCTTTCTTAATTTGATTTTTATTTTTTTATCACGGCAAGTTTGATTACAATGTTTGGCTTGTTGTAGGTGTGCAAGATGTGGTTCTTTTACACATATACATATGTCTGTTCTTCCTGGGGTCCTTTCCCCATGTATGTTATGACAGGATGTTGAGTAGTCTTCTCTTGGTATTCCGTGGGTGTTTGGTGATTATATATTTCACCTGTGTTTGTATATGTCTGTTAACCCCAATATCCTAATGTATCCAATCCTCACACTTTCCCTTTGATGATCCATAAGTTTGTTTAATGAATCTGTGATTGCCCTTCTCCGTGGAAATATCTTCACTGGTATCAATTTTTCGGTAACACCTATAAGTGATATCAATAGATATGTGTCTTTCTCTTTCTGACTTACTACAAGTCACGTGATTAGCTCTAGACTCATCTACGGTGCAGCAGATGGCATTGTGTCCTTTTTTTCCTTGGCTAATATTCTGTCTGTACATGTACCAGTTCTTCTTTGTCCACTCATCTGTTGATGGACTTTTTGGCTGCTTCCATGTCATGGCTATTGTAATGCTGCGGCAATGCACATTTGCCTGCCTGTGTCTTTCCAATTCTGTCTTCTTAGGTTATAGGCCCAGGAGTGGGCCTGCTGGATCATATGGTAGCAAAATGTTTACCTTGTAGAGGCACCTCCATTCTGTTCTCAGTAGTGGCTCTTACCAGGTCACGTCCCACTTAAAGTTGAGGTTATGCTCTTCTCCCCAACAACTTCAGCGTTTATTGTTTGTAGTATTTTCGCTGATGTTTATTCTGACTAGTGTGAGCTGATACCACTTTGTGGTTGGACTTGCATGCGTCTCATAATTCCTTGAAATTGAACTTTCTGGCATGTCCATTTTTTCTTCAAACTGTGAGTACAGCTTACCTCTTCAAATAGTTTTCGTGAAGTATGTTTGACATTTAGAAATATTTTGGCCATTACCTCCCTCAAGACATTTTGAGGGCAGGTTTCATTCACAGCCCTCCAGTACTGGTGCATATGAAGTGACCCTTAGCACAGGTTTTAAAGCTGCTGTTGCAAGTAACGGCCAGAGGGCGGCAGCATTTTTCCTTTTCCCAATCTGGTAACTAGGGAAACAGACCATCCTGGCAGCGGTGTTCCTCGGTGATATATTAGAGTGGAATGTGCCCCCAAAAGCTGATGTCTCCTTACTTATGTTTGTTTTATAAATTGAATTTATGTATTTTTTAATTGGAGTCATATTCCATTGTGTACATGGACCACTTCTTCTTTGTGCATGCCTCTGTTGATGGACATTTTCGTAGCTTCCAAGTGTTGGCTATGGTAAATATTGCTGGAGTGCAGGATTGCCAGGCTGTGTCTTTTTTTGTGGTATGTGGGCCTCTCACTGCCGTGGAACCTCCCATTGCAGTGCACACGCTCCGGACGCGCAGGCCCAGCAGCCATAGCTCACGGGACAAGCCGCTCCGCGGCATGTGGGATCTTCCTGAACCGGGGCATGAACCCGTGTCCCCTGCATTGGCAGGTGGACTCTCAAACACTGCGCCACCAGTGAAGCCCAGCCTGTGTCTTTTTGATTCTCATGCCCTCAGGTGATAGGCCCAGCAGTGGGTATGTTTGATTGAATGGTAGCTCAGTATTTACCTTTACAAGGCACCTGATTTTTTTGCTTTCATTACTGGCTCTTACCATGTCCCACGTTGAACCAAGGGTAGGCATTTCTCCAAAACCCCTTCAGCATTTATTGTTTGCAGAATTTTTGTCGATGACCATTCTGACTGGTGTGAGCTGATAGGTTTTTGTAATTTGGATTTGCATATCTTTAATTATTCCTAATGTTCAGCATTTTTCCATGCCTTTTTCCATTTCTGGTACAGAAAAACAGAAAAAAACGGAGAGTACAATTAACCTCTTGAAATTGTCTTCTTGGATGGTTGCCCTCTTTTGAATTTTTGGGTCAATGTTCGACCCCAGGATTGTTTTTGAGGGCAGGTGTCATTCACAGGCCTGCAATGAGTGCGAATACTTTGTGACCCTTAGCACTGGGTTTAAAGCTGCTGTTGTGGGAAATGGCCACAAGGCGGCAGCATTTCTCCATTGCCAAACCTGGTTACTAGGGCAGCAGAGCCTTTCTGGGGCCAATGGAATACAGAAGAAGGCATCGTTGAAGTCTAATACAGAATACCATGTCCTGGTGGATGGTAGAATGACCAGCAGGGTGTAGGAATTAGGAACTACTGGATGTATATCCTCGGTGGCTTCACTGAGTGTCCTGACCTCCTTTACCAGGTCCCCAGCAGCCCACGGGGCTCTCGTGGTCAGGGCAATGCCAGGTTATGGAGCTCCCCTGTGCAACTTCCCATCAGCCCACGGGGCTCTCATGGTCACGCCACTCCCAGGTTATGGAGCTCACCTGTGCAACTACCCATCAGCCCACGAGGCTCTCATGGTCACGCCACTCCCAGGTTATGGAGCTCACCTGTGCAACTACCCAGCAGCCCATGGGGTCTCGTGATCAGGCCCCTCCCAGGATATGGAGCTCCCCTGAGCAGATACCACGGCAGGGCTGGGCACACAGGCACCGTGCACATAGCCCTCATTGCAGAGCACCCCAGATGGCCTGTCACTCAGAGCTGACACAGAGCACCTCAGAGCAGGACTTGATGTAACAAACAGCAGCTCCGAAAGGTCTGTGACCCTGGGCATCACTCTGTGCGGCCTCCCTCTGCCTGGTCTTCCAGAGACTTCCACTGCAGCCGGGACACCAGGCCTCTATCTCCAACCATCACCCCTCCTCTCCCTGACTCCTCGGTTCCTCTCATTAGGAGAGGGTCTTCTTGAAGTTGTCTCCCACTCATGGGCCAGATAAAATGATTAGAAAACAAGCCAGAGCTGCAGCCCCTTATGTATCCTGACTCTCAGGAGCCCACACCTGTTCCTTGGACCTGGCCGGTTCAGCGAGGTCCATTTTCTGCAATGTGAGCCCCTGAGGGGTGAGGATTGGCTGACCTGGGCAGCCTGACCATGCCGGCCAGCCCTCCCCAGGTGTTCCTGTGTTGAGGTCAATATGAACATCACTCCAGGCAGCAAGAACCCCTGCAGCTGTGCCTGATGCCATATTCTCTGCCCCGTCATCAGTCTCGGGGCTGTGCTGGTGGGAGGGAGTGAGGGGCCACAGCTTTGTGGGTGGCCCGGTGTGAGTGGGGCTCTGCTGGACTTTCTGCAGGAATTGCCAGGCTGCCAACTGCTAAAGAAGAGGATGTGTCACCCATACCTTACACTGGAATTTCTCCCCGGGCAGAGGTGAGGAAGGAAAAAAGCAGTGGGGGCCGGGACAGGAGGTGTATCTCAGGCAGGGAAATGGAAAGCATCCAGAAGAGCGCCCTGGCTGGGACCAACCTGGCTGGCCTCCAGGCACCAAGTCAGCCTGCGTGCTGTCGCTGGTGTGGCCCAACGGCCCTTCGTCTAGGCTTTCAGGTCCTTGTACATATTCAGGTGTTTTACCTGGGAAGGGTGGGAACAGTTCAGCAGCAGCTGGCCTGGGGCTCAGCTCACGTTTACTCACAGACGCCTCGGCACGGTCCCCCAGCTTTGCAATGAGGACGCTCCTTGCGTGGGGGCTGCTGGCTGCATGGGAGGTGATTCCCCACCTGTAACCAACTTCAGATTTGTTTACCGCTGGAGCAAGTGCCCTGATAGGGTTTTCCTCTCTATAACTGGTGGGTTCTGTGTTTTGTTTTTTTTTTTTTGGTTCAAGGTAGATTTCATTCGTCTTTTATGTATTTATAGATATAAGCATGGAAATAATTCATTCATATAAATACATCTGTGTGAAGGGAAGAACTTTTTCTGTTTTATTTTAAAAATTTATTTATTTTTAAAAATTTTGAAATTTTATTTATTTATTTACACAGCAGGTTATTATTAGTTATCTATTTTATACATATACATGTATACAGGTCAATCCCAATCTCCCAACTCATCCCACCACCACCACCACATGGCTTCCTCCCCTTGGTGTCCATACGTTTGTTCTCTGCCTCTGTGTCTCTATTTCTGCCCTGCAAACCGGTTCATCTGTACCATTTTTCTAGGTTCCACATATATGCATTAATATACAATAGTTGTTTTTCTCTTTCTGACTTCCTTCACTCTGTATGACAGTCTCTAGATCCATCGACGTCTCTACAAATGACCCAGTTTCATTCCTTTGTATGGCTGAGTAATATTCCATTTTATATATGTACCACATGTTTATCCATTCGACTATCTGTGGGCATTTAGGTTGCTTCCATTACCTGGCTATGGTGAATAGTGCTGCAACGAACATTGTGGTGAATGTGTCTTTTTGATTTATGGTTTTCTCTGGGTATATGCCCAGAAGTGGGATTGCTGGATCATATGGTAATTCTATTTTTACTTTTTTAAGGAACCTCCATACTGTTCTCCATAGTGACTGTATCAATTTACATTCCCACCAATAGTGGAAGAGGGTTCCTTTTGTCCACACCCTCCCCAGCATTTGTTGTTTGTAGAATTTCTGATGATGCCCATTCTAACAGGTGTGAGGTGATAGCTCATTGTAGTTTTGATTTGCATTACTTTAATAATTAGTGATGTTGAGCAGCTTTTCATGTGCATCTTGGCCATGTCTGTGTGTTCTTTGAAGAAATATCTATTTAGATCGTCTACCCATTTTTATATTGGTTTGTTGGTTTTTTTTACTATGAAGCTGCATGAGCTGTTTATATATACTGGAGATTAAACGTTTGTCCATTGATTCGTTTGCAAATATTTCCTCCCATTCGGAGGGTTGCCTTTTTCCATTCCCGTTTTTTAACAAAAGAAAGAAAGAAAGAAAAAGAAGCAGAACACAAATGTGTGTAAAATATGCCTCTTGAAACTGTCGTTTTGGAATATGGAAGTCTGTTGAATATTTTGGTCGATATACGACTCCAGGATTTGTTTTCAGGGCAGGTGTCATTTACAGGCCTGCAATTATCTTGAATATCAACTGACCATTAGCCCTGGGATGAAAGCTGCTGTTGTGTGAAACGGCCACAAGGTGGCAGCAGTTCTCCTTTACCAAACCTGGTTACTAGGGCAACAGGGCCTCAATGGAAGTCGTGTTCTAGGTTGTAATTTAGAATGGAATGTGCCAGGAAAAAGCCCCTTAAGTTTGTCTCACTACTTCTTGTTCGCTTTCTTAATTTGATTTTTATTTTTTTATCGCGGCAAGTTTGATTACAATGTTTGGCTTGTTGTAGGTGTGCAAGATGTGGTTCTTTTACACATATACATATGTCTGTTCTTCCTGGGGTCCTTTCCCCATGTACGTTATGACAGGATGTTGAGTAGTCTTCTCTTGGTATTCCGTGGGTGTTTGGTGATTATATATTTCACCTGTGTTTGTATATGTCTGTTAACCCCAATATCCTAATGTATCCAATCCTCACACTTTCCCATTGGTGATCCATAAGTTTGTTTAATGAATCTGTGATTGCCCTTCTCCGTGGAAATATCTTCACTGGTATCAATTTTTCGGTAACACCTATAAGTGATATCAATAGATATGTGTCTTTCTCTTTCTGACTTACTACAAGTCACGTGATTAGCTCTAGACTCATCTACGGTGCAGCAGATGGCATTGTGTCCTTTTGTTCCTTGGCTAATCTTCTGTCTGTACATGTACCAGTTCTTCTTTGTCCACTCATCTGTTGATGGACTTTTTGGCTGCTTCCATGTCATGGCTATTGTAATGCTGCGGCAATGCACATTTGCCTGCCTGTGTCTTTCCAATTCTGTCTTCTTAGGTTATAGGCCCAGGAGTGGGCCTGCTGGATCATATGGTAGCAAAATGTTTACCTTGTAGAGGCACCTCCATTCTGTTCTCAGTAGTGGCTCTTACCAGGTCACGTCCCACTTAAAGTTGAGGTTATGCTCTTCTCCCCAACAACTTCAGCGTTTATTGTTTGTAGTATTTTCGCTGATGTTTATTCTGACTAGTGTGAGCTGATACCACTTTGTGGTTGGATTTGCATGCGTCTCATAATTCCTTGAAATTGAACTTTCTGGCATGTCCTTTTTTTCTTCAAACTGTGAGTACAGCTTACCTCTTCAAATAGTTTTCGTGACGTATGTTTGACATTTAGAAATATTTTGGCCATTACCTCCCTCAAGACATTTTGAGGGCAGGTTTCATTCACAGCCCTCCAGTACTGGTGCATATGAAGTGACCCTTAGCACAGGTTTTAAAGCTGCTGTTGCAAGTAACGGCCAGAGGGCGGCAGCATTTTTCCTTTTCCCAATCTGGTAACTAGGGAAACAGACCATCCTGGCAGTGGTGTTCCGCGGTGATATATTAGAGTGGAATGTGCCCCCAAAAGCTGATGTCTCCTTACTTATGTTTGTTTTATAAATTGAATTTATGTATTTTTTAATTGGAGTCATATTCCATTGTGTACATGGACCACTTCTTCTTTGTGCATTCCTCTGTTGATGGACATTTTCGTAGCTTCCAAGTGTTGGCTATGGTAAATATTGCTGGAGTGCAGGATTGCCAGGCTGTGTCTTTTTTTGTGGTATGTGGGCCTCTCACTGCCGTGGAACCTCCCATTGCAGTGCACACGCTCCGGACGCGCAGGCCCAGCAGCCATAGCTCACGGGACAAGCCGCTCCGCGGCATGTGGGATCTTCCTGAACCGGGGCATGAACCCGTGTCCCCTGCATTGGCAGGTGGACTCTCAAACACTGCGCCACCAGTGAAGCCCAGCCTGTGTCTTTTTGATTCTCATGCCCTCAGGTGATAGGCCCAGCAGTGGGTATGTTTGATTGAATGGTAGCTCAGTATTTACCTTTACAAGGCACCTGATTTTTTTGGTTTTCATTACTGGCTCTTACCATGTCCCACGTTGAACCAAGGGTAGGCATTTCTCCAAAACCCCTTCAGCATTTATTGTTTGCAGAATTTTTGTCGATGACCATTCTGACTGGTGTGAGCTGATAGGTTTTTGTAATTTGGATTTGCATATCTTTAATTATTCCTAATGTTCAGCATTTTTCCATGCCTTTTTTTGTCTCACTACTTCTTGTTCGCTTTCTTAATTTGATTTTTATTTTTTTATCACGGCAAGTTTGATTACAATGTTTGGCTTGTTGTAGGTGTGCAAGATGTGGTTCTTTTACACATATGTCTGTTCTTCCTGGGGTCCTTTCCCCATGTACGTTATGACAGGATGTTGAGTAGTCTTCTCTTGGTATTCCGTGGGTGTTTGGTGATTATATATTTCACCTGTGTTTGTATATGTCTGTTAACCCCAATATCCTAATGTATCCAATCCTCACACTTTCCCATTGGTGATCCATAAGTTTGTTTAATGAATCTGTGATTGCCCTTCTCCGTGGAAATATCTTCACTGGTATCAATTTTTCGGTAACACCTATAAGTGATATCAATAGATATGTGTCTTTCTCTTTCTGACTTACTACAAGTCACGTGATTAGCTCTAGACTCATCTACGGTGCAGCAGATGGCATTGTGTCCTTTTTTTCCTTGGCTAATATTCTGTCTGTACATGTACCAGTTCTTCTTTGTCCACTCATCTGTTGATGGACTTTTTGGCTGCTTCCATGTCATGGCTATTGTAATGCTGCGGCAATGCACATTTGCCTGCCTGTGTCTTTCCAATTCTGTCTTCTTAGGTTATAGGCCCAGGAGTGGGCCTGCTGGATCATATGGTAGCAAAATGTTTACCTTGTAGAGGCACCTCCATTCTGTTCTCAGTAGTGGCTCTTACCAGGTCACGTCCCACTTAAAGTTGAGGTTATGCTCTTCTCCCCAACAACTTCAGCGTTTATTGTTTGTAGTATTTTCGCTGATGTTTATTCTGACTAGTGTGAGCTGATACCACTTTGTGGTTGGATTTGCATGCGTCTCATAATTCCTTGAAATTGAACTTTCTGGCATGTCCTTTTTTTCTTCAAACTGTGAGTACAGCTTACCTCTTCAAATAGTTTTCGTGAAGTATGTTTGACATTTAGAAATATTTTGGCCATTACCTCCCTCAAGACATTTTGAGGGCAGGTTTCATTCACAGCCCTCCAGTACTGGTGCATATGAAGTGACCCTTAGCACAGGTTTTAAAGCTGCTGTTGCAAGTAACGGCCAGAGGGCGGCAGCATTTTTCCTTTTCCCAATCTGGTAACTAGGGAAACAGACCATCCTGGCAGTGGTGTTCCTCGGTGATATATTAGAGTGGAATGTGCCCCCAAAAGCTGATGTCTCCTTACTTATGTTTGTTTTATAAATTGAATTTATGTATTTTTTAATTGGAGTCATATTCCATTGTGTACATGGACCACTTCTTCTTTGTGCATTCCTCTGTTGATGGACATTTTCGTAGCTTCCAAGTGTTGGCTATGGTAAATATTGCTGGAGTGCAGGATTGCCAGGCTGTGTCTTTTTTTGTGGTATGTGGGCCTCTCACTGCCGTGGAACCTCCCATTGCAGTGCACACGCTCCGGACGCGCAGGCCCAGCAGCCATAGCTCACGGGACAAGCCGCTCCGCGGCATGTGGGATCTTCCTGAACCGGGGCATGAACCCGTGTCCCCTGCATTGGCAGGTGGACTCTCAAACACTGCGCCACCAGTGAAGCCCAGCCTGTGTCTTTTTGATTCTCATGCCCTCAGGTGATAGGCCCAGCAGTGGGTATGTTTGATTGAATGGTAGCTCAGTATTTACCTTTACAAGGCACCTGATTTTTTTGCTTTCATTACTGGCTCTTACCATGTCCCACGTTGAACCAAGGGTAGGCATTTCTCCAAAACCCCTTCAGCATTTATTGTTTGCAGAATTTTTGTCGATGACCATTCTGACTGGTGTGAGCTGATAGGTTTTTGTAATTTGGATTTGCATATCTTTAATTATTCCTAATGTTCAGCATTTTTCCATGCCTTTTTCCATTTCTGGTACAGAAAAACAGAAAAAAACGGAGAGTACAATTAACCTCTTGAAATTGTCTTCTTGGATGGTTGCCCTCTTTTGAATTTTTGGGTCAATGTTCGACCCCAGGATTGTTTTTGAGGGCAGGTGTCATTCACAGGCCTGCAATGAGTGCGAATACTTTGTGACCCTTAGCACTGGGTTTAAAGCTGCTGTTGTGGGAAATGGCCACAAGGCGGCAGCATTTCTCCATTGCCAAACCTGGTTACTAGGGCAGCAGAGCCTTTCTGGGGCCAATGGAATACAGAAGAAGGCATCGTTGAAGTCTAATACAGAATACCATGTCCTGGTGGATGGTAGAATGACCAGCAGGGTGTAGGAATTAGGAACTACTGGATGTATATCCTCGGTGGCTTCACTGAGTGTCCTGACCTCCTTTACCAGGTCCCCAGCAGCCCACGGGGCTCTCGTGGTCAGGGCAATGCCAGGTTATGGAGCTCCCCTGTGCAACTTCCCATCAGCCCACGGGGCTCTCATGGTCACGCCACTCCCAGGTTATGGAGCTCACCTGTGCAACTACCCATCAGCCCACAAGGCTCTCATGGTCACGCCACTCCCAGGTTATGGAGCTCACCTGTGCAACTACCCAGCAGCCCATGGGGTCTCGTGATCAGGCCCCTCCCAGGATATGGAGCTCCCCTGAGCAGATACCACGGCAGGGCTGGGCACACAGGCACCGTGCACATAGCCCTCATTGCAGAGCACCCCAGATGGCCTGTCACTCAGAGCTGACACAGAGCACCTCAGAGCAGGACTTGATGTAACAAACAGCAGCTCCGAAAGGTCTGTGACCCTGGGCATCACTCTGTGCGGCCTCCCTCTGCCTGGTCTTCCAGAGACTTCCACTGCAGCCGGGACACCAGGCCTCTATCTCCAACCATCACCCCTCCTCTCCCTGACTCCTCGGTTCCTCTCATTAGGAGAGGGTCTTCTTGAAGTTGTCTCCCACTCATGGGCCAGATAAAATGATTAGAAAACAAGCCAGAGCTGCAGCCCCTTATGTATCCTGACTCTCAGGAGCCCACACCTGTTCCTTGGACCTGGCCGGTTCAGCGAGGTCCATTTTCTGCAATGTGAGCCCCTGAGGGGTGAGGATTGGCTGACCTGGGCAGCCTGACCATGCCGGCCAGCCCTCCCCAGGTGTTCCTGTGTTGAGGTCAATATGAACATCACTCCAGGCAGCAAGAACCCCTGCAGCTGTGCCTGATGCCATATTCTCTGCCCCGTCATCAGTCTCGGGGCTGTGCTGGTGGGAGGGAGTGAGGGGCCACAGCTTTGTGGGTGGCCCGGTGTGAGTGGGGCTCTGCTGGACTTTCTGCAGGAATTGCCAGGCTGCCAACTGCTAAAGAAGAGGATGTGTCACCCATACCTTACACTGGAATTTCTCCCCGGGCAGAGGTGAGGAAGGAAAAAAGCAGTGGGGGCCGGGACAGGAGGTGTATCTCAGGCAGGGAAATGGAAAGCATCCAGAAGAGCGCCCTGGCTGGGACCAACCTGGCTGGCCTCCAGGCACCAAGTCAGCCTGCGTGCTGTCGCTGGTGTGGCCCAACGGCCCTTCGTCTAGGCTTTCAGGTCCTTGTACATATTCAGGTGTTTTACCTGGGAAGGGTGGGAACAGTTCAGCAGCAGCTGGCCTGGGGCTCAGCTCACGTTTACTCACAGACGCCTCGGCACGGTCCCCCAGCTTTGCAATGAGGACGCTCCTTGCGTGGGGGCTGCTGGCTGCATGGGAGGTGATTCCCCACCTGTAACCAACTTCAGATTTGTTTACCGCTGGAGCAAGTGCCCTGATAGGGTTTTCCTCTCTATAACTGGTGGGTTCTGTGTTTTGTTTTTTTTTTTTGGTTCAAGGTAGATTTCATTCGTCTTTTATGTATTTATAGATATAAGCATGGAAATAATTCATTCATATAAATACATCTGTGTGAAGGGAAGAACTTTTTCTGTTTTATTTTAAAAATTTATTTATTTTTAAAAATTTTGAAATTTTATTTATTTATTTACACAGCAGGTTATTATTAGTTATCTATTTTATACATATACATGTATACAGGTCAATCCCAATCTCCCAACTCATCCCACCACCACCACCACATGGCTTCCTCCCCTTGGTGTCCATACGTTTGTTCTCTGCCTCTGTGTCTCTATTTCTGCCCTGCAAACCGGTTCATCTGTACCATTTTTCTAGGTTCCACATATATGCATTAATATACAATAGTTGTTTTTCTCTTTCTGACTTCCTTCACTCTGTATGACAGTCTCTAGATCCATCGACGTCTCTACAAATGACCCAGTTTCATTCCTTTGTATGGCTGAGTAATATTCCATTTTATATATGTACCACATGTTTATCCATTCGACTATCTGTGGGCATTTAGGTTGCTTCCATTACCTGGCTATGGTGAATAGTGCTGCAATGAACTTTGTGGTGAATGTGTCTTTTTGATTTATGGTTTTCTCTGGGTATATGCCCAGAAGTGGGATTGCTGGATCATATGGTAATTCTATTTTTACTTTTTTAAGGAACCTCCATACTGTTCTCCATAGTGACTGTATCAATTTACATTCCCACCAATAGTGGAAGAGGGTTCCTTTTGTCCACACCCTCCCCAGCATTTGTTGTTTGTAGAATTTCTGATGATGCCCATTCTAACAGGTGTGAGGTGATAGCTCATTGTAGTTTTGATTTGCATTACTTTAATAATTAGTGATGTTGAGCAGCTTTTCATGTGCATCTTGGCCATGTCTGTGTGTTCTTTGAAGAAATATCTATTTAGATCGTCTACCCATTTTTATATTGGTTTGTTGTTTTTTTTTACTATGAAGCTGCATGAGCTGTTTATATATACTGGAGATTAAACGTTTGTCCATTGATTCGTTTGCAAATATTTCCTCCCATTCTGAGGGTTGCCTTTTTCCATTCCCGTTTTTTAACAAAAGAAAGAAAGAAAGAAAAAGAAGCAGAACACAAATGTGTGTAAAATATGCCTCTTGAAACTGTCGTTTTGAAATATGGAAGTCTGTTGAATATTTTGGTCGATATACGACTCCAGGATTTGTTTTCAGGGCAGGTGTCATTTACAGGCCTGCAATTATCTTGAATATCAACTGACCATTAGCCCTGGGATGAAAGCTGCTGTTGTGTGAAACGGCCACAAGGTGGCAGCAGTTCTCCTTTACCAAACCTGGTTACTAGGGCAACAGAGCCTCAATGGAAGTCGTGTTCTAGGTTGTAATTTAGAATGGAATGTGCCAGGAAAAAGCCCCTTAAGTTTGTCTCACTACTTCTTGTTCGCTTTCTGAATTTGATTTTTATTTTTTTATCACGGCAAGTTTGATTACAATGTTTGGCTTGTTGTAGGTGTGCAAGATGTGGTTCTTTTACACATATACATATGTCTGTTCTTCCTGGGGTCCTTTCCCCATGTATGTTATGACAGGATGTTGAGTAGTCTTCTCTTGGTATTCCGTGGGTGTTTGGTGATTATATATTTCACCTGTGTTTGTATATGTCTGTTAACCCCAATATCCTAATGTATCCAATCCTCACACTTTCCCTTTGGTGATCCATAAGTTTGTTTAATGAATCTGTGATTGCCCTTCTCCGTGGAAATATCTTCACTGGTATCAATTTTTCGGTAACACCTATAAGTGATATCAATAGATATGTGTCTTTCTCTTTCTGACTTACTACAAGTCACGTGATTAGCTCTAGACTCATCTACGGTGCAGCAGATGGCATTGTGTCCTTTTTTTCCTTGGCTAATATTCTGTCTGTACATGTACCAGTTCTTCTTTGTCCACTCATCTGTTGATGGACTTTTTGGCTGCTTCCATGTCATGGCTATTGTAATGCTGCGGCAATGCACATTTGCCTGCCTGTGTCTTTCCAATTCTGTCTTCTTAGGTTATAGGCCCAGGAGTGGGCCTGCTGGATCATATGGTAGCAAAATGTTTACCTTGTAGAGGCACCTCCATTCTGTTCTCAGTAGTGGCTCTTACCAGGTCACGTCCCACTTAAAGTTGAGGTTATGCTCTTCTCCCCAACAACTTCAGCGTTTATTGTTTGTAGTATTTTCGCTGATGTTTATTCTGACTAGTGTGAGCTGATACCACTTTGTGGTTGGATTTGCATGCGTCTCATAATTCCTTGAAATTGAACTTTCTGGCATGTCCTTTTTTTCTTCAAACTGTGAGTACAGCTTACCTCTTCAAATAGTTTTCGTGAAGTATGTTTGACATTTAGAAATATTTTGGCCATTACCTCCCTCAAGACATTTTGAGGGCAGGTTTCATTCACAGCCCTCCAGTACTGGTGCATATGAAGTGACCCTTAGCACAGGTTTTAAAGCTGCTGTTGCAAGTAACGGCCAGAGGGCGGCAGCATTTTTCCTTTTCCCAATCTGGTAACTAGGGAAACAGACCATCCTGGCAGTGGTGTTCCTCGGTGATATATTAGAGTGGAATGTGCCCCCAAAAGCTGATGTCTCCTTACTTATGTTTGTTTTATAAATTGAATTTATGTATTTTTTAATTGGAGTCATATTCCATTGTGTACATGGACCACTTCTTCTTTGTGCATGCCTCTGTTGATGGACATTTTCGTAGCTTCCAAGTGTTGGCTATGGTAAATATTGCTGGAGTGCAGGATTGCCAGGCTGTGTCTTTTTTTGTGGTATGTGGGCCTCTCGCTGCCGTGGAACCTCCCATTGCAGTGCACACGCTCCGGACGCGCAGGCCCAGCAGCCATAGCTCACGGGACAAGCCGCTCCGCGGCATGTGGGATCTTCCTGAACCGGGGCATGAACCCGTGTCCCCTGCATTGGCAGGTGGACTCTCAAACACTGCGCCACCAGTGAAGCCCAGCCTGTGTCTTTTTGATTCTCATGCCCTCAGGTGATAGGCCCAGCAGTGGGTATGTTTGATTGAATGGTAGCTCAGTATTTACCTTTACAAGGCACCTGATTTTTTTGCTTTCATTACTGGCTCTTACCATGTCCCACGTTGAACCAAGGGTAGGCATTTCTCCAAAACCCCTTCAGCATTTATTGTTTGCAGAATTTTTGTCGATGACCATTCTGACTGGTGTGAGCTGATAGGTTTTTGTAATTTGGATTTGCATATCTTTAATTATTCCTAATGTTCAGCATTTTTCCATGCCTTTTTCCATTTCTGGTACAGAAAAACAGAAAAAAACGGAGAGTACAATTAACCTCTTGAAATTGTCTTCTTGGATGGTTGCCCTCTTTTGAATTTTTGGGTCAATGTTCGACCCCAGGATTGTTTTTGAGGGCAGGTGTCATTCACAGGCCTGCAATGAGTGCGAATACTTTGTGACCCTTAGCACTGGGTTTAAAGCTGCTGTTGTGGGAAATGGCCACAAGGCGGCAGCATTTCTCCATTGCCAAACCTGGTTACTAGGGCAGCAGAGCCTTTCTGGGGCCAATGGAATACAGAAGAAGGCATCGTTGAAGTCTAATACAGAATACCATGTCCTGGTGGATGGTAGAATGACCAGCAGGGTGTAGGAATTAGGAACTACTGGATGTATATCCTCGGTGGCTTCACTGAGTGTCCTGACCTCCTTTACCAGGTCCCCAGCAGCCCACGGGGCTCTCGTGGTCAGGGCAATGCCAGGTTATGGAGCTCCCCTGTGCAACTTCCCATCAGCCCACGGGGCTCTCATGGTCACGCCACTCCCAGGTTATGGAGCTCACCTGTGCAACTACCCATCAGCCCACGAGGCTCTCATGGTCACGCCACTCCCAGGTTATGGAGCTCACCTGTGCAACTACCCAGCAGCCCATGGGGTCTCGTGATCAGGCCCCTCCCAGGATATGGAGCTCCCCTGAGCAGATACCACGGCAGGGCTGGGCACACAGGCACCGTGCACATAGCCCTCATTGCAGAGCACCCCAGATGGCCTGTCACTCAGAGCTGACACAGAGCACCTCAGAGCAGGACTTGATGTAACAAACAGCAGCTCCGAAAGGTCTGTGACCCTGGGCATCACTCTGTGCGGCCTCCCTCTGCCTGGTCTTCCAGAGACTTCCACTGCAGCCGGGACACCAGGCCTCTATCTCCAACCATCACCCCTCCTCTCCCTGACTCCTCGGTTCCTCTCATTAGGAGAGGGTCTTCTTGAAGTTGTCTCCCACTCATGGGCCAGATAAAATGATTAGAAAACAAGCCAGAGCTGCAGCCCCTTATGTATCCTGACTCTCAGGAGCCCACACCTGTTCCTTGGACCTGGCCGGTTCAGCGAGGTCCATTTTCTGCAATGTGAGCCCCTGAGGGGTGAGGATTGGCTGACCTGGGCAGCCTGACCATGCCGGCCAGCCCTCCCCAGGTGTTCCTGTGTTGAGG
Organism: Mesoplodon mirus; assembly: GCF_964341445.2. Taxonomy (NCBI): domain Eukaryota; kingdom Metazoa; phylum Chordata; class Mammalia; order Artiodactyla; family Ziphiidae; genus Mesoplodon; species Mesoplodon mirus. The sequence goes on from NC_138977.1 coordinate 51,873,530, forward strand.
TCAATATGAACATCACTCCAGGCAGCAAGAACCCCTGCAGCTGTGCCTGATGCCATATTCTCTGCCCCGTCATCAGTCTCGGGGCTGTGCTGGTGGGAGGGAGTGAGGGGCCACAGCTTTGTGGGTGGCCCGGTGTGAGTGGGGCTCTGCTGGACTTTCTGCAGGAATTGCCAGGCTGCCAACTGCTAAAGAAGAGGATGTGTCACCCATACCTTACACTGGAATTTCTCCCCGGGCAGAGGTGAGGAAGGAAAAAAGCAGTGGGGGCCGGGACAGGAGGTGTATCTCAGGCAGGGAAATGGAAAGCATCCAGAAGAGCGCCCTGGCTGGGACCAACCTGGCTGGCCTCCAGGCACCAAGTCAGCCTGCGTGCTGTCGCTGGTGTGGCCCAACGGCCCTTCGTCTAGGCTTTCAGGTCCTTGTACATATTCAGGTGTTTTACCTGGGAAGGGTGGGAACAGTTCAGCAGCAGCTGGCCTGGGGCTCAGCTCACGTTTACTCACAGACGCCTCGGCACGGTCCCCCAGCTTTGCAATGAGGACGCTCCTTGCGTGGGGGCTGCTGGCTGCATGGGAGGTGATTCCCCACCTGTAACCAACTTCAGATTTGTTTACCGCTGGAGCAAGTGCCCTGATAGGGTTTTCCTCTCTATAACTGGTGGGTTCTGTGTTTTGTTTTTTTTTTTTGGTTCAAGGTAGATTTCATTCGTCTTTTATGTATTTATAGATATAAGCATGGAAATAATTCATTCATATAAATACATCTGTGTGAAGGGAAGAACTTTTTCTGTTTTATTTTAAAAATTTATTTATTTTTAAAAATTTTGAAATTTTATTTATTTATTTACACAGCAGGTTATTATTAGTTATCTATTTTATACATATACATGTATACAGGTCAATCCCAATCTCCCAACTCATCCCACCACCACCACCACATGGCTTCCTCCCCTTGGTGTCCATACGTTTGTTCTCTGCCTCTGTGTCTCTATTTCTGCCCTGCAAACCGGTTCATCTGTACCATTTTTCTAGGTTCCACATATATGCATTAATATACAATAGTTGTTTTTCTCTTTCTGACTTCCTTCACTCTGTATGACAGTCTCTAGATCCATCGACGTCTCTACAAATGACCCAGTTTCATTCCTTTGTATGGCTGAGTAATATTCCATTTTATATATGTACCACATGTTTATCCATTCGACTATCTGTGGGCATTTAGGTTGCTTCCATTACCTGGCTATGGTGAATAGTGCTGCAACGAACATTGTGGTGAATGTGTCTTTTTGATTTATGGTTTTCTCTGGGTATATGCCCAGAAGTGGGATTGCTGGATCATATGGTAATTCTATTTTTACTTTTTTAAGGAACCTCCATACTGTTCTCCATAGTGACTGTATCAATTTACATTCCCACCAATAGTGGAAGAGGGTTCCTTTTGTCCACACCCTCCCCAGCATTTGTTGTTTGTAGAATTTCTGATGATGCCCATTCTAACAGGTGTGAGGTGATAGCTCATTGTAGTTTTGATTTGCATTACTTTAATAATTAGTGATGTTGAGCAGCTTTTCATGTGCATCTTGGCCATGTCTGTGTGTTCTTTGAAGAAATATCTATTTAGATCGTCTACCCATTTTTATATTGGTTTGTTGGTTTTTTTTACTATGAAGCTGCATGAGCTGTTTATATATACTGGAGATTAAACGTTTGTCCATTGATTCGTTTGCAAATATTTCCTCCCATTCGGAGGGTTGCCTTTTTCCATTCCCGTTTTTTAACAAAAGAAAGAAAGAAAGAAAAAGAAGCAGAACACAAATGTGTGTAAAATATGCCTCTTGAAACTGTCGTTTTGAAATATGGAAGTCTGTTGAATATTTTGGTCGATATACGACTCCAGGATTTGTTTTCAGGGCAGGTGTCATTTACAGGCCTGCAATTATCTTGAATATCAACTGACCATTAGCCCTGGGATGAAAGCTGCTGTTGTGTGAAACGGCCACAAGGTGGCAGCAGTTCTCCTTTACCAAACCTGGTTACTAGGGCAACAGAGCCTCAATGGAAGTCGTGTTCTAGGTTGTAATTTAGAATGGAATGTGCCAGGAAAAAGCCCCTTAAGTTTGTCTCACTACTTCTTGTTCGCTTTCTGAATTTGATTTTTATTTTTTTATCACGGCAAGTTTGATTACAATGTTTGGCTTGTTGTAGGTGTGCAAGATGTGGTTCTTTTACACATATACATATGTCTGTTCTTCCTGGGGTCCTTTCCCCATGTATGTTATGACAGGATGTTGAGTAGTCTTCTCTTGGTATTCCGTGGGTGTTTGGTGATTATATATTTCACCTGTGTTTGTATATGTCTGTTAACCCCAATATCCTAATGTATCCAATCCTCACACTTTCCCTTTGGTGATCCATAAGTTTGTTTAATGAATCTGTGATTGCCCTTCTCCGTGGAAATATCTTCACTGGTATCAATTTTTCGGTAACACCTATAAGTGATATCAATAGATATGTGTCTTTCTCTTTCTGACTTACTACAAGTCACGTGATTAGCTCTAGACTCATCTACGGTGCAGCAGATGGCATTGTGTCCTTTTTTTCCTTGGCTAATATTCTGTCTGTACATGTACCAGTTCTTCTTTGTCCACTCATCTGTTGATGGACTTTTTGGCTGCTTCCATGTCATGGCTATTGTAATGCTGCGGCAATGCACATTTGCCTGCCTGTGTCTTTCCAATTCTGTCTTCTTAGGTTATAGGCCCAGGAGTGGGCCTGCTGGATCATATGGTAGCAAAATGTTTACCTTGTAGAGGCACCTCCATTCTGTTCTCAGTAGTGGCTCTTACCAGGTCACGTCCCACTTAAAGTTGAGGTTATGCTCTTCTCCCCAACAACTTCAGCGTTTATTGTTTGTAGTATTTTCGCTGATGTTTATTCTGACTAGTGTGAGCTGATACCACTTTGTGGTTGGATTTGCATGCGTCTCATAATTCCTTGAAATTGAACTTTCTGGCATGTCCTTTTTTTCTTCAAACTGTGAGTACAGCTTACCTCTTCAAATAGTTTTCGTGAAGTATGTTTGACATTTAGAAATATTTTGGCCATTACCTCCCTCAAGACATTTTGAGGGCAGGTTTCATTCACAGCCCTCCAGTACTGGTGCATATGAAGTGACCCTTAGCACAGGTTTTAAAGCTGCTGTTGCAAGTAACGGCCAGAGGGCGGCAGCATTTTTCCTTTTCCCAATCTGGTAACTAGGGAAACAGACCATCCTGGCAGTGGTGTTCCTCGGTGATATATTAGAGTGGAATGTGCCCCCAAAAGCTGATGTCTCCTTACTTATGTTTGTTTTATAAATTGAATTTATGTATTTTTTAATTGGAGTCATATTCCATTGTGTACATGGACCACTTCTTCTTTGTGCATGCCTCTGTTGATGGACATTTTCGTAGCTTCCAAGTGTTGGCTATGGTAAATATTGCTGGAGTGCAGGATTGCCAGGCTGTGTCTTTTTTTGTGGTATGTGGGCCTCTCGCTGCCGTGGAACCTCCCATTGCAGTGCACACGCTCCGGACGCGCAGGCCCAGCAGCCATAGCTCACGGGACAAGCCGCTCCGCGGCATGTGGGATCTTCCTGAACCGGGGCATGAACCCGTGTCCCCTGCATTGGCAGGTGGACTCTCAAACACTGCGCCACCAGTGAAGCCCAGCCTGTGTCTTTTTGATTCTCATGCCCTCAGGTGATAGGCCCAGCAGTGGGTATGTTTGATTGAATGGTAGCTCAGTATTTACCTTTACAAGGCACCTGATTTTTTTGCTTTCATTACTGGCTCTTACCATGTCCCACGTTGAACCAAGGGTAGGCATTTCTCCAAAACCCCTTCAGCATTTATTGTTTGCAGAATTTTTGTCGATGACCATTCTGACTGGTGTGAGCTGATAGGTTTTTGTAATTTGGATTTGCATATCTTTAATTATTCCTAATGTTCAGCATTTTTCCATGCCTTTTTCCATTTCTGGTACAGAAAAACAGAAAAAAACGGAGAGTACAATTAACCTCTTGAAATTGTCTTCTTGGATGGTTGCCCTCTTTTGAATTTTTGGGTCAATGTTCGACCCCAGGATTGTTTTTGAGGGCAGGTGTCATTCACAGGCCTGCAATGAGTGCGAATACTTTGTGACCCTTAGCACTGGGTTTAAAGCTGCTGTTGTGGGAAATGGCCACAAGGCGGCAGCATTTCTCCATTGCCAAACCTGGTTACTAGGGCAGCAGAGCCTTTCTGGGGCCAATGGAATACAGAAGAAGGCATCGTTGAAGTCTAATACAGAATACCATGTCCTGGTGGATGGTAGAATGACCAGCAGGGTGTAGGAATTAGGAACTACTGGATGTATATCCTCGGTGGCTTCACTGAGTGTCCTGACCTCCTTTACCAGGTCCCCAGCAGCCCACGGGGCTCTCGTGGTCAGGGCAATGCCAGGTTATGGAGCTCCCCTGTGCAACTTCCCATCAGCCCACGGGGCTCTCATGGTCACGCCACTCCCAGGTTATGGAGCTCACCTGTGCAACTACCCATCAGCCCACGAGGCTCTCATGGTCACGCCACTCCCAAGTTATGGAGCTCACCTGTGCAACTACCCAGCAGCCCATGGGGTCTCGTGATCAGGCCCCTCCCAGGATATGGAGCTCCCCTGAGCAGATACCACGGCAGGGCTGGGCACACAGGCACCGTGCACATAGCCCTCATTGCAGAGCACCCCAGATGGCCTGTCACTCAGAGCTGACACAGAGCACCTCAGAGCAGGACTTGATGTAACAAACAGCAGCTCCGAAAGGTCTGTGACCCTGGGCATCACTCTGTGCGGCCTCCCTCTGCCTGGTCTTCCAGAGACTTCCACTGCAGCCGGGACACCAGGCCTCTATCTCCAACCATCACCCCTCCTCTCCCTGACTCCTCGGTTCCTCTCATTAGGAGAGGGTCTTCTTGAAGTTGTCTCCCACTCATGGGCCAGATAAAATGATTAGAAAACAAGCCAGAGCTGCAGCCCCTTATGTATCCTGACTCTCAGGAGCCCACACCTGTTCCTTGGACCTGGCCGGTTCAGCGAGGTCCATTTTCTGCAATGTGAGCCCCTGAGGGGTGAGGATTGGCTGACCTGGGCAGCCTGACCATGCCGGCCAGCCCTCCCCAGGTGTTCCTGTGTTGAGGTCAATATGAACATCACTCCAGGCAGCAAGAACCCCTGCAGCTGTGCCTGATGCCATATTCTCTGCCCCGTCATCAGTCTCGGGGCTGTGCTGGTGGGAGGGAGTGAGGGGCCACAGCTTTGTGGGTGGCCCGGTGTGAGTGGGGCTCTGCTGGACTTTCTGCAGGAATTGCCAGGCTGCCAACTGCTAAAGAAGAGGATGTGTCACCCATACCTTACACTGGAATTTCTCCCCGGGCAGAGGTGAGGAAGGAAAAAAGCAGTGGGGGCCGGGACAGGAGGTGTATCTCAGGCAGGGAAATGGAAAGCATCCAGAAGAGCGCCCTGGCTGGGACCAACCTGGCTGGCCTCCAGGCACCAAGTCAGCCTGCGTGCTGTCGCTGGTGTGGCCCAACGGCCCTTCGTCTAGGCTTTCAGGTCCTTGTACATATTCAGGTGTTTTACCTGGGAAGGGTGGGAACAGTTCAGCAGCAGCTGGCCTGGGGCTCAGCTCACGTTTACTCACAGACGCCTCGGCACGGTCCCCCAGCTTTGCAATGAGGACGCTCCTTGCGTGGGGGCTGCTGGCTGCATGGGAGGTGATTCCCCACCTGTAACCAACTTCAGATTTGTTTACCGCTGGAGCAAGTGCCCTGATAGGGTTTTCCTCTCTATAACTGGTGGGTTCTGTGTTTTGTTTTTTTTTTTTTGGTTCAAGGTAGATTTCATTCGTCTTTTATGTATTTATAGATATAAGCATGGAAATAATTCATTCATATAAATACATCTGTGTGAAGGGAAGAACTTTTTCTGTTTTATTTTAAAAATTTATTTATTTTTAAAAATTTTGAAATTTTATTTATTTATTTACACAGCAGGTTATTATTAGTTATCTATTTTATACATATACATGTATACAGGTCAATCCCAATCTCCCAACTCATCCCACCACCACCACCACATGGCTTCCCCCCCTTGGTGTCCATACGTTTGTTCTCTGCCTCTGTGTCTCTATTTCTGCCCTGCAAACCGGTTCATCTGTACCATTTTTCTAGGTTCCACATATATGCATTAATATACAATAGTTGTTTTTCTCTTTCTGACTTCCTTCACTCTGTATGACAGTCTCTAGATCCATCGACGTCTCTACAAATGACCCAGTTTCATTCCTTTGTATGGCTGAGTAATATTCCATTTTATATATGTACCACATGTTTATCCATTCGACTATCTGTGGGCATTTAGGTTGCTTCCATTACCTGGCTATGGTGAATAGTGCTGCAACGAACATTGTGGTGAATGTGTCTTTTTGATTTATGGTTTTCTCTGGGTATATGCCCAGAAGTGGGATTGCTGGATCATATGGTAATTCTATTTTTACTTTTTTAAGGAACCTCCATACTGTTCTCCATAGTGACTGTATCAATTTACATTCCCACCAATAGTGGAAGAGGGTTCCTTTTGTCCACACCCTCCCCAGCATTTGTTGTTTGTAGAATTTCTGATGATGCCCATTCTAACAGGTGTGAGGTGATAGCTCATTGTAGTTTTGATTTGCATTACTTTAATAATTAGTGATGTTGAGCAGCTTTTCATGTGCATCTTGGCCATGTCTGTGTGTTCTTTGAAGAAATATCTATTTAGATCGTCTACCCATTTTTATATTGGTTTGTTGGTTTTTTTTACTATGAAGCTGCATGAGCTGTTTATATATACTGGAGATTAAACGTTTGTCCATTGATTCGTTTGCAAATATTTCCTCCCATTCGGAGGGTTGCCTTTTTCCATTCCCGTTTTTTAACAAAAGAAAGAAAGAAAGAAAAAGAAGCAGAACACAAATGTGTGTAAAATATGCCTCTTGAAACTGTCGTTTTGAAATATGGAAGTCTGTTGAATATTTTGGTCGATATACGACTCCAGGATTTGTTTTCAGGGCAGGTGTCATTTACAGGCCTGCAATTATCTTGAATATCAACTGACCATTAGCCCTGGGATGAAAGCTGCTGTTGTGTGAAACGGCCACAAGGTGGCAGCAGTTCTCCTTTACCAAACCTGGTTACTAGGGCAACAGAGCCTCAATGGAAGTCGTGTTCTAGGTTGTAATTTAGAATGGAATGTGCCAGGAAAAAGCCCCTTAAGTTTGTCTCACTACTTCTTGTTCGCTTTCTGAATTTGATTTTTATTTTTTTATCACGGCAAGTTTGATTACAATGTTTGGCTTGTTGTAGGTGTGCAAGATGTGGTTCTTTTACACATATACATATGTCTGTTCTTCCTGGGGTCCTTTCCCCATGTACGTTATGACAGGATGTTGAGTAGTCTTCTCTTGGTATTCCGTGGGTGTTTGGTGATTATATATTTCACCTGTGTTTGTATATGTCTGTTAACCCCAATATCCTAATGTATCCAATCCTCACACTTTCCCTTTGGTGATCCATAAGTTTGTTTAATGAATCTGTGATTGCCCTTCTCCGTGGAAATATCTTCACTGGTATCAATTTTTCGGTAACACCTATAAGTGATATCAATAGATATGTGTCTTTCTCTTTCTGACTTACTACAAGTCACGTGATTAGCTCTAGACTCATCTACGGTGCAGCAGATGGCATTGTGTCCTTTTTTTCCTTGGCTAATATTCTGTCTGTACATGTACCAGTTCTTCTTTGTCCACTCATCTGTTGATGGACTTTTTGGCTGCTTCCATGTCATGGCTATTGTAATGCTGCGGCAATGCACATTTGCCTGCCTGTGTCTTTCCAATTCTGTCTTCTTAGGTTATAGGCCCAGGAGTGGGCCTGCTGGATCATATGGTAGCAAAATGTTTACCTTGTAGAGGCACCTCCATTCTGTTCTCAGTAGTGGCTCTTACCAGGTCACGTCCCACTTAAAGTTGAGGTTATGCTCTTCTCCCCAACAACTTCAGCGTTTATTGTTTGTAGTATTTTCGCTGATGTTTATTCTGACTAGTGTGAGCTGATACCACTTTGTGGTTGGATTTGCATGCGTCTCATAATTCCTTGAAATTGAACTTTCTGGCATGTCCTTTTTTTCTTCAAACTGTGAGTACAGCTTACCTCTTCAAATAGTTTTCGTGACGTATGTTTGACATTTAGAAATATTTTGGCCATTACCTCCCTCAAGACATTTTGAGGGCAGGTTTCATTCACAGCCCTCCAGTACTGGTGCATATGAAGTGACCCTTAGCACAGGTTTTAAAGCTGCTGTTGCAAGTAGCGGCCAGAGGGCGGCAGCATTTTTCCTTTTCCCAATCTGGTAACTAGGGAAACAGACCATCCTGGCAGTGGTGTTCCTCGGTGATATATTAGAGTGGAATGTGCCCCCAAAAGCTGATGTCTCCTTACTTATGTTTGTTTTATAAATTGAATTTATGTATTTTTTAATTGGAGTCATATTCCATTGTGTACATGGACCACTTCTTCTTTGTGCATTCCTCTGTTGATGGACATTTTCGTAGCTTCCAAGTGTTGGCTATGGTAAATATTGCTGGAGTGCAGGATTGCCAGGCTGTGTCTTTTTTTGTGGTATGTGGGCCTCTCACTGCCGTGGAACCTCCCATTGCAGTGCACACGCTCCGGACGCGCAGGCCCAGCAGCCATAGCTCACGGGACAAGCCGCTCCGCGGCATGTGGGATCTTCCTGAACCGGGGCATGAACCCGTGTCCCCTGCATTGGCAGGTGGACTCTCAAACACTGCGCCACCAGTGAAGCCCAGCCTGTGTCTTTTTGATTCTCATGCCCTCAGGTGATAGGCCCAGCAGTGGGTATGTTTGATTGAATGGTAGCTCAGTATTTACCTTTACAAGGCACCTGATTTTTTTGCTTTCATTACTGGCTCTTACCATGTCCCACGTTGAACCAAGGGTAGGCATTTCTCCAAAACCCCTTCAGCATTTATTGTTTGCAGAATTTTTGTCGATGACCATTCTGACTGGTGTGAGCTGATAGGTTTTTGTAATTTGGATTTGCATATCTTTAATTATTCCTAATGTTCAGCATTTTTCCATGCCTTTTTCCATTTCTGGTACAGAAAAACAGAAAAAAACGGAGAGTACAATTAACCTCTTGAAATTGTCTTCTTGGATGGTTGCCCTCTTTTGAATTTTTGGGTCAATGTTCGACCCCAGGATTGTTTTTGAGGGCAGGTGTCATTCACAGGCCTGCAATGAGTGCGAATACTTTGTGACCCTTAGCACTGGGTTTAAAGCTGCTGTTGTGGGAAATGGCCACAAGGCGGCAGCATTTCTCCATTGCCAAACCTGGTTACTAGGGCAGCAGAGCCTTTCTGGGGCCAATGGAATACAGAAGAAGGCATCGTTGAAGTCTAATACAGAATACCATGTCCTGGTGGATGGTAGAATGACCAGCAGGGTGTAGGAATTAGGAACTACTGGATGTATATCCTCGGTGGCTTCACTGAGTGTCCTGACCTCCTTTACCAGGTCCCCAGCAGCCCACGGGGCTCTCGTGGTCAGGGCAATGCCAGGTTATGGAGCTCCCCTGTGCAACTTCCCATCAGCCCACGGGGCTCTCATGGTCACGCCACTCCCAGGTTATGGAGCTCACCTGTGCAACTACCCATCAGCCCACGAGGCTCTCATGGTCACGCCACTCCCAAGTTATGGAGCTCACCTGTGCAACTACCCAGCAGCCCATGGGGTCTCGTGATCAGGCCCCTCCCAGGATATGGAGCTCCCCTGAGCAGATACCACGGCAGGGCTGGGCACACAGGCACCGTGCACATAGCCCTCATTGCAGAGCACCCCAGATGGCCTGTCACTCAGAGCTGACACAGAGCACCTCAGAGCAGGACTTGATGTAACAAACAGCAGCTCCGAAAGGTCTGTGACCCTGGGCATCACTCTGTGCGGCCTCCCTCTGCCTGGTCTTCCAGAGACTTCCACTGCAGCCGGGACACCAGGCCTCTATCTCCAACCATCACCCCTCCTCTCCCTGACTCCTCGGTTCCTCTCATTAGGAGAGGGTCTTCTTGAAGTTGTCTCCCACTCATGGGCCAGATAAAATGATTAGAAAACAAGCCAGAGCTGCAGCCCCTTATGTATCCTGACTCTCAGGAGCCCACACCTGTTCCTTGGACCTGGCCGGTTCAGCGAGGTCCATTTTCTGCAATGTGAGCCCCTGAGGGGTGAGGATTGGCTGACCTGGGCAGCCTGACCATGCCGGCCAGCCCTCCCCAGGTGTTCCTGTGTTGAGGTCAATATGAACATCACTCCAGGCAGCAAGAACCCCTGCAGCTGTGCCTGATGCCATATTCTCTGCCCCGTCATCAGTCTCGGGGCTGTGCTGGTGGGAGGGAGTGAGGGGCCACAGCTTTGTGGGTGGCCCGGTGTGAGTGGGGCTCTGCTGGACTTTCTGCAGGAATTGCCAGGCTGCCAACTGCTAAAGAAGAGGATGTGTCACCCATACCTTACACTGGAATTTCTCCCCGGGCAGAGGTGAGGAAGGAAAAAAGCAGTGGGGGCCGGGACAGGAGGTGTATCTCAGGCAGGGAAATGGAAAGCATCCAGAAGAGCGCCCTGGCTGGGACCAACCTGGCTGGCCTCCAGGCACCAAGTCAGCCTGCGTGCTGTCGCTGGTGTGGCCCAACGGCCCTTCGTCTAGGCTTTCAGGTCCTTGTACATATTCAGGTGTTTTACCTGGGAAGGGTGGGAACAGTTCAGCAGCAGCTGGCCTGGGGCTCAGCTCACGTTTACTCACAGACGCCTCGGCACGGTCCCCCAGCTTTGCAATGAGGACGCTCCTTGCGTGGGGGCTGCTGGCTGCATGGGAGGTGATTCCCCACCTGTAACCAACTTCAGATTTGTTTACCGCTGGAGCAAGTGCCCTGATAGGGTTTTCCTCTCTATAACTGGTGGGTTCTGTGTTTTGTTTTTTTTTTTTTGGTTCAAGGTAGATTTCATTCGTCTTTTATGTATTTATAGATATAAGCATGGAAATAATTCATTCATATAAATACATCTGTGTGAAGGGAAGAACTTTTTCTGTTTTATTTTAAAAATTTATTTATTTTTAAAAATTTTGAAATTTTATTTATTTATTTACACAGCAGGTTATTATTAGTTATCTATTTTATACATATACATGTATACAGGTCAATCCCAATCTCCCAACTCATCCCACCACCACCACCACATGGCTTCCCCCCCTTGGTGTCCATACGTTTGTTCTCTGCCTCTGTGTCTCTATTTCTGCCCTGCAAACCGGTTCATCTGTACCATTTTTCTAGGTTCCACATATATGCATTAATATACAATAGTTGTTTTTCTCTTTCTGACTTCCTTCACTCTGTATGACAGTCTCTAGATCCATCGACGTCTCTACAAATGACCCAGTTTCATTCCTTTGTATGGCTGAGTAATATTCCATTTTATATATGTACCACATGTTTATCCATTCGACTATCTGTGGGCATTTAGGTTGCTTCCATTACCTGGCTATGGTGAATAGTGCTGCAACGAACATTGTGGTGAATGTGTCTTTTTGATTTATGGTTTTCTCTGGGTATATGCCCAGAAGTGGGATTGCTGGATCATATGGTAATTCTATTTTTACTTTTTTAAGGAACCTCCATACTGTTCTCCATAGTGACTGTATCAATTTACATTCCCACCAATAGTGGAAGAGGGTTCCTTTTGTCCACACCCTCCCCAGCATTTGTTGTTTGTAGAATTTCTGATGATGCCCATTCTAACAGGTGTGAGGTGATAGCTCATTGTAGTTTTGATTTGCATTACTTTAATAATTAGTGATGTTGAGCAGCTTTTCATGTGCATCTTGGCCATGTCTGTGTGTTCTTTGAAGAAATATCTATTTAGATCGTCTACCCATTTTTATATTGGTTTGTTGGTTTTTTTTACTATGAAGCTGCATGAGCTGTTTATATATACTGGAGATTAAACGTTTGTCCATTGATTCGTTTGCAAATATTTCCTCCCATTCGGAGGGTTGCCTTTTTCCATTCCCGTTTTTTAACAAAAGAAAGAAAGAAAGAAAAAGAAGCAGAACACAAATGTGTGTAAAATATGCCTCTTGAAACTGTCGTTTTGAAATATGGAAGTCTGTTGAATATTTTGGTCGATATACGACTCCAGGATTTGTTTTCAGGGCAGGTGTCATTTACAGGCCTGCAATTATCTTGAATATCAACTGACCATTAGCCCTGGGATGAAAGCTGCTGTTGTGTGAAACGGCCACAAGGTGGCAGCAGTTCTCCTTTACCAAACCTGGTTACTAGGGCAACAGAGCCTCAATGGAAGTCGTGTTCTAGGTTGTAATTTAGAATGGAATGTGCCAGGAAAAAGCCCCTTAAGTTTGTCTCACTACTTCTTGTTCGCTTTCTGAATTTGATTTTTATTTTTTTATCACGGCAAGTTTGATTACAATGTTTGGCTTGTTGTAGGTGTGCAAGATGTGGTTCTTTTACACATATACATATGTCTGTTCTTCCTGGGGTCCTTTCCCCATGTACGTTATGACAGGATGTTGAGTAGTCTTCTCTTGGTATTCCGTGGGTGTTTGGTGATTATATATTTCACCTGTGTTTGTATATGTCTGTTAACCCCAATATCCTAATGTATCCAATCCTCACACTTTCCCATTGGTGATCCATAAGTTTGTTTAATGAATCTGTGATTGCCCTTCTCCGTGGAAATATCTTCACTGGTATCAATTTTTCGGTAACACCTATAAGTGATATCAATAGATATGTGTCTTTCTCTTTCTGACTTACTACAAGTCACGTGATTAGCTCTAGACTCATCTACGGTGCAGCAGATGGCATTGTGTCCTTTTTTTCCTTGGCTAATATTCTGTCTGTACATGTACCAGTTCTTCTTTGTCCACTCATCTGTTGATGGACTTTTTGGCTGCTTCCATGTCATGGCTATTGTAATGCTGCGGCAATGCACATTTGCCTGCCTGTGTCTTTCCAATTCTGTCTTCTTAGGTTATAGGCCCAGGAGTGGGCCTGCTGGATCATATGGTAGCAAAATGTTTACCTTGTAGAGGCACCTCCATTCTGTTCTCAGTAGTGGCTCTTACCAGGTCACGTCCCACTTAAAGTTGAGGTTATGCTCTTCTCCCCAACAACTTCAGCGTTTATTGTTTGTAGTATTTTCGCTGATGTTTATTCTGACTAGTGTGAGCTGATACCACTTTGTGGTTGGATTTGCATGCGTCTCATAATTCCTTGAAATTGAACTTTCTGGCATGTCCTTTTTTTCTTCAAACTGTGAGTACAGCTTACCTCTTCAAATAGTTTTCGTGACGTATGTTTGACATTTAGAAATATTTTGGCCATTACCTCCCTCAAGACATTTTGAGGGCAGGTTTCATTCACAGCCCTCCAGTACTGGTGCATATGAAGTGACCCTTAGCACAGGTTTTAAAGCTGCTGTTGCAAGTAACGGCCAGAGGGCGGCAGCATTTTTCCTTTTCCCAATCTGGTAACTAGGGAAACAGACCATCCTGGCAGTGGTGTTCCTCGGTGATATATTAGAGTGGAATGTGCCCCCAAAAGCTGATGTCTCCTTACTTATGTTTGTTTTATAAATTGAATTTATGTATTTTTTAATTGGAGTCATATTCCATTGTGTACATGGACCACTTCTTCTTTGTGCATTCCTCTGTTGATGGACATTTTCGTAGCTTCCAAGTGTTGGCTATGGTAAATATTGCTGGAGTGCAGGATTGCCAGGCTGTGTCTTTTTTTGTGGTATGTGGGCCTCTCACTGCCGTGGAACCTCCCATTGCAGTGCACACGCTCCGGACGCGCAGGCCCAGCAGCCATAGCTCACGGGACAAGCCGCTCCGCGGCATGTGGGATCTTCCTGAACCGGGGCATGAACCCGTGTCCCCTGCATTGGCAGGTGGACTCTCAAACACTGCGCCACCAGTGAAGCCCAGCCTGTGTCTTTTTGATTCTCATGCCCTCAGGTGATAGGCCCAGCAGTGGGTATGTTTGATTGAATGGTAGCTCAGTATTTACCTTTACAAGGCACCTGATTTTTTTGGTTTTCATTACTGGCTCTTACCATGTCCCACGTTGAACCAAGGGTAGGCATTTCTCCAAAACCCCTTCAGCATTTATTGTTTGCAGAATTTTTGTCGATGACCATTCTGACTGGTGTGAGCTGATAGGTTTTTGTAATTTGGATTTGCATATCTTTAATTATTCCTAATGTTCAGCATTTTTCCATGCCTTTTTTTGTCTCACTACTTCTTGTTCGCTTTCTTAATTTGATTTTTATTTTTTTATCACGGCAAGTTTGATTACAATGTTTGGCTTGTTGTAGGTGTGCAAGATGTGGTTCTTTTACACATATGTCTGTTCTTCCTGGGGTCCTTTCCCCATGTACGTTATGACAGGATGTTGAGTAGTCTTCTCTTGGTATTCCGTGGGTGTTTGGTGATTATATATTTCACCTGTGTTTGTATATGTCTGTTAACCCCAATATCCTAATGTATCCAATCCTCACACTTTCCCATTGGTGATCCATAAGTTTGTTTAATGAATCTGTGATTGCCCTTCTCCGTGGAAATATCTTCACTGGTATCAATTTTTCGGTAACACCTATAAGTGATATCAATAGATATGTGTCTTTCTCTTTCTGACTTACTACAAGTCACGTGATTAGCTCTAGACTCATCTACGGTGCAGCAGATGGCATTGTGTCCTTTTTTTCCTTGGCTAATATTCTGTCTGTACATGTACCAGTTCTTCTTTGTCCACTCATCTGTTGATGGACTTTTTGGCTGCTTCCATGTCATGGCTATTGTAATGCTGCGGCAATGCACATTTGCCTGCCTGTGTCTTTCCAATTCTGTCTTCTTAGGTTATAGGCCCAGGAGTGGGCCTGCTGGATCATATGGTAGCAAAATGTTTACCTTGTAGAGGCACCTCCATTCTGTTCTCAGTAGTGGCTCTTACCAGGTCACGTCCCACTTAAAGTTGAGGTTATGCTCTTCTCCCCAACAACTTCAGCGTTTATTGTTTGTAGTATTTTCGCTGATGTTTATTCTGACTAGTGTGAGCTGATACCACTTTGTGGTTGGATTTGCATGCGTCTCATAATTCCTTGAAATTGAACTTTCTGGCATGTCCTTTTTTTCTTCAAACTGTGAGTACCCCTTACCTCTTCAAATAGTTTTCGTGAAGTATGTTTGACATTTAGAAATATTTTGGCCATTACCTCCCTCAAGACATTTTGAGGGCAGGTTTCATTCACAGCCCTCCAGTACTGGTGCATATGAAGTGACCCTTAGCACAGGTTTTAAAGCTGCTGTTGCAAGTAACGGCCAGAGGGCGGCAGCATTTTTCCTTTTCCCAATCTGGTAACTAGGGAAACAGACCATCCTGGCAGTGGTGTTCCTCGGTGATATATTAGAGTGGAATGTGCCCCCAAAAGCTGATGTCTCCTTACTTATGTTTGTTTTATAAATTGAATTTATGTATTTTTTAATTGGAGTCATATTCCATTGTGTACATGGACCACTTCTTCTTTGTGCATTCCTCTGTTGATGGACATTTTCGTAGCTTCCAAGTGTTGGCTATGGTAAATATTGCTGGAGTGCAGGATTGCCAGGCTGTGTCTTTTTTTGTGGTATGTGGGCCTCTCACTGCCGTGGAACCTCCCATTGCAGTGCACACGCTCCGGACGCGCAGGCCCAGCAGCCATAGCTCACGGGACAAGCCGCTCCGCGGCATGTGGGATCTTCCTGAACCGGGGCATGAACCCGTGTCCCCTGCATTGGCAGGTGGACTCTCAAACACTGCGCCACCAGTGAAGCCCAGCCTGTGTCTTTTTGATTCTCATGCCCTCAGGTGATAGGCCCAGCAGTGGGTATGTTTGATTGAATGGTAGCTCAGTATTTACCTTTACAAGGCACCTGATTTTTTTGCTTTCATTACTGGCTCTTACCATGTCCCACGTTGAACCAAGGGTAGGCATTTCTCCAAAACCCCTTCAGCATTTATTGTTTGCAGAATTTTTGTCGATGACCATTCTGACTGGTGTGAGCTGATAGGTTTTTGTAATTTGGATTTGCATATCTTTAATTATTCCTAATGTTCAGCATTTTTCCATGCCTTTTTCCATTTCTGGTACAGAAAAACAGAAAAAAACGGAGAGTACAATTAACCTCTTGAAATTGTCTTCTTGGATGGTTGCCCTCTTTTGAGTTTTGGGGTCAATGTTCGACCCCAGGATTGTTTTTGAGGGCAGGTGTCATTCACAGGCCTGCAATGAGTGTGAATACTTAGTGACCATTAGCACTGGGTTTAAAGCTGCTGCTGTGGGAAATGGCCACAAGGCGGCAGCATTTCTCCATTGCCAAACCTGGTTACTAGGGCAGCAGAGCCTTTCTGGGGCCAATGGAATACAGAAGAAGGCATCGTTGAAGTCTAATACAGAATACCATGTCCTGGTGGATGGAATGACCAGCAGGGTGTAGGAATTAGGAACTACTGGATGTATATCCTCGGTGGCTTCACTGAGTGTCCTGACATCCTTTACCAGGTCCCCAGCAGCCCACGGGGCTCTCGTGGTCAGGGCAATGCCAGGTTATGGAGCTCCCCTGTGCAACTTCCCATCAGCCCACGGGGCTCTCATGGTCACGCCACTCCCAGGTTATGGAGCTCACCTGTGCATGTACCCAGCAGCCCATGGGTCTCTCATGTTTATGCCCCTCCCAGCATACGGAGCTCCTCTGAACAGATACCACGGCAGGGCTGGGCACACAGGAACAGTTCACATAGCCCTCTTTGCAGAGCATCCCAGATTGCCTGTCACTCAGAGCTGACACAGAGCACCTCAGAGCAGGACTTGATCTAACAAACAGCAGCTCCGAAAGGTCTGTGACCCTGGGCATCACTCTGTGCGGCCTCCCTCTGCCTGGTCTTCCAGAGACTTCCACTGCTGCTGGGGCACCAAGCCTCTGTCTCCTCCATCACCCCTCCTCTCCCTGACTCCTGGGTTCCTCTCATTAGGAGAGGGTCTTCTTGAAGTTGTCTCCCACTCATGGGCCAGATAAAATGATTAGAAAACAAGCCAGAGCTGCAGCCCCTTATCTATCCTGACTCTCAGGAGCCCACACCTGTTCCTTGGACCTGGCCGGTTCAGCGAGGTCCATTTTCTGCAATGTGAGCCCCTAACGGGTGAGGATTGGCTGACCTGGGCAGCCTGACATTGCCGGCTAGCACTCCGCTGTTGTGCCTGGGTGGAGGTCAATATAAACACCGCTCCATCATCAATGGACAGATAATTCAGACAAAAAATTAGGTAACACTGACCTTAAATGACACATTACATCAGATGGAATTAACAAACATACACAGAACTTTCTTACTAAAAGCAGCAGAATACACATCATTTTAAAGTGCTCATGGAACATTCTTCAGGATAGATCACATGCTAGGCCTCCCAAAAAATCTCAGTAATTTGAAGAAGATTGAAATCTTCTTAAGTATCTTTTCCAAATACAATATGAGACTAGAACGAAATTTCTAGGGAAAAAGGGAAAAAAATGGAAACACCTGGAGGCTAAACAATATGCTTCTAACAACAAATGGGACAATGAAGAAATAAAAAATACCTAGAAATAAATTTAAATGGCAACATTGCAAACCAAATCTATTGTATGTAACACAAGCAGTTATCAAAGTGATGTTTATAGCAATACAATCTTACCTCAGGAAACAAGACACATCTCAAATAAACACAAGCTAACCTTACACGTAAAGGAACTAGAAAAAGAACAAGTAAAATCTAAAGTTAGTAGTAGGAAATAAATCATAAATTTCACAGAAGAAATAAATGAAATGGTGACCAAAAAATTAGAAAAGATCAATGAAAGTAAGAGCTGGTTCTCTGAAAAGTTTTTTAAAATTTAAAAACCTTTAGCTAGACTCATCAAGGAAGAAAGAGAGATGGACAAAATAAATAAAATCAGAAATGAAAGATGATAAATTACAACCAACACCACAAACATACAAATTATCATAAGAGATTAATACAATTTTATGCCAACAATCAGACAAACTAGAAAAATCGTACATATTCCCAATACTGAATCCGGAAGAAATAGAAAGTATGAATAGACCAATTACCAGTAATGAAATTGAACCAGTAATTTAAAATCTCCCAATAAGCAGAAGTCCAGGACTAGAAAGATTTACAGATGAAGTCTACCAAACATTTAAAGAAGAGGTAACACCTAACTTTCTCAAACTAGTCCAAAATATTTGAGAGGAAGGAATACTTCTGAATTAATTCTACAAGGCCATCATCAGCCTGATACCAAAACCCGACAAAAACATCACACACAAAAAAAATTATAAGCCAATATCAGTGAAGAATATAGGTGCAAAAATCCTTAACAAATATCAACATCCAAGTTGAACAATATATTAAACACCATGATTAAGTGGAATTTCTACTAGGAATGCAAGAATGGTTCAATATCCACAAATCAATCAATGTGATACACCACGTTAACAAAATGAAGAATAAAAACCATATGGTCAGGACTTCCTTGGTGGTCCAGTGATTAACACTCTGCACTCCCAATGCAGAGGGCCTGGGTTCGATCCCTGGTCAGGGAACTAAATCCCATGTGCTGCAAATAAGAGCCTGCATGCCACAACAAAAAGATCCCACATCCTCAACAAAAGATTCTGCATGCTGCAATGAAGATCCTGCATGCCACAACTAAGACCCAGCATGACCAAATAAGTAAATAAATAAATATGCTTTCAAAAAACCATATGATCATTTCAATAGATGTAGGAAAATCTTTTGATAAAACTCAAAATTCATTTATAATAAAAATTTTCCAGAAAGTGGACATAGAGAGAACATACCTCAACATAATAAGGGCAATATATGACAAAACCAAGCTGAATTCATACTCAGTGGTGAAAAATGGAAATAGTTTTCTCTAAGATCAGGGACAAGGATGCCCACTCTCACCACTTTTATTCAAGATAGTATTGGAAGTCCTAGCCACAGCAATGAGACAGAAAGAAAAGGAATCTAAATAGGAAAAGAAGTTAAACTGTCACTGTTTAGAAATGGCATACTATATACAGAAAATCCTAAAGAGGATACCAAAAACGTTTTAGAACTCATGAATTCAGTAAAGTTGCAGGATACAAATTAATATATAGAAATCTGTATACACTGACAACAAATTATCAGAAAGAGGAATTAAGAGAACAATGTCATTTACATTTGCATCAAAAAGAATAAAATACTTAGGAATGACTTTAACTAAGAAGATAAAAGACTTGTACTTGAAAAATTATGAGACACTGAGAAAAAAATTGAAGATGACACAAACAAAGTGAAGAATATACTGTGTATTGATTGAAATAATACTGTTAAAATGACCATAATCCCCAAGACAATCTATAGATTTAATGCAATCCCTAAGACAATACCAAAGACTTTTTTCACACAACTAGGACAAAGAATTCTAAAATTTGTATGGAAACAAAAGACTCCATATAGACAATGGAACCTTGAGAAAGGAGAGCAAAGCTGGAGGTATCACACACCCTGATTTCAAACCATACTCAAAACTATAGTATTCAAAATCGTATGGGGTTAGCACAGAAACAGTCACATTGATCAGTGGAATAGATGCCCTGAAAGAAACCCAAACTTATATGGTCAAATAATCTATGACAAAGGAGGGAGAAATATACAATGGGGAATAGACAGATTCTTCAATTAATGGTGCTGGGAAAACTGAACAGCTACATGTAAAAGAATGAGACTAGAAAATTTTCTCAGTCCATATACTAAATAAACTTAAAATGGATTAAAGACTTACATGTAAGACCTGAAACCATAAAATTGTTAAGAGAAATCATAGGCAGTATGCTCTTTGCCATCAGTCTTAGCAATATTTTTTTGATATGTCTCCTCAGGCAAGGGAAAGAAAGCAAAATAAACAAATAAGATACATCAAACTAAAAAGTTTTTGCACAGTGACAGAAACTATCAACAAAACGAAAAGACCACCTACTGAATAAGAGAAGATATTTGAAAGCAATATATATGATAAAGGGTTATAACCACAAATATACAAAGAACTCATACAACCCAACATCAAAAAAAATCAACCCAAATTAAAAAATAGGCAGAGGGCCTGAATAGACATTTTTCCAAAGAAGACATACAGATGGCCAAAAGGCACATGAAAAGATGCTCAATATCACTCATCATCAGGGAAATGCAAATCAAAACCATAATGAGATATCACTTCACACCTGTCAGATTGTCTATTATCAGTAAGTCAATAAATAACAAATGTTGGCAAGGATGTGGAGAAAAGGGAAACTGCACCGTGGGTGTGAGGGTAAATTGGTCCAGCCACTCTAGAAAACAGTATGGAGGTTCCTCAAGAAATTAAAAATAAAACTACCATACAATTCAGCAATCCCACTTTTGGGTATTTATCCAAATAAAACAAAAACACTAACTCAAAATGATATATGCACCCTTATGTTCATTGCAGCATTAATTATAATAACAAGATATGGAAGCAACCTAAGGGTTCATCAACACATAAATGGGTTAAGAAAAGTGTGATGCATATATATAAGATGGAATACTATTCACTCATAAAAATGAATGAAACCTTGTTATTTGCAAAATCATGATGAACCTAGAGGGCAAGAAAAAAGTAGTCAGACAGAGAATAACAAATGTCATATAATTTTACTTATATGTGGAATCTAAAAACAAATAAAATATATAAACAAAACAAAACAAAACATAAACTGACTCACAGATACAGAGAATAAACTGGTGGTTGCCAGAGGGGAGGTGGGTATGGGGATGAGTGAAATAGGTGAGGGAGATTAAGAGGTACAAGTTTCCAGTTATAAAATAAATAAGCCATGGAGATGTAATGTTCAGCATGAGAATATAGTCAACAATATTGTAACAAACTTGCATAGTGACAGGTGGTAACTAGACTTATCCTCGTCTTCATTTTGTAATGTATAAAATATTAAATCACTATCTTGTACACCTAAAACTAATATAATATTGTAACTCAATTATACTCCAATAAAAATATTTAGTAAAAACATTAAAAACAAGTTTTCAATGGAATCTTAAATAAAATATCATAACTGATATACATTTATATAGTTTATTAATTCAGAGTCAGTACTTACAGAGAGCACAATAAGTATGTTATTCCAATTTTGCAGATGGGGATCGTGAATATATAATAAATTTAAAATTTTACAAGATGATATGATGTCTATAATAAAATATATCTGACAAAGAGTTGATATATACATTAAATTTTAAATTGTAATTTGACATCTTTGAAGATAATGCTTTTATTTCTAATTTATTTATTTATTATTTTTTGTTGAAATTTTATTTATTTATTTATTTATTTATTTGACATCTTTATTGGAGTATAATTGCTTTACAATGGGGTGTTAGTTTCTGCTTTATGACAAAGTGAATCAGTTATACATATACATATGTTCCCATATCTCTTCCCTCTTGTGTCTCCCTCACTCCTACCCTCTCTATCCCACCCCTCCAGGCGGTCACAAGGCACCTAGCTGATCTCCCTGTGCTATGCGGCTGCTTCCCACTAGCTATCTACCTTACGTTTGGTAGTGTATATATGTCCATGCCGCTCTTTCACTTTGTCACAGCTTACCCTTCCCCCTCCCCATATCCTCAAGTCCATTCTCTAGTAGGTCTGTGTCTTTATTCCTGTCTTACCCCTAGGTTCTTCATGACATTTTTTTTTTAGATTCTATATATATGTGTTAGCATACAGTATTTGTCTTTCTCTTTCTGACTTACTTCACTCTGTATGACAGACTCTAGGTCCATCCACCTCACTACAAATAACTCATTTCGTTTCTTTTTATGCCAGAGTAATATTCCATTGTATATATGTGCCACATCTTCTTTATCCATTCATCTGATGATGGACAATTAAGTTGCTGCCATCTCCTGGCTATTGTAAATAGAGCTGCAATGAACATTGTGGTACATGACACTTTTTGAATTATGGTTTTCTCAGGGTATATGCCTAGTAGTGGGATTACTGGATCATATGGTAGTTCTATTTGTAGTATTTTAAGGAATCTCCATACTATACTCCATAGTGGCTATATCAATTTACATACCCACCAGAAGTGCAAGAGTGTTCGCTTTTCTCCACACCCTCTCCAGCATTTATTGTTTCTAGATTTTTTGATTATGGCCATTCTGACTGGTGTGAGATGATACCTCATTGTAGTTTTGATATGCATTTCTCTAATGATTAATGATGTTGACCATTCTTTCATGTGTTTGTTGGAAATCTGTATATCTTCTTTAGAGAAATGTCTATTTAGGTCTTTTGCCCATTTTTGGATTGGGTTTTTTGTTTTTTTGTTATTGAGCTGCATGAGCTGCTTGTAAATTTTGGAGGTTAATCATTTGTCACCTGCTTCATTTGCAAATATTTTCTCCCATTCTGAGGGTTGTCTTTTGGTCTTGTTTATGGTTTCCTTTGCTATACAAAAGCTTTTAGATTTCATTAGGTCCCATTTGTTTATTTTTGTTTTTATTTCCATTTCTCTAGGAGGTGGGTCAAAAAGGATCTTGCTGTGATTTATGTCATAGAGTGTTCTACCTATGTTTTCCTCTAAGAGGTTGATAGTTTCTGGCATACATTTCGGTCTTTAATCCATTTTGAGCTTATTTTTGTGTATGGTGTTAGGGAGTGTTCTAATCTCATGCTTTTACATGTACCTGTCCAGTTTTCCCAGCACCATTTATTGAATAGGCTGTCTTTTCTACACTGTATATTCTTGCCTCCTTTATCAAAGATAAGGTGACCATATGTGTGTCGGTTTATCTCTGGGCTTTGTACCCTGTTCCATTGATCTATATTTCTGTTTTTGTGCCAGTATCATACTGTCTTGATTACTGTAGCTTTGTTAGTATAGTCTGAAGTCAGGGAGCCTGATTCCTCCTGCTCCATTTTTCGTTCTCAAGATTTCTTTGGCTCTTTGGGGTCTTTTGTGTTTCCATAGAAATTGTGAAATTTTTTGTTCTAGTTCTGTGAAAAATGCCAGTGGTAGTTTCATAGGGATTGCTTTCAATCTGTAGATTGCTTTGGGTACTAGAGTCATTTTCACAATATTGATTCTTCCAATCCAAGAACATGGTATATCTCTCTATCTATTTGTATCCTATTTAATTTCTTTCATCAGTGTCTTATAATTTTCTGCATACAGGTCTTTTGTCTCCATAGGTAGGTTTATTCCTAGATATTTTTTTTGTGGTATGCGGGCCTCTCACCGTTGTGGCCTCTCCCCCTGTGGAGCACAGGCTCCAGACACACAGGCTCAGTGGCCATGGCTCACGGGCCCAGCTGCTCCACGGCATGTGGGATCCTCCCAGACCGGGGCACGAACCCATGTCCCCTACATCAGCAGGCGGACTCACAACCACTGCGCCACCAGGGAAGCCCTTTCCTAGATATTTTATTCTTTTTGTTGCAATGGTAAATGGGAGTGTTTTCTTAATTTCACTTTCAGATTTTTCATCATTAGTGTATATGAATGCAAGAGATTTCTGTGCCTTAATTTTGTATCCTGCTACTTTACCAATTTCATTGATTAGCTATAGTAATTTTCTGGTAGCATCCTTAGGATTCTCTATGTATAGTATCATGTCATCTGCAAACAGTGACAGCTTTATTTCTTCTTTTCCGATTTGGATTCCTTTTATTTCTTTTTCTTCTCTGAGTGCTGTGGCTAAAACTTCCAAAACTATGTTGAATAAGAGTGTTGAGAGTGGGCAACCTTGTCTTGTTCCTGACCTTAGTGGAAATGGTTTCAGTTTTTTACCACTGAGGATGATATTGGCTGTGGGTTTGTCATATATGGCCTTGATTATGTTGAGGAAATTTCCCTCTATGCCTACTTCCTTCAGGTTTTTTATCATAAATCGGTATTGAATTTTGTCAAAAGATTTCACTGCATCTATTGAGAAAATCATATGGTTTTTCTCCTTCCGTTTGTTAATATGGTGCATCATGTTGATTGATTTGCGTATATTGAAGAATCCTTGAATTCCTGGGATAAACCCCACTCGATTATGTTGTATGATCCTTTTAATGTGCTGTTCGTTTCTGTTTGCAAGTATTTTGTTGAGGAGTTTTGCATCTATGTTCATCAGTGATATTGGCCTGTAGTTTTCTTTCTTTCTGACATCTTTGTCTCGTATCGGTATCAGGGTGATGGTAGCCTCATAGAATGAGTTTGGGAGTGTTTCTCCCTCTGCTATATTTTGGAAGAGTTTGAGAAGGAGAGGTGTTAGCTCTTCTCTAAATGCTTGATGGAATTCACCTGTGAAGCCATCTGGTCCTGGGCTTTTCTTTGTTGGAAGAGTTTTAATAACTCTTTCAATTTCAGTGCTTGTGATTGGTCTGTTCATGTTTTCTATTTCTTCCTGATTCAGTCTTGGCAGGTTGTGCATTTCTAAGAATTTCTCCATTTCTTCCAGGTTGCCATTTTATTATCATAGAGTTGCTTGTAGTAGTCTGTCATGATCTTTTGTATTTCTACAATGTCAGTTGTTACTTCTCATTTTCCATTTCTAATTTTATTCCTTTGAGTCTTCTCACTTTTTTTCTTGATGACTCTGGCTAATGGTTTATCAATTTTCTTTATCCTCTCAAAAAAACAGCTTTTAGTTTTATTGATCTTTGCTATCATTTCCTTCATTTATTTCTGATCTGATCTTTATGATTTCTTTCCTTCCCCTAACTTTGGGGGGTTTTGTTCTTTCTCTAATTGCTGTAGGTGCAAGGTTAGGTTGTTTATTTGAGATGTTTCCTGTTTCCTTAGGTAGGATTGTTTGCTATATACTTCCCTCTTAGAATTGCTTTTGCTGCATCCCATAGATTTTGGGTCATTGTGTCTCCACTGTCATTTGTTTCTAGGTATTTATTTATTTCCTCTTTGATTTCTTCAGTGATTACTTGTAGTGTATTGTTTAGGCTCAATGTGTTTGTATTTTTTACTGATCTTTTCCTGTAATTGATATCTAGTCTCATAGCGTTGTGGTAGGAAAAGATACTTGATATGATTTCAATTTTCTTAAATTTACCAAGGCTTGATTTGTGACCCAAGATATGATCTATCCAGGATAGTGCTCTTCCATGAGCACTTGAGAAAATGTGTATTTTGTTGTTTTTGGGTGGAGTGTCCTATAAAGATCAAGTCCATCTTGTTTAATGTATCATTTAAAGCTTGTATTTCCTTATTTATTTTCATTTTGGATAATCTGTCCATTGGTGAATGTGGGATGTTAAAGTCCCCTACTATGATTGAGTTACTGTCAATTTCCCTTTTATGGCTGTTAGTATTTTCCTTATGTATTGAGGTGCTCCTATGTTGGGTGCATAAATATTTACAATTGTTATATCTTCTTGGATTGATCCCTTGATCATTAGGTAGTGTCCTTCTTTGTCTCTTGTAATAGTCTTTATTTTAAAGTCTATTTTGTCTTATATAAGAATGGCTACTCCAGCTTTCTTTTGATTTCCTTTTGCATGGCATATCTTTTTCCATCCCCTCACTTTCACTATGTATATGTCTCTAGGTCAGAAGTGGGTCTCTTGTAGACAGCATATATATGGGTCTTGTTTTTGTATCCACTCATCCAGTCTGTGTCTTTTGGTGGGAGCATTTAATCCATTTACAGTTAAGGTAATTATTGATATGTATGTTCCTATTCCCATTTTCTTAATTGTTTTCAGTTTGTTATTGTAGGTCTTTTCCTTCTCTTGTGTTTCCTGCCTAGAGAAGTTCCTTTAGCATTTGTTGTAAAGCTGGTTTGATGGTGCTGAACTCTCTCAGCTTTTGCTTATCTGTGAAGGTTTTAATTTCTCCATCAAATCTGAATGAGATCCTTGCTGGGTAGAGTAATCTTGGTTGTAGTTTTTTCTCCCTCATCACTTTAAATATGCCCTGCCACTCCCTTCTGGCTTGCAATTTCTGCTGCAAAATCAGCTGTTAAGCTTATGGGGATTCCCTTGTGTGTTATTTGTATTTTTCCCTTCCTGCTTTTAATATGTTTTCTTTATACTTAATTTTTGGTAGTTTGATTAATATGTATTGTGCCATGTTTCTCCTTGGATTTATTCTCTATGGGATTCTTTGTGTTTCCTGGAGTTGATTAACTATTTCTTTTCACATATTAGGGAAGAAGTTTTCAACTCTAATCTCTTCAAATATTTTCTCAGTCTTTCTTTTTCTCTTCTTCTTCTGGGATCCCTATAAATCGAATGTTCTTGCATTTAATATTGTCCCAGAGGTCTCTGAGACCCTCCTCAGTTCTTTTCATTCTTTTTTCTTTATTCTACTCTGCAGTAGTTATTTCCACTATTTTATCTTCCAGGTCACTTATCCGTTATTCTGCCTCAGTTATTCTGCTACTGATCCCTCCTAGAGTATTTTTAATTTCATTTATTGTGTTGTTCATCATTGCTTGTTTCCCCTTAACTCTTTTAGGTCCTTGTTAAATGTTTCTTGCATTTTCTCTGTTCTATTTCCAAGATTTTGGATCATCTTTTCTATCATTAATCAGAATTCTTTTTTCAGATAGACTGCCTATTTCTTCTTCATTTGTTAAGTTTGGTGGTTTTTGCCTTGCTCTTTCATCTGCTGTGTGCTTTTCTGCCTTCTCATTTTGCTTATCTTACTGTGTTTGGTGTCTCCTTTTTGCAGGCTGCAGGTTCATTGTTCCCATTGTTTAGCTTGTCTGTCCCCAGTGGCTAAGGTTTCTTCAGTGTATTGTGTAGGCTTCCTGGTGGAGGGGACTAGTGCCTGTGTTCTGGTGGATGAGGCTCGATCTTGTCTTCCTGGTGAGCAGGTCCATATCTGGTGGTGTGTTTTAGTGTATCTGTGGCCTTATTATGATATTAGGCAGCCTCTCTGCCAATGGGTGGGGTTGTGTTCCTGTCTTGCTAGTTGTTTGGCATAGGGTGTCCATCACAGTATCTTGCTGGCCGTTGAGTGGAGCTGGGTCTTGGTGTTGAGATGGAGATCTCTGGGAGATTTTCGCTATTTGATATTACATGGAGCTGGGAGGTCTCTTGGGGACCAGTGTCCTGAAATTAGCTCTCCTACTTCAGTGACACAGCCCTGACACCTGGCTGGACACAAAGAGCCTTTCATCCACATGGCTAAGAATAAAAGGGAGAAAAGAAAGAAAGAAGAAAGAAAGAATGAAAGAAAGAAAGAAAGAAGATAAAATAAAATAAAGGTTAAATAAAATAATGTTGTTAAAATAAAAAATAATTATTAAGAAAAAAGTTTTTAAGTAAATAAATAAATAAATAACGGACATACAG
Organism: Mesoplodon mirus; assembly: GCF_964341445.2. Lineage (NCBI taxonomy): Eukaryota > Metazoa > Chordata > Mammalia > Artiodactyla > Ziphiidae > Mesoplodon > Mesoplodon mirus. The sequence continues at coordinate 51,901,150 of NC_138977.1, forward strand.
AACCCTAGCACAAATGGTGAAACAAAGCTATACAGAAAATATCTCACACAGAAGCATACACATACAAACTCACAGAAAGAGGAAAAGGGGGAAAATAATATATCTTGCTCCCAGAGTTCACCTACTCAAATTGGGATGATTCATTGTCTATTCAGGTATTCCACAGATGCAGGGTACATCAAGTTGATTGTGGAGATTTAATCTGCTGCTCCTGAGGCTGCTGGGAGAGATTTCCCTTTCTTTTCTTTGTTCGCACAGCTCCCCGTGTTCAGCTTTAGATTTGGCCCTGCTTCTATGTGTACGTCACCTGAGGGTGTCTGTTCTTTGCTCAGACAGGACGGCTTTAAAGGAGAAGCTGATTCGGGGGCTCTGGCTCACTCAGGCCGGGGGGAGGGAGGGGTACGGATGCGGGTCGAGCCTGAGGCGGCAGAGGCTGGTGTGATATGCCAGCAGCCTGATGCATGCCATGTGTTCTTCTGGGGAAGTTGTCCCTGGATCATAGGACCCTGGCAGTGGCAGGCTGCACAGGCTCCCCGAAGTGGAGGTGTGGATAGTGACCTCTTCTTGCACACAGGCTTCTTGGTAGTGGCACAAGCAGCCTTAGCATCTCATGCCTGTCTCTGGGGTCTGTGCTATTAGCCATGGCTTGTGTCCATCTCTGGAGCTCCTTTAAGTAGCACTCTTAGTCCCCTTTCCTCACGCACCAGGAAGCAGAGGAAAGAAAAATTATCTTGCCTCTTCAGCAGGTCCAGACTTTTTCCCGGACTCCCTCCAGGCTAACCGTGGTGCACCAGCCCCCTTCAGGCTGTGTTCACACTGTCAACCCCAATCCTCTCCATGGGCTATGACCTCTGAAGCCCGAGCCTCAGCTGCCAGCCCCCGCCCACCCCAGTGGGCGAGCAGACAAGCCTCTCGGGCTGGTGAGTGCTGGTCGGCACCAATCATCTGTGTGGGAATCTCTCCACCTTTCACTCTGCACCCCTGTTGTTGTGCTCTCCTCGATTGCCCCAAAGCTTCTCCCCTCTTCCACCCACAGTCTCTGCCTGTGAAGGGGCTTCCTAGTGTGTGGAAACCTTTCCTCCTTCACAGCTCCCACCCACTGGTGTGGATCCTATCCCTATTCTTTTGTCTCTGTTTTTTCTTTTTTCTTTTGCCCTACCCAGGTATGTGAGGTGTTTCTTGCCTTTTCGGAAGTCTGAGGTCTTCTTCCAGCATTCAGTGAGTGTTCTATAGGAGCAGTTCCACATGTTCTTGTATTTCTGATGTATCTGTGGTGTCTTACTCTTCTGCCATCTTCCTCACCCCTCCCCAAAGATAATGCTTTTAAAATAAAATTCTCTCCTAAAGATGATTGAACCCTGCCACTCAATGGGAGAATCAGCAGAATCAATAGGATTTTTTTGAAATTGACATTCTTTATTTTAATTTTGTTTCTGTTTATTTTTATTTATTTATTTTTTATTTCACTGGAAAAGAAAGATAATGCCAAGTCTTAAAGGTTAAAAGTGTACAAGTTGCTTTTTTACAATAAAACTAAGTGTGTACACACATAAACACACACACAGAAAGTAATCATGATTCAGACCACTGTTTTGCTCATTATATTGTATTTTCGAATACTAATATACTTGAAACTAAGTTACCCTTAAAAACAGAAAAATCACTGACTTTCCCATTAAGAAAATAATTTTATATAGCTTGATTAAATTGTATTGACTTTTATTTTGAGTTATGATGGAGAAGATTGCTGCAAACAAATATACTCCATCAAGAACAAATGGGAAAATTAAGGTGACATTTTTTTCAGCTTTATTTAAGTATAACTGACAAAGAAACTTGTAAGATATATAATGTACAATGTGGTGTTTTGATATATGTATAAATTATGAAAGAAATACCCCCATATTCATCACCTCACATATTTACTTTTTTTGGTGATAACATCTCTGTTAGAAATTTTCAGTTATATCCTACAGTGATATAACTATAGTCATAATGTTATACATTGCCTCCTCAGACCTTATTAATATCATAATTGAAAGTTTGTACACTTTTACCAATCTCTCCCTATTTGCCTACCCCCAGCGCCTGACAACCACTATCTACTCTCTGCTTCTAAGAGTTAGACATTTTTTAGTTTCCACATGTAAGTGATAACATTCATCTGAAGAAAATTATTATTAGTTTAAATACTGTTTTAAATGTAAGATACTTTATGGAAACCTTATGCTAACCACAAAGCAAAAGGCTATAGTAAATATACAAAAGGTAAAGAGAAAGAAATCAAGGCATACCTCTATAGAAAATCATCAATTAACAACAGAAAATTTCAGAGCTTGTGATTGGTCTGTTCATATTTTCTATTTCTTCCTGGTTCAGTCTTGAAAGGTTGTACAAAAGCTCAAGGATGAGATGGCTTCACAGGTGAATTCTACCACACATTTAGAGCAGAGTTAACACATATCCCTCTCAAAATCTTCCTAGCAGAGGGAGGAGCACTCCCAAACTCATTCTACGAGGCCACCATCACCCTGACACCAAACCAGACAAAGTACGAGGCCACCATCACCCTGACACCAAAACCAGACAAAGGTGTCACAGAGAAAGACAACTACAGACCAATAGCACTGATGAATATAGATTCAAAAATCCTCAACAAAATACTAGCAAACAGAATCCAACAGCACATTTAAATGATCATACACCATGATCAAGTGGGGTTTTATCCCAGGAATGCAAGGATTCTTTAATATACACAAATCAATCAATGTGATACACCATATTAACAAACTGAAGAATAAAAGCCATATGATAAGCTCAATAGATGCAGAAAAATCTTTTGACAAAATTCAACACTGATTTATCATAAAAACTCTCCAGAAAGTGGGCATAGAGGGAACCTACCTCAACATAATAAAGGCCATATATGACAAATCCACATTCAACATCATTCTCAATGGTGAAAAACTGAAACAATTTCCTCTAAGATCAGGAACAAGACAAGGTTGCCCACTCTCACCACTATTATTCAGCATAGTTTTGGAACTTTTAGCCACAGCAATCAGAGAAGGAAAAGAAATAAAAGGAATCCAAATTGGAAAAGAAGTAAAACTGTCACTGTTTGCAGATGACATGATACTGTACGTAGAGAATCCTAAAGATGCCACCAGCAAACCCTTAGAGCTAATGAATGAATTTGGTAAAGTAGAAAGATATAAAATTAATGCACAGAAATATCTTGCATTCTTATAAACTAATGACAAAAAAATCTGAAAGAGAAATTAAGGAAACACTCCACTTTACCATTGCAACAAAAAGAATAAAATACCTAGGAATATACCTTCCTAAGGAGGCAAGAGACTTGTATGCAGAAAACTATAATAAATGTTTTCTTACACATTAAGAAGAAAGAGATGTCAAATAAACAATCTAACAATCTAACTTAAACTTTAAGGAACTAAAAAGCAAAAAACAAAATAAGCCAAAAGTTAGCATAATGAAGAAAATAAGAGTGATTAGAATGGAAATAAATGAAATAGAGACTAAAAATACATCAGAAAAGATCAATGAAACTAAGGGCTGTTTCTCTGAAAAAAAAATTGACAAAGTTTTAGCTAGACTTGCCAAGAAAAAAAGAGAGGACTTAAATAATAAAATTTTAAGTGTAAGAGCAGTTATTACAATAGATGTTACACACACACAAAGGATAAGAGACTTCTATAAGTAATTATATAACAAAATAAATTGGACAACCTAGAAGAAGTAGATACATTTTTAGAACATATAACTTACTGAATCATGAAAACTGAATCATGAAAAAATGGAAAAAATGAACAGACCAATTACTAGTAAGGAATTTGAACCAGTATCAGGACCAGATGGCTTCATGAGTGAATTCTACCAAACATTTAAAAAAGAATTTATACCAATTCCTCTCAAACTTTTCCAAAAATAGATAAGAAAAGAACATTTTCAAACTCATTTTACAAGGCCAGCATTAGCCTGATACCAAAGCCATACAAGAACACTACAAGAAAAGAAAAGGTCATTAATCCCAATGAATTTAGGTGCAGAAATTCTCAGCAAAGTATTAGCAAACAAAATTAAATGATGCTTTAAAAGGAACATACACCTTGTTCAGATGGAATTTATTTCAGAGATACAAAGATAGTTCAACATCTGCAATTCAATCAATGTGATACACCAACTTAGAAAATTGAAGGATGAAAATCATATGATCACCTCAATAGATGCAGAAAATCATTTGATAAAATTCAACATCCACTTATGATGGAAACTCACAACAAAGTAAGTGTAAGGGGGATGTACCTCAACATAATAAAAATCATCTATGGCAAGCTCATAGCTAATATCACACTAACAGTGAAATTCTGAAAGCTTTTACTCTAAGATTAGGAACAGGACAAGTATGACTACACTTGTCACTTTTTTCAAGAGTGTCCTCTTGAGAACAATCAGAGAAGAAAAAGAAATATAAAGCATCTAAATGGAAAAGAAATAAATTGTCTTTATTTGCAGATAACATGATATGTACAGAGAACTCTAAAGATTCCATCAAAAGATCTTACAACTAATAAACAATTTCAGAAAATTTTCAGGATACCAACTCAACATTTTTTAAAAAGTTGCATTTCTATACACCAATAATGAGTTATCAGAAAGAGAAATTAAGAAAAGAATCCTATTTACAATAACATCAAAAGGAATAAAATACTAAGGAATAAGTTTAAGCAGGGAGATGAAGACCAATATATAAAAACCTGTACAATACATTGATTAAATAAATTGAAGAAGACATAAATCAAAAGATGTCTCATGTTCATGGACTGGGGGCTTTAAAAATTATACTGAGGGCACTTCTCTGTGTGTCACAGAATTATTTGTCATGCTGATTGCATTTATTCTTATAATGACATTTTTCCTGTGCAAAGTTTTGTGATTCTTAAAAGCAGGATGTTGATATTATTCATTATTGGGTTTTTTCTGCACCTACAAAACTTCAGAGTAAATGCCTCCAATATTTATTGGTTGAATTTTATTGACTTGAAATGGGACTGTATTAAATTGTGTTTAACTACATGATAAACTAAAAATTATATTTTCAGAAAGTATTTGATAGTTTAAGATCCAGGACATTTTATAAGTAACACTGATATGAAATTAGTAAATAGTATAACTAATACAGGAATGGACTTGCCACTTCTAATAATGAACATGGAATATGTTATCCTTTTATCTTGATAAATATGTTGAGTTACAATACAAAACTGTAAAATAATTTTGTAAAAGACCTTTACTTTTTTTTATTTGTCTCATTTTTTAGGCCATAAAAGAGTAAATTTAGGATGACACTTTATAACATTGTGAATACATTTCATTTTTAATAATAATTAGGAAAATTTACATTTCCATCTTTAAGTAAACATTTTTCTTAACTGCCATTAATCTATGTGACTGAAAGGATATGTTTTTTATCATTTAAAAAGGGCTAGATTGTCAATCACTATTTAATCAGTGAATGCAAAAGGATTTGTTTAATAAAGAAGGTATTTTTTTTTTGCAGTATGCGGGCCTTTCACTGTTGTGGCCTCTCCCATTGTGGACCACAGGCTCCGGACGCACAGGCTCAGCGGCCATGGCTCACCGGCCCAGCCACTCCGCGGCACGTGGGATCCTCCCATACCGGGGCACAAACCCGTGTCCCCTGCATCAGCAGGCGGACTCTCAACCACTGCACCACCAGGGAAGCCCAATTTTTAAATATTGATATTTTACCTCCACTTAACTTTTTCCCCAAAACAAGATATATTTCGTTTTTTTAACATTGCTGGCAAGAATGGATTAGAATCTTGAAAATTTGAATAGGTAGGAAGTTTGAACTGAATAGATAATCCATTCCTATTATAACTTAACCTTCAGCAAACCTGAAACTAGTTTGTTCTAAACAAATTCAATACAATTCAATAGAAATTCAATACAATTCAATTCAATACAAATGTATAGGTGTAGTTATAAAATTTATGAATTACATTTATTCATTTGTATTGAATTGTATTGAATGAGTTCTCAATGGAGGGAGCTCAAAATGAAGAGAAAGGACTAAGAATTGAAATAGTATCTGGAGGTGGAGAACTATGACAGGAAAAAAATTCTTAATGATAAAAGGGAAGAAATCAATACAGCTTCTGAGAGCAAGAAAGTCTTGTTAAATTAACTGAATGAACTCTGCATTAAGGTATCACATAAAGATGACCATGTACAAGTCTATCATAAAATTAAATAGATTTTGTACAAAGACTACGACTGATGTAATACCTGCTTTTTATAAGTATATGGTCAAACATGAGTCTGGGTTTACTGCAGGAAGTGAAAACTGTGTTAGGTATTTAAAGCAGGAAAAGAAGTAACATATGTAATTGTGAGGAGTTGGGGTATGGGCTCCTGTCTGGGCTGCCAGTATTATCACCTCCCTGAATATCACAAAACTGACCTACCAAGGGAACTTCTATTTGTACTATGATACAGAGGGTAGGAAACAGCCTGTTGAGCTTTTGAATTCAAGAGAACATGGTCATTACTGATGGGACATCCATGGCCACTAGTACCTCTTGACCCCTTTGAAAGTGGAGACTAGACCCTAGAAAAGTACGGCAGAAAATCATCAAACAGCCATGACCAAGCTGCTGAGCTCAAAACAGTAACAGAAAGATAGCTTCCACCTCATTTTTGCCTTTCAAAATTTACTCAATTGTTTCTAATTAGCAAAGCAATTAAATTCAAAACCCAAGCTTGCAATGAAACAATAAATATAGTTTTAAATTTTATATCCTGATAGTTTAGTAATTTATGAAAAACTATGGGAATAGGTGCTAAATACCTACGAACACATCTAATATATTTGCAGCTAGTATCTGTATTAGTTACCTATTGCTGTGTAACAAAGTAACATAAAATGAGATGGCTTAAACCATAAATATTTGTTATTCATAATGGGTCAGGAATCAGGTGAGGTTATCTGGGTGCCTCTGCCTCAAGGTCTCTAACAAGACTACAATCATTGTGTCACCTGGGCCTGTGGTCTCATCTGAAAGCTTGACTGGGGAAGAATCCACTTTCATGTGGTTGTTGGTAGGATTCAGTTACTCACTGGAGTTGGCCTGGGTCTCCCTCACTCAGCTCTTAGCCACAAGTATCTGGACAACATGTGGGCTGACTTCTCTGAGACTGAGCAAGGGAGGGAGAGAACACAATCAAGATATAAATTATAGTATTTTTATAACCTAATCCCAGAAGTGAAATTCCATCACTTTTGCTATACTTCATTATTAAATGTTAGTCACTAGGTCCAGCTCACAGTAAAGAGGAAGAGATCACACAGGTAGGAATAATTGGAAGCTACCTTAAATGCTATCAACAGCATCTTATGTCCTTGATTCATGTGATTGAATTCTTCACCTATTTTTCATGTCATTTTATTATTTTCATTGGAAACAACAAAAATTAAATTATTATCTTCTCATTTTTAATTTGCTATTTTTATCATGTTAAGCATTATTCAAAAACATTAATGGTATAGACAGTATGTTTCCAAAAATGATTTTCTCATTCATGACAAAGCTCTACAATAATGAGTCATTTAATATTAAAAATACAAAAAGAGGAACAAGAGCAGGATGTGGAGCTCACCTTCCCCCACAACTACATCAAAAATACATCTATATGTGGAACATTTTCACAGAAAACCAACTGGAACCTGGCAGAAGATCTTTTATATAACAAAAACTACAAGAAAGATCTCCACATAACCAGGTACAACAACAACGAAAGGCATCATGATGAGTTCAGCATCCCTGGAAGGGATCTGTGAAGGAGGGAATGTCCACAGGGGCAGGCTCTTGCCCTGGGGAGCGCCCTCACCTACTGGGAGTTCTGCTGGGGCAGATAGAAGGGCTGGATGGTCCTGGACTCTGCTCACGGGGAGAGTGTGTGAGCTGGTTTGCTAACAATCAGGACAGAGACAGACCAGCACCAACAGCTGCCACCTCACCACACTTCCCAATGCAAAATGCTTGTTTGGCGTGGGGCGGTGGCTGCTGGTACACACAGCAGCTAGCTGCTGAATCTCAGGAAGATGGGCCCTGGGAAAGAACTCAGTCTAGCTGCATGGAGACACCCCCAAAAGCCTAGGGTGTGGTCTGGGCTGAATCTCAGAGCCATTGTCAGCCCACACAGCATGGGTTTAGTTCCAGTTTCAGAGTCAATTGTCAGCACATGCACAAGAGGGTACAACTCTGGCATTGGAGCTCATTGTTGTGTTCATAGGACAGGTATAGGGGAGGCCACATTGGACTTTGTTGGCACACATATTGGGTGGCACCACAGAAATGCAGATCTTGGGTGGACATCCCCTAAGGAGAAGTACACAGAGGTTCATTTCCCAGTGGGAGTGTTCCAGTTCTGCCCACCCTACACTGCAACTTGGAGCCTAATCTGGGCAGACAGGTCCTGGGAGAGGTTAGCCACAGAGGCAGGCCAGTCTCAGGTGGCAACACAACCCCTTCAATTTCTGCAGCAAAAAAAACCCACCCCAGGACCAGCCTAGAACTAAATCTGGGGTGAACACAACAAGGAAAAGGACAGGACTTTGGGCTGTTTCTGGGCAGAACTGCAGAAACCTGCATGGTTAATGTACAGGTTTACTGTGACTACACAGGCCTTACTTGCTTCAGTGAACTTCCTTTGGGACAGAGCATGCACTCAAGGGCAATGGAGCCTTATCAAACATGACTCAGAGCTTCTACTGAAAATCCAGAGAGCAGATCCCACCACCAATAGGGCTGTGAGAGCCACAGAGGAAAGAGGAGGCCCTGCCCATCCAGCATCCAGTGCAAGTTCTGGACACCACAACACCAATCACACCCCCTATCAGGGGGATAACAGCCAGCACACTCTGAGGAAAAACATGGCTTGTATCCATACAAAAACAGCTCTCTCACCAAAAATACTGGATTCATACAGTGAACATAAGGACACTCCCACATCAAAACACCCCTTCAAAACCACAATTGATAAATGTTTATCCTAAATTCATAGAGACAGAGAAAATTAAGTAAAATGAAATGGCAGAGGAAATACTCCCAATTAAAAGAATAAGAAAATCCACTGAAAGAACAAATAATGAGACAGACTTCCAGTCTACTAGACCTTGAGTTTAAAAGGAGATAATGAAAATGCTAAAAGAATTAAGAAAAAAAGGTCAATAGAAATGTGAATAACTGTAACAAGTAACTAGAAATTATAAAGAGGAAGCTTTCAGAATTAAACAACTCAATTGCCATGATAAAAATCAATCTAGAAACAATGAATAGCTGACTAAATAATGAAGAACAAACAAGTGATCTGGAAAATAGATTAATGGAAATCATCCAACCAGAACAGCAGGCAGAAAGACAAATTTTAAAAAATGAAAGCAACATACAAGATCTATGGGAAAATATAAATGGTGTAAACTTATGCAAAATAGGGGTTCCAGAAGGAGAAGAGAGAGAGAAGGGGATTAAAAATGCATATGAAGATGCAGGATCAAGATGGCAGAGGATTAGGAAGTGGAGCTCACTTTCTCCCCACAGATACTTCAAAAATACACCTACATGTGGAATGACTCTCACAGAACATTTATTGAATGCTGGCAGAAGACATCAGATTTCCAAAAGACCAAGAAAATCTCCACGTAACTGGGTAGGGAAAAAGAAAAAAAAGAGAGAGAGAGAGAGTGAGAGAACGAAATCAGGATGGGGCCTGCATCTCTTGGGGGGAGCTGTGAAGGAGGAAATGTTTCCATACACTTGGAAATCCCCTTACTGCCGGGGGTGAACTTTGGAGCATCAGAGAACACAGTGACAGGTGTGCAGAGGGCAAAGCAGAGAGAGATCTACACAGAGGATTGGTGCTGACCAGCACTCACCAGCCTGAGATGCTTGCCTGCTCACCTGCCACTTCAGGTAGGGATTGGATGCTGAGGTTCAGGCTTCTGAGATCAGAACCCATGGAGAAGACTGGGCTTGGCTGCATGAAGACAGCCAGAGGAGACCAGGATTTGTGCACCACAGCTGCGGAGTCTGGGAAGAAGCCTGGGCTTGCCAGAGAGACAAGGGACCATTGTTGGGGGGTGCATGTGGAGAGGGGTAGCCTGCCATAGGAGCTTCTTTGTGAGCTCACAGGTGGCAGGGCACCACCTACACAAGCTCCAGAGGCAGGCGCAGGCCATGGCTGCTATCTCAAACCCCAGAGGCGGGCACAGACTGCTACTGCTCCTGCCACTGCCACCAAGGTTCTGGTGAGTGAGTGCAGGTCACTGCCCACACCTTCCTGGAAGCCTGCACTGCCTGACACTGCCAAGGGTCCCTCAATCCAGGGCCAACTTCTCCAAGAGAGTGCACGATGCACCCCAGGCTGTTACAACTTCATACCAGCCTCTGCAGCCACAGGCACATCACACACATCCCAATTGTGGACATCAGCTGCTGCCTTAGCCCCCTCTCATCTGGGTGGGGAACAGACACCTGAAATGTTTCTCAGGGAGAGGTGGGACCAAAACCAAACCTGAACCCCAGGGGAGGTGCGACTGAGGGAGAGGAATGGAAATCTCTTCTTGCAGCTGCTAAATCTGAAGATAAAATCCCCGTGATCAGCCTGGTAAAATCTGCATCTGTGGAAAATCTGAATGGACAATAAGCATTCCCATAACTGACACCTGTCTAACCTTAACAGCTGTGGACTTTGGGGGCAAGTACACATGTGAGTTGACTCAGGTCAGAGTGTGAACTGCTCCCACAGGGCACAAGCAGGTCCAGAGCCCTAACTAGAGGTATTGGAGGGCCTCCTGGGGAGGCCAGGGTTGGCTGAGGTTCACTGTGGGGGCAAGGACACTGAAGGCTGAGGCCACAGAAAAATATTATTATTACTAATTTATTTTTGTTTTGTTTTGTTCTGTGGTTGTTTTCTATTATTTATTTTTTCTTTTCTTAAATTTTTCATATATTCTCTATTTTTCATTTTTATTTTACTTTTTCACTGATTAAGGTTTTTCCCTTGTTTTTTCTCTGTTTTGTTTTGTTTTTACCTTTTTCTCTTTTTCTTTCTTTTGATAATTTTTGTGCATTTGTTTTATGTTTTCTTTCCATTTTTAATTTTGCTTTCTGCTGTCATTTTGTTTTTTGTTTTTATTACTTTTGTTTTTATTGTTTGTTTTGGTTTTGGGTTCTTTTGTTGGTTTGGTAGTTCTCTTGTTTTTTGTTTTCTTTGTTTTTGTTTCTTTCCTTTTTTGCTTTTTTTTCTGTGTGTATTTGTTTTGGTTTTGGTTTGTTTGGTTTTGCTTTTAACATTTGTCTTAGGTTTTCTTTCTCTGTTTTCTTTTCCTTTGTTTTTATTGTTGTTGCTGCAGTTTGTTTGTTTGAATCTTTGCTATTTGTCTTGGATTTTATTTCTTTGTTTTCTTCCTCACTCCTTTTTTTTCTTTTTCTCCATGCCAGGTGGCTTGTGGGGTCTTGGTTCACCTGCTAGCAGTCAGGCCTGAGCCTCAGGTGTGGGATCACCAAGTCCAAGATGTAGGACCAACAGAGAATCCCCAACTCCATGGAATATTAATTGGTGAGAGCTCTCCTGGAGGTCCCCATCTTGACAAAAAGACTGGGCCCCACTCAACTGCCTGCAGGCTCCAATGCTGGACACCTCACTCCAAACTAGCAAGACAGGAACGCAACCCCACCCATCAACAGACTGGCTCTCTTGTGCACTGTGGGAGCAGTTCACACTCTGACCTGAGTCAACTCACGTGTGTACTTGCCCCCAAAGTCCACAGACTGGCTGTCTACTAAGCTCACAGACACCCCAAAACACACCACCTGATGCAACACTGCCCTTCAGAGGAATAAGACTCAACTCAACCAACTACAGAGCAGGAACCATTCCATCTAACTAGGAAGCCTACACAAGCCCCGGTACCAACCTTACCCATCAGAGGGCAGACACCAGAAGCAAGAGGAACTACAAAACTGCAGCCAGCAGAAAGAAGACCTCAAACACAGTAAGTTAAAAAAATGAGATGACAGAGAAATATGGTGTAGAAGAAGAGGCAAAGTAAAAACCCACAAGACCAAATAAATGAAGAGGAAATAGGCAACCTACCTGAAAAAGAATCCACAGTAATACATAAGGCAGATGCTAACAGCCGAAGAAGAAATGGGCAGTAACACAATAATACTGGAGGACTTTAACACCTCACTGACACCAATGGACAGATCATCCAGACAGAATATAAATAAGGAAACACAAGTAAAATTGTACTTTTAGATATCATTTTAATGATATCTAAAATGATACTTAGACATACTTTTAAGTCTAACCTGATAGACTTAATTGATATTTATAGGACATTCCATCTGAAAGCAGCAGAATACACTTTCTTCCCAAGTGCACACAAACATTCTCCAGGATAGATCACATCTTGGGTCAAAAATCAAGCCTCATTAAATTTTAGAAAATTGAAATTGTATCAAGCATCTTTTCCAACCACAATGCTATGAGATTAGAAACCAATTACAGGGGAAAAAACTATAAAATAAACTCATGGAGTCTAAACAATACACTACTAAATAACCAAGAGATAACTGAATAAATCAAAGAGGAAATTTAAAAATGCATAGAAAAAAATGACATCGAAAACATGAAGACCCAAAACCTATGGGATGCAGCAAAAGCAGTTCTAAGAGGGAAGTTTATAACAATACAATCCCACCTCAAGAAATAAGAAAAATCTCAAACAACAACTTAACCTTACACATAAAGCAAATAGAGAAAGAAGACCAAACAAAACCCAAAGTTAGTAGAAGGAAAGAAATCGTAAAATCAGAGCAGAAATAAAAGAACTAGAAATTAAGAAAACCATAGCAAAGATCAATAAAACTAAAAGTTGGTTCTTTGAGAAGATAAATAAAATTGATAAAATTTTAGCCAGATTCATGAAGAAAAAAATGGAGAGGACTCAAAACAATAAAATTAGAAGTGAAAAAGAAGTTACAACTGAAACCACAGAAATACAAAGGATCATAAGAGACTACCACAAGCAATGATATGCCAATAAAATGGACAACCTGGAAGAAATGGACAAATTCTTAGATATGCACAACCTACCAGACTGAACTGGGAAGAAATAGAAAATATGTACAGAGCAATCACAAGGAATGAAATTGAAACTGTGATTAAAAATCTTCCAATAAACAAAAGCACAGGACTAGATGGTTTCACAGGCAAATTCTATTAAACATTTAGAGAAGAGCTAACACCTATCCTTCCAAAACTCCTGCAAAAAATTGCAGAGGGTGGAACACACCCAAGCTCATTCTATGAGGCCACCATCACCTTGATACCAAAACCAGACAAAGATATCATTAAAAAGGAAAATTACAGACCTATATCTCTGATGAACACAAACACAAAAATTCTCAACAAAATACTAACAAACAGAATCCAACAACACATTAAAAGGATCATACACCACAATCAACTGGGATTTATCTGAGGGATGCAAGGATTCTTCAATATACACAAATCAATCAATGTGATATGCCATGTTAACTAATTGATCATCTAAATGATCTAAATGATCATCTCAATAGTTGCAGAACAAGCTTTTGACAAAATTCAACTCCCACTCATGATAAAACTCTCCAGAAAGTGAGCATAGAGGGAACCTACCTTAACATAATAAAGGCCCTATATGACATACCCACAGCAAACATTATTCTCAATGGTAAAGAACTGAGAGTATTTCCTCTAATATCAGCAACAAGACAAGGTTGTCCACTCTCACCACTATTATTCAACATAGATTTGGAGGTCCTAGCACCAGCAATCAGAGAAGAAAAATAAATAAAAGCAATGCAAATTGGAAAAGTGAAACTGTCACTGTTTGCAGATGACATGATCTTATACATAGAAAATCCTAAAGAAGCCATCAGAAAACTCCTAGAGCTCATCAATGAGTTTGGTAAAGCTGAAGGATAGAAAATTAAGGCAGAGAAATCTCTTGCATTCCTATACATCAACAATGAAAGATCAGGAAGAGAAATTAAGAAAACAATCCCAAAAAAGAATAAACATACCTAAGGGGGCAAAAGACAGCTCTAGTCAGAAAACCATATGATACTGATGAAAGAAATCAAAGATGATGCAAAGAGATGGAGAGATATACCATGTTCTTGGATTGGAAGAATCAATATCATGAAAATGACTATACTACCCAAAGCAATATACAGATTGAATGCAATCCCTATAAAATTACGAATTACACTTTTTCACAGAATTAGAGCAAAAAAATTTACAATTTGTATGGAAACACAAAAGACCCCAAATAGGCCAAGCAATCTTGAGAAAGAAAAACCAAGCTGGAAGAATCAGGCTCCCTGACTTCAAACTATACTTCAGAGCTACAGTAATCAAGACAGTATGGTACTGGCACAAAAACAAAACTATAAATCAGTGGAACAGGATTGAAAGCCCACAGATAAACCCATGGTTACCTAATCTATTACAAAGGAGGCAAGAATATAAAATGGAGAAAAGACAGTTACTTCAATAAATGGTACTGGGAAAATTGGACAGCTACATGTAAAAGAATGAAATTAGAACACTCCCTAACACCATACACAAAAATAAACTCAAAATGGATTAAAGACCTAAATGTAAGACCAGACACTATAAAACTCTTAGAGAAAAATATAGGAAGAACACACTTTGACATAAATTGCAGCAAGATCTTTTTGACCCACCTCTTAGAGTAGTGAAAATGAAAACAAATATAAACAAATGGAAGCTAATTAAACTTAAAAGTATTTGCACAGCAAAGGAAACCATAACAAGATGAAAAGATAACCCTTAGAAAGGCCTGAGCCTCAGTGAAGCAACTGGCAAAGGATTAATCTTCAAAATATGAAAACAGCTCATGCAGTGCAATATCAAAAGACAGACAAGCCAATTAAAAACTCAGCAGATCTAAATAGACATTTCTCCAAAGAAGGCATACCAATGGCCAATTGGCACATGAAAAGATGCTCAACATCACTAATTATTAGATAAATTCAGATCAAAACTACAATGAGGTATCACCTCACACTGGTCAGAATGGCCATCATCAAAAAATCTACAACCAATAAATGCTTGAGAGGGTGAGGAGAAAAGGGAACCCTCTTGCACTGTTGGTGGGAATGTAAATTGATACAGCCACTATGGAGAACAGTATGGAGGTTCCTTTAAAATTAAAAATAGAACTACCATATGACCCAGCAATCCCACTACTGGGCATATACCTTGAGAAAAATGTAATTCAAAAATACACATGACTCCAAATTTATTGCAGCACTATTTACAAACACCAGGACATGGAAGCAACCTGTCCATCAACAAATGAATGGATAAAGAAGTTGAGGTATATTTATACAATGAAATATTACTCAGCCATATAAAGAAATGAAATTGGGTCATTTGTAGAGATGTTGATGGACCTAGAGACTGTCATACAGAGTGAAGCCAGAAAGAGAAAAACAAATATTGTATATTAATGCATGTATGTTATATCTAGAAATATCATACAGATGAGCCTATTTTCATAACAGAAATAGAGATATTGATATAGAGAAAATACTTGTGGACACCCAGGGGTGAGGGAGGGGTGGAATGAATTGGGAGATTGGGGTTGACGTTTATATGCCACTAGCTATGAAATAGGTATTCAGTGAGGACCTGCTGTATAGCACAGGGAATTCTACTTGGTGCTCTGTGGTGACCTGGATGGGAGTGAAATTCCAAAGGGAGAGGATATGTATATATGTATAGCTGATTCACTTTGCTGTGCAGCAGGAGCTATCACAACATTGTAAAGCAACTATACCTCAATAAAAAAATAAATATTAAAAAATGCATATGAAGAAATCATGGCTGAAAACTTCCCAAACTTAACGAAGGAAACAGATATCCAGGCATAGGAAGCACAGAGGGTCCCAAACAAGATGAACAGAAACAGATGCACACCAAGATATATCATAATCAAAATGGGAAAAATTAAAGGTAAAGAGAGAATTCTAAAAGCTGTAGGAGAAAAAAAATATTCAGTTACAAGGGAACACCCATAAGGCTATCAGCTGATTTCTCTGCAGAAATTTTGCAGTCCAGAGTAAGTGGAAGAATATATGCAAAGTCCTGAAACGGAAAAACCTGCAACCTAGGATGCTCTACTCAGCAAGATTATCATTTAAAATAGAGGGAGAGGTAAAGAATTTCTCAGACAAGCAAAAAATTAAAGGAATACTAAACTTACTCTAAAAGAAATATTTAAAGGTCCTCTTTAAATGAAATATATGAAAGAATCTATAGGGAAGAGAAAAACACAATTGGAAAGGCAAATATATAAAAGGATTGAATATCATTTAAATAAGACAAGTATATAAATTAAAAAACACTCACAAAAATTTGTAAAAGTGATTATAACTATAATTAACAGTAAGAGGATAAACATGAAGATGTAAAATAGGATATCAGAAACAAAATATAGGGGAGGGGTAAAATGTAGATCTTTTAGAACATGTTTGAACTTATAAGACTAACAGTCTAAAGCAGATAGATAACATTATGGGTCAGCATACTTGAAAACCAGGGGATCCACAAATCAGAAATATACAATAGAGTCACAAAAACCAAAAAGAATGGAACTCAAGCCTAAATCATCAAACTACAAAAATAAAAACAACAAAAAATGTGAACAAAGAATAACTACAAAATCAAATGGAAACCAAGTTGTGAAATGACAATAAGTACATACCTATCAGTAATTACTTTAAATATCAATGGAATAAGTGCTCCAATCAAAAGGCATAGAGTTGCAGATTGAATGAGAAAACAAGAACCTACAATATCCTGCCTACAGAAGACAACTTCAGGGTGAAAGATACACACAGCCTGAAAGTGAGGGGATGTAAAAAGATATTTCATGAAATGGAAACAACAAGAAATCAGGCGTATCAATACTCATATCAGGCAAAATAGACAATAAAGACCATAAATAAAGAAGAACAGTATAGGTGATAAAAAGATCAATATGAGAAAAGAATATTACACTCAACAACATATATGCACCCAACCTAGGAGCACCTAAATAAATAAAACAAATACTAATAGATATAAAGGGAGAAAATGACAGTAATATAATAATAGCAGGGGACTTTAACACTACAGTTACATGAATGGACAGATGATCCAGGCAGAAAATCAATAAGGCAACAGAGGTCTTAAATGACATGAAAAACCAATTGGACTAAATAGATATCTACAGGACATGCCATCCAAAAACAGCAGAATGCACATTTCAAGTGCACATGGGGCGTTCAACAAGATAGATCACATACTAGGGTTAAAATCTGAAATATATATATATATAAATCTGAATCATACTTGAAACTAACATAATATTTAAGTCAACTACACTTCAATAAAAGAATAATGAATCACTTACTAATAAATAAAATATATGATATAATAGATAAATCCTCAGCAATTGCTCAATAGCACTTGCTAAAGTTGAAGTGTACATGAACTAATGGTTGTAACACTGAACTCAGTGAACTGATTCTTTAAGTGCTAAAATGATTTTCTTTAGGTGACTGCTTCACTCATTTATCAGCTACTTCTATCCCTTTGTTTCCTGATTTTTACAATAAGCATAACAATAGTAGCTAATTTAAGTGGTGGCTGGAAGGATCACCACCAGCAAACAGACTGACAGATACAGAAAACAAATTAGTGATTTGGGGAAATGGAAGATGGAAGGGACAAGATATGGGTAGGAATTATGAACTATTATGTATAAAATAAATAAGCTATGAAGATATATTGGACAGCACAGGGAAAATAGCCAATATTTAATAATAACTATAAATGGAGCATAACTTTTAAAAATTGTGAATCACTATGTTGTACACCTGAAACTTATATAATATTGTAAATCAACTAGCTCAATCAAAAAATGATTTTTAAAATGTGGAAAAAAGAAATACATATGCACATCATCATGAAATATTAAATATTTATATTGAGAAGAAATCACATTAACATATGATCTAATGTATTTAGCTGAATTTCTCTTAGCCTCCTCTTTCTTTGTGTATGTGTATACATGTATGTGTTTTTGGAACAAAGGCATTCTCCTATAATTATCAGAGCAAAATTATATCATTCAGAATATTTAATATTGACACAGTGCTCTTAATTATAGAGTCAGTGTTCAAATTTTGAACTATCCTTATGAAAATAGTTGATTATGTCTAGGGAAATATCTATACCTATATCTATATCAATATCTATCATCTACCTATCATCATCTATCATCTGTCTATCTAGATATATGTTAGGCATACTGAGTTATCCCAATTAAAACATTTTATAGTAGTTTTCTTCCTCACTTAAGTATGCATTAATGATCATTCATTGCATTTAGTTGTCCAAACATATTTTAAATTTTATGTAAATTCCTCATAATTTACTTTTCACTTAATATTTTATTTTCAGAAAAAGTTCAGTGTTGTCTCCAACTACTGTTTAATTGGAATCAAACATTTTATTATTTTTCTTTCTAAATTAATTTCTAGGTAATAATTTTATGCCATATTCCTCCACCGTATAATTTTTATACTAACATTTACTAAACTCTTTCCATTTGCCAAGCACTAATTTAAGATCTTTAATTATATTAATTTCTTTAATTTTCAGAATAATCCTACAAGGTAAATACTATCATATTATCAAGTTTTACAAATGGAAAAATGGTGTCACATTTCAAGTAAAAAGTACTAACCACCTCATTCATTCTCAATCTTCCATGATTTTTCAGATAATTTGCCTAATTTGCTGAGAATATTCATTAAACTTAATACCATTTTCTTTTTTTCCTGAAGAACTACTTACACTGAGTATCCATAGGTACAATAATCTTGTGGTTGCTAGTGTGTTAGTGTTTATTTAAGATATGTGCGAATAATCTTGAGAGAGGTGTTAAGGAAGTCAGAATGTATTTTAAATTTTTGTCTTTGAGAATAATAAACCAAGTCCAATTGTCAATAGTCAAATAATTCTTCTTTCACCTTATGAGGTCACTTGGTATAAAGGAGAATGTCAGTTATGTGCTCCTTAATATTGTCACAGTTAATCATCAAGTGCACTTAATTACTAGAATTATTAAAAATATACTTTTAATAAAATTAATTAAAAACTCATTTTATAACATGTTTTAAAACATTTTGCCTTGCTTCTTTCAGTTGGGATTATCTATGTCTACCATCCCCACTTCCTAATAGTGTGAATTTTTAAGAGTTGATTCAAACAAGTATGAGGTGGATGTATTAGTTTGCATTAGTATATAAATTAGTGTATTAGTGTAATGACATTTTAATGCCCTTGGGTGTTCCTAAGGTCTCAGTCCTAGGTCTATTTTCATTTGAAACTATTTCTCTAGCCTCCCATCCTCATATGAAGCTGATAACTTCCACATTTATATAGCCAGTTCAGACTGCTTTGTTATGTTCACAATATGAATATTAAACTGCCAGCTAGCTATTTCAAAAACACCTTACACTCAATAGGCCCAAATTGAAGTCAAGATGCAATGTTCTCTGTTTTCATGAATTATACAATTTCTCCTCTAGCTGTGTAAGCCCTAAACCTAGGTATAATATTATAAATGTTTCTACTTTTATTTTCATGTCCAATTCAGTACCAAACCTTGTCCATATTACCTCGTAAATCTCTCTGCTTCTCTTTATTTCTATGATGACTAATCTAGTGCAAATTATTTTCATGTTTTCCCGTCCTTTTGTCATAACTCACTCTATGCCAGTCACCTAAGCTCTTTACATATATTAACTTATTCCTGTCCAAGGATGTGGACAAGCAGCGCTGTGACAAGAAGTGCCACCCAGGCAAGCACTGAATGTCCATTGTCTACAACGACTCTGGCAAGGTCTTCAAACTCAGCACCATCAAAGGCCAGTTCAACTTTGTCCACGTGATCATCACGCCCCTGGGCTATGAGTGCAACCTGGTGTTGAGGCAGTGCAGAAAAGACATGGAGGACCTCGTGGACACCAGCGTGGCCAAGATCATGTCCAACAGAAACCTGCCCTTTGCGGCCCATCAGATGGCCCAGCATGCAAATGTGGGCTCACAGGTACACCACAGCTGCTCCAACCCCATCGACACCTACCCCTCCAAGTGGATTTCCAGGCTTCACCACATCAAGTGGCATTGCCACTGGATCCATGAGGAAGCCCGCTACTGGAACGCCAGCCTGCCCCTGATGCAGACTCACCCTCTTGGCCATGCCAAGGTCCTTGCGCAGGCCCCAGCTGAGCCTATGCCCACCTACGAGACAGATCAGTGGAAGAGCCTCATCTCCTCCGTGGAAGACTTCACTGAGTACATGTGAGGCTGCGTGGGGGCTGGTGCCTTGTCCCATTGGGGATTCTCTGAGATGTTGATCATGTGCCTGGGCTCCCTCAGCTGTCACCTGAGCAGCCATGCTGCCGGACTCTCCCTGCCCCTGTGAGGCACTGGGTGGTATTTATTTGTGCAAATAAAGTGCTGGTGTGGCCCAGTCCTGTGCACTGTGACACAGACACTGGAGTAGACACAGGGGGAAAAAAAGAAGAAGAAAGATAGGTTCTTACTCTTCCCTTCTTATTCTATAAGACCAGTACTATGATTATTCTGATTTAATTTATGAGGTAATCTGCTTAAATACCACACACAATTAAGTGAAAGAGCTGGAATTCGAACCAGGTCTATCCGGTTTCTGAGCACGCCTTTACATGCAACATTATAGAACCTGATCTAGAGAAACAAATATTTTATTGTTCTTGAGTCCTAAGAAAAATGGTTTGTGAATATTTTAATTAAAGTTATAATTGTCTTCAATTCAGCCTTATAAAATGGAAAGTAATTCTTTTTCATATTGAAATTCCTTAAACTATGAATCTGAGCAAGATGGAGAATATAACATTGAAATCTTAACTCATTAAACCTCTTTCTACAAGGAATTAAGATAATGTGTTCCAGATCTTTTCCCAACTAGACCCGAACTTTTTAACACAGACAAGGAGTTTGGTAAAATTCCAAGAATAAAGATTTAACATGCTCTTAGACTATGCCTGTCCTCTATCAGCTCTCTCAAGTAAGCCTTGGGCAAGTGTTGCCTCACAGCCTATTTACAGTGGAATCCTCTGACAAGTGCATGAAATGCAGCTATTATCCCTAGTTGATTATAAATGTATCCATGTTATTTAAATTCTAGATGCACAGGAGGCAATCTTGACATTCTGTTTTGAAAACTTTGGAGACTTACTGTATTACCTTTCAAAATCCATCTCACATTGACACAGATATTGACTCCATGACAGTTTGCAGGTTTTTGTAATGGAATTCTTTATTTTCAAGTGACTTTTTATTTTCCTAGGCTCTGTTGTCATTAGGAAATTATGGATGGGTTCAAAATCAAAATCTCTGTAACTGGGTTAACACCTTGTCTAGAGTTACAAAGCCTTGAAATCCATCAAATTTCCTGGAGGAAACATCTTATTCTTCCTCCAGAATAAGTGGAACTTCAAAAAAATCAATAATTTATACTTTCTCTCCAGATGTAATGTCTTCATTCATTAGTGGATAATATTGAGACAGTTAACCCTAGTGCCTAACATCTTTGAGAGTTCTAGTTGGAAGAACATCTTTTAACAACTCTTTCAAATATTGGCTGTTGCTTTCCCCTCACTTCCAGCAACCACTGAATCCTGAAGTAGCTCTCAGAAGTTTTCCTTACTGTCAAGTGTGACAGCTCCCAGTAACCAGTTTCCATTAACTTTATCTTCCTTGTAGTTCATAGTCTCTAACAGTTTCTAGGCTATTAACGCATTCTCTAGTTCACTCTCCCTATATAGCTCACAGGACATGGTAAAGAAGCAAAAACAAAAACTGGGTTGGCTTCCCAGTGGCATTCATACAAGAGCCTATGTAAAACTAGAGGGACATGCTGTTTCTATCTCTTTAAGAGTGTTTTACTGTTGATTCTAGGTACACTGACTTACAGGTCAATCTCATCCTCATTGAAGTTACAATATATTGTAAAGTCACAAATTTAAGATTATCTTTGACTCTTATTTTTTAGCTTAGGATTTCATGTTTTCATTGCTCAAAGTTTCAACCTGGAGAGAGGTGTTAATCTATGATCTATGGTATTTATGTGTAGAGATAGTTATAGGAAACTTGAGTGTTTCCTCACCTCATTTCTATTCTTGTCCCAGACAGCTGTGATGATTTGATATAAGATTTTTCAACAATGTTTCCAAATTTGGAAAGAAGTAGGCTTGAAGTTCACTTATCTAATTCCTCTCCTACTTCTTCACAGAAATGTTAATTTTGTAGAGATTAGTGGCTTTTTTTGTGGTACGCAGGCCTCTCACTGTTGTTGCCTTTCCTGTTGCGGAGCACAGGCTCCGGACATGCAGGCTCAGCATCCACGGCTCACAAGCCCAGCCGCTCTGTGGCATATGGGATCCTCCCGCACTGGGCATGAACCCGTGTCCCCTGCATCAGCAGGTGGACTCTCAACCACTGCGCCACCAGGGAAGCCTGGACTGGCTTCTTATATAGAAGCATTAGCTTCAGAGATCCAGAAGAGAGGACCCACAAACTGCAAAGATATTCCCCATCCTGGAAATATGACACATCTTTCACTGGGTGGAGTGAATCTTAGAAGAGAATGGGTGAATATCAGAATATGGAGCAGAGCCCCATTCCACAAACAAAAATCAAAGAGCTCCAATTCATCTCTCTCTCTTTTCTCCCAATGAATATAACATAATACTTAACCCTCAAACTATTATAGCCAGAGAAGACCAACAGTTCTCTGATATCTGGAAATGGAGTCACATAAATTTTAAAATTCTGGCACACTCTGTGAGAATAATTGGACAGAGTTTCTCAAGGCAAGCATGAGCAATATAACAAGAAATGATCTGGCAAAATACCATACTACCAAATTATCACTCTGCAGACATGAAATCTCACAGAGGAGAATAGCTGAACATTAAATTCCTGAAATAAAAGAAAATCTTGAGATAGTCACAAAAAGATTAAAGCAAGAAGAGACCATAATAGGAAATGCAGATAAAATAATCCAACATAAAATAATTGCTGTCTTTGACATAGATAACCCATATAAAAGGGAAATTATTAAATGATATAGCACACAAAAATTTCCTTGAAATGAAGAAATGGTCAAATCTTCAAATTAAAAGGACACACACTAAAGCTATGAAATATAAGAATGAAAATGTAATTATTCAAACATTCAACATGAATCAAGAAAGAAACTTGAAAAATAAAAAATTAAGTTGGCCTCAGACATCTTCACAATAACCATCAATGCCAAAAGAGAATAGAGATGTGTCTGCATAGATCATCTAGATAAAGATCCATGAGAGCAGGAGCCTGATCTGACTTATTCACTGCTATATCCACAGCACTTGTAGCAGTTCATGGTACATAGTATGTGCTCAATAAATACTAGTTGAATAAATGAATATAAATTTCTGAGGAAAACAGGGTGGTTATTGAATCTTATTATAGTTAGTCAACTATCAGTCAAATATAAAAGCACATTCTGAAATATGAAATGACTCAGGAAATACAATATATCCCTTAGTAAATATTCTTGAGAAAAATCAGTCAAGTAACAGAAGAATCAAAATAAGAAGCTTAGTAATGAAGAAGATGTGGTATCATATCATTCTTTATAAAAGCAATACATTCCTTATTCTAAAAGAAGAGCTAGAAGACTCTAGTCTGGTTGCTCTAGAGGGGAAGAAAGAAAACATTTACTTGTGATGTGAAATGCAATAAGTTGGAATACAGGGCCAAGTGTGAAGTGTTTATAGAATGAAAGATTAGAAGAGCATTGATGTTTGAGAGGATTGGAAAAGAGGAAAAAGGAAGATTTTATGAAGGATGTGGGGAAATCCAAAAGTACATACCAGTAGTATTTTGTTATTGTTCTTTCATGGATGCAGTATCTCACTGAAACTTAGCAACATTGTTTTCTAAAAGTAAGTATGTATGTGTCTGTGTAAAGTTAGAATATGAGATTCATGAGGCCAGGGATTTTTATCTTCTAACTGCTATCTTCATAACACCTCCAGCAGTGGCCTAGAACCTATCTTAGAACAAAGTAGGTGTTCAATCAGTATTTGTTGACTGAATGGTGTTTTAGGTACTTGACTCTTAACAGTACAATTCTTCTTATTAAGAGGTGATCATTCCAAAACTGATAAGATTTATCACTAAATCTTTCAACAAATCAGCTTTTATTTTGATTATTTCTATTTACTACATTCCTTATATTTAATTAACTATTTCCCCTATTCAAAGCTTCATTTTCCTATTATTGTTCCTGTCTGTCTCCTCTCAGAATTTATAAAATAAAGCCTTTTGCTGCTAAGGTGCTTATATTTTCTGAACATTTTTTTCAGAATTGTATTTCTTCTTAAAATTATGTTATTTTATTTTATTTTATTTTATTTTTTTTATTTATTTTTTTTTTTTTGCGGTACGTGGGCCTCTCACTGTTGTGGCCTCTCCCGTTGCGGAGCACAGGCTCCGCGACGACGCGCAGACTTAGCGGCCATGGCTCACGGGCCCAGCCGCTCCGCGGCATGTGGGATCTTCCCGGATCAGGGCACGAACCCGCGTCCCCTGCATCTGCAGGCGGACCCTCAACCACTGCGCCACCAGGGAAGCCCCAAAATTATGTTATTTTAGAGATTGATGGCACCTCACAGATAACTCAGTTCAGTCACTTGGTTTTAGAGAACAGAAGAGACAATTTATGTTTCTAAGTGACTAGCCCAAGGTCCCATAGCTCTTAATTTAGGGTTCTTCCCACTCTGCTATTTTAGTTTTTGGCTTTATTGGCTTTCTGAAATATTAAGGTATTGTAGCATATAGTATTTCAATCATTTCAAAATATTTCAAATAAGATTCTTCTGTTTGAGTATTTCCTTTCAATATTAAAGCATAAAGGGCTTTCAATTCTATAAACATCAGCTTCTCACTTTCTCATTAGTGTTTGTGTGTGTATGTCATAATTATATATCTTCTGAATAAGAAAAATCCATGGCTCATTTGAAGTCTTTTGAACATTCTGCCAAATTTCAGAACCTATTATTAAGGCCTTGTTTACACAATCA
Source organism: Mesoplodon mirus (assembly GCF_964341445.2). Lineage (NCBI taxonomy): Eukaryota > Metazoa > Chordata > Mammalia > Artiodactyla > Ziphiidae > Mesoplodon > Mesoplodon mirus. Next base: position 51,926,508 of record NC_138977.1, read on the forward strand.
ATATCCTGGAACCTGCCTCAATTCTGTGTCTACATTTCTTTACCATTCACTTAAGATGCATAGTGAGGAGGGGCAGAGTCAAGATGGTGGTGTACGAGGATGTAGAGTTTGCATCTCCTCACAATTAGGTCACCAACCAGGTGCAAGTGAGGGACCTCAGACACCTAAGGGGATGGAAGGAATCCCTATGCTACTGTATAACCTGTGGGGGGGGGAAGGAGAGGGAGAGGAAAAGTGGAGGGGAGTTGGGACTGGTGTCCCTAAGGGGCAGCAGTGGGAGGGGAGGTCTTTCCACACTCAGAGTGGCCCACCCATATTGTGGGGATTGGTGGGAACAGGAAGCGACCTGCAGGGGATCAGGGGATTGGAGGGGAAACAGGCAAGCATCTCCCCCACCCACTCAGGGCCAGCAAACCAGTTGAGGTCATGGACCTGATCCTCAGCCATCCCAGGCACCCTCCAGCCATGCAGATCCTCGGCCTGAGGCAGCCCCCAGGGCCTCTTCCAGCCATGACGCTCCCAGGCCTGAGATTCACCACCCACACCAAGAAATTTTCTGCCTTTTTTTTTGGCAGGGTCTCGTGGCTTGCAGGGTCTTCCTTCCCAGACAGGGGGTTGGGTCTGAGCTCCTGTGGTGGAGCAACAAGTACAGAGACTTCTGCAGCAATATTAAATGCACCAACATTCGAATTATAGAGATCCCAGGAGAAGAAGTGAAAGAGAAAGGGTCTGAGAAAGTATTTGAAGAGATTATAGATGAAAACTTGCCTAACATGGGAAAGGAAATAGTAACCCAAGGCCAGGAAATGCAGAGAGTCCAAGGCAAGATAAACCCAAAGAAAAACATGCGAAGACACATATTAATCAAACTAACAAAAATTAAATTCAAAGAAAAAATATTAAAAGCAGAAAGGGAAAAGCAACAGATAACATACAAGGGTATCCCCATAAGGTTATCAGCTGATTTTTCAGCACAAACTCTGCAGGCCAGAAGGGAGTGGAAGGATATATTTAAAGTGATGAAAGGGAAAAACCTACAAGGATTACTCTACCAAGCAAGGATTGTATTCAGATTTGATGGAGAAATCAAAAGCTTTACAGACAAGCAAAGGCTAAGAGAATTCAGCACCATGAAACCAGCTTTACAACAAATACTAAAGGAACTTCTCTAGGTGGGAAACATAAGAGAGGAAAAAGGCCTACCAAAACAAACCTTAAACAAATAAGAAAATGGTAGTAGGAACATACATATCAATAATCACCTTAAATGTAAATGGATTAAATGCTCCAACCAAAAGACACAGACTGGCTGAATGGATATATGCTGTCTACAAGACATCCACTCAGACTTAGGGACACATACAGCCTGAAAGTGAGGGGATGGAAAAAGATATTCCATGCAAATGGAAATAAAAAGAAATCTGGAGTAGAAATTCTCATATCAGGCAAAATAGACTTAAGTAAAGACTTTTACAAGAGACAACTAAGGACACTGCATAATGATCAAGGGATCATTCCAAAGAGGAAGATATAATAATTGTAAATATTTATGCACCCAAACAGGAAGACCCCGATACATAAGGCAAATGCTAACAGCCGTAAAAGAAGAAATTGACAGTAACACAATAATACTGGGGAACTTTAGCACCCCACTTACACCAATGGACAGATCATCCAGAGAGAAAATAAATAAGGAAACACAGTATTAAATGACACAATAGACCAAATAGACTTAATTGATATTCATAGGACATTCACCCAAAAGTGGCAGAATAGACTTCTTTCTCAAGTGCACACTGAACATTCTCCAGGATAGATCACATCTTGGGTCACAAATCAAGCCTCAGTAAATTTGAAAAATTGACATCATATTAAGCATATTTTCTGACCACAATGCTCTAACATTACAAATCAACTACAGGAAAAAAACTGTAAAAAACAAAAACACGTGGAAGCTAAACAATACATTACTAAATAACCAAGAGACAACAGAAGAAATCAAAGAGAAAATCAAAAAACACATAGAAAAAATGAGAATGAAAACATGGTGACTCAAAACTTATGGGACGCAGCAAAAGCAGTTCTAAGAGGGAAGTTTATAACAATTCATTCTCACCTCAAGAAACAAGGAAAATCTCAAATAAACAATTGAAACTTACAATAAAGCAACTAGAGAAAGAAGAACAAAGAAAAAAACACAAAGTTAGTAGAAGGAAAGAAATCATAAAAATCAGAGCAGAAATAAATGAAACAGACAGATGAATAGATAAAGAAGATGTGGCACATATATATAATTGAATATTACTCAGCCATAAAAGGAAATGAAATTGAGTTATTTGTAGTAAGGTGGATGGACCTGGAGTCTGTCATACAAAGTGAAGTAGGTCAGCAAAGGATTAATCTCCAAAATTTATAAGCAGCTCATGCAGCTCAATAGCAAAAAAACAAACAACCCAATCCAAAAATGGGCAGAAGACTTAAATAGGCATTTCTCCAAAGAAGATATACAGACTGCCAACAAACACATGAAAGAATGCTCAACATCATTAATCATTAGAGAAATGCAAATCAAAACTACAATGAGATATCATCTCACACCAGTCAGAATGGCCATCATCAAGAAATCTAGAAACAATAAATGCTGGAAAGGGTGTGGAGAAAAGGGAACACTCTTGCACCGCTGGTGGGAATGTGAATTGGTACAGCCGCTATGGAGAACAGTATGGAGGTTCCTTAAAAAACTACAAATAGAACTACCATATGACCCAGCAATCCCACTACTAGGCATATGCCCTGAGAAAACCATAATTCAAAAAGAGACATGTACCAAAATGTTCATTGCAGCTCTATTCACAATAGCCCGGAGATGGAAACAACCTAAGTGTCCATCATCGGATGAATGGATAAAGAAGATGTGGCACATATATACAATGGAATATTACTGAGCCATAAAAAGAAACGAAACTGAGCTATTTGTAATGAGGTGGATAGACCTAGAGTCTGTCATACCGAGTGAAGTAAGTCAGAAAGAGAAAGACAAATACCGTATGCTAACACAAATATATGGAATTTAAGAAAAAAAAAGTCATGAAGAACCTAGGGGTAAAACAGGAATAAAGACACAGACCTACTTGAGAATGGACTTGAGGATATGGGGAGGGGGAAGGGTAAGCTGTGACAAAGTGAAAGAGAGGCATGGACATATATACACTACCAAACGTAAGGTAGATAGATAGTAGGAAGCAGCCACATAGCACAGGGAGATCAGCTCAGTGCTTTGTGACCACCTGGAGGGGTGGGATAGGGAGGGTGGGAGGGAGGGAGACACAAGAGTGAAGGGATGGGGGATCAGATGTATATGTATGACTGATTCACTTTGTTATAAAGCAGAAACTAATTAAAAAATGAAAAAAAAAAACAAAGTGAAGAAGGTCAGAAAGAGAGAAACACATACCATATGCTAACACATATATATGGAATGTAAAAAAAATGGTCTTGAAGAACCTAGGGGCAGGAAGGGAATAAAGATGCAGACCTAGTAGAGAATGGACTTGAGGACATGGGGAGGCGGAAAGGTAAGCTGGAACAAAGTGAGAGAGTGGCATGGACATATATACACTACCAAATGTAAACCCAATAGCTAGTGGGAAGCAGCCACATGGCACAGGGAGATCAGCTCGGTGCTTTGTGACCACCTAGAGGGGTGGGATAGGGAAGGTGGGAGGAAGGGAGATGCAAGAGGGAAGAGATATGGGGAGATATGTATATGTACAGCTGATTCACTTTGTTATAAAGCAGAAACTAACACATCATTGGAAAGTAATTATACTCCAATAAAGATGTTTTTTTTTAAAAGCGTAAAGATGTTAGGGCAAAAATTATGGCAATCCCATATTGGACATAACGTAAAATATTTATTGGAAAAAATTTAAAAAGTATTTAATTAACAAAATGAAACAGAAACAAAGAAAACAATAGCAAGTATTAAAAAACTAAAAGTTGGTTCTTTGAGAAGGTAAACAAAATTCATAAACCTTTAGCCAGACTCATCAATAAAAAAGGGAGAGGATTACAATCTATAAAGTTAGAAAAGAAAAAAGAGAAATAACAACTGTCACCACAGAAGTACATGGGAACATTAGATTACTACAAGCAACTGTATGCCAATAAAATGGACAACCTGGAAGAAATGGACAAATTCATAGAAATGTACAATCTTCCAAGACAGAACCAGGAAGAAATAGAAAATATAAACAGACCAATCACAAGTAATCAAATTGAAACTGTAATTAAAAATCTTCCAACAAACAGAAGTCCAAGACCAGATGGTGTCACAGGCGAATTCTACCAAACATTTAGTGAAGAGTTAACACCTATCCTTCTCAAACTCTTACAAAAATTTGCAAAAGGGAGCAACACTCCCAAACTCATTCTAAAAGGCCACCATCACCTTGACAGCAAAACCAGATAAAGATATCACAAAAAAATAAATTTACAGACCTGATGAACATACATGCAAAATTCCTTAAACTACTAGCAAACAGAATCCAACAGCACATTAAAAGGATCACACACCATGATCAAGTGGGATTTATTGCAGGGATGCAAGGATTCTTCAAAATACACAAATCAATGTGATACACAATACTAACAAATTTAAGAATTAAAACCATATGATTATCTCAATAGATGCAGAAAATCTTTTGACAAAACTGAACACCCATTTATGATAAAAACTCTCTAGAAAGTGGGCATAGAGGGAAACTTCCTCAACAAAATTAAGTTTATATACAACAAACCCACAGCAAACATCATTCTCAATGGTGAAAAACTGAAAGTACTTCCTCTAAGATCAGGAACAAGACAAGGATGTCCACTCTCACCACTATTATTCAACATAGTTTTGGAAGTCCTAGCCACAGGAATCGGAGAAGAAAAGAAATAAAAGGAGTACAAATTGGAAAAGAAGAAGTAAAATGGTCATTGTTTGTAGATGACATGATACTATACACAGAAAATCTTAAAGATGCCACCAAAAAAATAATAGAGCTAATCAATGAATTTGGTAAAGTTGCAGGATACAAACTTAACGCACAGAAATATTTTGCATTCCTATACACTAACAACAGAAGTTCAGAAAATTAAGGAAACACTCCCATTTACCATTGTAGCAAAAAGAATAAAATACCTAGAAATAAACCTTCCTAAGGAGGCAAAAGACCTGTACTCAGAAAACTAAAAAACACTGATGAAAGAAATCATAGACGACACAAACAGATAGAGAGACATACGATGTTCTTGGATTGGAAGAATCAATACTGTGAAAATGGCTATATTACTCAAAGCAATTTACAGATTCAGTGCAATCTCTTTCAAATTACCAATGGCATTTTTCACAGAGCTAGAACAAAAAAATTACAATTTGTATGGAAGCACCTCAAACAGCCAAAGCAATATTGAGAAAGAAAAATGGAGCTGGTGGAATCAGGCTCCCTAACTCCAGACTATACGACAAAACAGTAATCAAGACAGTATAGTGGGAGGGAGGGGGACGCAAGAGGGAAGGGATATGGGAACAGATATATATGTATGACATTCACTTTGTTATAAAGCAGAAACTTAAAAAAAAGACAGTCTAGTACTGGAACAAAAACAGAAATATTGATCAATGGTACAGGATAGAAAACTCAGACATATACCTATGCACCTATGGTCAACTAATCTATGACAAAGGAGGCAAGAATATACAATAATTGGTGCTAGGAAACCTGGACAGCTACATGTAAAAGAATGAAATTAGAACACTCCCTAACACCATACACAAAAATAAACTCAAAATGGATTAAAGACCTAAATGTAAGACCAGACACTATAAAACTCTTAGAGGAAAACATAGGAAGAACACACTTTGACATAAACTGCAGCTAGATTTTTTTGACTCACATCTTAGAGTAGTGAAAATAAAAACAAAAATAAACAAATGGAACCTAATTAAACTTAAGAGGGTTTGCACAGCAAAGGAAACCATAACAAGATGAAAAGACAACGCTCAGAATGGGAGAAACCTTCGTTGACAATGAAGCAACTGACAAAGGATTAATCCTCAAAATATACAAACAGCTCATTCAGCTCAATATAAAAAAAAACAGGCCAATCAAAAACTGGGCAGAACTAAATAGACATTTCTCCAAAGAAGACATACCAATGGCCAAATGGCACATGAAAAGATGCTCAACATCACTAATTATTAGAGAAATGCAGATCAAAACTACAATGATGTATCACCTCACACTGGTCAGAATGGTCATTATCAAAAAATCTACAAACAATAAATGCAAGAGAGGGTGTGGAGAAAACGGAAGCTTCTTGCACTGTTGGTGGGAATGTAAATTGATACAGCCACTATGGAGAATATTATGGAGGTTCCTTAAAATTTTTTTTAATAGAGCTACCATATGACCCAGCAATCCCACTCTTGGGCAAATACCCTGAGAAAAACATATTTCAAAAATACACATGGGGCTTCCCTGGTGGCGCAGTGGTTGAGAGTCTGCCTGCCGATGCAGGGGACGCAGGTTTGTTCCCCGGTCCGGGAAGATCCCATATGCCGTGGAGCAGCTGGGCCCGTGAGCCATGGCTGCTGAGCCTGTGCATCCAGAGCCTGTGCTCTGCAACGGGAGAGGCCACAACAGTGAGAGGCCTGTGTATCGGAAAAAAAAAATACACATGACCCCAATGTTCATTACAAATACCAGTACATGGAAGCAACCCAAATGTCCATCGACATATGAATGGAGAAAGAAGATGTGGTGCATTTATACAATGGACTATTACTCAGCCATAAAAAGGAACAAAATTGGATCATTTGTACAGGCATGGATGGACCTAGAGACTGTCATACAGAGTGAAGTAAGCCAGAAAGAGAAAAACAAATATTGTATATTAATTCATATATGTGAATATTAAAAAATGGTACAGATGAACAAACAGGAATAGAGATGCAGACATAGAGAATGGACATGTGGACACAGGGCCGGAATGGGAGGGTGGGATGAATTGGGAGATTATGATTGACATATATACACTATTGTGTATAATAGATAGCTAACGAGAACCTGCTGATAGCACAGGGAGCTCAGCTCGGTGCTCTGTGATGACCTAGATCAGTGAGATAGAGTAGCTGTGAGGGAGGTTCAAGAGGGAGAGGATAAATATATACATATAGGTGGTTCACTTTGGTGTACACAAGAAACTAACATAATATTGTAAAGCAGTTGGGCTCCAATAATAATAATACTAATAAATGATACATAGTGAGTAGGAGTGAAAAGAAAAGAATAGCTGCTTTGCTTACACAATTTTGCCTATTATTAATATTGTGGTAACAACACTTCTTTAACATTGGACCATTTTCCAAAATGTAAGCCTCTTGACCCATTTCATATGCAAAGAGTGACTGTAGACCAAGAGACTGACAAGGAAAAATGATTTTGCAAATGGAAGACCTATGTATTATTTTGACTTTCAAGGAGTCGAATGAAATTCAGTTCTAGCTTTCCCTTGTTGGATCTGAAGTTTATAAGATCCCTCAAGTGAATAAGGAAAGTCTAACCCAATATCATGATTGCTATTGTTATTGCAATTGTTACTAATAAAATTAAATTTTAATAGATTTCAACATATCTCTTTTATAAGGGTTTGAGTTTCTTAAAGTTTAGGTTTAAAACTCAGAACTATATCTATTTTTGTTCTAGATGGGGAGAGAGTAACTTAATTCCTATCGACTTCGATGGAGTATAAAACAAATGTAGACTGTGTGTGAGATTGTGTGGCCCATTTTGAACATCTGTGCTCAAAAAAACATATGTTATACCAGTAGGACAGCATCCTTTCATACAAAAATAAAGGCATTCACTTCTAGTCACCCACAGAAACTAAGCTGATCAGTTCTTGTCATTCGGCTGACGACAAAGATTTTCCAGACCTCTGAAACAATTCTCACAACCTGCATCCTCTGGTGTGGACTCTATGACAGAGACAGTACACCATGAGCTAAAGTTAGTTCATCTGAAGTGGACAACAACAAAATATTAGCTGCTTGGCATACGGGACTTTTTAGGTGGTGGAAACGCTTTGTATCTCACTCAGGCTTGCACCTCTTACCTGAAGGCAGCTATAAACTAACATGATGACACCGTTGTAGTGTAGACCTTCCAGAGGGACTGTAACCTTATTCCAAAGCGACCAAAGAGTTTCAAAAGCCAAATTGATACAATGGATGACGTTTCTGAGGTCCAGCATGCATGAGACTCACCCGTGGTCTACACAGAGAAGCTAGGATGACACACATTTCACACAACCCTCACTTTAGATGAATCCACTGTGTATGCTGACACAAGGGCATGTTTCAAGGGCCTCTTCTTAATTTGCATGGCTGTCCCTGTAACAGGGCTCACCATGCACTTGACTTCCTTTTGTATTTCCACCTAAGGAAAGGGCTCTGCCACTAGACTTTCCCTGAAGTACCCAGTAACAAAGACTACTCTCCATGTAAGAGAGACAGCTCTAAGCAGGTAACACTACAGACTCGGCATTACAAATGCTTCCCCTAAATGGTCAATGTTCGCAGTGAAAACAGTTCTCTGTAAAATTCCACTGAGCACTGCAGAGTCTCCACGCACATGGCAAATCTTTCCTGCTATAACATTAATTTTGTCTCACATGCCAGGAGCACTAGGTCCTTCACACGGCATTGTGCAATGCTTTCTGCCTCAGAAAGAAAGCTACTTCTCTCTGCCTGGTTGAATGCTCTCTCTTCACATACTCAGGTTATTCCACAAGAAGGAGGATATTCAGTTTAGGCCATAGAAGCAGCAGTGACAGAAGTCCTATACCTAAAGCTGTCCTCACGATATCGAAGCGCAAAAGTCCATTCCCGTGGAGGCCGATGTCTTAAAGACTCACCGTGGCTAGGAAAACACATATGTTATACCAGTAGAACAGCATCCTTTCATACAAAAATAAAGGAATTCACCTATAGTCTACCTCAGAAACTAAGCTGAGCATTTCTTGTCATTCGGTGGACCACAAAGTGTTTGCAGACCTCTGCAACCATTTTCACACCCTGCTTCCTCTGGTGGGGACTCTATGACACAGACAGTACACCATGAGCGAAAGTCCGTTCATCTCAATTGGACAACACCAAAATATTAACTGCTCGGAAAACAGGAGTTTTTGAGCAGTGGAAACACTTTGTAGCCCACTCAGGCTTGCACCTCTTACATGAAGGCAGCTATAAACTAATGTGACGAAACCGTTGTAGTGTAGGCCTTCCAGAGGGACTGTAACCTTACTCCAAAGAGACCAAAGAGTTTCAAAAGCTGAATCGATACAATGGATGATGTTTCTGAGGTCCGGCATGTATCAGACTCACCCGTGGGCTACACAGAGAAGCTAGGACGACACACATTTCACACAACCCTCACTTTAGATGAATCCACCGTGTATGCTGACACAAGGGCATGTTTCAAGGGCCTCTTCTTAATTTGCATGGCTGTCCTTTTTTTTTTTTTTTTCTTTTTGCGGTATGCGGGCCTCTCACTGTTGTGGCCTCTCCCGTTGCGGAGCACAGGCTCCGGATGTGCAGGCCCAGCGGCCATGGCTCACGGGCCCAGCCGCTCCGCGGCATATGGGATCCTCCCAGACCGGGGCACGAACCCGTATCCCCTGCATCGGCAGGCGGACTCTCAACCACTGCGCCACCAGGGAGGCCCCTGCATGGCTGTCCTTTTAACAGGGCTCACCATGCACTTGACTTCCATTTGCTCCTCCACGTAAGGAAAGGGCTCTGCCACTAGACCTTCCCTGCAGCAACCAGTAACAAAGCCTACTCTCCGTGTAAGAGAGACAGCTCTAAGCAGGTAACACTAAAGACTCGGCCTTTCAAATGTTTCCCCTAAACGGTCAACGTTCACAATGAAAACGGCCCTCTATAAAATTCCACTGAGCACTGCAGAGTCTCCACACACATCGTAAATCTTTCCGGCTATAACACTACCTTTGTCTCAAACACCAGGAGCACAAAGCCCTTCATTCTCATGGCATTGCAGGAAGGCTTTCTGCCTCAGAAAGGAAGCTACTTCTCTGTGGCAGGTTGAATGCTCTCTCCTAACATCCTCAGGTAATACCACAAAAAGAAGGTTGTTCAGTTTAGGCCACAGAGGCAGCAGCGACAGAAGTCCTATACCTAAAGCTCTCCTCACGATATCGAAGTGCAAAGTCCAACCCCGTGGAGGTCAAGGCCTTCTCAATGATTCTCCCTGTGGCTAGGAAAACACATATGTTATACCAGTAGAACAGCATCCTTTCATACAAAAATAAAGGCATTCAACTCTAGTCACCCTCAGAAAGTAAGCTGAGCACTTCTTGTCATTCGGTGGAGCACAAAGAGTTTGCAGAGCTCTGCAAACATTCTCACGCCCTGCTTCCTCTGGTGGGGACTCTATGACAGAGACAGTACACCATGAGCGAAAGTCTGTTCATCTCAATTGGACAACACCAAAATATTAGCTGTCCGGCATACAGGACAATTTAGGTGGTGGAAACGCTTTGTATCTCACTCAGGCTTGCACCTCTTATCTGAAGGCAGCTATAAAGTAACGTGACGAAACCGTTGTAGTGTAGGCCTTCCACAGGGACTGTAAACTTATTCCAAAGAGACCAAAGAGTTTCAAAAGCTGAATCGATACAATGGATGACGTTTCTGAGGTCCGGCATGCATGAGACTCACCCACGGTCTACACAGAGAAGCTAGAACGACACACATTTCACACAACCCACACTTTAGATGAGACCACCATGTACGCTGACACAAGGGCATGATACAAGTGACTTTTCTTAATTTGCATGGCAGTCCCTTTAACAGGGCTCACCATGCACGTGGCTTCCATTTGATCCTGCAACCTAAAGAAAGGGCTCTTCCACTAGACCTTCCCTGCAGTACCCAGGAAGCAAGCGCTACTTCTCGTGGAAGAGGACCTGGTCTAAGAAGGTAACAGTAAAGACTCCACCTTCCAAATGCTTCCAGTAAGCGGTCAACATTCGCCCTGAAAGCCACCATAGTAAAAACCCCCCAGAGCACTGCCAGGCTTCCACGCAAAGTTCAACTATTTCCTTCTGCAACACTACCATTTTCTCACACCCCTGGAACACCAGGCCATTCCCCTGGTATTGCAGGAAGGCTTTCTGCTTCAGGAAGGAAGCTACTTCCCTTTGGCACGTTGAGGGCTCTTCCAATCATTCTCAGTTACCTACCACAGGAGGAGGTGTTGGTTCAGTTGAGCCCCTAGAAGCAGCAGCGACAAAGTCTTATGCCTAACGCTCTCCTCTCGTTTTCCTACCGCAAAATACTGTCTCCATGGAGGTCGATGTTTTCTCAACCGCCCTTGGGCTAGGAAAACTCACATGTGTGTTATCAGTAGGACACAAGCCTTTCAGACAAATGTAAAAGCATTCTCCTCTAGACATCCAGGAATGTAAGCTGAACACTTCTCGTCATTCGGCTGTCGATGAAGAGTATGGAAGACCTCTGCCACCATTCTGAAACCCTGCCTCCCTTGCGGATGACTGCTTGACAGAGACAGCACAGCATGCCCGAAGTTCCTTTCGTCTCAATTTGAAAAGACAGAAATATTTTCTGGTCGACTTACAGATCGTTTAAGGCAGTGGAAGTGCTTTCTAGCCCACTCACCCTTGCCTCTCCTTCTTGAAGGCAGGTATAAAGTAACGTGAGGAAACCGGTTTAATGTAGCATTGCCAGTGGAATTGTAGCCTTTTCCAAAGGTGCCTGAAGAGATTCCAAAGCCGATTCCACCCAATGTGTGAAGATTCTGAGACATCGCATGCATCAGACCCCCCACGGCCATCGGAGAGCAGCTCGTAGGACAAACATTTTACACATCCTTCACTGTCGGCGATGCCACCGTGCTCATTGAGGTGAGTGCAGGTTTCAAATGCTTCTTGTTAATATGCCTGGTGGTGCCCTTAAGGGCGCCCCGCACACTTGACTTCCATTAGACCATCCACCTAAGGAGAGGGCTCGGCACATAGAATTCCCTGCAGTTCCCAGAAACCAAGCCCTGCTCTCTGTGTAAGAGAGAAAGGTCTCCCAAGGTAACAGTAAACACTCGGCCTTTTAAATGAGTCCACCAGTGGTCACCGTTCCCAATGAAAGCTGCCCTTGGCAAAACTCCTCTAAGCATCGCCAGGGCTCCACACAGAGTGGGAATCTCTACTTTTGTAATGTTACCTCTCTCTCACAAGCCAAGAACCAAGGCCCTTCCCATGTCATTGCAAAAAGTCTTTCTGCCTCAAGAAGGAAACTCTTTCTCCTTGGCAGCTGGAAAGCATTTTCCTGTCATTCTCAGGTAAATTCCTCAGGGAGGAGGGTGTTCAGCTTAAGCTATAAAACCAGCAGCGACCAAAGCCCTATACCTGAAGCTCTCCTTTCTTGAGGCAAGCACGAAGACTCTCTCCACTGAGGTCATTGTCTTCTCAACCATCCTCCTTCTGGTTAGGAAATCTCACATATATTTTACCGGTTGGATACCAGGCTTTCAGGCAAACTGGAGGAATTCACCTCTACTCACCCTAGGAAAGTAAAGTGAGCAGCTCTCAATTTTCAGCTGAACAGAGGTGTATTTCAGAGCTCTGGAACATTTCACCCAGCCACACTGCTTCCTCTGGTCGGGACTCCATGACAGAGATAGTACACCATGAGCGAAATCCCCTCCGTCTCCATGTGACAGGAAAAAAATATTTACTGCTCCGGAAACGGGCCTTTTTACATCGAGGATGCCGTGTCTAGCCAACTCAGGCTTGCACCTCCTACCTGAAGGCAGCTATAAACTAACGAGTGGAGACCGTTGTAGTTCAGGCTTGCCGGGTGAATAGTAGCCTGTTCCGTTATGACTGAGGAGTCTCACATGCTGAATCTTTACAGTGTGTGAAATTTCTCAATTCGAGCATGCCTCTGAGTCACCCCTGACCTAAGGAGAGCAGCTCGCAGGATACAAATTTCGCAGAGTGGTTTCATCTACCGGATACGCGGAGGTGAGTGCATTTTTCAAATGGCTCTTCACATCTTTCTTGGACTTTGATTTAATGGAGTTCCCCAGGTTCTTGACCTCCACATGGTGTTCCCCTAAAGGATAGAATGCTGCTTCGAGACTTTTTCTGCAACAGAGTGTATGCAAGCACGAATTGTAGGTTTATTCCAAATTGACCGAAGAGTTTTAAAAGCCAAAGTGATACAATTTGTGAAATTCCTGTAATCTCGCCTGCATCAGATTCACCCATGGGCTCTGGAATGCAGCTTTTTGGATACTCATTTCACACAGTCTTCCCTCTAGACTCTTCTACCTTTTACGCTGAGGTGAGTGCTTCTTCTTATCTTGCCAAGCTGTCTCTTTAACAGTGCTCCCCATGCACTTGACTTACATTTGATCCTCCACCTAAGGCGATGGCTCTGCCCCTAGACTTTCCCTGCAGTGTCCAGTAAGCAAGTCCTACTCTCCGTGTATGAGAGACGGGTCTAACCAGGAAACATTAAACTTGGCCTTGCAAATGGTTCCACCAAACGTTCTACGTTCACAATGAAAGCTACCATTGGCAAAACTCCTCTGAGCATCCCCAGGATTCCACGAACAGTGCGGATTTCTCCTTCTGAAATATTATCTTTTTCCCAGCCATCTGGAAGTGAAGGCCCTTCATATAGCATTGAGAAAGTGTTTCTGCTTCAGAAAGGAAGGTACTTCTTTGTGGCAGTTTGAAATTGTTTTCCCTACCCTTCTCAGTTAAATACCACCAGGAGGAGGTTGTTCAGGTAAGCCCTAGAAGCAGCAGTGACCAAAGCCCTATGCCTACAGCTTTTCCTAGTGTGATCCAAGCATGATAGTCCATCTCCACAGAGGTCGGTGTCTTCTCAACCATCCTTTTTTTTTGGTTTGAAAACTCACATATATTTTATAATTTGGACCTCAGCCCTTACCTCGAAAATAGAGGTTACATATATTTGGCACTTTAGCTAGAGTATGCTCGTGGGCTGACCGCCCAGGAAGGAATCGCAAGCACCTGGTTTCTTTTGGAAAAACTCACTGCTCCTCAGAGGCATCTGTGGAGTGAATAGTATCCTGGTGGTGGGGTTTTCAGGCGGCTTGGAAGCTGCAACGATGTTGCTTTCCAAAGGGCGAAAGTCGGGCTTCTCTCCCGTGCTCCAATTGCCATGTTGAACCCACAGTGCTTTTACCAGCACTCTCTGACTGACTACTGGAGGCTTTCAGGCACACTGGGCCTTTCTATGATCACACATCGTTGGATGCAGGGTGTTTTGTGTGCCATGAATAGCATTACACGCTTAATGACTTAGTCAGCCCTAGGTGTCTTTGGATCGTCCAAATGCGTCACAATTGTACAGGTTTCTCTGTAATTTCTGTCAGGGTGCACCTACGGTGTACCTGGCGTCACAATAGACAGATGACAGGTAAGAGTTGCCAGGATGCATTTTAGGATCTGGGTTTCTTTCAGTGCCGTTCAGAGGGCCTCCAAGAGGCAGAGCCACGTTGATTGTAATACTGGCAAAAACGTTGTCCTGGGGCTGCCTTATAGCTGTAGATATCAAGCTCTGCAAACGAGAAATACTTCATTGCCCTTCACTTGGCGTAGACAGAGTTGACCCCAACAGTCTGTTCTGTGTTGTGTTGCTCGGAAAACAAAAAGGGGACTCACAGCGCACACGCTCTCCCTCAGAAGGGAATTCATACACGGCTCTCTTCGGCCTACGGAAAGCCATAGAGGAGGTAAAGTGCTCTATCGAGTCAGGGTTCATGGAGATGGCTGCACACAAAACTTTGCTGATAGGAAACACTCGTGCTTACCTTGAGGCCGGGGTCACGTTTACTTCGCACTTTAGCTAGGGCAAGCGTGGGATGAGCTCATCGCAAGGCCCTGGAGACCACCTGGATTCATAGGAGAAAACTCACTTTCTTCACTGAGGCATTCCCAGAGGTGACTAGAAGACGGGTAACAGCAATGTCTTTCAGTCAGCCTTGAGGCCGCCACCATCTACCTTTCAAAAGGGGAAAATACTGCCTTTTTCCAGGCTTCTCAATTACAAACTGGATCACCCAGCACATACACCTATCTTCTCTGACAATCCAAGGGAGACCTTTGGAACACAATTCGGCCTTCTGCCACGAAACTTTTGATTGCCATGTGTGCTGCATATGGTGAACGGCATAATCCTCTAAATGCCCTCAGTAGGCCTAGGTGACTTTGGATGTTCCAAATGCCTAGCAATGCTCAGGGTAACTCTCTACTTTTTTTCGGGCTGGACCTAAAGTCCACTTTCCGCATCACTTAGAGAGACGTCGAGCAGGAGTCCCCAAACTGAATTGGAGCCCTGGTGGTTTCTTTCAGGGAAGCTTAGGTCTCCTCAACGTGGCACACCCGCATGGAACAAAATCCTGCAAAGAACCACGTTCCTGAGGCTGTTTCAAAGCTGTGGAACGCTAGCCATAGAGAACACATTAGTACCCGTCTCTTCCAACTGCATAGTGAGTGATGTTCCCAGAGCTGTGTATCCCTTGATTGTGCTCAGGAGGCTTTGGATACACAGTGTCCTTCCTTGGAAAGAATTGCCCACCTGAGGGTCTTGAGCGCCATGAGGCACACTAAAACTAAAGCTGTGCACTGACTAAGACCTCCTGGAAACTGGTGCACCCCTCTCTCTGGTAATGGGTATATGTGCCCCTTACCTCGAGACTAGAGGTCACATTTAGTTGTCACTTTAGCTACAGTATGCTCATGGGGAGAGCTCCCAGGAAGGAATCGCAAGCACCTGGTTTCTTTGGCAATAACTCACTCCTCCTCAGCGGCATCTGTGGAGTGAATAGTATCCTGGTGGTGGGGTTTTCAGGCGGCTTGGAAGCTGCAACGAAGTTGCTTTCCAAAGGGGGAGAGTCGGGCTTCTCCCACATGCTCCAGTTTCCAACTTGACCCCACAGCACAGTTACCGGCACTCTCTAACTGGCGACTGGAGACTTTAGGCCACACTGGGCCTTTCTATGATCACACATCGTTGGAGGTGGGGTGTTTTGTGTGCCATGAATAGCATTACCCGCTTAATGATTAGTCAGGCCTAGGTGACTTTGCATCGTCCAAATGCCTCACAATTGTACCGGTTTCTCTGTACTTTGTGTCAGGCTGCACCTACGGTGTACCTGGTGTCACAATAGAGCGATGACAGGTAAGAATTGCCAGGGGGCTCTGTAGGCTCAGGGATTCTTTCAGTGCCGTTCAGAGGGCGTCCCCAGAGGGAGAGTCACGTTGAATGTAATACTGGCAAAAACGTTGTCCCAGGGCTGCCTTACAGCTGTAGAAATCAAGCTCTGCAAGCGAGAAGCACTTCATGGCCCTTCCCTCGGCGTAGACAGAGTTGACCCCAACAATCTGTTCTGTGTTGTGTTGCCCGGAAGACAAAAAGATGACTCACAGCGCACACGCTCTCCCTCAGAAGTGAAATCATACGTGTCTCTCTTCTGCCTACGGAAAGCTGTAGAGGAGTTAAAGCACTCTATCGAGTCAGGGTTAATGAAGATGGCTGCACACAAAACTTTGCTGATAGGAAACACTCGTGCTTACCTTGAGGCCTGGGGTCACATTACCTTTGCACTTTAACTAGGGCAAGCCGTGGGATGAGCTCCTAGCCAGGCACTGGCGACAACCTGGATTCGTAGGCGAAAACACACTTTCTTCGCTGAGGCATTCCTAGCAGTGGCTAGAAGACGGGTAACAGCACTGTCTTTCAGTCAGCCTTGAGGCCGCCACTATCTACCTTTCAACTGGGGGAAAATACTGCCTTTTTCCAGGCTTCTCAATTACACACCGGATCACCCAGCACATATCCCTCTCTTCTCTGACAAGCCAAAGGAGGCCCTTGGAACACAATTCGGCCTTCGGCGATGAAACTTTGGGATGCAGTGTGTTTGTTCTGCATGTGCTGAATGGCATAATCCTCTAAATGTCCTCAGGCGGCCTAGGTGACTTTGCATGTTCCAAATGCCTAGCAAGGCTCAGGGTACATCTCTACTTTATTTCGGGCTGGACCTAAAGTCTACTTTCTGCCTCACTTAGAGAGACGTCGAGCACGAGTCCCCAAAGTGGATTGGAGCCCCGGTGATTTCTTCCAGGGCAGCGTAGGTGTCCTCAGCGTGGCAGACCCGCATGGAAAGAAAGCCTGCCCAAGAACCGTGCTCCTGGGGCTGTTTCAAAGCTATGGAACGCTAGCCATAGAGAACAGATTAGTTGCCGGCCCTTTCACCTGCATAGTGAGGGATGGTCCCAGAGCCGCGTATCCCTTGATTGTGCTCCGAAGGCTTTTGGTACACGGTGCACTTCCTTGGAAAGAAGTGCCCCCGTGAGAGGCTTGAGCGCTGGGAGGCATACTAAAGCTAAAGCCGTCCTTTGACTAAGACTTCCTGGAAACTGGTGCACCCCTGCCTCTGGGAATGGGAAAACGTGCACCTTACCTCGAGACTAGAGGTCACATTTAGTTGGCACTTTAGCTACAGTATGCTCTGGGCTGGGCTCCCCGGAAGGAAGCGCAAGCGCCCGGTTTCTTTTGCAAAAGCTCACTGCTCCTCAGAGGCATCTGTGGATTGAACAGTTTCCTGGTGGTGTGATGTTCAGGCCGCTTGGAAGCTGCACCGAAGCTGCTTTCCAAAAGGGGAGAGTCGGGCTTCTCCCACATGCTCCAGTTTCCAACTTGACCCCACAGCGCAGTTACCGGCACTCTCTGACTGGCGACTGGAGATTTTCGGCCACACGGGGCCTTTCTAGGATCACACTTCGTTGCAGGCGGGGTCTTTTGCATGCCGTGCATAGCACTAACCGCTTCATGACATAGTCAGGCCTAGGTGACTTGGATCGTCCAAATGTCTCACTCGTTGAGAGGTTTTTCTGTTCTTTTTGTCAGGCTGGACCTACACTGTACCTTGCGTCACAATAGAGAGATGACAGGTAAGAGTTGCCAGGGGGCTCCGTAGGCTCAGGGATTCTTTCAGTGCAGTTCAGAGGGCCTCCACAGAGGGAGAGCCACGCTGAATGTAATCCTGGCCAAAACGTTGTCCTGGGGCTGCTTTCCAGCGGTCGAAATCAAGCTATGCATGCGAGGATCAGTTCATTGCCCTTCCCTCTGCATAGAAAGGGTTGACCCCAACAGCCTGTTCTGCGCTGTGTGGCTCGGAAAACACAAAGGGGACTCACGGCACCCACGCTCTCCCTCAGAAGGGAATTCATACGCGACTCTCTGAGGCCTCCGGAGAGCCGTAGAGCAGTTAAAGCACTCTATCGAGTCAGGGTTCCTGGAGATGGCTGCACAGCAAACTTTGCTGATAGGAAACGCTCGTGCTTACCTTGAGGCCTGGGGTCACGTTTCTTTCGCACTTTAGCTAGGGCAAGCCGTGGGATGAGGTCCTAGCCAGGCACTGGCGACCACCTGGATTCGTAGGAGAAAACTCACTTGCTTCCCTGAGGCATTCCTAGCAGTGGCTAGAAGACGGGTAACGGCACTTTCAGTCAGCCTTGAGGCCGCCACTATCTACCTTTCAACTGGGGGAAAATACTGCCTTTTTCCAGGCTTCTCAATTACACACCGGATCACCCAGCACATATCCCTCTCTCCTCTGACAAGACAAAGGAGGCCCTTGGAACACAATTCGGCCTTCTGCGATGAAACTTTGGGATGCAGTGTGTTTGTTCTGCATGTGCTGAATGGCATAATCCTCTAAATGCCCTCAGGCGGCCTAGGTGACTTTGCATGTTCCAAATGCCTAGCAAGGCTCAGGGTACATCTCTACTTTATTTCGGGCTGGACCTAAAGTCTACTTTCTGCCTCTCTTAGAGAGACGTCGAGCACGAGTCCCCAAAGTGCATTGGAGCCCCGGTGATTTCTTCCAGGGCAGCATAGGTGTCCTCAACGTGGCAGACCCGCATGGAAAGAAAGCCTGCCCAAGAACCGTGCTCCGGGGGCTGTTTGAAAGCTGTGGAACGCTAGCCATAGAGAACAGATTAGTTGCCGGCCCTTTCACCTGCATAGTGAGGGATGGTCCCAGAGCCGCGTATCCCTTGATTGTGCTCAGAAGGCTTATGGTACACGGTGCACTTCCTTGGAAAGAAGTGCCCCCGTGAGAGGCTTGAGCGCTGGGAGGCATACTAAAGCTAAAGCCGTCCTTTGACTAAGACTTCCTGGAAACTGGTGCACCCCTGCCTCTGGGAATGGGAAAACGTGCACCTTACCTCGAGACTAGAGGTCACATTTAGTTGGCACTTTAGCTACAGTATGCTCTGGGCTGGGCTCCCCGGAAGGAAGCGCAAGCGCCCGGTTTCTTTTGCAAAAGCTCACTGCTCCTCAGAGGCATCTGTGGAGTGAACAGTGTCCTGGTGGTGTGATGTTCAGGCAGCTTGGAAGCTGCACCGAAGCTGCTTTCCAAAGGGGGAGAGTCGGGCTTCTCCCACATGCTCCAGTTCCCAACTGGAACCCACAGCGCAGTTACCGGCACTCTCTGACTGGCGACTGGAGACTTTCGGCCACACGGGGCCTTTCTAGGATCACACTTCGTTGCAGGCGGGGTCTTTTGCATGCCGTGCATAGCATTACCCGCTTCATGACTTAGTCAGGCCGAGGTTACTTTGGATCGTCCAAATGTCTCACAAGTTGACCGGTTTTTCTGTTCTTTCTGTCAGGCTGGGCCTACACTGTACCTTGCGTCACAACAGAGAGATGACAGGTAAGAGTTGCCAGGGGGCTCCGTAGGCTCAGGGATTCTTTCAGTGCAGTTCAGAGGGCCTCCACAGAGGGAGAGCCACGTTGAAGGTAATCCTGGCCAAAACGTTGTCCTGGGGCTGCTTTACAGCGGTCGAAATCAAGCTATGCAAGCGAGGATCAGTTCATTGCCCTTCCCTCTGCATAGAAAGGGTTGACCCCAACAGCCTGTTCTGCGCTGTGTGGCTCGGAAAACACAAAGGGGACTCACAGCACCCACGCTCTCCCTCAGAAGGGAATTCATACGCGACTCTCTGTGGCCTCCGTAGAGCCGTAGAGGAGTTAAAGCACTCTATCGAGTCAGGGATCCTGGAGATGGCTGCACAGCAAACTTTGCTGATAGGAAACACTCGTGCTTACCTTGAGGCCTGGGGTCACGTTTCCTTCGCACTTTAGCTAGGGCAAGCCGTGGGATGAGCTCCTAGCCAGGCACTGGCGACCACCTGGATTCGTAGGAGAAAACTCACTTGCTTCCCTGAGGCATTCCTAGCAGTGGCTAGAAGACGGGTAACGGCACTGTCTTTCAGTCAGCCTTGAGGCCGCCACTATCTACCTTTCAACTGGGGGAAAATACTGCCTTTTTCCAGGCTTCTCAATTACACACCGGATCACCCAGCACATATCCCTCTCTCCTCTGACAAGCCAAAGGAGGCCCTTGGAACACAATTCGGCCTTCTGCGATGAAACTTTGGGATGCAGTGTGTTTGTTTTGCATGTGCTGAATGGCATAATCCTCTAAATGTCCTCAGGCGGCCTAGGTGACTTTGCATGTTCCAAATGCCTAGCAAGGCTCAGGGTACATCTCTACTTTATTTCGGGCTGGACCTAAAGTCTACTTTCTGCCTCACTTAGAGAGACGTCGAGCACGAGTCCCCAAAGTGCATTGGATCCCCGGTGATTTCTTTCAGGGCAGCATAGGTGTCCTCAACGTGGCAGACCCGCATGGAAAGAAACCCTGCCCAAGAAGCGTGCTCCTGGGGCAGTTTCAAAGCTGTGGAACGCTAGCCATAGAGAACAGATTAGTTGCCGGCCCTTTCACCTGCATAGTGAGGGATGGTCCCAGAGCCGCGTATCCCTTGATTGTGCTCAGAAGGCTTATGGTACACGGTGCACTTCCTTGGAAAGAAGTGCCCCCGTGAGAGTCTTGAGCGCTGGGAGGCATACTAAAGCTAAAGCCGTCCTTTGACTAAGACTTCCTGGAAACTGGTGCACCCCTGCCTCTGGTAATGGGAAAATGTGCACCTTACCTTGAGACTAGAGGTCACATTTAGTTGGCACTTTAGCTACAGTATGCTCTGGGTTGAGCTCCCAGGAAGGAAGCGCAAGCACCCGGTTTCTTTTGCAAAAGCTCACTGCTCCTCAGAGGCATCTGTGGAGCGAAGAGTGTCCTGGGGGTGTGGTGTTCAGGCAGCTTGGAAGCTGCACCGAAGCTACTTTCCAAAGGGGGAGAGTCGGGCTTCTCCCACATGCTCCAGTTTCCAACTGGACACCACAGCGCAGTTACCGGCACTCTCTGACTGGAGACTGGAGACTTTCGGCCACACGGGGCCTTTCTAGGATCACACTTCTTTGCAGGCGGGGTCTTCAGCATGCCGTGCATAGCACTAACCGCTTCATGACTTAGTCAGGCCTAGGTGACTTGGATCGTCCAAATGTCTCACTCGTTGAGCGGTTTTTCTGTTCTTTCTGTCATGCTGGGCCTAGAGTGTACCTTGCGGCACAATAGAGCGAAGACAGGTAAGAGTTGCCAGGGGGCTCCGTAGGCTCAGGGATTCTTTCAGTGCAGTTCAGAGGGCCTCCACAGAGGGAGAGCCACGCTGAATGTAATCCTGGCCAAAACGTTGTCCTGGGGCTGCTTTCCAGCGGTCGAAATCAAGCTATGCATGCGAGGATCAGTTCATTGCCCTTCCCTCTGCATAGAAAGGGTTGACCCCAACAGCCTGTTCTGCGCTGTGTGGCTCGGAAAACACAAAGGGGACTCACGGCACCCACGCTCTCCCTCAGAAGGGAATTCATACGCGACTCTCTGAGGCCTCCGGAGAGCCGTAGAGCAGTTAAAGCACTCTATCGAGTCAGGGTTCCTGGAGATGGCTGCACAGCAAACTTTGCTGATAGGAAACGCTCGTGCTTACCTTGAGGCCTGGGGTCACGTTTCTTTCGCACTTTAGCTAGGGCAAGCCGTGGGATGAGGTCCTAGCCAGGCACTGGCGACCACCTGGATTCGTAGGAGAAAACTCACTTGCTTCCCTGAGGCATTCCTAGCAGTGGCTAGAAGACGGGTAACGGCACTTTCAGTCAGCCTTGAGGCCGCCACTATCTACCTTTCAACTGGGGGAAAATACTGCCTTTTTCCAGGCTTCTCAATTACACACCGGATCACCCAGCACATATCCCTCTCTCCTCTGACAAGACAAAGGAGGCCCTTGGAACACAATTCGGCCTTCTGCGATGAAACTTTGGGATGCAGTGTGTTTGTTCTGCATGTGCTGAATGGCATAATCCTCTAAATGCCCTCAGGCGGCCTAGGTGACTTTGCATGTTCCAAATGCCTAGCAAGGCTCAGGGTACATCTCTACTTTATTTCGGGCTGGACCTAAAGTCTACTTTCTGCCTCTCTTAGAGAGACGTCGAGCACGAGTCCCCAAAGTGCATTGGAGCCCCGGTGATTTCTTCCAGGGCAGCATAGGTGTCCTCAACGTGGCAGACCCGCATGGAAAGAAAGCCTGCCCAAGAACCGTGCTCCGGGGGCTGTTTGAAAGCTGTGGAACGCTAGCCATAGAGAACAGATTAGTTGCCGGCCCTTTCACCTGCATAGTGAGGGATGGTCCCAGAGCCGCGTATCCCTTGATTGTGCTCAGAAGGCTTTTGGTACACGGTGCACTTCCTTGGAAAGAAGTGCCCCCGTGAGAGGCTTGAGCGCTGGGAGGCATACTAAAGCTAAAGCCGTCCTTTGACTAAGACTTCCTGGAAACTGGTGCACCCCTGCCTCTGGGAATGGGAAAACGTGCACCTTACCTCGAGACTAGAGGTCACATTTAGTTGGCACTTTAGCTACCGTATGCTCTGGGCTGGGCTCCCCGGAAGGAAGCGCAAGCGCCCGGTTTCTTTTGCAAAAGCTCACTGCTCCTCAGAGGCATCTGTGGAGTGAACAGTGTCCTGGTGGTGTGATGTTCAGGCAGCTTGGAAGCTGCACCGAAGCTGCTTTCCAAAGGGGGAGAGTCGGGCTTCTCCCACATGCTCCAGTTCCCAACTGGAACCCACAGCGCAGTTACCGGCACTCTCTGACTGGCGACTGGAGACTTTCGGCCACACGGGGCCTTTCTAGGATCACACTTCGTTGCAGGCGGGGTCTTTTGCATGCCGTGCATAGCATTACCCGCTTCATGACTTAGTCAGGCCGAGGTTACTTTGGATCGTCCAAATGTCTCACAAGTTGACCGGTTTTTCTGTTCTTTCTGTCAGGCTGGGCCTACACTGTACCTTGCGTCACAACAGAGAGATGACAGGTAAGAGTTGCCAGGGGGCTCCGTAGGCTCAGGGATTCTTTCAGTGCAGTTCAGAGGGCCTCCACAGAGGGAGAGCCACGTTGAAGGTAATCCTGGCCAAAACGTTGTCCTGGGGCTGCTTTACAGCGGTCGAAATGAAGCTATGCAAGCGAGGATCAGTTCATTGCCCTTCCCTCTGCATAGAAAGGGTTGACCCCAACAGCCTGTTCTGCGCTGTGTGGCTCGGAAAACACAAAGGGGACTCACAGCACCCACGCTCTCCCTCAGAAGGGAATTCATACGCGACTCTCTGTGGCCTCCGTAGAGCCGTAGAGGAGTTAAAGCACTCTATCGAGTCAGGGATCCTGGAGATGGCTGCACAGCAAACTTTGCTGATAGGAAACACTCGTGCTTACCTTGAGGCCTGGGGTCACGTTTCCTTCGCACTTTAGCTAGGGCAAGCCGTGGGATGAGCTCCTAGCCAGGCACTGGCGACCACCTGGATTCGTAGGAGAAAACTCACTTGCTTCCCTGAGGCATTCCTAGCAGTGGCTAGAAGACGGGTAACGGCACTGTCTTTCAGTCAGCCTTGAGGCCGCCACTATCTACCTTTCAACTGGGGGAAAATACTGCCTTTTTCCAGGCTTCTCAATTACACACCGGATCACCCAGCACATATCCCTCTCTCCTCTGACAAGACAAAGGAGGCCCTTGGAACACAATTCGGCCTTCTGCGATGAAACTTTGGGATGCAGTGTGTTTGTTTTGCATGTGCTGAATGGCATAATCCTCTAAATGTCCTCAGGCGGCCTAGGTGACTTTGCATGTTCCAAATGCCTAGCAAGGCTCAGGGTACATCTCTACTTTATTTCGGGCTGGACCTAAAGTCTACTTTCTGCCTCACTTAGAGAGACGTCGAGCACGAGTCCCCAAAGTGCATTGGATCCCCGGTGATTTCTTTCAGGGCAGCATAGGTGTCCTCAACGTGGCAGACCCGCATGGAAAGAAACCCTGCCCAAGAAGCGTGCTCCTGGGGCAGTTTCAAAGCTGTGGAACGCTAGCCATAGAGAACAGATTAGTTGCCGGCCCTTTCACCTGCATAGTGAGGGATGGTCCCAGAGCCGCGTATCCCTTGATTGTGCTCAGAAGGCTTATGGTACACGGTGCACTTCCTTGGAAAGAAGTGCCCCCGTGAGAGTCTTGAGCGCTGGGAGGCATACTAAAGCTAAAGCCGTCCTTTGACTAAGACTTCCTGGAAACTGGTGCACCCCTGCCTCTGGTAATGGGAAAATGTGCACCTTACCTTGAGACTAGAGGTCACATTTAGTTGGCACTTTAGCTACAGTATGCTCTGGGTTGAGCTCCCAGGAAGGAAGCGCAAGCACCCGGTTTCTTTTGCAAAAGCTCACTGCTCCTCAGAGGCATCTGTGGAGCGAAGAGTGTCCTGGGGGTGTGGTGTTCAGGCAGCTTGGAAGCTGCACCGAAGCTACTTTCCAAAGGGGGAGAGTCGGGCTTCTCCCACATGCTCCAGTTTCCAACTGGACACCACAGCGCAGTTACCGGCACTCTCTGACTGGAGACTGGAGACTTTCGGCCACACGGGGCCTTTCTAGGATCACACTTCTTTGCAGGCGGGGTCTTCAGCATGCCGTGCATAGCACTAACCGCTTCATGACTTAGTCAGGCCTAGGTGACTTGGATCGTCCAAATGTCTCACTCGTTGAGCGGTTTTTCTGTTCTTTCTGTCATGCTGGGCCTAGAGTGTACCTTGCGGCACAATAGAGCGAAGACAGGTAAGAGTTGCCAGGGGGCTCCGTAGGCTCAGGGATTCTTTCAGTGCAGTTCAGAGGGCCTCCACAGAGGGAGAGCCACGCTGAATGTAATCCTGGCCAAAACGTTGTCCTGGGGCTGCTTTCCAGCGGTCGAAATCAAGCTATGCATGCGAGGATCAGTTCATTGCCCTTCCCTCTGCATAGAAAGGGTTGACCCCAACAGCCTGTTCTGCGCTGTGTGGCTCGGAAAACACAAAGGGGACTCACGGCACCCACGCTCTCCCTCAGAAGGGAATTCATACGCGACTCTCTGAGGCCTCCGGAGAGCCGTAGAGCAGTTAAAGCACTCTATCGAGTCAGGGTTCCTGGAGATGGCTGCACAGCAAACTTTGCTGATAGGAAACGCTCGTGCTTACCTTGAGGCCTGGGGTCACGTTTCTTTCGCACTTTAGCTAGGGCAAGCCGTGGGATGAGGTCCTAGCCAGGCACTGGCGACCACCTGGATTCGTAGGAGAAAACTCACTTGCTTCCCTGAGGCATTCCTAGCAGTGGCTAGAAGACGGGTAACGGCACTTTCAGTCAGCCTTGAGGCCGCCACTATCTACCTTTCAACTGGGGGAAAATACTGCCTTTTTCCAGGCTTCTCAATTACACACCGGATCACCCAGCACATATCCCTCTCTCCTCTGACAAGACAAAGGAGGCCCTTGGAACACAATTCGGCCTTCTGCGATGAAACTTTGGGATGCAGTGTGTTTGTTCTGCATGTGCTGAATGGCATAATCCTCTAAATGCCCTCAGGCGGCCTAGGTGACTTTGCATGTTCCAAATGCCTAGCAAGGCTCAGGGTACATCTCTACTTTATTTCGGGCTGGACCTAAAGTCTACTTTCTGCCTCTCTTAGAGAGACGTCGAGCACGAGTCCCCAAAGTGCATTGGAGCCCCGGTGATTTCTTCCAGGGCAGCATAGGTGTCCTCAACGTGGCAGACCCGCATGGAAAGAAAGCCTGCCCAAGAACCGTGCTCCGGGGGCTGTTTGAAAGCTGTGGAACGCTAGCCATAGAGAACAGATTAGTTGCCGGCCCTTTCACCTGCATAGTGAGGGATGGTCCCAGAGCCGCGTATCCCTTGATTGTGCTCAGAAGGCTTTTGGTACACGGTGCACTTCCTTGGAAAGAAGTGCCCCCGTGAGAGGCTTGAGCGCTGGGAGGCATACTAAAGCTAAAGCCGTCCTTTGACTAAGACTTCCTGGAAACTGGTGCACCCCTGCCTCTGGGAATGGGAAAACGTGCACCTTACCTCGAGACTAGAGGTCACATTTAGTTGGCACTTTAGCTACAGTATGCTCTGGGCTGGGCTCCCCGGAAGGAAGCGCAAGCGCCCGGTTTCTTTTGCAAAAGCTCACTGCTCCTCAGAGGCATCTGTGGAGTGAACAGTGTCCTGGTGGTGTGATGTTCAGGCAGCTTGGAAGCTGCACCGAAGCTGCTTTCCAAAGGGGGAGAGTCGGGCTTCTCCCACATGCTCCAGTTCCCAACTGGAACCCACAGCGCAGTTACCGGCACTCTCTGACTGGCGACTGGAGACTTTCGGCCACACGGGGCCTTTCTAGGATCACACTTCGTTGCAGGCGGGGTCTTTTGCATGCCGTGCATAGCATTACCCGCTTCATGACTTAGTCAGGCCGAGGTTACTTTGGATCGTCCAAATGTCTCACAAGTTGACCGGTTTTTCTGTTCTTTCTGTCAGGCTGGGCCTACACTGTACCTTGCGTCACAACAGAGAGATGACAGGTAAGAGTTGCCAGGGGGCTCCGTAGGCTCAGGGATTCTTTCAGTGCAGTTCAGAGGGCCTCCACAGAGGGAGAGCCACGTTGAAGGTAATCCTGGCCAAAACGTTGTCCTGGGGCTGCTTTACAGCGGTCGAAATGAAGCTATGCAAGCGAGGATCAGTTCATTGCCCTTCCCTCTGCATAGAAAGGGTTGACCCCAACAGCCTGTTCTGCGCTGTGTGGCTCGGAAAACACAAAGGGGACTCACAGCACCCACGCTCTCCCTCAGAAGGGAATTCATACGCGACTCTCTGTGGCCTCCGTAGAGCCGTAGAGGAGTTAAAGCACTCTATCGAGTCAGGGATCCTGGAGATGGCTGCACAGCAAACTTTGCTGATAGGAAACACTCGTGCTTACCTTGAGGCCTGGGGTCACGTTTCCTTCGCACTTTAGCTAGGGCAAGCCGTGGGATGAGCTCCTAGCCAGGCACTGGCGACCACCTGGATTCGTAGGAGAAAACTCACTTGCTTCCCTGAGGCATTCCTAGCAGTGGCTAGAAGACGGGTAACGGCACTGTCTTTCAGTCAGCCTTGAGGCCGCCACTATCTACCTTTCAACTGGGGGAAAATACTGCCTTTTTCCAGGCTTCTCAATTACACACCGGATCACCCAGCACATATCCCTCTCTCCTCTGACAAGACAAAGGAGGCCCTTGGAACACAATTCGGCCTTCTGCGATGAAACTTTGGGATGCAGTGTGTTTGTTTTGCATGTGCTGAATGGCATAATCCTCTAAATGTCCTCAGGCGGCCTAGGTGACTTTGCATGTTCCAAATGCCTAGCAAGGCTCAGGGTACATCTCTACTTTATTTCGGGCTGGACCTAAAGTCTACTTTCTGCCTCACTTAGAGAGACGTCGAGCACGAGTCCCCAAAGTGCATTGGATCCCCGGTGATTTCTTTCAGGGCAGCATAGGTGTCCTCAACGTGGCAGACCCGCATGGAAAGAAACCCTGCCCAAGAAGCGTGCTCCTGGGGCAGTTTCAAAGCTGTGGAACGCTAGCCATAGCGAACAGATTAGTTGCCGGCCCTTTCACCTGCATAGTGAGGGATGGTCCCAGAGCCGAGTATCCCTTGATTGTGCTCAGAAGGCTTTTGGTACACGGTGCACTTCCTTGGAAAGAAGTGCCCCCGTGAGAGTCTTGAGCACTGGGAGGCATACTAAAGCTAAAGCCGTCCTTTGACTAAGACTTCCTGGAAACTGGTGCACCCCTGCCTCTGGTAATGGGAAAATGTGCACCTTACCTTGAGACTAGAGGTCACATTTAGTTGGCACTTTAGCTACAGTATGCTCTGGGTTGAGCTCCCAGGAAGGAAGCGCAAGCACCCGGTTTCTTTTGCAAAAGCTCACTGCTCCTCAGAGGCATCTGTGGAGTGAACAGTGTCCTGGTGTTGTGGTGTTCAGGCAGCTTGGAAGCTGCACCGAAGCTACTTTCCAAAGGGGGAGAGTCGGGCTTCTCCCACATGCTCCAGTTTCCAACTGAACCCCACAGCGCAGTTACCGGCACTCTCTGACTGACGACTGGAGACTTTCGGCCACACGGGGCCTTTCTAGGATCACACTTCGTTGCAGGCGGGGTCTTTTGCATGCCGTGCATAGCATTACCCGCTTCATGACTTAGTCAGGCCGAGGTGACTTTGGATCGTCCAAATGTCTCACAAGTTGACCGGTTTTTCTGTTCTTTCTGTCAGGCTGGGCCTACAGTGTACCTTGCGTCACAATAGCGCGATGACAGGTAAGAGTTGCCAGGGGGCTCCGTAGGCTCAGGGATTCTTTCAGTGCAGTTCAGAGGGCCTCCACAGAGGGAGAGCCACGCTGAATGTAATCCTGGCCAAAACGTTGTCCTGGGGCTGCTTTACAGTGGTGGAAATCAAGCTATGCAAGCGAGGATCAGTTCATTGCCCTTCCCTCTGCATAGAAAGGGTTGACCCCAACAGCCTGTTCTGCGCTGTGTGGCTCGGAAAACACAAAGGGGACTCACGGCACCCATGCTCTCCCTCAGAAGGGAATTCATACGCGACTCTCTGAGGCCTCCGGAGAGCCGTAGAGCAGTTAAAGCACTCTATTGAGTCAGGGTTCCCGGAGATGGCTGCACAGCAAACTTTGCTGATAGGAAACGCTCGTGCTTACCTTGAGGCCTGGAGTCACGTTTACTTTGCACTTTAGCTTGGGCAAGCCGTGGGATGAGCTCCTAGCCAGGCATTGGCGACCACCTGGATTCGTAGGAGAAAACTCACTTGCTTCCCTGAGGCATTCCTAGCAGTGGCTAGAAGACGGGTAACAGCACTGTCTTTCAGTCAGCCTTGAGGTCGCCACTATCTACCTTTCAACTGGGGGAAAATACTGCCTTTTTCCAGGCTTCTCAATTACACACCGGATCACACAGCACATATCCCTCTCTCCTCTGACAAGCCAAAGGAGGCCCTTGGAACAGAATTCGGCCTTCTGCGATGAAACTTTGGGATGCAGTGTGTTTGTTCTGCATGTGCTGAATGGCTTAATCCTCTAAATGCCCTCAGGTGGCCTAGGTGACTTTGCATGTTCCAAATGCCTAGCAAGGCTCAGGGTACATCTCTACTTTATTTCGGGCTGGACCTAAAGTCTACCTTCTGCCTCTCTTAGAGAGACTTCGAGCACGAGTCCCCAAAGTGCATTGGAGCCCCGGTGATTTCTTTCAGGGCAGCATAGGTGTCCTCAACGTGGCAGACCCGCATGGAAAGAAAGCCTGCCCAAAAACCATGCTCCGGGGGCTGTTTCAAAGCTGTGGAACGCTAGCCATAGAGAACAGATTAGTTGCCGGCCCTTTCACCTGCATAGTGAGGGATGGTCCCAGAGCCGCGTATCCCTTGATTGTGCTCAGAAGGCTTTTGGTACACGGTGCACTTCCTTGGAAAGAAGTGCCCCCGTGAGAGGCTTGAGTGCTGGGAAGCATACTAAAGCTAAAGCCGTCCTTTGACTAAGACTTCCTGGAAACTGGTGCACCCCTGACTCTGGGAATGGGAAAACGTGCACCTTACCTCGAGACTAGAGGTCACATTTAGTTGGCACTTTAGCTACAGTATGCTCTGGGCTGGGCTCCCCGGAAGGAAGCGCAAGCGCCCGGTTTCTTCTGCAAAAGTTCACTGCTCCTCAGAGGCATCTGTGGAGTGAACAGTGTCCTGGTGGTGTGGTGTTCAGGCAGCTTGGAAGCTGCACCGAAGCTGCTTTCCAAAGGAGGAGAGTCGGGCTTCTCCCACATGCTCCAGTTTCCAACTGGACCCCACAGCGCAGTTACCGGCACTCACTGACTGACGATTGGAGACTTTCGGCCACACGGGGCCTTTCTAGGATCACACTTCGTTGCAGGCGGGGTCTTTTGCATGCCGTGCATAGCACTACGCGCTTCATGACTTAGTCAGGCCTAGGTGACTTTGGATCGTCCAAATGTCTCACAAGTTGACCGTTTTTTCTGTTCTTTCTGTCAGGCTGGGCCTACAGTGTACCTTGCGTCACAATAGTGCGAAGACAGGTAAGAGTTGCCAGGAGACTCCGTAGGCTCAGGGATTCGTTCAGTGCAGTTCAGAGGGCCTCCACAGAGGGAGAGCCACGCTGAATGTAATCCTGGCCAAAACGTTGTCCTGGGGCTGCTTTCCAGCGGTCGAAATCAAGCTATGCAAGCGAGGATCAGTTCATTGACCTTCCCTCTGCATAGAAAGGGTTGACCCCAACAGCCTGTTCTGCACTGTGTGGCTCGGAAAACACAAAGGGGACTCACAGCACCCACGCTCTCCCTCAGAAGGGAATTCATACGCGAGTCTCTGAGGCCTCCGGAGAGCCGTAGAGCAGTTAAAGCACTCTATCGAGTCAGGGTTCCTGGAGATGGCTGCACAGCAAACTTTGCTGATAGGAAACGCTCGTGCTTACCTTGAGGCCTGCGGTCACGTTTCTTTCGCACTTTACCTAGGGCAAGCCGTGGGATGAGCTCCTAGCCAGGCACTGGCGACCACGTGGATTCGTAGGAGAAAACTCACTTGCTTCCCTGAGGCATTCCTAGCAGTGGCTAGAAGACGGGTAACGGCACTGTCTTTCAGTCAGCCTTGAGGCCGCCACTATCTACCTTTCAACTGGGGGAAAATACTGCCTTTTTCCAGGCTTCTCAATTACACACCGGATCACCTAGCACATATACCTGTCTTCTTTGACAAGCCAAAGGAGGCCCTTGGAACAGAATTCGGCCTTCTGCGATGAAACTTTGGGATGCAGTGTGTTTGTTCTGCATGTGCTGAATGGCATAATCCTCTAAATGCCCTCAGGCGGCCTAGGTGACTTTGCATGTTCCAAATGCCCAGCAAGGCTCAGGGTACATCTCTACTTTATTTCGGGCTGGACCTAAAGTCTACTTTCTGCCTCTCTTAGAGAGACGTCGAGCACGAGTCCCCAAAGTGGATTGGAGCCCCGGTGATTTCTTCCAGGGCAGCGTAGGTGTCCTCAACGTGGCAGACCCGCATGGAAAGAAAGCCTGCCCAAGAACCGTGCTCCGGGGGCTGTTTCAAAGCTGTGGAACGCTAGCCATAGAGAGCAGATTAGTTGCCGGCCCTTTCACCTGCATAGTGAGGGATGGTCCCAGAGCCGCGTATCCCTTGATTGTGCTCAGAAGGCTTTTGGTACACGGTGCACTTCCTTGGAAAGAAGTGCCCCCGTGAGAGGCTTGAGCGCTGGGAGGCATATTAAAGCTAAAGCCGTCCTTTGACTAAGACTTCCTGGAAATTGGAGCACCCCTGCCTCTGGTAATGGGAAAACGTGCACCTTACCTCGAGACTAGAGGTCACATTTAGTTGGCACTTTAGCTACAGTATGCTCTGGGCTGCGCTCCCCGGAAGGAAGCGCAAGCGCCCGGTTTCTTTTGCAAAAGCTCACTGCTCCTCAGAGGCATCTGTGGAGTGAACAGTGTCCTGGTGGTGTGATGTTCAGGCCGCTTGGAAGCTGCACCGAAGCTACTTTCCAAAGGGGGAGAGTCGGGCTTCTCCCACATGCTCCAGTTTCCAACTTGACCCCACAGCGCATTTACCGGCACTCTCTGACTGACCACTGGAGACTTTCGGCCACACGGGGCCTTTCTAGGATCACACTTCGTTGCAGGCGGGGTCTTTTGCATGCCGTGCATAGCATTACCCGCTTCATGACTTAGTCAGGCCTAGGTGACTTTGGATCCTCTCACAAGTTGACCGGTTTTTCTTTTCTTTCTGTCAGGCTGGGCCTACAGTGTACCTTGCGTCACAATAGCGCGATGAAAGGTAAGAGTTGCCAGGGGGCTCCGTAGGCTCAGGGATTCTTTCAGTGCAGTTCAGAGGGCCTCCACAGAGGGAGAGCCACGCTGAATGTAATCCTGGCCAAAACGTTGTCCTGGGGCTGCTTTACAGCGGTCGAAATCAAGCTATGCAAGCGAGGATCAGTTCATTGCCCTTCCCTCTGCATAGAAAGGGTTGACCCCAACAGCCTGTTCTGCGCTGTGTGGCTCGGAAAACACAAAGGGGACTCACGGCACCCACGCTCCCCCTCAGAAAGGAATTCATACGCGATTCTCTGAGGCCTCCGGAGAGCCGTAGAGCAGTTAAAGAACTCTATCAAGTCAGGGTTCCTGGAGATGGCTGCACAGCAAACTTTGCTGATAGGAAACGCTCGTGCTTATCTTGAGGCCTGGGGTCACGTTTACTTTGCAGTTTAGCTTGGGCAAGCCGTGGGATGAGCTCCTAGCCAGGCACTGGCGACCACGTGGATTCGTAGGAGAAAATTCACTTGCTTCCCTGAGGCATTCCTAGCAGTGGCTAGAAGACGGGTAACGGCACTTTCAGTCAGCCTTGAGGCCGCCACTATCTACCTTTCAACTGGGGGAAAATACTGCCTTTTTCCAGGCTTCTCAATTACACACCGGATCACCCAGCACATATCCCTCTCTCCTCTGACAAGACAAAGGAGGCCCTTGGAACACAATTCGGCCTTCTGCGATGAAACTTTGGGATGCAGTGTGTTTGTTCTGCATGTACTGAATGGCATAATCCTCTAAATGCCCTCAGGCGGCCTAGGTGACTTTGCATGTTCCAAACGCCTAGCAAGGCTCAGGGTACATCTCTACTTTATTTCGGGCTGGACCTAAAGTCTACTTTCTGCCTCTCTTAGAGAGACGTCGAGCACCAGTCCCCAAAGTGGATTGGAGCCCCGGTGATTTCTTCCAGGGCAGCATAGGTGTCCTCAACGTGGCAGACCCGCATGGAAAGAAAGCCTGCCCAAGAACCGTGCTCCGGGGGCTGTTTCAAAGCTGTGGAACGCTAGCCATAGAGAACAGATTAGTTGCCGGCCCTTTCACCTGCATAGTGAGGGATGGTCCCAGAGCCGCGTATCCCTTGATTGTGCTCAGAAGGCTTTTGGTACACGGTGCACTTCCTTGGAAAGAAGTGCCCCCGTGAGAGGCTTGAGCGCTGGGAGGCATACTAAAGCTAAAGCCGTCCTTTGACTAAGACTTCCTGGAAACTGGTGCACCCCTGCCTCTGGGAATGGGAAAACGTGCACCTTACCTCGACACTAGAGGTCACATTTAGTTGGCACCTTAGCTACAGTATGCTCTGGGCTGGGCTCCGCGGAAGGAAGCGCAAGCGCCCGGTTTCTTTTGCAAAAGCTCACTGCTCCTCAGAGGCATCTGTGGAGTGAACAGTGTCCTGGTGGTGTGATGTTCAGGCAGCTTGGAAGCTGCACCGAAGCTGCTTTCCAAAGGGGGAGAGTCGGGCTTCTCCCACATGCTCCAGTTTCCAACTGGACCCCACAGCGCAGTTACCGGCACTCTCTGACTGACGACTGGAGACTTTCGGCCACACGGGTCCTTTCTAGGATCACACTTCGTTGCAGGCGGGGTCTTTTGCATGCCGTGCATAGCATTACCCGCTTCATGACTTAGTCAGGCTTAGGTGACTTTGGATCGTCCAAATGTTTCACAAATTGACCGGTTTTTCTGTTTTTTCCGTCAGACTGGGCCTACAGTGTACCTTGCGTCACAATAGAGCGATGACAGGTAAGAGTTGCCAGGGGGCTCCGTAGGCTCAGGGATTCTTTCAGTGCACTTCAGAGGGCCTCCACAGAGGGAGAGCCACGCTGAATGTAATCCTGGCCAAAACGTTGTCCTGGGGCTGCTTTACAGCGGTAGAAATCAAGCTATGCAAGCGAGGATCAGTTCATTGCCCTTCCCTCTGCATAGAAAGGGTTGACCCCAACAGCCTGTTCTGCACTCTGTGGCTCGGAAAACACAAAGGGGACTCACGGCACCCACGCTGTCCCTCAGAAAGGAATTCATACGCGACTCTCTGTGGCCTCCATACAGCCGTAGAGGAGTTAAAGCACTCTATCGAGTCAGGGATCCTGGAGATGGCTGCACAGCAAACTTTGCTGATAGGAAACGCTCGTGCTTACCTTGAGGCCTGGGGTCACGTTTCCTTCGCACTTTAGCTAGGGCAAGCCGTTGGATGAGCTCCTAGCCAGGCACTGGCGAACACCTGGATTCGTAGGAGAAAACTCACTTGCTTCCCTGAGGCATTCCTAGCAGTGGCTAGAAGACGGGTAACGGCACTGTCTTTCAGTCAGCCTTGAGGCCGCCACTATCTACCTTTCAACTGGGGGAAATTACTGCCTTTTTCCAGGCTTCTCAATTACACACCGGATCACCTAGCACATATACCTCTCTTCTTTGACAAGCCAAAGGAGGCCCTTGGAACACAATTCGGCCTTCTGCGATGAAACTTTGGGATGCAGTGTGTTTGTTCTGCATGTGCTGAATGGCATAATCCTCTAAATGCCCTCAGGCGGCCTAGGTGACTTTGCATGTTCCAAATGCCTAGCAAGGCTCAGGGTACATCTCTACTTTATTTCGGGCTGGACCTAAAGTCTACTTTCTGCCTCTCTTAGAGAGACGTCGAGCACGAGTCCCCAAAGTGGATTGGAGCCCCAGTGATTTCTCCCAGGGCAGCATAGGTGTCCTCAACGTGGCAGACCCGCATGGAAAGAAAGCCTGCCCAAGAACCGTGCTCAGGGGGCTGTTTCAAAGCTGTGGAACGCTAGCCATAGAGAACAGATTAGTTGCCGGCCCTTTCACCTGCATAGTGGGGGATGGTCCCAGAGCCGCGTATCCCTTGATTGTGCTCTGAAGGCTTTTGGTACACGGAGCACTTCCTTGGAAAGGAGTGCCCCCGTGAGAGGCTTGAGCGCTGGGAGGCATACTAAAGCTAAAGCCGTCCTTTGACTAAGACTTCCTGGAAACTGGTGCACCCCTGCCTCTGGGAATGGGAAAACGTGCACCTTACCTCGACACTAGAGGTCACATTTAGTTGGCACTTTAGCTACAGTATGCTCTGGGCTGGGCTCCCCGGAAGGAATCGCAAGCGCCCGGTTTCTTTTGCAAAAGCTCACTGCTCCTCAGAGGGATCGGTGGTGTGAACAGTGTCCTGGTGGTGTGATGTTCAGGCAGCTTGGAAGCTGCACCGAAGCTGCTTTCCAAAGGGGGAGAGTCGGGCTTCTCCCACATGCTCCAGTTTCCAACTTGACTCCACAGCGCAGTTACCGGCACTCTCTGACTGACCACTGGAGACTTTCGGCCACACGGGGCCTTTCTAGGATCACACTTCGTTGCAGGCGGGGTCTTTTGCATGCCGTGCATAGCACTACCCGCTTCATGACTTAGTCAGGCCTAGGTGACTTTGGATCGTCCAAATGTCTCACAAGTTGACCGGTTTTTCTGTTCTTTCTGTCAGGCTGGGCCTACACTGTACCTTGCGTCACAATAGAGTGATGACAGGGAAGAGTTGCCAGGGGGCTCCGTAGGCTCAGGGATTCTTTCAGTGCAGTTCAGAGGGCCTCCACAGAGGGAGAGCCACGTTGAAGGTAATCCTGGCCAAAACGTTGTCCTGGGGCTGCTTTACAGCGGTCGAAATCAAGCTATTCAAGCGAGGATCAGTTCATTGCCCTTCCCTCTGCATAGAAAGGGTTGACCCCAACAGCCTGTTCTGCGCTGTGTGGCTCGGAAAACACAAAGGGGACTCACGGCACCCACACTCTCCCTCAGAAGGGAATTCATACGCGACTCTCTGAGGCCTCCGGAGAGCCGTAGAGCAGTTAAAGCACTCTATCGAGTCAGGGTTCCTGGAGATGGCTGCACAGCAAACTTTGCTGATAGGAAACGCTCGTGCTTCCCTTGAGGCCTGGGGTCACGTTTACTTTGCACTTTAGCTTGGGCAAGCCGTGGGATGAGCTCCTAGCAAGGCACTGGCGACCACCTGGATTCGTAGGAGGAAACTCACTTGCTTCCCTGAGGCATTCTTAGAAGTCGCTAGAAGACGGGTAACGGCACTGTCTTTCAGTCAGCCTTCAGGCCGCCACTATCTACCTTTCAACTGGGGGAAAATACTGCCTTTTTCCAGGCTTCTCAATTACACACCGGATCAGCTAGCACATATACCTCTCTTCTTTGACAAGCAAAAGGAGGCCATTGGAACACAATTCGGCCTTCTGCGATGAAACTTTGGGATGCAGTGTGTTTGTTCTGCATGTGCTGAATGGCATAATCCTCTAAATGCCCTCAGGCGGCCTAGGTGACTTTGCATGTTCCAAATGCCTAGCAAGGCTCAGGGTACATCTCTACTTTATTTCGGGCTGGACCTAAAGTCTACTTTCTGCCTCTCTTAGAGAGACGTCGAGCACGAGTCCCCAAAGTGCATTGGAGCCCCAGTGATTTCTTCCAGGGCAGCATAGGTGTCCTCAACGTGGCAGACCCGCATGGAAAGAAAGCCTGCACAAGAACCGTGCTCCGGGGGCTGTTTCAAAGCTGTGGAATGCTAGCCATAGAGAACAGATTAGTTGCCGGCCCTTTCACCTGCATAGTGAGGGATGGTCCCAGAGCCGCGTATCTGTTGATTGTGCTCAGAAGGCTTTTGGTACACGGTGCACTTCCTTGGAAAGAAGTGCCCCCGTGAGAGGCTTGAGCGCTGGGAGGCATACTAAAGCTAAAGCCGTCCATAGACTGAGACTCCCTGGAAACGGGTGCACCCCTGCCTCTGGGAATGGGGAAACGTGCACCTTACCTCGAGACTAGAGGTCACATTTAGTAGGCACTTTAGCTACAGTATGCTCTGGGCTGGGCTCCCCGGAAGGAAGCGCAAGCGCCCGGTTTCTTCTGCAAAAGCTCACTGCTCCTCAGAGGCATCTGTGGAGTGAACAGTGTCCTGGTGGTGTGGTGTTCAGGCAGCTTGGAAGCTGCACCGAAGCTGCTTTCCAAAGGAGGAGAGTCGGGCTTCTCCCACATGCTCCAGTTTCCAACTGGACCCCACAGCGCAGTTACCGGCACTCTCTGACTGACGACTGGAGACTTTCGGCCACACGGGGCCTTTCTAGGATCACACTTCGTTGCAGGCGGGGTCTTTTGCATGCCGTGCATAGCACTACCCGCTTCATGACTTAGTCAGGCCTAGGTGACTTTGGATCGTCCAAATGTCTCACAAGTTGACCGGTTTTTCTGTTCTTTCTGTGAGGCTGGGCCTACACTGTACCTTGCGTCACAATAGAGCGATGACAGGTAATAGTTGCCAGGGGGCTCCGCAGGCTCAGGGATTCTTTCAGTGCAGTTCAGAGGGCCTCCACAGAGGGAGCGCCACGCTGAATGTAATCCTGGCCAAAACGTTGTCCTGGGGCTGCTTTACAGCGGTCGAAAACAAGCTATGCAAGCGAGGATCAGTTCATTGCCCTTCCCTCTGCATAGAAACGGTTGACCCCAACAGCCTGTTCTGCGCTGTGTGGCTCGGAAAACACAAAGGGGACTCACGGCACCCACGCTCTCCCTCAGAAGGGAATTCATACGCGACTCTCTGTGGCCTCCGTAGAGCCGTTGAGGAGTTAAAGCACTCTATCGAGTCAGGGTTCCTGGAGATGGCTGCACAGCAAACTTTGCTGATAGGAAACGCTCATGCTTACCTTGAGGCCTGGGGTCACGTTTCTTTCGCAATTTAGCTAGGGTAAGCCGTGGGATGAGCTCCTAGCCAGGCACTGGCGAGCACCTGGATTCGTAGGAGAAACCTCACTTGCTTCCCTGAGGCATTCCTAGCAGTGGCTAGAAGACGGGTAACGGCACTTTCAGTCAGCCTTGAGGCCCCCACTATCTACCTTTCAAATGGGGGAAAATACTGCCTTTTCCCAGGCTTCTCAATTCCACACCGGATCACCCAGCACATATCCCTCTCTCCTCTGACAAGACAAAGGAGGCCCTTGGAACACAATTCGGCCTTCGGGGATGAAACTTTGGGATGCAGTGTGTTTCTTCTGCATGTGCTGAATGGCATAATCCTCTAAATGCCCTCAGGCGGCCTAGGTGACTTTGCATATTCCAAACGCCTAGCAAGGCTCAGGGTACATCTCTACTTTATTTCGGGCTGGACCTAAAGTCTACTTTCTGCCTCTCTTAGAGGGACGTCGAGCACGAGTCCCCAAAGTGGATTGGAGCCCCGGTGATTTCTTCCAGGGCAGCATAGGTGTCCTCAACGTGGCAGACCCGCATGGAAAGAAAGCCTGCCCAAGAACCGTGCTCCGGGGGCTGTTTCAAAGCTGTGGAACGCTAGCCATAGAGAACAGATTAGTTGCCGGCCCTTTCACCTGCATAGTGAGGGATGGTCCCAGAGCCGCGTATCCCTTGATTGTGCTCAGAAGGCTTTTGGTACACGGTGCACTTCCTTGGAAAGAAGTGCCCCCGTGAGAGGCTTGAGCGCTGGGAGGCATACTAAAGCTAAAGCCGTCCTTTGACTAAGACTTCCTGGAAACTGGTGCACCCCTGCCTCTGGGAATGGGAAAACGTGCACCTTACCTCGAGACTAGAGGTCACATTTAGTTGGCATTTTAACTACAGTATGCTCTGGGCTGGGCTCCCCGGAAGGAAGCGCAAGCGCCCGGTTTCTTCTGTAAAAGCTCACTGATCCTCAGAGGCATCTGTGGAGTGAACAGTGTCCTGGTGGTGTGGTGTTCAGGCAGCTTGGAAGCTGCACCGAAGCTGCTTTCCAAAGGGGGAGAGTCGGGCTTCTCCCACATGCTCCAGTTTCCAACTGGACCCCACAGCGCAGTTACCGGCACTCTCTGACTGACCACTGGAGACTTTCGGCCACACGGGGCCTTTCTTGGATCACACTTCGTTGCAGGCGGGGTCTTTTGCATGCCGTGCATAGCACTACCCGCTTCATGACTTAGTCAGGCCTAGGTGACTTTGGATCGTCCAAATGTCTCACAAGTTGACCGGTTTTTCTGTTCTTTCTGTCAGGCTGGGCCTACAGTGTACCTTGCGTCACAATAGAGCGATGACAGGTAAGAGTTGCCAGGGGGCTCCATAGGCTCAGGGATTCTTTCAGTGCAGTTCAGAGGGCTTCCACAGAGGGAGAGCCACGCTGAATGTAATCCTGGCCAAAACGTTGTCCTGGGGCTGCTTTACAGCGGTCGAAATCAAGCTATGCAAGCGAGGATCAGTTCATTGCCCTTCCCTCTGCATAGAAAGGGTTGACCCCAACAGCCTGTTCTGCGCTGTGTGGCTCGGAAAACACAAAGGGGACTCACGGCACCCACGCTCTCCCTCAGAAGGGAATTCATACGCGAGTCTCTGAGGCCTCCGGAGAGCCGTAGAGCAGTTAAAGCACTCTATCGATTCAGGGTTCCTGGAGATGGCTGCACAGCAAACTTTGCTGATAGGAAACGCTCGTGCTTCCCTTGAGGCCTGGGGTCACGTTTCCTTCGCACTTTAGCTTGGGCAAGCCGTGGGATGAGCTCCTAGCAAGGCACTGGCGACCACCTGGATTCGTAGGAGGAAACTCACTTGCCTCCCTGAGGCATTCTTAGAAGTCGCTAGAAGACAGGTAACGGCACAGTCTTTCAGTCAGCCTTCAGGCCGCCACTATCTACCTTTCAACTGGGGGAAAATACTGCCTTTTTCCAGGCTTCTCAATTACACACCGGATCACCTAGCACATATACCTCTCTTCTTTGACAAGCCAAAGGAGGCCATTGGAACACAATTCGGCCTTCGGCGATGAAACTTTGGGATGCAGTGTGTTTGTTCTGCATGTGCTGAATGGCATAATCCTCTAAATGCCCTCAGGCGGCCTAGGTGACTTTGCATGTTCCAAATGCCTAGCAAGGCTCAGGGTACATCTCTACTTTATTTCGGGCTGGACCTAAAGTCTACTTTCTGCCTCTCTTAGAGAGACGTCGAGCACGAGTCCCCAAAGTGGATTGGAGCCCCGGTGATTTCTTCCAGGGCAGCATAGGTGTCCTCAACGTGGCAGACCCGCATGGAAAGAAAGCCTGCCCAAGAACCGTGCTCCGGGGGCTGTTTCAAAGCTGTGGAACGCTAGCCATAGAGAACAGATTAGTTGCCGGCCCTTTCACCTGCATAGTGAGGGATGGTCCCAGAGCCGCGTATCCCTTGATTGTGCTCAGAAGGCTTTTGGTACACGGTGCACTTCCTTGGAAAGAAGTGCCCCCGTGAGAGGCTTGAGCGCTGGGAGGCATACTAAAGCTAAAGCCGTCCTTTGACTAAGACTTCCTGGAAACTGGTGCACCCCTGCCTCTGGGAATGGGAAAACGTGCACCTTACCTCGAGACTAGAGGTCACATTTAGTTGGCACCTTAGCTACAGTATGCTCTGGGCTGGGCTCTGCGGAAGGAAGCGCAAGCGCCCGGTTTCTTTTGCAAAAGCTCACTGCTCCTCAGAGGCATCTGTGGAGTGAACAGTGTCCTGGTGGTGTGATGTTCAGGCAGCTTGGAAGCTGCACCGAAGCTGCTTTCCAAAGGGGGAGAG
This sequence comes from Mesoplodon mirus, assembly GCF_964341445.2. NCBI lineage: Eukaryota > Metazoa > Chordata > Mammalia > Artiodactyla > Ziphiidae > Mesoplodon > Mesoplodon mirus. Next base: position 51,967,315 of record NC_138977.1, read on the forward strand.
TCGGGCTTCTCCCACATGCTCCAGTTTCCAACTGGACCCCACAGCGCAGTTACCGGCACTCTCTGACTGACGACTGGAGACTTTCGGCCACACGGTGCCTTTCTAGGATCACACTTCGTTGCAGGCGGGGTCTTTTGCATGCCGTGCATAGCATTACCCGCTTCATGACTTAGTCAGGCTTAGGTGACTTTGGATCGTCCAAATGTCTCACAAGTTGACCGGTTTTTCTGTTTTTTCCGTCATACTGGGCCTACAGTGTACCTTGCGTCACAATAGAGCGATGACAGGTAAGAGTTGCCAGGGGGCTCCGTAGGCTCAGGGATTCTTTCAGTGCAGTTCAGAGGGCCTCCACAGAGGGAGAGCCACGCTGAATGTAATCCTGGCCAAAACGTTGTCCTGGGGCTGCTTTACAGCGGTCGAAATCAAGCTATGCAAGCGAGGATCAGTTCATTGCCCTTCCCTCTGCATAGAAAGGGTTGACCCCAACAGCCTGTTCTGCACTCTGTGGCTCGGAAAGCACAAAGGGGACTCACGGCACCCACGCTCTCCCTCAGAAGGGAATTCATACGCGACTCTCTGTGGCCTCCGGAGAGCCGTAGAGGAGTTAAAGCACTCTATCGAGTCAGGGTTCCTGGAGATGGCTGCACAGCAAACTTTGCTGATAGGAAACGCTCGTGCTTACCTTGAGGCCTGGGGTCACGTTTCCTTCGCACTTTAGCTAGGGCAAGCCGTTGGATGAGCTCCTAGCCAGGCACTGGCGACCACCTGGATTCGTAGGAGAAAACTCACTTGCTTCCCTGAGGCATTCCTAGCAGTGGCTAGAAGACGGGTAACAGCACTGTCTTTCAGTCAGCCTTGAGGCCGCCACTATCTACCTTTCAACTGGGGGAAAATACTGCCTTTTTCCAGGCTTCTCAATTACACACCGGATCACCCAGCACATATCCCTCTCTCCTCTGACAAGACAAAGGAGGCCCTTGGAACACAATTCGGCCTTCTGCGATGAAACTTTGGGATGCAGTGTGTTTGTTCTGCATGTGCTGAATGGCATAATCCTCTAAATGCCCTCAGGCGGCCTAGGTGACTTTGCATGTTCCAAATGCCTAGCAAGGCTCAGGGTACATCTCTACTTTATTTCGGGCTGGACCTGAAGTCTACTTTCTGCCTCTCTTAGAGAGACGTCGAGCACGAGTCCCCAAAGTGGATTGGAGCCCCGGTGATTTCTTCCAGGGCAGCATAGGTGTCCTCAACGTGGCAGACCCGCATGGAAAGAAAGCCTGCCCAAGAACCGTGCTCCTGAGGCTGTTTCAAAGCTGTGGAACGCTAGTCATAGAGAACAGATTAGTTGCCGGCTCTTTCACCTGCATAGTGAGGGATGGTCCCAGAGCCGCGTATCCCTTGATTGTGCTCAGAAGGCTTTTGGTACACGGTGCACTTCGTTGGAAAGAAATGACCCCGTGAGAGGCTTGAGCGCTGGGAGGCATACTAAAGCTAAAGCCGTCCTTTGACTAAGACTTCCTGGAAACTGGTGCACCCCTGTCTCTGGGAATGGGAAAACATGCACCTTACCTCGAGACTAGAGGTCACATTTAGTTGGCACTTTAGCTACAGTATGCTCTGGGCTGGGCTCCCCGGAAGGATGCGCAAGCGCCCGGTTTCTTTTGCAAAAGCTCACTGCTCCTCAGAGGCATCTGTGGAGTGAACAGTGTCCTGGTGGTGTGATGTTCAGACCGCTTGGAAGCTACACCGAAGCTGCTTTCCAAAGGGGGAGAGTCGGGCTTGTCCCACATGCTCCCGTTTCCAACTTGACCCCACAGCGCAGTTACCGGCACTCTCTGACTGACGACTGGAGACTTTCGGCCACACGGGGCATTTCTAGGATCACACTTCGTTGCAGGCGGGGTCTTTTGCATGCCGAGCATAGCACTACCCGCTTCATGACTTAGTCAGGCCTAGGTGACTTTGGATCGTCCAAATGTCTCACAAGTTGACCGGTTTTTCTGTTCTTTCTGTCAGGCTGGGCCTACAGTGTACCTTGCATCACAATAGAGCGATGACAGGTAAGAGTTGCCAGGGGGCTCCGTAGGCTCAGGGATTCTTTCAGTGCAGTTCAGAGGGCCTCCACAGAGGGAGAGCCACGCTGAATGTAATCCTGGCCAAAACGTTGTCCTGGGGCTGCTTTACAGCGGTCGAAATCAAGCTATGCAAGCGAGGATCAGTTCATTGCCCTTCCCTCTGCATAGAAAGGGTTGACCCCAACAGCCTGTTCTGCGCTGTGTGGCTCGGAAAACACAAAGGGGACTCACGGCACCCACGCTCTCCCTCAGAAGGGAATTCATACGCGACTCTCTGTGGCCCCCGTAGAGCCGTAGAGGAGTTAAAGCACTCTATCGAGTCAGGGTTCCTGGAGATGGCTGCACAGCAAACTTTGCTGATAGGAAACGCTCGTGCTTACCTTGAGGCCTGGGGTCACGTTTCCTTCGCACTTTAGCTAGGGCAAGCCGTGGGATGAGCTCCTAGCCAGGCACTGGCGACCACCTGGATTCGTAGGAGAAAACTCACTTGCTTCCCTGAGGCATTCCTAGCAGTGGCTAGAAGACGGGTAACGGCACTTTCAGTCAGCCTTGAGGCCGCCACTATCTACCTTTCAACTGGGGGAAAATACTGCCTTTTTCCAGGCTTCTCAATTACACACCGGATCACCCAGCACATATCCCTCTCTCCTCTGACAAGAAAAAGGAGGCCCTTGGAACACAATTCGGCCTTCGGCGATGAAACTTTGGGATGCAGTGTGTTTGTTCTGCATGTGCTGAATGGCATAATCCTCTAAATGCCCTCAGGCGGCCTAGGTGACTTTGCATGTTCCAAACGCCTAGCAAGGCTCAGGGTACATCTCTACTTTATTTCGGGCTGGACCTAAAGTCTACTTTCTGCCTCTCTTAGAGAGACGTCGAGCACGAGTCCCGAAAGTGGATTGGAGCCCCGGTGATTTCTTCCAGGGCAGCATAGGTGTCCTCAATGTGGCAGACCCGCATGGAAAGAAAGCCTGCCCAAGAACCGTGCTCCGGGGGCTGTTTCAAAGCTGTGGAACGCTAGCCATAGAGAACAGATTAGTTGCCGGCTCTTTCACCTGCATAGTGGGGGATGGTCCCAGGGCCGCGTATCCCTTGATTGTGCTCAGAAGGCTTTTGGTACACGGTGCACTTCCTTGGAAAGGAGTGCCCCCGTGAGAGGCTTGAGCGCTGGGAGGCCTACTAAAGCTAAAGCCGTCCATAGACTGAGACTCCCTGGAAACGGGTGCACCCCTGCCTCTTGGAATGGGGAAACGTGCACCTTACCTCGAGACTAGAGGTCACATTTAGAAGGCACTTTAGCTACAGTATGCTCTGGGCTGGGCTCCCCGGAAGGAAGCGCAAGCGCCCGGTTTCTTCTGCAAAAGCTCACTGCTCCTCAGAGGCATCTGTGGAGTGAACAGTGTCCTGGTGGTGTGGTGTTCAGGCAGCTTGGAAGCTGCACCGAAGCTGCTTTCCAAAGGGGGAGAGTCGGGCTTCTCCCACATGCTCCCGTTTCCAACTTGACCCCACAGCGCAGTTACCGGTACTCTCTGACTGAGGACTGGAGACTTTCGGTCACACGGGGCCTTTCTAGGATCACACTTCGTTGCAGGCGGGGTCTTTTGCATGCCGTGCATAGCACTACCCGCTTCATGACTTAGTCAGGCCTAGGTGACTTTGGATCGTCCAAATGTCTCACAAGTTGACCGGTTTTTCTGTTCTTTCTGTCAGGCTGGGCCTACAGTGTACCTTGCGTCACAATAGAGCGATGACAGGTAAGAGTTGCCAGGGGGCTCCGTAGGCTCAGGGATCCTTTCAGTGCAGTTCAGAGGGCCTCCACAGAGGGAGAGCCACGCTGAATGTAATCCTGGCCAAAACGTTGTCCTGGGGCTGCTTTACAGCGGTCGAAATCAAGCTATGCAAGCGAGGATCAGTTCATTGCCCTTTCCTCTGCATAAAAAGGGTTGACCCCAACAGCCTGTTCTGCGCTGTGTGGCTCGGAAAACACAAAGGGGACTCACGGCACCCACGCTCTCCCTCAGAAGGGAATTCATACGCGACTCTCTGAGGCCTCCGGAGAGCCGTAGAGCAGTTAAAGCACTCTATCGAGTCAGGGTTCCTGGAGATGGCTGCCCAGCAAACTTTGCTGATAGGAAACGCTCGTGCTTACCTTGAGGCCTGGGGTCACGTTTCCTTCGCACTTTAGCTAGGGCAAGCCCTTGGATGAGCTCCTAGCCAGGCACTGGCGACCACCTGGATTCGTAGGAGAAATCTCACTTGCTTCCCTGAGGCATTCCTAGCACTGGCTAGAAGACGGGTAACGGCACTGTCTTTCAGTCAGCCTTGAGGCCGCCACTATCTACCTTTCAACTGGGGGAAAATACTGCCTTTTTCCAGGCTTCTCAATTACACACCGGATCACCCAGCACATATCCCTCTCTCCTCTGACAAGACAAAGGAGGCCCTTGGAACACAATTCGGCCTTCTGCGATGAAACTTTGGGATGCAGTCTGTTTGTTCTGCATGTGCTGAATGGCATAATCCTCTAAATGCCCTCAGGCGGCCTAGGTGACTTTGCATGTTCCAAATGCCTAGCAAGGCTCAGGGTACATCTCTACTTTATTTCGGGCTGGACCTGAAGTCTACTTTCTGCCTCTCTTAGAGAGACGTCGAGCACGAGTCCCCAAAGTGGATTGGAGCCCCGGTGATTTCTTCCAGGGCAGCATAGGTGTCCTCAACGTGGCAGACCCGCATGGAAAGAAAGCCTGCCCAAGAACCGTGCTCCTGAGGCTGTTTCAAAGCTGTGGAACGCTAGTCATAGAGAACAGATTAGTTGCCGGCTCTTTCACCTGCATAGTGAGGGATGGTCCCAGAGCCGCGTATCCCTTGATTGTGCTCAGAAGGCTTTTGGTACACGGTGCACTTCGTTGGAAAGAAATGACCCCGTGAGAGGCTTGAGCGCTGGGAGGCATACTAAAGCTAAAGCCGTCCTTTGACTAAGACTTCCTGGAAACTGGTGCACCCCTGTCTCTGGGAATGGGAAAACATGCACCTTACCTCGAGACTAGAGGTCACATTTAGTTGGCACTTTAGCTACAGTATGCTCTGGGCTGGGCTCCCCGGAAGGATGCGCAAGCGCCCGGTTTCTTTTGCAAAAGCTCACTGCTCCTCAGAGGCATCTGTGGAGTGAACAGTGTCCTGGTGGTGTGATGTTCAGACCGCTTGGAAGCTACACCGAAGCTGCTTTCCAAAGGGGGAGAGTCGGGCTTGTCCCACATGCTCCCGTTTCCAACTTGACCCCACAGCGCAGTTACCGGCACTCTCTGACTGACGACTGGAGACTTTCGGCCACACGGGGCATTTCTAGGATCACACTTCGTTGCAGGCGGGGTCTTTTGCATGCCGAGCATAGCACTACCCGCTTCATGACTTAGTCAGGCCTAGGTGACTTTGGATCGTCCAAATGTCTCACAAGTTGACCGGTTTTTCTGTTCTTTCTGTCAGGCTGGGCCTACAGTGTACCTTGCATCACAATAGAGCGATGACAGGTAAGAGTTGCCAGGGGGCTCCGTAGGCTCAGGGATTCTTTCAGTGCAGTTCAGAGGGCCTCCACAGAGGGAGAGCCACGCTGAATGTAATCCTGGCCAAAACGTTGTCCTGGGGCTGCTTTACAGCGGTCGAAATCAAGCTATGCAAGCGAGGATCAGTTCATTGCCCTTCCCTCTGCATAGAAAGGGTTGACCCCAACAGCCTGTTCTGCGCTGTGTGGCTCGGAAAACACAAAGGGGACTCACGGCACCCACGCTCTCCCTCAGAAGGGAATTCATACGCGACTCTCTGTGGCCCCCGTAGAGCCGTAGAGGAGTTAAAGCACTCTATCGAGTCAGGGTTCCTGGAGATGGCTGCACAGCAAACTTTGCTGATAGGAAACGCTCGTGCTTACCTTGAGGCCTGGGGTCACGTTTCCTTCGCACTTTAGCTAGGGCAAGCCGTGGGATGAGCTCCTAGCCAGGCACTGGCGACCACCTGGATTCGTAGGAGAAAACTCACTTGCTTCCCTGAGGCATTCCTAGCAGTGGCTAGAAGACGGGTAACGGCACTTTCAGTCAGCCTTGAGGCCGCCACTATCTACCTTTCAACTGGGGGAAAATACTGCCTTTTTCCAGGCTTCTCAATTACACACCGGATCACCCAGCACATATCCCTCTCTCCTCTGACAAGAAAAAGGAGGCCCTTGGAACACAATTCGGCCTTCGGCGATGAAACTTTGGGATGCAGTGTGTTTGTTCTGCATGTGCTGAATGGCATAATCCTCTAAATGCCCTCAGGCGGCCTAGGTGACTTTGCATGTTCCAAACGCCTAGCAAGGCTCAGGGTACATCTCTACTTTATTTCGGGCTGGACCTAAAGTCTACTTTCTGCCTCTCTTAGAGAGACGTCGAGCACGAGTCCCGAAAGTGGATTGGAGCCCCGGTGATTTCTTCCAGGGCAGCATAGGTGTCCTCAATGTGGCAGACCCGCATGGAAAGAAAGCCTGCCCAAGAACCGTGCTCCGGGGGCTGTTTCAAAGCTGTGGAACGCTAGCCATAGAGAACAGATTAGTTGCCGGCTCTTTCACCTGCATAGTGGGGGATGGTCCCAGGGCCGCGTATCCCTTGATTGTGCTCAGAAGGCTTTTGGTACACGGTGCACTTCCTTGGAAAGGAGTGCCCCCGTGAGAGGCTTGAGCGCTGGGAGGCCTACTAAAGCTAAAGCCGTCCATAGACTGAGACTCCCTGGAAACGGGTGCACCCCTGCCTCTTGGAATGGGGAAACGTGCACCTTACCTCGAGACTAGAGGTCACATTTAGAAGGCACTTTAGCTACAGTATGCTCTGGGCTGGGCTCCCCGGAAGGAAGCGCAAGCGCCCGGTTTCTTCTGCAAAAGCTCACTGCTCCTCAGAGGCATCTGTGGAGTGAACAGTGTCCTGGTGGTGTGGTGTTCAGGCAGCTTGGAAGCTGCACCGAAGCTGCTTTCCAAAGGGGGAGAGTCGGGCTTCTCCCACATGCTCCCGTTTCCAACTTGACCCCACAGCGCAGTTACCGGTACTCTCTGACTGAGGACTGGAGACTTTCGGTCACACGGGGCCTTTCTAGGATCACACTTCGTTGCAGGCGGGGTCTTTTGCATGCCGTGCATAGCACTACCCGCTTCATGACTTAGTCAGGCCTAGGTGACTTTGGATCGTCCAAATGTCTCACAAGTTGACCGGTTTTTCTGTTCTTTCTGTCAGGCTGGGCCTACAGTGTACCTTGCGTCACAATAGAGCGATGACAGGTAAGAGTTGCCAGGGGGCTCCGTAGGCTCAGGGATCCTTTCAGTGCAGTTCAGAGGGCCTCCACAGAGGGAGAGCCACGCTGAATGTAATCCTGGCCAAAACGTTGTCCTGGGGCTGCTTTACAGCGGTCGAAATCAAGCTATGCAAGCGAGGATCAGTTCATTGCCCTTTCCTCTGCATAAAAAGGGTTGACCCCAACAGCCTGTTCTGCGCTGTGTGGCTCGGAAAACACAAAGGGGACTCACGGCACCCACGCTCTCCCTCAGAAGGGAATTCATACGCGACTCTCTGAGGCCTCCGGAGAGCCGTAGAGCAGTTAAAGCACTCTATCGAGTCAGGGTTCCTGGAGATGGCTGCCCAGCAAACTTTGCTGATAGGAAACGCTCGTGCTTACCTTGAGGCCTGGGGTCACGTTTCCTTCGCACTTTAGCTAGGGCAAGCCCTTGGATGAGCTCCTAGCCAGGCACTGGCGACCACCTGGATTCGTAGGAGAAATCTCACTTGCTTCCCTGAGGCATTCCTAGCACTGGCTAGAAGACGGGTAACGGCACTGTCTTTCAGTCAGCCTTGAGGCCGCCACTATCTACCTTTCAACTGGGGGAAAATACTGCCTTTTTCCAGGCTTCTCAATTACACACCGGATCACCCAGCACATATCCCTCTCTCCTCTGACAAGACAAAGGAGGCCCTTGGAACACAATTCGGCCTTCTGCGATGAAACTTTGGGATGCAGTCTGTTTGTTCTGCATGTGCTGAATGGCATAATCCTCTAAATGCCCTCAGGCGGCCTAGGTGACTTTGCATGTTCCAAATGCCTAGCAAGGCTCAGGGTACATCTCTACTTTATTTCGGGCTGGACCTGAAGTCTACTTTCTGCCTCTCTTAGAGAGACGTCGAGCACGAGTCCCCAAAGTGGATTGGAGCCCCGGTGATTTCTTCCAGGGCAGCATAGGTGTCCTCAACGTGGCAGACCCGCATGGAAAGAAAGCCTGCCCAAGAACCGTGCTCCGGGGGCTGTTTCAAAGCTGTGGAACGCTAGCCATAGAGAGCAGATTAGTTGCCGGCCCTTTCACCTGCATAGTGAGGGATGGTCCCAGAGCCGCGTATCCCTTGATTGTGCTCAGAAGGCTTTTGGTACACGGTGCACTTCCTTGGAAAGAAGTGCCCCCGTGAGAGGCTTGAGTGCTGGGAGGCATACTAAAGCTAAAGCCGTACTTTGACTAAGACTTCCTGGAAACTGGTGCACCCCTGCCTCTGGTAATGGGAAAACGTGCACCTTACCTCGAGACTAGAGGTCACATTTAGTTGGCACTTTAGCTACAGTATGCTCTGGGCTGGGCTCCCCGGAAGGAAGCGCAAGCGCCCGGTTTCTTTTGCAAAAGCTCACTGCTCCTCAGAGGCATCTGTGGAGTGAACAGTGTCCTGGTGGTGTGATGTTCAGGCCGCTTGGAAGCTGCACCGAAGCTGCTTTCCAAAGGGGGAGAGTCGGGCTTGTCCCACATGCTCCCGTTACCAACTTGACCCCACAGCGCAGTTACCGGCACTCTCTGACTGACGACTGGAGACTTTCGGTCACATGTGGCCTTTCTAGGATCACACTTCGTTGCAGGCGGGGTCTTTTGCATGCCGTGCATAGCACTAACCTCTTCATGACATAGTCAGGCCTAGGTGACTTGGATCGTCCAAATGTCTCACTCGTTGAGAGGTTTTTCTGTTCTTTTTGTCAGGCTGGACCTACACTGTACCTTGCGTCACAATAGAGCGATGACAGGTAAGAGTTACCAGGGGGCTCCGTAGGCTCAGGGATTCTTTCAGTGCAGTTCAGAGGGCCTCCACAGAGGGAGAGCCACGCTGAATATAATCCTGGCCAAAACGTTGTCCTGGGGCTGCTTTACAGCGGTTGAAATGAAGCTATGCAAGCGAGGATCAGTTCATTGCCCTTCCCTCTGCATAGAAAGGGTTGACCCCAACAGCCTGTTCTGCGCTGTGCGGCTCGGAAAACACAAAGGGGACTCACGGCACCCACGCTCTACCTCAGAAGGGAATTCATACGCGACTCTCTGTGGCCTCCGGAGAGCCGTAGAGCAGTTAAAGCACTCTATCGAGTCAGGGTTCATGGAGATGGCTGCACAGCAAACTTTGCTGATATGAAACACTCGTGCTTACCTTGAGGCCTGGGGTCACGTTTCCTTCGCACTTTAGCTAGGGCAAGCCGTGGGATGAGCTCCTAGCCAGGCACGGGCGAACACCTGGATTCGTAGGAGAAAACTCACTTGCTTCCCTGAGGCATTCCTAGCAGTGGCTAGAAGACGGGTAACGGCACTGTCTTTCAGTCAGCCTTGAGGCCGCCACTATCTACCTTTCAACTGGGGGAAAATACTGCCTTTTTCCAGGCTTCTCAATTACACACCGGATCACCCAGCACATATCCCTCTCTCCTCTGACAAGACAAAGGAGGCCCTTGGAACACAATTCGGCCTGCTTCGATGAAACTTTGGGATGCAGTGTGTTTGTTCTGCATGTGCTGAATGGCATAATCCTCTAAATGCCCTCAGGCGGCCTAGGTGACTTTGCATGTTCCAAACGCCTAGCAAGACTCAGGGTACATCTCCACTTTATTTCGGGCTGGACTTAAAGTCTACTTTCTGCCTCTCTTAGAGAGACGTCGAGCACGAGTCCAAAAAGTGGATTGGAGCCCCGGTGATTTCTTCCAGGGCAGCATAGGTGTCCTCAACGTGGCAGACCCGCATGGAAAGAAAGCCTGCCCAAGAAGCGTGCTCCTGGGGCTGTTTCAAAGCTGTGGAACGCTAGCCATAGAGAACAGATTAGTTGCCGGCCCTTTCACCTGCATAGTGAGGGATGGTCCCAGAGCCGCGTATCCCTTGATTGTGCTCAGAAGGCTTTTGGTACACGGTGCACTTCCTTGGAAAGAAGTGCCCCCGTGAGAGGCTTGAGCGCTGGGAGGCATATTAAAGCTAAAGCCGTCCTTTGACTAAGACTTCCTGGAAACTGGTGCACCCCTGCCTCTGGGAATGGGAAAACGTGCACCTTACCTCGAGACTAGAGGTCACATTTAGTTGGCACTTTAGCTACAGTATGCTCTGGGCTGGGCTCCCCGGAAGGAAGCGCAAGCGCCCGGTTTCTTTTGCAAAAGCTCACTGCTCCTCAGAGGCATCTGTGGATTGAAAAGTTTCCTGGTGGTGTGATGTTCAGGCCGCTTGGAAGCTGCACCGAAGCTGCTTTCCAAAGGGGGAGAATTGGGCTTCTCCCTCATGCTCCAGTTTCCACCTGGACCCCACAGCGCATTTACCAGCACTCTCTGACTGACGACTGGAGACTTTCGGCCACACGGGGCCTTTCTAGGATCACACTTCGTTGCAGGCGGGGTCTTTGGCATGCCGTGCATAGCATTACCCGCTTCATGACTTAGTCAGGCCTAGGTGACTTTGGATCGTCCAAATGTCTCACAAGTTGACCGGTTTTTCTTTTCTTTCTGTCAGGCTGGGCCTACAGTGTACCTTGCGTCAAAATAGCGCGATGACAGGTAAGAGTTGCCAGGGGGCTCCGTAGGCTCAGGGCTTCTTTCAGTGCAGTTCAGAGGGCCTCCGCAGAGGGAGAGCCACGCTGAATGTAATCCTGGCCAAAACGTTGTCCTGGGGCTGCTTTACAGCGGTCGAAATCAAGCTATGCAAGCGAGGATCAGTTCATTGCCCTTCCCTCTGCATAGAAAGGGTTGACCCCAACAGCCTGTTCTGCGCTGTGTGGCTCGGAAAACACAAAGGGGACTCACGGCACCCACGCTCTCCCTCAGAAGGGAATTCATACGCGACTCTCTGTGGCCCCCGTAGAGCCTTAGAGGAGTTAAAGCACTCTATCGAGTCAGGGTTCCTGGAGATGGTTGCACAGAAACTTTGCTGATAGGAAACGCTCATGCTTACCTTGAGGCCTGGGGTCACGTTTCTTTCGCAATTTAGCTAGGGTAAGCCGTGGGATGAGCTCCTAGCCAGGCACTGCCGACCACCTGGATTCGTAGGAGAAACCTCACTTGCTTCCCTGAGGCATTCCTAGCAGTGGCTAGAAGACGGGTAACGGCACTTTCAGTCAGCCTTGAGGCCGCCACTATCTACCTTTCAACTGGGGGAAAATACTGCCTTTTTCCAGGCTTCTCAATTACACACCGGATCACCCAGCACATATCCCTCTCTCCTCTGACAAGACAAAGGAGGCCCTTGGAACACAATTCGGCCTTCTGCGATGAAACTTTGGGATGCAGTGTGTTTCTTCTGCATGTGCTGAATGGCATAATCCTCTAAATGCCCTCAGGCGGCCTAGGTGACTTTGCATGTTCCAAACGCTTAGCAAGGCTCAGGGTACATCTCTACTTTATTTCGGGCTGGACCTAAAGTCTACTTTCTGCCTCTCTTAGAGAGACGTCGAGCACCAGTCCCCAAAGTGGATTGGAGCCCCGGTGATTTCTTCCAGGGCAGCATAGGTGTCCTCAACGTGGCAGACCCGCATGGAAAGAAAGCCTGCCCAAGAACCGTGCTCCGGGGGCTGTTTCAAAGCTGTGGAACGCTAGCCATAGAGAACAGATTAGTTGCCGGCCCTTTCACCTGCATAGTGAGGGATGGTCCCAGAGCCGCGTATCCCTTGATTGTGCTCAGAAGGCTTTTGGTACACGGTGCACTTCCTTGGAAAGAAGTGCCCCCGTGAGAGGCTTGAGCGCTGGGAGGCATACTAAAGCTAAAGCCGTCCTTTGACTAAGACTTCCTGGAAACTGGTGCACCCCTGCCTCTGGGAATGGGAAAACGTGCACCTTACCTCGAGACTAGAGGTCACATTTAGTTGGCACTTTAGCTACAGTCTGCTCTGGGCTGGGCTCCCCGGAAGGAAGCGCAAGCACCCGGTTTCTTCTGCAAAAGCTCACTGCTCCTCAGAGGCATCTGTGGAGTGAACAGTGTCCTGGTGGTGTGATGTTCAGGCCGCTTGGAAGCTGCACCGAAGCTGCTTTCCAAAGGGGGAGAGTCGGGCTTCTCCCACATGCTCCAGTTTCCAACTGGACCCCACAGCGCAGTTACCGGCACTCTCTGACTGACGACTGGAGACTTTCGGTCACACGGGGCTTTTCTAGGATCACACTTCGTTGCAGGCGGGGTCTTTTGCATGCCGTGCATAGCACTACCCGCTTCATGACTTAGTCAGGCCTAGGTGACTTTGGATCGTCCAAATGTCTCACAAGTTGACCGGTTTTTCTGTTCTTTCTGTCAGGCTGGGCCTACAGTGTACCTTGCGTCACAATAGAGTGATGACAGATAAGAGTTGCCAGGGGGCTCCATAGGCTCAGGGATTCTTTCAGTGCAGTTCAGAGGGCCTCCACAGAGGGAGAGCCACGCTGAATGTAATCCTGGCCAAAACGTTGTCCTGGGGCTGCTTTACAGCGGTCGAAATCAAGCTATGCAAGCGAGGATCAGTTCATTGCCCTTCCCTCTGCATAGAAAGGGTTGACCCCAACAGCCTGTTCTGCGCTGTGTGGCTCGGAAAACACAAAGGGGACTCACGGCACCCACGCTCTCCCTCAGAAGGGAATTCATACGCGACTCTCTGTGGCCTCCGTAGAGCCGTAGAGGAGTTAAAGCACTCTATCGAGTCAGGGTTCCTGGAGATGGCTGCACAGCAAACTTTGCTGATAGGAAACGCTCGTGCTTACCTTGAGGCCTGGGGTCACGTTTCCTTCGCACTTTAGCTAGGGCAAGCCGTGGGATGAGCTCCTAGCCAGGCACTGGCGACCACCTGGATTCGTAGGAGAAAACTCACTTGCTTCCCTGAGGCATTCCTAGCAGTGGCTAGAAGACGGGTAACGGCACTGTCTTTCAGTCAGCCTTGAGGCCGCCACTATCTACCTTTCAACTGGGGTAAAATACTACCTTTTTCCAGGCTTCTCAATTACACACCGGATCACCCAGCACATATCCCTCTCTCCTCTGACAAGACAAAGGAGGCCCTTGGAACACAATTCGGCCTTCGGCGATGAAACTTTGGGATGCAGTGTGTTTGTTCTGCATGTGCTGAATGGCATAATCCTCTAAATGCCCTCAGGCGGCCTAGGTGACTTTGCATGTTCCAAACGCCTAGCAAGGCTCAGGGTACATCTCTACTTTATTTCGGGCTGGACCTAAAGTCTACTTTCTGCCTCTCTTAGAGAGACGTCGAGCACCAGTCCCCAAAGTGGATTGGAGCCCCGGTGATTTCTTCCAGGGCAGCATAGGTGTCCTCAACGTGGCAGACCCGCATGGAAAGAAAGCCTGCCCAAGAACCGTGCTCCGGGGGCTGTTTCAAAGCTGTGGAACGCTAGCCATAGAGAGCAGATTAGTTGCCGGCCCTTTCACCTGCATAGTGAGGGATGGTCCCAGAGCCGCGTATCCCTTGATTGTGCTCAGAAGGCTTTTGGTACACGGTGCACTTCCTTGGAAAGAAGTGCCCCCGTGAGAGGCTTGAGCGCTGGGAGGCATACTAAAGCTAAAGCCGTCCTTTGACTAAGACTTCCTGGAAACTGGTGCACCCCTGCCTCTGGGAATGGGAAAACGTGCACCTTACCTCGACACTAGAGGTCACATTTAGTTGGCACCTTAGCTACAGTATGCTCTGGGCTGGGCTCCGCGGAAGGAAGCGCAAGCGCCCGGTTTCTTTTGCAAAAGCTCACTGCTCCTCAGAGGCATCTGTGGAGTGAACAGTGTCCTGGTGGTGTGATGTTCAGGCAGCTTGGAAGCTGCACCGAAGCTGCTTTCCAAAGGGGGAGAGTCGGGCTTCTCCCACATGCTCCAGTTTCCAACTGGACCCCACAGCGCAGTTACCGGCACTCTCTGACTGACGACTGGAGACTTTCGGCCACACGGGGCCTTTCTAGGATCACACTTCGTTGCAGGCGGGGTCTTTTGCATGCCGTGCATAGCATTACCCGCTTCATGACTTAGTCAGGCTTAGGTGACTTTGGATCGTCCAAATGTCTCACAAATTGACCGGTTTTTCTGTTTTTTCCGTCAGACTGGGCCTACAGTGTACCTTGCGTCACAATAGAGCGATGACAGGTAAGAGTTGCCAGGGGGCTCCGTAGGCTCAGGGATTCTTTCAGTGCACTTCAGAGGGCCTCCACAGAGGGAGAGCCACGCTGAATGTAATCCTGGCCAAAACGTTGTCCTGGGGCTGCTTTACAGCGGTAGAAATCAAGCTATGCAAGCGAGGATCAGTTCATTGCCCTTCCCTCTGCATAGAAAGGGTTGACCCCAACAGCCTGTTCTGCACTCTGTGGCTCGGAAAACAAAAAGGGGACTCACGGCACCCACGCTGTCCCTCAGAAAGGAATTCATACGCGACTCTCTGTGGCCTCCGTAGAGCCGTAGAGGAGTTAAAGCACTCTATCGAGTCAGGGTTCCTGGAGATGGCTGCACAGCAAACTTTGCTGATAGGAAACGCTCGTGCTTACCTTGAGGCCTGGGGTCACGTTTCCTTCGCACTTTAGCTAGGGCAAGCCGTTGGATGAGCTCCTAGCCAGGCACTGGCGAACACCTGGATTCGTAGGAGAAAACTCACTTGCTTCCCTGAGGCATTCCTAGCAGTGGCTAGAAGACGGGTAACGGCACTGTCTTTCAGTCAGCCTTGAGGCCGCCACTATTTACCTTTCAACTGGGGGAAATTACTGCCTTTTTCCAGGCTTCTCAATTACACACCGGATCACCTAGCACATATACCTCTCTTCTTTGACAAGCCAAAGGAGGCCCTTGGAACACAATTCGGCCTTCTGCGATGAAACTTTGGGATGCAGTGTGTTTGTTCTGCATGTGCTGAATGGCATAATCCTCTAAATGCCCTCAGGCGGCCTAGGTGACTTTGCATGTTCCAAATGCCTAGCAAGGCTCAGGGTACATCTCTACTTTATTTCGGGCTGGACCTAAAGTCTACTTTCTGCCTCTCTTAGAGAGACGTCGAGCACGAGTCCCCAAAGTGGATTGGAGCCCCAGTGATTTCTTCCAGGGCAGCATAGGTGTCCTCAACGTGGCAGACCCGCATGGAAAGAAAGCCTGCCCAAGAACCGTGCTCAGGGGGCTGTTTCAAAGCTGTGGAACGCTAGCCATAGAGAACAGATTAGTTGCCGGCCCTTTCACCTGCATAGTGGGGGATGGTCACAGAGCCGCGTGTCCCTTGATTGTGCTCTGAAGGCTTTTGGTACACGGTGCACTTCCTTGGAAAGGAGTGCCCCCGTGAGAGGCTTGAGCGCTGGGAGGCATACTAAAGCTAAAGCCGTCCTTTGACTAAGACTTCCTGGAAACTGGTGCACCCCTGACTCTGGGAATGGGAAAACGTGCACCTTACCTCGAGACTAGAGGTCACATTTAGTTGGCACTTTAGCTACAGTATGCTCTGGGCTGGGCTCCCCGGAAGGAATCGCAAGCGCCCGGTTTCTTTTGCAAAAGCTCACTGTTCCTCAGAGGCATCGGTGCTGTGAACAGTGTCCTGGTGGTGTGATGTTCAGGCCGCTTGGAAGCTGCACCGAAGCTGCTTTCCAAAGGGGGAGAGTCGGGCTTCTCCCACATGCTCCAGTTTCCAACTTGACTCCACAGCGCAGTTACCGGCACTCTCTGACTGACGACTGGAGACTTTCGGCCACACGGGGCCTTTCTAGGATCACACTTCGTTGCAGGCGGGGTCTTTTGCATGCCGTGCATAGCACTACCCGCTTCATGACTTAGTCAGGCCTAGGTGACTTTGGATCGTCCAAATGTCTCACAAGTTGACCGGTTTTTCTGTTCTTTCTGTCAGGCTGGGCCTACACTGTACCTTGCGTCACAATAGAGCGATGACAGGTAAGAGTTGCCAGGGGCTCCGCAGGCTCAGGGATTCTTTCAGTGCAGTTCAGAGGGCCTCCACAGAGGGAGAGCCACGCTGAATGTAATCCTGGCCAAAACGTTGTCCTGGGGCTGCTTTACAGCGGTCGAAATCAAGCTATGCAAGCGAGGATCAGTTCATTGCCCTTCCCTCTGCATAGAAAGGGTTGACCCCAACAGCGTGTTCTGCGCTGTGTGGCTCGGAAAACACAAAGGGGACTCACGGCACCCACGCTCTCCCTCAGAAGGGAATTCATACGCGACTCTCTGTGGCCTCCGTAGTGCCGTTGAGGAGTTAAAGCACTCTATCGAGTCAGGGTTCCTGGAGATGGCTGCCCAGCAAACTTTGCTGATAGGAAACGCTCATGCTTACCTTGAGGCCTGGGGTCACGTTTCTTTCGCAATTTAGCTAGGGCAAGCCGTGGGATGAGCTCCTAGCCAGGCACTGGCGACCACCTGGATTCGTAGGAGAAACCTCACTTGCTTCCCTGAGGCATTCCTAGCAGTGGCTAGAAGACGGGTAACGGCACTTTCAGTCAACCTTGAGGCCCCCACTATCTACCTTTCAAATGGGGGAAAATACTGCCTTTTCCCAGGCTTCTCAATTCCACACCGGATCACCCAGCACATATCCCTCTCTCCTCTGACAAGACAAAGGAGGCCCTTGGAACACAATTCGGCCTTCGGCGATGAAACTTTGGGATGCAGTGTGTTTCTTCTGCATGTGCTGAATGGCATAATCCTCTAAATGCCCTCAGGCGGCCTAGGTGACTTTGCATATTCCAAACACCTAGCAAGGCTCAGGGTACATCTCTACTTTATTTCGGGCTGGACCTAAAGTCTACTTTCTGCCTCTCTTAGAGGGACGTCGAGCACGAGTCCCCAAAGTGGATTGGAGCCCCGGTGATTTCTTCCAGGGCAGCATAGGTGTCCTCAACGTGGCAGACCCGCATGGAAAGAAAGCCTGCCCAAGAACCGTGCTCCGGGGGCTGTTTCAAAGCTGTGGAACGCTAGCCATAGAGAACAGATTAGTTGCCGGCCCTTTCACCTGCATAGTGAGGGATGGTCCCAGAGCCGCGTATCCCTTGATTGTGCTCAGAAGGCTTTTGGTACACGGTGCACTTCCTTGGAAAGAAGTGCCCCCGTGAGAGGCTTGAGCGCTGGGAGGCATACTAAAGCTAAAGCCGTCCTTTGAGTAAGACTTCCTGGAAACTGGTGCACCCCTGCCTCTGGGAATGGGAAAACGTGCACCTTACCTCGAGACTAGAGGTCACATTTAGTTGGCACTTTAACTACAGTATGCTCTGGGCTGGGCTCCCCGGAAGGAAGCGCAAGCGCCCGGTTTCTTCTGCAAAAGCTCACTGCTCCTCAGAGGCATCTGTGGAGTGAACAGTGTCCTGGTGGTGTGATGTTCAGGCCGCTTGGAAGCTGCCCCGAAGCTGCTTTCCAAAGGGGGAGAGTCGGGCTTCTCCCACATGCTCCAGTTTCCAACTGGACCCCACAGCGCAGTTACCGGCACTCTCTGACTGACGACTGGAGACTTTCGGCCACACGGTGCCTTTCTAGGATCACACTTCGCTGCAGGCGGGGTCTTTTGCATGCCGTGCATAGCATTACCCGCTTCATGACTTAGTCAGGCTTAGGTGACTTTGGATCGTCCAAATGTCTCACAAGTTGACCGGTTTTTCTGTTTTTTCCGTCAGACTGGGCCTACAGTGTACCTTGCGTCACAATAGAGCGATGACAGGTAAGAGTTGCCAGGGGGCTCCGTAGGCTCAGGGATTCTTTCAGTGCAGTTCAGAGGGCCTCCACAGAGGGAGAGCCACGCTGAATGTAATCCTGGCCAAAACGTTGTCCTGGGGCTGCTTTACAGCGGTAGAAATCAAGCTATGCAAGGGAGGATCAGTTCATTGCCCTTCCCTCTGCATAGAAAGGGTTGACCCCAACAGCCTGTTCTGCACTCTGTGGCTCGGAAAGCACAAAGGGGACTCACGGCACCCACGCTCTCCCTCAGAAGGGAATTCATACGCGACTCTCTGTGGCCTCCGGAGAGCCGTAGAGGAGTTAAAGCACTCTATCGAGTCAGGGTTCCTGGAGATGGCTGCACAGCAAACTTTGCTGATAGGAAACGCTCGTGCTTACCTTGAGGCCTGGGGTCACGTTTCCTTCGCACTTTAGCTAGGGCAAGCCGTGGGATGAGCTCCTAGCCAGGCACTGGCGAACACCTGGATTCGTAGGAGAAAACTCACTTGCTTCCCTGAGGCATTCCTAGCAGTGGCTAGAAGACGGGTAACGGCACTGTCTTTCAGTCAGCCTTGAGGCTGCCGCTATCTACCTTTCAACTGGGGGAAAATACTGCCTTTTTCCAGGCTTCTCAATTACACACCGGATCACCTAGCACATATACCTCTCTTCTTTGACAAGCCAAAGGAGGCCCTTGGAACACAATTCGGCCTTCTGCGATGAAACTTTGGGATGCAGTGTGTTTGTTCTGCATGTGCTGAATGGCATAATCCTCTAAATGCCCTCAGGCGGCCTAGGTGACTTTGCATGTTCCAAATGCCTAGCAAGGCTCAGGGTACATCTCTACTTTATTTCGGGCTGGACCTAAAGTCTACTTTCTGCCTCTCTTAGAGAGACGTCGAGCACGAGTCCCCAAAGTGGATTGGAGCCCCAGTGATTTCTTCCAGGGCAGCATAGGTGTCCTCAACGTGGCAGACCCGCATGGAAAGAAAGCCTGCCCAAGAACCGTGCTCAGGGGACTGTTTCAAAGCTGTGGAACGCTAGCCATAGAGAACAGATTAGTTGCCGGCCCTTTCACCTGCATAGTGGGGGATGGTCCGAGAGCCGCGTATCCCTTGATTGTGCTCTGAAGGCTTTTGGTACACGGTGCACTTCCTTGGAAAGGAGTGCCCCCGTGAGAGGCTTGAGCGCTGGGAGGCATACTAAAGCTAAAGCCGTCCTTTGACTAACACTTCCTGGAAACTGGTGCACCCCTGCCTGTGGTAATGGGAAAACGTGCACCTTACCTCGAGACTAGAGGTCACATTTAGTTGGCACTTTAGCTACAGTATGCTCTGGGCTGGGCTCCCCGGAAGGAATCGCAAGCGCCCGGTTTCTTTTGCAAAAGCTCACTGCTCCTCAGAGGCATCGGTGGTGTGAACAGTGTCCTGGTGGTGTGATGTTCAGGCAGCTTGGAAGCTGCACCGAAGCTGCTTTCCAAAGGGGGAGAGTCGGGCTTCTCCCACATGCTCAAGTTTCCAACTGGACCCCACAGCGCAGTTACCGGCACTCTCTGACTGACGACTGGAGACTTTCGGCAACACGGGGCCTTTCTAGGATCACACTTCGTTGCAGGCGGGGTCTTTTGCATGCCGTGCATAGCATTACCCGCTTCATGACTTAGTCAGGCCTAGGTGACTTTGGATCGTCCAAATGTCTCACAAGTTGACCGGTTTTTCTGTTCTTTCTGTCAGGCTGGGCCTACAGTGTACCTTGCGTCACAATAGAGTGATGACAGGTAAGAGTTGCCAGGAGGCTCCGTAGGCTCAGGGATTCTTTCAGTGCAGTTCAGAGGGCCTCCACAGAGGGAGAGCCACGCTGAATATAATCCTGGCCAAAACGTTGTCCTGGGGCTGCTTTACAGCGGTCGAAATCAAGCTATGCAAGCGAGGATCAGTTCATTGCCCTTCCCTCTGCATAGAAAGGGTTGACCCCAACAGCCTGTTCTGCGCTGTGTGCCTCGGAAAACACAAAGGTGACTCACGGCATCCACACTCTCCCTCAGAAGGGAATTCATACGCGAGTCTCTGAGGCCTCCGGAGAGCCGTAGAGCAGTTAAAGCACTCTATCAAGTCAGGGTTCCTGGAGATGGCTGCACAGCAAACTTTGCTGATAGGAAACGCTCGTGCTTCCCTTGAGGCCTGGGGTCACGTTTACTTTGCACTTTAGCTTGGGCAAGCCGTGGGATGAGCTCCTAGCAAGGCACTGGCGACCACCTGGATTCGTAGGAGGAAACTCACTTGCTTCCCTGAGGCATTCCTAGCAGTGGCTAGAAGACGGGTAACGGCACTGTCTTTCAGTCAGCCTTGAGGCCGCCACTATCTACCTTTCAACTGGGGGAAATTACTGCCTTTTTCCAGGCTTCTCAATTACACACCGGATCACCTAGCACATATACCTCTCTTCTTTGACAAGGCAAAGGAGGCCCTTGGAACACAATTCGGCCTTCTGCGATGAAACTTTGGGATGCAGTGTGTTTGTTCTGCATGTGCTGAATGGCATAATCCTCTAAATGCCCTCAGGCGGCCTAGGTGACTTTGCATGTTCCAAATGCCTAGCAAGGCTCAGGGTACATCTCTACTTTATTTCGGGCTGGACCTAAAGTCTACTTTCTGCCTCTCTTAGAGAGACGTCGAGCACGAGTCCCCAAAGTGGATTGGAGCCCCAGTGATTTCTTCCAGGGCAGCATAGGTGTCCTCAACGTGGCAGACCCGCATGGAAAGAAAGCCTGCCCAAGAACCGTGCTCAGGGGGCTGTTTCAAAGCTGTGGAACGCTAGCCATAGAGAACAGATTAGTTGCTGGCCCTTCCACCTGCATAGTGGGGGATGGTCCCAGAGCCGCGTATCCCTTGATTGTGCTCTGAAGGCTTTTGGTACACGGTGCACTTCCTTGGAAAGGAGTGCCCCCGTGAGAGGCTTGAGCGCTGGGAGGCATACTAAAGCTAAAGCCGTCCTTTGACTAAGACTTCCTGGAAACTGGTGCACCCCTGCCTCTGGTAATGGGAAAACGTGCACCTTACCTCGAGACTAGAGGTCACATTTAGTTGGCACTTTAGCTACAGTCTGCTCTGGGCTGGGCTCCCCGGAAGGAAGCGCAAGCGCCCGGTTTCTTCTGCAAAAGCTCACTGCTCCTCAGAGGCATCTGTGGAGTGAACAGTGTCCTGGTGGTGTGGTGTTTAGGCAGCTTGGAAGCTGCACCGAAGCTGCTTTCCAAAGGGGGAGAGTCGGGCTTCTCCCACATGCTCCAGTTTCCAACTGGACCCCACAGCGCAGTTACCGGCACTCTCTGACTGACCACTGGAGACTTTCGGCCACACGGTGCCTTTCTTGGATCACACTTCGTTGCAGGCGGGGTCTTTTGCATGCCGTGCATAGCACTACCCGCTTCATGACTTAGTCAGGCCTAGGTGACTTTGGATCGTCCAAATGTCTCACAAGTTGACCGGTTTTTCTGTTCTTTCTGTCAGGCTGGGCCTACAGTGTACCTTGCGTCACAATAGAGCGATGACAGGTAAGAATTGCCAGGGGGCTCCATAGGCTCAGGGCTTCTTTCAGTGCAGTTCAGAGGGCCTCCACAGAGGGAGAGCCACGCTGAATGTAATCCTGGCCAAAACGTTGTCCTGGGGCTGCTTTACAGCGGTCGAAATCAAGCTATGCAAGCGAGGATCAGTTCATTGCCCTTCCCTCTGCATAGAAAGGGTTGACCCCAACAGCCTGTTCTGCGCTGTGTGGCTCGGAAAACACAAAGGGGACTCACGGCACCCACGCTCTCCCTCAGAAGGGAATTCATACGCGACTCTCTGTGGCCTCCGTAGAGCCGTAGAGGAGTTAAAGCACTCTATCGAGTCAGGGTTCCTGGAGATGGCTGCACAGCAAACTTTGCTGATAGGAAACGCTCGTGCTTACCTTGAGGCCTGGGGTCACGTTTCCTTCGCACTTTAGCTAGGGCAAGCCGTGGGATGAGCTCCTAGCCAGGCACTGGCGACCACATGGATTCGTAGGAGAAAACTCACTTGCTTCCCTGAGGCATTCCTAGCAGTGGCTAGAAGACGGGTAACGGCACTGTCTTTCAGTCAGCCTTGAGGCCGCCACTATCTACCTTTCAACTGGGGGAAAATACTGCCTTTTTCCAGGCTTCTCAATTACACACCGGATCACCCAGCACATATCCCTCTCTCCTCTGACAAGCCAAAGGAGGCCCTTGGAACACAATTCGGCCTTCGGCGATGAAACTTTGGGATACAGTGTGTTTGTTCTGCATGTGCTGAATGGCATAATCCTCTAAATGCCCTCAGGCGGCCTAGGTGACTTTGCATGTTCCAAATGCCTAGCAAGGCTCAGGGTACATCTCTACTTTATTTCGGGCTGGACCTAAAGTCTACTTTCTGCCTCTCTTAGAGAGACGTCGAGCACGAGTCCCCAAAGTGGATTGGAGCCCCGGTGATTTCTTCCAAGGCAGCATAGGTGTCCTCAACGTGGCAGACCCGCATGGAAAGAAAGCCTGCCCAAGAACCGTGCTCCGGGGGCTGTTTCAAAGCTGTGGAACGCTAGCCATAGAGAGCAGATTAGTTGCCGGCCCTTTCACCTGCATAGTGAGGGATGGTCCCAGAGCCGCGTATCCCTTGATTGTGCTCAGAAGGCTTTTGGTACACGGTGCACTTCCTTGGAAAGAAGTGCCCCCGTGAGAGGCTTGAGTGCTGGGAGGCATACTAAAGCTAAAGCCGTCCTTTGACTAAGACTTCCTGGAAACTGGTGCACCCCTGCCTCTGGGAATGGGAAAACGTGCACCTTACCTCGAGACTAGAGGTCACATTTAGTTGGCACTTTAGCTACAGTATGCTCTGGGCTGGGCTCCCCGGAAGGAAGCGCAAGCGCCCGGTTTCTTTTGCAAAAGCTCACTGCTCCTCAGAGGCATCTGTGGAGTGAACAGTGTCCTGGTGGTGTGATGTTCAGGCAGCTTGGAAGCTGCACCGAAGCTGCTTTCCAAAGGGGGAGAGTCGGGCTTCTCCCACATGCTCCAGTTTCCAACTTGACCCCACAGCGCAGTTATCGGCACTCTCTGACTGGCGACTGGAGACTTTCGGCCACACGGGGCCTTTGTAGGTTCACACTTCGTTGCAGGCGGGGTCTTTTGCATGCCGTGCATAGCACTAACCGCTTCATGACATAGTCAGGCCTAGGTGACTTGGATCGTCCAAATGTCTCACTCGTTGAGAGGTTTTTCTGTTCTTTTTGTCAGGCTGGACCTACACTGTACCTTGCGTCACAATAGAGAGATGACAGGTAAGAGTTGCCAGGGGGCTCTGTAGGCTCAGGGATTCTTTCAGTGCAGTTCAGAGGGCCTCCACAGAGGGAGAGCCACGTTGAAGGTAATTCTGGCCAAAACGTTGTCCTGGGGCTGCTTTACAGCGGTCGAAATCAAGCTATGCAAGCGAGGATCAGTTCATTGCCCTTCCCTCTGCATAGAAAGGGTTGACCCCAACAGCCTGTTCTGCGCTGTGTGGCTCGGAAAACACAAAGGGGACTCACGGCACCCACGCTCTCCCTCAGAATGGAATTCATACGCGACTCTCTGTGGCCTCCGGAGAGCCGTAGAGGAGTTAAAGCACTCTATCGAGTCAGGGATCCTGGAGATGGCTGCACAGCAAACTTTGCTGATAGGAAACACTCGTGCTTACCTTGAGGCGTGGGGTCACGTTTCCTTCGCACTTTAGCTAGGGCAAGCCGTGGGATGAGCTCCTAGCCAGGCACTGGCGACCACCTGGATTCGTAGGAGAAAACTCACTTGCTTCCCTGAGGCATTCCTAGCAGTGGCTAGAAGACGGGTAACGGCACTTTCAGTCAGCCTTGAGGCCGCCACTATCTACCTTTCAACTGGGGAAAATACTGCCTTTTTCCAGGCTTCTCAATTACACACCGGATCACCCAGCACATATCCCTCTCTCCTCTGACAAGCCAAAGGAGGCCCTTGGAACACAATTCGGCCTTCTGCGATGAAACTTTGGGATGCAGTGTGTTTGTTCTGCATGTGCTGAATGGCTTAATCCTCTAAATGCCCTCAGGCGGCCTAGGTGACTTTGCATGTTCCAAATGCCTAGCAAGGCTCAGGGTACATCTCTACTTTATTTCGGGCTGGACCTAAAGTCTACTTTCTGCCTCTCTTAGAGAGACGTCGAGCACGAGTCCCCAAAGTGGATTGGAGCCCCGGTGATTTCTTCCAGGGCAGCATAGGTGTCCTCAACGTGGCAGACCCGCATGGAAAGAAAGCCTGCCCAAGAACCGTGCTCCGGGGGCTGTTTCAAAGCTGTGGAACGCTAGCCATAGAGAGCAGATTAGTTGCCGGCCCTTTCACCTGCATAGTGAGGGATGGTCCCAGAGCCGCGTATCCCTTGATTGTGCTCAGAAGGCTTTTGGTACACGGTGCACTTCCTTGGAAAGAAGTGCCCCCGTGAGAGGCTTGAGCGCTGGGAGGCATACTAAAGCTAAAGCCGTCCTTTGACTAAGACTTCCTGGAAACTGGTGCACCCCTGCCTCTGGGAATGGGAAAACGTGCACCTTACCTCGAGACTAGAGGTCACATTTAGTTGGCACTTTAGCTACAGTATGCTCTGGGCTGGGCTCCCCGGAAGGAAGCGCAAGCGCCCGGTTTCTTTTGCAAAAGCTCACTGCTCCTCAGAGGCATCTGTGGAGCGAACAGTGTCCTGGTGGTGTGGTGTTCAGGCCGCTTGGAAGCTGCAACGAAGCTGCTTTCCAAAGGGGGAGAGTCGGGCTTCTCCCACATGCTCCAGTTTCCAACTTGACCCCACAGCGCAGTTACCGGCACTCTCTGACTGACGACTGGAGACTTTCGGCCACACGGGTCCTTTCTAGGATCACACTTCGTTGCAGGCGGGGTCTTTTGCATGCCGTGCATAGCACTAACCGCTTCATGACATAGTCAGGCCTAGGTGAATTGGATCGTCCAAATGTCTCACTCGTTGAGAGGTTTTTCTGTTCTTTTTGTCAGGCTGGACCTACAGTGTACCTTGCGTCACAATAGAGAGATGACAGGTAAGAGTTGCCAGGGGGCTCTGTAGGCTCAGGGATTCTTTCAGTGCAGTTCAGAGGGCCTCCACAGAGGGAGAGCCACGTTGAAGGTAATCCTGGCCAAAACGTTGTCCTGGGGCTGCTTTACAGCGGTCGAAATCAAGCTATGCAAGCGAGGATCAGTTCATTGCCCTTCCCTCTGCATAGAAAGGGTTGACCCCAACAGCCTGTTCTGCGCTGTGTGGCTCGGAAAACACAAAGGGGACTCACGGCACCCACGCTCTCCCTCAGAAGGGAATTCATACGCGATTCTCTGTGGCCTCCGGAGAGCCGTAGAGCAGTTAAAGCACTCTATCGAGTCAGGGTTCATGGAGATGGCTGCCCAGCAAACTTTGCTGATAGGAAACGCTCGTGCTTACCTTGAGGCCTGGGGTCACGTTTCCTTCGCACTTTAGCTAGGGCAAGCCGTGGGATGAGCTCCTAGCCAGGCACTGGCGACCACATGGATTCGTAGGAGAAAACTCACTTGCTTCCCTGAGGCATTCCTAGCAGTGGCTAGAAGACGGGTAACGGCACTGTCTTTCAGTCAGCCTTGAGGCCGCCACTATCTACCTTTCAACTGGGGGAAAATACTGCCTTTTTCCAGGCTTCTCAATTACACACCGGATCACCAAGCAAATATCCCTCTCTCCTCTGAGAAGACAAAGGAGGCCCTTGGAACACAATTCGGCCTTCGGCGATGAAACTTTGGGATGCAGTGTGTTTGTTCTGCATGTGCTGAATGGCATAATCCTCTAAATGCCCTCAGGCGGCCTAGGTGACTTTGCATGTTCCAAACGCCTAGCAAGGCTCAGGGTACATCTCTACTTTATTTCGGGCTGGACCTAAAGTCTACTTTCTGCCTCTCTTAGAGAGACGTCGAGCACGAGGCCCGAAAGTGGATTGGAGCCCCGGTGATTTCTTCCAGGGCAGCATAGATGTCCTCAATGTGGCAGACCCGCATGGAAAGAAAGCCTGCCCAAGAACCGTGCTCCAGGGGCTGTTTCAAAGCTGTGGAACGCTAGCCATAGAGAACAGATTAGTTGCCGGCTCTTTCACCTGCATAGTGAGGGATGGTCCCAGAGCCGCGTATCCCTTGATTGTGCTCTGAAGGCTTTTGGTACACGGTGCACTTCCTTGGAAAGAAGTGCCCCCGTGAGAGGCTTGAGCGCTGGGAGGCATACTAAAGCTAAAGCCGTCCTTTGACTAAGACTTCCTGGAAACTGGTGCACCCCTGCCTCTGGGAATGGGAAAACATGCACCTTACCTCGAGACTAGAGGTCACATTTAGTTGGCACTTTAGCTACAGTATGCTCTGGGCTGGGCTCCCCGGAAGGAAGCACAAGCGCCCGGTTTCTTTTGCAAAAGCTCACTGCTCCTCAGAGGCATCTGTGGAGTGAACAGTGTCCTGGTGGTGTGATGTTCAGGCCGCTTGGAAGCTGCACCGAAGCTGCTTTCCAAAGGGGGAGAGTCGGGCTTGTCCCACATGCTCCAGTTTCCAACTTGACCCCACAGCGCAATTACCGGCACTCTCTGACTGACGACTGGAGACTTTCGGTCACACGGGGCCTTTCTAGGATCACACTTCGTTGCAGGCGGGGTCTTTTGCATGCCGTGCATAGCACTACCCGCTTCATGACTTAGTCAGGCCTAGGTGACTTTGGATCGTCCAAATGTCTCACAAGTTGACCGGTTTTTCTGTTCTTTCTGTCAGGCTGGGCCTACAGTGTACCTTGCGTCACAATAGAGCGATGACAGGTAAGAGTTGCCAGGGGGCTCCGTAGGCTCAGGGATTCTTTCAGTGCAGTTCAGAGGGCCTCCACAGAGGGAGAGCCACGCTGAATGTAATCCTGGCCAAAACGCTGTCCTGGGGCTGCTTTACAGCGGTCGAAATCAAGCTATGCAAGCGAGGATCAGTTCATTGCCCTTTCCTCTGCATAGAAAGGGTTGACCCCAACAGCCTGTTCTGCGCTGTGTGGCTCGGAAAACACAAAGGGGACTCACGGCACCCACGCTCTCCCTCAGAAGGGAATTCATACGCGACTCTCTGAGGCCTCCGGAGAGCCGTAGAGCAGTTAAAGCACTCTATCGAGTCAGGGTTCCTGGAGATGGCTGCACAGCAAACTTTGCTGATAGGAAACGCTCGTGCTTACCTTGAGGCCTGGGGTCACGTTTCCTTCGCACTTTAGCTAGGGCAAGCCGTTGGATGAGCTCCTAGCCAGGCACTGGTGACCACCTGGATTCGTAGGAGAAATCTCACTTGCTTCCCTGAGGCATTCCTAGCAGTGGCTAGAAGACGGGTAACGGCACTGTCTTTCAGTCAGCCTTGAGGCCGCCACTATCTACCTTTCAACTGGGGGAAAATACTGCCTTTTTCCAGGCTTCTCAATTACACACCGGATCACCCAGCACATATCCCTCTCTCCTCTGACAAGCCAAAGGAGGCCCTTGGAACAGAATTCGGCCTTCTGCGATGAAACTTTGGGATGCAGTGTGTTTGTTCTGCATGTGCTGAATGGCATAATCCTCTAAGTGCCCTCAGGCGGCCTAGGTGACTTTGCATGTTCCAAATGCCTAGCAAGGCTCAGGGTACATCTCCACTTTATTTCGGGCTGGACCTAAAGTCTACTTTCTGCCTCTCTTACAGAGACGTCGAGCACGAGTCCCCAAAGTGGATTGGAGCCCCGGTGATTTCTTCCAGGGCAGCATAGGTGTCCTCAACGTGGCAGACCCGCATGGAAAGAAAGCCTGCCCAAGAACCGTGCTCCGGGGGCTGTTTCAAAGCTGTGGAACGCTAGCCATAGAGAACAGATTAGTTGCCGGCCCTTTCACCTGCATAGTGAGGGATGGTCCCAGAGCCGTGTATCCCTTGATTGTGCTCAGAAGGCTTTTGGTACACGGTGCACTTCCTTGGAAAGAAGTGCCCCCGTGAGAGGCTTGAGCGCTGGGAGGCATATTAAAGCTAAAGCCGTCCTTTGACTAAGACTTCCTGGAAACTGGTGCACCCCTGCCTCTGGGAATGGGAAAACGTGCACCTTACCTCGAGACTAGAGGTCACATTTAGTTGGCACTTTAGCTACAGTATGCTCTGGGCTGGGCTCCCCGGAAGGAAGCGCAAGCGCCCGGTTTCTTTTGCAAAAGCTCACTGCTCCTCAGAGGCATCTGTGGATTGAAAAGTTTCCTGGTGGTGTGATGTTCAGGCCGCTTGGAAGCTGCACCGAAGCTGCTTTCCAAAGGGGGAGAATTGGGCTTCTCCCTCATGCTCCAGTTTCCACCTGGACCCCACAGCGCATTTACCAGCACTCTCTGACTGACGACTGGAGACTTTCGGCCACACGGGGCCTTTCTAGGATCACACTTCGTTGCAGGCGGGGTCTTTTGCATGCCGTGCATAGCATTACCCGCTTCATGACTTAGTCAGGCCTAGGTGACTTTGGATCGTCCAAATGTCTCACAAGTTGACCGGTTCTTCTTTTCTTTCTGTCAGGCTGCGCCTACAGTGTACCTTGCGTCAAAATAGCGCGATGACAGGTAAGAGTTGCCAGGGGTCTCCGTAGGCTCAGGGATTCTTTCAGTGCACTTCAGAGGGCCTCCACAGAGGGAGAGCCACGCTGAATGTAATCCTGGCCAAAACGTTGTCCTGGGGCTGCTTTACAGCGGTCGAAATCAAGCTATGCAAGCGAGGATCAGTTCATTGCCCTTCCCTCTGCATAGAAAGGGTTGACCCCAACAGCCTGTTCTGCGCTGTGTGGCTCGTAAAACACAAAGGGGACTCACGGCACCCACGCTCTCCCTCAGAAGGGAATTCATACGCGACTCTCTGTGGCCTCCGTAGAGCCGTAGAGGAGTTAAAGCACTCTATCGAGTCAGGGTTCCTGGAGATGGCTGCACAGCAAACTTTGCTGATAGGAAACGCTCGTGCTTACCTTGAGGCCTGGGGTCACGTTTCCTTCGCACTTTAGCTAGGGCAAGCCGTGGGATGAGCTCCTAGCCAGGCACTGGCGACCACATGGATTCGTAGGAGAAAACTCACTTGCTTCCCTGAGGCATTCCTAGCAGTGGCTAGAAGACGGGTAACGGCACTGTCTTTCAGACAGCCTTGAGGCCGCCACTATCTACCTTTCAACTGGGGGAAAATACTGCCTTTTTCCAGGCTTCTCAATTACACACCGGATCACCCAGCACATATCCCTCTCTCCTCTGACAAGCCAAAGGAGGCCCTTGGAACACAATTCGGCCTTCTGCGATGAAAGTTTGGGATGCAGTGTGTTTCTTCTGCATGTGCTGAATGGCATAATCCTCTAAATGCCCTCAGGCGGCCTAGGTGACTTTGCATGTTCCAAACGCCTAGCAAGGCTCAGGGTACATCTCTACTTTATTTCGGGCTGGACCTAAAGTCTACTTTCTGCCTCTCTTAGAGAGACGTCGAGCACCAGTCCCCAAAGTGGATTGGAGCCCCGGTGATTTCTTCCAGGGCAGCATAGGTGTCCTCAACGTGGCAGACCCGCATGGAAAGAAAGCCTGCCCAAGAACCGTGCTCCGGGGGCTGTTTCAAAGCTGTGGAACGCTAGCCATAGAGAACAGATTAGTTGCCGGCCCTTTCACCTGCATAGTGAGGGATGGTCCCAGAGCCGCGTATCCCTTGATTGTGCTCAGAAGGCTTTTGGTACACGGTGCACTTCCTTGGAAAGAAGTGCCCCCGTGAGAGGCTTGAGCGCTGGGAGGCATACTAAAGCTAAAGCCGTCCTTTGACTAAGACTTCCTGGAAACTGGTGCACCCCTGCCTCTGGTAATGGGAAAACGTGCACGTTACCTCGAGACTAGAGGTCACATTTAGTTGGCACTTTAGCTACAGTCTGCTCTGGGCTGGGCTCCCCGGAAGGAAGCGCAAGCGCCCGGTTTCTTCTGCAAAAGCTCACTGCTCCTCAGAGGCATCTGTGGAGTGAACAGTGTCCTGGTGGTGTGGTGTTTAGGCAGCTTGGAAGCTGCACCGAAGCTGCTTTCCAAAGGGGGAGAGTCGGGCTTCTCCCACATGCTCCAGTTTCCAACTGGACCCCACAGCGCAGTTACCGGCACTCTCTGACTGACCACTGGAGACTTTCGGCCACACGGTGCCTTTCTTGGATCACACTTCGTTGCAGGCGGGGTCTTTTGCATGCCGTGCATAGCACTACCCGCTTCATGACTTAGTCAGGCCTAGGTGACTTTGGATCGTCCAAATGTCTCACAAGTTGACCGGTTTTTCTGTTCTTTCTGTCAGGCTGGGCCTACAGTGTACCTTGCGTCACAATAGAGCGATGACAGGTAAGAATTGCCAGGGGGCTCCATAGGCTCAGGGCTTCTTTCAGTGCAGTTCAGAGGGCCTCCACAGAGGGAGAGCCACGCTGAATGTAATCCTGGCCAAAACGTTGTCCTGGGGCTGCTTTACAGCGGTCGAAATCAAGCTATGCAAGCGAGGATCAGTTCATTGCCCTTCCCTCTGCATAGAAAGGGTTGACCCCAACAGCCTGTTCTGCGCTGTGTGGCTCGGAAAACACAAAGGGGACTCACGGCACCCACGCTCTCCCTCAGAAGGGAATTCATACGCGACTCTCTGTGGCCTCCGTAGAGCCGTAGAGGAGTTAAAGCACTCTATCGAGTCAGGGTTCCTGGAGATGGCTGCACAGCAAACTTTGCTGATAGGAAACGCTCGTGCTTACCTTGAGGCCTGGGGTCACGTTTCCTTCGCACTTTAGCTAGGGCAAGCCGTGGGATGAGCTCCTAGCCAGGCACTGGCGACCACCTGGATTCGTAGGAGAAAACTCACTTGCTTCCCTGAGGCATTCCTAGCAGTGGCTAGAAGACGGGTAACGGCACTGTCTTTCAGTCAGCCTTGAGGCCGCCACTATCTACCTTTCAACTGGGGGAAAATACTGCCTTTTTCCAGGCTTCTCAATTACACACCGGATCACCCAGCACATATCCCTCTCTCCTCTGACAAGCCAAAGGAGGCCCTTGGAACACAATTCGGCCTTCGGCGATGAAACTTTGGGATACAGTGTGTTTGTTCTGCATGTGCTGAATGGGATAATCCTCTAAATGCCCTCAGGCGGCCTAGGTGACTTTGCATGTTCCAAATGCCTAGCAAGGCTCAGGGTACATCTCTACTTTATTTCGGGCTGGACCTAAAGTCTACTTTCTGCCTCTCTTAGAGAGACGTCGAGCACGAGTCCCCAAAGTGGATTGGAGCCCCGGTGATTTCTTCCAGGGCAGCATAGGTGTCCTCAACGTGGCAGACCCGCATGGAAAGAAAGCCTGCCCAAGAATCGTGCTCCGGGGGCTGTTTCAAAGCTGTGGAACGCTAGCCATAGAGAGCAGATTAGTTGCCGGCCCTTTCACCTGCATAGTGAGGGATGGTCCCAGAGCCGCGTATCCCTTGATTGTGCTCAGAAGGCTTTTGGTACACGGTGCACTTCCTTGGAAAGAAGTGCCCCCGTGAGAGGCTTGAGCGCTGGGAGGCATACTAAAGCTAAAGCCGTCCTTTGACTAAGACTTCCTGGAAACTGGTGCACCCCTGCCTCTGGGAATGGGAAAACGTGCACCTTACCTCGAGACTAGAGGTCACATTTAGTTGGCACTTTAGCTACAGTATGCTCTGGGCTGGGCTCCCCGGAAGGAAGCGCAAGCGCCCGGTTTCTTTTGCAAAAGCTCACTGCTCCTCAGAGGCATCTGTGGAGTGAACAGTGTCCTGGTGGTGTGATGTTCAGGCCGCTTGGAAGCTGCACCGAAGCTGCTTTCCAAAGGGGGAGAGTCGGGCTTCTCCCACATGCTCCAGTTTCCAACTTGACCCCACAGCGCAGTTATCGGCACTCTCTGACTGGCGACTGGAGACTTTCGGCCACACGGGGCCTTTGTAGGATCACACTTCGTTGCAGGCGGGGTCTTTTGCATGCCGTGCATAGCACTAACCGCTTCATGACATAGTCAGGCCTAGGTGACTTGGATCGTCCAAATGTCTCACTCGTTGAGAGGTTTTTCTGTTCTTTTTGTCAGGCTGGACCTACACTGTACCTTGCGTCACAATAGAGAGATGACAGGTAAGAGTTGCCAGGGGGCTCTGTAGGCTCAGGGATTCTTTCAGTGCAGTTCAGAGGGCCTCCACAGAGGGAGAGCCACGTTGAAGGTAATTCTGGCCAAAACGTTGTCCTGGGGCTGCTTTACAGCGGTCTAAATCAAGCTATGCAAGCGAGGATCAGTTCATTGCCCTTCCCTCTGCATAGAAAGGGTTGACCCCAACAGCCTGTTCTGCGCTGTGTGGCTCGGAAAACACAAAGGGGACTCACGGCACCCACGCTCTCCCTCAGAATGGAATTCATACGCGACTCTCTGTGGCCTCCGGAGAGCCGTAGAGGAGTTAAAGCACTCTATCGAGTCAGGGATCCTGGAGATGGCTGCACAGCAAACTTTGCTGATAGGAAACACTCGTGCTTACCTTGAGGCGTGGGGTCACGTTTCCTTCGCACTTTAGCTAGGGCAAGCCGTGGGATGAGCTCCTAGCCAGGCACTGGCGACCACCTGGATTCGTAGGAGAAAACTCACTTGCTTCCCTGAGGCATTCCTAGCAGTGGCTAGAAGACGGGTAACGGCACTGTCTTTCAGTCAGCCTTGAGGCCGCCACTATCTACCTTTCAACTGGGGGAAAATACTGCCTTTTTCCAGGCTTCTCAATTACACACCGGATCACCAAGCAAATATCCCTCTCTCCTCTGAGAAGACAAAGGAGGCCCTTGGAACACAATTCGGCCTTCTGCGATGAAACTTTGGGATGCAGTGTGTTTGTTCTGCATGTGCTGAATGGCATAATCCTCTAAATGCCCTCAGGCGGCCTAGGTGACTTTGCATGTTCCAAACGCCTAGCAAGGCTCAGGGTACATCTCTACTTTATTTCGGGCTGGACCTAAAGTCTACTTTCTGCCTCTCTTAGAGAGACGTCGAGCACGAGGCCCGAAAGTGGATTGGAGCCCCGGTGATTTCTTCCAGGGCAGCATAGGTGTCCTCAATGTGGCAGACCCGCATGGAAAGAAAGCCTGCCCAAGAACCGTGCTCCAGGGGCTGTTTCAAAGCTGTGGAACGCTAGCCATAGAGAACAGATTAGTTGCCGGCTCTTTCACCTGCATAGTGAGGGATGGTCCCAGAGCCGCGTATCCCTTGATTGTGCTCTGAAGGCTTTTGGTACACGGTGCACTTCCTTGGAAAGAAGTGCCCCCGTGAGAGGCTTGAGCGCTGGGAGGCATACTAAAGCTAAAGCCGTCCTTTGACTAAGACTTCCTGGAAACTGGTGCACCCCTGCCTCTGGGAATGGGAAAACATGCACCTTACCTCGAGACTAGAGGTCACATTTAGTTGGCACTTTAGCTACAGTATGCTCTGGGCTGGGCTCCCCGGAAGGAAGCACAAGCGCCCGGTTTCTTTTGCAAAAGCTCACTGCTCCTCAGAGGCATCTGTGGAGTGAACAGTGTCCTGGTGGTGTGATGTTCAGGCCGCTTGGAAGCTGCACCGAAGCTGCTTTCCAAAGGGGGAGAGTCGGGCTTGTCCCACATGCTCCAGTTTCCAACTTGACCCCACAGCGCAATTACCGGCACTCTCTGACTGACGACTGGAGACTTTCGGTCACACGGGGCCTTTCTAGGATCACACTTCGTTGCAGGCGGGGTCTTTTGCATGCCGTGCATAGCACTACCCGCTTCATGACTTAGTCAGGCCTAGGTGACTTTGGATCGTCCAAATGTCTCACAAGTTGACCGGTTTTTCTGTTCTTTCTGTCAGGCTGGGCCTACAGTGTACCTTGCGTCACAATAGAGCGATGACAGGTAAGAGTTGCCAGGGGGCTCCGTAGGCTCAGGGATTCTTTCAGTGCAGTTCAGAGGGCCTCCACAGAGGGAGAGCCACGCTGAATGTAATCCTGGCCAAAACGCTGTCCTGGGGCTGCTTTACAGCGGTCGAAATCAAGCTATGCAAGCGAGGATCAGTTCATTGCCCTTTCCTCTGCATAGAAAGGGTTGACCCCAACAGCCTGTTCTGCGCTGTGTGGCTCGGAAAACACAAAGGGGACTCACGGCACCCACGCTCTCCCTCAGAAGGGAATTCATACGCGACTCTCTGAGGCCTCCGGAGAGCCGTAGAGCAGTTAAAGCACTCTATCGAGTCAGGGTTCCTGGAGATGGCTGCACAGCAAACTTTGCTGATAGGAAACGCTCGTGCTTACCTTGAGGCCTGGGGTCACGTTTCCTTCGCACTTTAGCTAGGGCAAGCCGTTGGATGAGCTCCTAGCCAGGCACTGGCGACCACCTGGATTCGTAGGAGAAATCTCACTTGCTTCCCTGAGGCATTCCTAGCAGTGGCTAGAAGACGGGTAACGGCACTGTCTTTCAGTCAGCCTTGAGGCCGCCACTATCTACCTTTCAACTGGGGGAAAATACTGCCTTTTTCCAGGCTTCTCAATTACACACCGGATCACCCAGCACATATCCCTCTCTCCTCTGACAAGACAAAGGAGGCCCTTGGAACACAATTCGGCCTTCGGCGATGAAACTTTGGGATGCAGTGTGTTTGTTCTGCATGTGCTGAATGGCATAATCCTCTAAGTGCCCTCAGGCGGCCTAGGTGACTTTGCATGTTCCAAATGCCTAGCAAGGCTCAGGGTACATCTCCACTTTATTTCGGGCTGGACCTAAAGTCTACTTTCTGCCTCTCTTACAGAGACGTCGAGCACGAGTCCCCAAAGTGGATTGGAGCCCCGGTGATTTCTTCCAGGGCAGCATAGGTGTCCTCAACGTGGCAGACCCGCATGGAAAGAAAGCCTGCCCAAGAACCGTGCTCCGGGGGCTGTTTCAAAGCTGTGGAACGCTAGCCATAGAGAACAGATTAGTTGCCGGCCCTTTCACCTGCATAGTGAGGGATGGTCCCAGAGCCGTGTATCCCTTGATTGTGCTCAGAAGGCTTTTGGTACACGGTGCACTTCCTTGGAAAGAAGTGCCCCCGTGAGAGGCTTGAGCGCTGGGAGGCATATTAAAGCTAAAGCCGTCCTTTGACTAAGACTTCCTGGAAACTGGTGCACCCCTGCCTCTGGGAATGGGAAAACGTGCACCTTACCTCGAGACTAGAGGTCACATTTAGTTGGCACTTTAGCTACAGTATGCTCTGGGCTGGGCTCCCCGGAAGGAAGCGCAAGCGCCCGGTTTCTTTTGCAAAAGCTCACTGCTCCTCAGAGGCATCTGTGGATTGAAAAGTTTCCTGGTGGTGTGATGTTCAGGCCGCTTGGAAGCTGCACCGAAGCTGCTTTCCAAAGGGGGAGAATTGGGCTTCTCCCTCATGCTCCAGTTTCCACCTGGACCCCACAGCGCATTTACCAGCACTCTCTGACTGACGACTGGAGACTTTCGGCCACACGGGGCCTTTCTAGGATCACACTTCGTTGCAGGCGGGGTCTTTTGCATGCCGTGCATAGCATTACCCGCTTCATGACTTAGTCAGGCCTAGGTGACTTTGGATCGTCCAAATGTCTCACAAGTTGACCGGTTCTTCTTTTCTTTCTGTCAGGCTGCGCCTACAGTGTACCTTGCGTCAAAATAGCGCGATGACAGGTAAGAGTTGCCAGGGGTCTCCGTAGGCTCAGGGATTCTTTCAGTGCACTTCAGAGGGCCTCCACAGAGGGAGAGCCACGCTGAATGTAATCCTGGCCAAAACGTTGTCCTGGGGCTGCTTTACAGCGGTCGAAATCAAGCTATGCAAGCGAGGATCAGTTCATTGCCCTTCCCTCTGCATAGAAAGGGTTGACCCCAACAGCCTGTTCTGCGCTGTGTGGCTCGTAAAACACAAAGGGGACTCACGGCACCCACGCTCTCCCTCAGAAGGGAATTCATACGCGACTCTCTGTGGCCTCCGTAGAGCCGTAGAGGAGTTAAAGCACTCTATCGAGTCAGGGTTCCTGGAGATGGCTGCACAGCAAACTTTGCTGATAGGAAACGCTCGTGCTTACCTTGAGGCCTGGGGTCACGTTTCCTTCGCACTTTAGCTAGGGCAAGCCGTGGGATGAGCTCCTAGCCAGGCACTGGCGACCACATGGATTCGTAGGAGAAAACTCACTTGCTTCCCTGAGGCATTCCTAGCAGTGGCTAGAAGACGGGTAACGGCACTGTCTTTCAGACAGCCTTGAGGCCGCCACTATCTACCTTTCAACTGGGGGAAAATACTGCCTTTTTCCAGGCTTCTCAATTACACACCGGATCACCCAGCACATATCCCTCTCTCCTCTGACAAGCCAAAGGAGGCCCTTGGAACACAATTCGGCCTTCTGCGATGAAAGTTTGGGATGCAGTGTGTTTCTTCTGCATGTGCTGAATGGCATAATCCTCTAAATGCCCTCAGGCGGCCTAGGTGACTTTGCATGTTCCAAACGCCTAGCAAGGCTCAGGGTACATCTCTACTTTATTTCGGGCTGGACCTAAAGTCTACTTTCTGCCTCTCTTAGAGAGACGTCGAGCACCAGTCCCCAAAGTGGATTGGAGCCCCGGTGATTTCTTCCAGGGCAGCATAGGTGTCCTCAACGTGGCAGACCCGCATGGAAAGAAAGCCTGCCCAAGAACCGTGCTCCGGGGGCTGTTTCAAAGCTGTGGAACGCTAGCCATAGAGAACAGATTAGTTGCCGGCCCTTTCACCTGCATAGTGAGGGATGGTCCCAGAGCCGCGTATCCCTTGATTGTGCTCAGAAGGCTTTTGGTACACGGTGCACTTCCTTGGAAAGAAGTGCCCCCGTGAGAGGCTTGAGCGCTGGGAGGCATACTAAAGCTAAAGCCGTCCTTTGACTAAGACTTCCTGGAAACTGGTGCACCCCTGCCTCTGGTAATGGGAAAACGTGCACGTTACCTCGAGACTAGAGGTCACATTTAGTTGGCACTTTAGCTACAGTCTGCTCTGGGCTGGGCTCCCCGGAAGGAAGCGCAAGCGCCCGGTTTCTTCTGCAAAAGCTCACTGCTCCTCAGAGGCATCTGTGGAGTGAACAGTGTCCTGGTGGTGTGGTGTTTAGGCAGCTTGGAAGCTGCACCGAAGCTGCTTTCCAAAGGGGGAGAGTCGGGCTTCTCCCACATGCTCCAGTTTCCAACTGGACCCCACAGCGCAGTTACCGGCACTCTCTGACTGACCACTGGAGACTTTCGGCCACACGGTGCCTTTCTTGGATCACACTTCGTTGCAGGCGGGGTCTTTTGCATGCCGTGCATAGCACTACCCGCTTCATGACTTAGTCAGGCCTAGGTGACTTTGGATCGTCCAAATGTCTCACAAGTTGACCGGTTTTTCTGTTCTTTCTGTCAGGCTGGGCCTACAGTGTACCTTGCGTCACAATAGAGCGATGACAGGTAAGAATTGCCAGGGGGCTCCATAGGCTCAGGGCTTCTTTCAGTGCAGTTCAGAGGGCCTCCACAGAGGGAGAGCCACGCTGAATGTAATCCTGGCCAAAACGTTGTCCTGGGGCTGCTTTACAGCGGTCGAAATCAAGCTATGCAAGCGAGGATCAGTTCATTGCCCTTCCCTCTGCATAGAAAGGGTTGACCCCAACAGCCTGTTCTGCGCTGTGTGGCTCGGAAAACACAAAGGGGACTCACGGCACCCACGCTCTCCCTCAGAAGGGAATTCATACGCGACTCTCTGTGGCCTCCGTAGAGCCGTAGAGGAGTTAAAGCACTCTATCGAGTCAGGGTTCCTGGAGATGGCTGCACAGCAAACTTTGCTGATAGGAAACGCTCGTGCTTACCTTGAGGCCTGGGGTCACGTTTCCTTCGCACTTTAGCTAGGGCAAGCCGTGGGATGAGCTCCTAGCCAGGCACTGGCGACCACATGGATTCGTAGGAGAAAACTCACTTGCTTCCCTGAGGCATTCCTAGCAGTGGCTAGAAGACGGGTAACGGCACTGTCTTTCAGTCAGCCTTGAGGCCGCCACTATCTACCTTTCAACTGGGGGAAAATACTGCCTTTTTCCAGGCTTCTCAATTACACACCGGATCACCCAGCACATATCCCTCTCTCCTCTGACAAGCCAAAGGAGGCCCTTGGAACACAATTCGGCCTTCGGCGATGAAACTTTGGGATACAGTGTGTTTGTTCTGCATGTGCTGAATGGGATAATCCTCTAAATGCCCTCAGGCGGCCTAGGTGACTTTGCATGTTCCAAATACCTAGCAAGGCTCAGGGTACATCTCTACTTTATTTCGGGCTGGACCTAAAGTCTACTTTCTGCCTCTCTTAGAGAGACGTCGAGCACGAGTCCCCAAAGTGGATTGGAGCCCCGGTGATTTCTTCCAGGGCAGCATAGGTGTCCTCAACGTGGCAGACCCGCATGGAAAGAAAGCCTGCCCAAGAAGCGTGCTCCGGGGGCTGTTTCAAAGCTGTGGAACGCTAGCCATAGAGAGCAGATTAGTTGCCGGCCCTTTCACCTGCATAGTGAGGGATGGTCCCAGAGCCGCGTATCCCTTGATTGTGCTCAGAAGGCTTTTGGTACACGGTGCACTTCCTTGGAAAGAAGTGCCCCCGTGAGAGGCTTGAGCGCTGGGAGGCATACTAAAGCTAAAGCCGTCCTTTGACTAAGACTTCCTGGAAACTGGTGCACCCCTGCCTCTGGGAATGGGAAAACGTGCACCTTACCTCGAGACTAGAGGTCACATTTAGTTGGCACTTTAGCTACAGTATGCTCTGGGCTGGGCTCCCCGGAAGGAAGCGCAAGCGCCCGGTTTCTTTTGCAAAAGCTCACTGCTCCTCAGAGGCATCTGTGGAGTGAACAGTGTCCTGGTGGTGTGATGTTCAGGCCGCTTGGAAGCTGCACCGAAGCTGCTTTCCAAAGGGGGAGAGTCGGGCTTCTCCCACATGCTCCAGTTTCCAACTTGACCCCACAGCGCAGTTATCGGCACTCTCTGACTGGCGACTGGAGACTTTCGGCCACACGGGGCCTTTGTAGGATCACACTTCGTTGCAGGCGGGGTCTTTTGCATGCCGTGCATAGCACTAACCGCTTCATGACATAGTCAGGCCTAGGTGACTTGGATCGTCCAAATGTCTCACTCGTTGAGAGGTTTTTCTGTTCTTTTTGTCAGGCTGGACCTACACTGTACCTTGCGTCACAATAGAGAGATGACAGGTAAGAGTTGCCAGGGGGCTCTGTAGGCTCAGGGATTCTTTCAGTGCAGTTCAGAGGGCCTCCACAGAGGGAGAGCCACGTTGAAGGTAATTCTGGCCAAAACGTTGTCCTGGGGCTGCTTTACAGCGGTCTAAATCAAGCTATGCAAGCGAGGATCAGTTCATTGCCCTTCCCTCTGCATAGAAAGGGTTGACCCCAACAGCCTGTTCTGCGCTGTGTGGCTCGGAAAACACAAAGGGGACTCACGGCACCCACGCTCTCCCTCAGAATGGAATTCATACGCGACTCTCTGTGGCCTCCGGAGAGCCGTAGAGGAGTTAAAGCACTCTATCGAGTCAGGGATCCTGGAGATGGCTGCACAGCAAACTTTGCTGATAGGAAACACTCGTGCTTACCTTGAGGCCTGGGGTCACGTTTCCTTCGCACTTTAGCTAGGGCAAGCCGTGGGATGAGCTCCTAGCCAGGCACTGGCGACCACCTGGATTCGTAGGAGAAAACTCACTTGCTTCCCTGAGGCATTCCTAGCAGTGGCTAGAAGACGGGTAACGGCACTTTCAGTCAGCCTTGAGGCCGCCACTATCTACCTTTCAACTGGGGGAAAATACTGCCTTTTTCCAGGCTTCTCAATTACACACCGGATCACCCAGCACATATCCCTCTCTCCTCTGACAAGCCAAAGGAGGCCCTTGGAACAGAATTCGGCCTTCTGCGATGAAACTTTGGGATGCAGTGTGTTTGTTCTGCATGTGCTGAATGGCATAATCCTCTAAATGCCCTCAGGCGGCCTAGGTGACTTTGCATGTTCCAAATGCCTAGCAAGGCTCAGGGTACATCTCTACTTTATTTCGGGCTGGACCTAAAGTCTACTTTCTGCCTCTCTTAGAGAGACGTCGAGCACCAGTCCCCAAAGTGGATTGGAGCCCCGGTGATTTCTTCCAGGGCAGCATAGGTGTCCTCAACGTGGCAGACCCGCATGGAAAGAAAGCCTGCCCAAGAACCGTGCTCCGGGGGCTGTTTCAAAGCTGTGGAACGCTAGCCATAGAGAACAGATTAGTTGCCGGCCCTTTCACCTGCATAGTGAGGGATGGTCCCAGAGCCGCGTATCCCTTGATTGTGCTCAGAAGGCTTTTGGTACACGGTGCACTTCCTTGGAAAGAAGTGCCCCCGTGAGAGGCTTGAGCGCTGGGAGGCATACTAAAGCTAAAGCCGTCCTTTGACTAAGACTTCCTGGAAACTGGTGCACCCCTGCCTCTGGGAATGGGAAAACGTGCACCTTACCTCGACACTAGAGGTCACATTTAGTTGGCACCTTAGCTACAGTATGCTCTGGGCTGGGCTCCGCGGAAGGAAGCGCAAGCGCCCGGTTTCTTTTGCAAAAGCTCACTGCTCCTCAGAGGCATCTGTGGAGTGAACAGTGTCCTGGTGGTGTGATGTTCAGGCCGCTTGGAAGCTGCACCGAAGCTGCTTTCCAAAGGGGGAGAGTCGGGCTTCTCCCACATGCTCCAGTTTCCAACTGGACCCCACAGCGCAGTTACCGGCACTCTCTGACTGACGACTGGAGACTTTCGGCCACACGGGGCCTTTCTAGGATCACACTTCGTTGCAGGCGGGGTCTTTTGCATGCCGTGCATAGCACTAACCGCTTCATGACATAGTCAGGCCTAGGTGAATTGGATCGTCCAAATGTCTCACTCGTTGAGAGGTTTTTCTGTTCTTTTTGTCAGGCTGGACCTACACTGTACCTTGCGTCACAATAGAGAGATGACAGGTAAGAGTTGCCAGGGGGCTCTGTAGGCTCAGGGATTCTTTCAGTGCAGTTCAGAGGGCCTCCACAGAGGGAGAGCCACGTTGAAGGTAATCCTGGCCAAAACGTTGTCCTGGGGCTGCTTTACAGCGGTAGAAATCAAGCTATGCAAGCGAGGATCAGTTCATTGCCCTTCCCTCTGCATAGAAAGGGTTGACCCCAACAGCCTGTTCTGCGCTGTGTGGCTCGGAAAACACAAAGGGGACTCACGGCACCCACGCTCTCCCCCAGACGGGAATTCATACGCGATTCTCTGTGGCCTCCGGAGAGCCGTAGAGCAGTTAAAGCACTCTATCGAGTCAGGGTTCATGGAGATGGCTGCCCAGCAAACTTTGCTGATAGGAAACGCTCGTGCTTACCTTGAGGCCTGGGGTCACGTTTCCTTCGCACTTTAGCTAGGGCAAGCCGTGGGATGAGCTCCTAGCCAGGCACTGGCGAACACCTGGATTCGTAGGAGAAAACTCACTTGCTTCCCTGAGGCATTCCTAGCAGTGGCTAGAAGACGGGTAACGGCACTGTCTTTCAGTCAGCCTTGAGGCCGCCACTATCTACCTTTCAACTGGGGGAAAATACTGCCTTTTTCCAGGCTTCTCAATTACACACCGGATCACCAAGCAAATATCCCTCTCTCCTCTGAGAAGACAAAGGAGGCCCTTGGAACACAATTCGGCCTTCTGCGATGAAACTTTGGGATGCAGTGTGTTTGTTCTGCATGTGCTGAATCGCTTAATCCTCTAAATGCCCTCAGGCGGCCTAGGTGACTTTGCATGTTCCAAACGCCTAGCAAGGCTCAGGGTACATCTCTACTTTATTTCGGGCTGGACCTAAAGTCTACTTTCTGCCTCTCTTAGAGAGACGTCGAGCACGAGGCCCGAAAGTGGATTGGAGCCCCGGTGATTTCTTCCAGGGCAGCATAGGTGTCCTCAATGTGGCAGACCCGCATGGAAAGAAAGCCTGCCCAAGAACCGTGCTCCAGGGGCTGTTTCAAAGCTGTGGAACGCTAGCCATAGAGAACAGATTAGTTGCCGGCCCTTTCACCTGCATAGTGAGGGATGGTCCCAGAGCCGCGTATCCCTTGATTGTGCTCTGAAGGCTTTTGGTACACGGTGCACTTCCTTGGAAAGAAGTGCCCCCGTGAGAGGCTTGAGCGCTGGGAGGCATACTAAAGCTAAAGCCGTCCTTTGACTAAGACTTCCTGGAAACTGGTGCACCCCTGCCTCTGGGAATGGGAAAACATGCACCTTACCTCGAGACTAGAGGTCACATTTAGTTGGCACTTTAGCTACAGTATGCTCTGGGCTGGGCTCTCCGGAAGGAAGCACAAGCGCCCGGTTTCTTTTGCAAAAGCTCACTGCTCCTCAGAGGCATCTGTGGAGTGAACAGTGTCCTGGTGGTGTGATGTTCAGGCCGCTTGGAAGCTGCACCGAAGCTGCTTTCCAAAGGGGGAGAGTCGGGCTTGTCCCACATGCTCCAGTTTCCAACTTGACCCCACAGCGCAATTACCGGCACTCTCTGACTGACGACTGGAGACTTTCGGTCACACGGGGCCTTTCTAGGATCACACTTCGTTGCAGGCGGGGTCTTTTGCATGCCGTGCATAGCACTACCCGCTTCATGACTTAGTCAGGCCTAGGTGACTTTGGATCGTCCAAATGTCTCACAAGTTGACCGGTTTTTCTGTTCTTTCTGTCAGGCTGGGCCTACAGTGTACCTTGCGTCACAATAGAGCGATGACAGGTAAGAGTTGCCAGGGGGCTCCGTAGGCTCAGGGATTCTTTCAGTGCAGTTCAGAGGGCCTCCACAGAGGGAGAGCCACGCTGAATGTAATCCTGGCCAAAACGTTGTCCTGGGGCTGCTTTACAGCGGTCGAAATCAAGCTATGCAAGCGAGGATCAGTTCATTGCCCTTCCCTCTGCATAGAAAGGGTTGACCCCAACAGCCTGTTCTGCGCTGTGTGGCTCGGAAAACACAAAGGGGACTCACGGCACCCACGCTCTCCCTCAGAAGGGAATTCATACGCGACTCTCTGTGGCCTCCGTAGAGCCGTAGAGAAGTTAAAGCACTCTATCGAGTCAGGGTTCCTGGAGATGGCTGCTCAGCAAACTTTGCTGATAGGAAACGCTCATGCTTACCTTGACGCCTGGGGTCACGTTTCTTTCGCAATTTAGCTAGGGCAAGCCGTGGGATGAGCTCCTAGCCAGGCACTGGCGACCACCTGGATTCGTAGGAGAAAACTCACTTGCTTCCCTGAGGCATTCGTAGCAGTGGCTAGAAGACGGGTAACGGCACTTTCAGTCAGCCTTGAGGCCGCCACTATCTACCTTTCAACTGGGGGAAAATACTGCCTTTTTCCAGGCTTCTCAATTACACACCGGATCACCCAGCACATATCCCTCTCTCCTCTGACAAGACAAAGGAGGCCCTTGGAACACAATTCGGCCTTCGGCGATGAAACTTTGGGATGCAGTGTGTTTGTTCTGCATGTGCTGAATGGCATAATCCTCTAAATGCCCTCAGGCGGCCTAGGTGACTTTGCATGTTCCAAACGCCTAGCAAGGCTCAGGGTACATCTCTACTTTATTTCGGGCTGGACCTAAAGTCTACTTTCTGCCTCTCTTAGAGAGACGTCGAGCACCAGTCCCCAAAGTGGATTGGAGCCCCGGTGATTTCTTCCAGGGCAGCAT
Organism: Mesoplodon mirus; assembly: GCF_964341445.2. Taxonomy (NCBI): domain Eukaryota; kingdom Metazoa; phylum Chordata; class Mammalia; order Artiodactyla; family Ziphiidae; genus Mesoplodon; species Mesoplodon mirus. The sequence goes on from NC_138977.1 coordinate 52,011,068, forward strand.
AGGTCTCCTCAACGTGGCAGACCCGCATGGAAAGAAAGCCTGCCCAAGAACCGTGCTCCGGGGGCTGTTTCAAAGCTGTGGAACGCTAGCCATAGAGAACAGATTAGTTGCCGGCCCTTTCACCTGCATAGTGAGGGATGGTCCCAGAGCCGCGTATCCCTTGATTGTGCTCAGAAGGCTTTTGGTACACGGTGCACTTCCTTGGAAAGAAGTGCCCCCGTGAGAGGCTTGAGCGCTGGGAGGCATACTAAAGATAAAGCCGTCCTTTGACTAAGACTTCCTGGAAACTGGTGCAACCCTGCCTCTGGTAATGGGAAAACGTGCACCTTACCTCGAGACTAGAGGTCACATATAGTTGGCACTTTAACTACAGTATGCTCTGGGCTGGTACCTCGGAAGGAAGCGCAAGCGCCCGGTTTCTTTTGCAAAAGCTCACTGCTCCTCAGAGGCATCTGTGGAGTGAACAGTGTCCTGGTGGTGTGATGTTCAGGCAGCTTGGAAGCTGCACCGAAGCTGCTTTCCAAAGGGGGAGAGTCGGGCTTCTCCCACATGCTCCAGTTTCCAACTGGACCCCAAAGCGCAGTTACCGGCACTCTCTGACTGACGACTGGAGACTTTCGGCCACACGGGGCCTTTCTAGGATCACACTTCGTTGCAGGCGGGGTCTTTTGCATGCCGAGCATAGCACTACCCGCTTCATGACTTAGTCAGGCCTAGGTGACTTTGGATCGTCCAAATGTCTCACAAGTTGACCGGTTTTTCTGTTCTTTCTGTCAGGCTGGGCCTACAGTGTACCTTGCGTCACAATAGAGCGATGACAGATAAGAGTTGCCAGGGGGCTCCATAGGCTCAGGGATTCTTTCAGTGCAGTTCAGAGGGCCTCCACAGAGGGAGAGCCACGCTGAATGTAATCCTGGCCAAAACGTTGTCCTGGGGCTGCTTTACAGCGGTAGAAATCAAGCTATGCAAGCGAGGATCAGTTCATTGCCCTTCCCTCTGCATAGAAAGGGTTGACCCCAACAGCCTGTTCTGCGCTGTGTGGCTCGGAAAACACAAAGGGGACTCACGGCACCCACGCTCTCCCCCAGAAGGGAATTCATACGCGACTCTCTGTGGCCTCCGTAGAGTCGTAGAGGAGTTAAAGCACTCTATCGAGTCAGGGTTCCTGGAGATGGCTGCTCAGCAAACTTTGCTGATAGGAAACGCTCATGCTTACCTTGACGCCTGGGGTCACGTTTCCTTCGCACTTTAGCTAGGGCAAGCCGTGGGATGAGCTCCTAGCCAGGCACTGGCGAACACCTGGATTCGTAGGAGAAAACTCACTTGCTTCCCTGAGGCATTCATAGCAGTGGCTAGAAGACGGGTAACGGCATTGTCTTTCAGTCAGCCTTGAGGCCGCCGCTATCTACCTTTCAACTGGGGGAAAATACTGCCTTTTTCCAGGCTTCTCAATTACACACCGGATCACCCAGCACATATCCCTCTCTCCTCTGAGAAGACAAAGGAGGCCCTTGGAACACAATTCGGCCTTCGGCGATGAAACTTTGGGATGCAGTGTGTTTGTTCTGCATGTGCTGAATGGCATAATCCTCTAAATGCCCTCAGGCGGCCTAGGTGACTTTGCATGTTCCAAACGCCTAGCAAGGCTCAGGGTACATCTCTACTTTATTTCGGGCTGGACCTAAAGTCTACTTTCTGCCTCTCTTAGAGAGACGTCGAGCACGAGGCCCGAAAGTGGATTGGAGCCCCGGTGATTTCTCCAGGGCAGCATAGGTGTCCTCAATGTGGCAGACCCGCATGGAAAGAAAGCCTGCCCAAGAACCGTGCTCCAGGGGCTGTTTCAAAGCTGTGGAACGCTAGCCATAGAGAACAGATTAGTTGCCGGCTCTTTCACCTGCATAGTGAGGGATGGTCCCAGAGCCGCATATCCCTTGATTGTGCTCTGAAGGCTTTTGGTACACGGTGCACTTCCTTGGAAAGAAGTGCCCCCGTGAGAGGCTTGAGCGCTGGGAGGCATACTAAAGCTAAAGCCGTCCTTTGACTAAGACTTCCTGGAAACTGGTGCACCCCTGCCTCTGGGAATGGGAAAACATGCACCTTACCTCGAGACTAGAGGTCACATTTAGTTGGCACTTTAGCTACAGTATGCTCTGGGCTGGTCTCCCAGAAAGGAAGCGCAAGTGCCCGGTTTCTTTTGCAAAAGCTCACTGCTCCTCAGAGGCACCTGTGGAGTGAACAGTGTCCTGGTGGTGTGATGTTCAGGCCGCTTGGAAGCTGCACCGAAGATGCTTTCCAAAGGGGGAGAGTCGGGCTTGTCCCACATGCTCCAGTTTCCAACTTGACCCCACAGCGCAATTACCGGCACTCTCTGACTGACGACTGGAGACTTTCGGTCACACGGGGCCTTTCTAGGATCACACTTCGTTGCAGGCGGGGTCTTTTGCATGCCGTGCATAGCACTACCCGCTTCATGACTTAGTCAGGCCTAGGTGACTTTGGATCGTCCAAATGTCTCACAAGTTGACCGGTTTTTCTGTTCTTTCTGTCAGGCTGGGCCTACAGTGTACCTTGCGTCACAATAGAGCGATGACAGATAAGAGTTGCCAGGGGGCTCCATAGGCTCAGGGATTCTTTCAGTGCAGTTCAGAGGGCCTCCACAGAGGGAGAGCCACGCTGAATGTAATCCTGGCCAAAACGTTGTCCTGGGGCTGCTTTACAGCGGTCGAAATCAAGCTATGCAAGCGAGGATCAGTTCATTGCCCTTCCCTCTGCATAGAAAGGGTTGACCCCAACAGCCTGTTCTGCGCTGTGTGGCTCGGAAAACACAAAGGGGACTCACGGCACCCACGCTCTCCCTCAGAAGGGAATTCATACGCGACTCTCTGTGGCCTCCGTAGAGTCGTAGAGGAGTTAAAGCACTCTATCGAGTCAGGGTTCCTGGAGATGGCTGCACAGCAAACTTTGCTGATAGGAAACGCTCGTGCTTCCCTTGAGGCCTGGGGTCACGTTTCCCTCGCACTTTAGCTAGGGCAAGCCGTGGGATTAGCTCCTAGCCAGGCACTGGCGACCACCTGGATTCGTAGGAGAAAACTCACTTGCTTCCCTGAGGCATTCCTAGCAGTGGCTAGAAGACGGGTAACGGCACTGTCTTTCAGTCACCCTTGAGGCCGCCACTATCTACCTTTCAACTGGGGGAAAATACTGCCTTTTTCCAGGCTTCTCAATTACACACCGGATCACCCAGCACATATCCCTCTCTCCTCTGACAAGACAAAGGAGGCCGTTGGAACACAATTCGGCCTTCGGCGATGAAACTTTGGGATGCAGTGTGTTTGTTCTGCATGTGCTGAATGGCATAATCCTCTAAATGCCCTCAGGCGGCCTAGGTGACTTTGCATGTTCCAAACGCCTAGCAAGGCTCAGTGTACATCTCTACTTTATTTCGGGCTGGACCTAAAGTCTACTTTCTGCCTCTCTTAGAGAGACGTCGAGCACCAGTCCCCAAAGTGGATTGGAGCCCCGGTGATTTCTTCCAGGGCAGCATAGGTGTCCTCAACGTGGCAGACCCGCATGGAAAGAAAGCCTGCCCAAGAACCGTGCTCCGGGGGCTGTTTCAAAGCTGTGGAACGCTAGCCATAGAGAACAGATTAGTTGCCGGCCCTTTCACCTGCATAGTGAGGGATGGTCCCAGAGCCGCGTATCCCTTGATTGTGCTCAGAAGGCTTTTGGTACACGGTGCACTTCCTTGGAAAGAAGTGCCCCCGTGAGAGGCTTGAGCGCTGGGAGGCATACTAAAGCTAAAGCCGTCCTTTGACTAAGACTTCCTGGAAACTGGTGCACCCCTGCCTCTGGGAATGGGAAAACGTGCACCTTACCTCGACACTAGAGGTCACATTTAGTTGGCACCTTAGCTACAGTATGCTCTGGGCTGGGCTCCCCGGAAGGAAGCCCAAGCGCCCGGTTTCTTTTGCAAAAGCTCACTGCTCCTCAGAGGCATCTGTGGAGTGAACAGTGTCCTGGTGGTGTGGTGTTCAGGCAGCTTGGAAGCTGCACCGAAGCTGCTTTCCAAAGGGGGAGATTCGGGCTTCTCCCACATGCTCCAGTTTCCAACTGGACCCCACAGCGCAGTTACCGGCACTCTCTGACTGACGACTGGAGACTTTCGGCCACACGGGGCCTTTCTAGGATCACACTTCGTTGCAGGCGGGGTCTTTTGCATGCCGTGCATAGCATTACCCGCTTCATGACTTAGTCAGGCTTAGGTGACTTTGGATCGTCCAAATGTCTCACAAGTTGACCGGTTTTTCTGTTTTTTCCGTCAGACTGGGCCTACAGTGTACCTTGCGTCACAATAGAGCGATGACAGGTAAGAGTTGCCAGGGGGCTCCGTAGGCTCAGGGATTCTTTCAGTGCAGTTCAGAGGGCCTCCACAGAGGGAGAGCCACGTTGAAGGTAATCCTGGCCAAAACGTTGTCCTGGGGCTGCTTTACAGCGGTAGAAATCAAGCTATGCAAGCGAGGTTCAGTTCATTGCCCTTCCCTCTTCATAGAAAGGGTTGACCCCAACAGCCTGTTCTGCACTCTGTGGCTCGGAAAACACAAAGGGGACTCACGGCACCCACGCTCTCCCTCAGAAGGGAATTCATACGCGACTCTCTGAGGCCTCCGGAGAGCCGTAGAGCAGTTAAAGCACTCTATCGAGTCAGGGTTCCTGGAGATGGCTGCACAGCAAACTTTGCTGATAGGAAACGCTCGTGCTTACCTTGAGGCCTGGGGTCACGTTTCCTTCGCACTTTAGCTAGGGCAAGCCGTTGGATGAGCTCCTAGCCAGGCACTGGCGACCACCTGGATTCGTAGGAGAAATCTCACTTGCTTCCCTGAGGCATTCCTACCAGTGGCTAGAAGACGGGTAACGGCACTGTCTTTCAGTCAGCCTTGAGGCCGCCACTATCTACCTTTCAACTGGGGGAAAATACTGCCTTTTTCCAGGCTTCTCAATTACACACCGGATCACCCAGCACATATCCCTCTCTCCTCTGACAAGACAAAGGAGGCCCTTGGAACACAATTAGGCCTTCTGCGATGAAACTTTGGGATGCAGTGTGTTTGTTCTGCATGTGCTGAATTGCCTAGGTGACTTTGCATGTTCCAAACGCCTAGCAAGGCTCAGGGTACATCTCTACTTTATTTCGGGCTGGACCTAAAGTCTACTTTCTGCCTCTCTTAGAGAGACGTCGAGCACGAGGCCCGAAAGTGGATTGGAGCCCCGGTGATTTCTTCCAGGGCAGCATAGGTGTCCTCAACGTGGCAGACCCGCATGGAAAGAAAGCCTGCCCAAGAACCGTGCTCCGGGGGCTGTTTCAAAGCTGTGGAACGCTAGCCATAGAGAGCAGATTAGTTGCCGGCCCTTTCACCTGCATAGTGAGGGATGGTCCCAGAGCCGCGTATCCCTTGATTGTGCTCAGAAGGCTTTTGGTACACGGTGCACTTCCTTGGAAAGAAGTGCCCCCGTGAGAGGCTTGAGCACTGGGAGGCATACTAAAGCTAAAGCCGTCCTTTGACTAAGACTTCCTGGAAACTGGTGCACCCCTGCCTCTGGTAATGGGAAAACGTGCACCTTACCTCGAGACTTGAGGTCACATTTAGTTGGCACTTTAGCTACAGTATGCTCTGGGCTGGGCTCCCCGGAAGGAAGCGCAAGCGCCCGGTTTCTTTTGCAAAAGCTCACTGCTCCTCAGAGGCATCTGTGGAGCGAACAGTGTCCTGGTGGTGTGGTGTTCAGGCCGCTTGGAAGCTGCACCGAAGCTGCTTTCCAAAGGGGGAGAGTCGGGCTTCTCCCACATGCTCCAGTTTCCAACTTGACCCCACAGCGCAGTTACCGGCACTCTCTGACTGACGACTGGAGACTTTCGGCCACACGGGTCCTTTCTAGGATCACACTTCGTTGCAGGCGGGGTCTTTTGCATGCCGTGCATAGCACTAACCGCTTCATGACATAGTCACGCCTAGGTGAATTGGATCGTCCAAATGTCTCACTCGTTGAGAGGTTTTTCTGTTCTTTTTGTCAGGCTGGACCTACACTGTACCTTGCGTCACAATAGAGAGATGACAGGTAAGAGTTGCCAGGGGGCTCTGTAGGCTCAGGGATTCTTTCAGTGCAGTTCAGAGGGCCTCCACAGAGGGAGAGCCACGTTGAAGGTAATCCTGGCCAAAACGTTGTCCTGGGGCTGCTTTACAGCGGTAGAAATCAAGCTATGCAAGCGAGGATCAGTTCATTGCCCTTCCCTCTGCATAGAAAGGGTTGACCCCAACAGCCTGTTCTGCGCTGTGTGGCTCGGAAAACACAAAGGGGACTCACGGCACCCACGCTCTCCCACAGAATGGAATTCATACGCGACTCTCTGTGGCCTCCGGAGAGCCGTAGAGGAGCTAAAGCACTCTATCGAATCAGGGATCCTGGAGATGGCTGCACAGCAAACTTTGCTGATAGGAAACGTTCGTGCTTACCTTGAGGCCTGGGGTCACGTTTCCTTCGCACTTTAGCTAGGGCAAGCCGTTGGATGAGCTCCTAGCCAGGCACTGGCGACCACCTGGATTCGGAGGAGAAATCTCACTTGCTTCCCTGAGGCATTCCTAGCAGTGGCTAGAAGACGGGTAACGGCACTGTCTTTCAGTCAGCCTTGAGGCCGCCACTATCTACCTTTCAACTGGGGGAAAATACTGCCTTTTTCCAGGCTTCTCAATTACACACCGGATCACCCAGCACATATCCCTCTCTCCTCTGACAAGACAAAGGAGGCCCTTGGAACACAATTCGGCCTTCTGCGATGAAACTTTGGGATGCAGTGTGTTTGTTCTGCATGTGCTGAATGGCATAATCCTCTAAATGCCCTCAGGCGGCCTAGGTGACTTTGCATGTTCCAAACGCCTAGCAAGGCTCAGGGTACATCTCTACTTTATTTCGGGCTGGACCTAAAGTCTACTTTCTGCCTCTCTTAGAGAGACGTCGAGCACGAGGCCCGAAAGTGGATTGGAGCCCCGGTGATTTCTTCCAGGGCAGCATAGGTGTCCTCAACGTGGCAGACCCGCATGGAAAGAAAGCCTGCCCAAGAACCGTGCTCCGGGGGCTGTTTCAAAGCTGTGGAACGCTAGCCATAGAGAGCAGATTAGTTGCCGGCCCTTTCACCTGCATAGTGAGGGATGGTCCCAGAGCCGCGTATCCCTTGATTGTGCTCAGAAGGCTTTTGGTACACGGTGCACTTCCTTGGAAAGAAGTGCCCCCGTGAGAGGCTTGAGCGCTGGGAGGCATACTAAAGCTAAAGCCGTCCTTTGACTAAGACTTCCTGGAAACTGGTGCACCCCTGCCTCTGGTAATGGGAAAACGTGCACCTTACCTCGAGACTTGAGGTCACATTTAGTTGGCACTTTAGCTACAGTATGCTCTGGGCTGGGCTCCCCGGAAGGAAGCGCAAGCGCCCGGTTTCTTTTGCAAAAGCTCACTGCTCCTCAGAGGCATCTGTGGAGCGAACAGTGTCCTGGTGGTGTGGTGTTCAGGCCGCTTGGAAGCTGCACCGAAGCTGCTTTCCAAAGGGGGAGAGTCGGGCTTCTCCCACATGCTCCAGTTTCCAACTTGACCCCACAGCGCAGTTACCGGCACTCTCTGACTGACGACTGGAGACTTTCGGCCACACGGGTCCTTTCTAGGATCACACTTCGTTGCAGGCGGGGTCTTTTGCATGCCGTGCATAGCACTAACCGCTTCATGACATAGTCACGCCTAGGTGAATTGGATCGTCCAAATGTCTCACTCGTTGAGAGGTTTTTCTGTTCTTTTTGTCAGGCTGGACCTACACTGTACCTTGCGTCACAATAGAGAGATGACAGGTAAGAGTTGCCAGGGGGCTCTGTAGGCTCAGGGATTCTTTCAGTGCAGTTCAGAGGGCCTCCACAGAGGGAGAGCCACGTTGAAGGTAATCCTGGCCAAAACGTTGTCCTGGGGCTGCTTTACAGCGGTAGAAATCAAGCTATGCAAGCGAGGATCAGTTCATTGCCCTTCCCTCTGCATAGAAAGGGTTGACCCCAACAGCCTGTTCTGCGCTGTGTGGCTCAGAAAACACAAAGGGGACTCACGGCACCCACGCTCTCCCACAGAATGGAATTCATACGCGACTCTCTGTGGCCTCCGGAGAGCCGTAGAGGAGTTAAAGCACTCTATCGAGTCAGGGATCCTGGAGATGGCTGCACAGCAAACTTTGCTGATAGGAAACACTCGTGCTTACCTTGAGGCCTGGGGTCACGTTTCCTTCGCACTTTAGCTAGGGCAAGCCGTTGGATGAGCTCCTATCCAGGCACTGGCGACCACCTGGATTCGTAGGAGAAAACTCACTTGCTTCCCTGAGGCATTCCTAGCAGTGGCTAGAAGACGGGTAACGGCACTGTCTTTCAGTCAGCCTTGAGGCCGCCACTATCTACCTTTCAACTGGGGGAAAATACTGCCTTTTTCCAGGCTTCTCAATTACACACCGGATCACCCAGCACATATCCCTCTCTCCTCTGACAAGACAAAGGAGGCCCTTGGAACACAATTCGGCTTTCTGCGATGAAACTTTGGGATGCAGTGTGTTTGTTCTGCATGTGCTGAATGGCATAATCCTCTAAATGCCCTCAGGCGGCCTAGGTGACTTTGCATGTTCCAAACGCCTAGCAAGGCTCATGGTACATCTCTACTTTATTTCGGGCTGGACCTAAAGTCTACTTTCTGCCTCTCTTAGAGAGACGTCGAGCACGAGTCCCCAAAGTGGATTGGAGCCCCGGTGATTTCTTCCAGGGCAGCATAGGTGTCCTCAATATGGCAGACCCGCATGGAAAGAAAGCCTGCCCAAGAACCGTGCTCCGGGGGCTGTTTAAATGCTGTGGAACGCTAGCCATAGAGAACAGATTAGTTGCCGGCCCTTTCACCTGCATAGTGAGGGATGGTCCCAGAGCCGCGTATCCCTTGATTGTGCTCTGAAGGCTTTTGGTACACGGTGCACTTCCTTGGAAAGAAGTGCCCCCGTGAGAGGCTTGAGCGCTGGGAGGCATACTAAAGCTAAAGCCGTCCTTTGACTAAGACTTCCTGGAAACTGGTGCACCCCTGCCTCTGGGAATGGGAAAACGTGCACCTTACCTCGAGACTAGAGGTCACATTTAGTTGGCACTTTAGCTACAGTATGCTCTGGGCTGGTCTCCCAGAAAGGAAGCGCAAGTGCCCGGTTTCTTTTGCAAAAGCTCACTGCTCCTCAGAGGCATCTGTGGAGTGAACAGTGTCCTGGTGGTGTGATGTTCAGGCCGCTTGGAAGCAGCACCAAAGCTGCTTTCCAAAGGGGGAGAGTCGGGCTTCTCCCACATGCTCCAGTTTCCAACTTGACCCTACAGCGCAGTTACCGGCACTCTCTGACTGGCGACTGGAGACTTTCGGCCACACGGGGCGTTTCTAGGATCACACTTCGTTGCAGGCGGGGTCTTTTGCATGCCGTGCATAACACTACCCGCTTCATGACTTAGTCAGGCCTAGGTGACTTTGGATCGTCCAAATGTCTCACAAGTTGACCGGTTTTTCTGTTCTTTCTGTCAGGCTGGGCCTACAGTGTACCTTGCTTCACAATAGAGCGATGACAGGTAAGAGTTGCCAGGGGGCTCCGTAGGCTCAGGGATCCTTTCAGTGCAGTTCAGAGGGCCTCCACAGAGGGAGAGCCACGCTGAATGTAATCCTGGCCAAAACGTTGTCCTGGGGCTGCTTTACAGCGGTCGAAATCAAGCTATGCAAGCGAGGATCAGTTCATTGCCCTTCCCTCTGCATAGAAAGGGTTGACCCCAACAGCCTGTTCTGCGCTGTGTGGCTCGGAAAACACAAAGGGGACTCACGGCACCCACGCTCTCCCTCAGAAGCGAATTCATACGCGATTCTCTGTGGCCTCCGGAGAGCCGTAGAGCAGTTAAAGCACTCTATCGAGTCAGGGTTCATGGAGATGGCTGCACAGCAAACTTTGCTGATAGGAAACGCTCGTGCTTACCTTGAGGCCTGGGGTCACGTTTCCTTCGCACTTTAGCTAGGGCAAGCCGTGGGATGAGCTCCTAGCCAGGCACTGGCGAACACCTGGATTCGTAGGAGAAAACTCACTTGCTTCCCTGAGGCATTCCTAGCAGTGGCTAGAAGACGGGTAACGGCACTGTCTTTCAGTCAGCCTTGAGGCCGCCACTATCTACCTTTCAACTGGGGGAAAATACTGCCTTTTTCCAGGCTTCTCAATTACACACCGGATCACCAAGCAAATATCGCTCTCTCCTCTGAGAAGACAAAGGAGGCCCTTGGAACACAATTCGGCCTTCTGCGATGAAACTTTGGGATGCAGGGTGTTTGTTCTGCATGTGCTGAATGGCATAATCCTCTAAATGCCCTCAGGCGGCCTAGGTGACTTTGCATGTTCCAAACGCCTAGCAAGGCTCAGGGTACATCTCTACTTTATTTCGGGCTGGACCTAAAGTCTACTTTCTGCCTCTCTTAGAGAAACGTCGAGCACGAGGCCCGAAAGTGGATTGGAGCCCCAGTGATTTCTTCCAGGGCAGCATAGGTGTCCTCAATGTGGCAGACCCGCATGGAAAGAAAGCCTGCCCAAGTACCGTGCTCCAGGGGCTGTTTCAAAGCTGTGGAACGCTAGCCATAGAGAACAGATTAGTTGCCGGCTCTTTCACCTGCATAGTGAGGGATGGTCCCAGAGCCGCGTATCCCTTGATTGTGCTCTGAAGGCTTTTGGTACACGGTGCACTTCCTTGGAAAGAAGTGCCCCCGTGAGAGGCTTGAGCGCTGGGAGGCATACTAAAGGTAAAGCCGTCCTTTGACTAAGACTTCCTGGAAACTGGTGCACCCCTGCCTCTGGGAATGGGAAAACATGCACCTTACCTCGAGACTAGAGGTCACATTTAGTTGGCACTTTAGCTACAGTATGCTCTGGGCTGGGCTCCCCGGAAGGAAGCACAAGCGCCCGGTTTCTTTTGCAAAAGCTCACTGCTCCTCAGAGGCATCTGTGGAGTGAACAGTGTCCTGGTGGTGTGATGTTCAGGCCGCTTGGAAGCTGCACCGAAGCTGCTTTCCAAAGGGGGAGAGTCGGGCTTGTCCCACATGCTCCAGTTTCCAACTTGACCCCACAGCGCAATTACCGGCACTCTCTGACTGACGACTGGAGACTTTCGGTCACACGGGGCCTTTCTAGGATCACACTTCGTTGCAGGCGGGGTCTTTTGCATGCCGTGCATAGCACTACCCGCTTCATGACTTAGTCAGGCCTAGGTGACTTTGGATCGTCCAAATGTCTCACAAGTTGACCGGTTTTTCTGTTCTTTCTGTCAGGCTGGGCCTACAGTGTACCTTGCGTCACAATAGAGCGATGACAGGTAAGAGTTGCCAGGGGGCTCCGTAGGCTCAGGGATTCTTTCAGTGCAGTTCAGAGGGCCTCCACAGAGGGAGAGCCACGCTGAATGTAATCCTGGCCAAAACGTTGTCCTGGGGCTGCTTTACAGCGGTCGAAATCAAGCTATGCAAGCGAGGATCAGTTCATTGCCCTTCCCTCTGCATAGAAAGGGTTGACCCCAACAGCCTGTTCTGCGCTGTGTGGCTCGGAAAACACAAAGGGGACTCACGGCACCCACGCTCTCCCTCAGAAGGGAATTCATACGCGACTCTCTGTGGCCTCCGTAGAGCCGTAGAGAAGTTAAAGCACTCTATCGAGTCAGGGTTCCTGGAGATGGCTGCTCAGCAAACTTTGCTGATAGGAAACGCTCATGCTTACCTTGACGCCTGGGGTCACGTTTCTTTCGCAATTTAGCTAGGGCAAGCCGTGGGATGAGCTCCTAGCCAGGCACTGGCGACCACCTGGATTCGTAGGAGAAAACTCACTTGCTTCCCTGAGGCATTCCTAGCAGTGGCTAGAAGACGGGTAACGGCACTTTCAGTTAGCCTTGAGGCCGCCACTATCTACCTTTCAACTGGGGGAAAATACTGCCTTTTTCCAGGCTTCTCAATTACACACCGGATCACCCAGCACATATCCCTCTCTCCTCTGACAAGACAAAGGAGGCCCTTGGAACACAATTCGGCCTTCGGCGATGAAACTTTGGGATGCAGTGTGTTTGTTCTGCATGTGCTGAATGGCATAATCCTCTAAATGCCCTCAGGCGGCCTAGGTGACTTTGCATGTTCCAAACGCCTAGCAAGGCTCAGGGTACATCTCTACTTTATTTCGGGCTGGACCTAAAGTCTACTTTCTGCCTCTCTTAGAGAGACGTCGAGCACCAGTCCCCAAAGTGGATTGGAGCCCCGGTGATTTCTTCCAGGGCAGCATAGGTCTCCTCAACGTGGCAGACCCGCATGGAAAGAAAGCCTGCCCAAGAACCGTGCTCCGGGGGCTGTTTCAAAGCTGTGGAACGCTAGCCATAGAGAACAGATTAGTTGCCGGCCCTTTCACCTGCATAGTGAGGGATGGTCCCAGAGCCGCGTATCCCTTGATTGTGCTCAGAAGGCTTTTGGTACACGGTGCACTTCCTTGGAAAGAAGTGCCCCCGTGAGAGGCTTGAGCGCTGGGAGGCATACTAAAGCTAAAGCCGTCCTTTGACTAAGACTTCCTGGAAACTGGTGCACCCCTGCCTCTGGGAATGGGAAAACGTGCACCTTACCTCGACACTAGAGGTCACATTTAGTTGGCACCTTAGCTACAGTATGCTCTGGGCTGGGCTCCGCGGAAGGAAGCGCAAGCGCCCGGTTTCTTTTGCAAAAGCTCACTGCTCCTCAGAGGCATCTGTGGAGTGAACAGTGTCCTGGTGGTGTGATGTTCAGGCAGCTTGGAAGCTGCACCGAAGCTGCTTTCCAAAGGGGGAGAGTCGGGCTTCTCCCACATGCTCCAGTTTCCAACTGGACCCCAAAGCGCAGTTACCGGCACTCTCTGACTGACGACTGGAGACTTTCGGCCACACGGGGCCTTTCTAGGATCACACTTCGTTGCAGGCGGGGTCTTTTGCATGCCGTGCATAGCATTACCCGCTTCATGACTTAGTGAGGCTTAGGTGACTTTGGATCGTCCAAATGTCTCACAAGTTGACCGGTTTTTCTGTTCTTTCTGTCAGGCTGGGCCTACACTGTACCTTGCGTCACAATAGAGTGATGACAGGTAAGAGTTGCCAGGGGGCTCCGCAGGCTCAGGGATTCTTTCAGTGCAGTTCAGAGGGCCTCCACAGAGGGAGAGCCACGCTGAATATAATCCTGGCCAAAACGTTGTCCTGGGGCTGCTTTACAGCGGTCGAAATCAAGCTATGCAAGCGAGGATCAGTTCATTGCCCTTCCCTCTGCATAGAAAGGGTTGACCCCAACAGCCTGTTCTGCGCTGTGTGGCTCGGAAAACACAAAGGGGACTCACGGCACCCACACTCTCCCTCAGAAGGGAATTCATACGCGAGTCTCTGAGGCCTCCGGAGAGCCGTAGAGCAGTTAAAGCACTCTATCGAGTCAGGGTTCCTGGAGATGGCTGCACAGCAAACTTTGCTGATAGGAAACGCTCGTGCTTCCCTTGAGGCCTGGGGTCACGTTTACTTTGCACTTTAGCTAGGGCAAGCCGTGGGATGAGCTCCTAGCAAGGCACTGGCGACCACCTGGATTCGTAGTAGGAAACTCACTTGCTTCCCTGAGGCATTCTTAGAAGTCGCTAGAAGACAGGTAACGGCACTGTCTTTCAGTCAGCCTTGAGGCCGCCACTATCTACCTTTCAACTGGGGGAAAATACTGCCTTTTTCCAGGCTTCTCAATTACACACCGGATCAGCTAGCACATATACCTCTCTTCTTTGACAAGCCAAAGGAGGCCATTGGAACACAATTCGGCCTTCTGCGATGAAACTTTGGGATGCAGTGTGTTTGTTCTGCATGTGCTGAATGGCATAATCCTCTAAATGCCCTCAGGCGGCCTAGGTGACTTTGCATGTTCCAAATGCCTAGCAAGGCTCAGTGTACATCTCTACTTTATTTCGGGCTGGACCTAAAGTCTACTTTCTGCCTCTCTTAGAGAGACGTCGAGCACGAGTCCCCAAAGTGGATTGGAGCCCCAGTGATTTCTTCCAGGGCAGCATAGGTGTCCTCAACGTGGCAGACCCGCATGGAAAGAAAGCCTGCCCAAGAACCGTGCTCCGGGGGCTGTTTCAAAGCTGTGGAATGCTAGCCATAGAGAACAGATTAGTTGACGGCTCTTTCACCTGCATAGTGAGGGATGGTCCCAGAGCCGCGTATCCCTTGATTGTGCTCAGAAGGCTTTTGGTACACGGTGCACTTCCTTGGAAAGAAGTGCCCCCGTGAGAGGCTTGAGCGCTGGGAGGCATACTAAAGCTAAAGCCGTCCATAGACTGAGACTCCCTGGAAACGGGTGCACCCCTGCCTCTGGGAATGGGGAAACGTGCACCTTACCTCGAGACTAGAGGTCACATTTAGTAGGCACTTTAGCTACAGTATGATCTGGGCTGGGCTCCCCGGAAGGAAGCGCAAGCGCCCGGTTTCTTCTGCAAAAGCTCACTGCTCCTCAGAGGCATGTGTGGAGTGAACAGTGTCCTGGTGGTGTGGTGTTCAGGCAGCTTGGAAGCTGCACCGAAGCTGCTTTCCAAAGGGGGAGAGTCGGGCTTCTCCCACATGCTCCAGTTTCCAACTGGACCCCACAGCGCAGTTACCGGCACTCTCTGACTGACGACTGGAGACTTTCGGCCACACGGGGCCTTTCTAGGATCACACTTCGTTGCAGGCGGGGTCTTTTGCATGCCGTGCATAGCACTACCCGCTTCATGACTTAGTCAGGCCTAGGTGACTTTGGATCGTCCAAATGTCTCACAAGTTGACCGGTTTTTCTGTTCTTTCTGTCAGGCTGGGCCTACACTGTACCTTGCGTCACAATAGAGCGATGACAGGTAAGAGTTGCCAGGGGGCTCCGCAGGCTCCGGGATGCTTTCAGTGCAGTTCAGAGGGCCTCCACAGAGGGAGCGCCACGCTGAATGTAATCCTGGCCAAAACGTTGTCCTGGGGCTGCTTTACAGCGGTCGAAATCAAGCTATGCAAGCGAGGATCAGTTCATTGCCCTTCCCTCTGCATAGAAAGGGTTGACCCCAACAGCCTGTTCTGCGCTGTGTGGCTCGGAAAACACAAAGGGGACTCACGGCACCCACGCTCTCCCTCAGAAGGGAATTCATACGCGACTCTCTGTGGCCTCCGTAGAGCCGTAGAGGAGTTAAAGCACTCTATCGAGTCAGGGTTCCTGGAGATGGCTGCTCAGCAAACTTTGCTGATAGGAAACGCTCGTGCTTCCCTTGAGGCCTGGGGTCACGTTTCCTTCGCACTTTAGCTAGGGCAAGCCGTGGGATGAGCTCCTAGCCAGGCACTGGCGAACACCTGGATTCGTAGGAGAAAACTCACTTGCTTCCCTGAGGCATTCCTAGCAGTGGCTAGAAGACGGGTAACGGCACTGTCTTTCAGTCAGCCTTGAGGCCGCCACTATCTACCTTTCAACTGGGGGAAAATACTGCCTTTTTCCAGGCTTCTCAATTACACACCGGATCACCCAGCACATATCCCTCTCTCCTCTGACAAGACAAAGGAGGCCCTTGGAACACAATTCGGCCTTCGGTGATGAAACTTTGGGATGCAGTGTGTTTCTTCTGCATGTGCTGAATGGCATAATCCTCTAAATGCCCTCAGGCGGCCTAGGTGACTTTGCATATTCCAAACGCCTAGCAAGGCTCAGGGTACATCTCTACTTTATTTCGGGCTGGACCTAAAGTCTACTTTCTGCCTCTCTTAGAGAGACGTCGAGCACCAGTCCCCAAAGTGGATTGGAGCCCCGGTGATTTCTTCCAGGGCAGCATAGGTGTCCTCAACGTGGCAGACCCGCATGGAAAGAAAGCCTGCCCAAGAACCGTGCTCCGGGGGCTGTTTCAAAGCTGTGGAACGCTAGCCATAGAGAACAGATTAGTTGCCGGCCCTTTCACCTGCATAGTGAGGGATGGTCCCAGAGCCGCGTATCCCTTGATTGTGCTCAGAAGGCTTTTGGTACACGGTGCACTTCCTTGGAAAGAAGTGCCCCCGTGAGAGGCTTGAGCGCTGGGAGGCATACTAAAGCTAAAGCCGTCCTTTGACTAAGACTTCCTGGAAACTGGTGCACCCCTGCCTCTGGGAATGGGAAAACGTGCACCTTACCTCGAGACTAGAGGTCACATTTAGTTGGCACTTTAACTACAGTATGCTCTGGGCTGGGCTCCCCGGAAGGAAGCGCCCGGTTTCTTCTGCAAAAGCTCACTGCTCCTCAGAGGCATCTGTGGAGTGAACAGTGTCCTGGTGGTGTGGTGTTCAGGCAGCTTGGAAGCTGCACCGAAGCTGCTTTCCAAAGGGGGAGAGTCGGGCTTCTCCCACATGCTCCAGTTTGAACTGGACCCCACAGCGCAGTTACCGGCACTCTCTGACTGACGACTGGAGACTTTCGGCCACACGGGGCCTTTCTAGGATCACACTTCGTTGCAGGCGGGGTCTTTTGCATGCCGTGCATAGCACTTCCCGCTTCATGACTTAGTCAGGCCTAGGTGACTTTGGATCGTCCAAATGTCTCACAAGTTGACCGGTTTTTCTGTTCTTTCTGTCAGGCTGGGCCTACAGTGTACCTTGCATCACAATAGAACGATGACAGGTAAGAGTTGCCAGGGGGCTCCGTAGGCTCAGGGATTCTTTCAGTGCAGTTCAGAGGGCCTCCACAGAGGGAGAGCCACGCTGAATGTAATCCTGGCCAAAACGTTGTCCTGGGGCTGCTTTACAGCGGTCGAAATCAAGCTATGCAAGCGAGGATCAGTTCATTGCCCTTCCCTCTGCATAGAAAGGGTTGACCCCAACAGCCTGTTCTGCGCTGTGTGGCTCGGAAAACACAAAGGGGACTCACGGCACCCACGCTCTCCCTCAGAAGGGAATTCATACGCGACTCTCTGTGGCCTCCGTAGAGCCGTAGAGGAGTTAAAGCACTCTATCGAGTCAGGGTTCCTGGAGATGGCTGCTCAGCAAACTTTGCTGATAGGAAACGCTCATGCTTACCTTGAGGCCTGGGGTCAGGTTTCTTTCGCAATTTAGCTAGGGCAAGCCGTGGGATGAGCTCCTAGCCAGGCACTGGCGACCACCTGGATTCATAGGAGAAAACTCACTTGCTTCCCTGAGGCATTCCTAGCAGTGGCTAGAAGACGGGTAACGGCACTTTCAGTCAGCCTTGAGGCCGCCACTATCTACCTTTCAACTGGGGGAAAATACTGCCTTTTTCCAGGCTTCTCAATTCCACACCGGATCACCCAGCACATATCCCTCTCTCCTCTGACAAGACAAAGGAGGCCCTTGGAACACAATTCGGCCTTCGGCGATGAAACTTTGGGATGCAGTGTGTTTGTTCTGCATGTGCTGAATGGCATAATCCTCTAAATGCCCTCAGGCGGCCTAGGTGACTTTGCATGTTCCAAATGCCTAGCAAGGCTCAGGGTACATCTCTACTTTATTTCGGGCTGGACCTAAAGTCTACTTTCTGCCTCTCTTAGAGAGACGTCGAGCACCAGTCCCCAAAGTGGATTGGAGCCCCGGTGATTTCTTCCAGGGCAGCATAGGTGTCCTCAACGTGGCAGACCCGCATGGAAAGAAAGCCTGCCCAAGAACCGTGCTCCGGGGGCTGTTTCAAAGCTGTGGAACGCTAGCCATAGAGAACAGATTAGTTGCCGGCCCTTTCACCTGCATAGTGAGGGATGGTCCCAGAGCCGCGTATCCCTTGATTGTGCTCAGAAGGCTTTTGGTACACGGTGCACTTCCTTGGAAAGAAGTGCCCCCGTGAGAGGCTTGAGCGCTGGGAGGCATACTAAAGCTAAAGCCGTCCTTTGACTAAGACTTCCTGGAAACTGGTGCACCCCTGCCTCTGGGAATGGGAAAACGTGCACCTTACCTCGAGACTAGAGGTCACATTTAGTTGGCACTTTAACTACAGTATGCTCTGGGCTGGGCTCCCCGGAAGGAAGCGCCCGGTTTCTTCTGCAAAAGCTCACTGCTCCTCAGAGGCATCTGTGGAGTGAACAGTGTCCTGGTGGTGTGGTGTTCAGGCAGCTTGGAAGCTGCACCGAAGCTGCTTTCCAAAGGGGGAGATTCGGGCTTCTCCCACATGCTCCAGTTTCCAACTGGACCCCACAGCGCAGTTACCGGCACTCTCTGACTGACGACTGGAGACTTTCGGCCACATGGGGCCTTTCTAGGATCACACTTCGTTGCAGGCGGGGTCTTTTGCATGCCTTGCATAGCACTACCCGCTTCATGACTTAGTCAGGCCTAGGTGACTTTGGATCGTCCAAATGTCTCACAAGTTGACCGGTTTTTCTGTTCTTTCTGTCAGGCTGGGCCTACAGTGTAACTTGCGTCACAATAGAGCGATGACAGATAAGAGTTGCCAGGGGGCTCCATAGGCTCAGGGATTCTTTCAGTGCAGTTCAGAGGGCCTCCACAGAGGGAGAGCCACGCTGAATGTAATCCTGGCCAAAACGTTGTCCTGGGGCTGCTTTACAGCGGTCGAAATCAAGCTATGCAAGCGAGGATCAGTTCATTGCCCTTCCCTCTGCATAGAAAGGGTTGACCCCAACAGCCTGTTCTGCGCTGTGTGGCTCGGAAAACACAAAGGGGACTCACGGCACCCACGCTCTCCCTCAGAAGGGAATTCATACGCGACTCTCTGTGGCCCCCGTAGAGCCGTAGAGGAGTTAAAGCACTCTATCGAGTCAGGGTTCCTGGAGATGGCTGCACAGCAAACTTTGCTGATAGGAAACGCTCATGCTTAACTTGAGGCCTGGGGTCACGTTTCTTTCGCAATTTAGCTAGGGCAAGCCGTGGGATGAGCTCCTAGCCAGGCACTGGCGACCACCTGGATTCGTAGGAGAAACATCAATTGCTTCCCTGAGGCATTCCTAGCAGTGGCGAGAAGACGGGTAACGGCACTTTCAGTCAGCCTTGAGGCTGCCACTATCTACCTTTCAAATGGGGGAAAATACTGCCTTTTTCCTGGCTTCTCAATTACACACCGGATCACCCAGCACATATCCCTCTCTCCTCTGACAAGACAAAGGAGGCCCTTGGAACACAATTCGGCCTTCGGCGATGAAACTTTGGGATGCAGTGTGTTTCTTCTGCATGTGCTGAATGGCATAATCCTCTAAATGCCCTCAGGCGGCCTAGGTGACTTTGCATGTTCCAAACGCCTAGCAAGGCTCAGGGTACATCTCTACTTTATTTCGGGCTGGACCTAAAGTCTACTTTCTGCCTCTCTTAGAGGGACGTCGAGCACGAGTCCCCAAAGTGGATTGGAGCCCCGGTGATTTCTTCCAGGGCAGCATAGGTGTCCTCAACGTGGCAGACCCGCATGGAAAGAAAGCCTGCCCAAGAACCGTGCTCCGGGGGCTGTTTCAAAGCTGTGGAACGCTAGCCATAGAGAACAGATTAGTTGCCGGCCCTTTCACCTGCATAGTGAGGGATGGTCCCAGAGCCGCGTATCCCTTGATTGTGCTCAGAAGGCTTTTGGTACACGGTGCACTTCCTTGGAAAGAAGTGCCCCCGTGAGAGGCTTGAGCGCTGGGAGGCATACTAAAGCTAAAGCCGTCCTTTGACTGAGACTTCCTGGAAACTGGTGCACCCCTGCCTCTGGGAATGGGAAAACGTGCACCTTACCTCGAGACTAGAGGTCACATTTAGTTGGCACTTTAACTACAGTATGCTCTGGGCTGGGCTCCCCGGAAGGAAGCGCCCGGTTTCTTCTGCAAAAGCTCACTGCTCCTCAGAGGCATCTGTGCAGTGAACAGTGTCCTGGTGGTGTGGTGTTCAGGCAGCTTGGAAGCTGCACCGAAGCTGCTTTCCAAAGGGGGAGATTCGGGCTTCTCCCACATGCTCCAGTTTCCAACTGGACCCCACAGCGCAGTTACCGACACTCTCTGACTGACCACTGGAGACTTTCGGCCACACGGTGCCTTTCTTGGATCACACTTCGTTGCAGGCGGGGTCTTTTGCATGCCGTGCATAGCACTACCCGCTTCATGACTTAGTCAGGCCTAGGTGACTTTGGATCGTCCAAATGTCTGACAAGTTGACCGGTTTTTCTGTTCTTTCTGTCAGGCTGGGCCTACAGTGTACCTTGCGTCACAATAGAGCGATGACAGGTAAGAGTTGCCAGGGGGCTCCATAGGCTCAGGGATTCTTTCAGTGCAGTTCAGAGGGCTTCCACAGAGGGAGAGCCACGCTGAATGTAATCCTGGCCAAAACGTTGTCCTGGGGCTGCTTTACAGCGGTCGAAATCAAGCTATGCAAGCGAGGATCAGTTCATTGCCCTTCCCTCTGCATAGAAAGGGTTGACCCCAACAGCCTGTTCTGCGCTGTGTGGCTCGGAAAACACAAAGGGGACACACGGCACCCACGCTCTCCCTCAGAAGGGAATTCATACGCGACTCTCTGAGGCCTCCGGAGAGCCGTAGAGCAGTTCAAGCACTCTATCGAGTCAGGGTTCATGGAGATGGCTGCACAGCAAACTTTGCTGATAGGAAACGCTCGTGCTTCCCTTGAGGCCTGGGGTCACGTTTACTTTGCACTTTAGCTTGGGCAAGCCGTGGGATGAGCTCCTAGCAAGGCACTGGCGACCACCTGGATTCGTAGGAGGAAACTCACTTGCCTCCCTGAGGCATTCTTAGAAGTCGCTAGAAGACATGTAACGGCACTGTCTTTCAGTCAGCCTTCAGGCCGCCACTATCTACCTTTCAACTGGGGGAAAATACTGCCTTTTTCCAGGCTTCTCAATTACACACCGGATCACCTAGCACATATACCTCTCTTCTTTGACAAGCCAAAGGAGGCCATTGGAACACAATTCGGCCTTCGGCGATGAAACTTTGGGATGCAGTGTGTTTGTTCTGCATGTGCTGAATGGCATAATCCTCTAAATGCCCTCAGGCGGCCTAGGTGACTTTGCATGTTCCAAATGCCTAGCAAGGCTCAGTGTACATCTCTACTTTATTTCGGGCTGGACCTAAAGTCTACTTTCTGCCTCTCTTAGAGAGACGTCGAGCACGAGTCCCCAAAGTGCATTGGAGCCCCGGTGATTTCTTCCAGGGCAGCATAGGTGTCCTCAACTTGGCAGACCCGCATGGAAAGAAAGCCTGCCCAAGAACCGTGCTCCGGGGGCTGTTTCAAAGCTGTGGAACGCTAGCCATAGAGAACAGATTAGTTGCCGGCCCTTTCACCTGCATAGTGAGGGATGGTCCCAGAGCCGCGTATCCCTTGATTGTGCTCAGAAGGCTTTTGGTACACGGTGCACTTCCTTGGAAAGAAGTGCCCCCGTGAGAGGCTTGAGCGCTGGGAGGCATACTAAAGCTAAAGCCGTCCATAGACTGAGACTCCCTGGAAACGGGTGCACCCCTGCCTCTGGGAATGGGGAAACGTGCACCTTACCTCGAGACTAGAGGTCACATTTAGTAGGCACTTTAGCTACAGTATGCTCTGGGCTGGGCTCCCCGGAAGGAAGCGCAAGCGTCCGGTTTCTTCTGCAAAAGCTCACTGCTCCTCAGAGGCATCTGTGGAGTGAACAGTGTCCTGGTGGTGTGGTGTTCAGGCAGCTTGGAAGCTGCACCGAAGCTGCTTTCCAAAGGGGGAGAGTCGGGCTTCTCCCACATGCTCCAGTTTGAACTTGACCCCACAGCGCAGTTACCGGCACTCTCTGACTGACGACTGGAGACTTTCGGCCACACGGGGCCTTTCTAGGATCACACTTCGTTGCAGGCGGGGTCTTTTGCATGCCGTGCATAGCATTACCCGCTTCATGACTTAGTCAGGCTTAGGTGACTTTGGATCGTCCAAATGTCTCACAAGTTGACCGGTTTTTCTGTTTTTTCCGTCAGACTGGGCCTACAGTGTACCTTGCGTCACAATAGAGCGATGACAGGTAAGAGTTGCCAGGGGGCTCCGTAGGCTCAGGGATTCTTTCAGTGCAGTTCAGAGGGCCTCCACAGAGGGAGAGCCACGCTGAATGTAATCCTGGCCAAAACGTTGTCCTGGGGCTGCTTTACAGCGGTCGAAATCAAGCTATGCAAGCGAGGATCAGTTCATTGCCCTTCCCTCTGCATAGAAAGGGTTGACCCCAACAGCCTGTTCTGCGCTGTGTGGCTCGGAAAACACAAAGGGGACTCACGGCACCCACGCTCTCCCTCAGAAGGGAATTCATACGCGACTCTCTGTGGCCTCCGTAGAGCCGTAGAGGAGTTAAAGCACTCTATCGAGTCAGGGTTCCTGGAGATGGCTGCACAGCAAACTTTGCTGATAGGAAACGCTCATGCTTACCTTGAGGCCTGGGGTCAGGTTTCTTTCGCAATTTAGCTAGGGCAAGCCGTGGGATGAGCTCCTAGCCAGGCACTGGCGACCACCTGGATTCGTAGGAGAAAACTCACTTGCTTCCCTGAGGCATTCCTAGCAGTGGCTAGAAGACGGGTAACGGCACTTTCAGTCAGCCTTGAGGCCGCCACTATCTACCTTTCAACTGGGGGAAAATACTGCCTTTTTCCAGGCTTCTCAATTCCACACCGGATCACCCAGCACATATCCCTCTCTCCTCTGACAAGACAAAGGAGGCCCTTGGAACACAATTCGGCCTTCGGCGATGAAACTTTGGGATGCAGTGTGTTTGTTCTGCATGTGCTGAATGGCATAATCCTCTAAATGCCCTCAGGCGGCCTAGGTGACTTTGCATGTTCCAAATGCCTAGCAAGGCTCAGGGTACATCTCTACTTTATTTCGGGCTGGACCTAAAGTCTACTTTCTGCCTCTCTTAGAGAGACGTCGAGCACCAGTCCCCAAAGTGGATTGGAGCCCCGGTGATTTCTTCCAGGGCAGCATAGGTGTCCTCAACGTGGCAGACCCGCATGGAAAGAAAGCCTGCCCAAGAACCGTGCTCCGGGGGCTGTTTCAAAGCTGTGGAACGCTAGCCATAGAGAACAGATTAGTTGCCGGCCCTTTCACCTGCATAGTGAGGGATGGTCCCAGAGCCGCGTATCCCTTGATTGTGCTCAGAAGGCTTTTGGTACACGGTGCACTTCCTTGGAAAGAAGTGCCCCCGTGAGAGGCTTGAGCGCTGGGAGGCATACTAAAGCTAAAGCCGTCCTTTGACTAAGACTTCCTGGAAACTGGTGCACCCCTGCCTCTGGGAATGGGAAAACGTGCACCTTACCTCGACACTAGAGGTCACATTTAGTTGGCACCTTAGCTACAGTATGCTCTGGGCTGGGCTCCGCGGAAGGAAGCGCAAGCGCCCGGTTTCTTTTGCAAAAGCTCACTGCTCCTCAGAGGCATCTGTGGAGTGAACAGTGTCCTGGTGGTGTGATGTTCAGGCCGCTTGGAAGCTGCACCGAAGCTGCTTTCCAAAGGGGGAGAGTCGGGCTTCTCCCACATGCTCCAGTTTCCAACTTGACCCCACAGCGCAGTTACCGGCACTCTCTGACTGACGACTGGAGACTTTCGGCCACACGGGGCCTTTCTAGGATCACACTTCGTTGCAGGCGGGGTCTTTTGCATGCCGTGCATAGCACTAACCGCTTCATGACATAGTCAGGCCTAGGTGAATTGGATCGTCCAAATGTCTCACTCGTTGAGAGGTTTTTCTGTTCTTTTTGTCAGGCTGGACCTACACTGTACCTTGCGTCACAATAGAGAGATGACAGGTAAGAGTTGCCAGGGGGCTCTGTAGGCTCAGGGATTCTTTCAGTGCAGTTCAGAGGGCCTCCACAGAGGGAGAGCCACGTTGAAGGTAATCCTGGCCAAAACGTTGTCCTGGGGCTGCTTTACAGCGGTAGAAATCAAGCTATGCAAGCGAGGATCAGTTCATTGCCCTTCCCTCTGCATAGAAAGGGTTGACCCCAACAGCCTGTTCTGCGCTGTGTGGCTCGGAAAACACAAAGGGGACTCACGGCACCCACGCTCTCCCCCAGACGGGAATTCATACGCGATTCTCTGTGGCCTCCGGAGAGCCGTAGAGCAGTTAAAGCACTCTATCGAGTCAGGGTTCATGGAGATGGCTGCCCAGCAAACTTTGCTGATAGGAAACGCTCGTGCTTACCTTGAGGCCTGGGGTCACGTTTCCTTCGCACTTTAGCTAGGGCAAGCCGTGGGATGAGCTCCTAGCCAGGCACTGGCGAACACCTGGATTCGTAGGAGAAAACTCACTTGCTTCCCTGAGGCATTCCTAGCAGTGGCTAGAAGACGGGTAACGGCACTGTCTTTCAGTCAGCCTTGAGGCCGCCACTATCTACCTTTCAACTGGGGGAAAATACTGCCTTTTTCCAGGCTTCTCAATTACACACCGGATCACCAAGCAAATATCCCTCTCTCCTCTGAGAAGACAAAGGAGGCCCTTGGAACACAATTCGGCCTTCTGCGATGAAACTTTGGGATGCAGTGTGTTTGTTCTGCATGTGCTGAATCGCTTAATCCTCTAAATGCCCTCAGGCGGCCTAGGTGACTTTGCATGTTCCAAACGCCTAGCAAGGCTCAGGGTACATCTCTACTTTATTTCGGGCTGGACCTAAAGTCTACTTTCTGCCTCTCTTAGAGAGACGTCGAGCACGAGGCCCGAAAGTGGATTGGAGCCCCGGTGATTTCTTCCAGGGCAGCATAGGTGTCCTCAATGTGGCAGACCCGCATGGAAAGAAAGCCTGCCCAAGAACCGTGCTCCAGGGGCTGTTTCAAAGCTGTGGAACGCTAGCCATAGAGAACAGATTAGTTGCCGGCCCTTTCACCTGCATAGTGAGGGATGGTCCCAGAGCCGCGTATCCCTTGATTGTGCTCTGAAGGCTTTTGGTACACGGTGCACTTCCTTGGAAAGAAGTGCCCCCGTGAGAGGCTTGAGCGCTGGGAGGCATACTAAAGCTAAAGCCGTCCTTTGACTAAGACTTCCTGGAAACTGGTGCACCCCTGCCTCTGGGAATGGGAAAACATGCACCTTACCTCGAGACTAGAGGTCACATTTAGTTGGCACTTTAGCTACAGTATGCTCTGGGCTGGGCTCTCCGGAAGGAAGCACAAGCGCCCGGTTTCTTTTGCAAAAGCTCACTGCTCCTCAGAGGCATCTGTGGAGTGAACAGTGTCCTGGTGGTGTGATGTTCAGGCCGCTTGGAAGCTGCACCGAAGCTGCTTTCCAAAGGGGGAGAGTCGGGCTTGTCCCACATGCTCCAGTTTCCAACTTGACCCCACAGCGCAATTACCGGCACTCTCTGACTGACGACTGGAGACTTTCGGTCACACGGGGCCTTTCTAGGATCACACTTCGTTGCAGGCGGGGTCTTTTGCATGCCGTGCATAGCACTACCCGCTTCATGACTTAGTCAGGCCTAGGTGACTTTGGATCGTCCAAATGTCTCACAAGTTGACCGGTTTTTCTGTTCTTTCTGTCAGGCTGGGCCTACAGTGTACCTTGCGTCACAATAGAGCGATGACAGGTAAGAGTTGCCAGGGGGCTCCGTAGGCTCAGGGATTCTTTCAGTGCAGTTCAGAGGGCCTCCACAGAGGGAGAGCCACGCTGAATGTAATCCTGGCCAAAACGTTGTCCTGGGGCTGCTTTACAGCGGTCGAAATCAAGCTATGCAAGCGAGGATCAGTTCATTGCCCTTCCCTCTGCATAGAAAGGGTTGACCCCAACAGCCTGTTCTGCGCTGTGTGGCTCGGAAAACACAAAGGGGACTCACGGCACCCACGCTCTCCCTCAGAAGGGAATTCATACGCGACTCTCTGTGGCCTCCGTAGAGCCGTAGAGAAGTTAAAGCACTCTATCGAGTCAGGGTTCCTGGAGATGGCTGCTCAGCAAACTTTGCTGATAGGAAACGCTCATGCTTACCTTGACGCCTGGGGTCACGTTTCTTTCGCAATTTAGCTAGGGCAAGCCGTGGGATGAGCTCCTAGCCAGGCACTGGCGACCACCTGGATTCGTAGGAGAAAACTCACTTGCTTCCCTGAGGCATTCGTAGCAGTGGCTAGAAGACGGGTAACGGCACTTTCAGTCAGCCTTGAGGCCGCCACTATCTACCTTTCAACTGGGGGAAAATACTGCCTTTTTCCAGGCTTCTCAATTACACACCGGATCACCCAGCACATATCCCTCTCTCCTCTGACAAGACAAAGGAGGCCCTTGGAACACAATTCGGCCTTCGGCGATGAAACTTTGGGATGCAGTGTGTTTGTTCTGCATGTGCTGAATGGCATAATCCTCTAAATGCCCTCAGGCGGCCTAGGTGACTTTGCATGTTCCAAACGCCTAGCAAGGCTCAGGGTACATCTCTACTTTATTTCGGGCTGGACCTAAAGTCTACTTTCTGCCTCTCTTAGAGAGACGTCGAGCACCAGTCCCCAAAGTGGATTGGAGCCCCGGTGATTTCTTCCAGGGCAGCATAGGTCTCCTCAACGTGGCAGACCCGCATGGAAAGAAAGCCTGCCCAAGAACCGTGCTCCGGGGGCTGTTTCAAAGCTGTGGAACGCTAGCCATAGAGAACAGATTAGTTGCCGGCCCTTTCACCTGCATAGTGAGGGATGGTCCCAGAGCCGCGTATCCCTTGATTGTGCTCAGAAGGCTTTTGGTACACGGTGCACTTCCTTGGAAAGAAGTGCCCCCGTGAGAGGCTTGAGCGCTGGGAGGCATACTAAAGATAAAGCCGTCCTTTGACTAAGACTTCCTGGAAACTGGTGCAACCCTGCCTCTGGTAATGGGAAAACGTGCACCTTACCTCGAGACTAGAGGTCACATATAGTTGGCACTTTAACTACAGTATGCTCTGGGCTGGTACCTCGGAAGGAAGCGCAAGCGCCCGGTTTCTTTTGCAAAAGCTCACTGCTCCTCAGAGGCATCTGTGGAGTGAACAGTGTCCTGGTGGTGTGATGTTCAGGCAGCTTGGAAGCTGCACCGAAGCTGCTTTCCAAAGGGGGAGAGTCGGGCTTCTCCCACATGCTCCAGTTTCCAACTGGACCCCAAAGCGCAGTTACCGGCACTCTCTGACTGACGACTGGAGACTTTCGGCCACACGGGGCCTTTCTAGGATCACACTTCGTTGCAGGCGGGGTCTTTTGCATGCCGAGCATAGCACTACCCGCTTCATGACTTAGTCAGGCCTAGGTGACTTTGGATCGTCCAAATGTCTCACAAGTTGACCGGTTTTTCTGTTCTTTCTGTCAGGCTGGGCCTACAGTGTACCTTGCGTCACAATAGAGCGATGACAGATAAGAGTTGCCAGGGGGCTCCATAGGCTCAGGGATTCTTTCAGTGCAGTTCAGAGGGCCTCCACAGAGGGAGAGCCACGCTGAATGTAATCCTGGCCAAAACGTTGTCCTGGGGCTGCTTTACAGCGGTCGAAATCAAGCTATGCAAGCGAGGATCAGTTCATTGCCCTTCCCTCTGCATAGAAAGGGTTGACCCCAACAGCCTGTTCTGCGCTGTGTGGCTCGGAAAACACAAAGGGGACTCACGGCACCCACGCTCTCCCCCAGAAGGGAATTCATACGCGACTCTCTGTGGCCTCCGTAGAGTCGTAGAGGAGTTAAAGCACTCTATCGAGTCAGGGTTCCTGGAGATGGCTGCTCAGCAAACTTTGCTGATAGGAAACGCTCATGCTTACCTTGACGCCTGGGGTCACGTTTCCTTCGCACTTTAGCTAGGGCAAGCCGTGGGATGAGCTCCTAGCCAGGCACTGGCGAACACCTGGATTCGTAGGAGAAAACTCACTTGCTTCCCTGAGGCATTCATAGCAGTGGCTAGAAGACGGGTAACGGCATTGTCTTTCAGTCAGCCTTGAGGCCGCCGCTATCTACCTTTCAACTGGGGGAAAATACTGCCTTTTTCCAGGCTTCTCAATTACACACCGGATCACCCAGCACATATCCCTCTCTCCTCTGAGAAGACAAAGGAGGCCCTTGGAACACAATTCGGCCTTCGGCGATGAAACTTTGGGATGCAGTGTGTTTGTTCTGCATGTGCTGAATGGCATAATCCTCTAAATGCCCTCAGGCGGCCTAGGTGACTTTGCATGTTCCAAACGCCTAGCAAGGCTCAGGGTACATCTCTACTTTATTTCGGGCTGGACCTAAAGTCTACTTTCTGCCTCTCTTAGAGAGACGTCGAGCACGAGGCCCGAAAGTGGATTGGAGCCCCGGTGATTTCTCCAGGGCAGCATAGGTGTCCTCAATGTGGCAGACCCGCATGGAAAGAAAGCCTGCCCAAGAACCGTGCTCCAGGGGCTGTTTCAAAGCTGTGGAACGCTAGCCATAGAGAACAGATTAGTTGCCGGCTCTTTCACCTGCATAGTGAGGGATGGTCCCAGAGCCGCATATCCCTTGATTGTGCTCTGAAGGCTTTTGGTACACGGTGCACTTCCTTGGAAAGAAGTGCCCCCGTGAGAGGCTTGAGCGCTGGGAGGCATACTAAAGCTAAAGCCGTCCTTTGACTAAGACTTCCTGGAAACTGGTGCACCCCTGCCTCTGGGAATGGGAAAACATGCACCTTACCTCGAGACTAGAGGTCACATTTAGTTGGCACTTTAGCTACAGTATGCTCTGGGCTGGTCTCCCAGAAAGGAAGCGCAAGTGCCCGGTTTCTTTTGCAAAAGCTCACTGCTCCTCAGAGGCACCTGTGGAGTGAACAGTGTCCTGGTGGTGTGATGTTCAGGCCGCTTGGAAGCTGCACCGAAGATGCTTTCCAAAGGGGGAGAGTCGGGCTTGTCCCACATGCTCCAGTTTCCAACTTGACCCCACAGCGCAATTACCGGCACTCTCTGACTGACGACTGGAGACTTTCGGTCACACGGGGCCTTTCTAGGATCACACTTCGTTGCAGGCGGGGTCTTTTGCATGCCGTGCATAGCACTACCCGCTTCATGACTTAGTCAGGCCTAGGTGACTTTGGATCGTCCAAATGTCTCACAAGTTGACCGGTTTTTCTGTTCTTTCTGTCAGGCTGGGCCTACAGTGTACCTTGCGTCACAATAGAGCGATGACAGATAAGAGTTGCCAGGGGGCTCCATAGGCTCAGGGATTCTTTCAGTGCAGTTCAGAGGGCCTCCACAGAGGGAGAGCCACGCTGAATGTAATCCTGGCCAAAACGTTGTCCTGGGGCTGCTTTACAGCGGTCGAAATCAAGCTATGCAAGCGAGGATCAGTTCATTGCCCTTCCCTCTGCATAGAAAGGGTTGACCCCAACAGCCTGTTCTGCGCTGTGTGGCTCGGAAAACACAAAGGGGACTCACGGCACCCACGCTCTCCCTCAGAAGGGAATTCATACGCGACTCTCTGTGGCCTCCGTAGAGTCGTAGAGGAGTTAAAGCACTCTATCGAGTCAGGGTTCCTGGAGATGGCTGCACAGCAAACTTTGCTGATAGGAAACGCTCGTGCTTCCCTTGAGGCCTGGGGTCACGTTTCCCTCGCACTTTAGCTAGGGCAAGCCGTGGGATTAGCTCCTAGCCAGGCACTGGCGACCACCTGGATTCGTAGGAGAAAACTCACTTGCTTCCCTGAGGCATTCCTAGCAGTGGCTAGAAGACGGGTAACGGCACTGTCTTTCAGTCACCCTTGAGGCCGCCACTATCTACCTTTCAACTGGGGGAAAATACTGCCTTTTTCCAGGCTTCTCAATTACACACCGGATCACCCAGCACATATCCCTCTCTCCTCTGACAAGACAAAGGAGGCCGTTGGAACACAATTCGGCCTTCGGCGATGAAACTTTGGGATGCAGTGTGTTTGTTCTGCATGTGCTGAATGGCATAATCCTCTAAATGCCCTCAGGCGGCCTAGGTGACTTTGCATGTTCCAAACGCCTAGCAAGGCTCAGTGTACATCTCTACTTTATTTCGGGCTGGACCTAAAGTCTACTTTCTGCCTCTCTTAGAGAGACGTCGAGCACCAGTCCCCAAAGTGGATTGGAGCCCCGGTGATTTCTTCCAGGGCAGCATAGGTGTCCTCAACGTGGCAGACCCGCATGGAAAGAAAGCCTGCCCAAGAACCGTGCTCCGGGGGCTGTTTCAAAGCTGTGGAACGCTAGCCATAGAGAACAGATTAGTTGCCGGCCCTTTCACCTGCATAGTGAGGGATGGTCCCAGAGCCGCGTATCCCTTGATTGTGCTCAGAAGGCTTTTGGTACACGGTGCACTTCCTTGGAAAGAAGTGCCCCCGTGAGAGGCTTGAGCGCTGGGAGGCATACTAAAGCTAAAGCCGTCCTTTGACTAAGACTTCCTGGAAACTGGTGCACCCCTGCCTCTGGGAATGGGAAAACGTGCACCTTACCTCGACACTAGAGGTCACATTTAGTTGGCACCTTAGCTACAGTATGCTCTGGGCTGGGCTCCCCGGAAGGAAGCCCAAGCGCCCGGTTTCTTTTGCAAAAGCTCACTGCTCCTCAGAGGCATCTGTGGAGTGAACAGTGTCCTGGTGGTGTGGTGTTCAGGCAGCTTGGAAGCTGCACCGAAGCTGCTTTCCAAAGGGGGAGAGTCGGGCTTCTCCCACATGCTCCAGTTTCCAACTGGACCCCACAGCGCAGTTACCGGCACTCTCTGACTGACGACTGGAGACTTTCGGCCACACGGGGCCTTTCTAGGATCACACTTCGTTGCAGGCGGGGTCTTTTGCATGCCGTGCATAGCATTACCCGCTTCATGACTTAGTCAGGCTTAGGTGACTTTGGATCGTCCAAATGTCTCACAAGTTGACCGGTTTTTCTGTTTTTTCCGTCAGACTGGGCCTACAGTGTACCTTGCGTCACAATAGAGCGATGACAGGTAAGAGTTGCCAGGGGGCTCCGTAGGCTCAGGGATTCTTTCAGTGCAGTTCAGAGGGCCTCCACAGAGGGAGAGCCACGTTGAAGGTAATCCTGGCCAAAACGTTGTCCTGGGGCTGCTTTACAGCGGTAGAAATCAAGCTATGCAAGCGAGGTTCAGTTCATTGCCCTTCCCTCTTCATAGAAAGGGTTGACCCCAACAGCCTGTTCTGCACTCTGTGGCTCGGAAAACACAAAGGGGACTCACGGCACCCACGCTCTCCCTCAGAAGGGAATTCATACGCGACTCTCTGAGGCCTCCGGAGAGCCGTAGAGCAGTTAAAGCACTCTATCGAGTCAGGGTTCCTGGAGATGGCTGCACAGCAAACTTTGCTGATAGGAAACGCTCGTGCTTACCTTGAGGCCTGGGGTCACGTTTCCTTCGCACTTTAGCTAGGGCAAGCCGTTGGATGAGCTCCTAGCCAGGCACTGGCGACCACCTGGATTCGTAGGAGAAATCTCACTTGCTTCCCTGAGGCATTCCTACCAGTGGCTAGAAGACGGGTAACGGCACTGTCTTTCAGTCAGCCTTGAGGCCGCCACTATCTACCTTTCAACTGGGGGAAAATACTGCCTTTTTCCAGGCTTCTCAATTACACACCGGATCACCCAGCACATATCCCTCTCTCCTCTGACAAGACAAAGGAGGCCCTTGGAACACAATTAGGCCTTCTGCGATGAAACTTTGGGATGCAGTGTGTTTGTTCTGCATGTGCTGAATTGCCTAGGTGACTTTGCATGTTCCAAACGCCTAGCAAGGCTCAGGGTACATCTCTACTTTATTTCGGGCTGGACCTAAAGTCTACTTTCTGCCTCTCTTAGAGAGACGTCGAGCACGAGGCCCGAAAGTGGATTGGAGCCCCGGTGATTTCTTCCAGGGCAGCATAGGTGTCCTCAACGTGGCAGACCCGCATGGAAAGAAAGCCTGCCCAAGAACCGTGCTCCGGGGGCTGTTTCAAAGCTGTGGAACGCTAGCCATAGAGAGCAGATTAGTTGCCGGCCCTTTCACCTGCATAGTGAGGGATGGTCCCAGAGCCGCGTATCCCTTGATTGTGCTCAGAAGGCTTTTGGTACACGGTGCACTTCCTTGGAAAGAAGTGCCCCCGTGAGAGGCTTGAGCACTGGGAGGCATACTAAAGCTAAAGCCGTCCTTTGACTAAGACTTCCTGGAAACTGGTGCACCCCTGCCTCTGGTAATGGGAAAACGTGCACCTTACCTCGAGACTTGAGGTCACATTTAGTTGGCACTTTAGCTACAGTATGCTCTGGGCTGGGCTCCCCGGAAGGAAGCGCAAGCGCCCGGTTTCTTTTGCAAAAGCTCACTGCTCCTCAGAGGCATCTGTGGAGCGAACAGTGTCCTGGTGGTGTGGTGTTCAGGCCGCTTGGAAGCTGCACCGAAGCTGCTTTCCAAAGGGGGAGAGTCGGGCTTCTCCCACATGCTCCAGTTTCCAACTTGACCCCACAGCGCAGTTACCGGCACTCTCTGACTGACGACTGGAGACTTTCGGCCACACGGGTCCTTTCTAGGATCACACTTCGTTGCAGGCGGGGTCTTTTGCATGCCGTGCATAGCACTAACCGCTTCATGACATAGTCACGCCTAGGTGAATTGGATCGTCCAAATGTCTCACTCGTTGAGAGGTTTTTCTGTTCTTTTTGTCAGGCTGGACCTACACTGTACCTTGCGTCACAATAGAGAGATGACAGGTAAGAGTTGCCAGGGGGCTCTGTAGGCTCAGGGATTCTTTCAGTGCAGTTCAGAGGGCCTCCACAGAGGGAGAGCCACGTTGAAGGTAATCCTGGCCAAAACGTTGTCCTGGGGCTGCTTTACAGCGGTAGAAATCAAGCTATGCAAGCGAGGATCAGTTCATTGCCCTTCCCTCTGCATAGAAAGGGTTGACCCCAACAGCCTGTTCTGCGCTGTGTGGCTCGGAAAACACAAAGGGGACTCACGGCACCCACGCTCTCCCACAGAATGGAATTCATACGCGACTCTCTGTGGCCTCCGGAGAGCCGTAGAGGAGCTAAAGCACTCTATCGAATCAGGGATCCTGGAGATGGCTGCACAGCAAACTTTGCTGATAGGAAACGTTCGTGCTTACCTTGAGGCCTGGGGTCACGTTTCCTTCGCACTTTAGCTAGGGCAAGCCGTTGGATGAGCTCCTAGCCAGGCACTGGCGACCACCTGGATTCGGAGGAGAAATCTCACTTGCTTCCCTGAGGCATTCCTAGCAGTGGCTAGAAGACGGGTAACGGCACTGTCTTTCAGTCAGCCTTGAGGCCGCCACTATCTACCTTTCAACTGGGGGAAAATACTGCCTT
Source organism: Mesoplodon mirus (assembly GCF_964341445.2). Taxonomy (NCBI): domain Eukaryota; kingdom Metazoa; phylum Chordata; class Mammalia; order Artiodactyla; family Ziphiidae; genus Mesoplodon; species Mesoplodon mirus. Next base: position 52,044,317 of record NC_138977.1, read on the forward strand.
TTTCCAGGCTTCTCAATTACACACCGGATCACCCAGCACATATCCCTCTCTCCTCTGACAAGACAAAGGAGGCCCTTGGAACACAATTCGGCCTTCTGCGATGAAACTTTGGGATGCAGTGTGTTTGTTCTGCATGTGCTGAATGGCATAATCCTCTAAATGCCCTCAGGCGGCCTAGGTGACTTTGCATGTTCCAAACGCCTAGCAAGGCTCAGGGTACATCTCTACTTTATTTCGGGCTGGACCTAAAGTCTACTTTCTGCCTCTCTTAGAGAGACGTCGAGCACGAGGCCCGAAAGTGGATTGGAGCCCCGGTGATTTCTTCCAGGGCAGCATAGGTGTCCTCAACGTGGCAGACCCGCATGGAAAGAAAGCCTGCCCAAGAACCGTGCTCCGGGGGCTGTTTCAAAGCTGTGGAACGCTAGCCATAGAGAGCAGATTAGTTGCCGGCCCTTTCACCTGCATAGTGAGGGATGGTCCCAGAGCCGCGTATCCCTTGATTGTGCTCAGAAGGCTTTTGGTACACGGTGCACTTCCTTGGAAAGAAGTGCCCCCGTGAGAGGCTTGAGCGCTGGGAGGCATACTAAAGCTAAAGCCGTCCTTTGACTAAGACTTCCTGGAAACTGGTGCACCCCTGCCTCTGGTAATGGGAAAACGTGCACCTTACCTCGAGACTTGAGGTCACATTTAGTTGGCACTTTAGCTACAGTATGCTCTGGGCTGGGCTCCCCGGAAGGAAGCGCAAGCGCCCGGTTTCTTTTGCAAAAGCTCACTGCTCCTCAGAGGCATCTGTGGAGCGAACAGTGTCCTGGTGGTGTGGTGTTCAGGCCGCTTGGAAGCTGCACCGAAGCTGCTTTCCAAAGGGGGAGAGTCGGGCTTCTCCCACATGCTCCAGTTTCCAACTTGACCCCACAGCGCAGTTACCGGCACTCTCTGACTGACGACTGGAGACTTTCGGCCACACGGGTCCTTTCTAGGATCACACTTCGTTGCAGGCGGGGTCTTTTGCATGCCGTGCATAGCACTAACCGCTTCATGACATAGTCACGCCTAGGTGAATTGGATCGTCCAAATGTCTCACTCGTTGAGAGGTTTTTCTGTTCTTTTTGTCAGGCTGGACCTACACTGTACCTTGCGTCACAATAGAGAGATGACAGGTAAGAGTTGCCAGGGGGCTCTGTAGGCTCAGGGATTCTTTCAGTGCAGTTCAGAGGGCCTCCACAGAGGGAGAGCCACGTTGAAGGTAATCCTGGCCAAAACGTTGTCCTGGGGCTGCTTTACAGCGGTAGAAATCAAGCTATGCAAGCGAGGATCAGTTCATTGCCCTTCCCTCTGCATAGAAAGGGTTGACCCCAACAGCCTGTTCTGCGCTGTGTGGCTCAGAAAACACAAAGGGGACTCACGGCACCCACGCTCTCCCACAGAATGGAATTCATACGCGACTCTCTGTGGCCTCCGGAGAGCCGTAGAGGAGTTAAAGCACTCTATCGAGTCAGGGATCCTGGAGATGGCTGCACAGCAAACTTTGCTGATAGGAAACACTCGTGCTTACCTTGAGGCCTGGGGTCACGTTTCCTTCGCACTTTAGCTAGGGCAAGCCGTTGGATGAGCTCCTATCCAGGCACTGGCGACCACCTGGATTCGTAGGAGAAAACTCACTTGCTTCCCTGAGGCATTCCTAGCAGTGGCTAGAAGACGGGTAACGGCACTGTCTTTCAGTCAGCCTTGAGGCCGCCACTATCTACCTTTCAACTGGGGGAAAATACTGCCTTTTTCCAGGCTTCTCAATTACACACCGGATCACCCAGCACATATCCCTCTCTCCTCTGACAAGCCAAAGGAGGCCCTTGGAACACAATTCGGCCTTCTGCGATGAAACTTTGGGATGCAGTGTGTTTGTTCTGCATGTGCTGAATGGCATAATCCTCTAAATGCCCTCAGGCGGCCTAGGTGACTTTGCATGTTCCAAACGCCTAGCAAGGCTCAGGGTACATCTCTACTTTATTTCGGGCTGGACCTAAAGTCTACTTTCTGCCTCTCTTAGAGAGACGTCGAGCACGAGTCCCCAAAGTGGATTGGAGCCCCGGTGATTTCTTCCAGGGCAGCATAGGTGTCCTCAATATGGCAGACCCGCATGGAAAGAAAGCCTGCCCAAGAACCGTGCTCCGGGGGCTGTTTAAATGCTGTGGAACGCTAGCCATAGAGAACAGATTAGTTGCCGGCCCTTTCACCTGCATAGTGAGGGATGGTCCCAGAGCCGCGTATCCCTTGATTGTGCTCTGAAGGCTTTTGGTACACGGTGCACTTCCTTGGAAAGAAGTGCCCCCGTGAGAGGCTTGAGCGCTGGGAGGCATACTAAAGCTAAAGCCGTCCTTTGACTAAGACTTCCTGGAAACTGGTGCACCCCTGCCTCTGGGAATGGGAAAACGTGCACCTTACCTCGAGACTAGAGGTCACATTTAGTTGGCACTTTAGCTACAGTATGCTCTGGGCTGGTCTCCCAGAAAGGAAGCGCAAGTGCCCGGTTTCTTTTGCAAAAGCTCACTGCTCCTCAGAGGCATCTGTGGAGTGAACAGTGTCCTGGTGGTGTGATGTTCAGGCCGCTTGGAAGCAGCACCAAAGCTGCTTTCCAAAGGGGGAGAGTCGGGCTTCTCCCACATGCTCCAGTTTCCAACTTGACCCTACAGCGCAGTTACCGGCACTCTCTGACTGGCGACTGGAGACTTTCGGCCACACGGGGCGTTTCTAGGATCACACTTCGTTGCAGGCGGGGTCTTTTGCATGCCGTGCATAACACTACCCGCTTCATGACTTAGTCAGGCCTAGGTGACTTTGGATCGTCCAAATGTCTCACAAGTTGACCGGTTTTTCTGTTCTTTCTGTCAGGCTGGGCCTACAGTGTACCTTGCTTCACAATAGAGCGATGACAGGTAAGAGTTGCCAGGGGGCTCCGTAGGCTCAGGGATCCTTTCAGTGCAGTTCAGAGGGCCTCCACAGAGGGAGAGCCACGCTGAATGTAATCCTGGCCAAAACGTTGTCCTGGGGCTGCTTTACAGCGGTCGAAATCAAGCTATGCAAGCGAGGATCAGTTCATTGCCCTTCCCTCTGCATAGAAAGGGTTGACCCCAACAGCCTGTTCTGCGCTGTGTGGCTCGGAAAACACAAAGGGGACTCACGGCACCCACGCTCTCCCTCAGAAGCGAATTCATACGCGATTCTCTGTGGCCTCCGGAGAGCCGTAGAGCAGTTAAAGCACTCTATCGAGTCAGGGTTCATGGAGATGGCTGCACAGCAAACTTTGCTGATAGGAAACGCTCGTGCTTACCTTGAGGCCTGGGGTCACGTTTCCTTCGCACTTTAGCTAGGGCAAGCCGTGGGATGAGCTCCTAGCCAGGCACTGGCGAACACCTGGATTCGTAGGAGAAAACTCACTTGCTTCCCTGAGGCATTCCTAGCAGTGGCTAGAAGACGGGTAACGGCACTGTCTTTCAGTCAGCCTTGAGGCCGCCACTATCTACCTTTCAACTGGGGGAAAATACTGCCTTTTTCCAGGCTTCTCAATTACACACCGGATCACCAAGCAAATATCGCTCTCTCCTCTGAGAAGACAAAGGAGGCCCTTGGAACACAATTCGGCCTTCTGCGATGAAACTTTGGGATGCAGGGTGTTTGTTCTGCATGTGCTGAATGGCATAATCCTCTAAATGCCCTCAGGCGGCCTAGGTGACTTTGCATGTTCCAAACGCCTAGCAAGGCTCAGGGTACATCTCTACTTTATTTCGGGCTGGACCTAAAGTCTACTTTCTGCCTCTCTTAGAGAAACGTCGAGCACGAGGCCCGAAAGTGGATTGGAGCCCCAGTGATTTCTTCCAGGGCAGCATAGGTGTCCTCAATGTGGCAGACCCGCATGGAAAGAAAGCCTGCCCAAGTACCGTGCTCCAGGGGCTGTTTCAAAGCTGTGGAACGCTAGCCATAGAGAACAGATTAGTTGCCGGCTCTTTCACCTGCATAGTGAGGGATGGTCCCAGAGCCGCGTATCCCTTGATTGTGCTCTGAAGGCTTTTGGTACACGGTGCACTTCCTTGGAAAGAAGTGCCCCCGTGAGAGGCTTGAGCGCTGGGAGGCATACTAAAGGTAAAGCCGTCCTTTGACTAAGACTTCCTGGAAACTGGTGCACCCCTGCCTCTGGGAATGGGAAAACATGCACCTTACCTCGAGACTAGAGGTCACATTTAGTTGGCACTTTAGCTACAGTATGCTCTGGGCTGGGCTCCCCGGAAGGAAGCACAAGCGCCCGGTTTCTTTTGCAAAAGCTCACTGCTCCTCAGAGGCATCTGTGGAGTGAACAGTGTCCTGGTGGTGTGATGTTCAGGCCGCTTGGAAGCTGCACCGAAGCTGCTTTCCAAAGGGGGAGAGTCGGGCTTGTCCCACATGCTCCAGTTTCCAACTTGACCCCACAGCGCAATTACCGGCACTCTCTGACTGACGACTGGAGACTTTCGGTCACACGGGGCCTTTCTAGGATCACACTTCGTTGCAGGCGGGGTCTTTTGCATGCCGTGCATAGCACTACCCGCTTCATGACTTAGTCAGGCCTAGGTGACTTTGGATCGTCCAAATGTCTCACAAGTTGACCGGTTTTTCTGTTCTTTCTGTCAGGCTGGGCCTACAGTGTACCTTGCGTCACAATAGAGCGATGACAGGTAAGAGTTGCCAGGGGGCTCCGTAGGCTCAGGGATTCTTTCAGTGCAGTTCAGAGGGCCTCCACAGAGGGAGAGCCACGCTGAATGTAATCCTGGCCAAAACGTTGTCCTGGGGCTGCTTTACAGCGGTCGAAATCAAGCTATGCAAGCGAGGATCAGTTCATTGCCCTTCCCTCTGCATAGAAAGGGTTGACCCCAACAGCCTGTTCTGCGCTGTGTGGCTCGGAAAACACAAAGGGGACTCACGGCACCCACGCTCTCCCTCAGAAGGGAATTCATACGCGACTCTCTGTGGCCTCCGTAGAGCCGTAGAGAAGTTAAAGCACTCTATCGAGTCAGGGTTCCTGGAGATGGCTGCTCAGCAAACTTTGCTGATAGGAAACGCTCATGCTTACCTTGACGCCTGGGGTCACGTTTCTTTCGCAATTTAGCTAGGGCAAGCCGTGGGATGAGCTCCTAGCCAGGCACTGGCGACCACCTGGATTCGTAGGAGAAAACTCACTTGCTTCCCTGAGGCATTCCTAGCAGTGGCTAGAAGACGGGTAACGGCACTTTCAGTTAGCCTTGAGGCCGCCACTATCTACCTTTCAACTGGGGGAAAATACTGCCTTTTTCCAGGCTTCTCAATTACACACCGGATCACCCAGCACATATCCCTCTCTCCTCTGACAAGACAAAGGAGGCCCTTGGAACACAATTCGGCCTTCGGCGATGAAACTTTGGGATGCAGTGTGTTTGTTCTGCATGTGCTGAATGGCATAATCCTCTAAATGCCCTCAGGCGGCCTAGGTGACTTTGCATGTTCCAAACGCCTAGCAAGGCTCAGGGTACATCTCTACTTTATTTCGGGCTGGACCTAAAGTCTACTTTCTGCCTCTCTTAGAGAGACGTCGAGCACCAGTCCCCAAAGTGGATTGGAGCCCCGGTGATTTCTTCCAGGGCAGCATAGGTCTCCTCAACGTGGCAGACCCGCATGGAAAGAAAGCCTGCCCAAGAACCGTGCTCCGGGGGCTGTTTCAAAGCTGTGGAACGCTAGCCATAGAGAACAGATTAGTTGCCGGCCCTTTCACCTGCATAGTGAGGGATGGTCCCAGAGCCGCGTATCCCTTGATTGTGCTCAGAAGGCTTTTGGTACACGGTGCACTTCCTTGGAAAGAAGTGCCCCCGTGAGAGGCTTGAGCGCTGGGAGGCATACTAAAGCTAAAGCCGTCCTTTGACTAAGACTTCCTGGAAACTGGTGCACCCCTGCCTCTGGGAATGGGAAAACGTGCACCTTACCTCGACACTAGAGGTCACATTTAGTTGGCACCTTAGCTACAGTATGCTCTGGGCTGGGCTCCGCGGAAGGAAGCGCAAGCGCCCGGTTTCTTTTGCAAAAGCTCACTGCTCCTCAGAGGCATCTGTGGAGTGAACAGTGTCCTGGTGGTGTGATGTTCAGGCAGCTTGGAAGCTGCACCGAAGCTGCTTTCCAAAGGGGGAGAGTCGGGCTTCTCCCACATGCTCCAGTTTCCAACTGGACCCCAAAGCGCAGTTACCGGCACTCTCTGACTGACGACTGGAGACTTTCGGCCACACGGGGCCTTTCTAGGATCACACTTCGTTGCAGGCGGGGTCTTTTGCATGCCGTGCATAGCATTACCCGCTTCATGACTTAGTGAGGCTTAGGTGACTTTGGATCGTCCAAATGTCTCACAAGTTGACCGGTTTTTCTGTTCTTTCTGTCAGGCTGGGCCTACACTGTACCTTGCGTCACAATAGAGTGATGACAGGTAAGAGTTGCCAGGGGGCTCCGCAGGCTCAGGGATTCTTTCAGTGCAGTTCAGAGGGCCTCCACAGAGGGAGAGCCACGCTGAATATAATCCTGGCCAAAACGTTGTCCTGGGGCTGCTTTACAGCGGTCGAAATCAAGCTATGCAAGCGAGGATCAGTTCATTGCCCTTCCCTCTGCATAGAAAGGGTTGACCCCAACAGCCTGTTCTGCGCTGTGTGGCTCGGAAAACACAAAGGGGACTCACGGCACCCACACTCTCCCTCAGAAGGGAATTCATACGCGAGTCTCTGAGGCCTCCGGAGAGCCGTAGAGCAGTTAAAGCACTCTATCGAGTCAGGGTTCCTGGAGATGGCTGCACAGCAAACTTTGCTGATAGGAAACGCTCGTGCTTCCCTTGAGGCCTGGGGTCACGTTTACTTTGCACTTTAGCTAGGGCAAGCCGTGGGATGAGCTCCTAGCAAGGCACTGGCGACCACCTGGATTCGTAGTAGGAAACTCACTTGCTTCCCTGAGGCATTCTTAGAAGTCGCTAGAAGACAGGTAACGGCACTGTCTTTCAGTCAGCCTTGAGGCCGCCACTATCTACCTTTCAACTGGGGGAAAATACTGCCTTTTTCCAGGCTTCTCAATTACACACCGGATCAGCTAGCACATATACCTCTCTTCTTTGACAAGCCAAAGGAGGCCATTGGAACACAATTCGGCCTTCTGCGATGAAACTTTGGGATGCAGTGTGTTTGTTCTGCATGTGCTGAATGGCATAATCCTCTAAATGCCCTCAGGCGGCCTAGGTGACTTTGCATGTTCCAAATGCCTAGCAAGGCTCAGTGTACATCTCTACTTTATTTCGGGCTGGACCTAAAGTCTACTTTCTGCCTCTCTTAGAGAGACGTCGAGCACGAGTCCCCAAAGTGGATTGGAGCCCCAGTGATTTCTTCCAGGGCAGCATAGGTGTCCTCAACGTGGCAGACCCGCATGGAAAGAAAGCCTGCCCAAGAACCGTGCTCCGGGGGCTGTTTCAAAGCTGTGGAATGCTAGCCATAGAGAACAGATTAGTTGACGGCTCTTTCACCTGCATAGTGAGGGATGGTCCCAGAGCCGCGTATCCCTTGATTGTGCTCAGAAGGCTTTTGGTACACGGTGCACTTCCTTGGAAAGAAGTGCCCCCGTGAGAGGCTTGAGCGCTGGGAGGCATACTAAAGCTAAAGCCGTCCATAGACTGAGACTCCCTGGAAACGGGTGCACCCCTGCCTCTGGGAATGGGGAAACGTGCACCTTACCTCGAGACTAGAGGTCACATTTAGTAGGCACTTTAGCTACAGTATGATCTGGGCTGGGCTCCCCGGAAGGAAGCGCAAGCGCCCGGTTTCTTCTGCAAAAGCTCACTGCTCCTCAGAGGCATGTGTGGAGTGAACAGTGTCCTGGTGGTGTGGTGTTCAGGCAGCTTGGAAGCTGCACCGAAGCTGCTTTCCAAAGGGGGAGAGTCGGGCTTCTCCCACATGCTCCAGTTTCCAACTGGACCCCACAGCGCAGTTACCGGCACTCTCTGACTGACGACTGGAGACTTTCGGCCACACGGGGCCTTTCTAGGATCACACTTCGTTGCAGGCGGGGTCTTTTGCATGCCGTGCATAGCACTACCCGCTTCATGACTTAGTCAGGCCTAGGTGACTTTGGATCGTCCAAATGTCTCACAAGTTGACCGGTTTTTCTGTTCTTTCTGTCAGGCTGGGCCTACACTGTACCTTGCGTCACAATAGAGCGATGACAGGTAAGAGTTGCCAGGGGGCTCCGCAGGCTCCGGGATGCTTTCAGTGCAGTTCAGAGGGCCTCCACAGAGGGAGCGCCACGCTGAATGTAATCCTGGCCAAAACGTTGTCCTGGGGCTGCTTTACAGCGGTCGAAATCAAGCTATGCAAGCGAGGATCAGTTCATTGCCCTTCCCTCTGCATAGAAAGGGTTGACCCCAACAGCCTGTTCTGCGCTGTGTGGCTCGGAAAACACAAAGGGGACTCACGGCACCCACGCTCTCCCTCAGAAGGGAATTCATACGCGACTCTCTGTGGCCTCCGTAGAGCCGTAGAGGAGTTAAAGCACTCTATCGAGTCAGGGTTCCTGGAGATGGCTGCTCAGCAAACTTTGCTGATAGGAAACGCTCGTGCTTCCCTTGAGGCCTGGGGTCACGTTTCCTTCGCACTTTAGCTAGGGCAAGCCGTGGGATGAGCTCCTAGCCAGGCACTGGCGAACACCTGGATTCGTAGGAGAAAACTCACTTGCTTCCCTGAGGCATTCCTAGCAGTGGCTAGAAGACGGGTAACGGCACTGTCTTTCAGTCAGCCTTGAGGCCGCCACTATCTACCTTTCAACTGGGGGAAAATACTGCCTTTTTCCAGGCTTCTCAATTACACACCGGATCACCCAGCACATATCCCTCTCTCCTCTGACAAGACAAAGGAGGCCCTTGGAACACAATTCGGCCTTCGGTGATGAAACTTTGGGATGCAGTGTGTTTCTTCTGCATGTGCTGAATGGCATAATCCTCTAAATGCCCTCAGGCGGCCTAGGTGACTTTGCATATTCCAAACGCCTAGCAAGGCTCAGGGTACATCTCTACTTTATTTCGGGCTGGACCTAAAGTCTACTTTCTGCCTCTCTTAGAGAGACGTCGAGCACCAGTCCCCAAAGTGGATTGGAGCCCCGGTGATTTCTTCCAGGGCAGCATAGGTGTCCTCAACGTGGCAGACCCGCATGGAAAGAAAGCCTGCCCAAGAACCGTGCTCCGGGGGCTGTTTCAAAGCTGTGGAACGCTAGCCATAGAGAACAGATTAGTTGCCGGCCCTTTCACCTGCATAGTGAGGGATGGTCCCAGAGCCGCGTATCCCTTGATTGTGCTCAGAAGGCTTTTGGTACACGGTGCACTTCCTTGGAAAGAAGTGCCCCCGTGAGAGGCTTGAGCGCTGGGAGGCATACTAAAGCTAAAGCCGTCCTTTGACTAAGACTTCCTGGAAACTGGTGCACCCCTGCCTCTGGGAATGGGAAAACGTGCACCTTACCTCGAGACTAGAGGTCACATTTAGTTGGCACTTTAACTACAGTATGCTCTGGGCTGGGCTCCCCGGAAGGAAGCGCCCGGTTTCTTCTGCAAAAGCTCACTGCTCCTCAGAGGCATCTGTGGAGTGAACAGTGTCCTGGTGGTGTGGTGTTCAGGCAGCTTGGAAGCTGCACCGAAGCTGCTTTCCAAAGGGGGAGAGTCGGGCTTCTCCCACATGCTCCAGTTTGAACTGGACCCCACAGCGCAGTTACCGGCACTCTCTGACTGACGACTGGAGACTTTCGGCCACACGGGGCCTTTCTAGGATCACACTTCGTTGCAGGCGGGGTCTTTTGCATGCCGTGCATAGCACTTCCCGCTTCATGACTTAGTCAGGCCTAGGTGACTTTGGATCGTCCAAATGTCTCACAAGTTGACCGGTTTTTCTGTTCTTTCTGTCAGGCTGGGCCTACAGTGTACCTTGCATCACAATAGAACGATGACAGGTAAGAGTTGCCAGGGGGCTCCGTAGGCTCAGGGATTCTTTCAGTGCAGTTCAGAGGGCCTCCACAGAGGGAGAGCCACGCTGAATGTAATCCTGGCCAAAACGTTGTCCTGGGGCTGCTTTACAGCGGTCGAAATCAAGCTATGCAAGCGAGGATCAGTTCATTGCCCTTCCCTCTGCATAGAAAGGGTTGACCCCAACAGCCTGTTCTGCGCTGTGTGGCTCGGAAAACACAAAGGGGACTCACGGCACCCACGCTCTCCCTCAGAAGGGAATTCATACGCGACTCTCTGTGGCCTCCGTAGAGCCGTAGAGGAGTTAAAGCACTCTATCGAGTCAGGGTTCCTGGAGATGGCTGCTCAGCAAACTTTGCTGATAGGAAACGCTCATGCTTACCTTGAGGCCTGGGGTCAGGTTTCTTTCGCAATTTAGCTAGGGCAAGCCGTGGGATGAGCTCCTAGCCAGGCACTGGCGACCACCTGGATTCATAGGAGAAAACTCACTTGCTTCCCTGAGGCATTCCTAGCAGTGGCTAGAAGACGGGTAACGGCACTTTCAGTCAGCCTTGAGGCCGCCACTATCTACCTTTCAACTGGGGGAAAATACTGCCTTTTTCCAGGCTTCTCAATTCCACACCGGATCACCCAGCACATATCCCTCTCTCCTCTGACAAGACAAAGGAGGCCCTTGGAACACAATTCGGCCTTCGGCGATGAAACTTTGGGATGCAGTGTGTTTGTTCTGCATGTGCTGAATGGCATAATCCTCTAAATGCCCTCAGGCGGCCTAGGTGACTTTGCATGTTCCAAATGCCTAGCAAGGCTCAGGGTACATCTCTACTTTATTTCGGGCTGGACCTAAAGTCTACTTTCTGCCTCTCTTAGAGAGACGTCGAGCACCAGTCCCCAAAGTGGATTGGAGCCCCGGTGATTTCTTCCAGGGCAGCATAGGTGTCCTCAACGTGGCAGACCCGCATGGAAAGAAAGCCTGCCCAAGAACCGTGCTCCGGGGGCTGTTTCAAAGCTGTGGAACGCTAGCCATAGAGAACAGATTAGTTGCCGGCCCTTTCACCTGCATAGTGAGGGATGGTCCCAGAGCCGCGTATCCCTTGATTGTGCTCAGAAGGCTTTTGGTACACGGTGCACTTCCTTGGAAAGAAGTGCCCCCGTGAGAGGCTTGAGCGCTGGGAGGCATACTAAAGCTAAAGCCGTCCTTTGACTAAGACTTCCTGGAAACTGGTGCACCCCTGCCTCTGGGAATGGGAAAACGTGCACCTTACCTCGAGACTAGAGGTCACATTTAGTTGGCACTTTAACTACAGTATGCTCTGGGCTGGGCTCCCCGGAAGGAAGCGCCCGGTTTCTTCTGCAAAAGCTCACTGCTCCTCAGAGGCATCTGTGGAGTGAACAGTGTCCTGGTGGTGTGGTGTTCAGGCAGCTTGGAAGCTGCACCGAAGCTGCTTTCCAAAGGGGGAGATTCGGGCTTCTCCCACATGCTCCAGTTTCCAACTGGACCCCACAGCGCAGTTACCGGCACTCTCTGACTGACGACTGGAGACTTTCGGCCACATGGGGCCTTTCTAGGATCACACTTCGTTGCAGGCGGGGTCTTTTGCATGCCTTGCATAGCACTACCCGCTTCATGACTTAGTCAGGCCTAGGTGACTTTGGATCGTCCAAATGTCTCACAAGTTGACCGGTTTTTCTGTTCTTTCTGTCAGGCTGGGCCTACAGTGTAACTTGCGTCACAATAGAGCGATGACAGATAAGAGTTGCCAGGGGGCTCCATAGGCTCAGGGATTCTTTCAGTGCAGTTCAGAGGGCCTCCACAGAGGGAGAGCCACGCTGAATGTAATCCTGGCCAAAACGTTGTCCTGGGGCTGCTTTACAGCGGTCGAAATCAAGCTATGCAAGCGAGGATCAGTTCATTGCCCTTCCCTCTGCATAGAAAGGGTTGACCCCAACAGCCTGTTCTGCGCTGTGTGGCTCGGAAAACACAAAGGGGACTCACGGCACCCACGCTCTCCCTCAGAAGGGAATTCATACGCGACTCTCTGTGGCCCCCGTAGAGCCGTAGAGGAGTTAAAGCACTCTATCGAGTCAGGGTTCCTGGAGATGGCTGCACAGCAAACTTTGCTGATAGGAAACGCTCATGCTTAACTTGAGGCCTGGGGTCACGTTTCTTTCGCAATTTAGCTAGGGCAAGCCGTGGGATGAGCTCCTAGCCAGGCACTGGCGACCACCTGGATTCGTAGGAGAAACATCAATTGCTTCCCTGAGGCATTCCTAGCAGTGGCGAGAAGACGGGTAACGGCACTTTCAGTCAGCCTTGAGGCTGCCACTATCTACCTTTCAAATGGGGGAAAATACTGCCTTTTTCCTGGCTTCTCAATTACACACCGGATCACCCAGCACATATCCCTCTCTCCTCTGACAAGACAAAGGAGGCCCTTGGAACACAATTCGGCCTTCGGCGATGAAACTTTGGGATGCAGTGTGTTTCTTCTGCATGTGCTGAATGGCATAATCCTCTAAATGCCCTCAGGCGGCCTAGGTGACTTTGCATGTTCCAAACGCCTAGCAAGGCTCAGGGTACATCTCTACTTTATTTCGGGCTGGACCTAAAGTCTACTTTCTGCCTCTCTTAGAGGGACGTCGAGCACGAGTCCCCAAAGTGGATTGGAGCCCCGGTGATTTCTTCCAGGGCAGCATAGGTGTCCTCAACGTGGCAGACCCGCATGGAAAGAAAGCCTGCCCAAGAACCGTGCTCCGGGGGCTGTTTCAAAGCTGTGGAACGCTAGCCATAGAGAACAGATTAGTTGCCGGCCCTTTCACCTGCATAGTGAGGGATGGTCCCAGAGCCGCGTATCCCTTGATTGTGCTCAGAAGGCTTTTGGTACACGGTGCACTTCCTTGGAAAGAAGTGCCCCCGTGAGAGGCTTGAGCGCTGGGAGGCATACTAAAGCTAAAGCCGTCCTTTGACTGAGACTTCCTGGAAACTGGTGCACCCCTGCCTCTGGGAATGGGAAAACGTGCACCTTACCTCGAGACTAGAGGTCACATTTAGTTGGCACTTTAACTACAGTATGCTCTGGGCTGGGCTCCCCGGAAGGAAGCGCCCGGTTTCTTCTGCAAAAGCTCACTGCTCCTCAGAGGCATCTGTGCAGTGAACAGTGTCCTGGTGGTGTGGTGTTCAGGCAGCTTGGAAGCTGCACCGAAGCTGCTTTCCAAAGGGGGAGATTCGGGCTTCTCCCACATGCTCCAGTTTCCAACTGGACCCCACAGCGCAGTTACCGACACTCTCTGACTGACCACTGGAGACTTTCGGCCACACGGTGCCTTTCTTGGATCACACTTCGTTGCAGGCGGGGTCTTTTGCATGCCGTGCATAGCACTACCCGCTTCATGACTTAGTCAGGCCTAGGTGACTTTGGATCGTCCAAATGTCTGACAAGTTGACCGGTTTTTCTGTTCTTTCTGTCAGGCTGGGCCTACAGTGTACCTTGCGTCACAATAGAGCGATGACAGGTAAGAGTTGCCAGGGGGCTCCATAGGCTCAGGGATTCTTTCAGTGCAGTTCAGAGGGCTTCCACAGAGGGAGAGCCACGCTGAATGTAATCCTGGCCAAAACGTTGTCCTGGGGCTGCTTTACAGCGGTCGAAATCAAGCTATGCAAGCGAGGATCAGTTCATTGCCCTTCCCTCTGCATAGAAAGGGTTGACCCCAACAGCCTGTTCTGCGCTGTGTGGCTCGGAAAACACAAAGGGGACACACGGCACCCACGCTCTCCCTCAGAAGGGAATTCATACGCGACTCTCTGAGGCCTCCGGAGAGCCGTAGAGCAGTTCAAGCACTCTATCGAGTCAGGGTTCCTGGAGATGGCTGCACAGCAAACTTTGCTGATAGGAAACGCTCGTGCTTCCCTTGAGGCCTGGGGTCACGTTTACTTTGCACTTTAGCTTGGGCAAGCCGTGGGATGAGCTCCTAGCAAGGCACTGGCGACCACCTGGATTCGTAGGAGGAAACTCACTTGCCTCCCTGAGGCATTCTTAGAAGTCGCTAGAAGACATGTAACGGCACTGTCTTTCAGTCAGCCTTCAGGCCGCCACTATCTACCTTTCAACTGGGGGAAAATACTGCCTTTTTCCAGGCTTCTCAATTACACACCGGATCACCTAGCACATATACCTCTCTTCTTTGACAAGCCAAAGGAGGCCATTGGAACACAATTCGGCCTTCGGCGATGAAACTTTGGGATGCAGTGTGTTTGTTCTGCATGTGCTGAATGGCATAATCCTCTAAATGCCCTCAGGCGGCCTAGGTGACTTTGCATGTTCCAAATGCCTAGCAAGGCTCAGTGTACATCTCTACTTTATTTCGGGCTGGACCTAAAGTCTACTTTCTGCCTCTCTTAGAGAGACGTCGAGCACGAGTCCCCAAAGTGCATTGGAGCCCCGGTGATTTCTTCCAGGGCAGCATAGGTGTCCTCAACTTGGCAGACCCGCATGGAAAGAAAGCCTGCCCAAGAACCGTGCTCCGGGGGCTGTTTCAAAGCTGTGGAACGCTAGCCATAGAGAACAGATTAGTTGCCGGCCCTTTCACCTGCATAGTGAGGGATGGTCCCAGAGCCGCGTATCCCTTGATTGTGCTCAGAAGGCTTTTGGTACACGGTGCACTTCCTTGGAAAGAAGTGCCCCCGTGAGAGGCTTGAGCGCTGGGAGGCATACTAAAGCTAAAGCCGTCCATAGACTGAGACTCCCTGGAAACGGGTGCACCCCTGCCTCTGGGAATGGGGAAACGTGCACCTTACCTCGAGACTAGAGGTCACATTTAGTAGGCACTTTAGCTACAGTATGCTCTGGGCTGGGCTCCCCGGAAGGAAGCGCAAGCGTCCGGTTTCTTCTGCAAAAGCTCACTGCTCCTCAGAGGCATCTGTGGAGTGAACAGTGTCCTGGTGGTGTGGTGTTCAGGCAGCTTGGAAGCTGCACCGAAGCTGCTTTCCAAAGGGGGAGAGTCGGGCTTCTCCCACATGCTCCAGTTTGAACTTGACCCCACAGCGCAGTTACCGGCACTCTCTGACTGACGACTGGAGACTTTCGGCCACACGGGGCCTTTCTAGGATCACACTTCGTTGCAGGCGGGGTCTTTTGCATGCCGTGCATAGCACTTCCCGCTTCATGACTTAGTCAGGCCTAGGTGACTTTGGATCGTCCAAATGTCTCACAAGTTGACCGGTTTTTCTGTTCTTTCTGTCAGGCTGGGCCTACAGTGTACCTTGCATCACAATAGAGCGATGACAGGTAAGAGTTGCCAGGGGGCTCCGTAGGCTCAGGGATTCTTTCAGTGCAGTTCAGAGGGCCTCCACAGAGGGAGAGCCACGCTGAATGTAATCCTGGCCAAAACGTTGTCCTGGGGCTGCTTTACAGCGGTCGAAATCAAGCTATGCAAGCGAGGATCAGTTCATTGCCCTTCCCTCTGCATAGAAAGGGTTGACCCCAACAGCCTGTTCTGCGCTGTGTGGCTCGGAAAACACAAAGGGGACTCACGGCACCCACGCTCTCCCTCAGAAGGGAATTCATACGCGACTCTCTGTGGCCTCCGTAGAGCCGTAGAGGAGTTAAAGCACTCTATCGAGTCAGGGTTCCTGGAGATGGCTGCACAGCAAACTTTGCTGATAGGAAACGCTCATGCTTACCTTGAGGCCTGGGGTCAGGTTTCTTTCGCAATTTAGCTAGGGCAAGCCGTGGGATGAGCTCCTAGCCAGGCACTGGCGACCACCTGGATTCGTAGGAGAAAACTCACTTGCTTCCCTGAGGCATTCCTAGCAGTGGCTAGAAGACGGGTAACGGCACTTTCAGTCAGCCTTGAGGCCGCCACTATCTACCTTTCAACTGGGGGAAAATACTGCCTTTTTCCAGGCTTCTCAATTCCACACCGGATCACCCAGCACATATCCCTCTCTCCTCTGACAAGACAAAGGAGGCCCTTGGAACACAATTCGGCCTTCGGCGATGAAACTTTGGGATGCAGTGTGTTTGTTCTGCATGTGCTGAATGGCATAATCCTCTAAATGCCCTCAGGCGGCCTAGGTGACTTTGCATGTTCCAAATGCCTAGCAAGGCTCAGGGTACATCTCTACTTTATTTCGGGCTGGACCTAAAGTCTACTTTCTGCCTCTCTTAGAGAGACGTCGAGCACCAGTCCCCAAAGTGGATTGGAGCCCCGGTGATTTCTTCCAGGGCAGCATAGGTGTCCTCAACGTGGCAGACCCGCATGGAAAGAAAGCCTGCCCAAGAACCGTGCTCCGGGGGCTGTTTCAAAGCTGTGGAACGCTAGCCATAGAGAACAGATTAGTTGCCGGCCCTTTCACCTGCATAGTGAGGGATGGTCCCAGAGCCGCGTATCCCTTGATTGTGCTCAGAAGGCTTTTGGTACACGGTGCACTTCCTTGGAAAGAAGTGCCCCCGTGAGAGGCTTGAGCGCTGGGAGGCATACTAAAGCTAAAGCCGTCCTTTGACTAAGACTTCCTGGAAACTGGTGCACCCCTGCCTCTGGGAATGGGAAAACGTGCACCTTACCTCGAGACTAGAGGTCACATTTAGTTGGCACTTTAACTAGAGTATGCTCTGGGCTGGTTCCTCGGAAGGAAGAGCAAGCGCCCGGTTTCTTTTGCAAAAGCTCACTGCTCCTCAGAGGCATCTGTGGAGTGAACAGTGTCCTGGTGGTGTGATGTTCAGGCAGCTTGGAAGCTGCACCGAAGCTGCTTTCCAAAGGGGGAGAGTCGGGCTTCTCCCACATGCTCCAGTTTCCAACTGGACCCCAAAGCGCAGTTACCGGCACTCTCTGACTGACGACTGGAGACTTTCGGCCACATGGGGCCTTTCTAGGATCACACTTCGTTGCAGGAGGGGTCTTTTGCATGCCTTGCATAGCACTACCCGCTTCATGACTTAGTCAGGCCTAGGTGACTTTGGATCGTCCAAATGTCTCACAAGTTGACCGGTTTTTCTGTTCTTTCTGTCAGGCTGGGCCTACAGTGTAACTTGCGTCACAATAGAGCGATGACAGATAAGAGTTGCCAGGGGGCTCCATAGGCTCAGGGATTCTTTCAGTGCAGTTCAGAGGGCCTCCACAGAGGGAGAGCCACGCTGAATGTAATCCTGGCCAAAACGTTGTCCTGGGGCTGCTTTACAGCGGTCGAAATCAAGCTATGCAAGCGAGGATCAGTTCATTGCCCTTCCCTCTGCATAGAAAGGGTTGACCCCAACAGCCTGTTCTGCGCTGTGTGGCTCGGAAAACACAAAGGGGACTCACGGCACCCACGCTCTCCCTCAGAAGGGAATTCATACGCGACTCTCTGTGGCCTCCGTAGAGCCGTAGAGGAGTTAAAGCACTCTATCGAGTCAGGGTTCCTGGAGATGGCTGCACAGCAAACTTTGCTGATAGGAAACGCTCGTGCTTCCCTTGAGGCCTGGGGTCACGTTTCCTTCGCACTTTAGCTAGGGCAAGCCGTGGGATGAGCTCCTAGCCAGGCACTGGCGACCACCTGGATTCGTAGGAGAAAACTCACTTGCTTCCCTGAGGCATTCCTAGCAGTGGCTAGAAGACAGGTAACGGCACTGTCTTTCAGTCAGCCTTGAGGCCGCCACTATCTACCTTTCAACTGGGGGAAAATACTGCCTTTTTCCAGGCTTCTCAATTCCACACCGGATCACCCAGCACATATCCCTCTCTCCTCTGACAAGACAAAGGAGGCCCTTGGAACACAATTCGGCCTTCGGCGATGAAACTTTGGGATGCAGTGTGTTTGTTCTGCATGTGCTGAATGGCATAATCCTCTAAATGCCCTCAGGCGGCCTAGGTGACTTTGCATGTTCCAAAGGCCTAGCAAGGCTCAGGGTACATCTCTACTTTATTTCGGGCTGGACCTAAAGTCTACTTTCTGCCTCTCTTAGAGAGACGTCGAGCACCAGTCCCCAAAGTGGATTGGAGCCCCGGTGATTTCTTCCAGGGCAGCATAGGTGTCCTCAACGTGGCAGACCCGCATGGAAAGAAAGCCTGCCCAAGAACCGTGCTCCGGGGGCTGTTTCAAAGCTGTGGAACGCTAGCCATAGAGAACAGATTAGTTGCCGGCCCTTTCACCTGCATAGTGAGGGATGGTCCCAGAGCCGTGTATCCCTTGATTGTGCTCAGAAGGCTTTTGGTACACGGTGCACTTCCTTGGAAAGAAGTGCCCCCGTGAGAGGCTTGAGCGCTGGGAGGCATACTAAAGCTAAAGCCGTCCTTTGACTAAGACTTCCTGGAAACTGGTGCACCCCTGCCTCTGGGAATGGGAAAACGTGCACCTTACCTCGACACTAGAGGTCACATTTAGTTGGCACCTTAGCTACAGTATGCTCTGGGCTGGGCTCCGCGGAAGGAAGCGCAAGCGCCCGGTTTCTTTTGCAAAAGCTCACTGCTCCTCAGAGGCATCTGTGGAGTGAACAGTGTCCTGGTGGTGTGATGTTCAGGCAGCTTGGAAGCTGCACCGAAGCTGCTTTCCAAAGGGGGAGAGTCGGGCTTGTCCCACATGCTCCAGTTTCCAACTTGACCCCACAGCGCAATTACCGGCACTCTCTGACTGACGACTGGAGACTTTCGGTCACACGGGGCCTTTCTAGGATCACACTTCGTTGCAGGCGGGGTCTTTTGCATGCCGTGCATAGCACTACCCGCTTCATGACTTAGTCAGGCCTAGGTGACTTTGGATCGTCCAAATGTCTCACAAGTTGACCGGTTTTTCTGTTCTTTCTGTCAGGCTGGGCCTACAGTGTACCTTGCGTCACAATAGAGCGATGACAGGTAAGAGTTGCCAGGGGGCTCCGTAGGCTCAGGGATTCTTTCAGTGCAGTTCAGAGGGCCTCCACAGAGGGAGAGCCACGCTGAATGTAATCCTGGCCAAAACGTTGTCCTGGGGCTGCTTTACAGCGGTCGAAATCAAGCTATGCAAGCGAGGATCAGTTCATTGCCCTTCCCTCTGCATAGAAAGGGTTGACCCCAACAGCCTGTTCTGCGCTGTGTGGCTCGGAAAACACAAAGGGGACTCACGGCACCCACGCTCTCCCTCAGAAGGGAATTCATACGCGACTCTCTGAGGCCTCCGTAGAGCCGTAGAGAAGTTAAAGCACTCTATCGAGTCAGGGTTCCTGGAGATGGCTGCTCAGCAAACTTTGCTGATAGGAAACGCTCATGCTTACCTTGACGCCTGGGGTCACGTTTCTTTCGCAATTTAGCTAGGGCAAGCCGTGGGATGAGCTCCTAGCCAGGCACTGGCGACCACCTGGATTCGTAGGAGAAAACTCACTTGCTTCCCTGAGGCATTCCTAGCAGTGGCTAGAAGACGGGTAACGGCACTTTCAGTCAGCCTTGAGGCCGCCACTATCTACCTTTCAACTGGGGGAAAATACTGCCTTTTTCCAGGCTTCTCAATTACACACCGGATCACCCAGCACATATCCCTCTCTCCTCTGACAAGACAAAGGAGGCCCTTGGAACACAATTCGGCCTTCTGCGATGAAACTTTGGGATGCAGTCTGTTTGTTCTGCATGTGCTGAATGGCATAATCCTCTAAATGCCCTCAGGCGGCCTAGGTGACTTTGCATGTTCCAAACGCCTAGCAAGGCTCAGGGTACATCTCTACTTTATTTCGGGCTGGACCTAAAGTCTACTTTCTGCCTCTCTTAGAGAGACGTCGAGCACCAGTCCCCAAAGTGGATTAGAGCCCCGGTGATTTCTTCCAGGGCAGCATAGGTGTCCTCAACGTGGCAGACCCGCATGGAAAGAAAGCCTGCCCAAGAACCGTGCTCCGGGGGCTGTTTCAAAGCTGTGGAACGCTAGCCATAGAGAACAGATTAGTTGCCGGCCCTTTCACCTGCATAGTGAGGGATGGTCCCAGAGCCGCGTATCCCTTGATTGTGCTCAGAAGGCTTTTGGTACACGGTGCACTTCCTTGGAAAGAAGTGCCCCCGTGAGAGGCTTGAGCGCTGGGACGCATACTAAAGGTAAAGCCGTCCTTTGACTAAGACTTCCTGGAAACTAGTGCACCCCTGCCTCTGGTAATGGGAAAACGTGCACCTTACCTCGAGACTAGAGGTCACATTTAGTTGGCACTTTAACTACAGTATGCTCTGGGCTGGTTCCTCGGAAGGAAGCGCAAGCGCCCGGTTTCTTTTGCAAAAGCTCACTGCTCCTCAGAGGCATCTGTGGAGTGAACAGTGTCCTGGTGGTGTGATGTTCAGGCAGCTTGGAAGCTGCACCGAAGCTGCTTTCCAAAGGGGGAGAGTCGGGCTTCTCCCACATGCTCCAGTTTCCAACTGGACCCCAAAGCGCAGTTACCGGCACTCTCTGACTGACGACTGGAGACTTTCGGCCACACGGGGCCTTTCTAGGATCACACTTCGTTGCAGGCGGGGTCTTTTGCATGCCGAGCATAGCACTACCCGCTTCATGACTTAGTCAGGCCTAGGTGACTTTGGATCGTCCAAATGTCTCACAAGTTAACCGGTTTTTCTGTTCTTTCTGTCAGGCTGGGCCTACAGTGTACCTTGCGTCACAATAGAGCGATGACAGATAAGAGTTGCCAGGGGGCTCCATAGGCTCAGGGATTCTTTCAGTGCAGTTCAGAGGGCCTCCACAGAGGGAGAGCCACGCTGAAGGTAATCCTGGCCAAAACGTTGTCCTGGGGCTGCTTTACAGCGGTCGAAATCAAGCTATGCAAGCGAGGATCAGTTCATTGCCCTTCCCTCTGCATAGAAAGGGTTGACCCCAACAGCCTGTTCTGCGCTGTGTGGCTCGGAAAACACAAAGGGGACTCACGGCACCCACGCTCTCCCTCAGAAGGGAATTCATACGCGACTCTCTGTGGCCTCCGTAGAGTCGTAGAGGAGTTAAAGCACTCTATCGAGTCAGGGTTCCTGGAGATGGCTGCACAGCAAACTTTGCTGATAGGAAACGCTCGTGCTTCCCTTGAGGCCTGGGGTCACGTTTCCTTCGCACTTTAGCTAGGGCAAGCCGTGGGATGAGCTCCTAGCCAGGCACTGGCGACCACCTGGATTCGTAGGAGAAAACTCACTTGCTTCCCTGAGGCATTCCTAGCAGTGGCTAGAAGACAGGTAACGGCACTGTCTTTCAGTCAGCCTTGAGGCCGCCACTATCTACCTTTCAACTGGGGGAAAATACTGCCTTTTTCCAGGCTTCTCAATTACACACCGGATCACCCAGCACATATCCCTCTCTCCTCTGACAAGACAAAGGAGGCCCTTGGAACACAATTCGGCCTTCGGCGATGAAACTTTGGGATGCAGTGTGTTTGTTCTGCATGTGCTGAATGGCATAATCCTCTAAATGCCCTCAGGCGGCCTAGGTGACTTTGCATGTTCCAAACGCCTAGCAAGGCTCAGGGTACATCTCTACTTTATTTCGGGCTGGACCTAAAGTCTACTTTCTGCCTCTCTTAGAGAGACGTCGAGCACCAGTCCCCAAAGTGGATTGGAGCCCCGGTGATTTCTTCCAGGGCAGCATAGGTGTCCTCAACGTGGCAGACCCGCATGGAAAGAAAGCCTGCCCAAGAACCGTGCTCCGGGGGCTGTTTCAAAGCTGTGGAACGCTAGCCATAGAGAACAGATTAGTTGCCGGCCCTTTCACCTGCATAGTGAGGGATGGTCCCAGAGCCGCGTATCCCTTGATTGTGCTCAGAAGGCTTTTGGTACACGGTGCACTTCCTTGGAAAGAAGTGCCCCCGTGAGAGGCTTGAGCGCTGGGAGGCATACTAAAGCTAAAGCCGTCCTTTGACTAAGACTTCCTGGAAACTGGTGCACCCCTGCCTCTGGGAATGGGAAAACGTGCACCTTACCTCGACACTAGAGGTCACATTTAGTTGGCACCTTAGCTACAGTATGCTCTGGGCTGGGCTCCGCGGAAGGAAGCGCAAGCGCCCGGTTTCTTTTGCAAAAGCTCACTGCTCCTCAGAGGCATCTGTGGAGTGAACAGTGTCCTGGTGGTGTGATGTTCAGGCAGCTTGGAAGCTGCACCGAAGCTGCTTTCCAAAGGGGGAGAGTCGGGCTTCCCCCACATGCTCAAGTTTCCAACTGGACCCCACAGCGCAGTTACCGGCACTCTCTGACTGACGACTGGAGACTTTCGGCCACACGGTGCCTTTCTAGGATCACACTTCGTTGCAGGCGGGGTCTTTTGCATGCCGTGCATAGCATTACCCGCTTCATGACTTAGTCAGGCTTAGGTGACTTTGGATCGTCCAAATGTCTCACAAGTTGACCGGTTTTTCTGTTTTTTCCGTCAGACTGGGCCTACAGTGTACCTTGCGTCACAATAGAGCGATGACAGGTAAGAGTTGCCAGGGGGCTCCGTAGGCTCAGGGATTCTTTCAGTGCAGTTCAGAGGGCCTCCACAGAGGGAGAGCCACGCTGAATGTAATCCTGGCCAAAACGTTGTCCTGGGGCTGCTTTACAGCGGTAGAAATCAAGCTATGCAAGCGAGGATCAGTTCATTGCCCTTCCCTCTGCATAGAAAGGGTTGACCCCAACAGCCTGTTCTGCACTCTGTGGCTCGGAAAACACAAAGGGGACTCACGGCACCCACGCTCTCCCTCAGAAAGGAATTCATACGCGACTCTCTGTGGCCTCCGGAGAGCCGTAGAGGAGTTAAAGCACTCTATCGAGTCAGGGTTCCTGGAGATGGCTGCACAGCAAACTTTGCTGATAGGAAACGCTCGTGCTTACCTTGAGGCCTGGGGTCACGTTTCCTTCGCACTTTAGCTAGGGCAAGCCGTGGGATGAGCTCCTAGCCAGGCACTGGCGACCACCTGGATTCGTAGGAGAAAACTCACTTGCTTCCCTGAGGCATTCCTAGCAGTGGCTAGAAGACGGGTAACGGCACTTTCAGTCAGCCTTGAGGCCGCCACTATCTACCTTTCAACTGGGGGAAAATACTGCCTTTTTCCAGGCTTCTCAATTACACACCGGATCACCCAGCACATATCGCTCTCTCCTCTGACAAGACAAAGGAGGACCTTGGAACACAATTCGGCCTTCGGCGATGAAACTTTGGGATGCAGTGTGTTTCTTCTGCATGTGCTGAATGGCATAATCCTCTAAATGCCCTCAGGCGGCCTAAGTGACTTTGCATGTTCCAAACGCATAGCAAGGCTCAGGGTACATCTCTACTTTATTTCGGGCTGGACCTAAAGTCTACTTTCTGCCTCTCTTAGAGAGACGTCGAGCACGAGTCCCCAAAGTGGATTGGAGCCCCGGTGATTTCTTCCAGGGCAGCATAGGTGTCCTCAATGTGGCAGACCCGCATGGAAAGAAAGCCTGCCCAAGAAGCGTGCTCCGGGTGCTGTTTCAAAGCTGTGGAACGCTAGCCATAGAGAACAGATTAGTTGCCGGCTCTTTCACCTGCATAGTGAGGGATGGTCCCAGAGCCGCGTATCCCTTGATTGTGCTCAGAAGGCTTTTGGTACACGGTGCACTTCCTTGGAAAGAAGTGCCCCCGTGAGAGGCTTGAGCGCTGGGAGGCATACTAAAGCTAAAGCCGTCCTTTGACTAAGACTTCCTGGAAACTGGTGCACCCCTGCCTCTGGGAATGGGAAAACATGCACCTTACCTCGAGACTAGAGGTCACATTTAGTAGGCACTTTAGCTACAGTCTGCTCTGGGCTGGGCTCCGCGGAAGGAAGCGCAAGCGCCCGGTTTCTTCTGCAAAAGCTCACTGCTCCTCAGAGGCATCTGTGAAGTGAACAGTGTCCTGGTGGTGTGATGTTCAGGCAGCTTGGAAGCTGCACCGAAGCTGCTTTCCAAAGGGGGAGAGTCGGGCTTGTCCCACATGCTCCAGTTTCCAACTTGACTCCACAGCGCAGTTACCGGCACTCTCTGACTGACGACTGGAGACTTTCGGCCACACGGGGCCTTTCTAGGATCACACTTCGTTGCAGGCGGGGTCTTTTGCATGCCGTGCATAGCATTACCCGCTTCATGACTTAGTCAGGCCTAGGTGACTTTGGATCGTCCAAATGTCTCACAAGTTGACCGGTTTTTCTGTTCTTTCTGTCAGGCTGGGCCTACAGTGTACCTTGCGTCACAATAGAGTGATGACAGGTAAGAGTTGCCAGGAGGCTCCGTAGGCTCCGGGATTCTTTCAGTGCAGTTCAGAGGGCCTCCACAGAGGGAGAGCCACGCTGAATATAATCCTGGCCAAAACGTTGTCCTGGGGCTGCTTTACAGCGGTCGAAATCAAGCTATGCAGGCGAGGATCAGTTCATTGCCCTTCCCTCTGCATAGAAAGGGTTGACCCCAACAGCCTGTTCTGCGCTGTGTGGCTCGGAAAACACAAAGGGGACTCACGGCATCCACACTCTCCATCAGAAGGGAATTCATACGCGAATCTCTGAGGCCTCCGGAGAGCCGTAGAGCAGTTAAAGCACTCTATCGAGTCAGGGTTCCTGAAGATGGCTGCACAGCAAACTTTGCTGATAGGAAACGCTCGTGCTTCCCTTGAGGCCTGGGGTCACGTTTACTTTGCACTTTAGCTTGGGCAAGCCGTGGGATGAGCTCCTAGCAAGGCTCTGGCGACCACCTGGATTCGTAGGAGGAAACTCACTTGCTTCCCTGAGGCATTCTTAGAAGTCGCTAGAAGATAGGTAAAGGCACTGTCTTTCAGTCAGCCTTGAGGCCGCCACTATCTACCTTTCAACTGGGGGAAAATACTGCCTTTTTCCAGGCTTCTCAATTACACACCGGATCACCTAGCACATATACCTCTCTTCTTTGACAAGCCAAAGGAGGCCATTGGAACACAATTCGGCCTTCGGCGATGAAACTTTGGGATGCAGTGTGTTTGTTCTGCATGTGCTGAATGGCATAATCCTCTAAATGCCCTCAGGCGGCCTAGGTGACTTTGCATGTTCCAAATGCCTAGCAAGGCTCAGGGTACAACTCTACTTTATTTCGGGCTGGACCTAAAGTCTACTTTCTGCCTCTCTTAGAGAGACGTCGAGCACCAGTCCCCAAAGTGCATTGGAGCCCCAGTGATTTCTTCCAGGGCAGCATAGGTGTCCTCAACGTGGCAGACCCGCATGGAAAGAAAGCCTGCCCAAGAACCGTGCTCCGGGGACTGTTTCAAAGCTGTGGAATGCTAGCCATAGAGAACAGATTAGTTGCCGGCCCTTTCACCTGCATAGTGAGGGATGGTCCCAGAGCCGCGTATCCCTTGATTGTGCTCTGAAGGCTTTTGGTACACGGTGCACTTCCTTGGAAAGAAGTGCCCCCGTGAGAGGCTTGAGCGCTGGGAGGCATACTAAAGCTAAAGCCGTCCTTTGACTAAGACTTCCTGGAAACTGGTGCACCCCTGCCTCTGGGAATGGGAAAACATGCACCTTACCTCGAGACTAGAGGTCACATTTAGTTGGCACTTTAGCTACAGTCTGCTCTGGGCTGGGCTCCCCGGAAGGAAGCGCAAGCGCCCGGTTTCTTTGGCAAAAGCTCACTGCTCCTCACAGGCATCTGTGGAGTGAACAGTGTCCTGGTGGTGTGATGTTCAGGCAGCTTGGAAGCTGCACCGAAGCTGCTTTCCAAAGGGGGAGAGTCGGGCTTGTCCCACATGCTCCAGTTTCCAACTTGACCCCACAGCGCAATTACCGGCACTCTCTGACTGACGACTGGAGACTTTCGGTCACACGGGGCCTTTCTAGGATCACACTTCGTTTCAGGCGGGGTCTTTTGCATGCCGTGCATAGCACTACCCGCTTCATGACTTAGTCAGGCCTAGGTGACTTTGGATCGTCCAAATGTCTCACAAGTTGACCGGTTTTTCTGTTCTTTCTGTCAGGCTGGGCCTACAGTGTACCTTGCGTCA
Source organism: Mesoplodon mirus (assembly GCF_964341445.2). Taxonomy (NCBI): domain Eukaryota; kingdom Metazoa; phylum Chordata; class Mammalia; order Artiodactyla; family Ziphiidae; genus Mesoplodon; species Mesoplodon mirus. The sequence continues at coordinate 52,070,233 of NC_138977.1, forward strand.
CAATAGAGCGATGACAGGTAAGAGTTGCCAGGGGGCTCCGTAGGCTCAGGGATTCTTTCAGTGCAGTTCAGAGGGCCTCCACAGAGGGAGAGCCACGCTGAATGTAATCCTGGCCAAAACGTTGTCCTGGGGCTGCTTTACAGCGGTCGAAATCAAGCTATGCAAGCGAGGATCAGTTCATTGCCCTTCCCTCTGCATAGAAAGGGTTGACCCCAACAGCCTGTTCTGCGCTGTGTGGCTCGGAAAACACAAAGGGGACTCACGGCACCCACGCTCTCCCTCAGAAGGGAATTCATACGCGACTCTCTGTGGCCTCCGTAGAGCCGTAGAGAAGTTAAAGCACTCTATCGAGTCAGGGTTCCTGGAGATGGCTGCTCAGCAAACTTTGCTGATAGGAAACGCTCATGCTTACCTTGACGCCTGGGGTCACGTTTCTTTCGGAATTTAGCTAGGGCAAGCCGTGGGATGAGCTCCTAGCCAGGCACTGGCGACCACCTGGATTCGTAGGAGAAAACTCACTTGCTTCCCTGAGGCATTCCTAGCAGTGGCTAGAAGACGGGTAACGGCACTTTCAGTCAGCCTTGAGGCCGCCACTATCTACCTTTCAACTGGGGGAAAATACTGCCTTTTTCCAGGCTTCTCAATTACACACCGGATCACCCAGCACATATCCCTCTCTCCTCTGACAAGACAAAGGAGGCCCTTGGAACACAATTCGGTCTTCGGCGATGAAACTTTGGGATGCAGTGTGTTTGTTCTGCATGTGCTGAATGGCATAATCCTCTAAATGCCCTCAGGCGGCCTAGGTGACTTTGCATGTTCCAAATGCCTAGCAAGGCTCAGGGTACATGTCTACTTTATTTCGGGCTGGACCTAAAGTCTACTTTCTGCCTCTCTTAGAGAGACGTCGAGCACCAGTCCCCAAAGTGGATTAGAGCCCCGGTGATTTCTTCCAGGGCAGCATAGGTGTCCTCAACGTGGCAGACCCGCATGGAAAGAAAGCCTGCCCAAGAACCGTGCTCCGGGGGCTGTTTCAAAGCTGTGGAACGCTAGCCAAAGAGAACAGATTAGTTGCCGGCCCTTTCACCTGCATAGTGAGGGATGGTCCCAGAGCCGCGTATCCCTTGATTGTGCTCAGAAGGCTTTTGGTACACGGTGCACTTCCTTGGAAAGAAGTGCCCCCGTGAGAGGCTTGAGCGCTGGGACGCATACTAAAGGTAAAGCCGTCCTTTGACTAAGACTTCCTGGAAACTAGTGCACCCCTGCCTCTGGTAATGGGAAAACGTGCACCTTACCTCGAGACTAGAGGTCACATTTAGTTGGCACTTTAACTACAGTATGCTCTGGGCTGGTTCCTCGGAAGGAAGCGCAAGCGCCCGGTTTCTTTTGCAAAAGCTCACTGCTCCTCAGAGGCATCTGTGGAGTGAACAGTGTCCTGGTGGTGTGATGTTCAGGCAGCTTGGAAGCTGCACCGAAGCTGCTTTCCAAAGGGGGAGAGTCGGGCTTCTCCCACATGCTCCAGTTTCCAACTGGACCCCAAAGCGCAGTTACCGGCACTCTCTGACTGACGACTGGAGACTTTCGGCCACACGGGGCCTTTCTAGGATCACACTTCGTTGCAGGCGGGGTCTTTTGCATGCCGAGCATAGCACTACCCGCTTCATGACTTAGTCAGGCCTAGGTGACTTTGGATCGTCCAAATGTCTCACAAGTTGACCGGTTTTTCTGTTCTTTCTGTCAGGCTGGGCCTACAGTGTACCTTGCGTCACAATAGAGCGATGACAGATAAGAGTTGCCAGGGGGCTCCATAGGCTCAGGGATTCTTTCAGTGCAGTTCAGAGGGCCTCCACAGAGGGAGAGCCACGCTGAAGGTAATCCTGGCCAAAACGTTGTCCTGGGGCTGCTTTACAGCGGTCGAAATCAAGCTATGCAAGCGAGGATCAGTTCATTGCCCTTCCCTCTGCATAGAAAGGGTTGACCCCAACAGCCTGTTCTGCGCTGTGTGGCTCGGAAAACACAAAGGGGACTCACGGCACCCACGCTCTCCCTCAGAAGGGAATTCATACGCGACTCTCTGTGGCCTCCGTAGAGTCGTAGAGGAGTTAAAGCACTCTATCGAGTCAGGGTTCCTGGAGATGGCTGCACAGCAAACTTTGCTGATAGGAAACGCTCGTGCTTCCCTTGAGGCCTGGGGTCACGTTTCCTTCGCACTTTAGCTAGGGCAAGCCGTGGGATGAGCTCCTAGCCAGGCACTGGCGACCACCTGGATTCGTAGGAGAAAACTCACTTGCTTCCCTGAGGCATTCCTAGCAGTGGCTAGAAGACAGGTAACGGCACTGTCTTTCAGTCAGCCTTGAGGCCGCCACTATCTACCTTTCAACTGGGGGAAAATACTGCCTTTTTCCAGGCTTCTCAATTACACACCGGATCACCCAGCACATATCCCTCTCTCCTCTGACAAGACAAAGGAGGCCCTTGGAACACAATTCGGCCTTCGGCGATGAAACTTTGGGATGCAGTGTGTTTGTTCTGCATGTGCTGAATGGCATAATCCTCTAAATGCCCTCAGGCGGCCTAGGTGACTTTGCATGTTCCAAACGCCTAGCAAGGCTCAGGGTACATCTCTACTTTATTTCGGGCTGGACCTAAAGTCTACTTTCTGCCTCTCTTAGAGAGACGTCGAGCACCAGTCCCCAAAGTGGATTGGAGCCCCGGTGATTTCTTCCAGGGCAGCATAGGTGTCCTCAACGTGGCAGACCCGCATGGAAAGAAAGCCTGCCCAAGAACCGTGCTCCGGGGGCTGTTTCAAAGCTGTGGAACGCTAGCCATAGAGAACAGATTAGTTGCCGGCCCTTTCACCTGCATAGTGAGGGATGGTCCCAGAGCCGCGTATCCCTTGATTGTGCTCAGAAGGCTTTTGGTACACGGTGCACTTCCTTGGAAAGAAGTGCCCCCGTGAGAGGCTTGAGCGCTGGGAGGCATACTAAAGCTAAAGCCGTCCTTTGACTAAGACTTCCTGGAAACTGGTGCACCCCTGCCTCTGGGAATGGGAAAACGTGCACCTTACCTCGACACTAGAGGTCACATTTAGTTGGCACATTAGCTACAGTATGCTCTGGGCTGGGCTCCGCGGAAGGAAGCGCAAGCGCCCGGTTTCTTTTGCAAAAGCTCACTGCTCCTCAGAGGCATCTGTGGAGTGAACAGTGTCCTGGTGGTGTGATGTTCAGGCAGCTTGGAAGCTGCACCGAAGCTGCTTTCCAAAGGGGGAGAGTCGGGCTTCTCCCACATGCTCCAGTTTCCAACTGGACCCCACAGCGCAGTTACCGGCACTCTCTGACTGACGACTGGAGACTTTCGGCCACACGGGGCCTTTCTAGGATCACACTTCGTTGCAGGCGGGGTCTTTTGCATGCCGTGCATAGCATTACCCGCTTCATGACTTAGTCAGGCTTAGGTGACTTTGGATCGTCCAAATGTCTCACAAGTTGACCGGTTTTTCTGTTTTTTCCGTCAGACTGGGCCTACAGTGTACCTTGCGTCACAATAGAGCGATGACAGGTAAGAGTTGCCAGGGGGCTCCGTAGGCTCAGGGATTCTTTCAGTGCAGTTCAGAGGGCCTCCACAGAGGGAGAGCCACGCTGAATGTAATCCTGGCCAAAACGTTGTCCTGGGGCTGCTTTACAGCGGTAGAAATCAAGCTATGCAAGCGAGGATCAGTTCATTGCCCTTCCCTCTGCATAGAAAGGGTTGACCCCAACAGCCTGTTCTGCACTCTGTGGCTCGGAAAACACAAAGGGGACTCACGGCACCCACGCTCTCCCTCAGAAAGGAATTCATACGCGACTCTCTGTGGCCTCCGGAGAGCCGTAGAGGAGTTAAAGCACTCTATCGAGTCAGGGTTCCTGGAGATGGCTGCACAGCAAACTTTGCTGATAGGAAACGCTCGTGCTTACCTTGAGGCCTGGGGTCACGTTTCCTTCGCACTTTAGCTAGGGCAAGCCGTGGGATGAGCTCCTAGCCAGGCACTGGCGACCACCTGGATTCGTAGGAGAAAACTCACTTGCTTCCCTGAGGCATTCCTAGCAGTGGCTAGAAGACGGGTAACGGCACTTTCAGTCAGCCTTGAGGCCGCCACTATCTACCTTTCAACTGGGGGAAAATACTGCCTTTTTCCAGGCTTCTCAATTACACACCGGATCACCCAGCACATATCCCTCTCTCCTCTGACAAGACAAAGGAGGCCCTTGGAACACAATTCGGCCTTCGGCGATGAAACTTTGGGATGCAGTGTGTTTCTTCTGCATGTGCTGAATGGCATAATCCTCTAAATGCCCTCAGGCGGCCTAAGTGACTTTGCATGTTCCAAACGCATAGCAAGGCTCAGGGTACATCTCTACTTTATTTCGGGCTGGACCTAAAGTCTACTTTCTGCCTCTCTTAGAGAGACGTCGAGCACGAGTCCCCAAAGTGGATTGGAGCCCCGGTGATTTCTTCCAGGGCAGCATAGGTGTCCTCAACGTGGCAGACCCGCATGGAAAGAAAGCCTGCCCAAGAACCGTGCTCCGGGGGCTGTTTCAAAGCTGTGGAACGCTAGCCATAGAGAACAGATTAGTTGCCGGCCCTTTCACCTGCATAGTGAGGGATGGTCCCAGAGCCGCGTATCCCTTGATTGTGCTCAGAAGGCTTTTGGTACACGGTGCACTTCCTTGGAAAGAAGTGCCCCCGTGAGAGGCTTGAGCGCTGGGACGCATACTAAAGGTAAAGCCGTCCTTTGACTAAGACTTCCTGGAAACTAGTGCACCCCTGCCTCTGGTAATGGGAAAACGTGCACCTTACCTCGAGACTAGAGGTCACATTTAGTTGGCACTTTAACTACAGTATGCTCTGGGCTGGTTCCTCGGAAGGAAGCGCAAGCGCCCGGTTTCTTTTGCAAAAGCTCACTGCTCCTCAGAGGCATCTGTGGAGTGAACAGTGTCCTGGTGGTGTGATGTTCAGGCAGCTTGGAAGCTGCACCGAAGCTGCTTTCCAAAGGGGGAGAGTCGGGCTTCTCCCACATGCTCCAGTTTCCAACTGGACCCCAAAGCGCAGTTACCGGCACTCTCTGACTGACGACTGGAGACTTTCGGCCACACGGGGCCTTTCTAGGATCACACTTCGTTGCAGGCGGGGTCTTTTGCATGCCGAGCATAGCACTACCCGCTTCATGACTTAGTCAGGCCTAGGTGACTTTGGATCGTCCAAATGTCTCACAAGTTAACCGGTTTTTCTGTTCTTTCTGTCAGGCTGGGCCTACAGTGTACCTTGCGTCACAATAGAGCGATGACAGATAAGAGTTGCCAGGGGGCTCCATAGGCTCAGGGATTCTTTCAGTGCAGTTCAGAGGGCCTCCACAGAGGGAGAGCCACGCTGAAGGTAATCCTGGCCAAAACGTTGTCCTGGGGCTGCTTTACAGCGGTCGAAATCAAGCTATGCAAGCGAGGATCAGTTCATTGCCCTTCCCTCTGCATAGAAAGGGTTGACCCCAACAGCCTGTTCTGCGCTGTGTGGCTCGGAAAACACAAAGGGGACTCACGGCACCCACGCTCTCCCTCAGAAGGGAATTCATACGCGACTCTCTGTGGCCTCCGTAGAGTCGTAGAGGAGTTAAAGCACTCTATCGAGTCAGGGTTCCTGGAGATGGCTGCACAGCAAACTTTGCTGATAGGAAACGCTCGTGCTTCCCTTGAGGCCTGGGGTCACGTTTCCTTCGCACTTTAGCTAGGGCAAGCCGTGGGATGAGCTCCTAGCCAGGCACTGGCGACCACCTGGATTCGTAGGAGAAAACTCACTTGCTTCCCTGAGGCATTCCTAGCAGTGGCTAGAAGACAGGTAACGGCACTGTCTTTCAGTCAGCCTTGAGGCCGCCACTATCTACCTTTCAACTGGGGGAAAATACTGCCTTTTTCCAGGCTTCTCAATTCCACACCGGATCACCCAGCACATATCCCTCTCTCCTCTGACAAGACAAAGGAGGCCCTTGGAACACAATTCGGCCTTCGGCGATGAAACTTTGGGATGCAGTGTGTTTGTTCTGCATGTGCTGAATGGCATAATCCTCTAAATGCCCTCAGGCGGCCTAGGTGACTTTGCATGTTCCAAACGCCTAGCAAGGCTCAGGGTACATCTCTACTTTATTTCGGGCTGGACCTAAAGTCTACTTTCTGCCTCTCTTAGAGAGACGTCGAGCACCAGTCCCCAAAGTGGATTGGAGCCCCGGTGATTTCTTCCAGGGCAGCATAGGTGTCCTCAACGTGGCAGACCCGCATGGAAAGAAAGCCTGCCCAAGAACCGTGCTCCGGGGGCTGTTTCAAAGCTGTGGAACGCTAGCCATAGAGAACAGATTAGTTGCCGGCCCTTTCACCTGCATAGTGAGGGATGGTCCCAGAGCCGCGTATCCCTTGATTGTGCTCAGAAGGCTTTTGGTACACGGTGCACTTCCTTGGAAAGAAGTGCCCCCGTGAGAGGCTTGAGCGCTGGGAGGCATACTAAAGCTAAAGCCGTCCTTTGACTAAGACTTCCTGGAAACTGGTGCACCCCTGCCTCTGGGAATGGGAAAACGTGCACCTTACCTCGACACTAGAGGTCACATTTAGTTGGCACCTTAGCTACAGTATGCTCTGGGCTGGGCTCCGCGGAAGGAAGCGCAAGCGCCCGGTTTCTTTTGCAAAAGCTCACTGCTCCTCAGAGGCATCTGTGGAGTGAACAGTGTCCTGGTGGTGTGATGTTCAGGCAGCTTGGAAGCTGCACCGAAGCTGCTTTCCAAAGGGGGAGAGTCGGGCTTCTCCCACATGCTCCAGTTTCCAACTGGACCCCACAGCGCAGTTACCGGCACTCTCTGACTGACGACTGGAGACTTTCGGCCACACGGGGCCTTTCTAGGATCACACTTCGTTGCAGGCGGGGTCTTTTGCATGCCGTGCATAGCATTACCCGCTTCATGACTTAGTCAGGCTTAGGTGACTTTGGATCGTCCAAATGTCTCACAAGTTGACCGGTTTTTCTGTTTTTTCCGTCAGACTGGGCCTACAGTGTACCTTGCGTCACAATAGAGCGATGACAGGTAAGAGTTGCCAGGGGGCTCCGTAGGCTCAGGGATTCTTTCAGTGCAGTTCAGAGGGCCTCCACAGAGGGAGAGCCACGCTGAATGTAATCCTGGCCAAAACGTTGTCCTGGGGCTGCTTTACAGCGGTAGAAATCAAGCTATGCAAGCGAGGATCAGTTCATTGCCCTTCCCTCTGCATAGAAAGGGTTGACCCCAACAGCCTGTTCTGCACTCTGTGGCTCGGAAAACACAAAGGGGACTCACGGCACCCACGCTCTCCCTCAGAAAGGAATTCATACGCGACTCTCTGTGGCCTCCGGAGAGCCGTAGAGGAGTTAAAGCACTCTATCGAGTCAGGGTTCCTGGAGATGGCTGCACAGCAAACTTTGCTGATAGGAAACGCTCGTGCTTACCTTGAGGCCTGGGGTCACGTTTCCTTCGCACTTTAGCTAGGGCAAGCCGTGGGATGAGCTCCTAGCCAGGCACTGGCGACCACCTGGATTCGTAGGAGAAAACTCACTTGCTTCCCTGAGGCATTCCTAGCAGTGGCTAGAAGACGGGTAACGGCACTTTCAGTCAGCCTTGAGGCCGCCACTATCTACCTTTCAACTGGGGGAAAATACTGCCTTTTTCCAGGCTTCTCAATTACACACCGGATCACCCAGCACATATCCCTCTCTCCTCTGACAAGACAAAGGAGGCCCTTGGAACACAATTCGGCCTTCGGCGATGAAACTTTGGGATGCAGTGTGTTTCTTCTGCATGTGCTGAATGGCATAATCCTCTAAATGCCCTCAGGCGGCCTAAGTGACTTTGCATGTTCCAAACGCATAGCAAGGCTCAGGGTACATCTCTACTTTATTTCGGGCTGGACCTAAAGTCTACTTTCTGCCTCTCTTAGAGAGACGTCGAGCACGAGGCCCCAAAGTGGATTGGAGCCCCGGTGATTTCTTCCAGGGCAGCATAGGTGTCCTCAACGTGGCAGACCCGCATGGAAAGAAAGCCTGCCCAAGAACCGTGCTCCGGGGGCTGTTTCAAAGCTGTGGAACGCTAGCCATAGAGAACAGATTAGTTGCCGGCCCTTTCACCTGCATAGTGAGGGATGGTCCCAGAGCCGCGTATCCCTTGATTGTGCTCAGAAGGCTTTTGGTACACGGTGCACTTCCTTGGAAAGAAGTGCCCCCGTGAGAGGCTTGAGCGCTGGGACGCATACTAAAGGTAAAGCCGTCCTTTGACTAAGACTTCCTGGAAACTAGTGCACCCCTGCCTCTGGTAATGGGAAAACGTGCACCTTACCTCGAGACTAGAGGTCACATTTAGTTGGCACTTTAACTACAGTATGCTCTGGGCTGGTTCCTCGGAAGGAAGCGCAAGCGCCCGGTTTCTTTTGCAAAAGCTCACTGCTCCTCAGAGGCATCTGTGGAGTGAACAGTGTCCTGGTGGTGTGATGTTCAGGCAGCTTGGAAGCTGCACCGAAGCTGCTTTCCAAAGGGGGAGAGTCGGGCTTCTCCCACATGCTCCAGTTTCCAACTGGACCCCAAAGCGCAGTTACCGGCACTCTCTGACTGACGACTGGAGACTTTCGGCCACACGGGGCCTTTCTAGGATCACACTTCGTTGCAGGCGGGGTCTTTTGCATGCCGAGCATAGCACTACCCGCTTCATGACTTAGTCAGGCCTAGGTGACTTTGGATCGTCCAAATGTCTCACAAGTTAACCGGTTTTTCTGTTCTTTCTGTCAGGCTGGGCCTACAGTGTACCTTGCGTCACAATAGAGCGATGACAGATAAGAGTTGCCAGGGGGCTCCATAGGCTCAGGGATTCTTTCAGTGCAGTTCAGAGGGCCTCCACAGAGGGAGAGCCACGCTGAAGGTAATCCTGGCCAAAACGTTGTCCTGGGGCTGCTTTACAGCGGTCGAAATCAAGCTATGCAAGCGAGGATCAGTTCATTGCCCTTCCCTCTGCATAGAAAGGGTTGACCCCAACAGCCTGTTCTGCGCTGTGTGGCTCGGAAAACACAAAGGGGACTCACGGCACCCACGCTCTCCCTCAGAAAGGAATTCATACGCGACTCTCTGTGGCCTCCGTAGAGTCGTAGAGGAGTTAAAGCACTCTATCGAGTCAGGGTTCCTGGAGATGGCTGCACAGCAAACTTTGCTGATAGGAAACGCTCGTGCTTCCCTTGAGGCCTGGGGTCACGTTTCCTTCGCACTTTAGCTAGGGCAAGCCGTGGGATGAGCTCCTAGCCAGGCACTGGCGACCACCTGGATTCGTAGGAGAAAACTCACTTGCTTCCCTGAGGCATTCCTAGCAGTGGCTAGAAGACAGGTAACGGCACTGTCTTTCAGTCAGCCTTGAGGCCGCCACTATCTACCTTTCAACTGGGGGAAAATACTGCCTTTTTCCAGGCTTCTCAATTACACACCGGATCACCCAGCACATATCCCTCTCTCCTCTGACAAGACAAAGGAGGCCCTTGGAACACAATTCGGCCTTCGGCGATGAAACTTTGGGATGCAGTGTGTTTGTTCTGCATGTGCTGAATGGCATAATCCTCTAAATGCCCTCAGGCGGCCTAGGTGACTTTGCATGTTCCAAACGCCTAGCAAGGCTCAGGGTACATCTCTACTTTATTTCGGGCTGGACCTAAAGTCTACTTTCTGCCTCTCTTAGAGAGACGTCGAGCACGAGTCCCCAAAGTGGATTGGAGCCCCGGTGATTTCTTCCAGGGCAGCATAGGTGTCCTCAACGTGGCAGACCCGCATGGAAAGAAAGCCTGCCCAAGAACCGTGCTCCGGGGGCTGTTTCAAAGCTGTGGCACGCTAGCCATAGAGAACAGATTAGTTGCCGGCCCTTTCACCTGCATAGTGAGGGATGGTCCCAGAGCCGCGTATCCCTTGATTGTGCTCAGAAGGCTTTTGGTACACGGTGCACTTCCTTGGAAAGAAGTGCCCCCGTGAGAGGCTTGAGCGCTGGGAGGCATACTAAAGCTAAAGCCGTCCTTTGACTAAGACTTCCTGGAAACTGGTGCACCCCTGCCTCTGGGAATGGGAAAACGTGCACCTTACCTCGACACTAGAGGTCACATTTAGTTGGCACCTTAGCTACAGTATGCTCTGGGCTGGGCTCCGCGGAAGGAAGCGCAAGCGCCCGGTTTCTTTTGCAAAAGCTCACTGCTCCTCAGAGGCATCTGTGGAGTGAACAGTGTCCTGGTGGTGTGATGTTCAGGCAGCTTGGAAGCTGCACCGAAGCTGCTTTCCAAAGGGGGAGAGTCGGGCTTCTCCCACATGCTCCAGTTTCCAACTGGACCCCACAGCGCAGTTACCGGCACTCTCTGACTGACGACTGGAGACTTTCGGCCACACGGGGCCTTTCTAGGATCACACTTCGTTGCAGGCGGGGTCTTTTGCATGCCGTGCATAGCATTACCCGCTTCATGACTTAGTCAGGCTTAGGTGACTTTGGATCGTCCAAATGTCTCACAAGTTGACCGGTTTTTCTGTTTTTTCCGTCAGACTGGGCCTACAGTGTACCTTGCGTCACAATAGAGCGATGACAGGTAAGAGTTGCCAGGGGGCTCCGTAGGCTCAGGGATTCTTTCAGTGCAGTTCAGAGGGCCTCCACAGAGGGAGAGCCACGCTGAATGTAATCCTGGCCAAAACGTTGTCCTGGGGCTGCTTTACAGCGGTAGAAATCAAGCTATGCAAGCGAGGATCAGTTCATTGCCCTTCCCTCTGCATAGAAAGGGTTGACCCCAACAGCCTGTTCTGCACTCTGTGGCTCGGAAAACACAAAGGGGACTCACGGCACCCACGCTCTCCCTCAGAAAGGAATTCATACGCGACTCTCTGTGGCCTCCGGAGAGCCGTAGAGGAGTTAAAGCACTCTATCGAGTCAGGGTTCCTGGAGATGGCTGCACAGCAAACTTTGCTGATAGGAAACGCTCGTGCTTACCTTGAGGCCTGGGGTCACGTTTCCTTCGCACTTTAGCTAGGGCAAGCCGTGGGATGAGCTCCTAGCCAGGCACTGGCGACCACCTGGATTCGTAGGAGAAAACTCACTTGCTTCCCTGAGGCATTCCTAGCAGTGGCTAGAAGACGGGTAACGGCACTTTCAGTCAGCCTTGAGGCCGCCACTATCTACCTTTCAACTGGGGGAAAATACTGCCTTTTTCCAGGCTTCTCAATTACACACCGGATCACCCAGCACATATCCCTCTCTCCTCTGACAAGACAAAGGAGGCCCTTGGAACACAATTCGGCCTTCGGCGATGAAACTTTGGGATGCAGTGTGTTTCTTCTGCATGTGCTGAATGGCATAATCCTCTAAATGCCCTCAGGCGGCCTAAGTGACTTTGCATGTTCCAAACGCATAGCAAGGCTCAGGGTACATCTCTACTTTATTTCGGGCTGGACCTAAAGTCTACTTTCTGCCTCTCTTAGAGAGACGTCGAGCACGAGTCCCCAAAGTGGATTGGAGCCCCGGTGATTTCTTCCAGGGCAGCATAGGTGTCCTCAATGTGGCAGACCCGCATGGAAAGAAAGCCTGCCCAAGAAGCGTGCTCCGGGTGCTGTTTCAAAGCTGTGGAACGCTAGCCATAGAGAACAGATTAGTTGCCGGCTCTTTCACCTGCATAGTGAGGGATGGTCCCAGAGCCGCGTATCCCTTGATTGTGCTCAGAAGGCTTTTGGTACACGGTGCACTTCCTTGGAAAGAAGTGCCCCCGTGAGAGGCTTGAGCGCTGGGACGCATACTAAAGGTAAAGCCGTCCTTTGACTAAGACTTCCTGGAAACTAGTGCACCCCTGCCTCTGGTAATGGGAAAACGTGCACCTTACCTCGAGACTAGAGGTCACATTTAGTTGGCACTTTAACTACAGTATGCTCTGGGCTGGTTCCTCGGAAGGAAGCGCAAGCGCCCGGTTTCTTTTGCAAAAGCTCACTGCTCCTCAGAGGCATCTGTGGAGTGAACAGTGTCCTGGTGGTGTGATGTTCAGGCAGCTTGGAAGCTGCACCGAAGCTGCTTTCCAAAGGGGGAGAGTCGGGCTTCTCCCACATGCTCCAGTTTCCAACTGGACCCCAAAGCGCAGTTACCGGCACTCTCTGACTGACGACTGGAGACTTTCGGCCACACGGGGCCTTTCTAGGATCACACTTCGTTGCAGGCGGGGTCTTTTGCATGCCGAGCATAGCACTACCCGCTTCATGACTTAGTCAGGCCTAGGTGACTTTGGATCGTCCAAATGTCTCACAAGTTAACCGGTTTTTCTGTTCTTTCTGTCAGGCTGGGCCTACAGTGTACCTTGCGTCACAATAGAGCGATGACAGATAAGAGTTGCCAGGGGGCTCCATAGGCTCAGGGATTCTTTCAGTGCAGTTCAGAGGGCCTCCACAGAGGGAGAGCCACGCTGAAGGTAATCCTGGCCAAAACGTTGTCCTGGGGCTGCTTTACAGCGGTCGAAATCAAGCTATGCAAGCGAGGATCAGTTCATTGCCCTTCCCTCTGCATAGAAAGGGTTGACCCCAACAGCCTGTTCTGCGCTGTGTGGCTCGGAAAACACAAAGGGGACTCACGGCACCCACGCTCTCCCTCAGAAGGGAATTCATACGCGACTCTCTGTGGCCTCCGTAGAGTCGTAGAGGAGTTAAAGCACTCTATCGAGTCAGGGTTCCTGGAGATGGCTGCACAGCAAACTTTGCTGATAGGAAACGCTCGTGCTTCCCTTGAGGCCTGGGGTCACGTTTCCTTCGCACTTTAGCTAGGGCAAGCCGTGGGATGAGCTCCTAGCCAGGCACTGGCGACCACCTGGATTCGTAGGAGAAAACTCACTTGCTTCCCTGAGGCATTCCTAGCAGTGGCTAGAAGACAGGTAACGGCACTGTCTTTCAGTCAGCCTTGAGGCCGCCACTATCTACCTTTCAACTGGGGGAAAATACTGCCTTTTTCCAGGCTTCTCAATTACACACCGGATCACCCAGCACATATCCCTCTCTCCTCTGACAAGACAAAGGAGGCCCTTGGAACACAATTCGGCCTTCGGCGATGAAACTTTGGGATGCAGTGTGTTTGTTCTGCATGTGCTGAATGGCATAATCCTCTAAATGCCCTCAGGCGGCCTAGGTGACTTTGCATGTTCCAAACGCCTAGCAAGGCTCAGGGTACATCTCTACTTTATTTCGGGCTGGACCTAAAGTCTACTTTCTGCCTCTCTTAGAGAGACGTCGAGCACCAGTCCCCAAAGTGGATTGGAGCCCCGGTGATTTCTTCCAGGGCAGCATAGGTGTCCTCAACGTGGCAGACCCGCATGGAAAGAAAGCCTGCCCAAGAACCGTGCTCCGGGGGCTGTTTCAAAGCTGTGGAACGCTAGCCATAGAGAACAGATTAGTTGCCGGCCCTTTCACCTGCATAGTGAGGGATGGTCCCAGAGCCGCGTATCCCTTGATTGTGCTCAGAAGGCTTTTGGTACACGGTGCACTTCCTTGGAAAGAAGTGCCCCCGTGAGAGGCTTGAGCGCTGGGAGGCATACTAAAGCTAAAGCCGTCCTTTGACTAAGACTTCCTGGAAACTGGTGCACCCCTGCCTCTGGGAATGGGAAAACGTGCACCTTACCTCGACACTAGAGGTCACATTTAGTTGGCACCTTAGCTACAGTATGCTCTGGGCTGGGCTCCGCGGAAGGAAGCGCAAGCGCCCGGTTTCTTTTGCAAAAGCTCACTGCTCCTCAGAGGCATCTGTGGAGTGAACAGTGTCCTGGTGGTGTGATGTTCAGGCAGCTTGGAAGCTGCACCGAAGCTGCTTTCCAAAGGGGGAGAGTCGGGCTTCTCCCACATGCTCCAGTTTCCAACTGGACCCCACAGCGCAGTTACCGGCACTCTCTGACTGACGACTGGAGACTTTCGGCCACACGGTGCCTTTCTAGGATCACACTTCGTTGCAGGCGGGGTCTTTTGCATGCCGTGCATAGCATTACCCGCTTCATGACTTAGTCAGGCTTAGGTGACTTTGGATCGTCCAAATGTCTCACAAGTTGACCGGTTTTTCTGTTTTTTCCGTCAGACTGGGCCTACAGTGTACCTTGCGTCACAATAGAGCGATGACAGGTAAGAGTTGCCAGGGGGCTCCGTAGGCTCAGGGATTCTTTCAGTGCAGTTCAGAGGGCCTCCACAGAGGGAGAGCCACGCTGAATGTAATCCTGGCCAAAACGTTGTCCTGGGGCTGCTTTACAGCGGTAGAAATCAAGCTATGCAAGCGAGGATCAGTTCATTGCCCTTCCCTCTGCATAGAAAGGGTTGACCCCAACAGCCTGTTCTGCACTCTGTGGCTCGGAAAACACAAAGGGGACTCACGGCACCCACGCTCTCCCTCAGAAAGGAATTCATACGCGACTCTCTGTGGCCTCCGGAGAGCCGTAGAGGAGTTAAAGCACTCTATCGAGTCAGGGTTCCTGGAGATGGCTGCACAGCAAACTTTGCTGATAGGAAACGCTCGTGCTTACCTTGAGGCCTGGGGTCACGTTTCCTTCGCACTTTAGCTAGGGCAAGCCGTGGGATGAGCTCCTAGCCAGGCACTGGCGACCACCTGGATTCGTAGGAGAAAACTCACTTGCTTCCCTGAGGCATTCCTAGCAGTGGCTAGAAGACGGGTAACGGCACTTTCAGTCAGCCTTGAGGCCGCCACTATCTACCTTTCAACTGGGGGAAAATACTGCCTTTTTCCAGGCTTCTCAATTACACACCGGATCACCCAGCACATATCCCTCTCTCCTCTGACAAGACAAAGGAGGCCCTTGGAACACAATTCGGCCTTCGGCGATGAAACTTTGGGATGCAGTGTGTTTCTTCTGCATGTGCTGAATGGCATAATCCTCTAAATGCCCTCAGGCGGCCTAAGTGACTTTGCATGTTCCAAACGCATAGCAAGGCTCAGGGTACATCTCTACTTTATTTCGGGCTGGACCTAAAGTCTACTTTCTGCCTCTCTTAGAGAGACGTCGAGCACGAGTCCCCAAAGTGGATTGGAGCCCCGGTGATTTCTTCCAGGGCAGCATAGGTGTCCTCAATGTGGCAGACCCGCATGGAAAGAAAGCCTGCCCAAGAAGCGTGCTCCGGGTGCTGTTTCAAAGCTGTGGAACGCTAGCCATAGAGAACAGATTAGTTGCCGGCTCTTTCACCTGCATAGTGAGGGATGGTCCCAGAGCCGCGTATCCCTTGATTGTGCTCAGAAGGCTTTTGGTACACGGTGCACTTCCTTGGAAAGAAGTGCCCCCGTGAGAGGCTTGAGCGCTGGGAGGCATACTAAAGCTAAAGCCGTCCTTTGACTAAGACTTCCTGGAAACTGGTGCACCCCTGCCTCTGGGAATGGGAAAACATGCACCTTACCTCGAGACTAGAGGTCACATTTAGTAGGCACTTTAGCTACAGTCTGCTCTGGGCTGGGCTCCCCGGAAGGAAGCGCAAGCGCCCGGTTTCTTCTGCAAAAGCTCACTGCTCCTCAGAGGCATCTGTGAAGTGAACAGTGTCCTGGTGGTGTGATGTTCAGGCCGCTTGGAAGCTGCACCGAAGCTGCTTTCCAAAGGGGGAGAGTCGGGCTTGTCCCACATGCTCCAGTTTCCAACTTGACTCCACAGCGCAGTTACCGGCACTCTCTGACTGACGACTGGAGACTTTCGGCCACACGGGGCCTTTCTAGGATCACACTTCGTTGCAGGCGGGGTCTTTTGCATGCCGTGCATAGCATTACCCGCTTCATGACTTAGTCAGGCCTAGGTGACTTTGGATCGTCCAAATGTCTCACAAGTTGACCGGTTTTTCTGTTCTTTCTGTCAGGCTGGGCCTACAGTGTACCTTGCGTCACAATAGAGTGATGACAGGTAAGAGTTGCCAGGAGGCTCCGTAGGCTCCGGGATTCTTTCAGTGCAGTTCAGAGGGCCTCCACAGAGGGAGAGCCACGCTGAATATAATCCTGGCCAAAACGTTGTCCTGGGGCTGCTTTACAGCGGTCGAAATCAAGCTATGCAGGCGAGGATCAGTTCATTGCCCTTCCCTCTGCATAGAAAGGGTTGACCCCAACAGCCTGTTCTGCGCTGTGTGGCTCGGAAAACACAAAGGGGACTCACGGCATCCACACTCTCCATCAGAAGGGAATTCATACGCGAATCTCTGAGGCCTCCGGAGAGCCGTAGAGCAGTTAAAGCACTCTATCGAGTCAGGGTTCCTGGAGATGGCTGCACAGCAAACTTTGCTGATAGGAAACGCTCGTGCTTCCCTTGAGGCCTGGGGTCACGTTTACTTTGCACTTTAGCTTGGGCAAGCCGTGGGATGAGCTCCTAGCAAGGCTCTGGCGACCACCTGGATTCGTAGGAGGAAACTCACTTGCTTCCCTGAGGCATTCTTAGAAGTCGCTAGAAGATAGGTAAAGGCACTGTCTTTCAGTCAGCCTTGAGGCCGCCACTATCTACCTTTCAACTGGGGGAAAATACTGCCTTTTTCCAGGCTTCTCAATTACACACCGGATCACCTAGCACATATACCTCTCTTCTTTGACAAGCCAAAGGAGGCCATTGGAACACAATTCGGCCTTCGGCGATGAAACTTTGGGATGCAGTGTGTTTGTTCTGCATGTGCTGAATGGCATAATCCTCTAAATGCCCTCAGGCGGCCTAGGTGACTTTGCATGTTCCAAATGCCTAGCAAGGCTCAGGGTACAACTCTACTTTATTTCGGGCTGGACCTAAAGTCTACTTTCTGCCTCTCTTAGAGAGACGTCGAGCACCAGTCCCCAAAGTGCATTGGAGCCCCAGTGATTTCTTCCAGGGCAGCATAGGTGTCCTCAACGTGGCAGACCCGCATGGAAAGAAAGCCTGCCCAAGAACCGTGCTCCGGGGACTGTTTCAAAGCTGTGGAATGCTAGCCATAGAGAACAGATTAGTTGCCGGCCCTTTCACCTGCATAGTGAGGGATGGTCCCAGAGCCGCGTATCCCTTGATTGTGCTCAGAAGGCTTTTGGTACACGGTGCACTTCCTTGGAAAGAAGTGCCCCCGTGAGAGGCTTGAGCGCTGGGAGGCATACTAAAGCTAAAGCCGTCCTTTGACTAAGACTTCCTGGAAACTGGTGCACCCCTGCCTCTGGGAATGGGAAAACATGCACCTTACCTCGAGACTAGAGGTCACATTTAGTTGGCACTTTAGCTACAGTCTGCTCTGGGCTGGGCTCCCCGGAAGGAAGCGCAAGCGCCCGGTTTCTTTGGCAAAAGCTCACTGCTCCTCACAGGCATCTGTGGAGTGAACAGTGTCCTGGTGGTGTGATGTTCAGGCAGCTTGGAAGCTGCACCGAAGCTGCTTTCCAAAGGGGGAGAGTCGGGCTTGTCCCACATGCTCCAGTTTCCAACTTGACCCCACAGCGCAATTACCGGCACTCTCTGACTGACGACTGGAGACTTTCGGTCACACGGGGCCTTTCTAGGATCACACTTCGTTGCAGGCGGGGTCTTTTGCATGCCGTGCATAGCACTACCCGCTTCATGACTTAGTCAGGCCTAGGTGACTTTGGATCGTCCAAATGTCTCACAAGTTGACCGGTTTTTCTGTTCTTTCTGTCAGACTGGGCCTACAGTGTACCTTGCGTCACAATAGAGCGATGACAGGTAAGAGTTGCCAGGGGGCTCCGTAGGCTCAGGGATTCTTTCAGTGCAGTTCAGAGGGCCTCCACAGAGGGAGAGCCACGCTGAATGTAATCCTGGCCAAAACGTTGTCCTGGGGCTGCTTTACAGCGGTCGAAATCAAGCTATGCAAGCGAGGATCAGTTCATTGCCCTTCCCTCTGCATAGAAAGGGTTGACCCCAACAGCCTGTTCTGCGCTGTGTGGCTCGGAAAACACAAAGGGGACTCACGGCACCCACGCTCTCCCTCAGAAGGGAATTCATACGCGACTCTCTGTGGCCTCCGTAGAGCCGTAGAGAAGTTAAAGCACTCTATCGAGTCAGGGTTCCTGCAGATGGCTGCTCAGCAAACTTTGCTGATAGGAAACGCTCATGCTTACCTTGACGCCTGGGGTCACGTTTCTTTCGCAATTTAGCTAGGGCAAGCCGTGGGATGAGCTCCTAGCCAGGCACTGGCGACCACCTGGATTCGTAGGAGAAAACTCACTTGCTTCCCTGAGGCATTCCTAGCAGTGGCTAGAAGACGGGTAACGGCACTTTCAGTCAGCCTTGAGGCCGCCACTATCTACCTTTCAACTGGGGGAAAATACTGCCTTTTTCCAGGCTTCTCAATTACACACCGGATCACCCAGCACATATCCCTCTCTCCTCTGACAAGACAAAGGAGGCCCTTGGAACACAATTCGGTCTTCGGCGATGAAACTTTGGGATGCAGTGTGTTTGTTCTGCATGTGCTGAATGGCATAATCCTCTAAATGCCCTCAGGCGGCCTAGGTGACTTTGCATGTTCCAAACGCCTAGCAAGGCTCAGGGTACATCTCTACTTTATTTCGGGCTGGACCTAAAGTCTACTTTCTGCCTCTCTTAGAGAGACGTCGAGCACCAGTCCCCAAAGTGGATTAGAGCCCCGGTGATTTCTTCCAGGGCAGCATAGGTGTCCTCAACGTGGCAGACCCGCATGGAAAGAAAGCCTGCCCAAGAACCGTGCTCCGGGGGCTGTTTCAAAGCTGTGGAACGCTAGCCATAGAGAACAGATTAGTTGCCGGCCCTTTCACCTGCATAGTGAGGGATGGTCCCAGAGCCGCGTATCCCTTGATTGTGCTCAGAAGGCTTTTGGTACACGGTGCACTTCCTTGGAAAGAAGTGCCCCCGTGAGAGGCTTGAGCGCTGGGACGCATACTAAAGGTAAAGCCGTCCTTTGACTAAGACTTCCTGGAAACTAGTGCACCCCTGCCTCTGGTAATGGGAAAACGTGCACCTTACCTCGAGACTAGAGGTCACATTTAGTTGGCACTTTAACTACAGTATGCTCTGGGCTGGTTCCTCGGAAGGAAGCGCAAGCGCCCGGTTTCTTTTGCAAAAGCTCACTGCTCCTCAGAGGCATCTGTGGAGTGAACAGTGTCCTGGTGGTGTGATGTTCAGGCAGCTTGGAAGCTGCACCGAAGCTGCTTTCCAAAGGGGGAGAGTCGGGCTTCTCCCACATGCTCCAGTTTCCAACTGGACCCCAAAGCGCAGTTACCGGCACTCTCTGACTGACGACTGGAGACTTTCGGCCACACGGGGCCTTTCTAGGATCACACTTCGTTGCAGGCGGGGTCTTTTGCATGCCGAGCATAGCACTACCCGCTTCATGACTTAGTCAGGCCTAGGTGACTTTGGATCGTCCAAATGTCTCACAAGTTGACCGGTTTTTCTGTTCTTTCTGTCAGGCTGGGCCTACAGTGTACCTTGCGTCACAATAGAGCGATGACAGATAAGAGTTGCCAGGGGGCTCCATAGGCTCAGGGATTCTTTCAGTGCAGTTCAGAGGGCCTCCACAGAGGGAGAGCCACGCTGAAGGTAATCCTGGCCAAAACGTTGTCCTGGGGCTGCTTTACAGCGGTCGAAATCAAGCTATGCAAGCGAGGATCAGTTCATTGCCCTTCCCTCTGCATAGAAAGGGTTGACCCCAACAGCCTGTTCTGCGCTGTGTGGCTCGGAAAACACAAAGGGGACTCACGGCACCCACGCTCTCCCTCAGAAGGGAATTCATACGCGACTCTCTGTGGCCTCCGTAGAGTCGTAGAGGAGTTAAAGCACTCTATCGAGTCAGGGTTCCTGGAGATGGCTGCACAGCAAACTTTGCTGATAGGAAACGCTCGTGCTTCCCTTGAGGCCTGGGGTCACGTTTCCTTCGCACTTTAGCTAGGGCAAGCCGTGGGATGAGCTCCTAGCCAGGCACTGGCGACCACCTGGATTCGTAGGAGAAAACTCACTTGCTTCCCTGAGGCATTCCTAGCAGTGGCTAGAAGACAGGTAACGGCACTGTCTTTCAGTCAGCCTTGAGGCCGCCACTATCTACCTTTCAACTGGGGGAAAATACTGCCTTTTTCCAGGCTTCTCAATTACACACCGGATCACCCAGCACATATCCCTCTCTCCTCTGACAAGACAAAGGAGGCCCTTGGAACACAATTCGGCCTTCGGCGATGAAACTTTGGGATGCAGTGTGTTTGTTCTGCATGTGCTGAATGGCATAATCCTCTAAATGCCCTCAGGCGGCCTAGGTGACTTTGCATGTTCCAAACGCCTAGCAAGGCTCAGGGTACATCTCTACTTTATTTCGGGCTGGACCTAAAGTCTACTTTCTGCCTCTCTTAGAGAGACGTCGAGCACCAGTCCCCAAAGTGGATTGGAGCCCCGGTGATTTCTTCCAGGGCAGCATAGGTGTCCTCAACGTGGCAGACCCGCATGGAAAGAAAGCCTGCCCAAGAACCGTGCTCCGGGGGCTGTTTCAAAGCTGTGGAACGCTAGCCATAGAGAACAGATTAGTTGCCGGCCCTTTCACCTGCATAGTGAGGGATGGTCCCAGAGCCGCGTATCCCTTGATTGTGCTCAGAAGGCTTTTGGTACACGGTGCACTTCCTTGGAAAGAAGTGCCCCCGTGAGAGGCTTGAGCGCTGGGAGGCATACTAAAGCTAAAGCCGTCCTTTGACTAAGACTTCCTGGAAACTGGTGCACCCCTGCCTCTGGGAATGGGAAAACGTGCACCTTACCTCGACACTAGAGGTCACATTTAGTTGGCACATTAGCTACAGTATGCTCTGGGCTGGGCTCCGCGGAAGGAAGCGCAAGCGCCCGGTTTCTTTTGCAAAAGCTCACTGCTCCTCAGAGGCATCTGTGGAGTGAACAGTGTCCTGGTGGTGTGATGTTCAGGCAGCTTGGAAGCTGCACCGAAGCTGCTTTCCAAAGGGGGAGAGTCGGGCTTCTCCCACATGCTCCAGTTTCCAACTGGACCCCACAGCGCAATTACCGGCACTCTCTGACTGACGACTGGAGACTTTCGGTCACACGGGGCCTTTCTAGGATCACACTTCGTTGCAGGCGGGGTCTTTTGCATGCCGTGCATAGCACTACCCGCTTCATGACTTAGTCAGGCCTAGGTGACTTTGGATCGTCCAAATGTCTCACAAGTTGACCGGTTTTTCTGTTCTTTCTGTCAGGCTGGGCCTACAGTGTACCTTGCGTCACAATAGAGCGATGACAGGTAAGAGTTGCCAGGGGGCTCCGTAGGCTCAGGGATTCTTTCAGTGCAGTTCAGAGGGCCTCCACAGAGGGAGAGCCACGCTGAATGTAATCCTGGCCAAAACGTTGTCCTGGGGCTGCTTTACAGCGGTCGAAATCAAGCTATGCAAGCGAGGATCAGTTCATTGCCCTTCCCTCTGCATAGAAAGGGTTGACCCCAACAGCCTGTTCTGCGCTGTGTGGCTCGGAAAACACAAAGGGGACTCACGGCACCCACGCTCTCCCTCAGAAGGGAATTCATACGCGACTCTCTGAGGCCTCCGTAGAGCCGTAGAGAAGTTAAAGCACTCTATCGAGTCAGGGTTCCTGGAGATGGCTGCTCAGCAAACTTTGCTGATAGGAAACGCTCATGCTTACCTTGACGCCTGGGGTCACGTTTCTTTCGCAATTTAGCTAGGGCAAGCCGTGGGATGAGCTCCTAGCCAGGCACTGGCGACCACCTGGATTCGTAGGAGAAAACTCACTTGCTTCCCTGAGGCATTCCTAGCAGTGGCTAGAAGACGGGTAACGGCACTTTCAGTCAGCCTTGAGGCCGCCACTATCTACCTTTCAACTGGGGGAAAATACTGCCTTTTTCCAGGCTTCTCAATTACACACCGGATCACCCAGCACATATCCCTCTCTCCTCTGACAAGACAAAGGAGGCCCTTGGAACACAATTCGGTCTTCGGCGATGAAACTTTGGGATGCAGTGTGTTTGTTCTGCATGTGCTGAATGGCATAATCCTCTAAATGCCCTCAGGCGGCCTAGGTGACTTTGCATGTTCCAAACGCCTAGCAAGGCTCAGGGTACATCTCTACTTTATTTCGGGCTGGACCTAAAGTCTACTTTCTGCCTCTCTTAGAGAGACGTCGAGCACCAGTCCCCAAAGTGGATTAGAGCCCCGGTGATTTCTTCCAGGGCAGCATAGGTGTCCTCAACGTGGCAGACCCGCATGGAAAGAAAGCCTGCCCAAGAACCGTGCTCCGGGGGCTGTTTCAAAGCTGTGGAACGCTAGCCATAGAGAACAGATTAGTTGCCGGCCCTTTCACCTGCATAGTGAGGGATGGTCCCAGAGCCGCGTATCCCTTGATTGTGCTCAGAAGGCTTTTGGTACACGGTGCACTTCCTTGGAAAGAAGTGCCCCCGTGAGAGGCTTGAGCGCTGGGACGCATACTAAAGGTAAAGCCGTCCTTTGACTAAGACTTCCTGGAAACTAGTGCACCCCTGCCTCTGGTAATGGGAAAACGTGCACCTTACCTCGAGACTAGAGGTCACATTTAGTTGGCACTTTAACTACAGTATGCTCTGGGCTGGTTCCTCGGAAGGAAGCGCAAGCGCCCGGTTTCTTTTGCAAAAGCTCACTGCTCCTCAGAGGCATCTGTGGAGTGAACAGTGTCCTGGTGGTGTGATGTTCAGGCAGCTTGGAAGCTGCACCGAAGCTGCTTTCCAAAGGGGGAGAGTCGGGCTTCTCCCACATGCTCCAGTTTCCAACTGGACCCCAAAGCGCAGTTACCGGCACTCTCTGACTGACGACTGGAGACTTTCGGCCACACGGGGCCTTTCTAGGATCACACTTCGTTGCAGGCGGGGTCTTTTGCATGCCGAGCATAGCACTACCCGCTTCATGACTTAGTCAGGCCTAGGTGACTTTGGATCGTCCAAATGTCTCACAAGTTGACCGGTTTTTCTGTTCTTTCTGTCAGGCTGGGCCTACAGTGTACCTTGCGTCACAATAGAGCGATGACAGATAAGAGTTGCCAGGGGGCTCCATAGGCTCAGGGATTCTTTCAGTGCAGTTCAGAGGGCCTCCACAGAGGGAGAGCCACGCTGAAGGTAATCCTGGCCAAAACGTTGTCCTGGGGCTGCTTTACAGCGGTCGAAATCAAGCTATGCAAGCGAGGATCAGTTCATTGCCCTTCCCTCTGCATAGAAAGGGTTGACCCCAACAGCCTGTTCTGCGCTGTGTGGCTCGGAAAACACAAAGGGGACTCACGGCACCCACGCTCTCCCTCAGAAGGGAATTCATACGCGACTCTCTGTGGCCTCCGTAGAGTCGTAGAGGAGTTAAAGCACTCTATCGAGTCAGGGTTCCTGGAGATGGCTGCACAGCAAACTTTGCTGATAGGAAACGCTCGTGCTTCCCTTGAGGCCTGGGGTCACGTTTCCTTCGCACTTTAGCTAGGGCAAGCCGTGGGATGAGCTCCTAGCCAGGCACTGGCGACCACCTGGATTCGTAGGAGAAAACTCACTTGCTTCCCTGAGGCATTCCTAGCAGTGGCTAGAAGACAGGTAACGGCACTGTCTTTCAGTCAGCCTTGAGGCCGCCACTATCTACCTTTCAACTGGGGGAAAATACTGCCTTTTTCCAGGCTTCTCAATTACACACCGGATCACCCAGCACATATCCCTCTCTCCTCTGACAAGACAAAGGAGGCCCTTGGAACACAATTCGGCCTTCGGCGATGAAACTTTGGGATGCAGTGTGTTTGTTCTGCATGTGCTGAATGGCATAATCCTCTAAATGCCCTCAGGCGGCCTAGGTGACTTTGCATGTTCCAAACGCCTAGCAAGGCTCAGGGTACATCTCTACTTTATTTCGGGCTGGACCTAAAGTCTACTTTCTGCCTCTCTTAGAGAGACGTCGAGCACCAGTCCCCAAAGTGGATTGGAGCCCCGGTGATTTCTTCCAGGGCAGCATAGGTGTCCTCAACGTGGCAGACCCGCATGGAAAGAAAGCCTGCCCAAGAACCGTGCTCCGGGGGCTGTTTCAAAGCTGTGGCACGCTAGCCATAGAGAACAGATTAGTTGCCGGCCCTTTCACCTGCATAGTGAGGGATGGTCCCAGAGCCGCGTATCCCTTGATTGTGCTCAGAAGGCTTTTGGTACACGGTGCACTTCCTTGGAAAGAAGTGCCCCCGTGAGAGGCTTGAGCGCTGGGAGGCATACTAAAGCTAAAGCCGTCCTTTGACTAAGACTTCCTGGAAACTGGTGCACCCCTGCCTCTGGGAATGGGAAAACGTGCACCTTACCTCGACACTAGAGGTCACATTTAGTTGGCACCTTAGCTACAGTATGCTCTGGGCTGGGCTCCGCGGAAGGAAGCGCAAGCGCCCGGTTTCTTTTGCAAAAGCTCACTGCTCCTCAGAGGCATCTGTGGAGTGAACAGTGTCCTGGTGGTGTGATGTTCAGGCAGCTTGGAAGCTGCACCGAAGCTGCTTTCCAAAGGGGGAGAGTCGGGCTTCTCCCACATGCTCCAGTTTCCAACTGGACCCCACAGCGCAGTTACCGGCACTCTCTGACTGACGACTGGAGACTTTCGGCCACACGGGGCCTTTCTAGGATCACACTTCGTTGCAGGCGGGGTCTTTTGCATGCCGTGCATAGCATTACCCGCTTCATGACTTAGTCAGGCTTAGGTGACTTTGGATCGTCCAAATGTCTCACAAGTTGACCGGTTTTTCTGTTTTTTCCGTCAGACTGGGCCTACAGTGTACCTTGCGTCACAATAGAGCGATGACAGGTAAGAGTTGCCAGGGGGCTCCGTAGGCTCAGGGATTCTTTCAGTGCAGTTCAGAGGGCCTCCACAGAGGGAGAGCCACGCTGAATGTAATCCTGGCCAAAACGTTGTCCTGGGGCTGCTTTACAGCGGTAGAAATCAAGCTATGCAAGCGAGGATCAGTTCATTGCCCTTCCCTCTGCATAGAAAGGGTTGACCCCAACAGCCTGTTCTGCACTCTGTGGCTCGGAAAACACAAAGGGGACTCACGGCACCCACGCTCTCCCTCAGAAAGGAATTCATACGCGACTCTCTGTGGCCTCCGGAGAGCCGTAGAGGAGTTAAAGCACTCTATCGAGTCAGGGTTCCTGGAGATGGCTGCACAGCAAACTTTGCTGATAGGAAACGCTCGTGCTTACCTTGAGGCCTGGGGTCACGTTTCCTTCGCACTTTAGCTAGGGCAAGCCGTGGGATGAGCTCCTAGCCAGGCACTGGCGACCACCTGGATTCGTAGGAGAAAACTCACTTGCTTCCCTGAGGCATTCCTAGCAGTGGCTAGAAGACGGGTAACGGCACTTTCAGTCAGCCTTGAGGCCGCCACTATCTACCTTTCAACTGGGGGAAAATACTGCCTTTTTCCAGGCTTCTCAATTACACACCGGATCACCCAGCACATATCCCTCTCTCCTCTGACAAGACAAAGGAGGCCCTTGGAACACAATTCGGCCTTCGGCGATGAAACTTTGGGATGCAGTGTGTTTCTTCTGCATGTGCTGAATGGCATAATCCTCTAAATGCCCTCAGGCGGCCTAAGTGACTTTGCATGTTCCAAACGCATAGCAAGGCTCAGGGTACATCTCTACTTTATTTCGGGCTGGACCTAAAGTCTACTTTCTGCCTCTCTTAGAGAGACGTCGAGCACGAGTCCCCAAAGTGGATTGGAGCCCCGGTGATTTCTTCCAGGGCAGCATAGGTGTCCTCAATGTGGCAGACCCGCATGGAAAGAAAGCCTGCCCAAGAAGCGTGCTCCGGGTGCTGTTTCAAAGCTGTGGAACGCTAGCCATAGAGAACAGATTAGTTGCCGGCTCTTTCACCTGCATAGTGAGGGATGGTCCCAGAGCCGCGTATCCCTTGATTGTGCTCAGAAGGCTTTTGGTACACGGTGCACTTCCTTGGAAAGAAGTGCCCCCGTGAGAGGCTTGAGCGCTGGGAGGCATACTAAAGCTAAAGCCGTCCTTTGACTAAGACTTCCTGGAAACTGGTGCACCCCTGCCTCTGGGAATGGGAAAACATGCACCTTACCTCGAGACTAGAGGTCACATTTAGTTGGCACTTTAGCTACAGTATGCTCTGGGCTGGGCTCCCCGGAAGGAAGCACAAGCGCCCGGTTTCTTTTGCAAAAGCTCACTGCTCCTCAGAGGCATCTGTGGAGTGAACAGTGTCCTGGTGGTGTGATGTTCAGGCCGCTTGGAAGCTGCACCGAAGCTGCTTTCCAAAGGGGGAGAGTCGGGCTTCTCCCACATGCTCCAGTTTCCAACTTGACTCCACAGCGCAGTTACCGGCACTCTCTGACTGACGACTGGAGACTTTCGGCCACACGGGGCCTTTCTAGGATCACACTTCGTTGCAGGCGGGGTCTTTTGCATGCCGTGCATAGCACTACCCGCTTCATGACTTAGTCAGGCCTAGGTGACTTTGGATCGTCCAAATGTCTCACAAGTTGACCGGTTTTTCTGTTCTTTCTGTCAGGCTGGGCCTACACTGTACCTTGCGTCACAATAGAGTGATGACAGGTAAGAGTTGCCAGGGGGCTCCGCAGGCTCAGGGATTCTTTCAGTGCAGTTCAGAGGGCCTCCACAGAGGGAGAGCCACGCTGAATATAATCCTGGCCAAAACGTTGTCCTGGGGCTGCTTTACAGCGGTCGAAATCAAGCTATGCAAGCGAGGATCAGTTCATTGCCCTTCCCTCTGCATAGAAAGGGTTGACCCCAACAGCCTGTTCTGCGCTGTGTGGCTCGGAAAACACAAAGGGGACTCACGGCACCCACACTCTCCCTCAGAAGGGAATTCATAGGCGAGTCTCTGAGGCCTCCGGAGAGCCGTAGAGCAGTTAAAGCACTCTATCGAGTCAGGGTTCCTGGAGATGGCTGCACAGCAAACTTTGCTGATAGGAAACGCTCGTGCTTCCCTTGAGGCCTGGGGTCACGTTTACTTTGCACTTTAGCTTGGGCAAGCCGTGGGATGAGCTCCTAGCAAGGCACTGGCGACCACCTGGATTCGTAGTAGGAAACTCACTTGCTTCCCTGAGGCATTCTTAGAAGTCGCTAGAAGACAGGTAACGGCACTGTCTTTCAGTCAGCCTTGAGGCCGCCACTATCTACCTTTCAACTGGGGGAAAATACTGCCTTTTTCCAGGCTTCTCAATTACACACCGGATCAGCTAGCACATATACCTCTCTTCTTTGACAAGCCAAAGGAGGCCATTGGAACACAATTCGGCCTTCTGCGATGAAACTTTGGGATGCAGTGTGTTTGTTCTGCATGTGCTGAATGGCATAATCCTCTAAATGCCCTCAGGCGGCCTAGGTGACTTTGCATGTTCCAAATGCCTAGCAAGGCTCAGTGTACATCTCTACTTTATTTCGGGCTGGACCTAAAGTCTACTTTCTGCCTCTCTTAGAGAGACGTCGAGCACGAGGCCCGAAAGTGGATTGGAGCCCCGGTGATTTCTTCCAGGGCAGCATAGGTGTCCTCAATGTGGCAGACCCGCATGGAAAGAAAGCCTGCCCAAGAACCGTGCTCCAGGGGCTGTTTCAAAGCTGTGGAACGCTAGCCATAGAGAACAGATTAGTTGCCGGCCCTTTCACCTGCATAGTGAGGGATGGTCCCAGAGCCGCGTATCCCTTGATTGTGCTCAGAAGGCTTTTGGTACACGGTGCACTTCCTTGGAAAGAAGTGCCCCCGTGAGAGGCTTGAGCGCTGGGAGGCATACTAAAGCTAAAGCCGTCCTTTGACTAAGACTTCCTGGAAACTGGTGCACCCCTGCCTCTGGGAATGGGAAAACATGCACCTTACCTCGAGACTAGAGGTCACATTTAGTTGGCACTTTAGCTACAGTATGCTCTGGGCTGGGCTCCCCGGAAAGAAGCACAAGCGCCCGGTTTCTTTTGCAAAAGCTCACTGCTCCTCAGAGGCATCTGTGGAGTGAACAGTGTCCTGGTGGTGTGATGTTCAGGCCGCTTGGAAGCTGCCCCGAAGCTGCTTTCCAAAGGGGGAGAGTCGGGCTTCTCCCACATGCTCCAGTTTCCAACTGGACCCCAAAGCGCAGTTACCGGCACTCTCTGACTGACGACTGGAGACTTTCGGCCACACGGGGCCTTTCTAGGATCACACTTCGTTGCAGGCGGGGTCTTTTGCATGCCGAGCATAGCACTACCCGCTTCATGACTTAGTCAGGCCTAGGTGACTTTGGATCGTCCAAATGTCTCACAAGTTGACCGGTTTTTCTGTTCTTTCTGTCAGGCTGGGCCTACAGTGTACCTTGCGTCACAATAGAGCGATGACAGATAAGAGTTGCCAGGGGGCTCCATAGGCTCAGGGATTCTTTCAGTGCAGTTCAGAGGGCCTCCACAGAGGGAGAGCCACGCTGAAGGTAATCCTGGCCAAAACGTTGTCCTGGGGCTGCTTTACAGCGGTCGAAATCAAGCTATGCAAGCGAGGATCAGTTCATTGCCCTTCCCTCTGCATAGAAAGGGTTGACCCCAACAGCCTGTTCTGCGCTGTGTGGCTCGGAAAACACAAAGGGGACTCACGGCACCCACGCTCTCCCTCAGAAGGGAATTCATACGCGACTCTCTGTGGCCTCCGTAGAGTCGTAGAGGAGTTAAAGCACTCTATCGAGTCAGGGTTCCTGGAGATGGCTGCACAGCAAACTTTGCTGATAGGAAACGCTCGTGCTTCCCTTGAGGCCTGGGGTCACGTTTCCTTCGCACTTTAGCTAGGGCAAGCCGTGGGATGAGCTCCTAGCCAGGCACTGGCGACCACCTGGATTCGTAGGAGAAAACTCACTTGCTTCCCTGAGGCATTCCTAGCAGTGGCTAGAAGACAGGTAACGGCACTGTCTTTCAGTCAGCCTTGAGGCCGCCACTATCTACCTTTCAACTGGGGGAAAATACTGCCTTTTTCCAGGCTTCTCAATTACACACCGGATCACCCAGCACATATCCCTCTCTCCTCTGACAAGACAAAGGAGGCCCTTGGAACACAATTCGGCCTTCGGCGATGAAACTTTGGGATGCAGTGTGTTTGTTCTGCATGTGCTGAATGGCATAATCCTCTAAATGCCCTCAGGCGGCCTAGGTGACTTTGCATGTTCCAAACGCCTAGCAAGGCTCAGGGTACATCTCTACTTTATTTCGGGCTGGACCTAAAGTCTACTTTCTGCCTCTCTTAGAGAGACGTCGAGCACCAGTCCCCAAAGTGGATTGGAGCCCCGGTGATTTCTTCCAGGGCAGCATAGGTGTCCTCAACGTGGCAGACCCGCATGGAAAGAAAGCCTGCCCAAGAACCGTGCTCCGGGGGCTGTTTCAAAGCTGTGGAACGCTAGCCATAGAGAACAGATTAGTTGCCGGCCCTTTCACCTGCATAGTGAGGGATGGTCCCAGAGCCGCGTATCCCTTGATTGTGCTCAGAAGGCTTTTGGTACACGGTGCACTTCCTTGGAAAGAAGTGCCCCCGTGAGAGGCTTGAGCGCTGGGAGGCATACTAAAGCTAAAGCCGTCCTTTGACTAAGACTTCCTGGAAACTGGTGCACCCCTGCCTCTGGGAATGGGAAAACGTGCACCTTACCTCGACACTAGAGGTCACATTTAGTTGGCACATTAGCTACAGTATGCTCTGGGCTGGGCTCCGCGGAAGGAAGCGCAAGCGCCCGGTTTCTTTTGCAAAAGCTCACTGCTCCTCAGAGGCATCTGTGGAGTGAACAGTGTCCTGGTGGTGTGATGTTCAGGCAGCTTGGAAGCTGCACCGAAGCTGCTTTCCAAAGGGGGAGAGTCGGGCTTCTCCCACATGCTCCAGTTTCCAACTGGACCCCACAGCGCAGTTACCGGCACTCTCTGACTGACGACTGGAGACTTTCGGCCACACGGGGCCTTTCTAGGATCACACTTCGTTGCAGGCGGGGTCTTTTGCATGCCGTGCATAGCATTACCCGCTTCATGACTTAGTCAGGCTTAGGTGACTTTGGATCGTCCAAATGTCTCACAAGTTGACCGGTTTTTCTGTTTTTTCCGTCAGACTGGGCCTACAGTGTACCTTGCGTCACAATAGAGCGATGACAGGTAAGAGTTGCCAGGGGGCTCCGTAGGCTCAGGGATTCTTTCAGTGCAGTTCAGAGGGCCTCCACAGAGGGAGAGCCACGCTGAATGTAATCCTGGCCAAAACGTTGTCCTGGGGCTGCTTTACAGCGGTAGAAATCAAGCTATGCAAGCGAGGATCAGTTCATTGCCCTTCCCTCTGCATAGAAAGGGTTGACCCCAACAGCCTGTTCTGCACTCTGTGGCTCGGAAAACACAAAGGGGACTCACGGCACCCACGCTCTCCCTCAGAAAGGAATTCATACGCGACTCTCTGTGGCCTCCGGAGAGCCGTAGAGGAGTTAAAGCACTCTATCGAGTCAGGGTTCCTGGAGATGGCTGCACAGCAAACTTTGCTGATAGGAAACGCTCGTGCTTCCCTTGAGGCCTGGGGTCACGTTTCCTTCGCACTTTAGCTAGGGCAAGCCGTGGGATGAGCTCCTAGCCAGACACTGGCGACCACCTGGATTCGTAGGAGAAAACTCACTTGCTTCCCTGAGGCATTCCTAGCAGTGGCTAGAAGACGGGTAACGGCAATTTCAGTCAGCCTTGAGGCCGCCACTATCTACCTTTCAACTGGGGGAAAATACTGCCTTTTTCCAGGCTTCTCAATTACACACCGGATCACCCAGCACATATCCCTCTCTCCTCTGACAAGACAAAGGAGGCCCTTGGAACACAATTCGGCCTTCGGCGATGAAACTTTGGGATGCAGTGTGTTTCTTCTGCATGTGCTGAATGGCATAATCCTCTAAATGCCCTCAGGCGGCCTAGGTGACTTTGCATGTTCCAAACGCATAGCAAGGCTCAGGGTACATCTCTACTTTATTTCGGGCTGGACCTAAAGTCTACTTTCTGCCTCTCTTAGAGAGACGTCGAGCACGAGTCCCCAAAGTGGATTGGAGCCCCGGTGATTTCTTCCAGGGCAGCATAGGTGTCCTCAATGTGGCAGACCCGCATGGAAAGAAAGCCTGCCCAAGAAGCGTGCTCCGGGTGCTGTTTCAAAGCTGTGGAACGCTAGCCATAGAGAACAGATTAGTTGCCGGCTCTTTCACCTGCATAGTGAGGGATGGTCCCAGAGCCGCGTATCCCTTGATTGTGCTCAGAAGGCTTTTGGTACACGGTGCACTTCCTTGGAAAGAAGTGCCCCCGTGAGAGGCTTGAGCGCTGGGAGGCATACTAAAGCTAAAGCCGTCCTTTGACTAAGACTTCCTGGAAACTGGTGCACCCCTGCCTCTGGGAATGGGAAAACATGCACCTTACCTCGAGACTAGAGGTCACATTTAGTTGGCACTTTAGCTACAGTCTGCTCTGGGCTGGGCTCCCCGGAAGGAAGCGCAAGCGCCCGGTTTCTTTGGCAAAAGCTCACTGCTCCTCACAGGCATCTGTGGAGTGAGAAGTGTCCTGGTGGTGTGATGTTCAGGCAGCTTGGAAGCTGCACCGAAGCTGCTTTCCAAAGGGGGAGAGTCGGGCTTGTCCCACATGCTCCAGTTTCCAACTTGACCCCACAGCGCAATTACCGGCACTCTCTGACTGACGACTGGAGACTTTCGGTCACACGGGGCCTTTCTAGGATCACACTTCGTTGCAGGCGGGGTCTTTTGCATGCCGTGCATAGCACTACCCGCTTCATGACTTAGTCAGGCCTAGGTGACTTTGGATCGTCCAAATGTCTCACAAGTTGACCGGTTTTTCTGTTCTTTCTGTCAGGCTGGGCCTACAGTGTACCTTGCGTCACAATAGAGCGATGACAGGTAAGAGTTGCCAGGGGGCTCCGTAGGCTCAGGGATTCTTTCAGTGCAGTTCAGAGGGCCTCCACAGAGGGAGAGCCACGCTGAATGTAATCCTGGCCAAAACGTTGTCCTGGGGCTGCTTTACAGCGGTCGAAATCAAGCTATGCAAGCGAGGATCAGTTCATTGCCCTTCCCTCTGCATAGAAAGGGTTGACCCCAACAGCCTGTTCTGCGCTGTGTGGCTCGGAAAACACAAAGGGGACTCACGGCACCCACGCTCTCCCTCAGAAGGGAATTCATACGCGACTCTCTGAGGCCTCCGTAGAGCCGTAGAGAAGTTAAAGCACTCTATCGAGTCAGGGTTCCTGGAGATGGCTGCTCAGCAAACTTTGCTGATAGGAAACGCTCATGCTTACCTTGACGCCTGGGGTCACGTTTCTTTCGCAATTTAGCTAGGGCAAGCCGTGGGATGAGCTCCTAGCCAGGCACTGGCGACCACCTGGATTCGTAGGAGAAAACTCACTTGCTTCCCTGAGGCATTCCTAGCAGTGGCTAGAAGACGGGTAACGGCACTTTCAGTCAGCCTTGAGGCCGCCACTATCTACCTTTCAACTGGGGGAAAATACTGCCTTTTTCCAGGCTTCTCAATTACACACCGGATCACCCAGCACATATCCCTCTCTCCTCTGACAAGACAAAGGAGGCCCTTGGAACACAATTCGGTCTTCGGCGATGAAACTTTGGGATGCAGTGTGTTTGTTCTGCATGTGCTGAATGGCATAATCCTCTAAATGCCCTCAGGCGGCCTAGGTGACTTTGCATGTTCCAAACGCCTAGCAAGGCTCAGGGTACATCTCTACTTTATTTCGGGCTGGACCTAAAGTCTACTTTCTGCCTCTCTTAGAGAGACGTCGAGCACCAGTCCCCAAAGTGGATTAGAGCCCCGGTGATTTCTTCCAGGGCAGCATAGGTGTCCTCAACGTGGCAGACCCGCATGGAAAGAAAGCCTGCCCAAGAACCGTGCTCCGGGGGCTGTTTCAAAGCTGTGGAACGCTAGCCATAGAGAACAGATTAGTTGCCGGCCCTTTCACCTGCATAGTGAGGGATGGTCCCAGAGCCGCGTATCCCTTGATTGTGCTCAGAAGGCTTTTGGTACACGGTGCACTTCCTTGGAAAGAAGTGCCCCCGTGAGAGGCTTGAGCGCTGGGACGCATACTAAAGGTAAAGCCGTCCTTTGACTAAGACTTCCTGGAAACTAGTGCACCCCTGCCTCTGGTAATGGGAAAACGTGCACCTTACCTCGAGACTAGAGGTCACATTTAGTTGGCACTTTAACTACAGTATGCTCTGGGCTGGTTCCTCGGAAGGAAGCGCAAGCGCCCGGTTTCTTTTGCAAAAGCTCACTGCTCCTCAGAGGCATCTGTGGAGTGAACAGTGTCCTGGTGGTGTGATGTTCAGGCAGCTTGGAAGCTGCACCGAAGCTGCTTTCCAAAGGGGGAGAGTCGGGCTTCTCCCACATGCTCCAGTTTCCAACTGGACCCCAAAGCGCAGTTACCGGCACTCTCTGACTGACGACTGGAGACTTTCGGCCACACGGGGCCTTTCTAGGATCACACTTCGTTGCAGGCGGGGTCTTTTGCATGCCGAGCATAGCACTACCCGCTTCATGACTTAGTCAGGCCTAGGTGACTTTGGATCGTCCAAATGTCTCACAAGTTAACCGGTTTTTCTGTTCTTTCTGTCAGGCTGGGCCTACAGTGTACCTTGCGTCACAATAGAGCGATGACAGATAAGAGTTGCCAGGGGGCTCCATAGGCTCAGGGATTCTTTCAGTGCAGTTCAGAGGGCCTCCACAGAGGGAGAGCCACGCTGAAGGTAATCCTGGCCAAAACGTTGTCCTGGGGCTGCTTTACAGCGGTCGAAATCAAGCTATGCAAGCGAGGATCAGTTCATTGCCCTTCCCTCTGCATAGAAAGGGTTGACCCCAACAGCCTGTTCTGCACTCTGTGGCTCGGAAAACACAAAGGGGACTCACGGCACCCACGCTCTCCCTCAGAAGGGAATTCATACGCGACTCTCTGTGGCCTCCGTAGAGTCGTAGAGGAGTTAAAGCACTCTATCGAGTCAGGGTTCCTGGAGATGGCTGCACAGCAAACTTTGCTGATAGGAAACGCTCGTGCTTCCCTTGAGGCCTGGGGTCACGTTTCCTTCGCACTTTAGCTAGGGCAAGCCGTGGGATGAGCTCCTAGCAAGGCACTGGCGACCACCTGGATTCGTAGGAGAAAACTCACTTGCTTCCCTGAGGCATTCCTAGCAGTGGCTAGAAGACAGGTAACGGCACTGTCTTTCAGTCAGCCTTGAGGCCGCCACTATCTACCTTTCAACTGGGGGAAAATACTGCCTTTTTCCAGGCTTCTCAATTACACACCGGATCACCCAGCACATATCCCTCTCTCCTCTGACAAGACAAAGGAGGCCCTTGGAACACAATTCGGCCTTCGGCGATGAAACTTTGGGATGCAGTGTGTTTGTTCTGCATGTGCTGAATGGCATAATCCTCTAAATGCCCTCAGGCGGCCTAGGTGACTTTGCATGTTCCAAACGCCTAGCAAGGCTCAGGGTACATCTCTACTTTATTTCGGGCTGGACCTAAAGTCTACTTTCTGCCTCTCTTAGAGAGACGTCGAGCACCAGTCCCCAAAGTGGATTGGAGCCCCGGTGATTTCTTCCAGGGCAGCATAGGTGTCCTCAACGTGGCAGACCCGCATGGAAAGAAAGCCTGCCCAAGAACCGTGCTCCGGGGGCTGTTTCAAAGCTGTGGAACGCTAGCCATAGAGAACAGATTAGTTGCCGGCCCTTTCACCTGCATAGTGAGGGATGGTCCCAGAGCCACGTATCCCTTGATTGTGCTCAGAAGGCTTTTGGTACACGGTGCACTTCCTTGGAAAGAAGTGCCCCCGTGAGAGGCTTGAGCGCTGGGAGGCATACTAAAGCTAAAGCCGTCCTTTGACTAAGACTTCCTGGAAACTGGTGCACCCCTGCCTCTGGGAATGGGAAAACGTGCACCTTACCTCGACACTAGAGGTCACATTTAGTTGGCACATTAGCTACAGTATGCTCTGGGCTGGGCTCCGCGGAAGGAAGCGCAAGCGCCCGGTTTCTTTTGCAAAAGCTCACTGCTCCTCAGAGGCATCTGTGGAGTGAACAGTGTCCTGGTGGTGTGATGTTCAGGCAGCTTGGAAGCTGCACCGAAGCTGCTTTCCAAAGGGGGAGAGTCGGGCTTCTCCCACATGCTCCAGTTTCCAACTGGACCCCACAGCGCAGTTACCGGCACTCTCTGACTGACGACTGGAGACTTTCGGCCACACGGGGCCTTTCTAGGATCACACTTCGTTGCAGGCGGGGTCTTTTGCATGCCGTGCATAGCATTACCCGCTTCATGACTTAGTCAGGCTTAGGTGACTTTGGATCGTCCAAATGTCTCACAAGTTGACCGGTTTTTCTGTTTTTTCCGTCAGACTGGGCCTACAGTGTACCTTGCGTCACAATAGAGCGATGACAGGTAAGAGTTGCCAGGGGGCTCCGTAGGCTCAGGGATTCTTTCAGTGCAGTTCAGAGGGCCTCCACAGAGGGAGAGCCACGCTGAATGTAATCCTGGCCAAAACGTTGTCCTGGGGCTGCTTTACAGCGGTCGAAATCAAGCTATGCAAGCGAGGATCAGTTCATTGCCCTTCCCTCTGCATAGAAAGGGTTGACCCCAACAGCCTGTTCTGCGCTGTGTGGCTCGGAAAACACAAAGGGGACTCACGGCACCCACGCTCTCCCTCAGAAGGGAATTCATACGCGACTCTCTGAGGCCTCCGTAGAGCCGTAGAGAAGTTAAAGCACTCTATCGAGTCAGGGTTCCTGGAGATGGCTGCTCAGCAAACTTTGCTGATAGGAAACGCTCATGCTTACCTTGACGCCTGGGGTCACGTTTCTTTCGCAATTTAGCTAGGGCAAGCCGTGGGATGAGCTCCTAGCCAGGCACTGGCGACCACCTGGATTCGTAGGAGAAAACTCACTTGCTTCCCTGAGGCATTCCTAGCAGTGGCTAGAAGACGGGTAACGGCACTTTCAGTCAGCCTTGAGGCCGCCACTATCTACCTTTCAACTGGGGGAAAATACTGCCTTTTTCCAGGCTTCTCAATTACACACCGGATCACCCAGCACATATCCCTCTCTCCTCTGACAAGACAAAGGAGGCCCTTGGAACACAATTCGGTCTTCGGCGATGAAACTTTGGGATGCAGTGTGTTTGTTCTGCATGTGCTGAATGGCATAATCCTCTAAATGCCCTCAGGCGGCCTAGGTGACTTTGCATGTTCCAAACGCCTAGCAAGGCTCAGGGTACATCTCTACTTTATTTCGGGCTGGACCTAAAGTCTACTTTCTGCCTCTCTTAGAGAGACGTCGAGCACCAGTCCCCAAAGTGGATTAGAGCCCCGGTGATTTCTTCCAGGGCAGCATAGGTGTCCTCAACGTGGCAGACCCGCATGGAAAGAAAGCCTGCCCAAGAACCGTGCTCCGGGGGCTGTTTCAAAGCTGTGGAACGCTAGCCATAGAGAACAGATTAGTTGCCGGCCCTTTCACCTGCATAGTGAGGGATGGTCCCAGAGCCGCGTATCCCTTGATTGTGCTCAGAAGGCTTTTGGTACACGGTGCACTTCCTTGGAAAGAAGTGCCCCCGTGAGAGGCTTGAGCGCTGGGACGCATACTAAAGGTAAAGCCGTCCTTTGACTAAGACTTCCTGGAAACTAGTGCACCCCTGCCTCTGGTAATGGGAAAACGTGCACCTTACCTCGAGACTAGAGGTCACATTTAGTTGGCACTTTAACTACAGTATGCTCTGGGCTGGTTCCTCGGAAGGAAGCGCAAGCGCCCGGTTTCTTTTGCAAAAGCTCACTGCTCCTCAGAGGCATCTGTGGAGTGAACAGTGTCCTGGTGGTGTGATGTTCAGGCAGCTTGGAAGCTGCACCGAAGCTGCTTTCCAAAGGGGGAGAGTCGGGCTTCTCCCACATGCTCCAGTTTCCAACTGGACCCCAAAGCGCAGTTACCGGCACTCTCTGACTGACGACTGGAGACTTTCGGCCACACGGGGCCTTTCTAGGATCACACTTCGTTGCAGGCGGGGTCTTTTGCATGCCGAGCATAGCACTACCCGCTTCATGACTTAGTCAGGCCTAGGTGACTTTGGATCGTCCAAATGTCTCACAAGTTAACCGGTTTTTCTGTTCTTTCTGTCAGGCTGGGCCTACAGTGTACCTTGCGTCACAATAGAGCGATGACAGATAAGAGTTGCCAGGGGGCTCCATAGGCTCAGGGATTCTTTCAGTGCAGTTCAGAGGGCCTCCACAGAGGGAGAGCCACGCTGAAGGTAATCCTGGCCAAAACGTTGTCCTGGGGCTGCTTTACAGCGGTCGAAATCAAGCTATGCAAGCGAGGATCAGTTCATTGCCCTTCCCTCTGCATAGAAAGGGTTGACCCCAACAGCCTGTTCTGCACTCTGTGGCTCGGAAAACACAAAGGGGACTCACGGCACCCACGCTCTCCCTCAGAAGGGAATTCATACGCGACTCTCTGTGGCCTCCGTAGAGTCGTAGAGGAGTTAAAGCACTCTATCGAGTCAGGGTTCCTGGAGATGGCTGCACAGCAAACTTTGCTGATAGGAAACGCTCGTGCTTCCCTTGAGGCCTGGGGTCACGTTTCCTTCGCACTTTAGCTAGGGCAAGCCGTGGGATGAGCTCCTAGCCAGGCACTGGCGACCACCTGGATTCGTAGGAGAAAACTCACTTGCTTCCCTGAGGCATTCCTAGCAGTGGCTAGAAGACAGGTAACGGCACTGTCTTTCAGTCAGCCTTGAGGCCGCCACTATCTACCTTTCAACTGGGGGAAAATACTGCCTTTTTCCAGGCTTCTCAATTACACACCGGATCACCCAGCACATATCCCTCTCTCCTCTGACAAGACAAAGGAGGCCCTTGGAACACAATTCGGCCTTCGGCGATGAAACTTTGGGATGCAGTGTGTTTGTTCTGCATGTGCTGAATGGCATAATCCTCTAAATGCCCTCAGGCGGCCTAGGTGACTTTGCATGTTCCAAACGCCTAGCAAGGCTCAGGGTACATCTCTACTTTATTTCGGGCTGGACCTAAAGTCTACTTTCTGCCTCTCTTAGAGAGACGTCGAGCACCAGTCCCCAAAGTGGATTGGAGCCCCGGTGATTTCTTCCAGGGCAGCATAGGTGTCCTCAACGTGGCAGACCCGCATGGAAAGAAAGCCTGCCCAAGAACCGTGCTCCGGGGGCTGTTTCAAAGCTGTGGAACGCTAGCCATAGAGAACAGATTAGTTGCCGGCCCTTTCACCTGCATAGTGAGGGATGGTCCCAGAGCCACGTATCCCTTGATTGTGCTCAGAAGGCTTTTGGTACACGGTGCACTTCCTTGGAAAGAAGTGCCCCCGTGAGAGGCTTGAGCGCTGGGAGGCATACTAAAGCTAAAGCCGTCCTTTGACTAAGACTTCCTGGAAACTGGTGCACCCCTGCCTCTGGGAATGGGAAAACGTGCACCTTACCTCGACACTAGAGGTCACATTTAGTTGGCACATTAGCTACAGTATGCTCTGGGCTGGGCTCCGCGGAAGGAAGCGCAAGCGCCCGGTTTCTTTTGCAAAAGCTCACTGCTCCTCAGAGGCATCTGTGGAGTGAACAGTGTCCTGGTGGTGTGATGTTCAGGCAGCTTGGAAGCTGCACCGAAGCTGCTTTCCAAAGGGGGAGAGTCGGGCTTCTCCCACATGCTCCAGTTTCCAACTGGACCCCACAGCGCAGTTACCGGCACTCTCTGACTGACGACTGGAGACTTTCGGCCACACGGGGCCTTTCTAGGATCACACTTCGTTGCAGGCGGGGTCTTTTGCATGCCGTGCATAGCATTACCCGCTTCATGACTTAGTCAGGCTTAGGTGACTTTGGATCGTCCAAATGTCTCACAAGTTGACCGGTTTTTCTGTTTTTTCCGTCAGACTGGGCCTACAGTGTACCTTGCGTCACAATAGAGCGATGACAGGTAAGAGTTGCCAGGGGGCTCCGTAGGCTCAGGGATTCTTTCAGTGCAGTTCAGAGGGCCTCCACAGAGGGAGAGCCACGCTGAATGTAATCCTGGCCAAAACGTTGTCCTGGGGCTGCTTTACAGCGGTAGAAATCAAGCTATGCAAGCGAGGATCAGTTCATTGCCCTTCCCTCTGCATAGAAAGGGTTGACCCCAACAGCCTGTTCTGCACTCTGTGGCTCGGAAAACACAAAGGGGACTCACGGCACCCACGCTCTCCCTCAGAAAGGAATTCATACGCGACTCTCTGTGGCCTCCGGAGAGCCGTAGAGGAGTTAAAGCACTCTATCGAGTCAGGGTTCCTGGAGATGGCTGCACAGCAAACTTTGCTGATAGGAAACGCTCGTGCTTACCTTGAGGCCTGGGGTCACGTTTCCTTCGCACTTTAGCTAGGGCAAGCCGTGGGATGAGCTCCTAGCCAGGCACTGGCGACCACCTGGATTCGTAGGAGAAAACTCACTTGCTTCCCTGAGGCATTCCTAGCAGTGGCTAGAAGACGGGTAACGGCACTTTCAGTCAGCCTTGAGGCCGCCACTATCTACCTTTCAACTGGGGGAAAATACTGCCTTTTTCCAGGCTTCTCAATTACACACCGGATCACCCAGCACATATCCCTCTCTCCTCTGACAAGACAAAGGAGGCCCTTGGAACACAATTCGGCCTTCGGCGATGAAACTTTGGGATGCAGTGTGTTTCTTCTGCATGTGCTGAATGGCATAATCCTCTAAATGCCCTCAGGCGGCCTAAGTGACTTTGCATGTTCCAAACGCATAGCAAGGCTCAGGGTACATCTCTACTTTATTTCGGGCTGGACCTAAAGTCTACTTTCTGCCTCTCTTAGAGAGACGTCGAGCACGAGTCCCCAAAGTGGATTGGAGCCCCGGTGATTTCTTCCAGGGCAGCATAGGTGTCCTCAATGTGGCAGACCCGCATGGAAAGAAAGCCTGCCCAAGAAGCGTGCTCCGGGTGCTGTTTCAAAGCTGTGGAACGCTAGCCATAGAGAACAGATTAGTTGCCGGCTCTTTCACCTGCATAGTGAGGGATGGTCCCAGAGCCGCGTATCCCTTGATTGTGCTCAGAAGGCTTTTGGTACACGGTGCACTTCCTTGGAAAGAAGTGCCCCCGTGAGAGGCTTGAGCGCTGGGAGGCATACTAAAGCTAAAGCCGTCCTTTGACTAAGACTTCCTGGAAACTGGTGCACCCCTGTCTCTGGGAATGGGAAAACATGCACCTTACCTCGAGACTAGAGGTCACATTTAGTTGGCACTTTAGCTACAGTATGCT
The DNA here is from genome assembly GCF_964341445.2 of Mesoplodon mirus. NCBI lineage: Eukaryota > Metazoa > Chordata > Mammalia > Artiodactyla > Ziphiidae > Mesoplodon > Mesoplodon mirus. The sequence continues at coordinate 52,110,530 of NC_138977.1, forward strand.
CTGGGCTGGGCTCCCCGGAAGGAAGCACAAGCGCCCGGTTTCTTTTGCAAAAGCTCACTGCTCCTCAGAGGCATCTGTGGAGTGAACAGTGTCCTGGTGGTGTGATGTTCAGGCCGCTTGGAAGCTGCACCGAAGCTGCTTTCCAAAGGGGGAGAGTCGGGCTTCTCCCACATGCTCCAGTTTCCAACTTGACTCCACAGCGCAGTTACCGGCACTCTCTGACTGACGACTGGAGACTTTCGGCCACACGGGGCCTTTCTAGGATCACACTTCGTTGCAGGCGGGGTCTTTTGCATGCCGTGCATAGCACTACCCGCTTCATGACTTAGTCAGGCCTAGGTGACTTTGGATCGTCCAAATGTCTCACAAGTTGACCGGTTTTTCTGTTCTTTCTGTCAGGCTGGGCCTACACTGTACCTTGCGTCACAATAGAGTGATGACAGGTAAGAGTTGCCAGGGGGCTCCGCAGGCTCAGGGATTCTTTCAGTGCAGTTCAGAGGGCCTCCACAGAGGGAGAGCCACGCTGAATATAATCCTGGCCAAAACGTTGTCCTGGGGCTGCTTTACAGCGGTCGAAATCAAGCTATGCAAGCGAGGATCAGTTCATTGCCCTTCCCTCTGCATAGAAAGGGTTGACCCCAACAGCCTGTTCTGCGCTGTGTGGCTCGGAAAACACAAAGGGGACTCACGGCACCCACACTCTCCCTCAGAAGGGAATTCATAGGCGAGTCTCTGAGGCCTCCGGAGAGCCGTAGAGCAGTTAAAGCACTCTATCGAGTCAGGGTTCCTGGAGATGGCTGCACAGCAAACTTTGCTGATAGGAAACGCTCGTGCTTCCCTTGAGGCCTGGGGTCACGTTTACTTTTCACTTTAGCTTGGGCAAGCCGTGGGATGAGCTCCTAGCAAGGCACTGGCGACCACCTGGATTCGTAGTAGGAAACTCACTTGCTTCCCTGAGGCATTCTTAGAAGTCGCTAGAAGACAGGTAACGGCACTGTCTTTCAGTCAGCCTTGAGGCCGCCACTATCTACCTTTCAACTGGGGGAAAATACTGCCTTTTTCCAGGCTTCTCAATTACACACCGGATCAGCTAGCACATATACCTCTCTTCTTTGACAAGCCAAAGGAGGCCATTGGAACACAATTCGGCCTTCTGCGATGAAACTTTGGGATGCAGTGTGTTTGTTCTGCATGTGCTGAATGGCATAATCCTCTAAATGCCCTCAGGCGGCCTAGGTGACTTTGCATGTTCCAAATGCCTAGCAAGGCTCAGTGTACATCTCTACTTTATTTCGGGCTGGACCTAAAGTCTACTTTCTGCCTCTCTTAGAGAGACGTCGAGCACGAGGCCCGAAAGTGGATTGGAGCCCCGGTGATTTCTTCCAGGGCAGCATAGGTGTCCTCAATGTGGCAGACCCGCATGGAAAGAAAGCCTGCCCAAGAACCGTGCTCCAGGGGCTGTTTCAAAGCTGTGGAACGCTAGCCATAGAGAACAGATTAGTTGCCGGCCCTTTCACCTGCATAGTGAGGGATGGTCCCAGAGCCGCGTATCCCTTGATTGTGCTCTGAAGGCTTTTGGTACACGGTGCACTTCCTTGGAAAGAAGTGCCCCCGTGAGAGGCTTGAGCGCTGGGAGGCATACTAAAGCTAAAGCCGTCCTTTGACTAAGACTTCCTGGAAACTGGTGCACCCCTGCCTCTGGGAATGGGAAAACATGCACCTTACCTCGAGACTAGAGGTCACATTTAGTTGGCACTTTAGCTACAGTATGCTCTGGGCTGGGCTCCCCGGAAGGAAGCACAAGCGCCCGGTTTCTTTTGCAAAAGCTCACTGCTCCTCAGAGGCATCTGTGGAGTGAACAGTGTCCTGGTGGTGTGATGTTCAGGCCGCTTGGAAGCTGCACCGAAGATGCTTTCCAAAGGGGGAGAGTCGGGCTTGTCCCACATGCTCCAGTTTCCAACTGGACCCCACAGCGCATTAACCGGCACTCTCTGACTGACGACTGGAGACTTTCGGTCACACGGGGCCTTTCTAGGATCACACTTCGTTGCAGGCGGGGTCTTTTGCATGCCGTGCATAGCACTACCCGCTTCATGACTTAGTCAGGCCTAGGTGACTTTGGATCGTCCAAATGTCTCACAATTTGACCGGTTTTCCTGTTCTTTGTGTCAGGCTGGGCCTACAGTGTACCTTGCGTCACAATAGAGCGATGACAGGTAAGAGTTGCCAGGGGGCTCCGTAGGCTCAGGGATTCTTTCAGTGCAGTTCAGAGGGCCTCCACAGAGGGAGAGCCACGCTGAATGTAATCCTGGCCAAAACGCTGTCCTGGGGCTGCTTTACAGCGGTCGAAATCAAGCTATGCAAGCGAGGATCAGTTCATTGCCCTTCCCTCTGCATAGAAAGGGTTGACCCCAACAGCCTGTTCTGCGCTGTGTGGCTCGGAAAACACAAAGGGGACTCACGGCACCCACGCTCTCCCTCAGAAGGGAATTCATACGCGACTCTCTGTGGCCTCCGTAGAGCCGTAGAGAAGTTAAAGCACTCTATCGAGTCAGGGTTCCTGGAGATGGCTGCTCAGCAAACTTTGCTGATAGGAAACGCTCATGCTTACCTTGACGCCTGGGGTCACGTTTCTTTCGCAATTTAGCTAGGGCAAGCCGTGGGATGAGCTCCTAGCCAGGCACTGGCGACCACCTGGATTCGTAGGAGAAAACTCACTTGCTTCCCTGAGGCATTCCTAGCAGTGGCTAGAAGACGGGTAACGGCACTTTCAGTCAGCCTTGAGGCCGCCACTATCTACCTTTCAACTGGGGGAAAATACTGCCTTTTTCCAGGCTTCTCAATTACTCACCGGATCACCCAGCACATATCCCTCTCTCCTCTGACAAGACAAAGGAGGCCCTTGGAACACAATTCGGCCTTCGGCGATGAAACTTTGGGATGCAGTGTGTTTGTTCTGCATGTGCTGAATGGCATAATCCTCTAAATGCCCTCAGGCGGCCTAGGTGACTTTGCATGTTCCAAACGCCTAGCAAGGCTCAGGGTACATCTCTACTTTATTTCGGGCTGGACCTAAAGTCTACTTTCTGCCTCTCTTAGAGAGACGTCGAGCACCAGTCCCCAAAGTGGATTGGAGCCCCGGTGATTTCTTCCAGGGCAGCATAGGTGTCCTCAACGTGGCAGACCCGCATGGAAGGAAAGCCTGCCCAAGAACCGTGCTCCGGGGGCTGTTTCAAAGCTGTGGAACGCTAGCCATAGAGAACAGATTAGTTGCCGGCCCTTTCACCTGCATAGTGAGGGATGGTCCCAGAGCCGCGTATCCCTTGATTGTGCTCAGAAGGCTTTTGGTACACGGTGCACTTCCTTGGAAAGAAGTGCCCCCGTGAGAGGCTTGAGCGCTGGGAGGCATACTAAAGCTAAAGCCGTCCTTTGACTAAGACTTCCTGGAAACTGGTGCACCCCTGCCTCTGGGAATGGGAAAACGTGCACCTTACCTCGAGACTTGAGGTCACATTTAGTTGGCACTTTAACTACAGTATGCTCTGGGCTGGTTCCTCGGAAGGAAGAGCAAGCGCCCGGTTTCTTTTGCAAAAGCTCACTGCTCCTCAGAGGCATCTGTGGAGTGAACAGTGTCCTGGTGGTGTGATGTTCAGGCAGCTTGGAAGCTGCACCGAAGCTGCTTTCCAAAGGGGGAGAGTCGGGCTTCTCCCACATGCTCCAGTTTCCAACTGGACCCCAAAGCGCAGTTACCGGCACTCTCTGACTGACGACTGGAGACTTTCGGCCACACGGGGCCTTTCTAGGATCACACTTCGTTGCAGGCGGGGTCTTTTGCATGCCGAGCATAGCACTACCCGCTTCATGACTTAGTCAGGCCTAGGTGACTTTGGATCGTCCAAATGTCTCACAAGTTGACCGGTTTTTCTGTTCTTTCTGTCAGGCTGGGCCTACAGTGTACCTTGCGTCACAATAGAGCGATGACAGATAAGAGTTGCCAGGGGGCTCCATAGGCTCAGGGATACTTTCAGTGCAGTTCAGAGGGCCTCCACAGAGGGAGAGCCACGCTGAATGTAATCCTGGCCAAAACGTTGTCCTGGGGCTGCTTTACAGCGGTCGAAATCAAGCTATGCAAGCGAGGATCAGTTCATTGCCCTTCCCTCTGCATAGAAAGGGTTGACCCCAACAGCCTGTTCTGCGCTGTGTGGCTCGGAAAACACAAAGGGGACTCACGGCACCCACGCTCTCCCTCAGAAGGGAATTCATACGCGACTCTCTGTGGCCTCCGTAGAGTCGTAGAGGAGTTAAAGCACTCTATCGAGTCAGGGTTCCTGGAGATGGCTGCTCAGCAAACTTTGCTGATAGGAAACGCTCATGCTTACCTTGACGCCTGGGGTCACGTTTCCTTCGCACTTTAGCTAGGGCAAGCCGTGGGATGAGCTCCTAGCCAGGCACTGGCGAACACCTGGATTCGTAGGAGAAAACTCACTTGCTTCCCTGAGGCATTCCTAGCAGTGGCTAGAAGACGGGTAACGGCACTGTCTTTCAGTCAGCCTTGAGGCCGCCACTATCTACCTTTCAACTGGGGGAAAATACTGCCTTTTTCCAGGCTTCTCAATTACACACCGGATCACCCAGCACATATCCCTCTCTCCTCTGACAAGACAAAGGAGGCCCTTGGAACACAATTCGGCCTTCGGCGATGAAACTTTGGGATGCAGTGTGTTTGTTCTGCATGTGCTGAATGGCATAATCCTCTAAATGCCCTCAGGCGGCCTAGGTGACTTTGCATGTTCCAAACGCCTAGCAAGGCTCAGGGTACATCTCTACTTTATTTCGGGCTGGACCTAAAGTCTACTTTCTGCCTCTCTTAGAGAGACGTCGAGCACCAGTCCCCAAAGTGGATTGGAGCCCCGGTGATTTCTTCCAGGGCAGCATAGTTGTCCTCAACTTGGCAGACCCGCATGGAAAGAAAGCCTGCCCAAGAACCGTGCTCCGGGGACTGTTTCAAACCTGTGGAACGCTAGCCATAGAGAACAGATTAGTTGCCGGCCCTTTCACCTGCATAGTGAGGGATGGTCCCAGAGCCGCGTATCCCTTGATTGTGCTCAGAAGGCTTTTGGTACACGGTGCACTTCCTTGGAAAGAAGTGCCCCCGTGAGAGGCTTGAGCGCTGGGAGGCATACTAAAGCTAAAGCCGTCCTTTGACTAAGACTTCCTGGAAACTGGTGCACCCCTGCCTCTGGGAATGGGAAAACGTGCACCTTACCTCGACACTAGAGGTCACATTTAGTTGGCACCTTAGCTACAGTATGCTCTGGGCTGGGCTCCCCGGAAGGAAGCGCAAGCGCCCGCTTTCTTCTGCAAAAGCTCACTGCTCCTCAGAGGCATCTGTGGAGTGAACAGTGTCCTGGTGGTGTGGTGTTCAGGCAGCTTGGAAGCTGCACCGAAGCTGCTTTCCAAAGGGGGAGAGTCGGGCTTCTCCCACATGCTCCAGTTTCCAACTGGACCCCACAGCGCAGTTACCGGCACTCTCTGACTGACGACTGGAGACTTTCGGCCACACGGGGCCTTTCTAGGATCACACTTCGTTGCAGGCGGGGTCTTTTGCATGCCGTGCATAGCATTACCCGCTTCATGACTTAGTCAGGCTTAGGTGACTTTGGATCGTCCAAATGTCTCACAAGTTGACCGGTTTTTCTGTTTTTTCCGTCAGACTGGGCCTACAGTGTACCTTGCGTCACAATAGAGCGATGACAGGTAAGAGTTGCCAGGGGGCTCCGTAGGCTCAGGGATTCTTTCAGTGCAGTTCAGAGGGCCTCCACAGAGGGAGAGCCACGTTGAAGGTAATCCTGGCCAAAACGTTGTCCTGGGGCTGCTTTACAGCGGTAGAAATCAAGCTATGCAAGCGAGGATCAGTTCATTGCCCTTCCCTCTGCATAGAAAGGGTTGACCCCAACAGCCTGTTCTGCACTCTGTGGCTCGGAAAACACAAAGGGGACTCACGGCACCCACGCTCTCCCTCAGAAAGGAATTCATACGCGACTCTCTGTGGCCTCCGGAGAGCCGTAGAGGAGTTAAAGCACTCTATCGAGTCAGGGTTCCTGGAGATGGCTGCACAGCAAACTTTGCTGATAGGAAACGCTCGTGCTTCCCTTGAGGCCTGGGGTCACGTTTCCTTCGCACTTTAGCTAGGGCAAGCCGTTGGATGAGCTCCTAGCCAGGCACTGGCGAACACCTGGATTCGTAGGAGAAAACTCACTTGCTTCCCTGAGGCATTCCTAGCAGTGGCTAGAAGACGGGTAACGGCACTGTCTTTCAGTCAGCCTTGAGGCCGCCACTATCTACCTTTCAACTGGGGGAAATTACTGCCTTTTTCCAGGCTTCTCAATTACACACCGGATCACCTAGCACATATACCTCTCTTCTTTGACAAGCCAAAGGAGGCCCTTGGAACACAATTCGGCCTTCTGCGATGAAACATTGGGATGCAGTGTGTTTGTTCTGCATGTGCTGAATGGCATAATCCTCTAAATGCCCTCAGGCGGCCTAGGTGACTTTGCATGTTCCAAATGCCTAGCAAGGCTCAGGGTACATCTCTACTTTATTTCGGGCTGGACCTAAAGTCTACTTTCTGCCTCTCTTAGAGAGACGTCGAGCACCAGTCCCCAAAGTGGATTGGAGCCCCGGTGATTTCTTCAAGGGCAGCATAGGTGTCCTCAATGTGGCAGACCCGCATGGAAAGAAAGCCTGCCCAAGAACCGTGCTCCGGGGGCTGTTTCAAAGCTGTGGAACGCTAGCCATAGAGAACAGATTAGTTGCCGGCCCTTTCACCTGCATAGTGAGGGATGTTCCCAGAGCCGCGTATCCCTTGATTGTGCTCAGAAGGCTTTTGGTACACGGTGCACTTCCTTGGAAAGAAGTGCCCCCGTGAGAGGATTGAGCGCTGGGAGGCATACTAAAGCTAAAGACGTCCTTTGACTAAGACTTCCTGGAAACTGGTGCACCCCTGCCTCTGGGAATGGGAAAACGTGCACCTTATCTCGAGACTAGAGGTCACATTTAGTTGGCACTTTAGCTACACTATGCTCTGGGCTGGGCTCCCCGGAAGGAACCGCAAGCGCCCGGTTTCTTTGGCAAAAGCTCACTGCTCCTCACAGGCATCTGTGGAGTGAACAGTGTCCTGGTGGTGTGATGTTCAGGCCGCTTGGAAGCTGCACCGAAGCTGCTTTCCAAAGGGGGAGAGTCGGGCTTGTCCCACGTGCTCCCGTTTCCAACTTGACCCCACAGCGCAGTTACCGGCACTCTCTGACTGACGACTGGAGACTTTCGGTCACACGGGGCCTTTCTAGGATCACACTTCGTTGCAGGCGGGGTCTTTTGCATGCCGTGCATAGCACTACCCGCTTCATGACTTAGTCAGGCCTAGGTGACTTTGGATCGTCCAAATGTCTCACAAGTTGACCGGTTTTTCTGTTCTTTCTGTCAGGCTGGGCCTACAGTGTACCTTGCGTCACAATAGAGCGATGACAGGTAAGAGTTGCCAGGGGGCTCCGTAGGCTCAGGGATCCTTTCAGGGCAGTTCAGAGGGCCTCCACAGAGGGAGAGCCACGCTGAATGTAATCCTGGCCAAAACGTTGTCCTGGGGCTGCTTTACAGCGGTCGAAATCAAGCTATGCAAGCGAGGATCAGTTCATTGCCCTTCCCTCTGCATAGAAAGGGTTGACCCCAACAGCCTGTTCTGCGCTGTGTGGCTCGGAAAACACAAAGGGGACTCACGGCACCCACGCTCTCCCACAGAATGGAATTCATACGCGACTCTCTGTGGCCTCCGGAGAGCCGTAGAGGAGCTAAAGCACTCTATCGAGTCAGGGATCCTGGAGATGGCTGCACAGCAAACTTTGCTGATAGGAAACACTCGTGCTTACCTTGAGGCCTGGGGTCACGTTTCCTTCGCACTTTAGCTAGGGCAAGCCGTTGGATGAGCTCCTATCCAGGCACTGGCGACCACCTGGATTCGTAGGAGAAAACTCACTTGCTTCCCTGAGGCATTCCTAGCAGTGGCTAGAAGACGGGTAACGGCACTGTCTTTCAGTCAGCCTTGAGGCCGCCACTATCTACCTTTCAACTGGGGGAAAATACTGCCTTTTTCCAGGCTTCTCAATTACACACCGGATCACCCAGCACATATCCCTCTCTCCTCTGACAAGACAAAGGAGGCCCTTGGAACACAATTCGGCCTTCTGCGATGAAACTTTGGGATGCAGTGTGTTTGTTCTGCATGTGCTGAATGGCATAATCCTCTAAATGCCCTCAGGCGGCCTAGGTGACTTTGCATGTTCCAAACGCCTAGCAAGGCTCAGGGTACATCTCTACTTTATTTCGGGCTGGACCTAAAGTCTACTTTCTGCCTCTCTTAGAGAGACGTCGAGCACGAGTCCCCAAAGTGGATTGGAGCCCCGGTGATTTCTTCCAGGGCAGCATAGGTGTCCTCAATATGGCAGACCCGCATGGAAAGAAAGCCTGCCCAAGAACCGTGCTCCGGGGGCTGTTTCAAAGCTGTGGAACGCTAGCCATAGAGAACAGATTAGTTGCCGGCCCTTTCACCTGCATAGTGAGGGATGGTCCCAGAGCCGCGTATCCCTTGATTGTGCTCAGAAGGCTTTTGGTACACGGTGCACTTCCTTGGAAAGAAGTGCCCCCGTGAGAGGCTTGAGCACTGGGAGGCATACTAAAGCTAAAGCCGTCCTTTGACTAAGACTTCCTGGAAACTGGTGCACCCCTGCCTCTGGGAATGGGAAAACGTGCACCTTACCTCGAGACTAGAGGTCACATTTAGTTGGCACTTTAGCTACAGTATGCTCTGGGCTGGTCTCCCAGAAAGGAAGCGCAAGTGCCCGGTTTCTTTTGCAAAAGCTCACTGCTCCTCAGAGGCACCTGTGGAGTGAACAGTGTCCTGGTGGTGTGATGTTCAGGCCGCTTGGAAGCAGCACCAAAGCTGCTTTCCAAAGGGGGAGAGTCGGGCTTCTCCCACATGCTCCAGTTTCCAACTTGACCCTACAGCGCAGTTACCAGCACTCTCTGACTGACGACTGGAGACTTTCGGTCACACGGGGCCTTTCTAGGATCACACTTCGTTGCAGGCGGGGTCTTTTGCATGCCGTGCATAGCACTACCCGCTTCATGACTTAGTCAGGCCTAGGTGACTTTGGATCGTCCAAATGTCTCACAAGTTGACCGGTTTTCCTGTTCTTTGTGTCAGGCTGGGCCTACAGTGTACCTTGCGTCACAATAGAGCGATGACAGGTAAGAGTTGCCAGGGGGCTCCGTAGGCTCAGGGATTCTTTCAGTGCAGTTCAGAGGGCCTCCACAGAGGGAGAGCCACGCTGAATGTAATCCTGGCCAAAACGCTGTCCTGGGGCTGCTTTACAGCGGTCGAAATCAAGCTATGCAAGCGAGGATCAGTTCATTGCCCTTCCCTCTGCATAGAAAGGGTTGACCCCAACAGCCTGTTCTGCGCTGTGTGGCTCGGAAAACACAAAGGGGACTCACGGCACCCACGCTCTCCCTCAGAAGGGAATTCATACGCGACTCTCTGTGGCCTCCGTAGAGCCGTAGAGAAGTTAAAGCACTCTATCGAGTCAGGGTTCCTGGAGATGGCTGCTCAGCAAACTTTGCTGATAGGAAACGCTCATGCTTACCTTGACGCCTGGGGTCACGTTTCTTTCGCAATTTAGCTAGGGCAAGCCGTGGGATGAGCTCCTAGCCAGGCACTGGCGACCACCTGGATTCGTAGGAGAAAACTCACTTGCTTCCCTGAGGCATTCCTAGCAGTGGCTAGAAGACGGGTAACGGCACTTTCAGTCAGCCTTGAGGCCGCCACTATCTACCTTTCAACTGGGGGAAAATACTGCCTTTTTCCAGGCTTCTCAATTACTCACCGGATCACCCAGCACATATCCCTCTCTCCTCTGACAAGACAAAGGAGGCCCTTGGAACACAATTCGGCCTTCGGCGATGAAACTTTGGGATGCAGTGTGTTTGTTCTGCATGTGCTGAATGGCATAATCCTCTAAATGCCCTCAGGCGGCCTAGGTGACTTTGCATGTTCCAAACGCCTAGCAAGGCTCAGGGTACATCTCTACTTTATTTCGGGCTGGACCTAAAGTCTACTTTCTGCCTCTCTTAGAGAGACGTCGAGCACCAGTCCCCAAAGTGGATTGGAGCCCCGGTGATTTCTTCCAGGGCAGCATAGGTGTCCTCAACGTGGCAGACCCGCATGGAAGGAAAGCCTGCCCAAGAACCGTGCTCCGGGGGCTGTTTCAAAGCTGTGGAACGCTAGCCATAGAGAACAGATTAGTTGCCGGCCCTTTCACCTGCATAGTGAGGGATGGTCCCAGAGCCGCGTATCCCTTGATTGTGCTCAGAAGGCTTTTGGTACACGGTGCACTTCCTTGGAAAGAAGTGCCCCCGTGAGAGGCTTGAGCGCTGGGAGGCATACTAAAGCTAAAGCCGTCCTTTGACTAAGACTTCCTGGAAACTGGTGCACCCCTGCCTCTGGGAATGGGAAAACATGCACCTTACCTCGAGACTAGAGGTCACATTTAGTTGGCACTTTAGCTACAGTCTGCTCTGGGCTGGGCTCCCCGGAAGGAAGCGCAAGCGCCCGGTTTCTTTGGCAAAAGCTCACTGCTCCTCACAGGCATCTGTGGAGTGAACAGTGTCCTGGTGGTGTGATGTTCAGGCAGCTTGGAAGCTGCACCGAAGCTGCTTTCCAAAGGGGGAGAGTCGGGCTTGTCCCACATGCTCCAGTTTCCAACTTGACCCCACAGCGCAATTACCGGCACTCTCTGACTGACGACAGGAGACTTTCGGTCACACGGGGCCTTTCTAGGATCACACTTCGTTGCAGGCGGGGTCTTTTGCATGCCGTGCATAGCACTACCCGCTTCATGACTTAGTCAGGCCTAGGTGACTTTGGATCGTCCAAATGTCTCACAAGTTGACCGGTTTTTCTGTTCTTTCTGTCAGGCTGGGCCTACAGTGTACCTTGCGTCACAATAGAGCGATGACAGGTAAGAGTTGCCAGGGGGCTCCGTAGGCTCAGGGATTCTTTCAGTGCAGTTCAGAGGGCCTCCACAGAGGGAGAGCCACGCTGAATGTAATCCTGGCCAAAACGTTGTCCTGGGGCTGCTTTACAGCGGTCGAAATCAAGCTATGCAAGCGAGGATCAGTTCATTGCCCTTCCCTCTGCATAGAAAGGGTTGACCCCAACAGCCTGTTCTGCGCTGTGTGGCTCGGAAAACACAAAGGGGACTCACGGCACCCACGCTCTCCCTCAGAAGGGAATTCATACGCGACTCTCTGAGGCCTCCGTAGAGCCGTAGAGAAGTTAAAGCACTCTATCGAGTCAGGGTTCCTGGAGATGGCTGCTCAGCAAACTTTGCTGATAGGAAACGCTCATGCTTACCTTGACGCCTGGGGTCACGTTTCTTTCGCAATTTAGCTAGGGCAAGCCGTGGGATGAGCTCCTAGCCAGGCACTGGCGACCACCTGGATTCGTAGGAGAAAACTCACTTGCTTCCCTGAGGCATTCCTAGCAGTGGCTAGAAGACGGGTAACGGCACTTTCAGTCAGCCTTGAGGCCGCCACTATCTACCTTTCAACTGGGGGAAAATACTGCCTTTTTCCAGGCTTCTCAATTACACACCGGATCACCCAGCACATATCCCTCTCTCCTCTGACAAGACAAAGGAGGCCCTTGGAACACAATTCGGTCTTCGGCGATGAAACTTTGGGATGCAGTGTGTTTGTTCTGCATGTGCTGAATGGCATAATCCTCTAAATGCCCTCAGGCGGCCTAGGTGACTTTGCATGTTCCAAACGCCTAGCAAGGCTCAGGGTACATCTCTACTTTATTTCGGGCTGGACCTAAAGTCTACTTTCTGCCTCTCTTAGAGAGACGTCGAGCACCAGTCCCCAAAGTGGATTAGAGCCCCGGTGATTTCTTCCAGGGCAGCATAGGTGTCCTCAACGTGGCAGACCCGCATGGAAAGAAAGCCTGCCCAAGAACCGTGCTCCGGGGGCTGTTTCAAAGCTGTGGAACGCTAGCCATAGAGAACAGATTAGTTGCCGGCCCTTTCACCTGCATAGTGAGGGATGGTCCCAGAGCCGCGTATCCCTTGATTGTGCTCAGAAGGCTTTTGGTACACGGTGCACTTCCTTGGAAAGAAGTGCCCCCGTGAGAGGCTTGAGCGCTGGGACGCATACTAAAGGTAAAGCCGTCCTTTGACTAAGACTTCCTGGAAACTAGTGCACCCCTGCCTCTGGTAATGGGAAAACGTGCACCTTACCTCGAGACTAGAGGTCACATTTAGTTGGCACTTTAACTACAGTATGCTCTGGGCTGGTTCCTCGGAAGGAAGCGCAAGCGCCCGGTTTCTTTTGCAAAAGCTCACTGCTCCTCAGAGGCATCTGTGGAGTGAACAGTGTCCTGGTGGTGTGATGTTCAGGCAGCTTGGAAGCTGCACCGAAGCTGCTTTCCAAAGGGGGAGAGTCGGGCTTCTCCCACATGCTCCAGTTTCCAACTGGACCCCACAGCGCAGTTACCGGCACTCTCTGACTGACGACTGGAGACTTTCGGCCACACGGGGCCTTTCTAGGATCACACTTCGTTGCAGGCGGGGTCTTTTGCATGCCGAGCATAGCACTACCCGCTTCATGACTTAGTCAGGCCTAGGTGACTTTGGATCGTCCAAATGTCTCACAAGTTAACCGGTTTTTCTGTTCTTTCTGTCAGGCTGGGCCTACAGTGTACCTTGCGTCACAATAGAGCGATGACAGATAAGAGTTGCCAGGGGGCTCCATAGGCTCAGGGATTCTTTCAGTGCAGTTCAGAGGGCCTCCACAGAGGGAGAGCCACGCTGAAGGTAATCCTGGCCAAAACGTTGTCCTGGGGCTGCTTTACAGCGGTCGAAATCAAGCTATGCAAGCGAGGATCAGTTCATTGCCCTTCCCTCTGCATAGAAAGGGTTGACCCCAACAGCCTGTTCTGCACTCTGTGGCTCGGAAAACACAAAGGGGACTCACGGCACCCACGCTCTCCCTCAGAAGGGAATTCATACGCGACTCTCTGTGGCCTCCGTAGAGTCGTAGAGGAGTTAAAGCACTCTATCGAGTCAGGGTTCCTGGAGATGGCTGCACAGCAAACTTTGCTGATAGGAAACGCTCGTGCTTCCCTTGAGGCCTGGGGTCACGTTTCCTTCGCACTTTAGCTAGGGCAAGCCGTGGGATGAGCTCCTAGCCAGGCACTGGCGACCACCTGGATTCGTAGGAGAAAACTCACTTGCTTCCCTGAGGCATTCCTAGCAGTGGCTAGAAGACAGGTAACGGCACTGTCTTTCAGTCAGCCTTGAGGCCGCCACTATCTACCTTTCAACTGGGGGAAAATACTGCCTTTTTCCAGGCTTCTCAATTACACACCGGATCACCCAGCACATATCCCTCTCTCCTCTGACAAGACAAAGGAGGCCCTTGGAACACAATTCGGCCTTCGGCGATGAAACTTTGGGATGCAGTGTGTTTGTTCTGCATGTGCTGAATGGCATAATCCTCTAAATGCCCTCAGGCGGCCTAGGTGACTTTGCATGTTCCAAACGCCTAGCAAGGCTCAGGGTACATCTCTACTTTATTTCGGGCTGGACCTAAAGTCTACTTTCTGCCTCTCTTAGAGAGACGTCGAGCACCAGTCCCCAAAGTGGATTGGAGCCCCGGTGATTTCTTCCAGGGCAGCATAGGTGTCCTCAACGTGGCAGACCCGCATGGAAAGAAAGCCTGCCCAAGAACCGTGCTCCGGGGGCTGTTTCAAAGCTGTGGAACGCTAGCCATAGAGAACAGATTAGTTGCCGGCCCTTTCACCTGCATAGTGAGGGATGGTCCCAGAGCCACGTATCCCTTGATTGTGCTCAGAAGGCTTTTGGTACACGGTGCACTTCCTTGGAAAGAAGTGCCCCCGTGAGAGGCTTGAGCGCTGGGAGGCATACTAAAGCTAAAGCCGTCCTTTGACTAAGACTTCCTGGAAACTGGTGCACCCCTGCCTCTGGGAATGGGAAAACGTGCACCTTACCTCGACACTAGAGGTCACATTTAGTTGGCACATTAGCTACAGTATGCTCTGGGCTGGGCTCCGCGGAAGGAAGCGCAAGCGCCCGGTTTCTTTTGCAAAAGCTCACTGCTCCTCAGAGGCATCTGTGGAGTGAACAGTGTCCTGGTGGTGTGATGTTCAGGCAGCTTGGAAGCTGCACCGAAGCTGCTTTCCAAAGGGGGAGAGTCGGGCTTCTCCCACATGCTCCAGTTTCCAACTGGACCCCACAGCGCAGTTACCGGCACTCTCTGACTGACGACTGGAGACTTTCGGCCACACGGGGCCTTTCTAGGATCACACTTCGTTGCAGGCGGGGTCTTTTGCATGCCGTGCATAGCATTACCCGCTTCATGACTTAGTCAGGCTTAGGTGACTTTGGATCGTCCAAATGTCTCACAAGTTGACCGGTTTTTCTGTTTTTTCCGACAGACTGGGCCTACAGTGTACCTTGCGTCACAATAGAGCGATGACAGGTAAGAGTTGCCAGGGGGCTCCGTAGGCTCAGGGATTCTTTCAGTGCAGTTCAGAGGGCCTCCACAGAGGGAGAGCCACGCTGAATGTAATCCTGGCCAAAACGTTGTCCTGGGGCTGCTTTACAGCGGTAGAAATCAAGCTATGCAAGCGAGGATCAGTTCATTGCCCTTCCCTCTGCATAGAAAGGGTTGACCCCAACAGCCTGTTCTGCGCTGTGTGGCTCGGAAAACACAAAGGGGACTCACGGCACCCACGCTCTCCCTCAGAAGGGAATTCATACGCGACTCTCTGAGGCCTCCGTAGAGCCGTAGAGAAGTTAAAGCACTCTATCGAGTCAGGGTTCCTGGAGATGGCTGCTCAGCAAACTTTGCTGATAGGAAACGCTCATGCTTACCTTGACGCCTGGGGTCACGTTTCTTTCGCAATTTAGCTAGGGCAAGCCGTGGGATGAGCTCCTAGCCAGGCACTGGCGACCACCTGGATTCGTAGGAGAAAACTCACTTGCTTCCCTGAGGCATTCCTAGCAGTGGCTAGAAGACGGGTAACGGCACTTTCAGTCAGCCTTGAGGCCGCCACTATCTACCTTTCAACTGGGGGAAAATACTGCCTTTTTCCAGGCTTCTCAATTACACACCGGATCACCCAGCACATATCCCTCTCTCCTCTGACAAGACAAAGGAGGCCCTTGGAACACAATTCGGTCTTCGGCGATGAAACTTTGGGATGCAGTGTGTTTGTTCTGCATGTGCTGAATGGCATAATCCTCTAAATGCCCTCAGGCGGCCTAGGTGACTTTGCATGTTCCAAACGCCTAGCAAGGCTCAGGGTACATCTCTACTTTATTTCGGGCTGGACCTAAAGTCTACTTTCTGCCTCTCTTAGAGAGACGTCGAGCACCAGTCCCCAAAGTGGATTGGAGCCCCGGTGATTTCTTCCAGGGCAGCATAGGTGTCCTCAACGTGGCAGACCCGCATGGAAAGAAAGCCTGCCCAAGAACCGTGCTCCGGGGGCTGTTTCAAAGCTGTGGAACGCTAGCCATAGAGAACAGATTAGTTGCCGGCCCTTTCACCTGCATAGTGAGGGATGGTCCCAGAGCCGCGTATCCCTTGATTGTGCTCAGAAGGCTTTTGGTACACGGTGCACTTCCTTGGAAAGAAGTGCCCCCGTGAGAGGCTTGAGCGCTGGGACGCATACTAAAGGTAAAGCCGTCCTTTGACTAAGACTTCCTGGAAACTAGTGCACCCCTGCCTCTGGTAATGGGAAAACGTGCACCTTACCTCGAGACTAGAGGTCACATTTAGTTGGCACTTTAACTACAGTATGCTCTGGGCTGGTTCCTCGGAAGGAAGCGCAAGCGCCCGGTTTCTTTTGCAAAAGCTCACTGCTCCTCAGAGGCATCTGTGGAGTGAACAGTGTCCTGGTGGTGTGATGTTCAGGCAGCTTGGAAGCTGCACCGAAGCTGCTTTCCAAAGGGGGAGAGTCGGGCTTCTCCCACATGCTCCAGTTTCCAACTGGACCCCAAAGCGCAGTTACCGGCACTCTCTGACTGACGACTGGAGACTTTCGGCCACACGGGGCCTTTCTAGGATCACACTTCGTTGCAGGCGGGGTCTTTTGCATGCCGAGCATAGCACTACCCGCTTCATGACTTAGTCAGGCCTAGGTGACTTTGGATCGTCCAAATGTCTCACAAGTTAACCGGTTTTTCTGTTCTTTCTGTCAGGCTGGGCCTACAGTGTACCTTGCGTCACAATAGAGCGATGACAGATAAGAGTTGCCAGGGGGCTCCATAGGCTCAGGGATTCTTTCAGTGCAGTTCAGAGGGCCTCCACAGAGGGAGAGCCACGCTGAAGGTAATCCTGGCCAAAACGTTGTCCTGGGGCTGCTTTACAGCGGTCGAAATCAAGCTATGCAAGCGAGGATCAGTTCATTGCCCTTCCCTCTGCATAGAAAGGGTTGACCCCAACAGCCTGTTCTGCGCTGTGTGGCTCGGAAAACACAAAGGGGACTCACGGCACCCACGCTCTCCCTCAGAAGGGAATTCATACGCGACTCTCTGTGGCCTCCGTAGAGTCGTAGAGGAGTTAAAGCACTCTATCGAGTCAGGGTTCCTGGAGATGGCTGCACAGCAAACTTTGCTGATAGGAAACGCTCGTGCTTCCCTTGAGGCCTGGGGTCACGTTTCCTTCGCACTTTAGCTAGGGCAAGCCGTGGGATGAGCTCCTAGCCAGGCACTGGCGACCACCTGGATTCGTAGGAGAAAACTCACTTGCTTCCCTGAGGCATTCCTAGCAGTGGCTAGAAGACAGGTAACGGCACTGTCTTTCAGTCAGCCTTGAGGCCGCCACTATCTACCTTTCAACTGGGGGAAAATACTGCCTTTTTCCAGGCTTCTCAATTACACACCGGATCACCCAGCACATATCCCTCTCTCCTCTGACAAGACAAAGGAGGCCCTTGGAACACAATTCGGCCTTCGGCGATGAAACTTTGGGATGCAGTGTGTTTGTTCTGCATGTGCTGAATGGCATAATCCTCTAAATGCCCTCAGGCGGCCTAGGTGACTTTGCATGTTCCAAACGCCTAGCAAGGCTCAGGGTACATCTCTACTTTATTTCGGGCTGGACCTAAAGTCTACTTTCTGCCTCTCTTAGAGAGACGTCGAGCACCAGTCCCCAAAGTGGATTGGAGCCCCGGTGATTTCTTCCAGGGCAGCATAGGTGTCCTCAACGTGGCAGACCCGCATGGAAAGAAAGCCTGCCCAAGAACCGTGCTCCGGGGGCTGTTTCAAAGCTGTGGAACGCTAGCCATAGAGAACAGATTAGTTGCCGGCCCTTTCACCTGCATAGTGAGGGATGGTCCCAGAGCCGCGTATCCCTTGATTGTGCTCAGAAGGCTTTTGGTACACGGTGCACTTCCTTGGAAAGAAGTGCCCCCGTGAGAGGCTTGAGCGCTGGGAGGCATACTAAAGCTAAAGCCGTCCTTTGACTAAGACTTCCTGGAAACTGGTGCACCCCTGCCTCTGGGAATGGGAAAACGTGCACCTTACCTCGACACTAGAGGTCACATTTAGTTGGCACCTTAGCTACAGTATGCTCTGGGCTGGGCTCCGCGGAAGGAAGCGCAAGCACCCGGTTTCTTTTGCAAAAGCTCACTGCTCCTCAGAGGCATCTGTGGAGTGAACAGTGTCCTGGTGGTGTGATGTTCAGGCAGCTTGGAAGCTGCACCGAAGCTGCTTTCCAAAGGGGGAGAGTCGGGCTTCTCCCACATGCTCCAGTTTCCAACTGGACCCCACAGCGCAGTTACCGGCACTCTCTGACTGACGACTGGAGACTTTCGGCCACACGGGGCCTTTCTAGGATCACACTTCGTTGCAGGCGGGGTCTTTTGCATGCCGTGCATAGCATTACCCGCTTCATGACTTAGTCAGGCTTAGGTGACTTTGGATCGTCCAAATGTCTCACAAGTTGACCGGTTTTTCTGTTTTTTCCGTCAGACTGGGCCTACAGTGTACCTTGCGTCACAATAGAGCGATGACAGGTAAGAGTTGCCAGGGGGCTCCGTAGGCTCAGGGATTCTTTCAGTGCAGTTCAGAGGGCCTCCACAGAGGGAGAGCCACGCTGAATGTAATCCTGGCCAAAACGTTGTCCTGGGGCTGCTTTACAGCGGTAGAAATCAAGCTATGCAAGCGAGGATCAGTTCATTGCCCTTCCCTCTGCATAGAAAGGGTTGACCCCAACAGCCTGTTCTGCACTCTGTGGCTCGGAAAACACAAAGGGGACTCACGGCACCCACGCTCTCCCTCAGAAAGGAATTCATACGCGACTCTCTGTGGCCTCCGGAGAGCCGTAGAGGAGTTAAAGCACTCTATCGAGTCAGGGTTCCTGGAGATGGCTGCACAGCAAACTTTGCTGATAGGAAACGCTCGTGCTTACCTTGAGGCCTGGGGTCACGTTTCCTTCGCACTTTAGCTAGGGCAAGCCGTGGGATGAGCTCCTAGCCAGGCACTGGCGACCACCTGGATTCGTAGGAGAAAACTCACTTGCTTCCCTGAGGCATTCCTAGCAGTGGCTAGAAGACGGGTAACGGCACTTTCAGTCAGCCTTGAGGCCGCCACTATCTACCTTTCAACTGGGGGAAAATACTGCCTTTTTCCAGGCTTCTCAATTACACACCGGATCACCCAGCACATATCCCTCTCTCCTCTGACAAGACAAAGGAGGCCCTTGGAACACAATTCGGCCTTCGGCGATGAAACTTTGGGATGCAGTGTGTTTCTTCTGCATGTGCTGAATGGCATAATCCTCTAAATGCCCTCAGGCGGCCTAAGTGACTTTGCATGTTCCAAACGCATAGCAAGGCTCAGGGTACATCTCTACTTTATTTCGGGCTGGACCTAAAGTCTACTTTCTGCCTCTCTTAGAGAGACGTCGAGCACGAGTCCCCAAAGTGGATTGGAGCCCCGGTGATTTCTTCCAGGGCAGAATAGGTGTCCTCAATGTGGCAGACCCGCATGGAAAGAAAGCCTGCCCAAGAAGCGTGCTCCGGGTGCTGTTTCAAAGCTGTGGAACGCTAGCCATAGAGAACAGATTAGTTGCCGGCTCTTTCACCTGCATAGTGAGGGATGGTCCCAGAGCCGCGTATCCCTTGATTGTGCTCAGAAGGCTTTTGGTACACGGTGCACTTCCTTGGAAAGAAGTGCCCCCGTGAGAGGCTTGAGCGCTGGGAGGCATACTAAAGCTAAAGCCGTCCTTTGACTAAGACTTCCTGGAAACTGGTGCACCCCTGCCTCTGGGAATGGGAAAACATGCACCTTACCTCGAGACTAGAGGTCACATTTAGTTGGCACTTTAGCTACAGTATGCTCTGGGCTGGGCTCCCCGGAAGGAAGCACAAGCGCCCGGTTTCTTTTGCAAAAGCTCACTGCTCCTCAGAGGCATCTGTGGAGTGAACAGTGTCCTGGTGGTGTGATGTTCAGGCCGCTTGGAAGCTGCACCGAAGCTGCTTTCCAAAGGGGGAGAGTCGGGCTTCTCCCACATGCTCCAGTTTCCAACTTGACTCCACAGCGCAGTTACCGGCACTCTCTGACTGACGACTGGAGACTTTCGGCCACACGGGGCCTTTCTAGGATCACACTTCGTTGCAGGCGGGGTCTTTTGCATGCCGTGCATAGCACTACCCGCTTCATGACTTAGTCAGGCCTAGGTGACTTTGGATCGTCCAAATGTCTCACAAGTTGACCGGTTTTTCTGTTCTTTCTGTCAGGCTGGGCCTACACTGTACCTTGCGTCACAATAGAGTGATGACAGGTAAGAGTTGCCAGGGGGCTCCGCAGGCTCAGGGATTCTTTCAGTGCAGTTCAGAGGGCCTCCACAGAGGGAGAGCCACGCTGAATATAATCCTGGCCAAAACGTTGTCCTGGGGCTGCTTTACAGCGGTCGAAATCAAGCTATGCAAGCGAGGATCAGTTCATTGCCCTTCCCTCTGCATAGAAAGGGTTGACCCCAACAGCCTGTTCTGCGCTGTGTGGCTCGGAAAACACAAAGGGGACTCACGGCACCCACGCTCTCCCTCAGAAGGGAATTCATACGCGACTCTCTGTGGCCTCCGTAGAGTCGTAGAGGAGTTAAAGCACTCTATCGAGTCAGGGTTCCTGGAGATGGCTGCTCAGCAAACTTTGCTGATAGGAAACGCTCATGCTTACCTTGACGCCTGGGGTCACGTTTCCTTCGCACTTTAGCTAGGGCAAGCCGTGGGATGAGCTCCTAGCCAGGCACTGGCGAACACCTGGATTCGTAGGAGAAAACTCACTTGCTTCCCTGAGGCATTCCTAGCAGTGGCTAGAAGACAGGTAACGGCACTGTCTTTCAGTCAGCCTTGAGGCCGCCACTATCTACCTTTCAACTGGGGGAAAATACTGCCTTTTTCCAGGCTTCTCAATTACACACCGGATCACCCAGCACATATCCCTCTCTCCTCTGACAAGACAAAGGAGGCCCTTGGAACACAATTCGGCCTTCGGCGATGAAACTTTGGGATGCAGTGTGTTTGTTCTGCATGTGCTGAATGGCATAATCCTCTAAATGCCCTCAGGCGGCCTAGGTGACTTTGCATGTTCCAAACGCCTAGCAAGGCTCAGGGTACATCTCTACTTTATTTCGGGCTGGACCTAAAGTCTACTTTCTGCCTCTCTTAGAGAGACGTCGAGCACCAGTCCCCAAAGTGGATTGGAGCCCCGGTGATTTCTTCCAGGGCAGCATAGGTGTCCTCAACGTGGCAGACCCGCATGGAAAGAAAGCCTGCCCAAGAACCGTGCTCCGGGGGCTGTTTCAAAGCTGTGGAACGCTAGCCATAGAGAACAGATTAGTTGCCGGCCCTTTCACCTGCATAGTGAGGGATGGTCCCAGAGCCGCGTATCCCTTGATTGTGCTCAGAAGGCTTTTGGTACACGGTGCACTTCCTTGGAAAGAAGTGCCCCCGTGAGAGGCTTGAGCGCTGGGAGGCATACTAAAGCTAAAGCCGTCCTTTGACTAAGACTTCCTGGAAACTGGTGCACCCCTGCCTCTGGGAATGGGAAAACGTGCACCTTACCTCGACACTAGAGGTCACATTTAGTTGGCACCTTAGCTACAGTATGCTCTGGGCTGGGCTCCGCGGAAGGAAGCGCAAGCACCCGGTTTCTTTTGCAAAAGCTCACTGCTCCTCAGAGGCATCTGTGGAGTGAACAGTGTCCTGGTGGTGTGATGTTCAGGCAGCTTGGAAGCTGCACCGAAGCTGCTTTCCAAAGGGGGAGAGTCGGGCTTCTCCCACATGCTCCAGTTTCCAACTGGACCCCACAGCGCAGTTACCGGCACTCTCTGACTGACGACTGGAGACTTTCGGCCACACGGGGCCTTTCTAGGATCACACTTCGTTGCAGGCGGGGTCTTTTGCATGCCGTGCATAGCATTACCCGCTTCATGACTTAGTCAGGCTTAGGTGACTTTGGATCGTCCAAATGTCTCACAAGTTGACCGGTTTTTCTGTTTTTTCCGTCAGACTGGGCCTACAGTGTACCGTGCGTCACAATAGAGCGATGACAGGTAAGAGTTGCCAGGGGGCTCCGTAGGCTCAGGGATTCTTTCAGTGCAGTTCAGAGGGCCTCCACAGAGGGAGAGCCACGCTGAATGTAATCCTGGCCAAAACGTTGTCCTGGGGCTGCTTTACAGCGGTAGAAATCAAGCTATGCAAGCGAGGATCAGTTCATTGCCCTTCCCTCTGCATAGAAAGGGTTGACCCCAACAGCCTGTTCTGCACTCTGTGGCTCGGAAAACACAAAGGGGACTCACGGCACCCACGCTCTCCCTCAGAAAGGAATTCATACGCGACTCTCTGTGGCCTCCGGAGAGCCGTAGAGGAGTTAAAGCACTCTATCGAGTCAGGGTTCCTGGAGATGGCTGCACAGCAAACTTTGCTGATAGGAAACGCTCGTGCTTACCTTGAGGCCTGGGGTCACGTTTCCTTCGCACTTTAGCTAGGGCAAGCCGTGGGATGAGCTCCTAGCCAGGCACTGGCGACCACCTGGATTCGTAGGAGAAAACTCACTTGCTTCCCTGAGGCATTCCTAGCAGTGGCTAGAAGACGGGTAACGGCACTTTCAGTCAGCCTTGAGGCCGCCACTATCTACCTTTCAACTGGGGGAAAATACTGCCTTTTTCCAGGCTTCTCAATTACACACCGGATCACCCAGCACATATCCCTCTCTCCTCTGACAAGACAAAGGAGGCCCTTGGAACACAATTCGGCCTTCGGCGATGAAACTTTGGGATGCAGTGTGTTTCTTCTGCATGTGCTGAATGGCATAATCCTCTAAATGCCCTCAGGCGGCCTAAGTGACTTTGCATGTTCCAAACGCATAGCAAGGCTCAGGGTACATCTCTACTTTATTTCGGGCTGGACCTAAAGTCTACTTTCTGCCTCTCTTAGAGAGACGTCGAGCACGAGTCCCCAAAGTGGATTGGAGCCCCGGTGATTTCTTCCAGGGCAGAATAGGTGTCCTCAATGTGGCAGACCCGCATGGAAAGAAAGCCTGCCCAAGAAGCGTGCTCCGGGTGCTGTTTCAAAGCTGTGGAACGCTAGCCATAGAGAACAGATTAGTTGCCGGCTCTTTCACCTGCATAGTGAGGGATGGTCCCAGAGCCGCGTATCCCTTGATTGTGCTCAGAAGGCTTTTGGTACACGGTGCACTTCCTTGGAAAGAAGTGCCCCCGTGAGAGGCTTGAGCGCTGGGAGGCATACTAAAGCTAAAGCCGTCCTTTGACTAAGACTTCCTGGAAACTGGTGCACCCCTGCCTCTGGGAATGGGAAAACATGCACCTTACCTCGAGACTAGAGGTCACATTTAGTTGGCACTTTAGCTACAGTATGCTCTGGGCTGGGCTCCCCGGAAGGAAGCACAAGCGCCCGGTTTCTTTTGCAAAAGCTCACTGCTCCTCAGAGGCATCTGTGGAGTGAACAGTGTCCTGGTGGTGTGATGTTCAGGCCGCTTGGAAGCTGCACCGAAGCTGCTTTCCAAAGGGGGAGAGTCGGGCTTCTCCCACATGCTCCAGTTTCCAACTTGACTCCACAGCGCAGTTACCGGCACTCTCTGACTGACGACTGGAGACTTTCGGCCACACGGGGCCTTTCTAGGATCACACTTCGTTGCAGGCGGGGTCTTTTGCATGCCGTGCATAGCACTACCCGCTTCATGACTTAGTCAGGCCTAGGTGACTTTGGATCGTCCAAATGTCTCACAAGTTGACCGGTTTTTCTGTTCTTTCTGTCAGGCTGGGCCTACACTGTACCTTGCGTCACAATAGAGTGATGACAGGTAAGAGTTGCCAGGGGGCTCCGCAGGCTCAGGGATTCTTTCAGTGCAGTTCAGAGGGCCTCCACAGAGGGAGAGCCACGCTGAATATAATCCTGGCCAAAACGTTGTCCTGGGGCTGCTTTACAGCGGTCGAAATCAAGCTATGCAAGCGAGGATCAGTTCATTGCCCTTCCCTCTGCATAGAAAGGGTTGACCCCAACAGCCTGTTCTGCGCTGTGTGGCTCGGAAAACACAAAGGGGACTCACGGCACCCACACTCTCCCTCAGAAGGGAATTCATAGGCGAGTCTCTGAGGCCTCCGGAGAGCCGTAGAGCAGTTAAAGCACTCTATCGAGTCAGGGTTCCTGGAGATGGCTGCACAGCAAACTTTGCTGATAGGAAACGCTCGTGCTTCCCTTGAGGCCTGGGGTCACGTTTACTTTGCACTTTAGCTTGGGCAAGCCGTGGGATGAGCTCCTAGCAAGGCACTGGCGACCACCTGGATTCGTAGTAGGAAACTCACTTGCTTCCCTGAGGCATTCTTAGAAGTCGCTAGAAGACAGGTAACGGCACTGTCTTTCAGTCAGCCTTGAGGCCGCCACTATCTACCTTTCAACTGGGGGAAAATACTGCCTTTTTCCAGGCTTCTCAATTACACACCGGATCAGCTAGCACATATACCTCTCTTCTTTGACAAGCCAAAGGAGGCCATTGGAACACAATTCGGCCTTCTGCGATGAAACTTTGGGATGCAGTGTGTTTGTTCTGCATGTGCTGAATGGCATAATCCTCTAAATGCCCTCAGGCGGCCTAGGTGACTTTGCATGTTCCAAATGCCTAGCAAGGCTCAGTGTACATCTCTACTTTATTTCGGGCTGGACCTAAAGTCTACTTTCTGCCTCTCTTAGAGAGACGTCGAGCACGAGGCCCGAAAGTGGATTGGAGCCCCGGTGATTTCTTCCAGGGCAGCATAGGTGTCCTCAATGTGGCAGACCCGCATGGAAAGAAAGCCTGCCCAAGAACCGTGCTCCAGGGGCTGTTTCAAAGCTGTGGAACGCTAGCCATAGAGAACAGATTAGTTGCCGGCCCTTTCACCTGCATAGTGAGGGATGGTCCCAGAGCCGCGTATCCCTTGATTGTGCTCTGAAGGCTTTTGGTACACGGTGCACTTCCTTGGAAAGAAGTGCCCCCGTGAGAGGCTTGAGCGCTGGGAGGCATACTAAAGCTAAAGCCGTCCTTTGACTAAGACTTCCTGGAAACTGGTGCACCCCTGCCTCTGGGAATGGGAAAACATGCACCTTACCTCGAGACTAGAGGTCACATTTAGTTGGCACTTTAGCTACAGTATGCTCTGGGCTGGGCTCCCCGGAAGGAAGCACAAGCGCCCGGTTTCTTTTGCAAAAGCTCACTGCTCCTCAGAGGCATCTGTGGAGTGAACAGTGTCCTGGTGGTGTGATGTTCAGGCCGCTTGGAAGCTGCACCGAAGCTGCTTTCCAAAGGGGGAGAGTCGGGCTTGTCCCACATGCTCCAGTTTCCAACTGGACCCCACAGCGCAATTACCGGCACTCTCTGACTGACGACTGGAGACTTTCGGTCACACGGGGCCTTTCTAGGATCACACTTCGTTGCAGGCGGGGTCTTTTGCATGCCGTGCATAGCACTACCCGCTTCATGACTTAGTCAGGCCTAGGTGACTTTGGATCGTCCAAATGTCTCACAATTTGACCGGTTTTCCTGTTCTTTGTGTCAGGCTGGGCCTACAGTGTACCTTGCGTCACAATAGAGCGATGACAGGTAAGAGTTGCCAGGGGGCTCCGTAGGCTCAGGGATTCTTTCAGTGCAGTTCAGAGGGCCTCCACAGAGGGAGAGCCACGCTGAATGTAATCCTGGCCAAAACGCTGTCCTGGGGCTGCTTTACAGCGGTCGAAATCAAGCTATGCAAGCGAGGATCAGTTCATTGCCCTTCCCTCTGCATAGAAAGGGTTGACCCCAACAGCCTGTTCTGCGCTGTGTGGCTCGGAAAACACAAAGGGGACTCACGGCACCCACGCTCTCCCTCAGAAGGGAATTCATACGCGACTCTCTGTGGCCTCCGTAGAGCCGTAGAGAAGTTAAAGCACTCTATCGAGTCAGGGTTCCTGGAGATGGCTGCTCAGCAAACTTTGCTGATAGGAAACGCTCATGCTTACCTTGACGCCTGGGGTCACGTTTCTTTCGCAATTTAGCTAGGGCAAGCCGTGGGATGAGCTCCTAGCCAGGCACTGGCGACCACCTGGATTCGTAGGAGAAAACTCACTTGCTTCCCTGAGGCATTCCTAGCAGTGGCTAGAAGACGGGTAACGGCACTTTCAGTCAGCCTTGAGGCCGCCACTATCTACCTTTCAACTGGGGGAAAATACTGCCTTTTTCCAGGCTTCTCAATTACTCACCGGATCACCCAGCACATATCCCTCTCTCCTCTGACAAGACAAAGGAGGCCCTTGGAACACAATTCGGCCTTCGGCGATGAAACTTTGGGATGCAGTGTGTTTGTTCTGCATGTGCTGAATGGCATAATCCTCTAAATGCCCTCAGGCGGCCTAGGTGACTTTGCATGTTCCAAACGCCTAGCAAGGCTCAGGGTACATCTCTACTTTATTTCGGGCTGGACCTAAAGTCTACTTTCTGCCTCTCTTAGAGAGACGTCGAGCACCAGTCCCCAAAGTGGATTGGAGCCCCGGTGATTTCTTCCAGGGCAGCATAGGTGTCCTCAACGTGGCAGACCCGCATGGAAGGAAAGCCTGCCCAAGAACCGTGCTCCGGGGGCTGTTTCAAAGCTGTGGAACGCTAGCCATAGAGAACAGATTAGTTGCCGGCCCTTTCACCTGCATAGTGAGGGATGGTCCCAGAGCCGCGTATCCCTTGATTGTGCTCAGAAGGCTTTTGGTACACGGTGCACTTCCTTGGAAAGAAGTGCCCCCGTGAGAGGCTTGAGCGCTGGGAGGCATACTAAAGCTAAAGCCGTCCTTTGACTAAGACTTCCTGGAAACTGGTGCACCCCTGCCTCTGGGAATGGGAAAACATGCACCTTACCTCGAGACTAGAGGTCACATTTAGTTGGCACTTTAGCTACAGTCTGCTCTGGGCTGGGCTCCCCGGAAGGAAGCGCAAGCGCCCGGTTTCTTTGGCAAAAGCTCACTGCTCCTCACAGGCATCTGTGGAGTGAACAGTGTCCTGGTGGTGTGATGTTCAGGCAGCTTGGAAGCTGCACCGAAGCTGCTTTCCAAAGGGGGAGAGTCGGGCTTGTCCCACATGCTCCAGTTTCCAACTTGACCCCACAGCGCAATTACCGGCACTCTCTGACTGACGACAGGAGACTTTCGGTCACACGGGGACTTTCTAGGATCACACTTCGTTGCAGGCGGGGTCTTTTGCATGCCGTGCATAGCACTACCCGCTTCATGACTTAGTCAGGCCTAGGTGACTTTGGATCGTCCAAATGTCTCACAAGTTGACCGGTTTTTCTGTTCTTTCTGTCAGGCTGGGCCTACAGTGTACCTTGCGTCACAATAGAGCGATGACAGGTAAGAGTTGCCAGGGGGCTCCGTAGGCTCAGGGATTCTTTCAGTGCAGTTCAGAGGGCCTCCACAGAGGGAGAGCCACGCTGAATGTAATCCTGGCCAAAACGTTGTCCTGGGGCTGCTTTACAGCGGTCGAAATCAAGCTATGCAAGCGAGGATCAGTTCATTGCCCTTCCCTCTGCATAGAAAGGGTTGACCCCAACAGCCTGTTCTGCGCTGTGTGGCTCGGAAAACACAAAGGGGACTCACGGCACCCACGCTCTCCCTCAGAAGGGAATTCATACGCGACTCTCTGAGGCCTCCGTAGAGCCGTAGAGAAGTTAAAGCACTCTATCGAGTCAGGGTTCCTGGAGATGGCTGCTCAGCAAACTTTGCTGATAGGAAACGCTCATGCTTACCTTGACGCCTGGGGTCACGTTTCTTTCGCAATTTAGCTAGGGCAAGCCGTGGGATGAGCTCCTAGCCAGGCACTGGCGACCACCTGGATTCGTAGGAGAAAACTCACTTGCTTCCCTGAGGCATTCCTAGCAGTGGCTAGAAGACGGGTAACGGCACTTTCAGTCAGCCTTGAGGCCGCCACTATCTACCTTTCAACTGGGGGAAAATACTGCCTTTTTCCAGGCTTCTCAATTACACACCGGATCACCCAGCACATATCCCTCTCTCCTCTGACAAGACAAAGGAGGCCCTTGGAACACAATTCGGTCTTCGGCGATGAAACTTTGGGATGCAGTGTGTTTGTTCTGCATGTGCTGAATGGCATAATCCTCTAAATGCCCTCAGGCGGCCTAGGTGACTTTGCATGTTCCAAACGCCTAGCAAGGCTCAGGGTACATCTCTACTTTATTTCGGGCTGGACCTAAAGTCTACTTTCTGCCTCTCTTAGAGAGACGTCGAGCACCAGTCCCCAAAGTGGATTAGAGCCCCGGTGATTTCTTCCAGGGCAGCATAGGTGTCCTCAACGTGGCAGACCCGCATGGAAAGAAAGCCTGCCCAAGAACCGTGCTCCGGGGGCTGTTTCAAAGCTGTGGAACGCTAGCCATAGAGAACAGATTAGTTGCCGGCCCTTTCACCTGCATAGTGAGGGATGGTCCCAGAGCCGCGTATCCCTTGATTGTGCTCAGAAGGCTTTTGGTACACGGTGCACTTCCTTGGAAAGAAGTGCCCCCGTGAGAGGCTTGAGCGCTGGGACGCATACTAAAGGTAAAGCCGTCCTTTGACTAAGACTTCCTGGAAACTAGTGCACCCCTGCCTCTGGTAATGGGAAAACGTGCACCTTACCTCGAGACTAGAGGTCACATTTAGTTGGCACTTTAACTACAGTATGCTCTGGGCTGGTTCCTCGGAAGGAAGCGCAAGCGCCCGGTTTCTTTTGCAAAAGCTCACTGCTCCTCAGAGGCATCTGTGGAGTGAACAGTGTCCTGGTGGTGTGATGTTCAGGCAGCTTGGAAGCTGCACCGAAGCTGCTTTCCAAAGGGGGAGAGTCGGGCTTCTCCCACATGCTCCAGTTTCCAACTGGACCCCACAGCGCAGTTACCGGCACTCTCTGACTGACGACTGGAGACTTTCGGCCACACGGGGCCTTTCTAGGATCACACTTCGTTGCAGGCGGGGTCTTTTGCATGCCGAGCATAGCACTACCCGCTTCATGACTTAGTCAGGCCTAGGTGACTTTGGATCGTCCAAATGTCTCACAAGTTAACCGGTTTTTCTGTTCTTTCTGTCAGGCTGGGCCTACAGTGTACCTTGCGTCACAATAGAGCGATGACAGATAAGAGTTGCCAGGGGGCTCCATAGGCTCAGGGATTCTTTCAGTGCAGTTCAGAGGGCCTCCACAGAGGGAGAGCCACGCTGAAGGTAATCCTGGCCAAAACGTTGTCCTGGGGCTGCTTTACAGCGGTCGAAATCAAGCTATGCAAGCGAGGATCAGTTCATTGCCCTTCCCTCTGCATAGAAAGGGTTGACCCCAACAGCCTGTTCTGCACTCTGTGGCTCGGAAAACACAAAGGGGACTCACGGCACCCACGCTCTCCCTCAGAAGGGAATTCATACGCGACTCTCTGTGGCCTCCGTAGAGTCGTAGAGGAGTTAAAGCACTCTATCGAGTCAGGGTTCCTGGAGATGGCTGCACAGCAAACTTTGCTGATAGGAAACGCTCGTGCTTCCCTTGAGGCCTGGGGTCACGTTTCCTTCGCACTTTAGCTAGGGCAAGCCGTGGGATGAGCTCCTAGCCAGGCACTGGCGACCACCTGGATTCGTAGGAGAAAACTCACTTGCTTCCCTGAGGCATTCCTAGCAGTGGCTAGAAGACAGGTAACGGCACTGTCTTTCAGTCAGCCTTGAGGCCGCCACTATCTACCTTTCAACTGGGGGAAAATACTGCCTTTTTCCAGGCTTCTCAATTACACACCGGATCACCCAGCACATATCCCTCTCTCCTCTGACAAGACAAAGGAGGCCCTTGGAACACAATTCGGCCTTCGGCGATGAAACTTTGGGATGCAGTGTGTTTGTTCTGCATGTGCTGAATGGCATAATCCTCTAAATGCCCTCAGGCGGCCTAGGTGACTTTGCATGTTCCAAACGCCTAGCAAGGCTCAGGGTACATCTCTACTTTATTTCGGGCTGGACCTAAAGTCTACTTTCTGCCTCTCTTAGAGAGACGTCGAGCACCAGTCCCCAAAGTGGATTGGAGCCCCGGTGATTTCTTCCAGGGCAGCATAGGTGTCCTCAACGTGGCAGACCCGCATGGAAAGAAAGCCTGCCCAAGAACCGTGCTCCGGGGGCTGTTTCAAAGCTGTGGAACGCTAGCCATAGAGAACAGATTAGTTGCCGGCCCTTTCACCTGCATAGTGAGGGATGGTCCCAGAGCCACGTATCCCTTGATTGTGCTCAGAAGGCTTTTGGTACACGGTGCACTTCCTTGGAAAGAAGTGCCCCCGTGAGAGGCTTGAGCGCTGGGAGGCATACTAAAGCTAAAGCCGTCCTTTGACTAAGACTTCCTGGAAACTGGTGCACCCCTGCCTCTGGGAATGGGAAAACGTGCACCTTACCTCGACACTAGAGGTCACATTTAGTTGGCACATTAGCTACAGTATGCTCTGGGCTGGGCTCCGCGGAAGGAAGCGCAAGCGCCCGGTTTCTTTTGCAAAAGCTCACTGCTCCTCAGAGGCATCTGTGGAGTGAACAGTGTCCTGGTGGTGTGATGTTCAGGCAGCTTGGAAGCTGCACCGAAGCTGCTTTCCAAAGGGGGAGAGTCGGGCTTCTCCCACATGCTCCAGTTTCCAACTGGACCCCACAGCGCAGTTACCGGCACTCTCTGACTGACGACTGGAGACTTTCGGCCACACGGGGCCTTTCTAGGATCACACTTCGTTGCAGGCGGGGTCTTTTGCATGCCGTGCATAGCATTACCCGCTTCATGACTTAGTCAGGCTTAGGTGACTTTGGATCGTCCAAATGTCTCACAAGTTGACCGGTTTTTCTGTTTTTTCCGTCAGACTGGGCCTACAGTGTACCTTGCGTCACAATAGAGCGATGACAGGTAAGAGTTGCCAGGGGGCTCCGTAGGCTCAGGGATTCTTTCAGTGCAGTTCAGAGGGCCTCCACAGAGGGAGAGCCACGCTGAATGTAATCCTGGCCAAAACGTTGTCCTGGGGCTGCTTTACAGCGGTAGAAATCAAGCTATGCAAGCGAGGATCAGTTCATTGCCCTTCCCTCTGCATAGAAAGGGTTGACCCCAACAGCCTGTTCTGCGCTGTGTGGCTCGGAAAACACAAAGGGGACTCACGGCACCCACGCTCTCCCTCAGAAGGGAATTCATACGCGACTCTCTGAGGCCTCCGTAGAGCCGTAGAGAAGTTAAAGCACTCTATCGAGTCAGGGTTCCTGGAGATGGCTGCTCAGCAAACTTTGCTGATAGGAAACGCTCATGCTTACCTTGACGCCTGGGGTCACGTTTCTTTCGCAATTTAGCTAGGGCAAGCCGTGGGATGAGCTCCTAGCCAGGCACTGGCGACCACCTGGATTCGTAGGAGAAAACTCACTTGCTTCCCTGAGGCATTCCTAGCAGTGGCTAGAAGACGGGTAACGGCACTTTCAGTCAGCCTTGAGGCCGCCACTATCTACCTTTCAACTGGGGGAAAATACTGCCTTTTTCCAGGCTTCTCAATTACACACCGGATCACCCAGCACATATCCCTCTCTCCTCTGACAAGACAAAGGAGGCCCTTGGAACACAATTCGGTCTTCGGCGATGAAACTTTGGGATGCAGTGTGTTTGTTCTGCATGTGCTGAATGGCATAATCCTCTAAATGCCCTCAGGCGGCCTAGGTGACTTTGCATGTTCCAAACGCCTAGCAAGGCTCAGGGTACATCTCTACTTTATTTCGGGCTGGACCTAAAGTCTACTTTCTGCCTCTCTTAGAGAGACGTCGAGCACCAGTCCCCAAAGTGGATTAGAGCCCCGGTGATTTCTTCCAGGGCAGCATAGGTGTCCTCAACGTGGCAGACCCGCATGGAAAGAAAGCCTGCCCAAGAACCGTGCTCCGGGGGCTGTTTCAAAGCTGTGGAACGCTAGCCATAGAGAACAGATTAGTTGCCGGCCCTTTCACCTGCATAGTGAGGGATGGTCCCAGAGCCGCGTATCCCTTGATTGTGCTCAGAAGGCTTTTGGTACACGGTGCACTTCCTTGGAAAGAAGTGCCCCCGTGAGAGGCTTGAGCGCTGGGACGCATACTAAAGGTAAAGCCGTCCTTTGACTAAGACTTCCTGGAAACTAGTGCACCCCTGCCTCTGGTAATGGGAAAACGTGCACCTTACCTCGAGACTAGAGGTCACATTTAGTTGGCACTTTAACTACAGTATGCTCTGGGCTGGTTCCTCGGAAGGAAGCGCAAGCGCCCGGTTTCTTTTGCAAAAGCTCACTGCTCCTCAGAGGCATCTGTGGAGTGAACAGTGTCCTGGTGGTGTGATGTTCAGGCAGCTTGGAAGCTGCACCGAAGCTGCTTTCCAAAGGGGGAGAGTCGGGCTTCTCCCACATGCTCCAGTTTCCAACTGGACCCCAAAGCGCAGTTACCGGCACTCTCTGACTGACGACTGGAGACTTTCGGCCACACGGGGCCTTTCTAGGATCACACTTCGTTGCAGGCGGGGTCTTTTGCATGCCGAGCATAGCACTACCCGCTTCATGACTTAGTGAGGCCTAGGTGACTTTGGATCGTCCAAACGTCTCACAAGTTAACCGGTTTTTCTGTTCTTTCTGTCAGGCTGGGCCTACAGTGTACCTTGCGTCACAATAGAGCGATGACAGATAAGAGTTGCCAGGGGGCTCCATAGGCTCAGGGATTCTTTCAGTGCAGTTCAGAGGGCCTCCACAGAGGGAGAGCCACGCTGAAGGTAATCCTGGCCAAAACGTTGTCCTGGGGCTGCTTTACAGCGGTCGAAATCAAGCTATGCAAGCGAGGATCAGTTCATTGCCCTTCCCTCTGCATAGAAAGGGTTGACCCCAACAGCCTGTTCTGCGCTGTGTGGCTCGGAAAACACAAAGGGGACTCACGGCACCCACGCTCTCCCTCAGAAGGGAATTCATACGCGACTCTCTGTGGCCTCCGTAGAGTCGTAGAGGAGTTAAAGCACTCTATCGAGTCAGGGTTCCTGGAGATGGCTGCACAGCAAACTTTGCTGATAGGAAACGCTCGTGCTTCCCTTGAGGCCTGGGGTCACGTTTCCTTCGCACTTTAGCTAGGGCAAGCCGTGGGATGAGCTCCTAGCCAGGCACTGGCGACCACCTGGATTCGTAGGAGAAAACTCACTTGCTTCCCTGAGGCATTCCTAGCAGTGGCTAGAAGACAGGTAACGGCACTGTCTTTCAGTCAGCCTTGAGGCCGCCACTATCTACCTTTCAACTGGGGGAAAATACTGCCTTTTTCCAGGCTTCTCAATTACACACCGGATCACCCAGCACATATCCCTCTCTCCTCTGACAAGACAAAGGAGGCCCTTGGAACACAATTCGGCCTTCGGCGATGAAACTTTGGGATGCAGTGTGTTTGTTCTGCATGTGCTGAATGGCATAATCCTCTAAATGCCCTCAGGCGGCCTAGGTGACTTTGCATGTTCCAAACGCCTAGCAAGGCTCAGGGTACATCTCTACTTTATTTCGGGCTGGACCTAAAGTCTACTTTCTGCCTCTCTTAGAGAGACGTCGAGCACCAGTCCCCAAAGTGGATTGGAGCCCCGGTGATTTCTTCCAGGGCAGCATAGGTGTCCTCAACGTGGCAGACCCGCATGGAAAGAAAGCCTGCCCAAGAACCGTGCTCCGGGGGCTGTTTCAAAGCTGTGGAACGCTAGCCATAGAGAACAGATTAGTTGCCGGCCCTTTCACCTGCATAGTGAGGGATGGTCCCAGAGCCGCGTATCCCTTGATTGTGCTCAGAAGGCTTTTGGTACACGGTGCACTTCCTTGGAAAGAAGTGCCCCCGTGAGAGGCTTGAGCGCTGGGAGGCATACTAAAGCTAAAGCCGTCCTTTGACTAAGACTTCCTGGAAACTGGTGCACCCCTGCCTCTGGGAATGGGAAAACGTGCACCTTACCTCGACACTAGAGGTCACATTTAGTTGGCACCTTAGCTACAGTATGCTCTGGGCTGGGCTCCGCGGAAGGAAGCGCAAGCACCCGGTTTCTTTTGCAAAAGCTCACTGCTCCTCAGAGGCATCTGTGGAGTGAACAGTGTCCTGGTGGTGTGATGTTCAGGCAGCTTGGAAGCTGCACCGAAGCTGCTTTCCAAAGGGGGAGAGTCGGGCTTCTCCCACATGCTCCAGTTTCCAACTGGACCCCACAGCGCAGTTACCGGCACTCTCTGACTGACGACTGGAGACTTTCGGCCACACGGGGCCTTTCTAGGATCACACTTCGTTGCAGGCGGGGTCTTTTGCATGCCGTGCATAGCATTACCCGCTTCATGACTTAGTCAGGCTTAGGTGACTTTGGATCGTCCAAATGTCTCACAAGTTGACCGGTTTTTCTGTTTTTTCCGTCAGACTGGGCCTACAGTGTACCTTGCGTCACAATAGAGCGATGACAGGTAAGAGTTGCCAGGGGGCTCCGTAGGCTCAGGGATTCTTTCAGTGCAGTTCAGAGGGCCTCCACAGAGGGAGAGCCACGCTGAATGTAATCCTGGCCAAAACGTTGTCCTGGGGCTGCTTTACAGCGGTAGAAATCAAGCTATGCAAGCGAGGATCAGTTCATTGCCCTTCCCTCTGCATAGAAAGGGTTGACCCCAACAGCCTGTTCTGCACTCTGTGGCTCGGAAAACACAAAGGGGACTCACGGCACCCACGCTCTCCCTCAGAAAGGAATTCATACGCGACTCTCTGTGGCCTCCGGAGAGCCGTAGAGGAGTTAAAGCACTCTATCGAGTCAGGGTTCCTGGAGATGGCTGCACAGCAAACTTTGCTGATAGGAAACGCTCGTGCTTACCTTGAGGCCTGGGGTCACGTTTCCTTCGCACTTTAGCTAGGGCAAGCCGTGGGATGAGCTCCTAGCCAGGCACTGGCGACCACCTGGATTCGTAGGAGAAAACTCACTTGCTTCCCTGAGGCATTCCTAGCAGTGGCTAGAAGACGGGTAACGGCACTTTCAGTCAGCCTTGAGGCCGCCACTATCTACCTTTCAACTGGGGGAAAATACTGCCTTTTTCCAGGCTTCTCAATTACACACCGGATCACCCAGCACATATCCCTCTCTCCTCTGACAAGACAAAGGAGGCCCTTGGAACACAATTCGGCCTTCGGCGATGAAACTTTGGGATGCAGTGTGTTTCTTCTGCATGTGCTGAATGGCATAATCCTCTAAATGCCCTCAGGCGGCCTAAGTGACTTTGCATGTTCCAAACGCATAGCAAGGCTCAGGGTACATCTCTACTTTATTTCGGGCTGGACCTAAAGTCTACTTTCTGCCTCTCTTAGAGAGACGTCGAGCACGAGTCCCCAAAGTGGATTGGAGCCCCGGTGATTTCTTCCAGGGCAGAATAGGTGTCCTCAATGTGGCAGACCCGCATGGAAAGAAAGCCTGCCCAAGAAGCGTGCTCCGGGTGCTGTTTCAAAGCTGTGGAACGCTAGCCATAGAGAACAGATTAGTTGCCGGCTCTTTCACCTGCATAGTGAGGGATGGTCCCAGAGCCGCGTATCCCTTGATTGTGCTCAGAAGGCTTTTGGTACACGGTGCACTTCCTTGGAAAGAAGTGCCCCCGTGAGAGGCTTGAGCGCTGGGAGGCATACTAAAGCTAAAGCCGTCCTTTGACTAAGACTTCCTGGAAACTGGTGCACCCCTGCCTCTGGGAATGGGAAAACATGCACCTTACCTCGAGACTAGAGGTCACATTTAGTTGGCACTTTAGCTACAGTATGCTCTGGGCTGGGCTCCCCGGAAGGAAGCACAAGCGCCCGGTTTCTTTTGCAAAAGCTCACTGCTCCTCAGAGGCATCTGTGGAGTGAACAGTGTCCTGGTGGTGTGATGTTCAGGCCGCTTGGAAGCTGCACCGAAGCTGCTTTCCAAAGGGGGAGAGTCGGGCTTCTCCCACATGCTCCAGTTTCCAACTTGACTCCACAGCGCAGTTACCGGCACTCTCTGACTGACGACTGGAGACTTTCGGCCACACGGGGCCTTTCTAGGATCACACTTCGTTGCAGGCGGGGTCTTTTGCATGCCGTGCATAGCACTACCCGCTTCATGACTTAGTCAGGCCTAGGTGACTTTGGATCGTCCAAATGTCTCACAAGTTGACCGGTTTTTCTGTTCTTTCTGTCAGGCTGGGCCTACACTGTACCTTGCGTCACAATAGAGTGATGACAGGTAAGAGTTGCCAGGGGGCTCCGCAGGCTCAGGGATTCTTTCAGTGCAGTTCAGAGGGCCTCCACAGAGGGAGAGCCACGCTGAATATAATCCTGGCCAAAACGTTGTCCTGGGGCTGCTTTACAGCGGTCGAAATCAAGCTATGCAAGCGAGGATCAGTTCATTGCCCTTCCCTCTGCATAGAAAGGGTTGACCCCAACAGCCTGTTCTGCGCTGTGTGGCTCGGAAAACACAAAGGGGACTCACGGCACCCACACTCTCCCTCAGAAGGGAATTCATAGGCGAGTCTCTGAGGCCTCCGGAGAGCCGTAGAGCAGTTAAAGCACTCTATCGAGTCAGGGTTCCTGGAGATGGCTGCACAGCAAACTTTGCTGATAGGAAACGCTCGTGCTTCCCTTGAGGCCTGGGGTCACGTTTACTTTGCACTTTAGCTTGGGCAAGCCGTGGGATGAGCTCCTAGCAAGGCACTGGCGACCACCTGGATTCGTAGTAGGAAACTCACTTGCTTCCCTGAGGCATTCTTAGAAGTCGCTAGAAGACAGGTAACGGCACTGTCTTTCAGTCAGCCTTGAGGCCGCCACTATCTACCTTTCAACTGGGGGAAAATACTGCCTTTTTCCAGGCTTCTCAATTACACACCGGATCAGCTAGCACATATACCTCTCTTCTTTGACAAGCCAAAGGAGGCCATTGGAACACAATTCGGCCTTCTGCGATGAAACTTTGGGATGCAGTGTGTTTGTTCTGCATGTGCTGAATGGCATAATCCTCTAAATGCCCTCAGGCGGCCTAGGTGACTTTGCATGTTCCAAATGCCTAGCAAGGCTCAGTGTACATCTCTACTTTATTTCGGGCTGGACCTAAAGTCTACTTTCTGCCTCTCTTAGAGAGACGTCGAGCACGAGGCCCGAAAGTGGATTGGAGCCCCGGTGATTTCTTCCAGGGCAGCATAGGTGTCCTCAATGTGGCAGACCCGCATGGAAAGAAAGCCTGCCCAAGAACCGTGCTCCAGGGGCTGTTTCAAAGCTGTGGAACGCTAGCCATAGAGAACAGATTAGTTGCCGGCCCTTTCACCTGCATAGTGAGGGATGGTCCCAGAGCCGCGTATCCCTTGATTGTGCTCTGAAGGCTTTTGGTACACGGTGCACTTCCTTGGAAAGAAGTGCCCCCGTGAGAGGCTTGAGCGCTGGGAGGCATACTAAAGCTAAAGCCGTCCTTTGACTAAGACTTCCTGGAAACTGGTGCACCCCTGCCTCTGGGAATGGGAAAACATGCACCTTACCTCGAGACTAGAGGTCACATTTAGTTGGCACTTTAGCTACAGTATGCTCTGGGCTGGGCTCCCCGGAAGGAAGCACAAGCGCCCGGTTTCTTTTGCAAAAGCTCACTGCTCCTCAGAGGCATCTGTGGAGTGAACAGTGTCCTGGTGGTGTGATGTTCAGGCCGCTTGGAAGCTGCACCGAAGCTGCTTTCCAAAGGGGGAGAGTCGGGCTTGTCCCACATGCTCCAGTTTCCAACTGGACCCCACAGCGCAATTACCGGCACTCTCTGACTGACGACTGGAGACTTTCGGTCACACGGGGCCTTTCTAGGATCACACTTCGTTGCAGGCGGGGTCTTTTGCATGCCGTGCATAGCACTACCCGCTTCATGACTTAGTCAGGCCTAGGTGACTTTGGATCGTCCAAATGTCTCACAATTTGACCGGTTTTCCTGTTCTTTGTGTCAGGCTGGGCCTACAGTGTACCTTGCGTCACAATAGAGCGATGACAGGTAAGAGTTGCCAGGGGGCTCCGTAGGCTCAGGGATTCTTTCAGTGCAGTTCAGAGGGCCTCCACAGAGGGAGAGCCACGCTGAATGTAATCCTGGCCAAAACGCTGTCCTGGGGCTGCTTTACAGCGGTCGAAATCAAGCTATGCAAGCGAGGATCAGTTCATTGCCCTTCCCTCTGCATAGAAAGGGTTGACCCCAACAGCCTGTTCTGCGCTGTGTGGCTCGGAAAACACAAAGGGGACTCACGGCACCCACGCTCTCCCTCAGAAGGGAATTCATACGCGACTCTCTGTGGCCTCCGTAGAGCCGTAGAGAAGTTAAAGCACTCTATCGAGTCAGGGTTCCTGGAGATGGCTGCTCAGCAAACTTTGCTGATAGGAAACGCTCATGCTTACCTTGACGCCTGGGGTCACGTTTCTTTCGCAATTTAGCTAGGGCAAGCCGTGGGATGAGCTCCTAGCCAGGCACTGGCGACCACCTGGATTCGTAGGAGAAAACTCACTTGCTTCCCTGAGGCATTCCTAGCAGTGGCTAGAAGACGGGTAACGGCACTTTCAGTCAGCCTTGAGGCCGCCACTATCTACCTTTCAACTGGGGGAAAATACTGCCTTTTTCCAGGCTTCTCAATTACTCACCGGATCACCCAGCACATATCCCTCTCTCCTCTGACAAGACAAAGGAGGCCCTTGGAACACAATTCGGCCTTCGGCGATGAAACTTTGGGATGCAGTGTGTTTGTTCTGCATGTGCTGAATGGCATAATCCTCTAAATGCCCTCAGGCGGCCTAGGTG
The DNA here is from genome assembly GCF_964341445.2 of Mesoplodon mirus. Classification (NCBI taxonomy): domain Eukaryota; kingdom Metazoa; phylum Chordata; class Mammalia; order Artiodactyla; family Ziphiidae; genus Mesoplodon; species Mesoplodon mirus. Next base: position 52,148,953 of record NC_138977.1, read on the forward strand.
ACTTTGCATGTTCCAAACGCCTAGCAAGGCTCAGGGTACATCTCTACTTTATTTCGGGCTGGACCTAAAGTCTACTTTCTGCCTCTCTTAGAGAGACGTCGAGCACCAGTCCCCAAAGTGGATTGGAGCCCCGGTGATTTCTTCCAGGGCAGCATAGGTGTCCTCAACGTGGCAGACCCGCATGGAAGGAAAGCCTGCCCAAGAACCGTGCTCCGGGGGCTGTTTCAAAGCTGTGGAACGCTAGCCATAGAGAACAGATTAGTTGCCGGCCCTTTCACCTGCATAGTGAGGGATGGTCCCAGAGCCGCGTATCCCTTGATTGTGCTCAGAAGGCTTTTGGTACACGGTGCACTTCCTTGGAAAGAAGTGCCCCCGTGAGAGGCTTGAGCGCTGGGAGGCATACTAAAGCTAAAGCCGTCCTTTGACTAAGACTTCCTGGAAACTGGTGCACCCCTGCCTCTGGGAATGGGAAAACGTGCACCTTACCTCGAGACTTGAGGTCACATTTAGTTGGCACTTTAACTACAGTATGCTCTGGGCTGGTTCCTCGGAAGGAAGAGCAAGCGCCCGGTTTCTTTTGCAAAAGCTCACTGCTCCTCAGAGGCATCTGTGGAGTGAACAGTGTCCTGGTGGTGTGATGTTCAGGCAGCTTGGAAGCTGCACCGAAGCTGCTTTCCAAAGGGGGAGAGTCGGGCTTCTCCCACATGCTCCAGTTTCCAACTGGCCCCCACAGCGCAGTTACCGGCACTCTCTGACTGACGACTGGAGACTTTCGGCCACACGGGGCCTTTCTAGGATCACACTTCGTTGCAGGCGGGGTCTTTTGCATGCCGTGCATAGCATTACCCGCTTCATGACTTAGTCAGGCTTAGGTGACTTTGGATCGTCCAAATGTCTCACAAGTTGACCGGTTTTTCTGTTTTTTCCGTCAGACTGGGCCTACAGTGTACCTTGCGTCACAATAGAGCGATGACAGGTAAGAGTTGCCAGGGGGCTCCGTAGGCTCAGGGATTCTTTCAGTGCAGTTCAGAGGGCCTCCACAGAGGGAGAGCCACGCTGAATGTAATCCTGGCCAAAACGTTGTCCTGGGGCTGCTTTACAGCGGTAGAAATCAAGCTATGCAAGCGAGGATCAGTTCATTGCCCTTCCCTCTGCATAGAAAGGGTTGACCCCAACAGCCTGTTCTGCACTCTGTGGCTCGGAAAACACAAAGGGGACTCACGGCACCCACGCTCTCCCTCAGAAAGGAATTCATACGCGACTCTCTGTGGCCTCCGGAGAGCCGTAGAGGAGTTAAAGCACTCTATCGAGTCAGGGTTCCTGGAGATGGCTGCACAGCAAACTTTGCTGATAGGAAACGCTCGTGCTTACCTTGAGGCCTGGGGTCACGTTTCCTTCGCACTTTAGCTAGGGCAAGCCGTGGGATGAGCTCCTAGCCAGGCACTGGCGACCACCTGGATTCGTAGGAGAAAACTCACTTGCTTCCCTGAGGCATTCCTAGCAGTGGCTAGAAGACGGGTAACGGCACTTTCAGTCAGCCTTGAGGCCGCCACTATCTACCTTTCAACTGGGGGAAAATACTGCCTTTTTCCAGGCTTCTCAATTACACACCGGATCACCCAGCACATATCCCTCTCTCCTCTGACAAGACAAAGGAGGCCCTTGGAACACAATTCGGCCTTCGGCGATGAAACTTTGGGATGCAGTGTGTTTCTTCTGCATGTGCTGAATGGCATAATCCTCTAAATGCCCTCAGGCGGCCTAAGTGACTTTGCATGTTCCAAACGCATAGCAAGGCTCAGGGTACATCTCTACTTTATTTCGGGCTGGACCTAAAGTCTACTTTCTGCCTCTCTTAGAGAGACGTCGAGCACGAGTCCCCAAAGTGGATTGGAGCCCCGGTGATTTCTTCCAGGGCAGAATAGGTGTCCTCAATGTGGCAGACCCGCATGGAAAGAAAGCCTGCCCAAGAAGCGTGCTCCGGGTGCTGTTTCAAAGCTGTGGAACGCTAGCCATAGAGAACAGATTAGTTGCCGGCTCTTTCACCTGCATAGTGAGGGATGGTCCCAGAGCCGCGTATCCCTTGATTGTGCTCAGAAGGCTTTTGGTACACGGTGCACTTCCTTGGAAAGAAGTGCCCCCGTGAGAGGCTTGAGCGCTGGGAGGCATACTAAAGCTAAAGCCGTCCTTTGACTAAGACTTCCTGGAAACTGGTGCACCCCTGCCTCTGGGAATGGGAAAACATGCACCTTACCTCGAGACTAGAGGTCACATTTAGTTGGCACTTTAGCTACAGTATGCTCTGGGCTGGGCTCCCCGGAAGGAAGCACAAGCGCCCGGTTTCTTTTGCAAAAGCTCACTGCTCCTCAGAGGCATCTGTGGAGTGAACAGTGTCCTGGTGGTGTGATGTTCAGGCCGCTTGGAAGCTGCACCGAAGCTGCTTTCCAAAGGGGGAGAGTCGGGCTTCTCCCACATGCTCCAGTTTCCAACTTGACTCCACAGCGCAGTTACCGGCACTCTCTGACTGACGACTGGAGACTTTCGGCCACACGGGGCCTTTCTAGGATCACACTTCGTTGCAGGCGGGGTCTTTTGCATGCCGTGCATAGCACTACCCGCTTCATGACTTAGTCAGGCCTAGGTGACTTTGGATCGTCCAAATGTCTCACAAGTTGACCGGTTTTTCTGTTCTTTCTGTCAGGCTGGGCCTACACTGTACCTTGCGTCACAATAGAGTGATGACAGGTAAGAGTTGCCAGGGGGCTCCGCAGGCTCAGGGATTCTTTCAGTGCAGTTCAGAGGGCCTCCACAGAGGGAGAGCCACGCTGAATATAATCCTGGCCAAAACGTTGTCCTGGGGCTGCTTTACAGCGGTCGAAATCAAGCTATGCAAGCGAGGATCAGTTCATTGCCCTTCCCTCTGCATAGAAAGGGTTGACCCCAACAGCCTGTTCTGCGCTGTGTGGCTCGGAAAACACAAAGGGGACTCACGGCACCCACACTCTCCCTCAGAAGGGAATTCATAGGCGAGTCTCTGAGGCCTCCGGAGAGCCGTAGAGCAGTTAAAGCACTCTATCGAGTCAGGGTTCCTGGAGATGGCTGCACAGCAAACTTTGCTGATAGGAAACGCTCGTGCTTCCCTTGAGGCCTGGGGTCACGTTTACTTTGCACTTTAGCTTGGGCAAGCCGTGGGATGAGCTCCTAGCAAGGCACTGGCGACCACCTGGATTCGTAGTAGGAAACTCACTTGCTTCCCTGAGGCATTCTTAGAAGTCGCTAGAAGACAGGTAACGGCACTGTCTTTCAGTCAGCCTTGAGGCCGCCACTATCTACCTTTCAACTGGGGGAAAATACTGCCTTTTTCCAGGCTTCTCAATTACACACCGGATCAGCTAGCACATATACCTCTCTTCTTTGACAAGCCAAAGGAGGCCATTGGAACACAATTCGGCCTTCTGCGATGAAACTTTGGGATGCAGTGTGTTTGTTCTGCATGTGCTGAATGGCATAATCCTCTAAATGCCCTCAGGCGGCCTAGGTGACTTTGCATGTTCCAAATGCCTAGCAAGGCTCAGTGTACATCTCTACTTTATTTCGGGCTGGACCTAAAGTCTACTTTCTGCCTCTCTTAGAGAGACGTCGAGCACGAGGCCCGAAAGTGGATTGGAGCCCCGGTGATTTCTTCCAGGGCAGCATAGGTGTCCTCAATGTGGCAGACCCGCATGGAAAGAAAGCCTGCCCAAGAACCGTGCTCCAGGGGCTGTTTCAAAGCTGTGGAACGCTAGCCATAGAGAACAGATTAGTTGCCGGCCCTTTCACCTGCATAGTGAGGGATGGTCCCAGAGCCGCGTATCCCTTGATTGTGCTCTGAAGGCTTTTGGTACACGGTGCACTTCCTTGGAAAGAAGTGCCCCCGTGAGAGGCTTGAGCGCTGGGAGGCATACTAAAGCTAAAGCCGTCCTTTGACTAAGACTTCCTGGAAACTGGTGCACCCCTGCCTCTGGGAATGGGAAAACATGCACCTTACCTCGAGACTAGAGGTCACATTTAGTTGGCACTTTAGCTACAGTATGCTCTGGGCTGGGCTCCCCGGAAGGAAGCACAAGCGCCCGGTTTCTTTTGCAAAAGCTCACTGCTCCTCAGAGGCATCTGTGGAGTGAACAGTGTCCTGGTGGTGTGATGTTCAGGCCGCTTGGAAGCTGCACCGAAGCTGCTTTCCAAAGGGGGAGAGTCGGGCTTGTCCCACATGCTCCAGTTTCCAACTGGACCCCACAGCGCAATTACCGGCACTCTCTGACTGACGACTGGAGACTTTCGGTCACACGGGGCCTTTCTAGGATCACACTTCGTTGCAGGCGGGGTCTTTTGCATGCCGTGCATAGCACTACCCGCTTCATGACTTAGTCAGGCCTAGGTGACTTTGGATCGTCCAAATGTCTCACAATTTGACCGGTTTTCCTGTTCTTTGTGTCAGGCTGGGCCTACAGTGTACCTTGCGTCACAATAGAGCGATGACAGGTAAGAGTTGCCAGGGGGCTCCGTAGGCTCAGGGATTCTTTCAGTGCAGTTCAGAGGGCCTCCACAGAGGGAGAGCCACGCTGAATGTAATCCTGGCCAAAACGCTGTCCTGGGGCTGCTTTACAGCGGTCGAAATCAAGCTATGCAAGCGAGGATCAGTTCATTGCCCTTCCCTCTGCATAGAAAGGGTTGACCCCAACAGCCTGTTCTGCGCTGTGTGGCTCGGAAAACACAAAGGGGACTCACGGCACCCACGCTCTCCCTCAGAAGGGAATTCATACGCGACTCTCTGTGGCCTCCGTAGAGCCGTAGAGAAGTTAAAGCACTCTATCGAGTCAGGGTTCCTGGAGATGGCTGCTCAGCAAACTTTGCTGATAGGAAACGCTCATGCTTACCTTGACGCCTGGGGTCACGTTTCTTTCGCAATTTAGCTAGGGCAAGCCGTGGGATGAGCTCCTAGCCAGGCACTGGCGACCACCTGGATTCGTAGGAGAAAACTCACTTGCTTCCCTGAGGCATTCCTAGCAGTGGCTAGAAGACGGGTAACGGCACTTTCAGTCAGCCTTGAGGCCGCCACTATCTACCTTTCAACTGGGGGAAAATACTGCCTTTTTCCAGGCTTCTCAATTACTCACCGGATCACCCAGCACATATCCCTCTCTCCTCTGACAAGACAAAGGAGGCCCTTGGAACACAATTCGGCCTTCGGCGATGAAACTTTGGGATGCAGTGTGTTTGTTCTGCATGTGCTGAATGGCATAATCCTCTAAATGCCCTCAGGCGGCCTAGGTGACTTTGCATGTTCCAAACGCCTAGCAAGGCTCAGGGTACATCTCTACTTTATTTCGGGCTGGACCTAAAGTCTACTTTCTGCCTCTCTTAGAGAGACGTCGAGCACCAGTCCCCAAAGTGGATTGGAGCCCCGGTGATTTCTTCCAGGGCAGCATAGGTGTCCTCAACGTGGCAGACCCGCATGGAAGGAAAGCCTGCCCAAGAACCGTGCTCCGGGGGCTGTTTCAAAGCTGTGGAACGCTAGCCATAGAGAACAGATTAGTTGCCGGCCCTTTCACCTGCATAGTGAGGGATGGTCCCAGAGCCGCGTATCCCTTGATTGTGCTCAGAAGGCTTTTGGTACACGGTGCACTTCCTTGGAAAGAAGTGCCCCCGTGAGAGGCTTGAGCGCTGGGAGGCATACTAAAGCTAAAGCCGTCCTTTGACTAAGACTTCCTGGAAACTGGTGCACCCCTGCCTCTAGGAATGGGAAAACGTGCACCTTACCTCGAGACTTGAGGTCACATTTAGTTGGCACTTTAACTACAGTATGCTCTGGGCTGGTTCCTCGGAAGGAAGAGCAAGCGCCCGGTTTCTTTTGCAAAAGCTCACTGCTCCTCAGAGGCATCTGTGGAGTGAACAGTGTCCTGGTGGTGTGATGTTCAGGCAGCTTGGAAGCTGCACCGAAGCTGCTTTCCAAAGGGGGAGAGTCGGGCTTCTCCCACATGCTCCAGTTTCCAACTGGACCCCAAAGCGCAGTTACCGGCACTCTCTGACTGACGACTGGAGACTTTCGGCCACACGGGGCCTTTCTAGGATCACACTTCGTTGCAGGCGGGGTCTTTTGCATGCCGAGCATAGCACTACCCGCTTCATGACTTAGTCAGGCCTAGGTGACTTTGGATCGTCCAAATGTCTCACAAGTTGACCGGTTTTTCTGTTCTTTCTGTCAGGCTGGGCCTACAGTGTACCTTGCGTCACAATAGAGCGATGACAGATAAGAGTTGCCAGGGGGCTCCATAGGCTCAGGGATACTTTCAGTGCAGTTCAGAGGGCCTCCACAGAGGGAGAGCCACGCTGAATGTAATCCTGGCCAAAACGTTGTCCTGGGGCTGCTTTACAGCGGTCGAAATCAAGCTATGCAAGCGAGGATCAGTTCATTGCCCTTCCCTCTGCATAGAAAGGGTTGACCCCAACAGCCTGTTCTGCGCTGTGTGGCTCGGAAAACACAAAGGGGACTCACGGCACCCACGCTCTCCCTCAGAAGGGAATTCATACGCGACTCTCTGTGGCCTCCGTAGAGTCGTAGAGGAGTTAAAGCACTCTATCGAGTCAGGGTTCCTGGAGATGGCTGCTCAGCAAACTTTGCTGATAGGAAACGCTCATGCTTACCTTGACGCCTGGGGTCACGTTTCCTTCGCACTTTAGCTAGGGCAAGCCGTGGGATGAGCTCCTAGCCAGGCACTGGCGAACACCTGGATTCGTAGGAGAAAACTCACTTGCTTCCCTGAGGCATTCCTAGCAGTGGCTAGAAGACGGGTAACGGCACTGTCTTTCAGTCAGCCTTGAGGCCGCCACTATCTACCTTTCAACTGGGGGAAAATACTGCCTTTTTCCAGGCTTCTCAATTACACACCGGATCACCCAGCACATATCCCTCTCTCCTCTGACAAGACAAAGGAGGCCCTTGGAACACAATTCGGCCTTCGGCGATGAAACTTTGGGATGCAGTGTGTTTGTTCTGCATGTGCTGAATGGCATAATCCTCTAAATGCCCTCAGGCGGCCTAGGTGACTTTGCATGTTCCAAACGCCTAGCAAGGCTCAGGGTACATCTCTACTTTATTTCGGGCTGGACCTAAAGTCTACTTTCTGCCTCTCTTAGAGAGACGTCGAGCACCAGTCCCCAAAGTGGATTGGAGCCCCGGTGATTTCTTCCAGGGCAGCATAGTTGTCCTCAACTTGGCAGACCCGCATGGAAAGAAAGCCTGCCCAAGAACCGTGCTCCGGGGACTGTTTCAAACCTGTGGAACGCTAGCCATAGAGAACAGATTAGTTGCCGGCCCTTTCACCTGCATAGTGAGGGATGGTCCCAGAGCCGCGTATCCCTTGATTGTGCTCAGAAGGCTTTTGGTACACGGTGCACTTCCTTGGAAAGAAGTGCCCCCGTGAGAGGCTTGAGCGCTGGGAGGCATACTAAAGCTAAAGCCGTCCTTTGACTAAGACTTCCTGGAAACTGGTGCACCCCTGCCTCTGGGAATGGGAAAACGTGCACCTTACCTCGAGACTAGAGGTCACATTTAGTTGGCACCTTAGCTACAGTATGCTCTGGGCTGGGCTCCCCGGAAGGAAGCGCAAGCGCCCGCTTTCTTTTGCAAAAGCTCACTGCTCCTCAGAGGCATCTGTGGAGTGAACAGTGTCCTGGTGGTGTGGTGTTCAGGCAGCTTGGAAGCTGCACCGAAGCTGCTTTCCAAAGGGGGAGAGTCGGGCTTCTCCCACATGCTCCAGTTTCCAACTGGACCCCACAGCGCAGTTACCGGCACTCTCTGACTGACGACTGGAGACTTTCGGCCACACGGGGCCTTTCTAGGATCACACTTCGTTGCAGGCGGGGTCTTTTGCATGCCGTGCATAGCATTACCCGCTTCATGACTTAGTCAGGCTTAGGTGACTTTGGATCGTCCAAATGTCTCACAAGTTGACCGGTTTTTCTGTTTTTTCCGTCAGACTGGGCCTACAGTGTACCTTGCGTCACAATAGAGCGATGACAGGTAAGAGTTGCCAGGGGGCTCCGTAGGCTCAGGGATTCTTTCAGTGCAGTTCAGAGGGCCTCCACAGAGGGAGAGCCACGTTGAAGGTAATCCTGGCCAAAACGTTGTCCTGGGGCTGCTTTACAGCGGTAGAAATCAAGCTATGCAAGCGAGGATCAGTTCATTGCCCTTCCCTCTGCATAGAAAGGGTTGACCCCAACAGCCTGTTCTGCACTCTGTGGCTCGGAAAACACAAAGGGGACTCACGGCACCCACGCTCTCCCTCAGAAAGGAATTCATACGCGACTCTCTGTGGCCTCCGGAGAGCCGTAGAGGAGTTAAAGCACTCTATCGAGTCAGGGTTCCTGGAGATGGCTGCACAGCAAACTTTGCTGATAGGAAACGCTCGTGCTTCCCTTGAGGCCTGGGGTCACGTTTCCTTCGCACTTTAGCTAGGGCAAGCCGTTGGATGAGCTCCTAGCCAGGCACTGGCGAACACCTGGATTCGTAGGAGAAAACTCACTTGCTTCCCTGAGGCATTCCTAGCAGTGGCTAGAAGACGGGTAACGGCACTGTCTTTCAGTCAGCCTTGAGGCCGCCACTATCTACCTTTCAACTGGGGGAAATTACTGCCTTTTTCCAGGCTTCTCAATTACACACCGGATCACCTAGCACATATACCTCTCTTCTTTGACAAGCCAAAGGAGGCCCTTGGAACACAATTCGGCCTTCTGCGATGCAACATTGGGATGCAGTGTGTTTGTTCTGCATGTGCTGAATGGCATAATCCTCTAAATGCCCTCAGGCGGCCTAGGTGACTTTGCATGTTCCAAATGCCTAGCAAGGCTCAGGGTACATCTCTACTTTATTTCGGGCTGGACCTAAAGTCTACTTTCTGCCTCTCTTAGAGAGACGTCGAGCACGAGTCCCCAAAGTGGATTGGAGCCCCGGTGATTTCTTCAAGGGCAGCATAGGTGTCCTCAATGTGGCAGACCCGCATGGAAAGAAAGCCTGCCCAAGAACCGTGCTCCGGGGGCTGTTTCAAAGCTGTGGAACGCTAGCCATAGAGAACAGATTAGTTGCCGGCCCTTTCACCTGCATAGTGAGGGATGGTCCCAGAGCCGCGTATCCCTTGATTGTGCTCAGAAGGCTTTTGGTACACGGTGCACTTCCTTGGAAAGAAGTGCCCCCGTGAGAGGATTGAGCGCTGGGAGGCATACTAAAGCTAAAGCCGTCCTTTGACTAAGACTTCCTGGAAACTGGTGCACCCCTGCCTCTGGGAATGGGAAAACGTGCACCTTATCTCGAGACTAGAGGTCACATTTAGTTGGCACTTTAGCTACACTATGCTCTGGGCTGGGCTCCCCGGAAGGAACCGCAAGCGCCCGGTTTCTTTGGCAAAAGCTCACTGCTCCTCACAGGCATCTGTGGAGTGAACAGTGTCCTGGTGGTGTGATGTTCAGGCCGCTTGGAAGCTGCACCGAAGCTGCTTTCCAAAGGGGGAGAGTCGGGCTTGTCCCACGTGCTCCCGTTTCCAACTTGACCCCACAGCGCAGTTACCGGCACTCTCTGACTGACGACTGGAGACTTTCGGTCACACGGGGCCTTTCTAGGATCACACTTCGTTGCAGGCGGGGTCTTTTGCATGCCGTGCATAGCACTACCCGCTTCATGACTTAGTCAGGCCTAGGTGACTTTGGATCGTCCAAATGTCTCACAAGTTGACCGGTTTTTCTGTTCTTTCTGTCAGGCTGGGCCTACAGTGTACCTTGCGTCACAATAGAGCGATGACAGGTAAGAGTTGCCAGGGGGCTCCGTAGGCTCAGGGATCCTTTCAGGGCAGTTCAGAGGGCCTCCACAGAGGGAGAGCCACGCTGAATGTAATCCTGGCCAAAACGTTGTCCTGGGGCTGCTTTACAGCGGTCGAAATCAAGCTATGCAAGCGAGGATCAGTTCATTGCCCTTCCCTCTGCATAGAAAGGGTTGACCCCAACAGCCTGTTCTGCGCTGTGTGGCTCGGAAAACACAAAGGGGACTCACGGCACCCACGCTCTCCCACAGAATGGAATTCATACGCGACTCTCTGTGGCCTCCGGAGAGCCGTAGAGGAGCTAAAGCACTCTATCGAGTCAGGGATCCTGGAGATGGCTGCACAGCAAACTTTGCTGATAGGAAACACTCGTGCTTACCTTGAGGCCTGGGGTCACGTTTCCTTCGCACTTTAGCTAGGGCAAGCCGTTGGATGAGCTCCTATCCAGGCACTGGCGACCACCTGGATTCGTAGGAGAAAACTCACTTGCTTCCCTGAGGCATTCCTAGCAGTGGCTAGAAGACGGGTAACGGCACTGTCTTTCAGTCAGCCTTGAGGCCGCCACTATCTACCTTTCAACTGGGGGAAAATACTGCCTTTTTCCAGGCTTCTCAATTACACACCGGATCACCCAGCACATATCCCTCTCTCCTCTGACAAGACAAAGGAGGCCCTTGGAACACAATTCGGCCTTCTGCGATGAAACTTTGGGATGCAGTGTGTTTGTTCTGCATGTGCTGAATGGCATAATCCTCTAAATGCCCTCAGGCGGCCTAGGTGACTTTGCATGTTCCAAACGCCTAGCAAGGCTCAGGGTACATCTCTACTTTATTTCGGGCTGGACCTAAAGTCTACTTTCTGCCTCTCTTAGAGAGACGTCGAGCACGAGTCCCCAAAGTGGATTGGAGCCCCGGTGATTTCTTCCAGGGCAGCATAGGTGTCCTCAATATGGCAGACCCGCATGGAAAGAAAGCCTGCCCAAGAACCGTGCTCCGGGGGCTGTTTCAAAGCTGTGGAACGCTAGCCATAGAGAACAGATTAGTTGCCGGCCCTTTCACCTGCATAGTGAGGGATGGTCCCAGAGCCGCGTATCCCTTGATTGTGCTCAGAAGGCTTTTGGTACACGGTGCACTTCCTTGGAAAGAAGTGCCCCCGTGAGAGGCTTGAGCGCTGGGAGGCATACTAAAGCTAAAGCCGTCCTTTGACTAAGACTTCCTGGAAACTGGTGCACCCCTGCCTCTGGGAATGGGAAAACGTGCACCTTACCTCGAGACTAGAGGTCACATTTAGTTGGCACTTTAGCTACAGTATGCTCTGGGCTGGTCTCCCAGAAAGGAAGCGCAAGTGCCCGGTTTCTTTTGCAAAAGCTCACTGCTCCTCAGAGGCACCTGTGGAGTGAACAGTGTCCTGGTGGTGTGATGTTCAGGCCGCTTGGAAGCAGCACCAAAGCTGCTTTCCAAAGGGGGAGAGTCGGGCTTCTCCCACATGCTCCAGTTTCCAACTTGACCCTACAGCGCAGTTACCAGCACTCTCTGACTGACGACTGGAGACTTTCGGTCACACGGGGCCTTTCTAGGATCACACTTCGTTGCAGGCGGGGTCTTTTGCATGCCGTGCATAGCACTACCCGCTTCATGACTTAGTCAGGCCTAGGTGACTTTGGATCGTCCAAATGTCTCACAAGTTGACCGGTTTTCCTGTTCTTTGTGTCAGGCTGGGCCTACAGTGTACCTTGCGTCACAATAGAGCGATGACAGGTAAGAGTTGCCAGGGGGCTCCGTAGGCTCAGGGATTCTTTCAGTGCAGTTCAGAGGGCCTCCACAGAGGGAGAGCCACGCTGAATGTAATCCTGGCCAAAACGCTGTCCTGGGGCTGCTTTACAGCGGTCGAAATCAAGCTATGCAAGCGAGGATCAGTTCATTGCCCTTCCCTCTGCATAGAAAGGGTTGACCCCAACAGCCTGTTCTGCGCTGTGTGGCTCGGAAAACACAAAGGGGACTCACGGCACCCACGCTCTCCCTCAGAAGGGAATTCATACGCGACTCTCTGTGGCCTCCGTAGAGCCGTAGAGAAGTTAAAGCACTCTATCGAGTCAGGGTTCCTGGAGATGGCTGCTCAGCAAACTTTGCTGATAGGAAACGCTCATGCTTACCTTGACGCCTGGGGTCACGTTTCTTTCGCAATTTAGCTAGGGCAAGCCGTGGGATGAGCTCCTAGCCAGGCACTGGCGACCACCTGGATTCGTAGGAGAAAACTCACTTGCTTCCCTGAGGCATTCCTAGCAGTGGCTAGAAGACGGGTAACGGCACTTTCAGTCAGCCTTGAGGCCGCCACTATCTACCTTTCAACTGGGGGAAAATACTGCCTTTTTCCAGGCTTCTCAATTACTCACCGGATCACCCAGCACATATCCCTCTCTCCTCTGACAAGACAAAGGAGGCCCTTGGAACACAATTCGGCCTTCGGCGATGAAACTTTGGGATGCAGTGTGTTTGTTCTGCATGTGCTGAATGGCATAATCCTCTAAATGCCCTCAGGCGGCCTAGGTGACTTTGCATGTTCCAAACGCCTAGCAAGGCTCAGGGTACATCTCTACTTTATTTCGGGCTGGACCTAAAGTCTACTTTCTGCCTCTCTTAGAGAGACGTCGAGCACCAGTCCCCAAAGTGGATTGGAGCCCCGGTGATTTCTTCCAGGGCAGCATAGGTGTCCTCAACGTGGCAGACCCGCATGGAAGGAAAGCCTGCCCAAGAACCGTGCTCCGGGGGCTGTTTCAAAGCTGTGGAACGCTAGCCATAGAGAACAGATTAGTTGCCGGCCCTTTCACCTGCATAGTGAGGGATGGTCCCAGAGCCGCGTATCCCTTGATTGTGCTCAGAAGGCTTTTGGTACACGGTGCACTTCCTTGGAAAGAAGTGCCCCCGTGAGAGGCTTGAGCGCTGGGAGGCATACTAAAGCTAAAGCCGTCCTTTGACTAAGACTTCCTGGAAACTGGTGCACCCCTGCCTCTGGGAATGGGAAAACGTGCACCTTACCTCGAGACTTGAGGTCACATTTAGTTGGCACTTTAACTACAGTATGCTCTGGGCTGGTTCCTCGGAAGGAAGAGCAAGCGCCCGGTTTCTGTTGCAAAAGCTCACTGCTCCTCAGAGGCATCTGTGGAGTGAACAGTGTCCTGGTGGTGTGATGTTCAGGCAGCTTGGAAGCTGCACCGAAGCTGCTTTCCAAAGGGGGAGAGTCGGGCTTCTCCCACATGCTCCAGTTTCCAACTGGACCCCAAAGCGCAGTTACCGGCACTCTCTGACTGACGACTGGAGACTTTCGGCCACACGGGGCCTTTCTAGGATCACACTTCGTTGCAGGCGGGGTCTTTTGCATGCCGAGCATAGCACTACCCGCTTCATGACTTAGTCAGGCCTAGGTGACTTTGGATCGTCCAAATGTCTCACAAGTTGACCGGTTTTTCTGTTCTTTCTGTCAGGCTGGGCCTACAGTGTACCTTGCGTCACAATAGAGCGATGACAGATAAGAGTTGCCAGGGGGCTCCATAGGCTCAGGGATACTTTCAGTGCAGTTCAGAGGGCCTCCACAGAGGGAGAGCCACGCTGAATGTAATCCTGGCCAAAACGTTGTCCTGGGGCTGCTTTACAGCGGTCGAAATCAAGCTATGCAAGCGAGGATCAGTTCATTGCCCTTCCCTCTGCATAGAAAGGGTTGACCCCAACAGCCTGTTCTGCGCTGTGTGGCTCGGAAAACACAAAGGGGACTCACGGCACCCACGCTCTCCCTCAGAAGGGAATTCATACGCGACTCTCTGTGGCCTCCGTAGAGTCGTAGAGGAGTTAAAGCACTCTATCGAGTCAGGGTTCCTGGAGATGGCTGCACAGCAAACTTTGCTGATAGGAAACGCTCGTGCTTCCCTTGAGGCCTGGGGTCACGTTTCCTTCACACTTTAGCTAGGGCAAGCCGTGGGATTAGCTCCTAGCCAGGCACTGGCGACCACCTGGATTCGTAGGAGAAAACTCACTTGCTTCCCTGAGGCATTCCTAGCAGTGGCTAGAAGACAGGTAACGGCACTGTCTTTCAGTCAGCCTTGAGGCCGCCACTATCTACCTTTCAACTGGGGGAAAATACTGCCTTTTTCCAGGCTTCTCAATTACACACCGGATCACCCAGCACATATCCCTCTCTCCTCTGACAAGACAAAGGAGGCCCTTGGAACACAATTCGGCCTTCGGCGATGAAACTTTGGGATGCAGTGTGTTTGTTCTGCATGTGCTGAATGGCATAATCCTCTAAATGCCCTCAGGCGGCCTAGGTGACTTTGCATGTTCCAAACGCCTAGCAAGGCTCAGGGTACATCTCTACTTTATTTCGGGCTGGACCTAAAGTCTACTTTCTGCCTCTCTTAGAGAGACGTCGAGCACGAGTCCCCAAAGTGGATTGGAGCACCGGTGATTTCTTCCAGGGCAGCATAGGTGTCCTCAATATGGCAGACCCGCATGGAAAGAAAGCCTGCCCAAGAACCGTGCTCCGGGGGCTGTTTCAAAGCTGTGGAACGCTAGCCATAGAGAACAGATTAGTTGCCGGCCCTTTCACCTGCATAGTGAGGGATGGTCCCAGAGCCGCGTATCCCTTGATTGTGCTCAGAAGGCTTTTGGTACACGGTGCACTTCCTTGGAAAGAAGTGCCCCCGTGAGAGGCTTGAGCGCTGGGAGGCATACTAAAGCTAAAGCCGTCCTTTGACTAAGACTTCCTGGAAACTGGTGCACCCCTGCCTCTGGGAATGGGAAAACGTGCACCTTACCTCGAGACTAGAGGTCACATTTAGTTGGCACTTTAGCTACAGTATGCTCTGGGCTGGTCTCCCAGAAAGGAAGCGCAAGTGCCCGGTTTCTTTTGCAAAAGCTCACTGCTCCTCAGAGGCACCTGTGGAGTGAACAGTGTCCTGGTGGTGTGATGTTCAGGCCGCTTGGAAGCAGCACCAAAGCTGCTTTCCAAAGGGGGAGAGTCGGGCTTCTCCCACATGCTCCAGTTTCCAACTTGACCCTACAGCGCAGTTACCGGCACTCTCTGACTGACGACTGGAGACTTTCGGCCACACGGGGCCTTTCTAGGATCACACTTCGTTGCAGGCGGGGTCTTTTGCATGCTGTGCATAACACTACCCGCTTCATGACTTAGTCAGGCCTAGGTGACTTTGGATCGACCAAATGTCTCACAAGTTGACCGGTTATTCTGTTCTTTCTGTCAGGCTGGGCCTACAGTGTACCTTGCTTCACAATAGAGCGATGACAGGTAAGAGTTGCCAGGGGGCTCCGTAGGCTCAGGGATTCTTTCAGTGCAGTTCAGAGGGCCTACACAGAGGGAGAGCCACGCTGAATGTAATCCTGGCCAAAACGTTGTCCTGGGGCTGCTTTACAGCGGTCGAAATCAAGCTATGCAAGCGAGGATCAGTTCATTGCCCTTCCCTCTGCATAGAAAGGGTTGACCCCAACAGCCTGTTCTGCGCTGTGTGGCTCGGAAAACACAAAGGGGACTCACGGCACCCACGCTCTCCCTCAGAAGCGAATTCATACGCGATTCTCTGTGGCCTCCGGAGAGCCGTAGAGCAGTTAAAGCACTCTATCGAGTCAGGGTTCATGGAGATGGCTGCCCAGCAAACTTTGCTGATAGGAAACGCTCGTGCTTACCTTGAGGCCTGGGGTCACGTTTCCTTCGCACTTTAGCTAGGGCAAGCCGTGGGATGAGCTCCTAGCCAGGCACTGGCGAACACCTGGATTCGTAGGAGAAAACTCACTTGCTTCCCTGAGGCATTCCTAGCAGTGGCTAGAAGACGGGTAACGGCACTGTCTTTCAGTCAGCCTTGAGGCCGCCACTATCTACCTTTCAACTGGGCGAAAATACTGCCTTTTTCCAGGCTTCTCAATTACACACCGGATCACCAAGCAAATATCCCTCTCTCCTCTGAGAAGACAAAGGAGGCCCTTGGAACACAATTCGGCCTTCTGCGATGAAACTTTGGGATGCAGTGTGTTTGTTCTGCATGTGCTGAATGGCATAATCCTCTAAATGCCCTCAGGCGGCCTAGGTGACTTTGCATGTTCCAAACGCCTAGCAAGGCTCAGGGTACATCTCTACTTTATTTCGGGCTGGACCTAAAGTCTACTTTCTGCCTCTCTTAGAGAAACGTCGAGCACGAGGCCCGAAAGTGGATTGGAGCCCCGGTGATTTCTTCCAGGGCAGCATAGGTGTCCTCAATGTGGCAGACCCGCATGGAAAGAAAGCCTGCCCAAGAACCGTGCTCCAGGGGCTGTTTCAAAGCTGTGGAACGCTAGCCATAGAGAACAGATTAGTTGCCGGCTCTTTCACCTGCATAGTGAGGGATGGTCCCAGAGCCGCGTATCCCTTGATTGTGCTCTGAAGGCTTTTGGTACACGGTGCACTTCCTTGGAAAGAAGTGCCCCCGTGAGAGGCTTGAGCGCTGGAAGGCATACTAAAGCTAAAGCCGTCCTTTGACTAAGACTTCCTGGAAACTGGTGCACCCCTGCCTCTGGGAATGGGAAAACATGCACCTTACCTCGAGACTAGAGGTCACATTTAGTTGGCACTTTAGCTACAGTATGCTCTGGTCTGGGCTCCCTGGAAGGAAGCACAAGCGCCCGGTTTATTTTGCAAAAGCTCACTGCTCCTCAGAGGCATCTGTGGAGTGAATAGTGTCCTGGTGGTGTGATGTTCAGGCCGCTTGGAAGCTGCACCGAAGCTGCTTTCCAAAGGGGGAGAGTCGGGCTTGTCCCACATGCTCCAGTTTCCAACTTGACCCCACAGCGCAATTACCGGCACTCTCTGACTGACGACTGGAGACTTTCGGTCACACGGGGCCTTTCTAGGATCACACTTCGTTGCAGGCGGGGTCTTTTGCATGCCGTGCATAGCACTACCCACTTCATGACTTAGTCAGGCCTAGGTGACTTTGGATCGTCCAAATGTCTCACAAGTTGACCGGTTTTTCTGTTCTTTCTGTCAGGCTGGGCCTACAGTGTACCTTGCGTCACAATAGAGCGATGACAGGTAAGAGTTGCCAGGGGGCTCCGTAGGCTCAGGGATTCTTTCAGTGCAGTTCAGAGGGCCTCCACAGAGGGAGAGCCACGCTGAATGTAATCCTGGCCAAAACGTTGTCCTGGGGCTGCTTTACAGCGGTCGAAATCAAGCTATGCAAGCGAGGATCAGTTCATTGCCCTTCCCTCTGCATAGAAAGGGTTGACCCCAACAGCCTGTTCTGCGCTGTGTGGCTCGGAAAACACAAAGGGGACTCACGGCACCCACGCTCTCCCTCAGAAGGGAATTCATACGCGACTCTCTGTGGCCTCCGTAGAGCCGTAGAGAAGTTAAAGCACTCTATCGAGTCAGGGTTCCTGGAGATGGCTGCTCAGCAAACTTTGCTGATAGGAAACGCTCATGCTTACCTTGACGCCTGGGGTCACGTTTCTTTCGCAATTTAGCTAGGGCAAGCCGTGGGATGAGCTCCTAGCCAGGCACTGGCGACCACCTGGATTCGTAGGAGAAAACTCACTTGCTTCCCTGAGGCATTCCTAGCAGTGGCTAGAAGACGGGTAACGGCACTTTCAGTCAGCCTTGAGGCCGCCACTATCTACCTTTCAACTGGGGGAAAATACTGCCTTTTTCCAGGCTTCTCAATTACTCACCGGATCACCCAGCACATATCCCTCTCTCCTCTGACAAGACAAAGGAGGCCCTTGGAACACAATTCGGCCTTCGGCGATGAAACTTTGGGATGCAGTGTGTTTGTTCTGCATGTGCTGAATGGCATAATCCTCTAAATGCCCTCAGGCGGCCTAGGTGACTTTGCATGTTCCAAACGCCTAGCAAGGCTCAGGGTACATCTCTACTTTATTTCGGGCTGGACCTAAAGTCTACTTTCTGCCTCTCTTAGAGAGACGTCGAGCACCAGTCCCCAAAGTGGATTGGAGCCCCGGTGATTTCTTCCAGGGCAGCATAGGTGTCCTCAACGTGGCAGACCCGCATGGAAGGAAAGCCTGCCCAAGAACCGTGCTCCGGGGGCTGTTTCAAAGCTGTGGAACGCTAGCCATAGAGAACAGATTAGTTGCCGGCCCTTTCACCTGCATAGTGAGGGATGGTCCCAGAGCCGCGTATCCCTTGATTGTGCTCAGAAGGCTTTTGGTACACGGTGCACTTCCTTGGAAAGAAGTGCCCCCGTGAGAGGCTTGAGCGCTGGGAGGCATACTAAAGCTAAAGCCGTCCTTTGACTAAGACTTCCTGGAAACTGGTGCACCCCTGCCTCTGGGAATGGGAAAACGTGCACCTTACCTCGAGACTTGAGGTCACATTTAGTTGGCACTTTAACTACAGTATGCTCTGGGCTGGTTCCTCGGAAGGAAGAGCAAGCGCCCGGTTTCTGTTGCAAAAGCTCACTGCTCCTCAGAGGCATCTGTGGAGTGAACAGTGTCCTGGTGGTGTGATGTTCAGGCAGCTTGGAAGCTGCACCGAAGCTGCTTTCCAAAGGGGGAGAGTCGGGCTTCTCCCACATGCTCCAGTTTCCAACTGGACCCCAAAGCGCAGTTACCGGCACTCTCTGACTGACGACTGGAGACTTTCGGCCACACGGGGCCTTTCTAGGATCACACTTCGTTGCAGGCGGGGTCTTTTGCATGCCGAGCATAGCACTACCCGCTTCATGACTTAGTCAGGCCTAGGTGACTTTGGATCGTCCAAATGTCTCACAAGTTGACCGGTTTTTCTGTTCTTTCTGTCAGGCTGGGCCTACAGTGTACCTTGCGTCACAATAGAGCGATGACAGATAAGAGTTGCCAGGGGGCTCCATAGGCTCAGGGATACTTTCAGTGCAGTTCAGAGGGCCTCCACAGAGGGAGAGCCACGCTGAATGTAATCCTGGCCAAAACGTTGTCCTGGGGCTGCTTTACAGCGGTCGAAATCAAGCTATGCAAGCGAGGATCAGTTCATTGCCCTTCCCTCTGCATAGAAAGGGTTGACCCCAACAGCCTGTTCTGCGCTGTGTGGCTCGGAAAACACAAAGGGGACTCACGGCACCCACGCTCTCCCTCAGAAGGGAATTCATACGCGACTCTCTGTGGCCTCCGTAGAGTCGTAGAGGAGTTAAAGCACTCTATCGAGTCAGGGTTCCTGGAGATGGCTGCACAGCAAACTTTGCTGATAGGAAACGCTCGTGCTTCCCTTGAGGCCTGGGGTCACGTTTCCTTCACACTTTAGCTAGGGCAAGCCGTGGGATTAGCTCCTAGCCAGGCACTGGCGACCACCTGGATTCGTAGGAGAAAACTCACTTGCTTCCCTGAGGCATTCCTAGCAGTGGCTAGAAGACAGGTAACGGCACTGTCTTTCAGTCAGCCTTGAGGCCGCCACTATCTACCTTTCAACTGGGGGAAAATACTGCCTTTTTCCAGGCTTCTCAATTACACACCGGATCACCCAGCACATATCCCTCTCTCCTCTGACAAGACAAAGGAGGCCCTTGGAACACAATTCGGCCTTCGGCGATGAAACTTTGGGATGCAGTGTGTTTGTTCTGCATGTGCTGAATGGCATAATCCTCTAAATGCCCTCAGGCGGCCTAGGTGACTTTGCATGTTCCAAACGCCTAGCAAGGCTCAGGGTACATCTCTACTTTATTTCGGGCTGGACCTAAAGTCTACTTTCTGCCTCTCTTAGAGAGACGTCGAGCACGAGTCCCCAAAGTGGATTGGAGCACCGGTGATTTCTTCCAGGGCAGCATAGGTGTCCTCAATATGGCAGACCCGCATGGAAAGAAAGCCTGCCCAAGAACCGTGCTCCGGGGGCTGTTTCAAAGCTGTGGAACGCTAGCCATAGAGAACAGATTAGTTGCCGGCCCTTTCACCTGCATAGTGAGGGATGGTCCCAGAGCCGCGTATCCCTTGATTGTGCTCAGAAGGCTTTTGGTACACGGTGCACTTCCTTGGAAAGAAGTGCCCCCGTGAGAGGCTTGAGCGCTGGGAGGCATACTAAAGCTAAAGCCGTCCTTTGACTAAGACTTCCTGGAAACTGGTGCACCCCTGCCTCTGGGAATGGGAAAACGTGCACCTTACCTCGAGACTAGAGGTCACATTTAGTTGGCACTTTAGCTACAGTATGCTCTGGGCTGGTCTCCCAGAAAGGAAGCGCAAGTGCCCGGTTTCTTTTGCAAAAGCTCACTGCTCCTCAGAGGCACCTGTGGAGTGAACAGTGTCCTGGTGGTGTGATGTTCAGGCCGCTTGGAAGCAGCACCAAAGCTGCTTTCCAAAGGGGGAGAGTCGGGCTTCTCCCACATGCTCCAGTTTCCAACTTGACCCTACAGCGCAGTTACCGGCACTCTCTGACTGACGACTGGAGACTTTCGGCCACACGGGGCCTTTCTAGGATCACACTTCGTTGCAGGCGGGGTCTTTTGCATGCTGTGCATAACACTACCCGCTTCATGACTTAGTCAGGCCTAGGTGACTTTGGATCGACCAAATGTCTCACAAGTTGACCGGTTATTCTGTTCTTTCTGTCAGGCTGGGCCTACAGTGTACCTTGCTTCACAATAGAGCGATGACAGGTAAGAGTTGCCAGGGGGCTCCGTAGGCTCAGGGATTCTTTCAGTGCAGTTCAGAGGGCCTACACAGAGGGAGAGCCACGCTGAATGTAATCCTGGCCAAAACGTTGTCCTGGGGCTGCTTTACAGCGGTCGAAATCAAGCTATGCAAGCGAGGATCAGTTCATTGCCCTTCCCTCTGCATAGAAAGGGTTGACCCCAACAGCCTGTTCTGCGCTGTGTGGCTCGGAAAACACAAAGGGGACTCACGGCACCCACGCTCTCCCTCAGAAGCGAATTCATACGCGATTCTCTGTGGCCTCCGGAGAGCCGTAGAGCAGTTAAAGCACTCTATCGAGTCAGGGTTCATGGAGATGGCTGCCCAGCAAACTTTGCTGATAGGAAACGCTCGTGCTTACCTTGAGGCCTGGGGTCACGTTTCCTTCGCACTTTAGCTAGGGCAAGCCGTGGGATGAGCTCCTAGCCAGGCACTGGCGAACACCTGGATTCGTAGGAGAAAACTCACTTGCTTCCCTGAGGCATTCCTAGCAGTGGCTAGAAGACGGGTAACGGCACTGTCTTTCAGTCAGCCTTGAGGCCGCCACTATCTACCTTTCAACTGGGCGAAAATACTGCCTTTTTCCAGGCTTCTCAATTACACACCGGATCACCAAGCAAATATCCCTCTCTCCTCTGAGAAGACAAAGGAGGCCCTTGGAACACAATTCGGCCTTCTGCGATGAAACTTTGGGATGCAGTGTGTTTGTTCTGCATGTGCTGAATGGCATAATCCTCTAAATGCCCTCAGGCGGCCTAGGTGACTTTGCATGTTCCAAACGCCTAGCAAGGCTCAGGGTACATCTCTACTTTATTTCGGGCTGGACCTAAAGTCTACTTTCTGCCTCTCTTAGAGAAACGTCGAGCACGAGGCCCGAAAGTGGATTGGAGCCCCGGTGATTTCTTCCAGGGCAGCATAGGTGTCCTCAATGTGGCAGACCCGCATGGAAAGAAAGCCTGCCCAAGAACCGTGCTCCAGGGGCTGTTTCAAAGCTGTGGAACGCTAGCCATAGAGAACAGATTAGTTGCCGGCTCTTTCACCTGCATAGTGAGGGATGGTCCCAGAGCCGCGTATCCCTTGATTGTGCTCTGAAGGCTTTTGGTACACGGTGCACTTCCTTGGAAAGAAGTGCCCCCGTGAGAGGCTTGAGCGCTGGAAGGCATACTAAAGCTAAAGCCGTCCTTTGACTAAGACTTCCTGGAAACTGGTGCACCCCTGCCTCTGGGAATGGGAAAACATGCACCTTACCTCGAGACTAGAGGTCACATTTAGTTGGCACTTTAGCTACAGTATGCTCTGGTCTGGGCTCCCCGGAAGGAAGCACAAGCGCCCGGTTTATTTTGCAAAAGCTCACTGCTCCTCAGAGGCATCTGTGGAGTGAATAGTGTCCTGGTGGTGTGATGTTCAGGCCGCTTGGAAGCTGCACCGAAGCTGCTTTCCAAAGGGGGAGAGTCGGGCTTGTCCCACATGCTCCAGTTTCCAACTTGACCCCACAGCGCAATTACCGGCACTCTCTGACTGACGACTGGAGACTTTCGGTCACACGGGGCCTTTCTAGGATCACACTTCGTTGCAGGCGGGGTCTTTTGCATGCCGTGCATAGCACTACCCACTTCATGACTTAGTCAGGCCTAGGTGACTTTGGATCGTCCAAATGTCTCACAAGTTGACCGGTTTTTCTGTTCTTTCTGTCAGGCTGGGCCTACAGTGTACCTTGCGTCACAATAGAGCGATGACAGGTAAGAGTTGCCAGGGGGCTCCGTAGGCTCAGGGATTCTTTCAGTGCAGTTCAGAGGGCCTCCACAGAGGGAGAGCCACGCTGAATGTAATCCTGGCCAAAACGTTGTCCTGGGGCTGCTTTACAGCGGTCGAAATCAAGCTATGCAAGCGAGGATCAGTTCATTGCCCTTCCCTCTGCATAGAAAGGGTTGACCCCAACAGCCTGTTCTGCGCTGTGTGGCTCGGAAAACACAAAGGGGACTCACGGCACCCACGCTCTCCCTCAGAAGGGAATTCATACGCGACTCTCTGTGGCCTCCGTAGAGCCGTAGAGAAGTTAAAGCACTCTATCGAGTCAGGGTTCCTGGAGATGGCTGCTCAGCAAACTTTGCTGATAGGAAACGCTCATGCTTACCTTGACGCCTGGGGTCACGTTTCTTTCGCAATTTAGCTAGGGCAAGCCGTGGGATGAGCTCCTAGCCAGGCACTGGCGACCACCTGGATTCGTAGGAGAAAACTCACTTGCTTCCCTGAGGCATTCCTAGCAGTGGCTAGAAGACGGGTAACGGCACTTTCAGTTAGCCTTGAGGCCGCCACTATCTACCTTTCAACTGGGGGAAAATACTGCCTTTTTCCAGGCTTCTCAATTACACACCGGATCACCCAGCACATATCCCTCTCTCCTCTGACAAGACAAAGGAGGCCCTTGGAACACAATTCGGCCTTCGGCGATGAAACTTTGGGATGCAGTGTGTTTGTTCTGCATGTGCTGAATGGCATAATCCTCTAAATGCCCTCAGGCGGCCTAGGTGACTTTGCATGTTCCAAACGCCTAGCAAGGCTCAGGGTACATCTCTACTTTATTTCGGGCTGGACCTAAAGTCTACTTTCTGCCTCTCTTAGAGAGACGTCGAGCACCAGTCCCCAAAGTGGATTGGAGCCCCGGTGATTTCTTCCAGGGCAGCATAGGTCTCCTCAACGTGGCAGACCCGCATGGAAAGAAAGCCTGCCCAAGAACCGTGCTCCGGGGGCTGTTTCAAAGCTGTGGAACGCTAGCCATAGAGAACAGATTAGTTGCCGGCCCTTTCACCTGCATAGTGAGGGATGGTCCCAGAGCCGCGTATCCCTTGATTGTGCTCAGAAGGCTTTTGGTACACGGTGCACTTCCTTGGAAAGAAGTGCCCCCGTGAGAGGCTTGAGCGCTGGGAGGCATACTAAAGCTAAAGCCGTCCTTTGACTAAGACTTCCTGGAAACTGGTGCACCCCTGCCTCTGGGAATGGGAAAACGTGCACCTTACCTCGACACTAGAGGTCACATTTAGTTGGCACCTTAGCTACAGTATGCTCTGGGCTGGGCTCCGCGGAAGGAAGCGCAAGCGCCCGGTTTCTTTTGCAAAAGCTCACTGCTCCTCAGAGGCATCTGTGGAGTGAACAGTGTCCTGGTGGTGTGATGTTCAGGCAGCTTGGAAGCTGCACCGAAGCTGCTTTCCAAAGGGGGAGAGTCGGGCTTCTCCCACATGCTCCAGTTTCCAACTGGACCCCACAGCGCAGTTACCGGCACTCTCTGACTGACGACTGGAGACTTTCGGCCACACGGGGCCTTTCTAGGATCACACTTCGTTGCAGGCGGGGTCTTTTGCATGCCGTGCATAGCATTACCCGCTTCATGACTTAGTGAGGCTTAGGTGACTTTGGATCGTCCAAATGTCTCACAAGTTGACCGGTTTTTCTGTTCTTTCTGTCAGGCTGGGCCTACACTGTACCTTGCGTCACAATAGAGTGATGACAGGTAAGAGTTGCCAGGGGGCTCCGCAGGCTCAGGGATTCTTTCAGTGCAGTTCAGAGGGCCTCCACAGAGGGAGAGCCACGCTGAATATAATCCTGGCCAAAACGTTGTCCTGGGGCTGCTTTACAGCGGTCGAAATCAAGCTATGCAAGCGAGGATCAGTTCATTGCCCTTCCCTCTGCATAGAAAGGGTTGACCCCAACAGCCTGTTCTGCGCTGTGTGGCTCGGAAAACACAAAGGCACTCACGGCACCCACACTCTCCCTCAGAAGGGAATTCATACGCGAGTCTCTGAGGCCTCCGGAGAGCCGTAGAGCAGTTAAAGCACTCTATCGAGTCAGGGTTCCTGGAGATGGCTGCACAGCAAACTTTGCTGATAGGAAACGCTCGTGCTTCCCTTGAGGCCTGGGGTCACGTTTACTTTGCACTTTAGCTTGGGCAAGCCGTGGGATGAGCTCCTAGCAAGGCACTGGCGACCACCTGGATTCGTAGTAGGAAACTCACTTGCTTCCCTGAGGCATTCTTAGAAGTCGCTAGAAGACAGGTAACGGCACTGTCTTTCAGTCAGCCTTGAGGCCGCCACTATCTACCTTTCAACTGGGGGAAAATACTGCCTTTTTCCAGGCTTCTCAATTACACACCGGATCAGCTAGCACATATACCTCTCTTCTTTGACAAGCCAAAGGAGGCCATTGGAACACAATTCGGCCTTCTGCGATGAAACTTTGGGATGCAGTGTGTTTGTTCTGCATGTGCTGAATGGCATAATCCTCTAAATGCCCTCAGGCGGCCTAGGTGACTTTGCATGTTCCAAATGCCTAGCAAGGCTCAGTGTACATCTCTACTTTATTTCGGGCTGGACCTAAAGTCTACTTTCTGCCTCTCTTAGAGAGACGTCGAGCACGAGTCCCCAAAGTGGATTGGAGCCCCAGTGATTTCTTCCAGGGCAGCATAGGTGTCCTCAACGTGGCAGACCCGCATGGACTAAAGCCTGCCCAAGAAACGTGCTCCGGGGGCTGTTTCAAAGCTGTGGAATGCTAGCCATAGAGAACAGATTAGTTGCCGGCTCTTTCACCTGCATAGTGAGGGATGGTCCCAGAGCCGCGTATCCCTTGATTGTGCTCAGAAGGCTTTTGGTACACGGTGCACTTCCTTGGAAAGAAGTGCCCCCGTGAGAGGCTTGAGCGCTGGGAGGCATACTAAAGCTAAAGCCGTCCATAGACTGAGACTCCCTGGAAACGGGTGCACCCCTGCCTCTGGGAATGGGGAAACGTGCACCTTACCTCGAGACTAGAGGTCACATTTAGTAGGCACTTTACCTACAGTATGATCTGGGCTGGGCTCCCCGGAAGGAAGCGCAAGCGCCCGGTTTCTTCTGCAAAAGCTCACTGCTCCTCAGAGGCATGTGTGGAGTGAACAGTGTCCTGGTGGTGTGGTGTTCAGGCAGCTTGGAAGCTGCACCGAAGCTGCTTTCCAAAGGGGGAGAGTCGGGCTTCTCCCACATGCTCCAGTTTCCAACTGGACCCCACAGCGCAGTTACCGGCACTCTCTGACTGACGACTGGAGACTTTCGGCCACACGGGGCCTTTCTAGGATCACACTTCGTTGCAGGCGGGGTCTTTTGCATGCCGTGCATAGCACTACCCGCTTCATGACTTAGTCAGGCCTAGGTGACTTTGGATCGTCCAAATGTCTCACAAGTTGACCGGTTTTTCTGTTCTTTCTGTCAGGCTGGGCCTACAGTGTACCTTGCGTCACAATAGAGCGATGACAGGTAAGAGTTGCCAGGGGGCTCCGTAGGCTCAGGGATTCTTTCAGTGCAGTTCAGAGGGCCTCCACAGAGGGAGAGCCACGCTGAATGTAATCCTGGCCAAAACGTTGTCCTGGGGCTGCTTTACAGCGGTCGAAATCAAGCTATGCAAGCGAGGATCAGTTCATTGCCCTTCCCTCTGCATAGAAAGGGTTGACCCCAACAGCCTGTTCTGCGCTGTGTGGCTCGGAAAACACAAAGGGGACTCACGGCACCCACGCTCTCCCTCAGAAGGGAATTCATACGCGACTCTCTGTGGCCTCCGTAGAGCCGTAGAGAAGTTAAAGCACTCTATCGAGTCAGGGTTCCTGGAGATGGCTGCTCAGCAAACTTTGCTGATAGGAAACGCTCATGCTTACCTTGACGCCTGGGGTCACGTTTCTTTCGCAATTTAGCTAGGGCAAGCCGTGGGATGAGCTCCTAGCCAGGCACTGGCGACCACCTGGATTCGTAGGAGAAAACTCACTTGCTTCCCTGAGGCATTCCTAGCAGTGGCTAGAAGACGGGTAACGGCACTTTCAGTTAGCCTTGAGGCCGCCACTATCTACCTTTCAACTGGGGGAAAATACTGCCTTTTTCCAGGCTTCTCAATTACACACCGGATCACCCAGCACATATCCCTCTCTCCTCTGACAAGACAAAGGAGGCCCTTGGAACACAATTCGGCCTTCGGCGATGAAACTTTGGGATGCAGTGTGTTTGTTCTGCATGTGCTGAATGGCATAATCCTCTAAATGCCCTCAGGCGGCCTAGGTGACTTTGCATGTTCCAAACGCCTAGCAAGGCTCAGGGTACATCTCTACTTTATTTCGGGCTGGACCTAAAGTCTACTTTCTGCCTCTCTTAGAGAGACGTCGAGCACCAGTCCCCAAAGTGGATTGGAGCCCCGGTGATTTCTTCCAGGGCAGCATAGGTCTCCTCAACGTGGCAGACCCGCATGGAAAGAAAGCCTGCCCAAGAACCGTGCTCCGGGGGCTGTTTCAAAGCTGTGGAACGCTAGCCATAGAGAACAGATTAGTTGCCGGCCCTTTCACCTGCATAGTGAGGGATGGTCCCAGAGCCGCGTATCCCTTGATTGTGCTCAGAAGGCTTTTGGTACACGGTGCACTTCCTTGGAAAGAAGTGCCCCCGTGAGAGGCTTGAGCGCTGGGAGGCATACTAAAGCTAAAGCCGTCCTTTGACTAAGACTTCCTGGAAACTGGTGCACCCCTGCCTCTGGGAATGGGAAAACGTGCACCTTACCTCGACACTAGAGGTCACATTTAGTTGGCACATTAGCTACAGTATGCTCTGGGCTGGGCTCCGCGGAAGGAAGCGCAAGCGCCCGGTTTCTTTTGCAAAAGCTCACTGCTCCTCAGAGGCATCTGTGGAGTGAACAGTGTCCTGGTGGTGTGATGTTCAGGCAGCTTGGAAGCTGCACCGAAGCTGCTTTCCAAAGGGGGAGAGTCGGGCTTCTCCCACATGCTCCAGTTTCCAACTGGACCCCACAGCGCAGTTACCGGCACTCTCTGACTGACGACTGGAGACTTTCGGCCACACGGGGCCTTTCTAGGATCACACTTCGTTGCAGGCGGGGTCTTTTGCATGCCGTGCATAGCATTACCCGCTTCATGACTTAGTGAGGCTTAGGTGAATTTGGATCGTCCAAATGTCTCACAAGTTGACCGGTTTTTCTGTTCTTTCTGTCAGGCTGGGCCTACACTGTACCTTGCGTCACAATAGAGTGATGACAGGTAAGAGTTGCCAGGGGGCTCCGCAGGCTCAGGGATTCTTTCAGTGCAGTTCAGAGGGCCTCCACAGAGGGAGAGCCACGCTGAATATAATCCTGGCCAAAACGTTGTCCTGGGGCTGCTTTACAGCGGTCGAAATCAAGCTATGCAAGCGAGGATCAGTTCATTGCCCTTCCCTCTGCATAGAAAGGGTTGACCCCAACAGCCTGTTCTGCGCTGTGTGGCTCGGAAAACACAAAGGCACTCACGGCACCCACACTCTCCCTCAGAATGGAATTCATACGCGAGTCTCTGAGGCCTCCGGAGAGCCGTAGAGCAGTTAAAGCACTCTATCGAGTCAGGGTTCCTGGAGATGGCTGCACAGCAA
This sequence comes from Mesoplodon mirus, assembly GCF_964341445.2. Lineage (NCBI taxonomy): Eukaryota > Metazoa > Chordata > Mammalia > Artiodactyla > Ziphiidae > Mesoplodon > Mesoplodon mirus. Next base: position 52,176,859 of record NC_138977.1, read on the forward strand.
ACTTTGCTGATAGGAAACGCTCGTGCTTCCCTTGAGGCCTGGGGTCACGTTTACTTTGCACTTTAGCTTGGGCAAGCCGTGGGATGAGCTCCTAGCAAGGCACTGGCGACCACCTGGATTCGTAGTAGGAAACTCACTTGCTTCCCTGAGGCATTCTTAGAAGTCGCTAGAAGACAGGTAACGGCACTGTCTTTCAGTCAGCCTTGAGGCCGCCACTATCTACCTTTCAACTGGGGGAAAATACTGCCTTTTTCCAGGCTTCTCAATTACACACCGGATCAGCTAGCACATATACCTCTCTTCTTTGACAAGCCAAAGGAGGCCATTGGAACACAATTCGGCCTTCTGCGATGAAACTTTGGGATGCAGTGTGTTTGTTCTGCATGTGCTGAATGGCATAATCCTCTAAATGCCCTCAGGCGGCCTAGGTGACTTTGCATGTTCCAAATGCCTAGCAAGGCTCAGTGTACATCTCTACTTTATTTCGGGCTGGACCTAAAGTCTACTTTCTGCCTCTCTTAGAGAGACGTCGAGCACGAGTCCCCAAAGTGGATTGGAGCCCCAGTGATTTCTTCCAGGGCAGCATAGGTGTCCTCAACGTGGCAGACCCGCATGGACTAAAGCCTGCCCAAGAACCGTGCTCCGGGGGCTGTTTCAAAGCTGTGGAATGCTAGCCATAGAGAACAGATTAGTTGCCGGCTCTTTCACCTGCATAGTGAGGGATGGTCCCAGAGCCGCGTATCCCTTGATTGTGCTCAGAAGGCTTTTGGTACACGGTGCACTTCCTTGGAAAGAAGTGCCCCCGTGAGAGGCTTGAGCGCTGGGAGGCATACTAAAGCTAAAGCCGTCCATAGACTGAGACTCCCTGGAAACGGGTGCACCCCTGCCTCTGGGAATGGGGAAACGTGCACCTTACCTCGAGACTAGAGGTCACATTTAGTAGGCACTTTAGCTACAGTATGATCTGGGCTGGGCTCCCCGGAAGGAAGCGCAAGCGCCCGGTTTCTTCTGCAAAAGCTCACTGCTCCTCAGAGGCATGTGTGGAGTGAACAGTGTCCTGGTGGTGTGGTGTTCAGGCAGCTTGGAAGCTGCACCGAAGCTGCTTTCCAAAGGGGGAGAGTCGGGCTTCTCCCACATGCTCCAGTTTCCAACTGGACCCCACAGCGCAGTTACCGGCACTCTCTGACTGACGACTGGAGACTTTCGGCCACACGGGGCCTTTCTAGGATCACACTTCGTTGCAGGCGGGGTCTTTTGCATGCCGTGCATAGCACTACCCGCTTCATGACTTAGTCAGGCCTAGGTGACTTTGGATCGTCCAAATGTCTCACAAGTTGACCGGTTTTTCTGTTCTTTCTGTCAGGCTGGGCCTACACTGTACCTTGCGTCACAATAGAGCGATGACAGGTAAGAGTTGCCAGGGGGCTCCGCAGGCTCCGGGATGCTTTCAGTGCAGTTCAGAGGGCCTCCACAGAGGGAGCGCCACGCTGAATGTAATCCTGGCCAAAACGTTGTCCTGGGGCTGCTTTACAGCGGTCGAAATCAAGCTATGCAAGCGAGGATCAGTTCATTGCCCTTCCCTCTGCATAGAAAGGGTTGACCCCAACAGCCTGTTCTGCGCTGTGTGGCTCGGAAAACACAAAGGGGACTCACGGCACCCACGCTCTCCCTCAGAAGGGAATTCATACGCGACTCTCTGTGGCCTCCGTAGAGCCGTAGAGGAGTTAAAGCACTCTATCGAGTCAGGGTTCCTGGAGATGGCTGCTCAGCAAACTTTGCTGATAGGAAACGCTCGTGCTTCCCTTGAGGCCTGGGGTCACGTTTCCTTCGCACTTTAGCTAGGGCAAGCCGTGGGATGAGCTCCTAGCCAGGCACTGGCGAACACCTGGATTCGTAGGAGAAAACTCACTTGCTTCCCTGAGGCATTCCTAGCAGTGGCTAGAAGACGGGTAACGGCACTGTCTTTCAGTCAGCCTTGAGGCCGCCACTATCTACCTTTCAACTGGGGGAAAATACTGCCTTTTTCCAGGCTTCTCAATTACACACCGGATCACCCAGCACATATCCCTCTCTCCTCTGACAAGACAAAGGAGGCCCTTGGAACACAATTCGGCCTTCGGTGATGAAACTTTGGGATGCAGTGTGTTTCTTCTGCATGTGCTGAATGGCATAATCCTCTAAATGCCCTCAGGCGGCCTAGGTGACTTTGCATATTCCAAACGCCTAGCAAGGCTCAGGGTACATCTCTACTTTATTTCGGGCTGGACCTAAAGTCTACTTTCTGCCTCTCTTAGAGAGACGTCGAGCACCAGTCCCCAAAGTGGATTGGAGCCCCGGTGATTTCTTCCAGGGCAGCATAGGTGTCCTCAACGTGGCAGACCCGCATGGAAAGAAAGCCTGCCCAAGAACCGTGCTCCGGGGGCTGTTTCAAAGCTGTGGAACGCTAGCCATAGAGAACAGATTAGTTGCCGGCCCTTTCACCTGCATAGTGAGGGATGGTCCCAGAGCCGCGTATCCCTTGATTGTGCTCAGAAGGCTTTTGGTACACGGTGCACTTCCTTGGAAAGAAGTGCCCCCGTGAGAGGCTTGAGCGCTGGGAGGCATACTAAAGCTAAAGCCGTCCTTTGACTAAGACTTCCTGGAAACTCGTGCACCCCTGCCTCTGGGAATGGGAAAACGTGCACCTTACCTCGAGACTAGAGGTCACATTTAGTTGGCACTTTAACTACAGTATGCTCTGGGCTGGGCTCCCCGGAAGGAAGCGCCCGGTTTCTTCTGCAAAAGCTCACTGCTCCTCAGAGGCATCTGTGGAGTGAACAGTGTCCTGGTGGTGTGGTGTTCAGGCAGCTTGGAAGCTGCACCGAAGCTGCTTTCCAAAGGGGGAGAGTCGGGCTTCTCCCACATGCTCCAGTTTGAACTGGACCCCACAGCGCAGTTACCGGCACTCTCTGACTGACGACTGGAGACTTTCGGCCACACGGGGCCTTTCTAGGATCACACTTCGTTGCAGGCGGGGTCTTTTGCATGCCGTGCATAGCACTTCCCGCTTCATGACTTAGTCAGGCCTAGGTGACTTTGGATCGTCCAAATGTCTCACAAGTTGACCGGTTTTTCTGTTCTTTCTGTCAGGCTGGGCCTACAGTGTACCTTGCATCACAATAGAACGATGACAGGTAAGAGTTGCCAGGGGGCTCCGTAGGCTCAGGGATTCTTTCAGTGCAGTTCAGAGGGCCTCCACAGAGGGAGAGCCACGCTGAATGTAATCCTGGCCAAAACGTTGTCCTGGGGCTGCTTTACAGCGGTCGAAATCAAGCTATGCAAGCGAGGATCAGTTCATTGCCCTTCCCTCTGCATAGAAAGGGTTGACCCCAACAGCCTGTTCTGCGCTGTGTGGCTCGGAAAACACAAAGGGGACTCACGGCACCCACGCTCTCCCTCAGAAGGGAATTCATACGCGACTCTCTGTGGCCTCCGTAGAGCCGTAGAGGAGTTAAAGCACTCTATCGAGTCAGGGTTCCTGGAGATGGCTGCACAGCAAACTTTGCTGATAGGAAACGCTCATGCTTACCTTGAGGCCTGGGGTCAGGTTTCTTTCGCAATTTAGCTAGGGCAAGCCGTGGGATGAGCTCCTAGCCAGGCACTGGCGACCACCTGGATTCGTAGGAGAAAACTCACTTGCTTCCCTGAGGCATTCCTAGCAGTGGCTAGAAGACGGGTAACGGCACTTTCAGTCAGCCTTGAGGCCGCCACTATCTACCTTTCAACTGGGGGAAAATACTGCCTTTTTCCAGGCTTCTCAATTCCACACCGGATCACCCAGCACATATCCCTCTCTCCTCTGACAAGACAAAGGAGGCCCTTGGAACACAATTCGGCCTTCGGCGATGAAACTTTGGGATGCAGTGTGTTTGTTCTGCATGTGCTGAATGGCATAATCCTCTAAATGCCCTCAGGCGGCCTAGGTGACTTTGCATGTTCCAAATGCCTAGCAAGGCTCAGGGTACATCTCTACTTTATTTCGGGCTGGACCTAAAGTCTACTTTCTGCCTCTCTTAGAGAGACGTCGAGCACCAGTCCCCAAAGTGGATTGGAGCCCCGGTGATTTCTTCCAGGGCAGCATAGGTGTCCTCAACGTGGCAGACCCGCATGGAAAGAAAGCCTGCCCAAGAACCGTGCTCCGGGGGCTGTTTCAAAGCTGTGGAACGCTAGCCATAGAGAACAGATTAGTTGCCGGCCCTTTCACCTGCATAGTGAGGGATGGTCCCAGAGCCGCGTATCCCTTGATTGTGCTCAGAAGGCTTTTGGTACACGGTGCACTTCCTTGGAAAGAAGTGCCCCCGTGAGAGGCTTGAGCGCTGGGAGGCATACTAAAGCTAAAGCCGTCCTTTGACTAAGACTTCCTGGAAACTGGTGCACCCCTGCCTCTGGGAATGGGAAAACGTGCACCTTACCTCGAGACTAGAGGTCACATTTAGTTGGCACTTTAACTACAGTATGCTCTGGGCTGGGCTCCCCGGAAGGAAGCGCCCGGTTTCTTCTGCAAAAGCTCACTGCTCCTCAGAGGCATCTGTGGAGTGAACAGTGTCCTGGTGGTGTGGTGTTCAGGCAGCTTGGAAGCTGCACCGAAGCTGCTTTCCAAAGGGGGAGATTCGGGCTTCTCCCACATGCTCCAGTTTCCAACTGGACCCCACAGCGCAGTTACCGGCACTCTCTGACTGACGACTGGAGACTTTCGGCCACATGGGGCCTTTCTAGGATCACACTTCGTTGCAGGCGGGGTCTTTTGCATGCCTTGCATAGCACTACCCGCTTCATGACTTAGTCAGGCCTAGGTGACTTTGGATCGTCCAAATGTCTCACAAGTTGACCGGTTTTTCTGTTCTTTCTGTCAGGCTGGGCCTACAGTGTAACTTGCGTCACAATAGAGCGATGACAGATAAGAGTTGCCAGGGGGCTCCATAGGCTCAGGGATTCTTTCAGTGCAGTTCAGAGGGCCTCCACAGAGGGAGAGCCACGCTGAATGTAATCCTGGCCAAAACGTTGTCCTGGGGCTGCTTTACAGCGGTCGAAATCAAGCTATGCAAGCGAGGATCAGTTCATTGCCCTTCCCTCTGCATAGAAAGGGTTGACCCCAACAGCCTGTTCTGCGCTGTGTGGCTCGGAAAACACAAAGGGGACTCACGGCACCCACGCTCTCCCTCAGAAGGGAATTCATACGCGACTCTCTGTGGCCCCCGTAGAGCCGTAGAGGAGTTAAAGCACTCTATCGAGTCAGGGTTCCTGGAGATGGCTGCACAGCAAACTTTGCTGATAGGAAACGCTCATGCTTAACTTGAGGCCTGGGGTCACGTTTCTTTCGCAATTTAGCTAGGGCAAGCCGTGGGATGAGCTCCTAGCCAGGCACTGGCGACCACCTGGATTCGTAGGAGAAACATCAATTGCTTCCCTGAGGCATTCCTAGCAGTGGCGAGAAGACGGGTAACGGCAGTTTCAGTCAGCCTTGAGGCTGCCACTATCTACCTTTCAAATGGGGGAAAATACTGCCTTTTTCCTGGCTTCTCAATTACACACCGGATCACCCAGCACATATCCCTCTCTCCTCTGACAAGACAAAGGAGGCCCTTGGAACACAATTCGGCCTTCGGCGATGAAACTTTGGGATGCAGTGTGTTTCTTCTGCATGTGCTGAATGGCATAATCCTCTAAATGCCCTCAGGCGGCCTAGGTGACTTTGCATGTTCCAAACGCCTAGCAAGGCTCAGGGTACATCTCTACTTTATTTCGGGCTGGACCTAAACTCTACTTTCTGCCTCTCTTAGAGGGACGTCGAGCACGAGTCCCCAAAGTGGATTGGAGCCCCGGTGATTTCTTCCAGGGCAGCATAGGTGTCCTCAACGTGGCAGACCCGCATGGAAAGAAAGCCTGCCCAAGAACCGTGCTCCGGGGGCTGTTTCAAAGCTGTGGAACGCTAGCCATAGAGAACAGATTAGTTGCCGGCCCTTTCACCTGCATAGTGAGGGATGGTCCCAGAGCCGCGTATCCCTTGATTGTGCTCAGAAGGCTTTTGGTACACGGTGCACTTCCTTGGAAAGAAGTGCCCCCGTGAGAGGCTTGAGCGCTGGGAGGCATACTAAAGCTAAAGCCGTCCTTTGACTAAGACTTCCTGGAAACTGGTGCACCCCTGCCTCTGGGAATGGGAAAACGTGCACCTTACCTCGAGACTAGAGGTCACATTTAGTTGGCACTTTAACTACAGTATGCTCTGGGCTGGGCTCCCCGGAAGGAAGCGCCCGGTTTCTTCTGCAAAAGCTCACTGCTCCTCAGAGGCATCTGTGGAGTGAACAGTGTCCTGGTGGTGTGGTGTTCAGGCAGCTTGGAAGCTGCACCGAAGCTGCTTTCCAAAGGGGGAGATTCGGGCTTCTCCCACATGCTCCAGTTTCCAACTGGACCCCACAGCGCAGTTACCGACACTCTCTGACTGACCACTGGAGACTTTCGGCCACACGGTGCCTTTCTTGGATCACACTTCGTTGCAGGCGGGGTCTTTTGCATGCCGTGCATAGCACTACCCGCTTCATGACTTAGTCAGGCCTAGGTGAGTTTGGATCGTCCAAATGTCTGACAAGTTGACCGGTTTTTCTGTTCTTTCTGTCAGGCTGGGCCTACAGTGTACCTTGCGTCACAATAGAGCGATGACAGGTAAGAGTTGCCAGGGGGCTCCATAGGCTCAGGGATTCTTTCAGTGCAGTTCAGAGGGCTTCCACAGAGGGAGAGCCACGCTGAATGTAATCCTGGCCAAAACGTTGTCCTGGGGCTGCTTTACAGTGGTCTAAATCAAGCTATGCAAGCGAGGATCAGTTCATTGCCCTTCCCTCTGCATAGAAAGGGTTGACCCCAACAGCCTGTTCTGCGCTGTGTGGCTCGGAAAACACAAAGGGGACACACGGCACCCACGCTCTCCCTCAGAAGGGAATTCATACGCGACTCTCTGAGGCCTCCGGAGAGCCGTAGAGCAGTTCAAGCACTCTATCGAGTCAGGGTTCCTGGAGATGGCTGCACAGCAAACTTTGCTGATAGGAAACGCTCGTGCTTCCCTTGAGGCCTGGGGTCACGTTTACTTTGCACTTTAGCTTGGGCAAGCCGTGGGATGAGCTCCTAGCAAGGCACTGGCGACCACCTGGATTCGTAGGAGGAAACTCACTTGCCTCCCTGAGGCATTCTTAGAAGTCGCTAGAAGACATGTAACGGCACTGTCTTTCAGTCAGCCTTCAGGCCGCCACTATCTACCTTTCAACTGGGGGAAAATACTGCCTTTTTCCAGGCTTCTCAATTACACACCGGATCACCTAGCACATATACCTCTCTTCTTTGACAAGCCAAAGGAGGCCATTGGAACACAATTCGGCCTTCGGCGATGAAACTTTGGGATGCAGTGTGTTTGTTCTGCATGTGCTGAATGGCATAATCCTCTAAATGCCCTCAGGCGGCCTAGGTGACTTTGCATGTTCCAAATGCCTAGCAAGGCTCAGTGTACATCTCTACTTTATTTCGGGCTGGACCTAAAGTCTACTTTCTGCCTCTCTTAGAGAGACGTCGAGCACGAGTCCCCAAAGTGCATTGGAGCCCCGGTGATTTCTTCCAGGGCAGCATAGGTGTCCTCAACTTGGCAGACCCGCATGGAAAGAAAGCCTGCCCAAGAACCGTGCTCCGGGGGCTGTTTCAAAGCTGTGGAATGCTAGCCATAGAGAACAGATTAGTTGCCGGCCCTTTCACCTGCATAGTGAGGGATGGTCCCAGAGCCGCGTATCCCTTGATTGTGCTCAGAAGGCTTTTGGTACACGGTGCACTTCCTTGGAAAGAAGTGCCCCCGTGAGAGGCTTGAGCGCTGGGAGGCATACTAAAGCTAAAGCCGTCCATAGACTGAGACTCCCTGGAAACGGGTGCACCCCTGCCTCTGGGAATGGGGAAACGTGCACCTTACCTCGAGACTAGAGGTCACATTTAGTAGGCACTTTAGCTACAGTATGCTCTGGGCTGGGCTCCCCGGAAGGAAGCGCAAGCGTCCGGTTTCTTCTGCAAAAGCTCACTGCTCCTCAGAGGCATCTGTGGAGTGAACAGTGTCCTGGTGGTGTGGTGTTCAGGTAGCTTGGAAGCTGCACCGAAGCTGCTTTCCAAAGGGGGAGAGTCGGGCTTCTCCCACATGCTCCAGTTTGAACTGGACCCCACAGCGCAGTTACCGGCACTCTCTGACTGACGACTGGAGACTTTCGGCCACACGGGGCCTTTCTAGGATCACACTTCGTTGCAGGCGGGGTCTTTTGCATGCCGTGCATAGCACTTCCCGCTTCATGACTTAGTCAGGCCTAGGTGACTTTGGATCGTCCAAATGTCTCACAAGTTGACCGGTTTTTCTGTTCTTTCTGTCAGGCTGGGCCTACAGTGTACCTTGCATCACAATAGAGCGATGACAGGTAAGAGTTGCCAGGGGGCTCCGTAGGCTCAGGGATTCTTTCAGTGCAGTTCAGAGGGCCTCCACAGAGGGAGAGCCACGCTGAATGTAATCCTGGCCAAAACGTTGTCCTGGGGCTGCTTTACAGCGGTCGAAATCAAGCTATGCAAGCGAGGATCAGTTCATTGCCCTTCCCTTTGCATAGAAAGGGTTGAACCCAACAGCCTGTTCTGCGCTGTGTGGCTCGGAAAACACAAAGGGGACTCACGGCACCCACGCTCTCCCTCAGAAGGGAATTCATACGCGACTCTCTGTGGCCTCCGTAGAGCCGTAGAGGAGTTAAAGCACTCTATCGAGTCAGGGTTCCTGGAGATGGCTGCACAGCAAACTTTGCTGATAGGAAACGCTCATGCTTACCTTGAGGCCTGGGGTCAGGTTTCTTTCGCAATTTAGCTAGGGCAAGCCGTGGGATGAGCTCCTAGCCAGGCACTGGCGAACACCTGGATTCGTAGGAGAAAACTCACTTGCTTCCCTGAGGCATTCCTAGCAGTGGCTAGAAGACGGGTAACGGCACTTTCAGTCAGCCTTGAGGCCGCCACTATCTACCTTTCAACTGGGGAAAATACTGCCTTTTTCCAGGCTTCTCAATTCCACACCGGATCACCCAGCACATATCCCTCTCTCCTCTGACAAGACAAAGGAGGCCCTTGGAACACAATTCGGCCTTCGGCGATGAAACTTTGGGATGCAGTGTGTTTGTTCTGCATGTGCTGAATGGCATAATCCTCTAAATGCCCTCAGGCGGCCTAGGTGACTTTGCATGTTCCAAATGCCTAGCAAGGCTCAGGGTACATCTCTACTTTATTTCGGGCTGGACCTAAAGTCTACTTTCTGCCTCTCTTAGAGAGACGTCGAGCACCAGTCCCCAAAGTGGATTGGAGCCCCGGTGATTTCTTCCAGGGCAGCATAGGTGTCCTCAACGTGGCAGACCCGCATGGAAAGAAAGCCTGCCCAAGAACCGTGCTCCGGGGGCTGTTTCAAAGCTGTGGAACGCTAGCCATAGAGAACAGATTAGTTGCCGGCCCTTTCACCTGCATAGTGAGGGATGGTCCCAGAGCCGCGTATCCCTTGATTGTGCTCAGAAGGCTTTTGGTACACGGTGCACTTCCTTGGAAAGAAGTGCCCCCGTGAGAGGCTTGAGCGCTGGGAGGCATACTAAAGCTAAAGCCGTCCTTTGACTAAGACTTCCTGGAAACTGGTGCACCCCTGCCTCTGGGAATGGGAAAACGTGCACCTTACCTCGAGACTAGAGGTCACATTTAGTTGGCACTTTAACTAGAGTATGCTCTGGGCTGGTTACTCGGAAGGAAGAGCAAGCGCCCGGTTTCTTTTGCAAAAGCTCACTGCTCCTCAGAGGCATCTGTGGAGTGAACAGTGTCCTGGTGGTGTGATGTTCAGGCAGCTTGGAAGCTGCCCCGAAGCTGCTTTCCAAAGGGGGAGAGTCGGGCTTCTCCCACATGCTCCAGTTTCCAACTGGACCCCAAAGCGCAGTTACCGGCACTCTCTGACTGACGACTGGAGACTTTCGGCCACATGGGGCCTTTCTAGGATCACACTTCGTTGCAGGAGGGGTCTTTTGCATGCCTTGCATAGCACTACCCGCTTCATGACTTAGTCAGGCCTAGGTGACTTTGGATCGTCCAAATGTCTCACAAGTTGACCGGTTTTTCTGTTCTTTCTGTCAGGCTGGGCCTACAGTGTAACTTGCGTCACAATAGAGCGATGATAGATAAGAGTTGCCAGGGGGCTCCATAGGCTCAGGGATTCTTTCAGTGCAGTTCAGAGGGCCTCCACAGAGGGAGAGCCACGCTGAATGTAATCCTGGCCAAAACGTTGTCCTGGGGCTGCTTTACAGCGGTCGAAATCAAGCTATGCAAGCGAGGATCAGTTCATTGCCCTTCCCTCTGCATAGAAAGGGTTGACCCCAACAGCCTGTTCTGCGCTGTGTGGCTCGGAAAACACAAAGGGGACTCACGGCACCCACGCTCTCCCTCAGAAGGGAATTCATACGCGACTCTCTGTGGCCTCCGTAGAGCCGTAGAGGAGTTAAAGCACTCTATCGAGTCAGGGTTCCTGGAGATGGCTGCACAGCAAACTTTGCTGATAGGAAACGCTCGTGCTTCCCTTGAGGCCTGGGGTCACGTTTCCTTCGCACTTTAGCTAGGGCAAGCCGTGGGATGAGCTCCTAGCCAGGCACTGGCGACCACCTGGATTCGTAGGAGAAAACTCACTTGCTTCACTGAGGCATTCCTAGCAGTGGCTAGAAGACAGGTAACGGCACTGTCTTTCAGTCAGCCTTGAGGCCGCCACTATCTACCTTTCAACTGGGGGAAAATACTGCCTTTTTCCAGGCTTCTCAATTCCACACCGGATCACCCAGCACATATCCCTCTCTCCTCTGACAAGAAAAAGGAGGCCCTTGGAACACAATTCGGCCTTCGGCGATGAAACTTTGGGATGCAGTGTGTTTGTTCTGCATGTGCTGAATGGCATAATCCTCTAAATGCCCTCAGGCGGCCTAGGTGACTTTGCATGTTCCAAAGGCCTAGCAAGGCTCAGGGTACATCTCTACTTTATTTCGGGCTGGACCTAAAGTCTACTTTCTGCCTCTCTTAGAGAGACGTCGAGCACCAGTCCCCAAAGTGGATTGGAGCCCCGGTGATTTCTTCCAGGGCAGCATACGTGTCCTCAACGTGGCAGACCCGCATGGAAAGAAAGCCTGCCCAAGAACCGTGCTCCTGGGGCTGTTTCAAAGCTGTGGAACGCTAGCCATAGAGAACAGATTAGTTGCCGGCCCTTTCACCTGCATAGTGAGGGATGGTCCCAGAGCCGTGTATCCCTTGATTGTGCTCAGAAGGCTTTTGGTACACGGTGCACTTCCTTGGAAAGAAGTGCCCCCGTGAGAGGCTTGAGCGCTGGGAGGCATACTAAAGCTAAAGCCGTCCTTTGACTAAGACTTCCTGGAAACTGGTGCACCCCTGCCTCTGGGAATGGGAAAACGTGCACCTTACCTCGACACTAGAGGTCACATTTAGTTGGCACCTTAGCTACAGTATGCTCTGGGCTGGGCTCCGCGGAAGGAAGCGCAAGCGCCCGGTTTCTTTTGCAAAAGCTCACTGCTCCTCAGAGGCATCTGTGGAGTGAACAGTGTCCTGGTGGTGTGATGTTCAGGCAGCTTGGAAGCTGCACCGAAGCTGCTTTCCAAAGGGGGAGAGTCGGGCTTCTGCCACATGATCCAGTTTCCAACTGGACCCCACAGCGCAGTTACCGGCACTCTCTGACTGACGACTGGAGACTTTCGGCCACACGGTGCCTTTCTAGGATCACACTTCGTTGCAGGCGGGGTCTTTTGCATGCCGTGCATAGCATTACCCGCTTCATGACTTAGTCAGGCTTAGGTGACTTTGGATCGTCCAAATGTCTCACAAGTTGACCGGTTTTTCTGTTTTTTCCGTCAGACTGGGCCTACAGTGTACCTTGCGTCACAATAGAGCGATGACAGGTAAGAGTTGCCAGGGGGCTCCGTAGGCTCCGGGATTCTTTCAGTGCAGTTCAGAGGGCCTCCACAGAGGGAGAGCCACGCTGAATGTAATGCTGGCCAAAACGTTGTCCTGGGGCTGCTTTACAGCGGTAGAAATCAAGCTATGCAATGGAGGATCATTTCATTGCCCTTCCCTCTGCATAGAAAGGGTTGACCCCAACAGCCTGTTCTGCACTCTGTGGCTCGGAAAACACAAAGGGGACTCACGGCACCCACGCTCTCCCTCAGAAGGGAATTCATACGCGACTCTCTGTGGCCTCCGGAGAGCCGTAGAGGAGTTAAAGCACTCTATCGAGTCAGGGTTCCTGGAGATGGCTGCACAGCAAACTTTGCTGATAGGAAACGCTCGTGCTTACCTTGAGGCCTGGGGTCACGTTTCCTTCGCACTTTAGCTAGGGCAAGCCGTTGGATGAGCTCCTAGCCAGGCACTGGCGAACACCTGGATTCGTAGGAGAAAACTCACTTGCTTCCCTGAGGCATTCCTAGCAGTGGCTAGAAGACGGGTAACGGCACTGTCTTTCAGTCAGCCTTGAGGCCGCCACTATCTACCTTTCAACTGGGGGAAAATACTGCCTTTTTCCAGGCTTCTCAATTACACACCGGATCACCTAGCACATATACCTCTCTTCTTTGACAAGCCAAAGGAGGCCCTTGGAACACAATACGGCCTTCTGCGATGAAACTTTGGGATGCAGTGTGTTTGTTCTGCATGTGCTGAATGGCATAATCCTCTAAATGCCCTCAGGCGGCCTAGGTGACTTTGCATGTTCCAAATGCCTAGCAAGGCTCAGGGTACATCTCTACTTTATTTCGGGCTGGACCTAAAGTCTACTTTCTGCCTCTCTTAGAGAGACGTCGAGCACCAGTCCCCAAAGTGGATTGGAGCCCCGGTGATTTCTTCCAGGGCAGCATAGGTCTCCTCAACGTGGCAGACCCGCATGGAAAGAAAGCCTGCCCAAGAACCGTGCTCCGGGGGCTGTTTCAAAGCTGTGGAACGCTAGCCATAGAGAACAGATTAGTTGCCGGCCCTTTCACCTGCATAGTGAGGGATGGTCCCAGAGCCGCGTATCCCTTGATTGTGCTCAGAAGGCTTTTGGTACACGGTGCACTTCCTTGGAAAGAAGTGCCCCCGTGAGAGGCTTGAGCGCTGGGAGGCATACTAAAGCTAAAGCCGTCCTTTGACTAAGACTTCCTGGAAACTGGTGCACCCCTGCCTCTGGGAATGGGAAAACGTGCACCTTACCTCGAGACTAGAGGTCACATTTAGTTGGCACTTTAACTACAGTATGCTCTGGGCTGGTTCCTCGGAAGGAAGAGCAAGCGCCCGGTTTCTTTTGCAAAAGCTCACTGCTCCTCAGAGGCATCTGTGGAGTGAACAGTGTCCTGGTGGTGTGATGTTCAGGCCGCTTGGAAGCTGCACCGAAGCTGCTTTCCAAAGGGGGAGAGTCGGGCTTCTCCCACATGCTCCAGTTTCCAACTGGACCCCAAAGCGCAGTTACCGGCACTCTCTGACTGACGACTGGAGACTTTCGGCCACATGGGGCCTTTCTAGGATCACACTTCGTTGCAGGCGGGGTCTTTTGCATGCCTTGCATAGCACTACCCGCTTCATGACTTAGTCAGGCCTAGGTGACTTTGGATCGTCCAAATGTCTCACAAGTTGACCGGTTTTTCTGTTCTTTCTGTCAGGCTGGGCCTACACTGTAACTTGGGTCACAATAGAGCGATGACAGATAAGAGTTGCCAGGGGGCTCCATAGGCTCAGGGATTCTTTCAGTGCAGTTCAGAGGGCCTCCACAGAGGGAGAGCCACGCTGAATGTAATCCTGGCCAAAACGTTGTCCTGGGGCTGCTTTACAGCGGTCGAAATCAAGCTATGCAAGCGAGGATCAGTTCATTGCCCTTCCCTCTGCATAGAAAGGGTTGACCCCAACAGCCTGTTCTGCGCTGTGTGGCTCGGAAAACACAAAGGGGACTCACGGCACCCACGCTCTCCCTCAGAAGGGAATTCATACGCGACTCTCTGTGGCCTCCGTAGAGCCGTAGAGGAGTTAAAGCACTCTATCGAGTCAGGGTTCCTGGAGATGGCTGCACAGCAAACTTTGCTGATAGGAAACGCTCGTGCTTCCCTTGAGGCCTGGGGTCACGTTTCCTTCGCACTTTAGCTAGGGCAAGCCGTGGGATGAGCTCCTAGCCAGGCACTGGCGACCACCTGGATTCGTAGGAGAAAACTCACTTGCTTCCCTGAGGCATTCCTAGCAGTGGCTAGAAGACAGGTAACGGCACTGTCTTTCAGCCAGCCTTGAGGCCGCCACTATCTACCTTTCAACTGGGGGAAAATACTGCCTTTTTCCAGGCTTCTCAATTACACACCGGATCACCCAGTACATATCCCTCTCTCCTCTGACAAGACAAAGGAGGCCCTTGGAACACAATTCGGCCTTCGGCGATGAAACTTTGGGATGCAGTGTGTTTGTTCTGCATGTGCTGAATGGCATAATCCTCTAAATGCCCTCAGGCGGCCTAGGTGACTTTGCATGTTCCAAAGGCCTAGCAAGGCTCAGGGTACATCTCTACTTTATTTCGGGCTGGACCTAAAGTCTACTTTCTGCCTCTCTTAGAGAGACGTCGAGCACGAGTCCCCAAAGTGGATTGGAGCCCCGGTGATTTCTTCCAGGGCAGCATAGGTGTCCTCAACGTGGCAGACCCGCATGGAAAGAAAGCCTGCCCAAGAACCGTGCTCCGGGGGCTGTTTCAAAGCTGTGGAACGCTAGCCATAGAGAACAGATTAGTTGCCGGCCCTTTCACCTGCATAGTGAGGGATGGTCCCAGAGCCGTGTATCCCTTGATTGTGCTCAGAAGGCTTTTGGTACACGGTGCACTTCCTTGGAAAGAAGTGCCCCCGTGAGAGGCTTGAGCGCTGGGAGGCATACTAAAGCTAAAGCCGTCCTTTGACTAAGACTTCCTGGAAACTGGTGCACCCCTGCCTCTGGGAATGGGAAAACGTGCACCTTACCTCGACACTAGAGGTCACATTTAGTTGGCACCTTAGCTACAGTATGCTCTGGGCTGGGCTCCGCGGAAGGAAGCGCAAGCGCCCGGTTTCTTTTGCAAAAGCTCACTGCTCCTCAGAGGCATCTGTGGAGTGAACAGTGTCCTGGTGGTGTGATGTTCAGGCAGCTTGGAAGCTGCACCGAAGCTGCTTTCCAAAGGGGGAGAGTCGGGCTTCTCCCACATGCTCCAGTTTCCAACTGGACCCCACAGCGCAGTTACCGGCACTCTCTGACTGACGACTGGAGACTTTCGGCCACACGGTGCCTTTCTAGGATCACACTTCGTTGAAGGCGGGGTCTTTTGCATGCCGTGCATAGCATTACCCGCTTCATGACTTAGTCAGGCTTAGGTGACTTTGGATCGTCCAAATGTCTCACAAGTTGACCGGTTTTTCTGTTTTTTCCGTCAGACTGGGCCTACAGTGTACCTTGCGTCACAATAGAGCGATGACAGGTAAGAGTTGCCAGGGGGCTCCGTAGGCTCCGGGATTCTTTCAGTGCAGTTCAGAGGGCCTCCACAGAGGGAGAGCCACGCTGAATGTAATGCTGGCCAAAACGTTGTCCTGGGGCTGCTTTACAGCGGTAGAAATCAAGCTATGCAAGGGAGGATCATTTCATTGCCCTTCCCTCTGCATAGAAAGGGTTGACCCCAACAGCCTGTTCTGCACTCTGTGGCTCGGAAAACACAAAGGGGACTCACGGCACCCACGCTCTCCCTCAGAAGGGAATTCATACGCGACTCTCTGTGGCCTCCGGAGAGCCGTAGAGGAGTTAAAGCACTCTATCGAGTCAGGGTTCCTGGAGATGGCTGCACAGCAAACTTTGCTGATAGGAAACGCTCGTGCTTACCTTGAGGCCTGGGGTCACGTTTCCTTCGCACTTTAGCTAGGGCAAGCCGTTGGATGAGCTCCTAGCCAGGCACTGGCGAACACCTGGATTCGTAGGAGAAAACTCACTTGCTTCCCTGAGGCATTCCTAGCAGTGGCTAGAAGACGGGTAACGGCACTGTCTTTCAGTCAGCCTTGAGGCCGCCACTATCTACCTTTCAACTGGGGGAAAATACTGCCTTTTTCCAGGCTTCTCAATTACACACCGGATCACCTAGCACATATACCTCTCTTCTTTGACAAGCCAAAGGAGGCCCTTGGAACACAATACGGCCTTCTGCGATGAAACTTTGGGATGCAGTGTGTTTGTTCTGCATGTGCTGAATGGCATAATCCTCTAAATGCCCTCAGGCGGCCTAGGTGACTTTGCATGTTCCAAATGCCTAGCAAGGCTCAGGGTACATCTCTACTTTATTTCGGGCTGGACCTAAAGTCTACTTTCTGCCTCTCTTAGAGAGACGTCGAGCACCAGTCCCCAAAGTGGATTGGAGCCCCGGTGATTTCTTCCAGGGCAGCATAGGTGTCCTCAACGTGGCAGACCCGCATGGAAAGAAAGCCTGCCCAAGAACCGTGCTCCGGGGGCTGTTTCAAAGCTGTGGAACGCTAGCCATAGAGAACAGATTAGTTGCCGGCCCTTTCACCTGCATAGTGAGGGATGGTCCCAGAGCCGCGTATCCCTTGATTGTGCTCAGAAGGCTTTTGGTACACGGTGCACTTCCTTGGAAAGAAGTGCCCCCGTGAGAGGCTTGAGCGCTGGGAGGCATACTAAAGCTAAAGCCGTCCTTTGACTAAGACTTCCTGGAAACTGGTGCACCCCTGCCTCTGGGAATGGGAAAACGTGCACCTTACCTCGAGACTAGAGGTCACATTTAGTTGGCACTTTAACTACAGTATGCTCTGGGCTGGTTCCTCGGAAGGAAGAGCAAGCGCCCGGTTTCTTTTGCAAAAGCTCACTGCTCCTCAGAGGCATCTGTGGAGTGAACAGTGTCCTGGTGGTGTGATGTTCAGGCAGCTTGGAAGCTGCACCGAAGCTGCTTTCCAAAGGGGGAGAGTCGGGCTTCTCCCACATGCTCCAGTTTCCAACTGGACCCCAAAGCGCAGTTACCGGCACTCTCTGACTGACGACTGGAGACTTTCGGCCACATGGGGCCTTTCTAGGATCACACTTCGTTGCAGGCGGGGTCTTTTGCATGCCTTGCATAGCACTACCCGCTTCATGACTTAGTCAGGCCTAGGTGACTTTGGATCGTCCAAATGTCTCACAAGTTGACCGGTTTTTCTGTTCTTTCTGTCAGGCTGGGCCTACAGTGTAACTTGCGTCACAATAGAGCGATGACAGATAAGAGTTGCCAGGGGGCTCCATAGGCTCAGGGATTCTTTCAGTGCAGTTCAGAGGGCCTCCACAGAGGGAGAGCCACGCTGAATGTAATCCTGGCCAAAACGTTGTCCTGGGGCTGCTTTACAGCGGTCGAAATCAAGCTAGGCAAGCGAGGATCAGTTCATTGCCCTTCCCTCTGCATAGAAAGGGTTGACCCCAACAGCCTGTTCTGCGCTGTGTGGCTCGGAAAACACAAAGGGGACTCACGGCACCCACGCTCTCCCTCAGAAGGGAATTCATACGCAACTCTCTGTGGCCTCCGTAGAGCCGTAGAGGAGTTAAAGCACTCTATCGAGTCAGGGTTCCTGGAGATGGCTGCACAGCAAACTTTGCTGATAGGAAACGCTCGTGCTTCCCTTGAGGCCTGGGGTCACGTTTCCTTCGCACTTTAGCTAGGGCAAGCCGTGGGATGAGCTCCTAGCCAGGCACTGGCGACCACCTGGATTCGTAGGAGAAAACTCACTTGCTTCCCTGAGGCATTCCTAGCAGTGGCTAGAAGACAGGTAACGGCACTGTCTTTCAGTCAGCCTTGGGGCCGCCACTATCTACCTTTCAACTGGGGGAAAATACTGCCTTTTTCCAGGCTTCTCAATTACACACCGGATCACCCAGCACATATCCCTCTCTCCTCTGACAAGACAAAGGAGGCCCTTGGAACACAATTCGGCCTTCGGCGATGAAACTTTGGGATGCAGTGTGTTTGTTCTGCATGTGCTGAATGGCATAATCCTCTAAATGCCCTCAGGCGGCCTAGGTGACTTTGCATGTTCCAAAGGCCTAGCAAGGCTCAGGGTACATCTCTACTTTATTTTGGGCTGGACATAAAGTCTACTTTCTGCCTCTCTTAGAGAGACGTCGAGCACCAGTCCCCAAAGTGGATTGGAGCCCCGGTGATTTCTTCCAGGGCAGCATACGTGTCCTCAACGTGGCAGACCCGCATGGAAAGAAAGCCTGCCCAAGAAGCGTGCTCCTGGGGCTGTTTCAAAGCTGTGGAACGCTAGCCATAGAGAACAGATTAGTTGCCGGCCCTTTCACCTGCATAGTGAGGGATGGTCCCAGAGCCGTGTATCCCTTGATTGTGCTCAGAAGGCTTTTGGTACACGGTGCACTTCCTTGGAAAGAAGTGCCCCCGTGAGAGGCTTGAGCGCTGGGAGGCATACTAAAGCTAAAGCCGTCCTTTGACTAAGACTTCCTGGAAACTGGTGCACCCCTGCCTCTGGGAATGGGAAAACGTGCACCTTACCTCGACACTAGAGGTCACATTTAGTTGGCACCTTAGCTACAGTATGCTCTGGGCTGGGCTCCGCGGAAGGAAGCGCAAGCGCCCGGTTTCTTTTGCAAAAGCTCACTGCTCCTCAGAGGCATCTGTGGAGTGAACAGTGTCCTGGTGGTGTGATGTTCAGGCAGCTTGGAAGCTGCACCGAAGCTGCTTTCCAAAGGGGGAGAGTCGGGCTTCTGCCACATGCTCCAGTTTCCAACTGGACCCCACAGCGCAGTTACCGGCACTCTCTGACTGACGACTGGAGACTTTCGGCCACACGGTGCCTTTCTAGGATCACACTTCGTTGCAGGCGGGGTCTTTTGCATGCCGTGCATAGCATTACCCGCTTCATGACTTAGTCAGGCTTAGGTGACTTTGGATCGTCCAAATGTCTCACAAGTTGACCGGTTTTTCTGTTTTTTCCGTCAGACTGGGCCTACAGTGTACCTTGCGTCACAATAGAGCGATGACAGGTAAGAGTTGCCAGGGGGCTCCGTAGGCTCCGGGATTCTTTCAGTGCAGTTCAGAGGGCCTCCACAGAGGGAGAGCCACGCTGAATGTAATGCTGGCCAAAACGTTGTCCTGGGGCTGCTTTACAGCGGTAGAAATCAAGCTATGCAAGGGAGGATCATTTCATTGCCCTTCCCTCTGCATAGAAAGGGTTGACCCCAACAGCCTGTTCTGCACTCTGTGGCTCGGAAAACACAAAGGGGACTCACGGCACCCACGCTCTCCCTCAGAAGGGAATTCATACGCGACTCTCTGTGGCCTCCGGAGAGCCGTAGAGGAGTTAAAGCACTCTATCGAGTCAGGGTTCCTGGAGATGGCTGCACAGCAAACTTTGCTGATAGGAAACGCTCGTGCTTACCTTGAGGCCTGGGGTCACGTTTCCTTCGCACTTTAGCTAGGGCAAGCCGTTGGATGAGCTCCTAGCCAGGCACTGGCGAACACCTGGATTCGTAGGAGAAAACTCACTTGCTTCCCTGAGGCATTCCTAGCAGTGGCTAGAAGACGGGTAACGGCACTGTCTTTCAGTCAGCCTTGAGGCCGCCACTATCTACCTTTCAACTGGGGGAAAATACTGCCTTTTTCCAGGCTTCTCAATTACACACCGGATCACCTAGCACATATACCTCTCTTCTTTGACAAGCCAAAGGAGGCCCTTGGAACACAATTCGGCCTTCTGCGATGAAACTTTGGGATGCAGTGTGTTTGTTCTGCATGTGCTGAATGGCATAATCCTCTAAATGCCCTCAGGCGGCCTAGGTGACTTTGCATGTTCCAAATGCCTAGCAAGGCTCAGTGTACATCACTACTTTATTTCGGGCTGGACCTAAAGTCTACTTTCTGCCTCTCTTAGAGAGACGTCGAGCACGAGTCCCCAAAGTGGATTGGAGCCCCAGTGATTTCTTCCAGGGCAGCATAGGTCTCCTCAACGTGGCAGACCCGCATGGAAAGAAAGCCTGCCCAAGAACCGTGCTCAGGGGGCTGTTTCAAAGCTGTGGAACGCTAGCCATAGAGAACAGATTAGTTGCCGGCCCTTTCACCTGCATAGTGGGGGATGGTCCCAGAGCCGCGTATCCCTTGATTGTGCTCTGAAGGCTTTTGGTACACGGTGCACTTCCTTGGAAAGGAGTGCCCCCGTGAGAGGCTTGAGCGCTGGGCGGCATACTAAAGCTAAAGCCGTCCTTTGACTAACACTTCCTGGAAACTGGTGCACCCCTGCCTGTGGTAATGGGAAAACGTGCACCTTACCTCGAGACTAGAGGTCACATTTAGTAGGCACTTTAGCTACAGTATGCTCTGGGCTGGGCTCCCCGGAAGGAAGCGCAAGCGCCCGGTTTCTTCTGCAAAAGCTCACTGCTCCTCAGAGGCATCTGTGAAGTGAACAGTGTCCTGGTGGTGTGATGTTCAGGCCGCTTGGAAGCTGCACCGAAGCTGCTTTCCAAAGGGGGAGAGTCGGGCTTGTCCCACATGCTCCAGTTTCCAACTTGACTCCACAGCGCAGTTACCGGCACTCTCTGACTGACGACTGGAGACTTTCGGCCACACGGGGCCTTTCTAGGATCACACTTCGTTGCAGGCGGGGTCTTTTGCATGCCGTGCATAGCATTACCCGCTTCATGACTTAGTCAGGCCTAGGTGACTTTGGATCGTCCAAATGTCTCACAAGTTGACCGGTTTTTCTGTTCTTTCTGTCAGGCTGGGCCTACAGTGTACCTTGCGTCACAATAGAGTGATGACAGGTAAGAGTTGCCAGGAGGCTCCGTAGGCTCCGGGATTCTTTCAGTGCAGTTCAGAGGGCCTCCACAGAGGGAGAGCCACGCTGAATATAATCCTGGCCAAAACGTTGTCCTGGGGCTGCTTTACAGCGGTCGAAATCAAGCTATGCAGGCGAGGATCAGTTCATTGCCCTTCCCTCTGCATAGAAAGGGTTGACCCCAACAGCCTGTTCTGCGCTGTGTGGCTCGGAAAACACAAAGGGGACTCACGGCATCCACACTCTCCATCAGAAGGGAATTCATACGCGAATCTCTGAGGCCTCCGGAGAGCCGTAGAGCAGTTAAAGCACTCTATCGAGTCAGGGTTCCTGGAGATGGCTGCACAGCAAACTTTGCTGATAGGAAACGCTCGTGCTTCCCTTGAGGCCTGGGGTCACGTTTACTTTGCACTTTAGCTTGGGCAAGCCGTGGGATGAGCTCCTAGCAAGGCTCTGGCGACCACCTGGATTCGTAGGAGGAAACTCACTTGCTTCCCTGAGGCATTCTTAGAAGTCGCTAGAAGATAGGTAAAGGCACTGTCTTTCAGTCAGCCTTGAGGCCGCCACTATCTACCTTTCAACTGGGGGAAAATACTGCCTTTTTCCAGGCTTCTCAATTACACACCGGATCACCTAGCACATATACCTCTCTTCTTTGACAAGCCAAAGGAGGCCATTGGAACACAATTCGGCCTTCGGCGATGAAACTTTGGGATGCAGTGTGTTTGTTCTGCATGTGCTGAATGGCATAATCCTCTAAATGCCCTCAGGCGGCCTAGGTGACTTTGCATGTTCCAAATGCCTAGCAAGGCTCAGGGTACAACTCTACTTTATTTCGGGCTGGACCTAAAGTCTACTTTCTGCCTCTCTTAGAGAGACGTCGAGCACCAGTCCCCAAAGTGCATTGGAGCCCCAGTGATTTCTTCCAGGGCAGCATAGGTGTCCTCAACGTGGCAGACCCGCATGGAAAGAAAGCCTGCCCAAGAACCGTGCTCCGGGGACTGTTTCAAAGCTGTGGAATGCTAGCCATAGAGAACAGATTAGTTGCCGGCCCTTTCACCTGCATAGTGAGGGATGGTCCCAGAGCCGCGTATCCCTTGATTGTGCTCAGAAGGCTTTTGGTACACGGTGCACTTCCTTGGAAAGAAGTGCCCCCGTGAGAGGCTTGAGCGCTGGGAGGCATACTAAAGCTAAAGCCGTCCTTTGACTAAGACTTCCTGGAAACTGGTGCACCCCTGCCTCTGGGAATGGGAAAACATGCACCTTACCTCGAGACTAGAGGTCACATTTAGTTGGCACTTTAGCTACAGTCTGCTCTGGGCTGGGCTCCCCGGAAGGAAGCGCAAGCGCCCGGTTTCTTTGGCAAAAGCTCACTGCTCCTCACAGGCATCTGTGGAGTGAACAGTGTCCTGGTGGTGTGATGTTCAGGCAGCTTGGAAGCTGCACCGAAGCTGCTTTCCAAAGGGGGAGAGTCGGGCTTGTCCCACATGCTCCAGTTTCCAACTTGACCCCACAGCGCAATTACCGGCACTCTCTGACTGACGACTGGAGACTTTCGGTCACACGGGGCCTTTCTAGGATCACACTTCGTTGCAGGCGGGGTCTTTTGCATGCCGTGCATAGCACTACCCGCTTCATGACTTAGTCAGGCCTAGGTGACTTTGGATCGTCCAAATGTCTCACAAGTTGACCGGTTTTTCTGTTCTTTCTGTCAGGCTGGGCCTACAGTGTACCTTGCGTCACAATAGAGCGATGACAGGTAAGAGTTGCCAGGGGGCTCCGTAGGCTCAGGGATTCTTTCAGTGCAGTTCAGAGGGCCTCCACAGAGGGAGAGCCACGCTGAATGTAATCCTGGCCAAAACGTTGTCCTGGGGCTGCTTTACAGCGGTCGAAATCAAGCTATGCAAGCGAGGATCAGTTCATTGCCCTTCCCTCTGCATAGAAAGGGTTGACCCCAACAGCCTGTTCTGCGCTGTGTGGCTCGGAAAACACAAAGGGGACTCACGGCACCCACGCTCTCCCTCAGAAGGGAATTCATACGCGACTCTCTGAGGCCTCCGTAGAGCCGTAGAGAAGTTAAAGCACTCTATCGAGTCAGGGTTCCTGGAGATGGCTGCTCAGCAAACTTTGCTGATAGGAAACGCTCATGCTTACCTTGACGCCTGGGGTCACGTTTCTTTCGCAATTTAGCTAGGGCAAGCCGTGGGATGAGCTCCTAGCCAGGCACTGGCGACCACCTGGATTCGTAGGAGAAAACTCACTTGCTTCCCTGAGGCATTCCTAGCAGTGGCTAGAAGACGGGTAACGGCACTTTCAGTCAGCCTTGAGGCCGCCACTATCTACCTTTCAACTGGGGGAAAATACTGCCTTTTTCCAGGCTTCTCAATTACACACCGGATCACCCAGCACATATCCCTCTCTCCTCTGACAAGACAAAGGAGGCCCTTGGAACACAATTCGGTCTTCGGCGATGAAACTTTGGGATGCAGTGTGTTTGTTCTGCATGTGCTGAATGGCATAATCCTCTAAATGCCCTCAGGCGGCCTAGGTGACTTTGCATGTTCCAAACGCCTAGCAAGGCTCAGGGTACATCTCTACTTTATTTCGGGCTGGACCTAAAGTCTACTTTCTGCCTCTCTTAGAGAGACGTCGAGCACCAGTCCCCAAAGTGGATTAGAGCCCCGGTGATTTCTTCCAGGGCAGCATAGGTGTCCTCAACGTGGCAGACCCGCATGGAAAGAAAGCCTGCCCAAGAACCGTGCTCCGGGGGCTGTTTCAAAGCTGTGGAACGCTAGCCATAGAGAACAGATTAGTTGCCGGCCCTTTCACCTGCATAGTGAGGGATGGTCCCAGAGCCGCGTATCCCTTGATTGTGCTCAGAAGGCTTTTGGTACACGGTGCACTTCCTTGGAAAGAAGTGCCCCCGTGAGAGGCTTGAGCGCTGGGACGCATACTAAAGGTAAAGCCGTCCTTTGACTAAGACTTCCTGGAAACTAGTGCACCCCTGCCTCTGGTAATGGGAAAACGTGCACCTTACCTCGAGACTAGAGGTCACATTTAGTTGGCATTTTAACTACAGTATGCTCTGGGCTGGTTCCTCGGAAGGAAGCGCAAGCGCCCGGTTTCTTTTGCAAAAGCTCACTGCTCCTCAGAGGCATCTGTGGAGTGAACAGTGTCCTGGTGGTGTGATGTTCAGGCAGCTTGGAAGCTGCACCGAAGCTGCTTTCCAAAGGGGGAGAGTCGGGCTTCTCCCACATGCTCCAGTTTCCAACTGGACCCCAAAGCGCAGTTACCGGCACTCTCTGACTGACGACTGGAGACTTTCGGCCACACGGGGCCTTTCTAGGATCACACTTCGTTGCAGGCGGGGTCTTTTGCATGCCGAGCATAGCACTACCCGCTTCATGACTTAGTCAGGCCTAGGTGACTTTGGATCGTCCAAATGTCTCACAAGTTGACCGGTTTTTCTGTTCTTTCTGTCAGGCTGGGCCTACAGTGTACCTTGCGTCACAATAGAGCGATGACAGATAAGAGTTGCCAGGGGGCTCCATAGGCTCAGGGATTCTTTCAGTGCAGTTCAGAGGGCCTCCACAGAGGGAGAGCCACGCTGAAGGTAATCCTGGCCAAAACGTTGTCCTGGGGCTGCTTTACAGCGGTCGAAATCAAGCTATGCAAGCGAGGATCAGTTCATTGCCCTTCCCTCTGCATAGAAAGGGTTGACCCCAACAGCCTGTTCTGCGCTGTGTGGCTCGGAAAACACAAAGGGGACTCACGGCACCCACGCTCTCCCTCAGAAGGGAATTCATACGCGACTCTCTGTGGCCTCCGTAGAGTCGTAGAGGAGTTAAAGCACTCTATCGAGTCAGGGTTCCTGGAGATGGCTGCACAGCAAACTTTGCTGATAGGAAACGCTCGTGCTTCCCTTGAGGCCTGGGGTCACGTTTCCTTCGCACTTTAGCTAGGGCAAGCCGTGGGATGAGCTCCTAGCCAGGCACTGGCGACCACCTGGATTCGTAGGAGAAAACTCACTTGCTTCCCTGAGGCATTCCTAGCAGTGGCTAGAAGACAGGTAACGGCACTGTCTTTCAGTCAGCCTTGAGGCCGCCACTATCTACCTTTCAACTGGGGGAAAATACTGCCTTTTTCCAGGCTTCTCAATTACACACCGGATCACCCAGCACATATCCCTCTCTCCTCTGACAAGACAAAGGAGGCCCTTGGAACACAATTCGGCCTTCGGCGATGAAACTTTGGGATGCAGTGTGTTTGTTCTGCATGTGCTGAATGGCATAATCCTCTAAATGCCCTCAGGCGGCCTAGGTGACTTTGCATGTTCCAAACGCCTAGCAAGGCTCAGGGTACATCTCTACTTTATTTCGGGCTGGACCTAAAGTCTACTTTCTGCCTCTCTTAGAGAGACGTCGAGCACCAGTCCCCAAAGTGGATTGGAGCCCCGGTGATTTCTTCCAGGGCAGCATAGGTGTCCTCAACGTGGCAGACCCGCATGGAAAGAAAGCCTGCCCAAGAACCGTGCTCCGGGGGCTGTTTCAAAGCTGTGGAACGCTAGCCATAGAGAACAGATTAGTTGCCGGCCCTTTCACCTGCATAGTGAGGGATGGTCCCAGAGCCGCGTATCCCTTGATTGTGCTCAGAAGGCTTTTGGTACACGGTGCACTTCCTTGGAAAGAAGTGCCCCCGTGAGAGGCTTGAGCGCTGGGAGGCATACTAAAGCTAAAGCCGTCCTTTGACTAAGACTTCCTGGAAACTGGTGCACCCCTGCCTCTGGGAATGGGAAAACGTGCACCTTACCTCGACACTAGAGGTCACATTTAGTTGGCACCTTAGCTACAGTATGCTCTGGGCTGGGCTCCGCGGAAGGAAGCGCAAGCGCCCGGTTTCTTTTGCAAAAGCTCACTGCTCCTCAGAGGCATCTGTGGAGTGAACAGTGTCCTGGTGGTGTGATGTTCAGGCAGCTTGGAAGCTGCACCGAAGCTGCTTTCCAAAGGGGGAGAGTCGGGCTTCTCCCACATGCTCCAGTTTCCAACTGGACCCCACAGCGCAGTTACCGGCACTCTCTGACTGACGACTGGAGACTTTCGGCCACACGGGGCCTTTCTAGGATCACACTTCGTTGCAGGCGGGGTCTTTTGCATGCCGTGCATAGCATTACCCGCTTCATGACTTAGTCAGGCTTAGGTGACTTTGGATCGTCCAAATGTCTCACAAGTTGACCGGTTTTTCTGTTTTTTCCGTCAGACTGGGCCTACAGTGTACCTTGCGTCACAATAGAGCGATGACAGGTAAGAGTTGCCAGGGGGCTCCGTAGGCTCAGGGATTCTTTCAGTGCAGTTCAGAGGGCCTCCACAGAGGGAGAGCCACGCTGAATGTAATCCTGGCCAAAACGTTGTCCTGGGGCTGCTTTACAGCGGTAGAAATCAAGCTATGCAAGCGAGGATCAGTTCATTGCCCTTCCCTCTGCATAGAAAGGGTTGACCCCAACAGCCTGTTCTGCACTCTGTGGCTCGGAAAACACAAAGGGGACTCACGGCACCCACGCTCTCCCTCAGAAAGGAATTCATACGCGACTCTCTGTGGCCTCCGGAGAGCCGTAGAGGAGTTAAAGCACTCTATCGAGTCAGGGTTCCTGGAGATGGCTGCACAGCAAACTTTGCTGATAGGAAACGCTCGTGCTTACCTTGAGGCCTGGGGTCACGTTTCCTTCGCACTTTAGCTAGGGCAAGCCGTGGGATGAGCTCCTAGCCAGGCACTGGCGACCACCTGGATTCGTAGGAGAAAACTCACTTGCTTCCCTGAGGCATTCCTAGCAGTGGCTAGAAGACGGGTAACGGCACTTTCAGTCAGCCTTGAGGCCGCCACTATCTACCTTTCAACTGGGGGAAAATACTGCCTTTTTCCAGGCTTCTCAATTACACACCGGATCACCCAGCACATATCCCTCTCTCCTCTGACAAGACAAAGGAGGCCCTTGGAACACAATTCGGCCTTCGGCGATGAAACTTTGGGATGCAGTGTGTTTCTTCTGCATGTGCTGAATGGCATAATCCTCTAAATGCCCTCAGGCGGCCTAAGTGACTTTGCATGTTCCAAACGCATAGCAAGGCTCAGGGTACATCTCTACTTTATTTCGGGCTGGACCTAAAGTCTACTTTCTGCCTCTCTTAGAGAGACGTCGAGCACGAGTCCCCAAAGTGGATTGGAGCCCCGGTGATTTCTTCCAGGGCAGCATAGGTGTCCTCAATGTGGCAGACCCGCATGGAAAGAAAGCCTGCCGAAGAAGCGTGCTCCGGGTGCTGTTTCAAAGCTGTGGAACGCTAGCCATAGAGAACAGATTAGTTGCCGGCTCTTTCACCTGCATAGTGAGGGATGGTCCCAGAGCCGCGTATCCCTTGATTGTGCTCAGAAGGCTTTTGGTACACGGTGCACTTCCTTGGAAAGAAGTGCCCCCGTGAGAGGCTTGAGCGCTGGGAGGCATACTAAAGCTAAAGCCGTCCTTTGACTAAGACTTCCTGGAAACTGGTGCACCCCTGCCTCTGGGAATGGGAAAACATGCACCTTACCTCGAGACTAGAGGTCACATTTAGTAGGCACTTTAGCTACAGTCTGCTCTGGGCTGGGCTCCCCGGAAGGAAGCGCAAGCGCCCGGTTTCTTTGGCAAAAGCTCACTGCTCCTCACAGGCATCTGTGGAGTGAGAAGTGTCCTGGTGGTGTGATGTTCAGGCAGCTTGGAAGCTGCACCGAAGCTGCTTTCCAAAGGGGGAGAGTCGGGCTTGTCCCACACGCTCCAGTTTCCAACTTGACCCCACAGCGCAATTACCGGCACTCTCTGACTGACGACTGGAGACTTTCGGTCACACGGGGCCTTTCTAGGATCACACTTCGTTGCAGGCGGGGTCTTTTGCATGCCGTGCATAGCACTACCCGCTTCATGACTTAGTCAGGCCTAGGTGACTTTGGATCGTCCAAATGTCTCACAAGTTGACCGGTTTTTCTGTTCTTTCTGTCAGGCTGGGCCTACAGTGTACCTTGCGTCACAATAGAGCGATGACAGGTAAGAGTTGCCAGGGGGCTCCGTAGGCTCAGGGATTCTTTCAGTGCAGTTCAGAGGGCCTCCACAGAGGGAGAGCCACGCTGAATGTAATCCTGGCCAAAACGTTGTCCTGGGGCTGCTTTACAGCGGTCGAAATCAAGCTATGCAAGCGAGGATCAGTTCATTGCCCTTCCCTCTGCATAGAAAGGGTTGACCCCAACAGCCTGTTCTGCGCTGTGTGGCTCGGAAAACACAAAGGGGACTCACGGCACCCACGCTCTCCCTCAGAAGGGAATTCATACGCGACTCTCTGTGGCCTCCGTAGAGCCGTAGAGAAGTTAAAGCACTCTATCGAGTCAGGGTTCCTGGAGATGGCTGCTCAGCAAACTTTGCTGATAGGAAACGCTCATGCTTACCTTGACGCCTGGGGTCACGTTTCTTTCGCAATTTAGCTAGGGCAAGCCGTGGGATGAGCTCCTAGCCAGGCACTGGCGACCACCTGGATTCGTAGGAGAAAACTCACTTGCTTCCCTGAGGCATTCCTAGCAGTGGCTAGAAGACGGGTAACGGCACTTTCAGTCAGCCTTGAGGCCGCCACTATCTACCTTTCAACTGGGGGAAAATACTGCCTTTTTCCAGGCTTCTCAATTACACACCGGATCACCCAGCACATATCCCTCTCTCCTCTGACAAGACAAAGGAGGCCCTTGGAACACAGTTCGGTCTTCGGCGATGAAACTTTGGGATGCAGTGTGTTTGTTCTGCATGTGCTGAATGGCATAATCGTCTAAATGCCCTCAGGCGGCCTAGGTGACTTTGCATGTTCCAAACGCCTAGCAAGGCTCAGGGTACATCTCTACTTTATTTCGGGCTGGACCTAAAGTCTACTTTCTGCCTCTCTTAGAGAGACGTCGAGCACCAGTCCCCAAAGTGGATTAGAGCCCCGGTGATTTCTTCCAGGGCAGCATAGTTGTCCTCAACTTGGCAGACCCGCATGGAAAGAAAGCCTGCCCAAGAACCGTGCTCCGGGGGCTGTTTCAAAGCTGTGGAACGCTAGCCATAGAGAACAGATTAGTTGCCGGCCCTTTCACCTGCATAGTGAGGGATGGTCCCAGAGCCGCGTATCCCTTGATTGTGCTCAGAAGGCTTTTGGTACACGGTGCACTTCCTTGGAAAGAAGTGCCCCCGTGAGAGGCTTGAGCGCTGGGAGGCATACTAAAGGTAAAGCCGTCCTTTGACTAAGACTTCCTGGAAACTAGTGCACCCCTGCCTCTGGTAATGGGAAAACGTGCACCTTACCTCGAGACTAGAGGTCACATTTAGTTGGCACTTTAACTACAGTATGCTCTGGGCTGGTTCCTCGGAAGGAAGCGCAAGCGCCCGGTTTCTTTTGCAAAAGCTCACTGCTCCTCAGAGGCATCTGTGGAGTGAACAGTGTCCTGGTGGTGTGATGTTCAGGCAGCTTGGAAGCTGCACCGAAGCTGCTTTCCAAAGGGGGAGAGTCGGGCTTCTCCCACATGCTCCAGTTTCCAGCTGGACCCCAAAGCGCAGTTACCGGCACTCTCTGACTGACGACTGGAGACTTTCGGCCACACGGGGCCTTTCTAGGATCACACTTCGTTGCAGGCGGGGTCTTTTGCATGCCGAGCATAGCACTACCCGCTTCATGACTTAGTCAGGCCTAGGTGACTTTGGATCGTCCAAATGTCTCACAAGTTAACCGGTTTTTCTGTTCTTTCTGTCAGGCTGGGCCTACAGTGTACCTTGCGTCACAATAGAGCGATGACAGATAAGAGTTGCCAGGGGGCTCCATAGGCTCAGGGATTCTTTCAGTGCAGTTCAGAGGGCCTCCACAGAGGGAGAGCCACGCTGAATGTAATCCTGGCCAAAACGTTGTCCTGGGGCTGCTTTACAGCGGTCGAAATGAAGCTATGCAAGCGAGGATCAGTTCATTGCCCTTCCCTCTGCATAGAAAGGGTTGACCCCAACAGCCTGTTCTGCGCTGTGTGGCTCGGAAAACACAAAGGGGACTCACGGCACCCACGCTCTCCCTCAGAAGGGAATTCATACGCGACTCTCTGTGGCCTCCGTAGAGTCGTAGAGGAGTTAAAGCACTCTATCGAGTCAGGGTTCCTGGAGATGGCTGCACAGCAAACTTTGCTGATAGGAAACGCTCGTTCTTCCCTTGAGGCCTGGGGTCACGTTTCCTTCGCACTTTAGCTAGGGCAAGCCGTGGGATGAGCTCCTAGCCAGGCACTGGCGACCACCTGGATTCGTAGGAGAAAACTCACTTGCTTCCCTGAGGCATTCCTAGCAGTGGCTAGAAGACAGGTAACGGCACTGTCTTTCAGTCAGCCTTGAGGCCGCCACTATCTACCTTTCAACTGGGGGAAAATACTGCCTTTTTCCAGGCTTCTCAATTACACACCGGATCACCCAGCACATATCCCTCTCTCCTCTGACAAGACAAAGGAGGCCCTTGGAACACAATTCGGCCTTCGGCGATGAAACTTTGGGATGCAGTGTGTTTGTTCTGCATGTGCTGAATGGCATAATCCTCTAAATGCCCTCAGGCGGCCTAGGTGACTTTGCATGTTCCAAACGCCTAGCAAGGCTCAGGGTACATCTCTACTTTATTTCGGGCTGGACCTAAAGTCTACTTTCTGCCTCTCTTAGAGAGACGTCGAGCACCAGTCCCCAAAGTGGATTGGAGCCCCGGTGATTTCTTCCAGGGCAGCATAGGTGTCCTCAACGTGGCAGACCCGCATGGAAAGAAAGCCTGCCCAAGAACCGTGCTCCGGGGGCTGTTTCAAAGCTGTGGAACGCTAGCCATAGAGAACAGATTAGTTGCCGGCCCTTTCACCTGCATAGTGAGGGATGGTCCCAGAGCCGCGTATCCCTTGATTGTGCTCAGAAGGCTTTTGGTACACGGTGCACTTCCTTGGAAAGAAGTGCCCCCGTGAGAGGCTTGAGCGCTGGGAGGCATACTAAAGCTAAAGCCGTCCTTTGACTAAGACTTCCTGGAAACTGGTGCACCCCTGCCTCTGGGAATGGGAAAACGTGCACCTTACCTCGACACTAGAGGTCACATTTAGTTGGCACCTTAGCTACAGTATGCTCTGGGCTGGGCTCCGCGGAAGGAAGCGCAAGCGCCCGGTTTCTTTTGCAAAAGCTCACTGCTCCTCAGAGGCATCTGTGGAGTGAACAGTGTCCTGGTGGTGTGATGTTCAGGCAGCTTGGAAGCTGCACCGAAGCTGCTTTCCAAAGGGGGAGAGTCGGGCTTCTCCCACATGCTCCAGTTTCCAACTGGACCCCACAGCGCAGTTACCGGCACTCTCTGACTGACGACTGGAGACTTTCGGCCACACGGGTCCTTTCTAGGATCACACTTCGTTGCAGGCGGGGTCTTTTGCATGCCGTGCATAGCATTACCTGCTTCATGACTTAGTCAGGCTTAGGTGACTTTGGATCGTCCAAATGTCTCACAAGTTGACCGGTTTTTCTGTTTTTTCCGTCAGACTGGGCCTACAGTGTACCTTGCGTCACAATAGAGCGATGACAGGTAAGAGTTGCCAGGGGGCTCCGTAGGCTCAGGGATTCTTTCAGTGCAGTTCAGAGGGCCTCCACAGAGGGAGAGCCACGCTGAATGTAATCCTGGCCAAAACGTTGTCCTGGGGCTGCTTTACAGCGGTAGAAATCAAGCTATGCAAGCGAGGATCAGTTCATTGCCCTTCCCTCTGCATAGAAAGGGTTGACCCCAACAGCCTGTTCTGCACTCTGTGGCTCGGAAAACACAAAGGGGACTCACGGCACCCACGCTCTCCCTCAGAAAGGAATTCATACGCGACTCTCTGTGGCCTCCGGAGAGCCGTAGAGGAGTTAAAGCACTCTATCGAGTCAGGGATCCTGGAGATGGCTGCACAGCAAACTTTGCTGATAGGAAACGCTCGTGCTTCACTTGAGGCCTGGGGTCACGTTTCCTTCGCACTTTAGCTAGGGCAAGCCGTGGGATGAGCTCCTAGCCAGGCTCTGGCGACCACCTGGATTCGTAGGAGAAAACTCACTTGCTTCCCTGAGGCATTCCTAGCAGTGGCTAGAAGACGGGTAACGGCACTTTCAGTCAGCCTTGAGGCCGCCACTATCTACCTTTCAACTGGGGGAAAATACTGCCTTTTTCCAGGCTTCTCAATTACACACCGGATCACCCAGCACATATCCCTCTCTCCTCTGACAAGACAAAGGAGGCCCTTGGAACACAATTCGGCCTTCGGCGATGAAACTTTGGGATGCAGTGTGTTTCTTCTGCATGTGCTGAATGGCATAATCCTCTAAATGCCCTCAGGCGGCCTAAGTGACTTTGCATGTTCCAAACGCATAGCAAGGCTCAGGGTACATCTCTACTTTATTTCGGGCTGGACCTAAAGTCTACTTTCTGCCTCTCTTAGAGAGACGTCGAGCACGAGTCCCCAAAGTGGATTGGAGCCCCGGTGATTTCTTCCAGGGCAGCATAGGTGTCCTCAACGTGGCAGACCCGCATGGAAAGAAAGCCTGCCCAAGAAGCGTGCTCCGGGTGCTGTTTCAAAGCTGTGGAACGCTAGCCATAGAGAACAGATTAGTTGCCGGCTCTTTCACCTGCATAGTGAGGGATGGTCCCAAAGCCGCGTATCCCTTGATTGTGCTCAGAAGGCTTTTGGTACACGGTGCACTTCCTTGGAAAGAAGTGCCCCCGTGAGAGGCTTGAGCGCTGGGAGGCATACTAAAGCTAAAGCCGTCCTTTGACTAAGACTTCCTGGAAACTGGTGCAGCCCTGCCTCTGGGAATGGGAAAACATGCACCTTACCTCGAGACTAGAGGTCACATTTAGTTGGCACTTTAGCTACAGTATGCTCTGGGCTGGGCTCCCCGGAAGGAAGCGCAAGCGCCCGGTTTCTTTTGCAAAAGCTCACTGCTCCTCAGAGGCATCTGTGGAGTGAACAGTGTCCTGGTGGTGTGATGTTCAGACCGCTTGGAAGCTGCACCAAAGCTGCTTTCCAAATGGGGAGAGTCGGGCTTGTCCTACATGCTCCCGTTTCCAACTTGACTCCACAGCGCAGTTACCGGCACTCTCTGACTGACGACTGGAGACTTTCGGTCACATGGGGCCTTTCTAGGATCACACATCGTTGCAGGCGGGGTCTTTTGCATGCCGTGCATAGCATTACCCGCTTCATGACTTAGTCAGGCCTAGGTGACTTTGGATCGTCCAAATGTCTCACAAGTTGACCGGTTTTTCTGTTCTTTCTGTCAGGCTGGGCCTACACTGTACCTTGCGTCACAATAGAGCGATGACAGGTAAGAGTTGCCAGGGGGCTCCGTAGGCTCAGGGATTCTTTCAGTGCAGTTCAGTGGGCCTCCACAGAGGGAGAGCCACGCTGAATGTAATCCTGGCCAAAACGTTGTCCTGGGGCTGCTTTACAGCGGTCGAAATCAAGCTATGCAAGCTAGGATCAGTTCATTGCCCTTCCCTCTGCATAGAAAGGGTTGACCCCAACAGCCTGTTCTGCGCTGTGTGGCTCGGAAAACACAAAGGGGACTCACGGCACCCACGCTCTCCCTCAGAAGGGAATTCATATGCGACTCTCTGTGGCCTCCGTAGAGTCGTAGAGGAGTTAAAGCACTCTATCGAGTCAGGGTTCCTGGAGATGGATGCACAGCAAACTTTGCTGATAGGAAACACTCGTGCTTCCCTTGAGGCCTGGGGTCACGTTTCCTTCGCACTTTAGCTAGGGCAAGCCGTGGGATGAGCTCCTAGCCAGGCACTGGCGACCACCTGGATTCGTAGGAGAAAACTCACTTGCTTCCCTGAGGCATTCCTAGCAGTGGCTAGAAGACAGGTAACGGCACTGTCTTTCAGTCAGCCTTGAGGCCGCCACTATCTACCTTTCAACTGGGGGAAAATACTGCCTTTTTCCAGGCTTCTCAATTACACACCGGATCACCCAGCACATATCCCTCTCTCCTCTGACAAGACAAAGGAGGCCCTTGGAACACAATTCGGCCTTCGGCGATGAAACTTTGGGATGCAGTGTGTTTGTTCTGCATGTGCTGAATGGCATAATCCTCTAAATGCCCTCAGGCGGCCTAGGTGACTTTGCATGTTCCAAACGCCTAGCAAGGCTCAGGGTACATCTCTACTTTATTTCGGGCTGGACCTAAAGTCTACTTTCTGCCTCTCTTAGAGAGACGTCGAGCACCAGTCCCCAAATTGGATTGGAGCCCCGGTGATTTCTTCCAGGGCAGCATAGGTGTCCTCAACGTGGCAGACCCGCATGGAAAGAAAGCCTGCCCAAGAACCGTGCTCCGGGGGCTGTTTCAAAGCTGTGGAACGCTAGCCATAGAGAACAGATTAGTTGCCGGCCCTTTCACCTGCATAGTGAGGGATGGTCCCAGAGCCGCGTATCCCTTGATTGTGCTCAGAAGGCTTTTGGTACACGGTGCACTTCCTTGGAAAGAAGTGCCCCCGTGAGAGGCTTGAGCGCTGGGAGGCATACTAAAGCTAAAGCCGTCCTTTGACTAAGACTTCCTGGAAACTGGTGCACCCCTGCCTCTGGGAATGGGAAAACGTGCACCTTACCTCGACACTAGAGGTCACATTTAGTTGGCACCTTAGCTACAGTATGCTCTGGGCTGGGCTCCGCGGAAGGAAGCGCAAGCGCCCGGTTTCTTTTGCAAAAGCTCACTGCTCCTCAGAGGCATCTGTGGAGTGAACAGTGTCCTGGTGGTGTGATGTTCAGGCAGCTTGGAAGCTGCACCGAAGCTGCTTTCCAAAGGGGGAGAGTCGGGCTTCTCCCACATGCTCCAGTTTCCAACTGGACCCCAAAGCGCAGTTACCGGCACTCTCTGACTGACGACTGGAGACTTTCGGCCACACGGGGCCTTTCTAGGATCACACTTCGTTGCAGGCGGGGTCTTTTGCATGCCGTGCATAGCACTACCCGCTTCATGACTTAGTCAGGCCTAGGTGACTTTGGATCGTCCAAATGTCTCACAAGTTGACCGGTTTTTCTGTTTTTTCCGTCAGACTGGGCCTACAGTGTACCTTGCGTCACAATAGAGCGATGACAGGTAAGAGTTGCCAGGGGGCTCCGTAGGCTCAGGGATTCTTTCAGTGCAGTTCAGAGGGCCTCCACAGAGGGAGAGCCACGCTGAATGTAATCCTGGCCAAAACGTTGTCCTGGGGCTGCTTTACAGCGGTAGAAATCAAGCTATGCAAGCGAGGATCAGTTCATTGCCCTTCCCTCTGCATAGAAAGGGTTGACCCCAACAGCCTGTTCTGCGCTGTGTGGCTCGGAAAACACAAAGGGGACTCACGGCACCCACGCTCTCCCTCAGAATGGAATTCATACGCGACTCTCTGTGGCCTCCGTAGAGCCGTAGAGGAGTTAAAGCACTCTATCGAGTCAGGGTTCCTGGAGATGGCTGCACAGCAAACTTTGCTGATAGGAAACGCTCGTGCTTCCCTTGAGGCCTGGGGTCACGTTTCCTTCGCACTTTAGCTAGGGCAAGCCGTGGGATGAGCTCCTAGCCAGGCACTGGCGACCACCTGGATTCGTAGGAGAAAACTCACTTGCTTCCCTGAGGCATTCCTAGCAGTGGCTAGAAGACGGGAAACGGCACTGTCTTTCAGTCAGCCTTGAGGCCGCCACTATCTACCTTTCAACTGGGGGAAATTACTGCCTTTTTCCAGGCTTCTCAATTACACACCGGATCACCTAGCACATATACCTCTCTTCTTTGACAAGCCAAAGGAGGCCCTTGGAACACAATTCGGCCTTCTGCGATGAAACATTGGCATGCAGTGTGTTTGTTCTGCATGTGCTGAATGGCATAATCCTCTAAATGCCCTCAGGCGGCCTAGGTGACTTTGCATGTTCCAAATGCCTAGCAAGGCTCAGGGTACATCTCTACTTTATTTCGGGCTGGACCTAAAGTCTACTTTATGCCTCTCTTAGAGAGACGTCGAGCACGAGTCCCCAAAGTGGATTGGAGCCCCGGTGATTTCTTCCAGGGCAGCATAGGTGTCCTCAACGTGGCAGACCCGCATGGAAAGAAAGCCTGCCCAAGAACCGTGCTCAGGGGGCTGTTTCAAAGCTGTGGAACGCTAGCCATAGAGAACAGATTAGTTGCCGGCCCTTTCACCTGCATAGTGGGGGATGGTCCCAGAGCCGCGTATCCCTTGATTGTGCTCTGAAGGCTTTTGGTACACGGTGCACTTCCTTGGAAAGGAGTGCCCCCGTGAGAGGCTTGAGCGCTGGGAGGCATACTAAAGCTAAAGCCGTCCTTTGACTAAGACTTCCTGGAAACTGGTGCACCCCTGCCTCTGGTAATGGGAAAACGTGCACCTTACCTCGAGACTAGAGGTCACATTTTGTTGGCACTTTAGCTACAGTATGCTCTGGGCTGGGCTCCCCGGAAGGAATCGCAAGCGCCCGGTTTCTTTTGCAAAAGCTCACTGCTCCTCAGAGGCATCGGTGGTGTGAACAGTGTCCTGGTGGTGTGATGTTCAGGCCGCTTGGAAGCTGCACCGAAGCTGCTTTCCAAAGAGGGAGAGTCGGGCTTCTCCCACATGCTCCAGTTTCCAACTTGACTCCACAGCGCAGTTACCGGCACTCTCTGACTGACGACTGGAGACTTTCGGCCACACGGGGCCTTTCTAGGATCACACTTCGTTGCAGGCGGGGTCTTTTGCATGCCGTGCATAGCACTACCCGCTTCATGACTTAGTCAGGCCTAGGTGACTTTGGATCGTCCAAATGTCTCACAAGTTGACCGGTTTTTCTGTTCTTTCTGTCAGGCTGGGCCTACACTGTACCTTGCGTCACAATAGAGTGATGACAGGTAAGAGTTGCCAGGGGGCTCCGTAGACTCAGGGATTCTTTCAGTGCAGTTCAGAGGGCCTCCACAGAGGGAGAGCCACGCTGAATATAATCCTGGCCAAAACGTTGTCCTGGGGCTGCTTTACAGCGGTCGAAATCAAGCTATGCAAGCGAGGATCAGTTCATTGCCCTTCCCTCTGCATAGAAAGGGTTGACCCCAACAGCCTGTTCTGCGCTGTGTGGCTCGGAAAACACAAGGGTGACTCACGGCACCCACACTCTCCCTCAGAAGGGAATTCATACGCGAGTCTCTGAGGCCTCCGGAGTGCCGTAGAGCAGTTAAAGCACTCTATCGAGTCAGGGTTCCTGGAGATGGCTGCACAGCAAACTTTGCTGATAGGAAACGCTCGTGCTTCCCTTGAGGCCTGGGGTCACGTTTACTTTGCACTTTAGCTTGGTCAAGCCGTGGGATGAGCTCCTAGCAAGGCACTGGCGACCACCTGGATTCGTAGGAGGAAACTCACTTGCTTCCCTGAGGCATTCTTAGAAGTCGCTAGAAGACAGGTAACGGCACTGTCTTTCAGTCAGCCTTGAGGCCGCCACTATCTACCTTTCAACTGGGGGAAATACTGCCTTTTTCCAGGCTTCTCAATTACACACCGGATCACCCAGTACATATCCCTCTCTCCTCTGACAAGACAAAGGAGGCCCTTGGAACACAATTCGGTCTTCGGCGATGAAACTTTGGGATGCAGTGTGTTTGTTCTGCATGTGCTGAATGGCATAATCCTCTAAATGCCCTCAGGCGGCCTAGGTGACTTTGCATGTTCCAAACGCCTAGCAAGGCTCAGGGTACATCTCTACTTTATTTCGGGCTGGACCTAAAGTCTACTTTCTGCCTCTCTTAGAGAGACGTCGAGCACCAGTCCCCAAATTGGATTGGAGCCCCGGTGATTTCTTCCAGGGCAGCATAGGTGTCCTCAACGTGGCAGACCCGCATGGAAAGAAAGCCTGCCCAAGAACCGTGCTCCGGGGGCTGTTTCAAAGCTGTGGAACGCTAGCCATAGAGAACAGATTAGTTGCCGGCCCTTTCACCTGCATAGTGAGGGATGGTCCCAGAGCCGCGTATCCCTTGATTGTGCTCAGAAGGCTTTTGGTACACGGTGCACTTCCTTGGAAAGAAGTGCCCCCGTGAGAGGCTTGAGCGCTGGGAGGCATACTAAAGCTAAAGCCGTCCTTTGACTAAGACTTCCTGGAAACTGGTGCACCCCTGCCTCTGGGAATGGGAAAACGTGCACCTTACCTCGACACTAGAGGTCACATTTAGTTGGCACCTTAGCTACAGTATGCTCTGGGCTGGGCTCCGCGGAAGGAAGCGCAAGCGCCCGGTTTCTTTGGCAAAAGCTCACTGCTCCTCACAGGCATCTGTGGAGTGAGAAGTGTCCTGGTGGTGTGATGTTCAGGCAGCTTGGAAGCTGCACCGAAGCTGCTTTCCAAAGGGGGAGAGTCGGGCTTGTCCCACATGCTCCAGTTTCCAACTTGACCCCAAAGCGCAGTTACCGGCACTCTCTGACTGACGACTGGAGACTTTCGGCCACACGGGGCCTTTCTAGGATCACACTTCGTTGCAGGCGGGGTCTTTTGCATGCCGTGCATAGCACTACCCGCTTCATGACCTAGTCAGGCCTAGGTGACTTTGGATCGTCCAAATGTCTCACAAGTTGACCGGTTTTTCTGTTCTTTCTGTCAGGCTGGGCCTACACTGTACCTTGCGTCACAATAGAGCGATGACAGGTAAGAGTTGCCAGGGGGCTCCGCAGGCTCAGGGATGCTTTCAGTGCAGTTCAGAGGGCCTCCACAGAGGGAGCGCCACGCTGAATGTAATCCTGGCCAAAACGTTGTCCTGGGGCTGCTTTACAGCGGTCGAAATCAAGCTATGCAAGCGAGGATCAGTTCATTGCCCTTCCCTCTGCATAGAAAGGGTTGACCCCAACAGCCTGTTCTGCGCTGTGTGGCTCGGAAAACACAAAGGTGACTCACGGCACCCACACTCTCCCTCAGAAGGGAATTCATACGCGATTCTCTGAGGCCTCCGGAGAGCCGTAGAGCAGTTAAAGCACTCTATCGAGTCAGGGTTCCTGGAGATGGCTGCACAGCAAACTTTGCTGATAGGAAACGCTCGTGCTTCCCTTGAGGCCTGGGGTCACGTTTACTTTGCACTTTAGCTTGGGCAAGCCGTGGGATGAGCTCCTAGCAAGGCACTGGCGACCACCTGGATTCGTAGGAGGAAACTCACTTGCTTCCCTGAGGCATTCTTAGAAGTCGCTAGAAGACAGGTAACGGCACTGTCTTTCAGTCAGCCTTGAGGCCGCCACTATCTACCTTTCAACTGGGGGAAAATACTGCCTTTTTCCAGGCTTCTCAATTACACACCGTATCAGCAAGCACATATACCTCTCTTCTTTGACAAGCCAAAGGAGGCCATTGGAACACAATTCGGCCTTCTGCGATGAAACTTTGGGATGCAGTGTGTTTGTCCTGCATGTGCTGAATGGCATAATCCTCTAAATGCCCTCAGGCGGCCTAGGTGACTTTGCATGTTCCAAATGCCTAGCAAGGCTCAGTGTACATCTCTACTTAATTTCGGGCTGGACCTAAAGTCTACTTTCTGCCTCTCTTAGAGAGACGTCGAGCACGAGTCCCCAAAGTGCATTGGAGCCCCAGTGATTTCTTCCAGGGCAGCATAGGTGTCCTCAACGTGGCAGACCCGCATGGAAAGAAAGCCTGCCCAAGAACCGTGCTCCGGGGGCTGTTTCAAAGCTGTGGAATGCTAGCCATAGAGAACAGATTAGTTGCCGGCCCTTTCACCTGCATAGTGAGGGATGGTCCCAGAGCCGCGTATCCCTTGATTGTGCTCAGAAGGCTTTTGGTACACAGTGCACTTCCTTGGAAAGAAGTGCCCCCGTGAGAGGGTTGAGCGCTGGGAGGCATACTAAAGCTAAAGCCGTCCATAGACTGAGACTCCCTGGAAACGGGTGCACCCCTGCCTCTGGGAATGGGGAAATGTGCACCTTACCTCGAGACTAGAGGTCACATTTAGTAGGCACTTTAGCTACAGTCTGCTCTGGGCTGGGCTCCCCGGAAGGAAGCGCAAGCGCCCGGTTTCTTCTGCAAAAGCTCACTGCTCCTCAGAGGCATCTGTGGAGTGAACAGTGTCCTGGTGGTGTGGTGTTCAGGCAGCTTGGAAGCTGCACCGAAGCTGCTTTCCAAAGGGGGAGAGTCGGGCTTCTCCCACATGCTCCAGTTTGAACTGGACCACACAGCGCAGTTACCGGCACTCTCTGACTGACGACTGGAGACTTTCGGCCACACGGGGCCTTTCTAGGATCACACTTCGTTGCAGGCGGCGTCTTTTGCATGCCTTGCATAGCACTACCCGCTTCATGACTTAGTCAGGCCTAGGTGACTTTGGATCGTCCAAATGTCTCACAAGTTGACCGGTTTTTCTGTTCTTTCTGTCAGGCTGGGCCTACACTGTACCTTGCGTCACAATAGAGCGATGACAGGTAAGAGTTGCCAGGGGGCTCCGCAGGCTCAGGGATGCTTTCAGTGCAGTTCAGAGGGCCTCCACAGAGGGAGAGCCACGCTGAATGTAATCCTGGCCAAAACGTTGTCCTGGGGCTGCTTTACAGCGGTCGAAATCAAGCTATGCAAGCGAGGATCAGTTCATTGCCCTTCCCTCTGCATAGAAAGGGTTGACCCCAACAGCCTGTTCTGCGCTGTGTGGCTCGGAAAACACAAAGGGGACTCACGGCACCCACGCTCTCCCTCAGAAGGGAATTCATACGCGACTCTCTGTGGCCCCCGTAGAGCCGTTGAGGAGTTAAAGCACTCTATCGAGTCAGGGTTCCTGGGGATGGCTGCACAGCAAACTTTGCTGATAGGAAACGCTCATGCTTACCTTGAGGCCTGGGGTCACGTTTCTTTCGCACTTTAGCTAGGGCAAGCCGTGGGATGAGCTCCTAGCCAGGCACTGGCGACCACCTGGATTCGTAGGAGAAACCTCACTTGCTTCCCTGAGGCATTCCTAGCAGTGGCTAGAAGACGGGTAACGGCACTTTCATTCAGCCTTGAGGCTGCCACTATCTACCTTTCAAATGGGGGAAAATACTGCCTTTTTCCTGGCTTCTCAATTACACACCGGATCACCCAGCACATATCCCTCTCTCCTCTGACAAGACAAAGGAGGCCCTTGGAACACAATTCGGCCTTCGGCGATGAAACTTTGGGATGCAGTGTGTTTCTTCTGCATGTGCTGAATGGCATAATCCTCTAAATGCCCTCAGGCGGCCTAGGTGACTTTGCATATTCCAAACGCCTAGCAAGGCTCAGGGTACATCTCTACTTTATTTCGGGCTGGACCTAAAGTCTACTTTCTGCCTCTCTTAGAGGGACGTCGAGCACGAGTCCCCAAAGTGGATTGGAGCCCCGGTGATTTCTTCCAGGGCAGCATAGGTGTCCTCAACGTGGCAGACCCGCATGGAAAGAAAGCCTGCCCAAGAACCGTGCTCCGGGGGCTGTTTCAAAGCTGTGGAACGCTAGCCATAGAGAACAGATTAGTTGCCGGCCCTTTCACCTTCATAGTGAGGGATGGTCCCAGAGCCGCGTATCCCTTGATTGTGCTCAGAAGGCTTTTGGTACACGGTGCACTTTCTTGGAAAGAAGTGCCCCCGTGAGAGGCTTGAGCGCTGGGAGGCATACTAAAGCTAAAGCCGTCCTTTGACTAAGACTTCCTGGAAACTGGTGCACCCCTGCCTCTGGGAATGGGAAAACGTGCACCTTACCTCGAGACTAGAGGTCACATTTAGTTGGCACTTTAGCTACAGTATGCTCTGGGCTGGGCTCCCCGGAAGGAAGCGCAAGCGCCCGGTTTCTTTTGCAAAAGCTCACTGCTCCTCAGAGGCATCTGTGGAGTGAACAGTGTCCTGGTGGTGTGATGTTCAGACCGCTTGGAAGCTGCACCAAAGCTGCTTTCCAAATGGGGAGAGTAGGGCTTGTCCCACATGCTCCCGTTTCCAACTTGACTCCACAGCGCAGTTACCGGCACTCTCTGACTGACGACTGGAGACTTTCGGTCACATGGGGCCTTTCTAGGATCACACTTCGTTGCAGGCGGGGTCTTTTGCATGCCGTGCATAGCACTACCCGCTTCATGACTTAGTCAGGCCTAGGTGACTTTGGATCGTCCAAATGTCTCACAAGTTGACCTGTTTTTCTGTTCTTTCTGTCAGGCTGGGCCTACAGTGTACCTTGCCTCACAATAGCGCGATGACAGGTAAGAGTTGCCAGGCTGCTCCGTAGGATCAGGGATTCTTTCAGTGCAGTTCAGAGGGCCTCCACAGAGGGAGAGCCACGCTGAATGTAATCCTGGCCAAAATGTTGTCCTGGGGCTGCTTTACAGTGGTCGAAATCAAGCTATGCAAGCGAGGATCAGTTCATTGCTCTTCCCTCTGCATAGAAAGGGTTGACCCCAACAGCCTGTTCTGCGCTGTGTGGCTCGGAAAACACAAAGGGGACTCACGGCACCCACGCTCTCCCTCAGAAGGGAATTCATACGCGACTCTCTGTGACCCCCGTAGAGCCGTTGAGGAGTTAAGCACTCTATCGAGTCAGGGTTCCTGGAGATGGCTGCACAGCAAACTTTGCTGATAGGAAACGCTCATGCTTACCTTGAGGCCTGGGGTCACGTTTACTTTGCACTTTAGCTTGGGCAAGCCGTGGGATGAGCTCCTAGCAAGGCACTGGCGACCACCTGGATTCGTAGGAGGAAACTCACTTGCCTCCCTGAGGCATTCTTAGAAGTCGCTAGAAGACATGTAACGGCACTGTCTTTCAGTCAGCCTTCAGGCCGCCACTATCTACCTTTCAACTGGGGGAAAATACTGCCTTTTTCCAGGCTTCTCAATTACACACCGGATCACCTAGCACATATACCTCTCTTCTTTGACAAGCCAAAGGAGGCAATTGGAACACAATTCGTCCTTCGGCGATGAAACTTTGGGATGCAGTGTGTTTGTTCTGCATGTGCTGAATGGCATAATCCTCTAAATGCCCTCAGGCGGCCTAGGTGACTTTGCATGTTCCAAATGCCTGGCAAGGCTCAGGGTACATCTCTACTTTATTTCGGGCTGGACCTAAAGTCTACTTTCTGCCTCTCTTAGAGAGACGTCGAGCACGAGTCCCCAAAGTGCATTGGAGCCCCGGTGATTTCTTCCAGGGCAGCATAGGTGTCCTCAACGTGGCAGACCCGCATGGAAAGAAAGCCTGCCCAAGAACCGTGCTCCGGGGGCTGTTTCAAAGCTGTGGAATGCTAGCCATAGAGAACAGATTAGTTGCCGGCCCTTTCACCTGCATAGTGAGTGATGGTCCCAGAGCCGCGTATCCCTTGATTGTGCTCAGAAGGCTTTTGGTACACGGTGCACTTCCTTGGAAAGAAGTGCCCCCGTGAGAGGCTTGAGCGCTGGGAGGCATACTAAAGCTAAAGCCGTCCATAGACTGAGACTCCCTGGAAACGGGTGCACCCCTGCCTCTGGGAATGGGGAAACGTGCACCTTACCTCGAGACTAGAGGTCACATTTAGTAGGCACTTTAGCTACAGTATGCTCTGGGCTGGGATCCCCGGAAGGAAGCGCAAGCGCCCGGTTTCTTCTGCAAAAGCTCACTGCTCCTCAGAGGCATCTGTGGAGTGAACAGTGTCCTGGTGGTGTGATGTTCAGGCAGCTTGGAAGCTGCACCGAAGCTGCTTTCCAAAGGGGGAGAGTCGGGCTTCTCCCACATGCTCCAGTTTCCAACTGGACCCCACAGCGCAGTTACCGGCACTCTCTGACTGACCACTGGAGACTTTTGGTCACATGGGGCCTTTCTAGGATCACACTTCGTTGCAGGCGGGGTCTTTTGCATGCCGAGCATAGCACTACCCGCTTCATGACTTAGTCAGGCCTAGGTGACTTTGGATCGTCCAAATGTCTCACAAGTTGACTGGTTTTTCTGTTCTTTCTGTCAGGCTGGGCCTACAGTGTACCTTGCATCACAATAGAGCGATGACAGGTAAGAGTTGCCAGGGGGCTCCGTAGGCTCAGGGATTCTTTCAGTGCAGTTCAGAGGGCCTCCACAGAGGGAGAGCCACGCTGAATGTAATCCTGGCCAAAACGTTGTCCTGGGGCTGCTTTACAGTGGTCGAAATCAAGATATGCAAGCGAGGATCAGTTCATTGCCCTTCCCTCTGCATAGAAAGGGTTGACCCCCACAGCCTGTTCTGCGCTGTGTGGCTCGGAAAACACAAAGGGGACTCACGGCACCCACGCTCTCCCTCAGAAGGGAATTCATACGCGACTCTCTGTGGCCCCCGTAGAGCCGTAGAGGAGTTAAAGCACTCTATCGAGTCAGGGTTCCT
Source organism: Mesoplodon mirus (assembly GCF_964341445.2). NCBI lineage: Eukaryota > Metazoa > Chordata > Mammalia > Artiodactyla > Ziphiidae > Mesoplodon > Mesoplodon mirus. The sequence goes on from NC_138977.1 coordinate 52,221,103, forward strand.
GGAGATGGCTGCACAGCAAACTTTGCTTATAGGAAACGCTCATGCTTACCTTGAGGCCTGGGGTCACGTTTCTTTCGCAATTTAGCTAGGGCAAGCCGTGGGATGAGCTCCTAGCCAGGCACTGGCGACCACCTGGATTCGTAGGAGAAACATCACTTGCTTCCCTGAGGCATTCCTAGCAGTGGCTAGAAGACGGGTAACGGCACTTTCAGTCAGCCTTGAGGCCGCCACTATCTACCTTTCAACTGGGGGAAAATACTGCCTTTTTCCAGGCTTCTCAATTACACACCGGATCACCCAGCACATATCCCTCTCTCCTCTGACAAGACAAAGGAGGCCCTTGGAACACAATTCGGCCTTCGACGATGAAACATTGGGATGCAGTGTGTTTCTTCTGCATGTGCTGAATGGCATAATCCTCTAAATGCCCTCAGGCGGCCTAGGTGACTTTGCATGTTCCAAACGCCTAGCAAGGCTCAGGGTACATCTCTACTTTATTTCGGGCTGGACCTAAAGTCTACTTTCTGCCTCTCTTAGAGAGACGTCGAGCACCAGTCCCCAAAGTGGATTGGAGCCCCGGTGATTTCTTCCAGGGCAGCATAGGTGTCCTCAACGTGGCAGACCCGCATGGAAAGAAAGCCTGCCCAAGAACCGTGCTCCGGGGGCTGTTTCAAAGCTGTGGAACGCTAGCCATAGAGAACAGATTAGTTGCCGGCCCTTTCACCTGCATAGTGAGGGATGGTCCCAGAGCCGCGTATCCCTTGATTGTGCTCAGAAGGCTTTTGGTACACGGTGCACTTCCTTGGAAAGAAGTGCGCCCGTGAGAGGCTTGAGCGCTGGGAGGCATACTAAAGCTAAAGCCGTCCTTTGACTAAGACTTCCTGGAAACTGGTGCACCCCTGCCTCTGGGAATGGGGAAACGTGCACCTTACCTCGAGACTAGAGGTCACATTTAGTTGGCACTTTAACTACAGTATGCTCTGGGCTGGGCTCCCCGGAAGGAAGCGCAAGCACCCGGTTTCTTCTGCAAAAGCTCACTGCTCCTCAGAGGCATCTGTGGAGTGAACAGTGTCCTGGTGGTGTGGTGTTCAGGCAGCTTGGAAGCTGCACCGAAGCTGCTTTCCAAAGGGGGAGAGTCGGGCTTCTCCCACATGCTCCAGTTTCCAACTGGACCCCACAGCGCAGTTACCGGCACTCTCTGACTGACCACTGGAGACTTTCGGCCACACGGGGCCTTTCTTGGATCACACATCGTTGCAGGCGGGGTCTTTTGCATGCCGTGCATAGCACTACCCGCTTCATGACTTAGTCAGGCCTAGGTGACTTTGGATCGTCCAAATGTCTCACAAGTTGACCGGTTTTTCTGTTCTTTCTGTCAGGCTGGGCCTACAGTGTACCTTGCGTCACAATAGAGCGATGACAGGTAAGAGTTGCCAGGGGGCTCCATAGGCTCAGGGATTCTTTCAGTGCAGTTCAGAGGGCCTCCACAGAGGGAGAGCCACGCTGAATGTAATCCTGGCCAAAACGTTGTCCTGGGGCTGCTTTACAGCGGTCGAAATCAAGCTATGCAGCGAGGATCAGTTCATTGCCCTTCCCTCTGCATAGAAAGGGTTGACCCCAACAGCCTGTTCTGCGCTGTGTGGCTCGGAAAACACAAAGGGGACTCACGGCACCCACACTCTCCCTCAGAAGGGAATTCATACGCGAGTCTCTGAGGCCTCCGGAGAGCCGTAGAGCAGTTAAAGCACTCTATCGAGTCAGGGTTCCTGGAGATGGCTGCACAGCAAACTTTGCTGATAGGAAACGCTCGTGCTTCCCTTGAGGCCTGGGGTCACGTTTACTTTGCACTTTAGCTTGGGCAAGCCGTGGGATGAGCTCCTAGCAAGGCACTGGCGACCACCTGGATTCGTAGGAGGAAACTCACTTGCTTCCCTGAGGCATTCTTAGAAGTCGCTAGAAGACAGGTAACGGCACTGTCTTTCAGTCAGCCTTCAGGCCGCCACTATCTACCTTTCAACTGGGGGAAAATACTGCCTTTTTCCAGGCTTCTCAATTACACACCGGATCACCTAGCACATATACCTCTCTTCTTTGACAAGCCAAAGGAGGCCATTGGAACACAATTCGGCCTTCTGCGATGAAACTTTGGGATGCAGTGTGTTTGTTCTGCATGTGCTGAATGGCATAATCCTCTAAATGCCCTCAGGCGGCCTAGGTGACTTTGCATGTTCCAAATGCCTAGCAAGGCTCAGGGTACATCTCTACTTTATTTCGGGCTGGACCTAAAGTCTACTTTCTGCCTCTCTTAGAGAGACGTCGAGCACCAGTCCCCAAAGTGCATTGGAGCCCCAGTGATTTCTTCCAGGGCAGCATAGGTGTCCTCAACGTGGCAGACCCGCATGGAAAGAAAGCCTGCCCAAGAACCGTGCTCCGGGGTCTGTTTCAAAGCTGTGGAATGCTAGCCATAGAGAACAGATTAGTTGCCGGCCCTTTCACCTGCATAGTGAGGGATGGTCCCAGAGCCGCGTATCCCTTGATTGTGCTCAGAAGGCTTTTGGTACACGGTGCACTTCCTTGGAAAGAAGTGCCCCCGTGAGAGGCTTGAGCGCTGGGAGGCATACTAAAGCTAAAGCCGTCCATAGACTGAGACTCCCTGGAAACGGGTGCACCCCTGCCTCTGGGAATGGGGAAACGTGCACCTTACCTCGAGACTAGAGGTCACATTTAGTAGGCACTTTAGATACAGTATGCTCTGGGCTGGGCTCCCCGGAAGGAAGCGCAAGCGCCCGGTTTTTTCTGCAAAAGCTCACTGCTCCTCAGAGGCATCTGTGGAGTGAACAGTGTCCTGGTGGTGTGATGTTCAGGCCGCTTGGAAGCTGCACCGAAGCTGCTTTCCAAAGGGGGAGAGTCGGGCTTGTCCCACATGCTCCCGTTTCCAACTTGACCCCACAGCGCAGTTACCGGCACTCTCTGACTGAGGACTGGAGACTTTCGGTCACACGGGGCCTTTCTAGGATCACACTTCGTTGCAGGCGGGGTCTTTTGCATGCCGTGCATAGCACTAACCGCTTCATGACATAGTCAGGCCTAGGTGACTTGGATCGTCCAAATGTCTCACTCGTTGAGAGGTTTTTCTGTTCTTTTTGTCAGGCTGGACCTACACTGTACCTTGCGTCACAATAGAGCGATGACAGGTAAGAGTTGCCAGGGGGCTCCGTAGGCTCAGGGATTCTTTCAGTGCAGTTCAGAGGGCCTCCACAGAGGGAGAGCCACGCTGAATATAATCCTGGCCAAAACGTTGTCCTGGGGCTGCTTTACAGCGGTTGAAATGAAGCTATGCAAGCGAGGATCAGTTCATTGCCCTTCCCTCTGCATAGAAAGGGTTGACCCCAACAGCCTGTTCTGCGCTGTGTGGCTCGGAAAACACAAAGGGGACTCACGGCACCCACGCTCTACCTCAGAAGGGAATTCATACGCGACTCTCTGTGGCCTCCGGAGAGCCGTAGAGCAGTTAAAGCACTCTATCGAGTCAGGGTTCCTGGAGATGGCTGCAGAGCAAACTTTGCTGATATGAAACACTCGTGCTAACCTTGAGGCCTGGGGTCACGTTTCCTTCGCACTTTAGCTAGGGCAAGCCGTGGGATGAGCTCCTAGCCAGGCACGGGCCAACACCTGGATTCGTAGGAGAAAACTCACTTGCTTCCCTGAGGCATTCCTAGCAGTGGCTAGAAGACGGGTAACCGCACTGTCTTTCAGTCAGCCTTGAGGCCGCCACTATCTACCTTTCAACTGGGGGAAAATACTGCCTTTTTCCAGGCTTCTCAATTACACACCGGATCACCCAGCACATATCCCTCTCTCCTCTGACAAGACAAAGGAGGCCCTTGGAACACAATTCGGCCTTCTGCGATGAAACTTTGGGATGCAGTGTGTTTGTTCTGCATGTGCTGAATGGCATAATCCTCTAAATGCCCTCAGGCGGCCTAGGTGACTTTGCATGTTCCAAACGCCTAGCAAGACTCAGGGTACATCTCCACTTTATTTCGGGCTGGACCTAAAGTCTACTTTCTGCCTCTCTTACAGAGACGTCGCGCACGAGTCCCCAAAGTGGATTGGAGCCCCGGTGATTTCTTCCAGGGCAGCATAGGTGTCCTCAACGTGGCAGACCCGCATGGAAAGAAAGCCTGCCCAAGAACCGTGCTCCGGGGGCTGTTTCAAAGCTGTGGAACGCTAGCCATAGAGAACAGATTAGTTGCCGGCCCTTTCACCTGCATAGTGAGGGATGGTCCCAGAGCCGCGTATCCCTTGATTGTGCTCAGAAGGCTTTTGGTACACGGTGCACTTCCTTGGAAAGAAGTGCCCCCGTGAGAGGCTTGAGCGCTGGGAGGCATACTAAAGCTAAAGCCGTCCTTTGACTAAGACTTCCTGGAAACTGGTGCACCCCTGCCTCTGGGAATGGGAAAACGTGCACCTTACCTCGAGACTAGAGGTCACATTTAGTTGGCACTTTAGCTACAGTATGCTCTGGGCTGGGCTCCCCGGAAGGAAGCGCAAGCGCCCGGTTTCTTTTGCAAAAGCTCACTGCTCCTCAGAGGCATCTGTGGATTGAAAAGTTTCCTGGTGGTGTGATGTTCAGGCCGCTTGGAAGCTGCACCGAAGCTGCTTTCCAAAGGGGGAGAGTCGGGCTTCTCCCACATGCTCCAGTTTCCACCTGGACCCCACAGCGCAGTTACCGGCACTCTCTGACTGACGACTGGAGACTTTCGGCCACACGGGTCCTTTCTAGGATCACACTTCGTTGCAGGCGGGGTCTTTTGCATGCCGTGCATAGCACTAACCGCTTCATGACATAGTCAGGCCTAGGTGACTTGGATCGTCCAAATGTCTCACTCGTTGAGAGGTTTTTCTGTTCTTTTTGTCAGGCTGGACCTACACTGTACCTTGCGTCACAATAGAGCGATGACAGGTAAGAGTTGCCAGGGGGCTCCGTAGGCTCAGGGATTCTTTCAGTGCAGTTCAGAGGGCCTCCACAGAGCGAGAGCCACGCTGAATATAATCCTGGCCAAAACGTTGTCCTAGGGCTGATTTACAGCGGTGAAATGAAGCTATGCAAGCGAGGATCAGTTCATTGCCCTTCCCTCTGCATAGAAAGGGTTGACCCCAACAGCCTGTTCTGCGCTGTGTGGCTCGGAAAACACAAAGGGGACTCACGGCACCCATGCTCTCCCTCAGAAGGGAATTCATACGCGACTCTCTGTGGCCTCCGGAGAGCCGTAGAGGAGCTAAAGCACTCTATCGAGTCAGGGATCCTGGAGATGGCTGCACAGCAAACTTTGCTGATAGGAAACACTCGTGCTTACCTTGAGGCCTGGGGTCACGTTTCCTTCGCACTTTAGCTAGGGCAAGCCGTTGGATGAGCTCCTAGCCAGGCACTGGCGACCACCTGGATTCGTAGGAGAAAATTCACTTGCTTCCCTGAGGCATTCCTAGCAGTGGCTATAAGACGGGTAACGGCACTGTCTTTCAGTCAGCCTTGAGGCCGCCACTATCTACCTTTCAACTGGGGGAAAATACTGCCTTTTTCCAGGCTTCTCAATTACACACCGGATCACCCAGCACATATCCCTCTCTCCTCTGACAAGACAAAGGAGGCCCTTGGAACACAATTCGGCCTTCTGCGATGAAACTTTGGGATGCAGTGTGTTTGTTCTGCATGTGCTGAATGGCATAATCCTCTAAATGCCCTCAGGCGGCCTAGGTGACTTTGCATGTTCCAAACGCCTAGCAAGGCTCAGGGTACATCTCTACTTTATTTCGGGCTGGACCTAAAGTCTACTTTCTGCCTCTCTTAGAGAGACGTCGAGCACCAGTCCCCAAAGTGGATTGGAGCCCCGGTGATTTCTTCCAGGGCAGCATAGGTGTCCTCAACGTGGCAGACCCGCATGGAAAGAAAGCCTGCCCAAGAACCGTGCTCCGGGGGCTGTTTCAAAGCTGTGGAACGCTAGCCATAGAGAACAGATTAGTTGCCGGCCCTTTCACCTGCATAGTGAGGGATGGTCCCAGAGCCGCGTATCCCTTGATTGTGCTCAGAAGGCTTTTGGTACACGGTGCACTTCCTTGGAAAGAAGTGCCCCCGTGAGAGGCTTGAGCGCTGGGAGGCATACTAAAGGTAAAGCCGTCCTTTGACTAAGACTTCCTGGAAACTGGTGCACCCCTGCCTCTGGGAATGGGAAAACGTGCACCTTACCTCGAGACTAGAGGTCACATTTAGTTGGCACCTTAGCTACAGTATGCTCTGGGCTGGCTCCTCGGAAGGAAGCGCAAGCGCCCGGTTTCTTTTGCAAAAGCTCACTGCTCCTCAGAGGCATCTGTGGAGTGAACAGTGTCCTGGTGGTGTGATGTTCAGGCAGCTTGGAAGCTGCACCGAAGCTGCTTTCCAAAGGGGGAGAGTCGGGCTTCTCCCACATGCTCCAGTTTCCAACTGGACCCCAAAGCGCAGTTACCGGCACTCTCTGACTGACGACTGGAGACTTTCGGCCACACGGGGCCTTTCTAGGATCACACTTCGTTGCAGGCGGGGTCTTTTGCATGCTGAGCATAGCACTACCCGCTTCATGACTTAGTCAGGCCTAGGTGACTTTGGATCGTCCAAATGTCTCACAAGTTGACCGGTTTTTCTGTTCTTTCTGTCAGGCTGGGCCTACAGTGTACCTTGCGTCACAATAGAGCGATGACAGATAAGAGTTGCCAGGGGGCTCCATAGGCTCAGGGATTCTTTCAGTGATGTTCAGAGGGCCTCCACAGAGGGAGAGCCACGCTGAATGTAATCCTGGCCAAAACGTTGTCCTGGGGCTGCTTTACAGCGGTTGAAATCAAGCTATGCAAGCGAGGATCAGTTCATTGCCCTTCCCTCTGCATAGAAAGGGTTGACCCCAACAGCCTGTTCTGCGCTGTGTGGCTCGGAAAACACAAAGGGGACTCACGGCACCCACGCTCTCCCTCAGAAGGGAATTCATACGCGACTCTCTGTGGCCTCCGTAGAGTCGTAGAGGAGTTAAAGCACTCTATCGAGTCAGGGTTCCTGGAGATGGCTGCACTGCAAACTTTGCTGATAGGAAACGCTCGTGCTTCCCTTGAGGCCTGGGGTCACGTTTCCTTCGCACTTTAGCTAGGGCAAGCCGTGGGATGAGCTCCTAGCCAGGCACTGGCGACCACCTGGATTCGTAGGAGAAAACTCACTTGCTTCCCTGAGGCATTCCTAGCAGTGGCTAGAAGACAGGTAACGGCACTGTCTTTCAGTCAGCCTTGAGGCCGCCACTATCTACCTTTCAACTGGGGGAAAATACTGCCTTTTTCCAGGCTTCTCAATTACACACCGGATCACCCAGCACATATCCCTCTCTCCTCTGACAAGCCAAAGGAGGCCCTTGGAACACAATTCGGCCTTCTGCGATGAAACTTTGGGATGCAGTGTGTTTGTTCTGCATGTGCTGAATGGCATAATCCTCTAAATGCCCTCAGGTGGCCTAGGTGACTTTGCATGTTCCAAACGCCTAGCAAGGCTCAGGGTACATCTCTACTTTATTTCGGGCTGGACCTAAAATCTACTTTCTGCCTCTCTTAGAGAGACGTCGAGCACCAGTCCCCAAAGTGGATTGGAGCCCCGGTGATTTCTTCCAGGGCAGCATAGGTGTCCTCAACGTGGCAGACCCGCATGGAAAGAAAGCCTGCCCAAGAACCGTGCTCCGGGGGCTGTTTCAAAGCTGTGGAACGCTAGCCATAGAGAACAGATTAGTTGCCGGCCCTTTCACCTGCATAGTGAGGGATGGTCCCAGAGCCGCGTATCCCTTGATTGTGCTCAGAAGGCTTTTGGTACACGGTGCACTTCCTTGGAAAGAAGTGCCCCCGTGAGAGGCTTGAGCGCTGGGAGGCATACTAAAGCTAAAGCCGTCCTTTGACTAAGACTTCCTGGAAACTGGTGCACCCCTGCCTCTGGGAATGGGAAAACGTGCACCTTACCTCGACACTAGAGGTCACATTTAGTTGGCACCTTAGCTACAGTATGCTCTGGGCTGGGCTCCGCGGAAGGAAGCGCAAGCGCCCGGTTTCTTTTGCAAAAGCTCACTGCTCCTCAGAGGCATCTGTGGAGTGAACAGTGTCCTGGTGGTGTGATGTTCAGGCAGCTTGGAAGCTGCACCGAAGCTGCTTTCCAAAGGGGGAGAGTCGGGCTTCTCCCACATGCTCCAGTTTCCAACTTGACTCCACAGCGCAGTTACCGGCACTCTCTGACTGACGACTGGAGACTTTCGGCCACACGGGGCCTTTCTAGGATCACACTTCGTTGCAGGCGGGGTCTTTTGCATGCCGTGCATAGCATTACCCGCTTCATGACTTAGTCAGGCCTAGGTGACTTTGGATCGTCCAAATGTCTCACAAGTTGACCGGTTTTTCTGTTTTTTCCGTCAGACTGGGCCTACAGTGTACCTTGCGTCACAATAGAGCGATGACAGGTAAGAGTTGCCAGGGGGCTCCGTAGGCTCAGGGATTCTTTCAGTGCAGTTCAGAGGGCCTCCACAGAGGGAGAGCCACGCTGAATGTAATCCTGGCCAAAACGTTGTCCTGGGGCTGCTTTACAGCGGTAGAAATCAAGCTATGCAAGCGAGGATCAGTTCATTGCCCTTCCCTCTGCATAGAAAGGGTTGACCCCAACAGCCTGTTCTGCACTCTGTGGCTCGGAAAACACAAAGGGGACTCACGGCACCCACGCTCTCCCTCAGAAAGGAATTCATACGCGACTCTCTGTGGCCTCCGGAGAGCCGTAGAGGAGTTAAAGCACTCTATCGAGTCAGGGTTCCTGGAGATGGCTGCACAGCAAACTTTGCTGATAGGAAACGCTCGTGCTTACCTTGAGGCCTGGGGTCACGTTTCCTTCGCACTTTAGGTAGGGCAAGCCGTTGGATGAGCTCCTAGCCAGGCACTGGCGACCACCTGTATTCGTAGCAGAAAACTCACTTGCTTCCCTGAGGCATTCCTAGCAGTGACTAGAAGACGGGTAACGGCACTGTCTTTCAGTCAGCCTTGAGGCCGCCACTATCTACCTTTCAACTGGGGGAAATTACTGCCTTTTTCCAGGCTTCTCAATTACACACTGGATCACCTAGCACATATACCTCTCTTCTTTGACAAGCCAAAGGAGGCCCTTGGAACACAATTCGGCCTTCTGCGATGAAACATTGGGATGCAGTGTGTTTGTTCTGCATGTGCTGAATGGCATAATCCTCTAAATGCCCTCAGGCGGCCTAGGTGACTTTGCATGTTCCAAAGGCCGAGCAAGGCTCAGGGTACATCTCTACTTTATTTCGGGCTGGACCTAAAGTCTACTTTCTGCCTCTCTTAGAGAGACGTCGAGCACCAGTCCCCAAAGTGGATTGGAGCCCTGGTGATTTCTTCCAGGGCAGCATAGGTGTCCTCAATATGGCAGACCCGCATGGAAAGAAAGCCTGCCCAAGAACCGTGCTCCGGGGGCTGTTTCAAAGCTGTGGAACGCTAGCCATAGAGAACAGATTAGTTGCCGGCCCTTTCACCTGCATAGTGAGGGATGGTCCCAGAGCCGCGTATCCCTTGATTGTGCTCAGAAGGCTTTTGGTACACGGTGCACTTCCTTGGAAAGAAGTGCCCCCGTGAGAGGCTTGAGTGCTGGGAGGCATACTAAAGCTAAAGCCGTCCTTTGACTAAGACTTCTTGGAAACTGGTGCACCCCTGCCTCTGGGAATGGGAAAACGTGCACCTCATCTCGAGACTAGAGGTCACATTTAGTTGGCACTTTAGCTACAGTATGCTCTGGGCTGGGCTGCCCGGAAGGAAGCGCAAGCGCCCGGTTTCTTTGGCAAAAGCTCACTGCTCCTCACAGGCATCTGTGGAGTGAACAGTGTCCTGGTGGTGTGATGTTCAGGCCGCTTGGAAGCTGCACCGAAGCTGCTTTCCAAAGGGGGAGAGTCGGGCTTGTCCCACATGCTCCCGTTTCCAACTTGACCCCACAGCGCAGTTACCGGTACTCTCTAACTGAGGACTGGAGACTTTCGGTCACACGGGGCCTTTCTAGGATCACACTTCGTTGCAGGCGGGGTCTTTTGCATGCCGTGCATAGCACTACCCGCTTCATGACTTAGTCAGGCCTAGGTGACTTTGGATCGTCCAAATGTCTCACAAGTTGACCGGTTTTTCTGTTCTTTCTGTCAGGCTGGGCCTACAGTGTACCTTGCGTCACAATAGAGCGATGACAGGTAAGAGTTGCCAGGGGGCTCCGCAGGCTCAGGGATCCTTTCAGTGCAGTTCAGAGGGCCTCCACAGAGGGAGAGCCACGCTGAATGTAATCCTGGCCAAAACGTTGTCCTGGGGCTGCTTTACAGCGGTCGAAATCAAGCTATGCAAGCGAGGATCAGTTCATTGCCCTTCCCTCTGCATAGAAAGGGTTGACCCCAACAGCCTGTTCTGCGCTGTGTGGCTCGGAAAACACAAAGGGGACTCACGGCACCCACGCTCTCCCTCAGAAGGGAATTCATACGCGACTCTCTGAGGCCTCCGGAGAGCCGTAGAGCAGTTAAAGCACTCTATCGAGTCAGGGTTCCTGGAAATGGCTGCACAGCAAACTTTGCTGATAGGAAACGCTCGTGCTTCCCTTGAGGCCTGGGGTCACGTTTCCTTCGCACTTTAGCTAGGGCAAGCCGTTGGATGAGCTCCTAGCCAGGCACTGGCGACCACCTGGATTCGTAGGAGAAATCTCACTTGCTTCCCTGAGGCATTCCTAGCAGTGGCTAGAAGACGGGTAACGGCACTGTCTTTCAGTCAGCCTTGAGGCCGCCACTATCTACCTTTCAACTGGGGGAAAATACTGCCTTTTTCCAGGCTTCTCAATTACACACCGGATCACCCATCACATATCCCTCTCTCCTCTGACAAGACAAAGGAGGCCATTGGAACACAATTCGGCCTTCTGCGATGAAACTTTGGGATGCAGTGTGTTTGTTCTGCATGTGCTGAATGGCATAATCCTCTAAATGCCCTCAGGCGGCCTAGGTGACTTTGCATGTTCCAAATGCCTAGCAAGGCTCAGGGTACATCTCTACTTTATTTCGGGCTGGACCTAAAGTCTACTTTCTGCCTCTCTTAGAGAGACGTCGAGCACCAGTCCCCAAAGTGGATTGGAGCCCCGGTGATTTCTTCCAGGGCAGCATAGGTGTCCTCAACGTGGCAGACCCGCATGGAAAGAAAGCCTGCCCAAGAACCGTGCTCCGGGGGCTGTTTCAAAGCTGTGGAACGCTAGCCATAGAGAACAGATTAGTTGCCGGCCCTTTCACCTGCATAGTGAGGGATGGTCCCAGAGCCGCGTATTCCTTGATTGTGCTCAGAAGGCTTTTGGTACACGGTGCACTTCCTTGGAAAGAAGTGCCCCCGTGAGAGGCTTGAGTGCTGGGAGGCATACTAAAGCTAAAGCCGTCCTTTGACTAAGACTTCCTGGAAACTGGTGCACCCCTGCCTCTGGGAATGGGAAAACGTGCACCTTACCTCGAGACTAGAGGTCACATTTAGTTGGCACTTTAGCTACAGTATGCTCTGGGCTGGGCTCCCCGGAAGGAAGCGCAAGCGCCCGGTTTCTTTTGCAAAAGCTCACTGCTCCTCAGAGGCATCTGTGGAGTGAACAGTGTCCTGGTGGTGTGATGTTCAGGCAGCTTGGAAGCTGCACCGAAGCTGCTTTCCAAAGGGGGAGAGTCGTGCTTCTCCCACATGCTCCAGTTTCCAACTTGACCCCACAGCGCAGTTACCGGCACTCTCTGACTGGCGACTGGAGACTTTCGGCCACACGGGGCCTTTGTAGGATCACACTTCGTTGCAGGCGGGGTCTTTTGCATGCCGTGCATAGCACTAACCGCTTCATGACATAGTCAGGCCTAGGTGAATTGGATCGTCCAAATGTCTCACTCGTTGAGCGGTTTTTCTGTTCTTTCTGTCAGGCTGGACCTACACTGTACCTTGCGTCACAATAGAGAGATGACAGGTAAGAGTTGCCAGGGGGCTCTGTAGGCTCAGGGATTCTTTCAGTGCAGTTCAGAGGGCCTCCACAGAGGGAGAGCCACGTTGAAGGTAATTCTGGCCAAAACGTTGTCCTGGGGCTGCTTTACAGCGGTCTAAATCAATCTATGCAAGCGAGGATCAGTTAATTGCCCTTCCCTCTGCATAGAAAGGGTTGACCCCAACAGCCTGTTCTGCGCTGTGTGGCTCGGAAAACACAAAGGGGACTCACGGCACCCACGCTCTCCCTCAGAATGGAATTCATACGCGACTCTCTGTGGCCTCCGGAGAGCCGTAGAGGAGTTAAAGCCCTCTATCGAGTCAGGGATCCTGGAGATGGCTGCACAGCAAACTTTGCTGATAGGAAACACTCGTGCTTACCTTGAGGCCTGGGGTCACGTTTCTTTCGCACTTTAGCTAGGGCAAGCCGTGGGATGAGCTCCTAGCCAGGCACTGGCGACCACCTGGATTCGTAGGAGAAAACTCACTTGCTTCCCTGAGGCATTCCTAGCAGTGGCTAGAAGACGGGTAACGGCACTTTCAGTCAGCCTTGAGGCCGCCACTATCTACCTTTCAACTGGGGGAAAATACTGCCTTTTTCCAGGCTTCTCAATTACACACCGGATCACCCAGCACATATCCCTCTCTCCTCTGACAAGCCAAAGGAGGCCCTTGGAACACAATTCGGCCTTCTGCGATGAAACTTTGGGATGCAGTGTGTTTGTTCTGCATGTGCTGAATGGCTTAATCCTCTAAATGCCCTCAGGCGGCCTAGGTGACTTTGCATGTTCCAAATGCCTAGCAAGGCTCAGGGTACATCTCTACTTTATTTCGGGCTGGACCTAAAGTCTACTTTCTGCCTCTCTTAGAGAGACGTCGAGCACGAGTCCCCAAAGTGGATTGGAGCCCCGGTGATTTCTTCCAGGGCAGCATAGGTGTCCTCAACGTGGCAGACCCGCATGGAAAGAAAGCCTGCCCAAGAACCGTGCTCCGGGGGCTGTTTCAAAGCTGTGGAACGCTAGCCATAGAGAGCAGATTAGTTGCCGGCCCTTTCACCTGCATAGTGAGGGATGGTCCCAGAGCCGCGTATCCCTTGATTGTGCTCAGAAGGCTTTTGGTACACGGTGCACTTCCTTGGAAAGAAGTGCCCCCGTGAGAGGCTTGAGCGCTGGGAGGCATACTAAAGCTAAAGCCGTCCTTTGACTAAGACTTCCTGGAAACTGGTGCACCCCTGCCTCTGGGAATGGGAAAACGTGCACCTTACCTCGAGACTAGAGGTCACATTTAGTTGGCACTTTAGCTACAGTATGCTCTGGGCTGGGCTCCCCGGAAGGAAGCGCAAGCGCCCGGTTTCTTTTGCAAAAGCTCACTGCTCCTCAGAGGCATCTGTGGAGCGAACAGTGTCCTGGTGGTGTGATGTTCAGGCCGCTTGGAAGCTGCACCGAAGCTGCTTTCCAAAGGGGGAGAGTCGGGCTTCTCCCACATGCTCCAGTTTCCAACTTGACCCCACAGCGCAGTTACCGGCACTCTCTGACTGACGACTGGAGACTTTCGGCCACACGGGTCCTTTCTAGGATCACACTTCGTTGCAGGCGGGGTCTTTTGAATGCCGTGCATAGCACTAACCGCTTCATGACATAGTCAGGCCTAGGTGAATTGGATCGTCCAAATGTCTCACTCGTTGAGAGGTTTTTCTGTTCTTTTTGTCAGGCTGGACCTACACTGTACCTTGCGTCACAATAGAGAGATGACAGGTAAGAGTTGCCAGGGGGCTCTGTAGGCTCAGGGATTCTTTCAGTGCAGTTCAGAGGGCCTCCACAGAGGGAGAGCCACGTTGAAGGTAATCCTGGCCAAAACGTTGTCCTGGGGCTGCTTTACAGCGGTCGAAATCAAGCTATGCAAGCGAGGATCAGTTCATTGCCCTTCCCTCTGCATAGAAAGGGTTGACCCCAACAGCCTGTTCTGCGCTGTGTGGCTCGGAAAACACAAAGGGGACTCACGGCACCCACGCTCTCCCCCAGAAGGGAATTCATACGCGATTCTCTGTGGCCTCCGGAGAGCCGTAGAGCAGTTAAAGCACTCTATCGAGTCAGGGTTCATGGAGATGGCTGCCCAGCAAACTTTGCTGATAGGAAACGCTCGTGCTTACCTTGAGGCCTGGGGTCACGTTTCCTTCGCACTTTAGCTAGGGCAAGCCGTGGGATGAGCTCCTAGCCAGGCACTGGCGAACACCTGGATTCGTAGGAGAAAACTCACTTGCTTCCCTGAGGCATTCCTAGCAGTGGCTAGAAGACGGGTAACGGCACTGTCTTTCAGTCAGCCTTGAGGCCGCCACTATCTACCTTTCAACTGGGGGAAAATACTGCCTTTTTCCAGGCTTCTCAATTACACACCGGATCACCAAGCAAATATCCCTCTCTCCTCTGAGAAGACAAAGGAGGCCCTTGGAACACAATTCGGCCTTCTGCGATGAAACTTTGGGATGCAGTGTGTTTGTTCTGCATGTGCTGAATCGCTTAATCCTCTAAATGCCCTCAGGCGGCCTAGGTGACTTTGCATGTTCCAAATGCCTAGCAAGGCTCAGGGTACATCTCTACTTTATTTCGGGCTGGACCTAAAGTCTACTTTCTGCCTCTCTTAGAGAGACGTCGAGCACGAGGCCCGAAAGTGGATTGGAGCCCCGGTGATTTCTTCCAGGGCAGCATAGGTGTCCTCAATGTGGCAGACCCGCATGGAAAGAAAGCCTGCCCAAGAACCGTGCTCCAGGGGCTGTTTCAAAGCTGTGGAACGCTAGCCATAGAGAACAGATTAGTTGCCGGCTCTTTCACCTGCATAGTGAGGGATGGTCCCAGAGCCGCGTATCCCTTGATTGTGCTCTGAAGGCTTTTGGTACACGGTGCACTTCCTTGGAAAGAAGTGCCCCCGTGAGAGGCTTGAGCGCTGGGAGGCATACTAAAGCTAAAGCCGTCCTTTGACTAAGACTTCCTGGAAACTGGTGCACCCCTGCCTCTGGGAATGGGAAAACATGCACCTTACCTCGAGACTAGAGGTCACATTTCGTTGGCACTTTAGCTACAGTATGCTCTGGGCTGGGCTCCCCGGAAGGAAGCACAAGCGCCCGGTTTCTTTTGCAAAAGCTCACTGCTCCTCAGAGGCATCTGTGGAGTGAACAGTGTCCTGGTGGTGTGATGTTCAGGCCGCTTGGAAGCTGCACCGAAGCTGCTTTCCAAAGGGGGAGAGTCGGGCTTGTCCCACATGCTCCAGTTTCCAACTTGACCCCACAGCGCAATTACCGGCACTCTCTGACTGACGACTGGAGACTTTCGGTCACATGGGGCCTTTCTAGGATCACACTTCGTTGCAGGCGGGGTCTTTTGCATGCCGTGCATAGCACTACCCGCTTCATGACTTAGTCAGGCCTAGGTGACTTTGGATCGTCCAAATGTCTCACAAGTTGACCGGTTTTTCTGTTCTTTCTGTCAGGCTGGGCCTACAGTGTACCTTGCGTCACAATAGAGCGATGACAGGTAAGAGTTGCCAGGGGGCTCCGTAGGCTCAGGGATTCTTTCAGTGCAGTTCAGAGGGCCTCCACAGAGGGAGAGCCACGCTGAATGTAATCCTGGCCAAAACGTTGTCCTGGGGCTGCTTTACAGCGGTAGAAATCAAGCTATGCAAGCGAGGATCAGTTCATTGCCCTTCCCTCTGCATAGAAAGGGTTGACCCCAACAGCCTGTTCTGCGCTGTGTGGCTCGGAAAACACAAAGGGGACTCACGGCACCCACGCTCTCCCTCAGAAGGGAATTCATACGCGACTCTCTGTGGCCTCCGTAGAGCCGTAGAGAAGTTAAAGCACTCTATCGAGTCAGGGTTCCTGGAGATGGCTGCTCAGCAAACTTTGCTGATAGGAAACGCTCATGCTTACCTTGACGCCTGGGGTCACGTTTCTTTCGCAATTTAGCTAGGGCAAGCCGTGGGATGAGCTCCTAGCCAGGCACTGGCGACCACCTGGATTCGTAGGAGAAAACTCACTTGCTTCCCTGAGGCATTCCTAGCAGTGGCTAGAAGACGGGTAACGGCACTTTCAGTCAGCCTTGAGGCCGCCACTATCTACCTTTCAACTGGGGGAAAATACTGCCTTTTTCCAGGCTTCTCAATTACACACCGGATCACCCAGCACATATCCCTCTCTCCTCTGACAAGACAAAGGAGGCCCTTGGAACACAATTCGGCCTTCGGCGATGAAACTTTGGGATGCAGTGTGTTTGTTCTGCATGTGCTGAATGGCATAATCCTCTAAATGCCCTCAGGCGGCCTAGGGGACTTTGCATGTTCCAAACGCCTAGCAAGGCTCAGGGTACATCTCTACTTTATTTCGGGCTGGACCTAAAGTCTACTTTCTGCCTCTCTTAGAGAGACGTCGAGCACCAGTCCCCAAAGTGGATTGGAGCCCCGGTGATTTCTTCCAGGGCAGCATAGGTGTCCTCAACGTGGCAGACCCGCATGGAAAGAAAGCCTGCCCAAGAACCGTGCTCCGGGGGCTGTTTCAAAGCTGTGGAACGCTAGCCATAGAGAACAGATTAGTTGCCGGCCCTTTCACCTGCATAGTGAGGGATGGTCCCAGAGCCGCGTATCCCTTGATTGTGCTCAGAAGGCTTTTGGTACACGGTGCACTTCCTTGGAAAGAAGTGCCCCCGTGAGAGGCTTGAGCGCTGGGAGGCATACTAAAGGTAAAGCCGTCCTTTGACTAAGACTTCCTGGAAACTGGTGCACCCCTGCCTCTGGGAATGGGAAAACGTGCACCTTACCTCGAGACTAGAGGTCACATTTAGTTGGCACTTTAACTACAGTATGCTCTGGGCTGGTTCCTCGGAAGGAAGCGCAAGCACCCGGTTTCTTTTGCAAAAGCTCACTGCTCCTCAGAGGCATCTGTGGAGTGAACAGTGTCCTGGTGGTGTGATGTTCAGGCAGCTTGGAAGCTGCACCGAAGCTGCTTTCCAAAGGGGGAGAGTCGGGCTTCTCCCACATGCTCCAGTTTCCAACTGGACCCCAAAGCGCAGTTACCGGCACTCTCTGACTGACGACTGGAGACTTTCGGCCACACGGGGCCTTTCTAGGATCACACTTCGTTGCAGGCGGGGTCTTTTGCATGCCGAGCATAGCACTACCCGCTTCATGACTTAGTCAGGCCTAGGTGACTTTGGATCGTCCAAATGTCTCACAAGTTGACCGGTTTTTCTGTTCTTTCTGTCAGGCTGGGCCTACAGTGTACCTTGCGTCACAATAGAGCGATGACAGATAAGAGTTGCCAGGGGGCTCTGTAGGCTCAGGGATTCTTTCAGTGCAGTTCAGAGGGCCTCCACAGAGGGAGAGCCACGTTGAAGGTAATTCCGGCAAAAACGTTGTCCTGGGGCTGCTTTACAGCGGTCGAAATCAAGCTATGCAAGCGAGGATCAGTTCATTGCCCTTCCCTCTGCATAGAAAGGGTTGACCCCAACAGCCTGTTCTGCGCTGTGTGGCTCGGAAAACACAAAGGGGACTCACGGCACCCACGCTCTCCCTCAGAATGGAATTCATACGCGACTCTCTGTGGCCTCCGGAGAGCCGTAGAGGAGTTAAAGCACTCTATCGAGTCAGGGATCCTGGAGATGGCTGCACAGCAAACTTTGCTGATTGGAAACACTCGTGCTTACCTTGAGGCCTGGGGTCACGTTTCCTTCGCACTTTAGCTAGGGCAAGCCGTGGGATGAGCTCCTAGCCAGGCACTGGAGACAACCTGGATTCGTAGGAGAAAACTCACTTGCTTCCCTGAGGCATTCCTAGCAGTGGCTAGAAGACGGGTAACGGCACTTTCAGTCAGCCTTGAGGCCGCCACTATCTACCTTTCAACTGGGGGAAAATACTGCCTTTTTCCAGGCTTCTCAATTCCACACCGGATCACCCAGCACATATCCCTCTCTCCTCTGACAAGACAAAGGAGGCCCTTGGAACACAATTCGGCCTTCTGCGATGAAACTTTGGGATGCAGTGTGTTTGTTCTGCATGTGCTGAATGGCTTAATCCTCTAAATGCCCTCAGGCGGCCTAGGTGACTTTGCATGTTCCAAATGCCTAGCAAGGCTCAGGGTACATCTCTACTTTATTTCGGGCTGGACCTAAAGTCTACTTTCTGCCTCTCTTAGAGAGACGTCGAGCACGAGTCCCCAAAGTGGATTGGAGCCCCGGTGATTTCTTCCAGGGCAGCATAGGTGTCCTCAACGTGGCAGACCCGCATGGAAAGAAAGCCTGCCCAAGAACCGTGCTCCGGGGGCTGTTTCAAAGCTGTGGAACGCTAGCCATAGAGAGCAGATTAGTTGCCGGCCCTTTCACCTGCATAGTGAGGGATGGTCCCAGAGCCGCGTATCCCTTGATTGTGCTCAGAAGGCTTTTGGTACACGGTGCACTTCCTTGGAAAGAAGTGCCCCCGTGAGAGGCTTGAGCGCTGGGAGGCATACTAAAGCTAAAGCCGTCCTTTGACTAAGACTTCCTGGAAACTGGTGCACCCCTGCCTCTGGTAATGGGAAAACGTGCACCTTACCTCGAGACTAGAGGTCACATTTAGTTGGCACTTTAGCTACAGTATGCTCTGGGCTGGGCTCCCCGGAAGGAAGCGCAAGCGCCCGGTTTCTTTTGCAAAAGCTCACTGCTCCTCAGAGGCATCTGTGGAGCGAACAGTGTCCTGGTGGTGTGGTGTTCAGGCCGCTTGGAAGCTGCACCGAAGCTGCTTTCCAAAGGGGGAGAGTCGGGCTTCTCCCACATGCTCCAGTTTCCAACTTGACCCCACAGCGCAGTTACCGGCACTCTCTGACTGGCGACTGGAGACTTTCGGCCACACGGGTCCTTTCTAGGATCACACTTCGTTGCAGGCGGGGATTTTTGCATGCCGTGCATAGCACTAACCGCTTCATGACATAGTCAGGCCTAGGTGAATTGGATCGTCCAAATGTCTCACTCGTTGAGAGGTTTTTCTGTTCTTTTTGTCAGGCTGGACCTACACTGTACCTTGCGTCACAATAGAGAGATGACAGGTAAGAGTTGCCAGGGGGCTCTGTAGGCTCAGGGATTCTTTCAGTGCAGTTCAGAGGGCCTCCACAGAGGGAGAGCCACGTTGAAGGTAATCCTGGCCAAAACGTTGTCCTGGGGCTGCTTTACAGCGGTCGAAATCAAGCTATGCAAGCGAGGATCAGTTCATTGCCCTTCCCTCTGCATAGAAAGGGTTGACCCCAACAGCCTGTTCTGCGCTGTGTGGCTCGGAAAACACAAAGGGGACTCACGGCACCCACGCTCTCCCCCAGAAGGGAAATCATACGCGATTCTCTGTGGCCTCCGGAGAGCCGTAGAGCAGTTAAAGCACTCTATCGAGTCAGGGTTCATGGAGATGGCTGCCCAGCAAACTTTGCTGATAGGAAACGCTCGTGCTTACCTTGAGGCCTGGGGTCACGTTTCCTTCGCACTTTAGCTAGGGCAAGCCGTGGGATGAGCTCCTAGCCAGGCACTGGCGAACACCTGGATTCGTAGGAGAAAACTCACTTGCTTCCCTGAGGCATTCCTAGCAGTGGCTAGAAGACGGGTAACGGCACTGTCTTTCAGTCAGCCTTGAGGCCGCCACTATCTACCTTTCAACTGGGGGAAAATACTGCCTTTTTCCAGGCTTCTCAATTACACACCGGATCACCCAGCACATATCACTCTCTCCTCTGACAAGACAAAGGAGGCCCTTGGAACACAATTCGGCCTTCGGCGATGAAACTTTGGGATGCAGTGTGTTTGTTCTGCATGTGCTGAATGGCATAATCCTCTAAATGCCCTCAGGCGGCCTAGGGGACTTTGCATGTTCCAAACGCCTAGCAAGGCTCAGGGTACATCTCTACTTTATTTCGGGCTGGACCTAAAGTCTACTTTCTGCCTCTCTTAGAGAGACGTCGAGCACCAGTCCCCAAAGTGGATTGGAGCCCCGGTGATTTCTTCCAGGGCAGCATAGGTGTCCTCAACGTGGCAGACCCGCATGGAAAGAAAGCCTGCCCAAGAACCGTGCTCCGGGGGCTGTTTCAAAGCTGTGGAACGCTAGCCATAGAGAACAGATTAGTTGCCGGCCCTTTCACCTGCATAGTGAGGGATGGTCCCAGAGCCGCGTATCCCTTGATTGTGCTCAGAAGGCTTTTGGTACACGGTGCACTTCCTTGGAAAGAAGTGCCCCCGTGAGAGGCTTGAGCGCTGGGAGGCATACTAAAGCTAAAGCCGTCCTTTGACTAAGACTTCCTGGAAACTGGTGCACCCCTGCCTCTGGGAATGGGAAAACGTGCACCTTACCTCGACACTAGAGGTCACATTTAGTTGGCAACTTAGCTACAGTATGCTCTGGGCTGGGCTCCCCGGAAGGAAGCGCAAGCGCCCGGTTTCTTTTGCAAAAGCTCACTGCTCCTCAGAGGCATCTGTGGAGCGAACAGTGTCCTGGTGGTGTGGTGTTCAGGCCGCTTGGAAGCTGCACCGAAGCTGCTTTCCAAAGGGGGAGAGTCGGGCTTCTCCCACATGCTCCAGTTTCCAACTTGACTCCACAGCGCAGTTACCGGCACTCTCTGACTGACGACTGGAGACTTTCGGCCACACGGGTCCTTTCTTGGATCACACTTCGTTGCAGGCGGGGTCTTTTGCATGCCGTGCATAGCACTAACCGCTTCATGACATAGTCAGGCCTAGGTGAATTGGATCGTCCAAATGTCTCACTCGTTGAGAGGTTTTTCTGTTCTTTTTGTCAGGCTGGACCTACACTGTACCTTGCGTCACAATAGAGAGATGACAGGTAAGAGTTGCCAGGGGGCTCTGTAGGCTCAGGGATTCTTTCAGTGCAGTTCAGAGGGCCTCCACAGAGGGAGAGCCACGTTGAAGGTAATCCTGGCCAAAACGTTGTCCTGGGGCTGCTTTACAGCGGTCGAAATCAAGCTAGGCAAGCGAGGATCAGTTCATTGCCCTTCCCTCTGCATAGAAAGGGTTGACCCCAACAGCCTGTTCTGCGCTGTGTGGCTCGGAAAACACAAAGGGGACTCACGGCACCCACGCTCTCCCCCAGAAGGGAAATCATACGCGATTCTCTGTGGCCTCCGGAGAGCCGTAGAGCAGTTAAAGCACTCTATCGAGTCAGGGTTCATGGAGATGGCTGCCCAGCAAACTTTGCTGATAGGAAACGCTCGTGCTTACCTTGAGGCCTGGGGTCACGTTTCCTTCGCACTTTAGCTAGGGCAAGCCGTGGCATGAGCTCCTAGCCAGGCACTGGCGAACACCTGGATTCGTAGGAGAAAACTCACTTGCTTCCCTGAGGCATTCCTAGCAGTGGCTAGAAGACGGGTAACGGCACTGTCTTTCAGTCAGCCTTGAGGCCGCCACTATCTACCTTTCAACTGGGGGAAAATACTGCCTTTTTCCAGGCTTCTCAATTACACACCGGATCACCCAGCACATATCCCTCTCTCCTCTGACAAGACAAAGGAGGCCCTTGGAACACAATTCGGCCTTCGGCGATGAAACTTTGGGATGCAGTGTGTTTGTTCTGCATGTGCTGAATGGCATAATCCTCTAAATGCCCTCAGGCGGCCTAGGGGACTTTGCATGTTCCAAACGCCTAGCAAGGCTCAGGGTACATCTCTACTTTATTTCGGGCTGGACCTAAAGTCTACTTTCTGCCTCTCTTAGAGAGACGTCGAGCACCAGTCCCCAAAGTGGATTGGAGCCCCGGTGATTTCTTCCAGGGCAGCATAGGTGTCCTCAACGTGGCAGACCCGCATGGAAAGAAAGCCTGCCCAAGAACCGTGCTCCGGGGGCTGTTTCAAAGCTGTGGAACGCTAGCCATAGAGAACAGATTAGTTGCCGGCCCTTTCACCTGCATAGTGAGGGATGGTCCCAGAGCCGCGTATCCCTTGATTGTGCTCAGAAGGCTTTTGGTACACGGTGCACTTCCTTGGAAAGAAGTGCCCCCGTGAGAGGCTTGAGCGCTGGGAAGCATACTAAAGCTAAAGCCGTCCTTTGACTAAGACTTCCTGGAAACTGGTGCACCCCTGCCTCTGGGAATGGGAAAACGTGCACCTTACCTCGACACTAGAGGTCACATTTAGTTGGCACCTTAGCTACAGTATGCTCTGGGCTAGGCTCCGCGGAAGGAAGCGCAAGCGCCCGGTTTCTTTTGCAAAAGCTCACTGCTCCTCAGAGGCATCTGTGGAGTGAAAAGTGTCCTGGTGGTGTGATGTTCAGGCAGCTTGGAAGCTGCACCGAAGCTGCTTTCCAAAGGGGGAGAGTCGGGCTTCTCCCACATGCTCCAGTTTCCAACTTGACTCCACAGCGCAGTTACCGGCACTCTCTGACTGACCACTGGAGACTTTCGGCCACACGGGGCCTTTCTAGGATCACACTTCGTTGCAGGCGGGGTCTTTTGCATGCCGTGCATAGCATTACCCGCTTCATGACTTAGTCAGGCTTAGGTGACTTTGGATCGTCCAAATGTCTCACAAGTTGACCGGTTTTTCTGTTTTTTCCGTCAGACTGGGCCTACAGTGTACCTTGCGTCACAATAGAGCGATGACAGGTAAGAGTTGCCAGGGGGCTCCGTAGGCTCAGGGATTCTTTCAGTGCAGTTCAGAGGGCCTCCACAGAGGGAGAGCCACGCTGAATGTAATCCTGGCCAAAACGTTGTCCTGGGGCTGCTTTACAGCGGTAGAAATCAAGCTATGCAAGCGAGGATCAGTTAATTGCCCTTCCCTCTGCATAGAAAGGGTTGACCCCAACAGCCTGTTCTGCGCTGTGTGGCTCGGAAAACACAAAGGGGACTCACGGCACCCACGCTCTCCCTCAGAATGGAATTCATACGCGACTCTCTGTGGCCTCCGGAGAGCCGTAGAGCAGTTAAAGCACTCTATCGAGTCAGGGATCCTGGAGATGGCTGCACAGCAAACTTTGCTGATAGGAAACACTCGTGCTTACCTTGAGGCCTGGGGTCACGTTTCCTTCGCACTTTAGCTAGGGCAAGCCGTGGGATGAGCTCCTAGCCAGGCACTGGCGACCACCTGGATTCGTAGGAGAAAACTCACTTGCTTCCCTGAGGCATTCCTAGCAGTGGCTAGAAGACGGGTAACGGCACTTTCAGTCAGCCTTGAGGCCGCCACTATCTACCTTTCAACTGGGGAAAATACTGCCTTTTTCCAGGCTTCTCAATTACACACCGGATCACCCAGCACATATCCCTCTCTCCTCTGACAAGCCAAAGGAGGCCCTTGGAACACAATTCGGCCTTCTGCGATGAAACTTTGGGATGCAGTGTGTTTGTTCTGCATGTGCTGAATGGCTTAATCCTCTAAATGCCCTCAGGCGGCCTAGGTGACTTTGCATGTTCCAAACGCCTAGCAAGGCTCAGGGTACATCTCTACTTTATTTCGGGCTGGACCTAAAGTCTACTTTCTGCCTCTCTTAGAGAGACGTCGAGCACCAGTCCCCAAAGTGGATTGGAGCCCCGGTGATTTCTTCCAGGGCAGCATAGGTGTCCTCAACGTGGCAGACCCGCATGGAAAGAAAGCCTGCCCAAGAACCGTGCTCCGGGGGCTGTTTCAAAGCTGTGGAACGCTAGCCATAGAGAGCAGATTAGTTGCCGGCCCTTTCACCTGCATAGTGAGGGATGGTCCCAGAGCCGCGTATCCCTTGATTGTGCTCAGAAGGCTTTTGGTACACGGTGCACTTCCTTGGAAAGAAGTGCCCCCGTGAGAGGCTTGAGCGCTGGGAGGCATACTAAAGCTAAAGCCGTCCTTTGACTAAGACTTCCTGGAAACTGGTGCACCCCTGCCTCTGGGAATGGGAAAACGTGCACCTTACCTCGAGACTAGAGGTCACATTTAGTTGGCACTTTAGCTACAGTATGCTCTGGGCTGGGCTCCCCGGAAGGAAGCGCAAGCGCCCGGTTTCTTTTGCAAAAGCTCACTGCTCCTCAGAGGCATCTGTGGAGCGAACAGTGTCCTGGTGGTGTGGTGTTCAGGCCGCTTGGAAGCTGCACCGAAGCTGCTTTCCAAAGGGGGAGAGTCGGGCTTCTCCCACATGCTCCAGTTTCCAACTTGACCCCACAGCGTAGTTACCGGCACTCTCTGACTGACGACTGGAGACTTTCGGCCACACGGGTCCTTTCTAGGATCACACTTCGTTGCAGGCGGGGTCTTTTGCATGCCGTGCATAGCACTAACCGCTTCATGACATAGTCAGGCCTAGGTGAATTGGATCGTCCAAATGTCTCACTCGTTGAGAGGTTTTTCTGTTCTTTTTGTCAGGCTGGACCTACACTGTACCTTGCGTCACAATAGAGAGATGACAGGTAAGAGTTGCCAGGGGGCTCTGTAGGCTCAGGGATTCTTTCAGTGCAGTTCAGAGGGCCTCCACAGAGGGAGAGCCACGTTGAAGGTAATCCTGGCCAAAACGTTGTCCTGGGGCTGCTTTACAGCGGTAGAAATCAAGCTATGCAAGCGAGGATCAGTTCATTGCCCTTCCCTCTGCATAGAAAGGGTTGACCCCAACAGCCTGTTCTGCGCTGTGTGGCTCGGAAAACACAAAGGGGACTCACGGCACCCACGCTCTCCCTCAGAAGGGAAATCATACGCGATTCTCTGTGGCCTCCGGAGAGCCGTAGAGCAGTTAAAGCACTCTATCGAGTCAGGGATCCTGGAGATGGCTGCCCAGCAAACTTTGCTGATAGGAAACGCTCGTGCTTACCTTGAGGCCTGGGGTCACGTTTCCTTCGCACTTTAGCTAGGGCAAGCCGTGGGATGAGCTCCTAGCCAGGCACTGGCGACCACCTGGATTCGTAGGAGAAAACTCACTTGCTTCCCTGAGGCATTCCTAGCAGTGGCTAGAAGATGGGTAACGGCACTGTCTTTCAGTCAGCCTTGAGGCCGCCACTATCTACCTTTCAACTGGGGGAAAATAGTGCCTTTTTCCAGGCTTCTCAATTACACACCGGATCACCAAGCAAATATCCCTCTCTCCTCTGAGAAGACAAAGGAGGCCCTTGGAACACAATTCGGCCTTCTGCGATGAAACTTTGGGATGCAGTGTGTTTGTTCTGCATGTGCTGAATGGCATAATCCTCTAAATGCCCTCAGGCGGCCTAGGTGACTTGCATGTTCCAAACGCCTAGCAAGGCTCAGGGTACATCTCTACTTTATTTCGGGCTGGACCTAAAGTCTACTTTCTGCCTCTCTTAGAGAGACGTCGAGCACGAGGCCCGAAAGTGGATTGGAGCCCCGGTGATTTCTTCCAGGGCAGCATAGGTGTCCTCAATGTGGCAGACCCGCATGGAAAGAAAGCCTGCCCAAGAACCGTGCTCCAGGGGCTGTTTCAAAGCTGTGGAACGCTAGCCATAGAGAACAGATTAGTTGCCGGCTCTTTCACCTGCATAGTGAGGGATGGTCCCAGAGCCGCGTATCCCTTGATTGTGCTCTGAAGGCTTTTGGTACACGGTGCACTTCCTTGGAAAGAAGTGCCCCCGTGAGAGGCTTGAGCGCTGGGAGGCATACTAAAGCTAAAGCCGTCCTTTGACTAAGACTTCCTGGAAACTGGTGCACCCCTGCCTCTGGGAATGGGAAAACATGCACCTTACCTCGAGACTAGAGGTCACATTTAGTTGGCACTTTAGCTACAGTATGCTCTGGGCTGGGCTCCCCGGAAGGAAGCACAAGCGCCCGGTTTCTTTTGCAAAAGCTCACTGCTCCTCAGAGGCATCTGTGGAGTGAACAGTGTCCTGGTGGTGTGATGTTCAGGCCGCTTGGAAGCTGCACCGAAGCTGCTTTCCAAAGGGGGAGAGTCGGGCTTGTCCCACATGCTCCAGTTTCCAACTTGACCCCACAGCGCAATTACCGGCACTCTCTGACTGACGACTGGAGACTTTCGGTCACACGGGGCCTTTCTAGGATCACACTTCGTTGCAGGCGGGGTCTTTTGCATGCCGTGCATAGCACTACCCGCTTCATGACTTAGTCAGGCCTAGGTGACTTTGGATCGTCCAAATGTCTCACAAGTTGACCGGTTTTTCTGTTCTTTCTGTCAGGCTGGGCCTACAGTGTACCTTGCGTCACAATAGAGCGATGACAGGTAAGAGTTGCCAGGGGGCTCCGTAGGCTCAGGGATTCTTTCAGTGCAGTTCAGAGGGCCTCCACAGAGGGAGAGCCACGCTGAATGTAATCCTGGCCAAAACGTTGTCCTGGGGCTGCTTTACAGCGGTCGAAATCAAGCTATGCAAGCGAGGATCAGTTCATTGCCCTTCCCTCTGCATAGAAAGGGTTGACCCCAACAGCCTGTTCTGCGCTGTGTGGCTCGGAAAACACAAAGGGGACTCACGGCACCCACGCTCTCCCTCAGAATGGAATTCATACGCGACTCTCTGTGGCCTCCGTAGAGCCGTAGAGCAGTTAAAGCACTCTATCGAGTCAGGGTTCCTGGAGATGGCTGCTCAGCAAACTTTGCTGATAGGAAACGCTCATGCTTACCTTGACGCCTGGGGTCACGTTTCTTTCGCAATTTAGCTAGGGCAAGCCGTGGGATGAGCTCCTAGCCAGGCACTGGCGACCACCTGGATTCGTAGGAGAAAACTCACTTGCTTCCCTGAGGCATTCCTAGCAGTGGCTAGAAGACGGGTAACGGCACTTTCAGTCAGCCTTGAGGCCGCCACTATCTACCTTTCAACTGGGGGAAAATACTGCCTTTTTCCAGGCTTCTCAATTACACACCGGATCACCCAGCACATATCCCTCTCTCCTCTGACAAGACAAAGGAGGCCCTTGGAACACAATTCGGCCTTCGGCGATGAAACTTTGGGATGCAGTGTGTTTGTTCTGCATGTGCTGAATGGCATAATCCTCTAAATGCCCTCAGGCGGCCTAGGTGACTTTGCATGTTCCAAACGCCTAGCAAGGCTCAGGGTACATCTCTACTTTATTTCGGGCTGGACCTAAAGTCTACTTTCTGCCTCTCTTAGAGAGACGTCGAGCACGAGTCCCCAAAGTGGATTGGAGCCCCGGTGATTTCTTCCAGGGCAGCATAGGTGTCCTCAACGTGGCAGACCCGCATGGAAAGAAAGCCTGCCCAAGAACCGTGCTCCGGGGGCTGTTTCAAAGCTGTGGAACGCTAGCCATAGAGAACAGATTAGTTGCCGGCCCTTTCACCTGCATAGTGAGGGATGGTCCCAGAGCCGCGTATCCCTTGATTGTTGCTCAGAAGGCTTTTGGTACACGGTGCACTTCCTTGGAAAGAAGTGCCCCCGTGAGAGGCTTGAGCGCTGGGAGGCATACTAAAGGTAAAGCCGTCCTTTGACTAAGACTTCCTGGAAACTGGTGCACCCCTGCCTCTGGTAATGGGAAAACGTGCACCTTACCTCGAGACTAGAGGTCACATTTAGTTGGCACTTTAACTACAGTATGCTCTGGGCTGGTTCCTCGGAAGGAAGCGCAAGCGCCCGGTTTCTTTTGCAAAAGCTCACTGCTCCTCAGAGGCATCTGTGGAGTGAACAGTGTCCTGGTGGTGTGATGTTCAGGCAGCTTGGAAGCTGCACCGAAGCTGCTTTCCAAAGGGGGAGAGTCGGGCTTCTCCCACATGCTCCAGTTTCCAACTGGACCCCAAAGCGCAGTTACCGGCACTCTCTGACTGACGACTGGAGACTTTCGGCCACACGGGGCCTTTCTAGGATCACACTTCGTTGCAGGCGGGGTCTTTTGCATGCCGTGCATAGCATTACCCGCTTCATGACTTAGTCAGGCTTAGGTGACTTTGGATCGTCCAAATGTCTCACAAGTTGACCGGTTTTTCTGTTTTTTCCGTCAGACTGGGCCTACAGTGTACCTTGCGTCACAATAGAGCGATGACAGGTAAGAGTTGCCAGGGGGCTCCGTAGGCTCAGGGATTCTTTCAGTGCAGTTCAGAGGGCCTCCACAGAGGGAGAGCCACGCTGAATGTAATCCTGGCCAAAACGTTGTCCTGGGGCTGCTTTACAGCGGTAGAAATCAAGCTATGCAAGCGAGGATCAGTTCATTGCCCTTCCCTCTGCATAGAAAGGGTTGACCCCAACAGCCTGTTCTGCACTCTGTGGCTCGGAAAACACAAAGGGGACTCACGGCACCCACGCTCTCCCTCAGAAAGGAATTCATACGCGACTCTCTGTGGCCTCCGGAGAGCCGTAGAGGAGTTAAAGCACTCTATCGAGTCAGGGTTCCTGGAGATGGCTGCACAGCAAACTTTGCTGATAGGAAACGCTCGTGCTTACCTTGAGGCCTGGGGTCACGTTTCCTTCGCACTTTAGGTAGGGCAAGCCGTTGGATGAGCTCCTAGCCAGGCACTGGCGAACACCTGTATTCGTAGGAGAAAACTCACTTGCTTCCTTGAGGCATTCCTAGCAGTGGCTAGAAGACGGGTAACGGCACTGTCTTTCAGTCAGCCTTGAGGCCGCCACTATCTACCTTTCAACTGGGGGAAATTACTGCCTTTTTCCAGGCTTCTCAATTACACACCGGATCACCTAGCACATATACCTCTCTTCTTTGACAAGCCAAAGGAGGCCCTTGGAACACAATTCGGCCTTCTGCGATGAAACATTGGGATGCAGTGTGTTTGTTCTGCATGTGCTGAATGGCATAATCCTCTAAATGCCCTCAGGCGGCCTAGGTGACTTTGCATGTTCCAAATGCCTAGCAAGGCTCAGGGTACATCTCTACTTTATTTCGGGCTGGACCTAAAGTCTACTTTCTGCCTCTCTTAGAGAGACGTCGAGCACCAGTCCCCAAAGTGGATTGGAGCCCCGGTGATTTCTTCAAGGGCAGCATAGGTGTCCTCAATGTGGCAGACCCGCATGGAAAGAAAGCCTGCCCAAGAACCGTGCCCCGGGGGCTGTTTCAAAGCTGTGGAACGCTAGCCATAGAGAACAGATTAGTTGCCGGCCCTTTCACCTGCATAGTGAGGGATGGTCCCAGAGCCGCGTATCCCTTGATTGTGCTCAGAAGGCTTTTGGTACACGGTGCACTTCCTTGGAAAGAAGTGCCCCCGTGAGAGGTTTGAGTGCTGGGAGGCATACTAAAGCTAAAGCCGTCCTTTGACTAAGACTTCTTGGAAACTGGTGCACCCCTGCCTCTGGGAATGGGAAAACGTGCACCTCATATCGAGACTAGAGGTCACATTTAGTTGGCACTTTAGCTACAGTATGCTCTGGGCTGGGCTCCCCGGAAGGAAGCGCAAGCGCCCGGTTTCTTTGGCAAAAGCTCACTGCTCCTCACAGGCATCTGTGGAGTGAACAGTGTCCTGGTGGTGTGATGTTCAGGCCGCTTGGAAGCTGCACCGAAGCTGCTTTCCAAAGGGGGAGAGTCGGGCTTGTCCCACATGCTCCCGTTTCCAACTTGACCCCACAGCGCAGTTACCGGTACTCTCTGACTGAGGACTGGAGACTTTCGGTCACACGGGGCCTTTCTAGGATCACACTTCGTTGCAGGCGGGGTCTTTTGCATGCCGTGCATAGCACTACCCTCTTCATGACTTAGTCAGGCCTAGGTGACTTTGGATCGTCCAAATGTCTCACAAGTTGACCGGTTTTTCTGTTCTTTCTGTCAGGCTGGGCCTACAGTGTACTTTGCGTCACAATAGAGCGATGACAGGTAAGAGTTGCCAGGGGGCTCCGTAGGCTAAGGGATCCTTTCAGTGCAGTTCAGAGGGCCTCCACAGAGGGAGAGCCACGCTGAATGTAATCCTGGCCAAAACGTTGTCCTGGGGCTGCTTTACAGCGGTCGAAATCAAGCTATGCAAGCGAGGATCAGTTCATTGCCCTTCCCTCTGCATAGAAAGGGTTGACCCCAACAGCCTGTTCTGCGCTGTGTGGCTCGGAAAACACAAAGGGGACTCACGGCACCCACGCTCTCCCTCAGAAGGGAATTCATACGCGACTCTCTGAGGCCTCCGGAGAGCCGTAGAGCAGTTAAAGCACTCTATCGAGTCAGGGTTCCTGGAGATGGCTGCACAGCAAACTTTGCTGATAGGAAACGCTCGTGCTTCCCTTGAGGCCTGGGGTCACGTTTCCTTCGCACTTTAGCTGGGGCAAGCCGTTGGATGAGCTCCTAGCCAGGCACTGGCGACCACCTGGATTCGTAGGAGAAAACTCACTTGCTTCCCTGAGGCATTCCTAGCAGTGGCTAGAAGACGGGTAACGGCACTTTCAGTCAGCCTTGAGGCCGCCACTATCTACCTTTCAACTGGGGAAAATACTGCCTTTTTCCAGGCTTCTCAATTACACACCGGATCACCCAGCACATATCCCTCTCTCCTCTGACAAGCCAAAGGAGGCCCTTGGAACACAATTCGGCCTTCTGCGATGAAACTTTGGGATGCAGTGTGTTTGTTCTGCATGTGCTGAATGGCTTAATCCTCTAAATGCCCTCAGGCGGCCTAGGTGACTTTGCATGTTCCAAATGCCTAGCAAGGCTCAGGGTACATCTCTACTTTATTTCGGGCTGGACCTAAAGTCTACTTTCTGCCTCTCTTAGAGAGACGTCGAGCACCAGTCCCCAAAGTGGATTGGAGCCCCGGTGATTTCTTCCAGGGCAGCATAGGTGTCCTCAACGTGGCAGACCCGCATGGAAAGAAAGCCTGCCCAAGAACCGTGCTCCGGGGGCTGTTTCAAAGCTGTGGAACGCTAGCCATAGAGAGCAGATTCGTTGCCGGCCCTTTCACCTGCATAGTGAGGGATGGTCCCAGAGCCGCGTATCCCTTGATTGTGCTCAGAAGGCTTTTGGTACACGGTGCACTTCCTTGGAAAGAAGTGCCCCCGTGAGAGGCTTGAGCGCTGGGAGGCATACTAAAGCTAAAGCCGTCCTTTGACTAAGACTTCCTGGAAACTGGTGCACCCCTGCCTCTGGGAATGGGAAAACGTGCACCTTACCTCGAGACTAGAGGTCACATTTAGTTGGCACTTTAGCTACAGTATGCTCTGGGCTGGGCTCCCCGGAAGGAAGCGCAAGCGCCCGGTTTCTTTTGCAAAAGCTCACTGCTCCTCAGAGGCATCTGTGGAGCGAACAGTGTCCTGGTGGTGTGATGTTCAGGCCGCTTGGAAGCAGCACCAAAGCTGCTTTCCAAAGGGGGAGAGTCGGGCTTCTCCCACATGCTCCAGTTTCCAACTTGACCCTACAGCGCAGTTACCGGCACTCTCTGACTGACGACTGGAGACTTTCGGCCACACGGGGCCTTTCTAGGATCACACTTCGTTGCAGGCGGGGTCTTTTGCATGCCGTGCATAACACTACCCGCTTCATGACTTAGTCAGGCCTAGGTGACTTTGGATCGACCAAATGTCTCACAAGTTGACCGGTTATTCTGTTCTTTCTGTCAGGCTGGGCCTACAGTGTACCTTGCTTCACAATAGAGCGATGACAGGTAAGAGTTGCCAGGGGGCTCCGTAGGCTCAGGGATTCTTTCAGTGCAGTTCAGAGGGCCTACACAGAGGGAGAGCCACGCTGAATGTAATCCTGGCCAAAACGTTGTCCTGGGGCTGCTTTACAGCGGTCGAAATCAAGCTATGCAAGCGAGGATCAGTTCATTGCCCTTCCCTCTGCATAGAAAGGGTTGACCCCAACAGCCTGTTCTGCGCTGTGTGGCTCGGAAAACACAAAGGGGACTCACGGCACCCACGCTCTCCCTCAGAAGCGAATTCATACGCGATTCTCTGTGGCCTCCGGAGAGCCGTAGAGCAGTTAAAGCACTCTATCGAGTCAGGGTTCATGGAGATGGCTGCCCAGCAAACTTTGCTGATAGGAAACGCTCGTGCTTACCTTGAGGCCTGGGGTCACGTTTCCTTCGCACTTTAGCTAGGGCAAGCCGTGGGATGAGCTCCTAGCCAGGCACTGGCGAACACCTGGATTCGTAGGAGAAAACTCACTTGCTTCCCTGAGGCATTCCTAGCAGTGGCTAGAAGACGGGTAACGGCACTGTCTTTCAGTCAGCCTTGAGGCCGCCACTATCTACCTTTCAACTGGGGGAAATTACTGCCTTTTTCCAGGCTTCTCAATTACACACCGGATCACCTAGCACATATACCTCTCTTCTTTGACAAGCCAAAGGAGGCCCTTGGAACACAATTCGGCCTTCTGCGATGAAACTTTGGGATGCAGTGTGTTTGTTCTGCATGTGCTGAATGGCATAATCCTCTAAATGCCCTCAGGCGGCCTAGGTGACTTTGCATGTTCCAAATGCCTAGCAAGGCTCAGGGTACATCTCTACTGTATTTCGGGCTGGACCTATAGTCTACTTTCTGCCTCTCTTAGAGAGACGTCGAGCACGAGTCCCCAAAGTGGATTGGAGCCCCGGTGATTTCTTCCAGGGCAGCATAGGTGTCCTCAACGTGGCAGACCCGCATGGAAAGAAAGCCTGCCCAAGAACCGTGCTCCGGGGGCTGTTTCAAAGCTGTGGAACGCTAGCCATAGAGAGCAGATTAGTTGCCGGCCCTTTCACCTGCATAGTGAGGGATGGTCCCAGAGCCGCGTATTCCTTGATTGTGCTCAGAAGGCTTTTGGTACACGGTGCACTTCCTTGGAAAGAAGTGCCCCCGTGAGAGGCTTGAGTGCTGGGAGGCATACTAAAGCTAAAGCCGTCCTTTGACTAAGACTTCCTGGAAACTGGTGCACCCCTGCCTCTGGGAATGGGAAAACGTGCACCTTACCTCGAGACTAGAGGTCACATTTAGTTGGCACTTTAGCTACAGTATGCTCTGGGCTGGGCTCCCCGGAAGGAAGCGCAAGCGCCCGGTTTCTTTTGCAAAAGCTCACTGCTCCTCAGAGGCATCTGTGGAGTGAACAGTGTCCTGGTGGTGTGATGTTCAGGCCGCTTGGAAGCTGCACCGAAGCTGCTTTCCAAAGGGGGAGAGTCGGGCTTCTGCCACATGCTCCAGTTTCCAACTTGACCCCACAGCGCAGTTACCGGCACTCTCTGACTGGCGACTGGAGACTTTCGGCCACACGGGGCCTTTGTAGGATCACACTTCGTTGCAGGCGGGGTCTTTTGCATGCCGTGCATAGCACTAACCGCTTCATGACATAGTCAGGCCTAGGTGAATTGGATCGTCCAAATGTCTCACTCGTTGAGCGGTTTTTCTGTTCTTTCTGTCAGGCTGGACCTACACTGTACCTTGCGTCACAATAGAGAGATGACAGGTAAGAGTTGCCAGGGGGCTCTGTAGGCTCAGGGATTCTTTCAGTGCAGTTCAGATGGCCTCCACAGAGGGAGAGCCACGTTGAAGGTAATTCTGGCCAAAACGTTGTCCTGGGGCTGCTTTACAGCGGTAGAAATCAAGCTATGCAAGCGAGGATCAGTTCATTGCCCTTCCCTCTGCATAGAAAGGGTTGACCCCAACAGCCTGTTCTGCGCTGTGTGGCTCGGAAAACACAAAGGGGACTCACGGCACCCACGCTCTCCCTCAGAATGGAATTCATACGCGACTCTCTGTGGCCTCCGGAGAGCCGTAGAGGAGTTAAAGCACTCTATCGAGTCAGGGATCCTGGAGATGGCTGCACAGCAAACTTTGCTGATAGGAAACACTCTTGCTTACCTTGAGGCCTGGGGTCACGTTTCCTTCGCACTTTAGCTAGGGCAAGCCGTGGGATGAGCTCCTAGCCAGGCACTGGCGACCACCTGGATTCGTAGGAGAAAACTCACTTGCTTCCCTGAGGCATTCCTAGCAGTGGCTAGAAGACGGGTAACGGCACTTTCAGTCAGCCTTGAGGCCGCCACTATCTACCTTTCAACTGGGGAAAATACTGCCTTTTTCCAGGCTTCTCAATTACACACCGGATCACCCAGCACATATCCCTCTCTCCTCTGACAAGCCAAAGGAGGCCCTTGGAACACAATTCGGCCTTCTGCGATGAAACTTTGGGATGCAGTGTGTTTGTTCTGCATGTGCTGAATGGCTTAATCCTCTAAATGCCCTCAGGCGGCCTAGGTGACTTTGCATGTTCCAAATGCCTAGCAAGGCTCAGGGTACATCTCTACTTTATTTCGGGCTGGACCTAAAGTCTACTTTCTGCCTCTCTTAGAGAGACGTCGAGCACGAGTCCCCAAAGTGGATTGGAGCCCCGGTGATTTCTTCCAGGGCAGCATAGGTGTCCTCAACGTGGCAGACCCGCATGGAAAGAAAGCCTGCCCAAGAACCGTGCTCCGGGGGCTGTTTCAAAGCTGTGGAACGCTAGCCATAGAGAGCAGATTAGTTGCCGGCCCTTTCACCTGCATAGTGAGGGATGGTCCCAGAGCCGCGTATCCCTTGATTGTGCTCAGAAGGCTTTTGGTACACGGTGCACTTCCTTGGAAAGAAGTGCCCCCGTGAGAGGCTTGAGCGCTGGGAGGCATACTAAAGCTAAAGCCGTCCTTTGACTAAGACTTCCTGGAAACTGGTGCACCCCTGCCTCTGGTAATGGGAAAACGTGCACCTTACCTCGAGACTAGAGGTCACATTTAGTTGGCACTTTAGCTACAGTATGCTCTGGGCTGGGCTCCCCGGAAGGAAGCGCAAGCGCCCGGTTTCTTTTGCAAAAGCTCACTGCTCCTCAGAGGCATCTGTGGAGCGAACAGTGTCCTGGTGGTGTGGTGTTCAGGCCGCTTGGAAGCTGCACCGAAGCTGCTTTCCAAAGGGGGAGAGTCGGGCTTCTCCCACATGCTCCCGTTTCCAACTTGACCCCACAGCGCAGTTACCGGCACTCTCTGACTGACGACTGGAGACTTTCGGCCACACGGGTCCTTTCTAGGATCACACTTCGTTGCAGGCGGGGTCTTTTGCATGCCGTGCATAGCACTAACCGCTTCATGACATAGTCAGGCCTAGGTGAATTGGATCGTCCAAATGTCTCACTCGTTGAGCGGTTTTTCTGTTCTTTCTGTCAGGCTGGACCTACACTGTACCTTGCGTCACAATAGAGAGATGACAGGTAAGAGTTGCCAGGGGGCTCTGTAGGCTCAGGGATTCTTTCAGTGCAGTTCAGAGGGCCTCCACAGAGGGAGAGCCACGTTGAAGGTAATCCTGGCCAAAACGTTGTCCTGGGGCTGCTTTACAGCGGTAGAAATCAAGCTATGCAAGCGAGGATCAGTTCATTGCCCTTCCCTCTGCATAGAAAGGGTTGACCCCAACAGCCTGTTCTGCGCTGTGTGGCTCGGAAAACACAAAGGGGACTCACGGCACCCACGCTCTCCCTCAGAATGGAATTCATACGCGACTCTCTGTGGCCTCCGGAGAGCCGTAGAGGAGTTAAAGCACTCTATCGAGTCAGGGATCCTGGAGATGGCTGCACAGCAAACTTTGCTGATAGGAAACACTCGTGCTTACCTTGAGGCCTGGGGTCACGTTTCCTTCGCACTTTAGCTAGAGCAAGCCGTGGGATGAGCTCCTAGCCAGGCACTGGCGACCACCTGGATTCGTAGGAGAAAACTCACTTGCTTCCCTGAGGCATTCCTAGCAGTGGCTAGAAGACGGGTAACGGCACTGTCTTTCAGTCAGCCTTGAGGCCGCCACTATCTACCTTTCAACTGGGGGAAAATACTGCCTTTTTCCAGGCTTCTCAATTACACACCGGATCACCCAGCACATATCCCTCTCTCCTCTGACAAGCCAAAGGAGGCCCTTGGAACACAATTCGGCCTTCTGCGATGAAACTTTGGGATGCAGTGTGTTTGTTCTGCATGTGCTGAATGGCATAATCCTCTAAATGCCCTCAGGCGGCCTAGGTGACTTTGCATGTTCCAAACGCCTAGCAAGGCTCAGGGTACATCTCTACTTTATTTCGGGCTGGACCTAAAGTCTACTTTCTGCCTCTCTTAGAGAGACGTCGAGCACGAGTCCCCAAAGTGGATTGGAGCCCCGGTGATTTCTTCCAGGGCAGCATAGGTGTCCTCAATATGGCAGACCCGCATGGAAAGAAAGCCTGCCCAAGAACCGTGCTCCGGGGGCTGTTTCAAAGCTGTGGAACGCTAGCCATAGAGAACAGATTAGTTGCCGGCCCTTTCACCTGCATAGTGAGGGATGGTCCCAGAGCCGCGTATTCCTTGATTGTGCTCAGAAGGCTTTTGGTACACGGTGCACTTCCTTGGAAAGAAGTGCCCCCGTGAGAGGCTTGAGTGCTGGGAGGCATACTAAAGGTAAAGCCGTCCTTTGACTAAGACTTCCTGGAAACTGGTGTACCTCTGCCTCTGGGAATGGGAAAACGTGCACCTTACCTCGAGACTAGAGGTCACATTTAGTTGGCACTTTAGCTACAGTATGCTCTGGGCTGGGCTCCCCGGAAGGAAGCGCAAGCGCCCGGTTTCTTTTGCAAAAGCTCACTGCTCCTCAGAGGCATCTGTGGAGTGAACAGTGTCCTGGTGGTGTGATGTTCAGGCAGCTTGGAAGCTGCACCAAAGCTGCTTTCCAAAGGGGGAGAGTCGGGCTTCTCCCACATGCTCCAGTTTCCAACTTGACCCCACAGCGCAGTTACCGGCACTCTCTGACTGGCGACTGGAGACTTTCGGCCACACGGGTCCTTTCTAGGATCACACTTCGTTGCAGGCGGGGTCTTTTGCATGCCGTGCATAGCACTAACCGCTTCATGACATAGTCAGGCCTAGGTGAATTGGATCGTCCAAATGTCTCACTCGTTGAGCGGTTTTTATGTTCTTTCTGTCAGGCTGGACCTACACTGTACCTTGCGTCACAATAGAGAGATGACAGGTAAGAGTTGCCAGGGGGCTCTGTAGGCTCAGGGATTCTTTCAGTGCAGTTCAGAGGGCCTCCACAGAGGGAGAGCCACGTTGAAGGTAATTCTGGCCAAAACGTTGTCCTGGGGCTGCTTTACAGCGGTCTAAATCAAGCTATGCAAGCGAGGATCAGTTAATTGCCCTTCCCTCTGCATAGAAAGGGTTGACCCCAACAGCCTGTTCTGCGCTGTGTGGCTCGGAAAACACAAAGGGGACTCACGGCACCCACGCTCTCCCTCAGAATGGAATTCATACGCGACTCTCTGTGGCCTCCGGAGAGCCGTAGAGGAGTTAAAGCACTCTATCGAGTCAGGGATCCTGGAGATGGCTGCACAGCAAACTTTGCTGATAGGAAACACTCTTGCTTACCTTGAGGCCTGGGGTCACGTTTCCTTCGCACTTTAGCTAGGGCAAGCCGTGGGATGAGCTCCTAGCCAGGCACTGGCGACCACCTGGATTCGTAGGAGAAAACTCACTTGCTTCCCTGAGGCATTCCTAGCAGTGGCTAGAAGACGGGTAACGGCACTTTCAGTCAGCCTTGAGGCCGCCACTATCTACCTTTCAACTGGGGAAAATACTGCCTTTTTCCAGGCTTCTCAATTACACACCGGATCACCCAGCACATATCCCTCTCTCCTCTGACAAGCCAAAGGAGGCCCTTGGAACACAATTCGGCCTTCTGCGATGAAACTTTGGGATGCAGTGTGTTTGTTCTGCATGTGCTGAATGGCTTAATCCTCTAAATGCCCTCAGGCGGCCTAGGTGACTTTGCATGTTCCAAATGCCTAGCAAGGCTCAGGGTACATCTCTACTTTATTTCGGGCTGGACCTAAAGTCTACTTTCTGCCT
This sequence comes from Mesoplodon mirus, assembly GCF_964341445.2. NCBI lineage: Eukaryota > Metazoa > Chordata > Mammalia > Artiodactyla > Ziphiidae > Mesoplodon > Mesoplodon mirus. Next base: position 52,258,815 of record NC_138977.1, read on the forward strand.
CTCTTAGAGAGACGTCGAGCACGAGTCCCCAAAGTGGATTGGAGCCCCGGTGATTTCTTCCAGGGCAGCATAGGTGTCCTCAACGTGGCAGACCCGCATGGAAAGAAAGCCTGCCCAAGAACCGTGCTCCGGGGGCTGTTTCAAAGCTGTGGAACGCTAGCCATAGAGAGCAGATTAGTTGCCGGCCCTTTCACCTGCATAGTGAGGGATGGTCCCAGAGCCGCGTATCCCTTGATTGTGCTCAGAAGACTTTTGGTACACGGTGCACTTCCTTGGAAAGAAGTGCCCCCGTGAGAGGCTTGAGCGCTGGGAGGCATACTAAAGCTAAAGCCGTCCTTTGACTAAGACTTCCTGGAAACTGGTGCACCCCTGCCTCTGGTAATGGGAAAACGTGCACCTTACCTCGAGACTAGAGGTCACATTTAGTTGGCACTTTAGCTACAGTATGCTCTGGGCTGGGCTCCCCGGAAGGAAGCGCAAGCGCCCGGTTTCTTTTGCAAAAGCTCACTGCTCCTCAGAGGCATCTGTGGAGCGAACAGTGTCCTGGTGGTGTGATGTTCAGGCCGCTTGGAAGCAGCACCAAAGCTGCTTTCCAAAGGGGGAGAGTCGGGCTTCTCCCACATGCTCCAGTTTCCAACTTGACCCTACAGCGCAGTTACCGGCACTCTCTGACTGACGACTGGAGACTTTCGGCCACACGGGGCCTTTCTAGGATCACACTTCGTTGCAGGCGGGGTCTTTTGCATGCCGTGCATAACACTACCCGCTTCATGACTTAGTCAGGCCTAGGTGACTTTGGATCGACCAAATGTCTCACAAGTTGACCGGTTATTCTGTTCTTTCTGTCAGGCTGGGCCTACAGTGTACCTTGCTTCACAATAGAGCGATGACAGGTAAGAGTTGCCAGGGGGCTCCGTAGGCTCAGGGATTCTTTCAGTGCAGTTCAGAGGGCCTACACAGAGGGAGAGCCACGCTGAATGTAATCCTGGCCAAAACGTTGTCCTGGGGCTGCTTTATAGCGGTCGAAATCAAGCTATGCAAGCGAGGATCAGTTCATTGCCCTTCCCTCTGCATAGAAAGGGTTGACCCCAACAGCCTGTTCTGCGCTGTGTGGCTCGGAAAACACAAAGGGGACTCACGGCACCCACGCTCTCCCTCAGAAGCGAATTCATACGCGATTCTCTGTGGCCTCCGGAGAGCCGTAGAGCAGTTAAAGCACTCTATCGAGTCAGGGTTCATGGAGATGGCTGCCCAGCAAACTTTGCTGATAGGAAACGCTCGTGCTTACCTTGAGGCCTGGGGTCACGTTTCCTTCGCACTTTAGCTAGGGCAAGCCGTGGGATGAGCTCCTAGCCAGGCACTGGCGAACACCTGGATTCGTAGGAGAAAACTCACTTGCTTCCCTGAGGCATTCCTAGCAGTGGCTAGAAGACGGGTAACGGCACTGTCTTTCAGTCAGCCTTGAGGCCGCCACTATCTACCTTTCAACTGGGGGAAATTACTGCCTTTTTCCAGGCTTCTCAATTACACACCGGATCACCTAGCACATATACCTCTCTTCTTTGACAAGCCAAAGGAGGCCCTTGGAACACAATTCGGCCTTCTGCGATGAAACTTTGGGATGCAGTGTGTTTGTTCTGCATGTGCTGAATGGCATAATCCTCTAAATGCCCTCAGGCGGCCTAGGTGACTTTGCATGTTCCAAATGCCTAGCAAGGCTCAGGGTACATCTCTACTGTATTTCGGGCTGGACCTATAGTCTACTTTCTGCCTCTCTTAGAGAGACGTCGAGCACGAGTCCCCAAAGTGGATTGGAGCCCCGGTGATTTCTTCCAGGGCAGCATAGGTGTCCTCAACGTGGCAGACCCGCATGGAAAGAAAGCCTGCCCAAGAACCGTGCTCCGGGGGCTGTTTCAAAGCTGTGGAACGCTAGCCATAGAGAGCAGATTAGTTGCCGGCCCTTTCACCTGCATAGTGAGGGATGGTCCCAGAGCCGCGTATTCCTTGATTGTGCTCAGAAGGCTTTTGGTACACGGTGCACTTCCTTGGAAAGAAGTGCCCCCGTGAGAGGCTTGAGTGCTGGGAGGCATACTAAAGCTAAAGCCGTCCTTTGACTAAGACTTCCTGGAAACTGGTGCACCCCTGCCTCTGGGAATGGGAAAACGTGCACCTTACCTCGAGACTAGAGGTCACATTTAGTTGGCACTTTAGCTACAGTATGCTCTGGGCTGGGCTCCCCGGAAGGAAGCGCAAGCGCCCGGTTTCTTTTGCAAAAGCTCACTGCTCCTCAGAGGCATCTGTGGAGTGAACAGTGTCCTGGTGGTGTGATGTTCAGGCAGCTTGGAAGCTGCACCGTAGCTGCTTTCCAAAGGGGGAGAGTCGGGCTTCTCCCACATGCTCCAGTTTCCAACTTGACCCCACAGCGCAGTTACCGGCACTCTCTGACTGGCGACTGGAGACTTTCGGCCACACGGGGCCTTTGTAGGATCACACTTCGTTGCAGGCGGGGTCTTTTGCATGCCGTGCATAGCACTAACCGCTTCATGACATAGTCAGGCCTAGGTGAATTGGATCGTCCAAATGTCTCACTCGTTGAGCGGTTTTTCTGTTCTTTCTGTCAGGCTGGACCTACACTGTACCTTGCGTCACAATAGAGAGATGACAGGTAAGAGTTGCCAGGGGGCTCTGTAGGCTCAGGGATTCTTTCAGTGCAGTTCAGAGGGCCTCCACAGAGGGAGAGCCACGTTGAAGGTAATTCTGGCCAAAACGTTGTCCTGGGGCTGCTTTACAGCGGTCTAAATCAAGCTATGCAAGCGAGGATCAGTTAATTGCCCTTCCCTCTGCATAGAAAGGGTTGACCCCAACAGCCTGTTCTGCGCTGTGTGGCTCGGAAAACACAAAGGGGACTCACGGCACCCACGCTCTCCCTCAGAATGGAATTCATACGCGACTCTCTGTGGCCTCCGGAGAGCCGTAGAGGAGTTAAAGCACTCTATCGAGTCAGGGATCCTGGAGATGGCTGCACAGCAAACTTTGCTGATAGGAAACACTCTTGCTTACCTTGAGGCCTGGGGTCACGTTTCCTTCGCACTTTAGCTAGGGCAAGCCGTGGGATGAGCTCCTAGCCAGGCACTGGCGACCACCTGGATTCGTAGGAGAAAACTCACTTGCTTCCCTGAGGCATTCCTAGCAGTGGCTAGAAGACGGGTAACGGCACTTTCAGTCAGCCTTGAGGCCGCCACTATCTACCTTTCAACTGGGGAAAATACTGCCTTTTTCCAGGCTTCTCAATTACACACCGGATCACCCAGCACATATCCCTCTCTCCTCTGACAAGCCAAAGGAGGCCCTTGGAACACAATTCGGCCTTCTGCGATGAAACTTTGGGATGCAGTGTGTTTGTTCTGCATGTGCTGAATGGCTTAATCCTCTAAATGCCCTCAGGCGGCCTAGGTGACTTTGCATGTTCCAAATGCCTAGCAAGGCTCAGGGTACATCTCTACTTTATTTCGGGCTGGACCTAAAGTCTACTTTCTGCCTCTCTTAGAGAGACGTCGAGCACGAGTCCCCAAAGTGGATTGGAGCCCCGGTGATTTCTTCCAGGGCAGCATAGGTGTCCTCAACGTGGCAGACCCGCATGGAAAGAAAGCCTGCCCAAGAACCGTGCTCCGGGGGCTGTTTCAAAGCTGTGGAACGCTAGCCATAGAGAGCAGATTAGTTGCCGGCCCTTTCACCTGCATAGTGAGGGATGGTCCCAGAGCCGCGTATCCCTTGATTGTACTCAGAAGGCTTTTGGTACACGGTGCACTTCCTTGGAAAGAAGTGCCCCCGTGAGAGGCTTGAGCGCTGGGAGGCATACTAAAGCTAAAGCCGTCCTTTGACTAAGACTTCCTGGAAACTGGTGCACCCCTGCCTCTGGGAATGGGAAAACGTGCACCTTACCTCGAGACTAGAGGTCACATTTAGTTGGCACTTTAGCTACAGTATGCTCTGGGCTGGTCTCCCAGAAAGGAAGCGCAAGTGCCCGGTTTCTTTTGCAAAAGCTCACTGCTCCTCAGAGGCATCTGTGGAGCGAACAGTGTCCTGGTGGTGTGATGTTCAGGCCGCTTGGAAGCAGCACCAAAGCTGCTTTCCAAAGGGGGAGAGTCGGGCTTCTCCCACATGCTCCAGTTTCCAACTTGACCCTACAGCGCAGTTACCGGCACTCTCTGACTGACGACTGGAGACTTTCGGCCACACGGGGCCTTTCTAGGATCACACTTCGTTGCAGGCGGGGTCTTTTGCATGCCGTGCATAACACTACCCGCTTCATGACTTAGTCAGGCCTAGGTGACTTTGGATCGACCAAATGTCTCACAAGTTGACCGGTTATTCTGTTCTTTCTGTCAGGCTGGGCCTACAGTGTACCTTGCTTCACAATAGAGCGATGACAGGTAAGAGTTGCCAGGGGGCTCCGTAGGCTCAGGGATTCTTTCAGTGCAGTTCAGAGGGCCTACACAGAGGGAGAGCCACGCTGAATGTAATCCTGGCCAAAACGTTGTCCTGGGGCTGCTTTACAGCGGTCGAAATCAAGCTATGCAAGCGAGGATCAGTTCATTGCCCTTCCCTCTGCATAGAAAGGGTTGACCCCAACAGCCTGTTCTGCGCTGTGTGGCTCGGAAAACACAAAGGGGACTCACGGCACCCACGCTCTCCCTCAGAAGCGAATTCATACGCGATTCTCTGTGGCCTCCGGAGAGCCGTAGAGCAGTTAAAGCACTCTATCGAGTCAGGGTTCATGGAGATGGCTGCCCAGCAAACTTTGCTGATAGGAAACGCTCGTGCTTACCTTGAGGCCTGGGGTCACGTTTCCTTCGCACTTTAGCTAGGGCAAGCCGTGGGATGAGCTCCTAGCCAGGCACTGGCGAACACCTGGATTCGTAGGAGAAAACTCACTTGCTTCCCTGAGGCATTCCTAGCAGTGGCTAGAAGACGGGTAACGGCACTGTCTTTCAGTCAGCCTTGAGGCCGCCACTATCTACCTTTCAACTGGGGGAAATTACTGCCTTTTTCCAGGCTTCTCAATTACACACCGGATCACCTAGCACATATACCTCTCTTCTTTGACAAGCCAAAGGAGGCCCTTGGAACACAATTCGGCCTTCTGCGATGAAACTTTGGGATGCAGTGTGTTTGTTCTGCATGTGCTGAATGGCATAATCCTCTAAATGCCCTCAGGCGGCCTAGGTGACTTTGCATGTTCCAAATGCCTAGCAAGGCTCAGGGTACATCTCTACTGTATTTCGGGCTGGACCTATAGTCTACTTTCTGCCTCTCTTAGAGAGACGTCGAGCACGAGTCCCCAAAGTGGATTGGAGCCCCGGTGATTTCTTCCAGGGCAGCATAGGTGTCCTCAATATGGCAGACCCGCATGGAAAGAAAGCCTGCCCAAGAACCGTGCTCCGGGGGCTGTTTCAAAGCTGTGGAACGCTAGCCATAGAGAACAGATTAGTTGCCGGCCCTTTCACCTGCATAGTGAGGGATGGTCCCAGAGCCGCGTATCCCTTGATTGTGCTCAGAAGGCTTTTGGTACACGGTGCACTTCCTTGGAAAGAAGTGCCCCCGTGAGAGGCTTGAGTGCTGGGAGGCATACTAAAGCTAAAGCCGTCCTTTGACTAAGACTTCCTGGAAACTGGTGCACCCCTGCCTCTGGGAATGGGAAAACGTGCACCTTACCTCGAGACTAGAGGTCACATTTAGTTGGCACTTTAGCTACAGTATGCTCTGGGCTGGGCTCCCCGGAAGGAAGCGCAAGCGCCCGGTTTCTTTTGCAAAAGCTCACTGCTCCTCAGAGGCATCTGTGGAGTGAACAGTGTCCTGGTGGTGTGATGTTCAGGCAGCTTGGAAGCTGCACCAAAGCTGCTTTCCAAAGGGGGAGAGTCGGGCTTCTCGCACATGCTCCAGTTTCCAACTTGACCCCACAGCGCAGTTACCGGCACTCTCTGACTGGCGACTGGAGACTTTCGGCCACACGGGGCCTTTGTAGGATCACACTTCGTTGCAGGCGGGGTCTTTTGCATGCCGTGCATAGCACTAACCGCTTCATGACATAGTCAGGCCTAGGTGAATTGGATCGTCCAAATGTCTCACTCGTTGAGCGGTTTTTCTGTTCTTTCTGTCAGGCTGGACCTACAGTGTACCTTGCGTCACAATAGAGAGATGACAGGTAAGAGTTGCCAGGGGGCTCTGTAGGCTCAGGGATTCTTTCAGTGCAGTTCAGAGGGCCTCCACAGAGGGAGAGCCACGTTGAAGGTAATTCTGGCCAAAACGTTGTCCTGGGGCTGCTTTACAGCGGTCGAAATCAAGCTATGCAAGCGAGGATCAGTTCATTGCCCTTCCCTCTGCATAGAAAGGGTTGACCCCAACAGCCTGTTCTGCGCTGTGTGGCTCGGAAAACACAAAGGGGACTCACGGCACCCACGCTCTCCCTCAGAATGGAATTCATACGCGACTCTCTGTGGCCTCCGGAGAGCCGTAGAGGAGTTAAAGCACTCTATCGAGTCAGGGATCCTGGAGATGGCTGCACAGCAAACTTTGCTGATAGGAAACACTCTTGCTTACCTTGAGGCCTGGGGTCACGTTTCCTTCGCACTTTAGCTAGGGCAAGCCGTGGGATGAGCTCCTAGCCAGGCACTGGCGACCACCTGGATTCGTAGGAGAAAACTCACTTGCTTCCCTGAGGCATTCCTAGCAGTGGCTAGAAGACGGGTAACGGCACTTTCAGTCAGCCTTGAGGCCGCCACTATCTACCTTTCAACTGGGGAAAATACTGCCTTTTTCCAGGCTTCTCAATTACACACCGGATCACCCAGCACATATCCCTCTCTCCTCTGACAAGCCAAAGGAGGCCCTTGGAACACAATTCGGCCTTCTGCGATGAAACTTTGGGATGCAGTGTGTTTGTTCTGCATGTGCTGAATGGCTTAGTCCTCTAAATGCCCTCAGGCGGCCTAGGTGACTTTGCATGTTCCAAATGCCTAGCAAGGCTCAGGGTACATCTCTACTTTATTTCGGGCTGGACCTAAAGTCTACTTTCTGCCTCTCTTAGAGAGACGTCGAGCACGAGTCCCCAAAGTGGATTGGAGCCCCGGTGATTTCTTCCAGGGCAGCATAGGTGTCCTCAACGTGGCAGACCCGCATGGAAAGAAAGCCTGCCCAAGAACCGTGCTCCGGGGGCTGTTTCAAAGCTGTGGAACGCTAGCCATAGAGAGCAGATTAGTTGCCGGCCCTTTCACCTGCATAGTGAGGGATGGTCCCAGAGCCGCGTATCCCTTGATTGTGCTCAGAAGGCTTTTGGTACACGGTGCACTTCCTTGGAAAGAAGTGCCCCCGTGAGAGGCTTGAGCGCTGGGAGGCATACTAAAGCTAAAGCCGTCCTTTGACTAAGACTTCCTGGAAACTGGTGCACCCCTGCCTCTGGTAATGGGAAAACGTGCACCTTACCTCGAGACTAGAGGTCACATTTAGTTGGCACTTTAGCTACAGTATGCTCTGGGCTGGGCTCCCCGGAAGGAAGCGCAAGCGCCCGGTTTCTTTTGCAAAAGCTCACTGCTCCTCAGAGGCATCTGTGGAGCGAACAGTGTCCTGGTGGTGTGATGTTCAGGCCGCTTGGAAGCAGCACCAAAGCTGTTTTCCAAAGGGGGAGAGTCGGGCTTCTCCCACATGCTCCAGTTTCCAACTTGACCCCACAGCGCAGTTACCGGCACTCTCTGACTGACGACTGGAGACTTTCGGCCACACGGGGCCTTTCTAGGATCACACTTCGTTGCAGGCGGGGTCTTTTGCATGCCGTGCATAACACTACCCGCTTCATGACTTAGTCAGGCCTAGGTGACTTTGGATCGACCAAATGTCTCACAAGTTGACCGGTTATTCTGTTCTTTCTGTCAGGCTGGGCCTACAGTGTACCTTGCTTCACAATAGAGCGATGACAGGTAAGAGTTGCCAGGGGGCTCCGTAGGCTCAGGGATTCTTTCAGTGCAGTTCAGAGGGCCTACACAGAGGGAGAGCCACGCTGAATGTAATCCTGGCCAAAACGTTGTCCTGGGGCTGCTTTACAGCGGTCGAAATCAAGCTATGCAAGCGAGGATCAGTTCATTGCCCTTCCCTCTGCATAGAAAGGGTTGACCCCAACAGCCTGTTCTGCGCTGTGTGGCTCGGAAAACACAAAGGGGACTCACGGCACCCACGCTCTCCCTCAGAAGCGAATTCATACGCGATTCTCTGTGGCCTCCGGAGAGCCGTAGAGCAGTTAAAGCACTCTATCGAGTCAGGGTTCATGGAGATGGCTGCCCAGCAAACTTTGCTGATAGGAAACGCTCGTGCTTACCTTGAGGCCTGGGGTCACGTTTCCTTCGCACTTTAGCTAGGGCAAGCCGTGGGATGAGCTCCTAGCCAGGCACTGGCGAACACCTGGATTCGTAGGAGAAAACTCACTTGCTTCCCTGAGGCATTCCTAGCAGTGGCTAGAAGACGGGTAACGGCACTGTCTTTCAGTCAGCCTTGAGGCCGCCACTATCTACCTTTCAACTGGGGGAAATTACTGCCTTTTTCCAGGCTTCTCAATTACACACCGGATCACCTAGCACATATACCTCTCTTCTTTGACAAGCCAAAGGAGGCCCTTGGAACACAATTCGGCCTTCTGCGATGAAACTTTGGGATGCAGTGTGTTTGTTCTGCATGTGCTGAATGGCATAATCCTCTAAATGCCCTCAGGCGGCCTAGGTGACTTTGCATGTTCCAAATGCCTAGCAAGGCTCAGGGTACATCTCTACTGTATTTCGGGCTGGACCTATAGTCTACTTTCTGCCTCTCTTAGAGAGACGTCGAGCACGAGTCCCCAAAGTGGATTGGAGCCCCGGTGATTTCTTCCAGGGCAGCATAGGTGTCCTCAACGTGGCAGACCCGCATGGAAAGAAAGCCTGCCCAAGAACCGTGCTCCGGGGGCTGTTTCAAAGCTGTGGAACGCTAGCCATAGAGAGCAGATTAGTTGCCGGCCCTTTCACCTGCATAGTGAGGGATGGTCCCAGAGCCGCGTATTCCTTGATTGTGCTCAGAAGGCTTTTGGTACACGGTGCACTTCCTTGGAAAGAAGTGCCCCCGTGAGAGGCTTGAGTGCTGGGAGGCATACTAAAGCTAAAGCCGTCCTTTGACTAAGACTTCCTGGAAACTGGTGCACCCCTGCCTCTGGGAATGGGAAAACGTGCACCTTACCTCGAGACTAGAGGTCACATTTAGTTGGCACTTTAGCTACAGTATGCTCTGGGCTGGGCTCCCCGGAAGGAAGCGCAAGCGCCCGGTTTCTTTTGCAAAAGCTCACTGCTCCTCAGAGGCATCTGTGGAGTGAACAGTGTCCTGGTGGTGTGATGTTCAGGCAGCTTGGAAGCTGCACCAAAGCTGCTTTCCAAAGGGGGAGAGTCGGGCTTCTCCCACATGCTCCAGTTTCCAACTTGACCCCACAGCGCAGTTACCGGCACTCTCTGACTGGCGACTGGAGACTTTCGGCCACACGGGGCCTTTGTAGGATCACACTTCTTTGCAGGCGGGGTCTTTTGCATGCCGTGCATAGCACTAACCGCTTCATGACATAGTCAGGCCTAGGTGAATTGGATCGTCCAAATGTCTCACTCGTTGAGCGGTTTTTCTGTTCTTTCTGTCAGGCTGGACCTACACTGTACCTTGCGTCACAATAGAGAGATGACAGGTAAGAGTTGCCAGGGGGCTCTGTAGGCTCAGGGATTCTTTCAGTGCAGTTCAGAGGGCCTCCACAGAGGGAGAGCCACGTTGAAGGTAATTCTGGCCAAAACGTTGTCCTGGGGCTGCTTTACAGCGGTAGAAATCAAGCTATGCAAGCGAGGATCAGTTAATTGCCCTTCCCTCTGCATAGAAAGGGTTGACCCCAACAGCCTGTTCTGCGCTGTGTGGCTCGGACAACACAAAGGGGACTCACGGCACCCACGCTCTCCCTCAGAATGGAATTCATACGCGACTCTCTGTGGCCTCCGGAGAGCTGTAGAGGAGTTAAAGCACTCTATCGAGTCAGGGATCCTGGAGATGGCTGCACAGCAAACTTTGCTGATAGGAAACACTCTTGCTTACCTTGAGGCCTGGGGTCACGTTTCCTTCGCACTTTAGCTAGGGCAAGCCGTGGGATGAGCTCCTAGCCAGGCACTGGCGACCACCTGGATTCGTAGGAGAAAACTCACTTGCTTCCCTGAGGCATTCCTAGCAGTGGCTAGAAGACGGGTAACGGCACTTTCAGTCAGCCTTGAGGCCGCCACTATCTACCTTTCAACTGGGGAAAATACTGCCTTTTTCCAGGCTTCTCAATTACACACCGGATCACCCAGCACATATCCCTCTCTCCTCTGACAAGCCAAAGGAGGCCCTTGGAACACAATTCGGCCTTCTGCGATGAAACTTTGGGATGCAGTGTGTTTGTTCTGCATGTGCTGAATGGCTTAGTCCTCTAAATGCCCTCAGGCGGCCTAGGTGACTTTGCATGTTCCAAATGCCTAGCAAGGCTCAGGGTACATCTCTACTTTATTTCGGGCTGGACCTAAAGTCTACTTTCTGCCTCTCTTAGAGAGACGTCGAGCACGAGTCCCCAAAGTGGATTGGAGCCCCGGTGATTTCTTCCAGGGCAGCATAGGTGTCCTCAACGTGGCAGACCCGCATGGAAAGAAAGCCTGCCCAAGAACCGTGCTCCGGGGGCTGTTTCAAAGCTGTGGAACGCTAGCCATAGAGAGCAGATTAGTTGCCGGCCCTTTCACCTGCATAGTGAGGGATGGTCCCAGAGCCGCGTATCCCTTGATTGTGCTCAGAAGGCTTTTGGTACACGGTGCACTTCCTTGGAAAGAAGTGCCCCCGTGAGAGGCTTGAGCGCTGGGAGGCATACTAAAGCTAAAGCCGTCCTTTGACTAAGACTTCCTGGAAACTGGTGCACCCCTGCCTCTGGTAATGGGAAAACGTGCACCTTACCTCGAGACTAGAGGTCACATTTAGTTGGCACTTTAGCTACAGTATGCTCTGGGCTGGGCTCCCCGGAAGGAAGCGCAAGCGCCCGGTTTCTTTTGCAAAAGCTCACTGCTCCTCAGAGGCATCTGTGGAGCGAACAGTGTCCTGGTGGTGTGATGTTCAGGCCGCTTGGAAGCAGCACCAAAGCTGTTTTCCAAAGGGGGAGAGTCGGGCTTCTCCCACATGCTCCAGTTTCCAACTTGACCCCACAGCGCAGTTACCGGCACTCTCTGACTGACGACTGGAGACTTTCGGCCACACGGGGCCTTTCTAGGATCACACTTCGTTGCAGGCGGGGTCTTTTGCATGCCGTGCATAACACTACCCGCTTCATGACTTAGTCAGGCCTAGGTGACTTTGGATCGACCAAATGTCTCACAAGTTGACCGGTTATTCTGTTCTTTCTGTCAGGCTGGGCCTACAGTGTACCTTGCTTCACAATAGAGCGATGACAGGTAAGAGTTGCCAGGGGGCTCCGTAGGCTCAGGGATTCTTTCAGTGCAGTTCAGAGGGCCTACACAGAGGGAGAGCCACGCTGAATGTAATCCTGGCCAAAACGTTGTCCTGGGGCTGCTTTACAGCGGTCGAAATCAAGCTATGCAAGCGAGGATCAGTTCATTGCCCTTCCCTCTGCATAGAAAGGGTTGACCCCAACAGCCTGTTCTGCGCTGTGTGGCTCGGAAAACACAAAGGGGACTCACGGCACCCACGCTCTCCCTCAGAAGCGAATTCATACGCGATTCTCTGTGGCCTCCGGAGAGCCGTAGAGCAGTTAAAGCACTCTATCGAGTCAGGGTTCATGGAGATGGCTGCCCAGCAAACTTTGCTGATAGGAAACGCTCGTGCTTACCTTGAGGCCTGGGGTCACGTTTCCTTCACACTTTAGCTAGGGCAAGCCGTGGGATGAGCTCCTAGCCAGGCACTGGCGAACACCTGGATTCGTAGGAGAAAACTCACTTGCTTCCCTGAGGCATTCCTAGCAGTGGCTAGAAGACGGGTAACGGCACTGTCTTTCAGTCAGCCTTGAGGCCGCCACTATCTACCTTTCAACTGGGGGAAATTACTGCCTTTTTCCAGGCTTCTCAATTACACACCGGATCACCCAGCACATATACCTCTCTTCTTTGACAAGCCAAAGGAGGCCCTTGGAACACAATTCGGCCTTCTGCGATGAAACTTTGGGATGCAGTGTGTTTGTTCTGCATGTGCTGAATGGCATAATCCTCTAAATGCCCTCAGGCGGCCTAGGTGACTTTGCATGTTCCAAATGCCTAGCAAGGCTCAGGGTACATCTCTACTGTATTTCGGGCTGGACCTATAGTCTACTTTCTGCCTCTCTTAGAGAGACGTCGAGCACGAGTCCCCAAAGTGGATTGGAGCCCCGGTGATTTCTTCCAGGGCAGCATAGGTGTCCTCAACGTGGCAGACCCGCATGGAAAGAAAGCCTGCCCAAGAACCGTGCTCCGGGGGCTGTTTCAAAGCTGTGGAACGCTAGCCATAGAGAGCAGATTAGTTGCCGGCCCTTTCACCTGCATAGTGAGGGATGGTCCCAGAGCCGCGTATTCCTTGATTGTGCTCAGAAGGCTTTTGGTACACGGTGCACTTCCTTGGAAAGAAGTGCCCCCGTGAGAGGCTTGAGTGCTGGGAGGCATACTAAAGCTAAAGCCGTCCTTTGACTAAGACTTCCTGGAAACTGGTGCACCCCTGCCTCTGGGAATGGGAAAACGTGCACCTTACCTCGAGACTAGAGGTCACATTTAGTTGGCACTTTAGCTACAGTATGCTCTGGGCTGGGCTCCCCGGAAGGAAGCGCAAGCGCCCGGTTTCTTTTGCAAAAGCTCACTGCTCCTCAGAGGCATCTGTGGAGTGAACAGTGTCCTGGTGGTGTGATGTTCAGGCAGCTTGGAAGCTGCACCAAAGCTGCTTTCCAAAGGGGGAGAGTCGGGCTTCTCCCACATGCTCCAGTTTCCAACTTGACCCCACAGCGCAGTTACCGGCACTCTCTGACTGGCGACTGGAGACTTTCGGCCACACGGGGCCTTTGTAGGATCACACTTCTTTGCAGGCGGGGTCTTTTGCATGCCGTGCATAGCACTAACCACTTCATGACATAGTCAGGCCTAGGTGAATTGGATCGTCCAAATGTCTCACTCGTTGAGCGGTTTTTCTGTTCTTTCTGTCAGGCTGGACCTACACTGTACCTTGCGTCACAATAGAGAGATGACAGGTAAGAGTTGCCAGGGGGCTCTGTAGGCTCAGGGATTCTTTCAGTGCAGTTCAGAGGGCCTCCACAGAGGGAGAGCCACGTTGAAGGTAATTCTGGCCAAAACGTTGTCCTGGGGCTGCTTTACAGCGGTAGAAATCAAGCTATGCAAGCGAGGATCAGTTAATTGCCCTTCCCTCTGCATAGAAAGGGTTGACCCCAACAGCCTGTTCTGCGCTGTGTGGCTCGGACAACACAAAGGGGACTCACGGCACCCACGCTCTCCCTCAGAATGGAATTCATACGCGACTCTCTGTGGCCTCCGGAGAGCCGTAGAGGAGTTAAAGCACTCTATCGAGTCAGGGATCCTGGAGATGGCTGCACAGCAAACTTTGCTGATAGGAAACACTCTTGCTTACCTTGAGGCCTGGGGTCACGTTTCCTTCGCACTTTAGCTAGGGCAAGCCGTGGGATGAGCTCCTAGCCAGGCACTGGCGACCACCTGGATTCGTAGGAGAAAACTCACTTGCTTCCCTGAGGCATTCCTAGCAGTGGCTAGAAGACGGGTAACGGCACTTTCAGTCAGCCTTGAGGCCGCCACTATCTACCTTTCAACTGGGGAAAATACTGCCTTTTTCCAGGCTTCTCAATTACACACCGGATCACCCAGCACATATCCCTCTCTCCTCTGACAAGCCAAAGGAGGCCCTTGGAACACAATTCGGCCTTCTGCGATGAAACTTTGGGATGCAGTGTGTTTGTTCTGCATGTGCTGAATGGCTTAGTCCTCTAAATGCCCTCAGGCGGCCTAGGTGACTTTGCATGTTCCAAATGCCTAGCAAGGCTCAGGGTACATCTCTACTTTATTTCGGGCTGGACCTAAAGTCTACTTTCTGCCTCTCTTAGAGAGACGTCGAGCACGAGTCCCCAAAGTGGATTGGAGCCCCGGTGATTTCTTCCAGGGCAGCATAGGTGTCCTCAACGTGGCAGACCCGCATGGAAAGAAAGCCTGCCCAAGAACCGTGCTCCGGGGGCTGTTTCAAAGCTGTGGAACGCTAGCCATAGAGAGCAGATTAGTTGCCGGCCCTTTCACCTGCATAGTGAGGGATGGTCCCAGAGCCGCGTATCCCTTGATTGTGCTCAGAAGGCTTTTGGTACACGGTGCACTTCCTTGGAAAGAAGTGCCCCCGTGAGAGGCTTGAGCGCTGGGAGGCATACTAAAGCTAAAGCCGTCCTTTGACTAAGACTTCCTGGAAACTGGTGCACCCCTGCCTCTGGTAATGGGAAAACGTGCACCTTACCTCGAGACTAGAGGTCACATTTAGTTGGCACTTTAGCTACAGTATGCTCTGGGCTGGGCTCCCCGGAAGGAAGCGCAAGCGCCCGGTTTCTTTTGCAAAAGCTCACTGCTCCTCAGAGGCATCTGTGGAGCGAACAGTGTCCTGGTGGTGTGGTGTTCAGGCCGCTTGGAAGCTGCACCGAAGCTGCTTTCCAAAGGGGGAGAGTCGGGCTTCTCCCACATGCTCCCGTTTCCAACTTGACCCCACAGCGCAGTTACCGGCACTCTCTGACTGACGACTGGAGACTTTCGGCCACACGGGTCCTTTCTAGGATCACAGTTCGTTGCAGGCGGGGTCTTTTGCATGCCGTGCATAGCACTAACCGCTTCATGACATAGTCAGGCCTAGGTGAATTGGATCGTCCAAATGTCTCACTCGTTGAGAGGTTTTTCTGTTCTTTTTGTCAGGCTGGACCTACACTGTACCTTGCGTCACAATAGAGAGATGACAGGTAAGAGTTGCCAGGGGGCTCTGTAGGCTCAGGGATTCTTTCAGTGCAGTTCAGAGGGCCTCCACAGAGGGAGAGCCACGTTGAAGGTAATCCTGGCCAAAACGTTGTCCTGGGGCTGCTTTACAGCGGTAGAAATCAAGCTATGCAAGCGAGGATCAGTTCATTGCCCTTCCCTCTGCATAGAAAGGGTTGACCCCAACAGCCTGTTCTGCGCTGTGTGGCTCGGAAAACACAAAGGGGACTCACGGCACCCACGCTCTCCCTCAGAAGCGAATTCATACGCGATTCTCTGTGGCCTCCGGAGAGCCGTAGAGCAGTTAAAGCACTCTATCGAGTCAGGGTTCATGGAGATGGCTGCCCAGCAAACTTTGCTGATAGGAAACGCTCGTGCTTACCTTGAGGCCTGGGGTCACGTTTCCTTCGCACTTTAGCTAGGGCAAGCCGTGGGATGAGCTCCTAGCCAGGCACTGGCGAACACCTGGATTCGTAGGAGAAAACTCACTTGCTTCCCTGAGGCATTCCTAGCAGTGGCTAGAAGACGGGTAACGGCACTGTCTTTCAGTCAGCCTTGAGGCCGCCACTATCTACCTTTCAACTGGGGGAAATTACTGCCTTTTTCCAGGCTTCTCAATTACACACCGGATCACCTAGCACATATACCTCTCTTCTTTGACAAGCCAAAGGAGGCCCTTGGAACACAATTCGGCCTTCTGCGATGAAACTTTGGGATGCAGTGTGTTTGTTCTGCATGTGCTGAATGGCATAATCCTCTAAATGCCCTCAGGCGGCCTAGGTGACTTTGCATGTTCCAAATGCCTAGCAAGGCTCAGGGTACATCTCTACTGTATTTCGGGCTGGACCTATAGTCTACTTTCTGCCTCTCTTAGAGAGACGTCGAGCACGAGTCCCCAAAGTGAATTGGAGCCCCGGTGATTTCTTCCAGGGCAGCATAGGTGTCCTCAACGTGGCAGACCCGCATGGAAAGAAAGCCTGCCCAAGAACCGTGCTCCGGGGGCTGTTTCAAAGCTGTGGAACGCTAGCCATAGAGAACAGATTAGTTGCCGGCCCTTTCACCTGCATAGTGAGGGATGGTCCCAGAGCCGCGTATCCCTTGATTGTGCTCAGAAGGCTTTTGGTACACGGTGCACTTCCTTGGAAAGAAGTGCCCCCGTGAGAGGCTTGAGTGCTGGGAGGCATACTAAAGGTAAAGCCGTCCTTTGACTAAGACTTCCTGGAAACTGGTGCACCCCTGCCTCTGGGAATGGGAAAACGTGCACCTTACCTCGAGACTAGAGGTCACATTTAGTTGGCACTTTAGCTACAGTATGCTCTGGGCTGGGCTCCCCGGAAGGAAGCGCAAGCGCCCGGTTTCTTTTGCAAAAGCTCACTGCTCCTCAGAGGCATCTGTGGAGTGAACAGTGTCCTGGTGGTGTGATGTTCAGGCAGCTTGGAAGCTGCACCGAAGCTGCTTTCCAAAGGGGGAGAGTCGGGCTTCTCCCACATGCTCCAGTTTCCAACTTGACCCCACAGCGCAGTTACCGGCACTCTCTGACTGGCGACTGGAGACTTTCGGCCACACGGGGCCTTTGTAGGATCACACTTCGTTGCAGGCGGGGTCTTTTGCATGCCGTGCATAGCACTAACCGCTTCATGACATAGTCAGGCCTAGGTGAATTGGATCGTCCAAATGTCTCACTCGTTGAGCGGTTTTTCTGTTCTTTCTGTCAGGCTGGACCTACACTGTACCTTGCGTCAAAATAGAGAGATGACAGGTAAGAGTTGCCAGGGGGCTCTGTAGGCTCAGGGATTCTTTCAGTGCAGTTCAGAGGGCCTCCACAGAGGGAGAGCCACGTTGAAGGTAATCCTGGCCAAAACGTTGTCCTGGGGCTGCTTTACAGCGGTAGAAATCAAGCTATGCAAGCGAGGATCAGTTAATTGCCCTTCCCTCTGCATAGAAAGGGTTGACCCCAACAGCCTGTTCTGCGCTGTGTGGCTCGGAAAACACAAAGGGGACTCACGGCACCCACGCTCTCCCTCAGAATGGAATTCATACGCGACTCTCTGTGGCCTCCGGAGAGCCGTAGAGGAGTTAAAGCACTCTATCGAGTCAGGGATCCTGGAGATGGCTGCACAGCAAACTTTGCTGATAGGAAACACTCTTGCTTACCTTGAGGCCTGGGGTCACGTTTCCTTCGCACTTTAGCTAGGGCAAGCCGTGGGATGAGCTCCTAGCCAGGCACTGGCGACCACCTGGATTCGTAGGAGAAAACTCACTTGCTTCCCTGAGGCATTCCTAGCAGTGGCTAGAAGACGGGTAACGGCACTTTCAGTCAGCCTTGAGGCCGCCACTATCTACCTTTCAACTGGGGAAAATACTGCCTTTTTCCAGGCTTCTCAATTACACACCGGATCACCCAGCACATATCCCTCTCTCCTCTGACAAGCCAAAGGAGGCCCTTGGAACACAATTCGGCCTTCTGCGATGAAACTTTGGGATGCAGTGTGTTTGTTCTGCATGTGCTGAATGGCTTAATCCTCTAAATGCCCTCAGGCGGCCTAGGTGACTTTGCATGTTCCAAATGCCTAGCAAGGCTCAGGGTACATCTCTACTTTATTTCGGGCTGGACCTAAAGTCTACTTTCTGCCTCTCTTAGAGAGACGTCGAGCACCAGTCCCCAAAGTGGATTGGAGCCCCGGTGATTTCTTCCAGGGCAGCATAGGTGTCCTCAACGTGGCAGACCCGCATGGAAAGAAAGCCTGCCCAAGAACCGTGCTCCGGGGGCTGTTTCAAAGCTGTGGAACGCTAGCCATAGAGAGCAGATTAGTTGCCGGCCCTTTCACCTGCATAGTGAGGGATGGTCCCAGAGCCGCGTATCCCTTGATTGTGCTCAGAAGACTTTTGGTACACGGTGCACTTCCTTGGAAAGAAGTGCCCCCGTGAGAGGCTTGAGCGCTGGGAGGCATACTAAAGCTAAAGCCGTCCTTTGACTAAGACTTCCTGGAAACTGGTGCACCCCTGCCTCTGGTAATGGGAAAACGTGCACCTTACCTCGAGACTAGAGGTCACATTTAGTTGGCACTTTAGCTACAGTATGCTCTGGGCTGGGCTCCCCGGAAGGAAGCGCAAGCGCCCGGTTTCTTTTGCAAAAGCTCACTGCTCCTCAGAGGCATCTGTGGAGCGAACAGTGTCCTGGTGGTGTGATGCTCAGGCCGCTTGGAAGCAGCACCAAAGCTGCTTTCCAAAGGGGGAGAGTCGGGCTTCTCCCACATGCTCCAGTTTCCAACTTGACCCTACAGCGCAGTTACCGGCACTCTCTGACTGACGACTGGAGACTTTCGGCCACACGGGGCCTTTCTAGGATCACACTTCGTTGCAGGCGGGGTCTTTTGCATGCCGTGCATAACACTACCCGCTTCATGACTTAGTCAGGCCTAGGTGACTTTGGATCGACCAAATGTCTCACAAGTTGACCGGTTATTCTGTTCTTTCTGTCAGGCTGGGCCTACAGTGTACCTTGCTTCACAATAGAGCGATGACAGGTAAGAGTTGCCAGGGGGCTCCGTAGGCTCAGGGATTCTTTCAGTGCAGTTCAGAGGGCCTACACAGAGGGAGAGCCACGCTGAATGTAATCCTGGCCAAAACGTTGTCCTGGGGCTGCTTTACAGCGGTCGAAATCAAGCTATGCAAGCGAGGATCAGTTCATTGCCCTTCCCTCTGCATAGAAAGGGTTGACCCCAACAGCCTGTTCTGCGCTGTGTGGCTCGGAAAACACAAAGGGGACTCACGGCACCCACGCTCTCCCTCAGAAGCGAATTCATACGCGATTCTCTGTGGCCTCCGGAGAGCCGTAGAGCAGTTAAAGCACTCTATCGAGTCAGGGTTCATGGAGATGGCTGCCCAGCAAACTTTGCTGATAGGAAACGCTCGTGCTTACCTTGAGGCCTGGGGTCACGTTTCCTTCGCACTTTAGCTAGGGCAAGCCGTGGGATGAGCTCCTAGCCAGGCACTGGCGAACACCTGGATTCGTAGGAGAAAACTCACTTGCTTCCCTGAGGCATTCCTAGCAGTGGCTAGAAGACGGGTAACGGCACTGTCTTTCAGTCAGCCTTGAGGCCGCCACTATCTACCTTTCAACTGGGGGAAATTACTGCCTTTTTCCAGGCTTCTCAATTACACACCGGATCACCTAGCACATATACCTCTCTTCTTTGACAAGCCAAAGGAGGCCCTTGGAACACAATTCGGCCTTCTGCGATGAAACTTTGGGATGCAGTGTGTTTGTTCTGCATGTGCTGAATGGCATAATCCTCTAAATGCCCTCAGGCGGCCTAGGTGACTTTGCATGTTCCAAATGCCTAGCAAGGCTCAGGGTACATCTCTACTGTATTTCGGGCTGGACCTATAGTCTACTTTCTGCCTCTCTTAGAGAGACGTCGAGCACGAGTCCCCAAAGTGGATTGGAGCCCCGGTGATTTCTTCCAGGGCAGCATAGGTGTCCTCAACGTGGCAGACCCGCATGGAAAGAAAGCCTGCCCAAGAACCGTGCTCCGGGGGCTGTTTCAAAGCTGTGGAACGCTAGCCATAGAGAGCAGATTAGTTGCCGGCCCTTTCACCTGCATAGTGAGGGATGGTCCCAGAGCCGCGTATTCCTTGATTGTGCTCAGAAGGCTTTTGGTACACGGTGCACTTCCTTGGAAAGAAGTGCCCCCGTGAGAGGCTTGAGTGCTGGGAGGCATACTAAAGCTAAAGCCGTCCTTTGACTAAGACTTCCTGGAAACTGGTGCACCCCTGCCTCTGGGAATGGGAAAACGTGCACCTTACCTCGAGACTAGAGGTCACATTTAGTTGGCACTTTAGCTACAGTATGCTCTGGGCTGGGCTCCCCGGAAGGAAGCGCAAGCGCCCGGTTTCTTTTGCAAAAGCTCACTGCTCCTCAGAGGCATCTGTGGAGTGAACAGTGTCCTGGTGGTGTGATGTTCAGGCCGCTTGGAAGCTGCACCGAAGCTGCTTTCCAAAGGGGGAGAGTCGGGCTTGTCCCACATGCTCCAGTTTCCAACGTGACCCCACAGCGCAATTACCGGCACTCTCTGACTGAAGACTGGAGACTTTCGGTCACACGGGGCCTTTCTAGGATCACACTTCGTTGCAGGCGGGGTCTTTTGCATGCCGTGCATAGCACTACCCGCTTCATGACTTAGTCAGGCCTAGGTGACTTTGGATCGTCCAAATGTTTCACAAGTTGACCGGTTTTTCTGTTCTTTCTGTCAGGCTGGGCCTACAGTGTACCTTGCGTCACAATAGAGAGATGACAGGTAAGAGTTGCCAGGGGGCTCTGTAGGCTCAGGGATTCTTTCAGTGCAGTTCAGAGGGCCTCCACAGAGGGAGAGCCACGTTGAAGGTAATTCTGGCCAAAACGTTGTCCTGGGGCTGCTTTACAGCGGTCTAAATCAAGCTATGCAAGCGAGGATCAGTTAATTGCCCTTCCCTCTGCATAGAAAGGGTTGACCCCAACAGCCTGTTCTGCGCTGTGTGGCTCGGAAAACACAAAGGGGACTTACGGCACCCACGCTCTCCCTCAGAATGGAATTCATACGCGACTCTCTGTGGCCTCCGGAGAGCCGTAGAGGAGTTAAAGCACTCTATCGAGTCAGGGATCCTGGAGATGGCTGCACAGCAAACTTTGCTGATAGGAAACACTCTTGCTTACCTTGAGGCCTGGGGTCACGTTTCCTTCGCACTTTAGCTAGGGCAAGCCGTGGGATGAGCTCCTAGCCAGGCACTGGCGACCACCTGGATTCGTAGGAGAAAACTCACTTGCTTCCCTGAGGCATTCCTAGCAGTGGCTAGAAGACGGGTAACGGCACTTTCAGTCAGCCTTGAGGCCGCCACTATCTACCTTTCAACTGGGGAAAATACTGCCTTTTTCCAGGCTTCTCAATTACACACCGGATCACCCAGCACATATCCCTCTCTCCTCTGACAAGCCAAAGGAGGCCCTTGGAACACAATTCGGCCTTCTGCGATGAAACTTTGGGATGCAGTGTGTTTGTTCTGCATGTGCTGAATGGCTTAGTCCTCTAAATGCCCTCAGGCGGCCTAGGTGACTTTGCATGTTCCAAATGCCTAGCAAGGCTCAGGGTACATCTCTACTTTATTTCGGGCTGGACCTAAAGTCTACTTTCTGCCTCTCTTAGAGAGACGTCGAGCACGAGTCCCCAAAGTGGATTGGAGCCCCGGTGATTTCTTCCAGGGCAGCATAGGTGTCCTCAACGTGGCAGACCCGCATGGAAAGAAAGCCTGCCCAAGAACCGTGCTCCGGGGGCTGTTTCAAAGCTGTGGAACGCTAGCCATAGAGAGCAGATTAGTTGCCGGCCCTTTCACCTGCATAGTGAGGGATGGTCCCAGAGCCGCGTATCCCTTGATTGTGCTCAGAAGGCTTTTGGTACACGGTGCACTTCCTTGGAAAGAAGTGCCCCCGTGAGAGGCTTGAGCGCTGGGAGGCATACTAAAGCTAAAGCCGTCCTTTGACTAAGACTTCCTGGAAACTGGTGCACCCCTGCCTCTGGTAATGGGAAAACGTGCACCTTACCTCGAGACTAGAGGTCACATTTAGTTGGCACTTTAGCTACAGTATGCTCTGGGCTGGGCTCCCCGGAAGGAAGCGCAAGCGCCCGGTTTCTTTTGCAAAAGCTCACTGCTCCTCAGAGGCATCTGTGGAGCGAACAGTGTCCTGGTGGTGTGGTGTTCAGGCCGCTTGGAAGCTGCACCGAAGCTGCTTTCCAAAGGGGGAGAGTCGGGCTTCTCCCACATGCTCCAGTTTCCAACTTGACCCCACAGCGCAGTTACCGGCACTCTCTGACTGACGACTGGAGACTTTCGGCCACACGGGTCCTTTCTAGGATCACACTTCGTTGCAGGCGGGGTCTTTTGCATGCCGTGCATAGCACTAACCGCTTCATGACATAGTCAGGCCTAGGTGAATTGGATCGTCCAAATGTCTCACTCGTTGAGAGGTTTTTCTGTTCTTTTTGTCAGGCTGGACCTACACTGTACCTTGCGTCACAATAGAGAGATGACAGGTAAGAGTTGCCAGGGGGCTCTGTAGGCTCAGGGATTCTTTCAGTGCAGTTCAGAGGGCCTCCACAGAGGGAGAGCCACGTTGAAGGTAATCCTGGCCAAAACGTTGTCCTGGGGCTGCTTTACAGCGGTAGAAATCAAGCTATGCAAGCGAGGATCAGTTCATTGCCCTTCCCTCTGCATAGAAAGGGTTGACCCCAACAGCCTGTTCTGCGCTGTGTGGCTCGGAAAACACAAAGGGGACTCACGGCACCCACGCTCTCCCTCAGAATGGAATTCATACGCGACTCTCTGTGGCCTCCGGAGAGCCGTAGAGGAGTTAAAGCACTCTATCGAGTCAGGGATCCTGGAGATGGCTGCACAGCAAACTTTGCTGATAGGAAACACTCGTGCTTACCTTGAGGCCTGGGGTCACGTTTCCTTCGCACTTTAGCTAGGGCAAGCCGTGGGATGAGCTCCTAGCCAGGCACTGGCGACCACCTGGATTCGTAGGAGAAAACTCACTTGCTTCCCTGAGGCATTCCTAGCAGTGGCTAGAAGACGGGTAACGGCACTTTCAGTCAGCCTTGAGGCCGCCACTATCTACCTTTCAACTGGGGAAAATACTGCCTTTTTCCAGGCTTCTCAATTACACACCGGATCACCCAGCACATATCCCTCTCTCCTCTGACAAGCCAAAGGAGGCCCTTGGAACACAATTCGGCCTTCTGCGATGAAACTTTGGGATGCAGTGTGTTTGTTCTGCATGTGCTGAATGGCTTAATCCTCTAAATGCCCTCAGGCGGCCTAGGTGACTTTGCATGTTCCAAATGCCTAGCAAGGCTCAGGGTACATCTCTACTTTATTTCGGGCTGGACCTAAAGTCTACTTTCTGCCTCTCTTAGAGAGACGTCGAGCACGAGTCCCCAAAGTGGATTGGAGCCCCGGTGATTTCTTCCAGGGCAGCATAGGTGTCCTCAACGTGGCAGACCCGCATGGAAAGAAAGCCTGCCCAAGAACCGTGCTCCGGGGGCTGTTTCAAAGCTGTGGAACGCTAGCCATAGAGAGCAGATTAGTTGCCGGCCCTTTCACCTGCATAGTGAGGGATGGTCCCAGAGCCGCGTATCCCTTGATTGTGCTCAGAAGGCTTTTGGTACACGGTGCACTTCCTTGGAAAGAAGTGCCCCCGTGAGAGGCTTGAGCGCTGGGAGGCATACTAAAGCTAAAGCCGTCCTTTGACTAAGACTTCCTGGAAACTGGTGCACCCCTGCCTCTGGTAATGGGAAAACGTGCACCTTATCTCGAGACTAGAGGTCACATTTAGTTGGCACTTTAGCTACAGTATGCTCTGGGCTGGGCTCCCCGGAAGGAAGCGCAAGCGCCCGGTTTCTTTTGCAAAAGCTCACTGCTCCTCAGAGGCATCTGTGGAGCGAACAGTGTCCTGGTGGTGTGGTGTTCAGGCCGCTTGGAAGCTGCACCGAAGCTGCTTTCCAAAGGGGGAGAGTCGGGCTTCTCCCACATGCTCCAGTTTCCAACTTGACCCCACAGCGCAGTTACCGGCACTCTCTGACTGACGACTGGAGACTTTCGGCCACACGGGTCCTTTCTAGGATCACACTTCGTTGCAGGCGGGGTCTTTTGCATGCCGTGCATAGCACTAACCGCTTCATGACATAGTCAGGCCTAGGTGAATTGGATCGTCCAAATGTCTCACTCGTTGAGAGGTTTTTCTGTTCTTTTTGTCAGGCTGGACCTACACTGTACCTTGCGTCACAATAGAGAGATGACAGGTAAGAGTTGCCAGGGGGCTCTGTAGGCTCAGGGATTCTTTCAGTGCAGTTCAGAGGGCCTCCACAGAGGGAGAGCCACGTTGAAGGTAATCCTGGCCAAAACGTTGTCCTGGGGCTGCTTTACAGCGGTAGAAATCAAGCTATGCAAGCGAGGATCAGTTCATTGCCCTTCCCTCTGCATAGAAAGGGTTGACCCCAACAGCCTGTTCTGCGCTGTGTGGCTCGGAAAACACAAAGGGGACTCACGGCACCCACGCTCTACCTCAGAATGGAATTCATACGCGACTCTCTGTGGCCTCCAGAGAGCCATAGAGGAGTTAAAGCACTCTATCGAGTCAGGGATCCTGGAGATGGCTGCACAGCAAACTTTGCTGATAGGAAACACTCGTGCTTACCTTGAGGCCTGGGGTCACGTTTCCTTCGCACTTTAGCTAGGGCAAGCCGTGGGATGAGCTCCTAGCCAGGCACTGGCGACCACCTGGATTCGTAGGAGAAAACTCACTTGCTTCCCTGAGGCATTCCTAGCAGTGGCTAGAAGACGGGTAACGGCACTTTCAGTCAGCCTTGAGGCCGCCACTATCTACCTTTCAACTGGGGAAAATACTGCCTTTTTCCAGGCTTCTCAATTACACACCGGATCACCCAGCACATATCCCTCTCTCCTCTGACAAGCCAAAGGAGGCCCTTGGAACACAATTCGGCCTTCTGCGATGAAACTTTGGGATGCAGTGTGTTTGTTCTGCATGTGCTGAATGGCTTAATCCTCTAAATGCCCTCAGGCGGCCTAGGTGACTTTGCATGTTCCAAATGCCTAGCAAGGCTCAGGGTACATCTCTACTTTATTTCGGGCTGGACCTAAAGTCTACTTTCTGCCTCTCTTAGAGAGACGTCGAGCACCAGTCCCCAAAGTGGATTGGAGCCCCGGTGATTTCTTCCAGGGCAGCATAGGTGTCCTCAACGTGGCAGACCCGCATGGAAAGAAAGCCTGCCCAAGAACCGTGCTCCGGGGGCTGTTTCAAAGCTGTGGAACGCTAGCCATAGAGAGCAGATTAGTTGCCGGCCCTTTCACCTGCATAGTGAGGGATGGTCCCAGAGCCGCGTATCCCTTGATTGTGCTCAGAAGGCTTTTGGTACACGGTGCACTTCCTTGGAAAGAAGTGCCCCCGTGAGAGGCTTGAGCGCTGGGAGGCATACTAAAGCTAAAGCCGTCCTTTGACTAAGACTTCCTGGAAACTGGTGCACCCCTGCCTCTGGTAATGGGAAAACGTGCACCTTACCTCGAGACTAGAGGTCACATTTAGTTGGCACTTTAGCTACAGTATGCTCTGGGCTGGGCTCCCCGGAAGGAAGCGCAAGCGCCCGGTTTCTTTTGCAAAAGCTCACTGCTCCTCAGAGGCATCTGTGGAGCGAACAGTGTCCTGGTGGTGTGGTGTTCAGGCCGCTTGGAAGCTGCACCGAAGCTGCTTTCCAAAGGGGGAGAGTCGGGCTTCTCCCACATGCTCCAGTTTCCAACTTGACCCCACAGCGCAGTTACCGGCACTCTCTGACTGACGACTGGAGACTTTCGGCCACACGGGTCCTTTCTAGGATCACACTTCGTTGCAGGCGGGGTCTTTTGCATGCCGTGCATAGCACTAACCGCTTCATGACATAGTCAGGCCTAGGTGAATTGGATCGTCCAAATGTCTCACTCGTTGAGAGGTTTTTCTGTTCTTTTTGTCAGGCTGGACCTACACTGTACCTTGCGTCACAATAGAGAGATGACAGGTAAGAGTTGCCAGGGGGCTCTGTAGGCTCAGGGATTCTTTCAGTGCAGTTCAGAGGGCCTCCACAGAGGGAGAGCCACGTTGAAGGTAATCCTGGCCAAAACGTTGTCCTGGGGCTGCTTTACAGCGGTAGAAATCAAGCTATGCAAGCGAGGATCAGTTCATTGCCCTTCCCTCTGCATAGAAAGGGTTGACCCCAACAGCCTGTTCTGCGCTGTGTGGCTCGGAAAACACAAAGGGGACTCACGGCACCCACGCTCTCCCTCAGAATGGAATTCATACGCGACTCTCTGTGGCCTCCGGAGAGCCGTAGAGGAGTTAAAGCACTCTATCGAGTCAGGGATCCTGGAGATGGCTGCACAGCAAACTTTGCTGATAGGAAACACTCGTGCTTACCTTGAGGCCTGGGGTCACGTTTCCTTCGCACTTTAGCTAGGGCAAGCCGTGGGATGAGCTCCTAGCCAGGCACTGGCGACCACCTGGATTCGTAGGAGAAAACTCACTTGCTTCCCTGAGGCATTCCTAGCAGTGGCTAGAAGACGGGTAACGGCACTGTCTTTCAGTCAGCCTTGAGGCCGCCACTATCTACCTTTCAACTGGGGGAAAATACTGCCTTTTTCCAGGCTTCTCAATTACACACCGGATCACCCAGCACATATCCCTCTCTCCTCTGACAAGCCAAAGGAGGCCCTTGGAACACAATTCGGCCTTCTGCGATGAAACTTTGGGATGCAGTGTGTTTGTTCTGCATGTGCTGAATGGCTTAGTCCTCTAAATGCCCTCAGGCGGCCTAGGTGACTTTGCATGTTCCAAATGCCTAGCAAGGCTCAGGGTACATCTCTACTTTATTTCGGGCTGGACCTAAAGTCTACTTTCTGCCTCTCTTAGAGAGACGTCGAGCACGAGTCCCCAAAGTGGATTGGAGCCCCGGTGATTTCTTCCAGGGCAGCATAGGTGTCCTCAACGTGGCAGACCCGCATGGAAAGAAAGCCTGCCCAAGAACCGTGCTCCGGGGGCTGTTTCAAAGCTGTGGAACGCTAGCCATAGAGAGCAGATTAGTTGCCGGCCCTTTCACCTGCATAGTGAGGGATGGTCCCAGAGCCGCGTATCCCTTGATTGTGCTCAGAAGGCTTTTGGTACACGGTGCACTTCCTTGGAAAGAAGTGCCCCCGTGAGAGGCTTGAGCGCTGGGAGGCATACTAAAGCTAAAGCCGTCCTTTGACTAAGACTTCCTGGAAACTGGTGCACCCCTGCCTCTGGGAATGGGAAAACGTGCACCTTACCTCGAGACTAGAGGTCACATTTAGTTGGCACTTTAGCTACAGTATGCTCTGGGCTGGGCTCCCCGGAAGGAAGCGCAAGCGCCCGGTTTCTTTTGCAAAAGCTCACTGCTCCTCAGAGGCATCTGTGGAGCGAACAGTGTCCTGGTGGTGTGGTGTTCAGGCCGCTTGGAAGCTGCACCGAAGCTGCTTTCCAAAGGGGGAGAGTCGGGCTTCTCCCACATGCTCCAGTTTCCAACTTGACCCCACAGCGCAGTTACCGGCACTCTCTGACTGACGACTGGAGACTTTCGGCCACACGGGTCCTTTCTAGGATCACACTTCGTTGCAGGCGGGGTCTTTTGCATGCCGTGCATAGCACTAACCGCTTCATGACATAGTCAGGCCTAGGTGAATTGGATCGTCCAAATGTCTCACTCGTTGAGAGGTTTTTCTGTTCTTTTTGTCAGGCTGGACCTACACTGTACCTTGCGTCACAATAGAGAGATGACAGGTAAGAGTTGCCAGGGGGCTCTGTAGGCTCAGGGATTCTTTCAGTGCAGTTCAGAGGGCCTCCACAGAGGGAGAGCCACGTTGAAGGTAATCCTGGCCAAAACGTTGTCCTGGGGCTGCTTTACAGCGGTAGAAATCAAGCTATGCAAGCGAGGATCAGTTCATTGCCCTTCCCTCTGCATAGAAAGGGTTGACCCCAACAGCCTGTTCTGCGCTGTGTGGCTCGGAAAACACAAAGGGGACTCACGGCACCCACGCTCTCCCTCAGAATGGAATTCATACGCGACTCTCTGTGGCCTCCGGAGAGCCATAGAGGAGTTAAAGCACTCTATCGAGTCAGGGATCCTGGAGATGGCTGCACAGCAAACTTTGCTGATAGGAAACACTCGTGCTTACCTTGAGGCCTGGGGTCACGTTTCCTTCGCACTTTAGCTAGGGCAAGCCGTGGGATGAGCTCCTAGCCAGGCACTGGCGACCACCTGGATTCGTAGGAGAAAACTCACTTGCTTCCCTGAGGCATTCCTAGCAGTGGCTAGAAGACGGGTAACGGCACTTTCAGTCAGCCTTGAGGCCGCCACTATCTACCTTTCAACTGGGGAAAATACTGCCTTTTTCCAGGCTTCTCAATTACACACCGGATCACCCAGCACATATCCCTCTCTCCTCTGACAAGCCAAAGGAGGCCCTTGGAACACAATTCGGCCTTCTGCGATGAAACTTTGGGATGCAGTGTGTTTGTTCTGCATGTGCTGAATGGCTTAGTCCTCTAAATGCCCTCAGGCGGCCTAGGTGACTTTGCATGTTCCAAATGCCTAGCAAGGCTCAGGGTACATCTCTACTTTATTTCGGGCTGGACCTAAAGTCTACTTTCTGCCTCTCTTAGAGAGACGTCGAGCACGAGTCCCCAAAGTGGATTGGAGCCCCGGTGATTTCTTCCAGGGCAGCATAGGTGTCCTCAACGTGGCAGACCCGCATGGAAAGAAAGCCTGCCCAAGAACCGTGCTCCGGGGGCTGTTTCAAAGCTGTGGAACGCTAGCCATAGAGAGCAGATTAGTTGCCGGCCCTTTCACCTGCATAGTGAGGGATGGTCCCAGAGCCGCGTATCCCTTGATTGTGCTCAGAAGGCTTTTGGTACACGGTGCACTTCCTTGGAAAGAAGTGCCCCCGTGAGAGGCTTGAGCGCTGGGAGGCATACTAAAGCTAAAGCCGTCCTTTGACTAAGACTTCCTGGAAACTGGTGCACCCCTGCCTCTGGTAATGGGAAAACGTGCACCTTACCTCGAGACTAGAGGTCACATTTAGTTGGCACTTTAGCTACAGTATGCTCTGGGCTGGGCTCCCCGGAAGGAAGCGCAAGCGCCCGGTTTCTTTTGCAAAAGCTCACTGCTCCTCAGAGGCATCTGTGGAGCGAACAGTGTCCTGGTGGTGTGGTGTTCAGGCCGCTTGGAAGCTGCACCGAAGCTGCTTTCCAAAGGGGGAGAGTCGGGCTTCTCCCACATGCTCCAGTTTCCAACTTGACCCCACAGCGCAGTTACCGGCACTCTCTGACTGACGACTGGAGACTTTCGGCCACACGGGTCCTTTCTAGGATCACACTTCGTTGCAGGCGGGGTCTTTTGCATGCCGTGCATAGCACTAACCGCTTCATGACATAGTCAGGCCTAGGTGAATTGGATCGTCCAAATGTCTCACTCGTTGAGAGGTTTTTCTGTTCTTTTTGTCAGGCTGGACCTACACTGTACCTTGCGTCACAATAGAGAGATGACAGGTAAGAGTTGCCAGGGGGCTCTGTAGGCTCAGGGATTCTTTCAGTGCAGTTCAGAGGGCCTCCACAGAGGGAGAGCCACGTTGAAGGTAATCCTGGCCAAAACGTTGTCCTGGGGCTGCTTTACAGCGGTAGAAATCAAGCTATGCAAGCGAGGATCAGTTCATTGCCCTTCCCTCTGCATAGAAAGGGTTGACCCCAACAGCCTGTTCTGCGCTGTGTGGCTCGGAAAACACAAAGGGGACTCACGGCACCCACGCTCTCCCTCAGAATGGAATTCATACGCGACTCTCTGTGGCCTCCGGAGAGCCGTAGAGGAGTTAAAGCACTCTATCGAGTCAGGGATCCTGGAGATGGCTGCACAGCAAACTTTGCTGATAGGAAACACTCGTGCTTACCTTGAGGCCTGGGGTCACGTTTCCTTCGCACTTTAGCTAGGGCAAGCCGTGGGATGAGCTCCTAGCCAGGCACTGGCGACCACCTGGATTCGTAGGAGAAAACTCACTTGCTTCCCTGAGGCATTCCTAGCAGTGGCTAGAAGACGGGTAACGGCACTT
Source organism: Mesoplodon mirus (assembly GCF_964341445.2). NCBI lineage: Eukaryota > Metazoa > Chordata > Mammalia > Artiodactyla > Ziphiidae > Mesoplodon > Mesoplodon mirus. Next base: position 52,288,574 of record NC_138977.1, read on the forward strand.
TCAGTCAGCCTTGAGGCCGCCACTATCTACCTTTCAACTGGGGAAAATACTGCCTTTTTCCAGGCTTCTCAATTACACACCGGATCACCCAGCACATATCCCTCTCTCCTCTGACAAGCCAAAGGAGGCCCTTGGAACACAATTCGGCCTTCTGCGATGAAACTTTGGGATGCAGTGTGTTTGTTCTGCATGTGCTGAATGGCTTAATCCTCTAAATGCCCTCAGGCGGCCTAGGTGACTTTGCATGTTCCAAATGCCTAGCAAGGCTCAGGGTACATCTCTACTTTATTTCGGGCTGGACCTAAAGTCTACTTTCTGCCTCTCTTAGAGAGACGTCGAGCACGAGTCCCCAAAGTGGATTGGAGCCCCGGTGATTTCTTCCAGGGCAGCATAGGTGTCCTCAACGTGGCAGACCCGCATGGAAAGAAAGCCTGCCCAAGAACCGTGCTCCGGGGGCTGTTTCAAAGCTGTGGAACGCTAGCCATAGAGAGCAGATTAGTTGCCGGCCCTTTCACCTGCATAGTGAGGGATGGTCCCAGAGCCGCGTATCCCTTGATTGTGCTCAGAAGGCTTTTGGTACACGGTGCACTTCCTTGGAAAGAAGTGCCCCCGTGAGAGGCTTGAGCGCTGGGAGGCATACTAAAGCTAAAGCCGTCCTTTGACTAAGACTTCCTGGAAACTGGTGCACCCCTGCCTCTGGTAATGGGAAAACGTGCACCTTATCTCGAGACTAGAGGTCACATTTAGTTGGCACTTTAGCTACAGTATGCTCTGGGCTGGGCTCCCCGGAAGGAAGCGCAAGCGCCCGGTTTCTTTTGCAAAAGCTCACTGCTCCTCAGAGGCATCTGTGGAGCGAACAGTGTCCTGGTGGTGTGGTGTTCAGGCCGCTTGGAAGCTGCACCGAAGCTGCTTTCCAAAGGGGGAGAGTCGGGCTTCTCCCACATGCTCCAGTTTCCAACTTGACCCCACAGCGCAGTTACCGGCACTCTCTGACTGACGACTGGAGACTTTCGGCCACACGGGTCCTTTCTAGGATCACACTTCGTTGCAGGCGGGGTCTTTTGCATGCCGTGCATAGCACTAACCGCTTCATGACATAGTCAGGCCTAGGTGAATTGGATCGTCCAAATGTCTCACTCGTTGAGAGGTTTTTCTGTTCTTTTTGTCAGGCTGGACCTACACTGTACCTTGCGTCACAATAGAGAGATGACAGGTAAGAGTTGCCAGGGGGCTCTGTAGGCTCAGGGATTCTTTCAGTGCAGTTCAGAGGGCCTCCACAGAGGGAGAGCCACGTTGAAGGTAATCCTGGCCAAAACGTTGTCCTGGGGCTGCTTTACAGCGGTAGAAATCAAGCTATGCAAGCGAGGATCAGTTCATTGCCCTTCCCTCTGCATAGAAAGGGTTGACCCCAACAGCCTGTTCTGCGCTGTGTGGCTCGGAAAACACAAAGGGGACTCACGGCACCCACGCTCTACCTCAGAATGGAATTCATACGCGACTCTCTGTGGCCTCCAGAGAGCCATAGAGGAGTTAAAGCACTCTATCGAGTCAGGGATCCTGGAGATGGCTGCACAGCAAACTTTGCTGATAGGAAACACTCGTGCTTACCTTGAGGCCTGGGGTCACGTTTCCTTCGCACTTTAGCTAGGGCAAGCCGTGGGATGAGCTCCTAGCCAGGCACTGGCGACCACCTGGATTCGTAGGAGAAAACTCACTTGCTTCCCTGAGGCATTCCTAGCAGTGGCTAGAAGACGGGTAACGGCACTTTCAGTCAGCCTTGAGGCCGCCACTATCTACCTTTCAACTGGGGAAAATACTGCCTTTTTCCAGGCTTCTCAATTACACACCGGATCACCCAGCACATATCCCTCTCTCCTCTGACAAGCCAAAGGAGGCCCTTGGAACACAATTCGGCCTTCTGCGATGAAACTTTGGGATGCAGTGTGTTTGTTCTGCATGTGCTGAATGGCTTAATCCTCTAAATGCCCTCAGGCGGCCTAGGTGACTTTGCATGTTCCAAATGCCTAGCAAGGCTCAGGGTACATCTCTACTTTATTTCGGGCTGGACCTAAAGTCTACTTTCTGCCTCTCTTAGAGAGACGTCGAGCACCAGTCCCCAAAGTGGATTGGAGCCCCGGTGATTTCTTCCAGGGCAGCATAGGTGTCCTCAACGTGGCAGACCCGCATGGAAAGAAAGCCTGCCCAAGAACCGTGCTCCGGGGGCTGTTTCAAAGCTGTGGAACGCTAGCCATAGAGAGCAGATTAGTTGCCGGCCCTTTCACCTGCATAGTGAGGGATGGTCCCAGAGCCGCGTATCCCTTGATTGTGCTCAGAAGGCTTTTGGTACACGGTGCACTTCCTTGGAAAGAAGTGCCCCCGTGAGAGGCTTGAGCGCTGGGAGGCATACTAAAGCTAAAGCCGTCCTTTGACTAAGACTTCCTGGAAACTGGTGCACCCCTGCCTCTGGTAATGGGAAAACGTGCACCTTACCTCGAGACTAGAGGTCACATTTAGTTGGCACTTTAGCTACAGTATGCTCTGGGCTGGGCTCCCCGGAAGGAAGCGCAAGCGCCCGGTTTCTTTTGCAAAAGCTCACTGCTCCTCAGAGGCATCTGTGGAGCGAACAGTGTCCTGGTGGTGTGGTGTTCAGGCCGCTTGGAAGCTGCACCGAAGCTGCTTTCCAAAGGGGGAGAGTCGGGCTTCTCCCACATGCTCCAGTTTCCAACTTGACCCCACAGCGCAGTTACCGGCACTCTCTGACTGACGACTGGAGACTTTCGGCCACACGGGTCCTTTCTAGGATCACACTTCGTTGCAGGCGGGGTCTTTTGCATGCCGTGCATAGCACTAACCGCTTCATGACATAGTCAGGCCTAGGTGAATTGGATCGTCCAAATGTCTCACTCGTTGAGAGGTTTTTCTGTTCTTTTTGTCAGGCTGGACCTACACTGTACCTTGCGTCACAATAGAGAGATGACAGGTAAGAGTTGCCAGGGGGCTCTGTAGGCTCAGGGATTCTTTCAGTGCAGTTCAGAGGGCCTCCACAGAGGGAGAGCCACGTTGAAGGTAATCCTGGCCAAAACGTTGTCCTGGGGCTGCTTTACAGCGGTAGAAATCAAGCTATGCAAGCGAGGATCAGTTCATTGCCCTTCCCTCTGCATAGAAAGGGTTGACCCCAACAGCCTGTTCTGCGCTGTGTGGCTCGGAAAACACAAAGGGGACTCACGGCACCCACGCTCTCCCTCAGAATGGAATTCATACGCGACTCTCTGTGGCCTCCGGAGAGCCGTAGAGGAGTTAAAGCACTCTATCGAGTCAGGGATCCTGGAGATGGCTGCACAGCAAACTTTGCTGATAGGAAACACTCGTGCTTACCTTGAGGCCTGGGGTCACGTTTCCTTCGCACTTTAGCTAGGGCAAGCCGTGGGATGAGCTCCTAGCCAGGCACTGGCGACCACCTGGATTCGTAGGAGAAAACTCACTTGCTTCCCTGAGGCATTCCTAGCAGTGGCTAGAAGACGGGTAACGGCACTGTCTTTCAGTCAGCCTTGAGGCCGCCACTATCTACCTTTCAACTGGGGGAAAATACTGCCTTTTTCCAGGCTTCTCAATTACACACCGGATCACCCAGCACATATCCCTCTCTCCTCTGACAAGCCAAAGGAGGCCCTTGGAACACAATTCGGCCTTCTGCGATGAAACTTTGGGATGCAGTGTGTTTGTTCTGCATGTGCTGAATGGCTTAGTCCTCTAAATGCCCTCAGGCGGCCTAGGTGACTTTGCATGTTCCAAATGCCTAGCAAGGCTCAGGGTACATCTCTACTTTATTTCGGGCTGGACCTAAAGTCTACTTTCTGCCTCTCTTAGAGAGACGTCGAGCACGAGTCCCCAAAGTGGATTGGAGCCCCGGTGATTTCTTCCAGGGCAGCATAGGTGTCCTCAACGTGGCAGACCCGCATGGAAAGAAAGCCTGCCCAAGAACCGTGCTCCGGGGGCTGTTTCAAAGCTGTGGAACGCTAGCCATAGAGAGCAGATTAGTTGCCGGCCCTTTCACCTGCATAGTGAGGGATGGTCCCAGAGCCGCGTATCCCTTGATTGTGCTCAGAAGGCTTTTGGTACACGGTGCACTTCCTTGGAAAGAAGTGCCCCCGTGAGAGGCTTGAGCGCTGGGAGGCATACTAAAGCTAAAGCCGTCCTTTGACTAAGACTTCCTGGAAACTGGTGCACCCCTGCCTCTGGGAATGGGAAAACGTGCACCTTACCTCGAGACTAGAGGTCACATTTAGTTGGCACTTTAGCTACAGTATGCTCTGGGCTGGGCTCCCCGGAAGGAAGCGCAAGCGCCCGGTTTCTTTTGCAAAAGCTCACTGCTCCTCAGAGGCATCTGTGGAGCGAACAGTGTCCTGGTGGTGTGGTGTTCAGGCCGCTTGGAAGCTGCACCGAAGCTGCTTTCCAAAGGGGGAGAGTCGGGCTTCTCCCACATGCTCCAGTTTCCAACTTGACCCCACAGCGCAGTTACCGGCACTCTCTGACTGACGACTGGAGACTTTCGGCCACACGGGTCCTTTCTAGGATCACACTTCGTTGCAGGCGGGGTCTTTTGCATGCCGTGCATAGCACTAACCGCTTCATGACATAGTCAGGCCTAGGTGAATTGGATCGTCCAAATGTCTCACTCGTTGAGAGGTTTTTCTGTTCTTTTTGTCAGGCTGGACCTACACTGTACCTTGCGTCACAATAGAGAGATGACAGGTAAGAGTTGCCAGGGGGCTCTGTAGGCTCAGGGATTCTTTCAGTGCAGTTCAGAGGGCCTCCACAGAGGGAGAGCCACGTTGAAGGTAATCCTGGCCAAAACGTTGTCCTGGGGCTGCTTTACAGCGGTAGAAATCAAGCTATGCAAGCGAGGATCAGTTCATTGCCCTTCCCTCTGCATAGAAAGGGTTGACCCCAACAGCCTGTTCTGCGCTGTGTGGCTCGGAAAACACAAAGGGGACTCACGGCACCCACGCTCTCCCTCAGAATGGAATTCATACGCGACTCTCTGTGGCCTCCGGAGAGCCATAGAGGAGTTAAAGCACTCTATCGAGTCAGGGATCCTGGAGATGGCTGCACAGCAAACTTTGCTGATAGGAAACACTCGTGCTTACCTTGAGGCCTGGGGTCACGTTTCCTTCGCACTTTAGCTAGGGCAAGCCGTGGGATGAGCTCCTAGCCAGGCACTGGCGACCACCTGGATTCGTAGGAGAAAACTCACTTGCTTCCCTGAGGCATTCCTAGCAGTGGCTAGAAGACGGGTAACGGCACTTTCAGTCAGCCTTGAGGCCGCCACTATCTACCTTTCAACTGGGGAAAATACTGCCTTTTTCCAGGCTTCTCAATTACACACCGGATCACCCAGCACATATCCCTCTCTCCTCTGACAAGCCAAAGGAGGCCCTTGGAACACAATTCGGCCTTCTGCGATGAAACTTTGGGATGCAGTGTGTTTGTTCTGCATGTGCTGAATGGCTTAATCCTCTAAATGCCCTCAGGCGGCCTAGGTGACTTTGCATGTTCCAAATGCCTAGCAAGGCTCAGGGTACATCTCTACTTTATTTCGGGCTGGACCTAAAGTCTACTTTCTGCCTCTCTTAGAGAGACGTCGAGCACGAGTCCCCAAAGTGGATTGGAGCCCCGGTGATTTCTTCCAGGGCAGCATAGGTGTCCTCAACGTGGCAGACCCGCATGGAAAGAAAGCCTGCCCAAGAACCGTGCTCCGGGGGCTGTTTCAAAGCTGTGGAACGCTAGCCATAGAGAGCAGATTAGTTGCCGGCCCTTTCACCTGCATAGTGAGGGATGGTCCCAGAGCCGCGTATCCCTTGATTGTGCTCAGAAGGCTTTTGGTACACGGTGCACTTCCTTGGAAAGAAGTGCCCCCGTGAGAGGCTTGAGCGCTGGGAGGCATACTAAAGCTAAAGCCGTCCTTTGACTAAGACTTCCTGGAAACTGGTGCACCCCTGCCTCTGGTAATGGGAAAACGTGCACCTTACCTCGAGACTAGAGGTCACATTTAGTTGGCACTTTAGCTACAGTATGCTCTGGGCTGGGCTCCCCGGAAGGAAGCGCAAGCGCCCGGTTTCTTTTGCAAAAGCTCACTGCTCCTCAGAGGCATCTGTGGAGCGAACAGTGTCCTGGTGGTGTGGTGTTCAGGCCGCTTGGAAGCTGCACCGAAGCTGCTTTCCAAAGGGGGAGAGTCGGGCTTCTCCCACATGCTCCAGTTTCCAACTTGACCCCACAGCGCAGTTACCGGCACTCTCTGACTGACGACTGGAGACTTTCGGCCACACGGGTCCTTTCTAGGATCACACTTCGTTGCAGGCGGGGTCTTTTGCATGCCGTGCATAGCACTAACCGCTTCATGACATAGTCAGGCCTAGGTGAATTGGATCGTCCAAATGTCTCACTCGTTGAGCGGTTTTTCTGTTCTTTCTGTCAGGCTGGACCTACACTGTACCTTGCGTCACAATAGAGAGATGACAGGTAAGAGTTGCCAGGGGGCTCTGTAGGCTCAGGGATTCTTTCAGTGCAGTTCAGAGGGCCTCCACAGAGGGAGAGCCACGTTGAAGGTAATCCTGGCCAAAACGTTGTCCTGGGGCTGCTTTACAGCGGTAGAAATCAAGCTATGCAAGCGAGGATCAGTTCATTGCCCTTCCCTCTGCATAGAAAGGGTTGACCCCAACAGCCTGTTCTGCGCTGTGTGGCTCGGAAAACACAAAGGGGACTCACGGCACCCATGCTCTCCCTCAGAATGGAATTCATACGCGACTCTCTGTGGCCTCCGGAGAGCCGTAGAGGAGTTAAAGCACTCTATCGAGTCAGGGATCCTGGAGATGGCTGCACAGCAAACTTTGCTGATAGGAAACACTCTTGCTTACCTTGAGGCCTGGGGTCACGTTTCCTTCGCACTTTAGCTAGGGCAAGCCGTGGGATGAGCTCCTAGCCAGGCACTGGCGACCACCTGGATTCGTAGGAGAAAACTCACTTGCTTCCCTGAGGCATTCCTAGCAGTGGCTAGAAGACGGGTAACGGCACTTTCAGTCAGCCTTGAGGCCGCCACTATCTACCTTTCAACTGGGGAAAATACTGCCTTTTTCCAGGCTTCTCAATTACACACCGGATCACCCAGCACATATCCCTCTCTCCTCTGACAAGCCAAAGGAGGCCCTTGGAACACAATTCGGCCTTCTGCGATGAAACTTTGGGATGCAGTGTGTTTGTTCTGCATGTGCTGAATGGCTTAATCCTCTAAATGCCCTCAGGCGGCCTAGGTGACTTTGCATGTTCCAAATGCCTAGCAAGGCTCAGGGTACATCTCTACTTTATTTCGGGCTGGACCTAAAGTCTACTTTCTGCCTCTCTTAGAGAGACGTCGAGCACGAGTCCCCAAAGTGGATTGGAGCCCCGGTGATTTCTTCCAGGGCAGCATAGGTGTCCTCAACGTGGCAGACCCGCATGGAAAGAAAGCCTGCCCAAGAACCGTGCTCCGGGGGCTGTTTCAAAGCTGTGGAACGCTAGCCATAGAGAGCAGATTAGTTGCCGGCCCTTTCACCTGCATAGTGAGGGATGGTCCCAGAGCCGCGTATCCCTTGATTGTGCTCAGAAGGCTTTTGGTACACGGTGCACTTCCTTGGAAAGAAGTGCCCCCGTGAGAGGCTTGAGCGCTGGGAGGCATACTAAAGCTAAAGCCGTCCTTTGACTAAGACTTCCTGGAAACTGGTGCACCCCTGCCTCTGGTAATGGGAAAACGTGCACCTTACCTCGAGACTAGAGGTCACATTTAGTTGGCACTTTAGCTACAGTATGCTCTGGGCTGGGCTCCCCGGAAGGAAGCGCAAGCGCCCGGTTTCTTTTGCAAAAGCTCACTGCTCCTCAGAGGCATCTGTGGAGCGAACAGTGTCCTGGTGGTGTGGTGTTCAGGCCGCTTGGAAGCTGCACCGAAGCTGCTTTCCAAAGGGGGAGAGTCGGGCTTCTCCCACATGCTCCAGTTTCCAACTTGACCCCACAGCGCAGTTACCGGCACTCTCTGACTGACGACTGGAGACTTTCGGCCACACGGGTCCTTTCTAGGATCACACTTCGTTGCAGGCGGGGTCTTTTGCATGCCGTGCATAGCACTAACCGCTTCATGACATAGTCAGGCCTAGGTGAATTGGATCGTCCAAATGTCTCACTCGTTGAGAGGTTTTTCTGTTCTTTTTGTCAGGCTGGACCTACACTGTACCTTGCGTCACAATAGAGAGATGACAGGTAAGAGTTGCCAGGGGGCTCTGTAGGCTCAGGGATTCTTTCAGTGCAGTTCAGAGGGCCTCCACAGAGGGAGAGCCACGTTGAAGGTAATCCTGGCCAAAACGTTGTCCTGGGGCTGCTTTACAGCGGTAGAAATCAAGCTATGCAAGCGAGGATCAGTTCATTGCCCTTCCCTCTGCATAGAAAGGGTTGACCCCAACAGCCTGTTCTGCGCTGTGTGGCTCGGAAAACACAAAGGGGACTCACGGCACCCACGCTCTCCCTCAGAATGGAATTCATACGCGACTCTCTGTGGCCTCCAGAGAGCCATAGAGGAGTTAAAGCACTCTATCGAGTCAGGGATCCTGGAGATGGCTGCACAGCAAACTTTGCTGATAGGAAACACTCGTGCTTACCTTGAGGCCTGGGGTCACGTTTCCTTCGCACTTTAGCTAGGGCAAGCCGTGGGATGAGCTCCTAGCCAGGCACTGGCGACCACCTGGATTCGTAGGAGAAAACTCACTTGCTTCCCTGAGGCATTCCTAGCAGTGGCTAGAAGACGGGTAACGGCACTTTCAGTCAGCCTTGAGGCCGCCACTATCTACCTTTCAACTGGGGAAAATACTGCCTTTTTCCAGGCTTCTCAATTACACACCGGATCACCCAGCACATATCCCTCTCTCCTCTGACAAGCCAAAGGAGGCCCTTGGAACACAATTCGGCCTTCTGCGATGAAACTTTGGGATGCAGTGTGTTTGTTCTGCATGTGCTGAATGGCTTAATCCTCTAAATGCCCTCAGGCGGCCTAGGTGACTTTGCATGTTCCAAATGCCTAGCAAGGCTCAGGGTACATCTCTACTTTATTTCGGGCTGGACCTAAAGTCTACTTTCTGCCTCTCTTAGAGAGACGTCGAGCACGAGTCCCCAAAGTGGATTGGAGCCCCGGTGATTTCTTCCAGGGCAGCATAGGTGTCCTCAACGTGGCAGACCCGCATGGAAAGAAAGCCTGCCCAAGAACCGTGCTCCGGGGGCTGTTTCAAAGCTGTGGAACGCTAGCCATAGAGAGCAGATTAGTTGCCGGCCCTTTCACCTGCATAGTGAGGGATGGTCCCAGAGCCGCGTATCCCTTGATTGTGCTCAGAAGGCTTTTGGTACACGGTGCACTTCCTTGGAAAGAAGTGCCCCCGTGAGAGGCTTGAGCGCTGGGAGGCATACTAAAGCTAAAGCCGTCCTTTGACTAAGACTTCCTGGAAACTGGTGCACCCCTGCCTCTGGGAATGGGAAAACGTGCACCTTACCTCGAGACTAGAGGTCACATTTAGTTGGCACTTTAGCTACAGTATGCTCTGGGCTGGGCTCCCCGGAAGGAAGCGCAAGCGCCCGGTTTCTTTTGCAAAAGCTCACTGCTCCTCAGAGGCATCTGTGGAGCGAACAGTGTCCTGGTGGTGTGGTGTTCAGGCCGCTTGGAAGCTGCACCGAAGCTGCTTTCCAAAGGGGGAGAGTCGGGCTTCTCCCACATGCTCCAGTTTCCAACTTGACCCCACAGCGCAGTTACCGGCACTCTCTGACTGACGACTGGAGACTTTCGGCCACACGGGTCCTTTCTAGGATCACACTTCGTTGCAGGCGGGGTCTTTTGCATGCCGTGCATAGCACTAACCGCTTCATGACATAGTCAGGCCTAGGTGAATTGGATCGTCCAAATGTCTCACTCGTTGAGAGGTTTTTCTGTTCTTTTTGTCAGGCTGGACCTACACTGTACCTTGCGTCACAATAGAGAGATGACAGGTAAGAGTTGCCAGGGGGCTCTGTAGGCTCAGGGATTCTTTCAGTGCAGTTCAGAGGGCCTCCACAGAGGGAGAGCCACGTTGAAGGTAATCCTGGCCAAAACGTTGTCCTGGGGCTGCTTTACAGCGGTAGAAATCAAGCTATGCAAGCGAGGATCAGTTCATTGCCCTTCCCTCTGCATAGAAAGGGTTGACCCCAACAGCCTGTTCTGCGCTGTGTGGCTCGGAAAACACAAAGGGGACTCACGGCACCCACGCTCTCCCTCAGAATGGAATTCATACGCGACTCTCTGTGGCCTCCGGAGAGCCGTAGAGGAGTTAAAGCACTCTATCGAGTCAGGGATCCTGGAGATGGCTGCACAGCAAACTTTGCTGATAGGAAACACTCGTGCTTACCTTGAGGCCTGGGGTCACGTTTCCTTCGCACTTTAGCTAGGGCAAGCCGTGGGATGAGCTCCTAGCCAGGCACTGGCGACCACCTGGATTCGTAGGAGAAAACTCACTTGCTTCCCTGAGGCATTCCTAGCAGTGGCTAGAAGACGGGTAACGGCACTGTCTTTCAGTCAGCCTTGAGGCCGCCACTATCTACCTTTCAACTGGGGGAAAATACTGCCTTTTTCCAGGCTTCTCAATTACACACCGGATCACCCAGCACATATCCCTCTCTCCTCTGACAAGCCAAAGGAGGCCCTTGGAACACAATTCGGCCTTCTGCGATGAAACTTTGGGATGCAGTGTGTTTGTTCTGCATGTGCTGAATGGCTTAGTCCTCTAAATGCCCTCAGGCGGCCTAGGTGACTTTGCATGTTCCAAATGCCTAGCAAGGCTCAGGGTACATCTCTACTTTATTTCGGGCTGGACCTAAAGTCTACTTTCTGCCTCTCTTAGAGAGACGTCGAGCACGAGTCCCCAAAGTGGATTGGAGCCCCGGTGATTTCTTCCAGGGCAGCATAGGTGTCCTCAACGTGGCAGACCCGCATGGAAAGAAAGCCTGCCCAAGAACCGTGCTCCGGGGGCTGTTTCAAAGCTGTGGAACGCTAGCCATAGAGAGCAGATTAGTTGCCGGCCCTTTCACCTGCATAGTGAGGGATGGTCCCAGAGCCGCGTATCCCTTGATTGTGCTCAGAAGGCTTTTGGTACACGGTGCACTTCCTTGGAAAGAAGTGCCCCCGTGAGAGGCTTGAGCGCTGGGAGGCATACTAAAGCTAAAGCCGTCCTTTGACTAAGACTTCCTGGAAACTGGTGCACCCCTGCCTCTGGGAATGGGAAAACGTGCACCTTACCTCGAGACTAGAGGTCACATTTAGTTGGCACTTTAGCTACAGTATGCTCTGGGCTGGGCTCCCCGGAAGGAAGCGCAAGCGCCCGGTTTCTTTTGCAAAAGCTCACTGCTCCTCAGAGGCATCTGTGGAGCGAACAGTGTCCTGGTGGTGTGGTGTTCAGGCCGCTTGGAAGCTGCACCGAAGCTGCTTTCCAAAGGGGGAGAGTCGGGCTTCTCCCACATGCTCCAGTTTCCAACTTGACCCCACAGCGCAGTTACCGGCACTCTCTGACTGACGACTGGAGACTTTCGGCCACACGGGTCCTTTCTAGGATCACACTTCGTTGCAGGCGGGGTCTTTTGCATGCCGTGCATAGCACTAACCGCTTCATGACATAGTCAGGCCTAGGTGAATTGGATCGTCCAAATGTCTCACTCGTTGAGAGGTTTTTCTGTTCTTTTTGTCAGGCTGGACCTACACTGTACCTTGCGTCACAATAGAGAGATGACAGGTAAGAGTTGCCAGGGGGCTCTGTAGGCTCAGGGATTCTTTCAGTGCAGTTCAGAGGGCCTCCACAGAGGGAGAGCCACGTTGAAGGTAATCCTGGCCAAAACGTTGTCCTGGGGCTGCTTTACAGCGGTAGAAATCAAGCTATGCAAGCGAGGATCAGTTCATTGCCCTTCCCTCTGCATAGAAAGGGTTGACCCCAACAGCCTGTTCTGCGCTGTGTGGCTCGGAAAACACAAAGGGGACTCACGGCACCCACGCTCTCCCTCAGAATGGAATTCATACGCGACTCTCTGTGGCCTCCGGAGAGCCATAGAGGAGTTAAAGCACTCTATCGAGTCAGGGATCCTGGAGATGGCTGCACAGCAAACTTTGCTGATAGGAAACACTCGTGCTTACCTTGAGGCCTGGGGTCACGTTTCCTTCGCACTTTAGCTAGGGCAAGCCGTGGGATGAGCTCCTAGCCAGGCACTGGCGACCACCTGGATTCGTAGGAGAAAACTCACTTGCTTCCCTGAGGCATTCCTAGCAGTGGCTAGAAGACGGGTAACGGCACTTTCAGTCAGCCTTGAGGCCGCCACTATCTACCTTTCAACTGGGGAAAATACTGCCTTTTTCCAGGCTTCTCAATTACACACCGGATCACCCAGCACATATCCCTCTCTCCTCTGACAAGCCAAAGGAGGCCCTTGGAACACAATTCGGCCTTCTGCGATGAAACTTTGGGATGCAGTGTGTTTGTTCTGCATGTGCTGAATGGCTTAATCCTCTAAATGCCCTCAGGCGGCCTAGGTGACTTTGCATGTTCCAAATGCCTAGCAAGGCTCAGGGTACATCTCTACTTTATTTCGGGCTGGACCTAAAGTCTACTTTCTGCCTCTCTTAGAGAGACGTCGAGCACGAGTCCCCAAAGTGGATTGGAGCCCCGGTGATTTCTTCCAGGGCAGCATAGGTGTCCTCAACGTGGCAGACCCGCATGGAAAGAAAGCCTGCCCAAGAACCGTGCTCCGGGGGCTGTTTCAAAGCTGTGGAACGCTAGCCATAGAGAGCAGATTAGTTGCCGGCCCTTTCACCTGCATAGTGAGGGATGGTCCCAGAGCCGCGTATCCCTTGATTGTGCTCAGAAGGCTTTTGGTACACGGTGCACTTCCTTGGAAAGAAGTGCCCCCGTGAGAGGCTTGAGCGCTGGGAGGCATACTAAAGCTAAAGCCGTCCTTTGACTAAGACTTCCTGGAAACTGGTGCACCCCTGCCTCTGGGAATGGGAAAACGTGCACCTTACCTCGAGACTAGAGGTCACATTTAGTTGGCACTTTAGCTACAGTATGCTCTGGGCTGGGCTCCCCGGAAGGAAGCGCAAGCGCCCGGTTTCTTTTGCAAAAGCTCACTGCTCCTCAGAGGCATCTGTGGAGCGAACAGTGTCCTGGTGGTGTGGTGTTCAGGCCGCTTGGAAGCTGCACCGAAGCTGCTTTCCAAAGGGGGAGAGTCGGGCTTCTCCCACATGCTCCAGTTTCCAACTTGACCCCACAGCGCAGTTACCGGCACTCTCTGACTGACGACTGGAGACTTTCGGCCACACGGGTCCTTTCTAGGATCACACTTCGTTGCAGGCGGGGTCTTTTGCATGCTGTGCATAGCACTAACCGCTTCATGACATAGTCAGGCCTAGGTGAATTGGATCGTCCAAATGTCTCACTCGTTGAGAGGTTTTTCTGTTCTTTTTGTCAGGCTGGACCTACACTGTACCTTGCGTCACAATAGAGAGATGACAGGTAAGAGTTGCCAGGGGGCTCTGTAGGCTCAGGGATTCTTTCAGTGCAGTTCAGAGGGCCTCCACAGAGGGAGAGCCACGTTGAAGGTAATCCTGGCCAAAACGTTGTCCTGGGGCTGCTTTACAGCGGTAGAAATCAAGCTATGCAAGCGAGGATCAGTTCATTGCCCTTCCCTCTGCATAGAAAGGGTTGACCCCAACAGCCTGTTCTGCGCTGTGTGGCTCGGAAAACACAAAGGGGACTCACGGCACCCACGCTCTCCCTCAGAATGGAATTCATACGCGACTCTCTGTGGCCTCCGGAGAGCCATAGAGGAGTTAAAGCACTCTATCGAGTCAGGGATCCTGGAGATGGCTGCACAGCAAACTTTGCTGATAGGAAACACTCGTGCTTACCTTGAGGCCTGGGGTCACGTTTCCTTCGCACTTTAGCTAGGGCAAGCCGTGGGATGAGCTCCTAGCCAGGCACTGGCGACCACCTGGATTCGTAGGAGAAAACTCACTTGCTTCCCTGAGGCATTCCTAGCAGTGGCTAGAAGACGGGTAACGGCACTTTCAGTCAGCCTTGAGGCCGCCACTATCTACCTTTCAACTGGGGAAAATACTGCCTTTTTCCAGGCTTCTCAATTACACACCGGATCACCCAGCACATATCCCTCTCTCCTCTGACAAGCCAAAGGAGGCCCTTGGAACACAATTCGGCCTTCTGCGATGAAACTTTGGGATGCAGTGTGTTTGTTCTGCATGTGCTGAATGGCTTAATCCTCTAAATGCCCTCAGGCGGCCTAGGTGACTTTGCATGTTCCAAATGCCTAGCAAGGCTCAGGGTACATCTCTACTTTATTTCGGGCTGGACCTAAAGTCTACTTTCTGCCTCTCTTAGAGAGACGTCGAGCACGAGTCCCCAAAGTGGATTGGAGCCCCGGTGATTTCTTCCAGGGCAGCATAAGTGTCCTCAACGTGGCAGACCCGCATGGAAAGAAAGCCTGCCCAAGAACCGTGCTCCGGGGGCTGTTTCAAAGCTGTGGAACGCTAGCCATAGAGAGCAGATTAGTTGCCGGCCCTTTCACCTGCATAGTGAGGGATGGTCCCAGAGCCGCGTATTCCTTGATTGTGCTCAGAAGGCTTTTGGTACACGGTGCACTTCCTTGGAAAGAAGTGCCCCCGTGAGAGGCTTGAGTGCTGGGAGGCATACTAAAGCTAAAGCCGTCCTTTGACTAAGACTTCCTGGAAACTGGTGCACCCCTGCCTCTGGGAATGGGAAAACGTGCACCTTACCTCGAGACTAGAGGTCACATTTAGTTGGCACTTTAGCTACAGTATGCTCTGGGCTGGGCTCCCCGGAAGGAAGCGCAAGCGCCCGGTTTCTTTTGCAAAAGCTCACTGCTCCTCAGAGGCATCTGTGGAGTGAACAGTGTCCTGGTGGTGTGATGTTCAGGCAGCTTGGAAGCTGCACCAAAGCTGCTTTCCAAAGGGGGAGAGTCGGGCTTCTCCCACATGCTCCAGTTTCCAACTTGACCCCACAGCGCAGTTACCGGCACTCTCTGACTGGCGACTGGAGACTTTCGGCCACACGGGGCCTTTGTAGGATCACACTTCGTTGCAGGCGGGGTCTTTTGCATGCCGTGCATAGCACTAACCGCTTCATGACATAGTCAGGCCTAGGTGAATTGGATCGTCCAAATGTCTCACTCGTTGAGCGGTTTTTCTGTTCTTTCTGTCAGGCTGGACCTACACTGTACCTTGCGTCACAATAGAGAGATGACAGGTAAGAGTTGCCAGGGGGCTCTGTAGGCTCAGGGATTCTTTCAGTGCAGTTCAGAGGGCCTCCACAGAGGGAGAGCCACGTTGAAGGTAATTCTGGCCAAAACGTTGTCCTGGGGCTGCTTTACAGCGGTCTAAATCAAGCTATGCAAGCGAGGATCAGTTAATTGCCCTTCCCTCTGCATAGAAAGGGTTGACCCCAACAGCCTGTTCTGCGCTGTGTGGCTCGGAAAACACAAAGGGGACTCACGGCACCCACGCTCTCCCTCAGAATGGAATTCATACGCGACTCTCTGTGGCCTCCGGAGAGCCATAGAGGAGTTAAAGCACTCTATCGAGTCAGGGATCCTGGAGATGGCTGCACAGCAAACTTTGCTGATAGGAAACACTCTTGCTTACCTTGAGGCCTGGGGTCACGTTTCCTTCGCACTTTAGCTAGGGCAAGCCGTGGGATGAGCTCCTAGCCAGGCACTGGCGACCACCTGGATTCGTAGGAGAAAACTCACTTGCTTCCCTGAGGCATTCCTAGCAGTGGCTAGAAGACGGGTAACGGCACTTTCAGTCAGCCTTGAGGCCGCCACTATCTACCTTTCAACTGGGGAAAATACTGCCTTTTTCCAGGCTTCTCAATTACACACCGGATCACCCAGCACATATCCCTCTCTCCTCTGACAAGCCAAAGGAGGCCCTTGGAACACAATTCGGCCTTCTGCGATGAAACTTTGGGATGCAGTGTGTTTGTTCTGCATGTGCTGAATGGCTTAGTCCTCTAAATGCCCTCAGGCGGCCTAGGTGACTTTGCATGTTCCAAATGCCTAGCAAGGCTCAGGGTACATCTCTACTTTATTTCGGGCTGGACCTAAAGTCTACTTTCTGCCTCTCTTAGAGAGACGTCGAGCACGAGTCCCCAAAGTGGATTGGAGCCCCGGTGATTTCTTCCAGGGCAGCATAGGTGTCCTCAACGTGGCAGACCCGCATGGAAAGAAAGCCTGCCCAAGAACCGTGCTCCGGGGGCTGTTTCAAAGCTGTGGAACGCTAGCCATAGAGAGCAGATTAGTTGCCGGCCCTTTCACCTGCATAGTGAGGGATGGTCCCAGAGCCGCGTATCCCTTGATTGTGCTCAGAAGGCTTTTGGTACACGGTGCACTTCCTTGGAAAGAAGTGCCCCCGTGAGAGGCTTGAGCGCTGGGAGGCATACTAAAGCTAAAGCCGTCCTTTGACTAAGACTTCCTGGAAACTGGTGCACCCCTGCCTCTGGGAATGGGAAAACGTGCACCTTACCTCGAGACTAGAGGTCACATTTAGTTGGCACTTTAGCTACAGTATGCTCTGGGCTGGGCTCCCCGGAAGGAAGCGCAAGCGCCCGGTTTCTTTTGCAAAAGCTCACTGCTCCTCAGAGGCATCTGTGGAGCGAACAGTGTCCTGGTGGTGTGGTGTTCAGGCCGCTTGGAAGCTGCACCGAAGCTGCTTTCCAAAGGGGGAGAGTCGGGCTTCTCCCACATGCTCCAGTTTCCAACTTGACCCCACAGCGCAGTTACCGGCACTCTCTGACTGACGACTGGAGACTTTCGGCCACACGGGTCCTTTCTAGGATCACACTTCGTTGCAGGCGGGGTCTTTTGCATGCCGTGCATAGCACTAACCGCTTCATGACATAGTCAGGCCTAGGTGAATTGGATCGTCCAAATGTCTCACTCGTTGAGAGGTTTTTCTGTTCTTTTTGTCAGGCTGGACCTACACTGTACCTTGCGTCACAATAGAGAGATGACAGGTAAGAGTTGCCAGGGGGCTCTGTAGGCTCAGGGATTCTTTCAGTGCAGTTCAGAGGGCCTCCACAGAGGGAGAGCCACGTTGAAGGTAATCCTGGCCAAAACGTTGTCCTGGGGCTGCTTTACAGCGGTAGAAATCAAGCTATGCAAGCGAGGATCAGTTCATTGCCCTTCCCTCTGCATAGAAAGGGTTGACCCCAACAGCCTGTTCTGCGCTGTGTGGCTCGGAAAACACAAAGGGGACTCACGGCACCCACGCTCTCCCTCAGAATGGAATTCATACGCGACTCTCTGTGGCCTCCGGAGAGCCGTAGAGGAGTTAAAGCACTCTATCGAGTCAGGGATCCTGGAGATGGCTGCACAGCAAACTTTGCTGATAGGAAACACTCGTGCTTACCTTGAGGCCTGGGGTCACGTTTCCTTCGCACTTTAGCTAGGGCAAGCCGTGGGATGAGCTCCTAGCCAGGCACTGGCGACCACCTGGATTCGTAGGAGAAAACTCACTTGCTTCCCTGAGGCATTCCTAGCAGTGGCTAGAAGACGGGTAACGGCACTTTCAGTCAGCCTTGAGGCCGCCACTATCTACCTTTCAACTGGGGAAAATACTGCCTTTTTCCAGGCTTCTCAATTACACACCGGATCACCCAGCACATATCCCTCTCTCCTCTGACAAGCCAAAGGAGGCCCTTGGAACACAATTCGGCCTTCTGCGATGAAACTTTGGGATGCAGTGTGTTTGTTCTGCATGTGCTGAATGGCTTAATCCTCTAAATGCCCTCAGGCGGCCTAGGTGACTTTGCATGTTCCAAATGCCTAGCAAGGCTCAGGGTACATCTCTACTTTATTTCGGGCTGGACCTAAAGTCTACTTTCTGCCTCTCTTAGAGAGACGTCGAGCACGAGTCCCCAAAGTGGATTGGAGCCCCGGTGATTTCTTCCAGGGCAGCATAAGTGTCCTCAACGTGGCAGACCCGCATGGAAAGAAAGCCTGCCCAAGAACCGTGCTCCGGGGGCTGTTTCAAAGCTGTGGAACGCTAGCCATAGAGAGCAGATTAGTTGCCGGCCCTTTCACCTGCATAGTGAGGGATGGTCCCAGAGCCGCGTATTCCTTGATTGTGCTCAGAAGGCTTTTGGTACACGGTGCACTTCCTTGGAAAGAAGTGCCCCCGTGAGAGGCTTGAGTGCTGGGAGGCATACTAAAGCTAAAGCCGTCCTTTGACTAAGACTTCCTGGAAACTGGTGCACCCCTGCCTCTGGGAATGGGAAAACGTGCACCTTACCTCGAGACTAGAGGTCACATTTAGTTGGCACTTTAGCTACAGTATGCTCTGGGCTGGGCTCCCCGGAAGGAAGCGCAAGCGCCCGGTTTCTTTTGCAAAAGCTCACTGCTCCTCAGAGGCATCTGTGGAGTGAACAGTGTCCTGGTGGTGTGATGTTCAGGCAGCTTGGAAGCTGCACCAAAGCTGCTTTCCAAAGGGGGAGAGTCGGGCTTCTCCCACATGCTCCAGTTTCCAACTTGACCCCACAGCGCAGTTACCGGCACTCTCTGACTGGCGACTGGAGACTTTCGGCCACACGGGGCCTTTGTAGGATCACACTTCGTTGCAGGCGGGGTCTTTTGCATGCCGTGCATAGCACTAACCGCTTCATGACATAGTCAGGCCTAGGTGAATTGGATCGTCCAAATGTCTCACTCGTTGAGCGGTTTTTCTGTTCTTTCTGTCAGGCTGGACCTACACTGTACCTTGCGTCACAATAGAGAGATGACAGGTAAGAGTTGCCAGGGGGCTCTGTAGGCTCAGGGATTCTTTCAGTGCAGTTCAGAGGGCCTCCACAGAGGGAGAGCCACGTTGAAGGTAATTCTGGCCAAAACGTTGTCCTGGGGCTGCTTTACAGCGGTCTAAATCAAGCTATGCAAGCGAGGATCAGTTAATTGCCCTTCCCTCTGCATAGAAAGGGTTGACCCCAACAGCCTGTTCTGCGCTGTGTGGCTCGGAAAACACAAAGGGGACTCACGGCACCCACGCTCTCCCTCAGAATGGAATTCATACGCGACTCTCTGTGGCCTCCGGAGAGCCGTAGAGGAGTTAAAGCACTCTATCGAGTCAGGGATCCTGGAGATGGCTGCACAGCAAACTTTGCTGATAGGAAACACTCTTGCTTACCTTGAGGCCTGGGGTCACGTTTCCTTCGCACTTTAGCTAGGGCAAGCCGTGGGATGAGCTCCTAGCCAGGCACTGGCGACCACCTGGATTCGTAGGAGAAAACTCACTTGCTTCCCTGAGGCATTCCTAGCAGTGGCTAGAAGACGGGTAACGGCACTTTCAGTCAGCCTTGAGGCCGCCACTATCTACCTTTCAACTGGGGAAAATACTGCCTTTTTCCAGGCTTCTCAATTACACACCGGATCACCCAGCACATATCCCTCTCTCCTCTGACAAGCCAAAGGAGGCCCTTGGAACACAATTCGGCCTTCTGCGATGAAACTTTGGGATGCAGTGTGTTTGTTCTGCATGTGCTGAATGGCTTAGTCCTCTAAATGCCCTCAGGCGGCCTAGGTGACTTTGCATGTTCCAAATGCCTAGCAAGGCTCAGGGTACATCTCTACTTTATTTCGGGCTGGACCTAAAGTCTACTTTCTGCCTCTCTTAGAGAGACGTCGAGCACGAGTCCCCAAACTGGATTGGAGCCCCGGTGATTTCTTCCAGGGCAGCATAGGTGTCCTCAACGTGGCAGACCCGCATGGAAAGAAAGCCTGCCCAAGAACCGTGCTCCGGGGGCTGTTTCAAAGCTGTGGAACGCTAGCCATAGAGAGCAGATTCGTTGCCGGCCCTTTCACCTGCATAGTGAGGGATGGTCCCAGAGCCGCGTATCCCTTGATTGTGCTCAGAAGGCTTTTGGTACACGGTGCACTTCCTTGGAAAGAAGTGCCCCCGTGAGAGGCTTGAGCGCTGGGAGGCATACTAAAGCTAAAGCCGTCCTTTGACTAAGACTTCCTGGAAACTGGTGCACCCCTGCCTCTGGTAATGGGAAAACGTGCACCTTACCTCGAGACTAGAGGTCACATTTAGTTGGCACTTTAGCTACAGTATGCTCTGGGCTGGGCTCCCCGGAAGGAAGCGCAAGCGCCCGGTTTCTTTTGCAAAAGCTCACTGCTCCTCAGAGGCATCTGTGGAGCGAACAGTGTCCTGGTGGTGTGGTGTTCAGGCCGCTTGGAAGCTGCACCGAAGCTGCTTTCCAAAGGGGGAGAGTCGGGCTTCTCCCACATGCTCCAGTTTCCAACTTGACCCCACAGCGCAGTTACCGGCACTCTCTGACTGACGACTGGAGACTTTCGGCCACACGGGTCCTTTCTAGGATCACACTTCGTTGCAGGCGGGGTCTTTTGCATGCCGTGCATAGCACTAACCGCTTCATGACATAGTCAGGCCTAGGTGAATTGGATCGTCCAAATGTCTCACTCGTTGAGAGGTTTTTCTGTTCTTTTTGTCAGGCTGGACCTACACTGTACCTTGCGTCACAATAGAGAGATGACAGGTAAGAGTTGCCAGGGGGCTCTGTAGGCTCAGGGATTCTTTCAGTGCAGTTCAGAGGGCCTCCAAAGAGGGAGAGCCACGTTGAAGGTAATCCTGGCCAAAACGTTGTCCTGGGGCTGCTTTACAGCGGTAGAAATCAAGCTATGCAAGCGAGGATCAGTTCATTGCCCTTCCCTCTGCATAGAAAGGGTTGACCCCAACAGCCTGTTCTGCGCTGTGTGGCTCGGAAAACACAAAGGGGACTCACGGCACCCACGCTCTCCCTCAGAATGGAATTCATACGCGACTCTCTGTGGCCTCCGGAGAGCCGTAGAGGAGTTAAAGCACTCTATCGAGTCAGGGATCCTGGAGATGGCTGCACAGCAAACTTTGCTGATAGGAAACACTCGTGCTTACCTTGACGCCTGGGGTCAGGTTTCCTTCGCACTTTAGCTAGGGCAAGCCGTGGGATGAGCTCCTAGCCAGGCACTGGCGACCACCTGGATTCGTAGGAGAAAACTCACTTGCTTCCCTGAGGCATTCCTAGCAGTGGCTAGAAGACGGGTAACGGCACTTTCAGTCAGCCTTGAGGCCGCCACTATCTACCTTTCAACTGGGGAAAATACTGCCTTTTTCCAGGCTTCTCAATTACACACCGGATCACCCAGCACATATCCCTCTCTCCTCTGACAAGCCAAAGGAGGCCCTTGGAACACAATTCGGCCTTCTGCGATGAAACTTTGGGATGCAGTGTGTTTGTTCTGCATGTGCTGAATGGCTTAATCCTCTAAATGCCCTCAGGCGGCCTAGGTGACTTTGCATGTTCCAAATGCCTAGCAAGGCTCAGGGTACATCTCTACTTTATTTCGGGCTGGACCTAAAGTCTACTTTCTGCCTCTCTTAGAGAGACGTCGAGCACGAGTCCCCAAAGTGGATTGGAGCCCCGGTGATTTCTTCCAGGGCAGCATAGGTGTCCTCAACGTGGCAGACCCGCATGGAAAGAAAGCCTGCCCAAGAACCGTGCTCCGGGGGCTGTTTCAAAGCTGTGGAACGCTAGCCATAGAGAGCAGATTAGTTGCCGGCCCTTTCACCTGCATAGTGAGGGATGGTCCCAGAGCCGCGTATCCCTTGATTGTGCTCAGAAGGCTTTTGGTACACGGTGCACTTCCTTGGAAAGAAGTGCCCCCGTGAGAGGCTTGAGCGCTGGGAGGCATACTAAAGCTAAAGCCGTCCTTTGACTAAGACTTCCTGGAAACTGGTGCACCCCTGCCTCTGGTAATGGGAAAACGTGCACCTTACCTCGAGACTAGAGGTCACATTTAGTTGGCACTTTAGCTACAGTATGCTCTGGGCTGGGCTCCCCGGAAGGAAGCGCAAGCGCCCGGTTTCTTTTGCAAAAGCTCACTGCTCCTCAGAGGCATCTGTGGAGCGAACAGTGTCCTGGTGGTGTGGTGTTCAGGCCGCTTGGAAGCTGCACCGAAGCTGCTTTCCAAAGGGGGAGAGTCGGGCTTCTCCCACATGCTCCAGTTTCCAACTTGACCCCACAGCGCAGTTACCGGCACTCTCTGACTGACGACTGGAGACTTTCGGCCACACGGGTCCTTTCTAGGATCACACTTCGTTGCAGGCGGGGTCTTTTGCATGCCGTGCATAGCACTAACCGCTTCATGACATAGTCAGGCCTAGGTGAATTGGATCGTCCAAATGTCTCACTCGTTGAGAGGTTTTTCTGTTCTTTTTGTCAGGCTGGACCTACACTGTACCTTGCGTCACAATAGAGAGATGACAGGTAAGAGTTGCCAGGGGGCTCTGTAGGCTCAGGGATTCTTTCAGTGCAGTTCAGAGGGCCTCCACAGAGGGAGAGCCACGTTGAAGGTAATCCTGGCCAAAACGTTGTCCTGGGGCTGCTTTACAGCGGTAGAAATCAAGCTATGCAAGCGAGGATCAGTTCATTGCCCTTCCCTCTGCATAGAAAGGGTTGACCCCAACAGCCTGTTCTGCGCTGTGTGGCTCGGAAAACACAAAGGGGACTCACGGCACCCACGCTCTCCCTCAGAATGGAATTCATACGCGACTCTCTGTGGCCTCCGGAGAGCCGTAGAGGAGTTAAAGCACTCTATCGAGTCAGGGATCCTGGAGATGGCTGCACAGCAAACTTTGCTGATAGGAAACACTCGTGCTTACCTTGAGGCCTGGGGTCACGTTTCCTTCGCACTTTAGCTAGGGCAAGCCGTGGGATGAGTTCCTAGCCAGGCACTGGCGACCACCTGGATTCGTAGGAGAAAACTCACTTGCTTCCCTGAGGCATTCCTAGCAGTGGCTAGAAGACGGGTAACGGCACTTTCAGTCAGCCTTGAGGCCGCCACTATCTACCTTTCAACTGGGGAAAATACTGCCTTTTTCCAGGCTTCTCAATTCCACACCGGATCACCCAGCACATATCCCTCTCTCCTCTGACAAGCCAAAGGAGGCCCTTGGAACACAATTCGGCCTTCTGCGATGAAACTTTGGGATGCAGTGTGTTTGTTCTGCATGTGCTGAATGGCTTAATCCTCTAAATGCCCTCAGGCGGCCTAGGTGACTTTGCATGTTCCAAATGCCTAGCAAGGCTCAGGGTACATCTCTACTTTATTTCGGGCTGGACCTAAAGTCTACTTTCTGCCTCTCTTAGAGAGACGTCGAGCACGAGTCCCCAAAGTGGATTGGAGCCCCGGTGATTTCTTCCAGGGCAGCATAGGTGTCCTCAACGTGGCAGACCCGCATGGAAAGAAAGCCTGCCCAAGAACCGTGCTCCGGGGGCTGTTTCAAAGCTGTGGAACGCTAGCCATAGAGAGCAGATTAGTTGCCGGCCCTTTCACCTGCATAGTGAGGGATGGTCCCAGAGCCGCGTATCCCTTGATTGTGCTCAGAAGGCTTTTGGTACACGGTGCACTTCCTTGGAAAGAAGTGCCCCCGTGAGAGGCTTGAGCGCTGGGAGGCATACTAAAGCTAAAGCCGTCCTTTGACTAAGACTTCCTGGAAACTGGTGCACCCCTGCCTCTGGTAATGGGAAAACGTGCACCTTACCTCGAGACTAGAGGTCACATTTAGTTGGCACTTTAGCTACAGTATGCTCTGGGCTGGGCTCCCCGGAAGGAAGCGCAAGCGCCCGGTTTCTTTTGCAAAAGCTCACTGCTCCTCAGAGGCATCTGTGGAGCGAACAGTGTCCTGGTGGTGTGGTGTTCAGGCCGCTTGGAAGCTGCACCGAAGCTGCTTTCCAAAGGGGGAGAGTCGGGCTTCTCCCACATGCTCCAGTTTCCAACTTGACCCCACAGCGCAGTTACCGGCACTCTCTGACTGACGACTGGAGACTTTCGGCCACACGGGTCCTTTCTAGGATCACACTTCGTTGCAGGCGGGGTCTTTTGCATGCCGTGCATAGCACTAACCGCTTCATGACATAGTCAGGCCTAGGTGAATTGGATCGTCCAAATGTCTCACTCGTTGAGAGGTTTTTCTGTTCTTTTTGTCAGGCTGGACCTACACTGTACCTTGCGTCACAATAGAGAGATGACAGGTAAGAGTTGCCAGGGGGCTCTGTAGGCTCAGGGATTCTTTCAGTGCAGTTCAGAGGGCCTCCACAGAGGGAGAGCCACGTTGAAGGTAATCCTGGCCAAAACGTTGTCCTGGGGCTGCTTTACAGCGGTAGAAATCAAGCTATGCAAGCGAGGATCAGTTCATTGCCCTTCCCTCTGCATAGAAAGGGTTGACCCCAACAGCCTGTTCTGCGCTGTGTGGCTCGGAAAACACAAAGGGGACTCACGGCACCCACGCTCTCCCTCAGAATGGAATTCATACGCGACTCTCTGTGGCCTCCAGAGAGCCATAGAGGAGTTAAAGCACTCTATCGAGTCAGGGATCCTGGAGATGGCTGCACAGCAAACTTTGCTGATAGGAAACACTCGTGCTTACCTTGAGGCCTGGGGTCACGTTTCCTTCGCACTTTAGCTAGGGCAAGCCGTGGGATGAGCTCCTAGCCAGGCACTGGCGACCACCTGGATTCGTAGGAGAAAACTCACTTGCTTCCCTGAGGCATTCCTAGCAGTGGCTAGAAGACGGGTAACGGCACTGTCTTTCAGTCAGCCTTGAGGCCGCCACTATCTACCTTTCAACTGGGGGAAATTACTGCCTTTTTCCAGGCTTCTCAATTACACACCGGATCACCTAGCACATATACCTCTCTTCTTTGACAAGCCAAAGGAGGCCCTTGGAACACAATTCGGCCTTCTGCGATGAAACTTTGGGATGCAGTGTGTTTGTTCTGCATGTGCTGAATGGCATAATCCTCTAAATGCCCTCAGGCGGCCTAGGTGACTTTGCATGTTCCAAATGCCTAGCAAGGCTCAGGGTACATCTCTACTCTATTTCGGGCTGGACCTATAGTCTACTTTCTGCCTCTCTTAGAGAGACGTCGAGCACGAGTCCCCAAAGTGGATTGGAGCCCCGGTGATTTCTTCCAGGGCAGCATAGGTGTCCTCAACGTGGCAGACCCGCATGGAAAGAAAGCCTGCCCAAGAACCGTGCTCCGGGGGCTGTTTCAAAGCTGTGGAACGCTAGCCATAGAGAGCAGATTAGTTGCCGGCCCTTTCACCTGCATAGTGAGGGATGGTCCCAGAGCCGCGTATTCCTTGATTGTGCTCAGAAGGCTTTTGGTACACGGTGCACTTCCTTGGAAAGAAGTGCCCCCGTGAGAGGCTTGAGTGCTGGGAGGCATACTAAAGCTAAAGCCGTCCTTTGACTAAGACTTCCTGGAAACTGGTGCACCCCTGCCTCTGGGAATGGGAAAACGTGCACCTTACCTCGAGACTAGAGGTCACATTTAGTTGGCACTTTAGCTACAGTATGCTCTGGGCTGGGCTCCCCGGAAGGAAGCGCAAGCGCCCGGTTTCTTTTGCAAAAGCTCACTGCTCCTCAGAGGCATCTGTGGAGTGAACAGTGTCCTGGTGGTGTGATGTTCAGGCAGCTTGGAAGCTGCACCAAAGCTGCTTTCCAAAGGGGGAGAGTCGGGCTTCTCCCACATGCTCCAGTTTCCAACTTGACCCCACAGCGCAGTTACCGGCACTCTCTGACTGGCGACTGGAGACTTTCGGCCACACGGGGCCTTTGTAGGATCACACTTCGTTGCAGGCGGGGTCTTTTGCATGCCGTGCATAGCACTAACCGCTTCATGACATAGTCAGGCCTAGGTGAATTGGATCGTCCAAATGTCTCACTCGTTGAGCGGTTTTTCTGTTCTTTCTGTCAGGCTGGACCTACACTGTACCTTGCGTCACAATAGAGAGATGACAGGTAAGAGTTGCCAGGGGGCTCTGTAGGCTCAGGGATTCTTTCAGTGCAGTTCAGAGGGCCTCCACAGAGGGAGAGCCACGTTGAAGGTAATTCTGGCCAAAACGTTGTCCTGGGGCTGCTTTACAGCGGTCTAAATCAAGCTATGCAAGCGAGGATCAGTTAATTGCCCTTCCCTCTGCATAGAAAGGGTTGACCCCAACAGCCTGTTCTGCGCTGTGTGGCTCGGAAAACACAAAGGGGACTCACGGCACCCACGCTCTCCCTCAGAATGGAATTCATACGCGACTCTCTGTGGCCTCCGGAGAGCCGTAGAGGAGTTAAAGCACTCTATCGAGTCAGGGATCCTGGAGATGGCTGCACAGCAAACTTTGGTGATAGGAAACACTCTTGCTTACCTTGAGGCCTGGGGTCACGTTTCCTTCGCACTTTAGCTAGGGCAAGCCGTGGGATGAGCTCCTAGCCAGGCACTGGCGACCACCTGGATTCGTAGGAGAAAACTCACTTGCTTCCCTGAGGCATTCCTAGCAGTGGCTAGAAGACGGGTAACGGCACTTTCAGTCAGCCTTGAGGCCGCCACTATCTACCTTTCAACTGGGGAAAATACTGCCTTTTTCCAGGCTTCTCAATTACACACCGGATCACCCAGCACATATCCCTCTCTCCTCTGACAAGCCAAAGGAGGCCCTTGGAACACAATTCGGCCTTCTGCGATGAAACTTTGGGATGCAGTGTGTTTGTTCTGCATGTGCTGAATGGCTTAATCCTCTAAATGCCCTCAGGCGGCCTAGGTGACTTTGCATGTTCCAAATGCCTAGCAAGGCTCAGGGTACATCTCTACTTTATTTCGGGCTGGACCTAAAGTCTACTTTCTGCCTCTCTTAGAGAGACGTCGAGCACGAGTCCCCAAAGTGGATTGGAGCCCCGGTGATTTCTTCCAGGGCAGCATAGGTGTCCTCAACGTGGCAGACCCGCATGGAAACAAAGCCTGCCCAAGAACCGTGCTCCGGGGGCTGTTTCAAAGCTGTGGAACGCTAGCCATAGAGAGCAGATTAGTTGCCGGCCCTTTCACCTGCATAGTGAGGGATGGTCCCAGAGCCGCGTATCCCTTGATTGTGCTCAGAAGACTTTTGGTACACGGTGCACTTCCTTGGAAAGAAGTGCCCCCGTGAGAGGCTTGAGCGCTGGGAGGCATACTAAAGCTAAAGCCGTCCTTTGACTAAGACTTCCTGGAAACTGGTGCACCCCTGCCTCTGGTAATGGGAAAACGTGCACCTTACCTCGAGACTAGAGGTCACATTTAGTTGGCACTTTAGCTACAGTATGCTCTGGGCTGGGCTCCCCGGAAGGAAGCGCAAGCGCCCGGTTTCTTTTGCAAAAGCTCACTGCTCCTCAGAGGCATCTGTGGAGCGAACAGTGTCCTGGTGGTGTGGTGTTCAGGCCACTTGGAAGCTGCACCGAAGCTGCTTTCCAAAGGGGGAGAGTCGGGCTTCTCCCACATGCTCCAGTTTCCAACTTGACCCCACAGCGCAGTTACCGGCACTCTCTGACTGACGACTGGAGACTTTCGGCCACACGGGTCCTTTCTAGGATCACACTTCGTTGCAGGCGGGGTCTTTTGCATGCCGTGCATAGCACTAACCGCTTCATGACATAGTCAGGCCTAGGTGAATTGGATCGTCCAAATGTCTCACTCGTTGAGAGGTTTTTCTGTTCTTTTTGTCAGGCTGGACCTACACTGTACCTTGCGTCACAATAGAGAGATGACAGGTAAGAGTTGCCAGGGGGCTCTGTAGGCTCAGGGATTCTTTCAGTGCAGTTCAGAGGGCCTCCACAGAGGGAGAGCCACGTTGAAGGTAATCCTGGCCAAAACGTTGTCCTGGGGCTGCTTTACAGCGGTAGAAATCAAGCTATGCAAGCGAGGATCAGTTCATTGCCCTTCCCTCTGCATAGAAAGGGTTGACCCCAACAGCCTGTTCTGCGCTGTGTGGCTCGGAAAACACAAAGGGGACTCACGGCACCCACGCTCTCCCTCAGAATGGAATTCATACGCGACTCTCTGTGGCCTCCGGAGAGCCGTAGAGGAGTTAAAGCACTCTATCGAGTCAGGGATCCTGGAGATGGCTGCACAGCAAACTTTGCTGATAGGAAACACTCGTGCTTACCTTGAGGCCTGGGGTCACGTTTCCTTCGCACTTTAGCTAGGGCAAGCCGTGGGATGAGCTCCTAGCCAGGCACTGGCGACCACCTGGATTCGTAGGAGAAAACTCACTTGCTTCCCTGAGGCATTCCTAGCAGTGGCTAGAAGACGGGTAACGGCACTTTCAGTCAGCCTTGAGGCCGCCACTATCTACCTTTCAACTGGGGAAAATACTGCCTTTTTCCAGGCTTCTCAATTACACACCGGATCACCCAGCACATATCCCTCTCTCCTCTGACAAGCCAAAGGAGGCCCTTGGAACACAATTCGGCCTTCTGCGATGAAACTTTGGGATGCAGTGTGTTTGTTCTGCATGTGCTGAATGGCTTAATCCTCTAAATGCCCTCAGGCGGCCTAGGTGACTTTGCATGTTCCAAATGCCTAGCAAGGCTCAGGGTACATCTCTACTTTATTTCGGGCTGGACCTAAAGTCTACTTTCTGCCTCTCTTAGAGAGACGTCGAGCACGAGTCCCCAAAGTGGATTGGAGCCCCGGTGATTTCTTCCAGGGCAGCATAGGTGTCCTCAACGTGGCAGACCCGCATGGAAAGAAAGCCTGCCCAAGAACCGTGCTCCGGGGGCTGTTTCAAAGCTGTGGAACGCTAGCCATAGAGAGCAGATTAGTTGCCGGCCCTTTCACCTGCATAGTGAGGGATGGTCCCAGAGCCGCGTATCCCTTGATTGTGCTCAGAAGGCTTTTGGTACACGGTGCAATTCCTTGGAAAGAAGTGCCCCCGTGAGAGGCTTGAGCGCTGGGAGGCATACTAAAGCTAAAGCCGTCCTTTGACTAAGACTTCCTGGAAACTGGTGCACCCCTGCCTCTGGTAATGGGAAAACGTGCACCTTACCTCGAGACTAGAGGTCACATTTAGTTGGCACTTTAGCTACAGTATGCTCTGGGCTGGGCTCCCCGGAAGGAAGCGCAAGCGCCCGGTTTCTTTTGCAAAAGCTCACTGCTCCTCAGAGGCATCTGTGGAGCGAACAGTGTCCTGGTGGTGTGGTGTTCAGGCCGCTTGGAAGCTGCACCGAAGCTGCTTTCCAAAGGGGGAGAGTCGGGCTTCTCCCACATGCTCCAGTTTCCAACTTGACCCCACAGCGCAGTTACCGGCACTCTCTGACTGACGACTGGAGACTTTCGGCCACACGGGTCCTTTCTAGGATCACACTTCGTTGCAGGCGGGGTCTTTTGCATGCCGTGCATAGCACTAACCGCTTCATGACATAGTCAGGCCTAGGTGAATTGGATCGTCCAAATGTCTCACTCGTTGAGAGGTTTTTCTGTTCTTTTTGTCAGGCTGGACCTACACTGTACCTTGCGTCACAATAGAGAGATGACAGGTAAGAGTTGCCAGGGGGCTCTGTAGGCTCAGGGATTCTTTCAGTGCAGTTCAGAGGGCCTCCACAGAGGGAGAGCCACGTTGAAGGTAATCCTGGCCAAAACGTTGTCCTGGGGCTGCTTTACAGCGGTCGAAATCAAGCTATGCAAGCGAGGATCAGTTAATTGCCCTTCCCTCTGCATAGAAAGGGTTGACCCCAACAGCCTGTTCTGCGCTGTGTGGCTCGGAAAACACAAAGGGGACTCACGGCACCCACGCTCTCCCTCAGAATGGAATTCATACGCGACTCTCTGTGGCCTCCGGAGAGCCGTAGAGGAGTTAAAGCACTCTATCGAGTCAGGGATCCTGGAGATGGCTGCACAGCAAACTTTGCTGATAGGAAACACTCGTGCTTACCTTGAGGCCTGGGGTCACGTTTCCTTCGCACTTTAGCTAGAGCAAGCCGTGGGATGAGCTCCTAGCCAGGCACTGGCGACCACCTGGATTCGTAGGAGAAAACTCACTTGCTTCCCTGAGGCATTCCTAGCAGTGGCTAGAAGACGGGTAACGGCACTGTCTTTCAGTCAGCCTTGAGGCCGCCACTATCTACCTTTCAACTGGGGGAAAATACTGCCTTTTTCCAGGCTTCTCAATTACACACCGGATCACCCAGCACATATCCCTCTCTCCTCTGACAAGCCAAAGGAGGCCCTTGGAACACAATTCGGCCTTCTGCGATGAAACTTTGGGATGCAGTGTGTTTGTTCTGCATGTGCTGAATGGCATAATCCTCTAAATGCCCTCAAGCGGCCTAGGTGACTTTGCATGTTCCAAATGCCTAGCAAGGCTCAGGGTACATCTCTACTGTATTTCGGGCTGGACCTATAGTCTACTTTCTGCCTCTCTTAGAGAGACGTCGAGCACGAGTCCCCAAAGTGGATTGGAGCCCCGGTGATTTCTTCCAGGGCAGCATAGGTGTCCTCAACGTGGCAGACCCGCATGGAAAGAAAGCCTGCCCAAGAACCGTGCTCCGGGGGCTGTTTCAAAGCTGTGGAACGCTAGCCATAGAGAGCAGATTAGTTGCCGGCCCTTTCACCTGCATAGTGAGGGATGGTCCCAGAGCCGCGTATCCCTTGATTGTGCTCAGAAGGCTTTTGGTACACGGTGCACTTCCTTGGAAAGAAGTGCCCCCGTGAGAGGCTTGAGCGCTGGGAGGCATACTAAAGCTAAAGCCGTCCTTTGACTAAGACTTCCTGGAAACTGGTGCACCCCTGCCTCTGGTAATGGGAAAACGTGCACCTTACCTCGAGACTAGAGGTCACATTTAGTTGGCACTTTAGCTACAGTATGCTCTGGGCTGGGCTCCCCGGAAGGAAGCGCAAGCGCCCGGTTTCTTTTGCAAAAGCTCACTGCTCCTCAGAGGCATCTGTGGAGCGAACAGTGTCCTGGTGGTGTGGTGTTCAGGCCGCTTGGAAGCTGCACCGAAGCTGCTTTCCAAAGGGGGAGAGTCGGGCTTCTCCCACATGCTCCAGTTTCCAACTTGACCCCACAGCGCAGTTACCGGCACTCTCTGACTGACGACTGGAGACTTTCGGCCACACGGGTCCTTTCTAGGATCACACTTCGTTGCAGGCGGGGTCTTTTGCATGCCGTGCATAGCACTAACCGCTTCATGACATAGTCAGGCCTAGGTGAATTGGATCGTCCAAATGTCTCACTCGTTGAGAGGTTTTTCTGTTCTTTTTGTCAGGCTGGACCTACACTGTACCTTGCGTCACAATAGAGAGATGACAGGTAAGAGTTGCCAGGGGGCTCTGTAGGCTCAGGGATTCTTTCAGTGCAGTTCAGAGGGCCTCCACAGAGGGAGAGCCACGTTGAAGGTAATCCTGGCCAAAACGTTGTCCTGGGGCTGCTTTACAGCGGTAGAAATCAAGCTATGCAAGCGAGGATCAGTTCATTGCCCTTCCCTCTGCATAGAAAGGGTTGACCCCAACAGCCTGTTCTGCGCTGTGTGGCTCGGAAAACACAAAGGGGACTCACGGCACCCACGCTCTCCCTCAGAATGGAATTCATACGCGACACTCTGTGGCCTCCGGAGAGCCGTAGAGGAGTTAAAGCACTCTATCGAGTCAGGGATCCTGGAGATGGCTGCACAGCAAACTTTGCTGATAGGAAACACTCGTGCTTACCTTGAGGCCTGGGGTCACGTTTCCTTCGCACTTTAGCTAGGGCAAGCCGTGGGATGAGCTCCTAGCCAGGCACTGGCGACCACCTGGATTCGTAGGAGAAAACTCACTTGCTTCCCTGAGGCATTCCTAGCAGTGGCTAGAAGACGGGTAACGGCACTTTCAGTCAGCCTTGAGGCCGCCACTATCTACCTTTCAACTGGGGAAAATACTGCCTTTTTCCAGGCTTCTCAATTCCACACCGGATCACCCAGCACATATCCCTCTCTCCTCTGACAAGCCAAAGGAGGCCCTTGGAACACAATTCGGCCTTCTGCGATGAAACTTTGGGATGCAGTGTGTTTGTTCTGCATGTGCTGAATGGCTTAATCCTCTAAATGCCCTCAGGCGGCCTAGGTGACTTTGCATGTTCCAAATGCCTAGCAAGGCTCAGGGTACATCTCTACTTTATTTCGGGCTGGACCTAAAGTCTACTTTCTGCCTCTCTTAGAGAGACGTCGAGCACGAGTCCCCAAAGTGGATTGGAGCCCCGGTGATTTCTTCCAGGGCAGCATAGGTGTCCTCAACGTGGCAGACCCGCATGGAAAGAAAGCCTGCCCAAGAACCGTGCTCCGGGGGCTGTTTCAAAGCTGTGGAACGCTAGCCATAGAGAGCAGATTAGTTGCCGGCCCTTTCACCTGCATAGTGAGGGATGGTCCCAGAGCCGCGTATCCCTTGATTGTGCTCAGAAGGCTTTTGGTACACGGTGCACTTCCTTGGAAAGAAGTGCCCCCGTGAGAGGCTTGAGCGCTGGGAGGCATACTAAAGCTAAAGCCGTCCTTTGACTAAGACTTCCTGGAAACTGGTGCACCCCTGCCTCTGGTAATGGGAAAACGTGCACCTTACCTCGAGACTAGAGGTCACATTTAGTTGGCACTTTAGCTACAGTATGCTCTGGGCTGGGCTCCCCGGAAGGAAGCGCAAGCGCCCGGTTTCTTTTGCAAAAGCTCACTGCTCCTCAGAGGCATCTGTGGAGCGAACAGTGTCCTGGTGGTGTGGTGTTCAGGCCGCTTGGAAGCTGCACCGAAGCTGCTTTCCAAAGGGGGAGAGTCGGGCTTCTCCCACATGCTCCAGTTTCCAACTTGACCCCACAGCGCAGTTACCGGCACTCTCTGACTGACGACTGGAGACTTTCGGCCACACGGGTCCTTTCTAGGATCACACTTCGTTGCAGGCGGGGTCTTTTACATGCCGTGCATAGCACTAACCGCTTCATGACATAGTCAGGCCTAGGTGAATTGGATCGTCCAAATGTCTCACTCGTTGAGAGGTTTTTCTGTTCTTTTTGTCAGGCTGGACCTACACTGTACCTTGCGTCACAATAGAGAGATGACAGGTAAGAGTTGCCAGGGGGCTCTGTAGGCTCAGGGATTCTTTCAGTGCAGTTCAGAGGGCCTCCACAGAGGGAGAGCCACGTTGAAGGTAATCCTGGCCAAAACGTTGTCCTGGGGCTGCTTTACAGCGGTAGAAATCAAGCTATGCAAGCGAGGATCAGTTCATTGCCCTTCCCTCTGCATAGAAAGGGTTGACCCCAACAGCCTGTTCTGCGCTGTGTGGCTCGGAAAACACAAAGGGGACTCACGGCACCCACGCTCTCCCTCAGAATGGAATTCATACGCGACTCTCTGTGGCCTCCGGAGAGCCGTAGAGGAGTTAAAGCACTCTATCGAGTCAGGGATCCTGGAGATGGCTGCACAGCAAACTTTGCTGATAGGAAACACTCGTGCTTACCTTGAGGCCTGGGGTCACGTTTCCTTCGCACTTTAGCTAGGGCAAGCCGTGGGATGAGCTCCTAGCCAGGCACTGGCGACCACCTGGATTCGTAGGAGAAAACTCACTTGCTTCCCTGAGGCATTCCTAGCAGTGGCTAGAAGACGGGTAACGGCACTTTCAGTCAGCCTTGAGGCCGCCACTATCTACCTTTCAACTGGGGAAAATACTGCCTTTTTCCAGGCTTCTCAATTACACACCGGATCACCCAGCACATATCCCTCTCTCCTCTGACAAGCCAAAGGAGGCCCTTGGAACACAATTCGGCCTTCTGCGATGAAACTTTGGGATGCAGTGTGTTTGTTCTGCATGTGCTGAATGGCATAATCCTCTAAATGCCCTCAGGCGGCCTAGGTGACTTTGCATGTTCCAAATGCCTAGCAAGGCTCAGGGTACATCTCTACTTTATTTCGGGCTGGACCTAAAGTCTACTTTCTGCCTCTCTTAGAGAGACGTCGAGCACGAGTCCCCAAAGTGGATTGGAGCCCCGGTGATTTCTTCCAGGGCAGCATAGGTGTCCTCAACGTGGCAGACCCGCATGGAAACAAAGCCTGCCCAAGAACCGTGCTCCGGGGGCTGTTTCAAAGCTGTGGAACGCTAGCCATAGAGAGCAGATTAGTTGCCGGCCCTTTCACCTGCATAGTGAGGGATGGTCCCAGAGCCGCGTATCCCTTGATTGTGCTCAGAAGACTTTTGGTACACGGTGCACTTCCTTGGAAAGAAGTGCCCCCGTGAGAGGCTTGAGCGCTGGGAGGCATACTAAAGCTAAAGCCGTCCTTTGACTAAGACTTCCTGGAAACTGGTGCACCCCTGCCTCTGGTAATGGGAAAACGTGCACCTTACCTCGAGACTAGAGGTCACATTTAGTTGGCACTTTAGCTACAGTATGCTCTGGGCTGGGCTCCCCGGAAGGAAGCGCAAGCGCCCGGTTTCTTTTGCAAAAGCTCACTGCTCCTCAGAGGCATCTGTGGAGCGAACAGTGTCCTGGTGGTGTGATGTTCAGGCCGCTTGGAAGCAGCACCAAAGCTGCTTTCCAAAGGGGGAGAGTCGGGCTTCTCCCACATGCTCCAGTTTCCAACTTGACCCTACAGCGCAGTTACCGGCACTCTCTGACTGACGACTGGAGACTTTCGGCCACACGGGGCCTTTCTAGGATCACACTTCGTTGCAGGCGGGGTCTTTTGCATGCCGTGCATAACACTACCCGCTTCATGACTTAGTCAGGCCTAGGTGACTTTGGATCGACCAAATGTCTCACAAGTTGACCGGTTATTCTGTTCTTTCTGTCAGGCTGGGCCTACAGTGTACCTTGCTTCACAATAGAGCGATGACAGGTAAGAGTTGCCAGGGGGCTCCGTAGGCTCAGGGATTCTTTCAGTGCAGTTCAGAGGGCCTACACAGAGGGAGAGCCACGCTGAATGTAATCCTGGCCAAAACGTTGTCCTGGGGCTGCTTTACAGCGGTCGAAATCAAGCTATGCAAGCGAGGATCAGTTCATTGCCCTTCCCTCTGCATAGAAAGGGTTGACCCCAACAGCCTGTTCTGCGCTGTGTGGCTCGGAAAACACAAAGGGGACACACGGCACCCACGCTCTCCCTCAGAAGCGAATTCATACGCGATTCTCTGTGGCCTCCGGAGAGCCGTAGAGCAGTTAAAGCACTCTATCGAGTCAGGGTTCATGGAGATGGCTGCCCAGCAAACTTTGCTGATAGGAAACGCTCGTGCTTACCTTGAGGCCTGGGGTCACGTTTCCTTCGCACTTTAGCTAGGGCAAGCCGTGGGATGAGCTCCTAGCCAGGCACTGGCGACCACCTGGATTCGTAGGAGAAAACTCACTTGCTTCCCTGAGGCATTCCTAGCAGTGGCTAGAAGACGGGTAACGGCACTTTCAGTCAGCCTTGAGGCCGCCACTATCTACCTTTCAACTGGGGAAAATACTGCCTTTTTCCAGGCTTCTCAATTACACACCGGATCACCCAGCACATATCCCTCTCTCCTCTGACAAGCCAAAGGAGGCCCTTGGAACACAATTCGGCCTTCTGCGATGAAACTTTTGGATGCAGTGTGTTTGTTCTGCATGTGCTGAATGGCTTAATCCTCTAAATGCCCTCAGGCGGCCTAGGTGACTTTGCATGTTCCAAATGCCTAGCAAGGCTCAGGGTACATCTCTACTTTATTTCGGGCTGGACCTAAAGTCTACTTTCTGCCTCTCTTAGAGAGACGTCGAGCACGAGTCCCCAAAGTGGATTGGAGCCCCGGTGATTTCTTCCAGGGCAGCATAGGTGTCCTCAACGTGGCAGACCCGCATGGAAAGAAAGCCTGCCCAAGAACCGTGCTCCGGGGGCTGTTTCAAAGCTGTGGAACGCTAGCCATAGAGAGCAGATTAGTTGCCGGCCCTTTCACCTGCATAGTGAGGGATGGTCCCAGAGCCGCGTATCCCTTGATTGTGCTCAGAAGGCTTTTGGTACACGGTGCACTTCCTTGGAAAGAAGTGCCCCCGTGAGAGGCTTGAGCGCTGGGAGGCATACTAAAGCTAAAGCCGTCCTTTGACTAAGACTTCCTGGAAACTGGTGCACCCCTGCCTCTGGTAATGGGAAAACGTGCACCTTACCTCGAGACTAGAGGTCACATTTAGTTGGCACTTTAGCTACAGTATGCTCTGGGCTGGGCTCCCCGGAAGGAAGCGCAAGCGCCCGGTTTCTTTTGCAAAAGCTCACTGCTCCTCAGAGGCATCTGTGGAGCGAACAGTGTCCTGGTGGTGTGGTGTTCAGGCCGCTTGGAAGCTGCACCGAAGCTGCTTTCCAAAGGGGGAGAGTCGGGCTTCTCCCACATGCTCCAGTTTCCAACTTGACCCCACAGCGCAGTTACCGGCACTCTCTGACTGACGACTGGAGACTTTCGGCCACACGGGTCCTTTCTAGGATCACACTTCGTTGCAGGCGGGGTCTTTTGCATGCCGTGCATAGCACTAACCGCTTCATGACATAGTCAGGCCTAGGTGAATTGGATCGTCCAAATGTCTCACTCGTTGAGAGGTTTTTCTGTTCTTTTTGTCAGGCTGGACCTACACTGTACCTTGCGTCACAATAGAGAGATGACAGGTAAGAGTTGCCAGGGGGCTCTGTAGGCTCAGGGATTCTTTCAGTGCAGTTCAGAGGGCCTCCACAGAGGGAGAGCCACGTTGAAGGTAATCCTGGCCAAAACGTTGTCCTGGGGCTGCTTTACAGCGGTAGAAATCAAGCTATGCAAGCGAGGATCAGTTCATTGCCCTTCCCTCTGCATAGAAAGGGTTGACCCCAACAGCCTGTTCTGCGCTGTGTGGCTCGGAAAACACAAAGGGGACTCACGGCACCCACGCTCTCCCTCAGAATGGAATTCATACGCGACTCTCTGTGGCCTCCGGAGAGCCGTAGAGGAGTTAAAGCACTCTATCGAGTCAGGGATCCTGGAGATGGCTGCACAGCAAACTTTGCTGATAGGAAACACTCGTGCTTACCTTGAGGCCTGGGGTCACGTTTCCTTCGCACTTTAGCTAGGGCAAGCCGTGGGATGAGCTCCTAGCCAGGCACTGGCGACCACCTGGATTCGTAGGAGAAAACTCACTTGCTTCCCTGAGGCATTCCTAGCAGTGGCTAGAAGACGGGTAACGGCACTTTCAGTCAGCCTTGAGGCCGCCACTATCTACCTTTCAACTGGGGAAAATACTGCCTTTTTCCAGGCTTCTCAATTACACACCGGATCACCCAGCACATATCCCTCTCTCCTCTGACAAGCCAAAGGAGGCCCTTGGAACACAATTCGGCCTTCTGCGATGAAACTTTGGGATGCAGTGTGTTTGTTCTGCATGTGCTGAATGGCTTAATCCTCTAAATGCCCTCAGGCGGCCTAGGTGACTTTGCATGTTCCAAATGCCTAGCAAGGCTCAGGGTACATCTCTACTTTATTTCGGGCTGGACCTAAAGTCTACTTTCTGCCTCTCTTAGAGAGACGTCGAGCACGAGTCCCCAAAGTGGATTGGAGCCCCGGTGATTTCTTCCAGGGCAGCATAGGTGTCCTCAACGTGGCAGACCCGCATGGAAAGAAAGCCTGCCCAAGAACCGTGCTCCGGGGGCTGTTTCAAAGCTGTGGAACGCTAGCCATAGAGAGCAGATTAGTTGCCGGCCCTTTCACCTGCATAGTGAGGGATGGTCCCAGAGCCGCGTATCCCTTGATTGTGCTCAGAAGGCTTTTGGTACACGGTGCAATTCCTTGGAAAGAAGTGCCCCCGTGAGAGGCTTGAGCGCTGGGAGGCATACTAAAGCTAAAGCCGTCCTTTGACTAAGACTTCCTGGAAACTGGTGCACCCCTGCCTCTGGTAATGGGAAAACGTGCACCTTACCTCGAGACTAGAGGTCACATTTAGTTGGCACTTTAGCTACAGTATGCTCTGGGCTGGGCTCCCCGGAAGGAAGCGCAAGCGCCCGGTTTCTTTTGCAAAAGCTCACTGCTCCTCAGAGGCATCTGTGGAGCGAACAGTGTCCTGGTGGTGTGGTGTTCAGGCCGCTTGGAAGCTGCACCGAAGCTGCTTTCCAAAGGGGGAGAGTCGGGCTTCTCCCACATGCTCCAGTTTCCAACTTGACCCCACAGCGCAGTTACCGGCACTCTCTGACTGACGACTGGAGACTTTCGGCCACACGGGTCCTTTCTAGGATCACACTTCGTTGCAGGCGGGGTCTTTTGCATGCCGTGCATAGCACTAACCGCTTCATGACATAGTCAGGCCTAGGTGAATTGGATCGTCCAAATGTCTCACTCGTTGAGAGGTTTTTCTGTTCTTTTTGTCAGGCTGGACCTACACTGTACCTTGCGTCACAATAGAGAGATGACAGGTAAGAGTTGCCAGGGGGCTCTGTAGGCTCAGGGATTCTTTCAGTGCAGTTCAGAGGGCCTCCACAGAGGGAGAGCCACGTTGAAGGTAATCCTGGCCAAAACGTTGTCCTGGGGCTGCTTTACAGCGGTCGAAATCAAGCTATGCAAGCGAGGATCAGTTAATTGCCCTTCCCTCTGCATAGAAAGGGTTGACCCCAACAGCCTGTTCTGCGCTGTGTGGCTCGGAAAACACAAAGGGGACTCACGGCACCCACGCTCTCCCTCAGAATGGAATTCATACGCGACTCTCTGTGGCCTCCGGAGAGCCGTAGAGGAGTTAAAGCACTCTATCGAGTCAGGGATCCTGGAGATGGCTGCACAGCAAACTTTGCTGATAGGAAACACTCGTGCTTACCTTGAGGCCTGGGGTCACGTTTCCTTCGCACTTTAGCTAGAGCAAGCCGTGGGATGAGCTCCTAGCCAGGCACTGGCGACCACCTGGATTCGTAGGAGAAAACTCACTTGCTTCCCTGAGGCATTCCTAGCAGTGGCTAGAAGACGGGTAACGGCACTGTCTTTCAGTCAGCCTTGAGGCCGCCACTATCTACCTTTCAACTGGGGGAAAATACTGCCTTTTTCCAGGCTTCTCAATTACACACCGGATCACCCAGCACATATCCCTCTCTCCTCTGACAAGCCAAAGGAGGCCCTTGGAACACAATTCGGCCTTCTGCGATGAAACTTTGGGATGCAGTGTGTTTGTTCTGCATGTGCTGAATGGCATAATCCTCTAAATGCCCTCAAGCGGCCTAGGTGACTTTGCATGTTCCAAATGCCTAGCAAGGCTCAGGGTACATCTCTACTGTATTTCGGGCTGGACCTATAGTCTACTTTCTGCCTCTCTTAGAGAGACGTCGAGCACGAGTCCCCAAAGTGGATTGGAGCCCCGGTGATTTCTTCCAGGGCAGCATAGGTGTCCTCAACGTGGCAGACCCGCATGGAAAGAAAGCCTGCCCAAGAACCGTGCTCCGGGGGCTGTTTCAAAGCTGTGGAACGCTAGCCATAGAGAGCAGATTAGTTGCCGGCCCTTTCACCTGCATAGTGAGGGATGGTCCCAGAGCCGCGTATCCCTTGATTGTGCTCAGAAGGCTTTTGGTACACGGTGCACTTCCTTGGAAAGAAGTGCCCCCGTGAGAGGCTTGAGCGCTGGGAGGCATACTAAAGCTAAAGCCGTCCTTTGACTAAGACTTCCTGGAAACTGGTGCACCCCTGCCTCTGGGAATGGGAAAACGTGCACCTTACCTCGAGACTAGAGGTCACATTTAGTTGGCACTTTAGCTACAGTATGCTCTGGGCTGGGCTCCCCGGAAGGAAGCGCAAGCGCCCGGTTTCTTTTGCAAAAGCTCACTGCTCCTCAGAGGCATCTGTGGAGCGAACAGTGTCCTGGTGGTGTGGTGTTCAGGCCGCTTGGAAGCTGCACCGAAGCTGCTTTCCAAAGGGGGAGAGTCGGGCTTCTCCCACATGCTCCAGTTTCCAACTTGACCCCACAGCGCAGTTACCGGCACTCTCTGACTGACGACTGGAGACTTTCGGCCACACGGGTCCTTTCTAGGATCACACTTCGTTGCAGGCGGGGTCTTTTGCATGCCGTGCATAGCACTAACCGCTTCATGACATAGTCAGGCCTAGGTGAATTGGATCGTCCAAATGTCTCACTCGTTGAGAGGTTTTTCTGTTCTTTTTGTCAGGCTGGACCTACACTGTACCTTGCGTCACAATAGAGAGATGACAGGTAAGAGTTGCCAGGGGGCTCTGTAGGCTCAGGGATTCTTTCAGTGCAGTTCAGAGGGCCTCCACAGAGGGAGAGCCACGTTGAAGGTAATCCTGGCCAAAACGTTGTCCTGGGGCTGCTTTACAGCGGTAGAAATCAAGCTATGCAAGCGAGGATCAGTTCATTGCCCTTCCCTCTGCATAGAAAGGGTTGACCCCAACAGCCTGTTCTGCGCTGTGTGGCTCGGAAAACACAAAGGGGACTCACGGCACCCACGCTCTCCCTCAGAATGGAATTCATACGCGACTCTCTGTGGCCTCCGGAGAGCCGTAGAGGAGTTAAAGCACTCTATCGAGTCAGGGATCCTGGAGATGGCTGCACAGCAAACTTTGCTGATAGGAAACACTCGTGCTTACCTTGAGGCCTGGGGTCACGTTTCCTTCGCACTTTAGCTAGGGCAAGCCGTGGGATGAGCTCCTAGCCAGGCACTGGCGACCACCTGGATTCGTAGGAGAAAACTCACTTGCTTCCCTGAGGCATTCCTAGCAGTGGCTAGAAGACGGGTAACGGCACTTTCAGTCAGCCTTGAGGCCGCCACTATCTACCTTTCAACTGGGGAAAATACTGCCTTTTTCCAGGCTTCTCAATTACACACCGGATCACCCAGCACATATCCCTCTCTCCTCTGACAAGCCAAAG
The DNA here is from genome assembly GCF_964341445.2 of Mesoplodon mirus. Taxonomy (NCBI): domain Eukaryota; kingdom Metazoa; phylum Chordata; class Mammalia; order Artiodactyla; family Ziphiidae; genus Mesoplodon; species Mesoplodon mirus. Next base: position 52,329,365 of record NC_138977.1, read on the forward strand.
GAGGCCCTTGGAACACAATTCGGCCTTCTGCGATGAAACTTTGGGATGCAGTGTGTTTGTTCTGCATGTGCTGAATGGCTTAATCCTCTAAATGCCCTCAGGCGGCCTAGGTGACTTTGCATGTTCCAAATGCCTAGCAAGGCTCAGGGTACATCTCTACTTTATTTCGGGCTGGACCTAAAGTCTACTTTCTGCCTCTCTTAGAGAGACGTCGAGCACGAGTCCCCAAAGTGGATTGGAGCCCCGGTGATTTCTTCCAGGGCAGCATAGGTGTCCTCAACGTGGCAGACCCGCATGGAAAGAAAGCCTGCCCAAGAACCGTGCTCCGGGGGCTGTTTCAAAGCTGTGGAACGCTAGCCATAGAGAGCAGATTCGTTGCCGGCCCTTTCACCTGCATAGTGAGGGATGGTCCCAGAGCCGCGTATCCCTTGATTGTGCTCAGAAGGCTTTTGGTACACGGTGCACTTCCTTGGAAAGAAGTGCCCCCGTGAGAGGCTTGAGCGCTGGGAGGCATACTAAAGCTAAAGCCGTCCTTTGACTAAGACTTCCTGGAAACTGGTGCACCCCTGCCTCTGGTAATGGGAAAACGTGCACCTTACCTCGAGACTAGAGGTCACATTTAGTTGGCACTTTAGCTACAGTATGCTCTGGGCTGGACTCCCCGGAAGGAAGCGCAAGCGCCCGGTTTCTTTTGCAAAAGCTCACTGCTCCTCAGAGGCATCTGTGGAGCGAACAGTGTCCTGGTGGTGTGGTGTTCAGGCCGCTTGGAAGCTGCACCGAAGCTGCTTTCCAAAGGGGGAGAGTCGGGCTTCTCCCACATGCTCCAGTTTCCAACTTGACCCCACAGCGCAGTTACCGGCACTCTCTGACTGACGACTGGAGACTTTCGGCCACACGGGTCCTTTCTAGGATCACACTTCGTTGCAGGCGGGGTCTTTTGCATGCCGTGCATAGCACTAACCGCTTCATGACATAGTCAGGCCTAGGTGAATTGGATCGTCCAAATGTCTCACTCGTTGAGAGGTTTTTCTGTTCTTTTTGTCAGGCTGGACCTACACTGTACCTTGCGTCACAATAGAGAGATGACAGGTAAGAGTTGCCAGGGGGCTCTGTAGGCTCAGGGATTCTTTCAGTGCAGTTCAGAGGGCCTCCACAGAGGGAGAGCCACGTTGAAGGTAATCCTGGCCAAAACGTTGTCCTGGGGCTGCTTTACAGCGGTAGAAATCAAGCTATGCAAGCGAGGATCAGTTAATTGCCCTTCCCTCTGCATAGAAAGGGTTGACCCCAACAGCCTGTTCTGCGCTGTGTGGCTCGGAAAACACAAAGGGGACTCACGGCACCCACGCTCTCCCTCAGAATGGAATTCATACGCGACTCTCTGTGGCCTCCGGAGAGCCGTAGAGGAGTTAAAGCACTCTATCGAGTCAGGGATCCTGGAGATGGCTGCACAGCAAACTTTGCTGATAGGAAACACTCGTGCTTACCTTGAGGCCTGGGGTCACGTTTCCTTCGCACTTTAGCTAGAGCAAGCCGTGGGATGAGCTCCTAGCCAGGCACTGGCGACCACCTGGATTCGTAGGAGAAAACTCACTTGCTTCCCTGAGGCATTCCTAGCAGTGGCTAGAAGACGGGTAACGGCACTGTCTTTCAGTCAGCCTTGAGGCCGCCACTATCTACCTTTCAACTGGGGAAAATACTGCCTTTTTCCAGGCTTCTCAATTACACACCGGATCACCCAGCACATATCCCTCTCTCCTCTGACAAGCCAAAGGAGGCCCTTGGAACACAATTCGGCCTTCTGCGATGAAACTTTGGGATGCAGTGTGTTTGTTCTGCATGTGCTGAATGGCATAATCCTCTAAATGCCCTCAGGCGGCCTAGGTGACTTTGCATGTTCCAAACGCCTAGCAAGGCTCAGGGTACATCTCTACTTTATTTCGGGCTGGACCTAAAGTCTACTTTCTGCCTCTCTTAGAGAGACGTCGAGCACGAGTCCCCAAAGTGGATTGGAGCCCCGGTGATTTCTTCCAGGGCAGCATAGGTGTCCTCAATATGGCAGACCCGCATGGAAAGAAAGCCTGCCCAAGAACCGTGCTCCGGGGGCTGTTTCAAAGCTGTGGAACGCTAGCCATAGAGAACAGATTAGTTGCCGGCCCTTTCACCTGCATAGTGAGGGATGGTCCCAGAGCCGCGTATCCCTTGATTGTGCTCAGAAGGCTTTTGGTACACGGTGCACTTCCTTGGAAAGTAGTGCCCCCGTGAGAGGCTTGAGCGCTGGGAGGCATACTAAAGCTAAAGCCGTCCTTTGACTAAGACTTCCTGGAAACTGGTGCACCCCTGCCTCTGGGAATGGGAAAACGTGCACCTTACCTCGAGACTAGAGGTCACATTTAGTTGGCACTTTAGCTACAGTATGCTCTGGGCTGGTCTCCCAGAAAGGAAGCGCAAGTGCCCGGTTTCTTTTGCAAAAGCTCACTGCTCCTCAGAGGCATCTGTGGAGTGAACAGTGTCCTGGTGCTGTGATGTTCAGGCCGCTTGGAAGCAGCACCAAAGCTGCTTTCCAAAGGGGGAGAGTCGGGCTTCTCCCACATGCTCCAGTTTCCAACTTGACCCTACAGCGCAGTTACCGGCACTCTCTGACTGACGACTGGAGACTTTCGGCCACACGGGTCCTTTCTAGGATCACACTTCGTTGCAGGCGGGGTCTTTTGCATGCCGTGCATAACACTACCCGCTTCATGACTTAGTCAGGCCTAGGTGACTTTGGATCGACCAAATGTCTCACAAGTTGACCGGTTATTCTGTTCTTTCTGTCAGGCTGGGCCTACAGTGTACCTTGCTTCACAATAGAGCGATGACAGGTAAGAGTTGCCAGGGGGCTCCGTAGGCTCAGGGATTCTTTCAGTGCAGTTCAGAGGGCCTACACAGAGGGAGAGCCACGCTGAATGTAATCCTGGCCAAAACGTTGTCCTGGGGCTGCTTTACAGCGGTCGAAATCAAGCTATGCAAGCGAGGATCAGTTCATTGCCCTTCCCTCTGCATAGAAAGGGTTGACCCCAACAGCCTGTTCTGCGCTGTGTGGCTCGGAAAACACAAAGGGGACTCACGGCACCCACGCTCTCCCTCAGAAGCGAATTCATACGCGATTCTCTGTGGCCTCCGGAGAGCCGTAGAGCAGTTAAAGCACTCTATCGAGTCAGGGTTCATGGAGATGGCTGCACAGCAAACTTTGCTGATAGGAAACGCTCGTGCTTACCTTGAGGCCTGGGGTCACGTTTCCTTCGCACTTTAGCTAGGGCCAGCCGTGGGATGAGCTCCTAGCCAGGCACTGGCGAACACCTGGATTCGTAGGAGAAAACTCACTTGCTTCCCTGAGGCATTCCTAGCAGTGGCTAGAAGACGGGTAACGGCACTGTCTTTCAGTCAGCCTTGAGGCCGCCACTATCTACCTTTCAACTGGGGGAAATTACTGCCTTTTTCCAGGCTTCTCAATTACACACCGGATCACCTAGCACATATACCTCTCTTCTTTGACAAGCCAAAGGAGGCCCTTGGAACACAATTCGGCCTTCTGCGATGAAACTTTGGGATGCAGTGTGTTTGTTCTGCATGTGCTGAATGGCATAATCCTCTAAATGCCCTCAAGCGGCCTAGGTGACTTTGCATGTTCCAAATGCCTAGCAAGGCTCAGGGTACATCTCTACTGTATTTCGGGCTGGACCTATAGTCTACTTTCTGCCTCTCTTAGAGAGACGTCGAGCACGAGTCCCCAAAGTGGATTGGAGCCCCGGTGATTTCTTCCAGGGCAGCATAGGTGTCCTCAACGTGGCAGACCCGCATGGAAAGAAAGCCTGCCCAAGAACCGTGCTCCGGGGGCTGTTTCAAAGCTGTGGAACGCTAGCCATAGAGAGCAGATTAGTTGCCGGCCCTTTCACCTGCATAGTGAGGGATGGTCCTAGAGCCGCGTATTCCTTGATTGTGCTCAGAAGGCTTTTGGTACACGGTGCACTTCCTTGGAAAGAAGTGCCCCCGTGAGAGGCTTGAGTGCTGGGAGGCATACTAAAGCTAAAGCCGTCCTTTGACTAAGACTTCCTGGAAACTGGTGCACCCCTGCCTCTGGGAATGGGAAAACGTGCACCTTACCTCGAGACTAGAGGTCACATTTAGTTGGCACTTTAGCTACAGTATGCTCTGGGCTGGGCTCCCCGGAAGGAAGCGCAAGCGCCCGGTTTCTTTTGCAAAAGCTCACTGCTCCTCAGAGGCATCTGTGGAGTGAACAGTGTCCTGGTGGTGTGATGTTCAGGCAGCTTGGAAGCTGCACCGAAGCTGCTTTCCAAAGGGGGAGAGTCGGGCTTCTCCCACATGCTCCAGTTTCCAACTTGACCCCACAGCGCAGTTACCGGCACTCTCTGACTGGCGACTGGAGACTTTCGGCCACACGGGGCCTTTGTAGGATCACACTTCGTTGCAGGCGGGGTCTTTTGCATGCCGTGCATAGCACTAACCGCTTCATGACATAGTCAGGCCTAGGTGAATTGGATCGTCCAAATGTCTCACTCGTTGAGCGGTTTTTCTGTTCTTTCTGTCAGGCTTGACCTACACTGTACCTTGCGTCACAATAGAGAGATGACAGGTAAGAGTTGCCAGGGGGCTCTGTAGGCTCAGGGATTCTTTCAGTGCAGTTCAGAGGGCCTCCACAGAGGGAGAGCCACGTTGAAGGTAATTCTGGCCAAAACGTTGTCCTGGGGCTGCTTTACAGCGGTAGAAATCAAGCTATGCAAGCGAGGATCAGTTCATTGCCCTTCCCTCTGCATAGAAAGGGTTGACCCCAACAGCCTGTTCTGCGCTGTGTGGCTCGGAAAACACAAAGGGGACTCACGGCACCCACGCTCTCCCTCAGAATGGAATTCATACGCGACTCTCTGTGGCCTCCGGAGAGCCGTAGAGGAGTTAAAGCACTCTATCGAGTCAGGGATCCTGGAGATGGCTGCACAGCAAACTTTGCTGATAGGAAACACTCTTGCTTACCTTGAGGCCTGGGGTCACGTTTCCTTCGCACTTTAGCTAGGGCAAGCCGTGGGATGAGCTCCTAGCCAGGCACTGGCGACCACCTGGATTCGTAGGAGAAAACTCACTTGCTTCCCTGAGGCATTCCTAGCAGTGGCTAGAAGACGGGTAACGGCACTTTCAGTCAGCCTTGAGGCCGCCACTATCTACCTTTCAACTGGGGAAAATACTGCCTTTTTCCAGGCTTCTCAATTACACACCGGATCACCCAGCACATATCCCTCTCTCCTCTGACAAGCCAAAGGAGGCCCTTGGAACACAATTCGGCCTTCTGCGATGAAACTTTGGGATGCAGTGTGTTTGTTCTGCATGTGCTGAATGGCTTAATCCTCTAAATGCCCTCAGGCGGCCTAGGTGACTTTGCATGTTCCAAATGCCTAGCAAGGCTCAGGGTACATCTCTACTTTATTTCGGGCTGGACCTAAAGTCTACTTTCTGCCTCTCTTAGAGAGACGTCGAGCACGAGTCCCCAAAGTGGATTGGAGCCCCGGTGATTTCTTCCAGGGCAGCATAGGTGTCCTCAACGTGGCAGACCCGCATGGAAAGAAAGCCTGCCCAAGAACCGTGCTCCGGGGGCTGTTTCAAAGCTGTGGAACGCTAGCCATAGAGAGCAGATTAGTTGCCGGCCCTTTCACCTGCATAGTGAGGGATGGTCCCAGAGCCGCGTATCCCTTGATTGTGCTCAGAAGGCTTTTGGTACACGGTGCACTTCCTTGGAAAGAAGTGCCCCCGTGAGAGGCTTGAGCGCTGGGAGGCATACTAAAGCTAAAGCCGTCCTTTGACTAAGACTTCCTGGAAACTGGTGCACCCCTGCCTCTGGTAATGGGAAAACGTGCACCTTACCTCGAGACTAGAGGTCACATTTAGTTGGCAATTTAGCTACAGTATGCTCTGGGCTGGGCTCCCCGGAAGGAAGCGCAAGCGCCCGGTTTCTTTTGCAAAAGCTCACTGCTCCTCAGAGGCATCTGTGGAGCGAACAGTGTCCTGGTGGTGTGGTGTTCAGGCCGCTTGGAAGCTGCACCGAAGCTGCTTTCCAAAGGGGGAGAGTCGGGCTTCTCCCACATGCTCCAGTTTCCAACTTGACCCCACAGCGCAGTTACCGGCACTCTCTGACTGACGACTGCAGACTTTCGGCCACACGGGTCCTTTCTAGGATCACACTTCGTTGCAGGCGGGGTCTTTTGCATGCCGTGCATAGCACTAACCGCTTCATGACATAGTCAGGCCTAGGTGAATTGGATCGTCCAAATGTCTCACTCGTTGAGCGGTTTTTCTGTTCTTTCTGTCAGGCTGGACCTACACTGTACCTTGCGTCACAATAGAGAGATGACAGGTAAGAGTTGCCAGGGGGCTCTGTAGGCTCAGGGATTCTTTCAGTGCAGTTCAGAGGGCCTCCACAGAGGGAGAGCCACGTTGAAGGTAATCCTGACCAAAACGTTGTCCTGGGGCTGCTTTACAGCGGTAGAAATCAAGCTATGCAAGCGAGGATCAGTTCATTGCCCTTCCCTCTGCATAGAAAGGGTTGACCCCAACAGCCTGTTCTGCGCTGTGTGGCTCGGAAAACACAAAGGGGACTCACGGCACCCACGCTCTCCCTCAGAATGGAATTCATACGCGACTCTCTGTGGCCTCCGGAGAGCCGTAGAGGAGTTAAAGCACTCTATCGAGTCAGGGATCCTGGAGATGGCTGCACAGCAAACTTTGCTGATAGGAAACACTCGTGCTTACCTTGAGGCCTGGGGTCACGTTTCCTTCGCACTTTAGCTAGAGCAAGCCGTGGGATGAGCTCCTAGCCAGGCACTGGCGACCACCTGGATTCGTAGGAGAAAACTCACTTGCTTCCCTGAGGCATTCCTAGCAGTGGCTAGAAGACGGGTAACGGCACTGTCTTTCAGTCAGCCTTGAGGCCGCCACTATCTACCTTTCAACTGGGGGAAAATACTGCCTTTTTCCAGGCTTCTCAATTACACACCGGATCACCCAGCACATATCCCTCTCTCCTCTGACAAGCCAAAGGAGGCCCTTGGAACACAATTCGGCCTTCTGCGATGAAACTTTGGGATGCAGTGTGTTTGTTCTGCATGTGCTGAATGGCATAATCCTCTAAATGCCCTCAGGCGGCCTAGGTGACTTTGCATGTTCCAAACGCCTAGCAAGGCTCAGGGTACATCTCTACTTTATTTCGGGCTGGACCTAAAGTCTACTTTCTGCCTCTCTTAGAGAGACGTCGAGCACGAGTCCCCAAAGTGGATTGGAGCCCCGGTGATTTCTTCCAGGGCAGCATAGGTGTCCTCAATATGGCAGACCCGCATGGAAAGAAAGCCTGCCCAAGAACCGTGCTCCGGGGGCTGTTTCAAAGCTGTGGAACGCTAGCCATAGAGAACAGATTAGTTGCCGGCCCTTTCACCTGCATAGTGAGGGATGGTCCCAGAGCCGCGTATCCCTTGATTGTGCTCAGAAGGCTTTTGGTACACGGTGCACTTCCTTGGAAAGAAGTGCCCCCGTGAGAGGCTTGAGCGCTGGGAGGCATACTAAAGCTAAAGCCGTCCTTTGACTAAGACTTCCTGGAAACTGGTGCACCCCTGCCTCTGGGAATGGGAAAACGTGCACCTTACCTCGAGACTAGAGGTCACATTTAGTTGGCACTTTAGCTACAGTATGCTCTGGGCTGGTCTCCCAGAAAGGAAGCACAAGTGCCCGGTTTCTTTTGCAAAAGCTCACTGCTCCTCAGAGGCATCTGTGGAGCGAACAGTGTCCTGGTGGTGTGATGTTCAGGCCGCTTGGAAGCAGCACCAAAGCTGCTTTCCAAAGGGGGAGAGTCGGGCTTCTCCCACATGCTCCAGTTTCCAACTTGACCCTACAGCGCAGTTACCGGCACTCTCTGACTGACGACTGGAGACTTTCGGCCACACGGGTCCTTTCTAGGATCACACTTCGTTGCAGGCGGGGTCTTTTGCATGCCGTGCATAACACTACCCGCTTCATGACTTAGTCAGGCCTAGGTGACTTTGGATCGACCAAATGTCTCACAAGTTGACCGGTTATTCTGTTCTTTCTGTCAGGCTGGGCCTACAGTGTACCTTGCTTCACAATAGAGCGATGACAGGTAAGAGTTGCCAGGGGGCTCCGTAGGCTCAGGGATTCTTTCAGTGCAGTTCAGAGGGCCTACACAGAGGGAGAGCCACGCTGAATGTAATCCTGGCCAAAACGTTGTCCTGGGGCTGCTTTACAGCGGTCGAAATCAAGCTATGCAAGCGAGGATCAGTTCATTGCCCTTCCCTCTGCATAGAAAGGGTTGACCCCAACAGCCTGTTCTGCGCTGTGTGGCTCGGAAAACACAAAGGGGACTCACGGCACCCACGCTCTCCCTCAGAAGCGAATTCATACGCGATTCTCTGTGGCCTCCGGAGAGCCGTAGAGCAGTTAAAGCACTCTATCGAGTCAGGGTTCATGGAGATGGCTGCCCAGCAAACTTTGCTGATAGGAAACGCTCGTGCTTACCTTGAGGCCTGGGGTCACGTTTCCTTCGCACTTTAGCTAGGGCAAGCCGTGGGATGAGCTCCTAGCAAGGCACTGGCGAACAACTGGATTCGTAGGAGAAAACTCACTTGCTTCCCTGAGGCATTCCTAGCAGTGGCTAGAAGACGGGTAACGGCACTGTCTTTCAGTCAGCCTTGAGGCCGCCACTATCTACCTTTCAACTGGGGGAAATTACTGCCTTTTTCCAGGCTTCTCAATTACACACCGGATCACCTAGCACATATACCTCTCTTCTTTGACAAGCCAAAGGAGGCCCTTGGAACACAATTCGGCCTTCTGCGATGAAACTTTGGGATGCAGTGTGTTTGTTCTGCATGTGCTGAATGGCATAATCCTCTAAATGCCCTCAGGCGGCCTAGGTGACTTTGCATGTTCCAAATGCCTAGCAAGGCTCAGGGTACATCTCTACTGTATTTCGGGCTGGACCTATAGTCTACTTTCTGCCTCTCTTAGAGAGACGTCGAGCACGAGTCCCCAAAGTGGATTGGAGCCCCGGTGATTTCTTCCAGGGCAGCATAGGTGTCCTCAACGTGGCAGACCCGCATGGAAAGAAAGCCTGCCCAAGAACCGTGCTCCGGGGGCTGTTTCAAAGCTGTGGAACGCTAGCCATAGAGAGCAGATTAGTTGCCGGCCCTTTCACCTGCATAGTGAGGGATGGTCCCAGAGCCGCGTATTCCTTGATTGTGCTCAGAAGGCTTTTGGTACACGGTGCACTTCCTTGGAAAGAAGTGCCCCCGTGAGAGGCTTGAGTGCTGGGAGGCATACTAAAGCTAAAGCCGTCCTTTGACTAAGACTTCCTGGAAACTGGTGCACCCCTGCCTCTGGGAATGGGAAAACGTGCACCTTACCTCGAGACTAGAGGTCACATTTAGTTGGCACTTTAGCTACAGTATGCTCTGGGCTGGGCTCCCCGGAAGGAAGCGCAAGCGCCCGGTTTCTTTTGCAAAAGCTCACTGCTCCTCAGAGGCATCTGTGGAGTGAACAGTGTCCTGGTGGTGTGATGTTCAGGCCGCTTGGAAGCTGCACCGAAGCTGCTTTCCAAAGGGGGAGAGTCGGGCTTCTCCCACATGCTCCAGTTTCCAACTTGACCCCACAGCGCAGTTACCGGCACTCTCTGACTGGCGACTGGAGACTTTCGGCCACACGGGGCCTTTGTAGGATCACACTTCGTTGCAGGCGGGGTCTTTTGCATGCCGTGCATAGCACTAACCGCTTCATGACATAGTCAGGCCTAGGTGAATTGGATCGTCCAAATGTCTCACTCATTGAGCGGTTTTTCTGTTCTTTCTGTCAGGCTGGACCTACACTGTACCTTGCGTCACAATAGAGAGATGACAGGTAAGAGTTGCCAGGGGGCTCTGTAGGCTCAGGGATTCTTTCAGTGCAGTTCAGAGGGCCTCCACAGAGGGAGAGCCACGTTGAAGGTAATTCTGGCCAAAACGTTGTCCTGGGGCTGCTTTACAGCGGTCTAAATCAAGCTATGCAAGCGAGGATCAGTTAATTGCCCTTCCCTCTGCATAGAAAGGGTTGACCCCAACAGCCTGTTCTGCGCTGTGTGGCTCGGAAAACACAAAGGGGACTCACGGCACCCACGCTCTCCCTCAGAATGGAATTCATACGCGACTCTCTGTGGCCTCCGGAGAGCCGTAGAGGAGTTAAAGCACTCTATCGAGTCAGGGATCCTGGAGATGGCTGCACAGCAAACTTTGCTGATAGGAAACACTCTTGCTTACCTTGAGGCCTGGGGTCACGTTTCCTTCGCACTTTAGCTAGGGCAAGCCGTGGGATGAGCTCCTAGCCAGGCACTGGCGACCACCTGGATTCGTAGGAGAAAACTCACTTGCTTCCCTGAGGCATTCCTAGCAGTGGCTAGAAGACGGGTAACGGCACTTTCAGTCAGCCTTGAGGCCGCCACTATCTACCTTTCAACTGGGGAAAATACTGCCTTTTTCCAGGCTTCTCAATTCCACACCGGATCACCCAGCACATATCCCTCTCTCCTCTGACAAGCCAAAGGAGGCCCTTGGAACACAATTCGGCCTTCTGCGATGAAACTTTGGGATGCAGTGTGTTTGTTCTGCATGTGCTGAATGGCTTAATCCTCTAAATGCCCTCAGGCGGCCTAGGTGACTTTGCATGTTCCAAATGCATAGCAAGGCTCAGGGTACATCTCTACTTTATTTCGGGCTGGACCTAAAGTCTACTTTCTGCCTCTCTTAGAGAGACGTCGAGCACCAGTCCCCAAAGTGGATTGGAGCCCCGGTGATTTCTTCCAGGGCAGCATAGGTGTCCTCAACGTGGCAGACCCGCATGGAAAGAAAGCCTGCCCAAGAACCGTGCTCCGGGGGCTGTTTCAAAGCTGTGGAACGCTAGCCATAGAGAGCAGATTAGTTGCCGGCCCTTTCACCTGCATAGTGAGGGATGGTCCCAGAGCCGCGTATCCCTTGATTGTGCTCAGAAGACTTTTGGTACACGGTGCACTTCCTTGGAAAGAAGTGCCCCCGTGAGAGGCTTGAGCGCTGGGAGGCATACTAAAGCTAAAGCCGTCCTTTGACTAAGACTTCCTGGAAACTGGTGCACCCCTGCCTCTGGTAATGGGAAAACGTGCACCTTACCTCGAGACTAGAGGTCACATTTAGTTGGCACTTTAGCTACAGTATGCTCTGGGCTGGGCTCCCCGGAAGGAAGCGCAAGCGCCCGGTTTCTTTTGCAAAAGCTCACTGCTCCTCAGAGGCATCTGTGGAGCGAACAGTGTCCTGGTGGTGTGATGTTCAGGCCGCTTGGAAGCAGCACCAAAGCTGCTTTCCAAAGGGGGAGAGTCGGGCTTCTCCCACATGCTCCAGTTTCCAACTTGACCCTACAGCGCAGTTACCGGCACTCTCTGACTGACGACTGGAGACTTTCGGCCACACGGGGCCTTTCTAGGATCACACTTCGTTGCAGGCGGGGTCTTTTGCATGCCGTGCATAACACTACCCGCTTCATGACTTAGTCAGGCCTAGGTGACTTTGGATCGACCAAATGTCTCACAAGTTGACCGGTTATTCTGTTCTTTCTGTCAGGCTGGGCCTACACTGTACCTTGCTTCACAATAGAGCGATGACAGGTAAGAGTTGCCAGGGGGCTCCGTAGGCTCAGGGATTCTTTCAGTGCAGTTCAGAGGGCCTACACAGAGGGAGAGCCACGCTGAATGTAATCCTGGCCAAAACGTTGTCCTGGGGCTGCTTTACAGTGGTCGAAATCAAGCTATGCAAGCGAGGATCAGTTCATTGCCCTTCCCTCTGCATAGAAAGGGTTGACCCCAACAGCCTGTTCTGCGCTGTGTGGCTCGGAAAACACAAAGGGGACACACGGCACCCACGCTCTCCCTCAGAAGCGAATTCATACGCAATTCTCTGTGGCCTCCGGAGAGCCGTAGAGCAGTTAAAGCACTCTATCGAGTCAGGGTTCATGGAGATGGCTGCCCAGCAAACTTTGCTGATAGGAAACGCTCGTGCTTACCTTGAGGCCTGGGGTCACGTTTCCTTCGCACTTTAGCTAGGGCAAGCCGTGGGATGAGCTCCTAGCCAGGCACTGGCGAACACCTGGATTCGTAGGAGAAAACTCACTTGCTTCCCTGAGGCATTCCTAGCAGTGGCTAGAAGACGGGTAACGGCACTGTCTTTCAGTCAGCCTTGAGGCCGCCACTATCTACCTTTCAACTGGGGGAAATTACTGCCTTTTTCCAGGCTTCTCAATTACACACCGGATCACCTAGCACATATACCTCTCTTCTTTGACAAGCTAAAGGAGGCCCTTGGAACACAATTCGGCCTTCCGCGATGAAACTTTGGGATGCAGTGTGTTTGTTCTGCATGTGCTGAATGGCATAATCCTCTAAATGCCCTCAGGCGGCCTAGGTGACTTTGCATGTTCCAAATGCCTAGCAAGGCTCAGGGTACATCTCTACTGTATTTCGGGCTGGACCTATAGTCTACTTTCTGCCTCTCTTAGAGAGACGTCGAGCACGAGTCCCCAAAGTGGATTGGAGCCCCGGTGATTTCTTCCAGGGCAGCATAGGTGTCCTCAACGTGGCAGACCCGCATGGAAAGAAAGCCTGCCCAAGAACCGTGCTCCGGGGGCTGTTTCAAAGCTGTGGAACGCTAGCCATAGAGAGCAGATTAGTTGCCGGCCCTTTCACCTGCATAGTGAGGGATGGTCCCAGAGCCGCGTATTCCTTGATTGTGCTCAGAAGGCTTTTGGTACACGGTGCACTTCCTTGGAAAGAAGTGCCCCCGTGAGAGGCTTGAGTGCTGGGAGGCATACTAAAGCTAAAGCCGTCCTTTGACTAAGACTTCCTGGAAACTGGTGCACCCCTGCCTCTGGGAATGGGAAAACGTGCACCTTACCTCGAGACTAGAGGTCACATTTAGTTGGCACTTTAGCTACAGTATGCTCTGGGCTGGGCTCCCCGGAAGGAAGCGCAAGCGCCCGGTTTCTTTTGCAAAAGCTCACTGCTCCTCAGAGGCATCTGTGGAGTGAACAGTGTCCTGGTGGTGTGATGTTCAGGCAGCTTGGAAGCTGCACCGAAGCTGCTTTCCAAATGGGGAGAGTCGGGCTTCTCCCACATGCTCCAGTTTCCAACTTGACCCCACAGCGCAGTTACCGGCACTCTCTGACTGGCGACTGGAGACTTTCGGCCACACGGGGCCTTTGTAGGATCACACTTCGTTGCAGGCGGGGTCTTTTGCATGCCGTGCATAGCACTAACCGCTTCATGACATAGTCAGGCCTAGGTGAATTGGATCGTCCAAATGTCTCACTCGTTGAGCGGTTTTTCTGTTCTTTCTGTCAGGCTTGACCTACACTGTACCTTGCGTCACAATAGAGAGATGACAGGTAAGAGTTGCCAGGGGGCTCTGTAGGCTCAGGGATTCTTTCAGTGCAGTTCAGAGGGCCTCCACAGAGGGAGAGCCACGTTGAAGGTAATTCTGGCCAAAACGTTGTCCTGGGGCTGCTTTACAGCGGTAGAAATCAAGCTATGCAAGCGAGGATCAGTTCATTGCCCTTCCCTCTGCATAGAAAGGGTTGACCCCAACAGCCTGTTCTGCGCTGTGTGGCTCGGAAAACACAAAGGGGACTCACGGCACCCACGCTCTCCCTCAGAATGGAATTCATACGCGACTCTCTGTGGCCTCCGGAGAGCCGTAGAGGAGTTAAAGCACTCTATCGAGTCAGGGATCCTGGAGATGGCTGCACAGCAAACTTTGCTGATAGGAAACACTCTTGCTTACCTTGAGGCCTGGGGTCACGTTTCCTTCGCACTTTAGCTAGGGCAAGCCGTGGGATGAGCTCCTAGCCAGGCACTGGCGACCACCTGGATTCGTAGGAGAAAACTCACTTGCTTCCCTGAGGCATTCCTAGCAGTGGCTAGAAGACGGGTAACGGCACTTTCAGTCAGCCTTGAGGCCGCCACTATCTACCTTTCAACTGGGGAAAATACTGCCTTTTTCCAGGCTTCTCAATTACACACCGGATCACCCAGCACATATCCCTCTCTCCTCTGACAAGCCAAAGGAGGCCCTTGGAACACAATTCGGCCTTCTGCGATGAAACTTTGGGATGCAGTGTGTTTGTTCTGCATGTGCTGAATGGCTTAATCCTCTAAATGCCCTCAGGCGGCCTAGGTGACTTTGCATGTTCCAAATGCCTAGCAAGGCTCAGGGTACATCTCTACTTTATTTCGGGCTGGACCTAAAGTCTACTTTCTGCCTCTCTTAGAGAGACGTCGAGCACGAGTCCCCAAAGTGGATTGGAGCCCCGGTGATTTCTTCCAGGGCAGCATAGGTGTCCTCAACGTGGCAGACCCGCATGGAAAGAAAGCCTGCCCAAGAACCGTGCTCCGGGGGCTGTTTCAAAGCTGTGGAACGCTAGCCATAGAGAGCAGATTAGTTGCCGGCCCTTTCACCTGCATAGTGAGGGATGGTCCCAGAGCCGCGTATCCCTTGATTGTGCTCAGAAGGCTTTTGGTACACGGTGCACTTCCTTGGAAAGAAGTGCCCCCGTGAGAGGCTTGAGCGCTGGGAGGCATACTAAAGCTAAAGCCGTCCTTTGACTAAGACTTCCTGGAAACTGGTGCACCCCTGCCTCTGGTAATGGGAAAACGTGCACCTTACCTCGAGACTAGAGGTCACATTTAGTTGGCACTTTAGCTACAGTATGCTCTGGGCTGGGCTCCCCGGAAGGAAGCGCAAGCGCCCGGTTTCTTTTGCAAAAGCTCACTGCTCCTCAGAGGCATCTGTGGAGTGAACAGTGTCCTGGTGGTGTGATGTTCAGGCAGCTTGGAAGCTGCACCGAAGCTGCTTTCCAAAGGGGGAGAGTCGGGCTTCTCCCACATGCTCCAGTTTCCAACTTGACCCCACAGCGCAGTTACCGGCACTCTCTGACTGGCGACTGGAGACTTTCGGCCACACGGGGCCTTTGTAGGATCACACTTCGTTGCAGGCGGGGTCTTTTGCATGCCGTGCATAGCACTAACCGCTTCATGACATAGTCAGGCCTAGGTGAATTGGATCGTCCAAATGTCTCACTCGTTGAGCGGTTTTTCTGTTCTTTCTGTCAGGCTGGACCTACACTGTACCTTGCGTCACAATAGAGAGATGACAGGTAAGAGTTGCCAGGGGGCTCTGTAGGCTCAGGGATTCTTTCAGTGCAGTTCAGAGGGCCTCCACAGAGGGAGAGCCACGTTGAAGGTAATTCTGGCCAAAACGTTGTCCTGGGGCTGCTTTACAGCGGTCTAAATCAAGCTATGCAAGCGAGGATCAGTTAATTGCCCTTCCCTCTGCATAGAAAGGGTTGACCCCAACAGCCTGTTCTGCGCTGTGTGGCTCGGAAAACACAAAGGGGACTCACGGCACCCACGCTCTCCCTCAGAATGGAATTCATACGCGACTCTCTGTGGCCTCCGGAGAGCCGTAGAGGAGTTAAAGCACTCTATCGAGTCAGGGATCCTGGAGATGGCTGCACAGCAAACTTTGCTGATAGGAAACACTTTTGCTTACCTTGAGGCCTGGGGTCACGTTTCCTTCGCACTTTAGCTAGGGCAAGCCGTGGGATGAGCTCCTAGCCAGGCACTGGCGACCACCTGGATTCGTAGGAGAAAACTCACTTGCTTCCCTGAGGCATTCCTAGCAGTGGCTAGAAGACGGGTAACGGCACTTTCAGTCAGCCTTGAGGCCGCCACTATCTACCTTTCAACTGGGGAAAATACTGCCTTTTTCCAGGCTTCTCAATTCCACACCGGATCACCCAGCACATATCCCTCTCTCCTCTGACAAGCCAAAGGAGGCCCTTGGAACACAATTCGGCCTTCTGCGATGAAACTTTGGGATGCAGTGTGTTTGTTCTGCATGTGCTGAATGGCTTAATCCTCTAAATGCCCTCAGGCGGCCTAGGTGACTTTGCATGTTCCAAATGCCTAGCAAGGCTCAGGGTACATCTCTACTTTATTTCGGGCTGGACCTAAAGTCTACTTTCTGCCTCTCTTAGAGAGACGTCGAGCACGAGTCCCCAAAGTGGATTGGAGCCCCGGTGATTTCTTCCAGGGCAGCATAGGTGTCCTCAACGTGGCAGACCCGCATGGAAAGAAAGCCTGCCCAAGAACCGTGCTCCGGGGGCTGTTTCAAAGCTGTGGAACGCTAGCCATAGAGAACAGATTAGTTGCCGGCCCTTTCACCTGCATAGTGAGGGATGGTCCCAGAGCCGCGTATCCCTTGATTGTGCTCAGAAGGCTTTTGGTACACGGTGCACTTCCTTGGAAAGAAGTGCCCCCGTGAGAGGCTTGAGCGCTGGGAGGCATACTAAAGCTAAAGCCGTCCTTTGACTAAGACTTCCTGGAAACTGGTGCACCCCTGCCTCTGGGAATGGGAAAACGTGCACCTTACCTCGAGACTAGAGGTCACATTTAGTTGGCACTTTAGCTACAGTATGCTCTGGGCTGGTCTCCCAGAAAGGAAGCGCAAGTGCCCGGTTTCTTTTGCAAAAGCTCACTGCTCCTCAGAGGCATCTGTGGAGCGAACAGTGTCCTGGTGGTGTGATGTTCAGGCCGCTTGGAAGCAGCACCAAAGCTGCTTTCCAAAGGGGGAGAGTCGGGCTTCTCCCACATGCTCCAGTTTCCAACTTGACCCTACAGCGCAGTTACCGGCACTCTCTGACTGACGACTGGAGACTTTCGGCCACACGGGTCCTTTCTAGGATCACACTTCGTTGCAGGCGGGGTCTTTTGCATGCCGTGCATAACACTACCCGCTTCATGACTTAGTCAGGCCTAGGTGACTTTGGATCGACCAAATGTCTCACAAGTTGACCGGTTATTCTGTTCTTTCTGTCAGGCTGGGCCTACAGTGTACCTTGCTTCACAATAGAGCGATGACAGGTAAGAGTTGCCAGGGGGCTCCGTAGGCTCAGGGATTCTTTCAGTGCAGTTCAGAGGGCCTACACAGAGGGAGAGCCACGCTGAATGTAATCCTGGCCAAAACGTTGTCCTGGGGCTGCTTTACAGCGGTCGAAATCAAGCTATGCAAGCGAGGATCAGTTCATTGCCCTTCCCTCTGCATAGAAAGGGTTGACCCCAACAGCCTGTTCTGCGCTGTGTGGCTCGGAAAACACAAAGGGGACTCACGGCACCCACGCTCTCCCTCAGAAGCGAATTCATACGCGATTCTCTGTGGCCTCCGGAGAGCCGTAGAGCAGTTAAAGCACTCTATCGAGTCAGGGTTCATGGAGATGGCTGCCCAGCAAACTTTGCTGATAGGAAACGCTCGTGCTTACCTTGAGGCCTGGGGTCACGTTTCCTTCGCACTTTAGCTAGGGCAAGCCGTGGGATGAGCTCCTAGCAAGGCACTGGCGAACAACTGGATTCGTAGGAGAAAACTCACTTGCTTCCCTGAGGCATTCCTAGCAGTGGCTAGAAGACGGGTAACGGCACTGTCTTTCAGTCAGCCTTGAGGCCGCCACTATCTACCTTTCAACTGGGGGAAATTACTGCCTTTTTCCAGGCTTCTCAATTACACACCGGATCACCTAGCACATATACCTCTCTTCTTTGACAAGCCAAAGGAGGCCCTTGGAACACAATTCGGCCTTCTGCGATGAAACTTTGGGATGCAGTGTGTTTGTTCTGCATGTGCTGAATGGCATAATCCTCTAAATGCCCTCAGGCGGCCTAGGTGACTTTGCATGTTCCAAATGCCTAGCAAGGCTCAGGGTACATCTCTACTGTATTTCGGGCTGGACCTATAGTCTACTTTCTGCCTCTCTTAGAGAGACGTCGAGCACGAGTCCCCAAAGTGGATTGGAGCCCCGGTGATTTCTTCCAGGGCAGCATAGGTGTCCTCAACGTGGCAGACCCGCATGGAAAGAAAGCCTGCCCAAGAACCGTGCTCCGGGGGCTGTTTCAAAGCTGTGGAACGCTAGCCATAGAGAGCAGATTAGTTGCCGGCCCTTTCACCTGCATAGTGAGGGATGGTCCCAGAGCCGCGTATTCCTTGATTGTGCTCAGAAGGCTTTTGGTACACGGTGCACTTCCTTGGAAAGAAGTGCCCCCGTGAGAGGCTTGAGTGCTCGGAGGCATACTAAAGCTAAAGCCGTCCTTTGACTAAGACTTCCTGGAAACTGGTGCACCCCTGCCTCTGGGAATGGGAAAACGTGCACCTTACCTCGAGACTAGAGGTCACATTTAGTTGGCACTTTAGCTACAGTATGCTCTGGGCTGGGCTCCCCGGAAGGAAGCGCAAGCGCCCGGTTTCTTTTGCAAAAGCTCACTGCTCCTCAGAGGCATCTGTGGAGTGAACAGTGTCCTGGTGGTGTGATGTTCAGGCAGCTTGGAAGCTGCACCGAAGCTGCTTTCCAAAGGGGGAGAGTCGGGCTTCTCCCACATGCTCCAGTTTCCAACTTGACCCCACAGCGCAGTTACCGGCACTCTCTGACTGGCGACTGGAGACTTTCGGCCACACGGGGCCTTTGTAGGATCACACTTCGTTGCAGGCGGGGTCTTTTGCATGCCGTGCATAGCACTAACCGCTTCATGACATAGTCAGGCCTAGGTGAATTGGATCGTCCAAATGTCTCACTCGTTGAGCGGTTTTTCTGTTCTTTCTGTCAGGCTGGACCTACACTGTACCTTGCGTCACAATAGAGAGATGACAGGTAAGAGTTGCCAGGGGGCTCTGTAGGCTCAGGGATTCTTTCAGTGCAGTTCAGAGGGCCTCCACAGAGGGAGAGCCACGTTGAAGGTAATTCTGGCCAAAACGTTGTCCTGGGGCTGCTTTACAGCGGTCTAAATCAAGCTATGCAAGCGAGGATCAGTTAATTGCCCTTCCCTCTGCATAGAAAGGGTTGACCCCAACAGCCTGTTCTGCGCTGTGTGGCTCGGAAAACACAAAGGGGACTCACGGCACCCACGCTCTCCCTCAGAATGGAATTCATACGCGACTCTCTGTGGCCTCCGGAGAGCCGTAGAGGAGTTAAAGCACTCTATCGAGTCAGGGATCCTGGAGATGGCTGCACAGCAAACTTTGCTGATAGGAAACACTCGTGCTTACCTTGAGGCCTGGGGTCACGTTTCCTTCGCACTTTAGCTAGGGCAAGCCGTGGGATGAGCTCCTAGCCAGGCACTGGCGACCACCTGGATTCGTAGGAGAAAACTCACTTGCTTCCCTGAGGCATTCCTAGCAGTGGCTAGAAGACGGGTAACGGCACTTTCAGTCAGCCTTGAGGCCGCCACTATCTACCTTTCAACTGGGGAAAATACTGCCTTTTTCCAGGCTTCTCAATTCCACACCGGATCACCCAGCACATATCCCTCTCTCCTCTGACAAGCCAAAGGAGGCCCTTGGAACACAATTCGGCCTTCTGCGATGAAACTTTGGGATGCAGTGTGTTTGTTCTGCATGTGCTGAATGGCTTAATCCTCTAAATGCCCTCAGGCGGCCTAGGTGACTTTGCATGTTCCAAATGCCTAGCAAGGCTCAGGGTACATCTCTACTTTATTTCGGGCTGGACCTAAAGTCTACTTTCTGCCTCTCTTAGAGAGACGTCGAGCACCAGTCCCCAAAGTGGATTGGAGCCCCGGTGATTTCTTCCAGGGCAGCATAGGTGTCCTCAACGTGGCAGACCCGCATGGAAAGAAAGCCTGCCCAAGAACCGTGCTCCGGGGGCTGTTTCAAAGCTGTGGAACGCTAGCCATAGAGAGCAGATTAGTTGCCGGCCCTTTCACCTGCATAGTGAGGGATGGTCCCAGAGCCGCGTATCCCTTGATTGTGCTCAGAAGACTTTTGGTACACGGTGCACTTCCTTGGAAAGAAGTGCCCCCGTGAGAGGCTTGAGCGCTGGGAGGCATACTAAAGCTAAAGCCGTCCTTTGACTAAGACTTCCTGGAAACTGGTGCACCCCTGCCTCTGGTAATGGGAAAACGTGCACCTTACCTCGAGACTAGAGGTCACATTTAGTTGGCACTTTAGCTACAGTATGCTCTGGGCTGGGCTCCCCGGAAGGAAGCGCAAGCGCCCGGTTTCTTTTGCAAAAGCTCACTGCTCCTCAGAGGCATCTGTGGAGCGAACAGTGTCCTGGTGGTGTGATGTTCAGGCCGCTTGGAAGCAGCACCAAAGCTGCTTTCCAAAGGGGGAGAGTCGGGCTTCTCCCACATGCTCCAGTTTCCAACTTGACCCTACAGCGCAGTTACCGGCACTCTCTGACTGACGACTGGAGACTTTCGGCCACACGGGTCCTTTCTAGGATCACACTTCGTTGCAGGCGGGGTCTTTTGCATGCCGTGCATAACACTACCCGCTTCATGACTTAGTCAGGCCTAGGTGACTTTGGATCGACCAAATGTCTCACAAGTTGACCGGTTATTCTGTTCTTTCTGTCAGGCTGGGCCTACACTGTACCTTGCTTCACAATAGAGCGATGACAGGTAAGAGTTGCCAGGGGGCTCCGTAGGCTCAGGGATTCTTTCAGTGCAGTTCAGAGGGCCTACACAGAGGGAGAGCCACGCTGAATGTAATCCTGGCCAAAACGTTGTCCTGGGGCTGCTTTACAGTGGTCGAAATCAAGCTATGCAAGCGAGGATCAGTTCATTGCCCTTCCCTCTGCATAGAAAGGGTTGACCCCAACAGCCTGTTCTGCGCTGTGTGGCTCGGAAAACACAAAGGGGACACACGGCACCCACGCTCTCCCTCAGAAGCGAATTCATATGCAATTCTCTGTGGCCTCCGGAGAGCCGTAGAGCAGTTAAAGCACTCTATCGAGTCAGGGTTCATGGAGATGGCTGCCCAGCAAACTTTGCTGATAGGAAACGCTCGTGCTTCCCTTGAGGCCTGGGGTCACGTTTCCTTCGCACTTTAGCTAGGGCAAGCCGTGGGATGAGCTCCTAGCCAGGCACTGGCGAACACCTGGATTCGTAGGAGAAAACTCACTTGCTTCCCTGAGGCATTCCTAGCAGTGGCTAGAAGACGGGTAACGGCACTGTCTTTCAGTCAGCCTTGAGGCCGCCACTATCTACCTTTCAACTGGGGGAAATTACTGCCTTTTTCCAGGCTTCTCAATTACACACCGGATCACCTAGCACATATACCTCTCTTCTTTGACAAGCCAAAGGAGGCCCTTGGAACACAATTCGGCCTTCTGCGATGAAACTTTGGGATGCAGTGTGTTTGTTCTGCATGTGCTGAATGGCATAATCCTCTAAATGCCCTCAGGCGGCCTAGGTGACTTTGCATGTTCCAAATGCCTAGCAAGGCTCAGGGTACATCTCTACTGTATTTCGGGCTGGACCTATAGTCTACTTTCTGCCTCTCTTAGAGAGACGTCGAGCACGAGTCCCCAAAGTGGATTGGAGCCCCGGTGATTTCTTCCAGGGCAGCATAGGTGTCCTCAACGTGGCAGACCCGCATGGAAAGAAAGCCTGCCCAAGAACCGTGCTCCGGGGGCTGTTTCAAAGCTGTGGAATGCTAGCCATAGAGAGCAGATTAGTTGCCGGCCCTTTCACCTGCATAGTGAGGGATGGTCCCAGAGCCGCGTATTCCTTGATTGTGCTCAGAAGGCTTTTGGTACACGGTGCACTTCCTTGGAAAGAAGTGCCCCCGTGAGAGGCTTGAGTGCTGGGAGGCATACTAAAGCTAAAGCCGTCCTTTGACTAAGACTTCCTGGAAACTGGTGCACCCCTGCCTCTGGGAATGGGAAAACGTGCACCTTACCTCGAGACTAGAGGTCACATTTAGTTGGCACTTTAGCTACAGTATGCTCTGGGCTGGGCTCCCCGGAAGGAAGCGCAAGCGCCCGGTTTCTTTTGCAAAAGCTCACTGCTCCTCAGAGGCATCTGTGGAGTGAACAGTGTCCTGGTGGTGTGATGTTCAGGCCGCTTGGAAGCTGCACCGAAGCTGCTTTCCAAAGGGGGAGAGTCGGGCTTCTCCCACATGCTCCAGTTTCCAACTTGACCCCACAGCGCAGTTACCGGCACTCTCTGACTGACGACTGGAGACTTTCGGCCACACGGGTCCTTTCTAGGATCACACTTCGTTGCAGGCGGGGTCTTTTGCATGCCGTGCATAGCACTAACCGCTTCATGACATAGTCAGGCCTAGGTGAATTGGATCGTCCAAATGTCTCACTCGTTGAGAGGTTTTTCTGTTCTTTTTGTCAGGCTGGACCTACACTGTACCTTGCGTCACAATAGAGAGATGACAGGTAAGAGTTGCCAGGGGGCTCTGTAGGCTCAGGGATTCTTTCAGTGCAGTTCAGAGGGCCTCCACAGAGGGAGAGCCACGTTGAAGGTAATCCTGGCCAAAACGTTGTCCTGGGGCTGCTTTACAGCGGTAGAAATCAAGCTATGCAAGCGAGGATCAGTTCATTGCCCTTCCCTCTGCATAGAAAGGGTTGACCCCAACAGCCTGTTCTGCGCTGTGTGGCTCGGAAAACACAAAGGGGACTCACGGCACCCACGCTCTCCCTCAGAATGGAATTCATACGCGACTCTCTGTGGCCTCCGGAGAGCCGTAGAGGAGTTAAAGCACTCTATCGAGTCAGGGATCCTGGAGATGGCTGCACAGCAAACTTTGCTGATAGGAAACACTCGTGCTTACCTTGAGGCCTGGGGTCACGTTTCCTTCGCACTTTAGCTAGGGCAAGCCGTGGGATGAGCTCCTAGCCAGGCACTGGCGACCACCTGGATTCGTAGGAGAAAACTCACTTGCTTCCCTGAGGCATTCCTAGCAGTGGCTAGAAGACGGGTAACGGCACTTTCAGTCAGCCTTGAGGCCGCCACTATCTACCTTTCAACTGGGGAAAATACTGCCTTTTTCCAGGCTTCTCAATTCCACACCGGATCACCCAGCACATATCCCTCTCTCCTCTGACAAGCCAAAGGAGGCCCTTGGAACACAATTCGGCCTTCTGCGATGAAACTTTGGGATGCAGTGTGTTTGTTCTGCATGTGCTGAATGGCTTAATCCTCTAAATGCCCTCAGGCGGCCTAGGTGACTTTGCATGTTCCAAATGCCTAGCAAGGCTCAGGGTACATCTCTACTTTATTTCGGGCTGGACCTAAAGTCTACTTTCTGCCTCTCTTAGAGAGACGTCGAGCACGAGTCCCCAAAGTGGATTGGAGCCCCGGTGATTTCTTCCAGGGCAGCATAGGTGTCCTCAACGTGGCAGACCCGCATGGAAAGAAAGCCTGCCCAAGAACCGTGCTCCGGGGGCTGTTTCAAAGCTGTGGAACGCTAGCCATAGAGAGCAGATTCGTTGCCGGCCCTTTCACCTGCATAGTGAGGGATGGTCCCAGAGCCGCGTATCCCTTGATTGTGCTCAGAAGGCTTTTGGTACACGGTGCAATTCCTTGGAAAGAAGTGCCCCCGTGAGAGGCTTGAGCGCTGGGAGGCATACTAAAGCTAAAGCCGTCCTTTGACTAAGACTTCCTGGAAACTGGTGCACCCCTGCCTCTGGTAATGGGAAAACGTGCACCTTACCTCGAGACTAGAGGTCACATTTAGTTGGCACTTTAGCTACAGTATGCTCTGGGCTGGGCTCCCCGGAAGGAAGCGCAAGCGCCCGGTTTCTTTTGCAAAAGCTCACTGCTCCTCAGAGGCATCTGTGGAGCGAACAGTGTCCTGGTGGTGTGGTGTTCAGGCCGCTTGGAAGCTGCACCGAAGCTGCTTTCCAAAGGGGGAGAGTCGGGCTTCTCCCACATGCTCCAGTTTCCAACTTGACCCCACAGCGCAGTTACCGGCACTCTCTGACTGACGACTGGAGACTTTCGGCCACACGGGTCCTTTCTAGGATCACACTTCGTTGCAGGCGGGGTCTTTTGCATGCCGTGCATAGCACTAACCGCTTCATGACATAGTCAGGCCTAGGTGAATTGGATCGTCCAAATGTCTCACTCGTTGAGAGGTTTTTCTGTTCTTTTTGTCAGGCTGGACCTACACTGTACCTTGCGTCACAATAGAGAGATGACAGGTAAGAGTTGCCAGGGGGCTCTGTAGGCTCAGGGATTCTTTCAGTGCAGTTCAGAGGGCCTCCACAGAGGGAGAGCCACGTTGAAGGTAATCCTGGCCAAAACGTTGTCCTGGGGCTGCTTTACAGCGGTCGAAATCAAGCTATGCAAGCGAGGATCAGTTCATTGCCCTTCCCTCTGCATAGAAAGGGTTGACCCCAACAGCCTGTTCTGCGCTGTGTGGCTCGGAAAACACAAAGGGGACTCACGGCACCCACGCTCTCCCTCAGAATGGAATTCATACGCGACTCTCTGTGGCCTCCGGAGAGCCGTAGAGGAGTTAAAGCACTCTATCGAGTCAGGGATCCTGGAGATGGCTGCACAGCAAACTTTGCTGATAGGAAACACTCGTGCTTACCTTGAGGCCTGGGGTCACGTTTCCTTCGCACTTTAGCTAGAGCAAGCCGTGGGATGAGCTCCTAGCCAGGCACTGGCGACCACCTGGATTCGTAGGAGAAAACTCACTTGCTTCCCTGAGGCATTCCTAGCAGTGGCTAGAAGACGGGTAACGGCACTGTCTTTCAGTCAGCCTTGAGGCCGCCACTATCTACCTTTCAACTGGGGGAAAATACTGCCTTTTTCCAGGCTTCTCAATTACACACCGGATCACCCAGCACATATCCCTCTCTCCTCTGACAAGCCAAAGGAGGCCCTTGGAACACAATTCGGCCTTCTGCGATGAAACTTTGGGATGCAGTGTGTTTGTTCTGCATGTGCTGAATGGCATAATCCTCTAAATGCCCTCAAGCGGCCTAGGTGACTTTGCATGTTCCAAATGCCTAGCAAGGCTCAGGGTACATCTCTACTGTATTTCGGGCTGGACCTATAGTCTACTTTCTGCCTCTCTTAGAGAGACGTCGAGCACGAGTCCCCAAAGTGGATTGGAGCCCCGGTGATTTCTTCCAGGGCAGCATAGGTGTCCTCAACGTGGCAGACCCGCATGGAAAGAAAGCCTGCCCAAGAACCGTGCTCCGGGGGCTGTTTCAAAGCTGTGGAACGCTAGCCATAGAGAGCAGATTAGTTGCCGGCCCTTTCACCTGCATAGTGAGGGATGGTCCCAGAGCCGCGTATCCCTTGATTGTGCTCAGAAGGCTTTTGGTACACGGTGCACTTCCTTGGAAAGAAGTGCCCCCGTGAGAGGCTTGAGCGCTGGGAGGCATACTAAAGCTAAAGCCGTCCTTTGACTAAGACTTCCTGGAAACTGGTGCACCCCTGCCTCTGGTAATGGGAAAACGTGCACCTTACCTCGAGACTAGAGGTCACATTTAGTTGGCACTTTAGCTACAGTATGCTCTGGGCTGGGCTCCCCGGAAGGAAGCGCAAGCGCCCGGTTTCTTTTGCAAAAGCTCACTGCTCCTCAGAGGCATCTGTGGAGCGAACAGTGTCCTGGTGGTGTGGTGTTCAGGCCGCTTGGAAGCTGCACCGAAGCTGCTTTCCAAAGGGGGAGAGTCGGGCTTCTCCCACATGCTCCAGTTTCCAACTTGACCCCACAGCGCAGTTACCGGCACTCTCTGACTGACGACTGGAGACTTTCGGCCACACGGGTCCTTTCTAGGATCACACTTCGTTGCAGGCGGGGTCTTTTGCATGCCGTGCATAGCACTAACCGCTTCATGACATAGTCAGGCCTAGGTGAATTGGATCGTCCAAATGTCTCACTCGTTGAGAGGTTTTTCTGTTCTTTTTGTCAGGCTGGACCTACACTGTACCTTGCGTCACAATAGAGAGATGACAGGTAAGAGTTGCCAGGGGGCTCTGTAGGCTCAGGGATTCTTTCAGTGCAGTTCAGAGGGCCTCCACAGAGGGAGAGCCACGTTGAAGGTAATCCTGGCCAAAACGTTGTCCTGGGGCTGCTTTACAGCGGTCGAAATCAAGCTATGCAAGCGAGGATCAGTTCATTGCCCTTCCCTCTGCATAGAAAGGGTTGACCCCAACAGCCTGTTCTGCGCTGTGTGGCTCGGAAAACACAAAGGGGACTCACGGCACCCACGCTCTCCCTCAGAATGGAATTCATACGCGACTCTCTGTGGCCTCCGGAGAGCCGTAGAGGAGTTAAAGCACTCTATCGAGTCAGGGATCCTGGAGATGGCTGCACAGCAAACTTTGCTGATAGGAAACACTCGTGCTTACCTTGAGGCCTGGGGTCACGTTTCCTTCGCACTTTAGCTAGGGCAAGCCGTGGGATGAGCTCCTAGCCAGGCACTGGCGACCACCTGGATTCGTAGGAGAAAACTCACTTGCTTCCCTGAGGCATTCCTAGCAGTGGCTAGAAGACGGGTAACGGCACTTTCAGTCAGCCTTGAGGCCGCCACTATCTACCTTTCAACTGGGGAAAATACTGCCTTTTTCCAGGCTTCTCAATTACACACCGGATCACCCAGCACATATCCCTCTCTCCTCTGACAAGCCAAAGGAGGCCCTTGGAACACAATTCGGCCTTCTGCGATGAAACTTTGGGATGCAGTGTGTTTGTTCTGCATGTGCTGAATGGCTTAATCCTCTAAATGCCCTCAGGCGGCCTAGGTGACTTTGCATGTTCCAAATGCCTAGCAAGGCTCAGGGTACATCTCTACTTTATTTCGGGCTGGACCTAAAGTCTACTTTCTGCCTCTCTTAGAGAGACGTCGAGCACGAGTCCCCAAAGTGGATTGGAGCCCCGGTGATTTCTTCCAGGGCAGCATAGGTGTCCTCAACGTGGCAGACCCGCATGGAAAGAAAGCCTGCCCAAGAACCGTGCTCCGGGGGCTGTTTCAAAGCTGTGGAACGCTAGCCATAGAGAGCAGATTCGTTGCCGGCCCTTTCACCTGCATAGTGAGGGATGGTCCCAGAGCCGCGTATCCCTTGATTGTGCTCAGAAGGCTTTTGGTACACGGTGCACTTCCTTGGAAAGAAGTGCCCCCGTGAGAGGCTTGAGCGCTGGGAGGCATACTAAAGCTAAAGCCGTCCTTTGACTAAGACTTCCTGGAAACTGGTGCACCCCTGCCTCTGGGAATGGGAAAACGTGCACCTTACCTCGAGACTAGAGGTCACATTTAGTTGGCACTTTAGCTACAGTATGCTCTGGGCTGGGCTCCCCGGAAGGAAGCGCAAGCGCCCGGTTTCTTTTGCAAAAGCTCACTGCTCCTCAGAGGCATCTGTGGAGCGAACAGTGTCCTGGTGGTGTGGTGTTCAGGCCGCTTGGAAGCTGCACCGAAGCTGCTTTCCAAAGGGGGAGAGTCGGGCTTCTCCCACATGCTCCCGTTTCCAACTTGACCCCACAGCGCAGTTACCGGCACTCTCTGACTGACGACTGGAGACTTTCGGCCACACGGGTCCTTTCTAGGATCACACTTCGTTGCAGGCGGGGTCTTTTGCATGCCGTGCATAGCACTAACCGCTTCATGACATAGTCAGGCCTAGGTGAATTGGATCGTCCAAATGTCTCACTCGTTGAGAGGTTTTTCTGTTCTTTTTGTCAGGCTGGACCTACACTGTACCTTGCGTCACAATAGAGAGATGACAGGTAAGAGTTGCCAGGGGGCTCTGTAGGCTCAGGGATTCTTTCAGTGCAGTTCAGAGGGCCTCCACAGAGGGAGAGCCACGTTGAAGGTAATCCTGGCCAAAACGTTGTCCTGGGGCTGCTTTACAGCGGTCGAAATCAAGCTATGCAAGCGAGGATCAGTTAATTGCCCTTCCCTCTGCATAGAAAGGGTTGACCCCAACAGCCTGTTCTGCGCTGTGTGGCTCGGAAAACACAAAGGGGACTCACGGCACCCACGCTCTCCCTCAGAAGCGAATTCATACGCGACTCTCTGTGGCCTCCGGAGAGCCGTAGAGGAGTTAAAGCACTCTATCGAGTCAGGGATCCTGGAGATGGCTGCACAGCAAACTTTGCTGATAGGAAACACTCGTGCTTACCTTGAGGCCTGGGGTCACGTTTCCTTCGCACTTTAGCTAGAGCAAGCCGTGGGATGAGCTCCTAGCAAGGCACTGGCGACCACCTGGATTCGTAGGAGAAAACTCACTTGCTTCCCTGAGGCATTCCTAGCAGTGGCTAGAAGACGGGTAACGGCACTGTCTTTCAGTCAGCCTTGAGGCCGCCACTATCTACCTTTCAACTGGGGAAAATACTGCCTTTTTCCAGGCTTCTCAATTACACACCGGATCACCCAGCACATATCCCTCTCTCCTCTGACAAGCCAAAGGAGGCCCTTGGAACACAATTCGGCCTTCTGCGATGAAACTTTGGGATGCAGTGTGTTTGTTCTGCATGTGCTGAATGGCATAATCCTCTAAATGCCCTCAGGCGGCCTAGGTGACTTTGCATGTTCCAAACGCCTAGCAAGGCTCAGGGTACATCTCTACTTTATTTCGGGCTGGACCTAAAGTCTACTTTCTGCCTCTCTTAGAGAGACGTCGAGCACGAGTCCCCAAAGTGGATTGGAGCCCCGGTGATTTCTTCCAGGGCAGCATAGGTGTCCTCAATGTGGCAGACCCGCATGGAAAGAAAGCCTGCCCAAGAACCGTGCTCCGGGGGCTGTTTCAAAGCTGTGGAACGCTAGCCATAGAGAACAGATTAGTTGCCGGCCCTTTCACCTGCATAGTGAGGGATGGTCCCAGAGCCGCGTATCCCTTGATTGTGCTCAGAAGGCTTTTGGTACACGGTGCACTTCCTTGGAAAGAAGTGCCCCCGTGAGAGGCTTGAGCGCTGGGAGGCATACTAAAGCTAAAGCCGTCCTTTGACTAAGACTTCCTGGAAACTGGTGCACCCCTGCCTCTGGGAATGGGAAAACGTGCACCTTACCTCGAGACTAGAGGTCACATTTAGTTGGCACTTTAGCTACAGTATGCTCTGGGCTGGTCTCCCAGAAAGGAAGCGCAAGTGCCCGGTTTCTTTTGCAAAAGCTCACTGCTCCTCAGAGGCATCTGTGGAGTGAACAGTGTCCTGGTGGTGTGATGTTCAGGCCGCTTGGAAGCAGCACCAAAGCTGCTTTCCAAAGGGGGAGAGTCGGGCTTCTCCCACATGCTCCAGTTTCCAACTTGACCCTACAACGCAGTTACCGGCACTCTCTGACTGACGACTGGAGACTTTCGGCCACACGGGTCCTTTCTAGGATCACACTTCGTTGCAGGCGGGGTCTTTTGCATGCCGTGTATAACACTACCCGCTTCATGACTTAGTCAGGCCTAGGTGACTTTGGATCGACCAAATGTCTCACAAGTTGACCGGTTATTCTGTTCTTTCTGTCAGGCTGGGCCTACAGTGTACCTTGCTTCACAATAGAGCGATGACAGGTAAGAGTTGCCAGGGGGCTCCGTAGGCTCAGGGATTCTTTCAGTGCAGTTCAGAGGGCCTACACAGAGGGAGAGCCACGCTGAATGTAATCCTGGCCAAAACGTTGTCCTGGGGCTGCTTTACAGCGGTCGAAATCAAGCTATGCAAGCGAGGATCAGTTCATTGCCCTTCCCTCTGCATAGAAAGGGTTGACCCCAACAGCCTGTTCTGCGCTGTGTGGCTCGGAAAACACAAAGGGGACTCACGGCACCCACGCTCTCCCTCAGAAGCGAATTCATACGCGATTCTCTGTGGCCTCCGGAGAGCCGTAGAGCAGTTAAAGCACTCTATCGAGTCAGGGTTCATGGAGATGGCTGCCCAGCAAACTTTGCTGATAGGAAACGCTCGTGCTTACCTTGAGGCCTGGGGTCACGTTTCCTTCGCACTTTAGCTAGGGCAAGCCGTGGGATGAGCTCCTAGCCAGGCACTGGCGAACACCTGGATTCGTAGGAGAAAACTCACTTGCTTCCCTGAGGCATTCCTAGCAGTGGCTAGAAGACGGGTAACGGCACTGTCTTTCAGTCAGCCTTGAGGCCGCCACTATCTACCTTTCAACTGGGGGAAATTACTGCCTTTTTCCAGGCTTCTCAATTACACACCGGATCACCTAGCACATATACCTCTCTTCTTTGACAAGCCAAAGGAGGCCCTTGGAACACAATTCGGCCTTCTGCGATGAAACTTTGGGATGCAGTGTGTTTGTTCTGCATGTGCTGAATGGCATAATCCTCTAAATGCCCTCAAGCGGCCTAGGTGACTTTGCATGTTCCAAATGCCTAGCAAGGCTCAGGGTACATCTCTACTGTATTTCGGGCTGGACCTAAAGTCTACTTTCTGCCTCTCTTAGAGAGACGTCGAGCACGAGTCCCCAAAGTGGATTGGAGCCCCGGTGATTTCTTCCAGGGCAGCATAGGTGTCCTCAACGTGGCAGACCCGCATGGAAAGAAAGCCTGCCCAAGAACCGTGCTCCGGGGGCTGTTTCAAAGCTGTGGAACGCTAGCCATAGAGAGCAGATTAGTTGCCGGCCCTTTCACCTGCATAGTGAGGGATGGTCCCAGAGCCGCGTATTCCTTGATTGTGCTCAGAAGGCTTTTGGTACACGGTGCACTTCCTTGGAAAGAAGTGCCCCCGTGAGAGGCTTGAGTGCTGGGAGGCATACTAAAGCTAAAGCCGTCCTTTGACTAAGACTTCCTGGAAACTGGTGCACCCCTGCCTCTGGGAATGGGAAAACGTGCACCTTACCTCGAGACTAGAGGTCACATTTAGTTGGCACTTTAGCTACAGTATGCTCTGGGCTGGGCTCCCCGGAAGGAAGCGCAAGCGCCCGGTTTCTTTTGCAAAAGCTCACTGCTCCTCAGAGGCATCTGTGGAGTGAACAGTGTCCTGGTGGTGTGATGTTCAGGCAGCTTGGAAGCTGCACCGAAGCTGCTTTCCAAAGGGGGAGAGTCGGGCTTCTCCCACATGCTCCAGTTTCCAACTTGACCCCACAGCGCAGTTACCGGCACTCTCTGACTGGCGACTGGAGACTTTCGGCCACACGGGGCCTTTGTAGGATCACACTTCGTTGCAGGCGGGGTCTTTTGCATGCCGTGCATAGCACTAACCGCTTCATGACATAGTCAGGCCTAGGTGAATTGGATCGTCCAAATGTCTCACTCGTTGAGCGGTTTTTCTGTTCTTTCTGTCAGGCTGGACCTACACTGTACCTTGCGTCACAATAGAGAGATGACAGGTAAGAGTTGCCAGGGGGCTCTGTAGGCTCAGGGATTCTTTCAGTGCAGTTCAGAGGGCCTCCACAGAGGGAGAGCCACGTTGAAGGTAATCCTGGCCAAAACGTTGTCCTGGGGCTGCTTTACAGCGGTCTAAATCAAGCTATGCAAGCGAGGATCAGTTAATTGCCCTTCCCTCTGCATAGAAAGGGTTGACCCCAACAGCCTGTTCTGCGCTGTGTGGCTCGGAAAACACAAAGGGGACTCACGGCACCCACGCTCTCCCTCAGAATGGAATTCATACGCGACTCTCTGTGGCCTCCGGAGAGCCGTAGAGGAGTTAAAGCACTCTATCGAGTCAGGGATCCTGGAGATGGCTGCACAGCAAACTTTGCTGATAGGAAACACTCTTGCTTACCTTGAGGCCTGGGGTCACGTTTCCTTCGCACTTTAGCTAGGGCAAGCCGTGGGATGAGCTCCTAGCCAGGCACTGGCGACCACCTGGATTCGTAGGAGAAAACTCACTTGCTTCCCTGAGGCATTCCTAGCAGTGGCTAGAAGACGGGTAACGGCACTTTCAGTCAGCCTTGAGGCCGCCACTATCTACCTTTCAACTGGGGAAAATACTGCCTTTTTCCAGGCTTCTCAATTACACACCGGATCACCCAGCACATATCCCTCTCTCCTCTGACAAGCCAAAGGAGGCCCTTGGAACACAATTCGGCCTTCTGCGATGAAACTTTGGGATGCAGTGTGTTTGTTCTGCATGTGCTGAATGGCTTAATCCTCTAAATGCCCTCAGGCGGCCTAGGTGACTTTGCATGTTCCAAATGCCTAGCAAGGCTCAGGGTACATCTCTACTTTATTTCGGGCTGGACCTAAAGTCTACTTTCTGCCTCTCTTAGAGAGACGTCGAGCACCAGTCCCCAAAGTGGATTGGAGCCCCGGTGATTTCTTCCAGGGCAGCATAGGTGTCCTCAACGTGGCAGACCCGCATGGAAAGAAAGCCTGCCCAAGAACCGTGCTCCGGGGGCTGTTTCAAAGCTGTGGAACGCTAGCCATAGAGAGCAGATTAGTTGCCGGCCCTTTCACCTGCATAGTGAGGGATGGTCCCAGAGCCGCGTATCCCTTGATTGTGCTCAGAAGACTTTTGGTACACGGTGCACTTCCTTGGAAAGAAGTGCCCCCGTGAGAGGCTTGAGCGCTGGGAGGCATACTAAAGCTAAAGCCGTCCTTTGACTAAGACTTCCTGGAAACTGGTGCACCCCTGCCTCTGGTAATGGGAAAACGTGCACCTTACCTCGAGACTAGAGGTCACATTTAGTTGGCACTTTAGCTACAGTATGCTCTGGGCTGGGCTCCCCGGAAGGAAGCGCAAGCGCCCGGTTTCTTTTGCAAAAGCTCACTGCTCCTCAGAGGCATCTGTGGAGCGAACAGTGTCCTGGTGGTGTGATGTTCAGGCCGCTTGGAAGCAGCACCAAAGCTGCTTTCCAAAGGGGGAGAGTCGGGCTTCTCCCACATGCTCCAGTTTCCAACTTGACCCTACAGCGCAGTTACCGGCACTCTCTGACTGACGACTGGAGACTTTCGGCCACACGGGGCCTTTCTAGGATCACACTTCGTTGCAGGCGGGGTCTTTTGCATGCCGTGCATAACACTACCCGCTTCATGACTTAGTCAGGCCTAGGTGACTTTGGATCGACCAAATGTCTCACAAGTTGACCGGTTATTCTGTTCTTTCTGTCAGGCTGGGCCTACAGTGTACCTTGCTTCACAATAGAGCGATGACAGGTAAGAGTTGCCAGGGGGCTCCGTAGGCTCAGGGATTCTTTCAGTGCAGTTCAGAGGGCCTACACAGAGGGAGAGCCACGCTGAATGTAATCCTGGCCAAAACGTTGTCCTGGGGCTGCTTTACAGTGGTCGAAATCAAGCTATGCAAGCGAGGATCAGTTCATTGCCCTTCCCTCTGCATAGAAAGGGTTGACCCCAACAGCCTGTTCTGCGCTGTGTGGCTCGGAAAACACAAAGGGGACACACGGCACCCACGCTCTCCCTCAGAAGCGAATTCATACGCAATTCTCTGTGGCCTCCGGAGAGCCGTAGAGCAGTTAAAGCACTCTATCGAGTCAGGGTTCATGGAGATGGCTGCCCAGCAAACTTTGCTGATAGGAAACGCTCGTGCTTCCCTTGAGGCCTGGGGTCACGTTTCCTTCGCACTTTAGCTAGGGCAAGCCGTGGGATGAGCTCCTAGCCAGGCACTGGCGAACACCTGGATTCGTAGGAGAAAACTCACTTGCTTCCCTGAGGCATTCCTAGCAGTGGCTAGAAGACGGGTAACGGCACTGTCTTTCAGTCAGCCTTGAGGCCGCCACTATCTACCTTTCAACTGGGGGAAATACTGCCTTTTTCCAGGCTTCTCAATTACACACCGGATCACCCAGCACATATCCCTCTCTCCTCTGACAAGCCAAAGGAGGCCCTTGGAACACAATTCGGCCTTCTGCGATGAAACTTTGGGATGCAGTGTGTTTGTTCTGCATGTGCTGAATGGCTTAATCCTCTAAATGCCCTCAGGCGGCCTAGGTGACTTTGCATGTTCCAAATGCCTAGCAAGGCTCAGGGTACATCTCTACTTTATTTCGGGCTGGACCTAAAGTCTACTTTCTGCCTCTCTTAGAGGGACGTCGAGCACGAGTCCCCAAAGTGGATTGGAGCCCCGGTGATTTCTTCCAGGGCAGCATAGGTGTCCTCAACGTGGCAGACCCGCATGGAAAGAAAGCCTGCCCAAGAACCGTGCTCCGGGGGCTGTTTCAAAGCTGTGGAACGCTAGCCATAGAGAGCAGATTAGTTGCCGGCCCTTTCACCTGCATAGTGAGGGATGGTCCCAGAGCCGCGTATTCCTTGATTGTGCTCAGAAGGCTTTTGGTACACGGTGCACTTCCTTGGAAAGAAGTGCCCCCGTGAGAGGCTTGAGCGCTGGGAGGCATACTAAAGCTAAAGCCGTCCTTTGACTAAGACTTCCTGGAAACTGGTGCACCCCTGCCTCTGGTAATGGGAAAACGTGCACCTTACCTCGAGACTAGAGGTCACATTTAGTTGGCACTTTAGCTACAGTATGCTCTGGGCTGGGCTCCCCGGAAGGAAGCGCAAGCGCCCGGTTTCTTTTGCAAAAGCTCACTTCTCCTCAGAGGCATCTGTGGAGCGAACAGTGTCCTGGTGGTGTGGTGTTCAGGCCGCTTGGAAGCTGCACCGAAGCTGCTTTCCAAAGGGGGAGAGTCGGGCTTCTCCCAAATGCTCCAGTTTCCAACTTGACCCCACAGCGCAGTTACCGGCACTCTCTGACTGACGACTGGAGACTTTCGGCCACACGGGGCCTTTCTAGGATCACACTTCATTGCAGGCGGGGTGTTTTGCATGCCGTGCATAGCACTAACCGCTTCATGACATAGTCAGGCCTAGGTGACTTGGATCGTCCAAATGTCTCACTCGTTGAGAGGTTTTTCTGTTCTTTTTGTCAGGCTGGACCTACACTGTACCTTGCGTCACAATAGAGAGATGACAGGTAAGAGTTGCCAGGGGGCTCTGTAGGCTCAGGGATTCTTTCAGTGCAGTTCAGAGGGCCTCCACAGAGGGAGAGCCACGTTGAAGGTAATCCTGGCCAAAACGTTGTCCTGGGGCTGCTTTATAGCGGTAGAAATCAAGCTATGCAAGCGAGGATCAGTTCATTGCCCTTCCCTCTGCATAGAAAGGGTTGACCCCAACAGCCTGTTCTGCGCTGTGTGGCTCGGAAAACACAAAGGGGACTCACGGCACCCACGCTCTCCCTCAGAATGGAATTCATACGCGACTCTCTGTGGCCTCCGGAGAGCCGTAGAGGAGCTAAAGCACTCTATCGAGTCAGGGATCCTGGAGATGGCTGCACAGCAAACTTTGCTGATAGGAAACACTCGTGCTTACCTTGAGGCCTGGGGTCACGTTTCCTTCGCACTTTAGCTAGAGCAAGCCTTTGGATGAGCTCCTAGCCAGGCACTGGCGACCACCTGGATTCGTAGGAGAAAACTCACTTGCTTCCCTGAGGCATTCCTAGCAGTGGCTAGAAGACGGGTAACGGCACTGTCTTTCAGTCAGCCTTGAGGCCGCCACTATCTACCTTTCAACTGGGGGAAAATACTGCCTTTTTCCAGGCTTCTCAATTACACACCGGATCACCCAGCACATATCCCTCTCTCCTCTGACAAGACAAAGGAGGCCCTTGGAACACAATTCGGCCTTCGGCGATGAAACTTTGGGATGCAGTGTGTTTGTTCTGCATGTGCTGAATGGCATAATCCTCTAAATACCCTCAGGCGGCCTAGGTGACTTTGCATGTTCCAACTGCCTAGCAAGGCTCAGGGTACATCTCTACTTTATTTCGGGCTGGACCTAAAGTCTACTTTCTGCCTCTCTTAGAGAGACGTCGAGCACCAGTCCCCAAAGTGGATTGGAGCCCCGGTGATTTCTTCCAGGGCAGCATAGGTGTCCTCAACGTGGCAGACCCGCATGGAAAGAAAGCCTGCCCAAGAACCGTGCTCCGGGGGCTGTTTCAAAGCTGTGGAACGCTAGCCATAGAGAACAGATTAGTTGCCGGCCCTTTCACCTGCATAGTGAGGGATGGTCCCAGAGCCGCGTATCCCTTGATTGTGCTCAGAAGGCTTTTGGTACACGGTGCACTTCCTTGGAAAGAAGTGCCCCCGTGAGAGGCTTGAGCGCTGGGAGGCATACTAAAGCTAAAGCCGTCCTTTGACTAAGACTTCCTGGAAACTGGTGCACCCCTGCCTCTGGGAATGGGAAAACGTGCACCTTACCTCGACACTAGAGGTCACATTTAGTTGGCACTTTAGCTACAGTATGCTCTGGGCTGGGCTCCCAGAAAGGAAGCGCAAGTGCCCGGTTTCTTTTGCAAAAGCTCACTGCTCCTCAGAGGCATCTGTGGAGCGAACAGTGTCCTGGTGGTGTGGTGTTCAGGCCGCTTGGAAGCAGCACCAAAGCTGCTTTCCAAAGGGGGAGAGTCGGGCTTCTCCCACATGCTCCAGTTTCCAACTTGACCCTACAGCGCAGTTACCGGCACTCTCTGACTGACGACTGGAGACTTTCGGCCACACGGGGCCTTTCTAGGATCACACTTCGTTGCAGGCGGGGTCTTTTGCATGCCGTGCATAACACTACCCGCTTCATGACTTAGTCAGGCCTAGGTGACTTTGGATCGACCAAATGTCTCACAAGTTGACCGGTTATTCTGTTCTTTCTGTCAGGCTGGCCCTACAGTGTACCTTGATTCACAATAGAGTGATGACAGGTAAGAGTTGCCAGGGGGCTCCGTAGGCTCAGGGATTCTTTCAGTGCAGTTCAGAGGGCCTACACAGAGGGAGAGCCACGCTGAATGTAATCCTGGCCAAAACGTTGTCCTGGGGCTGCTTTACAGCGGTCGAAATCAAGCTATGCAAGCGAGGATCAGTTCATTGCCCTTCCCTCTGCATAGAAAGGGTTGACCCCAACAGCCTGTTCTGCGCTGTGTGGCTCGGAAAACACAAAGGGGACTCACGGCACCCACGCTCTCCCTCAGAAGCGAATTCATACGCGATTCTCTGTGGCCTCCGGAGAGCCGTAGAGCAGTTAAAGCACTCTATCGAGTCAGGGTTCATGGAGATGGCTGCCCAGCAAACTTTGCTGATAGGAAACGCTCGTGCTTACCTTGAGGCCTGGGGTCACGTTTCCTTCGCACTTTAGCTAGGGCAAGCCGTGGGATGAGCTCCTAGCCAGGCACTGGCGAACACCTGGATTCGTAGGAGAAAACTCACTTGCTTCCCTGAGGCATTCCTAGCAGTGGCTAGAAGACGGGTAACGGCACTGTCTTTCAGTCAGCCTTGAGGCCGCCACTATCTACCTTTCAACTGGGGGAAAATACTGCCTTTTTCCAGGCTTCTCAATTACACACCGGATCACCCAGCACATATCCCTCTCTCCTCTGACAAGCCAAAGGAGGCCCTTGGAACACAATTCGGCCTTCTGGGATGAAACTTTGGGATGCAGTGTGTTTGTTCTGCATGTGCTGAATGGCTTAATCCTCTAAATGCCCTCAGGCGGCCTTTCACCTGCATAGTGAGTGATGGTCCCAGAGCCGCGTATCCCTTGATTGTGCTCAGAAGGCTTTTGGTACACGGTGCACTTCCTTGGAAAGAAGTGCCCCCGTGAGAGGCTTGAGCGTTGGGAGGCATACTAAAGGTAAAGCCGTCCTTTGACTAAGACTTCCTGGAAACTGGTGCACCCCTGCCTCTGGTAATGGGAAAACGTGCACCTTACCTCGAGACTAGAGGTCACATTTAGTTGGCACTTTAACTACAGTATGCTCTGGGCTGGTTCCTCGGAATGAAGAGCAAGCGCCCGGTTTCTTTTGCAAAAGCTCACTGCTCCTCAGAGGCATCTGTGGAGTGAACAGTGTCCTGGTGGTGTGATGTTCAGGCAGCTTGGAAGCTGCACCGAAGCTGCTTTCCAAAGGGGGAGAGTCGGGCTTCTCCCACATGCTCCAGTTTCCAACTTGACCCCACAGCGCAGTTACCGGCACTCTCTGACTGGCGACTGGAGACTTTCGGCCACACGGGGCCTTTGTAGGATCACACTTCGTTGCAGGCGGGGTCTTTTGCATGCCGTGCATAGCACTAACCGCTTCATGACATAGTCAGGCCTAGGTGAATTGGATCGTCCAAATGTCTCACTCGTTGAGCGGTTTTTCTGTTCTTTCTGTCAGGCTGGACCTACACTGTACCTTGCGTCACAATAGAGAGATGACAGGTAAGAGTTGCCAGGGGGCTCTGTAGGCTCAGGGATTCTTTCAGTGCAGTTCAGAGGGCCTCCACAGAGGGAGAGCCACGTTGAAGGTAATTCTGGCCAAAACGTTGTCCTGGGGCTGCTTTACAGCGGTCTAAATCAAGCTATGCAAGCGAGGATCAGTTAATTGCCCTTCCCTCTGCATAGAAAGGGTTGACCCCAACAGCCTGTTCTGCGCTGTGTGGCTCGGAAAACACAAAGGGGACTCACGGCACCCACGCTCTCCCTCAGAATGGAATTCATACGCGACTCTCTGTGGCCTCCGGAGAGCCGTAGAGGAGTTAAAGCACTCTATCGAGTCAGGGATCCTGGAGATGGCTGCACAGCAAACTTTGCTGATAGGAAACACTCTTGCTTACCTTGAGGCCTGGGGTCACGTTTCCTTCGCACTTTAGCTAGGGCAAGCCGTGGGATGAGCTCCTAGCCAGGCACTGGCGACCACCTGGATTCGTAGGAGAAAACTCACTTGCTTCCCTGAGGCATTCCTAGCAGTGGCTAGAAGACGGGTAACGGCACTTTCAGTCAGCCTTGAGGCCGCCACTATCTACCTTTCAACTGGGGAAAATACTGCCTTTTTCCAGGCTTCTCAATTACACACCGGATCACCCAGCACATATCCCTCTCTCCTCTGACAAGCCAAAGGAGGCCCTTGGAACACAATTCGGCCTTCTGCGATGAAACTTTGGGATGCAGTGTGTTTGTTCTGCATGTGCTGAATGGCTTAATCCTCTAAATGCCCTCAGGCGGCCTAGGTGACTTTGCATGTTCCAAATGCCTAGCAAGGCTCAGGGTACATCTCTACTTTATTTCGGGCTGGACCTAAAGTCTACTTTCTGCCTCTCTTAGAGAGACGTCGAGCACCAGTCCCCAAAGTGGATTGGAGCCCCGGTGATTTCTTCCAGGGCAGCATAGGTGTCCTCAACGTGGCAGACCCGCATGGAAAGAAAGCCTGCCCAAGAACCGTGCTCCGGGGGCTGTTTCAAAGCTGTGGAACGCTAGCCATAGAGAGCAGATTAGTTGCCGGCCCTTTCACCTGCATAGTGAGGGATGGTCCCAGAGCCGCGTATCCCTTGATTGTGCTCAGAAGACTTTTGGTACACGGTGCACTTCCTTGGAAAGAAGTGCCCCCGTGAGAGGCTTGAGCGCTGGGAGGCATACTAAAGCTAAAGCCGTCCTTTGACTAAGACTTCCTGGAAACTGGTGCACCCCTGCCTCTGGTAATGGGAAAACGTGCACCTTACCTCGAGACTAGAGGTCACATTTAGTTGGCACTTTAGCTACAGTATGCTCTGGGCTGGGCTCCCCGGAAGGAAGCGCAAGCGCCCGGTTTCTTTTGCAAAAGCTCACTGCTCCTCAGAGGCATCTGTGGAGCGAACAGTGTCCTGGTGGTGTGATGTTCAGGCCGCTTGGAAGCAGCACCAAAGCTGCTTTCCAAAGGGGGAGAGTCGGGCTTCTCCCACATGCTCCAGTTTCCAACTTGACCCTACAGCGCAGTTACCGGCACTCTCTGACTGACGACTGGAGACTTTCGGCCACACGGGGCCTTTCTAGGATCACACTTCGTTGCAGGCGGGGTCTTTTGCATGCCGTGCATAACACTACCCGCTTCATGACTTAGTCAGGCCTAGGTGACTTTGGATCGACCAAATGTCTCACAAGTTGACCGGTTATTCTGTTCTTTCTGTCAGGCTGGGCCTACAGTGTACCTTGCTTCACAATAGAGCGATGACAGGTAAGAGTTGCCAGGGGGCTCCGTAGGCTCAGGGATTCTTTCAGTGCAGTTCAGAGGGCCTACACAGAGGGAGAGCCACGCTGAATGTAATCCTGGCCAAAACGTTGTCCTGGGGCTGCTTTACAGTGGTCGAAATCAAGCTATGCAAGCGAGGATCAGTTCATTGCCCTTCCCTCTGCATAGAAAGGGTTGACCCCAACAGCCTGTTCTGCGCTGTGTGGCTCGGAAAACACAAAGGGGACACACGGCACCCACGCTCTCCCTCAGAAGCGAATTCATACGCAATTCTCTGTGGCCTCCGGAGAGCCGTAGAGCAGTTAAAGCACTCTATCGAGTCAGGGTTCATGGAGATGGCTGCCCAGCAAACTTTGCTGATAGGAAACGCTCGTGCTTCCCTTGAGGCCTGGGGTCACGTTTCCTTCGCACTTTAGCTAGGGCAAGCCGTGGGATGAGCTCCTAGCCAGGCACTGGCGAACACCTGGATTCGTAGGAGAAAACTCACTTGCTTCCCTGAGGCATTCCTAGCAGTGGCTAGAAGACGGGTAACGGCACTGTCTTTCAGTCAGCCTTGAGGCCGCCACTATCTACCTTTCAACTGGGGGAAATTACTGCCTTTTTCCAGGCTTCTCAATTACACACCGGATCACCTAGCACATATACCTCTCTTCTTTGACAAGCCAAAGGAGGCCCTTGGAACACAATTCGGCCTTCTGCGATGAAACTTTGGGATGCAGTGTGTTTGTTCTGCATGTGCTGAATGGCTTAATCCTCTAAATGCCCTCAGGCGGCCTAGGTGACTTTGCATGTTCCAAATGCCTAGCAAGGCTCAGGGTACATCTCTACTGTATTTCGGGCTGGACCTATAGTCTACTTTCTGCCTCTCTTAGAGAGACGTCGAGCACGAGTCCCCAAAGTGGATTGGAGCCCCGGTGATTTCTTCCAGGGCAGCATAGGTGTCCTCAACGTGGCAGACCCGCATGGAAAGAAAGCCTGCCCAAGAACCGTGCTCCGGGGGCTGTTTCAAAGCTGTGGAACGCTAGCCATAGAGAGCAGATTAGTTGCCGGCCCTTTCACCTGCATAGTGAGGGATGGTCCCAGAGCCGCGTATTCCTTGATTGTGCTCAGAAGGCTTTTGGTACACGGTGCACTTCCTTGGAAAGAAGTGCCCCCGTGAGAGGCTTGAGTGCTGGGAGGCATACTAAAGCTAAAGCCGTCCTTTGACTAAGACTTCCTGGAAACTGGTGCACCCCTGCCTCTGGGAATGGGAAAACGTGCACCTTACCTCGAGACTAGAGGTCACATTTAGTTGGCACTTTAGCTACAGTATGCTCTGGGCTGGGCTCCCCGGAAGGAAGCGCAAGCGCCCGGTTTCTTTTGCAAAAGCTCACTGCTCCTCAGAGGCATCTGTGGAGTGAACAGTGTCCTGGTGGTGTGATGTTCAGGCCGCTTGGAAGCTGCACCGAAGCTGCTTTCCAAAGGGGGAGAGTCGGGCTTCTCCCACATGCTCCAGTTTCCAACTTGACCCCACAGCGCAGTTACCGGCACTCTCTGACTGGCGACTGGAGACTTTCGGCCACACGGGGCCTTTGTAGGATCACACTTCGTTGCAGGCGGGGTCTTTTGCATGCCGTGCATAGCACTAACCGCTTCATGACATAGTCAGGCCTAGGTGAATTGGATCGTCCAAATGTCTCACTCGTTGAGCGGTTTTTCTGTTCTTTCTGTCAGGCTGGACCTACACTGTACCTTGCGTCACAATAGAGAGATGACAGGTAAGAGTTGCCAGGGGGCTCTGTAGGCTCAGGGATTCTTTCAGTGCAGTTCAGAGGGCCTCCACAGAGGGAGAGCCACGTTGAAGGTAATTCTGGCCAAAACGTTGTCCTGGGGCTGCTTTACAGCGGTCTAAATCAAGCTATGCAAGCGAGGATCAGTTAATTGCCCTTCCCTCTGCATAGAAAGGGTTGACCCCAACAGCCTGTTCTGCGCTGTGTGGCTCGGAAAACACAAAGGGGACTCACGGCACCCACGCTCTCCCTCAGAATGGAATTCATACGCGACTCTCTGTGGCCTCCGGAGAGCCGTAGAGCAGGTAAAGCACTCTATCGAGTCAGGGATCCTGGAGATGGCTGCACAGCAAACTTTGCTGATAGGAAACACTCGTGCTTACCTTGAGGCCTGGGGTCACGTTTCCTTCGCACTTTAGCTAGGGCAAGCCGTGGGATGAGCTCCTAGCCAGGCACTGGCGACCACCTGGATTCGTAGGAGAAAACTCACTTGCTTCCCTGAGGCATTCCTAGCAGTGGCTAGAAGACGGGTAACGGCACTTTCAGTCAGCCTTGAGGCCGCCACTATCTACCTTTCAACTGGGGAAAATACTGCCTTTTTCCAGGCTTCTCAATTACACACCGGATCACCCAGCACATATCCCTCTCTCCTCTGACAAGCCAAAGGAGGCCCTTGGAACACAATTCGGCCTTCTGCGATGAAACTTTGGGATGCAGTGTGTTTGTTCTGCATGTGCTGAATGGCTTAATCCTCTAAATGCCCTCAGGCGGCCTAGGTGACTTTGCATGTTCCAAATGCCTAGCAAGGCTCAGGGTACATCTCTACTTTATTTCGGGCTGGACCTAAAGTCTACTTTCTGCCTCTCTTAGAGGGACGTCGAGCACGAGTCCCCAAAGTGGATTGGAGCCCCGGTGATTTCTTCCAGGGCAGCATAGGTGTCCTCAACGTGGCAGACCCGCATGGAAAGAAAGCCTGCCCAAGAACCGTGCTCCGGGGGCTGTTTCAAAGCTGTGGAACGCTAGCCATAGAGAGCAGATTAGTTGCCGGCCCTTTCACCTGCATAGTGAGGGATGGTCCCAGAGCCGCGTATTCCTTGATTGTGCTCAGAAGGCTTTTGGTACACGGTGCACTTCCTTGGAAAGAAGTGCCCCCGTGAGAGGCTTGAGCGCTGGGAGGCATACTAAAGCTAAAGCCGTCCTTTGACTAAGACTTCCTGGAAACTGGTGCACCCCTGCCTCTGGTAATGGGAAAACGTGCACCTTACCTCGAGACTAGAGGTCACATTTAGTTGGCACTTTAGCTACAGTATGCTCTGGGCTGGGCTCCCCGGAAGGAAGCGCAAGCGCCCGGTTTCTTTTGCAAAAGCTCACTTCTCCTCAGAGGCATCTGTGGAGCGAACAGTGTCCTGGTGGTGTGGTGTTCAGGCCGCTTGGAAGCTGCACCGAAGCTGCTTTCCAAAGGGGGAGAGTCGGGCTTCTCCCAAATGCTCCAGTTTCCAACTTGACCCCACAGCGCAGTTACCGGCACTCTCTGACTGACGACTGGAGACTTTCGGCCACACGGGGCCTTTCTAGGATCACACTTCATTGCAGGCGGGGTGTTTTGCATGCCGTGCATAGCACTAACCGCTTCATGACATAGTCAGGCCTAGGTGACTTGGATCGTCCAAATGTCTCACTCGTTGAGAGGTTTTTCTGTTCTTTTTGTCAGGCTGGACCTACACTGTACCTTGCGTCACAATAGAGAGATGACAGGTAAGAGTTGCCAGGGGGCTCTGTAGGCTCAGGGATTCTTTCAGTGCAGTTCAGAGGGCCTCCACAGAGGGAGAGCCACGTTGAAGGTAATCCTGGCCAAAACGTTGTCCTGGGGCTGCTTTATAGCGGTAGAAATCAAGCTATGCAAGCGAGGATCAGTTCATTGCCCTTCCCTCTGCATAGAAAGGGTTGACCCCAACAGCCTGTTCTGCGCTGTGTGGCTCGGAAAACACAAAGGGGACTCACGGCACCCACGCTCTCCCTCAGAATGGAATTCATACGCGACTCTCTGTGGCCTCCGGAGAGCCGTAGAGGAGCTAAAGCACTCTATCGAGTCAGGGATCCTGGAGATGGCTGCACAGCAAACTTTGCTGATAGGAAACACTCGTGCTTACCTTGAGGCCTGGGGTCACGTTTCCTTCGCACTTTAGCTAGAGCAAGCCTTTGGATGAGCTCCTAGCCAGGCACTGGCGACCACCTGGATTCGTAGGAGAAAACTCACTTGCTTCCCTGAGGCATTCCTAGCAGTGGCTAGAAGACGGGTAACGGCACTGTCTTTCAGTCAGCCTTGAGGCCGCCACTATCTACCTTTCAACTGGGGGAAAATACTGCCTTTTTCCAGGCTTCTCAATTACACACCGGATCACCCAGCACATATCCCTCTCTCCTCTGACAAGCCAAAGGAGGCCCTTGGAACACAATTCGGCCTTCTGCGATGAAACTTTGGGATGCAGTGTGTTTGTTCTGCATGTGCTGAATGGCATAATCCTCTAAATGCCCTCAGGCGGCCTAGGTGACTTTGCATGTTCCAAACGCCTAGCAAGGCTCAGGGTACATCTCTACTTTATTTCGGGCTGGACCTAAAGTCTACTTTCTGCCTCTCTTAGAGAGACGTCGAGCACGAGTCCCCAAAGTGGATTGGAGCCCCGGTGATTTCTTCCAGGGCAGCATAGGTGTCCTCAATATGGCAGACCCGCATGGAAAGAAAGCCTGCCCAAGAACCGTGCTCCGGGGGCTGTTTCAAAGCTGTGGAACGCTAGCCATAGAGAACAGATTAGTTGCCGGCCCTTTCACCTGCATAGTGAGGGATGGTCCCAGAGCCGCGTATCCCTTGATTGTGCTCAGAAGGCTTTTGGTACACGGTGCACTTCCTTGGAAAGAAGTGCCCCCGTGAGAGGCTTGAGCGCTGGGAGGCATACTAAAGCTAAAGCCGTCCTTTGACTAAGACTTCCTGGAAACTGGTGCACCCCTGCCTCTGGGAATGGGAAAACGTGCACCTTACCTCGACAC
This sequence comes from Mesoplodon mirus, assembly GCF_964341445.2. Lineage (NCBI taxonomy): Eukaryota > Metazoa > Chordata > Mammalia > Artiodactyla > Ziphiidae > Mesoplodon > Mesoplodon mirus. The sequence goes on from NC_138977.1 coordinate 52,373,949, forward strand.
TAGAGGTCACATTTAGTTGGCACTTTAGCTACAGTATGCTCTGGGCTGGTCTCCCAGAAAGGAAGCGCAAGTGCCCGGTTTCTTTTGCAAAAGCTCACTGCTCCTCAGAGGCATCTGTGGAGCGAACAGTGTCCTGGTGGTGTGATGTTCAGGCCGCTTGGAAGCAGCACCAAAGCTGCTTTCCAAAGGGGGAGAGTCGGGCTTCTCCCACATGCTCCAGTTTCCAACTTGACCCTACAGCGCAGTTACCGGCACTCTCTGACTGACGACTGGAGACTTTCGGCCACACGGGGCCTTTCTAGGATCACACTTCGTTGCAGGCGGGGTCTTTTGCATGCCGTGCATAACACTACCCGCTTCATGACTTAGTCAGGCCTAGGTGACTTTGGATCGACCAAATGTCTCACAAGTTGACCGGTTATTCTGTTCTTTCTGTCAGGCTGGCCCTACAGTGTACCTTGCTTCACAATAGAGTGATGACAGGTAAGAGTTGCCAGGGGGCTCCGTAGGCTCAGGGATTCTTTCAGTGCAGTTCAGAGGGCCTACACAGAGGGAGAGCCACGCTGAATGTAATCCTGGCCAAAACGTTGTCCTGGGGCTGCTTTACAGCGGTCGAAATCAAGCTATGCAAGCGAGGATCAGTTCATTGCCCTTCCCTCTGCATAGAAAGGGTTGACCCCAACAGCCTGTTCTGCGCTGTGTGGCTCGGAAAACACAAAGGGGACTCACGGCACCCACGCTCTCCCTCAGAAGCGAATTCATACGCGATTCTCTGTGGCCTCCGGAGAGCCGTAGAGCAGTTAAAGCACTCTATCGAGTCAGGGTTCATGGAGATGGCTGCCCAGCAAACTTTGCTGATAGGAAACGCTCGTGCTTACCTTGAGGCCTGGGGTCACGTTTCCTTCGCACTTTAGCTAGGGCAAGCCGTGGGATGAGCTCCTAGCCAGGCACTGGCGAACACCTGGATTCGTAGGAGAAAACTCACTTGCTTCCCTGAGGCATTCCTAGCAGTGGCTAGAAGACGGGTAACGGCACTGTCTTTCAGTCAGCCTTGAGGCCGCCACTATCTACCTTTCAACTGGGGGAAAATACTGCCTTTTTCCAGGCTTCTCAATTACACACCGGATCACCAAGCAAATATCCCTCTCTCCTCTGAGAAGACAAAGGAGGCCCTTGGAACACAATTCGGCCTTCTGCGATGAAACTTTGGGATGCAGTGTGTTTGTTCTGCATGTGCTGAATGGCATAATCCTCTAAATGCCCTCAGGCGGCCTAGGTGACTTTGCATGTTCCAAACGCCTAGCAAGGCTCAGGGTACATCTCTACTTTATTTCGGGCTGGACCTAAAGTCTACTTTCTGCCTCTCTTAGAGAGACGTCGAGCACGAGGCCCGAAAGTGGATTGGAGTCCCGGTGATTTCTTCCAGGGCAGCATAGGTGTCCTCAATGTGGCAGACCCGCATGGAAAGAAAGCCTGCCCAAGAACCGTGCTCCAGGGGCTGTTTCAAAGCTGTGGAACGCTAGCCATAGAGAACAGATTAGTTGCCGGCTCTTTCACCTGCATAGTGAGGGATGGTCCCACAGCCGCGTATCCCTTGATTGTGCTCTGAAGGCTTTTGGTACACGGTGCACTTCCTTGGAAAGAAGTGCCCCCGTGAGAGGCTTGAGCGCTGGGAGGCATACTAAAGCTAAAGCCGTCCTTTGACTAAGACTTCCTGGAAACTGGTGCACCCCTGCCTCTGGGAATGGGAAAACATGCACCTTACCTCGAGACTAGAGGTCACATTTAGTTGGCACTTTAGCTACAGTATGCTCTGGGCTGGGCTCCCCGGAAGGAAGCACAAGCGCCCGGTTTCTTTTGCAAAAGCTCACTGCTCCTCAGAGGCATCTGTGGAGTGAACAGTGTCCTGGTGGTGTGATGTTCAGGCCGCTTGGAAGCTGCACCGAAGCTGCTTTCCAAAGGGGGAGAGTCGGGCTTGTCCCACATGCTCCAGTTTCCAACTTGACCCCACAGCGCAATTACCGGCACTCTCTGACTGACGACTGGAGACTTTCGGTCACACGGGGCCTTTCTAGGATCACACTTCGTTGCAGGCGGGGTCTTTTGCATGCCGTGCATAGCACTACCCGCTTCATGACTTAGTCAGGCCTAGGTGACTTTGGATCGACCAAATGTCTCACAAGTTGACCGGTTATTCTGTTCTTTCTGTCAGGCTGGGCCTACAGTGTACCTTGCTTCACAATAGAGCGATGACAGGTAAGAGTTGCCAGGGGGCTCCGTAGGCTCAGGGATTCTTTCAGTGCAGTTCAGAGGGCCTACACAGAGGGAGAGCCACGCTGAATGTAATCCTGGCCAAAACGTTGTCCTGGGGCTGCTTTACAGCGGTCGAAATCAAGCTATGCAAGCGAGGATCAGTTCATTGCCCTTCCCTCTGCATAGAAAGGGTTGACCCCAACAGCCTGTTCTGCGCTGTGTGGCTCGGAAAACACAAAGGGGACTCACGGCACCCACGCTCTCCCTCAGAAGCGAATTCATACGCGATTCTCTGTGGCCTCCGGAGAGCCGTAGAGCAGTTAAAGCACTCTATCGAGTCAGGGTTCATGGAGATGGCTGCCCAGCAAACTTTGCTGATAGGAAACGCTCATGCTTACCTTGAGGCCTGGGGTCACGTTTCCTTCGCACTTTAGCTAGGGCAAGCCGTGGGATGAGCTCCTAGCCAGGCACTGGCGAACAACTGGATTCGTAGGAGAAAACTCACTTGCTTCCCTGAGGCATTCCTAGCAGTGGCTAGAAGACGGGTAACGGCACTGTCTTTCAGTCAGCCTTGAGGCCGCCACTATCTACCTTTCAACTGGGGGAAATTACTGCCTTTTTCCAGGCTTCTCAATTACACACCGGATCACCTAGCACATATACCTCTCTTCTTTGACAAGCCAAAGGAGGCCCTTGGAACACAATTCGGCCTTCTGCGATGAAACTTTGGGATGCAGTGTGTTTGTTCTGCATGTGCTGAATGGCATAATCCTCTAAATGCCCTCAGGCGGCCTAGGTGACTTTGCATGTTCCAAATGCCTAGCAAGGCTCAGGGTACATCTCTACTGTATTTCGGGCTGGACCTATAGTCTACTTTCTGCCTCTCTTAGAGAGACGTCGAGCACGAGTCCCCAAAGTGGATTGGAGCCCCGGTGATTTCTTCCAGGGCAGCATAGGTGTCCTCAACGTGGCAGACCCGCATGGAAAGAAAGCCTGCCCAAGAACCGTGCTCCGGGGGCTGTTTCAAAGCTGTGGAACGCTAGCCATAGAGAGCAGATTAGTTGCCGGCCCTTTCAACTGCATAGTGAGGGATGGTCCCAGAGCCGCGTATTCCTTGATTGTGCTCAGAAGGCTTTTGGTACACGGTGCACTTCCTTGGAAAGAAGTGCCCCCGTGAGAGGCTTGAGTGCTGGGAGGCATACTAAAGCTAAAGCCGTTCTTTGACTAAGACTTCCTGGAAACTGGTGCACCCCTGCCTCTGGGAATGGGAAAACGTGCACCTTACCTCGACACTAGAGGTCACATTTAGTTGGCACTTTAGCTACAGTATGCTCTGGGCTGGGCTCCCCGGAAGGAAGCGCAAGCGCCCGGTTTCTTTTGCAAAAGCTCACTGCTCCTCAGAGGCATCTGTGGAGTGAACAGTGTCCTGGTGGTGTGATGTTCAGGCCGCTTGGAAGCTGCACCGAAGCTGCTTTCCAAAGGGGGAGAGTCGGGCTTCTCCCACATGCTCCAGTTTCCAACTTGACCCCACAGCGCAGTTACCGGCACTCTCTGACTGGCGACTGGAGACTTTCGGCCACACGGGGCCTTTGTAGGATCACACTTCGTTGCAGGCGGGGTCTTTTGCATGCCGTGCATAGCACTAACCGCTTCATGACATAGTCAGGCCTAGGTGAATTGGATCGTCCAAATGTCTCACTCGTTGAGCGGTTTTTCTGTTCTTTCTGTCAGGCTGGACCTACACTGTACCTTGCGTCACAATAGAGAGATGACAGGTAAGAGTTGCCAGGGGGCTCTGTAGGCTCAGGGATTCTTTCAGTGCAGTTCAGAGGGCCTCCACAGAGGGAGAGCCACGTTGAAGGTAATCCTGGCCAAAACGTTGTCCTGGGGCTGCTTTACAGCGGTCGAAATCAAGCTATGCAAGCGAGGATCAGTTAATTGCCCTTCCCTCTGCATAGAAAGGGTTGACCCCAACAGCCTGTTCTGCGCTGTGTGGCTCGGAAAACACAAAGGGGACTCACGGCACCCACGCTCTCCCTCAGAATGGAATTCATACGCGACTCTCTGTGGCCTCCGGAGAGCCGTAGAGGAGTTAAAGCACTCTATCGAGTCAGGGATCCTGGAGATGGCTGCACAGCAAACTTTGCTGATAGGAAACACTCTTGCTTACCTTGAGGCCTGGGGTCACGTTTCCTTCGCACTTTAGCTAGGGCAAGCCGTGGGATGAGCTCCTAGCCAGGCACTGGCGACCACCTGGATTCGTAGGAGAAAACTCACTTGCTTCCCTGAGGCATTCCTAGCAGTGGCTAGAAGACGGGTAACGGCACTTTCAGTCAGCCTTGAGGCCGCCACTATCTACCTTTCAACTGGGGAAAATACTGCCTTTTTCCAGGCTTCTCAATTACACACCGGATCACCCAGCACATATCCCTCTCTCCTCTGACAAGCCAAAGGAGGCCCTTGGAACACAATTCGGCCTTCTGCGATGAAACTTTGGGATGCAGTGTGTTTGTTCTGCATGTGCTGAATGGCTTAATCCTCTAAATGCCCTCAGGCGGCCTAGGTGACTTTGCATGTTCCAAATGCCTAGCAAGGCTCAGGGTACATCTCTACTTTATTTCGGGCTGGACCTAAAGTCTACTTTCTGCCTCTCTTAGAGAGACGTCGAGCACGAGTCCCCAAAGTGGATTGGAGCCCCGGTGATTTCTTCCAGGGCAGCATAGGTGTCCTCAACGTGGCAGACCCGCATGGAAAGAAAGCCTGCCCAAGAACCGTGCTCCGGGGGCTGTTTCAAAGCTGTGGAACGCTAGCCATAGAGAGCAGATTAGTTGCCGGCCCTTTCACCTGCATAGTGAGGGATGGTCCCAGAGCCGCGTATCCCTTGATTGTGCTCAGAAGGCTTTTGGTACACGGTGCACTTCCTTGGAAAGAAGTGCCCCCGTGAGAGGCTTGAGCGCTGGGAGGCATACTAAAGCTAAAGCCGTCCTTTGACTAAGACTTCCTGGAAACTGGTGCACCCCTGCCTCTGGGAATGGGAAAACGTGCACCTTACCTCGAGACTAGAGGTCACATTTAGTTGGCACTTTAGCTACAGTATGCTCTGGGCTGGTCTCCCAGAAAGGAAGCGCAAGTGCCCGGTTTCTTTTGCAAAAGCTCACTGCTCCTCAGAGGCATCTGTGGAGCGAACAGTGTCCTGGTGGTGTGATGTTCAGGCCGCTTGGAAGCAGCACCAAAGCTGCTTTCCAAAGGGGGAGAGTCGGGCTTCTCCCACATGCTCCAGTTTCCAACTTGACCCTACAGCGCAGTTACCGGCACTCTCTGACTGACGACTGGAGACTTTCGGCCACACGGGTCCTTTCTAGGATCACACTTCGTTGCAGGCGGGGTCTTTTGCATGCCGTGCATAACACTACCCGCTTCATGACTTAGTCAGGCCTAGGTGACTTTGGATCGACCAAATGTCTCACAAGTTGACCGGTTATTCTGTTCTTTCTGTCAGGCTGGGCCTACAGTGTACCTTGCTTCAAAATAGAGCGATGACAGGTAAGAGTTGCCAGGGGGCTCCGTAGGCTCAGGGATTCTTTCAGTGCAGTTCAGAGGGCCTACACAGAGGGAGAGCCACGCTGAATGTAATCCTGGCCAAAACGTTGTCCTGGGGCTGCTTTACAGCGGTCGAAATCAAGCTATGCAAGCGAGGATCAGTTCATTGCCCTTCCCTCTGCATAGAAAGGGTTGACCCCAACAGCCTGTTCTGCGCTGTGTGGCTCGGAAAACACAAAGGGGACTCACGGCACCCACGCTCTCCCTCAGAAGGGAATTCATACGCGACTCTGTGGCCTCCGTAGAGCCGTAGAGAAGTTAAAGCACTCTATCGAGTCAGGGTTCCTGGAGATGGCTGCTCAGCAAACTTTGCTGATAGGAAACGCTCATGCTTACCTTGACGCCTGGGGTCACGTTTCTTTCGCAATTCAGCTAGGGCAAGCCGTGGGATGAGCTCCTAGCCAGGCACTGGCGACCACCTGGATTCGTAGGAGAAAACTCACTTGCTTCCCTGAGGCATTCCTAGCAGTGGCTAGAAGACGGGTAACGGCACTTTCAGTCAGCCTTGAGGCCGCCACTATCTACCTTTCAACTGGGGGAAAATACTGCCTTTTTCCAGGCTTCTCAATTACACACCGGATCACCCAGCACATATCCCTCTCTCCTCTGACAAGACAAAGGAGGCCCTTGGAACACAATTCGGCCTTTGGCGATGAAACTTTGGGATGCAGTGTGTTTGTTCTGCATGTGCTGAATGGCATAATCCTCTAAATGCCCTCAGGCGGCCTAGGTGACTTTGCATGTTCCAAACGCCTAGCAAGGCTCAGGGTACATCTCTACTTTATTTCGGGCTGGACCTAAAGTCTACTTTCTGCCTCTCTTAGAGAGACGTCGAGCACCAGTCCCCAAAGTGGATTGGAGCCCCGGTGATTTCTTCCAGGGCAGCATAGGTGTCCTCAACGTGGCAGACCCGCATGGAAAGAAAGCCTGCCCAAGAACCGTGCTCCAGGGGCTGTTTCAAAGCTGTGGAACGCTAGCCATAGAGAACAGATTAGTTGCCGGCCCTTTCACCTGCATAGTGAGGGATGGTCCCAGAGCCGCGTATCCCTTGATTGTGCTCAGAAGGCTTTTGGTACACGGTGCACTTCCTTGGAAAGAAGTGCCCCCGTGAGAGGCTTGAGCGCTGGGAGGCATACTAAAGCTAAAGCCGTCCTTTGACTAAGACTTCCTGGAAACTGGTGCACCCCTGCCTCTGGTAATGGGAAAACGTGCACCTTACCTCGAGACTAGAGGTCACATTTAGTTGGCACTTTAACTACAGTATGCTCTGGGCTGTTTCCTCGGAAGGAAGCGCAAGCGCCCGGTTTCTTTTGCAAAAGCTCACTGCTCCTCAGAGGCATCTGTGGAGTGAACAGTGTCCTGGTGGTGTGATGTTCAGGCAGCTTGGAAGCTGCACCGAAGCTGCTTTCCAAAGGGGGAGAGTCGGGCTTCTCCCACATGCTCCAGTTTCCAACTGGACCCCAAAGCGCAGTTACCGGCACTCTCTGACTGACGACTGGAGACTTTCGGCCACACGGGGCCTTTCTAGGATCACACTTCGTTGCAGGCGGGGTCTTTTGCATGCCGAGCATAGCACTACACGCTTCATGACTTAGTCAGGCCTAGGTGACTTTGGATCGTCCAAATGTCTCACAAGTTGACCGGTTTTTCTGTTCTTTCTGTCAGGCTGGGCCTACAGTGTACCTTGCGTCACAATAGAGCGATGACAGATAAGAGTTGCCAGGGGGCTCCATAGGCTCAGGGATTCTTTCAGTGCAGTTCAGAGGGCCTCCACAGAGGGAGAGCCACGCTGAATGTAATCCTGGCCAAAACGTTGTCCTGGGGCTGCTTTACAGCGGTCGAAATCAAGCTATGCAAGCGAGGATCAGTTCATTGCCCTTCCCTCTGCATAGAAAGGGTTGACCCCAACAGCCTGTTCTGCGCTGTGTGGCTTGGAAAACACAAAGGGGACTCACGGCACCCACGCTCTCCCTCAGAAGGGAATTCATACGCGACTCTCTGTGGCCTCCGTAGAGTCGTAGAGGAGTTAAAGCACTCTATCCAGTCAGGGTTCCTGGAGATGGCTGCACAGCAAACTTTGCTGATAGGAAACGCTCGTGCTTCCCTTGAGGCCTGGGGTCACGTTTCCTTCGCACTTTAGCTAGGGCAAGCCGTGGGATGAGCTCCTAGCCAGGCACTGGCGACCACCTGGATTCGTAGGAGAAAACTCACTTGCTTCCCTGAGGCATTCCTAGCAGTGGCTAGAAGACAGGTAACGGCACTGTCTTTCAGTCAGCCTTGAGGCCGCCACTATCTACCTTTCAACTGGGGGAAAATACTGCCTTTTTCCAGGCTTCTCAATTACACACCGGATCACCCAGCACATATCCCTCTCTCCTCTGACAAGACAAAGGAGGCCCTTGGAACACAATTCGGCCTTCGGCGATGAAACTTTGGGATGCAGTGTGTTTGTTCTGCATGTGCTGAATGGCATAATCCTCTAAATGCCCTCAGGCGGCCTAGGTGACTTTGCATGTTCCAAACGCCTAGCAAGGCTCAGGGTACATCTCTACTTTATTTCGGGCTGGACCTAAAGTCTACTTTCTGCCTCTCTTAGAGAGACGTCGAGCACCAGTCCCCAAAGTGGATTGGAGCCCCGGTGATTTCTTCCAGGGCAGCATAGGTGTCCTCAACGTGGCAGACCCGCATGGAAAGAAAGCCTGCCCAAGAACCGTGCTCCGGGGGCTGTTTCAAAGCTGTGGAACGCTAGCCATAGAGAACAGATTAGTTGCCGGCCCTTTCACCTGCATAGTGAAGGATGGTCCCAGAGCCGCGTATCCCTTGATTGTGCTCAGAAGGCTTTTGGTACACGGTGCACTTCCTTGGAAAGAAGTGCCCCCGTGAGAGGCTTGAGCGCTGGGAGGCATACTAAAGCTAAAGCCGTCCTTTGACTAAGACTTCCTGGAAACTGGTGCACCCCTGCCTCTGGGAATGGGAAAACGTGCACCTTACCTCGACACTAGAGGTCACATTTAGTTGGCACCTTAGCTACAGTATGCTCTTGGCTGGGCTCCGCGGAAGGAGGCGCAAGCGCCCGGTTTCTTTTGCAAAAGCTCACTGCTCCTCAGAGGCATCTGTGGAGTGAACAGTGTCCTGGTGGTGTGATGTTCAGGCAGCTTGGAAGCTGCACCGAAGCTGCTTTCCAAAGGGGGAGAGTCGGGCTTCTCCCACATGCTCCAGTTTCCAACTGGACCCCACAGCGCAGTTACCGGCACTCTCTGACTGACGACTGGAGACTTTCGGCCACACGGGGCCTTTCTAGGATCACACTTCGTTGCAGGCGGGGTCTTTTGCATGCCGTGCATAGCATTACCCGCTTCATGACTTAGTCAGGCTTAGGTGACTTTGGATCGTCCAAATGTCTCACAAGTTGACCGGTTTTTCTGTTTTTTCCGTCAGACTGGGCCTACAGTGTACCTTGCGTCACAATAGAGCGATGACAGGTAAGAGTTGCCAGGGGGCTCCGTAGGCTCAGGGATTCTTTCAGTGCAGTTCAGAGGGCCTCCACAGAGGGAGAGCCACGTTGAAGGTAATCCTGGCCAAAACGTTGTCCTGGGGCTGCTTTACAGCGGTCGAAATCAAGCTATGCAAGCGAGGATCAGTTCATTGCCCTTCCCTCTGCATAGAAAGGGTTGACCCCAACAGCCTGTTCTGCACTCTGTGGCTCGGAAAACACAAAGGGGACTCAGGGCACCCACGCTCTCCCTCAGAAAGGAATTCATACGCGACTCTCTGTGGCCTCCGGAGAGCCGTAGAAGAGTTAAAGCACTCTATCGAGTCAGGGTTCCTGGAGATGGCTGCACAGCAAACTTTGCTGATAGGAAACGCTCGTGCTTACCTTGAGGCCTGGGGTCACGTTTCCTTCGCACTTTAGCTAGGGCAAGCCGTGGGATGAGCTCCTAGCCAGGCACTGGCGAACACCTGGATTCGTAGGAGAAAACTCACTTGCTTCCCTGAGGCATTCCTAGCAGTGGCTAGAAGACGGGTAACGGCACTGTCTTTCAGTCAGCCTTGAGGCCGTCACTATCTACCTTTCAACTGGGGGAAATTACTGCCTTTTTCCAGGCTTCTCAATTACACACCGGATCACCTAGCACATATACCTCTCTCCTCTGACAAGCCAAAGGAGGCCCTTGGAACACAATTCGGCCTTCTGCGATGAAACATTGGGATGCAGTGTGTTTGTTCTGCATGTGCTGAATGGCATAATCCTCTAAATGCCCTCAGGCGGCCTAGGTGACTTTGCATGTTCCAAATGCCTAGCAAGGCTCAGGGTACATCTCTACTTTATTTCGGGCTGGACCTAAAGTCTACTTTCTGCCTCTCTTAGAGAGACGTCGAGCACGAGTCCCCAAAGTGGATTGGAGCCCCGGTGATTTCTTCCAGGGCAGCATAGGTGTCCTCAACGTGGCAGACCCGCATGGAAAGAAAGCCTGCCCAAAAACCGTGCTCCGGGGGCTGTTTCAAAGCTGTGGAACGCTAGCCATAGAGAACAGATTAGTTGCCGGCCCTTTCACCTGCATAGTGGGGGATGGTCCCAGAGCCGCGTATCCCTTGATTGTGCTCTGAAGGCTTTTGGTACACGGTGCACTTCCTTGGAAAGGAGTGCCCCCGTGAGAGGCTTGAGCGCTGGGAGGCATACTAAAGCTAAAGCCGTCCTTTGACTAAGACTTCCTGGAAACTGGTGCACCCCTGCCTCTGGTAATGGGAAAACGTGCACCTTACCTCGAGACTAGAGGTCACATTTAGTAGGCACTTTAGCTACAGTATGCTCTGGGCTGGGCTCCGCGGAAGGAATCGCAAGCGCCCGGTTTCTTTTGCAAAAGCTCACTGCTCCTCAGAGGCATCGGTGGTGTGAACAGTGTCCTGGTGGTGTGATGTTCAGGCCGCTTGGAAGCTGCACCGAAGCTGCTTTCCAAAGGGGGAGAGTCGGGCTTCTCCCACATGCTCCAGTTTCCAACTTGACTCCACAGCGCAGTTACCGGCACTCTCTGACTGACGACTGGAGACTTTCGGCCACACGGGGCCTTTCTAGGATCACACTTCGTTGCAGGCGGGGTCTTTTGCATGCCGTGCATAGCACTACCCGCTTCATGACTTAGTCAGGCCTAGGTGACTTTGGATCGTCCAAATGTCTCACAAGTTGACCGGTTTTTCTGTTCTTTCTGTCAGGCTGGGCCTACACTGTACCTTGCGTCACAATAGAGTGATGACAGGTAAGAGTTGCCAGGGGGCTCCGTAGGCTCAGGGATTCTTTCAGTGCAGTTCAGAGGGCCTCCACAGAGGGAGAGCCACGCTAAATATAATCCTGGCCAAAACGTTGTCCTGGGGCTGCTTTACAGCGGTCGAAATCAAGCTATGCAAGCGAGGATCAGTTCATTGCCCTTCCCTCTGCATAGAAAGGGTTGACCCCAACAGCCTGTTCTGCGCTGTGTGGCTCGGAAAACACAAAGGGGACTCACGGCACCCACACTCTCCCTCAGAAGGGAATTCATACGCGAGTCTCTGAGGCCTCCGGAGAGCCGTAGAGCAGTTAAAGCACTCTATCGAGTCAGGGTTCCTGGAGATGGCTGCACAGCAAACTTTGCTGATAGGAAACGCTCGTGCTTCTCTTGAGGCCTGGGGTCACGTTTACTTTGCACTTTAGCTTGGGCAAGCCGTGGGATGAGCTCCTAGCAAGGCACTGGCGACCACCTGGATTCGTAGGAGGAAACTCCCTTGCTTCCATGAGGCATTCTTAGAAGTCGCTAGAAGACAGGTAACGGCACTGTCTTTCAGTCAGCCTTGAGGCCGCCACTATCTACCTTTCAACTGGGGGAAAATACTGCCTTTTTCCAGGCTTCTCAATTACACACCGGATCAGCTAGCACATATATCTCTCTTCTTTGACAAGCCAAAGGAGGCCATTGGAACACAATTCGGCCTTCTGCGATGAAACTTTGGGATGCAGTGTGTTTGTTCTGCATGTGCTGAATGGCATAATCCTCTAAATGCCCTCAGGCGGCCTAGGTGACTTTGCATGTTCCAAATGCCTAGCAAGGCTCAGTGTACATCTCTACTTTATTTCGGGCTGGACCTAAAGTCTACTTTCTGCCTCTCTCAGAGAGATGTCGAGCACCAGTCCCCAAAGTGCATTGGAGCACCAGTGATTTCTTCCAGGGCAGCATAGGTGTCCTCAACGTGGCAGACCCGCATGGAAAGAAAGCCTGCCCAAGAACCGTGCTCCGGGGGCTGTTTCAAAGCTGTGGAATGCTAGCCATAGAGAACAGATTAGTTGCCGGCCCTTTCACCTGCATAGTGAGGGATGGTCCCAGAGCCGCGTATCCCTTGATTGTGCTCAGAAGGCTTTTGGTACACGGTGCACTTCCTTGGAAAGAAGTGCCCCCGTGAGAGGCTTGAGCGCTGTGAGGCATACTAAAGCTAAAGCCGTCCATAGACTGAGACTCCCTGGAAACGGGTGCACCCCTGCCTCTGGGAATGGGGAAACGTGCACCTTACCTCGAGACTAGAGGTCACATTTAGTAGGCACTTTAGATACAGTATGCTCTGGGCTGGGCTCCCCGGAAGGAAGCGCAAGCGCCCGGTTTCTTCTGCAAAAGCTCACTGCTCCTCAGAGGCATCTGTGGAGTGAACAGTGTACTGGTGGTGTGGTGTTCAGGCAGCTTGGAAGCTGCACCGAAGCTGCTTTCCAAAGGGGGAGAGTCGGGCTTCTCCCACATGCTCCAGTTTGAACTGGACCCCACAGCGCAGTTACCGGCACTCTCTGACTGACGACTGGAGACTTTCGGCCACACGGGGCCTTTCTAGGATCACACTTCGTTGCAGGCGGGGTCTTTTGCATGCCGTGCATAGCACTACCCGCTTCATGACTTAGTCAGGCCTAGGTGACTTTGGATCGTCCAAATGTCTCACAAGTTGACCGGTTTTTCTGTTCTTTCTATCAGGCTGGGCCTACACTGTACCTTGCGTCACAATAGAGCGATGACAGGTAAGAGTTGCCAGGGGGCTCCGCAGGCTCAGGGATGCTTTCAGTGCAGTTCAGAGGGGCTCCACAGAGGGAGCGCCACGCTGAATGTAATCCTGGCCAAAACGTTGTCCTGGGGCTGCTTTACAGCGGTCGAAATCAAGCTATGCAAGCGAGGATCAGTTCATTGCCCTTCCCTCTGCATAGAAAGGGTTGACCCCAACAGCCTGTTCTGCGCTGTGTGGCTCGGAAAACACAAAGGGGACTCACGGCACCCACGTTCTCCCTCAGAAGCGAATTCAAACGCGATTCTCTGTGGCCTCCGGAGAGCCGTAGAGCAGTTAAAGCACTCTATCGAGTCAGGGTTCATGGAGATGGCTGCCCAGCAAACTTTGCTGATAGGAAACGCTCGTGCTTACCTTGAGGCCTGGGGTCACGTTTCCTTCGCACTTTAGCTAGGGCAAGCCGTGGGATGAGCTCCTAGCCAGGCACTGGCGAACACCTGGATTCGTAGGAGAAAACTCACTTGCTTCCCTGAGGCATTCCTAGCAGTGGCTAGAAGACGGGTAACGGCACTGTCTTTCAGTCAGCCTTGAGGCCGCCACTATCTACCTTTCAACTGGGGGAAAATACTGCCTTTTTCCAGGCTTCTCAATTACACACCGGATCACCAAGCAAATATCCCTCTCTCCTCTGAGAAGACAAAGGAGGCCCTTGGAACACAATTCGGCCTTCTGCGATGAAACTTTGGGATGCAGTGTGTTTGTTCTGCATGTGCTGAATGGCATAATCCTCTAAATGCCCTCAGGCGGCCTAGGTGACTTTGCATGTTCCAAACGCCTAGCAAGGCTCAGGGTACATCTCTACTTTATTTCGGGCTGGACCTAAAGTCTACTTTCTGCCTCTCTTAGAGAGACGTCGAGCACGAGTCCCCAAAGTGGATTGGAGCCCCGGTGATTTCTTCCAGGGCAGCATAGGTGTCCTCAATGAGGCAGACCCGCATGGAAAGAAAGCCTGCCCAAGAACCATGCTCCAGGGGCTGTTTCAAAGCTGTGGAACGCTAGCCATAGAGAACAGATTAGTTGCCGGCTCTTTCACCTGCATAGTGAGGGATGGTCCCAGAGCCGCGTATCCCTTGATTGTGCTCTGAAGGCTTTTGGTACACGGTGCACTTCCTTGGAAAGAAGTGCCCCCGTGAGAGGCTTGAGCGCTGGGAGGCATACTAAAGCTAAAGCCGTCCTTTGACTAAGACTTCCTGGAAACTGGTGCACCCCTGCCTCTGGGAATGGGAAAACATGCACCTTACCTCGAGACTAGAGGTCACATTTAGTTGGCACTTTAGCTACAGTATGCTCTGGGCTGGGCTCCCCGGAAGGAAGCACAAGCGCCCGGTTTCTTTTGCAAAAGCTCACTGCTCCTCAGAGGCATCTGTGGAGTGAACAGTGTCCTGGTGGTGTGATGTTCAGGCCGCTTGGAAGCTGCACCGAAGCTGCTTTCCAAAGGGGGAGAGTCGGGCTTGTCCCACATGCTCCAGTTTCCAACTTGACCCCACAGCGCAATTACCGGCACTCTCTGACTGACGACTGGAGACTTTCGGTCACACGGGGCCTTTCTAGGATCACACTTCGTTGCAGGCGGGGTCTTTTGCATGCCGTGCATAGCACTACCCGCTTCATGACTTAGTCAGGCCTAGGTGACTTTGGATCGTCCAAATGTCTCACAAGTTGACCGGTTTTTCTGTTCTTTCTGTCAGGCTGGGCCTACAGTGTACCTTGCGTCACAATAGAGCGATGACAGGTAAGAGTTGCCAGGGGGCTCCGTAGGCTCAGGGATTCTTTCAGTGCAGTTCAGAGGGCCTCCACAGAGGGAGAGCCACGCTGAAAGTAATCCTGGCCAAAACGTTGTCCTGGGGCTGCTTTACAGCGGTCGAAATCAAGCTATGCAAGCGAGGATCAGTTCATTGCCCTTCCCTCTGCATAGAAAGGGTTGACCCCAACAGCCTGTTCTGCGCTGTGTGGCTCGGAAAACACAAAGGGGACTCACGGCACCCACGCTCTCCCTCAGAAGGGAATTCATACGCGACTCTCTGTGGCCTCCGTAGAGCCGTAGAGAAGTTAAAGCACTCTATCGAGTCAGGGTTCCTGGAGATGGCTGCTCAGCAAACTTTGCTGATAGGAAACGCTCATGCTTACCTTGACGCCTGGGGTCACGTTTCTTTCGCAATTTAGCTAGGGCAAGCCGTGGGATGAGCTCCTAGCCAGGCACTGGCGACCACCTGGATTCGTAGGAGAAAACTCACTTGCTTCCCTGAGGCATTCCTAGCAGTGGCTAGAAGACGGGTAACGGCACTTTCAGTCAGCCTTGAGGCCGCCACTATCTACCTTTCAACTGGGGGAAAATACTGCCTTTTTCCAGGCTTCTCAATTACACACCGGATCACCCAGCACATATCCCTCTCTCCTCTGACAAGCCAAAGGAGGCCATTGGAACACAATTCGGCCTTCGGCGATGAAACATTGGGATGCAGTGTGTTTGTTCTGCATGTGCTGAATGGCATAATCCTCTAAATGCCCTCAGGCGGCCTAGGTGACTTTGCATGTTCCAAAGGCCGAGCAAGGCTCAGGGTACATCTCTACTTTATTTCGGGCTGGACCTAAAGTCTACTTTCTGCCTCTCTTAGAGAGACGTCGAGCACCAGTCCCCAAAGTGGATTGGAGCCCCGGTGATTTCTTCCAGGGCAGCATAGGTGTCCTCAACGTAGCAGACCCGCATGGAAAGAAAGCCTGCCCAAGAACCGTGCTCCGGGGGCTGTTTCAAAGCTGTGGAACGCTAGCCATAGAGAGCAGATTAGTTGCCGGCCCTTTCACCTGCATAGTGAGGGATGGTCCCAGAGCCGTGTATCCCTTGATTGTGCTCAGAAGGCTTTTGGTACACGGTGCACTTCCTTGGAAAGAAGTGCCCCCGTGAGAGGCTTGAGCGCTGGGAGGCATACTAAAGCTAAAGCCGTCCTTTGACTAAGACTTCCTGGAAACTGGTGCACCCCTGCCTCTGGGAATGGGAAAACGTGCACCTTACCTCGACACTAGAGGTCACATTTAGTTGGCACCTTAGCTACAGTATGCTCTGGGCTGGGCTCCGCGGAAGGAAGCGCAAGCGCCCGGTTTCTTTTGCAAAAGCTCACTGCTCCTCAGAGGCATCTGTGGAGTGAACAGTGTCCTGGTGGTGTGATGTTCAGGCAGCTTGGAAGCTGCACCGAAGCTGCTTTCCAAAGGGGGAGAGTCGGGCTTCTCCCACATGCTCCAGTTTCCAACTGGACCCCACAGCGCAGTTACCGGCACTCTCTGACTGACGACTGGAGACTTTCGGCCACACGGGGCCTTTCTAGGATCACACTTCGTTGCAGGCGGGGTCTTTTGCATGCCGTGCATAGCATTACCCGCTTCATGACTTAGTCAGGCTTAGGTGACTTTGGATCGTCCAAATGTCTCACAAGTTGACCGGTTTTTCTGTTTTTTCCGTCAGACTGGGCCTACAGTGTACCTTGTGTCACAATAGAGCGATGACAGGTAAGAGTTGCCAGGGGGATCCGTAGGCTCCGGGATTCTTTCAGTGCAGTTCAGAGGGCCTCCACAGAGGGAGAGCCACGCTGAATGTAATCCTGTCCAAAACGTTGTCCTGGGGCTGCTTTACAGCGGTAGAAATCAAGCTATGCAAGGGAGGATCAGTTCATTGCCCTTCCCTCTGCATAGAAAGGGTTGACCCCAACAGCCTGTTCTGCACTCTGTGGCTCGGAAAACACAAAGGGGACTCACGGCACCCACGCTCTCCCTCAGAAGGGAATTCATACGCGACTCTCTGTGGGCTCCGGAGAGCCGTAGAGGAGTTAAAGCACTCTATCGAGTCAGGGTTCCTGGAGATGGCTGCACAGCAAACTTTGCTGATAGGAAACGCTCGTGCTTCCCTTGAGGCCTGGGGTCACGTTTCCTTCGCACTTTAGCTAGGGCAAGCCGTTGGATGAGCTCCTAGCCAGGCACTGGCGACCACCTGGATTCGTAGGAGAAAACTCACTTGCTTCCCTGAGACATTCCTAGCAGTGGCTAGAAGACGGGTAACGGCACTGTCTTTCAGTCAGCCTTGAGGCCGCCACTATCTACCTTTCAACTGGGGGAAAATACTGCCTTTTTCCAGGCTTCTCAATTACACACCGGATCACCCAGCACATATCCCTCTCTCCTCTGACAAGACAAAGGAGGCCCTTGGAACACAATTCGGCCTTCGGCGATGAAACTTTGGGATGCAGTGTGTTTGTTCTGCATGTGCTGAATGGCATAATCCTCTAAATACCCTCAGGCGGCCTAGGTGACTTTGCATGTTCCAACTGCCTAGCAAGGCTCAGGGTACATCTCTACTTTATTTCGGGCTGGACCTAAAGTCTACTTTCTGCCTCTCTTAGAGAGACGTCGAGCACCAGTCCCCAAAGTGGATTGGAGCCCCGGTGATTTCTTCCAGGGCAGCATAGGTGTCCTCAACGTGGCAGACCCGCATGGAAAGAAAGCCTGCCCAAGAACCGTGCTCCGGGGGCTGTTTCAAAGCTGTGGAACGCTAGCCATAGAGAACAGATTAGTTGCCGGCCCTTTCACCTGCATAGTGAGGGATGGTCCCAGAGCCGCGTATCCCTTGATTGTGCTCAGAAGGCTTTTGGTACACGGTGCACTTCCTTGGAAAGAAGTGCCCCCGTGAGAGGCTTGAGCGCTGGGAGGCATACTAAAGGTAAAGCCGTCCTTTGACTAAGACTTCCTGGAAACTGGTGCACCCCTGCCTCTGGTAATGGGAAAACGTGCACCTTACCTCGAGACTACAGGTCACATTTAGTTGGCACTTTAACTACAGTATGCTCTGGGCTGGTTCCTCGGAATGAAGAGCAAGCGCCCGGTTTCTTTTGCAAAAGCTCACTGCTCCTCAGAGGCATCTGTGGAGTGAACAGTGTCCTGGTGGTGTGATGTTCAGGCAGCTTGGAAGCTGCACCGAAGCTGCTTTCCAAAGGGGGAGAGTCGGGCTTCTCCCACATGCTCCAGTTTCCAACTGGACCCCAAAGCGCAGTTACCGGCACTCTCTGACTGACGACTGGAGACTTTCGGCCACATGGGGCCTTTCTAGGATCACACTTCGTTGCAGGCGGTGTCTTTTGCATGCCTTGCATAGCACTACCCGCTTCATGACTTAGTCAGGCCTAGGTGACTTTGGATCGTCCAAATGTCTCACAAGTTGACCGGTTTTTCTGTTCTTTCTGTCAGGCTGGGCCTACAGTGTACCTTGCGTCACAATAGAGTGATGACAGATAAGAGTTGCCAGGGGGCTCCATAGGCTCAGGGATTCTTTCAGTGCAGTTCAGAGGGCCTCCACAGAGGGAGAGCCACGTTGAAGGTAATCCTGGCCAAAACGTTGTCCTGGGGCTGCTTTACAGCGGTCGAAATCAAGCTATGCAAGCGAGGATCAGTTCATTGCCCTTCCCTCTGCATAGAAAGGGTTGACCCCAACAGCCTGTTCTGCGCTGTGTGGCTCGGAAAACACAAAGGGGACTCACGGCACCCACGCTCTCCCTCAGAAGGGAATTCATACGCGACTCTCTGTGGCCTCCGTAGAGTCGTAGAGGAGTTAAAGCACTCTATCGAGTCAGGGTTCCTGGAGATGGCTGCACAGCAAACTTTGCTGATAGGAAACGCTCGTGCTTCCCTTGAGGCCTGGGGTCACGTTTCCTTCGCACTTTAGCTAGGGCAAGCCGTGGGATGAGCTCCTAGCCAGGCACTGGCGACCACCTGGATTCGTAGGAGAAAACTCACTTGCTTCCCTGAGGCATTCCTAGCAGTGGTAGAAGACAGGTAACGGCACTGTCTTTCAGTCAGCCTTGAGGCCGCCACTATCTACCTTTCAACTGGGGGAAAATACTGCCTTTTTCCAGGCTTCTCAATTACACACCGGATCACCCAGCACATATCCCTCTCTCCTCTGACAAGCCAAAGGAGGCCCTTGGAACACAATTCGGCCTTCGGCGATGAAACATTGGGATGCAGTGTGTTTGTTCTGCATGTGCTGAATGGCATAATCCTCTAAATGCCCTCAGGCGGCCTAGGTGACTTTGCATGTTCCAAAGGCCGAGCAAGGCTCAGGGTACATCTCTACTTTATTTCGGGCTGGACCTAAAGTCTACTTTCTGCCTCTCTTAGAGAGACGTCGAGCACCAGTCCCCAAAGTGGATTGGAGCCCCGGTGATTTCTTCCAGGGCAGCATAGGTGTCCTCAACGTGGCAGACCCGCATGGAAAGAAAGCCTGCCCAAGAACCGTGC
Source organism: Mesoplodon mirus (assembly GCF_964341445.2). Taxonomy (NCBI): domain Eukaryota; kingdom Metazoa; phylum Chordata; class Mammalia; order Artiodactyla; family Ziphiidae; genus Mesoplodon; species Mesoplodon mirus. The sequence continues at coordinate 52,393,149 of NC_138977.1, forward strand.
TCCGGGGGCTGTTTCAAAGCTGTGGAACGCTAGCCATAGAGAACAGATTAGTTGCCGGCCCTTTCACCTGCATAGTGAGGGATGGTCCCAGAGCCGTGTATCCCTTGATTGTGCTCAGAAGGCTTTTGGTACACGGTGCACTTCCTTGGAAAGAAGTGCCCCCGTGAGAGGCTTGAGCGCTGGGAGGCATACTAAAGCTAAAGCCGTCCTTTGACTAAGACTTCCTGGAAACTGGTGCACCCCTGCCTCTGGGAATGGGAAAACGTGCACCTTACCTCGACACTAGAGGTCACATTTAGTTGGCACCTTAGCTACAGTATGCTCTGGGCTGGGCTCCGCGGAAGGAAGCGCAAGCGCCCGGTTTCTTTTGCAAAAGCTCACTGCTCCTCAGAGGCATCTGTGGAGTGAACAGTGTCCTGGTGGTGTGATGTTCAGGCAGCTTGGAAGCTGCACCGAAGCTGCTTTCCAAAGGGGGAGAGTCGGGCTTCACCCACATGCTCCAGTTTCCAACTGGACCCCACAGCGCAGTTACCGGCACTCTCTGACTGACGACTGGAGACTTTCGGCCACACGGGGCCTTTCTAGGATCACACTTCGTTGCAGGCGGGGTCTTTTGCATGCCGTGCATAGCATTACCCGCTTCATGACTTAGTCAGGCTTAGGTGACTTTGGATCGTCCAAATGTCTCACAAGTTGACCGGTTTTTCTGTTTTTTCCGTCAGACTGGGCCTACAGTGTACCTTGTGTCACAATAGAGCGATGACAGGTAAGAGTTGCCAGGGGGATCCGTAGGCTCCGGGATTCTTTCAGTGCAGTTCAGAGGGCCTCCACAGAGGGAGAGCCACGCTGAATGTAATCCTGGCCAAAACGTTGTCCTGGGGCTGCTTTACAGCGGTAGAAATCAAGCTATGCAAGGGAGGATCAGTTCATTGCCCTTCCCTCTGCATAGAAAGGGTTGACCCCAACAGCCTGTTCTGCACTCTGTGGCTCGGAAAACACAAAGGGGACTCACGGCACCCACGCTCTCCCTCAGAAGGGAATTCATACGCGACTCTCTGTGGGCTCCGGAGAGCCGTAGAGGAGTTAAAGCACTCTATCGAGTCAGGGTTCCTGGAGATGGATGCACAGCAAACTTTGCTGATAGGAAACGCTCGTGCTTCCCTTGAGGCCTGGGGTCACGTTTCCTTCGCACTTTAGCTAGGGCAAGCCGTTGGATGAGCTCCTAGCCAGGCACTGGCGACCACCTGGATTCGTAGGAGAAAACTCACTTGCTTCCCTGAGACATTCCTAGCAGTGGCTAGAAGACGGGTAACGGCACTGTCTTTCAGTCAGCCTTGAGGCCGCCACTATCTACCTTTCAACTGGGGGAAAATACTGCCTTTTTCCAGGCTTTTCAATTACACACCGGATCACCTAGCACATATACCTCTCTTCTTTGACAAGCCAAAGGAGGCCCTTGGAACACAATTCGGCCTTCGGCGATGAAACTTTGGGATGCAGTGTGTTTGTTCTGCATGTGCTGAATGGCATAATCCTCTAAATGCCCTCAGGCGGCCTAGGTGACTTTGCATGTTCCAAACGCCTAGCAAGGCTCAGGGTACATCTCTACTTTATTTCGGGCTGGACCTAAAGTCTACTTTCTGCCTCTCTTAGAGAGACGTCGAGCACCAGTACCCAAAGTGGATTGGAGCCCCGGTGATTTCTTCCAGGGCAGCATAGGTGTCCTCAACGTGGCAGACCCGCATGGAAAGAAAGCCTGCCCAAGAACCGTGCTCCGGGGGCTGTTTCAAAGCTGTGGAACGCTAGCCATAGAGAACAGATTAGTTGCCGGCCCTTTCACCTGCATAGTGAGGGATGGTCCCAGAGCCGCGTATCCCTTGATTGTGCTCAGAAGGCTTTTGGTACACGGTGCACTTCCTTGGAAAGAAGTGCCCCCGTGAGAGGCTTGAGCGCTGGGAGGCATACTAAAGCTAAAGCCGTCCTTTGACTAAGACTTCCTGGAAACTGGTGCCCCCCTGCCTCTGGTAATGGGAAAACGTGCACCTTACCTCGAGACTAGAGGTCACATTTAGTTGGCACTTTAGCTACAGTATGCTCTGGGCTGGGCTCCCCGGAAGGAATCGCAAGCGCCCGGTTTCTTTTGCAAAAGCTCACTGCTCCTCAGAGGCATCGGTGGTGTGAACAGTGTCCTGGTGGTGTGATGTTCAGGCCGCTTGGAAGCTGCACCGAAGCTGCTTTCCAAAGGGGGAGAGTCGGGCTTCTCCCACATGCTCCAGTTTCCAACTTGACTCCACAGCGCAGTTACCGGCACTCTCTGACTGACGACTGGAGACTTTCGGCCACACGGGGCCTTTCTAGGATCACACTTCGTTGCAGGCGGGGTCTTTTGCATGCCGTGCATAGCACTACCCGCTTCATGACTTAGTCAGGCCTAGGTGACTTTGGATCGTCCAAATGTCTCACAAGTTGACCGGTTTTTCTGTTCTTTCTGTCAGGCTGGGCCTACAGTGTACCTTGCGTCACAATAGAGCGATGACAGGTAAGAGTTGCCAGGGGGCTCCGTAGGCTCAGGGATTCTTTCAGTGCAGTTCAGAGGGCCTCCACAGAGGGAGAGCCACGCTGAATGTAATCCTGGCCAAAACGTTGTCCTGGGGCTGCTTTACAGCGGTCGAAATCAAGCTATGCAAGCGAGGATCAGTTCATTGCCCTTCCCTCTGCATAGAAAGGGTTGACCCCAACAGCCTGTTCTGCGCTGTGTGGCTCGGAAAACACAAAGGGGACTCACGGCACCCACGCTCTCCCTCAGAAGGGAATTCATACGCGACTCTCTGTGGCCTCCGTAGAGCCGTAGAGAAGTTAAAGCACTCTATCGAGTCAGGGTTCCTGGAGATGGCTGCTCAGCAAACTTTGCTGATAGGAAACGCTCATGCTTACCTTGACGCCTGGGGTCACGTTTCTTTCGCAATTTAGCTAGGGCAAGCCGTGGGATGAGCTCCTAGCCAGGCACTGGCGACCACCTGGATTCGTAGGAGAAAACTCACTTGCTTCCCTGAGGCATTCCTAGCAGTGGCTAGAAGACGGGTAACGGCACTTTCAGTAAGCCTTGAGGCCGCCACTATCTACCTTTCAACTGGGGGAAAATACTGCCTTTTTCCAGGCTTCTCAATTACACACCGGATCACCCAGCACATATCCCTCTCTCCTCTGACAAGCCAAAGGAGGCCATTGGAACACAATTCGGCCTTCGGCGATGAAACATTGGGATGCAGTGTGTTTGTTCTGCATGTGCTGAATGGCATAATCCTCTAAATGCCCTCAGGCGGCCTAGGTGACTTTGCATGTTCCAAAGGCCGAGCAAGGCTCAGGGTACATCTCTACTTTATTTCGGGCTGGACCTAAAGTCTACTTTCTGCCTCTCTTAGAGAGACGTCGAGCACCAGTCCCCAAAGTGGATTGGAGCCCCGGTGATTTCTTCCAGGGCAGCATAGGTGTCCTCAACGTAGCAGACCCGCATGGAAAGAAAGCCTGCCCAAGAACCGTGCTCCGGGGGCTGTTTCAAAGCTGTGGAACGCTAGCCATAGAGAACAGATTAGTTGCCGGCCCTTTCACCTGCATAGTGAGGGATGGTCCCAGAGCCGTGTATCCCTTGATTGTGCTCAGAAGGCTTTTGGTACACGGTGCACTTCCTTGGAAAGAAGTGCCCCCGTGAGAGGCTTGAGCGCTGGGAGGCATACTAAAGCTAAAGCCGTCCTTTGACTAAGACTTCCTGGAAACTGGTGCACCCCTGCCTCTGGGAATGGGAAAACGTGCACCTTACCTCGACACTAGAGGTCACATTTAGTTGGCACCTTAGCTACAGTATGCTCTGGGCTGGGCTCCGCGGAAGGAAGCGCAAGCGCCCGGTTTCTTTTGCAAAAGCTCACTGCTCCTCAGAGGCATCTGTGGAGTGAACAGTGTCCTGGTGGTGTGATGTTCAGGCAGCTTGGAAGCTGCACCGAAGCTGCTTTCCAAAGGGGGAGAGTCGGGCTTCACCCACATGCTCCAGTTTCCAACTGGACCCCAAAGCGCAGTTACCGGCACTCTCTGACTGACGACTGGAGACTTTCGGCCACACGGGGCCTTTCTAGGATCACACTTCGTTGCAGGCGGGGTCTTTTGCATGCCGTGCATAGCATTACCCGCTTCATGACTTAGTCAGGCTTAGGTGACTTTGGATCGTCCAAATGTCTCACAAGTTGACCGGTTTTTCTGTTTTTTCCGTCAGACTGGGCCTACAGTGTACCTTGTGTCACAATAGAGCGATGACAGGTAAGAGTTGCCAGGGGGATCCGTAGGCTCCGGGATTCTTTCAGTGCAGTTCAGAGGGCCTCCACAGAGGGAGAGCCACGCTGAATGTAATCCTGGCCAAAACGTTGTCCTGGGGCTGCTTTACAGCGGTAGAAATCAAGCTATGCAAGGGAGGATCAGTTCATTGCCCTTCCCTCTGCATAGACAGGGTTGACCCCAACAGCCTGTTCTGCACTCTGTGGCTCGGAAAACACAAAGGGGACTCACGGCACCCACGCTCTCCCTCAGAAGGGAATTCATACGCGACTCTCTGTGGGCTCCGGAGAGCCGTAGAGGAGTTAAAGCACTCTATCGAGTCAGGGTTCCTGGAGATGGCTGCACAGCAAACTTTGCTGATAGGAAACGCTCGTGCTTCCCTTGAGGCCTGGGGTCACGTTTCCTTCGCACTTTAGCTAGGGCAAGCCGTTGGATGAGCTCCTAGCCAGGCACTGGCGACCACCTGGATTCGTAGGAGAAAACTCACTTGCTTCCCTGAGACATTCCTAGCAGTGGCTAGAAGACGGGTAAGGGCACTGTCTTTCAGTCAGCCTTGAGGCCGCCACTATCTACCTTTCAACTGGGGGAAAATACTGCCTTTTTCCAGGCTTCTCAATTACACACCGGATCACCCAGCACATATCCCTCTCTCCTCTGACAAGACAAAGGAGGCCCTTGGAACACAATTCGGCCTTCGGCGATGAAACTTTGGGATGCAGTGTGTTTGTTCTGCATGTGCTGAATGGCATAATCCTCTAAATACCCTCAGGCGGCCTAGGTGACTTTGCATGTTCCAACTGCCTAGCAAGGCTCAGGGTACATCTCTACTTTATTTCGGGCTGGACCTAAAGTCTACTTTCTGCCTCTCTTAGAGAGACGTCGAGCACGAGTCCCCAAAGTGGATTGGAGCCCCGGTGATTTCTTCCAGGGCAGCATAGGTGTCCTCAATATGGCAGACCCGCATGGAAAGAAAGCCTGCCCAAGAACCGTGCTCCGGGGGCTGTTTCAAAGCTGTGGAACGCTAGCCATAGAGAACAGATTAGTTGCCGGCCCTTTCACCTGCATAGTGAGGGATGGTCCCAGAGCCGCGTATCCCTTGATTGTGCTCAGAAGGCTTTTGGTACACGGTGCACTTCCTTGGAAAGAAGTGCCCCCGTGAGAGGCTTGAGCGTTGGGAGGCATACTAAAGGTAAAGCCGTCCTTTGACTAAGACTTCCTGGAAACTGGTGCACCCCTGCCTCTGGTAATGGGAAAACGTGCACCTTACCTCGAGACTAGAGGTCACATTTAGTTGGCACTTTAACTACAGTATGCTCTGGGCTGGTTCCTCGGAATGAAGAGCAAGCGCCCGGTTTCTTTTGCAAAAGCTCACTGCTCCTCAGAGGCATCTGTGGAGTGAACAGTGTCCTGGTGGTGTGATGTTCAGGCAGCTTGGAAGCTGCACCGAAGCTGCTTTCCAAAGGGGGAGAGTCGGGCTTCTCCCACATGCTCCAGTTTCCAACTGGACCCCAAAGCGCAGTTACCGGCACTCTCTGACTGACGACTGGAGACTTTCGGCCACATGGGGCCTTTCTAGGATCACACTTCGTTGCAGGCGGGGTCTTTTGCATGCCTTGCATAGCACTACCCGCTTCATGACTTAGTCAGGCCTAGGTGACTTTGGATCGTCCAAATGTCTCACAAGTTGACCGGTTTTTCTGTTCTTTCTGTCAGGCTGGGCCTACAGTGTACCTTGCGTCACAATAGAGTGATGACAGATAAGAGTTGCCAGGGGGCTCCATAGGCTCAGGGATTCTTTCAGTGCAGTTCAGAGGGCCTCCACAGAGGGAGAGCCACGCTGAATGTAATCCTGCCCAAAACGTTGTCCTGGGGCTGCTTTACAGCAGTCGAAATCAAGCTATGCAAGCGAGGATCAGTTCATTGCCCTTCCCTCTGCATAGAAAGGGTTGACCCCAACAGCCTGTTCTGCGCTGTGTGGCTCGGAAAACACAAAGGGGACTCACGGCACCCACGCTCTCCCTCAGAAGGGAATTCATACGCGACTCTCTGTGGCCTCCGTAGAGCCGTAGAGGAGTTAAAGCACTCTATCGAGTCAGGGTTCCTGGAGATGGCTGCACAGCAAACTTTGCTGATAGGAAACGCTCGTGCTTCCCTTGAGGCCTGGGGTCACGTTTCCTTCGCACTTTAGCTAGGGCAAGCCGTGGGATGAGCTCCTAGCCAGGCACTGGCGACCACCTGGATTCGTAGGAGAAACCTCACTTGCTTCCCTGAGGCATTCCTAGCAGTGGTAGAAGACAGGTAACGGCACTGTCTTTCAGTCAGCCTTGAGGCCGCCACTATCTACCTTTCAACTGGGGGAAAATACTGCCTTTTTCCAGGCTTCTCAATTACACACCGGATCACCCAGCACATATCCCTCTCTCCTCTGACAAGCCAAAGGAGGCCCTTGGAACACAATTCGGCCTTCGGCGATGAAACATTGGGATGCAGTGTGTTTGTTCTGCATGTGCTGAATGGCATAATCCTCTAAATGCCCTCAGGCGGCCTAGGTGACTTTGCATGTTCCAAAGGCCGAGCAAGGCTCAGGGTACATCTCTACTTTATTTCGGGCTGGACCTAAAGTCTACTTTCTGCCTCTCTTAGAGAGACGTCGAGCACCAGTCCCCAAAGTGGATTGGAGCCCCGGTGATTTCTTCCAGGGCAGCATAGGTGTCCTCAACGTGGCAGACCCGCATGGAAAGAAAGCCTGCCCAAGAACCGTGCTCCGGGGGCTGTTTCAAAGCTGTGGAACGCTAGCCATAGAGAACAGATTAGTTGCCGGCCCTTTCACCTGCATAGTGAGGGATGGTCCCAGAGCCGTGTATCCCTTGATTGTGCTCAGAAGGCTTTTGGTACACGGTGCACTTCCTTGGAAAGAAGTGCCCCCGTCAGAGGCTTGAGCGCTGGGAGGCATACTAAAGCTAAAGCCGTCCTTTGACTAAGACTTCCTGGAAACTGGTGCACCCCTGCCTCTGGGAATGGGAAAACGTGCACCTTACCTCGACACTAGAGGTCACATTTAGTTGGCACCTTAACTACAGTATGCTCTGGGCTGGGCTCCGCGGAAGGAAGCGCAAGCGCCCGGTTTCTTTTGCAAAAGCTCACTGCTCCTCAGAGGCATCTGTGGAGTGAACAGTGTCCTGGTGGTGTGATGTTCAGGCAGCTTGGAAGCTGCACCGAAGCTGCTTTCCAAAGGGGGAGAGTCGGGCTTCACCCACATGCTCCAGTTTCCAACTGGACCCCACAGCGCAGTTACCGGCACTCTCTGACTGACGACTGGAGACTTTCGGCCACACGGGGCCTTTCTAGGATCACACTTCGTTGCAGGCGGGGTCTTTTGCATGCCGTGCATAGCATTACCCGCTTCATGACTTAGTCAGGCTTAGGTGACTTTGGATCGTCCAAATGTCTCACAAGTTGACCGGTTTTTCTGTTTTTTCCGTCAGACTGGGCCTACAGTGTACCTTGTGTCACAATAGAGCGATGACAGGTAAGAGTTGCCAGGGGGATCCGTAGGCTCCGGGATTCTTTCAGTGCAGTTCAGAGGGCCTCCACAGAGGGAGAGCCACGCTGAATGTAATCCTGGCCAAAACGTTGTCCTGGGGCTGCTTTACAGCGGTAGAAATCAAGCTATGCAAGGGAGGATCAGTTCATTGCCCTTCCCTCTGCATAGAAAGGGTTGACCCCAACAGCCTGTTCTGCACTCTGTGGCTCGGAAAACACAAAGGGGACTCACGGCACCCACGCTCTCCCTCAGAAGGGAATTCATACGCGACTCTCTGTGGGCTCCGGAGAGCCGTAGAGGAGTTAAAGCACTCTATCGAGTCAGGGTTCCTGGAGATGGATGCACAGCAAACTTTGCTGATAGGAAACGCTCGTGCTTCCCTTGAGGCCTGGGGTCACGTTTCCTTCGCACTTTAGCTAGGGCAAGCCGTTGGATGAGCTCCTAGCCAGGCACTGGCGACCACCTGGATTCGTAGGAGAAAACTCACTTGCTTCCCTGAGACATTCCTAGCAGTGGCTAGAAGACGGGTAACGGCACTGTCTTTCAGTCAGCCTTGAGGCCGCCACTATCTACCTTTCAACTGGGGGAAAATACTGCCTTTTTCCAGGCTTCTCAATTACACACCGGATCACCTAGCACATATACCTCTCTTCTTTGACAAGCCAAAGGAGGCCCTTGGAACACAATTCGGCCTTCGGCGATCAAACTTTGGGATGCAGTGTGTTTGTTCTGCATGTGCTGAATGGCATAATCCTCTAAATGCCCTCAGGCGGCCTAGGTGACTTTGCATGTTCCAAACGCCTAGCAAGGCTCAGGGTACATCTCTACTTTATTTCGGGCTGGACCTAAAGTCTACTTTCTGCCTCTCTTAGAGAGACGTCGAGCAGCAGTACCCAAAGTGGATTGGAGCCCCGGTGATTTCTTCCAGGGCAGCATAGGTGTCCTCAACGTGGCAGACCCGCATGGAAAGAAAGCCTGCCCAAGAACCGTGCTCCGGGGGCTGTTTCAAAGCTGTGGAACGCTAGCCATAGAGAACAGATTAGTTGCCGGCCCTTTCACCTGCATAGTGAGGGATGGTCCCAGAGCCGCGTATCCCTTGATTGTGCTCAGAAGGCTTTTGGTACACGGTGCACTTCCTTGGAAAGAAGTGCCCCCGTGAGAGGCTTGAGCGCTGGGAGGCATACTAAAGCTAAAGCCGTCCTTTGACTAAGACTTCCTGGAAACTGGTGCCCCCCTGCCTCTGGTAATGGGAAAACGTGCACCTTACCTCGAGACTAGAGGTCACATTTAGTTGGCACTTTAGCTACAGTATGCTCTGGGCTGGGCTCCCCGGAAGGAATCGCAAGTGCCCGGTTTCTTTTGCAAAAGCTCACTGCTCCTCAGAGGCATCGGTGGTGTGAACAGTGTCCTGGTGGTGTGATGTTCAGGCCGCTTGGAAGCTGCACCGAAGCTGCTTTCCAAAGGGGGAGAGTCGGGCTTCTCCCACATGCTCCAGTTTCCAACTTGACTCCACAGCGCAGTTACCGGCACTCTCTGACTGACGACTGGAGACTTTCGGCCACACGGGGCCTTTCTAGGATCACACTTCGTTGCAGGCGGGGTCTTTTGCATGCCGTGCATAGCACTACCCGCTTCATGACTTAGTCAGGCCTAGGTGACTTTGGATCGTCCAAATGTCTCACAAGTTGACCGGTTTTTCTGTTCTTTCTGTCAGGCTGGGCCTACACTGTACCTTGCGTCACAATAGAGCGATGACAGGTAAGAGTTGCCAGGGGGCTCCGTAGGCTCAGGGATTCTTTCAGTGCAGTTCAGAGGGCCTCCACAGAGGGAGAGCCACGCTGAATATAATCCTGGCCAAAACGTTGTCCTGGGGCTGCTTTACAGCGGTCGAAATCAAGCTATGCAAGCGAGGATCAGTTCATTGCCCTTCCCTCTGCATAGAAAGGGTTGACCCCAACAGCCTGTTCTGCGCTGTGTGGCTCGGAAAACACAAAGGGGACTCACGGCACCCACACTCTCCCTCAGAAGGGAATTCATACGCGAGTCTCTGAGGCCTCCGGAGAGCCGTAGAGCAGTTAAAGCACTCTATCGAGTCAGGGTTCCTGGAGATGGCTGCACAGCAAACTTTGCTGATAGGAAACGCTCGTGCTTCCCTTGAGGCCTGGGGTCACGTTTACTTTGCACTTTAGCTTGGGCAAGCCGTGGGATGAGCTCCTAGCAAGGCACTGGCGACCACCTGGATTCGTAGGAGGAAACTCACTTGCTTCCCTGAGGCATTCCTAGCAGTGGCTAGAAGACGGGTAATGGCACTTTCAGTCAGCCTTGAGGCCGCCACTATCTACCTTTCAACTGGGGGAAAATACTGCCTTTTTCCAGGCTTCTCAATTACACACCGGATCACCCAGCACATATCCCTCTCTCCTCTGACAAGACAAAGGAGGCCCTTGGAACACAATTCGGCCTTCGGCGATGAAACTTTGGGATGCAGTGTGTTTCTTCTGCATGTGCTGAATGGCATAATCCTCTAAATGCCCTCAGGCGGCCTAAGTGACTTTGCATGTTCCAAACGCCTAGCAAGGCTCAGTGTACATCTCTACTTTATTTCGGGCTGGACCTAAAGTCTACTTTCTGCCTCTCTTAGAGAGACGTCGAGCACGAGTCCCCAAAGTGGATTGGAGCCCCGGTGATTTCTTCCAGGGCAGAATAGGTGTCCTCAATGTGGCAGACCCGCATGGAAAGAAAGCCTGCCCAAGAAGCGTGCTCCGGGGGCTGTTTCAAAGCTGTGGAACGCTAGCCATAGAGAACAGATTACTTGCTGGCTCTTTCACCTGCATAGTGAGGGATGGTCCCAGAGCCGCGTATCCCTTGATTGTGCTCAGAAGGCTTTTGGTACACGGTGCACTTCCTTGGAAAGAAGTGCCCCCGTGAGAGGCTTGAGCTCTGGGAGGCATACTAAAGCTAAAGCCGTCCTTTGACTAAGACTTCCTGGAAACTGGTGCACCCCTGCCTCTGGGAATGGGAAAACATGCACCTTACCTCGAGACTAGAGGTCACATTTAGTTGGCACTTTAGCTACAGTATGCTCTGGGCTGGGCTCCCCGGAAGGAAGCGCAAGCGCCCGGTTTCCTTTGCAAAAGCTCACTGCTCCTCAGAGGCATCTGTGGAGTGAACAGTGTCCTGGTGGTGTGATGTTCAGACCGCTTGGAAGCTGCACCAAAGCTGCTTTCCAAATGGGGAGAGTCGGGCTTGTCCCACATGCTCCCGTTTCCAACTTGACTCCACAGCGCAGTTACCGGCACTCTCTGACTGACGACTGGAGACTTTCGGTCACATGGGGCCTTTCTAGGATCACACTTCGTTGCAGGCGGGGTCTTTTGCATGCCGTGCATAGCACTACCCGCTTCATGACTTAGTCAGGCCTAGGTGACTTTGGATCGTCCAAATGTCTCACAAGTTGACCTGTTTTTCTGTTCTTTCTGTCAGGCTGGGCCTACAGTGTACCTTGCCTCACAATAGAGCGATGACAGGTAAGAGTTGCCAGGGGGCTCCGTATGCTCACGGATTCTTTCAGTGCAGTTCAGAGGGCCTCCACAGAGGGAGAGCCACGCTGAATGTAATCCTGGCCAAAACGTTGTCCTGGGGCTGCTTTACAGTGGTCGAAATCAAGCTATGCAAGCGAGGATCAGTTCATTGCCCTTCCCTCTGCATAGAAAGGGTTGACCCCAACAGCCTGTTCTGCGCTGTGTGGCTCGGAAAACACAAAGGGGACTCACGGCACCCACGCTCTCCCTCAGAAGGGAATTCATACGCGACTCTCTGTGGCCCCCGTAGAGCCGTTGAGGAGTTAAAGCACTCTATCGAGTCAGGGTTCCTGGAGATGGCTGCACAGCAAACTTTGCTGATAGGAAACGCTCATGCTTACCTTGAGGCCTGGGGTCACGTTTCTTTCGCAATTTAGCTAGGGCAAGCCGTGGGATGAGCTCCTAGCCAGGTACTGGCGACCACCTGGATTCGTAGGAGAAACCTCACTTGCTTCCCTGAGGCATTCCTAGCAGTGGCTAGAAGACGGGTAACGGCACTTTCAGTCAGCCTTGAGGCCGCTACTATCTACCTTTCAAATGGGGGAAAATACTGCCTTTTTCCAGGCTTCTCAATTACACACCGGATCACCCAGCACATATCCCTCTCTCCTCTGACAAGACAAAGGAGGCCCTTGGAACACAATTCGGCCTTCGGCGATGAAACTTTGGGATGCAGTGTGTTTCTTCTGCATGTGCTGAATGGCATAATCCTCTAAATGCCCTCAGGCGGCCTAGGTGACTTTGCATATTCCAAACGCCTAGCAAGGCTCAGGGTACATCTCTACTTTATTTCGGGCTGGACCTAAAGTCTACTTTCTGCCTCTCTTAGAGGGACGTCGAGCACGAGTCCCCAAAGTGGATTGGAGCCCCGGTGATTTCTTCCAGGGCAGCATAGGTGTCCTCAACGTGGCAGACCCGCATGGAAAGAAAGCCTGCCCAAGATCCGTGCTCCGGGGGCTGTTTCAAAGCTGTGGAACGCTAGCCATAGAGAACAGATTAGTTGCCGGCCCTTTCACCTGCATAGTGAGTGATGGTCCCAGAGCCGCGTATCCCTTGATTGTGCTCAGAAGGCTTTTGGTACACGGTGCACTTCCTTGGAAAGAAGTGCCCCCGTGAGAGGCTTGAGCGCTGGGAGGCATACTAAAGCTAAAGCCGTCCTTTGACTAAGACTTCCTGGAAACTGGTGCACCCCTGCCTCTGGGAATGGGAAAACGTGCACCTTACCTCGAGACTAGAGGTCACATTTAGTTGGCACCTTAGCTACAGTATGCTCTGGGCTGGGCTCCGCGGAAGGAAGCGCAAGCGCCCGGTTTCTTTTGCAAAAGCTCACTGCTCCTCAGAGGCATCTGTGGAGTGAACAGTGTCCTGGTGGTGTGATGTTCAGGCAGCTTGGAAGCTGCACCGAAGCTGCTTTCCAAAGGGGGAGAGTCGGGCTTCTCCCACATGCTCCAGTTTCCAACTGGACCCCACAGCGCAGTTACCGGCACTCTCTGACTGACGACTGGAGACTTTCGGCCACACGGGGCCTTTCTAGGATCACACTTCGTTGCAGGCGGGGTCTTTTGCATGCCGTGCATAGCATTACCCGCTTCATGACTTAGTCAGGCTTAGGTGACTTTGGATCGTCCAAATGTCTCACAAGTTGACCGGTTTTTCTGTTTTTTCCGTCAGACTGGGCCTACAGTGTACCTTGTGTCACAATAGAGCGATGACAGGTAAGAGTTGCCAGGGGGATCCGTAGGCTCCGGGATTCTTTCAGTGCAGTTCAGAGGGCCTCCACAGAGGGAGAGCCACGCTGAATGTAATCCTGGCCAAAACGTTGTCCTGGGGCTGCTTTACAGCGGTAGAAATCAAGCTATGCAAGGGAGGATCAGTTCATTGCCCTTCCCTCTGCATAGAAAGGGTTGACCCCAACAGCCTGTTCTGCACTCTGTGGCTCGGAAAACACAAAGGGGACTCACGGCACCCACGCTCTCCCTCAGAAGGGAATTCATACGCGACTCTCTGTGGGCTCCGGAGAGCCGTAGAGGAGTTAAAGCACTCTATCGAGTCAGGGTTCCTGGAGATGGATGCACAGCAAACTTTGCTGATAGGAAACGCTCGTGCTTCCCTTGAGGCCTGGGGTCACGTTTCCTTCGCACTTTAGCTAGGGCAAGCCGTTGGATGAGCTCATAGCCAGGCACTGGCGACCACCTGGATTCGTAGGAGAAAACTCACTTGCTTCCCTGAGACATTCCTAGCAGTGGCTAGAAGACGGGTAACGGCACTGTCTTTCAGTCAGCCTTGAGGCCGCCACTATCTACCTTTCAACTGGGGGAAAATACTGCCTTTTTCCAGGCTTCTCAATTACACACCGGATCACCTAGCACATATACCTCTCTTCTTTGACAAGCCAAAGGAGGCCCTTGGAACACAATTCGGCCTTCGGCGATGAAACTTTGGGATGCAGTGTGTTTGTTCTGCATGTGCTGAATGGCATAATCCTCTAAATGCCCTCAGGCGGCCTAGGTGACTTTGCATGTTCCAAACGCCTAGCAAGGCTCAGGGTACATCTCTACTTTATTTCGGGCTGGACCTAAAGTCTACTTTCTGCCTCTCTTAGAGAGACGTCGAGCACCAGTACCCAAAGTGGATTGGAGCCCCGGTGATTTCTTCCAGGGCAGCATAGGTGTCCTCAACGTGGCAGACCCGCATGGAAAGAAAGCCTGCCCAAGAACCGTGCTCCGGGGGCTGTTTCAAAGCTGTGGAACGCTAGCCATAGAGAACAGATTAGTTGCCGGCCCTTTCACCTGCATAGTGAGGGATGGTCCCAGAGCCGCGTATCCCTTGATTGTGCTCAGAAGGCTTTTGGTACACGGTGCACTTCCTTGGAAAGAAGTGCCCCCGTGAGAGGCTTGAGCGCTGGGAGGCATACTAAAGCTAAAGCCGTCCTTTGACTAAGACTTCCTGGAAACTGGTGCCCCCCTGCCTCTGGTAATGGGAAAACGTGCACCTTACCTCGAGACTAGAGGTCACATTTAGTTGGCACTTTAGCTACAGTATGCTCTGGGCTGGGCTCCCCGGAAGGAATCGCAAGCGCCCGGTTTCTTTTGCAAAAGCTCACTGCTCCTCAGAGGCATCGGTGGTGTGAACAGTGTCCTGGTGGTGTGATGTTCAGGCCGCTTGGAAGCAGCACCAAAGCTGCTTTCCAAAGGGGGAGAGTCGGGCTTCTCCCACATGCTCCAGTTTCCAACTTGACTCCACAGCGCAGTTACCGGCACTCTCTGACTGACGACTGGAGACTTTCGGCCACACGGGGCCTTTCTAGGATCACACTTCGTTGCAGGCGGGGTCTTTTGCATGCCGTGCATAGCACTACCCGCTTCATGACTTAGTCAGGCCTAGGTGACTTTGGATCGTCCAAATGTCTCACAAGTTGACCGGTTTTTCTGTTCTTTCTGTCAGGCTGGGCCTACACTGTACCTTGCGTCACAATAGAGCGATGACAGGTAAGAGTTGCCAGGGGGCTCCGTAGGCTCAGGGATTCTTTCAGTGCAGTTCAGAGGGCCTCCACAGAGGGAGAGCCACGCTGAATATAATCCTGGCCAAAACGTTGTCCTGGGGCTGCTTTACAGCGGTCGAAATCAAGCTATGCAAGCGAGGATCAGTTCATTGCCCTTCCCTCTGCATAGAAAGGGTTGACCCCAACAGCCTGTTCTGCGCTGTGTGGCTCGGAAAACACAAAGGGGACTCACGGCACCCACACTCTCCCTCAGAAGGGAATTCATACGCGAGTCTCTGAGGCCTCCGGAGAGCCGTAGAGCAGTTAAAGCACTCTATTGAGTCAGGGTTCCTGGAGATGGCTGCACAGCAAACTTTGCTGATAGGAAACGCTCGTGCTTCCCTTGAGGCCTGGGGTCACGTTTACTTTGCACTTTAGCTTGGGCAAGCCGTGGGATGAGCTCCTAGCAAGGCACTGGCGACCACCTGGATTCGTAGGAGGAAACTCACTTGCTTCCCTGAGGCATTCCTAGCAGTGGCTAGAAGACGGGTAATGGCACTTTCAGTCAGCCTTGAGGCCGCCACTATCTACCTTTCAACTGGGGGAAAATACTGCCTTTTTCCAGGCTTCTCAATTACACACCGGATCACCCAGCACATATCCCTCTCTCCTCTGACAAGACAAAGGAGGCCCTTGGAACACAATTCGGCCTTCGGCGATGAAACTTTGGGATGCAGTGTGTTTGTTCTGCATGTGCTGAATGGCATAATCCTCTAAATGCCCTCAGGCGGCCTAAGTGACTTTGCATGTTCCAAACGCCTAGCAAGGCTCAGTGTACATCTCTACTTTATTTCGGGCTGGACCTAAAGTCTACTTTCTGCCTCTCTTAGAGAGACGTCGAGCACGAGTCCCCAAAGTGGATTGGAGCCCCGGTGATTTCTTCCAGGGCAGAATAGGTGTCCTCAATGTGGCAGACCCGCATGGAAAGAAAGCCTGCCCAAGAAGCGTGCTCCGGGGGCTGTTTCAAAGCTGTGGAACGCTAGCCATAGAGAACAGATTACTTGCTGGCTCTTTCACCTGCATAGTGAGGGATGGTCCCAGAGCCGCGTATCCCTTGATTGTGCTCAGAAGGCTTTTGGTACACGGTGCACTTCCTTGGAAAGAAGTGCCCCCGTGAGAGGCTTGAGCTCTGGGAGGCATACTAAAGCTAAAGCCGTCCTTTGACTAAGACTTCCTGGAAACTGGTGCACCCCTGCCTCTGGGAATGGGAAAACATGCACCTTACCTCGAGACTAGAGGTCACATTTAGTTGGCACTTTAGCTACAGTATGCTCTGGGCTGGGCTCCCCGGAAGGAAGTGCAAGCGCCCGGTTTCTTTTGCAAAAGCTCACTGCTCCTCAGAGGCATCTGTGGAGTGAACAGTGTCCTGGTGGTGTGATGTTCAGACCGCTTGGAAGCTGCACCAAAGCTGCTTTCCAAATGGGGAGAGTCGGGCTTGTCCCACATGCTCCCGTTTCCAACTTGACTCCACAGCGCAGTTACCGGCACTCTCTGACTGACGACTGGAGACTTTCGGTCACATGGGGCCTTTCTAGGATCACACTTCGTTGCAGGCGGGGTCTTTTGCATGCCGTGCATAGCACTACCCGCTTCATGACTTAGTCAGGCCTAGGTGACTTTGGATCGTCCAAATGTCTCACAAGTTGACCTGTTTTTCTGTTCTTTCTGTCAGGCTGGGCCTACAGTGTACCTTGCCTCACAATAGAGCGATGACAGGTAAGAGTTGCCAGGGGGCTCCGTAGGCTCACGGATTCTTTCAGTGCAGTTCAGAGGGCCTCCACAGAGGGAGAGCCACGCTGAATGTAATCCTGGCCAAAACGTTGTCCTGGGGCTGCTTTACAGTGGTCGAAATCAAGCTATGCAAGCGAGGATCAGTTCATTGCCCTTCCCTCTGCATAGAAAGGGTTGACCCCAACAGCCTGTTCTGCGCTGTGTGGCTCGGAAAACACAAAGGGGACTCACGGCACCCACGCTCTCCCTCAGAAGGGAATTCATACGCGACTCTCTGTGGCCCCCGTAGAGCCGTTGAGGAGTTAAAGCACTCTATCGAGTCAGGGTTCCTGGAGATGGCTGCACAGCAAACTTTGCTGATAGGAAACGCTCATGCTTACCTTGAGGCCTGGGGTCACGTTTCTTTCGCAATTTAGCTAGGGCAAGCCGTGGGATGAGCTCCTAGCCAGGTACTGGCGACCACCTGGATTCGTAGGAGAAACCTCACTTGCTTCCCTGAGGCATTCCTAGCAGTGGCTAGAAGACGGGTAACGGCACTTTCAGTCAGCCTTGAGGCCGCCACTATCTACCTTTCAAATGGGGGAAAATACTGCCTTTTTCCAGGCTTCTCAATTACACACCGGATCACCCAGCACATATCCCTCTCTCCTCTGACAAGACAAAGGAGGCCCTTGGAACACAATTCGGCCTTCGGCGATGAAACTTTGGGATGCAGTGTGTTTCTTCTGCATGTGCTGAATGGCATAATCCTCTAAATGCCCTCAGGCGGCCTAGGTGACTTTGCATATTCCAAACGCCTAGCAAGGCTCAGGGTACATCTCTACTTTATTTCGGGCTGGACCTAAAGTCTACTTTCTGCCTCTCTTAGAGGGACGTCGAGCACGAGTCCCCAAAGTGGATTGGAGCCCCGGTGATTTCTTCCAGGGCAGCATAGGTGTCCTCAACGTGGCAGACCCGCATGGAAAGAAAGCCTGCCCAAGATCCGTGCTCCGGGGGCTGTTTCAAAGCTGTGGAACGCTAGCCATAGAGAACAGATTAGTTGCCGGCCCTTTCACCTGCATAGTGAGTGATGGTCCCAGAGCCGCGTATCCCTTGATTGTGCTCAGAAGGCTTTTGGTACACGGTGCACTTCCTTGGAAAGAAGTGCCCCCGTGAGAGGCTTGAGCGCTGGGAGGCATACTAAAGCTAAAGCCGTCCTTTGACTAAGACTTCCTGGAAACTGGTGCACCCCTGCCTCTGGGAATGGGAAAACGTGCACCTTACCTCGACACTAGAGGTCACATTTAGTTGGCACCTTAGCTACAGTATGCTCTGGGCTGGGCTCCCCGGAAGGAAGCGCAAGCGCCCGGTTTCTTTTGCAAAAGCTCACTGCTCCTCAGAGGCATCTGTGGAGTGAACAGTGTCCTGGTGGTGTGATGTTCAGGCAGCTTGGAAGCTGCACCGAAGCTGCTTTCCAAAGGGGGAGAGTCGGGCTTCTCCCACATGCTCCAGTTTCCAACTGGACCCAACAGCGCAGTTACCGGCACTCTCTGACTGACGACTGGAGACTTTCGGCCACACGGGGCCTTTCTAGGATCACACTTCGTTGCAGGCGGGGTCTTTTGCATGCCGTGCATAGCATTACCCGCTTCATGACTTAGTCAGGCTTAGGTGACTTTGGATCGTCCAAATGTCTCACAAGTTGACCGGTTTTTCTGTTTTTTCCGTCAGACTGGGCCTACAGTGTACCTTGTGTCACAATAGAGCGATGACAGGTAAGAGTTGCCAGGGGGATCCGTAGGCTCCGGGATTCTTTCAGTGCAGTTCAGAGGGCCTCCACAGAGGGAGAGCCACGCTGAATGTAATCCTGGCCAAAACGTTGTCCTGGGGCTGCTTTACAGTGGTCGAAATCAAGCTATGCAAGCGAGGATCAGTTCATTGCCCTTCCCTCTGCATAGAAAGGGTTGACCCCAACAGCCTGTTCTGCGGTGTGTGGCTCGGAAAACACAAAGGGGACTCACGGCACCCACACTCTCCCTCAGAAGGGAATTCATACGCGAGTCTCTGAGGCCTCCGGAGAGCCGTAGAGCAGTTAAAGCACTCTATCGAGTCAGGGTTCCTGGAGATGGCTGCACAGCAAACTTTGCTGATAGGAAACGCTCGTGCTTCCCTTGAGGCCTGGGGTCACGTTTACTTTGCACTTTAGCTTGGGCAAGCAGTGGGATGAGCTCCTAGCAAGGCACTGGCGACCACCTGGATTCGTAGGAGGAAACTCACTTGCTTCCCTGAGGCATTCCTAGCAGTGGCTAGAAGACGGGTAATGGCACTTTCAGTCAGCCTTGAGGCCGCCACTATCTACCTTTCAACTGGGGGAAAATACTGCCTTTTTCCAGGCTTCTCAATTACACACCGGATCACCCAGCACATATCCCTCTCTCCTCTGACAAGACAAAGGAGGCCCTTGGAACACAATTCGGCCTTCGGCGATGAAACTTTGGGATGCAGTGTGTTTCTTCTGCATGTGCTGAATGGCATAATCCTCTAAATGCCCTCAGGCGGCCTAAGTGACTTTGAATGTTCCAAACGCCTAGCAAGGCTCAGGGTACATCTCTACTTTATTTCGGGCTGGACCTAAAGTCTACTTTCTGCCTCTCTTAGAGAGACGTCGAGCACGAGTCCCCAAAGTGGATTGGAGCCCCGGTGATTTCTTCCAGGGCAGCATAGGTGTCCTCAATGTGGCAGACCCGCATGGAAAGAAAGCCTGCCCAAGAAGCGTGCTCCGGGGGCTGTTTCAAAGCTGTGGAACGCTAGCCATAGAGAACAGATTACTTGCTGGCTCTTTCACCTGCATAGTGAGGGATGGTCCCAGAGCCGCGTATCCCTTGATTGTGCTCAGAAGGCTTTTGGTACACGGTGCACTTCCTTGGAAAGAAGTGCCCCCGTGAGAGGCTTGAGCTCTGGGAGGCATACTAAAGCTAAAGCCGTCCTTTGACTAAGACTTCCTGGAAACTGGTGCACCCCTGCCTCTGGGAATGGGAAAACATGCACCTTACCTCGAGACTAGAGGTCACATTTAGTTGGCACTTTAGCTACAGTATGCTCTGGGCTGGGCTCCCCGGAAGGAAGCGCAAGCGCCCGGTTTCTTTTGCAAAAGCTCACTGCTCCTCAGAGGCATCTGTGGAGTGAACAGTGTCCTGGTGGTGTGATGTTCAGACCGCTTGGAAGCTGCACCAAAGCTGCTTTCCAAATGGGGAGAGTCGGGCTTGTCCCACATGCTCCCGTTTCCAACATGACTCCACAGCGCAGTTACCGGCACTCTCTGACTGACGACTGGAGACTTTCGGTCACATGGGGCCTTTCTAGGATCACACTTCGTTGCAGGCGGGGTCTTTTGCATGCCGTGCATAGCACTACCCGCTTCATGACTTAGTCAGGCCTAGGTGACTTTGGATCGTCCAAATGTCTCACAAGTTGACCTGTTTTTCTGTTCTTTCTGTCAGGCTGGGCCTACAGTGTACCTTGCCTCACAATAGAGCGATGACAGGTAAGAGTTGCCAGGGGGCTCCTTAGGCTCACGGATTCTTTCAGTGCAGTTCAGAGGGCCTCCACAGAGGGAGAGCCACGCTGAATGTAATCCTGGCCAAAACGTTGTCCTGGGGCTGCTTTACAGTGGTCGAAATCAAGCTATGCAAGCGAGGATCAGTTCATTGCCCTTCCCTCTGCATAGAAAGGGTTGACCCCAACAGCCTGTTCTGCGCTGTGTGGCTCGGAAAACACAAAGGGGACTCACGGCACCCACGCTCTCCCTCAGAAGGGAATTCATACGCGACTCTCTGTGGCCCCCGTAGAGCCGTTGAGGAGTTAAAACACTCTATCGAGTCAGGGTTCCTGGAGATGGCTGCACAGCAAACTTTGCTGATAGGAAACGCTCATGCTTACCTTGAGGCCTGGGGTCACGTTTCTTTCGCAATTTAGCTAGGGCAAGCCGTGGGATGAGCTCCTAGCCAGGTACTGGCGACCACCTGGATTCGTAGGAGAAACCTCACTTGCTTCCCTGAGGCATTCCTAGCAGTGGCTAGAAGACGGGTAACGGCACTTTCAGTCAGCCTTGAGGCCGCCACTATCTACCTTTCAACTGGGGGAAAATACTGCCTTTTTCCAGGCTTCTCAATTACACACCGGATCACCCAGCACATATCCCTCTCTCCTCTGACAAGACAAAGGAGGCCCTTGGAACACAATTCGGCCTTCGGCGATGAAACTTTGGGATGCAGTGTGTTTCTTCTGCATGTGCTGAATGGCATAATCCTCTAAATGCCCTCAGGCGGCCTAGGTGACTTTGCATATTCCAAACGCCTAGCAAGGCTCAGGGTACATCTCTACTTTATTTCGGGCTGGACCTAAAGTCTACTTTCTGCCTCTCTTAGAGGGACGTCGAGCACGAGTCCCCAAAGTGGATTGGAGCCCCGGTGATTTCTTCCAGGGCAGCATAGGTGTCCTCAACGTGGCAGACCCGCATGGAAAGAAAGCCTGCCCAAGATCCGTGCTCCGGGGTCTGTTTCAAAGCTGTGGAACGCTAGCCATAGAGAACAGATTAGTTGCCGGCCCTTTCACCTGCATAGTGAGGGATGGTCCCAGAGCCGCGTATCCCTTGATTGTGCTCAGAAGGCTTTTGGTACACGGTGCATTTCCTTGGAAAGAAGTGCCCCCGTGAGAGGCTTGAGCGCTGGGAGGCATACTAAAGCTAAAGCCGTCCTTTGACTAAGACTTCCTGGAAACTGGTGCACCCCTGCCTCTGGGAATGGGAAAACGTGCACCTTACCTCGAGAGTAGAGGTGACATTTAGTTGGCACTTTAACTACAGTATGCTCTGGGCTGGGCTCCCCGGAAGGAAGCGCAAGCGCCCGGTTTCTTCTGCAAAAGCTCACTGCTCCTCAGAGGCATCTGTGGAGTGAACAGTGTCCTGGTGGTGTGGTGTTCAGGCAGCTTGGAAGCTGCACCGAAGCTGCTTTCCAAAGGGGGAGAGTCGGGCTTCTCCCACATGCTCCAGTTTCCAACTGGACCCCACAGCGCAGTTACCGGCACTCTCTGACTGACCACTGGAGACTTTCGGCCACACGGTGCCTTTCTTGGATCACACTTCGTTGCAGGCGGGGTCTTTTGCATGCCGTGCATAGCACTACCCGCTTCATGACTTA
Organism: Mesoplodon mirus; assembly: GCF_964341445.2. Taxonomy (NCBI): domain Eukaryota; kingdom Metazoa; phylum Chordata; class Mammalia; order Artiodactyla; family Ziphiidae; genus Mesoplodon; species Mesoplodon mirus. The sequence continues at coordinate 52,415,046 of NC_138977.1, forward strand.
GTCAGGCCTAGGTGACTTTGGATCGTCCAAATGTCTGACAAGTTGACCGGTTTTTCTGTTCTTTCTGTCAGGCTGGGCCTACAGTGTACCTTGCGTCACAATAGAGCGATGACAGGTAAGAGTTGCCAGGGGGCTCCATAGGCTCAGGGATTCTTTCAGTGCAGTTCAGAGGGCTTCCACAGGGGGAGAGCCACGCTGAATGTAATCCTGGCCAAAACGTTGTCCTGGGGCTGCTTTACAGCGGTCGAAATCAAGCTATGCAAGCGAGGATCAGTTCATTGCCCTTCCCTCTGCATAGAAAGGGTTGACCCCAACAGCCTGTTCTGCGCTGTGTGGCTCGGAAAACACAAAGGGGACTCACGGCACCCACACTCTCCCTCAGAAGGGAATTCATACGCGACTCTCTGAGGCCTCCGGAGAGCCGTAGAGCAGTTAAAGCACTCTATCGAGTCAGGGTTCCTGGAGATGGCTGCACAGCAAACTTTGCTGATAGGAAACGCTCGTGCTTCCCTTGAGGCCTGGGGTCACGTTTACTTTGCACTTTAGCTTGGGCAAGCCGTGGGATGAGCTCCTAGCAAGGCACTGGCGACCACCTGGATTCGTAGGAGGAAACACACTTGCCTCCCTGAGGCATTCTTAGAAGTCGCTAGAAGACATGTAACGGCACTGTCTTTCAGTCAGCCTTCAGGCCGCCACTATCTACCTTTCAACTGGGGGAAAATACTGCCTTTTTCCAGGCTTCTCAATTACACACCGGATCACCTAGCACATATACCTCTCTTCTTTGACAAGCCAAAGGAGGCCATTGGAACACAATTCGGCCTTCGGCGATGAAACTTTGGGATGCAGTGTGTTTGTTCTGCATGTGCTGAATGGCATAATCCTCTAAATGCCCTCAGGCGGCCTAGGTGACTTTGCATGTTCCAAATGCCTAGCAAGGCTCAGTGTACATCTCTACTTTATTTCGGGCTGGACCTAAAGTCTACTTTCTGCCTCTCTTAGAGAGACGTCGTGCACGAGTCCCCAAAGTGCATTGGAGCCCCGGTGATTTCTTCCAGGGCAGCATAGGTGTCCTCAACGTGGCAGACCCGCATGGAAAGAAAGCCTGCCCAAGAACCGTGCTCCGGGGGCTGTTTCAAAGCTGTGGAATGCTAGCCATAGAGAACAGATTAGTTGCCGGCCCTTTCACCTGCATAGTGAGTGATGGTCCCAGAGCCGCGTATCCCTTGATTGTGCTCAGAAGGCTTTTGGTACACGGTGCACTTCCTTGGAAAGAAGTGCCCCCGTGAGATGCTTGAGCGCTGGGAGGCATACTAAAGCTAAAGCCGTCCATAGACTGAGACTCCCTGGAAACTGGTGCACCCCTGCCTCTGGGAATGGGGAAACGTGCACCTTACCTCGAGACTAGAGGTCACATTTAGTAGGCACTTTAGCTACAGTATGCTCTGGGCTGGGCTCCCCGGAAGGAATCGCAAGCGCCCGGTTTCTTTTGCAAAAGCTCACTGCTCCTCAGGGGCATCGGTGGTGTGAACAGTGTCCTGGTGGTGTGATGTTCAGGCCGCTTGGAAGCTGCACCGAAGCTGCTTTCCAAAGGGGGAGAGTCGGGCTTCTCCCACATGCTCCAGTTTCCAACTTGACTCCACAGCGCAGTTACCGGCACTCTCTGACTGACGACTGGAGACTTTCGGCCACACGGGGCCTTTCTAGGATCACACTTCGTTGCAGGCGGGGTCTTTTGCATGCCGTGCATAGCACTACCCGCTTCATGACTTAGTCAGGCCTAGGTGACTTTGGATCGTCCAAATGTCTCACAAGTTGACCGGTTTTTCTGTTCTTTCTGTCAGGCTGGGCCTACACTGTACCTTGCGTCACAATAGAGTGATGACAGGTAAGAGTTGCCAGGGGGCTCCGTAGGCTCAGGGATTCTTTCAGTGCAGTTCAGAGGGCCTCCACAGAGGGAGAGCCACGCTGAATATAATCCTGGCCAAAACGTTGTCCTGGGGCTGCTTTACAGCGGTCGAAATCAAGCTATGCAAGCGAGGATCAGTTCATTGCCCTTCCCTCTGCATAGAAAGGGTTGACCCCAACGGCCTGTTCTGCGCTGTGTGGCTCGGAAAACACAAAGGGGACTCACGGCACCCACACTCTCCCTCAGAAGGGAATTCATACGCGAGTCTCTGAGGCCTCCGGAGAGCCGTAGAGCAGTTAAAGCACTCTATCGAGTCAGGGTTACTGGAGATGGCTGCACAGCAAACTTTGCTGATAGGAAACGCTCGTGCTTCTCTTGAGGCCTGGGGTCACGTTTACTTTGCACTTTAGCTTGGGCAAGCCGTGGGATGAGCTCCTAGCAAGGCACTGGCGACCACCTGGATTCGTAGGAGGAAACTCCCTTGCTTCCATGAGGCATTCTTAGAAGTCGCTAGAAGACAAGGTAACGGCACTGTCTTTCAGTCAGCCTTGAGGCCGCCACTATCTACCTTTCAACTGGGGGAAAATACTGCCTTTTTCCAGGCTTCTCAATTACACACCGGATCAGCTAGCACATATATCTCTCTTCTTTGACAAGCCAAAGGAGGCCATTGGAACACAATTCGGCCTTCTGCGATGAAACTTTGGGATGCAGTGTGTTTGTTCTGCATGTGCTGAATGGCATAATCCTCTAAATGCCCTCAGGCGGCCTAGGTGACTTTGCATGTTCCAAATGCCTAGCAAGGCTCAGTGTACATCTCTACTTTATTTCGGGCTGGACCTAAAGTCTACTTTCTGCCTCTCTCAGAGAGACGTCGAGCACCAGTCCCCAAAGTGCATTGGAGCCCCAGTGATTTCTTCCAGGGCAGCATAGGTGTCCTCAACGTGGCAGACCCGCATGGAAAGAAAGCCTGCCCAAGAACCGTGCTCCGGGGGCTGTTTCAAAGCTGTGGAATGCTAGCCATAGAGAACAGATTAGTTGCCGGCCCTTTCACCTGCATAGTGAGGGATGGTCCCAGAGCCGCGTATCCCTTGATTGTGCTCAGAAGGCTTTTGGTACACGGTGCACTTCCTTGGAAAGAAGTGCCCCCGTGAGAGGCTTGAGCGCTGGGAGGCATACTAAAGCTAAAGCCGTCCATAGACTGAGACTCCCTGGAAACGGGTGCACCCCTGCCTCTGGGAATGGGGAAACGTGCACCTTACCTCGAGACTAGAGGTCACATTTAGTAGGCACTTTAGCTACAGTATGCTCTGGGCTGGGCTCCCCGGAAGGAAGCGCAAGCGCCCGGTTTCTTCTGCAAAAGCTCACTGCTCCTCAGAGGCATCTGTGGAGTGAACAGTGTCCTGGTGGTGTGGTGTTCAGGCAGCTTGGAAGCTGCACCGAAGCTGCTTTCCAAAGGGGGAGAGTCGGGCTTCTCCCACATGCTCCAGTTTGAACTGGACCCCACAGCGCAGTTACCGGCACTCTCTGACTGACGACTGGAGACTTTCGGCCACACGGGTCCTTTCTAGGATCACACTTCGTTGCAGGCGGGGTCTTTTGCATGCCGTGCATAGCACTTCCCGCTTCATGACTTAGTCAGGCCTAGGTGATTTTGGATCGTCCAAATGTCTCACAAGTTGACCGGTTTTTCTGTTCTTTCTGTCAGGCTGGGCCTACAGTGTACCTTGCATCACAAAAGAGCGATGACAGGTAAGAGTTGCCAGGGGGCTCCGTAGGCTCAGGGATTCTTTCAGTGCAGTTCAGAGGGCCTCCACAGAGGGAGCGCCACGCTCAATGTAATCCTGGCCAAAACGTTGTCCTGGGGCTGCTTTACAGCGGTCGAAATCAAGCTATGCAAGCGAGGATCAGTTCATTGCCCTTCCCTCTGCATAGAAAGGGTTGACCCCAACAGCCTGTTCTGCGCTGTGTGGCTCGGAAAACACAAAGGGGACTCACGGCACCCACGCTCTCCCTCAGAAGGGAATTCATACGCGACTCTCTGTGGCCTCCGTAGAGCCGTAGAGGAGTTAAAGCACTCTATCGAGTCAGGGTTCCTGGAGATGGCTGCACAGCAAACTTTGCTGATAGGAAACGCTCATGCTTACCTTGAGGCATGGGGTCACGTTTCTTTCGCAATTTAGCTAGGGCAAGCCGTGGGATGAGCTCCTATCCAGGCACTGGCGACCACCTGGATTCGTAGGAGAAACCTCACTTGCTTCCCTGAGGCATTCCTAGCAGTGGCTAGAAGACGGGTAACGGCACTTTCAGTCAGCCTTGAGGCCGCCACTATCTACCTTTCAACTGGGGGAAAATACTGCCTTTTTCCAGGCTTCTCAATTACACACCGGATCACCCAGCACATATCCCTCTCTCCTCTGACAAGACAAAGGAGGCCCTTGGAACACAATTCGGCCTTCGGCGATGTAACTTTGGGATGCAGTGTGTTTGTTCTGCATGTGCTGAATGGCATAATCCTCTAAATACCCTCAGGCGGCCTAGGTGACTTTGCATGTTCCAACTGCCTAGCAAGGCTCAGGGTACATCTCTACTTTATTTCGGGCTGGACCTAAAGTCTACTTTCTGCCTCTCTTAGAGAGACGTCGAGCACGAGTCCCCAAAGTGGATTGGAGCCCCGGTGATTTCTTCCAGGGCAGCATAGGTGTCCTCAACGTGGCAGACCCGCATGGAAAGAAAGCCTGCCCAAGAACCGTGCTCCGGGGGCTGTTTCAAAGCTGTGGAACGCTAGCCATAGAGAACAGATTAGTTGCCGGCCCTTTCACCTGCATAGTGAGGGATGGTCCCAGAGCCGCGTATCCCTTGATTGTGCTCAGAAGGCTTTTGGTACACGGGGCACTTCCTTGGAAAGAAGTGCCCCCGTGAGAGGCTTGAGCGCTGGGAGGCATACTAAAGCTAAAGCCGTCCTTTGACTAAGACTTCCTGGAAACTGGTGCACCCCTGCCTCTGGGAATGGGAAAACGTGCACCTTACCTCGAGACTAGAGGTCACATTTAGTTGGCACTTTAACTACAGTATGCTCTGGGCTGGTTCCCCGGAAGGAAGCGCAAGCGCCCGGTTTCTTTTGCAAAAGCTCACTGCTCCTCAGAGGCATCTGTGGAGCGAACAGTGTCCTGGTGGTGTGGTGTTCAGGCCGCTTGGAAGCTGCACCGAAGCTGCTTTCCAAAGGGGGAGAGTCGGGCTTCTCCCACATGCTCCAGTTTCCAACTGGACCCCAAAGCGCAGTTACCGGCACTCTCTGACTGACGACTGGAGACTTTCGGCCACATGGGGCCTTTCTAGGATCACACTTCGTTGCAGGCGGGGTCTTTTGCATGCCTTGCATAGCACTACCCGCTTCATGACTTAGTCAGGCCTAGGTGACTTTGGATCGTCCAAATGTCTCACAAGTTGACCGGTTTTTCTGTTCTTTCTGTCAGGCTGGGCCTACAGTGTACCTTGCGTCACAATAGAGCGATGACAGGTAAGAGTTGCCAGGGGGCTCCGTAGGCTCCGGGATTCTTTCAGTGCAGTTCAGAGGGCCTCCACAGAGGGAGAGCCACGCTGAATGTAATCCTGGCCAAAACGTTGTCCTGGGGCTGCTTTACAGCGGTAGAAATCAAGCTATGCAAGGGAGGATCAGTTCATTGCCCTTTCCTCTGCATAGAAAGGGTTGACCCCAACAGCCTGTTCTGCACTCTGTGGTTCGGAAAACACAAAGGGGACACACGGCACCCACGCTCTCCCTCAGAAGGGAATTCATACGCGACTCTCTGTGGCCCCCGTAGAGCCGTTGAGGAGTTAAAGCACTCTATCGAGTCAGGGATCCTGGAGATGGCTGCACAGCAAACTTTGCTGATAGGAAACGCTCGTGCTTACCTTGAGGCCTGGGGTCACGTTTCCTTCGCACTTTAGCTAGGGCAAGCCGTTGGATGAGCTCCTAGCCAGGCACTGGCGACCACCTGGATTCGTAGGAGAAAACTCACTTGCTTCCCTGAGGCATTCCTAGCAGTGGCTAGAAGACGGGTAACGGCACTGTCTTTCAGTCAGCCTTGAGGCCGCCACTATCTACCTTTCAACTGGGGGAAAATACTGCCTTTTTCCAGGCTTCTCAATTACACACCGGATCACCTAGCACATATACCTCTCTTCTTTGACAAGCCAAAGGAGGCCCTTGGAACACAATTCGGCCTTCTGCGATGAAACTTTGGGATGCAGTGTGCTTGTTCTGCATGTGCTGAATGGCATAATCCTCTAAATGCCCGCAGGCGGCCTAGGTGACTTTGCATGTTCCAAATGCCTAGCAAGGCTCAGGGTACATCTCTACTTTATTTCGGCCTGGACCTAAAGTCTACTTTCTGCCTCTCTTAGAGAGACGTCGAGCACCAGTCCCCAAAGTGCATTGGAGCCCCAGTGATTTCTTCCAGGGCAGCATAGGTGTCCTCAACGTGGCAGACCCGCATGGAAAGAAAGCCTGCCCAAGAACCGTGCTCCGGGGGCTGTTTCAAAGCTGTGGAATGCTAGCCATAGAGAACAGATTAGTTGCCGGCTCTTTCACCTGCATAGTGAGGGATGGTCCCAGAGCCGCGTATCCCTTGATTGTGCTCTGAAGGCTTTTGGTACACGGTGCACTTCCTTGGAAAGGAGTGCCCCCGTGAGAGGCTTGAGCGCTGGGAGGCATACTAAAGCTAAAGCCGTCCATAGACTGAGACTCCCTGGAAACGGGTGCACCCCTGCCTCTGGGAATGGGGAAACGTGCACCTTACCTAGAGACTAGAGGTCACATTTAGTAGGCACTTTAGATACAGTATGCTCTGGGCTGGGCTCCCCGGAAGGAAGCGCAAGCGCCCGGTTTCTTATGCAAAAGCTCACTGCTCCTCAGAGGCATCTGTGGAGTGAACAGTGTCCTGGTGGTGTGATGTTCAGGCCGCTTGGAAGCTGCAACGAAGCTGCTTTCCAAAGGGGGAGAGTCGGGCTTGTCCCACATGCTCCCGTTTCCAACTTGACCCCACAGCGCAGTTACCGGTACTCTCTGACTGAGGACTGGAGACTTTCGGTCACACGGGGCCTTTCTAGGATCACACTTCGTTGCAGGCGGGGTCTTTTGCATGCCGTGCATAGCACTACCCGCTTCATGACTTAGTCAGGCCTAGGTGACTTGGATCGTCCAAATGTCTCACAAGTTGAGAGGTTTTTCTGTTCTTTCTGTCAGGCTGGGCCTACAGTGTACCTTGCGTCACAATAGAGCGATGACAGGTAAGAGTTGCCAGGGGGCTCCGTAGGCTCAGGGATTCTTTCAGTGCAGTTCCGAGGGCCTCCACAGAGGGAGAGCCACGCTGAATGTAATCCTGGCCAAAACGTTGTCCTGGGGCTGCTTTACAGCGGTCGAAATCAAGCTATGCAAGCGAGGATCAGTTCATTGCCCTTCCCTCTGCATAGAAAGGGTTGACCCCAACAGCCTGTTCTGCGCTGTGTGGCTCGGAAAACACAAAGGGGACTCACGGCACCCACGCTCTCCCTCAGAAGGGAATTCATACGCGATTCTCTGAGGCCTCCGGAGAGCCGTAGAGCAGTTAAAGCACTCTATCGAGTCAGGGTTCCTGGAGATGGCTGCACAGCAAACTTTGCTGTTAGGAAACGCTCGTGCTTCCCTTGAGGCCTGGGGTCACGTTTACTTTGCACTTTAGCTTGGGCAAGCCGTTGGATGAGCTCCTAGCAAGGCACAGGCGACCACCTGGATTCGTAGGAGGAAACTCACTTGCTTCCCTGAGGCATTCCTAGCAGTGGCTAGAAGACGGGTAACGGCACTGTCTTTCAGTCAGCCTTGAGGCCGCCACTATCTACCTTTCAACTGGGGGAAAATACTGCCTTTTTCCAGGCTTCTCAATTACACACCGGATCACCTAGCACATATACCTCTCTTCTTTGACAAGCCAAAGGAGGCCCTTGGAACACAATTCGGCCTTCTGCGATGAAACTTTGGGATGCAGTGTGTTTGTTCTGCATGTGCTGAATGGCATAATCCTCTAAATGCCCTCAGGCGGCCTAGGTGACTTTGCATGTTCCAAATGCCTAGCAAGGCTGAGGGTACATCTCTACTTTATTTCGGGCTGGACCTAAAGTCTACTTTCTGCCTCTCTTAGAGAGACGTCGAGCACCAGTCCCCAAATTGAATTGGAGCCCCGGTGATTTCTTCCAGGGCAGCGTAGGTGTCCTCAACGTGGCAGACCCGCATGGAAAGAAAGCCTGCCCAAGAACCGTGCTCCGGGGGCTGTTTCAAAGCTGTGGAACGCTAGCCATAGAGAACAGATTAGTTGCCGGCCCTTTCACCTGCATAGTGGGGGATGGTCCCAGAGCCGCGTATCCCTTGATTGTGCTCTGAAGGCTTTTGGTACCCGGTGCACTTCCTTGGAAAGGAGTGCCCCCGTGAGAGGCTTGAGCGCTGGGAGGCATACTAAAGCTAAAGCCGTCCTTTGACTAAGACTTCCTGGAAACTGGTGCACCCCTGCCTCTGGGAATGGGAAAACGTGCACCTTACCTCGAGACTAGAGGTCACATTTAGTTGGCACTTGAGCTACAGTATGCTCTGGGCTGGGCTCCCCGGAAGGACGCGCAAGCGCCCGGTTTCTTTTGCAAAAGCTCACTGCTCCTCAGAGGCATCTGTGGAGTGAACAGTGTCCTGGTGGTGTGATGTTCAGGCCGCTTGGAAGCTGCACCGAAGCTGCTTTCCAAAGGGGGAGAGTCGGGCTTCTCCCACATGCTCCAGTTTCCAACTGGACCCCAAAGCGCAGTTACCGGCACTCTCTGACTGACGACTGGAGACTTTCGGCCACACGGGGCCTTTCTAGGATCACACTTCGTTGCAGGCGCGGTCTTTTGCATGCCGTGCATAGCACTACCCGCTTCATGACTTAGTCAGGCCTAGGTGACTTTGGATCGTCCAAATGTCTCACAAGTTGACCGTATTTTCTGTTCTTTCTGTCAGGCTGGGCCTACAGTGTACCTTGCGTCACAATAGAGCGATGACAGGTAAGAGGTGCCAGGGGGCTCCGTAGGCTCAGGGATTCTTTCAGTGCAGTTCAGAGGGCCTCCACAGAGGGAGAGCCACGCTGAATGTAATCCTGGCCAAAACGTTGTCCTGGGGCTGCTTTACAGCGGTCGAAATCAAGCTATGCAAGCGAGGATCAGTTCATTGCCCTTCCCTCTGCATAGAAAGGGTTGACCCCAACAGCCTGTTCTGCGCTGTGTGGCTCGGAAAACACAAAGGGGACTCGCGGCTCCCACGCTCTCCCTCAGAAGGGAATTCATACGCGACACTCTGTGGCCTCCGTAGAGCCGTAGAGCAGTTAAAGCACTCTATCGAGTCAGGGTTCCTGGAGATGGCTGCACAGCAAACTTTGCTGATAGGAAACGCTCGTGCTTCCCTTGCGGCCTGGGATCACGTTTCCTTCGCACTTTAGCTTGGGCAAGCCGTGGGATGAGCTCCTAGCAAGGCACTGGCGAGCACCTGGATTCGTAGGAGGAAACTCACTTGCTTGCCTGAGGCATTCCTAGCAGTGGCTAGAAGACGGGTAACGGCACTGTCTTTCAGTCAGCCTTGAGGCCGCCACTATCTACCTTTCAACTGGGGGAAAATACTGCCTTTTTCCAGGCTTCTCAATTACACACCGGATCACCCAGCACATATCCCTCTCTCCTCTGACAAGCCAAAGGAGGCCCTTGGAACACAATTCGGCCTTCTGCGATGAAACTTTGGGATGCAGTGTGTTTGTTCTGCATGTGCTGAATGGCATAATCCTCTAAATGCCCTCAGGCGGCCTAGGTGACTTTGCATGTTCCAAATGCCTAGCAAGGCTCAGGGTACATCTCTACTTTATTTCGGGCTGGACCTAAAGTCTACTTTCTGCCTCTCTTAGAGAGACGTCGAGCACGAGTCCCCAAAGTGGATTGGAGCCCCGGTGATTTCTTCCAGGGCAGCATAGGTGTCCTCAACGTGGCAGACCCGCATGGAAACAAAGCCTGCCCAAGAACCGTGCTCCGGGGGCTGTTTCAAAGCTGTGGAACGCTAGCCATAGAGAACAGATTAGTTGCCGGCCCTTTCACCTGCATAGTGAGGGATGGTCCCAGAGCCGCGTATCCCTTGATTGTGCTCTGAAGGCTTCTGGTACACGGTGCACTTCCTTGGAAAGGAGTGCCCCCGTGACAGGCTTGAGCGCTGGGAGGCATACTAAAGCTAAAGCCGTCCTTTGACTAAGACTTCCTGGTAACTGGTGCACCCCTGCCTCTGGGAATGGGAAAACGTGCACCTTACCTCGAGACTAGAGGTCACATTTAGTTGGCACTTTAGCTACAGTATGCTCTGGGCTGGGCTCCCCGGAAGGAAGCGCAAGCGCCCGGTTTCTTTTGCAAAAGCTCACTGCTCCTCAGAGGCATCTGTGGAGTGAACAGTGTCCTGGTGGTGTGATGTTCAGGCCGCTTGGAAGCTGCACCGAAGTTGCTTTCCAAAGGGGGAGAGTCGGGCTTCTCCCACATGCTCCAGTTTCCAACTTGACCCCACAGCGCAGTTACCGGCACTCTCTGACTGACGACTGGAAACTTTCGGCCACACGGGGCCTTTCTAGGATCACACTTCGTTGCAGGCGGGGTCTTTTGCATGCCGTGCATAGCACTACCCGCTTCATGACTTAGTCAGGCCTAGGTGACTTGGATCGTCCAAATGTCTCACAAGTTGACCGGTTTTTCTGTTCTTTCTGTCAGGCTGGGCCTACAGTGTACCTTGCGTCACAATAGAGCGATGACAGGTAAGAGTTGCCAGGGGGCTCCGTAGGCTCAGGGATTCTTTCAGTGCAGTTCCGAGGGCCTCCACAGAGGGAGAGCCACGCTGAATGTAATCCTGGCCAAAACGTTGTCCTGGGGCTGCTTTACAGCGGTCGAAATCAAGCTATGCAAGCGAGGATCAGTTCATTGCCCTTCCCTCTGCATAGAAAGGGTTGACCCCAACAGCCTGTTCTGCGCTGTGTGGCTCGGAAAACACAAAGGGGACTCACGGCACCCACGCTCTCCCTCAGAAGGGAATTCATACGCGATTCTCTGAGGCCTCCGGAGAGCCGTAGAGCAGTTAAAGCACTCTATCGAGTCAGGGTTCCTGGAGATGGCTGCACAGCAAACTTTGCTGTTAGGAAACGCTCGTGCTTCCCTTGAGGCCTGGGGTCACGTTTACTTTGCACTTTAGCTTGGGCAAGCCGTTGGATGAGCTCCTAGCAAGGCACAGGCGACCACCTGGATTCGTAGGAGGAAACTCACTTGCTTCCCAGAGGCATTCCTAGCAGTGGCTAGAAGACGGGTAACGGCACTGTCTTTCAGTCAGCCTTGAGGCCGCCACTATCTACCTTTCAACTGGGGGAAAATACTGCCTTTTTCCAGGCTTCTCAATTACACACCGGATCACCTAGCACATATACCTCTCTTCTTTGACAAGCCAAAGGAGGCCCTTGGAACACAATTCGGCCTTCTGCGATGAAACTTTGGGATGCAGTGTGTTTGTTCTGCATGTGCTGAATGGCATAATCCTCTAAATGCCCTCAGGCGGCCTAGGTGACTTTGCATGTTCCAAATGCCTAGCAAGGCTGAGGGTACATCTCTACTTTATTTCGGGCTGGACCTAAAGTCTACTTTCTGCCTCTCTTAGAGAGACGTCGAGCACCAGTCCCCAAATTGGATTGGAGCCCCGGTGATTTCTTCCAGGGCAGCGTAGGGGTCCTCAACGTGGAAGACCCGCATGGAAAGAAAGCCTGCCCAAGAACCGTGCTCCGGGGGCTGTTTCAAAGCTGTGGAACGCTAGCCATAGAGAACAGATTAGTTGCCGGCCCTTTCACCTGCATAGTGGGGGATGGTCCCAGAGCCGCGTATCCCTTGATTGTGCTCTGAAGGCTTTTGGTACACGGTGCACTTCCTTGGAAAGGAGTGCCCCCGTGAGAGGCTTGAGCGCTGGGAGGCATACTAAAGCTAAAGCCGTCCTTTGACTAAGACTTCCTGGAAACTGGTGCACCCCTGCCTCTGGGAATGGGAAAACGTGCAGCTTACCTCGAGACTAGAGGTCACATTTAGTTGGCACTTTAGCTACAGTATGCTCTGGGCTGGGCTCCCCGGAAGGACGCGCAAGCGCCCGGTTTCTTTTGCAAAAGCTCACTGCTCTTCAGAGGCATCTGTGGAGTGAACAGTGTCCTGGTGGTGTGATGTTCAGGCCGCTTGGAAGCTCCACCGAAGCTGCTTTCCAAAGGGGGAGAGTCGGGCTTCTCACACATGCTCCAGTTTCCAACTTGACCCCACAGCGCAGTTACCGGCACTCTCTGACTGACCACTGGAGACTTTCGGCCACACGGGGCCTTTCTAGGATCACACTTCGTTGCAGGCGGGGTCTTTTGCATGCCGTGCATAGCACTACCCGCTTCATGACTTAGTCAGGCCTAGGTGACTTTGGATCGTCCAAATGTCTCACAAGTTGACCGTATTTTCTGTTCTTTCTGTCAGGCTGGGCCTACAGTGTACCTTGCGTCACAATAGAGCGATGACAGGTAAGAGGTGCCAGGGGGCTCCGTAGGCTCAGGGATTCTTTCAGTGCAGTTCAGAGGGCCTCCACAGAGGGAGAGCCACGCTGAATGTAATCCTGGCCAAAACGTTGTCCTGGGGCTGCTTTACAGCGGTCGAAATCAAGCTATGCAAGCGAGGATCAGTTCATTGCCCTTCCCTCTGCATAGAAAGGGTTGACCCCAACAGCCTGTTCTGCGCTGTGTGGCTCGGAAAACACAAAGGGGACTCGCGGCTCCCACGCTCTCCCTCAGAAGGGAATTCATACGCGACACTCTGTGGCCTCCGTAGAGCCGTAGAGCAGTTAAAGCACTCTATCGAGTCAGGGTTCCTGGAGATGGCTGCTCAGCAAACTTTGCTGATAGGAAACGCTCGTGCTTCCCTTGAGGCCTGGGGTCACGTTTCCTTCGAACTTTAGCTTGGGCAAGCCGTGGGATGAGCTCCTAGCAAGGCACTGGCGACCACCTGGATTCGTAGGAGGAAACTCAATTGCTTGCCAGAGGCATTCCTAGCAGTGGCTAGAAGACGGGTAACGGCACTGTCTTTCAGTCAGCCTTGAGGCCGCCACTATCTACCTTTCAACTGGGGGAAAATACTGCCTTTTTCCAGGCTTCTCAATTACACACCGGATCACCCAGCACATATCCCTCTCTCCTCTGACAAGCCAAAGGAGGCCCTTGGAACACAATTCGGCCTTCTGCGATGAAACTTTGGGATGCAGTGTGTTTGTTCTGCATGTGCTGAATGGCATAATCCTCTAAATGCCCTCAGGCGGCCTAGGTGACTTTGCATGTTCCAAACGCCTAGCAAGGCTCAGGGTACATCTCTACTTTATTTCGGGCTGGACCTAAAGTCTACTTTCTGCCTCTCTTAGAGAGACGTCGAGCACGAGTCCCCAAAGTGGATTGGAGCCCCAGTGATTTCTTCCAGGGCAGCATAGGTGTCCTCAACGTGGCAGACCCGCATGGAAACAAAGCCTGCCCAAGAACCGTGCTCAGGGGGCTGTTTCAAAGCTGTGGAACGCTAGCCATAGAGAACAGATTAGTTGCCGGCCCTTTCACCTGCATAGTGAGGGATGGTCCCAGAGCCGCGTATCCCTTGATTGTGCTCTGAAGGCTTCTGGTACACGGTGCACTTCCTTGGAAAGGAGTGCCCCCGTGAGAGGCTTGAGCGCTGGGAGGCATACTAAAGCTAAAGCCGTCCTTTGACTAAGACTTCCTGGTAACTGGTGCACCCCTGCCTCTGGGAATGGGAAAACGTGCACCTTACCTCGAGACTAGAGGTCACATTTAGTTGGCACTTTAGCTACAGTATGCTCTGGGCTGGGCTCCCAGGAAGGAAGCGCAAGCGCCCGGTTTCTTTTGCAAAAGCTCACTGCTCCTCAGAGGCATCTGTGGAGTGAACAGTGTCCTGGTGGTGTGATGTTCAGGCCGCTTGGAAGCTGCACCGAAGTTGCTTTCCAAAGGGGGAGAGTCGGGCTTCTCCCACATGCTCCAGTTTCCAACTTGACCCACAGCGCAGTTACTGGCACTCTCTGACTGACGACTGGAAACTTTCGGACACACGGGGCCTTTCTAGGATCACACTTCGTTGCAGGCGGGGTCTTTTGCATGCCGTGCATAGCACTACCCGCTTCATGACTTAGTCAGGCCTAGGTGACTTTGGATCGTCCAAATGTCTCACAAGTTGACCGTATTTTCTGTTCTTTCTGTCAGGCTGGGCCTACAGTGTACCTTGCGTCACAATAGAGCGATGACAGGTAAGAGGTGCCAGGGGGCTCCGTAGGCTCAGGGATTCTTTCAGTGCAGTTCAGAGGGCCTCCACAGAGGGAGAGCCACGCTGAATGTAATCCTGGCCAAAACGTTGTCCTGGGGCTGCTTTACAGCGGTCGAAATCAAGCTATGCAAGCGAGGATCAGTTCATTGCCCTTCCCTCTGCATAGAAAGGGTTGACCCCAACAGCCTGTTCTGCGCTGTGTGGCTCGGAAAACACAAAGGGGACTCGCGGCTCCCACGCTCTCCCTCAGAAGGGAATTCATACGCGACACTCTGTGGCCTCCGTAGAGCCGTAGAGCAGTTAAAGCACTCTATCGAGTCAGGGTTCCTGGAGATGGCTGCACAGCAAACTTTGCTGATAGGAAACGCTCGTGCTTCCCTTGCGGCCTGGGATCACGTTTCCTTCGCACTTTAGCTTGGGCAAGCCGTGGGATGAGCTCCTAGCAAGGCACTGGCGAGCACCTGGATTCGTAGGAGGAAACTCACTTGCTTGCCTGAGGCATTCCTAGCAGTGGCTAGAAGACGGGTAACGGCACTGTCTTTCAGTCAGCCTTGAGGCCGCCACTATCTACCTTTCAACTGGGGGAAAATACTGCCTTTTTCCAGGCTTCTCAATTACACACCGGATCACCCAGCACATATCCCTCTCTCCTCTGACAAGCCAAAGGAGGCCCTTGGAACACAATTCGGCCTTCTGCGATGAAACTTTGGGATGCAGTGTGTTTGTTCTGCATGTGCTGAATGGCATAATCCTCTAAATGCCCTCAGGCGGCCTAGGTGACTTTGCATGTTCCAAATGCCTAGCAAGGCTCAGGGTACATCTCTACTTTATTTCGGGCTGGACCTAAAGTCTACTTTCTGCCTCTCTTAGAGAGACGTCGAGCACGAGTCCCCAAAGTGGATTGGAGCCCCGGTGATTTCTTCCAGGGCAGCATAGGTGTCCTCAACGTGGCAGACCCGCATGGAAACAAAGCCTGCCCAAGAACCGTGCTCCGGGGGCTGTTTCAAAGCTGTGGAACGCTAGCCATAGAGAACAGATTAGTTGCCGGCCCTTTCACCTGCATAGTGAGGGATGGTCCCAGAGCCGCGTATCCCTTGATTGTGCTCTGAAGGCTTCTGGTACACGGTGCACTTCCTTGGAAAGGAGTGCCCCCGTGACAGGCTTGAGCGCTGGGAGGCATACTAAAGCTAAAGCCGTCCTTTGACTAAGACTTCCTGGTAACTGGTGCACCCCTGCCTCTGGGAATGGGAAAACGTGCACCTTACCTCGAGACTAGAGGTCACATTTAGTTGGCACTTTAGCTACAGTATGCTCTGGGCTGGGCTCCCCGGAAGGAAGCGCAAGCGCCCGGTTTCTTTTGCAAAAGCTCACTGCTCCTCAGAGGCATCTGTGGAGTGAACAGTGTCCTGGTGGTGTGATGTTCAGGCCGCTTGGAAGCTGCACCGAAGTTGCTTTCCAAAGGGGGAGAGTCGGGCTTCTCCCACATGCTCCAGTTTCCAACTTGACCCCACAGCGCAGTTACCGGCACTCTCTGACTGACGACTGGAAACTTTCGGCCACACGGGGCCTTTCTAGGATCACACTTCGTTGCAGGCGGGGTCTTTTGCATGCCGTGCATAGCACTACCCGCTTCATGACTTAGTCAGGCCTAGGTGACTTGGATCGTCCAAATGTCTCACAAGTTGACCGGTTTTTCTGTTCTTTCTGTCAGGCTGGGCCTACAGTGTACCTTGCGTCACAATAGAGCGATGACAGGTAAGAGTTGCCAGGGGGCTCCGTAGGCTCAGGGATTCTTTCAGTGCAGTTCCGAGGGCCTCCACAGAGGGAGAGCCACGCTGAATGTAATCCTGGCCAAAACGTTGTCCTGGGGCTGCTTTACAGCGGTCGAAATCAAGCTATGCAAGCGAGGATCAGTTCATTGCCCTTCCCTCTGCATAGAAAGGGTTGACCCCAACAGCCTGTTCTGCGCTGTGTGGCTCGGAAAACACAAAGGGGACTCACGGCACCCACGCTCTCCCTCAGAAGGGAATTCATACGCGATTCTC
The DNA here is from genome assembly GCF_964341445.2 of Mesoplodon mirus. NCBI lineage: Eukaryota > Metazoa > Chordata > Mammalia > Artiodactyla > Ziphiidae > Mesoplodon > Mesoplodon mirus. The sequence goes on from NC_138977.1 coordinate 52,431,399, forward strand.
TGAGGCCTCCGGAGAGCCGTAGAGCAGTTAAAGCACTCTATCGAGTCAGGGTTCCTGGAGATGGCTGCACAGCAAACTTTGCTGTTAGGAAACGCTCGTGCTTCCCTTGAGGCCTGGGGTCACGTTTACTTTGCACTTTAGCTTGGGCAAGCCGTTGGATGAGCTCCTAGCAAGGCACAGGCGACCACCTGGATTCGTAGGAGGAAACTCACTTGCTTCCCAGAGGCATTCCTAGCAGTGGCTAGAAGACGGGTAACGGCACTGTCTTTCAGTCAGCCTTGAGGCCGCCACTATCTACCTTTCAACTGGGGGAAAATACTGCCTTTTTCCAGGCTTCTCAATTACACACCGGATCACCTAGCACATATACCTCTCTTCTTTGACAAGCCAAAGGAGGCCCTTGGAACACAATTCGGCCTTCTGCGATGAAACTTTGGGATGCAGTGTGTTTGTTCTGCATGTGCTGAATGGCATAATCCTCTAAATGCCCTCAGGCGGCCTAGGTGACTTTGCATGTTCCAAATGCCTGGCAAGGCTCAGGGTACATCTCTACTTTATTTCGGGCTGGACCTAAAGTCTACTTTCTGCCTCACTTAGAGAGACGTCGAGCACGAGTCCCCAAAGTGGATTAGAGCCCCGGTGATTTCTTCCAGGGCAGCGTAGGTGTCCTCAACGTGGCAGACCCGCATGGAAAGAAAGCCTGCCCAAGAAGCGTGCTCCTGGGGCTGTTTCAAACCTGTGGAACGCTAGCCATAGAGAACAGATTAGTTGCCGGCCCTTTCACCTGCATAGTGAGGGATGGTCCCAGAGCCGCGTATCCCTTGATTGTGCTCTGAAGGCTTCTGGTACACGGTGCACTTCCTTGGAAAGGAGTGCCCCCGTGAGAGGCTTGAGCGCTGGGAGGCATACTAAAGCTAAAGCCGTCCTTTGACTAAGACTTCCTGGTAACTGGTGCACCCCTGCCTCTGGGAATGGGAAAACGTGCACCTTACCTCGAGACTAGAGGTCACATTTAGTTGGCACTTTAGCTACAGTATGCTCTGGGCTGGGCTCCCCGGAAGGAAGCGCAAGCGCCCGGTTTCTTTTGCAAAAGCTCACTGCTCCTCAGAGGCATCTGTGGAGTGAACAGTGTCCTGGTGGTGTGATGTTCAGGCCGCTTGGAAGCTGCACCGAAGTTGCTTTCCAAAGGGGGAGAGTCGGGCTTCTCCCACATGCTCCCGTTTCCAACTTGACCCCACAGCGCAGTTACCGGCACTCTCTGACTGGCGACTGGAAACTTTCGGCCACACGGGGCCTTTCTAGGATCACACTTCGTTGCAGGCGGGGTCTTTTGCATGCCGTGCATAGCACTACCCGCTTCATGACTTAGTCAGGCCTAGGTGACTTTGGATCGTCCAAATGTCTCACAAGTTGACCGGTTTTTCTGTTCTTTCTGTCAGGATGGGCCTACAGTGTACCTTGCGTCACAATAGAGTGATTACAGGTAAGATTTGCCAAGGGGCTCCGTAGGCTCAGGGATTCATTCAGTGCAGTTCAGAGGGCCTCCACAGAGGGAGAGCCACGCTGAATGTAATCCAGGACAAATCGTTGTCCTGGGGCTGCTTTACAGCGATAGAAATCAAGCTAGGCAAGCGAGGATCAGTTCATTGCCCTTCCCTCTGCATAGAAAGGGTTGACCCCAACAGCCTGTTCTGCGCTGTGTGGCTCGGAAAACACAAAGGGGACTCGCGGCTCCCACGCTCTCCCTCAGAAGGGAATTCATACGCGACACTCTGTGGCCTCCGTAGAGCCGTAGAGCAGTTAAAGCACTCTATCGAGTCAGGGTTCCTGGAGATGGCTGCACAGCAAACTTTGCTGATAGGAAACGCTCGTGCTTCCCTTGCGGCCTGGGATCACGTTTCCTTCGCACTTTAGCTTGGGCAAGCCGTGGGATGAGCTCCTAGCAAGGCACTGGCGAGCACCTGGATTCGTAGGAGGAAACTCACTTGCTTGCCTGAGGCATTCCTAGCAGTGGCTAGAAGACGGGTAACGGCACTGTCTTTCAGTCAGCCTTGAGGCCGCCACTATCTACCTTTCAACTGGGGGAAAATACTGCCTTTTTCCAGGCTTCTCAATTACACACCGGATCACCCAGCACATATCCCTCTCTCCTCTGACAAGCCAAAGGAGGCCCTTGGAACACAATTCGGCCTTCTGCGATGAAACTTTGGGATGCAGTGTGTTTGTTCTGCATGTGCTGAATGGCATAATCCTCTAAATGCCCTCAGGCGGCCTAGGTGACTTTGCATGTTCCAAATGCCTAGCAAGGCTCAGGGTACATCTCTACTTTATTTCGGGCTGGACCTAAAGTCTACTTTCTGCCTCTCTTAGAGAGACGTCGAGCACGAGTCCCCAAAGTGGATTGGAGCCCCGGTGATTTCTTCCAGGGCAGCATAGGTGTCCTCAACGTGGCAGACCCGCATGGAAACAAAGCCTGCCCAAGAACCGTGCTCCGGGGGCTGTTTCAAAGCTGTGGAACGCTAGCCATAGAGAACAGATTAGTTGCCGGCCCTTTCACCTGCATAGTGAGGGATGGTCCCAGAGCCGCGTATCCCTTGATTGTGCTCTGAAGGCTTCTGGTACACGGTGCACTTCCTTGGAAAGGAGTGCCCCCGTGACAGGCTTGAGCGCTGGGAGGCATACTAAAGCTAAAGCCGTCCTTTGACTAAGACTTCCTGGTAACTGGTGCACCCCTGCCTCTGGGAATGGGAAAACGTGCACCTTACCTCGAGACTAGAGGTCACATTTAGTTGGCACTTTAGCTACAGTATGCTCTGGGCTGGGCTCCCCGGAAGGAAGCGCAAGCGCCCGGTTTCTTTTGCAAAAGCTCACTGCTCCTCAGAGGCATCTGTGGAGTGAACAGTGTCCTGGTGGTGTGATGTTCAGGCCGCTTGGAAGCTGCACCGAAGTTGCTTTCCAAAGGGGGAGAGTCGGGCTTCTCCCACATGCTCCAGTTTCCAACTTGACCCCACAGCGCAGTTACCGGCACTCTCTGACTGACGACTGGAAACTTTCGGCCACACGGGGCCTTTCTAGGATCACACTTCGTTGCAGGCGGGGTCTTTTGCATGCCGTGCATAGCACTACCCGCTTCATGACTTAGTCAGGCCTAGGTGACTTGGATCGTCCAAATGTCTCACAAGTTGACCGGTTTTTCTGTTCTTTCTGTCAGGCTGGGCCTACAGTGTACCTTGCGTCACAATAGAGCGATGACAGGTAAGAGTTGCCAGGGGGCTCCGTAGGCTCAGGGATTCTTTCAGTGCAGTTCCGAGGGCCTCCACAGAGGGAGAGCCACGCTGAATGTAATCCTGGCCAAAACGTTGTCCTGGGGCTGCTTTACAGCGGTCGAAATCAAGCTATGCAAGCGAGGATCAGTTCATTGCCCTTCCCTCTGCATAGAAAGGGTTGACCCCAACAGCCTGTTCTGCGCTGTGTGGCTCGGAAAACACAAAGGGGACTCACGGCACCCACGCTCTCCCTCAGAAGGGAATTCATACGCGATTCTCTGAGGCCTCCGGAGAGCCGTAGAGCAGTTAAAGCACTCTATCGAGTCAGGGTTCCTGGAGATGGCTGCACAGCAAACTTTGCTGTTAGGAAACGCTCGTGCTTCCCTTGAGGCCTGGGGTCACGTTTACTTTGCACTTTAGCTTGGGCAAGCCGTTGGATGAGCTCCTAGCAAGGCACAGGCGACCACCTGGATTCGTAGGAGGAAACTCACTTGCTTCCCAGAGGCATTCCTAGCAGTGGCTAGAAGACGGGTAACGGCACTGTCTTTCAGTCAGCCTTGAGGCCGCCACTATCTACCTTTCAACTGGGGGAAAATACTGCCTTTTTCCAGGCTTCTCAATTACACACCGGATCACCTAGCACATATACCTCTCTTCTTTGACAAGCCAAAGGAGGCCCTTGGAACACAATTCGGCCTTCTGCGATGAAACTTTGGGATGCAGTGTGTTTGTTCTGCATGTGCTGAATGGCATAATCCTCTAAATGCCCTCAGGCGGCCTAGGTGACTTTGCATGTTCCAAATGCCTAGCAAGGCTGAGGGTACATCTCTACTTTATTTCGGGCTGGACCTAAAGTCTACTTTCTGCCTCTCTTAGAGAGACGTCGAGCACCAGTCCCCAAATTGGATTGGAGCCCCGGTGATTTCTTCCAGGGCAGCGTAGGGGTCCTCAACGTGGAAGACCCGCATGGAAAGAAAGCCTGCCCAAGAACCGTGCTCCGGGGGCTGTTTCAAAGCTGTGGAACGCTAGCCATAGAGAACAGATTAGTTGCCGGCCCTTTCACCTGCATAGTGGGGGATGGTCCCAGAGCCGCGTATCCCTTGATTGTGCTCTGAAGACTTTTGGTACACGGTGCACTTCCTTGGAAAGGAGTGCCCCCGTGAGAGGCTTGAGCGCTGGGAGGCATACTAAAGCTAAAGCCGTCCTTTGACTAAGACTTCCTGGAAACTGGTGCACCCCTGCCTCTGGGAATGGGAAAACGTGCAGCTTACCTCGAGACTAGAGGTCACATTTAGTTGGCACTTCAGCTACAGTATGCTCTGGGCTGGGCTCCCCGGAAGGACGCGCAAGCGCCCGGTTTCTTTTGCAAAAGCTCACTGCTCTTCAGAGGCATCTGTGGAGTGAACAGTGTCCTGGTGGTGTGATGTTCAGGCCGCTTGGAAGATGCACCGAAGCTGCTTTCCAAAGGGGGAGAGTCGGGCTTCTCCCACATGCTCCAGTTTCCAACTTGACCCCACAGCGCAGTTACCGGCACTCTCGGACTGACGACTGGAGACTTTCGGCCACACGGGGCCTTTCTAGGATCACACTTCGTTGCAGGCGGGGTCTTTTGCATGCCGTGCATAGCACTACCCGCTTCATGACTTAGTCAGGCCTAGGTGACTTTGGATCGTCCAAATGTCTCACAAGTTGACCGTATTTTCTGTTCTTTCTGTCAGGCTGGGCCTACAGTGTACCTTGCGTCACAATAGAGCGATGACAGGTAAGAGGTGCCAGGGGGCTCCGTAGGCTCAGGGATTCTTTCAGTGCAGTTCAGAGGGCCTCCACAGAGGGAGAGCCACGCTGAATGTAATCCTGGCCAAAACGTTGTCCTGGGGCTGCTTTACAGCGGTCGAAATCAAGCTATGCAAGCGAGGATCAGTTCATTGCCCTTCCCTCTGCATAGAAAGGGTTGACCCCAACAGCCTGTTCTGCGCTGTGTGGCTCGGAAAACACAAAGGGGACTCGCGGCTCCCACGCTCTCCCTCAGAAGGGAATTCATACGCGACACTCTGTGGCCTCCGTAGAGCCGTAGAGCAGTTAAAGCACTCTATCGAGTCAGGGTTCCTGGAGATGGCTGCACAGCAAACTTTGCTGATAGGAAACGCTCGTGCTTACCTTGAGGCCTGGGGTCACGTTTCCTTCGCACTTTAGCTTGGGCAAGCCGTGGGATGAGCTCCTAGCAAGGCACTGGCGACCACCTGGATTCGTAGGAGGAAACTCACTTGCTTGCCTGAGGCATTCCTAGCAGTGGCTAGAAGACGGGTAACGGCACTGTCTTTCAGTCAGCCTTGAGGCCGCCACTATCTACCTTTCAACTGGGGGAAAATACTGCCTTTTTCCAGGCTTCTCAATTACACACCGGATCACCCAGCACATATCCCTCTCTCCTCTGACAAGCCAAAGGAGGCCCTTGGAACACAATTCGGCCTTCTGCGATGAAACTTTGGGATGCAGTGTGTTTGTTCTGCATGTGCTGAATGGCATAATCCTCTAAATGCCCTCAGGCGGCCTAGGTGACTTTGCATGTTCCAAATGCCTAGCAAGGCTCAGGGTACATCTCTACTTTATTTCGGGCTGGACCTAAAGTCTACTTTCTGCCTCTCTTAGAGAGACGTCGAGCACGAGTCCCCAAAGTGGATTGGAGCCCCAGTGATTTCTTCCAGGGCAGAATAGGTGTCCTCAACGTGGCAGACCCGCATGGAAACAAAGCCTGCCCAAGAACCGTGCTCAGGGGGCTGTTTCAAAGCTGTGGAACGCTAGCCATAGAGAACAGATTAGTTGCCGGCCCTTTCACCTGCATAGTGAGGGATGGTCCCAGAGCCGCGTATCCCTTGATTGTGCTCTGAAGGCTTCTGGTACACGGTGCACTTCCTTGGAAAGGAGTGCCCCTGTGAGAGGCTTGAGCGCTGGGAGGCATACTAAAGCTAAAGCCGTCCTTTGACTAAGACTTCCTGGTAACTGGTGCACCCCTGCCTCTGGGAATGGGAAAACGTGCACCTTACCTCGAGACTAGAGGTCACATTTAGTTGGCACTTTAGCTACAGTACGCTCTGGGCTGGGCTCCCCGGAAGGAAGCGCAAGCGCCCGGTTTCTTTTGCAAAAGCTCACTGCTCCTCAGAGGCATCTGTGGAGTGAACAGTGTCCTGGTGGTGTGATGTTCAGGCCGCTTGGAAGCTGCACCGAAGTTGCTTTCCAAAGGGGGAGAGTCGGGCTTCTCCCCCATGCTCCAGTTTCCAACTTGACCCCACAGCGCAGTTACCGGCACTCTCTGACTGACGACTAGAAACTTTCGGCCACACGGGGCCTTTCTAGGATCACACTTCGTTGCAGGCGGGGTCTTTTGCATGCCGTGCATAGCACTACCCGCTTCATGACTTAGTCAGGCCTAGGTGACTTTGGATCGTCCAAATGTCTCACAAGTTGACCGGTTTTTCTGTTCTTTCTGTCAGGATGGGCCTACAGTGTACCTTGCGTCACAATAGAGTGATGACAGGTAAGATTTGCCAAGGGGCTCCGTAGGCTCAGGGATTCTTTCAGTGCAGTTCAGAGGGCCTCCACAGAGGGAGAGCCACGCTGAATGTAATCCTGGACAAATCGTTGTCCTGGGGCTGCTTTACAGCGGTAGAAATCAAGCTACGCAAGCGAGGATCAGTTCATTGCCCTTCCCTCTGCATAGAAAGGGTTGACCCCAACAGCCTGTTCTGCGGTGTGTGGCTCGGAAAACACAAAGGGGACTCACGGCACCCACGCTCTCCCTCAGAAGGGAATTCATACGCGACTCTCTGAGGCCTCCGGAGAGCCGTAGAGCAGTGAAAGCACTCTATCGAGTCAGGGTTCCTGGAGATGGCTGCACAGCAAACTTTGCTGATAGGAAACGCTCGTGCTTACCTTGAGGCCTGGGGTCACGTTTCCTTCGCACTTTAGCTAGGGCAAGCCGTGGGATGAGCTCCTAGCCAGGCACTGGCGACCACCTGGATTCGTAGGAGAAAACTCACTTGCTTGCCTGAGGCATTCCTAGCAGTGGCTAGAAGACGGGTAACGGCACTGTCTTTCAGTCAGCCTTGAGGCCGCCACTATCTACCTTTCAACTGGGGGAAAATACTGCCTTTTTCCAGGCTTCTCAATTACACACCGGATCACCCAGCACATATCCCTCTCTCCTCTGACAAGCCAAAGGAGGCCCTTGGAACACAATTCGGCCTTCTGCGATGAAACTTTGGGATGCAGTGTGTTTGTTCTGCATGTGCTGAATGGCATAATCCTCTAAATGCCCTCAGGCGGCCTAGGTGACTTTGCATGTTCCAAACGCCTAGCAAGGCTCAGGGTACATCTCTACTTTATTTCGGGCTGGACCTAAAGTCTACTTTCTGCCTCTCTTAGAGAGACGTCGAGCACGAGTCCCCAAAGTGGATTGGAGCCCCAGTGATTTCTTCCAGGGCAGCATAGGTGTCCTCAACGTGGCAGACCCGCATGGAAACAAAGCCTGCCCAAGAACCGTGCTCAGGGGGCTGTTTCAAAGCTGTGGAACGCTAGCCATAGACAACAGATTAGTTGCCGGCCCTTTCACCTGCATAGTGAGGGATGGTCCCAGAGCCGCGTATCCCTTGATTGTGCTCTGAAGGCTTCTGGTACACGGTGCACTTCCTTGGAAAGGAGTGCCCCCGTGAGAGGCTTGAGCGCTGGGAGGCATACTAAAGCTAAAGCCGTCCTTTGACTAAGACTTCCTGGTAACTGGTGCACCCCTGCCTCTGGGAATGGGAAAACGTGCACCTTACCTCGAGACTAGAGGTCACATTTAGTTGGCACTTTAGCTACAGTATGCTCTGGGCTGGGCTCCCCGGAAGGAAGCGCAAGCGCCCGGTTTCTTTTGCAAAAGCTCACTGCTCCTCAGAGGCATCTGTGGAGTGAACAGTGTCCTGGTGGTGTGATGTTCAGGCCGCTTGGAAGCTGCACCGAAGTTGCTTTCCAAAGGGGGAGAGTCGGGCTTCTCCCACATGCTCCAGTTTCCAACTTGACCCCACAGCGCAGTTACCGGCACTCTCTGACTGACGACTGGAAACTTTCGGCCACACGGGGCCTTTCTAGGATCACACTTCGTTGCAGGCGGGGTCTTTTGCATGCCGTGCATAGCACTACCCGCTTCATGACTTAGTCAGGCCTAGGTGACTTTGGATCGTCCAAATGTCTCACAAGTTGACCGGTTTTTCTGTTCTTTCTGTCAGGATGGGCCTACAGTGTACCTTGCGTCACAATAGAGTGATGACAGGTAAGATTTGCCAAGGGGCTCCGTAGGCTCAGGGATTCTTTCAGTGCAGTTCAGAGGGCCTCCACAGAGGGAGAGCCACGCTGAATGTAATCCTGGACAAATCGTTGTCCTGGGGCTGCTTTACAGCGGTAGAAATCAAGCTACGCATGCGAGGATCAGTTCATTGCCCTTCCCTCTGCATAGAAAGGGTTGACCCCAACAGCCTGTTCTGCGGTGTGTGGCTCGGAAAACACAAAGGGGACTCACGGCACCCACGCTCTCCCTCAGAAGGGAATTCATACGCGACTCTCTGAGGCCTCCGGAGAGCCGTAGAGCAGTGAAAGCACTCTATCGAGTCAGGGTTCCTGGAGATGGCTGCACAGCAAACTTTGCTGATAGGAAACGCTCGTGCTTACCTTGAGGCCTGGGGTCACGTTTACTTTGCACGTTACCTAGGGCAAGCCGTGGGATGAGCTCCTAGCCAGGCACGAGCGAACACCTGGATTCGTAGGAGAAAACTCACTTGCTTCCCTGAGGCATTCCTAGCAGTGGCTAGAAGATGGGTAACGGCACTGTCTTTCAGTCAGCCTTGAGGCCGCCACTATCTACCTTTCAACTGGGGGAAAATACTGCCTTTTTCCAGGCTTCTCAATTACACACCGGATCACCCAGCACATATCCCTCTCTCCTCTGACAAGCCAAAGGAGGCCCTTGGAACACAATTCGGCCTTCTGCGATGAAACTTTGGGATGCAGTGTGTTTGTTCTGCATGTGCTGAATGGCATAATCCTCTAAATGCCCTCAGGCGGCCTAGGTGACTTTGCATGTTCCAAAGGCCTAGCAAGGCTCATGGTACATCTCTACTTTATTTCGGGCTGGACCTAAAGTCTACTTTCTGCCTCTCTTAGAGAGACATCGAGCACGAGTTCCCAAAGTGGATTGGAGCCCCGGTGATTTCTTCCAGGGCAGCATAGGTGTCCTCAACGTGGCAGACCCGCATGGAAAGAAAGCCTGCCCAAGAACCTTGCTCCGGGTGCTGTTTCAAAGCTGTGGAACGCTAGCCATAGAGAACAGATTAGTTGCCGGCCCTTTCTCCTGCATAGTGGGGGATGGTCCCAGAGCCTCGTATCCCTTGATTGTGCTCTGAAGGCTTTTGGTACACGGTGCACTTCCTTGGAAAGGAGTGCCCCCGTGAGAGGCTTGAGCGCTGGGAGGCATACTAAAGCTAATGTCGTCCTTTGACTAAGACTTGCTGAAAACTGCTGCACCCCTGCCTCTGGGAATGGGAAAACGTGCACCTTACCTCGAGACTAGAGGTCACATTTAGTTGGCACTTTAGCTTCAGTATGCTCTGGGCTGGGCTCCCCGGAAGGAAGCGCAAGCGCCCGGTTTCTTCTGCAAAAGCTCACTGCTCCTCAGAGGCATCTGTGGAGCGAATAGTGTATTGGTGGTGTGGTGTTCAGGCAGCTTGGAAGCTGCACCGAAGCTGCTTTCCAAAGGGGGAGAGTCG